>NC_079472.1:32266596-37266596 GCF_026250575.1 Diorhabda carinulata
GAGGTGTTTTTGATCATTTTTTTCAACTTCTTCTTACCCCATTGTTGTGGGATCAGCAAATCACATGTAAACGCTTCAAAATTAGTTTTTTTAATCATTTTTAAAAGAGATAAAAATTGACGTTCCGACTAATTTTAAGTCTAAATTAAAATATTTTGATAAAGACTCAAAAGACTTTTCACTTCTTAGATCTTTTCGTACGATTTTCCGTGATAATTTGTCTTCAGTTTAGGTTTCTTTTCCATTAAAATCAGTTGTAAGTCATGTAAAAATTTTTACATGTTATTTTAAATTTAAAATAAAAAAAGACCTAAAATCATTTAAATTATCAGCAAAAACATACAAAAAGGTCTAAGAAAAGTAAAAAGTTGAAGAAAATTATATTGGCATTGATGAAATAATCCTATTATTGGACGTATATGGAAATGAAACAAAACAAATCATGAAAAATTACGAAAACATCCAAAGAACCATTTAACTATCACTATATTAATACCGCCTGGTTTTTTGAACTCTGGATATGAATTTATGGAAACCTCAGTATCAACTAGTATTGTTGTATGTATATTCATTGTTTTCAATGGATATTTCCAACTTCTTCTATTTACTATCTCGATCCTTTCACAGAATGTTTGGAAATATTGATACTATTAAAATCAGTTATAATACATTACATATGATGTATTTTTAAATGCAAGTAGTGGTGAAATATTTGAATAATTACAAATTTCAGCTGTTAAACTTATACTTAGACAGATACAAATGATATCAAATTTAAATTGAGGTTAATTTTCAAATTTAATAACTTTTTTCATAATCTTTCAAAAATTGTTTGTATCTTTTAAGAGCAGTTACAAATTCTACCATATTATTTGAGGGCAATCTGTCTTTTGGATGCTTTTCGACTTCCCTTTTTTTAATACAACAAAAATGATGGGAGTATATTTTTAAATTTGTTCGTATTGATTGCGAATTTCTAACAATTAGTTTTTTATTTTCGCCTTTTTTATCTGTAAGTATAAAATAGTTGAGGGAGATTTATTATTTATGAATATACCTCTAAATGACTTTGTAGATATGTATTAACAAACAATAAACTATACCTTCCTACTTATATGTAATTATGACAAATTATAGTGTATCATTCTAACATTTTTAACAAATCATCATCGATTATCAAATAACCTTTATAAGCATTGATGGTATAATGATGGTCATCAAAGAGCGAAAATTTATTCATTTTGTAAAACTATAATGGAATTACAAACTTAGATAAGAAGCCCATCATTAAGAATCGTACAGAGTTGTACATAATATAATAAGCGAAGAAAATTGCACTAAAATTAAATACATAGATGGATTTTTTGTTTCAAAGTTTTATTTGCCTTTCCTTTTCAGTTCTGCCATAATACCTTGAAGATTTGGCATTAAGTTTTACTTCGCATATGGGAATTAACCTATCAGGTTTCTTTTTAAAAAATTTCCTGAAACATTCCTTTTGCGTCTCATCGTCATATCTTGTCAATTTTGTAGAATGTAATCTGGGAAGTATTTGTCAAAAACTTTGTTTCCTGGATAGCATCTTTTCTGGACATTCCTCGGCTACAAAGTCGACTAAAAACAGTTGTAATCACTTTTTGACCATCTGTTGACATATATTTTGAATTATTCAGATTCATTATTTTCTCAGTAACATTTGATTTAGTATCTATAATTTTAAATGATTCACTGATTCTGAAAATTAAATTTAATGCCAACCTGGACAAATTGTTTACTATTCAGTTCTTAGTGGAAGGTCCCTTATTTCTTTTCATGAAGATTTTCGCTATTTGATGACGGGCATCACAATATGCTTTAAAAGAAGCTTTAAGGAACTAACAACCAAATAATATTCAAATTTAAACATTAATTTCGATATAAAATGATCTTTACGAATATAAAAAGTTTCTTTTTATATTCGTTCTAAACTAAATATTCAAGTGAAGACACTTCCAAAGTTATCTATAATCATTTTAAAAGTCCTGGCTTGTACGTTATAAAAGACATATAATAACTCAAATTATTAAAATGTTTTTTTATTAAGAAATACATTATACACACTTTGCATAATTTTCAATAAACCGCTTTATTTTATATTATGTCGAAAACAAGTATCAATCTAGTAGAAATCTTGTAAGAACACGCTAAGAAAGGTAAAATGTACTTTATAAGATAACAAACAACTAATTGTTTAATAATGAAATACTAAACACACTTTTTACACTAACACTCACAATTACACTGTTTGACGCGCGTTTACCTTCAGTCTATGAAGACGATAACTTGGCTATCGAAACGCGCACCAGACAGTGTAATTGCGAGTGTACTCAATATGAGTATCACCAACGGTTCCAGAAATTCCATCTTAGTAATGATAAAATGTTACTTTTTTCTAACCTCTCAAATACAGTTAATTCGATACTTGTATCTAATAAATATCAGATTATCATACTATAGATTAAAAAATTTCTTTAATGGGGATTCCGTTAACTCATTGAAATAAAATACTTCCAACGCCCTTGAAGTCGTTGCTTTATTCGTGTTTCAGATTAGTTTGTTATTTATTTGCACTATTTTGAGGTCTTTCTTCCGTTTTACTTTACAGCGTTGCCGATTTTAGTAGATAACTTACCTAGGTATACTTCCAAAACGAATGTCTCAAATTAAATATTATATAAGGTGTCTCAAAAGAAAGCTCATATTTAAAAAAAATAGGAAAAGTAAGAAGTTTATTGCAAAAATGTTTGATGCATATTAAAATACATTGCTTGGAAATTTGTTAGCGTAAACTTTAGATTTGATATAACTTCACAGAAAAAAATTCATAGGTGTTAAATCGGGACAGCATGTAGGCCAACTTATGTCACCTCTCCTAGAGGTTTAAAGCAACATTACAGGTCAGGCTCGTCACGAACATACCGAGTAACACTGTCTACATTTTCGACCTACATTGGACGCTTGGATTTGGCTCCTTCAAACTCCTCGATCCTTTTTTCAATCAGTCTAGAGCATGGCGCAACAATTAAATGATGAATAGGCAAAGGTGAATTTTTTTTGAGACACCTTGTACATCTATTGAATGTTGCCTTATTCAAACTAGATAGATTTTTTCAATCAATATCGGAAGTAATAAAATTTTGTAGAAAAATTTTCATTATAGCCCAAGTTCTAAAAATTGTAATTGCCTGCCATAGCCTTGTTGATAAAAAAGATAAATAGAATTAGTATCTAATAAACTAGAAGTTCAAATAAATTTCACCATTGGCAATGTCGCCCAATACCAAGTTAAAGAAATCTGGCTATTCAAAACATCCTCAACAGATGGCGGGATTCCAAAACTCAAATAAGCGTCACATAAAAATACAGGACCGGTGTATATCTAGAGAATTTTCAATCTAAGCAATTACTTTGAACACTAATAGTTTTGACTGGAAATGGCTTCAATTAAATCTTGAATATTTTCGTTATTTAACAAAATTTTACTAAAAAAATCATCATAACGTTGTCAACTTTTCACTTATTGTATTTAGCAAAATTTTAATTACATAAAATGAAGTAAAAAGATCAAATAACCTCAATTTTTATACAAGATATTTTGATATATAGTTTTTATTTACAACTGTGATTCATATATTACATATTTTCAATATTGGGCAGTGTTGTTGATATTTTTATTTCATTTTTTGGGGAATTGAAAAATTATACAAAAAACTCAGTGATTGCTACATCAGATAAAATTTCACTAATAGGATATTCTTGTATGATTTAATTAATCATCGAGGTTTGTTTTAATCTGTCCATATTAGGATATTAAAAACGATATTTAAATCATTAGATTTCATAGAAAATTAAAAGAAACTGTATTATATTAATAATGTAAGAATAAATTGTACATCTTGATGTTTTTGTAAATATATTCAAAGCGAGTTCCTAGTTTTAAGCCAAAATAGTGACTAACACGACGAAATTAGAAATATTTTATTTAAAAATTTTAGTAATCATATGAGTTTTAAAAATAATGGTCTCTTGGGACTTTAGGACATTTCATTTGATGATTATAGGATTTTTCTTAATGGTTAGTTAATAAATTGGTTAACTTAAATATTCTTGACTATCTTTCTAAATGGGTACAATATTGAGAAAGTAGATGATGTGATAGTTAAATCTTGTTGTGTATATACAGGGTATATACCATAATATTTTTCTTGAAATTGATATTCTGGAGTTTTCCGAGGAGTTTCAGTTGGAATATTTTCATCTACCACTTCCGTTTATATTGATAATTTTTTACTCAACTCTTTTTTTTGCATTTGAAGATTTATCAAAAAAATGAAATAACTGAAATCTTGTACCGTTTCCATTTAAAAATAACGTGTTTCATCCAAAAACTAATTAAAAATCAAGGTTAGAATCTATTTCCTACCTAAACGGAAGTTGTAGATAACTACAATGAACATCTCGGAAAACCCTCGTATACAAATTTCAAAAAAATACAACACGTGATCGTCATTTATGATACTCTGTAAAGTAAGTATAAACACATTGAAATATTGAATGTATTATCAGTAACATCTATTTGAATGTTTAAAAATATTCTAGAATTTATTTTCAATGAGTTACAAGGAATTTCTTAACAAAGTAACGGAACGGATCAGGTCAATTATTATTTGACAAATATACAGTACAACTTATTTAACTGAAAATAAATTTCTAGGAATTTTCTCAACCAACACCCAAAGATGAAATATGTAATTTTCCATTAATCCAAAGTAATTATTGTGAAAATGTTTTTATTCGAATTTGTTATAAATTGATGTATATGACTATTACATAGACATAAAGTGAATCTGATTCGTCCATAAACGTCGACAAAAGTCAAATTCATTTCCGTCGTCGTTTGGTATTGTACAATGTGTTGCATATTTCATCCAATTTAATCTTTGAAAATAGCGTGAACGGACAGGTAAATAAATTTGCCACAAAATGAAAAAACTCATCGACAACTTTATAATATAAAGAAAATTTCTACAAACATTAATAATTCAATTTTAATAGACTACAGGAGTGGACGTCACACACCGCCATTGCTAGGTCAGGTCGTGTTGCCGATCGTGTATACGATTTTTTCATATTTTCGTAAAAAAATACCTTCTGGCACAAAACACATTACCATCTTATACAACAGTAAACTATTTGAACACTTTTTAAATAACTTAAAAGAACACACACTACCACGCAAACTTTGTTTGGAAAGTGAACCATAACAATGACGCCCGTGACATCACGGTCTGATTGTCTATTTAAATTTTGTGAACCAACATTTTCAGTTGGGAGTGAATTGTGGTATATAATAGTTTGTGACTCGTGTTGTGATTTTGTAGAGCCTAACCTACGTTAATATTTTCAATTATTAAAAAAGAAACTATCTAATATTAACGCATTTGGTTAATAAATAACGTAAAGATTAAAATCGTGAGTTTCTCGTTCAAAAACTTTTACTTTTATCCTTTTCGCCATTAACATAAATTTTTTTTTTCAATTTGTGGTATAAAAATCCAGAGACCATACATTATCTACAATCATTGATATTTAATTAGGTAGGGTAATATAGCTATGAAAATTTAGGATTAAAAATAACATTAACTACAGATTTACATCTATATATCTGAGTATATAACAAAAATATGTCTGAATAAATACGATCATGTTTATTTTTACTAATATGGTAGATATTGAATTAAAAGTTTCCAATGTCTAAATGTGTCTTTTAATGCAAATTGATTCAATAAATGAATATTTTCATTATACTGGAAATACTGTGACTTCGTGTCTATTTTAAGGGTTCTTGGGATAATTTGCTGTATCATTTGCATATATGTATATAAAAAATTAAATGATATTGCCTTTATTGAGTAGATTAAACAGTTTTTAAGCAAACAAATGGATCATTTACATCAGGCCTATAATTCAAAATATCACTGAAAATTTGATGGATTCTATGGTTCTATTTTTAAAATTTTGTTGGTTGAGATTCAACCTTTAGTTGAAGCCGAGTTTACGCATTATGAACATTAGATAGAGGTCGATTGGATGGTTTACGGTCGATTGGTTCAACCTTAACGAAAGTTAAGTTCACGTGGAAACTTCCAACAAAACTAGACTTGACTGACACACTCCTGTGCAAATGTCAGTTCACTCGGGTTTGATTGGTTAAAATTGAACTCTCAGTGCAGCCAACGCAAATTTTTCAGCAGAAAGCTCAGGTTGCCCAACGGATGTTTGCAAATGCATTTAATACCGGATGTTAATCATCGGTAAAATTTCGACGGGCGGTTGATTAACGTCAGGTCGAGCAAAACTTTCATCAATACTGACAGTTAGTGTAGCTCGGTTGTAGTTTCCACCCACTGTTTTGTTTTCAATGAAATCAGTTATTTCAAGTCAACACTTTTCATCAATCATTTACCATTTTGTTTATATAGAATATAGATTATTTAAAAATCTATTTTGTAAACAAAATTAATTATTTATTTTATAAAGTTGATTTGCCCGATGGATTTCTATCGCCTTTTAATTTACTAATAATGTACTGCATTACTATAGGAAAATCTGTTTCATTTTATTTGTTGTTGTTATGAAAACCTTAATTTTCTTAATAAAACTTTTAAAATATCAAGATCGGTGTTATATTTACAATCCCAACCTATTTGACTACAAAGTTTGTACAAAAATGATACTACAGTCCGATATAGAAAACAAGGATCTTTCCAAATTTGCAATTATGTCGAAAAAGTACTTTCTTCCCACATTGGTACGGATTTATAACAGAATTAAATAAAAATTCGTTTCGATTATAAAGACTACATTTATTTTCACACCACAAAATTAAAAGTGCTCTTCTATAACTAAAACAAATTATAATTGTAATTAATATAATAATTTAATTATCCTCCATCTTTGTATCGGTTTCTTCCGATTTTACTTCCTTCGTTTCTTCCGCCTTTACTTTCACTTCTTCACTTTTAGTTTCCTGTACTTCCACATTAGAAGTCTTATCTTTCTCCTTTTCTTTTTCTCTATCCTTTTCGTCTTTTTTACAGTGTACATGTTCTCGGTCCTTTTCCCATCGCGACTTTTCGACCTCCTGTTTTTTATCTCTGTCGTCTCTGTCTTTCTTGTCTTCTTTGTGCGATGTACTTCTTAATACTGGTTCAATAGTATCTTTGATATCGATCAACGCTTGATGGTACAGTTTAGAATGAGACTGTAAATAATATAGCATTAAATATGGGTAACTTGAACAGTCATTCTTTATACATCAGATAGGCATTCGACAAAATTTAGCTTTCAAAGCTACTAAATAAAATAGAAACTAATGAATGTGAACAGAAAAAGTTGATTGATTAGTAATAGTGTTCCACAAGGAACTATTTATTTAATAAATATGTTCAATGATACTTATAGAAAGTACTGTCAAAAAGTATATATAATATTCACACTACTGAGGGACCTGTACAATATTTGAATTTGATAATTGAGTAAGAAGATTTTTTCGAATCAAGTGAATAATATGAATTTCAAAAATACTAAAACAAGAAAGACGAAGAATTGAATAGGAAGTAGAACCGAAAATCTGATAGATAATAGCACCTAAAGCCAAAAGTGTGGTTTATAGATTAGTAAATTAGTCCAGAATGGTAAAAGCATCATGGTACATGCTAAATCACATTTTATTAACCACATGGCTTAATGTGTAGAAAGACAAAATCCAATGAAACAAAAAATACAACATCCAAAGCCAAAAGGACGGTTTTTGGTATGGTAAATTAATCAGTCCGAAATGTCAAAAGCACCATGCTAAATCAAACTTTATTAACAGCATGATTTCATATTCAGAACGACCAAATTCAAGGAAAATACCATAAGTAGTAGAGTAGAACAAATTAACCCACACATGTTATAATCTCCAACGAATTTTATATAAAGGGTGTTTAGGTTATAAAAAATCTGTTGAACTTACTGTAACTTTGCTTAAAACATCTTCCGAAGTGCGAAGTTTGTCTCTATAATCTCTCACCTCCGAATTGAGATGTTTGATTGTTGAATTAGATTTGTGATATTTATCTGAAAGCTTTTGATTTTCATTTTTAATTTCCGTAAGACGGACTTCGGTTTCAATTCTTGCTTGTTCACTGCGTTCTAATTGCTCTAGAAGTTTACCGACGTCGACTATCGAGCCTCTGAATTTTACAAAACCTTCAACAATACAAAATTAAATTATAAAAGAATAATATTATTGGGCATACAGAAGGGCCTTCGGTTATACATGGGATCTTTCATCTAAGATCTTCTGGTGGATTTATACCTCAACGGTCAAACCTGTTCTCAAAGGGGCCCTGCGTACAGAAAACTGCAGGCTGGATAAACTGGCCATGCAAAAATCTGGACACAGGACACAGTTGAATACCCAATAATTTCGATGGGCAGCGACCAGGGACTCTCGAGTCCGCTATATTGAATAATGGAACCACCTGGTACAAATACGGCTCCAGGAGGAGGCTTCTGCGGAGGACACCCCCCAATAAGCGAATATTTTTCATACTACCGTCTTCCAAGACAAGGTATTCGCTGTGATGGAAAGCGGACGCGCGATTCTCAATCGACGCCACAGGAAGACAGAAACTGCTCAGATAACAGAGCTGCCAACAAGCCATAATGGCCGAAATAGTGGGCTTTAGGCTAGTGCTGAAGTGCAAGAGAGTTCTACAGAATCTTGTGACTTGTGGCTGCAAGATCCAGTTCGTTTGGTTGCCCAATCACTCGGGCAACAAAGACTGAGATCGGGGAACTTACCGATGGGATCAGAGTCAATTCTTGGTGTGGCTGAAAATGTTGCTATCGCCTCTCTCAACGGTCTACTCGCTTGGCGGACTCGGTAGAGATCAATAGAGACGACACACGTGAGACAAATAACTGCTCGGTGTAAACAGGCGCAAAATCGGACTAGTGACCGAAATTCTAACCGGACACTGCCATCCAAGACGCCATGGGCATTATGGACGATCTGGCGAACCGTTGGTGCATGGAAGAGGATCATGTCATCTGTGAGTGCCCTGCATTCATATGAAAACGGTTTAAACACTTGGGCAAGCCTCACAACTTGCATAATGACATCAAAAGGTTCAAGCCGAAGCGTCTGATCGGATCGGTATTTGGTAACGTCAAGTGAAGCACGTCGGGCTTATCTGAAGGCCCCTTGACCGCCCACAATTAACTATAAACTATGAAGAATAATAATTAACCTTACCGTCTGCAGAAGTTGGTGGAGATTTGCCGGGTTGATCTTTAACAGATTTGGTTTTTTGATCGTTTATAAAAATTGGCAACAGGTTTCTGTTACCCAAAGCAACTTGCGATAAGCAAATTTCCTTGAGAGGTTCTTCTTGTGCTTCTTCTTCTCCGTCTTTAGCTTTGTCGGTTAATTTTCTGTAGTGTAACGAATCTCTTACAATAACTTTGCTTATTAGCTTTTTAATTTGGGCTCTGGATTGTTTCAATCCCAAAGTATACAATAAATCTTCCATATCTTTATCGAAAATATATCCGCACTGGGTTTGATCGAAATAAACAAAAGATAAAAGTAAATGTTTATCTTTAGTATATAATTTAATTTTATCTTTTTTCTTTTTTTCTCGTTCTCTTTTTTTATCGCTTTTTTCGCTTTCGTCGTCGGTTTCCTGTTTCTTTTTCTCTCCATTAGGTTTCTTTTCCTTATCGGGTTTTTTATCATCATCTTTTCCTTCTTCAACATTGTCTTTTTTTTCAGTAGACTCTTTGTTGATTTCAGTATTATTTGATTCGTCTGTAGGTTCACTATCCATTTTTTCACCTTCGCCTTCGTTTTTATCTTTCTTCTCTTCTTTTTTTTCTTCCTTTTTTTCTGGTAGTCTGTAGAGAGATTTATATATGTTGAATCCAAAATCTCTGCTCAACATTTCATTAAATAGTTCTGCAAATAAGGACACTTCGAAGGAATGTTCCTTCGAATCCTCAGGTCTATAGTCCAGGAGAAGAGATAATGACATGGTAGTACAGTCAAATTTGCCTGATTTTGCAGTTTTTGACGGATGGATTATAATGTGTGGTTGTTCAGGTAGAGTGTACCTTTTTTCAAGCAAAGCCTTTTCCTTTTCGTCCATTTTCTTCTCTTCGGGCTGTATGGAAAAGAAAATAAATTTTTATGCTTAAATTAAAAATAGTATAAATGATATAATGAAATTGTTTACCTCCTTTTTGATTTCTGTAACTACTGGTTCCGGTTCAGTTTCAACTTCTTTTTCTTTAACTTCTTTATCATTGTCTTCGTTCTTTTCGGCTTCTGCTTTTAAAGCTTTAGTCAATTTAGCCACTAGTTGTGACTTTAAACCTTTGGAATTGATATTCCTGGCTTTCAATTCATTTCTCAAATCGTTAACGACCATAGACTTTGGATCTAATTGAGAATAATGAGTTGGTTCTATTTTATCCAGTGATTCTTCTTCCTAAAGGAATGTTGAGAAACCGATATTAGAAAACGTCCAGAGTTTCATTACAGTAAAATCATTCATACTACCATTCGTATCTTTTCCAAAGCTATTTTGTTATTACTCAAACATCCTCATACTATGGCCATTTTCAGGCCTCTGCTCGGCGTTCACCTAGCATTGTACTTGTCGACATTTTGTGCGTCTAGGTTTGGTTTCACGTGAGATACCATATCAATTTATTAAAAAAAAAATATTTTTATTTTCAAAATTTAAGAAACACTTTAACCGATAACAAATAACCAGCTCAACACGAATTGACTAAACCGCGACGTCACAAAATAAGCCACCAAAAATACATATAATTAAGAAATTAAAAAGGAACGTTTCTGGTGCCTTTTCATCAGCTGTTGATGACATGTCATCACTGGCCTCAGCAGTCGCAGCAGAATTAGCAGCAGCAACACCAGTAGAAGAAGTATCACCGGCAGACGTTGTTTCACATTGGTTCACAATTCTCTCAAACTGCTTCCTGTAGGCGTTGTGGAGACCTTCCCACTCCAACCTGGTTGGTAAGCAACTCCAAACGTCTGGTAGAAAGATCACGACGGTTTCGACACGGGCAGGAATGGTCTTCCCCTTGTGGGTAGACTCGCTCCGACGGTAATACAGTTCCAAGAAACGGTACCTAGTGGAACATACAGTGTCAACAATAGTTATTGTTTATTTCATCCCCTTTTACCAAAACACAAAAAAAATATATATATCATCGCACACCGTTTGAAATATTTTCATTCCTTTATAGGGTTTGATAGAAAAAAAATTAAGTATTAGGAAACTTTAACTAATATTATGCTATATATTTTGAAAGAAAAATTAAATTTGATTACACTACAAGTATATACATAAGTATATTGTAACCAAATATATACAAAATTGATACTTTTATTTATTGAAATTTAAAATTATATTTTTATTCATTTATTAGTTTATTAAAAATATATTCAATATTGGTAAATAGGTTATTGAAAATCTTCAACCATCTAAATTACAATTTACAAGTATGAGTTTCAATAGAATATACAATGGGATCAAATTTCAAAAAGCTGGCCAAAAGTAGAAAAAAAAATCAGTTAGACTAAAGTTGGAAACTGGAACATCTACTGGAGAGAACGCAAGAGAAATAAAGTAAAACTATTGGGGGGAAAAATTCACATGGACAAAAATATGTATCGTAGAAGAGTACAAGGAATGCTAAGAAGAAACAAGTTCTAAATCGAAATGAAAGAAACTATAAAAATTAAATGAAATTACACCAGAGCTACTTTAAAAATCCATATAAGAAAGAGCAACAAAAAGGGGACAAAAAACGCACCCACTCTTGAAGCCTTCACAAAAACTATGTGGAAATAAATCATAGAAACCAATATGGGAAGAGCAACAAGGCTTCCAAAAGAACAGATTCGCAATCATCGCAATATTCATTATCAAACAGAAAAATCTCTAGAATACTATAACAGACAGACAATGGAAGAAAATAGACTTGTTAAGAACGTAAAAATACCCAGAAGGAAGAAGAAATAAACGATAGCGAGAATGCTGGACGCCAAAGAAGACAGTATCCTATTAATATAGTCATCCACGTTAGAAAGAAGAAGAAATTGGCTAAAGTGATTGCTAGAGAAATAGAATCAAACAATAATAGGACACCAACTGGTCACTCACCCTTAGAATGCAGAAAGCAGTGACTGTGGGTTTTGAGGAGAGAAAAATTTAGTTTTTAATAAAAAAATGGAATTGTCAGCTAAAAGTTAATATAATATTATATGATTAATTCAGTTATTATTTTATTCATACAATAAAAAAAAAAAATGACAAAAAATCCGAGCCTAATATTAAGTAATCTAGCCTCAAGGCTTTAAGCCACTATAGAATTTTCTAAAAATCATTTTTTTTATTTTGAATGGTCCCTTAGGATCTCAAAAATTATGTCCCAAAAGATTATGACCGGAAGAAACCTTAATCGTGTTTTTCTCAATAGCTTAGACAATTATTTATCAACTAAATGACTTTTGAATATATTTTAAAAATTATATAAAATTTTTTCTTTATCTCGCATAGTTTATTTGTTATTAGCAATTATCTGACGATTTTTTAAACAAGTTTTTCAATATCCACTTTATAAACGCGCCATTTAGCAAAAAATCAATAACTCACAAAAACCCTACATAAACACTTTAAAAGAAGTTATTAGAGATAATGGAAAAAATTATGATTAAATAAAATTGCTGGAGCTGCTCTTCCAGCCCTAAACAGTAAAAAAAGGAGAGGCCATCCCAAAAAAGCTGCACAAGCACAATTTTGAAAAAAATATTTAAAATGAAATCACATTTATGTGATCTCGATTCCTTTTGTAATATTTCTGAAAAGAAATACTCAAAAACTCTATTTCTTCGACTTACCATCTTAATTGATTTTTTTTAACAATGTATATATAAATAAAGTTTGTTAATTAAACACTTAAATAGACTTTTTCTAGACTTTTTTTCTAAATTTTTGTAAATTTGACATTAAATTCGTAACTAGCGACCTTGCAAGGGATATGTTACTTCATTGCTTTTTAAAGTGTAGGCTGAAATGCAAGGGGTGGTTATTAGGGGGTAAATTTTTGTAAATTTGACATTGAATTCGTAATCAACGACCTCAAAAACCCCAGGTGAGAGATTTCAGATCGGTAATTTGAACTCTTTAGTTTTGATCAGCTTTTTTAGATTTCGCCCCACTATACCAATAGAATCCCACTCCATTTTACCCAAGTGTAATGTAAGAGTGAGGATGCCTCTTTAGCTTTGGTTTGAAGTAAAAGCAACCCACGAAATGTTAAACAGATGAAATGATTAAAATCAAAACAAAAATTCAGAAAACGTCTAAGGATTTCTCTACATTCCCCAAAAATTACAATTTATAAAGCTCATTTCGGATTAAAGCAAATTTAAAAAGAAATAAAAATTCGGAAATTATAAAAAATCAATTCCCACAATTAACAAAACCCAATAAAGTTGAATTATCATTTAATACGGCTCTATTCAAACTTATACTATTGAGAGATATAATTGAGTAGGATGAAGATTCCTTAAAATAGTTTCCAATATTGAATACAGGAAATATGTAAGTAGCTAGTGTCAAAAATAAAAGCAATCTGTTATGAAAATTCAGATATAATACAACATTAACCGAACACAAAATAAGCAAACAATAAACATTCTCAAATCATGCTTACCATTGTGTACAATTAGAAAGATCAATTCCTATTAAAGATTTACACGTCCTTATTGCTGTCCTGATTAAAACACTCGGATCCTTCTCAGGATTTTCTCCATCCAAAGAAGGACTCCAAGCACCACCGATTGCCATTGTTTCATTCTTTCCTCTCAGGCCTACTAAAAAATTGATCAGCCTCGTTGGATGTACATAATCTTTATCATCTACATCCTTATTTTCTGCAAGAGCACAACATTTTTGATACATTTCTTCTAATCCAGGAGTGCTCATTAACATTATTTTAGCAGAAAATAGATAATCAGAGTCTGTTACTTCTGTAACTGGATTTTCTGTCACTGATTCGACGTCTTTGCTCATTACGTGGAATGAACAAGGTTTATTAATTGCAAATGGTTTATCAGCAGGGAAGGACTCTACCCATTTGATATTTGTGTAGAAAAAGTCAGAAGGAATGTACATATTCTTATATCTTCTTTTCAATTCAAGAACATCACCACTATCCCTTTGAATTAAAAAATAATTTGAAAAAACCCATAAAAAAATAGAAATTCTATGATATATACTTACAGATCTAAATTAATTTTAGGAACCTGAACCATGTATCTTGGAATAATCCTAGCCCTTCTTCTCATTCCTTTCGGTGATCTAGATCTTGATTTAGTTCTTTTTCTTATAGGCGACCTCCTTTCCTCTTTTTCTTTTTCTCTTATCCTATCTTCCCTTCTTCTCTTACGCTCTATCTCATCATCGTCTCTATCCCTTTCTCGCGATCTTTCCCTACCTTTTCCATCTCTCCTTCTTCCACTTCTTCCATCTGACTGGTTCATGGAATAATTGTTACCAAAATTTTTTGAGTGTCTTGAATGTGAGCCACCTGAAAGAACTTGGATACGGCTTGCATTCCACTTAAACGGCATATTAGGAGTATATTGCGCTTCTACAAGAACGCGATCCCCTACTAAAGGATGTGATCCTTTTGCACAAACATTCATTTGAAACATGACTTCTTCGTCAACTAAACCAAAGTTGTCATGCATCTGAGTAACTTTTCCAGTGAAAACTCTTTGTTTTCCTGAACCCGAATTGTTTTGATTATTTTGTATTGGGACATTCGTCTGAAAAGCAGTCGGATTTAAACCTCTTGCATTTGGATACGTAACTTGCTGAAATATAGGGTTATTTGCTATTTGGGAATTTAACGAAGCTGCAGCGTTGATAGCACTATTAGCCATTTGCTGAAGTCCCAATCCTATATTTTGTTGTTGGAGACCCATAGCATTTTGAAAAACTTGTTGGTTACCTGGAAATTGAACCATATTACCCAAACCAGCTTGGTTCATCAATTGTGGTTGTAGGGTGTTCTGATTCATTAAGTTTGAGGAATTATTTGATCTTCCCCAAGCCTTATTATTAAAGGCCATATTATTATTCATATTTCGCATTGGGCAAACACAAATTGCAAAACCAAAAACAAAAAATTCTTGTAATGTCAAATTGTCTCCAACCACTTCCGCTTTAAATTTGATATTTTACTTGACATATCACAGTAGTGTTCCGATATTTTAGAAAATGTTATAAGTATCAAACATGAAAAAACATTAGACCACCAAAAGTTTATATTATATGAATCATTTCAAAATATCTATTCGTCATGAAAGAATATTCACCATTTTTTATGTAATTTTCCTGTATTAATTCACAAATATATCGTCACCTTTATTAATAATGTTGTAAACATATTATGCGATTTTTCAAAGATGTTATCTTACTTTTATTATAACTTGGAAATTTTCAATTTGAACTTAATAAGTAGTATATTCTAATTGGAATCGTGGAACATACTACAAGCATTTTGATCAGATAAATTTGAATTACGTAACTTCCGCTTATGTGAGAGAAATTAGAGTTTTATTTTTAATTATCACATTTTTTATTTTATTTATCGGAGGGAATATGCTACAAGCATTATTCTATATTTAAATACTATATAAAAATCAAGAGTGGTATTTTTAAAATACAATACTCAAAATTTAAACTCTAGTGTCGTCACTTCCGTTAAAGATGGCTTTCTCTGTCTGTTCCCGTCTAGCCGGTTTACAAAGCGCATTCGCCGGTAGAGGTGTGAGTTCGCACTTTGTGAATTTTGCTGGCATTAACTTGATCAGAAACTGTTGCAACAAAATGGGTTTACCAAGGGTTTTCTTCGACATGACTGCTGATGGCCAACCTGTTGGAAGGATTGTTATGGAGGTAAGAACAGAGCACGTTTTATAAAATTAGAAATAATCGTTATCGCCTACCATGACCATGCCAACTTGCAAGTCACTAAACGTTGGGATTAATAAATTTTTGACGTTTATTGTTGCCTTAAATGTTTAACAATAATTACATTTTAATAATTCATTCAATGAAATATATTAAAGTTGAGCTTCGCGAAGATTTTCATTAAATTCTTGGTAGGTGGGTAATATGGAAGGCGTTTTTCTTCATGGCGTCTTGTCATTACTCATTTTGGCATATATTATAGTATCATTTTATCAACTACTGCTAATTTAATACAGTAAAATGTTCAAGTCGATAATTTTATGATTAATCGCCTAGCTTTTTTTCTATTTGATTGTTAGTATTAAATTTCTTAATTAGGTATGAATCAAATTTTTAAAGATTTCACCAAGCCGGTATTTGCATAAATTTATGGCAATGATATTTACTTATCTGCTATTTATGTTCACATCACATGGAATTTAAATGAATGTACTGATACGATTTTATATGGTCCAGGTGATTACTGCCATGGAAATTTCCAACGACCATGAATTTGATCTTGCTAACAAATCGTAATATTTAGACAATTATCTATTTAAAATCGCCTTTTTGCTTTTTTAACGCTTTTTTTTTCATTTGTTTCCTAATTAAATTATTTTTATACATGTATATGTATAACAGATGAAATGTAGGCACTTATATTTTTAAAATAGTATAGACTTTTCTTATTTCATTACAAAGTATGGTTATTTTATGATATCAACTGTGATATTCTGTTTTTATTTATATGGTAATTTTTAATCTTTATGTGATTCCACGTGGATTCACCACTACTTAATATATTAATTTTATATATAGGAAAGTAGATACTTCTACCGAGTCGCGTCCTCTAGGACGCTATAGAATTGGCGCTTCTCATTCCAAACTTTGTAAATTTCAAAATCTAAGTAAATAATATTTTTTTAAGCTACTTATCAATTTGGAAGATTACTTATTTAAAAGTTAATATTACTCCACAAAAAATTTAGCTCCTTAACATTATATTGATTAAGATATTGCTTATCCACTTTCAATTTAAAGTTCAAATATTTTAATTCTATTGATATAACCTCACTTCTAGTTGCATAGTTTGAATTTATGATATGAAGCTATAAAAATGGCGCAATTTGGGATGAGTTGTAATTAACATTTAATGTTTAGGGAAAATTTTCGATTTCAATTTTCATAAAATATATTCTTTTTAATATCTATGTAATTTTGTTAAGAAATATTTTCCTGATTTATTTTTATATTGCAACATATGTTTCCTGTAATTTCAATATTCATCCATCCACTCTGTTTAGAGTTTTATAGTGTTTTATTTCAAATAAGTTTCGTTATAAACAATTATTTATTTGGTTCTAGCTTATCTGTATTAATATATGTTAATAATAGATTTGATAAGTTAAAACTAGTGATTATTTCTCATTATTTTTATTATAATTTCATTTTATTTTGACCTACAACTTTTCCCTTTTAAAATTTAAATGCAATCTAATAATAATTTGGATTTTTCAAGAATTTTAATATCCATGGAAATGGAATATTTTTAATATTCAGTACTTCAAATTTTTTCCCCCATATTTCTGTATCTGCCTGGTTTAGGATCGTAATAAGAAAAACACGTTAGTTTAGCGTGTTTGAGGTCGTAGAATCCATTTATCGACGTTCTAGATGTCTGAAATTAATAATTACGGTTTTACCAATAATTGGATTGTTTAACTATAAGTTCTGCTTTTTGAACTGAACTATTTTTAGGAGATGGGGGCTTTGCTGGAGAGGGGAAAGTAATTCTTGTTCAAGTTTTTAATTGTTTAACTGTTTCTTGAAGTTGTTAAACAAACAGAGAAATGGATTAAATTTCTGGTTAGTTTAGGTTACTTTTTTAATATAATCCACTGTCATCTTATATATTAAAAAAATTGATGATTTCCATTCACAGTCCGTTCAGGGGTTCTACCCAACCGATTTGCTAAATTTTTTTTTCAATGAAAGGTATTGATGCACAGATCAGCCATCAACAATCGGATTTCATCTAATTTTCACCATTCTCAAGTTATACTCAAATGCGATTTTCCCCTGTACATTACTTATGGGAGTTCTTCTATTCTTCTATTCAAGATAGATCTATATCTCAGGTTCTAATATAGCTACAGAGTTCGTTCTTTTCTATTATAATGATTTCTGATACTTATTTAATGAATTCGATGCGAGCGAAGCCGCGGGTAAAAGCTAGTTTTTTGTAATTCATATATTCAGTTTAAAAATTAAAACCGATAAATAGATTCTGCGACTTCGAAAATGTAAAATTAGCGTGTTTCATTACGATTTAAAGCTGGAAAGTATTTTCATTTTTTCATAGTAAATTCCAAATTTGTATTGAACATTTGAAACGGAATTTGTATAATAATTATGATTAAATAGCTCATTAACATTTTTGTCTCACAAAATCCACAAATCCTCTTCTATTATTTGTCATAGCCTACAAATTTTACATTTCCATATAAACTAGAGGTCATAATAGTGTTACTCATAACTATTTTTATGAAAAACTTTGTAGTGGTAATTGCCTTGGAAACAATTTGAATGGAATAAAAATAATTTATGAATCATGTGCAATAAATTGATTTATATGGTATGTTTTCTATATTAATGAAAATATTTTTATCATACCAGCTAAACATAGCCATATATTTGAAAAAAAAAATCTCATTTTATATCAGCGTGGTTTGAACAGACATTTATAATACAGAATTATTCTAAGAGGATATTCTAAAAAAGATTTTTTTCTGCTTAAAAATCGATTCTATTATGCATTCTAATGAATTGATTATTCATTTAAAATTTAGGTTAGTAAATGCTTGTTAATTCAAGCATTTTCGAAATATCGATCATTTAATTAATTGGTTCTTATGGATTTTTCAATTATATATTATTAAATATATCATTTGGGGGAGTGACATTCCGTTTATATAATGAATATTAAAATTAGGGTGCTCAAGGACATGATCCAAAGTTGAATAACATTAATTGAAGTAGTTTAACTTGTCCCTAGATTAAATACTACCTAGACACACACCTTTCATATAACAATTATTTGGGTATTCAATGGGACTTAGCATTTAGCATGTGTTGTGAATATCTTCAATGCATTGCAAATTCAATTCTTTGAAAGATGTTTAAATTTGGGGAATATAATAAAAAATGAAATATTTGCAAGATTAGATAGATATGAGTGCTGTAACTGCAAAATACAGGAGCTAAAGATATACTTTATTGGATAATGAAGCAAATCCCTGTTAATGGAAGTCTTTTAATCCATAAATTTGGTCATAATAATCTACGAAGTGTACTTATTTACAATGTTCATTTGGGTTCCATTTTTCCGTATAAATCAAGGAAAACGAAATCTGTTACAGTTAAGAAATGATGTAGTCCCTAAAACAGCCGAAAACTTCCGTGCCTTGTGTACTGGCGAAAAAGGTTTTGGATACAAAGGATCCACCTTCCACCGTGTCATTCCAAACTTCATGTGCCAAGGTGGAGATTTCACCAACCATAACGGTACCGGAGGCAAATCAATTTACGGCAACAAATTCGCCGACGAAAACTTCACACTAAAACACACCGGTAATTTTTTTATTAGATCAAGTTTGAATTAGAATTTTACAAATTTTTTGTTGTTATTAGGTCCCGGAGTAATGTCCATGGCTAATGCCGGACCTGATACCAACGGCTCCCAGTTCTTTATCACTACTGTTAAGACATCTTGGTTGGATAACAGACATGTCGTTTTTGGAACAGTAGTCGAAGGTATGGATGTTGTCAAGAAAATTGAAGCTATGGGCTCTCAATCTGGTAAAACATCCAAGAAAATCACTGTAGCTGACTGTGGTCAATTGTAAATTATGTAATTTTTTTAATGTTTCCTAGAATAAAATATCTTAAGTGGTTATGAAAGTTTTAACATTCAAATATTTCTAGTAGGTAATTATTTTACATCCCCTCGTAAAACATAAGTTTTACGAGGGATCCTCCTCCAATAACAGGTAATGTTTTTATATTTTTTTTAGTTTGAAAAGTTAACAAGCAGCGAGTTAATTTTTGAATTGTTGAATTTATTTGATTAATTGCAGGAACAACTTTTTGGTATGGAAAAATAACTCTCTTTGAGACCAAATGAAATTAGTAGAAATATCAGATGCCTTTAAAAAAATTTAGTTGCTTTTTGACCTAGGAAATTAATTAAATCGGATTTGATGTGAATTTTTAATACGGTATCTCAAATATCGACTATTTTATCACCGAAAAAAATTAATAAAACCCATAGAGGGCAATTTTTAATGAAATACTAGGATCATATGTTCCCATGTCATTTGACATCAATATTCAAGATGTAGCATTGAAAGATTTTTATGGCTTAGTAAATAGAACTAAAACTATCTCTAGTTCGATTCTATGGTGGAAATAATTTCCTTATTCAATTAAAAAATTATTTCCTAGTGAAAATACTCTTACCATTAACAATTTTGGTTCTAAATGTGTTCTGAAAATAATATTTCGATAATCCCTCGTAGGGGTAGGAGTTTACAAATTTAGATGCACTAAAATATAATATGAATAATTTCTTTCGTGCTTAACTAACTCTCGCATTTACTATAACGATTGCCCTAATTTCATAACCATTTAAGAACAATATTTTGACACTCGTTAAGCACTCTTAACATAGCTTCCTTGTAAAGTTTCCATGATTTATCTAGTAGAAAATCCTAGTGACTAGAAAAAAATTTTATGTTGCTGAACAAAGTACCGTAATTTCCTAATAAACGCAACAAATTATGAATAAATAATGGGTGAGTGATTAAAAAAATAAGTATTCCGATAGATCATCTTAAAAGAGTGTCAATAAATAGGATACACCCAATTTAAATGCTGTTAACGTTCCCTTGGAAGTAAGTTCAAATTTTGGTGTACCGTCTTGAAAAAACTAAATAGATTATTAATGATCTGATGATGATTTATTCGTTAATAATAATAATAATGCCATTAGATTTAGGATTATTACTTGTGCATTTAAAATATTTTTAATTTTTTGGTGTTGATCATCGTAAACGTATAACTGACTTATTAAAAAAAATCGCAGTCGGTTTGTATTAGAGTCTAAATGTTTTTTACCAGAAATGTAAGAGGAATGAAATAAATCATAACCAGCTTTTTTGTTTTATTTCCAATTTTAATAAAATTCTTATATAAAGGTTCTTTTTGTATTGGATCAGCCTCAGCAGCTAGTATTTTTTTTAACATTAGTGCTTTTAATGATAATAGAGCTTAAAAGGGTTTACTCGAGCTCCATAAAGATTTATTAGATTACAAAGAATGATTAGGAAGATTAAAATTCCTCTTATTACGATTTCCGTTAAAATACACTGCTCAAAATTGGGTTTTAAGTCAATTTTGTGAAACTTTGAATATGATTCTTTGAAGCAAGTTAATCAAAACTACCTCGGAAATATCTGAAGTACTTCCTTGGAGGAAGGGAATTGATTTTGACCAATTGTTTTGAAACTTTGCACAATGATAGTTCAAATCAAGCCTATCAAAACTTTTATTAGGCACAAAACCTCACAATAACCTTCGAAGTCCAAGAGACGGGGCTCTGGACAGTTTCTTTGAAGTTTGGTACATTGACAGTTCAAAGAAAGTTGATTCAAAGTCTCAATGGGTACAAAACCCCAAAACTACCCTTGAAGAGTCTTCATAAGAGTAGGGTTTCAGCAAGTCTTTCTGAAACTTGACACAATGAAAGTTCAAGCAGCTGATAAAAGTCTCAACGAGCACAAAACTCCCCCTGAAGAGTCTTAGAGTACCATAAGAGGATGGGTTTCGGTGAGTTTTTCTGAAACTTGACACAATGATAGTTCAAAACAGGCTTATTGAAAGTCTGAATTGGCACGATATCCCCAAACTACCTCCAAAGAATCCAAGAGAAGAGTCCAATGGTACCATACGAGGATGGAGTTTAGCCAATTTTTCTGAAGCTTGACACAATGATAGTTTGAAGCAAGCTGATTTAAAGTGTCACCGGGTAGTTAAAGGAGTGGGCGAGTTGCATAAGTAGCTTCACGAACATTAATCAATTAAGACAAGCTGAAACAGTCTCTGCCATTAAAGGCAAGGTTGACAGTTCCGGACACTTTACATAATGTGTAGCAGTCAAGTCAATTGAGGCAAGATTAAATAGTCCCGGCGACTTATTTCAAGGTTGAACAGTTCCGGATACTTAAGAAAGGCCAATCTACGAGTATTCGTACATTTTCTATGTAATTAAGGATTTTTGATCAATAAGTCACGTTGATTTTATGACGAGCATACTGCAGCTTCTTCGAAGATCTCTCGCCACCAGCTTTACATATACAGTAATAACTCAATATTCTTTCATATTCGACTTGTACCTCTTCAGTTTCTTCTCCATAAATTATCCACAGCTGATGTTTAGTCCTCGCGTTGTCACGTGATCAGTATTTGAAGTACATCCATTAATTTTTACTGAATGATCATATACCTACGGTAAAAAGTAGGAAGAATAAAATACGATTTATTTTATAATTTTTATTGAAACACTGTTAAAACATTCACTAATTGATAGGGATACAAACAAATCGTGAGGCAGACTTGTTACTATACGTTACAACATCAACGATATCCGTTTAAGAATTAAAACGAAACAAAAAATAATCACCTTATTATAGTTTTTTTACCATAAAAATATACATACACATATTTTAGAATGCAGCTTTCAAGAAATGTTTAATATTTAACAAAAATAATTTTATAAATTTTAGGGATTGTCGATAAAAGTTTTGTCTTTCACTATTTTCCTCCCTGTTGATAAGGCAATATAAGAAAACAGCTGATCTACGTCAGAATGACGGCCGTGGGGTAAACGATCAACTATAGCTTTAGGTGGAGTTGATACTTTTTTCATTAGATGAGGAGAGCTTTGGTCAGAATCCTGCTCTTTTTTCAATATGCTTGCTTTGCGCAATACTGCACATTCAAAAAATAAAATCACGTTTTCCACGGCGTCCATTTTTAAATGAGCATTGGTTGATTTGACAATTTCTTAGATTTCTTATATTAAATCAATTTTTATTTTGAGACAACCATTCACTCAATCGCCACGGGTCACAACATTTCGAACAACGACGACGAAATTAAAAATAATCTATCTAATCATTTTCCTAGACTTTGTTTCTAGAATTTGACCTTTCCTCGCGGTTACAATTTTTGGCTTATTTCATTCATTCATGTGATTTAGTTTTTATTATCATTATTTTTTCAAGTTTCCAGAAACATTTTAAGCGATTTTATTGTGTCAGTTAATAATGCATTGATAAGCTTTTCTGTCAGTCCCTATAACATTTAATATTCCCCGCGCATGCTCATTCAATGAACTTAATTCCTTTTCCATTTATAACTTTACTAAAGAAAACGCATTCGCATACCTTTCCTTAACCTCAACGTGAAGTTAAGAGATATAATTATTTAAACTGACGTTCCTAATTAAATGGGAGAATTATAGTGAGAAACTCATACATTTTAATCGTTTTTTTTTTCTAAACACTAACACACCGTTCAATTAACTATTTACAAACATTTACTTTACATAAACTTTGACCAGCAAAGTTTCTTTTCTCACTAACATTAATTGAATCTACTAGAATACTATTTTGTAAAAGCGACATGTATGAAGTTTCTTTGTAATATACAACAGTACCCTGAACAGTGGTAGTGATTAAATGAATTAACACCATATTGTACTGGTGTCAAAAATTTTGTCTCTAATTTTCACAGCAAACAAACAACATCTCAACATCATTAGAACCGCTCGAAGAGTCCAAATGTGATTAAAAAATTACGCACGACTTATTGTTGTAATAATAATAATAGTTCTTTTGATATTTTAATTTACATTTTTCGTTACTATATTAATAATAACAGTTATTGTACGTTCACTTAGCTGTATTTCAATGTTGTGAACAAACACGAATACCATTTTAAATAAAACGTCTATACATAATTATTTTTCCCAAATTTTGTAAGGTATAACGAATCTATCATTTGGGGCCACGCCAACCCTGCCTATTTTGAATTCCTAGAGGGAATGTGATAGAGAGAAGTGGATGAACCACTAGACATCAAGGGCATTTGCATTTTATTGGTCAAAACTTTTTTTCAATGTTTTTAGTAAATGAAGTCTATTGAATGAATTCTCTAAGCCTGAAGCTTTCATAAATTATAACAATTACATTTGTTGATTGATTTATCTAAAATTTTGATCCAATTCCAGTATAAGATTTAAGCCCAATCACAAACAGCTAAGACAAAAGCAACCACTACCCCTTTCACGCTTTGTCGCTTTTGACTGTGAAATTTGCCGCAGTCTTTGAAACTGTTCCATAGATTTCGAAATAAGTCATCAATTTATGACATCATTGCAGGGATACTGGTGTAAATTTCGGAATACAAGCTTTATTTTTGAAGCTTTACCTGTCACTTTAATGCATGTGTATTGCTGATTAGTTGAAATTTTTTTAATTATTCTAACAAATCAGGTTAATTGATTAATTATCATCAAGGTTTAGTAAATATTGAGATTCAATTGAATTGAAACTACTTTAAGTACACAGTCTTTGTTGAGCTATAAAATACATCAATTAAAATACCCGAATCCCGAAAATTCTTTGGAGTAATCACGAACTCTATGAGTGATATTTGTATTTTTATTCTCTATTCAATATATGAAGAAAAAGTCTAAACTAATCGTGGCTTATTGTGGTTGATATGTTCTTTGTAAATCAGATAATATAGAGAAATTGAACGAAAAGTTTCTAAACGAGGCTCTAATATATTCAATTTATTTAACCAATTTTTTATGTTAATTTTTGTCCAATAATCCTTTCAATGTTTTAATAATAATAGAAGACGAAATGATAGTATATACAAAGTATCTACAGATACAGAATATCAAAGGCCTGTTTTATAACGTTCCCAAAACAGAAAACTAGCAACTCATATAGAAATATACTTACAATTACAGTGTAATCGAGATAGAAAACCTATTGAGAAATAATATTAAATAAAATAACTAATAACATTACATCACATGTCACTTACACAAGGTGTGATCACAAAATCTTACAGTGAGTGAATTTTTACAGCAGCAATAGTCAAATTGATAGTAATTGAAAATTATTATTATATTATATTTACCATATACCATATTATATTTCTTGTAACATAACGCTAAAATTATTTTTTTTTAAGAACGAACACAAATAGTTCATTTGTATTTTCTATTGATGTGTTGATACACTGATGAAACCTATGTTACATCGACACTGTGGCTACACTCTACACTGTTTGGATCACAAAGTTATTGAAAAGTGCGTTTGTCAGTGTAGTTGTGGAGGTCGAAGTAAATAGTATGTATCAGTATTATTATCATTTTATTTTATTTATTTATTAATATTAATGCTTTAATGTTTCATCGTGGATATTTTACAAAATGTATTTGTAACATGTATCAACAATATATATTTAATAGTTGCCGATAAAACAGAAAAAGAAACTAACCTGTTTTTATATCTGTCAAGTTGATAAAACTATTATCATAAAATTAAACGTTGATTATTAAAACAAGCTATTTTAAAAAAATCATTTTTCGTTTAATACTATAAGTACAATTTACTCTAGTTCCTCATTATAAAATTAAAGTAGTTACCCTGTATATTGATAATTAACATTATTTCAAAGACAAATTTGAACTGCCGTAATCATATGATTTGTTCATTGTTATGAATGGCCATCACCTATTTTAAAGAAGATTTACGACTTAACGTGTTAGGTTAATTTTTTATTTTCAGTTTATCACCCTAGATGGGCCTGTCATAGACATCCGTACAAAGATTTGATTTCCAAGATAGATGATAAATAGAGGTCACTATTTATGTACTTTAGTTTTATTTTCGCCGTATTAGTAACATGTTCTATTCAAGAAATTTTTAAAATTAATTTATCATATCAATGTTAAAAATATTTATTATTATAATAATACAAATTTTTTAAGTAATATTTATCATTTTCAAAGTTCTTTTGCTTTTGGAGACAATTTACCAGAAGATATTCGAGTTTTCCACATTTTTTGAGCAAAAAAGAAAATATGAATATGGTATTAATTACCGTTGCCCCTTCAAACCCCTAGATGGCGTAAATTTGGCCAGAATAAATAATATTGTCGTGAGCCATCTAAAAATATGTTATCTGAGGTGTTAATTTGATATTAAATGTTATTTGTTTTTTATAACAAGTATTCTCATTGACGTTAAAATTATTTTGATCAATTTCTACCTATATCAGTATCGAGATTTCACTTTTCATTAATTTTTAATCTTCAACTTTTTTCTTATAAGTTTTAGTATGATATTAATCAAATTCTTCAGAACATCTAAAGTAATAAAACTAATTTACATTTATACAGCTCAACTGTACTCATCTGGCAACACCGCAATATATTTTACTGCTACAAATCCATCATATATGACAAAATGTATTCTTTTTCCCATAAAACTTTTTCTACTATTTCCTAAAAAGTAACACCTATTAAAATACTGATTGTACTCCAAATTAGAGGTAAGACACATTTATATTGTTAACATTTTCTTCTCAACTACAACGACTATTTACGATTACTAGTCAATAGAATACGGTGTTTTAACAATTAAACCCGTAATCAACAAGAATGAAAGAATTCAATAACATAGCATCATCAAAGCGTTCAGTTTACTATGAAAATATAAGTATATGCACATCTCTTTTGTTGTATAAATATGATGAAGAATTTAAATTTGAAATAATTGGAATACTTTCTAAAATCGATTGAAGATGACACTACCAGTCAAAAAGTGTCCATTTTCAACTATTTATTCATGTTTTCATATATAATAGCAAGAGCTGGATCACAAATAGTTTTAAAGATAGTGCAGACGGTTTCATAAATAAATTTTCAAACATTGTGCTGTTATTTTAAAGTTTTAAAGCGAATTTATTTTCTGTCAATTTCCAAAATTCGCTGTAGATGGCACTGCAAATAAAAAAGGAGAACAATCTTTCAGCGTTTTAAGAATTGATTCCAAAGACTAGTAGAGATGTCACTACAAGTCTAAAAAATATTAAAAATTTGTTTTCCTACTTTTTGTGGTATTTCTACACCAGAATGTGTGGACTGTGTCCAAATTTTATTGATAATAATATATAAATTAACGATCTTTGTACTAATACACCGTATTCTCAGATAATTTTATAGTTAATATATTTGAATGATATTTTTGGGTATAGTTCCGAAAACATGATTCTTTGGAGTTTGCTGGAATTTTTGAGAAAGCTTGTTATTGATTAGAGACGATAATTTCTAAAAGGATGCAGTCTATAGCAAAATTTTTACATATCTTTTAAAATATTGACTTTAGAGAAAAAAGATTTGTAACAAAAATAAAGTTCTTGAAAAGCTCTACAAGAAAGGTCGTATACATTTGTCACGTAAATTTATTTTTTTGGATGTTGTGACCTTAAATATTTCGGTAGGAATCGAACACAAGCATTGGCAAAAATTTCAGAAACATGGGGGGAGGGTACACCTTTTCGAAACTATTTCCAAATTTGAAAATAGAACGATCCTCATACAAAATTTTATTTCAAATCCGACTGCAAAAATTTAGTTACCTACTTTACATAATAATTATACGAGGTGTGGCTATTGAGTAACTAATCTAGCGCTGCTACAAAAAAAGTACGCTTACGCATAAGGTTTGGAACTGAGAACTGAAATTTATTGAAAAAATTATTGAATGAAATTTTTGAGTGGTTTGAGCGGTTTTAAGATGGCCGAGAAGATGTTGAATATGATTCGGGTCACCTTTCCACGTCAAAAACGGAGGAAAATATCGAAAAAGTCTGTCTGTCAAGAGCTTTCTAGCCAAGTAAAACATCTCAGAGCTAGACCACCCACCTTATTCCCCAGATCTTGTACCGAGCAGCTTCTACCTATTTCCCAAGGTCAAATCTTCATTTTAGGGAGCTAGTTCAAGTCTAATGAAGCCGTGAAAGAAGAAGCAGCGCGTGTCCTAGAGGAACTGACTGAAAAAGATTTTCTGCTCTGTTTCGAACAATGGGGCTATGTAGGGATAGATATAAATAATTATAAATAATATCAAAATTGATTATTTTATATCAGCAGTCTCGTTATTTAATAGCCACACCTTGTATGTCTAAGAAATAAGCAAAAATTTCTGTCGAATTTGCTACTGGTTAATACAAAACTATATCAGAGTTGAAAATTATACTTTTTTACTAACCTTGAAGGATAAATCATTATTTAGTTATATCATGTTACATTAGATGAGACATGCCTATTATAAAACATTTATTATTTTGATGAATCATTTAAAAGCATGGCTTTCGATACCTACACCGTATGCAACACTGAATACTAAGTAAGTGACGTAACTAAATTAGGAAATGGGTATACGTCAACTAAATTCTGAAATATTTTGTTTCGTTTGTGTTTGTATGATGTTCAAATAGCGGACTAAACCGGTTCAATGTGGTACAATAGAAATTAAATCCTAATTGTAATGAATATATAGAATAACAATATATAATATTGAATTTTTCCTATAGACGCCTGTAAAATGACTACTAATTGTAACAATAACAAGTGTCGAGGATTTTTGATTTACTCTCTAAAGCAAGAAATCAAATCAAATCAAATGAATCCAAGAATTTTAGCTAAAAAACCATGCCAACGTGGAAAAAATCGTATCATCGCGAAAGCTTTAGGGTTTGTTCAGAATTTTATGCTATTTCAGAAAATCACAAAATTAGAAAAAAATCGCATGATATAATTTTTGTCTAGAGTTGTCATAACTTGATTTTCAGGCAATTTCCTTCGAAAATCACGGTTATCATCAGTGGGTGCTTTAAGATTAGGTAGTTGGCATTACAGAACCAAGATGGACGACTGCGGGGGCGTTTCCGACCCGAGAAATGACAGTTACTGTCAACATTTTTAAAAATTGTGCTGTTTTGAGTTTACTGGCCAAAAGACAACATATTTCTCTCTGGTCTTCTGCATTGAGTGAGTTGTATACAACTTGAGAGTACGTCGCATGAGTATTTATGACTAGTGCTGTCAACCTTGTTCAATGCCTTTGATCTATGTTGATATTGTACGTTCACTGAAACAAAAAAGTGACATAAGCGGGGAGGGAGACAGGGTTAAGAGAGAGACCTACATAACATGTCACAGTTGACATATATGTCACGTCAGTCACTTGTTACGACGTGTATGTTATTTTGTTATCCTTCGTGCTAAATGATTAACGTATGTCGCTTACTCTGCATCGAGGTCAACGCTCCATCTCATCGTGTAGTGGAAGGAAAAGGGAGAACGGCGCTAAACAAGGGTAGCGGAGAAAGTACGGGTAGGTGGCACGTGACTCCGAGTACAAGTGTTTACATGTCTGTCATGTTTCGTTTGTGTTTTTACTGTTATTGCATTTATGGATGGTTGCATTTTGTTGTTGGAAGGGATACCTCCTCCACCTTCTGTTTAATTGATTTATGTAGGTTTGAGTTAATATTTAATCTCTAATAACGATTATTGCTTACTTCAACCCACTGCCACGCACTAAGCGCGACACTGTCACGAGTTTTCTTCGAGTCTCTTGGAATCATTTGTAAAGCAGTTTCATTGTTTAAATTCCATCTATAAAGTGTTTTATATGTACCCGGCGATCACGAAGAAAAAAATTTTTTTTTGACAGCATTATATACGTTCCTGTAGCACCGGAAGTCGTCCATTTTGGTTCTGTAATGCCAACTACCTGATCTAAATAATAAAGTTCTTAATAAACCCTGTAAGAGTATATGAATTCAAATGAAATAATATGACAATTAAAATGTCAAGATAATATTTTTAATCTTAATTTATTCCAATTGCGAGGTTTGTTTTTCAAGTTTGCACAATTGAACAATAGGTGGCGTGAATGATTTGTGACACCAATTTATGAACATTGACGTTTGTTATTCCGAAGCTAGTAGCAATGTAGAAATTTAATTGATAAGTTGTTGATAGTGAAGTAAATGTCTAAATAAATCAAGTTTGTTCCAAAATGGAAATCACCCGTGAAGATTTACGGGTTTCACTTTTTGTAAGAACCTATATTAATAGAAATAACTGTTTTAATTGATAAAAGTGCGACTGTAGAAAAATTAAGTTTGTTTCTCGACTATAAAGTGAAATAGTCGGTAAAGATCGTCGCGTGACAACATTTTTTTCTCAAACAACAATCTACTCTTAAGTGTTTTAAATTTGAAAAGGATTTAATGTTTTTGAGTACTTCAACATTGGGCCGCGAAACATACAAATCGAAGCAAACTGAACGATGTAATAATTCAGATCGTTCCACAATCGGAGTTTGTTTTTATATGAAAAGTAGCTAATTAATTTAAACTTTGTTAGACAGACATTAATTCCTCATCTAATGTTTATATGGTCCAAAACTTACTATTTTGAGTTTATTTAACAAACAAATCTTTTAACGTTGAGCAGATGGAAGAATCGCAAGCTTCAGTTGACGATGATTCTTCATCTCCTTTATTAAACCAACTTTTTGCAGTCTTCATCATCCCGCTATTTTTTTCCCCGACAGTTTTAGTCGGAGACATGTTAGTGGAACTTCCTGGAGGATCCGAAGGGGAAGCCTTTCGTAAAAATACTTCAATAGCGCTACCGAGTGCCTGTGGGTCAACAAGAGATCCACTACGTTCGTCCCACAATAATTTGTTTGGCTCTTTTTCGATAACAGTCTTCTTCTCCTTCTTTTCTTTAATACTTGCAGGCTTATCATCAGTCTTTGTAATAGGCTGGTGCCTTTTCACGAACCAGTTGGATGGGGCTGTTTTGCTTATTGGATCATCGTTGAGTATAGAAATATCGAAACTATTCGATCTAGACGATCTCAATTGACTCCTCTTCTGTTGAGCAACATTCGTCCTCTCTGGCGGCTTCTCCTGGTTGATTTCAGTGGCAGAAGTGGAAAGAGAAGACAAAATATTTATCAAATCATTATTAGAACATACAATGCCAGTATTCTTACTTTGTTTGAAAGAGGTCTCAGCTATAGGACTCGGAGGAAGCTCAGATGCTCTGCGCTTGTTCAAACTAGGTATAGTAGTGAGAGTAGTGCCGACAAAATCTGAAAATCGCCTTCCAGAATTAGTATATCGTTGAACGTTACCGGAATCGTCAAGAGGTTGTACTTCGCAGACTTTTTCGTTACTAGTACCCCACATCTTCATTCTTACTTTACGAGCTTGTACTATATCGTCCATTATATCCAATTGGAGGTTATGTATACTTCCTCTAGGTTCTGTTGAAGGCGGACATGCTATAGATTCTCTTCTATTCGGTAAAACTCTTCCGGCAAACGCTTGACTCGGAAAAGCTGCTACAGATTCGCGTCTATTTCTTCCGAACAACGTAGTAGGTACTCTCGAAATGGTAACAACCGAATGTCTCCTACCACCAGGACTAGGTTGTGGTGCCGTCGATAAAGTAGCTAAAAATTCCACTTGATTTGGTCCTGGACCTACGGTTTCTCCCCTCTCTGACAATCTACGTACTTGACTGGCTGTGATTCCAGAACATTGCGGTGTTGGTAACGAATGTTTTCTTATTTCTCTCGCGTACGGCGATAAGAGATAAGGATTTAAAGAATATTCGTCTTCCGAATTTTGTCTGGAATCTTCTTTTTTCTCTTCTTCGTATTCATCATCTTCTACGACGATCAGGGGCTCTGAGGTTTGCGTTCGAAGGATCGAAGATCTTCGCATTCTTCAAATGATCTGAAAATAAAAGAGAAAACGACGAATTTAGTTACTGTAAATTTGTTACATAACAAAAGGATCATGTTTTTTGGGGATCTTAACCCTTTCACTCCCAATGGGTCATATACGTCCCGCCACATATTCAAAAATTACTAGAGGGAAATTGAGACGTGCTAAACTGAATCGAATAAGTCCCGCTGGTAGTTTACAACCGTATATGATTATTCGAGTGATTTGTCGCTGTAATTATTTTCAAATAATGTCCAGGTAAGAAATATAGTATATCCAGAAATAAAATCGCCACCTGTTAGCTACAAACTCCATTCAGTTGGTCACTAGAAAATGATAAATTTGTTGTGGGTACACATACGTCTCATTGGTTATGTTTTTTGGGATCTTTTTGTCCCATTGGTAATTTTGAGTTTATTTTTTGCAGAAAAAGAAAACTGAATCAGGCTGAATTACAGTATATGGTTGAACATTCGTCTAATATTGAGGACCTTTATGAAGATAGCGGTTCAAAATTTGAACCTGATGAGTCAGAAGATTATGGGGAGTCGGATGTGTTTACAGAATTTCCAGGAGCAAATCATCTTGGTTCTTCTGCTGAGAATTCAGGAGGAGAATCTGAAAATAATGAAGAACTAGAGTTAGTTCAGTGAAGTAGAAACTGCCTCCCCACTTGTTTCTTCGGACATTTGGAAGAAACTACACACGCAATTCACTCCAAGGAGGAATGTCGTTAGTGCTAAACAGCTGATCTGAACAGCGGATCAACTGAGCTTGATGTATTTCTCAAGATGTTTCCAAGAAATCTTTTTTTATGGATTGCACAACAAACCAATGAAAGATTGAATATAGTCAATAAAGATAAAAAGCAAAAGGCTGTTCTAACCGATCAGCACGAGATAATGATTGTACTGGGATGCTACTTCATTATGTCTTTCAATAGGTTTCCAACATTCCAACATTATTGGTCTACTAATTCTCCAATGGGAAACACTGCAATTAAACAGGCCATATCCAGAAATAGGTTTCAACTTTTGTCCTCGAGGATGTATTTCAACCATCCTGAAAAAAACAAGTGCGCCACTAAACTGTACTACATTGAACCAGCGGTTGATTGTTTGAAAGAAAGATTTCAAAAAGCAAGGAGTGAGAGCACTTTCCAAAGTATTGATGAAGCTATGGCTAAGTTCAAGGACAGGAGTTCTCTGAAACAGTATCTCCTTTTGAAACCTACAAAGCGAGGAATAAAAATATGGGAACGCTGCGATTCCAAAACAGGCTGCTACACATATGATATCAATATTTATTGTGGAAAGGATGCCAACAGAGGTACCGAATCCACTCTTGGAGAATCAGTTGTCACGTAGCTTTCGTCTTCAATAAGAGATCCAGAGGTTAGTTTATGTTTTGATCGTTTTTTCACGTCGACGAAACTAATAAATAACTCTCCATTTGCTTGTGTTGGCACAGTGATTGGCAATCGCAGAAACATGCCTAAATTCGAAAAAAAGAAAAGAAACAGGGGCGAAGCTGAATTTGTCCATAATCAATTTGGTACTACAAATCGTCATGGAAATGATATGACCTTTGTGAACAGAAAAGAAAAAGATGGCAATAAAAAGGAAATTCCTAGTCCTGAAATTGTGGCCCATCACAATAGGTTCATGGGAGGTATTAATCTTTCTGACCAGTTGATTGGTATTTATGACATGTTTCGTAAGTCTTTGAAGTGGTGGAAAAAAGTTTTTTACCGTTTGCTTATGACCAGTGCATGGATTATTTGGAGAGAAACACAAAATGCACACACACATGCGGAGTCAATATGCCAGGGTTGTTAGAAAATGCCAATACGGCAGACCATCAAAATCATCAGGGTTATTGAATGTTGGGGATCATCTTCCAAATGAAGGACCAACTCGTAGGAGATGTCGCAGTTGTGCAACAAATAAGAGAGAAAAATGCACAAGAACCAGCTGCAGCTTGCAATGTTCCTCTGTGCAAAAATTTGTTGTGAATAAAATTATAATGAATACCATTGGTTTAAATATGTCCCGTACAAAGTTTCCACTGGGATCTATGTGTCCCACTACCCCCTAGCTACCCCCTTGAAATAAAAAATAAATTTTTCCATATCATTTTAGTATTGAATACCCATTAAGATGTTGACTACCATAATTACTCGCAAAAAAACAATTGGGAGCGAAAGGGTTAAAACATTTTTCAACGAAACTACGAAACAACAAGAAGGTCTAATTTGGGGACGTACAAGCCTTGAATGGTAGTCGGAAATATCAAACAATCTTCTTTCTCATCAGCCAAGTGATTTGAGGTGTTTGGACTCTTCTTGAGATCGAATAATCATTACTACGGAATTTCTAATCGACTGTATCTGATCAACCAACAATTACGTTTATTTCAAATGAAATAAACTGCCAAGAAGCTTGCAATCTGTTAAAATCTCTTGTTTTGTGCTAATGAAAAGAGATTGATTACTGCTTACAAACTGTAAGTGCTTCAAATAAGTTGTAAAAACTCTTGGGCGTCTTTATATCTCAGAAACATATGAAAATGTGCAAGAAGTTGACAATTTTACGATCTACGAGCCCAGAGAAGAACTTAATATTTCGTATGGGCGGGAAAGAGATTTGAAAATTGAGCCAACAACTTTTTTATTTTGATTCCGGAAATTTTGAGTCTCCTGGTGGTTATGTTAGGTTAGGTTAGGGTAGGTAAGGTTAGGTGTGAAGCGATGCTCGCTAAGAGCGGTACCACACGCGTCGGTGGAGAAGACGGTGGGTTTTTAAGCTGGTAGGCGTCCGGTTACCGGACAAATCCAGCACACTTGGGAGACTTTCCCAGGGGTCTTTCGAAGATTTTCCCACCCACACCAAAAAAAAGGTTATGGTAGGTTATGTTAGGTTATGTTTACCTAACCTAATCTTTAGTCTTATTGATCAGATTTAGTACCATGCTACTTCTGTTTCTTTTTAAAAATTATCAAAGTATTAAAATGGAAACGTAGTATCATGAAGGTTATGTCGAAGCAGATGAAAACCATTACGGAAGAAGCCTTTGTAAATTTCGTTGTCATTTGGTTTTTTGAGCATAAAAAATTTTGAAAAACAACAATTTTAGAATATGTTTCAATTTGTTTTCGAGATGGATTCAAGAGAAAAGCTACAATAATTGAAAAAAATTGAAACTTCTCATAGTTTTATGAGTTTGATTGCAAAAAAAACGAATTTCAAATATAAACTTTCATAAATATCTCTGACATCGTGAAACATATTTATTTATTAAAAAAAATTGAGTAATTATTTTTTTTTGGTATGTTACAGACTAAAATATACAGAGGGTATCGGTTTTTATATCCAACGCCTCAATTTAAACATGTAATAACTTAGTAAGACTAAATCGTAATTCTATAAAGTTGTTTTAGTCGTTTCAATAGTGGAGATTTGACGGTTGAAGATCATTCGCGCTCAGGTAGTCCACCTGCACGGGATATTTAAGTTACAAGGGAAGCAGTAGAAAACTAAACTATTACCAACACTAGCTTGGACCTTCTAAAGATACCATACAACCTCGATTTGAGTGAAATGTCGAGTAATCATTGCAGATCGAGCTATCAATGTCGAGGTATATAGTGGATGAGAATGTATGAGGTTTTATTGGAGAAATATCCACATTTAGTTAACCGAAAGAGGGTTCTCTTACAAGAAGATAATTCTAAACCACATACTGCGAAAGTTATGCTAAATACGATCGAAGTACTTGATGGTATTCAACTCGTACCCCATCCAGCATTTAGTCCGGTCCTTGCATCATCAGATTACTATTCATTTAGCCCAAATCCCAAAGATTGGTCTCAAAGACCTTGCAAAACATTGGATCAAAACTATGGAATACTATAGCGTGTACTTGGAATATTACAGTTTCTTTTTGTATGAATATTGGCAAAACTCTTTATGAAACACCCTCTATATTTCATTAGAAAAAGAAAAAAATCACTCTCATTTCAAAAATCGTTACGAAATATATCATAAGTCTTGAAATTATTTCAAAGGTATCGTCAATTTATCTTTTCTTTATTACGTTTATAATTAACTTGAGAATCTAGCCTGAACTATAGAAAAAAAAAAACGATATCCTCTTATAGCTTTTTTACGATTTGGTGGTATCGGCTAATAGATGATAAATTATTAAAATACTCACCCAGCACCAACCTTTCATGCTGGCGCTGTTATTTTATAGACGACGTAATTTATGTTCTCATCCCTCTCGACTTTACGAATCTGATAGAGAAAAAAATGGTAGTGACTAATGATCCACAAGACCGAAAGATAAACATTACGTATTAGTACAATATCTAAATTTTATTTATTAAAAAAAAAAAAAATAGAAAAACAAAACAATGGTCGTTATTGGCTCAAATCAGTGGTACCATAATATACAACAGGAGTGTCCAACTTGCAAGGCCCCAAGGGCCAAAACTAAAACCTTTGATGTGGTTGCGGGCCATATAATAATTTTCTTAAAGTAATAACAAAATAATGTAAGGTATAAAAATAATTAAAACAAAAAAAGAATATTATTTCTTTTATTGCTCATCGAGTACGTTTTTGTAAATGAATGGAAAATTTATACATATTTTTTTTGAGAGCAAAGAGAAACATTACAATAATAATAAAAAGTTATATCTAATGTGAAGATTGTGGTCGATCGGCTTCATCCATCAATGAGGAAATGTCCACCTCCAGTTCAGTTGTAGACAGTCTCATGAGATGACGTAAGGAAGAAACGGTGAGCTTGCTTCTGTTGTGGTTTTTAATGTCCTTCATGGAGGAAAAGGCACTTTCACATGTGTATGTGTTTCCGAACATTGATGTAATCTTCAGTCCAAAATCTCGCAGATTTGGAAATTTCTCTTTAGATAGTAATTTGAAAACTTCAGGTCCCCTTTCTTGTTTGGTGATTAGAAACATGTCGGCTTGAAAGTCACATAACTCAATTTGTAAGTCGGGTGGTTGATCTTCAATTATTGCTCCAAAAGGATTATTATAAAGCAGTAAACTGCTTTTGAGACTTTCGATTTCTTCAAATCTTGTATTGAATTCATCATTAACTTGTTGAATTTATGAACTGCAGCATGAAAACTCTATATTTTCCTTACTATTGAATTCTTCTGCTAGTTGCAGACAGCTAGGGAAGAATGTCAGGTTGTTCTTTTCCAAAGCATGTTTAAACACGCTCAGCTTATTCCGAAATCCGTTTATTTTTCCGATTAAATCTGAAACCGTCTGGTTTCTTCCTTGAAGATTCAAGTATAAACTGTTAAGATGATTAGTCAGATCTGTTAAAAAAGCTAACTGTCTTAAGAACTCTGGATCCTTAAGCTTTCTTTCCAGTTCAGTTGTGGCCGATGAAACGTATTCATTGAGGAATGCAGGGATTTCCTTCCTTATGGCAAAAAACCGTTCCATGCACTTTTCTGCACTCAGCCACCTTACATGGTTGTACATTATCAAGTCTCCATACTCAGTCTCTGTTTCCACTAAAAACTGACTAAGTTGCCTGTGTAAAAGGGATCGATTTCTATTATTTATAATCTTACTCGCGGTTTGAAAAACTTGATTTTGCTTGACTGATTTTCCACATAAAGCTCCCTGATGTATAATACAATGGATTGCAGGACAAGTAACACCATTCTCTCGAAGCAGATCCACTAATCCAGTTTTTTTACCTGTCATTGATGGGGCCCCGTCTGTTGCTACATTTATCGAAACCTCCAATTCTATCAACTGATTTCTTTACAGCCTCTTAGATGTCTTTTCCTTTAGTCGTTCCATAAAGAGGGCAGATATCAAATAACTCCTCTTTACTGGTAAAATCGTCAAAAGTAGTACGCACAAATATTAGGAGCTGACTAACATCTGATTGATCAGTGCTTTCATCCAGACAAAGGAGAAATATGAACTTTTTTAACTAGGCTAAGCATAGACTTTTCTACTTGCTCACCCATAGCAACTATCCTTCTTTGTATGGTTTGATGTGAAAGTGGCACTGATTGAAATTTCTCCGCCATTTTAGAATCTTCAAAAGCTTTGTCCATTTCAACGGCACACTTTTTAATTAAATTACCATCAGTAAAAGGTTTTTTTGCCTTTGCTAGCTCAAGCGAGACGGCATAAGATGCATGCAAAGAATGCGTTTGAGAGTGTGATATTTTACTAAATATACCAGTTTGCCTGTTTAAGCTTTTTCTTTAAATCTACAACTAGCGCGCGTCGACTTTCATTTGTATACGTAGCATACTTCTTTTCATGAGTTGTTGTGTAATGTCTTCTCACTGAAATAACGTTCTTGCAAACTAAACACTGCAACTTTCAATTATGGTTAGCAATCAAGTAATCACTCTTCCAACTTTCTTTTGTAACTCCTATTCTCACAGTCAACTTTACGTTTTACTGATTTTCCACTCATTATTTTATTGTATTGGAAGGAATTAAAACAAAGAATGAATACAATAACAGTTAATTGTTTACTCGCGACTTAACAGACTACGTGTCAACAGCACATTGGCGCGATGGCGGCTAGCGGCGGACGGTCTCAGTAGGCATCAGGGCAATGGTGGGAGGTGTCGCCTGCGTGTACTGTGATGCGCAGTGTTGAGTGCAGGTCTCTTAGTGGTGGAGGAAGGATGTTACACGTCCGCGATGCAGCGCGTGGGCAGCGCTTGTGATATAAAAACAGGTTTGAGAGACCGTAATATTTAATTTTTTTTTCAGAATGCCCTAATTCAAAATATATTACTAAAATGTGTTCCGTATTTAGTCCCAACTTCACGTTTACATTGTATATTTTTCTAATAAAAAGTTTCCATAATTATTTATTACTTATATTATTAATTATTTTTTTGGTGCTGAGTGCGGTCCTGTTACCTTCTCGGCTTTGACGTTTTCAACCCTGATCACGTACACTATGCGTGAATATGTTCAAATTGATTGTATATATGAAAATATATTTTTTTCGAAGATAAAATATTCAAACTTAAAGACATATTGCACGTTCTTATCCCGTTTTTGTTCAAAATTAGTTTTGTGTCAGGAGATTAAATTTAATTCTGTTCAATTAATTCTGCTGGAGATGTTGACTTCAACAAGCTTTTGTTAGCTTTTAAAAGAAGTCGAAAGTGAACTTACAGCTCTTGAATTTGGACAAAGATGATTATTTTATTTTACTGCATTAGATTTTTATCTATTGTGTTATTAATAAAACTTACCTTATGAAAAAAACAATAGGTTTCAGCTAAACTTAGAAATTACAGGACCGGCTTTGGAAAAATCAATCTATTTGTAAATTGATTCTAAGTTTAGCTAATACCAGTTGAATGCTTGATATTAAGTCATGAGAAAAATTAACAAATCGAATGTAAACAATAAAGCCATAAAATGTATGATGAATTTCACAAATCACTCTCTAATTTACTAAAAAAGAGGAGTTGACACATGACATTCTCCCTCTATATGTGGTAAAAGTTTCTCATGCCTCACCCAGTATTATAAATATCAGAAATATTATTATTTGTTATTGAAGGTATTCTGAAACATCTTTATTCATATTAAACGTGATATGATTTTCAAAATTATCCTAAATTCACGCGTCAAGTAATATTTTATGAGAATGTTTCCACTGGGAACCAAGACCACTAAAAACCATACAAAGCCCCTTGTTTTGAGGTTAATGTTGCTTAATGTGTTGGTTTAGTAAAAATACCTCTAGAGATAATTATTTCCTATTTAGCCACGTATAAGTTTTTAAAACAAAAAGTATATTTAAGAAGTTTTTACTGAATAAACACACAAAATAAAACAGGATAGATATCGGACATCGACGGACATTTTATTCATTTGTGAGTTTATTTGACCGTTTTTTTTTCAACCTCCGATCGCTCTTTGCAGACGTTACACGGACAGAAGGAAGTGGGCATGCGCTATAAGCTCTCGCACTACACATTCCGCCATTGTTGACATTCAGGCGTCAGTCGGCGTTGTGTGACAGCCACGTAAACATGTCTGCCATTATTGATGTTTCCGCCTAGTGTGAATTGCGAAGTGTGTATGGGGAAAACTTCATGAGTGATGGTGTTGTGCATGAATGGTACGAAAGCTTAAAAAATGTGCGTGATGAAGGGGACCAAGGACGCAAATCTGTCGTTTTAGATGACCTGGTTCAACGAATTGACAGAATGATTAAGGAAAACCGCAGATTCACCATTACGGCTTTGTCTATGGAATTTCCAGAAGTTTAAAGGTCTGTTTTGTACTCGTATAATTTGACCTCTCAATTATAATAATCATTTCTAAGGTCAGATATCTGGACATATCCTTCTCGTTAGTATAGCAATGCCGCAGTTAGCTTAAAGTGCGAGCAAATCTAATAAAGATGAGACTGAAAACATCTCCAGGTGAGACATCCGCCGAGGTCTTGTTCTATAGTGATCCGAAGCTAAAGTGGACTTGGCGCTTACATGCAATCAAGTCTTGTGACGATACGGCTGGAACTTAACCTAATCTCCAGGTCAGAAATCTGTTAAGATTTTGTTCTTTAGTGAACCGAAACTGAAGTGGACAAGGTGCAAGCAAATCCAGTGATGATGCGACTGAAAACGTCTCCAGGTGAGACATCTGCCAAGTTCTTGATCCATGGAGAGCCAAAGTGGACTTGGCGCTTACATTCAAAGAAGTCTAGTGAATATGCGACTGAAAACATCTCCAGGTCAGAAATCTACTCAAGTCTTGTTCCGTAATGATCGACAACATGAGTGAACTTGTTGCTTACATGCAAGCAAGCTTTCGAACGATCGAGTTAGAGGGGTATTCAGTTTAGAGATCTGCAGAGGTTTATCAGCAGTTTAAAAGAATATTGACCAGGTGAAGTGTATCCTCTGGTATCGGAGGCCGAGCTGGAAGCGAATGACTACAGTGGATTGAAGATGGGATGATTGTATAGTTATTGGAGGAGGAAAGATTCTAGGTTATTCTCTGTTGCCTATTTCTTCTAAGGAGAAGTTGAAAGTTGAAGAAAAACTTTCGAATTTCTAGTATTTATAAATATTGATTTCAGGAATGAACACGTCGAGCCTGAGTATGTGGTTGAAACGTGAGTTGAATATAATAGTTTCGCATTGAATTATTTACCATAAAAGATATTTTTAACCTCATACCAATCTAACAATTTGAACACGTTCCAGTGTCACAAACAAATCCATTATATAAATGTCAATTATATGTACATATAGTTAATACTGTCAGACCACTTTAAGAGCATACGTTTAAGAGAGTTTATTATTAAATCTGGAGAGCAAACACAAATATTTGATTACATTTCCCATTTTGATGAAGTGATGCGATTTATACGCGAAAATGTTTGTTTGAATACGTGGTAAGGGGAAACCATTGGAAGATTAAATTGAACAGAAATTCTACGTAGGACTACAAGTATTTACAGAAATAAAGGGCCGTACTCATAAAATGAGAATATATCTTTGAAAGTATATCGAGTTTCGTTTCTTTCTCATTTAGTTATCGCTTTTTCCGTTTTCTCCCATCTCTATTCTTTTAACTTTAACCAAGTTACCAAGAAGTTTTTTGTGTCAACCGATATCGTCGTGACGAACCCATTGTAATAGGAGTCATATAATATAATTTAGACGAAAAGCACGCTTAAGTTAGTTAAGAAGTTGCTTAGAAGACGTGAACATTGACCGTTGTAAGATATTGTGTGAATCCCAAAGGCGTACGGTTTCCCGAAAAGATGTTGAAGTCTTGAAAGACGTTAAGACGTCGGATAGCTTAAATCTCAGACTTGGCATGTGGATGAACCATTGTTTTATTTAGTTAGGTTAAATAATACCCTAGACAACAAGAATAAATTATAGTCAGGAAGTTCGGAGAGAGATTTGGTAAAGTACTAGTTGCGAAAGGCTTTTTAGAGAACCAAACGTTTAAAAATTATGAACTGAAATAATTTCTTTATCACAAAACCGCAAACACACACACACTACTTTAAAAATAGTATAGCAAAAAAAGCAGACGATAGTACAGTTAATTTTTAAACGTTAATCGCAAAAAAGGATATCTGGCATTTAGAAGTTATTTTAAGTAGTAAAGTAAAGTAAAACAAAAAAAGTTGATAAATTGTTGCAATTGAACGTATTAGTTCATTTAAGAAAATCGACAAAAGCAATAATATAAGAGGAGTCGGTCTTGTCAAACGTCAAAAACGATGTATGAAACGGTATACGTTGCACGTCAAAAAAATAGTCACGTAATACATAACACAGCGTAAACGACGCATTAAACGTAAAAAACAACACAAAAAATGTCCAAAATCACCCATCAAACGTCAAAAACGACGTGTTAAACGTCAAAAAAGTCATAAACCACGCATTAAACGTAAAAAACAACACACAAAACATCAAAAACCACGCATTAAAGGTCAAAAACGACAGACAAAACGCCAAAAACCACACATTGAACGTCAAAAAACGTCTAAAACGACGCGTTAAACGTCAAAAAACGTCGAAAACAACACACAAAACGTCAAAAACCACGCTTTAAAGGTCAAAAACGACAGACAAAACGCCAAAAACCACACATTGAACGTCAAAAAACGTCTAAAACGACGCGTTAAACGTCAAAAAACGTCGAAAACAACACACAAAACGTCAAAAACCACGCTTTAAAGGTCAAAAACGACAGACAAAACGTCCAAAAACCACGCATTAAACATCAAAAAACGCCTAAAACGACGTATTAAACGTCAAAAACAACACACAAAACGTCAAAAACCATGCATTAAAGGTCAAAAACGACAGACAAAACGTCCAAAAACCACGCATTAAACATCAAATAACGCCTAAAACGACGCATTAAACGTCAAAAAACGTCAAAAACAACACAAACAAACGTCAAAAACCACGCATTAAAGGTCAAAAACGACAGACAAAACGTCCAAAAACCACGCATTAAACATCAAAAAACGCCTAAAACGACGTATTAAACGTCAAAAACAACACACAAAACGTCAAAAACCATGCATTAAAGGTCAAAAACGACAGACAAAACGTCCAAAAACCACGCATTAAACATCAAATAACGCCTAAAACGACGCATTAAACGTCAAAAAACGTCAAAAACAACACAAACAAACGTCAAAAACCACGCATTAAAGGTCAAAAACGACAGACAAAACGTCCAAAAACAACGCATTAAACATCAAAAAACGCCTAAAACGACGCATTAAACGTCAAAAACAACACACAAAACGTCAAAAACCACGCATTAAAGGTCAAAAGCGACAGACAAAACGTCCAAAAACCACGCATTAAACGTCAAAAAACGTCTAAAACGATGCGTTAAACGTCAAAAAACGTCAAAAACAACACACAAAACGTCAAAAACCACGCATTAAAAGTCAAAAACGACAGACAAAACGTCAAAAACACACATTGATCGTCAAAAAACGTCAAAAACGACACATTAAAAGTAAAAAACAACACACAAAATGTCAAATGAAGGATGAAGAAATGAAATGACTTGAAGAAACCTGGAGATGAAAAAATCATACTGTTGGGATTGGAGAGAAGGTTATGGAAGGCGACAGTAATCTTACAAGAATCATAGGTAATGCAAATTGATAATGAGGATGGATTTACTCAGCATATAGCGAGTGAAGCTTCTATTACGTAAGAAAAGAATAAATTAATCATAAAACCCCCAATACAGTAGTGTCAAGATTGTCAAATCCCTATTGCCAACAAGACAATTACTAAGCATAAGGTTTGACAACCAAAGAGCTTCAACGGATGGTTCTTTTAGAACAGTATAGAATAAATTGAATTTAAAGAGAAAACTATGGAAAAAAAGTTGGAGAGGATGAAGCGGAAGGAATCAACAGCAAATACAACATATTGACAATATATGTATGTGTGTGATAAAATAAAAATTTAACTGCTTGCAATATTAAATAATTATTATGGTATCGATGAACACAAAATGAAATGAGATGAACCTGATTTCTTTGACAGTCGTTTTTTTATATCTGGCACAATGTTGAATAATTTAACAAAAAAATTACTAAAAAGTCACTACAAACTACGCAGTCGCGGTATCATCTTATTAATGTTCTAATTTAGCGGTGACACCGCTTTAAATATGATAGTCACAACAGTCTCCCATGCTTATCAAGACGTTATATAGTCTTTCAAGTAAGAAGGCGCTTTGCCAGGGTGGCTGGAACGCCTGACGTTAGTAGTGGGCCCTGCAATTGGAACCTCTGGTGTTGGAGTCCGACTCAGGCCAGAACTTGGTCTCCTCCGTTGAGTACGGTCAGAATATGGATCATGAATAGGTTGAAAGTCATGTAGGTTTGGAGGAGAATGAGCAATCGAGGTAGGTTGCAAATCATCTTCCTCTGGTTCAGGGGCAAAATGAACCTTCTTCTTTGGAATTTCTGAACGGCGAAGCTGGTCAATATGACGCTTTATCTCCGCTTGTTGATCGTCGAGATGAATGATGTAGTGAAGTCTTGCAAGCTTCTTGAGAATAGTACCAAGTTTCCATTGATTAGAGTTGTAAAGTGAAGCTCTGCTGGAGATTTTCCACAAGCCAGTAGAGTGGACAAGATCTGGCGGACTTTTACATACATGGGGTCTGGATCGCCAGCCATGGTTTTTAATCGATGCTTAAAAGTTTGAACATTACGTTCAGTCAAACCGTTCGTGGTTGGATGACCCGACGTAATGAGTTTTTGAAAAATCTCACTCTGGGAACAAAATCGCTTAAATTCTTCACTCACAAAATTCTCATTTTACTTCTTGTTCGACAACTGCATCATTATTATTGCCATATTTTTCTGGTACTTCTTCAGGTGCTTCATAATGTCTTTCGAAGCATTATACAGAAGATTAACTCAAACAAGAATAATTTATGAATATTGCCGGCATATGAAGATGGATTATCAATGTGCAGATTCTGCTTTAGACCCACAGTTCATTTTTTTGTGTTAATGAGAGACCACGTCGAGCTGAGCTGGCTTTAGAAGAAATAGAAAGTTAAGGTTTTACCCAGATCGTTGCATCTGAAACCTATAGAGATCGATTCTAAAAAACCATTGACGATCAAAAATTATACTGAAACTTGGAGATCTTTTACAACTTTGAGCAGAAATAGCATAAAATTTATTGGACAACTAAATTGAAAGAGTGCTAAGAAGATGTCCTGCTGCAGGCTGCCGATCCTTATCCTAGTGCTTTTTTTGTAGGATTTTTCGTGTTCTGACTATATTTTTTTGCCGGAGGGGATACCCTCATGGATTTGCTGCCACCTTGATCGGGTAGAGTAGGACTCTTACTAAGGCAGATTAATCCGCTTTTTTTTTTTTATTTTTCATGAAACTGTCTTAATCCTCTCTGTTGAAGCCACGGATAAACTTTTAAACTAAAATCTAAACCAGCGAAACGTTCATAATCTCTCTTCTTTGTGATATAATTAATTATAATTGAATGGAGAGTATATGCGTTAGTTACATTGAACCAAATACGCCCAGTAACAAAATTAATTTCGCCTAATATTGCGGGATATTAAATTTCGAATGCCAATAAATTGTAATACAATCATTAGTACAGGTAAAATTAGATTAAACCCAAAATTAAATTAGGCGCTTTTTTAGATTCTCAGAGGTTTTCGGTTACTGAATAAGCCTCGAAATGTTGGAACAAGAATTACTCGAAAACTAAAAAAAATTCGAAAAAAACTGTCGTAACAAAAAATATAGAGCACGAAATTTTCTACAAAAAAGTCTTGAGTCACTATTTTTAAATAAATTTCCCTTAACGTTGAAAGCGCTAGTATCCGCTCGCGAATTCCCACCAGTGCGAATTCAAGCCAACTTCCAGACGCACTTCGAAAATGTTCTTACTCTTGGAAAACTACTTCATTTTCAAAAAATCAAAATGCATCGTTATGATTAAGATCTCTATTTTCTACTCGGGTAAGCTACACTTGTAGTTTCAATGGATATATTTCATCACCCGCCATACAAATAAGCAAATCCCACGAGAAATTTGTCGCGTTCGTGTTATTATCAATATTTTCATATATATAACACACATTAACTACTTCTTGGTTTCAAATAGAAAACTCTAGTAGTATCTTTGTATTTGGTTCATTATTATTTTAGTTTCGGCCACTTTTTGTCGAATTCTACGTAGCTTTCGAGTTATTCGTTATTCAAAATATTTTTGAGCGTCCAAACCCATTTTATAATTCAAATTTTGAGGTTAGGAAAAAATTCAAACCTTTTTTGTACAGAATGTTGTGCTCCAAATTTTTTGTCCCGGCATTTTGTGTCGAAATAGTTTTCTTGTTATTCACGATTCAAAATATTTTTGAGTGTATAAACTCGTTTCAAGGTGAAAATTTTGAGGCTAGGAACAAATACCTAGGATACTTTTTTGTAGAAAATTTTGTATTATACATTTTTTGTTTTTTGATCCAGCATTTTTTTCGAATTTCTCGTAATTTTCGAGTTAATCACGATTCAAAATATTTTTGAGTTTATAAACTCGTTTCAAGGTAAAAATTTTGAGGCTAGGAACACATACCTAGGATACATTTTTGTAGAAAATGTTGTATTATACATTTTTTGTTTTTTGATCCAGCATTTTTTTCGAATTTCTCGTAATTTTCGAGTTAATCACGATTCAAAATATTTTTGAGTGTATAAACTCGTTTCAAGGTAAAAATTTTGAGGCTAGGAACAAATACCTAGGATACTTTTTTGTAGAAAATTTTGTACTCTACATTTCTTGTTACGATGGCTTTTTTCGAATTTTTCATAGTTTTCGAGTTATTCACGATTCAAAATATTTTTGAGTGTATAAACTCGTTTCAAGGTAAAAATTTTGAGGCTAGGAACACATACCTAGGATACATTTTTGTAGAAAATGTTGTATTATACATTTTTTGTTTTTTGATCCAGCATTTTTTTCGAATTTCTCGTAATTTTCGAGTTAATCACTATTCAAAATATTTTTGAGTTTATAAACTCGTTTCAAGGTAAAAATTTTGAGGCTAGGAACACATACCTAGGATACATTTTTGTAGAAAATGTTGTATTATACATTTTTTGTTTTTTGATCCAGCATTTTTTTCGAATTTCTCGTAATTTTCGAGTTAATCACGATTCAAAATATTTTTGAGTGTATAAACTCGTTTCAAGGTAAAAATTTTGAGGCTAGGAACAAATACCTAGGATACATTTTTGTAGAAAATGTATTATACATTTTTTGTTTTTTGATCCAGCATTTTTTTCGAATTTCTCGTAATTTTCGAGTTAATCACTATTCAAAATATTTTTGAGTTTATAAACTCGTTTCAAGGTAAAAATTTTGAGGCTAGGAACACATACCTAGGATACATTTTTGTAGAAAATGTTGTATTATACATTTTTTGTTTTTTGATCCAGCATTTTTTTCGAATTTCTCGTAATTTTCGAGTTAATCACGATTCAAAATATTTTTGAGTGTATAAACTCGTTTCAAGATAAAAATTTTGAGGCTAGGAACAAATACCTAGGATACTTTTTTGTAGAAAATTTTGTATTATACATTTTTTGTTTTTTGATCCAGCATTTTTTTCGAATTTCTCGTAATTTTCGAGTTAATCACGATTCAAAATATTTTTGAGTTTATAAACTCGTTTCAAGGTAAAAATTTTGAGGCTAGGAACACATACCTAGGATACATTTTTGTAGAAAATGTTGTATTATACATTTTTTGTTTTTTGATCCAGCATTTTTTTCGAATTTCTCGTAATTTTCGAGTTAATCACGATTCAAAATATTTTTGAGTGTATAAACTCGTTTCAAGGTAAAAATTTTGAGGCTAGGAACAAATACCTAGGATACTTTTTTGTAGAAAATTTTGTACTCTACATTTCTTGTTACGATGGCTTTTTTCGAATTTTTCATAGTTTTCGAGTTATTCACGATTCAAAATATTTTTGAGTGTATAAACTCGTTTCAAGGTAAAAATTTTGAGGCTAGGAACACATACCTAGGATACATTTTTGTAGAAAATGTTGTATTATACATTTTTTGTTTTTTGATCCAGCATTTTTTTCGAATTTCTCGTAATTTTCGAGTTAATCACGATTCAAAATATTTTTGAGTGTATAAACTCGTTTCAAGGTAAAAATTTTGAGGCTAGGAACAAATACCTAGGATACTTTTTTGTAGAAAATTTTGTACTCTACATTTCTTGTTACGATGGCTTTTTTCGAATTTTTCATAGTTTTCGAGTTATTCACGATTCAAAATATTTTTGAGTGTATAAACTCGTTTCAAGGTAAAAATTTTGAGGCTAGGAACAAATACCTAGGATACATTTTTGTAGAAAATGTTGTATTATACATTTTTTGTTTTTTGATCCAGCATTTTTTTCGAATTTCTCGTAATTTTCGAGTTATTCACGATGCAAAATATTTTTGAGTGTATAAACCCGTTTCAAGATAAAAATTTTGAGGTTAGTAACAAATACCTAGGATACATTTGTTTAGAAAATGTTGTATTATACATTTTTTGTTTTTTGATCCAGCATTTTTTTCGAATTTCTCGTAATTTTCGAGTTATTCACGATTCAAAATATTTTTGAGTGTATAAACCCGTTTCAAGGTAAAAATTTTGAGGTTAGGAACAAATACCTAGGATACATTTTTGTAGAAAATGTTGTATTATACATTTTATGTTTTTTGTCCAGCATTTTTTTCGAATTTCTCGTAATTTTCGAGTTATTCACGATTCAAAATATTTTTGAGTGTATAAACCCGTTTCAAGATAAAAATTTTGAGGTTAGTAACAAATACCTAGGATACATTTGTGTAGAAAATGTTGTATTATACATTTTTTGTTTTTTGATCCAGCATTTTTTTCGAATTTCTCACAGTTTTCGAGTTATTCGCGTTTCAAAATTTCTTTGAGTTTCAAGTTGCAAAATTTCGAAAATCCGTACCTCTCAGAATCTAGAAAATCAAAACCGCCCAATTTAATTTAAGGTTTTAGCTCAAAACCGCCTAATTTACCTTTATTACATAATAGCAGGAAAACTAGATAATTTAATGAAAACTATAGGAATTTTCCTCTTAAACAGCCTCAATTTACTTTCGTATTTTTTTTTGTTAGCACCATGGGTTATAATTATTTTTATCACTTCTTTATACATGGTGTTCCAGGACTACCAGGATGCGAAAAATTCGGGAGAAGGGAATAAGATAATATGAAAATGATTCTATGACAAAAATTTTTCTCACACGGCCCTTTGTTTCTGAGTTATAGGCCTTTGAAGTTGCGAAATCAGAACTTATATCTCAGTATAGTTTCTAAATTATATACTCGAACATCCTGGAATTGATTTTTTTTTCTATTTTTTCTTAGGGAGCGACCTAAATACTCACAACTTGAACTTAAAACTTTCGACAAAAAATTGACGTAATGAAGTCAAATTGAAGTTAAAAGGTTTAGAAAATGGAATTAGTGCTCTAAATTTTTGAGATATTTTTAGCAGGGTCTACTTTCAAGAGACCCTTCCGAAATATCTGAAATGGAAATTAACCACTCTCATTTCACGTTGTTGACTGAAACGCTATCAAGGTTGAAAATCTTTTTTTATATTACATCGATTCTGCAATAGAAATAAATCAGAAACAATCGGAAATTGATGTGCAATAACTTAGAAGAAAATAAAAAGCCAACAAAAGCTTCAGAAACATAGTTTCTTAAATGCATAGAGGAATCAGAATAATCTATTTTATGTCCGGAATTAAAAAAAAAATGGAATACTTAGATGATTGTATATATTTTAATAAACAAGAAAACTACAAACTATATCACAAAATGATGATGGATGGGATAAAATCTTATATGATTAAATCTCTATTCGCTAAAGTTCATTTTGTATTCTATCTAATTTGGCATCCTATTAATCAAAACTCGATTTCAGGAATATTTTGGGGTTAATTGTACATTCCTAAAGATTATAGGTGCTATCAAATATTTGGAAGTATATTTTTTTGTATTTTATCCAGTTAACAAAAATCTATTCAAAGAGTTCTATCCATTTACTGACTTTTGATGGAAATTCAACAATGTACAAGATACTAAAATATACATTATCAGCTCGTTACTTTTTGTATATCCCTCGTATTTACAACGATGCTAAGACTGATAAATGAGATGGGAAAGATCACTGGATATAGTTATTTTGTCAAAAGTTGTAACTCAGAAAATTAATTTCGTCTTTTTATTCACTAAATATAAATCCGTTCAACGTGGAATTTATTTGACAGGATTTTATTTATCACGATGAAAAATAAAATTCAATTATCTTTTTTTATATATATATTTTTCTCATATTTCTATGTCCTAGGCTTTCCAGAACGGAACGCGTTTAAATTATATTCATTCTACCGAAAATGCGCTTTAACAAAGCAATGTATAGAATTGGCTTGTGAAGGATGGGACTGATGCTTGTAAAAGCCATTTAGGACGTGGCACGGTTTGCAAAACCGGATTTAGAAATTCGAGGTATGTACTAGAAAGCGTTTGTTGACATTTTTCACATGAGGCTATTTAATTTATCTACCACTAGCACGTAATCCGAATTAATTACTAAGAGAATACTAGTAATGATAGTTCTTATTATATCAATTTCATCTTAAGCTCTATTTATTATCGAAGTTCACCAAATGGCACTGAACATCTGTGGACTTAAAGTTAGAGAGAAAGAAGAAGCTAGGCCCAGAATAATAAGCAATAAGCGTTTAATATGAATAGATAGATAACTTGTAGAGATTTATTTCAACAAGTAACCTCTTTTAAATCAATCTTAGTTTTATTATAGAGCTTTTGTTTTGTTTTTTTTTTGTTTCTTTATGTCATAATAGCATAGGTACGAACCTAGAAGCGTGAGCTCTATCATCACAAGAAACGATAACAAAAAACAGATAGTTAAAGCAAAAAAGATGAAATAGTAAACGTACCAAGCAAAAAAAAACGTTTACGAAGTAAAAAAGTTGATATTACATCAAACAGAAGATATAAGAGGAATTTGGGGACAAGTTACATTGTAGAAAAAACCAGAAACTCTTCTATAGAGTACTGAAAGGTCTTAGAAGTGACGAAAACGTAAATAATCAAGAACTAGGCAGGGGAAGTACTAGTTAATAAAGTAGATATAATGGTGTGCTAGAGAGATTATTTTGAAGAATTGCTCGGCGCAGAAAATGAAAAAAACGATGAAACGGAACAGCTGCGAAGAGAAGAAGATGTAAAAAATTAAGGAGATAAAACCTCCGATGATTGGGAAGACAACGGAAGAAGTAAAATCACGGATGATGGACCATTGGAGATTTACTGTTTGAAATTTTTAATGGAAAATAAAGATTTCCTCTGACGATTGGGAAATTGATAGTTTTATTTCCAACGTGGTCACCACATTATCATCTGCAAAGCAGAAGAGTTGCCCTTGGCTATCCAGGGTTAGTAAGCTATTTGATAAATAATATTTTCTCTAAACTGTGCCTTTTGGAAGTAACAATTTTTTAGTGCTATCATTCAAATAGGACTATAGACACGGAGATGCTCTCCGTGGATATTCGCTTGAGAAATCCAAATTGTTCATCAGAAATCATATTGAATATTTCCAAAAAGTCGGTTAGTCTATTAGCGGTATTTCAAGGTCTCATTTTTCCACCCTTGTTATATATTTTAGAGACGATTGCCAACTTGAACTCAGCAGGGAATCAGAATTTAGCAATTTGACTTAGAATTCGTAATTTAGTCCAATGATCACAACTCCTGATCCACGAAAATTAGTTATGACGCTGATTTTATGGATTTAGGTAGTTCTCAGAGTGCTTTATCGATGCAGTGAAAGTAAACATCAAAATGTTGGCCGCTAAGCGATATATATTTTTTTAAAATTTTCAAAATTCGGAATTTTGCAAAATAACTCGAAATCTATGCCAAATTTCGAAAAACGTGAAGAGATCAAAAATGTAGTTTAAAGAATTTTCTACAAAAAAAGTTCCCTGTGATTTTTCCCTAAGAGCTGTCATTTCTTTGTAAAATGCGGGGACGCATCTTACTAAAAAGTTTTCGCGCCACGTACAGTCTGAGGGAAATAACTTCCCCGTCTGAAAAAGAAACTGCTGTATCTCCTCGAAAACTCAACATTTCGGTACGAAAGAAAGTACATTTTACTCTTTAGAGTCTCTACTTTTCAACTGCATCTGCAAAAAAAAAACAGGATTGTAAAATTTTCTTGGAAAACAGCACGAACGGGATTTTTTTTTGTTGGTTATCTGAGTGAATTTAAAACACATATGTCTGCGACTCTGCTACACCCAGCAGCTAACCATCGCTTGAGGTCGTCAACTGGACGATTATCTTTAAAATGAGACCAATTATACCTTTGAACTCACTCTATGACAGGAAAAAAAAACTTATTTTTACTAATGTTAGATTTTTTCTTAATTGACAAGTTTGATTACTTTTTTATAAGTTGTTGAATACCAGCCATTTTCGGTTTATAATCAAAAATTTGGAAACTCGCCAAGAGCTCCAAAACGACGTTTTTTTCTTAAATCTTTTTGCGATTTTCGAGGTTTTAACGCATCATACGGGGAGGAAACGAAAGCTTACGTGATAGAAAATCGGATGAGCACAGTCACCCTGTATATAGATATCCATTACAAAAAAGAAGGGAGAGTTTCTTCAATACATCAGCCGAAGATTCGACGGATATAGAGGGCGCAGTCGGAGCAAAACAGACGGCAAAAGACATTTTATTAGTGCACCGTGTAAAGTTTTAACTTTAATTGTTAAAAGAAAATTGTGAAAAAAACATAGTGTTTCGTTTTTAGTACGTAAAGTGTCGTGAATGCCTGCATCAAAATACACTTGATTAGTGAAATGTTGAATTGTTTTTATTGTTTTGATCGCGTCTTTAAGGATTATCCCTGTCCCACACTTAAGTTCAGAGTACTTACAACAATCACGATTTTCAAAGAGAATTTCTGGCATTTTAGAATTTTTTGTAGGTTAGGAAAAATCATATTTGAGCTTCTTCGAAAGTAATTTCCTGCTCGGCATTTTTTTTCAGAAATTTACCTCTAAATTTCAAGTCTTTTTTGAATTATCCGCAAAAAGTGCACTGTTGAACAAATCTAGTAACATGAAATTCACTTTTTATAAGAGTAATTTTGAGATTAGGAAAAAATTACAGGAAACCTTTTTTGTAGGAAATTTTTTGAACTACATTTTTGATCCTTTTACTTTTTTCGAAATTCGGCATAGAATGCGAGTTATTAGCAAAATTCGAAATTTTTAAAATTTAAACAAAAATATATCGCTTAGGGGCCAAAAATGTTTATGTTGATTTTTACTATGAACTACCTAAATCCAGAAAATCAGCGACATAATTTTCGTGGATTTTGACTCTAATTGGGCTGCACTCACTGAACTAAATTTTAAGATAGTTTTTCGAAATATTCTCCTATTCTAATTTATTTGTATTTGCTATCTCTTGGGGTTAGACTAATTCAAGATTTTTTTTGATAAATCATGGACGTTGAAACCAGTGTGAAATAAAGTTGATAAATAAGGACCATTGGGAAATGTGAGTTCAGGAATTGAACATTATTTTCATGAGACATCTCTGACCAAGCAAACAAAAATAATATCAGTAAATAATTAACATTTGGGATTGGGATGTTTATTAAAAATACCTTATGGTATATATATGGGATTTATTTTATTAATGCTTGGTAGAATACTAATACTTTCCTGTACTGATTTTGTAGTATGGAAAAGGAAGATGGTGGCGAGAAAATGGCTCAATACGATGGAGTATTAGAATTTTATCAAATATAAAAAAAATAAACTTTGTGTTTTAATTTTGATTTTAACTTCAATCAAGTTGATTTCAATATTCCAAACTATATTTATTCGGCTTATTAGAAAGATAAATTCTGATTCTTGATAATGAAAGTTATTTCCGTATAACAAAATGTACATGTCGATATTTAAAAACCGCATTGAATTAAACAGAATTTGAAAAATAATTTCTTATTTCTTAGATGTTTTGGTATGTTTATGCTTATAAATGTTCTTGGTTTTAGGTTTAAATTTTTTTTTCCTATTTTGATCCACATTTTTGATCCCTTCACTTGTTTCGAAATTCGGCATAGAATCCGAATTATTTGCAAAATTCGAAATTTTAAAAATTTAAACAAAAATATATCGCTTAGCGGCCAAAATTTTGATGTTAACATTTAATATATAGATCGGAACTTTCTAAATCAGCGACATAATTAATTTTAGTGGGTTTTGGCTCTAATTGGGCTGTATTCACTAGACTAAATTTTAGGACAGTTTTTCGAAATATTCTCCTATTCTAATTTATTTGTATTTGCTATCTGTTAGGGTTAGACCAATTAAAGGCAAAAGGTATAGATTTATAAGGAGACTATGATCCGAAATATAAATTATTATGAACAAGAAATGTCTGGTAAGATAATAATACAATCAGGTTATCACTAAAGCAATTTCAGTTTAAATACAACAAAAATAATAGTACAACCCTCGTATTCAATTTTTTTTAAGTTAATGAATGATAAAAAAGAAACGAAATCGATTTCGGGAAAGATTATGCGGTTATTCTACAAATAATGACAATTTATTAAAAAATATATATTTTCATATTAGATTTCTATTTTAGTGGAATTTTTACCATTTAAACTTCCAAACTCACCCTTTTTTTAGTCCTTGGTATTTAAAAACATCACAAAAACACCTCAGCCAACTTCACAGTGTTCATATAACTAATTTGAGGAGAATATTTCACTCATAGACATAATTATTTTTGAAACGCGAATAGTAACAGGTGAATAAGTTAAGCACGAAACTTCCAGGGAGTTGTGTAACGGCCGAAACTCGCGATAACACTGGCTTAGGCAGGCTGTGATAGCCAGGAGCAGGATAGTGTAGCAAAATCGGAGGGAATCTTTTTCCGCAGATCATCAACTGACGTGTACGCTCATATGCAGTTAGATTTCATAAATGCGAGCCTATTATATAATTCATTGAAAATTATTTATTACCACAATACATTTTTTATCAAAAACACATCAATTTTCAAAGAAAAAATTGAAGATTCCAAAATTTTTGTCGAATATATATATAAATCGTTAAATGTAAATTTTTTTATATATAAATATTCTTATTAAATTAATAAAAGATATATTAATGAAAAATAAGACAAAATTGAAGAGTACACATATATAACTAATCCTTAAGTAGACATGGGTGTAAAGGACAGGTTATTCTATGGTATCAATCGTGCCGAGGGATGACTGGTACCTGAGCTCTAATCAGGTATCTCCTCCGGCAAACCTGGCGAAATTCTAAGAGTTCTGCAAGATTATGTACCATGAAAAATTCTCCTCTTCCCCCCGAGGGTTCTGAATAAATAGAAACTACGTAATCCAGTAACCACAAACCATCGGTTTCTACTGATATCGAAGCTCTGAGCGACGGTTTTGACAAGGTCTGGCTGCAACATAAGGAGAAGAAAAAAAAGAAGAAAGACCCAGGCTGACGATGGTAGACGAAACAAAATTAATCCGAAAGATATTTTATATTTAATTTATGTCATTTTATGTCATAAAAGAGATCGATCGTTAGCTGATAGAGCTATCAAACTATCAGATCCTTGATTTAGATGTCTAACTATTCGAAGAGCAAAAACTGCATTAAAAAATACAAATATATTATAATCTAAAAGGTGCACGGTGCTAATTGTGAGTCACACCTTAACGTCAAGTTTTTTGTCCAACTTAATTTGATATTTCTTTGTTTCAGTGTTTGACAAATTCAACCATGTAGAGGTAAACAATTGAGCAGCGCGTTTCGTGCACTTCGTGATTTTTTTAGTCAACATAATCGACCAAATGTGTCCACAATCGGGAGAATTGTGCGCAAATTTCGGCAAACGGGGGCTGTAGGAAACGTGAAAACACCTGTGCATGCTCGCCCCGTTCGTTGGGGGGGAAAACGCGATAGTTTGGGGCAGAAGAGACGTCAACCTCGACTCGTCGTCGTGCCCGACGATTAAACATCTCACGAACATCACCGATGCGAATTTTGAATAAAGATTTGAATTTACACGCTTACAAGGTTCAATTAATTCTGAAGCTGAAGCCTGCTGACCATTTCAAGCGTCGTCAATCCGTCGAATGGTTGGTTGAACAGACAGAAGTGAATGGTGACTTTACAGGCACACTTTCACCTCAGTGGATTCGTTAACAAGCAGAATTGCGACATTTGGGCGAATGAGACTCCACGAGTGGTTATTGAAAAGTCGATGAATCTGCAAAGAGTGATTGTTTGGTGCGGTTTATGGGCTGGCGGCGTCATCGAAAATAAGGTTGGCCAAGCAGTTACCGTTAATGGTGTTCGCTATCGCGAGATGATAACGGACTTCTTGTAGCCAGAAACTGAGGATATGGACCGGGACGGTTTGTGGTTCCAACAGGATGGTGCCACTTGCCAAACACCCAACGGATCAATGGCTCTTTTGCGCGTGAAATTCAATGGTCGTGTTATCTCGTGGCGATGTTAATTGGCCGCAACGATCATGTGATTTGACACCGTCGGACTTCTTTCTTTGGGGATATTTGAAAGAAAAAGTGTATGTCTATAGGCCAAGAACAATTTAAGAGCTAAAGGATGAGGTAATTCGGCACATTAACGACATTGAACCTCAATTATGTTTCAAAGTTATTGAAAATATGGACCATCGGATAGAGGTATGCCACCGGAGCCGTGGCGGGCATTTGACCGATATTTTGTTTCATACATTATTGTCATATATCCTTCTATCATTATAAAAAATATTGAGCTAATTCTCTTAAAACTTTCTGTTTTATTTACAATTAATATCGTGCATTTTGGTTGGACCATCCTTTATTAAGCAACAAAAAAGAAACTAACTATAAAAATTTTTTCCTTATCTTATGTACAAGAATTTTATTATCATTATCGAAACATTATCGAAAAATTTCACTAAACTAAAAACACCCACGGAAAAAAGAAGGAAAATTATATGTTGAGTAACTTTTAATGATTTCAACATTGTTTACAAAGAAAATTCTTGAAACGCAGTCAAAAACAAGAAAAAAGACAATTTTTAGAACTGGTACAAATATATAAGGATAAGAAAGCTGTCAATAATAATAAAAATTTCAGTATAATTTATAATTTTTTTATAATAAATTATATTTTTCTCTTCATAGACTAATCTTGTTTAGCTCTATTATCTCAAAGATTATTCTTATTATGAATTAATTGTTTAAAGATTTATTACAAAATTACAAAGTAACTCGAGCGGATAGTTTATATATAAGCAGCAACACGCCACGCCTCGCCACTTATCCCCACCCCTCGAATGTGTATGCATATGTTTTTCCATTCAATTAAAATGTCTGCGTACATCTACGTCATCCCACGTGGGACGATTCAAAATTCTCAGATGTAACCGACACGTGTCAAGATAAGACAAAATTGTGTAAATAATTGTTTTTTTCTCTTATTGTGTAAAACAACAGCTGCAGCAGCAATTCTAGGTCCTAGACGAACTACTAGTGATATTCATAACGTACTCAAAGCTATTGAAAATTTTACTGTTCAAAATTATAGAATAAAATGAGCGTATCGTCATGTGGCATGTTATAAATGTGTACATAACAATGTACCACGTGAATCGACATAGCGGGGCGTGGTGTGGCGTGCTGTTAGTGGTTTTCGACCTTTATCAACTATAAAATTCGCGGAACAAACAAAAAGTTTAATTTTGTAAACTAGTATTATCTGGTAACAGGTACGATCCAGTTGAAATTAATATTCCTGTTTTATAAGCTGCAATCACGTGAAATATGGGTTTGTAATTCTGTTTTGTTTATTCATATCGATGGAAAATTTTTTTCGTTATTATTTCTAAATTATGTTCAACCGTTTTGATATTGAAGCTTCGTTTTAATCCTCTTCTCTTATGTGTGGACTCTACACGTTCTGTTCTGTTTTAAACCTTCATATTTTTGAAAATAACATCATATTACGAGGTTTGCCTATTAAATAACGATAATATATTCCCACACACCTTTCCATACGTTGTTTCCATTGATCGAAGCAGTGCTGGAAGTCTTTTTTAATGAGTGCCTTCAGGAGCTCTGCCGTTTTTTGCTTTACCGCTTCCATCGACTCAAATCGGGTCCCTTTCAAAGCAGATCCTTTTTTTTAACCTTTCAGAGCAAGAGCTTTTTGGGCACCAACTTCGCACAGACTTTTGTCATGTGTAATCCCTCGTGTAAAATATTTTTAGCCGTTTCTTTATCGGCGTTCACAAGATATTTAGATACCCAACGCACCACGTATTTTATCCCACTCGTGTAGGGCGCCCTCTAGGCGAGCAGTCTCGTTATTTATCAGCCAGACTTCGTATGTAGTCAGCAACAGCTAAAATTTCATTGTAAACAAAAGCAGTCGAATTTTTCAATGTTTTAGCTATAATAAAAGGCATTAATATTATAGTTTTAGTGTATCAAGGTAAAATAATAACGAAACTAACAGAGTTAAGTTTAATAATAATGAATATTTAATTCAAATTACTTAAGCCTATTTCAATCATCAACGTATGTCTTAAATAGTTATTTGTATGACAAGGACTGAAAGTGCAACTTTTTTGGACGTGACTGAAAATTGCGAGACGAGCGAAGTAGTATTTCAACCGCGGTGTACACATTTTTTAGACGACGCATAAGATACAAAAATTTTTCAATTACACCGAGGAAAGAAAATAAATAATAGACAATTATAAACATTAGGTGGCGTAGATTCGAGTAACTCTTCATCGCTGATGTTTTCTTTTTCATCATCACTCATTGTTATTCATTAATTTAGACAAAACTTCGGATAAAACAAATAATTTCAGAAAATTAAAAATTTAAGGTTATGCAAAATTATCGAAATGAAACTGTCAACTGTCAACATTGAAGTGGCTAGAGTCACATTTAAGTATGTAAGTTAAAGTTGTGTACTCCAGAGCGTTCCGAAAGTGTTTTGTAGTACGGAACTGTCACTTTTATTACATGGAACACTCAAAACGCAACTTTCGGTATGTAAATGAATACAGAACGAACAACTTTCAGATGGCGTTGTATAAAATATTTTTTTAGACAAAAACAATGCGCTGACATTTTACATTTAACCTAATTTACTAAGTACTTTACCGTCCCAAGTAATCCCAAGAACTATACGTTTGTGGTTACTAACTATTGAACTGAGTTAAAACTGTCACTTTTCATACAAGTTCAAAAGACTTGGTGCGTTAGAGCCTGCGGAGTGGGACTTGATTATCGAGAATTTCCTATATTCAGTATTCAGTTTTATACTCTATGCAGGCAACCATCAATACTTTGCCTGCAGCCGGTTTGAGTATTTGTATACTAACACCTTATTTTTAATATTTAGTTGTTAGCTTAGTTTTAATTCCTATGTTTATATATATATATATATATATATATATATATATATATATATATATATATATATATATATATATACTCAAGTTTCGTATCCAGATGTAGTCCTAGATATTTAACTGTTTGGATAATCTCATCTTTCAGTTCAACTGAGAGATTATCTTCTTATAGTTATTGATTTTTCCTTATTGAATTCAATACGTTAGTCTACATATCTATTTTCTTAAATGAATCTCTAACAGCTAGTATTTCAGTGACACAAGAGGTACAGTAACTTCCCTGTTTTAATCAGTCGAAACTCTGAATCTTGCTTAACTCGCCACGCCACGCCACGTTTCATTATATGTGCATATGTTTTTCCATTTAATTAAACTGTCTTCGTACACACTGCATGATCAGAGGCTAAAGTCCGCGTCCGCGATTACTTTTCAACAGTTACTTAATCGAAGTTAATATTTCATGGTCTCAAAATTATGTTAATATTGAAATATATCTATTATTTCATTGTTTTATTGAACTTTACCTTTTTTTTTAAAACTTGTTTCGACGAAAATTACGAAAATTTAAGTACCAATATATATCTTCAATCTATTTTCGTACCATAAGCGTTTTTACACGTGCTATGTTTGTTACATTAAAAAGAAAGGCACGCTAATTTAGACTTATTGCATATGCAGTGTCTAGCAAGGCCGTTAGTGCAATAACACTTTTTGCACGAATTGCCTACAATATTTTTTCTACGTTCGTGAAAAAAAAATTCTAGAACTGGAGATTTGCATTATTCAAATCATATTAGTAGTGAACGCGAATGTTTGAGGCGTTTAAACTCATAAATTTTGTATCAAAACTATTACGACATACGTTATTCTTGCTGCCGAATACCCTATCCTCTTCTTGTCTTTCAGTATTACGTATTAAAATGTTTAATTCTTATAATAATTCAATGAAATTTCATCGAATCATCTGAACATAATGAGGAATGGAATTTTGGATAGTTTATTTGGTTGCGAGAATTTGAAACACAGTTTTTGTCATCCGCTTTCAATCTGGAAAGGAAAATGCGGATGAGACATGCGCTAGTAACCCCAATATGGCGGTTGTCTCCCCGACGTGTATTATAAAATGATAATCAAATAAAATTCCAGTGACTTTTCGTGAAAATATTATGTGAAATTTGGTATAATCATAATTATAATGAAGTGTTTGTACTATCAACATTCGACCATAGTGTGGTTAGGTATACTGACCTTTATTTCTACATGTAAGTACAATTTTTATGTGTTAATTGTCATTTAGATTTATACAGGGTTTATATTAAACAATTGAAAATTCTTAATTATTGGTTATTCACTTTTTATCACAGTATTTAAGACATTTTCTTTTAATATGATTTAACTTCGAAAATCTTTAAATCTTCCCCAGAAAGAGGAGAATTTCAACTTTATCAGAGCTCGAAATAAGAAAAGAAAGAGTGGCAATTAGGTATCAGACAACGTCATCGGAAGTTTTTAATTCGAATTTATATAAACACCCAAAATATATCTGATATCCTTATCAGATTTTGCAAAATTCATAAATTTATTCTATTTTCCTTAGCGTTAGAAAAAGATAGTGAGCGAACTACGTAAACGCGCAGTCCATGATTTAAGAAATCGAGATGCAACCATCAACACATCTGTGCATATTCGCAATCATCAAACTATAAAGTAAAAAATAATTATTGTTATGAGAATAAAGAAAAATTATGAGAGAATTATAAAATGACATTTTCAAACTAACACTCTGAGAGTCCTAAATATCGATATCACCATTTTGTGCCAATTAGGTGAATGAGAAAATTGAGTATAAAAGAAAAGCACGTTCCAGATCCAGTTCCGGTCGATCCGGAATAGGAATTGAAACCTAGTTCTATTGGTAGAGCTATGACGTGAATTATGTATGCACTCTTTGAAAAGACGAAAAAATAACTTGAGAAACTTCCAAAACTGGGTCAAATTGATGCAGCATTTGAAGACGAAAATTGCCCGGCTGAATCACGGAGTGCAATTCTTGAAAACCTGTTATGACAATAAATCCACCTGCTATATTTGAGCTGCTTAACAAAATTTTTTGCAAATGGTGCAAGGAAGCAGGGTTACAGTGCTCTTTACTTTGCGGCCAATGTATTTGGCGAGGTTGTCTTAGAGCTTAACTATATCAGAGTGAAATCAATGAAATCAGTACTTTCCACCCCGAAATCCTGGAAGAACTGAAGATAAGAAAGCAGAGGAACGCAAAAATTGTTTTGGTTCACCATGTGGCTGCAAATAAGCAGGATTACAATGCTCTTTATCTTACGGCCAATGTATTTGGCGAGGTCGTCTTAGAGCTTAATTATATCAGAGTGAAATCAATGAAATCAGTACTTTCCACCCCGAAATCCTGGGAGAACTGAAGATAAGAAAGCAGAGGAACGTAAAAATTGTTTTGGTTCACCATGTGGCTGCAAATAAGCAGGATTACAATGCTCTTTATCTTACGGCCAATGTATTTGGCGAGGTCGTCTTAGAGCTTAACTATATCAGAGTGAAATCAATGAAATCAGTACTTTCCACCCCGAAATCCTGGGAGAACTGGAGATAAGAAAGCAGAGGAACGCAAAAATTGTTTTGGTCACCATGTGGCTGCAAATAAGCAGGATTACAATGCTCTTTATCTTACGGCCAATGTATTTGGCGAGGTCGTCTTAGAGCTTAACTATATCAGAGTGAAATCAATGAAATCAGTACTTTCCACCCCGAAATCCTGGGAGAACTGAAGATAAGAAAGCAGAGGAACGCAAAAATTGTTGTGGTTCACTATGTGGGTGCAAATAAGCAGGATTACAATGCTCTTTACCTTACGGGCAATGTATATGGCGAGATTGTCTTAGAGCTTAACTATATCAGAGTGAAATCAATGAAATCAGTACTTTCCACCCCGAAATCCTGGGAGAACTGAAGGTAAGGAAGCAGAGAATCGCAAAAATTGTTGTGGTTCACTATGTGGGTGCAAAGAAACAGGGTTACAGTGCTCTTTAGCTTGCAGGCTAAAGTAAACCACACGAGTGGGTGTAATTATAAATAGATTCTTAATAATTCGGAAAAATAATGATTTATAACTTTATAATTAATAGAAAATGCAAATTTTTGCAAATATGTCTGTATTAATAATTCATAAACTATATTCATCGTGTTTTTAATCGGTACCATTGAAATTGAATTCGAATAAATCTCCAAATAGCTGGCGTTCTGTTCTCTATCTCGAAAATGGTTTAAGATATGTAAAAAAAATTAAAGCATAAGTTGCATGGAATTTAAAAATTTCAAAATATATTTTTTGACCTTCTTACGATAAGCTTTGATGTTTTGAGTTTTTTGTTGTCAAAATAAAAGATTATAGATGGAATAATTTGCCAGGTCTAATGTGAGACCCATCTAGAAACACTATCAATCATCTTATAGGTCCTGAACAGGACATCAGACTCAAATCTATTGGTATTACAAAACGTAAAGTTTACTCCATCAAAGTTTTTATAACATTGACATTAATTTTCTCATCGGGAATTTGATTCTTATGCCAAGAATTCTTTTTTCGATTTTGCTCGATTATTGCTAAAAGCGTGTTCATTAGTTTTTTGTTTAAACTATAATTTATATCATTTTCCATTTCTTTTTATAATTTCTATCTTCAATCAGCTATTTATTATTCGTGAATTCGATAACCTCATTATTAACATCCCCTTAGTTCACTATTTCTCTCTTCTTAATTCCACGAATATTGAATTAACGCACAATCCTATTGAAAACTAGAAAAACAAACGGAAATGATGGGGCAGATGAACGAATCGGGAAATTTTATTGTTGATTACACACTAATTTTTCTATTTTCATCACTGCCTCCATCTCCTTCTATAATACTCGATTTGCTATGTTTATCTTCGTTCGGTTTTCTACAGACATCAAAGTTAACCCAGAGAGAAAGAGAGAGAGAAAGGATTCCTCCCTTCGGTTGCCATGGTTACATCGAGTATTGATTTTGCGTCAGCCGTGTCGCTATATCGGAATTGTATTCAACAAGTTCTTTTTTTTTTTCAAAAAATATATATCAATGAATGTTTTCGTAATGGAAATCAAATTTGAGTAATTATTTCCGATTAGTTATTTTTTCCAATATATAAAATCAAAGTTAGAGCTTTCAGAAGGAATTAATACTGTTGTTTATTGTATTATCAATTCCATATAAAACATATCCTCGCAAAAAGTCTAATACACTTTGAAATAGACTATTTATAATAAATATAGAAGAAATGGGCTAGAACAGTGTTTCCCAACGTGAGACCCACGCCTCCCAGGGGGGCAATCTGATTTTTAAAGGGGGCAATTCCAAAATGGAGTCGAGACGAGTTTAAGCCTTCTGCTCCGAATCATTTTAGAGAGAGATAAAAAATTGTAACAATTTGTATACAAAAGTTTGTAAAAACTAAAATGTTTTAATTAATGTTAAAGTTGAATTAGTTAAAATGCTCTCAAATTATTGCGGAATGCGGGAAAAGATAATATCGGTTTGATTCAAATTCGCAAGTGATTGTGCATTTTTTTACATTGTAAAGTATTGAGCCTTTAACTAATTCTAAACGTAGGTAGGTAAGGATCGTGATCCGCGGGGATAGTCGTGCAACGAAATTGAAGAAGCGTTCTTACGAATTATGCAAACGGATTGAAAGATGATTAAGGAAGGAATATTCTGAATTTTTATCTTTTCAAGTAGTCCTGGAAGGGAGTCTTGCTGTTTAGTCCGAATAAATATCTAACAGCTCTCTTTTATAGTTTAAAGATTCGCTTGAGTTGCACCACACGTTCCCCAGAAGGGAAGGGCATATCGGAAATGAGACTTAATAAGGACATAAAAAAATGTTAAGGACTTGGTTAAGTTCTTTGAGGCATAATAAACTGTTAAGGAGGTGGATAAATTATATTCTTTGGGGCATAATAAACTATTAAGGACTTGGATAAGTTCAGTTCCTTGGAGTATAATAAACTGTTAAGTAGGTGGATAAATTCGGCTCTTATAATAAGCTATTAAGGACTTGGTTAAGTTCAGTTCCTTGGAGTATAATAAACTGTTAAGGACTTTGATAAGTTCTTTGAGGCATAATAAACTGTTAAGGAGGTGGATAAATTATATTCTTTGGGGCATAATAAACTATTAAGGACTTGGATAAGTTCAGTTCCTTGGAGCATAATAAACTGTTAAGGACTTTGATAAGTTCGGTTCCTTGGGGCATAATAAACTGTTAAGGAGGTGGATAAATTATATTCTTTGGGGCATAATAAACTATTAAGGACTTGGATAAGTTCAGTTCCTTGGAGCATAATAAACTGTTAAGGACTTTGATAAGTTCGGTTCCTTGGGGCATAATAAACTGTTAAGGATTTGGTTAAGTTCAGTTCTTTGAGGCATAATAAACTGTTAAGTAGGTGGATAAATTCGGCTCTTATAATAAGCTATTAAGGACTTGGATAAGTTCAGTTCCTTGGAGCATAATAAACTGTTAAGGACTTTGATAAGTTCTTTGAGGCATAATAAACTGTTAAGGAGGTGGATAAATTATATTCTTTGGGGCATAATAAACTATTAAGGACTTGGATAAGTTCAGTTCCTTGGAGTATAATAAACTGTTAAGTAGGTGGATAAATTCGGCTCTTATAATAAGCTATTAAGGACTTGGTTAAGTTCAGTTCCTTGGAGCATAATAAACTGTTAAGGACTTTGATAAGTTCTTTGAGGCATAATAAACTGTTAAGGAGGTGGATAAATTATATTCTTTGGGGCATAATAAACTATTAAGGACTTGGATAAGTTCAGTTCCTTGGAGCATAATAAACTGTTAAGGACTTTGATAAGTTCGGTTCCTTGGGGCATAATAAACTGTTAAGGATTTGGTTAAGTTCAGTTCTTTGAGGCATAATAAACTGTTAAGTAGGTGGATAAATTCGGCTCTTATAATAAGCTATTAAGGACTTGGATAAGTTCAGTTCCTTGGAGCATAATAAACTGTTAAGGACTTTGATAAGTTCTTTGAGGCATAATAAACTGTTAAGGAGGTGGATAAATTATATTCTTTGGGGCATAATAAACTATTAAGGACTTGGATAAGTTCAGTTCCTTGGAGCATAATAAACTGTTAAGGACTTTGATAAGTTCGGTTCCTTGGGGCATAATAAACTGTTAAGGATTTGGTTAAGTTCAGTTCTTTGAGGCATAATAAACTGTTAAGTAGGTGGATAAATTCGGCTCTTATAATAAGCTATTAAGGACTTGGATAAGTTCAGTTCCTTGGAGCATAATAAACTGTTAAGGACTTTGATAAGTTCTTTGAGGCATAATAAACTGTTAAGGAGGTGGATAAATTATATTCTTTGCGGCATAATAAACTATTAAGGACTTGGATAAGTTCAGTTCCTTGGAGTATAATAAACTGTTAAGTAGGTGGATAAATTCGGCTCTTATAATAAGCTATTAAGGACTTGGTTAAGTTCAGTTCCTTGGAGCATAATAAACTGTTAAGGACTTTGATAAGTTCTTTGAGGCATAATAAACTGTTAAGGAGGTGGATAAATTATATTCTTTGGGGCATAATAAACTATTAAGGACTTGGATAAGTTCAGTTCCTTGGAGCATAATAAACTGTTAAGGACTTTGATAAGTTCGGTTCCTTGGGGCATAATAAACTGTTAAGGATTTGGTTAAGTTCAGTTCTTTGAGGCATAATAAACTGTTAAGTAGGTGGATAAATTCGGCTCTTATAATAAGCTATTAAGGACTTGGATAAGTTCAGTTCCTTGGAGCATAATAAACTGTTAAGGACTTTGATAAGTTCTTTGAGGCATAATAAACTGTTAAGGAGGTGGATAAATTATATTCTTTGGGGCATAATAAACTATTAAGGACTTGGATAAGTTCAGTTCCTTGGAGCATAATAAACTGTTAAGGACTTTGATAAGTTCGGTTCCTTGGGGCATAATAAACTGTTAAGGATTTGGTTAAGTTCAGTTCTTTGAGGCATAATAAACTGTTAAGTAGGTGGATAAATTCGGCTCTTATAATAAGCTATTAAGGACTTGGATAAGTTCAGTTCCTTGGAGCATAATAAACTGTTAAGGACTTTGATAAGTTCTTTGAGGCATAATAAACTGTTAAGGAGGTGGATAAATTATATTCTTTGGGGCATAATAAACTATTAAGGACTTGGATAAGTTCAGTTCCTTGGAGTATAATAAACTGTTAAGTAGGTGGATAAATTCGGCTCTTATAATAAGCTATTAAGGACTTGGTTAAGTTCAGTTCCTTGGAGCATAATAAACTGTTAAGGACTTTGATAAGTTCTTTGAGGCATAATAAACTGTTAAGGAGGTGGATAAATTATATTCTTTGGGGCATAATAAACTATTAAGGACTTGGATAAGTTCAGTTCCTTGGAGCATAATAAACTGTTAAGGACTTTGATAAGTTCGGTTCCTTGGGGCATAATAAACTGTTAAGGAGGTGGATAAATTCGGTTCTTTGGGGTATAATAAACTATTAAAGACTTGGATATGTTCAGTTCCTTGGGGCATAACTGTTAAGGAAGTAGATAAGTTCAGTTTTTTGGAAAGCAATCCCTAAGAATTTTACAGATTCAACGACGTCAATGGTGGCAAAAAATGTTTTAAGTTTTAGAAACTGAACCTAGGGGCATTCTATATTCTATTGGCTTGTAAGAAGACATCGTTGTATTAACACTTACAATCTGACTGCTGTTGGTAATTTATGAATTAACCATGCGAGAGGTGTTCTCCTGAAACCGTAGTACTGCAATTTATTGATTAAAATATGATTTACGCAATCGAAAGCCTTAAAAAAATCACAAAAAGTTGTTGCAGTGAAGGTTGTTGTTGGTTAGGTTGATGGTTGTTTAAGCTGGAGTAGACAGAAACGATGAAAGCCTCTGTTCGACTAATCTTTCTATGATCTTAGATAACGTGGAAAGGTGTGCAATTGGGCGATAATTCGATGTTTGATTTTTATCTCCTCCTTTATGCAAAGGTATAATTATAGCCGTCGCGTCCCCAGCGAAACAACTTGACACAATTTCTAATTGTTGAAAATTTCAAACAATAATACTACTGATTGTATCGGCAGAGGTTTTTTCCTGAAACTGTGACAAAGAAAACTGAACTTTGATTATCCTGAATACGAATAAAAAAATCTATCTTGATTGAAAATCACCCTTATTTAGTTATTTGTGTTTTGTTTTGTAGTTATTTACAAGCTTTTTGTCTACAAATCGTAATCTATTTCTTAACAATAAAGCATTTCTCTCACTTGAAACTTTTAAATCAATTTTAATGAGTTGAGAGGTAGATTTTTTTTGAATTACTATGCCAATTGAAAGAGTAGAAAATTCTGCATAAGAAATGATGTATTTGGTTTGCATTTTTATTTCCGAGACTCACGAATTTTTCGCGTTAAATCCATGTGTATAAGTAATGTCTTAAACCTTCATTTCTTCTCCGACAGAAAGAAAATTATTAGGTAAGGGTAGATTTTACCGAAGACCAATTCACCCTCGGGATAAATTTTTCAATTTTCTGTTTTGGGGCGTCAATTACTACTTTGCAGAATCTCAGCAAACTTTTTCGCGATTTCGAGTGTTATCATCGACTGGACTAAGAGTGGAATTCTACTGCACTATAATCACTAATAACTCATATAATTAATTAGATGATAAAAACGATTGGATTGCTGCTCAATCTACTACCTTTGTCGCAAAATACTACTAACTAGGAACTTCGTTTACGAAATTATCAAATTTGTTACGAGGTCTAGATTTTTCAAAGTTATAAAACCTGTTTCCCATTGGTCATTGTTTGAATGACTTCTCATTTATTTTTAGGCGAGAATGTGAGTGAGATGCACCACAGAACTAAAGGAGCTACAGAAAAACAACACGACCTCTGGTGTTACAGATGCGATACAATGTTAGATGGAGAAAGATGTTTAGATGTTGAAGGAAATAATAATTCTTATTTGCATCATAAATGTACCAGAGAACAAAAAAAATGTCAGGTATAACTACTCAAAAGATAAGTTTGATATTACGATGTTTTTGTCTTACTGCTCTTAGCTCATGGTTAGATTCAACAAACAGTTTGTTTGTTAGGGCTGCTACTTAAGCTTTGAGATAGACAAATAAAATTAAGATTAAGATCAATATACTTTTGCATGCCTTTGAACCAATCGTAGAAGCATTTTTTCCATTCCGATTGAGTTACATCCAAACCATGTGATTTTAATGCTTCTTCTGGTGTAGAAAAACTTATTTTTGATCTGTGTGAACTAGGAGAAATCATTGGTGCCAAATAATAATGATCAATTCGTGGTTTTGGCTGTCCAATAACGTTTCTGTTTGAACTGATGTGACAGCTCCCATTGTCGTGGCGGAGAATGATTCGTCTTCTGCGATTGGTTCCCCTGATTCTTTCGAATATTCCTGGCAAGCAAACGCTTATGTACCAATCAGAATTAACCTGTTCTACGTTGGTCTAATGGAACGATGTCCATTTATATAAATACCGATCTTATAGAGGTGTTTTGAAGCACCGGGATCGAATCTTTTCAACATGTCTTTGCACTAAACAAGCTTTTTAGAGCGATTGTCATATTATGCGGTATCCAACGCGAATGTTCATGCAATATTGAATGTATACGAGTGGAACTAATGCCTAAGAATACCTAAATCTCACGGTATGTCACATGACGATCAGTTTACGCACAGCATCGATGTTTTCTAGTATAACAGCAGACTTTGGATGACCTTGATGAAATTCATCCTCTGCGACCACGATGCTTCATCACCAAAAGTCGAAGCAAGTTGATCGGCATACTGTTATTTATTTAAATCATAGAAAATCATACTTCGAAAATAATACCGATTCAATTCCATTTTTAGACCAAGATGAATGTTTCAAGTATCTGTAAACTACTCAATAGCACTCGTTTGACATCTAGTTTACCATTAAATCATCAAACTTTATGATGACGATATCAGATTTGACATATTCATATCAGTGCTGCCATATCTCAAAACTTAAGTAACTAGCAGTCTTCGTATCGATTACGGCGTACCAATATTATTATTTTTTTATCGCACCCTATATAATTCCAACAAATATCAAATTGTGATATTCAAGTAATGAAAAATCTATCGGAAGACGCAAAAAGAAATTCCATATCTCTCATAGTTTCGAAATTACATATTTTTTTTACGTGTGAATGTCAAAAAATTTGGATTGGTTGTCTGAAAAGTTTCCGATCGAACAAAGAATCAAGATATTTTTTGCTTTTTAATTTTCAAATCTATACACTCTTTTTCAACGACGCTATAACTTTTGTAAGCCTTTCAATAAATAGTTTACTTTCTAATCATAATAAACGTTTTAGTTTGCGACAATTCGTCGTTTGATAAAAAAACTCTCTGCAAGTGAAACTTTGAGGTTAGGAAACAGGAAAACCACGATAAGTGGTGAACCAATCGTGAGGGATCCAGGTTTCATCTACAGTTATGAATCTCGCTAAAAACAACTTATTTTGCTTAAACCGCATTAATAAGACCCGAAAAATAATCTAAATTGAATTGCGCTTTAGTTTAAACTGGCACCCAACGCGCAGATATGTCTCTTTAACCTCAACACCATTTCATAAACTTTTTGATAATATCACAGTTTTCGGCCGGTCCGAATACTCGCCACGTTTGAATTTAGATGTACATAATTTAACACAGTGTCTAATTTACAAGGGTTGTACTCTTTCAACCTTCGATAGCAGAGTTTAATTGCCAGGATTGCAGGAGGTGATTGGTGTGCTTAGTAGGCGACTGCGCATCTTCCCTTTAACTGGCGATTCCGCTACGTCATTTCCCGTTGAATTGCAGTCACATTAACATGGCCGTCGCCTTTGATTATTCCGCCAAGTGTGAATTGCGAGCTGTTATTCGTTTCTTGTAATCAGTAACAGTGCAGCGAAAATTAATCGAGGAATGAGTTGAGTGTATCGAGATACTTTCATTAGTGATGGTGTTGTTCGTGTCGAAAATTTAAAGATGGAAGAATTAATGTACATGATTAATGAGGTTATGAACGTAAGTCTGTCTCTACAGACGACTTTGTTCAGCGAGTTGACCAAGGCTTACTACAAGTGAATTATTGATGCAATTTCTAGAAGTTTTAACTGAACAGCTGCGCTACATTAAAGTTTGTGCTCACTGGATCGCATAGATGTTGATTCACAGCCACAAAAGTTCGCTGGATGGGTCCAGCCATGGAGTTTCATGACCGTTTCAATGCTTGTTGGCACTTGTGAAGTTTATGCAGTTTGAAACAACAATTAAAGCAGTTTCTTATTGTTTTCCGTCTTTTACCAATAGCTAATCGAAGCAAATGAAGAGATTTGCTAACTTCTGGAATTGTTCTGATCTACGACAAAGCTGTCTTCACAGTTCTCTTGTGCAGCAATTTGAGTGGGATATTTTCGAACACCTATACAGTCCGGGACTATCGGCGAGTGATTTTCATCTTTTCTCTGAGCTGAAGTAGTGGATTGGAGGGCGGCGCTTCTAAACTGACGTGGAGATCAAAGAAACTGTCACAACTCACTTCCAATCATTGGAGGTTACATTTTATGAAGAGGGTATCACAAAGTTTGTTGTACAAATATAAAAAATGCCTTAATCATCAAGGTGATTATGTACACAAATTAATTTACTTTTGGTAAATTCAGAAAATAATCTCGTATATAGATAATTTAGGGTATACATCTTCAGGTTGATGGCGGAAATTTTTTAGACAACACCAGTGAATGCTTGAAAGATATTATGTAGTAAAATTTAGTCCACCAAGACGACAAATTACGGAAATCGTTTATTTGTTACAGGTCCGTAGAATATCGATGTCGACAAGTACAGACGAAATAACGGGCGAACCAAAACTTTGGTTACTACAAAGGAACTGCACCGAAAGTTGCGAACCTGGTTGTATAATAATTGGTGAACGTACTAAACTTCACTCCTGTATAACATGTTGCGACGAGTATAATTACTGCAACGCCGGCGGCGGGGCTTCACCGAATCGTCACATATCTTGTGCAGTTCTAGTTACAAGTTTCGCTATTTTACGAATCGTATTCGGTTTAATGAGATGCAATACTACTTTCTGTAGATAACAGAAAATTACTTTAATTTAACGTTAATGTTTCAAGCGAATTGTTTACATACCTACGGCGTGGGTAATTTGAGTCACTACGGACAGTATTTTTTGAGAATTATCGATTTTGAAAAAAATCGACTTTATTTGTAACTTTCGTTTTATCTATGAGGACGATATTATGGTTTTAAAGGAAATCGTGTCAAATTTCTTCATAAATAACCCTCATCATAACCACAACATTATAAAAAAGACAAAATTTTAGGTTAGAAACTTATTAAGACTCAATCCGTTGTGCGCAAGCGTTGCGAAAGTAGTAGAAGCTTCATCCCCCGGAAGCAGCATTTTTCTATCTCACTTATTCAAACTCGATCCGTTGTGCGCAAGCGTTGCGAAAGTAGTAGGGAAATGTAGTGGGATGAGCTTCAGACTCGATCCGTTGTGCGCAAGCGTTGTGATGGTAGTAGAAGGTTCATTCCTCGGAAGCAGCATTCTTCTATCTCATTTGTTCAGACTCGATCCGTTGTGCGCAAACGTTGAGAAAGTAGTAGGGAAATGTTGTGAGAGGAGCTTCAGACTCCATTCGTTGTGCGCAAGCGTTGTGATGGTAGTAGGCAACTGTAGGGGAAGAGGCTCCATCCTCCGGAAGCAGCATTCTTCTATCTCACTTATTCAGACTCGATCCGTTGTGCGAAAACGTTGCGAAAGTAGTAGGAAGTGTAGTGGGAGAAGCTTCATACCTCGGTTGTTAATATCCATTATAATAACCATTTTTTGGTCAAATCACGCACGGGTAATTTGTTTTATTTATTATTATATATTACTATATATTATTGTAAATAAAAAAAATGTATAGAATTGCGCTTGTGAGCATGCTCCATTTGAGAGCATGCGCATGGTCTAAATGACGTATGTAAATATGTCCGCACCGTTGGGAAGTATTAAATATACGGTCGAATGTTCCGATAAGTTTATTTTTGAAGTCGAATTAATCAAAAATAATTGTTTATTTACCAAATTTGTGCCAAGAGACTGAACTTGTTCCAGATCATCTAATCTTAATTGTAGATATCGTTTTCAATAAAATGAACTACATATTTTTTTTTACATTGATGAGTAATATTTAACCGAAAGTTGTTTTAAAACGAAACATACATATTCATATAATCTGTTACTATTAAGTGCGGTTCGCATTCCATTTAAATTGGAAATTTACGATCGGGTTAAGTTATGTACAAATACGTTTCCATAAATGGGAAATGGAAGCTTATTATTATTTTGTTTTAGTCCAGTCATTTTAGGTAGATTTAGGCAAGAATTTCGGAAAATCGAGATACTCAGCTATAAAATCGTTCAAACTCATTCATTTGATATCCTAAAACTCCTCTTAATACTCACATATAATTCGATGTGAGCAACTTTAAAAATTAGAGCTCAAAAGTCGAAAAAATCGATTTTTTGCAAATAATTCGTTTCCTATGGGTTTTGCGCTATTTGTGTTTATTATCAATATTGTAGGTCATTGAATTCTCTACAACTTTTGTTATAAAAATTTGTTCATACGGTGAATCGTTTCTGAGATAAAGGGCCGAGCGCGCGCGGCTAGAGTCCCGTTTGAAATCTAGTAGTCCCGATCAAAATTATTACTTATATATACTTATAAATAATACTTATTTTTAAATAAATAAAAAATAGCAGGAAAGAAAGAAAAATGTTAATATTTATTATAAAATGTAATTCGATACATTTGTGATTGTTAAAATTAAAAAAAAAACAAAAAATAATTACAAGGACAATGAGTTCTAATTTCAATTTTCTTCTTCTTCTTCATCGTCGTCGTGATCCCGCTGAACTGGATAGTTTTTTTCTTCAAATGCTACTGCAAGTTCATGCAAATTATTATTATTTTAATCGGGACTACTAGATGATTTTAAACGGGATTCTAACCGCGCGCGCTCTGCCTTCTATCTCAGAAACGATTCACAGTATGAAAAAATTTTTGTAACTAAAGTTGTAGAGAATTCAATGATCTACAATATTGATAATGAACACAAATAGCGTAAAACCCATAGGAAACGAGTTATTTGCAAAAAATATGCAAATCAAGTTTAAACGAATTTATTCCTAGGTGAAGTACCTTAAATGACTGGACTATTATCGTGCCCCAATTTTAATATGTGTAAAGTCTTAAATATACATTTTTGATCTATTGTATGTGTTTTATTTCAATACGAAATGAACCTTCTGTTATAATTAAACCAGGTACTAAGAGTAAAAGCTGGAAATTTAAAACTCAAACACACAATTTCCACTAATAGTCCAGGCAATCTGATATTAAAACCAATAGTAACGATTTTTGGCAAATAAATAGTTTTTGAAAAGTACTTCGAAAAAAAAATTGTTCTGCCAGCGCGCGACTATGGAAAATTGGGAAAACCACCGGAAAAATTCTAAAAATTGGTATTTCGTTAATAACGTGGAAGGTAATGAAAATTACAATATGATGTATAGAAACTAGTATTTAGAGCGTGAAAATTCTCATAATAAAGATACCTATATTTTTGTGGCAGAGGCAGAGGCAGATTCTGAAATACGCTATATGCTTTTCCATTAAATAAAAGTGTACAACTTTAATTTTTGAGGAAAATGGGAAAACGCGTCACATTCGAAAAAAATGACATTTGAACGCCATCTTCGTGTGGCGGTACTTCCAATCCTAATTGAGGTACTTTCGGATTCAAATGAGAGGAAAAACTTGGATCCCACTATTTGATTCCACCACGATGATGCCCTACCACATCTCAGATTGCTGAACCAGAAGGTTATTTGGAAGACACGATTAACCAAAAACGTGTAATTCGAGTCGATTAAAAGACACGTCACGTTAGAAAGGCGACGATAATACATTCACTTAAGTAATGTCCATGTATAAATATACAAATACAGACATTCTTAATCATACGTGTACTACGTTAACCGACATGTTTACGGTGGACAGTGATTTTAAAGATACGATTTTATCATGTTCCCACGGATTAAAGGCCCCTCACCTTCAATCATTACACAAATTATGTTCGAAAACTAGTTTAAAGGAAGGTGGATTGGATGACGCGGATCTATGGAGACGCCACCTAGGTTAGCTGATCCTACTACTTTGATTTTATTCTGTGAGAACATCGAAAAAGTCGATCAGATAATGTAGAAGACATTATGAAACTAATAAGAGATGGAATGACACGTATAAATCACAAGAATAAAGCGAGACAGTCGACGATAGGGCTCGGTTGGCGACGATATCGACGAGAAAACCTTCTTCTTCTTCTTCTTCTTACATTAAGACTTGGTCTTGTATTTTCATCAAGTGTTTGCCAGGAGTAGTTGGGATGCTGAGGACCAGCTTTCATACCACCTTACAGGTGGTCCTCCAGGAGGTCGAGTTGGGTCTGGTTTCTTTTCCTTTGTAATTTTTGCTAACCGTTCATTTGAGAAAACCTCAGAGATCAAAAACTAGATAATTTTCGAGGCCCAAGAAGAAATTTATGAAGTACTGATTTGAATCGAGCAGCGTTTCAATGCGATTGCAGTACTGATTATTGAGTTCGCATTGGGCCAATGGATGTTGCCTGCAAATATTATTGCGCATTGAAGTTTTCCGCGGAAAAGTCAGGATTGCGCTGCCTTAGTGGGAAAATAAACTATGTAACGCATAATGAGCCATTCCATTAATTGCTCCATGGCGAAACACTCGAAGAAAGAAAAATAATCTGTGGTTTTTAAGAGGTATTGGATTTGATTTTGAAAAACACCATAAAAAATTTGAAAAAATTGATGAAATATTTATTGGCATCGATAGAACGATCAGTTTGAAGATGATTTCATACAAATAGTGGCCTCGGCTCCGCTTTAGCTAGCCCATGCTCAAGGTCCAATTTTGGCACACTCTCTCAAACATATCGGCCGGGATTTCACGAATAAATGCTTCAATATTGACTTCCAATGCGCCAATCGTTGCTGGTTTAACCCTGTGAACATTAGATTCAAGAAATAGTCCAAAGGCGTTAAATCATACGATCTAAGCGGCCAATTGACGGGCCCCAAACGTGAGATGAACAGTTCACCGAAAGCGGTTCTCAATTTGGCCATTGTTTCTCGTACCGTGTGGCATATGGCACCGTCTTGTTAAAACCACATGTGAGGTATGTCAATCGTCAATCAGCACATGGTAGCGCTCGCCATTCACACTAACGTTCCGGTTATCGTCGCTTTTGAACAAGTACGGCCCATAATCCACACCAAATAGTGTTTGCGTGTTAGTGGTTTAATGTCCAATATTGTAAACTGGGTTCCAAATTTACCAAACTGCCCATAAATTGGAAGCACGATGCACTCTTTTAACCGAGCATGAATTTTGATAGTAAAATTCAAGTTGTTCGTTAATAAGTCGATTCATGATTAAATTATAGACCAAACTGAACGAGTTTGACAATGACACATGACACTATTCACGCGTGATCTGTCAAAAAAATCTCTCTAGAATGGTTGTTTCTAGATTGAGGCAGATATTCTTGAAGAACGAGAATTCAATCCGACATTCGAGGTACTTATTTATTTGGTTTAATACTAAGAGTTGATTCCATTTTAATAAGGCTTAAACATACATAAACCAACCAAAACTGTACAGCGGAACGCGTTTGGTGTAATTTATACGACGATACTCGAAGGTAAACAAATTCTCATTCCGAGAATACTGATGATTCCTCAACCGATTGGTCGTTTGGTTTTCGAACCAATAATATTCTGTGGATGTAAAGCGTACACTCCTAATTGCTGAGAACGGCGAGGTGTTGATTCATTTAGATCTTCTTGATGACTTCTTGTACAGCTTCCTCGAAGTTCTCTTTTTGACGTCTTATCAGTAAATGTAGCACACAAACTATTTATTGTTATTTGAATTAGCTTCTTCTTATCTGAAGTACGATTATATACGTTATGGAGTTATCAGTTTGATAATATAATCCCCACTTTACTTAACCTCTTATTTAAGTGGATATAAATAGTTTTCTTGGAGCTGTCTTAATCGTATAAGCGGTTTCAGAGAGTTTCATTCTTATTTTGGACACCCGCTATGTGTTGGACGACGAATTCATTTAATATCTTTAATTATAAGTAATAAAACGCTTGTTTACTCAATATAAAACGATGCTCCTCTATTAGTTACACAATTACAATCAATTAAGAGACTAGATTGACCAGACCAAACAATGTCGTGTTTTGGAGAGAATTAGGTTTATGTGTTTTCATTTATATAATCAGAATATGTTTTGCTGTGTTTTTGTTGCTTCGTTAATAGTTTGCGCGTTCGAATTTTGTGGTGCCAATTTGGATTTAACTTACGCAGAAGATGTACACAGCGTCTTTCCTCGAATGGAGGTTAAACGAATCAAAAGATCTCTTGAAGACGTAGATGTAAAGGTGAGGTCAATATTACGCTTTCGTATATCCAAGAAAAAGCTACAGAATTAATTCAATTCAATTCAAACTAAAAAAAAAATTAAATTATTGACAACGTACTTCCGACCGGATACGAAGAAAAGTCGTAAACACTACACGGGACGAAAGTTGAAATCTTTGTTCCATCATGACGCGCAGGGCCGAACTAGTGGGTAAACTACGTGAGCACGCAGTCTCAGGTTTACAGAACGAGATGCAACCATCAACGTATCCGTATATATTTGTTTCTGTGTCTGTATATATAGTTTAAAAACATTGATATACACGCTTTTAGATTTTAATTTTATTTTTATGTCGAGAATTAAATTTTACGTCGATTATTATTACTAAAAGCATGTTTTTTAGTGTTTTTAAATTACAGTTATTGAAATTCTATCATATGTCTGTGTTGTCGACAAACAATTTAAAACGAACAGTTGGGACAGTCCCCTAGAGTACATTATAGGAAACGTGCTTGTTCTCGATGGGTATTTCAGTGACGACTTGGATTTCTATTGAGAGACATTGCAATTACAAGGATTTGGAACGTCAATAGAATGTTTTAATTTTGATTTTGAACATCTCAATCTTCAATTTGATGTTTGTTCCTAATTGAATGTAACCCATCATATACTGGTGGAAAAATTTCAATAGGAGATTTCTTACTAATGGATTGAGGAATATTTTGAGTTAAAGAAAAGGAAAAAAAGAAACAGACAAGTTATAATCTTCAAAAAGGGGAAGATTATGGCTTCGGCATCAATAGCGATAACTATATATAGAGTTGTTGGATTGTTTGATTATAAAAACCAAGAAAAAAAACCTTTGTTTCGCCAAGACAATGCATGGATTCACAAATCGATGGCAACGATGGTTGAATTGGAAGACTTACACTTCGAATTGTTTACTCATCCTCCGTATAGTCCAGATCAGGATTCCAGTGACTACTGGCTAACGAAAAAGCAATTGCTGAAATTGAAGCAAAAGACAAATAATTCTACAAGCACGACATCAAGAAGTTAGAGAAGCGTTTGAATGATTGTATTGCTCTTGGAGCAGATTACACCGATGAATAATAGATTTTTGACAAAAAGATGTGTCGTTCTTAGTCACACGACTTATTTAACGATGTTAATTATTCTTTTAATTGATAATTTGTATAATTTATCTATCCCCGGTAAGAAACTTAACTCAAATGAAGAAGCAATTGCTGAAATTAAAGTTTCTTTTGAAGCAAAAGACAAATAATTCTACAAGCACGACATCAAGAAGTTAGAGAAGGGTTTGAATGATTGTATTGCTCTTGGAGCAGATTACACCGATGAATAAAAGATTTTTGACAAAAAGATGTGTCGTTCTTAGTCACACGACTTAGTTAACGATGTTAATTATTCTTTTAATTGATAATTTGTATAATTTATCTATCCCCGGTAAGAAACTTAACTCAAATGAAGAAGCAATTGCTGAAATTAAAGTTTCTTTTGAAGCAAAAGACAAATAATTCTACAAGCACGACATCAAGAAGTTAGAGAAGGGTTTGAATGATTGTATTGCTCTTGGAGCAGATTACACCGATGAATAAAAGATTTTTGACAAAAAGATGTGTCGTTCTTAGTCACACGACTTAGTTAACGATGTTAATTATTCTTTTAATTGATAATTTGTATAATTTATCTATCCCCGGTAAGAAACTTAACTCAAATGAAGAAGCAATTGCTGAAATTGAAGCTTATTTTGAAGCAAAAGACAAATAATTCTACAAGCACGACATCAAGAAGTTAGAGAAGCGTTTGAATGATTGTATTGCTCTTGGAGCAGATTACACCGATGAATAATAGATTTTTGACAAAAAGATGTGTCGTTCTTAGTCACACGACTTATTTAACGATGTTAATTATTCTTTTAATTGATAATTTGTATAATTTATCTATCCCCGGTAAGAAACTTAACTCAAATGAAGAAGCAATTGCTGAAATTAAAGTTTCTTTTGAAGCAAAAGACAAATAATTCTACAAGCACGACATCAAGAAGTTAGAGAAGGGTTTGAATGATTGTATTGCTCTTGGAGCAGATTACACCGATGAATAATAGATTTTTGACAAAAAGATGTGTCGTTCTTAGTCACACGACTTATTTAACGATGTTAATTATTCTTTTAATTGATAATTTGTATAATTTATCTATCCCCGGTAAGAAACTTAACTCAAATGAAGAAGCAATTGCTAAAATTGAAGCTTATTTTGAAGCAAAAGACAAATAATTCTACAAGCACGACATCAAGAAGTTAGAGAAGGGTTTGAATGATTGTATTGCTCTTAGAGCAGATTACACCGATGAATAATAGATTTTTGACAAAAAGATGTGTCGTTCTTAGTCACACAACTTATTTAACGATGTTAATTATTCTTTTAATTGATAATTTGTATAATTTATCTATCCCCGGTAAGAAACTTAACTCAAATGAAGAAGCAATTGCTGAAATTAAAGTTTCTTTTGAAGCAAAAGACAAATAATTCTACAAGCACGACATCAAGAAGTTAGAGAAGGGTTTGAATGATTGTATTGCTCTTAGAGCAGATTACACCGATGAATAATAGATTTTTGACAAAAAGATGTGTCGTTCTTAGTCACACGACTTATTTAACGATGTTAATTATTCTTTTAATTGATAATTTGTATAATTTATCTATCCCCGGTAAGAAACTTATCTCAAATGAAGAAGCAATTGCTGAAATTAAAGTTTCTTTTGAAGCAAAAGACAAATAATTCTACAAGCACGACATCAAGAAGTTAGAGAAGGGTTTGAATGATTGTATTGCTCTTAGAGCAGATTACACCGATGAATAATAGATTTTTGACAAAAAGATGTGTCGTTCTTAGTCACACGACTTATTTAACGATGTTAATTATTCTTTTAATTGATAATTTGTATAATTTATCTATCCCCGGTAAGAAACTTAACTCAAATGAAGAAGCAATTGCTGAAATTAAAGTTTCTTTTGAAGCAAAAGACAAATAATTCTACAAGCACGACATCAAGAAGTTAGAAAAGCGTTTGAATGATTGTATTGCTCTTGGAGCAGATTACACCGACGAAAAATAGATTTTTTACAAAAAGATGTGTCGTTCGTAGTCACACGACTTAGTTAATGATGTTAATTGTTCTTTTAATTGATTATTTCTACCATATATCTAGGAAAATCATGCATGTACAAGCTTCAAAAATAATCTTTTTACATATTTTTGTCATATGTAATAAACATTTCATCATTTGTGTCAAAAATGACTAGTTTAATTAAATTACAAGAAATTCATAAATCATCCCTGTTTAACAGTACTAATTCCATTTTTTTAAGTTTAATTTAATTGTATATTTAATTGAAACGATGCAGGTGGTGAAACTAGGAGATTGGTCGCTGGAGCTTGAATCACAAGGTAATTTAGTCCTCGCCCCAGGACTCAAAACAGAGTGGTATAAATTTAACAATGTGCCTATCTTGGAGGAACCCAAGAAATGTAATTATCATATGGGGGTCGTGAAGGGAATGAAAGGATCATCTAAGGCGGCTGTAACTGTTTGCAATACCCTCTTCAGAGGTTATTTTGAGGTTGGAAATGTTGTTAATTTTTTCGAACCACTCGATGAGAAGACAGGAGAGCATGTTTTGTACAAGAGGTAAGTTGATTTACCTGAAGAGTTATCTATGAGTATAATGTGTTATTTACTTTTTGTATCACTAATATCAACAATTTTATGGTGATACGCATATGTATTTAAGCAAAACTCACATTCACAAACGCTCCCCTACAACTAATCGGTGGATATTTAATTTGACCGGCGACACGATTGACATCGATGACGATCTAGAAGAGTACGAAGAGGAGGAAAATCAACAAGATATTGAAACAACAAGCGAGAATTTTTTCGAAATAAATAACATGACAATTGTAGATGTAGACGATTCAGATGATGGTAATTTTTCTGCGTTTCCATTTACACATCCAGAAGGAGCGTGGCATCAACTAGGTGATGATGGAGAAGAAGATAATGGATATTTTTATGATAATGAATGGACGCCAAGTTTAATACAAGGTTAGTAGTAGTTTTTGCCGTGGACATAAAGGATAAAGACGTCGATTTGAATAATTATAACCCTACTTGATATTTTCAGTTATTTTTCCGACCTCAACTTGAAGATGTCGGTATTTATCAATATATTTGCGCAGGCGTTAAGAGATTATCGCTGTAATTACAGCAAAAATTTAAATTTTTGAAAAGGAAAACTACAACATCATTTAGAACGGTTAGAAAATTTAGATGATCAATGAAAAAAAGGCTTGAAAGGAGACCATTTTGAAAAATGAAAAATATGGAACTAACTATAAAATCGTGTATATAAGACGGTGTTTCAGTGTCTACAAATCCAATTAATGGAGACGCCTGCAAACTTCCCAGCGTGTTGGCACCTATGTGGCTGAAATTTTGCGCCAACCGAAACGTTAATGAATTTGCTAATTACTACGTACGCTGACATCCAATTTTCCAGCCATATCGCGTACAGTACTGCGTTGGATTTCTAAAATAACTTTTTCTACAGCGCTGACGCTGTTACCAAGTTTGCCAGCAATTCTCAATTTTTTCAGACAGCGGAACACCATTCATGCTTTTGAGTCTTGGAAAGACACTCATCCCCGAATTGGTCTAGTAATTTCCATTGAATTAAAGCGGATTTTACATTATCTTTGATCAAAAATAGAGTAATTATGCGTTGCACAGCATACACTGTTTATTCCTTCTCGCTTATAACTATAAGTACACTAAAAAGTGAGGTTAGGTAATCGTATGAGACCAGTCTAATATCCATTGCTGCCACTTTTTAAACACTAAATTTTTCGCGCGTTTATTCAAAAATTCGGTTTGTAGAATCCTCGTATTTACCTGTCTGTGATTTCCACTTTTTTCCTGACAATAAATTTTTCTTTTTCTTTTATTACAGTTTATCGTTCCGACCAACTTTATCAAATACACAAGTTGGAAATGAAACTTTTTGTCGATATATTGCCTTTTCGAGAGAATAGCTGAAACCCAACTAAATCTTCTTATTTAATTTACTATTATTCTGTTTGTGAAATGTTAGTCAGTATGTCGATAAATCTCTCTGATGTTTTATTACGAAAACAGCAAAACTTTGCCGTTCATTTATTGGTAAACTTATGAATTCAACATTGCCGTTAAAAATAACATCAATAATTTTGTATTAGAGAAGGTGTCAGTGTTTATATTGGAAAATTCTTACGCTGATAAGACTAGTTTCTAATTCTATGTAAAATAGAACGACACAGCGTTGGTTTGATTGTTTTAATATCGGAGATTTGACGCTTGACGATCGTTTGTACTCAGGTCGTCCACATGCGTGGGATATTGAGGTTAGGGTGTGTTCATCTGCAAAGCTGGTTGCCGGAAAGTGCTCACAATCTATCCATGCTTCTAGTTTACAGATAAAGCCTGTTGGATGCAGTTGGATAGTTGACAAATAGTACTTGGTTGATTCAGGAGATACAATTTCTCTAATGAGGTATTTAGGATAAGCGAGTTAAACTTTAATTCTAATAGAACGTGTGTTCGAAAGTGCTGGAAAGAGATATTCATTCAAAAGAAAAATGAAGGTGAAATTTTGCAAATAACTCGGACTTTATGCCGACTTTCGAAATAATTGAGGGGATCAAAAATGTAGTCCAAAAAATTTCCTACAAAAAATGTGCCCTGTAATTTTTTCCTAATCTCAAAATTACTCTTACAAAAAGCGAATTTCTTGTTACTAGTTTTTTTGCAACATTGCATTTTCTGCAGATTACTCAAAAAAGACTTGAAATTTAGAGGTATATTTATGAAAGATAATGCCGAGCAGGAAATTACCTTCGAAGAAGCTCAAATATGATATTCCTAACCTACAAAAAAACTCGAAAATGCCAGAAATCCTCTTTTAAAATCTTGATTGTTGTAAGTTCTCTAAAATTAAGTATGGGACAAGGATAATCCATAAAAACTATTCTTGTGAGAACTTTATTTATAAAAAATAGAGAAAATATTGAAAATCGAATATAAGAAATCAATTGCAATCTAGTAGATTTCATCATCACTCTGGAGCATTTCTTCCAAGAGGAATTCCGTGCTCGTTAGGGTGTGTCTTCACTGTCTTCTCCTGCAGGACTGATTTCACCGTCAAAAAATTCTTCCCCCAACTCAGCAGGAATCAGATTCGTGCATGAATTTTGTGAACACGACTCGCACAGGCTTCTAAATAGCAGTTCAGCCTTCTTACAAGTAAACAACTTACTACAACATTTTAGGCAATCATTATTAAAATCTCTGACGGCGCTGGTGGTTGCTTTAGGGGACAAAATGTTTCGAAACTCCCATCCCCATTTTACTGGATCTAAGCTGATATAGGAGAGCCATTCTTGAACCTGGAAATACACTCTTAAGCAATGCAATTTGGCTACATCTGATGTTGGAGGAAGAGACTCTAGATTGACCACATTTCTCTTAACAACATCCTTTAAAAAACACGCATATCTATACAAATCGAGGCGCATTATATAAAGCAAAAATTTCATTCACTCCATTTTCAGCTATACACTCTTCTGTACTGTCAAACCTTCGAAACGCTTCAAGAGCTTCTCTGAAATTAGATTCAACTTTTAATTTTTCGAACGTCTTAAACGATTTTGATGAAATTTTGGTTTTATTGCCCCAAACCCTGAATGAACTTCGATAATGGTCGAAATCGAGGAATTTGAAATTGGCGTGGAAGTTATGAAGGTTTATCTATGTTTGAATCTTTATTAAGGTCCATCGTTTTGTCTATGGCTATTCTAATATTTCGAATGGCTATAACTCCGGTATTTTTCAAGATAATTTGAAACATTTCAAATGAACGTGTAAAATATAAAGTTTCCAAAATCTCTAGAACAAACAACAAGACGATCTTCCGGATATATAGGCCGGTTCCATCAATTCCTTGTTAACAATAACTCCATTTTCTCTAGAATAAAGTTGAAACTACACCTAAACAAAGTTAATTTCATCTAAACCAACTGACGACATCTCGTTAACAGCAGCTTAAACTTGTCTTCAGCTTTGTACATGAAAAGAGCTTGTTACCAGCTCTGTACGTGAACGCACCCTTCCAAGGGATGAATCAGTAGCAAATCCACCTAGTACCAGTACTATCTGGGACTTTCTGAAGATACCATACATCGCCATTTAAAATCTTCAGCTAAGATCTATGTGTTACAAGAATTGACCGAGACTCAGAGGCAAGAGCATTGAACGGCTGAAAGTCCTAATAGGAATAATGAGGCAAGATCAGTACAAAGAAGCATTCCGAAATCGGTTAGTTTCGCAGCTTAGAGGATGGTTTCTGAATTCACTTTCGTGATCACAGCTTCTAGAAAAAATTATTCATGTGTATAATCTTACAATATTGACTTTTACTTACATTATTTTCGAATTTTCTTCAAAACTCAATAAACCGAAACGGTAATTAATATTTTACATGCAATCTTGCAGTGCGTCTAATAATTTAGCCAGGAACTTTTAGAAAAACCTCATTTTCGTCTTACATTAAATGAAAAAATTCCATTTTGAAATAAATTTCAGTAAGAAAGTCCCCGAGCGGTTCCATTTTATCGCCCAGATGGATGGAAATTGCTGTCGCCGTTGACCATACTCTAATTTCGTTCCATGGACGTGAAATGGTAGAAGAATATGTTTTATCTCTATTGAATATAGTGAGTATGATAGTTTTTATTTGGTAATTTCTATCTTCATATTGCTAGCTTGAAAGAACATTTGCCGTGGTAGTATCGGTTAGGTTAAATTCTATGTTTAAAGCTTTTAGTCAACTCTGGATCACCTATAAGTCGAACTGCTGTCTTCTGTATTGAGTCGAGCATCTAGGACTAACTCCAAATGTGCAAGCGATATTCCAAACATGGACGAATCACCGACTTGTAAAGGACTAGAAACTGTTTCGGAGTATATACCTTGTGGTCTTAAAGAGAGCTCCAAGTTTTGTGAAGCTGCCATGGCTAAATTGACCATTGCTTTCAACCTCAACAGTTGATGATTCTGTGAGCAATGTACAAATGTTTCGTTTACACAAAATGTGTAAGAAGAAGAACCGCTAGGTGGGAATTCGATCGAGGAGGATATTGACACGAACCCGCAACCATCATCTCGCTTTTTGTTATGATGCTGCTCAGTGTCGATTCGAAAAATCGAGTTTATTATAACAGATTTGTAATAAGTCGGTTAAAGTTAACCTCAATATTTCGATTTTTATTTGTTTTTAAATACTACATGGTTGTAAATAGTTTATTCCTTTTCAAGTCACGTTGCAATATTGGACAATCTTTATATCTGTAATAATATAGATTCCTTTCGCATATCATTATTTCAAACGATGTTTATCATTCTAGGCAATTGTTTGTAGTGTGTAGTAATTAAAAAATACGGGAATGAACGTTAACATGACTGTATTTTTTTGTGAACATGATTATCGTCGTGAGTAAATTCAATTAAAAAGTTTCAACACAAAATTACAAGGAGCTTTCGTTCCAGTGGTTAATACCTTCGGTTCATTTGTTCTCATAGAATATCCCAGTTCATTTATAAATATAATTATTTAATACGTGCTCAAACAACAGGATTCCTCTGCTATTCCTTTTTGTGCGGTAATCCTGGTTTTGTTCATTACATGCTTTTATTTACTTCATTCCAATCTTGTAGATACAGACAAGAATATAAATTCGATAAAACGAATGTGTTGTTTGAATTTTTGGATAATTATATTCGTATTTACCAATGTAAAATTATATTAAAAGTCAAATAGTTCTTGAAAGAATCGATTTTAACAATAAACACACGTTCAATTCAAAACCTCGCTGAAAACAACACAGTAAACAAAGCTTACGTCAAAGTCAACTTTTAGTTCTGTCAGTTATACACGTTACGTGATTAATACTAAAAAATAGAAATGTGTTTAAATTGATGTTAACTTTATTGTAATAACTCGTAAACAGATTGAAGAATTTCAAAAGGTCCGTCGATATTTTTCCATCTCAAAATATTCAACCAAAATTTACAAGAAACTCCTGCGGTAATTTTCTGAGTATTAATATATTATTAATATAAAATTACAAGTATAATCTGACACATGATTGATGTAATTTTGAAAATTCTACAGATTCACAAATTGTACAAAATTATAAACACTATTTACCACTGATAAATTGAAACGTCAATTTTTTATCAATGTTTCAACAATTATTAATAAAAAAAAACTAATTTTAAAACAGAAGAGATCTAAAATCGAGAACATTTAGAAGCTTCAATAAATTAAGAATTGCTATTATCCCGTCTCACGGTTTTTTAGATATTATGAAATGTCAAAAGTTAAGCTTACAAGTTGATGATTTGTTATATTCGTATTTACTAATGTAAAATTGAATAACAAGTCAAATAGTTCATAGAAGAATTGATTTTACAAATAAACACACATTCAATCCAAAACCAATAACAACACAGTAAACAAAGCTCACGTCAAATTCAACTTTTAGTACTGAAAATTATACACGTTACGTGACTAATACTAAAAAATAGAAATGTTCTTAAATGTATGTAACTTTATTGTAATAACTCGTAAACAGATAAAAGTACTTCAAAAGGCCCGTCAATGTTTTTTCCTTCTCAAAATATTCAAGAGAATTTATAATAAACTCATTTTCTGGATATATCGGTTGGTTAATATAAAATTACAAGCATAATCTGACACATGATTGATGTAATTTTGAAAATTCTACAAATTCACAAATTGTACAAAATTGAAACATCAATTTCTTATTAATACTTCAAAAATTATTAATAAAAAAACTAATTTTAAAACAAAAAAGACCTAAAATCAACAACATTTAGAACCATCAATAAAATAAAAATTGCTATTATCCCGTCTCACGGTTTTTTAGATATTATGAAATGTCAAACACAACTTTCAGTAACTGTCAGTTATTCATGTTACGTCAATTATATCGTTGTCTCTTTTTACATTTTCTACTGTCAATTTAAAAAAAAACTATTACGTATGTTTTTAGTCGGTCTTGTGACGAAATGTCCTTAAATCGATTTTATGTTGTTATGTTTGATTTCTATTGACAGAAGAAGATAGTACGTAGAAAATATGTATTGGATAAATCGTAGATGGATCGTTTCTTCTTTATTTGTTTTATTTATCAGAACTTTATTAGGTGAGTGCTATATATCAAGATCCATCGTTGGAATCAAACATGAAATTGGTGGTAACCAAACTACTTATGTACGAACATAAAAAATATCGACATAGAGTCATTAAATCGGGAAACGCGAAAAAGTCTTTAGAAAACGTCAACTCTTGGAATAAAGCTCTACATGCTTCTCTACGACCTGGCGAGCCGGTACACGATGTCGCCATTTGGTTAACCAGATCTGACATTGGCGGACCGTCCGGATATGCGCCTGTTGGTGGAGTTTGTGACCCTAAAAGAAGTTGCGCACTCAATAGAGACGAAGGTCTAACTAGCGCGTTTATAATCGCTCATGAAACTGCGCACATGTAAGTTAATTAAACATTATAATGAATGCTTAAATATTCAGTAGAAGATGTCAAAGTTGTTTTATTTCTGCACTGGTTAGACGACAAACTTTGAAACAGTCAAAAATTCAGTCCATTCAGAAGGAAACTTTTATTTGTTACAGTTTGGGCTTGAGTCATGATGGAGATGAAAAAAATGACAATGACTGTTCTGATGATATTCTGGATGGAAGTATAATGGCTCCGATGGTTTCTGCTACTTTCAATAAATTTTATTGGTCCGAATGTTCCAGACGAGAATTTAAAAAAGCTAGAAGGTGAAATAATTTTTTTTATATAATTCTATATTGATTCAAGTAAACTTTCATTCTAAATCCGTTAAAGTACAAAATTTGTCGTTAAATTTCCTGTAATTAACGTCTGCGGCATTTACATTGTTGTCAGATCTTTAGTTTTACTGAGCATCTAAATGAAAGTTATTGTATTAAATGGATATGACAAAATCCCAATGAAAAGTTATATATACTTAATTGTAATATTTAAGTAAGTTTTATGTAATATCTTGAGGATATCAAAAACTAAAAATGTAACGCCATAATATGGGAAATGTTCTAAAAATTCAAAATTTATAAAAAACGAACGAGCCATTTTAAAGACTATTGAGGTTTTTTCTCTTTTTCTATAGAACTCAAGGGTGGATCCAGGGTCTTGACAAAGGGGGGTCATTAGTATTAGGACGAGTCTTCCCCCCAAAACATGGCATTTTAAGTCTTTTACCCACAAAATATAAGTTAATTACGTTATTTTCGACAGCATAATGATGAATTTTACGCAATTTTTACTTTAATCCTCAATTCCTCACCGACTTTGAAACAAAAAACCAAGTTAATTAATCAGGGTTTAGGGGGGGAGTCATATAGTCTTCCCAGTCTCTCCAATCTTTTACCACTCCATTTATTTATCGTACTGTTTGTTAGTTACCTCTTGTGCTACTTGTCCTAAGTTGGAATTTCTGGAACCGTTGGCGATATTAATACTGAAGACACTGTTTACACTACCACTACACCAACACTCACAATTACACTGTTATCGTCTTCAGAGACTTGATTTACCTCTTTTATACCAAATTTTCTCATCAATAAACCTTCTTCCGCGAAAATTAATTCCAGCGGACAAATCTCCTTGGCGGGAATCCTTGACTACGAAAGTCAGTCTTCATTTCCTTGAATATCGTTTAATTTACTTTCCACTTGTTCCAGATAAGTTTGTCTGCGCTTTTTTTATTTCTTTTGGTCTTATTTTGTTTATATATCTAAATATCAATTATTTCTTCTTTCTTATCCTATTTATTCTCGTTTCCTTGCTATTTTTCTTAGTTGTTTCATCCTTGCTGCTATCAGTCTACTCCCTGTTTTGTTCATTACCTATATTGACTATCGTTTGTCCCCTACGCATTCATTTTTCCTTCAATTTCTCATCAATTTATTTCATTATTTTCGTCTCTACGATTCTCATTCCCTTCTGCAGTTTTTTTCCTTTTCTATTGTTTACTCCAAATATTTGATCATTTCTGCTTATATGTTGGTACCTCCACAAGCTTTTCTTATTTTCATTTTCCTTATTTGCACCAAGGACTTGATGATTTCTACTTTTATGTTGTCACCTCCACAAGCTTTTCCTATTTTGATTTTTCCTATTGTTTTTTCCTCGACAACAACATATGTTAGTAATTTTCACAATCGAAAAAGGTTGCATAAGATTTTAATACTAATTCTCCATCCGTTCAATCATTTTATTTTTAATTAATGAAATTCAATAAAGTAGTTGAAACTATATTTATAGTAAGTGGTTATGTCTGTTGAATTCTCCTATCGAAAGCCTGGGAGAAATTCCATTAAACGCTACACTCCAAGCTTCATTTACCATGGATCAACAGTGCAGGATGGAGTTCGGGGAAGGGTGAGTAGTTTGTTTTCATTACATAATTTATTTCGCTTTTGATATTTTTTTATAGCGAACTTTAGGTAGTAAGGGAATATTTAATAATATTCTACTTCCAATATTAAATATTAAAAGCTTTGTACTTCAGTTAAATGCGGATTGTTTGATGTAGTAGATAAATATGTTGAAAAATTCATATTTTGGAATAAATACAGTGGAGTGGAAAACTCGAGAACCAATAATTAGGAAAGAATAACAAGCTCCTTATTAATTATAAGCCAAAAATGTTTTGACTCCATTAGCTAATTAATTACTTTAATCAACGATTGATTGAAGTGATTCTAAAATGTATTCTCGGAGTCTATTTTATCTTGGAATGAGTTGTTGAACGATTAATATTGGAGAAGACCAAAAGCTCAAAGGATCAAAATTTTGCCAACATATACTGCGAAAGCTGGAGAACGACCCCGATTTATCCAATTTTATAATATGGACCGTCGTATTCAATAGAACAAAAGAAAAATTGAATTTGATCAAATTCTGACTAACCACACATTAGGAAAATATTTAGGAAAATATGTCTCAAACTTAGGGAGTTACTTTTTCTTCACGAAGAAGTCATCATATCATACGTAGTACTGTTTTTGGGTTGTTCGGCCGTCTGTTATCTTGAATTATCATCAAAAAGATCTACCGGAACCTGGTGCAGACACACGCACGTGTGACAAAGTTCACGAATGGGTGTTAAACAGGACATTCCACCACCTACTGTCATTCTGACTAGTTTTTATCGTGTTTAACGAGTAGTCATCTCAATCCCTTCTAGTTCTGGAAGGTTTTTTCTTCTTGTTAATGATTCAAACCAGTGGCTAATGTGTGTGTGTTTCGCCGCCTCGGGTAAACCCTTTCTAAGGTTATTTAGCAAGATAAAATCAAATCCGAGTGGTCCTTCGTCTTTCTTACAGTTATATATGTAGTTATTCTCGATGTATAACTAAGCATTTGTTTATAAAGTGGTTGTCTGAGCTTGTATTTATAAAAGACTCGGGTAGGTCCAACTGTTCATAGACGATGCCGATTGTCTTTCTTCAGACTTGCACGATCATTGTCGAATGTCTTTCTTCGATGTAGAATGATGTTGATATTCCTTTATGCGCCCTCTGTTACCGATGGGACGTAGAAGACTTTGTATAGTTTCGAAACATTATTTTTGTTCTAACATTAGTCATTTAGATGTTTGGATCTAGTAGGTTAAGCTTCATAATCCACATTTCCTTATGGAGCTAGTTCAACTACTCTCTACGTTGTTCAGGTATATTATGGCTTCCATTTCCTGGGTCTCGTCATCTGGAAGGGATCTTCCTTTTGGAAATACCTTGAGGTACCCTCAGAAAAAGTTTTTTGGTTGTACGAGTTTTCAATACTCTACTGACGGTCCAGATCTCGCTCACTCAGACATTTAACTATTTGTACCTTTGAGGGAACTTTCGTAAGGACGTTGATTTACCGTAAATATGGACTTGGTAAAGTGCAAATGTGTCTTTAGGATCAATAGAAAAGACATACTGAAGCTTGTAGTAAAATTAAACGCGGGTGAATTTATAGTACACACCCGGTATATTATACTTATCGTTTTACATTTTTAGATAATTCTTCTTAACAGATTTTTAATATAACGTCGATAAATATTTTTTTAGGGTTTTTTTTATGATGTAATTAGATCATTAAAGTGAAAACTGAAAGAGAATTTTTTATAGTAAAAATTTGGATTTTTCATATAATTGAATGTAATAAAATTTTGAAAAGATGAGATGATATGCAATTGTCTTATTTTTAATTAAATTATTCAAGGTACAAAATGTGCACAGCTTTCGAAATTATAGAACCATGTTCTCATTTATGGTGTGGTCACGAAAAAACACCCCTAGTTTGTAAAACTAAGAAAGGACCACCATTAGAAGGCACTGAATGCGGGTTTGGTAAAGTAAGTTTATATTTATATTTATCTTCATTATAATTTTATACGAAGAATTCGAAAAAACAAATGACTGTATATCAATATTTAAGAACCTTCATAGTTTGTTTATCCAAAATTATTTTTATTGTTACGGAAAATCACTTTCACACATTTTTTGTTGCTATTCCTAAATAAACATTCGCCCATTCAATCAATTCCACCAAGTTTGGTTATAAATAAAAGTTTTTTCTTTAAATTTGAAATTTGCTAGATATAAAAAATGCAAGAAAAAGTCGCAAACAGTAAGAACATTAATAAAGAAATAATAAAATATCATAAAAAACAATGTTTAATAAACTACTCTTCCACTAGAGTTACATGAAAAAACTGTACAAGGCCAAATTATTTGTGAAATATTTAACTAGCATGTCGGTGAAATTTTTTGGAAGTGACCAAGCTTGTTTTACGTGTTTGTCAAACAATGTATATATTTGACGTACTTGATTGACGTCTGAGTTTGTGTTTTCTCTCAGTTTTTTTTACACCTACGAAGAACTGACTGAGCCTGAAACTGAACAGAAAACTGATGCAATCATCCGTTGTCACAAAGTAGTATTTCAGCCGCGGCGTACACAACATTTTTTAGACGACGCATAAGATCCAAAACTTTTTCAATTCTACTGAGGAAAGAAAATCAATAATGGAGAATCATAAACATTTTATTTATTGAACAATATAATCTACTTTGCAATGTCAATATTAATTATTTGCAAAAAGTAATGTTGATTATTAATATTTATAGGATTGGATGCAGATGGAATATGAATATCTCTACTAGATGTTGATGGAATCTCTGTAGATGTGTTTGTGTGTTGTGATTTGTTGATTGATTCGTATTTGTAGTGGAAGAAAGTATTCCGTTAGCAATTTCAAATTTGTTTGTTATTAAGTCATCTATATAAGCATTAAGGTTATCCAAAATCATCGAACTGAAACTGTCAACTGTCAACTGTCAACCTAGAGTCACATTTAAGGAAGTTAAAGTTGTGTACTCCAGAACGCAACTTTCGGTATGTAAATGAATACAGAACGAACAACTTTTAGATGGCGTCGTCTAAAAAAGATATTTGACTCGTCGTTCGTCTAGCCGACGACACATTGAATTGATTTTCAGTTTCGTTGGAATACCATGAACTGTCAATTTGCAATTGCCGGACAAAAAGATAGAGAAAATCGTCATTGAGTCATTGACAAATAAGCTATATATAATTGATTTGTTTGCATGCACTCTAATGGATAGTTTTTTAGGACCAGTGTACAACCAAGATGATTAATATATATTAATATATAAAAATACACAAAACAATTTCTTTTACACATCTAGCGTTGCAGAAAAAATGACCTTGGTTCCAATTTTTGGAACCGTTATTGTATAGACAACGAAATATCATGAACAAATGGGAAATACATCATTTTTACTACCATCGGATCTTCGTCAATAGCGGTTAGTCTATTACTATATTCCATACTACGAAAAGAAGTAGAAAAAGGGAAAAAATTGTTTGAAATGTATCTGGTCTATAACATTAGAAAATTCCCAGGGGCTAACAAAGACATTACAACACGGAATCGATACAAAATTGAAAATAGAAGCAGTTTGGATGAAAAGGAAGCCGCTTAAATTCGATACAAGAGAGGCATTTTGCTGAAAACGATAGTCCGAAAATCAATAACCGATTACGAGAGTATTATTTAAATTTATATAGGAAGAGAGTTAAAATTCATTTAGATGTAAAGAAAAATTTTTAAAAACAAAATTAACCGTTGTTAACTAAACCAATTTCAGAAGCATTCGGTCATGAACTCAAAGCTGTTTTCAGTTTTATATCATCTAAAATATATTATACTTATAATATCTTGGAAAGCCACGAAATTAGAAAAGCTTGAGCTGGCCACACTGCATATACTCGATTTGCCATATACCTCAAAAGATTGAGGCAACTCTTGGTGTTAAATCGACAATATTTTTACGTTTTTTGCGTTAAAAAACTCATTACCTCATTCGCTAAACGTATCTTTAAAGGTGATGAAGATCAATATACAGTTCCAGCAAACTGATACATTATAAAATATTCATCTTCAGCTCAGGTTTGTACTTCTCCAAAGAAAGAAGTAGGATGTTCATGAGCCACGTCTGCTTGTCGAGTAGATCTTAGGTAGGGAGAGATTTTCTAGCTTACTGACAGCTGACCTCTCTGGTATTTCTCAGACCATCTGGTCTCGGAGCCTTGATAAATTATAGGAGCTGATTACCTGCGGGCTGGAGACTGTTGCAATTAAGTTTCTAATTTTCGGTTTGCTTGAGTAATCGAATGTAATAACAATCGTTTTTTGCTATCAGTGGGGCACTTACCTCCCTGCCCATCATGTTTTTTATTAAATTCGTGACGATACTAGATTTTTATTAAATTGAAATCATTTATCTTTTTAATAATTTTCAGTGGTGTGTGAACGGCTACTGCGAAGATTTTGCGAAAAGAGTCGAGAGGATTCCGATTGTTTTGAACCCGCAAGATGGTCAATGGGGTGATTGGGGTCCTTGGGGACCGTGTACTAGAAGCTGTGACACAGGCGTGCAATTCAGAGCAAGAAAATGTGATAATCCACCGTAAGAAACGCAATTATCTGTTTTTCTTTTGATATATATTTTTTGCAGCGTCTCGCTTCTTATTATATTTGATTCGAGATAGTTAGTTGTTGGAAATTGGTGATACTAGAGGATAGACAGTGTCGCGCATTTCGTTTTATTTTCTAATGAACGGTTATTAATAATATTGACGAATCTTCAACATTAGCTTTGCTCGTGGTAAAGGTTCTGAACATGTTCTATTATCAGATTTATACGCAGGACCGCGGAGAGACTTTTGGTGGCCAATTGAAATTGAAACTTTTTCTTTCTATACATTTTGTTTAGGTCATCGCCTTTCTGGAAGGTTTTTGAACTGTTATTTATCATATACACCTGGACACATTTTTCTCCCATTAGAGATACTCTTCCCTCTTTTTACACTCCATCCCTCCATACGTATGTGATGATAAAATCGTGAGCTAATTCGACATCATATTATAGCACTTTTGCTTTTAATTCTGTATATACATGGAGGGTGTCCCACGACGAGTTAAAACTATCTGTATATGGCAAAATACTTATAGTAAAATCTTTGTTATTTTGAATGGAACACCCTGTATATTGATACATTTTTTAAATTTACGTAAAATTTTAGTATACTTTTGTCAAAGAACTTTTTTCGAAAAATGCATACTCTTTGAGTTATTAATATTTTTGTAAAAAATTTGACCGTTGCAGACCCTTATAAATTATTTTTTTACGCGAATACCCTCAAAGATATGAAAATAATTTCCACTCGGTTACTTTCAGCAAGGTTGGACGTATTTGAATGTATGAAAAAAATTTTTCATTCTATACACGGTGTGTATAAAAAATGTTCAAAGTTTAACTTCATAGATATCAAATTTCTTTATTTTTTAAAATAGAGCCACTCGATTTTTTCTATTTTAATGCATCTAGGGGTGAAAAATAAGGTAAATTCATGTATACGTTCCTATACCTAAACCTTACCGTTATCCAGATATTAAATGTTTTATGTAAATTTGCTTCTCCTGCATCTCTAAAATTTTACAGAAAACATTTAATATCTGAATAATGGTAAGGTTTAGGTATAGAAAAGTATACATAAAGTTCCCTCATTTTTCACCCCTGAATGCATTAACATAGAAAAAACCTGGTGGTTCTATTTAAAAAAATAGAGAAATTTGATATTTATGAAATTAAACTTTGAGCACTTTTTATACACACCCTGTATAAAATAAAAAATTTTTCAGCAAAGATTCAAATACGTCTGACCTTGCTAAAAGCAACCGAATATAAACCATTCTCATATCTTTAAGGGTATCCTCGTAAAAAAATAATTTATAAGGGTCTGCAACGGTCAAATATTTTACGAAAAAATTAATAACTTAATAAGTATACTTTTTTCTAAAAAAGGTTAAATACAAAAGTATACTAAAATTTTACGTAGATTTAAAATATGTGTTAATATACAGGGTGCTCTATATAAAATAACAAAGTTACAGTCTACTTCCGGTTCGGCCACCTTCGAAAATATTTTAGTTAAAAAGATCGTATCCGAAAACCCAAACGTAGAAATTTTCATGATTTCAATAAAAGTATTTTACCATATACATATAGTTTTAATAGTTAATAACTGTCTAAGTATAACGTATCAATATGCCCAGCTCTAACAAAGAGACTCTAATTTAGATTTAATCAAAGCTGAGGCTATTATAATTTTTTATATATAAATCCAACCGCAGGGTGTCAACTAATGACAATTAAGAAAGCGTTGTAAAAGTTTCACGAGAATTCTTAACGGTTAAATAAATGAGAAAAGTTTTTAAGTACACAAAAATACCGTCACGTAATATTTTTAGGTTATGATAGATATTTTTCATAGCCTATCGTAATAACGTTTGTTTTTTCTCCGAGACAACGAAGGTATTTTTCGTTGCGTTCGTTAATGACAACAAAAATGAGAAAAGTTTTTATTATCTTCCCAACAACGAAGATGTATTTATTTGAAATTTCTTTTGTTTGACATTCGACGACTTTGCATCTTGTAATGAATTAATATCAGAAGTGTGGTAAATGAAAATAAATTGGTATAAAAGGATATTTATGTTACAAATGCTAGTTTCCGCAAACAACATATATGTAATACTCCCATATGGACAGTTCTTATGGGAAAAAACGTTTCTACGTTAGTATTTATTTTCTCTCTCATTAGAGACAGCTTATATATACTGCGCATGCTTCATGCGCGCAAACGATGCGCAGAACTAACTGATGCACTCGGAGAAGAGAGAGAACGAAACACTATTTGTTTCACTTAGTCGGAACAGCTTATAGAAACTGTCTATATAGGAATATTACATATATGGTAAACAATCGTACAGGAACGTACTTAGGGCGAACTATTCATGATTTATATAATAAAATCGGATTGTTTTGAACTGGATTCAGTAACAAATTAATTTAATAGCGAAAGTTATAATAAATTCTAAGTGAATAGTCTGCAATTCCCAGAAATCGGTAAATATCAGTCGAAATATTTTTTTACAGGCCATCGTTTGGTGGGAAAGTTTGCGAAGGGGATTCAGAAGAATGGCGTCTGTGTAAAATCACCGAATGTGGGTCGCAGATTTACGTCGACCTAAGAGCTCAACAATGTAAACATTTGCCGAAAATTTTTAATTTAGTCGCTGATAATATCACATGGTTACCTTACGAAAGTGACGAAAGTGAGTAATTCTGTCAAAAATACGTTTATGAAGAAAATACTGATAAATATACGAGGAGCGTTTTTTTTTCAACCTCCGATAGGCTATAAATAAAAGTCAAATTCATATAAGTTACTTTTCGACATAATCACCGAAAATATTGAGACATTTTTTATATCTGTGCACAAGATTTTCAATACCCTTTTCAAAATTTGTCCCTAATGAGTACAAAACAGACCTTGAAACTTCTGGAAATTCCGTAGACAAAGCAGTAATGGTGAATCTGCGGTTTTCTTTAACCATTATGTTAATTGGTTGAACCAGATCATCTGAAACGACAGATTTGCGTCATGTATATCTTTTAAATTTTAAACACCATTGATGCACAACACCATCACTCATAAGCACAATTCATTTTCCGATGGATTTCTGCCGCAGTATGGCCTTCAGCCTGTAGAAAACGAATCATATTCCGCAATTGACACATTCAATAATGGCAGACATGTTTACGTGGCTGTAGCACAACGCCGACTGACGCCTGAATGTCAACAATGGCGGAGTGTGTAGTGCGAGAGCTTCGCAGTTGCCTACAGCGCACGCTCGCTTTCTTCTGTCCGCGTAGCGTCTGCACGGAGCGATCGGAGGTTGAAAAAAAAAGCGGTCCTCGCACAAATTGAAATTAGAGATATTATGGTAGTATATACATTAATGTCGTATGTCTCGTACCGCAAGCGTCTATGTAAAACCTACTTCAATACGTTTTCTAGTTTGCGACAAAGTAAAATAGGATTTTCTGTCGGAAAACTGCTTAAAACCTTGCCTCTAATGATCACGCATTGGTGCAGGGTATTTAGTTAACTTTAAGCTGTAAAATCGCGAAGTAGTTCCAATTTATGTCGTACTGAAGACGTATTCCTAGCCCTCGAAGCTCATATAAAATATGGAAAACGAATTTTTCTTTTAGTTACATTGGATTGTTAGATTAGGTAAGGTTAGGTTGAATTCATAGTAGTATTTTAGGCGTCCAGAGACCGTTAAACATATAGGCCAACTTGAAATTACAAACAAACGATGTTCTTAGGCACACTGTGAGGCTTGCTCAAGTTAATCCTTCTCTAAATGCACCAGTTGCACTGCGGATCGTTCGTGATGCCCGGCTGCAAGTCCAGGTACCAGTCGAATTTAGATCCTGTTTAAGTGTACCAGTTGTTTAACAAGAGAGATAGGAGGTACATCTTGTTTGTTTCATGCCAGTTGTCTCCATCCATTTTCGCAGAGCCTACATTTGGAGCAGACTTTGATGATCCCAATCTTAAGACCAATTCATGAAGGAGTTTCTTACATTCACAAGCCTAGAGCTAGACCTGGAGTTATATGAAATAAACGATAGTTCTTATTCTAAAACAGACGTCAATACTTCTTATTAATATATGTTATATCAATTTCTAGATGCTAAAAAATGCAAGTTTATATGCTTGAATGCCGATAAAAGAGAAATTTATTTCACTGATGAAAATTTGGTAGATGGATCTCTTTGCTCTTATGAAAATAACGATAATATATGTGTCCAGGTAATCAGTTTTAACACCATATTATAGATATTAGACAATTAAAACTATTAGAGATTTCATATTTCACATTATTTTTGAAGCTTTTGGGCTAGCCTAGATTTATTATATCAACGATTCGACTAATTTTTATAGTACGATTTTTATTCAGCCTCCAAATAGTCTTCAGTTTCAGCGATAACCTATTCATCGGAGCAAAATTTCAGTCCAGCGAACATCCTTTTGAGGTTTGAAAACAAGAAAAAGTCGATGGTGGCCAGATCTGGAGAATGTGGTAGATGCGAAAGCAATTCCACGCTCAATTTATACAATTGCGGTTACAGAGAAGCTTCTTGATTTTTATAAACGATAAAGGGGCTTTCTCGATTCGGATCCTTATTTCTAAACAGTCATTCTCGGAGAAGTCAACATTTATAGCCCGGTAGTCACATCTCTTAACTCTTTCCAGTATTTCGTCTCCCATAGTCATTCATGATATATTTGGTGTCAGCCTATATTATTGACTAACTTTGGCAACATTATTCAGCATATTTTGTAGATCATACATGTTTTCCGCAGATTGTTTAGTGGACATCATTTACAAAAAAGTCTGGACTTAATGCGAATAAACCAGACAACTTTTGCATTTTTCCAAGATTTGGAGTCGGTTTATCTCTTGCAGTTCACTCGGCCGACTGTACGCTGTGAAATGCTGTAGCCATGTCTTTATCTATTTCGATCAAATTCACTTTTTCATTATCCAACATTAATTTGTGGAATGTTATGATGATTTACTCGGTAACTTCTTCATTGCGGTTTCTACTGCGTCTATGGTCCTCGGTGCTGACTTTTTGAAACTTAGCCAACCATTTTATAACGGTTCATTTTCCTGGAACCAAGCTCGGATAATGGCCAAGCCTTTTTATCCTTTTCAAGTATTTCTAACCCGCGTGCTGAATTAACTCAAATAGTCCGAAATACATTTCGGAAAAAATTGCCCTTATACGAGGGTTTTTAGATAAGTTTCCGAACTAACGACATAACAAGTTACCAAAAGTGTCGATTTGAAAACATTGACATTTATCAATTCATAATCGACTTGCGTTATCATAATAACACTGAGAAATTGATTTATTTATAATAGCTAGGTTATAGATTATTTTTAACTTGTTATTGAGTGGGATAGGGTCATTATTACATTGTCTGGAAAGCTTCTATATAATTTTTTGTAAAATAATCATATATATTTCGATTTTGAACCTTTCACAATTCCCCCGTATTATTAAATGTATTTTCATTCGATTTCCTCGTAGTTTTAATAATAACAAACATTTATTGAGAATATTTCAAGGTTAAAATCTATTTCCGTCCCTTCGATTTAACCCTTTACCGTAAAACGAACGCGTGTCATTGATTTTCAATTATCACTATATTCCGAATAAGGACTCTGTCGGTATCGAGATGCCCTAAAATACTACCCTACATAAGAGACGTCGCTAACGTTCATCATAACCTCGTATAAGTTAGAAAGATTAATGATGTGAGAGATTTGACATAGCGAATGCGCCGGTGACGGCTGGTATAATAATCTCGTTAAAATTTTGCAGTAGCGTGTATCAGTTGGATTTTTGCGCTACCCAACATTTTCAGCATTTATTAAACAGAATGTAGTACGAGATTAATAAATACATTTCAAAAAGCAAGCTGATAAAAACATATGGAACGTGGTTACTATAAAGAATGAGTTAATTGACTCGAAAACCCTGCAACTTTGAACATGAAACCAAGCGGGAGATCCGAACCGTATCAAACCGGTTATATCTACATAGAGGTAGTGCGCAGATATAACCTTGAATGAAAAAATCAAGTATTTCAAGATTTCGGATCATTATCTCCAAAGAAAAAAAAGGAAAACACAGACGTTTTTCTAGATTATAGTGTTGAATTGAGTACACCAACTTTAGGAAGTTGATAGAAAGGCAAGACAACCATTTCCAATTCAGAGGCTTAGGTTCAGTTGAACAAAATGGTGGGTATGTCGAAGATTCAGCTACTTCAGTGGCAGAAGTCACCTCTGGTCCTATGTGCCCCAAAATCAATCAGTCCTTTATGCCTTAAAGATAGTAGTTACAAAAAAAAACCACGTGACTAGTTTATAATGAAATATTATCAATTATATACGAAACTAATCTTATAAAATGTAGTTCAATCACAAAATTCATATTGAAGATTTGTATAAAGATAATTTAATGATTTTTTTTTCAAATTTACTTTCAAAAACAATATTTTTCTCACTGTTTATTCAATTAACAAAGACACGGGCGTTCGCTGTCACTCGATCTGTACATTGTTGCCACATTATTCACCAATCCATGTTGATAAGTTTTGAAATGATTTAAAGCAAAAGACCTCTCTGACCGACGGTCCCCCGTGTCCCTCTTTCCTCTACTCTGAAATTCATTTGAATACTACTAGAAAATGAGCTGCTGATATTAAAAGAAACGTTAAAAAAAGCCAAGAGATTCGGAAAATCAAGCTTTGGAAAGTTATAAGTAGTATAGCATGGGTTGTAAAATCCCCAACTTCGTCTTTGCAATAGGAGAAAAATAAAAAAAAACACTGAAGAAAGAAAGTGCATCAGGGAATTCAATTCTCACTGCTATCACTGATGATTTCAGAAATATGATTTGCAAGACAGTATCAACTGCTCTAATTTATACCACTGTTGCTAAAGTTAAAAAGTAAATAGATTTTTTGATGAGAATACCAATTTCTGAAATTAAGATATATAAAAATGAAGTGCGCCATTGCCATTTTCAACTAACCCCGAGATTAACCATTATAATCCGGAGAGAAATTGATTTCAGGGAGTGTGCCACGTAGTCGGTTGTGATGGGATCCTCCACTCTCCATTACGAAGAGATAGATGTGGTGTTTGCGGCGGAGACAATTCAGATTGTATTGAGATGAAGAGGTTCGATAGAAGACGTCTTAAAAAAGGTAGAAGCGAATTTTATACGCTCACAATTTGACGTACAGCGCTTATACAATCGTATTTCTTCATAATTTTTATCGAAAAAGAATTTAAACTTCGTTTTTTTTTTTCTATATATATATAGAATCAAGTAGAATATCCGTATTTCCGGAACAAGCTCGCGAGCTGAAAACAGAAATCAATATAACGAAGTATCATTCAGATAATCCCGTAATGGCTGTAATTCTAAAAAATAGAAAAAGAAAAAGTTATTCAGTCATATCTCCAGACTCAGTGGTGCGCAATAAAATTTTTGAAGGTGCTAGGTTTCACTATCAACGAGTCAATAATAGATATACAATTTGGGCTAAAGGACCTATACATTCGGAAATGGTTGTGCTGGTAAGTACATTATACGAGTGCATTCTTACAACTGTGCATTTATTTCTCAAATTGTCATGAATTTTGAATTGTTGCTGTTAGTTTGACGTCAAACTAGCATTGATGTCGGTTTTTTTGGTGGGATCGAATTGAGCAGCAAAATAATAGTAGCTAACAATAGCAATAATTTTTGCTGACAATCGACTTTAATTCAGACTTTAATGGACATTTTGGTCTACATTAGACATCTTAGTTGACGTCAGTCTACATAGAGATAAAAAAAACATCAATCGAAACCAATTGACAATCGACATCAATTGTCGTCTATCGATACGTCAATAAACATCGAAAAACACCAATCAACAACAATTTATAATCAATTTATATCAATTGACTTTTGACAATAACATCAATGTACTTTAATTAATATCAACCGATAACAATTGACAACGAACGTTAATCCACTTTAATGGACGTCAATCGACATCAATCGACATCAATTGACGTCTATCAACAACATTCGACTTCAATAGACATCGAAAGGCAGCTATTAACATTAACTTACAAATCGATGTATGTTGAGATCAATCAACATCAAATGACAATCGATATCAATCGACTTCAATTGACATCAATCGACATCATTTGTCAATGAACATCAATTCACTTTAATGGACGTCAATCGATATCGATTGACAATGTATGTCAATTGATTTCAATCGAAACATTAATTATCAGTTAATTGAAGTCACTTACATCAATAGACATCAGTCAAAATCAATTGACAATCGATATCAATCGACTTCAATTGACATCAATCGCCATAATTTGTCAATGAACATCAATTCACTTTAATGGACGTCAATCGACATCAATTGACAATGTATGTCAATCGAAACATTAGTTGTCAGTTAATTGAAGTCACTCAACGTCAATAGACATCAGTCAATATCAATTGACGTCTATCGATAATAGTTGACGTCAATAGTTATCGAAAGACATCAATTAACAACAATTTATACTCGCTATATGTTGATATTAATTCACTTCAATAGACGTCAATCGACAACATCGAAATCAATTGACGTCTATCAACAACATTCGACTTCAATAGACATCGAAAGGCAGCTATTAACATTAACTTAAAAATCGATGTATGTTGAGATCAATCAACATCAAAAAACAATCGATATTAATCGACTTCAATCGACATTAATCGACATCATGTGTCAATGAACATCGATTCACTTTAATGGACGTCAATCGACATCAAATGACAATGTATGTCAATCGATTTCAATCGAAACATTTGATATTAGTTAATTGAAGTCAATCAACGTCATTAGACGTCAATAGACATCAGTCAACATCAATTGGCAATCGATTTCAATCGCTTTCAGTAGTTACCTACAAGCAGCGAATAATATTTACCATTTCGAAATTCATGGACCCGCAAAAAAGAGGATCTAAATATTTTTTTAACTAAGTTAAACAGTTTGGTTTTTTAGCATGGAGTAGCCTACGACCATGATGCAGTTTAATAACTAATATTTCTTACGAAATCTTTAAAAATCATTTTTCAGATAGTAGTAGATAAATCAGACCTTCGTTTGGGTATTAACATTTCCTATTCAACAGAATATTCCATTTATAAAGATTATTTGTTGCCTTCTTCACGTTTCGTGTGGATTCTTGGAGGCTGGGGTCCATGTTCTGTTAGTTGCGAAGGAGGTAGAAGACAAAGAACAGCTGCTTGTTTCGATAACAACAATAACAAAATTGTTAAAAGGACGCATTGTTCATTATTTCAGAAACCGAAGCTGGACATCGAAAGATGTAATACATTCAGGTAAAACACTATTTTTTTAAAGAATTTGAAGAAACCCAACCTGAGATATAATCTTTATATCTATTGATTGAATTAATATTTTGAGGTTATTATTCAAAATATAACGTTTTTGGGTACAAAATGTGAGTATTCGACTCACAAGCGTAGTTTTTGTCTTATGTGTAACCCTTTGTATATTTATGAAATGGGCACGACCCACAAGATTATGTTAACGATACAACCAACAACTTAGAAAACTGTTTCATTTTATATAAGTTAGGGTATGAAGAAAACAAGTGGGTCGCGATCGCGGCTGTGCAATGGATAGTTGCAGTTGCACGTGTTTGATGACATAATTGGTCGCGGATATAAACTAAGAATTACGTCGAAATAGTTCGAAAATCTGATTGTCTCTGGTTTAGTTGTAGTTTTAAATGGGTACCAGGAGAATGGGAGCCTTGTACTACGTCTTGTGGTATTCTAGGAGTGCAACATAGAGAAATCTATTGCCTGCCAAGTTCTGTACTAGAATCTACAAATAGTACAATAAAAAATCCATGGAGATTCATGGTGAATCCAAATAGATGTGACGGGGACGCTAAGCCGTCTAGTTTAAAATTTTGTAACAGGAAACCTTGTTTATCTTTTTGGACATTTGGAAATTGGACTCAGGTAAATTATATTGATCATCTTCATATGCTTCATATTAATATTTTCACTTGACATTTTTCATGTTTAGTGACTCATTTAGTAGTAAAAAATCTAATATTTCTTATGGAGAATCTTGTTTTCAACTAACTTTTATTTGTTTATTCATTCAACAATCCACCAAAAACACTGCGTCGTCGCCATCTTCATGGCGGTTCAAAAAGTTTCGATCAGGATCGGCACGCCGGACCCGCTAGGAAGCTTCTAACTATTCGACTGCCATATAATGAAATTGCTGTATTCATATATCACTAACCGCTCCATTAGTGCCAAATTCGTTTTCTTATCTTAACACCCTTATTGGAGTTCCACAAGGCTCCATACTAGCCCCCCTTATATACTTTATCTATACTCCAGCGCCTCGTACAATTGAAATTGATACCACACATGGAGGATGACTCTCCGCAGAGAAGCCGTCGATTGTGAGTAAGACTGTTTCATCAAGGCACTTAGTGAAAAGGTCGGACGAACCATCTGTTCTTTAATCGAATATAGAGCAAGCACATACTGCATCTTAATTTTTTCAAAAATCTTTCGTCTTACGAACAGCTAATTCTCAAGTACTGTCAATGTTGGCACAACATCCAATTCAAGCCGTCTAAATGACCTCTAGGCCCGATACGTTCTTCGTACCGTCAAATCAAATAATTTCTTTGCCAAAAACACCCTTGTTATCCCTAGATCACTATTAGACGACGATTTCCTTCAAAGCCGAAGAGGAAACATCCATGAAAACTGTCTTGCTTTCCTTGACATTTCCTCCATTGCCATTAGGTGAAAACCTTTTGCAAATCTCACCTCGTTGATCCTCGGTGATTATAGGTTTACTGCGGGTTTCCTGTAACCTGATTTACTGGTTCACAAGCCAGATAGAAGATGATATTCTATTCATTGTACTAAAGTGAATTCTACCATCTTAAATCTATCACAACTCCGGTTCTACAGCAGCCTTTCTCTCTTTCTGAAGACATCAAATTAAAATATGGCGGATGCAGAAAATCAGACTATGTTTGCAAAACATGTAAAAGAACAGATTCACGTAAAAAATGTTCATGTAGCTTTTTATGAGCTTTTTTCTGTGGTTTTGAAAAACTTCTTTTTTTTAAAACTGTATTCCGTTGGGCAGAATCTAAAAATCTATAATACAACGTTTTGATTAATAATCGAAACCAACAGAACATATTATCTAATTAAGTCTGATAATTACTTTGAAGATGATATGCAGGCTTGGATCGTATCGCTTCTAATATCAATTTTCGTCTAATTATAATCAAGATTTATTAATTGAATGTTGTGATTCGACTAAAACGACCTGATTGTAAAATAATATTTATTGATGCAAAACAGCTCTAATTAGTACAAAAGGCAGTCTAAGAAAAGTACGTCATAATGGTGGTCGTGGGGTAAACATTTGATTTTCTCTGATAGCTTTTTTTATTTTTTCCGGTAGTAGTATTTTTTGGTTTTATAGTGTTAAGATGATACGTAGATTTGTTTCAATGAAACTAGTCCGGACCCGTGCTGCTCCGCAGCAGTGACTATGTGGATAATTATAGCTTCGTCATAAAATCAATCAATATTTATGTTGTCAAAAGTATACAAAAAGTATCGAGACACGGTCAAAAAATCAGCCATCATTTCTACATTGTTCATAATACAATAGACTATGTAATTTCACAATACTTCCTTCCAAACAACATTGGCTGTGCGTCGACCCTTTGGTTTAATCTCTACCTTGACATTTTTGAACGATTTCCCACGTGATAGGGCTACATACAACTCTGTAGCTACATTAGAACCTGAGATATAGATCTTTGAATGTAGAAAAATTGCCAAAAACCTACAAAAATCCATAACACCACATTGAATGTCCGCGCCTAGCTCCTCTCCAACTCAACCGATTTAAGTGTTCAAAAACTCAAAAAGGTGTTTCGGCGAGTGTTCTTAAACCAAAACGAATTCTCTATCTTGAATAGAACCTGAGATATTGAGGATAGAAAGTGTGTATGTGAAAAGCTCCCATAATTAATGTACAGGGGGAAATCGCATTTGAGTATAACTTGAGAATGGTGAAAATTAGATGGAATCCGATGGTTGATGGCTGATCTGTGCATCAATACCTTTCATTGAGAAAAAAAAATTAAGCAAATCGGTTGGGTAGAACGCCTGAACGGTCTCGGAATAGAAATCATCAATTTTTTTAATATATAACATTAATAAAGCTGAAATTTAGTACTTTGACAGTTTTTTCAGTTAGTTTGCAAGTAAGCTTTCAAGCAATTTACAAAATTTTGAACACTTATTTATTTTGTACTATTACGAGACATAAATTTCCACTATTGTATTCAAATTGATCAAACAATACTGAGTACTGTTTAAGGCTGCAACTCAAAGATTCGGGTGGAGTTTTCATTAGATAAAAAGAGCTTGATCCAGAATCCTGATCGTTTCCCACAAGTTTCCACAAACCATATAGAAACTTACGGCGAAAGAATTTGCTTACACCACGGCGGCCATTTTTGCATCTGCATCAAACTAATTTTGACAATCCGTCTAACATATGTATAAATGCTCACAAAATAAAAATTGTTTTTCTGGACAGTATTATCAACATTAAATCCCTAATTTAATAGGCATTATACACAAAAGAAGTCATGGAAGATAAATATCTATGGAATATTCTACATATAGGTGAAACCAGGGTTGCCAACAGAAATCTGGGACACGCACAGCATTTCTCAAGCTTCCATCTTGTTTAAAATTAGACAAGTGCAACTCATCTCTGAATTTAAAGTTATGAGAACTTCGGCTCTTATCAAATCCACGCTGCAATGATTTCTGCATTCCATTTTCATCTGAGAAAATATCCGACATAGGAGTTAGAAGGAATGATACAACGGTTTTTAGCGCATCTAAATTCGCTTCTTTGACACAAGCGAAAATCTTGCCATATTTCTTCTGAATTGTCAAAGTTGACGCTTGTTTTCTTCAGAAAAAATTGATTTAACCCGCTAGGGTTGGCTAATGAGAAGAACGCCATTTCGATTTAGTCCGAAGGCAGATAAGGCGGGCCACTGGACAAGCGATCGTAAATCGGGACTCTCCCAGGAAATCCGGTACTGTTGGCAACCATTGGTGAAGCGTCTTCTTACTTTTTGTCACCTATCCAGAAAAATAAATATCTATTATAGTAAAATGTCATGAATATTAAAAATTTTCAGTGTTCTTCAACGTGCGGTAGCGGTTTTAAAACCAGATCCTCCTATTGCTTCCCGCCGCCGGACGAAACGTTCTTTACTTGTGGCGATTCACCTCCGCCACAACGACAACGTTGTTTGGGCACTAACGATAGATTTTCGAAACAATCGTGTAAAAAGCAAAATAAATTCACATGCCAACAAGACGAATCAGAATTTTGTAAATTTGATCTTTTACAAAAGTATTGTCAAATTAAGGGATTTAGAAGAATTTGTTGTAAAGCGTGTAGTAATAATTCAACTATGTCTATTTAAATATATAATTTCAAATAAATTGCAGCTTTTTTATTATTCCTCCTTTGTAAAAATAGCAGCGTAGGTTTTTGCCGCATTAAACTCAATCAAATTGCTTCTACCTCATTCCAGAATGTTTTTAACATCAAGTTTTAATGGTTGGTGCGGTTTATGTGAAGGACGACACCTGAGTGCTATAGTTAAGTAATCCAAAATAACTTTACTTATTTATTATTATGAACTCTAATCTCATAAGTTTTCGTTACTATAAATTGTCTGTGTTTAGTATTACTGTCAGATTTATAGATTCAACTTCAACCCCATTAAGGTATCATCTTCAATTATTTATTTTATTAATGTGATTATAATGAACCAATGAAATACATTTATCTAAGCCTGTAAAACTAATACTGGGTTTATTCAATTTGATATTCGTCAAGCACGCCATTCAGATTGATGTAACCACATGTAACTTTAAATTATTAAATCCTCAGTTTGCAATTGTTTTGAAAAAGCAAGTTGGTGGATTGAGGCGGACCTATAGATCGGGGATGAAGTTTTGTCGTGTAGATCATGTACAGTATGTATGTATGTAGATGTACAGAAGAAAGAGAGATGCCTTCCTGGGGAAAACCAGCGTTGAGATCAAACCTATCCTAAGTGCGTCCATCGTTAGCGACCTACTAATCCAGTCGAAACCGTACGATCTCAATATATTTAGAAGGTTTTCATGCCAAACCCTGTCGAAAGCCTTCGATATATCCAATCGATATGACTCTGGATTCTTCATAATTCTCTATAGTTTCAGTCCATACGTTGGTGACATAGACCAGAAGGTCCCCGGTTGATCTATGTTTACAGAAGAGGCATTGATGGTCGCCGATGATGTTAGCAAACTAAAGATATCTCAAGATTTGCTGATTAACGACTTTCTCCATGTCCTTGGCAATAGCTGGGAATAGAGCAATCGGACGGAAGTTATAGGGAACCGTTTTTTTTTTGGTATGTGGGAACTCGAGCAGGGAACAAACCTTTTTTTTGGGTGAAATAATTATGGATTTTTAACCTTGAAAATCGATTTACTACAGACTTTATTTTAGTTGAGGAATTTAGTTTTTAGCGCTGTCCCCCACCCACAGAAGAAAAAAAATTGTTATATTGGATACATACAAAATCCTGCACCCATTTGTAACTTAGTAAATTCGAGTATAAAACACACAAACACTGAAAAAAACTAACTAAAACGAGTTCAGATGAAAGTCGTCAATACCTCGAGACAATAATTGCCAACAGTACATTGTCTTTCATGTTTTGATCTGAACTGGAGTAGGAAAACCCTGCGTGGTAATGTGCAAAGAATTTACTAAACGGCGCCCCGGTCTTAACGTTCGTGCTGCCACGATAAGGACGCAAATATGACCGTTAATGACATTCAAATATTTAAAAAGATTTTGAGCATTACGATTTTTACAAACTATTTGTTTTTGAGCATTTGTTTATTATGTTTGACCACGCGTTGTGTATTGCATAATTTACATTTTGAGGTTAACTCCTAGTAAATGAGTAACTACGAGTTAGCTATTCGTAACCTAGTCCATCTAAATTTAATTAAATAATTTTTACTGCGTACAAGTTTGATTGGGATATTTACCACTCGTTTTGTCACAGCTTTTGCACTTTTTATTAGTGTAGTAAGTTTATCTTTGTTCACTATCTTTTGCACTGTTTACTCGCCGTTTCACTAATCACTGTTTGTCGAGGGTTGTGATTAGCTTCTTAGTTTCCTTGGAGACCAGTATGAGAAGGTGCGCCAAGTATTTCCACACAATTATTTTTATTTTGTTCCAACTATGAGAATTAGACTCCAATTTGGAGTGTTATTGATTGTGTGGGATTATTACTGTTAAAAATATTAAATGATTTTAGCAAAATTTTGGATATTCAAGGGATCTCTTCCATATTTACATTGGTTTCATATGAATTTCTATACTCAGCCACAGAGTGGTGAGTACAGAAATAAAAAAATTATCTCTGAAGATGATAACTTGATTATCGATATCGCGTCAGATAGTGTTGGTGTAGCGGTAGAGTAGACACTAAAAAATTTAGAAGAATAAAAACATCATTGTGACTTGTTTATTTCTATTTATGGAAGTAAAAGGTCTATGTAAAGAGTTTAAACTATAAAATGTGTCCTGAAAACGAAAAATATTATATTTCAAGAGCTTTCCACAATTTTATATAATTAGGTTAAACTGTCAAATGTGCCCTTCTGAAAACGAAACTTTATATAGTTCAAGAACTTTCCACAATAGCGCTCGCAAGCGACAATCTAAAAAGGAAATTATTTATCAAAGTAGTATAGGATAGTATAGGGAACGAGAGGTGAATAAAAAACGTATTAAAACGAGAATTATCAAAATTATTGTATCATTTATCATACATTGTTATTACGTAAACTAAAAGGGTAAAGATACAAAAATTACGACATATAAACTACCGCTTTCTTATATAGTAGCGACATCTTGTAGTTTCGCAATTGTACGAACACTTTTCATACACAGAAATTTCTCTTTACGTCTACCATCCATAATTCTGTTTAAATGTCATTTACTCGACGATAGATGGAGCAGCTATGTAACTTTGTAAATTTATTTCGAATAGTCATATTATCAGTTTTATAAACTATATCGGCTTTATTATACAATAAATAAGATCTAATATTAATAATCATTGTCATTTATAGGAATCTTTATATAATGAACTACACTGTAAAATTTTTTGTAATATTACCATTGTTTTGCGAAACATATGATTGCTAAAATTACTAATCGGTGTGTGTAAATTCAAATTATAATACAATTTGAGTGATTTTCTTAGACAATTCAGTAAATTTACTGAGACTAAGTGTAATTTTACGATTTCTTCTTCTCTCATGGAAAGTAGTTATAATAAACTGCTTATTATTTTTCAATAACAATGTTTGAGGATTATAAAAAAATTATAGTAAAATTACAAAAAATCTGATAGAAACATTTGATAGATGGTGTTAACTACATCGTTTGCATTTATGCTTGAGTCTAAAACAATTAAGCCTCTTATTTTTCAACCTATTTGGGGAGTTTTTGATTTAGAAGAAATCGAGAATTTTATTAAAGAATAAAACTAGGAAAAATTACAAATATATCATAATAAAAAATAAATAGCTTGTCAGAAACAGGTTATTGAAAGTAAACAAAAAATATATTACGTCAATTAAATTGAGTGTTTTAAAGTTACAACACTGTAGAGTAAATTTTCCGAGTATCCTTATGATAAATCTTTGATTGAAATATAGTAAAATTACTAATCCAATTTTCTTAGTACCGCTTATAAAATGTTTTGTAATTTTCTTAATGTCAATCGAATTACTTTGTTTAGTAAATTTACTAAATTGCTGTACGTTAAAACTTCCTACACATTTTTGGTAAGATTATCAGAGAAATTTTTAACGGTGTAACTTATTGATAACCTTCTTGGACAAACGTAGCTGTTGTAGCTCTTCTTTTATCATATAATAAGTCACCGCCCAAATTCCAACCATATCGTTGATTCAAATAAATGCAAGTTTTTCTATAACTATTCTTAACTTCTCCTCTAACCTACAATGGAATAAATTAGTGCGGAATAATGATCGATGATATTGACAGCGACATCTTTCGTTGGGAGGCGAAAGCTTCTTTTATTAGAAATCTATATTTTAGTCTTTTAATATCTAAGATATAAAACCTTGTTTTTGTATCTATGAAATTGAAATGGACTATTTGTCTTCGAAAATAAAACTTTATCTGACACAATATAAATTTACTTTATTTGCTTATTTATTCTCTCTAAACTGAAACTAATTAAATTTTTATTTGACTATCGACTTGACTAAATAAATAATTCTAATTTTATCATAGTAAAAACGACATTTGATCTTGTGAAATATCTGTTGCTGTAAACTATTATCTTTTATTTATAAGTATTGTAATATATTATTATTGAAACAGGGATTTATTGTGCTGCCTACCGAAAACGAAAACTCCTCGATCTTTATCAAAAGTAAACTTAATTTTTTTGCTTTAGAGCTTGTTAAATAAATTGATTGTAAAATTTTTATACGAACTACATTATGTGGATTTAATTTTACGATAATTTATGGAAGGCGTATGACGAGTAAATAGACTGGAATTTCCGAAGGTTGGTTATTATAAGTCAGAAAAACTGAAAATTATGGTACTTAGCAAAAGATACGAATTTTGTATGAAATGAAACAAAAAGTGAACTCAAAACAATTGATGTACGAGGATGGTGTCAGAAAAAGTTCCTGGTCCGACAAAGAAAACACAAAAATGTTTTTAGCGATGTTCAATAAGTTCAATATTTTTTTTATAATAAGTATCCTGAAGCTCCTTAAACTAGCCATTAACTGCGGACATCATTGTTTGAAAATCTTTGACCACTGAGCCATTTTTCTGGTCTGGAGACAGGAAATAATCCGAGGGGGCTAAATCTAGCGAATAGGGTGCACGAGGTAGCAATTCAAACTTTAATTCACTAATTTTGGAGCTGGTGCATCGTCTTGATGAAACAACACTTTCTTCTTAGCTAAATGCGCCCGTTTTTGCTTAATTTCTTCGATCAAATGTTGCAATACGTTTGCATAATACTTGCCGTTAATAGTCAATGAAAATTAACCCACGCGCACTTCATAAAACCGACGCCACGACCTTACCTGCAGATGGAACGATCTTGGACTTCTTATGGAGTTGTTTTTCAATTTTCAGTCCATTTCAGCTTTATTTCTGTGAAATATCGCCAAACACTCCAACTTCTAACCAATTTTTTCCATGTTTACAAATTCACTGAAAACGTTCACTATTGATAGTTGCTAAACAAATACTAAACAACGGGGGTCTTCGATTGAAACATAGCAGCTACCGCCATCTCCAGGTCATGCACGGGTACTTCTGGAACCATCCTCGAAACTGGGGAATACCAGTGAAAACCAGTCGAAATACCAAAGTAAAATTGTAAATTTTTGGAAACTGCTTGAAGCAGAAAGACCAAGAAAGTGCTACTAACAAGCAGAAAACACCAGAGATTCTGATAAGTTCAAAATTATTTTTTCTCACCTCATTGTTTGCGTAACAGAAAATAATTGATACGATAATTCCTTGTAATCCTTCCATAGCGTATCTTGCATAATCATAAATGTCTTCGGCAGTACAGGAGTCGTCGTATACGATTTTTTTTGCTGTAACAATTATGTGCAGTCCAAATAAAGGTATCAGAAAGACTGTAGCTCTAAAAGCTGCCCTGGAAATTTCAAAAACTTCAAATACTTTCAGAGTAAATTTGGTATGGATGTGGAGACAAAAAATCCGTACAAACTGTTTGTTTTAATATAATTATCTGCATTTTATGAAACAATGGTTACTACACTATAATTACACACATTTTATATAACTGAATTAGAACCCAATCGGATCGTTTTTTTGATATTCCACTCTGCAAAAGCTCCCACAACGTCCTTTGCTTAATGAGCAGTTGCCATAACTTGCCAAAACACAAAATTACCTTTAAGATGTTTGTTCTTTATAAACTGAATTAATTTAGATCTAATAAAATCTTTTTCGTATGTTTTGGCGGTTACAGAATTTCCAAAAGAACAAATGTATGCCGAGGAACTACCACGAGTAGATATCGCCAATCATATCAACACTTTCGAGTTGAATTTTTTGTGTATTTTGAAAGGTTTTAATATTTGTTCCATTTGTTGCTTATTTGAGTGCCGATTTTCTTGATTTTTGAACTACATACCTTTCAATTAGAATGTTGCTTACATATTTCTTATTGATCTTCAATTTTCTGTCCGAATTTCTTTCACAGTGAGCCGATTTAACCAAAACTTCTCTTTCCTTCTTTGGTCTTTTTTTGCTTTTATATCTGATCCTTTCTTTCAATCGAAATATCTGTCTCAACACGCCAACAGTTATCGTAAATCGTTTGTCTGGCCAGCTATAAAATTTGCCACCTTGGCAAGTTGGTAAATACATGATTTTATTCAAATCTATTTGTTAAAGAACGTTGATACTAAAAAGTCAGTCAAGCAAACACAGTCTCCCCACCTCTCCATGCTAATTCTACCGCGCTAAGTGATAGAATTTATTATTTTTGTTATTTCTACTGAACTTAATGCAGCTCACTTATTAGGCTCCACATGGTTTTGACCATAGTTTCTTCAAACTCTGAACCATCTTTTTTTCTCACGTTGACAACCCAATCCTTTCCTTCCTTCCTTTCCACTGGAGCAAAAAAAATCCTTTTAGATTTTCCATACTTCTACATAACTGACGTAATGTACTTCGGACAATTTACAACTGCCAAATTACGAGAAATAATTAATAGCAACGTCTTTTTTACTTGCTAATTTGTCTAGAAATGTATGGATTTTTTGTCCCTTTTCCCTTAATTCCCGTGGTAGCTACGTTGGTTATTGCGGGAACAACACCAACCACCTTTCTAAAGAAGTTATATCTGGAATTCTAGGTCCAGGAAGGAATAGCTGCGAGATTTGATTAATTCAATACCTACTTTGTTTGTTTGGTGGTACTACCGTGTTTCAATTTCATCACCATCACTCTAATAATATCTGCCAGCATTAATGTATTAATGATTAATATTGCAATTCTGAAACCGTCCACAGTCCATTGAATACCTTGAAGATCCGCCATCCAACAATTTTCTGCATTTTCTACTGCCATAGCTATTGCCCAACAGATACTAAACGTGAAGGTCAATACTGGAAACAAATAATTTAATGAGCAAATTCTTGTAATTGCAAAATGAATTCACTGAACCGAAAGTGACATAAATTAAGATGGTTTTTCAAAAACTATAAAAAAAAAAGATGTTTTTTTTTTCAAAATTATCGCGTTTCAAACGTATTATAAATACTCAATCAATACTCAATACAAAATTTAATTACAGCTATTCTATAAGATTAACGATTGCGGTTTATTCAGTTTTATTTTTTGTCTTAGTTATTAAAGCACAGAAAGCGTACTGGGTTCTGTTTTTCCAGCACTACAATAGATCAAATGGTTCAAATTTTTTGATTCTTCTCACTATCCCACGTAGGTCAGTTCAGCTTCCACGTTCTCTTGGTTTCGAAGACGTTCACCATGGTTATGTCGTTAATTGTTAAGATGTCCGACTGAGTCGAATGCTACTTTTAGGAACACATCACAAATTTTCTTGTTTTCTAATGCTTTTTCTAATTGACTAGGTAACTAAAGTAGTTAAAACAAACGTTTTTTGTTAATAATTATAAGTGTCGTGGCTTTGTTGGAAAGACTATAAGGAAGAACAGGATTGAAGAACAAATACATGGAAAAATAAGATAAGGTATTGAAAACCTGCAGGTGGAGTATATATTAACTAATGAAGAGTGAGTTTTATGGCTTGACCAGAATGGACAGACAGCATCCTCAGTGCTCTTGATTCTTGATGGAAAGTCAAACCAAAAACATAGAGTTGATAGATTTAACAAAACATTTTGGAACAAAACTGTGATCATCACCTCATTTCAAATTATCTGCACTCCATGTCAAATGACGTTTTTGGAGTTTTTTTATTTAATAGACATTTTATTTTTGGTTTTTGTTACATTTGATTATTTTCATTATTAAAGTTCAATCATTTGGCAATAATTTTATGTATTTTCCATTGAGTTATCCCGTTTCCCCTTAAATTTACACTCAAGAAACAAACTAGTATTACAAATATGTTCCAGTTCCTCTACGTCTAGAATTTATCGATCTAAAGAAGGCTTATGATATAGTGTAAAGAACAGAAATATGCATAAAAGAGCTAGAGCGTTTAGCTTTTCTTCACTTAAAATCGGTAACGAATAGTTCTTTACTTGTTTTAAACATGAAAAGCTGGTGATATTCATAATGAACACATTGTTTTCACTACCACTACACTATCACTCACAATTACACTGTTTGACGCGAGTTTACTACCCTCAGTCTCTGAAGACGATAACTTGATTATCGAAACGCGCGCCAGACAGTGTAATTGCGAATATGCTGGTACAGACACAGCAAAAGAAAGTGTTCTATCAAAGTTTGGATAAATTTTTACTACATTCTGCTTTCACAGGGACAAAAACTAATGATTTATAATTAGGTTTTCACAATTTTTTCCTTTAGAATCGATGGTTTCAACTCACTGAATTTGCCGTCTCTTGAAATCTTTAGCTCTAGGATACAGCTTACTCAGCCTACTGGTAAATCCATCACTGATTCGTAGAGCTTAAGTAACGATTCAAATAGAAATGGAATTTCTTAGAAATAACATTATTTTTAAAAATCTATCGAACAATTTTACAAATAATTACCAATTGAAAGTTTTTGATCTGTTTCAATGAAATAAGTTGAGTATAATTCAATTTTATTACCAAAGAAAATATAAACTGTCTAATTTGAACGTATAAACAATTCAAATTTTATTTTCTGGAATGATTCGCAGAATAACGGATAACGAATCATGTCAGCAATAAATTTGAAATAAGTAAACGACGTTTCGTGCCATCAAAACGTTATTCAAATAAATTTACTAAGCAGTTAACAAAGCAAATTGTCACTAAAGAGTTCAAAGAGTTATTATATTCATCGGTATTTTTGGAATGTATGTTTTCTTTTCGAAAGTATCTTGCAGAGACAAAAAGTTAATATTGGAATAAACGCAATGATTTTCTTACAATACAAAGATCGACATAACCAATTAGTAATAAGAGAAAAAATGCATTTATTAGAAGAAATTACAAAACGATTAAATCTTCAAATTGATGCCAATCTTGATCAATGCATTTATAGCAACGTTTCTCAATGGACAGGCAAGTCCGCCGAAGCATGTCAAGGTCGGGAGGGTGCGTATTTATTTTGCAAAAACGCGATCCTTCAGAAGGCCCCACAGGAAGAAATCACATGGTGTCAGGTCACATGACCGCGCGGCGAAGCTATGAAATATGGGATATTTGCGAGTGCTGGATCCTTATCCATTTGCCTACGTACTTCGAGCATTTCCAGATAACTTTGGCTCGTCACGCGGTTAAGCCGATTGACCGTACCGTTCAGCACAAAGGTTGCTTCATCAGACCTCAAAATGCAATGCTGGAACTGCAGACCTCAATCGAAGTACCATTCACAAAATTCCAATCAGATTAGTTCGGCTGCTCAACTAATGTCAGCGCCAATTTTCTCGTTAGTGGTATAGATACGACCAGAACGCGGTGCGTCGGCAACAGAGCCCGTTTTTAAGAATTCCTGTTACGTATTTCACATTATTGAACGATTTGGTAGCGGCGAGTTCGGAAATTGTTGTTGAAATTCGGTAAACGTAGTTTCGTAATCTTCATTTATACACAGATAAGACGTAACAAAAGAAAACTCTTTTTTGAAGCGGTAAAATTCTGTTATTTGTTCTGAAAACGTGTCTACAGGAACTTGTATCGATTCTTCATTCTGAAAACGCGTCTACAGGATGACACAAATATAACTGTCTGAAGTTCGATCATGCTTCGTTTCAATCTTTTCCGGTATGTCAGCTTAAGAATTCGCTTCAACGTGAAATTAACTTCAAACATATATTTTCCATAGATAAGATTCTGTCCTGTTCAATTCCTGAGCTCCTCTTGAGTCGCTGAGCTCCAGCTCCCTTATCATATTATGGTGGTCTGTATCTAGTCTGTCTAGTGATTTCCGTATGTTTGGTTTCTGGATTTTTGCCCATTCCTTTTCTGGGATTCGGTCTAAATTATTTCTCCTTACACGTTTACGTTTTCCAACGCATCTCACCATATCCTCAATTCGTAATTTTTCTCTAACATCCCGACTTGCCAAACTATTTCTGCGGTTCACTCCTCTAATTCTTCTAAACATTTTCATCACCGTTATTGTCATTTTTCTTTTTGTTTTAAATGTTTCGGATCCATTGTATTCAATTGCAGGTGGTGGATTGCGTCAATTGCTTTCCAACATATTGATCAACATCTATTATAGTGAAAATATCTGGTGATAGAGTCCTTATTACAAAAAACATCCAAGATCTACAGAAAAACTTCGACATCTGGATTTATATACTAAAGTAGTTTGGGATCAGAAATATACGAACAGAACAACATCAGTGTCATCTAGCAATGCTGAAATTTGGGAGGATCAGAAGCGACCATCAAATATGTGTACAACAACTTAGTCTCTACGACTATGGAAGGTAGGGGTTTTTGAAGTCGATGGACCGTTGAATTTCATGTACCTTGGTGTTGTAACTTGCTCGGTGATTCGCTCATCGGTCGCGGATGGAACATCTTTGTGGAGGTCAGCCGTCTAACCTTCTTTTGCAGTTTCATCTGCAACTTCATTCCAGTGTAAGACAATATCCAAATTAAAGTAAAACCTTGCAAGAGGATCAATAATCCGATTACTTAATGTAAATTGGCTACAATAAAATCTACCTCGACCTCAGATTTAGATAAATAAGTATACAGAATTTTATTATAGTGGGTGGAATTGAAACTATTCAGAAATCGTTGTTTTAGTATATCGCACTTTGAAAATACGTTTAGAGATGTATTAAATTTTGATTGTTGCTTTCTCCAAGGAGGATAGGATGAGATATGAATGGGGTTGTTTCAGATATGTTGATATTGGTTATGAGTGCTGATAGAATTGCTGGCGATTCCCTTCAGAATTACTGGTGTCAGATCAACGGAGAATAAACTAAATTATCAGATTGTACTGAAACTTTTGCACAGTATGACATGACAAGTATCCATAGGGGAGGTTCATTGGATTCACGATTGATGCTTCCAGAAGGACTAGAATTGAAATCTCCATGGCTCCGTGCTAGATCTTGATGCTTTACTGAAGTTATTGAATTTTGATTTGGCGGCTGAGAAGTGATAAACAGTTAAAAGGTATTCCTGACTAAGTTTATTTACCGCTTCCGCAGAGATCTGAATAGGAGGGTTACCTGAAGAGCAAATCATATCATGGTTATTATGAAGAGAGTTGGATTTATCCTTGGGGTATGCCATTATCTAGTTAGTGTTTAGAGGAGAAAATCAAAAACCAATATTGACTTAGTGTCGTTCTGTCGAAGGTAGCTGCGATTTCCAATAAAAATCAGTTAAAAGGAGTAGGGTTTCTGGTGACTGAAGTGTTAACACCCCAGATCGCTAAACTGTTTGAAACAACTCGACGGTACTTTAAAAATTCGTGCTGAACATCGAAGAACCTGGGAAGGGCACTTCTACGTACTTAACTAGTAGAATCGGATTGATAGGGTTTATTCAATTTAAGTCCAGTGAATAGTAGCTCAGTGCTAATTCAAATAGTTTCTATATTGTTTATTATACTGGAATCTGTATATTTTATCGAAAGTTATTTAATTCTTATGATACTTTCCTCGCTTGATGATCTGGTAAATTTATTCTATAAGTAAAACAAATGTCATTTTCCATCTTTTTTATTGTTTTTTTCTTATTAAAACCTTTAGAAATTCAATAGCATACATATTATTTTAAAGCAACGTTTTATTTTTGTTATGCTATGTTATTTTGTATGATAATCATCTATTAATTTAATTAATTATACCATTTAATGATTGTTAAGATTTGACAGCTTGACATTGACGCGTGTACAAAAATTTGTGCGAACGCTCTCTAGTAGAGAGGCCAAGAACTCATGTACCATTAAATATTTTTTAGTACCTACTCTTCATACTCTTAGTACTTTATAACTGATGAAGATGTATTTCCAATACGCAGGTTTTTAATAATTTGATTATGAAGTTATTCGTCAATATTCAATTTGGTTTTTATCGAGTTGCCATTGGTTGTGACCTGTAATTTTTATATACTTTGACTGTTGTAAACTACTTTGGACCAATCGGCTAATCGTGGTCGATCTATTGGAGTTATTAGTAATTTCTTTTCCTTTGTATTCAAGCTAATCGTTTCGATAAACGATTCTGTCTAATTTTGAATCGTACTGGATCTCTGACATAAATTTTCACAAATAATTTTACAAAACAAACGTTGCTATCGTTGTTTTCTATTGAAAATTTATTTCAGTACATTGGCAATTCTTGCTGAATACAGAACCACTGACAATTACACTGTTTGAAGGTCTCTGAAGGTGTTAACTTGGTAATCGAAACGAGTTTGTAATGCATTGTAATTGTGAGTGTTGGTGAATGTTTTTAGTATAAATAAAATGTCTTACCTGCTAATGTTATATAAATATAAGCTCTTCTTGTTTCTGTTGCGAATGCTCTCACAATAACTTTATGTAAATAAAAAGCGTCCAAAAACATACAACCATAAATCGAATTGATGGCAGAGGTTTCTAGAAATGCCAATATCCTACACCCGACGCCGTTTTCTTCCATTCTATGATGGCTTAATGGTGAAGATTTCAAAGCATCCAGAATTATCAACTCTTTAGACATAATCGTCAGCACATTTCTTATAACGATTGCAATCAATAAATTTCTGTGAAGGATAACTCGAATTGTTCTTCGTAGTTTTTCGAATATTAAAAATATTATAATTGCCGGAATACAGAATCCGATACAGATGCTCAAAAATATCACGTGGAATTTGTACCTTTTCGTATATACAGGAGCCATAGCACAAGTTGTATAATCTGTTTGCTGGACCCATTCAACTGTTTGTGTTGTTTCGTTCCAGATACATTTTTTTTCACTTTCTACTACAAAGAGAATCGTGTCAGAGAAAATGATTAGAAAGCATAGATAAAGAGAAACAATTAATCACACTAGTCGACAGAAATAAAAATAGTTTAGTAAATAAGTAGTTCTTGGACGCTGCATTCGCTATAATACAGTTTATGCAATAAAATATCTCACGATCAAGCCCTTGATCTCCTATTTGTAGAATCGAAGAAAGTATATGACAGTGTACCATTGAATTGATGCAACAACTCTTGAACAGCCAGACTTGACTACTTCTATACCGACAGATGTACAAGGATATTCATCCAGAACTAACCAAGCAACAGAAGTTCACACATTTTACGAAGATGGTCCCAGATATACCTTGCCTGACTTCCAGATGGCAGTTTTTGCTTGAAAAATATCCACACTGTCTCGCGGGGCGCCCTCTATACGCTTTCGACGAAAATCTTGAAGAGCCGAAGCAAAAAGAATGTTAGTAATCACACTCTCGCTTTATTCTATTCACGTTCTTTGACTCGCGGAGCAACAGGGAGGCGGGACAAGCGAAAACAAGAGGATCCTACTGGAGAGTCTGTATCGGACATATACACATATCATACCATTATTTCAAAATGAACGATCTACTTACAAATACAGACGCCCTCTGGTGATTGATAGGCTTGGCTACTACAAGGTAACTTAGCAGTTGTATTTACTGGAGTCCTTGGGAAACACGACCACGCGTCCCATATCACTGGGCAATGTGTTGAACCTACAAAATATATTAAAATGACGAATCTTACAAATTCAACGTTGTTACGTTGGTGAGTACAAGAATGTCTATTATTGAGATTGATAAAGACATCGATAGCATTTTGTACAGGTAGTCTGATTTACAAAAATACACAATTGAAGTGAATATTACTTTCATTCTAATTTTTGCATCCAAAAATATTCAGCAATTGCTTTTTCATTTCTTTATGTATAAGTAGCAGTGCCGGCTGGCTGTGACTTCAGTTCCGATTGTTACACTCCAAAGAGACGCATAACGTCGAAACTAGTCAGTGGTTTCGACTCTCTCCTTGTAATTGCTGGCCATTAGGGATGCCAATTTCAGCGGGTTGTGAATGACATCACGTTCTTTGGAGAAGGTGTAAGACAGTATTCTTCGTCGTGGTATTAGCCAGGAAAGTAGTTGTTTCCTCATTCGAGGAACGGGAAGAACAACATTTCTAATTAAGAAATTCGAAATAATACGTGTAAACAGATATTATGGTTTTTAATTGCTGAGCATGCCTCATATATCACCTAATAATTTGATTCACACTTAACTTCTACATATTGAACACAGCCCACGCCCACGATTTGTATTCAAATCCCCATTAGTATGCAAGATGACAGCGAGCCAGCAGCTTCTCGATCTGGAGTCTGAATCTGAGGTTGACAAAAGATTTATTATGTTGCAATTACCAACAAAAATAAAAGAAAAAAGAAGTAAAACAAATAAGTATTAGCGAAGAAGAGTGAGTTACGGAGAGTTCAAGTTATCTGGTGAAATTCCAGAAAATATGTTCAAGGAGGCGTTTCGGTTAAACAGAAGGCAGTTTAGTGAAGTTCATAAATTAATTGAATAGGATATTACTGGTCAAGAGTGCAATGCAAAAAAGTATGTAAATGTTATTAATGGAATGTAAACATTAATTTAATACTACTATGTTGAAGTATTACAAATAAAATCAATTACCAACAGTAAAATTTAATTCTTTTGCTATGTTCTCCCACAAATCATCCTTCAGTTTTGCTCTCATATAATCTTCAAGAGTAGAATCATAGAGTAAAGGAAAAGTTTTCACAATTTCGATTAATTATTCCATTTTTGAGTCAAAAGAAAAACTGTTTGGTAATGGATGGTTTATTTGAAAGTAGCTACCCACGAAACTGTGTTGCAAGTACAACTCGGTACCACGCGAACCAGGTTGGGTCGGAGCTGGCCGTGGGATGGGTTTAATATGCACCATTTGAAACAACGTTCTACAAAATAATCCACGCGTGTGCTACGCGTGGGCTGTGCGCGGGCTGGGTTTTCAATTTGCCTAATGGTTCGCAGTTGAAAATGAAGATGACACCAGAAGGCGTCTACGGCGGAATGTTTAACTACATAAATCAAGTAGCAGCGCCGACATGACATCTTTATCTATTCATGATTCCCATTAGACTTGAATTTGTTTTGCTTTTTAGTAACTGTAAAATTAGGTCAATGAACAAAGTTTATGTTTAACATATCTGATTTTGATTAATATAAAATCTTCACCATTAATTTCAATTTTCCTCTAATATTCACTTCAATTGTTGAGCAGTGTATTTTATTCGCAAATAAATTAGTTTTATACTTGAAGTTTCAGCTTGGACAAATATTTAAGTACGAAAAAAATATACGATTTGAAAATTAAAAATAAAAGCTTACTATAGATAATATTTTCATTGTTCATAACATTATTACAACAATCTTCGGCTTCTTGGCAGCAAGATAAATAATTCGTAAACATGTCGTCGTTCTTAAACGATTGCTTTATGTACTCAGCATCTTGTTGGATTTTATAATTGAAAGATGCGGTTATGTTGGGTCCAACCTACAATATACATAATATACAATATAGTTTATCAAAATTTTCTCCCGCTATTTACTCGTAAGTTCAAATTTTCTCTTTTATCAATAAATTAGACAAATTTATTTAAATATTCATTGAAAGCATATAATTAACAAGAAACTGGGACATAAGTTTTGAGAAAAAATTGGAATTTTAACTTCTTTAGTTGCTAGTTTCGTTATATCGATAAACGCTAATTTTATTGTTCTTAAAATGTTATACAAACTTGAAATTCCCAATAGTATCCATATATAGATCAGTTGAACTGTTGCCCAAGATTAAAATTGTAAATTTCTTCGACGATCAAATTGAGGAAAGACTTAAAATCTAGTATCGAAATAGTCGATTTGTAATGTCCCCTCTAGAGTATTTTACAAGAAAATATCGTTGGTTTTGTCTTTAATATTTAGCAATTGAAAAGAAGAATTTTGATCCAAATTACTTGCAATTGAAGACAGAAGTTATATAAGGATGATCTTAAATATTTTGAGATACAAGAAAGCCACTTTTAAACAAAATGATTTCAATTATATTCAAAATAATCACCACCTACGACAAATCACGTTTGTAACCGAAGCTACCACAATATAAAAGCTCGAAGCCTGTAATATCTTGGAATACTATCAAAATATTGTCTTGAAACAGTTAACTGCCCGCAAGACGATCAAATAAATTGATAATCGTGATCGACAATCGGTTTCATTGATGCATTAATTGATCGTGTTGCAACTGAAGCCCAATTGACGTTCCAATTGATCGTTTTTGAATTAGCGGCCAGTTGTTTGACAACTACAATAAAGGATATTCCGTTGGATCCCGTGGAGTCCGAAAACATCCCCGATAAAAACTTTGTATAGGATAATGTCCAATTTCTGGTTGAGAAAGATTGATATCTTCCAAATCTATACTAGATGCTAGATATCTTAATGTTATAGAAAGTATCTGGCTAGTACGGTTTACAAAACGCATTATAGTATCTTGTTTTCCGAGACCTGGCGGCCTAGACCAGAGTGTCTTTCTCTACTTTTTTATTTTGGCTTTTTTTTTTGGTTGTATACCGTTGTTTTCTTAGAACTTATGTCTCAAGTCATGTTATGTATTTAGAAATATTTTGATTATACTTACCAGAGCCATTGGGATCTTTATGGTTTCATTATTGAAAATTATTTCATTTGAAACTATTTCGTATCTTTTAAGTAATCTTGCACTATTGGTATAGTTATAGCAATAGTACCCTGCGAAGTAGTTCCATAATTGTTGATAAATGTACTGCTGACGCAATAAACAATATTTTTGTTGTTCCTGGATAAAAATAAAAAAATAATTTCGATATTGCTACACCAATATCCAATGTTTTTTTGCAAATATTGGGACAATCTACAGGGGCTGAGACCACATTATCTAGAATTTTGAAACACAAAGAACTCCTGAAATAGAAATCGAAGATCTCCGACAATTGAAGCCATCCCACATTCCAGACTTCTTAAAATGAGTAGGATTGATAGAAACGTTGGGTTCTTCAATATTGCAGCAAGGAAGGGAGACACAATAGATCATTTGGGTTGTGGTGTATACAAGACCCCAAATCCAAACATACTACATCCTCTAAAATATCCGCAATACTTCAAATATTCTCTATAATTAAAGTGATGAGAATAGGAGTTTGGTAGCCGATTCTGATGAGTTGCTCAATATAACTGTTGAGCCAAATAACTTTCATTCTTTACACAACTCAAAACCTATGCAGGTGAATTGAGGCGGTATCAGATATTGATGGAATAATGATTTGTGCATAGAACTATTGAATAATAGGGTGATTATCAATCTCAGTGGTCGACCAAATTAGGTGACGACTCAAGAAAGGTTAAAGAAAATCCACGAAGCGATGGATTATCGTCGACTGAAAGTGCGCGAGCTAGCAGATATAGTAGGCATTTCAAAAAGTGTGGTACATCGCATATTAAGTGAAAATTTGGATTTGGATAATTTGGATAAAACGTACGTCCATCAATTCAGACCCGAAACGAAACAATAGACTGGCTCCAAAGGAGTCAAAGACCGTTCCATCTGCAGAAAAGATTATTGATTCGGGTTTTTGGGATACGCGTGGGATAATTTTCATTGACTGTTTTGAAAAAGGAAGAACTATTAATAGCAAGTATTAAGCAACGTTTAAGCAAAAAAATTAAGCAAAAACGGCCGCATTTGACTTATAAGAAAGTGTTGTTTCATCAAGACAATGCACCAGCTCATCCATCCGTTATTGCACTGACAAAAATTAATGAATTAGAGTTTGAATTGATATCTTATACACCCTATTCGACAGATTTAGCCCTCTCGGATTATTTTCGTTTCTCAGATTAAAAAAATGGTCAAAGATTTTCCAACAATGAAGAGGTGATGTCAATTAATGGCTATTTTGAAAATCTTGAAGATTCTAATTGAAAATCAACGCCTAATTTGCTTGCTAAACTGTCTAAAATTTTGTCCCCACACCTTTATTCCAACGCACAGTGAAAGATTAAAAAAATAGTGACAGAATTGGACTGTATAGAAAATAAAATCAAGTGACAGAGTTTATTGTTTCATTGTGTGTGTTTTTTTATAATATTGAGCTGGATAAGAAATAATTAATGAATTAGAGTTTGAATTGATATCTTATACACCCTATTCGACAGATTTAGCCCTCTCGGATTATTTTCGTTTCTCAGATTAAAAAAATGGTCAAAAATTTTCCAACAATGAAGAGGTGATGTCAATTAATGGCTATTTTGAAAATCTTGAAGATTCTAATTGAAAATCAACGCCTAATTTGCTTGCTAAACTGTCTAAAATTTTGTCCCCACACCTTTATTCCAACGCACAGTGAAAGATTAAAAAAATAGTGACAGAATTGGACTGTATAGAAAATAAAATCAAGTGACAGAGTTTATTGTTTCATTGTGTGTGTTTTTTTATAATATTGAGCTGGATAAGAAATAATTAATGAATTAGAGTTTGAATTGATATCTTATACACCCTATTCGACAGATTTAGCCCTCTCGGATTATTTTCGTTTCTCAGATTAAAAAAATGGTCAAAGATTTTCCAACAATGAAGAGGTGATGTCAGTTAATGGCTATTTTGAAAATCTTGAAGATTCTAATTGAAAATCAACGCCTAATTTGCTTGCTAAACTGTCTAAAATTTTGTCCCCACACCTTTATTCCAACGCACAGTGAAAGATTAAAAAAATAGTGACAGAATTGGACTGTATAGAAAATAAAATCAAGTGACAGAGTTTATTGTTTCATTGTGTGTGTTTTTTTTATAATATTGAGCTGGATAAGAAATAATTAATGAATTAGAGTTTGAATTGATATCTTATACACCCTATTCGACAGATTTAGCCCTCTCGGATTATTTTCGTTTCTCAGATTAAAAAAATGGTCAAAGATTTTCCAACAATGAAGAGGTGATGTCAGTTAATGGCTATTTTGAAAATCTTGAAGATTCTAATTGAAAATCAACGCCTAATTTGCTTGCTAAACTGTCTAAAATTTTGTCCCCACACCCTTATTCCAACGCACAGTAAAAGATTAATATTGGGTGGCTTGTTCCAAAAATCTTACTTTCTAAATTAGTTTTACTATATTAGATCATAATCAGAATTTTCTAATCTAATCTATAATAAAATATTTCATTTATACATTCGATTAATTTTAATATAGTGTAATAAATACAAATCTAATAACTGATAAATCTTATTAATTATACAAAAATGAGAAAGTCTCAAATAATATCATCCAATTTTACGAGGATCTAATCTCAGATTTATATAAAAATATTACAAGGGTGATTATGACAGCAATAAATAAAATTTAATTACCTGTTTACTGTTTACGATAATTATTCCACAAAAAATCAACGAGAACCGCATTAACCAATACATAATCTCACAAAATTTTTCTATACAAAAAACCGTTCGGCACTTATCTACAAGCACATATTTACTGATTAGTGAAATCTTAGTATCAATACTTTTTTTTCTCTAGTATCCGATTAGACAACGTTCGTTTAGATAAAGAAAATCTCAGTAGGTAATCAGAAAATTTTATAGATCGCTAGTCGTCGCACGACTTTATTAGATGAGAAACGTTGAGCTTGAGATCTGACTCTATTTTTAATTTCAAGTTAAATACATCATAAACGCGCTATAGAAGAAACTAGAATATTTGACATGATGTTAATTACTACTTTTTGTACTGATTTTTCGAAATATACGTAAAGTATCAACTGAAGAACAAGAAAAATTTACCAACGAAAAATTATGGAGAGATGTTGGAAGAAATTGTGTTTGAGACACAAGAAATGTCAATCAAGAAAATTTGATAAAATTGTCCACAACTCCATGTTTATAAATAGCGTAAAATAAAAAGAACTCGCGAGAAATTATTATTACTGTTTACTTGTCAGAATCAGTGAATCATTTGAAAGTATAGATAAACAACAACATTACACCAAAAAAAAATAAATAAAAGTTTTATTATTAATAAAGTATGTGGTAACCGTGGCTTCAAGATCAACTATCAAGTTGATTTGCAAATTCGGTATACGTCTCACCAAATCTTAGCACAAAAAGAGGCAAAACAGTTAAGAAAAGCCGGCAACATCTATCAACTGATGCTCGTTGAGTGAGTTAAACTGATTTTTATCGATTTTGTCGTCCAGAAGAGACGCTATTTATGAAAAAATGTTTTTGACGAATACTTCTCAGACTACAAAGCAAGGTGTAACAATGAGACGTAAAAGGGAATCAAACCTGATAGGCGAATCAATCAAGAATTCGATTAAACTCTAGTTTTGTTGCTAAATCGTCCTCTATCTATCTATAATCTAAAAGTGTTCAAATCAAAGTAAATTCGAAGAAATTTGTGGGTATATTGTTCTTCACATTCGCTGGTATGTTTTATTCTTACATCTTTTCAACGTTGCTTTCTATATAAAGCTCACACTAAACTCCATTTATCTTTATCAATTTCCTTTTGTTTTAAGCAAATTTTATTTAATAGTTTTTGTGTAAATTCGTATTTTTTGCTTATTTGTGGAACAGAACTAATAGAATTCAGTTTATGCATATATTAGAGCTTAGAGTCCTTTTTTATTCCAATCTGTTCAACCTACTCGTTACTTCTTTAATAATTTTCGCAATTCGAGAGCTGCCAGGTAGGGAGTTCTGATGTGATTTTCATGTTCTAATTTGAAGAAACTCAAATCAACACGATTTACGGTTCCACAGAGTTTTAAATTACTTGATCAAATGAATTTAAAATAAAATCGAACTGGAATACATGAAGTAAAATAAAAGTCAAGTTGACAGCACTGAATGTCACATGGTTTTAGATATAAAACAGTAGATAAAAGGCAAATACTCCTCGATTCTACAGTCCAGTCACGTAACCACTTTTCCGGAGCGTCCAATTCCTCTTTTTCCGTCTACTCTTCTTCTATACATTTTCTTCTTTGCTTCTTCTTCATTTCTCAACGACGAGGAACAACTGATGATAATAAAACTATAATGAAAAGATGGAGGATTATCTACAATACCATTAAACTGGTGGTATTATCATGAAAGATTGAAATCTTATGGTTTAAAATAATCTGTAATAAGATATGTCAAAGATTCATTGCACGTTACTGTAATAAATAAAAAAAAAATTGTTTAACAACCAGGAGCTGTATATTTATATTATTATTTGGTATACACTTATGCTATGTTGTTTTTGTTTAGACGGAATATACCTGGGAAAGAGTAAATACATAAAAATCTTTGATGTAACTAATATTCATATGGTTTTTAACATTTATCTCATAATTTCAAATTACATCTTGCGTAAGTTGGTCCAGTTCGAAATAGTTAAGAGCTTCCTAATTATAGTAACTAGTAAGATAAAAAGACAATTTTAGATTTTATGGAAAATTTGTTTGTAAACGAAAATGACTGAAGTCTTAAATTTTTTAGTTAAACACAACACAGAAAGATATGTGTATAAGAATTCATACGTGTAATTTGTGTTGTCTATATTATAACCCTTTTTAAGGTTATTATATAAGTTACGGTTTTCTCTATTTATATGAAATAATAATACTTTTAAAAGCTACGCTGACTCTTTATTAACCTTAATTTTGAGTTTTTTCAAATGTTATTAACTGATATTAATTACTTATATTTATTTGCAAACTTTCTAAAATATTAAATGACACATGAATTATGATTTTGTTAAGAATTCATACGTGTAATTTGTGTTGTCTATATTATAACTTTTTCAAGGTTATTGTAAAGTTATGGTTTTCACTATTTATATGAAATATTAATACTTTTAAAAGCTACGCTGACTCTTTATTAATCTTAGGTTTGAGTTTTTTTAAATGTCATTAACTGATATTCATTACTTATATTTATATATTCTTAACCTCTTTAAAATGTTTAATGGCACATCAATTAAGATTTTGTTAAGAATTGTTTGATTTTGATAATAGAAAGTTTGAAAAAAGTTCATAAGCATTGTTTAAAGGTAAGATATATAATGATATACCGGGGAAAGTTTTAAAGAACTGCTTATACTATCCATAAAAGTAACAAATTTCAATATTTAACTTGATCTGTTGAAATTGAAGTTTCGTCAAAGATCACGTGCAACTGGAAGCATTAAGATCAATGATAGCTTTTGAAAACCATTTTAGTGACAGATATATTGGCAAATAGTGAAAAAATATTATTAGAAACACTTTAAGTATAAGAAAGTAGTGTTCGAAAATTCATTTTAACAGATTTATATCGTTATGGATGAAACTTCTTTTTCTATGGCGATCTTCATTACAAATATCAGTGAAATTTTGATTTGTCATATTTGCCACATTAAATGTTTTTTTGCGAATCTACTAATATTTAAATAATCAAAACTATAATTTGTTATTAATAAGTTTCTAGCCAAGCAAGGCCGGACATTCAAATATGAAAATTTAAATCGATAAAAGTCGTTTCAGCTATTCTGGGACATACTATATATAATTTACATAAGGTTTTTTATTTGTGCGTAAAAGGAATATTATTCACTCCGTAATTAAAAAAAAATTCTTCAATAATTTATCACTACCATGAAACTATCCGGTTTTGTCGTTAGTTGTTGTACTTGACTTTTATCCAGATAATAAGAATTATCGGATATTATAAATAAATAATAATTTATCAGAAACGCATTTGCAATAAAATACTAAACAGAAATTCAAAATTTCCATCCATGTTTTCAAAATATTCTTTATACAACAAATAAATCTAACAGCAACTTCAAAATTTCTCAAAAAAGCGAATTAGCATAAAAAAATATTCATTACTCATTATTTTATAAAGGATGTCTCATGAAACAAATATTTAGGTACATGAAATTGTCGCACTACATTTTCAACTTCTGCTATAGATTCAAATTGTTTCCGATTTAAGAATTTCGACATGGATCTGATGATGCTAGGTCCGGTCTAAATGCTGGATGTGGTAGAAGTTTAATACCAACAAATTATTTAATCTTATTCCACATAACTTTATTAGTATGCGGTTTAGTATTGTCTAGTCGGTAAAGAACCCGCTTTCGTTTGATTAAACCTGAATATTTCTCTGATAAGATGATTTCGAAGTACCCTAAATCTTCATAATTCCACTAGACACACAAAAATATTTTCCGCTCAAATCGACGTCTATTTGCGAAGAGTTATGGGAATTGTCCTTTGTGCAACCACTCATTGTCTATGTTCGGATTTTTTAGATAAAAACAAAAACCAAAACGTCGTCAAAAATACGCAGTTCCATCTGTCCACTTACCCACCAGATTTTTATACATGAAATTGGCTGTAAAAAATGTACCAAAAAGAAAACATCGTAGTTGACATTTAAAAAGCCACAACAAATAAGATAAATCCAGTTGTCAAGTCATTCGATATTCTTTGTTCTTTTCAGAATCATTAAGAATTGGTTCGTTAGTTTAAAATCTGTGTGGGAATTAATATTTAATTGTTTCTAGAGTCTACTAACTAGAATATTTTTAACAATGATTGCTTTGATTACATATTAACCAAAATATTTTAAACAATTGTTTTCCGACTATTCGAAAGTGTGCCGTTGCTATTGCAAATTTCTCAGCTTTCAACATGTTCCAATGTCGATTTCAATATTCTATAAATAGAACAATAAATAAATTTTTTAACATGTCTACAAATTGTTCCGTATTATGAAATATACGGTGTGGAACAGTCAAACCTACAAAGTAATAATGATTGTTTCTTAACAATGTAAGAGAAACCAAAAAAAAACAATGATGTCAATGTGGGAGATGTTCGAGGTGCTCGCCGCGAACGTCTTTGCAATATGTTAAATTGTCTTCTAACGTTACTCAAGATCTCAGGCGTAAACCATATTATATTCTTTTAGTTATGTATATTGTTACGTTCAATTTAACCTACAATCACTGACTATGAATTATAAACGGAAAATCATTTTTTGTATTCTTTTTAATTCATATCGCTTAAATGGTTTATGCTTCCTTTTTTAAGATCAGTTAAATATGAAATAGGGGTTCATAAATACAAATAAACGTCTCCCAAGTGTTTTTTCCAACAAGTCTTCATCTATTTATTAACAAATTTATTCCATTTGCTGGTTTTAAACCACACGTATTCTCATTAATAAATGGTTTCTTATGTTTCGAACAAATTTCAGTTTCATCATAGATCGTTTTAGTCATTTCAATAATAGTTTAGAGCAGGGGTCTCCAAACTCTCCTGTCTTAGGGCCATGCTGATTACTCCAGTAAGTTCCGAGGGCCAAAACCATATTATCGTTGTTGCCGGTGGTAAAAAGTGAAATAGTCCACTGATGAAAAAGTACGCAACGTTTAAAAAAGTCTGCAAATCGGACTAAAGTCCGCAAAACGGCAACACTGCTTACTATTAATTTTACTGTCATTATCGGTAATTTCTAGATTAGTCGTAGAGTACGAGCCATGAGGAGTACCGTGACACGACATCTGGTGGACACAAGCGGAAATAGGTAGTACCTTCTATCGCTAACAGTACAGAATAATCTCGTTGGTTCAAGAAAGTTCTGGTGTCTTCCACTCACTTCTAGATGGCAGTAATTAGAATATATAAGAAGGCTAGTGACGCAACCACAAGTCAGTTCCTATGACAGTGTTGTGAAATAAAATAATGCGCATCTCCTTAAAACGTGTTTGTGCGTGTTTAAGTTTAAGACATCTTTGCAACAGTATTTTGATTTGAATTGTTGCTTTTGTGTGTGATTTAGTAGTATGGAAAAGAAGCGAATAATTGATAGTGAATGCAGAAAATTCAAAGATCAGTGGAACATTCAGTATTTCGTAATTGAGTCTAGTAACAAGGTGCTATGTTTGATTTGCTATGAAAGCATAACTGTTCTCAAAGAGTATAACATTAAAAGTCATTATGAAACAAAACATTTTCAAAATTACTCAAAGGAAGTTTGCGGATAGAAAAATTCGAAGCTATGAAGTGCGGATTGAAATCGCAGCAATCTTCATTTACAAAACTCAAAACTGAACAAGAGGCTGCAACTCGTGCCATGCTTTCGTGTGGCTCTTGAAATTGCAAAACGTGGAAAACCATTCACCGATGGAGATATTATCAAAGATTGCATTATTCTAGTAGCCGAAATGTGCCCTGAAAAGGTAAATTTATTAAAAACTGTCAGTATGTCAGCATTCACTGTGGCTCGAAGGATAGAAAACATCGCTGAAAATATATCCTCTCAACTGTTCGACAAAAATGAACATGTTGAGTGGTTTTCTTTGGCCTTGGATAAGTCAACGGATGTGTCAGATACTGCTCAGGTATTCGAGGAGTAGATAAAAGCTACAAAGTGCATGAATGTATGGTATTCATGGCACAACTACTGGTACAGATATTTTTAAAGGAGTTGAAATGGCCATTAATCAAAAGAACCTTTTATGGAATAACTTGAAATGTATTACAACTAATGGAGGCAAAAACATGGGTGGGAAAGATGAAGGAGTGGTCGCTCTTGTGTCAAAGGCTGTAGAAAATGACGGTGGTTCAAAACCATTAGTCTTACATCGTATCATTCATCAACAGTCTTTGTTAGATATATATAGATAATATTTAGATATGTCTGAAGTTCTGAAACCAGTCATATCAACTGTTAGTTTTATCAAAATGACTTACCTTATCATACTGCCGTACGTTGGCTTAGTTGTGGGAAAGTCCTTCGAGCAGTGTTCGAAATTTTTTTGAATGAAAAGCATCGCCCTCTTACTGAATTACAAAACAACGCATGGCTGTGGGAGTTAGCATTCTATGTTGATTTGACAAAACATGTGAATGAACTGAATTTGAGATTGCAAGGAGAAAACCAGCATCTTCCTGATTTATACACTAATATCAAAACATTCCGGAAGAAATTGATACTGTTTCAATCACAACTACGAAGTAAATGTTTCTGACATTTTAAAACATGTGAAATATTCAGCAACACCACTGAGACTGAGTTTCTTATCGATTTTGCAATCGAAACTTTGAGTGCTTTGCAAATAAATTTTGATACTCGTTTCTCGGACTTTGATGCCATTGCGAATCAAATTAAGATTTTTCAGAATCCTTTTGATACTTACATTGAAACTCTAGCCCCGGAACTTCAAATGGAAATAATTGATCTACAGTGCAGTGATATAATTAGGAACAAATATCAAAACTCATCTTTGTTGGAATTTTATAAGAGTCTTCCACTGACACAATTTGATAATTTGCATAAATTTGCTCGTGGGCTGTTTTCTGTTTTTGATACTACTTATTTGGGTGAGAAGACCTTCTCCAAAATGAAGTACACAAAAAATGTTTACATTAACTGATAAACATCTTAAACCTCTTTTAATAATTGGTACAAGTAAAATTAGTCCACAACCACAAACTTTTGTCAGTGGTAAATCTCAATTACATAAATCTCATTAGTATTTCATGTGTCATTATGCTTGTTATATGCTGTGTTTCTTTATCCAACTTATCACAAAAACAATAACAATAAGCCTACAACAATGTTATTAGTAGTTAGCCCATGACCGAATCAATGTAGATGTCATATTAATAATTATTCAACATAAAATTAGAATACTTCAGTAAACTAAATTTAATTTGCTATAAAAAATATGTTCTCTAAAAGGAGTTTTCGAGTACGCTAGCTCTCCGCGGGCCGGACAAAATCTGTCCGCGGGCCGGATATGGCCCTCGGGTCGTAGTTTGGAGACCCCTGGTTTAGAGGAAAGAAATCTTGGAATTCTCAATTTATGAGCTACTTACATATAATATTATAATTTCAATCAATATTTTAAAAAATTTAAATATTCTTAGGATTTTTCTAAAGCGATTTGTCATTGAATTATAATAGTTCAAGGTGTTATGGTAAATACAAGATGCAATCATTTTTAAATAGTAATTAAAGTCAATTATTCGACTGAAACGATATATATTGATTTTTTGAAAACATGGAAAACGTATTAACACTTACTGTTTACTATAAGTGAAAATAGTTTTCCATGTTCATCATTTGTAACTTCAACAATCGTGATTAATCACATGAAGTAAGTCTCGTATTAATATTTAAGTTCATCAAGTGAATACGTAATTTGATCTAATTTTAGTAAAAAAAGTTTTGGGGGAGCGTTTATGTCGATCAAACATTTATTGAACGTTTAGAGCAAAAGCAAAACACGTTGTATTTTCAGTGTTGAATAAAAAATCAATCAATCTATGTACCAGAAAGTAAGCCTGATCATTCTGATACAATCGAAAGTATCGGAATCTATCTGCATGTAACAGCATTTTTTTTTAATAAATTAAAGTTTATTTTTGTTTCCAATTACTATAGCTGTTTGACATGGAGTAATCCGCGGTTCTGGGTTTGAATTTAAAATTCGACATTGATTGGTAATCGTTCTTAATTCATACTTAGTCGGAAAATACGAGTTGGAGTCGTTTATGACTAGCAAAATCCATTCCTTTGGTCTTAACATGTATTATTTCGAAAGGACATGGTGTGGGACATAAATAGAAAATATACCTTTAGGTATATAAGGCCCCATTCATCTTCAAGAAGAGTTAAGCTTAGTTCATCGATAGTTGTTTTCTAGTTCTAACCCTTAGAAATATGTACAGTTTTGCCAATAAGGACTCGTATGCATCTGCAAGCTCCATAAAGGCCGAGTTGCCGAAGCCCACTGGTTGTTGAAGATGATCGAGGATGGTTCAGAAGATTCCAGATTCCAATCAAGATAGAGAGAAATCAGTCACAGATGAGTGACGTTCTTATAACTGCTCTGTGTCTTGGGAAGGAGTAAACACTCAAAAAAATTAAAGTTTCGTGGCAACCAATGCGTGAATACTTCCGTAAGTGTAATTTGAGAAAAGAAATATTCCCCGACCATGTAATTGAGTACTGATGGCGATTAGTTTCAAGACTATATAGAGTTATAAGAATTGTAGACTTGTATAAATTGTAAGATTGTAAATAAAAGGTTTGGTGGTGTCAGTTAAGGTTAGATTATGCTCGTTAAAGTTGTCGTTTTAAATTCTTTCAGTTATTTCAAGAAATTTATTTTCAAATTAATCATTTATGCGATTTTTTATTTGCAATTATAGCTGTAGATTCACTTTTTTATACCTCCGCTTCTTTCCATTTCCGCACTGAATGGTTGCATATTTTGGGGTCTCATCTCTAGCCTAATCTACACTACCATTCAAAAGTTTTTGCCCGCCCTATAGTTTGCGTCTTACACAACAAATAAAAACGATCGATTTTGATATTTATATAAAATCATATATAGATAAGAATATAGTAATAATAAAAATACAATCTTTAATTGATTCGGTGCACAATTTTAGCATTTTCTGAATGAGTTTCGACAAATAATCGTCGTCTATTAGGTTGAAGATGTGAAATGGAAGTAGGACACTGTATTCTGACTTTAATATTTAATTTGTTAAATCAATCGCGTTGAAGACGGGCTATTGTGATAATCAAATCATTACTCTCAGTAAAATCTTCCTTTCCAGTTCTTCTTAAATACTCTTTACATAGCTTTGAGGAATGCTTGAATCGTTATCACGCCGAAAGATATATTTTCAACCGATCAGACGCTACATTTTCCTTTAATATTTTTTATAACCTAATTTCTTCAAAATCCCTTAAATTTGTACCCAGTCTCGATTCATCTCCTAGTCCCCGTCGTATTTCACAGTTAAAATCATTATCAACATGGATCTATAATAAGTTTTTTTGGTAATTACTTAGTTTACGTTGCATACGCCCGATTTACTTGATATTTTAGTATGTTATACAGTTTTTTATATTGAAAAAGAAAATTTGCATAAGTTGAGCACGGAAAAAATTCCTTCACGTAGTTTTTATGGTTTAAACATTGGAAAATGTGTAAATACTTGATGTTGAAGAGGATTAGGGGCGCGGGGGGGTCTGTTAAAAATGTAGACTATCTTTTAGCACCCGTCCCCCCAACCCCAATCCAGTCCAACATTAAATACGACTAATGTATTAACACAAATCAATTTCTAACAATAATCCTTCATTTACACTTACAAATAATCATCAATAATTATCAATCAGTCGTGACATTTCTTCAACTAATGCTTCAATTCTATTTGAATATAAATAATATCCTTTAAATAGAAATAGAAGTTCTTCCATAACGAGGTATGTTATCACGAATATCTCGCCAAGTCGCTCAATATTTTGAGTATGAGCCTAACCTAACCTAACCTAACCTAACCTAACCTAAACATAACCTAACCTAACCTAACCTATCTAAATTTTCAACCTCAAAAAAGTATGTGATATCTTCTTTTTTAGCATAAAAAATTTTATAACATACCAAAATTTTAAGGAAATCGGGCGTATGGAATCAAAACTAAATAATTACCCGTTTTTTCTTTGACTTGCGCACAAACACTCCAAAAACTTCAACCTCATCACTCGATAAAACTCTCTTCATGTAACCAATATTTATATTTTTCAAGCCCACTTAATTTGATATCTTAAAAAGGTTTCTTCATTGCAACCCTTCCAAAAAATCCAGCCATTAGAAATTTGTTGAGATGTATTATTTTGAAATTTGTACAACTCATCCACATCCATCACCAAAATGACGCAGAAGTCTTAATAAAATGTTTAATAATTAAAACACATTTCATTTATAAGTAAATAAATCAATATTTACAAAAAAATGTTGTAATATATTGGACCCAGAGTTCCAAAACTTTGAACCTACAGAAAATGTATAGTTTTAGGTGTGACCTTCAAAAGTAACTAATAAAATTAACAATAAAAATTTTATAAATGAAATAAAAAATATATGGCAAATTAAAATAAAAAAAACCGGTTGTTACACATAGCATCATTGTTGTTGTTTGGGATTAAACCTTCGCGAATGTTAACATCTTGATGACTCCCATAAGATACTTCCATAAAACTATTATTTGAGGGTCAGATACTTATTTTTCTTCATATGATGTTCTGACTCGGGCAAGCATCATAAGAGTATAGCAAAAAATACTAACTAGTGTCTAAACTATTATTTATTTTCTTGAAAATCTTCTAATAGAAATTTCTAACATTTTTTTCAATCTACGAAAGTGAAGTGAGTTTTTTAAAAAAGTAAGTATCATCAAATAAAGACTAAAAGTCCATTTTTGTATAGTTTCTGATGCATTGAATTTTTTTTTCGACTATTTTATTTATTATCTATAAAAAAATTTTTTATATTTTAATTTTATAATATAGTATATACGTGAAAGTGCCATTAAAAAAACTAGTGGGAAAGGGAATTCACGTGTGTGTGTTTATTACTTTTGAGATATTTTTTCCACAATCCATAGCGCAATAAAATTTTTGTAAATTAACAAATTTTCAAATTAAAAATTCATTTTATATCACTCACACACTTGATATTTGCAAAATGAAAGATGGGTGTTTGGTAATTTATAGTTGGCGGTTTTTCTTTAGCATATTCCAGATTTCTGATTCCACCGAATCCATAAAGCACGTCAGCGACGATTCGTACACTGCACGCAAAATTTTATTAGCAACTTTTGTTTTCTAACGATTCATCTATATGACTTTTTGACATTGTAGCTTACAAATTACAATTTATAATTGAATAAACAAGATATATTTTTTGATGTTTACAATATTCATATTAATATTAATAAAATGCTGATAGTTGTTTACATAATTTGATCTTTATGCGCCTTAATTTTTAGAAAGTTCTGGCATTTTCTTTCGCGTAACTCCTCCGTCCCAAAGAATGGAAAATACCGGAGGTATGTTTCATGTCCTCTCCTGTTCTTTCTTCAAATTCATATTATTCTTTCCTTATTTCCTTACTTCTCTGGTTTCTCAAAAATCTTCAGTGTTCTGAAGTCCTGTAGAAACGCAGGTATTCGCACTACTGTATTGAGATATTTAGTCGTAAAATTCGCGACCGCACGTTTCGTACTGTGACTGCGCCAGTTGAAGATTTTTATATTTGTTGTTACCATCTTTAATCTATCTGGATTATCTTTTTTTATATTTAGTTTTTTAAAAGTAAACAATAAATTGTCTAAATTGTTCATAAAAATTTTAAACTTTAAATGTTAAAAAATTATCCTTTCCTTACTCAACGGATTGATAAGAGAAGAGTAAAAAAAGGAAAAATTATAAAAAATAGGTATTTTTTCTTTTAATAAACTTATTATAAAAGAAGATAATCCTGATAGATTAAAGATGGCAACGGCAAATTCTAAAAATCTTTAACTGGCGCAGTCACAGTAGGATACGTGCGGTCGCGAATTTTACTGACTGCGCCAGTTGAGGATTTTACTTTTCAAATTCTTTTGTAAAATAACTTTATTGTTACAAAAATTACAATTTATAATTTTATAAGCGAATGATGTTGATTATTTCATAATAGAATTAACAAGAGACATTATTTTGATGTTTACAGTATTCATATTTATACTAATAAAATGCTGATAGTTGTTTACGTAATTTGATCCTTATGCGCCTCAATTTTTAGAAATTTCTGGCATTTTCTTTCGCGAAACGTGAGCGCCACTTTTGTAAATAAATGTTGATTCACAAATAATTTGATGCATTGGTTCAGATGTTAAACTTATCGATTTTTCTGGTATGGAAGCATTGGACCTGCGCTTTAGTAGTTCATATGAATGCTGTTTAGCTTCGAGTAATATGATTAGTTTGATTTTCTTACAAAATTCTTGGACAAAAAAACACATTTTCGGGAAAAGAACGAATCAGTTTCCTGACTAGTGACTTCTTCGTGGAGAAATAAGCTTAAGAGTGTGTCTAAATAAAATATGACACGTCATCGATAATGATTTCAAAATCTTCAGCAGACGAAAATTCATTGTCACTGATTTTTATTCTTCTCCTGATATTTGGTTTGCGATTTTGTTTATTTTTGAACCACATCCTGTTCCTTTAGAATGTTTTTACATATCTCTTATCGATTTTGAATTCACGCAAAGTGACTTCCAGTTCTCTATGAACCGCTTCTTTCTCTTTTTTTGCTTATCTGTCTGATCCTCTCGATCCTGATCGAAATACCTGTCATACCTGTCATACAACATGTCAACAGATCGTAAATCGTTGGTCTAGCTATTCCCATTCTTATTTTCCATATTTGAAACTAAACTTCTAATCGAAAAATAATCAATCAACGCTTTCAACACTTTACTTGCTAATCCATCTAAAAATGTAGAGATTTTTTGTCCTCACACCCTTAGTTCGTAATTTTGTATACTGGCTCTAAATGTATTCAAACGTTGGCGTATAAGCTTGATTTACGATGGGCGTGAATCACAGTACTTATTATTTATTATTCAATATTTCACCACCACATATAGACATTATTTAAACACGTTTTTTATGTTCTTCAACAGATTTTGATATGCACGAAACATGAAAATTCTAATTTACAAGATTCACGCATTAAGTTTAATATTATCGATGCTAATAACAATGACTCATTCTCAAAATACGACTAGTTTGGATGCCATATTTGGAGGTCTATTGCGGACATTTTTACTAAAAGCTGGTCATAAGGTTCGCCAACAAACTGATTCTGATTTTAATAGAGCAATATTAGAAAAACAACAGGTACGTGAAAATTTAAAACCATATTAATATTAAAGCTTAACGAAGATGGTTCCAGGACTACCTGGCGTGACATAGAGATGGTGATAATTGCTTAAAAAATACCACTATATTAGAAAGTATATAATCTATACAGCATATATTTAGAATTTGAAGACGCCACGCTGTTTAGTATTTGGCAGTCATCAATAGTGAACGTTGAAAGAAATTTATCATCGTTATGTCATACAATACTTTTATTTGAAAGGCATTAGCTCTACCAATATGAAATGAACTAGATTTTACTCTGGGCGAGACTGTTCCTTCATTATCAACTGTAAAATAATGGGTAGAAGAGTTTACATGAGGCCGTACGACCAGCATCGCAGTGGTCGATCAAATTAGGTGACGACTCCAGAATTGTTGAAGATGATAGTCGACTGAAAGTTCGTGAGCTAGCTTCGTTTACATCAAGTGTGTCACAGATATAAAGTTATAGTTTCATAACTATGGATAAAACTTGGGTCCATCACTTGACACCCGAAACAAAAGAAGAATCAAAACAATGGACTGAAAAGGTAGAATCGGTTCCAAAAAAGGCAAAGATCCTTCCATCAGCAGGCAAGGTCGTGGTGTCGGTTTTTTGGAGTGCGCGTGGGGTAATTTTCATTGACTATGCACTAGCTCACACATCCGTTAATGAAATAACCAAAATTAATGAATTATATGCACCCTATTCACCAAATTTAGCCCTCCCGGATTATTTTTTGTTTTCAGACTTAAAAAAAATGGCCTGGTGTTCAAATATTTTTTCAACAATGACGAAGTTAATAACTTGACAATTTTTATTCTAAAAAGGATATAGAACTTATGTTTTCTTCCAAAATTTTTGTGTTTTCTTTGTTGGGCCAGGTACTTCTGGAACCATCCTCGTAGTGATACATGCTGTTTCCAAAAGTACAACAAAATTTTATCCTGTTCTAGTTTATGAGTTTCAGCTATATAGTCCAGTCAAATTAGTCCTTAAAATAGAAGTAAGGTTACGAAAATTCCCATAGAGCTAAAAATTGGTATGAATGTTCACAATACTATTATAAAGGAATTGTGAAAAGTCCCCATCAATCCCCCTAGTGCAAAAAATTTTATTGATGGTGAAAGTTTGAAAAAATAGATTTTTCGCGTTTTTCAGCTAAACGGTGATTTTTACAGCAAAAATATATCAGACAAAAATTGTAGATCATCAGATTCTCTACAAAAAATGTATCCACCTTTTTTTCATAAGTATCGCCATTTCCGTGTTATAGCGGTTGAAAGAATTAAAAAAAATATATTTTATTCATATCCATACCAATTTTTAGCTCTATGGGAATTTTTGTAATCTTCAATGTCTTATTTGACTGGACTAATGTTTATATAAAAAAAACAGTAAAAAACTTGAATGAATTTGTTTTTATTCGCATCAACCGCGTAGGGTTATTAGCGAGTACTTCAAGGTTCAATAAATTTGGGATCACAATCTAGATTTTGTTAATTTGTTTACGGTGTTTCAGGTAATTCATAAATAGCTTCTCCAATGAATGTGGTAGTTGATTCTTCTTTGTTTCGTTGTCACATATTTTTAATAGTCAATTAAAAGGTGTTAACTTACAACAGCATATTTCGCACATTGGTTTGTAATTTGTGACTTGAGAAAGTTAAGTTGATATTGAGACTTTTCCTCTAATGTCAGAATATGTGCTTTCCATGTTAATTTTTGATCGAGTATAATTCCTAAGGTTGGAGTTGAGATCTTCTTGTGGAACATATCGATTTCGTTTGTAGATGTGTAGACATTTGAAATCGGCTCTCCCTGCTCTTCGCTTATATCTCCTAAATTTTCTCGAAACCCCTTTAAGTAACTAAGGAGGAAATCAAGTTTTAGGCTCATATTGGACGCCATATTTTTTAATTGTAACAAAAAGTCTTCTACAAATTCAATATAGTTTTTAGATATTCTATTCCCGAGAAAATTCTGCAATTCTGAGACGAAAGCTGTCCAAGCTTTTAGTTCTAAATCAATTATAGAATTTCTAAATTGAGTATCTTTCGAATGTAGGCTAAATTATTTCCCGTCTTTATCTAATCATTTACAAAATTGTTTCATGATGTTCACTTTTATATGTAATGGTGAAATTTGTCATTTTTCTCTCCAGGTTCCATATTTTTTCTCAATCTCTAGTTTTTTCTTATCCAATGCTTTTGATAAAACTTTAAAACAAAATAACTCGAGATATTCGAAAAATTTCGAAGCATGATTTGATACAGACTCAAATTTTCAAAGATTTATGATATAACTAATGAAATTAACAATAAATATGAAATTATTACTAAATTTTAGAGAGCAGCGAAGAAACTTAAAGCTGCTGATCCATTTCCCTGTCAATTAGAAAATATTAAATTGAGAAGTGATACTGTACCTTCAAGTGTTCATAAATTACGTCCTGGTGACATCGACATAATAGCAGGAATGGGAGATAGCTTAAGTGCAGGCACTGGTATATCCACCATTTCTGTTATTGAAGAATTGATAATTCCGCAAAGAGGAAGAGCCTGGTCAGCAGGTAAATACCTAACCTAACTACTCTAAAAGAAAATTTATACCAAAACACTTTTATCATCAGCTTTGTATATTTTTTTGGTACTGCACTCCCACAATATCATTAAGACCTCATATAATATAATAAATAATGTGTCATTTTCCATTATTATAGAGGTTGTCTCAATTTAAAGATGTAACTTCTTGAAACTAGTCTCTAAATCTATGAAGAGCTTATTTGAATTTCTTTTTTTAAACATTTTTTCTTTGTCTATTGCGAGTGAGATCAATTTGAAATTCGTCTATTGTTGAGAATTTACTAAAAACAAAAGTTCAACGCATCCGTGGCAACAAAGAAAATGTACGTGAAATTAAATGAGAACAAACAGCACAGCGTTGGATCAATCATTCAAAAATTAGCGATTTGACGCTTGAAAGTCGTTTGCGAAATTGAGGTTACAAGGGAAGCAAAAGAAAATCAACTTATTACCAGCTATGACCGATCATTGAGCTCCCTTGGATCTTCGAAATATACCACACATCACCATTAAGAATCATTAGGTTTAATCTGTAGAAGTTGTCAAGTAGAGGTTCGCAAAAAGCTCTTTACCTGGATTTTTCTTGATGGATAATCAGTTGTTAGACCAAAGACAATTACAAAAATGTATCGCAAAGAAAACTTTGTTGCATCTTGTGGATTTATGTACTTGGAAATCATTCCAGATGGTCTAGATATCAACGCCGAGGTATATAATAAAAAGCCGATTTGAACGTTTGAGTTTTCAACAAACATTTCTTTTCATGAATGTTCCATAGTGTTGAAAATGAAAATAACGTCTCAATATAAAGTTTTTGTCCAATTTGTCGCTTATTATACATACCTTTCCATGCTCCCATCTATGGCAAATTAAAAGAAATTCGGTGATCAATACATAGTGGAATTTTCAAATAAATATTGAGGTTATGAGCGCAAAGAGTACAAAAATTTGAATGTCTGCATAAGTTTCTCACCGGTTTCAAAGTTACACTTTTCACGTGATTTTTTACTAATATCAACGATTTGATGATGATATGTACCAAAAAAAAAACCAATATTTTCACCCCTAGAGCTGATAAAATCATTAACGACGAGATTTAATATATGAAGACCGAAAATGGCCATGTTTGATTCATTCTCGTAGCCCTGGTCCCGTTTAACTTTGAGCTGCAGTCTAGGTAACGACTTATGAAATATTGCACAGATCTTCTCCAGTGGTATTTTTTACTGGAAAAAATCCTCTAGAGTATATACCTCCCCATCAGTAATCACTTAATCACAAACTACTAGCTTTTACCCGCGGCTTCGCTCGCATCCAATCCATTAAATAGAAATCATTATAATAGAAAAGAACAAACTCTGTAGCTATATTAAAACCTGAGATATAGATCTCTGAATGTAGAAAAATTGCCAAAAACCTACAAAAATCCATAACTCCACATTGAATGTCCGCGCCTAGCTCCTCTCCAACTCAACCGATTTAAGTGTTCAAAAACTCAAAAGAAAGAAAGTGCTTTAGCGAGTGTTCTTAAACCAAAACGAACTCTGTAGCTACATTAGAACCTGAGATATAGATCTTTGAATGTAGAAAAATTGCCAAAAACCTACAAAAATCCATAACACCACATTGAATGTCCGCGCCTAGCTCCTCTCCAACTCAACCGATTTAAGTGTTCAAAAACTCAAAAGAAAGAAGGTATTTTAGCGAGTGTTCTTAAACTAAAACGAACTCTGTAGCTACATTAGAACCTGAGATATAGATCTCTGAATGTAGAAAAATTACCAACAACCTACAAAAATCCATAACTCCACATTGAATGTCCGCGCCTAGCTCCTATCCAACTCAACCGATTTAAGTGTTCAAAAACTCAAAAGAAAGAAGGTTCTTAAACCAAAACGAAGTCTATATCTTGAATAGAACCTGAGATATTGAGGATAGAACGTGTGTATGTGAAAAGCTCCCATAGGTAATGTACAGGGGGAAATCGCATTTGAGTATAACTTGAGAATGGTGAAAATTAGATGAAATTCGATGGTTGATGGCTGATCTGTGCATCAATACGTTTCATTGAAAAAAAAAATCAAGCAAATCGGTTGGGTAGAACGCCTGAACGGACTCGGAATGGAAATCATCAATTTTTTTAATATATAAGATGGTTTCGAACAAATAATTATTTTGATTTTTCACGAATTAAGATTCAGCATATCGGGATCCTTCTAAGATCAGGTCTGAATATAATTGAATAAATCCCAGTCCGGTTTATTTTTCGTCTCAATCGACAATATTTGATATTTTTAGGAGGTGAGAAAACCTGGAGATCTTACTTGACTCTTCCCAATATTTTAAAAGTATTCAATCCCAAGTTGTTCGGTTTTGCTCTAAAAGCTTCTCAGAGCATCGAATGGGAATCACAGTTTAATGTTGCTGAAAATGGCGCCATATCCAATGATATGCCATATATGGTTAAGGAATTAGTGAAGAGAATCAAGCAAGATCCTAGAGTAGATTTAGAAAATCATTGGAAAGTAAGTACGTACAGGGTGATTCTAAATTCATGCGATAAAATTCAGGAGGTTTTTGCTTTTATAGAACTTTAGTAAAGCTAGAAACTTGATATTCTGTAATTTTCATACACTCGCAAAGGACTAACTACGGACATTCATTAAATATTCCTGTTACCTTATAGAGGGGTGAAATTAGCAACCCTTACTTTATATCATATGAAAACTTTTTATCAAAATGAAGTTTTATGAAATTATAACTTGAAATTATTGTTTTTTTAAATATATTTTGTATTCTTTTTACGCCAAACCCATAGTTGCACAGCTGCAAACACCATAATTTATAATTTTTTTAATAAATTGAGTGTAATACCATTGATAATAATGCTGTAAATGACCAGCTCCGTCCTTTGCAAATGCAGAAAAATTATGGAATATCAAGTTTATAGCTTTACTCAAATTTTAGAAAAAAAATTGAAACTCAATTTTGCTCACCACCTTTTAAGGTGATATCTTGGAAAGGGAAGGCCTGGGGAAATATTTGAATATCATAATTTAAACTCATATATTATAAACTAGTAAACATTTTTTAGCTTAGGTTAGGTTAGGTTATATTCCATATAATTGTTAATTTTTCCATGTACTTTCCGAAAAAAAATTACAAAACTTTTAAGTACAGTTAAGTACCGGGTGGGAAACTGAGAACGTCCTCGAGAAACACGTGGAAATTATATTCAGAAGCTTGGGTTCACCACTAGAAAGAGTATTTGAAAATATGACATTAAAAAAGCGAAATTTTTCAGAAATTACCCAATTAAGTGGTACTTTATATAAGATAATCGAATTATTTAACGCATTTTTTATTTTTAGTGTATCTCTTCAAATAAAACGTGGTGGAAAGTGGTAACTTTTTATGAAAAAATGTTTTTGTTTAATATATTTTGGATATTGTGATTAATAAATGTGTAATTAGCCAGAATTTTACGTCTGGTAGGCTGACGAAGTGAGTTGTGTTAAGCTTTTTTTCATTATTTAAAAATTATATATTTGTTTGCTAGTGAATCAAATCATAAAATATAAGCAAAAATCTACGTATTTCTCAAACAACAGCATAGGAAGTAAGGACGTGGAAGTTTATTTATTCGACCACCCAGATCTCCAGACCCAACTTGCTTAGATTTTCATTTGAGGAACCGAATAAATGGACGTCATTTTGAACCTCTAGGGCGCCACTTATCGTTACATGGTTTATTATGAGAGCACTTTTGTTTCAATTGTTTTCCCTGCAGCTATAATCATCCGTTTCTGAGATATGGTAAACAGCCGTCCTTAGTTACAGATCAGGTGCAGACAAATTTATGGTTTTTGGATTTTTCATTGGCCAAAAAGTGTAGAAATTTTGGTTTCTGACCTTAATTCTCATCTTAATCTTAGGAAATCTTATTTCAAACATCAATTTTTCGATTTTTCATTATCCTTTCTGAATATTGAACGATTCGTCGGGATTTTAAAAAAAAATCCAATCAAATCCTTCTCTTACGAATTTCGTCACAAATACTCTCAACGTTCTTAACGCCCCATGGTATATTAGCAATAAAACGCTTCACAGTAACTTAAAAACTATCCATAGTAAAAGAGAAAATACGCACAAATATTCAAATTTCGAATTTAAAACACGGTCAACGAAAACTTTTGATTTTTATTACTTTTTTGTGGTTTAATACTTCCCTGATATTTATTTAGTACGATATTAGATTCTAGATGCTTGATAATAAATTTTTATTGGGCAGTTATCAACTATTTATCCACTCGCACTGATTTTTAATACTAAGAAACTATTATTACGCTGAAGTGTCGAAAACTATAAACACTGCAAACCTCAGTAACTTATCAATTACCCTGCTCTTGAGAATTAATTTGTAGACAGCCATTTCTTCTTCTTCTTCTTCTTCTTCTTATTTTAAGACTATGTCTTGTGTTTTCAAAGAGGCAGCCTAAGTTGTGACTCCGAGGACCAGCTTTCATACCAGCGCTTTGGGGGTTTTCCAGGCGGTCTACTTGTATTGGGTCTCTCTTCCTTAGCGATTTTCGTCAGTCGATCGTCGTCCATTCTATTGACACGATCTCTCCATGCTCTTCTTCTAGTTCTGGCCCATCTCACTATATCCGGAACGTCACACATTCTCCTAATTTCATTGCTCCTTATTCTGTCTTTTAGTGTTTTCCCTGTGATTGAGCGTAATGTCTTTATCTCGGTAATTCTGAGAATCCGCTTAGTAGTTGCAGTCTCCGCCCTCGTTTCTATGGCGTATGTCATTACTGATCTGACATATTTATATATCCGTGTTCTGCTTTCGATACTTAAAAATTTATTACTCCATATCACGGTTCTAAGGAATCCCGATATCCTAGATGCTGCTGTTGTTTGCGTTTTGAGTTCTTGTTTCAAGTTTCTATTGCTCGTGATGTTAACCCCTAAATATTTAAAAGACATAACCTGCTCTACACTTTTATAATAAATTGCCAGTTTGCATCTTCTTGGTTCTCTCGCTATTGTCAAGGATTGTGTTTTTTGTGTCGATATGATCATATTGAATTTTCCTGCAACTGTTTCAAATCTGTGTAGCAGTTTTTGCAGATTATCCTCATCTGCGGATATCACAACCGCGTCATCAGCGTAACAAATTATCTTAAACTCATGTTTTCCCATTCTGTATCCTCTGCCTGCCGTTTTGACTTCTTTTATGATTTCGTCCATTATAATGTTGAAGAGTATTGGGCTGAGACTATCTCCTTGTCTGATCCCTGTTTATACTGGCATTTTACTGGAGAGTTCGTCGTTTACTCGTACATATTTCGTACTATTTCCGTTGTTCATGTCCCGAATGATGTCTATTGTCCTTTAGTTTACGCCTCGTTCTTTTAGTAGCTCAATGACGTCATGTAATCTAACTCTGTCAAATGCTTTTGTTAAGTCTATGAAGCACATAAACGCAGTTTTATTGTACTCTATGGCCTTTTCAGCCATTTAAGGGCAAAAAATAATTTTTAAAGTTCAAAAAACCACAGACAAATGAAACAACCCATCAGCTGATCGCATTTATCCATCGGTCTACCAGGATAGAAACCATCATATACGATTACGACATTAGTTTCTGAACATTCAGATCATGATCGGGTTATCTCGATCATGGTTTCTGAAAAGTCCCTTTAATTACTTCTTGTCAACGTTTAGGAAATTTGATTTCAGTTAGACCACTGTCGTGGTCACAATAAATGCAAAATTATTCGGAAAATAGTTTTAATAATAGAATTATTTCTTCAAATGGTGCGATCTATTGGCTTCTCAGATCACCAGATTAATCTTAAGTTTTTTTTTCTTTGAGCTTATTCAAAACAAAATTTTTATCTGATACTATAGTCTTTAATGAATTGTAGGAAAAAATCTTCAACCAACTATCTCTGTAGGAAACATTAGAATATCATTTAAATGAAAGAGATATATTATTTAAACTGAGCTTTTCTTTATCCTTACGATTACTTTTAAAGTTTTTCCATTTTTTGCATCAAGTAGCTATTATCGAAAAGTACCCGGTTATTAAAATGAAGAAGTCAACGAATCACTACCAGTACGCAGAAGATTAAAGAGGAAAAAACAATCTGATTTATTAGACCAACGGAGAGTTGTCAGTGGACAAACTTCTCCTTCAAATCATCTTCTAAACTCATATTTTACCTATCGCTTGCTAAAAAAAAGAATAAATTTCTTTTTTACTTAAAAAGCAATTGAAATATTTTGATATATGAATGGTTTATAACTTTTATTAATTAAATGAACATATAAATGTTGTTAAAAAAATATAAATTCTTCCAACTTTTCATTTAGACGTATTTATATGGTTTTTTGATAAATCATCTTTGATTTCAGGTAGGATGAAGACCGAAATAGGTCAGAACATCAATTTTTACCCGATTATTCTATATAATTTTCTCAATAATCAACACAATTTATCAATAAAAAATATTTACTTTGCTTTTCAAACAGTTAAATAATAAATATCCTCCTACTTATAGATTTTTAGAAAATACACCATAGATTATATTTCTTGAATGACTGGACTAATATTCTACAAGAAGTTATTTAAATTTACCAGTTTTTTTATTTATTTCTCGCATTACAATGAACATTTTATCACTTCGTAGTGTGACCACGCATTTTTTTTTTCAAATAGTATGTAAATTTTTAAAATATTCAACCTTCGAATCGAAACCCGCTAAAAAATATATTCCGCGATTGAAATAATATGTAAATTATTTCACCTTGTATTTTTTTCCTTATTATCGACAAGATACTTTATAATCATACTAATTTCATTCATTAGCTAAACAAAAATCATGGCGTATCTAGAATAAAACTAAGGAAGAAATTAATTTTATTGTTTTTGTTTCTCTTGTAGATGGTGACGATAATGATAGGCGACAATGACTTTTGCTCAGAGATTTGTCTACTCCGTAACAGCTACGATTCGTTAAAAAAACACAAAGAAGACTTACTAATAGTTCTTAGATATCTAAGGGATAATTTACCAAGGACTATAGTTAATTTAGTACCAGCACCAAGTAATGTAGTCGAAATTCATATCAACCTTGAAAATAAGCTTCTGCTTTTGAGACGTTTGTTTTGTATTTTTAATTTGTAAATTTGTTTCTGTTTTGAAAGCTTAGTTTCAAGGCTCCAATATATAAGTATTTGTCTCGTAAATTTAGAGGTAGAAAAGCAACAATTGTTTTATTGGATTGTCAGACATCGTCGCGAGAAGTCAATCAAATCCAAACCCTACCGTTTCTGTTTGAAAACGCGTTTCTCAATATGCGGATCACCACGCAGCACGTGTAGCATATACGAGTCGTGTCTCTCGTGTCACGATACCTGACACGTGCTATACGTATCACAGTTTGCGCCTTGCTTAAGTCTACCCTGTTTATAGCATTCAATCATCCTATTTCTTCTCAAATTCATTTAAATTGTTTTTATTGTTGTAATTAAGAACTGCAGGTTAGGTATAAGGACTACGTCTATCTCATTTTAAAACAACAAAAAACTATTTTGAAAATTAATTCTTATTAAAATGATCATTCACCACAAAGATGTTTTAAAACGTCTTAGTTTGCGCTAGAAAGATCAAAATCAGCTGATTTTAGTTTCAATTTGACATACCGTTGAAGTGGTGTATGAGTATCTTAAGCTCTTTAATCCATTTGTTTTTTTAGAAGTGTTATAAGTTTCATTTATTGCAGATCTCACATAAAAGAAAAAATTTCGAATATCAGAAATTAGACTGGATATTAAAATAATAATAAACTTTGTTAAATATTGAATGAGTATCGTAGCTTTTAGCTAGACAACCTTATTAACGCCATTGTTTATTGTGTTGCCTATACATTGGAAATATACTCTGTTCTTTATTTCATTGGACTTTTCTAAAACTTAGAATATTCAATGATTTGAACATTCTTATTAATGCTATTGTTTATTATGTTGCCTACAAACTGGAAGTATGAAATGTACCAAAAGTACAAATCTAAATTTCACTAAATCACTAGGTATTAGAATAATAATTATGAATCTTCCTAAATATTTAACTATTGCTTCCTTCAAATAGGCAACCTGTTAACGAAACTGCTTAATGTGTTGTAATGTTCAAGATTTATATATTAATAATATATTTGAAAGAAATATTCTTTTATAGGATTGGATGTACTGTTTGAAATGAAGAACCTCCCTTTAAAATGTTATATTGTTCAAAATACGGTTTGTTCGTGCATTAGAGGTTTATTGTACAAAAATATGAGGAAAATAATGAGCGACATTATGAAAAAATGGCAGCAGGTAGATCTCGAAGTTAGCAATTTACCAGAATTTGATTTAGAAGATTTTACTGTGATAGGTCATACTTATACGTTAAACTACTCGTTCCCTAGGACTCCACAAGGGAAACCTGATTATACTTTCCTAGCGCCTGATTGTTTCCATTTTTCGGAAAAATCACAAGCAAGGTGTAAGTACATTTTTAGAAAGTTAGGTTTATGAACACAATACCCACAATTGAGTGAAATCGATGCAAAAAAATGATGTATTAGATAGGGGAAAAATGCCCATTAAATTAAAGAAATAGAATAAAAAAGCAATTTGCAAATTTGGTTGTGATTTGGTTAAGTCTCCATCTGAAGATACCAGGGATGAAACTGTTTCAGCAGTTCCAGGGTGCACCGATGATGCTCCTTCGTATTTTATTTTGTTATCGTTGCATAATAATGTGTCTCTTACTAACAAAACCCAACAGTTGTATAACATAACTCCAAATAGGTCTCAATATTTACTTGTATAGAAGCAGTTTATTGTAAAATCTCACATCGAGAGTCATACTAAGATATTTTGTTGTATTATTAAAAGTAATATTAATAATTTTTCATTCTGATAGGAAACGCTATCTCTTGGTCCAGCTGCTAATTTGGTCAATGGATGCTTGTAAGTTTTCAGCAGCTTCTTCGTGAGTATTCCCCACGCCCATAACTGTCCTACCTTGATTTTTTCTAGATCAGAATACAATTCATCTCTCTTTGATCCGAAATATCTCTCTGATAAGTGAGACTTTAGAATTTGGGAATATTGTCTTGGCAGAATCATTTCCAATTTGTGGAGTAATCTTTTGTGTAATACTTTATCAAAGGACTTGCCTGGTTTGGGCTTATGATCTTATATAAATTTTAGCATATCCTGAACTTCTTTGGCATTCTTCTTACAATTGCAATGTCAAAAAACAGGTTTTTTGATCACACATTATAACATGAGCTTGTTATTACAAAAATACAATTGAGAGTCTCAAAAAAAACATTAGGGGAAGAGGCAATGGAAAGTTTGATTAAGAGAATAAAAGATATTTGTAGAAAGACTAATGTATATAAAATGAAAATTAAACCTAATAAATATATTTTTCAGTTGCAAACGATTTGTGGAATTCGCTATTGGAACCTGTAGGTAACAAGAGCACAGATGGTACTCCAACATTTTCAAAATTTAATTGTCCTTCTGAAGAACATCCTTATATTTACACAAAGCATAATAGTCAATTGCCTCATTCATTCCAAAGTGTGGAGAAGACCTTTGAACTACCCAATTAGAACATTTATACAAATTATAAATAAATAGTTCTCATAATGAATTGCTTCTCCTATTAGCCTTCCATACAACTTCTGTTAATGTCCTGCAAGCAGTAAATTTTTTTGTCTAAAGCATGGGAAGATGTGACACCCACAACTATACAGCAAGGTTTTAGATATGCAAGTTTGTATCAATTCTAAGAGTTGTGGAAAGGTGGAAACAGAACCAGACTTTCCAGTAATTGAGTGGTTTAAAATGATAGGAAACTTCAAGGAAAATTCTCAAACTTATATTGGATTAAACAACCGCCTGATTACAACGGCAACGGTAAATTTCCTTCTTCAGAACTCATCCTCATATTGCTGGAGGAATTTTGAAAATATGACAAAAATGTATCAGCAGGGCTTCTCCTAAAACTGGTAATATTTCGAAGGTGAAAAATGTAGAAGCTGAATTAATGGAAAAGTACTTATTTTATTACCAAGACGAATCAATTTCCTAAGATATAAATGATATATAACAAATTCTTAGTGCAGCTAAAGATGTCGATCAAAAAGAACAGTAATAGCGTTTATAAATAAATATTGTTTTTATGTATATAACTACTAACATTAGTCTGAAATAAAGTTTTTTTGTATAATTCTGTTTTGTCTTTTCTTCATTTAACTCATTAGTGACGTCACTAAATAGTAAACACTCGACGTAGTCCGACTAAAATCATTGTATGATTAATTTTATTTAGTTAGAAAATATTTATCTAAAGTTAAAGAAGTAAATATAACAATTTTTATATACATCAAAGTGATTTTCATAAATATAAATTGTAAGTTGTAGTCCCTCGATATCTACCAGAAAGTTGTAATCGCTCTGTTCGTTCCATTTTTGCTCTAGGCACGTGAATAATTTTTCAAGTGATTTTATTAAGAAATTATTACATTGAAGCATTATACATACTTTATAACAGATAATCGAATAAAACCGTTAATTTTTTACAGCTTACTATGTATTGTCGTCAGTGCACCGCCATATTGGTAATGAGCGTTTCAGCGGGAAGTTTGAACCGAAAATTTAAAAACTTGGCTCAATCCTTATCTTTCAACGTTTAATAAGAGAATAATGGACAAAAAAGGAAGGAGATTATGGAATCGTGTTATCAAAACTATATAGATATTATAATAGGAACTTCTTCATTTGCAAATGTCAATGTAACATATATTATATGAGTGAACTTTTATGAAACATATGGATTTCAATTTAAAAATTTTAGATGTTATATTTCCAAATATACTAAATCTTTTAACTGGTAAGAGGGCTGTAGAGTTGCTTCGAATCTCTGAACACAGTAGACAAGGGCAATCAAATTACCGATGACATGGTGAAGTTTACAGCCATTCAATCGCTGGCAGGACTCGAACCTGCCCTTGTAGATAAGAGAAGAAAACAAAGTTATATATCCAGTCATACGGCATCAGAGTGGACGGCAGATAAGTAGCAACTACCCTTTCACACACGAAATAAAATTCTAGGAAACGCCCTAGTGAGAAATTCCTTTTTCCAAACCAGCGACGTATCTCACAAAGGTGACTGCGAAAGGATTACCTAGACAACAATAAATGACATGACCTCCTCATGGTTAATAATAATAATAATAATATAATTCTATGAGAATCAGTATCAAAACTTTTTTATATACCATATTTTCACTTATTAACATAAATCGTAATCGTAATATTTGACACTACTTTAAGATGATTTGAGTCCTGCAAAATGGGTAGTCCTGCTCATAATATATAAAAATGTTTGGAGAGAAGTCAAATTATGTTTAATATTGTTTTTGATATGTATTTTCTTTTATTTTTCACCTATTTTTTATGTTTCGAATTTATCTTTCATACAATTATAAGAATCTATTTTTAAAAAAAGACTTAACGGTTATTATATATAATTTTCAATAAATCACGGCTTAGAAATTCTTATTTTTATACTCTCCCGGGTAATACTGTTCGTTTTTGATATAAATAACTATAATTCTCAAAGAAATACTTTCTTACTGCGATACGCTACTGATTATACGAAATTCGGATTTCTGTCTTAACTCATAATTATTCTAAGCGCGATTCCAATAAATATGTGGTCCTCAACCCTTCAGTGAAAGTATTTATTTATTTTCAATTCAATAAAATTGCTCAACACCAAATGTCGGGTATAATTCAAACACATTTAAACTGCAAATAAAGGAGTATCTTTACAAAAACGTCGTTTGGACCATAACTATGAAATTATTCTACTCTTTCGTTCCAAATATCCCAGCCACTGTATTCATTTAGATTTTAAAAAGTCTTTTGCTTCGTAAGGCTTAATCAACTCTAAAATACCTCTCCAATTTCTCTCAAAAAGACTTCCATTATTAGTGAACTTTTCAAATTGAAGAAGAATTTCAGCTGTTTGAATACTTAGGTAGGGAGCTTACCAACAGTTGTAACAAGAGGGAAAAAGTTTTAAACATAACATTGAGTACATCGAACGTGAAAGAACGGGAAAAAAAACTAGAGGGTATCGAATGAGCCGTTTCTCTCTGATCATAGAATAATCGTGTTCCACTGAGCCAGAAATCAGTAGGAATCCAAGAAAAACCGATTTGGAAACATATAAAATCAATATACACGGCAATCACTTTCCGGAAAGTGGAAATCCAGCCTCAGATACAAAAGGAAAGAGCATAGGAAAACTGAGAGAGAAACTGCAGGAATTGCAAAACAAGTGAACGAATAACATGGGATTTAAACATTGTTCAACCGTTCAAGTTGCCAGAAGGGGATGATCAAACGACCAAGCAAAGTAAAAAGAGGAATTTGATGAAAGGAGGTAACGAGGAATGATGATAAATTGTAAGGCGTTGAGAAAAGAAAAGAAATGAATAACGTAAGATACTTAGAAGTTGTGGAAAATGACGAGAAATGCAGAAAAAGAAAATGTTGCCAATCAAATGGAAGGTATTACGAGAAATGATGAAGATGTTACGGAAAATGACAAGAAATGTTGTGAATTACGAAATAAAAACTAACGAAAAATGACGGGAATCGATTATTAACTTTATTAATTAGAAATTATAAATAGCGTAAGATAACAAGAACTAAAGGGAGTTTGTGAAAACAGTTTATTGTCATGTTTTACATTCCTCGTCTTTACAATCTATGGAGGAACTTGTCTTTCTTTATTAACAGTTCCATTTCCCTAATCCCTTTATTCTCTTTAAATCTTGTTACATCTCATTCAATAATCTTTTTCTGGAGTGCTTTAATCCTCTTTTACCTTCTATTCTTTCTTTATCGATTATCTTTGTTGCTCTTTCTCAAATCATTCGCTAGAAACAGCAACAATAACAAATAATGAACTATTAATAAGAAATTGATAAAATTACCAAAATAAGAAACTCACGTAAAATGATAGGAAATAAGGAAAACATGAGAAAATACTGATAAATTCATATTGACAAAACTAAGAAAAGATATATATATATATATATATATATATATATATATATATATAAAAAATCAATATGAATAAATACTTTGAAAGCATACAAATAATATGATTAACTTTATTTTTTTTAGTAATATAAGTTTTTATGTATTGATTAAGTATTTCTCGCAGTTTTTTCACGTTAATTTCTGTTTAATGAACCAAACGTATCGTAAGTAATTACCCCTTCCTCGAGTTAATTGTAGTTTTTCAAATATTTTTCTCACGAATGTTGATGGAGGCTCAACCAATTTCATATGTTCGTTCAAATTGGTACGCGTTACGCCAATGTGTGTAGAAGTGCGTGATGTAGCTTAGTTTATATTTATTACAGGTACGTATTGAATTATCATTTTCTAAATAACTTAAATAACGAAAACAACTTATTATATTATTTCAAATAAAAAAAAATTCATTAATTAATTTAGTAGGTAAAAGATATGATCTAAGTTTTTAGACGGTTTTTGTTTATAAATAATCTTGCTCTGACAGAACTAAACAGCTGTCAGATCCTCAATTTAGATGCATAGATATTAAAAATGTTGATAAAAGATGCGTTTATCTATGTACTAAATATATGCTCAAAATAAGCACAAAAATTAAAAAAATGTACAATCTCTATAGAACTAAATCAGTAAAAGATTTTTGATAAATACCATTGATAAATATCAATGTACGGCATAAATTAAATTTGTTAATTTTACACTTTCGCGGTCCCCTCGTTTTTTGGCTCTAGAAAATCGAAAAATCATCCGATTTCGATAAATTTTTTTTAAATCTTCGTTTTCACGGCGAATTTATAAAAAAAATATGGGAAACATCTCACCTGGAGATTTTATACGTTTTACAAAACATCAAACGCAGTTCATATATTTTTTTAATCTACTCAAAAAAACGAACTTTTTGGAAAAAAATTGAAAAATGATTGTTTGTTTATTCATTTTTTATCTTAATTAAAGATTTTTTATGGTATTCTGGCTTTAAATGTTTTCATAAAACTCTCTAGAAAATCGAGAAATTATCCAATTTCGAAGAATTTTTTTAAGCACGTTCTTTTTTACGGCGAACTTATGTGAAAAAATGGGAAATATCTCACTTGAAGATTTTATATGGTTTTATGACTTTTAGTGTGGTCATAAAGGCACTGAAATCAATATAAGTTTATTTATTCCCATATTTTTTTCGTAAATCCGCATTAAAAACTATGATTTAAAAAAAAATTCATCGAAATCCGATGATTTTTTGATTTTGTTAAAAAACGGGTACCGCGAAAGTATAAAATTCGCATTTATAGGTTATGTTCGTGACGTTATGACATGAAGATTAAATTTATTGGTTTTGTACACCATTTAGTTGTATAACAACAAGAAAATTAATTTAACTATTCTGTTTAATGTAGCTTTTTTATAAGAATTTTTTGTTTGGCTTATATTTCCATTTTTTTTACACAAAAATCATCTACATAACAAAAAAATAATGGAATAAACATGTTAAGTTTGCTTAAGACAGTTTCCTCAAGATTTTTCGATACTTTATATGCTATAACATTTCCTATATATTTCGATGAATTTTATTTTAAAATCTTCGTTTTTATGGCGGATTTATGAAAAAAAAAATATGAGAAATATCTCACCTGGAGATTTCTAATAGTTTCATGACTTTAAATGTGCACTTCTTCGCATATAATCGTTCATAACTTTTTTACAAAGCATAAAACGCAGTTCATATACTTGTTTTTTTGTTAATCTACACAAAAAACCGCACATTTTGGAAAAAAAATTGGAAAATGTTTTTTTATTCATTTTTTATCTCTAACATTCAACCTCAGTAAGATACCGTTTTTTAATAGTGAAAATTTTCAATATTTCAAAGTTAACTTTTAACATTGTATACTTAATTACAATAAGTGATTTTAATAATGTTTTTGTTCATATAATTTCAATAATTACTTAATAAAAAACGTACAAAGATTATATGTGAGAAAAGGTCAATTTTAAGAGAAATTTTTATTTTTATTTTTAATTTTAATTTATTTATTTTAATTGTAAAAACATGATAAATCAACATTTTTCTATAATTTTTTTCCAATTTGTTCGTTTTTTGTGTAGATTATGAAAAAAAAATATAAAAACTTCATTAAATTATTTGAAAAAAAATTATCAACAATTATACGTGAATGAGTGCATTTTCATGAACATTTAAAGCACTGAAACCAATATAAGTTTTTATTTTTTTTTCCCATAATGTTTTCGTACATGATTTTTTTCGATTTTTCGATTTTCTAGAGCGAAAAAACAAGGGGACCGCGAAAATATAAAATTACCTAACTCCCACCAAAATCGGTAGTTTCGTACACAATAAAATAAATGTATTAATCTTCTACAATCGTCTTTTAACTGCATTGAAGTTTATGTAACGTATTCCCAGCACCATCTTTAGGTGTAAATAGTAAAATCGGGCAGAAACATGGCAAACGACTGGAAAAATAAAATTACCGCCCCCATACTTAAAATGGTTATTTTTTAAACGAGATTTTCACGTTTTAGAGGTCTAATCAGCATTTTATTTTTTGTCTATTGTAAAAGGGCGCAAGTTCAAAAGAGTTTCTTTTAAAAAAAATCCACTTCCTCTATGGATTCTGTTGTTTGATTTCTGCACTTTCGCTTATTATCTGCAGTCAGCTGTTACTGCTCATCGTTGTCTTTATCACCTGATCTAAACATTAAAACGATGTGGAAGTTATTGTACATCCAAAAACACCTTGACGTTATGCCATTTTATAGAGACAATTAACTTTACTGGAGGTGTTATTTTAGTGGTAAAACCAATCAGAAAACTCAAATATTCGTATTATACAGAACTCACCAAAGCATCTAAATCTTTACAAAGAAGCGGGGGCTCCCATGATTAACATAGAAGAAGAATTGAATGGAAATATATCTAATAAAAAACTCATAGGGGAAATACAAACGCAAAACATTCAGTTTCTGGGGAACCAGTGAAAATTTGGCCTATTGTAGAGATCTGAACTAAAGAAAAAGTTATATGATCTGCCTATTTGGCATACAACGCTTCTCAAATCAAAATACAATGATTGAAGTGAAAGCAAAGCTAACCGAATATCGAGTACACTTCCATCAATGTTAATAGGATCAATATCATGAGAGAATTTGGAAAATACATGCCCAATGCCCATATTATGAAAAAGGTGAAAGGTTTTACTGATTGCCATAGCCCTCTTGTTGTTTGCGAGCTCCTAAAATATAAAAAAGGCTTCAAGGACATTTTATTCCATTCATATGCTTCCAAAGCATATATTAATTTTTTATTTCAACTATTTTATGTTCTTTCTAACAGTTTTTGAAGTATATCGAAGTAAAAACAACTTCACTAACATCTTTTTCACGTTCTCCGCCATTTCGGTTCGAATTTGACCTAGACCGCATCAAAGACACCGACCCGAGCTTTCACTTATGCTGATCATTATTCTGGACCATTACTCACTTCTTACTTCTTATATTTCTTGGTAAAACCTTCAATTGATGATTATTTTTACCAAGGTTGTAGGTACAAAATGAAAGTTGTAAAAGTATATTTTATTATATAATCTTAATTGACAAACTTTGACCGAATTTGAGCAATTTTTCCAATCATATTTTTTTCTGGGTTAATAGATGGATTGTCTTGTTATATTAGGCAATTTTATTGATTTAATAATCATTATAATTTTCTGTCTATTCATAAAATACGGAGTATGAACTTTAGCATTAGTTAAAATCGCACTTAAACCATAAAACGAGGTGTTTATTATTTCATTAAAAACAAAGTAAAAAACCAAATATCGTGAAAATCTTCAAAGTACTGCTCTTGATTAACTATTTTTCCTGCTATTAATCACGTGATTCTTAGCATACCAAGCCGTCTAAATAAATAATTTTGTTCTTCTTATTTTCAATTTTTAATATTTACTTTATTCCAAACATTATTAAACAAAAAAATTGACATTAGTATAGTCCCAGAAGTACCTGGTCTGACTTAGAGATGGCAGCGGTTTCTTGAAAACTACCACTACCTTAGAATTTGTAAACTTGTAAAAAATGGTTATCGTTTGTAATACAATATTTTTATTTGTAAACAATATAAAAGCTCCACTAGATTCACAGTAAAATATTGGATAACAGAATTTAAACAAGGTCGTACCAAATGAAGTGACGACTCCTGAAATGTTGAAGATAATCCATGAAGAGGTATTGCAGGAAAGTGTGTGAGCTAGCAGACATATTGAGCACTTCAAAAAATGCGGTATTAACTGATTATTTGGACATGAGAAAGCTGTGCGCAAGATTGGTGCTCACAATGGAACAAAAACAACTTCGTGAAGATGTTTCATAACAATAGATAAAACGTGGGTGTATCACTTTACAACCCAAACAAAAAATAATCAAAACAAAGGACTGAAAAGAGAGAACCGGCTCCATAGAAAGCAAAAACTGTTCCATCTGCTGGCAAGGTATGGCGTCGTTTTTTTTGGGATGCGCGTGGGATAATTTTCATTGACTATCTTGAAAAAGGAAAAATTATCAACGGCGAGTATTATGCGAACTTCTTGCAACGTTTCAGTGAAGAAATCAAGCAAAACCTGCTGCATTTGACTAAGAAAAAAGTGTTGTTTCATTACGACAATGCACCAGCTCACACATCCATGGCCAAAATTAATGAATTAAGTTTTGAATCGCAACCTCATGCACCCTATTTACCAGATTCAGCCCCCTAGGATTATTTTCTGTTCCCAGACGTGTTTTCTTTGTTGGACCAAGTACTTCTGGGATTTAAGGATATGTATGAATACAGATCTTTTCATTTTAGATTTCGGATAAATTCCAAAAAACTATTCTGAATATTTTTCGCCGCATTTACCAGCAATACGAAAAATGCCATCTAGAATACTCAAAACGCCACTTCTAGTTATACTATTCACTGTGATATTTATTAAAACTGCTTATAACCAAAGAGGAGATGATGTGAAGACATTTCAAAGGATAATTAAGGATACAGCAACGGTGAGTATTTTACATAGAATTATTTCTACTACTTTTTTCATTTTATGGAAATTTGAAGATCTTCACCAGTAAGTACGAGTAAAAAGCTTTTCGGTTTGTCAACAGTCACGGTCTGGAGGTGGAGCTAATTAAAACAAAACAATCACTGAGCCTAGAAACTGGACCTTGTTCCTAAACAGCTACATAAGGTCCTACTTAACATAAAAGTCGTTGGTTATTACGAAGGTTGTCCATGAAATAACGTTCCCGAGGAGCTAAGGACGCCAGGAACGCTGTTAGGCGGGATTTGGCAAAGATTTTGTGTAGCTTGGCTCTTATCTTGGTAGCCACGAAACATGGAGCTTCTATTCGATTCTCACGCCATTCGATTCTCACTCTGTGATTCGTTTTGTGTGTGCAAAAAAACTTCTTTTGATGAACAATCATTTCCAACTGTATGGGAAAAAGTGTAGGAGTGTGCAACTTCAAAGAGAGACGTCAAATATATCCATGATTGGTCATCGCTTTCGGAAGAAATAATTACGAAAGTGGAAGACGCAATGCTGACAGATCGAAGGGTGTCGGCTCGGAACTTCAGCGAGATGAGCCCTGATGTTAGCATGTTTCTGAATTCACAACAATCAATGTATTATTCAATGCTTCAAGCTTTTCATTATGAAAACTCGTTGGGAACCTTTTTTATTGAACAAGCCTCGTACCCACGCACTTTGTATTCGTCACTCATAATAAGTTGCGTCTTCAAAAGAAAGTTGATAAACAATAGAATTCATGTCTATACATATTAAGTAAGTTATTGGAATTAATAAATGAATACGGTCAAACAATCTTTGATTCAATCAGGTATTAAATTTAAAAAACCATACCTTTGTGGTTTGAAACTGCTTTCGCAAGAATTGCATTAGTGACCATAGCCCAGAATTAATAACATGATTACGTTTTAACAAATATTATTGTTAAATATTATATTAATTAAATAATAAGTGAAAAAATACAGAGTCTGCTTGATTAAAAGTGATCAGGAATCATTTTTGGGTTTGTATGAAAAATTTGCGGCCAGTTTTATGTAATAAACAATATTTATACGAGGGTTGCTACTTAAGTTTTGAGATATGGCACTACTGATATGAATATGTCAGTGAACAGTCAGTGAACAGATGCTTTATTATACATAGTTTCAAGAGAGTTTTCTCTTTCAGAAACTCATGTCCTTTTTATAATTCATCATGCAACCAGCTCCTCTAATATCTGTGCTTGAAATTTATATTCTATTTCAGGGTAAACACGGAAATTTTGTTATCAAGTACCCTCAGAGAAAAAGTAGTTTAAGAGTTCAACCGTATTTTCCAAAATCGATCCCGTTTCCTTGTGTCAATATAACTGAAAACGGTTTCGGGCGTTCCCCGACCGTACCTACAAGCATTCATAAACTTAGACCTGGTGATATTGATATCATAGGAGCGTTGGGCGATTCACTGGTAGCTGGTAATGGAGCTTTGGAGGAATATGCATTTGGTACTATAATTGAGCATAGAGGTGTCTCTTGGTGTGCAGGTATTTCAAATATAATTTATAAAACTATATAATAATTTAAAACTCTACGGATGTTGGCCTGTGATTTATTTTTGAACCAATTCCAAAGAATTAAATTATTTTACTATTGATATTTATCATAAATACAAGAACATAGGTTTTTTATAAATCAAAAGTGATTCTAGAATTTAAAAAAAAATAGTTTACTTGTTGTTTTGCAATTATTAAAAATAATTTTTCGGCGTTTCTGGAAAACCTATTCTTCGTTGCTAAATTATCTTTATTTTAAATAATTTCTAATTGAAAATCAGTTTTCAAATCAGGTAAAATGAAGATAATTTGAAAAATATATAACATTTAGATTTACGACGACATAATCATAGACAACACACCATAAACGACAGCTGACACACACGACATCTAACGGGTGGGATATCACAGCATACATGATCGTAGACATCATAAAACAGTTGACATATGGCGAAAACGACATTTGACTCAATACACGACAGTTGATCAATGGCGGAAACACTAGATGACACAAAACACATGACAGTTGAAGGATGGCGGAAACGACAGATAACATAAAACACACGACAGTTAACAGACATGTTCATAGACATCATGGAACAGTTTAGAGATAGCGAAAACGATAGGTGACACAAAACACACGACATACACATACAGGATCGTAAGCCTCATGAAACATTCGACAGAATGGTGGCAACGGCAGACGACATAGAACACACACGACAGTTGACAGACATGATCATAGATATCATAGAACAGTTGGCAGATGGCGAAAATGACAGATGACTAAAAACACACGACATTTGACATACATCATGGAAAAGTTGACACAAAACACACGACAGTTGACATACACGATCGTAGGCCTCATAGAACTGTCGACAGAATAGCGGTAACGGTAGACGACATAGAACACACACGACAGTTCACAAACATGATCATAGACATCATTGAACAGTTGGCAGAAGACGGAAATGACAGATGATTGAGAAATCACGACAGTTGACAGATGTCATCCAATATAGCAGACATGGTGGGTGACGTCACTTCCATTGACGCAGACATCCAAAATGGCATACACCCCGCACTACTAATGATGTACTTGCGCTCCAGAGCGTATATAAATGATCTATTAACAAAAATGTGTGAAAGGATGTAAGAAATTTATCACATTTTTTCGATTTTTTTTATACGGGAATTATCTTATGACAATACGTTAATTCTGGACCTTGTTATGAACCAAATAAAAAACAACAGATCTTTAGAAAACGTGCAGTGGACGATATGTGAGAGAATGACATGTTTCTTCCTTATTTTAATCGCTTGTTTCGATTCAAAAATCAAAAATTTTTAAATATTTCACTCTAACATAAAACCCATTCATAATTTTGTCGCTTATTACCCCAGATGCAAGCGAGCAAAATAAAAGAAGTTATAAGAAATAACTACGAGGGTTGTCTTTTTTTGAGTCTGTACAGTTTTTCTAACGATTCTCCTACCCTTTTCAACCCTTTCATCTTATAGTTGCTGTGTTTCTATTCAAAAACAAAAGAAATTCCAGCATAGACCGGCAAATATGACAAAAATTAGTGTCTTCAATTCTGAGCGCAATGCAAAAACAGCATCGAGTAGAATGTGTCTACCATATAGCCCTGTTCTGTCCCCGTCCGACTATTTTTTGTTCGCAAAACTGAAAGCCAAAATAAGTTGTAGATTTAACAGAGACGTTGTGTGAACATGCACCATATTATTATAGTAGCATAGAAGTTTTTTCAGACGTTCTGAAAAGTATGTTAAAATGAAGGGAGAATATGTTGAAAAAATAATCAGTTTCATTTATTCATGGCTTTTCTTTCTTTGCTAGGTTAAGTTGGAGTGCACTAAGTATTTTGAGGTTAAGATTGGAAACTTCTCAAACAAGCTTCGTAGATGAGTTTCCAGTGAAATAAAAACATTAAGAAGTCTGATAATATATACTAAATAAAAACAATATTAACAAAAATGTGATATATATTTTGTAACCAGGAAAATTTGGAGTATTAATAATTGGGAAATGGCTACAGAAATCCAATAAGTACATCATCGAAAATATCCTTATAACCACATTTAGTTAAGCCGATTTTCAAATCTATTTAATAAATGTCAAAAGTCAGTTGAATTTACAATCTTTATTATTTAATAGCGAGTTAAAATGTCTAATTTTATGTATAACACTGTGTTCAACTGTTCGATTCTCTGAAGATTGATTACATACTTTGCAGCTCTTCCTTTGATACAAATCTTTTTCTTTAAACATATTCTGATTATCGCGACTGTTTCTCGAACAACTAGGAGGAGAACGACGTCTAGAAGATTTCTTCGAAGAAGCTTTAGGAGTTATACAATTCTTTACTTTGCTCGGAAATTTTTTAATCCGACTTGCAGAACGTCTCGGACCGACTTTAGATACTGGACATACTTTCAGAAAAAGTGGAGGACAATCTGAAAACTCGTCTTCTGGAGAAGTTACAGGTTTTGAAGGTTCAAATATCTTTTTTTTAGAAAAGTTCATGGCATTACATTCGTTTTTAAGCGGGCAGTAAGATGAAGCACCTTTGCTGTCGCAGCTATCGGGACATGGTTCAGTTAATAAGCTCGGATGAGGAAACTGCGGAATATCTCTACAATTCCTATTTGTCTTTTTTGGAGGATTATTGTTGTATGTACAAAGTTTCGAAAATCTAGACGATTCTGTAACCGCACGATTTCGATCATTTCCTGTATCATTCATACGAGGTTGGTAAGAAAGCGAAACGTTTTCGTTTCCATATCTATTGGATTTATTGTTGTACTTTGAACATAATTTATTAATATTTGGTTGTCTGGATTGGTTAGTTGAATAATCGTTCGTATTACAAATACATTCGTCTACAGGTTGTTTACATTTACAACATTTTAAGTTTTTGGTTTTAAATTTAGAGTTTCCTTTTTCCATATTGGATAAACAATTTGAATAATTTTGTACATCTTCTGTATCTCGTTGACAACTACATTTTGGTACCGATTGTTTATAATCTGAGTCTTTTTTAAATTGGCATACACACTTTTCGATAGGTCGTTTGCAATAACAACATACGTAGTTTGGTTTTGTTTCTAATTGTTTAGATTCGTTGTAATTTCCACAATCCAGATCACTTACGCTTTCGTTATTTTCTGCTTTACATTTACATTCTTCAAGAGGTCTATTACATTCCGAACATTTGTATTTGGAAACATTATTCATCTTTGGATATTCTCGGTTTTTATTATTATTGCATACACAATATTGAATTGATCTATTGCATTTGGAACATACGTAAAGTTTTGATTCGTTATTTTCATCAGAAGCCCCATCTTCTTGACATTTATTATTATTTTCCAAAACTGCACTTGGAATATCGCTTAAAGAGCATTTACATTCCAACAATGGTACGTTACAATTTGTGCATTTGTATTTCGTGAACGCTGGTTTTGAATAAGATTTGTTATTTGTGTCGGAATAATTTTTATCGACGCATTTTGAACAAATCTGATTTCCTATTTCTGATTCAGCCATGTTATTAGAACTATTTTCAAATCCAAACGAGGTACATGTACAATCTTGTATCGGTTTCTTACAGCACAAACATCTATATTTTTGTTTTACAACTGATTGATTGTCGTTTTTTGAAGAATAAGACATCGTTTCTCTTCCATTCGCTTTTGGGCATTGATTCGATTGTTCAGCATTCTTACTATCACACACACATTCTTGTAATGCATCAATAAGTAGATTTTTAGAGAAAGGATTATCTTCTTGCTCTTTTTCTAGGCAATTACAATATTTTTGTGCTTTATTCGATATTTTTTGGTACGTAGGTACTTTTTCTGGTGAATCTGTTTCACAATTACATTCTGGAATTGGTTGATTACATTCCGAACACTTATACTTTGTGTAAATTGGCGGTTCGAATGAAGTCGGTTTGCAGGTACATTCTTGAAGTAGTTTTTTGCAATCGATACATTTAGCTGGACCCTGTTTTGGACAAACCGATTTTTTTCGATATTTTTGCAACTGTTCGCGACAAGTTTTACAATCGCAATTAATTTGTTCATCGAATTGGTCGTTTTGTGATTTGCACATACAAGTTTTATTATTGTCACCCGGGAAAGTTTGTGGTGTCCTCGATTGTGTATATGTGGCGCATTTACCGAAACACTCATTTAAATTAGCTTGTGAATTTTCGTCAATACTATCTTCACTAGATTCATCGGTGTCGCTTTGATGACAGGTACATTCTTCAATCGGTTTATTACAAACGGGACATAAATATTTCGGTTTATCGTTCCACGAGGGTAATACGGCGTCTTCATTACATTTACATTCTTGTACAGGTTCGTTGCAAATTGAGCATTTGGGGGAGATTTGCTTTTGATCTGAACTGCTAGAGCTTTCCTCTTCATCGGATATATTAGGTTTACATTTACAATCGATAATAGGTTTTCGGCAAATGGTGCATTTGTATTTTCCAAATAAAGAATTCGATGTATTCTGATTATTTTCTAGAACCTTATCAGGTTGTTGAAATCGATTCGACCAACATGAAGGAATTTGTTTGTTATCCATAGTTTCCCTCTTCTCAGTTGATTTGTTAGAGCTAAAAAGAAAGTAAATTATATTATAACCTGCTCAAAAAGTTAGCCAAAAAACATTTCTATTGTGTACTATAAATATTCTTATGACAAAAATTAAGGAAAGAATTTTTTTAGTGATTTAATCTGATAACTTTTTTATTATTAATATTACGAAAAAACCTTATTCCTGTTAAACTAAGTACTACGTACTCTGAAATCTGAACTAAAATCATCAGACGATAAATTATTTTCGTAGTATACGAGGTTTGCAAAAAAATATGAATTTTACTGAGAAGTTTGACTAACAATATAAAAATAAGTTTCAAAACAATATTTTCTTTGTATAGAATAGACCAACTGAAAAACTTAGTGAAAGAAGCTAGTGCTGAGTCGTAGGAGGAGTTTGGAGAAGACATGGAGGAAAATTGTATCACATACAACGAACCAAAAGGAACCAACACACTGATGGAACGAGGAAACAAAAATTGAGATAAAAGAGAAGAATGATTATGGAAGAGATACCTCAGTTAAACAAGAATGATGGAGATTATGAAATATACAAAAAAACAGAGGGAAAAATTGGAAAACTTGATAAAAGAAGCTAATAGTGAGTCGTGGGAGGAGTTTGGAGAAGACATGGAGGAAAACTGTGTCACATACAACGAACCAAAAGAAATCAACACACTGATGGAATGAGGAAACAAAAATTGAGATAGAAGAGAAGAATGATTATGGAAGAGATACCTCAGTTAAACAAGAATGATGGAGGTTATGAAATATACAAAAAACAGTGAGAAAAATTGGAAAACTTGGTAAAAGAAGCTAATGGTGAGTCGTGGGAGGAGTTTGGAGAAGACATGGAGGAAAACTGTGTCGCATACAATGAACCAAAAGAAACCAACACACTGATGGAATGAGGAAACAAAAATTGAGATAAAAGAGAGGAAAGGTTATTGAAGAGATACATCAGTCAAACAAGAATGATAGAGATTGTGAAATATACAAAAAACAGAGAGAAAAATTAAAAAACTTGGTAAAAGAAGCTAATGGTGAGTCGTGGGAGGAGTTTGGAGAAGACATGGAGGAAAACTGTGTCGCATACAATGAACCAAAAGAAATCAACACACTGATGGAATGAGGAAACAAAAATTGAGATAAAAGAGAAGAATGATTATGGAAGAGATACCTCAGTTAAACAAGAATGATGGAGGTTATGAAATATACAAAAAACAGTGAGAAAAATTGGAAAACTTGGTAAAAGAAGCTAATGGTGAGTCGTGGGAGGAGTTTGGAGAAGACATGGAGGAAAACTGTGTCGCATACAATGAACCAAAAGAAATCAACACACTGATGGAATGAGGAAACAAAAATTGAGATAAAAGAGAAGAATGATTATTGAAGAGATACATCAGTCAAACAAGAATGATGGAGGTTATGAAATATACAAAAAACAGTGAGAAAAATTGGAAAACTTGGTAAAAGAAGCTAATGGTGAGTCGTGGGAGGAGTTTGGAGAAGACATGGAGGAAAACTGTGTCGCATACAATGAACCAAAAGAAACCAACACACTGATGGAATGAGGAAACAAAAATTGAGATAATAGAAAAAAAAGATTATGGAAGAGATACATCAGTTAAACAAGAACGATGGAGATACGAAATATACAAAAAAACAGATAGGAAAAGTCGTGGGAGGAGTTTGGAGAAGACTTGAAAGAAACTGTATCAGATACTAAGATCATCAAAAAAAAAAGAAAAATTCAATAAGCAACTAACAAGGGAACATATAGAAGCAGAAATAATCGAAGAACAATCAGAAAAAGAAGATCAGTGCAATACGAGAAGACTCAAGATCGGAAATAAAAAAGAACGAGGTAATGAAGACGAAATAAAAACTAAAAATACAGTAAGCACCGAGATTAATGCTAAAATACTTAATAAGTGTATGGAATAAAGTATTACTGAAGCAAAAAATACATTCCAGAGGATCGGAAATAGCAATAATAGTATCCATGTATCCATCCCCAAAAATTATAGAAGGATATCGCTACTTTGTTCTAGATACAAGCTCTTTGAACGAATCATTGAAGATGGACAAAGATAGGAGGTAGACAACACATTAAATAATACACAGGTAGCATTTAGATCCAATATATTAACTTCATATTGGATATTCACTATGAAACAAATAACAGAAAAAGCAACAGACACAGAGAATTGGATTTATATTGCAGCAGTTGATATAGAAAAAGACTTCGACAGTATAAACAGAAAAAAATGTAGAATATAAAAGTTAATTAACAACTTATAACCATAGTTAAGAATATATTTATAAGAAAACGAAGAATGTAGTATGAGCTAGCCGGATCAGTACTACTACCAATTCCGATCCATAGTTGCTAATCCTTGGTGCTAGTCCCAATAGTTTGGAATGGAAGAGAACAGAATGGTTAAGGTGATGTGGAAAACAAAAACAAAATAAAAGAGGTAAACCCATTAGGAAATGGAATACAGAAATAGAAAACAACCTGAAAAAAAAAGGGAACTGATGGATTGAATTGAGGAAATGAAAAGAAGGAATGAACAATTAGAAATAATACGATATTTGAGTAGTTGAAAGTTGAGTAAACTTCAATCCGACTCCTGATGTTTAAGAAACGATTTGAAATCGATTAAATTGGAACATAACGTGTATATTTTTAATATACCATAAGCGTCATTTTTCTTGCAAAGCGTATACAAAGTAATGAATAACATTGCTGGCAAAATTATAACTATTTCATCCCCTGCGACTTCTCACGAATGCTACTAACTAAACGATTGCTGAAGGTCGTCCGTCTTTACCAAATTGAAATAGTTTGGAAATATTTTTTTTCCTAATATCGCCCCAACTTTTATTTAAAAAATTTGGTATTGCAATTGTCACTGGAAGGGAAGTAATGTTATTATATATCATTTTATAATCCACTGTATAGCGGCAAACTTTCTAAACATGATACGATTAACAAGAAAAAACCACTTATATAGATATACAACGTTATTCTCTTTTAAATAGTACAAACCTACAAAAAAAATAAAGAATAACCTTGTACATTAAATATTTATTCAAACATTTCATTATATTATAGCCGTTAAATGTGTTAAAAAACCAGAAAAATGTGATGAAATCATATACAAGGTGAAAACTTGGGAACGTTACACCTACATACATCATAATTATTTTTAAAAGTTTGCGCTGAATTACATTTACCCTCTAGCAAGAGCAGACGCAACCACTGAAATTTTTAATAGATAAAGAGGTTGGTTTTTACCTAATTTGAATGCCCGATCAACTGGGATTTGTCTCTGATGATGAAAAGATGATGGGTATGGGTACACATAATCGGGCACACAATCAACTGCTCCATTTAAACAGGTACGAAAATTGACCAGCGTTTTTGACCGGACGCCATCTTCAAACTAAAGGTAACACTGTGGTGGTGGTGCATAGAGAAGAAAGAAGCTAAAGACCACGTCATTGGTAATTCTCCAGCTCTCACACGTGCAAAGAACAACACTTGGACAAGACTTACTGTTTACCTAGGGTAATCAGAAAATCTATGTGCGCCTACTGGTTTAACTATAAACTGTAAAGGGTTTGGTTGTTTAACTACCTTTCCAAAAACACCACATTTCTACGAGGTTTTGAGTCATTTCAAAAGTTTACACGTTTATGGGCACTTATGGGAATGTAGAAGACTAATTTTTATACATGAAAACTCCCTTGAAAACAAGTTTTTATACATATGCGCATTTTTGAATGGATCGGAAATATATTACGTTCTTGAATTGACACCCTGTATGTAATACACCCATATTGCTAGTCGATATAGGAAGCAAAACTTGCAGACATATACCGTGTGAGTATATAATTGTGATTCCAGCTATGGAAAGTATATGGATTGTCCTTCTAAACTCTTATAAACAATCAAATAAAAATAATTACATAAATTAACTTTTGTATTAGAATTTAATCTCCCATTTCAAGGGTAGAGCTTTCTCTTCCAAGTACTAGCAATATAAGAATATCAGTTATATATGAATGAAACACGCTATTGCAGAATAATATATTTATCGCAATTGTACTTGCGCAACCCAAATGTGGACATCGTTACTTAAATTTTTTAATTCTCATAATAATTGTACATTTGTGGAAAAGTATTATGAATTTTTAGTTTATTTATAAACTATTTGAAAATTACAACCATCGAATATCGATAATTCCATCCAGTGAATTGATAAACACTTATAAACATATTTTTGGTAGTCAAATGAACAAAACATGTAGGTGATTATGATGTGATTGTTTACAAGTAATATGACACATTTTTTAGTGGAAATGAATCACTTAATCACGAGAAACGATCGAAATGTACTAGATCAACGTAAACAAATGAAAATGTATCAAAAGTGGATGAAAATGATCGTCAAAATATCCGATTGGAATATTGGAACGTTTCCATATGCAAAAACAAATAGACAACTTTCTTATTCTATTTTGGTTGCTGAAATATTCCTGTCTTTCGTCATCCGTCTTACTCACCAGATTTAATAGAATGCTACTTCTGGATTTTCCCGAAAACAAATATTAAAACCGAAACGTTTTGACATCATTCCTGGTATTGACATATTCTGACTTTTATTGTTACATTGTTACACGGACATATTCCTCAAACGATTTTCCAAGGAAACAGTAAGATATTCAAGCTACAAATCATCTGATGTTGAGGATCTAAAATCTTCCTCTGACGTGTACGAACCTTTTCCAAGTTTTCAATGGAAACAGTAGAATATTTTAGCTAAAATTCTTTCGCTGGACTAATAAGATGTTGGAGCTATAAATCTGATGGTGAAGATGAAGAACCCTCTTCTGGTGTGTAAGAACCTTATCCACGTTCCCCACTGAAACAGTGAGATGATGCAGCTAGAAATCTTCTGATTGTAAAGATGTAAAATCCTCTTTTGCATGTAAGAAACTTTTTCACGTTTTCTACTAGAACATTAAGATTTTGCAGCTACAAATCTTCTGATAGTTACGATGTAGAATCTTCTTCTGAGATATACTTATCTTCTCCAATTTCCCCACTGAAACAGTGAGATGATGCAGCTAGAAATCTTCTGATTGTAAAGATGTAAAATCCTCTTTTGCATGTAAGAAACTTTTTCACGTTTTCTACTAGAACATTAAGATTTTGCAGCTACAAATCTTCTGATAGTTACGATGTAGAATCTTCTTCTGAGATATACTTATCTTCTCCAATTTCCCCACTGAAACAGTGAGATGATGCAGCTAGAAATCTTCTGATTGTAAAGATGTAAAATCCTCTTTTGCATGTAAGAAACTTTTTCACGTTTTCTACTAGAACATTAAGATTTTGCAGCTACAAATCTTCTGATAGTTACGATGTAGAATCTTCTTCTGAGATATACTTATCTTCTCCAATTTCCCCACTGAAACAGTGAGATGATGCAGCTAGAAATCTTCTGATTGTAAAGATGTAAAATCCTCTTTTGGCATGCAAGAAACTTTTCCACGTTTTCCATTGAAACATTAAGATGTTGCAGCCACAAATAGATGATGATGATGATGTAAAATCATCTTCTGGCATGCAAGAGCCTTATTCAAGGTCTCCATGGAAACACTGAGAGAGAGAGAGAGGTTCTGTGTGATTGGATGAAGATATCATTCATTTGGAGGAAGTAATTTATTAGGTTAGGCCCTGATATAGGAAATATTCCTCTGCAAGGCTGATGTTGTGGTGGATCTTAGAGTGATATGTACTGCAGTAGACTGAAAGACAAAGAAAAAAAATGAAAAAGAATAGGTAAACCAGTTCATCAGTCTACAGGAAACTGTAGAAAACTTGACATTGAGATTTTATAGCTACGAATCTTCTGTTGGTAAAAATATAAAATTCTCTTCTGATATTTAAAGGTAAATGTATTTTTCAAATGATACATGTGATACAAAAAAGCACTAGACACTAAATATTGGCGTCAACATTTGAGTTGCACTTTAAAAATATTTGTAAGTGCAACATTTATAAATTAGAATAATTCGACTACTGATTACGAATGTCTTGTATAGTTGGACCACATATTTGTTTCTTAATTTGATAAGTTGAATAGGCAAACGCTAGTTTCGTTTTTTTTTTCACTTAGTTATCGTTTTTCGTTATCTCCCATCTCTATTCTTTTAACTAAATACCCAGTGTAGCGCCAGCCGGCAACAACGCGGCGAATATAATGATAAGACTGAAAGCGCGAGATTCGGTTGCTTAAAAGACGTAAACACCTATGTTTTAAGATATTCTGTAACCAAGAAAGACGTATTTTATCTAAAGACGTAAAGACGACGGATCACTTAAATCTAAAACCACCTACATGTGTGGATAAACCCAACGACTGTTTTATTCTTAATAATAACCTAGACCATGTGAACTAAATAAGAACCATCCATATATTCTTTTGTAAGTCACAACAAATAAACAAAAACTCCATTTACACATGTTGCACTTGCAAAAAAAATACTTTTCTTCTTACTTACTAACCAACAACATTTCGATTTTGAGCTTGGTTTAGGACTATTTGATTGTTCTTGCCCAAGTTTCGAGGAATCCATCTTATCTTTTGAAGATACTGTATGATATTTCTTCGAACACCTAGCTGTACATTTGGATGATAAATCTGTAGATTTAGGTTTGAGAGGTGTTGAAGATTTAGAAGATATACATTTTGTTTTGATAGGTAATTCTTTCGGAAGATTCTGTTTATTGCGGCAGATTTTTCGTGCATTATTAGGAGATCTTTTAGAGCTACAAACTTTTTGAGGAGAATCTCCTGAATACTTGGCCTTGGAAGATTGTGATAAATAGAAATAACATGGCTTTTCTTCTGACGATTTAAGAGAACAAACAGGAGAGATATTTTGGTTCTTGTAATTTAAACATAATTTTGATCGTAGCATGGAAATATGATGAGGTGATCGACAAACAGATTTAACGAACAATGGAGCCAACTTTGGGCATATAAGAAATGATCCGGATTGTATTGGCTTCGATTTTGGGGTATTGATGCCACTTGCACGACAATTGAGGAAAGTTGAGCGTTTAATTGACGGTCTAGTATCTCTTAGTACATTTTTATCATTCACACAATTACATGTCGGGTCATTTTTATCGATTTTTTTGGAATAGTTTTGAGAATTTGTAGATTTCGATTGAGGATTTTTGGAGCAAGGCGTTGTACAGTCTGTGGCACAAACGAAAATAGGAATGTCTGATTCATCGAGAGCAGATACGTTGGAACTTGTTGAAGAACATTTACAAGCGCTGCTCGATATTTGTTTAGCTTCGGTAGATTCCGAAGAAAATATAGGATATGTCGGACTTTCAGAAGGACAAATTGTTGGGGTATCATTACAGAAACAACAGCTGCAGTTTGATTCATTACTGGAAAGTTTAGTAGACTCTACGGGAACGATTGGTTCAGTATTTTCTGTGGGATCTTCATTCGCGTCAATTTCAGTTTGAGGATGATTTGAATCATTCATGTCATCTAGTGGTTCTTCCACAGGCTCTTCTACTAGTACTTCTACTGATTCTTCAACTGGTTCTTCTAATGATTTTTCTGCTGGTTCTTCTACTGGTTCTTCTACTGGGTCTTCTACTGGTTCTTCCAGTTCTTCTACTGGGTCTTCTATTGGTTCTTCCAGTTGTTCTTCTGTGCCTTCCTTAAGTTCAATGGGTAGTTCTTTTGGAACGGTAGACGTATTAGCAGATGTAGTATTTATTTCTTCGAAAAATACTTCTGAAATCATTGGTAGCGTTGGTTGTATTTCTAAACATTTGTTTGAACATATCGGAGGGTTAAGTAATTTTGAACAATCATTGGAGCGGATCGAGAAAACGGAAGTTTTAAGAGGTACAGATGTTTCATTTTTGACAGATCTTCTCGATTGAGTCATTGAAAAATTAGACAATCTTTGAGGAGTCGGAGAATTATCTTTATTTGTAGTTGTAGGTGCAGATTTCGGAGACACTTTTGGTGACAAAACAAAATTTTTCGGGCATTTGAATGAAAAAATTGAATCGACTACACACGGTTGGACAGTAGATAGAACTGGAGGAAATATTGGGCCTTTAGATTGGGATTGTCCTATAGATTTAGAAGTAGTTGGAAGTGTGTTTGGTGTTGTTATATCTTCGAAAGTAGTTAAAACTGGTTGAAGTAACGGTTGGCTTCGTTTGTCTGGATAGTTCGATACGTTTTTTCCGTCTTCTTGCGCTTGGTTATCTTTGCAATTACAACAGCTGCAATCGGAACCACTGCCCTCTATTGATAATAAATAGTATTAAATACTGCGCATACAAACGTCATATATTTGTTAATATTTCCTAATCGATTATATATTTCAGTTACCTTTAAGGGTGTTCGTATAATTTTCTTTAGCTACACTACCGCTCAAAAGTTCTGGCCCCCTCTATATTTTGCGTGATACACAACAAATGAAATCACTCCATAAAACTCTTACCACTTTTCATACATTCAATTTTTATACTTTTTAGCTCACTACAACCTCTTAATTTTGTTTTAATTGCTTAGAAGAGGCTTTCTCGATCTACTTTTCACTGTACAAGTACTCAAAGGCATACTCTTAAATTCAATGATCCGAGCTACTACTTCTGGGCTCGTCAGTCGTCGACCACGTTTAAAAGTTATAAGTCTTCACGAGAAGAAAAACGATTCGTATAAGAACTTGACAAAAAGATGTCTCGGTCTAACAAGTATAAATCACATCATGTTCTCACGTCTGGGACTAAACTACAATCATAAACAACGAAAAAATAATTGACACTAAGAAAACGTGTCCTATTTTTAAAGAAATTGCATAATGTGCTGCCTACATTTAGGGGCATTACTCTTAATCAATCCTAAATATATCTCGCTAATGTTAAAAGTTTTTATGTTTTTTAATTGACTAAATTTGTGTAAATAGACCAAATAAAGTCTTACGCAAATAAAATTTTTTTTAATTAAACCAAGAAGTTTATTTGTTTTCTCAAAACGCACGTTTACGTTATGAGATTTCATTACGTGCATGTTATTGTTAAATGTCATTTACACGGAATGTTGACAGTTGACGTTTATAGACATGGGCGTAGAAAAAATGTATTATTTAGATATTAATTGAATTGATTAGAGGTGGGAAAAACTTTTGACGGGTAGTGTAGATTCAAATCTTCGGCTGGCTAGATTTGACCAATAAATAAACTTGAAGCTACAAAAATACTATTATATATGATATCTGAAAAATTCATCTCAATATCGTATCTGAATAAACATGTATTCAAGGTCAGATGTCATGAAAATTTGTTTTCTCGCGGTTTTCAGTCAAATGGTAGATTTCATCAAAAATAACTTCATACAAAAATTGTAGATAATAGAATTACCTATCAAATCGTCCAAATACTTGTTTTCTATGTGTTACCGTGTCTGAGATATAACGTTTCAAAAATTCAGGAAAAAAAGATTTTTCCTTATATATATATGAATGTGATTGAAATACAAAATGTGCAATTTTAAGGATGTAAAAAAGTATAATTAAATATAAAAAACAAGATTTTATTAAATATTCTGTAATCAGTTAAGTAGTAGTTTTGTTTGGCTGAAAAACGTGTAAATATTTATTTTCGTGACCTTTAACCTTGAATACACATTTTCCAAGTACTTAAGGAATAAATGGAAACTTTTCAGATTCTTATATAACAGTTTTCTTTGCATTTTTACCAATTTTTAAATCTTCTCGAATTTTTTAATCCTTTCATTTTTAAAGTGACAAGTTTTTCGTTTGTCGCGATTTAAATTTGAAGAAAATTTTTAGCTCCAATAAAAGTGGAGAAAATGATGTCTTTATGTTCATAAATAATACTAACTTTACATATTTTTATGATAATTTCAGTTCTACTTTATAAAAAAATCCCATTAACTAATTTGCACCCCTTAAAAAAGTAAGGAAAATAAGAAAAAAAACTGCTATCGGAAAACGTATACTAAATATAGAAAAAAGTGATTTTTCAAGGGCGGATCAACGAAAAAATTACTCATGAATCGATTTGTTTTCATTTGAACCTTTCAGGTAAAGTACAAGAAACGTAAAAGTCACGTGCGTTATAAAAACTTATAATTCTTATAGAAAAAAATTATATTGTAATGATAAAAACCTTAGTACCACCTAAAAAGATTTAGCTGCACGAAAAAGGGTTTTATTATAAAAATTGCTCGACATTCGAATGCTCCCCATCAATATACTCCCCTCCACTCGCCACACACCTTTCCATACGTTTTTTCCATTGATCGAAGCGGTGCTGGAAGTCTCCTTTGGTAATGTGTCTTTGGGAACTCTGCCGACCCGTTGACGCAAGAGCTTTTGGTCAGGAGTCAGATTTTTTGGCACCAGCTTCGACTTTTGTCATGTATAATTCCTCGTGTAAAATTTTTCTAACCGTTTCTTTATCGGCGTTTATAACCTCGGCAATCATCCGGATGTTCATTCGTGGGTGCTGGTCATCTTCAGTGCTAAAGCACTCACACCAATCAAAAATACGCGCACGAGATAGATAATGGTCCCCATAAGCCTCTTGCAACAATTTACAGCACTTAGTCGGAGGTTTTTTTCAATTTAACAAGAAATTTGAGATTGATACGTTGAGAAAAAAACACGTTCGTTTCAAACCGCTACTACACAAATATTATAATAGTGATGGAAACATGTTTTGGGACGTCCATAGATAAGATATTTAGATACCCAACTCACTACTCGTTTTTACCTCACCCGTCTAGGGCGCCCTCTATGCGCGTAGTCTCGTTATTTAATAACCAGACCTCGTACACCGAAGAGGATATTTTATGTAGATTAATATTTTCTCTATAGCTGATTCGCCCTTATAAAATCACTTTTTAGGGGCGCAAATAGATAATTTGATGGTACAAATTAATTTTGGGAAGTGCATGTATATATTTTCTGATACTACGAATAAAAACGAAGTTAATCACGTGTGATTTGTCTATAATCTTTATTGTGTTAAGATCTTTCCGATTGTAGCAGAAACCGCGTAGAATTCAAGAAACAAGGTCTATAGATCTCAATGAATAATATAATTGGACAACAGACAAACGATGGAAGCAGTCTTTTAACTTTATTTTTACCTACCTGCTTGGTTAGACTGCGACTCAATTGTGGATTCTTTAAAAAAAGGAGTTGGCTCGCCGGGCGTAATATTGGATTTATTTTTTGAAAAAACTCCTCTGAAGCACACAATCCACTTTTTTTTGCTTTCGTCTGTTTTCGATAAAGAGCTACAAATAAGCATTAACAATAATATTTTAAACCACGCCTATGTAAGTTTATGATCAATTGAAATTATTTTATTATCGTGTGGTTTTTTCTAAAATACGCGATTTTTTCAAAAAATATTTTTCACAACTTCATTCGCCTTCCTATTAATGAAAATTTTAAATCATTAACATTATTATTCTAAAACTTGTTTTCCTAATTTACCAATGTATGTAATTTTAGTTTTCTTTTGTCAGCAATGTTACCTATTAAAATTATTTGGTACTTGCGATTTGGATTTGGGACATTCTAAATCGCAAATAGAACAATTACTTGCATTTCGGTTAAATTCGTTAATACTCCAATCACTTGCTAATGCTCCAGGACATGATTCTTCGCAACGTTGCGGCGATTCTGATTTGGGCATTCTGTTTATACTGAAAATAGTAAAAATACAATTCAACTACACGTTATATTGATATCGAAAATCATTCGATAAATTTTTATAGGTGATATACATATATAATTATAGCTGGCTTACCTGAAACATATTACATTTTAATACGGTTGCGTATTAATTCGATTTTCCTTTTACAGGCACATAAATTTTGTAAATGACAAAATGTTGATATAATTTGACAGTTAATCGTGTAAACAAAGACCATACAGTAGGAAGAGAAGTCATTTTTTATTGAACTTTTTATTTTCACAATACTCAAATGTCAGCCAATCCTTTCATAATATAATATATAATTAAATTACTATATTATAGTTCGCCTTTTCAAAAATATTCTGTTCAATCATTCGACTATTGATTAAAACAAAAAAAAACATTTCGAACACATATAAACATTCAAATTATTAACAGCAAATGAAGTTGAGATTTCTTTATTTGATTTTATTTTTATAATGTAATATAAGTTGCCTACGATTTCGTTTGTAATCCTGGTTGCCTGCATCTAAACTTTGAGAGTTAAAATTAAAATTAAAACAATTTATTTCAGAATTATCGAAATATTAAATCACAGTCTAAATATTTTAAGGACGTTTCATTTAGATAACTTAAGATCTAATAAATCGTTAACTACCAGTTTATGACACTAATAAAAAATCAAATTGGCGGATATGACGCAAATGTCTTTACGTTAGCAAAGCACACGATATACATACACCGGTATGCATATGTATTTCTCGCACAATGTGGCGCCATTTTCAAATCAATCAATCCAAATGTCAAATATAATGTATGGTGTATAGTTATAAATTTTCATTTTGATTCCATAAGTAATAATTTCACGTTCTAAAGGCCGCGTGTGGTTTACAAGGAATATAATTTATTCTACGAATAAAAGACTATTTAAGATATGATGAGCAAAACTATGAAATTAATCAATTTAATGATATTGTTTCTGATATATTTTCGAAATGAATAGAACACGCGCTAAAATGAATAACACATAAATAAGATGTAGGTTTAGCCAATCAAAGCTTGTGGAACGATCGTTGAACTGCTGCGGCAGCAGCTAAATACTTTTATGGCTCTCTCAACCGCTCGATAGGGATGAACTTAAACATTCCACAAGCTTTGATTGGCTAAACCTTATTGTTAATTTACGATAATCTATGCGTTATAGACATGTGATTGTTTGGTGATTTTTTTTTCGCTTAATGCAGTGATATAACTCGCATGCGAACGTTTTGAAAGACCCTGTATAGATAGACGAGTAAAATGTACCTGCCTGTAAGGGAGTTTGGTTTAAACAGGATACTAGACGTGAACTGGGCCCTTTTTGTATCCCATTCGCCTATTAGAACTGGAAATGGAAAATTTATTTACTCTAGTTAATTCAGCAATTCCTATTATGATTGCATTATCAGATTGATGATTTTTTTTTTAAATATTCGAATATATTTAAAATAACTTCTTACTACACTGTCCAATTTCAGAGTCTTCATTCAATCATATTTTTATTTATTTAAAGTTATTTATGAATGAAATAAATCTCACGAAACCACGCTACTGCTTATCGCAGACTGTGTGGCAGGAATATTTCGAAGAAATTGTGTATATACGCCTTCCGATAGCTTATGCCTGATAGAAATGCATTTATGTTTACGATTCGATGTTTTCGTTGGTAAACAGTGGAGATTAATAATTTTTGATCATTCCAAACTACGGTTTTACATAGATATATGTTTATAAAAAAACTAATTTCAATTTGAACAAGAAGTTAATTACTTTAACGATATATTTTTATCATAATAACATTCAAACAATTTTTAACATCAAATTTTAATAATCAAATTGTGTTTTATTGATCTAAAAAATTCATTGGACCTTGCAGAATTTACTGGTAGGACCAGTTTTGTTTTCTGACAGAAATAATTTGAAAAATTCGATACGTACTTGATTTTACCACCTTTGGAGCTTCCAAAGCTGACGGCGGAATTATCATGGTGGATATTAGAATACCAACATAATTAAATAAATAAGATATGATAAAAATCGATACATCATCATCAAGAGCAGGAATTATGAATATTGTAATTGTTTTTTTGACACTCCTGTACTTTTCTGATATAAATCTTGTTTTGTACGTAGTTAAATCATAAAAAATTGTCTGCCATAACTCGTGTGTACAATTTAATAAATAGGAATTCAAAATTTGATTGTTTCCACCCACTATGGTCTCCCCCTGCCGTTTTTATGAAGTTGGTAGTTCTAAAAAACCCTTTAGAAGTCATTATCAACATAATCGTTTTTAGAATAAAATGAAACTACCATGAAATTACGGAAATAATTTAATAAATATCTTGCTTTTGAAATATCGTTTTTTTAATAAAAAAAATTGTTGATCAAGTTATTTATTTTGAAAAACTTAGGAGTCGTCTATTAAAGAACATTCTGCTTGATCATCATCTAAACATATAGAACTATCACAAGACAAAACTAAAGAACAGCATTGTTTAGTTTGGAAAGTACCATCTTCAAAATGATCATCATCTTCATATTCGTTCGATGCAATATTTTCTTCATCACATTTACAAAAACTATCGACTAATTCTACTGAAGATCTATTTTCAGTGCTCTCCTTTATTTTATTGAATAATTGTTTCAAAAAGGAACCTTTCTTTCCTTTTCCTTTAACCGGTTTGATTCTTTTTCTTAAACAGAAAGGTACATCATCAATTAATGTACTAGGCGACGGGCGAAATTCTTCATCTGCGTCGCTTGTTTCATATTCATCATCAGATTCGAATTCATTATCTGTTTCATAATTTCCAGTTTTATCAGAGACATATTTTGTATTGTTTCTCTCATCAAAACTAGAATCACTTTCGTTAGAATGTAGTAGAAACTTTCCTCCTTTTTGATAGCCCAACTTATGGTTTTGTTTTGAATATTTCGATTTCCTCAACCGCTCTTCGCTATCAGAACTACATTCACAATAATCTTCCCCATTATTTTCTTTGAAATATTCTTTTTGTTTCGAATATTTTGGTTCTCTTAATTGTTCTTCACTTTCACTACAATTACAAAAACTTTCATCGTTTAGTGAATTATTATCCTTTGATGAACGTCTTCTATTATTTTTCTCTTGTTTATCTAATTTAGTTTCATCTGCATGAGTATTCATTTTTTCTAAGCTATCTGATGGTAGAGATTTATCACAGGTGCAATAATTTAGTTTTATTTTGCTCAAAACAATTGGGGATTTATGTTTGCGAGATCTATTCAAATTATTTTTCTTGTTTAAAGTCGAATTATCATCAAAATTATTGCGTTTTTTTAATTTACTGCAGGGCACAAAGTGAACCTCTTGTTTAATGTCCTCATTTTTCTTTCTAGCACCAGGGGGTCTTAAAACACCTGAAAATTAATTATAGCTGTTCAATGTTCTAACATTTATTGAAGTTATCACCTTTCCTAACTCTCCCTATAGTCTACAACTGAATAGTTCCTTGTAAATTATAAAAAAATGATTTCCAGACCAACCAACGACTATTTATAGAAGATGTGGGAACAAAAAAAGATCATAGTACAGGTATATTAGGATTAAACTCGAAATTATGTTGGAATAAGTCTAGCAACTTTGAAACTAGAATAACCCGAAAACGGAGAGGAATTCGAAAAAAACTACCCGAACAAAAACTGTAGAGCACAAAATTTTCTACAAAAAATGTCTGAAATCATTTTTTCGTTGGAGTCACTATTTCTGAGTGAATTCCCCCCGGACGCCGAAAACCGGAGCATCCTCTCGCAAATTCCCGCCAGTGCGATTTCAAGCGAATTTACGTTCCAAGCGCACATGGAAACTGCTCTAACTCTTCGAAAATTTGTCGTTCGTATCATTATCAATATTAACATCAACTACTTCTTGGTTTCAAATGAACTAATTTTAAAAAACGCGATCTAGAATACTATCTTCATTCTCGGTTGATTATTATTTCAATTTTCAATTACTCATTTTGAAGGTTAGAATCTCAGCTTCAAGTTTATACAAAAACATTCGCAGGATGATGTATCGTCATTCTTACAATTTTGAAAATGCATAGAAAGTTCAAAATGTCCCGTTTTTACGTATATATGTGTTTAAATATCCAAAAGTAAATTTATTCGAGAATTTTAAAATTTATTTGTGAAAGCACGTTACACCGAATCGATTGAGAGTCGTGACGTTGTATTCAGATATTTGGCTTAAGCTTGCCATCTGCAGACATGATCACAAACTACGCGCGTGCGGAGAAGACGTGTTTTTCACATAAATAAGCAGGATTTTTGACCGAAACCAGTGCCTAATTTGGGATTGATGTGTAAGTTGCACCTTTTTTTTTTAATTCTACGTAGTTATTCGCGATTCAAAATATTTTTGAGCGTTCAAACCCATTTTATAATGAAAATTTTGAGGTTAGGAAAAAATTGAAACCTTTTATATACAGAAAGTTGTGCTCCGTATTTAATACCCAGGCAGTTTGTGTCGAAATCCACGTAATTTTCGAGTTATTCGCGATTCAAAATATTTTTGAGCGTTCAAACCCATTTTATAATGAAAATTTTGAGGTTAGGAAAAAATTGAAACCTTTTATATACAGAATGTTGTGCTCCGTATTTAATACCCCGGCAGTTTGTGTCGAAATCCTCGTAATTTTCGAGTTATTCGCGATTCAAAATATTTTTGAGCGTTCAAACCCATTTTATAATGAAAATTTTGAGGTTAGGAAAAAATTGAAACCTTTTATATACAGAATGTTGTGCTCCGTATTTAATACCCAGGCAGTTTGTGTCGAAATTCTCGTAATTTTCGAGTTATTCGCGATTCAAAATATTTTTGAGCGTTCAAACCCATTTTATAATGAAAATTTTGAGGTTAGGAAAAAATTGAAACCTTTTATATACAGAATGTTGTGCTCCGTATTTAATACCCCGGCAGTTTGTGTCGAAATCCTCGTAATTTTCGAGTTATTCGCGATTCAAAATATTTTTTAGTGTATAAACCCATTTTATGATGAAAATTTTGAGTTTAAGAAAAAGTTGAAACCTTTTATATACAGAATGTTGTGCTCCGTATTTAATACCCCGGCAGTTTGTGTCGAAATCCTCGTAATTTTCGAGTTATTCGCGATTCAAAATATTTTTTAGTGTATAAATCCATTTTATGATGAAAATTTTGAGGTTAGGAAAAAATTGAAACCTTTTATATACAGAATGTTGTGCTCCGTATTTAATACCCAGGCAGTTTGTGTCGAAATTCTCGTAATTTTCGAGTTATTCGCGATTCAAAATATTTTTGAGCGTTCAAACCCATTTTATAATGAAAATTTTGAGGTTAGGAAAAAATTGAAACCTTTTATATACAGAAAGTTGTGCTCCGTATTTAATACCCAGGCAGTTTGTGTCGAAATCCTCGTAATTTTCGAGTTATTCGCGATTCAAAATATTTTTGAGCGTTCAAACCATTTTATAATGAAAATTTTGAGGTTAGGAAAAAATTGAAACCTTTTATATACAGAAAGTTCTGCGTTGTGCTCCGTATTTAATACCCCGGCATTTTGTGTCGAAATCCTCGTAATTTTCGAGTTATTCGCGATTCAAAATATTTTTTAGTGTATAAACCCATTTTATGATGAAAATTTTGAGTTTAAGAAAAAGTTGAAACCTTTTATATACAGAATGTTGTGCTCCGTATTTAATACCCCGGCAGTTTGTGTCGAAATCCTCGTAATTTTCGAGTTATTCGCGATTCAAAATATTTTTGAGCGTTCAAACCCATTTTATAATGAAAATTTTGAGGTTAGGAAAAAATTGAAACCTTTTATATACAGAATGTTGTGCTCCGTATTTAATACCCAGGCAGTTTGTGTCGAAATCCTCGTAATTTTCGAGTTATTCGCGATTCAAAATATTTTTGAGCGTTCAAACCCATTTTATAATGAAAATTTTGAGGTTAGGAAAAAATTGAAACCTTTTATATACAGAATGTTGTGCTCCGTATTTAATACCCCGGCAGTTTGTGTCGAAATCCTCGTAATTTTCGAGTTATTCGCGATTCAAAATATTTTTGAGCGTTCAAACCCATTTTATAATGAAAATTTTGAGGTTAGGAAAAAATTGAAACCTTTTATATACAGAATGTTGTGCTCCGTATTTAATACCCCGGCAGTTTGTGTCGAAATCCTCGTAATTTTCGAGTTATTCGCGATTCAAAATATTTTTTAGTGTATAAATCCATTTTATGATGAAAATTTTGAGGTTAGGAAAAAATTGAAACCTTTTATATACAGAAAGTTGTGCTCCGTATTTAATACCCAGGCAGTTTGTGTCGAAATCCTCGTAATTTTCGAGTTATTCGCGATTCAAAATATTTTTGAGCGTTCAAACCATTTTATAATGAAAATTTTGAGGTTAGGAAAAAATTGAAACCTTTTATATACAGAAAGTTCTGCGTTGTGCTCCGTATTTAATACCCCGGCATTTTGTGTCGAAATCCTCGTAATTTTCGAGTTATTCGCGATTCAAAATATTTTTTAGTGTATAAACCCATTTTATGATGAAAATTTTGAGTTTAAGAAAAAGTTGAAACCTTTTATATACAGAATGTTGTGCTCCGTATTTAATACCCCGGCAGTTTGTGTCGAAATCCTCGTAATTTTCGAGTTATTCGCGATTCAAAATATTTTTGAGCGTTCAAACCCATTTTATGATGAAAATTTTGAGGTTAGGAAAAAATTGAAACCTTTTATATACAGAATGTTGTGCTTCGTATTTAATACCCCGGCATTTTGTGTCGAAATCCTCGTAATTTTCGAGTTATTCGCGATTCAAAATATTTTTGAGCGTTCAAACCCATTTTATAATAAAAATTTTGAGGTAAGGAAAAAATTGAAACCTTTTATATACAGAAAGTTGTGCTCCGTATTTAATACCCAGGCAGTTTGTGTCGAAATTCTCGTAATTTTCGAGTTATTCGCGATTCAAAATATTTTTGAGCGTTCAAACCCATTTTATAATGAAAATTTTGAGGTTAGGAAAAAATTGAAACCTTTTATATACAGAAAGTTGTGCTCCGTATTTAATACCCAGGCAGTTTGTGTCGAAATTCTCGTAATTTTCGAGTTATTCGCGATTCAAAATATTTTTGAGCGTTCAAACCATTTTATAATGAAAATTTTGAGGTTAGGAAAAAATTGAAACCTTTTATATACAGAAAGTTCTGCGTTGTGCTCCGTATTTAATACCCCGGCATTTTGTGTCGAAATCCTCGTAATTTTCGAGTTATTCGCGATTCAAAAAATTTTTTTATTGTATAAACCCATTTTACGATGAAAATTTTGAAGTTTGGAAAAAATGCTTACAGACTAATGTGTAGAGAATTTTGTGCTGTACATTTTTTGTTCCAGCACTTTTTTTCGAATTCCTTGTAGTTTTAGAGTAATTCGCAAAATATTTTTGACTATATAAACCCATTTTTAAGGTAAAAATTTTAAGGTTATGAACAAATACCTGGAATACTTTTTTGTAGAGAATTTTATATTCTACATTTTTTTAACTCCTCATACTTTTCGAGTTGTTCGGGTTTCAAATTTTTTTTGAGTTTCAAGTCACAAAATTTCGAAAACCCGAGCCCGTAATTTCGTTAAGAATTACTAGACTTATTCTATATCCCAAAACCATCCAGAATCTACAAAATGAAAACCACACGATTCGGTTTAAGGTTTTAGCTCAGAATCGCCTAATTTGCCTGTACTATCATGTACATACACGTTTTAGTACCATAAACGCCAAAGTAGTTTAGTACATAATAAGACTGTAATGCAATATAACAGAACAAAAGAAGATATAGAAATATTGAATCGATGAAAGCATATTTTATTCTAATATCTAATGAAAGTCTAACAAAAACCTAGTTTGCAAATACTGAATGTCTTTAATAGCTAATTGATAGTCTCACAACTACAATTTAATACACTTTCTTTGGTATCGTATAGATTTAATGTTTCAGTTTTTATATATTTCGTTTTACTCCTTTTAAAATCAATCACTATTTTACAAACTGGTGTAGGGCATTTAGATATTCCTATTTTCTCAGAACTATATGTATACAAGTTTTCATATTCAACTTTCGTCATATCATGTAATATAATTTCGTTATTTTTTGTGGGCTCAGTACAATCGCATTCAATTTTTTCGCAGGTACATACATTTTGCAGTGGAAATTGTGGTTCTGAATCGTCCTCTAGATATGATGGTTTTTCAATTCTGCTATCTTCTAAACTGCATTTTCCTTTATCAAGTTTTTTGTTATAAATACATTGTACAGATGAATTTGTATCCCCGCAATCACTATTACAACCACAACTAGAATCAAAAGGTTTGTGAACTGTGCTGAAGGACTCAGTACACTCATATCCATTTTTTGTACAGGTACATACATCTTGCGATGAAAGTTGTGCTTTGGAATCTTCCTCTTCAATTGATGGTCTTTCAATGATAGTATCTTTTATACTGAAATTTCCTTCATCAAGTTTTCTATTATAGATACATTGTTCAGATGAATTTTTATCTCCGCAATTACTACAACAACAACTAGAATCAAAAGGTTTGTGAACTGTGCTGAAGGACTCAGTACACTCATATCCATTTTTTGTACAGGTACATACATCTTGCGATGAAAGTTGTGCTTTCGAATCTTCCTCTTGAATTGATGGTCTTTCAATGATAGTATCTTCTATACTGAAATTTCCTTCATCAAGTTTTCTATTATAGATACATTGTTCAGATGAATTTTTATCTCCGCAATTACTACAACAACAACTAGAATCAAAAGGTTTGTGAACTGTGCCGAAGGACTCAGTACACTCATATCCATTTTTTGTACAGGTACATACATCTTGCGATGAAAGTTGTGCTTTCGAATCTTCCTCTTGAATTGATGGCCTTTCAATGATAGTATCTTCTATACTGAAATTTCCTTCATCAAGTTTTCTATTATAGATACATTGTTCAGATGAATTTTTATCTCCGCAATTACTACAGCTACAAGTGGAGTCAAAAGGTTTATGTACAGTGGTTGAATCAACAATTTTGCAACTGATACATTTTAAACCTTTTTCAATAGTCTTCGAAGGAGCTTCTTCAAACATTTCCGGTTCAAACTTTGAGGCTGCTTCAGTGTTTGGGGTCATTACAGATTGTGATGAAACGGACTTTGTATTGAAACAAACAGTTTGTACAAATCTATCTCGACATCCAGTAATTTCAATATTACCTATAACGTTTTTGATTGGTTTCCCAGTAGATTTTGCGTTTCTTTTAGTTTGTTTCCGTTTCAAAGATTCTAAATGAGGTATAATAACTGGTTTATTGTTTTCTGCTCTTTCATGAGTTTGTTCATGGGAGGGTCTTAAATTTGAATTATGACAGAGCATTTTGAAATATGGATTAACATATTTAAGACATACACTATTAGGTCTTAGACACATATATCGTCTGTACATCATTCTAATATTACCATAATATTTACAAACAGGATTTTTATGACAAGTACACAGATAGCGAAAGTCTTGACTTGGTATTTGATTGGATTCTGGATGTACAGCATTAACTAGATGATTGTTAGACATTGCATCTGCATTAGAACATGATGAACTTCTAATATGTTTATTTTCGACTTTTCTTGTTGATAAAGAAATGGGTTTTCTAGATACATGTTCACAAATATGCTTTCTAGAAGATTTCTGTTTGCTGGAAAACTTCGCTTGATTTATATGACATTCATACTTCAAACTCTCTTCAGATTTACAAATGCACTTTTCGGGAACATGTTTTTTGGAAGATATGCGATTTGTAACCCTCTCAAACTTGGGATTATATAGCGAAGAACATTTTAAATCAGATTCAGCGCAAGGAACGAATTGAATGGTTTCCGTTGTAGATATTTCACATTTCGAACAAGCTGTTGGGTTATTTAATGTTGATGTACCTCTCCTAGCAATTCTGCCGTTTTTATCTTCACATATACAATCATCAACGGGTTTATTTCCTCTAAAAATAAATGTTTCGTTATATGTTTGTGGAAACAGTTCAATCACAAGATTTGACGAATATAGAGGCAAAGAAAATTTTTCAAATGACTGAATTATATTAATGAACATTGGTTTAGATCATATGTTTATTTATTCATTATATTTCACATGAAAAACTTATACACCCATACCTCGCTTTGACGATAGAAAACGTTCAGGGTTGTTTCAAAAAACCACACATAAAAATTGGACGCATGAAGATTGGGAGACAGTTTGATGAAGCGATAAGTCAAAAGCTTTAGGTCTAAAAGAAGAGTAGTTGTGAGCAGGTCAAAAGAACAACGGGTGCTAGATCCATGTGTAATCTCAACTGTAAAACTCGGCGGATGATCGGTGATGTTTTTAAGGAAACTGGAGACCTGGTGGACGAATTTTGAAATATTAATTTATCTCCTGAGAACGATTCCAAGCATTCTGCGAAGCAGTGCAAAGAGTATTTGAAATAATTGGAAAGAAAGAATATACTGGAAAATAATGATTTGGCCGTCACAGTCGCCCGACCTCAATCTGAGTGAGTTACTGTGTGTCAAATTGGACAGAGAAGTCATAAATCAATGAAAACGACGATTATTTATCGAAATTGTCACAGAGAATGTCAAAATTGTGCATCAATGAATCAAAAATTAAAATATATAGCAATTACAGATTGTATTTTTATTATTAATATATCCTTATTTATATATCGGTCGGATGGCAAAAACTTTTGTCCGGTAATGTATGCAAATTAAATGCATTATCAAGTATTTCGATGTGACATATTCAGCGGATTCATCGATATTTCCATTCTTTAAATTTTCGAATAGTTTTTTCACGACATAAGACAGTTTCTTTGGCGTGATAATCTCGAAACATGTAAAGGTGCAACAAATCACAAATTAGTTTTAATTTTTTCTTTTTTAAATAATTTCAACAATTCCACATCGATACCACCCAGTTTAGTTCTTAGCGTGACTGATTTTCGGCTTCTCTTTTGATATAGAAAAGATTCTGCTTCGAAATTGCCGCTACTGGCATATTGTTCACGCTTTCGCGCATCGAAGATTACGTCATCGTACCAAAGTTATCGTGGTCGGCCTCTATATCGAAATTGAAAAAATATTTTTTACCGTTATAGTGAAACAAAATAAAAAACGTGTCTTAATTGAAAAGGGTCGTCATAGCGTATAAAGAGCGGCCCTATAGCGAGGTTTGGATGTATTCACTACATTTGATAACTCCAACATAACCTCTCTATGTTTATTTTTATTATTAATCAGATCAAAAAAAAGAAATATGCTGTATGAAAGACAATTTAACATGCTTTAATATGAGTATTAGTTTATTGGCAAAGCTTATCGTTTATATGCGTGGCATATGGTAGCTTAAAAACTGTCCGCTTATAGACGGAAAATTATAATTCAAAATTTGACCAGAATGGCGCTCCTGTCGGACGAGATATCATATGATCGTTCAGTTCAGTCTTCCGTCCGTCTTATTTGAATATACAGTGTTAAAAAATTTTAAATGACTAGAGTCGTCGCTTTATTTAAAATTTACACTCATGCGATAGTAGCGTCTCCCTAACGTAAAGGATTTGATGGATCTCTATATCCAGAGATGGTAGTCCTTACCTCTGCCCTCCATAATTGTATCAACAACATCGTCACCTTAATGCCGTACAAGTGCAACGACATCTACGTGTGGTGCGAGGAGTGACTATCATTCAGTGGACAGTAAAACGAAAACTGCACGAAAATAACCTGATCTCTAAAACACCAGCGATTGGTCCAAAACTGTCTCCAGCTCATCGGTAAAAACGCCTGAGTTTTGCACGGGTCATCTGGATTGAGAGCGGTTTACAGATCGCTGTTTTGATGAGTGTTTACTGAAGAAGAGATTTTAGCAATTCGTTTGGTACCTTACATCAACTACATTGGAGACGAATTTACCTTTTTGAATGAGAATGCAAGGTGGCAAACCGCCAGAATCGTCCAAAATTGCTTAGAGAAGTCGGTTTTCGGGCTATGGAGTGGCCAGGCCAGACCAAGAAGAAAAATTCGATATAAACTTCCAACCCCAAAGTGATTAGAACTATGCCTAATTGAATGATGGGGGAGAGATTAATACATGAGGTGGTATTAAGAAATTAAGTGCTCAGTTTCAAATTGTCAATAACCCTATTTACGTTAATAATAAAAAAGTTTAATTTACTGAGTGCATTAATTTCACTATGTTACTCGAAATAAGTTTTCATAAACTTATACTCACATTTGAGCATATCAAATTGTCTTTCAAACGGCATATTTTTTTGATCTGATGATTAATTTAAAAAATTATATATAGTTAAAGTCAAAAGTTTACAGTTGGCCGATTTGTAAGCACGCAAGTTTATATCACTTTTTTTGGGACAATCTGTAAATTGTATTGACTCTATAATACGTTAATCAAATGTTGAGATGTCAGTATACTTGTAAATTAACTTACCCGGGACGTAAATCGTCACTTGAAGTTGATATAGTTGAATAATCTAGTGTTAAAGTTAAGCTTAGACTACCGACACTTTTACTTTCTTTTAATATATTTCGGTCCGATTTTTGACAACATTGATCCATAGTATATTCTGTAGAACGAAGAGAATGGATAGGTACTTATAAGTGAATATACCGTAACTACTTACTTTGTTGAAATAAACAAGGAATGCAAGTACCACAGATTCGACAACCACCCTTACATACTGGTAACTGTTGATAATTGTTGCAAGGGGGTTCGGATGATGGTCTACATTTAAAAGAGACAGCACGATATTGCCCTGAGTTGAAACAAAAAATTCTGATAACTAAGAATCGTTGCCTAGTTAGTACCATTCGATTACTTACGGAAATTTATACAATTTCTTCTACGCCATAACAGATCCATTTGTCGCTTACAAGTTTGGCAACAGCAATTTGGTAGTGGACCATAATACGACCAACAGGTATCATCTTGCAGGCCGTTTCGTTTCAAAACTTGTGCTGTACAAGTCTCACAACCGAATATACATTTTGATATATCAGTACTACCACAATTGTGATAGCATTTACTAGACATTTTTCGAAGACTTATCGTTCAAGGTAGATCATAATGAAATTATTGGTAATTAGACCTGAGTTTTGATTTTGGTACTAATGCTCAATATTTCCCACTAAAATTTCAGTGTACATGAAAATGTAGCAAAATCAACCAAATCTGTGCCAATATGAAGAAAGTAAGGGCTTCAATTACACTCTTCATTGTACATTCATTGGATAAAAACGTATAATTACTTTCATGACATATGTGGACGAAAGTAAAGAAAAAACTACAAGTAAAAAGAGGTCATAAACCCAGTAAAATACAGTCATTTATGTAATAGAGCTTCCCAAACACGTCATACACAACTAAACAAATCCAATCTCACAATATCCCTATACAATGGTAGGTAGTTAATGGTAAATATTGTCTAAACTATAAAATAAAGTCAAAAAACTTTGTTTCTAAAAACCCTGTATACAAAAAGTAAGTAGAAAGTAGTTGCCGTGAGCTAATTAATGGTTAAAAAAATCCTTAAAAACCTAATTAACGGAAAAAAGCAATGTGGAATCGAAAAATGCAATATAAGGCAACAATTTTTTGAATATTTCTACTAATATCGTACAATTTAAAACACTTAAGTATAATTTAACTATTTCTAATAATAATTCTCAATCTTACCTATTCTTTTTATATTGTAAATCAAATGTTTCGGCCACGTTCATAATGTTGCGCTCCTCTTTTTATCACAAAAATTTTGCTATTACAAGAATTTAGAAATTGATTTTGAAATTGTATTTTATTTCTTCATTTCAAAATAGTACCTGTCATGTCATTAGAACAGATATATACAAAACAGACATTACCAACTTAAAAAGTATTAATTGAAAGATAAATCCATCAATTTAAGGAAATTTTATTTTGTATTTAAATTTAAGAAATACTATCAATACAGTATTATTATATTTCGCTCCATAGGTCTACACAAAATACTTGAGTGTATGTTGTGTTGTCTATATTTCAATATATTCAAGTTATATAAAATGAAGTAGATTGATAAATAAGATTGTTAACCCTGTGAGCCTACACAAAATACTTTAATGTGTGCTGAATTAACTACATTCCAGTATACTTTGGTTATAAAATGAGATAATTAGTTGATAGAATCGATCTCCTGTTATATCTACATAAAATACTTCAATGTATGCTATGTTATCTACATTCCAGTATTCTCGAGTTATTAAATGATTTAGATTGGTAAAAATAATTTTTCGCTCTTTATGCCTATACACAATACTCTAGTATTCTCTTAGTTATCTATATTTTAGTATACCTCAGTTGTGTAACATGAGGTTAATATATAGAATTTTTCACCGTTCATGCCAGTGATATGTAGGGGAGAATAAGCGTATTCATAAGCGAACGTACTAGTGCTATCATCTTGATTTTAGCTTCGGCGGCAAATTTGAAAATACTAATCTAGACTTTAGACGTTACTTCTAAACTTGCACGAAAATTGTGATACTTTTAAACAATATTTAAAAAAACACTTTAAAATAGAGAAAATTAGTGAACTTGTAAATATTTACAGACCTTTAAGGCCGTACACCAAGAAAACTTTTTTTAGAAATGTGTTATAATTCCGGACTATGCTTCTCACAAAGTGGAGTCGTCGTTTTAACTTTAATAACTTAAAATTTACCAGTATGTGCAAATTAGTGATGCTAGATTTTTAAGAAAATAGTTTTTACACAACTAAAAGTATCTCAATGTACAACGAATGCAAGGAATCAGCGGTAAAAACAAATACAGTAGCGTTGTCAATTGATTCATAATCTCTAATTCTACATAAAATTATAAACATTATATATTGGTATTATTTATCTACACAACACACTTTTTGACAACCCTCATTTCGACGTAACTTCGTCATGCCTACACACAATACGTCGATGTATGCTGTGTAATCTACATTCCAGTATACTTTAGTTACAAAATCAAAAATTAATCGCCTATTACGCCTACACAAAATACTTTGATGTTATTGTCTATGTTCATTCAAAATTTCTAATAGAAATTATGGATGTTTTGATTTATTAAAACAATAAATTACGTTGAATTGATATTTTTATTCAATATTCAGTTTCGATGTTTGTTTTACTACATTTACAACTTAGTTTCTTCGAAGTTATTTTCTTCCGTTTTGATTTTTTAGTGTTTCGAGCTTTAAAAATGTCTGTTTCGTCGTCATTAATCTGAGTGCAACAGATAACTCTTTCCGTAGCATCTTGGCATGCTTGAACAATTCCCAAATCGAAATCAGGGCTTGGGGCTAATTCCGAAAACCATTTCGTCATCGGTTCGCTGTCACAAGCGAATTGTTTCCCGTAGTTTCCATTTTTAGATTTCTTTTTCCGAGGTTTAGCTTGAAGCACTTCATCTTCAATAAGAGAGTGTCCGATACATTTTTTGACGGTGCTCGCGGTTTTTACGGTCGAATCTTTGTCTGGAGGACATTTGCAACGTTTTTTGTTGGATGATTTAACAGATTTTGGTTTTTTAGGGGGATTACAAGGATCAATGATTTCTTCTGTTGATTTTTGGCAGCATAAGTTACGTTGGATTTCTTCGAGGCAATTTTCGGAGAACATGCCTTCTTTACATTGTGACTCGATGTTTTTTTGAATACTACTTTTACAAAATATGTTCGTAAAATTTGGCATAGGCCAAGAAAGTAATTCATTTAAATACCACGGTTCTGTATCTGTATTGTATAGACAATCGTTTTCTCCAACTACTTTATCTGAATTTTGAAAACATTCAATACATAAATATCGATCATTGGTACTTTGTTGTAAGTCAGTGTTTTTGCGATTTCTTGATTTCTTAGTTTTCTTTTTGGTTTTACGCATTTTTTTGTTGGTTTCTTGTTGTACACATCTCAACATTTTTTTTGTTTCTATATGATACTAAAAGTTTCTTCTAGAGAAAAATAACTGAAACAAATTAAAAACTTCAATTTATTTAAATAAAATGTCCTGTTATCTAACTTATTCCAAAACGACGGTCTGTTTTGAATTCACATCTTTCTAATAATTTTCTTCAGTATTTTCTAATAAGGTATGTAGAAAAAATTACGTAATACCTCGATGAAGTTTTTTAGTAAATGGCATCATGGATGAACTCCTAAACTAATAAACATTTCAAATTCGAAAACACATAATTTAGTGGAATGACATGTTGAAAAATGTGTGTGACAATGTCAAATTGACGTTTACTCTTAACAAGAAACCAACACACTTTTTTTTTAAAACGGTACGTAGAATGACGCGTTTTAGACGTTCATATATGCCAAAGATAATTTAACTTGTAATAACGCATACAATTATCGTGCTTGTACGCTTTCTTGACGTCGAAGTTAACCAACTTTTTACTTTAGACGCGTTGATCGTCGCTAAAAGTCTAAAACATAACCTCACTTTTCTCTCTGAATGGAATACTGATGGAATTTCTACGTGCTCATGAGTGCTTATACAACACACAGTCGACTGAATACAAAAAACTAAAATTTGGCAGAATATAGGGAATGATTTTCTCATTTGGAAATTCTATGACAGTAACTTTATAACGTGAAGAAAATATAAGTAGCTTCTTAAGTTTCAAAAAAATGAAAAACGAATCCAAAACAAATTAAAGGAAGGAATATATCAAGTGGAAAGATTGAGAAATTATTAACTAGACTTTTTGAAAGCTTTCATAGGATGGCTTTAATGTGTGAAGTAGACCGTCCTCTTCTTTGTGGAAGTTTTCTTGACCCTTAACCGGGTTGTTGTTTCCGAAAAGTCCTATAACAATTTCAAACTATCAACCGATTATATGTCAAAAGTCAATAGCACGAAGCGCAATTTTAATGACAGCCACAGTAACGTGGCTGCAAAATACGTGGAAGTTGTTACGTCACTTGTTGAAAACGATTAGAAGAATTTGTAATTGTGCAACTTTTTGGTTAATTGTATTTTCAAATTTATATATTGTCAAAATATATCAATAGTTAAATGTTTCATATGTTGAATTAGTCACTTTGATAAAATATTGCTACTATACAACTGAAATATATTTTTTTATAAAATTGAACCTGTATTTAGAACAATCATAAAAAGCAGAATAAAATATAGGTATAAACTTGAAATAAACTTGAAAATCATAATGAAATCATACAAAAATATCTAATACAATTAAATTTGTGTGTCTGTATACTATTGGATAGTTCAAGAAATTTCTTTCTTATTATAAATAAGTGTGGTTTTATATTTATGTCAGAAACGACCGAACAATCGATAAAAACCGTACCATTCCTATGTTCTTGTCTGTCGGCTTTCAACAGATGACGTCACACATATATCGCACGAGTTAGCGGCAACCTATTCTCTACCAACCTTGGACAGAATCAATGGACGGTTATGACTATGATTAAATATTGACCTCTATTATTAAAAGTTGTAAAGGATATTGTGATATAAATAAGTAAACAACTGGATTTAAGGAAGAGATATAATCTTGTGCACTATCATATAGAAATAATGTACTTAATAATGAATATTTAAACAAAATTATCATATAAAAAGAGCAAATGGTTGACGCTGGTAGAGATCCCTACCGTATAGGCAACTAGCATTTCATGTTCAACCATAAAATTAAAACAACCATAGACATAGTAATTCTACACTGCTTGGTATAAATAATGATTGGTGGAACGAGATAAATAGAGAGATATTAAATTCGAGCACCAAGCCGCGTCTTCTTAAAGATAAAAACTAAGGAAATATATTTATTTTAGTAAAGAAAATACTAAACAAATATTTATTTTTCATGTTTTTTTAGACATATATGCACTCAATAATTTATTCAATCCTGCTTTCTGTTTGCGTTTTATCCGTGACGTTTTTTTCTTAATGCAAACATAACAGTTACCACAAGATTTTTTACAAACATATTTCTTCCGTTTTTTTATATTCTTGTTTTTCTTTTTTTTACCAACATCTCTAGTATTAATTTTTGTTAGGAATTTTTTCGGAGTAGTGGGGATAATGGTGTGGTGATTGTACCACGAATTACAACTCTGTATAAACATTTTCGGAACGTACTTATCGTTAAAATTCTGTATAATATCTTGAGCTGTATCCTTCAAATTGTTTTTGTTAAAACCACATCCTGTTTTAGATTCATATAATTTCTTTTCCAAAATTTCGTTGAGGGACTTCTTGTTTTTCGTCCAAGGAAAACTTTTAGTGTATGATGCGAATCTGTCTAAATGAATTGAAGAAATAAACTGACTCGCTACAGAATTTCGGGTATTAGAACCTCTAATGAAACTTATATTTATTTGACTTAGAGAAATACCAGCCATTTTTATGTTTGGATAGTTTTCCACCAAAGCAGTTCAGTATTGTTTCATTTGCATGATTTTCCGGAAGGTATTTTATCAAATTTGTGAAAATATACCTTTGTAAGATTTCAATTTTACACCAACAGGTTAGTATCTCTTCAGAATTAACGGTTTGTCATTTTATTTGTAGTAAAATATGTTATGCAGATCTGTAACTTGAGATTTGATGATTTATAGACTTGAATGACTTATGATGTCACGTTGACACTTGGTTTTATACAGAAAAATACATTGATACAATTTTTTTTTATTTTTTATCATCTACTAAATGAATTTTCATAAATAAAACAACTTATTTATATTTTTTACGGTTGGTTAAAAATAAAGAAAGCAAATTTCTGCTATTGATAGGCTACATTGTGGTTTGTTCTCTTGTAATTGGCAACTTTTCTGGTGGAAAAGTGTTAATAAAATAACACCTAGTGTGATCAATGAGTTCTTAACCTAACATATAATGTTTATTCTACATACTTCTCAGAACTTCTGACTAAAGCTTCTATGTCAGTATAACAAAATGTTTAATAAAATCGTACCTTGCAGTTTCAAAATATTGTAGCGGTCACTTTTTCCTGACCCTTCCTTTTTTTGGCACAGGCTTTTCTTTCCAATGCCATCCATGGAATCTCTTTTGGTCTTTGTTTGTCCTGACGGTAAAAGTCTTAAACTCATTTTTATCATATTAAAATGTTCATGTAGGATCTTTAGAACACGAGTTTTGGAAATTCAATATCTTTAGTTTTTAGATTATGGTCACTCAAAACAACTTCTTCCACTAATTTAATGCTTTCTGGAGTAATCACCGTCACCGTCCTATGGGTCATCTTCTAATGATTCTTGTCCCCAGCGAAACAACAAAATGGTGGACACAAGTCAACTAAACAGCTTCCATTCTGTTTTTAATTTGTGTTGTTGTAAATCCTTCATTAGCTTCTTCTATCTTGACTGAGGTGTCATTAGAGTCTACTATGATGAAATGGATCTAAGCAGCAAGTTAAAATGTTGCGTAAAGCTTGTTGACACTCGTCACTGACGAACTCAAAAACTGTATTAAGTATATTCAACATAATCTGCAGCTTGTTTATGGAAATTTAATTTCTAAATTGCATTTATTAAAACTGTAAAAAGAAATCATATCATACATTTTTTTTAGGTGGTGAAGGGACGTGGAGGGAATTTCTAACCCTTCCAAACATTCTAAAGGAATTCAATCCTAACCTTAAAGGTTTCTCTTTAGGCGAAGGAGAATTTTTAAGTTCAAACTCGAAGCTAAACGTAGCTTTTCCTGTGGCTGCCGATGCCGATGCTTTACGGCAAGCAAAAATTCTAGTCAAAAAAATTCGAGATAATCCCGATATGGATATAAATAACAATTGGAAGATGGTGACTATATTTTTCGGTGCGAACGATCTTTGTTCTGCTCAGTGTTATGACAAAGAAGCTGCGACAGCTGCTAGTCATGTTAGGAAGTTAGAGAGAGCCTTGGATTACTTACAAAATAATTTACCAAGAACTTTTGTTAACTTGATACCTGTATTAGGTAAGTAATATAAAATCACTTAAGGTGGCTATTGGCAATTGTTTAAACGGAGACGGCTTGGGCAGTTTTTCAAATAACAAGAATTTTTGAGGATATCAACTCAAATAAGAAAGAAGAGCAGTGTCTAGCCACGGTATATTTAGTAGCTGAGAGATAATCCGATTCAACTCTAAATCACATCAGTTGATTATTCGTGCAATGATTAGACAACTTTTACATAATTTTTCGTGTCTTAGTTGTCTCAAATTTGTTCTAAACGATACTTTTGTGTTTCTTAAAATGTCGATTTAAAGATGTTTCAGTTAGTCTGAGAATAAAGAGAACGCTGAGCTGCAGATTTCTTCACAGGCTGTTTTGTGAATGCTTCCATCGTGGTGGAGACGAATTTAATGTGATAACGTCTCTAACGAAAGCTTATCAACAAGCTGAAGAAGTCTTAGTAAGCATATCGACTTATATATTCTAGGTTAACAAAAATAATTTATTTATATAAAAATTACAGGAGCTTTTTTTGTAATTGATACCGATTTTTCAGATATCTAGTGGAAAGTACGACAAAAAATCGGATTTCACAGTAGTATTGCAGCCTTTTATGAAACTTTTCAATGCTCCTGAAGATCCTAGTCATCGATTTGATGAAGTTATTGATATTTCGTATATCACTCATGATTGTTTTCACTTTTCTCAAAAAGGACATGCTTTAGGTAATGCATACATAATATAAAGTCAAGAAAATACGAAAAAATAAATCTTCTGATAGTTTTCATATTGGTAATGTGCCAAATTAAGCACCAAAGTGTACTAACTTTAATATATTGTGAGATTTCGAAAAACGTATTCATCGTCTGGGAAATAATTAGCCGAATCTTAACTAATTAGTTTCCAGACGGTGAATGTATAAGTATTTGAAAGCTAGGAATATATTGAAGTTAGTACACTTTGGTGAAATCGCTCATAATCGAGCTGGCGAAGATTTCGTTATATTTTGATGACATGGAAAATTGATTTCTTCTCTTGCTTTGATGATGATTTCCATGGAACAAAATTTCTAGTAGAAGCGATTTTTTGTTTTTCAGCTGCCAATATGTTATGGAATAATCTTTTAGAACCAGTTGGTAATAAGAGTTCAAAGAAGCTAGAATATATTTTACAAAAATTCAGGTGTCCACAAATTAAGGCGCCATACATTTTTACGAAATTAAATTCAAAAAATTTTTTAGAAACTGGACGACAATAAAACTTTTCTTACAAAATTTTTGTTTGATTTATTAAAAAATTTTAAAAATTAACATACTTACACGAGCTCTAAAAAATTTAGTTATTTTTATCCCTTTTCTAGAGCATCTGTGATATGAATTGTCATTTTTAATTTTTTTAATTAGCCCTTCATGGGACACGAACCCTTCTGTGGCATCAGCTACAAAACAATGGAAAAAACACTGGTAAAGAAGGTAAATGAGATCACAACCAATTATTGGGATAACCTATAGGGGCTGAGACATGCAAAGCCCCTTCTAGGAAACTACAACCAGAGAAGATCTGCTTAATAATAACAGGAGTCCTGTCGAGGCATTATCACCTCAATGGACACCTGGAAACGTTAAACATAGCAGATAATGTAGCGTGCAGATTCTATTGTACAGAGAACGAAACTCTATCCACAAACAATTGATCTACGTCGAAATGACGGCCGTAGGGTAAACAATAGAGTTTGTCGTGTTACAATTTCTTGATGTTTTTGGCAGACGTTTCTTTATTATTGATTTTTAGTTTACTCTTTCAGGAAAATTGATACAATATAAACTGGGTATTTATGCAGTATTTTTTAGTCTTTCAAGCAAATTCATTCCCGTCGACTGTTTGGTAATGTATAAATCCTACATATAACTTCACAAACCACACAGTAAAAGCATTTGTTTACCCTACGACGGACATTTTAAATGGTCACCAGCTGTTTTTGACAATGCTAATTTTTTATCTTATTATGCAATGAAAAAACTGATAAAGACTATTATGATACGAAGAAGAATCATAAAATCCTTAATAATTGTTCTTTGTTATTGACTTTTCTAGGTCGGAATATCAGTGTGTCAAATTCATTTCCGTCAACTGTTTTGTAATGTATACATCCAACAAATAACTTCACAAACCACACAGTAAAAGCATTTGTTTACCCTACGACGGACATTTTAAATGGTCACCAGCTGTTTTTGACAATGCTAATTTTTTATCTTATTATGCAATGAAAAAACTGATAAAGACTATTATGATACGAAGAAGAATCATAAAATCCTTAATAATTGTTCTTTGTTATTGACTTTTCTAGGTCGGAATATCAGTGTGTCAAATTCATTTCCGTCAACTGTTTTGTAATGTATACATCCAACAAATAACTTCACAAACCACACAGTAAAAGCATTTATTTACCCTACGACGGACATTTTAAATGGTCACCAGCTGTTTTTGACAATGCTAATTTTTTATCTTATTATGCAATGAAAAAACTGATAAAGACTATTATGATACGAAGAAGAATCATAAAATCCTTAATAATTGTTCTTTGTTATTGACTTTTCCAGGTCGGAATATCAGTGTGTCAAATTCATTTCCGTCAACTGTTTTGTAATGTATACATCCAACAAATAACTTCACAAACCACACAGTAAAAGCATTTATTTACCCTACGACGGCTTTTTTTATATAGTCACCGCTGATTTTGACAATGTCAATTCTTTATCTTATTATGCAATTCAAAACTCATCAAGAATATTATGATACGAAGAAGAATCATAAAATCATTAATGATTGTTCTTTGTTATTGACTTTTCTAGGTCGGAATGTCAGTGTGTCAAATTCATTTGCGTCGACTCTATAAATTCTTAGCAGAAACGGAAATGTGCAAAAAAAAGATGAATGTAATTTTATTTTCAACTGCCAAAAAAGAAACTCATCAAGAACATTAAAGTATGAGAATGAATCATAAAATCATTAATAATACAAGTTAAACGAAGTTTATTTTCCTAAATTTGAATATAACATGTTTACAATTTTAAATAATAGTTGGTCTATTCAGATTTTCTTGAAGACTAACGACCAAATTTTTTTCCATGTATTTGGCATTTCTGGTTATTTGATTATTTTTATTCAATAAAGTTAGTAGCAGCACCATCTAGCGTAGATGTAGATTACTATTGAACAATGTAAAAGAAATCTTTATAATTATGACAAAACGTTTTTGGTTCGTGTTATAAATTTTAATAGCTGCCATCTATTATGAAGTAGGTAAAGCATTGCCATAAAAGATTACCGTTAAGCGTTAAATGTGAAATTCAAATAATAAACGGTTTTCTATTTACAAATTATAATTTTTCTCATAATTATAAAAGGATTAAATTTATAATCCACATTATTGAATTCCATACTGAATAATCAACTAGAAAAAAGATTTATGTATGAATATAACAAAATAATATGAGTAAAAACTCAAAATTTGAGGTTAGATTTTTAATATGTTTTATTGATGGAAGCGGGAGAAATTAGTATAAAACATGAATTAAAATAATAATTTTATTATTAACTAATGAATATACAACAAATTATGTTGCTTTTTAAAGGTATCTTGAATCAAAAATACACTGTCCTTCTCCATCTTTAGGTCACTATGCTTTTTCCTTATACAAAAAAGCGACGAAAGATTTGGACTAAACCAGATTCTGTAACAAAAGAAATATAAAATTAATATTTCAATTTTAACAAATAACATGCAAAGTGATTCAATTTTCAAGTTAAAGTTATCAAAAATTCCATCTATTAGAATAATTAACTTGAATGCATATTTATCATCACTTTGATGTAGAGTTAGTTAATTATCAATAACATCCAGATAATTAACTAACAACTAGGAAGCTTTTAATGACAATGTATTTTGTGGAGTTTGAATTGATTCGTGATTGATTTGATAAAATTAAATTATAATAATTTTTTTAAAAAGTTTATAGGTTTAATAATATTTTATCGCGAATAATTCTAATTTAGTTAAATATTCAATATTTTCAGAAAAATGTAATAAAAAAATTGATTACTAAGGCAACTCACACCTAATTGTATTTTATTTTATCTTTTATTAGTATTAGTATTATAAGTATTAAATGTTTTTATCTATTATTCATAAAATAATTAGAAAATAATGTATATGGAAATATATTTTTTAAAAATTCGCATAAAAAGGTTAAAAACATCCTTTAAATAAATGTATATAAATGAAGATATTTTGGGTTATCAATAAGGCTTACCTTGATCAATATTCCATTTTGTCTAATAAAACCTTTCCAAACTTTTTTAGAAAAAATAATGGATAGTTATCACTTATTCCCATTTTTAATTTTCCTCACTAATTCGATAGATTTATTTGAAATTTCTTTGGTTTTTTCTTCTAAACGATTTTAAATTCCATGAATGTCCCGTTGAATGTAGAAAACTTTTCGAACTAGTCGATCCTTTGGAAGAATTCGACCAAACAGACGTTTCGGAATTATTTCTGCTCATTTTTTCTTTTCCAAAAACGATATTATCGATAACTTGACGGATTTGGCTGTGGGTACGAGTGAATGGATTCGTATGCATCTTGAAAATTCACTATCACTGCAAAACTTGCCGGTTTTTGTTAACTATAAGCGCGTGCTATCAGCTCGAATGAATTTCTATTTATGAGCGACTGGTTGATATCCTCGGCAATTTATAGGTTGTGTTGTTGGAAATATTTACGTATATTTTTGGGTTAAAGATGTGGAATAATTATTAATACCAGTTCCGTCGAGGTTCCTAATTGTTATAGTAAACGTAGATGGTGTTTTTCTAAATTTTCTAATACAATCTGATGAAATTATTGACGCAAGAAATGGTTTAGATGAAATAAACAAGTTAAAACATTACGTTTGATAATAATTAATGAAATAATGGGGATTTTTTTATGTAGCAAATTACAATACTAGTATTGAATTTTAACATGAAGAAACATTGTTTACTGAGGGTGCTTTGTGACTATAACCCCACATTTCTTTACATCACAAATTAGCTATTCGTAGTAGCTACAATTGGACAACAATAAAAAAATCGTTGATTTTTGACAAAGGCACACATAAAGGTAGCTATAAAACAAAATCTACTTGTTTAGTATTTTAATCATGACTTTTTTTAGTTCAATATTTATGTGTAATAGAAAATATTAGTTGTGTACATTTTTCTAAGCGTTAACATAACTTTAAACTTATGTCATTAATCGTTTACGATCGCCGACAACTATTAAGGACTTTTGTCGTCTCGAAAGAAAAGGGGATGACAAAAAATTTTCTTAACCTAACCTAGAGATATTACAAAACGTATAGAAGGAATATGAGGGTGCTGAATAAAGGAATTTGCGAAGTTTTTTGTGTCATAAAAAATCTAAATATAGGCACAAAATATCAGTACCTGAAAATACGTGGTTAAGTTAGGTTAAGGTAATTTTATAATTTCGCGATCCCTTCGTTTTTTTGGCTCTAGAAAATAGAAAAATCATCCGATTTCGATGAATTTTTTTTAAAATCTTCGTTCTCACGGCGGATTTATGAGAAAAAATATGGGAAATATCTCACCTGGGGATTTCATATAGTTTTATGACTTTAAATGTTATCATAAACGCATTTCTTCGCATATAATCGTTCATAACTTTTTTACAAAGCATCAAACGCAGTTCATATACTTGTTTTTTGTTAATCTACACAAAAAAAACGAAAGTTAACTTTTAATATTGTATACTTTATTACAATCAGTTATTTCAAGAATGTTTTTGTTCATATAACTTCAATAATTACTTAATAAAAATTGTAAAAACGATTATATGTGGGAAAAGGTCAATTTTAAGAGATATTGTTATTATTTTTGATTGTAAAAACATGATAAATCAACATTTTATTATAATTTTTTTTCAATTTGCTCGTTTTTTTGTGTATATTATGAAAAAAATATAAAAACTTCATTAAATTATTTTAAATAAAAGTTATCAACAATTATACTTGAATGAGTGCATTTTCATGAACATTTAAAGCCCTGAATGTGATATAAGTTTTCATTTTCTTTTACTTTAAATTTTTTTCGTAAATCCGCTGTAAAAACGAAAAAAAAATCATCGAAATGGGATTTTCTAGGGCGAAAGTATGAAATTACCTAGGTTGGGAGAATATTTTTTCATTCCCTTTTCCTTGCGAAGCTTCAAAAATCCTTTTAGATACAATTACCTAGTGTGTGATAGAGGAAACATTCGAAACCACCCGTGAGTTCCCGTTTTTGGAATTCCACCCACAAATACGAATAATAATCCAATTTGAGTAGTTGTAACTTGTCGATTAACTACAGAAATACATTTTAATGATACAAAATAAAACATAAAACCGATCCAGTGGCCATTACGATTTCATATCTTCAAATATTTCATCAAACAGATCAGTTCCTTTATGCCTTTGCCTCTACAAAAACTCGCATAACTAGAAATTCAACATGTCCTTGATTGTCAAGCACTCTTTGTTGTTCAGTCCACTTGGTTAGGTTAGGTTAAGAATCAAGTATTTATTTAGTTCTAACCATATTTCTTTCCGTAAATCTATTTCACTAGATCAGCTAAAACCGGTTGCTTTAAGCAAGTTGGGCTTCTAGTTAAGTTATGAAATCATCATAAACAAACTTAAAACATAATATCTATAGAAAAGAAGAAAAAGAAGAAGAAATGCGGGGTTAGAGTGCAAAAAACACTTATAGAGGATAAAAATTAATTCCGCAGAGATTCTTAACCTATTTTTAGTATGTTAATGGTTTATCTTTAAAGTTTTGGTGTTAATAGACCTTTATTTAGTTGTGTAATATATATTTAGGTGTCTAAATAATTATTATAGGATAGTTATTAGCAATTTTTCAACACGTATAAAGATTTTACAGTGGACTTAAATACACAGAGCCGTATTGAGACTTCGAAAAGCTTAGCTTAATCCACATTTTCAGATGCAAGAATTATTGGACTTTTTTTTTTAAATTTCCCAGAAGAATTCGATGTAATTATTGACGCAATAAATGGTTTAGAAGAAATAAACAAATTAAAATTTTACGTTTAATAATAATTAATGAAATAATGGGATAACCTACAAACATTTTTTTGTATTATTGGTTTCTCTTTATAGTTAGTATTTTTATTTCTTTTCTTCATCTCCAGCTCGGGCTTCCTTTCATATTTTTGTAATTTGATGCTTGATATTTCTCTTGATATCTTCCCATGACGAGCCAAATTGTCTTAGTTGTCTTCAATTTTGGTTTAAATTGGCTTTAATTTCAAATTTCCCCCTATATCATTTCTATAATTTATATTTCCCTGTTTAGGTATTTCCTTTTTGGTTAGAAACTGTTTCTTAATTGCGATGAATAATCTTCCAACTGCTCCAGTTCTCTCGTGTATCTCGTGATTCTTCTAAATTAATCTCCCTCTTAACTTCTGATCATCATCATCATCGTATTATTAAATTTTGTTTTAATGTCTTCCATCTTTCAGTATCTTACATTATATTGTTTTATTTGTCTTCTTGTTTATTTTATTCTTTCATCCAAAACTATAGTAAACCATAATTGGCGTAGTACACATCCTTGTTTTAATTCTTTTGTCGTTTCGAACCTCTTTGATATATCTTCCATATCTTTGACATATTTTTTAACCCAGTCAGCCTTTTAGTTTTTCTATTGTCATTTGTCATATTGTCATGTCATTTCTACTGACACTGTCGAATTGTTTCTAAAGACCCGGTGTACTCCATGTGAATTGTTTTTTCTATTTCTTCTCTTAGTCTGTTTTCTATTATTCCCGTGTATGTATTTGTTACGTTTCTTGTAACGTAAATTTTGTATTCCCATTTCTGTCACATTTAACATATCTGTCATTGGTCTATTCTTGTGGCCTCTTCTAGTTTTTCTTTCTACTAGTTAGGTTTCTACTACTCCATTTTGCTTTTAGTAGATCTTTAAAATATTGTCCGCACAATTTTATGATATCATTTTCACTTGTTTTTACATATTCTTTTTCGTTTTTACTAGTAAATTTTTATTATTTTGTTTTTCTAATGGCTTCGAAGAATAGTTTTTCTTTGTAGGTGTTTGTCATTTCTCGCCATGACATTAATGTATATAAAACGCATGTGAGGATGATAATGACCACCGATGAACACCAGGTTAGAATTTCACCCGTTCATTTTTAGGACTCCATTGAACGTGATCAGGATTAATTTCCGAACAATCAAATCGTGATTTGTTCAATTTTATCTTTAGTTTTGGCCGTTTGGCGTTCGTAGAAACTTTGTAGCAAATGGGAAGAACCGATCAATCATTGGAGTTGTAGTATGCGAATTTTGATATGTATAGATATTCAAAGATAAAGATGAAAGTAAAAGGATTCGGTAGAAAAAGAAAATCATCGAAAAAAATTATTGATTAGTTACTTTCTTCTGAATTAAATTAAGTTCCTTTGTAGTAGGTGTCATAATGTTTATGTAGGACAAACATAACATTATTTGGAAAAAGATTAAAGAACATCAATATAATGGAAAATATAACTCATATTAGGAATACAAAACATCAAGAATTTCAAAAACGAGAAAATAATAAAACACGTTTCTAATAGATACATATAGACGTAAATAAAAAAAATAAATAAAACTATTTAGTAATAAAACATTTTTTTAAAGAATTATTCAGCACCGTAAAAACCAGTGACGTAAGCGATAACAAAAGAAGTTTCTACTGTGAATTTTAGGGAAAAATTTTTTAAAGATGAACAAGCATTATATTTGGATCCATTGCAAATAAATAGAAACGTCCCATCCCGATATTTTATAAAAAATAAATTCGTTATTGAATCTGATCTTTTATTACTGTTGCATAACTTTTATATATACGAGGGTAATTCGAAATTAGTGTATAAAAAAGAAAAGGAAATTTTTGGGACAGTTGCGATACATTTTTGAACATATTTTTGTATTAGTTAGATATACGAGGGTTGTTCAAATAAAACAAACGCTCTGATACATTTATTTATTATCGAAAATATTTGTTAATTCCCCACTCATTTTTGCGGCCTCTCTTGAAGCTTTTTGATGCCGGTATCGAGACAACTCGGACATCCATGTGCGCACCTCTACCTTGTTGCGCCGTTGTTGAATTATTGACCTCCGAGGGCTTCTTTCAGTGATCCAAACAAGTCCTAGTAACAGGATAATAATTCCTGAGTGTAAGGAGGATGTTCTAGTACCTCCCACCCAAATTCTGATATAGTATTGAGCGCAGTATGAGTGGACGCGTTATCCTGGTCTAATACTCCGTTTCGAGCTAGTGTAACTTGTGTTTTCAGAAGGTTAGAGAGAGGTGCAGCATTTATGGAACGTCGTGTGCTTAGTGAGTGAACGTACAGCACTCCCCGTCGGTTCCAGAATACAGTACACATAATCTTACCCGCGGAACTTTGTTGTCTTTGCTTTCACTGGCGCTCCTTCCTGTGTACCCAGTTTTGCCTCCAATTTATACGGTTTGAAAAATCATCGCGACGATATTGAAGATGTTCGTGGATGATAGACTCTATTAATACTAATGTCGAGCTCTAGAACCGTTAATGATATTCATAATGCACACACTGTTTACACTACACCGACATTCACAGTTATAATGATTGACACGCGTTTCGATAAAGTTATCGTCTTTAAAGACTGAAGTTAAGGCCTGTACTACCTCACCGGCTCGTGTTACGGCTTGATCGCATTGAACACTTTTATAGAGCATTCAATATTGAATAAAAAACGTTCATGGTCGAAGCGATGCTTTGCCCCTCGGTCTAGAACATAATATTAATATTAAGGGCCGTGGGAGTTTTTTTTTATTACTTAGATGGGATAGAAAAAAAAATAGTTGTAAAAAAGCTTCCTTATATTTATACAGTTATTTCATTGGAATTCGACTCTCAATTTGTTAAAAAATCCTTAACTATAATTATATGAATTCTTAGTTCATTTGGATTAAATTCTCAGTACAATTGACTTTGTACTTTGTTTTGACACATGATTAGAAGAAACTAATTATATGTATTAACATTTAGAATAGATTATTATTTAATTGAATTTCTATCGGTTTCTATAAGAATAATTCTACTCACTAATTTTAATGGAAGCGTGTTAATAGATAAAAAAGTAATATAGAAATAATTAGTTATCTTAAGTATATTTTGTGTTAATTGAACGAATTAACATATTTATCTAAAACAAATTAGACTAACGATTGCGATAGTTTAATTATGCCCGAAAACAATAAAACAAATAATTTATTATCATTCATGCGTCTGAAACGGTCTGCTCCAGGCTTGTTCTGGTGGTAAAGCCGGTATAACACCTGTGGTCGTAGTGAGCATCCAACGTTGTCCATGAAAAGTAGCTCGCTCGAATCTAATCCAGCTGGAATCAACACTTGTTGTACACACCTCTTATCCCCTTGCGTGTAAATACCACGTGTTTTGTATGAAAACCCAAAATTGCCAGGATCAGAACAGAATTTATATCTGTTGTATACCGTTCATCACTTTTATACCACGTTTTCTTTTCTATAAGTAAGTTTAGATAAGGTTCCGGCTTTCGTTCAATGTTTAACCAACGTTGGAAGGTGATTGCTGGCGAAAACGTATTTTGTAGTTGCAGCTCTACATCAAGTCTTCCTTCCAATGATCAACCGATATGGTAGAACGCGAATTTTGGCGCAAAATCTAGACGCATCATGTAGTACCAGCTTGAGAAAATCCTGTTGAGGTGCCCGGTCGCTCGGGGAAATCCACCAGAAATCATACTTCTGCTTTTACCACTGAACAGCTGCTCCATCTCCATATTATGGGCATCACGGACGAATGCTGATGCGTGGAGGAGAAAGAAATATAATTAACACGTTCGCCAATCAAGTAAATTTTTCAAATTTACTTTATTGGTCTTTGGTATCATGTTAGGTTATAAACGCCTTCGAAATATCCATTCGAATTTCCCTTTTTTAACCTAGAAACTTTCTAACAAGGAAGAAAAAACCCGTTCTTCCGTATAATTCCGCTAAATCATTAAATCATTTCGTATAAATTGATGGTTATTTACATCGACAGACAGTAAATTAACATGAATATGACGTAAAACGCATTAGCATCTCATGTTTATTTATTACAAAAAAAAAACATACCTCTAGATGTATTATTTACGATACTGAAAATATTTATTAATCAATTAAAACAAATTTTTTAACAATGTAGCTGGACTTAATGGTCAAGGTGACTGTAAAGATAAAATTCTATGTAGTTTTTATAGAATACAATAAATAATTCATGACGTAGGTAAAAATAGAAGAAAGTAATGGAAATATCACCAAGTTGAAGAAAAGAAAGCTTTACGTATTATTGTGAATATTATGATAAAATTATAATTAAAAAATACTATTTCTTTTACTTACAAGTGCATATTCACCTGCAAAAACGCGCCACGCACCCCAAACAATCAATTTTGCGCGCGGTCTAAACAACCTGCAACTAAGCATTTTGCGCGGAGCGTTACGGGGTTCACTGCGTTCTCACCAGTAATTGTTGGGTTTGTCGATATGTAGGCATCTGATATGACGAGAATATAATACGTTTAGTAGGTCCTAGATTAACCAAGATCGATGCGGTTTTTCGAAAGGCAATTTTTGTCCAAGGAATACAAAGCTTGGTTCTTACACCGCGTTTTTTAGCCACTGGGGACGTTTTTAAACTGATTTACTTTGTTGTAATATGTCTCATTTGTCGAATCCCTTTAAATGGGCTGCCTTTAACTAACACTTTTCTCTGATCCACTCAATTAAGCACAGTTAAAAACGACAAACCTCCGAAAATGTTTTGCGCTTTCTGTTCGGCGCAACGTACTGTCTAGACGAATTTGATAGAGTACGCATGGCGCGGTTTGGTTCGTTCGAAGTGTTTTGCTGTGAAAACACCCTAACCATTGAACCATATAGACCAGTTAATTCTAGGAAACCAGATTTGAGTATTAAATCAGTGAACTTCTCAAAAATTAATAACCTTCATACTTTCAAGTACTTTAAAGTAGGATTTGTTAATAACTGGGCAAGTAAAAAGGTAGCGGACTACATTATTATCAGTGTTCATTTAAATTCTGTTTCTTTTAGTAATGACAACTATAAGCAGACGATAGAAACTAAATTTACAGAGGTTTCTACTTCAGCAAGATGCATATTCATAGTACATAGTTCATAGTAGCATTGTGGACAGCCAAGAAGCCGTTGATCACATAGGCTTGAAGCTTGAAGCCTTTGATGTCATTAGACAGCTGCGAGGCTTGCTCAAGTGCTTAAGCCGCGCTCGTATGAGTGCTGGGTACTCACAGATGACGTAGTCAGTAATTTCATCCTCCTCCATATACCAGCGGCACTCCGGATATCACGTGATGCCCATGGTGTGGCGACTTGGATGACATGTCCGGTTAAGAGGCTGGTCACTAGACAGATTTCGCACCTATTTAGTTATAGCAGTTGTTTGGTGCGAGGCCCACAAGATCCATCTATGTGTGACTTTGGTTGTCTCAAGATTTATATTTCGAAAAATTTATACAAAGAAGCAACTTCTAGAGGTTTTAGAAACAAAAATAATAGCTAAATAATATACTGTAGAGGAGATGGCCAAGTAGGATGGCCACACTGTCTCCAGATAACCTTCATACTACTGCATTTCAAATTACATCGAATTAATATAGTCCTAACTAGAAAACAGACAAGATCTAATAACACTACGCTCAAAAATTCCGTTGTGGAACTAATAATGAAAAAATGTTCAAACATTAGCACCGAGAACTGAAGAAATGCCATAAATCATGTAAAAAGGATTGAAAACCAATATATAGAACATGTAGCAGTTTTAAATAAACTTGTAATTGATTTAAGCGACTTTAAGTACTGTAGTATATATATTATAAACAAAAACCACAAGGGTAAAACTTGTATTTAATTTTACTGAAATTATATTCGCTTGTACATGGTTTTACAAAATGAGAATATCTGTGATAACATCGATAATTGATGACCAGAAGTATACAAAGATCAAAATCAGCTGATTTTGACATTTGACATTTATTACTTTTCTGTTTTTCGAAATTAAATCACAGATAAGGTATTTTCATAAAGGATTAAGATAACGTCAAATTTTTGCTCCAAACTATCATCGTTTGGAAGGATTTGTAATTACATCAAAAGCAGTACTAAATTTAAATAATTTACAAAGCAGATAATTTAAATTCGTGCTTTAACTATAATACACAAAAGTTAAATTATGTTGAAATTACTGAATATAACTAAAGATACAGAATATTTATTATACAGTTTGTGAATGAAATAATAGTTTATAAAATAAAATTGTTTATGTAATAATAGTTTAGATAAAGATTTTTATTGTTTTAGTCATGCATTCCTATTCTTTTTGCATTTAAATTTTCAAATGGAGAAGAAACCATTTTTGATTCTACTAATATAATTTTAGAGTTGTTTTCAATACTTGTAAAAGAATTAAAAACCATTTTCTAATCATTTCATTCAATTTTTCGGCATAAGCAGCAGTCTAAGTTTTAAGAAAAACCAAAAGATTATTTCTATATCACGTCTTTTTTCAAAATGTCTCCTGATGATTTGATTTGCATTATCAAACAAGCAATTTATAAAATGATTTTCATATTTGAAATTATCTTCCTTTCAATCAGTGATATAATAATGCAAATATAAGTTTTTTTTTAATAAAAGTTAGTTTTGAATCAACTGTCAGCTGTCGCTCGAAGATCTTCAACCGAAACAATCGATATTATTATTATCGTGGTACTGTGGCAATCAAACGCCAAAGTCTATTTTTCAATGTTTTCGGACAGAGCTTAAGTTTCACCGAGACATTGATAATCCAATGAAAGCATCTTGCTTCTCTTTTTTCTGTACATTGTGAGATGTGGTAGCTCAAACTCCGTAAAACCGGACCAGAGTTAACCAGAAACTTGGATAGCTTAGAGCATAGAAGAAAGATCGCTGACCTGTCTTTTACCGATGCTACCACGACAGATGCTCTTCCGAGCGCTGTCCAACATTATACCACCTAGAGCAGGATCTACAAGAGCTAGTCAAAGCGCAGACGCGGTTCATGAACTCTTTCCTTTGGAGAACTGCAAGTGTGTAGAAACAGCTACCAAGGCACGTCTTTCCGGAAAAGTACAACCTACAGAAGTTCAAAATAAATCTCTTGTGCTTGTTTTTATATAAAAAGTAATTTCTAAATTTATTATCGACGAAACCGCAGCGTGGAAATGTGATTGCTGAACGCCGACTGACAGGCGACAGTTTTTAACTATGCTTTGTATAAAGAGAAATTTTTATTTGTCGCATTCTTTTAAACAGATTTGTTAGGATTTTCTAAATGTCAATAGAATAATGAAAATAAAATCAATTGAGTCTACACACATACAATTCATTGACCTCATGAATAAATATTTATCATCTATTGATTATTATTTGACCGTCAAACTGGTTTATTATGAGCTCGTGGAATTTAATGGTGAATCTTGAATCTTGAAAAAATTTTCTACGTATTAATTACTTAAAAAATTGTTATTATACGTTTCCTAGGAATTCCCAACGCAACATACGAAAACAGTTCCTTTTTCAATTAGATTTAAATGAATTTATAATTTGTTTTAATTAAAATACTCATAAAACCAGTTATACTGGTATCAGACTACGTAGGAGAATGATCTTGAAAATATACCACGAGCTGCAATTAAGAATTGTTAGAAATATTGGACTAAACTTTAATTTGAACTTTAATTATTATTATGGTGAAAATAATAGTTTCGTTTTCACGTTTAAAGCATTGATAAACAAAGGAATATAATAAATAATAGCTTTAAAAAGCTAAAACAACACGCTTTATTAGAAAACTAAAAAGTTGGTAATAAAAAAATAAGCGAAAAAATCGATATTCGTAATGACAAAATTTTGAAAGTAAACTTGCAAATATGTAATGTAGGATAAATTCGTTAATAAATAAATGAATCAGTTTTGGGAAAAACGTTGATTTGTATTTAAAAAAATATGTCGTGTGACATTGGCCATGGTACCAACTTTCTGTACCTACATCATTTATTTTTTGGACAACAAACTTAGAACCGATTTCAAGAGAATAACCTGGTCATTATTGATAATTTATCTTGGAATTTACACACAATGTTTCTTAATTTATTTAAACACACCGTTTACTTGTCTATTTACTGACTTTCTCGCGAGATAATTTCGAGATCGATTTCTCGATAATTCGATTCTAGAAAGTAAACAAATAAAAAGGCCATCTAAACAAATCGCTGCTGTAAATAAGTTATAAAAAACAATATCAAAGGTTTCCGCTTCATTTTTGTAACCGGCGCGTCCACAACATTTTCAATTCTATTGAAATAATCAATTTCACGAACCATGTCGTCGACGAGTTCGTAACAATTCAAAAAATACAACATTTTAAACAACTACGACTCCACTAATTACGTAGTTAGTTATCTATAATTTGTTAATTGTTGGATTTGTTATTTGATGTTTTATTTATTGAGTTATTCTCATTGTAAGTAATATTAGTTTGAAGTTTAGATAACGCCATCTAGCGGCAATAAAAAGATTACTATGAGAACAGTTTAAATTACTGCAGGTAGGCCAATGTAAGAACTTTCCAGACAGAAAATTAATTTCCAGACGTTTGAAGAGAAATACGAGTTTCTAGTCGTCAACACATTTCGTAAAATATTTCGGGACAGAAAAAAGATAACGACAAGCGGTTTTCGCTATTTTGATGTTAATTGGAGTTTAATTTTGTAATAGATACTTGAACTTTTATGCTTTTATCCAAATTTTTCCAGAGAAATCCCAAAGTGGTCATAAAAATCAGATAAGCAGAACCGGACAGGTATTTTTTCATCACAAAGTTCCCACTTTCCCCCATCTCTTATTTGAAGATATAGTCTGAAAATTGTGAAATGAAAATTGCCCAGAAGTTGTTATAAAATTAGATTATCGCATTTAAAGTGATACTTAATTTAGCCCTTTAGTTGTTGACCATCTAAAATACTGAAAAAAACGCGTTTTTCGGGGCCATTTATGTTATAATTTGGTTTTCCCTGGAGCTATAATATAAACCGACCGAAAGTACACTTTTTTAAATTATACAAGATGTTCACAATGATTTTCTTATGTTTGTGGATAATTGGGTATAACTTCTTATATACCTTGTATAATATATACAATCTCATACCATTTAAGCCGTGAAATGAGGATGATATTAGACTTTGAATGAAATAAAACTCAATATATTTGAAAAAACAGTAATTTAATGATAGGTTCTTACAGAAAACTTTGTATCTGCGAATTATTTATGAAAAATAAAATTTAAAAAATAATTTATCACATATTAGTTAAATAAACATACATAATGATATTTTCCATTAGCTCGTTAACAAGATACCTTATGTTGGACTAACGTCAAGAGAATTTCCTGGAAAAACCATAAGTATTTAGTGGAAAATGCCCAATTAATGTCATTATAAAATTTAATTATTAAATTTGAAACAATTAACGTGTGCTGAATTAAAAAATAACAATTCAAAGAGATAGTTGCATAGCAATCATTATTTAAAAAGTCAAATATTAAATTGTTGATATATTGTATAGTTTTTATGGTTTCTCTTTCCAAAAAATGAATTAAAATAGCAATGAAAATATATAATAAAATCTCTACGTCACAAAAAAATTGTGGAAATTGCAAAACTAATATCTATCAATTTGTCTATCGAAAAATCAAGGAAACACTACAAACATATAAGACTTTTTTTGAAAATATTCTATTTTACAATACGCCGAAATAATATATGGGAGGTCCTATGACGATATTATCTTTGAGGACTCTAATAAAGTCGTCAGTCAGTTGCGTCAAAAAAATTTCGAATAAAAACGCGGTGTGGTGTGCGTTCCTTGATAACAATACACCGCTTGGCTTTCTATAAATGAATGTGGCTTTACAGAGATTGAACACCCACCATATAGCCCAGATCTGGCTTCGTCCGACTATTTTTTATTCGCAAAGCTGAAAGACGACTTAAGTTGTAGAATATTCAACTTAACAAGCAGGCTGTGTTGGAAAATTTCGACTTTAAAAAAACATAGAGATAGACAAGAATAAATATTTATAATTGGAAATGACTTTATTATTTTTCAAAATATTCTCCATTAAAATCAAACACGTTTGCATGCATTTCAACCAATTCCATTCCGATTGAGGTAACTAAAGGTATAAAAACGTTGACCTTGTAAAATATTTTTGATCTACGGGAATTAGAAAAAATCATTGGGAGCCAAACAAGGACTGTACCGCGGATGATCCATCGATTCGATGTTTTGACTGTTCAATAACGTTTTGTTTAAACTGATGTGTGACAGCTCGCATTGTCGTGGTGGAGATTCGTCTTTTGCGATTGGTTTAATTGATTTTTTAGGCAAACAAATGCTGGTGTACCATTGACAATTGATCGTTATACGTTGCTCAACTGGCCGGGCACATAATGAGAAGTAAACCAATTGAAACGATCGAAAGAATAACGCAATGGATCCCATTGTTGTCAAGGAGAAGGGGCAGGCCGAGAAAAACTTAAAGAGGAGGACATAAGAGCAGTCAATATAGCTGGAGAGCAAAATGCCGGAGCCGAAAAGAATGGAAAATAATAACAAAAGCAGTCAAAACAAACGACAAAGTATATAGAGAATAAAAATTGGAAAACTAGGAGTAATCCACCTCAAACAAAAAGTTTTAATGTACCAAAAGCGGTAGTCATAATCCACATGGGATTGTAAGAGTTGATAATGATAATGATGATGATGGAACGGAAGCGACGTCTCCAATTATTCCGAAATAACAGACGACCATTTGATTTGAAGTACTTCGTATGCGAACAAATTTTGTTGGATTTGGTTCTTCTAAACAACTCATATAGTTAATTGTAGTTTAGTTTCGTATTAATATGTATATATATCCATGATTCGTCGCCTGTCAAGATCCTGTAGAAGTACCGCGATTAATTTTTTTCAATATGTCTTTGCACCAATCGTCATGAGCTTTTTTTGTTGAGCGATTGTTAAATTACGCGGTATCTAACGCAAAATTTCTGACAGCCAAACGGTAATGCAATATTGAATGTATGCGACAATCTCAAGATATGTCAAATGACGATTTAGCAATTTCAGCAAATTTTGGACGACCTCAACGAAATTCATCCTGTAGCGAAGTGCGTACACTGTTCAAATAGCACAAGTCTTGGGTACGTTCACCATTAAAAATGTCAAAATTCACATGAAAATTGCTATATATCTCAAAACCTAAATATCAGCCCTCGTATTTCACAGTTCTTTTTTCTAATTTATGACTTTTCTTTCTATGTTGAGCTAACAACTTTTGAACTGCCCTACGTTCTAGAAACTTGTACTTTTGTGATATGGAGGGCGAATATATTTGAAAAACTACTAGATTTTCAAAAAGAGTTAACAAAAAATAATAAATCTGTGATATTGAAATTAAAATTCCATACGCATTAACACAAACAAGATTTGTATCGTTAAATAGGTTTTTTTTTTGAAAGAGGTGTAGCTTATCATAGTCGCATGGTTATTGGTCGTAATGATGTCATATAATCGTTTCAAAGATAAGTAGAAGGGAGGGGACATTCGAACAAATAAGATATTTCTATTTTTTCCATATCTAACTTTATTTGTAATTTATTAACGCCCAACGTCTCACTGGAAGGTGAATTTATCTAACTGTGATTCAGGTATCTGACGTTTTTGGTTAACTTTTTAATTACAATGGAACTTTTCAATTACTATTTACAATTTCGGATTTTCTTTATCACATTTTGCAGTCCCTCACACTTCAGGATCTCTCATTTATTTTTGTAAAATAACAACCGTTTTTTTCCGCCTTTTTTAATCTTAAGTATAATTATCTTGAGTTGTTTATATACGAGGTCTGGCTATTAAATAACGAGACTGTACGCCTAGAGGGCGCCCTAGACGGGTGGGGTGAAAAACGAGTAGTGCGCTGGGTATCTAAATATATCTTGTCCAAAAGCACGTCAAAAAAGACGTTTTCGTCACAAACTAGCTAACCAACTTTATTTTTAAAAACTTTATTATTACAAAAAAAAAACAATTTACAATTTTTAAAGTGAATAAACCTAATTAATTTCACTATTGAATTAACTAATATTCATTAAATAAACTAGATTCACTGAAAAGTGTTCACAACAATCATATTTTTATATTAAAATAAATGCTTACAAAATATGTTATTTTGCGTATTAATTTTTAGAATATTCTAGATTTCTCTTGTTGTAACTCGAACGTGTTTTACGTTAAATTGAAAAAAACTCCGACTGAGTGCTAAAAATTGTTGCAAGAGGACTATGGAGACAATTTTCTATCTCATACACTTGTTTTTAAGTGGTTTAAGCGCTTTAGTGAGAACAAATCAAAATTTAAGGCAACCAGACGTACCATTTGTCAGTTTTGGCAACACTGCGAGAACGAGTTAGTAAAAAACGCCCCGATTTTACGCCGTACTAACCTGATTTGGCACCGTGCGATTTTTTTTTGTTTCTGAAGAAAAAATCTGCTTTGAAATGGGCCCGATTTGAGTCGATGGAAACAGTAAAGCAATAAACGGTAGAGTTCCTAAAGGATTTTGCACCAGGACAACGCACCTGCCTACAACGCGCTACCTGTGATGCAATATTTGGCCAGTAAGCACACTCCAGTGTTCGAACACACGCCGTACTCACCAGATTTGGCACCGTGCGATTTTTTTTTGTTTCCTAAGATAAAATCTGCTTTGAAAAGTACCCGATTTGAGTCGATGGAATCAGTAAAGCAAAAAAACGACAGAGCTCACCAAAGAAGACTTCCAGCACTGCTTCGATCAAAGGAAAAAAACGTATGGAAAAGTGTGTGGCAAGGAGAGGAGAGTATATTGATGGGAAACATTCAACATTAACAATAATTTTTATAATAAAACCCTTTTTTCGTAACCAGTCTCGTTATTTAATAGCCAGACCTCGTAATTGACATAATTAATAATATTCAGTGCATGAAGATTAGAATATGAAATTTTTTGTTTCCAATCGTTAAATAACAATTTAAAGTATTTTTAGAACCCGGAATATTTATTCAATAATACGACATCATTTGTATATCTCTTTATATCTTATATTGATAGTTTTCCAGTTTATGTTCTAAATATCTATCTAAAGCGAGGTCGGGGTAACATTTCATCAACGTTGCCAGACTTATAATAAATATATCATTATATTTCCGTGTTAATAAAATACTGCACTGCACTGTGTTTCGTAACATTTTGATATGATAAAAATACTGTTAACCAAAATAGCGTAAAAACGCGTTTTCAAATACCCAATTTTCAAAAAGTTTCCGACGAGGGACTTTGCTGTGTATAATTCGTATCCCCCATACCCCACGGTCCTTCCCAGATTTTATCCGAGGGCCGCAAATGTGCCCAATCCGAGCCTGGATAGTTTTTCATTTTCAAAAGTTACCTAAAACGACTTTATGTATATAATAAGTTCATTTCCATTTTGCACACCGTTCACTTACAACAACTTAAAATTGCTTTCGGTAGTCAAAATTGAAAATTGCCAACTAACTAACTAATTGCTTAAACTAACGGATTAAATTACTAGTTGAAAGACGCTTAAACGCTGGTTTATGCAGAAAATTAACAGTAAATTTAAATTATAATTAAACTAAGAGTTTGCCAACTTTTAACTTCTTAGTTCAATTCTTTAATTTTGTGAGGTTATGACCACAGAATACGTTAGGTCAGTCTGTAATTGTTGGTATTGTTTTGTTTACAACATACTTTGATTCTTTGTTTGCCGCCATTTATTTATTATTTATAATTAGCTTTAATTTACTACAAAAACCAAAAAATTACCATTAAAAAAGTTTAGTTCAAGGTTAATTTTAATTCAATTCGAGTTTTGGCTGCTTTAGTCAATTATTAATTGCCACTGATTTCGCAATAACGAACGTCAATATTCACAAATACAGTACATTAACGCCACCTATCGTTCGATTGTAGAAACTATCGTGACATACGTAAAATTCTAATGTTTTTGGTCAGTCCAAGTCAAATTTAATCCCATAGAAATAATAAAATCGGGACAGTGATAAAATTTACGCCAGGGACGTAAGAAAGAATGTGAAAAATTGATTAGAAAAAGTACATTTAAATTAAAATTAAACTCAGAGTTTTGCCAACTTTTAACTTCTTAATTCAATTCTTTAATTTTGTGAGGTTATTAGGTCAGTCTGTAATTGTTGGTATTGTTTTGTTTACAACATCCTCGTTCTTTGATTCTTTGATCGCCGCCATTTATTTATTATTTATAATTAACTTTAATTTAATACAAAAACCAAAAAATTACCATTAAAAAAGTTTAGTTCAAGGTTAATTTTAATTCAATTCGAGTTTTGGCTGCTTTAGTCAATTATTAATTGCCACTGATTTCGCAATAACGAACGTCAATATTCACAAATACAGTACATTAACGCCACCTATTGTTCGATTGTAGAAACTATCGTGACATACGTAAAATTCTAATGTTTTTGGTCAGTCCGAGTCAAATTTAATCCCATAGATACAATAAAATCGGGACAGTGATAAAATTTACGTCAGGAGCGAGAAGGGATGAGAAAATTTGATTCAAAAATTCCATCTAAACAGACAAACTAAGAAATTTCAATGTTAAATGAACTATGGTAAAAAATCGCATGTCACAAACCATCTTGGTAATTTTATACTTTAGCGGTTCTAGAAAATCTAAAAATCATCCGATTTCGATGATTTTTTTTTAAAATCATAGTTTTTACGGCGAATTAACGAAAAATATTATGGGAATAAAAAACAATGAAAACTTATATTAGATTCAGGGCTTTAAATGTTCATGAAAATGCACTTCGAATTCGCCGAAGATTTTAGGTAAAAAAATCACCGAAATTGGATTTTCTAGAGTTAATTAAAAAACGAGGAGATCGCGAATGTATAAAATTACGACCATCTTATTTTGGCAAATAACTTGTTTGATGATCACTGCTCCCAGATATTTTTTTTTAATTTGCATAAACTTACAATTTATCTCAAACGTTTATTTATTGATACAAATTAACACCACTTTTTCTGTGGTTATTTTCCTACTCCACTATCATTATTCAACATAGTTTCATATATTATAACAGTTACTCATTTAAATATTAACAACAATAATATTGTTTTGAAGGACTTTAACTTTAATTCTAAAAATAATTTTCGTTTAATTCATTACTGCGGAATAATTTGTTTTATTCAATGCTAAGAAACTGGTTATTCTTATAATCAATAACGCAGCACGACCTTTTTCCTCAAAAAAATATAAATACTTGTTTCTAAATAATCGGTCGATACGGTTTTTCGCAAGGACAAGGTCAGTCTCGGTATAGATTGAACTCTCGTCCTAAAATATCTTTTCTTCGATATTATTGAGAAGTTAGTTCTGATTTAAAGTAGTTTTAACACAAAATATTTCAGAATCAGTATTTTTATTGAAAATTGAAAAAAATTCATTAGGTCTTAAACTATGTCACGTATTTTTCTAAAAGTTCTACGCAATAATTTTCGGCTTGCTATGCTCTATCATAAACTTTACGAGATAAAAGTGCCCAAATATCTTCAATTGGACACAACTGTTTGAAATTAGAGATGTTATCTTGTTTTGTAACAAAAAAAATCCTTACAGGAATGGTCCCAGAAGTACCTGGCCCACAAATTTTGAAGAAAAATATATTTTTCCCAGAGATGTACAATAAGAATCGTCAAACTTCTCAAAATAGTCATCACCTCTTCATTGTTGGAAAACTTTTGACCACCAAGCCATTTTTCAAGTCCTGGAACAGAAAATAATCCGCGGGGACTAAATCTGGCGAATAGGGTACATGAAGTACCAATTCAAATTTTAATTCATTAATTTTGGCCATTACAATAACGGATGTGTGAGGTGGTAGATTGTCTTGATGAAAAAACATTTTCTTCTTAGCCAAATTGATTGATGTCTTCGCTCAAACGTTGCAAGAAGTTCGTATAATAATCGCTGTTGATAGTTTTTCCGTTTTCAAGATATTCAATGAAAATTATTCCACGTGCATCCCAAAAAACTGACCATGACTTTGCCTGCAGATGGAACGATCTTTGCCTTATTTGGAGAAGGTTCTCCGTTTCCATTCTATTGCTTGAATTGTTCTTTTGTAGCGGGCGTGAAGTGCAAACATTGCCAAACACTCGATGGAAACATCTCACGACACTGTTTTTGTTCTATTGTGAGAAAACGTGGTACACATCTTGCGCACAGCTGTCTCATGTTCAAATCTTCAGTAATATGCGATGTATCACACTTTTTGAAATGTTTACTATGTCTGCTAACTCGCGCACTTTCAGTCGACCATTATCAAATACCTCTTTATGGACTTTCTTCAACATTTCTGGAGTCAGCACCTAATTTGGTCGACCACTGCGATGCTGGTCTTCGACCTCGTTTAAACTCTGTTACACAATATTTTACTGTGAATCTAGTGGAGCTTTTATTTGGTTGGGCTAAGGCTTTTCAAATAAAAGTATTGTATCACACATCGATGACCAGTTTTATCCTGGCTACTAAAGAAATACCAAATAACGTGACGTCTTCAAACTTGAAACACATGCTTTATAGATTGTCCTTGTATAATGGCAGGATGCTAAGTCCTGCCAAAACGGTTATCCCCCTTACTTCACCCAGATAAGGTCTGAATATTCCTCTTGTCAAAATAGCACCACAGACCAGAACTTTTTTTCAGCGAGTTTAGATTTTTTTCTATATTTCACATTGTTAGGGCACTTTTTTGTATTGTCCGTACAAAACCCAGCGCTTTTTCATTGATTTCCGAATTGGCAAATGTGAAGTATATTTCATCGTCTATAATAATGACTCTCCTTCGCAAAATGTATCCGCCTTGGTTAACGACAGCATCCGGTAACCGTGCTAATGGGTTTGGGGTATATTTAGAACACTTTTTCGGAATTTTCGACCACTTCTAGCTCATTTTTGCAATATGGTGCTTTTTGTAGTATGGCGCTAATTCTCCTACGGAAACCACTTGGGTGAACATTCTTGGTTTTTCACTTTTTGGGAAGCTCAACATGGTATTCTTTCTTCAAGTTCTACTAAGCTCCTAAATATTTTGTCAAAACTATTGCGACATACAGTATTATAATTTTCACTTTTTTATAAACAAAATTTCTATCTAGGATGATAGGTAGTATACAGGGTGTCCCACGACGAGTTAAAACTATCTGCATATGATAAAATACTTATAGTAAAATCATGAAAATTTCTACATTTGGGTTTTTTTAACTAAAATATTTCCAAAGACTGTCGATTTCCAGTTCTACCGGAAATCGACTAAATTTGTTATTTTAAACAGAACACCCTGTATATTAATACATTTTTGAAATTTACGTAAAATTTTTGTATACTTTTATCTGAAAACTTTTCTCGAAAAATACATATTTTTTTGAGTTATTAATTTTTTTGTAAAAAAATTGACCATCGCAGCCTCTTATAAATTATTTCTTTAGGAGAATACCCTTAAAGATATGAAAATGGTTTCTATTCGATTGCTTTTAGCAAACTCACACGTATATGAATCTATGTTGATAAATTTCTCATTTTATACAGGGTGTGTATAAAAAGTGTTCAAAGTTTAACGTCATAAATATCAAATTTCTTTATTTTTTTTTTTTATATAGAACCACCTGGTTTTTTCTATTTTAATGCATTCAGAGGTAAAAAATAATGCAAATTCATTTATACTTTCCTATACCTAAAACTTACCGTTATCCAGATATTTAATGTTTCCTGTAAATGTTTAGAGATGCAGATGTGGTCTAGATTTTATATTGACCATTTGTTAATCTACACAGAAAATATTTAATATCTGTATAACGATAAGGTTTAGGTATAGGGAAGTATACATAAATTTGCCTTATTTTTACCCCTGAATGCATTTAAATAGAAAAAACCGGGTGGTTCTATTTAAAAAAATAGAGAAATTTGATATTTATGAAATTAAATTTCGAGCACTTTTTATTCACACCCTGTATAAAATCAAAAATTTATCAACATAGATTCATATACGTGTGACTTTGTTAAAAGCAACCGAACAGAAACCATTTTCATATCTTTAAGGGTATCGTCGTAAAAACATAATTTATAAGGGTCAAATTTTTTACAAAAAAATTAATAACTCAAAAAGTATGCATTTTTCGAAAAAAAGTTCTTAGACAAAAATATACTGAAATTCTACGGAGATTTCAAAAATGTATTAATATATAGGGTGTTCCATTTAAAATAACAAAGTTACAGTCGGTAGAACCGGAAGTCGACCATTTTTGAAATTATTTCAGTTGAAAATATTGTATCCGAAAACCCAAACGTCGAAATTTTCATGATTTTACAATAAGTATTTTGCCATATACTCGGCGTTGAATGAATTGAGTTGAGAAACAATGAAATTTCAGCTATGTAAGTTAATAATAAAATTTTTTATAGCGAAATTCCTTTTTTATATTTGATCGCCCTTATAAAACTTACCTGCTAGAAGTTCGTGTTAGATTAGGAGATGTATTTGTGTTCTTATCATTTGTCGTAACGCTATTATTTCTTTCTTGCAGTATACGATAATGGTAATATCGGAACAAATGGTAAACTGTGTAGTTACCATGAATTACAGCTATTTCTGGTGGCGTTCTTCCACTAGCATCACGGACAGTCAAATCACTGTCTACATTCAACGTAAGAATATAATTTACCAAAGGAAGATAAGAACTTATCGCGACGTAATGTAGACAATTGCGTTTTTCTATCGGATGAACTTGATGAATATCCATTCCTCTGTCTACTAGTATTTTGAAAATATGAAGTCTCTTAAGAGTGTTACAGCACAATGCACATTCTGAAAAAACATGCTATTTTTATCACGCGCCATTTATATTATTTTATATATGAAAAGTACGTTCCACATTATCAAGTAATGAACAAACTGTTTGACGTTCCAACAACAAAATAAACTTTTGGAACACATGGATCCGCGTCTACCTAAACAAACTTTAGAATACGGAGTTCATCAAAGTTCGGAGTATGATCAGAGTATCCTGATGGAACAAACCTAATAGAGAGTGACGTTTCATCATTGTTGCCACTTCAGTAACTAAAATAGACGTAAAACAGCTCTGAAGCAAACGTAATACCATAGAATTACTTCGCTCATAAAAGCTAATTCTGCGATTCATTAACCAAATTTAAAATAAACTACTTTTATTTGATTCCGCTATCAAATGTGACAGTTTAAGTCACTTTTTGACATTAGGAAACGTCATGTTTTTCATAACCTTCATATATGAGTTATGAAAAGTAGTTTTGTAGACACTGTTCAAATTTAAAAGAATAATTTATTAATTACAGTAAAAACTGTTAATTATTCCATTATTTAAACTGACAATCAACTCATTATTTTATTTCAATAGTATTTTATGATTTATAAACATTGGAAACAACATATTAAAGACGCAGGTTATTCAAGTAAATCTATTAACTGAGTGAATATTCTTTAGAAACTCTTGTCTATTTAATTCCATTTGAAGCTGTGATATTTACATGAATTTTCTAGACGGGTGGGGTAAAAAACGAGTAGTGCGTTGGGTATCTAGATATCTTATCTATTGACATCCCAAAACATGTTTCCGTCACTATTATAGTATTTGAGCAGTAGCGTTTTGAAACGAACGTTATTTTTTCTCTTGTGTGACGAAAAACAAATTTCTCGTTAAATTGAAAAAAACTCCGACCGATGCTATAAATTGTTGCAAGAGGTCTATGGGGACAATTCTCTATCTCGTGCGCGTGTTTTTGAACGGTGTAAGCGCTTTAGTGATGGCCGAGAGAGCTTTGAAGATGACCAGCGCCCAGGTCACCCTAGGACTGTTTTAACACCGGAAACAGTGACAAAAATCAACTAAATTGTGCGTGCAGATCATCGAGGAGCATCCGGAAGATTGCTGAGGTTATGAACACCGATAAAGTAACAGTCAGAAAAATTTTACATGACAAAAGTCTGTGCGAAGCTGGTGCCAAGAAATCAGACTCTTGACCAAAAACACGTCAACGGGTCTGCTCAGATTTCCTTGAAAGGTTATGCTTCGGAACGGACCCGATGGAAGCGGTAAAGCAAAAAACAGCAGAGCTCCTAAAGGCCTCACTAAAGCAACTTTGAAGCATTCTAATGTAGAATAATTTTTATAATAAAACCCTTTTTCGTAAGCAGTTTCGTTATTTAATAGCCAGACCTCGTAGCCTTCGGTTACACTGTTGGATTTCCATCCTCCGTATTGTTTTATTGTCATGTGCATGTCATCTGACTCATGTGGACGATTCTGACTCATGATTTTGAATTTGGTAATGTCTTAACCGAATACGAATTTTATGAAAATGATACTTAACCCCTGATAGGAAAATTTTGATTTTTAATGGAACTGGTGTTTGGTGACTGATTGCAAATGATGGTTCTCTTTCTGATGAACCTTTTTCAGTTGAAATTGATTCATGTTCTGGCTGTTTAAGTGAGATCAGTAGCTATACACATATCGTTAGTGAAAACGTAGGGATAAACAGTAAATATTCCAGTTTTTTCAAAATTGGATATTGCTGTCCTTAAGAAGGCTTTTCTGCTTTTTTGTCGAATTGTGACGATTCTACTAGATTTTTTCGTAGGAATATTTCAACCTCATTGCTGAAGAATAGAGGAACCATGAAAGAAACACGTGTAATGTTTGCATGTGATGAGTAAAATGCGGCGGGATCCTTGGTTGAACTACTTTTGGAAGAGATCCAGTTGCATCCAACCAAACGAAAAGTAAAGTTGCACTAGTTGCCTCTAAGACCATTCCGCGTCCCATTTTACCAATACATCAACATGTAAACAAACAATGACTGCAAGTTTTCGATAAAAGAATATAACCTTAAAATTTCATACGTTAAGTGGTCGTTTATGTTTCAGCAGTTGGTGGAAAAAATCTCGCCGTCATCTGATTTACCATGAAGACAAGAAGCTTAGTTAGTATATTTAAATTTTTATAAAAATTTGACGTTGTATCATTCGCGATGTTGGTCAAACTACTGTTGATTTCTCATACACTTAAAGGATGTATTGCATAATAGATGGAGTTGTGTGTAATTGAAAATAATTGAGGTATCCCGTTTCGTATTTTAGGTAGACTTCTTCTACATGATGTTCAAGTGCAGTATACTTTATGAATAGCTTACCTAGAAGTAACGGAAATTCCTTGGTACCGTGTTTATGTGCTCCTTTTTTCAAAATATATTTAGCGATAGGTAATGACGGATAATCTATCACAGAAATACTTAGAGGGGTACTATCAAATACGTTTCTTACGTTAACGATAGCTCCATGCTGGACCAAATCGAAAACAATCCCCATATTACTTCTGGCACAAGCGAAATGTAATGGTCTATTTCCGTCATCCGAATACGAGTTAGGATTAGCTCCATATCTCAGTAATAGTTGAACAACTTCCCTACAATTAACTATACAAGTTGTCTCTATAAATATATTTGAACGATTTTCAGTAAAGATTGAACACAAGTTACCGCACTTTGGAATTATCTTGTGTTCAAGTTTGTTTCGAATTAAACTTACAAATACAAGCTTTCATTAATGGAGTAAGTCCCGTATTGTTTTTTCTGTTGATATCCACTTTTGGAGATGTTAATAGATATTTCAAAACCGGCATATCGCATTTTTCTGCGGCTAAATGCAAAGCTGTGTCACCATCTTCAATATCAACATTAACATCTACACCAAGATTTAAACAAGCCTTTAAAAAAATCAAGTTACTCTGCTGAACAGCTTCTATAAATGTTTTTTTAAGATGTTGTTTAATACGTTTCCAACCTAAAATATTAGACAAATAAATGAAAGTTTGAATCAAGTAAGTTTATAGTTGCAAGTGCCAACATAACTTCACATTAATATCTTGTGATAAAATAATGGTTTAATTTTTTAACCAGGGTTGAAATATTTTATAATATTCTAAAGACCGATTCATAAACTTGACACGTGACAATCACATCCGTTTGCGTTTGTCACGTGATATTGCCTAATGCTCCCAATAGAAAAACTCTTTGTTATTTTCCATAATATCGTCCATAAATAGCGAATTACAAACAGACATACAAAAAGAATAACAAAATTTTTAGGTTAACAACGTCAAGTTTTTATTTACAGGTTGAACAGACGACAAACGGCAAACGGAAAGTCAAGTTTACGAATCGGCCTTAAAGCACAGTCAATTGATTGATATTTAACTATATCCACTTTTGTTTATATACTTCGACGGTACCATATCATGATCAATCAAGTCCATATTTTGATTATAAAATTTAATAAGGGCAAGTTTTTTGGAACTAACTAATTTCCTGATAAGGTTTATTCCATTTTTAACAGCGTTAGCTGTTTTTATAAGGACTAATCGAAGGACCTAAATAAAAATATATATAATCTGACCTTTAACTCCAATACGCATATCCGTAGGACTCGATTCTGAGGTTAGAGCTGTTGAATTGAATGTAGAAGCAATTGTACCCATTTTACATTTTATAATATTCTCAAAACTGAAACCTGATTTGTCACTGTGACATATTGTCATTGTTTTCAGAATAAAACTGATTTTCCATACTTGAAACTAGGAATATCAATTTTATAATTTCACATAGTTATAATTGAAAAACCATTTTCAGCTAAATACAACTTATAAGAGCCATTTTTGTAATTGAATTAGATTTTAAAAAGCCATTTTATGCTGGAACAAGTCAACAACAAATTTTGACCAAACTAAACCGAAACAAGCCAATTTTTGAAACAAATTCAACTCATAAAAGTCAAATATCAACCAATTCGAACATAGAAAATCATTTTTTGGCCAAATTACTCTTAGCGGAACCAAATTTTGACCAAATTAAACTGAAACATATTAAACTCATAACGTCAAACGTTAACCGATTTAAAAATAGAATCAGTTGATTGTCAAATTACTCTGTTTGAGGTCAATTTTGACCAAATTCATCAAGTAAATTTTAAAACAAATTGGACTCATAAACGTCAAATATTAACCAAACTAAACAGAATCATTTTATGATCAAATTAATCTCAATGAAGCCAAGTTTTTACCAAATTAAACTGAAACAAGTCAATTTTTGAAACAAATTCAACTCATAAAAGTCAAATATCAACCAATTCGAACATAGAAAATCAATTTTTGGCCAAATTACTTTCAGTGAAGCCAAATTTTGACCAAATTAAACTGAAACACTAAACACTAAACTAAACACAAATTGAACAAGACGATTTTTGAACCAAATTAAACTCATAACGTTAAACGTTTGCCATATAAAACATAGAATCATTTTATGATCAATTTAATCAGAATGAAGCCAAATTATTACAAAATTAAACTGAAAAAAGCCAATTTTTGAAACAAATTCAACTCATAAAAGTCAAATATCAACCAATTCGAACATAGAAAATCAATTTTTGGCCAAATTACTTTCAGTGAAGCCAAATTTTGACCAAATTAAACTGAAACACTAAACTAAACACAAATTAAACAAGACGATTTTTGAACCAAATTAAACTCATAACGTTAAACGTTTGCCATATAAAACATAGAATCATTTTATGATCAATTTAATCAGAATGAAGCCAAATTATTACAAAATTAAACTGAAAAAAGCCAATTTTTGAAACAAATTCAACTCATAAAAGTCAAATATCAACCAATTCGAACATAGAAAATCAATTTTTGGCCAAATTACTTTCAGTGAAGCCAAATTTTGACCAAATTAAACTGAAACACTAAACTAAACACAAATTAAACAAGACGATTTTTGAACCAAATTAAACTCATAACGTTAAACGTTTGCCATATAAAACATAGAATCATTTTATGATCAAATTAATCTGAATGAAGCCAAATTATGACCAAATTAAACTGAAACACTAAACACTAAACTAAACACAAATTAAACAAGACGATTTTTGAACCAAATTAAACTCATAACGTTAAACGTTTGCCATATAAAACATAGAATCATTTTATGATCAAATTAATCTGAATGAAGCCAAATTATGACCAAATTAAACTGAAATAAGAAGATTTTTGAAATAAATTAAACTCATAACGTCAAAAAACGTTAACATAATTCAACATAGAATCATTTTTATGATTTTTATGATCGGAATGAAGCCAAGTTTTGACCAAATTAAACTGAAACAAGCCAATTTTTGAAACAAATTCAACTCATAAAACTAAACAGACTCATTTTATGATCAAATTAATCTGAATGAAGCCAAATTATTACCAAATTAAACTGAAACAAGCCAATTTTTGAAACAAATTCAACTCATAAAAGTCAAATATCAACCAATTCGAACATAGAATCCAATTTATGGCCAAATTACTCTTAGTGAAGCCAAATTTTGACCAAATTAAACTGAAACAAGACGATTTTTGAACCAAATTAAACTCATAACGTTAAACGTTTGCCATATAAAACATAGAATCATTTTATGATCAATTTAATTAGAATGAAGCCAAATTATGACCAAATTAATCTGAAAGAAGACGATTTTTTGAACCAAATTAAACTCATAACGTCAAAAAACGTTAACCAAATAAAATATATAATCATTTTATTGTTAAATTACTTTGAATAAGATCAAATTTTGACCACGGCTAAATAATTGAATGAAAAATCACTCTCACTTTTTTTCACAATGTTCTGCAAATGCATAAAGCTCTATTCGTTTTTCTAGTGCTTTCCCCCTATTTATTTATCCTTATTGATCCCTATTTAACAATATTCATCCTGAATGAGCCCCCAAAAAGTAGAAATTTCTTGGTTGTGTATTGTTTTAGCGAGGCACACGAAAAACTCTTCATCGATGTAGAATATAAAAAAATTAAACTGATCACAAGTGATTACAATAAATAATAAAGAAACGTGATAATGGTAGTGAAAATATTGAGAAATGTAATACGTCATCGTTATTTTTACGTGAAAAGCGCTGGAAATCGTCTTCGTTCACGTAATCTTCATTGTTTTGCAGATCATCACCGACTGATCACGCCCTCTAGCTGATCGATGGCTATTCGATGAAAACTCGACGCAATATGACACTTGTAATACATTGTTCGTATTGGTACTGTAAGATTGGTTCAATCCCACATAGGTTTTCCAAAAATTAATACACAAAAAAATCTATTATCATTTTATTTTAACACTTTTAAAATCACAATTAACGTTAATTTAAAGATACATCAGACTATTTGAACGAGATATCACAAAAAAATCAGACTAGATGAGATTTGACTAACGAACAATTCAGATAATCTTCTTTGGTAAAAGCGTACAACTGTTCGTAGGATGATTTATTCAATCCAGTGTAAATAGGGTTGTAATTATAAATTAAAACGCCTTTTTCAATATCTTCGTTATCGAAACAATTCGTATTCTTCCTACATTCGTCGACAAAAAAATTCGCGAAATATTGAGACGCTCTAACAGCTATACTCGAATGAGGTATACCGGAATTTTTGGAAAATTCAAAAATATTTTTTTCCGGATGAAACTGCAGACCGTAAAACGGATACCGTTTATGTTCCATGGATGATATAAAAGTTAGATTATTAGAATCCCTATTTGTGGATAGAATTCTCCAATCATCGAGTATTTCATATTTTTTTAATACATCTTCAGTCAGACCGTATTTGTGTAAATTATACGTAACATTATGGGCTTCCAGTATTTCTAATATCTTGTTCGGTATATCTGAGAAGAGTTTACTGTTTCTAAAACCTAAAAAAATGCGCTAATGCAACACTGGACATATCGAAAGCTTTTTACAGAGTTTGGCATGCCAGCCTTCTAAATAAATTAAGATCGTACGGTTTGTCGTCTTCACTTATCGATTGGATTAGTAGCTTCTTATAAAAAACTGATCCATGCAAGTTGCTATCGATGGATATACCTCAAAAGAGTTTGAGGTCCGCCCCAGGGATGCGTCTTGTCACCTACTCTCTTTCCCCTGTACATCAACGATGTCCTCGATAATCCTGATCCATAGCTTTACCGATGATAGCACAATGATGTCAAAATTCAAATCAATCGGGCAAATATACCGGACTAACACCCAAATCATCATCAATACCGATCTTAGAAACATTCTGACACTTCAGCTGAGGATTTGGTCCTGCCTGGACATTGAATATCACCAGAAAATCGCTTGTTGGGTTTTGAAATAGGGAGCAATATGTCCTGGCATAGTCACGTGGTCGATTTAGCCAAGGCAGCTTTACAAAACTTGGAGTCCTCTTTAAGATCAAAAAACTATATACCACACAACAACTTCTAATCCTCTACAACAGCAAGATTTGTCCATTTTTAGAGTATTGCTCGTATATTTGGAACTCGGCTTCCAAGCATATCCTGAGGATGCTCGACTCAATAGAAAAGAAAGCAATTCGACTCATAGTTGACTCAGAGTTGATCAGAAACTTGGACAGCTTAGAGGATAGAAGAAAAGTCGCTGTTTTCCCCATACTACCACGGCTACCGAGCTGTCCAACATAATCCTATCTAGAGCAGGATCTACAAGAGCTAATCGATGCTGCTCATGAACACTGAGATCACCTGGAGATGCCCAGAATGTCAATTTATCGGAACTCCTCCCTTTGAACAATTGTAAACCTGTGGAATCAGCTACCAAGACACCCTACAACCTACAGATGCTCAAAATCTATATCCACAGACATCTCCACACAGCCGGCACCACTAGATATTAATAGGATTTACCCTCTTGTTTTTTTTTTACTCACCTGTTATAAAATTCAATGGTACGGCGACTTTTTTCAATTTTCTCTCTGTTCTAATATCTTTTCCTAGTTGTGAGTAAATTAGAGCTTGCATTCCTAAACATATACCCCAGATAGGGTAGTAAATATCGTCATTATTCGCTTGTACGGCTAAATTGTATATATGCCGGGCGGCAGTACCATAACCAGAAGATTCATTAAAATAAGTACCGCCACCAGGAAATAGTATTCTGAAACGAAACTGAATTTGAATTTTTGATGAATTCAAACGAAAATTTTCGAAGCACCTACTACACCAATTAAAAACGTAAATAGATACCGGGTGGGCAACTAAGAACTTATCTCAGAAACGGAGGACGTATTTGAAAAAATGAAATTAAAAAAAAAAACAAAATATTCTAGAATTCACCTTACTAACTGGCGCTTCATATACGATAATCGAAATGCTCAACCACTTTTGCATATTCCCATACAGGAAGCCCCAGAGTTGACAAAGGAGCCAAGCTACTTAACTCAGCTTCGGTAATACCAATGGTATCCCAGCCTTGGCCATTTATTGTCAACCCAGGCTCGGAACAAGGTTGATTGACCCAGCCTTGACCATACCAATGATTACCCAAGCTTGGGCAAAGCCTGGATATCCCAGCCTTGGCTATTCATTGACAAACCAGTCTTGGGCCAAGGTTGAGCCAATCCTAGTTAACCAAGACGTGGTAATTCATTGGGGACCCAAGCTTCGGCTGTTAGTGTTAGTGGTACAGACTGAAGCAATCTACAAGCGTTCAATAATCATAATTTGCAGATTTGGAGTTAGTGAATATTTTTATTTAACTAATTAACTGTTATTATTATGTTGTAAATTTCAGTAAAAGTAAGATTAAAAATAAAACTTTATGTTTGCTTATTTTTAAAATCAAAAAAATCATATTGAATACAAAATTAAAAAAGATAAAAAGAAAAGCTATAAATAAGTCTTGTTATTCCTGTCCTGGCAGTTAAGGTTGACCCAGCCCTGGCATTTAAGCATGGCCCAGTCTTGGTGACCAAGCTTAGCCCATCGTTATCACTCCAGAGTTTTACCAAAACTGGGCTAAGCCTGGCTTACAAGCTTGGCCCAGAGTTCTACATAGTTGGGGCAAGCCTGGGCCAAACTTGGGCCCTTGGAACTTTCCTCTATGGGTTATTCATTTCACTAAGTTTTAGTCCATCTATTCAAATATGAAGTGAAACTAAAATATCTGTGAGTCCGGTTCTGCTTGGGCGATTTTCATGAACTTGATGTTGTTGGAAAGAGCTTTTGTTACCAAAACAAAATATATTGATTCTAGCCAATTTAACGTGAGCTAAATCAATATTAAAATAGAACTAACCGCGTGTATACTTTTTTTCTGTCCCAAGATATATGAAGAAATGAAATTTTTCTTCAAACTTTTATTAGGCTGGTTCGCCCAAACGAAAATTAAAAATTTGGAAGAAGATGGAAATATATTGACACGTGGTTTTCTCTAGTGGCAATAAGACACCAAATGGAATCAACTTCATATAAAAATAAAATAAAATTAAGATGATTTAACGTAAATGTTGAAAAGAATGTTTTGTTTGGATTTTCAAAAATATTCAACTTACCCGTTTGTATATTTCACAATTCGTGCATAGTAATCACGAGATTGCCCTTTCCTAAAACGTGACTAACATATACGAGGCTGATTATAACCTCAAACTTAAACTAAGTACACAATTAAAAAAAGAAGAAGCAGAAGTAGGTAAAGTTGTACAAACGACATAAAAGAATGATGTAAAACATAGAAAATAGAAGTAAACATTAAAAGAACGAGCCCCCGAGTCTACCGGTACATAAAAATCAACGAAATCCAAAGCACAAAAAAGATCAAATACCTGGGCGTAACGCTGGACCGAGGTTTCGCGAACACGTGAAAAACACTGTGACAAAGTTATAAACAAGCGAGAACAAAAATATAATACCTACCGATTATGACCTATGCCTCGGGAACACACATACGAAGAGAAAAGAAAAAACTACAGGCCCGATAACTAAATTGGAATTTCTGGAACCGTTGGTGAATTATACTGTCTGACACGCGTTTCGATAACCAAATTATCGTCTTCAGAGACTAAAGATAAAATCAACTCAGTGTATTCAGTACAGGTGCAATAGTCATTACGCTGAGACAGGCTTTGAACAACAAGAAACGAGGAATTATACGGAGCAACGGGATAAGTATTAGACATCATGGACGACAGGGAAGAAAAGCTATTCGAAGAGCTTAAAACACGTCCTAAAGAAGAATTAAGGGAACTCATCAAGTACATCAGAGAGAATTATAGGTAATACGCGATACCGAGAAGACAACTGGATTAGGTTAATGAAAAAATTATCAAAAATACAAAAAAACACAAAAAATAAAAAAAAGAATCCAAGATCCTAGGTGCTCCGGTCAACCCACAAGACCTCTATACGATTAGATCTTTTTTTGACACCCACCGACACGGTAACCCCGCATTTCATAAACAAGTACCGAGTTTATCCAGGGATAGATGCTTAACGGAACGGGCTTTCTCACGCGCGTGAAGAAGAAGAAGGTCAAGTTGTAGAAAAGGAAGTAGGCCAACTCTTAACAAAAAGAGAAGACTTCCTGAATCTCTCGTAAAACTTAGAGGACAGGAAGGGGTCTACGCGGAAAAATGCGACGCATCCATCCGTGGATTTATCCAGGAGTGGATGCTTAGCGGGACGGGCTTTCTCATGCTCGTAAAGAAGAAGATGGTCAAGTTGTATAAAACGAAATAGACCTATTTAAGTAGCTGTCACTTTAAAACAAATACTGCTGATGGGCGACACACATATTTTACTTCTGTTTAAACTTTAAATACGTGAGGCCGAGAAGACAAATGAATTTATAGGTTAAGTTAGGTTAATAAAAAAAATACCAAGATCCTAGATTTTCTGTGTCAATCTACAAGATGACACTCCTCGACACGGTAACTCCGCACTTCATAAACAAGTGTCGAGTTATATATAGGGGAAAGTTTTGATGAAGGCGAAGGACCACTCGAATTAGATATTTTCTGGCTGAAGAAGGTAGGGAAGGTTTTACCCTAGACAGCGAAAACAGGCAAACACATTACGACGTCCAGACAACCAAGAAGACAGAAGTGTATAGCCAACAAGCTAGCTCTGAACAAAAAGAAAAAATATCCCGAATCTCCCATAGAACTTACAGGAGAGGAAGGTGTCTACGCGCGAAACAGCGACGCGAACGGTGTCCTGTCGGAGTGGTTGAATGTCTTTCTTTACATCCATCCGTGGATTTATCCAGGGTTAGATGCTTAGCGGGGCGGGCTTTCTCACGCACGCAAAGAAGAAGAAGAAGAAGGTTAAGTAATAGAAATGTGAATGTTTTGCAGTGTTACTAATAAAGTTAGTAATTTAGATATTGAAATGAGTGATTATTTGATGTACATTATTTTACATTAATCCCGTTATCCCAGAGGATACACCACAATAACCAATTTACATATATTTGAAATTTATTTTTTGGAAAATAATAAATTGCCTTGTTGTAGTCCTAAGTTTGATAGTTAGGGTTTTTCGGAGACCATATTTTTTAAATGTTTACTCTATTTTATACTCTTACTACCAAAGCAATAAAAGAAATCTAGATTAAAGAATAGAAATAAAAATATTACATCAAACGTTTACGTCTTAATAAAAGCTATGTGATACATTCGAGAAAAACTTACCAAACAGGAATCACTCTTGCTCCAGCACTTTCCAAAAATTTTACATAGGAAGCGGCTATAAAACTATCATATAAGTCATTATGTAAATACTTTGAAACTATGTAAGTTTCTTGTGATAAAATTCCTACTATTGGAGTATCTGAAGCAAAATTTTTGGATATTAACAAATAAAATATTAATAATATAAACATAGTAATGTAAAAATTGAGATTAGAACTAATATTTAAGAATAATTGCTAATCAATTTCAAACTGAAATGAATGATAATTTATAAACAAACCTATTTTACCACTAATCTTAATTAAATATTATTATTTAGATAAAAGTCGTAGAAATATTCATGGTATAATCAAATGAAATTAATCAAAATTAAATAAATATCGAAATATTATTATTTTAAATAAATTGATAAGAATTTAAAGTTAATTAAGAAACTTTACGTGCTCAAGTTAAAAAAATAATACTTAGTACATAAATTATGTGTAGCGCCATCTAGACAAATATTCATATCACTATTACATAGAAACCTTCGTGTAAATTATTTTAGATAATAAATTAATTAATTCGTGTAATAATTCATAAATCAGGGTTTTAATTTTTTTAACCACTAGTTTCTTGCTAGATTTTTTTTATTTGCATAGACTCGAAATTATATACATTACACAACACAAAAAGTATAAACTATCCCAACATTCACAATTGTGCATTACTTACCCATTTCTCTTTATATAAGTTATTAATAGACTAACTAAATATAATTAGTCAAAGATATCTAAATTTAATAGAAACTCTGAATATATTCATCGTTTATTTATTAGTTAATTATTGAAATTCAAAAGCAGGACAGAAATCGATAGTTGGATGCCATTTTTTAACTGTTTTTCGATCATATATGAAAATCAGTTATAATAGGATATTTCATTAGAAATTTGAATATTAAAATATATATTTTATTATATTTAAACTTCATTTATTGTTGTTTAACTGGAAAATTTATTGTTACGGCTTCTGCTTCTTTTTTCTATCACATGGCACTTTTTTCACACGCCCATCAGACACGCAATATATTCCGTATATTGTGGTTCCATTCTGTTCTATTCCACGAAATCTCAATAAAAATTTAGCCTAAAATTATTAGAAAAATTAGATTTAATACTCCCAACTTATAGATATATCGTGCTGGTACCTATTCTTCCCATGAGCAGTTGACTTCCGAAACAGAAGTTTTATACAATATTGACATTGACAGATAAATTGCAGAAGAGTCTGGTTATGTTGTGAAGTTAAACATTGAGAAGAAATTTAATGTTTTGGGTTAAAATGAGTATATTCAATATAACTTACAATTAAAGATTATAGAAAAGACATTAGGCTGTTATAAAAATTTTATTAACAATGCAGAATAATAATAGAGAACGTGAAACGAATCATTCAAGCTCTTCTAGTCATCCTCATTCTACTGTAATGAATATGAGGGATAAAGAAAGATATATTGAGGATTTTAACTTTCCTTACTGCGATTTAACTTTTAAATACGAAAAAGTTGCCAAAATAGGTCAAGGAACATTCGGGTTAGTACCTCAAACTTTACTACTGATAAAATGTCTCTTCTTTAACAGACCCGTGATAAGTGCTTAATTTTAGGGAAGTATTTAAAGCTAGAGATAAAAGTAACCCTAAGAAATTTGTAGCTATGAAGAAAGTTCTAATGGATAACGAAAAAGAGGGGGTAAACATTGAAAAAAAAATGAAAACATTCCCTATTTTATCTTAATTTTGTTTTATTTTTAGTTTCCTATTACTGCTTTACGTGAAATAAGAATCCTTCAGCTTCTTAAACATGAAAATGTTGTAAATCTCATAGAAATCTGCCGAACTCAAGCATCACAGCACAATAGATATAGATCAACATTTTACTTAGTTTTTGATTTCTGCGAACATGATTTAGCTGGTTTATTATCAAATGTTAATGTTAAATTCAGTTTAGGTGAGATTAAAAAAGTAGTTCAGCAACTATTAAATGGACTTTACTATATCCATAGCAATAAAATACTCCATAGGGACATGAAAGCAGCTAATGTGTTAATAACCAAAAATGGGGTTTTAAAATTAGCTGATTTTGGGTTAGCAAGGGCTTTTAGTACTAATAAAAATGGCATGCCAAATAGGTGAGTAACATATTTTTTTATAAAAAAGTTTTATAAATTTTGAAAAGAAAAAGGAACAAACAATTATTTTAAGCTTATTCAAATAATACATTCTTAGATTTGTCACAGCATTGTACTCTGGCCCTAAACATTAAGTAACTTTGTAACTAATCCATGTTGGTACAGTACATCTAGGCCTTCTGACACACCTACTTCAAATTACCAAAGCTAATCAGGCACTTTTGATGTTATTAGGTAAGCTGCAAGGTCTCTCCAAGTATTTGAACCGCTCCCATGTAAGTGTGGGACACTCACGAATGATGTAGTTTCTACCTCTTCCATTCACAGCGGCACTATGGGTCGTCTGTGATGCCCATAGTGTGGAGGTGGTGTTTAGAAGAGTGTCCAGTTAAAATTCCAGTCACTAGTTGAATTCCTTACTTATTTAAATGGAGAAGTTGTTTGGTAAGATAGGCAGTAGACCCATCTATGTTTGTCTTAGCAGAAAGTTCGTCTATAGCGCTATCTTGAAAGTTTTTTTCTTTGTCCAAATTTACAGGTTTAATAAAGCATAAAATTTTATTACTAAATAATCTTTTGCTAATTTGAGATTTTATCAGCAAAATATATTTGAAGTATTTCAATACGAAAACTTCATTTCTAACCTTTTCTATGATGGGGCCAGTGAAGCTTTGCATATTTTGTCCTATTTTAGTAATTCTAGAATTTTTCTTGTTTGTGGATCGTCATTAAAGTCGGATGCAAGATTTTCAGCATTTGACTGTTGCAACTGACTAAAATAGGTCAATAAACTCGTTCTAATGGATTTCAGAAACTATCAATAAAATAATACTAACAATGAATAGACTATATTCAATGGAAACGTGTTTTCTATCAAAATTTCACACATTTCCATTATATTCTCATCAAATTAACTTTGTGTTTCTTGTAATAAAAAATATTTTGATATGTTCAATCATTGCCAATTCCTAGATTAATATTTTGACTTAATTATTAAATGAGAAGCACTATCGCTAGAATTAATAATATTCAATTAATAAGCAAAATTAATCAATTACCCCAAGTACTGAACACACTATTTACATTACCACTACACCAACACTCACTCCATTATTCTATTTCAGGTTTACAAATCGTGTTGTAACACTATGGTATAGACCACCGGAGTTGCTTCTAGGAGAAAGAAATTATGGTCCTCCTGTAGATCTCTGGGGAGCTGGTTGTATAATGGCCGAAATGTGGACTCGATCCCCTATTATGCAAGGAAATAGCGAACAACAGCAACTAACACTAATTTCACAACTTTGTGGTTCAATAACTCCGCTAGTTTGGCCCGGAGTTGAGAATTTAGAGTTGTATAAAAAAATGGAACTACCACAGAAACAAAAGAGGAAAGTAAGTAAATTTTTTAATGTATTCCATAGTCTCTTTTTGAAGATATTTTTATAATTTTGGAGTGATTTGTCTATTTTCAATTCTATTATATACAAAATTTCATTTTTCACTTGTTTTGTATTAAATATTCTTCAGGTAAAAGAGCGTCTCACTCCTTACCTAAAAGATCCGTATGCTTGTGATCTTTTGGACAAACTCCTGGTGTTAGATCCATCTAAGAGAGCCGATTCAGACACTGCCCTTAATCATGACTTTTTCTGGACTGATCCAATGCCCTGTGATTTAGGTAAAATGTTGGCGAATCATACACAGAGTATGTTTGAATTTTTAGCACCACCAAGGAGGGCTACACAGATGAGACATCATTCAATGCCAAGGCCCACCAGTTCTGCTGTGCAAGACAGCGGCTATCAAGACAGAGTTTTTTAATAACCCAATAAATTTATTCGTGAAAGCGGATAATTATATAACAATGATTGCATATTCGAATTGATCAATGATTTTTTTCCTGGTAAATACATTTGAATTAATTTTATGTTTAGTTGTATATAAGGTCTTCTGAAACGATTTATATTATTGAGCTCTTCCGAAATGCAGAAATTTAGTTGATCATATAATTTTCCACCATCATAATCCAATAGAAGGTTCATTTCTCCTTCTGATGCCGACATGTTATACACTTTAGTAAATAAGTCGAAACAACATACCCAATTATAGAGGTACAAATTTAAAAAAGACTAAAAACCAAATTACATTTAACTAGATGTAAAAAGTACCATGATTTTTTATAAAAAAAAAGTGAGTCTTAATAATAGACTTTTATGGGTCCCATTTAACCAGATTTCACTGTATTTTTATAAATAATTCATTTCTAATGATTTATGTGCAATTTTATTTTGCTGTATTCATTTGTATGTTTACAAGTCTTCATTATGTATCAGTACTTATCAAATTTTCTGCCTTGTATTTATTAGAACGATTCAATTATTGTAGAATATAAATAATTGATATTTTTACAATAATTTTTGTACATATTTTTTCTTAATGTAAATCACATTTTTCGGTAAAATTACTGATAGAAAAAGTGATATTGTCAAAAATTGTTGATATTTAAACTACAAGAAAATAAATTCGTTTTTATAAAAACTACCATTTATCATTCAGTATACAAGATGGTAAATTAATCCATGTAGTTATGGTGAGTACATGGATTTAGTGGCATCAATAAAAACTGGCGCGTCGATAAATTAAATTAGAGGGTGTGAACATCTACTTGTATGAAAATTTGATTGGTGTAGCTTAGACCAAAAAAATCCTTCAGAAATAACTGGCCAAGGCTCCATCACCCATAAAGTAATCAGCTAACTTATTTCTGTTCTCTACAATAGCCACTATGGTGTTTTAGAGGTAATTTTATCAAAACAACTACAAATTTGAAAAAACTGTATTTTGATTAGAATTTTAACTAAAAAAGTAACAAATTAGTATCTCTTCTTGGTGGACGTTTTAACTTTGAACCGCGACGTATGTCTCGCTTTAAACCTAGCAGTATCTTTCAGTTTAAATCTGTACTGATTACTGTTAGTTTCCCTAAATTGTTGCCAAGGATGTGCGTTTTCAGATTCGTCTATTTCAACTTCTGTTATCCATTTTTTATATCGAATTTTGAAATTAACAACATCTTTTATGAATGATGATGTAAGTGGCTACAACATATATATTTAAATTTTAATAATATAAAAACAATTTTAATTTGATTATTTTATAAAAATATTTGAAACAGTTCTCCCCATTAAACTCTTTCACCATAAAATCCCCATTATCATGATGAGAAAAGTGAATTTCTTCTTTAGGTTTGGTTCCTCACTTATTAACTTTCGGTTTGTAGAATCGCCCAACTCAAAATAACCATCTATAAAGTTATGAAATGGGAAATAACGGACAGTTACCATTTTTAGATAGTGAGTAGGAATAATAATAGGTTAGAATTTGACATAAGATGGCCAGTCTCCATTTCCTGGTACATCGGTTAATCCACTTACAATTGAGAGATACAATAAGGAAAAGTTCTTCATTGAGGATGTAGCTGTACTCAACGGTTATGATAAAATAATTGTAAATAGGTTAATCAATCGTCGTAGGTTTAATAAATATCTATGTGAAACCTTTTTTTTCAAACCCAAAATAAAAAACAAAGAAAATTTGCTCTGATACCCTTTCAATCTTCTTTATACAAAAGGATTGGAAGGAATATTTAGCAGAGTGGGTTTTAAATTGGTTTATAAATCCAACAATACATTAAAACATTTGTTGGGCAATCCTAAGGATAAAATACAAAATTTGAGAGGTATATTTGAAATTAGTTGTGATGATTTTGACTGGAAGTATATTGGGCAGACTAAGAGATCCGTTATTGTTCGGTTTAAAGAGCACATAGCTCATTTGAAATAAGGACGGACCGAAAAATCGAGTGTCATGACATAAATATTAAATTGTTAAAAAATATATCCAATAATAAATTGTTGGATTAAATAGGGACAAAGAGCCAATTCCTTACAGCCCACTCTATAGTTTAGTAGTCAAGGAATGAATGTGAAGATTCCCGCTGGAATTAATTTTCTTTCGCGGGGAAATATCGAAATGACGTTACGTATTATGGTTGTCAGCAAGTCGGTCATGTCCAAATCGGGGTCAAAATAAACAAAATACCGGTGACAAAAAGTTTGGATTTCGTTGCGCACTAGGTACAAGGGAGCCATCTTTATACTACAGGTTCTCATCCAGAGAGGCGGAGATATGAACATGTACACCTGTGCTTCGTCGATTTCTCCAAGGCTTTCGATAACGTCAAACACGAAAAATTTATCGAGGTTCTTAGAAACACTAACAATGACGGAAAACTCAGCAGAGAAATTAGGGAAGTGCGACAAAGGAAAAAAAAAGAAAATCATCTTTACAGTAAAAAAAAGAAACTGGAGTATTTTGACCACATACTAAGACACGTCTTTTGCAGTTGATTGTCCTAGGCATGGATAGTCGTGTGTAGTACGAGGGGACTAGGGAGAAGACTGCATTCATGGTTGCACAACCTACATCAGTGGTTTGGAGTGTCATCTGTTGATCTGTTTAGAAACGAAGTAAACAAGATAAGAATACCCTTGTTAATAGGTAACGGATAAGGCAATGAGAGAAGAAGAAGACGGATTAAGATGCGACAAAAATCATTCAATTCGAAAAAGCCTCGGGAAACTGAATAAGGAAGTTAAAATTGACTTGAATATTACCTATTTCAATCATTTACCTTATCTTTTCTCATATATTTAATTCGTTTTCTAAATATCTCCAAGGTTTCTATAAACTTTTTGTTAGGTGAAATATTTTCAGTTACACATAATTCCATAACATGTATTACGTAATTAAAATTCAAATGATGACAAGCTTGACTCAACATGGCCCCCAGTATTTCGATATTTAAACTGAAATGAGAAAATTTTGTAAAAACATCATAGAAAAATTATCGATAAACTTACGTATAACAGGCTTCTTTCATATTCGACACAAGTTCTATGCATTCGTTTTTATTTCGACATCCTAGAGCTAAAACTCCGTAAGTTATTAAATCTGGTCTATAATGAGCTTTATCAATTAATTTTAATACTTCCTGAAATTATAAAATACGAAATTATTTTTTTTATTACTATAAAACTACCTACCTTTGCGTTCTCGTAATCAAATCTCATACTTCTCTTCTTTATTAACATATTATAAAAATCAATATCGGGTTTGACACCTTCTTTTTTCATAATGTTCAGTAACTCTTTTTCTGATGCTAGAGAACTCGGTATACAGTCTAATAATTGGGTGAATGTCTTTATATCCGGTTTACATTCGCGGCTTTTCATATTTTCTAAAAATTCTTTACATCCCCCTATAAGTAAGAGGCGATGTTCGGGCTGCGTTATTTCCGATAAACTTATTATATTTCCTAAATGTGGTACGGTAGCGAGCAGATTCGGTCTCGAATTTAAAGTATCTAAACTTGATTCTATATTCGAACCTGTTCGATCGATGTTACAATCGATTTTATCCGATTCGATACTCGAATCATCGGAAGAAGCACCTGGAATTTAAATGTGTAATCAAGATACATGACATGTTTGCAATTCAAAAAACGACCAAAACTCATATTATTTTCACTTGTGAACTCGTAGCTTCAATAAAATGAGACTGAACTGAGATTTTAGCAGCAATCTGCACAAGCTTGAGACCGTGTGCTTCAGTAAGTTTTATAAACTCAAATTGAAAGTGAGGTTGAAGACATCCTAATAAGTATTCACAATAATGATGTTCACTGCCACGATATTTCCCGTTCCACTTAATCCAAAGCGTTATAATCGTAAACCCAAGTGGAATGGTTAGGTTAGGTTTGTTTACAAATAACGCTTCAACAATATGGCCAACGGCCAGTTGTCGTGTCTGACGGTTAGATGGCGATCGCGTCACACAAAAAATACATCCCGCACGACTCGTGAACCCCAAGAATTACGAGGCTTTTTGAGCGTAGAGACAAATAGTAAGAAACGGCAAAACGGAAAAAATAAAGCGAAAGCTTTAAGAGGTTATGTTATAATTTGTAAGTTTTTGAATTTGTTAGTGGATTGCTGATTTACATTAAAGTAAAATATTTAGTGTCACATCACAAGAATACTTCAAAATTACTTTTAATATCGAAAATCCTTCTAATCCTTCGATCCACCTCTTGACAAGGATCGTCATGAGTACACACAAATTTAAAAAATTCTTGATTCAAAAGTTGAAAATATGCTTCAATTTGTACACATTCTTGTTTTGATATTTATTGATTCCAATTATATTAAACAGAATTCTCAATTAATGAAGTAATAATCAATTTAATTGAGGAATTCTATACAAATATTTTTATGCTACATAAAATACTTTGTATTCCTGCTCTAAAAAAATGTATTTCTTACCGTTTGTATCGATGGATTTAATATCAGAAGCTTCTAATAATTTATCCTGTTTACATATAGTATCAATAACATTTTTAGTAACATCAGTATCCCCTAAACCACAGTCCCTAACACATCTTAACAATAAATTATAAGTGTAAATACTTGGCTTTATATTTTTATCGATAAGCTTTCTCCAAATAAGCAAGGCATGTCTGAACCCTGCTTCCTTATCTGCTATACAAGCTTGCAATAAGAAATTTATTGAATCATCTTTAACAGGTATTCCTAAAAATTAAAATCAAATATTCAGTTGTTATTTTTAATATATTTATAGAATTACCTTTTGTAATCATTTCGTCTACAAGAGAAAAAGCCATTGAATGATCACCACATCTTCCAAAAGCTTTAATCATGGCATTATAATTTGTGTCATTTGGTTGGTAACCTTTTTCAATCATAATATTGCGTAAATGTGTAGCTCTAGTTAACCCATCGGTTGTGGGCCAAGGACTATTAGCGCAAGCATTAAAAAGAGCTGTATAAGTCCCTCCTGTGACTTTTAATCCACGTTTTTTCATATCGTTATAAAGCATAAAAGCTTTTTTTGTATAACCAACTCTTCCACATGCACCTGATATAATATTGAGAATAATAAAACAAATTAATTATAACTGATACATACCTAAAAGTAAGTTGTAAATGTAGTTTTCTGGTTTAACTCTATCCTGTTTTAACATCCGAACTTCAACGACATCGATTGCTTCCTTAATTTTCCTTTTGCTTATCAAATCTTTAATTATATCTGCATATTTCTTTGTACTTAGTCTCTGTGAAGGTAATGGTTGTTCGGTAAAATGCTTTTCTTCTTTAATATCGTCCTCAGTAAGATCTGTTTCTGATTCAAAATTTCCAAATTTATCCGGATCCGCTTTTAATCTCACTAAAAATTGTTGCTCACTCAAAGTACTGGGTTGTTTTTCTGCTATGAGATTAGATTTTTCTGATTTTTTACTTAAAACTGTAGATTGAACATTTTTTACAACACAGGTATGCACCGAATTTTTTATTACAACATTGTCGAAAGTATAGGAGTTTCTAAAACACCTGATAATAATAGGTCTCAACATTATTTTAACTATATCATGTGGATATTATCAACAAAAACATAACCTGTAGAGAATCTTTGAAAAGTGAAGGAATTGAGGTTATAGTGTGGTTAATCAGATCACGATTTGAATGTGAAATAATCTAGATCCAGTTCACTATCGTTCGCAAAGTGAACGTAGTAATATAAATAATAATAAAATACTTTCTGCTATAGTATTAATACTAACACACGAATGTTTCCACTGAAAACGAATCGCGATGTTTAAAAACTGATAAAAATTTCGTTCTGGGTTAGGATCTGCAATCATTTGATTGAGCCATCTAACGAATTGTCAAAATCAACTTATACCTAGCTAAAAATGGCTGCCGTGGGGTAAGTAAAGGCCGTTGTCTGTTTCTTCGTGATTTGTAAAGTTATTTAGACCTTATTATTTCCAGTTTTATTGCAAAATGACTTCTTATAGAGTTTCTACTTAATGAAAATTCTCTACCGGAAACATGACTTTGTACATTTACTGCTTACCCACTTAAAACACAATGTAGTCGAAAAAAAAAACAAAATCATATTTCCGGGAGGAAATTACACTTTTTATCAAGTAGTAACTCTTTGACGATGACTTTTGCGATAAAACTGGAAATATTAAGATCTTAAATTCAACAAATAACTTCACAAACCACACAGCAAATTAGGATAAAAACCTCTATTTTCCCTAAGGGGGCCATTTTTAAATGGGCATCAGATGATTTTGACAAATCATTATGTAGCTTAACGAAATAGTTTTTGGCGAATGTTTCCATTAACATTATGCTTTAACAGATCATCCCACGCCACATTAATCTTGGCTATCGATGTCGTAGACATCGAAATAACATTCAGAATATACTATTTGGATACTCAGTAACTGACAACCAATATTATCGAGTCCATAATTGACAGTTATTAAATCACGGTATTTTTCACGACCGACCAGATGTGTTTTTACGGAATTTGTTCCCATCTCTAGTATTTTCAATTAAAAAATTATTTGATCCATGTAAAAAGGGGTGAGGAATGCAAAAACAAAATGTTGAATGTTTTATTAAAAATTTTAAAGTCATTTACAAGTGTAAAATTCAAAGTTTCAATTGATGAAGTTTCCTGTTGATATCTTCAAATTTCAAAATTTTTCTGATGAAGAAATCTCCATATCTATGTGCCACTTTGGTGTCAGCAATATGGATCATGTTGTTGTCAATATAAAAATCAAGCTATAAAAAAATTGTTAATTATAAACAAATATGTACATGAAAAATTTGCTCTTCGATTAACTATGAACTAACTGAACCTCACCTCAGATCCACTTTGGAATTTCCCTTCCAAACCGGAAGCCCCTTTAGACCATACAACATTCTTCATTTTATGCTTGAAACATAGTAAATGTATAAGTAACGTTTCAATTTCCTTATCCAAGTCCCTAGTTGTCTCATTATTTCTACTGTTTTGTGCCATAAAAGTAGCTAATTTACTTAAAGGTAGAGTCGTGTACAATTTCAAATAACTTCTTATGGTAGGCAACATTTTTTGTTGGGCAACTTCGTCCATAAACACCGCAGTTTGATGATGGATAGCCTCTTTAGAATAATCACCAGAAATAGAATCTATTGGAGGTGGATAAGGAGATAAAAATTTGGGACAAGCAAAAACGAAGCTGTTTTCAAATTCCTGCAAATCTCCATATTGCATTTTGTACATTTTTTCGTGATAACTTTTTTCTCTTAAAGTCTGCTGGATGGATTCATCGACACATTGAGGATGTAATACCAAGCAAATAGCCAATAGGTGATACATCTGATCAGTTTGCTTGTTAATTTGATCGTGCTGATAGGTTTTAGATGCAAAAAGTTGTTTGGTACGTTGAATGTACAAAAGAATAGAAGAAAATGTTCTGATCGCATCAGAATATCGCCGCATCATCATGTAAGCAAATCCAACATAATAAGATGTTGATATTTGACAAGCTGGTATGTGAGCATATTGAGACTTCTTATGCACTTCAATGTTCTCCAAAACTTTGATAGCTTGATAGTAGTCGCCTAATAAAGAGTGAAGTCGTAATAGACCTACTAAAGAGAAATACCCCAACATTTTATATAGAGAATGACTACCAAATTCACCAGAAACTGAATCTGGATCACCACCACTAGCGTACACTTCCAGCTGCTGTTTTATATTACTCTTATCAACCAAAGAATGTAAAACGTTCAGAACGCAAAGTACATTCCAAACTTTATTATTGGAATTTAGAGTCTCCAGCTCCAATTGTTTTTTATTTTGCAAACGAGCTCTGTATTGCGCAAACGATTGAAATTGATATACAAATTCGTCGATCAGTTCCCATAGCCACAAATCGGGTAATTCAAGTGGTACTGGTTCTTCAGCACTAAGAATGTAGTTGAAAAGATCACAATAATTATAAAAGGAATTAAACCTTTGTTCCAAAGTTGGACCTCCTTGAATGCGAGCGTAAATGTGACGGAAGTATAGTTCTTTGTATAATATCATAAATACCTGAAACAAAGACAATTCAACTATAAAGATATATCAATCCAATCAAATTCACTAATTAAAAAAATATATATAATTTGAATGGACCCTTGGTATGATCAGATCAAATATCTACATAGAGACCTTCCTAGTGAAAAGAAATTTTCCATAGAGTAGGCTTTGCAAAAATTCTAACTTCAAAGTTTTTTACTTCATTTAAATTAAACTAAATAATTAAAACTAAACTAAATAATTTGATATTTTTTCTAATGATATTCTTTTAGAGTTAATTGTATTTTTTATTATTTCATTAACTATCTGTCTGGGATATCTTTGTACATCATTGAATAGATATATTGTTATGATTATTAAACAAAATGGATCTTGAAAATTCCATTAAAAACATTTCATTTAGTACTAATTTCAAAATACTTCAGTTCAAAATTAAATATAATGATACATTGTTGAGATTTTTTGGAAGAAGTTTTTTCTACTCAAATTACTATCAATCTTTGGATAACTAGTTTCAAACAATTTGGTCTCTTACAAGTATGAAATTATTTGAAGAACATTTTTTAATTTGTGTATACTTCCTAAAATAATTGAAGCTATTCATGTAATCTCAATAAACAATTTATTATAGTGAACATGTTCATGTTTTTGTTTCAACATCTTCTATATAGCATTATCCTTTTTATTCATCTTTGTTCCAATGTTTATCCATTATTTTATATTTTCCATTTAGTAATACCAGTTTTTACTTCAATTTTCTTGAGGTCTGATTTGTTATTTTCACATTAATTTCCATTATATTTCTTCAATAGTGTGGATAGAACAATAGAAGATAAAAGATAAGAGATATTGAAACGTTATTTTATAGCATCTATCTACCAACTTTTTTCCATTTTTCTATTTATTTTCCATTAAGGGTTTACAGCTTCTATTTTCATTTCTTTCAAGTCTAATTTCAGTTGTTCTTTCCATCTTAAATTCTGAGTAAAAGTACAGCAGAATGTGACTATGTCAAAAACTAGAATGGTCCTCAGTTTTTATTACTAGAAATCTTGTTTATTTATATCTTATATCAGTGCTTATGCAAAGAAAGTAGCACTAACGGAGATTATTTTTGCTTAATATTGCAAAAATCCTCTCCAATTCTCAGACAATCAACTCCAAATTCAAGTAAAAAGTTAGTGCACAGCAGAATAAGTGCTGTGATTATGTCAAAAAATAGAATGTTCTGTAGATTTGATTACTAGAAATTTTGTTTATTCATCTTATATATCAGTGGTTATACAATGAAAGTGGCACTAATGGAAAATATTTTCCCTCAATTCCACTTTTTTGTATTGCTGATTTCTATTCATATTTACCCCTCAATCTATAGTGATATCTCAAACTTTTTTATCACGTTATAACACGATTATTAAAATATATATAGCCAAAATTCAAGTCTTTTTAGTTCTAATCAAAAATTAAATCAAAGAATTAACTGATAATCAACTGAATGTAAATAAAAATTGATTTTTTTCCTGTGGAAAAGAAAATAGGTTAAACACATTATTGATCTGTATAAATATAATAAATTCATAAACTCTTTATATTATATCAAGTTTAGTATCACCATTAACTCTGTTGTTGAAATATGGAATACAGAAATCAACTTAAAGTTAAAACTGAAGGGATGGCACAAAGACTGAAAGATGAATTATCTAGTAGACAAAATAAAATTAAAGAAAAACTACATGATGAATTATCAAACAGACAGAATCAGATAAAGGAAAAATTTCAAGATTTGGCAGGTAATATATGGATATTATTAAAATTTTTAATACTCACTGGATCACTATCGATAATAGCAATAACTTCTGACTCCTCAGGCCAGGGTCTCTTTTCAAAATAGTCTTCTGTAAGTTTTGGCCAAGTGTGCTCATAAAGAGTTTGTAGCTCGAAAACGAAACATTCGTTAATATTATAACGAAAGTATACCAAGAAGTTTTTCACAGTTTCTGGCATTTTAAAGTGCTGTCTACTGTATTCATCCAAAGCCGGATCTCCTGTATGAGATGATCCATCTTCGTATGTAAAATCTTGATACCCCTAAAGTTTTTATTTATTATGAAGTAATAGAACGATTAACATTTTCATTAAACTTCACTATCAAATGTTATTGTTTTATTATTACTAAGTGCACTAATCACTCGAGTTTTGTATATCAATGTCATTTTTAACAATGCTAAATTTGAAATATTGTGGTATTTTTGAAAAATTTTTGATATGAATAAAGTCAAGAAAAAATAACGATATGGGATTAGTACCTGCAAAGCATGTAGGTAAGATATTTTTTTCTTTACATATATTTGAATTTAAATAAAATTAGTTACCTGTTCATAATCCTCATCTCTGTATCCTTTTGACATGATTAAATCGTATCAACCCCTAAAAAATACTAAATTGATAAACCCTATGCGTGGATATTAATATTTGTGAAAAAAAGGAAAAAGGTTATGTCAATGTTAGTGAATGGACTTGAAAACGAAGAAGATATACGACAGCACCCATGAATTAACATTACACATATTACAAATCGTTATATAATTAATTTGTTTTATGATTATTTGATTAATTCGCTTATTAGTTTCCATTTGATTTCTATTACGATTTTAATTTACAAATAATGTGGCCAAGTTAATAGTGGCTGAAATATTACCCAGTACTTTCGTTTTATCTATGCATTTTTAGTTTAGATTTCCAATTAGACTATGTTCCATTTCACTGTTTGCATAATACTTAAATAAGATTGTTTAAAAAACCCCCACTGAATCATTCAAATTGTAGTATTTATTTATCAAAAAAATCGGAAATTTGATAATAAATTTTATTTTGACCTTAGATTATCAGTATTATGTTTTATTATCATTTAAATTGAAATATTTCCGTCGCTGTGTTATTATAAAAAGGATTCCATTAATGATGTTGACAACCTTGTAATTAGAAATAATGTTTGCTTCAGGAATAAATGGTAACTGATAAATACTTTTTTCATACATATGTAAAATAGATATTTATTTATTATATTATAGAAAATAAAGAACAAGACAAATTTATGTGAAGAAGTACATTTGATAATATCTTTAAATAAATCAATGTTTTCGGTATTCGTATTAAATTTTTTTTACTAACTTTTAATTCAATGCTAGGATTTAATTTAAAAAGTCTAGTGACTCATTTTTTTTTTCAGTTTTGAGAAATTTCCTAAGCTTTGAACCCCAACCAAATAAAGTAATTGAAACAAGACCTGATTTATTTACATCTAGGGGAATCCATTGCAGAGAAGATGGTTTGGTGTTATATACACCTGCAATTAATGAAAAAGACAAAGGGATAAAATCACATTATGAAATTGTGCTCCATAGACCGACTACCGAAACATTACATCAGATTTTCAGGTATATATTCCAGGGTTCATCACTCGCAACTTATAGGTATTGACTTTTATTTATTTCTAAACAGCTGAGGCTTTTTATGCATAGCTACAATGCAAAAATCATGGACTAGGTATTTATATTACTTAATGATCTTGTCCGTGTTAAGTATTTTTGCTTTTTGATGTGTTTAGGTTGCCAACGCTGTACTAAATCTGTATCTTGTACAAAATTCAACCAGCTTAAGCTTGAAATATGTTGATAAAAAAGTTGTAAATAGATTAATGGATATGAAGATGGGCATTTATCAACTATTAAAGAAAATGGTACTTAATAATATTAGGGAAATGTATTCATAGAATTTTTTAGAAACAATTTAATTTCTTAATAAAAATCTGTTACATTTATATTTTTTGATAATTTTAAATTACTGACCATTAACTTACATGTTACTGTGATCTCATAGGGAGTTAAAAATCAAATTTAGGATGAATTTTAAATTTGGTTGTTTTGGTTTTAGGGGGCTAAAAATAAAATGTAGGGTGGTTTTGACTTTAAAATTTGGTTATTTGTTTCGTATGGGGCTAAAGGTACAATTTAAGATGGAATTTGACTTTTAAATTTGGTTGTTCTGATCTTAGGTGGGTATAAATAAAGATCATGCTGTAAATAAAATTTAAAGTTTAAAGTTTAACCTTTAAATTTGGTTGTTCTGATATTGGAAGTTTTTTTTTCAAATTTGTGTATAGCTTTATACACCAAATTTTATTAAGATCATTAAATGTGAGTGTATAATTGAAATAAGTAGTTGAGAAATGCTCAAATACTCTAAGCTCTCATTAAATACTAACTGCTGTTTTTAGTTTATTCCGAACACCTAACTTAGAATTGGCAGAAACAAGATTTTTAATTTACAAGGACAAATTACCCCTATTTATAGAAGTAGCCAAGGAAGTAAGCTTTTTATTGTATTGTTTTATGCATTTAACATTTCTTTTATAATTTAGTTATATTTGTTCGATATATATATTTAGATATTTTTTATTTTAGATGTGTAACATTCACAGTCTACAAAAAATCTGCGATGTTCTTCAGGAACATCCAGGCTGGACTTTAGCCCATCTAGCTGCATACTTTGCTCTCTATGATTCTTTTAACGACGCAAAAATAAGCGGTTTTTTAAATAGTACCGATGATGAAACTGGTATGTCACCATTGCAGGTTGCCATCACAACTCAAAACATCAAAACTATCCAACTAATGGTAGCTGCAAACGCTTCTTTAGAACACTTGGACTACGAATTAAACTCAGTTTTCCACTATGCTGCCAGTACTACAAAAGAAATTGTTTCAGTAAGTAGAATTATTTTAACGACAAAATCATACTAATGAATAAAATTTCAGGCATTAGCTCAAAGCACACCGTTACGTTGCCTAAACGGTCGTAATAAAAAGGGATTCACTCCTTTACACTTAGCATGTCTAGCAGATAAACCGGAATGTGTGAAAGCTTTGCTTTTAGCAGGAGCTGATGTTAATATAACTGCTACTAAAGGTGAAAATCAATATGAGGATACAGTAGAACCTGGTTATGTCGCACATTACGTTCAAAGTAACCCAAATACTTTTTATAACAAAGATATGAAGAACGGAGGCACACCACTACATTGGGCTAGTTCTAGACAAGTCATAGAGGCGTTGATTGATGTTAATTGCCATATTGACGCGTTGAATTTCGAAAATAAAACAGCTCTACATATTATGGTTGAAAGAAATCGGTAAGACTAGTTTTTATAACCAAAAAAATAATGCAGCCGCAGTTGTATCCGCCGCCCCCCATTTTAATAAAAAATAAACAGAAAAAATATATCCCCAAACCGAGAAGAACCGTTTTTATTTACTCCAAAGCTCCCTTTTCGTTTTCTTCTTGTCAATGGTCGTTCGCTTCACTACACGCACGACCCCACGCAACCTCCACAACTCCAGCCCTGCAGAGGAGCAACTCCTATATCGGGGCCAACTTCAACTGTTAAATCAATAAAAAGAGGACCACACCGGAAAAGCGAAAATGATTTTATTTGAAGAATAGGTTAGGTTATGTCAAAATCAAGGTCATCGGAGGGTTGTAACTTATATCGAAGAATTTTTCCTTTATCCTACCAAAAAATCCAACTTATCTCTATCTATCTCTCTCATTTCTCACTGTTTTATGGAAGTATGGCTAGTTGCCCATTACTAAGAAGCTAGACAATACAGGGAAGATTCAGGAGAAACTGGCCAAAAGACCTAAAATAAGGTGTGGAGGAGATCTTCTCACGGGAGAAGTCTCATTATAACCTATAAAATTGTAAATTCTGATATTTTTAAATAAACATATAAAAATTTGTAGTTTGGATTGTGTAGTTGCGTTATTAAGTAAACAAGCCAACGCTAATTTGGGCGATAAAGATGGTAACAGACCGTTACATTTAGCTGTTAAAACAAACAATTTAGCAATACTTCAAGCTCTCATTATATTCGGAGTTGAATTAGATCTACTTAATAACAAAGGAGAAACAGCGAGACATTTAATTACACCAGGTGAGCAATTACGAATTTTTTTCGTTTATAAATTATTACAAAAAAAACTACCCTTTATATATTTTGTAGAAAACGAAGCAAAGATTTTATATTATTTATCAGCTGTTGGTGCTAGAAGGTGCGTAAAAGAAATGGCAGGTTGTACCGAGGGTTGTCATGCTAATGGTACTTATGAAGGTGTTGCTCCACCAAAGGTTAGTATAATATAACCCTATCCCAGCAGATGTTTAAAAAATCCTAGAGGGAATTTATATTAGTATATTAAGTACCAATGGGATGTATATGTCCAATCCACAGTTTTTTTTTTAACCAGCACGCTGACAACTAAGCATTCTTAACAATAAACTACCAATCATTTCTGTTCTGAGCATGGTTAGTAAATGGATCAAGTTCGCCTTAACGTCCTCGAACCAGTGAATGCACGGTCTTCCTCTCAGTCGCCGTCTTCCAGGGTATTGATTAGAAAGCGTCCTCTCTACGTGTCCCGGCTGCCTCAGACGCGCCCTCCAGATGAACACCACCAAATCTGCTTATACATCTGCTTCAGCTCAGCATTCCTCCGGATCCTCCACCCACTGTTCAAAATCTGTTCACTAGTCCATGTTTCATATCCTTATGTGACTACGGGACGGATTATTGTCTTTTAAATTGTGAGCTTTGACCTTAGTGAGATCCCCCTAAACATGAACGCTCTTTGGACTGCTGAAAATAGTCTATTCCCCGCTGTAACTTTTGTTGTCTTCAGTTATCAAGGCCTCAAGATATTTGAATTGATGGCACACAGGGATGCGATGTTCTCTGACTTGAAACGTGGTTTGCGAGGTCGACGCAAGCTTGTGTTACCGAGACCTTCACTTTGCCAGAGGCGTTCCTCATTGTCATTCTAACCATACGCACCAGCTTCTTTGGGAAGCTAAACCCCACCAGATCCTAATACAGTTGGTTTCTGAGGATACTGTCGTACGCCTGGTGGAAGTCAATGAAGAGGTGGTGAAGATGGTACTCTTAGATTTTCTTTAGGATCTGACGGATCGTAAATATGTGATAAACAGCAAACGATTCGGGTTTAAACCGCTCTGATTACTCACCTACTTTTTTCTCCATGTACTCTACCAGCTTTTGGTTTAAGCAGCAGGTAAATATTTTGTAGGCTGTACACAGCAAAGTGATTCCACTGTAATTTGAACAGATCATTTTATCTCCTTTATTGTAGATAGGGTAGTTTCCTGGAATGTTCCACTCATTTGGTAACATTTCAGTGTTTCAAATTAGGAATGTCATCTACCCCAGGGGACTTGTTGTGTTTCAGCTTTTTGATACTGCGAAGGATTTCCTCTCTTATCTGAGGGTCTATTTGATCACTGCTCTGGTCGTCTTTAATGCTAACGGTTACTTCAGTTGAGATGGGGGTGCCTGATTCAACAACTCCTGGAAGCAGCTGGTATATCATTGAGCTTTCTTTTGAGGGTCAGTTATAAGATTTTCGTCGGGGTTATTACCATAAGGTGACTTGAGGATTGTATACTGCCTTCATTTTTTTTAGTTAGTCATAAATACAAGGTAGAACAAATATGTCCAGGGTTTCCAAAAGACCTAAATAAACCAATTGGTACTGAAAGGGATAAACCATAGGTTCATACATCTAACATTATTATTTTTAGGTTAATGGTGCGACAAACAGGGATGTATTGAACGCAATGTTATCGGTCGCAGGTATGGAAGTGGCAACTAAAAAACATAAAAACAGTTTTCCAAAAAATGGTAGATTACTGTGTTTGGATGGCGGTGGTATCAGAGGATTAATTCTGATACAAATGTTATTAGAACTCGAGAGGGTTTTGGAAAGGCCTATTAAAAATTGTTTTGATTGGATAGCGGGAACTAGTACTGGAGGTATTTTAGCGTTAGGTACATGATTTTTAAATTATTTTATGAGACAGTATTTAATTTATTTTTAATTTCATTTAGCGATCGCTACTGGAAAAACGATGAAAGAATGTCTCTGTCTCTATTTCCTTTTGAAAGAACAAGTTTTTGTTGGCATTCGACCGTATTCAAGTGAATGTCTTGAGAATATATTGAAAGATACTTTCGGTACTGATACCGTTATGTCCAGTATTAAACACCCCAGAGTTATGGTAACTGGAGTTTTAGCTGATAGGAAACCAGTGGAATTACACCTGTTCAGGTATTTTTTTTTCTAGTTTTAGTCATAGTTTAGAAATTTTATACCGAATTATACAAACAATTCATGTGATTTTATTTAGGATTAGTAAAAATGTTTATATAGGGTTTGTATAGGGCAAATATTAGAAAACGGTAAAAAATGGGACCATGACTCACATCCAATATCTTTAAAAGTCTAAGGAAAAGAGAAGACTATGTATACAATTTACTTAAACAAGTCCTAATAATATTTTAGAAGTGGCTCATGATTCTTTTTATGAATTATCATGTTTTTTAGGAGTTACACCAGTCCTAATGATATTTTAGAAGTAACTCATGATTCTCGTTATGAATTACCAGATCCACCAGATAAACAACTCATATGGGAAGTGGGTAGAGCCACTGGGGCGGCTCCTACATACTTTAGGTATGTTTCAAAAAAATTTTTCTTCTATTCCAATATCACCTTCTATATTGATACTTATTACCAATATAGAGCCATCAAAATTCACTAATTATTTTATTTTAAAACAATAATCACTAAAAACTATATACATGAAACAGATTCCTACTTTTTTGGATGTACAGTAGCTAATTATTTTTTTTACTATGAAATATACAAATAAATCGTTTTTAGAGCATTTGGACGGTTCTTAGATGGTGGACTGATCTCTAACAATCCAACTTTGGACGCTCTATCTGAAATTCACGAACATACCTTGGCTTTAAAAGCGAAAAGAAGAGAAAGCGAGGCTTGTCCAGTAAACGTAGTTGTTAGTCTCGGTACCGGTCTGATTCCGGTAACACAAGTCAAAAGTATTGATGTATATAAACCAGACAGTATTTGGAATAGTGCTAAATTAATGATAGGTATATCGTTTCTTGGATCGTTACTTGTGGATCAGGTAAAAAAATTATTTTCTCACATTTTTTTTTTAATTAATTTATTAATGATTTATATTTTAGGCAACTGCAAGTGACGGTCGAGTAGTAGACAGAGCTAGAGCTTGGTGCTCTTCAATCGGTGTTCCATATTTTAGATTTTCTCCGCAAATGTCCGAAGAAATTTGTATGGATGAGAAAGGGGATGAGAAACTAGTCAGAATGCTTTGGGAGACTAAAGCGTACATGTATGAAAATTTGAGCGTAGTTAGAGAACTGGCTGATATTTTAAATAGAGGTTAAATTAGTACAATTATATTGCTTAGTAAAAAGTTATCTCTATTAACATAATATATTCCATGATGTCTTATTTTGGTTACATGTTTCTCTTAAAAATCTGTTTTTGTCTTCACTGGTAGCTAAATATTTCTTTTTGCCTTACCAATTAGTTAGGTTAGGTTTGAGTCTTAGTCTTCTCTAAATATCCTCACCAACTAACACTACAGCTCGGCATGAGCCTTGGACTTTTTGTAAATTCGCCTCCAAATTGATCTTTTCTTTCCCATCTTCTAACATTCATTATTTGTAAGTTTTTGTAAAACCGATCAGTCTATCTGATACGCCTCTAATTCTACTGCGTTATATTTTGGCATTCTTGACTATATTATGACAATAGTTACCATTCCTAAACATTATTTTTTGTGATATTTCTACAAAGTATCATAACACATGTTCCCATTTTGTTATTTAATGTCCTTGAACAGTACACTGCACACAAGATTTGTATGTTTAGTAAATCTTCAAATCACTGGTATATTTTCTACCTTAACAATTTACAGTAGTCTAATATTGTCGTTACTCACCTCCAATTACATTAGTACATTAATTACAAGTCACTGTCAACAACTCGGTGTATATAATGTTACAGATACAATGATATACAATGTTTTCATAGAGTCAAGGTAGAGGTAGGTATAGAGTAGAGGTATTCTTGAGAAAATTTTATTAATTAAAACTATAATTTTTATAAATTGTCATATTTAAGGGGTAATACAATAAAAAATGGCATAATTCGACTCATAAATGATTAATGGCAGTATTGGACACACCATGCAAGACACAATACAAAATAAGATCTTGAACGAGTGGAAAAGTTGGAAAACACGCATTTTTAAAAATTTATTTCCCAAAAGCTATTTACCTCCACAATTTAAGATTTAGTATATAGATTCCTTACCTCATGGATTATTTGCCATAAAAAGATGAATATCCAATTCGATGGTCCATAATTTCAATTTTAGCCCCTCAATTTAAAGAAATATGAACATACATGTGTAAAAGTGTACATTGGAGTGAGAGAAATTGATCGAGAATGGTCGAAACATACATATTTGCATTGGTTTTAATAATTGTTAAATCCTGTTTCAGAAGTTGATTGACAACTTTTGCTTGTGCTTGAAAATACCCCTTTCTGATTTAGGGCAAACAATATCATATGTATTTTATACATTATTTTGTGCAGAGTACTGTATTGGTACTTTTCATTCCTAGTCATTGATGTTACACGAAATATATAGATTATAAATATATTATCATTGTTATTAATTTATTATTTAATAAATTGTTTTCATTGTAAATATGAATTTTTATTCGAACAAATATAACCTTTCCTCTTTTCAGGTACTCAGTCATACATAAATGACAATGTTTTCATAGTATGACAGAAGTTTTACACCGGTGACGCGTTGTTATTTTTTCCGGTACATAATCCGATATTTTGTTGCTAAACAGTCTTTATTTTAAGTCTAGTCTGAATAAAAAAAGTTTTTAAAACAGTTAAATACCGGAATACATCTGTTAAATCATGATAATCACTTCTCCGTGACAAATAATATTTAATTAATGTGAACTCTTTTATAACTAGTTATACAACAACGATATATATGACAAAGTCTGTTGAAGATTATAGAAGTGATAAACGATTATATTGAACAGTTATTATTGTCTCTCTATAGGTTTGTTCTTGGTAGCTGCATTGACAGAGCTAGTTCAGGAAGTGTACACTAAAGCGTTCTTTGTAGCAGAACCAGTGCTGGTATCTCTGTTCTTAGTAGCAGCGCAAGAGAACTAGTTCACGCAGTTCACTTTACTGCTTGCATTGGGTTTAGAGTCGGTTCAGCCAGTGGAAAATGTATAATTTGGAAACGGTCGCACTACATCTTCGTTATCGGATGAATGTAAAATATCAAAAAGTACTAAATAGTTTTCCATTATTGTCAATACTATAAGGCATGAATCGCATCAAATAATCTCAAATACACCAATCAACAAATACTCCATAGCTCTCTGCAATACTCTATACTATATCGTTCTTTGTATTCGATGGAACTAATTCTATACACTCATGAACTGGTCTGCACTGGTCCAGTTCATTACAGTTCCAGTGCAGCTACCAAGAACAAAATTCATGTCAACAACAAAAAATATATTTTGTCTTCACTAGTGTTTTTGTAGCACAACAAGAAATGAGGTAGAATTTTCTAAATGGTAAATATGTCCAAATTTGAAATCTGAAAAACGACATAATATGTCAAAAGAAAAAAATCGGACAGAATTATCTGATTTTCAACAAAAATAAATCTTACAACACCGAAAACCGATGTTATACGGCAGCCAATGCTTAGAACGTGATTTCTCTAATAGACGCGCTATGATTTCTCTTACAATTTTGATAGTTAGGATGAAATTCATGCTTAACACCAAAAGAACTGAAAACGGATCCAACTTCGTTACATAAAGATTTCTACACCCTGTTTTTAAATTACAAGATTGATTTGAATTCAAGTTGGCAATTCTGTAGATTCCTGATTGGTTAAATCGTAGTCGGTTTCACACAGCACTTTTGACATATATTGACAGTTGTGTAAATTGTAAACAATAGTGTACATTTTGTTTTTTGGCGTTCATGTTATTGTTTTAATAAAATATAAAAACAGTTATTGTCATGACTTATTTGAAAATTAGCTTCGATACATAGGTATCTAATCTTGCTATGCTGATCTCAATTTTCGAAAAATAAACATTCTCTGCTCTCTGAATAATACAATTTTTGTCTGAGTTTCTTCCTAGTTTAAAAAAGGGAATTTAACAACTTGACAAAATGAGCTGATACTCATTTTAAAATAGCCGCCGTGTGGTAAGCAAATGTTTTTACCGTAAGCTTCTGTGTGTAAATTAATTTGCTTTGTGAAGTTATTAGTTGATTTTAGTCCTCATTATTATCAGTTTCACTGTGAAAGGCCTTGTCAATATGAAACTCAAGAGTACACTGAGAGATGTGATTTGTTTTAAATAAATAAGAAATTAAGACATGAAAGATTTTTATTAACATAATATTAAGAATAGATAACAATTTAAGTGTATTAGTGCCTTTTGTACTACACTACTTGTTAGTACCTTGGGTAAATATTTCACACATTGTTCATTTTCTTGCGAAGGGATATTCTGGTTGTTGATCAATGCTGAAAAAAAAACAAATATAATAAAATGTTGATAAAAAATTTCCAATCACATCACGTTATCATATTTTCCATCCATAAACCACCTCAAGATCAAACTCTACCTTCAGTTTAGAGCTCTAGATGACCCTGGCAGCGTAAATATAATATATATTTTTTGAATTCACTTCTCAAAATTCCATTATTTGTATGATAATTTACTTTGCAAAGTAATATGCAACTATTCCAAGCAAAAGCAAATTTATTACTTATTAAATTCGTCCATCTACAAGGTTTGAATTTGCTAATATTTTTTGGCAGCGGGAAATTAGCAGTCGAAGCTTAAAATTTCTAGATGGCGCCAATTTGGTAGGAAAAAAACGTTCGTGAACAATCTTAATATACGTAGTCTGTGGTTCGATCGAATTATCATGAGAAATCATTTTAAATCACTTGAGATCACATCAATGACATTACGTCACTACGTCATTAACGAATATTGGGCCATAAAAACCAAACAGATATATAGAAATGCCCAGTGGGAAATTATCCATTCTTTATGTTCAAATATGAGTAAGAAAACTTGTATCATTGGATACAATGAAGAAGTTTTAAAACAGGTAAATACAAAATAAACAATTGAAAGTATGATTGATATACAGAGTGAGCAAATTAAGTTGTTTCGAAACTGGTGTGCAAGTACAAATTATTGTTATGTGAAAGTATAGTTATAAGGTAAAATTACTTTGAATAAATTAGAAAGTGAATGTGAAAAAAATTTCAAGCTTTTATTAACAAACGTATAAACCTTAAAAATGTTTTGTTAACAAAATTATATTAAATGTAGTAGAACAAAAACAAAAAATTGGAAAAGTTAGTTACAAAATTTACATCGGGACATGAGGAGACATCAATTTTTAAGGAATGATAAAAATTTTATTGATACTATAGATTTGTTTCTATTCAACATTATCAACTTACTTTGGAAAGATTCTCCAGTCACAAATTCTGACTTGTTCTCCCACATTGAGTTCTTCGATTTTCTTCATGTCTTCATCGTCCAATTCGAAATCATATAAATCGAAGTTGCTTTTCAATCTAGAAGGAGTGACGCTCTTTGGTATCACAACAATATTTTTTTGTAATAAGAACCTCAAAGCGACTTGAGCATTACTTTTGTTATGTTTTTGTGCAATCTCTGAGATTACTGGATCTGTGAGGACATTCACTAAATCTTGTCTTTCCCTAAAATAACCAAAATTAATGCTTTCAAATGTTCTAAAGATTTAGAAGAATAAACATATCAAAAGGTCAAAAGAAATAAGAAATTGAGAAATAACCAAAATTTAGGGATTATTCAAAAGTAATTGAGAATATAGAAATAAAACAGAATCGTTAAACTTACTCATATCAAAAATGGTTTTTTTATAAAGGTTATTTGGTGAAACATTAAAACAATGTAAATGCCCAAATGAAACTGGAAAAGTTGGAAAGAGAAAATTCCCATCCAAAATTTAATATCAAGCTCACTCCTATGTTATATAAGCGCGTTTTTGCAAAAAATAACTTTGCCAATGTCCAAGAGATTTATAAAATGCCAACGTTTCGATCTTTTATTTGATCTTTATCAAGGTTAAACTTGTTTATCTACGTCAACGTTTGAGTTATATTCCACCATATATTTTGAGCCTTGATAAAGATCGAAACGTTGGCATTTAAAAAAACTCTTGGACAGTTTTATTTTGAGTCCTCAACCATTCGAAATTACATATTTAGGATTTTCAATTATAGGTTATGACTTTAATCAAACCATTTAATCCACTGTAATGTTTACAGTCTAGCATAAAACACATCACCGTCTCATACAACAGAAAATAATTTTAAAAAAACACTCACTACCTTACAAACTTTGGTGAACTATGAAGTATGATAATAATATGAGGAGTGTAACGCTTCCGTTGACTATTATAATTGTAGTGGTAGAGTGAATAGAGTTTTGTTCTTAGTAACTGCACTGGCAGAACTAGTTCAGGACGTGTTCACTAAAGTGTTCTTTGTAGCAGAACCAGCGCTAGTATCAGTGCAAGAGAACTAGTTCACTCAGTTCACTGTACTGCTTGCACTGGGTCTAGAGTCAGTTCAGCCAGTGTAATCTGGAAACGGTGGCACTACATGCTTCATAGCTCCAGTTCAGTACAGTTCCAGTGCAGCTACCAAAAACAAACCTCAGTTTGATCGGTATTCCAAGTAATGACAAAAAAAACTAAATTCGATGTTCTACTGAAAAGCGTGTGTTTTTCTCGATTTGTACTCACTCAACTCCAACTTTTTTCAAGAATTTGTTGTAACCGGGATTTCCAAGCGGAGAATAAGCCGTAACGACTAATCCGTTTTGGTGACAGAAATCAACTAATTCGGGTTGTTGTAAGAATACGTGTAATTCAACTTGAAGGCAGGCTGGTTTAATACGAGCAAATTTTAATAATCTGTCTATTTGATCGATGTTGAAGTTTGAAACTCCTATTGTTTTCGCCCGACCTTCGTCCACTTGTTTTTCCATATTCTAAAAATATATTTTAATCAAACCACACACACACAAAGAGAGTTGTAATAAAAAATGATGTTAAGTTTAGATTTGCTGATATTTTGTGACAGCTTTGAATTGGTAGTTGAGGCTTAAAATACCAAGATGGCGCCATTTTAGTAACGTTGCCGTGAACAATCTCAATATATGTGGTCTGTGGTTCCATCAAATTATTTATTCTTTATGTTGAAATATGAAGGTTGACATTTGCAAATAAATAGGAGTACGGAACAAAATAAAATGATTTAGATGAAAGAAACTGTCAAATAATGTACAAAATAAACAACTGAAAGTATGATATACAGAGAGTAGTGAATAAAGTTGTTTCAAGAAGACACGAGTGCGTAACGAACAAATCAATACGCTATGAAAATGGTATTTTATAACAAAATTATATCAAATGCAGAACAAAAACAAGATACGAATATCAAGACTTACATTTTATGAGTTGTTGCATCTAATACAAACTTATCAGATATTTGGCAACTGGGTGTTTTTTAATGGACATGCATTTTCAACAATACAAAAAATAGTTCGGGCGAAATGTAAAGCTATTATTAATTATTATTTTTTGATAAATTTGCTAGCCGTTTGTGACTCCAACTACAAGTATATATTTATTGATGTGGGTTCCTGCGTGAAAAATTTGCGTAGCGCGTTCGCGGCGTGATCGTCGCGCGCCCGCTCCGCTTTGAAGAAGCTTGCAATCCGCTAGTATGTTAAGGCACTAAGAGATGTAATAAAAAAAAGTTTTTGAGGGTTTTAAAAACATGTTTCAGAACTACCACCTTCTGATTGGATAAAGTGGTTCAATCGCTGTCTATTAGTATTCTCAATCACGATTTTTTACACAAGATATAATTACATATTGCATATTTAATTGTACATACATACCTTCCATACACCTTCGTGGTCCTCACTTTCGTATTCAGCGGAAGTTTCAGATTTGCCAACTGGAAAATGGATCAAATACAAATCGACGTAATCCAATTGAAGCTTTTCCAAAGAACTTTCCAAATATTTCTGAACTCTATCGCGATGTATACCCTGTATAGGTAATTTAGTAACTATAAACAAATCTTCTCTGTTCAGTTTTCCGGAGGAAAACCATTCTTGTAGGACTTTACCGATTAAGTGTTCGTTTTCGTAAGCGGCAGCAGTGTCGATGTGCCGGTAACCAATTTCTAAAGCCGTATTTAAAGCGGTTTCAAGTTCAGCTTCATCTTTAGCCTGTTAAATTAAAAAAAAATCAAATAAATTGATATCAATGTACTGCTTATTGAATATTGAGACAATGAAAAATCGAAGCATTTCAGCAAGGAATAAACTCTTTTCACTACTGCTAATACTGACTAATATGAACACCGATGTAATATATGAATAATGATTTTTTCTACGCCAATGTCCGTTAATGTCAACTGTCAACATTCCTTTCAGAATCTTGAGTGACAGGTGACAGTAAAGTGTATGTTCATTATTGCAACCTAATGCTTAATTCAACTATCATGGTTTATATATGATAAACGTAGCATTATATATAAACAGATAATATTTCATTAATTTCAACCAAATACATCACACAATAATTGCTTTTTTCTACGCCCATGTCTGTAAACTTCAAAAATCGCACTGTCAACATTCCTTGTAAATGACATTTAATAATAACATGCACGTAATTAGATCTCATAACATACACTTACATTTTGAGAAGAAAACTTAAACTACTTGGTTTAAGTAAATTACAATAAAATTTTTATTAACGTAAGACTTTATTTAGTCTATTATTAACTAAATACAAATTTAGTTAATTAAAAAACATAAAAACTTTTAGCATTAGCGAGATATATTTAGGATTGAAAGAGTGATGCCCCTAAATGTAGGCAGCACATTATGCAATTTCTTTAAAAATAGGACACGTTTTCTTAAGTTGGATGCATGAATGCGCGGCTTCGTGCATAAAATTTTTCACTTCTTGCGTAATGGGTTACTTACAACCCTTGTTACATAATATACTATTATTTTTTGTTTATTTGTTTATACTAATGAAGTGAATTCGCTTATAGACGTTACAAGCTGAATTCGCTACCATGTGTTTAGAGGTTATAAAAATGGTTCCTACGTTGAAATGAAAACGCAACATTAACCATAGCTGAAAAGTGTGTCATATTGGACAATTTGAAAGATGGAGTCCTTGGAATTATATTAATTATAAAAGGAGCTGTTTTTTCAAGTTTTAGCACAAAAAAAAATATAATTAAAGAAGCGAAATGCTGAGTTCACGTATTGTCGTCTCTCGTGAAAAAATCGTTTTTTATCGCTTTAAAAGTACCCTTGTACGTCATAGAAAAGTATGTGACACAATTTTCGAAGACAAACAGTTTTGGTCTCCGAACTGCATTTCAGTTTATTGTCGCTTTCACTTTATTATCCTGAAATGGTTCCCAAACATTAGACAAATGAAGAGATGATACTGAAGGCTATTGTATGAGAACATGCCTAACGGCTGCGCTAGCAGTGATTCTAAATCTCCTACATCTCCTTACCATATTAGAAAGAGTAGCAGAGAAACTTAACCAGAATGTTCAAAAAAGGGGTTACCAGGGATAAATCGAAACCTTCCTCGAATGGTGATCGAGTCTTGGACATGCTTCAGGATGAAATAGCGACTTTCAGACAAACTTTATCTCAGAACTTGGCTATAAAAGTAAATCGAATCAAAATAACAAAAGATATATGACCAGGAACGTTGATGGTACACGGACGGCACCAAAAAAGCAGGCAGAACTGAAATTGGAGTGTACAGGACCAGAACCAAACGCACTTGGGTTATACATCGAGTATTATTCAAGCAGAAATATATGCAATTGAAAATTTTGTTCAGTTATCGCAAACTGAAGATCCAAACTGGTATGGGAATGCTGAACAAACAAATAATGCTGAATAAGATAGACACTAAGAATAAAGTTAAACTCCAATAGATTCTATGATACTCTGAAATGAAGTAACAGACAGTTTTGCCACAATAAGGGCGTATAAACCCTTCGTAAGACCTGAATAGATAATAGGATAAAATATAGCACGCTAGAAAATGAGGTAGGTAGGAAAAAAGAGGTTTCTACCTCATTCACAACATTCTCTTGAATAAACAAAGACACTCTTAAACACGTTAAGCCCCTATCAAAATTGATAAATATTCTCCAGGGCCAAAACTATTTTTTTTGTATTTTTACACTCCATATAGGGTGTGGACCAAAGGAAAAATAATAAAAAGAGTGTGCAAAAGAAGCTGAAGAAACATGGAATTAAACTGTTATTTGGTACAGAAATAGTGAATGCAATTACTGATTCCTAAATCAGTGTAGCCATAAAGTTACTGACGAAAGAAAATACGATCAAGAGACGCCAAAACAAAAAAAAAACCGTTGCCTAGTGAAGAAAGAAGGTCCAAGTCACAAGGTACGAAAACATTGTGAAAGGGTACGGTAAAAAAATCATGAAAAATAAAAACAAATAGACCAAGTGTAAGGTAATGATTTAAGGATCCAGGACGGTTCATTTAAATACTGTCCCTTGAGCCGTGGAGAAGATTCGAAATAAAATTACGTCGTGAGGTCCATAGGACCGCTCTGGAATCTAAGGAAAGTGCAAGTACGAGCTTATGGACCGCATCGGGGCTGAACGTGTTAAAAGTATTTATATTGTACGTAAGCAGAATTTTTCTGCAATCTGTGATAAAGCAATCGTAGGCATGTTTAAAATCCACACACGCTATGAAAGAAAAAACAATCAAAAATCCAAATTTCAGTATGTGGTAACAAATATTACATCGCTAAATATGTATTGGTCTCATTTATTGATTGATTCAATCATTTAGATGATAATAATACACTCGAAACTGACGAAATCAATATTTTGAAGTAGCTTATGTAACATAATTGTTTTTTGGTGACCGAAAAATTGAAATATCATTAAATAAATACTACATTATCTTCTTACCAATCAAGTAAATTAAAAATAATGGTTTTTAATTGAACCAACTTTGCTAAAGTGAGTTGAAATAAAATTATTCAAGATATCTATCTATACAGTATGGTGCAAATGAAAGGAATAAATTCGTTTTTTTCGTAAGCCGGCGACTTTTATTTTTTTTTAAACAGGCTATTCGTAAAGATACCTTTTTATTTTTGAAGACATCTATATGAGCGTGATGACGTCTTCGCTAACAACATTCTTCGCAACTTAACACTTGGACATTATTAACTTTCTGTCAAATGATTGATAGAATGGAAATTCTAATAATGATTGGTTGTGGAGATAAATCACGTACGCAGAAAGAAGTATGTACGTTATTTGATAATAAATACCCCAAGCGAGAACCAATTTCACAATCCACTATAAGCAAAATTGAGAAGAAATTCAGAGGAACGGGTCATGTCAAAGACCTCCCCAAAGGTAGTAGAAAATAAATATCAGAAAACAAACAACTAGATGTTCTGTTAGCCTTTCAAGATAATCCCCATACCAGTTCACGGCAAGTAGCATTAGATAATGACATGGACCATTCAACAGTTCTTAGAAAGCTAAAGAAGGAAAAGTGGCATCCCTACAAAGTAAGTGTAGTACGGAAGATGATAGACGAATTGAGTTTTGTGAAATTTTTATGGAACAAAATAACAAAGATCCGATGTTTTTAAAAAAGGTTCTTTTCTACTAAACGGTCACGTCAATCGTCAAACTTATCGGTACTGAGCTACAGAAAATCCACACTGGATGCAAGAGTACCGTACTCAATACCCAGAGAAAGTTAATGTTTGGGCGGGAATAATAGATCATAGGATTATTGGGCCATACTTTTTCGAACCTTAACAGGTTCTTGATATTTAGAATTCCTTCAAAGCCTCTTGCTACCTGAATGGAACTGGCTGTTTTTAAACAGAAATGATTTATGGCTGCAGCAAGATGGTGCGCCTCCACACTAAGCTGTATTGGTGCGCAAGTATTTGAACAACGACTTTCCAAATCGGTGGATACGTCGAAAAGGAACAATAGAATAGCCGCCTACGTCACCTGATTTGACTCCTCTTGATTTCTTTTTATAGAGATACTTGAAAAGTAAAATTTACCAAAATAGACCACAAAATATCAATGGACTCGGACGGATACGTATTGAGATTGCATAAATAACTCCGGAAGTTATAGAGAAGGTTCGAGAAGAGTTCGCGGCACGTCTTTCTCATTGTATTTTAGCTGAAGGTAAACAATTTAGCACAAACAACGAAGGCAGCATTAATATCAGGATACCATAGAGATTTAATTTGGCGAAATAAATACATGAGCACAAAATGTAAAATTAGAATATATAAAACTTACTTATGCAATAGAAACTAGAGCGGAGAACACAACCACTAAACGGCTCCTAAGAACAACAGAAATGGGCACTCTGAGTTGAATAACAGGAAATACGTTACTCGATCGGAAGAAAAATGAAGAAATAAGGGACATGTGCGATAATCAGGATGTAGTGAGATGGGCAAGGAGCCGCAGAAGAGAATGGAGAGACCATGTTGACAGAACGCCAAATGAACGGTTAGCAAAAATTGCAAAGGAAAAGAAACCAGACACAACTCGACCTCCTGGACGACCACCTATAAGGTGGTATGAAAGCTGGTCCTCAGCATCCCAACTACTCCTGGCAAACCCTTGATGAAAATACAGGACCGAGTCCTAACGTAAGAAGAAGAAACCTAAATTAAGAGCACCTAATTTAAGTTTCGTTGTATGTAATGAGTAATACATATTAAATATTTATTGCAATAATAAAATTTTATTAATTTTTTAAACAAATACAAAATTCAATTACTGTACATATTGATATGGCTGAATGGGTATTTAAAAGACCTTTAGCGATGACATTCATCACGCTCGCATAGATGACGTCAAAAATAAAAAGCCCGTTTCAAAATAAAAATCGACGGGTTTCGGGATTTTTCCTTAAAGTCGCCGGTTCACGAAATAACGAATTTATTCCTTTCATTTGCACCATACTGTATATGTTAACCTTGTAAACAATAATCTGCTTGATGAATCAATCTTATTGTCCACACATGTGTAATATTACATGATTTTCAAATTACGGAAGCACGATTAGTTATATAATATTATGAAACTCAAGGACGTTATTCTACGATCACAAATTCGATCCTTTCACAGGATTCTTTATTCAAAAAACAAATTTATCCAAGATAATCATACCTTTTTTCCAATCCTGTTTAATACAATTTAAAAAATACATGAAGATAGCAAGACTAGGGACAAAGTGGGCAAAAAGACACATGTCTAAAGAAAGAATAAGAGAGAGTTCAAAAAGGGTATCGAAAGTATATGCAAGCACAAATACTAAATTGGGCAAGATCCTTCTTGAGAAGGAAACCTACAGAAATGATAAGGATGATTAGATAATGATACTTCTATGGCCAAGAGGCAGATGCAGACCAAGAAATACCAGGAGAAACCAAATTGAAGAAGATACCAGAATCCTAGAAATAATAGATTGGAAAGCAATTTGCATAAAAAAAAATGGAGAATAGAGCTGATTAACGAAGCCAGGATCAACAAAACAGTGTTACAAAAAAAACAAGGATAGTAATCCACCCCTATAAAGGCGCACAAAGCGCTAGCCATAATCCAAGATATTGAACACATTTCAAAAGGAAAACAATTGTTTTTGGCCCGTATTGAACAAGAATTTGTATAAAAAACGAAGTATATAGAAAAGATACACACCAAAGTCGTGTTATAAGTGAAAAGCAGAAAATTTGTGTTGAAACAGATTATTTCTCATCAAAAGGTAAAACGAAAAGCTGCGTATCTATTTCAAATTTCGATTACTCAGTTACTTGGACGAGAAATTTTATTCTACATCAAATGAATAGTAGAACAGAGGACATTTCGTTAACTACGATCGGGTTAACCACATCACGATCTGGATGTTCGGAAACTAACCCGGATCACGTTCACTGTTGTTCGGAAACTGATTGAGTTGTCCCTCTCTACTCTGGTTTACATCGTTTACTCTCGCAGAATAATGATTTTTTAGAAAACTCGAAGTTTTTTAGTTTCTCGAAACAGTAAAGAAAAAACTATATAGAAATTAAGAAAAAACGTATAAGAACGGAAAACTGCAACTGCAATTTGTTACGGCAGTTCTCAGAAAAATACTATTTCTGTATATGGATATGCTTCCTTTAAATCCTTTTCCTTAAAAATATTGTAGTTGTCTCGAACTCATCTGCAAGATCAATTCGCTCAACAATTGGTGGCATATTGGGAAGAAGATATTAACCCTAAAATGGTCACATCAATGATTTGAGATTCATTTTGTAACCGATTTTTGTAGTTTATTTTTTCGATCGGCACGTAAAAATGGTAATTTTTGGGACAACTCCCGCTTTAACTCAATTATTTATGTTCTGATTATTTTCAAGATTTTTTGCGTTTTTCAATTTCATTTTAATCTGTGGATTTTAAATTAGAATTATGTCCAAGAATTTTATATTACGAACAAAAAATACAAGTCGAAATTGTATTGGGAAACTTTGGATACACAAACAAACAACGAAACAGTGAAAAAATGTTAGAAAGTAAATTTTTCACTTTTTGTTGATAATTGAAATGCAATAGGTTTCGAAAACATGAATTGGAATTGTTTTTTGAAAAAGTTTTGTTACTTATTACTGGGAAAATCGGAGAAGTAGCAATTAGGTGTAAAGGGCCGGATTAAACAAGGGGCTTGGGGGACTATACCCCCGGGCCCCAAGTCCAAGAGAGCCCTATCATTTGGAAAACATTCTGTATTTTTTGATATGTTGATACCACAAATCTAACGTATTGATATTATTTTTTCAATTTTTCCGAGTTTTCGAATTTCTTAAAGCGGTCCTGTCATTATTTTAGCTCCGGGCCTTATAAATCATAAGCCGGCCCTGTTGGTGTATGATCTGAGGTTTCAGTGGAAACCATTTAAAATTGATGTTTCCAAAACTAGAACTAGATCATTCTAATTCACCAAAATGTCATTTATTTCATATAAATCCATCTTAATTTGTCTTAAAACTCATGGTTGAGACTAATTTAATATTTATTCACTTTATACAAAAAGAATGGCTAGAAAATGTGAAGTAACAAAACCATTGTGAGTGTTAACAGCAAAACCATTATAATTGCCGCCATCTGGAGAAAATAGTTCGAAACTGTAAAATTCCTATGTAGTCAAATCTAATGAGTTTTTACCAGAACAATTTTTTTGGTGGAATTTCATGGATTTTTATTTGACGAGTACAGCTCGGTCCACAAACCTAACTGTGTTATTAGGTCTGTGGCTCTGTCAAATGGTCGGAACGTTCTTAGAAATTTCAAATTATATAATGTATTGTGTTTTGCCTACATTTATCAAATCAACATAATTATTTTAAATTAAATTAATGTGTCTGATTATTATAACGTTTAAATAATATCTGAAGGCAATTCGAAAATTAACATTTTAAATTTTTTTATATCGACTTTTTGTATAAAAATTGTATTACAGTAATACGGCTATGGTATAGGTTAGATTATTTAGTACAAGACGTAGACAATAATTCCTTGATAATATTGCAAAAATGTATCAGGTACTTACCTACCGACAATCAATTAATGCACGAGATTATTTCTAACTAATATTAAAAAATTGTGATTAATATAGATACTCACTTCCCAAGTACCCAAACCTACAGTTGGCATATTTAAATCTCCACATTTCACTGTTTTAGCCATTTTATTTTAAAATATGTCACAAATAATTACAGTAATACTTTACAGGCGAATGCGTTTAGAGAATTGGATAGAAAACTGATATAAACAAAATATATAGAACTAGTTTGCGCCGTCTATCAGCGTCGATTAGTGGGGCGATGTACACCAGGATGTGGGAATAGAGGGGACACGAATGTTGATCATACACTAAGAAAAAGATTTCGAAAAAGAATTTGTGTAAATTCGATTACGAAATAAAATATATTTTGTTGTTTTATACGACATATTAATAGACAGAACATGCTCATTTTTTCCAAAGTTGAGCCTTAATACTCTTCTTTCAAATAATATAATTTGATTTTAATAATCAAATGATTCAGGTATTTATATTTCTCAGTTAATGTTGAGAATATTATTCCTAATGACAATATAATGGTGTGATGACTATGTACTATTTTTTGTATATCTAAATTTAATCATCAACTTATTCTTTAAAACGTCTGAGTATTTACAAAAATTGATAGTTTTTGTTAATTATATGTTTGAAATAAACTGAAGAATATTCAGATTGACACAACGTCACCGGGATTTTCGATTCGCTTTCTTAAAAACGTGAATTCGATTAATCAAACATCGATTCCAATTCATGCTCTCCTATTTTTTTTGACAATTCAATTATCGAAAAAAAAAATAAAAATATTTCTGATTCATTTTTTATGAATTAAGAATTGATTTCGATTCATTTATACATAATTCAATTAAAAATGTTTTCAATTCTTCTCAAAGACTCGATTACAAACAAAATAAAAGGAATCGATTCTTTTGGAATCATTATAGGAATCCGAAGGAATTTAGAATTGTACAAAATAGTTTTGACGTTACTCCTTTTCGATGTTTTATCATTTTTGCGGCTGTAATGTGATTAGACCTTCAGTGTTGAGAACCGGAAACAAGGTCAAGGGTAGACACCACGCGAAAATAAGACAAGCCTTTAGCAGTGGCTTGATTAGTGAGGTTATATGTGAAGTTACATTAAACCAGCTTTTCTGCGGTAATATAACTATAATTTTGCTTCGGTCTCGAGCCATTTAGTTTACTACGTACTAAAGAAAGTACGAAATAAATTGTTTTAATAATTCTTTTAGGTTATATTTCTTTAGATTTAAATGCTTCAGTTCAGCTACAATTACTACATTCGTGCCAAATATTTTGTGTATACCAGCGCCATTTGGGAAGGTTTTTGAACCGTTATTTCCTCACTCCACCCTCCATAAATTGCTTACCACATGCGTAGGTTTTTGGGTTTCCTCTTTATTACTTTCAGAAGGTATACAATTCAACAATTTTTAAAGAACTCGTCCGTATATCTCAACATCAATTAATTTCCAAAGCTAAAAAGCTTTTATGTGTGTAAAAATATCAAATTTTATGATTATCCAAGTATTTCTTTTCAAATGTGACCTAAATTATACCATAATAGCTTCTTATTGATTGATTAAACCGTGGATACAAACATCGTATGTGTATATAATTGACCTTAATATAAAATATTCACAGGAATATTATGTTTTTAATAATCCACTATTCTTATATTATGAATCACCCACCTTTGAAAAGATTTTTTGCTTCGTAATGTATTGCAATTTTAATAAAATTGTTCATTAAATTTGTATGGATATTACGTAAGTTTCAATTCACCTTTTCCAGTGGATATCTCATAAAATGAATAACTTGTCAATAAACAAATATTTGCGTGTTATTACGACTTCCTTGTGTTTCAAAGTATTAATTTTTGTTAACAATACAAATCAAACAAGGCCGTCACCTGTATATTTTGTAGATACAGTAAAATTTACATCCTTCTGAATACATCTATGATGGTCTGCGTTTGCATTGATCGAACTACTCGACCGAGACCTTGATCATTTTTATATTCTCTATTGACATTTATAAAATAAAATCAAAATTCAATCTATAATTATTTTGTTTAAAACAAGTCGATGAAAAAAAACTTTGTCACACGATACGATCGTATTTAATTACAGGAAAGCATTTAATATCATGTTCAATGATATTATTTTATATTTAAATAAATTGACATTATCGACAACAGATTATATCTATAGAATAACTATGAATTATTTTAAGGAAAAGTAAATATATTTCAACGGAAAATACTAGATTTGATATTTAATTTGATTTTAAGACAATCTGAATATTTTACAACTGTTTGTGGCACACATTTATTTCATAGATAATTATTTTCTGTAGCTGAATGTAAATATAAGAATGACGGATCTTAACCGCAATAAAATAAAAACATTTCGTATGTTTGGATTCAAACACACTTACAACTATAACTTCACACATGGCGGTAAAAAAAATTAATACAAATCTAACCTTAAAAATAGAAAGAAGATTTGTAAAAAACATCACGGCTGTTCCATAGTTTTAAGTTATGTGCATTTTTAGTTATTTAGTTTTGGTCCTGTCAAAAAAAGAAGAAGGAGGATAGTGATAAAAAATATGGTAGCTTGTGTACTAAAATAAAACTACTAGTAAATAAATATAGTTTTAATAAAACATATAAAAATAAGAAATTAAACAATAAATAATAACGAAACAACGGCATGAAGGTCTACATTTACCGTTAAGTGCCTTCCGTTGATCGCACTTACCCACTTACATACTAGAGTATAAAGGATCATAACTGGCTTACAATCCGAATATTCAGATCATGATCGGGTTAACCAGATCATAGTTCCCGAAAAGTTCTTTTACATGTTCTTCGTGAAAATGACATTCACATTACTATTACTTAAGATTATAAAGATTTTATCAATTGAATTTAAAGTTTATATATTTATCAATCATATAGGTGTTGAGAAAGAGAAAAGTTTATAAAAACGAATAAGATGTATTTGATTTCTGAACTTATCATATTATAGTATGAGATGGTGTTTAAAACAAGAAGAAGGCCGGTTACCTATCTTAAAATGTAATGGATTTGGTTACGCAAAAAGTATTCTCATTTGTGGACAAAAAAGAAAATTCAAAAATGAAGATAATGAACGTGATTCTGAGTGTACAAGATTAGGCAAAAAATCAAAACATGCAATAAATAAAGATATTAATCATTTTTATAAAGTGTATATTTATTCTCCATCGAAATCTTCATTTTCTTGTAGCAAGATGATGATAATGAAGATGATCATAATCTGCTCTTCAACAACCAACTTCTCCTGGAAATTAAGTAGGTAGATAAAGATGTAACATAATCTAACGTCTTGTTCAACAATTTACATTGCCGTGCGGAAATTAATCACCATAGATCCTCGATATTGTTAGATAAAATTTGATGAATTATATTATCTTTTTATTTCTAAAATTAGCCAGTAATATTTACCTACAAATTAGTTGTTTACATGACATGATATTCAATCAAGGCCAATAATTTGTCAGTAAAAAAAGTGTAGTAATTAATTCATACTCATAAAATAATTTTCTTACTGCTAATTGATAGAAAATTTCATAATAAAAAAAGATTTTTCATACTAAAAAAAATTAAGAAGCAATAATGGTAAAGAAATTGAATTATAAAAAGAAATCGTTACAGTACTATTATATAAATTGTTGGGAATAAAGGGTGGGTTTGGTGAACAATAATAATAAACAAAAAGAATAACAAAACTAGATTGAATATCAGAAAAGATTATAATGGTAGAAATGTGTTCGTTTTCCATCCTTTTTTGTGCTAAAGGGGTTATAGTTTCTACTCGTTTTTGTTAAGTTCAGCAACCTATTCATCCTTCACGCATTCACTACCAGCCACATATTCAGCTTCAGTTGTGCTCAATCTCACAATTGGTTGCTTGCGACTCATCCATGTAATGGCAGCTCTACCACAAGTAGTAACAAATCTGGATATTGAGCGTCGTGTCTCAGTCATAATTGGAATTAGTGCAGCACTTTAACTCCAAGGCTACACATCCACAGAGCACCAGACTATAGTGTGAAGTCCCCTTCAAGTATTTAAAGAACCTTTTTATAGCTTATCAAACAGATTCCTTTGGACGATCCAACAACTCTGAAACTGTACTAACAGCATATGATAAGTCAGGACGAGTAGTCATAGTCAGATAGAGCAGGCTTCCAACAGCTTGACTATAGGGTACACTCTTCTCCAATGGTGGTGTATTCTTGTCTCTAGTCCTTTTTTCAATTGGTGTCTTTATAGGATTTGAATCTATCATGTTGAACCTCCTTAAGATGATTTTGGTACAAGAATATGGAACAATAGATACAGAAATGTTTCAGTGAAATCAATATTCAAAGGGTAAGTCCATTGTTGTTGTCTTGTGTTTGACCAAGTACGAGGTAAGTTGCTCCAACAATTTTCTGCATTGGAGTAGTGTTAGGAGTAAACAGTGTATCTTGTTCAAGTCTTTTCATAATGGTAGTGTCGTCAATAACCTCTTTTGAGCTCTAGTGATTTATCTTTTTATGGCACGTTTATATATCTGTACTAGATTATAACCACTTTTTGAACAAGAAACGTAGAAACTGTACTATATTTGTTGCAAGATTTTCAGAAATAGAAATTCCTTCAAATTAAACAAACAGGCAAAACAAACAACAATTTATTGATTCAATCCCACAGTATATTTTATAATAGTAATAAACACCAAGCATTTATCTTCTGAAAGGATATTCAGGATGTTCTACAAATCTGAAACAATAAAATTGATAAGATCATAATAAAATGGAAGTAATAATTTATTTATTACACAAATTACATAAAAGTTGTTGAAAGCAAGCTAGAAAATATTTCGTGATCATAAGCTAAAATAAAATTGCTCTTACTTTGTTCCGTAATCCATACGGAAAATTCTTCCATCTTCACCTTTATCTAGAGATTCCAAAGCCTTTAAATCTTCAGGTTCAAGTTTGAAATCCAAAATATTGAAATTTTCCTTCAATCTATCAGGTTTTACACTTTTCGGAATAACTACAATATCATTTTGAGTAATGTAACGAAGAATTATTTGACCAGTAGTTTTCCCATATTTTTTTGCTATTTCAGTTATCAATGGGTCTCCAAGAATATTTGGCACTGTGATATCTCTAAAATGGCATAACAAGAAAATAAAAGCCATTTATAGAAATTTATAGATTTCCCCAATGGGAACTTTAATATAAATTTTACAAATAGTTACCTTCCCATTTTTTTCATGAATGCGGGAGTACCTGGCGAACCGAGCGAAGAATAAGATACTACTACGATATTATTTTTTTTACAATATTCGCGCAATTCTTTTTGTTGGTTATAAACTTGAAGTTCCACTTGAGTATTAGCTGGTCTAATGCGGCAGTTCTTTATTATCCTATCGATTTGATGAATTGCAAAATTTGAAACACCAATTGTTCTCGTTCTACCAGCATCAACTTGTTCTTCCATTTTCTACAAAAAACAATATATTTAAAAAAATAATTATTGAGTTTACGAATCATTTTCAAATAATTTGAGGTTAGGTTTTATGAAACTAAACTGAGAACCATCGAACTACAAGGTCATTTATAACAAAAATATTCAGTTAAAAGTGTAATTTCATGTTGATTGTTTTGTAGCGTCAAATGAGGTCATGTAGTACAATTTTGACAGGAGAGTCATCTTGATGCAACGTCAAATCTAAAAACTGTTTAGATTTAAATAGGGTATTATAACAAAAAACTCAATCTTTATTATCAGCTGTTCTGAAAAGTGCAATGAACTAAGAGGTCACAGAAACGAAACACACAGCTTTGTGAAACTGTACGTACTCGTTAAGAATAATGTCTTCAAACATAGTGGAACGTGGAGTTGTTCACCAAGTTGACTATTTCACGACTGGGCGATGACGATTCCATTGTCTGTCTTCTCTTTAATGATGTTCAGCTTCAACCAATCACTAGTCATACTCTTGGAAAGCTTGTCGTCATCACTCAACCTTCTCTTGGTAGCAGCTAGGATTTTCTCAACAAGCTCACGGAAGGTCTAACAACATCTTATTCCATGGCAACTTCAACCTGTATCTGCCGTTGACGAACCCCCACTGTATTCTTGAAATTAATGCTCGTTAAGAGTGTTAAGATTTTTCTCTTGTTTTCAACCGGATCACGAATGTATGTGGTCTCTAACTTCCAAGGTCACTTTCATCCATGTTCAAGATGCCGGCCATTGTATATATCATAGCGTGTCCAGAGTTCACAGTCCCGCGCTTTTTCATATTTTGCAGATTGACGCATTAATTCAAGATGGTGGTTCGGTCGAAATTATACCGCGTGACCTCATTTGACCTCGTTCACCATAGAAAAATAAATAGAAATAATCTTCATGTTATTGATAAGGATAAAGTCATTTATTCACGAAATTTCAACTGGTTTTGATTAATCCAAGTGAGTTATATCGAAAATAATAAATTATATATATAATTATATATATATAAATAAATAATAATTAAAGAAAAATGTCGAATACTTACTTTCCAAACTGCAAGATGATCAGTAGGCTGCGGTTCTGTAGGTTTTCCATCTCCAACAGACTTTAAATATATCGGAAAATGAATTAGATACAGATCAACGTAATCCAATTGAAGTTTTTCTAAAGACTGTTTCAATTGTGACTCTACTTCGTCTGCATGGATATGAGTATGAGGTAGTTTCGTCGTGATAAATAAATCTTCTCTTTTAAGTTTACCTGATGTTAACCATTTCTTCAATACCTTGCCGATTACATGTTCGTTTTTATATATAGCAGCAGTGTCAATATGACGGTAACCGATTTCCAACGCTGCATCAAGAGCTTTTACCAATTCTTCTTCATCTGTACTCTATAAAGTGTTGTGAAATTTGCTTAACCACAAATAATATTTATTATATTTCCGTTATTGTTAGTAATAACGGGTGTAAATGATATAAATACAAAATAAATTAAATACCTGCCACGTTCCTAATCCGACTATCGGAATTTTTACATCACCTATCATTGTCAACGACATATTCACGTTATTTGTTTGACACCTTTAGCAATATAGAAATTATAACAGTATATAAATTCCGTTTTATACTATTGCGCAATCGATAAGGTTAAATACAAATACCGATAATAAAAGTAGAGAATAGAATTTAAATACTTGATATTTGTACTTCATTAATGTTACACGTTTAACCGTAGATTAGATAAATACACTGACACACCAATTACTTGGGAAGATAAAACTAATAATTAAATAAAAAAAGTTGTTCCATTCTATGTTAGAGATGTGCACTTACATTTAAATCTGGAGTTCATTTTTTAAAGTACGTTATATTCATCGAAAATGGTACTATGGAAAAAAAACTTATAGAAAACTATACACAAATTGAGGTTTCCCCCTTTGGGGTTTGGGCTTCATGAGCTTTAAAATTGCGCGTTAAACTGTAGAACTGAGGTTATTTAGGCATTTATTTTGAATTTATTTAGATATATATTTTTGTTTTAAAATTGAATCACAATCGGGCTGCTTAAAATATTAAAGAATTTTCCTTTTGGAAATATTCGGATTTAATGCTCATAGTATTCTAACCTAAAACTCACCTGTCAATATATCACAAATCTAAACCACGATTCGAACCACAAAGCACTAATTGAAAAACAAGTAAATCTAACCTCAAACTTTTTAATTCTAGTTTAATTAATCTGTCAAATAAGCTAAGCTGAGTTTTTTCTGTAAAAGTGCAATTTCATGTTGACGCTCGACGCTGTCTTAGAGCGTCAAATGAGGTAACGTGGTATAATTAATTAATTCAAATACAAATATAAAATCTATTAACCTATAAACATAAATTTTGACGCTGCATTGATTTAAGATAACGCAGTAGTCAAAATTGCACCACGTGACCATATTTGGTGTTATAAGCCAGTGTCGAGCGTCAACAAGAAATTGCACCCTAAAACAAAGGTTGAATAAGAAATGGAATTAAATAAACTACACTCTAATATGTTCGAATTATCTAAGATTTCACGCAAAAAGAACGCTACTAATGCTTCAATTGTATTGGAAATTTTGTATTCAATTAATAAAACATATTTTATTTTGGAAACGTCAACAAATAAACAAATAATGTTTTAAAATTTGACACTTGATACAAAATTCATAGAGGTTTGTTCCAACTGATTCTAATGTGACAAGTTAATGAACTCAAGGCCACGGGTTCCATGTGCAATTAATTGAAAAGCAATTGTTGTGTGATATATTTGGTTGAAATTATTTATCCTACGCTTATCATATATAAACCATGATATTTGAATTAAGCTTTATGTTGCAATAATGAACATACACTTTACTGTCACCTATCACTTAAGATTCTGAAAGTAAAAACACTTGTAAATAGTCATGATAAAATGTTTTATTAGAAGACAACTAAACCATTTACAGCATATGAATGATAAACATAAAAAAAGTAGTTTGAGTTTTAGTGAAAGAGAAACATAAACTCGCGTTATAAAAGGGGAATACGGTTAGGTGGTTTGTAATTCTTTTTGTCTGGTAAATTTCAAATGCTTTTCAACATTCCTGATTATTTTCTTAGTATCTTAAACATTGTAATTTTAATTACCAATTTTGTAGGGTAATGTATCCAATTAATTCAATATTCTTTTGTACTTTTTACTGTAACTAATTTCTTATTATTTGGAAAATAGGAGTTGTAGAAGTGCAGATATATATTTTAACCTCAAAACAAACGTTTTAGTATATTTGTTGCTGCTAATGGTCGTTACATATTTCAAAATGTTTCCTAGACACGTTTTTTTTTAATTTTCTACTTAGGATTAGGGTAGAAACAGAAATAATATGGAAAATTGTGATTTGATCATAGAGTTAATATTGAAGATAGGGTGAGTGGTATATAAGAGAAATTGTACTGCTGGATGAGAGAGAAAGAGTTTCGGTATATTACTTATTCATCTATATGTACTAGCTTCTGATTTGTTTGTTTTTACTACCACTTAAAACTTCAATGTTATAGCGATCCAATTACAATAGAGCAAAGAAAGATACGAGAGTGGTATACCAATGTTTTTTCTTTCTTTAATAGTAGTTCAGATCTACTCTCTATTTTTAATACATATTACTAATTAATTAATTTTATTTATTTTTTCTTTGGGTTTCAAGCTAAAGAATTCTAATACAATTTTAATAATAAATTACAAACCGGTGAGCTTATTTGCTCATTCAGTATTTAACTAGGGATTAATTAAAAGAGATATAAATAAAACTGCATGTTTTTTAATAGCGTTTATTTAATAAAATATTAAAACCTAGGATTTTTTCAGTTTATCTTTCTTAGATGCACAACATATTCTTTTAAACAACTTAAATACTATATACACAGACATTATAAATACAAAATTCCAAAATAGAATAACATCTATTAAATAATATTGGTACCAAGGTAAATTTGTTCCGTATACTCTCAAATGAGAAACTTGTTTGTATTTGGCCACATACTCGATCCAGTAAATTGCCAAATCTAATGGTGGTATCGGTCTGTCGCGGAGTATTTCTGATCTTCTTTTCACATTTTCTGAGTATCTACAAAGAAATGGAATACTTGTTATGATCTGATCATCAAAGATAACGGAAAACCCATTGGAAGAAATTGTAAATGGTGAAATGTTGGTAAATGGTTATATAAATAGAAGAAAGGAGATAGATAATCAGATATATTAGTCAGATATTCAACATTGTTGCCATTTTAGAACTTAGAGAGTTAACAAACTAAAAAAAAGAGAGAAGCTCCAACGTTATTTCCTGATTTTGATAACCACTGCCTGACGCTCATTTCGATAACCAAGTTGTCGTCTTCAGAGACTGTAAACTTTTAAACAGTATATCTTCAGTCTCTGAAGACGATAACGAAACACATGTTAGATAATGTGATTGTGAGTGTTGGTGTAAACAGTGTAAACAACGGTACCACAATTTCGAACTAAGTTACACAACTACCAATAATTAGAAGGTAATTTCTCTGGGTACATTAGCAATAATTTCTCTTATACTTTGGACATTCAGATATTAGTGCACACCGCGACCCAAAGGATCTATTACGTCCTCCTTTTTTGCTGAGACACTGGGAATTTCAGTGTTTAGAGCTGATCTATTAGTTCCTAGTCCATAAATAAAGTCGACTATTTCGACTACCATAATAACCATACGACGATAAAAAAGGGAAATAATTCTTAGAACAAGGTGAAGAATCAAATAAAATCACTTAATACCGACCCATCAGTCTACTACCAATACAAAATACATCGAGCCTTAGAACTTAGAAGTTTTTTTTAAATTGTCCTGGTTGTGCTGATTTAAGAATGAAGAAGTATAAATCAATAATTGAACAGTAATTGTAAGGAATATTCTCTTTTTATGAATCGGTTAAACGTAAGTGCCTCGAGACTTTCATAGCAAAAACTTGTGTCAAACGGACATTTTGTCCTATTATGTATTATGTGGTTTCCAGTGTTGGTTATCGAAAGGCGCTTCAGACAGTGTAACTGTGAGTGTTGGTGTAGTGGTGGTGTAAACAGTGTGTTCAGTATGAATATCGCCAACTTGAAAAGTTATGACGATATAAAGGCAAGATTTTGGATGACTTTCCAAAAAACTGAAAAAAATCTAAAATACCGTGACACTTAGAACACTGGATATATCATGGAATGTACTTATAGACTTTAAATAACGTTTTTTGATACTTACTTAGGATTATTTAATATGTCAATGACGGCATTTCGGAATGTATCTTCACTAAGATCAGTAATCGATAATCCTAAACCAATTCCTAATGATTCAGCTTTCGCTGCGTTGATTTTTTGATCACCTAATACGGGCAAAGCCAAAATTGGAATACCTACGTATACTGTCTCCGTTAAACTCAGAAGACCAGCGTGGGTGATGAAAAGTTTCACATTTGGATGAGCTAGAGGATTATAACAATTGATTATTCATTAAATTCACTCCAAGAAAATATTTTCGTATTTACCCGGTATACAATAAGAAAAAAAATTCTAATTTGGCGTTTTCGAGGTCGCGAAATCAATTTATGGATTTCTGGACCTGGATCCGTTCCTATGTTTGTTTAACAATATCAAAAGACAGTACCCAATTCAAATGCAAATAAAAATTGTACAAAATTCTTGTTATATATGACAAGTGGTGATTACATCTCCCTCCCTTAGATATAAGAGGGGATCTGACTAAGTCAGTCAAGTAGACCAGTCTTAGTTCGACCGTTAGAAGGATACATCAATAAACAAATTATAAACTAACTACAATCCTTCTCATTTTAATAAATCCGTCCTTCGAATACAAGCAACAGAAGCAACAGAATACAGAAACAAAAGCGCGAAAAACAATTATTTTCCACTTTTTTCTCAGTATACGTCTTTCCCCTGTTTAGCCAAACCAACGTCTCCAAAAAATAAACCCTCAAAATTAACATTTTAGTTAATTCCATAAATCTAGTTCAAAAAAGGCGAACTGAAAGTCATTGGAAGTTCCGCCATTTAGAAGCTCGATAAATGGATTTTATGACCTTGAAAACACTAAACTAATGAGTTTTAAGTATGATCCTGAACCGGAATTATAGCTCAATCCATTTTTGTTAAGAAATTGTTAAAAATAGTTTGTAATTTGTCGATTTCCATTTTGAAAATTATGTACTTGACAATTTTTTAATTATGTGAATTCTAATATATTTTATAGTATCAAAAAGTTATGACTATTACTACCACTTGTACCATTCCATTACTATCAGTCTTATACTTTTGCCTCTTTTCGTTTTCTTGGTGTTTAAATAGTTTATTTACGTTCTAGAGTTTCCATAATTCTATTTTTCTGATTCATAGAGTTAATGTTCAAAATAGTAAGTGGAATTGTACTAGAGAAAGAAGGCGTATCGGTCTTTTTCTACTCGCCATTAAATTCGATACTTCTTTTTTGCCGTTCCCCCTACTTCCAAATTCGACGTTACGGCAATCCAATGAAAATAGATGACAGAGAAATAGAGGAGATAATATTTTTCTCTTTATTAACAGGTAGTGAACAAGCTCCCATACATCGGTCTCTCTATCTTTAATATTTATTCTATGTTCTGATGTGCTTCTGTCTAAATGTTGACATATGAAAGAATAACTTAACCTAACTTTCACGAATGTAACAGGACTTTCCAAATGTGATTATCCAGGTCATTAGTATATTTTTTTCGGACGTGGTCGTGATGGTATGTGGCATTTTTCAATTTTTATACTAATTAATGTATAAAGTGCCCTGTACTGCTATTTGTTTACGTTCTAATTTCAATTATTTTCGTTAAATATAGGTTAAGTACTATTTTTTTTCATTTAATGGAAATAAATTATTTTGAAATACATTTTGACGTGATAATTATTACTGGATATATTTCCGAGTTATAATCCAATCTTAAAGTGATTAAAAGGAGTCATGGCCACTTGGATAATAAATTTATTATCACGGAGATAACAAATTCCGTTTCACATTCATTTATAGTGCTTGAAAATGGATGTTTATCTATAATTTTCATTTTTTTAAACACACAGAACAACTGTGTCTTTTTAAATAAATTGGGATGATCTTTATCAAACAAAATTTTTTGAAAAATGCTTAGAAGTTGTTTAAACACAGTCTAGATTAAACAAATACAGATAAACTTCGAAAAATTAGTCAATGTTTTTCATTTTCTACCATTTGTAATATTTACTTACATGAAATGTAAATATTTCAATTAAATATGCACACAAACAGTATAAATATTTAGATTTAATGTCTGGTGATCAAATAATTTTTAGCTTTTTGTAAAAATTTGTCAATTATCTGTTCTAATTATTCTTTTTTGAATAATTAAATTAAAATTAGGTCTCACCAGAACGAAGTTAAAATTTTAATATTTAAAAAACTCTTACGGTATATTGACAACGTTGCAAGACTTTAAAAGTAATATGAAGGTCAGGGAAATGTGGTAAAAGGAGGTTATGTTGATATTTAATATTAGACTGATATGTGAATCGTTTCACAAATGGAAAAATAGATCAATTTCAATTAACACCTGGTCCGTTTTTCATCTACATCATAAAACCACCCCTTGAGGAACCTTAAAACATTAAAAGGAATTTCGTGCAATACATAATTTTGAACCTGGATTCCTTCTTCTTTTCTTATTTTGAATGATTTTCTTTTTGAAAACAAGGTTAGTATCAGATTTCTTTTTATGCTGCAATGAAAAAATTTGATTTACCTAAAAGTTCCTGCTGAGGAAACCATTTTCCTAATATTATATTATCAGATTTGTTTGGCCATTCCTCTGCGTCCCATTTACAAAAAACAGTCTGTTTAAGAGAACTGAGCACCTTTATAATGGCTTCTTTCACGTCTTTCTTCATTTGTGATGGTTTCAAATGAGATCCAAGACTGAAGTACACCACACCTAATTACAATTTATATCTTTAAGAAAATAGAAACAAAACAAATCTTACAAGTAATTTATAAGAGGAATATTTTTAAAAATTTCATATAACTCTAAATATATTTGGTTTTTGATTGTTATTTATAAACATTTTGCAGAGATGTGACATTTTAAAAATAACAGTATTTGAAATGCAAAATACAAAATACCTATTTCCATTTTGTATTTAAATACTTTTTTTAGAAAAGCATTTTATATTTTATTTGAAATACCTTTTAGGACATATTTTGTATTTGCAAAATACTTTTTGCTAAGTTTTGTAAACATCGAAGAATTAATAATTAATGTGTTACAATCTTCAATTAAAATCTTGTTACAATAAAAGAGCACTGTAAATAAAACACTATGTAACTTGGTCTGATCAGCTTCGTTTATTATCGACTCTTTTCGTATGAATTCGGGATTATTCGGTCACCTTACCGTGCGGTGAGTTTTCGTTAGGTTGCCAAATGTGTTGAACCGAACGAACGAATTATCTCTTTTTACACTTTTAATAAAGTTATCTTGCTTTCCGATAAAATAATAACGAAACCAAAAAAGTGAACCAAATAATTATTGAACTGTTTCGAGTTTGTTTGCAAGTTGATCATAAATTCGGTTAACCTGTAACCTAACCTAACCTACTGAATAAATTACTTGGTAACTATCTTTTCAGTGAATTAAATTTGAAAACATGTAAGTACACAAAATTAATAATTATATCTCATGTTATTTTTAATTAGCTACCCGCTACCCACCAAACCCAATTTATAAACAATTACCTATGTTTTCATATTAAAACAAACAACGATTGTTAAATACTTTAATTAATACATTGATTTATCTATACCTGCAAAATGCATACATGTTATTTTTATGCTTAATCCCCATGATATTTTCTATTTTGTTTCAGGGATGATAATATTTCTCTACCATTGATATTAAAGTATTGTTTTAAAGATATAAAAAAGGATGCTGGAAGTGAGAATAATAATATATCGGCTGTTTGCAAGAAATGCTCTAAAACATTAAAAGGAAGTCTAATTTCAACTACAAATTTTTTAAATCATATAAAAGTGAGTAACATGTTAATTTTATTTCCTAATCAAACTTGATATTTTTTCATTTGTTACAATTACATAGACAATAGGTGTATATAAATAAACAAACTGCAATAGCTGATTCTAGTTGTGTATGTGTGAATGTATAATGATATTACTTTTTTTTCAGAGAAAAGGTCATGGTGATCTATTGACAGAGTATGAAAATTTAAAATCCCAAACCAAAACCTCCAAAAAGAAAAAATGTGGCACACACACTGATGAAAATAGTGCAAGTACTTCGAAAAAACTGATACAAAGCACTCTTCCAACTACTTTGCCAGTGTCAATTAATTTAGACAAGTTGGTTATAGATTTTATAATTGATACAATGTCACCAATATCTATTGTCGAAAATAAATCATTTAGGACTCTAATTGAAGGTGCTCAAAAACTACAAAACCCACCAAAATTTATGTGCCGTCGCACATGTAACAAGAGAATTGCTGATATGTGCGCAGAATATAAGGAAAATCTAAAAATAAAATTAAAACCCGTTGATTATGTGTGTACGACAGCAGATGTTTGGTCATCATCAAGGAGAAGTTACCTAGGTATGACTGTTTATTGGATTGATCCTCACACATTTGAGAGAAATAGTTTTACTCTTGCTTGTAGAAGATTTAAAGGAACTCATACCTTTGACAAAGTGGCCGAACTGATCATTGACATACACACAGAGTATCATTTGAGGGTACCAAAAATAACAAAAACTGTAACTGATAATGGCTCAAATATGTTAAAAGCATTTAAAATTTATGGAAAATCTGAATTGGGAATGGACGCTACTGATGGAATTTTTTTTTCATCATCTGACATAGAAAACATTTCAGTAAATAAAAATGATGACGACCATAATAATAATAATGAACATGACGACGATGATGATGAGACATTTCTCTTAAAAGAATTTCCTGAATCTCAAAAACCTGAAGAAACATATCAACTGCCTAACCATGAAAGATGTACCACCCACACATTGCATTTAATTACCTCTCGAGATATTATTCAGGCAAGATCTCAAAATATTTCATATAAAAAGCTGCATGATGCAGCTATGGCTAAATGCCAAGCAATTTGGAATTTGTGTTCAAGGTCCCCCAAAGCGTCTGAAATATATTGCGAAACTACCGGGAAATCTCCGACAAGTCCATGTCCAACAAGATGGAATTCATATTATAACTGTATTATGGATCTTTTAAAAGTTCAGGAAACTTTAAATGAAACCTTAAAAAAACTAGGATTGTCGGTTTTTAAAGAAATTGAATTGCAGTTTCTAATTGAATGTACCAACTGTACAAAACCCATAGCAGAAGCTATCAAAAGCTTAGAGGGAGATAAAGAAACATTTTATGGATGCCTGCTACCTGAGTTAATAAGAATACAAAAAATCTTGCATTCATTACAAATGGACAATCCCATATACTGTGGAGTACTGATAGAGACAATAAAAAAAGCTTAGAAAAGAGGTTTGGAAAATTTCATGATTTGAAGGATCCTAAAGCTAAAGATGCAATTTTGGCATCGGTGTCATATCCTTTTTTTAAATTAAAATGGGTGCCAAAAGGAAATAGAGAACATATAAAGGAATTGTTCCTTGCAGAAGTGAGAAAACTTAAAAATGATCATAAAGATCTAAATAATACATCCCAATCATCACACAAGAAAGAAAAAAATGAATCCTACTACATGTTCTATGATGATTCGGATTCCTCACTAGCTAGTGATAGTGCAAATGCAAACACCACTATTGACCTGGAATCATTGCAATATTTGAAGGATAATGATGTCAGCCTGCAATCATTAAATAAATATCCTACAGTAAAGATGTTATTCTTGAAATATAATACCTGCTTGCCTAGTTCTGCGCCAGTAGAGAGGCTTTTTTCTTATGGTGGCATGATTATGAGACCACACAGGAGAAAGATGAGCGACAGTGTATTTGAGCAAATTATTTTATTATAATCTGTTAAATAAATTTAATTTAAGTAAGTTATCAAAGTAAATTTACCAGCCTGTTAGCTGGCTAAAATAAATAAACTTTTCAACAAAATAAAGATAATTTAAAACTAAAAGTATTTTATTTTAATAAAGCATTTTGTAAATACGTATTTTGCATTTAGTATTTAAAATATAAAATGAAAAACTATTTTGTATTTTGTATTTGAAATAACAAAATACAAAAAGTATTTGCATTTTGCATTTAAATACATTTTATAACCTATTTTGCACATCTCTGACATTTTGTGCAAATAAGTATATTGATAAGATATACAAGTGAGTAAAACATTACTTCTTATAAATTTTCTATTGCTAACTCCACACGAAACATAACTAATTTTTTCGTCTTCTCCTACAAAATATAGTACATATATGGACTTCTATACTAATGAAATTCGAACACTAGACGGCGCCAGTTGCAGACAACATGGTTGAACAATGAGGTTATAAATTGTTCTATTATATTGGGTTTAAAAATACTTACCACTTTTAGCATTATCAAGAATCTTCTGCAAATCCTGTGGTAGCTTTCCTCCAGGTGAGATATGGAACCCTCCAATATCGATGAGATTAGGCACTTTTGGCGTGGCGGCGTTCACACTTTCATGACTATTAGAAAGAACGAGGGCAACATTTTTATGAAGTTCGTGAATATCAGGACAATTAGGAAAAAATTCTTTAACCAATTTACTTTGAACTGGATAAACGTTCAATTCAAAATTAAGTTTCGATAGTAATTCTAAAAGCGCATTTTCTGTTCTTTGCATAAAAGTCATGTTCTCGGCAAAAGTGACAAATGTATTGGGTACGTAAGATGGCGGAGTTGGATTACCAACTACGTTCGATATCCAAGCAGCCGCACCGATAGAACCGAGTAGAATAACTGGAGCGTTAAAATGACATCCGAAAGCGATTAATGCGTCTGTCATTAAGGATTCCACTAACACAACGTCAAATTTCTCTTTCGATTTCATGAGTTTTTGTACTTCTGGATCCACGAATGCGTTTCTCATACAAGCGTCATCTAGGAAGTTCATAGCTGCGAGGTTCATGAAGGAGCTGGAACTGGCCATGTCTAGTATATTGAATCCTGATGTTTTTTCAGATTCCTCTAGAGAAAAAAATGAAATCGGTACAAAAATGGTTATCAAGTTTTAATAATCACTTGAATTCAAAATTATTCAACTGGAATTAAATCTATTATAAAACTGAGCACATGGAAAAAGAACATTATGTATGGACCTCGTATAATCATTTGACCTTAACTTGTCTACATATATTTTTATATGGTCAAGGTCAAAATCATCAAGAAAACAATATGAAAAAAGGTAATGTAATTATCATTATATTTATATTTTTGGAATCATTGAATATGATTTTTAACTATATAATTTAAACCCATGAAAATGATTATCACTTTATTAATAAATCAAAAGAGTTACAATTTATATAACAAGAATAGTTTTTTGTAAATATACAATTTATATAAAATTATATCAACTACGATGTTTAAAAAATATAAATAAAGATTTTTTAATAATAACTTACCGAATTTTTTGCCACAATTCTCGATCGGAATGAACCTGAGACTTCCCTTTCCTTCGGGAATTTTGTCTGTAAAAGTAGTGATCATTGTAATGTCATGTCCAGCTTTGACTAACCCTTTAGCTAAAGCATATCCAAGAATAAAGTGACTCTTTGAGGGTAACGAAAACACCATTAAAATCTTCGACCCCTGGACCGAGTAGATTGAGGTTAAAACAACTGCTATAAATAACATACGCATCGTTGTTCGATGATACAGACTGACTGAATCAACTATTAAGTAGGGCATTAGTTTCAGCGTTAATTTTACTGAACGTTTAGTTTAGGCCAGTACATTGAAACTTAAAATTTATTACGATATAAAATTTGCCGAATACATATACAAAATATTTGTATTTTGTTTTGTTTATATTAACAAAAGTGTAGTATAATTTAATTTGGAAGAAATCTTAGATTGTCAACAACAGGTGTTGTATAAACAAAAACTTCTAGATTATATTGAATAACTACAACTTATAACACATAGGTTAATTTTCATTATGAAAGAGTGGTTTTAAATAGTATAATTTATTTTGAACTGAAAACTGGTTGCAATACTAATTTTGATATTACTTTCCTTTATACTAATTTCGGATTATTCATTATTGTTTTAGTTATTGACTTTTCAGTTGTTGCAATACTTTTGCTGCAATGATTATACGAGGGTTGCCACTTTAGTTTTGAGATAGAAAAATAAAAACAAATATTTTTTGAGTTTTTAAGAATATTCTCCATTAACATCAATACAAATTTGACATGCATTTGAGTCAATTGTCCATTCCAATTGAGGTACCTCTAAAACATGTGATTTGACGCATCAACCGTTTCCTCAGGTGTAGGGTCTCGCAATTTATTTCTAATCTGCGGGAATAAGGACAGCATTGTGGATTACTCATTAATTCGATGTTTTGACTGTTCAAAAACGTTTTTGTTTTGACTGTTCAAAAACGTTTTTGTTTGAACTGAATATAGTAAATAAATGTTATAATATACAAAATAATACACGGATTTTCAAAGTTTCAAAAACAGTTTCAGTTTGGTTGGAAACTCACCCACATATTTTCCTATCAATCATTCTAATGTGTTCAAAATATTTAGATGAGTTAATTATTTATTTTAGCACGTGTCTTTTTCATATAAAGCGAAGTATCTAGTTATTTGCCAAAATATGATTCGCCCAAAAAAATAAATAAAAATTGACTGTGTAGCAAGTGAATTTTTGCTATTTAATTTAGTGTGATTGTCGAAGAAAAAAAATTAGTTAACATGGAAAATGTTTTTAAATATAACCTTTATCCAAACAGAACTTACAAACTTTTTTTATTATTTTATACTTCTGTCACTTGACAACAAACATTCAAAACTTAAAAGTTACTAATAAAACATCGGTATTATAGATTATCTGAGAGAACTACTTGTATGCAACCATTAATACACGTTATGATATTCAGCTCTCTTATATCATGGAAATGAGATTTCTTGTAAACAATAGATAGCCTTAAGAACGCGAAGTTTAACTAGAGCTAGTTCAAGTAAACATAAACTACTGGTCCTATTCCTTGGGTATATCAATGGATGTCGTCGACATTTTAAACGGTGGAAACGGCAAAGTATGAGAATAACAAGTTAATTTATCTATGTTAAATATTAATTCTATTCGCACTATATGTCATGTGTCAAAATTTTAAATGCATTCACATGATTTGGTATCTCCGATTATTATCTGGTATAAATTTAATAACAAATGTTTTAGTGGAAAGGTATTTTAGTGAAATGAAGAGGTTGGAGAGGATGTAGATTATTTTTTGGATAGAATTTAATGAAATTAAAGATTTATTTTTTATTTATTGTTTCAATAACTTACAATTATAATCATTTTATAAATTAATGTAATCATTTTTATTTTAACACGTGGATAGTTTTAAAATGTTGTATTTTATTTGGGGGTACAAAATTTCAACAATTATCCCAAAAACTATTCGGTATAAACATGAAAAAATATTAGAAAAAGTCTTAAAAAAATGTATAGATTGAAAATTTCTAATAAAATGTTTCGAATCACTTTCTATTTATTTCGAGTAAATTTAAATTTTGTAATTAAGAGAGTTTAATATTGAAAAATAGTAAAAAAAATGTAAATAGTAAAATTTTCTACTTTTAATGTCTTGAATCATATATAAAGCGCTTTATATCGACAGTCGAACGCTGCTGAAAACGCCCAGAGAAACGAAAACAAAATCGTTGTTAAATGGCGAATATTGTCATTTTGGACTTGTTAACGCTTTAAAATTAAAGTTATTGTCAGTGCCTAATATTTCTCAGTACAGCATTATCAACATTTCATTTAATGTAGATGGACTGCCCATTTATAGAAATGGTCAGAAACATGATCTCTGGCCCATTTTAGCACTTGTAAAAAATTTTAAGAGTGAGCCGTTTGTTGTTGGTTCTTTTTTAGGAAGTGGCAAACCAAATTTATTGTCAGCGTTTTTAGAAGATTTTTTAATTGAGTTATCGAACTTACTTACCACGGGCATTGAAATTAATAATAATATCCATGAAGTAAAAGTTCACAGCTTTGTTTGCGATGCTCCTGCGCGCGCATATCTGAAATGTGTGAAGACCCATTCAGGGTATAGTTCCTGTGAAAGGTGCGACAACTCTGGAGAACACCTGGGACGTGTCATTTTCAAAAATTTACCTTTTAACAAGAGAGACAACGAATCTTTTCGGACTAAAATTGATGTATCTCATCATCATGGAGAATCTCCTCTAATAGCTCTTCCTATAGATTTGATCTATGTCTTTTCTTTAGACTATATGCACCTAGTTTGTCTAGGTGTAATGAAAAAACTTTTGCGTATTTGGACAGGACGCGCAAGCCGAGCCAAAATGAGCTCTACTGCATTTCAAAATGTATCTGAAAAAATTGTTTTTCTCAGTAAATGTATTCCAGTAGAATTCAATCGGAAAGGGCGCAGTTTGTCTCAGTTGGCAGATTGGAAAGCAACGGAATTTCGAACATTTTTACTGTATATTGGGCCAGTTGCTTTGTATGGAAATGTCGATTTGGCAATATATGAGCATTTTTTGCTATTTCATTGTTCAATTATGATACTTATTTCTAAACGCCATATTGAAAAATTCGGAGTTCCATTTGCGCGCCAACTTTTGCATTTATTCGTAACGCACAGTGAAAAGATCTACGGATTAGAGTTCTTAGTTTACAATGTACATTCCTTATTACATTTGGCAGATGACGTTGAAAATTTCGGGCCACTAGACAATTCGTCAGCATTTCCATTTGAAAATTATCTCCACCATTTAAAATCGTTAGTTCAGTCTCCGAATAAACCGTTACAACAGATTAATAGACGCTTAAAAGAAATTGAAATGACAGTGTACGAAAAACATGACTCTACTTCACCTGATGATGAACACTTCTGTAAATGTGAATTGTCCCATTTCTTAGGACCAACGCCAAATTTCTCTTGCAAGCAGTATAAAAAGCTTCATTATAAAGATTTTATTTTTTCTATTGCATCATATTCAGAAGCAAATTGTTTTTGTCTTACCTTAGAAGGACTGGTTTTCAAAATAGAAAATATAGTAGTGGATAATAATGGAGCAGTTTTTATATTAGGTAGGAGGTTTCAGGATTACCGTTCATTTTACAAATACCCTGTCGACTCAAAAGAATTCTATGTTTATCGCATCCAAAATTTATCAGAGTATATCGAGTTATTGCACTGCCACAAAGTTTTTTCGAAATGTATTGTTTTTCCTTTCAAGCAGGAATGGTTGTCATTTTCATTATTGCATCATTAGTAATTCCTTATTTCAACTTTTATGTTCTATAAGTGTAATAGTATGTAGTTTTTTAAGATTTTGTAATAAACTGGTATTAATTTGAACGCATTTTTTTATATTTTTGATCCTACTTATACGTCATTTGTCAAAAGTAAGTACGTCATTTTGACGTCTCACCAGCCGGACTAGGTACGTCATTAGTTGACGTCTGTAGGATGTGACATTAACCCGTCATAATCACGTCATTTTAGACGTCCCCATTGGTCGCCAATGGCCTATAATTGACGTCATAGTAACGACACTGTGCTGCTTGGGGCCTAATCTTAGAAATACATTCCATTCATTAAGTTGTATAAAGATTATTCACAAAAAATATTTTTTTATCTTAGAATAATAGACTACTTATAAAACTTGTTTTTTGTTAAAAAATTTTTAATTTAATGACAAAAAATTCAATTTTTAATAATTTTTTTCAATAATCTTCGGACCTGAGCTATAAATTTGAATGATATATTACAAATATGTAGAAAACGACTAAACACAATATGAAACGTCAACCCCTTCATCTTTTGTTCAAGATTTCTTCCAAATCTTCCTATGCTTTAAAAATATTTATTTTGCCATAGTATTAGCAGTTTCTGATCAAAATTAACTTATTAATTGATTTTTTAGAAACAGTACACTTCTAAATAAAGGATGAGGACATTTCCAAACATCTCCTAGTATTTTTGTAAGGAAACTCTGGATGATGGATAATTCTAAAATAAAAAATAATCTGAATTTAATAATTTCCCATGTTTTAAAATTATAAACAGAATTAGTACTATCGATCATTTACCAGTTAAGTAAAAGAAAAATCGAATTCATCAAAATATCTTCTTTTCTAGTAATCTTTGTGCCCTTTTGAATATATTGGGGTGCTAGAGTTTTAGTTTCCAGTATTCTTTTATCCATTTCCATTCTTTATTTGCTATTGTATTTGTTTTTCCCTTTCTTGTACCACTTTTTCTAAATAAAATTTTCCTGGATCTTCCTTTCCGTATTTTCTTATATCTTTCTGCTTCTGTAACTCTTCCTATTAGTCTTAATGCTGTTCTTCTCTTTATGTGTTCAGCTTAAACAGTATAGTTTGAATTTTGAACTTTTCTTTATATATTGTTCCATATTTTTTTCGTATTTCTGTCAAAATAGTTTATGGGTATCCAAATGTTGTCTTTTCATTAGTACATCGTCCTCAAGTCCACTTTTTGGTTTACTACCATTCTTTTGTATTTTCAAATATTTACTCAGGTCATTATTCATGTATATATTTTTTCATCCATTTTATTAAACGTATTTGCCAGGTTTCTGTAGCCAACTATTAGATCAATAGCTGGAGTAATCCTCTTGGACATTTCCGACATTAGACAAGCCTACGATCAGATAACAGATGGTACGAAGGTGAATTGGAGATTTGAAGGTACATGTCGAGAGAATGGAGGAGGGTCAGTTCGCGAAACATGCATTCAAAGAGAAGCCAATTACTAGAAAATCAACGGGTAGACCAGAACGAATCTGATTGCTTTACCCACATTTCAATTCAACTTTCTTTATCATCTTCTGTCTATTTGAATATTCTTTTGTACGTTTTCATATATTATCTTCATCTCTATTATTTTCAACGAGATTTATTTCTTGCTTATACCTCCCAATATAATTTTTTTGTTTATAGTAACCGGTAACATGCTACTACGTACTAGTATCAATAGATAGCTAAGTGAAAACTGATAAAAACAAGTTCTCCTATCAAGATTTTTATAACAAAAGAAATATTTTTCTAAACTCACTTAGGTGTAATATGTGTCCAAAAAAATAATATTCCATCCTCCCCCTTATCCAAACTTTCCAAGGCTTTCAAATCCTCGATGTCCAGTTTGAAATCAAAAATATTGAAGTTTTCTATCAATCTCTCAGGCTTAACGCTTTTGGGGATAACAACAACGTTTTTTTGTGTTACATATCTTAGTGCAATTTGAGCTGTACTTTTTTTATATTTTTGAGCCAATTTTGTAACAATTGGATCTGCAAGGATGTTGGGTATGTTGAAATGTTCTCTAAAAAATCAATAAATTCACTGAAATTTTAATATTTTTACATTTTCGTGCAAATCAAAGTCTTATTTTTACGAGATCATTTGATCATATGATCCTAACTTTATCCAATTTATTGCACTAGGTAGGCAATTAAGAACGGCCGTCGGCCATATCTCAGGTAGGGTGTACCGTAGCATATATAGATATTAGCTTTCTGCACAATATAGGTACATTATTTTAGTCAAGGTTTGGGTTATGTTTAGCTAGGTTCTTCTCTACAATATCAATGAAAAAACTCATAGTTATTAAAAATTGCGAGTTTATTGGTTGTTACAAAACAAAAGAGTTACATATGGTGTTAAACCTAACTAAAGAGTGGCTTTGGATGTTGAAGCGTGGCACTGCATGTCCTCGGCATACTTTTCATAAGATGGTACGTAACCACTGAGTGCTAATCGCAAGCATGATGACATATGATCGTCAGATAGTCGATTGCGATATTTTGACTTAATTATCTTCATTTCAGAAAATGCAGACTCGCACAAGTAAGTTGACCCAAACAATGCCGTCAGTTGAAGGGCGATTTGCCTTAGATTCGGATATTTATCTTCAGATATAAAACACCAGAAATTTGTATAATCTGCACCGACTCATTTTCAACAGAACATGAGTTCATATTAAACTGACTTGCTATTTCAGTAACTAATTCCTCAATGTTTTTACATGAAAAAGGATAACTCATAAATGATGCTATATTTTCCAATTTACTGCAATCATAAAAACGCATTTCGAATTGTTCCAAAATATTTGATAATTCAGCCTCATACGTATCATAATTAAAATGAGGAATCTTTGCTTTCAAAGACGGAAAATGTTTCAGATCCTATCTTTTCAGTTGATCTATCATAAGTTGCAATTTACTTTTGAATGCGTTTACTGCGCTAATCATCTCAATAGTAGTTTTTCCTTTACCTTGAAGCTCCAAGTTAACGATGTTTAAGTGCATTGTGATGTCAGTCAAAAATGCCAAATCAGTCAGCCATTTTTCGTTTTTCAAAATCTGAGTGTCATCACCTCTTTCGTCTAGAAAAGCTGTTATTTCGGGCAATAATTCTTGAAACCTTTGTAGGAACTTTCCGCGACTCAACCACCTGACGTCTGTGTGAAGAACTGAATCAGTGTGTTCAGCTGATTCCCTATCTTCCAACTGCAACTGAAAGAGCCGCCGTTGCAAGCTCCGTGTTTAAAACTTTGGAACACAAAACTTGTTGATGTATAATGCAATGGAATGAAAAAAATGAAGGGAATTCTTCATTAGCTCGACACAATGCCACAAAACCGTTTTTGTTTCCAGTCATTGCTGGTGCTCCATCGGTTGTAATGCACACTAATTTATATATTGGTAGCTCGAAGTTTTTCACAAAATTAAAGAAAACTTCATATATATCTTCGCCACGGTTCTTCCCCTTCAGAGGAATGATTGTCAAAAATTCTTCCTTCGCCGACATGTCATTGAATACCATCCGAATAAAAATACACAGCTGGGCAGTGTCTGTCATATCGGTGAATTCGTCGAACTGTAAAGAAAAGTATGTACATTCCATGATATCATGTTTTAGTTTATCTGCGATGTCCTGATATGACTCATGACTTCAATACTCCTTGTGACAGTCGAACGAGATAACTGAAGTTCTCTAATAGCAGACATGATTTCTGTTTTATTTTTAAAATCTCCAAATAAAGTCTCACCCGCATCAATAAATGCTTCCTTCACCACCGATCCATCTTCGAATGGTTTCTTGTGTTTCGCCAATATATGAGATATTTTAAATGACGCGATCATAGCAGCTTTTGGTTGTTTGGCTGGCCTTGTGAACATGGTTTGTTCTTTTTTCAAACAAGATGTAAAATCACTTACTTTTCGTTTTCTTAATTAACTCTGTGGCGGAAAATCCTTTTGATTGTTTTTATGAACCGTTTTATGATGCCTCTCTAAGTTACCACGCTTAGGTATTGCAACTGACGCACGACAAATAACACAAATGAACTTATCCTTCACCATACAAAAGAAAAATTCTTCCTCCCAATCCTTATTAAAATGATACGTTTTAGATTTCTTCGCTGCACTCATTTTCCACTATTTAATAATAAACTTTGTATCGACTTAGTATCGCTATCAAGTTATAATTCAAAATGACTCCAATTCATGCAGGCGCAACATTTATATCGGCGTGAAAAAATGTCTCGAATGTTCCCGTCAAACGCGCCGCCCGAAACTAGACAGTACAGTCTAGTCTAGAAACAACGCGGCTTTTCTTTGACAAGTGCCGCGCGTTCCTTTGATAAAGCCGCCTTTTGCCGCAAGCAGTGTTATTTTATTACGTAATACATTTTTGTAGTTTAGTTACCTACCTACTCATTAAAAATTTTTTTCTTCTCGAGATCTACTCCAAAAGCACTCGCGATCGACCGGTTGAGCACCCCTGTTATAGACCTTTCGAACAAGATCAATTTTAGGAGAATCGGCTAAGTAGAACCGAACTCACAGGCATTTTTTTATAACAAGGTTCCCCACCGTTTATATAAAGATATAGACTAAAGCTTGTGGAATGGAAAATTCGCAGAATTTCGAAATTTACCCAATTAAATGCAAACAAGGTTCTCTAAGTTTTGTTTTGATCCCTCTGACTCAGTCAGAAATATCAACTTCAATAGACTACGACATGATAAAGTTAGAAGTGAAAGGTAACGTACTGCTTCAATGCTATCATAGTTTGACCACTGAAAACGAATATTGATTCCTATATGATAATATAAAACGTAAAAGATGGTGGACTTCTCCAAATGAACCCCCTCGATGTACTACGAAAAGTAGTTTGTACTCCAAAAAGACACTTCTGTGTATATTGGTGAATTATTCATTTCCAAGTGCTGAAACCCGAGCAAATAGTTATTGCAGATATTAATTAAGGAATTGTTATTAGAGGTAGGTACTGGCTTATCCATCGTACTCGCATGACATTGCATCCTCGGATTTCCATTTTTTTCGATCTCTATAACATTCTGCTAGTGAAAAAACAAATGTATGATGACACAAAATATCCAAGTATTGTACACAAATAGCGGAATGTCATTACTAAAATTGATAATAAGAAAAAAATAATTCAATCAAGGAAGCGACATAACTTTCCGATCTCCTTTTGTATTCAACGCACGAAATTCAAGTAATAACACGGGGTTATGTAACTTTGAAATCTCGATCAAGGTTGCCACGGATATATACTTTCCGAAAAGCTTCTACAGCCTTACGACATTTGACGAAGTCGGTCATAATTTAAAGTAGTTCAAACAATAAAAGATGATGGTCTAAGTCACTATTACTTCTGGAAGAATTAAATTGTGATAGAAGTTTCTACTACGTTCTAGAATTATATATACATTAGCTCACAGAAGAGCAGTAAGTCAACATTATAGATACACAGCAAACGATACAAGCAATCTGGGCGGTGAAAAAAGTGAGATACAAAACGAAGTGATATATACTAAAATGTTAGTAGTGTTGTGTTGGATGACAAAATTCTTAGGAGTAAGGTCAAAGAGGAATGTGGACGAAGCGATTGATACCACGTGTGCAATCTTGGATACAAAGGCAACATGGCGAAGCTGAGCAATTTCTAATCAGACATGGATATTTTGCGCGCCATTTTCACACGATGGCCAAGAGGCAGTCATCCAAATGCAATTTGGTGCAAATGAGAGCAATTAAAGCCACACATTGGCGAAATTCGGCAGACATTATCGTGTTGATGAGAATAGAACCGCTGGAATCTGGTTTCTCAATCATTGAAGGAGTTCTGCGCATCAAGGAAATCATCCGAATGCCCCTACTGCAATATGGTGCAACTGAGAGCAATTAAAGCCACACATTGGCGAAATTCGGCAGACATTATCGTGTTGATGTTAATAGAACCGCTGGAATCTGGTTTCTCAATCATTGAAGGAGTTCTGCGCACCAAGGAAATTATCCGAATGCCCCTAGTGCGATGTGGTGCAACTGAGAGCAATTAAAGCCACACATTGGCGAAATTCGGCAGATATTATCGTGGTGATGTTAATAGAATCTGGTTTCTTAATCATTCAAGGAGTTCTTCGTACCAAAAGGGTGATCTAGATCGGACAGTAATGTGTTAAACAGTTTAAAGTTGGTGTTCGAAAGAAGAAGCGGATGTTTTAGTTGGTAGGGAAATTGATGAACTTCCGAGATTAAAACTCTGTGCGTATATACATCTTCCCTGTTGGGAAAAAAGTGTTGTGCTGTACGAGAGTTGTCTGAAAAGTTTTCGATCACAACCTGAAGATGTTAGCGTTTATCTATGTAAGTTGGGAGACATATTGCGTTGAGACATTCTCTGGAATTAACTAATTTATCAAAGAACTTCTACGCACGAAATATTACAGTATTGCCACAATTAAAATCAATTTAGGTTCTACCTGTCTATTTTTCTGCCAATATCTTTGAAATATTGCGAAGAATTCGGAGATCCTAAGGTTGCATAAGACACAATAACAATGCGATTTTTGTCACAGTATTCTCGTAATTCTTTCTGTTGGTTATAGATGTGCATTTCGATTTGAGTATTCGCTGGTTTTATTCTAGAATTTTGCATAATTCTCTCTATTTGTTCAATGCTGAAATTAGATACACCGATGGTTCTGGTCCTCTTAGCATCAACTTGTTCCTCCATTTTCTAGAAAAGATGTGAATTTCATCAGACATATTTTTGGTCCTCATATGACTCAAGTATTTTGACGACTTTATCTTCAATTGACTCTCAGCCAGTATATGTTTAAAGAAAACTTTTAATTTTTGAATTAACTCTACAAATATCTTTGTGTATAGTTGCTCTATTTACAATTGCAATCCTTATACATGGTCTGATTAAATTTAACCAAGACTGACGTACTAAAACGGCGTGCGTAAATCCAATCGCTTACATTTTATTTTTCTAAAGATAATTCAGTCAATGAAAATAGTTTTGAGATATGGCAACACTGAGGTGAATATTCGATATTGCTATCATAAAGTTTGACGTGTGTCAAAAACCATCAATGATGTGCTTAATATTTGGTTGTCCAAAAAATTTGTTCGTTTGGATATTGCATAATTTGAGACGTCTTTCCAGACTTGGCAAATCCGCGGACATGTTTTCAAATTAAAAGTTTGACAAAACATCGAATTGATGTGTCATCCGCCGTACAATCCTTATTTCGAATCCAATGGTTTCTTCTTATTCCAAGACGAAAAATAAATTGGAGGGCAACGATTTTCTACACCTGAAGAAGCGGTTGATGCATATTTTGGAGGTACCTCAATCGTAATGATATTAATGGAGAATATTTCGAAACAAAAATTATCCAATTGTAAATGTTTGTTTCTATTTGTCTATTTTCCAAAAATAATATTGAAAAATTCAGTATGGATTTCCTTAAGTTGGACTGCAACAATCACAGATTTAATGCATCGAATGTTATTGAACTCTGATCCTTACAAAAGCAAAAAATATTAAACCGATGATGCTATAAAATTGTTAGTTAGTTAGATGACGAAAGTAGTGTTGTTTGAGTTGAACTGAATGTGAATAGTGACCAAGAAGCAATTGTAAATATATAGTAGTTAAAAATCAAATGTACTGTACCAAATTTTGTTTTATTTAAATCATGTTCATCGAAAAATGACCGGAAAAACCCCCATATACCAAATTTCGTGACAATCGGAGTTTATTTCACTAATATTTTGAAGCTATTTTGAAGCACCATTTTGTTTAGACAAAAACCGACCCCAAATACGTAATAAGCGACACGAAAAACCTTCGGTTTCAAATTTTTACTCAATCGATTTATTTTAAATACTTTTGTGCCAGCTTTACAGCCTTTTGGCTTCTATGGTACGTAATGAAGTTAGATAGTTCAATCCTCTTTACCCTGTAACTTGTTCTTAGCTTGTATGATTACGTAGTTATAGAATTATGCTAATACTCAATATACCTTATAGATTTAGAGGCCTATATTCAAAGAAAACATTATAGGAACTGTGTAATCATATAGACAGAGCTACATGAAAAAAAGAAGATTAACATAACGTATCTAACTTCGTTATAATATCAATATTAAAAGGAATATATTTTTTACCTTCCAAAGACCGATTAAATCTGTGGGTAATAATTGATTAGGTTGACCGTTCTCATCTTTTTTAATGTAAATTGGCATATGTATTAAATATAGATCAACATAATCCAATCTTAATTTTGCTAGGGATTCTTTTAAACAGGATGCAACTAAATTCGGATCATTATTATAGAATGAGAGTTTGGTAGTTATAAATATGTCTTCTCTTCTTAATTTTCCAGATTTAAACCATTCTTCCAATACTTTTCCAATGATATGTTCGTTATTGTAAAGAGCAGCAGTATCAATATGCCGATATCCAATTTCCAAAGCACTGTTTAATGCATTTGTTAACTCTTTTTCATCGAGGCACTAAAACAACAGAAAATCATTGAATTTTTTATTGATTCAATTGTTTGACTCAATTATGTAAGTTATGTATACTTTATTGTCTGCTTCTACCCTATTAATACCATTATGTTGTTTCTAATCATGGTACCACCTTCCAAAGAATATAGTAATTGCCAATTCTATCTTTCAGAAACATTTAAAAGAATGGTTAGTCAATAGATGGAACCTCCCATCATTTCTTTTATAGTTTCCACTACATTAAGTGAATTCGTGAAAGTAGCGCCATTACATCAATCAAATCAATTTTGATCTTGCCCTCACTATAACTAATGTCACTGTCATTGTCAGTGACAGATAATTCAATAATTAATTCGAGTTAAAATTCAGAATGTTGCCATTATTGTCAAATTAGAAGATGGCTGGTTCATCGGAAGACTAGCAACTCACGTGGGTCTTAATGCGAGTACCTTAGCTTGAGTGAAGAAGCGATGGAAACAAGACGGAATCTTGCATCGACAGGTTGGATCTGGATAAATGAAAATTTCAATTGACGCAGAAGATATTGCATTGATTGATTTTTGAAGAGAAGATCTCTTCGAATCGGCTTCTAATGCTGTATTTGCAACAAAGGATCCCGTCCTACGGCACGTAGACAATTAAAGCTTAGTATTTGAAAAACTGTGCAAGCTCTAGAAAAGCATCACTTTCAAATGAATGTAAGCAATCCAGAGTTGTGTTTGCTCAATTATGTGTATCGAGATCGGGAAAGAATTGTCTTTACAGATGAAAAAACATTCAAGTTGTGCAATATATTGATGGAAATAATAAAATTTTCAGTAAATGTTTGGACTTGCATGGGTATAAATAGGCCTGATGTTTGTTGGAGAAATGGTATGAGGCTATCCCTAAATACAACTTATGATGGAGATTTTATTTAGCAACATAATAATTGTTCTGTCCTCACCACAATTCAACAATGGTTTCGAAAAACGAAATTTACAAAAGGAATTCTCGCCCCCCAAAACAAGAGGAGCTATGGAAAGTCATTGAAACACCATAGGAAGACCTTCACTAAAATGGAAACGATTTTATTTACCAACATGATAATTGTTCTGTCCTCACCACAATTCAAAAATGGTTTCGAAAAACGAAATTTACAAAAGGAATTCTCGCCCCCCAAAATAAGAGGAGCTATGGAAAGTCATTGAAACACCATAGGAAGACCTTCACTTAAATGGAAACGATTTTATTTACCAACATGATAATTGTTCTGTCCTCACCACAATTCAACAATGGTTTCGAAAAACGAAATTTACAAAACGAATTCCCGTCCCCCAAAACAAGAGGAGCTATAAGAAGTTATTGAAACACCATAGGAAGACCTTCACTAAAATGGAAACGATTTTATTTACCAACATGATAGTTGTTCTGTCCTCACCACAATTCAACAATGGTTTCGAAAAACGAAATTTACAAAAGGAATTCCCGTCCCCCAAAACAAGAGGAGCTATAAGAAGTTATTGAAACACCATAGGAAGACCTTCACTAAAATGGAAACGATTTTATTTACCAACATGATAGTTGTTCTGTCCTCACCACAATTCAACAATGGTTTCGAAAAACGAAATTTACAAAAGGAATTCCCGTCCCCCAAAACAAGAGGAGCTATAAGAAGTTATTGAAACACCATAGGAAGACCTTCACTTAAATGGAAACGATTTTATTTAGCAACATGATAATTGTTCTGTCCTCACCACAATTCAAAAATGGTTTCGAAAAACGAAATTTACAAAAGGAATTCTCGCCCCACAAAACAAGAGGAGCTATGGAAAGTCATTGAAACACCATAGGAAGACCTTCACTTAAATGGAAACGATTTTATTTACCAACATGATAATTGTTCTGTCCTCACCACAATTCAAAAATGGTTTCGAAAAACGAAATTTACAAAAGGAATTCTCGCCCCCCAAAATAAGAGGAGCTATGGAAAGTCATTGAAACACCATAGGAAGACCTTCACTTAAATGGAAACGATTTTATTTACCAACATGATAATTGTTCTGTCCTCACCACAATTCAACAATGGTTTCGAAAAACGAAATTTACAAAAGGAATTCTCGCCCCCCAAAATAAGAGGAGCTATGGAAAGTCATTGAAACACCATAGGAAGACCTTCACTTAAATGGAAACGATTTTATTTACCAACATGATAATTGTTCTGTCCTCACCACAATTCAACAATGGTTTCGAAAAACGAAATTTACAAAAGGAATTCTCGCCCCCCAAAATAAGAGGAGCTATGGAAAGTCATTGAAACACCATAGGAAGACCTTCACTTAAATGGAAACGATTTTATTTACCAACATGATAATTGTTCTGTCCTCACCACAATTCAAAAATGGTTTCGAACAACGAAATTTACAAAAGGAATTCTCGCCCCACAAAACAAGAGGAGCTATGGAAAGTCATTGAAACACCATAGGAACAGCGGTTAAAACAGTTTTTTGGCGCCAAAATATTTATGCTTTGCTAACAAATAACGCGGTAACGAATTTATAACCAATTCCCAGTTTTTTTCTATAGACTTTTCATCAACTTAACAGGGAGACATTTAACGCCAACCAGTGTTTATATATGTTAATAATTTCCATTACAAAATAATTGTTTTTATTTCTTATAACGATTAACTAATTTTACATACAAAATATTCTCCGTGACGTAAATAATAGTATGCAATACCTAAATATATATAATATTGTCTTATAAATAATATCTTGTACTTCCTATTTATTATTTTATTGATGTTTCGTCCTTGATAGAAGCACCTATAAAACTTTGACGAAAAAAAATTTTATTTAATATTTTTCGTTCAATTACATAATCAAAATAAAATGACGATTAATATTTTTCACATTTTACTTTTGTCTTGTATACATTTGTCGACTACAACAACTTCTGTGCCTTACAAGACGATGTTGGGGGGATACCGAATCCCCGTTTTGGGATACGGAACTTTTACAGTAAGTAGAATAAACTCCCGTTCAAAATTTCGTTATAAAACTCTAGTTTAACCAAAATAAAGCGCATTTTTAATATTTTTCAATTGATTTTGAATCATATTGTAAAACACATAATTGAAGTCTTCTTTTGGAGTTATCTGTTATGTTGTAGCGTTTTCAATTCCAGATATAGCACATTCTTTATGTTACGAAAACGATATAATTCGCATGGTACTAAATTTGGTAAGTAAAGCGGGAGTGAATTGAAAGAGGAATCGTTTCATTTCTCGAATAGTAGAAAGAGCAAGTTCTGCACATATCCCTTTATTTTTGATGTCTATAAATGCCCTTAACTGATTCATTTCTAAAATTTATGCTAAAAATATTTGCTGACTATACGTCTTCAGTTCTCAAAATAATAATGTAACGAGCTTACCCGGATTTATGTTCTTAACGTTTATTATTTTATAATCCTCTTTGTGATTCAAACAATTTTCTTCTCTTTGAAAAACTTCTACAAATGATTTCATATAATTCAATACATTTTTTCGTTGAAATTAGTGTTGAAAGTTGAAAAATTACAAGACATACGTAATAGCTTCTTTAAATTAACAATAATAAAAGAGACAACGATATAATTGACGTAATGTGAATAACTGACCGTACTAAGGATTGAATTTGACGTGAGCTTTGTTTACTGTGTTATTTTTATCGATAGCCCGTGTAATTTAAGTCTAAATCAGTATTTTTATGAACTAATGTAAAATTTTAATCAATTTTACATCGAGAAGTTCGATAAAAAGTTGAAAAAAAACTTAGAGCACTCTATTTTCAAATAATCAGTCCAGAAATTGCTTTATTATTATATTATAAACCCCAGAAGAAAATTATGAATGAAAAGCTTTATTTTCAATTTAATCAATTGTTTTCAAATAGTTTCCAAAAAAGTATTATTTTCAATAGAAGGACCATTAGATTGCGATAATGTACATGCGTAAAAGTTCGAAACTTGATTATTGCTAATGAATTTCAGGTAATGAATGAAACTGAGTTAACGATAGCTCTAAATGAAGCACTAAAACTTGGCTATCGACACATCGATACGGCTCAAATATATGGAAACGAATACATAATTGGAAATGTTTTATCCGAATGGTTAACATCAGGAAAATTGAAACGTGAAGACCTCTTCGTTACAACAAAACTTCATGTAATAAATGCCTTTCCGGATAAAGTAGAACAAGCGGTTAATAAATCTTTAACTGATCTAAAATTGGATTATATAGACTTATTATTAATCCACTGTCCCATAGCCTTTAATTTAGATAGTAAGGGTGGACTTATAGCGGCTCCTACTGATCACGTTGGCGTTTGGAAGGTAACATAAATATAGTAGAAACGGTGGAGGTCTTCCATCTCGTGACTCGATCTACGATTTAGGGAACACATTAATAGACATACGTAATAGCTTCTTTAAATTAAAAATAATAACTGACCGTACTAAGGATAGAATTTGACGTGAGCTTTGTTTACTGTGCTGTTTTTATCGATTGGACGTGTATTTAATGTCAAAATCAGTGTTTTTAAGAACTAACTTAATTTTTTATTTAATTACATCGAAAAGTTCGAAGTTGTAACGATTTTATTATTGTTCACGATGGTTCATCCTAAGGATTCGTAGAAAATTCCAGTCCAGTGTTTTTTTCTCTAAATCACCGTCGTCAGATTATCACGGTGAATTGAACGATGGAATATTTACAAAGTAGATTTCGAAACAGTTAATTTCTACTTTAGTATAACTATCGTTAATAGTAATGAATGATGCGTGTTATCATTGTATACTTGCAGAAAAGCAGCCTTCTACTTCGTCTAAAAAAATGTTGAGTTTAATGAAAACCTCCCAACACATGAACTATTATGAATTTCTAAAATGAATTAAGTAGAAAACATGGTCTTAAGGCTACCACGCTACCAATGCGAATTCAATGGCATTGAGGTTTGGGTCAATTCACATTCTATTAGCTTGCAAGATGACATCGTTGTATCAATCCTTACAAGCTGACTTAGGTTGGTAAGGTGTGACTTAAACTATGCGACAGGTGTTCCCCTGAAACCGTAGTATTACAATTTGATGATTAACACAACCAAAAGCTTTAGAAAAATCACAAAAAGTTATTGCAGTGGAGTAATGGCTGTTTAGGCTTAGGAGGATTGCATTAGTTACTTAAAAAGTACATTGGTAGAGACGGATGCGGTAGTGGAAAGGGCTTGAATGTGTGGAAAGTTGCATTTGAAAAATTGTAGTGGTTCGAAAGAGCTTTAAAGCAAGATTTTCTGTTTTAATTCCCCAATCTTAATCAAATATTGTGCAGTTGATAGTTTTGCTAAATATGTTGATGTTGACGATTATTTCAACTGAGTTGTCAGAAATTTTGATTCGATTCATATGAATATTGTTACTTATGTATTAGTCACGTGATGGAAGACTTCCACCGTTTCTATTTTATCAGTATTTCACTACGTATTTCAGAAAATGGAAGAACAAGTAGATGCTGGTCTGGTTAAAAGCATTGGACTTTCTAATTTCAATATGAGTCAAATAGATAGAATTATAGCTGCAGCTCGAATCCCACCTGTAAATCTACAGATTGAAGTACACCCATATTTTCAGCAAAAAGAGTTGCGGGAGTACTGTCGTCAGCACAATATACTAGTTGTTGCGTATTCCTCTTTGGGATCACCAGGACTTCCGAAATTTTTCAAAAATGTTGGTTATAAGTAAGTATTAATTCATTTTTTTGCATTAATATCTTTTATAATTGTTTCTGAACCTCACCGGAAAGGTCTATCTGCGCAGACGTACACACGCTACTTTGTCTGCTTTATCAATGTTATTGTTGTCAGTCATATGATCAATCAGTTGCTTGAAATTGACAAGTTGAACACGAAGATAATCATCAAGTCTCCAATATGAGGTAACTTATGGTATCATGGTTTTAAAACCTCAACAGGATTTATCCCTTTTCGTATTAGCGAACAGAATCCTTAGGTTTCTGTTGAGAGATAATCATACTGAAAGAGGGACAACATTATCAACCTGCAACATCGCCAGGAATATCACTGGCAAGTGATTCTTGACCGTGGAGGCTGTAAGAAACTGTTCTACAGGGAAGCATTGATTCAAAGCACTACTTCGCAACTGGAAGATGTCTTCTAAAACGATGATTAGTGTCAATCGTGAAAGATATAAAGACATGGTTAGAAATTTGTTCATGACTCAATTAACTGACATGTGGTTCCAATAATATAGATCTGCGAGTGCCACACAGCGCGCACTACAATTGAGTTACCCAAAAAAACTTAATCTGCTCCAATGATCGTGTTATTTAATATCTTTGGATCGTTATTTTATTTTTAGACAAAGGACATTTTCAATGATAGTGATAATTTTTTTAGAAACACTACTGTACCGAATATTTTAGCTGATCCAGAAATTGCTAGAATATCAAAAAAACACAACAAGACACCTGCTCAAGTAATTCTAAGGTTCATTATTCAACTCGATCTTGTTGCCATACCCAAAAGTACGAACGCCAAAAGAATCAAAGAAAACATCGAAATATTCGATTTTGAATTGGATAATCAGGATATGAAGGATATGGAAAGACTTGAAAAAGGAATTAAAACGAAAGTAATTGATTTACTATTTTTAGGACCAAAGTAAGTGAATTTCTACTATGGTTTCGATTTTGCCGAATCAGGTTCTAGAATTGACATATTCTGAAAGAACAGGATTTGAAAGTTCCTAATTACTCCTTAAATTTGCATAAATTGTTAGTTTAGTTTAGGTTGCGTGGTACAGTTTTCTTTTTTAGCACTGTCAACTTACTCTGGTGGTAACTAACTAAGCGTTAGTTCATATAAGCACTCACCCCACACTCATCACATATGGGTTATTTAACCTCTAACAACGTTGAAAACTTGAAGAAGAAATTTTCGAGTAATAAATAAAGACCCTTAATAATTTTACGAGAAGATTTTACTTTATGTGGAGAGAAAATGTGTTAGGTTAGAAAGTTGAGAGTAAAGAAACAGTTCCTGTATTGAAAGTGGTTGGAAATAGATAGTTTCTGGCGAGATTCAGCACATTTATGTAATGCGTTTGAATTTAGAAGGTTTCAAATGGGCGAATATGTGTAAATGGTTGCAGGAATGATTTATGAGAGAAAGACGTATAATGTAATTATGGAAACTGCTGTTTAGTAAGTTTTTTTTTGAATTGTTATTTTCAGTGTAGAAAAACACGCGGAATACCCTTTTACAGAGCTGTTTCAATAGAAACAAGTCCACGGAAACAAATTAAGAATTTACACCGCTTTTTATTAATCATATAAATACAATTTTTATTTCTACATGAGTTTTATTTTCCCAAGTTAGTTTGTTATAGCAGAGGCAATATAAATTTGATTTGCATTTGATTAGAGTACATGGAAGCGATATCCTGCAAGCAAAATTATAGAAAACTATGACACATACAAAGAATAGAGAAAAAAAGTATAATATGTGGTAAAATAAGCGAGTTGGACAGACTTCTGTAACAAAATGGAGAGAGGCAGCAAAAAAACCATAAACTGTTTCATAAAACAATCAAATCTTCAATAAAATATAATTATAGATAAAAAATTGAGACCAAACGTAGAAAATACAGTAAATTATGCGCAAAGTGGATTTCTCAAAGTGGAAGATCACGTATTAACCATCACACAAATTATAAAGCTGTCCGCAGAGATACAGATCCAATTATTTGAATTTATTGATATAGAGAAAGCTTTCGATAGGGTACCGAGAGTAAAAATATGGTAAAGTAGACGAAATGCAGTCATGAGCTTATATAAAAGAGATGCGAACCATGTTATTAGTGAAAATATCTGAATGAGCATATGCTGATGGTAAAGTGCAGAAAATATCAAAGACCTACAGAAAAAACTTCGATATCTGGAATGATACATGAAGGAAATTTGAAATGAGAATAAATTTATAAACATAGAAATAGAGGAGTAGAACAGAAATAGAAAATACAAGCAATGAAGACTAAGAAACTGCCAAGAGAATTGGAAAGTCACAAGAAATACGAAACTAAAAGTTTATAAGGCAATTTACAGACCAATATTAACATGGATTCTCACTAACAGACAAAAAAATGCATTACAAGAAGCAGAAGAAAAAATATTAAGGGCGCGTCAGAGGTAAAACAAACAAAGATAGATAAATAAATGATAAAATACGACAAGATCTGGAGATTATGTCTCTTATGGTATTCATTGAGCAAAGAGAGTTGAGTTGGTGGGTTCATTTATAAAAAATGGAAGACTTCAGATCAGTCAAGGGAGTATGAGAAGCAAAAGTAGGCATTAATGGGAATTAGAAGGAGACCTAAAGAAACATGGGACAAAGTAATAGCTAATATACTTGCGATAAGATAAGGAGAGAAGCAAAAATAACAGCACTTAACGGAAAAAAATTTGTTCATACAACATTACTCAATAATTCGTGTGACTGACACACATATGGCGCTGTCATTGTCAAATCTATATGACGTTGATGGAGTACCAGCTTTCAAAATGCTATGTGTGAAATATCATGACATTTCGATTAGTCAGAAAAAGGTGACAGCCATTTAAGTGAAGCCATTTTCAAAGCAATGGATTTAAAATAATTTCGTGTTTTAATATATTATTGTTTCTTGATAAAAAAATACTGTACAAGCTCAGCAATAGCCTCAAAAGTGTTAATTGGACTCTGTTCTATCGAAAAGAACCATTTATTTATGGTTTGCTGAATTTAAACGTGGTCGAACAGACACCGATGTTGGTGAACGTTCTGGAATTATATCTAATCGTAAATTGAAATTGCATGAGTTAGCTGAGTCGATCAAAACCAATAATGTGTTGATGATTTAGAGCAATGTTTGGATATATTTACACTTGATAAATCAGATTTTTTGCGTCGATATGTGACAATAGATGAAACATGGATCCATCACTTCACTGTAGAATCAAAACGATCATCATAACCTTTTTGATAATTTGGGTTGATGGATTTTTTCTGTGGGAAACCCTCAAGCTGGCCACAAACATGATAGTCGCGCTCAGCATTCATTACTGTCAAATTCTAGTGATATTTCGGGCTTTTTTATGGAAAAACTATCATAAAAAGAAGTAAAATATCTATATGTCAACAGCATGATCGTTTTTTTTATAATATGTGACTCTTTGCTTCAGTATTTATGTTGTAATGTTTATTATCAATGATTATGTTTATTTGTAATTAAAAAACGACCAAATATATAACTGTCTGTTTATCTTTACTTCACAGTGATCACAAGAAGTTCTTCTGGTGATACAGCTTCATTGAAATTCGTTAACGTTCTTACAATTTGCTAAAATTCTTAAAGATGATGATTTTCATCGTAACTTTTAAGAGAGGCGTGATTTCTTCTCGATACTACAGGTGATACTGACTTTACTAGGTCCAGGACGCATTTATAGTTCTTCTAATATCAATTGCAGAAGACAGTTATGCGAAGAACAATCAATATTTCATATATTCATTTCGTGTCTAAAGCTTTATTGTGCAGGTGATTACCATGAAGATGTGAAAGCAGAATTATTTGAAAAGTGATTTAATGAACAGCTTTCACTAACATTTCAGCACAGTTAGTAATCGTTATGAACAACGCATCCTGCAACTCCTTAAGATACCAAATAGTAGTCGTAACAAAGCTCAAATTTCAGCATTTATTTCTGAAGAAATACTCGAAAATGTAATCATTATCTAGGACTCAGTAAAGAGGTTGTAGAGCTCGTAAAGAAAGTTCTAGCAGCAGACCGCTAAGAGCTTTGGAAAAACTGTGTTGAATATGTTATAAAAGAAGATTAGTATGTGGTATCACCCTTTTCACAACCCTTCATAATTCAATCAAATGAAGACTCTAGTTCAGACGATTTTGGCTACCATTACTATTTATAAAGATTCTTTGGAATTGAAATGTTTGTTTTTTATTTTCCTATATAATTTTTGCTTTTAAATTTCGTTTACCAGAAAAAAAAACGAGGGCTCAGTTCACGTCTGGTACCCTGTTTGTACAGGCAGGTACATTTTACTCGTCTATTTATATTTATAAAAATAATAAATTTCTAAAATGAGGTATCTACGCCAAACAAAATTGTCGGCAAGGGTTTTTATAATCTGCAATTGAAATTGGAAGTGCTATACCCTCCACCATCCAACATCCATGCGAACATCTAGCATACTGCAGTGCGGTCTTACCTTAACCCTTTAGAGACGAACGTGACCCTATGGTAACGGTGCTCCTCTCATTGTTCTATTGTCTCCCTCGTTTCTAATTATACCTGAAAACGGCTGCTTACTTTATTTTCCGTGTCTTGAACCCCAGATTGTCAGCTTAGAAGTGGAAACAGTGGAGTAACAAGTGTTTTTGTGATCGGAAATTGAAATTGAAATCTTCCCTTTTTTCAACATGACTATGGAGTTTGGGTAAGTCAATTTTTACTACTTTCAACTAATATTTTTTACTCTAGTGCGGTGTTTTTCTTTTCATTACACCTTAAAGTAATTGTGTAAACAAACAAAATCATTCTACAACATTTACATCGGATGTAATGAGAACGGGAATTCGTGTGTTACCACACGGTTACGTTCGTCCTTGCCAAGTCACTCAGAGTACGAGTTGATGTTTGGAAAATCGGCTGCTCCACTTATACAAATGCTTAATGAGCTACCAGATGCAAAGAAAAAACTGCCCTACAAGTTGTATTTCGATAATCTGTTCACGGGAATGAATTTATTAAAACATCTGAAGGATGTTGGCTACAGTGGAACAGGGACAATAAGGGAAAATCGCTTGCCAAAGGACTGTCCTCTACCTACAAATCAATTCATGAAAAAATCAAAAAGAGGAAACTCAGAAAGTTCGCTAGATTGGGCCGATGGAATATTCGTCAATAAATGGATGGATAGCTCCGTAGTTACCGTTGCTTCGACAGCTTACGGCTCGACACCACAATCACAGGTGAAGAGGTACAGCCGTAAAGATAAGAAAAATATTACGGTAACACAACCTAACTGTATAAATATGTACAATAAACATATGGGAGGCACTGACCGCATGGATGAAGATTTGGCAAAATGGAGAATATCCATTAGGAGCAAAAAGTGGTGGTGGCCAATATTTACATGGATGATTGATGTAGCAACAAATAATGCCTGGGTAATGTACAGGAAATCAATAGGGAATATAACGAAATTAAACTTTCGTAGAGAACTTTGCCAAACGTATTTGAAAAGGTACAAAACTGACTCAAAGTCCCTTGGTGGGTCAATCATCTGTCACTTCAGTTTCGAATCGGGTGATGCAAATTTTGCGATTTGATCATTTGGATCATTACATAAAGGCAAGAAGAGGAGAAGATGTGCAGCAAAGGATTGTAGTTCGGTTGTAAGAACAATTTGCGAAAAGTGCGAAGTCGGGTTGTGTGTGCGATGTTTTTCGGGTTTCCATAAAAAGTGACAAAATAATCATTATTTTTGTAACAGTTATTATAAATAATAGTTTATAACATACGTAAATAGTTTATGACAGTTTACTTATACTAGAAAAAAGTAATAATAGTTAATAAATGACGATTTTTTAGTTTGATTTATTTGTTTTTATTTTTACCTCTCAAGGACGAATGTGACCTTATGGTCACAGCCGTTTTCCCGCTTTCCCACTTTCCCAGGACGAAAAATAATTTATTTTTTATTTTTCCTGTGACTTTAAATAGCTAATTAACAATTGTATTGAAAAAAAAATAAGAATTAATTAAAAATTTTAGGCTCGTCCCTGGAGGGTTAACTGTTCCCATATTTTAGCGTAACTTGAACCAATTATAAATTAACTTTTTTCTCATGATGAATTCTATGAGGTACTTACAAAAATATCTTCAAAACAATGTGCAAATTGGAGAAAGTTTTTGATAACGCAGATAGAGGTACTCTTTTCCGTAATTCAATTTACAAATAATAATTCTGTGGGTAATTTTTACAGATGCTCACATCGCTTTACATTAATAATCCTTCGTGACGTAAATAATGCTATAGATAAGTTAAATACATGTGTAATAATTACATGCAATATTGTCAAATAAATAGCATCTTGTACTTCCTATCGATTTTTTTGGTTATTTTGTCCTTGATTGAAATATTAATAAAACTATAAGAAGAAGTCAAAAACTTTTGGTTTAGTCAGTTGATAAAATTACGATGACGCTCATTACTTTCAATATATTGCAATTGATTTCGTCTTGTTTGCATTTGGCAACTACGACTACTGTTCCTTACAAGACGATGTTGGGAGGATATCGAATTCCTGCATTAGGATACGGAACATTCACAGTAAGTGATTTATCCACCAAAATACTATAATAAATTTTCCAATGATGATTTGTTGTTGTTAAAAGTTGTTTCCACTTTCAGTTTATCTTTATCTCTATCCTGACCCTCTATGGAATGTCTCTATTCCCTTTTCTATTGTCTCCTTTCAAGTTTCTTGATCTTCAGTCTAATGAAACAGAACGTGCAGGGGTTGGTTTTTACTTGTTTGATTCGATGGAACCATCTCAAAGAAGATCGGCTTCTACTGCACTTCTCCCTGTACTTCTTCCATCAATATAAGCCTCTATATATTATTCTCTCATCTTCTGGCGACGTGTCTGAAATATTGGAACACTTTTTTCATGCATAATGATGATAGTCTGGTGGTTAGACTCTTCTGATTAGTTCTCTTCGTAGCCCAAGGAATTCTAAACAATCTCCTGTACTATCACATTTCAAATGAATCAAAATATTTCCGCTCTTTAGTGTCCTCGATTCTGAGCCGTTTGAGAAGATTGAGAAGACGAGCTCTCCATCCATGTAGCGTACCATTGACCCCAGATATTTAAAATTGTTTATCCTTTCGAGATTTTCAGAAATCCTATTTACGACGGTAGGCTTATAATTAGTTTTCTTTTAGTTTTGTTTATTGTTAGACCAAACTATTTTGAGTATAGTGTATTAAATTTTTGAAATCTTTTTTGTTTAAATATATATAAAAAATTGATAAAACAGGATTTACATAAACAAATTGTCAACTAAAACAACTAAAATATTTTGGACAAAAAAATTACAACAGAATTGGTGATAAAAACACGAGTACGATTTCCATGGCCTCTGGATTTGACTAAATCCAAATTGTAAATCTATCCAAAATAAGTCGAAAATGAGGAATAAAATTATTCGATATCTCGTTTCGTTTTCGAGATATCGATACTTGAAGTTGGAAAAATTTATTTTTATTTAATATTTGTATATATCAACCTAACCTAACTTTCTCGTGGTGCACTTTGAGTGTAAAATGTTCAAAAATCGTGAATTTTTTACAGCCAAAATTGTCTAAAAAAATTTTCTTCGCGTGAGGATTATTTTAGTTTTATTTTATTATTATGTTTTGTTTCTTATGGGGGGCCCTGGTCTACCCAAAAGCCTCAGGCCGCGAGAAACGGGTGAGTTTGAAGAGGGGAGATTGGGAGCAGATAAATTTGGGTAAATTTTTAAAAAAATAGGATAAATGATGCAAAAATGATTGCTAGAGAACTTTTTCAGGATAATTTTGGAATAATACAGTAGTCTGGCTTTTCAATTATAAAACAAACTAAAATAAATAACTTTTGAAAGCATTCAGAACGTACTTTTTGCTCTTTAAATTACCAATTAAATCTTCAAACTATCATTGAATATTTTTTTATTTTATAAATAATGAAAAACAACGGACAATTCTTTATGAAAAACATCAAATTATTCATGTATTTATCGTTAAGTTATACGAAACGCCATCTGTTCAATAACGCGAATTCTAAACCAACTTTTCATTATAACTTTAAGTATCGATTCTTCAATAAAAATTGCTGTTTCTGAAATGTTTTTTTATGCTATGAATTTTACATACATTGAAGTATGTAAAATTAGACAAGATAGTAAAGTAAAAGTATTTTATTTTTGCCGAACTTTCGTTGGCTGCCTTGGCAATTTGATACCGTTTTTCCTTTTTTTTCATGACTTGGTGGAACCGTTCACCTTGCTCTTCATTGTAATCTTCTAAATTCTCAAGTCAAAGTCGAAATGAAGTACCCTTTCTCTCTCATATTTATTCGAGATCTTTATTGTTGCCCAGAAACCTCGTACAAATTTTTTTAAAGCTCGTCCAAACGAAAATTCCCGCCTTGATTTTTTTGAAGTAAGGCAGGTAAATTTTTCTGAAAGATACTTTCGACAAAATGGTTCGACAAAATTGCTTCATCAATCCGAGCTTTATGTGCAGCCGTGGCAGCAAAATCTACTTAGGGTCAATCAAAGGTTCATGGAGGTTGTTTTTAGGCCACATTTTCCCAGCGTTTGTCACCATCTCTACTTATCCATTCAAATGCGCGTCATTTTCGTATAATCCTGTTGACCAATCAGAAGGCATATCATTTTGAAATCGCCTTTGTTGTACCGCATATTTGATGATGCCTAATAGGGCTCCAACTTTTACATATGTTTCCTTCAAGTGAACGGAATGGACAACTGGAATGAAGACGTATTTATTGCGATTATGTAGAACTCTTTTGAACTTATTTGAAAGGAATCAATAAAAATTCTCCACTTAGACGTTTCATGAGTGATTCCAGAATATTTCATTAGATCAGCAATATTACAACAGAACTTCATTGAAGTTTTTTCTTGCGGAAAGGTAGTAAATATCGTTCTGTATAGCGATATCATGAAGAGAATGCATCTGGGACTAAGAGATTTTGTGATTTCAGTTTTGAGTATACAACATCAGATTCCTCTTTCAATAGATTTAAATCTCTAATCAAATCAATTAATTTTGCTTTATAAAAGAAGTCGTGGTTCATTGCGTCTTCCTAAAGTAAATTTAGCCTTATTTTTTCAAAGATGTCTTTACTTTATGGAGCTCTTGGTTACATATAACATAAATTCACTTAAAACTCTACTATCAATACATTTAAAGCGGATCTTTAATTGTCATTTATTGTACACCTTGAGTATTCCAAAGAACAGTCAATGTAAACTTGCTTGCGATAAGATAGCAGGGATTCTAACAAATGTTCTAATAGAACTTAAGTTTAACATTATATTATAATTTTTCTAATGACCAACTTACCTAATAAGTAACTAAAAAGGGAAAGAAAAAAATGAAGAACAGATATGTAAATAACTTGGATTAACGTGTTAAATTTTCAGGTTAGGAATGAAACAGAGTTGACGATAGCTTTAAACGAGGCACTTAGAGTGGGCTATCGTCATATAGATACAGCTCAGTTATATGAAAACGAGCACATTATCGGTAAAGTTTTAACAGATTGGTTCACATCGGGAAGATTGCAAAGGGAAGATCTATTCGTTACAACAAAAATTCATCTCACGAACGCGTTTCCTCATAAAGTAGAAAAAGCAGTTAATAAATCTTTAACGGATTTGAGGTTAGATTATATCGATTTATTATTGATCCATTGTCCCATATCTTTTGAGAAGGATGGAAAGGGCGGACTACTACTAGCGGTAGCTACTGATCATATTGGTACTTGGAAGGTAAGTTGAAAATATGCACAAATCGATTCAATCTCTTCGAATGCACAAAATAAATAAGAGCTGACACAAATTGGTCCAACAAAACTCAGGGTTGAGGGTTTAAAATAACTTTAAGAATTTTGTTTAATTTCAAAATTTGTTCAATTATGCACAATATGTTATTTACTAAGGATATATGGGTGATTCCGTTCTAACTGTGATATTCAATGTCCTGTATTGTTTTTTTGTACTAGTCATTAATTAATAATCAATTAATAAAAATTTTGTGTTAATTGAATAATTCTTAAGATATTTAAACATTATTTTTATACAATATAACTTGCCACTTAAAGAAAACTTATACTACATCACTTGAATGTCAGTACCGTGTCATGTCCATTCCTAGAATTTACCGATAAATTATTAATTTTTTTTGTCGTAACAAATGATTTAAACTAATTACCTTATAAATTCTAATGTTTGTGATCAAACTGAGGAAAATTGATGCACTTGTTGTTTAATATCTTAAGTTACCATGTCAGTACCGTGTCATGTCCATTCCTAGAATTTACCGATAAATTATTAATTTTTTTTGTCGTAACAAATGATTTAAACTAATTACCTTATAAATTCTAATGTTTATGATCAAACTGAGGAAAATTGATGCACTTGTTGTTTAATATCTTAAGTTACCATGTCAGTACCGTGGATAAATGAGTCAGTACCGTGGAACTCAAAATCCGACATTTGTGTCTTGCTCGTGATACTTTGAAGTTGTAGTAAATTCCTCTTAGAGTTTTATTTTTACAGTAAAATAGATGAATAATATGCATAAAAAAGTTAGAAAAGTTAAATTTTAAAATCTTGAAATTTTGAATACAAAAAATCACAGTTAGAACGGAATCACCCATATGTTAATATTTAAAAAAAATCGTATATTTAATATGCAAAATATGTAAAATATTCGTTTTGCAAATTTGGGTTTCTTTAGTGATGAAATCTAACACCACAAAATTGTATTTAAGTGTATACAGATTATTTAGTAATGCGTATTTCAGAAAATGGAAGAACAAGTTGACGCAGGATTAGTTAGGAGTCTTGGACTTTCTAATTTCAATATAAGTCAAATAGAGAGAATCAGAGCGTCGGCTCGAATCCAACCAGCAAACCTACAAATCGAAATACATCCATATTTTCAAGAAAAAGAGCTGCGGGATTATTGCAAAAAACATAATATAGTAGTAGTAGCTTACTCGTCTTTAGGTGCGCCGGGAGTTTTGACTTTTTTTAGAGATGTTGGATGGAAGTACGTATCGCATTTTCACACATTTCACTTATCTATAATCTTTTCATAAATACGAGGGCGAAACAGACTTAAAATAACTCTAAACAGTGATTAGCATCAAATATTCCAACCGAAAGGGGATACAGTAGTTTGCATGATAAGTTACATAGGAATAGTCTCCCTAATGCTAATCACAATTTCATTTTTATTCAAAATTCAATCGAATTTTTTGATATCTCCAAACGTAATCCGTTAATATATGACTTTTTATATCCCGTTAATAAAAACGCGGTTGAAACAGTGGATTTTATTCCATAAACGTACTCCCAGTAAACGTTTTATCGCTAAATTTCTCACTATTCCGTTGAATAATCCTCGTATTTCGTTTTTCGAACTATAATAAAGATGCCTTGTACAAATACATCAATCAAGAGTTGTTTGACGAAGTGAAAATAACCTCTGCGTCGAATCATCTCCAATAGATTTCCTAGTACTATTGAAAACATATGTTTTGAGTTTTTTTTTCACAACAAATGACACTGTTTAGTTTCTATCAAAAGCATGATGAATTATGTCAAATCCATAGAAACATTCAAGACGACATGGCCCTTTGTCACAATACGAAATTGATCCAGATTTTTATATTTTTATATTTGGAGATTCCATATTTTTTTAAGGGAAACACCTTTGCCCAGTATTTTAACTGATTCGGAAATCGTAAGAATATCAAAAAAACATAACAAGACACCTGCCCAAGTAGCCTTAAGGTTTATAATTCAACTCGATCTTGTTGCCATACCCAAAAGTACGAACGCCAAAAGAATCAAAGAAAACATGGAAATATTCGATTTCGAATTAGACGATCAGGATATGGAGGACATTGAGAAGCTTGAAAAAGGGATCGGAACGAAGATTATTCATATGCAGTTCTTAGCTCCAAAGTAAGTAAAGGGTGAACAATAATCGCATTTTATAAAATGAAAATAGTTTAATCTTTTAGTCTTTTTGATCTCCTCACAATAAGCTTTCTAATTTTATTTAGTTCGAAAAATTTTTGAGGTTATTCCATAATATATATTATATTGTTTTTTCAGTGTAGCTGAACATCCGGAATATCCGTTCACAGAATTGTTAACATGAATGTTTTGTTAATAAAGGTGGATTATATCAGGTCGTTTCATTGTTTTTTTTCCAACTTTTTTACCCTTTTTCAACACAACATTAAAACAAAAATGTTGATAAAATAACAAAAGAAGCTGAAGGAAATGAAGGCAGTAGAGAAGAACTAGAACAGAAATAGAATTGGATAAATTGATGCAAAAGAATACGAAATAGATCACTTATAGCTAAAAAATAAAATTAGAATAAAAATATAAGAGAAAAATTGAGACTGCGTAGCTCAAAATGTAATAAAATAAAAAACGAAACCGAAGGAAGAGAAAGCAATAAAAGAAAGGAGAAGCAAAAGATTGAAGATATGGAGGCAAGAAGATAAGGGATAAGTCTTCGATAACTGATAAATTAGAAGTGAAAAAGGAAAGTAAAAAAAGATAAATTGTCTGCAAAAATAAATCGGGAGTAATGGAGGCAATAACAGAAGAGACAGGAAAAAAATGGTGATAAAAAAATTGAAGATATGGATACAAAAGGATTGAAAATCATCTACCAACAGCTGAGGAAGTGGAAAAAATAAGAATAAGAATATAAGAAAAACATGAAAATGACGTTCCTTCAAATTATAAACGAAGCGGAAAAAAATCAAGGCAGTTAGGAAAAGGCTGGAAATAAGAAAAGATTTGAAGATATTGATAAAAAAGCAACTTGCGTAATTATTTTTTTACCTATCAGCATATTCTGAATACACAAATTTATTTTTTATAAATTAAACAACGTAAAAATGAAAATAGTTTTTTTGATGCTTGTTATCATCAATTAACATATCAACTTTTTTCCTATAAAACACGTCATTTACTTTACCGGTACGGTTTGAGAAGTTCGCGAATAATGTTAATTAATGGCGAGCCAATTTAAATATTAAGAATAGAGGAAAACTATTTCGGTCCTTGTTTTTCTGTGATCCTTTTGACCGAAAGCAAATGCATTTCCAACAAAGAATCTCTTTGAACCAAGAATAAAGGTAAAAAGTCAACCGAAGGAACAAAAGTCAATTAAATCAAATCAATATTTGACATTCCCAGAAACTCCGTTTGCTAATTCAAAATCTTCTTTCTTCTTCGCTCAATTGCATATCTTCTTTTTCTGTTTAGTTAACTCAATGAACCAAATATCTAGAAATTATGACTGACTCCCATTGAGGCAATATGGACAAAAAAAATCAAACAAAACTCGACATTCCAAATGATTAAATAACGCTCACATTTTATGGTATTTCTATGTTGGTAAACTCTTTCACCTGATTTGGCATATATTAGACCCATGTTTTGGGTACTGTACTCAATAACAAATTTTCCAGCTAATTACTAGAAAATTTTAGTTCCTTTCAATTTTCAATACCTATTTGTTTACTATTTACTCTTTCAACTTTATCATCATCAGCTTCTATTCTTCATATAATTTTTAAAAACTGATATCTGTGCTCAAACATTTGGCAAAAGGTTATAAATTATTATAATTTGAAAAAATTATTATGAAAAAAAATTGCACATTCAGATTTGAGCCCGCGACCATTTGACTGCAAGCTGACATCCTAGCCACGCGAGCATCAAAGCATCAATCGTTGAGTGACAAAAACATACGAAATTATAATTAATTTAATTAATGATATTTAACAGTTAAAATAAAATCGAATTCATTTAATACTAGTAATATTATTAATATTTTTATCGTTTTCAGTTATTATCACCATCTTTTTGCTACTTGTAGCGCCATCTATTAGTGAAATTATCAAGTTGGATGAAAAAGTTCTAGATTATTCTATTTCGCGCAAAAATTAATTTATTGACGTGTTATTATTTAAGATTTTGCCAATTTTTTCATCGAATCATGTACTGCCATTAATAGCGGGAAATTATATAAAATGTCAAATCAATAGGTTAATCAAAAGTTGACGGAACTTTGATGAGGAAACTCCATGTAAACAGTCAAACAAACAAACTGATAACATGCTTAAGTTGAAGTCATTATATCTCAGAAACTGGAAACTTGGAACACTTTTTTAGATAATTTTATGTTCTATAATTAAATAAGCGAAAAGTTCACCTTTGACCTTGAAAAGATTTGTTTCCACGCACTCAATAGATGAGGATTTCTCAATAGTTCACATACAAGGAGTTTCTAAATCCATGCGATAAAATTCAGTACGTACTCGTATGAATTTAAGATGGGTCTTTCCTGTAACAAAATTTCCAGCGCACCCTTTTCCAAGATATTACCCTTAAAAGGGGGTGACTAAAACTGTCTTTTCATTTGTTTTTAAATATAAAAAATACTCGAAGTACGGGTGCGCGAGTGCAGGACATTTACAGAATTTCCAGTTTATAGCTCCACTGAAATCTACTCAGTTCTAGTCACCACTTTTTTAGGGTGATATCTCGGAAACGGGTGAAACGAAAAAGTTTTGTTATGGGAATTTCGTACGAGCGTCTCTAATTTTGAGTTTTAGAAGAATTTTTTGTCTGAATTGAACGAACTAATCACAGTATACGAAAAAATAAAAACTTTAGTTCGACCTAGGTATTTTTAGACTATCCTTGATTACTAACGGAAGGAATATAATTATTTATAGTTTTTTTTTTATGAAATTGTTAATTATTTTAATAAAGCGTGATAAGCAAATTTTAAGAATTATATAAATCTGTTCACCCCAGTGCATATTATTATTTTAGAAACTTATTCAAAATGTTTAATGTCCAGTTTAAAATCATGAATAATGGTAAAAAAATTCCTTCAATTGGAATTGGAACTTTTACCGTGAGTAAATAAAAAAATATAAATTAGTGTATTGCCTAAAATCTTATAAAGAGACAAATATTTTAAATTATAGGTTACCAAAGAAACAGAACTTACCACAGCTCTAAACGAAGCTCTAAAAATAGGGTATCGTCATATTGATACGGCAACGTTTTACCAAAACGAGCACATTATCGGCAACGTTTTAAATAAATGGTTGACATCAGGACAAGTGAAAAGAGAAGACTTATTTGTTACTACAAAACTTCACATTATCGATTCTTTTCCAGAAAAAGTAGAAGAAGCAGTAAAAGCATCTTTAGAAAAACTACAATTAGAATATATCGATTTGCTATTGATTCATTGCCCTGTGTCTTGTTATGTGGATGAAAATGGTGGATTCGTACCGGCGCCTACTGACCACATTGGAGTTTGGAAGGTAATAAATATTTATTTGATTCTTCATAATGTAGAATGTTCGGAATTATTTTTCTTCATATCCCTCCACTATCCAAAATATGTGGTTTGAACGCATCAACCGTGTCTTAAGGTATAGAAAAACGTCGACCTCGCAATTAATTTTTGATCTACCGGAATAACAAGAAATCATTGGATGCCAAACTGTACGGCGGTTGACCCATCAATTCGATATTTTGACTGTTCAAAAACGTTTTTGTTTGAATTGATGTGTGACAGCTCGCATTGTCTGGTGAAGAATGATTCGACTTTTGAGATTGGTTTCCCTGATGTCTTTTAATTAACAAATGTTGGTGTAGTATTCAGGATTGACCATTCTACGTTGCTCTAACGGAACGGTTGTAATATATCCAGTTATTCCGGATGTGGGCTAACAACTCTCGATGGATTTGGTTAGTCTTCAAAGACCAATACAGTCGATTGTTAAATTATACGGTATCCAACTCGAAAAAATCTTTTTGACACAAGTCGTAGAAAATTATCGAACGAAAATTCCAATTCCAATTCCAATTTTTTGACCAAGATGAATGTTTCAAGTATCAAATAGCATTTGTACGACCACACCATGTATCAAATCTAACAATCAACATTTTAGATAATAAATTATGTAATTAGTGACGCCCTAGGTAATCAAATCGTTTTCTACATGTGAAATAATTCGCTGATCGGTAAATAGAACAGCAGTTTCAATTTCTACCATTGAAATACTTCGTATTGACTGTCGTATTCTTTAAATCATATCATCTATTGTCGTGGGTCTATTGGTGTGAACGACATCTTTTACTCAGTCCCTCAAAATCTAAAGAAGTTAGATCTAAAGATCTGGGTGGTATTTCTTCTAAAGTATCAACAAGAACAATGTCTGTTCTGTTAAATTCCGCTAATCTATGAAGTAAAATAGTTTTAATTCATCACATCATTCACCAATGAACATTTGATCCTATTTAAAAGGCTATTATTTTACTCGTCTTTTATTTTTTAACCATACAAAGTAGTTGTGATCTTTTAGTGATTCTTGACAAGCTGACAATATTTTAAAAATATTGTAATCTTTATATCTAACATAATCTTTATTCTAGAAAATGGAAGACGAGGTTGATGCGGGTCGTGTTAAAAGTATAGGTCTTTCTAATTTTAATATGAACCAAATTGAGAAAATAAGAGCAAGTGCGCGAATCCCGCCAGCTAATATACAAGTTGAAATCCACCCCTATCATCAACAGAAAAAATTACGAGAATATTGCAAAAAACATGATATAGTAATTGTGGCTTATTCTTCTCTAGGAGCACCAGGAGTCAATCACTTTTATAGAGCTGTTGGATGGCAGTATGTATAATTTTTTATCATCTATACAATTTATAAAGAGACTTGGAATTTGGAATAAATTCAATACAGGGATGTGAAATCTTCATTGACATTCTAAACGTCATTTTGATGATTATTAATGTCTTACTCTTAATATTGAACTTTCTGTAGATTTTCTTCGCTATTATCAAGAAACATTGATGTCTACCAGAGTTTTGGTCTAACCTCAAATCAATTTAACTCAACGTAGTTTGGTTAACCTCTAGATGATCTCTAGGGAAAGAGAATCTTGGAACGTGATCATAAGCTAATTAACCTAGGGATGGGTAAATGAAAAGATTATATCGATAAGTATCGTATCGATATATTCAAAGAATATCGATGTATGTAGCGTAAAAAATATCGATATGTCGATATATCGATATTTTTATTTCAAAGCGTTGAGTATTCAAAAATAAAAGAATTATTCGAACGTTAAAAAAAATTAATGCATTTTTTATTTTCGCCAGTTCTATTTATTATTTAAATAAAGTATTATAAATTATATCTATTATACTATCTACTAATGTAGGATCCTTAGTTCCATTTCCAGATGTTAGTGATTTTGATTTTGTTGACATTTGTATAAAAGCATTATAATGTTTTGTTTCGAATATTTCACTAAATTTGTCTTATTTCCACATGTTTTGTATGTGTTACCACATAAATTACAAGAAACAGATTGATTGTTCTAATTTTTAGTAAAAAAATTCCACACTGCAGACATTATAAATAAAAAATTAACAATTACACAACGAAAAGATACAACAAATCACACCACGTAATGTCGCTTGCCGCAATTTCACTGTAAGTGAAATATGAAGTTAGTATATAGTAAAATAAAATAAAGTTTTCTTAAAAAAATATCGAATTCGATACTCAAAAATTAATATCGAATATCGATATTTCAAGATAAAAAAATATCGACGATATTTATCGATCAATTTTTGAAAAAATATCGATAGTTTGATATATCGATATTTTGTGTCCTTCACTAAATTAACCTCGAAATAGTGTGAGGGGTTAGTCTAAGACTTCCGATAAGCTGTATTTTTTTTGTTTTTTTTTTTGGTTGAATTAACATTCCAAATCAACCAAAATCTAATTAAGTTGGTAGGATTAATTTTGATTCATTTTAAATAAACATTAAACTATATTTAAAAGAATGCACTTTGTTTCATGCATGCATGAACTCATTCTCTAGTGATCATGAGCTACCAGGTGTTTTGACTAATCCCGAGATAGTAAGAATAGCGAAAAAACACAAAAGGTCACCAGCACAAATAGCTTTAAGATTTGCTCTACAACTTGACTTAGCTGTTATACCGAAAAGTACAAATGCCGAAAGACTAAAAGAAAATTTTCATATATTCGATTTCGATTTGAGCGATGAAGATATGAAGGATATCGAAGGACTAGAACAAGGAATACAAACGAAAATAATCGATTTAAAGTTTTTATCTCCAATGTAAGTAAAAAAATTATTAATACATTTCATCATATATAAATACAATTTAATTTTTTTTCAGAATAACTCAACATCCAGAATATCCTTATAAAGAGTTGATAGAATGAAGGATATTGGACATAGAAACGTCCTTTGAGATAAATTTAACGTTTTAATCTAATTCAAATTAAATAAAATAATAAACTCCCTTTAGAAGTTAACCATGTAATTTTATTATAACAATATTTATATGGATTAGTTTTTGAAATATTCTGTTATTTTTATATAGGAACGAATTAATTGTTTACTAAATTCACATAATATAATATCACTACCTCAGAAAGCAAACAAAATGATGAAAATTGTATAACTAGAAACTGGTTCTTTCAAAGATAATTATATTAATAACATTGTTGATGATGATGATGAATTATCATATTGAAAGTATATGGAGTAACAGATAACTATCCTGTAAACAAAAGAACTTCCTTCATTATACGAGTGCCGTTTTTTTTTCAACATCCGATCGCTCCGTGCAGAAGCCACGCGGGCGTGCCCTCTAGGCGACTGCGAAGCTCTCGCACTACACACTAATGTCTTTATGAATTCTTAAAAAATTTGAATATAAGGTGATATGTGTAAATATTTTTAATTTCTGGATGAAATAAAAAAATCTAATATAAATAAAAAAGTTTCTTCGTGTACAACGATTTGACGAGCTACAAACAAGATTTACGAACCATAAAGGACTGAAAATAATTAATTTGAAGGTCAATCGTTGGTTGTTATACAATTATCGGGTGTACTTGGTCCATATTTGTGATATTTTCAACAAATTTTTACACTTTTTTATATGAAAAAAGACCCAAAATCAAGACAAATAATCATAAAACAATTTTTTTTTGGAATAAATAAATAAGAAAACGTTTAAATTTACACAACATAGATAACTGAGGACTGTGGTGATTTTTAATATTCATTTCTTGAAAAGTTAAAATCGTGCTCCATAACAAAATAAATCACTTGGAAATTAGTTCACTAAACCAGGAAGTAGTTTATATTGAAGACAAGAGCAGTTACATCATTTAAAAAAAAACACTAAGTAAATGTTATCTTAAAAAATTCATTCTCTTATAAATTACTATTGCAAATAAATAGTAGATACTAAAATAAATTCTATTATAAGTGAAAATTGAATATGGTCAAGGTAATTTAACATTTTTCTTTTTTAATCCACTATAATTGTGACTGATAGACCCACTTTGGTTCCCATAGAAATCCACTATCTTAGTAACCCTTTAAACTTGGATGTGTTACCCAAAAACGCGTTAGAATTTTAGGTATATCTTTTTTAGTCGAATAATGGACACCTTCTTCATGTCCAAATATTAAATCGATCAATTTCTAAAGTCTCATATACCCCATTTGTTCCAATTTTTATCTTGTTTTATATTTATCTATTATAACTAGTACGAACTATTTTCCTCCCATTTCGCAAAATAAAAATTTTATTTAAATTAATTATTTGAAGAAAATTGAATTGAATGAAGTTAGCCGTAATGATGAAGTGGGCCAAGGACGCAAATATGTCGTTTCAGATGTCAACGAGTTGACAGAATGGTTAAAGAAAACCGCAGATTCACCATTACTGCTTTGTCTATGGAATTTCCAGAAGTTTCAAAGTTTGTTTTGTACTCATTGGCGGCAACTTTTGAAGAGGAAATTGAAAAGCTTGTCCACAGATATGAGAAACGTCTCAATCTCTTCGGTGATTATGTCGAAAAGTAACCACAAGTTTACCAATCTTTTGGTCATAAAACTATTGTTTTATATGAACTCGACTTCTATTTATAGCCTATCGGAGGTTGAAAAAAAAACCAATAACTATACGGTGGGAACTTATGCCGAGGAAACTGGTAATAACAATGGAAAACGTCTACTAGCTCTATGCTAATAGAATAATTTAAAAATTATGAATGATTTCTACCAACATAGAGATATTCACATATATACCTGGACACCAAAACTCGCAACTTGAATCAATAACTATCGTATCGTAAAACAAAATACAAAGTTGTGAAAGAATATAGAGGACTATGTGCTGAAATCTAAAATCGTATTTTCCCATATAATACAGTAAATAATTGTGGAAAATATATCAACCCTGCAAGGATTGTTCAAGGGATTTTTTTTCGCCAATAACTGCCGTAAAATGGCACTTGGGGGTTCTTTTTTGGCTTAAAATGTCTACAAAAATGTCTATAATAAGTTTTTTAGCAACATCAATGTTTTTCGCGAAAGAGTGTTTATTATGAACATCAAAACAACACCAAGCAGAAGAGCTGAAAAGCCAGCGTGGAGGCAGAGAATATAGCAGACAATACTATAGGTTATGGGCACCGCGTGGGTTCACGCACAGAATGAAAAAATATATGACGCAATTCCATCTGTTTGGAGGCGGGGATTTTTTTCGTACTCTAAAGAATATACTTGAAATGTATATCAATGGAAAGATCAGAACGTGGCCTTCTAGAAAGTAACATTCTTGAGGGTGGAGAGAAAATAATGCTCGAAAAAAAAAGTACAGTTTTCCTTCGAGTCCGCGGTTTTTAAATTTTCTATAAAACTACGGAACTTGGAAAAAAAAGAAAAGAGGTACTAAAAAGTAGACAATATCAAGTTTCCAATGATGTACGTTTGAAGGCGATCTGATTATTAATTATTTGTTAATTTCTTGAAGATTCCCAGGATTTTTAAAAACTTCAAAAATCCAAAAATAAAACAACCTTAAAAAATACCTTGTTTGTTAATATACCCGGATGTTATGAAATGAATTTTTCTGAACATATTTAACACCTTTCAAAGCGACAGAATCCAAAAAGATTCAACTGAATAACTATTATTAACAATAACATGGGTGAATTGGATAATAGTCGAAAAATATCGAGGAAAGAAAACTTTGGCCAGGGTTTTCCATATTAAAAACAAATTTGTCGAAAAAATAGTCAGTATACCGTGTTAGCTATGGATTTCCCCGTTCAAGTGAATTTTAAATCATGAAAAAATATTAATTTTTACACGAGTTATTGAACAATTTGTCCATCTGCTTCTAGGAGAAGCGTGAAGCGAGCCCTTCTGCGTCCCCGGCAGCGCTCCAAATACGAGGTTTGTTATCTCAAAAATGATCAAATTTGACAAGACAATTTTTGTAGATAATGAATAGACCTTGATTTTAAGCCCTAAAAGAAATCCCTAACTGCCATATTTCGGCAGTTATTGGCGAAAAACGGATTTTTGGAACATTGGGCCATTTTCCAGGTGCATTCCAAATGTTTTTCTGGTAAATAATTTGAGGGTTGAAAGTATCGAGGGTATGTTGCGATCTTTATTTGCTGTACTAATAGATAACTACTAAAAGAAATTCAAAATACAGGAATAGATATAAACATGAAACAAATACGCGACAATTTGGAATATGACAGCGTGAAAGAACTATACAAGAAACGCATAGACGAAAAACTAAAAATTAATGTTTACACCTTGAACAACACAAAAGATCATTTGGAATATATAAAAAAATGCATACAGCTGCAGAAGAAGTATCGGCAAGATACAATGAAATCAAGAACTATACTGGTGATAACGAAATAGAAAAGGAAATCCTATAAAAACGAAATACATAGCGATAAAACAAAGTACGAAGAAATACAAGCAATAGTGAGAAAAATAATATCCCCCAAAAAAAATGAGTTAGATATTTTCATCGAGTATTTGGTAATTTTTCACAGAAATATTTACGTAGGTTCATAATCATAGGTGAAGCTTGATTTCATTACTTCACACTCGAACAAAAGAGCAATCAAAACAATTGTTTGAAAGAACCGGTTCCGGAGAAGGCAAAAACCGTTCCATCTGCAGGGAAGGTCAAGGTATCGGTTTTTTTTGGGGAAATTCTCATTAACTGTCTCGAAAAAAGAAAAACTATTACTAGCGAGTATAATGCGAACTTATTGCAAAGATTGAGCGAAGAAATTAAGTAAAAACGACCGCATTTCACTAAGAAGAAAGAAGAAGCTCTCACATCCGTTATTTCAATGGCCAAAATCAATGGATTAAAGTTTGGAATTACTACAACAATGAAGAGGTGATTTCGGCAGTTAATGACTATTTTGAGGAGCTTGACGATACTTATTATAAAAAGCAAATGAAATTCATTGAACATCTCTGGGAAAAGTGATTAGAGATAAAAGGAGATTAAGTGAAAAATTAATTTTTTCCAAAATTTTTGTGTTTTCTTGGACTTTTTCGTATGTGTATATTCTCAATCTATTTATGGCTTAATCATACATTTCCTGTTGCTCAACTAAATCGAATTTATATTTAATGTTCCCATTCCTATCGATAATTACTATATAAACGATAAAAACCGAAATAAAAAAAGAAACAAACAAAAGTTGTAGTTCAGAAGTGATTTGTGATACTGGTAGGTATTACCTAAAATAACTTTACATTTACTTGATTAAATAGTCAAATATTGACGTCACTTTTACTATTTTATTATAAAAATAATCGTATTGTTCAAATCAATAAACCAATAATGATCAATAATTATTTATTTTTCTTATTAACAAATGTTGAATTTCAACATTTAAAACATGTCCTAAAATATTTTTTGTTGAGTTTTTAAGATGTCTGTCGAGTATCAAACGTTGCCAAATGGATTCTCAATTCCGGCAATTGGTTATGGAACAGTAAGTAACAATCATTTTCTAGTCATTAATTATATCGAAACTAAATTCTTAAAATAAGTTAGTAGAAGTTATGAATTACAAAAGTTTCATTTGTCAGTTTAGATGAAGCTGCACACAATTTTCAATAATTCAAGAAATAGCAAGTCTTCAATTGAAGTAAAAACATCACGTAATCAATGTTAAAATGCAAATTCAGAGCCCCCAAAATTCATTTGAAGTGTCCAAAATACGTAAATTTGTCAAGTACGTTTTGGAATCATCTTACAGTTAGTACGGGAAAATTAATGAAAAACGATTCTCTTTTGAATTTGGAAACACGGTTGCTGTTTCAATTTTACATAAAAATAGTCCTTTAGGGTTTTCTGCTGTTACCGATATTTGAAAAGTTGGTGACTAAAGCTTAAGGGATGATAATTATAGCTTGAAAAAATTATACAGAGGTTTCCATTTAAAAAATAATATAATCGATTTAACTAATTTTGAAGCATCTTGTATAACTGGAAATCGTTTTAGATGGCCTCAATTGATATTCATATGGCAAATGTAACAAATTTTGAAAAATATATACCATTATATATATATATATATATATATATATATATATATATATATATATATATATATATATATATATATATATATATATATACATATATATATATAATAAAATGAAGTGATTTCAATAAAATCTAACTCATTTTATTTGTTTTATGTGGAGTAACCACTTCTATTTTCTATATAACAGTACATCAATAAAAAAGTTATTTATATTCATTGATTTTGTGTTATTAAAATGCCAGTTAATATGTTTTCATATATTTATTAATCATTAGTAACTTACAATATGTTATTTAACGTCAAAGCTCCTTCCTCTTCTTTTTCTACATTTACTGCGTTCGGCTAAGTACATCTGATGATTCTAACTGCTCGGTATCGTTCGGCTATACACTTTATTTGAATCTAAGTGCTCTTTTGCACACTCTGAGCTCCGAATCTTGAAACAAAATTCGCAGATTTATTGACGTTTCAATGCTAATCAATTAGCAATTTTATTCGACAGTTGTTTGTACTAATATATTGTACGTTGTTTTTGTATATATAAAATAAACAGACCTCCAGTTGTCACTGGATTTATTAGCCAGCTTCAATACGAATTGGTCAATTCTTCCGTTATAGTCACGTGATACAAATCACTCTCTGTTCGCTTTGTTCCACGTACAACATTACAGAACGCAACAATAGACAAATAAAAAGCATAGAATAAACTAAAGAATTGAATTCTTATATCATGACATCGAAACTCACTATAATTTATCCTATAATAAAATTCACTCTAGACCACAAATAAAATATTTAGTTATTTTGTTTTTAATGTCGAATTTTAAAACAGTTGTCACAAATATGACCAAAATACTTCCGATTTTGTTATAAAGTTTTTTTTTATAAACAAAAATGAACAGAGAACAATCGTGATATACCTATGATGTAGTGTTTTTTGTAATTCTTGTGAAGAAATACAAAGAAACAGTCGAATCCAAAAGAATTTAATGATGAAAATAACAAAAACGATTATGTTTTCGATAGTGCCTCAACAAATTTGAAAAATAAGGGGGATAATTTGAAAAATTGCTCTAGAACTTCTCGGCGCTCGACAATGTTGATAATTTCTTCATCATCATCGTCGAGCACATCAAATGTAAAGTGCAAATCTTCTATCCTTCTACGAAAACCTTTTATGATATTGTAAAAATGTGAAAAAGTTAGGTTCGAATCCTCCATTTCATGTTAAACTAAAGTTTAAATTACCACCAGATAGTCGGTAACGTTTAAAAAAACGGTATCTCTGTTTAAACCGATGCTTGGGTTTAAACTTCACTTTTAATTTGACCTGAGTCAAATATTTTATTTTCTCAGTGTCCACCGCAACAAGGATTCATTGAAGCATTTGAAGATGCTTTGGAAACCGGATACAGACATATAGACACCGCGTCATTTTACAGATGTGAACAAATTATCGGTAGAATTTTAAAAAAATGGTTTTCTGCTGGTAAGTTGAAACGGGAGGATCTTTTTATAACGAGTAAATATATGCCGAAACCCGGAGAAGATCAAAATGTCGAAGATACAATGAAAAAAACTTTGAAAGAATTACAGACCGATTATGTCGATTTATATTTGGTACACCTACCTTTAAGTGATAAAGAAAATGTCGAGATATGGAAGGTAAGATAACATCAGTGATTTCTATTTGTAATTTTACGATTAGATATTTTTTTAATTATTAGCAGAAATTATTTATAGTGTACACAAAAATTGGTTTTGCATTTGATTGATATTTTTTTATTTTGTTTACTTCTTTGTACGTTTTAGATAAAAAAGAGACCTAAGTTTGAAAATTGAAATTTCAACACTTTTTTGACCAATAACTATAAAATCTTTGATTTTTCTCCGAAAATTGTATTTAAAATTTTTCAAACAACTTCGTATATTTTACGAAAAGTACGTTAAATTAAAAAAAAGCAATTAATTAGCATTTTAACAATTTTTACAAATTACTAAAAAATTTAAGTTAGGTTAGGATTCCCTTCATTTTTTTTTGTAACGTTTCGTGAATTTCACAATGGTATAACTATTTAATAAGAATTTATTTCTTGTTAACAAAATTAATAATTGGATGAATAATATGATTTTAATATTTTTAATCAACTAAAAGTGCCCAAAAAAATAAACACAATGAAAAAACATTATGAAAAATAACGAGTGGACCCCAATTCTAAACATTTACTGAATTTTATAACTCGCAACTCACATTAACCGTAAACTTAAAGTTGTATGATCAGATTTTTTTATTTATTTCTATGTAAAATAATTAATTTCCACTCGAAATTTGACATTCAAAACTTTTTTATCAACCTCCAATATTAACGTTTGGAGTGACATCGTAGCCAAAGAAAAAAAAGTAATTATCTCAAGTTTAAATGATATAATTGATCCTGTAACAAGAGAAATTATATTCTAAACGTTGCCAAGTGCCATCGGTCGGTCGATGTTGTAAGATTTATTGTAATCAAAACAAACTTGGATATTGGATGAATATCTTTCTCAGCTTAAAATCTCCACAGTATTTAATGTCTTTTTCCAGAAAATGGAACAACAAGTAGATTCTGGAAGAGCTAAATATATCGGCCTTTCCAACTTTCAACCGCAACAAATCGATGTTGTTTTGAAAAATTGTAGAATAAGGCCGGTCTGTCTTCAGAATCAAGTACATTTGTATGCACAACAAAAGGAACTTCAGGAATATTGCAAAAAAAATGATATAATCATCGTTTGTTACACACCTTTAGGGGCGCCAGGGTAAGAAAAATTTATTAATTATCTTTCACAGGAAATATTTCTTTGTGTAATATTTTGTGGCGTTTTTTTTATATCGCTAGATTGTGAATTTTTGATCAGTGAATCTAAATTTTTGATAAAATATATCACATTCTGGATACTATACATTTTATCTTCACAATTTGCGAAATACATTCTTATTTCGCTATACAAATAATCATACTTACACTGCATGCCAAGCGTTTCGATATTCAATAAACGCGCGAAAAATTTTGTGTCGTGAAAGTGGCTGCACTGAATGTCAAACTGGTCTGTTATGAAGCGTAGAGAACAGCCTCGCTTATTAGTGTACTTATTAGCGAGAAGGATGTACCAGCTAGGGATGTCAGAGATGAAAAAAAAATATCGATGTATCGATATTTATTGAAATATCAATATTAGCATCGATTTCTCAAGAGAAAAATATCGATGTATCGGTTAAACTAAAAAAAATTAAACGTTTCAAAATACTTATGTATTTAATTCAACCTAGCTCAATAATATTATTAGTAATTTTCATGAAAATACATTATTATGATGTGCAAAAACATCAATAAACTACAACTACTATAAATTACAAGTAATATTATCTTATTATCGTTCTTTATAAAAAAATTACATACAGTACTACTACTACACGACAACATGATTCACGTCGTGGAACATAAATTCCGAATTATGACAGTTCGATACTGTGTTGTATCGATATTTCGATGCATCGGATCAATATCATCGAACTCGATAAATAAATGGAACGCGCGCAGCGCTGCGAAAGTGAGACCGATAGAAATAGCTATATTGTAGTATCCCCGTCGCACAAATGATAAGAACTAAGAATAGGCGATAAGAAATAAAAGCATTTTATTTCGAATAAAAATTACATACATACAACTGAAAATTACGTTGAAGTTTTAGTCTTATCTATCTAAAGCCCCACTTATTACATAAAGTAACCTACTTAAAAAAAACAAGTTTTAGCAATTTTTTAGTAAAATTAGTTTTTGTCTAATGGTAGACGATTATTGCAATTATACGCAACACATTTTAACACCATTATAAGTTAGAAAGCCAACTTTAATGTTCTTAAATGTCCCCACACTCAAAAATCGCAACTGTACGTCGGCTTCAAATAACACCACTCCCAAGCTTACAACAGCAGCATATGAAATATGAAATATTACGAATAACGCCATTAACCAGAACGCTCAAGAGAAAGACGGGGTTCCAATCATGTATTCTCTCTCTTACAATTTAGGAAACACTTTCGCATGCCTTCGCGCATTGACGTGTCCCTTCCATTTATTTATAGAGTTCGATGATCAATATATATCGGTTACAAATATCGATATATCGATACTTTTTCAGCAAGCCTAGTAGCAGTGTCTGTTGCACAGTGCATCGATTAAATAAATGCCTTGGCGGAACGGTTTACGTTAGAACGATGTTATTTTCAAGAAATAAATTCACAAGCAATGTATTTTAATATGTATTAAACATTTTTTCAATGAACTCTTCACTTTTCTTAAAATTGTTGTATTAGATGTGAGCTTCCTTCTGATACAACTTGTATTATTTGAATCAAAAACGAACCGATTTAACAGAACCTGAAACCTAAGATTATATACTCGATGCATGATTGCAACTTAGTTTCAGAATCCAGATTGACAAACATTCAAAAATAAAACACCAAAAAGTAAGCTTTTAGATGTAAACCGATAATATAGATGGCGTTGAAAATCGTCCTGAGTTCCAGTGCACAGGCCCTGCCTGAATCGTTCATTCAATTTGGTACCTTTACCAAATCCAGTATTTTATTCTAATAATTGTTTTAATGTGCAAGAAATAAAGCAAAAAGAGATGTAAATATAATTATTAGGTTGTTTCTAATAAGAGCATTTAAATTTTTAGTAGAGAAAATGGAGACCTATTGGATATTATCTACAATGAAACTGTGAAAAAAGTCGCTGAAAAGTATAACAAGTTCCCTTCTCAAGTGGCTTTAAGGTTTCTCATCGACAAACATTTAGTACCGGTACCCAAAAGTTGGAATCAAAAAAGGATCAAAGAGAATTTCGATGTTTTTGATTTCAAGTTATCGGAAGAAGATTTAAAAATATTGGAAGAATTGGATCAAAATAAAACTATTGGTTTTCCTCCAATCCCTTCCGATGATAAAATAATAAAATAATGTATAAATAATAAAAAATAAAATATTCAACTTTGTTATATTACTAATATGTTTTCTGCTTTAGCTAAACTAATTAAAAATTTAACTAAGTTTTTATTATTTTTTTTATTTCCTATATCCTCAATTTCTATTTTCCCTTCGTTGTTTTTTAACTTATTCAGAAGTTTGAGTATTTCACTGGTTTTATTTGATATTGATTCTATGGCACGCTTTTCAGTCTCTTCACTTTCCGAAATTTGCAGTAAAAATTGCGCCACTTCTTTGTGTAAATAACACAATTCAAAATCTGAAAGAGAAACATTTAATTTCATTACACGATTTGCACTTTATTCGAGTGTCGAATACAAACTAAAACTATCTGAAATAGATGAGGTGTCAAATGTCAGAAATTCGAACGACAAACTTCATTATGGTAAATCAATAAATCGAATGAAAAAATCGATACGTGTAGTGGAAAATTTGTTAGCAGGTGTTCAAATTCAAACGTTTTGAAAAGTGAAATTATTCAGAGTTTCAATGGAATTTCTAAAATATAATCACTATTCATTGAAAAAGACCTAAAATCGCATTAATTCATTATATCGATACACTTAGTATCGAAATGATTACTTTATAATTGTTTTTCTCTCTTGCTAAAATGGCGCTTTAATCTAATTCGTACTACAGTGTACTGATATATACACTGTGACCACATAAGAGTGACCGCCATGTTTAACCCAAACTACGCAAAATTTTTTGTTAAAAATATTATTGAGCTTTTGAAAGATTTGTGATAAAGTATAGGAGAATACGAATTACGATTATTATGAGAAGAACCAATGCTAAATCAACCGAGTTTCGGTTAAATATATCAGCTACTTTCATGATATTCTGTTGTGTTGTAAAATGTGGTAGCAATAATAACTTTCTAGCGTCTGCCTGCAATTGTGAGTTACAAATAAAATTGTAGGAATAGAATGATGGTTGAATACTATACAACAGGTCAGACTTAACTGAAACAAAAAAATTGCATCTATTTGTTGTAAACAACAGGTAAGTGGTCTCTTCTTTAATAACATCGGGCTCTCTGCATCTATTTCCACAAGATAACTACTCATATCTTAGTTTTAAATGCTAGAGATATAGATCACGTCATCTATGTTTGGAATGATAAAGGTTACTTTAATAATATGCAGTTTACTACCACATAGTAGAGTAAATGAAACAAGTCGTTATAGTTTAGCATAACAGATGTTTTTTGACAGTATGAAAGATGCTTAAAATAATTTCGTGCAAAATTTCTTTTTAATAAGTTTTTTAAAAGAAACTAACACATTCGGTTCCGGTTTATTCTTAACTTATTACCCAATATTAAAACTATGCTTCACGCACAGAAACAAATTTGAAATATAAAGAAGATGTCTTCGTTTAAACCACAAGGGCTACTTGAGGTTATGTTCTGAATTAACTTACATTTGGAAGAAGGAATATTTGTATATTTTTGAGGTTATGTAGGAGCGAAGAAGATGCAAACATAAAGTTTAGTTTCAATGCGACAAACAACAAGAACCAATGTGTTTCTCACACAGTGAACACAAACATTTAATACACTAACACTATAATTGGTACTATAAAAAGTGAAAAATTCACGCATAAGTTAGATTTTCAAATAGAGAATAAGTTTTAAGTGTTAAAGTTATAAAAATCAAACAATCAATGGATCCTAGTATATAACTATCCTTAAATAATCCTTACCTCTTGGGTTAGGAGAATAATCAACAAATTTTGATTCTAGATCGACGATTATTTCACAAACATTCTTCTGATTTATCAAACTTTTGTTCGTTGTGCCTATTAAATAATATTTGGAAGTCTGTAAAGATATTATTTGATTATTATTATTATTATACATTATTAAAAATTATAAGCCAAAGCAATTTTTTGTTATTTTGTTTTAAAATTTTCCTAATAAAAATTCTTATTGAGGAAATACTCTCTATTTTAGTCCATTTATTCAAAAGTTTAAATCTAAAGCGTTCAAAGGTCATCGACCTTTGGTAATGTCAAGTGGGGCCAAGGCTTTGCTTGGCTTGGCTGACCACTATTCTACTATGAACTATATACTTGTCTATTTATTTCAATATTCATTTACTTCCAGGCATTTTTTTTGTATTTTAAAGCAAATCCTAACCCTACACCCCAAACAGGTTAATAGAAAAACTTGTGTATAATGGAATCAGTGACAACCAATTTTACAAGCAAAAAATTAGTTGATCACATGAATCAATAATAAATTCAATAGTTCCAACCGCTTGTACGTCTATAGAAACGCAAATAAGAAAGTACGGCATTTTAATTTTTCTCATAGTTATTCTATAAACATTTTCAAGATTTTTATTAATAGACCTATTTTAGTTAGTATTAAAAGTCAAGGTATATAACCTCTAAAATAATAAACAAGTTAACGTTCATAGAGTTCATGAACATGTTCTGTCATTAGATTCGTGCGAAGATTGACATTATGCGTTCCAGTGCTAATAAAGCACGTTTGGGTTCTTAATACTTAATACTCTTAATTTATAATTCTTAATACGCCCAATATACACTATGACCTTGACAAGGATTGTCCGTTGGATACATACCGTTTTTGTTATTTTTACCACGAATTAACCTCAAATCTATGTCTTTTCCTGCATACTTATAATTACAAAAACGTTAGGTAGATCATAGAGCATAGAAATGTCAAACTAGATGAGAGGAGAGTGTTTAGAACATATTCTGATTAAAGCATGTGCATTTGAAGCGTACAGAATTTAATCAGAACTGTTCCAATTAACTACCACGAATACCGCTAATAATAATATCTATTGTTTTTTAATGGCATAGGTCTTTTTCATTCCAAACTGCATTAAATAGATTAAAATGAAATTATTTTTACCTTTCGTAATTCAGTTACTGTTCTAATAAAAGGTTGTAAAAAATCTTCGGGTTTTCTAAATGAGATTAATCTTGTTAGCGAGGCCAAACTCTAGAATAAAACGCATTAACCAAAATTTAAAGATAAATATATTATTTTCTCACCTCCTGTAATTCTTCTATGTTAGGATGATAAACTAAAATTTGTTTTTTCAATAACAATGCATTATATACTAAAATTATTTCTATTCCTAAATGCTTTATTATTCCTACAAAAAAAATGAGAATTGAAACAAGAATAACATACGCGGTAGTATAGTGTGTTGCATAGCTAATAGGTTTAGTATCTTTTTTCATAGTCTTATTGCTAACATTGTATATTTAAACAATAACATAAGCGGTATTATTGTGTATTCCAGAGCTAATAGGTTTAGTATATCCTTTTTCATAGCTTCATATTGCTGGCATGGAACATATAAATATACGGTAGCTATGGCAAGAAAATGCACTTTATCAAAGTGAAGAAGAAGAGATAAACATGGAACACCTAATTAAGTTTATAGGAATATTAGATGGATCAAACAAGGGCATTTTCAAAACAATTTCACATTGAACGAACGTGAATATCTGATTTTTATTTTTGCATCTTCAAAACTCTTTGAAATACAATAAAATACAAGTAAATACCACGCAAGTAAATATAATCTGCTGTTTTGATTACATTCGCGAGACCACATGACAGGAGATAGCGATGCCACGCGCAAGCGCCATTAGTTTCTTGGAAGGAGAGAATAGAAAGACATAATTTTCTCTCTAACAAATGGGCGTTATAGCTAATGTGCCGATTTTCCTATACAGAGACTTTAAAAGGAAGGAAGCATAAATGCCATGTTTATATATAGATAGTAACTTCGGAACTTAAATATCCAAGTATGACTCGTTTTATTTTGGTTGTTGGAAAACATGTGTTAATTCTTAGAAATTTGGATGAACTTTACCGTGATTACAAATAGTTTTTTTTGGTTCGTATTTATATATGTGTCCATTAGGATCAGTTAGAATAGTGATTTAAAAGTTAAAACTTAAGTAATTTGACTAAAAATAAAATGGTCAATTATGGAGCTTGAAACTACTCTTACAATAATAAAAATAAATCTTCTATATTCAATTTTCATAGGTAGTTGTTTTTTCTTTTTACTTCAGCTACTAATAAGTTTCAAATATTCCATATTATTCTAATATAAAAATGTTTTTACTCATATTGATAATTGTTCCTTACCTTTAACATCAGTTTTCCAAGGGAAACAAGACAAATTTATAAAATTATTTTCTACAGACACGCCGTTCGTTATGTATATATTTAAATATATCTGAACCAAATGAACAAAATTCTTTTCGTTACTATAACTTGTAACTAGTAAGTCACATATGATTTCGTATAGATTCGGTTGGTAATAGTGAGAAGTTACTATAATAGCTGCCGGTTTATCATTTTTACTAATAAATTGCTTGATGTAAACCCATTGGTTATCAATCCTCACGTAATAATACAGTCCAGTAGCCTCAAAACCCTGATAATAACAAATTTGTACTATAAGTGCTTTTAGATCTTCATTTATTGTGGGATAAGTCCATACTATGTGATTTTGTGTTAGTTGCCTTTCTGAAAAAAATTAATTTTCATCGCACAATATCGTTACTTTCCAATATTAATAATATTATGTTGATATATAAGTGTTATACGATGCAGCCAGATTGTGTATTTGATATTCAATTGATATTTAATGAAACCTTTCGTGGACGTTATAAGACAGATAAATTGAGAAAATTTCATAATTGTCGAGTTATTGCCATTATTTTTAATGTTAATAACTATTTCCTCAAATTCTTAGTTCAAGTATAATTATTCATAATGCACTAGATATGAATATCATTTCTAACCTCTAATCAATGAATATATAAACATTTATATACACTGATTATATAATAAATTAAATTTATTAACCATAAATAATCTAAATGAACTCGGGCATTTCGAAATGCTAATAAACAGCACTACTACTTTGCCTACTTGGCAACATCGCTTTATTTTATCTATCACACATCGAGTATATAATCTTTAACCACACCAATAATAGATTAAAATAAAATGAAAAAGATGTTTAAAAACTCACCTAAAACGTGAAACGATGTTGGTTTAAAACTCATTTTCTAAATTTTTTACTTAATTTAGTTCTGATTACTAGTGTTTATAAATGATAATGTAAATAAATTACTCAGTGGTCCTTGAATTTAATAACAAACAATGTAAGAGAGATGGAATGTAACGTAATCGCTTCGTTGATTGTTTATATCTAATAGACTGTGAAGAGCGACGAAGCGATTTTTTTTTCGATTCTCTCTTTAATTTGGAAGGTTTTGTGGTCAAGTCACGATCCTAACATATACTGCTCCACGCAAATTTAATCTTCAAATTGATTTAATAACGTTATTATACTCCAAGTTCTAATTAAAATATTTGAAATGTGTAAATAACTAGGAAAAATTATTCTGTGACATGTCGGTACTGTAATTTTATATACTCGCTTGTTTTTTGTCCATTTTTTTCTGGGGAAATACATTTTATTGTAATGTGAATTGTGTGTTGCCTGATTAGTGAGATAGGTAATAATTTCCCATCCGTTTTCAGAGGGTAATTGTCATGAATAGCGTCACTTTTAACGACAGTGTTTGTTTACGTGAAAGTGTGTTAGAAATTATTTTAACATAGTGTTAAAGACATATATGAAATCAGATAAAATTATAGTAATAAATGTAGGAATCGCAAATTTTTATTATCTATATATTTATCATTACATAAAACCATTAATATTAATCTTACAACTGGAACAATTGCTAACATTAATACCTTACGACTTTGAGGAGCTTTGCGATACATAACTAGGGCTGGGCAATTATCAAAAAATATAATCGATTATTTTCGATAAATCGATTAATCGAAAATAATAATAAATAATCGATTTATCGAAAATTATCGATAAATCGGAAATGAACAATTAATCGAAAATTGATTATTTTCGATTATTCGACAATCGGAAATAAAGCTTAAAAGAACGATTGTGATTTGATTCGTACAAAAAACAAGATAAAGAGAGTGAGTATACCACTAGGAACATACAGAAGACATTATGGTTTGATTCCCATTAAAAACAAACCAAATAATGAACCTACAGAAGATATTTGGAAGTAAGATTCTGATATTGAATTATGTTGAAATGATTATTCAAAAAATAAATTTTTCAATCGTTAAATTGATTATTGTATTATTTGATCATTTTAACGATTGTACAAAAAATAGTGTGTACGCCATAGCCGTGAAACTTTTTAACGACCTCATGATTATTTTATCGATATTTTGATATTTTCCGATTAATCGATATTTTTCGATTATTTGATTATTTTCTATTAATCGCTTACCGATTATTTTTAAAAATATATATCGATTAATCGATCCTTCGATTAATCGATTATTTTTCGATTAATCGATTATTCTGCCCAACCCTATACATAACTAGAATTCCCAATATCATCAAAACTAGTAGAAACCGTACGTAAGTACAATATTAAATAATAACGTTCTAAAATCTGCTGGGTTGTTAGAGGTTGGAAGCCCTTTTTTCGCAATGGAATGCTTGCTACTGATTCTGCTAGCAGAGAAGCAAAGGATACAGGAAAATGGTGGTATATTAAGGTATATTCAAAGGAGAAAACAACTACTTTCCTGGCTAATGCCTCGATGAACATTACATGAAGAGCATGATGTCCATCGACCTTTTTGGCGATTGATATTTTGCTCATTTACCATCGGAAACAATATTATCGCAGTTAAAGTTCGCTGGGGAATGTTAAATAGCGAAACTCTTTGACGTTGTCTTCAGTTCGGGTCTTAAGCCCGAACGACAGTTGTTAACCCACTCTGATAAAACGTAATAACGTCGAAACTAGTCAGTGGTTACAAGGAGACAGCTATAACATTTGAACCAGCTGTAAACATAAACAGTTATATTCACTTTACCCCTTGTATAGAGAAGCCGAAGCTTTCGGTTAAAAGGCATCAAAGCATTAAATTGGAAATCCTTATATAATTATATAAAAAAGGTAATTACACAAAGAATAATAAATAACTGGTTAATAACATGTTTATTATTATTTTTTCTGTCATAAGGGGTGGCTGTTAATGGCGCAAAAAGTAATTAATGAATCATAAATTATATAAAAAATTATCTATCGACTTTCATTTTGGAATAGGGGTGGTTTTTACTACTTATAACAGCACAAGGTAGATAAAACCGTATTTAGAAAGTTTCTGGTAACAGTGACAATTTAATAAATAAAAAATATTTTTTTAAAAAAAAAATCGGCTTCAAAACCCTCGAAAAATTTACAAAATTTTCAATGGAAACCTTGAAACTAATTATCTCACCACTCCTGATGGGAACCATTAGAATCTGTTAACCATATATAAAGTTATACAATGTGTACCTTTTTTCCTATTTGTATTGTATTGTATTTGTTAAGATTTATTGTAAACTGACCAGGACGGGAACCAAAATCTTAATTAAGCGATTCCATCTGTCCCTAAGACACTTGAAGTTTCATTAACTTATCAAATTACTTACCCTTATTTTTGTATTGATGTGGCTCTAGTAATCATAAATATAATTAATTATAGCTGTTGTAAACAATAGAATTAGTATTTAAGAGAGCATAAACACGCAAAGTTTGTTCTTAATAGTTTTAACTTCCAGCGTGTACAGTAGTCAGATTATTGAAACTATTTATTTATATTTTATGTTAATAAATAGTTTTTACAAAGTTAACTAATTTATGTGGGAAAAGATTTTCCAGAGACCATAAGTCACTTTAAATAAGCTCTAGTTATATCCGTATATGTTGAAAGAAGCTTTTGTTCTGTTAAGAACATTTGTAGATATCTGGAGCTTTGTGACTAAAATGTATTCTTTTAAGTAATAAATATACAAAATGTGTATTTTTCTTAAATTTTGGTGATTATTTTGACCTTTTTCTGGTATATTTCATTGCAAATATTATATGTATATGAAAATTTCTCGCGTACAAATCCGCTTAGCATTTCGAACTATATTTATTATTATATCAACCTTGAATAAGTTCGGTTATTTTAAATCGTTCTGCCTCCCATCTCTCCGTTACTTTTAATTGGAATAGTTTGTAGATTCGTTCGCGTGATGGATTTATTATTAAATAACGAACTATAGGACAATAACAAACATTAAGTTAATCGTACGTCGATAAAAATGTTTGTGAATAGTGGTTATAAATTACTTTTATTATTATATTTAGTGGATATCAGTTTAAGTTTAAAAATATTAGCGATTACTCCTCATATGGGAAAAAGTCACCAGCTCGTCTTCGAGCCTCTTTTCAAACAATTAGTTTCCATCGGTCATCAAGTTACCCTTATTACCAGATTCCCTATGAGACTAGAATACCCTAATTGGAAAGATATTAATATTGCAGTTGAGGATAAGAACGAAACAGAAATTCTTACTTTTGATATATTAACTGGTAAGTTTGTTTTTGTAAAAACTATTTATTAACATAAAATATTAATAAATAAAATGATTTCAAAAATCTGACTACTGTACTACACACTATGCGTGTATATGTTCTCTTAAATACTAATCGTATTTAAGTGTCTAAGTGACATTTGGAATCGCTTAGCTACGACGTTGATTCCCGTCAGTGGACGGTCAGTTTACATTAAATCTTAACGAATACAATAGTAACTAGAAGTTACATAGGTAGATTTATGATTCTTCACAGTCACATTAATATAAGACAAAAATTAAGTAATTCTAAACGATCACACCTAGCGTAATACTAATGACGAAATCATCAACACTGATGACTTAATGGTTAGATATTAATGTTTTTTTTATTAATTGTTGATGAACCAATTTATTGACATCTATGCAGCCCTTCCAAATTTTCCATAATTTAACTAGAATTTACAACAGACTGCACCTGCATCTTGCAAGTTACAACTAAACTTAAGAATACTCAACTTGGACCTCTTAGTTAAATAGATAAACTTACAACTAAATAGGGACTTATAGATCTCATGAAACGGCTACGTAATTTTCATTGTACAGGGCTTGTGACCACTCCAAACCTTTTCCTATTGCTCTGTACAGCTAGTTATAAAAGACCAATAAAAGCCCCACAACTTGTATTAGCTTAGGTAATATATGAAAATTCTAGAAAATTATTCTGTAATAATTTGCAAACTGACCTTACTAAGTTCTTGACTAAAACTTAGGTTTTATTACTCTCTCGGAAACAAATTTAAATAAATGACAGCTAAAAGCCGATTAATTAACTTGATTTTCCTTTTGCCGTCGCCGTTGACGTTTGCTGGTACAAAATGAAAAACATTAAAATGCATAAGGCCATTCATAGTTACCGTTTCCCGATCGGTTTGCTGTTGGTGACTTTTAACATAAACGAATTTTATCTTTTCCCTTCAGCCGTTCGTAGCAATAGAAAAGAGCCAAAGACATCCGTTTGCGTTTGTCACGTGATTTAGACGTATGACGTTAGGATGTGGTGTTGGAGCTATTTCTCTTTTTGTTTGTTTGTTTATGGTGGTCTTTTGGCTTTGCTTGTTTATTATAATACACAAATTAACACAATTTTTAGGTTAATAACACATCGTCAAGTTTATGAATAGGGTGTAGAATTTGCTACGAACATCAAACGGCAAACGTCACCTGCGAACGACGACGGCAAACGGATTTTAAGTTTATGAATTAACTTTTATATTTTTAATTTTTTATCTAGGAAGCCGATTAGATAGATATGCTTGTCCCATAGTATTGATGGATGCTGCCCGCATAGCTTGTACAGAAGGTTTGTCTCATCCAAATTTGCAAACATTTTTAAAGGAAGATAGACATTTCGACTTGATTTTGATTGAAATATTCAATACAAATTGTTTTATGGGAGTTGCTAAGAAGTACAATGCACCTATTATAGGTAAGAATATACATAACAATTTCGTTTCACAATTCATTACTGATTGCGACTCCAGCCATAATTCATCTATTAATACTTCTCGTTATTCACACTTTCGACTTTCTTACATACCTCGAAACAATGTTTAGAATTGTGTCAACTTATCTTCTTTATACCTAAAAATGTTGATATAAATAGGAGGTGTGGCTATTAAGTATCGAGACTAGCGCCAAAGATTAACGACTGACACCTGTTTTGCCTGAAGCCTGTTATTTCGAATGCGATATCTACCGTGTCTGTAAACAAAACAGTGTAGCCGTTACCTCCGTTTGTATAGAGGCTATTTTTTTGTTTTGCCGTGAAAATGATCGACTCGTAAATAGAGCGACGGATTGTAGTGAAATTTCACATGTTTGTCGTGACCAAGTATTTTGAGTGGTTTAAGCATTTTCAAGACGACCGAGAAGATGTTGAAGATAATAACACGTTCGGGTCGCCCTTCCACGTGAATAAATATCGAAAAAGTTCCAAATTCCAGTGTTAGATCAAACATCGTATTCGCCGGATCTTCCACCTCGCAACTTCTACCTCTTTCCTTAGGTCAAAACTGCATTAAAAGGAACGAGATTTGAGTCTGTTGAAACTGAGAAAGAAAAAACTGCGCGTGTCCTGGAAGAATTGACAGAAAAAAATTCCTGCATTGTTTCGAATAATGGAAAATTCGCAGGACGTGATTTAGGGTTAGAGAAGGGGTATATAGTGAAAGTAATAATAAATATATATACGTAACATCAAAATAAAAGATTTTATATCACCAGTCTCGTTATTTAATGGCCATACCTCGTACAACATTTGTTTTTTTAACCAAATATTTTTTCTGGTCGTTTTTGTTATGTTGTGAACAGTGTATACTCTCGAAGAATAAAAGATCAATCGTAAATTCTTCGTTATACACAAAGGAAACAATTTCAAAAACATGAAAACTAACAAAAACAAAATAATAGAGTTTATTAGTCAATTTAAAAACAAAAAAATATTCTTAAATGATGCTGCTACTTGACATTCCTCCATAGGAAAACCAATTTATATAAAAAAAGTAATTTTGAATTTAAAAAAAAAATAGTTCATATTTTATTAGGAATAATTAAAATTAATTCTGTTAATATTTAATTATTTTTTATATCGCACGCCTATGATAAAGAGAATGCTTCTTCCCTTACTTTTAGTTCAATGATAACAACCAACAATGTCTTTGTCAATAAGATAATAAAAGTTCTGTGATGTTGAGGTTATAGCAGCGCCATAGTGCTACGAGTCGTAACTAGATTCAAATACTTCAAGTGAACTGTCATTGGGATATAATAGTCATTGAAATCTATCAAAAATGTCAAACAGTAGCGTAATTTCCATGGTAACTAAAAATCGACATTTTCATTTTTAATATTGTTTATACTTTCTCCAGTGGTATTATGAGAATTAGTACAAAATTATACAATTATTGATACAGGATGATCTTTTATAACTGGATAGATACTGTTTGAACTTTAAGTTGACATACGTAATTATTGATAACATTTATTTAGAGTCATAGGCGTAGATATGACTACGAAAAACATCGTCCTATACCCTGAAAATTGAAATAAACATTATAAAGATTGTCCTAATGTGGAAGACAACATTCCACAATTTAAATTTGTGACTTTATTATAGGTATACATTCTTCAATATGGATGCCTTGGATGTACCAATCGTTCGGGGTACCTTTCAACCCATCCTATTTACCCTCACACTTTTTAGGACTTCCAATACCAATGAACTTCATCCAAAGGTTGGAAAATACAATAAATCATCTTTACTCGAATTTATTATACGATTATGAAATGATTAAGTCCAGTAACACCTTATCTAAAAAATATGTGGGTGTCGATTTATACGAAAATGGTGACGTCACTAATGATGTCAATATGTTATTTATTAATACACATTTCACTTTGAATTTGCCAATTCCGTTAACTCCAAATGTTATTGAAATCGGTGGTATCCATATAGATTCGCAACCTATTAAAAAATTACCACAGGTAAGTTCTTAGAAACACTCCCGTATCTGTCCGGTTTGGAATCATTATAAAAACACGTTAATTGAGCGTTTTCTAGATTGCCGAATCCATTTATCGAGATCCCTGAAATGATCACATCCTTCCTCAGCCAAGCCCCTATCTCCTAATAATAGATCCCACTCGTTTAAAATGTCGATAAATGGAATCAACGCTATTAAAAATGCTAAACTAACCTGTTATTCAACCGGAAGTAATAACAACTTTTCTGTGAAAGACTCGTTGAATTATTTTCGTGGGGGATATGGATATTTTTATGAAGGATAAGGAGATTTCGGGAATAGTCCTGATATAGCAAAACGTTTTCTCTACGGAGCTGGAAATGTGGTAGATCATAGGAGGGTAATCTAAATAATAGAGCCAAAGAAAATGAGTCGACGAATCAAATAGTTTTTCGAGAGTGCAATAAATTTGGTCTCTTGTAGTTTAACTGGTGGATGGGTTCACCAGGACACATAGGAAAACCTCAACACCGACGATCGATGAGGGGATTAGGAGCGGGTTTTATCTAATGGCGAAGGGGTCGAGGAGATCTTCGTAGATCGTCGCTAGCAGACAAATCGGGGGATAAGGAAGTTTCCTCTTTGGTTTAGAGCAGGGGTCTCCAAACTACGGCCTGAGAGCCACATCCGGCCCGCGGACAGATTTTGTCCGGCCCTTGGAGAGCTAGCATACATGAAAACATACATGAACATATTTTTTATAGCAAATCAAATTTAGTTTACTGAAGTATTCTAATTTTATGTTGAATAATTATCAATATGACATCTACATTGATATGGTCATGGACTAACTACTCATAACATTGTTGTAGGCTTATTGTTATTGTTTTTGGGATAAGTTGGATAAAGAAACACAGAATTGTAGTATGTAGTAAAGACATGAATAATATGCAGAAAATTTAACTTCAGTATATAATAACTAACAAATTATTGAAATGAATCCAACCAATATTTTATACATTTTAAATAAAAACATAACTTATAACAAGCATAATGACACAGGAAATACTAATGAGATTTATGTAATTGAGATTTTCCACTGTAAACATTTTTTGAATACTTCATTTTGGAGAAAGTTTTATCACACAAATAAGTAGTACCAAAAACAGAAAACAGCCCACGAGAAAATTTATGCAAATTATCAAATTGTGTCAGTGGAAGACTCTTATAAAATTCCAACAAAGATGAGTTTTGATATTTGTTCTTAATTATATCACTGCACTGTATATCAATCATTTCCATTTGAAGTTCCGGGGCTAGGGTTTCAATGTCAGTATCAAAAGGATTCTGAAAAATCTTAATTCGATTCGCAATGGCATCAAAGTCCGAGAAACGAGTATCAAAATTTATTTTCAAAGCACTCAAAGTTTCGATTTCAAAATCGATAGGAAACTCAGTCTCAGTGGTGTGGCTGAATATTTTATATATTTCAAAATGGGAAAAACATTTACTTCGTAGTTGTGATTGAAACAGAATCAATTACTTCCGGAATGATTTGATATTAGTGTATAAATCAGGAAGATGCTGGTTTTCTCCTTGCAATCTCAAATCCAGTTCGTTCACATGTTTTGTTAAATCAACATAGAATGCTAACTTCCACAGCCATGGGTTGTTTTGTAATTCAGTAAGAGGGGGATGCTTTCTATTCAAAAAAATTTCGATCACTGCTCGAAATTCAAAAAAACGCTGAAGGACTTTCCCACAACTAAGCCAACGTACGGCAGTATGATAAGGTAAGTCATTTTGATAAAACTAACAGTTGATATGACTGGTTTCAGAACTTCAGACATATCTAAATATTATCTATATATATCTAACAAAGACTGTTGATGAATGATACGATGTAAGACTAATGGTTTTGAACCACCGTCATTTTCTACAGCCTTTGACACAAGAGCGACCACTCCTTCATCTTTCCCACCCATGTTTTTGCCTCCATTAGTTGTAATACATTTCAAGTTATTCCATCAAAGGTTCTTTTGATTAATGGCCATTTCAACTCCTTTAAAAATATCTGTACCAGTAGTTGTGCCATGAATACCATACATTCATGCACTTCATAGCTTTTATCTACTCCTCGAATATAAATCAACACCTGAGCAGTATCTGACACATCAGTTGACTCATCCAAGGCCAAAGAAAACCACTCAACATGTTAATTTTTGTCGAACAGTTGAGAGGATATATTTTCAGCGATATTTTCTACCCGTCGAGCCACAGTGAATGCTGACATACTGACAGTTTTTAATAAATTTACCTTTTCAGGGCACATTTCGGCTACTAGAATAATGCAATCTTTGATAATATCTCCATCGGTGAATGGTTTTCCACGTTTTGCAATTTCAAGAGCCACACGAAAGCATGGCACGAGTTGCAGCCTCTTGTTCAGTTTTGAGTTTTGTAAATGAAGATTGCTGCGATTTCAATCCGCGCTTCATAGTTTCGAATTTTTCTGTCCGTAAACTTCCTGTATATTTTGAGTAATTTTGAAAATGTTTTGTTTCATAATGGCGTTTAATGTTATACTCTTTGATAAAAGTTATGCTTTCATTGCAAATCAAACATAGCGCCTTGTTACTGGACTCAATTACGAAATACTGAATGTTCCACTGACCTTTGAATTTTCTGCATTCACTATCAATTTTTCGCTTCTTTTCCATACTACTAAATCACACACAAAAGCAACAATTCAAATCAAAATACTGTTGCAAAGATGTCTTAAACTTAAACACGCACAAACACGTTTTAAGGAGGTGCGCACTATTTTATTTCACAACAGTGTCATAGGAACTGACTTGTGGTTGCGTCACTAGCCTTCTTATATATTCTAATTACTGCCATCTAGAAGTGAGTGGAAGACACCAGAACTTTCTTGAACCAACGAGATTATTCTGTACTGTTAGCGATAGAAGGTACTACCTATTTCCGCTTGTGTCCACCAGATGTCGTGTCACGTTACTCCTCCTACGACTAATCTAGAAATTACAGATAATGACAGGAAAATTAATAATATGCAGTGTTGCCGTTTTGCGGACTTTAGTCCGATTTGCAGACTTTTTTAAACGTTGCGTATTTTTTCGGACTTTTTTTTAATCAGTGGACTATTTCAATTTCTACCACCGGCAACAATGATAATATGGTTTTGGCACTCGGAACTTACTGGAGTAATCAATACGGCCCTAGGGCTGGAAAGTTTGGTGACCCCTGGTTTAGAGGAAAGGTGGCGTCTAATCCTGATTTCGGGGCAATGCTCTAAATTGAGGTTATGTCAAGTTGACTTAAATGGTGTTACTGAAGCTGAGTCAGTTGTTGTATTGGGAGAATTGGATCTACTGCTAGCAGGATAAGAGCCTTTTCAGTTGGTGGTTAGGTAGGGTGCAGTAGGCGTTTGCGATATATATTCTTTATGACGCTATTTGGTAAGATAAACCAAGATTTTCCTAGGAAATGGAGAAATTCATCAGTGAAGCAAAACATGGAGTAATTTACATGAGTATGGGTTCAACTATTAGAGGAGATACTTTCCCGAAAAGTAAACAGATGATATTCTTAAACGTCTTTTCCCGATTACCTCAAAGAGTTATATGGAAATGGGAAAGCGAAATGGAGAATAAACCTGATAATGTTATGACGACTAGATGGGCTCCACAGAAAGATATTTTGTGTACGTATAAATAATCGAATATATTGAAGATCTTAACATCTTTCGTTTTAGGTCATCCTAATGTTAAAGTCTTTATCACGCACTCAGGTCTTTTGGGCACCATAGAAAGCGTTTATTGTGGTAAACCGATGTTGTCATTACCCCATATTGGCGATCAATTCACGAATGCTATGTCGACTGAGCAAGCTGGAGGAGGTTTAGTATTCATGGTTCAAGAAATAAACGAAAAGATTCTCGCCGAAGCTTTGAAGAAGTTACTCAGTTCAGAGTGAGTAAATTTAACTGCCTTTACTACACCGCTGACCACATTTTCATATGTTCTCTTTCATCTTCTCTTTTATTTTCTCATTTTTTTTCAAGGTTTACGGAGAAAGCTCGAAGTTTGTCAAAGAGATTCAAAGATCGTCCGATGTCTCCTATGAATACGGCCCTGTACTGGATTAATTATATAGTTGAAAATAAAGGGGCGCCGTACATGAAATCAGCTGCTGTCAATATGCCTACTTATCAATATTTGTTATTAGATGTCGTAGCTGTTTTGTTAATTTTATTGTTTATGTCGTTTTATATATTTTATAGGTTTGTTAAAATTACGTCGAAATTGTGTTATGGGAAACGGGACAAAATAAAAAAATCTTGAATTAATTTTGTTATTATTTCACCTTAATAACATAATCATAATTTTTAATAATACGGTAATATTTTTTTAAATATACAACTAAATTTTCAGAACATTACTCTAAAATTTCAGCTCTAAATTCCAAATATTTTGGCCTGAATGATTTTTTGAACAAGCATGCGTTTTTCGTTAATATTATAACAAGCTTGAAGCCTCGCATCTCAAATACTGTGACTTCCACCTTCATCTTGATTTTTCTAAATGTACAACTAAGTTTTTAGAACATTACTCTAAAATTTCAGCTCTATATTCCAAATATTTTGGCTTTAATGATTTTTTGAACAAGCATGTGTTTTTCGTTAATATTATAACAAGCTTGAAGCCTCGCATCTCGAATATTGTGACTTCCACCTTCATCTTGATTTTTCTAAATGTACAACTAAGTTTTCAGAACATTATTCTAAAATTCCAGCTCTATATTCCAAATATTTTGGCCTTAAGGATTTTTTGAACAAGCATGTGTTTTTCGTTAATATTATAACAAGCTTGAAGCCTCGCATCTCGAATATTGTGACTTCCACCTTCATCTTGATTTTTCTAAATGTGCAACTAAGTTTTTAGAACATTACTCTAAAATTTCAGCTCTAAATTCCAAATATTTTGGCCTGAATGATTTTTTGAACAAGCATGCGTTTTTCGTTAATATTATAACAAGCTTGAAGCCTCGCATCTCGGATATTGTGACTTCCACCTTCATCTTGATTTTTCTAAATGTACAACTAAGTTTTTAGAACATTACTCTAAAATTTCAGCTCTAAATTCCAAATATTTTGGCCTGAATGATTTTTTGAACAAGCATGCGTTTTTCGTTAATATTATAACAAGCTTGAAGCCTCGCATCTCAAATACTGTGACTTCCACCTTCATCTTGATTTTTCTAAATGTGCAACTAAGTTTTTAGAACATTACTCTAAAATTTCAACTCTATATTCCAAATATTTTGGCTTTAATGATTTTTTGAACAAGCATGTGTTTTTCGTTAATATTATAACAAGCTTGAAGCCTCGCATCTCGAATATTGTGACTTCCACCTTCATCTTGATTTTTCTAAATGTACAACTAAGTTTTCAGAACATTATTCTAAAATTCCAGCTCTATATTCCAAATATTTTGGCCTTAAGGATTTTTTGAACAAGCATGTGTTTTTCGTTAATATTATAACAAGCTTGAAGCCTCGCATCTCGAATATTGTGACTTCCACCTTCATCTTGATTTTTCTAAATGTGCAACTAAGTTTTTAGAACATTACTCTAAAATTTCAGCTCTAAATTCCAAATATTTTGGCCTGAATGATTTTTTGAACAAGCATGCGTTTTTCGTTAATATTATAACAAGCTTGAAGCCTCGCATCTCGAATATTGTGACTTCCACCTTCATCTTGATTTTTCTAAATGTACAACTAAGTTTTTAGAACATTACTCTAAAATTTCAGCTCTAAATTCCAAATATTTTGGCCTGAATGATTTTTTGAACAAGCATGCGTTTTTCGTTAATATTATAACAAGCTTGAAGCCTCGCATCTCAAATACTGTGACTTCCACCTTCATCTTGATTTTTCTAAATGTACAACTAAGTTTTTAGAACATTACTCTAAAATTTCAGCTCTATATTCAAAATATTTTGGCCTCGTTAATATTCAAACAGGTTTGAATCCTCTTATTTCCAATGCTATGACCTCAAACATCATCACGATTCTTATTGATGTACAACTAACTGTTGTCAGCGTAATTTTAAAATTTCAGCTCCGTATTTCCTTTATTTTGGTCTATGGGATTTTTTTATATAAGCCTATGTATTTCCATTGATTTTTTGAACAAGTATGTGACAATAGGCAGCTTTGCCGAACATTTCTGTTTTTAAGGAAATTGCTTCATTATTGCCGAATTTTTGTTATATATTCGCTTCTCCACTTCATCAAACAACTATTTCCTATTACTGTTTGCTTTTTATTTACTGTTTTATATCTGAAACCATATTTCCAATTATGTATTTACGTTCATTAGTTTCTTATTTGATCTAGTAACCAGTTTTATTTAGTTTCAAAGTATTAATTTTTGTATTATGCTTTTGTTTATCCATACTTTCGAATGATTCACTGATTCTGGAAATTAAATATCATAATGCAGTCCTGAACAAGTTTTTTGTTATTCAGTTTGCTGTAGGATATGGATAAGAAGAAACTACATCTACATTTATTATATATTATAAATAGATGTATTTTCGAAATTTGTTTAAAAGTTTGAAGTGAAATTTATTGTGTGACAAAGTCGAAAAAGATATCTGTAATATGTCAAAATTTATTTCATTCTAGATCAGTTATTCTCAACCACTGTGCCGCGTCACTTTTGTGTTCCGCCAAATTTCAAAAGTGTGCCGCCAAATTTTGCAAATATATAATAATGTTAATATTATTAAATTATATCATTTAAAAAGAAAAATATTTTTAACATGACTATATATTTAAATCCACAAAAAAATAAATTATTTCATTATTTGCTTTGCAACGCGTTTTTTCTTAGTGCTCAATTATGATGAAGCGGCATGCATAGCAATAGGAATATGTCTCAAATCGGCGCACACTTGCCACTTCTGCGTACAAAACGTGTTGTTTTAGTGGTAGTTGGGATTCACAAGGTGTTGCATAGTAGTTACTGCACATTTTCTTTCGTTAAAATTGGTAAATGTATGTGATTCGGTTTAATATTAATTTATTTGCTTGTAGTGTCAATTTATGAATTTGTAAACTTATTAACTTTGCAGTACACCTATCCCCCGATTTACAAGGTATTTGTTTTACACGTTTTCGCTTTTACACGGTTTTCCAAATAAGTTTTTTTTGTTTTTATCGCACTCTACTAAATGCTACTGTGATTGAACACGCGCGCTGTGTACACATCTCACGGGGAATCCTGAGCTTATGTGCTGACTTGCTGCATACGCACACTGTGTCTGTATTTCTTCGCATAAAATTTAAGTTTTATCTACGGAAAATTGTATTTGAGTGAAAGTTTCACAATTTCAGAAAGGTTTAATTTTTCATATTCATAAATTACAAGTGAGTGCATAATTTAGATTATTATAAATTCAAAGGTAATATTTGAACCATTTTTTTTTAAATGTTTCGACAATATTATTTTTATTTTATCAGATCCTTCTGAAAATGGATAAATAGTTAAAAAGAAGAAAGTTTAATGATGATAATAGTAATATAAATGATAACGTTAGGGACCAAGTTAATGAGCCAACCCCCTGCACAAGTAAAAATACTTCTTGCTCAAAAAAATACGTTGTCCATCGGAAATATAATGATGATTTTTTGAAATTTGGATTTACTTCTACAATGGAAAATGACATAGTTGTTCCCGAGTGTGTGATATGTTGTTTTAAATTATCAAATAGTGCTATGGTTCCTAGCAAACTCCAACGTCACTTGGTGACTAATCATCCTTCGCTTTCAACAAAAGATAAAAGCTACTTTGAAAGGTCTTTGTCATCAAAAATTAAGCAAGTAAAAGTTTTTGAAAAACAAGTATGTGTGTGTGAAAAGGCTCAAGTAGCTTCTTACGAAATATCTGAATCGATTGCCGTTAACTTATAACCTCACAATTTGGCTGAAGAAATTATATTACCTGATTGTCGCAAAATTGTAAAAACAATGATTGGTGGATCAGCTGATATTGATATTTGCAAAATACCACTTTCAAATGATACAATCCATCGCAGAATTAAAGATATGTCGGAAAATATTGAGCAAAATACTGCAAAAACTCTTGGAAATTCAAATTTTGCTCTACAAGTCGACGAAACAACAAATGGAAATGCTCAATTAATTGCATTCGTTAGATTTATTTATGTTTATGTTGTCGGGAGTTACTTAATTTCACAACTGGTAAACATATTTTTCAAGTAATTAGTTCATATTTAGAAGAAATTAAAGTTTCTCGGAAGTCATGTATTGGCATTTGCACAGATGGTACTCCAGCTATGACTGGACATCTAAAAGGATTTGTAGCACATGTTAAAGAACCGAATGAGGATATATTAGTTACCCATTGTTTTTTGCATCGAGAAGCACTTGTTACAAAATTTTTGCCATCAGATTTTAAAATAGTTCTGGAACAATGTCTTAAAAAGCAAGACCATTAAAAAGTAGATTATTTAGTAAATTATAGCTCTGGAAGCCAAGTACGAATCCTTGTTACTCCAATAGATGGTTGTCCAGAGGAAAAGTTATATCTCGTGTGATGAAATTAAAAGACGAAATGAAAATATTTTTTGAACAAAATCAAAATTATGAATTTGTTCATGTGTTAGAAGATAAAATATGGTGTACTAAACTGGTTTACTCATCAGAAATTTTTGTTATTTTTAACAACATCAATTCAAGTATGCAAGGGCCTAATGAAAATATCTTAAACTCAACAGATAAGCTGGTGGCATTCAAAAAACAAATAACTTAATGAAAAAATAAAGCTCAGGAAGATAATTTAGAAAAGTTTGATTGTTGTTGATCATTTGACAACATTAGAGGAGAGAATTATTCATTATTTCCCAAAATTAGATATTAAGAAATTTGATTGGGTTCGAACTCAATTTGCTTTCCAATAATCGAGATTTAATTTTAAAACATTCAGAAGAATCAATTAATTCATTTTGGATTAACATCAGATGCGATTATCCAATGATAGCCAAAAAAGCTTTAAACATATTATTACAATTTTCCACATCTTATTTGTGTGAATTCGGATTTTCAGCATTAGCCAACATTAAAGCATTTTCATTTTTACGACGAAATATAAATGAAAATTTCAAAAAACATCAAGCTCAAGTTTCGCATGAAAAATATTTTTATTATTAGCTTGTAATTAATCTCTTAATGAACGTGTATATTAGTTTTTTTCGTATATTTAAAATTTGTGTCATAAACTATTTATACAGTGTGTTGTAGTAAGTAAATAATTTTCATCTTTTTCTTTTCTAAAGACAAGAACAATTAAAAAAAATCATCTTAGAACAAAAATGTGGTAAACTAACAGTAGATCAAATGATTTAAAGCCAATTGAAAGTGCTTCAATAAAACAATATTGTAAACAATTCGCTTTGATTTGTTTGTCTCCTTTATTATCCTAATCTATAATAATCATTCTTCAAATAAATTTAAAAAACAATAAAATCGAGTTATCAACAATGTTTTAAGAAACTGTTACTGAATAATATGCTAGCGGTAACAAAGCAACTATACGACCGATAAATTTTCATTCTCTTTCTTGAGAATATTTGATTAATCGAATATGGTCTCGTTAAAGTGTTGGAGTTTTTTAATGTACCTAAGTTCACTTACAATTTTTCAAAATTGCGTTCAATGTGCCAAAATATTAGGAGTATTTCCCATGTTTGGGATGAGTCACCATAAGTTAGCCGTGGCTCTAATGCGGGGTTTGGCAGAAGCTGGAAATGAAGTAACTATAGTTTGCGCTTATGAAGACGCCTACCACCCTACGAATGGTTCTTACAGAAATATTGTTTTGCAGGGGCTTGCCGAAGCGTTCAAAGGTAAGTGTAATTAATTTTAGCACGCAATGGTAAAGTACAAAATTCAAAAAAGCGCCGCAAATCAGTTATATAACCAGACTGGCATTGGATTTACCTTAAAATATGATAAATATTAGCAAAATAATGAACTTTGTTGAATGAATGTTGAAAAAGTATATTTTGAACCTGCTAGGTTAGGTTAGGTTCAGAATTAGTCTGATCTAACAATATTTATGAATGCAAGATACTTTAATTGAATAAAAAAGTTGATTTTAAGAATCATTAGTAAATTTTCTTTCGTAAAAATTCAATGAATAAGTATTTTGATATGATTTTTTTACAAAATATTCGTTTTTTATATCGATTAACAAAAAATTTGCCCTTTGAATGATATCAATAATAGAAGCTGAAGATAATAAAGTTGAAAAAGTATATTGGAATCCTAATGGGTTTGCTTAGGTGAGGTTAGATTAGATTAGGTTCAAAATAAGTCTAATAATTACGTCTGCGATTGTTAAATATATTTATTGAAAAAACAGTTGATTTTAAGATTCGTTAGTAAATTTTCTTTCGTAAAAATTCAATGAATAAATATTTTGATATGATTTTTCTACAAAATATTCGTTTTTAATATCGATTAACAAAAAATTTGCAGTTTGAATGATATCAATAATAGAAACTGAAGATGATAAAGTTGAAAAAGTATATTGGGATCCTAATGGGTTTGTTTAGGTGAGGTTAGATTAGGTTAGGTTCAAAATAAGTCTCATAATTACGTCTGCGAATGTTAAATATATTTATTGAAAAAAAAGTTGATTTTAAGAATAATTAGTAAATTTTCTTTTGTAAAAATTCAATGAATAAATATTTTGATATGATTTTTCTACAAAATATTCGTTTTTAATATCGATTAACAAAAAATTTGCAGTTTGAATGATATCAATAATAGAAACTGAAGATGATAAAGTTGAAAAAGTATATTGGGATCCTAATAGGTTTGTTTAGGTGAGGTTAGATTAGATTAGGTTCAAAATAAGTCTAAAAATTACGTCTGCGAATGTTAAATATATTTATTGAAAAAAAAGTTGATTTTAAGAATAATTAGTAAATTTTCTTTTGTAAAAATTCAATGAATAAATATTTTGATATGATTTTTCTACAAAATATTCGTTTTTAATATCGATTAACAAAAAATTTGCAGTTTGAATGATATCAATAATAGAAACTGAAGATGATAAAGTTGAAAAAGTATATTGGGATCCTAATGGGTTTGTTTAGGTGAGGTTAGATTAGGTTAGGTTCAAAATAAGTCTCATAATTACGTCTGCGAATGTTAAATATATTTATTGAAAAAAAAGTTGATTTTAAGAATAATTAGTAAATTTTCTTTCGTGAAAATTCAATGAATAAATATTTTGATATGATTTTTTCAAAAATATTCGTTTTTTATATGGATTAATAAAAAATTTGCGCTTTGAATGATATCAATAATAGAAGCTGATGATGATAAAGTTGAAAAAGTATATTGGGATCCTAATGGGTTTGTTTAGGTGAGGTGAGATTAGATTAGGTTCAAAATAAGTCTAATAATTACGTCTGCGAATGTTAAATATATTTATTGAAAAAACAGTTGATTTTAAGATTCGTTAGTAAATTTTCTTTCGTAAAAATTCAATGAATAAATATTTTGATATGATTTTCCTACAAAATATTCGTTTTTTATATCGATTAACAAAAAATTTGCGCTTCGAATGATATCAATAATAGAAGCTGATGATGATAAAGTTGAAAAAGTATATTGGGATCCTAATGGGTTTGTTTAGGTGAGGTTAGATTAGATTAGGTTCAAAATAAGTCTAATAATTACGTCTGCGATTGTTAAATATATTTATTGTAAAAACAGTTGATTTTAAGAATCATTAGTAAATTTTCTTTCGTAAAAATTCAATGAATAAATATTTTGATATGATGTTCCTACAAAATATTCGTTTTTTATATCGATTAACAAAAAATTTGCGCTTCGAATGATATCAATAATAGAAGCTGATGATGATAATGTTGAAAAACTATATTAGAATCCTAATGGGTTTGTTTAGGTGAGGTTAGATTAGGTTAGGTTCAAAATTAGTCTAATAATTACGTTTATAAATGTTAAATATATTTAATGGATGAAAAACTTGTTTATAAGAAACATTGTCCGTTTTTTGTATAGACTAATAAAAAAATATAAGAACTTCGATACTTGGCAAAAAGTTTTTATCGATTATGTTTAAAAAAGAGGCTTTATGATAGCTCTATAAATCATAAAATGATATGAAATATTCAAATGAGATATTTTTCATATTTTTTTCATATACCTACAGTAAAAAATAAAAATTTGGCATTTGGTTTTTCGATTTTTTAAAGCCAACTAATGAAGTTATCGTGAAAGTCTAGTACATATTATCATTTTTTTAACAGTTTTCATTTTCTTGATAATTATTACTTGAAAATAACTATCGCTATCGTTCGTATGAACTTTTTCTTATCTACAGGAAAAGGTGAGGTTAGATTAGGTTAGGTTAGGTCATAAAATTATACCAATTACTCTAAATTTATCCCCATATATGCTAGTTATATCAATATGAGAGGAGGTATTATGATTAATAAGTTGGTAATATGTATTTTACTTAGCCTCTGGTAAGAAAATGGTTAACCTGAATTCAATATTTACATATCGATAATCCTGGTAAGTATAATTAGTTTACAGAGGTATTTAGCACCACATTTCTTGGAAGGTCTTCGAGACGCAATTATATATGACCCTTACAGTAACTTGGCTTAAAATTTGACCGCGGGACGCAACTCGTATGCAACCATCAAAATCTATTAAAAAAAGTATCATGATTAATTTTTATTTATCTTTTCCAATATAAAAATAGTACTTATCAGTCTCAATTGATAAGAAATGCATCACCCTTGGTTACTTTCCACAAATAAAGAGTAGTAAATAGATTTAATAAATATATAACCTAGAAATAAGTTATTGACCCCGACTAACATTTACCACGTCGAATAAACCCACAGTTAATCCAATTAATTAGAAATTGAACAAAACTAATGAAGAAAGTGAAAGAAAAATAAAAAAAAATTTATTGCAAGTAAGCCAGTCGATCATAGGCGCACAAATAAAAAAAACTCATAAAATATTTGTTACATGATTTGTTCAATTGAATAATTAATTTTTCGATTTTTTATGCTTATTTCTTATCCTTAATAACGGTTTAAAGAGAAAAACTTTCGGTAGAAAACCACAGAAGTCACAGAAATTGTTTTTAAAAAAATTGAGATGATTGAGTATCGGTGTACAACGTTGAACATCAGTATCAATCCAAAGCAGTCCTCAAAAAATAACAGAAGACAACGTAGTCATCGCAGGAGAAGAAATCATCTAGATTACTAAAAACGGAAAAGGCAAGAAGTCGAATGAAAGGTCGATTCAAGCTGAAACTGAAGACCAAGCTCCTTTTCATGAAGGCTATCCAAATCCTCATCACGCTATAACGTGTGGATGTACTCCCAAGAGGCACCGAAAGAAGCTTCAAGCAGAGTAGGTGATTGGTTGAAGCCCGCAGTACATGACTACCCAGTAGAATTGAAACAGAAGAAATCAAGATATTCTAGCCCAGATTACAGTCGAAGAAACTGACGAACTGTACCAGGAAATAGTAAACCAGTCAGCAATGAAGACACCAAGAAAACCGAAAATAAGAGGAACCACCCATTAGAGAATCTGTTGATTCAGGAAGATTGGGAAGATCTTCATTATGGACAGCTCCAGCAAGTGAAACTGCTCAACAAACACATTGAAACTGAAAAAGCTTTGAAGTGCATGGCAAGAACTAGAGGCAAAGTAGACTCATAATATGAGGGGTTGATAAGAAATTTATCTTGGAATGTTGTCAATTTGTTGCAGAATGTGTGTTTATCAAACATTCAAGTTTTTAGTTATTCATTCTTCCGAAACCCTGCAAATGATCTACTATAAATTTTTAATGCTGATAATAGTTTACTAGAATTTGGTTATAAAAAAAAATGAGAATAAACTAAACTTGACGGTTCAGAAGGAAACTTTGTTTCCAACCTCACGGAGTTTGCATTAAAGCTTAATACTAATAGTAGCCATTTAAATAACTTATGCATTTTAAAAAACCATAGACAAATGAAACAACGGTCTACTAGCCTATTCTAGAAAGGATCAAATATGACTATGCAATCAGTTTCAGAACAACAATGATCCGGGGTTAGTTTCCGATCATTTGGATCATGATCGGGTTAACCTGATCATAGTTTACGAAAATTTTAGTATAAATTTATTTTAGTGTGAATGTATGATTCGTAATTCCAATTGACGTTCTTTTAACTTAGTAACTCAATTTTACAGACGAAATTGCATCCTTCAATTTATTCGAACTCCAAGATTTCGATAAATTATTTCAAGAAGCAACTTTTCAGGATTATATGTACACAAACACTCAAAAAATTTTAACGGATCCAGGACTTCGGCGTCTCATAAAGATGAATGAGACATTCGATGCTGTGATCATTGAACAATTTTCAAACGACGCTTTGAAAGTTTTAGCTCATCTGTTCAAATCTCATTTAATTGTTTATAATTCTTTTGGTAAGTGAAAAATTTGTTTTGTTTTTGACTATACGTTGATAATATTAATCGCTACGTATTGTAATTTTATTTTCTAAATATGATAAGTGCAACAAAAACATGTTTTTAATGTAAAGAAGCTTAATGTTTTAAGACGTTCAATTTAATATTCTTTGTATTATATGGAGATAAAGTTCGAGCCAATGTTAACCTTGAAATATTGGCGGGTCAGATTAATATCGGAAAAAGACTAATTATTTAAAATGATTTAATCATAATCCGCTCTGTAAGTATAGCATTATTTCACGAGCTAAAACAATTATTGTAAACAACTGATCCAGCAAACAATTAGACATACGATTCATTATCAATTGCTGAGAAATCGAGCCCTCACTAGTGTTTCAGTCCATCAAGAACTCAGACAAACGCGAAAAGTAGCTGTGAGTGGCTGGACAGTCAGAAGAAGAGTTAAGGCAGTAACCTTGAACCAAAAAGACTAGCTGCTCGCCCCAAATTAACTCCAGTCCATCCAGTAGCCCGTGTACGATTTAACAGAAAACACTTAATTGGACTGACGAACCTTGGGGCTCCGTTCCCTTGTCAGATGAAATCAGAGTGAGTCTGCATGGTAGCGATAAAAGAGGACGAGAAAATTCGCGCAGGTTTGTATAAAAAAAAACGTGGATCGTGAAGGAGGTTCCTGGATGGTTTGGGCCTGCATTTCAATGGAAGCAAAAACCGAGTTTCTTTTTATTGAAACTGGCGGTGAAAGAGAGAAAAGTTTGGGCAAGAAATGATGCACCAGGCTGTTATTAGGGCCAGAGGATGGAACGCCAAATATTGCTGGGCTAATTTAAAATAAATTATTTTGACGAATTTGAGCTAGTATTTTCTTACTGTTAATTATAACCCTTTTTAATTGTTTGAGTTTCCTTTTCGTAGGATATTTTTTCTCTGTCAAAAAAAAATAAGTTATAAAGCTGAGACTACTGCCTGAAATCAGAAACAGATTGGAAGCTACAGATTTTTTGACTTTTGACCACGAGAGTGCGACTTGAATTGATGTTTTTGCTCGCGAGTGTATTTATTGCAAACTGGAGGTGATCACCAAAATCAGAGTGAAGAAATTCCAATAGTTACACTAAGAAAAATAAGTTCTTATTTCAATTAAACGGTTTTTTGTGTTTAAGACAAATAATTAAATTTGAAAACTTTCTTACTATAACAAAATTAGGTATCGAAAAACTTTTCTCGTCTAGTTTTGAATTCAACTCAACCTATAAAAACCTTCTATTTTAAATACTTCATTGTATTGAGCTGAAATTTAACGAGATGTTCTCAAAGGATCATTTTATGATGAAGATATCAGAATGTTGCTAAGGTTCGTAATTTTGGAGATGCGAGATTTTGAAGTTATTCAAGTATAAATGAAAAACATTAGCTCGCTAAAAAAATCACCCTCGCTAAATTAACAAAATTATAAGCTGAAATTTTGAAGAAATGTTTTCAGAGGATCATTATATGACCACAAAAATTAGGATGTTGCTATAATTCGTGATTTTGGAAATACGGGGCTTTAAAGTTATTCAAGTATAAAGGAAAAATATTAGCTCGTTAAAAATATCACCCGGGCTAAAATAATCAAAATTATGAGCTGAAATTCTAAAGAGATGTTCTCGGAGGATCATTGTATTATGAAAAAAATCAGGACATTGCTAAGGTTCGTAATTTTGGAAATACGAGGATTTGAATTTATTCAAGTATAAATGAAAAACATTAGCTCGTTAAAAAAATCACCCGGGCTGAAATAATCAAAATTATGAGCTGATATTTAAAAGAGATTTTTTCATAGGATTATTGTATGACGAAAAAATCTGAACATTGCTAAGGTTCGTGATTTTGGAAATATGAGGATTTGAATTTATTTAAGTATAAATGAAAAACATTAGCTCGCTAAAAAAATCACCCGGGCTAAATTAACCAAAATTATAAGCTGAAATTTTGAAAAAATGTTTTCAGAGGATCATTGTATGACCACAAAAATTAGGACATTGCTATAATTAATGATTTTGGAAGTACGGGGCTTTAAAGTTATTCAAGTATAAAGGAAAAATATTAGCTTGTTAAAAGAGCTAAAATAATCAAAATTATGAGCTGATATTTCAAAGAGATATTTTTATAGGATTATTGTATGACGAAAAAAATCAGAACATTGCTAAGGTTCGTAATTTTGGAAATACGAGGATTTGAAGTTATTCAAGTATAAATGAAAAACATTAGCTCGCTAAAAAAATCACCCGGGCTAAATTAACCAAAAATTATAAGCTGAAATTTTGAAAAAATGTTTTCAGAGGATCATTGTATGAGCACAAAAATTAGGATGTTGCTATAATTCGTGATTTTGGAAATACGGGGCTTTAAAGTTATTCAAGTATAAATGAAAAATATTAGGTCGTTAAAAATATCACCCGGGCTAAAATAATCAAAATTACAAGCTGAAATTTTAAATAGATGTTCTCGGAGGATCATTGTATTATGAAAAAAATCAGGACATTGCTAAGGTTCGTAATTTTGGAAATACGACGATTTGAATTTATTCAAGGATAAATGGAATACATTAGCTTGTTAAAAAAATCACCCGGGCTAAAATAATCAAAATTATGAGCTGAAATTTCATAGAGATGTTCTCAAAGGATGTTTGTTTAACGAAAGGAATCAAGACATTGCTAAGGTTCGAGTGGTAGATTTTAGGTAGAACAGACCCGGACTCACATTCATACCGCCATATTTGAATTCCAATTCGATATCTAGCTTTTTTTTAAGAATTCGATAAATTAAATTTTTAGGTCCTTTCAACTTCGTTAATCGTTTAGTAGGAAATCCTACAATGATTTCCTATACACCTCAAGTCATATCAACGTTTTCCAGGCCAATGTCTTTTAAAAATCGATTGCACAACACTATACTTTATACAATAGAAGAACTCATGAATCATTTTTTATTCATTCCCCGACAAGACAAATTGATTAAAACGTATTTTGAAGATGCTCCAAGTGTTACAGAATTGAATTCAAAGGTGTCCTTAGTACTAGTAAACTCACACGAGACTTTATGGCAACCGGTTCCTCTGGTACCTAACGTTATACCTATTGGAGGTTTTCATATAACCCCACCAAAGAGTTTACCAAAGGATTTAGAAGCATTTTTAGATAGTGCTACTGATGGTGCGATTTTCTTCAGCTTAGGATCTAATTTAAAAAGTATAGATTTGCCTAAGAAAACTATGGATATATTTTTAAAAAGTTTCAAGAATTTAAAGCAGAAAATTTTATGGAAGCTAGAGGGAGAAGTAGAAGGATTGCCGTCTAATGTGAAAACGGGTCGTTGGTTACCACAAATGGACATTTTGGGTAAGTTACTCCTATGAATGTATCGACAAAAACGAATTCGATATTTTACACAAATTATCATCTCAAAAATATCTAAATTTCGATTGAACTAAAAACTATGATATAATAACCCTATCGTGTCGTGAATCATCTAGTTAATATCAAGAATAATCGCTAATGTTTGTTACACGTACATACATACATTAATACTCACAATTACACTGTATGACGCGCGTTTCGATAACCAGGTTATCGTCTTCAGAACTTTCAAGGCTCACCTTCAAGCTCTGATTAATGCTATGGTCAAAAATATTTTCCCAAGCCTGACTTTGACGATAACTGGACTCGAAATCCTTTCAGATGTAAAGAAGTAGAACAATTACAATGTATCACTGAAGATGAAGAAGAAGAACAGGTTCAACTTGTGGATTTGTCGATCTATGAAAAACAATTTTAATGGTAAAGAAATTACAGACAAAAACTACAATGAACTTGGAGAAGAAGTAATGGAAAAATCCTTCTATTTGCAACTACCTGTTGGTGTGAATAAGAATTTTCATAAAAAACAAGTACAGGAATCGGCACGACGTGGGGTTGGAACTTTCAAAGTGAAAGTGTCAAGTTTGGAGCTCACCATTTCAAAAATAATGATTTCTAAGGTCGTCACATTAAAAACTGTGTACTGATGGCCACACTCTTTATATCCGCAGAAATATGGCTCTAATTGTGTGATTAGAATATTCATAACTTTAGGTTTAACGTATAGTGGATGTCCATGTCATTATAGTTAATGGATGAGGAAGTCCATGAAAAATATTTGCTGGGAATTCGGACCATTTAATAGTCAAATTGGCAATGTAAATATAATATCAGTAACAAGTTTTTGAAATACAATTTTCATCTTATTGGAAGGACACTAAAAAGGATAATAGGGTGGTCCGTGAGTTCTAGGCCTCATATAGTAAATCTCAACAAGCTTTACATGAAGTTTCAGATTGCTGCTTCGATCCATTTGATCATAGTAGAGCTCGAACGACCCTTAAATCAAGTTTTTTTGAAAAATGTCTCCAATTGAGTTTCGCGCAATTTGAAAATAAAGAAGAATCAAAAACAGAATGAAGGCTGTTTACGGTGATTTATGTCCATCTTTTTCAACGATTAAAAATTAGTTTAAATTGCTTCGCTGGGGAATAGAATCTTCAGAAAATGACCTACGTGCGGGACTACTGCAGAAAACAATAAGCGATTTTTATCCATACCAAAGAGATTCCATACAGAAGTATGCTTTCAATTGACTTTAACTAATCAAATACAATGGTAAGTGACTTACAACAGTCACGTCAAAAAACTAACGCAAAAAGTGCGACAAAATCAGCCGATATGTGCGTTAGCTTCATGGCAATGCTCCAGTCCACTCTACTTCACTTTCCAAGTCTATTGCACACGAATGTGGCTTCAAAGATATTGAACACCCACCATATAGCGCTGATCTGGCTCCGATTGACTATTTTTTATACGCAGCATTGAAGGCCGAGAAAGGGGTAAAATATTTAACAGTAATGATGAAGTTACTTAGAAATTCGCTTGAAGCTTCAAGTGGAAAACCAGTTTTCTTATGATACACATCTAAAGAAATTTATATCAAAAGATGTTTAATTTCTATTAGATAAAAAACAAACAAAACATTATAATGCTTATATTTTAGAATCTATCATGGATCTTCACCAGTAAACCATATTTTTACCAACACAATGTCACTTACGTAATATCAGTTTTGTATCATAAGATTCTTGATAGTGTTCCGTCTTTTTGATACTGTTTCCATGTGGAAAACTGATCAAATGTGGCATACCCCATTGCCTCATGCTACATATTCCATAAGAGTGAATAATGTAAATCACCAAAAACAAATTGAAAGGCATGTAGCAGTGGACAAATTCCATTTTATATTGTTTTAGCTCATCCCAATATTCGTTTATTCATCTCACATGGAGGTTTGTTGAGTATGACAGAAGCCATTTACCATGGAGTACCTATTCTTGTTATACCAGTATTTGGAGATCAAGCTACCAATGCTAACAACGCTGTTTACGGAGGTTTTGGATTGTCTGTGATCTACCACAGTTTCACCGAAGAAAAGTTCACTTATGCATTAGGAGAATTATTAACTAACTCCAAGTAAGTTGAAATACTAAATCTAGGAAATTGACAGGAATAAAAAGGATTTTTTCACGAAGTTCAATTTTTAAATTTTGTATTTGGTCTTCAGTAATCTGATCATCTGGACTACCAACTTTTAATTAAGGTATTATATTGGTACCAAGATATACCCCATCAATTTTACCACCTAACTATAAGGGATAGAATAATAAATTTTCAATATAAATGATTTATTGTGATGTAATATGACCTCTAGTAGTGACATGTTTGTTTTAGATACAAAAAAAATGCTCTTAAGCGATCGAAAGCGTTCCACGATCGTCCGATTAAACCGATCGATTTAGCAGTATACTGGGTGAATTACGTTATCGAACATGACGGAGCACCACATCTTAGAGTGGATGGTTCCGATATGCCCTGGTATAAATACTTACTTATTGATGTTATATTAACATTAACCATTGCTTCTATATGTATAGTTTTAGTTTCATACCACGTTGGTAAATTATTATTTAATGCTTATTACAAACAGGTTAAAGTTAAAAAGTGTTGATATTAGATTTGAATAAATTTTTTAGAAATTTATTTAGTATTTGTATTTTTTTAAAAACAAGGGATTTTGAGGACTTGAGGCAAGCTTTTGACATAGTATGATGTTCTAAAAGAAATAAATGAACTGGAGTGGCTAATTTAAGTTCTTGACATAAACAAAATGACAACAATCGAAACAAGTAAACAAATTTCAAAGGATATGGCGAAAGACATGGAAAAAGCCTCAACCAGATCCTCTACAACTACTTGGTAATCGACGTAATAATCATTGAATCCAGGAACGATGATGAAAAACAAGGTTTTGATCAAAATAGACCCAAAATTGATATTAAGACAGATAACAGAAAAAATAATTGAATACAACAACCTTCTATGTGTTTTGTTAACCTTATGAAAGCTTTTGACACAGTTTGGTGTTCTGAAATCAACCCCTAATTTACTAATTTAAGTCTTGGACATCAACAAAATGACAATACTGGAAACATCTTTAGTCAGATCTTCTACAACTTCATAATGGACATAATAATCACATCAAGACAGATAATAAAGAAAATAATTTGATACAACAAACCTTTTATATATTTCTTAGACCCCAACAAAGCTTTCGACAAAGTGTGATGTTCTTAAAGATCTTAACATCAACAAAATGACAACAATAGAAACAAGTGATCAAATTACGAAGGAAATACAGTAGCAGATGGTAAAAGACGTGGAAACGACTTTAATCAGATCTCCTTCAATCTGATAATGGACATAATAATCACTTAATTCAATAATGAGGATGAACAACAAGATTTCAGACAATCACTACTCACACTAGATGCAGTATTCATATTAAAACAGAGAAAATTATTGGATATAACAAACCTTGTATGTGTTTTGTGGACCTCAGGCATGCTTTTGACAGAGTATGGTGTTCTAAATATACTGAATAAACCCTGTGCTAGATTTGAGATTGGAACATCAAGAAAATAGAAAGGAGTAATCAAGTGTCGAAGTAAATACAGTAGCAGATGGTAAAACATAGAAAATATCTGTGAGTAGATCCTAGAGCAAATGAAATCTACTTTTGTCATAAAACAAATCCATTTTTGTGTAATGATAAAATGGCTGTTGAAAATTTACTCGCATGTTTAATGCCAAACGTCAGATAAATTCAAAAATGATTCTTACGGAAAATATCCAACAGCTTTTATACGGTAAGTGCAGTTTCTAAACTCATGTATCGGGGAAATTAACTTCTAAACGTTGGCGATCGTGTGGCACAAGTCATCGATTTAACGAGATTCATTGTTATCAAATACTCTAATAATTATTCAAAAAACACATCTTGAGGTAATTCCAATTATTTTTGTGGGAGATGGTAGTAATAGATTGGATTTTAAGAGATTAAATATAAAAGTTTCGAAGTTTTAAGTTATTTTTTGATTAATTTTGTGTCAAAAATTAGAAATTATATTATCTTGAACCTATCAGTTTAATCTTTCATGTTTATTCCATAGAGTTAATATGATTAACTCTATGGTTTATTTACATTTGATCATTCGATTAATCGATTATAACATTTCCGTTTCGATGAAATATCAATTATGTTTCAATTTATTTGTTAAAGAAATTTTTGTTTTCACATTTCCAGCACACAATTTAAACAAAAATTTAACAATAAATATTAAAAATGATAATATTAAACATATTCCAAAAGCGATGGAAACTGCTACGTCGACTAGATAATGTTTGTACCAAGGTAATTTCAATCCAGCAACTCTCAAATGGTTTGCTCCGTTATGACGTATAACATATTCGATCCAATATACGGCTCTATCTAACGGTCCCATTGGGCGGTCGTGGAAAATACTAGATCTATACTGGGCGTTATTTTTGTATCTGAAAAGTACAAAATTTTAATACTGTGTTGAATTGTCACCATCTCAAACCTAGGTCTCATTTTTATTTTGAATGTACCGGAAAAATAAACAAAATTGCTCAATTTTTATACAAACTTTGTATAATACTTACTTGGGATTTTTCAAAAGTTCGTTTATCAAATAAAGTAACTTATCTTTCGAAAATTGTTTATCATGAAAAGATATCGAAAGTCCATATTCATCTAACAATACATTTTGAGCATTCATTTCTTGATCACCGAAAATCGGTACTACTAATATTGGTAAACCACAGTAAACCGTTTCTGAGAGACTCAAAATACCTCCGTGTGTTATAAAAAGTTTTACATTAGGATGTGCTGAAATAATAGCCGAAATCGTGAAATCTGATTATCAATAAACTAATTTTAATTGTTATTTCTATCTGGTACTAAAAAGTAAATAAACAATCACTAAATGCTGTTAATTTTATATACTAGTATTCAAATGAGATTGTGTGCCACCCACCAAAAATGGCCGAACTGTCAATGACGTCATACTGACATGGTCCATAATAGTGTTGTGATTTAACTAATACTATTTTCGAATTGCTTTTGGAAACGTCTGAATAAACATTAAAGTGGTTTTCAAAGAAAATAGCTGATATGAATAGAATCAGAACAGTGTATAAAACATTCAGTGGTGGAAATTGCAAAAAAGTAAAGTGTGCAATTTCCTGGCTGCGTTCGATGCTGGATTCGTTGCCAGATTACTAATATAATTTTATATAAATACATGGTTTCTGATCTCTGATATAGTTAAAGAAACAAAGAGATATCAAATTGAAAAAATGTGATTTTTGAACTTCTATAACCTTCAAAATACCTCATCTCTTCACATTTCATTATACGAGGGTGGTCCTAGAAGTACCTGGCATTTTTGTAAACGTCACGTTGCTTAGTATTTGTTTCGCAGCTATCAAAATTGAACGTTTTCAGTGAATTTGTAAACATGGAAAAATTGGTCATCGTTATGTGATACAATATTTTAGCAGAGTTTAAACGAGGCCGTACGACTCCAGAAATGTTGAAGAAAATCCACAAAGCGGTACTGGATGATCGTCGGCTGATAGTGTGTGAGCTTATAAACGTATTCGGCATTTCAAAAAGTGCGGTACATTGCATATTAACTGATTATATGGACATGAAAAAGTTGTGTGCAAGATGGTGTCGCGTTTGCTCACAATGGAACAAAAACAGCTTCGTGAAGATGTTTCAATCGAGTGTTCGGCAACGCACTATTTCATAACCATAGATAAAACGTGGGTCCATCACTTCACAGCCGAAATAAAAAAACAATCAAAACAATGGACTGAAAAGAGAGAACCGGCTCCAAAGAAGGCAATGTCCGTTCTATTTGCAGACAAAGTATTGGAATCGGTTTTTACGAATGCGCGTAGGATAATTTTTATTGACTATATCGTGGTATCGAAAAACTAAATATATTTTTTTCCAAAATTTGTGTGTTTTCTTTGTTGTACCGAGTACTTCTGAGACCATCCTCGTACATACTGGAAACATTCATTTAGTTACCCGTTACGTACCCAAAACATCCAATTGTGGAAACCATTTTGAGGTTTTAACATTATCTGGCAAACCTGCGATATGATCGTCCTCCCATTTCCACAATATCTTCTGTTTTAATTCCCCAAAAGTCGATAACAACACATCTCTTTTATCTTCAGGTAAATCAGCAGCCTTCACAGAAGATCCAAAGCTTACATAGATAACTCCTTCTTCTGCACTATCTAGAAACTCTTGTAGATCTTTCGGTAGTTTTTTAGGTTTTTTAATATGAAATCCACCGATTGGAATTATATTAGGAACAAGAGGAACAGGTTGCTGTAAACTCTCGTGAGAATTGACTAAAATAAGAGAAACGTTGTAGTTTAATTCAAATATTGATGGTGCCTTGGGGAAATACCGCTTCACAAGGTCATCTTGACGAGGTAACCAATGCCAATGAGTTACAGCAGTTTCAAATAAATATAATAGAGTATTATAAATCCTCTGAAAAAAATTCATACTCTTAGAAAAAGTAGTATCCACTTGGGGAGTGTAGGATAACATTGTTGGATTACCAACAACATAGTTAATTTTACTATCGGCTGCTATGGATGAAAATATCACCAAATGTGCTTTAAAATGATGTGCTAAAGCTTTGAAAGCTTCGGTTGAAAATTGTTCTACAATTACTACGTCGAATGTCTCGTTTGAGTGGATGAGATCTTGTACATTGTGATGGGATAGTACCCTTTCCATGCCCACGTAAACTACTTCTTGAAATTTCAAAAAGAATGTGAAGTCGTTTGTTCTTTCTTGCTCGAAGGGATTGATTTGTTTCATGAAAGCTACAAAATACGTAAAAATTATTGATTTACAACTTCTTAATCGCCGCAGATCACTACTGCTGAATGGAATTTTAGGACAATAATTTATAAATTCCTACCTTCATATCTCTCAGCGAATCCAGTCAAAACTATACTTCTATAACTACCATTTTTCGTTGGCAATGTATCTTCATAAGGACTAATCATTGTTACGTTATGTCCTCCATCTGCTAATCCTCGTAGAAGAGAGTTTCCCAAACTGTAATGGCTTTTAGCAGCTACCATAAAAACACCTAATATCTTTGCTGAATGGCATATCTTCAGTGATGAAATAATTATGAGGAAACTTAGTGAAATTTGAAATGATAATTTCATTTCTAAAATGAGTTATTACATGAACAAAAAAATGTTGATTATATTAATAAAATTTTTGGTTTTGAGTGTTTTTTACTGATAAAAATTGATAATGGAGTGTCAGTATAAATAAATAAATAAGTATTAAGTCAACATGGTATATTATGCAACCAAAAAGACTTTTACACAATCAAACTGATGAGAAAAGTATTTTCTTTATTTTCCTATCATTTTTTACTACTGAAATACGATGTGTACATATATATATATATATATATATATATATATATATATATATATATATATATATATATATATATATATAACCTATACGTCAGAAACTCTTAAAACCTAATTTTCAATGAAGATAAAACACTTTTTTACTTTTAGTAATTTTCCCTAAACGGCATATGACCTTGAATTGAAATAATTCTTTTCTAAATGTAGTCTGTTGTAACTTATGTCCAATGAAGTCATGATTTCGCTATGGAAACAATTCGAAACTTTTCTATACATACATTGATTCGTTGAGTAAATTAACATTAATAATTAATAATTGCGAAAGTAGGCAATACCTTAATCACGCTAATGTATAGATGCTTGCATAATCTAGGAACTAGAGAACCAGTGATATGGAGGGGAGAAAAGCTTAGAGTGCGCATACAAATTTCGAGAGACGCCGTCAGCCTCCATTTTGATTTTCGCATAATTTACAGCGTTGTCAAGTGACTGGGACAATTTTAGATTGAAATGGTGATTATACGGCAACTGGCAACGCTGATGGGTGCCGATTCGGTGCTTTCGTCGTTGAAGATTATTTTCTGAGGCAACGCACTCATGTTTCCGGATTTTTGATCACAGATTAAGCAGTTTTACTTTATAAGTATCAGTTAGTGAACACTGTAGTCGTTATTTTCAGGTTTTTCGGTTCGAACGTGTTGTGTGCGGTGAAAAATGTGGAAAAACATTAAAAGGTTTTATACCTGAAGATATTTCCTTTCATCACTAAGTAGACATATATAATATGTATGTTAAAATATCGACTACACTTTCTGGGAAGCATAATACCGAGCTATTTCGCATTTCTAAACAATTTTTCTCGATGTACGTCTTCAAATTGCCGGAAAAGTATGCAAGTTTACAATTTTTATGCAAGTTTAGAAGTAACGTCTGAAGCCTACAGATTATCGTATTTTCAAATTTGCCTCCAAAGTTAACATTAAAATGACAGCTCACGGCATTAGTGGGTTCGCCCGTATTGGCTCTTATTCTATTCTTCATATCTCTGTTCTGAACCCGTTAGGCATTGCTAGAGATGGGCGAAAGGAAAGAATATAACAATTCATATGTATCGTACCGAAATATTGATTTTTTTTCTCTTCGAGCGCGATTAATGAAACAATTGTCCTTTTAAAGGAGTATGAAAAAGGAACATTTGGTTGCTTCATTTATTATTGAAAATACAAGTCTTATTATTATTAATATATTAAAAATAAAATGAATCATCAAATTATCTAAATGTAAACAATGGTAAGAGCTCTGAAATGATCATATGGGTGTGAAATAAATTGATATTGGACTTAAATAAATGAAATAAAACTACTTCAAAATTTCGGGTTTTTTATTAACAATGTAAAACGTTTTATTCAATATACAGTTAATATAAATGGGATTTAACTATAATTAATAAAACTTTGTACTACTAAGTTATCTTAAAGAAACAATTTCTTGTAAAATTGATGTATAATTGATACATTTCCATTCCCCTATTCTTAGGAAAATAATAAAATATATGTACAAACATATAAAAATCATTACAGATAATAAAAATTAAATAAACTATTTCAACTATGGAAAATAACAATTGATATATAATGTTGTCTAGCATTCATAATCTCATGGTTCGTTATGTCCATAAGAATTTTTTTTATTATAAAACATATATTTTCCAAAAAATTTAAATTTAAAAATTTATATGTAAATGAGTCAATTGTACAAACGTTGATACTCTATTAACCCAACGAAATTTTATTTTTCATCATTTTAAACAAAATATTCCAGATAACGCGACATTTATTGTAATAAAACAATTTAAAAAATACATATCCTATGATTTTTTAACCTTTTCACCCTTGGACGAGCAGCAAATGGTCTTAAAGACCTTACCTATTAGATAAATCGATATTAAAAATACTAAACCCCATACAATGATGACATCCAATAGGAAATACTGATACCAAGGTAAGTTACTTCCGTACACCTTCAAATGGGGAGCTCCTTTGTGTCGAATGACGAATTCAACCCAGTAAACTGCTAAGTCTAGGGGTTTGATTGGTCTGTCTTTTATCAGAACGGATCTGTGTTTCACGTTTTCTGCATATCTAAAGAAACAAAAATGTCGTAGTAAAAAGTCTCAACTTGTACAGACCACATTTCAAATTAGTATGAAGACTACACAAATTATGCAAACCATATTACAAAGGAGTTTGAAGAGTTCTGTATAGTTGAGAAAGTCATAATTAAAGTAATAAGCTATGCAAACCACATAGCAAAGTATGAAGAATTATATAAATAAAAATTCATATTTAAAGTTATACAAGCCACATTACAAACAAAGACATATGAAGAATTGTATGTATTGTTTAAGTAATAATCCAAAAACTTCATGAAGTATGCAAATTATATTACAAATAAGTATGAAAGATTGTCTATATTGTATGCAAGCCATATTCTAAGAATAAGAAAATGTAATGCTTAAGGAAAGTATTATATATCAAATTTATGAAATAATGAGTAAAAATAAAGATTAGTGGATGGGAATGAAAATAAATATATACAGGACTGTTGACAGTGATATTTTCTAATTAAGGATCATGAAAGAAAATTCCATTATAAAATGGACACCACAATTTTTTTTTAAATGTAGAATTTCAGTTGAAAAAATAAAAACTTTAGTCGATCGATAATTCTACTTCAAATATTGACATGATCTTTTATCTATTTCTAAAAACTGACTTTTTAATTATCAGTACTTACTTTGGATTGTTGAGTAATTCTGTAATGGTTTTCCTGAAGTTTTCTTCAGTTAATTCAGAATGTGGCAAGTGTTTACCGATACCAAACGATTCTGCCTTTACTGCATTCATTATTTGATCTGCCAGTACAGGTATTGCTAATATAGGAACACCTATGTAGACAGTTTCAGTTATACTCAATAAACCAGCATGAGTGATGAAGAGTTTTAAATTGGGATGAGCTGAAAATTGAAGACGTTTTTCAAGTAAAGTGATAATATAACATTTGCATACATTAAGTATTTATTTCAAATAAAAATTTCGTAAAATAAACCAAATTTCTTAATTCGATACTCTCTTTTTATAGTACAAATTGAAAAAAGAAAAATTATACCAATTTACAAAAAAAAATATCGGAGAAAAAGTAATGTAACAAATCACGCGTTGAGATAGAGTCTTATCTAATTATTTGTTCACAAATTATTTAACAAAATTAGGTGAAAGACTGATAACATAAAAATATACTGTACACTATTTCGTAATAAGCAAATACCTTAACGATAAATTATTGATTAAATATTATTTTTGTTAAAATTAAAAGGACTAACCTAAAAGTTCTTGTTGTGGAAACCATTTTCCAATAATCAAATTGTCTGGTTTTCCTGGTAATTCATCTTCATCCCATCTCCAAATAACTGTTTGCTTTAGAGATCCAATCACATTTAACATTGCCTTTTTCATTTCTGGTCTCATTAACGAAGGTTTCACATAGGATCCCATACTAATATAAATAACACCTAAGAAATAAGACATTTATTGTTGGGGATGAAAATGTGGGGAAACAACACAACTCAAAGTCGGCATTTATTAATGCTTGCTTAAAATAATTGTTTTCAATAGATTCATTAATTGATATGTTCCGTTTTAAAGCTTTATTAATTTAATTACATGGATATTGATGATGGTGATAATTAAAAAGAAAAGAATATATGAGATATGAGTAGACTAGTAGTAGTAGACTAGTTTTTTCTTCAATACCACGTTTTTAGAATATTATTTTCGTATTTACTAACCACCGATAGAAAATTTGAAAAAGAAATGTTTAAGCCATAATATTTCTGATTTTTTTAATTGTGATTAATGTAGTTTTGTTACTTAAACACACAGATTTAAGAAAGTTTAATGAGATATTGTGTGTGTGAGTGAATAATAATTTAGAAATTTTAAATTCATTATAGTGATTGATTTTATGAAATAAGTGAATCAACTTCTGATTCACATTATAAAACACTGTTTGTTACTACAATCGGAATAAACGTACAAGATAATTTTCATTAACAAACTTAGTCAGAGTCCGATTTATTTGTACCCGAGGAAATGGTTCGTATTCTTAAAAATATATTATCTCATTATGACAAACAATGCATAGAATCAAATTGATGACTATTACTGTTGATATTATTATTCGTAGATGATAAATAAACTTCTGATAGACAAACAAAACAGTTTACTTTTACGGTTTCTTCACCACGTGGTTATGCACAAATTTAGAAATATTTAACACAATATAATACATTAGTATAAACATTGTCGTTGCTATTATATAAAATAAAATGTACGAAACAGAACTAACTAATTTAAAATCAAAATTCATTCGAATGAAGGTCATAACCTTAAACTAAAAATAGTATAAACGAAAGGTTGAAAAGGGTGACTTAGGTCAGCAAATATTAATGAAATATAAATTTAAATTCGTATTCAGAACATTTTAACATTTTGATGAAAATTCAAATTAAAAAGGTTCTAGGAATATATTGGAAATAACAATTAGCTTTAGAGAGTGACGATAACCCAAGAAAACTTGTTTTTATTGCACTTTAGACTCTTTTTAAGGCTTTTTAAAGAGACAATTCTAAAAAGCCTTTTTGTTTTTTCTGGGCAAATAAGCGATTTCTAGGAAAGAAGTCTTTATCAGCCGCAGAGTCAGAAAAAATCCGATGTCGTAGTGACAGCAAAAAGTAAAACAATCGCCGAATTTAAATAAAGTAGATTAGTGATAATTTAGTGCATAGTTAAGTGTTATTGGATAATGTAGTGGATAGTGCTTAGTTTAATGTACATATCTGTAATAAATTTTCACACCACAGTACGAGGGTTGTTTAAAATGTTGCCTGATGAAAATTGGATAGGTTAAGGGTATACGTTTCCCACCCTGGGGTCGTTCAGAGTGACTAACTCAAAAGCACAGTAGACCACGGTACAGGTAGGAACAGGACGCTCATTAAATTAAATCTTGTTGGTTTCTGAAAAATTCTTTTGCTAGATTGTACATATGCTCGGTGTGACTAAGATATTCTATTAGGTTAAGAAAAAGGAAAAGTCGATTGGGGTCAGATCTGGTAAATACGGTGGGTGGTCAACAAATTCCTGACCTGACATCTTCAAATTGAGATCGGACAGTTTTCAGACATTCCTAGTACTGAAACCTAGAGGCAGAGATGCGTTTGGAGCATGCTGTAATTTTTTTTATATAGAAAGTTAAATAGATTAGGTATAATTAATTAGATTGAAATGAAAAACAAGAGATGACTGGTAAAAACGTACATGTTATATTATATTATGAAAATTGATGTTTTATTTTTTCACTATATATAGAAATTTAAGGTTGAATGATTTTTAAAATTTCTGGAGATTGTTCTAAGAAAGTGAATAAACAAAAAACCTTTTTAATTCCTGGTATGTTGTATACAAATGATCGTAATTTCCATTGAAATAGCGTTTGCAACATACTTACCATTTTTGGCACCATCTAACAATTTTTGTAAATCGGCTGGTAGTTTTTTTCCAGGGAAAATATGGAAACCTCCAATATCGACAATAGCTGGAACTCGAGGACTTGGTATGTTAACACTCTCGTGCGTGTTAGACAACACCAAGGCTACGTTTTTATGAATATCGTGCATATTACCGCACTGCGGAAAATATTCTTGTACGAGCTTATTTTGTACCCCATAAAACCAAAATTCCAAATCCAATTTTTGCAACAATTCCATCATAGCATTGGAACTTCTCTCCCAAAAGGTCATTTTCTCGCCGTAACTAACGAAGGGATTGGGAACGTAAGACGGAGGTGAAGGATTTCCAACGACGTTATTTACCCAAGCAGGAGGACTTAAAGGACTTAAAAGTATAACTGGTGCTTTAAAATGACATCCTAAAGTTATGAGGGAGTCTGTCATTAACATTTCTGCTATAACTACATCGAAAGTTTCGTTAGAGTTTAGAAGTTTTTGTACATCTTTGTTTTCGAAAACGTTACGTGTACATGCGGCACCAAACATATTCATAAACGGGATATTGAGCACAGGATTAGCTTCTGTAAACTCGAAGAAGTTGATGTCAGTCGATGCTTCAGCTGAAATAAAAAATAATAATCACGTTTGAGTAATCAATTTTCCAATTTTACAATAAGAATGATAACGGATTTATTCTTCATCTGACATTTGTTGTATTCGTGTGTTTGGATGCAGTCGGATAGAATTTGCAACGCCTACACTATGTTCATATATTTTTTCACACATTACATACGTTTTTAAATCAACTTTATCATAATAATAGTTAGTATTAAGCTCATACTTATTCGTCGTGAAAATTCTGAGAGAATTGAATATAAAAAATCTCAGTGGTTAGACGAAGGACAATCAGTCGTAAACTGAAATCGTTTCTATCGTAAAGTCTTGATGTGATCAGTAGACAGATGATGCGAATTTATGAGATTTTATAAGAGAAATATCTAGGTTTAATTAACCGAAATTGAGCTCTCTTAGAACAAACTAATGCTAAACCCCATCCTGCGAAAGTAAATCGAAATAAGATCTAAAAATGTGTTGATGTATCACATTCAGCATTTAGTCCGGACCTGGCATCGTCATATTGCTATTCATTCAGACCCATGGCGAAATACTTGCGTGAGAAAAAATTTGAATTCAAAGGAGATGTTGAAAATAGAGTGCGATAATGTTTGCATATAAACTCATATATCTTATCAAAAATTAAAAAAGCAGTGAAGCTTTTAAAAATAGTTGAAAGAACAGTTGCAATATATTTTAAACATTATTAACGTTACTAACAAACGTCCTTGAAGCTCATGCATATTTATGTAATAATTAATCAAACCTATGAATGATAGCTATATAAAAAATTATAGATAATTATTATGCTAAATAATCTTAACCTCAAATTATCTAAATGCTGTTGACTGTCAATTATAATTGGAATTAATGATGACTAGTTTACTTGGAAGTGAATTTTGTTTATTAAAAAAATATCTTATTTTTTTCTTGCCATTCCCATTTGTGTTTCTGTTTTTTTTTTGGAAAATTAATTTATTTCTATTTCTAAATAAACATAAATCTTTTTTGAATTTATTTAGTTTAAATGACATGTGTAACTAGAATTGGCAAACGTACAACGTACTCTAAAGTAAGTAAAGTACTTTATGTCATCAAATGTACCATATAATTTTTAACATTAATAGAGTTGTTTTAGAACGCACCTAAAATCTGTCATGTGCCATGCCTAATAAAAATGTCATTGTCAGTCTTTTTGGAAAGTTGTTTTGTGAAGTTAAGGATATTGTTTTGTTTTTATTTTTCTATCTATAGATTTCTATTATGTATAATTTCTATTTGTGTGTATCTGTTAGAGTAACTATTTAATTGTTTTGAAATGAATAGCGAACGTTTTATTTACACCGATAGTCCATATTGATTGTAATAATAATAATGACCCCCAGAACAATGAAAAGTGTTCCAACAAAGAAGAATAATGAAGTACTGAGTATATGAGACAAACATCATCAACAAAATGTAAAATATTTGGAGTGTTTTTTTTTCCATTTTTGTGGCTGGAATTGGACACGTAAAAGACTATTGGAGAGAGTATAATTTCTGAGGCTTAATTTGGCCGAAATAGAACGAAAATTAAGAATAAAATTTTTCGATATTTCTCTTCGTTTTTGAGATATCGACACTTGAAGTCACAATTAAGGACTTTAGTTCAAGAATCGCATTATGGAACCGACGCTATTTAACATTTCATTAGAATAAAGAGTTATTGCTTTAAATTCTACATGAATATAACAAAAAAAAGTTTTCAGATATTCCAAAAATATATCAAAAAGAACATATTGCTGAACCAAAATGGGCAGTCATATACGACTTTCATTACTTTACGTTTTTTATGAAGAATTGTTCACTATTTAGCAATAATTTGAAGATTTTATCGATAATTAAATGTTGAAATATGCTTATCCAGCAAGTAATATGCTCCTAATACTTACAAAATTTATTTAATTTTGTTTTTTCTTATAATTAAAAAGCCAGATGAGCCCAGTTTTCTAAGGTACCCTTAAAATGTTTTCTGGTAAGTGTTCCAACATCATTAATTCTATTTCGAAAGATAAAACTAACTGCAAGTTCCAAATTTACCCGTTCAAAACCCACCCGTTCCTCGAGATCTGTGACTTTTGAGCATAACAAAATGGCAATTAGACCAGTTCACCTTCCCTGAAGACGATATCTTGGTTATCGAAACGCGCTTCAGACAGTGTAATTGTGAGTGTTAGTGTAGTGGTAGTATAAACAGTGTGTTCAGTATAAATATCACCAACGGTTACAGAAATTCCAACTTAATAGGCCGGGGGCGAGGTTCAGAGGTGTAGCCCAAGTGGGGTTACGTTAATTAGTTAATTAAACTACAAAATAATTCTAGCGCGAAGTTATTTTCTAGACAATTTTGGCTGCGAAATGATACAAATATCGGTATTCCGAAAATGAAGCGACATATCAAAAAATTGTATTTTTCCTTTTCCTTTTGGATCGATTTTCAAAATGGCTTAGCCAGATCCCAGCGCCACGGAAATCGTTCTCGTGCTAAACTATTTATTATTAACTTTTTGTTACAAACATCATTCAGTTTACATCTTTTCATTGCATGGGTTTCGTGATTTTATTTTGTGCGACGACTAACATCTATTTTTATTTACCTTTTCTAAAATCGCGTTAACTTTACAAAAAAGTCACAACCCTAGCTGCTGGAAGTGATACTTTATTTCAAAGGTCTGTGTGATATGAGAAAAACTTAAAACTTCCAAAGAATTCCGTGTTTTCGTGATGCAACACTTTTTTTTAAAATAGCCAAAAGTTGCAACAAAATATTAACCAAAAATCTGCGTCAAAACTAGAATCTAAATTCTTACAAACTCAAACGTACCATTCACCAAATTTGAAACAGATTGACTTCGAAGGACTATACGATATTTGCAGAGAAGTAGCAAGAGATCTAAAACCAATTAAATAACTAGAAATTTCAAAAACTACGACAATATTTGGTCCATAATAATCATCATCCTGATTGCATTATTAATCCTGTATTTTCTAATAAAATGTAGAAAAAACTTGAAGAAGATGAAACCAAACAAGATGGAAGACATTTAATTATTTTTCGATCTCAAATAGGGAGGAATTACCTATTAATCTTTTATAAAATAATCATTTCTAAACTTTGAAGGGTAGGTTTTCAGTATTCGTACTTGAGTGTTGAAACACTGATATCACAGAAAGTTTTTTATCGAAACGACCCGTAAAAGTTATTTCCATCACCCGTACGAATCCTACTGACTGCGCCATATACGTGTTTTCGTGATGAAACACTTTTTTAAAAAACAAATAACAACTTTATTAACACGAAAATACAATAAAATATTAACTGAACAAAAGTTACAAAATATTAATACAATGTTACAACAAAATCTTGACCAAAAATCTATAATACAAGTATATATAATAAAATAAATGCTGAGTTTACAAATGAATATTTTATGAAAGAATAACAACTTCCAAGTCCGTTTCATGAAGAGTTTTTTGTCTGTTAATAACCCCAACCTAAAAAATTGATTTAAACAAAAAAAGTACGTTATATAATGTACATATTTTCAACAACAATCACATCTACTTATATATACGTTCAATTAAAATAAATGCAAATGCAAAACAGTATTAATTCAAACACGATATTTCGGAGCGAAGTTCAACCAAAGTTGTTGGCAAGTTAATTGAATAATAACCAGAAACAATTTTATAGTACGAGGTACATTTGAGAACTTTTTAAATGAATGAGCTTCGAGAAATCAACATTGAAATTTTGGATTTGGATGGAGAAATCATTATTTCAAATATTTATGTTTTCTAAACAATTTTCAAAAAAGTTTCAAGGCTACAAACGTTCACGGCGCAAGAAATAATTTTTTGAGCTTTCCACATTGCAACTACGATCGTTGTGAGCGTTGACAGTGTTAGCGAAATTTTCAAAACGCAAATTGCAACAAGTTTTCGCTCCATTTTTTCTGTTCTGCCATTCCTTAATATTAATCACAACGCTCAAAACTTTTTAATCAATTTCGCTTGGGTATACGATGATACGCTCTGGACTAAGTGGAACGGGAAAGAACATGGTCATGAACGTGATTGTCGTGAGTGCTCAGTGGAATGTACTCACAGTATATTAGATAATAGTGATATTTGACACGTGGGAATGTTTAGGCGTGCGGAATCCACACGAGTTATGTCCAGAATTCTTCTCATGACTCCAACAACGCAATAAACTTTTTTTAAATTTACATATTTTCAAATTAACTGTGAATGAATAAAAACTTTTGAAAAGTATCGGCATTCAAATATTTCTTCTATTATTTTAAAGTATATATCTATCTAAAAATCTTTTTGGTAATTTGCTTCTCAAATATTTCAATAGCAACATTAAATTTGGTCAAGGACATTTATTCTCATCAAACAATACAATTAGGCATTAAAGGTAATGTATGGCATTATAACTATTGTTGTTGTAATACAAACCTGTGTTTAAAATTGTCGTGATGTTAACAACTGACATTGAAACTGGTTTTCATTTTTTTTATCTAATTACACAATTTAGTATGTAATATTAAAATATAACGCAAATTAGTGATTTATTAATAATTGGTATATTAATTACCCCGAAGAGTATAAACTACAATATTTTTTTTTGTACTAGACCAGGGACTTCCAAAATGTGAGTCGCGATCTGTTATCAGGTCGCAGAAAAACACAACTACCGGACCGTTTAAATTCCGATGCTCTAATTGGCGTTGGCAGTGAAACGAATTCCTTCAAATTTAAACATATTTTTGGAAGAATTTGTCAAATAATGTGTTAATCGACAAGATCTGACAAAAGTAGACGCCAATTGATCTAAAATGACATGAATTGCCTTGAATCGAAATCAATCAACGTCAAGTGACTATCGATTTTAATCGAATTCAATGGATTGTTAATAGACATCAATCGAAGTCAATAGACACCAGAAGACATCAATCAAAATCAATTGAAATGAAATGACATGAATCTCTGTGAATCGACATCAATCACCATCAAATAATAACAATCAACTTCAATCAGCTTCAATGGATTGTTAATAAACGAGATGTGACAAAACTAGACGCCAATTGACCTGAAATGACATGAATTCCTGTGAATCGACATCAATCGAAGTCAATAGACACCAGAAGACATCAATCAAAATCAATTGAAATGAAATGACATGAATCGCTGTGAATCGACATTAATCACCATCAAATAATAACAATCAACTTCAATCGGCTTCAATGGATTGTTAATCGACAAGATCTGACAAAAGTAGACGCCAATTGACCTGAAATGACATGAATTGCCTTGAATCGAAATCAATCAACGTCAAGTGACTATCGATCTTAATCGAATTCAATATATGTTAATCGACAGATCTGACATAATTAGACACCAATTGAGCTGAAATGAAATGAATCGACATAACCACAAGACATCAATCAACAACAAGTGACTATCGATCTCAATCGATTTCAATGGATTGTTAATAAACGAGATGTGACAAAACTAGACGCCAATTGACCTGAAATGACATGAATTCCTGTGAATCGACATCAATCGAAGTCAATAGACACCAGAAGACATCAATCAAAATCAATTGAAATGAAATGACATGAATCTCTGTGAATCGACATCAATCACCATCAAATAATAACAATCAACCTCAATCGGCTTCAATGGATTGTTAATCGACAAGATCTGACAAAAGTAGACGCCAATTGACCTGAAATTACATAAAGTGGTTTAATATTAATAAGTGTCGCGATGACTTTCAAAAAGCTATTGCAATAATTCAAAAAACGACTCTGTGAAAACAACTATTTCCAAAAGGAAATTTCAAAGACTTTGAAAAATTATATAAAATCACTTAAATCCATAAAAACTACGGTAAAGAAGATTTACATCTTGAAACAGTGTCAGTTTCTAAGCAAAACATCTTTCGTACTTAATAGACTACCCTCCGGATTTTCCTTCAAAGAATATTTGACCATTTTTCTGTCGATATTGAAAATGAAGAAATGCTCAATTTTGGTAAACAACTTGATAATTTAATTAGCGTTTAATGTGACAATGAACATCCAAACATAAGCTGCGATCCCGGCCTTGGTGTATTTAAAAAATTAAACAGATTAAAATTACTATGTAATTAATTAATTGATTACTCATGTTATTGTTATATAAGTTTTTTCAATTTAAATAATAATAATAAATAAAATTTGAAATTTCTTCACGGGGCGCGTTCAAAAAAGTTTCGCAAACGCTGTACTAGAATATTCATTACCAAACTGTTTTTATCAAGGCTTCAATGTCAATTAAACACTCCTTATAATTACGGCATATTCTACCCATCATTCTTATATCCATTAGCATGAAATGACCGAAGAATTAATCGCCATTTTAAGAACATTTTCAATTTCGTAATATTAATTCACACTAACCTTGTTTTAACCCTAATTACGACATACTAACTTCCTCTAACCCCACACAATATTTTTATCTCAATTTCAATTATCAAAATTCTGATATTAATTTTTCAGTTTCAATAGTTTTTCTTGTAAACTGATAAAACTTTTAATTAAATTATTTTCTGCCTTTTCGCGTAGGATATTATAGTTTAAAAACATGCCTTTCTTTAGAAATCGTTCGAAAAAAAAAGAGTTAGTAATAATGCTTTCTATAAACAATCGATTGTATAAAGGGTATCTCATAAATACCAAAGACATTATTATATAATCGTACAAAAAGAAATCCTTAATATTCGAACTTAACGTTCAGCAAGATCTTTAAGACCTTGATAAAACCAACCTTTGGACTTGATTTAATATGGATACAAAAATAAACGATGAATTTCTTCTGTAGAAACATTTGAAATCTAAACGCGAAATATGACAATTCCACCTAATTCGCTTGTGTCATACACGACACGAAATGCAAAATCTTGGAACTTGAAACTTGTGTGGACCGTGAGGCATTTCCAACAGAAATTTTCAAAATTGTATAGTAAATCAAGTGACCATAGAATTATTCGTTAATCTATTAAGTAGCTGTCATACTTGTCAATAATACACTTATTAAAAGTTATAATGGAAGACTTAAATCGAGTACGCAGATATGCATTTCAAATATGAATTAGCTTCTTTAAACTGTTTAGAGGCCACAATACGAATGTTTGAACGTATTGATTGGAGGTTAAGAGAAAAAAATAGAAATAGGTGAATGTAATTTAACATATTGTACAATCAGAATTCAGCATTATATTGTACGTTATTTAAATAATGGGAAGTCGTTTAGGACGACAGAATCGTTTGTTATTTTTCAATTTAACGGTATTTTTCACTGTTTTAAGTAAAAACATAATTACTATTGACAATATAGTGGAAAAATTTCAAGAAAATAGTTGGTTTTGGTGAAGCGTTCTGAAATACCGATAAATCTAGTTTTATTTTTATTCGTATCATATTAAGTAAAACTTAAGTTGTAATAATGATAGGCATTGAATGAATCATATTTTCTAAAATATATTTACTTATCTTTATCAGTTTATATACATAATCAAAAACAATAATATGAATTTGGTCCGAATGTTCGTCTTCTTAATCTTCTCATACGAGCTAAAGATCTCAAATAAATTAATTCATTTTAAATGCTGAGCTGTAAGACATTGTTTAAAATTCCCTGGTTCGAACTATTATCATTATGCATGAAAAAATTGTTGCAATCTTTGGACACGTTGCTACATGACCAGATGACAATATAGTCCAGGGAAAAAAGAAGTAGAAGACGAGACAAGTCACTTGAAGATCGAGAAATATAGAAGGAAGAATAAAAGAAGGAATATAGACATTCCAAAGAAGTCACGACTCTCATGACTGAAGAAACGAGCAAAGAGACAGGTCAATAATTTACATTAAACATATATGTTAATGTTTAAATAGAAAAAGATACTGATAACCATAAAGTAATAAAAAATTATTTTATTAATTGAGGTATTGAAAAACTTGTTTTAATAATGGATCAAAATACAGGTAAACAGAGTTGGACAAATTATTTCAGGACGTTAACAAATCAGAATATTTATATTGAAGAGTCAACGAGATATTATAAATAAGAATGTAATTATTTAGGCATTGGAATAATAATTCAGAATTAAATATTAATTTCTACTTACAGGAATCACCCAATTGACAATCAGGTATAGTAATGTATCTAAAGCTACCACTACCCTCAGGCGGTTTTTCTGTGAATTTGGTAATCATCGTAATATCATGTCCAGCTTGCCTTAATCCGGTAGCCAAAGATCTACCTAGTATGTAATGACTTCTAGACGGCAGAGAAAATACCATCAAAATTTTCGATCCTTCCGATACGTTTAATAAAATTAAACAAGAAATAAGAAATAAAAACACCCGCGACATTTTGAAGTATTTCGTTTTTTAAACTATTTCTATACGTGAATCGAGCGTTCCCCCGCTCGGATAATTGTAAACTGAGAGAAGTAGTGCTTGCCTAGTTCAACGTACCTATCGAAAATAAATGTTACTATGGACGTGCTCAGATAAGAAGTGGAACTTCATGAAATTAATTTTAAAGACTTGTGCTAGAAAAATATTCTTATGCAGCTAATAATAGTGTCGAGAAGTGTGCTTTTTGTAAGAAATAATAAAAGTCATAATTATAGGTGACGTTTCGTTCCACGCTGGGTTAGGTTAGGTTAGGTTAGGGTAAAATTAGAAGTCGACTGTAACTTTGTTATTTTAAATGGAACACCCTGTATATTAATACATTTTTGAAAAGTACGAAAAATTGTATTATACTTTTGTCTAAAAACTTTTTTCGAAAAATCCATACTAGTTGAGTTATTAATATTTTTGTACAAAATTTGACCGTTGCAGACCCTTATAAATTATATTTTTACGAGAATACCCTTAAAGATATGAAAATGGTTTCTGTTCGGTTGCTTTTAGCAATGTCAGACGTATTTAAATCTACATTGAAAAATTTTTCATTATATACAGGGTGTGTATAAAAAGTGTTCAGAGTTTAACGTCATAAATATCAAATTTCTTCATTTTTTTTAATAGAACCACCCGATTTTTCTGTTTTCATGGTAAGAAATAAGGCAAATTCATGTATACTTTCCTATACCTAAACTTACCGGAAGTCGGCCATCTTTGATAATATTTTAGTTGAAAAGATCGTATCCGAAAACCCAAACGTAGAAATTTTAAGTCTTTTGCCATATACAGATAGTTTTAACTCATCGTGGGACACCTTGTATATGTCTCAAATAGAAAATAAACAGTTTCGTTAAAATTTTCTTTCGTTTATTGATATTTCTACCTCCCCCCGACTAATTTCACTGAAAGTACGATTTTAAGTTTTTTCATTTAGTAATGAGGTTCAACTTGTGTATTTTTGAAAGTTTAGTTTAGTAACAACTTTAAAGGTGCTGTGCGTAATTCATTTTGATTCGGTCCAACAACAATTGATGAAAAACGTTAATATTTGATCATTCGTGAAAAAGTATATGTTCCGAACATATTATGAACAAAATATGCGCATTTGAAACGTTCAGAAGATATTCAGAAGACATTCGGAATGTTTTCAAAATACCGCGAACAAAGCATATATTTTATCATAACTTTCAAATTTACGTTATATAACTCGCTTTGTATGATCTCTCGTCTCCGCCCTGGAGCAGGTCCTGTCTGGATTTAATGGTGCAGCACCTTTGATGTTTGTTTTTATATAGCAGGCGGTTTATTTACATTGTTTCTTTTGAGCTGATCTCTAGGAAGGTCTATTTATTCATTTGTTTTTTATATAGAATTTTTGAGAATCTCTTTTGGGATATAGTTTGAGTAGAGCAATTTAGTTTAGTTTATAATGAATATTCATAGTGAACAGCCCGAAATAGAAAGTAATAGAAGTTAAGTGTATTGTATTGTGTGTAAATAAATTAAGAACGTGAGAGACAATGTCTATTAATTCACCCCACGAATAGAAATAAATAAGAAAAATATTACAGTATCAACGTTCCTCTTCCGATTTTTTTGTATTACAACGTTGTCATTCCAAAACTGTACATACTATAAATTCTTATAGTGATATTAAAAACAATTACTACACCTTCAACCCTGTATATTTCTCAAAAATATGAAACTGAAGGAATCCAATATATACAATCACTTCGAAACATATTTGATCAATTGATGCCAAAAATAAATCTGTCTCAAATAGCTTCGAAACGAAAGAATTTTGGTAATTATCTAAAATCATCCCCCACCCTTATCGACTTGGGGTTGTGGAGGGTGTTAGAGCGAGGTAATTAAAATATATTGAAAGTGGAATTAGCCGCCTGTCATTGTTTTTAAGTTAGGTTAGGTTAAGTTAGGTTATGTTGGGTTCTAGTCAAGAAAACTATTTTTACATCTTTCCGTGCTCTTTTAACATCATCCCTCCCCACACCCCTTGATCCTTTTTTTACCATATTTTACCATACAAAAATAGATAAATTTTTAATTGTTCCATATTTTCAGTATTTTTCTATGATAAAATAATAATTACTTATGATTACGTCAATTAACAATTAAATGTTCATAATTCCACTGAATTAATTTCATATATTTTTCACATATTATTTTCACTATTTAGCTGTATTTTTCTGTTTTCAAATAAAATTTAAAATATGTTAACCCACATAATTCCGAAAATGTCAAATTTTTATTCTTTAACCCTGTATATTTTTTTAACATGGGATGACTTACGGCTGGAATATTTTTTTTTGTATTCAGTACACTTTTCTTTATTACCCCCCACAACCCCAAGTCGATAGGGGCCCGGAGATTATTTGTAGATAATTACCAGAATTTTTTATACATGGTTTATAATTTTTTTCAAATTTCTAGATTTTTTGACATAATAATTGAAAATATACGAAAAACCATAGAAAATTAAGTATTTTTGCGGAAAAATCCAAAAATAATATTAGTTTCCGAATCAAATGTATAGCTTTCTGGAATAAACAATTCAAAATTGATTTTAGCTAGATAATATCAGTTTTCTTTGTTTTTACTGTAACAATAATTTTTGTAGTAACATTTTAAAATATGGAAGAAAGCATTAACATTATCTTAACCATAGAAAAATATTATGAAAATATCCTTTATCAAGACCATTCGCTAAAAGTAAGTTTTGAAACGGTGTTGGCAAGAATTCGAAACGATGATAGTTACCACAAACGAAAAAAATGATGAATTTAATGATTGGATCAGTAGTTGAGACTTTCAAAAATGTCACCGTTTGGTTACTAGACGCCGAATTAACATGATTTATTGCATATTGTTTTTAACTACTTGAATATATTTCATCAAATCAAAATGAGACAAAAGATAACGTTGTTTGTATTTAGAAAAGTTTTGTAGCTGACGACGCAGTTGTTTGTTTATGATAAACACAATTATAAATGAACACAAAGTAAACTATATCTGAACATAATATGTCTAAACAAATAATTCACTTATCTTAGATTTTAAATTTTGACACGTAGTATTTTTAATTTCTATTTCTTTTTTCACAGCACTGGGATGGAATTTAATATTGTTTGAATTTCCCAAGCAGCACAGTGTCGTTACTATGACGTCAATTATAGGCCATTGGCGACCAATGGGGACGTCTAAAAAGACGTCTAAAATGACGTGATTATGACGGGTTAATGTCACATCCTACAGACGTCAACTAATGACGTACCTAGTCCGGCTGGTGAGACGTCAAAATGACGTACTTACTTTTGACAAATGACGTATAAGTAGGATCAAAAATATAAAAAAATGCGTTCAAATTAATACCAGTTTATTACAAAATCTTAAAAAACTACATACTATTACACTTATAGAACATAAAAGTTGAAATAAGGAATTACTAATGATGCAATAATGAAAATGACAACCATTCCTGCTTGAAAGGAAAAACAATACATTTCGAAAAAACTTTGTGGCAGTGCAATAACTCGATATACTCTGATAAATTTTGGATAAATTCTTTTGAGTCGACAGGGTATTTGTAAAATGAACGGTAATCCTGAAACCTCCTACCTAATATAAAAACTGCTCCATTATTATCCACTACATTTTCTATTTTGAAAACCAGTCCTTCTAAGGTAAGACAAAAACAATTTGCTTCTGAATATGATGCAATAGAAAAAATAAAATCTTTATAATGAAGCTTTTTATACTGCTTGCAAGAGAAATTTGGCGTTGGTCCTAAGAAATGGGACAATTCACATTTACAGAAGTGTTCATCATCAGGTGAAGTAGAGTCATGTTTTTCGTACACTGTCATTTCAATTTCTTTTAAGCGTCTATTAATCTGTTGTAACGGTTTATTCGGAGACTGAACTAACGATTTTAAATGGTGGAGATAATGCAAGAGATGAGTAACTACTGTACGTCGAACGTACCTTGAAGCTGCCCAGTTTGACAATTTCGAATGCAAATCGCTAGGCGGCGGTTCATTAGAAAATAAATCGTTAGGGGGCACGTTACTGGAATAGGAAGTCAAATGGTTGTATAACGTCGCATCATTGAAGAGCAAATTTTCATTAGGCGAGTTTACATTAAAATCTAAATCTCTTGAGGAACAGGTGTCATTTTCACTTTCACACATTGAACCAGCAAAAAAAACGGAATTTGATGATTCATTGGAATCATTATTAACTATTAAAGATGTATTATAACAATTCTGACTCACAGGTGCTAAATTTGCTTCTGCCATCCTTCTGTAGAGTTGTCTTTGACTAACAACACTTTTTTTCTTACGGGTTGCCATGCTGCTGCTTTTTCAATTTCTCTGGTGCATGTTTCAACCACACCTTGATGGTATCTTCTATTTCTTTCTGACTGACTAGAGGGGAGCTTTTTCTTACAGCACCTAAAAATGTTGTTTCAGATTAATAATAAGTATGCACCTACAAGTGAAAACACTTACCAATAATCACATCCTTTACGTTTAAGTTTTTAAAAGCCTTTTTCTCACCTCGTTTGCCACAAAAATTCCAATTAGTTGCAAGAGAATAAATGAACAAAAAATTTAAAATGCGGTTTGTATGTCCAGTAAAATCTCTCCCTCCAAAAGTCGATAGATATGCCGACTGGAATCACATAATTTAAATTGTAAAATACATATTAAGTGGTACAGAACACCCACCAAACCGCCAAACAACTTTTTGCTGCCGTCCGCCATTACGCGCACACGCGTTCACACCAGCAGTCCAGCACGCATGCGCCTGCACGTCTCGTATCGTATCGTGGCATTTCGATTAAAATCGCGCCAAAATTAAATCTTGGTCGACAGCCTCGACAGGAATCGATGCTAAAAATAATTGTTTCCTACTAATAAAATAGTTAAATAATTGTTAATTACAACATTCTCACTTCATCTTTAAATTCAAATTGCATTTCCACTTAAAACGTCAGTTTAGTATTTTCATTGCTAATTAATGAATTTATATTTATATCCAAATTTTAGGTAAACAACAATTTAAAATGTACAATTTTTTATAAAGCACGTATAGGGCTTAGTTTTTGTAATAAACTTTCGTTCTAATTTTTTTTATAGTTGATTAAAAAGCACTTAAAACGACCGAAAACAAACGTACGAAAGACGTCTCTAGACGACGTCAAAATGACATCTGAAATGTCACGTCATATGGACGTCGCTTATTGGTCTACGACGTCGCCGACTAATAATGTCCAATAATTGACGTCATTATAACGACACTGTGCTGCTTGGGTTAGTCCATTCTGTTAATATTTTTTTTTAACCACGTGGTTGTAGAACTGCCGATGTGTACAATTTCCTGATGGTGGGATTAAACCAGTAGATAAATTATTCAAAAAAGCCTGTAATCGATTTGGAACAGTTGTATCCGATCAATGATTTATCTAAATGAAATATATTTCTTCCATTTCTTTTATCGTCCTTAGGTAATTTCTTCTCATTCTTACAATATCGCTTCTTTTTATCAGAAAAAGACTCTGGAATGTTTTTCCATTTTGCACAACGGTAACCTCATTAGTAAATCGTATTTTCAGTGAAATTCGTTGAGAAGAGATTCTTGGAAAAAAGGGCTTTTGACCTGTCCAAACTCCTATTGTTCTGTACGGCTCATGGTATAAAAGATCAGAACTTGTATTAGCTCATGTACATTTATTAAAACTTTATGAAAAATATTTAGATTATTCTGTGATAATATTCAAAATAACCGTAAGTACTAACTCTTTTTAATTGACAACCCAATGATCTAAGACATGTACCAACATTTCTGTCATTGTTTTGTAATAGTTTTTCTTATCTTACTTCCATCTAATTCTAAAATCACTGGAAACTAAGATACAGATTACCAAGTGGGAGAAAATTCTAATATTATTTAAAAAATCATATTTCAGCTCATAAATGATCTTAAAGTTAAATAACGACACAATATCTAACTACTTTTTGCATTTTCCTGAATAGTAAATAAAAGAGAAGTTATGATAAGAAGAAAAAAATAATTAGCTACATAGAACATATAAATGAAGATTGTCCAATATCCAAAATTGTTATGTTAATACAACCGTGAAACTCATATTCATTGAGACTAAATATATATATTCAAATTCAATGATCATTGTTTTTATTCACTACTCCTTAAATTATGTTACTTTGACTTACAATGTATTTCTATTAATGCATAACTACGCCACAATGTTAATGTGAGATAAATAACCTTGAAAACTATTTGTAGCGTCCCGACAGTTCAATAAAGATTTAAGCTACCATATACAGAGGCAAGTATACATCTTTTAATATTTGATTTGATTTGAATTTGAATTATGGGGTAAATAAATATTTCAAATCCTTTGGAACAAAAACTTAAAATGGATGTATTATTTGTTAATTAAAAAAGCCCTCTGTAAATAAAATAATTAATCAGTATATAATGGAATAAAAATTTAAGAGGTTCGTTGTTGGTAGCTGCACTGGAACTGTACCGAACTGAACCACTGCACATACGGGTATTTGAACGATCTACACGGTCAAAAATATATTTTTGCTTCTATTGATTCTAAATGATATTAGTATATAAAAAAAACTCTTAAATGTGTTATTTGAGCATATTTATTAAAATCAAATAACAAAAACATTTTTAGTCATCGAAAATATTTTCTTCTTCGCTGCTTGAAGAATCACTTTCATTTGGCTTCTCGGCTACAATTAAACTAACGGTTTCGGGTAAAAAGGAACCCAATTTTCTTTTTTTAATTTTTCTCATGCTGGTAAGAAGGGGATCTGAACTTAGAAGCAACCGATTATAAATATCCCTATTGCAGTTTTCCTTGGAAAATTTTCGAGCAAAATCTTGACGGTATGTTCTAAAATGTTTGTTTCGCGCTTCCGCAGCCTCTTCAGAAAGCTGTCCAATGGGCAGCAATGCATCTTTTATTATTTTTGCACCATGAATAAGTATTTTGTGCATGGTTGGCGTCATTGGGTGCCAAGGGTATAAACTTACATACAATCGAGCAGTATCCATTGCGTAATGGTCATATTTGTCTGTGTCGATTTTATACCCACTTGAAATAGTCTCTAAAATAACTTTTAACCTATAGATCAGATCATAACTAATTCCAGTTATTTCAGAGGCTAGCTTTGGGTCATCAAAAAATTTTCTGCTCGTGCTGCCATCATTTGTGTTGCCAAAATTTGATTTTGGCATATCAACCAGTAACCCTGTTTCCCTGCGAAATCTAGCTTGGATTTCTAGTTTCTTTTCCTTTTCTAGACATTTTTCAGCTTTAGATTTTCTTTCGCGGTACTTTTTTACTGGCAATTTATATGCTAAGTGAAGAATGCTTTCAAAAAAACGAATCCTTGCATGTAAAACTGACAACCCAAACTCTGTAGTCTCAGGACTAACTTCTTTTCGAACATCCAAGTTTTAAATTCCTTGGATGTCGCTCCACATAAATAGCATTTGCTTGTAGATTTAGTGCCAGTGGCCGCGTTGCAAACTTTGCCGTCTACCATTGTCATGATAAAGACGTGCTTAACCAAAAACTTTTGTCCATTTAAGTCAACTTCTGTTGGATTTAGTGACTGCGCAGATTTTTTTACGTACTCAATTTCTTCTAGCGTAACATCGACACTTTCTTTCTGAAATCGGAATCTTATAGGTCTGCAGTACCTTGGGGATGAAGGTGTTGGATTTTCCCAGAGTACATTTTCATCGTTTTTTCCACCAATCAATTTCAGAGGTACAAAACAGCTTTGAAACACATTTGAATCCGAATCGGAATCATTTTCAAATTTTTGTTTGTATTAGGATTGTTGGGAGCCGTCACAACCCCATTTACAAATAATTTTAAGTTTGTCCCTCTCTTCTTGTTTTATGCTAATTAGGATTTCTTCCAGGTACATAGATAAGCGCTTAATGGTCAGATCAATTAAAGGCTGTAAATTACACTCGACACATGTAGCTGTTACTCTAATTTCTTCCGAAGGTGGATAACACATCTGTTTTTCCTTTTGTAAAAGGGAATAACATGGAAAAAACTTTTTGTTGGTGACTCTAATGCTTTCGTATTGTCGACGAGTTAAGTTTGCATCAACAAACATAGCTAAAGCCTTTGTTACAGTAAGTGACTCTACCTCTTTAGTTTTAGAGTCACAAAATGCTTTTTTGTACTTAGTTGCACGTTTTGGAGTAGTGCAGGTAATTTGCTTTAATATTTCTGAAGCGTCTCTCTGTCCAGATTTTCTCAATTCAGTCTGAGCAGCATGAACAATAACTTCCTTATCTAATGTCGACCGAATCTCCTCGGTTTTTCTTCTTTCGGTGCGCTCACTAGATTCTCCAAATGACTTGAGCGGTCGGCCTGGTCGGCTTTGCCCAGCTACAGGAATTTGAATGGTTCCTTCTAGCCACGTCCGGTTGTACTTGATAAAAACATCCTCCTTTTTGTGGGATTTCAACCACCTTTGTTTCACTTGGGTTTTAAAATATGCAAAAGTGCGCTTGAAGTTATTAATTTGCTCTTCAGTATAACCTTTACCTAACAAAAGTTGCTCTTTTAAACCATTAAGTTTTTTTTCCAAATTAGGTAAATTCAGTCTCTACATCCATTCAAATAAATATTTTCGGGTGACAACTCTTACCCCCGAAGAACTAGGTGAAACTTAAACAAAAACATATAATTTAAAACTGCACCAACATCTTAATAGTGTTTTTTACAGATATTTTCACACGGCTTAGAAAACCAATTTTTTAACAACAAATGTATGAAAACATCCCTAAGGTTTTTATATTTGTTTAATTTTTACTAAAAACACGCAAAAATGTCTTCAAACACTTAGTCTATATAATAAATATCCTAAATATTAGTTTTAAGCTTTTAAAAAAGTAAATTCTTCCTAAACACATCGAGCATATAAACACAAAATTATTGCAAGAAAGTAATGAAGATCTTATAAAAAATAATATTAATAGTACTTATCCGCGCTTTTCCGCGGCAAATTTTTTGATTTGCCAATTCTTAAAGCTCTAAACTTTTTACTGAATGGAAAAATATAGCGTGATCTAACTTGATACCATAACATATATAATATTAAACAAAAATAAAAACAAAAAAAATGTTGTAATATGCATAACTTCTTAAAAATCGAACCCTTACCATAAAACTAAAATGAAAATATTTGATTTTTATCAAAACTTGTAAGTATTTACCTGCAATATCCAAATCCATCACTACTTTTTCAATATTAAAAGTCCAAACAAAAATATTTACAGCTAAAGTTGACAAATTCACAATAACGCTTAAAACAATCACATGTATCCCCCAAGACGGTCGAAATCAGAATGGCCTTGGCGATGCTCCCTGCATGGTAGAGTGATGAAAGGGGTCAGGTATAATTCATAGACTAGTCATCTACTTCAACCAGCGGTTTAGGTAGTTTGGTATGGCATTTTGCAAAATGGACTTATGGCCGCTCAGATTGTTTAAATACCCGTATGTGCACTGCAGACCAGTTCATGAGTGTATAGATTGTTGTATTTGATGTGTAGTATTGTAGTATTAACAATAATGTAATCCAGATTCCAGATTACACTTATTGCACTTTACTGGCTGAACTGACGTAACTAATGTAAGCAGTAAAGTGAACTGGGTGAACTAGTTCTCTTGCACTGCTACTAAGAACAGCGACCCTGCGCTGGTTCTACAACAAAGATCGCTTTAGTGTACACTCTGAACTAGTTCTGCCAGTGCAGCTACCAAGAACAAACCTAATGAACTTGACGTCAATACTGAAAGTTGAATTTGACGTTACCGCATTTTGAAGTTATATGAGCTTTGTTTACTGTGTTATTTTTAGCGAAATTTTGGATTGAACTTGTATTTATTATTATAATCAGTTATTCTAATAACTAATTGTATTTTTAATCGATTTTACATTGGTAATATAATAAATTATCAATTTATTACATTTTATAATACCTAAAATGCCGTGAGAAGGAAATAATATTTCCAGGCTCATTTTAATACTTATTAGTGGTGAAGAGTGTTTATAATATGTAAATCTGTGTAGAATTTTGAAAATTGCATCAAGTGCCTGATTATACTTGTAACGGTCTTAATTAACCAACAGCTATTTTCAAAAAATGGCTGGAAAAAAAAACGAGTACAGGAGTTCATTATAAATTTGAGTGAACAAGAACCTCTTTCATTTGATCAGGAGGTACAGGGTGTTTCATAACGACCCAACTACTGTAGCTGGGAAAAAACATACTTATTTTTATATGTATTTATTGGTATGAATTAAAAGATAAGAAACAAAATTTTTAAACACAATATTGTTTAAATGACGGCCATCACGTTGACAGCACTCCTGATACCGTTTGCGTACATTTTCAAAAACTTTTTGAGGAAGTGGTCGAGGAATACTCCTGATCTTTTCTTCAATATTGTTTCGTAAATCTGTCAAATTTTGTGGATTATTCTCGTAGACCACAAGAAAAAATCAGGTGGGATCAAGTCAGGGTTCGGATCTGGCCATTCAATATCACCTCTTCGTGAAATCACCTTTTCTGGGAACAACTCGTGCAATGCTAGAACCGTGTCAGCCGGTTATTGTTGCAGTTGAGGCTCGAAAAAATTGCGTATCATGTCGACATAGCGTGCGGATATTACAGCACTGCATGTCCTCTTTTATTTTCATTACAGTAGGACCCAATAATGCAGTTCGCCGACATAGCGACCCAACGGGCGTTTATCTAAGTTCTGTGGATTATTTTCTCCTAAAACGACAAGTTTTCATCCAAATAAAAATGTGCCTGAAGAACATTTTGTTGAAATTGTTAAATCATTTTCATGTAGTGCTTGCACAATCTGAATTGGATCGCATTTTGCGATGAATTGTCGCTTTTGATAATCTCAGTTGAGTCGAGGCTGTCGGTTTACAGAATATGCTACGGACTGAATGTTTCCAGGCGTTCTTGTTGTCCTTGAACGGCCATGACGCATTTCGCCAATAGTGTTTCCAGTAGTATTGAATGTCTTGATCCAAACTAAAATTGTTGCATAGCTTGGAGCTTCCGCAATGTTACGATAATATTATTGATACAACCGTCGAACTCGAATAAGTAATCGATTATCCTCGAAATACGCGCGCACGCAAAATGAGCGTTGCTCTCCCGTGTACGGCATGATGTATTATACTAAAGTTGATATTTATTTAAGAGTTTTATATTATATATTACAAAAAAATTTGGTAAAACGATTGTTTAATACACAGCAGTTTTTACAAGATACAAAATGAGTATAAAAGAAAACCATGGTAAGGGGGTGACGAAGAATATTAGTTATATTAATTATTTCTACCAAGTTGACACAAATTTTGATTTGATTCATATGAATATTGTTCCTAACGTATTTGTCCCGTGATGGAAGGTCTCCACCGTTTCTAATTTATGTTTGTTTTTTTGTTCAATGTAGATAAAATAGAAATGTAACTGATAAGGTCTGGAATATGATGACAAACACTTATATCGGTTAATTCTGAAAGGAATTGTTTGTGTTACAAATAATTTAGATAATAAGGTTCCAGTAAAATGCATTCTAACAACAACATTCTATATTAATAATAAATTATTATTTATGTAAATTCGAATTTCTCTGTCTACGTTTTTAATTTGGAACAAAAAGGAAATAATTTTCCGGTTGAGATTACACATGATACTTGGAGAACTATTATAATGTAATATTTTGTTCAATGTTTCAATTTCCCTGTTAGATTAAGATCGTTATGAAATTTGCTAATGGTTTTATTCAAGTTACTATTTATAAAAGTGAAAATTAAATTTATTCAATAAAAACTTAAAAATTAGTTCTCTCAAAATTCACTAGGGAAATCGTACGATTACTTTTCATTCATACAGACAGTGAAACAGTTCGTTTTATCCAAGACGACGCACAATATCAAAAAACAAACCTAAATTAGCCGTCAAGAAGACATAGGGACAAAAACCCGTTCAAACTGTTTGTTTTAATTTAATTATTTGCACTGAATACTATCTGCAGGAGATTGTTCAAAATTCTCTTTCACTACAACCGTTAAATCAGTCTCAGCTGAGGAATATTCAATTCTGCAAAATCTTCGACACGTCCTGTGTATAATGAGCAGTTGCCATATCTAACCAAATCACAAAATGACCTTCAGGATACTTTTTCTCTATAAACTGCATTAATCTAGATCTTTCCATATATTTTGGCGGCTGCAAAATTCCAGGAAGACTGAAGAACTACTACCAGAAGATATCGCCTACCATACCACACGAGTTGAGTTAAACTTTTTGCGACTTTTTGAATACACTTTTGATTTTACCTCCTCACATTTTTGGCAATAATAAGCCTTACTTTTAGCGGGGAAATCTCATTATCACTGAGACTTCTAAATTATGATTTTTTGTTCGATTTGTTGTCAATTTTCCTGATTTTTGAACTACATTTCGTTCTTTCAGAATCTTTTCGTACATATTTTATATATATAACATGCGGACACAATTATTTGTCTAGCTATTCCTATTCTTACATAGTGATTAACCGTAACGATTTCTTCAGATCTTGACTGTTTATAAAATTTTTCTCTTAGATATTTACCGAATTCCAACAACAATTTCCAAATTCGTCTTTACCAAATTGTTCAACAGTGTAAACGAAAAATTTTTTGAAAATGGGCTCTGTTGACAACGCGACGCGTTCTGAACGATCGGCATCTGTAACAACTAACAAAAATATAGAAACTGGCGTTCACACACTCATTTAAATCGCAGATTAGAATTTTGCGAGTGGTACCTCGGATTCAGTTAAGCTAAATGGTACTTCGTGTACTGGAACGACCAGAAACCTCGCGTCTTCATTGAAAAAGAATTATACCTGTATGGGGTGTGTATGAGGGCAGGTATCCATGCATGAGGTCTCGTGAGACCCTACTTTTTGAGGCTCACGTGCCAGTTATCTGAAAATGCTGAAAAGATTTACTTGGACAAATGGACAACGATGCAAAACTCGCGAACATCCGACATGCAATTTTTTTTCCGGACTTATGTCGTCCTCTGTATTATTTGGGATTGATGTGTGTCCTACTGGTATAATTCTTAGATAGACCATCAACAAAATTAAGGTTAAATATCAACGTAATAGATTGTCTCATCCACGAGGTTTTGCTTCTTCAAGATAAAGGCAGTCTCCATTCGAAGCAAATACTTATGTGATTTCTAGATCTTTGTACTCCTTGTAGGAGATTTTAGACTCTAATTTATGAGAACGGAATGAAAAAAAATACCATAATATTGGGAAAAACGTATAATGGAAGGAAGGAATTACATTAAGAAATCATTTGTGGATATGTTAATGTTTCTTCCAAAAAGGCGCTCAAACTCTCACTTTATTCTATTAAGATTTCATTAAACATAAAGTAAGTTAGACAAAACCTGCATCGTTAATGGAAAGAAAAATTTTCTCGACAGAACTAACATAAGCAGCCGCTCTTATATTTATCCCCAAGTTATGTTTCTGAGCGCTCTCCTTTATAGCTTTAGCTGATCGTTCCATTGTAAACGACAATCCGGAATGTACAATATCTTTTTCCGAAGCGCCCGCTATGCGTTCTTGGAAAGCCTTCGACGGTACGATGGGAATGTCTCCAGCATCGCAGAATTTTCTCTGTAAAGATTCTTGAACGGATTGGAGTAGATGATAGTTGGAGTCTCTTTCATATTTGAAGGTCAACCGGCCGTAAGAGACGTGATTGATATTTTTCAACCATTCGAAGTACGAGACTGTAACACCTCCAGCGTTACAATACAGATCAGGTATTACTAGAATATTGTTTTTTAGTAATATTTCATCGGCGGCTGGAGTGATAGGACCGTTGGCGCCTTCGGCTATAAGTTTCGCTTTTATATTACCGGCGTTTTCAGCTGTGATCACTTTTTCCATTGCGGCTGGTATTAAAATATCGCATTCATGACTTAACAGATCCCCGTCGAATTTTTCCGCCCCAGGGAACCCGTTTATCGTACCGTTAGCTATTTTGTGATCTTCGAGTTGTTTGGGATCTATACCTTGTTCGTTATAAATCGATCCGTCGATTTCTTGTATCCCAATCACCTTACCACCGGCCCTAACTACGTATCTCATACTATGTAATCCTACATTTCCTAAACCTTGTATTATTATCCTTTTATCTTTTATGCCTGGTTCTAAACCGATTGTTTTCATGAGACTTTCGTCGTTTATAAATTCGTGAATACCGTGATAAATACCGCGACCTGTAGCGGATATTCTACCGTGGATACCGCCTTGATTGATCGGTTTTCCAGTCGTAATAGCGTGATGATTTATATCCATGTATCCTATGGTTTTTGCGTAAGTATCGGCTAACCAAGACATTTCTCTTTCTCCTGTACCCATATCAGGCGCTGGTACGTCCGTACAAGGACCGATAAAACCCTTTTTGGTGCATTCTAATGTGAATTTTCTCATAACTTTTTCTAATTCGTTAGGAGAATATTGTTTAGGATCTATTTTTACACCTCCTTTGCTACCACCGAATGGTACATCGACGCACGCGCATTTAAACGTCATTAAAGCCGCTAATGCTTTAACTTCATCTCTACAAACGTCTGTGGAGAAACGTATACCGCCTTTACATGGTGTTCTATGAGCGCTGTGATGAGCTCTATAAGCTTCAATAATCTCGTACTTTCCGTTATCTCTTTTAATTGGTAATGCTAATTCTAAAACACCGTCACAATTCTGCATATATTGTAATATACCAGTCACTCTATTTTGTCCTTGTTCTTCCGTCATTTTATTTCCTTTTTTCTTAAGGAGATCCTCTACTAATTTATCTTCAACTATCATTGCAGCTTTATGGAAAAAATATTCTACCATGTCGAAAAACTTCGGATTTGGGTTCTTATCCATGTCTTTTAACCTCTCCGGTAATTGGTGAGCATACCTTTTTACTTGGAAAAAACTAGCCGCTTTTAATTTCCTGCTACTGAAAATTTTACCCGAAATCTTTTTTTGTGTTAAAAAGTGTTTTTGAATACAACGCATTTTGGTGTTTATAACGTATTTCGATTGGAATATTACAAAACGAATATTTTAGTTATCTAATTTAGACGTAAATAAAATTTTTTCAATATGACAAACATGACACAAACTGTTAAAAACAAACAGAAAACTTTATTTCTCACTCATGACGTAACTTTTAATGATTATTTTTCACAACTTTTGTCAGAAGTTTGATGTAAAGGTAGAAAAACGAATTATTTATTACAGTCTACTAAAATATTATGTTTATAATCTTCAACACTAATAGAGTAAGTACGATAAAATACTTTATTTTTCACTAGATTTTGTCGCTATAATAGCAAAGAAATTGCTGTAAAGAAGGGAGTGCGACAAGGTTGCATTCAGTCATCTCACCTATTCAACAAGCACTTAAAGAAATATCAGATGGCATCAAAATCAACGGAGAAAGCAATTAACAACATTAGATATGCCGACGATGCAGTAATTATAACAAAAAACAACGACAATAACAAATATAAGCAGCAAGTTAAGAATATGGACTCTCCTTTGAATGTATCAAAAACAAAATTATTAGAAAAAGTCAACGTATCCTGCAGTGGGTCTAATTTTTGCTAACGAAATATATGGCGGGCCAAGTTGAGGCATTACATTATTTACTAAAATAAAAATATTGCCATATTTTTTCTGAAATACTCATTTATTGTGCAATATTAAATAATAACATTTTTAATAACATTTAATTAATTGAACTTTAATTAGCTGCGAAGTAGAAGGTTAGCTTGAAGGGCGCTGGTCTTTGTGGGAACATGTGACATGTGGAACTGTTTTTGTTTCTGCATGACTTCATCATAAGCCGGCTCCATTTGTGATACTGAAATTTTTAACAATGAAAAAAGGAGGTCATCCGAAAGCCTATTACGAAGACAATTTTTTCATTATTGAAAACGTTTGTTCGCACAAATAGCTTGTACCAAACATAACCATTATTTTCTGGGCGTGGGAAACTATATTTAGGTATTGGGTCCGAGATAAGGACTTATAAAATTCCAATTTGCTGGTGTTCAAAAATAGTTGCCTCAAATGGGTAGTGCGTTCGACGACAGTCGGACTTACGGGTTTTGTGCCCGACGTGTACTGCCTTTAATGCCAATTCATGAGAATACAATTTCTGATAAAAAGAAAATTGTATTTAACTTTTGTTTACTGGCACACGGACCGTAGTTTCCCCATTCCTGGTCTAATAGATAAACGGACCACGATAAACGCGAAATAGGACCAGACTTCAGAAATACGATCACATAATTATAGAAAGAGCTCGAGATACGTTTAACATGATAATCCAGTCAAAATATACAAAAATAAGTCATAACTTATAGCTGAAAATTGACAGAGACGTTAAATACATCATTATAAATGAAATGTCAAAAGTCTCCTTCGATCCTACTTCTGCAAAAATTTTTATTCAAGGTCAAAAGTACAAAATTAAGGTTTTTTCCATTTTCTCGAAAACGGTAAGTACTATCGTAAAAGTAGATCAGAAAAAAGTTGTAGATCATACAATTCTCTACAAAAATGGTCCAGTCACTTTTTCTCTTACGACTCACCATTCGTGAGATATCGGGGTTTTAATCATTAGAAAATTCATATTTTACATAATATGCATTAAAATGCAGCCTGTATACGTCACCGGATAAATAATATAAATGAAATAATAATAATAATAAGAAACTATTCTATTGGTTTGTGTGAGTTACACAATAAAACTTATATATATTAAATGAATATTTACTATACTGTTAGTCCCTAATTCCCTTCATCGGTAACCTTGAGTAACATCTGCTAACTACAAATGGAATTCGTTTTCTTCTTGCAATATGTGGTGATTCAAAAAAATTGATTTTATAGACAAATAAAGATATTTGAAGTTTGTAAAATATGCATGGAACAATAAAACAGTAGAGTTGTCTTGTCTGCCTCCAACATCAGCTTCTGCCTTTCAACACTTGTATCGTGTGTATTATCAAGTTCAAGTGTGGCTAGGCAATGAGCTGGACCCAGAAGAATGGGGTTGGAAATTAACAGATAATTATTTGGAGCCAATTCAAACTTTATTCCCGTCTGCTCCAGAAAAACTACTCAATACTATTTTTTGTTAATCCAAGACGGATTGTAGTAAAAATTGTGGATGTCAAAAAGTGGGATTATTTTGTTCACCAGTATGCACCAATTGACAGGGTCAGACTTGCTCCAATATTGAAACAAATACAACAGATGAAGATATTTATGATATTAATGAAGAGACTATTTATGCATCCTTTTTTTTAGAACAGCGAACACAAAGAAGAAGAGAATGAAGACGAAGAAATAATTGTCGAAGTAGAATTAGACAATCATTTTATACTTATAATGACATGTAGAAAAGAACAACATATTCCACTTTAATCATTAGCAATATTACTATTATTTCAATTAAAAGGATACGATCTGATCAAACTTTCTTTCTACAATAGATCGTGGAGTATACCTACTGGGGAAACCACGTTAAAAAATGCTCCGAATACATTATCTCATAAGTGGTGCGGAAATGTGTGCATATTATGTAAAATATGAATTTTCTAATGATTAAAACCGCGATATCTCACGAATGGTGAGTCGTAAGAGAAAAAGTGACTTGACCATTTTTGTAAAGAATTGTATGATCTACAACTTTTTTCTAACCTACTTTCACGATAATATTTACTGTTTTCGAGAAAAATGGAAAAAACCTTAATTTTGTACTTTTGATGTTGAATAAAATTTTTTGCAGAAGTAGAATCGAAGGGGACTTTTGACATTTCATTTATGATCGTCAATTTTCAGCTCTATGCGAATTTTGCATAAGTCAAATGTCTTTTTTGACTGGACTATGAATAAACTACATACCAGCAAAAATATTTCGGCCCCCCCTCTAAAAGGAAAAAATAAATTAAATAATTTTAATAAACCAAAAATTGTACCTAAATATACATATTTTTCTGCTCTGCATATATTTTTGTTTATATATTTTTCTGTTTTATATATTTTGTTTGTTATTGAAGTCGTTTGGTTGCTTTTATGAACATTTTAAAATCAAATAATAAGCTCTGATAAATAATATTATTCACGTGTCCTGTATCCTTTTGCTTTAACTTTTCTCCATCCTTCAAGCATGCTCATAATGGCTTCAAAAGATTTCAATATTAATGCAGAATCTTTCATGGCATTTTATGAGTTGGGTGATGTCTCTGCAGAATTAGAATTGTGGTACAATATGTGGAAGAGAAAGAATTTAGCAGAAGACGAATTAAAGGACATTGAAGTGGCTGCACTTTTGGAGGAAGCTAATGTTTTTCCCTGCAACGAGGCACGCACAGCTAATATTAAGTGCTTTCCCATGCACTACTGCTACTGTGGACAGATTGTTCAGTACCCTATGAAGGGTAAAATCCTGGTTCAGGAAACTCACTGGGTTGGGTTTGATGAGTGTACATCAAAAATTTTTGAAGGAAAATCAGGAGTGCATAGTGAAGAAAGCTTTGGATAAATTTAGTTTGAACCCAAGAAAAATGTTATTACTTTAATTTAAGTATAATTAAAATCTCAGTTTTGTTTCCATTTGCCTTTTCTTTTTATCCAAAAATTTTACATTTCGAACGACCATGGACCGTGAACATGGTTTGCCCCCCCCCTGTTATAAATCCTGGCTACGCCCATGAATATGTCCACGTATTTTGAAAATATCCTGGACCGACGACATCACCAATATGGAAGTTGTGAAGAGAATTGGGAAAGAGAAAGTAATCGTCTTTATAGTAAAAAAAAAAACAGAAATTGGAGTATTTTGGCTACATACTAAGACATGAAAAAAACCGTATTTGCAGTTGATTATCCAAGGCAAAGTGGATAATAAGAACCAGGGAGAAGACGGCATTCATGGTTGCACAAGCAACGGATAAGGCAATGAAAAAAGACAGTTTAACAAAATTTTGTGCATTATTAGGAACAAATTAATTTAATTAACCAAAATGTGATTGTTTCCATTGGCCAAATGACCTCAAATGACAAGAATTGACGTGAATCAATAGACATCGATCAACATCAAATGACAATAGACGTCAATTGGTTTGAATTGACGTCAGTTCATGTCATTTGAAGTCATTCTTCATTTCATAAACTAATTATTATGAGAATTCTCAAGAAATTATTAATTGAATGAAATTATTTATATTTCTTTTTGTTTTATCATTCATCGATAACTTTTTTACTTGTTATTCCAATATCAACATTTTGATACCATCAGATAGATAATTTCTGAACGCATTTGAATCGGCTTTTTTAAACAAAAGTAAGTCCAAGAAAGTAAACTTTGGGAAAACTAAAAAAAACTGCTTAAATCAAAATATCTCACTTAAAATATTTTTAAAAAAGTGTCAACATGTAAAGAAATTCAATTTACAAGAGGATTTAAAATTTTACACTTGTATCTTTATCCATATCCCTTTTAAAAAATCAAGTTTCAAGGAGATAAAAAAACATTAAATTTCAAGTAAAAACTATTATTTTTATTGTAAGACAATGTTACAATTTACTAAAAAGATAGTAAAATTACTTAAATGAGTTTAAAAGAGGAAAAAAATCAAAGTTGTAGATTTGAAGCCATATTTCTAATTTATGGGTCATCGTTGGTTTCTTCAACCTCGAAATCGCTAGTAATCTCTTGCGATTTGTCATCATTTGGCCAGTCACAAATTTTTTCGAAAAATCCTCGATGCTCGTCTGAAAAGTAGGCTCTCAGTTTTTAATATCTTCCATCTCTGCTGTTTTTATTGGCACTCGACCTTGGTAAGCCTTAACCGAAGGTGTTGAGTGTCTGCTTTTGACTTAGCCAGTAAAAAGTTGTGATGAATAACATCATTTATTGTAGGGTAGGCTTTAAAACATCCTTTTAACTTAAATTCATAAACGAACATAGAGAGAGAACTAACCTGAAAGTACATTTTATCCTTCTTATCAGTGTTTTTTCCTTTTTGTTTTTTGTAAAACTTATTTTGCCATTTTTTGAAATCTATAACTACATCAAATGATGTAACCTCATGAATACTGAACTTATTAAACCGTAATGAGTTTTGCAAAATTATGTCAGTTATTTCATGAACATTAAAAATGCTCTCATGTTTCTTTAAAGCCTTAGATATTATTCCGAAATCCCTGTCACGCGGGAGGAAACTGTGGCCGCGAACAGGGAAATACTCAATGGCCTTTTGGAAACGAACCTTGACATCGCTTGGTTTTTATTTTGGTTTTAACAGTTATCACTGAGCAGACGAAGCTCAGTTGTACTGATTTTAGTTATTCATTAAGAAAAGAGCAAACCTCATTAGGGCTTTTTCGTGCTACACCCTCGTGGTACAAGAATAATGTAGTGTCACCTAAAAGGATGTTTAGTTACATTCACTAAAATTTTTTGGAGGTTATAATAACAATAAACAAAAATGAGCACTAACAGCTGACTGCAGATGACAGGGGAAGTCCAGAAATCAAACAACAGAATCTATAGACTTATTCCGTCTTAAACAAAAAACACCTTTGGACTTGCGCCCTTTAAAATTAAAACCAAAAGATTGAAATGCTTATTTGACTCATTTCCACGCGTTATAAAATCGCCCGTTTTAACAAAAATCGATGTAGTCTGAAGTTTAGACTACAAAATACCAACACTTGAAAATCGAAAAATACTGAACTTTCGCCCGTTTAAAAAACCGATTAATTTAACAGAACAACTTAAAGAATAAAAAAAATCCAAACCATTTCGTTTAAAGCTAATCACACTCCGTGTTTATTTACTTGAACTACTTTTCTCCAATAATTTTTTCGAAATTTGAGATCTGTCTATATTCTGTCAATACTAAAAAAACAGGTCAAGTCTTCAATAAATTTTTTTCATCGTTAAATTTTTTTTGACTACTGTATAATTTGGAGTTACGAGATTTGTGAAAACCTTAAAACTCGAATTAATTTCTGAATACAGCTAGAGGCATATGTCATTCTTTTTAAAAACATTTTGTGAGGTTAAAAAAATTGTTTTCATTTTGACATTTGACATTGACATTTCATTTGGACTGATTTCTATTTGTATGTGTGTTAATACTTCTAACTTGAGAGTGTAATAACTCCCCTGAAATAACAAGAAAGTGATTCAACAGAATGAATTAAGAAATACACAAATATTTAGCAAAAGTATACCCCAGTGACAAATGATCCAGAAAGTATTCAAACGCAAATTGTCAAAAATGAGAATTAGACACGTGATAAACTAATTTATTTAAAATACCACTATTGGTACTTATTAGATGCACCTCGTATCACGAACGACATATTTTGAATATTTAGTATAATTGGGAATTCAACAGAAACCTTAGTTAATTAGTCGATAGAGCTACACCCAACAAACTAAAAACTTGTTATTAAAACTGTGAATTCTATTAGTATTAGTTTTTAGTTGTGCTATAAAAAGCAACTGTATTTATAATGGATGTTTAAATATACGAGAAGAGAAATGTCAAGGACAAAATAACATTAAAATATTTTAACTGGATTTAACAAATGGAGGGTACACGGAAAAAACAGATATGTCACTTTTTATTCAAAATTCAGGTATAAACGCAATTAAATTGTCCAATTACAAATGCTTAGTTTAGAAACTTGAAAAATAAATAAATCAGCCTAGTCCGAGATAATTAACATTCAATCTATAGCGTACAGAGAGAGAAACAGCTTTGTCCAAGTGTAAAAAACCAGCGATGTCAAATAAAATTATGTCGTCACCCAGCATAGGTCCCACAATTGATTTCCCAGAGGCAGCCTTTTCACAAACTGCAGCAAAATATAAAGTAGCAATAATATAAACTCGCTTTCATTTCATTAACATTTATTTTTATTGTAATTGTCTCCATATTTTCTATGAATTGTAATAATAAATATTTTTAAAAAGCTATTTGGAACTATCAAATTTTTAATGGCGCAGTCAGTAAGATTCAAACTCCAATACTCCAACAGATAGACCACCACGATGCTCGTCTTCCTCTTCAACCCCCCGAAGCCGAATCTATGGGGGGACGAATTATGTCGTCACCCAACATAGGTTCCCATAAGAGACATGAACTTCGTTTATTTTTCAGACACAATTTTGTAGTACTATAATCATAAGATTTTGCTATAATGTAACTGTAGTTTTCTGGAAACGTTTACATTGATTCTAATTTTAGAATAGAAATATTTCTACTTAAGTTTTTAGCTTCTTAATCATTAATCCCACAAGACTAGGTACATTGTAACGTCAAATGAAATGACCAACAGTTTTTAAAGAGATTTAATCAAATATACCAAATTATTTCATTTCAAACTATGAACGATCACTTAAAAATTGAAAACTTGAAGTCCTGCTTCTAATTATACGAACAACGACTTGCCTGGTATGTATTGCACTACTTTAAAGTGGATAATATTGTTATTTGTAAGTAAAAGCTTCAGTAAATGAAAAAACCAGTCTTATTACTTTCTCACACACCCCATATATTCAAGGAATTGAATATTTGTGTTACAAATTATATAGAATCCCGCAATTAATATTTATTCTACCCAAACTATTCATTACTAAAATCTAGGAAAACAGATAATCTACGTCAAAATGGACGCCGTGAGGTAAATAATCAATTTTATCCCACAAAACATATCCAATCTTAGGGTATGTTCAGTGTATGTACTCGTGTTAGTTTTCCTTGGGTTTTTCCGTTAGTGCTGAGAGCTGATAAATGAAAAGTGAACATCAAAAATATGATTTGCTTAAACTGACAAGGTTGAAAATGATCAAATAGATCATTTTTCATATATTTAGACAACAGTTTCTCAATTTTAAGAGCATTATTCAATGTCATAGAATAATGTTTAGTGATGATGTTAGATTAAAAAAGAAGAAGAAGATGACATAATAATTCGAGAATAATTTGGATGTAATGAAGGTTTTGATAATATAAAAATTAAAAAAAGTTCCACTATGTACTACTCTTTATTAATAAAAAAATAAAATAAAATAAAAAATAGTCAAAGGAATCTTCACCAAACATTTCGAAATTATATAATTATTTTGATATGTATAGTTTTTATAGAAACAACCGTTTAAAAACCATAATTTTGATAAATTATTTTCCCAACTGGACTATGTATATACATAGTTTCAAACTCGATATCAGAGGAAATATCTATTGGGTCATTATTACAGCATACTGTTTTATATCAGTTATGAGGTTTTATTGCTAATTATTCAAAATGTAATGAAATATCCTGTAAATTTAGATACAGATTATATGGAAAGCGGTTAATGCTAATTAATTTAATTTCAAAGTCTTCCGTTAAAATTATTAATATAAATATGTAAACTAATGAAAGTCTATGATAATTAAAGTCGCCATTTTTGGGATTTCATAATATTATCAAGTATACGTGACCTCTAAAAGTCAAATAAAAAAATAGTAAATTTTATACGCATAAAATTAAATTTACATCGTTTAGGATATAAATTATTTAGTATGGATATTCGATTCTCTTCTCGTTCTGTCAAAAAAAGCCGCAACCGTGACAAGATCACGCTAAAAGTGGTTGTCTATCTTAAAGGGGCAACTTATTGAAATCGTTTATAATAAGACGTGACCATAGAACTAATATTAAAAATAAAAAGAGCGAGGTATGGTTAGGTTAGGTTGTTGGAGAAGGCCAAAATAGCTGATAAAGAGAGGAAGAATACACTTGTATAAGATTATATCACTCTATCTCTTTCTATTCTGACTGGATCGCAATGAAGTCGAAGTTACGAGAGATGCAAACAATAAGAAGAAAATGGAGGAAAAAGATAAACAGAGTGAACCGATGCTTTTTCTTTCTCACCCGTTTTACATTTTCACTTATACGCCGGTTTCTCTTTAATATTAACTTTATGAGCGGAAATATAGTTAATCCACACATATACGTGCTGTGACGTGATGTTGACATACCGTGTAAAAGAGTTTGCTCGATTTACTTTTCAATAATTTGTGTGTGTTATATGAACAACGAACCTCTCATCGAGTTGGTTGTTTCAACACGCATTTCCCCCTGTAGTTTATTGAGAATATCGTCAGTCCACTGAAGGTGACGGTAAGATACGTTACGACACGGATATGTGTGGATTTTTATACTCACCAGCAATATGAAAAAAGGGTTATCTACTCATCAGGCGTATATTCTAAAATTAAATAAAACCTCTTTTATGCTACTGTTTAAGTTTATGTTCCTTGGCTTGAATTGATAGATGGAATCTGCTATGCTGTGTACAATCCACAGATCACCTATATATAGATGTATCACGACAAAGTTGTTTGCTATAAGTAAATTAACGTCGACTGGGGTCGGAGCTTGAACTACTAATATGTCATCCTTAATAAAATACTGTCAATTTTGAATTTTATTAATGGCGCGAGATTTGAATTATTTGAAGGTAGATCATACTACACATTCCTTATTGTTATTTCAATTAAAAAGTTTGGATAAAAATAAAAATACAGTAATTTAAGGTATCTTCATTTTTTTATTTCTAGTATCTCTTTTTATAATTTTCTTCAATATCTTATACACTAGAATAACAAACATGAAAATATCTAATAAATATACTTGGAACCAGTATAAATCTAAAGCGGGGCTTCTGTAATAATGTGCCGGTTTGTACTTTATGGTGTATTCGATTGTGTGTAATGCTAAATCTAAAGGATCTACAGGTCTCTCTCTAAACATCTTGGATAATTGTTTTGCATTCTCTTTATACCTGTAATAAATAAATTCGAATAGATTTCTTGATTTGAAACAAAAAATACTCTATGAAACATAAAAATAATGCAACTATTATCACTTTTGGAATATATCATTATCATTAAACAAATAATTAACAGATACATGGAGATAGTAGGTATGGGTGTCTCGGTATTTGGATCTACAGATATCAAAAGCTGTATAATCTGTTTCCAGTGAAGTGAAGATCCCAGTTGTTAGCCAAGTTTCTTCTATTTACCTAACAGAGACATGCAAAATTCCTTTGGAACCTTTCAAATTCAGGAATAGTCACAAAATAATATAGAACATATTTTTAAAATGTGTGTTGAGTCATAAAAATCTTCTTATTAAGTTATTAATTACTTGAAATTAATTAAAATACTAATTTCCATATTCATATGAATGTGAAAAAATTAAACCTTGAAACTAATATAGAACTAGAATAATTATTTTTTTTAGTCTAAAGTGGGATCAAGTTATGTTAATCTTGACGTTGATGGAATCAAAATCTTTAATAAAAAAATTACAATTGGATTAAATGTAATTGGACTTAGAAATCTATAAAAAATATCAAATACTTAGATTCTTGGGCAAGGTTAAAGTAGGATCAAAATTAATTTAAGGGACATGAGTAGTGTCATTGATGGGTTACTGAGGTTTGTAGTTTTTATATTTTTCGATATTTCAGTATAAAAATAGCTTTTTAGCATTAAACTTTAGTGTAAAATCCATATGAGGAGACTATTAATTCACATCTAGAATCTAATGTACAACTAAATAAATATGAAGGAAGAATTAACGCACAAAAAATTAATAAAAACTCCAAGTTCTCGTAATTTCTCGAAATTTCCACTGAAATTGAACGTTACGTTCAGAAACTGTGATCTTAATCTCGTTCTAGGTTAGGATCCACAATTAGCTGATTAGTCCCGGGTTATAGTTTCCGAAAAGTCCTTTTATGGTAGATATAATATAATTTGATTAACTGTAAGACTTACCTGGAATTATAAACAATTTCAAGTACAGCTGAATGAAAAGTCTTTTCGTTAATTTGGTTAAGATCAAGATGTACGGCAACGCCTTTTTCAATAAGTCTCTTAGTATTCATGGGTTGATCCCCAAATAGAGGGATAGCTACTATTGGAATACCGTAATGGATTGCTTCGGTTGTACTCAACAATCCGCAGTGAGATATAAATGCAACAGTCTTCGGATGAGCTAGAATTTAGATAATCTCAAATGATAATTGTTAGGACAAGAAAGTGTATTCAAAAAGACGTTTTCACAATAACAAATACATTTTGATGAACGTAGTTAGGCTGAAATGCTACTACGAGGTCTGATTATAAAATAAAATGACTGGTTACGGAAAAGGGTTTTATTATAAAAATTATTCTACATTCGAATGTTTTTTCCATTGATCGAAGCAGTGCTGGAAGTCTTCTTTGGTGAGCTCTGCCGTTTTTTGTTTTACCGCTTCAATCGACTTAAATCGGGTCCCTTTTAAAGCATATTTCATCTTTGGAAACAATCTGGTACGGCGGTTGCTCTTCCAGAGCTCGGGCCGTATTTTAAAAACCCGCACGAGATAGAGAATTGTCCTCTTAAACCTCTTGCAACAATTTATAGCACTCAGTTTTCGGCACGAGCACAAAACACGTTCGTTTCAAACAGCTACTACACAATTATTATAATAGTGACGGAAACATGTTTTGGGACGTCCATAGACAAGATATCTAGATACCCAACGCACTCTTCTTTTTTACCTCACCTGTCTAGGGCGCCCTCTATGCACGCAGTCTCGTTATTTAATAGCCAGACCTCGTATAACTTCTTTGTTTTATGGAAAGTATACAAAGCGAAAGGACTTGCAGAGTTGTTAAAAAAATATTTAATAAATCGACCCAGATTTGCGTGTATGTGTATGTATAATTATTAATGAATGTAAAACTATATTTATGAAGATGTCGGGGAGTGGAAGATTTAATAATAGACGGTAAAATTTTCAAAGGTTTCTATAAATTTAAATATCTCACAGAAAATATGGAGAACCAAGCCAAAACAAGCACTGCCATACAACAAAAAAGATTACAAAGTGGTAATAAACCTGAAGCTCGTGAAAAACTAAGTTAAAAATATACAGAACTCTAATAAGACCAATGGTAACTCATGGAAGTCAACGTTGGGTGATGTTACAAACAGAGAAAGAAATATTAAGAATATTTGAGAGAAAAATTATCAGAAGAATATAATATAGAGGAATTACAATGAAAGAAAATGAAGATGATAAAATAATAGAGAAATCGATGAAATATTCGGGAATGAAAATGAAACCCATAGGTTGAGATGGTTTGGCCAAATTCAAAGAATGGAGGACAAGCATAAATACCAAAATATATAGGAGTAGAAAAAGGGGCAGACTCCATACCAGATAGACTGACCAAGTTTACGAAGACAAGCAATGAATGTGAGAGATTGGAAAATGTTGGTGAAGAAAAGACAAATTTAGAAGCGAATTGTTCTCGTTGTTGAAAATTGGACGATATTATGCCACTATTAACATTGTTGCTAGATCTTTAGGTTTTATGAAAAGTACACAAAGTGAATTATTATAAACAATATCGTCGTTAGAAAATAAATTTTTATGAAAATATTTATGTCGATTTTAAACTTCCATTAACTTTGTTTTCAAAGATTATTGTGTATGGAAATCTAAATATATTCCTCATATTAACAAAATCGGAGACACGTTCTAGGACAACCCAAGTTCAAGAGAAAAAGAGGAGCTCTAAGTGACGATTCGGATTTCTGCTTCTTTGGATTTTAAACCATATTAACAACTAATACGTTGTGCCTAATGGTTATATTTTGCGCTTTTTTTGTTACTTTGTATTAAATTTACTCAATTTATATCATTTTTTTTACTACCAAGTGATATACCGGGATAAATAGTGAAGTGAAAAAGGTTTCTTTGATTTCTGTTGAGGAATTAATCAATATTTAATAACTTACCGAGAATATCAGATTGCGGTAACCATTTACGAACTAATACATTTTTTGGTAAGTCAGTCAAGTTTTCTATCTCACATTTCCACAAAAATCTTTGCGGTAACTGTTCCATAGCCTTCACTACATCTAAAACGAGACGTTTTGGAAGAGTATTAAAATCTACATTAGATCCCAAACTGAATAACACGACTCCATCATCAGATTCGTCCATAAAACGTTGTATATCATCCGGTAAAGGTTTGGAAGTTATGTGAAATCCCCCGATTTCAACAACAGCGCTTGTTAACAAAGAAGATTCAGTCGTCAACGGGTGCGAATTTAGTAAAAGAAAACTAACATTCGTCATCACGTTTCGTAGATTAAAATCATCGCCAAAATATTTGTTCATCAATTCTTGTTGGTGTGGATAATATGCATATTCTTTATAAATTGTATCGTATATTTGTACGATGGTGTTGGTGAGTCTCTGGAAGAAGGTCATACCGTTGATATTCGAGGTAACGTAGTAAGGTGAGATGGACGGAAGTCTTACGTTACCAACGAAATCGCTACACCTACAAAATTGAAATAACCATTAACATCACTTTTCTCATCATCATGAGAACAAGAAGGCGAGTCTTTGGAGGTTTAGTGGAGAACGAGATGTGAAGAATCCCACAAAATGTTGAAGTACATTCAATGTACGGTGCCATAGATATAGTGACCGAATTGAGAGCTAAACGCATGAAGTGGCTGGACCACGTTTACAGAAATCTACTCCTGTCTCATTGGGCCTGCATTCCCCTACGGAAACCGCCATCAGGATTACTTCGCAAGGGTGTCCTTAGTTAATTTACTCTTCTTCGTTACTCCCCTGCGTCTTTCAATTGATGCTGAGTGTTTGCAGGTTCATAAAAACAATTTAGGCCCTTCTTGTTCTTCTACACCACCCTGCATCAGTGTAGGGAGCTAGCATAGCACCTCGCACTGTGTCGCGTTGCAGATCTTAGAGGACTTGAAGAATGTTGTTGCATCCCATTTGTCTTCTGAGCTAAGCATTGCCTCGACCAACGATTGAGGTGTGATTTCTTGATCCAGCATGGCTTTTAGTTCATATCGGCATGTTTCCAATCCGAGACATTCGAAAAAGACATGGTGCGCGTCTTCGACTACTCCGCTGCCGGCTGGGCATTCCGGGGAGTCATCTACTAATATTTGTATAGGTATTCCCAAAAGCACTCGGTGATATGATGGCCTGCGAGACTAAGATATGAATTTCAACTACTACAGATGCCTCCATGGAAGGTGAGAGCGACCAGAAGTTTGCCCCAGTCCTGATCGCGCCCCATTAAGGTTCAAAATGTTCAAAAGTCGTTTGAAAGTTGCAAACGACATTGTTCTTTAATTTTTTTTTTTTCGGAGAATTAAATGAAGTGACCTGGATTGGAGATAGAGCTCAATAAAACGAAAATTATATCAAACTCTTTTACTTTAGAGCAAAAAAATAATTATGTTATGGGAAAATGTATTTCTGTTGAATTATTTCCATGAATAAATGTCATTTTTTGGTTCTAACAATCCACATGAAATTGATTGTTGAATACAGAATTTCATTTATAAGATCGATCTTCTTCCGTTAGTTTAGAACTTTCAGTTTTGTCATTTCCAAAGAAACTGGTAGACAGCGAAAACGTTATTAACGAGAAAGTAACCTGACAAAAGGCAGTAGAGGAAGAGAAAACTGAATAGGAAAGGAAGATAGAAAAAAACTATTTTGATTACAGTAAAAGTTCCTTATTCGCGCTTCCTTCATTCGCGTTTTCACTATTCGCGGAGTAAAAAAATGTAACCCAATTCCTATATTCGCGGCTAAAAATTTCTTTATTCGCGGATCTTATAAGTACGTACATAATAATAAAAGGATTCCAATAGGTATCCAACCCAATATCCTTTGTAAATGCCGTCAAATGGACTAATAAAAAAAGTAAAATAGATCTTATAAACACTTTGCCTAAAGTAGCCTAGTAGCTGATGGAGGATACAAACATGAACAAGTTTTTAATCCAGACGAAAGTGCACTGTTTTGGAAGAGAATGCCAAACAAAACATTTATTTCTAAAAGTCAGCTCCTGGATTTAAGGCAGCAAAGGATAGAGTTACACTGCTGCTATGTTCGAATGCATCTGGAGATTGTGTCATTAAGCCACTGATGCTTTACAGATCGTTTAATCCTCGGGCTCCAAAAAAACAAAACAAGGACAACCTGCCAGTGTTTCGGCGTGCTAATAAGAAAGCATGGGTTACAAGCGCTACTTTTTGTGACTAGCTCCGGCATTGTTTTGTTTCTGAAGTTGAAACTTATTAAAAAAAAAAACAGAATTTAGACTTTAAGGCACTTCTACTTTTGGACAATGTACCAGGTCATCCTCGCGAACTTGAAACTATGCATCCAAATATAAAAGTGTCATTTTTACCTCCCAACACGACGGCTTTGCTTCAACCCATGGACCAAGGAATAATACAGGCCTTTTAGCTCTATTACATCAGAATCATAATTGATAATATGGAATGTAATCCTGATATGAATGTTATGGAATGCTGGAAGAAATTTGACATTGCAAAATGCATCGTAAACATAAAAGAATCATTGGAAGAACTGAAGCCACACACATTGAAGTCATGCTGGAAAAAACTGTGGCCTGCTCTGACTGCGGAAAATTGAAATTTTGATAAATCTTAGTGAAGGTTTAAGAATGGCAAATGAGCTTTGCGATTTCTTTATGGACATTGATCCATCTATGGAACAAAGTCTTATTTTTAAGAGGCAAATTGCTAATGCGACTGCTCCGTGTCAGTCTGAATTGAAGGAGCTTTTAAAAACTGCCAAGTAAGAGAAAATTACAGAATACTTCAAACCATTGCCTAAGCCTAAAGATTATTAATCAAAATGTTCAAAAACTTAAATAAAATTGATTTTTTTATATATTTGTTTTTTATGTATGTATTTATTTATTTTATCACCTAGGAACGTATCCCCCATAATCCCATATAAATTACCATTCCGTATTCACTGTTTCTGTATTCGCGGCATATTTTTGGAACATATACCCCGCGAATAAAGAGCTTTTACTGTATTTTATCTGGTGAAGTTGATCGTTGTATTCCGATCCGTTCCTTTGAAATATCAATATAGCGAAAGCTATAAACTGCAGAACCCAGAAACAAAATACCAACTTAGTCGATATATACTAAGGCGCATTTTGTCAAAATAACAATCTAAACTCAATTGTTTATTATACTCACCAATTATTCATACCCAAGGAACTAAAAACTATCAAAGGAGCGTTAAAATGTTTAGCGAATCCCATCAGCGCCTCGTTTCCGAACGCTTCGAAAATGACCAAGTCAAACGTCGAATTTGAGCGTATCAAGTCGTGAATTGCTTCTTGAGAGAAGAGGTGATTAGAAATGTTCGTCCAATATTGAAAGGTGCTGGATAATTGTTCGAAGCTGTTGTAAGTATTCCAATCAACCAAATCAACTGGAAGCAACATTGTGGAAATTAATATTTGGACTTTTTTCTTTATATTACCTAATTGTTCAATGAATTTTTTCGTAAAGGAAAATTTTGTTGTTCAATATACTCTTACAAAACCTCAATGACCTCATTCCAATGATATTTTGAATCATGAATTGCATCCCTTCAGTGAGCAAAAAATCGACTCAAGTCGCACGTTCGCAGTCAAAAGTCTCCAGAAAAAAATCTGTAGATTAATTTTTTGGTAAAGAAAATATATCAAACGAATAAGAATCTTGAACAATGGAAAATGGTTATAATTAACAGTAAAGAAAGTACAAGCTTAACTAAGCGCGTTTTTATGTCCTATTTCGGTGTAGGATTTCTATATCGAACTCTTCTCAAAGTTCATCCCATAAATGCTCGATAGGATTAAATTTCAGAGACGTGATTCCCTTAAATTTTGTCAATGAACCGCTTCGCCATCAATCTCCCCGCTTCACTGACAGTTTCAATGAGAACCAACTCGGTTTTTACTTCCATTTTGTAGACTGGTCCTCTTCTATCAGTACCATGCAGACACACTCTTCTTTTCGTGGGTCCATTTAACGTGTTCTCTGGCAAATCGTAGACGGACTGCTCTGCGGGCTGGGGTCAGTTTGGAACCAATAGCTGGCCTTTTTGGCTCAAGGTTAGCTGCCTTAAATCTTCTCCTGATTGTCTAGCTACTCACAGCGACTTCTCGCATTTCTCTGAGCTCCGGTTGTTATTTCTCGCTGACTTTGGCCTTGTCGCAAAAGTGTGACTGCTCGAGGAGCTTTATCACTTGTTGTGTCCTTTTTAATGCAGAATTCTTGTTTGTTCTATTCAACTTTCAACCTTCAGAAATTCCTTTTTTTGATGGTTAGAAGTTAAATGTAAAATTCTCCTTGACCGGAATCTCTTACACTTAATGAGCACTTAAATCCTGTTTGAATAGATATTCCCGAGACCATGATGCTCGGTGAAACATCAAAAGCTATCTAACCTAACCTGAATTAATCAAATTATGATTTGAGGAACGAAATAGAAATTGAATCGATTTTAAATACGATTGATATTGGAACAAGCACTCGTCTCATCAAGATCCCCCACTTGTCATGAGATCATCCGAACAAAGGTTATACGGGGAATTTTTAGTGGTTAAATGTTGAATATGGCAATATGCTAATACGTCGTGAAGTTTGCTACGAGTACAAATAGACAGTTAGGTTAGGTTAGTACAAATAGACAGTTAAGTTTTTGTCTAGGTAACATTACGTTAGAACAATAAAAAAAACTATAAAAAAACACAGTGAAGTTCCATTTCAATAAAATTACGTTCAACGCGCCTCCCTTGGAATTAGGTTAAATGTATTTCACTTCTTTTATAGATAGGAACTTTTCGTTGCGACACCGTATAATATAAAACCCCAGTCGTCTTTAACATGTTATTAGTTAATTCGTGATATTTCATCATGAATCTACTAATTTTGATTTTCGCGCACGGTCAAGTTAACTATATGAAAAGTTTTTTTATCCTAACCTAATATTTATATAGTGAATAGATAATGGTATTTTTAATTAAAATATTAAATTAAGTACGCGTACAATAAAAGTTTAATTTCTTCTGACATCGTAGCTAACTAACTAACGTCAATTGTCAGCTGAAACTACAAGTTTTTTATAAACTATTCCGGAATAAAAATTCAGTATAAATTGGAAAAATGAAATTATTAACTTACCTGTATCAACGTTTGTTTCGACTAATATTGTGGTATAATTTTCTACATTTTCTTCTGGTTTAAAAGCACTTATAAATGTCACATTATGTCCCTTTTTAGTTAACTCTAACATTAATCTATCACCCAAAATAAATTGACTTCTTCCTGTACTTGGAAATATACCCAAAATATTAGCTGCGTTAACAACGTCATTACAATATAATAAAAAAGTAAATTTTAATAAGAATTCGTACATGTTTCTATATAGAACAAATACACGACGAACTAATAGTGAATAGAGAAATATTTCAAGCGAAGCGTCTGTTGTAAAAGTTGAAAATACAGTTAGTAAATTTACAACATTCATTTACGTGTTAATACATTGAGAAATATGAATCCAGAGGTCACTTAACTCTTTCTATGGTGAATAAATGTTAATAATAAGATAGTTCTAAGTGACTATTGTTTCCAGTTGTCATCTAGATTATAAATTTATTATTATATTATTAATCAAAAACAAACTTTCGTAATTCTGTTGGCAGTGGCGTAGCAATGGTTCTGATTTATTAAAATATTGTTAAAAACGTGTATGTGGATCGTTTTATTCCTACTGGAAGAAGCAAAATATTCGGTGGAAGGAAAAAAATAACAAAAGATTCTGTCGTCTTCAGTGGCGTCCCATAGTTAAAATAAGTTGTTTCATGGACAAATTAGCTTTGGATATAAAAAAGACCGGTAACGAATAAAGATTTACTATCTTCAGATCTTATCCAGTTTACCAATACTTTAGAAAGCATTTTCTTCAACTTAACTTGGCTAACCAATTAGCAGTCTTTTTATATAACACGAAAAACGTAGAAAAGAAAAGTTTATTATTAAAAATAATTCTATTAGCTTTAGTACGTATTTAAAAATGCTCATACTGGTTCAAAGGTCGAAGGTAAAGTCTTTTACAAATCGTGTGCTTAAAACCGATTGCAAACATGTTGCATTGGTTATCTACCTCGCAGGAAACTAATAAAATGTTATACATTGAACAGAAAGATAGAAAAAAATCCTAAACAAAGATTTATCACCTCTGTAAACGTAAGGCTGATTAACAAACACACTGTAGATTTATTTTGGTCCCTAAAATATTTAATTTGTCTCAAATATTCAATTCTTGAAAGAATTATTTTACTATTTTTATCATAACGACAAAATCGTTTCTTTGTGTTTTTGTTCTCATTTTTTGATTTTGACTTGACAGTTTTTTGATTTATGAGAAATTCGATTCATTTGCCGAATATCTTTGATTTTATATTTGGGTAGAGATGTAAAGGGTGTCTTTTGGATTCATTTTTTACTGTGTCTCGTCTGAAATTATTTTTTCAATTCAGAAGTTGGTGGGAGATGAACAAATTTAAGTCTAATTCGTTAATTTTAACCATGGGAATCATATTTACGTTGTCTTAATGGAAAAGTACTTACTTAAAATGCTCTTTTACTTTTTGCCCACAATTATATGACTATCCCAAAATGCGGTCACATCACCTTTTCGGCCGAAGAAACCTACTTTACCTATTCGCCAGATTTAGCCCCTTCGGATTCTTTTTCCTTTTGGAATTGAAAATGCATTGAGGAAATGAAAATATAAAATACATTTTTGAAAAAACTATAGTCGGAATTTTTGACGTTAGCTGTGAATTTTATACGTTTACTGTTGGATTGTCATTAGTATTTTATAATACAAATACTTTTTAACTTCTTGAAATTACTCAAAAAGTAGGAAAACATCTTGAAATGTCATCGAATTCCTTTTGAATAGCTTTCAGTTTAGAAATAAACGAAGCTATTGAATATTATACAGGGTGCGGCAGCATAACTTCCTTTTTTCAAAAGTTAATAAAACTTATTGTATGAATCAGAAAATTTTTATTCGTTTTTTATAATACAGGCACATACATAAAGTTTTGTTTTACTGAGTTTTGAAGATCAAATCAGTTAGGTGACGTCCCCCATTCTCCATACACTGAGTAAACCGATTTCTGGCGTTTGTCATGACTCTTGCCACCATAGCAGGCGTTATGTTGGCAATTTCTTCCTGGATGTTCGTCTTCAAATCTTGTAGGGTCCTTGGACGGTTCACATACACACGGGATTTCAAAAAACCCCATAGGAAATAATCACAAGGGGTCAAATCGGGAGAGCGGGCTGGCCACTCCAAATCGCCCCTAATTGAGATAAGGCGCTCTGGGAAGTGTTCCCTCAAAACAGCCATCGATGTTCTTGAAGTGTGTGCCGTTGCTCCGTCTTGTTGGAACCAAGTGTCCCCTAAGTCCAACTCATCTAGCCGTGGGAAAAAAAATTCCTGTAACATGTTTACATACCGGTGCGAATTCACTGTCACTGTGACTTCATTTTCCTCAAAGAACCAGGGACCAATAATTCCACGTGAGTAAATTGCACACCACACTGTGACTTTAGGTGAATGCAAAGGCCGTTGATGCAATTGTCGAGGATTGGTATCAGCCCAGTAGCGCATGTTTTGTTTGTTTACGGATCCACACAAATGAAAATGGGCTTCATCACTAAAAAAAACAATAGCGTCCTCAGGAACGACTTCCAGAAAAACCTCACACGCGTTCCTCCGAGAATTGAAGTCACGTTCAGAAAGTTCCTGCACAATTGCCATCTTGTATGGATGAAAATGAAGATCATCATGAAGTATTCTCCTCACAGAACGATCGGAAAGTCCAAGGGCAGACGCATGTTTGCGCGCAGAACGCCGTGGTGATCGCAACACTGAAGTTCTAACTAACTCAATGTTCTCCGGTGATCTAATGGGCCGAGGGACTCCAGTTCTTCGTCTTGTCACACTTGCAGTTTGTCTGAACGTAGTGACCCACGTAACAATTGATTTCCGGTCCGGGACAGGGGCCAAGGGGGCTAAATTAAAGCGATTCCGAAAGGCGCGCTGGGTTGCGATCACAGAACATCCGCTCGAAAAGTAAACCTCAACGGCAAACGCACGCTCCTCACTGTTCCAACGCATGATGGCGACTGAACTGTGCCGGGACAAAACTTTATAGTCCCCCCTCTCGAACGAGACCACTGGCACTCCGTTACGACATCTACCGACTAAATGGCGAACTTTTTAAAAAAGGAAGTTATGCTGCCGCACCCTGTATTATAATCTCTGAACGCAAAATTGTATTTCTGCGAAGTGACATAATCGTAACGAATACCACTCGAGGACTCGAAAACAATCGATTATTTCACTCATAACTCGAAGTAATCATCAAGCTCTATCGAGTTTTTGTCATGTCGATATTAGAACATTATATATATAAAAGGGTGGGTTAATCAAAGTATAGATTGTGATACTTATAATAAAAAAATTATTATTTTGTGAATAAAAAGTGAATATAATTTATAAAATATGAATAGATTTATTTATTACAACACACGCGCTTTATAATAAAAATAATAAACACAATAATTTGATAATAAAAACATCGAGTTAGCTTTTATTTTGTTTTTGCTACAAGTGCAGAGTAAGCTAATACCCTGAAGACGATTATTTCCGCTAACAGTACTACGATGTTCATATAAAAATTTTCCTAAAATAAAATTTAAATTAAATTAATTAATTTTAATAAAGGTCGTTTGTGTTTTTTTTAATTCTCTTAAACATTTATTTGCCGTATTATACCCAACAGGAAATCTTGTTTTGCTCTAATCATTAAACAACAAAAACCAATAAAGAATACAGTTTGAGTTTTGAGGTTAAGTGGAAAACTATGTCGATGGCAGATATTCCATTTCTTTACAACTTTTCTCAATAGAAAGGCACGTTTTGTCGTAATTCGAAAAATTAAGAAAAAATACAGTTTTTCTTCAATTTCCTTAAAATTTTGAGGTTAATTGGAATACTAATTAATGTCGATTGTAGATATTCTAGTTCTGAATAAATTTATTCACCACATTTTTCAAAAAGAAGATTTCGTTTTGCCGTAATTCGTGCTTGATAACAAAAATCAAGAAAAAATACAGTTTTTCCCAAATTTCTCTAAAATTATGAGGTTACTTGAAAAACTAATTGATGTCTATTGTAGATATTTTAGTTCTGAATAACTTTATTCGCCACATTTTTCAAAAAGAAGATTTCGTTTTGCCGTAATTCGTGCTTGAATAACAAAAATCAAGAAAAAATACAAAAACCAGTTATTCATTGTATTAGTAACTATTAAGAAAAAGTATTCGGAAATTTACAAGTTCTATTCGTATTTGAATTAACAATCAAAATAACAAAATATTCTGCCGTAGTGTAAGTGGTAACTTAGATCATTGTCAAATTTCGATATAACTTGACGTATATTTTCAATCACTGCCGCACTTTAAGTAAGTAAACGATTATTTTTGCGAAATTTTGCTTTCAATGTACCACAAACCATTTCTATGGGATCAAACGCAGCTAATTTTCCCACTAGAGCTTCAGCTTCAACCTTCATGTCATCTTCATAAGCTTCAACAAATGGTGAATTGAAGTAAATGAAGAAAAGTCCGTTACTTTTACTTTCACACAGACAAATGGCAAATGTCCAACTGTCACATTTAACTATAATTTCTTATAAAAACAAGAGCACGTCAAATACTCAGGGATACATCTGGATCGCAGAACACACATAGTCATTCACGTAAACTAGTTATTTAAATAATTAAACAATATAATAAAGTACTTTTACCTCCCTAAAACTATACGCTTGTAGCACTTCCTGTCCATTTCTAGCACAAAACGTGCTGTTATTAGAACATTGAATATTTGTAACATCTTTCCATTGATTCACCATCAAAGCTTCATTACCATGTCTAAACCATGATGTGTACGACAACCATTCGAAATATTTCGGTATAGACCTAGAATTTTTCGAATAAAATAGGAACAATCTTCATGTTTCAATAGATTTCCGGTCATATATCTTAACAAGTTTATAGTAAAGCTTTGGAATGGAAATTAATAACAAAAGTGTCCTCTAAAAAAGCCTGGGAATAATTTGTATGTATGGAAACAGGAAAGGTATATAAACACATATTTCGAGACACTCTGTATGTAGTGAAAGGATATAAATAAACAGAAATTTTCATATATCAGGGCCAAATCTTTCCTCATACGAATAACGTCCTCGTCCATACCACAAATAACCTAAATGAATATCCATAAAGTCCAAAAGGTGCTTTAGTGCTGATGAGTCATAATTCACTTACTTCAAATTCATGAAATAACCTCCGAACAGCAAAAAAGGAATAAGTAGAATACCCCCCAAGGACAAAGCCATCGATTGGGTGCTCGCCATACACGAAATGAAATATCCTAAAATATTTAAAAATAAGTAGAAAGTCCTTCATATATACATAGTTATGCAAAAATACGACACTTTTAAGGTGTCTACCCAGCACGAGTTTATACTAGATATTTCCCAGTATCACAACTTTTTTAAAGTAAATATTCAATTTTTTATGATTATTTTAAAAACATCGGGTTCCCATGAATGACCCGTTATTTTATGGTTTTTACTTCTTCTATTGTTTCTTTGTTTATTTTTATTATGGTGTCGTTGTAGTTACGTTTGAAATTCATTCCATTTGTCGCAATAATTGTTGATTTCGGCTTTGTGAGTTTCCAGGTTTTCCATTATTATTTTTCGTTGGTATATTCGTTCTTTTTTGCGTTAATCATTTTTCTTTCATTTTCCTGCGAAAGACCATCGGGTATTTAAATGTTAAGTCGTACGATCTTCCCGTTAAATATCCGTTTGTTGATTATATTAAATTATTTGGTATTTGTGCTGTTTTCATATGTATATCAGTGTTTTCTTCCACACTGTATCCTAAGCTTTTAAATATCTTTTAAAAATGTTATTTATATAAAATCTCAACTGCGGTTTACGTAAACTTACCATAACCTAAAGCTACGTTAGCAACCAATACCATTATTCCACATGTGGTGGCGTAATTAATGAAATGCGGATTTAGTCCAACGAGGAAATAGCATACCGACGTGAATACCAGAGGAATTATAACAAAAAATGGCAGCTCAGCCAATGTTTTACTCAAAAAATATATATCGGTGCGGTATATTTGTTTACGATGTTCTCGAAGAAATATTGGTAATTCCATGGTGAAGGTCTTGAAAAAGAATATAAAAATTAAGTTTAAACAATATTAGTCAACTAATTGAGCCAATCACAGAGATAGGCAAATCGATATAGAGTAAAAATATGAATATTTTGATATTTCGATCTTCATTCTACCAACTGGGTGTCCTCTTAACTAAATTAAATAGAAGATTCTTAAGCATATTGAAAATCGACGTTTCGGTGACAAACACACAAATAAAAATATCAGTAACAGACGTCAGAAATAAATTTTACAGATACTAGGAATTGAAACAACACGAACTTTTTAAACATTTTACCTGGAACCCAAAGCCCTTCATATCTAAGTAGTACCTGGTACTTTACATTGAGTTTTTCTGCTCTTATTCACACTTTTCAAAAACTTAAACATAAACATACACAGATTGTACTCAACTTAGAAATCAGCACTCATAGATCAAACTTATATTAAATTACCAGTTTTTTAGAATTTCAGATTCTCTACTATAAGCAACTGGTAAAAAATCACTCTGTATACGAGGATGTAAAGATATCTAGTTAGCCTAGACCAAAAAAGATGTCCAAAGAAATTGGGAAAATCGAAAAATTGGAGTATCGAACCATCATCAAGTACCTGTATTTAAAAGGGTTAAGAGGTAAGCAGATTTACGAAGATATGCTTAATACCCTTGGTGATCAATATCCTTCGTATGCGACCGTGAAAAATTGGACTGCAAGCTTCGAAAGAGGTAAATTTTCCATTGAAGATGATGACTGATGATCGGGAAGGTCAGTTTCTGTGTCAGTCCCCGAAAATATCGATGCAGTTCATGACATGATTTTATCAGACCGTCGAATTGAGCTAAAACGGATATCTGAAGCACTGAATATTTCATACGAACGCGTTCATCATATAGTTCACGGCAATTTGGACATGAGAAAAATTGCTGCAAAATGGATCCCCAAATGTTTGAATGTTGACCAAAAGCGTGCAAGGATAGAAGCATCGCGTTCGATCTGTGATCGATTTGAAAACGATGTAGACTTCTTAAACCGAATTGTTACTATGGAGAGATTTTGGTACATTTCTACGATCCAGAAACAAAGCAACAATCGATGGAATGACGACACTCTGGTTCTCCAAGACCTAAGAAGTTTCTGCTGGAAAAATTCTTGCTTCAGATTGAGATTGACATGGAGTAATCATGATTTATTTTTTGAATAAGGGTAGAACAATAACTGGAGATTACTATTCGACATTATTGACTAATCTACGGGAAAAAATTAAAGAGAAAAGACGCGGAAAGCTATCCAAAGGTGTTTTGTTGTTGCAGGACAATGCCCCTGCACACAAATCTCATGTTGCCATGCAAAAAATTCGTGATTTAAGGTTTGAATTACTAGAAAAACCCCAACAACATTTGGCTCCGTCCGACTATCATCTCTTTCCTCAACTGAAAAAAAGTTTAAATGGTCGTAAATTCTCTTCCGACGAGGAGGTAATAAAAGCTGTGGAGGTCTGGTTTGCAGAGCAAGAAGAAACATTTTTTTAAAGGTCTAGAGACGTTGAAGGTTCGCTGTAATAAATGTATCGAATTAAGAGGAGAATATGTCGAGTAATAAAATATTTTGACATTGAAATTTTGTTTGGTTCGATAGTAGGCCAAGAATTTTTCAATATATCCTCGTACACTATGATGTGTAATATTAGTTTAAAATAAATTTATTAGTACTTACATGAATAACAGCGAAGACATTTTGAAACGTCATACTGGTTAAAAATAAAAATAAGACACCATTAAGATTCATTACGCCTTCTTGGTTCATTTTTTGATTGAAATAAAGCACTGCTATCAGTAAAGATGTTATCTACAATAAAAATCGACCCATAAAGGCTTTCCGAATTACTTTCATTGGAATTTCGAAACTATAATCGAGAAAAGAGAAATAACACGGAGAGAAGTAAAAAAACAAAACAGTAGGATTCTAATGGTGAGTCCACACGATACAGACTTTTGTTCGTACAGATATCTATACAGACTATGAAGTCGGAACAAAAAAATTTTACCCAAACATGTTGATAGAATGTCTGTACTGACTTTTCTATAATTTTCGTTCGAAAATACAATTTAAATTTCTTAGCTAGCAGACTTACATGCATACCCCAACTTTTGGACCGCACCGATATTTGTCTGTACTGTCTAGTTTGCACAGACCAAATTCTATAGAATTTTATGGAAGTCTGTATCGTGTGGACTTACCATAATCTTAGTTCCTGTTGTCTTTACGTCTTTAAACAAAATACGTGTTTCTTGGATACCGTACGTCTTTGAAATTTCCATATCTTAAAACACCGATGCTTACGTCTACTGATCCTCAAGCGCAGCTTCAGGTACTCAGTCGAAAGAATAGAGATGTGTGAAAACGAAATAGTAAAAACTAGCAAATTAGAAAAATCTGTTTTTCCTACAGCACTTAATAAAAAGAAAAATTTGTATTCAGTACATGAATGTACCTGATGTTGGGACACATTAGTATGTGGAATTGATTATATATTTTCTTTATAGACAAAAGTTTCGAGTTACGATGTATGTTCGCGATAAACTCCGAAAATAACATAAAAATAACTGTCTATTAATTCTCATACCACTTCGAAAATATGTAAGTATGTCTTGATTACTTTTTATTTTCTTTTATTTTGATTTTATATTTTGAAAATTGTTAATTTATTCAGTCGTATGATTTAAGATAAGATGAATAAAATGAAAACCTCTCTATCTAAGACTTAGAAAACATACAAAGAAGAAACAGAGAGAGATAACACAGATAAAGATTAACGAAAAGATTGCAGACAGAAAGAAAACTGAAAAATGACATAGAAAAGATACAGATAAAACAAAGCGACGAGAACGAGGAACAGAGGGAGGGAGAGACGACACTGAATTGGAGAAAGAGGCAAGCAGAAAGTAGACAGTGAGTAGAGAGTGAGGCAATACAGAGGAGACAGACAAAGAAGACTCAGAGATAAAGAGAGGCAACACAGAAAGAGACAAAGACAGGCGGAATCTAGACAGGGGGCAGAGTGAGATAAGCCACAGTAAGAAGCTAATCTGAAAATCCTCTAGGACATATATCAAAATAAAATATTGAGTCATATCATGGCTTCAGTCAGAGGGAAATTTCAAAAATTTGTGTAAATAATTTATACTGTCACTTACCACAGTCTGAAATAATCTAACTTTAATAAGTGCGGGATCTTTAAGAATACTAATCAAAGATCTCCATATTAATCCACAAAATTGCACACAACACGAAGCCTTGTGATAGTAGGAAATCATATTTTTCGTATTTATATTCTTCTAAAACAGAATTATCAAAGAAATGATTCCAAATAAAAATTTGTAGTCCGACCAATAAAAAATTTATTTGTATTAGATATTGTAACGTTTCTCGTGTAAAAGGTTCGTGGATACAAGTTAATTTCAAACTTAAAATTCATTCCAAACACTTTAGAAAACGAAAATTGCACTTATTCCGCCCGAATAACTTTTATAGCTCACCGTATATCTTCAATAACTGTGAGTATCTCCACTATATATGATCTTGCAATTACTCTAGAACATTGTAGAAACTTTATAAAATGTCTAGTAATAAACAACTTCCGTTATTCCAGATATATCTAGACCATAGCAAATGGCTACCCAATAATAGATGAAGTCACACGCCATCTTTTGTGGCAGTGCTTTTAAATGGCGTGCAGCTGTGTATCCGTTAGTTTATAATTTCCATAATTACATAATTACACACAAATATTTGGGTGTTTAATTTATTAAAAACAAAAATTAAAAGAAGAAAATGTTTTGCTAGAAAATCAGCTGAAAAAGTAATAAATAAACTTCGTAATGAACGGTTCATGTATAGAGTGAAAAATCTTATTTCTAAGCCGAGCAGTCCCGTAGAAATATATAAATATAATAATTCGGCTTCGATCATTTTGATACTTTTTTTTATGTTTGCCATAACATTCATGAAACAAAGATTAGTTGGCGATTTCTATATCGTTTTGCCTTTTCAGAAGTCGAATTAAGATTGTATCTCCTCTTTTCCCATTCATTTTGTCTGTGGTACTTTCTTTTCCATATTTCTTTCATTGTACCTGGTGAATCCATTGTCTACTTGTTCTTCTTGTTTGCTTTTCCCTTAGTCGACCATTTCCACTAATTTCCTGGCTATTTTTTGTCATTTCATTTCTATTATACGTACACCAATCAAATATCAAATTCTGGGTTTGCATTTTATTAGCTTCTATTCAATGGTTGTTTTCTCAAATTAAAATCTATCTCTTCGGACAGCGTCTTTTACAAACGGAACTCGTTTGATGTTTATTTGTATTTAAGTTTTTTAGTAGCAGGCGTTTTATTTACAATATTTCTTCTATTCTTATTTCCTTTTCTCTTGGTCGACCATTTCAACTAAATTCCTGGCTATTTTTTGTCATTTCATTTCTATTATACGTACATCAATCAATGCCTATTTTGTATTTCTTATTTTTTTCTAGATTTGCATTTTATTAGCTTCTATTCAATGGTTGTTTTCTCAAATTAAAATCTATCTCTTCGGACAGCGTCTTTTACAAACGGAACTCGTTTGATGTTTATTTGTATTTAAGTTTTTTAGTAGCAGGCGTTTTATTTACAATATTTCTTCTATTCTTATTTCCTTTTCTCTTGGTCGACCATTTCAACTAAATTCCTGGCTATTTTTGTCATTTCATTTCTATTATACGTACATCAATCAATGCCTATTTTGTATTTCTTATTTTTTTCTAGATTTGCATTTTATTAGCTTCTATTCAATGGTTGTTTTCTCAAATTAAAATCTATCTTTTCGGGCAGCGTCTTTCACAAACGGAACTCGTTTGATGTTTATTTGTATTTAAGTTGTTTAGTAGCAGGCGTTTTATTTACAGTATTTCTTCCAATTTTGATGTATATATATTAGCACTTACTCTGTAGTTAACAACTCTGTCTAATTCCAAACCCTCATCTGAAGTTCTAAATTTTTGGAATAAGTACGAAATACGTTCATAACATCTCTCTTCATGTTCTGGATTTATTGACGTCATTCTTATGTAATAATCCGCTGGGTTAAAGAGATGCGGACAAACTATTCCATTACTGAAACAAATTATTCATTAAAAAACAGTTTCATAATCCTGCACTCCCTCAAAAATAGTAAAAAAAAATCTTTAAAACCATATATACCATTACCAAATAATGGTTATATTCAACTTTTGTCTTCCTACCTAAGAAGACCCAGATAAATCATATCTTTAAAATATTCCCAAAAAACACCGAAGAATTTATCAAAAATGAGGATATGAGCGACTCACAATTTGTGCTTAGACAAAAATTAGGTAATCGAGAAGCAATAATCCACACGCAAGGATTAGTCCAGGATTGCCATGACCAATATATCTGTCCAAGCTTCGTAGATTACGAGAAGGCGTTCGATAGTATCCAACACCTCAATAAACTCGATCATAAGAACAATCGATGTATTGGAACCAAATATTACAAGTAAAAATACATGATAATGTCCAAGACCATATAAACCAAAATAAGACAATGTGTATGTATGCTGTGTAAAAGATTATACCAGAGGTAACTCAATTCACTGTGTTATACATCGACAGCATCTAGTAGCGAAAAATTTGAGTGATAGATTGCACCAATCGCTTCAATTTGTGATTCATGCAGTTAAAAAAAAAATTGAAGTACACTGGTTGTCAAAAGAGGCATGTTTATCAAGATTTTATTTATTTTTTGAGTCAATTTTTGAATTCCTGGCAAGTAAAGATCCTGATTTAAAAGAAAACCTGATCAATTTTAAAGCAGACAAATTTAATGACCTCAACTTACAACTACAAGTGTGGCAGCGTCAATTTAATAAAAACAAAGAGTGTAATTTCAACTTTTCTTGGATTCGTGGATGCAGATATCAGATATGATGATGACATGGTCTTAATCGCTGGCAACTAATCGGATTTATAACAATTGATCCACATAGTAGGAAAGCAGGAAAACAAAGCAAAACATTTAATAAATTAGAGGCTTTCGAAATGTGGATATATCTTCTTTGGACAGCTAGATTAACTTATTAACATAAACAAAAAACAACGAGAACTCTTTGAAATTATTAAAAAGAGGAAAAATACATACTTTGGGCACGATTCGAAAGATGTAATATCAAGAAGAAAGCATTTGATCTGCACGTTGAAAATTAACAAAGTTATTTACTTACGTCTTGAAGAACGTATCAGCTGCTTCTCTTCCTCCAAGGTATATCAGACGTCCTTCAACTAAATATAAAACTTTATCGAATATGTTATACATGTCAGAATTAGGTTGGTGAACGGAGCACAATATAGTTCTTCCACTGTTTTTCATCGATTGTAAAACCCGTACGATTTGCAACGCCATTGATGTATCCAATCCACTCGTAGGCTCGTCACAAAACATTATGAGGGGATTACTTAAAATTTCTGTGGCGAACGAAACTCGTCTTCTTTCGCCACTGGATAAAACTGCTCCATAAATAGAGCCTAATCTAAAATTTTCTTTGTCTTTCAAATATAACTGAAACATGGAAACGAAATATTTTACAATAATCCAGAATTCCTTAAGTTGATTTTAATGTTTATAAATATTTCGCATGGTATTGTGGGTTGAGGAATCAGAATAAAATTAATGTTTCTATCCTTCATTTGATCTTCATCAAGGCTAAAAATATAATTCAAAACAAGTAATAAAAATCCTTTTTTTTACTACTGGTTTTCAAACTACTAAAATTTATTGACTTTTGTTGAGGTACAAAATTTGTTCATTATTAACCAATGTAAACTTACTTCCATTAAAACTTTATCAACACGTCGTTTTCGATTGGCTAAAGTGACATTTTGATCCATTCTAAGATAAGCCTGAAAATTTAAACACGTTTTAATGAATTAAATTACTGCTTCGGATGTACTCTTCGGATATCACTAAGCATAATGATAAGACAATGAACGATACTTCCTCTGTTGAAAAAAAATCATTAATACTCATGGAACATTAAATTTTGATTATTTAAAAAACATGGCAACGCCGCAATCATCGAGTGTCAGAAATGATGCGATCTAATAATAAGGATCAATCAGTTCGACGTAAACACAAAGATCAAGATGAGTTTGGATTCTACTGTTAATTGTTAATATCATCAAGACTAAATAGTGAAATTCACTTTATGTGTGGATTTAACAAGCTTGAAACTAGTAAACTTTTGAAAAAATTGATGAATTGGTGCATTTTCCCGCTCAATTGCTGGTGATTGTTTCTTCCGATAAGTGTGAAAATTGCGAACAGATATTCATCAAAGAATAGTCAAGCGTATGGAGACAGCTCTATGAGTGATGGCGTTGTTCGGGAACGGTTTCGAAAAGATGGCTGAACTGATGTTTATCATGGAGATATCAAGGACGCAATTTTGTCTCTACAGATGACATTGTTCAGAGAGTTGATCGAGTGGTTAGGGAAGCTCGCAATTTTCAAGATATGCACTGTAGTCTATCTTTATTGAATAGTTGCGCTAGAGAAAATTTTCCGCTTGCTAGTTCCTAACATTGTTGACCGACAACCAAAATTCTCCTCGATTGGGTACAGCTTTGGAATTTCTTGACCGTTATAATAATAATAATGAAGAATAAAATCCATTGGGACAGGTTGTTGCTTGGATGTATGCAACCTGGAACAACAGATTCATATTGTGAAACTTTGTGACGCTTACGAAGAGCTATTCAGAACAAACGAAAAGGCTTCTGGAAGTGTTCTGATCCACGAAAATACCCGTCTCCACAGCGCTCCTGTAACCCAATAACTTCTTCGGAAATTTTAATAGAACATTTTCTATACACCCAATATATAGTCCAGACCTTGCACCGAGCTAGGAACACAGGGACATTCGAATTTACGTTCAAATCTAGTTAATAATTTCACTCAATTCTGAATGGAAATCAACAAAGTTAATTTGAAGAGGATCGATATGCAATTCATGCAAAATTTATAGGTTTGCAATTCTAAGAAAAAATGTAATTACTTTTGATTTAACAACCAATCAGATGTCAGTCAGATCACTTGACTAATCTAACTTTGTTGTAAAACCAACTTTTTCCATTTCTACTATGTAATTTTCTTATTGTTTGTTCCTACAAATTACTTAGTAGTTTTTTTCTTAATGTCCTAGGGTTTTTGAAGTACCCTGCTTAAAGTTAGTGTCAGAAAACTGGAGCGTTAGTTTTGGTTAGTAGTAGACAACATCGTGCAATTTCAATCATATGCAGTATTATGAAATTGCAAGATGTAGCTTGTTTTGCTGCATGCTTAGCATCTTAACGCAACGAAATCAGTTATTATCGTACGTAATACTATAAAGAGATTTAACGACAGGTCCTCGACCGACCCCTCTCGTTCCTTATCTTTGTTCTCCTCTGTCCTCGAGAGAAAATTGATACAATCTTTCTAGTCCAACTTACTGTTGCTTAATCAATAGTTATCAAACCACATAGTTGTTGGTGGGGCACCTCAAATCACGTGGTTGCCTTCCCAAAACGTGACCAGATTTACACCATCAGATTTCACGAGCTGTAGGTCCTGTAGAGTCGATTTAGAATCCCTAAATCAAGTCTTAAAAACTCTGCATTATATACAGGGTGTTTCAAATTAAGTGCGGACTATCGCTAACTTTTTTAATATTCTAGATACGAAGTCGGTTAAATTAGCAAAGTAGTAGTATTTTTTACGCTGATTAAAATGCCGGATAAACAGAAAAACAATTGCTTGTACCGTTTTCGAGTAAATCGGAAAAACTGTATATTTTCGGCTCAAACTTTTCGAAATTATAACATAAAAGCATTAGTCTAAATCTAAAAATAACCAACTTATTAACGTATTCATCTCTCCAACATGTGGATATTTATTTTTTTAACAAGTTGGCTAAGGTAAACCTCAAGAATAATCTAAATATTTTATTACAGTATAAAAAACAAATACAAACTAGATTAGATGTGCAAAAATATCGCGGTTTGGTCCATAAATTTTCGAGTATACTTTAGTACACGTTGCGTAGCTTTTTGCCGTCGATGGATGCTATAATGTGTCTGATACTATCTTCAAATTCGGCCAGATTCGTATATCTTTTTTTATAGACCTCGTTCTTGACATAACCCCAAAAATAAAAGTCCAGGGGAGTTATGTCAGGGGGCCAACGTGTAGCACCATTTGTAGCAATCCACTTATCTTGGAAAAGTCTTTCCAACAACATTCTGACTTCGCGTACCTGGTGGAGAGGAGCTCCATTTTGTTGAAAATAAATTTGGTTACGTGCTTCTAAATCAAGATCATCCAAATATTCTCCCAGTACCTCTGATAGCATATATTAAACTACACCATATATTAATACTGAATTGTTTTTGCGGATTGATTGGATGAGTAATAAATGAATTTTCTCGACACCAATAGTGCATGTTTTTACGATTAAATATACCCCTATTTGAAAAATTCGATCCATAAAATGGATTTTAAAAAATTGCATTTCTGCCTACACACATTTACAAACCATTGAGCAAAGATCGATGTTGTATTGGAGTTTTAATATTCTGCAAATAATTTGGAAAAGTTTGAGCCAAAAATATACAAGGTGTTCAATAAAAAAATTTAACGATTTAAGATTTTATTATCTGACTAGAATAAGATTGTCATATTAAAAGTACGATCAATAATATGATATAATTCAATAAATAATGGAACTCACATGGAAAAGTAAATGTTCCCTTACGGTCAACGTTGGTATGAAAATATCATGTTGATGGACGTGCCCTGACACATTTCGTAAACGATCAAAGCATACATCTTCACCATTAATACGAACTTCACCCATTCTTTTTAGATGTTTCACCGGCGTACCAGTTATAGCGTGTAACAAAGTAGATTTTCCAGATCCGCTACCACCTAGAATCGCTAAAATTTCTCCCGGATAGGCAACGCCACTAACTATAAACCCAAAACATCATTATAACAAGTGATAAGAGAAGATTTCTTTCTTCTTACCGCCGTGAAGAAGCACACCCGTCTTCCTAATTTTCGATGCCCATAAACTTTTCCGGTATTGAAAATATGCTATTACGTCTTTCCACGCGAGCGTTGCTCGGTCATTTTCGGGAATCACGTCTTCAACAAAATCAAAACTTGGTTCATCGTAATGTTGATGAAACGATTCTGCAAAGTGTTGTAATTCTTGACTTGATTGTACTTCTCGCTAAAAGATAGACAATAGATAATCCAGTTTAACTAGTAGAGAACGGGAAAATATTGAATGAAAGTGAAATAATATCCAAATCGGAAAGACATTCGTCATTCGTCAAACTTGCGATCTCAGTCAGCTAATCGTATATAAGAATTGCTAGCTCGGTATTTATAATCGAAAAAAATCATTTAGATATACACCATGCTCAACTGAAGAAACAGTTGCCATAATCTTCCTTGATGACATGTCTTAGAAAATAGATTTCAAGAAGATTGCTTTTGACCTATTCAGATCTATTGTAGTCCGCTAAATCTAACCCTGTCGACCTAGAAACTGAAAGTAAATTCCAGTTTTATTATGTTGTCCTTTTAAATCGGCTACCTTTTCCATCTTTTCCATAATTTTCTTTCTTCTTCTTACTGAGACGTCTGTAGTATTGAATTTGGATTAATACTGAATCCCAATGACATAGAATATGCTGCGCATTTTCTCTCTTTGATGAACACCTCCACTTAATGATGGCTCGACGTCTTCGAAGCGTTCATACGTCTGGCAGCTTCTACCAGTTCCCTAAGTCTTCGCCACCTATTGCAATTATTAAATTGACAAGTGTCCCATATCGTTGGCCGCTTTTAGTGTCTAGCTTAAGTCGTTATTACAGATCTAGTCTTAACTTGGTAGATTTATCAAAAATTTCATTGCAGTTGTCGAAAGAGTTGGGAAAATTAGCTTATATCCATGATGTAAACATCTAATCTAAATCAGCTGCAAGATTTTATATCTGTGACAACTGTAAGCTCTGTTAGCACTAGCATTAGTGATTTTTGGCTTCTTAGCGTTAATTGTTAGACAATGTTGAAGTGTGATGTGTTTTCTGAGTGTTTTATGGGGAGTATTATTCCGGACACTACCCCTTTGACAACAATCACTATATGGTCTGCGTATTCTTGGTACTGGAAATTCTCTGAACATTAAGTAGACCTAATGAACGATGAAAGGTATAGGGATTTTTCTGAAACTATAACCTGGATTGAAGTAGATCACCTGATTTCGGATCCTAGCCCAGAACGAAATTTTTAGATCACAGTTTCCCAACGTCGCGTTTAATTTTCGGTGGAAGAACTTTTGATTTTCATTACATTTTTGTACGTAAATTCTTTCATGATATTCATTCAGTTGTATAATAAATCCTGGATATAAAGCAATTGTTATTGAATAGTAATCAACGCTTAGCTCCATCACACGGTTTTTGCACTAAAATTTAATACCAATAAATCATTTTCATGCTGAAAAGTATAAAAACCGCAAATATCAGTAACTTTTATAGTAGACAGCCATTTAAAGGTTCCAGCTCGATTCTGCGCATTCTCAAGCATGCGCAGTATATATATAAAGTGTCTCGAACGAGAGAGAAGATGAATTACCCATACCCATGGTGTAATAGAGACAAGATGAATTCTTTTCGTAGACCAATTTTTGACCTGTTCTGCCCACTTCCAAAACGCCGCCATATTGCCATGCAATCATAATATTGTTGTTTTGAAAATAATAACCTAGACAAGGGTCGCGCATAGCTATATATTCGCGGTTTTTTATTGTAAATCTTACAGACAGCAAATTGTAATAATTGTAAAAATTGTAAAAATAGTCGATATGACGTAGAAAAATAGATGTAGATCTTCAAAAAACTAACAAAAATCTGTATAATTTGTACACTAACACATTTAATTTGTCCATTTCATTTACTTCAGTTATATCATTTTAAATTATTTAATACAAACTCAAATTTGATATTTTCTCAATTCAAACATTGATTGACATGAAAAAAAAACAAACAACAATAAATGAATGTAATTGCGTCATCATAGCATCCAGCATTAAAATTCGCGCAGTCTTGTGATCGGCTGAATTTCTAGTATGGCAGCGTTTTGGAAGTTTTTTTCATTGGTCGTTCGCCTATTACACCATGCCCATACCAACCGTCTATATAGTAGTTTGACAGATATGAACATATCCATAGACCATAGACAAATGAAACAAACCGTCAGCTGAACGCATTTATTCAACGATCTACCAGGATAGAAACGATCATATACGATTACGACCTGATTAACGATATATGTAGTACATCTATATGGACAATTTCTGTAAGTTCAGACTAAGGAAGACAGAATGATAACTCTTTCTCTATCCTCCGAGGTTCCAGGTCGGTTCTGCGCATTTTCAAGCATGCGCAACATGTATGAACAACAATAAACGTGATTCGAATTAGCTAGACATTCAGATCATATTCGAGGTAACCCGTTCATATTTTTCGAAAAATCCTATAGATTACAAATTCTTTCTATTGATGTCTCGTCACCATTTGATCAGAAATGTATCTCCATGCCAAGAATGCCACAGAACTCAGTCATCCAAACGTGTCTACTATCTATTCACTGACCTAATCTTATATTAATGCAACTAAATGTTTTTGATTTTAGGACTCTTCTGTTTTAAAATTAGTTTTATTTTTGATAACTTTTAAAAGAAAGATAAATTTTGAGGTTTCGACTTTTCTTTAAGTCTTTATCAAAATATGATATTGACACTGACAATTTGCTTATTTATATTGATCTATAGATCACCTTCATCATGAATATCAAAATAAGAACTTTGTTCCAATAAGAAAAATTAATTTTTCCTTGTTTCCCACATCTCAAATATTTAGCAGTAATCAATTAAATTTATTAGAATTTACAAAATAGAATAAATTTTACTTAAATTATTTAGACCTTTTTTATCATTCATAGCTTATATTAATCTACTGCAAATCGTGCGAATTTGATAACTTATTCATAAAAAAGTATACTCACATTTTTAGTATCACTGGAATAAAGTTTATATGGTTCAGAGACCAATAAAGGTATATTTTCGTTACTCATAGTATTAAACAAAACTTTCACACGATCAAAATAATATAAATATAATAAAAAAATTTTTTATATTTCTTGTATCGTTTCTCAATAGTGTTTATTTACTAACGAATGAAGGGAAACTATCCGTGTGTGTTTTCTTTTTTCATACGGTAGGTATGTAAATTGATCGACTTCGTATTAGTTTTACCAAAGCTATCGGGTGTCTCCCTCATTCTTTAAAGGCTTTTTATATGCACTTACAAGGTTTACAATTGCGGAAAAGGAAAAGTATCGGTTATATTTTATTACAGGGTGATAGGAAATCAGTGACAATGAGGATGTCAAGAATTTCATTTTTATTTTATGTATATTTGATCACTACATTATTATCACGAGATATACTTTTATTGATAGTAGATGATAAATCTAGTTACTTTTGGCTTAACAGATCAGCTGAGTTTCGTAAAACTTCGCTCTGTTATTTTCATTGTGAAACTATAGGTATAAAATATTAGATGAAATTTGAGGTTAGGAATTTTGTTTACTTTTACTGTTTACAAAGACTTGCATGCAATTTCTTGTAAGTTGTATTGCATTATGTCAAGCTGCCTTAACAGGTTAGTTTAGTTGCAACTTGTAAGGTGTAGTGTGCGATCTATGGTGATTTCTAGTTCGATTATGGAAAATTTGAAAGTGCTGCGTAAACGTGGAAAAATTAGTCCTTTAATAGAAAATGAAAAATGTGAAATCTTCAATTCACAGAGTGATTAAAGAAGATTAATTGTTTATTAGATTAGACCAACTATTTATCTTTTATTTGTAAAGTATAGATAAACTATAAATAAAACAAAGTATATATTATCTCATCCGTGCAGTTTCGCCATCTACTTCTATTTTCAAAAACTCATCATAGAGTTCCATATCAATATATTGGTTAGATTTAACAAGACTTCATAGAGGGCGCGGTATATCACAATTAATATATTTTATAATTTAAAATCAAAAACTCCAGTTTGGAAAAAATATTTCAGTCTAAATTAAATAGAAACAGTCGTTACATTCTTGCCATTTACTCTTATTTTTAAAACTAATTATAGGAGTTCATGTCAGTATATTGTGAAGTTTCACTAAAGCTTCATAGAGGGCGTGGTATTTAACAATTAATGTATTTCAATATTTACTATTTATTTCATTAGATGAGTTTCCTTACCATTAAAATATTACCGGGTGAACAAATAAATCGTGATGGTAGAAATGGTTTATTTTAAAATCATTTAAGTTTACTGTAGAGCGTTATAACTTGTCCTGTTATAACAAAAATCATGAAAAATATTCTTAAAGTTACTTACTAGTTGAAATTTTCGAGCTGTATGAAACGAAAAATATTTTGATAATTATTTAGTAGTAGATCAGTATGGTTACCGAGGATTAAAAATCTAGTTCCAAAAATACAAATTTTTTCAACTAATCAAACGTAATTTTTTATCAAAAAATAAATGTAAATTCTTTTATAAAAAACGAGCTGAAACTTTGAATTTATTTAAAAATGTATATCGCTAAATTATACTACTTTGTAGGTTAATTGCTGCCTATTCAAATATTCCCTAAAAAACTTTTTTTCCTCGTGTAAATGACTATAAATTAGGTTTGATATAATCCTAATGATTCTAAACGAAGTTGGTATTCAATGTACTACCCTAAATTGTATACATTATCCTAAACACGGTACATGCACAGCTCCATCGACCGGCCTTTGTCAAGGAACGTGCGGGCGAGACCAGCCCTGACCTCGACCCACTATGGCAGGTCAAACTTGTGCCGAAAACACCCTCTCTTTGTTAACTAACCTAATACGTCACTTTCAAAGGATAATAAATATAGTATAGACTTTTTTGGGGGTTAGGAATCATTTTGATAACGCTAAGTATAATATAGATTATTTTCAAGGTTGTTAAAATAATAATTCGTTAAGTGACAAGTAACGGAATATATAATATATTCACGAAACTAAAATTATTTATTATTATTTCGTGACCATTCATATCAATAAAAATTTCATACAATATATTTTTTAAAAATCAAATCAGAGAAATTTCCAACTAGGTGAAAACCAAACTGGAGGAATTTCCAACCAGGTAGATATCGAGGCGACAATAAACTTCTTGAATAGAATAGATATTTATGTCTTTAAAATGTCAAAGATCAATAGAGGCTCAAATCTAGACACAAATAGGGAAAGAAATGTGGTTATGTCGAAGAGAGTATTAAAAAAAAGTAAAGAATATTGTGAAACGTAATTACGTAGGTAATCTAAGAAAACAGCTGATCTACGTCAAAGTGACTTGGCTTTTCTTCATTTTTCAAGTAGTACGGTTATTTTGTATTGTTTATTTCTAATTAATGGTGTTAAGACAACGTAATAGATAAATTTTAGATCTATTTCATTGAAATTAATACAACGAAAGTATATTCGCGGTTTTTTCTTTAGTCAGTTTGCTGATAAGAAACAATTTACCAAATTTAGAATACTTAGTTTTTTGTTGCCTTCAAGCTTATCAAACAAGAATGAATACTTTTTAAGGTTGTGAAATGATAACCCAGGGGCAGGTATAAGTACAAACTTAAAGTTTAAGGTGAATTAACTCGTTTTTATTAGATTTTTAGTCAGAATTCTGTTGATTTTCCACCAGTTTCCAATCTAGTTGCTTTTCAGACTATACAAAACAACTAAACCACTAAACCAATCTCATAATCCATTAAGTAGCAGCTCTTTAAGAATCCATTTCCCAATAAAACTGGGAATAAAAAGTTATAAAATTCAACAAATAACTTCACGGCGGTCATTTTTAAAAGGGCATCAGCTGATTTTGACAATTCACTAGAATGCTCAATTGGGAGTGTCAACAATGACCTTCCTAAATGTTATTTTTAAACAGCATTTCTTCGGTAATTTCGTCTTCTAGAATGGTAACATAACCTATTTTTATTTTTTATTATTGAAAATAGTTTATAACTATGGTGACATACTATGAAAATTTTTTATTAAAGTTATGTGAATAACGATTAAGTTGTTAGTTGCATTATAGAAAAAAAAACTCTAATTTTGAGAATAATACAGAAACGAAGCTTGAGATTATAGATGACATTCGATTTTCTTTGTGTGTCTGTGTGAGAAAATAAGTCATACTGTACACGAAGAATTTGTGCCTTAATGATATTTTTTTGCTAGTCTATTAGACCTGCTTCTAACAACAGACCTTGATCTGTAGAACTCGACTGATCACAAACTAATTACAGCGACGTGTGAACTAGAAATCCAAACTTAGGATCCAGACAACTATTTATAAACATCCGAAAATTAGTTTTCTGTATTATTGTCCCTTCATACGAGGACCATATTTACTAAAGATACTAAAATAGCTAAATATTTTTCCTGGAAATGAGACATTTACAATTTAATAAACACTAATTTCCTTGTACTCATTTTACGTATCCAAAGACTTAGAAAGGCACTCTTTCATTAAATATTTGCTTCATTCTTACACAAAGCTGTTTTTCATCACAACATATAATTCTATTTCCATACAAATTATTCGAAAACATAATTTTATATCCTTTATATAACTTTGTCTAGTTTATAGCTAGCTGTCTAGTTGATTAACCCCCTATATCCAATTCAAAAAAATTGACTGTTAACAAGCATGTTCTGAGAAAATCTGATTGACGAAACAAGTAGAAAGTGGTCGAGATACGGATAATTTCCCATTGTTGTCTACAAAACTCTATTAGAGATCACAGGGCTGGACTAGAAATTAGTCATATCCTTTTTGGTGATCCAGAAATATCGAACAAGCTATAAAACTGATTATATTACATATAAAAATATCCATAAATTAAATTTAGTATCCAAGTAAACTTCAATTTAAAAAATCCTTCGTAAGGTTATGGAACCCGTTTTTTTCTTTATTTCTACTGAAAAGTGTTTTCTGTAGTTTATTTAGTCCGCAAGAAAAATAAAATGCGATCGACGTTTTCCTAAAGCTATTTAAATCAAACGTGACTTATTCATGAATTGTCATGGGATATTTCCGAATCTCCATAATATAGAATCTCACTTTTTTCATAATCTGAAGCGCTTTTAATCTTCATGGAACTCAATGAAATCCTCATAACTCACTTCCCATCAATGGTGAAAAATTTTTATCGAAGACTGTATTATAGAACTTTTCTTTATAGATCATGTAAACGTAACAACATGTAAAAAAATGAACATATGTATTTCCACAAGTTGTTTAAGTAAGTTTGAATTGATTTTAAAGTATTTGAAATCAAATTATACAGCTAATTCATACCAAACGCTCAACTACGATTGGGTTTAACTAGAATTTAACAAACTACTTCAAGTTTAATCCGGTTTACATCGACTGGATATTGGCTAGATCCAGTTCTGGTTGTTGTCTAGAAAATCACGTCAGATTCCAACGGAAAATTTCATTTAGTAAAGGAAAAAAAGACGTATAATAGTTTTAAATTCGAAATATCATCACTTTACTTTTATTCCACAACATCTTTATGTTAGTTTAGGCTATAAAATGAAGCTCAATAGTTTAGGAGCACTGACTCCTTTAGAAATAAGCCGAAGAACTTTTTATACAAATTATGCAGACCAACAGACATCATGGTGCCCGCCTGTTCCTGGTAAATTTTTTATTACTATTGTCAGTAACTGAAAACAATTCATTTAAATCTTTATATACGAAATATGATAAACAAGGAATGAATCTTTATCACAATACAACTTGCGCATCATTACTGAATATTAATCCACTCCAAATTCGTTACAGTCATTAATTTGTTTTCCTTGTGAAAATTAACAATGCCCAAAACTTTTTTATTCCTTCGAAATGTTTTTTAGTTGATATTACTTGCAAATGGTCTAAAATAAATTAATTTAATTAAAAGCATACTTTGACAATGGGACACGCAGATTCGGATTTATATCTAAAATTAATAGTACAAAATTACGACGGTTATAATGTATAAATTTCGAATTCTGAAAAGCATTTTCTTTAAAAAAAGTTGGTATTCGAATATCCTATCAAAAGGGCCGTAAACGGGAAGCAGGTGATAACTAATAATGTAAAAGGAATTGAGAAGGATCAAAAAGCGAACCTAGGTAAAATTTTATACACCAATAAGTTTGTAGAAGCATTTTTTTGAGTAAATCGAATTTTATAAATCTCTTATATGCTACCAGGGTTAAGTTGATATTAATACTGAAGACACTGTTTACATTACCACTACACCAACACTGAAAATTACACTGTATGACGCGCGTTTCGATAAACAAGTTATCGTCTTCAGACGCAGTAAACTAAAATGTATTAACCTTTTTTATACTAAATTTTCCCACCAATAAACCTCCGGCGAATATTAATTCCAGCGGGAAAACCTCCTTGGAGGCTATAGAGTGGGCTGTAAATAATTGGCCCTTTGTCCCTATTTAAGCTGTTCTTACATTTAGCAATTTTGATCTTCTTTAATGAGATATAATCATTTGAGAGCTGATGAAATCGAAGAATATTTACACTTAATAAAAATATATATGTGGAGCAAAACTATTCCACAACAACCAAATTAGTTGTGGTTATTGTGAAGGGAAGTATATTGGACAAACTAAGAGATCCGTTGAGGTCCGGTTAAAGGAGCACATAGCTCATTTAAAATATGGATGGGCCGTAAAATCGGTCACGATGCCAGTCAAAATCATGACATAATTATTAATAATGTAAAATTGTCAAAAAAGGTATCCAATAATACATTTTTGGATGCATTTGGAAGCATCGATATTGCTATATGTAAGGACAGTTTAAATAGAAACGAAGTGCGAATTCCTTACAACCCGTGTTATAGTTTAGAAGTCAAGCTGAGGATTCCCGCTTAGGAATTAATGGAAGGAATGAAATCGAGTGGGAAGGTTTATTGGTTAGTATAAAAGAGGTAAGCCAAGTCATTAGGTTTTAGTTTACCTTCAGTCTCTGAAGACGATAACTCGGTTATAGAAACGCGCGTCAGACAGTGTAATTGTGAGTGTTTAGTATGCTATCAGATGATTTCCAAAAGTAGTTACGAATTCTCATACTGGTTATTTAAAATCGTTTGTTTTCTTTAGATTTTCCATTTAGATACTTGAATCTAAGCTTCGTAATGTTTATACTTGACATTTGACAGCTGTCAAATTACGAGAAACGTAGGAAAAATACTTGTGTACATAATTTTATGATTTACAATTTTTGTTTGAGGTAGAAAACTCATTTTTTTGACCTTTGACTTCAACTGAAAATATTATCTTAAATAATTTTATTAATTTCAGTTGGTAACTTCATGTATCACCGAATGTTTAGATTGACCGGACTAGTAAGAGAATGAGTGAAACAACAAAAATTAAAAAAAAAAAACATAAGGAAGATTTTCACGTTTTATGAATATTTTTAAAAATAAAACTAATCTTATTGGTACAATTTTTCCCGAGAGATTTTTTTTTCTCAAATTCGTTTTTAAATTGTATTCGGAAGAAAGAAGCCCGGGTATAGTAATTCTGAACGCTTTATCGATTGCCGAGAGGCCGAACTTTGACATTTCAGATAGAACAGAGAAGCTAAACGGGCTTGACGTCAGCCTACGCATATTCCAGCTTTTCGTTCTGTCGGTTGCTATTCGAGAATTCGAGTGCATCCTGCAGGATAACCAACCAACACGCTTCTTCCCGGTTCTTCCTGCTCGATCATTCTCTAGAGACACGTGGCCTACAAACAGAAAACCTCGTATAATTAATCTAGAAACAAACGAGAAAGATTTTCATATACATGAAATTCCTATTTCGGGAAAATATTTATAAAAATATTGGTAGTTTCCGACATATAGAGTCTTCTGAGGTTTCAATTTTTCCTATTTTTAGCTCCACAAATTTTTGATAGATAGCGCTTGTATTATTGCTTGAGTCTAGAACCCTTATTTCTATAATTCGAAATTATTGTTTACCATTCTTCAAAAATGAACGCAACTACTATCTTGACAACACCGCGACGAATATTGAATTACATTTCCTTGGAAGAACGTAACGTTCATCGTCGATGACTAGTTTCGACGTTTTTGCGCCTCATCAGAGCGAAGTCACAACCGCTTGTCGGAGTCTCTTATTCTCAATTGAAATCTAGCCGATATGAAATAAATATTAGATGATATACGAGGCGCGATTTTTATTTATAATCATATTGCATCGCGTCTCTCTAATGGAACAAAGGCCTGGACTTAGGTTAACAATATACTAGAAATTATCCTAGTTTTTTATAGATTGAACAGAATTTTTGGAAATTCTAAATATTCGTCTGTAAAAAAAACCAAGTATGCAAATGGAAAGCTCAAAATACATATGACAATCATTTAGCCAAAATATGCACAAAATTATAAAATTAAACTATTCACAAGAGGAAAATGTTTCCAAATCTCTTTACAACCCTATTTAAAGCATGTGCCAGACATTTATATCAAGTTGGGGTGAAAGATTTTCAATTTTTTTTTCATAAAAATTGGAGCTTTGGGGTGTTGATAGGGGTAGTTTAAATAGTGACTTCAGCAGCATTTTTGATGTACGGTGATGCATTTGACAAAATAAGTAGAAAATTATCTCCAGAATCAGGTGTAGGAAAAAAAATTTTGAAATAATCTCTGGTGCAAACCAACGTCGTTTTTTCGTAGTGTGGATACACCTGGTAAATGTAATTTGCAATATGTTTGGAGAAAAGATGTAAAATTTTGATTACATCTTACCCAATTTAGCAATATGAGCAGTATTGCACCATTTAAAATTTTTCATCTTATCGTATTTGCAGCTATAAAAAAACGAAAATCAATTAAAAAAGTATCAATCAAAATTTGAACGTCAGAATGATTGTTCAAATGAAATGATAGATATTATTTTTCGATATTATAAAAATATAGTTAAAAAAAACAATTCAAAGCTGAAATATCCTGAAACATTTCTCTGTATTTTCATTACGCATGTTGCTGAAAAATAACTTGATTTTGTAATTCTCGGTATTAATAATCCGAGGACATTGATATTTGTTCGAAATAATTTTATAACAGATTTCGCTTGTTGCTTGGGAAGAAATTTGAGAAAGTATCATTTTCGTTATTTCTATGAAAGTTAATGCTTTTTACAGGGATCTGATTCTGATTGCAGTTTTCGTGGTATCGGATCGCGAGTAGCTCGTGCTTGTTCACGGCTCAGTCCTTTAAAATCAACGCCAATTCTTCCGCTGTTCAATTTCCATTTATTTGATACTTTCTATCATTACAAAAGTTCTTAAATGCTTTCCATTCGAATGTTAATACTGTAAACGGTATTTTTTGATATGTTCGATTCTATAATTTCATTAATATTCTTGACAGTATTCCAAACAAATAGTTACATTTTGATATATTAAATATTCGAAACTACAAGATCGATATACAGGTTTTGTTTCATAAACGATGGGTTTTGATTGTACACATTTTTTTATTATTAGGTCTGCAAACTGCAAACTCTTTACGTCAATCAAAATCGTCATCTGATATCTTTTGAACTAACTTTGTATGGATGGAATTTATGATCACGTAAAATTTCTTTTACTGAACCAGTTTGGTCTACTTTTTTTACTAAATTACTGACAGTAGATCTTGTTATGGGATTTCGGTTAGGATATAAATTATTAAAGATATTACATGTTTCTTGTTGACTTTTACGCCTATCATTGAATTAACAATTAATTTTCAGATAAACGATCCATTATAACTTTCAATAAACTTATACAATACAATAATAATTTATTGAAACGTCAAATTTATAAAAATTTAACAAGCCGTTTCTGAGATAATTTAGGCGTTCCATACATAAAATTCACTCTGTATAATCAATATGTATCCATGGCAATGGGATAAAATGAAAACTGCACATGGGATCTGTTTTCAGTTTTCAGTTTAATTGGTTGTCCAGGCATGTGCGAGCTGTGCAATCGCACAGGGCCCCGTGCCTCACGGGGCCCCGCAAGGCTATCAATCTGTCAGTATTTTTCAGAAAGCTGTGAGGGTTTTATCTAATATTTCCCCTATTTTGAGGATCTGAGGTTATTTTTTAATTTTATACATAAAAATAAATATTTTCTAAATAAATATGTTTTAATGTTTTAAAGTCTGGGGCCCGCAAGTATTGAAGTAAGGAATCCAACTTTTTAAATCGCGAAACTGCTATGCTACTGCTATTTTCCGGGGAAGAGCTCCCCCTAACTCACCTCGCACAGGGCCCACTGTGGTTGCCTTCAATCAGTACAACTATAAAGCACTTCAAAAACACAAAATAAATAAGAGCCAAGACAAATTAGTCTGCATCCTATACAGAACGCCTAACAGAGCTCAAGGTTAAGGGTTTAAAACGACTTATTTTGAATTTCAAACGAAGAATATCCATTCGTTTTCTTTGATCTGTTTGAATACCTGCTTTAAGATCAGTTTTTTGAAAAGCTCAAAAATGCTTCAAAATAGCAGATTCACCTTTCAAAATTTGCTCAATTGTGCATAATATTATTTTATTTACTATGGGTTTTCGTACTTATCAGTTAGTGTAATTATTATAGGAAATAAAGCATATTTCCCATATCATTTGTTGTTAAAAAAATCACAGAATTATTTTATTTTTATTGCATTGTTTTCCATACATCACCGTTTCAAAATCATGTTCTTTATTGACTTTTGCACAAATCGCTAGAACAACATATAAACTAAAATCAACAAATTTCGAAATGCAGCTGTATATGAATGTTTTTTTAATCGAGTATAAACAATTTTTCACTTTGATGCATTAAAAAACTAACAAACTTTTCAGAACATTGTACCTACGTGGAAAAGTTTTTACAATAAATCGTATTTATGTATCGAAATGGCAAATTTGATTCAATTTATTTACAAAATGCTCTATGATGTACGTGTGTCTGTGATGTCTGATAAAATATCAGGTGGACTAGCATCCAAAAACTTTTTTTTTTATTACAGAATTTGATTTTATTATTCGATATACGCTTAAGTAATAACCTCTTCATCGGCGCATCATTTCTGTCCAACAAGCATCCTCTTGAGGTCTGAAAACACGAAAAGTCGCTGGAGGGCAACTCTTGAGAATCCGCTGGATGTGGAAACAACTCAAACCCCAATTCATGAAATTTTATCATCGTTTTTCTGTGATATCTTCCGTCAAACCCCCGAATAACACTACGTGATAGTCGTTGTGTATCCCATAAATCTGTTGTCTTAACTTTGCCAGCTGACTTATTTTTTTATTTAGTTTACATTTAGTTTTAAAGTTATCAAAATGAAATTTTGACAGCCTGATCAATTCACGAAACCACTTTTTCATGTCTAATTTTAATAAAACATCAAATTATCAGTTGAAATGATCCTATGCTATTTAGTCTAAATTATAACCAGGTTAGTTTGAAAATTTCAAATTATTATACGAGGACCGTCGATAAAATAAGGTTCCCAAAGAGCTGCGGACGCTTGGAACGCTGTTTGGTAGAATTTGGTGAATGCTTTCAATCTCTCAGTTCCCGCCCCGGCGAGCTGTCTACAATATTCCTTCTTGGTAGCCGTCAAAGATAGAGCTGCAGTTGAGAATTACGCTCTAGGATTCGTTACTTTTATGCAAAAAGGATTCCTCCGATGAACATTCCTTTCCCCAACTGTGTGAAATGTGTATGAGTGTTCAAAAAGTGCTAATTCAAATATGGACGTACAGATTTGGATGGAATACTGTTTCACCACCCCACCTTATAGCCCAGATTTAGCTCTCAAGAATAGAGAAGATGGTATACTATGCATTGTTTTAAACGGCGATTATGTCGAAAAATTAGGGAAGTCTAAGCTATCCAAACATGTATTTAATACCAATAAACATGTTTTTCATTGGGAACCTTATTTTATAGACAAACCTCGTATTAAAATTGATACGACAGTTAAATTGTAGTTATTAACTAATAAAATAATCCCCGTTGAATACATGGGATCATGGTAGTTGGTTTGTAAATGTGTGGCGCTATATTCTAGGCGGACAAATAAATGTACTATTGTTTTAATGAGACAGTTAATGGATAAATATATTTAGACTTGGCAGAAAACGAATCGCGACTTTTTTTATAAGACTAACACCTAACCATTCGTCGCGATATGTTCTTACAACACGCTGGTTCCATATAACGATACCCTGTTAGGTGGATGGGACGTGGAAGTTTATTTATTTGGCCACCTGGATCTCCTGACCTAACGTGCTTAGATTTCCATTTGTAGTGCGGATAAAATATCCTGTTTGCACCAATAGACCCACGACAATAGTTGATATGGTTGAAATAATACGATGGGCAATAGGAAGTACTTCAATGGCCGGAATTGAAACTGCTGTCCTATGTGCAGAATTTGATGAAGAATTCGATTATCGTATGGAAAGTGCAAAAAATTGCTTTTTGAATTTTATATGGTGGAAGACCTAATAATAAGACATAATGAAATACAATTACTAAACACCCCCAAAAAAAAAGCAGCGATCAATGACCTAATAAGCGCTAAAATGATAAGTGATCCATCAAAAAAGTAAAATTATATTGATTGGTTAACCAGGCAACTACCCGACCAACGTGTAATGTTCCCGTCTAATAAGCTTTCTACCATCAAACTCCTCCAGAAGACCTAAACATGACACAAATATTCGACAGGACTACGAATCTACCAGCTTCTGCAGAAAATAAACAAAGCTCTGTAGAACAAAGACTACTACTACTAATTTTTGACCGAGTCTGGCACCAAGGACTGGTATACAAAATTGAAAGAACTCTTATCCCAAACTACTTTAAAATCTTATCTAATCAACAGAACCTTCCAAACGAAAGTTAACGAAGAAAATATTCAAATTTCGACAAGTGTCCTAAATGGTAGTGTATTCTGACCACTACTTTGGATACTGTAGACATCAGATATATCAAAAAGACATAGTTACCAACAAAGAAGCAAAAACAGCCACCAACAACGATTGTATAGCACAATCAGATAGAAAGCTTAATATTATAAAAAAAGGAAATAACTTGACATAAAAGTAAGAAAACTTCTAATAGGGAAAAAATCTAAAGTCTTACGATAAAACGAAGCCCTTATCTGCTAATCTGTTATTGTAAATGATTATGGGGTCAACTACTAGATGCTCTATAGTATGTTTGATCTCATCATAGACATGAATCTGGGAATACCAAAAGTACAAGATATTATTAAATTCACCACTAGAGGAATTGTTAAGATCAAAAGGACCTAATATGTGGTATTAGAGGTTACATTATTGGATGTAAACCTCATCAAGACAATATAGATGATTATCTAGCGCTCGGAGTTAGCTCAAAAAATCTAATTAAATATTCTGATTGTTATAAGAGTTTAGATATAGATTTTAACTAAAATTTTTGAATGAATAACTTAAAAGTGGTCGAATTTTTAAACAATTAAGGATAAATTTCAATATATCGCGTTTAACATTCAACAATGTTTTGTAGACTTACAACCGTGTTGTCAAAAACATTTATATGTCAACACGAATCGTCTTTTTTATTATTTCGCCTTCCTGTTTAACACACACGTTGTTATTTTGGCCTTATTTTTCACATTTAAGTATCATTGAACCCCGCTATACCCAAGCTTCGTACAAAAACAAATAAATGAAAAATAAACATTTACAGGTAAGCGATACTAATATAATTATTGATAACGTGTGTCCCAATAGTTTTGGCACAAAATATTCAACAATATATTTTTGAAATCTTCAATTAAAAGGGCCTGTGGAATGCAGTAGTGAGCGACAGTCGACTCGACTGTGCTCGGCCACGCTCAGAGCTCGTTCATTTGCGAAATGTAAAAAACTTAACAAAAGCTGGACAAGCCTGACTCCGTTTGTTTTGACTGGACACGCAATCAACAAGTCTAACTATGTCCGGTTTTATCCGGAGAACAAATTTACTTATTTCTCTACTGAATACCGAAATTATTCAATCCAACTGACAGATGAAAGACTTCTTTGTAATTTTAAGGTTAAGTAGATCCCCTTTGGTTACTTGCTACTTATAGAAGTAAATTTATCCCAATAGTCATATTTTGGGCTCCTCATACGCCTCAAACGACTAACCCTGTATAATTTTCAAAAATATCACAAATTAGAAAACTTTAAAAATTTCCTAAATTATAACAAATTTCCATTCTTCTCTACTGAATACAGAAATAATTTAATTCAATTGACAGATGAAAGACTTCTGTGTAATTTTAAGGTTAGGTAGATCCAGTTTGGTTACTTAATGCCCTTAACTTTCTTATACATTGTACCAATTTTGATATTTTTAAGTTAAAGGGTTGCAAAGAAATTATTTTTTTTCAATTTTCAATTTTCAAAAGTATCACAAATTAGAAAACTTTAAAAATGTACCAAATTATAATTATTCAATTCAACTGACAGATGAAAGACTTCTTTGTAATTTTAAGGTTAGGTAGATTCGATTTGGTTATTTGCCCTAACAGTCTCATACATTGTACCAAATTTGGTATTTTAAAGTAAAAGGGTCGTAAAGAAATTATTTTTTTTGAAATTTTGATCCTATAATTCCTCAGAGTTGCTTGGTAGATAGATATATAGGTAAATTTATCCCATCACCTTTGATATGTATACGTTTTTATGCGAGTAACCCTGTATAATTTTCAAAAGTATCACAAATTAGAAAACATCGAAAATATACTGAATTATAACAAATTTCCTTTTTTTCTCTACTGACTATTGAAAATTTTTTAATTCAACTGACAGATTAAAGATTTCTGTGTAATTTTAAGGTTAGGTCCAACCAGTGTATTTTCTTAATGTAAGAAATGTTCCATTTCCTATGAATAATAATAAATTATTGTAACTACAGTGACCTTTTTTTAATATAAAACATTAGGAACGAAAAATGCACCAACTTCAAGTGTTCTAAGTTTGAAAAAGAGTTTAGCTATTCAAGTATCTCAAAATTCTTATAATAATTGTATGGCGAGATTGCGGGTTCACTCTTAAACAAACAACCAAGCAAAGTGAGGAGAATAATAATAAAACAAATTTTCTCATGCGAAAAACACATTCAAATTCTAGCAACTAATGATCAATCGTTAGTATCAAATAGTAAAGTTTTAAATAAATTATATATCTGCATGCTATCCTGCGGAATTTTAGCTAATAAGCCAGTCAAGTTCGAACTATCAATGATCTGCATTAGAAAATTTATCCCCGGGACTATCCTATCCGAATGCATCCCATCCATAGCACTACGATGACGCAACTAAAACTCGGGAGGCGCTTCTAAACAAACCGTTACCTTAGCAACTACGTCGTTACGTCATTTATGACGTCAGAGCGTGAATCGTGGACCGAGTTATATATCGACGATTTCGAGATGCGAATAGCCCATTGTAGAAGCGCAAAGCGCGGAACGCGAGTGCTACAACACAGTGATCGTACTAGTCCAAACATCTTTTATATTTTTCTACTTTTATATATCTAATTGTATAGTTTCGTTATTTTTATTACTTAGAAGTTTATATTTTCTCATCGTTCGATACGCTTCTGGTGAGTACTAATACTTATTCGCAACATAAATATTTTGTACCTATGTAACATCAGCTGATTTTAACTATTTACTAAATCACAGTTCTTGATGTAGTAGGGGGTGCTGTGATTTTGACGAGTGAATATATATTTTTTTGGGCGTTACTCTTGACACATGATCTCTTTATAAAACTATTTGTTATTTTTAAATGGTAGCGTATTACACAATACGATTTATATTATCTAATCGCAATTATGTCGTAGTGATAGTGATTAGTGACCCAAAACAATTTTTTTATGAAACATAAGGTAACATAATACGATATGTTTTCTACTGTAATATTTTTATTTCAATAATAATCGACAATTAGTCATATTGAATCTAAAAGAACTTATATAGACATGTTTAATTTTAACGACGTAATCTATAAACTTTAACCCACCGACTGTGTTGCTGAAACAACTAATTTTCGACTTTTTTTTAAATTAGTTTATTAATGAACCTACGGAATTGATGGTTGTTTTTTATTATAACTATAAATTTGGAAATAAAAACGAAATATAGTTCTGTTTTAAGGTGTTATGTTAGAAAATAATTATGAAACCAAACTATATTCTAAATTTTTTAACAATAAAAATAAAAACATTTTAGGTTAGGTTTTATTTATTATATATTCTCCATTTTCTTAACAGTCTGTCAAGTATTCAAAATTCATAATCCGACTGAGGTGAAAGATTTGTGTCCTACAAGGTTATTGCCAAAAGTTTCGAAAGTCCTTAAACGAGAAATGCACACCGATAAAATATTTTTTTATGTGAAAATAATCTCTCACGATTCCGTAGGTGGCATAGCAGAGCAACGTCAATGTTAAAATATAATTGACGATATAATAAGAGAACTGGATAAGAAGTTATGTTGATATTCTTTGTGCAAATTGGGAAGATTCTGTAATTTTTTTGGGTGTCACTTGAAGGGAAGAAATTTGCTCATCTGAGGCTAGTAAAATAATACCTGGTGTACCACAATTTGCCAACTACTGTTCCTTGTATATGTTTGTGGAATATGTGACTATATGTCTAACTTTCACATATCAATACTTTGATTCTGCGGATCCAGAAGCAATAGATACACGCCTAAACAGATCTTTTATACGTCCTTGAATATTTGCAACAAAATTTGACATCGAAGTTGGGACGTTGGAATTTGAGCAATTTGCTAATAGCTTAGGACTTGTTTAAAGAACATTTGGTACAAAATTTTTGCTAAACAGAAACTTTTGTATATAAATTTGTTTCAATGCTGCATCGAAAAATAGTGTGAAGTTTGTAGAGATCATGTTAAAGCTAAGAAAATACGACCTTGTTTCGGGCAAAATTGATGAATTAATTTGGTTAAAAATGTCGCAAAGTTGCAAATCTTCATTTTATGTTTTTTCTTATGTATTAAAACATTCGACACCTGTTTATTTAAAGAAAAAAACTTGTTTTTTGTGAAATAATACATAATATACATCTGTTAACTTCGCCTCAGGAGGAATCCATGCTTTCCGAAAGAAATTTCACGTATGTACGTGTTAATGATCTACACAAGGGCCTTCATGTCTACATTTCGAGGGTAAAAAATCTCTGTCTCTTTTCGGCAGGTAATCAATTTCCTTTTGGTTTGGACGCTTCGATCTGCGATTAAATCAATCGCGATTTTATCTAAAATTATATGTTTTCTATATTCTTAGTATACCATGTATATAGTACTTGAGCATTCATTCAAGCACAATTCAGTAAATCATAGAATATACAAAAGACGTCATCTCTTGCTGTTACGCAACACGTCGGACGTAGCTGATTTTTTATCTTCCACATCGACACTACCTTTTATTTTTTTATAAAAAATGATCATCTCTCGCTTTTCATTCTCAGCATCAACATCTGGGATGTAATGGAATGAAGTCTGGCAACGCTGTAAAAAAGAAATTTTACGAAACACGTTCGTGCTTCAAACAGTTGTGTCTTTGTTATGATAACACGTGCTTGTCGAGTAGACGCGGTTCCAGAATTAATAACCGATACAAGTTCGAGTTTACGTCGTATCTACAATTACCGATTACCAAGTTTACCGAATTTCGTCAAAAATATCCGGTTATCAAATCATTCAAAAGTGTGTACGTACCAGAAAACGTACCAGAAATTTATAAAAATAAGCTCTGTTGTCACGCACCCTTCCCGACTTCCAAATTGCATTTGAGAAAAATTTGAAACCCTCCTTGTTGTTGAGAAACGTTGCTGTAAATGATCAAGATCAATTTGAACATTTACAGTAACCGTTTTTGGAATCCCTTTTGGAATTATGATAATATGTTTTGTCCTGAACCAGATATTGGTCTTAGAACAACATCAGATGGTTAGTTATTTACTACAGAGGTTCGTCGTGTTGGGTTCTCTCATATATCTTCATGCTGAGGATACAATAAGACTTTGCGTTAACCAGAGCGATTTTTATACCATATCTTGCATATACTGCCAAAACGAAGAGCGCCTTCTTCTAAATGCTTCTGATTTCTCACTTTTAGTATATACATTATGAGAATTCTTTATAAATCTTTCAAAAACTGCTCTTATAGAGATTTATTTTCGTTCTATGCGATTTTATAAATTTTTAAATGCCATGAAAAAGGTAAAGTAATCCAAATACCACCCTACTTTTCTGTCTTTTGTCGTAATTTCACATTAGTTCATTTTACATCGTTTAGCATATTATTAAATTATAATTCAAAATATTTTAGTGCGGATTTAGCATTCGTTTCAGGTGACTTGTACCATCTATTCCTATCTTATGTAGTCTCCTTTGTACACTATCACGATTCTTGGAACGTTTCAGGATAATATTTACGCAACTTTTCTAATTATTCCTTATACTAGTATAAAAACTAATCCATTTGACGTATTTATATGAAATTTTGTCAATCGACATTAGGAATATGGTGAAAACTAACAATGTGATAACAATATAGTCACTTTTCCATAAAACGATCTTCGTACTTATTTTTGGCGGCTTGAACTCAAAGTTTTAACTGTCTCGTTGAAAATAACATTTTTTCCTCGATAAAATTATTAATGAGTCAACTAAATATCACAATTATTGTTCTGAAATTTGTGAACGTACGGTATAGAAATATATAAATACAATACTTAATTGATATCTTCACATAACCTAACTTTTAATTCATTTGATATGTTAGGAAGAAGTTCTTGATTCTAGTAAAGAAACAACTAATAAATTCAGTCACTATTATGATTAAAATATTATAATAGTTCTAAAAAATTATCAAGAAACATTGTTTACTAGTAATGTTTTAAACCTCATTATTACAAAGTCAGCTGATTCCTCATTCAGTGACGGCATTTCGTCACGTGGTAATGGGTGTTGATTTAAAACGAATCGTTAGATACTTGAACTGTTATTGTAATGTTTTTTTTATATGTCAAACATTAATTTACATGAATTTGTAACTTGTGCAAACATTTTTAAATAATGTTAACTTTAGGGATTCAATTAATCTCTCAGTTTTGGGGTTCTCAGTCGTAAACCTGCGAGATAAAACATTGGGGACTATTTAAACATATTTTCTCTCAAATTAACCATCGTTTTAATTTGATTTAACTGATTGTAATACTATGTTAGCATAAAGAACAATGATTTTATACTTTCAAGTTGTCGTTATGATCCTAGATATTCTGTATTGCATTTCTTAGCTCAACTAATGTAATGTACGAGGGCCCCTCCAATAGTTCGATATTTCAGATAAAAACTCTACTGACATGCTTTATCCTATTAGAATATCCATTGTTAACAATCATTATTATGAAATTGAACGTTTCTAAAGACGTTTTTATGGTTTATGAGAGAAGTACCACCTCTAATTTCACTTTTCTCGAAATAATGAGAATATTTTCATTAAATATCTCGATTGGTAGTTGAAGCAATCTAATTGAATGAATCTATTTTCATAATTATTTAAAAGAAGTTACTAGGATGGATTGTTTGAAGACTACAGAAATTCAATATTGTGCAATCTGGCAAATATTTCTAATCGTACATTGTTATTATTATTTTGACATAACAATCCTGTTTTTACAAATATTATGATTCCTTCGTTACTAAAATGGTTGTCGCATTGAACGTTCCCAGTGGATTTAAATCATTTGGTTATACAATGACGATAATAAATATAATTAGTTTACCAGCTTGTTATTTTCATTTTTGTAAACAAAAAAACTACTAAAATTCCGTTTTGTTGTTGCTAAGTAATAGAGAGAATACGTCAAGGCAGTTTTAATTTGCGTTCATTATAAGAAAAATATTAAACGATTCTATTTATTGCCTTAACGATTCGCGCACGTGTTCAGATATAACCTCAAATTGATAAAGAAAAAAATCTATATATAAATAGTAGCTTTCTATTAAAATATAAATTATTTCAATCGTAAAAGATATTCTTCCCTTATTTGTCAAAAATTTAAGGTCTTTTATATTCCAATAACACGCAATCATCTATAGCTACCTTGAAATTTATAAAATAGAATGAATTTTAATGATTAAATATATATGTTTGTGCTATATAAAAACTTCTCAGTCGTTTTGATTCTATTGATGATTCCTTCATCTATTTTATAAATACTGAGATGTCTGTCCTATGTAAAAAGCATCACAAACATACTCATTATTGTACATTATTTCTTAATTGTTTGAGAATTGAATTTCAGAAGTAAAACACATAATCTCAGATCAACAAATTGTATTTAGAGAGAAACGCTCTTTATTTTAGTAGGAACATACGAGGGTTGTCTAAGATGTTTTCGTATTAACAAAGAAACAAAACATCTTTTTGTTGTCGTCTTTTTTCCTAAAATAGGCGTCTACTTATCGTAGTTGATTTTGTTTAGATTCGAATCATCGTTTCAAAGAATTCCCTGAGAAAAACATCCTTTTATACTTCTGGATTACTAATAGACGGCCTCCATTTTCAAAAAAACTTTTCTATTATCTTCGGATACCAGCAATAGTCCACGGAGAACCAGTAGAGTAAATTTCCTGGTTTTTCTTTACAATTCCACCATCGTTACTAGGTGAATCCTAAACCGAATTCAACCGAATATTTCTGGGGTTTTCCTTTAAGTTGGTGAACTGGTTCATGGCCAACATTCGTCGAGCCATTTTCTTTTAATTCCTATGTCAATTCCAAATGGCCAAATCAGTTCTTCGTTCGATGAAAAGCAGCCACACAACCCTGAGCGAGCGATACACGTAAAGAAATATTTCCAACTTCATCTTTGAAGATAATTTTCTTATATTAGAGCTATATTTAAAATAAACTTAATATCACATTTAAGTGCCTCTATCTGCCCCAAAAACAAACGTCAAATCCTTGGATTGTAGTAAAGTAAAAACATGTTGTTAAGTCGTTAATTTAGAGAAAGCAGCTTGTTCACTTTTCAGATAGTTAAAATTTCTGGAACCGTTGGTGATATTCATAATGAACACACTGTTTACACTGCCGCTACACCAACACTCACAATTACACTGTACGACGTGCGTTTTGATAACCAAGTTATCGTCTTAAGAGATCGAAGGTTTACCTTCGAAACGTGCGTTACACAATGTTGAATTGGTGTAGATGTGGTGTAAACAGTGGGTTCACTATAGTTCTTAGAGTATTTAATTCATCGTACTAATATTTTTATTATTTCCATATTAAAACTTCTTTTTCGTATTTTTTAAATGAGTTAGTAGTGTGTACAGATTGTGCATTGTTTACATGAAATACTCAAAGAATTTCATTCTCATCTGGTAGTAGTGGTTGTAATCATAATCACTTGATAAACAGTTTCAATATTGACATTCTGAAACATATTTTTACGTTTTAAATTGTGATAAATCATAATTTTATTTACGTAACTTGTAGCTTGGAAAAACATATTTACTTACTTATTCAAGTTTCGTACTCAGTTTTTAGTTATAAAAATCTTTTTAAATTCATATTAGGGTGCTAATACTCCTTCACTAAAATCGTACTAATACAAAATTTATATTTTGCCAAGTTGCACTTTATACAACTTTATGAATTAGCCAGTTTGAAAACGTTCTCTATTTACTGCAAGCACGTCGCATGCAAATGTTCATGTCTAAAACTCAAATATACATATTCATCGAATATTTTTCGCGAAATTGCTTCAACATTGTATGGAATAATAACGAATTATTCGTTTTCTAAATAGGTATTTGTCGATTACCGAATCCTACTTCTTGATCGTTTTCATTCTTCTCGGGTTATTTCGTTAAGTAGCTCATACACGCTCAGTATCATCTTCGCAGTTAAAGTGCTTTTAAAATGATTTTCATATGGGAAAAGTTTTGCTCACACATATTGGACGATAGCCGAAAATATTGCAAATACCTCACTATCTGGTATATTAGCCTAACAATTGATTCATCCCGAGGGAAAATATTAAATTTGCATGCATCCGAAAAGAGATTCATTCAAAAGAATGCCAGTAAAATGCATTTTAAGTCTGGTTTTATCTAGAAGTAACAGGTAACCACGTTTATCAAAATCCTGACTTTTTTTTTGAGCTACTTCGGGTTTTTCACGATTATTTAAAATTGGACGAGTACGTCTTTAGTACAGTTTGGACCGATGCAACTAAAGATTTAGTGCACCAATATGATTTGTAATATCAACTAGGAACATCAACCTACGAACCAATTCAAACTTATGTTTACCATTTTGAACTGCCAGGTTTAGCACACGTGACTCCTGACCTACAGTTTGATTCTTCAATGGATTCGAGGGAGCAGGATTATTTTCTCGGATTAGTGGATTAGTTTTTGTTTTTTTTTAAAATTCTACAACAAAACAAATCGAAAAACAGTGTTGTAAATTGATTCTAGCGAGAAATATCTTTATATTTCCACATTTTTAAAAAGTAAGTGGAATCAACACTTTTGATCATCATCAACTGCTGCTTGGCTTATGCAGCATTCTCTTCCTTTCCGTTTTGATACAAACTTTTGTTTAAATAATTGATTACAAACTGTAAATTATGAAAAGAAACAATTTTTCATGCCTTTCACATGTTAGATGGTTCCCAAGTTTCGACACTATTAGTGTCAATGACATTAGTAATTCTGATAATAAGATTCTCATCTAAGGCATCCAAGCTGCGCAACCAGTCGCCGGTCTGTAACCTAACCAGTACAGAAGCCATAAAATCACTAACTTTGAAAGAAGACGAAAAGGAAAGACAATGAATAGCCCAGTTCGCTGTTCAGTATAGACGATAAAGTTTGGTGAATATGACAATCATGATGAGAAATGAATATTCGCTACTTATGATAAAAGGGGACGAAAAAGGAGGACAATAACTCTTTGATGTACTATGTGCAGATGACAATAATTATTCAGAAAAATCGTTGCACGGCTTTCCTCTTAGGAGCACGACCTTTACTTACATATTCTACGTTCAGAAGTAGTTAAGGGCTCAATATTTTACAATGCATAAAATGCACAATCATTTGCCAATTAGAATCAGATCGATATCATCTTTTTCCGCATTCCGCAATAATTTGAGGACATATTTACTGAAAAGTAAACGACTTCTAAATAATAATATTTCTTCTATATTAATTATTACCTATAATTTTGTTACTCATTATGGTTTCCTTCTCTATATTGAAATTTTATTTTATTTATATCTTTATTTAGTTATTTTTATGTTTGTTTTTTAGTTTTTGTCTACAAATTGTAACAAATTTTTGACAATAAAGCATTTCTCTCTCTGCCTCTCGGTCTATTACTGAAGTTGACGCGAGTTAATTGAATACTGTGATAGTTTATTAGCATTTCATCTTCGTACAAAACATTTTTCATGATTTTGTTTTGTTGTCACTTCTCTACGAACTGAAATGATACCTGTCACTTATCAACACGTGTCTATTTCAATTAAATAAATAGTACATTATATTATAGTCAATAACGTATTTAAGAATGCAGCAATTATCATATTTAGAACTATTTTGTGTTTCAGTAAGTAATAAAGTTATTTGATAACACGTGTTTATGGTTATTTTTTTCTTTATCAGTTGCCAAAATGACTAAACGACCTTTACTGAAATCATTAGTAGAAAAACAAACTTATTTTCGTTAAATGTATGCTATTTTTAACAATATAATAACAAAAAGAAAGGGCATTAGGTATAATACGTTTTCTATATCTTACTTTCATACTAATTAACAAATTATTATAAAAATAAAACTTCCATCTGGAAATAATTATACGTAAACTCTAGGCTTACCTAGAAAAACTATTTGTAAAAATAACCGACCCAAATTTCTGTTTATACAACGTTAAGTATTTTGTAGGTCAAACTCAATAAGAAATTTTTTGTGATTCCAACACAAATCAATGAACCAGAAACAAGCTCCCTTATTCGACATAAATAATTGACTATCATTCATTTTTCAAGAATTATTATAAACTCTTGTCCATATATAACACCTTTATTTCAATATCAAAACCTAAAATGTTAATCTTTTGGGCTTTTTTTGTCTATCACAAAAAGTTAAGTATTTTAAATGTTAGCGATGAAATGTAGCAAAATTTTTTAGTGTTTTTTTAAAATTTTAATTTTATCCATTTTTCTTTCATTCTATTGTTGTACCAACTTGTGGACAGCAGTAATTCAAGTCAATCAAGGTGTGTTAATGTCGAGACTAGTTAAACAAAAAATGAAGAGTTAGGCCGTTGAGTGAACGCAAAGCTGAAAGAATTAGTTAAACAGGGATAAAGTTATCGTGAAGTGGCAAATCTGTTTGGCCACCACACAACCATTGGCACTTTGATACAAAGATTTCGAGACACCAGTTCACATTCTAGGTCCTTCAGTTTTAACTCCTCGTGATGACCGTTTTTTGCAATTAAATTCATTAAGAAATCTGTCAATGACAAGTGTCGAGCTCAACAACCTTTTACAAAAAGTCTCTGATAGATCAATAAGACGACACCTTCAGAATGCTGGTATACACAGCGGAGGCACCTTTGCTAACCAGGCAGCAGACTAAGATTTTCAATGCAACATTTAGATTGGAATTTAGAAAATTGGTCCCAAGTTTTATTTACTGCTGACACAAGAATCAGTCCAAGAGGACGTAATCAAATTCGAAGACAGCGAGGAGAAAGATTTGCGCAATCTTGTGTCATTCCCAGGGAGCCGTTGCAAGGACGGTCTATCATGTTTTGGGGAGGAATTTGTTTTGATGCCCGCACAGACCCGCCCTTAGCGCAGCGAGATACATAATTGACATTCTTGAAAATCACGTCGTTCTGTTTGGGCCATTTATTGGTGATGATTTTCGTTTAATGCAAGTAGGAATTCATATCCTGGACTGGCCACCAAGAAGTCCAGATATGAATCCTATCGAGCATGTCTGGGACATTTTAAAACGCCTCATTCGTCGTCGAAATCCAGCAATTAAGCCAGCGGCATTAAAAAAAGGAACATTATTGTTGAGAATGCAAGTTTACTCATTAAAAATCACTCAAAATTACTACACATATCTTATTATTGCGTCAAAATGATTGAAAAGAAGTTAAACAATAACAATATTAATTTAAATTTATTAAACAAAAAAATATTTTCAGAAATCGAGGTGGTGTATTTAACTATTTTCATTTCACATTTTTCGAATGAAATTGATTGATTCTATGAAGATATTTTGGGGACGAACCCAGCTGTAAAACAGGAACTTTTATCTCGATATGATGCAAATTGTCAATGTATAGATTTTATAAAGGAATATTTCTAAATTACAGTCAAAAGGTATTTCTTATCATTATGTTAGGTATTGTGTTTCATGAGTTCTTGCACGCATCAATAACAAGTCTTAACTAGCTTTATACCAAGTTTCAACTTGATCAGTTTTATTATAGTGGAGCTCGAAAGACCAGTCAATCAAGTCGTCTTGAAAATTGTCTCAAATTGAGTTACAAAATTTTTAATTAACACCAACACAAATTGAGACTGCTTATGATGACTTGTACCCACCATTTTCAACAATTAAAAACTGGTTTAGGTTATTTCGCTGAGGATGAGAATAATTAGAGGATTACACATGTGCGGAAGGTCTTTCCATTTCCAAAACAAGTGTTCTAAGGATCCTACACGAGCATTTGATTATGAAAATAATTAGTGGCTACCTCCCATTTCAACGCAGCGTCAAGAAGAATGTTGTGACCGATTTTCAGAGCTTTGTCGTGAGGACCAAGAAAGAGATTCGGCATCGGGAAGGAGAATCCGTGCCAAAAAAAGCAAACGTCGCGAAAATCACCAAAAAAGTGATAACTACGAGATTTTGGGACTGCGAGGTTATCCTTTTGATTGACTTTAAGGGATCAAATACAGCTGTGAATGCAGTATATTACTCTGGCTTACTAAGCAGTTGCGTCAAAAAATGATCAATAATAGGCACAGCAAAATCAGTCTAGGTGTGCGCTTGCTTAATGAAAACCCTCCAGCTTACACAGCTTCGCTTTCCAAGCCTTTACAGAGATTGAGATTTATCTTTATGACTTTTCTATGTTACGCTAAAAATTCATGGACTTCTCTACGTAAACGTAAAATTACTGTATTCTAATCAATATTTGATGAAGGTGTAAAGTTTTATATTATTACTACTTAAATTAGCGGCTTCAGATGATTTTCTGCCTCTTTGCAATCGCTGCATTATTAGTATCATTTCATGAATTGAAGTGAAAAAACTGGAAAAGTGATGTATAGAATATCAGAGTCTAATTGAATTTTAAAACTAAATAGAAAAAATCTAAAATATATAATTCTTTGCCTGACTACTACATTTGAATATAAACCATCTGAATATATTTCGTTTACCGCTTGCAAACCCAGATTTAGCTCGGTTTCTATCGATTATCCATCTTTCCATTAAAATATTTATTCAGAAACCCTAATAATATCCATATTAAACTCGAGGTGGGGTGTATTTAACAGAACCAATCATCTGAATTTGGTGTAACTGTGTCAGAAATAAATAAAAGGTTTATGTTGCCAGTCTCCGAAATGGGAAAATCGATATATATCCCACTTCCATCTCTTTCTATACTTCGTGACGAGATCTATGTAATCCTTGCTTTGACCTATTTTATTTTGCCGCCGTACCAACAGCATGGATTTCTGTATTTATTACGAGTCGTAGAAAATGTTTAAATAATAATTTTTCAACAACGTTAATGTAAACTTAATTAGTTAAGTTCATTTTGTTATACAAAACACAGGATTATTTGAAGCTTAAATTTAGCTGGTACTTGATGAGTTTACTGTAGTTGAGTACCTCAGAGTTATTTGAAGCTTCAATTCAGCTGGTATTTAATGAGTTCACAGCAGCTGAGTACCTTATGGTTATTTGAAGCTTTAATTCAGCTGGTACCTAATGAGTTCACAGCATTCAAGAACCTCAGAGTTATTTGAGGGTTCAATTTACCTGATACCTAAGGAGTTCACTGTATGAGAGGATCTGAGGATTATTTGAAGCTTAAATTTAGCTGGTACTTGATGAGTTTACTGTAGTTGAGTACCTCAGAGTTATTTGAGGATTCAATTTAGCTGATACCTAAGGAGTTTACTCTATGAGAAGATCTGAGGATTATTTGAAGCTTAAATTTAGCTGGTACTTGATGAGTTTACTGTAGTTGAGTACCTCAGAGTTATTTGAGGATTCAATTTAGCTGATACCTAAGGAGTTTACTCTATGAGAAGATCTGAGGATTATTTGAAGCTTAAATTTAGCTGGTACTTGATGAGTTTACTGTAGTTGAGTACCTCAGAGTTATTTGAAGCTTCAATTCAGCTGGTATTTAATGAGTTCACAGCAGCTGAGTACCTTATGGTTATTTGAAGCTTTAATTCAGCTGGTACCTAATGAGTTCACAGCATTCAAGAACCTCAGAGTTATTTGAGGGTTCAATTTACCTGATACCTAAGGAGTTCACTGTATGAGAGGATCTGAGGATTATTTGAAGCTTAAATTTAGCTGGTACTTGATGAGTTTACTGTAGTTGAGTACCTCAGAGTTATTTGAGGATTCAATTTAGCTGATACCTAAGGAGTTTACTCTATGAGAAGATCTGAGGATTATTTGAAGCTTAAATTTAGCTGGTACTTGATGAGTTTACTGTAGTTGAGTACCTCAGAGTTATTTGAGGATTCAATTTAGCTGATACCTAAGGAGTTTACTCTATGAGAAGATCTGAGGATTATTTGAAGCTTAAATTTAGCTGGTACTTGATGAGTTTACTGTAGTTGAGTACCTCAGAGTTATTTGAAGCTTCAATTCAGCTGGTATTTAATGAGTTCACAGCAGCTGAGTACCTTATGGTTATTTGAAGCTTTAATTCAGCTGGTACCTAATGAGTTCACAGCATTCAAGAACCTCAGAGTTATTTGAGGGTTCAATTTACCTGATACCTAAGGAGTTCACTGTATGAGAGGATCTGAGGATTATTTGAAGCTTAAATTTAGCTGGTACTTGATGAGTTTACTGTAGTTGAGTACCTCAGAGTTATTTGAGGATTCAATTTAGCTGATACCTAAGGAGTTTACTCTATGAGAAGATCTGAGGATTATTTGAAGCTTAAATTTAGCTGGTACTTGATGAGTTTACTGTAGTTGAGTACCTCAGAGTTATTTGAGGATTCAATTTAGCTGATACCTAAGGAGTTTACTCTATGAGAAGATCTGAGGATTATTTGAAGCTTAAATTTAGCTGGTACTTGATGAGTTTACTGTAGTTGAGTACCTCAGAGTTATTTGAAGCTTCAATTCAGCTGGTATTTAATGAGTTCACAGCAGCTGAGTACCTTATGGTTATTTGAAGCTTTAATTCAGCTGGTACCTAATGAGTTCACAGCATTCAAGAACCTCAGAGTTATTTGAGGGTTCAATTTACCTGATACCTAAGGAGTTCACTGTATGAGAGGATCTGAGGATTATTTGAAGCTTAAATTTAGCTGGTACTTGATGAGTTTACTGTAGTTGAGTACCTCAGAGTTATTTGAGGATTCAATTTAGCTGATACCTAAGGAGTTTACTCTATGAGAAGATCTGAGGATTATTTGAAGCTTAAATTTAGCTGGTACTTGATGAGTTTACTGTAGTTGAGTACCTCAGAGTTATTTGAGGATTCAATTTAGCTGATACCTAAGGAGTTTACTCTATGAGAAGATCTGAGGATTATTTGAAGCTTAAATTTAGCTGGTACTTGATGAGTTTACTGTAGTTGAGTACCTCAGAGTTATTTGAAGCTTCAATTCAGCTGGTATTTAATGAGTTCACAGCAGCTGAGTACCTCAGGGTTATTTGAAGCTTCAATTCAGCTGGTACCTAATGAGTTCACGGCATTCAAGTACCTCAGAGTTATTTGAGGCTTCAATTTACCTGATACCTAAGGAGTTCACTGTATGAGAGGATCTGAGGATTATTTGAAGCTTAAATTTAGCTGGTACTTGATGAGTTTACTGTAGTTGAGTACCTCAGAGTTATTTGAGGATTCAATTTAGCTGATACCTAAGGAGTTTACTCTATGAGAGGATCTGAGGATTATTTGAAGCTTAAATTTAGCTGGTACTTGATGAGTTTACTGTAGTTGAGTACCTCAGAGTTATTTGAAGCTTCAATTCAGCTGGTATTTAATGAGTTCACAGCAGCTGAGTACCTCAGGATTATTTGAAGCTTCAATTCAGCTGGTACCTAATGAGTTCACAGCATTCAAGTACCTCAGAGTTATTTGAGGTTTCAATTTACCTGATACCTAAGGAGTTCACTGTATGAGAGGATCTGAGGATTATTTGAAGCTTAAATTTAGCTGGTACTTGATGAGTTTACTGTAGTTGAGTACCTCAGAGTTATTTGAAGCTTCAATTCAGCTGGTATTTAATGAGTTCACAGCAGCTGAGTACCTCAGGATTATTTGAAGCTTCAATTCAGCTGGTACCTAATGAGTTCACAGCATTCAAGTACCTCAGAGTTATTTGAGGCTTCAATTTACCTGATACCTAATGAGTTTACTGTATGAGAGTATATGAGGATTATTTGAAGCTTGAATTTAGCTGTTACTTTATGAGTTTACTGTAGTTTAGTAACTCAGAGTTATTTGAAGCTTCAATTCTGCTGGTATTTAATGAGTTCACAGCAGCTGTGTACCTTATGGTTATTTGAAGCTTCAATTCAGCTGGTACCTAATGAGTTCACAGCATTCAAGTACCTCAGAGTTATTTGAGGGTTCAATTTACCTGATACCTAAGGAGTTCACTGTATGAGAGGATCTGAGGATTATTTGAAGCTTAAATTTAGCTGGTACTTGATGAGTTTACTGTAGTTGAGTACCTCAGAGTTATTTGAGGATTCAATTTAGCTGATACCTAAGGAGTTTACTCTATGAGAAGATCTGAGGATTATTTGAAGCTTAAATTTAGCTGGTACTTGATGAGTTTACTGTAGTTGAGTACCTCAGAGTTATTTGAGGATTCAATTTAGCTGATACCTAAGGAGTTTACTCTATGAGAAGATCTGAGGATTATTTGAAGCTTAAATTTAGCTGATACCTAAGGAGTTTACTCTATGAGAAGATCTGAGGATTATTTGAAGCTTAAATTTAGCTGGTAGTTGATGAGTTTACTGTAGTTGAGTACCTCAGAGTTATTTGAAGCTTCAATTCAGCTGGTATTTAATGAGGTCACAGCAGCTGAGTACCTCAGGGTTATTTGAAGCTTCAATTCAGCTGGTACCTAATGAGTTCACGGCATTCAAGTACCTCAGAGTTATTTGAGGCTTCAATTTACCTGATACCTAAGGAGTTCACTGTATGAGAGGATCTGAGGATTATTTGAAGCTTAAATTTAGCTGGTACTTGATGAGTTTACTGTAGTTGAGTACCTCAGAGTTATTTGAGGATTCAATTTAGCTGATACCTAAGGAGTTTACTCTATGAGAGGATCTGAGGATTATTTGAAGCTTAAATTTAGCTGGTACTTGATGAGTTTACTGTAGTTGAGTACCTCAGAGTTATTTGAAGCTTCAATTCAGCTGGTATTTAATGAGTTCACAGCAGCTGAGTACCTCAGGATTATTTGAAGCTTCAATTTAGCTGGTACCTAATGAGTTCACAGCATTCAAGTACCTCAGAGTTATTTGAGGCTTCAATTTACCTGATACCTAATGAGTTTACTGTATGAGAGTATATGAGGATTATTTGAAGCTTGAATTTAGCTGTTACTTTATGAGTTTACTGTAGCCGAGTACCTCAAAGTTATTTGAAGCTTCAATTTAGTTAGTAATGCGTCTTTTATAACACTAGCCTTGTTTCAAATGCTAGTTTAAACCTTTTTAAGATGATTATTAAACACAGCCTGGTCTTCGTGCATGAAATTCAGAAAGGTTATTGGCCAGCATTTTGTCGTTTTATTGCATTACCTAGATTTAATTGCAATATTCCCTTTTGTGGATTTTATTCGCTTATAATTAAATCTAATCTTCGTGCAGCTGTCAAGATAACTTCGGTTGACACATTTTAATTTAATACAGAAATCTTACCTTTAAATACATGAAATGTCTTCCTGTCATGCTTCAAAAGTATCATCATTGTATTAAATCGCATGAAAACGAGCTTTTGCTACTGAATTGCTTTAATTAAAGTCGTACACCATTCGTCGAATTACAAATTTGTGATTATCACCGTATGCATGGATTTCATTTTGAAATTGCATGAAATTAAATAAAAATAAGATTTTTAACAACTTGTCTGATTTTATAATCACTTTTTTACTCTCCAGTATGTGGTAATATGTAAGGCGCGAATTAATTTATGCTTGAATGAATTGTTTTGCTTGGATATGTTCTCGTTTTGGACCCATCTCATCTCCACGATTCATTTCTATTTTAAACAAATCTTGTCCCATTGAATTTTTACAGAAAGTATATTATTAAAAAAAAACATAAAACGGACTTGTTATTCTGGCAATTTATAAACAAATAATGTTGTGAATCACCTTCAACTTTACTTTCTCATACCATGGAATCAAAGATCGGTAATTCACTAAAATGCATCATTTTTTTCTATTATAACTATTTAGGTAAAAAATTTATCAAGGTAAACCCTAGATGAGTTAATTTATAATGAAAGTATACGAGGTGTTGTGCAAGTTTAATTCTTATTTATGGAAATTTCTCAAGGTCATTTTTCCAGATGTTTGTTTACATAATGCTCAGTTGATCCAAATTTCTAGTATAGAAAGGGGGGGGGGCAAAATCGAAAACTGAGGTACAACCCGAGATCATCACATAGTATGTATCGTGCTGCCATCTAATAACTAGTTGAATTCTCTATTACCAAACCACTCTCCAAGTTCAAACAGTGATTTTCACGTGTATTTTTATGAGGGTAAGTAATCGCATTTTTGTGTTCTTTAAATTCCTATTGCATCAATACTTATACAATACTTCAGATAGATTTTGTATTAATTTCACGCGAAAACATAACTTTAAGGTTAGGTTAGAATCTGAAAATTCAGATTATGAATTATTATTTAACTTTTCAATCTGATTATTCGAAATTATAAAAGAAAGACAGCATTATAAATATGGGAAGCTGAATGTAAGGAAACAAAGATATTAATAATGGGTTAATGAGTTTACAAAAGTTTTCCCGATATCCACCTGATAATTTTCATTTTTGTGGTGTCCAAAAATTGTTTTCGTTTTTGATGTTTCTTGTCTTGTTTCTGATGTATCATTACTTCGTGAATTCGTTCACATGTTTCTTGTTTTAGGTGTTTGGTTCACCATACTGCGTTCTGAAGACATCTCGTGACCTTATTTGCTTGTTCTAGCTGGTTATGACAATTCCTAATTACTTAAACTTCTGTTTTATTATTTGACCTTCTCGTACTAATTTTATCACGCATATAGTTTTCTCAGTGGAGACATATTTTCTTTAATCTCTTATTTCTTAGACCTTTTGATATGTTTATGTTTCTAAATGCTCTTGATTTTAGGTCTCTTCTGTTTTAAAATTGGTTTTCTTAATAATTTTTAAAATATAGATAAAAAAAACTAATTTTGAAACAGACGAGACCTAAAACCCAGAACATTTAGAAACATAAATGATACTTAAGATGACCTTAATTTTTAAACACCAAAGCAGGGCACCAACACGAGTTTTGGTCTAAACTATAACTATATTTTAATTCAGGCGTGTGGTATCAGTACGTTTACAAATCCTTTAGGCACATTTTAAGTCAACTTTTACTTTTCCTCAATAGAATACCTCAGGGTTAATTAAAGCTTCGATTTAAGTGATACCTAAGGAGTTTACTGTAGCCGAGTACCTCAGAGTTATTTGAAGCTTCAATTTAGCATGTATTTGATGAGTTTAGTGTATCCGAGTACCTCAGGGTTATTTGAAGGTTCAATTCACCTGATACTTAATGAGTTTACAGTAGCCGAGTACTTCAGGATTAATTGAAGCTTCAATTTAGCTGATACCTAATGAGTTTAGTGTAGCCGAGTACCTCAGAGTTATTTGAAGCTTCAATTTAGCATGTATTTGATGAGTTTAGTGCAGCTGAGAACCTCAGAGTTATTTGAAGCTTCAATTTAGCATGTATTTGATGAGTTTAGTGCAGCTGAGAACCTCAGAGTTATTTGAAGCTTCAATTTAGCATGTATTTGATGAGTTTAGTGCAGCTGAGTACCTCAGAGTTATTTGAAGCTTCAATTTAGCATGTATTTGATGAGTTTAGTGCAGCTGAGAACCTCAGAGTTATTTGAAGCTTCAATTTAGCATGTATTTGATGAGTTTAGTGTAGCCGAGTACCTCAGAGTTATTTGAAGCTTCAATTTAGCATGTATTTGATGGGTTTAGTGCAGCTGAGAACCTCAGAGTTATTTGAAGCTTCAATTTAGCATGTATTTGATGAGTTTAGTGCAGCTGAGAACCTCAGAGTTATTTGAAGCTTCAATTTAGCATGTATTTGATGAGTTTAGTGCAGCTGAGTACCTCAGGATTATTTGAAGGTTCAATTCACCTTGTACTTAATGAGTTTACTGTAGCCGAGTACCTCAGGATTAATTGAAGCTTCAATTTAGCTGATACCTAATGAGCTTAATGTAGGAAAGTACCTCAGGGTTATTTGAAGCTTACAAGTCCTTCAGACACTGTCTTTACATTTTAATTCAACTTTTATTTTACAACTTCGTTTTTTTGGCATTAAATTGATGTCATTGTTTTTCAGTATATCGTTGAAATTATCCATATCCATTCCTATACGTAAGATAAACGGAATTCATCCTTGGTTCATTTATATTTGCATGTTTATCTACTGATAAGACATTTTGCGTTATATTTTGTTGGTTCAATTTTAATAATACTACATAACCATGTGATGTTGGTTACCTTATCAGCTTCGTATATTAAAAATTGTTAATGATCAAATGGCTTCCACTCATTGTTACTAAACAAACTGAAGGTTATGTGTGTTTATATAAAAAAAAACCGTAATGTCACTTAATTAATTATTGGAAAATCGTCACGGAAATTTTTAATCCAATTTATATAGCTTGTAAATCACCTGTGTATGCACCGATTATTACCTGTAATAAAACTAGGTGTGCTTTACAAATTTAATCAATTTTACATGATTGTTTGTATAGACGTTTCGTATATTAAAATTCAATATGGAGTTTGATGAAAACTATTGAAATTTGTGTTATTCCTTGACTTCTATGTGGTTCATTTTCGTTGGGAAAATCCTCAATACCCCATTAATTAGAATATTCATCATTTCCGCAGCTGTAGGTATCTATACTTGAATCATTATTTAAATTTATAATTAAGTCTTCAAGATTATTGTCAATTATTAGTTCGTCCATAAATTTTTGCTTAAAATGTTTTTATTTCAATTCAAATTTCAATTATATGTTTCTAACTGATTTTTTGGCCTGGATTTTGCTACTTTGTGCGATTAGATTCAATTTAAACTTGTCAAATTACCTAAGCGCGCAGTTCTAGATATACAAAATCGAGATGCAACCGTCAACACATCTGTAGGTTACAGTTTTAGTGTAAAAAATTATAACAAAAGTAGTTGCAAACACTCTGAAAAGTCCGAGTTGTTGTTAAGTCTATAAATTATAAGAAACTTAATTAGCAGCGTGAATGCTAGAGTGCCTTGTTTTATATATTGTGATTTCTCTTAAAAATTTGAGTAGTGAACTAAATTAACATTAAAATAGTGAAAACTGCATGTATATATCTTTTTTCTATCCCGAGATATCTCAACAAATGTGTAAACGGCAAGAATTTTTTTTCGAACGTTTATGAAACTAGTTCGTCCAAATGGTAACTAAAAATTTATTGTGGATAGAAAGTGTTTACAGTATTTTTAACTGTTCTCATAATAATCTTACGTATGCGGATAGATGGCGTTATCTAATCATAGAACAAATTAGTGGCGCCCTAGTTGTTCAAAATGTCGTCCATCGTTTTCTATACGTGAAATCAGTCGCTGATGGAAGCACATCATTACAAATTGTTTATATTCCCAGGTTATGAACACTGTTGAACGAATAAAATAATTATTAATTTAGGACGACGTTTTTCGTTGCGCTATGTTCACTTCATGAGGCATTTCCTCGTTTAAATCTAATATGTCGACTATGAACAATCTTCCTGTTATCCGTTATACTTTATCTTGTGAGAATGATGCATCACGAAAATATTTCGATTGAAAAATTATCTTTAACATCAAATCTTCTCTAATTTATAAATACGAGGTTTTATAGAAAATATTGAACCTTTTTTCATATCAAAACTATCTCTGTTCATCAATAACTTTCTGTTTCTACGTTTTTAATTATTATGAAAAAGGTGCTACATTATTCCTGGTCATCGAAAAACAAACAGGCTTCAACGTGGATGAATTCTCAATCGCCAAGACCAAATAAAACACACCTCAAAGTCGAAGAAAAGGTAAAGTTAATGTTTACTTTGAATATGAACGTTTTGTGCAAAAGTCACGCGATCGCTGCGTTTTATACCAGATCCACACTCTTCGTGAGGGTACACTTGTCATCTCAGCTCTATATCGCTCTGTTGTGTGTGGGTGTGGGCGCGAGTTAAAAGACGTGACGACGTGATTATAGAATCAATCTCCTGACGCCTCCGCTTACCTAAACTCGTATTGAGAGCCTCTAGTAGGCACTTCTCGAGAGTCTGTACGTGCATTAAATATTGGAGAGATTTCGTGACGTAATTAGAAGAAAATTGCTACAATTTAAGATTTGATAGTTTTGATTCAGTCTCGACGTTGTTGCGAGCAGCTTTTGGTTTTTTTTCAAACTCAAAAAGCCGCTCAAAGAGAAGGTAGTATCTAGAGCGACCAATCTTAAAACTGACCTCTTAGACTGATTTATGAAAAACACCAATCTACCGTTTTTCGACTCATTTGATTTGTGACTTTTTTCTTTCCTCTAGATCTCACTTATTTTGGAATATTCACAATTTCATGCGGCAAAATTTAGGAACCGATTAGAACTTTGTTTTCAGTACACGTGAAAAACCCCAGGGTCGACTTTTTCTATATTTTCATCATCTCCAACATCTTCTCGGCCAAGTTTCATTTAAAATTTCACAACAATCCGTTGCTCTATCACGTCGATAATTTTTACGGCAAAACAAAAAACAGCCCCTGTACAAACGAAGGCCACAGCTACACTGGTTTGTTTACCGACACGATATACATCGTAATCGAAGGAGTAGGCTTTAGGCGAAACGTCTGACAGTAGCTAACCTTTGGCGCATGCGTACTTTTCCTGTAGTGGTGTTAGTTTCGTTACTTAATAGTTTTCGAGGTTAATATTAGATTAGATAAACTTAATGTAGTGAAATGCATAATATTTAAATGATAAAAACAACAACCGAAAACAATTGAATTGAACAAAAGAGATGCGGGTGCTGGCGTAATACGTTTTACACAATATGTATACAAAAACAAGGTAAAATAAACTAATTTGAAAAAATAATACCAAGGTTCTGACCGGAACAAGGCAATTGACCCAATTTATTTTAAATGCAAGACCACTTTGCGCTTTGTTTGCGGGATAGTGGAAGCCTCATCAGTGTCGTACGATCTGATCCAATTAATTTCATAAATTCTCATATATTAATACAAAATTATCGTTATTGTATTTACAAATAATTAATTATCGAAAGTAAAATGTGTTTAAAACTAAACCAAATATCATACAAATACCAACAACTTGAACAACTAGAATCTTCATACGACACGACGCTCTTAATAGCGAATTACGTAAATAGTTTGTTCAATATCCACCAACTAATCCTTCAAAACATTCACTACGTTTGGTTTTCCAACAACTACCGAATCTGCCCGTGGATTACAATCAAACTTTCTAAGTAACTAAGTTACATGAAATATCAAAATCACATCTTAACAACCAAAGCGATTCATAGATTATAAGAAATCTTATGACAATGTTGTAGGGGATTTAGAGGTTATAGGGGTCGCGAGAAATAAGAATTGTTACACTAATTCTATATAGTATGAAATTAAAGTTTTGTCGGAAGGAACAGAAACAAAACTGAAGGACACCATTTTACTTTTTAACTTCACACTGGAAGTAAAAATAATTTTAGCTTATGCAGACGTTAATGTACTGGTAACTGGATCCCGAGATGAATTAGAATAAGTATTCAGAAGACTGGAAAAGGAATCAAAAAGGTTCGGGTTCAGAGTAAAAGTCGAAAAGACCAAATATATGAAAACGGCAAAGGAAAAACAGTCCTTTCAGTACGGAATACGAGGAATGTAATTTACAATTTGTACTTCGAATTCGTTAACCACCCAGCAAATTACCAGATTTGGCATACATTGACTTCTTCCTGTTTCCTAATCTTAAAGTTTGCATGAGACAGAATTTTATAAGACGAGGACATCAAAGCATACGTAACCGCCTATTTTGAAAGATACAGACGGCAACTATGATTTGGATGTATTATCGAACAAAGATTCTCTGTAGTCGCAACATGAACTTTGAACTGAGATGACTCCTTTTGTATGGTGTAGAAGCTTGGACTTCAACGCCAATTGCGAGGGAAGACTAGTAGTATTCGAGATGTGGGTCTAGGATGCCGAGAGTATCATGGAAAGATCATGTAACCAATTTGAAAAAATATAGAAGGACGTAGAGATCTTCAATGTATGAAAATATCATGAGAAGTCCCAAATCTGAGACTCTGCAGTTCATAATTCACGGAAAAATTTAGAAAAAAGATGTATTGGATAGAGAAGAATATTTCGGCTTAGGAACCTACGAAAATAGTTTAACGTTACTGCACCTTTACCTATTTGGGGCCGCAACTACCAAGGTCAAAATAGCTATGATGATAGCCAAGTTATGGAAAAAAATGGAATGAAAATTTATATTTTAGTTGGGTGGGACCCTCGTAGAATATGATAAAAAGAAAGACCTTGATTTTATTATAAAAATATGTTGCAATTTTAAAAATATTTGCTGTTATTGTAAAATGCTTAATTAAAAAGTAAGAAACCATTTTTTCGCACGTGATATTTCTGTAAGCCTTAAAATAATAAATTGATTAGTTGTTTGCTAAAATTTGTAAAATGGAAAACAGCAAACATTGCATAAAATTTATATGACGATTTTATTTATGAAACACTAAATTTATAAGTTGATGAAAGAATGAGGTCAATTTTATATAATTATATTGAATATCTGAACTAAACTGAGCATTTTCGTTATTGTGGTTGATTTCTATTGTGGTAAAATAAATAACCTCGTAGAAAAAAATGATTGTAATTAATGCCGAGTACGGAAATCAATCAATGAAGCACGAACTCACCTCTAAACCGAAGGTTTTACAGGATATTAAAATGATTTTTTCTGCTTCCAAATATCTCCATGTCCAATAAATAGAGATTCTGACCAGTGACCACATAGAGAGAAACGATGGTCAGATGTAATGGAGAGAATTTAGAATAGCTTTGGCATCCACCACACTTTTCAATCCTGAAAGGAAGATATAGCTATAAAACGAGGAGTTTGGAAAGGAATTGGACTGATTGTATCAATCTAAAAGAAAAAATAAAACCACAGTAGTTGTAAGAAAAGATATTTGCCCTAGTCGTTTGATTTTGAATATCAGGTTAACTAAATGGAGGATTCAAATAAAGCTCCATGAGAATTATATCGAAGATATCTTGGAATGATTTAGTGTAAAAAATTCAAAGCCAAAAAATTATTCTCGAGGAAAATCATCAAAACATCGTTGAACCATGGAAAGTTCTATTACTTATCTGAACGAGGCCAAACGTAACTCTTTGATAATTCACGAAGCAATACGTTTTTATAATAAATAGCATGGAATGATTTAGTATGAAAAATTCCTGAACAAAGAATGGTTATGGAAATGAAAGCAGCATCCGGCATTTATGACTAATGATACAGCCCCATCAACATTATACCGAAACGAACCTGGAAACAGACAAGGAATTGGCTAACGATAGCTGAAGACAAGAAATATTTGAATAGGCCAAGGCTCACGTGTGGCAATAGATTGACTTGACACTTCTAGTGGAATTGCGCTGCAAAAATGCTGTCTGGATCCTCTTGTTGCAGGAAGATAAGTCCCCATAATCTATCTCCACACCTTTCTCTCCAAAACTTCGTGTTTCTTGTCTTTTCCTGCCAGTACTCAGCTTATGAATAATGATAGAGCCCAATCAACATTATACCGAAACGAACTTGGAAGCAGACGAGGAATTGGCCGACCCAAGTCAAAATGGAACCACGATATAATATGGGACCTGATAAAACTCGAAATACAAATTTGTCTAATGGTAGCTGGAAACAAGAAACATTTGTATTGTATCTTCGAACATGGCAAGGGTCGTGAGTAGCGATAGAACCGGTGGAGACGAAAAAGAAAGTTATGTTAAGGTTGGTGGTCGAAAAGATAACAATTGATAAGCAATAAGTAGCATAGAAGCTTAATTCATAGCTGCTGCAAAATTAGTAAGACAAATTTTATGCTTTAAGATTTTGTTGAGGAAGTTCTTCATCAAAACAGCGAAACGAAAATAACTGAAAATTGAGAATGTAATAAAAGAAGTAAGTAGATAATAATAATCGCTTGATACTCCTAGAGGGATTCGCTGCAAAAATGCTGACTTGTTGCGGAAAGTCCCCATACTCCATCTCTACACCTTCTCGCTATTTCTCGCCACAACTTCTTGTTTCTCTTCCTGCCAGTACTTAGCTTAGGTTATCTTCAACCTCTTTTAACCATTTTTTTTCCTAGTCCTGCTGCGTCTTTTTTACCACAGGGATTTCATTGTGTTATACAATTTCTACGTTAGGGGTTTTCGGATACGATCTTTTTAACTAAAATATTTTCAGAAATGGCTGACTTTCGGTTCTACTGACTGTATTTTTGTTGTTTTAAATGGAACACCTTGTACATTAATACTTTTTTGAAATCTACGTAAAATTTTAGTATACTTTTGTCTAAAAACTTTTATCGAAAAATGCATACTTTTCAAGTTATTAATTTTATTGTAAAAAATTTGTATTTTTTTTACGAGGATACCCTTAAAGATTTGAAAATGTTTCCTATTTGGTTGCTTTTTCATTTTATACGGGGTGTGTATAAAAAGTGTTCAAAATTTAACTTCATGAATATAAAATTTCTTCAATTTTTTACATAGAACCACCCGGTTTTTTCTATTTTAATGCATTCAAGGGAAAAAATGAAACAAATTCATATATACTCTTCCATACCTAAACCTTATCGTTATCCAGATATTAAAAGTTTTATCATTTAGTATTTTTAATGGGTTCATTATAGCTATGATTTCCATTCCTATCAATTTTTTTTTGTCATTTATTGCTAAAAGTAAGATATTCGCGTTGTGAAAATGATATTTTTAAATTAATATTTCGAAAATAATAGATTAGTAAAATCAGTGATAATTGTTTCAAGGTAGGTAAGGAAATAAAATTACGCATTGTAGTAAAATTATGAAAAATTAAAAATTATTCACCATACAAAATATGAAATATATTGCAATAGTTCTTGAATAGCGATCAAGAACTGTGTGAACTTTTGTTACAAATTCTAATCACGAATCAACCTTGACTATTGTGGGTCATGTCTGCAACACATTGTAGTTATTATGACCGTATTCAAAGTTTTTATTGTCTATAACGAGATTTATGAATAAATATGAACATAATTTTAAACAATTAATTCTAAGGTGATTCCATTATGGATTCTATGTCAATGGTTTCCATTTGACAGACATTTTCTTTCGGTCGCCTATCATTGAAAATGCCTTGAAACAAGTTATCTATTTAGGTCAATTCTATTTTATTTTATTTTCAATTTTTAACTGTGAGTTTTTGATAAATAAACTGGTAAAGAAAAATGCATTCTATAGATTTTGATCAGCAGATTTACATACAAAACTATATTCTTTTATCGATATACGAGGTTTGAAAATTGTTTTTTTACCTCCATATAATATGATATAAATACAATTTCGAGAAACCTGTACGAATTTAGTGATTGAAAATTATGATACAACAATTTGGTGATAATTTTATCAGTCTTGTACAAGTTTTTCATTGGTAAATAATGCTCAAGAAGGCCCGCGAAACCTTATAAAATGAAGCGCGAGCAGTCAGATCCACCGACGCGCCCACTGAAGCAAACAAACAGTGTGTAAGCGGCTTAATCCCCAAGATTATCGTATAACGGTTCGAATTAAACTGAAATTAAACAGATTCCTTCTCAATATTTCGTAATGAAAAAGCTCTGAACAAAAATGGTTCTAATAAACATGTCAAAATAGCTAAAAAAAGACGTAGAAAGCTTATTACGGCTAGTAACAGTTAGTTTGTTTAATCCGTCACTAAAACGAAGTGCTAGAGTCGACAGTGGGTAGCACCAAATGATCCTAGACCAAAAAAAAGCTAGTATTAGCAAGTCGAAAGTGAAAACTATACTCATTTGCTTATTGGACAGCCGATTTTCCCCCTCAAAAATTCAATGGGATTTATATCCGGGCAATTAGGCAGTCTCAATGTTGTTTTGTGGAAACCATTGTTGAATTATGAGAACGGTGTTGACAAGATAATTGTCATGTTGGTAAACAAAGCGCTTCCATTATAAGTTTGATTTACCTATGGCAATATCGACATAAACTCCAATTCTCCAACAAACGCCAATTCCATTGAAGCCCAAACATTTACTGAAAATTTGCTTATTACTTCCCTCAATATATTGCTCCTCAAATCTTTGGTAGTCTCTAAGGCTTCTTTTGTGCACGCGTTTTTTGTCGCTGGTCGCGGGGCGACAAAAAAACGCGACGTTTTCTAAAAGCGAGTTGTTAAATGTGCGCTTTTATGCATCGACGTCAAACAGCCGCTCTCCGCCTGTGTCGCGTCGTACTGAAATCCTGTCGCGCGGAATTACAAAACGCGTCGCGACAGGCGTTTCAAAAGTACATTGATTTCAATTGGTTCTTTTATGCAGCGCGTTTATTATCGTTTGTCGTTGTCATTTTGAACTGTCAGTTTGCAGAGTTGTGTTGATGTGTGAAGAAGTACCGTAGAAAATCTGGAAGTTGAATTTTTTATGGACGGAATAAAAGTAAAAACATGTTTGTGGGATTCATCATCAGAAGATTACAAAATCAATTGAAAAGAGATGCGTGGAAGGAAATTAGCGAAATCATTATTCCCGAATTCGGTAAAAAAAACTGAAAAAGAAAAGCAAAAAGTTGGTAAGCATGTAAGTAAGCGTGGTCTTTTATTTGTACTACCTCAATTTCATTGATAACATTTCCCTTGGTTCAAACGTTCAAATCCCCGTACCAACTCCACATTTGTAATAAACGTCTCTGGCGTCTTTTATCAATATATCGAATACGTAAAACACACGGATCCATTTTTAATCACTGCCGTTATGTAGTTCACTTGCAACAGTTGAAACTGATCAAATTTGAAAGCGGTGCGCGATAAGAAACGTGTTTCATAAAACAACACCGCATTTCTTGTCGTCCCGCGACCAGCGACAAAAAACGTGTGCATAAAAGAGTCCTAAACGCTAATACGTTCGTCATTGCTTGACTTGAATGTTTTTTTTCATCTGTGAAGACAACTCGTTCCCAAAAGTCCAGATGACGGTACATATAATTAAGTACAAACACGTTTCTTGCACTCATTTGGCAGCAACGCTTTCCTAGCACTCGTACAGTTTTCCAAATCCGAATCTTTAATTCTTGTACATGCCGTAGGACGATATATCCTTGAAAGTTAGATGCATGTGCAGCACTAGCAGCCAAAGTCAAAAGGATATTTTCTTGAAAAATTAAACAATACAACTAGACGAGTTGCTAGTCTTCTGCCATTTTCCAATTTGGCTATAACGGCAGCTTTCTGAATTTTAGTTAACTGAGGAGGTATTGAGTACACTTTTAATTCATGTTAAATTAAGACACTTTGAGTAGCTAGTTAAAACTTACGGTAATTATTTAGAATTGAGGCTCCAGTCATTCCAAAAAATTTTTCACGCATTTGGGGTTGTTTCTGAGTGTACAAATAGTAAATTTAAGGCGGAGAAGCTAACCAATTATAAATAATTATCATCTTGGTTAGGTAATGTCTAAAATAAAGGAAATAATATGTCTTCCCCGCCTTAAATTTACTATTGGTACCCTCAGAAACAACCCCAAATGCGTGAAAAATTTTTTTGGACGATTTTTGTCTAGAACCGCAATTCTAAATAATTACCAAGTTTATTTAGGAAGAGGACAAGCTGTATATTTATTTCAGTTTCTTAATTTTTTAATTTATTCTATCAACGTAACTTTTAGCGTGATATATATTAAATCTGGCATGTAAAACAGAACGTGTTATTTGAACACAACATGTGAAAAATTATTTATAATCAAAAAGAGTGGGGGTCTTGAATAATTTTGAAATATAGTAAAAGGTCAACAGAGTGCAATTTGATTGTCGCACCATAATAATCAATTCAACTTGTAAACTCGTCTAATTTTAATTTGGGAATGTTACGTTTTCATTTAATGTTCGTTAGTAGTTTTCGTGAAACAATAAAAAATTTAAAAACTTCAGTTAAATTGTGAATAACAATACTGGGCATCGTCAAAAAAATTGCCGATTTTCCTAGTGGTGATTCGTATTAATTAGATGTAAACAAGAGAAATCAAAATCATATTTAATTATCGCGTTTCACAAATCATAAAATGCAGCGTGTTTGGGTTTTGTTATATTTGTGGTAAAGAAGCTTGCGTTCGCTGCTTTACTCTTTCACATGTTTTGTGATATTCTGGTTAGAAGATAGTCAATAAAAGCTTGTAGAATATCCAGATACCGTTTTTGAGACATAAAAATATAAATCCCAATCCCAGAAGTACTTGGTCCAACTAAGAAAACACAAAAATTTATTTGTTTTCCAATGTAAACTTCTTTTTAGCTCCATCGACTTTCCCCAGCGATGTTCAATAAGTTTTATAACCTTTTTGATAATAGAAAACGTCAAGTTAAAGCTAAATCTGGCTAATAGGTAGCAATTCAAACTTCAATTCATTAATTTTGGTCATTGCAATAACGGATGTGTCTTAGCCAAATGCTGCCATTTTTTCTTGATTTCTTCGTATGCAAATTATCCCATATATTTCCCAAGTAACCGACTTTACCTGCAGATGGAACGGTCTTTGCCTTCTTTGGAGCCGATTCTTCCATTTCAGTCCCTTGTTTTGATTGTTTTTTAGTTTCGGGTGTGAAGTGATGGTTTCATGGTTATGAAACGGCGCAAAAATTAGGCTCTATTTCTGTCCATAATCTCCACAACGCTGATTTTGTTCCATTGTGAGCAAACGCGGCATCCATCTTGCGCACAGCTTTCTCATGTCAAAATTTTCGGTTAATATGAGATATACCGCACTTTTTTACATGCCTACTATGTCTGCTATCCATTACCGCTTTGTGTATTTTCTTCAACACCTCATTTGGTCAACCACTGCGATGCTGGTCTAAGCAATATTTTCATTGTTAGTAACGAAGGAGCAGAGCTATAGGGAAAAAGTTTCCAATACAATAATTTATAGGAAATTTCATACTCTACAAATTCAGTTACCACCATTTTTAGTTTATCATGAACCGTTAACTATATTGTGTCAAGTTTGGAGCGCTATATTTGAAAACCTATGCGTTAGACAAAAAAAACTTTCAAATAAAAAAGATGGAAAAAGTTATTATCTATAAAAATGATCTTCGCTATTTTTGTCGTGCGATGCGCGGTTCGCGAGATATTCGATAAAACGTGTTTGTAAGATGACGGCTGACGCGGACGCTCCCCTATGACGCCTACTTAAATTTACACCCCTGCACATATTCCAAAAGAAATCCATTCTCTTAAACCTACTTTTTTTGCTCTGACGCTTGGCCTGAAATGTTTTTCAAATCATCGAATTATGTTAACGCTACGAATTTCTAATTCAGCTGTTTCACGATTCAGACATAGTTTTATATCTCAGAAAATATTTACTCGAAAAAGTTTTTCCGACGTCGTCGTTACTCGTCGCAGAATGGAAAACTCATGTTTCCTATACCCAAATACCAATAAACAACTTTTTTTTTGTTTTCTAAAGACGGAAATTACTCCGAACTAAAAAAAATTGTCAATAAACACACAGTTCATAATACAAAACGAAATAGACCACAATATATTTCATATCATGAGAACATAACATAAACTAAGTTACTGTCATCAGTACTAACTAAATGCGAAGATATTAATCATTATTAGCGACTCAATATTTATTTATACACGCACATCAAAGTCCCATATTCGTTCTTCTTCTTTCAACACACAAACCCTGGGATTTTTGGTAGCTGGTATGTGGAAGAGATCGAATCAAGGTCAACATTTGAAAAACCTGGACAACATTAGAACCGTTAGGACAAAAGATATCTCCGTTGAAGCCTTCCAGGAAACCTATACCTTATGGCTGAAGTGTATAGGTGCTAAAAGATCGTTTTTCGAAGAATATTGAGAAATTTTTATATTTAAATCATCTCGTTTTATTTAAATCAGTAATAATAAGACTACTTTTTTCAAAATATACTTTGAGTTCATCGTACCAATAATCTAAAAATTCGTGACAGCCAATTTCAATGTAGATGACTTTCTCAACCCACTAATGTATACATTTACGAGGGATAATTCAATTGAATTCATATTATAGGTTGTGTCTCTGAAATGCTACAAACTTGTAATCTTTATCACAAAATGTGTGAATTTGTATAAATAAAATTGTCATTACAACAATTATTAATCAATTAGTGAATTAATATTAATGCTTTATAATATATAAGCGTTCCATAGTTGTACTTCAAATAAACTTGACAACTCTGTACCACACTTTACTTAAAATGAATTCGATGGTCAGTATTTTGTGAGGTTAAGGTTAGAAAAATATCTATACATAAATAGTATAATAAAATATTTAGTGGTTGATATTATGTTATAGTCCAGGAGCTGTTAATTTAAAAAATCCCCTCATACCGTGTATGTAATTTTTTTTATGAAAATGGATATTTCAAAACTAGATTTGCGTGGTATCGCAAAGCCTAAAAATGTTTAAAAAAATTAATTATTAAAAAAATCAATAAATGTTTCTCTCTCATGTTTAAAGTGTAAATAAAATTTCATTCTCTTTCAGAAAAAGTTTACGCAAATCAATTTTTTTTGGCCGGGAGAGTCAAGCAAGTCTTTTTTTAAAGTGTGTGATGAAGGAGGAAATTTCTCCCTCATTACGGAACATGATTTTTTCTGTTTTATTGATTTTAATGTCTACTTTGAGATGTTGTGTATTGAGAAGTTTCCTCCCTCATCACACATTTTGAAAAAAAGACTTGTCTGACTCTCCCGGCCAAAAAAATTGGTTTTCGTAAATTTTTTCTGAAATATAATGAAATTTTCGATCAAATACACTTTAGACAAACTATTTCATACCATGAAAGAGAAACATTTTTCGATTTTTTTAATGATTAATTTTTTCTACGTCCGTTATAATATTCACGTTTTTTTTTTCATTCATTCGCATTTCTGAATCGGTAAAAAAGTGAAGAAAGTAAACTGCACACCAGATGATGTTAAATCGGCAACTGCAGCGACTATGAATCTTCTCCCTGAGAAGTATTTAAAGAAAAATATTTTTTTCATGGAGTGGTGTACTAAAAATGGCATACAGCTTCACAGAAAGAGTACTACTGGCTTACTTTGAAACTAAATCCAAAATGTGGAAGTCTTCAACACTTTTTCAAAACTGAAAGGCACCCTAATGGTAAATAACGACGTAGACATCGGTAAATACTCGAAATTGTATATTTGAAAAATAAATCAGTTAGCTATGGACCCAAAAAATATCTAAAACATTTGCCCGTGAAAAAATTAATAAATTTCTGTTGTAAGCTCCAGACGATCATTATCTTATACACAAGGTATGACAGCAAAAAATTTTAATGTAAGCTTAGATATTATACAACATCTCTCAGATTGCTTTAAAATCCGAAATCGCAGGAGCTCTACGGAGAGAGGAATTATACAAAATGAAGTGTAACGTTCATTAATAATACCGGAAATGTTTTAATTATCACAGTACCTGATACAAAAACTCAAGATCAACGTCGATTTACTGTTATTGGTGAAATATCTGACAATTAAACTTGGTAAATATTTATAAAAACCAACGACTCGCAAATGTTAAAACAGAACATTTCTTTTTGCAGTATAGAAATGGAAAATGCAAAACCCAAATTTTGTATGAAATTCGTGAGTAAAGTAACTTTTTTTACACTCTTAGGAATTGCCAAACCGTCCTACTCATGAAAAAAGTATTACTTTACTCACTTGTTGCATAAATAACTATTTTAAAACATTTTCCGGCTTTGCGAATCCATGCAAACCTCGCGTTTTCAATTCCTATAGTTTTGAACTATATATTTTCATAAAAAAAATTATATACAAAGTATGATAATACATTTTAGATCGACAGCTCCTGGACTATTATTATGGTTTAAAAGGCTGGAAAGTGTATGTGTGAGGAGAATACTACCAAGAAAAAAAAATAATGTCTGTGAATCTCGTAACGTTTGGAAAAATAATTTCTCGGAAGTTCGCCAGTTTTTTGAAAAATGTGATAAAACAAGACAGATAAATATGAGATATTCTAAAATTAAACACTTTATAATTCACTTAATTGTTAAACAAAAACCTTTTTATTTTTCTGAAACCTGAGTCTATTAAAAAAAAAATGATGCCTGATCTCGTGATATTTATAAAACACTTACAAATTGATGTGCCAAAATATTTTTTGTTCCTTAATTCAGTCTGTTTTTCTAAAAAAATAATGATAAACGAACAATACGAGGGTTGTCTGAAAGAAACGAGACATTTTTATCGTTCAACATAATTTCCTTTTAAATATACAATTTTTTACCAATGTTCCAAACTTTTTTTACTGCTGGTAGTTGCAGTTTTTGGCCACGTTTGAAATTGAATTGTTATTTTTTAAAAGTTACATAAACAAATTCATATTCTATGAAATAATATTGGACTTTTTATTCGTTTCTCTGTATACAACTGTCAAATTAATATAAATAGTTCATACAACATTCGTTCTTATTACAATGTCCACCATATTTGGTTAGGTTTGGTAGGTCAACTCTGCAAAGTGGTATCAGTAAAATTTATTCTCTATTAATAACTCTCTAAAATATATGAAAACTTTTTCAACTATATTTAATTATCCACTCTTAATAAAATGAAAATGTACTGTACTAGTTTTAGTTTAGTTTTATCCATGATACATACAATTGTATCTTTCTTAAACATAAGTTTTTTTTTATTTATAAACACCGTTCACGAAAAAATATTACGAAAGATGATGTACTTCCCATTGTGAATACAGATAAGATAAAAAAAACATGATTCGATTAACGTAAAACCTGATAATGAATAACTCTACTTTCTGCTTGAGTATACGAGGGTTGCTACTTAAGTTTTGAGATATGACAACACTGATATGAATATGTCAAATCTGACATTGACATCATGAAGATGGTGAACGTGTTAGGTTAGGTATGCTATTTGAGTTGTTTACAGATACTTAACAATCATTTCATGAACATAATTTGACAATCGCTCAAATAATTGTTCGTGTCTATTGGTGCGGAAGAATGATGAAAAAATCAGTTGAAATGGTTGAGTCTATTAGATCGTGACAGGGTCGACTCATGGATCTATACATATGAACTCGACAAACGACTTTTCAAGTCGAGTCAAACCCTACAAAAGTTGTTCGCGCACCAAGCACTTCGAAGCAAATGGTAGCCTGTTGTTTCGGAATAACTGAACACGTCGCCATTAGAGCAGCGTAGAACGGTCAATTCCAAATGGTGTACCAGCATTTGTTAGCCAGAAAGGCTCGAAAAAATGAGGGAAACCAATCTAAGACGAATCATTCTCTTCTAAACGAGCTCTCACACATCAATTCAATTGGTATAATTACAGCTTCTTGTGTTTTATCTATAAGTTTGTACAGTAAACATCCCATGATCTATTCGTTAAAAAAAGCAAGATTGAATGTTCTACGAATACAACTTAAAATCTCGTACTAGTTTGTTTTCTTCGATTGTGGAGGCCAATGTAATTTCCAAATTTTAATGGAATGTGGATGTGTGAAGAACGAGATTTGAAAAAATGACAAACTACTTTCTTCTTCATCATGACAACCCTACTATACTGCTGCACTAATAAAAAACAAAACCTCAAAACCCGTTATATTGAGGGCAGTAAAATATACCTTAGCAGCTTTTCAGCGTAATACAGATGTTAATAATACGAAAAAGGCAGTAACTACGTAAGCCCCCTTTATATTTATTTAAATGAATCATTTTAACTATGTAATTTGTAACCGCTTCTTTGGATAAACTGAAAGTAGTTAACAAATCTAATGCTATGAAATAAACCCCCAATTAATACTTTAATATTATTCTTTGTATGTTAACGCCATTTTCATTTGTACTCCTCGCTACAAACCTCCCTGTTCGTCCAAATCCGATCCTATTATTTCCAAAAATAGAAAATTTCTTTAAAGAAAACAATATTAACATTGACAAATCTACAACAGAGCAAGCAAAAGTAATTTCGAAAAAAGTGCGTTACTAACTTTAGATCATACTTTGAAAAATATCACCTAAAATTTCATGTAACTGTTTTAAATTATTATAAATAAAATAATTCAAAATATTTGTAAACATACCTCGTACTATAACTACATCACGAATTGAAACGTAGGACTAGACTATAAATTAGAAGATTGGCAAATTCGATAAAAAAGAAGAAGAAATGAAGCCCGGCATTTCTTATTATATCTTATAAATTTAATTTCCTCGATATAAATAAAAGCGGACAGAAATTGTAATGAATAAATCATAGACATTCGTCGTTATTTTCATCTAGTTTGTGGCTAATATTCCCGTTGAATTATTTTTAGTTTAACCTAACAATTTCCCCGCACTTCGATTCTGTAGTCGGCCGTGATGTTCACGGCACATCACGGATTGTTTTTAGTCAGGAATTTTGGCTGCCAGCCATCATATTTTGCAAGATACGCTGGCACAATTGGCAACGATAAAAACATTCTGAATAATGAAAATAGGTAGTTGGTATTGTTATTTACTCTTTCAACAAGTTAGGTTAAATTAAATTTCGAATTAATACAGATCACAAGGTTGTAATCAAAGCAAAATTTCTTTTAATACAAGTTTAATTCTATTATCAAATAATTAATAGAAAAGAAACAAATGTAAATGCTACTGTTAGAAGGAAACTTTTTTTCACGATATATCCATAAAACGTAGTCAGCCTCACGTGACGTAACTCGACCTTGCCGATTGTATGGAATCATTTGTAGGACGTTTAAATTATGAGAAAATCGCGTGCAACTTGCATTAACCTAACATACGAGGGACGTTCAAGAATTATATTTACATACATAGAATTTTTAGTTAAAATAGGATACCACAAATATATAGAATTATTTTAGTAAAATGTTGATAGTAATTATCAATTAGGTTTAATACAAAACAATTGTGACCTATCTTATGTCTTCCTATCATCTTACCAAGAAGTATAAAGAATATAGCCAATTTGAGAAACTTTATATCTCACTAATAGTCTTTTGAGATGATAGTGGTAATAAAAAAATGTTTGGAAAGCGTAAGCTAATTGTAAGACCTCGGAAAGGTAGGCGGGAAGTAGTTGTAATCGCAAATGGAAGAAGGCAGCTCCGGACAGGAGCCACTGGATAGGAAAGTCAAGGCCCGCAGCGGGCTCTAGTAGGAAAGAAGAAAAAGTAATAAATAGTTAGGTTATATCTTCTGTTTTAGTAAAAAAATTAAGTAAAGTCAATTCCATCGCTTGTTTTAATTATTTTGGACATACTAGCTTCGTGAAGATAAATTTGGACGTTTCTTTATGATATCGGGTTCAATTTTATTAATAAAAGCTCTTACCACGAATATTATGAACAATTCCGATATGAAATCCCCGTCAATCCGCCTATGAAAACGTTTTAGTGATAAAAGTTATTGTTAGAACCCACTTACTTTTTTATTAACTAATCTTTTTATTGGTATTCAAAAATTCAACCACTACTAAAAACTGATTTTTGGCACAGAGCAAACTTCTAATTTGAATGACATTTAAATTGCTCTACAAAATTTTACAATTATGGAATTCACTTAACTGGAGATGAACGCTGTAGATGGCGCTTCTCATATGTTTTGAAGATCGCGGCTTAATTGTATGTTAGTTAGGTCCCTTACTAACAGTTTGGCGTAATTTTCGCCGCGAAATTACGTTTCACACGCCTGCTACGACCATGAGTGAACGTCAAGTGCCGACGGCCATTGCGCAACGTATTGTCATCCGTTTTTTAGTTTGTAAAGTCGTTAAAACATGGAAATTCTTACGCGTTTACGAAATAAATTCAGTAGTTAGTACCTGAGTAGGTTTGCTGTATTAAAATGAGCCAAAGCGTTCAAAGACGGTCGCGAAACCATCGATAATGAGCAAAATAACCAAACTTTAGCAAAAATTCATGCGGTTGGGTTTGTCGCCGCTTTCTGACGCAATACGAGGCAGAGAGGGACGGTTTTTAACGCAGATTTTCACTACAGATGAGTACACTATTATATTCCCAAAAGCAAGGTGTCGTTCAAAGAGTAGAGGAAAGGACGCCAGTCAAAACGAATACAACCAGATTATGCACACTATATTCCGGGACCCACGGGGATTTCTATACGTTGATTCGCTACCCACAAATGCTGTGTACTAGTCTAATCTTCTGAAAACACACGTGAAACTCAGCGCGACTTACGATCAATCTTCAGGATTACTCGTGTGCTCATACCGCTCGTGACACGCTCGATACACTATCAGAACTTGGGTGGGAGATAATAGAACATCCCCTCATAGTCCATACTCAACACCCTGCAGGTACCTCATATTTGGAGCACTGAAAGAAACTCTTGTATATCAAAAAGTCAACACCTAACCTAACTTAACCTAACCTAACCGATGAACAGATTCGCACATGATGTCCGAGTTGCTCTTCGATACCGGCATGAAGAAGCTTCCGGAGAAGTGGCAACAATTTGTGGGGAATTAACTTTTTGTTTATATTATGACAAATAAATATCAAAGAATAAGTCCAGTTCATATGATCCGCCAACACAACATGGGTACGTTATATTTTTAAAAAACAATGGGATGGTGCATGAAAAACCCAATCAACTAATTCTTTTCTCTTCAAATTATTCAACACAGTTTTTAGGTTATGAATAGAACAGTTTAACGTCCGCGGTTTAAGCGACTGGACACGAGTTTAGAAATGTCATTATTCAATTCGCTTCAATTAACTTATTTGTTTCCTAACTTCATACTTTTTTTTGATCATTTCGTTATTTACAATTTAGAAATTTGTTTCATCTAACAAGAGATACTGAGAACTAATCTAGTACTGACGAAACGAAACCGAAATTTTAACGAGAGTTTTCTCAATACAACGTAACCGAATCGAATGTTTTAGAGTCTTCTCTTATCTCGTGTCGAGTGAAGCCCTATGTGTTATTATTATTAATTAAAATATTTCTAATAAATAGATCATTAATCATTTTTTTAATAATACTATCTTTCTGAAAAAATAAAGGTTAAATGTCTTCTTTGGATTGATACTGATTCTCCACGCTATCCACCAGTCGACGATTCTCTAAGACTTCATTTTACTAGATGTGTGTTCCTGATTAGGTAACAGTGAAAAACCACCTTGAGGATAAATAGTGAGTAGAATCAGTGACAAGTCTGAACAAGTTTTACATAAAGTGTCAACTTACTGCTTCGATACATTTTATTACAGTAGACCTCGAATTACAACTCAGTAAGTTGTTTTGAAAAATATTACACCCACCATATAGCCCAGATCTTGTCCGGACCGATTATTTTTTTTTCTCGCAAAGCTGGAGACCGAGTTGAGGGTTGAAAGATTTAACCAATACCATGAATCAAAACTTTTTACTCTAAATATACATCATAGTTTTATAGTGATATGGAAACTTAAGTCAGACGTTCTAAAAAGTATGTGGAAATGAACTCATGGACTCCTCTACTTCCTGTTACCACCAGAAGAGCTGATGAATATGTGGGAATCCCGTAGCCTAGCTACTAAACCGCCATCCTCTGTCATCTCCGTCCAACCAAGAATTATTCTGATATTACTTCTGATTGGTAAATGTTATTCCGTTTGTTACGTTTCTATAATATCGTCATATCAGGCAACCGTCTACATTCTTTTACTTAAGAATACTTTCTGTGTAGGTGGCAACCTACCTTGTGCCACATCAGGGTTTAAGCTGCCGATAGTCTTCTCTACTTTCTTTCTAAAACTTCTCTAGTTGTTGAACTCGAAGAATGTAGGTTCAGCAACACATAGGTGTTTGTAGTTTCTTCATTTTGTGGAAATACCGTCGGAAGTAACGTGTCCTGTAAGAAGCTGGATAATGTAGAAGTTCACATCTCCGAACTTCCTTTCAATCCACAATCTAAGGCCTTTTTTATTAGTCGTCGCGACCTGATTTTTCTTCAAACAACCTTTGTTGCCACATCTGTATTGCTCTAGTGCAATGGTTGCCGTATCCTGTCGTGTTATATATGAGTTGGTGGTCTCGCCACCACTAGGACAACCTGTGCAGAGATACTCCGGTAGGAGCTGGCGATTCTCAGTGCACCTTGCCTCTATACCATCGCTTTGCAATGTGTCTTTATTCGCAGGGCTTCTGACCGGACAGACCTCCTCTCCATACAATAGAATTGTATGGTGACTTCCCTTGAGTCTTGAAAAGATTCAAACAAACATCGCGATAGCTTCTATTTCTAAAATTTTTTGACATAATGGGGAGGAAATGGGCGTACAGATTCATTCAGATATTTCAGACATATTACGAAAGAAAACAACCAAATACATGTAGTCCAAAAAAACCTTTAGTAACGTCTCTTAATTCGACTATATAATAGCAAACGAAAGAAATTAACTACAAATAATTGTTTTAATTTCACTAATTAAGTTCTCTGAGTAGACAATCTTTCCAATTGGCATGTGAACTAGCCCCTACAAGCACATTTACGTTAATTACTTCGAACAACGCAAACAAACGAAATTTTTCGTTACCAAGAATAATTTAATTAATTTTTAATACCCACTGAGCTTAATTGAACCTCAGATTATGTCGACACATTATATTATATGTGATTCAAGTAAAAATGGCAAATACCAAAGAAAGAATTAAGATAAATATTTGTTTATTAATATATGTCCCCCAAATTTTACTTTAAGTAATAGTTTATATATTTTATTTCTTTATTATATGTTATATAATCCAAAAATATAAATTTATATCTATTTGTTTTTTTTCTACAAATTTTGCACTAATGGTGACTCATAATCATATTACATCAATTATTTCGCAGGTAAACACGTCTGACTTTTTGAATTGTGAATTGCGGACCTATAAAAGGTTTTTCGAAACAGACTGTAGGTGGCAGCGCTGTTTCAAATTTATTAAATTCAAAAATATAAGAGTTTTCGTTTAAATTACATTTAATCGGTGCAATCGAAAAATTATAACATTTTTTTTTAAGATTCATTGATTGATTAAAGTAAAAATGCGAAAATTAATTCCGAAATTTTATTAATTTCTCAAATAAAAATTTTTTTAATTCCAGAAAATTGAAAAATAGATTATTATTTTAAATAGATTGATTAAATCACTTTGATTATTATTTTTTGGAACAGAAAACTATGAATTAATAGAATTAATCAATTATATTGAGCAATCTCGATAACACTCCTTCTTTTTAAAGTGCCATCTTCAGACGAAGGTTGCGACCATCATGACTATTTGTATTTCATTAACAGCTGCTTTAAACAATTGTTTTGATTTGCAGTTAAACCACACCCTTAAGCTTCACAGTTTCCATCGATCTTTCCCTACATAATCAATCTCTGGAATTCGTATCGTTGTCCCACTCGTTACATGACCGAAGTACTCTAATTAGCGGGCTTTTATGGTAGTCAATCATTCTCTTTGTGTTCCCATTTTGCGTGAAACTTCTTCATTTGCGATTCTATCTGTCCACGATATTCGTAGTATTCTTCTCAATTTCCACATTTCAAAGGCTTCTAATTTTTTAATTATTACTTTGTTTAAAATAGCTGTCTTCATACAGAAGGATCGAGTATATATAATATTTCATCTTTCTCTTTTTCAATTCGTTATTCAAGTTTTTACATCGAAAGAAGTTTTTCATTTTATAAAATGTACTGCGAGCAATTTCAATTCTTACTTTTATCTCTTCAGTGCTGTCATTTCTCGAATTAATCCAAGTCCCTAGATATTTGTATTTCTATACTTTTTCAATGTGCAATACTGCTCGCTGACTCTTCTTTACTTTTCTGTAATTCTATTAGTAGTTCAATACGTTCATATAAGAACCGATTTACTCAAAAAAGAGTTTAGAAGCTTATTTGTCACTTTTTAATTTCTAAATTGATACATCTCGTCGAAACTTGTGTCGAGCCGTAACGGTGTAGTTGATGAGGTTGCCGAAATCCTTGATTTCCAACACGGAATTCGGAGGTTCGAATCCTCTGTCGAACGAAATTTTTATTAAATTAGTCATTTGTTCTTAGTCCAAATGAGAGTTACAAACAAACGCATACAGGTGAAACTAATGTAAATAATAAAACAAATCATATAACTGAGTGTGTTTGAAATATTTATCTATAAATATGTGAAACTATGAACTTATAACTTTATAATTTATAAACCCTATACATATATATCATAAAAATGGCATTATTATTGTATGTGAAAAAGTGGAAATGCCAATCTACCTTTCCGAGCATATCGTATCAAAGTGAATTTTTGTTTATAGAGCCAATAATCGAAACCTTGATATTTTATTTAGAACAGGTGCAAAACAGCTTACAAGGTTCGCATTTAACTATTTATATACTTTATTATCCAATGGTTGAATGTTGAATTTGAACGACGTAGCTCAATAATGTCGGACGGTCTTTAAATCCAATAAAAAAAACAAGAATTCACAAAATTATTCGATTAATTCCAGTTTTTCCGGAAATCCCGATATGGTTATTATTTTCATACTAAATATTAAAAATATTAGTGATACCTTCCATCAAATTTTAACACCCTAACCTTCAAATTCAAGGTCTACCCTAGACCGATATATGCTTTTGCTCTGAGGATGAATACCACCACAACTAGGAGGTGGTGATTTTACTCTATGAAGTTTTTTCATAAAATCAATACTTTTTGACTTATTCGTGATTCGAATTTTGAATTTTTGTTACAAAAAAAGCAAATTATGGTCCCAATTGAGAAAGTATTTTTAAAAAAATTGTTTAGTATTAAAAATAACTCAAAAAATATGTTAAACTGTTAGAAAACAAAAAATTTGATTTTTCTTTATAAAAATTTTGTTTTTTTTATATCGTTTTGGAACCTTTTGAACGTTTCCCTTTTAAAAATGTTAATTAAGGGTTGATAAACATTAATAGTATCCTAAAACATCTTGCGATCTTTATTTTACAATTACAAAAGTTTCTAACTGCTTTAACTTTCATTGAATTTTGACAATAAGGGGTAGTTTTTATCTCTTACAATAATTTGCATATATTGGCATAGGGTAGATTCATAAATTAAGGGTAAATAGAACTTAATTCCAAATCCACGCGTCTCGATGAAATTCTGAGGTGATACCATATATTTACCGTTGTTCACTGGACTAATAGCAAGGGTATTATCTTTACTGCCACCGAATTATGTAGAACAAAAACGAAAAAAAAATACTGAATATCAATATAATGTAATTTACATTTTTTACGTATTAAACGCTTATGACCTGCCTTTTCATTCGGTTCTCGCGTGTTAAATTGCCGCATATCAAACGTAAATAACTTGAAATGCAAAAATATACAACTAACTGAATAAAAAAAAACCATTTACTTTTAAGCTGTTTTAAAAACAAAAACTCGCACGTGTAGCAAGATAAATGACGAATTTTATAATTGCAAATATATTTTTCTATGATTTTTAAGGAATTTGGAGGTTAAAATTATATGAGGTATATACACAAACTAAGTTTCGTTTCGTTCTTTTTAACTACGTCAACAAATTCTTTCTCGTACAATGAATCACGTCTGGCCTATCTTCTAATTATTGAATAATTAATAAACCTTGCAGATTTCCCAATATATTTCACTTACTTTGACGTTTGTAATAATGAAAGTTACCATTTCTGGTTAACACTCAACAATAATTCTTTCCGGCTATTGAAATACCACTACAGAAAATTTAAACTTTTTAGAAAAAGTTCAACATCGAAACTGCATCGGAGTTCTCTTTGAAAGGAAATACATTACGAAACTTTAAAATTCGTTTCTTCTTCTTTTCAATTTCGTTGAAGGAAATTGATATGTTTGTCAAAGACAAAAAAAAGTCGAGTAAAGGCTATAACGGTATAATATCTGTTTTATAATATTATATTACAGATATTACAGAAAATCTCGTTTTATTCTGGGTTTCAATTCATAAAATTGCTTTATATCGAATATTTCTTTATCGAATATACTTTCAAAACTTTTTTTATATTCCAAAAAATATATTCGACGACAATCTGGATTTAATAAGAAATAACAAAACATTGGACAAACTTCACTTCGAGCAAATTTAAGTATTCAAGAACATTTTTAGTTAAATAGAGCTACACGTATTATATGTTTGTGAAACATAAATCCTGAAAGTTCTTCTGCATTGTTTTTGATATGACACGAAGATGAAGAATACAAAAAAAGGTGGAGAACCGTAAAAGTCAACCCATGGATAAGTAATGGTACAATTACAATGATTTTTACAATAACTATTAACAATTTTATTGATTCTAAAGTCAGTAGTGTGTTTTTAGACCAATAATCATATACAGGTGCAGTAAATAATTTTGCGATATACTACTTTCATGCACCAAATGTCTAAACTCTAATTTGAACGTTATGAAAAGATCGAAAACTCGAAATTGCTTATTTGTTAATACAAAATCATCGTGTGATGATTTCTTGGTGTAATTAATAATGATTGCTTTTTATTTTTTCTGCTATTGGATAAAATTTAACTCAGAGAGACAAAAAATTAAATAATTTAAATGCAAATTTTTATAATTCCTTCAAAATAAGCCAATACAAGCATGCCAATGCTTATTAATACAATTTTCCGTTGGGATAACCTTCAGTACCTTTGCGAATACTTTTTATGAACTCATTGTTGTCCTAAACTGATTTATGAGTTTCGTACACAGACAAAAGGCACAGTGATCTAAATCTGGCGAATACGAAGGCTTAGTGACGACCATCGTTTTTTGTTTTGCTCCAAAATAAGTCAGAATCGTGCTGAAATATGACAGCGCATTATCGTGGCGATTGCTTGACGACGGCCAAGCTTTGCACACACTTTTCGCATGTTTAAATGTTCATGTAAAATTTGCTGCATAAATTTTTTGTCAATTCCTATAGATACAGCAATCGCATGAATACAAACGAAGACAACGGCTACACTGGTTTGTCTACAAACACAGTAGACATCGCAATAGAAGGGTGACACTCTATACTTTTATAGAACTTCAATGTGTGAATCTACTTCGATTTATCCACTTTATTTTTAATTGTATGGGTTTGTAAGTTTAGTTGTAGCTTTGGTTAGTGTCAGTTGTAATGCAATAGAACCTTTCATAATGTCAAACGACGACGTCAAGCGATTTTGATTAATACCTTCTAAAATATCACATCTTTGTCTATAAAAATATTTTTGATAATTTGAACCTTTGTAAGGCAATTTCTATAAAAAGTACCTAAAAAAACAGGTGACCGATAAATTTGCGTCTTATTCATACATTTTCAATGTAAAAGTAAAATGATAATGCTAAGCTGATATTATCGAGATATGAACATTATCACGAAAGTAGATAAAGTTAACAAAGAATTTAATAAGTAGAAGTAACGTTGCTACAATTATTTTACATGACATGTGCTTGTTTTAAATCGATATTCGATAGAAAAACTTAGTGAAATAATTTGGTAAGTTCAATAACGTTATTCATATTTTAGGAACATACACAATTCAACATTTCCTTTTTATAGAAAATTTACGATATCTTAATAAATCAAAGTCATCCATTCTTGGTTAAAGTTGAGACAATTTGATGAAATGATATACGGCTCGTCACAATATGAAACATTTTTGCCCCTTCAGAATAATAGTTACCGTCTTTCTCCTTAAAATACACGTTTACGTAAGCAATAATATCTTCGTCTCCGTCTGTGAGTGAAACTTTGAGGTTAGGAAACAAGAAAAGGTCACTGGAAGCCAAATTTGGTGAATACGGAAATTTTTTTTTCAAATACGGTCGTTTTTTGGCAATTTTTGAAGGTATTCGATGAATGACTTTCTTAAAAAACAGTCGCCATCACTGCCGGAAACTTTGTATTTATTTTATACAATTCTAAATCAATTAAAAGAAACAAAAATAAATCTACACCCTATAATACAAAGATCATTACATTTAATGCTTCCTTGTAGTGTCATTTCGAGTCAAACATGACATTTATTATCCATAGTCTCATCGCAAATTATTTATCAAATTGAACATTATTTTTGTATATTATCCTGTCAGAATATAGCATATTCAGACATTGCATCTATTTTAATATAATATTCCTCAAGCTGTGTTTCGTGATGAATTAAAAATAAAAGTTTCTAGGTCAGTGGGAAAAGAAATATCGATGTCGCGCAGCTCCAAAAAGGAACTGAAGCTTACCCAAATAACTGTCAATTCGAGTCATTAATCTAAGTTCTCAGTCGAATATTATTCAAATGTGGTGTGTTCTTAATTTATTTCGTCATTAAAACCCCATTAAGATAAATGTTTAGGCGAAATTATATTCGCAGGTCAGTCGTTTGCAAGTTTTGTTTTCAATTAATACAAGAATAGTATTAATATACATATATACAGTGGGAGCAAATATATGATATTAAAATGATCGAAAATACTTCCATATATATCATCACTCTGTACGTCGCGTGATTGACACACAGATGGCATTGCCATTGTCAAATCCATATGACGTTTACGAAGTACCAACTTTCGAAAGATTATGTGTAAAATTCCATGATATGACATCCATTTTGATGAAGCTTATTTTCTTATTTAAAAAATAATGAATTCAAAACAATTCAGTGTGTTAATTTATCAATGCTTATTAATGAAAAAAAAAATACTGCACTAGCTCAGCAATGGTGGAAGTGTTATTTGGACTTGCATCTTGTCAAGCGGCCTTTATTTAAGTTATAAAAAAATTATTTGGTGAGATATTCTTGCAATAAAAATAAGTATTTTATAGTTTACAAATGAATAAATGAAAATTTCCGCGATAAACATTTTTCAATAAACGTAAACAATTCTATATAAATAAATGAATGTTTTGTACTATCTAATTTTAATTTAATACATCGATAACTTTTAATTAGATTTGTATCATTACAATGATTTTTTATATAAAAATAAAATCTATTGTCTCATTGAGTGCGATACGTATTTCATTGAAATTGTCCTTACGCATAGATGTCATGGAAAATATCGATCCATAACCTATATAATTAGTTACCAAGCTATATTTGAAAATCATTCCGGAGTATTTTTACTGATTTTTATTATTTCACAACAGATGAGTGATTAAAAGATAAAAATTTCATTAAAAAATCATTAGTAAGGAGTTTCTTACTGAAAAAATTTATAAGAAAATGTAATAAGTGAATGGAAAGCCGCTATTATTGTTATAAATATAAGTACAAAAATCAGACAATTGGAGAGCTTATAAAACTCAAAAAAGGATGAGGAGATTCTAAATAATAACATATGAAATGAATTAAATAGTTGAATAAATTAATTTTCGTCATGGTACAACGGAATTACTGCTTAAAGGTTTAACCTCCCAACCTAAACTAAAATATCAAGTAAGAAGTATACAAAACAAATATTCATTTCCACGTGGAAATTACAGTGTACATTTAAATGAGTTTTTGTGGATGAACTAAGGTTTTTTCATCAAAATAGAATATTAGGAATAAAAGATAATCCCATTTCAAGTTTACGTATAAGAGTTTTAAGTTTGAAAATAATTTGAGTACGTTAAAATTGTCAAAACAACGATTGATGTTTTTAAATAGAAGATAAATTTCTTTATTTATAAAAGACTGAAAAACCGAATCAATAGAGTAATAAAATGAAACAAGCAGCAGTAAAGGATGCGATTTTCTTTATTTCACATTCTAATTATAAATCCAAACTTCTTTTGTGTTAGATTGTTACAATATTAATGATTTGGCTCATTATTAAAAGGTGATTATTAATATAATAACACCTACTTTTTATAAGGTTGAGTAACAGAAAGTAATCGCAAAAAACTAAGTCAGGTGAATGTGTATGATGAGGCTACAAATATTAATGCAGTTTGGCTAAGTTTTTTATTCTTATATATTTTTTATATGATGATATGTCTTGTTGTTTTTGGCCTCTTTCATTTGTTAGTGATGACCTGATAGACATCGACATGAATATCAATAAAAAAATTGTTTTAACCGTTCAAAAAATTCATTCTAAGTAGTCATGTCACATTTCTACATAGGACAGACATCTCAATATATAGGAGATAGATTAAAAGGTCATCAATATGATAAAAAATAGAACTGTATTAACAAACCATGGAATGTCAAAAAAAGCAAAATTTCTTTAAGCATAGTCAAATAAAAAAAATTTTCTCGCATGCTTTACATCAGATACTAATTTGTAAACAATGAAATTGGAATTATACACAAGTTTACCTAATTCAAGGCCGGTATTTTCTTTGCTCGCAATTTATATAAACGACGTGATAATTATTTATACAAATATAAGTTAATACCACAATTTAAAATATATTTACATTTCCAAGACAGGATTATACAGTAAGGCTCTAAAGTAACATTCATTTTTTACGTATTAGGTGAATCTAAAAGTTCGTAGGTTAATACATAGATGGCGCTACTAGTGTTGAATTCATATAATTTTTAGTTAGAACTAACCTTTGAATAACACGTGTATAAATTTGATAGCTGTCGGACTATTGGTTTATAAGTTATAGCATTTGGAGTGAAACGGCGTTTGTTAGTTTCAAAAAATGACTAAAAAGGAATTTTATTTTATTAAAAACATTGATATCTGCCTAAAAATTCTGTTAAAGCCAATAATTGGGTTGATAAACATTATTCGGAAGTAACTGGATTCCATACAACGATGGATTATGTGCTGACATCCTCTACTTCTTTATTGATTAGTGTTTCCATGGCCCATCTTCTAAATTTTGTCTAAAAATATTTTCTCCATAATATAACTAAATTCTCATTTTGTTTTGTATGAATATCCAACCGTAAAATACTATAGTTTACATTCACTCTCTGAAGACGATAACTTATCGAAACGCGCTTCAGACAGTGTAACGTTGTGAGTGTTGGTATAGTGTGAATAGTGTGTTCATTATGAATATCGCCAACTGTTGATCTGTATCTTTGCTACTTTTTAGAGCGATATAAATACTGATACAGTCTTCATAAATAAAATCTACAAATTTCGGGAATCTGACCACCTTAGTCACGTTCCAATGTTTATAAAAACATTTTATTTTTAACATTAAGTAAATACACAAATATCTCTGAATAGTCATCAACACGTTTTCTTATTTTTTGAAGGCGAAAATTTTCAATCAGAATTGTTCCAATTATAAACTAGACAGGTCCGTATTCGGTAATTTCGATCTTTGAAAAATACGAGACAGTTGTGAAATATTCAAAAATATTGGACAATCATATAATTTTTTCCAAATAAGAGTTGGAAGACACTAAACAACTTTGAGTTCCGAATAAATGAACCCTCTGATTTTACTAAAAAAGTTGGTTCTTGATCTGAGAAGATAATCTTTCGAAAAATGTTTACCGACTAAGCATTAAGAAAATCTGTACATTATTTTGCCAAAAAAAACTAGAGAGACTAATAATGAAGTATCCACATACTATTTGTATCACGAGGTATTTAATTTGGTATTTGCTTTAGTAAAAATTGATAGTTGTATTGACTATTTCGAAGCATCTAAAATTAAAAAACAATGAAGCTCGCAAACGTATGATTCATATCAGAAGATCGCAAGTACTTTTAAACAGTTAAAACAAAAACCTTGAAAATTCAATCAGAATAAATTTTGACATGATGCAGAATCAACCTTTTCCGAAAACACAAATTGGTGAAGCTCATTATATAAGACGGTATTATCTTCTTGGGGAGATAATTTAGAATAAACAAGGAAAACTAAATGAAGAAAATGTATTTTTTATCCGTAATAATAGTCATAAGGATGAAGAGTTTGCATAGAAATCTTCTAAACTAATATTGTTAGCAATATAAAAAACCTTCGATTATTTTCAGACAGTTACATTTTGGCATGGCAAGTTTAAAGTCAACATTGAATGGTTTTTCCCAAAACGTAGTCATTGAAACATGCCAGCCATATTTCCCCATAATTATGATGACATTGTATAATCTTAGGGAACTTGATACACTGTTTCACACAACTTAAAATGGATGAACTGGTAGAAATTTACTAAAAATTTTGTGGAATCTGATGAAATATTCAAAATAACAGTCTGTTAATTGGTCTGGCTCTTTCTTATAGGTTATTATGGTTCCAAATATTTTAAATCGAATTAATCATCAGGATTTTAACACCAAGGATGATGGTGAAGGTTTAGATCTAATCTTTGTATGATAATAGAGATAGTAGGGAACTAGGTTATCATTAGAAGCTTCTAGAGTAAAATTCCAAGTATTTTGAATCGAAATAATCTTATCACCAAGAACCATAACGAAGGTTTGAATTCAATGTTGTTAAAAAGCCCCTTAAAACTTTCTGATATCGATATATTCCGAAGTTTTAGGAGAAAAGGAAGAAAAAATGAACGAAATAACAAGAAACGTGGTAAAGAAGTTCAAATGTAAGGTTAGAAGTCGATTGGGTCATGAAGAACGATAATGTTGGTTAAAAAGAGCAAAAAAATAGAAGGAATTCATAGAAAAATTAATAGTATGGAACTAGATCAACATCAGAAGCTTCTAGAGTAAAATTCCAAGTATTTTGAATGGAAATAATCACCAGGATCTTATCACCAAGGGCCAAGATGAAGATTTAGATCCAATATTGACACTTGCAAGCATTGAGGGAAGCGTAAAACAGATATCATATTAAAATCATATTGAAAATGATAAGAAAACTGATGTGTCATCGTTCTTGTTAAAAAATCAGGATACGAAGCAGACAATGTATTATATCCAAGATAAGATTTGCAAGTGATAAGATTATTAGCCTCTTTTGATTTCCAAAACGTACTACATCTCAATTATGTCCCAACATGTACCAAATTCAAGTAGATTTTGTTTGTAAAAATGATTTAAGTTACGTGCGGAATTTGCAGAATATCAGAAAAAACCAAGAAAAAAATTTGATTCCTAAAAATTATCATTTAACGTGTTTGGTACTTTTTAGAAACAAGCGTCTCATATATTTTTTTATACTTCAGCCTTAGTACTTTTCCTTCAATTAGTTAATTTCATCTGATTCAATAAACTTGCGATTGTAATTTATCTTCGTTATCTCTACTGACTGTGTAAACTTTTTAACAGATAAACAAATTTCGCATTTACGTTGCATTATTCTGTATAATCGTGTTATATAAGTTTATGGTTAATGGAGTAGAAGCGCAACGTTGATAAAAGAAATTGTTTGGAAAGCTCGAAACAATACACAATCGACATTTTGTTTAACCAATCGGATATAAATCCAACAATTTAACGCCAAATTTTACGTGTACTTAACTATAATTATATTAAATTAGCATTTCTTCGTTTTTTTTGCTGTCTGATAGAATGAAATTCAAATGGAGAGAAATTCGAATGATCATTTGCATATGTAGGAGACACTGACTACCATTAGAAACTGTTTGAAATGAAACTTGACTATAGTCCATTCGTTAACAAATTTGATGCAAGTGAAGATTGTATTAAAAAAATTATTTACGAAATTTTTCTTATGAAACAATTATGCTCAATATGCTCCTATCATTGTTTTATTTTTTGAAGATAGTCGATGAACATAATCCCATGACTATCCCAAAAAAAAACAGTCGCATAACTTTCCAGAAAAAACATAAATCAACATACGGCATCACTAGTTTGAAGCTAAATACTTAATATTACCCATTGACTAAAATTTCTTCATACGTTTGATAAAAAGAGAAAAAACATCGGTATACCACTCTCTATATATCTCTCGTCTCTATTCTGATGGATCTTCACGAAATCGAAGTTTAGAAAATTAAGAAGGGCGAATGAGAATGACAAGCTAGAACTCCCAAATTCTAGCCCCTCGCAGTTCACTGTCCTGACTGTTTTTTCGTTTTTAGAAGTGTAGTAGTGGATACAAGTTGCATGATGAATGAATGCCGATAACCTCTATAGCCTTAATTCACGATATCGATGATTTTCTCGAACGCTCGTCTTCAGTTAAGCTGATACCTCCACGTAATGATGCAGAGTCTCTCTTTGCTTGCATTTTCTGGTTGAAAATGGAAAGTTTTAAAGAATAATACAAATCGTGAAAATATTGGAGTTTCATTTGGATTGAGTCATGCGCTTAGCCATTCAGCTACTAAGCCAAGGCGTTACGATAGAGAATTCATGGATTGTATATGAGATTATGGGGATTCATAATTCGATTGTTCTAGCCCTTTCTTATAGCTCACCTTCCATTTAAAAAATGATTAGATCATCATCAGATGCTTCTAGGTTACGGTTCCAAGTATTTTGAATGGAATTCATCGCCGCAATCTTATCACCACATGAAAGTTTACATCTAATCTTGTTGGGATGCCGATTAAAATCTTGAAATGTCGATATAATTCTAAGTTTTAGTGGAAAAAGAAGGAAACATGAACGAAATTACAAGAAACTTTGTAAAGAAGACTGTGTCATGAAGGAAAACAGGACGAATTCATAGGAAAATGAATAGTAGAGAACTAGATCATTATCAGAAGCTTCTAGAATAAAATTCCAAGTATTTTTAATGGAATTAGTCGCCAGGATCTTATCACCAAGAACCATAATGAAGGTTTGAATACAATCTCGTGAAAAAGTTCCTTAAAACTTTCTGATATCTATATAATTCGAAGTTGTAGAAGAAAAGGAAGAAAGTATGAGCGAAATTACAAGAAATGTAGTAAAGAAGCTGAAATGGAAGGTTAGAAGTCGACTGTGTCAAGAAGAATCAGCTGCAACTGATAATGTTGGTTAAAAGGAGTAAAAAAATAGAAGGAATTCATAGAAAAATTAATACTAGAGGACTTGAGCAACGTCAAAAGCTTCTAGAATAAAATTGCAGGTATTTTGAATGGAATTAATCACCAGGATCTTATCACCAAAGACCACGATGAAGGTTTAGATCCAATATTGACACTTGCAAGCATTGAGGGAAGCTTAAAACAGACACCATGCTTAAAACACATTAAAAATTTTCTTGTTGAGAATGGAAAGTTTTCAGACCATCTTTGAAAACTAATAGAAATTGTGAAAACATTGGAACACACTGTTTACACCAACACTCACGATTACACTGTCTGATACGCGTTTCTATAAACAAGTTATCGTCTTCAGAGACTAGTTATCGAAACACGCGTCAGACAGTATAATTGTGAGTGTTGGTGTAGTGTGTTCAGTATGAATATCGCCAACGGTACCAGAAACCCCAACTTGGTCTTGGTAACTTTGAATACTGGGTGATTATATGTCACATGTCCAAATTTCATAAATCTCTACTCTACTAAAGATTGTTGCTAGGAAACGAGTTTTACAGTCTCCTCCATTCTCGGCCCATAAGCTACATAAAGCTGCCCCTTTTCCCAGTTGTGTCTTTGACCTATATTTATATCAGACGGGAACAATTGACTGGAATTAGACTGCGCTTGGTAGATTTTTTGATTATAAAAAGAAGACAATATGTAAGAGATATTAGAAAATTGAAAACAAATATGGTTATTTGATAATGATTGATCTTGTTCCCCGTTACTTAGGTATAATTTTGCTCGTTTACATTTACGAATTGTTTGTCTAAAAGCTGCTATAAATAAATAAATAACGATTCTGTGCTATTGAAACTAATTTGGGATTTTCAAATAAATAATAGAAAAATAATTTATGGATATTTCATAATATTTATACTTTATACTGGCCGGTATCTTCCGGGTATTCTATAAATAGAAATATTTAAAGCTAACATAGACAAAATGGTAAATCCTATTATGTGATATTCTTGGTAATACAGTTCTACAACAACAAACTTTCCATCTTTTTATTATGTGTATGTACTATTAGGAAAAAAATATCTTCATTGACATTGAAATACTACGTAACGACTAAGAACTATCATAAGACAAGTTATTGTCACTTTTATTAACATTTGATTAGCATTTTCAAACAAATAATAACATTATACATAAACATTCTATCTCTAATTGTCATAATTTGAGTTTTGTAAATAAATATTCGTGAATGGTCCGGTTCGTAAGTATTTATAGTACATTTCCTTAATGGATGAAAAAATTAACGTTTTATCACAGAAAAAATCCCACTTCCCTTAACTAGCATAAACTAAATACGTTCCTAAACATGGCGTCCATTCCACACTGAACTTATCCAGAAATAACTCAAGATTAAAACCGCGATATCTCACGAATGGTGAGTCGTAAGAGAAAATGTGACTGGACCATTTTTGTAGAGAATTGTATGATCTACAACTTTTGTTTAACCTATTTTCACGATAATAGTTACCGTTTTCGAGAAAAATGGAAAAAAACTTAATTTTGTACTGTTGACCATGAATAAAATTTTTTGCAGAAGTAGGATTTTTGACAGTTCATTTATAATGATGTATTCAACGTCTTTGCCAATTTTCAGCTCTATGCGAATTTTGGTTAAGTCAAATTTCTATTTTAACTGGACTAAACGACTCCGCTAGGGTTTTACAATAATTGCACAACGGTTTCACCCTACAATCTAGTTATTTTGAAAAGTAACAATTTCTATTTCCTCAAATTCGTAAATGCCATACTTTTATGAGTGATAAACTTTCAAGTTCATGGCTAACCTTTCCATTGGAATCAAACCTAATACAGCAAAATACTCTAGACGAAAATATGATCAAATGTATCCGAATGTTTGTTTTAACCTTCGTTCCATATAAAAATGATCGCCGCCTATGTTGGAGAGTAAACGGGGCGTTGGCGACCGTATAAATATCGATCGCGTGACCTCGTTTTCGAAAAGTTGCCCTTTGGTCTTTTATAAAGCTGGGATCTTAAGGGCCAGGGCCGGGAATGTATTGTCACGCGGCACCTTTTTCTACTTCAACGGTATAACTGGCGAGACTTTACGTTCTACATAACAAAAATTAAGTTGTTTATAAAAAATGGATTAAGAGAAAAAGAGGTTATCGTTTGTAGGAATTAGAACTATTGAAATTACAGAATTTGAAAACTAAATTACTCTCTCATCAAGTAGAATCGAAAATATTTTCCATCAAGTCTTCCGACTGGTTGCCCTGCCCCAGGGAATACGTATTGCTACAATGGTTTATCATTGTTTTTGGTGTTTTGCACTGTCATGTTAATCAATCGTTTTCGTCTATACTGAACAGCAAACTGAGGTATGCATTGTCCTACTTCTTTCAAAACTGGTGATTTCCTGGCTGCTTTACTGGTCGCTCTATTCGACAGCCATACTGGCGACTAAATTGAAAAGAATATAGCCTCTATTTAAGGAAAAGAATTACCCTTCTCAAACATAGTGCGATTAAAGAATCTAATCATTAAACATTACCCTACCAGTTTACGACAAATTATAGAAAATAATTCTTTAAAAAATGCTTAAAAGCGTTGTAAACTAATGTGAGACTATATCATATTTATTTGTTTTATATTTTTGTGATATTCAAACAGTTAGAACCACGAAATCGGTCTTAGTTTTGGGTAATTCTATCCCTAGTTCCAACGAGCTTCGCCATAGCTATCCATCAGCAAAAACTTCCAGCACGACATTTCTTTATTCTATTTGACATGGATTATTAACATAAGGTACCTAACTAATGTTCAATTTAACTCGTATTTGTAAAACCATAACCCTAAGCAACATCATGATTTTTTTCTTCATGCAGAGTTCTTTCAAGATCTATTTGAAATTTAAACTCAATATTTCAGCTTTGGCGACTTTTCGATAAGCGTTTGTTTTTCATGATTATTTGGAACAACTTTGAATCATCATTTTTCTAAAACCATAAGCAACCTCCCTAATTTTCTTCTACATACAACTGACCTTCAAAAACATCTTCATGAAATTTCAACTCAATGCTCCTATTATTTTGGCGTGAGTCATTTTTTAAACCAGCATAGGTTTTTCATAGATATTTGAACAAGTTTGAAGCATCGTATCTCCATTAATGTGGACACCATCAGCTTCCTGATTTTTTTCTACATACAACTAACCTTCAAAAACATTTCCCTGAAATTTCAACTCAATGCTCCTATTATTTTGGCGTGAGTCATTTTTTAAACCAGCATAGGTTTTTCATAGATATTTGAACAAGTTTGAAGCATCGTATCTCCATTAATGTGGACACCATCAGCTTCCTGATTTTTTTCTACATACAGCTAACCTTCAAAAACATCTCCCTGAAATTTCAACTCAATGCTCCTATTATTTTGGCGTGAGTCATTTTTTAAACCAGCATAGGTTTTTCATAGATATTTGAACAAGTTTGAAGCATCGTATCTCCATTAATGTGGACACCATCAGCTTCCTGATTTTTTTTCTACATACAGCTAACCTTCAAAAACATCTCCCTGAAATTTCAACTCAATGCTCCTATTATTTTGGCGTGAGTCATTTTTTAAACCAGCATAGGTTTTTCATAGATATTTGAACAAGTTTGAAGCATCGTATCTCCATTAATGTGGACACCATCAGCTTCCTGATTTTTTTTCTACATACAGCTAACCTTCAAAAACATCTCCCTGAAATTTCAACTCAATGCTCCTATTATTTTGGCGTGAGTCATTTTTTAAACCAGCATAGGTTTTTCATAGATATTTGAACAAGTTTGAAGCATCGTATCTCCATTAATGTGGACACCATCAGCTTCCTGATTTTTTTCTACATACAGCTAACCTTCAAAAACATCTCCCTGAAATTTCAACTCAATGCTCCTATTATTTTGGCGTGAGTCATTTTTTAAACCAGCATAGGTTTTTCATAGATATTTGAACAAGTTTGAAGCATCGTATCTCCATTAATGTGGACACCATCAGCTTCCTGATTTTTTTCTACATACAGCTAACCTTCAAAAACATCTCCCTGAAATTTCAACTCAATGCTCCTATTATTTTGGCGTGAGTCATTTTTTAAACCAGCATAGGTTTTTCATAGATATTTGAACAAGTTTGAAGCATCGTATCTCCATTAATGTGGACACCATCAGCTTCCTGATTTTTTTCTACATACAGCTAACCTTCAAAAACATCTCCCTGAAATTTCAACTCAATGCTCCTATTATTTTGGCGTGAGTGGTGTTTTAAACAGGCATATGTTTGTCATAGGTATTTGAACAAGTTTGAAGCATCGTATCTCCATTAATGTGGACACCATCAGCTTCCTGATTTTTTTTCTACATACAGCTAACCTTCAAAAACATCTCCCTGAAATTTCAACTCAATGCTCCTATTATTTTGGCGTGAGTGGTGTTTTAAACAGGCATATGTTTGTCATAGGTATTTGAACAAGTTTGAAGCATCGTATCTCCATTAATGTGGACACCATCAGCTTCCTGTTTTTTTTCTACATACAGCTAACCTTCAAAAACATCTCCCTGAAATTTCAACTCAATGCTCCTATTATTTTGGCGTGAGTGGTGTTTTAAACAGGCATATGTTTGTCATAGATATTTGAACAAGTTTGAGGCATCGTATCTCCAATCTATTATTTTGGCGTGAGTCTTTTTTTAAACCAGCATATGTTTTTCATAGATATTTGAACAAGTTTAAAGCATTGTATCTTCAATAATGTGGACACCATCGGCTTCCTAATTTTTTGGAACATACAACTAACCTTCAAAAACTCTAGTGGCTATATCCAGGTATAAAATAGTCATAGTAAGACCTCACTTTGACCTCTCATAGTTACTCCTCAAATTATTGTGATATTCGAAGAATACTGCTTTGCCAGGTGTTTAAGTCCCTCATCCAATACTTCACCAAAAGGTTGAACTTCATTTAGCAAATTTTTTTTGAAGAATCTAGATTTCAAAAAACTTAAACCGGAACGTATTATAGTATTTCTTTCAATCAAACATTGCCACATCTTCCTTAAATACATTCTTCCTTTTTTATATGTATTTTACACTCCCCATTCATTTATTTCAAACTATTAATAGATTTTTAAGATTTACAACACGTTGTTTCATTGCTCTACATCCAATAGATCTTCACTGGTACAATATATCGTTGCTTTCAAATATTTAGGGTGAAAACTTCGAGGAAATAAATAATTTTTCTTTGGGGCGTTCGTTTCCAAATATTTTCCGCTACTAACCTTTTCCCGAGAGTTTTTCTTAAATATAGGTTTAAAAATAGCTAGACGCAAGTTAGAGGTTGTTACGGAATCATTTTTCACTAACGTTGAGTGACGGCTAAAAAGTGAAATTTGAAGTGTTCAATTAATTAAGAAACTTTTCCGACACTAGGAGGAAACTTGTAAATGGCAGGATTTATAAATTGATTGAACAATTTTTTACACGATAGGCGCTTCCAGACTAACGATATCTAAATCTATAGGCATTGTCATTAATAATTCTAAATTAGGCATTTTTCTTTTCAGATTTGTATATTGGCTATAAGAAACTCACAAGAACTGAACAAAAAAGTAAGTATAATATAATATACAAATAAAATGAAAAGATTTAACAAAAAGAAATGGATAGAACTGTTTTTGTAAGGTCTATAGTGGCAAAATTGTGACATTTTTCAAAAAATCAAATACATTTAATAAAATTTCTTAATTCTGATCTTTTTGCCGTTCTTGAAATATTCCATTGTTTGCAGAAATGAATAATTGAAGTTATAAACATTTTACGAAACATAGTGTACAATATCACTCAATAGGTCGTGTGACTACGTAAGAAAAACACGATTCAATTCATGAATTGTAGAATTATTTCTGCTTTGCCTCAAAATAGGCTTCATTTTCAGCAATTGCTTCTTTATTTGAGCTGAATTTCTCATCGGTAAGCATTTTTTGGGATCAACGAATAGCCAATAGTCACTGGGGGTCAGTTCTGGACTATACGGTGAATGAGGAAGCAATCCAAAGTGTAATTAGTTCAATTAAACCATCATTGCCAACGACTCGTGATCGATGCATTGCCTTGGTAAAACAGTGGTTTTTTTCTCGACACACGTGGCCGTTTTTCCTTGATTTTTGCATTCAAAGATCCAACAACTCTATGCAGTATTCCTACATCAATTTCCTTTTGGAGATATCCGATGAACAATATTCCATGCGCATTCCGAAATACTGAAGCCATAACTTTCCTAGCTGACTGTTGTGTCTTTGGACGCTTCAGACGTAGTTCACCGGCTGCGGTCCACTCAAATGATGATAGTTTTGATTCTGGAGTGAAGTGAGGTATCCATTGTCATTTATCGACGCAAAAAATCTGATTTATTACGTATAAACATGGCCAAACACTGCTCTGAATCATGAATACGTTCTTGTTTTTGATAGACTGTTACTTTGAAAAAAGCTTTCTCATGGTCAAATGTTCAAGCATAATCGTGAATAGACTACCTTCTTATTTCTGGCCCCCTCTATCTCACGCAATGTTAATTCTCGATTAGATATAACCAATTTGTGGATTTGTTTGATGTTATCTGGAGTAAGCACCTCAATTGTACGACCAGAATATTCAATAATGTGAATGTGTCTTCATCTGTATATTATATTTTTAATAAAATATTATATATATTTTGAAATAACATATCAAAAAACGCTTTTACCGAACAAAAACGAAATAACTGTAACCGAAGGACACTTATTTTTTATTGCTCTCTATTTATTCTCCACAAAACTAACACTAGAGGCGAAATGGAAGTTGAAGTATCCTCTTTTTACTGCGTTTTGTTTCAGCATTCAGCATATTTTAGAAAATCCAATATTGAGATAGTAAAATTGAAAATTTTCCTAGTATCGAACAATTTGATGAAACGGAAATAAAACTTCAATAAAAGCATATGAAATAATACGTATCTTATGAAAATTGAATTTCTAATAACCACGAAATTTTATAACAAATTTTCTTATTCTACTCTATAATATTTAAATTAATTTCGTTATTTCTTTCAATATATTACATATTCAATCAACAATTTTATCTTATTTAAGTCATTTATTTACTTTTTTATTGTTGCATACAGTTTATCTCTATCTCCATATCTTGACCTACTAGCCTTCTCATCCAGAATAGATTTTTAATTTCGTAAGATATCTTGAGACAGAAAAAAGATATCTACATGCGATTTACGCTATTTCAATGTTAATTTAGTTTACAAGTTTAGAAAAAAACTGTTTAAAACAACAGGCAATTTTTCATAACATCGTTCCCACTCTCTCCCACCTCTTAATTTAAGAGATATACCAAAACTTGTATATTGAAAAATGCACAGAATTTGTTGAAGAATTCGATTATCGCAACTAAAATACCATTTAATTGGATAAATTTTAAAAAAAAGACCCCCAAAGCAGCTGATTAAATCTCTCAATTTGCACTAAATCGGTATTTGTTAGTTGTCCACCCGGTATATTACCGAAGTTACTAAGAATACACAAACTAGTAAAATACTCGATTTTTATCGTGAGAATGGTTAATATAAACGCTTCTTTTTCTTCCTTTTTGCAATAGGAACTTTTTTGTACCATTTATAGTCCGTATGTCGTGAAGACACCCTGTATGTATGCGTTGTTTGAGATCAATTAAAATTTTCCATCGCTGCAAACGTTAAACAAACAGTAAGACGTTCAATTAAAAATTAAGTCTAACAGATTTATTTGTAAATCTTCGTTAATGAAGACACCCTGTATGTACGCGTTGTTTGTGATCAACTAAAACAAAAATACTTCCATTTCCCTAATTGGTGCCAAAAAAAAACGAGTTACATAAATTACATTAATTATACCATCATGTCTCTAATTTTATTGAAGAAAGTATAACCAAACAAAACAAGTGAATCATGTCTGAAGTTTGCCAAAATATTTTTCGGCTTTTTACGCACTGACTTATTTCCAAAACGCCCACGGTGATTTTTTTTAAAAAAGGAACAATTCACCTCGGATAATATTTGTCCGGTAGCGAATTCCAAAATTTTGTAATCTCGATATAGACGCACCGACTCATCTCTAGTTCGTCATTTACAAGTTATTTTTGTATTTTTGTTTATTCGGAAAATCGAAACGGGATGATGTATTTATAATGTTCTGTAATTATAACAGCGTAGAACTGCGATATCGTCATATTGGTTACAAAAATTATAACGTACATTACTCTCGTAAATAATTGATGTAATAAAAACAAAAAGTGCGGTTAGAATTTGCATTCTGATTCAAATTTATTATTTATTCTCCAATTAAAAATATTTTTTGAGGACAAATATCAATCAATGTGATTTAAACTATCTTAAATAATTAACTTGTCTGTCCTATGTTTGATAAGATTGATCGTTAACTCAAAACTGTCGTTTTTATTGCATACAAGCTGCAATTCTAGTGATAAATCTAGTTACTTTTTGCTTAACAACCAACCTGTTCATCTGCCACCAAAAGTAAGACAGCAGCAGATATAATTATTGACAGCGATTCACTGACCAATTATTCACTTCGTTACTTACTTATTATTCTCATTTTAAAACCGGCTACAAAATATTGAACAAAAATTGAGGTTAGCATTTGTTTGCTTTTACTAATGGAATTTTTGTTAGAGGCAGCCATAATGCAATGGAAAGAGACTTGCATAATATAAAGCGACGTGCAATATTCATCTATGGAATATTTTAACACATGCAATTCCTTGAAACGTTGAAATATTACACAGACGAATATTGCATGTCGTTTGACATTATGTTTTTTACCACTGCATCATGGTTGCCACTAATCAAAATTCCAAAAGTAAAAGTAAACAATTTCCTAACCTCAAACTTTATTTAATATTTTATGGGCAGTTTAAAATTGAAAATAAAAGAGCTAATTACAGTAGACAGATTAGCTAGAGAATCAGACGAGAAAAACATAGAAAAATTAGTTGAATATGGATGAAGAAACATTTGAACAACTCCTAATGAAAATAAAACGTAATATTAGTAGATTAGAAACTCATTTGCGCATGCTTTTGATCAAGAAATATGGCGTCTTGCATTGCATTGCATCATATCAAGCGGCCTTAAGAAATATGTTATACAAGGTGTAATATTCAATACGAATAAATAAATGGATTTGTCCAAAGCCTGTCCTGGAATTTCAAAGTTAAACTTCTACCACTTGAATCATTGATAGTAGAGTGAAAAAATTTTAAAAATCAAAATAGCTGTGTAAATACTATAGGCAATTGAAATATAAGGTTAATTCCACGAATCACCCTGTAAATTAATAAAGAATAGGAGTTGACACTATTTAGTAGTCACGTGATTTCCTTTATGAGGGACTGAATTTATCGTAAAAGTATGTAAAGTTCCTCATGACTATCCACTTATTATTAAACTTGAAATTTGAATCAATAAAAATTAAAAAAAAAACTATTATGTCTAATATAATTGATTCACTGTTTCCTGTCAAATTTTAATTAGATTACGTCCTTAAAACGACTTATACGTTTTCACATAATACTTTATTGTATACTTCATTTGATATTTGTGGTATTGTCTGATGATTTTATAAGAACTTGCTCTTAAATTTTTGAACGAAGTCTCTATTTGTTCACTTAGTCTGCGATGGTTTGTTAACCTGTCACAAAGTTGATTCAGGCCGTCTACGTGTTTTCCCACTTCAACTATAGTTAGTAAATATTGTACAAGGATGAAATGAGAAATGTCTGGACTAACTGGGAAATATTCCTATAAAGACGTAGTACAAGTTTACGAAAAACGACTCACAATTCGTATATCACACAAGCCTGCATTTTTTAACACTTTGAAAGTTGATTTCAAACATTTTTCTTGTATCACATTAAGTTATTTTTCAAATTATATCCGTTTATTTTTTACGCTTCTCTAAATAGTACTAGAAAGATCATTTCTGGGACAAGCAAATTTTTTAGCTTCAATCTAGAAACCAGTTCTTCAGAAAGATCTTTTGGAAATCCCAAACCTACGAGGGTTGTTTCTTTTTCAACCTCCGATCGGCTAGAAAGAAAATATGGATGAACATAGAAAAATGATTTTATTACCAAAAATAAAGTACGATACAATTTATTTCTATATATAATCACCTTCACGATTGAGATATGCAATCTCCTCTTCATAGAACGTAGTCTCTAATGATTGATAATGAGTTGCGATGGTTTCTTTGAGCTCCACGTCAGTGTGGAAGCGCCGCCCTCCAAGGTACTATTTCAGTTCAGGACACTCGGTGCTAGGTCGGGAGCGTTTGGAGAGTGTTCGAAAATGTCACATTGCTGAAGTCGTTGAGAGTTCGTTGCGTGAAGTGCATTGTCGTGGATCTGAGCAATTCCAGTCATTGATTTGAATAGAGTGGCCAAGTTTCACAATAAAAATCTGCATTAACTATTATTCCAGGATGCATGGACTCCTCAAGCAACACTCCTTTGTTGTGTGTGTCCCTGAATAATTCATTTCGGATTGTGAAAATAGTTAGGGCTGGTTTTGACCTGAGGTTGGGGATTCAAAATCACTATCCATAGCAACTTAAAGTAGCAATCATCATGATGAATTTGCAGTTATCTTCAGACATATATTTCTTTTTTTTCCAATTTTTAGTATAACTGACACTAAAAGCGCGTTCCTTAGTGCTATTAAACTGTGTTTCTTTAAACTAGGAGTGTCAAACTCAATTTTGCAGAGGACCATATATGAAATTAAGAATGTGTAGGCGCGCCAGATTCAAATTGAAGACTGTACTGATTTCTTATAACATTTTATGTATTTAATTATATAGTTTATAATATAGGGTTGTTAAAAGTCATATCAAAGTTATAAAAAAGGGTGATTATTCTCGAGGATCGAGATATACCTGAGTTTCTGGTTTTTGACAAACTCGTTGATGTTAAGGTATCATTATTTTAAGAATTTATTGGAGATGTTTAGTCTTGTACGATGTTTATTTTTAAATTCAAAGTTACTATTTATCTCTCTGGCTTGTCTTGGCATTTATAAATGTAGTGTGCACATTCTAAAACTTCCGTAGAGAAATCGAGTGTAGTATAAAAACTTTAAAAAATATTATTCATTTTGCGAATTCGTCCATACTTTGTCATAACTGATTTAAACTTTAATACGTACAGATATGTCGATGGTTGCATATCGATTTTGAAAATCTGGGGTTGCGCGTTTAGAAAGAAATTTACTAATCTAATCAGGATAAGCAAATATTTTGATCGATTTATTGATTTTGCATCGATCTTTGACAAATGCGCAAACTTTAAATGTAAAACTGGTCTATGGAGAGAACAATTTGTTTACTAAATTCTAATTGTAGTAGTAAATAATAAACTAAATTAGATTATGTATATTTTATACAAATTTCTTATGCAAACAGGGTTTTATATTGTAATATTCACAACTAAAATATCTTCCACGTTATAAACACGCACTTATGTTCAATGTTTGGATAATTGAAGGAAGTCTATGTACATAATGGTTGACGTAGTTATGCGATCTATTTAATAAACATAGGCGTACCACTAAAATTTTGAAAACGGTCCGCAAAACATTAAACATATAATTGAATTTTTAGAAAATATTCCGAAAATTATGTTGTTGTTGCTAAAAAATGTCTTGCTTTAAGTTTCTTGACTTGAGTCCTAGTTCGGTCTTTATCAAAATATGAATTGTATTAGATTTCTTTTCAAATCTATAAAATTTGCTTATTTGCTTGCGAGGTAGACAACCAACAACAAGTCCACAATCGGTTTTTTTATGTTTGCGTTTGACAGAAATTGTACTTTACCTTCGACCGAGTTGAAATCAGTACTTTTGTATAGAAATCAATCAGTTTTACTCTATAAAAACGAAAAACTGCTAGTTGTTACCGAAGTTTTGTTGAAGCACTCTTGAAGTCTTGGTAAACTGTATAATAGTCCGGTCAAATTAGACGTGAAGTTACATAAATTCGCATCAAGCTGAAAATCAGTAAAATTGTTTAAAATACAATTGAAAATAAAATTTGAATGTTCCCCATCATTTCCGTGTTTGGAAAAAATTTTATTCAACGTCAAAGGTCAAAAAAACGAGTTTTTCGCGATTATCAGCAAAACGGTAAGTTTTATAAAAAAAATACCTTGGATAACAATTGTAGAACATAAAATTATCTACAAAAAACATATCAATACTTTTTTTCCTGAGAGCCACCGTTTCTGAGATATAACGATTCAAAAAGTTGTAAAAATTATAATGTTTCAGATTTACTGTAGTATTTAATGGCTATAATGATTGCCGGAGAAATACCAGAGCTGCAGAACAACATCCTCGAACTTTAACAACATCTTCGTCAATTGATAATTCATTTAATGAAATTATGTCACGACCAGTCAACAGAAATTTCTTACAAAAACTCACAACTTTTACAACTTTTTGATTCGTTATATCTCAGAAACAGTGGCTTGTAGGAAAAAAAGTATTCATACATTTGCTGAAAATTGCGGAAAACTCATTTTTTTTTACCTTTGACCTCGAATAAAATTTTTCCATACACAAAAATGATAAGAAACATTCAAATTCTATGTTAAATTGTATTTTAAACAATTTTAATGATTTTCAGCTTGATGGGAATTCAAGTAACTTCGAATGTCTAGATTATAAGATCTGAGCTGAGTAAATCTCTATTTGTTACCTCTTTTTTTATATAATCAAAGCTATTTCGCATTTTATTAATCAAAATCTGATTTCAAACATATTGTAGGGTAAATTGTACAGTCCTGAAGCTTATCCGATCCTTAACACCGGATCGTACAACTTATCACAGACTTTAAATTCTCTCCTTTTTAAATTTTCTTAATGGAATGTATGTTTTTCCAATATTTCGTGATTCCTTGATGGAATTTTATTTTTTTATGGTATTGATGATCTTTTAATCTATTTTCTAAATAAGGAAATGTCTGTCCTATGTAAATAGCACCACAATTGATTAGGAAGTACTCCATGTCTAATATTAAATCTCTTCTTTTTGAGTTTATAATCCTGCTGCTCCTCTTGGCCCAACTATACGACACCGGAGATGAATTACTCAAAATATCTTGGTACCTCGATGATTCCAATATTTTGTTTTTTTACCCTATTGGTACGGAATGTAAAATATCAGCAAAGATTTTTGCAATATCAAGTTTCTAAATGTATTATTCAAAAGTGTATATTTCGAAACGAAACATCCGATTGAATAATATAAGCTAAAACACAAAAGTATTGATCGATTCGACCTTATCCTTGACATATTGACGGTCATACTTATTGATGATACTAACTTAAACAGTGGGTTATTTCGCCGTTAATTTTTCAAATATTTATAGATCGTACATAAAGTTGTTATTCGTCTATATAATACATGTATATAGAAAAAACCAAATGTTGTCAAGGTTTGTTTGTGTACGGGGAAAACCAGTGGCGTATCAAATTTAGTTAAATGAATAAATATATTGTAATTTTGTTTTAACACGTTCACTGCTGTTAAAACAAATATACACACTATATTCTCGATAAATTTAAATAGAAAGTTTGCAGAAGTCATATAATGAAAACTAGTTTCATATTTTACACCGAAATCTTCTAGGAAACAAATGGTTTTATACAGTGTGAAAATTAAATAGAATAAATTCATTATTTCGGTACATAAATTGAAATATTGTTTTTAAATCGGCTTATGACATATCGTTTGAAAGGTCTCTTCATTCTGTATTCAAAAATATTATCAAGTTTATCGTAGCAATTGAGAGAATGAAATAAAATAATGTGATGAGGCATCGCTTATCACACAGTCCGTAACACACTAAATCTTCAATAGGGCGAGTTTGGGGAACATTTGGGGGACTACATTCTTTATTGGGTACAAATTGAATGTCATGATGCCACTAAAGAATCTCTGGTTATTCTGGATGACGTAGACGAGGACACAAGATCAAAACTGTATCTTCAAATTTGATTTTTTTTATATTTCACGTCATTGGGAAAATTTTCCATGTCATCCGTATGAATTCCATCATTGCCTTTCTGAATGTGATAAGATGGAATATTTTTTGTCATCCCTGATCATAACTTCTGGACTAGTGGTCAAGTGGAAAACCCGAAATCGGCGAGCCAACAATCTATTTGACTGGGAATTAGTGAAAAACTGCAGGCTACTTACATTTTGGAAGATTTAAACATGGTTGTCCTTGTTCGCATTCAGTTATTGTTTTATTAATGTTCGAAAGTGCAACATTCTCTAAATATTCACAATATCATTTTTTGACAACTCGTTTCAATCAATTCTTGAGTTTGTGTTTTATCCTGGGAACCCATATAACGCTGAATAATACATTAGAGCTGCCTCGTCCAAGGAGCGACCACTTTCCGAAAAAAAAAACCAGATAAAACTGGATAAATCATTTTTAACCGGTTATAGCTCATATCAAATAAGATTATGTTAGATTAGGTTAGGTAAATGCGATTTATATGCAATTGAGACAAAACTCACTCTGTTTCCTGTATTCCCTCTTTGCGTATCGATTTCATCTGTACACTTTCAATCTAAAAACTCTTTTTTTTAAATATCCGGTGCCCAGAATCTTCCAGAATTCTCGCTAACGTACAACATAAAATCATACAAATATTATAGATTATAAGAATTCGAGTGATTCACCGCAAAAAAAAAATCGAACATCTCTTCAAGGTCTATTATGAGCATATTTTGAGTAAAAAGAAATAAGATGGGCATAAAACCACATTTAGTATAGAGTTCTTGAGCACCCTTTGTACATACGAATCGGTTTTTTTAAACGGGCGTAAGTCCAAGAAAGTAAACTAAAAAAACTGTTTAAATCAATTTATAACAGGATTTAAAAATTTGACACTTGTACCTTTATCCATAATTTAGTTATATAGCTCTAAAAACAGGAAACTTTTATAAAAAATCAGGCTGCAAGGAGATGAAAAACCATTAAATTTCAAGTAAAAACTGTTATTTTTATATTTTTCTATTGATATTAAATTTGACTATGTAATGAGAGAATTTATAATTTTGTGATCGTGTATAATAAAGGCTATCCAAATGAAACACAACAAAGTTAGGTTTTCAAAAAATATTTTATAATGCAAACGATCCAACACAATTAACAAGGTATATTTAAACTCATTGCTGGCCTCTAAAACTATTTGAGGACGTCATTCGTTCACTGTTGTTTATTATGAAATTTTCAGAATTAACGTAAATGAATATGTGAATAGATAACTATAACAAAACCATAAACAAATTCAATAATTAGTTTTACACTACGTATCCGTTTTGTACTACGTATCCGTTTTGTACTACGTATCCGTTTTGTGGCTAGTTTCACGCTATTCAAAGTGTATTCTACTATTTATACATATATACAGAGGGCGTCTATATAGTAAGATATAAATCCATAACAGTAAGACCCCTTTCACACCAAACGAATCCGAATCAATCTGGATCACTCCGAATCAAGTTGAATCTGATTGACCAAGATTCGACTTTGAGCGCTCCGTTTAAATGTGAAGGGACTCTTTTCCCGCCCTCAGACCGGACGAATCTGGTTCGATCAGGTTTGATTCGAGGTCACACTTGATTCAACCTGACAGATGGAAGTGGAGTTATTAATTTTGAAAGTTAAAGAAAATAGTGCGATTTATGACGCCAGTGATAAAAATCACAGCAACAGAAATCTCATATCTTCTATGTGGAGGAAAATTGGCGAAGAATTAAACATTCCAGGTAAGAATTATTCAGGTTGATTCAGCTGGTGTGAAAGAGTGGAGATGACGAATCAGATTCAACTTGATTCGGAGTGATTCAGATTGATTCGGATTCGTTTGGTGTGAAAGGGGCCGAATCTGATAGGTTGAATCAAGTGCGACCTCGAATCAAACCTGATTGAACCAGATTCTTCCGGTCTGAAGGCAAGAAAAGAGTCCCTTCACATTTAAACGGAGCACTCGAAGCCGAATCTTGGTCAATCAGATTCAACTTGATTCGGAGTGATTCTGATTGCTTCGGATTCGTTTGGTGTGAAAGGGCCCTAAGATGATAGGGAAGGAATAACTTTCAAGTGATGTAAATTGTCCCTCAAATTGTGACTTAATTCAGAGATCAAATCCCTCAGCTATTTTTCATGTCACATGATTTTGCAATTTTTCAAAAAAAAAAACGTTGTACGTTTTACGAATGACATATACTACTTTAACACAAGTGAGTATATTTTGAAAACACAAAAAAACAGCGTCTAGTTAAAGTTGATTGCATTTAAAAACGAAATGTTGCTAGTTATTAATTTAACAACAACTTTCAGGATCTAAATTTCAAATTTTGTGTAACTTTCGTATTTTCCCAGAAAAATTTTCATAAATATTAATAATCAAAAAGAAAGTAGCAAAAACTTTCACATATATCGATATAAATGCAAATCATTGTTTGGACTTTTTCAAATTGTTTGTATTTTCTATTCAAATTTATTTAAAGCTCGACTGCTTATTTCATGAATTTGGAATGGAAACGAACAGTCTTCTTGAAAGGAAATTTTGCTAATGCATATAAATCGAGACGGAAATACACCTCATCAATTTGAGCTTTAAACTGAAGTCATATCCAACAAACATACGAAATTAACTAAATAAATTTTGTATTATTTTTCGTTACTTTACTTTTATTGAATCCATACATTCTTTACATACAGTTTAGTTCATAATAGTAAGGGAGCAAACGATATTCTGTGCGTTGTATAAATGGGCCTACAGACTATAGGATTTGCTCGGGTCGACAAGATAAATTGGTCGGATCAGATAATTTTAACACATTCCGAATACATTCTGAATATCTTCCGACGTTTCATATGCGCATGCTTTGTTCAGAATGTTTAGTATCGGAAGATAAACTTAGTTGTTGCTTTTTTTTAAAAACTGAATCATAACAAGTACGTAGATATCACAAAAATAGGATAAATGCACATGCTCCCAATTCAAAATTCTTACACATGTTCGAGAATACTTGGACGTCTTCAGAACAAGCTCGGAATTATAAATTTATGCTCCACGAACACAGGATGTGCAATCCTGAACATTTTTTAGCACAGCGAACGCACAATTTTAATCTGAGCATGAATTTGATGACAAACATTTACAAGATCTTTACCGCGAACAAAGCTATCGTGTTTAGCAATGTCGAAAGGATTTCAGTTGATTTTTTAGGATTAACGTACTAGCACGTCTGTATGTACTTTAATCAGTTTAATTGATTCGTTTATATATTTCTATGGCTTTTGTTATATCTAATACTGTCAAATGACAAGTGACAAGTGACAAATCATTGTGCTATGTCATCTCTAATTATTATTGCTTAGGTGACGGAGTCTTAATATATTGTAGTCTGTGCTTGAACCTTACAATCTATTGTTAATTTTTGTTGTGATCAAGAATTAAGATACAGTAGACATGAGAAGACAAAATGGACACTATTTAGACAGACTGCATCGTACGGTGTTGATAATGTCTGTAAGAAAACACAATTTGGTCCACAGATTTTTTATCCGCCTTTCAGTTCAACCAAAAACCTTCGCATTGTGTCGTCATGGTTAGGTTAAAAAATGTCTTCTTTTCTTTGTGTGGAACATAAAACGTTCACCTTTACTAGAAGGATGTTCTAGTCCAGTGAAAAGTCCTTTTAAGTGGGTTATTTCAGAAATTGTAACTTACTTGTCTTTTTTTTTGTTACTAATTTAATGCGGTTATTTAAATTGTCAAAATACGATATCATTTTGAAAAACTGTTTTGTTTCCTGCTGATAAATATTCTTTTACCTAAAATTTAGTTCCTTTACCAAAAGTAGAAGATTATCCTGTTGGTACGGCACAGAGGTAAATGTTGAAGCCTTCATAAAGATCGAATGAAGTATCGAAACGTTGGCATTTTGGACCGTTTTATTTTGAATCCTCAACTCACAACACTATTCGAAATCTCTATGAATGTTAATTTTCAATAGGATTTTGTCTAGTGTTTTACCCACTATTAGGTATTTGACATATTAATCCTACATTGTCGAGGAAAAAGGATAACCCACGAGATTTAATCAGGATGATAAAAATGACTGTGACAAAGATAAATAAAGAAGGAGAAATTGAAGAATCGAGAATTAACTAAAGCAAACCAAAATATATGTTAAGTTTAAGATATTGACAATGAGACAGAAATGAAAAAATGAGTGATAGTAGTCAGAAAAAAGTAAAGTACGTAAAATAGCTGAAACTAAGATAGATCGTATATATACGAGGATGATCCCAGAAGTACCTGGCCCAATAAATAACACAAAAAAACAATATTAATTTCGTCAAGCTCTTCAAAACAGTCTTTAACTGCCGATATCATCTCTTCATTGTCGGAAAATCCATTTTTTCAAGTCTGGAAACAGAATATAATCCAATGGGTATGAATCTAGCAAAAAGGATGCATGAAATAGCAATTTAAACTTTGATTCATTAATTTTAATCATTGAAATAACGGATGTGTGAGCTGGTGCATTGTCTTGATAAAACAACAACTTCTTCTTAGCCAAATGCGGCCGTTTTTGCTTGGTTTCATCGCTGATAGTTTTTCCTTTTTCCAAACCGATGTCATGAGATTACCAGCAGATGGAACGGACTTTACCTACTTTGGAGTCGTTTCTCCCTTTTCAGTCCATTGTTTTGATCATTCCTCAATTTCGGGTGTGAAGTGATAGACCCACGTTTCATCCATGGATTGGATGTTCTTTCTAATACAGTAGTATTTTTGAGGCAACTACCGCCATCTTTAGGTCAAGCCAGCTACTTCTTGGATCCATCGAAATTCAGGAAGTACTGAGCATAAAATTGGAAGGAAATTGTGAAGAAAGATTGTTCACCAAGTAAAAAACCACGTCACTGCATAACAAAAATGTGTATAAATAAAACTCATTGTGAAAAAAGCTATCCAACAGTGGCTGGATACTCCTTTTAAAAAGTACAGTATCTACTTTTAATTTTATCACCTAATCTATGAGGTTATCTCCTTCTGCTGTTTCAATCAACTTCCTGAAATTTCTCAATTTCATTCATCGAAATATCTGCTCCCGAAGAATGTTGCCGATTCATGGTCACTAAAAACATTATTTACCATGGTTAATTTTTATGTTAAACAACAACGTAAATAACATATTGTTATCAGAAGTTGGTGTTATGTTCGAAGTAATCTGAGCGGTTTTATTTGTGTTTATACCTCTCCATAATGCGGGAGGTTTTATATTTATCATTAATACACAAAAACAACCGCAAACGTATCTGAATTGAACGTATAGAAAAGCTTTTTATTGGATTGAAATAAGTTTAAGCAGTGTCAGCGAAAAAACTACAACGTGTCGTTAAGACCGAACACGTTTCTGGGACCACGTTGTTCGAACACGTTTTAAACGAAATATGTAAATAGTCACTTAAGAAAATAACGTGAGGTAATATAGACCAGGCTGTGGGGATTTAAAACTGCGTTATTTTCATTAACTGCTAAACAATTTTGAATAATATCACAAATTTACAAAATTTCATTTTTTATCTGTTGCCTCGAAATTTTATGATTAATAATGTTCACTTATAATTTTCTATTAATTAAACCTTAGAAATTTCCTAAATAGCTCGAATCTATTTTTGATTTTTATAATTTAAGCGTATACACTACCGCTCAAAAGTTTTTGCCTACCCCATAGTTTACGTGATACATAAGAAAAACAATGCAATCGATTTCGATACTTATATTTATACAATAGAAAGGAAAAAGTTGTATGAGGCTTTAGAGTTGATGAAATTGACTTTGAATAGAACTAAGATCAAAGTATTATCTGAAGGAAGGCTGTCAACGAAAAATGTTTGATCTACCACCAGAAGCAACCTCATGATTACACTGTCTGACCTTCAGTCTCTGAAGACGATAACTTTGTTATCGAAACGCGCGTCAGACAGTGTAATTGTGAGTGTGGGTGTAGTTGTCTTGTAAACAATGGTTTATAATAGACTGTAAAAGGAATCAAGAATATTTGACATCGGGATGAATGGGGAAAAAATTAAATAGATGGAATTACAACGGCAAAGAAAGAATCAGATGGAAAACGTGGAATATCATTTTGAAAAAGTTGATGGGCTGATTATGAATGTCGGATAGCTAAGGGTAGTAGAATTATGGGGTTCTTGGATAATATTCTTAAAGCAAAAGCGATATCCAAAAACAACAAAGTTGTGATTGCACAAAACAATGATCAAGCCGACTGTATTGTATGTATGGGAGTCCTGGGTGCTAACCAAAATGAGTACTGAAAGTTTGGACGGGGAAAATACTGGAAGGGGAGTGAAAATAAACAATGAGTCATGGAGAAGAAGAACAAAAACGGATCTGTAAGAAATATATAACCAGCGTAGTATCACGCAAGTAGTCAAAGTCCAAAGAATCGGGGTGTTCGGACCTGTATGCAGAAGGAAAGCAAACAGAATTGTCAAGAGACCAGTGAGAGGGAATTAGAAGAAGAAGAGGCAGGCCGAAAAAGAAATGGATAAGAGAAGTAACATCCGATTTGAGAATAAAGGGAAGACCAATCACTACTTTCAGTACATTCTTCCTTTCCAATCTTTGCACAGTTTCGAGAAATAACGGAGGCGTTGTTATGCCGAAAGAAAAATTTTCCACCACGCTGGCCACAACGTACTAAAGTTTCCTTTAGTATTTTTTATACCCTTCTCTCTTCTGTTACTGTTCTCTAATATGTCATTTACTAAATTTGCACATTAGAAAATAGCATAGAACGATGTTTTATATACCACAAAGATTTTTTGAAAAATACATTGCTGAAACTCAGAAACTAGAAGTATTTAAAGAAAACGGCACGTGATACTCAGATAATGTATAAAAAATGAAATTATTTATAAAATGAGAGGTAAATCGCCTCATTTGGATAATTAGGACCTCAAAAAATTAGAAAAACTCGAAAAATTAAGACTTTTCCATTCAAAATCCATAACCACCGTTATTTGTTGAGCTAGAGCGTTAAAGTAGGGATTATATTGTCGTTTATACATAAAATGGCGGATTTTGTTGGATTATCAGTTTCCTTAGAAGTTTACAATACGTTGTTTAGTATACGAGGTGTGGCTATTAAGTAACGAGACTAGCGCTGCTACGTAAAAAGTAGGAATGCGCCAAAGATTAGCGACTGTCAACTGTTTATCCTGTCTACTCTTTCGAATGCGATGTCGGCCATGTTAGATAAACCAGTGTAGCCGTGGCCTTCCTTCGTATAGGGGCCATTTTTTTGTTTTACTGTAAAAGTTATAGTGCAACGGTGAAATTTCACATGAAACTTATAATTTATTGAAACAAGTATATGATAATGAATGTTTCTCATGCGAAAAGTTTATACAAAACTGGTTCAGATCCCGGTGTTAGACCGCCCACCTTATCCACTGAATTTTTCATCGTGCGACTTCTACCTCTTTCCTAAGGTCAAAATTGCATCTAAAGGAACAAGATATGAGGATGGAGGGGGTTATCTATCACCGGTCTCGTTATTTAATAGCCACACCCACAATCCGTTTTTAATTTATAAAAAAATGACTTCGTATATTACAAAACTCATAATTCGATTAAAGTACTGGAAATTTATGGAAAAAATCGCGAAAATCAGCCGAACGCGCGCTTGTAGAATGCTATTGATGCTAAAATCCGGACGCTAGCGTCTGTTTAACAGTCATTGTGAAGACCACTCCGGTATGAAATCCCCGACAACCTGCCTGTGAAACTAAAAATCACTTACATTGATAAATGTTAATAAACACCGTGAATGAAAATATATGAAAAGAGCGATTTCTTTTTGAACTACTTGAATGTCTTCGCAGGAAGGAAACGACTTTTACTTTCTATTACTATTCATATTTTATACATATGATTTTTATTTTTAATATCACATCTTATAATTTGAGATGAATCTGGTAATTTCTGTACTTCTCATCTTGCGGAATTGTAAAGGCTTGCGTAGTGATACGATCAATAACACGCAGCGGCAGCGGTGGCACCGGCAGCGGCCGTGCGAAGCGCCCGCTAGAATTGTGACAATTTAAAAGTAGGTCACATCGCCTACTACCAGCAATCCCAGCGTGCCATGCCTCTATGTAAGCGTTCTCTTCTTCTGTAATTAGGCCATGTTGTCGCAGGAGAATCCCCGTTTTTACACAGAGACGGCACCGTATATACAAAATACGAAACGGTGGCGTCTCACGAAGCATAAATCTTTTTTTAATTGCGTTATTTACTTTTCCTAAATTTATCTTAGTAAAGGGTTTTTAATAAAAACGACTCAAGTTACTTCGTTAATGCTTTATTTCTAGAAATATTTAATACAGTGGAACCTCTCTAACTCGAACCTTCCTAACTCGAAGAAAAATTTTTTAGACGACGCCATCTGAAAGTTGTTCGTTCTGTATTCATTTACATACCGAAAGTTGCGTTTTGAGTGTTCCATGTAATAAAAGTGACAGTTCCGAACGGCAAAACACTTTCGGAACACTCTGGAGTACATAGTGTAAAAGTGACTCTAGCCACTTTAATGTTGACAGTTGACAGTTTCACTTCGATGATTTTGCATAACCTTCTGAATTTTTTGAAATTATTTGCTTTATCCGAGGTTTTGTCTAAATTAATGAATAACAATGAAGGATGATGAAAAAGAAAACATCAGCGATGAAGAGTTACTCGAATCCACATCACCTGATCTCACCGGAGAAAGCAATGCGGCCGTTCTTATTTCGTTGTAGGATAAATCTCGTGCAAGAAAAACAGTACGAGCTCTTTATGAAGTGGTGTCAACAGAAAAAGGCGAAAAACCCAACGGAAAACGTAGTGCTCGCTTATTTTTCAGAAAAGTTCTCTATTAATTAATTCTCTATTATTTATTTTCTTTCCTCAGTGTAAATGAAAAAGTTTTGGATCTTATGCGTCGTCTAAAAAATGTTGTGGACGCCTTGGACTCGTCTGTTGCTCGCCTCGCTTCGCTCGTCTCGCAATTCTCAGATTCGTCCAACAAAGTAACACTTTTAATCATTGGCATACAAATAACTATTGTCCCGTGCAAAATCCTCTCTAAAACGTTGCTTCCGAGAAGTGAAATCTTTACCAGTCGAATATAAATCCAATAAAAAAGCATCGATGACGATCGAATTGTTCACTGAATGGTTATTGTCCCTCGAAAAACAAATGAAGCAACAAAAGCGAAAAATTTTACTGTTTATTGATAACTGCAGTGCTCACACTACATTGCCGCCTTTGAAAAATATTACTGTGCAGTTTTTGCCACCAAATACAACTTCAAGACTCGTTGGTCAAGGAATCATTAGAAATTTCAAGTGCTTTTACCGAAAGGATGTTGTAAAAAAATTATTTATGGCATCGAAGAAAAACAAATGTCAAGTTTTACACTTCTACATGCAGCTAGGTTCATAGATAAAGCATGGAAGAATGTTAGTCAAAATACTATCGCCAATTGCTTCAAAACACCAGATTTTGCAAATGTCACCTCTTTACAATTAGAGTGTGAAACTGATGAGTTTGTTAATTTTGATGATGGTATTACGAATTACACACTACACTCTGTGACAAATCATAATGCGATACGTGCCCTTGATACATTGAGAACGTATTTAGAGAGATCAGAATAAATTGGTGATAATATTTTTTCATCTCTACATAGCTTCGATAACATCATAGATCTTCAATCTCTTAAATCAAAATCTCAAAGAAATATAACTGATTTTTTCAATTAAATTCATTAAGCTCTGTAACTCGAAATAAATTTATTTCACCTCTCTAACTTGAAGTCTCCCTTACTTGAAACTCCTTTAACTCGAAAGATATCGAAAAAAAATTTCGCCACTTTTATTAATAATGTAGAAATCAACCTTGTTTACAAGAATGCAGTTTGCAGAATGACTTTTCATATTACTTTAGTTTAAAGTACAGTGTTTGTAAAACAAACATATCCTTTCAGAAAAAAGTATTCCAGCCCTCTCAAATATGTTATATCGATTTTTTTGGGTTTAGATATCCATCAATAGGACGTTTCGAAAACTATGATCGGGTTAACGCGATCATGATCTGAATATTCGGAAAGTAACCCGGATAGTAAGTAACCTTTCGAGCCTGATAGGCCAGTAGGTAAATGAGATCAGCTGACGGGTTGTCTATGATTAAGTCTCATGATAACAACGCAATTGATAGCTTACTGAGGTTTGGGATTTGTATACTTTTTGGAATTTCAACATAAAAATAGCTTATTGGTATTGCAAAATCCGCGTGAATTGGTAGTTCGCTCGATGACATTTATATTAAACATCCGAATATTATGGAGAAAAGAATGAAGCTCAAGGATTTTCATATGAAATTCGCTGTTTCCATAGCTTGTTCTTAGAATCTGCAGCTTTCGTCCTGTGACGTCGGTATTTGACGGCTCAGTGACATGTCAAAAGACAGACAAACAGTTTAATGTCATTTCTGATTATAACGAAAACCTCCTTAGACTTTTTTATTTGTCTTAAGTATTTCTCCAGTGGGACTCTTTATCCATCCGTTCAGTTTGTTATTGATGCGACATATTACGATGCCACAGTAGGACACGGGTCCAAAGTATGGACTAGTTGACGCTTTTTCATCAACTACATATTTATATTATTTTGTCAACGTTATTGTTGAAATCGGTAACGACGTACACATATGATGTTGACTTGATACAATTGATATTTTGTTATATTACTTCTTATTTGGTTGTAGAAATAAAAAAGATTTCTCCGAATTATGCCTCTGCCTCTTTTAGTAAAAATTCTGTTACTTCAACTTATCTTTAGGTATCCCTCTGCGATTGGGAAATGTACGAAGTCTGCGAATTCGATTCCTTCGTAATTTATAACTCCCCAAAGTATCAACGTAAAAATTCAGGTGCGGGGTATTAGTCCCCGATGAGTCGAACTTATCCTTTTCCTTAACAAGATACGTCGCTAAATTTATTGCTTTTAAAAAAATCGAGAAAATGAATAAGATTCTAAACTAACCAATTTGGTCCATAGAGAATTTTATATGTACTGGAAGGGAATATTGTATAGATGAATAACTGAACCAACCCTGGATGAGTTTCCAATTAAGCGGTTCAATCAGTGGAGGAGACGATTTAAACAAACACTCCTTCAACTAATATTAATCAATGAACAGAATTTATTATCTGATATTATTAGATTAATAATTTGTGGCCTCCATTTTGTATATGGTGCATGTGCTAGGTTTGTATTCAAACACTTCTGAGCACATATGTTTTTGCTAGCAAATCTGCCTGAAAAATATTATCATTGTAATTGATTACAACTTTGAATGGTTTGCCTATGCCCATCGCGTTATGAATTTCGACCAATGGTTGTCACTGCTTTCTATTTTTATCGATTCTAGAATCCTCTCCAATTTTCCATCTGAATAAACCTGTAAGCGCCGCTAAATGCCTCTGTTCTAACTATGAGGTTAAGTAGAAGCAGGTTTAGCAGCGCTTTTAATGCTGTAGTGCCCAAATAGATCGGACTTTAAATTTTGTTCATTGTTCAGCCATCAGACAAGCGATAAGTATTTGATCGTGGATGTATATCATCTTAGGCTCAAGTCTCTATGTCTTGCCTTCAAGCTTACTAGCACTGGTATTTGAAATTTCCTTGGCTAAATGATTGTTCCAATTAATTTGTGGAAAGTATAAGTTCCATAAGGGTAGGTAGGCGTATAATTGCCTTTCTTCTTCTTGTAAATGGGACTAGTGTTGTTTACTGGGGTTGATCTAGAGTTGCTCTTGATAAGCCCAATTTTTAATAGAGTTTAGTGTCTGCTTCCTGACAGTGATTGTGCCTTTGCCTTCACGCTGCACTACCAGATCATCGGTGTAGCCTATATCTGTAAATCCGCTGCTACTAGGTATGGTTAGAATTTTGTTTACCATCAGTAACGTTAGTAAAGGTTAAAGGACTCTGCCTCGCAGACAGTTCTTATAATTTATTTGCTTAGTCGCCTAGATACAAAGCCATTTGACGGATGATTTATTGTTGACAACTATAGTCGAAGTTGAAGATGTATTTCCGCATTTTTTTCATAATATATTAGCTAAAATTCGTGATAACACGTTCCACGTTAAGAGAGTCCAAAATAGAAATTGGTGTTTAGTAAATTCAAAAAACTTTACACGGGTCAATTGAACTCATTTTTCTTTCGATAAACGATAACCACCATAACAGTCTTCAATATCAATAGTTTTATTGTTAATTCTTTTGTTTTGTTACAGACACGTACCTTAATTTCACAAAGAAACGGAATAGAAGCAAAAGAAAAGCAACCATTAGAAAAGAAAAGTGAATCAATGCGTTTATAAAGATTTCCAATAGTTGAACTTGAAGTTGAAGATTTACACATTTCCAGAATGCATATTGAAGTTCAAGTAGCTCTGAATTTCGTCATTTCGTACCTGTACAACAAACTACCAAGGTAAAATTATTTTTATCTTCAAAAATATTATCTTATTTTTGAATTTGGACGAAAATGTTCATACTTCGAAAAGAGCTTACGCAAGTTGAACTTGCTTACTTCACAAACTCTACTGTCAAATTTTACATAACTATGTTACTATAGGAGACGTGTCAACATCTTCGGTGAGGAATTAGAAAAGGCTTTAAAAGAAAAATTCCAAGGTCACTGGTATCCAGACAAACCTTACAAAGGTTCAGCTTTCAGATGCCTGAAGACAGGTGATCCAATTGACAAGGTTCTAGAAAGAGCTGCTAGAGAAAGTGGAGTACCTATCACTGATATTTTAGAAAATCTACCACAAGAATTGGCCGTTTGGGTAGACCCCGGTGAAGTAGGTATCTTTTAAATTATCATTATAAAAAGACTTATTTTCAATATATTTCCAGGTGAGTTATCGTATTGGAGAAAAAGGCGCCGTTAAGATCCTTTTCAGCGACAAAGGCGATCCGCAAGATGAACATTCTGCCGACAGAGAAGTTACAAAAACCTTCAACCCTGAAGCCCAGTGTTTCAGGCCGATCGAATGTGTTACATCAACCATGAATAATTTGAGCATCTCTCCTAAGACCCTCACCCCCTTCTCGACTAATAATACACAAAATAACGTCGTAGGGTCTCAACTACACCAACAGATACCAATACCACAGGTAAATAGAGTAAAAAATATAATCGGATTATTATAGTTTAATCTATCTAACTAATTTTATTCTAGCACAACGGAAATCCTGCACCACCAACTACTAATATAAACCACTTGTCATCACCTTCGTTGGCACCTTCGCCAACTTTAAACACTTCCTACAAGGGTTCCCCATCGCCTGTACCAGCTTTTATACCAAGAACTACTACACCTCTTACGTTTACTACCGCTACCTTTGCTCAAACGAAATTCGGTAGTACCAAATTGAAGACCAGTAGCAAAAGAGCTAATAGGTGAGTCGTTATTTCAATATTAAGAATTTCGGTTTGTATTTGACGTCGATTTTCGTTTCAGAATGTCTCCCACCGAATTCTCCAATTACATTAAACAAAGAGCGATGCAGCAACAACTCCACCAACAGCCACCACACCATTCTCCAGCGGGTCGCGCGCTTTCTCCCGATCCCTCAACATATTACTATCCACACGGTCATTATCCTCCTCAGTTCCCGCCTCGTTCTGTATTCGAGTCTTCCAACCAATATCTAAGTCCCGATGTATACTCTGGAAAAGTTCCATATGAACACTCGACACCTTTGGGTCCATATTATCCAAACAATGGACCGGTAGGAGCTACCCAGTCCGCTCCTACCACTCCACAGGACAATGGAAAATTGATAGACAACAACTGGCCGTACCCTACTGCTGGACAATACCAGCATTTGTTGGTGGCTAATTGAGGGGCTTCTTAGACAAGGGAACTTTTTCTAAATGATAGTTTTGTACGCTTGAGGGGAGTAAGATATTTAACCGCTATTAAAACTAACTACCAAAAGATTTCCCAGTTAAATCTTATTATTTAATGGCATTAAATACAAGATTTGAACAGTGTAAGGAGATTAGTCGTTGTTTTTTGAAGTCATTAGAAATATATTTCTATTGTAAATCACTCAAATTAAATTTTTTTTTCTTTGTACTACATCCTGTAGACAATGGAATAATTATGCATCAATATTGAATAGACAATCTTTTAGATGTAACTAGTAATAATATATCTGTTCAGATAAGTTACTGATATGCTACCACTTGAATGTCTTGCTTAACCCCCCAAGTTGAATTATTTTTCCTTACTACTGCATTTCTCAAACCTAGTGTGATAGTAAAATGGTAAAAACCGAAATCATTACTTGGTTAAATTTAAATGGGTTAAAAAAAATGTTAATGTTGATAAAAATGACTAGTACCTTCACTAAATCAACCCATGATATTGTCTGTGAACTAATAATTTTTTCTCAGTGTGCGAATGATTCTTATAATTCACTTTTAATTTATCCGTCAGTAGTTGTACCACAATGTAGATAATTAGTTATGAGAAACTGACCGAAATAAATTTTTGCAAGTTGTTTATAATATTACAAAAAAGATTACTCAGAAATAATTACCAGTTTTTCAAACAAGGGAGAATCTTTATATGAAGAAAATGTACAAAATAAAAAAAACCATCTGTAAATATTAGTCAACATTGCAAATTAAAAAATTTGGATACGATTCTTTTAAGTACTTGTTTAATAAAAGTTCCTATTTCTTTGAATAAAATTCAGTTACTCCACACAGCTAAAATAACTAGAGAATGGTATAGTTAATCAATTGTATATATAAATAATAATAGTTTAAGAATGTGTCGATATTGGGAATTCCTTCCATTTTTATGGATTAGTTAGGATCTCTCTAATAAATAATTTGTACATAATAACAAGTATAATTTATATTTTTTGTACCGATGTCTTAACTATAGTTAGTCACTTTTCTATTTTTGATACTGTATAATCTTAAGTGTGTTACGTTCTAATTTGGACGAAACTAGTTGAAAATGAAAGCTTTTGATGAAAATAGCACTTTCGCTAAAAATACATATACCCTACTGAAAAAAGAATAACATGAAAATAATTCTATTAATAAAAGTATCTGAATAAAAACTACACGAACTTGATAAATTCAAAGTTAAAGACTATTCTATTGTCTGAATGTTAATCTCATGTATACAGCTGAATTTCAGCCTAACATTAAATATCAATATATTCAATATATTTGTTTTCCTGCAACAGTGATTTAGCTGGAATATACTTTAACTTTATAGTTTTCTCATTTGTTTTGGATTCTATAATATTCCTAAACACTTGTTATTTATGCACGTACATCTGTGCATTTTACATTACATTTTTTCTCTTTATTTTCATTACTATCTTGAATTTATAACTTTGTTGACGTGTCAAATAACAGTTTAGGGACCGATCGCATGTGAATTTTCAAAATTCGTTCGTGGTTCGATGACTTCACCACTTGCGTGCGCAATGGGTCCTTAAACTAATTAGCCAACAAAGCTTATATTTGACTTTCCACAGCTGTCATTATATTTTCATCTGTCATCTTGTACTTGCCTACGTTCAAGACATTAACAAAATCCACATTAAACGAAGGTTCATTCATAATTAATCCTATCATTTTGACAAATACTAAAGTTTTATAGAAAAGTTTCTGTTGTTCTATTTAAAGTAGGATATGCTGTAGATATTCCGCACGTTTTCCATCACATATATTATTCAAGACAACTTAATATATATATATATATAAGACAAGTAATGATTTTGAAAAAAAGAAGAATATAAAATCGAGTAATAAGTAAGGAAAAGTATACTCAAGTACAATACTATGCGTTATACCTACCTTATATATTATAAGAATTATTAAAAGAAAAAGTTTCCCAACATTGATTTAAGAATAAAGGAGATGATTTTTATAAATCAGTAGTCACGTAGGTTATAGGTGTTTCTTACTTCATAAAAAAAATGGTGTTTACAGTATTCTTGTAGACTAGAGTGTTTCCTAAATTTTTTATATTGTATGTATTTTTTTATTTTTGTATGAAAAGCTCAAGCTGTCATCTAGTCCCATGATAAATGTTTTTAATAAGTGTTGGCATATCATGATGGAAATTAAAATACCATAAAATATACTAATGTTAGTTAGGAAGCAGTTTACACAAATTGGCCAGCGTCGCAGAGATAGTTCTTCCATAATATGCAATAATACTCTGATTTAGAGATACGATTTTGTGATATTCCAAATAAATAGTACATTTTTATAAATGTAGTAGCTACCAAAGAACATAGTAGATTTACTAGCTAGAAGACAAGACGTTTTCAATAATTTTATTCCAATAATTTTAATTATTATTGATAACAGTAAGTTCACTATAATTATAGGCTAAATAGAGAGGCAAGTATATAAATATAAAAGAGAAAATAATACTAATAATAGACTAAAAAGTCCTAACGTCATCAATTATTATTTTGTTTTCTGTCTTATTAGTTTGGTTGCCAAATGCCCTTAATTTTTTTGAGTGTTTCGTTATATATATGTCACTAAAGTAACAACGAACACTCCACACTTAGTTCTCACAATCATTTCAATTATACACAAACACACATACAAGCACGCGTGAGAAAGCCCGTTACGTTAGTCATACAACCTCGTACCAAATCTAAAGATGGATGGAAGTTCCAATATAGATTTTACTTGGTAGTTTTTTTTTTATTAAAAAAAATACATGTAATCTACTTTATTATGGAGCAACCCAGTATTATAAATGTATATGACGCCCTTTTTTCTCACGGATTTATTTTCTACAAGTTTTCTAAAACACACGTTATTACATACTAGATTCTACTAACTTCAAAAAAGACATAAGTGAAATTCTTCTTTTTCTGTTAACCACAGAATTATGGTTAATAAGAGAATCATTACACTTAGCAAAAATTGAAAAAACCTCTAGACAACCAAGAAATCCTTACATAATTTGGATTTACTTCGCGCTCAAATAAATCCCAAATCCCATCTAGGGTTTTCCTACTATTAAGAGCTATTGTTTCCAGTATTGTAGCCAAATATTGCAGTAAAAATATTAACCGTTTAGAAGAATTTGCTTTAAGAATGTGATATGTATTGGAAATTGGATGAATCTATTTCAAACTTTGATGATTTTCTGTTATCTTTAATAATTATATATATTTAACAGGTCTGAAATTAAATTATGATAATATTTTTCTACTATAATTCCGATATAATAAAATGACTTGTCGTCTGGCTTTTAAAAGCTAGCGAATTTTGTGTGGACATGGCTTCTCTATGAATATATTGTTCAGTATTGCATGCTGAGGCAACCCGATGGGTTCTAGATGCTTCCTTTTCTCAAATTAAGGAGATATGTATGTGCTATTTTTTACTGCTTGATTTTTGTTACTTTTTCACTGATGTTTATTTTTTATTTGTATAAAATTGTTGACTTAATATAATATATATTTTGTTATGAGTCGATAGTTTGATTGCACTATATTCATTTATTTATTCATTATGCGTACCTGAAATTGTTACAATATCATTATAAATCAATTGCTACCAAACTAGCTAATTTATAATTAATTATAAGTACACATTTTTTCAACGAAAAATCAAAATTCAACTAACAAAACGCTTACTGTCCTAGCATTTACCTTTACAAATTCATATCACGACCCACCTACCTTACATCCCTTCTTAATAATTCGAAATAATTACAAAATGCCCCAAAAACTAGTAGCAACCAATCATTATTATTATTTTTATTAATTAAATAATTCATAAGCTAAAGAATATTAGACATCGTTTATCATCATCAGTGCCGGTATTCTCAGGTCCTCGCTTGTAGCGATATCGATGTCGTTGAATACGAGGAAATCAAAATTCATTGTTGTCTCGATTCTCATGCCCTCTAGGGCACGCTCTCGTCAAAGAGATTGCTTCATTTCATTCGCATCCTAACCTATCATTTTTGACATATTTTAAAAATTATAACTGTACATATATCATTTATAATTGTAGTCATATATTGTAGTAATGGATGATCTTACCTATATTGGACTGCTGAAAGAACTAGGAGAAGCTGAAGAAATCGTTGCTCATAAAAAGCTACTATTAAAAAATGGTCTCAAGTTAGAATAGAATTCTTTGCGTTTAATTGACAGCATAAGTACAGAACTAGAAACTATATTGACAAAATACGGTTATTGCCCCTAAAATAATTTCCTCGCCACAAAAGACCGCAGTCATTCATGATATCTGTTAAAGAAAAAGCAAACTTTTGGAGCAAAAAATAAATTTTACATATCATAGATTGTTTGTGTTTATAAATTTTTTTTTACTATTTTCCAACCCTCAAATTTCCCAAAGTCCTTTAGTATTTGATGAAGTTGTAAATCGGTAAATGTACCTAGGTCTTACAAATATGAAAATTTGAATAAAAAATTTTCAATAATGTGATTAATGCTTTACGATATCACTAAAAGTGGTATAAAAATTTATGATGGTGATATTCGTGCAAATAATGTTGATATGAAAACAAATCAGGAAAAAGTAGTTAAACTACTCGGCACTGCATGTTTGATTTGCATGTTATTTGCAAAAAAATCTTGTAAAGGTGTGAACTTGAATGACAAAATTCATCTTTTTGGCCATTTAACCTCAAATGATTGAATCATATTAATAATTTCATTACATGAGCACATTTTTCTCGCCCAAACCAGCAGCTACCACTTATAACAAAGAAGAATTTATCTATGCTAGATATTGTAGTAACTTTTCTAAAATTGAAATATAAATAGGCAATTTCTTCGACTTTAGATGTAGGTTGTGTACTACATTCATAGAGATTAAATATTATTTGAATTATACTTTATAAACCCTATTCTACAAGTATCTATAGGAAAACGAGGGTTTCATTCAGTACGTACTTATATTATCATTTATACAAACAATTCTAAATGCAAATATAAAATTGAATCATAATAATTTGGTCATAAAGCAAGCGGCCAAACTGTTGGTAGAATATTTAGAGCTAATAATATACTGAAATAGAATCACGAAAGCGTTAAAAAAACCCGAAGAATAATTGAAATGATTAATTTTTTAAGGTATTGGTTAAATGGTCAAGAAAGCATGTCACTCACCCCTCTCGAAAAAAAATACGATTTACCTTCATGTACGTAGTGAAAAATCGACTGTAGTGTGTAGTTGTATACTTTCTGAATATTTAGCACAATTTGGTATAGTAGTGAATTTTTTGAAAATAAATACACTTAAGCGAGTTACTAGATAGGTGATAAAATAAATTCGTTAATAATTTGCCATTTTTGTGATAAAGAGTTCGGATATTTTTAATATTGGCAATTCCACTATTAATTATAATAAATTCCTAACCTAACTTTACGTGTTCAAAAAAACGCGGTCTTCTGATATAATCAGTTATTTTCCACCATTTAAATTTGAGATATTCGAGTATATCCAAGTGGTGTTATATTGTTTCGGAAATAAAATAGATATTGTAGTAGATGGGAATTGAAATGAAAATTATTTTTATCGGATGAAACAAATAACAACGCATTTTTCTATGGAAAAATTCTGTCATCAGTATTTCAAAACAGATTTGGAAAAAAACTTGATCAAAAATGCATTATCACGTAAAACTACAAAAAATATGTCTTCTCATTGAAATGAAATTATATTACTAAATCTTGTTTGAAGTTACATGGAAATTTAATATTTTGGGCTCTTTAGAATGAATTTGGCAAGTTTGAAATGAAACAACTATATCTCCCTCCAAGTGATAAAAAGTATTTTTTTAAGCTTAAAAAAACGCTGAGAGGGCTATGATATACATATAAAAATGTCTACCAACAATGTAACTTATAAGATATATTCGCCAATGGTGTAAAGATTACCTGTGAAAAGACAATTGGTGTTTTTGAGATGTTAATTGGTTTTTGGAAAAAAGCTTTAATTTTATGGAAGCGCAATTATCAAAAAGTTTCATCAGTCAACTGATTTTGTGGGAATGTACGTGGGGCTAATAAAAGATAATGTAAAAATTTAATATCTAATACATTGTTACTTCAGGTTATGGAAATAATTGGTAAAATAAATGAAAATAATATTGAGGTTAAACAAAGGAAAATTGTGAAAGGTTGAAATTATCGACAATACATTCCTGTATTTGGGAGGAAAAAACATCTGTTTCAAGGAATTGTTGAAACAAAAGACTTTGTTGCCACTCATTTTGTTGAAAATAAGAATTATTTAGCTAAGTGAGGTAAGACCAGAGTAAATCAAATTAAAGTATTTTAAAGAATAAACACTACCACTATGGTATGAAGAAAATAATAGGAATTAATTTAATTTTATATTATTTAAATTAAACTTCACTAGAATGAAATTAAAAAACTTTGTTATAAAGAACTACTGTTACCATTGATTTTCAAAAAAAAGTTGTTAAAAATTAACGGATAAAAATTTTCAATAGCGATATTTTTCTTACAATATAATTACTCAAATTCTTTTTTTAATTACACTTTCTTTTAATTCCAAGCATTGAATCAAAATTCAATGATTTCAAGTAATCAACAGACTTTAATGTCATATAAACCACAGATCACCTACATTTAGATGATAAATAACTGTTATTTGTCTTGGCGCTATCTATGGTTGAAAACTTTAACTACGAATTATGGTGGTTAATTTATAAATATCTATAAGTGATTAATTTCAAATTTATCTTATTTGTTCGAAATAGGTCTCAAAGTATTAGATTTTTGAGGTATATAATTACAAAAAGATGGATTTTGAGTTCTAAAATATGTTTGTAAATTTAATAATATACAATTTTCTCTTGCTTTAGTTCTGTATTTTTTTGTTTTGTTTCTATCAACTCATCCATCCAGTACCAGGATATACGTACTATCATAAAAATATTCACATTTTTGCCAGTTTTATTTTTGTTCATACTCACAGACCCGTTAACAGCTTTAAACGAGACATCTAAGTGAAACTATAGATTAGGTGGTTTGTGATAATATCATTTTATTAGGTAGCACTGTTGCCGGATCCTTTTATTTATTTATTTTTCCAAAGTATTTTAAATACGTACTCAAGTATTTTAAATAAAAATAAATTAGATGATATTTGCATTGTCTTTAAAGTGCTACCACTATATAAAAATGTTTTGAAATAATATTATGTGTTATGACGGATGTTATTTTTTGAATTGTGCGGTAGTGTATACTAAGGATATCTCCTATTATTGAAAACCATTTTAATATCTTGATAGATCTATCAGTCGCAAAGCTACACAATGTACATGATTCATACTATAGATTACTGATTTATTTTATATACTTGCTTGTAAGTACATGCATTTTATCAAAGATTTGTATATATTCCTATAGTTATGAAGAAAACTAATTATTCTTTACATTCGTGTAATCTTGTAATCGAAACGTACTAGATATACAGTGTAGAACATTTTTATATAGATTAATTTAATAACAAATAGGATTTGTCTATAAATCAGGGATTACAGTTCAGGAATATTACATGCACTTGTTAACAATGGTTTTACATGTGAAAAAATAAACATGGCAACATTCCTTCTCATTATCTGACGAGTTGAATGACTTCTCAAGAAAGATACATGCTAGAAAATCATATATATATGTATATATGTATATATATATATATATATATATATATATATATATATATATATTATTTCTTTTTATTCAAGTTCTCCTTCGTTAAAAACAGTTTTGTCAATAAACTTCCTTTGTAAAGTTGATATCTTTTAACCGAATATATTATGAGACCAAATACCTCTGTCAATATGAGGCATTTCTAATCCCAAAACAGAAGAAGAAGAATCTAATACATTCAAATACAAATAAAAAATGAAGGTTTTATTTGCTACAATCAATATAAATGAATGTTTAATACCTGGAATGTTAACAAGTGTGTTTGGAATCGATTCAAAGAAATCAAATTAGTAAATGGTAGTTTGTAATCCCCATAAAAACTAAAAGAAGGGACTGATGCCCCAAGGAATGTGATGGCTCTTTTTTACTATACAGTAGATTTAGAAACGTGCAACAAGAGTGACGTTTAAGTCCTTGATAATAAGCAGTGCCGAGTTTTCAAATAAAAGCAGAATTCAAACCAGATTGCAGTTGAAATTATTATTAGTCACACTTGATTTTCTATATCTGTGCAAAATAGTATCCATTCAGCTTTATTCAAAGCGTCTGCCTCCCAAAAGCAATACATTTAGTAGATAGGACTTAACCAAAACTCTGTACACGATATTTATATTATAAATGTGAATGTCACTATCTGTGTTAGTTTGTTACATTTCTAATTCATTATATGGAGAAAGTAGAAAATTTAACAAATGCAAAATGATTCACATTATTCTAGTTTTTATAATGGCGAAATAGTATAATACATTTTTAAAAAACCAAAGCATACTTTTGGAGGGATAAATTAGAGTTTGAAGTAGGTAAACCAATTTTTACTGTAATATACCTGCAACACAAAAGTCTACAAATACACAGTTAGTTTTCAGCAGCATTATGTCTTACATCTTCCATAGTTATAATATCTGAATCAGGTTTCCTTGGTGATCTTAAACACATTACACCATTTGAATGTTTGTTGATATTAGCCTTTTTACCTTAATTTAAAGTAATTAACTTTCCTGATCTACTATTATTGCCCGTGACAAGTAATGCAATTTTTATCCAGAAAATCATTTCTCAATTGAGATCTATTGTATATTGGTTTACCTGTGTTTAGTTACTTCATTATACACATAGGTGCGATAAATTTATTTAGGTACATTTTACAGCTAAATGCCAAATTAATTGATTCCTACGACCACATTTGCATCATTAGAAAATACTAAATTACATTAGTGTGAAATATTTTTAAAAATGTGTTGGAAATAATAATTCAAAATAAACAATAAACATAACCTCATTAATACCTATCAGTAGAGTTTTAAAATCATCGATAAACTTGCATTCCAACTCAACCAACGAACATTTGACGTCATAGCACAACGTAGTCAGCAACAGCGGCTATTGGAACATGTGGAAGACGTGAAAAAATGTACATTACATCATCCTCATATTGAGCGGTTAAATTTAAGGTGCACTTTCATGTTGACTCTCGACGCTGACCTATCGATAGTTTGTTAACTTATAAAAATAAAGTGTGTGTTTTGCATATATGTAAAGAAAAGTTTCAAATCACTTTGTGCTAAATTAAAGGTCAATATTTACAAAAATAAATGCAATCAGTCAGTGTTCGTTAGGTTACGCAACTCGATAGAAAGTAACTTTCTTACACTCCCGTGATGTTTCACTTGGTTATCGTATCGTTCACCACATTGATTTGTCAATTATTTTTTTATTTGCCATAATAAATACTTAAAGTATTCCAATTTTTAAATACATTATTAGATATTTCGCTACTATCAACTGTTATGAATATTGTGCACCATCCTGTATAACAGTGGTGTAGCCAGGACTGTGTATTTTTCTATGAATATAAAATATACAACATGGGAGTCATCATTCGCGGTTGTCACCTAGAAAAATCACCTGACTCTACCCCTGTTTTATAACTATATTATTATTACTAATAAATATAGTGAGAGCGGATTTTTCCATCCCGTTGTAATAAATAAGTAATATGTGTATAATAGTCTATAATTTTTCATATTGTTGTACGATTTTTAAGTTTATATTAAAATGTTTGTGCATTCAGAATACTGTGTTATTATTTTCCATATTAGGGGCCATAAATTACGTCACACGAATATTAGAACTTTAAAAACCCTCCCACCGTCACTGTCATGTCATGTTATAACATTTTTATAATCCCATTCCTGTTGTGGCGACACAACAAACACAAAACAGCTATTTTCATTTTTTACTTATATCAATTAACAATTAGCATCAAATAATTAAATTGAGAAAACTATTACTGTCACTCAGCAAAAGTTAATCGTCGTAAACAGAAAGAAAGATATTGACACTGCGCCGGCGTATGTGGTAGCGCTTGTCGAAGATCTCGCTAATAAACGACTCGCGGTAAAGAAGGCAAGCGAGGACTTGTCGACTATTTAAACCTCCATTCAATTCTCATGAATTTGAGTCTCACTCGCTTCACAACGCCGCTGTAGAAATAATCTTTTAACTAGAATGCTAAATTATAAATAAATATAGAAAAATTTCGTATATTTTAATAGTTTTTTATTCACATTAAAATTTTTAACACTTTCCTGCCCCTTGCCACATTACGGTGATACCCTCCCACTCCATTAACATGTGACGTAATATATGTTCGACCCCTTACCAAATAATGGTTTTCTAAGATAACAGATATTTTACATCGTTGCCACGTTGTAATGCTTTTCCAAGTATATTTGAGATTATTAATGTAACTAAACAATTTTTTGAGAATAATAAGTCGTTTTAGGTAAATTTCCAAGTCCAAATGCGAACATATGACTTCTTCATCTAGTCTCCTAACTTAATTTTTAAATGGACGCCATATAAAAATAAACAGGAATAGAACAATTCCTCAATGAAATTTAAAAAGCTTCAAATACTACTCTCACATAGAATAATAATCCTGCTTTTAAACAGATGCCATGTCAAATCCCTTTACCAATACTGTTCTGCCACAACGTCATATGAAACATTGATGGAATAAAAGCAAAGAGTTTCAAACACTGTGAAATATTTTTAGGTTAGGAAACACTGAGAGAATTTGTCAAAATTACTTCTGTATCTGCCCATTATCACAAAAATACTTCAGTTTAGCGTTCTAGATTTATGAATCACAAGAAAGGGCAGTTCGTGTTTATTATAAAAACATATCGCATTTTATAGAGAAATTAAAACATTGGAAGACAGTTACCCTATGAATGTTGAATAAATAAAAACGCGTCTTTCCCATTTCTAGCCAAGCCCCCAAAATAAATCCTTTTATTTAATTCATTCATTCGGTTCAAAAATCCGAACCGGAAATAATCCAATTATTAGTAAAATCGGAAGTACTAATTTTAGACACCTGGGTCATCTCTAGCTTCTGTATTTGACACTAGATGGCGACACCATACATAACGATAGCATGAGAATATGTTTGTAAAGTCTTTTTTATTATTATTCTAGAATTCTGTTGTACTGAACGTCAAAGGATCTAGGAAGCAACTAGAAAAGTACTTAGGTCTTGCACGACTATACACGGTTTTTTTTTCAACCTCCGATCGCTCCGTGCAAACGCTACGCGGTCAGAAGAAAGCGGGCGTGCGCTGTATGTGACTGCGAAGCTCTCGCACTACACACTCCGTCATTGTTGATATTCAGGTGTCAATCGACGTTGTGTTACAGCCACGTAAACATGTCCATTATTGGTGCTTCCGCCAAGTGTGATTCGTTTTCTACAGACTGAAGGCCACAGTGCAGGAATCCATCGGAGAATAAGTCGTGTGTATATTTCAATTATTCTACAAGAATATAAAACAAATCCAATTGTTTTAGAATAATCAGAAATGATATGTCTTTGTTTTAAAGATACCGACATGGATTATTAATTTCTAGTACAGGAAATAAAACACAAAACTTGGTAATTTCTGAGCATTAAATGCATTTTGAAAATTTATTACTCGGTAAATTTTCCCGGAAATGCATTCAATATTCTTTCTCGCAGGTTTTCGAGTTCATTCAACACGAGTATCACGACCGAAAACGTCCACAAGATCTACGTCGTTTTCTGGAGCCCTGTGGACATTAGTTATGAAATTTGCCGAATATATACGTCCTGTGCCGATATTCTCAGGTCCTTGTATCGATATCGTTGAATGCGAAAATCGAAATTCATTGTTGTCTCGATTCTCATGCCCTCTACTGGCAATTGGAACGCTCCAATCACTTCATTTCACTCGCATTCGCATCTCTTCAAAGTTTTCATAGTAAGTTGTAGCTTCTGGTTGTGATTTTGTTGGGGTAACAGCGACCATGGATTAATAGGTTGGTTCTTGGTAGCTGCACTTGCAGAACTAGTGTATACTAAAGCGTTCTTTGTAGCAGAACCAACGCTAGTGTAGTAGTGCAAGAGAACTAGTTCGCCCAGTTCACTGTACTGCTTGCACTGTGTCTAGTGTCAGTTCAGCCAGTACAGTGCAATAAGTGTAATCTGGAACCGGTGGTACTACATTTTCATCATCGAACGAATGTAAAATATCGAAAAGTACTAAATCGTTTTCCATCCACATCAAATAGCCTCAATCAACAAATGCTCCATTGCTCTGTGCACTAAATCATTCTTTCTATCCGATCGAACTAATTCTATACCGTCATGAACTGGTCTGCACTGGTTCAGTTCAGTACAGTTCCAGTGCAGCTACCAAGAACAAACCTATAAGCTACAACATATAAAATCAAAATATTTTTATTAAAATTTGTTATAAGGAATAGTAGGCACATTAAAATATATATTAGCAAACAATTTATTTATTACATAACCTCAACTGTGCCTAATTAACATGGGTGTGTATAATTTTAAAAGCTAATAAACTAAATAAATTGGGCTTAAATCCACAATGTTTCAATATATACGGTGTTCCATTAAAAACAAAACATTTACAATCGAATTTTATAATTGGAAGTGCTGTCGAAAATGTGGTAAACTATAAAATACACTGCCCTCCAAACTAATCTAGATATTCATAAAAATGAAACAAACGTTCAATGTGTCCAACATATATGTATTATAAAAAAGAATAAGTGACTAAACACATCGAAATATAGGCACGAAGTAACACATCAAAAAAAAATTACTGGATATAAAGGAAAAACTATAATATCGACACCTTAATTTCAATGAAAAGATCCTCGTCAAAATGGATGAGCCGTAATAGTATGAGCTCGCAAATCCTTTGGTAAATCGAAACCCATGTTACAGATAGAGCAAGAGAAGAGCGGTTTACCGACCGGAGATGGTACGGCTCTCTGTTTCTCGTGAACTTTCAAATGTATTGTAAGAGAGTTTTGTTTTTCGAAAACTCTGTCGCATTGATTACATTTGAATTCTGTCTGAACGTGCTCCTTATGGAACTGTCTAATGTGAGCTCCTAGCGTGTCAGACCTGCTGAAAGCTGCGTTACAATGTTTACAAGGGAAACTCTTTTGTTTATTAGCCGGCGACATTCTCTGCGAAGGCATTTCTTGTTGTTGCACCAACATTTTTTGTTCGTGTTGTTTTTGACGTTCCAAGAAATCGTGCAATCTTTTGTGCGTTTCGTATTCGTCTTGCGTAGAAAAATCTTTGTTGCAAGTGTTACAACGTGGAATTAGCATAATTGCGCTGACGCTTCTGTGTTTTTCCAGAATGTGTACTTGCAGAGCGGTATCGTTGGGTAATTCGGCCAAACAAGTATCGCATTGGTACTTGGTTACGTCGTCCATTGGTTCTTCTTTAATGTTTACTTGATGCATTCGCGGTAGTTGTACCGGCGGCGGTGGAAGGCTAGGAGGAGCGTGTTTCAATAATTTAGAACTGCTGTCGTTTAGAGCCCTTTTATGCCAACCGATGTGTGTCGTTAAAGCGCCTGAAGATTGGAATGATTTTTGACAAATGGAACAAGTGAAGTCATTTGGTTTAGGTATTGGTGGCATTTTGACTTTCTCGTTGTGTTCTAACTGCATATGTTGAGTCAAACTTTGGAAATTCTCAAACGAAATCTTGCAGTATTTACAATACACTTGTCTGTGTAGAGATTTATATTCTAAAGTATGTTTTTCTTTGTGTTTTTTCAAAGCGGCTTTGCTAGTGAATGTCATAACGCAAGTGTCACAAGGGAACACTAATGAGGCCATATCCATATCGTCGGGTGTTTCAACGCCGTTGTGGGCTTCTTGTTTATGTCTTATAAGTTCTTCGTTAGTTTCAAAAACGTTCTGACATACTTTACAGACCGCTTTTCTTACCAATTTCTTACTGATTGGATTTATGTTAATTCCGTGACATTTCAGATGGTTCTTGAGATTATATTTGCTGGAAAACACTTTGAAACAACGTTTGCAAGTGTGATAAGATTCTTCTTCGGGTTCTTCGAATTTCTTTGGTTTCAATAAGGTAGCTTTGCTAGCCGCAGCGTCGGCTGGTACTTTTTCGTGTATCTGTCTATGTCTGTAATATGCAGCTCCGGTTGTACATACTTTATTGCAATCTTTGCATTGTTTCGGATACGTATCCGCGTGAGGAGTTTTCCTTTCCGGATGTCTAGTTCTATTATGTTCCCATAAACCGTTGTAATTATTAAATTCTTGTTCGCAAATGTCGCATCTATATTTCTTTGGAGCTGCAGTAACTTCTGGTTCGGGTTCCGGTACCTCCACGGCGGTAATACCGGCGTGTCCTTGTTCTAATTGATGAGTCATCAGATCTTCTTTGGATGTGAACACCAAATCGCACATTTCGCAACCAACCATCTCTTCTCCTTCCCCTTCACCTTCTCCTCCTGGACTGAGCATCGTACTCTTGTAAGACTGGGTTTTGGAATCTCTGTATACCTAAAACAAAATATAACCTAAATACATTGAGTTCACCACGTTTCATAAATTTTAAAATAAATAATTTGAAGGTAGATTTCAAAATCAAATAACATCAATACATTCGAAACTTTTACTAAAAACCTTGCTTATATGAGAATTTTTTCGAAATTTCTAGATTGTTGTTCCAAAATTTATCCTCAATCTCTGAAGATATTATCGAAACGCATTATCATCAACAGTGGGTGTAGATGAGTATCATCAACATTTTGAGAAACTCCTTAATTAAAAAAAAAATTGTCATTTTTTCAATTTTGATTATTGTTGATTCACCCTATATTTCAAAAGAAAGGTGCCAGGTACTAGGGTATAAAAGAGGTTCGGAACAAGGATAATAATTTAAGAAAAACTTGGTTCGGTATCAATATCAAGAGTTTCAGAAACTCCATTATCGAGGATTACTCTATATACTAAAAATGAAATTTTTATGTATATTTAAACCTATATACAGGTTTCCATTAAAATTAAATTTGGTATTTATAATTGAAACTCTAAATATACAGTGTTTCATTAATTCTTGGAAATACATTAATTATTGAAAATAGGCACCAAAGCTCCAAAAAATAAATTTTGTTCATGTCCACACAAATTCCATTCCTTTATTTGTAAATTTCTTTTTTTAAAAAAAGATAACAACCAGTTTAATGTTAATTAGTAATAATTATTATTTAAATACTGAAAACCACTTCCCCATGAAGAGACTCCAGCTAGGAACTTTAAGGTTAGAATATCAAATTTTTATGAATAACAATTTTTGTTAGAAGTATATTTTGTTTATTTAGAAAATCAAGTTGAAGTTTTTATATTGAACATTGAAATAAACCATACAAGAAGATAAAATGAAGTTTCTTTTATATTTGATGATACCCCAGTATTAGAAAAAATAATATCAGATACCAAGGTTTAAAAACGCCCGGGTATTGGTATTGGATACCAAATTTCATGGATTACTCTGTATACTGAAAACGGAATGATTAACATGACCCCTGTGCATTTAAAATCCCTGTTTTTTAACAGCTGTTCATTCAAATTAACATTGGTATTTATTATTGAAACCTTAATTATACAAGGTTTTTCATTACTCCATGGAAATATTTTCATTATTTAATTCAGCAGCTAAGTCCCAAAACAAAACTTTGTTTATATCGATGCAAATTCCTTATCTTCATTTTTAAAATTCCGTTTTATTATAAAGATTGTAATTTATTATTAATTGTTCTCTATATCTAGATTAAAAATCTCTAACTGGGGAGGTTAGAATATAAAATATTTATAAATAAAAATGTTTGTTTGAACTATATTTTAGTCATTTAGAACAAGAGTAATTGACTTTACATACACCCTAGAAATTTTGATAGAAAACAAGCTTTGGTTACCAACTTTTATTTATTACTCTGTAATACTAAAAATGGGATAATTAACATGATCCCTGTGCATTTAAAAAAACCTGATTATCAACAGTTTTCCAATAAAATTAATATTGGTATTTATAAATGAAACTATAAACATACAGGGCGTTTCTTTAATACTTGGAAATATTTTAATTATTGAATATAAGTAGTTAGATTTAAAAAAAAAACAACTTTATTTATGTTGATACAAATTCAATCTTTTTAATTGTAAATTTTGTTTTTTTTTAATAGTAACATCCAATTTAGTATTAATTGTTCAGTATAGTTATAAATATTTTAACCAAGTTTTCCTGAGGAAGTCTCCGGGGTATTTTTAGAATTGTAGTCTCCTCCAATCATAAATTGATTTTTTAGAGTTCCGAAGAACTCATCATAATTATCTCTTTTTTTTGTACTTTGGAGGACAACTAACAGATGTTATTCTTATTTTTCTAATTTGTGGTTGTGTAAATATTATAATTTAATAATTTAAAATGATGCTTCATTGTTAATTGCGTTTTAGAAACTAGCATAATGCCGATGATAAAATATTTTAGATCTTCAGTATGTTGGCTCAAGCCGTTAACATTCAATCTTTAGAATTTGAGCCAATTATGACATTTTAGTGACAAGCGTTGGGATAAAGTCCCAGTCTGCATAATAAGGTCCTTAATCATTAATTGCAGCTCAGATATATCATTTGATAGGTTCACCACATTCATATATGGTCTTGTATTATTTTCAATACTTAATTGTTACTTTTCTTGCATATGTTATATCTGATTGGGTGGTTATTTGAGAGGTGCTTTCAAGGTATCTAATGTTTGGATAAAGGTTTTTCTGTAACTGTTTGTGTATAATTAGCAGGAAGTTTTTCTTCGCAGTTGCTATGTTTCACATCATCTGGGAGTTCCTTGACAAAAGTTTTTTGTGTGCCAGTAGCTTTCACATTTTGTACATTGCGGAATTATTCTTTTTGTGTGAGGTGCTTCAAATATTTCGTCAAGTAATCAGCAGTTTGATGTTTAGTATGAGATCAACGAAGAACAGAAGTAGCTTCTAATATTCAAAATTTTTGTAACTTCGTCAATTTCTTTTTCAATACTTTTCTTGATTTTATTTAGATCTGTGGAATGATGAATGTCCTACACAAAAGTTTTTAGGTTAACTAGTTAGAATATCAAATATTTATATATAAAAAAACAAAGTTATACTTCAACTAAGTAGTGATAGTCAAAATACTTGCAATGCCTGAGAAATAATTTACCTTAAGATTCAGATGAACGCTTCTGTGTTGATCAAGCTCAGTTTGGAATTGGAAGAATTTCCCACATTCCCCGCAAGGTTTCGATGGATGTTTTTCAGTCAAATGCACTTTCCATTCCATAGTGCTGTACATGCCTCCACAATCAGGACAAGAATAGAAAGATTCTTCCTCTTCCAATTCCATATCTTGAGATTCTTGTGATTGATCTTGATAATCTTGAAATTCGGAATAACCTTGTTCCATTTGTTGCTGTTGTTGATGGTTTTGGATTTCTTCGGGTTTGTGGGTTTTATAATGGCGCATCATGTTTTTGTAAGACGAATATTCTTTGTAGCAAATAGGACAGACTCTATTAGTCGTTTTAGGGGTATAGTAAGTTGCGGATGCAAGACTTGTGGGTAATATTTCGTCTAAATCGTCATCGTACAGTGGCGTTTTGAAAGAGGCCTTTCGCTCTCGTTTACCTGCAAATATAAATTTTATTATAAATGTAAATTTGATAACTATTAGTTATATACCTTGTATAATAGCCCCTTCGTCTACTCCTGTAGGGCTGACGTGCATAGAAGGTTTTCTAACTTTATAATTATCATCCTGGAGAAGTATAAATCCTTCGGAGTCATCGTGAACTCCTGCAGCATGTTTCTGGAAATCATCTAGTGTTTTAGTAGTAACAAAGCATATGTCACAATAAAATTCGACTAGACAACTAACGTACACATGATCCTTATATTCTTCTTCGTTTTCGCAAGTTTTACCGCAAGGACAATGCACTGGGAATTGTAGCATGGCATGATCTTCGTCGACGTGTTTACAAAAATCTTCGTGAAAACTGAACATAAATTTGCAGATGGTGCATTTAAAGTTTTGGTAAAGTCTAGTTTTAACTTCGGTACGTATTCTAAGCTCACTCAGTTTAGTAATAGTGTCTAATGGAGCGCTCTGACATCTGAAATTATCAAAACATCGAATCCTTACTATATTCTATACAATATTGTTATTTATATACCTTGAAATATGTCTGGTGAACGTGGATCTATCCGTGAACGTTATCATGCAATTATAACATGTAAAAACAGGAAACCAGATCCTCAAAGCTCGCAGATGGGATAGTAATCCTTTAAGATTCTGATGAGGAACATTGTGGCAGGCACAAATTAATGTTTTGTGCATACTGACCATCGCCTTGCATTTTTCCACGTAACTATTTTCTATTTTTGTTAAATTTTCGGGTGTTTCTATTGGAATTGTTTTCAAAACTTTGAGGCTCATGGAATTTAAGATTTTTTGTTGTTCGGTTTGAATCGGCGAGCCGTGTTGGACGTCGCCATTAGTAAGACCTGGAAATAAAACACTAAAAAACTGCACGGCAATCGAACAGAATCAAGAAAAAAATATTTCGACAAAATTTTATCATTCATACTCCTAAAACCACTAAATTAATAATTAAAAATAAGAGTTATAAAAAAACTTCCTAAAATGGTTTTTTAAATGTATTTTCTTATCTTTTCTTTTACTCTGTACGTTTATAGTTCCTTTTTGTACCCGTTGGCTTCTATCTTGTTGATCTATCTAACATTTTTTTCTTCCTTTTTTTACCCATTTTTTTCTATATTCTTGGTCTTCTCCTTTTTTAATGGTCTCCACTCTTACATTATACTAATTAATATTTTTTGTTTTGTTTTCCTTTATCTATTATTAATTTTTTTGTGCTTTTTTCTTTATCTATTATCAATTCTTGTCTTGTAATTTTTTTGATATTCTTTATCTTGTCCCACTCAATTTTTCCCATGTTTCCTCTGAGGTGCCTTATTTCTATAGCATTTATTTTCGTCTCGCCTTTCATCTTTTTGTTCCCAGTTCCATTACATGGTTTATTCAACTTCTTCCTTTATCTTACTCTTTATCTTTTAATGGTATCTCCAGTAAAAATTATGTTTCTTGTAAAGTTAACTGTCATGTACATACTAATCCAACTGATTCTTCTTGTTTTTTCCTTCTTCTGTTATCATTTCTTATTTTGTAACTTTTTTAATGTTCTTAACTTGTCCTACTCAGCTATTTTCATTATTCTTCACTGGAGCTTCTCTTCTATATATTATTTCATCTTATTGTTACCAGTTCTTTTATTTGGTTTATTATCTTCTTTCTTGGTCTTGTCCATCATCTTTTAATGGCGTTTCCAACCTAAATTATGTTTCTTGTAAAGCTAACTGTCATTTACATACTAATTCAGCTGATTCTTCTTGTTTTTTTTTCTTCTTCTGTTATCAATTCTTCTTTTCTAACTTTTTTTATGTTCTTTATCTTGTCCCACTCAGTTCTTTTCATTATTTTTTTCTATAGCGTTTATGTTTGTCTCATATTTCACTTTTTTGTTCCCATTTCTTTTACTTGGTTTTTCTATTATATTTCTTGGTCTTCCCCATAGTTTTTTTTGGTGTTTAAAGCCTAAATTATGTTTTATTTTAAATCTGTTTTCAATCGATATATCCATCAATTCAGCTATTTCTTGTTTTTTGTTCTTCTATTATTGACTTATGATCTGTTACTTCTTTCAAACAAACACTCTCCTAAGGTGTTTGTATATTGTTTAGGGAGTCGTTCTGCACCTATAATATCTCAATGTGCTACCTCTAAAGTAGTTCCTTGCCAAATGTGCAGGGCATTCGCACAATAGATGCTCTACATTCCCACACTTCTTTGGACGTATATTCAACAGCATTCAGGGTCTTCAAGACCGCTTGACTTTGGAAGAGAATCTAAATGTGAGATTTTGTTCTAAAAATGCCCAATCCAGCTTCTTGCCATAGCTTGAAATCATATGTATGGCATAAAGATGCATTTCAAGCTTTCGGAAGATCTTTATTGGCCCATGTCTGGCGGTCATTGATTAACATTTTGAATGGGATGTTTGTGTCCACCATGCAATGCATTTGTCACTTCTTTCTAGTTCTATTGATTATAGAATCCTTAAATGTACGGTTAGGTGCTTTTCCATAAATTTCCACACCCATATCTATATTTTTGCATCTTAATATTGTTTTATTTATCGTATAGTAATTTTTTTTCGATTCATTGACACTGTTAGCTATTTCTGCATCTACTTTCATGTTCATTCTGTCAGATATTCATTTTCTACTCTTTCTAAAATTTTCTTCTTTAATTTTATTTCTTTAATAAATCAGCTGATTTGATTTTCAACTTTGGTTTTATTTATGTTGACCTGTTTTCATTTCTTTTAATTCTGACTAACCGAGGTCCATAAAATTTTTGATTTAATTCTTAGAATTTGCTATAAAGACCACATACTACTTATTTTTACAGGTATTTAACATAGATATCGTAAAATCAAAACTATCATGAAAAATGTTCATTTCTGATTTTACTGGACTACTCGATTGAAGTAGAAATTATTAAATGTGTTAGAATACACTTTCTTGGCTTTTTTGTACACACTTTACTATATTTTATACAATCTTTATTTTCACCGTCTCCTTATAGGTACCATACTTGTCTTTCCATCTGAAAACTGACAGAAGTTCGTTTTTTGACACTTTGGTCAAAATTATATATTTTTTTGCTTTAGTGTAACTGTAAAAGTGGAATATATACCCAAATTTGTTATCTATGGCAATTCCATTACTTCTTGAGCCTCATCGCATAAAGGGAACAAACATCTAATTAGGTAGTGGACATTTATTACATAGTAGATCTTCTTCTTCAGTTGGAAATTGATTTTATACCAAAACAGGAACATGACATATTGTTTTTAATTATACTAGACATTTGCACGGCATATTTTTACCAGAATACAATGAAGGAAATATTTTTAATACCCTGTAATATTTAAAATGAAGGTAACTACACGAATTAGAACATAAAATTCCATAATTGTATGAAGGGGTACATCTTCTAAATAGAAAATGGACATTTATCAAATGAAAGATCTTCTTCTTCAGTTTAAAATCGATTTTATATCAAATTATGTACATGACATATTTTTACCAGAAAACTCTTTATAATTTGACTACACCAACCAGAGCATAAAGTTTTTATTATCTTTTAGAATGTTAGGTTAATTAAATCTGAAATTATTTTATAAAATTAATATCAAAAATTGAAATACATTTAATAAGGTACTAAGAAAGCTGTAGCTTATTGGTATAATGTGTAAAATGAAACGGCAGAAAAAGCTTCTAAATGCAAACCTACCGTTAAGTATTGGAGTAGCAATAGAAATGTTATTGTGAAGACCATGCTGCATCCTTTCATGCTTTTTTTTGTTTCCTGCATTACTAAATAATTTGCCGCAAACGCTACATGTTCTATTGAAAGCGGTAGTCCCTACGTAAACACAAAAAATAATCAAATCAAACAAAACGTGCAAAAAAAAACAAAAAAACGTGACAATTGCATAATAAAGAATAAAACTATAAATAGGTATAATTTTCCTTCAAATATTTCACTGATAACCATAGACCAGTTTATTATCATTATATGAGAATAAATTAAAACCTGTGTCAAGCTAAATTTATGGCAGGGAAATAATTTTGTAAGAAATAAGCAAATAATGTATGTACCGGTATCAAATAAACAAAAATTTATTAATTAATATAATAAAATTGTAAGCCACAAAAGCCCTGATAGTGTGCAAAAATCTCTCGAAGGCATATATGCCTAACAGCTGCACTATAACTTTCACCTCTCCACATATTATTGGAAAGCAAAAGAAATCAACAACTGATCAAACCTGGGATATGCCTGAGGACGGGGTCAATATGTCTGAGAACGATATGCCAAAAATGTATCTCAAAAGTAAGTTGTAGAAGCAAATGGGATGAAAAAACAGACAAGAAATGGTATATGAATAGCTACTAAACAATAGACAGTACTGGAATAGGAAAGTACGGGACTAGAACCAAACACTATGAGAGTCTAGACAACACACCAAGTATTTTTCAAACAGAAATATATCCAATTCAAAAATTGGGTCATGTTCAATCTAAAATTCGATATAGGTTAAGACACTTCGGAAAAGATCTGCTGAATGTATCAACTCAAACAAGACAAGTGTCTCAATGGACACCAGAAGATGCTAGGTTTAGCAGATAATGTAACATGTAGATAGGACATAACCTATATCCACATTTCGTCGAATTATGATATACTACAGAATTCCAGAGCACTACTCTATGAAATGGAAGATTAAGATCTTTGGTAACTGAAGCCCTCCCAAATTTTCTAAGAAGTGTCACAGCAATAAAAGGGAACACAAAAGATCATTTGGGTCATATTTTATGTTACACCCTAAATATACATACATAATAAAGTTGTTACAGTAATTATTGTATCTCATAGTTTGAAAAAAAAGTATCGCTTATTAAAAATAATATTCAATTCTTAACTTTCAAACCAAACCCTTCGAGTATTGCGGTTGTTTGTTAAAGAAAAACTTGTTTGAAATAATCATCAATGTCTTTTAATCATTATTATCTATTAATAACCCGGTTTTATTTTGTGTATTTTCTATATCATTAAAAAACCTTGAAGTTTTTTGTACAAATGAAAATCAACACCTAGATAATAATATGGTTGTTCAAAATACTGTTAAATGTCTTGGCTGTTATCTATTTATTGGAAAAATATGAAAACCTGGTTTACCCGAAGCTCTTTGCTCATATTAACTACTGGTATATTATGTCAGTTTATCCTAAAGTAAATCAAATTAGTAGAAACTAGGTCAGTAGACTCTTTGTACAGAGATTTGAATGTAATGTTATTAGGTCATTCTACAAGTTGAAAAAATTAGAAAATGTAAATAATGTTTGTGAAAATTCATGAGATAGCTCATTAAACACTGATGTCTTGACAAATGTATTTGTTACTAACTGTCTTGATTTTAGGTCTTTCCTGATTGAAAATTAACTTTTTATAAGAAGAAACCTTTATCAAAATAAAGAAAAAGTATTGGAAGATGAAAATTTGTGACAATAATAAATAAAAAGTATTTAATGTAATGATAATATTTCAAATATTACTAATAGGAATTTAAAGAAAATATTTTTGAAGAAGAAATTTCCAATTCTACACCCATTATAATAATAATTAAAGCTATAGACTATTTTTATGAATAAGAGAGTAATAAAATGATGAAGCAATAGTAATTTTGACAAGTCGAAACTTTTTTCTATTAGTTATATAAGAATAATAGAAACCTGAAAACTTGTATTGGCACAGGTACATTCATTTTAGTTTTAGATTCGTACGTAGGTTTTATTACTCTCTCATACATAAAATTAGACTATAAAAATATGCCACAGAAAGATGCATAATCAAAATGTTGCATGAAATAATTTTTTTCAAATACGAAATATCAAATTTAAAAATTAAAGTGTATTATGAACACTTTTTATTTTCTTTTAAAACTAATTTTAAAATGAATTTTTTTACCAAGCCGGATCTGTGACTTCATTGAAAACAATAAAAAATAATTGTCAATAATTGTGTGCTTTTAGCACACCTTTTCAAAAAAAAAACGGAATTTAGGGACATAATATGAAAAAAAGGGACTTTTAGGGACCTCACTAACCTCCCATCTGTTATGTATATTTAATAAGATCAGGTTTTAAAGTATATAAAAAATTCCAATTTTTTATTATTATTATAATTTTTTTCAAGTTAACAAACAATTAAAAATCAAAGTAAGGTTATGAAACAATATTTAGAAATATTTGTTATCATATAACCTTTTTGTATAGAAACACATTGCTTAAGGTCGACAAAAAATTTCATCATTTGTTTATAAACCGATTGACTATCATGAAACTTTTGATATTTATTGGAAAATTCACACTGAGATTAAAAATAGATTTTTCAATGCAGCGATTCCAAAAGTAGTTCAAATGAACCCTTGAGTCTAATAAAGACTTCACAGGAGTCTTCACATTTTCATCCAGAGGATACTGTAAAAATGTAGCAGCAGAGGATCCACTGAATTCAGTAATATTTAGAAATTGATTTACAATGTAAAAGTTTGGGTTTTCCTGCTTTAAAATTTAGAAAATTATTTTTAATTCACTTTATTCATATCCATATGATGAAAATAGATGTGGAAAGGCCCTTTTTTCAGATTTAAATTAAAAATATAAATAACGGAGAAAGAGTTTAGGGAATACGAAATTTTTCATTAGAATTTTCTCCTGCACCAAGAATATTTTATTAAAATTGATTAATTGTTAATAGAAATTAGAATAATCTGATTTAAATACATTTATTCTATTGACCTACTCCACCCTTTTAAACTTAAGTTTCATCAATTTCTGTAATCATTGTTAATAACAAAATGTATTTTTTGATTTATCAAATTATAATAAAATTTTGATCAACAGTCCAATGTATATCATTTGAAGGAAAAATATGTGAATAAATAAAATGATAAAGCAAATTACTTAAACAAGATGTTAAAAAAATATGCAAGACAAGAAAAAGCAAATTATATGAATAAATGAATAAAAAAATGCAATTATTTGATAATAGGTAAATATGAGCTGTAATGAAAACATAACTACCACCAAAATAAAAATAAGGGCACAGCTAAATCATAATCAAAAATTAATTACCTAAATAAAATCACAAATAACAACTAATATCTCCAAAAACTATTGCATACTTACTAACAACTAAAGGTTCTTGTAAATTATCACCATTTTCTAAATGCTGTGGAGACAAATTTGGAGGAAATTCGTTGTACTCTTCTTCCATGGGTTCTTCCAAACCATCCATATCGAACGGTTCTGATTTTACTAGTACATGGTTATGGTGCATAAGCTCTGGTTGAATATCGTTGTGGATGTCATTCTGTTGGTCTAGTTGCGAATCAACAGTATCTGGAAGATTGTTAAAAATATCTTCCTGGTGGTCATCAACTTGTGGTTCTTCTATGTGATCTTGTGGTTCTTCTTTTATCTGTATAGCCTAAATAACGTCCAAGGCAAAGACTGAGTATCATAACAAAATAAATAATTCTATGTAAATACTTACCATATTTGATATAGATGTGGAGCTATGTGAAGAGTTTACTTCAGGTGTTACTTCTGATTGGGGTGTTGATGTTTGTTCAGGTGTTATCTCGCTTGAACCATCTGGATTTTTGGAATTTATCCAATCTTCTAGCTTCTTTTGATTCTTTAGACATTGCTCTTTGAAGGAGTACCAACCCACTACTTTTTCTATACAGGGATCACATACTTTTGTGGATAATTTATCAGAACAGTTTATCTGAAATTAAAAGAAATATTGTTTTAGCAAAGGTTTATAAAAAAATCCAATATCTAAATTATTTTATGGTGAAAAAATTTAAAAAATTGTTATAACCATCATTTGGTTATCTCAGGATTCATATGAAAAATAAAGATATGTAAATTGCAATGCGATCTTTGGAAATTTTTCTCCGTGAGCCACAAGTCTTCAGGTTGAAAATTGAAAAATATTATATTAAATGTACCGAAGAAAAGATTTTAGTCAACGAAAGACCAAATGCTGATTTAAAATGAGAATATTTATTAATGTTATGTTGGAGGGTGTCACTATGGAATGGATTTCAAACATTCTTTGAACATCTAGATTATGTTATAGATACAGAATTCTATTTTAAGGGAAAATATAAAAATGCATTGAAAATATCTTAAACAAAAGATGTAGAAATTAAAATTTACTGTGAAATTACCTTGAATCACTTGAGAAGTTTTGCAATATAAACTGCGATTTTGCTATAAACAATCCAAATTTAGTTCATTGTAGAACATTTAAAAAAATACGAATTTTTCTGTTTTTATTTTTTTTCACGAAATTTATCAATAATGTCTTCTGTAGACATTATAAAAATATAGATTTAAAAAGTTTTTTGTACATTTTGTTAAAAAACATCTAAGTAGACATATAAATAGCTATAACTTTTATAAAAATTAATAAAAATAAAATATAGGTCAAAGATTATTTTGCATACTCTGTGAATATGATTGAAGACATTTTTTAATGTACCAGCTGCTCATCTATAAATTTGAATCTTTAAACTATAAATGTTTAATTATTATCAAACCACCAAATTAAATTCAACTTTTTTCACCTATAAATAATTGAAATATATGGTAATATTAACCTAATATCATTAATGCAGCCCTGCTATTTGGACAATAATTTGAATATTATCAAATTATTGGATTACGCAATTATTTGTATACAAATTAACTACCTAGTCGATAAGTATAAAATTCATCTTGAAATTTCCCTTCCATAATTTACACCAATAAAAAAATCAGTAATTTTTATCAGTTTTATGTTATTTCTAATTACCATTATCTAAAAATTTGACATTACTTTTAATAGACGGATAAAAATAAAAATATTCACGTATCCACACAATGTTTCCCATAAGAGAACATTACAAAATATTTGGTAATTATAACTGTTCCAAATATAATGTCTCACCTCTAACAATAACAAATTTAACTATCAAAAACAATATCAACTGTAATCATCAGTACATATTGATAATCATAAAATGACTCATGGGTAAATATCTACCCATTTTCACATCATTCAAATAAATTAGAAAAATCCCAAATTTTTAATCTAGAAACTGGAGGACATTACTAGAATATTGTAAAGATAACCAAAGATATAGTTAATTCATTACCTAACATTACTTGCATAGTTTTCAACAATCTCCCGTATTATATCAAGTATTACTTTTAATTTGTTTAATGAGTTTAAAACACCTTTATCTAAAGACAACATTTTTATCGCATCAAAAATAAATTAATTGCTTTTGTAATAAAGACCTCTATTCAAGGCTGCATGGCCAATTTCGGAGCTACAAAATGGTGGACAGATCAAAGTATGTACAGCCAAAGACCTCTTTAGTAACGAAAATTGGATCAAAACATATAATAACCTTGAAAGCATATCAAATAAAATTATAGATAAATATAATAAAAATGCTGACTTATTTGATTATCCTTGTATAATGGATACAGCAGCCATTTTGAACGTTCGCCAGCAGGCATCGAATATCTGGCCAGTTAACTGCGATGTTCATAAGGTCGAGAATCTACGTATTCCTTACGCAAACTCTACCTTAATGTTTTCAACAACTGGACTGGAGATTGGGTGGATCTTCTTAATAATTTGTAGTGTAAATTAACGAAGAAAATACAGATGTAATAATGAATTCACTTACCTCAATAGCAACTGATTGCTGTATCTTTTCGGATAATCTTCTATCTTCGAAAGTCTCATCGAATATTGACTTAATACTTTCCACAATTTCGGTGAGACACAGTCTACAACATGATTGGAAATCGACAATTTCTCCTTCTGCCATCTTCTAAATACTGTTTTTCAAACACTGAAACACGCCGGAATAATAGTTTTCACGAATACACTTTTATTAAAACGATTTAAAGGCAACTAGGCCAAGATTTGTATTGTGATAGTCTGTAGAAACGCCATAATACCGCTCGTGTTGTCTGCCGTTCTCCCCCACTCGGTTAGGCAGGCAGGATATAACGTTTTCAAACCGTTGAGTTAGCGACAGAAAAGGTGGGAAGAACTACAACGACTGTAAGCAGCAGAACGATGCACTACGACGCATAGATGAAGGGATACTGACGATGACGAAGGAACGAAGGTTCCCTTCTTTCGCCTTTCGTTCCTGGCTGGCTGATAGCAAGCAGATGGATTAGAGAGGTCATTTCTCGGTCTCTCGTTTTTCTCTTCGCGTTTCGATGATACGACTCCGTTTTCTAACGGATCAAAATCTTGGTATACCTAACGTCTACGCTGGGTTGGGTTTGGTAAATTCTGCTTTGCTTACACAAGCGGATTGCTACAGAATTACTGACGGTGTCGTTCAGTTTCTATAAAAAGATTGTTGACGTAGTTGTTTGATTAAACTTTGCCCTTGAGAATAGCCTGATTTCGGTCTAATGTAATTGTGAAAATACCTTCCATTGTAGTTGCAATACATAATGGAAGGTATATTATAAAAAACTAATTTATTATACACAGAAAGAATAGCTTAATTTAAAAAAAATTGGGAAAAACTTAATGGAAAAGTCTTTCCAAGAATTTAGAATGATGAAGTGGAGCTAGAGGAGGTATCATAAATAGACATACGAGGAGACTTTAAAAGTTTGTGAATATTTGATTGATTCCTTACAATTTAAAAACTTCGAAGCATTTGAGCATCAATTTTATTTGATTAAACTTTCAGTGTTAAATATCTCGTATTATTTTATTACAACTATGAATTTTTCATCAATTTTGATAGGACAGTTACAATCTGGCACTTAAAAGGCATAAGAATAAGGCAGGAAGAATTGTTTTGCGATTGCACCGTTAAAATATTATTCTCCTGAAAGTTTAAAGCGAAATAGATAATTCCAGGCATCTAGGGAACGTGTTTTTTCTATTCTGATGTACAGAACGTCATAATAATTTATTAAAACTGATGCAAACCATAATAGGTAGTAAATAAAGCGTTTACTGTAGTAACACGTAGTTTATTATCAATAACAGATGAATATCATATTTTATCTTAATTTCAATAATAAATAAACGTGTTTATCGATTTTTATACATCATTTCACCACACTAAAATATAATAGTATGTAAATAAGACATTATAGGTAACACGTTCTTTGGGTTGAACTATTTAAGTTTGTATTTAAATTCTTAATGTATACAGGGGTATATCAAAAACTATGATATTTCAAATTTTTCACAACATCGAGAAATATAGTACTTTTCTAATTTTGTACATCTCTTTCTAATGTCTAATTAAAATTGATTAAAAACTACTAGCTGGTGTCCGCAACCAATGACGTTGTGAAACGTTTGACTAACGCAGAGGGTCAAATAATGAATTTTGATATTATCATTTATTGTTGAGAATTAAGGCTTTATAATTTAAAAAAAAACTTTCCTTGCACCATCAAAAGAACGATATTTTAATAAAAATCATGTTATTTCACGTAGAGCATCAAAAGAAATCACGTGGTACAATTTAGTCTGAAACGTCATCTTAAATTGATGTAGCGTCAAAACTAAACATTGTTAGCTTTTTAAATCGGGTTTTATAGCAAAAAACCTTAACCTATATTATTTTATGTTTAATAGTGATCTAAAAAAAGCAATGAAATACGAGGTAGTATTTCATTAATAACTAAATAACGACAGGTACATTTAAGGTTTTTGAAGCTTGACGCTCTTATATCTGACGCTGCATTAATTTTATATGACGCTATTTTACCACGTGACCTCGTTTGACGCTTCAAGTCGGTGTGTTGAGAGTCAACAGTCAACATGAAACGCCCAATAAACCTAGAGCCGTCCCTGCATTAAAGGGTATAACCTCACAATGAAGTGGTTGTTGATAATAACAAAGACTTTATGAGTTGTAACTTTGTACAATAATCATTTATAGCCGCAGTTTTCATTTACTATTATGAAAAAATTGTTTAAAGTTTGACTATTCTTATAATTCCCATTCTCATATTAAATAATCGTTAGCCTCAATGCTTTATTCTTGGTGGTATTAAAACATGTTTCTGTTCAATTTCAATGCTATCATCTAATTTGAAATGAGAATTGCTTAATTTAGAAACTCAGAAACCAATATGGTATTTTGTTAATGCAAACAAAAAACAAACAATATTTAACCATGCGCAAACCAAACATCAATAATGAACCAATCACGAATATCTAATAAACACCGTAATATTACAAAATAGTTTCGTTTGTTAATAATTTGAAGCAATTAGAAGATTTTATCGATAAAATGGTTTCATTCCAAAGATTGGTAACTTGTATCAATCTGAATTTATTTCATCTCATTGCCATAACTGACAACTGATCACACCAGGTCATTGGCCTTCTCTCGCTACCCAGGCCAACGTTGCGGACCCACTCCTTTTTGGAGAGACAAATAAACTATGCAGAGCCGTTCAGTACATTTAAATGAAATAAAAATACACAACTTCCAGAAACCTTTCATTGCCGCTTCGAACGTTGAAGAAGCCAATGAAATTTTAAAACTTCCTATTAATGAAACTATACTTGAAAATATATTTCAGTATTTCCCACTTATTCGACAGTATTTTTTCTCTCCGTCTCTTATTCTTCGTATTTTATTGATGTGGCTTGGCGAACTATTACCTTTCTAAATATATATGGTTTATATATAATACAGGGTGTACAAAACTGTGCTAACCATAATTTCAAACACTTAAATTGATACTGTCAATTTCATGTATATGTTTTATTAGTTGTTTTGTGAAGATATAGAAACTCCTTCATACCTTAATCTAATATTTTATGATTTCAGTATCCATAGGTTTAAACATTAAATATTGATACCTTATTAAAAGTAAGTTGGCTCGACAGAATCTTCCCAGAGAGAATAGGAGAAGAAGAAGGAACAGAAACATAAGCTAAAACCCAATATTTTATTATTCATATTTCAAGGAAAATCTCTGTAAGAATATTTATCGGAAGATGAATAGTTTCACGTTTAATAACCATTTTGAATATGGTCGCCCCTACGTATAATTATAAAAAAGTACCAGAGATTTATTTGTACCCACTGTACATATTAGTGATGGAATAAGCGACAAACTTTCACCTCAAGAGTAAATAAAACTTTAGGATTCATCTACCTGTTCAAACAATACACCTCACCCATTATTCTAAAATTTATAGTTCTATTTCTTAGAAAACAATAGATTCTATGAAGTTTTCATAGAAATTATTTATGTCTAAAGTACCACTTTAAAATTTCCTCTATTCCACAATTTAATAATATGAATATACATATTCGATTTGCAGAATAGATATTTGAATAAAATGGTCTGAATCATGTTGCATTAAATAGATACGAAGTTAGCGAATCTACGTGTTTCCAGCCTTGAATATAATGATTCATATCTCTCTTAGATAAATTCTGTTTGTTCGTCCTCTTTTATTTGGCCTCTATAAGCGATCTGCTTCACCTGTTAAATCGAACACTCATGCCTGGTATCCCTTCTCCGACGGAACCGGTCTGGGTCTGATCAATGTTCTTTGAAGAGCGTCCCACTTCTCTTTTATATTCTCTATCGATCGATTCTTGGCTTGGTCATTGTTTGATATGGTGGAAATAGCTAAAGAATACGCCCTTGCCTCCTAAATGGATCCACATTTATTTCAATTAGTTTGTCCATTGGAAAAAAATTGATTTAACATTGAAATGAGTCAAGAAACTATAAATTGGTCTCTCTAATCATCTATTTTTTTTATATAACGAGATTTATTTAAAAATTTACTTCTACTTGACAATTTTCGAATAAGACGCAGTTTATGTCCACTTTAGGTATACTTCTATCATCTTGTTACTTCTATATATTACAATAGTTTTCATTCAATCTTACTCGGACGTATTTAGCTTTTGTTGGTTTATTCCTAAGCCAATTCCATAACATAAATATGTTTCATACAAGTGTAATTTTAAAAAATATACGACTTTTAACAGATATTCCTGATTTTGATAAAATGAAAATGGAACAATAACTTGATATTACAGAAGATAAAAAACTGATTGAGTGTATTAATGTAAGGAAAAAGCTAAGGTGAAAATGTCAAACATTTCGATAAACCTTTTTCTACATAGTTTAATTTAATTACCACAAAGACCACAAGACCTTATATTAAATCTTAATCACATTATTCATAGAAAATAGACAACACAACAGAAATTATTTTTATTGCATATATCAGTTTTTTGTTACAAAATGGTAGGGCATAACCTTATAACTTCAACTAAGATAATCCACCCAAAAAGGGTCTCTGATATATGCTTATAATACAATGAAGCATTAATTTAGTCAGATGAGTGAACTACTTATATTATACTTAGTAAGCATTAATTAATCTACACATTGTGAATCAGTGTACATGATTCGAACAAACCTACCAATTTGTCACATGTCATTTGTCGTTATCTTTAGACGTTTCATTGCATCTTATCAAAAAATACAGAACTGTGAAACAGTTACTGTTGTCCCTATTAATGTTTATTTTATTAATTAATGTTTAATATTGTTTAGTGAATAATATAATTATCTTTAATCAGCTCCATTTTTCTTTAATTAATACTTTTCATATAATCCCCATTCAGTTTAACTTTTTGATCACAATATTTGTTTTAAAACAATTTTTTGCTTCTTTAAGTTTTTTTCTATGAGAGTTTTTTAATTAATTTAAAATCCTTAAAATTATATATCAACATGTCTAAAAGACACGCTGAAGAGGCGGGTAGCGGTAGTCAGCCCCCAATAAAAAAAATTCACTTCGAACCCCACTTGATAGGTCCAGTTTCTACTTTGGAAGAAATGGACATTAAAGTACTACAATTTCAGAATAAAAAGTTGGCTCAGGTGAAGAAGCATTTCAATATATTTTTGTCAATCCTAACTAAATTTAAATTACTCTATAATCTGATTACAGAGGATAGAACAAAGATGTCGAACAGAACAAGAATTACGACAGCGAATTGAACAACTTGAAAAACGGCAAACACAAGATGACGCTATGCTGAATGTTGTAAACAGATACTGGAATCAACTCAATGAAGATATAAGAATATTACTTCAGAGGTTTGATGCTGAAACTGCAGATGAATCTGAAACCAAAAGTATGCTTAAATTCGATTCTATGGAAGAAAAATATATGTTTTAAACCATGCCAACTCGTTATATTATATGAAATAATTATTTACAGATGAAAATGAAGCAACTACCTCTTTCTTGATGCAACTATCTACTTGGGACAAAGATGAGTTGAACGATAAACTTGCAAATAGAGTGCAAGTATCAAGAAGAGCAGTTGCCAAAGTTATTCAAGCTTTTGACAGGTTGATGCAGAGGAATGAGAAGATTACTTTGGCACTTAAAGGAGAATTAGAAGGGCGTAAGTATAATCTTTAAACGTGTCAGTTTATTTTTATGCTTTTAGTGATTTCAATACCTTCTTTTTTTTACTATCTCAATCCCTTCTAGTGATGGATAAATTCCCCGATAATATTTTGCAGGTTTTTTTCCAGGAATCAAAATAGCAAAAGACTCTGAAGAAGTTGAATCCATATGTGGATTATCAATTTAAATTCCTTCAGATTATTCTTCTAATTCATCTAAGGATTCTACATTATTAGTAGTAAAGGCACTGGAATTGGATCCTGGTGTTGTCTAACTATTTTTATCTTCATTTGACATTGCTTCTTCTTCCTTGTTTTCTAGAAGCTTCACTTTATGGGAAACATTATCTTACCAGCCCTTTTATTGGTTAAATGGTTTCCTCCCTTATTGTGAATCCAGCTTTAAGTACTAAACGATCTCTCTGTTGCCGCAGGATCCACAGGAGCTTTTTAGAAATCACTTTTCTGGTTTGAAGCTTGTATGCAGGTTTTATTTTGCCAATAAAACTATCCAGAGGATGCACTACTACAGATAACAGGGAATTACAAATATTGATTTAGATAGGGCTTGGTTTAATTCATTTTGAAAATTTTTACCCAAACAATTACAATTAAGCTAGAGACTAAGTAGTTTGAAGAGTTTGAAGAACTGAACTGAAGCAAATGTCAATCAGCACAGAAGAATACACACATTTTCCTAGGTCTTGTGGTTGCGGATTATTTGGGGGGGGGGGGTTGAATTTGCTTCAAGTTCTGCTTTATTCTGTAGTTTTAATAAAACTTTTAATAATCTATATTAAGTTTGGTGATTTATTAAATTCACATCTTCTTTTTTCCCAATCAGCAGGTTACTTTACAACTGATGATGTTGATTTTAAATTTAAACATTTTTTCACTTCGCTTGGACACTTCTTCGTATGACAAGTTATTTTACTTGCATTTGAAAAATTATGTTTTTCACAAAATTTACATGAAATAGAATTGTCTTTTTTTTACCTTCCACCTCTTCCCAATATTTGCTTGTTTGTGTGGCATTATATTTTTTCAAAAGTTCACTCCCAACAACAACAACAAAAAGACCACAATGATTACGCCCAACCCCACTTTCAGATAATGGTAAACATAAGCTGTTGAGGGGTGTTCAAATACTATATCTGATGTGGTTAGGAGAATCTGAGTGTTGCCCAGGCAGTTTAGATTACACAAAGTAAAAATTTTGGACTACTACTAACGTTTCGCATCTATTATTTTGAAAAGTAAAACGATTTTTGGGGCGGGAAAATATATATTGGGAAATCTTTTACGTTGTAGAAGATGCACCTTCTGTTGATGAAGCGATTCGTCAAACTAATATCCAGCTTCAGAGTGAAAATAGAAATCTACAAGCATTACACACGACTTTACATGAAAAATATCATACACTCAGCTTAAAAATTAGTGAATTACAAGATACTAGAACTGCTAGAGAAACCGAAAATGCTGAGCTGAAAAATCAAATTGATGACCTTCAGTATGAACTTGACAAAGTTCGCAACAGAAATGATAAACTTGAAACACACCTTGCCGAGGTAATAATCTAGAAATTTCATTTGATATAGTCAATTCTATTTATTTATTTCAAAAGGCTGTGGAGAAGTTGAAAGCATACCATCAACTTCACGGAGATCCTGCTGATAAGTCCGGTAAAGAACAGAAACCTGCTCCTCAAACAAGTGTTCCTCAAGCTAAACTAGAGGATCTCATGAAGGAAGTGGAAGAGTGGAAAGAACTTGCTAATAATAGATTACAAGAATTAGACAAGTTGCATCAGACTCACAGGGAAACTCTTAAAGAAGTCGAGAAACTCAAAATGGATGTAAGTGGAAAAAATATTTTTTATTATAGTAGTAAAAATTTTTGTTGCAGATCAGACAACTTCCTGAAAGCGTTATAGTTGAAACAACTGAATATAAATGTCTCCAATCACAATTTTCAGTTTTATACAATGAATCCATGCAATTAAAAACTCAATTAGATGAAGCTAGACAACAATTACAAAGTAGCAAAAATGCGCATTTGAGAAATATCGAGATGATGGAAGTGAGTAGTTTCTACGAGTTACCCTCTAAATTCATTTTTATGACATTTTTTATACAGGGCGAAGAATTGATTGCACAGAAAAAACTCAGACAAGAGGTTATGCAACTAGAAGACTTCTTAGCCCAATTAAGAAAAGAATATGAGATGTTGAGGATTGAATTTGAACAGAATTTAGCTGCCAACGAACAGACCGGTCCAATTAACAGGGAGATGCGTCATTTGATTACTTCATTGCAGAATAACACTCAACAATTAAAGGGAGAAGTGCACAGGTCGGTAAATTGATATTTTTGAATGTTAAAACTTGTAGTATTTGTTAACTTGATGATAAGTTACTTTATCGTTCAAAGTTTGTATTGTTGGATTGAAAAAGGACAGAATTTGAAAAACAATATCAATAACCATCCTAATAGGAGAGGGTAAAAACCACTAGCTAAGAAGACTATAGAATCTTAAGATTTTCAAAAAACAATAAAGCACTGGGACCAGACGAAATAAACAATGAACTTACATAAAAAAGAGGAAATTAACAATTAGAGGTGATCTAGGATTTGAGTAAAGAAATATAGAAGCTAGAGTCAATTCTAGAAGAATGGAGGATGGTTCAACTGATTCCATTTTAATGTAATTTATCAAATAAACAAAATTGATATAGGAAATAGCAAAAGTGAAAGTTTGATAAAAGAAATAGAAGTGGAGGTGCACTATTGACAATACTATTTAATATAGCTCTTGAATGAATATAAAAGAGGCTGCACTCAGAAGGAAACTTGCACAAACATTTCTGTGGGTAATTGAATATGCAGATGACCTAACACTAATGGCAAGAACTAAAAAAGCAATACTCGAGGTAATAGAAACAAGGAAAGAGGATTAAAAACAAATAAAAAAAACCAAATACTTGATAAGACAAAAAATAAATGTCCACCTGGAAGAGAGACTTTGAAAATACCAACATAGGTGTAGATGCAATACATACTTTGACATCTCATACAGATGGTTAAAGAATCAGATGGAGTCTCACTGGAGAAACACTCGTAGTCTATGACCATCCAAAAGATTCATAACCATGTAAACCAAGAGGTTTGTAGAATTTCTTGTGGTGACCAGAAACGACATAAAACTGGTCGATCAGTCTTCTGACTGGTCACAGCCTAGTCAAACATGTAACACACATGAAATAGTAACACCTTGGAAATTGGGACAAGAAAATAACCTCCTTTGGGAAGCAGAGCAATGAGATGTAGAGTCTAGGTATTGGTGCAGAATGGCTGTAAGGCCAAAACGATTCCCCAAACAAGTCTAGTTCTGCAATTTAATTAAAACTTTTGAATGCCAACATTTACCAAGAAAAAAATCATGTAAGAATGTGCTGCACGTATTTTTATGATGTGAGAAGGCTTCTCACAAGTACAAGACAAATCGTCGATTTCTAGAGCATTGAAAAGGTTCCAAGAGATAGTAAGAACAAAAATTTAGATTCCATCATTGTTTTGATAATTCATCTTCCAAAAACCCTCAATTACTTAGCTCCATTTGGTACTCATTTCGTTGTTTCTGCAGTTTAAGTTGATCAGTTGTGTCATTAACTTCATAATATATCAGGATTCTTTTGTTTTTGCTTAGTTTTTTGTCTTTGAGTGTTTTCTTCTTTGCATGCTTATGCCCTTGTTAAATTCCGTCTACACACATTCTTTCGTATTCTACTGAGTACATATATTTCTTATAATATAGTAAATATTGATTAATTTCAAATGGACTTGTATCATGATATGATAATTTTAGTATCTTGTTTATTTTTATTATCAAAACCAGTTTTAACTATTTTTTTCTCTGAAAGAAATACACATTGTATTTGTTTTGTAGATTATTTAGTGTGTTCGGTTATTTTAATATCCTTAGTTTTTAAAAGTTATGTTTCGAATTGTGCCTATAATTAAAAAGTTAGTATAAATAAGTATGGAAAATTTTTGAGAAAAAAATAATTTTCTATTCTAGAATCAATTAATTTTTTTTATGTTGTTATTTTATTGATGTTAAAGATATAAGAGAAAATATAAAGAAGCTAATGCCGAACTACCGAAACTTAAAAAAGAAATAGATGATTTACAACAAAAATTAACACAAGCCCAAGGTTCCAGTCAAGACTCCAAAGAGGGTATTAAAAAGGAAGAGATTAAAGAAGAAGATTTATCAAGCAGTGAAAGTGCCCAAATTAAAGATGAACCAAATCTTACAGTAAAAAAAGAAGAGGATGATACAGAGGTATGTGAAACTAAATTCAATCATCCATACCTCATACATCAAAATATTTCTTTCATTTTTTGTTTCTATTCCAGCAAACTGAAGATAACGACGTTAATAAAGATCAAGCTTCCAGTTCCAATGATTCTTCGGGTATCAAAAAAGAGGGAAGTGCAAAACAAGATAAGAATTCTATCAAAAAAGAAGTGATACCTAAAAATGAAAAAGATCATAGAGAAGCAATGAAGATGAAAGAAGCAAAGATTGTCGAAACTGAAATGGTGAGAGATCTAAAGAACCAATTGAAGTAAGTATACAAATATTGTATATATTCACTTGTTTTTGTAAAGAAATTACTGAATATTGGATTCAATTGTGAATTATCATGTTATTTTTCAAAATAATCATAACTAGATTGAACTAATAGTTATTATAGTTTTTACAAATGACAGATGTTTGCAAGATGATAATTATAGTTTGCCGTAAACTACTCTTTGAATAATATATAGACTTCAAACAGCAACAAATATTTATTTTACAAAAATCAGTGTTTTTAGACACTAGCCAGGTATTTGACAAGGTTTAGCACACAGGCTATTATATAAAATCAAAAACTGTCTTCTAATCACAAACTAAAAAACTAATTAAAGCACTTCTGATAATCATGCAATAAAAACAGGCATACCACAAGGCCCCATTAACCCTAAATAAAGTTTAGCAGATTCAAATATATTTTATATGAATCAGAAGTTTTACGTTACTTCACCAATTTTAAAATACTTATTTTTAATTTATGTTTGGTACATGTACACAAGTCATTTTTCTGTATTCACTTGGCTAAAACTTTAAGTTTCTTTTACTGGACTCATTGTTTTGCTAATGTTTCTACCTGAAATAAGTTATGTTTTTAAAATTGATAAAATAAATCAATTATTGTATCTGAATGAATGAAGAACGTCATTATTTTCAGAAAAGCTTTGAATGAACAAAAAGAGATGAAGTTACTGCTGGACATGTATAAAGGGGTCAGTAAAGAACAAAGGGATAAAGTGCAATTGATGGCAGCCGAAAAGAAGTTACGAACTGACTTGGAGGAGCTAAGACAGACATTAAAAAAAATGCAGGTTGTTTAAATTCCTTTTTATAAATGTTTAATGATGCTCAAATCATCCAGCAATGTCTTCTTCCTTTTTTTTTCTAATAAAACTCTATGTTGTTTAATTCAGCATATTCAGCCTCCTCCTGAATTTTTTGAAACCAGCTTCTCTTGCAAGATTTTATAGTTTGACTCCATGCTTTCTTTCTTTCCTTCTCCCAGGTAATTCCATTTTTGTATTATTTATGTTTATTCAGATTTTTGGCTATGACCATTGGTGTAGTCATTTTAGTTAAAATGCTTATATTATATATTCATCTGCTATTGTCTTCATACTTTATTTTCATCTTATCTTTATTCTCTGCAATTAGTACTGTGTCATCTCCATAACATGACATTTTTAATGATCGATCTTCCATTATGTAACCTGTGTTGACTTTTGATACTTTCTATGATTCTGGTCATTACCCAGGTTACAATCTATACTTCAAACAGTTCTGTTCTGGTTTCTATCCTTGTTATATTTCCCTACAAGGAAAATACTTATTTCTGAATTAATGATTTAGTGAACACTCGTTTGTCCAATAATCAGAATTTTACATTAAATACTTGAAGAATGTTTTATTATAAAGTTGAACAAATTGTGTACAATGTGTAGGATAACAAGAGGGATGATAAAAGAAAATTGGCCGAAGACGAGGCTTTGAAGAAAATAAAACAATTAGAAGAACAGAAATACGAATTACAAAAACAAGTTGCTAATCAGAAACCGACAGATGGTAATTGGGGAGGACATAACCCCCATCAACGACCGTTTGTTGGGTCCCTGGAAGAAGAGGCTCTATTAAATGAAATGGAAGTAACTGGACAGGCTTTCGAAGATATGCAGGTAATAATTAATAACAAATTATTATTAAATTATTAATTAGACCGAAGTGTTTTAATAGGAACAAAATTCGAGACTGATTCAACAACTTCGAGAAAAAGATGATGCTAATTTCAAATTAATGTCGGAACGAATAAAATCAAATCAACTTCATAAATTAGCTCGAGAAGAAAAAGATGTACTGAAAGAACAAGTCGGAACGTTAACGACACAAGTGGATGCCGCTAATATCGTCGTTAGAAAGTTGGAGGAAAAAGAGAGAATCCTCCAAAATACTTTAGCGACAGTGGAAAAAGAATTGTCGTTACGTCAACAAGCCATGGAAATGCATAAGAGAAAGGCGATCGAGTCGGCGCAATCTGCCGCTGATCTGAAGCTTCATTTAGGTAGGATTTTTTTTTAATTATTAAAAAAAACGTTTTTATTTCCTTTTTTTTTAGAAAAATATCATTCTCAAATGAAAGAAGCTCAACAAGTGGTAGCTGAAAAAACTAGTTCGTTAGAAGCGGAAGCTTACAAAACGAAACGTTTACAAGAAGAAATAGCTCAGTTGAAACGTAAAGCGGAAAGGATGAAGAAGATGGAATTAGCAGGAACTACTCTAGACGAAGTTATGATGGAGGAAATAAGAGAGTACAAAGAAACTTTAACTTGTCCTTCGTGTAAAGTCAAACGAAAAGATGCGGTGTTATCTAAATGTTTTCACGTTTTTTGTTATGACTGTCTCAAAACGAGGTACGAAACAAGGCAGAGAAAATGTCCGAAATGTAATTGCGCCTTTGGGGCTAATGATTATCATCGATTGTATCTATCTAATTAATTACTTAATTTTATTACAAGATGTATTATTTATTATTTTGTTATCTATATATTTTGATTCGTCTAGAATCATTGAAATAATTTCTTGAAATATTGTACAGATTTTACCGATTCCATTCCCAACTTGAATTTTATTTTATACTTTATGCGAATACATTAAGAACCGTTCCAATTAATTTTTTTTTTTTAAATCAAAATCATTCACTTTTGTTATATACTTTTCTGTCCCCGTGTGGAGATTATACAAAAGTATTGTCTCATGTTTAAATGCAAAAATCTTTTTCTAATATTTATAACTTGTAAAAAAATTAAATATAAGAAATTTTAAATATTTAAATTCAAGTTATAATTTGATTGAACATTATCATATGTGAGTTTCTGTATTTTCGTGAAATAGGTGTAAAAATAAGTTATAATTTGATGTTTTTTATCTATATAATTGCTTTTATGTACTAGACATTCATTAAAAAAATTATTATAGAATATTTGTTTTTTTTAACCTTTCCGCGATGGACGACGGCTATGGAGTTGTAGCTTTTTTGGTTAAAAATAACCAATAGTTATATTTAACCGCAGTGTATAACCAACAGCGGTTGTAATCTTATCGACAAGGTGTAAGGATATATATTTATTTAACTACAATAGCATTTTGTTGAGGTTGAAAGCCTGCTCCAGGAAACTATATTGCAATTGATCGATACAAAAAGAGGCGGAGGTAAATAATACATTTTATAACGTCAAACGTCGTCGAAGTGTCTGCCAGAGTGAACAAAAAATTATGAGCGTGAAGTACTTTATTCAAACACACTAAGAAAGTTTCTGTATTTCGTCAGGTATTCCTGAATATATCAAGAATAATGAAACAACGAGTCAATACAGTCGTAAAAAAATTTGAGATTTCCAAAAAGAAGAGGACGAGAGTTCGGAAATCATAATATATGTATGATAATGAAACGTATACTGTGATTGCTTCCATAAAATCGTTCAAGTGTATCGAATTTCATTACTCACGCAGTAAATATTACTTCTGCGAGAGATTACCTCAACTGCGAACTGAACATAAAAAAGAAATGGCGTTTGTAAATTAAAAACTGATTCGAGTAACTCATACGTTCTTCGGTATGTTATTCAACATCGATTTGGTTCCTCGAAAATAGACGTTTGTTCCAAAGGAACTCAAAAGACTTATAATATGCACATAAAGCCTCATCTTTTTTCTCTTTTCAAGGAAAAGAGACTACTTACCTTGAGTTTTGATTGCCAAAATCTGTGGTGAAAAATAGAAGAAATTTTATCTGCAGTAGACTTGACGCCGTAGCTACAGGTACTGTGAGAAAGCCCTAAAATTTACCGACGAAGTATTATGATCTAGATTGGAACAAAGACGACCGATTGATTTTTTACCCAAACATTTTAGTTAACTGGTAACGAATAAAGAGTTGACGAATCCTTGGAGAATAATATGCGAGCCCGAGGAAAGTTAAATTGGTTGAAATATTTGGAACTGACCAAAAAAGTTATTATTGGAGGTAAACCCTGTTTGGAAATCAAAAAAAATTCTTTTTTTGAGGTAAATTGGGTATTTCTAATGTCGATATTGGTTGCGTTGATTAGTATAAAGTTGATTAAATTAAAACTCACTGGAATAATAATAAATAAATGTATTTACAATTATAATGGCAATATAGTACATTCTAAAAATATGAATTTTGTCAGAAGCACCAAAAAATAAAATGACGAACGCAAAATTAATTAAACTTAGTATTATTACTAAACAAAGTTTCATCGATTTACCATCATTTTATTTTTAATGTTGCTACTTTCTATACATTAATTTGTTCATCGAATGTGATTAGTGCACTTTAAAATATTGAATATAAAAAAATGGCAATTTTGTGATGTTTTATTCAAATTTATCAGAAAAATATACCTACATGGAGTCTCATAATTTATTGTACCAAAAAAAAAACTGTAAAATAATCAATTTTTCATCTGATTTAAACAGTTATCATAATAAATGAGCTGAAATACCAGAACACTAGGAATCAAAGGGAATTATAAAAGTAGAACGAGGAGAAAGACAGTTCAGTACTACAACAAATGGAGCTGTCAAAAGATGCTATTGACACAGAAATTAGAACTAAACATCAAGTAAATGATCAAATAGAAGTGAGTGCACAATATCCAGAGTGATTTAGGCAAGGATACAACAAAAAAATTACCACTAACTCAATCTAGAAGACTTTCGGAATGCGCACTGGACATTGCACTATTGTAACTATTATAATTTAACAAAGAAGAATAGGCGATCGAGTATCTGCTCTGCTTTGGGGAAAAACGACGTCAAAGCAGTAGATTGTTTCAAAGAATAGCAGTCTTCAACTTCATTTTAGGTTGGATATGCTAAAATAGAAGATATAAAAAAGTCAAAGATGGGAAGGTGGTTAAATAAATTTCCAAATTGTGGAAAATAAATAGTCTCATGCCTACGGTTGAAGAATATTCAATCGATTTTATATAGTATTTTCACCATTTAGTGCACTAAATAGGAATTGGAAACCGAATGGTTATCTTCAAAGACTGTACTCAAACACTATGATAGTGATAGTGGTAGTAAATGATTTGTTCATCGTCTTAAAATGATTTACTTAGATAAACTTCATAGTGTATATTTTTCTGATCAAAAGGTACGTATAAAGTAATTTTAAAACAAATTATTCTTAAAATCGTACATCTCTTCAAAGCCTGATGCTAAAAAAACACAGAAAAAAGATTTATTACTATTATCAAACATCCATCATAACGTTTCATACAACTAAAATAATTATTACTATAGTTTCCGAACGTTCATTCTAAGTTTCATACAACTTACGACTTCGAGTGGACGTTTTTAACACAAATGAGTGAATTTTATGAAAACGGTTTTAAAAATTCAAATAATTGACCTAATATTGTTCAAGAAATATTTTCAAGACCTAAAAAGTTAAAATCCAACATATATTATCCAGAATCCAGATTTTGGCGTGTTATTGTTAAAATGAAACTAAGAAAATGACTCGAAAGATGCTGCGCTTTTTGAATTATTGAAATTTAATAAATCGATGATTTCGGATTTGGTTCGAAACTTCCTTATTACAACTGATGAAATTAATTTTAATTTAATTTTGATATTAGTATTTTGAGAATCAAAATTTGAGTGTTTGAGGTCCTTTCCATCGACTTGAATAGAAACGTACATTATCCTCTTACTTCTTCCAGGTTCTAGTACAATACAGATTTTCTAGTTGGGTTATTCAATTCGCCCAGCTAAGAGTTATTACTTAAAAACTTGACTTGTTTGAATATTCAATGAATCGTAGAAACGAACCGAATGTTATTTTCATTAACGTTCGTTTCACTATCCTACTGACTGTGCCACTTTTATTCGGAAAATTTCTAATAATATTCTATAATAACTATTTCTTTTTATCATTGATTTCAACCATATTCATAAGACTCACTCTGAAATGGCATCGTTCAGCCTTTTTGTTTAATTTATTACCGGGGGAAGTCCAATAATAGGATCTACAATAATTTTTTTTTCAACACATCTATATCTATATAACAAATTTCAACATCTATATTAATAATTACTAAAATTAGAAAGAAAACTTTTGATTTTTGCCAAATATATCCCAACAGTCTTAACTAAATGATTAATAAGCGGCTACGAAAAAAATATCTTTTTTAATCGTAAACTTTAAACGGTATGGAATGAATTGAATTTTTGTCGCCCAACGCGAATGTTGTATAACAAAATATGAATACTGGTTACTAATAATTACAATTCAGTATATAAATTGACTGATATATTTTTAATCTTTAAAAGACATCACCAAAAACAAAAAGTAATTGAAAGAATTAATGTTTTTTCTGTCTAAAGTGTGCATATTAAAAAAGATATGTACTAAATACTAAAAACTGAATTTTTCTAGCCACAACCATATATTTTATGAGTTATAGGTAGGGACCCAACCTTCCTGAATTACCCGGAAGGTACCGGTAATAATGGTTAACCTACCGGAGTGCAATACAACCTCATATTTATATATCTTTTAATTTTTCTTTTCTTTAAGTTTAAAATATTCCTTTAATTAATCATTTGTGTGTCAAAATTCTGAAAACACCCTTTATATAACATTATTATACTTGTTGAATGTGATTTGTTCACTCATTTTGGTCGAATAATTGATACTGGAATTTACATATTTACATAAACGTAAATATTGATAAAAGAACTAGAAAAAGGTAGGAAGGTGCATGGGTACCCGGTGACCCTGGCAATAAGAGTAACAACAAACTTTATTCACTTGGGATCAGTAAAATCCTCTATTCTTGATGTAGCTATCACATCTCTGAGTAGTCTTTTCCGTAAAGGAGACTCTTCAAAGATGAATTGAAACAAACTAAGGAACACATAGATAAACTTTCTGTTTGTCTTTAAAATTAACTGCTTCACCGAAGCAGGCACAAAATCCAACTGATTACTATTACTACAAAAATAATTCATGTGTTATATAACACTAGTTTGTTCGACAACAAAGTAATTTTTGTCATATTCTTTGTGTGTGTGACTTTGTTCCACAGTGTTTTTGTAAAATATAATTTATGGTTGAATGGTTAAGAGTAGAAGCAAAATGAGGTTGAAGAATTAAAATCCGTTATCACTCGTTAATAAATAGATATTGTGTTAAGTAATAAGAGGTTGTTTCAAATGATAAAACCTTTTTTTGAGGGGTTGTTTTTACTAGAGTGTGTGCCACTTTCACAAATTACAGAAAAAAAGTCAAACAAAAAAATACTAAAGAGTTTTAACGTTAAGTTTGCAAATTTAACATTTGTAGAGAAAATAGGATATTTGAAAGTGACAGTTTTGAAAATTCTTAAAATAAACATTGTTTTTCCATTATTTATTAGAAATAAAAATTCAAATGAAATATTTTTTACTTGATCAGAAATAATAACGGTAACTGTTTACAATTTTACTATGTACTTACGTCACTGCATCGCCATATTGATAATGAGAGTTTTAGGGAGAAGTTTATACAGAAAATTATTTTTAAAAAAATCTTGATATTAAATATGATATAAAAAATTACAATTACCTCTAATTTGTATGTCAAATTAGAGGTACATAAATATCATTCTAAATACTTTTTCAAAATTTGTTAAATACCCTATAACGGCCATTGAACCAAACCTGACGTGTAAGTGATGTCAGTGGAAAGAAAATTATTATCCAAAACAGTAATTAATTCTAATGACCGGAAAAAAAATTACAACGTGGCAACTATGTCATACTATATATTTGCAAACTCATATATGCCATTTATCTGGTATTTTGATTTTTTTTGTTGTTTTTAATCTTATTATTATGACCTAATTAAAAATTCGTTAATTAAATTGTGATCGAGACGAAAGTCACTTCAGGCAGTTGTATTAATTGTAGGCGTAATTTCCATGTTGACAACGGCTTGTAAAAGGGCAGCATTGGCGTTGAAATCCGCCGACGCGCTCTGGAAATTCAATTCCTCCAAATCCCGTTGTAGTTTCGATAGAGGTGCACATTGTTGAACTACCGTTTGTATACTATGTAATACCTGGATTAGAAAAAAAGTTTGTTAAACTATATAACCTAAGGAATTATCATAATTCAGAAAAAAATTTATTCCAAACATAAGTGGAATTATTAAAAACTCTTAAACTATTTTAAATCAAAATATATTTTCTTTAGAATGGAATCTATATTATAAAAGTTAGGAAGGTGCATGGGTACCTGCTCACTCCAGCAATAAGAATAACAACAAGGTTTATTCACTTGCCTAACTCAGATCAATAAAATCATTCTTGATGTACTTATCACATCTTTGAATAGTCAAAGCAGACTCTTCAGAGATGGATTGAAACATGTTTTTTCAAAAAAATCAGTAGTTTTAAGTGAGACACGACGAACCTATGTACCCAACGGTTCATGACCATCCACTAACTTAACTATGAACCATAAATAAGCAACCAACCACCAACCACCTGTATATTCAATCAACAACTGAAAATAATTAGTTATAGTGAAAAAGTGCAGGGGAGAATTCTTACTTCTAAAGCATTATCGATGGCGTCGTATTGTTTTTTAGATTCGTTAACTGCTTCCTTTAAACTTTCCGATAAAACTTGTTTGCCAACCAAAAATTCCTGAGTCAATTCATTTAAACGTTTTTCTTTTTCGTTTAACTGTTCTTTGAGAATAGGGATCTGAAATTTGAAATAAACAACAATAAAATATTACGGATTTTTTTTAATAAAAATATACCTCGTTTTGAGTAGTGATGAGCCTTCCTAAAATTTCAGGAGCAGGAACTTCACCTGTTTTCTCCCATTTTTTAATTTCTTTACTAACTTCCTCTTCCTTTAGTTTATTGTGCATTTCAGCTTTTGATAAAGCTGTTGATAGTTCACAAACGTCTTGATTCAATTTCTAGAAATTATATTATAAAGTAAACATTCGTTTTGTAACATTTTTCATCAAATATTCTTCCTATTCCATTAATTTATTATTATAACTCAGTAGTAAAGCCACTTTAAACGTCCAAAAGAAATTAATTTGTTGATACTATACTCCAGTCCAATTATTAGGTTAGTATAGCAGAATCTAATTGAACAAATTTCTTGTAAAAAGTTTCGAGGTCAAGTTAATTCTTTACTCTCCATTTAGTAACCAAAATCTGGACTTATTCAACCGTCGGTTGGAACTCCACCAAAGGTTAACATTATAACGCATTTGCAACCATCCGTTGGCCAGCCTGAGCTTTCTGCTGAAAAATTTGCGTTGGATGCATTGAAAGTTCAATAGTCTGTTTAGTAAAATTTTGGGAGATCACAAAATCGTTCAATGGTTCAAGTTCATCAAACGCAAACCAAAGTAAACAAAAGTTGAGGTTAGAAAGTACCTTTCAACTCTCGGTTGGCACATCAAACTGAACTTTCGTTACGGTTGAACTAACCCACAGTCAACCTCCCGTTTGACTGCAATTTGACGTTGCAATTTGAATAATGGAGTCATCTGGTTAAGTTAGGCTTCTGCAAAGGACATCTCAAAATTAGCGAATTTTTTTCGCTACCATCTTCCAAACCAAAACAATCTGCTCAGACAGCAGAGCTGCCATACAAGTTATAACGGTCAAATAGGAAGTTAGTCATAAGTGACTAACTTCCTATTTGACATTTAACAAACTAGTTAGGTTAGGTTTTAGTTGGTTTTTTAACAAGGGAACACAAACTTCACGACACTAGCGCTCTCTAAGACTGAATCCGCATATGCATAGCCCTAAGCGCGCCAAATACATAATGATCTTCACATGATGTCGAGCAAGTTTCAGCTCGTTTGAGTGCAACGTCGAGCAACGATGAAGCGGTCTTCACCAATGGGACCAGAACTCATTCTTGGTGAAGCCAAAAGTGTTGTTACTACGTCATTTGACAGGTCGCTTGCCAGGCTGGCTCTGTGGAGATGGATAGAGACAAGCTAAGGCCTTCTGTCTCTCTTACCAAACAACTGCGCGAAATTCGACTAGTGACTGAATTTGTAACCAAACGAAGCCGTTTAAAACGCCATCTCCACACTATGGGCATTAGGGACGCCCCAGAGTGCAGCTGATGCATGGAGAAGAAAGAAACTACATACCACATAATATATGAGTGCCCAGCACAGATTCAAACACTTAAGTAGGCCACACGGTTTATCTAGTGACGTCTTTGTTTCTTCTTCTTTTGGTTGTTAATCAGTGATTTGTGTTGAAAATAATTTTCTCACCTCAACTTCTTCCCTCTGCTTATTCAACTCTCCTTTCAAATTGTCCATCTCTGTATTCTTTTTACTCATTTGTTGCATCAGTTCCTTCACTTCCGTTTTTAGCCTCGCCCCAAGAATTTCCCAATCTTTTAATTGCTTCACTACAACTTTATTCGTTTCCTTTTGCTTATCTACCTGTTCCAGAAGATTATCTCTTTGCTCTTGCAGTTCGTTCATATAGTCTTCATTCTCCATTTGAATAATTCTAATCACTTTAAGCAATCTGAAAAAAGAAACAACATAATAACTAAAATTTTTGGGTCAAAATAAACACAAACCTTGTAACAAGATTATCGACATCGATGACTTGATCAACGAGTGAGATTGAAGGGAAAAATTCGCTCAAAGAAATCAAATCGCTGGTATATGAAGTATTGAGGCTGCCGTAAAAACTCATACTTGCGGGTTCGGACATTTGCCTGCTCAAAAGGTTTTGAGATATGTCTTTGAGGCTTTCGCTTTGAGTCAAACGGGAGCTCATCATACTTCCATGACCTGACGATACTAAATTATGAGAATGTCCGTCGGGAATTACCACGTCTTCAAGAACATGTTCCATCATTAAACACGGTTCAGTTTCCGAATCTAGCATTTCGTTCGAACTGAAAAATGAGAATTCGAAATTAGTTTTCCCAGAAATAGACATTTTTTGACTTTACCTGGAGTGGTCGGTCGATAACGTGTCTTTGCTAACATCTCTTAAGGCAAATGGCGATTGTGCTGCGCTTTTAATCGCGTTAATAACCGCTGAGACAAATGATGAACCCTTGGAAGGGGAAGGTGATTTATCAATAAATATTTTTTTCGATTTTTCTGGAGTTGACTCTGGACTACTGCTGCTGTTCTTATAAGCTTCATTATGGAAAATCACATCCTGTTAATAAATACAAATTTAGTTCAAACTCATATATTTTGTAAAAACCTAATTATACATAAGCTTTAAGTTAAAAATACTGAATTTAGTATACTCTGTGTGTGAAACTGAAAATTAATGGTAAGTAGAAGGCGATGGTGACATAACCTCAAAATTTCGCGAAAGTTTTTTATCTGCCACTTAATTCTTATATAATGGATAATTTAATTTCAAAACTTTTTTCCAATAACCAAACACTTGTTTTTAATATTTATAAAAAAAGTCAGCAGTTAGCTATGAATGTATATGTTACAGGAAAAGTAGATTGTTAGGAAGAGTTGACTCTGCCTAGGAAGAGTTAACTCTTACTAAAAGTTTCAGTAAAAGTTGGATGAGAATAAACAGATCAACTTTACCTAGGAAGAGTTAACCATACCTACTGTGGTTTAGTAAAAGTTTATTCCGAGATGTTGCTCTTCTCATATAACTGGGCGCGCATATCTTTGTTTTGTTTATGTTTATTCCAACTTTAGTTGTTTACTGTCTTTACCGTTGTCTTCCCTTTCACGTGTCTATTTGATGCTATTAACAACAGCGAAAAAGGATTCAGTAAGTGTTTATATTTCAATAATTAGTTGCAGTTTGTTATAAAACTTCATTAATAGCCCAGTAAACGAAGTAGTTTAAAGTTGTAAAGTTATCTACCTAATGTGTGTCGTAATTCTCCGAATTTGAGGTTAGGTTAAGTTAGGAGTTTTTGCTTTTTTATTTATTTTTTTTTTATTTTATTTATTTATTAGGAAGACTGTTTTCCTTGCGAAAAGTCAACTTTCACTAATTCAAGGTAGTAAGAGTATAATTTTATTAGATATAGTCAGCTCTGACTTTCTTGTTGATTAAAATATCATTGTTTCCATTTAATCAACTTTTCCTGAAAATATCAGTAAGAGTCGACTTTCCTAAGGCCAAATCGGTTGTCCCCTTTCAAAAAGTCAACTTTTACTAACTCAAGGCAGTAAGAGTATTCTTTCCTTGGGTCTAGTCAACTCTGTCTAGTAAATGTTGTTCAAAATTTATCACTTTTCCCTTTTAATCAACTTTTACTAAAAAGTAAGAGTCGACTTTATCTAGGAAGAGTCAACTTTTACTGGAGAATCACTTTTCCTGTAATATATACAACAAATTCGACAATTTATAATTCAGTTCTTCTAATTAAAAAGTAGCAAAAGTGTTTTTCGAATTCAATTTTGAAACCCTTAGTGATGTAGAGGTAAATTGCCCCCAATCGTCTAGTTTTTGATTGACATTGACCCTAGTCAGTTTATAAACATAGATGACAGTCTGTCTAAATCCCAAAGCCTTTCAATCATTGGCACAGGATGATCGCTGATTATGACAAGTGACAAATAATCTTAGATGATAATTATTCTCATTTCAAGTTTTTATTTTGAATCTCTTGGGTGTTTATTAGGGCTTTGCTTTTAATATTGTTAATAAGTTAGCTTTAAATTTAGTTTAGGTCTTACTATCTTCAAGTTTAATTAAATAGGCCGTTAGTTAGTTTAGATTTAGTTATTAGTTTAGTATAGGAAAAAGCTAAAATTGGACAATTATTGTTGTGTGCCATTGTGTAAAAATAATGGAAAAATTACAAAAATGCATAGATTTCCTTTGGATGATGAGGTAAGTGTTTGTTGAAACTCCAACTATTTTTTGTTTTCTAACTTTAATGTTTATGCTGAACATTAATATTTCACCAATAGTGTTTTAATTATTGCAGTTATGTAAAATTTGGGTTAACCAAATTAATAACCAAAAATTATTATTATATAATGTCAAATTTAATTTAATTACTCACAATACAAACAGAGTTTCGTTATATCTTTAATTGACCGCAATATGCTTCAATTGTTTGCAGAATTTATGTTTATTCTATATTTTTACCTGGTGTTCCAACCTTAATAAAACATTAAAAGGTAAGACACCAAAAAGGAGATATACTGACCAAATAAAACAACTGGCAACAACAAAAAATATCCAAGTCATAAAAAAATTAAAGAAAAAATGAATAAAATGAAATCGGGTGTCTAAATACAGAATCCTACATCTGAGAAAATGGGCTACAGAAAGTACTCTAATTGGATTAATATCACTACAAAATTTAAAGGACGATATTTTATTTTTGATATTATTGATATTATTCTGGTTGCTGGAATGGTTTTAAAAGACTTGTAGGGCGTGCATTTGAATGCTTGAAAGGTACATATTATATCAATCTAATAATAATTAGTGTATAACTGTTATATCTGAAACCAAAGTAGTCAAAAATAAATAATTTAACTTGAAATGCGTTTTTTTATATCCTATCAACTACATTCTTCAGAAAGAAAGTAGAGAGCATTATTTGTAGTTGGAGAATATGTAATCCATTCAACTATCTCATGTTTTTCAAATGCTAATGATGGCAATATATAAGATTCCATACTATTCTTTATTTAAATGAAAACCACTCAATATAGTTATTAAGTAATTATATAATATGGTGTTTCATTTTAATAATGAAGGTCTGAGATAAATCTTGTTTTACTATGTATATGTATATTTGACATCCCAATTAGTAATGACTCCGCTCGCAGTAGCGCTGAAAACGAAATTTAGTAGTTGCCTATCTACCTGTATATCTTTTATCTATGCTATATAGTATTGCATTCTAAGTCAGTAAATAGGTTTACTCCAATCTGGTAATGTGGGCCGTTCTTAAAACGGTTATTGAAAACATTTAAATGATATTTTCTGCGCAATATCCGACTTTGCACGGATCTGGCAACAGACTTGCTATGAACCAAGTATCGAAAACGGAAACGGTTCACAAACGATGCCAAGTCGGTTGGAACACAAAACAGAATCATTCGTATAACGGTTACTGCCCGTTTGGTACACGTAATTTATATTGCGCAGAATCATTATCATACCAATGACGGTTTTTTGATGGGTTAGAACTAACCTATAAATGAGAATTTTTTCTGTTTCCCATTGTCCGGTCAGATAATCATCATAAGATTACATAAATTGCATAAATATATGTGAATGGTGTTATCTTTATTGTTATAATAACCATTAGATATGGCGAAATATTTATATAATAAACTAATTATAATATATAATAACATGGAAGAATTTTATGAAAGTAAATTCATAAATACTTTTCAAAGTTAAATGCATTATATAAATACTAAATTATATCCACATATTGAAGAGTTTAACGGTTAAATTATGAACCATATGAGCCGAACAGTCAAAATGATCGACTATAGATCTCAATTTTGGAAGCTGTACCAAATAGTATAAAAATAAAAACAATGGTGAGAAGACTTTTCATTTGATAACGACAAGTTTATTGTAATTAAATTTATCTTGCTTCTTAGGTGAAACATATTGTTGATAATATTACACCCGTCACAAAAGAAGGTAAATTTTTGAAACTCAAAAATTCATTTTTGCTATTTAAAGATGGTACAGGATGTACCTGTAAAAGTTACGGATTGTTAATCATTGGTCATTTATTCTGTCAAACGCATTATATGCAATTACGTAATGTTCGTTAATATAATTAAATGATTTCGCAACTTCCGAAACGAGGGGTCTTATGAGAAAATTTTTTTCATGTCACAGCATTATTTTCACGTCATCTATTCCCGAATTTTTTGCATCAAGTCATCGAACACCCTATATTAATGGTAATCGAATTATCGATTTCTATCAACGAATCGGTTTCACTTTACTGCAGATTTCGAAAAAAATATTTTAACCGGCCGCAGTCTACCTACTTCTATGGGAGATGACAGTTAATAATTTTTTGTAACCATAGGAACTATACGTCAAACTTATATATTGATCAAATAAACAGACCATTTACAATTTTATACTTTTTATAATTTTTCTAAACTATCAAAGTAGTAAAATGGCAACCGATTTAAAAGAGAAGATGGATGTACTGAATCCTGAACATCACCTTTTGGATAATTTCCAAAAGGCACTCAAAGAATATCTTTTGAATCAAATACAACGTACGAAAGACGAAGTTTTTGAAGTTGAAACAGAAACTGAAGTCAAAAAAACGCAAATTGAAGAGGTATACTTGAATTAATTAATTAATTTTTAAAGGTCGAGTCAGCAATACTCATATTTTCAAGAAATATGACTTAATTTATTAAATTAAAACAATTTTTGAGTTAAGTATATATGAATCTAAGCAATATTTTACAGCTGGGAGTTCAAGCGTACGAATGTCAACAAAAAGTACACAAACAGCAAAAGGAACTGGAAATACTTATCCAAAATATAGATACGACAAGAGAAATCAACGAAAAGGAAGAAAAAGACTTGGAAGAAAACAAGAAGGAACTGAAAAACATCGAAAATAAACTTTTCCAAACGGAAAAGAATAACAGAGATTTACTTAGAGAAATAGAGTCTCTAACTTTGTTAAACAGACAACTATCAAACTCTGAGAGAAACATTGAGAATCATATCAATGTGAATAGGAGAAGAGTAGAAAAAACCAAATTAGAAAAAAATAAATTGATGACAGAAAAAGCTAGACAAGATTATATGGTACATTCGCTAAACGAAGCTATATGGAAACAAGAGAGCGAATTGGAAACTTTGAGCTATCAGCAACGAGTACGTGAAAAGGAGTTGGAAGATTTGGAAGGGAATGTAGCTGTTGGTAACGTGAAAATTTAAATTTCATTTTTTAGGAAGATAAAACGTTATTATGAATTTGTAGGTAATACAACTATAGCGGCTCTTCAATCTGAATACAGAGGTCTCATGCATGCCTGGAAGACTGTAGTGATAGCGATTGGTAATAGAGACAAAGGTTTAGAAATTCTACAGCAAGACTTGGCGAAATTACAAGAAAAACACAAAACTATGATAACTCAAATCGTACAAATACGTAAATTTACAAAAAACGAAATGCTCGCCAATGAATCTTCAACTTTAACGAAAAAACGGATTCTCGGTGAGATAAAAGCTACTAAAGCCGATCTGGCAGTTCAACTCGAGAAAAAAACTGTGTTGGAGAATCAGATGGTTACACTTCAATCCATTTTGGATCAAACAGAACAAGATTTAAAAATATTAGAAGGTAAATATTACTTTACAAAAGTAAAAAGTTTATTTCAAAACACACATTCCAGATTTAAACTATTTATTTTCAACACTACATTAATTTTCATTTTACTTTCACTTTCACAAGTCATTAAAAGGTTGAAACCGAAACTCCGGAAAAATACAATAAATAGTAGAATATGTTCAAATAGAATAGGGGTTGTGTTGAGAACTTATGGAATGAGATCCTCAATAAAAAGGGACTGAGAGGGCTAGGGTCTAAAATCGAAACTTGGATCTGAATTGAAAAATGTTGAAGTAGTAAAATGAATGGGAACTAAAGTAGAAAGTGATGGAATAGGAAAATGAATGGGGGTTAAAAGTGAAACTTCTAGAATATGAAATTAATAGTTGATGAAGTGCTGGAATAGGGGCTGCAATCGAAACTTAAAAAATTAAATTGTATCTATAATGGAACGTTCTGAGGTAGTAAAATGATAGGGGCGAAAAAGTGAAAAGTGTTGGAATAGGGGCTGAAATCGAAACTGGGAATAATAAATTAATAGTTGATAAAGTGCTGGAATAGGGGCTTAGATTTAATAAATAGGGGATGCGTTGGAAACAACCTAAATAAATAGACAGTGAGAAGTGGTAGAATGAGAAGATACATAGTGTGTATATTAATGGAATGAATACACAAATGAAATTGGATTAAAAAAAAATAGGGGCTGATGTAGAAATTTATGAAATGATAACTTAACTTAAGTGAAAACTTATGGAAAGAGTACTTAAATAAATAGGGGCCGAAGTGAAAACTTATGGAAAGAATACCTAAATAAATAGGAACTCAGATTGAAGCTGCCAAAATAATAAAATGAATAAAAACGAAGGTGGAAACTGGATTAAGAAAATAAATGAATAAAAATGAAAATTTATAGAATGAATATCAAAATAAATAGGGGGTGAAGTAGAAAATGCTAGAAGAAGAAAAAGGTAAATAGGGGCTAAGGTGGAAATTTTTGAATTGAGAAAAGAGGTTGAATATTTCATTTTCTTAAAGCGAAAATTTCAGTTTATCGAAAACATTGAAAATTGATTTTTTTCATTTATAAGATGATGTGAAACAAAAGCAGCTGGCCGCTGAGAGCGTAATGAAAACATACAACCTCGTATACATGAAGAAGACTAATTTAGAAGAAGAAATATTGAAATACGTCCAAAGCGAATTAACACATAACAGAATGGGTAATAAAGTGAAAAATCTAATGGAACAATCTCGAAAAAAACGCATAGAGGTAATCAAAAGAAATTAATTATTCCTAGATTATAAAAATTGATGCATATTTAAGAAACGTTGCCAGATTTTGGAAAATATAGAAAACGGTGAGGTTATGTAGATTTTTGACAAGCGTTTGGTATCAAATTTAAAAACAAATATGTGCATCAATTTTTATTATGTTTAATTAACAATGGTATCGAATAATTAATTCCCGTAGGTACAATTTTTACAAAGCAAATTACAAAACAAATACAGTTTGTTTGAAACCGAAGCGGAGTACCATAAATGTAAAAACGAAGAAATGATGCAAGTCGATAAGGATTTGAAAGAGCAATTTATAAATCTCGAAAAAGAATTGAAGATATTACAGAAAAATAAGGAAAAGTTCGAATTTCGTTACAGAAAAAAAGAACGGTAAGTTTTTTCTGAGCATATTCCATATTTCTATTAATTATTTAAATTACAGATACCTAGGAGCCCTGAAAGATAAAATAGAACTGATTGTTGAAAAGAACGCAGGAGAACTGACAACTAAAGAAGAATCGAAATTGATGGAATTAGAAAAAAGTATAGAAGAAATTAAGGGTACTATTAAAATTTTACAAATAGTTTGGTTGCGAGAACAGAATAACATACTCGCCATATCGGCCGAACGTCAAGATCAAATTCACAATATCAATTTATTGAAGAAACAATTATTGATACTCGAACAGAAAAATATCAGGATATCTGAAGAAATTGACGAAATAAAAAATCAAGAAGCTAAAGTGAAACACAATATTAATATACTTACTAATAAATCTATGATACTTTGCAATCAAGTTTTCAAGGAGAAGAACAAGAGAAACGATCTCGATCAAAGCAACACTCTACTACAGGTAAATATTATTTATTTTTTCGAAAATTTATAATATCCTTTGTTTATTACACTTTCACGCGAAAACTACTTGACTTATGAAAAAAAAAATTATTTTTTACGATTATTCGTCAAAATATCTCAAAATGTAGCTTCTTCAACGCCATCTAGCATTCCAGTAATGAAGTTTCAACCCAGAGTACTGTAATAAAGTTGCACTGTATTACCGACGGTCACGTCAATATCCAATTTTCTGTCATTTTTGTGGTTACATTCGTTATTATAGATGTTACTCTTTGGTTTTAATTCTTACAATGTTCTTCTTTAAAAATGCCTCGGAAGCAAAAGCCACGTGCCGCAAAAGCTGCACGAAATAAAGAATCTTCGGTTCACGCAGAGCTGAGAAGACAAACTGAACGACAAACTGTTTTGGGAACAGCTAAAAATCCTCTTCGGGTATGAGCGCAGGCAGCTAGAAGAGCGATAAAAACGCCAGAAGAATCGCAGGCGAGAAAAATTCATAATGCAAACCACGCGCCGTCGAAATTTCATGCGTAAAGGGGAGTTTACACAGTGCCATTTGCTGGGCTGGTCAGTAAACTGTAGCTGTACTTGGCGAGTGGGGACCAAAATATGCAGTTGCTCACCCGTTTACACCTAGTTAAGTAGCTGTACGGTATCAAAATTCTGCGAGGCAGTGAGCTTGCGCCATTTTAAGAAGTTCGGCGAGCGCGCCGTCGCGTCGCGTCTACTGTCTAGCAAGGTACTGTACTCGCCGTTCAAATTAAACGAATAGGATGCGAGCTACTGGCTTAATGTCTCGTGGGGGAAGGCAAGTGGTCAGTTAAATCAAAAAATCTTGGAGTTACTCGCATTCAGTAGCTGCCCATCCTTGAAGAGACAGTAGCTCGGCGGATCCATTTAAACGGTAACAATAGCTGGCATACAGTTACTTGCCGTCTCAACTGACCCGTTAGCTCGCACCGTGTAAACTCGCCTTAAGGATTCGTCGGTATTTAATGGTTTCAATATGATCCTTGAATTTATTATCGTAATCATCCTTTAATTGTTATTGGCTCAATGAATAAATAATGTTACTATTGCGACGCTTTCAAATGGAAAGATGGAATGTGCTGTTCCAGTAGTAAAGTTTCACTTCCATTACTTGGTGAACCAGAAGAGCTTTTAAAAACTTAATTTTCAAGCGTTACAGTTGAGTCAAAGCAATTTTGAAGCAAAATAGTATAACTCTTGCTTTCCAAGAAATGAAGGACTGGAAATAAATGCAGAAAAAACAAAATATATGAAAATAGGAGGAAAACCAGAACAGAGAGCAAACCAACTGAAAACTAACAAATACAATTTTGAAACAGTATCGACCTTTAACTATCTAGGAATAACGTTGGGACAAATAACCAGAGAGAGGATAAGGGATAGGATACAAAAGGGCTATCAAGCCGAAAGAAAGATAATGAGAACTATAACAGGCCCAAACATAACACAGGAAAGCGAAAGAAGAACAAAGAAATAGAGAGAGAACTGAGGAAGGAGAATATAGTGAGATACTTAAAAGCAGAAAGCCAAACAACTGTGCCGGGCACATAATGAGAAGAAAACCAATTGAAATGATCAAAAGAATAACACAATGGATCCTATTGTGGCCAAGGAGAAGGGACAGGCCGAGAAAGATTTGGAGAAAAGAAATAGAGCACGGAATATAGAAACTGGAGAGGAAAATGCCGGAACCAAAAAGAATGGAAAATAATAACACAAGCAGCCAAAACATACGACAAACTATAAAGAAAACAAAAATTAGAAATCGAGGAGTAATCCACCTCAAACAAAAATTTAAAGTGCCAAAAGCGATAGCCATAATAATCCACACTAAAAAATGGAATGTTATGTATACAACTTTATGCGGTAAATATTCTATACTTGGCAACACTGTTGATAAATGTCATTACAGTGGAATCTCGTATAACTCGAATGTCAAGGGAAATGCAAGAAATTAACGAGTTTTTGATTTTAAACAAGAACTTGTATTAACTGCTGGAATTTCGATTTATAAAGTCAAATTTATATTAAAACAAATTATATATTAGTGACGTAAACCGTACACTAAAAAAACCGTTATCTTCTTTTGATTTAAACAATTCGCGGATTTTTGCATATAAAACATGATCCTCGATATCATCATATCATTCAACCTAAGTTCGTAGCGTGTTTATTTGTTAGTGGTGGTTCAAAACTTGCTGGATCAGTATCATCGTCACCCATATTCTGATTAACTATGTCGATGATTTCAGCATCAGTTACTGTTCCAATACATGTCATAAAATTTTGAAGTTGAACTTCTATGTTCTGAAGAAAATTCCAGTCAGAATCTAAACTCAAGTCATATTGTAGATAATGTGCTTGCTGGTGATCCGTATTGAACTGCTACGCCACTTTTCAATTTCGAGTTACGAATTTCACTCGCTTATGGATTTAGATCTTTTAGGCAGTAATAATTCAACTTTATACGTGCTGTAATTCAATAACAATGTATGAATTAACCCAAAACACCATCATAAGCTACTTAACCTCAAACGTGACCGTAATTCATTTACCTAAAGTTTGGGAAGTTTGCCCAAAATCATTCTCAGTACCAAGAAAATATTGATTTAGGTCGTTAAATCAAATTAAGTATGAGCATACAAAATATTTAGCACTAACATCCAAGGTTATAATTTTTTTGAGTCTGAGGTCGTCCAAAATCATTCTCAGTACCAAGAAACTATCGATTTGGGTCCGTTAATCAAATCAAGTATGAGCATACAAAATATTTAGCACTAACATCCAAGGTTATAGTTTTGTTGAGTCTGCCTGCAAAATTGCGATGGTTCTGACCCCGCTTTCCACCCACGTTGTCCGAAAAGAATGGAAACTCCAAAAGTTCCCCAGTAAACTGCCGCAGTCATCCTGGAAAAACTCCAAATTCCATACGATCTTTCTACTGTCGAAATCCTGGCAACCACAATAGTAAATGACATCCCCAAATCTAGCGTGTTAGTAGCCGAAACACCTCATTCTCCCTTTTTATTTCAGACAACATACGAAACCAGATTGAGAGATGCTGAATTGCAACTATTACAAATTGCAGCTGAAATAACGGATATAGAAGAAGATAAAGTCACACTTAGCAAAGAACTTGTTGATATCAACAGAGAGGTTATGGAATGGGAAAAAAATTATATGATAGCAAAAGAAACATTAGCAACTCTAAAAGAAGCCAAAGGTAATATTGAATACAAAATTTAACTGAATCAGTTTTAAAAATGTCATATTCTGTTTAATGTATATTATAATTAGATAACCGATTGTTCGATTTATTGCCAACAGGTACCGGCGGAGAACTGTCATCCATGAAATTAGAAATACATAAAATGGAAGTAATTCTTGGACAGTTGAAGAAGGCGCAAGATAAATTACTGAAAGATCTGGAACACTGTATATGCAGAAGGGAAAATATTTTTTTCACATCTCAAGCAATTCAAAGTAAAGATTGTTCGAAGGTAAGATTTTATTTAACCAAGTTGGAATTTCTGGGACCATTGGTGATATTCATACTGAGTTTAAACTACCACTACACAACCGAAACGCGGGTCAGACAATGTGATTGTGAATGGTGATGCAGTGGTATTGTGTTTGGTAATTATTTTTCAAATTTGGGAATGGAAATGAAAGTAGACTTCAAATAAAAGAAATGTATTAGTACAACATTCGATATGTCTTCGAAGAACAGAATACAGAACTAAACTATTGCTCTAAGTCAGCATAGCTTTAACTCGATGAGTAGAATCAACCAGAAGTTACATTACGACGGTTTCTACTTGAGTTTCGTGATAAACAAATAAAAAAAATATTTATAATTAGATATGACTTCATTGTTTTTCAAAATATTCTCCATTCCTCTAAAATATGTGATTTGAACGCGTCAACTGTCTCTTCAGGTGAAGAAAAATGCTTGATCTCGAAATTTGTTTTTGATCTGTAAGAATGAGAGTTCCAAACAAGGATTGTGAAGTGGAAGACCCATCAATTCGATGTTTTGACTGTTCAAAAAGGTTTGTTGTAGTGGAGATTGATCTGTCCTCTGTGATTTTTTCGAACGCTTCTGGTAAACAAATGCTTATATACCATTCATAATTGACCGTTCTACGTTGCTCTAATGGAACGGTGGCTCCATGTCCAGTTATTTCGAAAAAACAGGCGACCATTTGCTACTTACTTAGTGCGCAAACTACTTTTTTTTTTATGTGACTCGTCTTGAAAGACCCATACAATTGATTTTTATGATCTAATAGACGTATTTTGAAGCACCGCGATTTAATTTTTTTTTGCACCAATCGACACGAGCTTATATTGAGCGATTGTCAAATTATGTAGTATCCAGTCAAATATTGATGCAATATTGAATGTATGGGAATTTTCTCATGTTAATCAAATGGGAAATTAAAATAAAAATACCGACTCCTTAGAGTAGAGCTACAGGGTTCATTTTTGGCGAGGTAATTTTTTTGAAGCATATTAATGTGGTGCCTGTATAAATGTTAATAATCATGGCTATTTTTTTATTGCATCTATTAACAATTTCTGAACTCTTTGCCTCTAAATCAAAACTATGCTTCTCTGAAACAACTTTACAAAATCAAAACACTATGAAACGTCCCAAAGTAACGTTTGTGACTTTTTGAGGTTACGATCGGAAATATCATGTTCTTTATACGTAAATATTTATTTCAGAGATCTGATCCGGGTGAAAAAATAAGGATGAACTTCGCTAGAAAACTAGACAATATAAAAAACCAAATAAAGCAAACTAGAAACGATGTAGCGGCGATAAAAAAGAAAATAGAATTACAAGAAAAGAAAAAACAAACGATGTTCAAAAAAATCCAACATTTCCAAGAGCAGATCACTTTTTACAAAGGAAAAATTTCAGGTTGTGAAGCCGATTTGGAAGAAACGAAAATGAACAGAGAGTTCAAGTTCGAATTGTTGGTTTTGAATCAAAGGAAAGCTTACATGTATAAACAAATAATAAAAAAACGGAAACCATACGTTATTTATAAACAACAAGATTTGGCTTACGAATTCCAAAAAGCTAAATCGACTAACGGTTTATTAGTGAAAATTATAAAGACTCTCAAAGAAGATTATCCCGATAAGAAAAACTTATTTATTAGAATAGAAAATTTGTTAGGATTAGTTTCTTTATGTATGTATGTCTAATTTTTTCAATATACACCAATTGTAATCTTTAAAATAAAGTGACACAAACATAATAACAAAAAAAAAATGGGAACCTAAGGGCCTTATCATACTAGCGGATTGCGCAACGATCACGCCGCGCTACGAGCAACGAGATCGCTGCGAATAGCGTCGTGGACGCTATTTTGTACTGTCGCGTACAAACGCCCCACTTCAGTCCGAGTTTTTTATAATTCAAAATGGTTACGTAATATGGGACCAAAAAAGCAGTGAATTGAGTGAAGGCATGGGAAGAGAATAAAATGATTACAAAGGATGGACGAGAGGAGGAATAAAGACAGAAAAGTGGTGAAAGCGAACCCGAATACAACTTTGCGTTGTCTCTGGTTTAAGATTTAAAATCAATTCCTCCAGGAATAATTCATTGCAGCGCATTAATTCTTTACCAAGTGTTTATGAAGAAAACAGTAAAGCTGAAGATAAAATTGTGTGCTACGAACACGCGACGTCCTTGCGGCGTGTTCGCGACGCATTCGTTCGTAGTATGCCAAGACTGTAAAGATTTAACGATGTTTAAAGTTACAAATGAACCCCGTATATAGAAGAATCTGTGCTATCGGATAACTTTCATTCAATTCTTAATTAATTAGTGTTCCGTTGAATGATGATAGTTGATACATCCTTGAACCTGAGTTTAAAACAATTAAAATTCCGTAAAAAATTATATAATGTATGATATAAAGCGAATGTTTTAAAACTAATTGCACCAACTGCGGATGAATATCAAAAATTAACGAAATTATTTTATATATGTAACTAATTTATTGGTTAATTCATTTTGTAAAGGGTTTTCCACGAGAAACTGAATTTTTGATATGTGAATTTGTATAAAGGAGTTTATTTCATTAAAAATATTTTCTGAAACTTCAAGTTACATCGATCAATTAATTTTTTATTGAAAAATATGTTTTTAATAATTGTATTTTATGTATATTTTTAGAATGAATTTCAGCACATAAATATTTAAAACGTTACAAATCATTTCGACAAAAAATCGTCGTCTATTTGGTTCCATTCGTTTCTCATATGTTAAGAATTAGAAATGGATGTAGGGCAATGCTTTCTAACTTCCCTGTCTAATTTGTCCCACAACAATTCAATCGAGACGAGGTCGGGCGATTATAACGGCCAAACCATTACTTTCTTATTTTAATTCTTTCAAATAATGTTTGCAAAAGCTTCGAGAAATGCTCGGGATCGTTGTCAAGCTGGGTAATAAATTTTTTGTTAACCAGAACTACATATTTTTATAACTTTCGTCATTCCTTTGACCTGCGCACAAACACTCTTCTCTTAGATCCAAAAACCTCAAACTTTGTTTCATCACTTCAGAAAACTCTCTCCTACTATTCCTGCATCCAATTTTTATGTATTTTAACCCATTGCAACCTCTTAATTTTATTTTGACGTATAAAAAGAAGTTTATTCACTGCCACCCATACAAAAAGACCGGTTTTTCTATATTTCTTTTTCACTGTAGAAGTACTCAAAGACAGACCCCTAGATTCATGGATCTGAGCTTATATCTTGTGAGTCGTGGATCACATTTACTGATCAATTGGTATCATTGGGATGCTATTTACATAAGACAAACATCTCAATACTTAGGAACATAGGTTAAAAGGTCATCAATATATTAAAGAAATAATACCATATTAACAAATCATGAAATATTATAAAAAATTATCGATGAACAAAAAATTTGAAATAGATTCAAATACAAGAAATTTTTAGAAATTGTTCACATACATATGGAACGAGAAAATTATAAAAGATAGAAAGAGACCTGAAAATTTGAGTAAAATTCTATATTAATGCAACTACGGATTATTTAATCAGTAGTTGCTGCTTATTTTTGAGATACAACCCCGAAAAAATTATTTATTTTGGTTAAAACAGATTTTTATTTGACATTCGTATTATAAGTAAATTATTGATTAATATAATTATGCAATCCATCATGTCATATACTATTATATTGTTACGAACTCGTCCACGACAAGGACCGTTAAGCCGGTAATATTTGGTGGACCCTGAAGCGGAAAATCTTTTGTTTTTCATAACCTATTTACAGTATGTTATGGCCGTTTTTATAGATTTAATTTCTAGGTAGGCCTTTTTTGTTTGTTTACATTCTAGAAGAAAATGAGCGAGAATCCATTTTGTATAAATAGAAGTTTGTTTATTAGCAATTCAAGTCATAGAAATATTAAAACGTGAACTTTGAAATTTAAGTTAATTCCTAGCAGTTCATTTTGTGCACGGCGAGTAATTTAGTGCTTAGTGCATAGTTTAGTGTAACTAGTGTAAGTGTATAAATAAATTAAGTAAGTAAGTAAGAAACACCGTGTGTATAAATTCACCCCACCTTTAAAAACTGTTCAAATAAATAAGTAAAGCATTACAATATATCAAATCAGGTTGTGCTTTCTGTAACTTATTATTATTTCTCTCACCTCCAAAGATGCAGCTTATAACCACCCTCAAGGTATAAATGTCAACAAACAATTGCGAGTCTGTGAAAATTTTTTGTAGTATCCATTCACACGACAAAACATTCATAAATGTGAAACATTTAGGCAGTTTTTTGGTTAAAATCAAAAGTTAACGGACACAATTGAATACCAAACATAGCGATGTTACTCCAAACATTTAGGAATTCTCAATGATTGAGCATATCGAGAGATATAAATGCACGAACAATATTTTTTATATGACCCCAAACAAAAAAGGTAAAGTGATATCATGTGAACAGTAAAGACATCTCAATGGGGTTCATCGAACATTTGTTGATACCATAGCCTTAACTCAACCAATATAAAAGCTGAACTAGATTCTACTCTGGGCGAGACTACTCCTTCGTTATCAACAATAAAATATTGGATAGCAGAGTTTAAACGAGGCCGTACGACCTTCGAAGACCAGCATCGACCAAATGAGGTGACGACCCAAGAAATGTTGAAGATAATCCATAAAGAGGTATTGCATGATTTTCGACTGAAAGTGCGCGAGCTAGCAAACATAGTAGGCATTCCAAGAAGTGCGGTACATATCAACTGAAAATTTGGTCATAAGGAAGCTGTGGGTGCCGCGTTTGCTCACAATAGAACAAAAACAGCATCCTGTTTCCATCGAGTGTTTCACAGAAATAAATCTGAATTTCTTCATAACCATGGATGGAACGTGAGTCCATCACACTCGAGACAAAAGAACAATCAGAAGGATGCACTGAAGGGGAGAACTGACTCCAAAGGAGGCAAAGACCTTTCCTTCTGCGGGCGAGGTCATGGCGTCTGTTTTTTGGGATGTGCATGAGATAATTTTCATTAGTTATCTTGTAAAAGGGAAAACTATCATCGGCGAGTAATATGCGAACTTAATGCAACCATTGAGCGAAGAAATTAAGCAAAAACAGCCGCATTTAGAAAGAAGAACGTGTTGTTTTATCAAGACTCATATGTTGTTGCAAAGGCCAAAATTAATGAATTAAAGTTTGAATTGCTATCTCATGCACCGTATTTGCCAGATTTAGCCCCCTCGGATTATTTTCTGATTCCCAGATTTGAAAAAATGGCTCGGTGGTGAAAAATTTATGGCAAAAATCCAATTAAAAGTTTATTCACATTTTTTAATTAAAAATATTTCGATTCCATATCCAGCAAACTTTTCTTAAGTGTAATTTTGAGCGATATTTGTTTAGTAGTAAATAACTATTAACTGAAAGGTCATTTCTCTCTTCCTGACATTTATTATTTAAAAAAAAAACTGTATTTTATCAACAATAAAAGTAATCAATCTTCCTGTCTTGACTCTCGAATCAACTGAATGTGAAATATGACAATGGAGACCGAATAAGGTTATACATTTTTACATTCTATTTCTGGAGTGAACTTGACATTTATCCTTCCCATTAGGTCACTCTTAATGTTTATTTTTTATGTTTAGTTTGATTTAAGTCAAGTTGGGAATCGCTGTTTATAGTAACGAAGGTTAAATATCGAACTAGTCTAATGATGAGTTAATTAGAAAATCGAATTTTACGAGGTTATTACCACATTGAAGTTTATTTAAAAACAACACGAAGTAAACTAAACATCTTTTAAACAAATCGATAGTGAAATGAGATAAATCTGTAAAACTTTTTGGTTTTTTCAACAATGACTATCAAAATAACGAGCTAGAAGGGTTATCATACAAACTAATTGAATTAATAACATATGATTACATTTAGTTTATTCGTATCTAATCTCGTTATTAAAAAAAAAATCTCAATACGCAAACAGAACTTTGGTTAGAAGTTTGAACAATGAGAAACCAGAAAAAAGAGGCTTCAGAATGAATCTACGATTCCAAACGCCTCGCCAGGGTTCGTTAAGTTAAGTAACAAAGAGCAGGTAGAAGGTTTTTTTCAAAGTCAGGTATATTAGGGAGGATTAATTTTATTGTTTGCTTTGGACATTAAGCAAGTTACTTGGGATTTTCTGGGTCAGATATCGGCCAGGTATCAAAAATTTTTAAATGCGTGGTCGCCACAAATTCCAGTTCCAATCCGTCATATAGAAAGGTAAAAAAAGCAGGACCAATTTATATCCCGGATCAATCTATTAGTCAAATAAGAAGTGAAAAAATGGGAATTCTTTCAAAGTAAAAAAACTTAGCTGATTGAACTACACTTGTGAACAAAAAAACACCACTGCAATCGCCGGCGAAATATTGGAAACGAATTTGCTGCTCGCACAGTTCAACAATACGTTAAGATCGGTAACCACCCTTTTTATACTTATTTACAATAGTGCTAATTAGGGGCAACTAACCCTTATAAAAGGTTATCTACCTGACCCACCATTTTCATGAACAACAAACAAGATTCCTCCAGAAAGTGGACAAAACAAATGACAAAGCAACTCAAGTATCACCCTATTGCTACAAGACCAGAGTCAGCGAGGCTATTGCGCTGTTACCAAGAGACTGATAATTTTCAACTATTCTGGAATAAAAATGTGTACATCCGAAAGAGATGTCAGCACATTGCTGATAAATCGGACCTTCATTGGTGTTCAAGTCCAACAATAGCTCAAAGAAAGACGAGAAGTGGTTTGTAGCCAGAAGAAGACTTAAGGCAGCTAACATTAAGCCAAAAAGGTCAGCAACTGGCTAAATCGATCCCTGTTCACCGAGCAGCCTGTCTACGATTTTCCAGAGAATACGTTAGTTGGACTGATGGGGACAATGGGGCTCCGTTCTCGTCTCAGACGATAGCAGACTATCGATAGGAGTAATCTACAGAAAACCCGCAGAAAGAGGTTCCTGGATGGTTAAGGCAGGCATTTCAATGGAAGCAAACACCGAGTTGGTTTTTATTGACGGTGAATCGGGGAAACTTCATCCTAATGCAGGATAATGCCCATACACATACTGCAGGTTCCGTACTTAAGTATTTATAGAATGTGCCGATATGAATTGGCCAATGTGTAGCCCGGTCTTGGAGCATTCATGGGATGAACATAAGAGAAAAGTTCGGGATAGAAATGCTGCTCGGAATCAGACCTCAAAACAACGCTCATTGAAAAATGGAATAGCATCGAACAAGATCGAGTAAAAAACTTACTCTATCCACAAAAAAAAAACGATTTGAAGCTGTTATTAGGGTTAGAGCCACTAAATATTTATAGTTTAATTCTAAAAGTCTAAAACACCAACAACAAAAGAAGTATCAAGTACCTAATGATTTTGAAGATAGGACATACATCTCAGAATTTAGATAATAGATTAAAAGGTTATCAATACGATAAAAAAGTAAAATCGCAATAACAAATCATGAAGAATTGAAAAAACATTCGATTATAAAAATTTTTGAAACGGAATCAAATTCAAGAAATGTTATTAAAGGGTTGAAATTTGTTTTTTTTTCTTAAATTCAGTAGTTTTCATAGGTATCAAATATTTAGCTACGACACAAATATTTTTTAAGCTAAACATACTTTTTAAAAAAATTTCTATATAGAATTTAGAAGCTTTAAATTTTCTTCATTCCCTTTTCTGGATATATCCCCTAAGTTTGAGGATATTTATTATTTTTAAATAATTAAAATCTTAGTAGCAAATAAAACAGTTGATTTAGAATAAATAGATTATAGTACTTACCTCTAGTTCTTGATCAGAAATGTTGTAAGCTACTACCAGTTCTTCAACAAGTCCATCCAGTCTTCCTATTAGAGCTGACAGGGCTACAGCCGCACCCGACACCGAGCTTCCCTGATGTACTAAAAGTTCTCTACTTTTAGATTCCAATACTCCTAGTCTAGCTTGTAAACTTACATTTTCTTGTCTTTTTTGTTCGTTTTGTTTGGTCTGCAACGAAAAATTTATTTGTTCAGCCTTTTTATTGTTAAATTATTAAAAGAATTATTCGTATTAACTCACCAGTCGGTTAATTTCTTCTTGTTTAGTCATTATTTCGTTTTTCTTGGCTTGTATGATTAGATTTTGTCGTTTCACTTCGGCTTCGGATTCTTTCAAAGCGTCTTGCAGTGTTAATTTTTCCGCTTGCATAAAATCTTGTAATTCCAAACTTTCTAATTCCAAATCTTGTTGCTGTTGTACCAGCGCTTTTTGTACGGCCATGTTTTTATCTAATTCCATTTGCAGCGTTCTACATAATGCATTCAATTTTGATATTTCCTCTTCCTGTTGAATAACCACTTGACCTACATTTTGAAATTTGGTTTCAAGGACTAGAAGACTATCATTGGGACCAGTATTTAATTCTGTAATGAAAATTGAAATGAAAGGACGTTCCCCTTCATGCAAATCAAGTTCCTTTAAAAATGCTGGTACTACCAACATTAGGACTGGTACTAGAAAATCAATAAGCTATGAAAGACCATCAGCATTTTTTATTTAAGAAATATACGATGTGCTTCTATATTGCTCCATGCCAATCTTCCTTTTTTCGAAACAGTGTAGGATTTATTTTTCTGTTAATTTCTTCAGTACGCGCGCCGCTTTTCCTTTCACAGCTTCAATAGACTCAAATCTTGTTCCTGTTGAAGCAAATTTGACGCGGACGCGACAAACATTCATTGCCATACACTTGTTTCAATAAAATATAAGTTTCAATTGCAGTTTCATGTAAAATTTCACAGTTCGTTACAACATTTTTACGGGAAAACAGCCCCTATAGAAAAGAAGGCCCCGGCTACACTGGTTTGTCTACAGAAACGGTGGATATCGCATTTGAAAGATAAGGCTTCAGACTAAACAGCTGACAGTACTTTATCTGTCGCATCATTAATCTCGTTAATTAATAGCCACCCCTCGTAAAGAAATATAATAAATATTTCACATTTTTTTATCCTTCTTACGACGCTGTCTCCCTACGGAGGTTGGCGATCCTAATGGCTATCTGAAAATTTCTGTGGAGGTTTTTTGAGCCATCTGAGCAAGTGTTTTGCTGTAGGACCTCTATAGTTGTTCTTATGTTCCGTCCAAGATAATCGCAGCAATCGCCTGTAGGCGTACATTTCAAACGCATCAATTTTCTTCTCCGTGGCCGAATCCATGGTCCAACTTTCGCATCTGAACAGGAAAGATGTAACAGCGAAGCATTCTGGTCCGGAGTTCCAGGCTGAGGTTGCGGTTTGCCAGGAATGTCTTCGTCTTGCTTAGAGTTTTCCGCGCTGGCTCAATTCTTGAACTGATTCCGAGTTTTGAGTCGCATTGCTGGTTGACGAGCGTGTCCAGGTATCTTAGAGATGACACTTGTTCAATGTCCTCTCCATGAAGTCTTTGGGTGGGGTTTCTTTGTATTTTTGAGAATCCCAATAGTTTGGTCTTGGATGTATTCATATAAAGGCCGAATTGCTTGAAGTTTTGGTAGGCTACTGGCTACTACCGTGGTATCATCTGCGTAACGAAGATTGTTTATAATGTTTCCATTGATCCAATTGTTTATTGGTTGAAAATTTTTAATCCAAATAAGTCTGCTTCTACTACAAATTATGAATTAGTCGACTTCTGATAGTGGTTTTTGGCTGCGATATAATTTAATTAGGTATTTCAAAAACTTTATCAATATTTCTTTGTCGCATATACTTTAATCTTTATGATACTCAGTTTATTATCAGATACATAGAGATTAAACAATATAATAAAATATATTCAGATCTAGCTGTTAATAATAAGTTGATCTATAAATTTACTAATATTGGATTATTATAAATTTTTTATTTAAACAAGTTTGATAAAAGTGATAAAGAGATAAGGATACTACATTCCGCCATACTTTGTGGTTGGTTTATGTCATTATTTGAATATAGAACACTTATAACTTCCTATCTAATTAATTTTGTCAAGTATATTTTTTCTTCAAGTAGTTTTGTTTATTTAGCTCATATAAATATTATTATAATTAAAAAAAAAATAATTCGATCTTTATCTGCAAATTGAACTGCGCATGTTGAAACATTGACAATGGATTTCATATTCGGAGGACAATCGTTGGACTCAAAGTTGCTACTTGAGTTTCGATGTGATACTAAAAATTCATAATTGAATATGGCTTTATGGTTTTTCAAAATATTCTCCATTATTTTATACATTATCCACCTTCAAAATCGCTTTTCAGGTGTGGAAAAACCTTGCAATTTATTTTTGATCTGCGGGAATAAGAAAAAATCATAGTGTTCCAAACAAGGATTGTGCGGCGGTTGACCCATCAATTCGATGTTTCGACTGTTCAAAAACGTTTCTGTTTGAATTGATGTGTGACAACTCGCATTGTCCGGTGCAGTAGGTCCTGATTTTTTCAAACAAATGCTGGTGTACCATTCAGAATTGACCTTTAATTTGCTTCAAAGTGCTTCGTGTGCTAACAAATTTTATTGGATTTGACTCGTTGAAAGATTGTTGTTTAGTAGATGTCTTTTGAAACATCGCGATCGAATTTCCTAAGCATTTTTTTTGCACTAATCGACACGAGATTTATTTTTAGCGATTGTTGAATTATACGTTATCCGTCCACGATTGAATTCGGAAAACCAGCGATACACGTTTGCTCGAGATGGTGCTTAATCACTAAAAGTCGAAGCGAGTTGATCGACTCACTGCTGTTGGTTTAATCCACGTCGAAAGTCATAGAAAATTATCGAACGAAAATGTTTTTTTTTTCCCATTTTTTGACCAAGTTGAATGTTCACCATTAAAAATGTCACCATCTTCATCATGGCAATGTCAGATTTTACATTTTAGCATCGGTGTTGCCGTATCTCAAAACTTAATTAGCAACCCACATACATCAAAATGGAAATCCATGACAGAAATTTTACTGATTTTAAGGGATGATTTCAAACCGTTCACAGTCATATTTTAATGTTTTATTTATGTCTTAGGTAGCTATGGTTTTTTTGTGGGTATCACTAAAAATACCCGCCATTACACCCCATGCATTTGTGTTTCCTAGAGGCACCGCGCCCTCTAGTTCTACCTCCTCACCATACGACTACCTTTAATGGGTGCAAGATTAAACAGCTATGAAATTAAACGGGAGGGACCGCATTACGTAACCATCGTAATCTATATTAATAATACAGTGAAAATTATTATCAAATCAAAACTTACCTTCCGTTTCTCCCCCTAATATGGCCATCACCCGCTGAGAATTATTAAGCAGTTCTTCTTTCAAACCCTGCTTTTCTATACTTTCTTCTCTTAATTTATCTTCAGTCTCTTTGAGTTTTTCAGTCTGCAATTTGTAGTCTTTTTGTAATGTTTCGTATTTTTCAGTCAACTTTCCTAATCTGTCATGTAACGTTTCCATATCCGCCAACATTAGATCGACTTGAACATCCTTATCGCTCGTTTCAGTGTCTTGAGGATCTTTAAGTTTAATCGTTATTCCCGCCAAAGCGTTTTCAATATCTGTATTAGTTAGAGCCGTTTGAACGCTATTTTCATGGTATATTCTAGTTTTGATTTTACATTTCGGGATGTACGCTGAACTGTTTATTAATTTCGCTGTACTATCTCTCTGTTTAGTAACTGCTAAACGATGAAGAGTGTTCTCTCTACTAGCAGGTTTTTTAGTTTCTTTATTATTGTCGTTACCTTTTTTCTGTCTAGGAAGTGTTGCGTATTTTTCTATAGTTTTTGTATCTAAAGGGGTCATTTTATGTTTTGTGCAATCTATGGTTCCTTTTAATGATCTTGACATAAGAGGCGCTGGTTTACTGTTGATAGACGGCCACCGTCCATCATCGGCAACTGTAGTTGTCGGTGTTCTGCTTCCGGAAGGACTACGTACCGTAGCTGGAGACAATCGTTTATTAATATCTAAATTATTAGGAGTATTTTTGGTCCTCTGATTAGATTTTGTGCTTGGAGAGGATTTGGCTTGTAATCTATCGATAGATTTGATTCGCGCTGGTCCTGTTGAAGTCCTAGGTGTAACGGGAGGTTTACAACTAGATCTATTATTTCTTGTAGACGATTTGGTTCTTGTATCGGTCGCGGTATTTTTCTTTTTACTATTATTTATCGAAGTTCTTCTATTTGTTCTAATGTTTGATCCACTGAGCGATGAACTTTCGCTTCCGTTTTCGCTGGTAACGTCGTCGTGTCGACGATAATCTTCGAGTAAAGTTGAATTTTTTCTTACGAGTAAATTGTACGCTTCGTCGTAGTTAGAATAACAACTAATTATTGAAGAATCACAAGATCGTGCATCTTGAGATACGGTACTTAAATTGCGTCTGTAAGCGCCGTTTTCTGTATTATCCACATTTTCGATTACTTCGACTCCGCTATCGCTGCCTTCGCATTGCGAGGATTTTTTTGTTTTAGGATTTTCTATTACTGTGATATTTGAAATGTTGAAAGCGTGAATTGTGCTGTCTGCTTCGATTTCGCCTCCGCTATCGTTGAAAATGTTGGTTTCGTTAGAAGAAACTTTGTTTTCTTCTGCGGGAGGAGGATCGATTTGTGCTAGTGAAGAATCCACTTCGTCCATTGTTAACTTGTCATATTATCGGATCTGTAACGAGTACGGTTAATTAACATAATTTCAACATAAAAAGCATTAAAAAATAAAATTGGTCTTATGCAAAGACGCCTTCTTTGTCCTTCGAGACATCAATTTAAAAATTTAAGCGGTTAAAGTCATCATTAACGTTCCAGAATGCTGTACCATATCAAAGTTACATTTTTTTAAATGAAACATCCTATATATTTTTACATTATTTCCAAAGCTTGTAATAATTCATATTTTTGATCATTTATTTTGCAAAGAATTAATAAAAAAAAGAAATAATACAATGAAATGTGTATTCCATGTATTGTTTCACGTAGAAAATACTATGGAGTTGTTAGTTTTATGATAAAACCTACATTATAAGTGCTGGGAGTGATATACATAACTTGAATAGGTCAAAACCAACATTTTCGTTGGGGGACCGTATTTTCCGACCGGGCATTTGTTGGGCAAAAAGGCGAGTCAGGAGTTTCTGAAAAACATATCCAAAATTCGCGCAAATTAAAGGTGGGGTTTTTAAGAAATAATTTTTTTCTAAATCATCTTGTCAGTCGAATACCCTGTACAATGTAAGAGACATTCGAAAATGAAGATCTGTTACGGCCAAAGCATTCGATTGGAACTAAAAATTCTGAAAAATTATTCATTTCGTTAATATTCATTGAATCTTATACAGGATGAATCAAAATACTAATACGTTTTTTCAAATGAATCACAATGAATTTTATGTGATTATTGAAAAGTTCTACCAACATATTTCTTTTTTTATCGAGTATTCTCTATACGTGAAATTACTAGATTTTGAACAGAATAATGATTATGTACATGACAATAAGTACATTATTGTTTTTTGATTTAGCGGTTGGGTTTGCAGGCTTTGAATTAGGGCAAAAATGATTTTCACTAGATTGATGATTGATATGATCTGGATAATGGGAGAATGCAATAAAAACGCTTTACTATCATCAATATTATACCATGAACGTTTTCCTGAAAAGCGGCAACTTACAAATGAAAGCTTAAAAAATTGATGAATCGCACGGGTTTAGTTAATTAGCATGAACGATTCAAAACATCAGTGACAGAAGAAAGTGAAATTAATAATTTGCTGGCAGTTACTGAAATCCCACAGTATTTCCAGGATTCAAGAACTGAGCTCCAACTTATAATGGACTACATATTCACCAACATATTCAATAGCCATGTAATTTGACTGTGAATCACTATGTGATATGGATAAGTTGCCTTACGTCTATTCTTTTGAATAAAAACTACAAAGGACGTAGAGTATGCTAAAAAGTTGTAGGGGAATAATTAATCTCACCATCAATTTCCTGGAACAGTATCCGTGAAAATGACAATAACGTTCGAACTTTTTGTTTTGCATAAAATTTTTTTTAGTCTGTGTTATAAATTCACCAATAAATTTCGTTTTTACGTACCATAAATTGCGTGGAAAACTTTCCCATAAGAAAACCACAATATAATAAACATTCGTGGATGAAACATTACTTATTATATTGATCGAACCCCGTATATATAAATGACGTTATTTCAGAAACAAATGAGACACGTTTTGAATAACTGAAATCTTGAATCGTATTATACTTTTTGTAAGAACGAAAATAAATTTAATATCGATAGTAGTTTGTCGTATGATGGTTTTGTCGACTTGAGAAAATTGTTTCAGAGAATTACTTTGGAATCTCGTGTTGTATTTCTGAACGCATTCCTATTTTACCGACCGATATGTTTATTTCGTTTTGCTGTTATTCTCGATTTGCGATGGCGATCTGCGATTTGCTGTTGGTATTTCAGATGAGACATTCCTTTTAACCTCAATACAGAATACAAATCAGGAAATTGAAATAAAGAGGAATCATTATATTTTTAATTAAAAGTCTTAGGCTAGCAAATTAGAATTTATTATTCAATGTAGATGCCTTTGTGGACAATACAACCATTGTAGAGGTCATAATCTTTATAGTACGATTTGTTTTTAGCCTCTAAATAAGCTTCAGTTTTGGAACAAAATTTCTGTCCAGCAAGCATCCTCTTAAGGTCTGGGGGGATAGATTTGGAGAATACTATGGATGCGGAAGCAATTCGAAGCACGATTCGTGCAATTTTAACATCGTTGATTTGTGACAAGGTGCAACAGCATTTTCTTCTTCTTCAAATAGGGCCGTTTTCCGCGATTTCGTTCTTAAAACTCTTCAATAATACCAACGTAATAGTCGCTGATTTTTCCCTTTTTAAGACAGTCGATTAATGATTATACACCAAAATATTGATGCCATAACCTCGCCAACCGACTTTCGTGTCTTTCCACGCTTTGGAGTGTAATCCACTCGTCCAACTGTCGGTGTTACTATAATTGTACGGCTTAAAACACTGCTCAGAATCATCAATTCGTTGGTCAATTGTGAGTTCGCGCGGCACCTATTTTGAACAGAGCTTTCGCATACCCAAATATTCATTCACTATGTGCCTAAAACGCCACTTGGGGCATCCATTGTCCTCGGTGCTCATTCAGCCTCGTTCAAACTTAGCAAACTACTTTTCAACTGTTGATTTTCTTGGGGCAAAGTTCAAATAACGTTTATTAAGTCTAATAGTATTTTTTGTCAAAGATTATGCTTTATTATTTCACGGAATCCACGTGTTTTTTTATGTTTAGGGCTAACTAAAAACAATATAGATTTAATATATTAGTAGCGCTATCTATGCCTAGGCCTACGAAACATTTCAGGCCACCTACTATCATATATATTTATATAATGATTTAAATGTTTTTGACCAATTGGTAGTATTTATTGCACGATTGGGCGACATTCCATAATTGTTATTGACCTTTGAAATGTCGACACAATTAATTAAAATAAAATAGTGGATAGCGGAGTTTAAACGAAGCCGTATGACCTGCGATGACCACCATCGCAGTGGTCGACCAAATGGGCTGACGACTTTAGGAATTTTGAAGAAAGTCCATAAAGCGGTACTGGATGATCGTGGACTGAAAGTGCGCGAGCTAGCGGACATAGTAGACATTTCAAAAAGTGTGGTACATTGCATATTAACTGAAAATTTGGACCTTGAGAAAGCTGTGCTTAAGATGGGTGTCGCGTTTGCTGATAAACGTGAAGTTGTTTCCATCAATTGTTTGACAATCTTTCACAGAACTAAAGCCCCGTTTCATAACCATGGATGGAACCTGGATTCATCACTTTACACCCGAAACACAAAAAGAATCAAAACAATGGAATGAAAAGGGAGAACCTGCTCTAAAGAAGGCAAAAGCCGTTAAATATCTAGACAAGGTCAAGGCGTCGGTTTTTTAGGATGCACGTTTGAGCGGAAAAATCAAACAAAAACGGCTGCATTTGGGTAAGAAGAAAGTGTTGTTTCATCAAGACAATGCCCCAATTCATACATCCGTTATTGCAATGGCCAGAATTGGTTAATTAAAGTTTGAATTGCTACCTCATGCTCGCTATTCGCTAGAATTAGCCCCTTGTGATTATTTCCTGTTTTCAGACTTTTATTAAGGGCTCGGATGTCAAAGATTTTTCAACAATGAAGAGGTGAGATAGCAGTTATTGACTATTTTGAGGAGCTTGATGATTGTTATTATTTTTCCAAAATTGTTGTGTTTTCTTTGTTGGGCGAGAAACTTCTGGGATCATCCTCATATATCTGTACCAATATGGCAGCATGTCAAAGTTGTCGATAACAAATTGACAATATCTAAAGAACTTTTTGGATTATTTTATTTTTGTTCTAGATTTGGTATGTTAAATTAGATACAAATCATTGCATCACAAACATTTATTGAAGGAACCTTCGTTAAATCGTCATTCTTAGAAATTTGTATGCAAAGATTTATTGACGAAGTTGATGGTTTTGTCAATTAACCGTGTTTTGAAATACACGCATTTTTTTCTTAAAAACAGTTTTAATAATTTTATATTTATAACCCGATGAAGGCAATTAAAAACACCGTAACCTTTTGATCCTTGTAATTTATTTTTTTAGAACAGTGTGTATGTAACACATGTTTTGCACGACCTTACGTAATACAAATATTGTTTTTAATATGTCGCAGACGAAAGTAAAAAAAATTAAAAACGAGATATACGACTAATTTTCCACGAAATAAGTCTGGTGCATACAGCAGAACACCATCTGCACATTATATAAATAGATTCATAGATGTAACTACGAAATGTTCACATGGGGGAGTTCGATTTTCATCTTGGTAATGATAATAGGAAAAAAAGGCCTAAAATACAATGAATGTCATGTGTCTTTGGTGAAATGTTTTGCTTAATTTTACGTTTAACGAGGGAAAGACGAAATTCATCCTGGCTATCCACCAAATGCGATTACTTCATAAAATATTAAAGCTACGAGCAAAGTGGAAAGAGACGAAATGGAGGAGGCTACGTCTAACCAAGTAATGTTCAAGATTAGTGACTTATTTGGTATCTGTTGTACAAAAAGCAGCTAGAGTGTATTGGTGCAAATTTATAGAAAAATAAGTCTATATTACTACGATCCTGCAATCCCTTTAAAATAACTTCTTAATTTTTCATGATTCGAAGAGTGGTAATCAAACACGTCTCTCTTATATTATAAACTCGTCCATTTATATAGACCGTGAAGTCGGTTCTGTTCTATTATGCTAATTGTTTATATAACCAGTTTACATTATGTTGTGTCTTTTTATTTGTTTACGACAAATAGAACATTCTGGAAAGCGAGATAGTGTATATAAACGAGTCTCTAGCAGCCGAGGCGTCAGTAAATAATTTAATATCGCAGTGACAGTAAAAAATAGTGAATATTTTAGTGGATGTTTATAAATGAATTATTTAAGATATATCCCCCGTTGAAAGTTATTTATATAATTAAAAAAACATTACACCTATGTATGTCATATAGCATATAATATAAGTTGTTATTATTATGTCCTCGTTCCAGTTAGGAATTGGTAACGATAACAATTCGGTTTCAATAAAATAGAGCTGTGACAACATTACTGCATAAATTAAATGTTTTAATCAACTAAAATATAAAGGTCCATTGCACTATATAACTAAGAATTTTTACCAAAACTCTTGTACTTGTTAAAATAATTATTATTTAAATATGAGAATGAAAAATGTGAATTGATTCAATAAGCGAATTTATATGGAACGATTCAATAAATTGTCATTTCGTTTCAAACACCTACGTCACGTGGGTGTTCCTTTTGAATTAAATATTCCATTAATGAGAAAACTGGGTGTGGGTATTAGGAACGGTTTTATTCAAATTTTGCGGGTTCAACGATTGAAAATAAAAGAGATATAAAATAATTTATTCGAATTAAACAATACTTGTTTATAACATTGAGCGCCCAAATCAAATTTAGGCTTGTAAAACGAAATTTTTATTATCTATACATATAAATTCGGACTCAAAATTTCCTACAAAGTTATCCGATGTCTAATTACCACTCCCTTCCACTACACTCTTCGTATCTCCGTATTCCATTTCTGTTTTTCTGGGGGAACCATTTCAGTATTTTTTCCTTCCTCATCATCTGCACGTGCCCGTACCAAATCAGCTGTTTTTCCTCAATAAAATTGTATGATTATACACCACAAAAATTATCGCATCACTGGTATTTTAGGATATATTTTTAATACTTAATTTTAGTTTTCTGAGACAATCTGTATATGTATCAATTTAATAGATATTTCTGGTTTCTTATTATGGGCAAGAAATTATCATAATTTCTTACAAATTTTTTTGAAAGCAAAAATGCTCGAGTAAATCATTTCTCTCTTGGAGAATGCATTGAGATCGAGAACTTTCTAAGCAAATTGTGTTATTGTATAGTGGAAATTTAAATTTATTTTGTTAATAATGGATGTGCCTCAACGTTTAACAAGACATGTGACGAATGAAGAAGCCGCTAGAATCATCGCGCTCATACAAGATGGCCGCAGTCAAAGATACTTCGCCGGGGTAATTGGAATTCAACAAAGCACCATCAACACCACACCACCAACAAGAATGCCAGCTAGAGGTCCACGTCTTACCAGAGAACATCGAGTAGCAAGATTAGAATTTGCTCGAAAACACGCAAATTGGAATATTCAAGATTGGTCCAATGTTTTATTCAAGGATGAATCAAGATTTTGTCTGTATTCATCAGATAGGCGTGTACTAGTTTGGTTTGGGGAGGAATTTCTTTCGAGGGTCGCAAGGAGTTAGTACCAGTGAATGATGGAAGACTAAATGCTGACAGGTACATAACCAATATCGTAGAACCCCATGTAGTGCCCTATATGTATCATGTCGGTGTCAACTCTGTGCTAATGCACGATAATGCTCGTCCACACGCGCTGGTTCGGTAGTACTTAGAAGAGGTCGAGATACCCACCCTGAATTGGCCTGCACGCAGCCCGGATCTTAACCCAATAGAGCATGTCTGGGACCATCTAGGATGGCAAATTCAGCAACATCCGGCACCAATAAGAACACTAGATGATCTTCAAAATGTTCTTTTTAACTTCTGGGAAAACATGCCGCAAGGATACGTCCACAACTTGTTTAGAAGCCTTCCAAGAGGGGCGGCAACATCACGCTATTAGAAATTCATTGGCTGGTTTTAGTTAAAGCACCGTTCATTTTTTTGTATAGATGTTTTGTACAATTTTTTTGATATTTTCTATATTTTGGTAAAACAAACTTTTTGTACTCTGTAGATTGAACTGATATAAAATAAATGTTGCAACGGGCGTATCTATTGGTGTTTTAATTCGTAATAATGGGTGATGCGATAATTTTTGTGAGGTGTATATTTGTTTCAGGTTAATTTGCGTTTTTAATGTGTCGTTTCTGACCCAATCTAACCTTGCAGATTTATTTGTTCTTCTTAAGACGTCCATTTTCGATCCATATATCAGCGTACTCACAATCATTGCTTTGTATTCCGTTTTATTTTTGACCCCCATATTTAAACTGGAGTAGTAAAATGCCATTTTTTCAAGTCAAGGAACAGAAAATAATCCGAGGAGGATAAATCTGGTCAATAGGGTGCATGAAGTAGCAAATCAAATTTTAATTCATTAATTTTGGTCATTGCAATAAAAGACGTGTGACCTGGTGCATTGTCTTGATGAAACAACACTTTCTTCTTAGTCAAATGGGACCGTTTTTGCTTGATTTTTTCGCTCAAACATTGCAATAAGTTCGCCGTTGATAGTTTTTCCCTTTTCAAGATATTCAATGAAAATTATACCACACGTATTTCAAAAAACTGACGCCATGACCTCTCATGACCTTTGCCTTCTGTAGAACCGCTTGTCCTTTTTCAGTCCATTGTTTTGATTGTTCTTTTGTCTCAAGTGTGAAATGATGGACCTACGTTTCATCCATGGTTATGAAACGTCGCAATTCGGCCAGGCCAGGCCAGGTACTCCTGGGACCAGATGTATTTTTATATAATTTAAGCTAACGAGCGTCGAGCCCATGGGTTTCGTGCACTAAGGCTATGGTCTCCTATAAACGCCGTCGCCGCGTACAGCGTGTGGACACCGTAGGCGCCATTCAAACGCTTTGCGCCGCGTTTGTAGTTATTTCGAACCATTGCAACGTAAACGCCGTATTTGGCGTCAGCACAAAATATGGGAATTCGAGACTATTGATTGAATCAGTCCAATGTTATTGTGCATTATACAATAAAAGTGACAATGAACATGAAAATAAAATACTTTTAAACACAATTGTTGGGAAAGAATGAGCAAAATAGTCGGATTGCGTGGTAAGCACAAGTTCTGCCAAAAGTGTCGAATTTATATTCATTTTATATCACAAAACTACACGCTAGTACTGTTTGTCGACTACTGTTGTGATCGAGGAATCGTGTATTGACCGCTGACGCCGTGCGTGGCGTTCAGACGTCGATCGTAACGTTTACGCTCAGGTCGGACGCCGCATATAGCATTTAATAGAAGACCGAGGCTTCACTGATTAATAAATTGGAAAGCAAATATTGTGTTAACGAATAAAAATTGGGAAAAAAATTGTGTAAGAAAATGAATTAAGCTTTCTCACGACTATAACAACTATACTTACTGTTTCCATAAAATATTTTTTTTCTAATTAGATATTGTGGGAAAAGAAAAAATGAACAACTGTAATTAGCTTTCGTTCTCGTTTCAATAATTCATATCATAATTGTGATCATGAGTAATGCTGAAAACCATAACAATGTTTCTTCATTCGCACAAAAAAAATAATGAAAGAGCTATAATACGAGGGTAGTCTGGACAGTTTGCGACCTAACAAGGGAACAAGACTTTTTTTTCATAATTATTTTATTTTTCAACAAAATACATATACAAATAGAAGGATTGTAAAAAATATAAAGTACAGAAACCCTGGTAGAAAATTGTCGCCAATGAACAAGTGCCTTCAGATAAATATTCTTCTATTTCGTGATGTATAGCCCGAACTTTCAATTAAGTTCATCCCATAAATGCTCAACAGGATTTGAGGCAACGCGCTGGCCAATGTAAAGCGGCAATTTCGACATCCTGTACATACAGCAGGTGTGGAGGGGCATTGCTCTGGATTAGGATAAAGTTTTAGCAAAAAAACTCCAGTCTAAAGAACGGTTCTTTCCAGGTTTGAGAAAATCTTCCGTAATTTTTTGTTTTTAATTGCTTTTTTGTTGTTTTCTGTTTAGTTTTAAAATTTTTGGTTTATTATTTAATAGGAAAGCGGGTAATTGGGGACGGGCGATTACAGCTGCATCTGCATTATTCCTTCAGGTAGATAACTTTTTATAAGGGTCACTTACCCCTAATTAGCACTATTGTAAATAAACTGTGACGGCCGGTATCAGATAAGGAGACAGCCTCAGCCCGATCTTGTTCATATCATAATGGATGAGATTATAAACGAGGTAAAGCAAGTTGGAAGAGGATACCGAATGGGAACAAAGAAATAAAAATAGTATGTTATGCTGATGACGCAGTGATCATCTCAGAAGACGAAGATAACTTACAAAGGCTACTGTATAGGTTTGAACAAATAGCGAAAGCTTTTAACATGCTTTTATAGTATCCAGAAAACCGAGAAGATGTAAGCGGGGCACCCATTATTTGACCACAAGAGAAATGATGAAATAAGAGAGACATGTAACATCCAGGACGTAGTGAGGTGAGAGAAATCGGTGAAGGAAATGGAGAGACCACGTGAACAGAATGTCAGATGACAGGTTGGCAAAGATTGCAAAGGAAGAAACACCGAATACATCCCGACCACCTACAAGATGGTATGAAAACTGGACAATCATTGATGCAAACACGGGACTAAGTCCTAACGTACGATGAAGAATAAGAAGAAGAGTAAATAAGCATAATAAGGGTGGTTACTGGAAAACGGAATATAGCCTAGGCCACACTTTAAGTAAAAGGTCTGTACGGCCTTAAATATCTGGGAAGCAAATAAGTTTAAACAGGATGTAGGACTATTAATTTGTTTAGTTAAAAATTAATAACAACAAAGAAAGAAAAAAAATTATCGGCCATAACGCCAATAATAATTAATATTAGCAGTTCTAGTTTGAAAGATTTTTTTTCTGATACAACTGCTACGAAGACAGGATCCTTCCTCACCAAATATACAAATTCTTTTGGAAATTCTTTCGCCGACATTTCTAATATGTGGTTATTGAAAAAAGCAGGTGCTTCTAAATCGGTTGCGCGGTAAAAGATTTAATAGGTTATCGAGGTTATTCAACCGACTGTATTTCCGCATACATTTTATTTATTTATAAGAACGAACTAAGTACAGTGACATTGCGCGTATGTGACATTTATTCTCAAGAGATCTCTACCGCAATTAAATTGTTACATAGGAAGTATCAATACAGTCAACATTTTATTACATTCGAATATGTATAGAAAAATGTCGTGTCCTATTCTAACGGTAAATAAACATGTAAAATAATAACACCGATAATTTTTTTTTGAGCATACGAGGATCGTTTTCACGAACTACGGTGGAATCCCGCAATTGTGAAGAGTGAGTCATACTAAAGAGCGATTGTACAGGCCAAGCAAATCAGTTAATATATAAACAAGGTTGTTAAATATACGAGGATAGTCCCAGAAGTACCTGGCCTGACCTAGAGATAGCGATAGTTAATTGGAAAATACCACTGTATTAGAAAATAAACAATCTATGCAGCATTATGTTTTAAGTTTGGTCATGTCCATCAATAGTGAACGTTTACAGTGAGTTTGTAAACATCGTTATGTGATACAGTACTTTTATTTAAAAGGCATTACCCCAACCAATATAAAAGCTGAACTAGATTCTACTCTGAGTGAAAATTCACAGAGCAGTACTGGATGATGGTGGACTGAAAGTGCGCGAGATAGCAGACATAGTAGACATTTCAAAAAGTGTGGTACATCACATATTAACTGAAAATTTGGACATGAGAAAGCTGTACGAAAGATTGGTGCCGCGTTTGCTCACAATGGAACAAAAACAGCGTCGTGAAGATGTTTCCATCGTGTGTTTCACAGAATTATAGCCGAATTTTTCGACGTTTCATAACCATGGATGAAACGTTGGTCCATCGCTTCACAACCAAAACAAAATAACAATCAAAACAATGGTCTAAAAAGGGAGAAACGGCTCCAAAGAAGGCAAAGACCGTTCCATCTGCAGGCAAGGTCGTGGTGTCGATTTTTCGGGATAAGCGTGGGATAATTATCAATGCCTATCTTGAAAAAGAAAAATCTATCAATTAAACTGTTGTATAGGAAGTATCACAGTCAACATTTTATTACATTCGAATATGTATAGAAAAAAGTCGTGTCCTATTCTAACGGTAAATAGCGTGCATTCCTCATACAAACATGTAAAATAATAACACCGGTAATTTTTTTGAGCATACGAGGATCGTTTTCACGAACTACGGTGGAATCCCGCAATTGTGAAGAGTGAATCATACTGAAGAGCGATTGTACAGGCCCAGCAAATCAGTTAAATACCGCCAAAAAGAGGAAGCGTATTACAAGGTCCCATAAGTACCTGGCCTGACCTAGAGTTGGCGGTAATTGCTACAAAAATACCACTGTATTAGAAAGTACACAATCTATGCAGCATAATGTTTTAAGTTTTGTCATGTCAATCAATAGTGAACGTTTCCAGTGAGTTTGTAAACATCGTTATGTGATACAATACTTTTATTTAAAAGGCATTACCCCAACCAATATAAAAGCTGAACTAGATTCTACTCTGGGTGAAAATTCATAGAGCAGTACTGGATGATCGTGGACTGAAAGTGCGCGAGCTAGCAGACATAGTAGACATTCCAAAAAGTGTGGTACATCGTATATTAACTGGAAATTTGGACATGAGAAAGCTGTACGAAAGATGGGTGCCGCCGGGTTTGCTCACAATGGAACAAAAACAGCGTCGTGTGTTTCACAGAATTATAGCCGAACTTTTGCGACGTTTCGTAACCATGGATGGAACGTTGGTCCATCGCTTCACAACCGAAACAAAATAACAATCAAAATAATGGTCTAAAAAGGGAGAAACGGCTCCAAAGAAGGCAAAGACCGTTCCATCTGCAGGCAAGGTCGTGGTGTCGATTTTTCGGGATAAGCGTGGGATAATTATCAATGTCTATCTTGAAAAAGAAAAATCTATCAATTAAACTGTTGTATAGGAAGTATCACAGTCAACATTTTATTACATTCGAATATGTATAGAAAAAAGTCGTGTCCTATTCTAACGGTAAATAGCGTGCATTCCTCATACAAACATGTAAAATATTAACACCGGTAATTTTTTTGAGCATACGAGGATCGTTTTCACGAACTACGGTGGAATCCCGCAATTGTGAAGAGTGAATCATACTGAAGAGCGATTGTACAGGCCCAGCAAATCAGTTAAATACCGCCAAAAAGAGGAAGCGTATTACAAGGTCCCATAAGTACCTGGCCTGACCTAGAGTTGCCGGTAATTGCTACAAAAATACCACTGTATTAGAAAGTACACAATGTATACAGCTTATGTTTCAAGTTTGAAGACGCCACGTTGTTCAGTATTTATTTGGCAATGAACGTTTTCACTGAATTTCCAAACATGTTGTTTCGATCGAGTGTTTCACAAAAATAAAGCCAAATCTCTTCATAACTATGGATGGAACGTGGGTCCATCACTTCACAACCGAAAGAACAATCAAAGCAATGGACTTGAAACGGAGAAGCGTCTCTAAAGAAGGCAAAGACCGTACCATTTGCAAGCAAGATCATGGCGTCGGTTTCTTGGAATGCGCGTGAGATAATTTTCATTGACTATATTGAAAAAGGAAAAATTATCAACGGCGAGTATTATGCGAACTTACTGTAACGTTTGAGCGAAGAAATCAAGCAAAAACTACAGCATTTGGCTAAGAAGAAAGTGTTGTTTCATCAAGACAATGCACCAGCTCTCACATCCGTTTCAATTGCTACCTCATGCACCCTATTCGGCAGATTTAGTCCCCTCGGGTAATTCTCTGTTCCTAGACTTGAAAAAATATATCGGTGGTCGAAGATTTTTCAACAAGGTGAAGAGGTGATGTCGGCTGTTGATGACTATTTTGAGGAGATTGACGAAAGGATAATAAAACTCATTTACTAATCCAAAACTATCATTTCAAATATTGTTAGAGAATGATTCAAATATTTCCTAAACAGCTGATACAAGTTTCCGGACTTTTCGACAGCCCTGTTCTATAAGAGTTGGTAATTTTGTTTTAGTAAGTAAGGAGTTCCAAATTGTGTATTCTCAACAGTTTAGTTGAGTTAAAAGTTGCAAGGTGCAGTGTGTAATCTATTCAGTTAAAAAAAATGTGTTAATGACTCAGTGGAATTAGTCAGTAGTACGCTTGGTGTTAGGAAATTTACGATTTCCACAGTTATTAAAGAAGAGAAATGTAGCGAGTTTCAAAAAGCACGTGAAACCCAGGAAAGATCATTTGAAGGAAAGGACATGCGTTCTTCTTTAGAAAATAAATTATACAAAGTTCTTGTCACGGATCTAGAGGATTACTCCACACTGTATCGTACTATATTGTAGTATGGAGAAGAAATGACATAACCTAAAGGCTATCAAAGAAATGAAAAACCAAAGAAGAAATATATTTTATTTAAATGAAACATGGATCAGTGAGGGACAGTTGAAGGTATGTTATTGGTGACACCGCCATTAGTCACGTAATTTCTGTCAGTTTCCAACACGTGCAGCGAAATTTTTTTATATTATAAGGAGAAAGCGTTTTTGTATTATGTATTATCATTTATTTTATTTATTATAAATTCTATGCAATTCAAAACTGATCCAAGTTACCAGTTTAGGGTAAAAGTTTGCTTTTGTTTCAATGCCGATTTTACATTTATAGAATTATATGTAATTACACTGAGCTCAACAACGTACGTATTACTAAAAATAATTATATTACCTCAGAAAACAGATGACATGCCTGTTGGTGGTAATGTTGTATTTTCAGTATATGACCCACATATTTTTGAAAGAATTCGTAAATTATAAGTATGACGATTATAGAATAGAAATATCATCGAAATATTTGAAATTCTTTTCAACAAACTAAAATAGACTAATTTAGTTGCTAGTAGGTGATCTGTCAAAATAAATACTTATACGAGGGCTGTTTCATCATCAAGGGTTAACCATCATGTTTCAAATTCGCTACCAGCGATCCACAGTTGCTTGTGAAGGACCTTAACTCACAAGCTGTGCCAGCTGTAACTTCTGTCAGTCAGACCAAAGTAGAAACTGTCTGCATGATACCGATCGAAGAGAAGGAGTTTACGGAAAATCTGGAGAAAGATTCGCGCAGTTTTGCATGAAAGAAATGGTTAGGATGGTTAGGGATTAAAGGCGAACCAAGACACAGAAGAAATTTACGCCAGTATCATCACGAGACTAATCTCTATGAGTAACGTAGCTTCTCCAGAGGCGACTAGGCGTTCGAGCTCTGCTCGCTCCGCTGTCCCAAGAAAAAGTGAGTTCGTGAAAGTAAGGAATAGGAGAGGGTGCCATGCAACATTGTGAAAGGTAGAGGGGTTTGGGTATGTTGGTTTTTCCTCAGACGTGCTTCCAGGTAAACGACGAGGATTAATGCATAATGTTAGGATATTAAGAAAGTTATGAGAAAGTAATGAAACTTGAAATTCCCAGAGAAAAAAGGTAACTTGGAATTTCCTGGGTCTGGTAGCGGTCAGCCAGATGCCGAAGGATTATTGTTTTATTGAGGAAGGGTTAGGGGAAGGGAGAAAAATCTGGGTCGTATAAAATAGAAGATGAAGGTCTCTAGCGATTAAAGCCATTCCACATTCTAGACTTTTTAAAAGGAGTGAGATTGATGGATCAGCTTTAAACATTGGGTTCTCCAGTATCATAGACATACGTATATACAAGCGTGAATGAAAGTATTATAGAATTCGACGGCACATACCATGGAACGACACACTTTTAGTGTTTAGTTTAGTGTCAGCCAGAATTACAAATCGAATAATCTACTTCCAATTTTATTTGCGTCAAACTATTGAGACCAATTCTTTCATATTTGTATTACTATGAAAGATAATTAGTTACGGTACTTTGGACTTTGGAGACGTACAACTGATAACAGGTAGTAGATGAAACTATCACGATAAAAAAAGATTGTTAACTATGGTCTAGTAATTTCTAAGCTGCCAATTAATTTCTATAAAAGATTGTGAATTGGAAAATTGCTGTTATTTTCGGTTGAATTCCATTTCAGTACAAGACCGTGAAGGTCAATAGTTATTGATCCAATAACGTCATATTCGCGTGTATCTGTATATGAAATAAATAGTGATAGTGGTTGGAATGTACACTGGTATTCAAATTCGACCAAATTTATCGAATAATTATTTCCCAATCTTTTATATCCCCTAGAATAAAGTCAAAATAGAGATTTTTGAAATATTCACTTTCAAGTATACGTATTAATGACTATTGTGCCTTAACACGTGTACAAAGGGATATTCAAAATATTTAAAGAAAAACTTAACAAGCCGCCACACTCATGAAATAAAAGACCACTCAAGACAATGGATAGCAAAGGACCGTTTTTTGAGATATACATGGAATGGTGTTAATCGACTACCAAAAAAGTAAATCAATCAAAAAAACTTGATGGGATAAAGCAGAAACATCAAAAAAGTGAACGCAATTCTCATATTTCAGTGATTGCCATCTCTAAACTTAATTGAATTGGTATTCCATCCACCGTAATCACCAGATCTGACCCTCAGCGATATTTTCCTGTTTCCTAACCTTAAAGTTTCACTTACAGGTTAGAGAGAACGTAGGTAAACCCTTTGGAAGATAGACGACAACTATTTCTTGTTGTTTTGTTAGGTCGGAAACTTTTCAGGTAACCCTCGTACACTATAGTATAGGATGGCCAGATAAGAATACCAATTATGGAAACTATTAGTTATAGAAATCACTAGGTAAAAAGTAAAGTGCCCAAATTAACAATAGTGGTAAATATTTTCAGATATCTAACGGATACAACCACCATCTTAAACTTTAATATTTATTTCTCACTAAAATTCATCGAGTACATATTACCAAAAATATAATTTCCGAAAATAAATATACTTTATGATTTTCGTTCAAATAAAACTGAATTAATGACATGAGAAACATTCAAAACGTTAAAATTGAAGGACGCCGGATATTTTTTTTTCTTTTAACAAACGTTTCTTTTTCGTGATCGACATATAAATATATTTTTAACCTAAATCGATATTCAATAACCCTGAATCTCGAAAGAAGAATCGAAATTTGGTCGAATTACTTTGAAAATTACGAAAGGTACGCAGTGAGGTCCATGGATTCTTGGCCAAACCGCAAATCAAAAAAAGGCTGTTCATGGTGACTTGTGTTCATCATTTTCAATAATTAGAAATGGGTCTAAGATGTTTCACTCGGGCGAGAATCATTAGAAGATGACACACGTATTGGAGGTTATGTAAAACAAATTCTTTGCGTGATCGGTGCCTAAAAACAGGAGAAATCTAAAAAAAAACTAAATACATTATCAATTGGAAAATTAGTTTATTTCTATTAGAGTTTCGGAGGTATGTTCTTACAATGTTAAGGATCGGAGAGAACTAACTACATACTAACAAAACTTAATATATTTTGGGTTTGTATTATCGATTTTATATTTAAATTTGTACCTGGTTTTATTTTTTAAAGGATTGTTTACATTAAGTAATTGCGTTTCTTGTGGCATTTCCAGAATAAGTGTTCTTAGGATCCCACATAGTCATATGACAAAAATGTCTACATAGCGGAATAGAAGCTTTAGTGAGACGTTCTGAAAATTAGGTGGAAATAAGGGAAGAATATATTATACAGTTTTGGAGAGCATTAGGTATACCGCAACGTCATACTGCACAGTTTTTAAAGTGTGTTTTCAGTTCAAGTTTCTCGTTAAATTTATAGATAACACCTAAAATTACGATGAATAAACTAAGTTGCTGGTCGTCGAATTTGATGAAGGGAATTACCAAATAAAATTTTTTCCAAAAGTGTACAAGGTCGAATAATAAAAATTTAGAGACTTATAGAAAATTGAAAATTCAAACCCTCACAACGTGCACTTCGCAATGAAACAAATGCAAGATGACATTCTAGAGATTGGTAACGAAAAAGGGTTTTATTAGAAACATTATTCTACATTCGAATACTCCCTTTCCATACGTTTTTTCCATTGATCGAAGCAGTGCTGGAAGTCTTCTTTGGTGAGGGCCTTTAGGAGCTCTGCCATTTTTTGCTTTACCGCTTCCATCGACTTAAATCGGATCCTTTTCAAAGCAGATCTTTTTCTAACCTTTCAAGGAAATCTGAGCAGACCCGTTGGTTCGAGAGCTTTTGGTCAGGAGTAAGATTTTTTGGAACCAACTTCGACTTTTTGTCATGTGTAATTCCTCGTGTAAAATTTTTCTAACCGTTTCTTTACTCGGAAATCATCCGGATGCTCATTCGACAATCTGCACGCACAATTTGGTTGAGTTTGGTCACTGTTTCAGGAGTTGAAACAATCACGGGACGACCTGGGCGTTGGTCATCTTCAGTGCTCTCTCTGCCGTCACTAAAGCGCTTGCACCAATCAAAAATACGCGCACGAGATAGATAATGGTCCCCATAAGCCTCTTGCAACAATTTACAGCACTTAGTTGGAGTTTTTTTCAATTTAACGAGAAATTTGAGATTGATACGTTGCTTTAGTCACTCATGGTGACAAAGAATTACGCTCTTTTCAAACCGCTACTGCACAAATACTATAATACGTGTTTTGGGACGTTATTTAATAGACAGACCTCGTATATCTACCAACATAAGATTCGACTCTATGTAAAGCTATAATAATCTTCGTAGACCTGTTGTTGTATCTCTTGGGATTATGGATTAGGTGTATTTATAAAAAAAATTAAATACGGTTATCAATTGGAAAATTATTTTACTTCTATTAGAGATTCGGAGTTATGTAAAAATGTGTTTTAAATAGAAAACTTTACTTCCAAAATTATATTACAATTAATATTATAAAAGTATATCTTAAAAGGAAAGCATTTGTAGATGGTGGAACACATTCGAGTTTTCTCTCAGATGCTATTAATTCTTAGATACAGGATGCGATTTTTATTTGACCGTGCGTTACCACCTACTTGATAAGTAATTTGACACTCATAAATTTTATCTCTATATGGTTTTAATTTTGATAAGACACAATTTTTCGATGAATAATGTTAACATCTATTTTTATCGATTTATCAGTATCAACCACAATGTACGTCAAATCGCGCAATCTATGAAACAAACCGACAGTTCTTTTTTTCAAAATTAACTTTCTATTATTGATATTTTGCTCGGATAAAAGTTATAATATACGTTAGCAGCTAGAGAGATCCCACATTCTGAACTTTTTGATTAAAGCCGTATTAATATATCAGCTATCAACATTGAGCATCTTCAGTGGCATATAACCAGAAAAGGGGACGATAGATCCTCATGACTATACGTACATACAAACGTGGTATCAATTCCTAAATTTTTTAAAGTATCGTGTTTCTTGTTTTTTCTAAAAACAAAATCTAAATGAAAAAATATAGTCGGTAATTGAGACGTGGTTACACATCGGTAGTAAAACAAATGGTTAATCAAGTATGACCGTTCCCATCGGGCAACAGTAGATGGAATGTGTTGGAATCTTATTTTGTTGGAACAAAAAGAATAGTTTGATAGAGATACTTTTACGTAAACGACTATAGGTTTGTTCGAACCTGCTAGTCGGGACCGTTCTTGGAACGGTTATCGGAAACGTTTATAGATATTTCCTACGCAATCTTCGGCTATGCTCAGTTCCGTCCTGGAAACGGTTCACAAACGATACCTAAATCGGTTGGAACACAAAACAGAATCGTTCGTATAACGATAACCGTCCGGTTGGAACACGAGATCTTTATTGCGCAGAATCATCACAGTACCAAACTTTTTCGTCCCTCGTTGTTAGTCGATTTTAAATGCAATTACCCAAAATTTTACGTTCGTAAATAATGATTTTTGAAGCTCTGTTTACTCCTTTTCCATTTGCGTAAGCGTATTGCCTTTCATAGACAAATATTTGACAGCTCTATACACAGTAAAAGCTAAGTGAATTAACAAATGACAGATTGTTTATGTTTAAATCTGAACAATGCATGAAGATAAACACTTTATATAGTAGAAGTACAGATGTAAGCATAGTTTATGTACTCAGTTTCTGTTAGATAAGATAATGTGAGACGAGACATGTGAAATATTGTATTAGTTCAACACAATAAACAGACAATTATTAGTTTAATAATTTTTTAAATTCGGTTGATAGACGACATCCGGAGACTGATATTACGATCTGTTTATCACCGTAATGGTTGAGACCTAATTTTTTTTTTCAGTAAACAAGCGAATTTAGCAAATAGTATATATAATATTATAAGGATTAAAAGTGCATATTTTTTTTCGAGCAATATTTGCAGTTGCGAGGAGGAGCGCAGCGCAGCCGAGTGAATGCAAAATTGCGAGTAAAAATAGGCACTTTTACTCCGTATGATATATACTATTTTTTCTCCAACCAAGTCAAAATTAAAATAAAGTTAGTTTTATTCAAAAATCGTTAATAATTTGGTACTAAATTTGAACACCTATCTATTAATTATAAGAGCGATGTCAAATCGGTAGTCTTGGACATCTGGTTGTTGGTAAATATCGATTGTCAAGTAGACGTACTAATCATATAATTTTTGTAGTAGTTTTTACGCTGCTTTCAAAATGAATCCCGAACACGATGAAAATCTACCTGCGGATATATTGGAAAGTGCCGAAGCAGTATATCTAAATCTTTTGCCACCCAAATCTCGCCAAGTTTATGAACTTGCATATCAGCGATTCATGGATTGGTGTAGAGAAAAACATGTGCAAAACTATGCGGAGAGTGTTCTTATGGTGTATTTCTCAAATTTAACGAAGACCGTCAACTCATCCACTCTTTGGTAACAGTATTCAATGTTGAGATCCACACTGGATATCTAAAATGGTGTGTATATAAGTAAATATTCAAAATTACGAGCATTGTTGAAAAGGCAAAGTGATGGATATATACCTAAAAAGTTTAGGGTTTTTACAAAGGAGGAAGTGGATCGGTTCCTGGATATGGCACCTGATAATTTATATTTGATGATAAAGGTTGTTCTAAGATTAGGAATTGGAGGGGCTATGCGTTGTGACGAACTAGTTCATTTGAAAATTAATGATATTGAGGATATGGACTCGGTCCTGGTCGTAAAAAACAAAAAACCTCGTTTGTTTACCATTATAGGCGATAATTATTTGCGTTTATTTCGAAAATATGTTGCACTACGACCATTAAATATACAGGAACGTCGTTTATTTTTGAAGCATGTTAATTGGAAGTGTCAAAGAATGGTTGTTGGTATTCACAAAATTAGTGCCGTGCCGCAAGAAATTGCAAAATTTTTGAGGTTAGAAAATTGGAAGCAGTATACTGGACATTCGCTAAGAAGATTTCTTATTGATGGAGGCGATGACCTCACTCTTGAAAGACATAAAGGTTGGAAATTGAGTACGGTAGCAGAAGGATATATTGAAGAATTACGTATCAAAAAAGAGAATACTGCCAGAAAAATATTGCGACCTGACAAAGAAGGTACAAGTACTTGTTCAGATATTTCAGATGTTTCATCAACAGTTACGGAGAATATTTTGAGTTGTTAATGAAAATCTTTTGAATTGTTCGAAAATTGTTAGTGATAATTTCAGTGGTGCTTTGAATTTTGGCAATAATTGTACATTCAATATCACTATAAATAACAAATAAATACCTATATATAGTTGCCCAATCAGTTTGTTTTACTAAATTTGTAAGATACAATGTTTTTTTCTTCAAATTTCAATTAGAGAGCTCAAATGCAGTTACTTTTAGTTCTAGGATTAAAAGTGTTGCTAAGCAACGAGCAAATTTTTGTACGGTAAGGGAATTGATGGCTTTTGCAACTGTTTTAGTACAAAAATGTCAAAATTTTTTGATGGTTGGAGAAAAGTATCATTACAGTTCATTAATTTATCTTTTCCTAAGACCACTTGTGAAAATGATAGATTGCACACTAATTTCTACCAAAAAAAGTAGCTAAATTCACACATGTACTAAAAAATAATAAAACAAGTATTAAAATGCTTCTTTTTCTTATATTATATATGGTCTCGAAGGAAACAGGGAATACGCCAATACAATATGAATTTGGCTGGGTGCCAAAAAGCAAAAGGCCAAATTTAAGAAGACTGAAGAAGTAGATAATATATTGTCTACTTCTTATTATAATAACAACTTTACATTTAACTTTTATAACGTCTCAGAAAAAATGTAAAACGAAATCATTAATTATTATTTAGTTCTTGTTAGGTATCTAACATAATCACAAGAAATTTATTGTTCAATTGATTATTTTTCTGTTCTTTAGTTATAAAATATTTCATTATAATTCTTTTCGTTTTTGTCATCTCTACTACATATTACAAAATAAAAAATATTTTGTAGGATTTCTTAACTTTTCAGCATACGTGTTTATATACTTTTCAACACAAGTGTTGAAATACTTTTCAACACATGTGTGATATGGTTTAATTGACTTTCTTATTTAAAAAATACGTTTTTTTGAAGAATTTTTTACGTGGTCATAGGAAAAATAGTGCGAAATGTATCACTTTCCAAACTCGTCATGTAATATACTGTTAGGTTTTCGTTAGTCAATTTATATAAAACTTTTTTTTTCATCCTGTACTGTAAAATCGACTTCATAGTAATAGTCCAGAAAATGGCACTTTACCGTATCATTTTCATCAATCAGATATTCTTGACTCGGCTTCTTCGTGGCCTCGTCCACAAACATCTATATCGTACTGTACTAAATCACTTCCCGGACTATTGAAATAAAATTCCACTCGTTGACAATTCGGTAGATTCCTGATTAGCCAAGTCGCAGCCGATTTTATTTGACATATATTATGATTGACAATCGTATAAACATATAGTGTCGATCTTTAATGCAGTAAACAACGGTTTTTACTTTGGATTTTCATCAAGAAGATAGTAAATACCTAAATGCAAACTCTACCCTAGGCCGATATGAGGGTCGTGAGTCTTCTTCTTCTTCAACATATTGTATGCCTTAGGCCTGTAGTTTCCAACTTTGTTATCCTTGAGATGTTAATGTCCATGAATCCATCCATCTTTTTGGAGGTCATTTTAAAGGTCGTCGTGTCCTTGGTTTATTGCCTCGTGCGAACTTTGCTAATCTTTCTCTAGTTATCCTGTACACGTGTTCGTTCCAAGCTCTTCTACGTTCACGTCCCCATGTGACTATGTCTTCCATGCACCTCACATTCGTGTCTTATGACTGTGTTTCTCTTTCTGTCTCTTAGTGTGTACCTGCATAGTTTCTGAGTATTTTTATTTCTGCTGTTCGTAAGTAAATGACTTTATAGTTTTTTCGAAAAATCAATACTTTTTGACTGATTCATGATGAATTTTTGTTACAAAAAATAGTTATGTATGCCAAGGACCGAAAGTGCTACTTTGTTGGACGAGTCTGAAAATTGCGAGACGAACCAAGCGCGGCGAGCAACAGACGAGTCCAACAAAGTAGTATTTCAGCCGCGACGTTAACAACATGTTTTAGACGACGCATAAGATCAATTACAAATGTATTTAATGATATTTGTTTTCTTTTTCATCATCTTTCATTGTTATTCATTAATTTAGACAAAACTTCGAATAAAACAAATAATTTCAGAAAAATTTGAGGTTATGCAAAATCAAGTAAAAGTGTCAACTGTCACTTTCTCTACATGGAACATTCAAAACGCACTTTTCGGTATGTAAATGAATAAAGAACGAACAACTTTCAGATGGCGTCGTCTAAAAAGTATTTTTCAATCGATTTTTCACAAATATCTCAAAAACTTTAGATTTTGTTGAAAACACTGTAATGAGGTTAAATTTTATATTTAAAAAAAATAAAAATAATGTTTTTTTTTGGTTATAGACGTAATACAAACCGAGTTATGATTTATTAACAGTGGAACTTATTTAGTTAACCGAAGATTTTGAAAAAATTGAATAAGTGGAAATAAGTAAATTCTACGAAAAAAAAAAGTGTTAAATCTTTTTCAAACAACTTTAAAAAATCATTTAAATAAGACTTTATAAGACTTTGTAACACATAATATAAGCGAGTTATGACGAAAATAAAATAGAATCGTTTTATTCCATGGAAAAAAATCATTTCAACCGTTGATATTCTCAACCTAATTGAAATAAAAAGTTATAAATTTGAAAATCACTTCAATTGAATAAAAATAATAGGATCAATTAGTTTGAATAGTTTAAAGAGCTTGATTCTGAAAAAAATTATAATTAAATGGAGAAAGAATTTTTCAAAAAATTGTCTTTCATTGAACATAACTTAAAAAATAAGAAAAATATGTTAAAACTGATGGGGAACAAAAAGTTAGGTTTCTTTTAATAAATATTTTGTTTTTTTCTTCTTAACTTCAGAATTAATCGAGATGTAACATTTCAAGTTCACAGTAGCGTGTGTCTGATACAGTCTTTGAACGTTTTTGAACGTCTTTGAACTTTTTTGGCCTAATAGATTATATTTTTTTTTCACAAAACGGATTTTCTCATTTGAATTGTCTAAACAGTGCTCCAATAACTGATGAAGAAGATAACGATGACGAAAATATAGATAATAATAATGATTGTTAACTTTTACATATTTTTCACATTAATTTGTTAATTTTTTATTTAAATTGATATGTAACACACTACATTACGTACATGAAAAAATTATATCGAAATATTTCTTTTAAACCACAATTTACACAATTTTAATTTTTTTCCTCATGCTGGGATGAAAATATGCCAAATAATAAACATAAGTAATATTTTCAATTCTCAAAATAGGATCGTAAATGTTTTTTTCAACTTTCTTGCAATAAGAGATGATTTTTAAGGGTGAAAAATTTATGATAAAGAAAAATTCAAGTTGAATGCAATAAAAAGAACACTTTTAATATGCATCAAATAAGAAAAAGTACTATAATTGTTGGTGTTGGTTTTTAAGGGATGAAATATATTTATTAAGAGTTGAAAAACATACAATAGTATCCCGAAACAACAAGCGAACAATAACACAAAGATAATTCTTCTACTTCAGTATTCTAGACCCAAATTCAATATTAAAAATAGGTGTTTAGAAAGCTTTCATGTCGAATTTAACAAGAGGAAATGTCTGCTTTAATTAAACATGTATTGATTTCTAAGAATAAACAAATACGAAAAAAATGGTGAGGTTTTACTAGTTAAAACTAGTAATTTTAATTGTTTTCTTGTTGGATTGTTGTTATTTCAGGTTAATGGTTCTGCTTGTTATTGTTTGGAATACTTGTACGTTTTCTAAAGAAACGTTTCCTCTTTGAACAGGTGTTTTTTCTTCTCTCGTTTCTTTATTTAATTAGAAAAATTAGATTACTCTGTATATCAGAATAAGTGTAGGGTTTCTCTCGATTTGTGCAGATGCATTGAATTCTTGAAAAAAAAAACTTTTATATCACATATTTTTGCTGAAACCTTATTCTACAATCGCCGGGCTCAAATTGAGCTCTTACTTTGGCCTCTCAAGTCTTCAGATTTGTCCTCAATTAAATTTGTTTAGAACATATTCGTTGGTTCGATTGGAATCATTTAAATATTAGGAACTAATTCCAAATGGTGTTACAGGTTGAGGATTCAAAAACTGTCCAAGAATTTTTCAAAATTCCAACGTTTCGATCTTTTATTTGATCTTTATCAATGCAAAATATATGTGGTACATTATTTCTCAAACTTTTTATGATGGAATACGACACGGTATATAAGTGTTGATCAATATCGTGTGTTTGTTGGGTAAAATTTTTCATAGTACATGATGAAATTTAACTAATTTTTAAGAGGGTTGTTCGGTTAGAACCAGACTTGCTAGAACTTCTCAGACAACCTCGTATATCATTCGAAAACAGTCATTGTTATACATCGTTATTATATCCTGTATATTTAATAACAATAAAAAACGTTCCGAATTAAAATCGGAATGCATTGTCCATGAAACCGTGGTAATTATTCGATGAACAACCTTATCCAAAATTACCTCGTCTATTTAATATGAAATCAATGAAATGCAACTTTTCCGCTATTCAAAATAAGATCTGTTTGTTTAGTTTTATCTTTTATCGATAATATCCTGTGGAATTTTATATTTATAAATGGAGAAAGTCATTAAGTACGTAAATTGCCTTGTAACTGTTAATTTAAATAATCTACCGCACTACTTTTTTGCAATTATATAATACGTTCGAATGTAATTTGAACTACTTAACAAAATTAAAAGTTGTAATACGTGAAATATATAAACAAGGTTGTTAAATATACGAGGATAGTCCCAGAAGTACCTGGCTTGACCTTGAGATAGCGATAGTTAATTGAAAAATACCACTGTATTAGAAAATACACAATCTATGCAGCATAATGTTTTAAGTTTTGTCATGTCAATCAATAGTGAACGTTTCCAGTGAGTTTGTAAACATCGTTATGTGATACAATACTTTTATTTAAAAGGCATTACCCCAACCAATATAAAAGCTGAACTAGATTCTACTCTGGGTGAAAATTCACAGAGCAGTACTGGATGATCGTGGACTGAAAGTGCGCGAGCTAGCAGACATAGTAGACATTCCAAAAAGTGTGGTACATCGTATATTAACTGGAAATTTGGACATGAGAAAGCTGTACGAAAGATGGGTGCCGCCGGGTTTGCTCACAATGGAACAAAAACAGCGTCGTGTGTTTCACAGAATTATAGCCGAACTTTTGCGACGTTTCGTAACCATGGATGGAACGTTGGTCCATCGCTTCACAACCGAAACAAAATAACAATCAAAATAATGGTCTAAAAAGGGAGAAGCGGCTCCAAAGAAGGCAAAGACTGTTCCATCTGCAGGCAAGGTCGTGTTGATTTTTCGGGATACGCGTGGGATAATTATCAATGTCTTTCTTGAAAAAGAAAAATCTATCAATTAAATTGTTATATAGGAAGTATCAAAACAGTCAACATTTTATTACGTTCGAATATGTATAGAAAAAAGTCGTGTCCTATTCTAACGGTAAATAGCGTGCATTCCTCATACAAACATGTAAAATAATAACACCGGTAATTTTTTTGAGCATACGAGGATCGTTTTCACGAACTACGGTGGAATCCCGCAATTGTGAAGAGTGAGTCATACTAAAGAGCGATTGAACAGGCCCAGCAAATCAGTTAAATACCGCCAAAAAGGGAAAGCGTATTACAAGGTCCCATAAGTACCTGGCCTGACCTAGAGTTGGCTGTAATTGCTACAAAAATACCACTGTATTTTCCATCACTTCACAACCGAAAGAACAATCAAAAAAATGGACTGGAAAAGGAGAAGCGTCTCTAAAGAAGGCAAAGACCGTACCATTTGCAAGCAAGATCATGGCGTCGGTTTCTTAGAATGCGCGTTGGATAATTTTCATTGACTATATTGAAAAAGGAAAAATTATCAACGGCGGGTATTATGCGAACTTACTGCAACGTTTGAGCCAAGAAATCAAGCAAAAACGGCCGCATTCGGCTAAGAAGAAATAATTGTTTCTTCAAGATAATGCATTAACTCATACATCCATTATTTTGCTATCTCATACACCCTATTCGCCCGATTTAGCTTCCTCGGATTATTTTCTGTTCCCAGATTTGGAAAAAATGGTTTGTTGGTCTAAGATTTTCCAATAATAAAGAGGTGATGTCGACAATGAAAAGTGTTTGGAACTAAAAGGAGATTACGTTGAAAAGCAAATACATTTTGTGCCAAAATTTTTGTGTTTTCTTTGTTGGGCCATATACAAATAAATTTCGTACACATCATAAACTTTCAAAAACAAATGATTCTGTGTTATTAAATAGAATAAAACAGATAAAATTATTCTCATATTCAAACTAATTAATAAGTATGCACCCAAATACAACTTAACTGCGCTTTTAAATATTATGAGTTTGCTTCATTTTTGCCAAAGCATCTAATTCATCCAAACACAAAAGGATCTATTCTCACATCTGAAAAAATATAAAAATTATCAAAGAGTTCCGACCGCAAAACTGATATACAGAAATAATTTTAAAGAAGCGTTTATAGTACACATTCTCACTCAAAAATAATGAAAAGCCTCCCTATTATTTGCAATAAATTAGTGGGACGATAAAATATTTTATATGGACTTTGCGTCATGCCACTATACAGGAGCGACTAAAAATTGGCTACATCGAAATAACATACGTTTTATACCAACCGGTGACGGTTAAGGAATGTTTTAAAAGAAGGACGACTGGAGACCTAGTAACAATTGGAGAAATTTTGAAGAACGAAGACTATACAAAAGAAAATTAAAATTTAATACGTTCTGGCTAACGTCTGATTGGAATAAAATTTATCTTCCAGCAAGACAACGATCCCAAGCATTCCTCGAGGCTGTGTAAAGAGTATTTGAAAGAGTTGAAAAGGAAAAATGTGCTGAGAGTAATGATTTGGCCAACCTCAACCCTGGAAGTCAGAAAGCAGTGTCCTACTTCCGCTTCATACCTATGGAATGTCCTAGAAAATAATGGAATCAAATATACGACGATTATTTGTCGAAATTGATACAGAGAATAATCCCAAAATTGTGCACCGAAATAATAAAATCAATATCGTTCGTATAGTTTTTATTTGTTGAGTATCAAACAAACTGTAGGGTGAGTAAAAACTTTTGACCGGTGTCTAGTTATTTTAATAATAAGACGCTGGTGGAGGCGAAATAACTGTTTGTAGATTTTTACTTTTTCCGTATATTTTGCTACTTCAGGTAAGAATTGAACTACCACAAAATGTTCAACCAACTTATTATTACTAACGAAGACGTGAACTAGTAAAATCCACTACTTATGTCGTGTAGTATATTTTATGCTGTTTATGGATCATCAAGTATAGATAGAGTATACATTGAAATTCCTTATTTACATCTTTTGTATAAAATTGATCATAAAACCAAATAGGAAACATTAAAAATAGATTTTAGTACCATACACACACGCTACCGTGCTTCATTGCACAATAACTATCGAAACGAGCGAGAAAAAGCATGAAAATATCGCGTGAATCAGGAAACGATGCGAAAAAACATTCACACACATAATTTCTCTATTTCAAGAACTGGGACGCACTAAATATCTCACGTTACCTATAAATTTAAAAAGAAATTCACAATCGGTCATTAAGGAACATAAATTTGAATATAAAATAAACAAATAAATAGATCTGTTGGAAATTATTTCGGTAATTTAGTAGATAATATAATCCAGTTACGATTTTTAAAGCAAATGTTATGTTTAAAACCATTTCGTTTGCAATAAACTAAAGTTATTAAGTACATAAAAAAATAAACATTTTAGCTGCTCTTAATAAAGTGGTCTAATTATTCTTGTTTTTATATGGGGCAGTGTAATTAGGTTATCTAAAAAGGTTCCACCTGAAGATGTCAGTACTTATAAATATAAGTTGGGAAATACATTGAACACGATTCTCACGATAATTTCAGTCATTTTTGAGCGCTTTTGAGTCATGTGAAGATTTTTCTAAAAATAGCAAACTTATTGCAGAGAAAGAAGGGTCATTTTTCTCTTTAGGAAAAGCAGGCAGTTTGTTATGGCACAGAACGACCATATTTTGTTTCAAGAACAACTGTAACCTTTTATAGTTCATAGTTGAAAGTGAGTGGCCAAGAGCCGATAAAGTTAGGTTAGGTTAGGTTCTTCTGATAGGCCCTTCATGACCACTTGACATTATCAAAAACCGATGCCAATTGGGGGCTTTGGCTTGAACATTCATGTCATTCGGCAAGCTGTGAGGCTTTCAAACGCGCTTGTGTGAGTTCTTGGCACTCACAGATGAAGTGGTCTGCAGTTCCATCTTTCTCCATACGCCAGCGGCACTCCGGATCGTCAGTGATACCAATGGTGTGGAGATGGCGTCTTAGATGTGTACTTGTCTCATTCCAGGTGTCTTTATCCAATCCGCCTCCTCCGCAGAAGCCTGGTTCGTCTAATCCATTAATCCTGGAGTCGTTTGTGTACCAGGTGCCTCCATTATTTAGTATAGCGGGCTTGAAGTCACTAGTCAATTGCTCTCTCACTCAGTGATATACGCCTCCAATCTCTACTATTAACAGTAGCATGCGGTCATTGCTTATCAGAATGATTGGACCCGCAGCTTGCGTTCAGAGTTTTGAATGACCAATTGGTCCAGCCCGCAGTTCTTTGTGGATGATTTCCTCTATGCTGTCCTCATGACTTTAAATTGTATCAGATAAGAAACTCAATAGAAAGGCTCTAGTTAGGTCCGTGATACTGAGAGACGCGAGGCGCTGGAGTCTTTAAAGTCGCACTCTTATTTTTGCTTTCTCCATACAGGGCCACCATACGATCACCCCTTACGTGAGGAAGGGGTTAAACCACTGAGGAGGATCTTAGATGGATAGAGGATCTTAAACCAGGAGGATCTTAGATGAAAGACCTTATGTACAACAGAAGGCCCTTCTGCATGCCCAGAGAGAGAGCTGGTGACCTTTTTTATTTTGTGACAATGCGCCTTGCTAAACGATTAACCAAGAAAGAGAATAATGGGCCAACGGCTTTATTCTTCATCGTGGCAATCCGCCGGGTCAATCGAATAATTAAGAAATTGATTTAACGTTGGGATAAATGGATTGTTAGACGAGGGGGTTCATTCAAATTTGATGTCGCATTACTACTTTATTTTTAATCAATTGATTTATAGTATTGTTTATACGTCACCTCACCTAGTCGAACAGATAAGTAATCATACTTATAATATGTTACTTTTTCGAAAAAGCCGCTTAAGGATCGATCTGATTCAATTAGTTATTTTTGTGAGTAAGTAAAAATTAGCGTAGTACTGATAAGAAACGATAAATATGATGAAAGTAAAAAGAAAACAGATCAGAATTTGTACGCTTGTGTTTTATGTTTTGCATGTTTGTAATTTAAATATAATACAGCAGATTGCCAAGCCCCCTACTTGTAGGACGAAAATAGATGTATTTAAACATTAATAAACCATTTGTCCCTGAGTGGTTCATCATCATTGCACTTTATCAGGGATCTAAAATAAAACCGAGAGCTATTTATGCAACTATTTTTCGAAAAAAATCGCCAGTATTCCTGTTGATTGTTGTATCGTTGTTTAAGAAAAATAAGGGTATTTGAAAGGTTGTTGTATTAAACTGAAGGCAGCTAATTTTTTTAATAATCGTTAATATGATCAGAGAATCGATGTATTTGAATGTTATTGATGGGCTTACAGCTTTGACTTGGCACCCAGTGATTTCTCAATTCACAACTTTATAAAAAAACAAATTATTAAGCAAAAAAATAAATGAAGTTCGTTTCAATAATCTGACTAGCGTACTCGACGAACATCAAACTATTGATAGCCCACTATCAGTGTACAAACTGTCTTAAATACTAAATCTTATCGTATACAATGATAACTCTAAATAATTATGAAATTTTTGTCGTTTAAATTTAATTGAAGATGAAAATAAGCATTTGGAGATACATTGATGAGGTTTGAATGCATAATCATGAATAATGGAAACTTTTAATCACTTAACTATATGATTAACAGATTCTAATGGTTTGGAAATGGAGGAAACGTATATCATTTTAAATGAAGTCCAATTTTTATATTTTTTAATGAATTTCCATTTTTTCCGTATTGTGAACCGTTATAGGGTTGAAAGGGTGCGTTTTAAGGAAAAAATAGTCTTAATGAAGAAGGCTGCACAACCTCTTATTTAAATTTTTTTTCGATATTTCCGAAATTTGACATTATTTTGTTTTTTTTTTAAATTTTTAATACCCTTCCTATGTACCCTTTTTTACTTACATATACAATAGAACCTCGATAATATAAAGGCAAAGGGAAACGTTAAACAATTTGAGTTATAGTAAGGGTTTAAGTCAAATAGTTTTTATTGGTTTATATTTTGACTTACAGAGGTTTGACTTTGAGCTTTGTTTAGGACTTAAAAATATTAACGAGCTACGTTAAATGAAACTTTGAAATCTGAAAATGTACGAGTACATACCTACTTTATTTTACATTTAAAGGTACATTTAGTCGGTAGTTTTTTTTGTTTCAAACTATCCACACTTTCTACGTGAATTTTATTTTCAATCTTAAATCTGTATTAATGATGTTCTAGAAAAGATCGTAAAGTGTTTAGAGCTTTCTTTGCTTCGCTGATAGATACAATCGTAGGCATAGGTAGGTGGAAAACAGTCACGTTTCGTCACCGTTTAAAACGTCGTATCCATCCAATAAACTCTCCAATTGACCTTTCCATTCTATGCAAACTTCTTTGCTTGCTTTGCACTTTGACAAAAAACTTTTTTGAAGGCCAGATCATGTCTTATCTTGGAATTTTCCAACTAACGATTGCAGGTTTTAAAATTTGCAGTGTAGATGTAGATGTCTTTTCCATAAAAGACTTCTGGCTTCTTCAGTTGTTCAGTTTCGTTTTTTAATATGATGGATAATGTACTCTCATGTATTCCAAACTGGACTGCAACGTTTTTTCTTTTCAAACTAATTTTCATAGCATCTATCGGTTTTTACTTCTCAGCATGTTATTGCTTTCAGTTTTCGTTTTGAAATCATTTCACTGTATTTAGACTTTATTTAGTCTATTGTTTAAAGCCATTTGGTAAACAATGGACAATAATCATGGTCTACAGGAAGCCTTTTATGTTAGCACATTCATTCAAAATCACTCATTGATAGATGATTGAAGTTACAAAGGTCTTCATAGTTACGACTTTGAGTTACTGAGTGCGAAGCCCAAATTATTCGTTTAAGTTAAGTACAAGATATTTTGGACTCCGATGGGAAAGGAAAACAACATTTTATGAATTCATAGAGGTTATTACGTTATTGGGGGTATATTGTATTATAATTTCCATGTTGAATTCGTTCTAAGTGTGTTCGTTATCTAATAGTTCAGCAAGTATAAATTCGTGATAATAATCGAAACTTGTTGCTTTCACTTTTCTTTACCAGGCGTGTTTAATGCCAATCGATATTTTTTTTCAAAAAAACAAGCTGCTACAAGCACGCAGTCGACATTTCTGAAAAGGCACGTCGGCTATGCCACATTCTATATATTTAAATTGTGTTCTTGTTTTCTTATTTTAAATATTTTCAGTTTGCTATTCTAAAAATATTGTTTGAAAACTATGAGAAGATATTCCTACACTCATATACGTGAATAACAATTAAGAATATACATCAAAAAGACCAATATCGTTGGTTTATATTATAATTAGTATTAAATGTTTTTCAAGTGGTTTAAATTCATCTTCGTAAGTGTATTAGTCAAGTTTTGAGGACCGAAGTTTTTTCTACTAAAAATTTATTTATTATATACATTCTTAATGCTTTGTATAAATTTGGTTCATAATCGTTTTGTAATAGCTTCGTTCGCTGTAGATATCCCGAACGTGTTCTGTGATCAAATTCATGCACAGTTTGAAATTGTGAGTTCGCGGTGCTAATAAATCATATGTAGGATTAAAAATCTTGTGTTCGCGAAACACAAAAAAGTCCGAACGTATTCTGAAAACGTCCAAAATATCCTCGGACCTGAGTAAGGATTGTTAATCCGGCGCATGTTCATCCATCCTATTTGGTATTTTTATGATATTTATCACGAGTTAACCTCTAACCTAGTTGCTTTTCTACGTACTTACAATAAAAAAAATGTGAATATTATAAACATTTTATTCTCCTAGCTAGTTTTGTATTCAAATCAGCATGCGTATTTGACACGTTCAGAAGATATTCAGAATACATTCGGAATGCGTTCAAATTATCTACCGCGAACAAAGCTAATACCACCACAATAGTAATTACGTTGTTGTCAGATCTTTTGCATTTACGGAAATAAATTATTTTAAATGGACCGCCCCAAATTTTTCATATATTTTATATCTAAATGCAATAATTTCTAATTTCTGAATATGCATACAGAGTTATAACCATTTTTCGCAAAAAGGCGAAATGAATTTGTGGTTGGTTAACGTTTCCATCAAAAGAACTACGTTCTGTTTTTTGTCTAGCATCTGACACTAATGTTAAGACGTTTCTTGATTAAAGTATTATCACGTTCCCGTGCTTCTTTTGGAGTTACCCTTGTATTATTAATTACTTTTAAGCGCATAACGTGACCCACGTAAGCTAATTTCAGTTACAGTATAACCATACCCTCTGTTTTATTATGCATTAGCATTAGTCTCTAAGTATAATATCCACATTATTTAAGTTGAATTTTTTTCATTTTGTCATTATCTACGATTACATCCAATACAGAAATATTGAAAATACATAATATTCAGTCAATTTAACATCAAGATCAGAACTTTAGAGCAGAACACTTCCCTTGTGTTTATAAATGCATCTTCTACCTATTATTCTTTATAATTTACCGCTACTTTGGGCCATTATCGAGGCGTCGTCGGCAAAACGTATTTTGTTTATTTATATTGTTCGTTGTGTATTCATATATAGCATCATAAAAATTTTTATCCCTATCAAACACCTTTTCTTATACTTTTCGATTTTGATTCTGTAGTGCCTAACGCGATCGAATATTTTGTTGTAAATAAACAAAACAAACGAAAATATATAGACGCCCTGTATTAGATAATTTGGAGCGAATAATGCTTCCCTTGTCATCATTGCATTTCTGAATACCAGCTGCACTTCGCCGATGTCTTATTCAAGCTTTCTGTATACATAAATTTTTATATAAATGAAAATTTTATAGCTATTATTTTGTGACTGATTATTCTCGTGTGAAATATTATATTATATACCTACATGAACTTTTATAAAAGTGTGAAAACAACGTCCTTTCTAACCTACAATAAAGGGCAGTGTCTATATATGTATTATAAGCCGTTAACAACGAACTGATTCATTACATATAGGTATAATATATATAATAAAATAATTAAAAACTCACCAACAATAATCATGTACAACACTGTTTTTATACACAATTTTTTTAAAACACACACTATTTATAAGTGAAATCAACAGAGCTCAATTTCAAATTCCTCGTTGGAAAAAAAAAGTAAATAAAAACATAAACAAAAAAACTGCGTGAACTATTATTTAACGTATTATTTTAAGCGAATATGTTTATTGTTCAATTTCGATTTAGTTGTGATGTTTTCTCATGCTCTCACAGTTTTCGGTTGCGTTTAACATGGGTGGGAAGCGCAGTTGCCAGCTAATCCGTATTATAAAACCTAAGCCACTTATTCATAAAGATAAATTTAAATGAAAAATAAATTTGAAGATGTTCATTCGTGTGATTGATTTTTTGGATAAACTACGGAAATGATACTAATAGGAATAAGAAGATATAAAAATTATATTGTTTTTTATGTTTATACAGTAATCGTTCCTTTTCATAAAACCTACTCTTCTTTTTATTGATAGCTTGTATAATAATTGTTTTTTAAAGAATAAAATCACTAAAAATTGTAATCGAAATAATTACCTAATTTCGAATGTTATCATTCTTCATAAATTGCTCGTTTAAAATATTTAGAATAATGAGTTGATTGTTGATGTAACAGAGTCAAAGCATTAAAAAATAACTACATTTTGAGAAAAAAATAAATATAACCAGTACTTCATTGTAAAATTTTAAATCTAGCAACGTCGGAGAAGAATTAAATGAAGTTTGCTAGTCTTTTCAACGAGCTCAAAATGCATTGCTGACATGCGCCGAAGAATTTCAACACATCTGCATTGATTGATTAAATTAGTTTCCAACGACTGGGGGTATTAACCAAATACAATATACTGGGAAGCTGAGTAGGCGTCAAGGGAATCAAAATTTCAAATAATTTTTCGAAAATTATGTAAATTTTGAGTAGATTTTGAATTTATTTCCATATGAATTCATATATATTATTAAATTATACGTGCATGGAGTATATTCTATGTGGCAGTATAAGGTGTTGTCTAGCTAGTGGGATAGAAATCGTTTTTCATATTCTAAAGTGAAATACAGTCTATGATCTAGGCGAGAGCTCCAATGTACATTGACCGTTAAATTTAAAATGAATAATTCATTTCAGTTAGATCGATATAGTAATTTTTATATCCACAGGTATATTTTGATCTAATGTTGAATACGGAATACAATATTTGTATTTCCAAAAAATATTCAATTATAGGTTTTTCGTTTATGCTAAATAAAATATTGTAGATATTGAAATCCAGCCTTAAGTAGGCAACTATAAATACGATGTTAATATTTTGGTTGCCTATATATTAGATATAGGTCACCTATTTCTTTGGGCTCTACAACGAGTCTTTCATTTTTTTCTAAATAATTTTTTTTATTCCTGCGTTAAGTCCAATGACTTGTGTTTACTGGGTGATGTTTAATCTTATTTGTGATTCTGATGACCAGCTATCTTGCCATCTTATTTGTGGTCTTCCACTTGATCTTTTCCCTTCGGGTTTTCCATCTCTTATGATCTTTGCTAGTCTGTACTTCTCCTTTCCCGTTACGTGTTGTCTTACTATATCCTGAATATTACATTGTTGCCGGATATCTTCGTTTCTTACATGGTCTCGTCTAGTCTTCCCTATTAAGCATCCTAATGTTTTCATCTCAGTTGTTCTTAGAGTTTGTTTTGTTTTCTTTGTATCGACTCTGGTTTCTATGGCATACGTCAGTATTGGTGTTATACATGTTTTGTAGATTCTTGTTTTCGTTTCTATTCCTATATGTTTGTTTCTCCACACTATGTCCCTTAACGCACCTGTTGTGGCTGCTGCTTTTCTTACTTGGTATATCGTCTCTTGGTAAATATCGCGGTGGCTTGTTACATCTACTCCTAAGTATTTTGATGACATTACTTGCTTTATGATTGTCCCTTCTATCTCCAGCTTACATCTTAATGGTTCCTTAGATACTGTTAGAAATTCTGTTTTCTCTGGTGTAACATTCGCTATTAGATATCAGTACCGCATCATCCGCATAGCATAGAATCGTGATGTTTCTGTTTCCTCTTTTGTATCCTTGTAGATCTTTTACTTTTTTTTATCATTTTGTCCATAATCAGGTTAATTAGAAATGGACTTAAGCTGTCTCCTTGTCTTATACCTGTGTTCACCTTTATTTTTTCAGAAATTATTTATTTACTTTAATTCAAATATGAACCGTGAAAATGCTGTTTAATACTACATATACTAATTTAATACTTACTGCAAAGAGCAACAAAAAAATTTTATTTATAACAATAAATAGAAATAAAATTTATTTTGATACGGATACTGGCAAGTTCCAACTCGGTAATACTTTTGGACTTGATGTTGAAATTGAGGAGATAGAGGCATTAAAACGAAAAAATAATTTAAAATTCGTTTTATTAAACAAATTAGATAATTTTAGTCATTATTTTTTTATATTAAATTAACATATTCATTTTATTACAAATCGATAAATTTTTTGTTAACAGAAAGTCACAATATTTGAAGTTTGATTTCTGCAGAAATAATTTTGGTAATTATCTAGATTAGGTTACACCCCTCCGATTTAGTTAAAATTTTAGTATGTTATAGAGAAAATTACGCTAAACAAGAATATGTATATATTAAAACTTTACACCAATTTTCACATTGTCCTATTCTGTCCCTCTTATATCTCTTCTAACGATTAATTTAAAATATTACAATCACTGAAAAATTATTATAATTATTTGATTCTTTAAACGAAAGAAAGTACCTGAAGGGATGGTTTCCGCACCCTATATATATGAATATTTTTGTTCAGCGTGATTTTCTTTATAACACACTAAAATTTTAACGAAATAAGAATGGTGTAACCAAATATATATAATTTATTCAGGACGTTCTGTTATATAAATAAATAATAAAAAATACGGGGTATTTTTATCACAATAATTATTCCGTTTTAAGTACCATACTTCAGACAATTTTGTTTTTTTATGTTTGAATATTTTTCTATTTGATATGAGCAGAATATTTGCATTTTCTGCTATAAGACAAGCAGCATATATCCTTTTGAATTCTGATTCTAGACATTGAGAAACAATTTTATTTTGCTACTTTACGTCGATAATAAGCTTTATAAAAATGGGTTGTTTTTCTCAATTCTCAACTGGATGAATTCAAAGATAATATGGCTGCCTACTCCAAGGAACAAGGAGAGCGTTTTCACCAAGATGTGATGAACTTTGAACGGCGTTATCAAGGGTAGTACAACGAGAATATGATAGGAGATAATATATGGAGCTTAATAATAGATAGCTCCTACGAGCATAAAACACTTTTAGACATTAATTTCCTGTTAAACTACAAAAAAATATTATTGTTTATATAAATCTTACATAAGAAAACTATTATGTCATAATGTAAAATAAAATTACTTTTGCTAAACAATTGAAAAGCTGCTTTAGATTAAAATTCGACATGCTAAAAGTCAAACTCAAAAATTGTGTTGACCTTTGTTATCATTTTTATCATTTTCAAAATTGAATTTGATTATAATGGTGAGAAATATAAACAATTTTGATTTTCGGCTAATTACCCAGTACAATTGATATAGTTTGAGGCCTGCCCTTTGTAAATATATGTTTCCTCCAAGTTAGACGTCTAGCCAAGTGCATGCCTAGGTATTTTGCGCCCTCTGCTTGTGGAAGTTTACTCTTGTTTATATTTACCAGTGGAAATATTAATCTTCTTATGTCACGTGTATCGATTTTGCTTCATCGGCTTTAATCCGCCATGTTTATCTTCTTAGAACGAATGTCACGTGTAATGATTTTGCTTTATTGGCTTTAATCCGCCATGTTTTCAGCCAGCATTGTGGGATGACTTGTTGGATCATTTTGAGATGATAGCACAGCAGTGTCATCAGCATATGTAGCTGTGATAGTGGATCTTCAAGTAGGTAAGTTTACATCAGGTAAATAATTGGTCTTAAGACACTTCCTTGCTTGTCTTGTGTCACTGTGAAATTTCTGCTAGTTTGAGGAGTTGATAGTGGGAATCGGAAATTAATTTCTCAAGTTTTGACTTGCAGACCGCTATGCCAGACTTTATCGAAACCTCGAGACGCATTAAGGAAGGATGCAAAACAGTATCTTTTGTCATTTAAATACCTTATTAATTTAATTAACTAGCCTATGAATTTGTTCTACCGATGCATGCTTATTTACATGTAATTGACAAACAAAAAGTCTTATGTCAACTTCGAACAAACAACAAACGAGCAGTGTTACCAAGTTAGGGGTTTTCTCCCCAAATTTAGGGTAAAAAATGTGGGATTGGATGTTTTTGAGGGTATTATATTTTTAGGAGTACTTTTAGAGATTTTTATACCTTTTATTTTTAATTATAAACCAAGCAAAATAAAGGTCTAATAGTATGGGAAATTATTTAATGTCAATATGTATGATTGTAAAAAATTAGAATCTGAAAAAAATTATATGTTACTAGGCATTTTAATATTTTATATTTTTAATGTATTATTTATTTATTTCGGGTGGAATCCCTAGTAACTGTGGGTATTTTAGGGGTTTTTGATTTCGGTTTTAGGGAAAATTTTTTTTTTAGAGTTGGCAACACTGAAGACAGTTCCTGATCGGTACTAGTACAGTCAGTACCTATCCGATAATGTGTATATCCAATTTAAAATATTAAATGTCATCGGAAATTTACTAGGAAATTCAAGCAAGGTGAAATTGCGAAAAGCTCGGATTGATTGAATATCAATTACAATTTTTTTTTCATCAAATTTGTCTGAGCACAATTACTATAATCGGTGTAATAAGAACCCGCATTTTAATTATAAACAAATTAAGTTATAAATACCTACAACCTATTTGAACTCTTGTTACTTTGATAACAATAAAAAATTTTAAGTCTTCTTAAAATATAATTAAAATAAAAAAAAACGTAAAATCGTATTATGGAAACAGATCAAAAGTATACATAAACTAATCATTAATAATGGCCCAAGTTTTTAGCAGAGACCATGTAAAATGTGAGTATATAGCCATAATAAATGACATTGTTTTATTCTGAAATTTTATGGTTATCATCCATGGTAATAATGGCACTATACTTGAGAGATTTAGACCAATATGATTTTTTTATTGTTTAAAATCAAGTTTATAAACTTTCGAAGCAAATAATCTGTAATGCCTAGTTTATACGAAGCCTTCACTAGCTGCCAGTCCTGCAGCAAACCTGTTAGCTCGGCCACTGTTGTTTAGACGAGGCCATTCATTCATTCATATTTATAAACAACTTCTCTGTACTATTAAGAGAAGAATTGATTGATATACATTAGAATAAAAAACAGCGAAACGACTTTCTATAAGAAAATGGTCAAGACCTATAACTAGAGCTTCTGATTTGTTACTGAAACAACCAAGACTCTTCTGAGTTCAAATTGGTTTTATACTGAAAACTTTGATGAGTTACTTTCACTTATACAGAGCTCGTGTCAACGCCAAGACACTGCATTACCAACAAATATAAAATTAGAAGTGTCGTTATCGTTTTGGCTTTACAAACAGATCATATCCATCAAACCATTTTTCTTTTGGCTCATGAACGTTCCTGGAAGTTCTACAACAAAATTGCGAGAAAATTCAACGAAGAGGAAAATTCGTTTATGGAAAACACGAATCCTTGTAGTATAAACGGCGTTGTGATTCATACAAAAATAAAGAAACGCGCGCTTTGGTACTAGAACAACTTGTAGACTTGTATCAATGACTATCGATGAAGTAATTATCTTCTTCTTCTTTTCTACTCCGATTCCATAGAAGGGTTCAGGATATACGAAAAGATTTTCCTTTTATACTTTAACAAATCTATCCTTACAATGTCCGTCCATTTTTTTTTTCTAAGCCCATTCAACTTCTTCAGGCTTGGATCATATGACATTGGAGTTCTAATATCTGATTTGTTATCGATGATGATGATAATCTCCTGTCTGTGGTATTGCGATCCAATTTTTTTCAATGACGTATGTTTTTGCTCAAAAAATGTTTGGTTTGTTGTCTAATCTTTCACGGCGTTAATTCTGGGCCCGTATACTCCTCTTCCAATTTTATCTGCTGTTTTCGAGTCATTCATGTACAACTTTTTTATTTCATTTTGATGTTGGTACGCTTTTTCCGTGAATTATTTATTAGTTTGTTGTTAATCGAAAAATATACAAGATCTGGGGCTGGGGGGAGCGTTTACAAGCCAAAGGCTAAATCATTTGAAGGATACGATTCGGGTGTAGAGCCAGAACGATAGCGATACTCTTCTAAGTAAATTTTGATTGGTGATTCATCTCTCATCAGAGTGTCTTGGAGCTGAATCGTGATCTGTATAAGTGTGAGCAGCTCACCAAAGTTTTCAGCAACCACCAATTTGTACTCAGAATGATCTTGATTGTTTCAGTAACAAATTAGAAGCTCCATTTATAGGTCTTAACCAGTTTCTTATCCAAAGTCGTTTCGCTTGTCTTCAGGACTGGCAGCTAGCGAAGGCGCTTCGTATAAACTCTACTTAATTGTACAAAAACCTAACGCCAATAACATTATTAGCAACAACGTGAGGCAAATCGATAATAATTTTGGTAGTGATGAGTATACCAAAAACTAAGATGCATTACCATTTTGCATGGTCCCGCACTTCCTGATTCCATAATTTGAGCAGACACCAATTCAATAATCACAAAATGTCAATCTCCATCACAACTTATTAGTATCACTAAAAAATGGTCCACACACAAATTTAATTTATTAATCGCCAGATAGACCAGTTCGGGGAATAACTAAACAAAATTAAAACTGCCAAGTAATTGTATGTTTTTACATCTTTTTATCAAATATGTTTTCGATACTTGTGAAAAAAAACTACCTGAAGATTTAATTACGATATTAAAATTATTCCCAACGTAGACCTAATCGATCAGTTGTCAAGTAATACTATTTGGACTTTCGCTAGGATCTCTATCGATACCGGGATCAGGTTCTGTAAAATAACTCCACAGCATTTCTTTGGCTTTTCTATCCCAAACGTTCTTATTTTCTTGTATTTCCTTAGTTTTGCTGGCTACTTCGTCATCTGGTTTGCCGTAGTTTGGAGGATTAGCGTACGGGTCATAACCTAATACCGATAACATGGGCGCTATTTCAGCCATGTCTCTAACGACATCTTCAGGTATTTTTCCTACCCATTTTGTCATGGCTTCTAGATTTACTGGTTTAATTACTTGATCACTAGAACGTTCCACCCTGAAAAATGTAAATATAAACCATTAATAAAATATAAATAACGAAATTCGAAAAAAATGTGTTTGATTATAATTAATTTTCGTTGTAATTTATAAAAAACAAAATTGAAAAATTAGATTATATAAAACGTCATGTATTACGTCACTTAATAAGTCTGACACTGACACAAGATGGCGCTGCCATTGTTAAATTCATATAACGTTTATTAAGTATCAACTTTTAAAAAACTATGTATGAAATATCATGACATTTCGATTAGTTAAAAACAAGTGACAGACATTTAAGTGAAGCTACTTTTTTTATTTTCAAAACAATGGATTTAAAATAATTTCGTGGGTTAATTTATCATTGCTTCTTGATGACGTCACTCAATACGGCGGCCTTACTGAAATGTTTAAAATACCTATAAAATTTTTTAATTTTTAATATTTTTCTGTATAAATATCGATCAAAGAACTAAAAAATATATAATAAATGTTGCATATTTTGAGCTTCTTTGTTTCGGGTAAATAAAGAAGGAAGCGACTTCGACAATTCAAACACAAATAACGCTCGAACATGAAAATTGGCGAATATTATTCAAAAATTACCGATTTGACCGATTATTTATGAACAATCGAAAATCTTTATTTTAATTGTTTTGCACAGAAAAATCAATTTATCTCAAGGAGTAAAATGATTTTAGGTATTGGTAAAGGGGTAAAGGTATGCTTGATAAAAAAAGAAGTACGTTGGTACTACTTTTCGATACTCACATAAAATACACGGTGATTCATTAAAAAAAACGAGAATATAATGTATTAGCATTTTGAGTATGAATATTATTGAATTAAATAATTTTACAAAATTTTGATATTGCAAGCAATTGCATGCCATTTTTTGCATCATGTCAAGCAGCCCTATGTTACACTTCGTAATTCGTTCAATTAATGTTGACGCAAACGGGGGTGTCAGCGCGGTCGCGAGCGTAATAATTTAGAAATTGACCTTTATACACAACTTTTAAAATAACCTTTCATTAGTAATCAACATAGACATTAAAACTTTTGACATAATCTCAAATCAACGTTCATTTTTGTTAATTGTCTAAACATTCTGATTCATGATTCGGACAGCAGAGAGAAATTTAAACAAACTACACCTTTAATTGGATCTCGAAATGTACATAAACAATTCATTCAACTAGCTCTAATCTACCACAATAGTATCATGTTCGAAGTTTAAAGTTAATCGTTCTGCTAACGCGAGTTTTACAATTTCAGTCGAGCGTTAAGGTGTGAGAAGTTAGAGGCGAAAACTATTTTATCGTGTTACGAGTGTAAAACGTTTCCAAATCGCCTGAAATTTCGAATCAACAGATAAAAAAAAACAAGTCGTTTTTATCCATTACTTTTTATTGTTTGCTGATTCTCTTTTACGTATACTTTGTTGTGTTTCACGAGTTTAATAGCTTACGTGTATTGCTTAAGAAATAAAAATATATCATCATCAAGCCTTTCAATCCTTTGTATTATGTATATCGCTTTTAGCGCTTTAAAATCCTTTTTTGAAGTGGATTACTCCTCGTTTTCTATTTTTGTGTTTTTTATAGTTTATCTTTTATCTTGGCTGTTTTTGTTACTATTTTCCATTCCTCTAATTTCCGGCATACTCTCCAGTTCATTATATAAAGTGTTTCTATGTCTTCCTCCATTTCGTTTCTCCAAATCTTTCTCGGCCTATCTCTTCTCTTTGGCCACAATTGCATCCCTTCCGTTATTATTTTAATCATTTTAGATGGGTTTCTTCTCATTATATGCCCAGCCCAATTGAGTCTATTTCTTCGTTTTTCTTTGCTCTCCTTTCTACCTCCTGTGCTATGTTTGGACCTGTTGTAGTTCTCATTATCTTTCACTCGGTTCTTTTAAGTTTTTCTCATTAATGGTCTACATTACTTTTTATTGTTTGCTGATTCTCTTTTACGTATACCTACTTTGTTTTGTTGTATTGTTTTATGAGTTTTTAAAATAGTTTTTAAAATATTGCTTAAGAAATAAACATATATGGAAACATTTAAACTCTGTGTTAAATTTGGGTCAGCTACCTGTGCTGGTGAACTCCTAGCTGGACCCTGTTCGTACTTTCTGTGTACCTGTTTTTTATTACTGTTGAGGTGGAAAACAATTTTTTTTATTAACAATTTTAAATTATTACAACAGTAAATAATAAGTACTGATTAAAAAACAAGGAAATACGTTTTTGAATGACGAAAATCGTAGCAATTTGAGAAGCACGGTGTTTACTATATTCGGTTTCCTCAAAATTTTATGGTAGATGGCGATACTAGATTAAATCCATACGATTTTCAGTTAGTGGGTTATAGCATTGAAGTTACTACTGTAGCTTAATTGATAAAACGAAGTTTTTATGATGAATAATTTCATTTATTTAATAATTTTGTCGTCATTATTTCTTGCCAATTCCCATCATAAATGGTTTATCGAATGAAAAATGACATGAATTGACGTCCATTGAAGCCAATTGACGTCTATTGTCATTTGATGTTGATGGATGTCTTGTGATGTCGATTTATGTCAATCATATTTTGGTTAATTTAATTCATTCTTTCCTAATAATGCCCAAAATTTCTTTCGTTTTGGCACATAAACAGCTATACAGGAATTAACTGCAAAAAAAACTGAGCTCGCTACATGCTTCCTATGAGGAGAGATCGCTATGTTGTGAAAAAATACTATTGAAGTCAAGACTTGATAAACGTTGTTCGGATTTGCCCTCAAAAAATTAACCGTTAAAAAGTGGTTTGCAAGTTTGAACGAGGCCAAATAAGCACCAAAGAAGAAGCAAGCAGTGGACCCAAAGAAGCTGTCACAGACAAAAACATCAAGAAAGATCACAAAACAATTGCGGATAATCTTGATTGAGGTAGTTGAGATCCTAGAGATATCAACGAAACGTTTGGATATATCTTGAATGAATATTTCGTTACGCGAAAGTTATGTTTAAAGTGGGTGCTTCGAGACCTCATAATCCATCAATAAAAACAACAAATTTATTTTTCTGAGCAGTTCGAATGCAATAAACCCGAAATTTTGCATGGATATTTGATAATGATTGATAATCATTTCACACCAAAGTCAAATTGATAATCAGCTGAGTGGAATGTACGTGATGAACCGATTAGAAAGCATGGAAAGGCACAAAAGTCGACTATGTTATGGCATCAGTATATTGGGATGTGCATGGTAAAATATTCATCGACTATATTGAAAAGGGAGAAAGTATTGATGGCGATCATTACGTAATATTATTGAAGCATTGAAGGATGAAATCGCAGAAAAATGACTCTCTTTAGAGAAAGAGAAAGAGCCGTATCATCAGGACAATACACTACAGCAAAATTGCATAAATTGGGCTTCGAATTGCTTTAACATCCACCGTATTTTCTAGATATGACCCCCATCGATTTTCTCCTTTTCTCGGATTAATTAGCGATGATAGTTGCGTACAATAATTTTTAACAAATCTTTGTCAACTACCTATTAATGAATATGATAATGTGTCTAATAGAAGAGAAACGACGTTAAACAAAAATTTTTATTGTGGTTCAAATAATCAATGGTTTTTAATTAAGTTATATCGATACACATTTTTTTATGTTTTCGACCACTAAGGTCATTAACACTTAGCAAAATTGAATTATATTTTACTTTAAATAAGACCAAAGAAAAAAAATATGAGATAAAACATTTCCGTCCAACCGTTAATTTTTCTGGAATATTGAGACAGGTGTTCATTTTCCCGAGACCAATATGTTTACGAAAACATACACGCTTAAACAATATATTCTTAAAATAATGTTTTTTTTTTTATTTTCTCCCATAATTTCACTGAATTCCATTCCTTTGATGTATATAACGAGTTGTTTTTACGGCTCCCATTTCTTTTAAAAATATTCAGAGTTTATTTTCATGTTTTGATATCAAATTTTCGAATTCTTTAACTATTTCGATGCTGGAGATACAAAATCGTAATGATACTTTAGGAATTCACACAAAGTCGGATTATAAACACCTCCTGTCATTCCGCGGTGTCTTTCATCTTCTCCTTAGTTCTGTGGAAGATTCCGTGAGGTCTTCTTTTGTCGTGGAAGGTTAGCTCCACACATTATCTATATTCCAAGTCTTTACGTCTATGTAACTGTTCGCAGTTAATTCCCACGCTCCACCGCCAGTTTCAATAAAAAGAAACTCGATTTTTGCTTCCATTAAAATGCCTGTCCAAATAATCGAGGAATCTCCTTCACAATCCACTTTTTTATGCAATCGCGAACCGTTCTCCAGCTTCGTTTAGTGGTGGCCGCGATTAGGTAACTAGCCTTATATAATGACGGACGTCAAACGGTCTAAAGCAGTCATGTCGAAGATAAGGCCCGCGGGCCGCTTCCGACCCATGGGCCGTATCAATAAGGCCTGCGATCGCAATGTGTCACAGAAAGAATGAGGTTTTTTAGAGCTTTTAGACCTCATTCGATTCCTCTAATCGTACTTTCAAGTCTACGGATGTTTATAAGTAATTTCAAGGGCAGTGCGTGCCTAGACAAACGAGAGAGAAAGACATTATCGCCATCTCTTAAAAGCAAGCGGAAATATAAAACGAGTGCGTCGACGAGACGTGAGACAGTTGAGTCGAGTAATCGAAGCGATACGGTTGGAGAAGGATTTTAATTGTACTGCGAAGTAGTGATTGTGAAGGTATGGCCCTCTGCAAGATTCGAGTTTGATACCTCTGGTCTAAGGATTATATAGTTAAGTTTCATTTTTTCATAGTAGCAATATATATTTTTTTCTCAAAAATTTTTAGTTTTATAGAGGTGCAACTTTCGATTTTCTATTACAAATACAAAAAAGCATTTTTTGGACTTACTTGGTGTTAGGACTTAAGCGACGATATGACATTATTGAAGTAAACGGTATTTCGAAACTAATACATTCTTTCACAAATGAATAAAGTTAAGTTAATAGACCATTACTTTGTAAAAAATCAACTTCTACTAAATCAACTTTACCTAGACAGAGTCACCTTGGTTCAAACGGTGTTCCTTTCCCTTGTTACTCACGTATACGTGATACCTTACTCGATAAATTACCATGAATGGATGAAGTGGCAAACATTGTTTTGCTTTTAACTAAGTTTCGAATAAAACAAATTTAAAAAGTTCTTTTCGAGTTGAGTTATAAATTCAGAAGTAGTTCCGGGTCATTTCAATTTTTCTCCATTTTCACTGCTTAAAATCTATAAATTTTCAATCGGGTCGAGATAAATAAATAACCCTTAGAACGACAGCCGAAGGACTAATAGTTTCGGGGCATAAATTATGGTCTTTATTCATCAGAGACGGATTATATTCTCGAACATATTTGTCTCTCTAAAATTTCTGGTATAGCTTCAGAAAAGTAATTTTGATAAAAACTTTATAATTTTGGTTTTAGTTATTTCTAGTACTACTAATAATTAATTTCATACATTTAGTACAAGATCTAACTAAAGTGACGGGTGATGTTAAAAAATTTCCATTAATTTTATCCATACTGTAATGATGTATTGTTGGAACGGTTGCCACACAAATTAAATAACAAGTAGCTCAAAGCTCAAAGCATGCTTCAGTTTCAGCAATTGCTTCTTTATTTGAGCTGAATTCCTTACCGGCGAGCACATTTTTAGATTCATGAAAAGCATATAGTCACTGGGGGCCAGATCTGGACTATACGTTGGATGAGGAAGAAACAGTGGTTTTTGCTTCGACATGAGGCCGTTTTTCCTTGATTGTTCCTTTTGGAGATAGTAGTTAAACAATATTACATGCGCATCCCAAAATATTGAAACTATAACCTACCCAGCTGACTGTTGTGCCTTTGGACGTTTCGGATATATTTGACCGGCTGCAGTCAACTCGGATGAAGATCGCTTTGATTCCGGAGTGAAGTAAGGGATCCATTGTCACTTATCGACGCAAAAAACATGATTTATTACGTGTAAACATGACCACACACTGCTCCGAATCATCAACACGTTGTTGTATTTGATCGACTGTGAGTAACCGCGGCTCCCACTCTTTCAATTGTAAACACACTGTCTTCTGATATCTCTACGGCCTCAGGTATCGCACGCAATTTCAATTTACGATTAGATATAACCGATTTGTGGACTTTTTTGATGTTTTCTGGAGTAATCACCTCGATTGGACGACCAGAACTGTCACCATCATCATCATTATATCATCATTCACCATCATACCGCGTTTAAATGCAGCAAACCAATAACAAATGGTTCTTTTCGATGGAGCAGAGTCCATCGCATCGCTTCTCAGTTGCAGAATCTTATAATTGATTCGATAGTATCGAGCTGCAAATCGGAAAAAACCCGGAAGCTTGAGCTCTGATCCCGAACCGATCCGTTCTTTGGAACAAAATCGGAACGGAGTCGGATCGGAGTGTGTCCAGGTCTTTAGGCACCGTTTTTGGGATGGTCCTTCTGATGTTACATGTTATAAGCGAGTAGGAATTAAAACGCTTCCAAAAACGGTATAGATTAGCAGGTTGATCCAATAACATACAAAACCCAGTAATTAGTTCTCGTCTTCGAATTAAGGCATACAAAGTTTGACTAATAAAGTTACCTGATGAAACCTGAAGTGAACTGATCTATGTTATGTGACCATAAAAGTCTAGGGCGGACCTTAGACAATCAATTTTATTATTATTAGGTTAGTTCGAACCTGCTAGTCTGGACAGTTCGTGGAACGGTTATCGGAAGCGTTTATAGATATTTTCTGCGCAATCTCCAGTCATGCACGGTTCTTGTGACAGTACTTGCAATCAACCAAGTATCGAAACTATACCTAAGTCGGTTGGACCAAGGACGGTTTTTTGATGGGTTAGAACGAACCTATAATTGACCGTTTAGATTACACAATGATTGAACAAAAGTATGCGTGAGTTTAATTTTTATTGCACCATATTTTTCCATTGTATTGTGTAAAGTCAGTATTGAGCAATATTTTTTTGTCTGTGTTTGGAATGGCGGAAAAAGAAAATGCAAAAGTTAAGAAAAGAGAGGTTATCGTCGAATGTATCAAATATACAGAGAATTATCATCTTTGTGGAATGTCAAGAGTAAGGAATATCATGACCGTGATAAAAAAAATGATGCTTAGGAAACATTGTGGTCTAAATACAATTTAGACTACTAAATACTAAATAGAATTTACTAAATACGATTTGATTTGAAATAATTCTAATGACAATACAATTGCTCTCTTTTCTGGTTGTTCAATGAAATTATACTGGCATCGAGTTGTTACACGTTCTTCACAATTGCCCATAAAATAGATCTGAAGAAATTTTGTATCTTCATTTAGCATTGACATCAATGATCCAATTTTATGATATACCTGGCCATGAATTTTGAACGTTGTTTCAAAATTACGACCATCAGATGACAAATCACAAACTTTGGATGCTCCAAACGACGTCATTTGGAAGGAAGAATTAAATTTTCGTGTCTTACGCAAAAATAATTTTGATTCATTTGAAATGTCAGAAAGAAGAGATTTCAAAGGTTTAGGTGAAGTAGGCAGTGATGACAATAGAACTTTTTCTGAAGCGCAATATATGCTGGGCGTTTCAATGAGAAATTTTAACGCCTGACAATAATTGCATATTTTGTTCATCGCACCAATAGTAACTTTGGAATCAGCCGAATAATTGATGTCTGGTTCATAATTAAATGCAAGACGAATGAATGATCCACGTGTTACTGCGCAGTTAGTTCGATGATTTTCTCGATTTTCTTCTCTATATCAATCTATGTGTTGTTGACTTGCCACGCTGGTTCTCATGCATTTTCTTGTCGACGATTATCACGCTGTTCTCGTGCACGAACGAATACAAAATTAAGAATTATTTGAAAGAAGCGACGTTAAGAGGTATAGGCAAAATAAGACATTATAGTGTGAGGTGGAAAGGACAAAATTTTACAGTTCTCTGTATTAGAAATTCGCTTAAGGTGCCATTTGTTCCGTACTTATGGAAACTACTATTAATAACAACAATCAACGTTGATGATCAGTTTATTATTAATTATCAATTACTGAGACCAATTATTTAAATAATAACTATCCTATCATTTAAGTTGGATCAAATTACATATTGATGCCAAATTTCATGAATACATGTTGACTCGTTTTTGAGTTTATTCGGAACATACACACGGACACTGAATTTTTATATATTAAGATGTTTCCACGGGCAAGCAAAGATGATGTAAAGAGAAAATTAAATTTTTTGAAAACTAACTACCGGAAAGAGCTTAAGAAACATCTCCAGTCGATGAAATCAGGATCTAGTACAGACGACATACACCAACCTACTTTGTTGTATTTTCTTGTACCAATTTTTCGATCAACCCACGTTTACGTTTAGACACAAGCGACACAACTAAAGCAGCAGCTAAATCCTGTTTTTCGCACAGTGCACGCGGGATCAACACTATTCTTGCGCAGGAGTTCATTTATCGTGTAATTTAATTGATCGTTTGTATTCTAAGCGCCTTCCATCTTATTGTACAATAAAATATATTGTACAATGTTATTGTAGGGTCTAGGGACCGCCTAAGAATTAAAGTAAAATACAGGAAAATGATTAATAAACGTGCTTCTTCAAAGGATAAAGAATAAGATACCCAACAAAGTTTAATGAAGAACTGGAATAAATACCAGAATCTGTTGTTAAATGTGTAATTGGAGTGAAAAAGTCGTACAAAAGAAGAGTAGCAAGCAGCTCATTGAAAATCCACAAAGGAATCTAGTTATCACAATATAAAGACACAATAAAAAACCACATTAATCACGTTCTGATAGAAATTAAACACATTAAGATGGTAACTGATGTTATAAATATAAATTACCACGTCGAAGGAAAAAATTGTGAAGTATCTATCTAACACGTTTGAAGTCCTATTCGAGGATAATGAGTATCATGAAATTACAAATTTTAAAAATAAGGAAGGTATTCAATTGAGTGTAATTGAATGATTACACCGAGCATTACGTTTATCGATCACATTGACCTCTGTATCACTTTCAGACATTTAAGACCATTTTACACCTGTTACCTTATAATATTTCGTCGGCAGGTATAAATCACTGACGTAATTAATAGGTAGACCTGTATTATGCTTAACCCGTAGGGGACTATATTGAAACAAGCGGAAACTTGTATGTACGTATAATGAAAAATTAGATGATTTATAGTTTTCCTAACGAAATTTCAAGCAGTTTTCTCATTTTCCCATTAGAAGTATTATTACTTTTTATATCGAATCTACTGCTCAAACGATTATTAAAACAGAACCGAATTAAGTTGATACTTAGTTTTGAGAATAAACGTTTTATGAATCGTATTAGATTTTTTATTTTTTTTCTCTCTTCTGGTTTAGTGCAGTCATTTCAAAATAACCTCGGATATCGATAGAAGGCCTAATTTTAAGAAAAAAAATGTGGTATTATCTAAATTAGGTTACACCCCTCCGATTTCGTTAGAATTTTAGTATGTTATAGAGAAAATTATGCTGAAAAATTTGATGTTTATATGTAGGGCACGGAAATCATCCTTTCGCATAGTTTTTCAACTTTGAAGTTCCAGAAAAAGAAAAATAATTTATACATCATAGTTTAACTTCGCATGCCTAGCCTAACCTAACCTAAGCTAAATTAACCTAACCTAAACTAACTTAACCTAACTTAACTTAACCTAAACTAACCTAACCACTAATTTCAACTAAAGATATTGATAGAATATCAATAAATAAACAGCAATATACAAAAAATCATAGAGTTTTTTTTTTTTCATGGTCAAACACGAATAAAAAAAAACAAATTTTGATAGATTTACTAACGATAGTCGTATGTAAACAAACTAGACTAAATTCTCTGCAAATTTTATGATAGATGATGTCATCATTAGGTAATGAAGACATAAGAAGATAAACTATGATGTATAAATTATTTTTCTTTTTCTGGAACTTCAAAGTTGAAAAACTATGTCAAATTTTTCAGCATAATTTTCTCTATAACATACTAACTAGATAATTACCAAAAATGTTCTATAAAGTTTTTCAAAAAGCCCAATACTTTTCTAGTTATTGATAATTGAAAATTCGGAATTTTTTCACGTTTTCAATCGGTTTTTTTGCAAATATTTCCGAAAATATGCATTTTAACGAAAATTTTATGTCGAACAAATCGGTTTTTTATAAAGTGTTCTAAGTACAATACTAAGCGAGATATCAAAGCCGTTTTTTATTTTGTCTGAAATTTAATCGATGTATTCAATGCCACCTAGCCGCGAGCAAATACATTTTATGCACTCTAATGAAATAGGGTTTTGTAGTGCTCGAAATAAGCTTTGAAATGAGTACTGTTAAAAGTCTGTTGCTCCTAAAATGAGTGACACACACACACAATTCCCTTGAGACGAGCCCGTCCCTCTAGGCATCCACCCCCGGATAATTCCACGAGTGGGTGCGAAGAAGGACATTCCACCACCCCCTGTCATTTCGACAGGTCCTCATCCTCTTTCGCGTCGCAGTTTCGCGCATAGACTCCTTCCTCTCCCCTGAGGTCTATGGGAGATTCTGGGATGTCTTATCTTTTTGTTAAGAGATTAGCCTTTGACCATTTTATAATAAAAGGTTTTTCACTATATATTGTAATGAAGCTCTTTTAATTACCTTTAAAATGGTTTTTTATAAGTTGTGATAGTATCAAAATTGAAGGAGTTATGGTCCAAAAACTAATCGCATTTCAAGGGATTGAAAATTATTTTATTATGTGGTAATTGGGTAAATATACTTTTTCTAACGATAGAATCTCAATTTTTCCCTTAAAGGCTTGTTTACACTCCTTAAAAATAATAGGCGGAGCTCAGATAATTTTCACTTTTGAAGTTAAGGGTAAGTCGAGCCTAATTCCAAAATTTCATTCAAATCGCTTCACAGTAAAAAAATTCGGAGGTAAGACCCTAATTTCGCTTCAATGACTGCACTAATTTTGGAAAAAAAATTAGCAATTAAAATATCAAGGATTTTAGATTAAAATCTCGTTTTATAAAACTTCATCTCGAAAAAAAGTTTTAATATGAAATAAAGTAAGGGTTGCTAACTTCACCCCCGTATAATGTAACAGAATTGAAAAAATACTCGTGTGAGAGCAAGAAAATTACAAAATTTCTAGTTTCGAGTTTCTAGCTTTACTGAAATTTTTCAATTTTCAATTTTAGTAACCACCTTTTAAGGATATTATCTTGTAAAGGAGTGGGCTTTGGAAATTTTGTTATAGGAAAGACCCATCTTATTTTCATAAGAGCAATCTCCTCCTGAATTTTGTCTCATGAATTTGGAAGCACCCTGTATATCCTAAACGTGTTTAAATAGTTTATTATAGATAATCTTCAATGTTGGGGATGTACCTCAACTTGCAGATGAAGAAGCTGACGAGCTACGAAGATGGTACCAGAAGTACCTGGTCTGACCAAAAATTACACAATCTGTACAGAATATATTCCAAGTTGGAAGACGCTACGTTGTTAAGTATTTGTTTGGCAGCCATCAATACAGAACGATGTCAGTGAAATCGTAAAATTGGTCATTGTTGACTTATATGTATTATTTGAAAGGCCTCAGCTCAACCAATATAAAAGCTGAACTAGATTCTATTCTGGGTGAGACTGCTCTTTCGTTATCAAATGTGAAATATTGGATAGCAGAGTTTAAACGAGGCCATATGACCTGCGAAGACCAGCATCGTATTGGTCGACCAAATGAGTTGACGACTACAGAAATGTTGAGGAAAATCCACAAAGAAGTGGTGGATGATCGTGGACTGGAAGTGCGCGAGCTAACGGACATAGTAGACATTCCAAAAAGTGCGGTACATCGTATATTAACTGGAAATTTGGACATGAGAAAGCTGTACGAAAGATGACAGGTGACAAATCGCTAATAGAAATAAGATTTTCAGAGAAAAATGATCCTTGGTCTAATACCAATCTACATAATGAGACACCATCAACCACTCGCATGGGACATCCCAAAGTAACTTTTTTAGTCAGTCAGAACTAAAAGAAGAAAAATCAAAGTTGTTAGAGAAGAATTGGGCGCAACTATATAAGAACCCAGAATCCAGGAACAAAGATTTGGAAGCATATCGTCAAGGCAATTCGTTGACGCAGATATTGTTAGTACTCTAGTAGTATCCTCTGATACAGTTATTACTAGCTTAAGGAAATTGTCAATGAAACTAAGGAAAACATTATCCTCGCAAATTCTAGAACTTTTGACGCCACCTGATGTCGTATAAAACATCTGTAAATCAATTATGCTCTTTTCGGAAGAAGAAATTTCAACTGCATTCACATAGAGTGATATCGGTATCGGTTTGAACGAGAAAGTATGTTTTATTATTTAACAATTGATTTTTTATTACAGACTGAAATCATAGTTAAAAAAATAGCTTTGACTAACTCAATATCCTGACTTAAACACCATTGAAAATAATATGAATTTGAAAAGAGAAAAATTGATTGAAGTGTCAATAAAACAATATTAGTATCAATGTAGTATCAATTTTTACTGCTGAAAGTTCGTTTAAACATTAATTTTCCCCAATTTAATGTTTTAATTTTTTTATGGAACAGTCAAAAATTAATTAGATTTTCTCGAAAATCATACTAGAATCAAAATAAAAATTCCAATTCAAAATTGATGAAAAATAAATCAAGATTTACGTACTTGCTCAATTCTATTCCTTTGTTGATGAAATCTTCGTGATGCAGAACTGAATTGTTCCAAGGAACATTCAAAAATTTCAAAACGGTCTGCATCCATTTCCTTGGATGTAGAACTAATTGTTCATACGGTACCGTAAGACATCTACAACAACAATCCTAATGAAACATTTGAAATTGAAACTTATATAGACGAAATAATAATAATAATAATAAACATAAAGATAAATAATCCGTCAGTCACTTCCAATAGCAATTCGAATTAATTCAACGAGGAACACACTTTCAAAATAAACTACGTCCATATTTACATCAAAGATGACTACTCTAAATGCAATCCTATTCGTTTCTCAATATATTCCATGGACCGTTTGGCAAAATCTCGCGCCGAAATAGCTAGGAAAATAATGGTTCGGCCTCCAAAATACGTAAAATCCTTCCAAAGGAGAACATTTTCTCCCGCTTTCCACTATTAGCACTACTCGTTCGAGGTATCTAAGCAATTTGCTGAAATGGACATTCTCCGAGTAGATGATCTATTGTCTCTATGGCTTGTTCGTAGTATCTATTTTCTTCTTCAAGTACCATACACTTTGCAGCGTGTAGGTGTTCAAAACTTCTAATCTAGTATCTGGAGACACCGTAGCCAGAAATGTTGTTTACGCCCTGGTCCTTTCCCGTCAGTATGAGCTTGAGAGTTGAATATCTCGGTCCTCGCAGGATGTGTCCCAAATAAGATACTTTTCGTTTTTCAATTACAATTCCACACCCGCTCTCCTCAGTACTTCTTCCTTCGTCACGTGCTCGGTCCATGGGATCCGTAGAAGTCTGCGCAACAACGACATGTCCATTGCTTCTATTCTTTTTAAAGATCTCAGTTTCAGGAACTACGTCTCCATACCATACAAAAGGGTTGGCCAAATATAACATTTTATCACCTTCAATCTAAGGCTTAGGGAGACTTCTCAGAGAATTAGCTTATTAAACTTTGTAAAAGCTGTTTTCACAATTGCTATCCGAATTTTAACTTCCTCTTCGCAATTTCATTTTTCATTTAACATAGATCCAAGGTATTTAAATTTATTGACTCTCTCTATGTTATTTCCATTCACAAGTGATTGAGCTTCGCCGTGTTGTTATCTTCTTATGATAATTAGACCGTCCGAATTTGGTTCCAATTTCGTTGATAGAGTTGACTACCTCTTGTAGGTTTCCTACGTTGTTGGCAGTATCGTCGGCATACCTAATATTATTTAAGAGAGTTAATGCCAGCTGAAAAATTCGTTCTACATATATGTTAAATACCATGGGTGAGAGTATGCATCCCTGAAGGACTCCCCTAAGTATCTGGAGGTGTTCCGTAGTTAAAGAGCCGCTAGTTCTCAGTTCCGCTGTTTGATCTTTCATACAGCTTTTGTACGATCCTGATGTCTTTACTATCAATATCAACATCCTTTGGGATGTCAAACAGTAAGTCATGCCGAATGAAGTCAAACGCTTTTTGGTGGTCTATAAAGCAGTAGAATCTATAAGTAGTTACAATGACGTTGTGCGACCATTGTTAGAAGTTGGGATGCCGATGTTGTGTTAGCTTATACACCTCGCTGTGATACCCTCTGGTGGATAGAGTTCGAAATAGAGATTTTCACGTTAAAGAATGTCAGTTTATAATTAAAATTTTCATGTTCATTTTCAGCAACAGAAATAATTCAGTTATTCCAAATGTAATTTTAATTAAGAGAAATTTCGCGAAATGTTTTCTTACTTTTTTGGTCCCAATTCTTTGCACTGATTGTTCATTGCTTCAACCGCTGAGTTCCATTTCTTCAAGCATTGCCTGTAACTGCTTAAATCGAAGCCGGTGATTGTCACTTTTCTAGAGATAATGGAATGAGCCGTCGCGCGGCCGTCGCGTACCATAAATATGAATTTGGCGTTGGGGAAGAGTTCGATAACATACGTGCCCATCTGTAACAACAAAAACATTTTTCATGTTTACGCACGAAAGTAATTGTTGCAAATATCCGCTGGATAATTTGGCGATTTCGAAGTCGCAGAATCCATTTATCGAGAAAACACAATAAAAGCTATGGTCGATTTTCGATTCAGCTGAATTTATGAATTAGATGAAACGACATATATTTTTCGACCAGTTAATATAACCTAATCTAAAGTAACCTTAACCTAACTGAAGCTAAAGTAGATTCAACCAATCAAAAAATGGATCCGCTCCTCGGTCTGCCTAACATCACCAACTGATTTTATATTAGGTAAGCTGACACATAGATGGCGCAATTAGTATTAAATCCAAATGATTTTCGGTTAGCCTCAACCTTTAACAGACACGAGTATAAATTTGACAGCTATAATACTATAAGATTGTGAGTTATAGCATTTTGAGTCAAGCAACTTTTGTTAGACGCTCCACGAAATAATTTTAGATAACGATACAGTGAAGTTGATTGAGATAGCTGAAACCCTAAAGATATCAAAGGAACGTGTTGAACGTATATTTGGGCATGCGAAAACTCTTTAGAGTGGATGCCGCGCTAGCTTGCAATTGACGAAAAACGACAAAGAATTGATGAATCTGATCAGTGTTTATAGCTATTCAAATGCAATAAACCCAAAATTTTATGTCGTGTGATTGACACGCAGATGGCGCTGTCATTGTCAAATCCATATGACGTTTATGGAGTACCAACTTTCAAAAGACTATGTGTCAAATTTCATGACATTTCGATTAGTCAGTACAAAGTGACAGCCATCTAAGTGAAGCTACTTTTGATATTTTCAAAACAATAGATTTAAAACAATTTCATGTGTTAATTTATAATTGTTCTTGATGAATAAAAAACTCGAAACAATTGCTTCAAAAGTGTTATCCGAATTTAAACATACAGACACCGATGATGGTGAGTCCAATCGACAGTCAGCCAAGTGGATTGCACGTGATGAACCGAAGTTAAAACGCGGAAATACACAAAAGACGGTCTATTAGTGTGAACGAGATATTTTATTCGGCCTTACGAATAAAAATCTGAGCAAGTTAGGTCTGGAGATATTAGTGGCCAATTTGTGGAATGAAAAATGCTCAGAATTCGTTGAAGAATCGTATATTAAGTGCCATCCAATTGCGTAGATGTTAAAAAATAATTTCCAAGTGTTTCTCGAGGCCGCTTATGTTATAAAGATGTTCATGAGACATGGCCGACGGCCGTTTTTAGTTGCCCATCCAGTACACTGCGTTCAAAATTGTAATTCCTCGGTAATTTGCACAGTCGTTCTTTTTTCCTTTTGTGTATAATGGCACCACAAAATAAAAATCATTATTGGTAAAACTGGAAGACATTTGGAACCACGATAAATGGATTCTAGGACATAGAAAACGTTGAAATAATAATCACAAATACGGAAGTATAACTTGAAAGTTATTTAAAAAAATAGTTACATGTTTCTCATAAGTATAATATAATGTTTATCACGAATAGCGATGCATATTTCTGTATACAGGGTCAATTTCTTCTGTAGAATTTTTAGTTCGATACATCCTTATCTATTGCCGAAAGCACAACTCGTTTCGTCAAACTGCATTGCAGATGACATGAATAAATGATTTTTTCATTTATTTTGTAGCTACAAACCCAATTTTCTTATTCTTACAACTATAACGTACCAAAAAAATATCTATTTCAGTCATTATATTTTTTTACGCCATCTGAGTGTAAAATAATTTCAAGTTTTTTTTTACTTTTACTATGTTGTGGTTTTGGTAACGGCATGTCATCCTCACTTATTTGAATTATGGGATAATAAAATTATCAAATAACCTCTCATTTATTGTATTCTTTTGTTGAGGAAGCGAATTCAAACGTAATACGAGAAAATATATTACAAAAAGATAAACAAACAAAATTGCGGTTTTACTTTCGAAAAGCCGTCTAAACCTTCGGTTATTTTACTGATTTCGTACAGGGTGTACAACAGGAAGTTGTTACTGAAAACACTGTTTACACTACCACTACACCAACACTCACAATTACATTAACTGACGCGCGTTTCGATAACCAAGTTATCGTCTTCAGGAGCTGAAGGTAAAATTTAGGCTAAAATAGGTAAGTCAAGTGATTAGGTTTTAGTTTACCTTCAGCCTCTGAAGACGATAATTTGGTTATCGAAACGTGCGTCAGACAGTGTAATCGTGAGTGTTTGTGTAAACAGTATAAATATCGACAACGGTTCCAGAAATTTCAACATTGGAAATTGATACTTTCAATAGTTCTATCTTTTGTAGGACATAGCATTGATTAAGTAGAATCCTCGTTATTAGCCGATTTTCTCGAAATTGCTGTATGTTTTTCTATACCTAATAACCAGACTTTCTGCTTGTGGTGCCTTTTTGTACGTAGCTTGTAGGTAGCTTATAGGCGCGTGCAAGTGAAGTCTGTAATGCGGCAAGAGGTATCAACGTTTAATCGAGGGCATATTCGTAGTCGTGAAGATATAAAATCCTAACAACAACGTTGTAGATTTGGCAATATACTCGGATTATTAGAGATAAGAATCAAATTTATAGTAGAAGACATACTCAAAGATAACAGAAGAAGCCATATAAGAAAAGAAGCTTAGAGGCTTAGAGAAAGCCTTTGATAGAGTACCTAGAGAGAAAATATGATATAGATACTGACCGAAAGAGATGTCAACGTAAAAATTATTAAGATAATGAGAACTAATTACATAGAAGAAATATTCGAAAGCTTCACTAGAAACATGGGATTAAGACAAGGGGGAAGCTTAAGCCCATCACTACCATATATAAATGCACTGTTTGAAGTAAATAATATGTGTGGGATATTCGAAACTACAAAGAGATAACATTGGGGAGCATTTACATCCGATTTTGTACTAATAGCATAGGTCGAAAAAGATTTTCAAGAAAACATTGAGGTGTGGAACAGAGCAGCAAGCAAGCAGACATGGGGATTGAACATAAACAAGAACAAAACATGGTGATTGGGTAAAAAGGGACCAAGATAAATATAAGAATCGATACAGAAATACTGGATTAAACAGTACCAACACCTAGGAACAATAATATACGAAACCGGGATACAAGATGAAAATATAAATAACAAAATTGCAACAATTAATAAACTATTTTAGGCCAATAAGACACTGAATCCATAAATACGAGAGCCGTTTTTTTTTCAACCTCCGATCACTCCGTGCGGACGCTACGCGGGGAGAAAAAAGCTGGCATGCGCTATAGGCGACTACGAAGCTCTCGTACTACACACTTCACCATTGTTGACATTCAGGTGTCAGTCGGCGTTGTGCTACAGCCACGTAAACATGTCCGTCATTATTGATGCTCCTGCCAAGTGTGCTTCGTTTTGTACAGGCTGAAGGCCTGCAGATATACATCGGAGAATGAGTCGTATGTATGGGAAAAACTTGAGTGATGGTGTCGAAAGTTTAAAGATGGCCGTAATAACGGACATGATGAAGGGGGCCAAGGACGCAAATCTGTCGTTTCAGATGTTAACGAGTTGACAGAATGGTTAAGAAAACCGTAGATTCACCATTACTGCTTTGTCTTCCAGAAGTTTCAAGGTCTGTTTTGTACTCAACTTGAATTATTTGGCGGCAATTTTCTTTGCTTGTCCACAGATATGACAAATGTCTCAATCTCTTCGATGATTAAATCGAAAAGTAACCGTAAGTGTACCAATCTTTTGGTAATAAAAAACTAGAATATTGGAATTTGAATCTTGAGTGTTGACAGAAAGACAAAACAGTAAAATTCAGGCGTCAAAGATGAAATAATTAAGAAGAGTAAAGGAGTGTAAAAAAATATAAATTGAAAGACATAGATATAAGAAAAGACGTAAATATACAATTACAATGGTGAGGCCATTTCAAAGGATGAAGGAAGAACGACCCGTTAAAAAAAATCGTGAGCGAAAATCGAAAAAAACGAAAAGAGAGACGGATCAAGAAAATCGTGATGTAAAGTAATAACCCGAATGTTGAATGAACGAGAATAAGCTAAAAAGTAGCAAAAATAGGAATGAATGGAGGAAATTTGCACAAACATAGTGTACTAACTCTAATATATTTCCGAGTTTTCGTGGGAATTAAGTTACAAATTACGGCGTTTTAAATTTTTATTAAAAAAAACATTAAGTTTATCCATTCAAAAATCAAGTATCAATTTGAATATTGTTCGGTATTTAGTTTTACCACAATCCCACTACAAAAACGATTATATATATTTTTCCACGCGAAAAAAAAACCATTTCGTATTCACTTTGCAAGAATTGAATCACGTTTACCTGTGCAAAATGTTTAATGAGACAAATTACAGTATCTGTTATAGCTTTAGTGTCTATAAACTATGCAATTACGGTTATTGTCAAGAGACATACGTTACGCGAGTATGGAACTAAAACCGCATTGGTTAATTTGCAAACTGCAGGTATAGTTCGGTTAGTTTCAGCTAATTTATCAAATAATTGGAAACTGTGGGTATCTATTGGTAACAAGATAATTACACAATCAAAATTTTATGAATAAGTGTAGAGATAATTGTTTTGAATCGAATGAATCGCGCAAAAATATGAAATTTTACGAATAGAAGAGTGTTAATTGAAAAAACTACAAATAGCTATTCAGAGGCGTTTAACGGAGCCCAAAATATGACGATTTGGAGGAAGATTACCTCTATACCAAGTTGAATCCCTGAGGATTTATGGGGCACAAAATTTTTTTCGAAATTTTGCGAAGACCGCTTCTACTTATCATTGTTTAATGCCCTTATCAATTTACCAAATTTCATATTTTTAAGTTAAAGCAAGTTGATTTTTTTAAAATTTTGGGCTCTATAATTGCAACTTGGTATAGAGGTATTTTGGACTCGCCAATACGCATCTACTCTATGCCTCTTCTTATGCGGAACATCCTATATAAATATATACTAGGACCCTTGAAGTTCTACTGGGCCTCTAGGATCTGGATATATAGTTCGAAGCCACGAGGAAAGCATACAGGCTGAACATCCACAAAGAACTGCAGGCTGGATCAAATGATCATGCAAAAATCTGGACACATGACGCCTACGACTGTTACCAATAAGGATTTGGAGGCATACATCCAGCAGTGGATCGGTGACTCCAACCCCCGATACTGAATAATTTTGCAAATATTACACAGGCAGCTCCAGGAGACATGGCTCGGCATGAGCAAGCTTCTGCGGAGGAGACCCCAAAATAAGCCGACGTATTCGCTGTGAAGGAATGCAGACGCGCGATACCTAATCGAAGCCACAGGAAAACACTAATATGCTCAGATATCAGAGCTGCCATATAAGCCATAACGGCCAAAAAGTGCTCTAGGTCAGTGCTGGAGTACAAAATCTGTTGAGTTCTGCTCATTTGGGTGCTCAATCACTCGGGCAACACTCGCAAGACTGGGATCGGCGATCTCACCCAGAAATCATCTTTGGTGTAGCTAAAAGCTTTGCTATTGCGTCTCTTAACGGTCTGCTTGTATGTTGAGCTCGGCAGAGATGGATAGAGACACCTGGCAAGAGACAATAAAAGAAACACATAGACTTTGTGCGTCTCACACCAACTGCTCCAACTAAACAGACGCGAAATTCGACTTTTAAACGACACGGTCATTTAAGACGCCATTTCCACATCATAAGCATCATGGACGATCCGGAGTGTCGCTTGTGCATAGAGTAGGATGAAACTGCAGGCCACATCATCTATAAGTGCTCTGTACTCACACGAGCGCGGTTTAAACACCTGAGCAAGAAAGAATGACATGAATGTTGAAGCCAAAGCGCTTGATCGGGTTCTCAAAGGACATAGGCCTTTATTGACGTCAAGTGAGTCACGATGGGTCTATCTGAAACCTTATGTGCTCAACGGCTATCCACAATGCTATTATGTACTGTGAACCCTATATAAATATAATTATTTGCAAAATCTGTAAATAAACTATCTCAATATTCATTTCATCTTTTACAAAGCAGTAATTAATCAATCAATTGGGCAATACTACTCTTTACAAATAACTTTCATGGTAATTAATTACCTTTATTGTCAAGGGATCCTTGTTACATAACCTGGGGGCGGGTTCGCCGTGTTTGGCGATAATTTCCAAGGTAAATGCCGCGATCGCGTCGTCCAGTACGTTTTTTGTGATACCGGCTTGTTCGAGTCGTAGCGACTCCTTCTCCGATTTCAACCAATGAAAACGCATCTGGAGCAGTCTCGGAATAACTCTCGTTTCTTGGCCACATCTGCAAAAAACAACAACTAGTTTAATAGTTTCGTAATGGACGTTTATTTCGGTGAATAATCATACTTGAAGTTGAACCATCTGTTTTCAATTGGTTTAGATGGAATTCCATAGTCGCGGCGGTTGTAGTTCAAAACTATTTTCAAAAATGGAAAATTATTCGAGATATTTAGCACTAAAGGTAGTTATTTATCGCCAAAGATGCGCCTAATCAATATTTCGAATTTAATTCGGATCACAAAAGATTGTAAATTAGATTTCACCAATTTTAGTTGTTGTAGTCAACACAGTACAGGACTAACATTCAAACAAGCTCAATTGGTTTGTGAAGCCGAGGGCAGCAGGTGAAGAACGCTTGGCAAATGATGGAAAAATATCAGTAAAAATAAGAAGTTAAGAGTGTTTTGTTGATGGGAATCAAAAGCTGGTGCCATGAAGTTAAAAAATCCTTCAGCTTACAGAACGTTTCTTACTTAAAATTATATGAAATGCCACTTCGATTACCGATAATTGTTTGTTAGGTCAAGTCAAGGCTCGTACTATTATCGATGCTCTAATCTTGTCAATGTTTGACATTTTTGGAGATAAGTATTAATTAATCAAGTCCCCGTTTCGTATTTTTATACAATGCGGTCCATATGTATGGAATTTATATAATTATGTACATGTATTAGTATGTAGCGGGATTTCCAATAAGAGGTGTTATTTTGATATTCAAAGAAAAATGCCATTTTTTGAGATAAATGATCGGATGTTTATTTCATTATAAAGAGGAAGGTATGCCGTTAATAATGGAACACAACATCAGCCAAATGGACGCAACGACAGCGCTTACAGGACCATATCCTTTTCAGGAAATTTTCCGTAACCAAAATGCAAAGCGGCTGCCCTATGTCCTCGATAGCCTCACGAATTCCATCTTTGAGGTCTTGAATCGATGCTGGACTGTTGGAGTAGACCTTATCTTTCACGTGGCCCCAAAGGAAAAAGTCGCAAGGTGTTAAATCACAAGATCTCGGTGGCCAATTGTGATCAACTCTTCGAGAGATAACACGGTTCGGAAATTTTTCCCGTAAAATATCGATGATTTCTTTGCTTGTGTGGCACATAGCGCCGTCTTGTTGAAAGTAAACGTTGTCCAAATCAATACCATCCAATTCCGGCCATAAAAAATCATCTATCATCTCTCGATAGCGCAATCCATTCACCGTAACTGTTGCCCCAACCTCATTTTCGAAAAAGTAAGGTCCAATGACACCGTCAGACCATAAACCGCACCAAACAGTCACGCGTTGAGGATGGAGAGGATTTTCAACAATAACTTTTGGGTTTTCCGAGCCCCAGATTCGACAATTTTATTTATTGACGTAACCACAAAGGTGGAAATGGGCCTCATCAGTTAAGATGATTTTTCGATGAAATCCCGGATCATTTTCATGCATTTCAAGGACCCAATCAGCAAAGACACGACGTTGTTGATGATCGGCCGGCTTGAGATCTTGTGTTAACTGAACTTTATAGGCATTAAGACTCAAGTCTTTATGCAAAATACGGTGTAATGACGTTTGTGGAATGGCTAATTCCAAAGAACGACGACGAATGGACAAACCCTGGGTTTTCTTCAACACTTTGGGCTACAGCAGCAATATTCTCAGTTGTTCTTGAGCAACGTGCACGGGTTTTATTCTTCACATCACTAACTTGTCCCAACAGCTCAAATTTTTCCACCAATTTCTGTATTGCGGTCCGAGAAGGTGCTTCACGTCGACCCAAAAATGTTTTAGTTTTACGAACCGTCTCTGCCAAACTTTCACCATTTTTATAGTGAATTTTAATAATTTCAATGCGTTCTTGAAGCGTGTATCGTTCCATTTTCATTAATTGCGTAGTTTCTACTTGTCAAATGTCAAATGACATTTACCGAAATAGCGGGCTGTTCAAAATAACACCTCTTATTGGAAAACCCTTTATATGTAACAGTTCGATTGTTATTGTTGAATTGAAAATATTATCTCCCTCCAGCACTCCCTCGAAAAGGGCTCGTGTGGAAAGAGATTTTAGTCCTCTGTTAATATTTTTCAATTTACTTCATAATTGAATTAAATGTTCAAAATGACTACCATTTATTTCTTGACAATTACCGAGGTGATTTTGGACTTCTCGTACAAATTTTGTATGACCTCAGGTGTTATTTTATAAATTTCTATTGTTATACTAACCTTTGTATCAGCAATATTGTGTAGGTCTATTAAAATATACTGTTCTGCTAAACATCAGGAAAAATTTTTTGAAAACGCTAAAATATTAGTCAAAGAGCCAAATAAACTATTATTATTATATATATGATGAAGATTCTGATAGAAGACAAGAATTCTGTGAATTGATGATGAACAAAATGGACGCAGATTTGTAGTTTATAAACAAAATAGTTACATTTAAACGGTTAACGGTTAACAAACAGAACTTTAGATATTGGAGCAGAGAAAATCCTCACTAGATGTATGAAGCTCGCGCTCAATATCCTCAAAAAATGAACGTTTGAGCTGGTATAATTAACAAGAAAATTATTGGCTCTTATTTTTTTGAGGGCACAGTTAATGGTGATGTTTCAATAGATTTTTTTATTAACTTCTAACATTACAAAGACTTCTTCCTGATGTTAATACGCATTTTGCACGTATAGTTAGAAATTATTTAAACGAGGTTTTTCCCAATAGGTGGATTGGAAGACGTGGAACGATCGAATGACCGGCTAGATCCTAAGATTTGACTCCTCTCGATTACTTCTTATGGGGGTTATTGTTGATTTAAAAGTTAGGATTTAAAAAAGGATAACGGAAAAAATTAATAAAATAACCCCCGAGGTCATACAAACTATTGTACGAGAATTCCAAAATCGCGTCGGTTATTGTCAAGAAATGATTTGTGGTCATTTTAAACATTTGATTTAATTATAAAGTTCATTGAAAAATCTTATTCGACATTATTAAAGTTTTGTGATAGAGACATTATCAAAATTTTACATCTCGAAAAATTAATTTTTTTCAGTTATGATTGAATCAAACTAAAAAATATGTTATTCTTCAAAGGAGAAACAAATATCAAAACTGATTTGATATCAGCTGCTATGACAACCCAAGCGTGTAATTGTTACTAAAACGTCTTGGAAGTGACCGAATAAGAACAATCTTCTTTTAAATTAAACCACATTAAACCGAATCCGATACAATAATATTAATGGATTCATCCGACGAATAACTTCCCGAAGCCGTTTTGAAGGCTGCAAATGAAGCTAATTCCGAGCTGTTACCTGCCAAATGACTTAAAACCATTGCCGTCACCGTCATCTTTATGCGACCTGCAACCGATGCCATCCTCATCGACGTCATCTACCTTCCAGTTGAAACCAAATAACTCCACTGGACCGGCAATTCTTACTAGTCTACAGAATGCAACAAATTGTGTTTTCAATATTAATATTTATAATAATTAGTAGTTTTTAGTTAAAGTTTTGTTTGTTATTATGTTTGTTGGAATAAAATAATTTTAGAAAAATGGGTTGGTATACTTTTTTGTATATACGATCGTAGAAAAAATAGTGTTCCTAACTCATGCGTAAAGTGTCTTTCCCGTACTTGACCGCTTGCCTGAACTCCGCTTCGCGTTGTTCGGGACAACTGCGGTCGCGTGCGGGAAAGTATCACTTTCCGCACTTGTTAGGAAAATAACTATTTCCGGACAAGCGGTCAAGTACGGGAAAGACACTTTACGCATGATTTAGGAACATTATTTTTCTACCACCGTATATACAAAAAAGTATACCAATCCATTTTTCTAAAATTATTTTATTCCAACAAACATAATAACAAACAAAACTTTAACTAAAAACTACTAATTATTATAAATATTAATATTGAAAACACAATTTGTTGCATTCTGTAGACTAGTAAGAATTGCCGGTCCAGTGGAGTTATTTGGTTTCAACTGGAAGGTAGATGACGTCGATGAGGATGGCATCGGTTGCAGGTCGCATAAAGATGACGATGACGGTGACGGCAACGGTTTTAAGTCATTTGTAGTACAGAGAATTTTATTTGATATTTTTTTCTTCTGATTCTCGGAGACCTCCAAATAGCCCTCAGCGACAGTAGTAGACTTCCAGCCAACGAGGCGCTTTAGGTTGGTTATTTCTTCGCCGGAGTTTGCTAGGAACTTTGCCGAAGAACGGCTGAAACTGTGTGCCGCATAACGTTCCGGATTAGGTAGGCATAAATATGCGGCAATCTCTGCTGGCATCTTACCAAAAGTGTTTACGCCAACGCATTGAACTGAGCATTTTCCATTCTTATAATGAATAAAAAATCGGCGGTGTGGAGTGGTAGGTGGTCGTAAATCTGCGTACTTTCTGTATAGCGTCAAATAGGTCCCATCATTTATTTCTTCAGATTAAACAAATGATTTTGACGAATGATTTTTGGAATCAGAAATTTTCACAACAATTAGATTGCCTTTATCTTGAATGTCGTCGACAGTGATATTTATAAGCTCGGATCTGCGGAGAGCGCCAACCAGTGCAAAAATGGTACTCACTTTAATCATCAGGTATACCCCATCGGGAGCTAGCATAACCCTGGATATATCTTCTTTAGTAAAAACTAAAAACTTGCGCTTTCTGTGCTCGAAAACTAATATTTTTTTGTTTAAGAAACGACGTTAGCTTATGGAAGTTTCCTTTATCCAAATTATGTTTTATTTTTACTTTTTACCATCGAATAGCGGGACCATAATGTATTAGATTTCAAAACCTCTTCTTTATAAGTTTTGGCCCCTTTCTCCTTATACCATGTAACAAAATGGTCGTATTGCTTCCCATATCTTAATCTGGATTTGGTAGGTAACAACTCGGAATTAGCACTGGTGCGGGAAAGTGACACTTTCAAAACTAAAATTCGTGCGGAAAGTGGGTTAAAACGCACGGTCGTAGGAAAAAACTTTATATTGTTGAACAGATTACTAAAATCCCTTTCCAATAATGTACCATACTACCCCCTATCTTATTTAAAAGTTTCGAGGGGGTGCTCATAATTTAGAGAGAGGAAGGATAATTTTTTCATACTGTGAATTATCAATTTACGAATCAAAATTTTTCAGTTTCAGTTTTTTTTCACATAGTACATAACAACGCTAAAATTGAATTTATTCCATATATATATGCATCACATTGTATAATAAGATTTGATGTTTTTTTTGTAGTATTCATTCAAATAGAGCAAAACCCAGTATTTTATAAAGTAAAATGAAGAGGAAATACTCAGTCAACATTTATTTAATAAATTTGTACTTAATTGTTGATATAATTTGACAAAATTGTGAAGAATATAAAAAATAGAGCTCATTAAATTAATTAGTAACTAACATTTTATGTAACAGAATATTCCATTCTACGTTTCTTCTATTTTCCACGGTAGTGACTACTCAAACGAGAGCAGTATGTATTTAGGCTCCCTCTATTCGTATGTCTCGTACAATAAGAACCCAATTAGCATTTCAGCTATTTATAAATCAATTACGAAATAAAATTAATATTAAATTTTATTTATGAAGTAAGAGAATTTAATGATCATGAAGAATTTAAAATGCCAAATAAAATTAGCATAAGACAGTATGAGCAGCTCCCCACGTGCATGCTCTTTCTTCTATTGTATTGAAAATGGAATGTATCTTGAACATCGACATTAAATTTTAAAATTAAAAAAAGTCCCAAAAGAAGCACATGAAATGTTAATATCTGTTATTGGTGGTAATGCAATAACTTCGGGGACTGTTCGCATATAGTATGAGAGATTTAAGCGTGGAAATAAATCAGTTAATAACAAGAAACGAGAAACCTGCAAACCAGATGAAAATGTTGACAAACTCGTTAGTCCAACAGGACGATTAACCATTCGAGAGAAGTCTGGAATGCTGTCAGTGACGGATTCAACGTTGGGAAAAGTTAATTGCTAGACAAAGGCTGTACTTACAGTTTTTGCAATTACTAGAGTGCACTATGTATATTAAATAATCCCATCAAAAGAATATTAGTAGTAAGGCGCATCGTTTTAACCCAACGATCAACAAGAGACCATGGGCTCAGGTGCAAAAAATTGTCGCACTGCATTTTCAACATCACATCTGGATTCACGTTTTTTCCACGCAAGAATTTTGCCACAGATCTGAATAAATAGTAATCTGACAGTATTTATGAGGTGTGGACTAAATACTTGATGTAGTGAAAGATCAATACCACCATGTTATTCGATCTTATTCCTTTTTGTAGTATGCGGTTTAGCATTGTCTTGTAAGATAAATAGCATTCGGTTACAAGATACACAACGAGATTTTCCACCCGATTAGACCTCTCTTTATGACGGGTTCTGATAATTGTCCTTTGTCTAACACAGGGGCCGGCAACCTTTTGGGTCAGGAGGGCCAAAAACAATAATTTACAAAATTTCAAAGTTTGTAAAGAGTATTCATATAAATATTCATATAAATGAAGTAGTTTATTTCACAATAAATTAGAAAATTTACATACGCATTTATATGGAATAATTAGATAATTACCAATCATTTAAGTAAATGAAATAAAACAAATAAACATTTACCCAAAACTCTAACTTCAATAACAAACAATTGGGCATACAAATTCAATAGAAGCGAACTTGTTTCAAGTTTCAAACATGACTCTAAATTTTCATTTATCAGTTGACTTGATAGTCAGTACTCCAAATAGCAATTTCTTCATCTCACTGTACAAGTTTTGCGGTCTATTCCATCCGTCGAATCGTTGTTGCCCCTTTATTTTCTTTAAATTGATCTCATTTTTGCACGGCATTCGCTAGACCTTCTCTAGTTTGTCCCGAGAGAGGTAGCAATCCTAGAAGTTCTTCTTTGGACCTTGTTATGAAGCAATTTTTTATGCGGATTGCAAGGGAGGGGACGAAAAAAGCAAGTAGAAGTCGAAAAGAGATAGAATCGATGCCTAATGCTCGTCAATAGATTCAGAACGATTTTTGAATATTTTTTTTTATTTGCGTGTGGTACTTAAAAACTGCAACTTCACATCCAAAGAACCGCAGGTTGCCGACTCATGGTCTAACCCATGTTCCTGTTGTTTAGATCAATTCATTTTATTTGATAAATATGTAAAATGCGTCAAATAAACCGATCTTTCGATACATAAACCGTGTCTTCAATTCCGCTATTTTCCTCGCTGCCATGGCTGCTTCAAACTTCTGTTTGGAATAAAGTCTCAACGATACACGAATCTTATATCCCATACTATTTATTATAAAAACGTAATGTACTGCATTGTCAATAAAAAAATAGAAAATAATCACGAGAAAGTACTCTTCATATAATTAGAAGCTAGTCTTAACAAGTTACGACAAGTTTGAAATGAGGAATAGGAATTTTCACATATGAAAACCGACACGCTCTGTAACTTTATAAATAAATGAAAAACTTTAGAAGTAACATCAATTACGCGTGTATAAACTTTTGGAAATTGGTTTAAATTTTTAATACGCCCCGATATTTTAATATGTACACCCTAAATTATTTTAATTATTATTGTAGGGGTAGAACAGCGAAAAGTGTAACATGAAAGACTTTAATTTGTGCAAACATACTTTGATAGCATCTCATTAACCTGTATTTTGTTTCATTCACAGTTTTGAGTTTTTAGTATTGCTTCCGCTCAGATGCAGCTCTGTGGTCTTACTGTTTCAAAGTTCGTTGCTTGGTTGAGTTTTTCGCGTCAAGGGCTTTCGAAACGGCATCGCGTAAAATGAAATACTGTCAGAAGCGACGAATTTGTTTTTTGTATTGTAAAGTACACGCTACTTTTTTTTCTACTTATCAATGAGAGATTCGAGAAAAGTCTTAAAAACATCATCCAAAACAAATAATTCATTGTAATGTTTTTCTTATTTCTTTATTTATTTAAATTGTTTTTCAACGGTGGGGTGAATTTATAGACACTTATTTTACTTTTTTCATTTATTTTTTATCTTACTGACGCAGTTTTAGCAAAATAAGTTAGGCAAATAAGGGCAAGGGGGAAAATTGCAAAAAAAGCAATGCGAAAGTGATTTTCCACTAGACCCACGCATATTTTCACCAATTCACGAATTGGTTGACCGACCATCGTATTCCACAGATTTGTAACTTATCGATTTTTCCTGTTTTCTAATCTTGAAGTTTCCACTTGCAGGACAAATATATTCATCAGACGAGGACGCTACCGCATACGTTAACACCTATTTTGAACAGAAAGACGAAAATTATTATTTGGAAGATTTAAATCACTGTTTGGAAAAATGTCTGGTTTTTTTATTACATCGGAAACTTTTCAGACAACTTTCGTAGCAGAACCAACTGACAGACATTCTCTCCAAATAGGTATACGATGGAAACATGTCCTAATGTAGCAGAAGAATTCTGATTCTCTTCCCAATGCATATTATGATAGAAAATGTTATTAGAAATAATGAAACAGATTGAGTGAAGCAAAACTCATCCATCGGTACAGGATATAGATGAAAAACTATTGGGTTGGTCTAAAGAATCTCAGGATAAGTCAGAATTATCACGTGGTCGATGTTCCACGACGAAGAATGAGATGGATGAAGCGATTCATCCATTTTTTGATAGAATTCCAAAAGGAGACTGCTGCTTCAAGCTGTCCGGTTACATATACATAGAAAGCATTTTACTAAAAAAACTTGTTTTCTTGTATTTCAAAATACAATGTTTGTTTTTTCCTTCAACCTCCGATGGACACTAAAGAAAAGAAGCGTAAATGTACCATACAGTTCATTTCTCTATATTATCACTTTGACGATCAAGGCATTGGTCATATATGTAAACAAGCTTTGCAATAACATGGGTAGGTGTTCAAATATTTCCCATTGAAATTGCTGAAAGAGTCGTTGGGTCAAACGAGCGCTGTGAGTAAGGACCTTGTCGTGGATCAGAACAATTCCAGAAATCAACATTTGAATAACTTTTCTTAAGCGTCGCAAATATGAATCTGCATTCATTGTTAATTCGGGCTCCAAAAACTCCACACACCTTTTTGTTGCCAAAATCTAGTTACTATAAACTTACAATCTGCTCCACAATATTGTAACGGCCAAGAATCTCGAAAGCTGTACTCGATCGGCGAGCTTTGTGGTTGCCAGTCAATATCGTTGGAATCCAGCGAATACAAACTTTTCTATAAGTCAATTGTTCAGAAACGATAGAGGACAGGGCAGATCTTGAAATTTTCGGAAATTGCATCGATAATTCACTTATGGTGAACCTTCGAGTTTCCATAACCGCTTAGTCAACTCTTGACCCATTCATAATAAAAATTAGTTCGGCTCCCCATACACTCGACTCGCTGCACTGTTCTTTTCTGCCACTTGGGGGGAGAATTACTAGCGACAGTCATGTGTATGTAACTGCGACTCAACAGAAAATGATCTGTTTGAAAAAAACAACCCTCGTTGTTTTTGAGTGGCACCAAATTAGCATCAGGGTTGATTTCTTTTTGGTTTTATTTACTACATTATTTTGTACAGCGTAATTCTATGAAATTATCATCAATGAACTGCTTGAGTCAAAGTCTACAGCAGCGCTATTATAGTAGGTTTTTGATCAGTTAATTATCGTATACAAGTGGACAATTTTTCAAGTTTCTTTTTCCATGGAATATACGGTTTGTCCTTTTGTTGTTGAATAAAATATGCAGATACACTTCGACAATTATCTAAATTTTTTGAATTATTAAAAAAAAAGTTTTCTTGCATGAAAATATCACCGAAAAGTTATTGATTAAATCTTGATTTTTATGGTATTATCAAAAATTCTAGCGTTGATGAGATTATCAGCAAACTTTATTCGATTTAATGCAATAATGCTCGGAGGGCGAAACGACTTTAATTTAAAATACCGACTGAATAATTCACCAGGAAGTTCCCGGTTTCTATTAAATATACAAGAGCTCATGAGATATACATATATATATGCGCATCCTGAAGCAATGGATTGGATATAATTACTTTTGATACAATGAAGGCGAAAACCAAGCGAAAGTCAATTAAATGTTACATAATAACTTCATCTACTGAAGAATAAAGGAAGACAGAGACGGTTCACAGTGTAACCATAATACAAATTATAAAACGTAAATAGACGAGTTAAATATATCTGCAGGTAAGGAAGTTTGATTTAAACAGAGTACCAAACGTGAATTGAGCCCTTTTTGTAACCCCATTAGTATATTAGAACTTCGGTAGTCTTTTATCTGACACAAATAATCTTGTCGTCAACGATTCGGTTATTGCCATTCGTTTATTCAGTTTTTTGTGTTTAAAACCACATGTTAACAAAACTTGATGCAATGTTTCTAAACTGGTATAATTGTATTCTGGATTATTTGTTACATTTTGCTGTATTGCTTCAAATGTCGCAGCCTTTTTCTCCTTGTATAAACTATACATTGTCCTACGTATAAAATCTTGAGTAGATTTGTCAACTTATTTCAGTTTTTCTTTACATGCTTTTCGTTTCTGCGAATTATCAACAGCAACCCCTTTCGATAAATGGAAAATTTATTTACTCTAGTTAATTCAACAATTCTTATTATGACTGCATTATCAGATTACTGAATATTTTCCTTTTTTTAACATTCGAATATATTTGAAATAACTTGCTGTGTTTTATATGGAAATCTTTATTATTAAATTCATACCTATCTTTATTCTCACTACATTGTGCAATTCCAGTATCTTCATTCGCCCATATTTCTATTTATTTAAAGAAATTTATTTTCTTCTTTTAATGCTTATCCATTAATGGATGTTCGCGACCACATTTTTCATGGCTTCTCTATCTCTAGCGGTATGGATCAATGTCTGAATATCTTGTATACCCGTCCATTGCCTCACGTTCCGTAACCATGACATCCTCTTCCGTTCCAATCCTCTCTTACCTTCAATCTTGCCCTCGACTATCAGCTGACGGAATTGATATTTATGGCCTAGCATTATATGGCCAAGATATGCAATCTTTCGTTTCTTCACGATGTTAATGAGTTCACGGTCTTTATTGATACGCCTGAGAATATCCTCATTCCTCACTTTGGCAGACCATGGTATCTTCAGGATTCTACGATATATCCACATTTCGAATGCCTCTAATTTGTTGATGTTTTTTACCTTAAGGGTCCAACTCTCCATCCCGTAAAGAAGCACTGACCAAACGTAGCGCAAAGCAAACGCACAAGTCTCAGTCTAAGATCAAGATCAAAGTCGGTACATGTAATTACATTTTTAAATTTTATGAATGTACTTCGAGATTGTTCAATTCGGTATTTTATTCCACCGTCCGATTATATGTTACTCTAGATTTTCTAAACGTATTCGCTTCTCTAGTGATAATCATGAATTTAGTTTTTTTGATGTTGATGTTTAATCCCATGTTTTGGCTATGTCCGCCTACTATATTAATTAGTTGTTGTAGGTCATCTATATTATCTGTAATCAGTACTGTGTCATCGGCGTAACGTATGTTGTTGACCCAGACTCCATTGACTTTGATCCCAATGTCTCTATCTTCAAGTGACTCTCGAAAGATGGCTTCAGAGTATATATTAAACAGGAGCGGCGACAATATACAACCTTGTCGTACTCCTCTGCGAATCCAAACTTGCTCAGTTAGACCATGATTTACTTTGACTTGCGCTTTTTGGTGCCAGTACAGATTTTCGATACAACGAATGTCTTTTTCGTACAAATCCAATTTTTTAAGGAGCTGCATAAATTTGTGATGTTGAACTTTATCGAAAGCTTTTTCGTAGTCTATAAAGCATAGACAAACATTTTTTCTTTGGTCATAGCAGTTCTGTACAAGGACCTGTGTTGCGACTATTGCCTCTCTTGTACCTAACCCCTGTCTAAATCCAAATTGCGAGTCGCTTATATTATTATCACATTTTCTATATAATCTCTGATGTATTATTCTTAGGTATATTTTTAGGGAGTGGCTCATAAGGCTAATTTTTTTGGGATAGGAATAAAAACTGAAGATAGCCACTGTTCAGGGTAATGACCAGTATCATATATCTTGTTGAACAGCTTGTGAAGCACTCTAATGCCCCTTTCGTCCAGTAGTTTCAGTATTTCTGATGGTATTTCATCTGGACCAGCTGCTTTATTGTTTTTAGCGACTAGTACAGCCTTTTCTACCTCTTCTTTGGTAATAGAAGGTCCAGTTAGACATTTATTAATTAAATAAATCTAACCGAGCCAGGCCAATGTTTATCGCAGGCTGTCTCTGGCAGGAATCTTTCGAAGAAATTGTGTACGTACGCGTTCCGACAGCCAATAGAAATGCATTTATGTTTCCGATTCGATGTTTTAATTGGTAAACGGTAAAGGGCGTCATCAAGGGGAGGTAGGAGGGAGGCAGTGAATTCTACATCGTATGACAAATTAAGATTTAATGTATATTGTACGAAGTATTGAAATATTTGGATTAACATTAAAATTTTAATATCCGTTTTTAAAATCGTTTGTGGAATTTTATACATTGATATTGATATTAGAACCGTTCTTATTACAATCGTCGTCGAGGCAAAGACTTCCAAAGTGTAAAGTTTCATGCTCTTGAATGTACCAGGCGTTCATATTTTTTATCCTCCATAATATTACCCCATTTCTCACCTTTCCCTTAGTCATAAGCTGGCGACGCCCTTGTTAACAGTTATTTTGCATTCGACGGGCCTGACTTTCATTAACTTTCATCGGATTTATTAATAAATGGAATTATCGGTGGTAGATATGTTGATTACACTTATTTACAGTATACATATATGTTCTCAGCTCCAATTTCTGAGATTTAGCTATGTAGGTATGAAGCAGAAAAACATGCGTTTGCAAAGAGAATATCCACAAAATTAATCATTGGATTCTGAAGAAGGTTTGTAGAACAGATACCCTGGTAGAGCTCTTCGATGACGAAAATAGAAAACCAAAAACTTGTTATTTCAATCTTTCAAGTAAATTTTGAGGTTCTGTGAAAAGAGTTTAAATACAAAAGTTGTGGATCTATTCATTACCTACAATTTTGCTATTTGACTTTTTTCCATACGACTTGTAGAAACCGAGATAAATCGTTTTTTACCCTTGAAAAACTCTTCTCTTCCCTTTTCCGATCTCAGATCGTCTGTAAATTATTTTTTCTTTCATTTTCATCATATTCTCTTCCTTTTCCAATGGATTTCATCACACTAATATTTTTTTTCAGTTTTTGTCATTTTTAAATGCTTCTATAGATACATAACCAAATTTCTTGACTTGGGGGTTCAAGAATTTTGGCTATGTGTATGTGTTACTCATCAACTATGAGATCATAGATCACACACTAAATTTATTTCGCCGGCCTGTGAAACAGATAAAGAAAACACCAACATCGTTTCCGGATTATAATTTAATCCCACGAAATTGTAGAAGAAGTTTTCACTTTATCGAGATGAACACAATACCCATTGTTCCATTCCGAACTATAAATTTATAAATAAATCAAATACGGGTCGTTATCGTTGAAAAGTTTCGCAGCATAAACCCGTATACTTCAATAATAATGTTGTATAGGAGTTTTGCTCACGAACATAATACAAAAAAATATGAATAGGACGAAATGATTGATGGCGACAAAAAAAATACTTGTGTCTACTCTTCGGTTATCGTTAAAGTAAGACTCAACCATTTATAATAGTTAGTTTTGAGAGTTTACAAAAATAATAAAAAAACTAACTATAATCCACATACACTTTTTCATTTTATTTTAAATATACACCTGGGAAATTCATTTCTTAAAAAGAACATCATCCAAGTGTGCACCATCGCGCTGCAAACATTCCTCGAATCTAGATCTCAAATTGGTAAAAACTCGCTGGCACATTGCGCGGGGAATTGTTGCTATTTCTTTTCGGATATTGGACTGATTAAGCGTGGTTGGATTATGGCAGTAGGCTCTACTTTTCAAGTATCCCAACATAAAAAAATCCGGTGGTGTTAGGTCCGGATTCCTAGGCGGCAATGTATTATCTCCTCGGCGAGATATCAGTTTCCCAGCAAACATCTGGTTTACCATCGCCAAAGAGGCATTAGACATATGACGCGCCATCTTGTTGAAACCATGTCGTTCGATTATAGGCTTTAAAAAGTTAAATTACGGAAAGAAAAAAATCCCTTAAATTGGCTAAGTATCATTCAGAATTTACAGTGACAGATTGCCCCTGTTGATTTTGAAAGAAATAGGGTCCGATAATTCCGTCCGCTGATATGGCCGCTCAAACGATTACTTTTGGCGAATGCAGAGGCTTTTCATGTTTTGCACGTGGGTTCTCTGCAGCCAAGTAAATTCAATTCTGTCTATTGACATGCCTAATTAAGTGAAAATGAGCTTCGTCGGAGAACAGAATATTCCAACAAAAACTCGTCTTTCTGCACAAGTTGAATTTTATATGGGTGTAATTTCAGATTATTCGACAAAATGTGACACAAAGATGTTCTCCATATCAAAATTGCGGCTGATCGCTAGTCTATAGACCAGGATTACGTTGAACTGAAACTTTAACTCTGTTCTTATTGATCTTGGGCGTCCCGTAGGCTTCTGATTGAGAGTCGAACCAGTAGTCTTCGAACTTTCTGACCCACGATCGATTCACACTTTCCCTCCTACACTGATTTATGTCATGTATTCAAAACTCACGTCGAAACAAACGTTGCGCTCCGGTGATGTAATCCATCGCGACTAAATTTCCGAGAACCAGCTACTCATCCCCACCACCCGCGCAGCTCCCTCTCATAACGTTCAAACGTTTGTAAAATCGCCTTTCTGACCTACCTTGTATAATTTATACGAGGTGTAACTAATAACCAAGAGACCCAGCCCAGAAATGACATAACGGTTTTACATATAGAGCTGTGGTCAAATTAAATGAACTTTGAAAAGCATGACAACATTGAAAGTATTTTTCTCCGAACCAATAATTTGAAAAAATTAATAATTAGTATACCAATTAGACGTGTGACTAACTAAGAAAAACGAATTTTTTTTCAAAAATCGATTTTATTCATCGATGTAATCTCCATCAAGAACAATTCAATCATTCCGGCGCTTCTTCAAACTTCTCGATGCCGTGCTTTAGAAGGATTTGTCTTTTGCCTCAAGATAGGCTCCAATGTCAGCAATTGCTTTTTCATTTGATCTGAATATCTTACCGCCGAGCAATTTTTTGACATAGTCGCTGGGGGTAAAATATGGACTATACGGTGGATGAGGAAGCAATTTGTAGTGTAATTAGTTCAATTTAACCATCATTTCCATCGACTTGTGAATCGGTGTATTGTCTTGGTGAATCAGTGGTTTTTTCTTCGACATATGGGTCTGTTTTTTCTTGATTTTTGCATTCATACAATGCAACAACTCTATGTAGTATTCGCTATAGATTGTCTTTTCCCTGTGGAGATAGTAGATAAACAATATTCCATGCGCATCCCAAAATATTGAAGCCATAACCTTCATAGCTGGCTGTTGTGCCTTTGGACGCTTCGGATATATTTCACCGGCTGCAGTCCATTCAGATGATTACCGTTTTGATTTAGAAGTGAAGTAAAGGATCCATTGTCACTTATCGACGAGAAAAACCTGATTTATTACGTGTAAATATGACCAAAAACTGCTTGAAATCATCAACACGTTGTTGTTTTTGATCGACTGTTAGTAAACGCAGCACCCCATTTGAAAAAAGCTTTCTCATGGTCAAATGTTCGTACATAATCGTAAATACACTACCTTCTGATTTATGGCCTCATCTATTTCACGCAAGTTCAATTTACGATTAAATATAACCAATTTGTGGACTTTTCTGTTGTTTTCTGGAGTAACCACCTCAATTGGACGACCAGAACTTTTACCATCATCGGTGTCTGTACGACCGCGTTTAAATTCAGCAAACCAATAACAAATGATTCTTTTCGATAGAGCAGAGTCGGGATAACACTTTTGATGCCGTTGCAGAGTTTGCAGATATTATAGATAAAGAAAAATATGAACATATCGCTATCCATGTTTAAAATAAATTAAGACTTGAGGGTATATATATATATTGAATATTGAACGAGTTATAGATAATTGAAAAAACAACTTTTTTCTAACCTCAAAATTTCCAAGAAAAATAAAAAAAGTTTTCTGTTGAATTTCGATATTTCTCTATCACCAAAATGTATATATAAAATTGATAATATCGTTGTTTTTTCTGTGGTTCTCCATTTTCAAAATAAACACTTTTTTAACGAATCCTCAATTTGCTCTGCAATATTCCCGTCAATATTTCTACTAGAAACATTTCAGTTTTTCCGAATATATTACCGTTAGCGTTACAACAGACATTACAGGAAAAAAAGCCAGAAGGGCCAGTCATTTTCGAGCTGTTTTGTTCCTGTATCTGTCAGTTTTGTCAATGGGTAAAAATCCGGAAGCACGATAAAAAATCTATAGCTCTTTCCTCTGCGGGATTTAATGGCAGAACATATGACGAGTCACTTGTGGTTGAAAACGGTTTTATTTTTTTATAAACGAAATGGCGGAAATGAAATTGTATTGGATTTTGAAATAGAAATAAAGAAAATGGTTTATAGTAATAGATGTTTTCAGTTTTATTTATACGCATATTGTTTGTTAAGAAGAAACAAGTTCGTTATTGTAAATCTCAACTTGGTGAAAGATATACTTTATCGAATTGTGGAAAATCGGAATTCGTCTCATCATCCGTATTCGTATCTGTTTTTGAGCCCGCTTTTATTAGCTTCACCTGTATGGGAACTTGTTTCTTTGTAACTCTCCTTTGTGGCTTATAATTGTTAGTATGTCCCACCACTTTAATTAGAGCGGGCTAAGGCGTCAGCCTCCGGATTCACCGGTCGTTGGTTCAAATCCCGTTCACGCTGTAAAAAGAATTTGTTTTTTCTTCGGCCATTTTTTTTAGAAATTATCAATGCAATTTTTCTCTTTATATCGAAACAAATTTTACAACTGTTCGCCCTCTGTTGAACAATTACTATACTACCTGAAATGGAAGAAAATGGACTTGGTCAGCGAGCTATTGCTAGACAATTGAATATGACCCGCGCAGAGGTTCGAAGAATGAGCGTTATGAGGAGATTGGATCTTTCATGGGCAACCTGAAACAGGCAGAGGGCAATTTACAACCACTTTATCTTGTCAATAACATTAAGAAATCGTCACCTCAATACCATTCAAGTGCAACAACCGTTACGTGAGGTGCGAGGAATAACTATAAGTCAGTGGAAAGTTAAACACCATCTATGGGTCCAAAACTTACTCCAGTGCATCGGCATGCACGCCTGCGAATTGAATTGAATGTTGGAACAATGGGGACCTGTTCGGTTCTCAGATGAGACCAGAATACGCCTTCATGATAGCGCCTAAAGAAGGAAAGTATACCGAAGACCAAGAGAGCGATTTGTAGATTGTCGCTTTGAAAAGCGGAATGCTTACGAAGGTGGTTCCTGCTTGATATGGAGTGTAATTTCTATAAGAACAAGAACCAACTCTGCGTTCATTCGTAGCGGTGACAGTGTTCACGAAAGAAGAGGTTTAACGACTGATATATCGAGGAAATTTTAGCAATTCATGTGGTACCTTACGTCGACTACATTGGAGACGAATTTACTTCTATTTATGATAATACAAAGCCGCACAACTCCAGAATCGTGCAAGATAACATTGCAGAAGTCGGTTTTTGGGTTATGGAGTGCCCAACAAACTCCCAGAACATTTATGGGATGAGCTAAAATAAAAGAATTTGAGCTGGACCTACTCTAAACTAGATCTCAGAGCTTATTGTAGCAGTAGAAGAAGAGTGTCTGAATATCCCACAAGGAACAATAGGTAACTTGATTAGATCTATGCCTAATCGTATGATTAATGTTATTTGGACAAGAGGAGGTCATACCCATTAATAAAACCCTTAATTTGGCATTCTAACTTGCAAGATACATGACTTTCCCTGATTTTTTGTTTAAATTTAGCGCCTTTATTTTAGTTCCATTATCTACCGCATCGTCTCTTTAAGCCTTGTACAGTAACCTCCATCAGTTTCCAACATACACTTGGAGTGAAAGTTTGTTTATTTTGCAAATTGGAACAGTGAAATCAGCCTCATCCAAAGAAAGGGCATCGACCTCCGGTTGGGTAAATTTTCAGTCATTATTTCAATAACCATAGTAAATTTACGTGTTATTTTTTCAAAAATCATATTAATTTCAAACAAAGGAGTATAATTTAAAAAATCAGATTTATTTTACCTCAATTCAAAATTTATTTAGTTTTATTATTTTGGTTTTAATTTTATTTAGGAATTTGTTAGCATTTTTGTCTTCTCAGCCTCATTTTGATGTTTTTTTTCATTTTCAGAGCAAAAATTTTTCTTCAAGAGCTGGTTATATTCTTTCATTACTTCCTAAGCCAAAGGCGGCTCTGGAGATGAGCAAGAAAATGAAGAAAATTTGGAGAGTAAAGATATATTACTTCAGGCAGCGAGCAAATTTTTAGATGGATACGTTGAAGAGCGTTTTGATGCAGAGGATGCATCACAAGCTCCAGCAGTGTCAAAGGATGAGACAATGGTGGACCGGTCGATTGCTGTTTTCATTACTTCTGTCGACAACCTTAAACCAGCTTATTTGGCATATATCTACCAAAAATGAACCCAAATTTTTCAAACTTTAAAATTAGCTCATTTAGACCTTGAAGAACAATTTGAAAAAAAAATTTTTTAATCAATTAAGTAGATCGTTGCCAAATTAAGGGTTAAGAAATTTAGTATTGAGTTTTAAATTGTCAATAACTCTTTTTTTAAAAATAAAAACCTTAATATAAAATATTATTATATTAATATATATAAATTGTCTTTCAAACAGGGTATTTTTTGATCTGATGAATAATTTCAGTCTAAAGTTTACAGTGAACCGGTTACTGAGCACGCGAGAATAGTATGTTTCATTCATTACTGTTTTTACATAAATTCTAGACGATTTAGCAACAAAAAAGTGACTGAGAAGTAATTGAAATTTATATTAATTTCTATTACGTAATCTGTTGTTTTTCTAATTTTATCGAAAACAAATATTCCTTTCTCCCATACGCAAATCCTGGATTCCGTTACCAACAGGTCTTTATATACACCTCAGTTGTTATTTTTCGATCATTTTGAATATCTCTGTGCGTACACAACAATGTACTAAGTGAACCGAAGTCGCATGGCGTGGGGTGGCGTGGCGTGTTTCTAGTGGATTTAGACTACGCTTATTATACTAATGCTTAAACCTCTCACGATTTAACACGTTCAGCGACGATCGATTTTCTTCAACTTTCGCTAAGTGATTTCAGTTTTTCAAAATGCAGCAATGCAATTGTCTGAGTTTAGTATGATTGCCAATATTTCGAATAAAATAATTATCGTGTTTTGATATTTTGATATTAAATTTACAACATTCGCTATTTGCGTTTTCGTTAAGACATCAACACTAAGCACTAAGTATCTTAAATCGATATTATTTCTTACCTAATATCAGGATGTGCGTCTAACATCGCCCTCATTAACGTCGTACCACTTCTCGGTACTCCTCCAATAAATATGAGCGGCATCTGACGGTTATACTCGTACATTCGTTTATCGTTACCGATGACGTATTTCTGTTCTGATACCATATTAGAAGACAGAACCGACGTCATTGGTCCAACGAACGAATGTACGATAACATAGAGAACTATGGCGGTAAGCAAGAGACCGCAAGCCTTTTTCAGACCTATCCGTCTGACCTGCATCCTTGGAACGTTTCTTTTTTGTCTTCTTCTCACGTCATCGTTAATCGAATGATTAATGTGGACGATCTGAAACAAAACTCCGCAGAAATTAATATCAATACCAACTGGAAGATAACATCATAAAAATAGAAGCAGAACATGTGCAAGGTGCCATTAAGTCTCCTTATTTCAATCAAACTTCTTCAACAACTACATACAAAAGCCATTCAAATTGTAATATCCTTAGTAGTGGTTACTTTCCAATTCAGTGGATATTACTTGAAATCATCCTTATACCTATACTTGGCATTTTGGTCTACTTTACAACATCCAGGAATCCCAGTTTCTAAATTTTTTCCTCATTCTAAAATCCTACCAAGAAGATCGGGGTACTTAATGGTTAAGTACCAAGACGAATAATCAACAATGGATCCAGTCAACGCAGGTGTTTCCCAATGCAGTAGAGGAATGTAGCTGTCGAGATGTTAAGATGACGGAAAGAAGGAGACGACTGGGCGATATAGTATGAAAAAGATGACGACAAAGTAGAAGAACAAGAAGGGATAAACTTGTCATTCTAAAACTCCAATTAACTAGCATCGATTGAGGAACGTAGTGAAAATAATCAAGAAAAAAGATTAAATAAGGTAATGCCTCCCCCAAGAAGTAATACCTTACGGAGGTTTCCGCGGGGGAATACAGGTCCACAGTGTACATAAATGGAGTGGGTTTTACTGCATGCTAGCTGCACACTTCTGCCAGTACTGTTAGCAATGTAGGTAGTAGAGTAGATCCCTTCCACTTACATTTAGTGCACCATACGATGATTCTGCTTCAATAGCTTCATATCGAGATCTGTTACAATTGCTGTAAGCAAATCTTGACAGGCTACAACAATTGAAAATATGGAGAAGTCAAGTTAATGAGTCGAAATCCATCCATGTGACCTTTACACGTTGACTAGAAAACTATCTCTCCGTTACAATAAACAAGCATAAAATTTCACAGATTATGCGGACAATTTACATGAAATAAACGTAGAATCATAGATCATAGATCATAAAATTATCTACAAAAACCGTATTAATACTGTTTTTCTTCCAACCTACTGTTTCTGAGATATAATGATTCAAAAAGTTGTAAAAGTTGTTGTAGTTAATGGTTTCACCAATATATTTTCCGCAGTAAACTTTTCTTACAACATTGAAATGAACCGAGACTTGTATTTGTAAGAAATTTCTGTAGACTGATGGGAAGTGTCATAAGTTCATCAAATAAGTTATCAAATGACGAAGATGTTGCTAAAGTTTGAGGATGTTGTTCTGCAACTTTGGAATTTCTCGTGCAATCATTATAGTCGTTAAATCCGACAATAAATCTGAAACATTATAACTTTTACAACTTTTTGAATCGTTATATCTCAGAAACGGTGGCTCGTAGGAAAAAAGTATTGATACGTTTTTTGTGAGTAATTTTATGATCTACAATTTTCGTCTAAGGTATTTTTAAGATAAAACTTACCGTTTTTCTGATAATCGCGAAAAACTCATTTTTTTGACCTTTGACGTTGAATAAAATTTTTTCCAAACACGGAAATTTTTTTTAAACTGTATTTTAAACAACTTTACCGATTTTCAGCTTGATGGGAATTTATGTAGCTTCACTCTTATTTTTTGGTATAATTTGACCGGACTAAGAAGGAAGAAGCGAAGAATTCAAAGAAGCACTTCTTTCCGAAAAGAGAAAACAGCTCGGGATTAAACTTAGACAACTATATTCGTTTAAAGGAGAATCTCTTGAAAATAAATATATACAGGGTCCGTTTTAAAAGTAGTGAGAGTATTTTGTTTTTAATTTATTCATGAAAATAGTGAAAACGATTAGAATTTTTCAAAATAGCATCCTTCCGTATCTACACATTGCTGCCAACGACTTTTCCAGTTTTCGTACGCCTCCAGGAATTCCTTTCTATGTTAAGCTAAGAACTCATGGACCGTACTACGTATAATAACCTCAACCGTTTCACATTTTCTTAATCTTCATACAACATTCCAAGTCTGACAATGTTGTTTAAGTGTAATCCGATACTGGTTGTATGTACATCAATTTTTAAAGTATAAGATGTACGTACCTATATCCATTTCCACTTATCTAACGAAAAGAATCAATTCCTCGAAAACATCCCTTAAAATGTTAATAAACACAATTCGGTAATTCAAGAATAATGGAGAATTGTCTCGGGTGAAAAGAAAATGAGTGTATATAGAAGCAACCCCGATAATCGTTACTGTACGTATTTTTTGTTTTGTTCTCAGAAAAAAAGGGTAGAAGAATTAAGACTGCTATACAATCAAACCCTTATCTACGTCTCTTAACATGTTCGTGAAAGAATATTTTCTTGTCGAATATATATAAAAGAGCTTTGGTAAGAATTCTTTTCAGTCCAGAACAAAAAATATAGAACCTCAACTAGAGATCTTTCATTCAATCCATATAAAAATGTAGAACGGCCTTGAGCATGAAATATATTTGTCGTTACTTATATTTCTTTACCAATTAATAGGTACATACAAAGTTCGTAATTTACATGATTTTGCATTACGTAACATTCGATTTCTATAGAGATTTATATGGGTTTTCTTCCCAGATGCTTGCTTTAATATTTGCTAATATATGCTGATAACTAAAAAGCGGATTTAATGTGGGAAATGTTGATGAAATATGCTTATACAGGGTGTCCCAGAAATTGCACGCCAGGCTGACACGGGAGGTAGATCAGCTTTAGATCTATCAAATAAAAGCAACATGACCTCAGTAAAAGTTTTTTAGTTTTCGAGATATTAAAACTTTTAGGTTTTTTCAGAAAATCTCTACTTTTTGCCCTATTTTTGTCTGTTATGGGCATAAAAAACCTCTAATTTATAATTATTTTTTTTCTGGGCTACCACTAATAGTTGGTTGAGACAACCCAGTATTCATTTTAATAAAAAGTAGCACGACATTAACAAAAATAACAACTCAATCTTACCTTTTGTTTCAAAGCGAAAACCTTAACTAAAGTTTGGTTAGCGACTGAGTCTGGTACATACAGAAAATGTTCTTAAAAACTAGCCTACTTAGTGCTCTTTAAAAATGGTATAATATTCATAGAATTATAAATTAGAGGTTTTTTATGCCCATAACAGACAAAAATAGGGCAAAAAGTAGAGATTTTCTGAAAAAACCTAAAAGTGTTAATATCTCGAAAACTAAAAAACTTTTACTGAGGTCATGTTGCTTTTATTTGATAGATCTAAAGCTGATCTACCTCCCGTGTCAGCCTGGCGTGCAATTTCTGGGACACCCTGTATATAAAAAATGACGAAATATGCTCAAAGGCACTAAAAGTAAAATTTGAAAAATACACATTTTGTTTAAATGGGGAATGCCCCCAGACTTGAACTACAGGGCTTAGCTTGGGCTAACTCTGGGAAACACGGCCTTGACAAACCAATAATGACCCAAGCCTGGTTGCAGTCTGGGTAACTTAGCTCCGGCCATTCTATAGTCAACCAGGCCTGGCTTAGCTTCTATGTATAAAAGACACAAAATTAGTAGAATGTATTAATAGAAATTTGTAGGACCAAGGTTGCAGACCAGTCTTGGGTTTATCTAGGTAACCAGGTTTGCAAACTAAGCGAGGGACATTGTTATCATTCCAGAGTTCCACCAAGTTTGGGCAACTAATGGCTTCCAAGCTAGGACCAGAGTTGTACATACTTGGCCCAAGTCTGAGCTTATACTGGGCCCATTGTAAAATGCTATATGGGTGGCCGAACAAAGAAAATACAAAAATTTTTGGAAAAATATATTTACTTCTTAAAGTTAACTCCTTTTAACTCCATACACTTTTCTCAGCGATCCTTACTAATATTATAAATGTGAAAGCGTGGATGTTTGTTACGCTTTCACGCAAAAACTACTTGACGAATTATCATGAAACTTTGTACACATATTCCGGGAGGTACTAGAAGTATTCTATGTTATACTTTTTATTAAAAAAAAATATTTTTTACGAAAATAAACAAAACATTGTCAACAGATATCAACATTTTGCTACTTCAGCGCCATCTAACATACAGTAATGAATTTCAAAACCTAAATACTATATACATCCAATTCAACTGACTATAGTTTCAGCTGTTTGGAATTTTTTAGGTTAGGTACCATTGTTATTTTCAACTGTCACTGAAAGTGTGTGTCTAAAAATGCCTCGGAAGCGTAATTAGTGTGTTAATTAGATTAACACCGACATTTTTAAATATGGGCAAGGAGAAATGAAGGAATATTTATCGATGGATACAATTATGGTTACGGAATTAAGTTCCTTGAACTGTCACATAAACTTCAATTAAAACCAAATGTACCAGTGATGCTGATACGCAATCTAGATGCTCCTCGGCTATATAATGGAACAAGTCTTCGTATAACAAAATTGGGGCAGAATATACTTGGTGCTACTATTTTCAACACACTAACCAATCAATGAAATAAATTTATCTTATTGATATATTTCTATTATAATGATTTCTGATACTTATTTAATGGATTCGATGCGAGCGAAGCCGCGGGTAACAGCTAGTTATTCAAATTTGATACCCTTTTTATAATAAGAATGGTGAAGATCTTCAAAATTACATCACTTCTTCATTGTTAGAAAATCTTTTACCATCGAGACATTTTTTCAAGTATGGGATAAGAAAATAATCCAAGGGGGGCTAAACCTGACAAAGAAAGTGCATGAGGTAGCAATTCATACATTAATTCATAAGTTTGGCGAATGTAATAACGGATGTGTCAACTGGTGCAGTGATTTGACGAAACAACATCTTCTAAAGGCAAATGCGGCCGTTACGATAGATTTCTTCGCTCAAACGTTACAATAAGTTACGCATAATACTCGCCAGTAATTATGCGATTGAAAATTATCCCACGCGCATTCCAATAAACCGACGCCATGACCTTGCCTGGTTAAAAGGTCTTTTTTGGAGCCGGTTTTCCCTTGTTTTGATTGTTTTTTCGGGTGTGAAGTGGTTATGAAACGGCGTAAAAATTCAGACGCGGTACCCACAGCTTCTTCGTGACCAAATTTTCAGTTAATATGCGATTTACCGCACTTTTTGGAATGCCTGCTGTCTGCTAGCTGCGCGCTTTCAGTCGATCATCATCCAGTACAGCTTTGGGGATTTTCTTCAACATTTCTGGAGTCTCACCCTCAGTAGAAAGGCCTAATAAAAGTATTGTATCATATAACGATAACCAATTTTTTCCAAGCTTAAAAAATTCAATAAAAACGTTCACTATTGATGGTTGCCATTATGTACTTTATAATACAGTGGTATTTTTAAGCAACTACCGCCATCTCCAAGTCTGGCCAGGTACTTCTGGGGCCATTCTCAAGCTGTGAATTTAAGGCACATATTTTTTCTAATTGTATTTTCATCGGGAACAATTTTGTTGAAATATTTTTACAAAAAAACTTTTTAAAATAGAATTTCGTAGTTTTTTCAGATGTATATTTTCACAAATCATCGCATAAATCTGCATTAAATTCTTGTTGCTCTACCGTCTAAGGATAAATCAATTTTTTTTTCTACGACCGTGCGTTTTAACCCACTTTCCCGCACGCATTTTAGTTTTGAAAGTGTCACTTTCCCGCACATTCTTCAAAGGAGAAACAACTATCAAACCTCCCGGGTTTGATATCAGTTGCTATGACAACCCAAGCATGTAATTGTTACTAAAACGTCAAAGTTGTTCAAAATGTCTTGGAAGTGACCGAATAAGTGCAATCTTCTAAATTAAACCACATTAAACCGAATCCGATACAATAATATTAATGGATTCATCCGACGAAGAACTTCCTGCAGCCGTTTTGAAGGCTGCAAAGAAGATAATTCCGAGCTGTTACCTGCCAAATCCAGACTATGGTAAAAAGTTTAATAAAAATAAAAGATAAAATATGCACAGAAAGCACAAGTTTTTACCAAAGAAGATATATCCAGGGTTATGCTAGCTCCCGATGAGGTATACCTGATGATTAAAGTGAGTACCATTTTTGCACTGGTTGGCGCTCTCCGCAGATCCGAGCTTGTAAAGGCAACCTAATTGTTGTGAAAATTTCTGATTCCAAAAATCATTCGTCAAGATCATTTGTTTTATCTGAAGAAATAAATACGCAGATTTAAGACCACCTACCACTCCACACCGCCGTTTTTTTTATTCATTATAAGAATGGAAAATGCTCAGTTCAATGCGTTGACGTAAACACTTTTGGTAAAATGCCAGCAGAGATTGCCGCATATTTATGCCTACCTAATCCGGAACGTTATACAGGACACAGTTTCAGACGTTATTCGGCAACGTTCCTAGCAGACTCCGGCGAAGAAATAACCAACCTAAAGCGCCTCGTTGGCTGGAAGTCTACTACTGTCGCTGAGGGCTATTTGGAGGACTCCGAGAATCAGAAGAAAAAAATATCAAATAAAATTCTCTGTACTACAAATGACTTAAAACCGTTGCCGTCACCGTCATCGTCATCTTTATGCGACCTGCAACCGATGCCATCTTCACCGACGTCATCTACCTTCCAGTTGAAACTGGAACCAGATAACTCCACTGGGCCGGCAATTCTTACTAGTCTACAGAATACAACAAATTGTGTTTTCAATATTAATATTTATAATAATTAATAGTTTTTAGTTAAAATTTTGTATATTATTATGTTTGTTGGAATAAAATAATTTTAGAAAAATGGGTTGGTATACTTTTTTTGAATATACGGTCATAGAAAAAATAATGTTCCTAACTCATGCGTAAAGTGCCTTTCCCGCACTTGTTAGGAAAATAACTATTTCGAATCAATCGTCTTCTTGCATTTTGACTTGTTTAGTTTCGTCCCGACAATTATAACCAAAAATTTCCGTTGGATTATTATTTAGAATAAGACCAATTTTTATATTAGAGAGTCAACAAAAAATTTACCAAAACGCAAAGAAGAAAACAATCTTAAGAAACTTGTCATTTAACTACAGACTTTACAGAATTTTTTCAGTTAATATAAGCAAGCTCAAGATGGCTTCTGCTACAGGAATTCGAATTGTCCATCGGAATTTTGCACTGAACGTTCACATTGATCGACTGACGGTCAATGATGTGGTGAGGTAATGAATTAATAATGACACGAAATTGCAAACATCAGCCCCCTTACATCTATTGATGAAGTCGGAAAGGAGAGCAAACTAGAACGTAATCAATCGCATTAGGACAACCGCATTATCAAAAGAATTATGAAATTCAGATATCAAATATGTAAATGCACGTGTAAATGCACGTAGTATTATTATTATTGAAGATCGACTATACGGCATGTTTCCATAAAAGATAGTAAAATTTTTTTGTCTTTTTTAAAACTCGCCTCAAGTTTGGATATCGGCGTTCTTTGCTGCTTTTTACAGTTTACAGTTAGAATAGATAAAGTATACAAGAAGTACGTCTTACCCTTATTGTAAAACTCACTACGACGTTATCTCGATATAATTAAGTAAATAGATCCTCCATTAGGGTCTTCCAAAGTTAACGGCACGTCACCGCTAGTAACAGAATGACAAGGCACATTTGATAAGGGTTAAAACCAAACGAAGGCAATTTAGTATTATGTCTGTTAGTATATGGGAAAAAGTTTTATTTTGGATAAAAACTCGAAGCTGATACTTGTCAGTTCATTTATTGAAATTTTCACCTTTCAACTACCCTTACATACGAAACTCCCACCATAAGTTGATTTGTGCTTTATAGGCCATAATATTCTGCAGGTGTTCTTGAGAACCAAATTCTTTTTATTTTATTGTATACTATAAATGTCTTAAATCTAAGGAAATTATTCAGTAGAAGTTGATATCCAATGTTACTATACTAATTTACGTACGCATTGTTTTCAAAAAAAAAATATACAGGATGTATCATATGTCAGTGATCAATAACATCTTTCTCATTTATTTACTTAGCTTCGTCATGTGATTTAAATTGAGAATTCGTGAATCAAAAAGATATTCTTTCTCAAATCATTTAACATTGGATTTATATTCGTTTTAACAGAAAGCCATCCACCCCTTCATCTTTATTAGAAAGGATAAAACAATTTTTTGAACCCCAATTTTTATATTTCTTATTGAATTTTGAACTTTGAAATGAAAGAATGCGTTTCAGAGGAAAGGTGGTCCATACAAGGTAGGCCTGAATGCTTAACAGCTTTTATTTAAAACCTTTTTCAATATTCTCGAGTAGTTACGAACTCGTCTATGACATGGACTAAGAAGTAGATCCTGTCCAGTTATAATGAAAATCTGAAATTTGGCGAGAACGGAATTCGTTTGATGTTTGTTTTTATCGCAGCGTAGTTTTGATTAATTGATTTTTTTGTTTACTTTCTAGAATACTAGACATTTGTTTTTGACATATATTCGAGCTTGTTGAGCTACGGAATTAGTTTTTACAAGTAGTGTTAAGTTAATTATTATATGGTCTAGGTGCAAATTTTTGAATAAAGTAAGTAAAGACTGTGTGTATAAAATTACCCCACTGTTGAAATAAATTGGGAGATAAGAAAAAAAACAATACAATCTCCTTCCAATACCTATGTAGAAAACTTATTTACTTCTACTACTTTTACACAGTTTTGTACAAATTTGTCCAAAATTTATTCCATAGTTCACACCATATAAAATTCCACTACACACTTGGGTATCTAATTCAAAAGACTTTGTCTTCTCTTTGGGTAGGTGTTGCTGAGAAGCTGCATAACCCCGATGTTCACCTTTCGTACTTCGCAGAGACTCTAGTGGTTACCTTTTTGTATCTTCAATTCTCGAGTACCAAGGTGCTTTAACATTTTTCCTTAGCATTTTATTTCTCTACAGGATTTGGGTGTTGCTTACTCTAGCACATCCTCTTAGTTGAATCACGTAGGTTCAAACCGATTTCATATGTTTATATATAAGTCGCGCGTGATGAATCTATAGGAGCAGCGTATCTCCACTGAGATCTAGGCGTTCGATATCTGTTCGCTTTGTGTCTCGAGGAAAAGCGAACTTCTTTTCGATCCACAACGACTCTCGGGTTAGTGTGCAATGAAACAATGTAAAAATAGGAAGGAAGTAGCTATGTCGGTTTTCCTAAAACGTGTACCAGGTACATCGGAGAGGATTAAGTTAATTGCATGCCATCAGGATATTAGAAAGTTATAAAAGAATGGCGACTTGAAATTCCCAGAAGAACGTAACTTGGAATTCCCTGAATCGGATGTCGAGGATTATTGTTTTCTTGAGGAAATTGTTCGTGGAAACGGTCGAAGGAAAAATTGTCTTGAATGAAAGTGTACCTGTATTATGTATTTTTAAATGTGAGGGGGTTGTCGCCACGGAAATAATTTATTGTACATTTATTTCTTTGCTTTTTGCTCTGCTTCACAATCACTGTTAGTTTTAAATATTTTGCGGTATTAGTAGGTGATATCTGTTCGTCATCTATTTTGATTGATACATATTTTCCTTGGCTTGGATCGTTCCATTATAAATAAATAATAAATTATAGCGTCATTTTTGGTTTTAAATTTATAGTCTTTTCATATCGTCCAGTTCATTTTCTCAAAAACAACTGCTACTCGTTAAAATTAATGCTCTACTAAAACCCGCCCGACTGTAATTAATTAATACGGCAATTCATAGTCAGAAGTTCATATAATTTTTATAACTAATTTTAAATACAATTCGAAGGGGTTGAAAAGAACTAAACAGAAAAATACTTTTATGGAATATAATATGGAACATAAGTCATTAAGTCGTTATGAATAATATTGAACATCAAAAAGCCTGTAGATAACGTAGTGATTTTTATATCAGAGAATAATACTAATTCTAAGATAAATATCTTATTTAGTTATACACATTTATCACATCAGGTACTCCAAGCCTTTCCGGAATCTTTAAACAACATATATTTAAAGTTTACAGAAAAAACCTCACCATCCAACATGCTTTTAACAAAATCAAAGACAGAACACCATCCAGTTAATTGTTTAATCTAGTTCATGACATTATTTATTTAAATTGTGATGGAAAAAGAAATTGGTCAGCCTAAAAGGTTACTGACCAATCAGACTACTTCCTACCAAAGTGACAGCAAATTATACTCTGACAGATGTGCGCTTGCCAAACATGTTTTCTATGAAGGTCATTCTATGGATTTTAAATCTCCCAAAGTTTTAGTAAATGTAAAGAATCATAAAGAAACGTCTGGTTTTAATAACAACATATCTTACTCGAAATTCAACGTCGTCCATAATTACCTGAACTAACTTTCAATTGAACGGATTTCAATCACTAAAAACAATTAAATAGAAACCAAAATCAACAAACTCTATATTTATAACTTATGGTTATTTCTGTTTTAAATCAAATGAATATAATGATTTTCAATTTTTCAATTATATTTCGACCATAATTTTAGTCTCTGATGATTAATACATAGTTATTGGAAAATTTCGTAAAAAAATTCACTTTGGTGTTTGATTGCAACATTCCCACAACAATAACGTCGATAAAGTAGTTGGCAAAGACCTCAAATTTTTACATTTTAGACCTTTTTGTATGTTTTTGTTAAAAAGACGTCCTCATTCTAGGTCTTTCTGATTGAAAATTAGTTTTTGAAAAAGGTAAAAGTATTGACGTACACGTATGTTCATTGAAATAGTCTAGGAATAGATTTAAGGCAATTTTTTAATTGTGTAAATTTACGGACGGACTCTGCGGTACTCGCATTAAGACCTAAATGAGTTGTCAGTCTTCTGATAGACCAGCCATCATCCAATTTGGCAGTAACTGCAGCTTTCTGAATTTGAATTAACCGAGGATGCATTGAGTACACTTTTAATTCACATTAATTCAATTCAAATTAATTATTGAATTATCTGTCACTGACAAGACAGTGACATTGCTTATGCTTTTTCAATAAACAGAAGTGTACATATATTCATAAACTAATATATATTCTAGTTGGGTTTTTATCAAAACATGTTTAGAAAAAACATCTTTCAAATACTTAAAATCGAATACAATCGACTTTTAAAAAAGTTAACAGTCTGCCTACTTGAAATAATGGCATTAAATTCCATCTCAGCAAATACTCACATAGAATTTTTAATGAAGTAGGTACGTCACTGATGGAAAACAAAGAAACATGACCGGCTTTAAAATTAGAAGTGAAAATATGAGATACATTTGAAAATATTTCAATTCGTTCACTTTTATTTAAATTTATCCCAATAAATAAGGTCAAATATACAAGTTAGTAAATAATAGAATGATTAACAATAAAGAATTATTTCTAGATATACGTATACATACAAAGAAAATTTTTTAATCAAGAAAAATCTATTATTTCCCAAAAAAATTTTGAAAAAATAAAATTAGAAATCTACAATCCGCCCCATGTTAGTTAAAACAAAAGGGATTATGTCGTGCTTCAAGGAAACGACATACTATATGATAGCGTTGCCACGTCTACTGATTTTTACGTAGATTTACTTTATATGAATTCAAGGGAAATATTTGCCAAATTCTGGAAGATATATTAACTATCATGGCACCCCCGTAACCTGAGGATTAATTTGAGCAAATAGATGAAAAATAGAGTCCTAAAATTTTCTAATGTAATCTTTCATGATAAAAATCACTACAAAACCCCGCCAAAAGTAGCTTTCTTTTGGAGGTGTCTATATCTTTTAGTTATAGTTGCAGAGTGCCTGTAAAACAAACCAAAATTATCTACAAATATATATGCAATGTCTTTGATCCTGGTGTACCAATATCCTCGATACGACTCTGTATAACAGAATTTTATTGTCATTGCATGTGAATAGTGCAGTCCGCTATCAATTTAAAATGTCTTACAATGTATTCGAAGAATTTTTTGCTTAAACACGAGTGTTCCTCTTTGAGACAATAGAATTAGTTAGTCGTTATGGGATATTTGTAATGCAACATATCCATCAAATAAATCTTTGATTATTAATTCAACACCGAAAATTTTACTAACGCAACAGCCTTTGTGGATTCTTAATAAACTAATGTTTAAAATTAACGCACCACTTGTAAAATATTTATTTAAAATATTTTTCTTCATTTTGGTTTGTAAGTGAATCTGCAATCCAGCAACACAATTTTGATTTAAATTCTAAAGCACTTAAGTAAATCAAATCTAGTGCAAACTGTCCATGAAATAAGATTCCCAAAAGATGCGAACGGTTAGGCGAGATTTGGTAAAACTAGTGTGTAGTTTGGCTTCCCTTTTCCCAGTTACCACCCCATCGAGCTGTCTACAACGTTTATTCTTGTCTTGGCAGTCGTGAAAGCTGGAGGTTCAGTGTGCAAAAAACGTTCCTCCGATGGATATTCATTTCCAAATGTTAGAAAAAACGTGTATGATTGTGCAACATGTGCAGATCAATCAAACGGGGACGTATAGATATGGATGGAATACTGTCTTACATCCCCCTTACAGCCCAGACCTAGCCCGCAGTGATTACCACCTCTTCCCTGAATTAAAGAAACCGACGAAGAGCTGAAAAAAGTGAAGCTATATTCGCGGCGAGGCGGTAGACTTGTAGAACTCAGATATAAAGAAGATGGTACGAAAAATGCCAAGAAACTTAGATAGTAAAGCACTGTACTAGTAAAAAAGTTCTACAATTCTTAAGCGAACATCTTTAACCTTTAATGAAAGGAATATTTAAAAAAAAAACTTAACGTTATGAAAGTCACATTGAACTTAATAACTACCAAAGCGACAACATGAATAACATCATGGAAATATTTAATATCGAATATTCCCTCTTCGAGTTTGAATTACTGCCTTCATTCTTCTCGGTATATTACTAAGTTTCGAATGTATGCTTGAGAAATTGTTTTCCATTCATATTAGAATGTAATCCGAGGCTTCTCTCGTGTATTCGGAACGAGATTATTTTTTTTGCGCGATGTTTTAGTTCATCCCTCATGTGCTGTATACATGTTCGGGCTACAGGGCGGCCAATCTGATCGTTGAATCTAGATTTTATTTAGATTATCAAGGCATATAGTCGAGCTTTTAATATAAATCTGTCATACCTAATATATCCGACATATCGCAAAGCACGGTTCCAAAAGATCATTCGTCCAACGACTCCGGTGCGTCTATTTTACAAAATAGCACCTCTAAGTATTATACCGCCGCCTCCAAGATTGATATTGCGTAAAATATTGTATGTATAGCCCGCCATATCTTCTTGAGACGTGGTTTCGTCTATCTGGTTTTCATAATTTCATAAGATGTTTCCAAGAACTGTCCACGGTGACTTGTGTCTACAATTGAGAATTGGTCTAAGTTGTTTCGCAAAGGATCATTCGTTCAACGACTTCGGTGTGTCTGTTTCAATAGCACCCTGCAGGAACTGATAAGTGATGGCTCTTTTAGGAGATTATAGTGATCCCAGAACTTTTGGTATAGCCAAATATGTAGCTATGGTATTTTTAAGAAAACTGCTCGTAGAATGATTTCTAAGGAGATGGATGGAAGCACCTGGGCATGAGATAAACTAAGGCGCACATAGATGAGCTCTCTACCAGGCTTACAAATCATCTGCTTTTGCACAGTCATCTTATCTCACACCTGCGAGGTTCTAACCACGTGAGTAAACCTTATTTATAATTTATTTATAGTTACGTTAAAAGGTTCAGCTCGGTTAGCCTTTGATAATAGGGTACAAGTACCCTACGTGGTTTATGACTTCCCACTCTCATAACTATGATATAACGGACTAAATATTCCAAAATAATGAACAAAATCGCCTTCTAAATACAAAGCTTCGCTTTAACAACCTATTTTAGCTTTTGTATTGTAAAATTTTATGAATTTAAACGAGTATAGACCATTCGGTATGATATTGTTGGGAGAATAACAACGAAAATTAACACTTCAACGCCGTGGCTGTAGTGAAAATTGAAAAATAAACTTTTAAATTGGTAGCGCTATGTAACAATTCAATTCGATGTAATTTCCTGGGATTTCAGAAACTAGGTAGGTGATTACGATTCCACTAGAACTGATTGAATTGTGTTAGGGGGCTAATCACATATAGTAGACGTCACAGAAAAGCGATAACTGCTAAATTTGTAGCATGTTAAAATCTAAAATGATCTTGTCGTTAGTGATATCTGGATTTATGTCTTTTAGTATAATATTCCGTACGTAATTTGAAATTAACAGTTCGCTCGCTGGAAAATTACTTCATATCTTCTTAAATGATCAAAATGATGGTTTTAATAGATTCAAAAATAATTCGTATTCTCTATACGTGGATTGCCGCAAACTTTCTTAAAAATCAGCTCAATATGGCAGATGAGACAATAGATCTCGAGACAGTTGGGCTAATTTTCATGCAACAACAACGAATGGGCGAGGGCATTATAATTTTTCTTCTACAAATGGAATAAGTTAACAAAAAGTCTAAACAATAAATAAAGATCCATCAAGAGATTGTTAGAAGAACGGGAGATGGATCTTCCTATTTTCAAATGGGCTAAATCGATCCTATTACAACGTAAAGTAAGCAAAACCTACCATCCCTAATGTAGTTACCAGTACTGGACAAAATTCTAACTAGATAATCTGATACTAGTGATTGAGGTTAAGCATGGAAGTATGGTCTCACCAAAGACGTAAACGGCACTAAATACAATTAAAAACTGGGTTGATGGAGAATGACTATCAATCAACCCCGATAAAAGTCCCATTTAGAATCAGAAGAAAGGTAACTGATACTTTCCAATGAAGAAAAATATCTGGATAAACCACTTATTTGAAACAATCACCTAGACAAGGTAATTTCCAAAACCACTGGGGTTATATTGACTTGTCGCATGCTCGTAGGCAAGATATGGGGATTTAAAACTTAAGATGGTATACTGTGTATACCAAACGGTCAATAAACTCATGATCACACACGTATCGCTTGTTTGGTAACCGAAAACTAAACTAAACTAAATTCAAAGGTCGATATTTTCAAGTATCATAGAATCCATGCCTCACTACAGCCTTACAGGCTTCACCTTATAACGAAACAAGAAGTATTTAGAGGACCTACAGGCTAATCCAAAGAGAAACATTAAATTCGGGAAATCTGACAGGTCACCTAAGGATTCTAAAATCGATAAATCAAGAAAGCAGTGACAAACCAATGGACCAAATACGTAGCATGATGGACACAGACATCCCATTCGAAGTAGTTATCACCATAGGTCAAGAACTATATCCCATAAGCTCGAAATGCATCTCTCTGGTTAGCTTGCAAGCTCTCCATACTACTAGGAAATTCACTAGCTATTTTTCAAATAGAATTGCTAGCAATGAACAAGTGTTCAGCATAGCTTGAAATGAAACCTTATTAGATAGCAAACTCACATTCTCTGCGATAGTTAAGCGACCTTGAAGGCTCTAAAGACTAATGAGAAAACGTCGCAACTAGAGTTGTAGTGTAAACAAACTCTAAAAGCTCTCGCTAAGCTAATATAAAAAAAGTAACTCTAATGTAGCTACCAGGCCACCAAGGGATACATACTCTATGTTTTGGACCGAAGAAACTACATTAATCTAGTTCACAGAGACAGAGGACGACAACTGCAGAATCTGCAAACAAACCACAGAAACTATTCTGCGCAAAACCTGCTCATTTTAGTATTTTGTGAGTAGGCCAATGAGATGCAGAGGTTTGTACAAAATATCTTATTAGGTATAAGCGCAGTGGTCGTTATCTTTTTTGTTTTTTTGTGTTTGGAAGCACGTTCTTCAGTCTATTCGTTCGAATTTTTAATACAAGCGAGTTTTTGATCAGCATCAAGCAATCGTGAAATCCACATATTCCATAAAGCCTAGATCTAAATACGACGGACCTCTGGTAGAAATCGATAGAGTCTAATCACCAATGACGTTACCATCTGCAGACTTCCAGACTTTACTAAAAGTAGTATTCTAGGATTGAATCCTCGTTATTTAATTTGAACGTATTATATAAGCATATTTATATTATACTTTGTTCTAAATTGATTGTTTTCTGATTGTTACCGCTTTTAAAATGTCTCTGTGTTTTAGAGGCATTGACCGTTTAAATTATTAATCGACTAATTATTTTGATTGCTTTAATAAAATGGAATCCAAAGGACAATTTTAATTAATAGAATGAATTCGAGCGGGTTCCGATTATGGATTATTGAATACGTCAATCAAGAATCTGAAAAATAGTTTTACTAAACATGGAAAGTTGTTGGATGGAATCGATATAATCACTTATTTAAAATAAATATATTGAATATCTGTTGAATAAAATACGAAGTGTTGATACGAAACGTTCACATCATGTTTGATTCATAACTTTTAACTGAATCATTAAAACCCAATATTGAAAAAGTACAAATTTCTTCGAAGATGCTTGGATTAACAGTGGATGTAACATGCAGACTTTGCTGCTTAACAGGCGAACCTCTAACCACATTTCTTCGAAGCGTAAGGGAGTATTGAACTCGATAGCATTACAACTGGGAGCGTATGAAATAGAAGGCGCAAATCTTTAGGAGCAATTCCGCATCCTGATCCAAATGATATGGGATGAGTTATTCCAGTGCCACAGCAAGAAAATGGGACATATTTTATACTCATTTTTCCAATAGTTTATTAGATTTTTGTCAAATATTAGTGAATACAAGAATTTCATGTCTGTAGTTTCCAACTTCATCCTTGAGATGTTGATGTCCATGAATCCATCCATCTTTTTGGAGGTCTTCCTAAAGGTCGTCGTGTCCCTGGTTTACCGTCTCGTGCGATCTTTGCTAATCTTTCTCTAGTTATCCTGTACACGTGTTCGTTCCAAGCTCTTCTACGTTTACGTCCTCATCTGACTATGTCTTCCATGCACCTCACATTCGTGTCTTATGTCTGTGTTTCTCTTTCTGTCTCTTAATGTGTACCCGCACATGTTTCTGAGTATTTTCATTTCTGTTGTTCTTTTGTATTTCATATTTATTGAGAATCGTTTTTCGAGCCTTCTACAGCTCCCACGGAAATATAAACGGTGATAATTGCTTTTCTTCAATACAATTTTTGAAATACTTTCTTCCTTTAAAAGAACACCCAGTTGACGAAGAGCCACATGGGTCCCAGTTACCTTAACTGTGTTAATTTCTTCACCACAGCAAAGTTGAAAATCATGATACAGGAAAATTGAAAATAATTCCTTTCGAATGGGAGATTTTATGAATAAAAAGAGGAGGTCCCAATTCCCTTGCGGATCCATAGTCGTAGATGGCTGGTATCGTTGATTGGATATATGCATCTCTGTTAGGACAGAAGTTTCGATTGTCATACAGAACCTTGAGAAAACATAAAGCTTCGATTCTCTTACATTTTTTTTTGTAAATTTGGTCCATTAAATTGTCACAGAAGTGTGTTCCTAATTGTAAATCTAACATTCTATTACCAATAATGTTTTCTATGCACACTTAATTGGAAACGCCGCGGCTTGTGAAATCAAATCTATTAAATGCTATGAGTGGCTCAACGATAGATGGAGGGTCAAGCAGTTCAAATAAGAACATGATCAAGTGCACGACGAAGAACGATGTGGACGCTCATCTTTGGTTACGGATGAACTAATCAACACAATTGAAAAGAAACTTGAGCAAATCTTTAAGTTTACAATTAGTGTTCTCGCTATGAAATTCATGAAATGGTCGAAAACTTTGCTTACGTTGGGTATCTAAAATTCTACTTAAACAACATAAAAAACAACGGACAGTTTTTGGCACGGTGACGTTGAGACGCAAAAACTAAACGGCAATCATTGAATAGAAGCATGTTTCGTCCCCAACAAAAGTCTAAGCAAACCTCGACACTTCGAAAATTCTTGTGCACGTTTTTTTGGGACAGAAAACGCATTATGATTTCTTACCACGAGGCCAAGCAATCAATGCATAAATTTACTCCGTATATCCCTGACCTGACTCCTAGCGTCTTCCATCTTTTCTTACACCTAAAATATTTTCTTGGCAGTCAATACTCCAACGATGATGACGAGCTGAGATAAAATGTTACCACATGGTTGAAAACACAGGCGGAAACGCTCTATGAAAAAAAGGTATAACAGTTTGTAGTAGGCTATAATAGGCTACTATGTTTTAAAACGAGAGCCTGAAACAGGCATTGAGATCATAGCAACAGAGGTTCTCTTCACAAAATCATATATTCATATGCAGCTCTAACTATCCCTACATTACTCCATGCGAATTTTCCATTGTTGGAAACAGTACAGGAAGTATTTCACTGTCGGTTCCTTTAGGACGCACGCCGCTTTTTCTTTCGCAGCTCAAGCAGACTCCAATCTTGTTCCTTTCAATCCAGATTTGACCTTAGGAAAGGGGAAGAGTGCAAGATCCGACGAATAAGCGGAAGGTCTAATACTGGAATGTTTTACTTGGCTAAAAACCTCTTGCCGCTTATATATCTATAAATATGTTTTGTCAATTCTGTAGATTGAGCAATCGTACGAATACTTAGTCTATGGTTAGATCGAACAAAATTACAGACTTTTCGATATTTTCATAAGTTCTTGACGTGGAATAGTGACTCAAACGTAAATCATCTTCGACATTTTCTCGACTACGTTTAAAACGCTTAAATCCGTGGACGCACAAACAAAAAAACGATCCCGTCAAAATCAAAGCTACGGCTGCGCATATTTGTCTAGGTTCGTTAGAACTAGCCCCACCTCGTATATTCAGTTGATCAAGAATAAATAATTATTTAGTAAACAGTAGATGAAGTCCAAATTAAATACTTTAGAGAGTTGCATTCTGAGTTGTTTCCGGAACTTAGTTTTTCTCACACCAATGATAAATTTGACTAAAAAAATTGCCGATTCTGCATAGGGAAATTTACTTTACAAAAAAAATTAATCTGTTAATTTTTTACCGTATTTAATGACTCCACTAATTCCTGTTGAAAAATCCATTTCAAAAAGAGGTCGCATATTTTTTTGTACTTTTGTAGTTATAATGTAAGTCACCGCCAAAAAGGCTATTTATCAAATTTTATTCTCGCTTCATATAAAAACCGTGTTTATTTTTGTTACGTTCCTTTTCAAAAAGGAAAATTCGTTTAAAAATACGATTATGTTCTTTAATTGTATGGATAAACAAACCCTAATAGCTTTTCTACTTCAACGTTTTTAAAGGAAACTTTAGAGGAAAAAAAGTTTAATTTTCATATAAATTTCATTCACTTTTAAATATCCGCGTTTAAGTGTGAAGCGATTTTCTGCGTCACGCGTCTACTGACAAGTTTTTAATCTTTTTTTTTTATATTTGAGTTTGACATGCCTCGACATCGTTGGTCATTGACACAGGAACGAAATGTCCATAAAATAAAATTTCTAACGAATGTTTGGAAAGCGTAGACCCTCTATTTTTCGACATAATCGCCGTATTTTTGCATGCGATGTACCTTCTTCTTTATGACTGCTACCGCGCCGCCAATATAGCTTAAAACTTCTTCTTTCGTCTCTTCGTCGGTTGTGAAGTCTCTTGCTAACATCTCGGCCCCGATTCGTCATTTCATCCGATGACCGTCTGTGCGCCCGTTTTTAAATGCTCTGCAACATATGCGCACATGTTGCGCACTCATACACTTTTACTCAACCATTTCATACAGTAGGCAATGGATCTCCACCAGTGGAACGTTTTTTTTTGCAGACACTGGCGTGAGAATAAGATGGAAGCTCCATCAATTGCGGCTACCGAAATAAGAATGAACTTTATAAACAGTTCGCCGGGGCGGAAAGTGGGAGAAAAGGGGCCAAGTTACAGCCAATCTCACCAAAACTCACTTAACAGCGTTCGTAGCGTCCGTAGATCCTTTATGAACAGCCCTCGTAACTAAACTTTCTCCACGACTAGACAAAGAAAAAATAACAATTGAAAAAATAAATGAACATATTTTGATGTTTTTATTATCGCTCAGGGGGAGCCCAAAAGCTGACGTTTGGGGAAAGATTACCTCTATACCAAGTTGCATTCCTGAGGAGTTATAGAGCCCTTTTAATGTCGCTCAAAACTTTATTCTAAACTACTCTTGTAACTTTTCGTGACACTGTTTTTAACAATATTAGAAATTTACAAAAAATTCAAATGTTGGCTATAAATTTATACTTCAAATTTGACAGTTTCATATCAAAACCGACGCAGAATTCGAGACGAATAGGATCGTCTAAAACTTGACTATTAAGGTCAATTTGGTATTTTTAATGACCTTAATTCGCGTAGGTGCAGCTGTCGTAACTGATTCTATCATTCTATCCATATATCAAGCCCTAACACATACAAACCAAAGTAGCGCCCAAAACCATTTCCTCATCATCACAGACACCATCAGTATGAAAATAAAATTTTACAGGGGAGTATAGTTTAGATGAGCATTGTGAATATCATTCCACGCTGGACTAGGACTTCTGAGGTTTTATTGGTGTACATGATCTGCAGATGTTTTTCCATCGGGACAACGTACCCCTCACAATAACGAATTATACTTCGAATTGGTTGATCACCTACTGTTTCCACTAGATCTGGCTTTCAGCGATTTCTCTGTTTCCTAACCTCAAAGTTTCATTTACAGAAGAGGGATTCTCATCAGACGATGACGTTAGGTAAACGCTTATTTTGGGGAAAAAGCCGGTTACTTTTGCTTGGAAGGACTCAATGGGTTATAGCATGGACTAAATGTATATCCATTGTTAACGCTTTATTGTATATTGGTGCTACTCTGAATTCATGCGCAAGTATCATCCATAGTATGAAAATAAAATTTTATAGGTGATTTTTGTCCGAGGTTTTTTGGTGTAATGATCTGCAGATTCGTTTTTTGTGGTCGTTGAAAATGGACGAAGGAGGGTCAGTACAAAAGAAGCCTGAAGAATGCTGTATATTTATCTACTCGTCGGAGATAAGCGGAAGGAACTTGTTCGTGAATTGAAGTAACTGCGTAACCGACGACGCAAGAGTCAGTTTTCTAGAGAAAATATGAATGTGTTGAAAATGTATTAAGCTCATTTTCATTTACGAAAATTTCAAACATAAATATGAATTATATAATTTCCAAAAGTTTTATTCCATTAAAAAGCGTTTTTATTAAAAATTTAAAAAATCTTTGAATGGTTTCTCTATCTTTAAACGAGCAAATATTGTATATATATATATATATAAGCGTTTTCGTTGTGGGATTGTGGCAAAATTAAAAAAAATCTTCGAATGGTTTCTCTATCTTATATCTTTAAACGAGCAATTCTTGTATATATATATAAGCGTTTTCATTCTGCTAACTATAGAAATATTTATTAATTTTCATTGGTTAGGTTATGAATGACGTTGAATTTTTATAGGTTAGATAAGGTTAGGTTAGGTTATGTTGATTGGTTAGTTTATAAAAATTTCATGTCGTTCGAAAACTAACCAATCAATATTCAACATCATTTACAATAAGCTAACCTATTAAAATTTAACGTCATTTATAAACGTTGAAACAGGGGGTTTTGGGGGCGATAAATTGATATAGGTTTTTATTGGTAGAAAAATAACAAAAAAAGATGGCGTTTCCTATTAAATGATACTTACGGTCTGTTTTTAAAATATGCGCGTTGATACAGGGCAATGACAATTTGCTGATTATATATTAAAATTAGACAACGAAAAACTGACTTTGGATACTATGTAAGAAATTGAATTGCCACAGAATATAATTTCAAGCAACAAAATTATTGATGAAATATGTAATTCGTATTAAAATATGATTTCTAAGAAACATCCATCCATTAAAACTCGGACATTAAGGTACTAATTCAAAATATGTCGTATTCATATTAAATATTTCAAATATATTCATGCCTAATCTAATTTCACGAGACGTTAGTTCGAATATCCATTTTATTGGAAGTGAGAGGGTGAAAATTTCAGTGATATATGTTAGAATATCTACAAGAGATATTGTGCAGAATTGCACATAGATAACGTAATTCCTATTTCACGACCGACTGCAAACAAATCGAGCATAGTTGAGATAATTCGGAAATGAGAAGCATATATCCTAAGAAATTATATGAAGAGATGGTTTTTGGTTTATTGGAATAACGTCTATGTCTTATTTCAAGCTTTCGGTATTGATTACGACCACTAAGTTGGACGTTGTTCATAGATTCATGAAAAAATATCCTGTGGGACATGCAGTTTCTTTGAAAAAAACCTACGGAAATCTAAGGCTTGCTCTTGAGAAGATAAAGTATGGAAAATAATCTTCGAATATCTGAGCAGATTCTAAAATAATTGCTTTAGTTTTGGGCGTGCAATAAGGTTGCACTAAATAGTGTTTTTTGTTTATTTGAATAGTCACGATAAAAGAATCAATACGTCGGATCCATCCCTCATTAGTTCAACAACAGACCATTGTTTTGTAACCTTTGCATCCAAAATTAGGAATAAAGAAAACCTTTGCTGAACCTTTTAACTGCGAAAATGTTGCTTTTCAAAATCTTAAGTAAGCAAAAATGACATAGGGAAAATTTAAAGCATGGATTTTTATGGGGAAAGCTGATATAAATGACAATACTTTCAACATTAAATTGAATAAAGAGGCTTGAAAATCCATGGTACACGTTTTTACCAATATTCTCAGAAAGGTGACGACTAAGACTATAAAACACTTGTTTTAAAGATAGTCCTGCCAGTTTTTAGCAGTAAAATGCCCCTCAAAATACATATTCTCGAATAACATTTAAAATTTTTAGCTCAATGTATGGGAAACGTTAGTGTTTAGGTAACCTAACCAAATCATTACTTTTAGTTCCTTCTTCCTTTCCAATTATTTCAAATACTCATTACAAGGCTTCGAGGAATTCTTGGGATCGTCATACTAGTAGACAATTTTTTTTGCCAATCAGGCGCTAGATTGTATTTTTTCGAAGCAGCCCTAAGTGTTTTCTCCACCTGGTGGAGCTTTTAAATATATTTATGTATGGATTTGGGGTCTCGTATACATTGCGACCCAAAGGATCTATGGTGTCCCCCTTTCTTGCTGCAATATTGAAAAACCCATGGTTTCCATCAATCCCACTCCTTTCAAAGTCTAGAATGTGGGATGGCTTTAATTTCCAGAGATCTTCGTCTTCATACGCTCCCAGGTTTCGAGCTCTGGAGTTCCTTAGTGTTTCACATTTCGAGAGAATACCCTAACCTAACTTGCAAGTCTGAATTTACGAGAACCAAAACAATTCGTATGTCTTGGTCCAAAAATATAAATCACAGGCTAACAGGGCTAACTGGGACTAAACTACAATCATAAAAATCTAACAAATAAGTCATACTTGAAGAATAATAAATAAATCAGCTTAACAATATGAAAGATAAATTTTGAAATTTATGAATGGTTGACAAAAATTTTTAATATTAGTGTAAACTTTTCACTGAGCAGTATTCATATCCGCAAGAAACCTGAGCTAACTATAACATAACATATGTATCAATTGGAATCTTATGTTTTTTTTGACCAGTGTACTTGCTTTTTAAATAGTTCCACAAAGATTTCGCTAGGAAAATCTACAGTAATGTAACGTTTTTCGTATTTATTCTTTCTATTCGTGGCGTGAATTAATAAACACTTTCTCTTACGTTCTTAATTTATTTACACATTACACAATACACTTAACTTCACTAATTTACTTATAAATATTACAAATCATTTATATACCTAAATAAAATTCTACAAAGTTCTAGAACAAAAACAAACAAAAGAAATAAACTTTCGTAGAAAGTAATTAATAGAAATATTGTAATAAACCGCCCGCTATAATAAAAAGTTCATTTATAAAAAATGTGAAAGACATCGCGCGAATTCGCGGAATTTTTAAAATTCCATATTAGCTGGACAGGGCCGACCTAGAGAACCATTTTGCGAACTTATCAAAATAAGCGTTTCGGGTAGAACAATCTTCATCCAAGATAAAGTTGTCCCGCTTTAAAAAAACGATACTTTCACGCAATCCTGTATAATGGTATCAATTTAACACAATACTTGAAGTATTTTAATGAAAATTGGTAAAGAAAATAATAGATTAGCTGAAAACACGAGGGGTTATTAAGAACACTAGTTTTCGCTTGTTTGAGAAAGACGAAATCAATTTGTGGTTGGAATTATTTCACTCTTAAAATTTTGATTACCAATTTTCATGACCACGGAAGTTTAATAACGTTAATTGGTATTCTTTTAATTAATCGTATCTCACTTAAATCAATCGATTAGGGCAATATTGGAATTCCCAGGGAATCCGAACCACCCCCAGATCAAACACGCGATAAAACAAACCCGGTTAAATTAACCACCAGCAGACCAAAACTTCAAGCGTAATTAATCCTTTTTCGCGTATCTTACCGCACCAAAAATATACCAACACAAATTTATCCTCGAGGATAGCAATATAAAAGTAATCGATCGGACATATCAGTTTATCAAATAAAATAAAAATTTTCAGAACTGTATCCGAATTTTATGTTGAAGAAAAACCGTCTGTCTTTTGTGTTCTCAATAGCTTAAATAACGTTGTATAATGGGAAAGGAAACAAGCGACTAGGGTTTTATGATAAATGGGGGTAATATTCGTTAGATTTTGTTTCTATTTGAATTAGCGTCACTTTCAGGGTGCATAGTCTAGTCGACAAATGCTTTTTAGGTTAAAATCTGTTTCTTTCTTCTAAAAATATGATTGAGACGTCATTTCATGGAGAAAGTTTAAAAAAAAAACCTAAAAGAATACGTCACAAAAGTTATTAACAATTAATTGAATAAAAAGGGTTGTAGTTTTTTGCTTATTTTACAAAAACTATTTGATATATTTCAAATCTGAAAACAGGTTAAGAAGAGGAAATTTCTTAAAAAATGTTCAAGGCTTTCGGAACACTTCAACAAAAACTATTATTATGAACTCGTCCACAACATGGGCCGTGAAGCCGGTTATAATGGAACTATAAAATTTGGAGAATACGCCTAATCGTTTGATGTTTTTCGGCGCCTTTGATATTGATGTTTTTTATAAAATTTGTAGGAAGGTCTTTTTTAAATTACTTTCTAGAATTCTAGAATTTACTGGATGAACATCCTCGTTCACGGTGAATAAGGGGGACACAACAGTGTCTCTGGGTCGTGAATATTACATAGATACGAGGATGGTCCCGGAAGTACCTGGTCTGACCTAGAGATGCTGGTAGTTGCTTGAAAAGTACCACTTTATTGGAAAATAGACAATCTATACAGCATATTTTTTGCACTGTTTCATAACCAGGAATGAATCGTGGGTTCATCACTTCACACCCGAAACAAAAGAATAATCAAAACAGTGGACTGAAAAAGAAGAACCGGCTCCAAAGAATGCAAAGACCGTTCCATCTGCAAACAAAGTCATAACTGAAAATTTGGTCATGAGGAAGCTGTGGGTGCCGCGTTTGCTCACAATGGAACCAAAACAGCGTCCTGAAGATGTTTCCATCGAGTGTTTGGCAGTGTTTCACAGAAACAAAGTCGAATTTTTGTACTGTTTCATAACCACTTCACACCCGAAAAAACAATCAAAACATGGGAAAACCGGCTCCGGAAAAGACAAAGACCTTTTAACCAGGCAAGGTCATGGCGTCGGTTTATTGGATTGCGCGCGGGATAATTTTCATTTTTAATTTGGAAAAGGAAAAACATCAACGGCAAGTATTGTGCGAACTTATTGCAACGTTTGAACGAAGAAATCAAGCATATGGTTAAAAAGAAAAGTGTTGTTCATCCAAAATAATGCACCAGCTCACACATCCGTTATTGCAATGGCCAAAATTAATGAATTAAAGTTTGAATTGTTATCTCATGCACCGTATTTGCCAGATTAAGCTCCCTGGGAGGATTTTCTGTTCCCAGACTTTATAAACTTATAAACGAATATTGATTACATCAAATTTACTTAAACTAGGAGTTATTGTAATCAAATGTGATTATTGAAAGTTATCACAATGGTTTTAATCAGATTATCCAACTAGAAATATTGAACCTTTGATGTTATTATATAAATCGCATTTGGCTTAAATTCCTTTATGATAGTTTTAGAAAGTTCGTTCGGGTAGTTGATTAGTTAATCTAAACTCAAATGTCTTTGCTTTTAGTGAAAAGGCAGATTACCGTGACTCTATAAACTCTATACGACAGACATTTAAAAGTTTCCGAGCGATATAACTCGACCTCCTATATATTCGGTAAATACTCAGTTGTTATTATGACATCGTCATTTATGGAGTTTCTTCATCACAATTAAATTCGAATTTATATAGACGAGATCGATAAATTTATCGAGAGAGAAAATTTCTTACATAAAAATGATAAATGAACGATTGATCTTTTCTTCTCTTATTTATCAATAACACAATAATATTTGATAATATCGAATCACGACTTTTCTAGGCTTCTTGTCATACATGTCTCCAGGCGTCGAGGCTGTTTCACAAAACATGTGGAACACGACGGCGTTTATAGGGTGACAAAGTCCATTATAACTTTTGTCAGATAATATATTGAAAAGTTCGTTATTTGTAAACATAGTTATTTATACATTCTATAGCTAAATTCAAACTGTAAGGGCTAAACTTATTCACAAATATACAAGGTAATTGGAAGACTAATGAAAAACCGTCTATTGCCTTTTCTTTTTAAGCATAAAATCTTAAAAGCTCATTTGGTTTGCTACCTGATAAACGCACTAATGACGCTTTTTTTTTCTGTTATTTCAATGAAATATATTTGATAATATATTTTTTACGGCTTCGGTGTCTTGTGATTTCGCTATTGCCTTCGATTGAGTTGATCATAAAATTCTAATTAACAAATTAGAGTGTGAAGGCATCCGAAGTGTTCCTCCGAAATGGTTTGAATCTTACCTTGAATATAGAAAACAACTGATACGAGTTAATGGTAATGTTTCGAGTAATTTACCAGCTGGCAGTGGTTCAGTATTAGGTCCAATTCTTTTTTGGTATTCATTAATGATGTCAAAAATTTACCAATTAATGGTAAAGTCTTTTTTTTTCGCAGATGACACCATAGAAAAACCTGGAGTGGTCCAGATATTAAAGCTTTACCTTCTACCATGGGCGAAGATCTAATTGCTATCACGTCCTGGTCTGACGCAAATAGGCTATGTTTAAACACAAAGAAAACTCTAGTTTTATTCTACAAAGCAGTCCTACTACCTCTGAAACTCAACAATGGCTTGTTACAATCTTCAAATTGGATGAATTTTCTTGGTCTGCATGGGTAATTCTCATGAAATCTTGTCCTAGCAGTTTTTAGAATAAACTTAACCGACTTAGGATGGTTTTTTTTTTCGAAAGAACATCATCAATCCTAAAGGTGTTGGTAATAACTTTGAGATTGTAGACTGTACGGCAGGGGTGCTCAAACGGTCGATCGCGAGTGCTTTTTGAGTAGATCTCGAGAAGAAAAAAATTTTTAATAAGTAGGTAGGTAACTAAACTACAAAAATGTATTACGTAATAAAATAATACTGCTTGCGACAAAAAAAGGCTTTGTCAAAGGAACGCGCGGCACTTGTCAAAGAAAAGCCGCGTTGTTTCTAGACTAGACTGTACTGTCTTGTTTCGGGCGGCGCGTTTGACGGGAACATTCGAGACTTTCTTTCACGCCGATATAAATGTTGCGCCTGCATGAATTGGAGTCATTCTGAATTGTAACTTGACAGCGATACTAAGTCGATACAAAGTTTATTATTAAATAGTGGAAAATGAGTGCAGCGAAGAAATCTAAAACGTATCATTTTAATAAGGATTGGGAGGAAGAATTTTTCTTTTGTATGGTGAAGGATAAGTGCATTTGTGTTATTTGTCGTGCGTCAGTTGCAATACCTAAGCGTGGTAACTTAGAGAGGCATCATAAAACGGTTCATAAAAACAATCAAAAGGATTTTCCGCCACAGAGTGAATTAAGAAAACGAAAAGTAAGTGATTTTATATCTTGTTTAAAAAAAGAACAAACCATGTTCACATGACCAGCCAAACAATCAAAAGCTGCTATGATCGCGTCATTTAAAATATCTCATATATTGGCGAAACACAAGAAACCATTCGAAGATGGATCGGTGGTGAAGGAAGCATTTATTGATGCGGGTGAGACTTTATTTGGAGATTTTAAAAATAAAACAGAAATCATGTCTGCTATTAGAGAACTTCAGTTATCTCGTTCGACTGTCACAAGGAGTATTGAAGTCATGAGTCATATCAGGACATCGCAGATAAACTAAAACATGATATCATGGAATGTACATACTTTTCTTTACAGTTCGACGAATCCACCGATATGACAGACACTGCCCAGCTGTGTATTTTTATTCGGATGGTATTCAATGACATGTCGGCGAAGGAAGAATTTTTGACAATCATTCCACTGAAGGGGAAGACCCGTGGAGAAGATATATATGAAGTTTTCTTTAATTTTGTAAAAAACTACGAGCTACCAATATATAAATTATTGTGCATTACAACCGATGGAGCACCAGCAATGACTGGAAACAAAAACGGTTTTGTGGCATTGTGTCGAGCTAATGAAGAATTCCCTTCATTTTTTTCATTCCATTGCATTATCAATTATCAACAAGTTTTGTGTTCCAAAGTTTTAATCACGGAGGAAATTATGGGCATTGCAACAAAAATTGTGAATTCCATCCGTGCACGTAGCTTGCAACGGCGGCTCTTTCAGTTGCAGTTGGAAGATAGGGAGTCAGCTGAACACACTGATTCAGTTCTTCACACAGACGTCAGGTGGTTGAGTCGCGGAAAGTTCCTACAAAGGTTTCAAGAATTATTGCCCGAAATAACAGCTTTTCTAGACGAAAGAGGTGATGACATTCAGATTTTGAAAAACGAAAAATGGCTGACTGATTTGGCATTTTTGACTGACATCACAATGCACTTAAACATCGTTAACTTGGAGCTTCAAGGTAAAGGAAAAACTACTATTGAGATGATTAGCGCAGTAAACGCATTCAAAAGTAAATTGCAACTTATGATAGATCAACTGAAAAGATAGGATCTGAAACATTTTCCGTCTTTGAAAGCAAAGATTCCTCATTTTAATTATGATACGTATGAGGCTGAATTATCAAATATTTTGGAACAATTCGAAATGCGTTTTTATGATTGCAGTAAATTGGAAAATATAGCATCATTTATGAGTTATCCTTTTTCATGTAAAAACATTGAGGAATTAGCTACTGAAATAGCAAGTCAGTTTAATATGAACTCATGTTCTGTTGAAAATGAGTCGGTGCAGATTATACAAATTTCTGGTGTTTTATATCTGAAGATAAATATCCGAATCTAAGGCAAATCGCCCTTCAACTGACGGCATTGTTTGGGTCAACTTACTTGTGCGAGTCTGCATTTTCTGAAATGAAGATAATTAAGTCAAAATATCGCAATCGACTATCTGACGATCATATGTCATCATGCTTGCGATTAGCACTCAGTGGTTACGTACCATCTTATGAAAAGTATGCCGAGGACATGCAGTGCCACGCTTCAACATCCAAAGCCACTCTTTAGTTAGGTTTAACACCATATGTAACTCTTTTGTTTTGTAACAACCAATAAACTCGCAATTTTGAATAACTATGAGTTTTTTCATTGATATTGTAGAGAAGAACATAACTAAACCTAACCCAAACCTTGACTAAAATAATGTACCTATATTGTGCAGAAAGCTAATATCTATATATGCTACGGTACACCCTACCTAGGTAGGTAGGGTGTATCGTGTATGTACGACAACCCTGCATCACACATACTTGCAGCCTCTCAGAGTCGATCGTAAGTAGTCTAAAAATATTGAGGTAGATCGCCAGCAGTTCAAGTTTGAGCACCCCTGCTGTACGGGCATTAATGCATCTAAATGTTCTAGATTTTAGGTCTCCCTTGTTTTAAAATTAGTTTTTTTTTAATAATTTAAGGGGGAAAGATAAAAAATGACGTTTCGACTTTTCTTTAAGTTTTCAAATAAAAGTCAAATTTTATCTTTCCTAATTTTAAAACAGAAGAGATCTAAAATCAAGAACAATTAGATGCAATATATCAAAAGGTCTAAGAAATAAGAAATAAAAATATATAGTAAATATAGAAAATCATTCTCTCATTATATCCCAGATTAGAACATTGTTTAAAGTTTTTATTAAGAAGTTTTTGAAAAATCGGTTTGGAACTATGACTTGTCTATTGTAATTACAACAAACTTTCAAAATTTCTCCGAATTTAGGATTATAAGTCATCAAATACTTGTCTAGTGTTAACTCAATATTTCTCCCATAACAAATAATCATTTCCTCACAGTCGATAAGTAGGTACATTTTTGAGTATATTGGTACTACTCCCATTAGTTTTTGACCATTGGTAGTAGGGTTAGTTGTTCGGAATGACGCATCTACTTGTTGGAAGAAGATTTCATTGTAATTTTTTAAATATTACACCTTATCCAATCATTCCATACAGTGAAAAATAAAAACGGTAATTCTAGTATTTCAATATCGATGACGTGGTTAAGTATGTTTTTAGAGGTAGAAAGCGTAGCGAAAAGGTAGCTGGTAACGAGAGGTTGTGTTGCGAGATTTTTTTAGGTTATGATTTGTTTTGTCATTCTCTCGCCGTCATTTCTTCATTTTGAATAAAAGAAATTGGGGGATGGTGAGTTATGAGGTAATGACATTCAGATTAGATCGACTCGGTTTTCGTACATTTTTGTTTATTGAATTTATTGATAGGTAATTTCGAGAATTACCCACATATTGACGATGCCCTTCAGTGGTATGTACATAGCGAAAAAATTATTCTCGGCTTGTTTGTAAATCTGTGTCTAAATAGCTCGAATCTCGTACTGCTTTAAAATATTCAATATTAGTCCAGTGAGTACAGCCCAATTAAAGTCAAAACCCTCGAAAATTATGTCGCTGATTTTATGGATTTGGGTAGTTCCGAGGGTGCTCTATCGATACATTAAAAGTTAGCATCAATATTTTGCACGCTAAGCGATATGTTTTTGTTTAAATTTTCAAAATTTTGCAAATAACTTGGAATCTTTACCGAATTTGGAAACAAGTGAAGGGATAAAAAATATAGTTCAAAAAATTTCCTACAAAAAAGGTTTCCGGTGATTTTTCCTTATCTCAAAATTACTCTTACAAAAAGCGAAAGAGTTGAAATTTAGAGGTAAATTCCTGAAAAAAAAGATGCCGAACAGAAAATTAACTTCGAAGAAGCTAAAATATGATTTTTCCTAACCTACAAAAAACTCTAAAATGCCATAAATCCTCTTTTAAAATCTTGATTGTTGTAAGTAATCTAAACTTAAGTGTGGGACAGAGATAATCCTTAAAAACTATTCTTGTGAGAACTTTATTTAAACATTTATCAAAAATAGAGAAAATATTAGAAATCAATTGTCGATTTCATCATTCTCGAGCATTTCTTCCAAGAGGAATTTCGTGCTGGTCAGAGTGTCTTCACTGTTTTCTTCTGCAGGGCTGGTCTCTCCGTCAAAAAATTGCAAAGCATGCCTGTCCTAACCACACTTAATAGTAAAACCTTATTTAACGACTTATAAGACTCTGGGCCACACTTACTATGAATATTTACATCAGACTCCTCAAGAAAGTATCCTTCATTCTCAAATTTATCGAAGAAAATCGCGATCAAAACAATAAAAACAAATCAACATTTCACTAATCTAAAAGTATTTTGATGCTGGTATTTACGACATTTTACGTACTAACAAAGAAACACAATTAATTTATTGGCTTGAATCACTCCCATTAGGTTCCTTTTATGCCATTTTCACTATTTTTTTTTCCCAATTTTCATTCAACAATTAACGTTAAAACTTTACACGTGCACTAATAAAATGTCTTTTGCCGTCTGTCTGTTTTGCTCCGACGGCGCCCTCTACACCCGTAAAATCTTCGGCTGATGTATTGAAGAAACTCTCCCAGTAGAAAGAGGTTTCTTTTTTGTAATTATCTCATCCGATTCTCTATCACGTAAGCTTTCGTTTTCCCCCGTATGATGCGTTAAACCCAAACCCTCGAAAATCGGTAAAAGATTTAAGAAAAAAATGTAGTTTTGGAGCTCTTGAGCTAATTTTTAAATTTTATGTGGTTTGCCTTTCTAGGGATCTGATACCTAGTTTGCACCTCTTCGAATCTACCTTCAAATTACAAAAATTCAGAATTGAAAGTGTCAAATACATTTCAAAATCACTTATTTTGGAAATGTCGGTCTTTGCTGCGATTTCTTCTGTTTTTATGCGTCACTTAAGCAATTTCTTCCGTGATGAGACCTCCCGTACGTGGGTCATCTAATGATTCTCATCGTCAGAGAAACAACTTAAACCAATTTTGAATTATTGAAAATGTTGGAAACAATTCGAACTTTGTGTAAAACTTAATGAGACGCGTGCATAAAGATTTTTTGCAATTTGGTTATTTAATGTTTGAGACCCAAAACTCATGAACCGCACTACTATTTTATTTCAAATTCCGAATTTTTTTCAGCTCAACAATGCAATATATTATACAAGGTATATAAAAAGTTGCATATAAAAAAAATATAATAAGTTCAAAGTTTTGTATGAACGAAAATATGTATAGGTTGACCGAATAAAGATCTTAGATACGATTAATCATGATCGATAAAAAAAATGAGTACTAAAATGGACAGAAAAAACCGTCGGAAATATTTTACCATTTCCAATACTGTCGCCAGAGGCGTAACTACCATCTTAAACTAAAAAGTTAAAACAGCGATTCATTGAAATACATCTAATCGACCTTTGGGATGTGTAGTGTATAATTCTAGATGAACTTTCATTCTAAATGGTAAAGTGAAGCTTGAATCCATAAATGGAAGTACAAATGGAGGGTGATGAAAATCGGGATGGCTAATAAAACAAATTTCCTCGTCTAATCCATATCTTCTACTACTACTTTGACCGAAAAAGTAGTACAATATCTAAAAGGACTAAATATTTTACACTCCGGACGCTTCTATGGAAAATAATCTTTGAATTGAAAACGAATGCGTGGAATTTTATCAAAAAAATCTGAATCAAAGCCAGCTCTAAATGAGTCTCCCAGTTACACCTACGTACGTTTCAAAAATTTAAAAAAAATAATCAATGAGAAGCCGATGTTTATCTCTATAAAAAACTTTAATTTTGTCTTTATTAATTGGTCTAGAAAACGCATTAAGCGATGTAATTTATTTATTTATTTACACTACAATCAATTCCGATCTTGTTCGTTTACAATAATTCTATTTGAGAAACGATATTTACAATCTAAACAACGGGAACGTATTTTTTTCCTTATGTCGACAATATCAATAACGAAAAAACGTTATCAATGCCCAGCGATCCGGTAACATCTGGAAAAACATTTCGGGAACGCACGAAAAAAAAAATCTAACAATGTTTTCGGTTATGATCTCGGTGAAAGGCTGGTTCGTCAGATGGTGATAACGGAAACGATACCTCCAGCAGAGCTCGAATCAATAACGTTATTTATTTTTATTATCGAAAAAAAAACCGTTGCTTTGATTATACGGATCAATTTAACGAGGCGTTTCCAGCCCAGATATTTTTTTCGTATTGCACTTAAAACAATTTAGTGACATAGCAATAAGTTACTTAGTCCATTCAAGATATAACTTTTCTAACCTCTCCAAATAATTTTTCTCCACAAAATACACGTTTACCTTACGACAACGTTCAAGTTTGACGATATTATCTTTTGCAAGTGAAACTTTAAGGTTAGGAGACAGAAAAAAGTCGCTGGGAACCGGATCTGGTGAAACGGTGGGTGGTCAAGCAATTCGAAGGGCAATTCATGAATTCTAGCCACGGCGATCACCGAAGTATGAAAAAATTGCGTTGTCCCGATGAAAAAGAGCTTCAAATGCGGTCTTCCTTTACCTTAGTAAGCGATGATGCGTAATAATTCTTCTGTTGCTATTAGATAGTTTGGAATATAGTTGATGAACACACACCCATGACCATCCCAAAAAATGATCGTCACTACTATTCAGGCCGTTGAAAACGTACTCGCCTTTTTTTAGAGCAGATTCGCCCCATACAATCTTATGACTGAATTTCCGTTACAGGAGTGTTTGTTGTAGGACCCTATTGAGTGGACCAGAAATATGCTTTCTAAAAGTATCGTTATCTTCTTTCTGCAAACTTTTCTTTTGACTCGTTTTTCCGTTAAAGTCAATGGTTCAATGTAACAACGGTAACAAAGTAATTGGAAAAATTATAGAGGAATTATTAAGGTTTTGCATAAATTGTTTATCAACTTGTCTCGTCTTTTGAAATCACGTGTTCAACATTGTTGTGTTTAATGTGAAACAGATTCAGGTTACGTCGCCTGTCACCGGAAGCCTTGAACTTTTCAGATATTATCCAATAAACATTCGTTTTTCGAGAGAATGATTCATTTTGTCAGAAATCTTCACAGAATTATATGATTTTTTGAGAAAAAAGTTGAATTTTTCAAAAAATATCACAAAATTCTAGGGTTTTACATAAAAGAGCTGGAGGTTTTCATATATATCCAGATGGTAACTCAATTTCAGAGAAATTGCTGGAATTTTACAGAAAATATCAGAAAACTATTCAGATTTCAGAAAATTTTACCAAATTATACGGTTATCCGAGAAAAGTTTTCATATAGATCCAGATGGTAGCTCAAATTCTGAAAAATTGCTAGAATTTTCCAGAAAATATCAGAAAGTTATTCAGATTTCAAAAAACCTATCAAAATTGTACGGTTTTCCTTGAAAAGTGTTGAATTTTTGGAAAATATCACGAAATTCTAGGGATTTTTATGAAAAGCTGGAAATTTTCCAGATGGTAACTCAATTTCTGTGAAATTTTTGAAATTTTCCAGAAAATATCAGAAAATTATCAGTTCTCTAGAAAATGCTAGATTTTTTTCAGAAAATCTCACAAAATTATACGGTTTTTCGAGAAAGGATTGAATTTTTCAGAAAATATCTCAAAATTTTAGGGTTTTTTATAAGTAACTGGAAATTTTCACACATATACAGATGGTAACTCAATTTCAGAGAAATTGCTGGAATTTTACAGAAAATATCAGAAAACTATTCAGATTTCAGAAAATTTTACCAAATTATACGGTTATCTGAGAAAAGTTTTCATATAGATCCAGATGGTAACTCAATTTCTGAGAAATTGCTAGAATTTTCCAGAAAATATCAGAACGTTAATCAGATTTCAAAAAACCTATCAAAATTGTACGGTTTTCCGAGAAAAGTGTTGAATTTTTCGGAAAATGTCACGAAATTCTAGGGATTTTTATAAAAAGCTGAAAATTTTCACACATATCCAGATGGTAACTCAATTTCTGTGAAATTTTTGAAATTTTCCAGAAAATTATCAGTTCTCTAGAAAATGCTTGATTTTTTCAGAAAATCTCACAAAATTTTAGGGTTTTTTATAAGTAGCTGGAAATTTTCACACATATCCAGATGGTAACTCAATTTCGGAGAAATTGCTGGAATTTGCCATTTCCAGTTTTCAATAAATTGGTTATTACATATTCAGAACGCGACTTAAGAAATTCCGTGGAAATATCAGAAATTCAGTCGGTTTTCGAGAATATGTATCTTGCTTGTTTTTCCACGTAAATTTAACATCTTCCTACGTGGTATCTACAAACGAAGAAACTTTTTATAAAGATTACTATTTAAACATCCGCACGAAATAAATGGACGGCAATAAAGTGGATGGGATTCGCTAGTACGTCGGAAAAATATCACGTAATAAAATTAAGTTGCAAATGTAGAATATATGTTCCAAGAGAGATTTATTTTGAAGTTAAAAACGTAAACATCGTATTAAAAGCTTATCTGTTATATATAAAACCCAAAGTTTTTAGTTTCTTATTGCCTCTTAGTCTAGTCTAAAAATTCAAATGTTAATTCGACATAATAAAATTATGGATTTTCCCATTCGATCTTCAATGATATCTAGATCATTGTAGAGCCAAAAAAATGTTTCGTTTATCATTATGTTACTGTTTCTATGTAAATAAAATAAATTTGTTCACTATGAATTTTTTCCCCATTTGTTTATTAATTTCAATATTATTACGAACTCGTTCACCGACATAGACCTTGAAGCGGGTATATTGGTATCTAAAGTTTGGTGGACGCGCCGGGTATAAATTCCCAAAAAGTTTTCATAAAGTCTTTGTATTGTTTTCATAAGCTGTTTACATCTTGTGTGACGGTTCTAAGATGGTACTTTTTATTTGTTTACGGCATATTAGAGATTTGTAGGAAAGAAGAATCTAGAGTTCCATAGTTAACACATCGGAAAAGTAAAAAGTAAGTGTATTTAAATAAATTAGTGTGTTAAGAACAAATTGAGTTGGATTCATAGTGTGTACAAATTCACTCTACCGAAAAAACTCTTTAAATAAATAAAGAAAATAGTATTTTGAAGAGAATTATTGAATTAAAAACATCATTATAAATAAAATAATCATATTTTCAAAACTTTTATGACGTAATCGTGTTCTGTGTGTACAAAAGAAAACCTCTACGAAGCGAAAAAAGTTTAAGACAATCATTAAAACATTTATTTTAGTTTATAACGAAAGTTTGACAAAATTTTGTTAATTAACAATTGTCTTTTGTTTGTTTGAAAAATTTACTTAAATGAAAAATTCCAACGAGAATAGTTTCTAAAATGTTTAGATTGTACCATATTTTATTTAGATTTCTCAAGTACCTAAAAAAAATTAATTGTCGTGCTCGCGTTCAAAGCAACGTAACATTGGGGCGCGAAGGAATTTTTCATCGTTAAATTAAAATTAAAAATAATAAAGATACAGTTCCATGATTGACAATTTTCTTTAGTAAATTTCTTTCTCTTTAATAATCTCTTTCTAAAAATTCAAAAATGTTTATACTTCACGCACAATAATCTATCGAATGAGGTAATCCACATAAATTTACTAAGAGTATGTCGAATTAACACCAATTTGAACATTTAGACTGGACTATGTTTTTACCACACAAATATTAAGACAGCGAACAGTGTTTTTATGTATCATAATTATTCGTTCCAGCCTTTTAAGATTACAGCACATAAAACTTTATTATGTATGCTTTCGAAGGACTAAAGGGAGAAAAGGTCGGCGTCCTATTTTTTATATACCAAAAGGTTTCACCTACTGCTGAGCATTACTTTTTATGTGGTTTCCACAAGAAAAAGGATTTCATCAACATAATCTTTGATTGGACATTTGACAGTGATTTCAGCCGAAATAATCTCATCTGCAGATTGGGTAAATTTGAGTATAGCAAATAATATTGGTTTGTGTGTTTTATAGAGGTGCAAATACTTTTTACTCATCATAAAGACACGATGTTATGCCCAGTATGTCGGACTGCCGTTGGGTATAACTTCGCGGTGGGGGAATTTAGTAATCATACTCTTCCTTCGGGTCCTTGAAGTCAACAAGCTTCTTCTTCTTCAACTGCCTCCTTTACTAGCTGCTTGACCCCTTCCTAGACAGCGGAGTTTTTTGAGAACCCCAGTCGCTTGTCTCTTCTAAGACTGCCCCTGACCAAAGTATTGTATTCACCAAGATCTCTGGACGAAGCTTCTGCTGCGGGATGACTCGAAACGAAAATACACGCTCAGCATGTTTGTTTACAATAGAGAGATAGTGTCGTATTTAAAACGATACAGGTATTCTCGGAAGCTCCCATCCCATGATATCATCTGAGTCAAGTAATAATTGACGTCTCCATGCTCACGGTTCACCAAGGTGTCTATGTGTGGAATAAGACTAAAGTCCATCGACATAGTTATAGGCTGTTTTATCATGTTTTATTCGTGATTTCTGCTTGGGTTAATTTGGTGAAACCTTTTCGCCGGTAGAGGGCACTTCCTTCTTCAGCAAGTAAGCTTGTAGGCAGCCATCTGGCTATAACACATACTGCGTCTTTATACACAAGGGGAAAGCCCTTGTCACTCTTAAGGTACTCAGTCGATATTTATTACCTTCATCAGTGATTCCTGTGTATTTATTGCATCAGCTCATTTTGGAATACCATAAATGAGTACATAGGTTACTACAGATGATAGTAGTTTCCTCTTTTTATGCTTTAGACCTTCTATGTTGGGCAATAATAGCCTTGCTAAGACTGTTCTGTCCATTGCCGCTTTTGTATGTGTTAGGTTGGGTTAGGTTAGAAAAGGTTCCTTCACTTATATTAACTCTTAGTAGTTGCAACTATCTTACACATATTTTTTTACTTGAAACAGTGGACTTAGCTTCCCTCTTGCCTTCATCCCATACTTGTAGTGAAGCCTACTGATATTTTATTATTTCTTATAACTGCATTCTCATTTTACAAGATATTACCTTGAGTCAAATGTTTCTAGTCAAAAACTAGGCGTGGCTCTTGGTGGTGTACACTTTCTTTGCCTGTCACATTCCGCTGCCTCAAAGGTCAGACCTCGTCTCACGTCCAATCTCGCGAGCTGTACGAAACCTTCGCTAAATTCCTGCTCTTAGAAAACTTCGCGTTGCTATAGCTGGTACAGTATTGATTCATTCCATAATATCTTCTTATCAAACGATTCGTTTTATCCTGTGAATAGTTTATAAAACGACCGACAACGTTTAAACCAAAATCGATTTTGCCTACAGGAATTTCAACTAATTTGGTAATTATTGCCTGACAATAATCTACCAAAACTTTCTTGTCGGTGATTACACATTACTCCTACCTATTATCATACTGATTTCTCAACAGTTCTGACTCAAATATTTAAACTGAATTGAAACGACTCTTGGGGAATCTGAACGTAAAATAAATCCCTACATTTAGTATTCAAATTGTTAGAAGTTTCATACCAAGGGTTGAAGACTATGAGTTTAGCAAGTAATGCGTCCGAAATTCGTAGTTACAGTTGAAACTTGTAATTTTAGTAATTACGAGAAATATTAGAAAGGAAAATTATTCAACGAGCGGAAATATAGGTCATAAGTCCTACGGATGAAGTATGCAGTACGAGCCAGCATCTATTGATTGGCAAGGAGCGAAGTACGAGGATGGTTCCAGGAACACCTGGGTCAACAAAGAAAACACTTATATTTTGGAAAAAATTATATTTATTTTTCAACGTAATATCCTTTTAGCTCCATACACTTTTTCCAGTGAAGTTCAATAAGTTCGCTACCATTTTTATAATAAGAAGCTCTTCAAAATAGCCATCAACGGTCGACATGTCCTCTTCATTGTTGGAAAATCTTTGTCCGGGAGCAGAAAATAATCCTAGGAGACTAAATCTGGCGAATAAGGTGCATGAGGTAGCAATTCAAACTTTAATTCATTAATTTTGGACTTTGCAATAACGAATGTGTGGCTTGGTGCTATTTCTTGATAGAACACTTTCTTTTTAGCCAAATGGGGCCGTTTTCGCTTGATTTATTCGAATAATACTCGCCATTGATAGTTTTTCCCTGTTATAGTGAATGAAAATTATCCCACGCACATCCCAAAAATCCGACGCCATGACCTTGCCTGCAGATGGAACGGTCTTTGATTTCTTTGGAGCCGGTTCTTCCTTTCCAGTCCACTGTTTTGATAGCTCTTTTGTTTTGGGTGTGAAGTGATGAACCCACTTTTCATCCATGGTTATAAAACGGCGCAAAAATTCTGTGAAATATCGCCAAATACTCGACGGAAACATCTTCATAACGCTGTTTCTCTTCAATTTTACATATTTCCAAGCTAACTGCGAAGTGGATAAAAGAAATAAGTGGATAAGTGCATTGAGGAGAAAAAAAATGAGTAGTGTATAACCTTATTCTGTAGTAATTATTAAAATATTCGCCCTTAATAAACGTAATTAATATAAGTTATTTTGTCATTCTACTTCGTTCAAACTCCAGGACTCAACCCCATAAAACAGAGAAAACGTAGTATCTTAGCATTCCTATTTTTTTTTTCAAGAGATATATTGTGATTGTTGAAGAAGGCACTCATCTGGTGAAAGGTGGGTATTGCCTCTTCAATGCTTGCCCTTATTCAAATCGTTTGACTTTTCCTCTTGGAACTTGAATGATATAGAGTTCCTGTGATAATATTTTTACTTATAATGATGAGTTTCGTCTTTTTGGCGTTGATATTCAGGCCGTATTGCTGACTGTGACGGTTAATACTAACCATTGGGCTTTGAAAATCTTCTACATTGTGCATATATAAGAATATCTGATGTTGTTTAGCTTTTATCCGTTTCTGTCTTTTATAGGACGCGGAATATCCGCTTTAAGTACAAGTTGAAGATGGGTGAAGATAACCTGCAGCCTTGACGGACTCCTCTTATTATTTTTACTTTTTACTACACTCCTGAAATAAGAACACAGTGAATTACAAAGGGCGAACCTGCTCCGAGAAAGGCAAAGACGGTTTCCTCGGCAGAAAGTGATGGACATCGTTTTTTGGGATAGTCAAGGGATTTTATTGAAGGGTCAAACAGAAATTAATAGATAATTGGTACGGACACATAAAGAGAAGTACACCACAAAGTATGATCAGAAAAATAACAGAAGAAAAGAAGGAGATAAACACCTACGAAAACTTGTCCAGAGCCATATAATATTTTAGTTACTTCAACTCTATTAATTGGGTTTCAAATTTATTCTTCAAACTTCTAAAATGTAAAAATATGCAAAAGTTCATTGTCAGAGCACGGAGTGTACGTAATTCATAACGGACTCGTTTCTTGATAATTATTTTTGTATACACATTTGTACAATTAGACTAGGATAGTTAATTTTTATACTAAATTTCACACATAGCGAAGTCGCTTTTGTTCTAGAAACGTTACAGAAACTTACATTTCATGTTCGTGAAATTAAAATTCAAGCTAATTACGAGATTATTAATGCCGCTAGATTTTAAAATCTTTCTTTATATACAAATATTCGTATTTTAAAATTTAAGTACTTTATATATTTAATAGAAAAATAAGTTGAATTATCGTAAAATATTTCGTGATTGATTGATCTACTAGCCACCAAATGATTATTTGCCGTTCTTCAAGAGAAAAAACAACTACTTTCCCGGCTAACGCCTCGACTAATATTGAATTACATCCCAAATAAGAAACGTGATGTTATACCGCTCTGATAAGACGTAATAACGTCGAAACTAGTCAGTTGCAGTTGCGAGTCATGAAGGATGTTGATATCAACAAAAAGGTCGATGGACACAAAGTTGTTTTTCTTTGAATTATAAAATTCGAAATAATGTAAAAGTGGGATTGTGGCAAAATTAATCATCAAAGTGTACTAATTCTAAGAATACTTAGAATACTTATGTATACATCATCAGATATTGAAATTATGGTCAAAGTACAATGTAGAAATGTAGACCAAAATTTTAATATATACAGGGTGTCCCACAACGAGTTAAAACTATCTGTATATAGCAAAATACTTATAGTAAAATCATGAAAATATCTAGGTTTGGGTTATCGGATACGATCTTCTTAACTAAAATATTTTCAAAGATGACCGACTTCCGGTAGAGCCAGAAGTCGACTGTAACTTTGTGATTTTAAATGGAACACCCTGTATATTAATACAGTTTTGAAATGTACGTAAAATTCTAGTTTACTTTTGTGTAAAAACTTTTTTCGAAAAATGCATACTTTTTGAGTTATTAGTTTTTTTGTAAAAAACTTGACCATTACAGACCCTTCTAATTTAATTTTTTACGAGGATACCCTTAAAGATATCAAAATGGTTTCTATTCGGTTGGTTTTAGCAAGGTCAGAGGTATTTGAATCTATGTTGAAAAATTTTTCATTCTATACAGGGTGTGTATTAAAAGTGATCAAACTTTAACTTCATAAATATCAAATTTGATTTAATCGTTATTAAATTGAGAACGAGCCATTTTAAAGATTTTCGAAAGTATCAACTATTGACTAGTGACAGTTGAATAAGTACCATTTGTCACAAAGCCTACTAAAAGTATACATAAAAAATTAAAACTTGTTAAAATATACAATAATAATTTAAAACCTCAAATATCTCGGAAACGACTAAATGTAAATAATGTGAATGTAAATAATGTAATGTAAAATACAATTAGTAAATACAATTTGATTCAATTTCTTTTACAGACTTTGATAAGATAAGGGAAAATACTTTTTTATTTCTTAGTACTTGTATGAACGGGTCAAAATAAAATTTAGACCACACCTGCATCTCTGAAAATTTACAGAAAGCATTTAATATCTGGATAACGGTAAGGTTTAGGTATAGTATAAATGAATTTGCCTTATTTTTTACCCCTGAATGCATTAAAATAGAAAAAACCGGGTGGTTCTATTTAAAAAAATAAAGAAATTTGATATTTATGAAGTTAAACTTTGAACACTTTTTATACACACCCTGTATAAAAAGAAAAAATTTTCAACATAGAATCAAATACCTCTGACCTTGCTAAAAGCAACCGAACAGAAACCATTTTGATATCTTTAAGGGTATTCTCGTAAAAAAATAAATTATATGGGTCTGCAACGGTAAAATTTTTTACAAAAAAATTTATAACTCAAAAATTATGCATTTTTCGAATAAAATGTTTGCACAAAAGTTTACTAATAACAAAATTACAGTCGACTTCCGGCTCTACCGGAAGTCGGTCATCTTTGAAAATTTATTTAAGAAAAACATTTCATGATGGCGTACTAATATTGTGAACAGCCGCTTTTTTGTTATATTTTTAATGTTGAATTTCGAAATTGAATATAATGAAAAAGTCAACTTGTAACTACCACCTAACTAAATATTGAGCATTATACACATTAATTATCAATGTATTTGATGTTTATTAAAATGTAAATATGAAAATTTCGAATGAATACTCGTATTTACATTGAAAGAGGTATCACAACAACTAAAACGTCAATCATTCAATATTATGTGAATAAATTTACGGTATGTAATATTGTATTCATTAAAAATTAATTTATTCGAACGCGTTTCTATCAAATGCCCCCTTTTGATCTATTTCAATTTTCCACGACGTTACAGTCCGATTAGATGAGCTAGGACGCACTCTAGGCACTCATCTATTTATCTATTGTGTACCTCGGACCGTTTACCAGTCAAGCACTTTGCAAACTGAGCTACCTGTCTTGTGGCTATGCGATTTACCTCTTGTGGTATTAAAAACCTCAAATTTAAATACCGTAGCCTTTGTCAATAGACAATCTAACACTTATAGAAGGCTGTTTCATTTAGTTCCTTCCAGAAAAGACAAGAGTTGAAGATACCAGCAACTCTCCTTTGCTTAATGAAAGGATTTTTGGGACCAGTTGGTAAAATAAGAGAGAAATATCTTAGATGGGGGGTTTTCTTCCAGTAACTTCAAAATTCTGTGCAATTTTATAACAGACAAGTGGAGGACTGAGTATGTTTTCCATTAAAGTAGTTGCCTTGTCTGACTTGATAATAGAAGATTCTGAGCCTATAGGATGTACAATCCCTCGTATATCAAAACACATAGAAATCTACGCACACAAACAATAATGTTCAGTGTTAATGCTCCGTGCATTCAAACTGCAGGTTCCAGGCTGGAATCTGGTCTAGAAAATTCACTTTTTTAGTAGTATTTTACAAGATAAAATTTTGAAAACCGATTTTTTTAGCCAAACTATATTATAGCTAAATCAAGAAAGCATCTGACAGCAGTGATCAATGATTTATTAATCATTAATGGCAAGCAGAGTCGTGGATAAAATCTAGTATTCAATTTACGGTAATGGCCGTAAGTCATTTCATCTGCGTGTATTATGATCTACATTACCTTTCAATAATATTCTATAAACATTAGAATTCATCTCTAATGTGTTATTTGCTAGGATTATTCTAACCCTATAAATTGAGCACGAGAAATTTGTGGTTTCGAAATATTTCCAACTGACAAACGTAGATCTATTTCCGAGAAAACAATTTGTGAAAAATATCGATATTGTCCTAAATCAAAAATGAAGTTAATGTTGTTTTGCGTGATCGACTCGAAATCCGGAAGCTATTCCACGTTGACGTTTTGATAATTTATAAATCGAAAAAGATTCGACATGAAATCAAAATCTCGATTCGGAAATGGAGCTACGCCGTATCCACTATTTTTCATCCGTTGTTTTCTTTTTAATGACGAGATGAACGATGCTCTATTATTCGAGGGCGGAGACCCAAGTATAGAAAATATCGAACGAAATTTTTTCTTTTTTTAAGGAAAAAAAGGAAAATGATATTTCTTCATTAACGGGAAAGGAAACTATACAGGGTGCGGTGCTAATGCAAAAAATTCGAACTCGAACTCAGTTCTTATACGAAATACTGAACAAATTTATTTACACTCTTACTATACAATCCTTGGAGAAAGACCTTGGCCTCCCTTCGTCCGATCCCTGGTCTTGTTTTTCCAATTCGAACTTTCATTCTTTTCGGCTATTGTTCTACATTATCTAATCATCTTTTTCTATTACGTCTAAACCCTGTTTTAGCTTCTATTTTTTCTTTATAGATTTTATTTGTTGCTCCATATATGTTTCTCAGAATTTTCTTTTCAGAACTAATAAGAATTTTTGTCTCATTCCAAGGGGTAATGTTTGTAGGTTTTAAACGTATTGAAGATTCTGGAGAAAAATAATATCCATAGATCATAAATATCAATATATTATTAAAGAATTTAACATCAGAAATATAACAAGAAAAAAAACCAGAGACCGAGATACGATCGGGAGATGGCCGCAGCCCCACACACTTCAATATTATCATAGACTGACTCATAAAAAGCGCCAACAAGGTTAATCAAAAAGTAGCAGAAAATGAAGATGACCCATAACGCATAATTTATTGAATGACAAGATTTGATTAGATTTGTCCACGTTTGGTGTTTAGCTCGCACATTTTGATCTCGGCTCCCAAGCATACCTTGAGGATACTCGACTCAATACAAAATACAATTCAGAGCATAGAAGAAACGTTGTTGACCTGACTCTGTTTTACTAATACTACCACGACGGCTGCTCTTTCTGACTGCCACCTAGAGCAGTGTTATTTGCAAGACCTACTCGACAGCCAGACACCATGTTCACCTGTAGACGCCCAAACGTTAATTGATTTGCAGTTATTGCCTGCCACTTCTTTCCCAAAAACTACAATATACTGAAGTTCAACTGTATGCACCACTTGAACTACTCGAATGTAATAAGGTTGCTTGCTTTTGACATAAAAAAACTCCTTTCCTAGCGGAATCAGAAGCTAATATTACGAATATAAAAAGACGTGACGGATGGAAGTCTACGACGGTCGTCGAGGGCTACGTTGATCATTCAGTAACTTATAGAAATGCTATTGCGGAAAAAATTCTCCCAACCTCTAAAGGCCCCTCCACACTTTCGCGAGAATATCGCGAGAACGCAAGAAACATGTGAGAAATGCGAATGTGGAACCGATTCGGGTATTCTTCTCAAGTTCTCGCGCAGTTCTCCGGTAAAGATAGAGAACAGCACGAGGACGTGACAACAGGCAAGAAGATTTATTGACTCCACGCTCGCATGTTTCTCAGTAACGAGTTAGTAGCCCATTTGAATGATTGTGTTGTGTACCGCAAGGCATCAATATGAGCGTAACTTCGACAAACTAACTTGAATTGAAGTTTTCAAAATATTTTCAAGCGGAACCGGTTTTATGGAATACAAATTTCAAAGATTACAAAAATAAACTAAAAACCTTGATGCGTGGAATCGTCTAATTAATTATTAATTAATGAATATGATAAGATAACAGACTCGCCTTTCAAAAAGTACTCTCATTGTTCTATTACGATGAATTCTTGTCATCCGCCATCTTCTTTTTTAGCCACTTCAGCGTCCATCGTTAAGCAGGGTCCACACCATGCCGGGGTAGGCCGAGCGGGCTGACTCGGGCGGCCTAAGCCGCGTTGATGTAGACGCCCCGGGCGGCTTTGCCGGGTTAGAAAATGCCGGCCCGGGCCGTGCCGATCCCGATCCGCATAAAGTAGATACAGATCAAAGGAAGCCGAGCCGAACAAAAATATAGAGTGGGGACGTGCCGAGCGGCCCCGAGCGGCTTCAGTTAAAATTAAACGTCCGACCGAACTAGACGAATTATTTTATTTTCGACTCAGTTTGTTTAAGTGGGTTTTTTTTATTGTTCATTTTAAGTGATGGAGTGGAATGACCAGGTCTTCTTCATCCAAAATTAAATCTTTCATTAATTCGCTCCTAAGGCTTGGGCGAATCCAAAATCTTCTTTGACGTCTTTTTGGGGGCTGATTAAAAGCGAATATCACCACAGCCATGGCTGACATAGCGACGTCATAGTCGGTACTCATTTTGAAAACACTAACACTTTAAGGACACTTTAAAAAAACTTCTAAAAAGTACTCTTCAACGAAGTCACCAGTCTTGGTGTTGAAACTATAATGTAGGTAGAAATAACCCGGTCGGCTTCGTTTTCGGTGTGGACGTCGTGCCGGCCCGAACGTACCCGCCCGGCTTAGCCCACCCGGGTCAATCCGCCCGGCCTACCGCGGCATAGTGTGGACCCTGCTTTTTTGAGCAGAGAACTGTAGTGAGAATTGTAGTGAGATCTTTGTGAGAGTGTGTACCCATAAGAAGTTCTCACTATTACGAGAATTTCCACGAAATTCTCAGCGAGATTCTCGCGAGAGTGTGGAGGGGCCATAACAACAGATTTTGGAACGTCACCATTCAATAACTTGTACTTCGGATTTCTACTAGTTATGATGGAGATTCTAGTAAGTCTAGTAGTGTTCTGAAGCTCCCTAACGTCGCATTGCATTAATGTTAGCAACAAGGTAGTCGACTATCGATATCTATCAAACATTAAAGTTTTGATGGGAGTCAAATGACATATGAGTTTTGGCAGAAGCTAAGAATTACCGACTTATCGAGCCCCAATGGAAAATTATAATCATTTTAATGCCATAACCAATTAAATATAACAATCTTATAAGGAATGGGAGAATAACTGATTCTGATGCAGTTCTACTAAATAACTTTCCGGTCTTTTCATAATACCTACGTAATTACATAATTCGGCACCTGCATCGCGGAACGGCTACTATTAAATAACGAAACGAATTTTCAGTGTCTACCAGTTGGAAATTGAATTTTCTTAATCAAGAAATGGGAAACCAGAATCGTGACAGAAGATTCAATGAGTTGCCTGCAGGCTAAATAATCTTCACGTAGAAAAAATACTACACTGTTGAAATTAATAATATCATCCATAACTATCCTTATGGTGATTTTAATCATCTACAGCTTATATTACAGATTTCTTTAACTCGGTAATTAGTGTATGTAAACGAAGTTGTCAAAAGAGATTCTAATACAGGGCGCGGCAGTTAATTCCGCATTTTTTACATAGCTATGGATACGTGGAAAATGGGAGAGGTTAGTTGTCAAGCATTCCACTGGTTAAAGCAACACCGAACGTTTGCTGTAAAATCGTTTTACCAAACCGGTGGCTATGTAACAGCTCGGCACCGTCTTCGTACTCATTTTAAAGATAATCACAATCAACCAGTTGAACGCGCGAAGGAAGAAGATCAGCGCGTCGACAGAGTGCCGTCCGAAAGATCTTGAAGTTAAATTTGCACCATCACCCTTACAAAATTCAATTGGTTCAGGTATTGAACGAAAACGATTTTGCTGCCCGACGGCATTTCTGCGAAACGTTTTTGGGCATGGTGGAAAAAAATGAGGATCTTGTGCTCGGTTTGTAGATGATTGACGAGGCACGTTTTCATATTTCGGGATTTGTGAACAAACAAAACTTCAGGTACTGCAGTGATCGAAACTTTAATCGACTTCATCAACAACCCACTCAGCCAAGGTAATAGTTTGGTATGCCATGTCCACATTGGTAATCAAAAGCTCATTCTTTTTCGAAAATAAAATTGAGCATGAATATTGTTGATGAGATTTTCCCGAATCGTTTGGTATCCCGAAACGGAGCGATTCCTTAGACCTCACAGTAGATGAACTCAAGGAAAGTATACGATTGGAAATCCTGAACGTATGCCTACTACTAACTAATTCCACCGTATCATCAACCCTTTTACATAAATGTGAATGATTTGAAACAATCGAGTATTAAATATGGGGCCCTATGAAATTTAAACTGTTAATAATATACTCAATGAAAAAAATCTTATGATAATCTTTTACAGTTTTATATTGTTCTGTACAGACCAATAAAGGATCGAAAACTTTTATTATTTCAGATACATTTAGAAAATATTTGGATTTGGATGTAATAACATTTAAAATGACTATACCAAGTTTTGTATTAAAAATTAGATTTATATCTCTCTCGTATATAAAAATGGACTATATCACGAACAATTCGATCGAACTACAAACAATTCGAAATCACTAGAGGACGAAAACGGCAATGCGAAAACCCCTAATTTCGATGTATTTAAATTCTTGGGATACGTGCAGATCTGCGACCAACAAAAGCATAAATAATTGATTCCGTCGTCCGATTCGTCGTATCCCCTTTCATTCGGACCAGTTTTCGATGTGCATTTTCTGAAGAAGAAAACTCAAGCCGGGCCAACCTTCATTATTGATTCAATTCAATTCAATTCTCTTCGATTAAATCCATGTGCCCTAAGCATTCGTTACGTATAAACGAAATAATGAATGTTCGGGGGTAGGATCTCGTTTTTACGAGACTCGAGAATATAATTTTGGTATGAAAGCGGTCTAAATATTTAGATAATTGGATTAGGGCTTTTCATAATTTATAAACGGCAATTCCAAACAAAAAAAAACATATTCTGGGTTACTATTGTTGATTTTTGTTTTAATTGAAAGATATCTTTAACAAGATATTTCAATTCTCTCAATAAAACAGCATTGTAAAAAGTTATAAGTCGTATAATCTTTTTAATCGCGGTTTATAATTATTAAAAAATCGACCAGACCTCATAGAAATAGAAAATAGAAAGATTTATACGGTTATAAAAACAGTATAATAAGAAATATGTAAAAATATTTCGACAGCTTCAAGTTAATATTATCAAGATCACTTATACTAGTACTGAACAATTTGGCAACGAGGCGTATTACGTAATTATACGTAATAATTATGAAAAACCACTGACTGACTCACCAAAAGAAAATTTATTTCACTAACTATGAACCACAACTAAAAAATGAAGATAACAATTTGTAAAAAATTGTTTATTGGAGGCAATCCACTTGCATACTACCAAAAAGCTTCTTTCTGCCATTTAAGCCACGATTCTTTCATCTAAACCACAATTGTCTGTTTTGGAATGAAAATTTGGAGCATTTTAAGAAGATCGGAAGATCTCTCGCTTTAAGCGGTCCTAGCAACGTCCTCTAGCATTCACGTTGCTAATTAAATTGCTGGACAAAAGCTCTTCCGAACAACATCAAGTTTATAAAAATCGGTTAAGCAGATCCGGACTTACAGGCGCTTTTTCATAAAAAGGTTCCCACTCTCCCCCACATTTTATTTGAAAAGATAGGCTAAACATTTACAATTAAAAAATGCGCAGAAGTTATTGCAGAATTTGATTATCGCATATAAACTTCCACAGAATCAGGTGAATTTTTAAAAAATTTACTTTTTTTATATTTTCAAATACGTTCTCTAGTGATGGATCTAAAATTCTGAAAATAATTTTGACGTGGTTCTCGAGGCCACTAATGTTATATATTTTTTTCTTAAGCTATAATACTGTGGTGGTTATTAAGCCCGAAAGTTATAAGAAGCCAATATGAACTAAGTTGAACCGACGCAAGGACTAGGTTGATAGAAACCAAAATTACGTTCATAATATTATTAAACAATTAAAACTTAGTTTGGGAATTTATGTAAACAAACAATTAAACAAAGATTTGTTTCACTACTAATCTTAGATAATAAAAAACAGAGACCATGAAAGAAAACAGTTTAGATTATTAGTCATGTGTGTATGTCACTGACCTCCTCCTAAACGGCTGGACCGATTTGAATGAATTTTTTTGACGGCGTTTAGGTGACAACCTGGATGGTTTAAATACACAAATCAACCCGGCAGATGGCGCTGCAGTCGGTATCTACTTTATTTATCGATACTGCAACTAAACGGCTGGATCGACTTGAATGAATTTCTGGTTTATTGATTTATACTCCTCGGGAATTGACTAAAAATATTGTTCATCATCTGGCGATAAGATCAAATTTAACGAACATTACTGATTTAAAGAAAATAAATAATAATGAAATTATTACATTATTTGTCTTTCATTTCATACTTTGTTTAATTTATATTCTAATCGCGTGAAATATTATGCAGGACAACGTCTGTCGTGTCCGCTAGTAAATATAAATAGAAGTAATGTATATAGTTGATATTCGTATGTATTTAATATGTTTATATGTATTGAACGTGACCGTAAATTGTTATTAAGTGTGTAATTATATACCAGGTGATGTAGAAGATGTCTATTTTCCACCTTATATTCCGGATAGGGGTAAATCTTTAGTTACATTAATCATCGGCATAAGACGTAAGCGTTATCCTTCAACCTAACCAGACACCACAATATAATCCGAACCTGAGATATGGCCGACGGCCGATTTTAGTTGCTCATCCAGTACATACGAGGGCGCTTCCAAATCGAATCAAAATCATATGAACTTTCATATCATATTGAAATTGATTCCACAAGTTGGTCAATTAAATTAGCATTATCTCCCATATAGCATTTTTTCAATCGAAACTTATCGAAAAATCTTACGTAAATCATTCAATTTAAAAGTTGTAGAGTTTGAGCTCAAAATGTATGATGTAATCATAACATAACATATGAGTTGGACTGAATGCTACCAGTGAAACCATCCTCTGTTTTAGACTACAACGTAGGTCATGGAAAGAGCGGGCAGAGCACGTTCATGTATCTCAGACTTTCGTGGATTGTTTATCAAGATATTAATTAGTATGATAATTGTGAATTTATTACTTTTTAGCTCTAGTTTTTTGTGAGAATCGCTTTGAATAGAATAGAATATTTACTTGGTATTGCGGCAACTCCAAAACATCTACATCTAATTATCATACGTGTTACGATGTGATCGACCTCGTAATTGCGTTTAGATATTTATGAATCCTATTATATTACGCAGTATATAGGTACTTGAAATACATAATGCATCAGATAAATAACAATTTTATACGCAAATTCAATGAAATTCAAATATATTGAATAGAAAAAATCCCACCTAAACAATGTCTTATTCGAAAGAAACATTTTTTGACACTTCTCGGCTTAAAATTAAATTCGTTCAGTTCTCCGAGTCGATTTATACTAAAATTGTGTAAGGAATTGGAAATTTAACTAAATTATTAATATATATGAAAATTTTTATAATAATAACTCTTCTACTTTCTAATTGTATAATTTATTTTTGGATTCATGAAACTCTAAAGATAATTTTCTCAATATTTTTAGAATAACTAGCGCGATTAAGTGGCTAATGAAATTATATTTAGTTCATAAGTAAATAAAGAATAGTGAAGTAAATACAGTTCATCATTTTGATATACAGATTTTTATCACCGATGTAAATCCTAAACATACTTAACACTTTAGAAGTGAATAAAAACATTTTTAAATTAACGAATATCAGTACTAGAAAATATTGGACATATGTGGGTATCAAGAAAAGTTATAGATAAAATGTAAAACAGTCATATTTTTGTAACCATTAAATTTCGATAATTAAAGAATATAGTGACCTAATCCAAATTATCTGTTAAATGACCCATGAAAATAACATTAAAATTAGACCAATTTAATTGGTTTTGATAAAGAATAAAAATTAAGCTATCATTTTTAATTTGCAAATATTATACTAGAATGTAATAACAAATAAAAATAAACAATATTTATATATTAATTTGTCAATTATATTTAAAAAATGCCAACATAAGCAATATTTTGCGATTTCATTAAAAATTTTCATGTATTATAATAATTTACAGTTATAGAGAAGCGTTATTTAAACAATAATGAAATTAATAAGTTAAAATATAGGAAAAACCGTACAACTAGAAAGTAAACATTGACATTCTTAGAAAAAATATGAAACTGTACGTACCACAATAAAGAGGACACTAAACTAGACCATAGGCTTGATTATAATCACTTTAACACATATTTTTTATACGTTATATTCTACTTTTACACCAATTATTCCCTTCTCGATTTTCGTAAACACGAAACTTTCACGCACACGATGATCGTATCAGAGGATGAGCGAAAATGTACCTCTACACACCGAAGTCATCTGCTTTCTGGCTTTTTGAAAATGACAATACCTGTTGACAATTGACAGTAGTGAAATAGAATAGAATAGTTCGTTCTTAGTTGGTAACATAATAGTGAATAAAAAAGTTTTTTCAAATATCTAAGATCAAAAATGTATCAAAAATAGCGTAAATATGATGAAATGCAGATTTATTGATTTCAAATAGATTCAAATCTAATGATATATCATTCTACTATCCTGATAAATTGTAATATTTGCTGACAGATGACAGCTGAAAAAGAGGTCAAATTGAGAACGTAGTTGATATATTGACGAGATTGATGGTGGGATTGTAAACAAGATATTAATAAATGCAATATTAATTATTTTGTGTATAAACATGTCCTTGGTCCCAGATTATGATTCATCAAGTTCTAGCTCGTCTAGTTCTTCAATTAGTGATTCGGAAGGAGAAAATATGTAAGTACGTTTATAATTTCAAATCTATTTACCCACAGGTGTTTCTAAAGATGGATAAGTTTAGTTCACTTTTTCATTAGGGAACGTAAATTAAATAAAACTCGACAGAATAAAAAGTTAAAAATTAAATAATGAAAAGTGGAAGCGAATATAGAAGTATAATATGCCAATAATATCAAAGCGAAAGTATGAAAATTCTCTAAAAATACATCAGAACTCATTTTGATTTGCTTGGAATCAAGTTTTTATTAAAAAAATCACAAAATGTTTGATTTTTATCTATATTCACTTTTCAATAATTCACAATAAGAAAAAGTTGATAATAAATAACAATAAACACCTAAAATATACTACATAGCTCCTTTAATTTGCTTGGATTCAAGTTTTTATATAAAAATATCAAAAAAGTATTATTTCTATCTATATTTACCTATCAATTATTCACTATAAGAAAAAGTTGATAATAAGTAACAGTAAACACCTAAAATATACACCATAACACGTTTTAATTTGCTTGGATTTGTTTTTTTGTAAAAATATCAAAAAAAGTTCTATTTGTATCTATATTCACTTTTTGATTATACACAATAACAAAAAGTTGATAATAAGTAAAAGTTAACACATTGCCATTACACCATAACACATTTCAATTTGCTTGGATTCAAGTTTTTATATAAAAAAATCAAAAAACGTTTAATTTCTATCTATATTTACTTTTCAATTATTCAGGATGAGAAAAAGTTGTTGATAAGTAACACATTACCTTAAAATATACATCATAACTAGTTTTAATATATTTGGATTCAAGTTTTTATTGAAAAAAATCACAAAATGTTCTATTAGTAATCTATGTTCACTTTTGGATGATTCACAATAAGAAAAACTTGATAATTAGTAACTGTTAACACATTGCCCTAAAATATACACCATAACTCATTTTATTTTGCATGACTCAAGTTTTTAATTACACTATTTTCAATTTTTATTTTTCATTAATCCCTTTAAATTTAATTACTCACAATTTTGTAAAAAATGGGTCAGCTGTCATATGTTTTAGCCAAATAAAGAAATCGCAAGTTAACATCAAAACTAAACTACCTACACCTACTTTTGGAGCCTCTAATGATTCACAAAATGAATTATCAAAGACTTCGGTTTTCAAAAACCCATTTGTAGAAGCAGAAAATGCAAAAGAAGCCATTTTGGAAAAGCATGTGAAAATGGTAGATGCAAAAGACAATACGGTTATTATAAACGGCAAGAAAATTTGTTGGAATTATAGAAAAGGCAGATGTAGATTTGGACATAAATGTAAATACGCACATGATTCAGATATCCAAAAGACAAAAGACCAAATAGAGGTATCATAATTCTGAGAAAGTTTATAATCAAATACACTTTTTTTTTCTTATTGCAGGTTGAAAAAGCAGTTACAATTAATAATTCCATTGTTTGTGAAAATATTCTCAGTGGAATGAAATCAAAACCTGTTAAAACAACTGATGAAAGATCTGACAATGAAGAAGGAAATACAAAGAATAAACAGAAAAGGAAGAGACCAGGATTAACACAAGGATTAATCCCTGGTAAAAAAATTATGAAACAGTATTTAGATCAAAAGACTTAGTGCAAAATTGAGATTAAATTATTATCAAGTACAAATTTTAAAGTCTATAAGATACAAGCACTTTGATGGCTTAAAAAATGGAGATTGTGTTCTACTGTAAATAAATATCAATCAAGTATATTGTTTCTTTAATTGTATCACATTAAAACACTCACACATTGATGAAACTTATTTGATGTGTTTTAATTAGTGTTTTTCATACCCATATCTTGGCCTTTTCGACAATTCGCCTCCAAATTAATCTGTTCTTCACCAACATTCCTCATCCTCCCACATTCACTGTTTATAAGTCTTTGTGAAGAGAGTCTGCATATTTTTGGCATTTGTGATTCTCTTAGGAAAGTGCTCCATCTAAACCTCTGGGGGCTAATCAATCGGGCGATGTATTCATTGCCCACTATTTTATCGATTTTTCAAGTTCTCCAATCTGTTTCGTTGATTCTAATTTCTCCAATCTACAGCAACTTTATAATGCTGAGGTAGTCTGCATATAGCAAACACCTCAACTAATCTAGAAAAACCAAATTTTTGTCAAAATATGGCAGTTAAATATCCTATCTATAGTGCCCCACATCAAAGTTGCCCTAGTTCATCCTCAGCTCGCCTTCCAGTTCCAGAGTATCCGGAAATCTTCACAGGCGTTTTATTTTTTGTTATGATACTGTTTTTGTATTAGTTCTAATTCCAAATGCGAAATGTTTTTATTTTATTTTCTTACTTTTTACATCATACTCAATCTACCTATGAAAAATGTCCAAGTACTTTTAGAATAAACAAGAGGTAAGGTAGGGGCCAACTCTCTTTATATTGGAAACCTTGGTTTTTATAGTAAAACAAACCTTGAAATCCAGGAAATCTCAAATATAACCATAAGGCACTCTGACTCCATTGAATAGACAAGGGATAAGTTAGGAGCCCGCAAATATATTTATCTTGAGGCTCACTAGCTTCTAGATCTACCACTGATTGAATGCAATTAGTTTCATATTGAAAAACTCTTTTTTTTTCATGTAAATCTCCCCTCAAAATATATTCATTAGGAACAAATTTTTGCTATTTTAAAAAATAGCGCTATTAGAATCTTCTCAAGGTAGGAATAGACAATAAAACATGACAAATCTTTTTCAATAAAACAAATGTACAATAAAATCACAATTATATATCAAAAATATATCGATTTACAAAATGAAATAAAACTTCTAACAATAATTGATTAAACAAATCCTTGATCGGTATATTTAATACAACAGGAATTAATATTTGGGACGAATTTCACTGCTTTAACTAGAGTTATTTTGCATTCTCCTCTCTCCTTCTTCAAAGAAATTCTTGCATTAGGAACTCCATACCAATAACTTCCACAAGTGACCTTTTCTTTCATCACATCTATATTTTTAAAATCTCCGTCATTCCATAAAGTTATCAAGTTTGTTATTACAAAAACAATATTGTATTCTTTAGTTAGATAATGCAAAATACTGGCTATATAAGAAAGGAATGAATTATTATCGTTTTGATTTGAGGACTGAAATGATAAAGTAGCTATAGAATCAATAATTATTAGTTTAGTAGATGATCCGCTTTCTATGGAATGTTTCAGGGTAAGTAAATGACCAAGAAAATCATTTTTTGTAAAAACTCTGGCGACTTTTATTCTGTTCATAGTCGATATTAAATGTTCCTAAAAAAATACAGTTTACACTAAAATATCATTTCAAATAAATATCAATTGAACCTTGTTCAAAGATGATAACATCTGTTTCATTTTTAATCCTAAAAAATCACATTTTGTATCTAAATAAATTATTTCGTCAGGAGAAGTCAGAGCTACATTTTTAATCAAAGTTAAACAAAATAAAGTTTTTCCTGACGCTGGTAATCCACATATCTCATATATATTCCCTGTAAACAAGCCTCCTTCCAATAATAAATCCAACCTAAAAACTCAATTTGTACAATTTATTAATTTGTTTTTTTTTAATTGAATTACTTTTCAACACCTGTAGGAATTATTGCAAATTCGTGTAAAATGTTTTGATAACAATCAAATGCGCTTCTTAATCGAGAATACTTTTTCAAAAGCTCCTTTCTAATTTCTAAAATTTCCTTTAAAATATTTATTACATGTGTTAAGAATTTTAATACTTTGTTATCTACCTTAAGTGCTAAAGAAGTTATCTTCTCAATCTTCTTAGTTTCGCAATTCATAAAATCTATTACAGTAATAATTTGAGCTTCATTCAAGAGTTTCAAAATATCCGTATTCAAATAAGTGTGCAAACTGGCCGACAAATCGTCCATTGTATTAAAAATACAAATCAAAAACTTTGTATCAATTTAAATGTGAAGTGTGCAAATCATTGTTTGCGTTTGAATACTAAAAACGCTTCGTATCTTACATTCTTACATCAGAACATACCTAATAAAAAACCATAAATAACAAATATAGAGATGGGTAAGTAAGTGGATAACGTACCAATACAATAAATGATTTTTCAATATAAATCGTGTTGATTTCAGGTCTGAAATAGATCTAAACGTCATTTTTTACCTGTTATTTTAAACTGATTTTTCATGAAAAATCTAGACGAAATTACAACATATGTATATATAAAATAATAGTTGACTAACTTTGAATGAACTTAGATAAATATATTTCCCTTATTCGAATAATTAGACACATTTTTCCTGTTACTATCCTAAAATTACTTTATTTTTTAATTAATCTTGAAATTACTTCAATCCTCATCTGGAACTCATTAAAGTAGCTTTTAATGAATAGTTTCTTATAACTCAAATTAAAAATGTGTAGTGAATTCAGAGTTTTATATAAACCGAAATAAAAGTACAACAAACAATTGGTTAAGCCCATCTCTAGAAAGGTGCAAGTAACCATAAACCAACCACCAATAAAATATGTAGCCAATGAATTCGGACTACAGACTATTTGAATTATTAATATCGGCGATAATAAAATTCTCTAAAGTGCCTGATTAATATTAGTGGTTGTCTTCCATGAAATTGAAGAAACTAATCATTGTATTGATAATTGCATAATAGAAATAAAATATTCTTAAGTTTTGACAAAATATTTCAGCTATAAATCAAACTGTTATATCTAATACAAAATACTAACAAATTCAAAGAAAATTGTGATTAGTTTAAATTCTACAATTTCGCTTTATATACAATTTTCAGTTTGAAAACATGTGCGATGTCATTAATTAAAGTAGTATTTGGCAACATCTGATTATGGACTGTGCTGTGTTGGTCATTAATTCGATTGTAGAAAATTAATCAAATTCAAATTTTTAAACAAATTACTAATCATTTTTTCTTTTATAGTTATTATTTATCAGATTTTGGAAACAAACTTATACGTAATAATATACTTTTATGATTTAAAAATAATACTTTCTTAGGAATATTTTTATTAAGCTGGCAACACCTGTCAATCCTGGGCAAAGTTCCTCTCGATTGATTTGCGCATGGACACTACCAACTTCGCGCATGTGTATCATTAATTTTCACTAGGCGTTGCAGATTGGACTGGTTAGACATCTTTTCAAGGAATGGGATATTGTGTCGCCATGTCATGTAAAGCTAATGCGTCGTTAATGTTGAACGTGTAAAATGGTTAAAACCAGTATATCTTTCAATTTTCAAGTTACGTGAAGTACCTAATTGTACTTTAAAGCTTAATTAAACTAATAGTTATATTTTTCCAATCGGATGACTAACTTTTACGTGAATATTTTGTGATTACATGATGGTAAGTATCGACGGTCTTGATAGTCTCAAGATGGCGTCTCTGAAATTTTCTTTGTTAAAACTTTGTATATTTGTAAAATTAATTGTATATGTTTTGATTGTTAGTACATAACAACTTTTTTTTGTGTTGATTTATACATTATGTTCAGTATATTTTGTGACGAAAATTTTTCAATGTTTGAGTATTATCTAGCTCGTTTACTCATCCAAGATAAAAATGTAAACTAGTCAATATAATTTTACGTCATGAATTTAACCTATCGATTTTTGTGTTTTATATAATATTTTTTTTATAATAGACATTGAGTTTTTGGAATCACTTAAAATTTATTGTAAATTTTTATTTTAATGTTTACCGCCAAATTTGAGGGAATTTTAATTTTGTCATCATTACGTCAGCAAATAATCTTTCAAGTTTGGATGTTTGTTTACGCCTAGTAGCACCTTGAATGTAATTGCTTCGTTATATACATTTCCTATATGAATAATTATTTTACAATGTCTGTTTTTAAAAACATTTGAGTTGAAAATTGTATAAATCGAATCTGATAAAAATAGTATCAAGATAATAATCAGAAAATAGGTGATGTACGAAGTTATTTATCTTTCAGACATTTCAAAGATGAGTGACGAAACTCCGGGGGTAGGGCAGGGTGCTCTGCCCCCGAGAGAAGGCCAAGGCCTTCGAGCCATGGCAGAGCGCCCTGCTGCTAGTAGTGCGACCGTAAGGGTTGTAAGTGGACAGTATGTGCTAACAAATCAACCACATGGTATGCCAGCTTTAGCACAGGTGTGTAATTTTTTCAACTATTTTTCTGATTTCTAATATTATTCTAGTGCTGGTATGCTTATAATATATAACTTTGGCAAAATAACGTAGAAAAATTGTAAAATTGCCAATTAAATTAAATATTTGAATTTTTGACAGTTGATTAAATATTGATTATGTGATTGCTTTGATAAACATTTATGCAAAATTAAGGTAAACCTAATTGCAAATCTTGTTTAAGCGACAAAGGTTATTGAGGTCTTGTGGGTTTTCTTTGGCACATTCTCTGTTGCATGAAACTTTCGACTGAATTAGCACTGAACTATCAGCAGAAAACTAATTTGTTGCATTATTTTTTTTCACTATAAACCTGAAACTTTTTTTAAAGGTCCAAAACATTGTTGAAAGTTAGATAAAATTAATAGTAGTGGTGTTGTCAAATTTCTTTACCAGTCTGCATTTCAGTTCTGGTTACACATTTAATGGTGGTATTTGGAATTCCATTTCATTTACTGTTAGTAATAGGAAAAAAGTTTGGTGAATGTTGTGAGTTTTTGATGTGATGTGATCTAATGCATGATCATAATACAAAGCAACAGGTTTTTGTTTTCATCATTAATTTCTTATTGAATAAAATCCATCCAAACAGTATTGACAATTATTTTAATCCATGTTCCATTTATCTAATGAAGGAAGAAGGAAAATTATGATTGAATAAATTACAATTAAAAACCAATATCAATATAATAGATATAGATTATAGATATTTTGTTTTTATGGATTGAGTAGTAATACAAAATTATAGCATATAGATTGTATTCAATTCAAATGCATTAGAATGATTGACCGGGCAATATCATTTCCACTAGAGAACAAATGCATTATTGGCAGAATGTGTCAAAACACCTTTATTTTTACCCTCAGGGCAGACATGATAAACAATTTATGTAGAATTTCCATGGATAACCTCACAAGTCTATAAAGGAGAATTAAAGTGACACCTCTACTTCCAGAAGCCATCATTGAATTCAATAATGTATATAGAACCAACAGAACTCTATTGATATATAACATGCCTTATCAAGTACACAGTCATAATCCCCAATTATATGGAATCTAGCCGCATCAATTCAATCTTGTCAAACTCCATACTAGCAGAGTTTCCTGACAAGACAATAATATATACTGATGGGTCTTAAGACAAGGGATGGAGTTGGATGTGCCGTATACATACAAAATATATCTTTGCAACTCAGATTACCTGATAAATCTTGTACATATACTATATCAACATTGGAAACCCTATTTTGTCTTGGCATATATTATTAAATTTGAGTTTGACATTTTTTTGTGTTAAAGGTCATAATTAGAATATTGGGAATGAAAACGCTGATCAATTAGCAAAATATTCAGTATTAAATGGAATTTTTTGTAAAGTATATACAGGAAAACGTGATTAATTCACTAAAAGATAAAATGTACATATCCTGGCATAAACACTGGGATAACGTTGCACGCACCTCAATTAACACATATTTCCATATTTATCGTACTAACCCTCACTTCCAATCTATATTTTTATCAGACAACTCTGAAATTTTATTTGGAAAGTAGATTTAGAGTGAACCCTAGTCATGGGAGATATACCACTCATATTATCAAGCCGGCTACCATACAATCATCAGCCTGTACCAGTGATGATAGTTCTTAGCTGATGTCAATCACATTTTTTTTTGGATGCAGCAATTACAGTCACAAAGAAACAATTTATTACAGTTACTACTTAAACAAAACTACTCGCTACTTTTAAACATCGCTGACATTTTAAGCATAGGTAACTGTAGTATTTTAGATCTATTTATTATAAATTTCATTGAGGATATTAAAATTAATGTTTAGGTAGAATCATTGAAAACTTCTGTGGCTTGTTCCTAAGCCATTTTTTTTTCACACTCACATTTTTAATATTGATGGTATTCTATAAATTATATCGAATATCAAACCAGTTAATGCAGAATAAGAAAAGGATTATTCTAAAAAGAATATAATGACATCATTAATTTCCCAATGTTTTACCAATAAAATGCTTGTCATATAATTTTTTTCAAGAAAAATTTTGATTTATTTACAACATGCCAAATACTAAACTAATTCAAATATGTTAGTGTTTATTGTTATTCTTGGATAAAAAAAGAGAGATTCATATTGTGTTCCCTGTAATGTCAAATTTCAATAGTACTGCTTTTATACAGACATTAGGAAAGTAACAAAAATATGAAATTTGGGAATATATTTTATTATGAATGACTAATGAAATTTATTTTGTCAATATCACATATGAACAGCTTTTGACTCTTGAAAAACATTTCAAGGTTTGACGTGGGTTTTATAGAACCTGCTATAATAATTTTACCAATTTCTGTTAGTCATTTCAAAACATTAACCTGGAACATACCTTTACATTATTTTGACGGTTTGTATCTGTTTGACTGGCACATAAATATCTGCTGGGGTCTGAAATACTCCAGTGTGTGTAGTTGGGGTTAATGAGTCGCCTTTGAAATAATCTAATACCCCACTAAAAATAGACTAAACTAACTAAAAAATGTTTGTCTCCAAAATTATGGTTTAATTAGAATATTGAAGAGTATATAGTCTCAACTGAATCTGTTACTCATGTAAAGTGAGATGTTGATTTTAATTATTTGATTAAACTGATTGATATAATATAAAATTTTTGTAATGATGAGTTACCTGTCAGAAGAATTGAGATCCATTCAACTCAAATTCTGCAAATGAAGACCATTGAGGCATTTGTCTGATTTTAATACATTTTTTAAAAAATAAATTGATTGATTCCAATTGTTACAATAAGTTTTTCATTTGTTTTTAAGATAACGTCCGGAAACAGTAATGTTACTCGTCTGATTAGCATCAGTCCATCCAGAATCGGACAAACATCTCCCGTGAGACCGAGCGTGGCCCACCAATCAATAGTTGATGTTCTCACTAAATCTCGATTAAACTCGCACTTGAATAATATGTTTTCTTCAGGAGAAAGTTCTAGTAATAATGTTCAAATTACAAGGCCTTTAAAAAGGCCGTTGCCTTCCTCTGGCGAAAAGAAAGATACTTACGCTTCCAAGTTGCAACATGTGATGAATCATCGCATCGTTCGTTCAAAATTGGTAAAAGAAAAGTATAATGAACATCTACTGGAGGCTTTTTACTTAGAAACAGGAAATAATATTCTCGATTTGTACCAATTCGCCAAGAGGCCTAAAACTCAAGCTTATCTGACTTACCTAAAGGAACATGCCATTGATCCTAGAGATTATCCAGAACCAGTTCCTAGCGTTACCATACCACAAACAACACTCAGTACACCATCTGCTACAGCAGCTAGCTCTCTACCTGGTATTTCTCAAAGCCACCCTGTTCAGACCAGTTCCCCTATAGTAACGACATCTGAAAGCCATAGTAACCATTCTACACCGAAATCAGTATCTGTCAAAATGAAATCTGTATCTAATACAAATAGTACTAGCCAAGAAATGATAGTAGAGAAAGCAAAGCAAGAAGCTTATGTAGTTCAGCGAATATCAGATTTACAAAAGGAAGGTTTGTGGTCTGAAAAAAGGCTACCAAAAGTGCAAGAAATGCCGAGAACAAAAGCACATTGGGACTTTTTACTTGAAGAAATGGTCTGGTTGGCAGCTGATTTTGCGCAGGAACGTAAATGGAAGAAAGCCGCTGCAAAGAAATGTGCCAGAATGGTACAGAAATATTTCCAAGATAAAGCACTTGCTGCTCAAAAAGCAGAAAAAGCACATGAGCAGAATCTTCGAAGGATTGCAGCATTTTGCTCGAAAGAAATAAAAAATTTCTGGAACAATGTAGAGAAATTAGTAGAGTACAAACAAAATACAATTCTCGAAGAGAAACGGAAAAAGGCTCTAGATCAACAGCTGAGTTTTATAGTGGATCAAACTGAGAAGTATTCCCAGTTACTTGCAGAGGGCATGAATAAATCAGTAGAACCACCCAGTTCAGTTCCTTCAAGGTCAGTGTCACGAGCGCATTCAGATACTGAATTTGATCCTGATCTACAGAGTGATGAAGATGATGAGGAAACAATAGCTCGGGAAGAAGCTTTAGGCAACGAAGGTCACAAAGAAGAAATCGAAGCGTTACAAAAAGAATCTCAGATGGAGTTAGATGACTTGTTAGAAGACGATTTTTTAAAAAATTACCTTTTAAACCGAGACAAAATACGATTAAGCGATTCAGAAGAGTCTGACGACGATGTCGATTCTAAAAAGGAATCATCAAAAACAGATTTAGACGAAAAAGAACCGTCTGAAGAATCAGATTCATCCAAAGAAGACGACGTCGAGGAGACCGAAGAAGAGAGCGAGGATGATGAAACAAAAGTCTCAGAAATTGTACCTCAGGGTGAACATGACGAACTGAAACTTTTAGTGGAAGATTCTCAAAAAGAGGGAGAAATAAAGACTGAAACAGATACAAAAGATGACCTCATCAATGATGCTGCTGCTATAGCTGAAAGTATACAACCAAAAGGAAACACATTATCATCTACGAATGTAAGTAATACGAAATATAAATTTATAATTTATTTAGACAATGTTCTAACTGATTCAGCTTATTAGGTAAGTAGGAGTGTGGCATATTGGATTTCATATACTTATCTCTAAGAATGGAAACCTTTGTTTCCATTATTATCTTTAATTGAATACAGAACCTGATCTATTATTTATTTGTTTATTTTGATATCTGCATTCTCTTTGTTCTTTATATTTTTCATCTGCCATTAATTTTTGTTATCTCTTCTTAAGATTGTTTATTGTAAATTTTCCTCCATTATAAAATTATCATAAAAGGTGTGGTTACAGTTTTTTACAATTAAAATGTGTATGTATTGATAGAATGCTAATTAGCTTTTAATTGTTGATTTATTTGAGCATATAAATTGTGTCATTGTGAAGTTTTACAGTTAAAATATAGAATATAATCAAAACGGCCATTTTCATTTGATACCTGTACATTGCACAATCTTACAAATTGTTCTTTAACTGTACCATCCTACTACACGAAACATTGAAAAAACAGAGATAAATCTTGTTATATCTTGTGAAGGAATAATTCAATTATTAGCAAAATTTCTTTAAAACTTTTAGCAATTGGTTTATTGTGATTTTGAATTACAAATCTTCATCTGTTTTTACTTTAAACTACATTTTCATCTATAAAAATAACATGATGATTCAAATATCAGAAGAATTGAGATCCATTCAACTCAAATTCTACAATGAAGACCATTGAGGCATTTGTCTGACACTCTTCAATTATATATTTTTTTAAACATTACTCCTATATATTTGTACTGTAACACAGGTTTTTTTAGGTTTCTACAAACATCCCATTCTTGTTAAAATATTCTTTGAGAGAGTATCAACATATAGGTCTGGATTGGTTAGTAACGATGTTTGAAAGAAAACTTAACGGCATCTTAGCAGATGAAATGGGTTTAGGTAAAACCATCCAAACAATAGCCCTTCTAGCTCATCTAGCGTGCGAGAAAGAAAATTGGGGACCGCATCTGATTGTTGTTCCTACATCTGTGATGTTGAATTGGGAAATGGAATGTAAAAAGTGGTGTCCCGCATTCAAAATTCTAACTTATTATGGTACCCAGAAAGAGAGAAAATTCAAAAGGATTGGATGGACTAAACCTAATGCTTTTCATATTTGTATTACTTCTTACAAATTGGTTATTCAAGACCACCAGAGTTTTAGAAGGAAAAAATGGAAATATTTGATTCTGGATGAAGCTCAGAATATTAAGAATTTTAAGTCGCAAAGATGGCAGCTGCTCTTGAACTTTCAAACCCAGCAGTAAGTATTTACTATTTAAATCGCGTTTAATTCCTATATCCATAGAACATTTGGTTGTATTCAGTTTTAAATGTATTTGTGTCAGATTAGTTGCTTTTATGATGCAGTAAATTTTGTTTTAGACGTCTTCTATTGACTGGTACTCCTTTACAAAACAACCTCATGGAATTGTGGTCACTTATGCATTTTTTAATGCCAAATGTATTTCAATCTCATAGAGAATTCAAAGAGTGGTTTTCAAATCCAGTGACAGGTATGATTGAAGGCAATTCGGAATACAATGAAAGCATTATCAAGAGATTGCATAAGGTAAGATGAGACAAACGCAGAAATTTTGTGACTTCTGTGAGTGAAGAGTTTTATTTGCTTGTGGTCCATTTAGAAGAAATGTACTTTGACAGAAATCAAAAATACTTCACATGTACAGTGTTCAATTAAAAATAAATAAACCGAGAGTGATGAGACCAGTGATTGATTTTTTGATTCCTGCGTTTTGGAAGTACTGAAAGAGTAAAGAGAATACTTGGGCTCCTGGAAAAATCCTTGGATTTCCATTGACATTTTCCTAGTAAAATGAGATTTTCTTTGGAAAAAAATGGATCCATTTTCTGATTCCTATCAAGTTTTATATACTTTCTATACTCTTTAAGTACTCCTGAAGACAGGAATCAGAAAATCGCGAACGAACTTGGTTCAATCCCTCCCGTTCTATAATGAGTCTAATACATTGGCAAACAGAAACGGTGTTGAGAAGAAAATTACTGCATTGTGTATGGTTTTCAAGAAAGAAATATGAATCAACAATTAATAAACTCCCAAGACAGTTATTGATGATATTTTTGACTGCATATTCTGGTACTTCACGCCACCGAATTTAAAACCTTCCCTTTTCTCCATCAATCACCTAAATTTATGGTTTCTCACAATATTTTTTCTTCCTAAACAACTACAACAAATGTTTCTTCAATTTATAACAAAGTTTAGACAAGAATTCGTCCTATATAAACATTACTCAACCTATCCATGGTTGGAATGTGAACCTATAGAGGAATGTATCATTCTAGTGATCAATCTAGTCCAGTTGAGAGTAGTGTGAATGGTGAATACCCTGTTTGATTATACAGTAAACACGCATTTTGTTTTTTGGTCGAGTTGTATAGATAATTCCTAAAGAAGAAATTGACTGAAAACAAATTCTTCAGTTTTTTTCTGTGTACATTGAACATGTGTGTTTGTGGGATATCACTTGGATATTTTAACACTTACAGATTTTGAACGACTAGATTAATGTGGAAGATATTATAACAGTCCAGCACTCGATTGGATTACTGGACTGGAATAATATGAAATGACAGTGAGGTGTAAGTTTAGCAAGTCGTCGTATATTTTAAATTTATTGAATTTAGCGTTTTTATAATGTTTTGTGATGATAACTTACCATTTTTGATGGTGAGAGATCCATTCAACTCAAACCTGATAATGATATTATTGAGGCATTTGTCTGATATTAATTCTTGAAACGAAAATCTGTCATTTTAGACTTTTTTCGATATTAACATTTTTTTGGTTTGCTTTGTTTTTCAGGTTTTAAGACCATTTCTATTGCGGCGATTGAAAAGCGAAGTCGAAAAACAAATGCCAAAAAAGTATGAACACGTGGTTATGTGTAGATTATCGAAAAGGCAAAGGTATTTATACGATGACTACATGTCGAGAGCAAAGTGAGTATAATAATGATTGTATTATACTATGACTTGAAAGAATAATTCATGTATTTATCGAAAATTGAAGGCTTTAGGCCATCCTAGAATTTTCGAAAAGTCTATTTTTTATTTTAAATGGCTCCCTCAAAAATTATGGCAAGTAGTCGGTTTTCAGTATCGCAGATTAAAGGAACTGCATAATTATTCATAATTTTCCTCTCTCCATTCGCGATTTCATCATTCGCTTCTTTTGTGTTTTCACTATTCGCGCTTCCTTTTTAAATGCGTTTTTACTATTGGGGCTTCCTTCATTTGCGTTTTCACTATTCGCGCTTCTTTCATTCGCCTTTTCACTATTCGCGGATTTAAAAAATTCCTGTATTCGCGGCTAAAAATATCTTCATTCGCGGATCTAATAAGTACTTACATAATAATAAAAGGATTCCATTAGGTATCCAACCCAATATTCTCTGCAAACGCCGTATAATGTAATCATGATATGAATGTTTTGGAATATTGGAAGAAATTTGACATAGCAAAATGCATAGTAAATATAAAGGAATTATTGGAAGAACTGAAGTCATCCTGTGGCCTGCTCTAACTGCGAAAAATGACGAAGAATTTGTGCAATTTCAAAATGTGACTGCAAACATAACCAAAATCGTTAAAGAAATAGGACGAGATGGGTTCGAACAAATAGAATCAAGTGGACATTCAGAAATTGCTTGAATCGCAAGATGAAGATTTGACCGAAACAGACTTGGAGGAAATGTTGAATACACATCCCCATTGAAGAAGAGGCTTTAACAAGCACTGAAAACATTAACATTTAATTTAAAAAATCTTAGTGAAAGTTTAAGAATCTCCAATGAACTTTCCGATTTATTTATGAACATTGGAACAAAGTCTTATTTCTAATAGGCAAATTGCTAGTGTGACTGCTGCGTATCATTCTGAATTGAAGGAGCTTTTAAAAGCTGCCAAGCAAGAGAGAATTACAAAATTTTTCAAACCATTGCCTAAGCAGCAGGATAATTAATCAGAATGTTCAATTAAATTGATTTTTTTATATACTTTTGGTTTTTTATTTTGTTACCTAGGAACGTATCCCCAATAATACCATATAAATTACCATTCCCTATTCATGGTTTCTGTATTCGCGGAACTGTACTGCATTTTTTAGGTTGACTGGACGCATAGCTCAACCTATTGAATTAAAATTTTGAATATATCTTAAAAAATACATTATCTTTCAAAGTACACTTTTTTCTTTATATATTATAGTTTATTTGTTATTAACAATTATCTGACAATTAGACTTTATAAGTGCACTATTTAAGCAAAAATAGCATTTATTATAAATGGTCAAAAAAATTTATTAGCTCATTATGATTAAAAAAATTACAGGAACTGTTCAGTCAAGACCCTTAAAAAAAGGAGAGTACAATAGAATCGCGTTTCTGTTATTTCGATTTATTTTATAGTATTTATGAAAAGAAATCCTCAAAAAGCCTCTTTTGTTCGACCTTTACGGTGGCCTATAGCCTTAATTATAACTGTTAACGTTTTTGATCAGTATTTGAATCACATATTTGTTCACCACGTATCAAAATGTTAATTTCGTTATCTCAGTACATACACAAATAATTTCAACTGATTGTTTCTTTTAGAACAAAAGAAACTTTGGCTAGCGGAAATCTATTGAGTGTAATAAATGTTTTAATGCAATTAAGAAAGGTATGCAACCATCCAAATTTATTCGAAGTAAGACCGACAACATCGCCTTTTCAATGTGAAGGTATAAGGTTACATATTCCATCCATTGTATACTCTGCTATTGATTATGACCATTCAAAAGTAAGTAATATTGAATGTTAATATGTTTTCCTCAATATCTCAAAATATTTGGTCTTAAGGGTGGTAATAAGGGATAAGATTGAAATTCTCATAGAAAAATTTAGGATACAAATTATTTGATGAAAACATTTTCAACAATCGGTAACTGTAGCCTACTGTTTGGCTATGCATTTTAAACACACTTTTGTTTAACCAGCAGCTGCAATACAAGAAACTTTTTCGATTATACTCAATCATAAAATCAAAGGTGTATTATTGAGCTAATAGGAACTAAATTTTTGGCCTGTTCAAACAACTTAATCATCTATTATATATTGACTGATTCAATATCTTTTCCAGCATGTAAATCTCCAAGCACTAAATCTGCTACTGATAATGCAAGAAATCCACTTTGGTTCCTATCAATGTTATCGAATGAGGCAATCGAGAAATTCTAAAAAACTTTTGGAACTAGACGAAGAGTCCAATAAAATTCCGCCCCCTTGTCCGCCTTGTAAATTAGCGATGCGAGTGTTACCATCTAAAGTGTCTAATACAGCAAACGAAGAGAAAAGTGATAAAAAAAATGTTCCAGTTTCAAGCCAACCACCACCTCTTCAACTTAAAGGTTACACTCAACCTAATGTGAAGGTGAAAGTATCTGGGGTACAACTAGTCAATCAACAGGGTATTTTGAAAAGTAAGTGAAATTTTTTAATCAATTAGAACTTAATTACAACTCCAAATATCCTAATACCTATTTTATAACCTTTACCATATTCTAATGCCTATATGAAGACATAATTTGTAAATTTTTAAGCATTTCTCATTTAATTTTTATTTTAGAGAATTTTTCTTGTGAATGAGTTAGTTTATAATATCCTCTTGACTAAAGTATTTTAACTAATCATTGTTTCATACTGTATAGTTGTCAATTTTTGTAAAAAATATTTGCATTAATTGTAAAACTTAACGTTAATGAGATGCCGACCTATTCTGCTTAAGATCCTTTTTAATTACCTCTGTTTCTCCCATTAAAGAAATATTTTAAAGATGATCATTCAACTCTTTCTAGAAAGAAATCATGATTAAAAAATAGTAGTTCGTCAATCAATAAAGCTAGTAACCACGAACTCGATCGCATAACGCGGCTCTTTACTTGTTTAAATATTCAATACTGTTAAAGTTACATATCTTTCTAATTAAACTTCTGATCAGTAAATTATTAATATTGATTTATACAGTTAATTCGTGGACTTTATTTTAAATTCCTCAAATAAGTTAATTAAAAACAGTCATTAACTAAGAAATTTGTCAAAGATGACAGTACCTTCAACAATCTTATAAAAATTATTTTGATTAATTTTTTTTATGTACTACTAACAGTTCATTATTTTTTGTTAAAACATAATTTTTTAATACAATAATCGAAAGGACCTCAGTTGATAGTCTGTTGGACTGAATTGACAGTTCATTAAAGACAATTCATGTTGTAGGACTTTTTTTGAGATTTAATTATTTATAGAGTTGTGCCTATTTATATGCAAATGTAATTACTTGTACAAGTTTTCTCATTTTATTTTAATTAATTATGATTATTGTTATTATTATCAATTGAAAAACTATGTAATTGATACATTGACTGTCATTTCTAGTTGTATTTAATTTATGTTGTTTTTGTAACAATCTGTAAAATTGCATAGTCGATCAGTTTACAATGATTATAGTTGTATAACTTTTGCAACTATGCTATATTAATGCAGTGGCCAGCATGTTTTCAAATTATATTATTGGAAACTATCTAGAAACCTTGCTACATATTTTGATGAGTTTTTTTGCATAATCTGTTCCCTATTTTTTCTTATTTTCTTAAAATTGTTGGGTCTGGAGTCTCAATGTCAGTTGTATGTAGCTGTTTGCTTTTAAATTGCTTTGTTGGTTATATTAATCTAATCAAGGAATCTGAAATTAAATATTAATACATACTGATATAACAAAAGAAAATCACTTTAATGAATTTTGGCTTAACTAGCCTCTGTGTATTTTAGCAATTCCAGTAGTGAACATATCACAAGGGACAACTGGACAAATCGGTACACCGGTTAGCGTGACGTCTGTTTTAAAACCGCAAGACAAAATTTCAGCAAGTTTTGCGCAATTAGTACAAACTTCAACGGGCAAACATTTACTCCTAACATCAAATCCAAATATAACTGGGAATATTCCAGTAACATCAACACCAGGTAATTATTCCAACAAATTCATTTTTACAAGTTTTACAAGTACATTTTATTTTTTTCTAGAGTTTTCAAAAGTTTGTTTGTATATAAGGGTTGAGAAATATTTAAACAGTAATGGTAGCTAAAGAAGGTTCTATTTGATTTCTGATTTTTTTTTTTTTAAATCTAAATTACTTGTTAGAAAACCTTTCTATATCCAAGGGGGTTAAAACAAGTCAATTTAACCTTAATTAATAGAAAGGATATTAAATTGCAACTTCTTTAGGCAGTCAAACTTTGAATTAGTTTTGTACTGTAAAATTGTTGCAAACATTTTTTCAAATCGATTTTAATTGTGTATTCCACATTAGAAAATTTTAAATTGGGAAATCTCTAATTATTAGATAAAGTGGCAAATCGTAGACTAAAACACTATCATAATTTCGTTTCAGGTGGTCAAAAATTGACATTCTTATCCAAACAACCTGTTGCAACCATAGGGAATGCTGTCACCAAGGCTTTCGTCAAGTTTCAGTTTACATCCATCACTACATCCCCTACTTTTACGACAACGACTACGTCTGTAAGTGTCCACTGATAATTAATTGAAGAAACTTGTGTGCTATATGGATGGGATATTAACATTCACTATTTTCTTTTTCAGAATTCAAATTCAATTGCTATTGTAAAAAGTGAAGAAAATAAAGTAAAAGGAGTCAGAACTCCAGTAGGAAATGATTATATAGGTAAACTTTATTCTAAACAAAATAACCTGGATGTTCGGTGGAATAATGATGACAAAAATTTAGATTTAATAGTAAGTATTTTGTATAAAAATACCTCAACTCGAAAAGGTTTGAACTTTTGTGGATATATTTTAAACACTGCTTATCATTTTTTTGCTGTTCTACTAATTATATTTATTTTTTTATTGAAATAGCATAGACGATCAGTTTACAACTAATAGTTGTACAACTTTTGCAACTATGCTATACAAACGCAGTGGCCAGCACGTTTACTTTCATTGTTGAAAACCATCTAGAACCTTGCAACATTGCAATAATGCAGTCTCTTTTCAGTAGTGATAACCATTTATGCAATTCTAATTAAAAAATGATTGTGAACAAAAAAAATTAGTTCATAGGTCATACCACTTATTAATTGTGAAAACTTTTTTAGAATGAAGAAGATCCAAAAGGAGAACGTAAAAATAGGCTGGCCCTAATGTGCCGCATCAACAATATCCGATGTTCAGCATTACCTTTGTATGGCAGAGATTTCCAAGACGCCGTCAAAATTTTCACTCCTAACAAGATAAACCCATGGGGTGGTGGCCACATACATTGTTTGAACACTTTATATTGTAAAAAATCTACAGAACCGACAGATTGTTTAAAAGATATTCTATATAATCCCGAAATGAGATTGGAAAGTTTGAAAGAAATTTTCGATCGTTTTATATTATATGTACCTGCCGTAAAAGCTGCCGAACCTGAATTGCGAGTGTGGCATCCGCCACCGAGCAAATATTGGGGCCAAAAACAGGATAAGCAGCTTCTACAGGTATTTTGTTTTATTATAAGTTACAATGGTCCCTATATTATATAATATAAAAAAATTACTAACAACGTGGATACAATTAATATTACTGCACTTATATTTATTTTCACGTCCGTTTATATTTTGACGATGTTTTGATTCAAATTATAGGGGGAGAAAGATTATAATAACATAAATAACAACTTCAGATAACTATCATTTTTAATCTGAAGATAAATTTGGGTCTAAATAGCTTTCTAATTACTATTTTGGACCAGACGGGACGGAATGGGTATAATAAATTGTCCTTATAAGATAGTCGACTACTAGTACTATACTTTCCATTCACTTTTTATGTTTAAGCATAAACTTTTCTAATTTCAGAAACTATTTTCGAAACCTGCTACACCTCTACACAGTATTGCCTCTGCTATGGTAACGCAATTTCCTGATCCAAGACTAATCCAATATGATTGTGGAAAATTACAAACGTTAGACATTCTACTTAGAAAATTGAAACTGGATGGTCATCGTGTGTTAATCTTCACCCAGATGACTAAGATGTTGGACGTTCTAGAGGCATTCTTGAACTACCACGGACATATATATCTTAGATTAGATGGTACAACCCGAGTGGATCAAAGACAGGTAAGTAAATATCTTATAAACTAAATTGAATCAGAAATTTTTACTATATTGCCAAATGTGTCTTATCGGGATTGATGAATTAGATTTGTTGGAGTAATCTAATTTTATTATAACAGAGATGAGATAAATTATCAGCAATGAAATTATAATTAATATATATAATATATATATAATATATATATAATATATATATAATATATATATACATATATATATATATATATATATATATATATATATATATATATATATATATATATATATATATATATCATTGCTCTAATATGCGATGCAAAACACTTTGAAATTAAAAGTAATTTATGAATAAATCTTCAAATATATACGCTAAAAAAAGTTGTTAAACTACAGCCCCACATTGTAGTTGAACTTGAGACTGACAAAAAGTTGAAGTGACTTCTTTGGAGTAGAATAACATTGATTAGCTATTGTCTGATAAATATTCACAAAAATTGTGATGATCTAGTTTCATGTAATTTTATCTAACAAAGATTTCGTAATTCCAGGTTTTAATGGAAAGATTCAATGGTGATACACGTATTTTTGCTTTTATACTGTCCACTCGCTCTGGCGGTGTGGGAGTGAATTTAACTGGAGCGGATACTGTGATATTCTACGATTCCGATTGGAATCCTACAATGGACGCGCAAGCTCAAGATCGTTGTCACCGAATCGGCCAAACGAGAGATGTACACATTTACCGTTTGGTCAGTGAAAGAACAATAGAGGAAAATATATTGAAGAAAGCGAATCAAAAACGTATGCTCGGAGATTTAGCCATCGAAGGTGGTAACTTTACCACAGCATATTTCAAGAGCGTAAGTGTTGAAATTTTTTTTAATTTTTATTGGTATTATTTTTTTTTATAAATATTTACTTTTCTAGTCAACTATAAAAGACTTGTTCAACATCGATCAAAACGAAGAAAATGCTGCGACAAGGATGTCTGGCGTAATGGAAATGAAGAAGGAACGTGAAAGAGCTTTAACTAACGAAACATCTGTAGGTGATGATAAAGTAGCAGTTGGTGCTCTCGAAAGTGCTTTGGCTGCCTGTGAAGATGATCAAGACGTTCAGGCTGCCAAAACTGCGAAAGCAGAAGCTGTTGCTGATCTTGCTGAATTTGATGAAAACATTCCTTTAGATGAACAGGAGAAAGAGCCTGAAATTAGTAAAGCGGAACAGGAAATTAATAACATAATAGAAAAGGTAAGATTGGATATTCACTTTATTTTGGTTGTATGCATAGACGATCAGTTGACAATTCATGATATCTGTTCAACTTTTGCAACTATGCTATAATATTGCAGTGGCCAGCAAGTTTTCAATTGTCATTGTTGAGAACTATCTAGAAACCTTGCAACATTCAATTAAAAAATTTATGGAGAGAAATTCTAAACGTCTACATATTTGAACATCAAAAATTAACAAACACAACTTCAATAACTGATAAAGTTTTCATTTTCTCGTATCTTTGTATATAATTTTTTTCTTGATTTGCAGGACTAATTGTTAGTAGTATAATGCAGTATTTGTTAATAATGGTAAAAGAGGTGTCCCAAAATCAATGCAGCCTTCGAATTAAATAAGGAACAAAATTTCTATACATTATTTGTTATCATGGAGTACATATGATGTATTTGTTATTTGTAGGATTTATTAGTATTCTTTTCTTTTGTTAATATTTGTATATATTATTTCAGTTAACTCCTATTGAAAAGTATGCCATGAAGTTCATAGAAACCACCGAATCTGCTTGGTCAGCCGAACAACTTGCTGCCGCTGCTAGAGAAATAGAGGAGCAGAAGAGAGAATGGGAACAGAATAGACTCGCAGCGATGCGAGAAGAAGAAGATCGACGCGCTCGTGAGTTGGAAGAAGAAAACGACATAATCACATTTTCAAGAGAAGATGCCACCAACCAGGTTAGCTCTAAATCTAAAAAGTTGAATAAACACAATAGGTTAGGTAACAAAATGATTAAGATAGGGAAAGTACAAAGTGTCAGCGCCGATGGTAAGATAACTAAAAAGAATAAAATCCGAAGGTTATCAATACAAGAGGAAACCAAAGACTCGATAGAACAAGCAGAAATACCGGAACTGCAAGAAGAGTCTGAAATAAATGGCGAAGAAACTTTGGGCAGCGAGTCTGATGATTCTTGCGAAAACAAGCTGGCAAATCATGTAGATCATAATTCACCAAGAACCAGATCAAGGGGTACAGTTGCCATTAATCTTTGGACACTAGATGTTAGCCCTATATTACCAGGAGAAAAACCTCTGCGAAAACATGGCGATAACAACAGGAAAATTCTAAAAAGATACAAATCGATGTCTGAAGATGACAATGATAGTCAGCCAGATAAACCTCATAGAAAAAAGAGAAGACGGAAACATAGTAATCTAGAAATATCAGAAGAAGATAGTAATCAGTCTTTAGATCAATCTAACGAGAATTTCACGAACCTCATATCCAAAACATGTAAAGTAGTTTTAAACAACATAATGAAGGATAAAAGGTATAAGGTTCCTCTAGAACTGAAACAGGAGATGGAAATATCGGTAAACACGGAAGATGAGTTTAACGAATCTAATATCAAAAATGATATTAACCAAACCAAAGAATCTTGTTTAAAAGAAGGGGATGAATATATTGATAAAAGTAGTTTAGTAGAAAATGAAGAAAATTATACTAATATTGACAGTGAAACAACTAGGGATAATATAACTGAAGAAAATATTAATAGAGGAGATTTTAAAGATGATTCTGAAATCAAAAACAAAGGGGATTCAATTGAATTCTTTGGAAAAAAGGACGAATTGGATGAAACCGTCGAAAATATGAGTAAAGGAGATTTAAAAGGTTCTGAAATCGAAAACAAAGAGGATTCAACAGAATCCTTTGAAAAAAAGGAGGAATTGGATGAATCAATCCTTAACGATGAATATGATAATCAGTTTGTAATTAGTAGAGAAGAAGAAGAAATAGACGAATCTTTTCTGCTTGAAGAACCAGATAATAAGCTGGACAAAAGGGTGGATAATAAAGAGTATATTAGTGAAGAAACAAATGAAACTGTTGAAGAAAATATGTCATCTGCAGACAGTAATGATAAAGGTGATGGTGATTCTAGTAAATGTAGGATTGATGGAGAAGATAAAAATGAAGAACAAAACAATACAGCAGATGAATTTAAAAAAACCAATGGAGCAGAATTAAATGAAAATAATTCAAATAGTGAAAACTCTATTTTTATGGATGTTGCTACAAACGAATTACTCGATAAAACAAGTAATAAAATAAACAAAGATACATCAATAATTGATGAAACTGATGTTTCCATTGAAGAAAAAACTGGCACATCTTTTTGTGACGGCAATATTAACAATAGTCAAGGATGTGAGGAAACAACCATGCTTGGTGAAGTAGATGTTGAAGATGATACAAACGAACTAAAGGACGAAACATGTGAAGAAACTTCAAAATGTGATATAATGGACAAACAAACTGATACTTCTCAGGGTGATAATAAAATTAACACATGTCAAGGATGTAAAGAGACAGCTATAGCTGAAACTTCTTCTGATGATATTGATGTTAAAGATGATACAAATGAACTAAGGAACAAAACATGTGAGAAAATGGACGAAGTAATGACAACATTGATTGAGGCGTGCGATTCAACAGGTGTTAAAAACGTGGAGAATAAAAAAAAAGTAGATAACGGTCTTAATAATTCCAGCAAAATACCATCTTTGATTAGTCGTAATGCTAATTTCAGATCTCCAGATACCAGACGAAACTTGAAAAAATTTAGTAGGTTTTCAAATAATCGGACTTTGGACGACTGGGTAAAAAGATCTCCGGTTGAATCAACTAAAATAAATGATAGTGAGAATTATAGTGAGAAATCTCCCAAGTCTTAAATCGAAAGTATTTAAGTGTTATCTAATCATGACAAAGAAAAGTTTAAAGTTGTTATTTTGTCATTAAAATAGTTGAAATGTGCAAAATTTTTTGTAGAATATGGATATAATTTGATTAATTTTATATTAGATATCAATTTTTTCCAAATTGATATACAAATTTTATCAACTATTTAATGTTCAATAAACAATTTCTAACTTTTCTTTGCGAAATATCCCCTGCCAGTGATAAAGAACTAATTTAAAAAAATTGTAAATTTGGACAAATGTTGAAAGTAATTCATAATGTGATTTAGAGAGTTATCTTGTACATATGAATTTAGGATTAATAGTTTTTTTACGGAACAATTTTTATTATCGCGCATACCTGTAAATTATAGTGTGAATGTGTACATGTTTGTTGCCTTCCAAAAAAAAAGAAATTTTTAAAATTGGAGAAGTAATTATTTTTTGTATTTTTCGAAAAAGTTGTTTGTTTATTATTTATTCATATCTCATCGTTAATTTCGCCCTAAATTATCATATAGTTTTTAAACTTTTCCCAGTAACTATTCTTTTAGCAATGCCATTTTTGTAAATAAATGTGGACCTTCAGGGATCTTGTTCGTCCCTAATTTTTATGTAGTTTTTTACACATTAATTAATGATGGTGCTCTACAAATTTGTAAACACTACACCTGGTGTTCCTAATAAAGTACTTATGATTATAAATAAGAGGGTTCCCAATAATTATTTAATAAACATCTTAAAATAATCAAAAATGTTAGTTATTTTTGTTTCAAATAATAATCATTATATCCGGCCATGAAATACTCTCAATTGTTGTAAGAGGGCGCACTTCATCATTTATCTTTGCCTAGGACTAAACCTATTATTCTTTTCATAAACAAAGAAGTTTCAAACTTTCTAAATAATTTCCAATTGATTATGTATTGGATGATATTTACTATTCTCCATATTCAAAAAAACTTCACAAAATCCAAGCTGTTTAAATGAAAAAGGTGATTGAATTGAGAGGTGTCAAATCATTGCTTGTCATTCCTGCCGAGAAATAGTAAAATTAACGAACACATAATTTATTTGCAATCATTTATGTACTGATTTGTAGGCTTGATTTATTATTGGCAAATAAAAGGACTGAAGCAAAAGGGCAGTTATTACTGATAGTCAGATACCCTAGTTTTTAAAGGGGCTTCTAGCAAAGAGACAATTTTAATTGTTAAATATTTCACTTTTTTACATATTAGTCAATTTATCATTATGCTTCTGTTTTTTCATAGGGATAAAAATTCACATTAAAATAAATATTAATTATTCGGAACCTCCTGATTACAACAGTTCATTTGGAATAATATATTTCACAACATCAAGTTTAATTTTGCATGCCAAAAGAATAGTAACGTGCTGTAAATAATTTTTTGGGCGTAGAATTGTGCAATGTTATTTTTATCAGTAATAAAAAATTCTGATAAGTTAAAATTAGAATATGAATAGAAAATACCTTAGAAGTGATTGGCAATACCAAAATTATATGTACAATTTATTTTTTATAAAAGAAATAAGTTATAAGAAAAACTGCATATTTCAATGACAGACATGCCCTAAAACTTTTTTCTCAAGTCTCGAGGAATTGAAATATTCCAGATAATTATTATTTTTGTTCATGTGTGTCTTTCTTTTCATAGTTTTTACAGAAAATACCAAGTATTTTGTCTAATTTTCGGTTTTTTGCATTTTTACTAAATTCTACATTCACTGTTATCTATAATTTCTCTACATCTAGGTACATTCTGTAGAATATCTTAGAATAGTCATTAACTATGGGATTTCAAACCAGGAACCTTAAGGTCTATTGTGGTCCCTTATCCAGAAGGTTACACCTTGTTTCATCTGTTTCTGAAATACTTTCTTATAGCAGCAATTTTTACACTATAAAGGCTGTGGTTGAATTAAAGGCGTTCATGTTGTTATTTCAGCTCCTTTTATTTCTTTTTTTATCAGGAGAAAAGACCAAAGAATCTATTATTTTTGACTATTCCATCAAGTTATCACCCTAATTTTTTGAGAGAGTAACTAAATTTTAACTAACTCCTTTAGAAGTTCTGCAGAGCAAACTTCGGATATTCAAAAATATGTAAATTAATGTAAGGACCATTTCAACCACTTGTCATCTGTTGGGATAGATAATATGAAAATTTTTATTTTGGCATCTAAAAGAATCAAGAGGAAAAAAAATTTTATGTTCAAATTTATTACCAAAGGTTGTCAATTTTGCTAAATGGGGATTTAAATTAGTAAAAGTCTGTTAATTATACAATTTAGCTTTTCTATACTTTCAAATATGTTTAATTCTAACGACATACATTCAGTTTGATATTTAATTAAATGTATTTCTAATGAATTGCACGATTCTACAATGTTTTCGTTCCAATTTTAATTCATGTTTGAAAAATTTTGCATTACATCATTGATCAATTCCAGCAACTTGGTAAAGGAGAATTTTTACAAATAGTTGCGATTTAAAAAACTTTTGATAAATTTGTCAATTACTAACCATAATTTTATTGTTCAGAGGTATTTGAAAATCAGATCAGAATCAATTTAACTAACGCATTTATTTCGTTTGCCTAAATCAAAAATTTATCAATGCGGTGTAAAATTTTTCATTTCTTTTCTAGTGTATCAATTTAACAGTCAAAAAATGTACATACTTGTTCGTATGAAATAACGAGAAAAAAAAAGAAATGAAAATAAAGAAGTTCTCTTGCGAATGTTGTTTTTGTTATGAAAATACGGCGGGGTGGACGTGGGTTTTGGTGCCTTCTTTGCTCTTGAAAGTCCGCGTGGGGCACCAAAACACTGCCCCGCTGGACATGAGCAAGGGGGCTTCTTTATAACCCTCGTAACCACCCCACGGTCACCTTTTAAATCTCCCTAAAAAAATAATAACTAGTCTTCTAGCTTTTAAGGTAAGTGCACAATGTTTAAGTATATTTTATACGGTCTGATCGGTAAATATTAGATTTGAAAATTAATGATATTCGATTCCCATTTTATAGTATAATCCTGAATAATTCTAAAGTATCCCCTTTTAGCAAAAATTATTATTCATAGTACTTTCTAAGAAGTACATAATTATTTTATTATGCAATTTACAAAATTATTTATATGTATGAAATGATTTTAAAGGTGACTGAGGGAAATTACTTCAACTATTTTTTTCTATAAATTCGTAATATTGCAGATATGGGTTTCTGACACTACCATGGAACACATGCCTGTAAGTATCGACAATTCAATTTTATAATAAAAATTGGATTTTTTGGAATGTAAATAAAATTATTCAATTATATCAGTAGATAGTTTACGTGAATGTTTTGCGACCCATTTTCAAAATTATCATAATCCAAAGTTATTGTATAATACTGTCCAAAATAAAAAAAACTAGATTTAAATACTTTTTCCAGCCTTGGATCTTGATTCAAAGTATACCTCAGAAATTTATTGATTTCACAAATTTTTCTTGTTTTCAAAAATGAATTTTATAAATGTATTCATCTTGCTTAGATGTGGTGTCCTCCAACTCCACCTCAACAAGAAAATGACGTATACATAGACCAAACAATGGCCTTTATGTACGACACAAAAATAATGTCTGAATCGGAATTACCTCCAGTATATGTCAAACGTGAAGCGAAAAGAACTCGGTTAGAAGCAGGCTTAATTGAAAACAGAAGGGCCTTGAAAATACCTAGAAAAGAAGAATCTACAAACGCACCAAAATCCCTATTTCATTCTGCGACTATATTAAAAATGAGACGCGATTTAAAACTTCAAAAATATCGTGGTTTAGTTAGGCCTGCTTTACCAGTTCCTGGAAAACCAAACATTCAAAAACCCTTGCAAGAACAACCTTTGTTTCACGAATGGACTATTCACGAGGATATGGCTATTTTAAAGGTCATACAAAACTTACAAGGTCTTCCATTAAATTTAATAGTTACCAATTTAGGTACGTATTAAAAATTGCATTACATTTCTAATTTTAATGAATTGTCTTTTCTTTATTTTCAAACATAGGACATACTCCTAATTGGGATTTTGTGGCCGATTATGTCAATACAGTCTCCATAACATACCGTACTCCGAAACAGTGTCGTCAAAGATACGAAAATCACTTGATGCAAAGAGAAGAAGGTAAACAACTAAGCTTAGAGTTCTTAAAAAAGAAGAAGAACAAATCCGGAGCAATACAGAAATACCCGATGCTTTCAAAATCTAGCAGATGTGTGAGAACATCTCAGTTATATACTCAGGACAATAATTCCGCTTTTAGTCAGACAATGGCGAATAGATTCGACGCATTGAAAGCAATATCTAATAAGAAAACTCCCGCTACTAGAAATATTGTGAATAATCCGTTGTTAAACAAGACAAAACACAATCTGGTTTTAAACGAGTGTGGAATCGATATTGAACATCCTGTTTTACCTGTAGAAGTAGCAGCAAGGTATGTTTAATTTTTTTTCTGTCGTTATTTTTTACAATATTTTTGATTGGCGTAGGAGAGCGGAAAGAATAGCTAAAGAGAAAAAGAATATGACCGCTGAACAGCAACAACAACTTGCGGCACGTCTACAAATGATGAAGAACATGATGGCTGCTAGTCAACAAGCAAACATAGCTGCTGCTTCATCAGTAAATACACCGGGTACATCTACTGGAACCCTTGTAGCACAAACACTTTCTCAGATTGTTGTGACGCAATCTACAGCAATTGTTACCACCACAGCCGCTAGTGTTAGTACTCAAGCTACTCCTTCGAGTAAGTACATTTGTGAACCACCAAAATATGTATAAACTATCATCCGCACATTATTAAATCATTTTTTTTTTTCAGCTACTTTACGAACACAAAGAATAATAGCATCACCAATACAGACATCAACAGTAGTTTCTGTGTCAGGATTAAGCCCTGCCCAACTTCAAGCTGCGACACAGCGTCTCATCGTATCAGCTGGTTCTTCAGGTCAAGGCAAAGTAGTGGCTACTACAAATACCCTACAGGGTAAAGCCATTGGTCAAGCTCAATTAGCAATGATTCGACAAGCCAATCTTAAACAACAACTACGATTGCACGCTGGAAATATTCCGACGCAAGGCGTCAAAACGTCTACTGTTACTATTGGAGGCCAGCAGGCCGTTGTCCAATTCACACAGGCACAACCAAGAGCGCAATTTATAAGGCAAGGTACTGTTACTGTCGGAGGAAAAACTGGAATTACTAGGACTGTTACAGAAAGCGATTTAGCTCAATTGTTAAAGAAACAACAACAAAAGTTAGGTACATCGGGAGGAAGTACTATTCAAAGTTTATCGCCGCAAGTTCTGGCTCAAGCCATACAAGCTGGTTCATCTGGTGGACAGGTTGCAACTCTGGTTAAAGCAGTTTCATCTCCCGGAGGTGAGTTGAAATTAGTGTAATATCATTAACTATTTGTAGCAGTACCATTTTGTAAGGTTAGTAGTTTTGGGATCGTTATGTGTTGGGAATTTGGAAAATAATTGATTACTTATAATTATTTTAATAAAATAGCATGTAACTATTAACATTTTTATAATAATAATAACAAAAATTTATTTAGGACTTTTAACTATTAAAATTTAGACAAAAATTCATCGTGTCAGCTTGGTTGATGACCATCAGAAGCAGCAAATTTTTAGTTGCAATGACCAAAAAATCGAATTAATGGTGAAATTTGTGATAAATGATTACTGAAAAGTGAATCTGAAAGTTATTTGTATGAAAAAAATTGACAAAATCAGAAAAAAACAATTTTTAGCAAAATTAGCATCAGGAAAGACATTTTTTGGTTAAATTTAACTGATAAAACTTATTTTCATCCAAGCTAAACGCAAAAAGCTATTTTTCATATAAGTACACCTAGAAAAGTCAATTTTTGACCAAATTTCTTTCAAAAACCCAAAAGAAATCAAGTTATGAAATATAGAAAAACTGATCATAAAGAGAGAGTTTGGCTCATTAGGAGAAATATTTTAAATTTAATCTTTGGGTGGTAACCTTTGTGTTGATGTAAGCTTTAATTGTTGCATGAGAAGGTTCAACTGCCATATCAGGCAACACTTTTGCAATGACTATCCTTGGGGGAAATTTTGAATTCTTGTGAATGCTTCATAGACATCCAATTTTTTCTGCATATCTCATACATTTTAATTATATAACTAAGTATTGGTTATTTTATTACATATTGTATGTTGATGATGAACATTCTTCTGCTTAGTAGATTTTTCTTGGTGGTGGAAAAGTTGAATATTTTTAAAAACTTTCCAGTTACACAAACCGTCACTATTCCAGTCACAGGTGTAGCTCTATCAAACCAAGGCAAGAACATACAATCAACGTTAAAGACAACAAACGCCACCCAATTCCGGCAACTCCAATTGCAACAGCAACTGCTCGCTCAGAAAAAATTGAATGCTCAGAAATTGAGTATTGCGCAAGTAGCTGGCAAGAACAATGTACAAACTCAATTGATAGTAGGTTCCAAACCTCTAGGTACGGCGATGACAGTTCAACAATTCCAGCAGGTAATAAGATCTCCATTGAATGTTAGTCAGGGACCAGTGGTGTTGGCAAAAGGGCCGTCTACAAGGGTCATACCTGTCAATACAGCACAGGGAACCAAGCAGACCATACAGGTTAGCAAATAAAATTATTTGATCTCACACGAATCACACTATTTGAATTGTTCAGTATTTCCTTTGGTTGAAATTATCATTTGAAGATGTAGTCCTTGCTTTTTAAAAACTATTCTATACTTGATGCCGGAACACAATATTTTCTTATGATGAAATCAGAAGCACTAGAATATTCAGTGTTAGAAAAACAAGCTTTAAGGAAAAGAATAAATATCTAATCACGTTGTAATATGTTATTAAACTTTAATTTTATATTTCCACTGATAAGGCTTTTATTATATATGCAGGTGGTAGCTGCAAGCACATCTCAAACACTCAACACCGCCCTTCGTCCCCAAGCAGGCTCTTCAGCTCTGGCAGGCGCCTTGGCCGGGATAAAAGTACAAGGTACTTCTAGTGCGAGTCAACAGGCGCTTTTATCTCAAGTATCAGCTGCTTTGAATCAAAATGTCACTGGTATGCGACAAGGAAGTCCTGTCCGCATTCAGACGAGCAGCGGAACACCATTGGTGGCGGTCAGCGTTCAAAATGTTCAACAAGCCTCCAATTCTTCCGTTGCCACTGGCTCTCAACCGAACAATTCCGAGCAAGTAAGTAGATATTTGAAGAAGTGAAGAGTTGTGATGTGATGTCTTTTTCTTAATTCGTAATTCCCTCATTTTTGGTTTAATTTTTTTTGTACACGTCGATATACGTTAAGTCTACATTTTTTTAGTTTGTGTCGTTTTAGAATTAATTTATTTAACATTATTTTCTAATTTGAAAATAATGTTATATAAAGTAGTTTCTTTTTGTGAACTTTAATAAGAATATTATTTTTTGTTTAATATTTGGTGTATCGGCGTATTTTGACGTTTTCTCAATAGAGTTTTTCAAGTCTTAATTCATATAATTGTATTGAACTGAGCTGTGATAATTAAGAAAAAAAATATTTTTAGAAATATTTTCACAGAAAATGTAGTGTAGGATTTTTTTTATTTGATAAGTTCCTTTTGCATTTAAAATTTACTTACCTCTCCTCTCCCTTCCGCCCCCTCGATAAATGTAAATAGTGTCCCATAAAACACATGTATCCGCTCTTTGTTTCTGACTAATAAATTATTATTTTCATGAAGCTTTGTTTCATTTCAAATGCATGTTTGTGTTTTTAAGTTAAGTAGTCGTGATATTCGCTCCAGTATACAAAAAAATTTCTAATATGTTTTTAAATGCGCTAAATGAATGATTACAGCAAACGAGAATATTACTAATATCGATTTAAAAGGGGTATATAAATTTAACTATCTTCTTTATAAACAGCTTTCTTTAAAAGTTTAAGGTATTTATTAAATTCAATTTTAAAACCTGGAATGAAAAATTTTCGCAGGTTACAAACAGTATAAGTAGTTTTTAACTTTTTGTTGGAACAGTTTTCTTGTAGCTGTAATATCTCATCTGGTGCCATTATAATACGGTAAAGCAACCTCAGAAGACAATAGAATTTACTGCAGACATTGAAAAAAAGTATTAACGATCCTATAATTATATTTACATTAGAAGTATCCAGGGACTTCTCCTCAACAGAGTTTTAGTGAGATAATAATCGCTACTACGCTGTCATAATTCTAAACATTAAAAAAAATTGTTTCAGACTCTTAATTAATCACAATGATTATATGTATAGGAATTTACTTCTAAATTTTATCAAATTTATGAAGGGTATTAAAACTAGAGCTGTTTTCGAACCTACTTGCATCTGATTCTGGTTTACCCAGTGTAATTGGGAGTGTTGGTGTAAACAGTTGTTCAGTACTTCCAAATAAAGTAGTAATGCTCTAACTTTACACTCCTATTTATTATCTAACAAATGTTAAATACAAGCAAGGTCTTCGGGTTCAACTTGGAATTACAATTTTCTCATCTTAATTATGTAGTACGACCACATACATATTCATCATTCTATCAAAGAATGAATATGGGGCTTTCAAACATCTGTTATCTATTGAAAAACTTTAAAACAAACTTCATACAGGCTTAAAAATGCCACCCCAAACCACAACACTTCTTACGATATAGCTTACTGTTATGACAATATTGTATGGAAAATATTTCATGCTGGGACGTTGTCACTAAAATGAAAAAAACCGTCTTGTTTTGGAAAACCGAAATTGTTGCTTTCTGTGCCCTGATGATGAATTCTACTTCTCTTAATCTTAGTACTGTATCCTGAAAATGAGGTTATTTTACCTACTTTCGCTAAAAATCAATTTTTTTTGTCATCCTATTGCGACCTTGTCCGAGTTTTTTTTTGGTTATTACTAGTTCCCGGAATTGTGTCATTGCACTGGAAACAATAAGTTGCGTTAAGCCACATTGCTCTACAAGTTCTATAGCAGCATCACATTCCTCAAAAGATTTCTCGCTGCCATTTAGGTCATTTTATCCTAAAAAACTTTAGTGTTGCCTAAAACGAACTAAGCACAAAAATCATAAAATTGTTTTTTGTCAATATTGTTGTTTTAATATATTAAATAAAAACATTTGTTTCGTTTGATAGTTCGAAAAGTTTCAAGTTTATATCTATGGAAGGTCAAATATTCGTCATACAAACGCCAGACATAAACATTCCGTTAATGAAAAAACCACCATGTATCTAATAAATATTCGAGTTTCAAGCCAGTTTGATATCTATTTGAAATGTTTAACGATCTCCTGTTCAGATTTCTATTCTGCGTCGCACAGTTTACCTCGCATTTCATCAGAGAACAAAGCGTAGAAACCTGAAAAAAGAGATTACCAAACACTACAGAGTTTATTAATAAAAAGTCCGTTACAAACTGCAATGTCGTTTGCCGTAGGGAAAAACGCTCTTTAAAAAATTGTCTATAGAAACATCACATAATAGAACAGGACCTGCTCCACGGTCTTTATAGATGGACGAGTTCGTAACATTGGACATTCATTCAAACCACTTTAGTTTTATTGTTTCATTAATAAAAAATTAGAACAAAATAATATATTAATCAAAAATCAAATTTGTAAAGTGGTATTTGACAGTTCAAACTAACTTTTTTTTGGAAGCTCTACCGACACCTTAAAAACTTTACAAATATATATTCATCTAACAATTTCTAGTAGTACAATTTATTTGTAAATACGTTTCTATTTGTTGCCCTAACGAGACCTAACAGTCAGCTGTGTTCACTGTTTGCCAATATACCTACGAATAGTTGATATATTAGAAACAGCTTAAATAATATTGGATTTGGCGACGTAGCTTCAATACCGCGCATTAGTGACATGAGGAGCGTTCCACAAAACATTCTCAATACTCTTGGGCGTTCCACACGGCGACTACTATAGTTGTTGTCGGGCAGGAACATCACTAATGACGTCATAACTAACACTCACGACGACCAACGTTATGAGGTGGATGGACTAGAATTGCAGAATTTTTGAAAACAAAGTTACAATTTCACTATATGATGTGGTAATTGTTGTTACGTTTCATTCAAACAATCATTGTTTCTACTGATATTTCACGTTTTACAAAATTGTTTTATATAGCGTAAATTCGCTTCAAAAATATTATGAATCGAATTACATAAAAGAAAATATTTATTATAACCAAAGTGAAATGCGACTTTTAGTGGGGGTTTGTAAAACTATTAAAGGGTTGACTTTGGAAAGAAATCAATTGAACACGTTTATAGGCCTATTTTAGTCGATTGCAGAATTTGAATGTTGAAAAGTAAGGAGTAGTCCACATTATGGAACATTCGTCTAGACCTCCTTAAATAGGACGTAGTATATCTTAAAGGCTTTACTGGCTCGACTATAAGAGGACGTCGCAGGGAAATTATTGAAATATTTTGTCAACGCTCAGAAAACTCTATAATCCATTCCGCTTTACGACGATAGCGCTCTGTGGACCAAGTGGAACAAGATAGACTGTGGTCTTGAGTGCTAAGCCGAATTCACTAAAAGATATTATAAATAGAGTACGCCTATGCCTATAGATAGAGGCGTTTTGCGACAACGTTAAAAGTGTGTACCTAACCTGTACGTTTGGAAATAAATATCGCATTTGTAAATAATACGTTAACTTAACTTAAAATTATTAAACATGTGCGTTATGCTCGTTTTCTTTTTATGAAGATCAGATACTCCCAAGGATCCTTCCACGAAAAATAGGACGGTCTATCTAACCTGTTAGACTGTCTGTTGACGTTTCAAATTATACGCCACTTTTAAGTGAAATGTGAACAAACAATATAATAATAAATATGGTGAATAAAATGTGTTTGAAAAAAATTATGAACGCGATATGAGAAACGGACACAAAAAATTAAATCGGAGCAATATATCAAGTTTGAATCTTGACGTAATTGAGCGTTGTCAATGTCACCGACAAATTTTCATAAAATGACTACACGCTTCCTGAATTTGTGACGTCACAAAATTCGATTGTGTGGAGTTAATGAAATTAGATCGTCCTGTTGCCTACTCTATCTGTAATAATTCTGTGATTAGTGATGACGTACCATCGCCATTTTTAAATGTCTGGGTTCCAAGCGAAAAAATGTTTATGAATTATTTAACCAAATGGTGATATCGTTTTAAAGGCAGATTACATTGAAAAAATTCATATCAATCTACCAAAATAGACTTTCTAGAAAATTCATGACTATAACTATAAATTCAATCAAAATATGTTGTTATGTTAGTTTGTAGGTTATGTTAAACTTTGACATTTTCGGCTTATTGTGAGTTTATATGAAACAATTTTGGTATAATTAATTAATAATTCGTTTGATTACCATAAACTTATTGATGAAATAGAATATTGAAGCTCAAGCTGAATCCGGAATCTACACGAAGGAATGCGAATGTTAGAGTATGTTTTGGAGACGCGAGTCGATAGACCTTAATATAGAATGTGGATTGCTAGCACTCCTGTCACATCCTTTCGTCAAGACTCGTGTTGAGAAGCTCTAGGAGGCGCCGCACGAGTGTCTGGATCGACCAGTAGATAAAGAAAACTATCTTTTCATACCTAATACACTTCCATAAGTCGCACTAATACGATGTTAACCAAAATGAAGAAAAGTGTAAAGTGATTCACATTCCGAGCTCCTAAACGGGTGTTACATTAAAATACAATTATCTCCACATGTTTAGAATTGATATTCTTTTTTTTTATTAAAATCACAATAAAATATGAAAATTGATTAAGTCCCTAAAATTTTGTTAGCTCATGTTAGTTTTTACAGATCTTCTGGGGTATGCATTAACTTGTAGATTAATACAAAACAATATTTGTTTCAGGAATGAGTTGTCTTCTATGAAGATAAAATGTAATTTTTTGGTGTAAATAAATAACTGTTGTCCTGTTTTTATCCGTTTTTTATTTATAACTTATAATCAAACCTTCAGAAATACAGATCAGTACCCTGGCCAGTGCTAGTATCGTAATGTATCCGACGCCATATTGCACTTATATTATTATTATTATTAAACATTAATAAAAACGGAAGTACGTTATGAAGAGTAGGGGTGTCCGCCATCTTAGATGGCAATGTCAACGAAAGTGACTTCATCTTAGATTATGTGTGTGCTGTACCATATGTCGGTTCTGTCAAATGTTTTGCGATGTCTATAATTATATCTGCTATCTGTCATGTGTTCTGAGATTCCTATAAACGAACTTGTCGTTTTTTCTGGGATCTATCCGTCAAGTATCGTGTGTGCAGTCCCACCCCACCCAATCCATGTTTGTGACGTCACAAATTACAAAAAGTGTGTAGCCATGCTATGAAACCTCTTATTTCATTAATATTGACAAGAACAATGCCCAGGTAATATTTTTTCAAACTTTTGATTTGATATATTGTTTCGCTTTAATTTTTTGAGTCCTTTTCTCATCTTCGGCTTGTACTTAGTTTAAAACTTAAGAAGTTACTAACAATTTCTTCACCTTATAAAGTGACGTTCACATGAAAAAAACCACATTATTTATTATCATGTTGTTTGTTTACATTTTACTATAAAGTGGAGAATGTCGTGTTATTTGTGACGTCAGAAGACGGTTTGACATATTTTTTTAAGTAGACTATCCTTCGTTTTGTGGAAAATTTTTTGGTGCCAGCCATCATCTGTCGTGTATGTTGTATTCCCTATGTATCATTGTAGGGACTATAAATCCACTTCCTAGCGACATCTCACTATAATCGACCTTCGTTTGTTATTTAGCGAAGTATTTACCATTCAACAACTATTAAGCCATCCATAAGGTAAAATAACCACACACGATATTTACATTCAATATAACTTCGTACATGATAATGATTTTATAGTAACCTAATCTCACTTCTGATTACCACAAGTTTAACTCAGCTGTTGTGCATGGTCATCTGCAGTCTACAATAGTGACATTGAAGGGCTAATTTTAGACTTCATGAGATAGTGACCAATAATAACTAAAAGAGTTTGAATGTAATTGGTGATTACCAATAATGACCAGATTATTTCCTCGAAATCGGTTGAAGTATATAAGCGGTGCACATTACTGAATAGTAGTAACATTCGATGATGACAAGATATACGGCGAGGTAGTAATTCGCACAGAAGTGTTCAAAAATTTTATAACGTTCAACCAAAAAGGTACTCAAACGTTGGTGTTCATACAAGGTAAAGAAAAAAAAATGATATAGTGAACATGTAAGTTACTTTGCAAGTCTTCACTTTCAAAAGCACACTTTTATACTTCCCAATAGCATTTTAGGTCTTTTTCCTATATCCTTTTAGTTAATTCATTTTTCTTTTCATTGTTTATTGATTCAGGAAGAATTTTGAGCTTCACAAGTTTTTGGTTATTACATATTTATTCGCTGCACCATAATGTTACCTGTATTAACAATTTAGAACTATACCTATTCACTCCTAAACACAGGAGGTGATCAATCTCACCCTTAATGTGGAGTCCTACAGAAACTCAAAGGAATGTTTGGTCCACAGGAGCAAAGAAATTACAGAACTCGTGCCACAGGACTATGAACAGCTTATAGTATAGAAGAAACGTCGCCGATCTGATTCTGTTTTACCAATACTACCTAGAGCAGTATTTGCAAATGAATTAGTTCGCTTGCAGATGTTCAATTATCAGGACTTCATTCATTGGAGAAGTACAAACCAGTGAAATTGTCTACCAAGACATGTCTTTTACGAACAATACAACATACAGAAGTTCAAGATCAATATCTACAAGCATCTGTACATGGCAGGCACCACTTGAACTACTCGAATGTAATAGGGTTTACCCTTTTATGCTTGCTTTTTACATAAAATAAAAATTTGTAATTAATTTGACTTGTGGAGTATCCTTAGGAGCTACTCCTACAACTATTCAATAAGTCTCAAGATCAAGGGTAGAAGCAAACTGTGTCTTCTATAGGAAGGCTCAAAATAAACACACTCTAATTTCAAAATATAAATAGCTGACTTTATTAACAGTTTCTAAGGGTAATTGAAGAAACAATCAATTTCAGAAACTCTTTATTGAGATGGATTTATTTACAGATATAACCTGTGAATATGAACAGGTGCTTTACATATATAATAAGTACAATTTTCATTTAATTTGATAAAGAAGGTCTTGTTCATTTCTAACCAGATCTTAACATACTGCGGATTACATTTCTGTGTCGAAGTATAAGAACCAAGCTAGATTGTTGAAATCCTCAACACCAGATATCATATACATCAATCAACATAATAAAATTCTATTTGGTACTTCTAGCGAATTCAAATTTGCCCGTCGTAAAATACAAGAGAAATCATAAGTAATGGAGTGAATTTTAAATTAATCAGTACTAGATGAAAATGTATGGAATTAGGAAAAATGCAATTTCTATGGGAAATATGAACAATAATGAGTGGGGCAATTTTTCCTTCAAATAATTTGATAAATCTACGACTACAATGACATATTTTTAGTAACCTACTACAAAAAATAGACGATAAAGATCACATCTAATATAAGTTGAAATATTAATTCTGATTATATTTTTTTCCAAAAATATCTATTGATAAATATATCTCCCTTTAATAAAAAAATTGAACTGCTATAAATTCCCCTAAACTCGGGGATGATCTGACTACAGGATGATCATTTAATCTGATGGATGCCATAACGTTTCAAGATATATTTGTCACCCTGTACTGATAATTTTTATCGTCCATAAGCAGGTACAAATAAATTGCAATACTGTTTTTTATCCACTAACATTATAATACCGGGATCACAAAAATTGGAATACTTATTCAAAAAGTAAAAACAACTCAAGTTGTACCATTCACGGGCTTCCCATTGAGTTTTCCATGATTGATGTTGTTATAAAGTTGTTTCATGTTATCTCCATTGTCTGTTGGATATTTCGAAAAATCCGAATCTGCAGACAATAACGATGCTTGATAATATTTAATAAAATAACAGCGAATAAATAATCACAAAAAATTACTGACCTGTAACTGATCTGCAAAACTTTTTTGAAGTTTTCCAGTCTTCTCTAAGAGATAAATTATACATAGAGTAATCGGGATTGCCGGTCACTTCTTTTTTGATATTTAAAAAGTCCGGTAGCGTTTTCAAAAGCTGCTCATCATCTAACGCTGAGTAAGTCTCTAAAAGTATCATACCTCTACATCTAAAACACACAAAATATAATTTTATTGGAATATTACAAGATCTTCACGTAAATAAAACATCATGTATAGCTATAAAGTAACGAGACTAAGGTTAGTGACTGTCAGCTGTTTAGCCTACTATTTCAAATGCGATGTCTACCGTTTCTGTAGACAAACCACTGTAGCCGTGGCCTTCGTTTATATAGGGGCTGTTGATTTTTTTTGTTTTGCCGTAAAAATAGAGTTAGGGATTGTTATGAAATTTCACATGAAACTTGAAAAAACTGCAATTGAAACTTATAATTTATTGAAATAAGTGTATGGTAATGAATATCTAACACGTCCACGTGTTATTGAGCGGTTTGGATGTTTTCAAGATGTCAAAGATGATTGACGTTCGAGTCGCCCATCCATGTCAAAAACATAGGTAACCTTGTTTCACGTTTACGACTGTTATTAATCAAATTAATTTTAAACATTAGATTAAGTTTCATTTGTAAAAATAAATTTGGTTTAAATTTTCTTAAAAAGATAATATTTTGTTTTTCTAAATTTTGTTCATTTTATATATTATTTGCTACCGAATAATTTTTATATAACGCACCTATGGTAAGGCGATTACTGTCGTCCGCCATATGCAGTAACCACTTTTCTTTATTGCACATTTCTTTATTTTTTATTGAATGGAGAAACTGTTCAATGCATTACATTATTCAGTTTTGTGTTAAATTCGCCAAATTGATATCTATTCAAGTTGGCGGATCTATATAAGGCTCTGAACTTTATATTATAAAATTGATTTAACTTTGGTTCATTTAGCTAAAATGTCTATAAAATACGTGATTTGTGTCTGTGTGGCTTTTGCTGAAAACGTCACGGACGCCATTTTGTTTCTATGTTTAATTATTGTATCTTTAAATAACTTCGCCTTTTTTGAGATTCATATATCCGGTACATATTCTGTGATTCGATATATATTAATACAATAATATTATTCTACAAATAATAGTATGAATACAATAAACTAGACAATTGTTTGCATCCAACCCTCGATCTATCCCAACCGATGACGCGTACTAAATGATTACTAATGATCATAGAATAAGATTGATCTGTTGTCATGGATATATAACCTAACTTTGTTAACGGAAATTTCAAACAATAATTCGTTATGGTTTTAATATCGCTTATTGGTAAATTTCACAATTTTTTTATGTTTCACATGTTTAAATGGTGTAGTTCCTATATTTACATGACCCTATCAATGTGGATATTTTTTGGAATAGTTATATGTTATTGTGTTGTCATTTTTTTAAAGTTGATGAATTACTACAAAAATAAAAGAGACATTTTGGAAAAAATATGCCAAATGATAAAAGATAAGGACACTGTAAGGTGTGTAGAATGTTTAGAACAATATCCCCAAAGTGTGAATATGTTTAATAAAGATGGATATACTCCTTTTTTGATTGCGTGTGCAAATGGAAACACTCAAATTGTAAAAGTAATGTTAAGAAAAGGTAAGAATGTACCAATAAATTATTTTTGTGCTCCACTTCATATTTAATGTTCAGTTAAACAAAAAACTTAATCATTATTTCAATAAAAACGAATCATAAGTTGAAATTTTCTGGGATTTGCAATAATTCTAATTAAAAAAAAATAATTACAACTAATTTTTATTAGTATATCCAAAAAAGGATTTTTTCCTAATTGAGTCTCAAAATATTGTATTTTAAAGTAGTAAATGTAAAAAATCATTTCATATTCCAAAAAAATGTCGTTAAATATACAGAGTTGAGATTCTACTTAAACGTCTACTAGTTTTAAAACAACTAACTTTCAAATCACATTTTACTCGTTTTCAAAAAAAGAACAAACTACTTTTGTTCTAGGCTACAAAGACTGTTGAATATACATTATAATCTTGAATTTGGAAAAGTAGAATTACATAATTTGTAGATCGGTTTCAGCTTCCTTGTGCCTATTTATTCCTGTTCAGAGTTCTTAATCTAAACAGAGATGCATCAATTATTCTCCAATTGACAAACATCTTGTAGTAATTCAATATTTGTCCCCACATATAGCCAGTTCTTTGATAACTAAATTTTTAAGAAGGTTAGATCTTTACTCCTACAAGTTTCTTCTTCAAAAGATTTTTTGCACATGTATTGGAGATGCATTCTAGAACAAGGTATACGAGAACATCATCATTCAATTGGTGAGGAGGCAGTACCCTGTAAGATAGCCAACAAGGAGATGTACCTTGGTGTTTTTAAATCCAAGGATAGTTTTTTCAGTGTCTTTCTTTCTTCTTAATTTTTTTTCATGCCACAAAAAGGCTTTATTCCAATTAAAAATAATCATGCTCTTTTTTTGTATATGTATGGAACCCTCATTTCCTATGTGACTATTAATCAAAACTGAAGAGATTTTGTTTTTCTTGCCTATTTTATCAAATTTTTTTCAACACCCATGTATCAACTTTGAATCGATTGTTTTTTGAAAGGGGTTCATAGTAGAATAGTGGGTGATCAATGACCGTTAAGTACATAAGTCTTCTAATAGGTCCATCGTGCCATTTTTGTAAAGGGTTATCAACCTTCTACGGAAACTCTAAGAAAGCTTTGGTACAATTAAAAATATTTCTGCTTCTTTTCTATATATGTATAGAATTCTTATTCCTTTTGATTTCTATGATTTTGTTACTTTTGCCTATTATATAAAATTTTATGTTGCACCAATATGTCAGTTTTAAATTGATGAGATCAATGTTGTCATTTGATATAAGATATAAGTAGAATCCATCTCTATACATATTTGAGTTTTACTGATTTTCAACGATATTTGTTAGGTGCAGATATAAAACTGAAATCAAAATATAATGAATCACCGTTTTACCTGGCTACATTCTACTACATCAAATATCCCCATTTAAAAAATGCTACTTGTCTTCGAGAACTCTATTATGCTGGTGCGAATATTGACGAACCAAACAACAAAGGTTTAACACCTCTACAAATGGCGGCTATGTTTGGACACACTTCCCTTGCCAAATGGCTATTAAGGAAACATGCTTCTACTAATGTTATACCCGATCCGTATCTTATAGCCATTTCACAGGGACATCAAGGAACGGCTATTGCTATTTGTAAAATGTCAAAAGTGTATGCTATTGATTATGCAATTGAATGATTTTTATTATATAAATATGAGTCTGTAGAAACTGTACAAAATTTTATTTGAGACCCTTAAATAGAAATAATCTGCATAACAAAAAACTTTTTATTTTTTTATTTGTAAGTAATTTTTGCTCTAATTTCAAACATATCTTAATTGTAAGAATCATAATTAAAGTTATGTCATTTTTAATGCATTTTATTTTGTTAAAAAGGAATATTTAATTTGAAATCCCGATTTTAGAATTTAAAAAAACTGTAAAATTCATTTTAACAATACAAACCGTGAACAAGTGAACTTTTCAAAGAATAAAAGTTTATTCGAGTGAAAAAATTAATAAACAACTCACCTTGGATGACTAGGCTGTTCATAGATATCCAATTGGAAATATTGATTATTATCAATAAAACATCTACGTCTTTTGTAAATAGTAAAATGCGAATTGTCTTTTTGAGTCAATAAGTTAATGTAATCCCGATGAGCAATCTGTGTTTTCACTTCAATTACTTGTCCACCTGGTTGGTTTTGTCTCCTTACTGTATGTATATAACTGTAGTGACCTAAAATGTTTGTGAGAAGAAAATTAAAAACAATAAAATGAGATTCGACGAGAACAAACTGCAATGTCCAATATTATGAAGATTATGTCATAGTCGTCAGAGATAGTTGTATGATAACAAAGATTCTGGTATTGTGAATAGACAAAAGTCTGAATTGAGGCAACTAATATACAAATAGCTCATCTATAAGGTGATTAATTTTATACAAAACTAAAAATTTTCTGATAATAATCATTTTATGATCATTCAAACTACTTTAGTGTCATTTGAACTACCACTTTGTAATCCAATGTCAATAATTCTTTCACAACCTTTCTGAAACTTAACACAGATTTTATGATCAATATTTTCCCTTCAACATATTTTTTATTTTAAAGCAAAACACTCCTATACCTAAATTTAAAATATTATATTTGGAAAACTTACTGACAATGGTAGATAAATTGATAAAAATTCGTCTTCAACTAAATTGTTTCACATATATTCGAATTTAGGAATTTTCTATTTTGGATTGGAGACTAGGGGGTGGGTCAAGTTAATTACATTTGAATGTTAAAAGAAAATACTGAAACACATTCAGTTCTCAATATATTTAAATCAACAATAAAATCTTTCTACAATTTGTAAACTGGAAGATAACGAAATAATTTATTTCTGACTAAGGTGATGAACAATAAAATACTTTTCTGTTAGATACAAACAGATATAATAATGCCAATAGTTAGCGATGGCAAATAAATTGAGAAAAAATATGACAGACCGCACATTTATTTTTAATATTAATGCTGTAATTATAGTACTATGTCTTTTTGTCTCCATAGTTTAGACATTCTTCCCCTTTTGTCTAGATCTGATTAAATATAACATTTTATGTATTTCTGGTACATTTCGCACCAGACATCCAAGGCCAAAATAATGAGCAAAGTAGAAAGAGAAACTAACTATCTAATAGGGAACCAGGTGTAGGAAGTAGGAATAACTTTAACAAAAGGACCCTTTATTTAACAAAAGGGGACAAAGAGCATGTCACTATTGAAGATAATTGGTCTTCCATTAAATCCATGGAAATAGAAATGAGAGTAAACAACAAAAAAGACTGGCAATATTATCGGAGTTGATGGATGGGCTGTGGAAATTCTTCTTACACCGTTTTTTGATGAATACATTCTTGAAGAAAAGGATTTGGTCAAGTATAGAAATCATAAAGTGAAACTTTATCAGTCTTCTACTTTGACTCATACCTCCAAGGATTAGGGTGAGGTATGTCATATGATTGAGTATTATTTGGAAATGTGTTCGGTATTAGTTTTTTAAATCTCCAGCTACAACACTATTTGAAAATTACTGAAAGTAGAGAAAAGAGGAAATAACACAGAAAAGACTGGCAATACTATAGGAGTTGATGGAGGGGCTGTGGAAATTCTTCTTACATCGTTTTTTGATGAATACATTCTTGAAGAAAAGGATTTGGTCAAGTATAGAAATCATAAAGTGAAACTTTATCAGTCTTCTACTTTGACTCATACCTCCAAGGATTAGGGTGAGGTATGTCATATGATTGAGTATTATTTGGAAATGTGTTCGGTATTAGTTTTTTAAATCTCCAGCTACAACACTATTTGAAAATTACTGAAAGTAGAGAAAAGAGGAAATAACAGAAAAGACTAGCAATACTATAGGAGTTGATGGAGGGGCTGTGGAAATTCTTCTTACATCGTTTTTTTGATGAATACATTCTTGTATAAATGGATATGGTCAGGTATAAGAAGCACAAAATTAATCTCAACATTTTTAGTCTTTTATTTTGATCCATACCTCCAAGGTTTACGGTGAGATATGTCATACGATTGAGAATAATTTGGAAATGTGTTCGGTATTAGTTTTGGAAAAGCTCCAGCTGCAACACTATTTGAAAATTATTAAAAGATTAAACAAATTTTCCATTAATAGATAAATAATTGAAGTTTCGTCAGTTTTATGAAGCTAATATATTAGTAGTTTAAATATATTTTAAAATTCCTTAGACCTTTTGATATGTTTATGATTCTAAATGTTTTTAATTTTAGGTCACTTCTGATTTAAAATTTTTTAAAGACAGATGAAAATTTCATGTTTTGATAAAGACCAAAAGTAGTCGAAACATGAATTTTCATCTGTCTTTAAGAAATTTATAAACAGAAGAGACCTAAAACAAGAAATTTAGAAGCATAAATATATTATTATCTATAAATGACTTTTATTATCAACCAACTATTGACATAATTTGTTTGAGAAATTAAAAAAAAAAAAAATTATAATTCACAGATACCTTGCTTTACTCAATTTTCGTTTCTCACCTTTTTGTCCCCTTTTTCTTAACCTGACTTGATTAGGCGAATTAGATTGCAAATAGTTATGCACGACCTCGAAATCCTGAAAAGGTGGAAATACCGAATCATCTGGTAAAGGACCTTCCACGAGGAATTTGTGTTTTCTGGAATTCTTCAACAATCTATCGCCGGTGTCTAAACCAATTTTATGGCATACGGAAACGATCATCCTTCTTATTTTACCTTCGAAATCGGTCGAGTTGTCGATTACGTCGAAATAGGGATGACCAACCCAGGCAGCTGCCGCTTTTGTATCTAGCTCTCTAGCCAGTTCTACGTCTTCGGAACGGCAATTATGATCCTAAAAATGCCCTAAACTTGATCCGTGATTTCAATTTCTATTTGTTTCTAAATTTAAATTAAACGTAAAATAATGAAAATTTTTTTATTTCGTAGATTTTTTGAGTTTACTAGACTTACAACCTTTAAGTAATTCACATAATGTATCGAAATAAAATTTTTTGTATGATATTCTCTTACCTCTGTAGAGTAAAATTCTTCAGCACCTTTTGCTGCCGTAACCATGTGGATAATTTGGTTATATCTGTTATCTCTCAATTCTACATTATTCCAAGCATTGTCTTTCATAATAGTTTCCCATTTATCTTTGCTTACAACTGAAAATTTGAAAATAACATCAATTTCTAAAAGACCGTCCTGTGGAATATTAGTCATAACGATTATTTCTACTGAGTTGTTGCTGACGTATTAGTCACGTGATGAAAGACCTCCAGCGTACATAGATCTTTTTTCAGGATTTAGGCGGCCAAAATAATTTTATGTGATATTTATATTACAAAATAGTTAGATAAAAAGAATTCTGTGTTTGGAATAACTTATCAAAATTATTTGTTGGTGCACGGTGGTTAGGCGCACCTTCTTGTGTTTTTTTATCAAAAAATATTTTATTCGAGATCGTAGTTGATTTCAAAGTGTTTTTTAATATTATATTGAAAATATATATGACATACTCACGGCTTTCCCCAAGGAGGGACAGCTGTCTACGTTTTAGTAATACTTTCAGGTATGTATTATTAAATAAAACAAAGTTTATTTTGTTCTAATAAGTAAGTAAATATATTATATTATTAAAAAGATCTTTACATTCGTTATACAATATTAAAGTTACATAAGCTAAATAGATAATCACTAAAAATAATCAATCATACATTGGAGACTTAAATTTTCGCCGCTTTCATCGGTCGGTTTGGCTCAGCAGGAATTAATAGCTGCATTGTCTCAGGCAAAAATAATTTTGAAGCGGTTTTTTTGGTCTTTCTCATGGAACTAATAAATGTGTCGGATGTTAATAGTAACCTATGATAAATATCTAAGTTGCATTCTTCCCTCGAAAACTTGCGAACAAAGTTTAGGCGATAAGACCTGAAATGTTTATTGCGGGCCTCAGCAGTTTCTTCTGAAAGTTGCCCGATCGGCAACAACGAATTTTCTATTATTGAAGCTCCATAAATTAAGAATGCATCGTTGGAGTCATAGGATGCCAGCCATATAACAACATATAGTTTCGCAGTGTCCACGGCGTATTTATTATATTTTGCTACGTCAATCTTATAGCCGCCGCTTGATATGGCTTCTAATATCACTTTTAATCTAATAATCAAGTCCTAACTTATCCCAGTGATTTCTGCAGCCAATTCACGGTTCTCGAAGAATCTTCTGCTGGTATTTCCATCCATCGTTTCTTAAGTTACTTTTTGGCATATCGACTAAGAGACCCGTCTCCTCTCTAAATATTTGCTGAATATCAAGTTTCTTCTGCTTTTCTAGATTTTTTCTTCTTCGGTTCGTCTCTCGCGATATTTTTTCAAGGGCAATTTATATGCTAAATGCAGCACACTTTCGAATATCCGGACTCTTGCATGTAATACAGAAAGGCCAAATTCAAGAGCTTCAGGGCATACATCATTTTTTTTGTTAAATCATTAAAATCTTTTGATGTAGCTCCACATATATAACATCTGCTGGTCGATTTGGTGTCTGTAGCTGCATTGCAGACCTTTCCGTCAACCATAGTCATTTTAAAACTATGTTGAAAAAAATTCTCTCCATTGAGGTCAACTTTCGTAAAGTTTAATGAGTTTACACTATTCTTTACATAATTGATTTCTTCTTTTGTGATGTCCGTAGATTCTTTTACGAATCTGAATCTTATTGGACGGCAATATCTAGGTGAAGATGGAGTTGGATTTTGCCACACGATTTTACTTTTATCCTCACCACAAACAATTCGTAGAGGCACAAATGAGCTTATAAAAATATTAGCATCAGATTCATCTTCGTTTGAGAGTCTTTGTTTAAACTGGGCTTGTTGAGAGCCGCCACATCCCCATTAGCAGATTAACAGTAACGAGTTCCTTTCAACGGCATCAAGTGTGAGTAAGACTTCTTCTAAGAAGAGGGATAATCTGGTTACAGTGTGATCCAACAAAGATTGTAGGTTTTCTTCTGCGCAGCGCAGGTAGACGTCACTCGTAATGACTCCTTGGGTGGGTAGCAATCTTCTTTGGCCTTCAATAATAATTCATAATCTTTTGTTCGTTGCTCGAATAATTTCGAGCAACTGTCTTCTGGTCAAATCGGCTTCAACAAACATTGTCAGTGCTTGCAGAGGAGTAAGGGGCTCATTTCTTTATTTAGACTTTGAATGTCTGTTTTTACAATCACTGGCAGACGCAGAAGAATTTGTAATGTCTTTTAAAACAGTAGACGCGTTTCTTTTTCCTTCTGTTTGTAAAATTACTTGTGCCGCGTGAACAATTACTTCTTCGTCGTAAGATGCGCGGACTCCTTCAGTTTTTCTTCTCTTTGTTCTTTCGCTAGATTCGGTAAAAGATTTGGTAGGTCGTCCTGGCCTTTGATGCGTGTCTACGGAGATCTCAAATGTTCCTTCCAACCAAGAATTATTGGCAGCCAAAAAGTTTTCAAGTATTCTATGCGCCCGCCCGAGACCACCTCTTTATCAAATCACATTTAAAATACGAAAACTTCTTTTTTATCACATTTTTATATTCTTCTGTGTCCCCGTAACACACGAGTAAATAATTTTCTAAATATTTAATTTTTTCATTTATCGATCATGAATGTTGCTCGTTCATTTTATCGAAGAGGTATTTACGAGTCAACATTTTCACCCCCGAGCAGAAAGGTGAACCTATAACAATAAAAAAATAATATTAACACAAAAACGTAAAATCCGATTTTGTCCTATTTTTGTCAAAAAAATTTCAAACTCGTTTATTTTTAAAACTAGCAAAAACTAGCAGCTGATTTTAAGCAGTTTTCTTTATAAGACTTTATACTATATAATGAATTCAAAAATGTAACTCGGAAAGGTGCGGAAGTAAAGTTTTTTTTCGATTGAAATATAAAGAAAAAACATTTCTAAAAAAGAGTATTATTGACGGCTCATTAATTCATTTATTGACAATATATTTAATACAATTTCATATTAATTTAATAAAGGCTTACCTGTATTATTGGTAGCCATCACTTAAACAAGCAAATATGACAAGACACATAAAATATTCACCGAAGAAAATGATATACGAAAAGGGCGTCAAGAACTTTCACGTACAGTAAGTGCGACAATCAAGTTTCGACTAGTAATGCAGCGCGCTCGCGCAGTCTAGGGATGTGGGTGGGGTTGGCTATTGTTCGTCTACTATTCCAGGAAAAAAATTGTTTGTCATTAGTCGATTATTGGAATTTCGACTTATGGCCGCCTAATTCCTAGAAATCTATGTGCAGCGTTTCTAATTCTTTCAATAATGAATCTAAGGTAGCCAAATATAATTTTAATATTAAATTCCTTGTCTAACCTACAATAGTATTTTTTTCATACTGTACTGTAAAGTCGACTTTACAATACTAATTTGAGCCCGGAAAATGGCATTTTAAGGTATCCATGTACTTTACAGTACAGTTGAGCCCGGCTATTCCAAACTAATTGGAATCCAACACTGTTCAGATCAGCTGATTGTTCGGATTAGCCGAAATAAACAAAAAGAATGCAATTTAACGTATCTATAGTGTTATAATATGAACGACTAATACATAAAAATCAGTTTCAATAGTCAATTTACTCATATCTTATTTACTAGTCTGTGCACTCCATCCTCATAAGTGAAGAGCCAACATAACCTTAATATAGTCCGATTTTTTTTGAACAGCGGTCAGTCACCTGTGGAATCATGTGTTTAAGATACAATTCTGTAGTGTTATTTGTTTGAAAAATTAGTGTTTTGAAGTGTAAAAGGCAAGTGGAAAGGCTACTAATCCTAAACATAACACCTTAACTCTTAAAGACAAACTGGAAACACTAAAACGTTTGGATAGCGGCGAAAGTTTCACAAAACTAGCAAAAGAGTTAAACGTTTGCTAAGCCACAATATGTGACTGAAAAAAAGCAGTGTGAAAATTCAACAATATTGCACAACGTCTCGTGAGGCAACTCTTGAAAATCGGCAAACAGCGTCCCATCCAGACATTGAAGAACTTACTTGCGGCGAAATAAAGGCCACCTTTTACCACCAAATGTGACACCTTTACTATAGCTAATGAACCAGAGAATTTTGCATGCGCTGGAGTTGAAATACCGAAAACAGTTTTTGAAATCTTTAATTGAAGACGATACCATCCCTTTGGTACAAAAGATTGGAGAAACAAACGTGAAGGATTGGGCAGCTGATTCTTGATAAAATGTTACAGTTTAAGCAAAAAGAAAATCTTGGAACTCTTTGAAATTTAAAGAACAGTTTACAAAAAATGACAATATTAACCTGATACCACTGCTACAGAATATTCCAGGTTGTGAGAATGCAGTCGAAGCAGACGTAAATGAATGGATGGCGGCAGACGCTGATAGTACTAAGACTTTGTTAGTGATGACCTCATCGCAGCTGTGACTCCTAAGTAGTTTCAGTGCGACGAGGAGGGGTTGGAGATGAACAAGGGGGCGCGGACGGGTAAGAGAAAGCCTCGTACAATGAGGCTGCAGCTGCCCTTGACCTTGCCCTTCGCTACTTGGAACAACAGTCAACTATTTGTACTTTAAACGGGTCAAACTCTCAGAGCATATTTTTAGAACACGACTAAAGCGAAGAGAGAAACGAAAAAATAGGAATCGACATTATTTTCTTTATAACTCGCTTAGTTTTAATGCTAGGAACTTTTTGAAAAAAATCAAAATAAAGTTTTTAATTTCCATTTTGGCGTTTGAATATACCAATCAACTTTCCACAAGCAATAATTCCGTTTGTATTGAGTTTGCATAAATCGTAAATACACGATTTTTTTTGTTTTTTTATGAGCTAAAATTTTGGTTTGTGCGGATTTTCCGATGGAGTGCATAATTTTGCACTTATTCGCGAAAAACATTCTAAAAACGTGCTGAAAACCGTCAATTTCACCCGCAAATAAATCGAAAAGTATTGACTTTCAGAAAAAACAAAAGTTGCTTATAATTAGCCAATTTATCGACTTACGCCCTTATTTTCAAGGGTGACATTCAGTAGCGCCAAGTAGAACCTAATTTAAAATTTTTATGAAAATCGGTGCTGAATGGGATAAATTCTCAGGAAAACGATCATTGATTGGACTATAAGTACTTACATGCTGAAGCATCCATTGCTCCCCTATCACATATGATTAGACAGTTACGTTTGCATGTTTTTCCCAGTTCAAAAAAAGTTTCTTCGATGTTCAACATACTTTTTAGTAAGTTCTCTTGAAACTTTAGACCTAAAAAATATTGATAAAATGAAAAGAATTGATTATTATTAAGGAAAATCTTTTGGAAAGAGAAAATTCCTAACCTCATAGTCAGACATTGTTTGTTTGTAATTTTTTGTATTAATACATTCATTTCAACTTATACAATTACATATATACGAGGGCGGTTCGAATATAAACCGGAATTTGGCTATAAAAAATTTTTTCATCAATTTACAGAGCTGAAATAGTTTTTTTAGATAGTCACACTGTAGGGCACTTTTACCACCTCTCCGAATTCGCGCACGAAGGATTCTACCTCCGCATTGCTTTCGAATCGCAGTAGATAGTAGTCGCACGGCGACAAATCGGGTCAAAGAGGAGGGTTGGGTGTTTTAGACCTAATTTGTTCAACGTAAGTCGAACTGTATACGGTCTGTCGTTGCCTTGCAGCAAGATCGCACTACGGATCGGAATATCGCGTCTTTTTGTTCTGAAGACAGGTTTTACGGGTTTTTTAGGTGGTGGCTATAACACTACGCGTTCACAGTTCGTTGTTCATTCAAATCAAACGCAATTACTACTTTCATATCCCAAAACACGATACATATTCTCCACTGACAGAGTAACTCATAGACATATGTCTATATATACAATAATGGTGCAAACTCGTGATCGCGGTTGTCATAAAGATTAGACAACTTGTGACGAAAGATTATGCAGCTCGGGATTTTTATTATGAAATGAAAAACAAAAATCAAATATATATTTACAGTGTGTTTCGATAAAAAATATTTTACATTCTAAACACATGACACCTAACCTAACCTCCCCGCTGATTTAACAGAAAATCTACTACTAACGTCATTTTTAACTTGTAACAAACACATACATTACGTTATCTGTTTGAAGAATGAAGAACAACGAATTTATTATTTTAATTTGAGGGTGGTGGCAATATTGGGGGTGGAATGTTAACCAATTGCAAGTGTGCCTTTGTGACTACCTTTTCGTTTACCCGAGTTGGCGCATCCTTATCTCAACGGAATCAAATTCGTATAAATAAAATTGAAATTAATTGCTATCGTGATGAAACATCATTTTGTTATATCGATTTATATAATAGGCAATATAGGTTTGAATAGTAGACATTATTTACATAGAAACATAAATATTACAAATATGATAAAACTAATTTGAGTCACGTAATGTTTCAAATTACTAAATACCTAAGAGATATCAGACTTGATGTTTAGACGTCGTTCATTATTTGTAAACAATTTTGTTGAGTTTTGATTAAATTTTAAGGCTGGCGCAGCTATTTTCAAATAATACATTGTTTAATATGTACACAATATTTTTGAAATTATATATGATTTAGTTGTTGCGAGAAGCAAAAAAAAATTGAAAAAAATGTTTACGCGTTGATAATAATGTTTGTTTCATAAAAGTTTAGTATATTATTGTGAAATGTTGAAAATATACATTATGGTCTTTAAAATGTAATATTTTACGTAAGTCCTCGAAATAATGTTCTCGACCTTGTACGAAAATAGATTAATTACATTAGAAAGATATTCGTTTTTAATCTAATTACCTATTGATTATTTTTAAAACGAATTCTGCATAGTGTTATGAATCTTGTTAGGTGAAAATGCTTGTTATATACTTTACGAGCGCATGTTTATATTTTGTGTGAATGCAACAAGTTTAAACTTGCAACTGTAATTATTTATTCGGCGTTTATGATTGTAGTTTAGTCCCAGTTAGCTCTGTGACACTAAAAAACGTACTGTGATTTAAACTTTTTTGTCCAAGTCCGGATACCAATTGTTTTCGTTCTCGCAAATTCAGATTTGTAAGTTTTAAAATGTGTAAAACCAAGAAACTATCGGTCCAAACTCGTGAATCGATCGCAAGTCTTTATAGTCTAGGCAAAAGTAACCGTGCCATATTCGCCGAATTAAAAATACCTCGACGTAACGTGGTCTATAACGTGAATAAGATGCACCCACCAGGAGCTTTGGGGATAGAAAACGTTATGGGCGGGGCGGCCTCGACAAAACTACAACTCGCGGGCTCGGAGATAGCAACTCAAACCGATGAATCTAGGGATCTGCCTTTGAGTACTTCTACAATGAAAAAGAGAATGAGAGACGTAGTTGCAGTGGGCTAAAGAACATAAAAATTGGACGCATGAAGAATGAAAGAAAGTTTTTTGTGGAGTGTTAAGTTAAGAGTTGGAGGTTTTTGGGTCCAAGAGGAGAATGTATGTCCGCAGGTCAAAGGAAGAACGAATGTTAGATCCATGTGTAATCCCGACTGTAAAATACGGCGGAAGCTCGTTGATGATTTGGGAATGTTTTTGAAGAAGAACGACTGGAGACTTGGTAACAAATGAAGGAATTCTAAAGAAAGGATACTATAAAAAAATATTAAAAGAAAATGTAGTAGGTTCTGGCTAGCGCCTGACCGACAGAAAATCTTCCAACATGGCAACGATCCCAAGCATTTTTCGAACATGTGTAGAGTATTTGGAAGAATTGGAAAGGAAGAATGTACTAGAAGTAATAATTTGACTGTCACAAACGCCCGAATTCAACCCAATTGAGTTGTGGGAGAAATTGGAGAGGGAAGTCAACAATAAATAAATAGATTTTCCTAGACATTATTTAGAAGAAATACTACAAATAAACAGCCTGCTATAAAAAATTATATACAAATAAACATTAAACGACTTTTTAAAAAAATGTAAGAGACGCCGCTCGATAAGCATCGCGTGAATTCGCCAAATTATTAAAATTTCATAGTAGCTGGACTTGTTCCTAACACTAATACAGAATAATCTGATATTTCCTTAAATTTTCGGAAATATACCTGAGCTATTACAAATTCTCTGGTTTTTATTGGTCTTTGATAACTATAAGTTGTACAGAACAATAAAAAAAGTTTGGACAGGTCTAAGGACCTCTGTTTTAAAGATTACAGAGCCGTATCACAAGAATTTTTTCAAAAGTCCCTATTTGTCTATAAAGTTTGTGAATTTAGTTTTATTCTAATGCAACGAAACAACAATTTCAAGTAGAAAATCATTTGAAAGAAAGACTTCGAAGGAAAGTACATGTGTTCTTCTTTGGAAAAGAATTTCTGACACAGGACAAAACTCGGTTCGAAATGATAAGGACTACTGTGAAATTGTTGCTAGAAAAAGCATCCTAGAAAGTCTATTATGAAAGAAAGAAGTGATACTGTAGTATAAAGAAGAAACTATACAGCGCAGCACTCATTAGATAGCTATAACTCAAAAAAAAACATAATATTCTGTCGAAAAAATCGAAATAATTTTCAAAATATCCGTTAAATTTGGCTTGTTTTGAATGCCGTTAACTTTAGCAAGCTTTGGATGACGTGAAATGCCACGTCCAGTATTTGTATACTTAAAATGTGACAGTTACTTTATAGGTTATAATATCGATCAAAGCATATATGTAATACTCCTATATGGGCAGTATTCCGATTAAGTGAAACAAATATTGTATCGTTCTCTCTCTCCTCCGAGCGCTTCAGTTAGTTCTGCGCATCTTTTGCGCGTATGAAGCATGCGCAGTATAGATAAAGTACGTATGGACGTTTTTTCCCATACCAACTGTCCATGGAAAGTCATGGAAAAAGTTAAAACATCGTTCTATACGTATTGTATTGTACCTGAGTGTGAAAACTCTATTTGAAGGAAAACCGATAGAGTTCAGTTTCAATGCTTTTACTCCTTTGACCTTTGATGTAAAATTTTGATTTGATGCAAAATATGCAGTAATCATGAATGACAGAATGTTAGAAGAATAAACAGAATTTAAAAACACTCCAGGGAAACAAAAATAAACACAACCAATACAATAAATCCACGACGTGTCATTTTACGTCACGATCAATGATGAAGCGTTTATTAATTTTGACTTTCGGTAGCTTATTTTTTACTCTTTAATAACCATTTTATACAGTTGAGAACCAATTAAATGGAGAAATAATAATTTTATTATAATATTAGGACTATAAAGTCTCTAAGAAAAAAAATAATCAAGTGAATTTAATTTACACAGATGAAGTAGTGAACGTTTTAAATAATGTACAAATATTAAATGCAACATAAAATGAAGTGGAAAAAAATTTCTGTGACTTTGAAATCGAGTAAAGGTGATTCATATGACTGTACGACTCACATGATTGATTCACGTGAAAAATTATAACAATAGTTATTTGTAAGCATCGTTGCAATTAAAGTTGTTTGTTTATGGATAGTATGAGCGCTTATCAGATAATTTTCTGTTTAAATTATTTTAATAAAAAAATGCAATTATTATTTCAAATATTAAACACATAAATAAATGAAGTTCTATATGATTAACAGTTTTAATTTTATATAATGATAAAAAATATGGTTTCAAAAAACAGGTAAAAAATTGACGTTTTGGCCTATTTTAATTTTAATCTGAATTCTTCGAACTATAATAACACTCAGTCATCTATTTTTATATCGATTTTAGTGATCATTTAATAAAGTTTAATTTAATTTACAGTCGTATGAGAAATATTTATTCTAACACCGGAAAACTGTTTTTAATATCTTTTTATTCATCACATTAAGAAAAATATCAACAACTACAACTGAATCAACAACTTAGTGAATTCATCCCTTATGTTTGAAACATTTTGATTTTTATTAAAAATATTGCCGACATTATGTTTATAAAATATTGTTTTCTTGATTTTTATTATTCATATTCATGTTTAACAATTTTAAATAATGCCAAAGTTGGGTCTCCATTATTTTGTGTCTTTAGTAACTTGTTTAAATTTGAAATTTTCTGGATCGTAATTTAAGCATTATGATATCAAGGTCACGTTATAGTCTGTCCTTTTACCACTGATTCCACCATTTCGAGATATCACGTAAAAAATAATCTCTATAATAGTTACTAAGAATCCTATATTATAACAAAATGGTAGTTTTCATTTATTTATTTCAATTAATTGAATTTCCAATTAATCAATATTCCTGTCAAAGTCAATTTGAATATTGAATTTTGAATTCCAGGAGCTTAAAAATTTTTACAAGCTTTAATAACATCAAAATTATCGGAAATCTTAATTAATTATATCCCAGACGATGAATATATATTGAAATATATTGAAATTAGCCCATTTTGGTGTTTTCTTGCCACGATCCCATATATATAAAGGAGTTTTACCATTCACCTTTGAAATAATTTCGAAAATGTATTCCGCTGTTCTTCAAAAACAAATGCCTCGATAAATATTGAATTACAACTCCTCTGTAGAGCATGATGTAAATCGACCTTTTTGTCAATATTAACATCCCCAATGGTTCGCATTTGCAAGGAGAGGGTATAACTACTGACTAGTTTCGACGTTATTACGTCTCATCTGAGCAGTTTAACACCCCTCGTTCGGGCTTGACACCCGAACTGCAAGTCAAACGTCAAAAAACTCGAGAACGGCTGGACCGATTTGGCTAAATTTGGTCTTGAATTATTTGTGGAAGTCCAGAAAAGGTGAATGATTATGAAAATGCTCGGAATTGAATAAAAACAACAATTTTGTTTTTATTTGATGTTTTATCAGAAATTAAATTTATAGTTGTTTGTCGATGCGGCGCCGTGTTTAGTCCGAGATATTCACGTGCTGATCATTATTTTGGTTAACTATTTTTTTTTTTTCGATAAATAGATTTCAATTAGAATTTGATAAACAATCAGTAGTTTCTCTGTTTTTTTTTTATACAACATACAAACATCATCATGAAACAGTCAGTACATTAATTTTGCGTGAAAAATGTTGGATTTCTTTCCAATATTTCTTCGATTATTTCAATTTTTGTTTTAATTTTTCTGTTACTTCACTACTTTCATACTTTTACAAACTTTTGCTTCACCTCTACATCCCCTAGTAAAACTTTTTATATTCTTCCCTTCACTTTGCTTCGCTGCTTTTGAGTGAATCCGCAATCTTGCGATACAATTTTGAGGTACTTTCAAAGGTTTTTTTTAACATAGTCTCCTTTTTAACTCTTCCAAATAATAATTACAGTCATTCTCCTCAGAGTTAAATAATGCTCTAAAGTTATCGTCTGTGGAAAATCTAACTCATGCCAGAAAAAAGTCGCTGGGGATCGAACCTGGTGAATACGGTGGGCAGTCAACCAATTCGAAGTACTTATCGTGAATTTTACCCACGGCTATCACCAAAATTATAAAAAAGTACGTATGAAAAAGTACTTTGTTTTTTTTAAACACTTTTTAAGCAATTTCTCTATTAACCATATCCATTAATGTTGCGTAATAATCTCTTGTTATTGTTTTTCTTTTTAAAGATAGTCGATAAACACAATGGCGTGCTTGACAGATTACGGTTATCTCAATCAGATAGTGTGTCATGATCGAGAGTTCGTGTATTAGGAAGTAGTAAATACTCAAAGAATTGAAGCATGCAAAGACGACGTTGGTGCACAAAAAATGAAATAGATAAGTTCCAACACTTGTTAGATGGAATTGTAGACTTGTATAAATTTTTTTAGGTGTCGTTTCAAACTCTCGGGAGTTATTTCAAGCATTTTCTTTACAATTCATGCGATTTCTTCGTTTCAATATCTTTTTTTGTCCAATTACGGCTTCCCAAAAGACATCGGCCTTTGTTAACGTCAAAGGTTCTATATAAAGGCCTATGTGCTCAACGGCCCCTTGGCCTTTCTAAATGTAACTATGAACTATATACGGTTGTATAGTTCGAGTCTCCACCTTTAACCCAACCTATATACCAAACCACATCCACTTCCTTCGTCAGGATAATACGGAAGTCTCACCAATATCATTAACAGAACCATTTTGTATTATGTATTTCAACAAGTAAAGATGCTGCTTACTTAAATTCGGTGTTTCTCGTTAGACGTCCGGTTTCTATCCTTATTTTGTGAATTGTTATTAATACAAAACATTTCAATCAAATCAAGTCTTTCCACCCGTCACACTATACATTTGATTTGATATAAATTTTTCTTTGGGGCTAGTTTATTTTATTTGATGTGTTATTTTCATCTCGATTAAACAAAAGCTGTTTAAAAATGATCTCGCTCACACGGTTTATTTCTAAAATTAATTCTCATCAAAAATCCCTGGACGTGTCTTAAATTTTCTAAACCGTATCCTAGGCGTAATGATGTTAGAAGAACGTGACTTCGGTCTAAAAATACACTGATTTAGTTGATGGCTTGCCAGTGGGAGATAATCATTATTTATAAAGATTAATTGTTCGAAACACTGAACTTCCAGTTTTTTTTTTCGTCGCACATTTAGATGTACATCGTTTATAGGAAATAAACCTTATATCAGATAACATTTTGAGCAAAGCTACCGGAAAAAATTTATAAAATTTATATTAGGGTGGCCCAGACGAAACTTTTTTTAAATGACTTCGTAAATTGATTCCACACACTGTTTCGTTAACTTTGTAACAAGCTGAATGGCTTGTTACGTTTTTCTTCAAACATTTTGAATATTCCTTTGTTCACGTATTGTGGCACAGTAGTCACTTCGTATTTATTTATTCTAATTTTCGAGTTTTTGAGGAAATCAACCTTCCATTCCATTCGAGAAATTCAATAAAACCTCGAAATTCTTCCTCTACTTATCTACACTTTGAATCAAAGTAAATTTTAGTAAATTTGTAAATCTTTATATTCGCTGTTCTACAACTGCAACAATTGGGAATCCCGTTGAGGGCTGCAACCATCCCGGATTTCCATAGATAAGTCCTAATATTATATTTAATATATAAATAAATCTGAGTTGTTTTTAATTTATAACTGCTTTTGTTCGTTGTGCTCTTTTGAATAGGCGGTTAATGTGGTTTTATTATTTTTTCAATAAATTTATTTGTCGCTGAAACTTTTTTTATTGTTCTTAGCAATAAATATTACTTTGGATAATCGTGTCCGGGAATAGTTTTAGATTGTTTAATTTTCATTTTAATTTAATTCATAAGGTGTTACCAGCTTTTCCGCCTTCTTTATTAATTTTTAATGTCATTCGTTAAAAAGCTTGTGCCGTACATATCTGAGTACCAGTTTTTATATACTTCAACTGAGGCCGAATACCACTTCCTGAGTAAGAATCTCTTGCCGGGGATTTAAGGTTACAACTTTTACTTAGGTCAGTCAGCAATTTTAAGCAATTTAATTAGCTACGTGAATGCTAGAGGGCGTTGTTTCATATATTTTAGATATAGTAAATTGACAAAAAATAGCGAAAAAGGTATGTCGATATCTTTTTTAATTATTATATTATAAATTATATATTATAAATTTTAATCATTATTCAAAACTGTTATACTTGTTTGCCAGTGAATCAAAGCATAAAATATAAGTAAAAACCAACATATAAAATTTAAAATATGAAATAATAAAAGACGAAAAACCACTCAGATTAGATATTTCTTGCATTTAGCAACACACATACACTACACGATGCGAACGATTAACCGCGACAACAGAGTCCTCCCGGAATCTCCCATAGAACTAGAGGGAAAGGAAGGAGACTACGCGCGAAACCGCGACGCGGTCTAACCGAATAGAACGACAATGACAGTGTTTTTAAAACCGTTTTAATTGTCTTTTTAAATAGTTTTTAGTAAGAGCGTTCGACAAAGTTATTTGGAAAGTGGATTTTATTATAACACTGTTATTATTCATATGATTTGAGTTTAATTATTATAAATAGAGTACTTCTCATGATTTTTATATTGTAGTATATTTAATCGAAAAACTAGAATGTATTACAACTTGTAGAATAGTTGTGAAAATTCAGATTCCTCTGAATACGTTTTTAATGAGATCGGAGATCCTGTTAGGTCTAAAAATTCACCAAACAAAACATCACCTCATGATTAAGTTACAGCTTGAAAAATGCTATGGGTTAGAAAAACTTAGTACAACTTGCAATTGCTGCATTTAAGTCTAGTTTAGAAGCAATTGATACGGATGAAACGTGAATATTATAACAAATATAACGCATATAAAATAATGTAAAAGAGCTAGTAGTTTGAGCCAGGGATATATCATCAAAAAAAAGGACGTCGTGCTACTGATAGGGAATACATTGAACCTCTAACGTTCATTGGAAGTTCAGACAAAGTCGGAGTCAATGAAGATTAGAATAATGGACCTAAAGACCATTGAACTTTATATCTCATCTAAAGTTTCCTTGACTCAGATTTCGTATCAGTTTTGTTGTAAAAATTTAACAATACGTGAACGACAATTTTTATATGCGAACTGATTCGGAATTAGATCCGCGGACAAAGCTAATGTCACGTGTGACCGTTCTCAAAGTCAGAACATTTTTATTTATAACACAATTTCAAGAAATGATAAAAAATACGACGAAAATGGTAGGACGAGTGAAAAAATAAAATTAATTTTCGATTTGTTACGTAAATTATTGAATTAATCAACAGGGTTTATTGTTTTGGGAGACAGTTCGTCTGTAATTAAAATACCGAGATAAGTATTTTTAGAAATTGAATCGGTAGGTTTGCCAAAAAGTTAATTTAAGTGTAATATTTTTGTTAGAAAAAACAAATCCAATTAGTAGAAGTCCGTATCAAAGTTTTAAATGAAATAGAATTAGAATTGTTAACCAGAAAAAAAATTATGCACTTAAACTCATTTTTAATGTTATCAATATTTATCTTTTGATAACATGATAATATGAAAAGTTTCCCAATGTCGTTGGAATTTCCGTGATAATTTTTGACGTTTCTTGATTTTTACGTTATATTTATAAAAAATCGATGACGAATATTTTCTGATAAAGAATATATATTAACAACGTAACATAAATGATACATTGAATTTGTATGTATAAATAAGATGTATAAGGTTGCCAAATTATTAAGGAAAAGTGAATTAAGCAAAAAACAAAAAATATCATCGGAAACTACAAAACCCCAAGTGGTTAGGTTGTGAGCTGGTGGAAGGAAACTAAAGCAGACAGGCCTGCAAAAACTGGGACGGAGAGACAGTTCCAGTCTTACTACCCATGAAAATTTTAAAGGATGCTAGTGATAGATATTCAAAGCGATTAGACCAAGGATCATTGAAGAGAAAACAAAAAAGATGAATGAAATTCACGAAATACTAAATTTAGAGTCTCACTATATATAATACTGTTGGTACAAGACTCTAGATACGGGAAAAACTGTTGCAAAGACTGTAACGGAGAAACAGAGTATCTGCTCTGTCGTTACCTTGCCTTTACGAAAAAACGACGTCAAATCCCCTGGGCACATTAGATTGTCTCGAAAGAACCATCATAAATAGAAAAAGTAAAAAGCTTCTTCCAGTATTGAAAAGGATGGTTAGATAATGAAGTTCCAGAATTGTGGAAAATGAACCACACAATGAACCTTAGACATCCGAATGAACCACGGCAAATATAGGTCGAGGTTGGACAGTTTACGAAAAAAAAAATGTTCTGAATATGATTCTAATTATTCTGAAAATCCACTAAAAGCGTCTAACATTCTTGATACAAAATTAAATGACGTCCAGAGATGGTTATACTTAACAATATTCAATTTCCGCAATCCTCTAATATCAAATATCGAGAAATACACTTTGACTCGAAACTCAACTAGAAAGAACACAAACCCATAAAAAGGTATACACTGACTACGTTGAAATACGAAATTGGCCCTAGAAAATAAAATACAACTATAATCCAAGGATGCCAACCCAAAATATGATGGAATGTGTCAAACCAAACCTAAGAATCCCATTTGTATAGGAATAAATTACAGAACCAAGTACAAAAGACTCCTTCTCCATAAGACCATACAAGGCTCAGAAGGAACTGGCAAGCTGATCTGAGAAACGATTAAAGGGGGGCATCATTGGATAAGACTTTATGACGTCAATAGGAGCTGACCTCCTCCAAAGCCAATCAATAAGTTTATAGAACTACTTGTTTTGATTGCTTACAAAAATGTTATAATCAAAATCAAATACTCGCGATGGTAATTTTGAACGGTTTTTTGATTCAATAACAAAAAAACTTCTTAATGATAAGAAAACTTTGAAATGTTTAGGTTTTCATACAAGATGATTGACAATAAAATCAATTTAAAAAAGATATAATATGTGAAAGGTGTGAAATATGATTTTTTTTATTGGAAACCTAGTGTGAATACCTAAAATTAAACTGAAAATATAGAAAATTTGTTCAAAGATTTAGATACTCACTTTCCTGTTCGTCGAGGTCTGCAAATTTGATTCCACCGCTGGAAAAAAAGAAACAATATATAAAATGATGTTTAAATTATTAATATTTAAATAATAATGATTATGTTTATTGTCATGTTATAATTATAAACCCAGAGTAACCAAAATAAAAAGAAAAACGAATAAGCGAAATTGGTTTTATAGCCCCCGTAACAAAAAAAAATCAACCAAAAGTTTTTTCATTTCACTTAATTAAAAATTGAAAGTCACGCGCAGTAGTAAGTGGACGCACACAATGAGCAATTGGAAAGGAAACTATCCTAAAAACCATTGAAATACCAGCCCTTTTCTTTTTTCTATATCCATTTCCAGAATAATCCATAATAAATATTTCCCCCAATATCATAACAACAACTATCTCTCTCTTTGTGTTTAATGTTTTAATTTTTGATTTTAATTCAGAATAATGTACCGACTAATACACGAATTCATAGAATCCTCGCATGCTCAGTTCAAAATGCTAAATTAGTTAATTTATTTTCATTGGTCGCCCAATCTAGTTGTATAACGCCGCTGGGCAAAGTCAGCATTATTGAAAAAATAGACACTTCGATCATTAGCTGTGTCTATGCTTGACATTTCACTACTTAATTTAGTAGCAAAATATCAGAAATCACAATAGAAAACAATAATTAACGAGGTGTAACAACAAAACAAACATTTAATAACGACATTAAAACGCAAACATTCAGCGTAAAAATGATTCCAGCCCTGTAAAACAACGACTGCAAGCGTCTCGACAACCCATAAGCGCCTGCCTACTCGGATGATCCCATTGAAAATCCGTCCCTGGTACGGTGACGATGCTGCGCAATAGATTACGTGTTCCAACCGGGCAATTACAGTTATAAGAACGATTCCGTTTTGTGTTCCAACCGACTTAGGCATCGTTTGTGAATCGTTTCCAGGATGGTTGTTTCAATACTTGGTTGTTATTAAGAACTCTGCAAAGCGGGGACGTCTTCAAAATATTCCATTATTTTGGACTATAAAATATTTAAACACGAGCACTAATTTAAATATGGCGCCGATATAAGATGTCAACGCGCTGATGACATATTTCGGAACAACTCATCAACATGGCGTCAATTTATGACATTCATATATGTAATAGTTCTATATGGACAGTTTCTATAAGTGGAATGAAACAAATAGTGTATCGTTCTCTCTCTCCTCCGAGCGCTTTAGTTAGTTATTATTTTCCCACTACTGATATTTTAGATAATGTTCAAGCATGCGCAGTATAGATAAAGTAAAGTAGAGAACCGTATATGAATTTAAATAGGAACCTGTTAATAAGGTGTCGACAATATACTAGAACCAAGCTGGAACCTCGGAGGATAGAGAAATCATTGTCATTCTGTCTTCGTTAGTGGAACGCTTCTACTTATAGAAACTGTTCATATAGAATTATTACTATATTAGACCACGTTGTTATCCAGGATTTTATTTAAATAAATTAATATTTAATTTCCTTAAATTCATTATTATTAGATATATTTAATACCTATAAAATATTAGTTTCAAAAACAAATGTTTAGCTAAAATTTTTCACGAAAGAATTTAAACAAATAAAAGTTAAAATATTTGATGTTTCTGAATAAATGAAACTATACGGCGATGCGAATTCTTATTATCAAAACGAGTTTATAGATCTAGCCGGGACTAGACGGTATGTCATTGACGCATAGGTTAATCCCGTACAAAAAGATTCGAATGCTAATTTATAGTATAAAAAAGTCTTTGGATGTATATTTTAATATAAAACTAATCTTTTATTATAAATCACATTCCAAATTACTCCAGTGAAATAAAAAATAATTTGTTTTACGGGGGCTATTGAGAAAATACGGAATTAAAAAAAGGTTGGAAGTAAACTTATTTCAAAAACGACTCTAATAGTTCAAAAAAAATGAACATTAAAAAAGTACTTCATTGATTATTATGTACAGAAAATATATGCCACTTTTGTTAGACAAAATGTACTTTGAGAAAATAACATTCACCCCATATCAAATCTGATGCAACGTGAGAATAATAGCCATATCACATTGTAACAATTTTAGATTTCAAAGAAACTTAATCCGTTTCCAAAGTTTGCACAATAAACAACTTAACATGGTTGACTTGTAGATACCAGATCCAAAGTACGTATGTATTATCTTACAGCCGTTAAAATGAAGATTTAACTAATGCAGAAAACAAAACTACAATTTTATAGTCTGTAAGTCAGTAGAATTTGACAAAATTGCAATTATATATTGCTTTCATAAGTATGCACAAGTTTGAAAGTACCACTAAGAGTAAATTGGACGAAAAGGCGTCAAGAAATATAAGAATCACTACCTCAGCTGGTGTTGTTTTACTAATTTTGGCACCCATCTTATGGTATACCTTTACTCTTCTATTTTATATGAACGTTATTCCATTTTCAAATTGAACGCACCACTTCCGGTAGATAGTTTCATTAAATATTTCCTTAAATAAATATTTCATTAAATATTTCCTTTATAATACGATGCACACAGATACCAAAATATACGTCAACAACAGTCGCGTAGCGGTATCAAACGGAAATGTTCCATATTTTTTGAATAGTCGTAGTATTAATCATTATTAACGATGCTTATAATAACATTAGTTTATTTCACCCTGTAGGTGAATTGACAAATAAATTAAAAAAACGAAATGAATCAATTGAAATGATTCATGACTTTATTGCGCATATAAAAGTTGATAAATTCAAACTATTACAAATCGTTATGTGAACGTTTCAATTGAATGAATTTAGTAATTGATCACGCAAATTTTTTATTTGATCTAATATATTTCAACCGATCGTGCCTGACAAAATAATTATTTTTAAACTACATAGTTACAAATTATACTTTTATTAAAAGATATTCCATTTGGTTACCATTAAGAATTTAATCTAATAAACTTAACCTTACTTTTATTAATAAGTCGTTAATATACCGCCAAAATAAAAATCACGTTTTGATAGTTTTTAAAGCTTTATAAGAACAATAATCCATCTAATCTCATTTTTCATACTTTTACGTAAATGCCAGCACCCCAATAGTAACATTTCAATCTTGAACAAGCTAGTACAAATCAAAACAAACAGAACGGTTGTGTAGATGTGATTTTTATTAGAGCTAAAATATTTGGAAGAATACCGGTGTATACTGTTGCTTGGTGCATTAAAATGAATCAAAGTTTAAGTTCAATTGAATTTTTGAAGGCGCCTCAACAAGTAAACCAAGGTCCCTCGTCGAAGTTGAAGTATATGTACAGAAATCCACAAATATTGTTTTTGTGGAATTGGAGGAGGTACGAAATGTAAAATTATTGCTGAAATTTTGATAAAATATCTAGGTGAATAATGATTTAATTCAATGATACAATATTGATTGAAATTCATGTAATTTACGTTATCAAAATAATAATATTCAGAAAGTGAATAAATTTTCATGTATTTGATTACTAAATTTTCTCAATATTAGGATGTTAAATAAAGAAAATGGTTTATTCAAAAACTCCTAAAATATATTTTGATAAATCATTTTATTTAATAATTTCCAAGTGAATACATACAAAAATCGAATAAAGTGTGTGTAGATTACTTCAACATTCCAAATATTTTTGAAAACTAGTAACATATACTTGATAAACATTATATATAAATTGAAATTTACTATATCTAATATTATTGAGTCTGCTTGAGATAACCTTTAAAAGGTCATTAGACTTCCTATTAAGCAGATTATGTGTCTAATTGTATTTCCAAAATCAATATTGATTTCATATTAAACATCTGTCCCACATTAATAAATCATGATCACCAAACCTGTTTTATATAATATTAATTAAACTGAAGTTCGTTGAATTTTGTTTTGTATGAACACCTAGATTGCACAAAATAATTGTGTTTCAATTAATAAATATTCTGTTGAAGATGAGTTCATATCCAACATAATTGTAGCTAAAACTGATTGTCATGCATTATTTCTTTCTCTATTATCAAGATTATTGATAATATTAATTAACAGTTTTAGTAAACAGCAATTGAGGTATGTATATGTTTAGGGTGTCATGTACACTGTAACCCAAAGGGTTAACTGTAACCCTTCCTTTTCTTTCTGTGACACTGGAAATACTCATTTTAGAAAGTTTAGGATATGTGATGATTCTAACTGCCAAAGATCTTGGTCTTCTATTCTATATGCTCGAGGGTATAACGCTCTGGAGTTGCATAGAAAAAAATACTGAGTTTTTACCCTCTACCAGAACACACACGTTGCACTCTCTGCTAAACCTAGAGTCTTAAGGTGCCCATTAAGCCGACCAGACTCCTGTTGGTATTCCTAGATTATTTTTTCTCTAGGTTGATACATTCTTCAGATCTTCTCTGGTTATAGTTTCCCCCTGCCTATCTCAAACCCTGTAATTGTTCCAGTAACTAGTTTTTACCTCATCTATATTCTTTTCAATTGTTTTCGCTATTTCCAAAAGGGTTTAGGTCCTTTGACGGATTTATTCAACCCTACTTTCGTAAATCTGTCGGCTATTTCAAATCCCTTCACTCCAGTTTATGATTTACGATAAGATAAAATCAAAGTTCTATTGATGTGGAACTGTCATTATCGTTGCTTCAACCCTTAAAAAAAACAATTCCCACATGTAGGTCTCTTCTGTTTGAACTTCATCTATTGTAGTATTTTTAATATTACAGTTGTGCTCCACTTGAAGTTAGAAATAGTAGCAAAACGTTTCACATTGTGTTAAATCTGGTGATTAAGGTGGATGTGAGGCAAAAGCTGTTAGCCCATGTTCTAGTTACCTTATTTTCTCAATACAAATAGAGTTTATCCACTTTTGCAAATTTTTATGTTTTTTTTTTTCAATTGAAGGACGTCCCTACCATTCCTCAATATAAACTGACTCATTTTTACTAAGAAATTATTCAAATCAGTTGGAAATAGCCTTCATTACTTACTACATTATCATCACAGAGAAATTTAACAATTTTTTGAGCTTCTTTGGAAACTTTTTTTGACTTTGAAGAAAAGAGTTGGTATCTGAGAAAATTACTAAATAAACAAAAAGTTCTTATCAGTACTTAATATAAAACAAATTGAAAAAAGATGGTGTTTTAACTTGACATGCAGTAAATATAAAAAAACATACCCAAGAAGGACTGAAGCTGTTTCAGGTACTCGGAAAACCTGTAATGAATATAGTGTTAAAAATTGTTTGAAAACGCAATAAATCAATATTTGAATGTATACTCACCTTCCATCCAAGATTTTCGAAAAATGTACACAATCTTGCTTGACCTGTAGTTTTTCCTCCACATGGCCCTGAAAAAGAACGTTAATCTATGACATATATTTATATTGAGTTGATATAATTTTATACCAGGAAGTATTTATATTGATATTATGGCTTACATATAACAATCATCAAAATTAAATTCAACTGAAATACTTTACAACAATTATATAAATTTTTCTCAGAATCTTAAAATTATTTCTTCAAGAACAATAAACTAATTAAAATATTTATTTCCAATAAAAAGTGTAAGGATACATTCTTTTAATACTAGAGCTTTAGAGAGTGTTTGGAGCAATTTGCTGACTCTACAAATTCCTTTTATATGCTTAGTAAATATTGGAAACAAATTATAAAAAATATATCCTCATGAAGTTTTGTAATCAAAAATACATATTCATTTTTCATACCTATATCTGCTAAGTAGGTATATGTAATTTTACAATGTTCAAAATATTGCTCATAGTATAATTATAAATTTTAAAATGACCGAAAAATTATTACATGAACGAATACCTTACAACGAAAACTATAGCCATAATTATTTTTATATCATTATAAAATCTGAATTAAAATCGATACACTTACCTCCAGTAAGCACTAATTTGTAGAGGATATGATTGTTCTGATTTTCTTCCATGATTAAAAAAAATGTTAATGAAAAATATTTTACTTCAACTGGAAATGGATTTAAAAATTCATGAAAAAAATGATTTTATAACTGGTCTTATTGTGAGGAATAAATAAATGTATAATGTGATTTATGTCAAGAACTGGAGCACATGATTTAAATTTTGTTACTTGTAAAACGCATTTTGGATTTTTCGCGAGTCTTGGCGACGTAAACACCGCACGAGGCGGAAAAACGTTGTCTAAAAGACAAGCAACAGAGACCCAATTTTGTCAATTTCAATTCTTTAGCGCATTGCGCAAACGCATGTGCAAAAATAGATTTTGAATTGACAGGAGCAAACATAAAGAAGCACGTGTTTCCGGCACGACATGCGCCGATTTGACTTCCGGTATTTTCTTTGAACTTTATTAAAATCTACGTTTAAAGTTTGAACTTTATTTAGTACATTAAATAATAATGAATTACATTAAAATACATAATTACCTTTATAGCCCTTTTATATAAACTTATGCTATAAGTCGTATTCTTTTTCGTGAAAAGTGATTTCTGTGTGTTAACTTGACATATGTCAAGATGACATCGATGACACATAAGTAGTGGCTCATATTTTTATTACTAATTTATATTTTTATTTTAAGAAAATGGTGTAATAATATCTGATAAAGAATAAGATACTGCATTTAATGCAAAATACTAATAATGGCTAACACAGGTGTCTTACCCTTCGTTAGAGGGGTCGACTTTACTAGAAATGATTTTAGTGTAAGTTTATATTTCAACTTTTTGAATAAAATTTTAATGTTTATTTCGTAGGGAGATAGATTTCCTTGTGCTGTAAGTTCTATGACTGGGGTGCAATGGCTGAAATTAGATCGTACAAATTTAGAAGAAATCCCAAAAGAAATGGGTAATCTTCTAAAACTAGAACACCTGTCTTTAACTAGGAATCATCTTGAGAAACTATATGGAGAACTGACTGAATTAAACTGTTTACGGACACTGAACTTAAGACATAATAATATTAAAACTTCTGGTATTCCTGCAGAGCTTTTTCACTTGGAAGAATTAAGTACTTTGGATTTTAGCCATAATAATTTAAAAGAAGTTCCAGAAGGTTTAGATAAAGCTAAATCTTTGCTAGTTTTGAATTTGAGTAACAATCAGTAAGTGGATATTCAAAAAATGATAATTTTGTGTGAAATTAAAATTTTTTTTAGAATTGAATCAATTCCCAATTCACTGTTTATAAATTTAACAGACTTATTATTCTTGGATTTAAGTGAAAATAATTTAGAAACTCTTCCACCACAGACTAGGAGGCTTGCTAATTTACAAACATTAATTTTGAATAACAATCCTTTGGGTCATTTTCAGCTTAGACAACTACCTTCGTTACTTAATTTAGAAACTTTACATATGAGAAACACCCAAAGAAATTTGAATAATTTCCCTACAAACTTAGAGAATTTAATCAACTTGACAGATATTGATTTGGCCCAGAATAACCTGCCCAAAGTACCTGATGCCTTATATTCATTGCCAAATTTGAAAAGACTCAATTTGAGTGAAAATGAAATCAATGAACTTTCTTCAGGTAAGATTAAAACTTTTAAACCATTTGTTACTTCTATCAAGTTTTTGATTATTATTTGTTTTTCTCAATTTTCCATCTTCATAGGAATTTATTTCATTTTTATAATGTTTTTCCCTACTTCAAGTTCTTCTTTTATCATTTACAGCCTGTTTCATAATCTCACCCTAACTGACACTTTAACTAAAGGTTCATTTAAAGGGCCTTTAACTTACTTATTAAAGTGAAGTAGTCCTATAATCGATTTCTAATGGTCTCTCAAGTAAAGGCTCCTTCAAGACGTTAAAAGGGGGTTGAATGTATTATGAAATTGGCTGTTAGGATAAATTTTACCTGAAATGTATACATTTGATCTATTGTACTTATTATTTTAAATGTAAATTACAAAAATTTCAAATTCAACAGGGCAAAACATCTTTTATATTTAATTCTATTGCCTTTTATGGTAAATGAATATTACTTTGAAAACGTTTGTGCTCATATTTTCAGCTATGGAAACTTGGCAAAAATTAGAAACCCTAAATTTATCCCATAATCAAATCTCTTATCTTCCGGCTTCTTTATGTAAATTAACAGCATTACGTCGTTTCTATATCAATGATAATCAATTAGATTTCGAAGGAATACCATCTGGAATTGGAAAATTAGGGAATCTAGAATTGTTCTCAGCTGCAAATAACAGGATTGAAATGATTCCAGAAGGACTCTGCAGGTAACCTCAACATCTAATACCTATTTGTATAATAATCAAATCAAATAATTTCACCTTCAGCAAAATTATCATATAATTTGTTATTTACCCACACCATTCTTTTACCGGCTTAGTTCTACTACAACCCAAAATTTCTGCTTAAAATAAGATTTTTTCAAATATTGATAAGATTAAAACTTTTTGTTACAAAAAGACCAAATTTAGGTAAATTTAAGAAATGCTTCATATTAAAATCAAGTCATCTGACTATAACTTTAGTGCTTGCCAAAATGATTATTTTACCATCCAGAAGTGTGCTATAGCTATTATGCTTTCTAAAGATTCAACGAATGGACATTTGATTGATGCAAATGAGAATTACTTTTTGAGAGGTCAATGTAAGAATACCTTCAACTGAGCTTCTGTTATCCGACTTAAGATACTTTTCTAGAGATTATGGTAAGACCATCCCAGTATACAAAAGAAGAATTAACATTCAGGATTCCTACAGCTGGATCTCCATTATTCATATCATGATTATAGCTTGCTAGAGAACATCCAGGATCAAACATATATATTAGTAGAGATTTTGTCCATTAACAATGATCCCAGTGTATTATTAGAAGTCATACCTTTGCTTTTGTCTTACGCACTAAGCTCTATGGCATATCTCAAGATTTGTGAACATTACCTTGAAGATATTGAAATTCAAGCAATTATATCACCAACTAATAGCTTTTTCTCAATCTCAATCCACTAAAGCCTCTTTGGGATTTTGGAATGTAATTATAAAAATAAATAATATCATATTTGTGAAGTTGTATATATTTATTTTATATTATGTAAATAGCTATTTGAATTTCTTGATACCAATTTTTTTTAAGGTGTGGATCATTGAAAAAGCTGAACCTAAGCTCAAATAGACTAATAACATTACCAGATGCTGTACATCTTCTAACAGATTTGGTTACCTTGGATTTGAGGAATAACCCTGATCTAATTATGCCACCAAAACCCGTTGAAGCTACAAGAGGAGCTGGAATTGAATTTTACAACATCGATTTTTCTTTGCAAAATCAACTTAGACTTGCAGGAGCACATGTACCAGCTCCAACACCCGTACAAAGTACAGTATACTTTATTAAATAATTTAACGTACAGAATGAAGAATTTGTTGTATTTTATATTTTTTATAGATCCAAGTAAAGATCCCATAGCAAGAAAAATGCGCTTGAGAAAAGGAAGGAGAGATCATGAGGAAGCAGATCAGGATCAAGCAAAAATTTTGAAAGGTATGAAGGATATTGCTAAAGAAAAAAACAGAAGTATCCAGGAAGACACTAAGGTAGAATCTTTAAAGTAAGTATGTTTCTTTTGAATGAATTAATATTTGGAATGTATTATTTAGTAGAAAAGTTTCAATCTGTTTATATTTTAGACCGAAACGTTGGGATGAAGCTTTGGAAAAACCCCCTCTTGACTATTCAGAATTTTTTGAGGAAGAAGCTGGGCAAGTTGCCGGTCTTACTATATGGGAAATTGAAAATTTCCTACCAAACCGCATAGATGAAGTAGCATATGGAAAATTTTACGAAGGCGATTGTTATATTGTACTAAAAACTTCTTTAGATGAAAATCAGTCGCTTTCTTGGGAAATATATTTTTGGATTGGAGGAAAAGCATCAGTAAGGAATAAAAGTTTAATGTTTCTTAGTGAGTATTTTTACTAACATGTCTTTATTTTTATTCCAGCTAGATAAAAAAGCATGTTCTGCGATACATGCAGTTAACTTAAGAAACTATTTAGGAGCCCAATGTCGAACAATCAGAGAAGAACAAGGTGAAGAATCAGAAGAATTTTTGAGTCTTTTTGAAACTTCTATAACCTATATTGAAGGAGGCCGAACTTGCAGTGGGTTTTACACAGTTGAAGATATGGTGAATTTGAATATATTAATATTCTCTAATTATTTGCTTAAACTGCTCTATGCTTTCAGAACTTTGAAACAAGATTATATAGAGTCCACCCGGCTGGACCTTCAGTTCATTTAGAACCTGTATCAGTTTCGGTATCTTCTTTAGATCCTAGATTCGTATTTATATTGGATACTGGAATGATTATATTTGTTTGGAATGGTAAAAAAGCGAAAAACACGTTAAAATCAAAATCTAGATTAATGTGTGAAAAGATCAACAAAAACGAAAGAAAGAACAAAGCAGAAATTATTACAGAAGCAGCTGGTAGTGAAAGTAAAGATTTTTGGAAACATTTAGGTATAGAAGATGGGTTGCCACCAGAAGAACCACTTAAGGTAAAATTTTTGTTTTCTTTAGTATTTATGTTTGTAAAAATTATTTTCTTTTTCTATACACAATGTATAAAATGACACTAAATACTTATTTATAGGAACATGTCGATCCAGACTTTGTTCCTGTGCCTCCGAGACTTTATCAAGTACAGTTGGGAATGGGTTATTTAGAACTACCGCAAGTTGAATTGCCCCAAGGCAAAATAGTAAATACGGTACTTTTAAGTAAAAACGTGTATATATTAGATTGCTACTTAGATGTTTTCGTGTGGTAAGTGAATTTGTTCTTTTTTTGTTGTTTATATTTGTATCTAAATAAATATAGCACCAATTAATTCATATTTATGTTTATTAATTGTACATTCATATATACATTTGAAATTTTTTTGAACAAAAGAACTAGTGGGGATTAAACCGTGTTGGAATTTTGAAAAGTTCCGACGTTTCTGCTCCCACTTTGGAGCTATTATAAAGGAGGGTCCTTATTCATTTATTGATCCAATTCCGTGGTCTCAATATGCCTACTCCTTGCAATTAATCACCCCTGTATGGATTTTGGAGCATCATGTACACTGGATCTATTGTGTCTCCCTTTCTTGCTGTAATACTGAATAACCCAGAGGTTACAGCTACCCATTATAGGGCCACATTTTTTTTTCTTGCCAAATCGTTTAATTTTTCTAGACAATCCCAAACGACTATGAATCACCCCCTTTGTTTGATTTTAAAGCCTCAATCTGCCTACTCCCTCGAATTTCATCTAGGAAATAATTTTTTTATGCTCACATAATTCTTACTCTACATATAATTAATAAAAACTTTTTTTTATATGTAAGGATTGGTAAGAAATCTACTAGACTTGTAAATGCCGCTGCTGTCAAATTATCAGAGGAATTGTTCAATATGATAGACAGACCGGATTACGCACGAGTTACAAGAGTCAGAGAAGGAACCGAAACTCAGGTATGTAAATCAATTGAAAATTTTTTAGATAAAATGTTTAAATTTATCACTAAGTCATTAAATATGATCTTCTCGACAAAAAACGACGGAAGAGACGGAAATATAGGTAAATAGTTTATTGACCCCATATGTATACAATTAGTCCATTCGTTTTTGTGTGTTTTTTTTTTAAGATTTCTAGAATGTGCAAACGAGGAATTGGCATTATTTCAAGTTTTTTGAAGATTTCTGTAGGACAAAAAGTATCTATAGGTTTACAAAGATAATAAATAGGAGTGTTAATTTTATAATTAATATATATAATTTTATTTTATAATACATTTGTTAACTTTTCCTCTGATATCACAAAATTCTCGTTTTTATTCTGTAGGAACACAATCGTAAGCTTTAGTTTATGAAAAACTTCGTATAAAAGTGGACCTTTAGTTATTGTAATAAGCATTTTGACATTTGACTGCATTTATTTTTCAGATATTCAAATCCAAGTTTATAGGATGGGACGAGGTGATTGCAGTAGATTTCACTAGGACTGCTGAATCTGTGAAGAAAACAGGCGTTGATCTAATAAAATGGGCACAACAACAAGAGACTAAAGCAGATTTAACTGCCCTTTTCACACCTAGGCAACCGCCAATGCCTCTATCTGAAGCTCAACAATTGATGGAAGAGTGGAATGAAGATTTAGAAGCAATGGAAGCTTTTGTTTTGGAAGGAAAGAAGTTTGTGAGATTGCCAGAAGAAGAATTAGGTATGTATTAAATTACATTTATAATTTGAGGTTGATAATTTTATTTTAAGGTACATTCTATTCCCAAGATTGTTACGTATTCTTATGTCGTTATTGGGACGATACTGATGAAACAGCACCAGAGGATGAAATGGATGATTTCCAATGGGTCTGTTATTTCTGGCAAGGTAGAGATGCATCTAATATGGGTTGGCTTACGTTCACTTTTACATTGCAAAAGAAATTTAAAGCTCTTTTCCAAGATAAATTGGAAGTTTTGAGAACATATCAACAACAAGAGAACATGAAATTCATGGCACATTTCAAGAGAAAATTTATCATCAAACAAGGAAAGAGAAATAAAAAATCAAATAAAAAAGAGGTTGAATTTTATCATCTTAGATCGAATGGCAGTGCTTTGTATACAAGATTAATACAGATCCAACCCAATGCTTCTTATTTAAATTCAGCATTTTGGTAAGTGTATCCTCACAATGATTCGGTTAAATTTGATATTCTTTCGATTTTAGTTATATTCTTAATGTTCCGTTTGAACAAGAAGATGATTCTGGTATTGTATATGTATGGATAGGTTCTAAAAGTGATCCGGACGAAGCTAGGTTAATACAAGAAATAGCAGAAGAAATGTTCAACAGCCCTTGGGTGACGTTACAAGTATTATCCGAAGGTGAGGAACCGGATAACTTTTTCTGGTTAGGTCTCGGCGGCAAAAAACCGTACGATCAAGATGCAACGTTTATGGAATATACAAGGTTATTTAGATGCTCCAACGAAAAAGGATATTTTATTGTTTCCGAAAAATGTTCAGATTTCTGTCAGGTAAGAGGAAATATATAAAATACAAAAATTATTTCAAATATTTTTTTTTCTTCAGGATGACTTAGCTGATGATGATATTATGATTCTCGATAACGGTGAACAGGTATTTTTATGGTTAGGAGCTAAATGTAGTGAAGTAGAAATAAAATTGGCAGTAAAATCTGCCCAAGTAAGTATTTCCTAGATACACTGCCCGACTGACAAACAAATGAACCAACTCCATAGCATGATGATTGTAGATATCTCCTCTGAAGTAGTTATTAATTACTGCCAATGATGGATCATTAAAGATCTTCCTCAAGCTTTAAATGCACCTTGGTGGTTCAAACTTACCGCAAGGAGCTGTATTAGGTATTTTTTAGACCATTCCACTATTTTTTCAGGCAGAGCTGCTAGTAATAAACATAAATGTTCAGGAGTATTAAAATAGGGACATCATTAGACAATACATTTACATTTTCTTTGATAGCAAAGTGATTTTGAGTGCAATTTTAAGCTAGATTGGGAGTGTAATAAATGCTAAGAGCTAACAGAAACAATGAGGAAACCCAACCAGATTCATAATCATATTTAATAAGTCATATGAATTACTTGAGACATCCAGAAATGACTTTAAACTAGTGGTTGGTCTTCTGACAGATAACCGCTTCCTCATTTGATAGATATGGCAGTGAACTACAACTGCATAAGCCATAGAGACAGTAGAGCATCTATTTTGCAAATGCCCTGTCCGTATCAACAAAAGGCTGAGGTATTTCGAAGGAGTAGTGTCTAGAAGAGTCTACATATTTTGGAGGAAACTTTAAATCTATGTTTTGGGTTTTCTTGTTAGATTAATTAATATGATATGGTAAATATTTCTTTTTGTTAATTAAATTATGTTTTTATAGGTTTACATTCAACATACTAGAGCTAAACAGCCTGATAGACCCAGGAAACTACTTTTAACACTGAAAAATAAAGAATCGACCAGATTTACCAAATGCTTCCATGGTTGGGGGCTCCATAAAAAACCCCCAGAATAGTATCACATATATATGTATTTATTATATATTTCAGAAAAATTTTGCTCCAACTATTTGTTTTAGTATACCAAAAAAATTGCTTGATATTCAATTTATAGTTTATATTTTTCACATTGTAATAATTTACTCCATATTTAATTTCAAATTTATAGCTATTAAAAATCGTTTATGAAACTTTTTTTTAATTGGTATTTATTTATTGACAAAATTTTCATCAAATCCTCTTTTAAACCTTCAATAGATTAAATGTCATATGGTTCATTCAATTTTATGCTTTGGATCGACTTAATTCCAAAAAAATTGATTTTAAAGTTCAACTCAACTGATGTTTGGCCGTGTTTACAATTTTTTAAAATAATACACACTATTTTAACAATCTTGTGTTTTATTTCTATTTCAACTGATAGAAACTTGTAATCAGTAAAATGACTCAGTGGGAAGAATAGTGAGATACATACAGTGAAACTTTATTAAAAGGGCACTGTACTTGTGAAAAAACATTTTCTATTTATAATTCTAATGATCCACCAGTACTGTTGCACTCAAAGACCTCTGTTGGTAAGAGTTTTTAATAAATATCTCCTTTGTAAATCCATTGAGATCCCCCAATTACAGATTTTTATAGTAAATTGAAAATTCTTCAACAACTTGGTGTTAACGAGCTGAATTTAGTGACTACAGGAATCAGTCGAACAAGGAAAACCCAGAGCCGAATAAGGTCCTAGTCAAAATTTATAATCAAAATACTTTTGTTGAATCTTATTTTTGGATAACAATGATATTGATTAGATAGGTGATAATTATTCTGTACAACAAATCTATTTTTTTATGATATATAAACGTCAGAATATGAATTTGGGGGAAGAATCTATAAGCTTTGAGTACACCTTTTATTATTAGCAGGTAATGATTTTGAATCAAACAAATGTTTGAAGATGAATTAGGGGAAGAATTAATAAAATTTGAGAATTTATTCTACTTTTTGTAACCAATAGTGTTCTGAGTGTCCAAGACCCAATTTTATAAGTGAGATTGAGCCTCAAACATCAGTTAAAATGACCATTACCAGTTTTTTCATGTTTTATAAATTTTGTTTAATGAAAATCTTCGGTCTAAAGTTACCGGCTGTCTGAGGGTTGGTTAAAATTTATTAAACGGAGGATGCAAATCTAACTTTTTCATATTGTTTACATTTTTACAATATTATAAATGGTTTTGGTAGAATGTGAAGATTTATTCTTTATATTTGATGAAGCCAACGATAATAAGAGGAAATTATCAACATTGTAGATGCGCCCTAGAAAACAAAAAGTTATTAGTTTTATAGCGAACTTTTAGATTTTCTCACATTTTTTTATTTTGTTGTGGTTCTATCAAAAACATGACCATTTTAGTTATTTTCATCATAAAATTATCTTGCTAACTCCTTCCATTTTTTTTGTTTTCCTTCCAAGTTATCATATCACTTTTTTTGGATTCGACTGTTTGTTTGTAAAGTTAAACATAGAAATTGCACGATTTTGTTGTTCTTTGATCATTTTTTTTATACAACTTTCTCAAATAATTCATTTCAATAAGATTTAATCTAATCCTAATTAGATTTTTAGGGAATTTTAATAAAAAAATTTTTACCAGCGTCTTGAATTGTCACTGTATTTTCAGAGTTCGACTGATTTCTTTGGGCTCTACTTTCAGCTTCATCTTATAACTTATAACTAATAAAAATTCTACAGTTAAAATTGTAATGAATTTACTGATATCGTTTATATATATGGGAATATGATTGGCTTCTGTTCTGGTATCCATTGTTGCTAAAGTTACTTTCATTTAAGAAATACTTCTTTACCATATTATCTATCCTTTTAGTATTGCAAAATAATTTGGTTCTACATTTAAATCATACAACAAAAAATTTCTGGTCCAGTTCTAAAAAGCAGCTGAAAAACATGAAATGGTTTGAGAAAAAGCTAATATAGAGGCAGTGAACTGATAATGATATGGTTTAATAGGTTCCACAGTTTCCATCAATTGTCCAAGATGAATAAAAAACTTTTATTTTCACTTTGCAAGGAAAATTAAGTAGACACATAAACCCAATATTAAGGCAGTATATCAAAAATATTTTAGCATTTTCACAATAAATTAATTAATATTGAGTATAGACGAAATGCATTTGCGCTGTAGACAAATATTCCTCACAGAAATCAAATAAATGAAGTTGTGCTAGGAATTCATAGGAAGGATTCAATAAAAATCGCAATGAGATTCAAATAACTAAAGCTTCTATTTCACTGGAAGAAAGCCATAAAAATATAATTAGCAAATAAAGGTACAACGTAGTTAACAAAGTAATGAGGTATATAAATAAAAATTTAAAACTACCTAGTGTTTCAAAAATTAGTCATCGTCGTCGTCATCATCAGATGGTACAAAGAGATCATTTTCTTCTAGGAAATTGGCTATATTTTTGCTTATTGCTGCTCCTATTAGTAATCCCGACGTTACAGTAATAAATATTTTTAAAATTCCAAAGGACGTTTTATGAGGTTCTTGTAAAACAACTCCATGTTTATTGGTTACACCATTTCTAATTAAATTTTGATTAACATTGGGATGAATTTTTAACATATAAACGGGTTTATAAAGTACACCAAATCGTGATAACATGTTTGTAAAATCGAAATAAAAATACTCTCAGATAATTAGAGTTAAATTTAGGTCAACCGACACACAATTTAATAACTTCTTTTTTAATTTATGTTATAGGTCTTATCCTACTTAACTTTCCTAAGCGAATTCTAATATTTATTAAGTTCTCATCTATATGTCCAATAAATCAGTTGCTTATGAGAATAAGTCAATTTTTGCTGATTATCATACGTAAAGATTTTGAATATTATTGATATAAACTAATATAAAAAAAATTGAAATAGTGGCTGTATATCTTACGCGACCACTTAGTTAAGACAGTAGATATGGTTAATCTATAGTTGAGAAGAAGTCTCTTTCGAATAAGCTTCAAGTTACACTTTCAGCTCAATATTTTTTTATGATATTTTGTATTGTCATAATTTGAGTGTCATAAAAAATTTAATACAAATTTCGCATCAAATTTCAACGGATTTGTTTGCTGATATGTGAGTATCGAATTTTATTCAGTTTATTATAATTTTTTTATGTATGATAAAGCGCACGCGCATTCTTTGCACATACTCTCTTAGTTATTCGTGATCTTTCATTCATCGTTAAATTATCCATTAATTATTGTTTTTCATGATTTATTAACGTCTACTGATAATTTATATTAGTCTCATACAGTTATTCAATAAATAAATTTAATATTGTCTTATGGCACCTGCTGAAGATTACGAACGAGACAGTGGGATGGAATCTCAAGAAGGATCACAATCCCAAGAACCTGAAAGTAGTAGTCAAAATGGTTCAGTAGAAAAAAAACGTCCTGAAATTGAAGATAGCGAAGATGACGAGGTAATCGTTGGTGATATAATCATAATTTATTTTATTAATACATAACCTTACTTTTTACACATTGTTACATTGGGTATAACTAATAGAGAAATAGGTCACCAAGAATTGTAAATATTCTGTTGATTCGTTAGATAACTTTGTGTTGTGAAATATTATAAAAGTGTACTGTATCTTCTTATATTTTATTTTCTAATTGAAATAATATACTTATTTCTAGCCAGATGAAACGTTATCTGAAAGGTTGTGGGGCTTAACAGAAATGTTTCCTGAACCCATTAGAAACTTCACATGGTCGGCTATGGTTAATACTAAAGATGGTATCAAATTTGCTTACAGCTTTTCGAGAAGTGCGACATGGGTAATTTTCAGCACATCAATTATACTATTTGCACCAGTTATATTTGAAGTCGAAAGAGCACAAATGGAAGAAATGCAGAAAAATCAGCAAAAACAGTTATTGCTAGGACCTAATTCAGCTATATCGGGAGGAGTACCTCCTCCCATTATGCCTCCTATGCCCTCTCAACAGAAGAGTTGAGACTCTTAGATTCTTAAAATATATTCACTTAAAATTGACTGTACATTATGTTTAAATAAAACCAATCTGTTTCTAATTAATGCATTTGACAGGTTGTAATAGTCAATAGAATATTTATGGTAGAAAGGCATGTTTTTTATAGTTTACAAAATTATTTGTGATACACAGATAACTGGTATTATATGCAACAGTAATCATTTGAAGGTTTTGTGAAATAAATAAATATGTTTGAAAAAATTTGTCTTGTTTTATTTATCAACGCATTGTAGAAATCGTGAATCCTGAACAATGAACATAATAAACTAGAGAAACATAAAAAGTGTAAAATTCTCAAATACAGTACAGGAAAGGATTAGTTCCGTATTTTAAGTCATATATTCATTCGAATTCATTCATGGTGGCGCCATCTATCGCGTTAACGAGAAATCATATCGCATTACATAATAATGAAACAGGGAGAGGTATGCATTTAATATGATAAAATCGCGTTTAATACTGCACATAAAAAAGTTTATAAAACAATAATAATAAAAAGATTCAATACTTTATGAACAGCAGTTAAAATAACATTAATAAGTGTGATAGTAAAGATACACTAAGTAAAAAAAAATTTTTTTCGCCATCTAGTGTCAAATACAGAAGCTAAAAATTACGAAACGAACGAATCAGTCCGGATTTACGATGTAGGGTTATATATTTAAGGTGATAATATATATATAATATCAAAATAAAATATTTCATACAACCAGTCGCATTATTTAATAGCCACACCTTATATATATATATATATATATATATATATATATATATATATATATATATATGTATATATATATATATATATATATATATATATATATATATATATATATATATATATTATAATCCCTTATTTATTGAATTTTGAAAACAAATTTGAATATCTTTCAAGGAATTGTGTAGGATAAAAAAAACAAAGTAAGTTTTTTACATTTTTTATTTTGTCCTTGATGATGCCTCTTGTATAAAAAGGTTTCAGAGGCGAATACAATTTTTGGGGGAAGCTCACATTTACCACAGTAACAAATTTTGAGCATTGATATGATAAATTCAACAACAAAATGCATGAAAGTTTATTCTATCACATTTTGTCATCATTATTTGAAAAGAAATTATTACGATTCCAATTAATTTACGAAAAATTTCCAAATAAATCTCTTGTAATAAAAGCTAACACAGAATATAACATATACAGCTTCTTCGTAACAAATTTACTTGCTTTTCCATACAGAGTGTTTTCAAAAATATTAGTTGATTGGTTCAAGAACGAAAAGAAGTTTGGTGGTTCCAAACATATAGTCTAAGAGCGAGCAACGTTTTTGAGACAGAATTTCAGGTAGGCCAATTTTTAGATATTCTATCTCTCTCACTCTCCCGAAAGTCATATGGACTATCTGGCTGGTGGTAGTGGTTGCGTTCATCAGTGCGCATCCTACCTGCACAGGTAAAATATCGATTTTTTAAATCATTTCAAGAAGTTTTTTTTTATTATTATTTTTATTGAACTTTCTACAACGTAAATCTAATATTGCCAGACGTTTTTATTGCTGTTTAAATTGTTCCAGACGCTAATTTCGAATTAAAAAAAAATTTTTTTCAGAATAATTCAGTATTTTTTTATAATATTATTTAAGTATCTAAAAACTTAAAATTAATTTGCCAAATAATTATTCGGTTGTTAAACCTTCAGCCAGACCGATATAAAATTGAAAAGTTATTGGGCATGTTGGAAGAGTACGGACAATCACATGTTAGCTGCGCAAGCGCGATAAACGACAGCAGCTGTTTGGAGTCAAGTTGGCGTCAGTTTAGTCATATTGGTGTGTTTGTTGTTGTTATTTTTAATGTTTTTAACAAAATTGTGCTACAATGGCTAATGAAAAATTAAAATGTATTTTTTGCAAAGACAGAAATGGGAAAATAATAACTTTTGTAGAAGATAAGTTAAAAAAGTGTAAAAAAGTTCTACAAGTACGTGTAAATTTTAAACTGAAATATGATAGTGTACAGTTACCGGAGCAAGTTAATGACACTGATGGATATCACAGAAATTGATACAGCAGTTTTACAGCTTTAATGGCAAAATACCGTAATTTATCTGAAATCAATTTCTTGTCAACAGTAGATCTTTCCAGCACATCTAATTCAACTTCGTTGTCAAATACTGTAGTAGATGTTAGCAAAACCCTGCCTGATAATACATCTCAGAGTTCACATACAGAAGTTAATATCCAAGAAGTTGACACTTCTAATGCAATTATTGAGCCTGAAAATGTGGTAAATATAGAAACAAATTCAGGTGTCAAACGAGTTTGTTTTTTTTGTGGAAAGATCGCAAGCATTCAAAAGGTAAACTACAAACTTTACACTCCTCAAATAATGCAAAAATTTAGAGTGGATGGCAAAATTAAGTAATCAAGAGTTGCTACACAAAATAAAAAATTTACAGGCAAAAAGTGAAATTATTTTTTATGATTACAATAAAGTTATTGCTGATAATCCACAAACTCCCTGGCATGACAATCGGAGTATCCACCAGTGCATTTTCAAACAAATTGTATCATTAATAGAGGAAGAAGTTATCAACAATAAAAATTGTTTGCTGTTATCTTCTCTTTGTGACACATACAATAATGAATTGAAGCTTCAATCTGAGACAGATCTAAATTTAATGACAAATCATTATCTCGAGGAAAAAATTTTCAAACAATTTAAAAAGTCAATCAAAATTATTACAAAAAATAAAAAAAGAGTTATCATGCACAAAGATAGCAGTTTATTAGAAGACAATGATTTGACGAGACTCGAGGAAAATGAGCTTATTGATAAAGTAGCTTTAGTCCTGCGGAACGCCATTTTAAAAATGGAAAAATTAAAATTACCTTAAAAAATCAAGCCAAGTAATTTAATCAATGGTGAATGTATCATTCCTGAAATGTTGGATCGGTTTTTTAAAGTATTGATTGGAGGTAAAGATATTCGTCGCCGAAATGGTGTAAACGGTGTTCGATTAAGCAACTCAATCGCCGCTGATACTATTTTTTGTGTTACTAATGGTACTATTAAACCATCAAAACATAACTCTTGGAATGACTGTTAAATGTATTACAAGTAGTAGAAAAATCATTAACATTCTTAATCGTCTTGGACATTGCTGCAACTATACTACACTGGAGGAGTTTGAAACTGAAGCTACTTACTCATCTGTTCATCGTTCTGAAATTAGTCCACCTAACATTATTCGGAAATCATCATTATGCACAGGTCTAGCCTTTGATAACTTTTATAGGTACGTTGATACTCTTAATGGAAAGGAAACTTTGCATGACACCGTTGGTATAATATTGATAATGATGCTGCTAATGAAAGTGATGCAGATTCTAGAAGTGATCAGTCCGATATGTTACCACCACCAACGAAAAGAAGACGAACCTTTGAAGCTATTGTTCCTGAACTCGTTCCGATTTCTGCTCGTTTACAAGTGTTAGAACAATTATTAACACCTGTTGACAACATAGAGCAATCTATTCCCAGTACTTTGTCTTTAGTACAAACTATTGATTTATTACATATGACTTCACTCTTTTTCCAGGTGCCAAACACTCCAATGTGGACGGGATTTAATTGTCGAATTATAAAGGATAATACTCCAAAACAAAAAGTATCTTACCTTACTCTAATCAATTTGTCACCAACAGAGACATCAGTAGTGAAGTTGACATTGACACAGGCTCAACAAGTTGGTGTGGAATGTAACCAAAAATACGTCCAAGTAACATATGATTTGGCCATCGCTAAAATTGCTCTCAAGATTAAGGCAACAGAAACCCCAAAATTTGATAATCTCTTCATACATCTTGGCTCATTTCATTTGATGATGGCATTCTTTAAAGCGATTGGAGTATTTATCAATGAGTGTGGATTATCACATATGATGGTTGAAATTAAGATTATAGCATCAGGTTCTGTGAATGGAATCATTGATGGCAAAAATTTTAATCGTTGCAAACGTCTGCATCCGTTGATGGCTGTAGGTTTGCAAATATTACAATTTGACCAATACTTAAAAACAATGCAAGTCGAACACTGTCTTTTGAAAGAGCAAATAATAGATGATCTTCAATATCAAAATTTTGAAATTTTACATTCAACTAAGACTGCTGAATTATTACCGAATCAAGTATTGTCTCGACTGCTCTCTTCGTATCAAAAATTCGTAGATAAAACAAGACAAGGTGATCATGGTAAAACTGCTCAGTTCTACATGATCTACATTCAACTAGTTAATTATTACATCATTTTATCAAGGAGCATACGCATGGGTGATTTTGAAATGTTTAAGCATATAATTCCAAAAATCACAAATTTATTTTTTATGTTTAATCAACCCAACTACGCTCGATGGTATGTTAAATATTATGATAATTTAAAGAATGTTAACGAAACACATCCAGGACTTGAAGAGGACTTCAAATCTGGATGTTTCGGAAATAAAAGAACAGATATATCTTTTTCAAGAATACCAATAGATCTTACATTGGAACAGACTATAAATGCAGATGCAGCTAAACGTCTCAGCGGTATTGCCCATTTTACAAATTCGATAGCTACACGCCAACGCTGGACAAAAAGTCACAGTATCAGGGCTGCTTTGATCTCCCATGTTCTCGATGTTTGTGGATTAAGACACTTGCAAGACGTTTCCGCAGACTTACAACCTAATCGGATTAAAATTTTTGAAAAACAACTTGCTGATTTTATCGATATCTTAGAAAAAAACTGTAATTCGTTCGATCCAGATTTAAACAAAGATAATCTTTATAATATAGCTACTGGAAAGCCGGTCTCTGAACATATAGCTGAGTTCCTACCGAATGTCGAAGAAAATGGTGATGAGTTAAGGAAACAGTTCATTACTGAATGTGCTGTAGATGAATGTAGATTTGACAAACCGATAAAAAAAAACAAAATATTTAACTTCGCTGAGGCTCCAAAACAAAAAAAAATTGACTCTTGGGAATAAAGTTGTCGAGCTGAGAATGCAACGCGATTTATTTGGGAGAATGTTAGGGATCTCGTTAACTCATAAAGTTGATATCGAAAAAGTTTTAACTATTCCATTGACACCAGTGCCAACATCAATGTGCCACGCAGATGGCAGTATTTGTAAAACTGACAAATCTCAATTACTTAAATTGATTGAGAAGAAAATCGGTGATAACGTCGATAAGCCACCTTCGTTTTTCATTTCGGTTATTTTAGATGGTTTTTTCATGTTACACTTAATAAAAGAAGTACCTGTAACCCTTGATGCTTTATCTAAAAAAATTTTGAGTATGATACTACGATTTAAATCCGACCGTGTCGATATTGTCTTCGATCAGTATTTTACACTGTCAATCAAAGATTTTGAGCGTTCACGTCGAGATGAAATAATTAGCCAAGGTACAATCGGGCCCAATCAAATTCGTCCACATAATTTTGTAGCTGAACTTAAAAATATATATTTTAAAGAAGGCCTTGTTAATTTTTTTATTGACCATTGGGCTGGTGATGAAATGGCTCCGATTATTGGAAATAAAATAATTTATCTGAACTTCAACAAGTGTTATTCATACCGGGTTGAAAATAATAAAGTTATTAAAACTGTTGAAGACTCACTGTCTTGCGAAGAGCACGAAGAGGCCGATTGTCGAATAATATACCATATTTGCCAAATAAATGTCGATGGCGAAGTTGTGATACGCTGCTCAGACACAGATATTTTAATAATACTTCTTGGTAACATGGATCATTTGAATGCATCACTAAAAATCTGGATAAATTTGGGTGTGGGTAATCATGAGCGATTTATAAGCGTTAATCATGTACACGAAATTCTAGGGAATTCTTTATTGAAAGCTCTACCGTGCTTTCATGCACTCACAGGATGCGACTACACACCAACTCTTTTCCGGAAAGGCAAACTTCGACCTTTTAAACTGTTAGAGCAATCAGAAGAGTATCAATTAGCTTGTCAAAATATTATTACAGATGATGAAGAATTACTGATTGAGACATTTAAGATCTTAGAAAAGTTAATTTGTCATATTTACGGAGCTCGTGATTCTTGGAACGTCAATGAAGTTCGGTTCAATCTGTTTTCAAATACTTATCGGTCTAAAAAATCAGATGATAATTTTGAAAAAAAATGTCGTAACTTTGATCCATCAAGCCTACCACCATGCAAAAGTGAATTGTATCAGCATTTACTACGAGTTCGTTACGTTACAAAGTTTTGGAGAAATGCCCATTTAAAACACCCGACATCTCTATCACCTCAAGCTTCCGGCTGGACTATAAATGACGATAAATATGATTTTGTCTGGTTTGTTGGAGAGCAATTGCCATCATTAGTTGTCGACATTATTATTAAAGGTAAAAATTAAAAATAAAATACTAATAAATTTCTCTACCGAAAGATTATTCAATTTTTCATAATTTTACAAATAATAACTTATTACAAGACGATGACAACCCAAAAGACGATGATGACAATGAAAATGACAGCAGTGATGAAGCTGATGATGATGATTATGATTATCAAGATGCCTCAGTTTTTTGTGATACAATTATCAATTAAGAAATATAATTTTTGTTTATTTTCTTACTTGAGATTGATTATTATCTTAATTTTGTTCAACAATAAATAATTATTTTTATACTACATTATTCCACACATTTATTCTTTAATTTTTAATTCTTTCTCTGTAATTTATTCGACAACTATTTTTAGACCAAGCAAAATGATACCACATCACTTTCCACTTTTAAATCGAATAACAACCGAATAATTGTTTGGCAAATTAATTTTAAGTTTTTAGATACTTAAATATTATAAAAAAATTTCAGCCATACTGAATTATTTCGAAAAAAAATTTTTTTTTAATTCGAAATTAACGTCTGGAACAATTTAAACAGCAATAAAAATGTCTGGCAATATTAGATTTACGTTGTAGAAAGTTCAATAAAAAAAATAATAAAAAAAAATTCTTAAAATGATTTAAAACATCGATATTTAACCTGTGCAGGTAGGATGCGTACTGATGAACGCAACCACTACCGCCAGCCAGATAGTCCATATGACGTCCGGAAGAGTGAGAGAGATAGAATATCTAAAAACTGGCCTACCTGAAATGCTTGTTTTCCTGACGTTGTTAGCTCTCGTACTAATAGATTTCGATCGTATCATATATTATTTTTTATTCGAATGTATCTAAAAATTGAAATGAAAAACATATTTTCATACCTCAACTACACCATAAACAATAACAAATAGATTATCACACCTGTATCTACTTCATTTTTAAATGTTGCACTAGGTTAACAAAATTTGAATTGACTAACTATTATTATTAAACTTGAGTTAGTGACATTTTTGATGCGTTGTTTTGTTACCAGTTAGAAATTAAATGTTCAACTTAAACTTTGTTTATAAGTATATTTCTCACTCTGTATTTGTATAGGTTATGTTGTGTCAATTATGCAACGTATTAAATCATACAGTTAATACTAAAAATAGAGTGAGCCAAGTACGGGACAGAAAAATTATCGCCGTATCCATATAACTTTCTCTACGTTATTCTGATTGGATCGCCATAATGTCGGAGATGTGGTTACAATCGCGAATAGAGAGTGGTAAACCAATATATGCAATACTCCAATAAGTGGAAGGGTTCCGACTAAGTGAAACAAATAGTGTATCGTTCTCTCTCTCCTCCGGGCGCTTCAGTTAGTTCCGCGCATGAAGCATGTGCAGTATAGATAAAGTGTCTCGAACGAGAGAAAAAATGAATATTGTCGGCACCGTAACGTAGAGACGTTTTTTCCCATAAGAACTGTCTATATAGGAGTATTACATATATGGGTAAACTAATGCTTTCTCTCTCTCTTTCAATAGTTTATTTTCACTTGAATGCCGCTCTTTAATATTAACTGTGTGTATTTTATAGAACCAAACGCAAAAGAAACAGGATAGGTTAAATTAAGAGAAAAAGTACCTTTGTGGCCCCTTTCGAGCCAATCACAGTTCTTCATATGACAAATTCGAATAGAAATAAGTTTAGATCTTAGACCAATTAGTTACATGGACTGCTAGTTTGACCTAGAAAGCGGCAAAAACATTTCTAATAACGTGACTTGATGCGTCGGACGTATTGTTTTGTCTTAAAAAAATTTTAATAATTTTAATGTAATGTTAAAGACAATATGGCGGCTTGTTGTGACGTTATTCGCAAACGATCTAATTCCCACGGCTGCTTTAAATGACTCCATAAGAATCGAAATGCGTTTTCAATACTTTTATAGTTCGAAAACGGTTTTCGATTTTATTACATTATTTGAAAACATTGTTTTTAAAGAATAAGACATTTTTTTGAAGAAAACGATATTAATTGTTATTGCCTAAAAAAAAGAATAAAAGAATTTCTAATAATATCAATTGATAGTTCAACTGAAAAATTCTTGACTTGGAATCGATTTTTAGAAATCGAATCGATAATCTAACTGTTTGACATTAGACGTCTTGGCACTTTAGCTAGGGAGAATAGAAGCCCATGTAATTGTAAGGTTTAGACACTTAATTCGATACAGTACACGATATAAACAATTATAAGAAAATCCTATAAATTGATGTACGACAGTTTTGAATTACTTCAAAAGTGATAGAACAAATTTTTGAGAGTTAATACAACAGTCATTTCTTTTAACATAATATTTGCTGTCAAGTAACTACAGGGTGCATACTGCATCATCTTTTTTCGGGAGGTAAATGGTGCGTGGGGTGGTGTGAGTTGTTTAGTAGCCATATTTTACGAGAACGGTCGTTTTTACGTCTTAACAAGGCGACTGTATCGTTCAGAATATCGATTAAGACACATTAATGAAGCTCCGAGTGCAAATTTAATCAAAATATAGGTTAAGCATTTTGAAGAGGTCGGTTCCATGTTTAAACCATCTAATTTCCAAAAGAGGTGATATCCCTTGGCCTCCACGTAGACCTGACTTAACACCTCTTAATTTTTTTATAGGGACACCTCAAACATAAAGTCTATATGAACAATCAGAGGGACATCAGTCAGCTAAAGGAAAATATCAGTCAGGAAATTGCAGAAACCACATCAGATTTATTGACAAGATTTTTCACAAATCTGCGTTTCCAAATTTTATTTGATTACCTAATTTCGTATCTTTTATTTCATCAATACCTTATGTATTTATTTTTTTTAGTCTATACTTAATAAATGCACGTTCTATTGCGCCACCCTGTATTAGGCAGTTTATATTCCCATTAACAGTGGTTTAGTAGTAGTAGACTTTTTCCTGAAACTGTTGCTGTATACTTGATACACTATCTACCTTGTATGAATGCAGAATTTAACCTCAAAAAGTCATTGTAGCCTAAACAAATGTCAACAGACGGTGCAATTTTGCTTATTTTCCAGACGTTTCTTTGTACAGTTGTTTTTGTGTGTAAAGTATAATTTTAAGACTCCAATATGAATAGTTGTCTTGTCAGTTCTATCTGAGATCTTTCACTTTTTCCATTTTTTTTCATTGATCTAAAATCTTTTCTAATCTTCTACAACCATTTTTCCTTGATCTTCTTTTTGGGATTAGGTAAAATCACAAAATGGCCCTTTTACACAATATAGACCAGCAACTGAAGTCTTAACGATTTTAAGTACTTCAAGGCGGTAACGAGGAAGTCAAACATCTGTTTATACCATTCAACCGTGTGTGGAAGCTTTTTATGTTACTACTACATTAACAATTCAACAAAAGATCATTTTCGCAAATTAATTCCAATAGTACCAACAAAACTTTACAAATTGTTTCATTCACCGTATTAAATATCCTTTATTTACAGTACAAGGATCAAAGTCGGCCGATTTTGACATTAATTTAATAAAGGGTAATCCAGAATCATGACCTTGCAATACTAATATGGCAGCTGGACGACAAACATTTTTAACGCCATTGTGACCACTGGATTTTACTACTTTTTCAGTGTTATCGAGTGTTCTGTTGCCTTGCATTGCCGTTAGTAAAGTTAATGATACAGTAGACCCACGATTATCCGAGGTAATTGGAACCGGGACAATCTCGGATACGGGAAAACTACGATAATACGAAAGTTAAGTTCAGTTTTGGTAAAAAAAGACGTAAAACCCTGTGGAAGGTTACAAAACTGGTTTATTTGAAGCAAAAGCATATAATAATCACAATTACCGACCTGTAAACAAATGGAAACAGATTATTTCGTAAAAAAGTCTTTGATCGTCTTCTGAGATAACATCTTCTCTCGCTTGGACATTGCAATGTTGCGCCTGTAGAGACGCAGGATGTCGTATGAGCAGCGTCGATCGCTTTCAGCCCGTCGGTGTCTAATATTTTGGGATTCATCTCGTCCATATTGTCATCTTTTTCACTGTCCTTAACACCAGTTACCATATCGATGATTTCCTCTTCGGTAATCTCCATCTGAACATCTTGATTGCACCAATCACGAATGTCTTCGCTGTTGATTTGATCTTCGAAGGGTAACTCAATGGATAGTTCGACTAATTTACTCAGGTTCTGGCGCTTTTTTGTAGTGTCCGTCTATGTTAACGACCGCGATTGTTACTTAATAAACAAATAATCCTCGCGGCTCCCCGAGATATCACGCTATTAAAACCTTCATTTATGTTTGTTATTTTTGAATGTCAGGCTCGGTTAACCGGGAGTTTACTGTACGATTAAAAAAACGCAGCAGGATGAATTATGTACTACTACAGAAACTGACTCGGACACTTCCGGCAAAATTAGTTTTCCATCGAATTATAGTCTTTGGAGTAATCACCATAAACTGGTCCTACGGAATTGGAGGGCTCCAGTTAGTAGATTGAACGAAAACCCATTAGAAGTGTGGGTACAGTCCCCAAAGTTTTATAATGTAGTATTTGAATATGCAGAGGAGCAGACTACAAAAGAGTTACTCAAATTTTGTTTTTGCAAAGTCTATAGAAAAAATATTGGGATTTATAAATAAATAAAGTTGATTTGTTTCTGCACTCTGTTTATATTAACTTGAACCCTATCTGATATTCAATATTTTATATTAGTTAAATACAAATCCCTTACGATATATTGCAAAGTATCGATATATTATATTGAGATAAATATCGATACTTATTTTATATGTTCGGACTTGTTTAACAAATGAACGCGTGAGCAGTGACGCGTGGTGGAAGGCGCTACTCGCCGAGAGGAATAGATCGATTCGACTAAATTGCAACAATCGAATAAAAGTATCGATTGTTGATAATCAGAGGTGTTTTTCTGAAGTTTCGCGGAATCCTAGGGGTTCCGCGGAGCACACTTTGAATATGACTGGTCTAGAGTTCTATCACTTGATTACTATTTCTAGGTTTTATTTTGTGTAGCAAGACTGGTAAAAGTCTACGGTTAAAAAAGAAAGGACAGTTGTTTGTAATTTGGCTCTCAGCAATGCAACAAATATAAATGACAAAACTATGTGAACAAGGCTTTAAAATATACAGGCACGACAAATTACAAAATAAAATTTATTACGATTAAATTATTACTAATACAATATTTTCAGTAAAAACTTGTGTTGTAAAAATTGTTCTACTTTTCATTACACCGGTGTGTTTATATAGTCTAAATATTCTAAAAACTGACGAGTATTGATGAACTACAATCTACTGAACGAGGTATTTCTTTACAAATACAATAGGTACTGAATTAATACCTTTCAAGGTACGTCATCAATTTAAAATTTGGTTTACGTCCTTGGTATTGTTTACATATTTTAATTTGTAATTTGTTAAAAAAAAATTTAAATGAATTACATATTATTGATAATCGATTTTTCCAGCGGTTACTGTATACCCCAAAATTTGATTTTTAAAATTTTATTGACACAAAACGCTGTTATGAATTTTTTTGTTTATTATTAAACACTAATAGAATCATTCATGCTTTTCAGAGGTAAATTACTGTTTCCGCTTGAAAATAGATCATGATAAATTCAAAAAGGCAGTCTGATATGATTCCTAACCTATATCCTGAAATATAAGGACTAGCTGTTACCATATTATATAAATAACCTACAGACTAAAATCAAATTAAAATATAAAAAAATAGAAAACAGGTTAACAATGTCATTGGCAAAACTGGCCGCGAATAAATTTATAATTGTTAAGGCTCGAAAATATCGAAAAATTTGTAAAACAGTCAATCTGTCACCAATGAAAGCCTGAACACTTATCTGAAAAACCTCATAACGTGCGGCCGCGAAACCTTTTGTAACGTGGGGATTATAAACCTCAAATAAAAGCGATGTAATAGCGCAAGAAATGCTGCAGGCTGTTAAACCCTTTAAGAAGTGCCGAAAAACTCATCTGAATATTTTTTCCGGCCTGCTAAACTTCTTGCACTATTACATCGCTCTTATTTGAGACCCCAAAAACCTAATAAAAAAGTTATGAGGTTTTTTCAGCCAATTTTTCCGTTCGAGAAAACCGGCTGGCATTTTCAAATTCGACCTATGCTGACCTGACCTGGCATTTGGTGATGTACTAAGTTTACAAGCTAAAATGGCGCGCACCTAATCGACCCTGTTTTTTGAAGCCAGCTTCGGACTATACGTTGTTATGATTTTAACTTTGATTTTTTGCTTACAGTGAAAAACTATTCATCAAAAACTAATAATATTTGTATACTTTGTATATATTCCAGTATAATAGTCCTCCTCCTCCTATGTCTTATTGGTCCGATAAGCTGTCGGTTTTTATTTATTCTCCTCTAATCATGAGTGACAGTGATTCAGACTCCGATTTTTTGTTCGATAATATTACATCCGACGATGAAAATAAAAATTTCACTAGTAGTGAAGATGAAAGATGAAATTTTTTCAGACCTTAGTAACACTTCATCTGTTGCTGCATGGAATATGATCCATTTGGAGATACTCGACCTTATAATGGCTCAATTTTATTTTGCAAATCAACCACATCTAGATTTTTAAACTAATGGTCTAGAATGGCGCGAAAATTTTGATGTATTGGAGTTCGTGCTATAATCTAAATACTCCATCGTTTTTGGTGAAAGGTCTGAGTCGAAATAGATTTTTATCAATATTAATATTAAAAAAAGATTTGCTGACCCAAATGTTCTCCAAGCAAATAATAGATTATGCCCCATTAGACCATTTTTAGAAAGCTTACAGAGAATTTTTCAACATAACTATCAACCAAATAAGAAGTTCATAGTTGTGGGGGGGGGGGGCTGTGAAACCGTTGAGCACATAGGTCTTCAGATAGACCCGTCGTGCTCTACTTGATGTTACCAAAGTTAGATGTCCTTTGAAAAGCCGATCAGGCGCTTTGGCTTGAACCCTTTGGGGGATTTTAGGGGTTTTCGATTGGCGCTTTAGGGAGATAAATTTCTTAGTGTTGGGAACACTGCCTTTAAGTTAGTAAGTGTTCAAACCATCAACTGCCATTTCGTTAAACAATGGACAGGACAGGATCAAAAAGTATTCGAAACAGTGATCCTTGATTCGAAAAGGATTAGGATGATTGAATTAAATTGAAATCAGTATTAATGACAATGGTTCCATAAGTGCAGATGTTTTCGACGAAATTGAACATGACACATGCAGTGAAGTGTAAGCCGAAGGAGATGAAATACATGAAGGTAATCAAGAAAAAAGTGATGAAGAGTTTTCAGATCCAATCGGAAAAATTAGAAGCCTTAATGGAAAAAATCGTTTCAAAAGGTAATACCAATGTTTTGTGCCAGACCACAACATAACATGGACCGGCAGCAACAATTGCTAAATGCAATTTTATTGTGGACAAATAATAAAACAGGAATACAAATTCAAAAGTACAAAAATCTTTCAAGAACTGACAACCAAAACCTTTACTGAATGTAGATCATTTATCGGGTTGCAGTTTTTGGAAATTAAGGGTACTAGATGGTGTAGAACATAAAATGTTGATATTTTCGAGCCCTTTTTAATTGGATGTTACATAAAAATCTTAAAATTACTGCGTCAAAACGTTCGTTTTGGTAATACGAGGATGGATTATAGGTATACACATTTTATCCAATGAACATCGATGTAGACAAAAATCACTAAGACTTGTGCAACTTAGGCTCCGACGATGAGGGCCAGTGTCTATCTTTCTTTCTTCTTAATCATTCGAATTAATTTTTGGCACTTCACTTAATTTAAAGAGTCTTTGCCTTATCTAGTAAATCATTTATGAATTTCTGGAGGAGAAAAAAAATGTATTATTAGTGGAATTTACCAAATAATGTCCGTATGAATTATAAACTTTCTATCAAAAGCATCGAAAGAAACGTATAGATTAAAAACTACCTAGATACACACTTTTAAAGGAGATTTCGTGATTCCCACAATATTGCAGAGTACTGCCTATCTACAATCGTGAACAAAAAAATCGTCTCAAGTCGCACGCTCGCGTCAAAAATCTCTAAGAAAAAAAATCGTAACTTCCATTCTTTTTCTCAATTTGGCACATCAAAGCTTTAGCTTTTTTGGTAAAGAAAAGTTCGAACGAAGTGTTCCCTCCTTTGGCCCTAACAACAGCTTCCAATAGCTTTTTCATAGATGGAACAAGTTTCATTACTTGATCTTATTCGATGCTATCCTATTGTACAGTAGGTGCCGTTTTGAGGTCGGATTTCGTGGATGATGCAGGATTTATAGTCCGAACTTTACTCTTAAGATCAGCCCAAAAATGCTCGATAGGATTTGAGCTCGAGCTACTCGCTGTTCAATCCATCAATTTCGACATCTTGTACGGAATTTGCAGTATGTATGCGAACGGGTATTGTCCTGCATTAGGATGAAATTTTTTCCGATGAAAATGGGGTAGGGGATGACGAAACCCTTAAAATTTGTATGCATCGGTTCTCCGTTTATCCCTCCAATCAACTGTTTCAATAAAAACCAACTTGGTTTTTGGTCACGTTTTCGTTTATGCAAAACTGTACGAATCTTTCTCCAGGTCTATCGCTACCATGCAGGCATGTTTTGCTTTCGTAAGAGAAAGAACGGAGCCCTTATTATTCATCAGTTCATTTAACGTGTTCTCTGGAATCGTAGACGGGCTGCTCGGTAGCCTAGGGTTAGTTTGGGACCAACAGCTGGACTTTTTGGTTCAATGTTACCTGCCTCAAATCTTATTCTGACTGTCTAACTGTTCTGTGAGCTCTTGTTGGACTTGAACACCAGTGAAGGACCGATTTCTCAGCAGTGTGCTGAGAATTAATCGATTCTCTCTCGGATATGCACGTTTTTCTTTCTGGAGCCGCGTCTTTGGTGAAAGTTACTAGTCTCTTGGTAATTACGGTAAACTCTGGAAACAACAGACATACTCATGTTCAGCGCACTGGTCACTTCTTGTCGACTCTAACCTTGTCGCAATAGGGTGACCGCTTGAGCACTTGTATTCATTTTCAGGTAGAATTCTTGTTTGTTGTTAACGAAGAATGATTATCGGTAGACATGTGATGAATAATTGATAATGGTGGATCAGGTAGATAACTTTTTATATGGAGACAAAGAGAGGGAGAGATTAGTTGGGTATATAAATTGGCCCCGATTTAGGAGTTGTTCCTCTGCAGGGCTGGGCTTGTGATGATAGGTTTGTGATTGCGCAGCTTCAGACTGAAAAAAGAAAAAAACCGACGGCCAAACGTAACTTAAAGAAGACGAAAAGAAAGCTTCAGCTTAAAAAAACAGTTCTTTCCAGTTTGGTGATATATTTTGTTGTTTTCATCAAATTTTATTTGGTTATTTAAGTCGGGCGAGTACAGCAGCGACTGCATTATTCCCTATAGTCTAGTGAACCGATTCACCAGGTTATAGGAAAACAGAAAAGCTCCAACACTGACGATGGAAGAATTGTGAGAAGTGGAGTTTTATCTAATAACTAAGGGAGAATTAGCTAAGAAGTTAAGGTAGATTTAAGGGTTGTTGTTGTATGCTGTTGCTAGCCGCCGAAAGGGCGGATACGGGAGTTTCTTCTTGGGCTTAAACGCGGGGATGAGAAAAGTTTCTTTGGCAGTGGAGTTGTTTGATTCGATGACACGAATCACAAAGTGAGCTTGGAGGATATTTAGACGGCTTGTTAATAATCATAAAGAGTGGTTACCGATCATAACGTATTGTTGGAATGTGAGAGCAAGAAACATTAAAATATTTTTTATAATTTTGAAGCTAATGCCATCAGCTTTAAGAGTTTACTAAGAAAAATACAATTTCGTGTTTCGGTTTTTTTGCCGGTGGTGTGAAATTGCAGGGGTGTCGCCTAAGTCGATTTTTTGGCTCACGAAGGTAGATTTTCAAAATTTAATAACACAAATAATGAAAGATGAATATTTTGAAAAGAGTTTGTTGTAGACGTTCGAAATTCAGTTTATGTATTAGTGGAACCTTTCTTTTTTGTTACCTACTAACAAACCGATAGTTCCTGATACATAAAAATACAAATTTATATTTGGGAACTTTTATATATACATGCCAAATAGAAATATGTTGAAGATAACCCCAAAATTCCCATAGAGTATCTAAATAACAAAAAAATACATAGGCAGTTTGTATCTAGGAAGTTTTTACTCTATGAGAAAAATAAATTCAACTTTTCAAAACAAAATGAAGCGTCTGAATTATTTCTATAAGCTACAATAGATAAAAATGATTTATATATCGTCTACATTCGACTTTAGACAATTACAGAATCTGTAAATGAAGTAAATAACTGATTGGCGATGATGAAATGACCATTTTGTTTATTTAAAACGCACAGAATGGAAGATAAGACTATATTATTTTTCAAAATACAATAATTGCTGAAAGATAATTTAATAATTTCTAAATACTTACTTTTATATCACTCTGAGATCCCTTGGCATCTATAAGTAGATTCTGAAAATAAAAAATTGATCTGAATAAAATTTATGTTGATATAGAGCTGCACGGCCTTTGCTGAAGACGCCGATTTCGGATGGGATTGTCCAGATCAACCGTAAGTTGCTCAAAGAAGGGAGTCGCTGTCAAATACTCAAATAACAACGGCTTCACTGTGCTTGTAAATTTCTTCAACAATGTGAACGACCCGAAACAAAAGAATTTCGTCCGTGGCTTCACTCCAGTTCATCGACACCAAAGAAATTAAAACAAACGCAGTAATCGGGAAAGGTTATGCTTCGGGATCGGAATGGGGTACGATTTCATGTAAAGGCACTGTGAAACATTAACCAAACTCAAGAATGGCCGGAGAGGATGGATGAAGGAGGGAATAGAGCTTCTTCACGACAACGCTCGACTCCACATCGCCCATCAAACACAAGAGCTTTCTCAGAAATTTAGACTGTTATTTCCTATTCCCGGATTTAATTCCGAATGCTTATCACCTCTTTGAAAGAACAATTAGGTGGCAAACGCTGCAAGAGCTGTGATGAAGTCCGAGCAGAGGTAACAAGCTTCCTCAAAGGATTCTTCGACGTAGGAATAAAAAGCTGGAGAACCGTCTTCATAAAATGGAAACCATGTTGAAAAATAGATAATAATAACAATAAACCTATGAGAAACTAACTTTTGGTACAACCCTCGTTCAAGTAAAAAATCAGCCAAAGAGAAGAGAAAATGTGTTTTTTTTTTGGCTAAAAAGTATATAATATAAGGGACCTTGTATATTTTTACCTGTAAATGCCTCCGCCGTTCTTCGTCACTGTCCATATCTAGTAGTTCATCTATATCCACCTCGACTTCGTCATTATTTACAGCATCTATTTGTTTCTTAAACAAAGAAGAGATACTTTTAGTGTGAATCATCGACATTTTTTAACATTGCGAAATAAAATTGTATGACGAAAATAACTTTCATAGTCGTAAATGTAGGTCTACTATGTTTGTAAATAACAAAGATAATTTTAGACACGTGTAAATTGAATAGAATATTAACTGAATGCTTGAAATAGGTTACAATAAGGAAAAGATGGTGACGCTTCCCTATACGAATTCGGAATATATATATGGAAAAAAAAAGATACCTACCGGAAACGTTCCTAAACGACACACGGACTCAAAAGAAACTCATTTATGACGCAAACCATTAATCAATTTGAAAGGAACGGGGTAACTGATTACCAACCAGTCGCAACGTGTTTGCTTCCGGTTTAAAGAAACTCGATCTGTTTAATCGCTGACAACTTCACATTCACATCTCAAAGGTTTAAGCAGACGAAGGTTAGTTTGTTTTCAATCTGATCACGACAACACGGGAAAGACTTGGTAGCTGATTCCACAGGCTTTCGTTCGGTATTGATGAGCCACGTCTGCATGCAAAAACTGCTCTGAGCGGGATTATGTTAGACAGCATTTACAGTGGTAGTATCCAGTTTCTGTTCAACTTTGGATCGCCTTCTGTAACCAGTGGAGTATCTTCAGGGTACGCTTGGGAACCGAGCTTCAAACAGGATAGTTTGTACATTTGCAAAAGAAGTTTGGACTGGATTTCCAGTGGCTACCACAACTAAAGTGCTAAAAGACCTAACGTGTACAAGAGAAAACATCTCAAAACTAGAAAATGCCACTTTCTTCTTTCCCAGGAGCAAAGGCGTCTTCTACAACTGATAGAATCGCCTAACCTCGCAATGGAAAGTTCAAAATCGAAAATACGAAAATGATAAGAAGCTTCCGAGGTTAATACCATCCACTCCATATTCATGACAGTAGCATAGTACATTGTCTAAAGAAAAAGCGGTTAACCAATGCATTCTCAGCACCTACAAGAAAGGTATGGAGGCATCTAAAGAAGATGTGGTAGACACAGGTCTCATTGAATGTTTGAGTCAAGGAGAATCAACTTCCGATGATGCAAAGGAAATAGATGCCGTCCTTGAAGAATACCAAGAGGAACACACCATTGGTGAATTGGTAACTGATTCCACAGATTTTCACTTCTCCAAAGAAATGATTCTCGATCAATTGTTCTGGGGGTCTGCAGGCGAGCTCGGTATTCATGAGCCACGTCTGCATGTCGAGTAGGTTTTGCAAAAACTGCTCTGTTCAACTTTGGATCGCCTTCTGTAACTAGTGGAGTATCTTCAGGGTATGCTTGGTGACCGAGCCTCAAACAGGATAGTTTGTACGTTTGCAAAAGAAGTTTGGACTGGATTGTTTCGTTCGACATGAGGTAAATTATTTTTTACAGTTAAACTTGGAAAGGAGATGTCATTTTGTCAAAATGAGGAAATAAATATGTTGTTCTAATACAGTGATTGGTTATTACTTTAAAAAGAAGTGTGGAAAGTTCAAAATTAATTGATTTTTTATAAACGAAAATGAACTATTGATTACTTCTGTGTCAGTCAGATTTCGGTCACAATTCAATCTGCAGTGTGTACAGACACATGTCACCAATCAGTTTGCAACCAGTTGGTGACTTCAGTCACTTTCTTTTCTTTTCTTCGTGTATTGGGCCTTAGATTTAGATAAAAACGATGTGTGTACTTTCTACTTTTTGATGGGGAAATTAATTGGATGTTTTCAAAAAATCAAAGTACTTAAAATCATACGCGGTAGTATCCAGTGTTGTTTGTAAGTGTGAAAGATTTGTAAAACCAGACGTAACAACATTTTTATTATTCTTTCTGGTTAACTAATACTTAAAAAAAAATAGAAATACGTGATTACGAAAAAAAAAAAAAGTTTATTCAACACCTCATGTCATGTATATAGACATTTGTTTTGAATAAACTAAGTTGAGAAAATAACCGGGCAACCAGATGTGTTTCATTTAATTTTAGCATCTCACTAGGAAATAATATTTTGACTGGACAGAAGCCAAGAAGAAATTCGAGAAAGTTCAAGTTATTGACATAGAATATTTTTTGAAAATAATCGAAATATAAAATAATGGATACCGTAGTGGACTAATTAGTACAAGGAGTCTGAAAGTTATGTTGAGAAAACGGTATTAATTTGAGGTGAAAATAGAGGGCGCTACTTTTCAAAAACAACTCATTCAAAGCATTACGCGGGCATTTTTTACGCATGGGTTAATATTGTTCACTTAATATTTAGTATTAAAAACAGAAAATAAAGATAAAAAACATATTTGACAAGAAATGAGAACAGTTAATGCGTCCTGAATATTTGCACAGCCAGTGGCTGAAAAGACAACTATTATTTGGAGTGGCTACCACATCTAAATTGCTGAAAGAGAACTAAGCTAACGTGTACAAGAGAAAACATCACATAACTAGAAAATGCCACCTTCTTCATTCCCAGGAGCAAAGGCGTCTTCTACAAGTGATAGAATCGCCTAACCTCACAATGGAAAATTCAAAATCGAAAATGTGGAAAAGATAAGAAACTTCCGAGGATAACACCATCCACTCCATATACTTGATAGTAGCATAGTACATTGTCTGAAGAAAAAGCGGCCAACCAATGCATTTTCAGCACCTCCAAGAAAGGTATGAAGGTATCCAAAGAAGATGTGGAAGACACAGGTCTCATTGAATGTCTGAGTCAAGGAGAATCAACTTCCGATGATGCAAAGGAAATAGATGCCGTCCTTGAAGAACACCAAGAGGAACACACCATTGGTGAATTGAACAAATGCAAGGTTTAATAAATCCAAGCAGTCATTCTTTATGAACGCATCGGTTAATCAATAATCACTTGTGGATTCTCATTTTTTAAAATGCGGCAAGTCTGCTTATTATTGATTCCATTGAATGTGTGTCTCGTTGTATATGTTTTTCTTCGTAAAGTCAACATTTAAAATGGTCAGTAGGCTTCAAGTCTTTGAGATAGTTCAAGTTTTTATTTAAAATTTGCATCAGGGATGTCCGTAGATGTTCAACTGTTGAGTAATCTGGGCGAGGTGCTTTCACATGTCGTATAGACCCAGTTCGCTGAAATTTGCTTAAAATTCTCCAGATTTGTATACATAAATAGAAATGTTGCAAAATAACAGTTAATTAGTATTGTTAATTCAATCGTTGAAATTGTTTTCCGGGTTCCAAATATATAATTACGATGTAGTGTGACACATCATTTTTATACGAAGTTGTTTACTGGTAATTTGTTATCTTTCTCCTACAATACCAATCCATTGTTTCTTTGATCGATTACTTTGAATGTTTTATTTAAACAAGTACGATTAACATCACTTTAAATGTGTAACGTTCCGTTATTATTATGATTTCCAGACAATGGTATATATCACTATGTTTGTCACTTGTTTTTACGGTTCGTGTAATTTTTTTTATTATTATATTGTTTACGAAATGAATTTTTGATGAGAGTTTAATATAAAGTTGGAATTTCAGTGAAATTATGTGTATAAAGCCCACGTTTTCATCCACGGTCGCCGACGACTACGATTCGACATAATCTTTCTAAAGTTTAGTACAAATAGCTATAAGCAAATTGTTAATTTCATTATTAAATTATCAAAATAATAAATCTCGATTTAGTCATCTTGATCAATGGAAAGGTGCGTGGTCTTCTTGTAAAGAAAAAGCTTTGGTTTCTAAACTGGACTACTTTTTATTGCCCCATATAGAATATTGTACACCTGAGCGGAATGATTTTATTGCCTAGTCTATAATCATAATAACAACACGCTAATTCGGCGTTTACGAAGTCGCAGAATCCATTTATCGAGGTTCCAGAATTTATAGTATACCAATGATTGGATTGATTAACTTTCGGTTCTACTTTTTGAACTTGATTAATTAATGATTTTGATTTTGTGAGTCCTATTTTTAGGAGATGGGGTTTTGACAAACTATAACGTCTTAGAAGAATCATATATGATTTTATTTCTAAAATAAATGTATTCAACATACTCTTCGTTTGAAAAAAAAGAGAATGTCGTGACTCTAGCACCAATACAAACGGAATAGCCTGCACATTCTATGAAAAAATTTGGGAACTTTCTTGATTTGTTGTATTTCTTGGTGTTAGGCAGTCCGAAGAATGAATCCATTTTATGGTTATGTTAGGTTAGGTTATATTTATTGGCTGATAACTAATTTATGTTTTTCTATGAAACGCGACCTGTTTTTATCACCAAGAAGAACTGCCGTTTTGTTCATTACATAAATCCATTTCAATGTTAATCAACAAATTCAATAATAATCGGTACTAATTTCTGGGACACCAATAAATGGATTCTGCTATCTCGAAAACGCCGAAATAGCGTGTTTTATTATGATTTTAAACTGGATAGAAATGGAAATATTTCGATAATAGTTTCCGTTCAAATTATTTTCATAGTTTATTGTGAATGTTAATATGGCGTATCTGAGCGTAAACTATCTTTCCAGGGCCCGTCAAAATAAATTTAGCGTAGGTCGGAGTTCTTGTCGATAAACTCGAGCGAGGTGAACGATATGGTAACATATTCTAATTCTATTTTATGTGTAGTTTATTGACCTTTCTGTTCTCCACGGTTCGTTATATGTAAACACCAAACACATGTTTTCTTAGTAATAAAAATAATTAATTCATTGTTCAGGTTCAACAAGAAGAGACAAGTCGGGATGTTTATAAAGGAACTAGTTCGAAAAAATGATAAATATAAAGGGTGTATCATAAGATTTTCCGTTTTAAACATGACGGAAATTTTTTGAGACCAGTCTCTAATTCTATGGACATAATTTCTTTCATTTATATTATTGGAAACAGAAGTTTGAAGCAGAGCAAGGAAATATGTGAAATTGAAGGAGAAGACACAGTTAATGAGCTAACAACACATCGTTGAAGGAAACTTCAAGTAGAGATTGAGTGTTATTTTCAATGGTTGGACAAAGGACCATTACCAAAACCCATCGCAAAGAGAGGACGATTCGAGCAGAAAACCTGGTGATCGAGCTATCAATTCCGACATATAAAGTGGGCATCTGATGGGATGGTATGAGGTTGTGTCAGAGAAATATCAATTCTTCTATGGGCGTTAGCCTTATTGTCGAGGGTAGTGGAGAGGTAGCATAATAAACAAAGTTCGATAACTCAAACTTGCTATTATATAAAAACAATCCAATATACACGAAACGGCGTATCTTCACGGAGACCTCGATGTTCTAGATTTAGATCGCTTCACTTTCTCGAGACAGAATGAATCTCTCCTCGATTCCAAACGCCTCGTATGGGTTTTTCCTAAGTCAGGTATTTCAATTGTATACCATTTGAACATTAAGAAGATTACTGTGCCAGGTATCGGTCAGTCAGGTGCGGACGGATTATCGTCTTATTGAGGGAATTTGTTCGGAGAACTGTGTACCTGTACTAAGTATTTTTAAATACAAGGTCACATGGCGTGATCAAACCTCGTTTTATATCTTGAAAGGTCTGTTTTCTCCTTGATTTTCCTTTGTCATTGCGTTTCCATATATTTAGTTTTTTCGCCTGAACCCGAATATTTTGTCATCTGCATGTTATTACATTTTCATCATAGACAGATTTTAGCAAGCTTCTTTTGAATTTCAAACAATACTTAATATCAATGCGTTCAAGATTCGTGTTTTAAGACTGCATCAGCGGCTGTAGTAGCCTTCCTAGGAACCTGATCGGATTCTGTATGCTTGGTTGAACACAGGAAGGTATGAGAGACATTTTTTATGCAACGAGGTTGGAGATTTTGATGTATGAACTGGTAGTTCTAGCTCAGTACAACACCAGGTCTAACAATTGGAATCTTAATCTAATTTTTTCATTGTAAGCTGCACAGAATGTCTGTTCAAGTATTACTTCTAGATGGACCTTTTTTCTTGTAGACTTTTCTTTTTCCCTGGTTCTGGACGTGCCATCTTAGGTTTCTCCTTCTCATTTTCTATAGATGAGTTAGTTACAGAGTCCTAGATTTTGCGTGAGTAAAATTTGAAAATGCAGTGCCACAATTTTTTGCATTTAAACCCATTGTATTGTTTTGCCAAGGTCTCAAAACTTTATTTAAAACTATAGAATACAATTGGCCATACTTCGAATATTAAGGCTTTATTTTGGTATGATTATTTAAAAAACAAAATGAAGAACGACATTATTTATGAGACACTCTCTATATTAAAAAAATTTATGGAAAATTGAACATCCTGCATTAGGCAGTAAATTCTTTGAATCTCATTTGCGTAAATTTGGTAATCTCCTGGCACTGAGCCCGCTTCAATTTATTTTCAGAACATTACTTCGAAATGTACGTGACACAGTTTGTAAAAAAAAGTGTGAAAGATATTTTCGTTAGAAATCCAGTTTCGTCTATATTAAAACGAATTATTTGAGTTAATGTTACATAATGGCTCATTTAAAGATAAATTATATCGTCATCCTACAAGTTCACAGCATAGTTTACCGGAATCTACCTTTTGCGGGTATTTAGCAACATCTCGGAGACTCCACGTCCTCTTAATGATACGCTTTCTTACTTGTAACATATTACAAGTAATTTTCTTAGTACTCCAATAAAAAAATGGACACCAGTACTATAGGAGAGTTGTCTGAAGAGTTTCCAACCCAACAAAGAAACAAGACATATTATTCCATAATCATTTTACCCTTCCAAATACTAGTTGTTGTCTTTTTCCTCAAAATAGGTGGTTTCTAGGAAACATGATGAATTTCCTTCAAACCCCTCGACGATTAGGATCTATTGGTCGATCTCTGTTTCACGTATTTCATTAGGAAACGTCTTTATTTTGATGCTGTCGAATTCTTTGCGATTTTCTATCTCCTTTGTAGTTAATTAACTGTTGTGTTCTAAATCTTTCATCTAAATCATCATATCATTTCATAAAGAAGTTGTTCCAATAATTACTAGCAAACAAACCCAATTTTGGGTATTCCATAAGAAAAAGACCACCTTACCTGATATGAATGTGAGTGAATATTAACAGCAGGATCTCCACGAATGTCGCTGGGAGACAGATCTAGTGAATACGGTGGTTGATCAACCAAGTTGAAGTGCAATTCGTGAATTTTGGGAATGGCGATAAGCGGTCGTTTTTATAGTTCATATAGACCTATATATAGACTCCTAGTTTTCACCTGAACTAACCAAAGATCGATGTTCTTTGAACAGGGGCTTTGGCTTGAACCTTTTCTGGGTTGTCCCGCTAGACTCACGGCCAGCTGGAGATTCGATCGTCTCTTACATTTAACATAGTTCGGGCACTACTGCAGCTGCAGTTTTACAACTTTTGGAACCAATTTGTTGTTTGCTGGACGTAGATTCTTGGCCTCTTAACAGATTTTATCTGGTCTTCTGTGTTGGAAGATTTAGGTGGAGATAGAGGTAACTTTAGTATCCGGGTCCTTGACTCCTCCTTTCCTCTCCTTTTTTTTCTCCGAGCCAAAGATCTTGTGGTTTAGCCGGGCCTTGTCAAATGCACCGATCAGAGCTTTGATATAAGTAGAAACTCATGGAGGAGAGGAGGATTTATCATGGTCTTGCTAGTTGCCTTTGAAATCAGGTTTCCCGCAGGTATTGTTAGCGAGGAGAGCGACAGGTACGTAAGTCATTACTTTTTTCGTGCGCATGAGTATTATAAGTGCACAACATGGATATAATGTTGTGTCTGAACTCTTTGATACTGTTTATAGTTCTTCAAGTAAGAATAAACAAACTATACAATTTGTGTTATATATTTTTTTAGCAATTGCAATTATTACATAAAATTGAAAAAAATAAGATGCCAAAACGTCGAGTCTACTAAATGTTCGGTGATTTTTACGTATTGTAAACTGACATAAACATATGTTTATCGAGCTACTGCATTTCCCAATGTAGAAAGATATTTTTAGGAACTTGTCTGCAATATTTCTCCGTAGTTCATTATTATTCGTGTTCTGATCGGAAAACTAATCAAATTAATAGGTATATCGCGTCCGTCGAGTCCATTAAATAATACTGGAGTTGAATTAGCATCGAACGAAACAATGTGAAGGTAGATAAGGAGCCATTCAAACCGGTAAGGAAATGTATCGAATTTATCGATTAATTTAAATATAAAGCATGGAAATGCCATTTTTCTTGACCTACATCTCTAAAAAGAGAAAATAAAATGCACGAGATACCATTTGATCATATCCAGTCCCACGTCCTACGACGAGTTAAAACTATCTCTATGTGGTAAAATACTTATACATAGTAAAATCATGAAAATTTCTACGTTTGGGTTTTCTGATACGGTTCTACCAGAAGTCGACTGTAAATTTGTTATTTTAAATGGAACACCCTGTATATTAATACATTTTTGAAATCTAAGTAAAATTTTAATATGTTTTTGTCTAAGAACTTTTTTGAAAAATGCATACTTATAGAGTTATTAAGTTTTTTTGTAAAAAATTTGACTGTTGCAGACGTTTATAAATTATTTTTTTACGAGGATACCCTTAAAGATATGAAAATGGTTTCTGTTAAGTTGCTTTTAGGAAGGTTAGACGTATTTGAATATATGTTGAAAAATTTTTCTTTTTATACAGGGTGTGTATAAAAAGTGTTCAAAGTTTAACTTCATAAATATCAAATTTCTTTATTTTTTTAAATAGAATCACCCGGTTTTTTCTAATTTAACGCATTCAGGGGTAAAAATTAAGGCAAATTCATGTAGACCTTCCTATACCTAAACCTTACCGTTCTCTGGTATTAACTAGTATTTTTTTTTATTTTGCCAAGGTCTTTAAAAAAAATCAACTCAAATTGTATTTACTAATCATATACCAACTTTTAGTCGTTTCCGAGATATTTGAGGTTTTATATTATTATTGTATTTTTTAACAAATTTTAATTTTTTATGTATACTTTTAGTACGCTTTGTGACAAATGACACTTATTGTTAAACTTTGAACACTTTTTATACACACCCTGTATAAAATGAAAAATTTTTTAACATAGAGTCAAATACGTCTGATCTTGCTGAAAACAACCGAACAGGAAACATTTTCATATCTTGAAGGGTCTCCACGTAAAAAAATAATTTATAAGCGTCTGCAACAGTCAAATTTTTTACAAAAAACTTAATAACTCAAAAAGTATGCATATTTCGAAAAAAATTTTTAGACAAAAGTATACTAAAATTTTACGTCGATTTCAAAAATGTATTAATATACAGGATGTTTCATATAAAATAAGAGTTACAGTGAACTTTTGCCATATACAGACAGTTTTAACTCGTCGTGGGAGACCCTGTATAATTATCGATTTATATAAGTTGAAGTAGAAGATTCTTTTCTTGTACTATTTCCATGCCACTCGTAGTTTAACAACGAACAAGATCGATGAATTGTGTAAAGCATGAAAGATAGAGTTAAGCAGCTAGAAAAGCCCAGCCGTTCTCTACAAGAACGAGCCAACGACTGGACCAGAACATAACAATCAAGCAAGAAGGGTACCAGTGGAGAAGAAAATAAAATACTGAGGCGTGACAGTGGACCAAGGACTCAATTTTAATGATCACCACAAAAATACAGTGGATAAGTGAGACAAACAATGGAAAGACTCTGTGCATTAAACAGTACAAAAAATAAACTTCGACAAAAGCCAAGCCTAGAAGACAAAAACGAGCCGACGACTCGTAATATGTAAAAACTAGAGAATAATGTGTGACTTTGTTTGAATTTTTTGTCCAAAGCATCCACCTTAACTTAGTGCTAAATGCAGTTATCTAATAATGCAATTAGTCACTCAAACATATTAAAGCATTTTTTCACTCTTCTTCTCCTTTATTATTCGATTTAGTTCAATTATATTTTCTCCGTATTTTAGTAGTTCTCGTCTTTTTTCTTGCCGTTCTTCTACTTCGTTGGGAGTTTCTATTTTAGTGCAGTCTTCTTCAAGACCTAATCGTAACCTCTCTGTTATATCTTCTGCTTTATTTCTATTTTGTGGTTTTCCAAAATTGTTCTATACATATCTATAGTATCTCTGTTTTTTTACTTCGTTTCATTTGTAACATTTTTTCTGAAATATTCCCAATCGTTAGTTTGATTCATAATTTTCAAAACATTACCACTAAAAAACTAAAAAGTAATTTTTTTTAAGGGTGCAGTAAGAAATAATGAGTGAACCTTGACTGGCGGAAGATGATAAGATTTTTTTCAAAACTACTTATTAAATAAATAGATAGAATATACAATTCGTCCTTGTACGTTTCCGTTATTTGACATGGCTCTTTTTAATTTATATTATTTAAATCTAATAGATAAATAGCATGAAATCAAACTGTTTATATAATACGATATAGAAATGACACATTTTTAAGAATATATATATCGTCGGATAATTTCTGAACGCATCTGACGGGCAAACTCACAAAGGCTCTAAGAAATCCGTCTAAACAGAAAACTTCCCAACTCCAGACCGCCATTTTGTTTAAAGCTAACCGCACTTCGTGTTTATTTACTTAAACTATTTTATCTAAAATAATATCTGGCCACTTCAATCCATTATTAAACAAAAAAACAAGTCCAGTCTTCATTCGACTCTTTTCGTCATCAAGTTTTCGTAGTGGGATTGTGGCTTAATATTTCTATCAAGCGTCAATTTGAATATTGAAGTTTAAAGTTGACGATTTTAATGTTTTCAAAACAAATAACGAAATCTGACACATCGCAATTCTTGACTAATTAATCATCAAACGATGAATAATAAGTATTCAAAAGCTCGGAAATATATTAAAGTAAGTATACTTTGGAGTTTAATTTTGTCCTAATACGAAAACGAAAATATAAATGTCTATATATACGAAACGGCTCAACTGGCCTTATAGCCCCAATGCTTGAAGTCGCTTCACTGTTTTCTTTCCCTTATTTTTATTCGAGGCTGCTTTTTGTCCTTATTCTTTCCAAATCTTCTCTACATGCTTAATAAGGATCTTTACACACAACTATCTTCGTCCAATCTGAATATACCAACAGATTTTTTGCTCTGACCACATATCCCATATCATCTTGACCATACAATACTTTAATCTCTGCGTTCGTTCTTCTCCTCTTTCTCCACTCGTTTTTATTCTACACCCCTTCGTAGTACCTTTCTCTCCCATATGTTTCTTATTTTTTGTTGATAATCCAACACTCGCTACCATACAGCACCTTTAGTAGTATGGTTTTAATAGTCCTCCTAGGGCTCCAAACGTTTTTTCCCCTTTCGTCAGTCTTTTGTCGATTGCTTCGTTTGTTACTGTCATTCAAGATATTCGAACTCCTGGGCTCAAATATATCCCTGTTTTGCTTAGTCGTCACTTTTAACTGGTTGAAGTTATTCAAATCCGTTAACATCTCCATATATTTGATCTATTATTCATTTATGCGTAGTCTATATTCTTTAGCTTTGGAGAGGAGAAACATTTTGTCTAGATTCTTTTTAGTTTTACTAATAACATTATTATTAAGAATTTCAAAGAAAAATATTTCATTCGCAAACCTAAACAAAAAACTGACGATTTGGGCGGCATATCATAATTGGACTGTAACCAAAGTTGTTAAAGATTATAATAGAACATGGATACAAATTGATCTTGTCCGGAAGAGACATTCTATAGCCTCCTTGTAGGCCAGATCTATCTCCATCATATGTGTAATCTGTTTTAAAAATTTAAGTACCAGGTTTGGGGAATTCCCGTAGCAAGATGGAGTCCACTTAATGTTCTCTATCTTCAATAAACATTTCTTTGGAGTTTTTTTTTTATGGTAATTTCAAAGTACAAAAACTCAGTATCTATACTAAATTTTATAAAATACTTACAGCATTTTTACTCGCATACAACTTCTTCAACTCCTCATATAACCACATCTCGACGGCCAACCTCTTCCTTATTAGACTCATTTGGTGATGTCCGTATTTGGCAGTAAGAAATTTTTCTCTTTTTTCTTTGATTTCCCCTTTGTCCTTGAAATTAACGTGCAGTCCCGTTTTAGCCGGTGACCTCTCCGACCTCACGTCTGCTAGTATACCGCCTCCCCCGCCGGGGGAGGCGCCGTTCGTGTAACTCGCTCCCGTAACTCCGCACTCCATTTTATTACGATTCGGAGGATGATGTTGGGGCTGTAAAAAGAATGGCAAGAAGTTAGAGATGCGATATTAGACTGAAAATGGAAAATTGTGAAGTTTTTTAATGTAACTATAACTTAATTTGTGCGTTTTTTTGTCAAAATTTGAACTTTTATTTAAGAAAAACATGTACAATAGTATTATTCAAAGTATTGCCCATATGAAGCTATGACCTTTTCCCATCTTCCTGGCAATTTGTGGATACCATCTTAAAATAACTGCGCCGGCTTGGCAGCAAAGAATGAAGCTAATTTTTGATAGATTGCTCTGTCCCTAGTGAGGGCGTTCTGCATCGACCGAAACAAATAGTAGTCAGAAGGGGCAAGGTCTGGGCTATAAGGCGGGTAAGGTAAAAGTTCCTATCCAATGTTTTCCAAATAGTTCTTAATCGGAATAGCAACTTGGGTTGTCATGATGGAAAATTTTTGCCTCGTGTCTGGTCGCATATTCCAGTCGTTTTTTGGCTACTGCTCTCTTCAAACGGATTAATTGTATTCGGTAGCGTTCTCCATTGATGGTTTCACCCGGATTTAACATCTCATGATACAGCACACTCTTCTGATTCCACCAAATAGAGTGCATTACTTTCGCGTCATGGATATTCAGCTTTGTTGTTGAACTGGCTGGTTGGCCAAGTCTCACTTATGATTTCTTGCGCATGAGGTTGTCGTAATGGATCCATTTTTCATCACCAGTAACAATCCGATGCAAAAATGACTTCCTTTTGTGGCGTACCAGCAGCATTCTAGACATGCAAAACCGCCTTTCGACGTCTCTCGGCTTGAGTTCATGTGGAACCCAATTTCCTTGCTTTTGAACATATCCAGCTGCTTTTAAACGTTTTGAAATGGATGCTTAAGTGACATTCAGAGATTCTGGGAGATCTTCTTGTGTTTGGCTACAATCTTCATCGAGTAATGCTTCCAGATCCTCATCTTCAAACTTTTTTGTCTGCCAAGCCAAAATCATTACTTTTAAATCGTGTAAACTACTTTTGACACGTTCGCTCATCTAGAGCATGTTTCCATAAACTTCCACCAAAATATGATGACTTTCGGCAGCATTTTTCTTCATATTAAAGTAATGAAGAAGAACCCCAAAAAAACACTTTTACAGGAACAAAGTTCGACATATTTGAGTGGAAAAAATTTTTTGTTGTTAACGCTTCAAATGAATGACATCTAATGAAAAGACGTACAATAGCAGTAGCTTTCCAACGCAGGTTCGGAATATTGGAATATTATACTAGTAACGCCATCTCTTATCAAACCGCTGGAATTAAGTTACAGACCCATAAAAAGGACAAAAAGTTTCGTGATGAACTAACGATATTAATGGATATCGATACCAGGTCATCAAAGGTTTTATAACTTCATGCGTGTAGGTAAAGGTAATTTGTTTCTATAAGCAGCGTCATGCATAGATAATACGAACAAGCTTATACATTTTGTATTTGTAATTCCGACTAGAGGCCAATGAAAAATTAAATATTTATTCCAAACAAGGTAGCTTTCCACGTATTGTACTACATTGTGTTGTGTTTCAACGTCTGTTTGATTAAAAATAACTAACAAAATAGCTCCTCCGAAACGATCATTACAAGAATCATTTCAAAAGATATGTAATAATCAATGGACACAATTCTCTTTGAATTTACCTACTTATAAATCTTTATACAAGACAAGACTCGTGGTCGCAAACTGATATTGCAACATCGCCGTGTGGCATACTGTGAAATTGAGACATAATTGGGCATACATTCAATATTGCATGAACATTTGGTTGTCAAAGATTTGTCTGTACGGATCTTTTGAGACGAGCCAACTCCAACAAAAGTTGTTCGCGCATGAAGCTCTTCCAAGTAAATAGTCTCCTGTTTATTCGGAATAAATGAACATGTCTCCATCGTTCCATTAGAGCAACCGTACAACGGTGAATTCTGAATGGTATACCAACATTTGTTTACCGGAAGTGTTCGAAAAAATAAGGGAAACCAATCGTAGAAAAAGTAGAATGTTGTGAGAAATTTTGTCCCAAGGACCAAGTCTCGAATAACACCAAAAAAGCGATGGCTATGATATTTTGGAACTGGGAGTTATCCTTTTAAGTGACTTCGAGAAATGAGAATTTCCCTTTTCATCATCAAAAAGTGTGTCTCATACCGTCATTTGTTCATACAAGCAGACAGAATCAGATCTGGTTCCTCGGTAGGATACTACAGCCGATGTATATAGTCTCGAAACTTGGATCCACATTAACACTAAGTTTTCTTTTAAAGTGCAGTCCCAGAGGCCGAAGACTTATTCAAATTTGTCTATGGTGGAAATGTTTACAAGTGGTATAAGCGATTTAGAAGTAGATATTGGCCGAGTAACGCACGGGAAGCCATTCGACCTCAAAAACAGATGAAAATAAATCTTTTAGATATAGTACCATGCACCTTCCCTCTCTTCCCTATAATAAAATATGGGTCGAGAAGGAAACGTTTCGTCACCATTGGAACCTAGCCTAACATAACCATTATTTAAATTGGGAAGGCTATAATAAAGCAGATGGAAATCATTACGAGATAATTTTCCAATCATAATTATGTTTTGGAAGTAATCATAAGGAAAACTCAAATACAGACGCAAGATTTAATGTACCACCGGAAGCATCAACTTTTAGCATACGTAGCGGATAAAGTCTTACTAGCGAGATCCCAATACGAATTAGGAAAATTATATAGTAGATTGGAAAAGTAATCGAAAAATTCGGTCTCAGAGTAAATAGCGATGAAATTGAATAAATGGAAATGCAACGTCAAAGGAAACACTGAGGAGAAAACAAACCTTTCAGGACGGAAAACGAGGAATATCATTTTTAAAATATTCTTCAACTATTTAAAAGTGCTTTTAATGAATATAGATGGTGGAGACAAAACATCTAGAAAATCGGATAGGAAATAGTTGTTCCTGAGTAATATTCTTAGAATACAAGGAATAGTCAAAACAGGAAAGATAGGATCGTACAAAACGATGCTTAGGTCGACTGTAACGATGTGAGTTCTGGGTACTAACCCAGAAAAGTGGCGAGAAAGGGGTGTGAGAAAGGAATGTCAGAAAAATAATGGGGTCTTGAAAATGAATAACCATTCACGGGGAAGAAGAGCCCAAAGCATCAGGTGGTTGGGGCATGTGTTCAGAATTGACAAGAGAGCACAAATGGAAGAAGATGTAATCAGAAAAAGAGACAAGCCAAAAAAATGGACAAGAGAGGTAACATCAAATTTGTGGAGTGGAGAAAACTGATTGGAGATAAAGAACAGAGAACAGAAAGGGGTGTCGAGGAATAGTGAAGAAAGTAAGTTTTTAAAGTTGAAAGACATTTTGTACTTTCGTTACAGATATGTAAGAATTACAGAGGACTCACGCTGCTAAACACCGCATACAAAATACTGTCAACACTCATACAAAAAAGAATTTCAAAACAAACCAAAACCATAATTGGACAGTACCAAACCGGGTTTTCATCTGGAAAATCTACAATAGATGCTATCCATACGGTCAAGCAGATAATGGAGAAAGCGCATGAGTATAAAATGGAAGTGGAAATACACTTCATAGATTTTGAACAAGCGTTTGATTCGATAAAAAGAAGTAAGCTCATGTCGGCACTAAAAGAACTGGGAATACACCCCAAACTAAGAAAACTAATACAGTGTACAATGAAGAAAACAACAGTCACAGTAAGGACACAAGTGGGGAACACAGAAGAATTTGAAATAAATCAGGGTGTAAGACAGGGGGATGCTTTATCAACGACGCTGTTCAATTTGGCACTGGAATATGTGATGCGTAAAATAGACAAGAGAACAATAAAAACTAGAAGTGGACAAATAGTAGCATATGCAGACGACATAGCACTTATCACAAGAAGTCGAAACACAATGAAAGAAATGCTAAAGGAAATAGTACTAGAAGGAAGTAAAATGGGTCTCAAAATAAATGAAAAGAAAACAAAAATAATGAGGCTAGATAAATGTATTATAGGAGGTAAACAGAAAATAAAAATTGGAAATTTTGATTTTGAGGAAGTAGATACATTCAAGTACTTAGGAATAACCTTAAGTAGTGACGGAAATAAAGAGGCAGAAGTCAAAGAAAAAATAACAGCAGCTAACAGGGCATATTACGCTAACAAAAAACTACTGCAAAACAAAATACTAGGAAAAAGTACAAAAATGAGAATATATAAAACAGTTATTAGACCGGTCATGATGTATGCTGCAGAAACTATGACTATGACAAAAAAGCCAGAAGAAGACTTAAGAATTGTTGAGAGAAAAATATTAAGAACAATATTAGGACCAGTAAAACTAACAGAAAATGAATACCGAAGAAGAATGAACCATGAAATAGCACAAGAAATTAAAGAGGACATAGTAAGAAAAATTAAACAACAAAGAGCAAGATGGCTGGGACATGTATGGAGAGCAGGAGAGGAAACAGTAGCGTACTCAATATTAGATTGGACCCCTGGAAGTGCTAGAAGAAGAGGAAGACCAAGGTCTACATGGTGGCAAGAGGTAAAGGACGACCTTAAGAGAATTGGGATGTGGAACTGGCAAGAAAAAACGAAAGACAGACGAGCCTGGCAGGATATGTGCCACAAGATATAAACAGAAGAGAATGGGGACTGATCTACCCCGAAACAAAGAAAAAAAAAAGATCTAGAAAGCTCGTAAGAGCGGCGTTACCCCATCTGGGGTGTTTAGCTACCATATATATATTTTTTAATTTTTAAATGAACAATCACTTCCTTTTTCACATTTCTCAATAAATCTCTTATGTCTTCTAGTTTAATATCACAGAAATTAAGCTTTTTTTTTGGAAAGTATATTGATTGGTCGTCAAATCTTGTAATAGCACTTTGACAAAACAATATTCGTTAATGCAATTTTGAATTAATGAATTCCTGGTAATGTGCATACCCGACCTTAAACCGACGCTGATACGCGTATCTAATACATTATACATAAAGAGTTAACGACCCGTCTGTAACGTCGAGACGCATCGTGTTTATCGTCAGCCTCTCCATGCCCCTTCTTGTAGGTTATAGACATCGTTATAAAATAGCAGTGTTCAATGGAAGACGAGTTTTTTGCACCAAACAAAAAATAAAACAATAAGCATGGATTTTTTATGCAATTTTTTTTGAAATTTAGACATTTAGTTCTGGGAGGTTTATTATGAAAAATATAATTGAATCGTTGAAGAATTGAAAAGTAATAATAAAATTAATTAAATATGACAAATTTCGGTGTTCTTTTTATAGTTTTTTGAACAAGTTTCTCTCATTATAGACTATAGTCTATTTTTATGAATGAGAGAGTAATAAATGATAAAGAATTCGTAATCCATAAGAATATCAGGCTGAACTTCCGAAAAACGCCAATGAAATTTTACAGGTGACGTCGATATTTATGAAATTCCCATGACCTCGCAAGGTCGAAAATCGCGGTAATTTCGTGCACAGGTAAGTAGGAGCAGAAATATCCGCCATTTTGTTCGTAAATTGAATTTGTGGTAAATAAAACATTGCAAGTTTCAAACTTTTTTTGTGGTTTGGTTTTTTGAGTTAAAATTAAAAGGAATACTTTCAAAAAAGTAAGTAGTTATTAACTAATCCAATGTTTCATAAATTGATGATTAATTTTTTATTTTTAGGCTCTCATATTATTCACAAATAATATCATCCCAGACACAGACACTCCCAAAAAAATGGAACCTTTTTAAAATAGCTCAAGCAAAAATTTGGGCCATTAATAATAATCTTGTGCGAGTCAATAAATGGTGCAGCAAGCACAACCAGTTTGCTAAATGGTTTGATGATGGTACCGTTTTTGGCTACTCCAGATATTTCGGAAAAATTAAGAGCAGATCGTTCGACCATAATGGTTCAGCGGCAGAAGTCACATGGTTCGAACGATTGCACACTAACGTCCGTCAAAGAATAATCATCACCTATTGTGTTTCACAAGAATTTTCATTTGAACAGACGATAAAAGAGGCCTCAATCTTGGAAACAACAGTTTTGCCAGAATCAGTGAGCGTCGTCTTCAAGTATGCCCGTGAAGTTTGTATGGCCAGTTTAGACCGAACATATGAAGATGGAGGACAAATTGGTGGGGATGGTTGCGTTGTTGAAATAAACGAATGTAAAATCGGACGAAGAAAATACAATAAAGGGCGCACGGTCGAGGGTTATTGGATATTAGGAATGATCGAGCGTGGCGGCGACGGCTATCGATTGGAAATATGTCCTTATAACTCTAGAAGTGCCGAAACATTGATGGAGCTGATAAACAAACATTTATACTGACTGGTGAAAAGGATATTTGGCGCTAGAAAGTGAAGGCTACCAGCACTTTACAGTCAACCATCAAGAGCCCTTTGTTGGCCCTGAAACAGGGGCTTACACCCAAAATATTGAATCCAGCTGGAGGCACATGAGAAGAAGAATATCGAGGGGGGTAATCCGAAGTAACTTGGACCTGCATCTTTGTGAATTTCTCTGGAGACGGCGAAAAACTGTGGATCCATTCGATGCAATCATTGTAGATATAAAATTTTTTATCCTGGAAAGAATGATGGAAGAGGATGAGGAAAGACACTAAATTTTTGTGGAATAACATTTATTTCTATTGTTTTTATTCAGGTTTTTTTTCCCAGGTATATTTTCTTAGTCCTTATTCGATTGTGACCATTCCCTACCATTTTTATCTTCCAATTCCTTGACGTTTTTCGGAAGTTTATTCGAATATAATTTCTTTTATTAGGTGGTTAAAATATTTTCGTATGAAATAACTTTTGTATAAATATAATAAATATATAATTAAATAAAAATATAACTTATATTTTCACCTAATTAACCTAAAAGTGCAATTTTTTCTAAAAATATTTCAGTTTTCTACATTGTATCACACTGGTTATAGAGGTATGAGGGTTTAAACTTTGATTTTTAAGAACTACTTTTTACAAATCCTAATCAGAATAAGAAGATGAAACAATTTATATTAACCTGTTAATGCCAAAAATTTTAATTAAAACATTTTTGGATCATTTTGTTTGAAAATGGTCCTGAATAAATGAATTATGAGATATTATCAATAAAGTTACGCCCAAGCAACTAAAGTTGATTTTGATCACTTAAGGAGTAATTTCTATCAAGCAATAACGGATTTAAATTATGATAATGACATCGAAATTATATATATATAAATCAAAAAATTATTAATCGTCAGTCTGAATTCTCTCCAAACGTCAACAATTTATATTTTATGGTTGATGTTGCGCAAAAAGAACATTCCAGATAAAATGAAAGATTCTATTTATTACGTAAGTAAATTCTCAGGTTTTTATATGATAAAACAATTTATATTTGGATTTCTTTACCACAATTAAATGATTCAACTCTATTAAACCAAGCTAGGTGTGGTTTATGACCTGAAGAATGTACAGAGCACATTCCTGGAATTGCAAAAGGTCTATGTTAGAACCTAATCGTTTATGCAATACCCATTTTGAACCATACAAGCATTTATGGTCCAAAAAAAAGGCCACTACTTTTTTTTGGACATTATTCCAACCCTATATGTGGGTATGAATTGGTCGATCAAATCGATTCCTTTCATATGAATAAAGTTATTTAAATCGAGATTTACGGATTTTGGAGCCCTAGAACACAATTTATAAAAACTGTAACGACATTATTGTCATTTCATCAGACCATCTTCAGCTTTAGTTATGGGTTAACAATGAGTGGCTCGATCATTTTCTCTTCTTGTCCACATTTTTTCTTCTTCTTCAATCGAATAATTAACTGCTTTTTTTCCAGTTTTCAGCCTTCATATCAATTATTTACAGCCTCCAAAAATAACAGTTCAACTCATTTTTAAAGAACTCTCTTTAGCTGTGCCTGGGTTTAGATCGCAATGATATGGTGGAGATCTAACCACGTCTTTCCACGATGTTCTGCAATTTCATCAATTTCATATTTTTTATTTCCCTTTATGAAGGTGACGTGAAGAATACAGTTCTTTCCTCATAAAACCGGGATGGAGCTAAATATTCTTGGAATCTAGCCAATTCCGTAAAACTTATTTTAACCACTTGGTTGTGTGCATTTTTTCCAAGTCTTGAGGACTAACTTGCATTATCCATTAATATTATATTGTTGTGAAGAGTTTTTTTTTTCGAAGCATTCTTTAAAAACATTACCATTCATGTCCTCATGATAGTCACCACCGAAGCGAGTAGATTCGAAAGTAAATAAACAACTAAAATTTCGATTTGTGAATTCCAATTCCAATAATTTCTGTTTTTATTTTATAAAGACATATTTCACATATCTTTGTTTTTCTCTTTTCTTAAGATTTAGTTTTGTTTCTTCTACTATTCAGCCTCTTGAGAAGTTGATGTCCAAATTTCGAGCCATCTTTTAAGAGGTTAGTCGGGAAGTTGGTTTTTCATCATTTGCTCATTTAGCCCATCGATCTTCCATCATTCTGTCGATGTGATCTCTCCAATATCGTCGGCGTCATCTCGATCTTGTGTATCGTACTATAACCTGTAATTTTCAGATCTTTCATAGCTTCGCTTCTTATTTAGTAATTCTTCTTAATAAATGCGATTTATAAAGTCCATGTGGTATTTTTAATATATACTCGATACACCAATTGAAAAGGGAAGATAATCTTAAACAAACAATTACTAATAAAAAAACTGCGCCCTAGTACCTCTATTGACAGGACTATTATGTCACTATTTAAATAATTTGGTCTATTTATTAGTCTATAATTAAACAAGATTTACAATCCGCAAATAAAGGTGTCTTATGTGCCAATGATAAAGTTATTTATAGGTGCTATGGTGTCATAAACGTCGGTGATACGGTGAAACATTTTTTTTCTAGAATGCTTTTATATGGTGAAGCATATGTTTTAATAGACATTTCTATTAGAAAAGTCTTCCCGGAATACTTTTATTTGGTGAAGCGTTTGAATACACAGACATTTCTATTAGAATAGACTTTTTGTGATGCTTTTATATGGAGAAGCGTTTGTTTCCATATTTGTATTAGCATAGACTTTGTGAAATGCTTTTATACGGAGAAGCATTTGTTTTAATAGACATTTCTATTAGAAAAGTCGTCCCGGAATACTTTTATTTGGTGAAGCGTTTGTTTCCACAGATATTTCTATTAGAATAGACTTTTTGTAATGCTTTTATTTGGTGAAGCGTTTGAATACACAGACATTTCTATTAGAATAGACTTTTTGTGATGCTTTTATATGGAGAAGCGTTTGTTTCCATATTTGTATTAGCATAGACTTTGTGAAATGCTTTTATACGGAGAAGCATTTGTTTTAATAGACATTTCTATTAGAAAAGTCTTCCCGGAATACTTTTATTTGGTGAAGCGTTTGAATACACAGACATTTCTATTAGAATAGACTTTTTGTGATGCTTTTATATGGAGAAGCGTTTGTTTCCATATTTGTATTAGCAAGGACTTTGTGAAATGCTTTTATACGGAGAAGCATTTGTTTTAATAGACATTTCTATTAGAAAAGTCGTCCCGGAATACTTTTATTTGGTGAAGCGTTTGAATACACAGACATTTCTATTAGAATAGACTTTTTGTGATGCTTTTATATGGAGAAGCGTTTGTTTCCATATTTGTATTAGCAATGACTTTGTGAAATGCTTTTATACGGAGAAGCATTTGTTTTAATAGACATTTCTATTAGAAAAGTCGTCCCGGAATACTTTTATTTGGTGAAGCGTTTGTTTCCACAGATATTTCTATTAGAATAGACTTTTTGTAATGCTTTTATTTGGTGAAGCGTTTGAATACACAGACATTTCTATTAGAATAGACTTTTTGTGATGCTTTTATATGGAGAAGCGTTTGTTTCCATATTTGTATTAGCAAAGACTTTGTGAAATGCTTTTATACGGAGAAGCATTTGTTTTAATAGACATTTCTATTAGAAAAGTCGTCCCGGAATACTTTTATTTGGTGAAGCGTTTGAATACACAGACATTTCTATTCGAATAAACTTTTTGTAATGCTTTTATATGGAGAAGCGTTTGTTTCCATATTTGTATTAGCATAGACTTTGTGAAATGCTTTTATACGGAGCAGCATTTGTTTTAATAGACATTTCTATTAGAAAAGTCTTCCCGGAATACTTTTATTTGGTGAAGCGTTTGAATACACAGACATTTCTATTAGAATAGACTTTTTGTGATGCTTTTATATGGAGAAGCGTTTGTTTCCATATTTGTATTAGCAAAGACTTTGTGAAATGCTTTTATACGGAGCAGCATTTGTTTTAATAGACATTTCTATTAGAAAAGTCTTCCCGGAATACTTTTATTAGGTGAAGCGTTTGAATACACAGACATTTCTATTAGAATAGACTTTTTGTGATGCTTTTATATGGAGAAGCGTTTGTTTCCATATTTGTATTAGCAAGGACTTTGTGAAATGCTTTTATACGGAGAAGCATTTGTTTTAATAGACATTTCTATTAGAAAAGTCTTCCCGGAATACTTTTATTTGGTGAAGCGTTTGAATACACAGACATTTCTATTAGAATAGACTTTTTATGATGCTTTTATATGGAGAAGCGTTTGTTTCCATATTTGTATTAGCAAAGACTTTGTGAAATGCTTTTATACGGAGAAGCATTTGTTTTAATAGACATTTCTATTAGAAAAGTATTCCCGGAATACTTTTATTTGGTGAAGCGTTTGAATACACAGACATTTCTATTAGAATAGACTTTTTGTGATGCTTTTATATGGAGAAGCGTTTGTTTCCATATTTGTATTAGCAAGGACTTTGTGAAATGCTTTTATACGGAGAAGCATTTGTTTTAATAGACATTTCTATTAGAAAAGTCGTCCCGGAATACTTTTATTTGGTGAAGCGTTTGAATACACAGACATTTCTATTAGAATAGACTTTTTGTGATGCTTTTATATGGAGAAGCGTTTGTTTCCATATTTGTATTAGCAAAGACTTTGTGAAATGCTTTTATACGGAGAAGCATTTGTTTTAATGGGCATTTCAATTAGAATAGTCTTCCTAGAATACTTTTATTTGGTGAAGCGTTTGTTTCCACAGATATGTCTATTAGAATAGACTTTTTGTTATGCTTTTATATGGAGAAGCGTTTGTTTCCACATTTGTATTAGCATAGACTTTGTGAAATGCTTTTATATGAAGAAGCAGTTGTTTTAATAGGCATTTCTATTAGAAAAGTCTTCCCGGAATACTTTTATTTGGTGAAGCGTTTGAATACACAGACATTTCTATTAGAATAGACTTTTTGTGATGCTTTTATATGGAGAAGCGTTTGTTTCCATATTTGTATTAGCAAAGACTTTGTGAAATGCTTTTATACGGAGAAGCATTTGTTTTAATAGACATTTCTATTAGAAAAGTCTTCCCGGAATAATTTTATTTGGTGAAGCGTTTGAATACACAGACATTTCTATTAGAATAGACTTTTTGTGATGATTTTATATGGAGAAGCGTTTGTTTCCACATTTGTATTAGCATAGACTTTGTGAAATGCTTTTATATGGAGAAGCAGTTGTTTTAATAGGCATTTCAATTAAAATAGTCTTCCTAGAATACTTTTATTTGGTGAAGCGTTTGTTTACACAGACATTTCTATTAGAATAGACTTTTTGTGATGCTTTTATATGGAGAAGCGTTTGTTTCCATATTTGTATTAGCATAGACTTTGTGAAATGCTTTTATATGAAGAAGCAGTTGTTTTAATAGGCATTTCAATTAGAATAGTCTTCCTAGAATACTTTTAATTGGTGAAGCGTTTGTTTCCACAGATATTTCTATTAGAATAGACTTTTTGTTATGCTTTTATATGGAGAAGCGTTTGTTTCCACATTTGTATTAGCATAGACTTTGTGAAATGCTTTTATATGGAGAAGCAGTTGTTTTAATAGGCATTTCAATTAAAATAGTCTTCCTAGAATACTTTTAATTGGTGAAGCGTTTGTTTCCACAGATATTTCTATTAGAATAGACTTTTTGTAATGCTTTTATATGGAGAAGCGTTTGTTTCCACATTTATATTAGCGAAGACTTTGTGAAATGCTTTTATATGGAGAAGCATTTGTTTAAATAGGCATTTCAATTAGAATAGTCCTCCTAGAATACTTTTAATTGGTGAAGCGTTTGTTTTCACAGACATTTTTATTAGAATAGACTTTTTGTAATGCTTTTATATGGAGAAGCGTTTGTTTCCATATTTGTATTAGCATAGACTTTGTGAAATGCTTTTATATGAAGAAGCATTTGTTTTAATAGGCATTTCAATTAGAATAGACTTCCTAGAATACTTTTAATTGGTGAAGCGTTTGTTTTCACAGACATTTTTATTAGAATAGACTTTTTGTAATGCTTTTATATGGAGAAGCGTTTGTTTTCATATTTGTATTAGCATAGACTTTGTGAAATGCTTTTATATGAAGAAGCATTTGTTTTAATAGGCATTTCAATTAAAATAGTCTTTCTAGAATTCTTTTATATGGTGAAGTATGTGTTTCCACAGACATTTCTATTTGAATAGACTTTCTGGAAGGCTTTTATTGGTGGAGCGTTTGTTTCCACAAACATTTCTTTTAGAACGGACTTTCTAGAATGGTTTTTCTACCGAAAACCTATTTATTGAAAAGTTTCCATAGAGTGCTTCGACTCAAATCAGGATAATCCTTATAATCTAGAACTGTGGCAAAAATTTTGTCTAATGTCGGAAACTCTAAAGACAGCATCAACGAAGCATGTTTTGCTGTGAGTTTGGAGAAATACACTTTAGCCTCAGAATTGAGGCCCGCTTCAGGCCAAATTGATCATCATCTAGTGCCAATTTTTGTTTCTCAATTTAAGTTTGAAAATGTTCACAACCAGAATGCATTTCCTAATTTGTTCAGGCTTCTGCAACTGTTTTCGACTATCTCTGTGTCCAATGCAACGATCTTTGAATGTCTTCCAAAACTTTTGGAGGAATTCTCTGCTCCAACAACGTTTATCACACACTATACTAGCCATTGTGGTTTAAAACATCGATACAAGTGGAAATGTATGGCAGGAGGAAATCAAGACATCTAGCGTTGTTTTAAAGCAATGACACTTTGAGAAGACGCGTTTCATGTCAAATTAGATTACTGTCTACTGCCTATTTATACTTCAATCGTTTGTACTTGTTCGTTTGTTTTATTTAAACTTGTTCCTTTGTATGTTTCTTGATGACTCAATCAAATAAAATCTATTTAATTTTCCTCCTATTTTCTAGTAAAGGCCTAAAGGAGCGAAAATTAAGCTATAATATGAAACAATCTTGGACCTCCTAACTAAAATCGTTTTTAAGATTCTGGAAATTAACATAAAACAAAGTATATAACTTTTATTCGCTATACTCATAGATCTTATGCTACGGCTATGTAATATTCAATACTCAAGGCTTTTGCCCAGTCCAAACCTTTTTTCTATTGTACAGCTGTACAGCTTATAGTTATAAAAGACCAATAATAGGTCGAAACCTTGTATTAGCTCTGGTACATTTATGCAAATTTTTGGAAGTATTTAGATAATTCTGTAGTAGTATTTAAAATAACCGTACAAAGTTATGCATTACAATGTTACATTAGTTTTCGTTTGAAAATTGTAGAACTAATATCTCGTACTTATCTTAATCGATTTATTTAGTTTAATAGCATCAAAAACATTTTGGATCAACTCCAAATTATTATCTGTATCCATTAAATTCTTATAGATTTTACCGTACGAGTAGAGAAATAACAATAAACATTTTATTACAATTATACATAAAATCGATATATGAACAGCTGTTGATACTTCATTAAAACATATTTTTTCTGTATACCAACAATTTGGATGTTGATTCATTGTTTACAATCAACTTCAGAATTTTGTAATTATTAGATACAGTTATCAAAGTGTTAAGCTTATTGTAATAAGGAGATGGGTGAAATGTGTTATAATAGAAAAAGGCGATATTAAAAATGATAAAAGTTATTGTATTTTGATTCCATTACAAATTTTCCGGAAACAAATCACCACGTAGACACTTATGAATACTACAAATGACAACATAAAATGTTACGTGGTTGTACGTTGCCTAATGTGAGTGATGCTTCACCTGTATGTTTGCAATCGACTTTTTGGCCTCGATTTTGCTCTACTTTGACCGATCAGATTTATAGAGGGTCTCTCGTTTCCAATGTCCACTTTCTTTATTAAAAAATCATACAAAAAAAGCCCTAATATTCGAAGTATAGTCCATCGTGTTCTATCGCTTTAAATCGGGTTTTGAGAACTTGGTGAAAGATTTCTTTGGGTTTAGATGCAACAAATTGTCGCTTTGCATTCTCAACATCTCCTTTGGATTGAAATTTTTCTCATGCAAGGTTCGGGTGGTTGTACGTTGCATTCTTTTTAACACGTTTCTATCAGCTTCATATGTATGTTTGCAACTGTCTTTTTGGCATCGATTTTGCCTACTTTGAGCGATCAGATTTATAGAGAGTTTCTCGTTTCCAATGTCCACTTTCTTTATTAAAAAATCATACAAAAAAAAATCCCTAATATTCGAAGTATAGTCACTCAATTTGAAGTTAAAGTTGATTGTTGTCGCTTCTTCTTCTTCTGTACCATCACCGCTTTCGAATATTTTTGAAAACAAGATGCTACAAAATAAATTGAGTACGTCTCAACATGATAAAACGCTTCTCATTAATTATATGAATAATATCGAGCAAATTATTACAATCTATTAAGAATAAAACGTGCTGCAAACAATAAAACATTCTGTTGAATCATTAAGTATGTGTTAACACTGTTAACTCACAATATTGTTTGGATTGCAGTTTCTGCTTATCAAAAACAAAAGTAAACAATGAGTTGAAAGAATTTATCTCACAGTAACAATACGAAAATTATCTCAGAAGTATGTGCATTTTCCATTTAACTCAATTGTCTGCGTACACACCTCAGTCCACCACACGCCACGCCACGCCAAGCCATCCCACGTGGAACGATTCAAATTCTCAGATATGTCTCTGTGTCACTTGACGAACTACTAGTGCTCTCCCTAACGTACTCAAAGCTATTGAAATTTTTTCTCTTAAAAATAATAGAATAAAATGAGCGTGTCATCACATGGCGTGGCGTGTTGCTAGTGGTTTCGAACTTAATCGTTATTTCACGAAAACTTTGAAGTTAGATAACAGAATAAAGTCGCTGTACTCTAGATCTTGTTGATCAGGAGGGTGGTGAACCAATTCGAACTGTAAAACGTGATAAGAGTCCTAGCCATCATCGAAGTTTGAGAAGATGCGTCGTATAGATTGAAAAGTCTAAATGACATTCAACGTTTTAACCTGTCAACTCTACGATATGGCGCGCAAATCTGTCATGTATAGTTTCTGTTCGCGGTCTGTAACTCATGTTTCAATATCCGTTAATGTAATGAGCGAAGCAACTCGCGGCAATCATTACTATTCAAAAAATGATCGCTATCACTTTTCCGTCTAATGAAACTTTTTTTGCCTTTTCGGAGCAGGTTCCCCCTTCAAAATCCACGGTCTTGAATGCTTTTTCATTCCAGGATTGTAGTGGGGAATCCAGGTTTCATCTACAGTTACGAATCGACCCAAAAAATCCAAATCACTTTGCTCGAATCACGTATAGGAAACGTTAAATCGAATGCGTTTTCCAGCAAACGCAGCGCCTAACGCAAACGCGTTCTTTTGAACTCCTTCTATCTCTCTAACCTCAATCCGATGGTCATCCAGTACCATTTGAATTCAGTTGGCCCAAAATAGTGCAGAATCTCCATGCACAATGTCTAACTCCTCGTGACAACGATGTGTGTTGAGCCACCTTATTCGTCAGATCTATCACCCTGCGACTTCTTTCTTTTAGTTGGAGTCGACGTATAAATACGGAGGGATTTACTTTTAACAATATCAGTCTCATTACACCTCGTGAATCAAGCGATTGACTGACTACAAAGAACAACCCTAGCTTTATAAATAACAGATGTTTCCCCCAATAAAAAAATAAGGTTTTTGTTTTTGTTTGTTTTTGTAGTTGTATCTTTATATTTATACATTGGTAGTAGTTGGTATCGAAAGATGACATAATGTCTTTCCTGTTTACACAACTGACGACAAATCAAACGAAAGAATGTTGGAATTGATTGTTGAAGGTCACTATCATCTTACAAGACGACCGTACCACCGATTTTTTTACAATGAAATATTCAGAACCGTAAACGAATGACACCACTAAAGAATTTTAATGATTAGAACGTAACAAAAATTATTACCATAATTTATAATACTGATTACTATGGAATTTGGAAATTTTTTGATTTACTGCAGACACGCAATAATTATAAGAATAAGTAACCTACTTTTATAATTAATTATCTTGAAGAAAGAGGTTGTTAAACGTACTGTATTTAACAATATGTTTTCACCTAATTCACGGTTCTCTCTACTGGATATACGATGAGCACTTGGAAAAGATATAACTTTTTTTAAGACTGGCCTGTTCTTCCAATATAAATTGCAGATTATAAAAACCCTTGCCGACAATTTTGTTTGATTTACCATAGGCGTAGATACCTCATTTAATATATTAATTATAAGAAAATTATACAGGACCTTAGCAAAAAGGAAGAAGATCCCGGAGTCACTGCATATGAATTCTCTAAGGTGAACAGGGAGGCAAGTCAAGTTTATGACAACGTTTCAGATAAACGCGAAACAAATACGCAACCTCCAGCATGCACCCTCCAAGTTTTGTGTCCATTATGTTAAAAAAAATATAAAGTACAAGGTAATCGTCAAAGTGCTAAGAAAAATCTACAACAACATGCTGAAATCGAGTGAAAAGAAGGTTTTTCCTATACATATTGGCACTTTTGTAAGAATTGCAGTTCCAGAGGAACTTGACAGAAGACGTGGTGATACCCGAAATATTATAGGTGTAGTTTTGGCTAAAGCCGATGATGAGCTGTATCAAATTGGTACCAAGAACGGAATCTTAAAACAATTATATTCTCGATCTCAGATTAATGTGTGTCCAAGAGTTCTTCTTGATGCAGAGGATGTACCGAGTACAAAGATGGCAACTACGCTCAGTTGCTAAGCTATAATCCACTGGAATCGGCCAGGGATTTAAAAAGTTCCTGGGGGGTTCCTAACCTAACGTAACATAACCTAATCTAACTCAGAGACTATCGGCAGTACATTGCTGAATTCCTTTTTAAAAGAAGTTTCTCGTAACGTAAGGTTATTAAATTATAAAACGTAAATAGACGAGTAAAATGTACCTGCCTGTAAGGGAGTTTGGTTTAAACAGGGTACCAGACGTGAATTGAGCCCTTTTTGTACGCACTGTGCAATTTCATTGTCTTCATTCAGTCATGGTCTAAAGAACGCCATATTTCTATTTATTTGAAGAAATTTATAAATTAAACGAATGTCACCAAACGACGCCACTGTTAATCACAGACTGTCCGGAAGGAATATTTTGAAGAAATTCTGTAAATACCTTCCGACAGCTTCGGCCAATAGAAATGCATTTATGTTTACTATTCTATATTTTCATTTTATACGGGGAATACACATTATTTTCCATTCCTTAATTTGGTATGATTACTGTGCGTTTTTATGAAATATTGATTGTATCTCGCATAACTGTCTTCTGCAATTGATACTGAAAGAACTTTTGATTTATAGGAATTTTGTATTAAACTGGCAGGTTTTTTTTTCTGAAGAAACAAGATTCATCCGAGCTCTTCTATAATAAAATGGATTGAAGCAGCAAGATGAAACTTTGTGTACAACTTTTTGAGACTTGACGCTGATGCGTGCATGAAGATTTTTGTGAACGAAGTCTGTTTACTATATGAGACCAACAACTCAAAGACCGCACTACATAACGTAGCCTGATTGATGCAAATAAGATATTTGAATATGTATTAGGTTCTAATGAACACAAATTCAACGGGCAGAACTTGATTTTATCTAATATCCATCACGATGTAAATCAAACTTCCTAAACAACGGAAATTTAACTGACAAGTTGTGATAATTCCATGTACAATAAAGTTTTATTACAAGATTAAAGCATTAGATTTTAGATATTCCTCCTCAGTCATTTCGGTCCTTTGCTATTTCATCCTTTTGTTGTAATGTTTTCTCTCTCTTCCTCCCTCCTCTACTACTTGTTTTAGCAAAAATTTCCTTCCTTCTGTTACTTTTCTTATCAGTCTTTCTCTTTACGTATCTTTAAGCAATTTAAAACTGATTCCTCTGTGAACTTTTCATAATTATTCTGTCCATTTTTCTTTTTCTCTTTCCCTGCTTTACTTGTTTTCAGGGTATAAGACAGGTGCATAGTGAATAGTGCATACAGAACAAATCTGCTGCTACTGTCAAGGACGTTAAACTCTGTACTGCTTTAATTGCTTTAGCAACATCTTCACTTACTCCCGGTTTATTCCGCTTCTTCTTGTATTTTCGCATCATTTTTATAACCTATAACATGTCTCATTCAAGAACTCAGTAACTAGGGAAAGAACTGGAGGAAATGTAAATGCCACCAATTGTCCTTGAGGAAAGGGTATTCGCTGACCTGTCGGCCAATCTCTGAGCATCTATTAGTTCTTCTTTACCGTTATTATTTAGTTCATTACTCAGGTTTCACTTCCAGGTAAGTACTGTTGTACACAGTCATTTTCGTCCTTTCAATATTAGATCCAGGATCTATTTTTCATAGTAAACCGTCACCTTCTTCATTTCATCTTACCGTTTCTATAAATAAAACGTAACCGGATTTGCGTCATACTTCTTAATCCTCTTTATTTACTTAAAAAACCACGATTATATTGTCTTGAACGAATTATCTGAAGGTTCAGTAAGCCATTCATATGTAAATAATGAAGCAAATAAAAATTCAAAGTTCAAATCGTCTTCTGTGAGTTTTTAATGAGATGTAGAACGTTTTGAAATGTTAATATTAATAAACATTAACGTAACAAGACGCGTGAAAGGGAAATAGAATTGAAAACAGAAAAGTAACAAATCAATAAAGTACCAGTAATGTTAAAAAAGTTTCAGATATCAACCAGATATCCCAATATTAGCAGGGAATATTGGGATAGTTCCTTATACAAATTATACAATTCTTTCACTAGCCATTAAGCAACACAAAATACAAGTTATTAAACTGTCATTTTCACACTGAAACGTCACATTTCATTCTACTTTCGAATCAGCAATGAAAAAATTGACTTTATTAGTATCAATGATGTCAATAACTTCAGTTAGAGATATTTGCAGTATATGAATTGTTTTCGTGGTGCGTTCAGGGGTTTTGAAGTTAAAAAATCTAAAGAGTTGTTAGAATCTTGATAGTTGCTTTGTCAAAATTCTTTCACTAGCCATTAAGCAACACAAAATACAAGTTATTAAACTGTCATTTTCACACTGAAACGTCACATTTCATTCTACTTTCGAATCAGCAATGAAAAAATTGACTTTATTAGTATCAATGTCAATAACTTCAGTTAGAAGTTACTTATGAAAAGTTTTCGTGGTGCGTTAAGGGTTTTGAAGTTAAAAAATCAAAAGAGTTTTAGCATCTTGATAGTCGCTTTGTCACAATTCTTTCACTAGCGATTCAACAACACAAAATACGGCCTGTTTTCACAAAAAACTGTCGTTTTCACATAAATACATCACTTTTTATTCTAGTTTCGCACTTGCAAAGAAAATATTATATTTTTTAGCAACAATGATATACGTATCTAAAACGACGCAAGACACCCATAAGAAAAAATGTTTAACGTATCTTTCTGTTAGTAATTTGGGAATTCCCATAATTAGCATACCAAATATCGGTGAACGTTAGCCAAGAGTTCATCTAGTATACTATAAATATAAAATTGTTTATTTATAGAAGTTGCAAACGATTTGAATAATTAAATTCGTGTGTGTGGAAGTATAACTAGTTTCTTTTCTCAAATATTCTTATTAATAATGATGATGTGTAACAATAGAATAAAAAAAAATGAGCAAAAAACTTAAAATGCTCTAAAAAATGAGATTTTCATACAAAGTTTCATATCAGGGATAAGACATTATATGATCTATATTGCTTCAACGGAAACACAGGCGCACACCATCTAACAGCGTGATGAAAATATAAAAGTTGGTAATTTGCTCCATCTATTGTATCACTATCGAACTACGTACTTAATGTTGCGAAAGAAGTAGCTGTTACTAGACACAGAAGGTTCTAACATGTTTGTGAACATCGCAAAGGCATATATAAAGCAGTATCTTGCAGTAAGAGATACGTGGGGAGCATTAGAAGGTAATCCGAGCCGAGACGTACATTTAGTATTCACCCAGAAGAGTAGCATGTCTAGATTTCATTTATTCTTTTTGTTTTGGTAAAACAACTCCAAACAACGTTCTCAATGATAAATTCGTTTTTATTGTTCCATTTTCCATAATCAAACACTTCCATATATTTTTAGCGCGTTCTTCTTATTTAATGTGCCTTGTCCAATCTCCCTACGTTGGCGATCACCATGGAAAAAGGTGTACGGTTCTTTGGAAACCCTTCCAATGCCAGTCTCGAATATTTCTGATCTACTTCTGTTTAGTAATAGACGATACTTATTGCATCTCAAAATATGATCCAGATATGATGTCGCCTTTTTTTGTCACATGAAAACTTCTACCAAATTTTGAATGTACGATGGCCAACAAACAATAATATATCGATAGAAAAAAATTGACAAATCAGGTTTCTTTGTGAAATCAAGACATATATTTCCTGGACTTTTTCTCCCTTGATGGCGCTTTTCCATTAAGGAAATCTTTCGCCTTGTTCGTCATTATGCTCATTAATCTTTCTAATTTTCCACTTTATGGTTTCCAAGAAAATTTCGAACAATTTCCAGGCGACTTTTTCAACATCATTCGGCTTCCCTTCAAAGTTTGTATCCTTCATTGATTCCCGTATTTGTGAACCATGAAATATTACCCGTTTTAATTTTTGCCCCACTGAGTTTGGGAAATTTCTCTTTCAGGTAGAATTCACTGCCCTCTTTAGGCATAGCTTTTACAAAATTTTTCAACAGGCCAGGCTTTATATGCAATGCAATGGTGGCAAAAGTATGTCGTCATTCGTTCACCAAAGGATCATTTTAAACATTCTTCTGTCCTCGATGGAGTGATCCACGATTGAGCCATACTTTCTTTCTGTAGTGACTTTTTATATATCTACTGTCCCATTCGCAAATGAAACACCTATATTGTGTGACAAAGCTGTAACCCAAGTAAACAAGCAATGACATTAAAAACTCCACAAATTTCCCAAACATGTTCACTGTATTTAATTTTTACATGAAGTAACTTCATGTTCTGGTAAGTCTCTTTTATATGAGAACCATGGGCAAACGGCACTGAAGGACATTTGTTTCCGTTGCATAGGAGCACTGCTTTCAAGCCACTAAGTTCACTACAGAAATGTTCTGCTTTAGAAAAGTAAGATTTCATTGCATCGTCGCGAAATTTTCCTACCAGGAGTAAGTACATTCCAGTCATTTAATCTAGACCCCAAAAGCTCAGGTTGTTTTTTGGATAAATTCAAATCACGGACTAAATCGTTTTAATCGCTTTGTATCATTTCTTTTGAAATTGACGGTTCATAACTTGGATCACTCTCTTGAAATCCCTTATCGGATTGACTAAGAACAGATTCCTGACTTTCTGCTTTATTTGGAGGCTTTGGCGGAGACAGTTCAACACTATGTAGGATTGATCTGTTGGCCCATGAAAAGTTTGGTTACTGGACATTATGTTTGAACTTGGTTGTGGAGCTTTTCGTTTGATTCAATCAAAAACAACAATCACTTACATGATCTGTTAGTTCCGACCAAATCATTGGTACACCAATAGGCAAATGTCTGGATTCTCGTTTAAACCAACCTAATAGGAGTCTCACACAACGTATATGTGAAGCTCAGGATTTATCTTGGTTGCGTACAGTAAATTTTCGAGGCTGGGCACTTTCGCAGCATGCTTAAAATGTAATTTACGTAACTAAATTAAATTAAATCGTTATACAGGCGCCTACATTAAGTTGTCTATTCCCATAATTAAGCTATTGAATATTTAAACTTATTATTTTCATTCAAGAAGGAAGGGAAGACAAAACTCACTCTCCTGTATCCCATAATTTTTTTATTAACATGTAAAACACTTTCGCAATTTTAGTTCTTTATAAGGTGCAGAAACTTAATTTATAAAATACTAATAGCGTGTAATTTATTAACAAAGAATTGTGCTTTGTGTTGATAATAGAAAGAGAAAAGTTTTTACGGGAATACAAATTCTATATACCTAACAACAATCAGTTTTTATGTAAATCAGCACGTACCAGGACCGTATTGTATTGATAAACTGCATAAAAATAATAAATTCTGTTATTAAAAATTCATTCGTGTCTCAACTAAATATTTTTGGTTTATAATTGTGCTCAAAATATAATTCGCGTGAAGTTTTTTTACAAAATAAACTGAACTTTCGCGAAAAAATGTTAATAGACGGGATATATTACATCATAATAAGCTAGGTTTGAGCGCTGACGCGCATTGTTCGTTTTGAAATAGAGACCTCAAAATTTTTCCAAATTTCCTTCAACTATTACGAAGGACTGTTCATATTTTCGAATTAATTGTGGCAGATTTACTGTGGTCAGTTCTTTAGATAACTCATGTCGAACAAGGTTTGCTAGAAAGTGGTTGTTTTTAAAATTAATCTCGTCAAGCAGTCTAAAGGCGAAACAGCTGTTTCTGTCTAAATTGGTTTCTGAAAATTGAATTTTGCAACAAACTGAATCAGTAATGAACGAATTTGGTGAAAAATTGGTCATTTAATTTTAATTTTAGCCAAAAATAGCCTTCTTATAATCTAAATCGGACAAAAATTGGCTTTTAAAATGTAATTAGGTCAGTAACTCACTTTGGATACAAATTAGCTTTTCCTGAAATGATCTGGTCAACAATTAGCTATTTCAAATAGAATTTGACTGAAAATAGCTTTTCCGGGTCTAAATTGGCTAGAAATTGCCTGCTTCTAAATGAATCTGATCGAAAATTGACTATTTAAAGCGAAATTTGACTATCTAAAGTTAATGTCCCCAAGAACTGGCTTTTCTGGATTTACTTTGACTAGAAATCGCCTATTTCTTTATAGATATTATCAAAAATTGAGTATTCAAACTAAAATTTGGCCAAAAAATAGATCTTTTGAGTCTAAATTGGTCAAAAATTGGTTTTGATCTATTATTTGGCCAGGAACTGGCTGGTCTGTAATTATTTTTTCCAAAAATTCAAACTAATCTGGTCAAAAATCGGTTACTCAATGTGCAATTAGTTCAAAATAAGATTTTCCGGGTCTAAAATAACCTTTAAAGTTTAATTCGAACAGAAAGAGGATTTCCTTGAAAAAATCGACTAGAAATTTGCTTTTCCAAAAGCAGTCTGATCAACAATTCGCCATTTCAAGTGTAAATTGGCGAAAATAGCATTTATGAATCTAATCGGTCGAAAATTTGCTATTAAAGTTCAATTTTGAACAGGATCTGTCTTTGCTGGAATTACTTTGGTGGAAATTGTTAATTTTTCTACCATGATTTGATCTAACATAAACTTTTATTAAATTAATCTGGATACAAATTAACCGTTTGAAGTATGATTTGGAGAAAAAATTAGTTTTCTAGGACTAATTTGGTAAAAATTTAACCTTGCTGCGAATACTTATGTCAAAAAATGGAGTTTTTGAGTTGAATTTGATAAAAAAATGACGTTTACAAAATTCAATTTGTCATATGAGGTATAATTTGATCGAAAATAGTTTCTTATGACTTTATTTTGAACATTGTCTTTCTTATTTAGTAATTAGATTTTCTAGCTCAAATTCATTATAAAATGGCTTCTCTTATAAAATTTTAATCAGAAAATTGCTTTTGTAATTTTTATTGCCTCAACAAATTTCTTGGTTTGGTTGTTATATATTGATCCAAAAGTGGAAGTTAATTTAGTTAGAAATTGGGTTTGCTAAAATTATTCTGGTCAAAGATTAATTATTTGGTCAAGAACTGGCTTTACTTTACCTAGAAATTAGCTTTTGCTTCATTATTCTGGTCAAAAAATAGCTTTTCTCAATTAAATGTTAAGTATTTATCCAAAAAAAAAAACCAAAACTAGATGAAAGTACATAAAACACAGTAAGGAAACAGCATTACTAATTCAGACACTCATATATAATATTTGGACATACAGCCAGTGAAGCAGGGATTGATTCCTGGTGTTACCATAATGAAATCACAATTTATCTGCAGCTTTCCCATATATTCAGATTTATAACATTAGAAATATCGCCCCCTATGTATAACGACTAATATAAAAAAAATACAAAAACGTTTTTTTAATGATTTTCCAAATGATTTTAGTTATTCTATAAACACAAAGTCTGCAAATAAAATTACTTTACATAATCTTCTTTTCTCTATAACGAAGCCCTTGGATAAACTGAATTAACTATTTTATTCGTACATATACTAGAAAAGTGGACTAACATACGCAGCATTAATGACTGCAGTAACTTTATTAATAGCCACAACATATAAACCAGCATTATAAGTATTCAGGACGAATAGTGAAACCGATTTTATCTAGATTTAATATAAATAACAATACCCTCCTTCAATATTTATGAGTAAACTAAAAATTACAATTGTTTATGAAAAAATAAATGTTTAAACCAAACACAATGAGCTTTACTGTCTTATTAATTGACTACTTAAAACTAATGCTGTAATAACTATTTCTTTCAACTCTCATTGCTGTTGCAAACGATTTTCACCTGATCGAGCATCAAATGAATCCATTATCCCATGAAAATCGAGTTTAAATGCAATCATTTACCTCAACCAATATCACGAATCAATAAACACTTCTAATACATGCAATAAGTATCAATAACATAACTCTAATTCGTACAAATGCAACAAACCACAATAATCAATGTAGATAAGCCTAATTAATCTTCAATAGACACATCAACAATGAATGAAGCGTTCAGTTAAACTAGTTTTTAATTGAAGAGTAACTCACCTTATTCAAGAATAAGTTGTAATGTTGATAAAAAAGAGATGAGATTATTCTTAACCACCGCCCTCGAATAACACAAACACTTGCACACAGTTCACAGAAAGTTCAATAAGATAAAGAGGAACTTATCGTTACCACACGGGATGAAATTACAAACCTCGTCAAACGCCTGCGTTGAAATGCGTTTGGGTCAGCCGGCAGCCAGTCCGAGGGAAACGAATTCACTTCGGAAAAGCGAGAATATGCGAATCGTCTAGTGCGGATGTTTGAATGGTCGCTTAGATTTCCCGCGCTGAATAAACTCCTGCAGCTCTGATTCAGCAAAACACAACGAAAAAACAATAGATGGGATACTATTTTAATATTACACTGGTTTGTTACACATGAACTATGTGATGATTTTTATTTATGCTGGTGTACTCTCATTAATAATAAATAATAACTTTGTTTCAATCACGTCGTTTTTTTGTGACAGTTACTTCTAACCTCTTACGTTATCTTTTTTCTTCATTTAGGCATCTGTATCATTATTACATTCAACTAACTCACCTCTTACATAAGCTTATTAGATCGTAGACATGCCACGAAAATGTTTTAACAACCCTGACAGTTTTTGTTATGTGTGTGGAGAATTAACTTTTACAACTCAGCCTCGAAATTTCACATCAGTACTTCAAGGGTGCTATTTAAAATATTTGGGATGTTCTACGAAGAATCAGAAGTTCCTCATAAATATTGTGTAACGTGTGAGATTGCTATTAGATTCAATTAAGCAAGAACCCAGCTATACGCCATTTGCTATTTGGACCTAAACAAAGGATCATGTTTTTGTTACTTTTGTTGGAGTCGAATATTTACGAAAATCATTAGTATTAATTTTATATTTAGGAATAATATCTCTAAACGTAGCATATATTTGTACTTTTTACAAAAATATAGGTTTTGAAGTGACAAGAAAACGTGCCATGTCAATTTTTTTCATTCACATATTATTGTTTTGGGCCCTAGTACATTGGTATAAGTTTTCATCAGACAAAAAAATAAAATTTTGTTAATCAGTGTGTGTTATTGATAAAAGTTATCAATATAGAGAAATTTATATTTTTTATTACTATGAGCATTACAAGAAGTATAAATAGAGAACAGGAACGGCTCCAGGGTTAGGAAACTATATGAATTTTTGAAAAATTCACTCAGCGTTCTATGATATTTTGACTCTATGTGATAATTGATAAAACCGAAATTCTTACAGGTCAGTTTTTTATGAGAATTATCGAATTAGTTTTGAACAAGAAATTTACAATATTTTGCAAAAAATGCGAAAGAATTATACATTTGTTATAAAAAAACTCAAATGTGTATCCTCCAAAGTCTTCAATTCAATTTTTTGGGGGGGTAAAATAACTTCATAAATACAAATAAACTCTTGTTTAGTCTTAAACTTGTATATATGACTTATATATCTGTATATTAATTATAGTTTGATTATAATTAAATATATTCATATTCCTGTATAGGCTTGTCCATATTTTAATGCAAATTTTATAAAATGTTACTGAACTCTAAAAGATGCATGCCATTAAAGTGGATAGAAATATTTCGCTGTTATTTAAAATACTTCGAGTTAATGGCATATACTTAGTCAACAACCGGATAATAATTATCTCTCGAATTTCCCAGAAAGACTGACTCAATTCTATGCAATTCGAATGCTGGGACTCTACGAACAAAACAGCAAACAAGAACTTGTAAAATAATAATCCAGTGGCGTATGTAAGTCACGCGAATATGAATTAATTAACTGTTTAATAAATATCTAATAAATAAAAGATATATTCATTTTTTCTGTCCATAAAATGCCGATGGTGAATTATTCTAGCCAAACATTAGATATTCTTAGTCTTATTTGGTCAAGAACTGACTTAACTTAAGCCACTAATTGGTTTTTTCTTCATTATTCTCGTCAAAAATTAGCTATTTGACGGTAATGTTATCAGAAATTTGCTTTTCTGGATTTAGTTTGGTTAAAAACTACCTACTTCTGTTTTAAATTCATAAAAAAATTGGATATTTCGAATTAAATGTAGCCAAAGTTAGAAATCACCTGTTTTTAAATGAATCTGATCAAAATTTTGCTATTTGAAATGAAATTTAGCCAAAACATAGATTTATTGGATCTAAATATGTCAAATATTAGCTATTTAAGATTGAAGTTACCAGAAATTTGCTTTTCTGGATTTACTTTGGCTAGAAATGTGTCCAAGAACTGGCTTGTATGGATTTTCTTTAGCTAGAATTCTGATCTCTTATCAAAAATGGGCTATATCAAAAAATAATTTTAGTCGAAATTGGTCAAAAATTTTGAACTATTATTTGGCCAGGTCTGTATTAGTACGAACAGAACGCATAACAGCAAACAAGAACTTATGTAAAATAATCATCCAGTCGCGTATCTAAGTCAGAAGGATCTGACAAGGATCTTTATGCTACATTATATTTGTGTTTTTATTTCTTTGTTCGTAAGTTCGATTCTCAGGTTTTTACAAGTTGTGGTTACAAACTGTGAACGATTTTTTGACAATAAAATATTCTTCTTTCTCTTTCTCTCTTTCTCTAGTCTAAGATTAGCTACTCCACGTTTTATTTGGTCAAGAGCTGACATTACTTGAGCTACTAATTGGCTCTTCCTTCAATATTCTTATCAATAATTGGCTATTACGTGTCTAATTTGGTCAAAAATAGCTTGTATTTAGGTCAAAAGGACCATACCATTTCAATAAATATGTGATAAATAAACGATATATTCATTTAATTCTGTCAAAAAAAGTTATATTGTTTTTGTTTCGAATTTTAATAATAAATGTATTATAAAAGTCGTCAAGGATTTATCAACATTATTATTTATTTCATGTTGGGCTATAAATTATTTAGCATTTACGTTGGTATAATATGTTAAAATGCTTTTATCTATATCAGTACCATCTAAAATCAACCCAATTAAACATTAAAAATTCCTAACCAAATAAGAAGAAACATCGAACCCAGTGAACCTCTCTCTTTCTCTCAATATTAGTTTCCATTAGATCTGTTTCTATTTTTATAGTTATGTTAATGTCATTACTTTAATTTTAATTTCAGTTATTCTCATTACGAATATATTCAATACTTTTTCATGATTCTAATAGAAGAACAAATATAAAACTTTTGTTATTAGTTTAAGGATTTTTGGCAACGCTGCTTTCGGAAATTATTCTTGTTACAATACACAAATGTATGTTTAGTTGCCTATAATTAATTATTCAATGTAGGTTAGCATGTAATTGAATTTTTTGAACGTTTTCATATTTTGAAATTATTAGGTTTTATATAGAGATTTATACTGGCATAATGTGTGAAAAAGTTTCAAAAATGCTGAGACAAAAAGCTAAAATTACACATGATTGTGTTGATATGTGTGTTTTCGAAATCTACTGTACTATTTGCAATAATAAACATCGAATATATTGTATCAAAAAATGAATAGAGATTTTATTTCGAATTAATTAACACATTACAGTCTCTAATGACTTCTATTTTAAGCGGAAAATCATTTTTTCTACCTGACAACATATCATCAGCGCAGAATCGCGTTTAACGATCTTGGAAACTTCAGCTGATACAATTTCAGCCATTTTCCAATTTTCTACTATTTGATACACGTACACAAACCAAAAATGTATTTCGTATTTTTCAAATATGTTTTGTTATATGATTTGTTGTTGTTTGTTAATAGTGAAATAAGAGTGAAAAGAAATGATATAGATCTACCGACATGTATCGACAAATTTGATATTCACAGAGATACAATAATTAGGACGCAAGATTCCCAAAATATGGGGGCGAAATATTTGACCGAACTCGATTTGGGATCGAGAGAAGAATGTTTACATCTTTGTTGTGAAACTGACAACTGCGATGTGTTTGTTTTTGAAGAAAAAGTAAGAAATTTTTCATTTATATTCTGTGGAATAAATCATTACGCTGGATAATGAAAAATAACAACAACTTTGCCTACACTCGATTTCACTTTACAGTTTGAATTTAGAAATATTTTTTACGGGTTAATATTTTAGAAAATTTGCTTTTTTGTGCTCACATCACTTTATTCAGAAAAATGTCAATGAGTTTGCAAAAAAATATCAAATTAGTATTAATTATTTTAAAATATTTTCAATACACCTATCTTTAATGTCAGTTCCTCTTCGGTGATGCCGGTTGTCTGCGATTTCCCTCTAATCTAAAGATCTTGTTATTCAGTCAAATCCTTGTATATTCTTTTATTGTATTCTTTATACAATGCTCAAATGAGGCAGTATTTAGTCTATTCTCATAATTCGAAATATTTCAAAGGACCATTCTCTCTTATAACATCTATAAAATAACCGCACAAATATTAAATAAAATTTCATGCCGGGACCGTCTAAAAGGAAACCAATCCTAACCAAAAAAAATCAAACTCTTTCGCAATGTTTTTACTTGTTCCAGTTTCGTTTTTTATTATTATTACTCTGATTTAATTCGTATTTATTCTCATTTATATAGTATTCAATACTGAATTCCATGTTGTTAGAGTGTTATAACTAAAATTTCTGCAAATCAGGATTTTATTATTTGGCAACGCAGCATTTGGAAATACTATTCGAAAATATTATTCTAATTGTCATACACAAATGTATGTTAAGTTGCCTATATTTGATTATTTAATTACCTATTATTTTTATAAATTAGGACTTGTAACAGAAAAATAATTGAATTTTTTGGTGTTTTCTCCAGTTAACGAAGTTTTTATTGAAAAAAGTTGTGCAATTAGTGTTAAATATGACAAAGTTTTATTGCAGGTGTTCTGTGTATAAGGGCCACATAATTAACAAGAGCTCATTCTAATATTTTTACCTCGTTCAATATATACTCTACTTGTAATTTTCTGATTCGTAATATTCATTTTTTTAAAGCATTTTAGATAACAGGGATACAAAAAATGTTCGCCTATGCACCAAAGATCTGGTGTTGTTTGTGTGAGACATTTTTAAAAAATTCAAATTATAAGACTTTTCAAATTATCCCTTCGATTCAAGATTATAATATTTTAATTCAAGGTTCAGAAATATTTCCAAAGTAAATTCATTGAACGTGTTTGTTTTAGAATGCCGGTAGTTGCTATTTATTCCAATGTGGTCCACCGGAGGATTTCAAATGTAAATTCACTCATCACGTGAACTATTCGAGTGCCATATTATCTATAAATAGACATATACCCGATTTAGAAAGTCAAATAAAGCTAACGAAACATGAAAAAGACCTTAATCAATTGAGGTAGGTACATAATTAATTAACGCCTATGAATTATAAAAATTCTTCTACTTTCTTTAGATTTTTTCCTATTTCAGTTTTTTTTACATAATCTGTTTATTTTTTCTTTGTATCTATTTTCCTTATATATTTGATCTTATTCGAAAGTCCTGCAATATGTACAATAGCATACAAATAAAAATCAAAAAAAGGATTTTTTTTTCACAGGAAACCAGAACTAGAATCAGAACCTCCTGTACATATTCCTGAAATAAAACCAACGTCTTCATCATCAACAACTATAATTCCATCTCTCGGAGAAATTGTACCAGTTATTAAAAGCAATAAACCCCCCGAAGACGGTAAGATTTATATAATTACATAGATTCAGAGTACTTATTTTATGTGTTTCTTCTATTTTATGGTTACGGAGATATTTGTTGCAATCTGACAATGTTCCTTTCAATATGTACAGTCGCTAATCGCACGGAACAAAACTACTGCGTTTTTAATTTTTCTATGTATAAGAAAGTTAGAAACATTTTTGATAGATTTGCATTAATGCTTGAGTCAACACTACTCAAGCCTCTTATTTTCAAACAAACGTCAGTAACATGTCGATATTTGAATGAGAGAGTTTTTTTTTTAAATTAAAACTGAAGTAATTATTATGACACATTATTCTTAATTATCCTCAAACTTCTCTAGCTACGGATAGTTCGTTCTTAGTGCCATAGATAAAGTAATATTAGATTACGCGTATTTATACGCGAAAATTACGAAGTGGGTGACATCTTTTGATTTTGTTTTAAATTTCAGTACAATAAACCCAGAAAACGAACTAATTTTCTTGTTTCTTGAACAATAAAAAGTGTTGGTTGAAATTTTAGTCTAAATAGTAAAATAGTCATGATTTAGAAACAGCCACATATTCATAAGGTACACTTCGAAAACAATAAAAACGTGGTAAAAGTTGTATTGTCCCAAATGTACTGGTAGTTAAAATCCCATTCAAGTGAAAAATAAAACCTTTGTAGTTTTATGTTTATAGTCAACTCTTCCTTTCGTACTTACATGAACAATTGCATTTCCAATCTTTAACTAGATCATTCAGATTAATTGTTATCTCATAAAGTTGGGAAGCTAGAGCTAACGTCTGTAAACACAAACTTTTAATGGTTTTTGAATTTGTTCCTTCTGTCAAAATCAGCTGATGTAATTTAAACATGACCGTCGGGGGGTAAACAAATGCTTTTGACGTAAGTTTATGTGTGGTTTTTGAAGTAATTTGTTAGATTTTAGGCCTTATTATTCCCAGTTTTATTGCGAAATGGCTTCTTAAAGAGTTGATGCTTAAAAAAGTGCGTCATTTACCCCCAAAAACGTGATTTAATTGTTTTCTTTTCGTTTAAACAGTGTTGCGTTTACTGTAGGTAACATAAAATTTATTCTGAAAAGGAATTATGTTGGAAACTGGTGGAAAATAAGCAGAATTCTGACTGAAGCTCTTTTTATTTAATACAACGAGGTTAACTCCACTTAAAGCTTTGAGCTTGTACTTGTACCTTACAGCTGCCACTGGGCTATTGTAACCTAAAAAGTACTCACTTGAAACTTGAACGTAACAATGGATATTAATTTCCAAAAAAAACTGAGTATTATAAATTTTGTGAATTGCTTGAAAGTTTACTTGCAGACTGACTAAACAGCAAAAATATTCAGTTTCCACTGTAACAAGTTCAATGAAACAAAAAAAAAAACAAGACAAAACAACCAAACTACCGGAAAAAATCAAGAAACACTAATACCCCTTGGCCTCCTTTTTTGAGTAGATCAGCTGTTTTCTTAGATTGCATAATATGTGTAGGGGCTTGAAGTTTGATGTTAGGATTGATCTATACTTAGATATGCAGAGGAAACTCGAGCGGATACAACAAAAACGAAGAAAATGATGAGGGCAGCAAAGATAAAAACATTGAGAACTATTAAAACAGTGAGCATAAGAGATCAAATGAGAAGCAAAACTATAAGAGAAGATCTCAAACGTAGTTTCACGACAAAATCGTAACGATCATATGATGAAGGATGAAAAACCAACTTCAAGAGATTGCACGAAAGCTGGACATGTACTTCTCAAGAGGTTGAATAGTAGAAGAAACAAGACTTAAGAAAAGAGAATGGAGAAAAATGTAATGGGATGAAACATTTTAAGGGAAAATTGGTTTCTTAGCCCTATTAAACGATTTTTCCGAATATTTCACAAATTAGTAAACATAATTATCTTCTGTACCAATTGATTCGTTGAAATGGGTCCATCCTAGTTGACGGTGCATATCTAAAAATGCAAACGTTCAAATTTTCACGGAAGTTTAATATTGTAAGCGTGAAATTCTGAGGAAGTAAAATTAGTAGTCCAAAACCACGGTCATGGCACGATGGATGATAAAAAATTCATTAATTCCGACGTCATCAGAAATTATTTACAATAATTTCATTGTGTGTATATGTATATGTGATTATATACTTAATTATATAAACAAAAACCATGCATTCACTTTCCCTTTTTCTAATTGGATTTTTGTCTCAACTAATTAATTGGTATTTTTACCTAAACTTGAGAAGCCAATCGGTGGGCTCCCGGTTTCGGATTTCCAGCCTTGCGTATAACATAATTTGCAATAATTCAACTAGCTCTTTGAATTAGAAAAGAGAAGACCAAGTACAAGACCACATGGAGAATAATTATCGATAGAATAAAATGAAATAGAAAGGAAACGCATAAAAAGTATTACGTATTACATAACAAATTGTGTACACCCATTATTGTCACCTGTAGATACTTTATATTTCTTAAAAATCACCCTGTATATAGTTTCATAACGTATAAATAAAGACTGTAAAGTGAATTTCACAACGCGCAACAAAAATTGGAGGCAGAAACTCTTTGAATTGACACAACTAAGTAGATTTATGTAATAATTATTGTGAGGAATCTATTTCCTACTTAATAATAATTAGAAATTCATAATGTTGCAATTAAACAATGGTGAATGCTTTGAGTATTACGAGTGGTATTTGGAAATTGTTCACATGTATTAAGCCTAATTGCTTTCGAAATGGAGAAAAAACAGTTGAAAAGATAATTGTGACGTTTCCCATTATTGTCATCGCAGTAATTATTTTTTGAACGGTCATCGCCTGTTAACTTATTTAGCTAACAACAAAGAATACGACGAAAATTATAAATTCAATTAATAAAAAGTTAAACATACCTAAATGATATTTTTATTCTATTTTATGTTTTTTTTTAAAGTTATGTTTAAATTTGTAATAGATGTTGATACTTTCATAATTTGTTTTCCCTTATCGATCACATAACTATGTTGTCAAGGCGTTGAACTGGTGTAAGAGTAGATTTATAATCTATATTAAACTACATATGATAATAACTGTCATTGATATCGATGGTGCAGTACACTGTGCGGCTCTGACACATCATATTCATTTCTCTCTCTCTCTCTCTCTCTTTATCTATACTGCGCATGCTTGAGAATGCGTAGAACCGAGCTGGAACTCCGAGGATAGAGAAAACGTTATCATTCTGTCTTCTTTAATCGGAACAGCGTCCACTTATAGAAAATGTTCATATAGAATTATTACAAATATGGGTAAGGTGTAATAATATTTCCATTTAAAAAACTTTGTTCTTCTATAAATCGAGAACACGTATAATTTTTTCTTCAAATTGAAAGATAAATAGGGAAAGGTAACTTAATTTTTTTAGAAGAAGTAATAACATTCGAGAAGAAATTATCCATCTTGGACATGATTTTGGAAGGAAAACTTTGTTCCACTTTCCGATCTTGCTTAAGCTTTCTCAAGGAAATATTTCCTCTATTGATAAACACTATTTCAAAACAATAATTTTGAATACGAGGGAAAAATTTCTCAGCAGGTTTCAGGATTTTGAAAACAACAGAATAACTTTAGTATTTGTCAAAAATCCTCTGAATACTACAATAACTGCGTTGATTCGTTTTTTACGTATTTTACAATATGTCTGATGTCTCGATTGGAATTCTGACTGATTAATTCTAGTTCTAGAATATAATTTAATGTGTTAACTTGTATTTTTACTTCTTACACCAGGATCGATAATTTTTGAAACCAAAAAAAAAATAATAGTAGAATGAAACCTATTGGAAAAGGAGGGGAATATGATAAAAATAAAAAGGAAAAATAATTTACGGACGAACTGAGGTCGGGAAGGGAAAAGGGGTGAGTTTTTAAGGGTAAAAAATAGTTTTTCTCTTTTTCCGCTAAAACTATAAGTCTTATGAAAAAAAGTTTAATAGCAAAGTTGTTGGTAATAAGAAGATCTATTATTTTTGTGTTTATTTTTTTTCACATAACCTCAAAATTCATGTGGAATATTGGAAAAAACAAGTTTTTCGTTTGTAATTTTTATCTTTTACAAAAAAACATTTGTTTTTCAGGAAATTTTGTAAAAAGTTGCCTTTTTATGTCCCATGTACACTGTAATTTATTTGATTTGAAATACGTATTTTTTCACGTTATTTTGACATAATTCTGAAAAAATCCCTAAATTTTGAACGAAAAATCTCCCGTTAAAAAAATCTGTTTTTTTTTAAAAGTCGGTGGGATTTTTGTTCGTTGAAATCTCTATTTCCTATTAGTTTAAAAGAATATTACCATCACCATGGTAAATTTTCTTAGAAAAGGCTAAAAATAAGACTTAAAAAAAACCCGAAATTTTTTTTATCATTATGTAAAATTTTTAGTTATTCATTAAATTTTTTTCCTCTCATTACAGTACATTACTCTAAAAAAAACGTGAGAATCCATGTCATATTGATAAGCATGAGTAATTATGTAAAATTTAAGGAAATAACAAAAAATTGTACACACTGAAATTGTCGGATGCGAATTTTTTTCTTTTTTTTGCCTTTTCTGAGAAAGTTTATCATGGTGATGATTATGTTTTTTTACACCATTGAAAAGTAGAGATTTCAACGAATAAAAATCTTACCGAATTTTTAAAACAGTTAATATTTTGATGAGAGAATCTTCGTTCGAAAATTTGGGTGTTTTTATGATAATATATCAAAATTACGTGTAAAAATAAATATATCAATTCAAATGATTTTGAGACGTAATCAAAAAAAATTTTTGTTCGTAAAAGATAAAAATTAAAAGCGAAATTCTTGGTTTTTTGAATTTTTCACATAAATTTTGAGGTTATGTGAAAAAAGTGAGGATACAAAAGTTGTAGATTTTCTCATTACCTACAACTTTGTTATTTGATTTTTTCCTATAGGACTTGTAGTTGTACCAGAAATAAAGATAAACCGTTTTGTATCCTTAAGAACTCAACCAGTTTCCCTTCCCAACCTCAGATCGCCCGTAAATTATTTTTCCTTCCATTCTCTCTTCCTTTTCCTATAGGTTTCATCCTACTATTATTTTTTTTCACTCGAATTTTATATAGGTAGTTTCGGTAGGACTACTATACTCAACTTTATGAATAAACACTTTAGAAGGAATTGTAGATCGTTCACTATAAGACGATTAAAATTAAAACTTACCGTTTGGGCTTCGGGATGAATAAAGAAATCGGTTTCTATATATGCAAGCATGGGGGCGCGCTTCGTCCTCGACATTTCGATAACAATTACAAAACGCGCCGTTTTTTTTTTCTTTTCCAAATCTCACTTTCAAATTTTGCAAAAATCTCGTAACATCCGTAAAACGTTGACGCACCAATAAACACAACACGCAATAATTTTGTGGCTTCTTTCTTGTGCCAATATCGCAAGACAAGTGACGATCGCTGTGACGGTAGTGGCAAAGAAAGAAATTGTTTATTTAGGTAGGAAAAACAATAGAATTTCACGGGTTCACATTGTTATTGTAAAATACATAATGATTCAGTTAAAAAGGTTACGGTATTAATTATTACCAAGGAAAAATTGTGTACAAGATGTCTCGTCAATGGAAAACATACAAATTACTTTTTAAAAATCACAATTTATTAAAATTACATCAAAATTTCAAGCAATAGAAACTGATAAAGGTTCTTACTTACTTATCTACAGCCTCTTCTACTATAGGGATAGAGGCGACGTTTCTTCTCCATTTAGCTCTATTCTCTGCATCATGTTTAGCTCGTTTTCTCTTTTCCAGACTGTTCGCTACTTCTCTATTCCATTTCATAATGAATCTGCTTCTTCTCTTCTTTGTATTTACTTCAGTTTCTTATATCACCTTAAATGTTCTGTGATTTTACATTCTCGGTTTGTGTCCAAACTATTTCTTCACTCACTACGTTTGATTTGCGTGTTTTTTGTGTCGATTCTTCTTCAATCTCCTCGTTTGGACTGTATACTATCAATATTTGTTTATCTTTTCTTCTTATCAGTATTTCCGCAACCCCTCTTCAATTTCTAATTCCATTTTTGTTACATTTATTGATAATACACCTACATTTGCCCATTTAATATTATCAACCCCACTGTATATCATCACTTGGTCTTTTTTTAGTTCTGTATAACCTCAAATTTTCATTCTCGTTTCGGCTATCGCCTTTCCGCTTTTTTTTAAGAAGATGCAGAATCCATGTAACCTACCAACTAAACCGCCACCTTCTTGTCATCTCCGTCCAATCAGGAATTATTGTGATATTACTTCTGGTTGGCGGGTCTGTTCGTGGTATGTTGCTTCGTTTACTAGTCTACATTCTTTTGTCTGTATTGTTCTAGAGCGTTCGATAGTTGCTGCATCCTGCTTCGAAATCCAGGAGGTCCTCGGGGATTATACCCACCACCACCTGTGCAGAGACAATCCGGTAGGAACTGGTGATTCTCAGTGCACCTTGCCCTTGTACCAGACCTTTGCCTCATACAGAAGAATCGAGTGAATCGTCGTCATCAATAGCCTTCGTTTATCAGGCCGTGGTCCGTTAATATTTGCCTTTAAGCCTTTAATCAAAGATGCTGTCCTCTCGGCTGCCTTTTGATCTGTATGTGGGGCCAGAAAGACATCTTATTATCTAAGGTCACTTCCAAATACTTTGTTTCGCATCTAGACTCGATTTCGTTCATACCGATCTCAATGGAGAGTTTTGACTGTATTCGTTTTCTTGTGAGAAATACCAGGTCAGTTTTTTCCGTGATTTGTCTCATTAATTCTCCTATTAGTCTCATTGTGTGGTTCAAGTTAAGCTGCGCTAATGTGTTCGCGGCTTACAACTATCGCATCATCAGCGTAAGCAACGTCTAGAGGAAAATCGAGTCTAAGCAGACTATCTTATAGCCTTTCCGCTTATTCTTATCACTTTAAAGTTGCTAAGTTCCACGTTTTATCTTCTACTACTAAGTTTAGAAAATAATAACAAAAACCCCCGGTTCTGCGAAAATATTAGCTAAAGATTGACCTCTATTAGAAAAGATAATTATGTTTCCTATGGGAAGACAATTGAAAATTGGAAAAAAATTCAACAACATTGACCGTTTCATCTTTTAGGAACTTCATCTCTTAATCGATAATGGTTTTTGTTAGTTTTAGACACGAAATGCACTAGATTCCAGTTCGAATGTCATTCTTCAAAGGAATGTATTGCCATTTACAACGCTTGCGATGGTATCCCTCAATGTGCTGATGGTAGCGATGAAGGTCCAGAATTGGGATGTCCTTATTCAACTGCAACTACGGCAACTCCCGTACCAATACACGTCAATAATATGGGCATCAAACCTTTACTTCAAGTCAGATACGACGCTAATGTAAGTCCATAAAAAATATTAATTATTTTATATTTCAAGTTTGTCTAGTTTCGATTCCACCATATTTATTTTCGTTTTATTTCAACAAACCAACTATTTTATAGACTTTTTTACTCAGATAATACATGGGTAGTTTAAAACAGAAATCAATTTAATAGGTAATTCTAAAAAATTTTTATAATTTCGAAAAAAAAAATGTTATCTAAATGTTGTAACTAACCTAACCTACACTACAAACGCAAATATTTTCATCAGCAATTTTTATTATGATTGCATTAACAGATTGATGAATATTTTCCTTTTTTAAACATTCGAATATATTTAAAATAACTTACTGTGTTTGTATATCTAAATCTTTATTATTAAATTCAAACTTGTATTAAATCTCATTACAATGTGCAATTTCATTGTCTTCATTCGTGGTTTGAAGAACGCCATATTTCTATTTATTTAAAAAAATTTATGAATTAAACAAATCTCACCGAACGACGCTACTGTTTATCACAGATTTTCTGGTAGGAATATTTCGAAGAAATTGTGTATACACGCCTTCCGATAGCTTCGGCCAAATGCATTTATGTTTTCATTGGTAAACAGTGGAGATAATGAGTCCAAGTGGACTGACGATTTGTTAGATTTTTCATTTCTTAATTTGGTATGAGTACCGTGCGTATTTACGAAATATTGATTGTTCCTCGTATAACAGTCTTCTGCAATTTCTATTGTTTGTTAGAGAAATAAATACAGAATAATGTACTGAAAATAAAGATCATTTATTGACACGCATAAAAAAATATTAAAACTTATAGACTACAGCAGGGGTTTCTTGCATTTCACTTTCGGTTTCGTATTTCCCATCAACGGCAACCAATATAATTTCGTAATTAACGCACGCGTTGAAATTTTCCAAAATCAAATAATCTTCCTCGAGTTCAGGACCGGCTTTTAAATATTCCGGTTCACCTTTAATTTTATATTTCACATAGAAGTAATCGCCGGGATTGTTGTCTATATCCGGTACCCATTTTATTAGAGTGTTAACTAAACAGTTTGTGTTGATGTGAATCCAATCGGTGTGGTTATGGATTGTGTATTTTTTATCGAGTTCGTTTGCCGCGTTGGTGACATTAACGACATAGTAAGGATTTTGTTTCGTTTTCTGACAAAGATGTTTCATCTGTTGTTTCAAGTCAGTTATATTGTAGTCGATTTTATATCTGAAAGACGGCATTGCCGGCTCCTGGGGAATATGTACTTCGAGGTCTATTTCTATGGATTTTCTTAAACAATAGAAAAATTAATTTGACATTTTTAGAATATTCACTATAAAAATTAAGTTATTAAGCTAGATTAATGCTAGATCGTTGCCAAACTGTCATATAGTATGGAGTTTTAGGTAAAGTTGAAATTTGAAATACAAAAAATATTTTAAACGGTTTTGATTAATGAATACGATACATATTTATGTATAAATTACTTTAATTTCCCATTTGTTAGATAATTTTATATGTTCTTGTTGCTAAATCGTTTTAATTTTACTTCTTTCCTGATTGAAAATTAGTTTTTAAAACACGTAAAAAATTCACTTTTGATAAATCTGATTTGATAAATAATGAAATAGGTCAAATCTTTTACTTGTTTCAAAAACTTATTTTCAATCAGGAGAGACCTAAAATCAAGATAATTTTGTTGTATTTACCCCGAAATATGTATATAAGTAGCGCCCCTGAAAGTTGTTTTGCTAATACGCATCATTTCTTTCCCTTCTTCTAGTTAGGGGCTGTTTTATGCCTTTATGTATTTACAATGGAGATAATAAATGTCGTGTGTATATATATTTATATAAATTTAGCAATAAACAAACCTAACCTAACCTAACCTTTTTGTAAATTTTGTTATAGAAGAATTGCAGGGCCGGATTAAGCTAGGGGCTTGGGGGGGCTATAGCCCCGGGCCCCAGGACCAAGAGGGCCCCAATTTTGGAAATCATTCTGTATTTTTTGATGTGCTGATACCACAAATCTAACGTATTGATGTCATTTTGTGAATTTTTCCGGGTTTTCGAATTCCTTAAGGGGGCCCCGTCGTTATTTTAGCCCCGGGTCTTATAAATCTTAATCCGGCCCTGAGGAATTGTTTTTAGAGAAATTACAAGAATTTATTTTACGATTCAGTTTTTTTTGTATCTAGTGGTATTAATACTTCAAAGTACATATGTTGTGTTACACATTGAAAAATTCTAGATGCAAACAAAATGACTTATTTTCATTATAATCAACTACCCAACAAATTTTTTACTGCAAAAAAACTCACCTTTCACTTTCTCCTGCGCAATTAACAGCACCGATTTGCACAAAATATTTCGTCCCCTCTTTCAATCCTGTAAGTTTTGCTTGGAAGTTGTCAGCTCCCGATACGAAATACCTAATGGTGGATTTTTCGTTAATAGTGTCGCCCTCCATCTCACTGCAATAGATATTATATCCCAATAAGACGCCATTGGGTTGTGTAGGTTTGTTCCATTGCAGAAGAACCGAGTTTGCTCCTAGTTGAAAATGTTCGAACAAAAACGGCATATTCGGTTCTGGAAAAGAAAACAAATTCTACTTCACTATTCCCAGATGATGCTTCATTGAATATTTTTAATTTGATCATTATCATCATCTTTCCAGGAATAATTTACTATTACGAACACATCGTTCTTTGACTTTGATGTCAATGTTTGGTTTGAAGGTTTCATATGGTTTTATGACTTAACGTTAAATTTTATTATGAATACACTTTAATGAAAAATCATTTAGGAGGTTATGAATTCTTAAAAAAGTCGTCTAGGTCTAGGATTTGTTTCAAAAATATCTAGGACACCAGGATTTGCTTGAAAGTAATCTAAGAGGCTAGGTTTTCGTGAAAATTATGTTTGAGGCTTGAATTTGCTAAAAAATCATGTATGAGACTAGTATTTGTGAAAAAAGTGCTCTTGGAAGCAATAATTTGTTCGAAGCATCATCTGGGAGGCTATGATTTATTGGAAAATTATCTAAGAGGTTATAATTTGTTAAAAAGTTCTATAAGAGGCTGGGGTTTCTTGAAAATACCGTTTAGGACGCTATAAGCTGCTAAAAAACTCATCTAGAAGGTAAGGATTAGTTTGAAGAGTATCTAGGACATAAGGATTTGTTTATAGGAGACTAGGTTATGTGTGAAGCTAAAAATTTGCTAAAAAATTATGTAGGAGGCTAGTGTTTGTTAAAATGTCGGCTCGGAGGCTATGATTTTCACAAAGCGTCATCTAGAGGGCTCTGATTTATTGGAAAATTATTTAAGAGCCTGTATTTTGTTAACGAAACGCTTAAGAGGTTGTGGTTTGTTAAAAATACCGTTTAAGAGGCTATGAGCTGCTAAAAAAGTCGTCTAGAAGGTTCGGAGTATCTAAGACACAAGGATTTGTTTCTAGGACACTAGGTTTTTATAAAGCATTATGCGTGAGGCTAAAATTTGCTAAAAAATTATGTAGGAGGCTAGTGTTTGTTAAAATGTCGGCTCAGAGGCTATGATTTTCACAAAGCGTCATCTAGAGGGCTCTGATTTATTGGAAAATTATTTAAGAGCCTGTATTTTGTTAACGAAACGCTTAAGAGGTTGTGGTTTGTTAAAAATACCGTTTAAGAGGCTATGAGCTGCTAAAAAAGTCGTCTAGAAGGTTCGGAGTATCTAAGACACAAGGATTTGTTTCTAGGACACTAGGTTTTTATAAAGCATTATGCGTGAGGCTAAAATTTGCTAAAAAATTATGTAGGAGGCTAGTGTTTGTTAAAATGTCGGCTCGGAGGCTATGATTTTCACGAAGCGTCATCTAGAGGGCTCTGATTTATTGGAAAATTATTTAAGAGGCTGCAATTTGTTAACGAAACGTTTAAGAGGTTGTGGTTTGTTAAAAATACCGTTTAGGAGGCTATGAGCCGTTAAAAAAGTCGTCTAGAAAGTTAGAATATTAAAAGTATATGGGACACCGTGATTTATTTCTAGGAGAATAAATTTATATATGTGGGAGACTAGAATTTGCTTAAAAATTATGTGGGAGGCTAGTATTTATCAAAAAGTCCTCTCGGAAGTTATGATTTTTTCAAAGCCTTATATAGGAGGCTCTGATTTATTAGAAAACCATTTAAGAGGCTGTAAAAATTGTATAAGAGGCTGTGATTTGTTGAAATCATTAAGGAGGCTACGAGTTGTTAAAAAATGTTATCTAGAAGCTTTGGATTAGTTTGAAAAGTATTTAGGACACCAGGATTTATTTCATAATCTCCTAGGAGGCTAGGTTTTTATTAAAAAAATATGTGAGAGGCTGGAATTTGCTAAAAACTTATGTAGGAGGATAGTATTTTTCAAAAAAGTCCTCTCGGAGGCTATTATTTTCTCAAAGCATCAACTAGGAGGCTCTGATTTATAGAAAAATTATTTAAGGTGCTGTAGTTTTTAAGAGGCTGTGATTTGTAGAAAACATCATTAAGGAGGCTGAAAAAAGTCATCTAGAAGCTTAAGATTGGTTTGAAAAATATCTAGGACAGCACGATTAGTCATCATCCAGGAGGTTAGGTTTTTATATAAATTATGTAGGAGGCTATTATTCGTCAAATGAAGTCTAGGAGGCAATTAAAATTGTTTAAAAATAAAAGAGGTTGTGATTTGGACATCATTTAGGAGGCTATGGGTTATTTAAAAAGTCATCTAGGAAGCTAGAATTTATGGAACAATTATTTCGGAGGCTTAGATATGAGAAATAATCGTGTAAGAGGCTAGAGAACGTTTTATTGGTTAAAATGTGTAATAATAATTTTGTTAACAATACAGCTACATTAAACTTACCTGTCTGAGGTGCATCGAAACTGATTGCGTTACTTCTTGGTCCGACGTATTTATCATTTCTGACAGCTACAGTAATAAAATTTCTTGAAAACGGGTAAAATTGTACTGCCGTTTTCGTTGTACCCGGAGGAATCGCATAAACTTGACTCCATACGTGATTCCATATCCTCACCAAATATCCTTTGAAAGTTCCTCGCACTGACTCCGCTTCTACTGGATCCCATTCCACTATCACATCTCTATCTTCGAATTCTAATAGAGTTAAATTACCCGGGGGATCGAGGGGGATTAGCTCTCCTGGAAATATATACATATACATTTTATACGAGATTCATCAGGTCCTTTCCTATTAGATAATTTCAATACTAAGAAACTGCAAAAATTATAATTTTGTTTCAAATTCGTGCATTAAAAACGGTTATCATGATTTTTTCGTTCACAAAAACTTCTTTAGTACAGATTACCCCCAAGAAACCCTCCAATTTAATGTTGTTAGGACTTTGGGTATTGTAGTGGAAGCATGTTTTGACTATTTTGAGAAAAACAGGGTACTCAGTTCTCTTAAACCAATGTGATCATTAAAAATGGTAACAATTGAAATTCCGACGGCTTCCATAATCTTTTGTACTTTCAATTTTCGATCGGCGAACACCATAATTGTTTCGGATGTAGAAAACTCAACAGAACATTTTTCTATATTTGTACTGCTATTCAGAAATGTAGTAAATCATGTTTATACCATTGAAATTGATGATATTAGGCTTGACCGTGGTTTTTCCCGCTTAATGAACACACTTTTTCCATTTTCTACCTCAATCATGTTATCAGTGTTTATCAAACACATACTAAATATTAACCTACCTTGTTCAAATTTTGATAGAGATCTAATAACAGATTAATATCTTTGGCAATCAACTTTAACTTTATTCAATAGAGGATTTTTAAGTTAACTAGTCCGGACCCGTGCTGCTCCGCAGCAATGACTATGTGGATAATTATACCTTCGTCATAAAATCAATCAATACTTATGTTGACAAAGGTATACAAAAAGTATCGGGGCACGGTCAAAAAATCAGCCATCATTTCTACATTGGCTGTGCGTCGACCCTTTGGTTTAATCTCTACCTTGACATTTTTGAACGATTTCCCACGTGATAGGGCTACATACAACTCTGTAGCTATATTAGAACCTGAGATATAGATCTTTGAATGTAGAAAAATTGCCAAAAACCTACAAAAATCCATAACTCCACATTGAATGTCCGCGCCTAGCTCCTCTCCAACTCAACCGATTTAAGTGTTCAAAAACTCAAAAGAAAGAAAGTTTTTCAACGAGTGTTTTTAAACCAAAACTAACTCTGTAGCTGAGATGTTGATCTTTGAATATAGAAAAATTGCCAAAAACCTACAAAAATCCATAACTCCACATTGAATGTCCCCGCCTAGCTCCTCTCCAACTCAACCGATTTAAGTGTTCAAAAACTTAAAAGAAAGAAGGTCTTTCAGCGAGTATTTTTAAACCAAAACAAACTCTGTAGCTTTATTAGAACCTGAGATATAGATCTTTGGATGTAGAAAATTGCCAAAAACCTTACAAAAATCCATAACTCCACATTGAATGTCCCCGCCTAGCTCCTCTCCAACTCAACCGATTTAAGTGTTCAAAAACTTAAAAGAAAGAAGGTGTTTTAGCGAGTATTTTTAAACCAAAACAAACTCTGTAGCTTTATTAGAACCTGAGATATAGATCTTTGAATGTAGAAAAATTGCCAAAAACCTACAAAAATCCATAACTCCACATTGAATGTCCGCGCCTAGCTCCTCTCCATATCAACCGATTTAAGTGTTCAAAAACTCAAAAGAAATAGGATATTTCAACGAATGTATTTAATCCAAAATGAACTCTGTAGCTTTATTAGAACCTGAGATGTAGATCTTTGAATGTAGAAAAATTGCCAAAAACCTACAAAAATCCATAACTCCACATTGAATGTCCGCGCCTAGCTCCTCTCCAACTCAACCGATTTAAGTGTTCAAAAACTCAAAAGAAAGAAAGTTTTTCAACGAGTGTTTTTAAACCAAAACTAACTCTGTAGCTGAGATGTTGATCTTTGAATATAGAAAAATTGCCAAAAACCTACAAAAATCCATAACTCCACATTGAATGTCCCCGCCTAGCTCCTCTCCAACTCAACCGATTTAAGTGTTCAAAAACTTAAAAGAAAGAAGGTGTTTTAGCGAGTATTTTTAAACCAAAACAAACTCTGTAGCTTTATTAGAACCTGAGATATAGATCTTTGAATGTAGAAAAATTGCCAAAAACCTACAAAAATCCATAACTCCACATTGAATGTCCGCGCCTAGCTCCTCTCCATATCAACCGATTTAAGTGTTCAATACTCAAAAGAAATAGGATATTTCAACGAATGTATTTAATCCAAAATGAACTCTGTAGCTTTATTAGAACCTGAGATATAGATCTTTGAATATAGAAAAATTGCCAAAAACCTACAAAAATCCATAACTCCACATTGAATGTCCCCGCCTAGCTCCTCTCCAACTCAACCGATTTAAGTGTTCAAAAACTTAAAAGAAAGAAGGTGTTTTAGCGAGTATTTTTAAACCAAAACAAACTCTGTAGCTTTATTAGAACCTGAGATATAGATCTTTGAATGTAGAAAAATTGCCAAAAACCTACAAAAATCCATAACTCCACATTGAATGTCCGCGCCTAGCTCCTCTCCAACTCAACCGATTTAAGTGTTCAAAAACTCAAAAGAAAGAAAGTTTTTCAACGAGTGTTTTTAAACCAAAACTAACTCTGTAGCTGAGATGTTGATCTTTGAATATAGAAAAATTGCCAAAAACCTACAAAAATCCATAACTCCACATTGAATGTCCGCGCCTAGCTCCTCTCCATATCAACCGATTTAAGTGTTCAATACTCAAAAGAAATAGGATATTTCAACGAATGTATTTAATCCAAAATGAACTCTGTAGCTTTATTAGAACCTGAGATGTAGATCTTTGAATGTAGAAAAATTGCCAAAAACCTACAAAAATCCATAACTCCACATTGAATGTCCGCGCCTAGCTCCTCTCCAACTCAACCGATTTAAGTGTTCAAAAACTCAAAAGAAAGAAAGTTTTTCAACGAGTGTTTTTAAACCAAAACTAACTCTGTAGCTGAGATGTTGATCTTTGAATATAGAAAAATTGCCAAAAACCTACAAAAATCCATAACTCCACATTGAATGTCCCCGCCTAGCTCCTCTCCAACTCAACCGATTTAAGTGTTCAAAAACTTAAAAGAAAGAAGGTCTTTCAGCGAGTATTTTTAAACCAAAACAAACTCTGTAGCTTTATTAGAACCTGAGATATAGATCTTTGGATGTAGAAAATTGCCAAAAACCTTACAAAAATCCATAACTCCACATTGAATGTCCCCGCCTAGCTCCTCTCCAACTCAACCGATTTAAGTGTTCAAAAACTTAAAAGAAAGAAGGTGTTTTAGCGAGTATTTTTAAACCAAAACAAACTCTGTAGCTTTATTAGAACCTGAGATATAGATCTTTGAATGTAAAAAAATTGCCAAAAACCTACAAAAATCCATAACTCCACATTGAATGTCCGCGCCTAGCTCCTCTCCATATCAACCGATTTAAGTGTTCAAAAACTCAAAAGAAATAGGATATTTCAACGAATGTATTTTATCCAAAACGAACTCTGTAGCTTTATTAGAACCTGAGATATAGATCTTTGAATGTAGAAAAATTGCCAAAAACCTACAAAAATCCATAACTCCACATTGAATGTCCGCGCCTAGCTCCTCTCCAACTCAACCGATTTAAGTGTTCAAAAACTCAAAAGAAAGAAGGTCTTTCAGCGAGTATTCTTAAACCAAAACAAAGTCTCTATTTTAAATAGAACCTGAGGTATTGAGGATAGAACGTGTGTATGTGAAAAACTCCCATAAGTAATATTCAGGGGGAAATCGCATTTGAGTATAACTTGAGAATGGTGAAAATTAGATGAAATCCGATGGTTGATGGCTGATCTGTGCATCAATACCTTTCATGGACAAAAAAAAAATTAAGCAAATCGGTTGGGTAGAACGCCTAGACGGACTCGGAATGGAAATCATCAATTTTTTTAATATATAAGATTATTGGAAAGTAATAGTTTATATATGATGATTAATTTCCCTTTATGTTTTCATATTTATATGTACCAATATAATCTTTTCACTATGTCATAATCAATATCATTCTTAAAGATCTATTTAATTGTAGAGTCATCTATTAGTGAATTTTTAAAATTTGATTTGAAAGTTCTGTAACTTTATATTCCATATAAAAATTATATCACGCGTTGTTACTAAATATTTTTCATTAAAAATGAGAAAGTATACGAAATTTGAGGTCAAAGCCATTGAAATTTCGCCAGGTTTTCCGCAGGCATTGCGAAACCTGATTACGAATCATCTTTCGGCACGACTGCTTCCTCCTTGGATTAAGCACATAAAAACGAGTTGCTCTTGGCACCAGCCCCCTACTAATGTCCAGAGATCCCGAGAAGGGCGTGCGATGGGCCCCCTCAAGTTCAAACGGCTCCTTAAAGGGGATAGGGAATTAAATAAATCAAAATGCATTTTCTAAACTCAAAAATTTTTTTCGGTAAACTTGTTCACGAAAATGTGTGCTAATTTTTGAACATGTTACAACACTGTCTTGCCCCAAATATCTTTAACTGTACTATTAAGCATTCATTACGTAAGAGAGACTGAAATTACGAAATTTGAGGGTATACGAATTGCAATAATTCTGAAATGATCCCAATCTAATGTCAATAACAAAGTAAATGACTACCTACTATCAGCCAAACACCCAATCAAAACTATCAAGAATATGCACAGCACAACACTTGTTCTCCACATGTTTGGAGAGTCAGTGAAGAAATCTAAGAAAGCACTAAATAATTTCATTCTATCTTACCCAAAACGCGGGTCTCCACTTTATATCATAATCAACAATTTCCTTCAAGTTTTATTATTTAATTCGGAAATCGTCATTACGGACGATGTGGTCATACACTTAAAATTTTATTTTACTATTCTACAAAAAAATACGTGGGATTTAATATACGAGGTGTGACTAAAAAATACTGTCAATTTTATTAATAACAAAACTAGCTTTTACCCGCGGCTTCGCTCGCTTCGAATCCATTAAATAAGTATCAGAAATCATTATAATAGAAAAGAACGAACTCTGTAGCTATATTAGAACCTGAGATATAGATCTTTGAATGGAGAAAAATTGCCAAAAACCTACAAAAATCCCTTCTGGCACATTTTTATATTAACGGAAATAACTGGAAATCGCATAGTGTTAAATATGGTGAGTAAGGTAGATATGGATACACAGGAAGCAACTAAAAACTCGGGAATTAATAGCCACTTGTGACACGAAACGTTGTCGTGATTCCTGTAGCAGCTAGTATAATTAAGATTTGTTTTCCTTGAAATCAGGAGTCCCGTTAAAACGTTTTGTTGTACTCGATGTCCCATAAAATGTTACCGGGAGCTCAAAATGTCTGAATCACGGTATTTCCAAAACTAATAATGACGATAGCTTATATACAAGAAGTTTCTAAGTCGTATGTATTATTTTCATTATAGTACAAAAGATATGAGCGTTTCAATGTGAAAATTTGCTTCGTTTCAAATATAATAAACTAGTTTTTGATGAAAAGAGCGCGTTTTATACATATTTAAAGCGCTCTGCTACCCCTTTGGAATCGTGATTAGGCCTAATCTTCTTGCATTTTGGCGTCCTCTACACCCATAACCTAACCCATAATTCCTTAATTTGGCTGCATTTTGGCGTCCTGAACAAATGCTTCAGTGGGCACAAAACTCAACTATAACCAAAGTTTCTTCAATTGAGTACATCTTGGCGTCCTTCTTAAATGTTTTAATGTACACAAAGCTCAAACATCAACTATAACTATAGTCTTCTAAATTATCACTCAAAACTGTCTCTGGTTCTCCTATCATAATAATTTAAGCAATGAAATCCTGATTTCAATTTGGTTCTCTATTTTTAGTACTAACTTTGGTGTCATTTACAAATCATCTTTTAAAATACCCGTACGAAGTTTCAAATTCTTCAATAATCTCTCGAGTGAACAATAACCTGTTTGAATCCACTTTCTGACTATTTTTGTCTGTTTTTGGAGTCAAAGGACGTCCCGACCCTTCCTGATTCTTATCTGATTCATTTCTAATTTCAACTAGCTCATAGTACTGGTAAACAGTCTGCCATGTTACTTGAGTCTCATCATAGGCAGATTTTAACAATTCTTGAGCTTCGACAATTATTTCCAAACAAAAATTAATGCATTATTCAAGAAATATGTTTTACCGATCCCACTAAAGCGGGTATAATTTCAGACTTACAAGCAGGAAGGAATTAAATTCGGCAACTCTCATCTTAACACAGGATGTGAAATATTTTAATCGAAATAGATGCAGCATAAGTAATTACTACTATGAAAATTCATTTAATGTATTTTTGATCACACCTCGTATAATTTCAATCGTTACGGCATTGTGTACGATGTTTAGAAAGAATGTTAAGTGAACAGTTGTACGCCTTCTTATTTTAGTTTTTATACTTTTCATTTTGGCCGTCATTTTGTTATTACGCCATGTATTGAATTAGATGTGGATATTTTGACATAAAAAATTGTTGAAGGAAAATAGGGACAACTAGTGCATAAGCGCTGTTGTATTGCTGAGTTCACAAAAAAATTGGGAAGTAAAAAGAACGACATCACTTAAATCGATCAGTTGAATGTTTATATATCATCCTATTCACGCTGTTGCTGTTTTTATTATTCATCTGAGATACAAGAACTTGTTCTGCGCGCTCTTTCCATGGTCTTATGGTCTCGGGCGTCAAAAAAGATTGGATTTATGGTAGTAGCAAAAAAAATTCTGCTTACTGTTTGTAGGAGATTAAGCTAGGACCAAAATTAGGGTCAGCGATCAAGATGACTAAAGTTTGAAGATAATATGGCACGAAAACTCCAAAAACTGTCTTTAAAATGAATCGAAATTGTGATTTAATTCGCATCAAAGATCAATCCATTTATTTATTATACTTTATAAACTTAAAATTTTATATATTTTTGTCCACCCAGTAATGAAGCTCTAAATTTTCTACAAGAGTGGTTTTACACGTCTTATCCCAACAAATCTTATCCCCTACACAAGCCGTCTAGACAAGATAGTACGAATTAACATTCCACATGGTTGAATCACGAAGTTTTGCTACGAAAACACGGGAAAGGGTTTGTAAATAATGATATGATGGATTCTTTTTAATCATAACGCCCGTCTCATAATTATTATTGACTATAGAATATAATTATCTTGAAAATCATGATGTTAAACAAAAAAGAATCGTTTCAGGTACAACAACCCCAACTTCCCCAAATTCCGCAACAAAGTCCTTACCTCCGACAACCTCAGATTCATCATGATCCTCCTGCACTCCTACCGCCCGCAATTCAACGAACACCTGAAGTAATGGATTACATGCAATCTAATGGAAATCCCCAATTGCAATTCGAAGCTCCTCTTCAGCCGTACGTGCCCCAATTACCAGCTGTACAAGGTCAACCTAATTGGATAGTACATCAAACAAATCAGGTGCCTCCACAGATTCCTCAGTATGCTGGTAAGTGTAGTTAATAAATGTGTTATTTAATATTTTGACCTTGATTTAATAAGTTAATAGAAGGAATACACATGTACAGGGTAAAATAAAATAGTTTTCCTTTTGTGATTTACTTTTTTCAGTCAAACACTCATCATATCAAAGTTTCACTTTTGACATCAACTTCTTTTATCAATTTCTGTTTTATCCTTGATTGAAAAACTAATAACGCGCTTAGCTATAAACAGATTTTGATATAGAAGCTTTGCGGATACCAAAAAGGCTTTCGGTCGTGTCTATCACGAAGCCTTGATATTCAAGCAGAATATTTCAGCTGTCCTGCCTCTGCTCCACTATCTGAGAGTTTACAAACGGTGGTTGTTTGATTCACCATCATCAGAAGACATCAATTACACGTTTTTCTACGCAGACAGCACGTGGTTTCAAGCACTTATCAGGTTAAGGGGGTAAAGAGATTTTTTTTAGGTTATTGACCTAATTAACAACGTACAATGTGGAAAATCAGCGACAGAACTGTATTTTCAAAAGAAGAAGACAAAAGCCAAGTACCGAGAGTCATCCTAAATAAAAAACCATGTTTTTTCAGAAAATTAAGCGAAATACTAATTGCAAAATTTCCAAATCATCAGCTCCACTCAATTTATAAGATATGAAATCCGGGACCTGTTCCTCTTCGTGGTGGACTTGCTCCATATTGTCTTTAGAATGCTTCAGATCGTAGGCGAGTTGTTCTGTAACGTGTTTTGGATTTAAAAACTTGAAAATGAATTATTCCATATACTACAGAGATCGACTATATATTTGCATTAAGAGAAGAAAACATCTTTAAAATGAATTTATTAGATACAATTACAAAAGGGATTTAAAAAAGGATGTTCAAATTGATACCCATCTTGATCAATGTACAGCAACGTTTCTCAACGGAGAGGCAAGTCCGTCGAAGCATATCAAGCTTTCCGCCAATTCTTCAATTGTAGGTCCTCTTGCAAAAGGGCGGTCCTTTAAAAGACCCCAAAGAAAGAATACACAGGGTGTCAGGTCATATAACCTTTCGAGGCTCAACAAATCCTCATCTGCCTATCCATTCTTCAAAATGAACATTGTTGTACTCGAATTTTGGACCGTTGTCCATTTGCTCACGTAAATCTTCGAGGATTTCCAAATAACTTTAGCCCGTTATATGACCCTTAGAAAAGTACGAATCCACGAGACCTCCCACATGGAATCCACCCACACATAATCCAGGCAGGTTTGGTTCTTCAATGGAGAAGTGATGGATTCTGGTCGTTGCAGTACACGCAATTATGCCGTACCGTTAGGCTTGGAGATTGTTTCATCCGACCACAAAATGGAATGCTGGAACTGCGCATCATCCTGACTGCATCCGAGGTACTACTCGCAAAATTCCAATCTGCGATCGAAATCATTCTCGTGATAGCCTCACTGCAGATTGGTTCGGCTAATCAACATATTTTCGTCCAGAACACGGCGCGTCGGCAACAGTGCCCGTTTTTAAGAATTTCTGGTACGTTTTTATAATTTTGAACGATTTGGTAGCGGCGAGTTCGGAAATTGTTGTTGAAATATATTTATTTCTCATTGGTTTTGTTAACACAGTTTGGTTTGTATCTACGGATAGATCATGATAATTTTCTGTGATTGGACTGTTATAGGATTTGAGGTTTATAGGAAATTATAGAAGCTGCGAGAATATATTTTCGTTGTTTCAGATAAAAACAGTCGTATTTTCAATCACAAGGAGAGCGGTTTTCAAGTGCCTGATGGACAAGAGATCAGGTATAATAAATATAAGGGAGCTATGCAGTATTTGCATCGCGCCCTCGGATATTCGAGCGATAGTAATACCGCAGGGTGAGAGACGGTTATCAGAAAAAGTAGCATTTGACTAATAGATTATCTAATCAAAAGCTTTTTTAGAATATATCCAATCTATTGAGAGTCATGTTGCAATTAAATAAAATGAGCGAAGCTAAATTTATAAAACAGATTGAAGAGATTTAATCGGTTTACATATACAGATATACGAGGGCTGCTACTTAAGTTTTGAACTAAACAAATATTAAATATTTATCATTGGATATTGTTTCCAAAATATTCTAATTAAGGTACCTCTAAAACATGTGATTTGATAGCTTCTACAGGAGTAGAAAAACGTTGACCTCGCAATTTATTTTTGATTTGCAGGAATAAGAAATCACTGGGTGCAAAACGAGGACTGTACGGCGGACGACCCATCATTTCAATGTTTTGAGAATGATTCGTCTTCTGCGATTGGTTTCCCTGATTTTATCGAACATTTATGACAAACAAATGCTGGTGTACTATTTAGAATTAACTGTTCTACGTTGCTCTAATAGAACGGTGACGAAATGTTCAGTTATTTCGAAAAAACAGGCGAACATTTGCTTGGTGCGCGAACAACTTTTGTTGAATTTGGCTCGTCTTGAAAGACCTATGCAGTCGATTGTTGTTTACCTTCGGTTTCATATGCATAGATGCATGATCCGTCGCCTGTCACGTCTTTTGAATAGCTTTTTTAACCGATTGTCAAATTTTGCGTAACCAACGCCAACAAATCTTTTTGGCAGCCAAATATTGTTGCAATATTGAGTGTGTGCGAGTGGAATTAATGCCTAAGTATGCCTCAATCTCACAATATATCATATGCAATATCGGTTTACGCACTGCATCGATGTTTTTTGGTACAACAGCCTGTTTTGACGAACGAATTTCGTGTGACCACGATTGAATTTGAAAAACCAGTGAAACACGGTGGTTCGAAATGGTGCTTCTTCACAAGTTGAAGCGAGTTGGTTTAATCCACATCTAAAGACATAGAAAATCATCGCACGAAAATGTTCACGATTTAATTACATTTTTTGACCAAAACGAATGTTTCTAGAATCTGTAAAGAACTCAATTAGGATTGCAATTTCACATCAGTGTTGCCATATTTGAAATCTTAAGTAGCGACCCTCGTAGTAATCATACGACAAAGATTAACCTAAAATGTTTAAAAGTTTGTATAAAATGATACATAATAAAAGTATAACAACTGATTTAAAACGTTATAAATGCATATTGTGCATCCAGTATGAGTAAAACAATACTTTACAAGTGGTATGAGTGTTCTCAAAATGGTTGTGAAGATGTTGAATGCGACTAACGCCCTAATACATTCACAATCGATAATTTATATGAATGAAGATCTGCACTAAAATTATTGTCATTCCTGAACGCACTCGTCATGATTATGAAAAAATAAATAAGGGTGTAGTTATCTTAAAAAAGATAATATCTGAAAAGATTATAACCTAAAAAGCTTTGTTTGCACCTCAACCCTCTTCAAAGTTATAACAATTTTATAAAAATATATTTTAGAGAAATAAGTTTCCACCAAAAGAGACGCTCATAAAAAGCTCTACAAAAAAGGTTTTTTTAGCTGTTATCACCCAAAATATCTCGGTTGGAGTCAAATTGGGTATTTTTTTCTTGGAGAGCGCTGGTTGCAATGCTAAAGCTCGTTTAAACTCTTGGTGGAGATAAAATCTCCTGCAGAGATATTTTGGATCATAACTAAAAGAATGGATGCAACTTTTTTGTAGATCTTTTTTTATTGGAAACTATTTTCGAAAAATATTAAGACTTTGAAGACCCATCGAAGTTTTGGTGGCAAAAATCCTTCTAGGGATTATCTTCTCTAATCAAGGATAAGCTTTTGGTGGAAATTTGAGCAAAATTGGAGGGTTCATCTTTTCCGAATTTAATCCAGAAATTAAATCAAAATTATAATTGGGTATCATAATAATGTAATCGTTATCATTATCGTGCAATATTCGATTTCCTCAATTGATTGGATATGATATAGCACTCCGACGCATGCCACAACACATAGATGTAGATAACGGTAGCGAAATATCAACTGTGAGTATTTACATACACTTGCTTTTCTCTAATCAAATACTCTAATGAAAAATATTCTCAATACCCTTACTTATTTATAATGAATCAGAATGAAATATGAACGAAAACTTCGAAAACGTAATTCTGTATCACCTTAAAGGATAAAGTTATTTTGATCTAAGTTTATATACAAGAATGTAATTATATTTAGTTAGCCTAGACCAGTTCCATGCATAAACAAAATGTTGCGTTACCATAGCAACGAACAATAACTTATTAGAAGTGTCAGTGTAAAGTTTCACGTCAAAAAAGTAAACGAGAGTTACGCAATAAATTGAAAGAAAAAAGATGTCCATCGAAATTGTGAAAATCGAAAAATTGGAGTATCGAGTCATCATCAAGTACCTGTATTTAAAAGGGTTAAGAGGTAAGCAGATTTACGAAGATATGCTTAATACCCTTGGTGATCAATGTCCTTCGTATGCGACCCTGAAAAATTGGACTTCAAGCTTCAAAAGAGGTAAATTTTCCATTGAAGATGATCGGGAAGGCCAGTTTCTCTGTCAGAGTCAAATATCGATGCAGTTCATGACATGAAGCACTGAATATTTCATACGAACGCGTTCATCATAAAGTTCACGTCAATTTGGACATGAGAAAAATTGCTGCAAAATGGATCCCTAAATGTTTGATTGTTGACCAAAAGCGTGCAAGAGTAGAAGCATCGCGTTCGATCTGTGCTCGATTTAAAAACGATGTAGACTTCTTAAACCGAATTGTTACTATGGATGTGACTTGGTTACAATTCTATGATCCAGAAACAAAGCAACAATCAATGGAATGGCGACACTCTGGTTCTCCAAGACCTGAGAAGTTTCGTGTCCAAAAATCTGCTGGAAAAGTTCTTGCTACAGTTTTTTGGGATTGCCAAGGAGTAATCATGATTGATTTTTTGGATAAGGGTAGAATAATAACTGGAGATGAGTATACGACCGCTCTACTGGAAAAAATTAAAGAGAAAAGACGCGGAAAGCTATCCAAAGGTGTTTTGTTGTTGCAGGACAATGCCCCTGCACACAAATCTCATGTTGCCATGCAAAAAATTCGTGATTTAAGGTTTGAATTACTAGAAAAACCCCAACAACATTTGGCTCCGTCCGACTATCATCTCTTTCCTCAACTGAAAAAAAGTTTAAAAGGTAGTAAAATTTCTTCCAACGAGGAGGTAATAAAAACTATGGAGGTCTGGTTTGCAGAGCAAGAAGAAACATTTTTTTTGGAAGATCTAGAGACGTTGCAGGTTCGTTGTAATAAATGTCGCCAATTAAGAGAAGAATATGTTGAGTGATAAAATATTTTGACATTGAAATTTTGTTTGGTTCTAAAGTAGGCTGAGAATTTTTCAATATATCCTCGTATTTAGAGTTTGTATATAAACATTCGAATTAAAAACAAGAAACGAAAAGAAAAACGACATTCTATATGTAGGTTGCCACACGTCCGGGTTTCCCCGGATGTCTTCTATTTTAGAAAGCGTCTAAGAAGGGAATATGGAATCAATAATATTTTCCACAAGCTAAAAGAAAATTGTGCACCGCAGATGTGATTTAGACTTGTAATCCCTTATCTTAAAAATAATTTTCCTGTCACATACAGAGTACGAATCGAAGTTGAAGAAATCTGTGAAGTGGCTGCCGATAAAATTTTAAACAATATAATTATTATTGAATTAAGAAAGTTAATTCGAAAATGGTAAAACTGAATAGTAGGATCGTCTCAGTACTTTTTTCTTCTTCTAACTTCGAGGATGGCCCAACAAAGAAAAAACAAAAATTTTTGAAAAAAAATATATTCATTTTTCAACGTAATCTCATTTTAGCTCCATATACTTTTCATATATACTATGTTCAAGTCATCTATTCATTCAAATCTTCATTGTTTTTTGACAACCGAGCCATTATTTCAAATCTGGAAACAGAAAATAATCCGTGGGGGCTAAGTCTGGCGAATAGGATACGTGAGATAGCAATTCAAACTTTAATACATCAATTTACGCCATTATAACAACGGATGTTTGAGCTGGTGCGATTTCTTGATGAAACAACACTTTCTTATTTTTTTTACTTACTTCCTTCTTTCAAACGTTGCAATAAGTTCGTATAATACTTGCCGTTGATAGTTTTCCTTTTTCAAGATAGTCATCCCAAAAAACCAACTCATGACCTTGCCTGCAGATGGAACGGTCTTTGCCTTCTTTGGAGCTGGTTCTCCCTTTTCAGTCCTTTGTTTTGATTGTTCTTTTGTTTCGGGTGTAAAGTGATGGACCCACGGTTTATCCATGGTTATGAAATGGCTCCAAAATTTGCCAAACGCTCGATGCAAACATCTTCACGTCGCTGATTTTGTTCCATTGTGAGCACTTTTTGAAATGTCTACTATATCTGCTAGCTTCCGCAATTTCAGTCGACGATCTTCCAGTATCGCTTTGTGGATTTTCGTCAACATTTCTGGAGTCGTCACCCCATCTGGTCGACCACTGCGTACTGGTCTTCACAGGTCGTACGGCCTCGTTTGAACTGCCTATATTATACTGTTAATAACGAAGGAGTAGTTTTACACAAAGTAGACTATAGTTCAGCTTTTCTATTTGTTGAGCTAAGGCCTTTCTTATAAAAGTATTGTATCACATAAGGATTTTTGCAAATTCACTGGAAACGTTCACTATTGAAGGCTGCCAAACCAATACTAAAAAACGTATCGTTTTCGAACTTTCTAATACAGTGATAACTACCGCCATCTCTAGGTTATCTGGGACCATCCACGTATGTAAAGTCAGAATTATTAAAAATACAGAAACAACAATTGTTAAATCTAACCTAATAATTTGTATATGATATTTAATTATGTATATATTCATATGCTTATTTACTTATTTAAAGTCTTTTTAAAATATTAAATTAATTCTTAATAATCAAAAAAATCTTGCACTTCTTCGTGATGTATTATTTAGAAAAAATCCTCATCGTGCAAATATCAATTCACAGAGGATAATTGTAAATATAGATTTATTATAATATCCTCATAAACAATCATATTTTCTCTTTGTGTATATACAAGGTAAAATAAGTATTTTGCAGTAAAATATTAGAGGAAAATTTTAACTTTCTTTATTATCTATTAAAACAATGAGCTATAAATATAGTATAAGTACATACTATGATTATAGTTTTGCACATCGATCTCAAAACGAGTGAATGAAAGGGAGAGAGAAATGCTAATAATTATCTTCCCACATTTATTAATTTTAATACGTTATGCTAGAGCAGTGTCGGATCTACGTTAATTGCGAAAGCGTCTGATTTAATGCAATATCTAGTGGGGTGTATTTTAAGCAAAATAAAACTAAAAAACTAAAAGTTCTTCAATTAAAATATTTTTGTTTCCAAATCGCTAAACATTACAAATGTGTTAAAGGTGTGAAAAACTCACATTTCTAGGTTATATTAAATCACTGTACGGATCTAATCAAGAAAGAGACTGATTTAAAGGAATATCTATAGGGGTACATTTTAAGCAAAATAAAATTCAAAAGTTTTTCGATTTGAATATTTTCGAACTCAGTTCGTTAAATATTACAATTGTGTTGATTGTGTAAAAAACTCACATTTCTAGATTATGTTCGTCTCTGCCCGGATCTAACGTGAATCAGGGTGCATTTTGAGCAAAATAAACTTTAAAATTTCTTCATTTGAAATATTTTTGACTCCAATTAAATCATAAAATATTACAAATGTATTAAATGTGTAAAAAACTCACATTTCTAGGTTATGTTCGTCACTGCCGGGATCTACCGTAAATCAGGGTGCATTTTGAGCAAAATAAACTTTAAAATTTCTTCATTTGAAATATTTTTGACTCCAATTAAATCATAAAATATTACAAATGTGTTGAATGTTTAAACAACTTACATTTCTAGGTTATGTTCGTCACTGCCGGGATCTACCGTGAATCAGGGTGCATTTTGAGCAAAATAAACTTTAAAATTTCTTCATTTGGAATATTTTTGACTCCAATTAAATCATAAAATATTACAAATGTGTTGAATGTTTAAACAACTTACATTTCTAGGTTATGTTCGTCACTGCCGGGATCTACCGTGAATCAGGGTGCATTTTGAGCATAATAAGGTTTGAAAGTTCTTCATTTGAAATATTTTTGACTCCAATTAAATCATAAAATATTACAATTGTGTTGAATGTTTAAACAACTCACATTTCTAGGTTATGTTCGTCACTGCCGGGATCTACCGTGAATCAGGGTGGATTTTGAGCAAAATAAACTTTAATATTTCTTCATTTGAAATATTTTTGACTCCAATTTAATCATGAAATATTACAATTGTGTTGAATGTTTAAACAACTCACATTTCTAGGTTATTTTCGTCACTGCCGGGATCTACCGTGAATCAGGGTGCATTTTGAGCATAATAAGGTTTGAAAGTTCTTCATTTGAAATATTTTTGACTCCAATTAAATCATAAAATATTACAATTGTGTTGAATGTTTAAACAACTCACATTTCTAGGTTATGTTCGTCACTGCCGGGATCTACCGTGAATCAGGGTGGATTTTGAGCAAAATAAACTTTAATATTTCTTCATTTGAAATATTTTTGACTCCAATTTAATCATGAAATATTACAATTGTGTTGAATGTTTAAACAACTCACATTTCTAGGTTATTTTCGTCACTGCCGGGATCTACCGTGAATCAGGGTGCATTTTGAGCATAATAAGGTTTGAAAGTTCTTCATTTGAAATATTTTTGACTCCAATTAAATCATAAAATATTACAATTGTGTTGAATGTTTAAATCAAATTCTTTTAAATAGCTGGGAAAGGTTTATTTTAAATATATGTATGTATTCATTTGTTTATTAGTACAAACAACGGTACCAAAAATATAAAAAAGCTTACAAAAAAGTACGAAAAGTACATTAAATATAACTCGATTCATCTAAAATTAATATATTATATTGCCATGATGTTTGCTTTAAATTTTCTCTGATAATATCTTCAATTTTGGTCCTAATATAACTTTATTTGTAATAAGCATCAATAAATAAGATTATTTTGAATGGAGGGTTCCAATTTAGTTCGTGTTGTTTAGGGTATTATTTAGAATAAATTAGTCAGTTGGGTAGATTGAAAGTTTATGGCACAAAAAAAATATAATGGTTTATCTACACATATAAGTTTCAGGTATAAGCGATCCTTCGTCTTCACGTCTTTTCGAATTTATAGAATATTTTAAAACATCAATGATTACGTTTTTTAAGCAACTAACTCTCGCATGCTTTTAGTCTCATCATATGATCCCTCCTAAAATAGATTCTTCGCTATGTTGCCGGCTGGCACGAACATTAATCTGGATACTTAGTTAAAAGAATAGAGATGAGATAAAACGAAAAATGATAACTGAATGAAAAAGAAATGAAACAAACAAATTGAAAAAACATATTTTCTAACCGATTAAGAAGCTATCTGAAATGCAAGGAAATGAAATAGCATCAAAAAAGATAAATTAAGACGATGAGCAATCACGTAAATTTCACGAAAGGTCTAGGTTTTTGTTGTCTCTAAATTTCTTGTCTTGAAACTTGTTAAACTGGAGTTTCGTTCTTCCGCCCACCTAATTTACACTTGTCAGTTTCTGTTTGACCTGATCTTATCAGATGGTAGTGTTGCCCGTTTTTACTTAGGTCCAAAACTAAAATCTAATCTCGAAGCCATAGAGGCACTGCGAGTCCACTAGAACTCTATAAATGGAATAAAGTCGAGTTGTAGATGTCTAAAACAGCTATTTAAGTTAGGTTAGTACGGCAACCTTGAACTAGATTGGTCGTAGTTTATTCAGTTGTGTTTTTTCCACTATTTGAAAACTCAATTTATTAGCAAACTTCCTATCTGTCTTTTCCTCTTTTCGAATTTGACTTCGTCTCTCTGTCAAGGCATCGGCGGAACAGATGGTTGCTCGTCTTTTCTAAGTTACCCTCTGCAATGGTTGTAACCCTTATTCAACCTTAACATTTCAACCTACGAGAGAGAGAGGTCGAAATTTGTTTCGGTCCGGCACTGCTCTAAATAGAGATATAACCAACAATAAAATAAAGTTTTCTATTCTACTAACTACTACTTCCATCACTATCTGTTATAAGGATGAATCGAATTCCCATTTATGAAATTTTAAATGAGGCATTTCTCTCATTCGGAATCAACATTTCCAAAGTTTATTTCTTGTTTTTGTAGTCAACCTCCAGCATCGTATCCGAAAATCGGAAATTACTATCCGGAAAGCAGCTACAAGCAACCAATTCAACAAGAAAATTGGCCATCAGGTAGGATAATTTCAATTTAGTGTGTTGAAACAGAAATTAATTGAATTCAATTGTGTGTTAAATGTTTAGATGAACGTAGTTTTTTTGTTTAGTTTAAATTCCACTCGTTTTCTACTGTTTTTTGTTTAGTAGTGTGTTGTTAACAAAGTTTTTTCCTTCACAAGAGACAATTTGCTATGAAACAGTTGGGTAAACGGGCTTCGTTGTAGTGAAACTCACTAAATAATCTGAGCAGCTAAAAATTTTATTTTCTTAATTATTTGTCTTTATAAACTCACTTTTAGATATTATCATATTTACTTTTTGTTACTTTAGATGATGGAATTTTCGAACAACAAAGTAATCAAGAAAACTTCCAAAATAGAGGTAAAAAGGGTTTCAAAATAATACATCAGTTTGATATTATTTTATTCAATAACATTAGGGCTTTGCAACATAAATTTATGTTCGAGTCCATACACAGATTTAAATGATATCTAATGACCAAATTCGTCACCATTATATCAAGAATATTATTCACTAGTGTTGTAGTTTCAGGACCGAAGCTGGACTTAACTCCAAGCCTAAAGAGAGAACAAACACCAAATTTAATTAAAAACAATGGTAGGTACTTTTTAAAAACCATGAGCTGATAGTTATTCCAATCCTGATTTATTCCTAGCAAACCTTCATTCGTATCGTGTTAATAAAGTGGACGGCTTAAGTCAAGCAACGCTCTCGAAAGATCGGCATAAGCCCGGCAACGCTCATAAGTCTGGCAACGCTGTCGAAAAAGATTAAAACGAAGCATGTTCGTACTTCAGAAAGTTGTGTTTGTGTTATAAAAATACGTGTTTACCGAGTAGAATGAATATATTCAAAAACAAGCTTTTTTGTTACATCGTATCTGCGTACGAATACGGATTACTAAACTATGTTTACCGAATTTCAACAACAATTTTCGAACTCACCGCTACCAAATCGTTTAACATTATAAAAAACATACCAGAAATTCTTAAAGACGGGCTCTGTTGCCGACGTGCCGCGCAAACAGTGGCGCTAGCGTTAGTTGATTAGCCGAACCAATCTGCACTGAGTCTATCGGGAGATCTCGTGGATCGGTACTTTTTTGAGAAACAAGTAACGAGCTCGAAATGCTCTAAAATTTACGTGGGCAAGGGACAACGATCCAACACTCGCGAACATCCTTCATTTCATGCAGGATGGGACTTCGCTGCACTAAGGGTTATGTAAGAATGGATATGCAGACGAGGAATCGTTGAGTGGCCCACATGGTCATAATACTTAACACCTTGTGATTTCTTCCTGTGTTGCCTTCTTAAGGACCGTGTTTTTACAAGAATACCACACACCAGAATTTTCAACGCTCGACCTCCCTTTCCGTTGAGAAATGTTGCCATAAACGCAGTGATCAAAATTGACATCAATTTGAACACTTAATTACTTTACAGTAATCCTTCTTCAAATCCTTTTTGTAATTTCTTCTAATAAATTCATTTTAACGCTGCATTTTTTTCTTAATTCAAATTTATGGTTTAATTTATGCCGACCTCTGTAGTATATGGAATAATTTATTTTTAAGAAGTAAATCCAAAACACGTTCAAGAACAACTCGCCCACGATCTAAAGCATTCGAAAGATAATATGGAGCAAGTAAAAATAAATAAAGTGAAAATAGCAACTAAAGTCCACCATGAAGAGGAACAGTATCCGGATGTTATATCTTATAAATTGAGTGGAGCTGATGATTTGGAAGATGGAGTACCTCATTTACAAAAAGGAGCAGTTTTATCAGTATCTCTAGGTATATTTATCATTTTAATTATAAAATTCTTAACATATACTTTGTCTTCACCTTCGATGTCTTAACAAATGAACTTTTTATATCTTCTTTCTTTATGGTTTAAAATATAATATTCAGTCAAAAAACTAAATGTCTTCACAATCTATAAGAATTACAACTTTTTAGCAGTTTTAAGTTCTTTGCGGGGTCGTTATTTCAAGTACTTTTTACTCTTTAGCAATATTAGTGAGGTTAGAAACTGACGGCTACTAAAAACTGTTAAGGTACGTGGTTAATCAAACAAATCAGTCGTAATAAAAAAACTTTATTGCTCGTCAATAACATTTTACATAGAACAAGGGTCTGTCAAGGCAAACGTCGTCGCGCATGAGCTCTTTGTCACATATAAGAGATCATGCGCTCTACGTACAACGATATACATGCACACAAATATAAATGTAGTATTCTCAACAGAAACTCGTATAATTAGGTTTTCAAATTAAAAGAAAATTCGATTTTGATCAACTAGACTTCAGCTAATTGTAATTCTTGGCGAGACGTGTAAATGTACTGAAATCATTGTTTACTAACAATCGCAACAATTATTTTCGGATTATAGGTAAACAATGTGTTCAGTGTAAATATCACCATTTATTTCAGAAATTAAAACATAGGTATTTAAGTGGCTTTCTGTTCCACTAGGCTCAAATATATCATTAAATGAAAGTTTTAGCTACCTGAACAAGGAAACTTGTTGAAAGATTTTTTTGCAATACATTCATTTAGATTTTGACACCAGGTCCTGTTGATAATACATACCTCAATAATAACTTGACATATATTTGTTATCTTAAAACGAATATCATTCCTACATCTTTAATAATAAATAAAATAACTCTCATATTATTAAATTGTCGTTAATACTACCTAACCTAACCTAACCAATAACTCGTTATTGGAAAAAATTGATATCGTCTTGATTGAAAATCTGCAAATGTCCATGATGTCGCTTTATTATCTCTTCAGTACCTTTCCTTCCCATATTTTAAATAGTTTTCCGGGCAGTTTATTTTATAATGATGTTCCCTCCAGACTGCAACACCTGCCTTGTAGTTCTGACTTTCATATTTTTCGTTTAATTTTTTTTTCTGGTATCTCATATAACATCACTCAATAAGTCATGTGACCAACTAAGAAAAACACATTTTTTTGCCAAAAATCAATTTTATTTACCTATGTAATCTCCTTCAAGAGCAATACAATCATTTCAAGGCTTTTTTTACGAAATTTGGTGAAAACTTACCTTTCTATGTCCTTAACACACTGTAATTTTTCTTATTTAAAATATTTATTGTTTTACTCAAAAAGCAACCTAATTTTCAATCAAATAATTCACGTCAAAATATCCGTTTTTTCTAAAAAGTTGGAGGGTTTTTTCTTCGTTTAAATGAATACTTTCTGATGGTATAAAAAATACTACGGAAAATTTCTTACAAAATGCAAATAAAAAAACGAAAAAAACTCGAATCTGAAATTTTTTTTAATCATATTGAGCTATTTATTTAAATTTATACTTTAATTTTCTTAAAAGATAAATAAAAAACCAAACACTCGATTTTTTCAATTTTTCACATAAATTTTGAGGTTATGTGTAAAAAGTGTGAGAACAATAGTTGTAGATCTGTTGATTACCTACAACTTTACCATTTAAATTTTTTCTCTAGAACTCATAGTTTTGGCGGAAATGAAAAAACTATTTTTACCCTTTACCTGCCCTCACCCACTTCCCGAACTCGAATCGCTCTTCACTTATTTTTATATTCTCAGCCTTTCCTAATAGGTTTCATCCTACTATAATTTATTTTAGTTTCAAAAATTATCGATCCTGCTCTATAACGTTTTTATATCTAGTGAACACTAAAACATATTTTTCTTCGTAGGTCTTATCATCACCTTCATAATGGCTGTTTTAATTGGATGTAGACTAAAGGTAGTGCGTAAAAGGATGAGAAAGGGGGGGAAAGCTTACGCCCACGACGCTGATTTTTTAGTTAATGGAATGTATTTGTAAATTTTCAATTAATATCGTCGCCAAATTATTCACCATATCAATTTAATATAATTAAAGAAACAGTTAAATTAATTAGTAGCTTGAATTGATTTTGGTTAAGGAGGCAAATTAGTTGCAGTATAAAAATTGAAAGTACTTGTTATCACTTTGTGGCGGCGATCTTGCATTTAATTTAAAATATTTTGAATATACTTATATCAATGTGTATGACACATCAGAAAGATTCGTTATTTGAGCATATTGTTCAGGGATGTATATAGTTGTATGATGACATAATTAGGAATGTTCGTGCCGATTTTTTATTCATTTATTTATGTACTTTGAAATGTCAAAGAATGTTTTCTTATAATAAATTGCATAGCAAATTTTGTTCTGTTTTTAATTATAATAAATATCCTCTCTTAATGATTTACCTATTCTGTATCACCTTAAAGTCTTACCATAGACATGGATGGTCTATAACTATATCCGAACGTACTGTTACTGTAGATTACTTAATATGAAAATTAGCATTTTTTTCGAATTTTGACTTCTTATACCTCCTTTATATGGTTTTGTCGATAAATAATATTGGTTTTAGGTCTCTTTTGTGCCGTAAACAAATGATTTTTTATTAGCCAACCGAATGGTGTGAACACAGACCACACCAGACACGCAACTCAATAATCTGGAAGTGGCAGACGAGAGAAACAGTTGTTGTTCTTCTCTCTCATCGCGATATAAAACGTACCTAGGTGGCGCTCTTGGCCGACGAATAGCGGGATTTTTAATTTTGAATTAAAATTTAATTTAAAATGTTTTTATACATGTAGAAAAATAATTGAAACAAAAATTGAGCTTTGTCAAATTGTATTTGCATAAGTACAACAAAGATTCACAATAATAATAATGCTATGCCACATCTTTTCATAACAAACACAGACTGAATGAGAACTAGTAACATTAGATCATAGGGATTCCAAGAAAACTGAAACAAAACGTTATGCAAGAGGACAAAGTTGTTTGTAAATGTGGACCCAATGAATCAGAATTTGATGGTACTGTAGGTGTATGAATTGTCCAAGAAGTAGACATTTAATGGTATTGTTATTATTTATGCAAAATTTTTCTTTTTGTGCGTGCTGACATTTGCCGGCTGGCTTCAGATCTTAAATTTCGGACAAGTCTTGTACAGTACCATGGGATTCCTATTCTACATATACTTTTAAGTAAAAAATCTTTCAAAAAATAAAAATGTTCCTCACAAGTAATAAATGAGAAATCAATTTCTTGGTTAAGCAAATTTGTTGCTACATCTTGTAGGTTATTCTTTTCACAAATAATCGGTAGCTTATTCTCTAAAACTGTAATACCAATACCAACCGCAATAACAAACTGTTTAGAAGGATTAAACAATTTATTCTTAGAATTTGAGAATTCCTTACTGGAAATAAATTGATTACATGGCTCAGTGTCATCTGAGCTCAAGATGTAACTGCATCTATCGCAAACAAAGTTTGAAAATAATTTTTTAATTATAAAACCGCTGACATAAGCAACCGATAATGTCTGAAGAGAACCAATTTCTACAGCATTTGCAATGTCAACAGCAAATGCACTAGAATTACTTAGTGAAGTGCCTGCAATTTCAATACTTGATTCGTTCATACTTTCAACGGATTCTGAAACACCAGCAGCAGGTTCTAATAAGGAACGTAAATTACTTAAAAGAGTTAATTCATCTTCCTCGCAATTTGTTCCCTTCAAACCCTGATTTGTGAGTCCATTAATAATTTGTGTTTTCAGAGACCCGATAAACTAAACCCAGATGAAGGAAAAGGCGTTCATTAATTCCCACATCGAAAGGAATGCTCTGCAGTAATGAAAAAAGTGTTCTTCTTGATGGAAGTACTAAGAGACGTTCTAATAAAGCATAGCATTTTGGGCTTCGTTTATAAATCGCTAAAGACATTATTTTGTCATCCAGTGTCCACCGTCTTCTATGTGGCGAGCGCTTGGCACAACGCATCTGAGACATCATAAAGTTAGATATGCTAGATGGCATGCCTGCAAGGAAAAAAATTATTAGTTTAGAAGTAAATACAAATTATAATTACTTGTTGTTTACCTTTGATACAATTATTCATTGCTATATTTTCTAAAGTTTTAATCCTTTTCCCTTTTTGTTTGTAAACTTTTTGTAATTTTCTTATGCGACCCTGCTTCCTCTTTACAATAACCATCAACTTTTGCTTTCTTGGTGTTATCTGTGTTGAACACAAGCCTTCAACGTCCTTAAAAAGAGTCCTTCTACATCTAACTGTACTTGAAATTGGTGTGACAGCCCATTGGGATGGTGACTGCGAGGAATTTGTTTTCTCATGCTCAGTAACTTCACTGTTTGCATTACTTAATGATTTGGTATCCAAAAGAGTCTAAGAAATTGAATTTCAATTAACACCTAAGTTATGTTTTATTGCATAAAGCAAGATAAAAGCAAATCATCTAGAATAATACCTGTGGTTCTGGCTTTATTATATATTGGGATATAATGTTTACTTTTTTATTTGCTATCTGGTCCAGTCCCTAAAATTATTATTTTCATTGTAAAATACAAACCTAATTAATATTAGAATACAACCTTCATAACATGGTCCTTCTGGACTTCCAGAATTGTGGGCACTGCATCAGCTTTCAAACGTAAAACTGAGGTACACGGCACAAATCTATCTTTTGTGAAATGCTCATTGCAGATTCTAACATGGCCACATAGTGGTCTATATTTCATTCCCATAGCTTCCTGCCATATTTGCGACCTGTAACACACATGTAATTATTGTACATTGTAAAATAGCAACCTGTTTTTTAGTTTCATCTGGTACAGCTCGATTTTAATCTTTGCAGTAAGGAAACCTCAGTAATAAAAAACCAAACATTCATCTAACATGCATAAACGTATGGGTACTTACACAACAAGATAATAAATTTTCTGTTTACCTATCTGCGCTACGGGGAAAGCAAAATAAATGCTTTACGTCGTCTTCAGAATTACCGCACACAATACAAAATCTCATTTTCCGGTGAATGATGATTATTGAAACCACACAAACCCACAAATAGAATCCAATTGCATGTAGCGTGATGAACAAAACAGAACGGCGGGGTTTTACATGTGTCATTTCACATTCCATTTATTAATGTCAATTATGGTAGTGACATCTGTGTGCAAATAATGTAACTTTCGAAAGATTTCTGTAAATACAAAAGCGCCTCTACAAACGTTTTGTAGTAAGTGTGATAAAGATAGATAAATACGATTTGTAATGTACTGAACAATGATGAAAAAAACTGCCTTCTTTTTGGATCTACTTTCCCGTCTGGTGTGGTCTGTGGGTGTGAAGTTATTTCGGTATTATTGTGATTAAATTGCGAAAATGGCCTTTTGTTGTGTTGAATAACGTACGGTAGTTGAAATGTCAGAGTTGAACTCAAGTTACTGTTATGAGTTTTATATTTAACTAATCGTAAGTGTAATATTTCTTTTATCAATCATAATTCTGTGGTCAACAGAAAAAGAAGAATTTGACATATCTTTTTTAAAGTCAGTTAATTCTAGAATGTAGTAACGTGTGTATTAAAATACTTGTAAAAAAATCTATGGTAATCTTATTTATTGTTAAATATTTAATTATTGTTTTTGATTAACTCCTAGATTAAATTCAATCTTGTCTTTCTAATAATTCTAAAATTTATCAATTCAATAACACTCATAATCTCTTTCGGTAATTGAAAAATTACTAAGCGTCATACTATAATTACATTGTAATTATATTCTAATTTACACTAATAGCATTTGAAGTAGAAAATAATTAAGTACATCTTATTTAGAATCCGTAAACTCTTAAATTCTTTCATTAACTAAGAACAGGTGTTCATTTGTATTATATAGTTACTCTACATCTATTTTTTTAAGGGACGACTTAAATTGTATCTTGGTAACTAAGTAAAATTAATTTAATAGATAATTAAAAAGGATAATTATAAAATTAGCAATAAATTATAACCTTAATATTATGAATTTTTGATTGGGACTACCAGTTGACCTCAGATAATTCTCTGACCGCGCGCTCTATCTCGAAAACAGTTCAAGTACAAGAAAATGTAAATGAAAAAGTTGTAGAGAATTGAATACAGTACAGTATAAGAAATACAAATAGCACAAAACTCATAGAAATCGAGATATTTGCAAAAATGTAAATGAAATGGATTTTATTTTGATAATAGTTGATTAATTTTGATAATGAGATGCCAAATTATAAGTTTTTACATAGTAATATACTGGGTATGTCGATTTTCCGAGATATTCACCTAATTTTAAGTAAAATAAAATTGATTCTATCTTCCCTTGGCACAATTTTATAATTAAGTATTGAAAATTCACCACAAATTGTGTTAATTCCTTAATTATTCCATTAGTAATAACTTTAATGAAAAACAAAAAAAATTGTTGGATTTATTGCATTATGTACCAATTTAATATATTATAACAAATATTTTTACAACCTTGTCTTTTTGTAGTCCGAGCTTTGAGCTTTGCTTGCCGGTTGAAACCGCAGTTTTTCAACACTATTTTTCAATTATAAAAAAAAAATAAAAGCAAAAATTATTTATTAATAATTTAATATGACACTTTTGATTAGAATTTAACAATATTTCACATATCTTTGGATGATTGTTATAAGAGGCAATTGTTCTAAGATCAACTATAGGTTAGGTAGGAATGTCCTTTTAACCAAAAATTATTTAATGCTTGAGAATATTTTTTTTGGAATTCTTGTTGACATTATAACAATCGCCTAAAGTATTTAACAACGAAATTCGTTTAATAAAAACATTAGTTAAATAAACATAAAATTCTTAATTTTTAACTTTAAAGTGATTTTTATAGTAATTTCAAATATGTACATTTAAAATATATTGTACAACTAGTACGGAAATATCCGATTTCCCCGCGTGTTGTACACTATATTTTTTCCATAACTTAGACGAAATAATTAATATTTCGCCATATGGTTATGATTTAGATGAGTAACAACAAAGTACCTAATAGAATGGTGCAAATTGTCTACCAGCAAGTTTGGAATTTGTGGTTTTAGTTCTAGAAGCTTCTTAGAACAACCAAATCAACTTACAATACATCAATATTATACTTTAAGTGAAAAATTGGCTGTAAAATCAATTCCTTCGCTTATTTGCCATGAAAAGGAGTTATAATTTGTATTCTTTTATAAAAAAATAGATTTGTATTTGGAAAAAATACCATAAAACTAAAAAAGTTACAAAATATCACTTTGTTGTTTAAATAAATAAAAAATAATATTTGAACCTACAGTCTAATCAGCATTACCAATAGCAAAATAAAAATAGACATGGCCACTATAAACTTTGAAAATAATTTTTATCGATGAATATTAATGAGACTTTTTGTCCCTACGAAATACATCAATTACATGTATCCAGATACTGGATAAAAATATACTAAACGATATTATGAATGTAACTATACGGAATTAGAATTACAATGAGCCATCATGTGTGGCCTTTGTTCGAGCCTCTGAACGCTGGCACTTAAGTACGAATTTTCGACATACAGTTCTTTTACTAACATGTCGGCTTTTTCTAATTTATCCATTTGATCTTTGTTAATACGGATCTGTTGATTTAATTTATCTTGTATATATTTGAGTTTTGCATAAGCGTCGGCCCGTTCGCTGTTTATCTGATGCCAAAAACCTACAAGAAAAATAAAAAATTGTATCAATAGACACAAACTATAAATTATCATACACTAATATAACGAATTTGTCATTATTTTTTCATATCTTTAGAAATAGTAAACATGTTTTGGGGAAGTGGAAAGTGTTGTGAAGTTGAATGTCGATTTTCATTCAAAACTTCTAAAGACAGTAAAACAGTTATGTAACAAGTGACCACACTATTTAAATTGATAGATCTAAATAAAATGAACATTTTTAAGCGATATACAGTATATATTTTATTAAAATTCTATTGGGGAATTTCGGTGTTTTTTTATTTAATTTGAAATTAAAAATAAACGCGAATCATAAAAGATGTAATGGGGGTCAAATTTTCAGCAGATGTCTTCTCCCTAAGGCCGATTCATTTTGGTACACTATGCGCAAAATATAAAATTAATCATTTAAAGTGGTTAATTTTTCAACAATAAGTCAAAAAAAATAAATCCAGGATAGTTCAATAGATGTTGAAAAAAATTCAATTTCTAGGTTATGTTTTATTCACATTTTGTTTTTAAATAGTTAGATCATTCAGCTGTCAGGCATTCAAATAGATCGTTTTGCCTCACTTAAAACTTCCAAAAAATGATGTCCTTTGAAGAGCTAATTTGGCACCTTGGCTTGAACCTCCTAAACATGACTATACAAACTTCAAGAGTTGTTAAGTCTTCATTTTTAAGTGACAAAACTATTTCAATTTATGTGTTTGTAAATTTGTTATAGTCTATAGTTAGGTCATTAAGCAGTCAAGGATCATAGGCATTCTAATAGGTTCGTTGTGCCTCAATTTCAAAGACTGATGTCCTTTGAAGAGCTAAGGTACTTTGGCTTGAACCTTTCAAACATGACTAGACAAACTTCAAGACTTGTTATTCTTCATTTTTAAGTGACAAAACTATTTCAAATTTGGATTTTCCAACTATACTACTTTGCCACTACTTCTATCCCCAGATCTTTTAGTTTCTTATTTCGTCTCTTGTATGACTCTTAGACACCATTTTAGTCCAACAGAAAAGAAATATCGACTTTTAAATCAGTGTTCGATACTTTCTATTAAATAATTATGAAAATAATAGTTATATATTTCACATAATTTTTAATTATATAATGAAAAAGTACAAACACAAAAACAATAAATTTTGTCAAAACTGCATAATTTTGACAATAATAAATCTTAAAACATCATGGATTGGTACTATAGACGATTACCAACGTTTGGAATACAATTTCTCATGATATCAGAACAATTAATTCATCTATACTTTGAATATTTAATTTCTTTTAAGGTAAAATATATTTACTTACGTTGTTCACTGCAGTACTTCTGTTGCTGAAGACAAATATACAAATGTCTCACTTTCTTCTCCAACATTTCTCTTACTGCATTCAAACGATGAAAATGTCCTATTGGTATAACGATCCTCTGTTCAGAATTAAAATTCGTGTTGTTATTATAACTTTTTTGTCTTCCCCGCTGTTCCAGTTCGTTATATTCATCAGGTTTTTCAGGTACGTTCTTTTTGTAAATATTTTTGTTATACTTCTTCGTTCTCTTCGGTCTACAAGGAGTACAAGGTGTAGACTGTTTATCTAAACTGGTAGTACTGCAAGAAGTAGACGGTCCATTAGACTCCGTTTTATTATCAAAATTCCAATTGACCGGAAGGGATTTACAATTTTCTGATAATTCTTCAGATCCGCGTTGTTGATTCCACAATAGAGAATGGTTTGTGCAATTAGATTGAGGTGAAGGTGGTACCATTTCTTCTGGATATAAATTCGTATTTTCAACTATATAACTCGATAGGTTTTGAGTTTTGTTAAAGATTCTACTCTGTTCGATATCTATTTCGACTTGTACGGCAACATCTTTAGCTTCTTGATGTTTCAAAGCTAATTCTGTTAACTTTTCTTTCAAAAATGCAATTTCTTCGTCTTTTTGAATCAATTTACATTCAGTCTCCTCTTTATAAATTTCAAATTCTTCTTCTAAATCGGTAAATTGTTTTTCGAGATTATAAGTTTCTTCTATAGTTGGTAATCTGCTATCAGTCGCATCTGATTCGGCGAATTGTTCTTCGTATTCTTTTATTTTCAACACTAATTCCGTTAATTTATCACTGTTGATCTTTTGCTCTACTTCGTACATCTGCCTTTCTTCGTCAACTTTATTTTGCCAGTAATCCTCGCACTTTTCGTATTCATTTTTCAATAGATCCACGCAGTTTTCTAATTCCGCACATTTAGCACATAATTCTTCATTTTCATTTTCTAATTGTTTCACTCTAACCTCAAACTCCGATAAAAAGTCAGTTTGCGAACTAGCGCAAGCGTATTCTTTTTCTACGTTCACAATTTCTGGGTAATCTATAGAGTTTGTGACTTTATCTAAAAGAGACTGCTCTATCTTATCGCTAATCTTTTTTATATTATCACAATTCACGTTATCTGTTTCTATCATCATTTTCATCGCTATTTTTACGTATTTTATTATTTTTTCTAATTCTTGTACTTTGTTGTTTAAATAAAGTGGATCCGTACTCCAGTTCGCCCCGAAATTCTGTCAACAAAAATACTAATATCAATACTATCGAAAAACATATTAAAATAAAAATATAATAATCTTGTGGTTGAATTAAAAAATAATATAAAATAAGTAATAAATACCCCTGTGGTTGAACCATCAATTTCTTTACTATTATAACATAAATTAATTTGGGCAGTAACTTTAAAAACTTGAGGAGACATATTTAATCGATTATAACAAAAAAAAAACGTCGTGTAATCTGTTATCAGTATATCACTTCTAATCGCGAAATACGTAAAATTTATTTAAAAACTTTTAACGCCAAGAATGTAAATTCCAGATAATTATAAACCGCGCATTTTTCAAAGCAGACACTGACCTGTCTTCGTCTAGGATTTTTGACACACTGCCAAAAATGCGAGTCGGAAGTAAACAAAATGTTTATGTTTGTACGAGAGATGTTAAAAAGTTTATGTAGTCTGACAAAAATTATTTATGTAAGTGCATACGTCTTTGAACATACAAGAACTTATAGGTTAGAAGTACAAGTAATGATGTACAAAATATTTTGTTAATTTGAATTATTTTAACTTTACTATGTATTAGTAAATTATATATTGTAAATATTTCAATGGAATCGTCAATAAATACATTCTTTTTCAAATATATAAAACTTAATAATATAATCGATTTACTACTGATAACTAAATTTAAAAAAAGTTTGACCCAAGGTTAAGTAAAGGATAGTAAATAATTCAGTGTAGATATTTTTGTGAAAATGGAAAGAAAACGTCAATAAATACACTTTTTTAAAATAAAATATATAAATAATATGATTGACTTACTACTGAAAACTAAATTAAAAAAAAAAACAAATTTCTTTTATAAACTTCTCGTACGATAAGTTTTTATTTTATAGACGGTTTACGCAAATGTTAAACGCAAGGTTAAGTAAAGTTTTTATTTTCCTTTGAGAGCCCTAGATGGTTCTGTAAACAGAATTTAAAATCAAATACAGCATATTCAATCAGCACCTCAATAAACTCTCATTTTTATAGTATGGTCTTCTTGAACATACAGAGGACGAAAAAAAAAACGGTTGGCATGGAGCAAACCATCGTGCAATGCAAGATGCAAAATATCTTGATCAAAATTATGCGCAGACGAAGCACAACTGATTGATTCGTTTCACAATTGCAATTATATCGGCTTAGTATCATTTCTATTGCATGCAATTTACAATTCCAGAAGTAAATATGGTTACTTTGTAAATTTAGATCAGCTGATTAAAAGTACAACTGACTTTTGTTATAAATATAACGTTGTTAGTTCCTTGTTGATGGTATTTATTTACTTCAATTTAGAAGGTTGGCAGCTATAAAGAAGAGAAAAGGGTTTGTTTTGATTAATGGAAGGAATGATGCTATGGAAAAACCCTTATACGATGTCAAACAATGTTTTGTTCTTACCAGAAATTCTAACAATATGTATGTGAAACAACTTTAAATAGTGAATGCAATGTACAAGTTAACAGATAAAAATAAGATTTTTAAATATCGTAGTAAACTTGCAATTTTAAGTATTATAAATTTGGTATTTCTCATATTTACAGTTAAATTTGTTGTATGTGTAGAAAAGAATCATAAATAATTATTTTGTTTTGAATAATACATTAATAAATAGAAATATACTGAAATCTTAAATAACATTATTTGAGGTTATGACCTCCAATTGTTAAAAGAAAACATTGGGTCTTACTAAGAACAATGAAATTCCTTCTAATTGCATATAAGAAATAATATAATTTAAAAAACTTACGCACGTGATTTTCATATTTGATAAAGGACCAAGAAACCATGGAAACTTGTAAACAAAAATATAGACCAAACCAGCTTCGATAATCTCGCACGTCAATAAACTAAAAATTTTGTCTGAACCCGAATTTCGACCACCAGTGATCTCATCAATCACCTTGAAACTGATAATTATTTATGTAAACAAAAAGTATTGAATTCTGTTTTTTCTCAATAGATAAAAGTATGTGGCGAGTGTTTACTTTAAAAATTATCAGATTTCAGATCTCTTCAAAGATATGTCATTAACATAAAATACGAGGTGCGTTCTAATTTTACTTCCATACATATATGGGTGTCCGATGGATTTAAGATCTATATAACAAAAAAATAAAGAACATAATAAACATTTCTAACGTTTTAATCAATATAAGGTCGACAAATGCAGGTTTTATTTTTTTAAAATTACATCGACCAAATGTTGGCCGTATCGTGTCGAGATTGTTTCGTACATTCTACTTTTGAGATACACCCACAGAAAAAAGTTCATGGGGGTAAGATCCGGGGACCTGTGTGGCCAAAGAATGTCACCGAAACGGCTTATCAATTTTCTAGGGAAGAAATCACGAAGCTGCGTCATGGTATCCCTAGCAGTGTGTGGCGTGGCGCCATCTTGCTGCAACCATGCTTGTGAAGCAACACCGTCTACGGAAATTGCTTGCCCTTGACGATTTTCAAAGAAATAGTAAATAAGTAAATTCGGCCCCATTTCAGCATAAAAATAGCTTCTTAGTATTAAACTCTAGTTCAAAATCCACGTGAGTGGTTATAATTGAATTAAGACATAGAAAAGTAAAGAAAAAAAAAGTTCTCGTGTAGATCATGTTTTAAATTTGAAATATCCACTTAAAATTTTAATATGAATCTAGTTTTGGATTAGGATCCTCAATCAGACGATGGGTGATCTACCTAACTCCTGGTTATAGTTTTCGAAAAGTCCATTAGCCTGTAATATCTTCTACAGATGTTGCTTCACCCTTACCTGGCTAGGGTGAATCATCCCTAATACATTGTGGTTTACATATAATCGAATTCTGTGAGGATAAAAATGTGAATATATTTAGAAAAATATTAATATAAGGCTTTGGTATGAGCTCCTCTTTTGGATGGTTTCTTTCGACAAAAAAAGTAGTCGTCCTTTATCCAATGATCAATTATACACTTTGTCTTTAATATCCTCTACAGATTTTCTTTCACCCTTACCAGGTAAGTATGGAGTAACATTCCTAACACATTGTTGGTGACATATCATCGAATTTTGTAAGTATTAGAATGAGGAAAACTTTGAATCTATAAAGAAACTTGTAATTTTAAGGCTTTGGTATCATTTTCATGTAATTTAAATTTTTTAGGTTATTAGTTTACCATTAGGGGCAGTATTTTTAATTTTAATTCATCCCGGAGCATAGATTCGAAACAAGTAATGACCCAAACATAGGTTTTTAATGTCATTATGTCATATATGACTGACAAAAAGATAATTACAGAATTTTGAAATTCCTTTACTGACAATTAAGTCAAGTCAAATTTAAGTATACATACAAGACAGTTATCAACAGTTCAAGATATCTAAATTCGAATTTTTGGAACCGTTAATGAACACACTGTTTACACGACACAAACACTCATAATTACACTGTCTGAAGTCATCGTCTTCAGAGATTGAATGTAAACAGTTCAACTTCAGTCTCTGAAGACGATCACATGGTTATCGAAATCAAAATGGATAGATTCCGTTGCTATTTTGTATACATATCCACGTCTTTATTTTTTTAAAGGAGCCAAATACGATTTGTATATGTGGGGACTGGTATTACTCCGATACCATTAAAAAATCTCTTATTATTTCAATCAAGAGCTATATTATTAAAAGAAGCTTCTCCATAAATAAAACAACAATTATATACAAACATTTTATTAACAAATCTAATCGCAAAAACATGCTTAAATTAGTCAAAATTTAAAGAAAAATCATTTATGGAGAAGCTTCAGAATGACAGCACTAGAGCAACAACAAATAAGAAAAAAGGTAACGATAATACTGATTTGATCACAGCATATGAAAAAAATAATCACTGGCTGGCTAAAAATTCTTCAGCTTCTCCACTAACACAAAATTATGTTAACGCAAAATTAAAAGCTCTTAGTGCAACCATTCCAATAAGATACAAAAATTAATAAAAAAAAAATCGAAAATACAAAAAAATCTGTTTCACATGTTACAGTGAGTTTAATTAGGTGTAGATATTGATGAATTGTTATTTTTAGGGAATATATGTGAATTTTTTTTAGACAACCATAATTTGGGGCTAGAAAAAACTAGAAATAGTAGTTGTAAACTATTCTAATAAACCTCACAATCAAAAACATCTTCTTACTATGTAGTTGTGGGAAAATCATTAATGCTTGTTTACTAATAGTGTACCAGACAGTACCACAGTGTAGGGTACCACTACGCAAACACTTACACTTGACTGTCCGCTGCGCGTTTTGATAACCAAATTATAGTCTTCAGAGTAAACTGTACAGGCATTTGAAGAAGAGAGAGAACTGTATTTATCGAATATTAGAAGAGTAAACTGGTTTAAAGTCTACCTTCAATATCCGAAGAAGATGTTACGAATCTGGAGCCGGCCCTGCCTGGATTTGGTTGAATTCTAAATTCGGCGAAGGCGGCAAACTGTGATGTACGATGTAAATACTTGGAATTATAAATTTCGGCGGATATAACTCTTTATTACAGCAGGCGGTTCATTTACTTTGTTTTGTTTGTTTATTTTTCCAGAACTATTATAATTCTTTTGTGATACATATATAGGGAGTTTATGTAGAGCAGTTTAGTTCAGTATATAATAAATAGTCGTAGTAAACATAACGAATTAGCAAAGTAATCGAAGAATTTATATAAATTATTTAAGTGATAGTGATAAGTGAATTATTATAAGTTAGTTAAGTGTTTAAATAAATTAAGAACGAAAAAAAGTGTTTATTACTTCACCCCACAAATAGAAAGAGTGTAAATAAATACGGAAAATATTACAATAATTTGGTTATCGAAACAGACAGTGTAATTATGAGTATTGGTGTAGTGATAGCGTAAACAGTGTCTTTAACTTTGTATTTGTGGTGTGATTGTAAAATTACTGAACTAATAAACAAAATTATCTGTCAGGTAATTACAAAAAAATGATTCTATTAGTTTTAACAAAAGCATTAATTATTTCCAATCGAAAGATAATTGGTGAGATCAGAAAGTTATGTAATAAAGCTTAGTGGAGGACTTTGAAGAAGAAGAACTTACTAAGAACTGAAGGATTGGTATAAATACCAATTAATAACAAGATACATAAAAGCCCAAAGAGTAACATCCCAACCCAGGGAGAAGAATTGTGAACCATGAGATCATTATGTAAGTTGATAAGATCCGAGGAGTTATCTAGAGCGGCCAAAATTAGAACATACCGTACAAAAATACTACCAATAGGTACATAAGGAAGTGAAACGTGGGTTTTAACAAAGACAGTCAAAACAAAAATTGTTATGTGGAAAAGAAAGGTGCCTAGGAAAATTTTTGGAGGAAAATTAATGGATAACTTTGGAGAAAAAGAATTAACGAAGAACTGAAAGATTTGTATAAATACCAATAATAAGATACATAAAAACCCAAAGACTAAAAAGATGCAAAAAGGGTCATTGAAGAAGGGAAAAGGGGTATAAGGAGGGGAAAACCAAAGAAAAAAATGGTTGGGCGGAGTTTTAAAGGATATTAGAGAGATTGAATCGAATTGGAGTGCAAAAGTACAGAATCGCAACCTGTGGAGAAGAATTGTGAAATCAGTTGAAGACCAATTAGAAAAGAAAAATAAATTATGGGCTTTAAAGACATTTAGTATTGTAAATATATATAATTGTTAGACTAGAAAAAATTTACTTTGTCCAATTGAAAATAACTAAAAAGATAGGAATATGTAACAAATATAAATAATTTTGTCATTTATTTGAGAACCGGTTTTCCCCGAAAATGCTCTTTTAAATGATTCGCTTCTATAATGGGAATGAAATATATTTTTTTTAGTTTAGATCAACATACAAACAATTTCACAAATGAATTTTTTGTCAATGAGATAAAACTATGAAATAGACCAGCTATTTTATATTTGTAAGGGGCCCAGTATTAATTACGAATTTTTGGTGATTTTTATTAATTGTACAAATAGTTTCACAGACTATACCATTGTAAAATTTTGTAAAGCATATAAATCAATCTATGCAGTCTGCCTAAACAATACCAAAAGTGTTATTAATTCTAATCATTTCTATTTTTCACATGCTTAATTCAGGTACAACAAAACTTCAAGATTCAATATTACTAACCTCACACTGGCTGTCAGGTACAGGTATACCATTTTGTTTCAAAATATATTCCAAGAAAGCTACTTTCGATTGTAACCTGGTAACTTCTTCGTTTTCGTTGGTGGAAATCGAGAGAGGAGAATCCGGACAATCCGCTTCTGTATCAAATCCGCTTTCGCTTGAAGTGAATGGAATTTCATAATTGTCTTGATTTTTGCTGTGATATTTACGAATTTTTCCTAATCTCGGACTGCCATCAGCTGAAACAAAAAGAAAAATGATTTTGCTTCTTATTGTGCTTTGACAATATTGGTTAACATTTTTTATGATCATGGTCTTACAGCTGCACAGAATAATGCTGCTGCTGATTCTCGAAATAGTTTTTAGTGTTGACAGATGGCTCCACGTTTGAAAGTAGTGTAGTTTGAAACTAAATTTTACTAATGAATCTGACCTTATATCACCCTTTTCAAATTTTTCTTCAATGTATAAAGAAAAACTATTCTAAACGAATTATTCCTTCAAAAGACAAACTTTCCTGGATTCTAATTTTTTAAATTGAATTTCAATACCTTTAAAAAAATTTGAAATCAACATATTAGTAACATTTTACTAAAATTCATGTTAAATATTTCAACTATTTTTATTAGTTTTTTGGAAACTTCAAAATTAAGACTCAGCTTCGAATAGCAATTAATTTGACCAAATTTCTTTATGAATATCTTTCAATTTCAATCACTACTGTAGGAAATATAAATATTTGACAAAAAAATGTATAAAATATGAACAAAGAGGAAATGTTCTTCCTTAAAGAGTACAATCAAGGTACACCTTGTGGTTTTAATACATTATTAATGTACCCTTGTGCATTATGACAACCATCATGTCTCTATGGCTCACCATATCAATTTCACCCCATATTATTACTGAGGCATCACCATAAGCATACCTCGGTTGTATGCAGTATTGGACAAATGTTTTATTCACTCTTTTGTGATGGAATTAATGAAGAACCAGTTTCAGGCACACCAAATTTATTTTTTATTGTCACTTGTCTCAAAAATCGGTCCTAATTTGCAGCAGCTACACTACCTCGGCTCTAAACTTGGATTCCTTACCGTTTCTCGATACAGTAATGCTTTAAAAATCAACCATTGGCCTCTCAGGATCTCTGTACCACTTGCACTTGTGAGAAGTCTTCTTAAAATAACACTATGGCTACAGTACATTGTTTAGGGGTGGAATGCTATGATTTTGGCATTCATAAGGGTTAATTTTTAATTAGCTACAGAACTAGGTTGCATATTTACATAAGATGATTTGAAAATGAGTATTTAATTCATTGTATTAAATCTACATGTTCTGTACAGAAGTAAAACGTATTGATAAGTCCTTATGAATCCTAAAAAAGTACGAAAGTACATTGCTGGTAGGAATTTTTGGCAACAATAAATTCAATTCAGTAATTTTGGCGAAAATTTATCGAAGTATCAATACCAATTGGCGATAATAAAATCAAGTCAGTAAAAGAGTTTCTCTTATAGAAGTTACAGCCAAATAACAAATTATAAGTTAATTTTACTAGCGAAAGTAGTCTTGAAATTTTATATTCAGAATAACCAGGAAGTGTCTTTGCCTTTTTCATTTTATTTTAATAGGGAACTGTACTCTTTTATTCCGAATATTTAGCCTATTCCTGAGGTTTTCTTGAAATGCTGACCTACAACTCTAATCTCTTTGATTTCGCTTGTTCGGTATCTGGTTTTTGCTCATTTTGTTCATCTGATCTCTCCAACTTTGTTTCGTTGTCTAAACCATCTTACCACTTCATAATTACTAGTTTTTCTCTAATATCCTGATTTCTCGTAATATCTCTGAGGTGCAAGAGCTGATTCTTTGGTGACTGATAACCGATTGCGTGCTCATTACCATTATGTCATGCCTCAGGACGTTGTATCGAAAAAGTTTAGCTTTGAGAAAAAATTCGTTTCAATAATAATTTTTAAAAGCAAGTGGGATACAAGAAATGAATAGAAATGCCATTAAATGGTATTCGGATGGATCTGGAATAGGGGCCCAGAATCAAACACTCTGGAAGCTTGGACAGCGCACCAAGCAAAAATTTATGCAATTAAACAATGTGTCCAGTTCAATCTAGATTCTGCGAACAGGAGATCATAATCCTGTCCAATAGCTAAGCTGCCATTAGAGCTCTAGGCTCCAATATCATAAAACCCAAAGCAGACAATCCCTTCATGGGACCCGAACCCTTTCGTGGTATCAGCCACAGAACCATGGAGAAAGCATTGGAAAAGAAGATAGATAAGAGCAAAACCAACTATTGAGACAACCTACAGAAACTGAGACAGGCAAAGACTCTTCTGGAAAACTATAACCAGAGAAGATCTGCTGAATGTATCAGCCAAAGTATATGAATACTAGCAGGAGTTCTATCTAGATACTATCGCTTCAATGGACATCTGAAGACGCTAGACTTAACAGATAATGCTGCGTGCAGATTTTGTTGTAGAAGACGAAACCTCTATCCATATTCTCTCGAAATGTGAGGAACTCAAGAGCACTATACTTATAGAAGATGAAGATCTTTGGCAATTAAAGCCATCCCACATTCAAGACATTTTAGGAGTGGGTTCTCCAGTATCGCAGCAAGAAAGGGGGACACAGTAGATCCTTTGGGTCGCAGTGTATACCTAACCCTAAATCCATACATTATGTTATTTGTCAACCCTTGTGATTATACATATGTGAGTATATAAAATTGGAAATGAATAAATATATGTTTGAGGTTAACTTCGAATATCAATAATGAGCTGTTCAATTTTATTTATATTCAATTATTAATAAAACATTCAATATTTTTAGAAAAAGGTTTAACAAACAGTTAAAATGTCAAGGTATGTTAATGCTTGTGCAATATCCTTTACATGTATATTATCACATAAGATCATTTGCAGGATATGCATTTAATATAAATTTATTAAAACTAAAATTTTACCTTTAAACAAAAATATCTCCAATGATTTATACATCTCTGAACATGTAACTGCAATTATACACAAAAATATAAATACAACCACGTTTTTGTTACATTCTACCCACCGCCTTTTTGTCACACAAAGCTAACTCAACTCAACAGTCGAATATCTGTTAAAATATCTAAAGTAACTCGGCCTTGATTATGTTTTCTCCTTCTTTGTTATTACCAGTATGCTAATGAGAAATAAGGATCAAGCTATGTATAAGATGAACTCGAATTACATGATCTAATACATTTAGTTGAAAAAATTATTTTAGAATAATTCGATTTGTGAAAAAAAAAACGGAATGATTTCATGATCGACCAGATGACCTTTAGATTTATATCTACAATTTTAAATACAAAGGGAAGTCGATATGTACTATTAAATAACAAATTATGTAATATACAACTTGAGGTGTATACATTTGTGTTTCTTTTATATATATTTTAACATTTACATTAATTGGTGTTTCAAAATAATACTACTCAACAAAAGGTCTCAACTAAGACTCGAAAATAAATTGCTCATCTACAAAATTATATTCATACCAATCTGGTCGTATGGAACAGAACTATAGGGCTGCAGTAAATCTCCAAATACGAAAATACTCCAAACATTCCGATCCAAAACATTCCATATGCTGAGTAGAGCCCCCTGGTACGTTACTAACCAAACAATTAATAACGATCTGAAGATCCCACTAATCAAAGATGTGATAAATAATTTTTTCACAAGATACAAACATCGATCCAATGACCACAACAATGAATAGCAAAGAGAAGAATGAAGAGAATATGGCTAGAAGATCTCTCACAATAAATACTCTCCAGAGTATCGTCAATAGATGGTTCCTGAATGTTCCGAGTCGAATGATAGGAGTTTCAGTTGGTACCGAAAACCATTTTACACAAAAATATATAGTTAACACCAAAAAATAAAGTCTAAAATTACAATGATCCTAGATTCAATTTGAATTTTTTATTTAGGCAACCTCTACATCTAACTTCGCTCGTACTATACTATCGATTTATCGAATTCTGATAACCATATATGTTATGACGTTAGATATTGTTATTGTTTTTAAATTAAAAGTCCAGATAGTTGAAGCTTATACATAAAAATTTGGAATTTTTGAATTTAACATATGTGTTTGTAGGGTCAGTTAGTATACTATAAGAATTAGTGTTTTAATGCCATAGTTTTACACTGTGATCCCAATATGTGTCAACAGATCAATACCTTTTTTGAAATACACTAATTAACAAAAAAATTAACTACCTATTGATGGACGACTGAAACTTCTCTTTCTCTCCAATGAAGAGTTTTCAAAAAGTTTATACTTCCTCCTTTTTTTCAACAATGGAAATGTGTTCATGCAACCAAGCAATTTCCGCGTATTAGTCATAATTCGACCGATTAATTAAATGAACAAACCGAAGTATAACGTTTTTTTTAATTCATCCCTGTACTTGCACATTATAAATTAGAAATTAAACCAAGTAGTTCATTCGTAAGTTAATTGACCGTAAATCCTTATTATCGCACAAATTTTAATAACTACACCGTATCACCGACGACTACCAACTAAAAGAAATTAAACCTTGGGTAAAAAAAAATTATAACAATGGACTTACCGCTTCCATATAAGTGATTGTCCTTAGAAGGCGAGTAGTCGCTCCTACGCTTAGCACCGAGTCCGACGCCTTCGTAGATTATCGAAATGTTTTCCTCCATCGATTGGTCTAACGTGTTGACGGTCGTCGGTGTACTAGACACTTTCATTCGCATGCTTGCCACCTTTGCATCATTTAAATATTAAACGATATATATTTATAATTTATAATAAATATTATTATTTCATAATAATTATCATTGACATTGGACGAAATACTTTCCTAAGCATATCAAGTAACAGTAGAGTGTACTAACTCTAATATATTGCCGAGCTTTCGATTATTTATGTATTCAACGCCTGGGAGTGAAATTACAGTTAAATACAATATAAAAATATGTATAAAAGTATAAGAATTATTTCCAATTAATTGGTTAAGTTTTGAATTTTGTTGATACTTAAAAAAAACATCGAATTTATCAATTTCAAAAATCAACATTCAAATTAATTTTCATTGGTTAGATCATGAATGACATCAAATTTTTAAAGGTTAGGTTAGACTAAGTTGTTGTGAATGATGTTGAATATTGATTGGTTAATTAATAAATTAAATTTTAATATGAGTGAAGTATATATAACCTAATAATATAATTTTCTGAATGAAATTTTTTTCATCTATTTCAGAGGATTTGACAATGTTTTAGATTCACAATTCTGTCCAATATTTATTCAAAGATTTTTCATTTGTTGATTTTGGAGTAAATATCCGTTATAAAATAGTTTGAATTTCAACTTCACTTAAAACAAGTTTAATTTTTTATTTACGCAGCCTCTACATTTAACTCGTACTATACTATCGATTTATCGAATTTTGATAACCATATATGTTATGACATTAGATATTGTTACAACTTTTAAATAAAAAGTCCAGATAGTTGAAGCTTATACATAATAGTTTGGAATTTTTAAATTGAATATGTGTGTACATGAAAAAATTTGTCAGGTTTAGTGCTTTAATGCCATATTCTTAGTCTGTGATCCTCAATATGTGGCATAGAGTGAATATAAGACTTTAATCTGAATGCTGGTTTTGTCTATTTAAATATAATTTCAACACATTTTTATTAAAAAACTCTCATTTGATTCTTTAAACAAATTCACAATTTTCTCTTATTTCATCGAATGGATTTTAGTGGCATCTAAGATGGGTTGGTGGAACATTGAATGCTTCTATTATGAGCAAGTTTTTCTTTAATATATTTTACTATTTAAAAGTTACAGCTTTTAATAAAAAAAATATATAATAAATCATCCATCGGTCCTTTATTTCAGTATATATGTCAAAAAATCTAATTCACAAATAAAATACAATGGAAAATAAATCTCATATATGCAAAAGTTTATTAATCTGAAATGATAACGTGTAGATAAATGTATTATATGAAAAATTGGAAAAAATTTTACACACTAACTAAAAGTTTACCTCCTTTATTTACAATTAATTTTAATGCTGAAATAGGCCAATTTTTGCATGCCGATGGACATTATGGAAAGTATATTACACAAACTTAATTATTGGACACATTGAATAATTTTAAAAAGTTGTGAAACATTCTGAATTCTAAATACATGACACCTTGAACTATATATATATTTATTTTTTTGCTACTTTAGTACTTCAAGTTTATATAATAAACAGTTGCCACATCACAGCATTCTTATATGATCCCCCTAATTATTTCATTACCCTGTATGACAACAATAGATGAATTGCTTGTAAAACTTTCTTATTTATTTGATTAAGTAATTTGTAATTTTTTTTATTTTACCTGATTAGACAAAGTTTCAATTTCTGAAACCATTTCGTCATTTTTATCCTTCAGCTGTGCATTTTGCATTTGCAACGTTGTCAATTTCGTTAGTAACAGTTTATTCTCCTCCTGTTCGATCTCGTTGAATTTCTGTTTTTCGCATTCCAGCACCTCGATCTGATTGGTCAATAAATTTCTATCTCTTTCCAATTCTGAAATTTTCGACAACAGTTTTTGGTTGTCTTTCTCAACATTGATCGAATACTTCTGAGCTACTATAAGATCATGTTTCAGTTTATGGACTTCCTGTTCTAATGTCGATATTCTATTCTCTAAACTTTGATTGATGCTTGTTAGTTGATCTTTGTCTTTGGTAAATTGTACAGTTAATTCCTTCAAGATTTCTGTATGTCGTTGCTCCAACAGTTTCACTTGGTTGAGGGTATTTTGCTCCATTCGAGAATGGTTGTCATCTACTTCTTGTGCAAGAAGTGTAGCTCTGTTGTTGGCATCCGATACATGACATTTTAACTTTTCTCGTTCAGCGTGCATTTGCTCCAAAAGATTCTTGAATGTTTTTATTTCAGATTGGTATAGAATCAAACTGGCCTGAAAAACAAAATAATAAAACTTCTAGCTGTACAAGATTATACATTTCTATAATTGCTTCTAAGAAAAGCTAAGAGGATGTTAAGAAAATCAAGTAATACTTTAAAATGGAAAACACAATTAAAAATTATATGAGACTAAAATAAAAATGACGAGCATACTCTAAATAAGCTGAAACGCCTTAAAATTGTAACAGTCTTATAAACAGATGAATATCTAGATTTTGTATATACCTGCAGTAATGCAACATGTGGACTTTGAAATTCACTCCTTGTTGCTTCCGTGATTCCTTTGATTTGTTTCTCCAAAACATCAGCCAAATCCAAAATGTTAACTCTTCTACAATTAAAACCTAGTTCATGTAAAAGTTCCTTTGGTGAATGAACTCCAACACTCTCCCACATTTCTATTAAAACTTCTGTATTTATCATTCCATTACCGTCAGGACCTAGAGTTACTAGATGGAAAGTACGGGAGTCTGGAAAAAGGCCTTCATTGGATTTATGAATTATGGTGCCATCTGGAATTGAAATTTTAATTAATGATCAATAGCAATATTTTTAAAACAATTATAGTACCTAATTCAGCATCCTTAGTGACTATAGTTTGATTCAAGACTTCAAACCAAGTGTCATCTTGTTGTAAAATAGTTAAAAGTTCTTGAAAACTGATTTTATGATCATGGTTAATAGTTAATTTATCTGATAATTGACGTATCACACCGTCTGCCAATTTATGCAAGCCTATAGCGTCACAAACTAATATAAGCTCAGTTTGGTTCAAATAACCATCCTTGCCAACACCAAGTTTCTTCCAAGCTTCACGAAGCATTTCCTCAGTACAAACTAACTCAGTTTCATTTGAAAGTGAATTTTTAGATTCTATGTCGCTGATAACCAAATCGTTATTGTTTGGTAAAGATGTGCATCTTTGGAGTCTATAGTTAGTTTTTCTCTTTTTTGAAGATACTTCACTGTTAGAGTTTGATCTTTGCACAGAAACATTTAAAGGTTTTTCATCTTCATTGATAATTTTATGTACATCATCATTCCTTGGTCTAGATCTTCTACCATACTTTTTTGAACCATAAACAAATTTTGGAGAAACCTCGCGTTCTGGAGAAGATTTAATATTCTTATCATCTTCATTAACTGAAGATTTGTTATTCTGAATATTTCCTAAAAGAGCCAATAATGCATCTTTGAAATCTGTGAAATTAACTCTAGAACATTTGTCTTTTAAAAGGCAGTTGACTAGATCTAGACCATGTTCATCTAATTGGAGGGTTTGACAAAGCTGAATGAGGCCATCTTTGTCTAAACTACCACAGTTATCTCGATCGTGGCTGTTGAATACTTTCAGCAACTGCTGTTCATATGGATCCAAAGCGTAATTGTCCATCTAGATTTACCTGAAAGATATATTTACAATGTATTTAAAGTAAAATGTATTAAAGCAAAAATGAATATGTTAAGGGCGATAATTGAATCATGGTGTCAGGACGAAACAAATATTTAAACATCTATTAACAAGTTTTAACATTGTGATAAGCTATAAAAAATATATCAAGTGAAATCATAGAAGACAATTCTCATAATTATAAATATATGATCACAGATTGATAGTCGGAAGTAATTAATTTTATTTGTATAATATTATACAATTTCTATATATCTGTAAAATGAAAAAAAATTTCTCGTTAGATTGAATAAATATTATATAAACATTATGAAGCTAACACTAGATACTATATTATAATTCAAACATTACATGGAATTTATTGGCATCAACAAATACACTCATTAAATTATGCAATGCAATAAAGATATGTGTTTATTATGTAAAAAAAATATAAATATACTTACAAGACTTCCTTGAGTCAGTTTGTCATGCAGAAAATATATTCTATTGAAAGAGTATTTCACTTTTTGAAATTTCAAATTTAATATTTGCTAGTAATTAATACCTAATATTTGAAAATTGAGTTTTTGTTATGTTTATCAATTCTATTTTTATTCTTATATGGAAAAATCTGATCATACTACTATACTTATAAAAATAAATACAATTTCACTTGTTAATAACACCTACAAGTGTGTCAATTTCTCAAAGAAAACTTGAGAAACTACAATATTCTTACAGTTATCACTAAAACTTTCAAATTAATCCAATAATCTCAACTGAAATTCAAGAAGAGATGAAAATGTAAATTAGCAACTATAAAATAGAAATCACTTTCAATATTAAGTACCTACCACAAATTGTTAACAGTTCTGGTAAATTTTATTGGCAATAGAAATCACACATCTAGTTTCAAATTGATTTTATGAAGTGCGACAATAATATGGCAAAATAAGCATCTAGCGCATCAATTAGCCAGTTCAACGCCTTATATGTATATAATTAATTTTAAAACGAGTCTACGAATTCTAGCTGCACAATGTAACATACATTATAACCTCCAGCAGCGTATGGTTATTAATAGAAAACTTGTTATAACTAATTTTGCTACAAGAAAGTGATAAAAAAGGAATAAAACTATTGAGTTTTTTGCGTTCTACTAACCCCGCCTTGAAACTTCCATTTTTTCAAATCTAATAAAACTATAAATTGTACTTACCTTCTTTATAATTTTATAAAAATGTAGTCTCAAATCACAACATGCCTTTAATTTATTTTTAATATTATCTGCATAAGTATAATGGGATTATTATAAAATATTTGTTTAAAAGTAATTAATGTCACAAATTAAACAGAAAGTCTTGTTTTTGTTGACTGACGTTCTGCGCTAAACTACCAGGTACTGACACGGAATACTAAACAATTTTTTGTTTGGTCACGGAATATTAAAAAGGTTTTGTTAGGTATTTAGTGATTTTGACAACTACGAGACTGATTAGGCATTTTCACGCGATACATTTTCAGATTTGTGGAGTTACAATACGTCAAATTGATGAAAAATATATAATATTAAACAACACTTAGGAGAAAAAATTTTATTTTTCAGCAGGCAAATCATTATTCTTACAATAATTTTCGAAATCTTCTAGTTCAATAATACTAGTAAGAACCTTCATTACATAGATAACCGCAGCTGAAACCAATCACCAATCATGATATTATTTAATATGTTTGTAAACTTCACATAAAAATTTAATAGTGAAAAGTCTAATAGCATTAAAAACAAATTACCTTTTAGCTCACTTTCACTCTCGAAAAATCCCCTTCCCAAATAGGACGTAATTAAGTCAATTCTAGACAATAATCCAATTCTATATTTACAAACAAATGCTCCAATAAGATTCATATCGTTTTTAGACAATTTTCTATGGTATTTGCGAGCTTCATCGTAAGCAGATAAATATATGTTACGAAAAGCTTCTTTTGTTTGATTTTTTACATTATCTTCGATATTAATTTCTTCATCTACCTAAAAACTTATTTACTAGGTGTCATAGACAAAACAATGGAGTGAGCGACGACGTTAAAAGTTACAAATACCTCGGAAACATTCGGCCCATATCGGAGCAGAATTTAAATTCCGTCGGGTCATTCCAACAGGCTTACGTCTTTTATAATCTAAGACATACGTAATCCAACCTTATATCATCGATTTATAAGGTAGCTCAAACTAACCTATGTGATTTGTTAAAAACTATTGATTGTATTGTATTGTATTGAAAACAATAAAACACAAAACTATTGTTTATTTCATATACCTATTAAAATAATCATTTTTTTGTAAAATAATAAAGAGTAGATTCTATCAAATTTTAATTCAAGCTCGCAAATTTGCCCGAGATTTACCGAATAATTCCGATGTATCTGTTAGTGTAGCCAATGAAGAGTGACGCATCTTATTGACTGCGCCATGTATGTAATTGTCTCTTATAATTGATAATACTCTCACTAGAATAGATTCTGTGATTTTCTGTGCAATTTTTTGAGATGAAACTTACCTTTATAAAAACAAACTGCCCATTTTTGATTCGTTTTAAAAGAGTGAAAAAGCCGCAAATATGTAGTTCGACATTTTTATCTAAACTGAAAGGCAATGTTTCTATTAGCGAAGAAAAATGTTGGATAGCGTAGTCGGCAAGTATTTGAAAATGTATTTGATAGAATTCATCTAATGGCAATCCCTGAAATAATTATTAATTTTATTTATGATGTCGTTTCCAGGAATTATAGATAATATTTGCTTGAAGAAGATTTGAAACCATTTATTTATGGGACGATATTGCATTGTGTGAAAGGAAGTATTATTTAAACTCTGCAAATAAAGCTGAAACTTGACTTTCATTGATACATTCAAAATGATTACGTCCCTGTATTATTATGTATGATCAATGACGGTGTTGCCAACAAAGAAAATGATGATCTCGTTTTAAAATATTTCCTCAATTTTATATTTCTATAAATCTAATCTTACAATGCAATACCTAAAATATTTGATTTAATAAGTTATGAAAATAAATCTTACTTTTTCCTCGTAACCTGCAATAACGTCCCTGTTCATTATTTTTGATCGATTTGAAAAAATCTTCCGAATGAAAATCCTCATTCGCTTTGCGAATCGATTCCGTAACGGATATATTTTATTATTGTGCACCGATGAATACAACTCGTTCTCTACGAATTCTTTATCGTCAAAAAGCGAGGAGCCTATAACGGATTCTCTCTCATAAACACGTAGGAGATTTTCAAAAAACTTTTGCGTCGTTAACATCATAACATCCAAAGAATTATTACAACTGTTCACGTCGTAATGGTTGTATTCATTTCGTTTCGATTCTTGTTGTGACGTATCAACAATAAGAGTTATGCAACCAGTATTGAAATTAGTAGCTGTTAAATAAACTCCCGAATCTAACAATCTTTTCATAATCAAAACGTCTTCTTTACAATTATTTTCAATGATTTCCGTGTACATTTGCATGGACTGCGAGTATATTACTTCTCCACGTTCGTTTACGTACTCGACGGTATTTAAAATATGCGTTTTATTTTTCAAAAACGTTTCGCTCTTAACTCGTCTCGGATAATTACCATCCGAACTTTTTGGACGAATATTTATTTCGCTGATACTTTTTCTATCTCCTAACGTACTCAAACTATTTTTAATAAGAAGAAACTGGGGAGGTGAATCTTCTTCTGATATATCGGAATAAGATCCATTTATACTAATTTCGTGATCATTTTGTGACTTTGTTGTTGTATCTTTCGGTAAATCATCGTTAGTTGTGGTGCTTGAATCGACTTTGACGGGTATTTCTTCCGCTGAACACGCTGGTATATCGGATTTTATAAACTGGGAAGATTTGTTTTGCTTTTGATTTAACTTGGAATCGTCTTCGAAGAAATATTCTCCCTGCGGTTTCAACAGTTGTGAAATTACCGGATTTTTAAAGAAATTAGAAAACGACAAATTATATTTTGATCTTCCGGAACTAATATATCCGCTTTCTTCGGAAATTTGAGAGTCTACAAAACTACCAACTTCTGTTTTTTTAAAGGTAGCGTCACTTCTAAAAGCGAAGCCTAATATTGGATTTAAAGGTGTTTTAAGGTGTACTTCATCATCATCATCATCATCATCGTTATATAAAAAATCAGAAGAAGAATTGATAGTGGGATTACTGGATTGTTCGGTTATGGCAGATTTTTTACTTATAGTGTAAGTGTCTGAGTTACGTGGCAACGTACTAATTTCAGAATTATTCAATTTGATCGTAGATTCTCTCAGATAAACGTTCAATTCTTTAAAAAAATTAATAAAATCGATGCAACTACATTTTTTTAATTTTGTTTTTTCTTTAGCTGACGACAATACTTTCTTGAACAATGCTATTATTTTAAATATTTTATCCGAATTGACATTTTCTTGTATAAAATCAAAGACGTTTAAAGAGTCTTTATTATTTAATAAATCCATAGTTTCTTCGACGAAATTATGAAAAGATTGATGAACGTTATCGTCGATTGCGTTTTCCGATATTTTTTTTAGTATTTCATTTTTATTTTCATTTTTATCGACTGTAATATACCGCACTTCGAAAACTTGTCCAACTTTTTTATCTTGTGTTAAAGTTTTTTTCCTCATCTTATTTCTTATACCTTCGTCGTAGATTTTCCTCCTTTGATACGAACTCATGTTAGAAGGACGGTAATCTTTGGTTAAAAATAATCTGCTGTTCGCATGTTGTTCGTTATTGACGGAACGACCTAAATAAAAATTATCCATGCACGAGATTGAGCTGTCGGGGAAATTTACGTCGTTCATATATCTGTGGAGACATATCAAACTGGATATTCTGCCTCTTCCTCTATCGGTTTTAAGTTGTCTCAAACTTATTTCTGATTGAGACTTTTTGAGAGGATAGTGTATGATAATAGATGATTGTTTCGGCGGGGCACTGTTTTGTTTAATTTTTTTCGGTATTTTGCTGATCAATGAGGTTTTTTCGATATTTTTATTTTTTATTGAATTCTTCTGGCGGGTTTTAGTAGTTTCTATCGTGTCAGTATTAGATACTAATTTATTTTTGTTGATTTCTTTTAATTTCTCTTTGCCCGTTGATTCTATTTGATTTTTGTCTAATTCTAAAGCGGGGACGGTTTTAATATTATTACAATCACTTTTCAATTTCGTTAATTTATCTGAATTTTGTTTTCTTTTCAAACGCTGAGTTTTTTTCATGTTTTCTGTACTGGTACTTGTAGTTTCATAGATAATCTTCGGACATTTCTCTCTAGTTTGTATAAATTTTTCTTTAATATTACTTTTTGTAAATTTATCTTCTTCCTCAACGGTTTGAACATCTACACTATGCTTTTCAGTATCGAATATTTTTATAATTTCTCCTTCAGTAGCTTCTAATTCTAGTTGTTTCTTTTTACCAAGATCTTCAACATCTTTTGTAATTGCAGTAACAGATTTACTAATTGCGTAATTCACAGCGTCCAATACAGCCATTATTTCCATTGATTTAAAATCTTTTCCAGCTGCTTTATCTACAACTTCGTGGTAAGATGACATTTGATCGACTAATTGTTCTTTGCTTGTGTTTATTTCTTTATTAAACTGTTCGAACAGTTCATGGTATGACGTGACCTGGTCAGTTGTCTTTACAATATGTTCCTTCTCGGGTAATTGACACTTAGAGGAAGCTTCCTCGCAGGTCACGTGGTACGATGTGATTTGATCGACTTTGGAAACTTGTTCATCTAAAATAATAAGTATAACGGATTACAAAAACATTCATACTCAAGTTAAAGTTTTAAACAGGTTTGGAAGTACTAATTTAGTACCTTTAAGCTATTCGATTTTCCCCGAAGTAAGAATTTATGCAAAGTGTTTGCTTAGGTGCAATGTTCCTTAAGGATCAACTCAAGCATCAGGTAAAGGAATATTGAAAGGTTCAGTTTTACAATTAAGTTACAAACTGTTGTAAGTGGAAAAATAAGTACATCGCAGGTGAAGGTAGGAAAATGACTATAGCAAAACTGGTTAGCTCAAAGATTAAAATAAACATCAAAGACACTAGTTATTTAGGACTTCAAATCCATATAAAATATACCGAAAATTGGAATATTGTAGAAAAAAGCCCTCCTTTTAGCATCCTTAGCTTTTTTATCGCGATGCAGAGATGAGGACGTTATATCAAAGTTTTTGAGCAACAAGATCTGATTAAGTACATTACATCCGAACAGAAAAGGGGCTTCTCAGAGAAAGAATGAAAACTACTCGACGAAATTTGGCTACCACCGACGAAAAATAATTGTAATTTGTTAAAAACTAAGCCTTCATCGTACAGACTGGAACATTATTAATAAAATGTAAAATAATATATACACTGTCGAGCAAAAAATTGAGGTCACTTCAGATATTGCGAATAATTCAGAAATTGCAAATAATTTTAGCGTCAATATTGATAAGGATTAGTTGATTCTTTGTGTAAAACATAACGATTGCAAAGTGTAGTGATTTAACAGACCCATAATTCCTTTAGAACCGATTGTTGTGGAAAGAATTGTTGCGCTGTTACAAGTTAGTCGAGGGCAACGTGAAACTGCAAGAATTGTTGGTGCTAGTCTTTGTGGTGTGCAAAGGGTGTACCAACGCTTTCTGGAGACTGGCCTGATCACTATAAGACCAGGGTCTGGGCGAAAAAGAGTTACCACTCAACGAGATAACCTTTTTTGTGTCCACAAGTTTGCGGAATAGGACAGGTACTGCGGTTTCACTGCGAAATCAGTTGGAAGAAGTGAGAAATATCAACGTTAGTGAATGGACCGTTAGAAGAAGACTTCATGCTGCTGGACTGTCATTCAGAAGAATGGCTACAGGTCTCCCGTTGCAACGCCATCATCGGACTGCAAGATTGACATTTGCCAGAGATCACGTTCGTTGGAATAATGATGACTGGAGCTGGGTATTGTTCTCAGATGAGTCGCGTTTTTGTCTCACTGGGTCAGATGGAGGTCGACGAGTGTGGAGAAGACCTGGGGAAAGATATACTGTTTCCATTTGGTGGTGTGTCAGTTATAGTTTGAGCGGGAATCACTGCACAAGCTCGTACAGAGTTGGTCTTCATTGAAAATGGCTCCCTAACCTCTCACAGGTATATTACGGAGTTGCTAGAAGTCCATGTTATGCCTTTCATGGTGACTATGGGGGAACGTGGCATTTTTATGCAAGATAATGTGAGACCACATACAGCCAGAATTGTCAAGGAGTATCTGAATGAGGTAGAAATTAGGTGGTTTGACTGGTCATCCCGCAGCACAGTCATGAATGCCATAGAACATGTCTGGGACGAGTTGGGACGACTGATCCGCAGACACACACCAGCACCAAGAACTACCCAGGAGCTGAGAAGATTGTTGTTGCGGGGAATGGGATAAGATCGACGAGAATGTGATCCGCAACTTAATTCAAAGTATGTCTTCAAGCAGTCATCGATGCAAGAGGAGGGAATACACGTTATTAGTGTCAAGTTTTTTTATTTTGTTCGTTCCTTATCTTCCCTAATAACAATATGTTGAATTCAGCTTTCAAAAGCATATGCAATGATGTACAGTTTGCGAATACTATCTGATAACGTAAAATTTCAAAGAACAAGAAAATTTTAAGGTGACCTCAATTTTATGCTCGCCGGTGTATAATACATTGGAAAGTGACTCTTGCTTTCCTTCTATATCTCTCCAATCTGCGAACTTTACGCTTATCAATGAAATTATAGCGGCATCAAAATACAATATGGCACTACAACCATGAAGGATTTGTTGTCATCCTCAGAGCTTTCCATTGAAATCTGTCATTTATATTTGATAGTTGAACATCTTAGCTGGATTCCATATGACCAAATATGTTTAAGTATTATCTAATCTAAGTCTTCCGTTCTAGAAAATATCCAAGTGGATTTTAAGATATGTGAAGATCGCGTGCAAGAATTTAGACTCGTTAACTTGACTTCTTCAAATTCATGTTGGATCTCGGTATGAAGCTACTAAAGCAGAATCATCGACATATGTTGCAGTATATCATCTGAGGTGGGCAAATCGGCTGTGTATATAACATATAGAAGACAAAATCAAAACACTACCTTGGAGAACATTTGGGTTGATTGAATGTATTATTGAATATATTGGTCTTGGTACTTAACCATGCATGAAGTAGCGATCTTCCAGATAGGACTTAAGAATGATTTAAGGGAAGGAATTTTCCGATTTTTTGAAGTAGACCTAGTGCCGTAGTATCAAACGCCTGACTTACATCGAGGACTTTACCAGAGCAGCATTCCTCGCTTTCCTGATCTCATATGTTCATCTTATTTGTTATCATTTGTACTTGCTAGATGGTAGCATATGCCCCTCGGAATTCTAGATCTGATTGGCTAATAGGAAAGTATGAAAAAGAAATTTGATTGATCTCGAGGATGACGTTGAGTTAAGTATTGGTAAACGTAATACAAGGTTTACAATCTATTCGACTGCTTGAATTAAATTATAAAAAGAGAAATTTTTATAACTTTATGAGAATAAATATGTTAATCGATAAAAAGTAACGAAATTTTTTACTTGAAACTCTTCGACCATTAGTAAACAATAGAAGTTGAAAATAAATTTCACATTTTCCATATCAGATGAACGAAAAATGTTCTTCATAATAACGTTATTAGAAAAAATCATTTATATCGATTTCCTATGACACTAATTTACAAATTTAGTCTGTTGTCGCGAATGTTGTGTAAAAGAAACGTTTTTTTATGATTTGTTTTTGTCCAATCTACCCTCAATATTTTTTTAACAGCTCGAGTTACTTTTTTTTTTAGTCATGAGTAGTTTATAAAAACGTGGTTTGAACAATCCAGATAATTTTTGCTATATATGCGGAAAATGTGTTGTAGAAAAGTGCTCTTGGAAGATTATAAAAAAGTAGGAAAAAAAGTGCTTTTAAATTTGGAACATATGACGAGAACCAGGGCCACATTAAGATTTATAAGGCCCGGGGCTAAAATAATGACGGGCCCCCCTTAAGGAATTCGGGAATCCGGAAAAATTAAATAATATCAATACGTTAGATTTGTGGTATCAACACTTCACAAAATACAGAATGATTTCCAAATGCCTCTTGGACCTGGGGCCCGGGGCTATAGCCCCCCCTTTGCCCCTAGCTCAATCCGGCCCTGACGGAAACTACGGAATCATATCAAAAACTTAAGGTTAAACAAAAATTAAACAGATTACGAAATGTAATTTATGATTAAAAACGCCTGCGCTCGCGTTCAAGCTCGCACCAGGCTCGCGCTAGGCCAATTCTATGTTTGCATTCCAGCGTCTAGCTTATGAAAAAAGGGTTTCATTTTTTTTATAATATTGTAGTCCTTCTCTTTGTTTTCCTTCCCTATTTATTGCGCACATAATACCAGTGAACGCTGCTACCTGTACTAATACTAGGTTATCTTGCTAAACAACTGGGCTGGGTTTACTATGGGCTGAATGGGCTATAGTCCAGGGCAGCAGAATTCAGTGGACCGCAAATTTTGGTTAAAAGGTAACAAGATTAATAAACCACAAGATCAAGAACGATGTGAAAGAGGGTGATATAAAGATCCAAAGTCTTAAATGGTTTGGACATATACGAATAACCGAAGTCTCTGATATGAAAGATAACAGAATGGAAGCCAGCCATAGAACGGCCAAGAGGTCGACCCAAACAACAAGTAATGAAATATATTGCAGCAGTTGGGGTGAAGAACTGAGACAAGGAGTCTCTCTAATAAATCATTTTCCAAAGTCTACACATCAGAGAAGGGCTTTGAAACGAAGTTTTTTAGAATTCAATGATACATTTGTTTTTGTAAAGTCTCTCTCAATAGATACACGTTTTATAGTTTTTCTTTTTTGTACCAATAGAGGTAAAACTACGAAACTAGAGCCGATAAAAATCTTGATTTTTTTTATAAAAGCATATCATATGTAGTCAGCAACAGCTAAAAATTCTTCGGCAACAGATATACTGTAAACTAGTGTCATAAATAGTCCTGACCTGCAAATTCATGGTAAGATGTGTCCACATTTCTCATTTCCGGTCCTCCATCTTGTTCAGGTGGCGTGGCCTTCTTGCTCTGCTCAAGAACGTCTTCTTTCTCAACTATATTATGTTTATCGATCGAATTGTTTTTGGATTCCTTTCGATCACTTGTATTTTCATCTTTAATCTGTTTATCAAGCGAATCGTTTTTGGATACCTTTTGATCACCTACATTTTCACCTTTAATCTGTTTATCGAGCGAATCGTTTTTGGTTTCTTTTTGATCATCAGTATTTTCACCTATTAGATAATGTTGGGGAAGTGTCGATACAAACAGATAGTACATATTTTCTATGCATTTTAAAATCTGGTTGTTGGGACTTTCGCATCCATCGATATCTTTGTGCGCTTGTAACGCAGATTTTAATATTTCAACGTTAAATATAGCCGTTCCTTCTTGCAATTTTCCCGTTTTTTTATCTTGTTCTTCTTTATTTGGAGCTTGTCCATCTTTTCCGATATTAGACTCGTGCGTATCGGTTTTTGATTGCAAGCGTACTTCGCTTTTAACGTGTATATCAGTTTTATTGTAATTCCCTCGTATATTATTTATAATTGGTCGAATGAAAGGTTGCTTCATTGTCGTATCACCACTTTCGTTCAGGTGATTTTCAAAGTTAGACTGGAGTAGATTTTCAAAACAGTTAACTGCGTCTTTTTGACAGTTGCTAGTTGTTGTGTTCTGATCAGAATAATCTGAGAATATTTTGACGCTCTCACTGACGACGCTCTTTTCTTCAGAAAAAGTAGTACCGGAACATTTGTTACTATCCAAAGAGTATTGATAATAGAGTTTAAGACGTTTCATCTTATTCGAGTTTTCTGTTGTATCTCCTTTTGTATTGCCTAAAGAGAAATACTTTTTCCCTTGATCTTGTGAAGGAATCGTTATTACCGATACAGTCTTACATTCTAGATTCCTGGGGTGCTTCTTCTTAGAAGATTTCGTCGAAGAAGGAACCAATCGTTTTGCTGGTTCGATTCCTTCTACTATGAAATTATTTTTTTTATGTGAAACGTCACCGAATTCACGTGAAAATCTGTAAAAAGGTATAAATAAATATTATAAATTTCTTATTTCTTAGACCTTTTGATATATTAATGCATCTAAATGTTCTTGATTTTAGGTTTCTTCTGTTTTAAAATTAGTTTTTTTAATAATTTTTGTAAGATTAAATTTGACGTTCCGACTTTTCTTTAAGTCTTTGTCAAAATATGATTTTGACATTGACATTGACAATTTGCGTATTTATAATGATCAATAGATCACCTACATTATGAACATCAAAATAGAAAAAGTTCTAATAAGAAAAATCAATTTTTCCTTAGTACTTACATCTCAAATATGTAACAGTACTTAATCAATCAAATCACTTGTAGTTTTATCAGAATTTACAAACTAGAGCTATAAATTTCATTCAAATAGATCTTTTTTATCATTTTTAGCTTTTTCGTTTTTAATAAAAAAAAAAATAAAACTGCGTTAACGAACTATGAAATATCAAAAAAAACATAAATTCTATTATAAAGATTCGTAAATTCTTGGATCGGAATCTAATACACGAAAAAGATAATTTTCAGAAATGGTTCACATTCATAAAAACGAAAAAGCTATAAATAATAAAAAAGAGTTAAATAGTTTAATTAAAATTTATAGGTATATTTTGTAAATTCTAATAAAACTACAAATGATTTGATTGATTACTTGATTGTTCATGATTGTCAATTGTCAATGTCAAAAAGACTTAAATAAAAGTCGAAACGTCAAATTTTATCTTTCTTCCAAAAATTATTAAAAAAACTAATTTTAAAACAGAAGAGTCCTAAAATCAAGAACATTTAGATGCATTAATAAATATTATATATAATGTATACTTTTGTTGTTGTTTTATTTATTTAATACCATGTAACGTACAATCTTAATAGGACAAGCACTTGCTAGGGGAGAGTAGAACACAATCGGGGTAAAATGGTGATATGGGTGATTCCGTTCTAACTGTGATTTTTTGTATTCAAAATTTCAAGATTTTAAAATTTAACTTTTCTAACTTTTTTATGCATATTATTCATCTATTTTACTGTAAAAATAAAACTCTAAGAGGAATTTACTACAACTTCAAAGTATCACGAGCAAGACACAAATGTCGGATTTTGAGTTCCACGGTACTGACTCATTTATCCACGGTACTGACATGGTAACTTAAGATATTAAACAACAAGTGCATCAATTTTCCTCAGTTTGATCATAAACATTAGAATTTATAAGGTAATTAGTTTAAATCATTTGTTACGACAAAAAAAATTAATAATTTATCGGTAAATTCTAGGAATGGACATGACACGGTACTGACATGGTAACTTAAGATATTAAACAACAAGTGCATCAATTTTCCTCAGTTTGATCATAAACATTAGAATTTATAAGGTAATTAGTTTAAATCATTTGTTACGACAAAAAAAATTAATAATTTATCGGTAAATTCTAGGAATGGACATGACACGGTACTGACATGGTAACTTAAGATATTAAACAACAAGTGCATCAATTTTCCTCAGTTTGATCATAAACATTAGAATTTATAAGGTAATTAGTTTAAATCATTTGTTACGACAAAAAAAATTAATAATTTATCGGTAAAGTCTAGGAATGGACATGACACGGTACTGACATTCAAGTGATGTAGTATAAGTTTTCTTTAAGTGGCAAGTTATATTGTATAAAAATAATGTTTAAATATCTTAAGAATTATTCAATTAACACAAAATTTTTATTAATTGATTATTAATTAATGACTAGTACAAAAAAACAATACAGGACATTGAATATCACAGTTAGAACGGAATCACCCATATAACCTAGCAGTGAACGGCAACATTAGTAGCAAGGTTTAGTAAAGAAAGTTTCCAATAGGTGGAGGTCCATTTGACTGAATATTTTGTGTTGTATACATATTTTTATGCCAAATATTTGCAATTTCATCACAAAGAAGTTTTTTCAATGCCATATTACTTTTGAACCATTCAATTTCATACATTCTAAAATCTTGAGTCAAATCCTAACCTGAAACTAACCATTTAGTACCAAAATAGTATGAGTAAGGGAAGATGGGGATATATCGATGAAATATGATGTTTCCCTAATGTAGTATTTTCTTCTTACAGATTAGGACTATCTATACGACATGGCTCGAACGTATAAAAGAAGACTAATCCAATAGAACCCTGAATCGATGAAAATGCTATCGATGCTTTTACGAGAGGTGAAATTATTAATCGATATGCAAAAGTTGTACTTTCCACCTCACTGCATCCAGCGCATAGTTATACATCGTAAATCGATTTAGATTGAAAAAACAAGTAAAAAAATAATATAAATACCTCTGATGGGAAAGAAAATGTTCTTCCGCTTTATTATCATTCGTTCGTCTAGTAAAAAAATCAGAATTGCTCGAATCTTTTTCATAAACAGAAAAACTTGGAATATTTTTCTTGGAAAATGTGGGTTTGAAATACACAATCGAAGTGGATGGGTCTCGATTAGGACTTTGTTTCGGTGGATTTGTATTACGTTGAAGTTTGGCGTTTCTTTTCTCCATCCTATGATCTTCGGACACTACCATCCACGAATGGTCTGGTTCATATGGTGAAATAATTTCTTGTTTCATGCATTTGTTTGTAAGTCTCTGTACGATAAAAACGGAAATTCGCAATAGTTATTAAATAAATAAATACGCAAAAATGTGTTTCTATAGAGTTCAGAAACAGTCAATGGCAGTACGAATCAAATAAGGTTTTTAATTGTTGGATTTGGATTAGGCAACAACTGATAAACTCTTCAACGATATTTCGGTAACTATCAGAACAGGTTTACCAGTGAATTGTTAAAATCATGAGTAATTATAAAAAATAAAACTAATAAAAATCAGAAAACTCAACTATCTGTGTGTGGAACACATTCTTGCAGTTCATAAGGAAACAAAGTGGAAAAAATTACATTGTATGATAGAACATGGATAGTGAACAGAAAGTTCGAATCGTACGGGTACATTAACCAGTTTTTCGATATTCCTCTAGCCTTGGAGACCAAGAAGGAATGACCAATCTTACATAAATTTAAGAATAAAAAAAAGAGGAAAAATTAGCGGATTTCAGAGTTTTTAATTTTCATGAAAATCTAAGCTTTTCTCGGACTAACAGTACAAGACAATAATAATACTTTGTATCGGTTTTTCGAGCACACAATTTGGCTAGAAAACCAGATTACAGGGAAATAAAAGCGGTTGGACGTTGATCAGATGTTCTCGTAGTACGAGCGCAACCTGAGTCGTTCTAAAATTCGTCGTCGTAAAAAATTGATTATCGAACTGTCATTTGTTCGAAAAAGACCAAGCAATGTATATAAAGAGAAGTATACGGAGACTGTACACCATCATTTACAACCGTAAAATTTCGGGCATCTGAATTCAATCGTGGGTTTGGAACAGCCAAAAACAGCAACAACCAGTAATATCATCGAAAACTTCATGTGATACTGAGTGACTGTCGGATTAAGATTAAAGAGATAGAAAGGTATCTATCCGCGCATTAGGTGCCACGTTTTCATTCAAATAAATATTTCCCTGATCTCATTGATGCGGTTTTAGTGAGAAAGTCGGTATTTTACATCGGTTCATAACTGTAGTCGAAACCACTACATCTATGAAACGGAAAAACAATCAAGACAATATTAAAGAGCGCACCTGCTCCGAAAAAGGCAAAAGAAGATTTTATCAACCGGAAAAGTGTTGGCGACCATGTTTTTGGTATAACCATGAGATTGTGTTCATCGACTCACTTAAAAAAGGTAAAACAATATAAACCAGAAGGGTATTACACTTCATTACTTAATGATGTACAGGTAGAAAATGCCATAAAAGCGACCACATTCCACACTTCGATGATTGCCATGGCGAAAGTACGGCAACTATTATTTTTTAGCAATCCACCTTCAAAGAATAACAACTATCCGTGGCTCGTCGGCTTCGCTTGAAACATCTAAGGGCCCTTTCACACCAAACGAATCCGAATCAATCAGAATCACTCCGAATCAAGTTGAATCTGATTGACCAAGATTCGGCTTCGAGCGCTCCGTTTAAATATGAAGGGACTTTTTCCCGCCTTCAGACCGGACGAATCTGGTTTGATTCGAGGTCGCACTTGATTCAACCTGTCAGATTCCTCGTCCGGTCAGTATGGAATCAATAACCGTACGAGATGGATGTGGAATTATTAATTTTAAAAGATAAAGAAAATACTGCGATTTATGACGCCAGTGATAAAAATTAAAGAAACAGAAATCTCATTTCTTCTGTGTGGAGGAAAATTGGCGAAGAATTAAGGTATTAATTAAGAATTAATAGCTCAAAAGTAACTAAAGGAAGGAAAACAAAAAGAAGATGAAAGGATTTTTATAGATTCAGGTTGATTCAGCTGGTGTGAAAGAGTGGAAATGACGAATCAGATTCAACTTGATTCGGAGTGATCTAGATTGATTCGAATTCGTTTGGTGTGAAAGGGGCCTAAGTGTGCATTCACTTTGGCAACGCTCAAGCGGTTGCGTCGAGCGAAGCCGTACCAGCGGTATTAAAAAATCTTTCTGGCTATAGACTTTAAATGAATGTGTTCACATTGCAAAAGACCACCGCTCAACGTCGCTCGATGCAACGCGTCGCGCCGCTAGAGCTTCGATCTTGTTCGTTTTTTGAACGACGTCGCCTTTGTGGTGCGCTCATGTTTATATTTTTATTCAGTATGGAGTCGAAGTACGACCAATCTATAAGTTCTAGTTTTAATAAAATGACGTTGCAAAATGAGATAATTGATCGTGAGTTATTAATATCGGAAATTCAAACCAGGCCAGCCCTTTGGAATGATAGGCACCGTTCCTACAAAGAAAGGAAAATGGTTAGCAAGCAAGTCTATTTCAATTAAGTTCATGAACGCCTTGTATTTTTTTGCTTTTCTTTAAAATTAGCCTTCGCACTAGTGAACTTTCTATAAGTATTAATCGTTTGGATACCAAATTCATTACGTCCTTTTGATTCGAAAGCTAGAAAATAATTAAAATGACGCTCAACCGATTTGAAAAGGACAACGCGCTCGATGACATCGCAAAAGCGGCATCGCTCGAGCGTCGCCAATGTGAACGTACACTAAGGGCTCATGTGTTTGTTCTAGTAGACAGTTATGCGCCTATGATTGCGTAAAGCATACCAAATAATGGGATGCTAGGTACCAACAAAAACAAAAAAGTTGAGACTTGGTGTAGCCTATAATTTAAAAAAGACTTTTGGAATCTTTCATAACAGAAAAAGCAAAAGGAAAATATAATTTTGGTATCGTTGCTTATTCTGTATATGCACTCGTTTTTAAGGTAACATACTGACAAGAAATTTGTACCAACAAATATACATTCGAGTTTCGAACACGAAGGAGTGTGTTTGTGCATTTCATTTTTTATTAACGTTTCTGTGCGCAAACCATTCGTGGGCGCACGTATGCTTAGGTCATTACCCATCTTTAGAAAAATTGATTGAAAATAATAATCAATACGACGACAGAAAAACGACGTGTGAGTACTGTGCGGAGAATAAAAACTTGGTTAAGTAGTACCATAAGAGAAGAAAGCGTTTTCAAAATAAAACCGAGCAAAAATTGAAAATGATGTCATTGACAAATTTTCAACCAATCCTGTTGAGTTGGTTGATAATTTTTGATCAATTTTTGTTTCATTTATTCGATAGGAATAATTCTTGCACACCTAGCACAAATCCTAGGTACTGAACGTGTAGACAGTGGTGTTATGCCCTATCCACACTCTCGCGAGGTGCCTCCTATTGGTTTTCGACACTTGGCAGTCTTAGTGACGGAAACGACAGGAGTGCTAGCCATCCACACTCTCGTATTCACTTCATTTTCATCTTCGCGCCCGATAAATTGAAACAGACACAAGCACATTGTCCATACTTTCGCACTCACGTTCCCTCGTGCTAAGTCTGCGCACCTTACTTTTTGAATAGCTCCTGATTATTAATTACAATTAAAATGTGTTAAAAGAATTTACACTTACTCCATTTTCATTTAAGTGTTTGTCTATGGATGGCGTCGTCAAACCTATTCCTGTAGAGTGATCGAGCATTTCAAAATTTTGCGTTTTGACTTTACTTTTTTTAATTCTCTTGACTTTATCTTCGTTCGTCCGGATATCTCCTCTTAGATAACCCTTTTCGAAATTAAGTTCACTATAATCGTAATGTTTATCTTTTTTCTCGTGATACATAGGGCTCCTATCCATACGTTTTTCTTTGGCACGATGGCGAGATTCTTTCTTGATTGTTCGAAGTTCGTCTTGATGTCTAAAATGAATTCGACGTTTTATTTTTTTTTATTAACATCTAGAATAACGAACCTGATGTAGTCGTGTCTTTCCTCAATGGGAATAATGTCGGGAACAGGTTGATGTGATTTCCCGGTAACTTTTAATCCAGATATTCGATGTGCTTTGGTTAATGAATGGCAACGTCTCCGTTCGCTAATTTCCTCACAAGGAAGAATATATTTGTTACTTATTTTTCCTATTTTGGATCGTTTTTCTACATCATTGCTTTCGTTTTGATTCTTATTCCTTTCTCTTTCTATAAATTTCATATTATCATCTATGGCTTCTCTTAGTTTAGTGTTCTTTATTTGCAAATAATCATTAAGTTTTTTATCAATCATTCTTTCAATTTTACTCAGATACGTTTTTAAGTTATTCTCTATCTTTTTAGTATATTCTTCTTCTATCTTCTTACTTATGTCTTGCTTGCTTATGGCTAGCACATTTTCGTGTTTTTCTTCTTTTCTTAGATGATGCGATTTTCTTAATTCTGAGAAAGACGGACACAAATAAAATTCACTATCCACTTTTTTCACTGGAGAAGATTTAGGACGTCGTTTGATGCGAGTTGTTTTGTCATTCTTCTTTGGGACAGTTTCGGGGCGTTCTTCGCTTCTTTCGTATTGTTTAAACGGAACTGTCGTATCTATTTGGCAATACCATATTTGTGATACTTTATTTTCCTTAGATTTTTTTTCACTTCGTGTTCTCCGTTTTGATGTTAGTTCTTTTTGTTCTCCGATGTCGGTTGAACGCGAGGCGTGTCCCGTTTGACCTAAATGAAATGTTTTATATTTACGCAAAGACGATTGTCCTCGAGACGTGTAATAAATATTGTTTATCGATCGAACATAATCCGTTTTATTGCTTTTGTTTGATTTCTCTAAATATCTTTGATCAACCGAAGAATTTTCTCTGGATTCTTTACGAAGTTTGTAATCCTTTTTCTCATTCGGGTGTATTTGATCATTATCTGCGAATTCATTAGAAAATAATATTATAAAACATTACGAGTGTTATAAACAAAAACAGAAAAAATTTGTTCAGTTTCTTTTAAACTTAAATTATGCGTTTTGTTTAGACGATTTGCGTCCTCTGCTGAATAAGAGGAAAAAAGACAGCAAGGGAGACGGTGCTCGATGTGAATGTATCAAAAACTTCGTTAATTTTGTTACTAGGTGCTTTATTTTATTGTGATTTACAGTCCACAGTTAAAAAATTCCATTAGAAATTAAAGAAAAAACCTGTACACAATGTAAACTTTATCTATTTTTAATTGAAGGACAGTTTACCCTATTTTTATGTATGAGAGAGTAATAAAATGAAGAAGCATTCTTAATTCATAGGCGTATCACTTCTTGTAGTAGACAGTTCGTAGATTTCTTGAAGTATCTTTTATAAAAAAGTGCAATTTTTTTTAGAATGTTTTATTTTTCCACAAGATATAATAAAAACGTTTTGTCATAATGGTTGTATAGTATAAGGGTTTAAAACTTTGATTTTGAAATAACTTTACGTTAATAAAGAATAACTTTAATATAAAAACTCACCAGTCAATCATAATGTAGAAAAATTCAATATAGAGTAAGAACCCAGGGCGATCAGACAAGAGGATTTTTGTAATGGATGAAACCTTAGGTTCTCAGTAGTGTCTCATGTACGTAAAATACCTGTGTGTTTATTGAGTTTGCCGAGTGACACCTGGGCAGGTACAAGGTGGGAAAGGTATCTAAAAACCAGAGTTATTTGACGTAAATTTTAATGGCTGATATATATATATATATATATATATATATATATATATATATATATATATATATATATATATATATATATATATATTGTAGAATATTAATTTGAACTAGTATCATGAAGTCTCAGACACTTTTCATGGACCACAACTTTTGTCAGACGCTTTAAAGCTCCACAAAAAATAAAAGAACTTTATTTATTTTTTAATCTCTGACTTTTATGTATGTTATTAAAGTAACTACTACAAAGTTGTATTTCATCAGTCAGACAAATTTAAATGACCAAACATCCCCTAAATACAAATATTATTCAACCGGGAGTGCGAGCGCGAGAGCACTATGCGCATGCGTCTCAAAGTAAAAAATTCAAATGTATAAAAAATACTTACTGCTTTCAATCCAAAATTTTCGAATTTTTACTTCAGTAAAGTGATCTTTAATGTTAAATTAATAATTAATAAATATTGAAGTAAATTTATTTATTGCATGTATTTGAAATAATGAATAGATTAGGAGTTTTTTTGTTTTATAAGACATTATTTCTATTTTATTGTAAAAAAGATACTAGTTAGAATAATTTTAAGAAAAAAAACATAATTATGATTAATAACAGCCATATCTGTGGATGATGTCGATTATATTACGGCTACTTGTCGAGCTTTTTAAAGCCATTCCAAGCTTAATATGCTTTGACGTTTTATATTTACCATTTAAGATAATTTAATTACTCGAACACACCTAAAATTGTTTTTTCTTTTACTTTTATTTCCTCCAATAAATTTATGTCTTTTTGTCTTTTGGTCACAATATATACATGTCTGGGCTTTGTCAGTTGTCATATCACGTTCAAATAAATTATTATGAGTGAAGGAATTACTATCACACTCAAAAGTCGCACAAGGTTCCTCGGAAATCTGTGACACCGGCTGAACTGATTCAGATTCAACACTAGGTTCAATACTTGGCTCAGGTATTACATTAGGTTCAGACATAGTATTAGTTGGACTTGAGTTTGATACTACATATGAATCAAAAGCTGTAGAATTATTTGTTTGATTTGAGGTAGATTGTACACATGAATCATTATTAATACTAAGGTTACTTGGAAGCCTTGACGTCGATGCTAATGGTGTTTTCTCAGAATCACTCGATAAATATTTTTAGCACTTTTTGGATATTCAGGAGTGTCAGAATAATATTTTTTTGGTAAAGCAGTGAAATTTTTATAGCACTCTCGATGATAACCATTGTTATACAAATCCTCTGGTAATTTTAAATATTTAAATTTTAGGTTATGGATTACTCGCTGTTTTAAAACTTGTTTACATTTTTTAAAAGTTTCATTTGTAAATAATATTAATTTGCCATGAGATTGTTTGTAAAATATACATGTCAATTTATCTTATTTCATGGTTTTCTCTATCACAAATAATTTAATATCAGTAACAAATTACTCGATATAAACAACAAAAACATGTGCTCTTACAGACCCAAACTGCACTGTATACTCTAAGTCGCGCGCAATAGGCACATACAGTAGAGTGGAGCAGATTCAGTGTTGCCAGAGCTAGTACAATTGTACAATTTTAGTACATTTTAGTGTATTTTATACGCTAGTATATTTTTCCTTTTTTCTAACACAGTTTCCCTGCGTTCGCAAATATAAAATTATTTTATATTTTCGTTTAATAAAATAAACTAGAAATTGTACTAGATTGTAACAATAATTAGAAAACAGAGCCAAGTTGATTTATATTTAGATCGTGAGATTTTTGTATTGCATTGCTAATTTTATCGGTAAACTTTATATAAATTTTTCATCCTTAAAATAATAATTGACACAGTCTATAACATTTTTGGAAAGAAAAAATTAATTTAAACTTATGTTTATACATCTTTCTATAATTTTATTAAATTTGTTTGAAGTTGGTACAATCTAGTACATTTTCTAGCTCAATTTTTACATTCAGCTTTTAAATTGTGGCAACACTGAGCAGATTGACTTAAATGCATTCATAGTGCTCTCGCGCTCGCACTCCCGGTTGAATAATATTTGTATTTAGGGGATGTTTGGTCATTTAAATTTGTCTGACTGATGAAATATAACTTTGTAGTAGTTACTTTAATAACATACATAAAAGTCAGAGATTAAAAAATAAATAAAAATCATTTATTTTTTGTGGAGCTTTAAAGCGTCTGACAAAAGTTCTGGTCCATGAAAAGTGTCTGAGACTTCATGATACTAGTTCAGAATAATATTCTACAAAATATATAAAAATATCAGCCATTAAAATTTACGTCAAATAACTCTGGTTTTTAGTTACCTTTCCCACCTGGTACCTGCCCAGGTGTCACTCGGCAAGCTCCATAAACAACACACAGGTATTTTAAGTACATGAGACACTACTGAGAACCTAAGGTTTCATCCATTACAAAAACCTTCTTGTTTGATCGCCCTGGGATCTTGGACTAATAGTCTGGGAACCAATCGCCTTGTTCCAAAACAATAAAAAATTATGGAATTCTAGCTTTAAAAAATTCCATTTTGTAAAGTATTGCATAGGAAAAAACGGTGTATAATAATTTTATCATTCACTTAAGTAATTCTAAGATTAGAAGTTTACGTTTACGTTTAATATTACATGTTATCTCTTCAATTTTTAAGTCGAAAATAAAAAAAGAGGAAAATTCAAAACCAATTAATGCAAAACTAAATTTTTTACACACGTTCATTCCCTAGTCCATTGACTCTTGAGAAGATAATTCATTTTGCAAAAGAAATTATTAACAACCAAATACGTTTAATCAATTTGAGCTGAAAATACTAAACATGGACAAACCATATATGCAATACTCATATATTGACAGTTGATCAGTTGATATGGGGAAAAACATCTGTACGTTACGGTGCCGACAATATTCATTTTCTCTCTCGTTCGAGATACTTTATCTATACTGCGCATGCTTGAGAATGCGCAGAACCGAGCTGGAATCTCGGAGGATAGAGAAATCGTTATTATTCTGTCTTCTTTAGTCGGAACAACTTCCACTTATAGAAACTGTCCATATAAAAGTATTACATATATGCTTTTAACGGTTTCTTATGATTTGTGTTGTGGCAACGATCTGTGATTAATTTTACTCTAATCCATTAATTTAAAATAATCATGTAAAATTGTGTTTCATTAATAATACTTTTTTGACATAGTATATAAATACCTGTTACCTTTGTGTTTATGACGACTATTTTCGACCCTATTCTTTTTCCGATGATGATAATCATCATCATTTATTGCTCCTTTTTCATTATATGGAGAATTATCAACTTTTCCTTCCCTGTCTTTATGCCTGTGATGTCGCTTCTTATTCCTATCCCTTCTGTAATCTTTTTCATCTTTTCGATGTCTCCTTTTATAATCACCCGATTCCATCATATCACAGAATGCTAAAAAAATCAACTGATCTGTTTAATACGTTATCTAAGGATATACCAAAGGCCATCTGTTAGAAGAACTTGGAGTTTTTCTTTGCGACAAAGCAACGAAAAAAAATTTTTAAAAATAGATTTGTTATAATAAAAAAAAGCTATTAAAATGCTTAAGTTATCGTACTATACCAGCTCTATATTGAAAATTATATGCTTATTTTAGTTTTTAATTAGAATGAGATAAATGTTTAGATCGATTGTTAATTCAGAAACAATTTAAAAACATCTTTTTATCTTAAAATAAAATTACAAAGAGGGTTCAGTACTTAAAAATATTTTAATATATTTAAACGTTTAGCACCTTTAATGTTTTTCTATAAACATATTTTAATTGCAAATAACGAAAATCAATATAAAATGTCACAAACAGCTAAACACACATAAATCATCATTTAATATAGGCAATTCAACATACATGCAATAACAATCAAAAAGCGTAAGATATCACGTAAATTTTTCTTGTAGACAATTTAATAGAAGATCTACTTCACAATGATGATATAATTTGTTGCTTTACATTTTAATCGATCAATAATACAGCTTATTAATGATTTTCCTCGTATTAACCAATAAATTATCAGCTTAGGCAACTTGGCGCACACATAAAAAAGGGCACGACTACGATTTCCGTAGCGCCATGGTTTGGCTGTGCCATTTTGTGAATCGACCCACAATAAGTCGAAAATGAAGAATAAAATGTTTCGATATCTCTTTCGTTTTTGATATATCGATACTTGAAGTTGAAAAAACCTAACCTAACCTCACTGAGACTTATCCTTTGAACAAACCAAGATATTTTTACATTTAATTATCGATGGAATCTTCAAATGATTCATATGTAAGTCATATATATAACTGCCCATTTTGCTTGAGCAATCTGTTCTTTTTAATATATTATTGGAATATTAGGGTAAATTACGTAAAAATAAAGAAAGTTTTGTTTGTTAAATTGTTAAATTACAAGAGTCGTGTTAAATTTAAAGTGATAAAATTTTTATTCTGAACGAAGTATAAAGCGCCATCTGTTCTATAAAAGGAATCTCGAACTAACGTTTGGTTGTGACTTCAAGTATCGATATCTCAAAAACGAAATAAAATATCGAAAAAATTTATTATTCACTTTCGTTTTATTTTGTCGTAAATCATAGAAATCAAAAATCTGTTATAGATACAAGAACAGTTATAAACTGTGAAATGCCGTCATAATATCGCAATTTAATTTTGTATATAGGCGTTTATATCTCAACTACACATAAGCATTACAAATAATTTAAAGGTTTATATCATCCAATTTCCACCTTTAGATTTCTTACTATAATAATAATATTGGGGTTGTATATCTTACCTGTTCTTAGAATATTAGCAACTATTAGAATTTAGGACCGATATCAATTACTTTATGTTCCACTATCTTAAAGATTTACATCTGTTAAGACAAGGAATTTGAAATATTGGCTTGAACAAATAATTTTTTGAATTTCTTGGGTTTTCTTTTTCAAATGACATCTAATAACATGTCAATAAGTATGACTATATTTTCATAGATAATTCAATTACGTTTATCTAAAGATCTAAGATTAGTAACTTACATATGTAAGACCGTGCTTACTAATTAATCATGACATCAACATGACAACTCTAACTTCTCATATATTTTTTGTGATTCTGCTTACGACTTGCACCGCAACAGAAGAAATGTTGATGCATTTTCAGTTGGATTTGTGTTACACCTGTAGTTATCTATTTTCTTGATACATTACAACGAAGTTAAAAATGACTATAGGCAACTATTCATACACGTTAAAGCAAGACAGATATTTGCTTATAGGTTCTAGATAGGATTTTGTTAAAAGGCACAAGTTAATATGTTTTTAAACAAAAGGATTCCTCGAAGACGATAGTTCGTACGCAATCACATAAATATTTGTCCTATGTGTTAAAAAACTAGTTTGGTGGATACCTCCAGAACTGATTCTGTAAAGTACAAATTCTATTGTAGTTAGAAAATCCAGTTTAGAATCACGAGCAACCACAGGAAATAAAGTTTTAATGCTATGGATCTTTTTGAATTTCCTCACCTATAAATTCTAAATAATTCTGTTTGGTAATGTGTTATTTAATGATATTAAGGAGTAGTAAATCTCTAATTAGTGCTTCATCTGTTTCTATAAGTAAATATCAGTGATGTTAGAATGTAATTTGAATATGAACAAAATATGTATAACAGAAAGAAAATAGGTAATTATCGGAACGGAAATTCTAATAAAATCTACTTTATTTGTGACATATCTGACAGGTTCGCACGTGCGCAAGAATGATTTTACTACCGGCTTTTAATAAAGTAAGACATTAAGGTCCGGTTTATCAAATACAATTTATCTGTAAGATAAGTCTCAACTATCAGTTATTATTGATAATTGGTTTTTTCGACAACAGGATAACTTTTACCTGTTGGTTAAATAGTGTATACTTCCAGCTGCCAGATAAGCCAGTTAACTGGAAGATAGCCCATAGAACAGTAATTTGAGGATTGGCATCTGAATCTAAATATTGTTTTGTGAAATAAATTTGGTTTCCGGTCTGTATAAGCTTTCTTAACTTTTACCAGTTTCTTGTGGACGAAATTGGTTTTAATGAAATGGAAAATACCAGCGCGAGGCGCATTGTTACTTTATAAAGAGAAATTTATTGTTGAGACTCGCTAACAAGTAGAATAATATAATAGAAAATAAAAGAAATTATCGAATCTAGCATGAAAATCATGCTCATCCCATTTCTCAAAATTATCCACTCTGTCCCTTACAACACAAGCCCTTTTTTGTATTGAAGGAATTCTACAAGATGAATATCGTCATCACTATCCAATAAATAATGAACAAAATCCATCATATTAATATAAGAATTCAAAGATGACACCATTAATGAACTATAGTTTACATAAATATTATAGCGTAGCATTTATTTGTCTATAAAAAAATACACAGTCAATCAAGTCTATTATTAAGGAGGGTAGAGGTAAAGAGAACCATTCTGTGCTACAGAAAGTGTCCATCAAATTCTTTACATTAGGGAGGCTCTACTATCGCTTGAGTGTAAATTTTAAATGAAGCTCTAGAAATTTAAGAATAAGGACAGAAAAAGAAAGAAGTGATAATTGACACTTTCTTTCTTACAAATTCATAATAATTAATTAATATTCAGCGTTATCTCACAGTACTTTTTCTAGGTTATATTCATAAAATTATTTTGTACTACGTGAATAGTTTAGATTTTGTATACCAATATTTAATTAACGACTCTAGTCATTTGAAATATAAAATTTTCTAACACTGCATACTTCACTCTATCTAAAATAACTAAGTTCATATAATATCTCGTCCGACAGGAGCGCTATTCTGGCCAAATTTTGAATTATAATTTACCGTCTATAAGCGGACAGTTTTTAAGCTAAGCCCCCATATGAGGTCCTCCTTACCTCTACCCTCCATATCTGATATTTGGTTTATCACTATTGCCAACATTCTTTATCCGTCAGTGGCTAAACTTGTGGAAAAAAATATTGAAGGAAAACCCAACAGGAACAACAGGTTAACATTATCCGACGAATACTTAACTACAGTATAAACAATGCAATTGATAAACCGGCCCTAGCTTTATTAAAATCGGAATTATGGTTAAGTTTTTAATCGATGGCTATGAGACAAGTGTTTTCAGAAATATAGAAAAATATCGGTTTTAATACGTAATCAAATTCCAATGTTTACTGTATAATTCAGTTTTTTTTTTCATTTTTAATTTGTATACGATGTCCAAATCCAAGATTTAATTTTCGCTATGCGGACGATATTGTTTTTAAAGGAAATCGTGTTTAATAATCCTATAGTTAACTCTCATAAGTAATTGGTAGGTAATCTGAAACAATTTGGATATTCTTTTATTTGGACAATTACGTTACAATAGTCAACGGTTGCCTTTCATCAAAAAATAGTTTCGTTTACGTTAAACTTAACTGTTATGAAAAATGATCTTTTGGTAGGTAATTTGTTAATGGATTTGTAAAATAGGTATAAGGTATAGGTCTATAGGGCACATTTTGAATAAGTAATTAGAATATTAATAATATAAGGTCACATTTTTTGTTTTTTTTTATTTTATATATTTGTTAATTCTTTCATATTTTTTTTAGAAACATAAAGTTTCTATTTTATATATTTCCTTCCTTTTTTTTAAAATCAAACAATAGTCTCACTTTCGAATTTCTTATACAACAAAATCATGTCATTCTTATCATATTTTGTTTTTGTTTATGGGAGTAAATCACCTTAGTAATTTTTTTAAGTAAGAGAATAAACCCTATGACACTGTAGTAGTTCGAGTGGTGCTTGTCGTATGGAAATGCTTGTGGATATTGATTTTGAACTTCTGTAGGTTGCAGTGCTCAGAAAAAATATTTCTTGGTAACTGATACCACAGGCTTGAACTTCTCAAAAGAAATAAGTTCTGGGCATCTGCAGGCGAACTTTGTGTTCATGAGCCACATCTGCCTGTTGAGTAGGTCTTGCAAAAACTGTTCTACTTGGATTTATGTTATCACGGAAGATCAGGTCAGCCAACTTTTCTTTTATAACTCTATGCTGTCCAAGTATCTGATCAACTCTGGATCACTTATAAGTCGATTGTATTGAGCCAAGCATCCTCAGGCTATGCTTAGGAGTCGTGCTCCAAAGCTAGACAGGCATTGTAGAGGATTAGAAACTATTGCAGAGTATATTGGTCATAAAGAGAGCTCCCAGTTTTTGTGAAGTTGCCTTAGCTAATTTGGCTACGCCAGGATATATTGCTTCCTGCCTCAACACCCAACAAGAGAATTTTTGATGATGGTGATATTTTATGTCCAGAAAGGACCAAATCCTGAACCGCTGTTGCTGCCCATTGATTTGGGTAGTAGCAGATCAAACCTTTCTGAGGTGTGTCCATCGATAGAGACCTAGATGGATGGGTATTTGAGGAAGCTACTAAGCCAATTGATAAGTGAGGACGACAAAACGTTCAATCTCAATTTATTTAGAAGGTGGGCATACCACAAGAGTTTACATCACAATAGATATTTTCTAAATTTTTAATACTAAATCAGTAGGTGGTATGAGGTACATGACCAACAAGTATAAACAAATTGTATTGTACAGAGGAAGGGGAAGTACAAGAACACCAAATATTTACCAATTTTTATTTAAAGTTTTCTTTATACATTTTTTACATATTTTATACATTTTTTACCAAAATTTATTAGATATATTCAGGAACCAAGATCAGATCGCATGCAGTAACAAATCATTCTGTTCTTTGTTTTTTTCTTTTCTTTCTTTCACCGATCTGTGATTACAAAATATATTCAAACTATACAGTAGGTACTATAAAATGCTGCAAACAATTATCCCCTTTTGCCTTAAAAATCACAGAAAGAAAAATAGAATTGTATATCTCAATTTACTAACAAAAACCATATCTATAAATAAATATTTATAGAAAACTCTACAAGGTTATTTATATTATTTACTCTAGTTTGATTGAAACACATTCAATATCAGGAATGTCTAACAATATCCAAGATTTTTTGATATTACAAAGTCTACTTCTACACTACTGTGTTTGAATTTACCACTAAAAGCGGCAGTACAGAAACAGCAAAGTTTCGCTGTGACTGTTGAGTCTTTAATTGTCAAAATTCACAATTGTATCGATGAGTGACAAGGTATAGTTGTCCCTGAGAACCATTACTAACCATTATTTCAAGAGTTTTGTCTTGAACCAATAAAATTGAATCTGCTTGACATTTTCCTCAATTGAACTTTAATATTTATAGGAAATTATCCTTTTAAATCTGTTATCACATAAGTAATAATTAATTTTGACTTCAAAACCTCATTCCCAATGGTGACAACTGGTGGATATGAAAACGGTATCCTTCACAAAGTATCACTGCAATTTTAGATTTGATTCCAAATATTTTGGACTTGCTTTACTTAAGAAGTGATATTTACTGAATGAAATGTCCACTAGGTTACTTTGTCATCCTTGGTTAGAATATTTGAAGGGGAAGCAATCAAATTTCTAGTAAAATTTTTTTTAAAATCACTTGAGAGTTTTACTGTAAATATTTTTTTTATAGATACAAAATTGGTGTATCTATTGACTGTCAAATGGAAGAGAATAGTTAACCTTTCAATCTAAAGTCAAAAACCTGATAATACTTCTGAAATAAAAAAAATTGTGGTCAAATTACTCTTATCACATAACATACACTTTATTTAATTTCTTACTTCTTAGATCTCCTTTATATTGTTTTGTTGATAAATTATCTTGATCATAAGCCACTTTTTATTAAAATTTCGTTTAAAAGCTTAAAATCTTGACTGCAATAGGACGAAACGTCAAGTATTAAAGCGTTTAAACGAAAGAGACCTAAAATCAAAGTAATTTATCTATAATAACATATAATTAGAACATACTGTATATTTTACGTTTAAATTGATCAACTAATTATGAATTTCCCCGACCAAACATTATATAGAAAGAAAAACTGGAAATGTTTTTAAAAAAACTCATTGGAAAGGAAAAATGGAAGTTTGAAATTCGATTTCACATATTGTTAATGATACCACATTCACCATAAGCATTGAAAACAATTTCACCATGGTGCTAAGTAAGAAGAAAGATTGTGTAAATAAAAGAAATATAATGAAAAACTACAGGGATGGTTCGAAAATCACTGTAGGAACTTTAGCTAAAGTAGGGCTCATGTCTGACCTGACTTACAGGTACAAATACTTAAGTGGGAATGTGTGGGAATTGATTCAACCAGATAGTCTAATTGTTAGAAAAGCACTGGGAATATACAAAAATGTCGGAGCTTTTATTCCTGGTCATACTAGAATTAAAGAGGTCAATATAGTGAACAAGAAACGATCAAGTCTTTTATTGGATCAGAGGTGTGAGTTAATGCTTTTAAGAGTTTGAAAGACAAGTAAACTAATAATTTTCTGGTTTGGTTCATTCCAAAAAGTTTGTTCATAAAATCTATTTTCTTAGATGCATAAAAGTATTTGGATCTCACTAAAACTTCACTTCTTTTCTTAAAGGGAACTGCTACCCACCCCAGGAAGCGAAGACTACTGAAAAAAATAGTTTCAATAACAAATCTACAGGAGCGAAAATCAAAACTTTTTGAAACCAGCACAAATGCTGGAGAGTTATTAGGACTCTGTCGAAAACAGCTTTGACAGGGGGAACATTATGTAAACCTTAATCATAATCAAAAACTGGGCTTACAAGTTAATTAAGATTTTCAAGTTAACCAACTAATAAAAAATTTATCTTGTATCTTGTTAAAATGTCTACGTTCCTTCTATATTTTGATTGATTTTAGATTGTTGGGGTCATATCAAAAATAAATGGGTTTTTGATTACTGTATAAAGTAAAAAAAGATATACCCATACAAATACATCACATACAAATAAATAGATAAAAAATTTAACAAAAAAAGAAAAAAAAGTTAGAGCAGAATTTTAATTCCTATAAAAACAGCAGCTAAAATGCTAGACCATTTTTGAAGAATGTTTTCTGTTTACCTTGTCTAATGAATCATTTGAATTATCAGACCCGGAACTCATCAGCGACCCTAAAATAAATAATTTCATAATTTACAAACAAGAGATGATGTGGCTCTCTATTTTATAATATTATTACCATGGAATTCACCATAACCTACCTTTGTTATTTCTACCATTTGATACATGTATAGACCTTTTGTAATCTCTCCTATCGTCTCTACTACTGTAAGGACTATATCCACTTATTGGTGGAGGTGAAGCTCCATATTCTGAATCGTATGGTGGACTAGGAGTATTTCTCTCATAAGGTGAAAACGCCGAAGTATCTGGTGAGTACCTACGAATAATAGTTAAAACAAAAAGTTATAAATAGAATAAAAAGTAGTTACCTTGAATTCAAAGGCGGGGGCGACGACATTCTTCCGAGCGGTGGCGGTCTGTGATCTCCAGGAAACATGGCAGGTGGGGGAGGCATAAAAGGCATACCATGCAACGGCGGCGGCATAAATGGAGCGCCAGGAGGCGGCGGGAGGAAAGGAGGTAGTCCTGGAAGTGGGGGTGATTTTGTAATGTGGTCCCTACCTCCAAAAAGTAACGGTGATGTCGGTGATTCTATTGGTGGTGGAGGTGATAATGTCAATTCACCATTTTGATCTATGGGCGATTGTAATCCTTAAATACAATATTCAATTAATACATAAATACACTTGAAACATTTTTTTACATACTATTTTGCAATCTTTCATCATTTACTGCCCTTTCCCTTAAAGTTAACCGATTCCTCAATTGGGCTGCTTCTTGTTTGGCATCTTCCAGCTTTCTTTCCATTTGTCTGGATGTTACCCAATTTTCGTGTACTTTCTTCTCCAATATGGAAATTTGACTCTTCAAATCAATCTCTTGCGATACTATTTCTTGTTTCAGCGTTTCGTTTTGCGATCTAGAAAAATATTAATGAAATATGATTCTTTATTTTTTATTTAAATACAAATTCTTACTTATAATTTTCTATTTCTTCTGCCATTAATTTTATTCGTTCGGTGGTTGATGTGGCCTCTCCCTCTTTGGCGTCCCAAATTGATTTGTACTTCAAAATTTCACTGAAAAAATTGTAAATGACTACTAAAGACAACGGTTATGGTAAACTCATACCCCTGTAGTTCCTCTTCCCTTTTCTTGAAATAATTATTTAAAACTTCCAATTTCATAGTTGCCTCTAATTTCAATTTATCTGATTCTTGGTATTTATTTAAAAGCGAATTGTTTTCTTCGGTCACAGCTTGACATTTCTTTTCAAATGCAACCTTAGCATCTTGTTCTTGTTTTAATTGTATTAAATAATTCTCATTTTCAGATTTGAGTTGTTCCAATTCTGCTTTTAACGTCGCTGTGTTTAATAATGACTGAAGTGCTTCTTTATCATTTTTAATTGATTTAATGCCGTTTAAACTATCTTTTAATGATTGATATTCTTTAATTTTTAATTCTGCTTTACGTTTCGCATCTGCCAATTGAGTTTTAAGGATCTATGTACAAATAAAAATTATTATGTAAAATATTGCTTATGTTTTATTAAGTACCTGAATTTCGGTATTTAAAACTTCTTCTTTCATGATTTCATCGTTGTATTTCTGCTGGTACATCGAGATTTCTTCTTGAAGGGACTTCTGCTGTTGGTCTCTCTCTTTTTCGATCTTCAAAATTCTATCAACTATTTCATCCAATTTTTTCTGCAATTCAATACTCTTCTTTCTACTTTCGTCTAATTGTACTTGCAATTCAGCATTTTCTTTTTCTTTATTATCCAATGATTTTGTAATATCATTTATTATCCATTTTTGTTCCGACAGTTGTCTTTGTAATTGTTCAACATTTTCTTTCAATTTCTCACCTAAAAAATCGATAATTATCTGAAAGATGGATACAAAAAAAGAATATTACAAGCTCATCCACGACATTAACCGTGCATCCAGTCCTGTTAGATTATGTTCCAAGAACTTTTTAAATTGTTTTTTATACCCTTTTTACAGTATGTCATGGCCGTTTTTATGCAATCAATTTCTAGGAAGGCCCTTTTTGTATGTTTACATTCTAAAACTGAATTATCGAGAAATTCGTTGTGTATAAATATGCGATTGTACATCAGCGACTCAGCCATCGGGATAGACAAGTAAACAGTGTGTTTAAATAAAATATTATGTTAAAATTTTGAGATAAATGTCAGGTAACAGTTTAATGGATAGTGATTAGTGTAGTGCATTTAGTGTAAGTCAATAAATAAATAGTAAGTAATGAGAAACACCGTGTGCATAAATTCACCCCATAGTTTGAATAAAGTGAAAAAAAAACATTACAATAAATTATTTCTTTGGGTAAACTAGTTGAACATGTCCTAGACGATAACAATAAAATATAAGAAGCGATAAAAACAAAGAAATCAACATGAAAACTTGAAAATATGAATATTTTGACAAATTTGACAATTTGGGAAGTTAGAATAATGAGTAGAAAGAAAAATTCATATTAAAAAGACTATTTACAAAATAGCAAAAACGTAAAACTGAATTTTCCTTCATTTTTCGCATAGTTATCTGAAAGATAGAAAGGGAAAGTAACGTTACGAGCTCGTCCACGACACTAACCGCGAGTCTTGTCCTGTTAGATTATGTTAATAGAATCTAAAACATGGTGGATGCGACGGATACAAATTTCCAAGAACTATTTGAATTGTTCATATTGAAAAGACCATTTACAAATTAACAGGAAATGAAATAATTATACCCCTAAATGCATAATCAAAACAATAAAAAAATAAACTGACATGTAAGGTACTTTGATTTATTTAAAGAAGAAATATGAGATATTGATTTTCATACAGAGAATCGACAAATGTATTTGTTTCAGTCATTCTGATAAGTTATAATTGAATCTATTATAAATTGAATATAAAAAATAAAAAAGTATTTCAATAACTCGAGTTTTGAAAAACGCATCCATCTAACATAGTAAGACTGACTGTCATTAAAAGCAGAAATTTATAAAATAAAATTTAATTATAATGTAATACTGACCTCCATTACTAGGATTCAACATTTCAGAAATGATCCTGTTAAGTTCCATCCCAACCTCTGTAGAAGTTTCCAATTCTCTTTCCAAACTTTCAATTTGCTCTTCAAGTTCTTGTTTAGTTTCTACCTCCTGTTCAAGACTCAAAATTCGCATTTCTAGATTTCCTTTCAAAATGTCAGTTTCTTCCAACTTGCGTTTCAAAAGATCTAATTCTTCAGTTGGAATTTTGCTCACGTCCGAAGCACTATCTTGAAGAATGTCTTTTTCCTTCAAACTAATCAATAATTCTTTTTCTAAATCGTTTATTCTTTTAATCAACGGCGCTTCCCTACTATTTCTGTCTATTAATAGATAAATGAATAAGAATATTATACAAGATGCTGCGGTTGTTAACAGGTAGAGCAATACATCTGAGTTTAGTATCATCATTAGTTTGTCCAATACACTACTATTTCCCGTACTATCAGATATTGTATTTATTAAATGTTGTTCTTTTTCATGTAATGATGTATCCACATTGGCGATTGGGGTCGAAGGTGGAGAATCCACATTGGGCCTATTGGTAGTTGCTTCTTTTCCAAAAAAGGAAAACAAACTGTCTAAAATTCCACCATTATCCACATTCAACATAGTTTCATCAATTAAAACACCTTCATCTTGATTATCGCCTAGTAAATGATTAGGAAGAATTCCTTCACTATTTTTTAAAGAATTTATCTCTACATCACTGGGTATATCATTATTTGGCAAATCATCTTGGAGAATTTCAATTTTTTCTTCAATTTCCAAAGTATCTATGTTTGTATTAATATTGCCATACCTAATATCAGGTGGTTGGGTTTTAGATGGTTTTGAATCTGCTTGTGACATAACTGCAATTCAAAATATTAAATTCAATTCTAAAATAAAAATATATTTTCAATTTTTACCTTGTTCAGATTCTGTTTCTACTTTTTTTGACTCAAAAGAAACTGAAGGTTCTTCAATTGCTTTAATTTCAGCAGAGCTGTTCGAAGCAGCAATATTTTCTCCTGCATTACTCTCCACATCAACTGATTTTTCTTCTAAACCATTTAAATGTCTTCCAAAAAGATTATCTCTAACTTTTTGAAAATTGGCTTCATTAGGTTGATATGTCATTTCTGCAGGTGTAGGAAAATTTGAATTTAAAATATTCGATACTCTGTGCATCTAAATTTGTACATGTAATTCAACCAAGAAGCTGTGTATATATATGTCATACATATTGTGGACATAAAAAGGGCATAGTTAACATTCATTTAAATGCGCCTTAGTTTGAATAAAATAGTTTTGTGGCGACCATGCCATGTAACCTTGCATTTAGAAATATTTAATAAAGGTTTAGGATTACTCTCAGGAAATTCCAAGTAAGCTTCCTATTGAATATACTTGTCTTTGGGAAAGACCAAAAACCTACTATCTGACCTTTGTTCCATACTTACACAAACCCAGGCGAGGCGTTTGGTCACATGATATAGTCGCCACAGTTTGACTACACTTTAATATTTGGCAAAATATATCAATTGATTAACCTGTAATTTCAAAAGAATAATAAACAATTTTTGGAAAACTCTTAATTGAGAAGATTTACTGGAATTTGAAAGAAAAACAGTGAAAGAATTGGTTCAACCCATAAACCTATTAAATTCTGACAAAATTTGAGTTTTTACTTAGTTTTTTTGTATAAATGGGAAAGTTTTTATTACACAATAGCAAATAAAAAAATTAGATAAAACTGGTATATTATTCAATATTTACCTTCATTTTGAGGTTTTTCAGATTCTTCTTTTGAAGATACTGATTCTGTTGTTTCAGTAGAAAGAGGCAAAGTGACATCCATAGATGATTTCATCTCTAAAGAACCATCTTGGTTACCTGTGCTTATATCTTCAGGTTTGTTATCAACTGATTCCAAATTTTCTTCTTTGGCTGCCAAAGGAAGAATTACTCCTATTGGATCTGTAGATGAAATAGGAGGTGCTCCTTTGCTATCAATACTTGATAAAGTAGTAGTTTCAGTCTCTTCTCTTGATTCTTCAACAATATTCAGTGTATTTGAAATAGCTTCTTTTGTTTCTTCTTTTATATCATCTACTATTCCATTATTATTTGTTATGGGAACTTTTAGTTCATTTTCTACATTAAGTTTCTTAATATCCTCTTTCTTAGGTTCAAGTGTATTTTTTGATGAAATTTCACTTTTTTTAAGATCTGTTTCAATTTCTTTTACTATATTTATATCTTCTGTGATTCTTTCATCCTTTATTGCAGACTTAATATTAATTTCATTAGATCTAACTGGAATATCATTATATTCTTCAATTTCATCTTCCACTTCAACATCATCATCTTCATTATCTTCATCATCCTCATATTCATCTTTTTGAACCCATTTTGTTAAAGTTGAAAAAATACTTTGAGCAGATGAGTCTTTAGTCTCTTCAGTAGTATTTTTAATAGGAGGTAATGAACTATCCTCTGTCTCCACCCTTGCTTTTACCTCTGGTGTCTGTTTATCTTGAACTAATCAAAAACAATATTTAAAAATGACAAATTCCTAAAATTTATGTTTACAATATTTATTTTAATCAACAAAAGACAATAATAAACCTATAAATAAAAGCAGGTTTTATTGTTGTTTACAATACTGATAAGGGAAGATAAAGGAATGCAAGTCCAATATAATGAACTTATTATCAAACATATATTTATATATAAAAAATACTGCCTAATGAGCATTTTGAAGACAAAGAAAATACTATTTTGTTGACAGTAATTGTAAATTTTTATAATTAAAAAGTTAATCACTACATGGTTGTTATAACAATTTAAATAAATTTTAAAACAAGGAAATTAAATAAACTTAAAGATTAAATATTTTATAAATCATTTTACACATTATTTGAAAAGATTTCTTTTAAAGTGACCTTACCTGCTTCCTTCTCATTGTCATTACTAGAAATTTTTTCCTTATTTACACTATTAATTGCTGTGGATAGAACAGGACTATCAGTACTGCTGGGAATAATAGAATCAAAAGGTATAGTTGTGCCATCTACTACTTCATATGGTTGTTTAACTTTATCTGGATCAACTTTCTCTCCTAGTAACTTTTCTACTGGCTCTTCAGATTTTTCTAAAAGTTCTGTGTCAACAATCTTATTAGGCTTAGCAAGAACTTTATATTCTCTAACCATATTTTTGGGAATATAGCCTCTATTACCATTGATTTCGACACCCCAAAGATCAAGTCGAGACCCAGCTTCTTTACTGAATATTTTTACAATTTCATTGACTTTAAACGAAAGGATAGAATGCTCTGGACTGTTATATCTCAATAGGGTTTTCCCTAATGAAATGGGTTCTAAAATTAAAATCAAAATAAGATTATGCGATGTAGGATACACACTTTATCCAAAATAGAAATACAAACCTGTACAGTCTTCATTTACACATAATCTTTTGTCTGATATTAAGCAATTCGTTTTATAGGCATTCAATAAAAATATAATAAAATATATTAACTTAAAACTACACATTTTGTCATACTTTGACAAATTTACCTAGGCCACATCACTTGTTTTTAAAACTGGTAATGCCATCTTCAGCTTTTGAAGTGTCACTTTTAGGCATTCATTTACGTTAATTAAACACAAGAACGTCGAATAATTACGTATATCTCCTATTTGGAATTCAATATATCTCTCTTATTCTACATGTTTATTAAAAAATAACAAAATTTTATAGTATAAACGCAGTATCGAATTGGTAAGGATAAATGATAATAACTTATTCCCTAGAAATTGCCTATCAAATTCTGTCAAAGATGTCAAGTTATTAACATTTGACACAAAAGTAACAAATTAAGCATCAAACAAATTAGTTACTTTTTAGGTATTGTTTTAACAACTATTATTGTTTTAATAGTCAAAGTTTAGTATTATTTACTGTAATAATGGCTACTGTGACATCACCCTCGATAGATCTCAGTTCTTACAGAGATCAGCATTTCAAGGTATCTTTATATGATAATGGAAAGTAAGAAGGACATAACTCATATATTTTTAGGGTACTAGAGCAGATCAAGATAGGCTGTTAAGAATTACGAGTACTTTGTATGTTGGAAATTTATCTTTTTACACCACCGAAGAACAAATTTATGAATTATTCTCAAAATGCGGAGATATTAGAAGAGTTATTATGGGATTAGACAAATATAAGAAAACTCCTTGTGGATTTTGTTTTGTTGAATACTATACTAGAGCTGATGCAGAAAATTGTTTAAGGTGAGCATACTCTTCATAATTTATGCAACTAATACAAATACAGGTTTCTCTGCTAATGTTCTCAATTTTAGATATATCAATGGAACCAGATTGGACGATAGAATTGTTAGAACTGATTGGGATGCTGGATTTATTGAAGGTAGACAATATGGTAGGGGCAAAACAGGTGGCCAGGTAATTATATCGAGATAAATGTATTTTTAAATTGATTTGGTGATATTAACTGTGTAATTACACATAGTAAAATGATACTGTTCTATTTTCAGGTTCGTGACGAATATAGAACTGATTATGATGCTGGACGAGGTGGTTATGGAAAAATAATCCAACAAAAGATTGGAGGAATTGAAACTCCTGCTTTTTTAAGATAATTTTTATTATAAGATTATTGTAAATTTTTTGTGACACTTAATTTGTAAAATATGTGATTTCTGGGATAATTTTATATGAAATAGAGACTTATTTATTATTAGCGTTTTTTTTTCACAAAAACCAGTGATTCCAAATCCATTATTCTGCGATGTTTTGTGGATAAGTATAAAATAATACATAATTCAAAATTTCATAACACTAATTAGATCATCTTCGAAATATATTTGCTACAAAGTTTCAGGTTGCTAAAAAATGAAATCAAATAATAGGAATTTATTCAAATATCATTGTAACAAATGGGAAAGAATCATATGAGGGTTAAAGAAAGCAGCTACTAATACCTTATCATTTAAAATTCAAATGAATATCCCAGGAATTATTGAAAAAGACTGTGACATCCAAATTGTAAATAAAATATGTTCGTTTTTTAAACGTAATCATACAAACTCAATGTTTTGATTAAAAAAATATTTCAGTTTGTTTATTATATTTTCATAATAAAATTTTCTAAATTGTATATTTAAATTTATATATTGGATCTTTGTTTATACATATACTTCATCCATTAAGTCTTGTCTTAGTATTACGTTATTGATCGTGCTGCTACCTATTCAGAGTGAAAATACTTTTCAACAGAAACCTGTGCAACATAAAATCTTTTTAAATTTAAATCGACAGATGGCTTTAGGGTATCGTGCCTGCTGGAGCCACATGTCACTAATCTGAACGAACTGTCACTTGTATTTATAAAATTTGTTTTCCAAAAATGGCAGCCTCTTGCTTCTGGTAAGTCGTTCGCAGAATAGGTTGCTATTATTGTTGTATTAATCATTGGTTTTAAGTGATATGTGTTTGATGTAGTGTGAAACATATTTTGTGTAACAATTCCGTTCTTCTTCGTTATACGAAAGTGAAAATTTGGCAATTAGATCTACAGTACTAATTGAAGTAGGTACTTTTCTTATTTCCCTTGTTTGTAGTTATTTATAGGAATGTTTAATATATATATTTTAGCTTATTGAATGAACCTTATGCTTTTTTATTAACATTTTAAAGTAATGGGTGATATTGAAACGAGGACAAACACACCTACTTATATTTTTATCCTTCACCTAAATATGTAGAAATAAAACTTATTTTTTAAGACGGATTTTACAAATATGAAATTTGTTATCTTTACTATTTTTGTGATATTAAATCTTTATAAATTTGTTTTAAATAGAGTTTTAAAATTGTGTTTAAAATAACATGCTTCACATACACCATGTGTGTGTGGGTGTAAGGTACCTATTAACTATCTGGGATTGGTTACAGAAACATAAAGAAATTACACCTACACTAATGGTAATTTCTAGTACTAACTACAATTCTTTTTATTTCTACTAAGAAGTCTTATCCCTTGTAGTTTCACTGATCATTAATCAGTTTGTTGGTTCTCAAAGTTGTGACTCAGTTTCTAAAAATATTTTTATTGCTTACCTATCTACATCCTCTGCTAGGATTTGATTGCAGTTTAAATTATGCAATTAAATCAGTTACTTTTTTGTAATTTCCTCTAATAGTTTGATAAGAAAATTAAATTAATTAAGAATTTATAAATATAATACCCAGTAGAAAGTGCTTTAGAACAAAGAATATTATTTCTTTGAACTTTAATAAAAGTAAGTAAATGACATATGTTATTGAGTCTATTTTTCCATTAGTTTCATTAGCTAAAAATAATCAATAATCTGCCATTTTAAGTCAGACTAACTTTAAAAGCCCCTTTTTCAATTTTTTCAATCTAGAGCTTATTGTTTGCCAGGCACTTAGACCTTATATTATTCGTAACTCGCATAAAGCTGTATCAATTTCTGGTATATGTAATAAAAAACTTTTTGTGCTATTTACTTTTTTCAGTATAGTGATAATTGTTAAAATCTAAACTTGCTTTAGTTTAACATTCATTTTTCTTGGACAATATTTGGAAAGCAGTAAAACCATTTTATAATTCTTACTAAATTTTAACATGATTCTATACCAGATAAAGTGGCAGTATGGATTGAATTCTTATGATATTGTGGATATACAGAAAACTTAAGAATATGGGAGATATATTGATAAATATTATTTTTAAAATCTCTCAATCTATAAGATGAAGTTTAACATCATCATATAAATCTTGTATGCAATTGTGATAATGTTTAAATCTCCTAGGAATGTATCTAGATATTTTAAAGTTAATTAATTTCTATGATTTGAAATTTTTGGTTACCCACAACAATTATTACCAAATATAATAATTTATGACCACAAGATAAACATGAAAGGACTTTGATAAGATATACCATAAATATACGAAAAAAACAATATTTAAACAAGTAATACCAATGTTTGTTTTTATGTTGTCACATGCTGCTACAAGTATGAATGAAAAAAAGACATAAAAATGAAAAAATAGATTGTTTATTCATTGCTCCATGGGATCAATGAACTAATCTCAACATATTATAAATAATTTGTTTTGTAAACATACTAGAGTTGCCCTTTAAGGTTTTCTAAAAATAAGTATTAATTAGGAAGTTTCTATTTCAAATGGTAATATATCTGTTATCTAGTTAAATGCTTATTGTGAATTGCAATCATATTCATCTATTAAGCTGAATCAACTTGTAGTGGTTATCCACTTACAGTGAATTGAATTTATAAGGATGGTGCTCTCAATGTGTCTATTTATTCATTTAGATCTCGATTTATAGTTAAGTTTGAACAATAATTTTAATTATTTCCTCAATCTGAAAATATAACAAACTCAAATTGATGGAAATGTTTCATAAATTGACCACAATCATCCCAAGTAGGTGAAGATATATATTTTACAGAATAATTCGTATTTATTTGAATTGTGTGATGACTGAATATTGACTAGGGAATCGATTCAATTACTGTGATAAACCTAAATGAAAAGTTCATAAACAATCTTTGATGATGGTTCAGGGTCAATTTATTTTTAATGTTTATACAACTTTTCTGTTTGCAGTCTTAATGAAAAAACTATTATCTAAATTTATTCTGATGTTTTTTCTCCTGAAATAGATATATTTAAAATTTTATACAATTTATGTTTTCCAATTACCAACTTTATTTTGTAGCATAACAACTTTCATTTCCATAATTATCCATTAAAAAAATGGGTTTCAATTTATTCCTGTATTCAGTTTATATTTTTCTATATGTTTATGAAATAACATCCTAGAAATTACATGCAAATAGTTCAAATTATGATTTATTAAATTCCTGTGGGTATTTGAACACATTATGCCTCCATGTTTGGTCTGTCCTACATCAACTCTTGATGTATCAAATATTTCAAATCAAATCAAATTCTTTCATGTGCTTCATGTATGTATAATTAGCATTGAAGGCATGGCTTAATTTTTTTCCTTTCTCCATTTATTCTTATCTTTGTTTATCAAATTTCTAATTTAGGTATACTTAATTAAAATCTTTTTATTCTATTTTGTTGGTATTTTCTGTTCTCTTTTATCTATCATCACAATATTCATCTCCAAATAATACCATACGTCTCAGAACTAATTTGTAAATTATTGTATTATTATTGAGCACATTCTTTAGCTTTTATATAAGTTTATTTCATTCCGATATTTGTTTTTGTTCAATAAGTTTGATACCCTTTTTATAATAAAAATGGTTAAGCTCCTCAAAATAGTCATTTTTTCAAGTCTGGGAACAAAAAATAATCCGAGGGGCTAAATCTGGCGAAGAGGGTGTATAAGGTAGCAATTCAAACTGTAATTCACTAATAATGGCCATTGCAATAATGTATGTGTGAGCTGGTGCATTGTCTTGATGAAAAAACACTTTCTGTTGATAGAAAAGGAGCTTTCTCATTCTATTAGAATGCTATGTCTAAAATATGATGAAACATTCAGAAAAATACAGATTCTATGTGATGAGATTATTCAGATATTCCTAGATACCAATTAAATATGACATAAATTTGAAAAAATTAAAAGAAAACTGAATAGCACTGCCCACAGATATTGACATCAATTTTGATTCACACTATATGTTTGTCAACAACGTAGAGCAGAAGAAATCACTTTAATTTTCTAGATTGTCGAGATTGTAATTTCACCAGTCCATTGAATTATGATATATAAAAGTACTCGTAAAAAAAATTCGTCTATGTCGGCAAAATAATTAAAACGACGTGTTAATACAAGATGTCATTGACAAGGTGATGATTAACCTTATGTAACCTCGCAAGAACGTAGTAATGAAAGATAAACTTGTCCCATCAACTTACTAGTTACCAGTCCTTTTTTAATTTCATCTAAATGAATACGGTGCATTATTCTAACCATATATGGCGAGCTGGTTTTCATTCTTACAGTGACTCTAAACCGTAATAGTAGTAGTAAAGAAGGTTGAGGGCGATCGAATTGATCTTTTTTTACCTGAAATCGTTAACATTTTGTAATGAAATTATATGTATACTTTATTATAAATAACTTCAAAAAATTATATGAATAGTAAATATTACCTCATAAAAATATTGAAGAACAAATATTTAGATGGGAAGAAGAGTATTAAAAACAATTCTCTTGTATATACTCAACTTTTCACTGCTAGTGCGTTAAAAAAGGCGAAAAGTGTGCTACTTAATGCAATTATAATAGGATACAAAAATAATGAAAGTGCTGTTAAATTCCATCCTATAAAAGACACTAACGATGACTTCTTTTCACGAATTAAATAACTTAATTCACTACTTTGTAAAAACTATTTATTAACATAAAATATAAATACATAAGTATATTATATATTAATCTGACTACTGTTTTCGTTGAATGTCAAGACAATTAAGAACACACTATGTGTATATACTCTCTTAAATACTAATCCTATTATATACAAAAGCTATAATTAATTATATTTCTGGTCGTTAGAGTCACATCAATACAAAAATAAGGGTAAGTATTTTGATAAGTTAATGGAACTTCAAGTGTTCAAGGTACATATGGAAGCGCTTAAGTAAGACGTTTGGTTCCTGTCAGGGGACGGTTAGTTTACAATAAATCTTAACGAATACAATACAAATAATAATATAAATAGGTAGATTTATGATTTTTATAACCATATTGATATAAGACAAATCAGAGTAGGTAATCAGAGACGATACGTTAATTGAACATAAAAAAAGAGACACATTGAATAACTTAATTGTATATATAGTTAACAGATTCTAATGCACGTGGAGATTGTTGATCTTTATTTGTGTTTAAGACAGTAGCTTTCTCTGTTTTACTCAACGTAGGAAATCGTAGGAAAGAGCAACAACATATATATTGAGCACTCTAACGAACTGTCAAAATGAGCCGATATTTATTTAAAAATGGCAGCCGTGGAGTAAGCGAATGATCTTGCCATAAGTTTCTTACTGCAGATTTATTGACTTTTTAGCAAATTAAGATCCGTAGTTTTTTCGTGGAATGAATAGACCTTCTTCAATCATGAAAAAATATTTGTGTCACACCTGACGTAATTTTAGCACAAACAGATACAAGTATTCTAAATTTTGTAAATTGCTTAAAAGCTTACTTGCGAATCACTAAAAAATATTCAGTTTCATCTGAATTCAAACGTAATAGTTGATATTAATGTCAGACTTTAATGTCAAAAAAACTATCTTAATTTGAGCACAACAGACACAGGTGTTCTAAATTTTGTATATTGATTAAAAGCCTACTTTCAGATTCATTGAAAAATATTTACTTTTATCTGCATTGTCTCCACTGAAATAGATCTAAAAACTATCTATGGTGTCCTCGTAACACAATAAAATGAAAAAACAATACAAAACAACTCTCACCGCGGAAAAAAATCAAGCCAACACGGGTACATATGAGAAAATCAATTGTTAACCCCGCGGACGCTATTCTGATGTAAATCAGCTGTTTTATGAGATTGCTTTATTGGTTAGTTCTTCTCTTTTATAAAATATACTTCATATGGTAGGTTATTTAGAACAGCGTTTTATAAAAAAACAGATTATGGATTTCGATAATGTAACATTTCATGTAAAAGAATATCGCGCACTACCCTTGTAGTTTTCTTTTAGAATTGCTCATGTACCGTCACTCGCTTCAGAGAAGAATTCCGAATGAAAAGGTAAAAAAGAAGTACTGTTAATTTTATCTATCGAACACAAACAGATAAGATAGTTGTTTACATTTTTATCTGTAAAAAGTAAATATAGTTTGAAACGACGACGAGCTCTTTCCGTCTGGTTCGAGTATATGACTATAACGGCACAGGATATTGAAGATTATTGAGATAAGAAAAAAAGTTGTATTTACGTACAGAGATTTTGATTTAAAAAGGGAACTGCTCGGTCACATATCTGATTTTTATATGACCGATTGAATGAAGATCACCAAGTTTGTAGCTATTATCCCAAGGGGGAAAATAGTTATACTGAGAGGAATTTATCTTAGAAGGCACTTGAGATATTTTTAGCTAGTATTTTGTTAATTGTGTGTGTAATTTATTTCTTGAAAAACTTGTGACTGTATTTTTCAGAATTAGTACTTACTAAGTATCCTGGTAGAAAATAATGTTAGGCGGAAGCTTGTCTATTTTAATACTAATAATTTACAGATGTTACTAGAGTTACTGTAATTAATTGTATGTTGTTGCACTTAAGACCCTTAATAAATAAGATATAACAAGTAGATAGGGATAATAAGGAGAAGGGAACGTGTTTTAAAGATACATTCTACAGGGAAGGATTACATTCTAAAAATAACGTTTTACACGAAAATAAAACGGAAAAAATGGAAAACTGAGATATAATTAATTTCTTTTACCTGGATAAAATGATCTAGTATTGTTAAATTCATCCTATTGTTGGTATAAAATATTTTTCTTTTCAATATCATAATATTTAAACTTGTTCGATGTTCATTTAGTAATGACAAAATAATATAAAGGATATTTATGTGACTCATGTGGTCTTTTATATCCAAAGTTAGGTTTTGTTGACTAATTTCATTCCAAATACAACAGCAACTAATTTTTGAATCTTTAACACGTTTCAGATGAAAATTACGTGATATTTATGTATTCATACAAGCAAAATATTTGTTGTATGCAACATGTTTTTATTAAAACGTAAATAGAGTTTTATGATTTAATTAGTTCGCCGAATTTAATAAAAGCATTTACACAATGTTGAAGTGATAAAAGGTCTACTTGTGAATAGTCACGATGACTAATTTCAATAATAAATTAATGTGAATTAGACATAAATATTATAAGAATTTTATACAGTGTGTTCCGGGACTTGATGTAAAAAATTCGGCAGTGAGAGGGTTCGTATGAGAAGTCACAGTATAATTTTCACGTTATCTACTCCCGAATTTTTTGCATCAAGTCCCAGAACACCCTGTATAATCGGATATCACTGAGAGGATTTTCAAAATTCTGATTCACAACTCTGGAAAGATTAGGGTGTATTAGAGTTGGGCTGGTCCTTAGCATTACACCCCAACTTTGATAATGGGATTCTCAGGTGACTGTGAGGTTAATCATTACTTTTATTTTATAATGAAGGAATTAAATATGGGATTAAAAGCACTGAGAGTAATTGATGATTTTATTGAGAGAGTCTGGCTACTGTTGGGAGTTTTTGGGGTTTGAGCATTGTAAATAAATAGTTTGGAGGGGATCGAGAATGCACATTTCAAGATGTCAGAATGGTTGCCTATCCAATATGCCATGGGGCACTTATAGGAAATGCTATAGCTCAATAAGTATCGCAAAATCTTGAGGAAACTGTCTTAAGTAAACTTAACATGTTTATTCCATTCTTTTTTTGTTATGTAGATGATTTTTGTATAAAAAAGTCAAACATAAAATTGTTATAAAAAAACTTTCAAAATCTAGATTAAACAAAATAATTAATTTTCTTGTTAACATACAAAATGGTATACAAAACCAATAAATTTAATCTTCATGTCATAACGTCACGAATATAACCTATAAATGCGACTGTTTTCATAATTTTTAGACTTTAGTTCATTCTCATTCAAATACCCACAATTATAAGTGTGTACATGTCAAGTTTAAATATTGGTCATTCTGGTGCTGCCAATTCATAATTGTTCTGTAATATGTCAAAACGTATTTAATAAAATCGGGTTGTGAATTGACAAATCAGCAGTCTACAACTTGAATTTAAGTAATCTAGTAAAGACATAGACATAATAATAAGAGATTTGTGTACTTTATATAATAAAAAATAGTGCCAACTCTACAAAGAAAGTTTCTTTTCTAAGGTAGAGCTATATTTGTAACACTGCCCGGTGCTCGGTGAAATGAGATAACAGAGTAGAGAAATAGAACGGAGGAAAAAATACGATATAAGAAAATAGAAGAAATACCTACAAGATTAGATAGAGATAACTATATCTTAATTTTCTTTGCATCTTGTTATAATATTTGGACATGACTTTCATTGGACGCGCAATCTATGTCTATGGTCCAAAAGTATAGAGTTGTAATCTGCCAATCGGGAATCTACAGACTGGCCAACTTAAATTTAAAGAATAGTTAGTTATACATAACCTTAAAGTAATTATAACAATCTTTAATGTATTTTATTGTGTTTATTTAATTTTTATATCTATTTTTAAGCTGCATATTAAACTTGAATAATTTGAAACGTATAATATAAACAACAAATGAATAAATTACGTCATTAACAAGTCCAAGTGGTTGAGATCACCAAAAACTGGTATGAGTCAATTTTACAAAACCATCACCAAATTGACGGAGAAACCGGATGTAACTGAAAACAGGGTTGTAGTTAGGCCACTGGAACGTGATTATTTTTACAAATTTTTGAAGCGTATTTTACCAAGAAACAAAATCTATTGAATGTTTTGAATGTTCAACAATGATTTTGTTGATAATGTTAGATAGAGTCACATTCAACTGTACTGCAAAACTGATGAAATAGTATTTCACACTCTTTCTGATGTTATTTATCAGTCTCAACAATGTGCTTTGAAGAAAACTAATATTACAGGATGTCTCTGAAACCTTTACATATAACCCTCAAATCTTTTGATTGAATAACTTATAATTGATTCTCACTCAATAATTCAAAGTATCTCATTTTTTCTCTCGATGTATTAGTAAGATTTTTGAGTCCATCGAGTTTTGAATTAAAAAAATCTATCTATTGAAATTTGTTTTCTCTTTTCTTATATCCTAGTATTTGTTTTAGTCGTACATAAAATATAGTATTCAACTTGTGGTAATGGCCACAACTCACTTTAGTTTACTGTTAGATATATACTATTGTTTCCATTGTTGTTGTAGTATAATGGAGGCGCCGTGGTCGAAAAGCTTTTTAAGAAACTGCCTAATTTTAAGCATAATAAGTACAGTTGTGATAGCCCAGTTAACTCAAAGATTCAGCTCTCCAAATCCCTGCACATCGAAAGGAAAATGTCACGAGTGCATACAAACGCCGGGCTGTGCGTGGTGTTACGACCCAGTAAGTTTAGTTATATATAAATTATAGAAAAACAAATTAACAATGAAGAAGTTTCCATGCAAAAGACGGTAAGATACATTTTATTGCAGAATTTCGGTGACGGGCCGCGTTGTTTCCAACCGTCGCTGGAATATCAACAACAAAAGAAATGTCTTGAAGAGTTTGTTCTTAATCCCGATAATATCCTCAGCGTTTTAAGTAATTTAGAGCTGACGAAAGCTCGTAAAGGAAACGCCGCAGTCGGTGGTACGTTGGTAACGGGAGTCGAAGGTAGTTACAACGCATCTGAACACTGGTCAGTACACGGTTCAGAAACTGGAAGCGCCGGAGGTGCTGGAGCTGCCGGTAGTGCTGGTGGAAATATAGTACAAGTCGCACCTCAAAGACTGAATTTGAAATTAAGAGCAAGTAAGCATTGTAATAGTAAACTATTATATATATATATATATATATATATATATATATATATATATATATATATATAAAATATATAACCTGTCTTTTGAAAAAGCGAAGGTCATCATTTTCTTATGTTTACGAATGTTCAAAAAAATTCCGATAGATGCTGCTAGCTTTCCCTTTTGCGTTAATATTTGAGTCTATATTACTTTAGAACGTATCTTATTATGTATAAGTGAATCCCGTAACCTGGTCAACCGGTTCACCAATCAAATGGCCGACTATAGGAAATAATGAAGCCGCAGCTGCACCCGTCCGCCCCCTATTACCCGCTTCCTATCAAATAATGAACAAAAAAATTTGAAATGGGAAAAAAACAAAGAAATAAAAAAAAACTCAAAAATATATCCCTAAACCTGGAAAGAACCGTTTGTTTTTAAGGCTGGAGCTGTCTTTTCTTCTTTTTCAAACCACGTTCTTTTTTTTCTTTTATCAGCCTGAAGCAGCGCGATCACAAATCTACACCACAACCCTAGCCTTGCAGAGGAACTACTCCTATATCAGGGCGAACTTCAATGAATCCTCCCCTGAAAATCTCCTCATCTCTCCCAAAATATACACAATGAATCTCTTTTTTTATGGGTAAGTGATAGGGTGGGACAAAGAAGATCTAGTAATCGTAGAAGATACATTCACGAAAATGGGAAAATAAGGATAAAGGCAATAGAAGACCTGAGAATGGAAATAAATATAAAGAAATGCAAAAGGATGGGTGTAAATAAGAAAAAAGAGAACATGGGGATGATACCGCAGTACCCGCGTTATTATATGGAAGTGAAATTTTGGTAAAGAACAAAAAGATACAGATTAGAATAGAAATAGCAGAGAAAGTGAGGATAAATATAATAAGAAATGAAGTAATTATGGAAAAGCTCAAACAGGAACCAATAGGAAAAAGAATAGTTGAAATATGTTTAAACTGGTACTAACACATAAAGAGAAGAACATGAAAGAAAGCAGATGACTGAAGTAGCAAAGGATCGAAAGGACGAAAAGAGCTCTAGAGAAGATAATGGGTAACAGGGGGAGGCAACTACAAAGTATTTTATGTCTTTACGGACTGTCTTCGACAAAAATAAACTGAAAAAATATATATTTTTATTTTGATTTAGTCTCATATTATGGGCACGTCATAGGATAGGGCAAAGTCAAACGTATTTTACACAAACAAACCACAAATTGATGATTTAGTCTCTTATTATGCCTCGATTGATTTGATCGAACGACAATTCGATGGTTTTATTTTATTTTAAGGACAATCCTACAGCATTTCGATGCAATATACTCAAGCAGAAGATTACCCCGTGGATCTTTATTACCTTATGGATCTCAGTAAATCTATGTACGACGACAAAGAAAAATTGTCTTATTTAGGTGATAGTTTGGCTAATACAATGAAGAAACTCACTTCGAATTTCAGGCTGGGTTTCGGTAGCTTCGTTGACAAAGTTGTCATGCCTTATGTTAGTACATTGCCTGAAAAGTAAGTACATTTTTCATTTATTACTTAATTGATGGGGTATTAGGTTAACACGTTTATTTTTGGTGCAAAAGATTTAGAATCATTTGATTGCGTCAAGAAATTTTGTCAGTATTTGTGTCTTTGAGCTTCTAGAAATAATTTGATTTTGTTTCACTTCAGTTTATATTTTTTTTATAATGTCAATATTTTATTAATTTACTATTTCAAACGTTAAAGATTTTACAGAAATTTAAAATTTTCGCTATTAAAATTTGACATTTTACTCATTTATTGACTACTTATCTCAACTTCCTTTAGCTCCCATTGTTCACTGCTTTTAAAGTCAATATGAATATTCTTGTGGATGCATTAAACACTCTAGAATATTCTATAACTGCGTAATCAAATAAGAAAAAGGCCATGTTATAGAGGGAAAGAAGATTAACGAATCGAACCTCGTTACCATATACAAAATTTGAGTCAATTTACAATCTAAAAGTAAAAAGTCCAACGTGACCTTCGTGAAAGACGACAGTTCACAAAAGAACAAAATTATGAAGGAATATAACCCTAGATAAGTTATTTTCCTATTCTCAGTATGTATTTACAGAGGTGTCAAACGTTTTAAAAAACACATTCAACCAATTGTTGATTTTAAATGATTTCTTGACGAATGTTCTCTGCTGATTGGAGCATCGTTCATGTTTTATTCACTTAGACTCGATTTTTATCAAATCCCATAAAACTTAATCAGCTGGAGATATTAAATCGTCGTGCGACTGACACACAGATGCGCTGCATGAACATTTGGCCATGAGAAAGTTTTTTTAAAGTGGCTGTCGCGTTTACTCGCAGTCGATCAAAAACAACGACGTGTTGATGATTTAGATCAGTGTTTAGCCATATTTACACGTAATAAATTAATTTTTTCGCGTCGATATGTGACAATGGATAAAACGTGTTTCTATCACTTCACTCCTGAATCAAAACAATACTCATCTGAGTGAATTGCAGCCGATAAACCACGTCCAAAGGTTATGGCTTCAGTATTTTGAATTGCGCTTGGAATATCGTTCATCGACTATATCAAAAAACACCAAAACAATGCACCGATTTACAAGTCGATGGCGATGATGGTTAAATTGAACTAATTACTCATCGAGCTTCTTCCTCATCCAACGTTTAGTCCAGATCTGGCCCCCCAGTGACTATATGCTTTTCGTGAATCTAAAAAAGTGCTCGCTGGTAAGGAATTCAGCTCAAATAAAGAAGCAATTGCTGAAACTGAAACCTATTTTGATGCAAAAGACAAGCACGCCATCGAAAAGTTGGAGAAGCATTGGAATGATAATGAAATAAAGTCGATTTTTGCAAAAAATGTGTTTTTCTTGGTTAGTCACACGACTTTTTGAGTAGTCTGGGCTACTGGAAGTTCATGGAATATCTCTTCTGCGCGAAATAAATTTGTTTGGGAACAATTCTCTAACCAAGGGTAAAGTCTAGTTGGATGTATGTCAGGTTGCGACATCCTGCTACTGAATAGAAAATTCTATTATTGTAACTCTCAAAATGATGTAACTGCGAACGAAAAAATCTCGTACCATTTTCATATATTCTGCAGAATTAACAGCTACTGAATCTTCGCGTGCATTTTTATAAAAATATAGACTAATGCCCATTTTTAAATAGAAAATGAAGAAACCTTCAAACTTTAAACCGATTAATCACCGGCTTATACTTTCTACTTTAAAAAGAAACTAGATCAGGAATTAGAGTAAATTTTTCAAAATAAAGAACAAAACAAAAAAATTCACACACATATAAGCTGTTAAACATAAACAACATTTAAATTTATTTTACACGAGGTAAGATATAGGAGAAACATCCCGTTTGTTGAAGATGAGGTATTATGAACATGAACAAATTATTTTAGTTCTTTTGTGCCAAAAATTAGTATTGATTTTTCTTGTATTGATGATGTTTGTGGGAAAATATTAATGGTATTGAATGTTACAATTTTTTTTTACTACAATGTATTTTATTTACTTTAAAAGTATACAGACGAAAGTACAACTTTTCTATTATTTTTTTTTTGTTCAAATATACTCTGATTTTTTTGTTTATCATGATTTTTAGTGACCTTGACTAATTAATTATTAATGAAGTTTTTTCAATATTGGGTATTTTGCAGTAAATATAGTTATTTTTTAAAAATATAACTAAAATGTTTACATTGGACCATATAATTTTGATTTTATAATTTTGACTTAGGAATCGTTTATGAAAATCTATTTTAATATTCATGAAGAACATTTAATGAAAAGAAAGTTAACAACTACAATTGACGATCATAAATTGAAAGAGGAGTCATTTAGAGAATTAACTAAGCTAACTATTTTTCTATCGTGATTATACAGTTAGTTTCCTTCATCTTTTTAATGTATTTTGTTGAAATTTTACATATAGATTAGTCTTAATACTCATACTGTTAGATAAATTAACAATTAAAGAAAAAGAGGAAAAGTTCTGCAAATATTATCCGGATCACGTGGCTCATTCTCGATGGTTTCATGACCATCATTGGCCCATTTGAATACAGAAAACTCATACACTCTTCACCACCGAATTGATTTCGTAAACGCCGTAGAATTTACGTATTTTCAATCCTTTCCTACGAATGACAATACTTTGCGCGTTTAATTGGAGTCGGCACTTGACGTTTACTTATGGTCGTAGTACGCGAGTTAAACGTGCGTTCGTGACGAAGACTATGTCATACTGTTAAGCCGGTACTACACGATGCGACCAACGTTTGCGTCAACATTCGCGTTTCTATGTATGACTGAATATTGGAGGAAGGCTAGAACCTTGGTTTTTCGTACAAAACACGTGGCATTCACACGTGAGAGGACAAGAATTGTGTGTAGTTGTACAAGTGTTCCAAATTCTTTCCAATGCTGGGATCAAAAAACCCAATTGCCATGGTCAAGGTTCCAATTTCCAACATTGAAAATGAAAATTTCGTCGAATGACATGCGACTACGACCACACGTCACGTTGCGTCCAATCATACCAGTTTCCAACATTGGAAGCATTCGACTCATCGTGTGGTATCGGCTTAAGTAAGGGACATGATCAAGCCGCGACCTTAAAAAAATACTGGCTACAACGTTTGTTTCGGATTATAATTGAACCGTTTTCGTAGAATACTTTATGATTCTGATTGCTGATTTATGTTCAAATAAAGAATGATTTGTAGTTAGCTCTCTAGTTTTTAAAGTGGCCATATCAAAATGGGTAATGCTGATCAAAAGTTCGTTGATATTGAAAATTCAAAAGAATGTTTGATTATTTTTAAACGTGAAAAAATGTTTTTTTACATCGATATGTCATAATAGATGTTCATAGAAAAATTTTAATATACTTTTATACCCGATAAACAAAAATGTAGTCGAATTGCATCCAAAAAATGTGGTATTTTGAACTTGAAAATGTAAACGTAAATAAGAAAATTGAAAAAAAGTTTTACTTTTTATCTGTATTGGATATAAAATATTTTTTTATTTTGACTATTTTCTTGTGGTTTGTATGCGTGTGTGTGTTTAGGGAGGATGTAAATTTTATTATAAAAACTGTTCTATTGGCTACTCCAGGTTGCGGCGCCCCTGTGATAATTGTGTAGCTCCTTATGGATTTCGACACCATATGACTCTTGACAAAAATACGCAATTTTTTTCAGTAAGTTTCCTGAACAATCGTTTCTTAGTAAAATGTAACTTCGATTTGTAGATCTGTCAATTAAAATATTCTGAATCTGATTTAATTGAACATAGTTGAATAAATAATAGACAAATGATATTTAATAACAAAAAAATATATTAAGTTGTTATTAAATCTCGAATTTTGTCTTTTAAAATGAAAAAATTAACTAAATTATGTCTCAACCTTTTGGTACGCTGTCTATGTTGTTACTGCTGGTTTCTAGACATGACAATGTGAAATCGATTAATCGAGGAATCGATTTCTCGGATCAAATAAGTCGATTTTTCAAATGGATATATTGGACTAAATCGTTTCAGTAGATCGATATTTCACCCTCGATATTAAGTTTTTCTTATTTTAGTAAAAACCATAAAATTATTTACAATTACTTGAATGTTTAATTATTCAAAAACTAGCGAGATGGCTGTGTGTTTAGTTTCCGTTGCTTGTAAAAAACTCTCTGCATGTAATACACTTGCACTGGGAAGGGCTGAAACGAAGAATTTAATCATTTATCACAGGTAGTTGTGGACCTAAATTTTGATCTTATGCTTTCCTCGCAAGAACAAAAAAACTCGATTTCTAATTGGCGGCAACATCGCAAATGATGAATGGAACCATTTGGATTCCGGTAGACTTGATATTATCAAATTCCCTGAATTCCTGAACTATAAAATCTCAGAGATTTTTTATTATTGTATCTTCTTTGTTTTTTATAAAATGGAATCATAATTACATTGTAAAAATAAACTTGGGAAGAAATAGGTTTTTTGGAAATCGATTTTTTAAACCTGGATTTTTTTATGAATCGATTTATCAGGCTACGATTAAAATCAACTCTTTTATGGACCCAAAATGAGTTTCTCAAAAATTCAAGAAAATAAACAATCACATAAATAAGAAGATCTTTCTAGATATTAGTCTAAAAAAAAACAGCTTAAACAACTCGCTGCTGTTTGTAATTCCATTATACCCGGACAGGACCGGCTTCACGGCCTATGTCGTGGACGAGTTCGTGACAATATTCAAACCAAAATATACATAAAAATTTTGGTTTTTAGCAAAAACTCGAAGAGTGTACTAATCCATTATGTCTGTGCTTATTAGGATTCACTCGTAAAAATCCAACAATAAATTATTGCTTGCTTTCATTATTACTATTTTATACTATAAATTATTCATTGCTTGTTTAAAATTTTATTTCGAAATGCTTATATTCTATTATTATTTTTTAAACATGGAAGTTTGCCAACTTCTAACTATAAATTTAAATTTTAATGATAGCAAATTTCTGTGATTTACAAATTGGAGTTACGAACATCCTTTTCCCGATCCTTTTTTGTCCTTATGAAATCGATATATTCTTTCATTTTATGTTCTCTTCCAGCTAAGTCATAATTTTTGCCTGATTCATTTATTTGTATGGTATTTAGTTATATTGTGGGATAATGTGATTGCTTAATGTCGTAGGACACATTTAAAAGCTTAGAAACGCATTTTGTAAAATAGTATGTTGTATAATAAATACTGTAGATGTCACTACTCGTTTCTCAGCTTTTTCTGATTTAAAGTACAATACTCATATTTGTTGGTATGTGTATAATTTTTTCGTTCGAAATACTGGCATTATTTAAGCTTACATTCAAGCAATATTTTTCCATTATCAATATTCAATTAATATTTATAATACTACTTGGTGACATATGACTTGACACATGACATGTGGAGTTTAACGTGACATTTGACATGTTAAGTCTAATGTGACATATAACATGTGCAGTTTAACGTGACATTTGACATGTCAAGTCTTATGTGACACATGGCATGTTAAGTTTAACGTGATACTTGACATGATAAGTGAAGTTTATTTTAATATCTATTATATCTAAAAATTGTTTCGATAATTTTTTAAGGTGACAAATTATGGATGTAACAATGTTTGAGAAATATAAAACCTATAACGCTATAGAAAACCTATAGACTACCTAATGTGATTTCTTCTAGAAGAAACTTTTGTTTTAAAAAATTTTGAAGGTTTTTAAATATTTGCTTAGTTTTGAAAAGCTTACGTTCATATATTGGACATTATTAGATCATTGTAAGCTTAAGAATATCCAGTATATCAAATACAAGGAGTTTATTTGGTTATCATAATTGCATTATAAAGAACTACAACTACTTAAAGTCCTGACAGGTAACAAAAAAAAATCTAGACCATCAATCCAGATCAATATGTTTAAAATAGTTGCATGTGTAGAAGAGGTTTAATCAAAACTGTTAATATGTATTGATTAATGCATACATTGCTTCTATATTGGTCCATTCATAGATTTGAGAAAGGTTTCAATATATTAACAGCATATTTGATCAATAAATACTGTAATGTATTGATTTGCTCATTTATTGATTTAGTTGTTTGATAGTTACTCTAATATACACAAATATATTGAACGAAATGTATTAATTGATATATTAGAAGTAAAGGAGAGCTTAAAACATATTAATTCCATATTTGATTGATAAGCACTTCAATATATTGATTAATATACATATGTAGTGCATTTTTATCATTCAGAGAAGCCTAAACCATAAATAGTGAACATTTTTTCAAATAATTCAATAAATTAATCAAAATGTATGTATTAATTTTTATGTATTGATTGTTTTGGAGAGCTTAAAACATATTAACAGCATATTTTATTGATAAACACTTTAATATATTGATTAATTTACATATATAGTGCATTTTAATCATTTAGAGAAGCCTCAACTCTTTGTATTGTATTTTTTATGAATACTTCAATACATGAATCAATATGTATGTATTAATTTTTATGTATTGATTGTTTGGGAGAGCTTAAAACATATTAACTACATATTTAACTGATAAACACCTCAATATATGGATTAATATACATATAAATTCGATTTATATTATTTATAGATCTTTTATTCATGAACTCTTCAAGTCATATAATAATATATGTATATTGATTGTTTGGGAAAGTTTTAATAATGTTTGGTTAATAAATAATTCAATATATTGATTAACATACATATTTATCAAATGTTGGTCGTTAACGACAGCTTCAATAATTAAAAGTGTATTTTTTAGATGAATATTAATTGATATTCTTATATTATTATGTACATTGGTCGAATATTGATCTTTTGGGAGAGTTTTAAACATATTAAATTAATGAACATATCAATATATTGATTAAGTTAATAAATCCTCTTGATTTTAGGTCTCTTCTATTATAAAATTAGTGTTTTCTATATTTTTTTGTCTTGTCAAAAATTATATAAAAAAACAGTTTATAATAGAAGGTAGGTGTAGAAACCCATAAATTGAAAAAAACATATTGATTAATATGTACTTTGTTCAATGGGAAATCATATTTATCTGATATATTGATCGTCTGCTTTAAAACATTGTTAGGTTTGTCCTGACAGGTCTATTCGTTAATTTTTTGGTCAAAGTTGTAGTTTTTTCACTAAAACATAATCACAAACGTTTTAAATTTGCCATTTGTATATTTTAACTACAAATAATAAAATTTATTTCGTATTATCTAGTTTGTAAAAGTTGTATATTATCAAATGACTTAGTTGCTTTCTCATTTGTTTATATTGTATATCTAGCATTGCTTCACAATATGATCGTTACGTTTGTGACTAGTTAGTGTGGTATTTAGGTCTTATTCCCACTTATGATAGGCACTGAATAAAGATGCGATCAATTTTTTTGCATGAGTTGAATAATTCGATGCACAACTTCGTAAACATGCTATTTATCAAGCAAAACAATATAAATAAATAAAGTGGTTTCAACTCGACGAATATCAAACTATTAAGAACACAGTATCCGTGTACAAGCTATCTTAAATAATAAATCTTATTGCATACAAAAGCTATAATTAATTATAGAAATGGATATTTATGTAAAAGTTTGACACGTTGATGTAACTTCAAGTGTCTAAGGGACACTTCGAATCACTTAACATATACAAGGGGGTTCAGAGAATATAATGTAAGTAACGTACAGGTAAGAAAGTATCCAGGTACAAAATACAATGAGCCTGAAGAATACATTCTAATATGTAGTGATTTTTTCCAAATTTTTTACAATAAATTAAAAAAAATTATTTGAAAGTTTTCTGAAAATTTTTCTAATATTTTCAATTGTTTGTTTTAAAAATAGAAATATTCCCTTCTACAAAAGTAATTTTATGAATAATTCAATGAAAATTGATAATTTTGGTGACTGTAGGAGGTATTTATTTGATTTGATTGCCTTAGAAAAACGACGATAGATTTACGAATTTTTTCCGAGAAAATTATACATTTTTCAAAAAAAGTGTAAGGGACTTTTTTTGTCAAGAAAAACTTACCTTACAACGTGTTTTTTTTATTTTCATCTATCTTCACCTCAGTCTGAAATAATGGGAAATTTCGAAAATCAGATTTTCTAGATTTTTTTCAACTTTGGGAAATCGATAGACCCCTGAAGCTTTTCCAAAATCAACTAGTATACTTTGAGATACTTGTAAAAAAATCAATCTCTTAACTTGTTTTTTTGGTGAAAAATTACCTCAACCGAACCAAAATACTGTTAGATTTAAATTTTATTAATGGCGCGTAATTTAAATTATCGAAAGTAGTGAATACTGCTAACTCCAAAATCTAAAAATTTTGAACTTTATGTTTAGTTTTTGTGACATTATAATAAAATTAAAAATTCTATAATCTGAACGCATCTTTAGTGGCATGCGGAAATATGGGAATGTGTGAATAATTTTAGTATAAGTGAAATACGTAATGGCATGTGAAAAAATTTTTACATAAAAACCAGGGTGCAAATCTATTTATAGTTAAATAGTGACACACAGTTATTAATCTCCAAAATATTATTTTATGATTGCATGCAAATATAACTCATCGACAGATGTATGTGATGAAAATTTTGTGAAGGTGGAGTTGAATCGATATTTTTAATTGATCTTAAGAAAACTGAGGTTTCATTATATGATTCGTTTGATATTTCGTCATCGATCTAAGTTACACCACATTATTGGTTCCTTTTGTAATATAATATGTTGTTATACTACATATTCAAATGTTTGGCAAGTAGAGAGATGGAGTTAAAATAAATAAGTCGAAATTATTTTGTTCCTGTTGTATTGACTTATATTATTTTCTCTCTCTTCTTCTCAAATTGACAAGCATAAATGATATACTAAAAATTCAATGGGATTGTCAGTAATCGATTTACAAGTGGCGAGAGATTTTATTTATTTTTACCAGAAAAAACGACCAGAATGGAAATTTATTAATCGCTATAAATGAAATTCTTTGTTTCTTCTACAATTTCGTCAATTTAATAACCATACAAAATATTTGTGGTTCTTCTTTACTTGATGCTGCTGAAAAATGTATTCGCGCTACTTTAGGTGTTCTTCTTCTTTTTCTTCTTCTTCTTCTCTATCATTGTCAGGCAGATTTGTAACATCTATTAATCACTTAAACAAAATTCTTCATTTGTATTACGTCAACTAAATAGAGTATTTACTTTGACTTTTGGATATCAAAATATTTTTTGCATAGTTTTCGTTTCTTCTACAACTTCATCAATCCAATGATCATCAAAAATATTTGTGGTTCTTCATTACTTGCTGAAACTGAAGAATTTGTTATAGTCTTACTCGTGCTTCCCATGACCAACCCAGTTCCATTTTAAATATGTGACTTGTCTTAATGAAACAACACTTTCTTCTTGACCAAATGCGGCCGTTTTTGCTTAATTTCTTGTCTCAAACGTTGCTATAAGTTCTCATAATACTCGCCGTTGATAGTTTTTCCTTTTTCAATATAGTCAATGAAAATTATCCCACGCATATCACAAAAAACCGACGCCATGACCTTGCCTGCAGATGGAACGGTCTTTGTCTTCTTTGGAGCGGTTCTCTAGGTCTAGCCAGGTACTTCTGGGACCATCCTTGTATGTAACTTTTGTTTTTACGCAGTTATTAAATTTTCTCCATGGCTCGATGAGTTATGCTTATTATAGTTACAGTTTTTTATGTCAATGTTAGTGTTTCCGAGCCATAAGTCAAAACAGACATTGGTCAAACACCTTTGGTTTGAGACATGTCGGTATATCTGATTCGAATACATGTCTCAGCTTACCAAATGCAGCATTAGTCAGTCTCTTCCCATTCGGATTTTTTGTCCCAGATATTTGTAGGATGTGAACTTTTTCAGTGAATTTGTAAACATGGAAAAAATTGATTGTCGTTACATGATACAATATTTTTATTGGAAAGGCGTTAACCTAACCAATATACAAGTTGAACTAGATTCTACTCTGGGTGAATTATCAATATCGTTATCAATAGTAAAATATTGGGTAGCAGAGCTTAAACGAGGGCGTACGATCTGCGAAGACCAGCATCAAATGTGGTGACTACTATAACAATGTTAAAGAAAATCGACAAAGCGGTACTGGATGATCTTCGACTGAAAGTGCGCGGGTTAACAGACATAGTAGTTGTTTCAAAAAGTGCGGTACATCGTGACTGAAAATTTGGATGGAAGATGAACTGAAATGGGAGAAACGGCTCAAAAGAAGGCAAAGACCGTTCTATCTGCAGACAAGGTCATTTACCTAAGAAGAAACTGTTGTTTTTCAAGATAATACACCAGCTTACACATCCGTTAATGCAGTGGCCAAAATTAAAGTTTGAAGTATTACCCTATTCGCCAGATTAAGCCCCCTCGGATTATTTTCTATTGCCTTGAAAAAATTGCTCGGTGGTCAAAAATTTTCCAACAATGGAGAGGTGATGTCGACAGTTAAAGGCTATTTTGAGATAACGTTGAAAAACAAATATATTTTTTTCCAAAATTTTTATGTTTTCGTTGTTGGGACCATCCTCTTACTAAATTCGACTCGAAACGAAAATCGTTATCACAGGGGAAGGTAGTATAATGATGGTGAATCTCCATTAATAGGTATTTCGAATATTATATGATCAGAACGTGGAATAAAGTCCATATTTTCCCATAGGCACATAATTTTATTGATTGCTTTGCTAATATACCGGAAAGACAAACTTTTTTGATGAGTACGTTATAAAGATGAGATTAGATTTCATACAAATTCATTTCAAATGTTTATTTTATAGGAAACGTGAAATTGAATCTATACATAAATATGTTGTCGACATCACATTCACGTAAAATTATTTCCCCTTTTTCAAAATATATCACTTATTTTTCATCGCTACCACCGCCTCGCTCACCATTTGTTAAATCCATTACCGACAATCCTACAGAGTTAAAATTATAGTATAATTCATCTGGATTGAATTGTACTCCAGGTATTTTCGATTATTTATCGATTTTGATTTTATCTGTAGTATTTATTTATAGTTTGATACACCCTTGCGAAGATTGTGCAGCTCCTTATGGATACAAACACGCATTGAAACTATCCACCGATACGCAACAGTTTTCAGTAAGTCCGCGTATAAGAAACCAAAAAAAAACCAAATAGTAACCCGCCGCCAGTCATTTGATATTACTAAACCGCCCAATAACTTACTGAAACAATATTAAATACACCCCCTTTTTTTCTTTCTGTAAACATTTAAAACCCTCTCTTAAACAAATTATTATTTCGGTGTTGGTTGTACAGAATGTTCTACATTGATATGTTTTGTAGAGTAAAATAAAAAATACGTACAAAAACCTCTCAAATTTTTATCTAGTACACAACAATTTCATATCGGATTATGTTCCAAACCAGACATTGAATTGTATCTCATGATGATAATTACCCTACTCTACAATTTCTTGAGATGGAAACTGGTCTCGACTCAATGTTGTTCTCATCATTGTCTAATTTCGCCATTTTAAAAAAAAATCCTATTTTTTAGCTACTCTATAAAACATATCAGTTTAAGGCATCCTATACAAAGAAGCTAACAAGTAGTATCTCGATCTTCACAACAGATTTTTCAATTTTAATATTTGAAAAAAAAAAAAATAATTAGAAGTAATACATAACATTTTAACATATTGGAATCGACTTCTTAGTTTTCAGTTTCATTTCTTTTGTTCTGCTAATCATTAGGGCCCTATAATAAATGTGTTTTTCGCAAAAATCTTGAAGATTCTAAACTTCCTGGTTTTATATTGAAAAGTACGCTTGGTATATACTACAACTTCAAGATAAAATTGTTTACTGTGTCTTTAAATATGACACAATACGAAAAAAGCTTTGGAGAATACCAAGATGATATTTCTTGCTTCAAACTTATCGATTTGATGCTCTCTCTGTGCATTGTAGGAAATCCAGTCGAAAGCTGGTTTTCGATGTGACATTAAATAATCTTATAATCATCATTTGTTCGGTCAATGGAACCTCCTTTGTCCATTTCAGAGCAGCTTCGCCATTTACAATACACTCTCCACAGTTTTTTCGTTTCAGAAGTGTAGTGGTGCACCCAGGTTTCATCTAAATTTATGAATTCCCTTCATTTTGCTTAAACCGAGTCACTGAGACCTGGGAATTGTTCATTCGAATGCGTTTTTTGGTCCAAAGTAATCAACTGCGGTTCCCAACGCGAGGATAGCTTAATCTATGGTATATAGGAAAATAATCTTTAATCCCATAGTCGTCTAGTACCATTTGGTGATCTTTTCTGATGGTATTCCTGGTTGATGCAGGTATTTTGGTCGTTCCGAACGCTCGTATTCAGTCAAATTCTAAGTACGGCTGCCTAAAATTTTGATGTAGTGAAAAATGATTCAGGGTCTCCGTACATCTTTGTAGGCGTATATTTGTTTTCAAATTTCTCCCATTTCCAGAAAAAACTTCACAACTCACTTAATACGAATGTTACACAGAAATTAAAGGTGGAAAATGGATGAAATTTTAGTGGGAATTTCTCAATGCATGTGAAATAGTTTTCTCAACTTGTCCTAGTAAGTTGAAGTCGGAAAGTTTTATATATAGTTATATATAGGGTTATTCATTTTCAAAAAGTACGATTACTAATCCAAAAATTAACAGTTTCCATAGCCATAAAAAGAAGAAGTTTCCAAATTTTTTCTTCAATTTATTACAAATATTCAACGTCAAAAATGTAAGCGGTAGCCGAAAAAGATCGTTTAGAGTTCTTACTAAGCCTCAACCATAGAGTTTACACTTTCCTTTTTTTCTAATATTGAGCATTACGTTGCCCTATCAATCTAATTTTCAAACTTTGAGTCCGCAATATTTAAATTCTCCTGAAACTACAATCTTTATCGTTTTACGAATTTTTATAACAAACTATCTATCAAAATTATACTTAAAACTACATTAAATTTTAGAAAAATTCATATTTAACTTGTAAGCTTAGTTCCTCGGCTGGAGATTCTTCCATAGGAAGTGATATTCGGCCTCAGTTATAGTATATAAACAACTGGTACTTAGATGGAGTGAAAAATAATATTAAATTGGACGCAACTATATTTTGAACGAACGACGTTAAAAGGTGGAAAAGCTGGAAACACCTATCCCCAGACACGATTCTGGGACTTATTTATAGGGGATGATTGCAGCTCTCAACTGAATTCCCAGTTGTTGGAGCTCAATTTAATGAGATACGGTTCAGTCTTTTGTGTGGTTGAACTCGGGAAGGAAACGGGAACACAGATAGAAATTACTAAAAAAGGAACGTGTAGGTAGTGGAGATTTGAATAAAAAGGAGCTTACGCTCTAACATAAAAAAACTGAATTCATATTTTTTTTAAATATTAACTAAACAGGAATCTATTCTATTCTTTCTGTTCCCCAAATAAAAACGAATAAAATGAAAATACAAAATTTGTTTGAATTAAAAGATTTATTAAAAATAACTAAAATATTAATTGATTTTTCGAATGGAGATAACAAATTAATTCCCCTGGAATGTTGGAATAAATAAATATGAAGTGACTACTGCGCCACAATACGTGAATAAAGGAATAATCAAAATGTTTGAAGAAAATCGTAACAAGCCGTATAGCATGTTACAAACTTAATATCTACAAAAATTACTTAAATGATTCTATAGTTAACAAACTTGTCACTAAAACCAACAACTATACGCAGTAAATCACAATTTTCTGCTCATCTTGAATTTGTTTCCGAGGATGTGAGTTAAAAAGTGATTAGAGCACGAAACCATCAGATCGTGTAAACTCTATGATATAAACGTCACCAGATTTCAACTCTGTTAGAATACAGTCAGTAGAACAATTAATCGTTTTGAATAGACTGTAACGGTATCGAGTAAACTAGATAGCTACATCTTCTAATCGAAATCGATCGATCTTTCCATAACTGAGGTTTCAATATCCGAAGACTTACGTTATTTGCAGTGTTTTAATGCTAAGGAAAAAATTTTCAATTGGTCCTCGATCTAGAAGCCTTCTAAGAGATCCCGTACTTATTAGAACCTCTCGGTCTACAGAATGCTGTTGAAGTCTCACCCTTCTGGGGTGTTTCAGAAATGTTATGAGAACTTATAATATATAATGGAAGAAAATAGTTAATATGACAGTCCAAGGCTTTCGAAACCTTTATCGGCTGTAACTTCGAAACACGTCTTCCATAAATGTTTAAGATATGATCTAACACGTTAGATGACCCCCATCAATATTAAAAATTTATTAAAGTTATTGTAATTTTGAATTGTCAAATCAATATTATCAATGAGTGCCTTTTTTTCTACGTATTTTTTTTTGTAATTAACCACTTTCGTTTTAGTAGCTTTGAATGTTACGCATTGTGTAAATAATGCTTTGAATGGCTATCTTTTTAATTGTGATTTTTACACTTTTTAACTTTCTAGGTTATGAAGATCAGCATTTTGTAATAGGACATCTAATAATAGTTTGGTGTTAGATAACTTAGGTAGTGAAACTAATCTATTATTTTTTTTTCATTGTGTCTGCCAATAGTCATATTATATCATTATTATCACTTTCGGATTTACAGTTTTATTCGTTATCAACTTAGATATCTCAACTTCATGTTTATTATTATAATTTTGTTTATGGTATAATTCAAATCAGCGTTTTTCAATCTGTGGGTCGCGGAGCCTTAGTCGGGGGGTCGCCAACTGAAAGAAAAAGGCAAGGAACACAATAAGAATACAATTTTAGTGAGAAGAATGGGCTTGTTTATTTTCAAAAGTTTATCAAATCGTGGTGTTATTTTTGAAACGTTAATAATTAAATCACTTTCTAATTGTAGTCTATTTCTCTTTTTAGTCTCAATGTCTACCATTGCAGAAAACGTCAGTTCACACAAGTATGAAGTGGCGAATGGCACTAATAATTTTAGAGCTAGCAGCTAGCTCTGAATATTCGTGTTTTCTTTTCATCCAAAACACGACACTTTGGGAATAAAATTCCATTTTAAGCATGCCATCAGCAGCTAAATCTAGAAGAGATTCTTTCATATTTGTGGTGACATCAGCCAGATCTATTGGCTTGTCCAAAAAAGGGTTTAAAATCCATCTACGCCCATTGTCAGCTTCTGTGTGCAAGTCTGGAATGTATGTCAAAAGTTTCCCTTGTAAATTATGCAAGCTCTGTATCAGGCAAGGAATGTGAACCCTTACTACAAAACTTTGGTTTGATGCGTTATCTTCAACAATCTCCTGAACACATGGAAAAGACTCAAATATATCGTTTTGCAGAGAGGATGACCACAAACGAAGCTTTGCGTGAAATGCTTTGATTTTATCTTTAGCTGTTAAAATATTTTCTTCTCGACCTTGGAGGTGCTTGCTCAAATTATTAAAGTGGCTAAAAAGATCTGCCAAAAATTCTAAGCCAAATAGGCTCACAAAGACGATTAGCATATTCAGATTTTGCATCTTGTAAGAACATTAACAATTCAGCTCTCAGTTCTAGAACTTTTGTCAATACCTTTCCTTTGGATAGCCACCTGGCCTCTGTGTGATAAAGGAGATTTTGATGAAGAGAGCCCATATCTTCACAAACGATTCTAAATAGCCGAGTTTGTAAGGCTTTACCTTTGATAGAATTCACAATTTTCGTTACCTCCTTGAATACGTCATTTAAATCAGAAGGTACTACCTTAGCAGCTAGAGCCTGTAGATGAAGAAAACAGTGTGTCCAGGATATGTTTAGCATTATCGATTTTAATTTCGCAAGGAGTCCGCTATTTTTGCCAATCAATATCGTAGTTGAAAGTGCTTTCTAAAAACATATCGTACAAACACTGACCAGAAGTGTTTGCAGGAAGTGCTTTGCAAAATAAGATTTCTTCCATGATACTCTCGTCTGTTTCAAAGACTACAAACTGAGCACAATCTGAAACATCTGTAGATTCGTCAAACTGCTTAGCAAAGTGTTGGCTGTTCTTTAATTTTTCGATTACTTGTTCTTGGATATCATTGGCCATATCATTTATTGCGTGAAATTGTATTATCAGAAAGTGGTACGTTTTCCAACTTGTTTGCCTCCTGCTTATTGACCATAATTTCAACCATACGCGACTTTGTAGCTAGCTAATAATGCTGACTCATTGACACTGGATGCCTGAAAATAAACAAAACAATATAAAAGTGAATAGTCAATACAAATTAAGCACGTGGAACCTTTGCACACCAAAATTAAGTTTAATAAAAAGTTGTATGCAAACAACAAAGAAATAAACATCATAAAACATCAACAATAAAAACAGCAACAATTAGAAAAATTACAACAGCAACAATTAGGAAAATACTATTTTATTACGGCGACTGGAAGTGCCCAACAATGCGGTGTGGCAACGTCGCCGTCGCAGTTTAGTTCGCGTGAGTTGGCATCCAAATTAAGTCGCGTGTAGCTTTACCAACTTTACCTTGTACCTACTTTCAACACTCGCGGCTTGTAGAGTAGATCTGAATATATATAGATAAATGTATGAAAATAGAAAAAAATCATTAACGTAGTCTTTTAATTAAATTATATTATTTCTTAGTCTTTCTATGACACCGCCTATGTCGCCAGAATTTTTCAACTTGTAAAGGGGTCGCGAAATCAAAAAGATTGAAAAATACTGATTCAAATGAACATTATAGGAATAAACGAAAATAGATTTACCGCGAAAGAACCTTACATGGTTCGCATCGACAAAGTTTTGTCATTTCTTCGAGAGTGTGTCTAATGAATATAATCTCACTATCGGATACATTTATGTTTTGTTTTTTATTAATGCATACATAAACATAGTTCTAACTAGTCGCTATATTAAAAATTTATTCCTTTTTAATAATTTTTCGATTATTAACATACCCACTTTTCAACTAACAAATTTATTATTATTATATGAAGGTAGAAGTACTTAAATATGCATATTTTGAACTGTTTTACATTTTTGTGAATATTTTTTAAACCTAAGTCATTTTCTCACTGTCATCGTGTAAATGGACAACAATCTCTCATGTCTACTTGACCTACAAAGTAATCGAGACGGTAAAAATATTTATTGTACTGTATACTGTTGAAGGTTCAGTTACTGTGTATGATTTGTTTTTGGTTGATAGCTTTATTTCAAGGTTGATAAAAAATGAAAATAAAAATCCCATCAGCTTATACAACTTGAAAACAATCTTGTGTAGGAAGGTACATCGAACTCATATTTGCAGGTATAAAGACGGTATCTTCAATTCCTGTGTTTAGCTTGAAATGTTTATTACCGTGAATAAAAGAAGAAAAATTATGAAAGAGTTAACAACGGTCATTGAAACAACTCCGCTGCCAAAGAAATCCTTCTCGCCTCCAAGCCCTGAACTCTACCTTGATTTCCTAGACAGGTTTTCTGCGGTTTCCCTGTAACCTGGTGAACCGGGTTCACCAGCCAAATGGTCGACGATAGAGAATAATGCAGTCGCAGCTATACCCTCCCGCCTCCCATTTTTTCAAAAAACAAAAAAAACAGAGAAGAACTGTTTTTACTTAAGGAGCAGCTCATATTATATAAGGGCTAACTCCAACAAACCATTTTTTTTCGTTCTAACTTTTTATTCATGTTGTCGTCGATGTAACCTTCGGAAACCCCCTAGTGACAATATATTTATGCTAGAGATGATCATAATTCCCTATGAACTCAATTACTTTACTCATATGTCACTTATTCAGTATTATTTATACCCAGGAGTCATCTTGTGAAACGTTTTGTATAAGCATAAAGCAAAAAATGAATTATTTTACTTTAAAACAAATAACACAAACAATGTACATATAGATAACCTTTATATGCACGAGTTGATGAATCTGCAATCGGAACCAGATCACCAATGCACTACCAACATAAAATTATTTACGGTCTCTTCATTCTTTCCAACTTGATATCTATTTATGTTGGCAGATCCGTCGAGGGTTCTAAAAGGAAAATAAACAATCAATTAAAGTAGTATGCTAGGGAAGTGATGTAAATAAATAGTTAAATCATTTTAATTGATACACTTGTATATGAACATTAAAATTCCAAGCAGTCTAAATGTAAAACAGTTTGAAATTTCTTCCTGCTGATTTCCAAAAATATGCTATGTTCAATTGTTTCTCTACTTAGCGTATGGTCAAACAAGCTAACGTCTCTGGAAATCTGGACGCGCCCGAAGGCGGTTTCGACGCTATAATGCAAGCTATAGTTTGCCGTAATCAAATCGGTTGGAGAGAACAAGCTAGAAGACTGTTAGTGTTTTCCACTGATGCTAGTTTTCATTACGCTGGAGATGGAAAGGTAAGTTACCAAAACTTTTATATTTGCTCACATTATGTAGCAAAAAAAAGTGAAACTATAACTATGAATTGATCAGTAAATACAGATTCGTGAATCAATATTTCAATCAATTAATTCCATCAAGCGTCAATTTGAATATTGAATTTTGAAATCCATGAATTTAATGATTTTACAAGAAATAACATAATTTAAAACCGACGAATCTTAACTAATTATTTCCCAGACGATGAATAACGTAAGTATTAGGAAGCTCGGAATATATTAAAGTTAGTACACTTTGATTTGACACATTCTCAATACGAAAACACTTATATTCGTGTTTAAATTTCGTCAAATATATATATCCTGGGGGTTTTAGAGGTCGTTGAACACGAATAACACCAGGTGCCCAGGGTGGCAGACATCTACATCGTTAACTGGAGTCTCGTGGAAATTCGTTATGAAGTCTACGGAATATATTTATATCCTGGGGTTTTTGAGGTCCGTGAACACGAATATCACGACGACAATATGTCTTGGGTAGTAACTGGTGCCCGGTGTGGATGGTCTATACAATAACTTGGTTATATACAAAATTCAATATTTTCGAAAAAATTTGAGATATCTATTACGCCTGAATCAATTAAGAAAACGTGTTTCTAATAGATTGTTTATATTGGATTCCTTCTGTTTCATATTTGTAAAAATATACAGGGTTAAAGTTGGAATAAATTTTTTTTAACAAATATCACTATGAGAATTTAAAGTATCTATAGTTGTGAAATGGTAACGTTGTAATAAAAGAAAAAGTACATATACTTGAAGGTGTATCACGGAACTATAATTGGACACTATAAATAATTGCAGATGTTAAATCTCTGCACCTGGTGAAAGATGGTATGATAGGATTAAAAAGTAGAGAGCGAAGAATAGTTCCTTTCTGAGCATCATCGAATTTTCCTACTGACTATGATCAATATATAAATATCGAATAATTGAAATGGTATGAATATGGAAAGAATCTTTGAGAAATGGGACGTTCTGACAAATAAATTTCCATCAAAAGCATTGAAAGTGGATCTGAGAATGCCAAGATTCAAACAAGACTGGGAAGGTCTTTTCCATTGGTGCTATTGGTCATTCGAGAATCAAAGATCGATATAATTGCCAAGAAGCATAGAAGAGCAACTGGTTCCTCATGTTGAAACCGAGTCCAACAGAAATTGACGAGAAGATGGTGTTGGGAAGAGGATCACCTAATCACAGAATTCTTTGATATTACAAGCGAATGTAGAAAAAGCTTCGGACGGGAAATTTGTTGGAACTAGAATGTGATCTTAAATTTATCCAAATGCTAGAGTTCATAAAAACCGTTGTGCTGGAAGGAGACGGTAAATGAAAATATGTACTATCTATCCATAATTATGTTTCCAATTAAAAGTTGCCCTATAGAACACTAAACATTTTGAAATATCGAAATAGCTTTGATTGTGAATTTAATTCCAGCTTGGAGGCATAGTGAAACCGAACGATGGCAAATGCCACTTATCCGGTGATGGTTTTTACACGGAATCATCTTTTCAAGATTACCCTTCGATCGAACAAATAAATCTGAGCGTCAAGAAAAATTCCATAAACGTAATTTTCGCCGTTACGAAATCCACCATAGAAATATACGAACAACTTGCGAAAACTATAGAAGGTGCTTCTGTCGGTAAATTGGAAGGCGATAGTTCCAATATTGTTACGTTGATAAAAGAACAATACGAACAAATTTCATCGACGGTTGAGATGAAGCATAACGCCTCCAGCGCTTTGAGCATCAAATTCTTTTCTAGGTGTTTGAACGCCTCCGGGGCGTTGGTTAATACCAACAAATGCGGCAAGATAAAGGTAAGGGTAATTATCAATAGGAATTTTGACTTTGACATTTTATAAATTTCGTAGTTTTACATTCCAGTCTTTTAAGTAGGAAGCAATTTGATGTTCCATGTACCTAAAAATCTTCCTCGTATCTTAACATTCTTATTTTTATACATGTTCAACTGCTTCTCTTATTCACCAATGGATTCGGCGAGATAATGCCAGTTTTGTCCGGGTGAATAAGTAACTATGTAAAAAGAAACAGTTTAGCTTCTTCATGACTGCCGTCATTCCATACAACTCGACGAAACCTTGGAATTTGTTGTAATGCAAATTAAGATATAAAGACCACGGTTGGCAAATGTGCTGGGATGATGGATTCACGCCTAGACCCGGGCCTAGGGCGAGATGATTTGAGGAGCGGCGAAATTTTTGAAATGCCAAAATATATCCACCTATCGTTGGTAAATCTTGGTGAAGTGTACAAATTTAAAAGTTAAGAGTCTTTCTCAAACTCGTTGCTATGCTCTACATGATGCCTTTTAGGCGTTAGATAAAGAATGGTCTGCAATATTGAATGCGCTGAAATTCATTGCTGAAAGCAGAAATGAGAAACTGAGTACAGGATCTGAAGCTACGGGATTGTGACGGAAGTTGCAACTTGCAAGTAATTTTAGATCGATTTAATGCTGCTAATAAAAAGCTTCAAGAATCTCAAGCCGATTTATCATCCGTTGTGCAGATCTAGTTATTTCAGGATAAGATAAGACAAGATAATAAACTCGTTGCAAAACTAGAAGAATTTAATCGCATAAATGAATATTTTCTCATACTCTCCTTGGGGTTAGTTTCCATATCAAACTGCTGACATGCGGTAGATTATTCTCTACAGTCAGTGAGAATGTGCTTAATAGACACAGGAACGTGTCAACTTTGAGTTTTTTGAAGATAGTCTTTAAGTCATTGGCAAGCTGGGATTTCAGGAGGATTCTTCAGTGATTTCAGTGTGCGATAGAAGCCAGAGGGGAAAGACTTTTATATCAAGAGCAATGAGAGTTTGGTAGATGTCGTGAATGTTTTGGTCTATATCAAAATTGATAAAATTTATTGCAACATTAAGGCCGGCGAGATAAACAGGACCAGGGCGGCATCAAGCGTAAATCCGTTACTGGTAGTAACCTTTCAGGAAGTTTAAAGTTGACGAGAAGTATATGAAACTTCACATAAAGCTGGGATTCATAAACCAGTTTATAAAATCACTTCCAATAGATGGAAATAGCTTCAAATATTGGTGTCGGGACAAAAAATTCGTACAAACAGTTTGCTTTAATTTAATTATTTGAATAATAAATTTATCTCATTTGATATTTCTTCATTACATAATCTTAGAAAGTGTGATCGATGTGCTCACTATTTTCAGGTAGGAGACGTTGTTAGTTTCAAAATCGATCTCGAAGTTTTAGAATGTCCGAAAAACCGAGCGGATCATTTCCAAACGATAAAAATTTATCCAGTCGGTATAAACGAAAGTCTGATAATAGATTTGGAAATGTTGTGCGAATGTAATTGCGAACGACCTGGAGATAAGGTAAAACAAATACCGCGTCTATTATTATAACGTTAATAATTATATTTTTCATTTAGTATTATAAAGAACAAGCGCCGGCTTGTTCGTCTATGGGTACGTACAAATGCGGTATCTGCGAATGTTACCCCGGTGCTTTCGGACCCCATTGCGAATGTCTTCCCGACGAATTACCGACTAATATTACGGCGACCGACTGCATCCAACCGGACATACCGAACGCAATCGAATGTTCCGGTAGAGGGCAGTGTGTGTGTAAGAAATGTATTTGCGAATCTAGGCTCAGCGAGAACGAAGTAAGTATAATAAATTTACGGTATCATACATTTTTTAAACTACAGTTTATTTAACAATCTGTGCCTTTTACGGTACAATAAGTTGAAATTATGACATGTAGGGAGGATTTCCAACGATAACTTTCCATATGCGCACTTCAGCACGGGTATCGAACAGTATGGGTCGGCTACAATGGTCCTTAACACTTTGTTTTGGAAGCGCTGTAGGATCTCTAGGTTTGAGTGACTGGTTCAGCCTTATAGCTGGATGCCATAGGTCCATATAGACGAACCAAAGGATCTATTGTGTCCCCATTTCTTTCTGCGATACACACTGTTTGCAGCTGATCTGTTAATCCCATTCCTCTTCAGAATTTCAGCACAGAATGGGGATGGCTGTAGCTGCCAGGTGTAGTTCTCTGGAGTTCTATAGTGTTTAAGTCTAGCATCATCTGGTAGTATTCGTATACTTAGGCGGATACATTCAGTAGATCTTCTCTGGTTAAAGCTTTCCAGGAGTGACTTGTTCTGTAGCTGATACCATAGAAGGGTTCAGGTTCTATGAAGGGCTTGTCTGCCCCTTCTATAGCAAGCTTATCAGCTATTTCGTTTCCCTTCGCTCCGATGTATCCCGGAATTTTATTTTTCTTGTCTAGTTCGTTTCATTTTTCTAGAAAATCCCAAACGAGTTTGGATTTTATTATATTGGAGCTAAGAGCTCTAATGGCAGCTTAGCTATTGGACAGGATTATGATCTCTTGTTTGCAGAATCTAGATTGAATTGGACACATTTTTTAATTGCATAAATTTCTGCTTGGTGTATTACCCAGGCTTTCAGAGTTTTCAATTTTTTTTTAAAAATTAAACTTTTTTGGTATCTAATATCCCAACTTTTTTAAGGACGGTTTTTCCTTGGTGATCTCTGAACGTTCTGAGCTTTGGGCATGGGTTGTACATAGGCAAGCCAATCTTGGTACCTTCCAGAGATTGTTTCTCGTGGTATTCAGACTAGTACCTCAAACCCCTGCTCAATACGCGATGATTGGTTTCACAATTGCCGTGTACGTCCACAGTATTTGGGTTACAACCCCAATTCCTCCTCTGCACACCATCAGGACTTTTTGTAGTTATCTTCTTTTCATATTTGTTCCACTATTTAGGGAAAATATCTGATCTGTTTTTCACTCAATGATTCGCCCGTCTAGCTTGATAGGCTTGAGGTCATGTTTTTTCTTCTTAGTTGGATTGACCTTTATTCCCACCGATCGACACCATCTTCTTGCCAGGAGTTCAGTCAGCCTATATAAGTGTTCGTCTACTACTAAGCTCCACATAAGTGGGGATGCAACTCCCCCTTGTGAACATTCCCTGTTAGCATTAATAGAAATGGTGTCTTGCCTTACTAAGTAACGAGTGATAATCGTGATTGTTTGCCAATCATCCAATACATTTGTTAAAATTTGAACCCAAGCTGTTTTCTCTTGGTGAATAAATGTTTCTTTCAAGTGAATCTACCTTCCAGATGAATGTCTAGGTGTTTGGTAGTGTCTATCTCTCCTAGTTGTTTAGGGAGACAAGTGTCTTATTTCATTCTCCATCTTTGTAACCATTTTTCTATTTTGTTGAGGATTATCCTGCAAATTTGAGGATGCTCCGTGACCAGTCGGGTTGTTGATAGGTCAACAGTGAACATTAGGTATCACAGTTTTGAGGAAGATGTTGCTTTGGTTGGTAAAGAAGCATTTTATGGCTCAGCTATTCAAACACTTGACTTATGTCTACGAAAGCTACGATGCAGTTTCTTTTATGTTCTTAGTCATTGTTTGACCAATCGACGCCTTTGTTTTATCGTACTATGCTTGCTTCGGAAGCAATGGGTTGGAATGAGATCAATTCGTCGGGATTTTTCGATATTTCTATAACATGATAATCTCTGCAACTTTCTACTATTTAGGAAAGTGTTGATATGGCATTAAATATTTGTATTAGTGTCGCTATTATCTTCTTGGTTAAAATCAGTATCAGTTGCAGTATCTTTTCATCGTATCCTAGTGCTTCTCTTGATTTTTTCTTTTGTAATTACCAATTTAATCTCATTGGGTTTGAATATTCTTATAGAGAGATCCATATGACGAGGGAATTTTTCATTTTATTATCTTCTTCATTTGCACTTTCGTTAGCTTTAAAGACGTTGCTTATGTATTTGGCGAAGGCGTTTGATATTGTATACATATATGTCAATATTTGTTTTTCAATAAATTTTTAGAGAATTTATGGTAAATATTGTGAATGCGACAACTTCTCTTGCGAACGTCACGACGGTAAACTATGCAGCGGTGCCGATCACGGTATTTGCGATTGCGGTGTTTGTCATTGCAAAGACGAATGGACTGGTACGAATTGCGCGTGTATCAAATCGAACGCTTCTTGTTACGCCCCAGGTGTTATCGATGGTAAAATTTGTTCGGGACATGGTAGATGCGAATGCGGTGTTTGTATTTGCGACAGCAATGAAGAAGGTCCTTATTCGGGAAAATTCTGCGATAGGTGTCCGGTGAGTTATCGTCGAATTATTATTTATCTATTATAATAAAAAGTTTTATTTTCTTTATAGACATGTTCGGATAGATGTTCCGAATTCAAAGAATGTGTCCAATGTCAACAGTACCAAACAGGACCTCTTAAAAATCCTGAAGACTGTTCTAGTAATTGTACAAAGTTCACCCCTTCCTCAGCCGATGTGATTACTGGTAAGTATAATTGAATACCTTCGGGTGATATAGGTGAACCTTAAAATTTGTTTTAATTCTTCTAGTTACTCTTCTTTTCGGGATAATTAGGATATCCCAGCTTGTGTAGCAAATGCAACAACAAAAATCGAATCAAAAACAAATCCTCACTAATTCGGGTTATTCTGAATCTTCCCGACATTTATGTTTTTACATTTAAATTCCTTCGGTCTGTATATCATTTTTCAATAAAGTACTGTCATGAGTTTTAATACAATTTTGAACGTTTTGATTTTCAGTGATGTGTCTAGTTTTGGTGTTTATCGGTTATCTACCATAAAAAGTTGATAAAGTGTCATACTACTGATGTATAAGAATTAATTGTCGATTTTTTACCATTAGGTCTCGTTTTTGCCAATTCTATACCTTTTCACTACCTCTATTTTTTCCTAACCTCAATAGGTCTCGTTTTTGCCAATTCTATACCTTTTCACTACCTCTATTTTTTCCTAACCTCAATAGGTCTCGTTTTTGCCAATTCTATACCTTTTCACTACCTCTATTTTTTCCTAACCTCAATAGATCTTTATATAGGGCTCTTGTCTACTTATTCCTAGATGTGCTTCTCATTTTTATCATATTTCTCTTTTTACTATCTTTATGGTTCCTTAATCTCACTTTGTGTCATAGATATCTTGAAAGTTGTCATTTTTTATTGTTAAATGATCTCATTTTTGTCATTTTCTGTCTCTACGGCTGTTGTCGACTTATTCCTTGGTGTTAATCCAATTTTTATATTCCACTTTTCACCATCTTTATTGTTTCTTAACCTCACTATGTCTTTAGGACTCTTTTCTACTTATTCCTAGATGGAGCTCTAATTTGTTTTATCACGTTCTTTTCGCTAGCTCTGTTGTTCCTAACCTCACTTTGTGCCCTAGATATCTTGAACGTTGTATTTTTGTAATAATTGTATAATTGTTGTAATTTTGCTGATATGTAATCTTATTACCATCTAGTTTTTGTCATTTTTAATCTCACTATTATTCCATTTTTTACCATTTTCTGTCATATCTGGATGTTGAATTTTTGAATCTTTCTTTAAGACAGTGGTCTGTTTCTTCCTTGATGTTCATTTAATTTTTATATTACTCTTTTCACTATTGCTATTGTTACAATGTCTCACAATATGCTGTAGATATTTTTTTGCTGATAATTTCACTACTGTTAAGGAAAGTTTGTTGAAACTCGTATGAATGTCGTATGTTGCAAGTTTGTTGAAACAATTTAAGGAAAACAAATTGAAATTGTGAAAGTTTTATTTGAAATAAGAAAATCTAAAGTATAAATCCACTACAAGACTGCAAGCCACAAATTAAAATATTTTTCTTTTTACTGCTTCTAATATTTTTTAACATCACTAGATCTTCTAGATCTGTTGGCTACTTATTCTTTGGTAATTTTATATTCCTCTTTTCACTACTGCTGTTGTTTCCTATTCTCACTAGGTATTTTATTAGATCTTCAGTCTTCCTACATGTTATTCTTATTTTCATCTGTATTCCTCTTTTCATTAACTCTATTGTTTTCTAACCCCACTAGGTCTTCTTTTTCCTTATTATTCTTATTTCAATATGTGATTCTTTTTTACGAAACGAAATAATTTATTTATCATTTATTTTTCCAGTTGATGCCAAAAATAGCGAAGTGCTATGTGCGTATTACGATGAGGATGAATGTAGATTCAAATACGTTTATTATTTTGATACCGAAAATAAAATTCAAGTGAGAGCGCAAAAGAATAGAGATTGTCCTGAAAAGGTAAAGTATCTTGTTTCCCGATAACTTTTTAATATGTCTGAAAATCTGAATTTATGAATAGGTATATGTTCCTGGTATCGTATTGGGTGTAATAGCAGCAATCGTTCTTATTGGTATGGCTGTTCTTTTACTATGGAAACTATTGACTACAATACATGATAGAAGAGAATTCGCCCGGTTTGAAAAAGAAAAAATGATGGCAAAATGGGATACGGTGAGTATTGATAAATTTTGTATGTTCCAAATTTTATTTTTGTTCGAAATTGTTGGTAATATGTTTTTTTTTTGTATATTTCAGGGTGAAAATCCTATCTATAAACAAGCTACTTCGACATTTAAAAATCCAACTTATGCCGGAAAAGGTTAATCTACAACAGGATCTAGTATTTTTTTAAAATTTTTACTGCCATTTACAGTGATGGATCGATACTGCTGAACAATGTTTAATTAACTCATTACTATCATAAATTGATTTTTTTAAAAAAAGCAGTATCTGCATCTAAAAATCCAGCTTTAAATCGGTGGATATCTTAGTTGTACATAAATTGTAATAAAGAGGCCAAACTATTAGATTTGAAAGCACATGTATTGATTTTTCAAAAATTTTCTTCATTTTTGAACTCGTAAAATTTTATTTTTCTTTCCATCATAATTTCCATTAAAATATTGTTGAGGATGAACCCAAAATTGGGAACTTGATTGATAAAATATTGTTGGTAATGTACCCAAAGCTGGGAACTTGATTCAAAAGTTGTGCTAATGCTTCATGATTTTAATCCAGAAATTTGAAATGCAATTTTTCAACCAATATGAGATTGTCACCCTCCAAAATATCTCCTATACATATTAACATTTTCTTATAATTTTGAATATTTTTTCTGTTCAATTTGTTTTGTCTTCGGAAATTTTTTCCGTTTTTCAAATATTAATAACAAATTTTTTTCTATAGATTTTTGTTCGCTTACAACAAGGTGATGTAAAATACCTCTAGTAATATACAGAGTAGTCACAAAAAATCTTATGCCTCCTCTTTTGTTTATTTTAGCAATTTTTTTGTCGAACTATTGACTGTACACTATTGGTTGGTGTGATTATTGTGGAAATTGGTGCTTAATGGAAAATGTTAGGAAAATCAATACAGTTTTATTGAATTTGTTCGGATTTCAATACTGATTTTTAAGATATTCATCCAACTGTTCCGTAAACTTCCGTGCCATAATAATATAACACACTGTATTTGAATATTTTTATTGTTTTGAATTGAAAAATCGTGTTTCCAATTATTGCTATTGTATATATCATTATCAGGAACGGGTCTCTATGATCCTCTAAAAAACCACCCCCACAAGCAACAAATACTACAAAAAAAATATTTTTTTCATTTCATTATATCTCCACATAATGTTTAGAAAAATTTATTGAATATAAAGGACCAGAAGATACTTCAGTGTGTGCCCGGCTTATAATAATAATAATTTGGCGTTTTCAAGGTACCATATATTGAAATTTAGTACCATATGTACCAATAATTGGATTAGTTGCCTTTCAGTTGTTTTTTTTTAACCGAATTTATGAATTAAACGAAAATATAGCTCCCCTTGTTTATAAAAACATCGCATTTCATGGAAAAATGTCTGTTTCCAAAGTTATTGGCTAATTAAGGTAACCTAAGCTAAAGTAAACCTAACCCAACTAAAATATAGGTCTGTTCTTCTGTTCCCAATTTCAACGTAAATAAAAGTTTAACAAACAAAAACTTATACAATTGATTTTTTCTAACTGTACTTCTTTCTCCTCTTTGGCCATAAGCCCAAAAATAGGTCCCCCAAAGTGAAACATTTTGTTTATGAGGATAAATGGATTGTACGACCTCGAAAACGCCAAACTAACGATTTTCAACCAGGAACTGTAATCAAGAATCTTTTCAGGTACTTTTTTCGATTGATATTTCAAATTTCGGTTTTCCAAACAATAATATACATTTGAACTACTAGACCTGTCTTGACGACTAATTATTATTGGAATTTAATCGATTTATAAATATTTTGAGGTTAAGTTGTTTCGAATTTGGATGTTTTTATCTAAATACTGGTGTACATGGCTAATACAAGAGAAGAACTAATAAAAGCCGTCAACAAATTGGGAACAGAAGCAGGAAATGTCGGTCTAGAAATAAACCAAAAAAAAATCAAATAGATGAAGATAGCAGAAGAACAAAAAGACGAAAGAGGAATGGACCACCACGAGGATACACAGGTATCCTCGTTCAATTATTTAGGGATAACAATGAGACATACTTCTAAAGGAACGATAAGGGAGAGAATACAAAAAGGATATTAAACATTTGGAAAAAATAAAAAGTTACTAAGACTAGTTATTTCGTACGCCATGGAAACAACTGTCATAAATAAAAAGGAAGAAGAAGACCTGAAGATAATCGAGAGAAAAATCCTGAGAACTATAGTCTAACCAAATATTATAGGAGGTAGTGAGAGAAAATTGAAGAAAAATGGGAGGAGAAAATATAATAAAAACACCAAGACTAATCATGAGAGGGAAACATACAGAAATGGTGAAGAGGATACCACAACGGATACCTCTATGGCCAAAAGACAGAGGCAGACCTGGAGAAATTAAATTGAAGAAGATACCAGAATCCTAGAAATAGTAAACTGGAAAGTCAAATGAAAAAACGGAAAAGAATAGAGAATAAAGCTGACAAACGAAACTAGGACCAACAAAAAACTATAACAAAAGAACAAGGGGAGTAATCGACCCTAATAAAGGGATATAGGCGCCTCAAACACTTTATTTAATTTATTAATTTACTTTGAACTTATTAATGAGAAATGTATTAATCTAAATCTTGGATTTCAAGTGTAGGTCTCAAAATATTTTAAGAAATTTTAATATTCGTTTTCCATTTTATCATAAAAGTTACTGAAGTGGTTTTTTTACAGAAAAAGTGTATCAATTCTCAAACGTTCATGGTTCTTGTAGGGCACCATGTAGATATATTTAAATGAAAATAACTGCCGTACTTATTTAGAATTGTCCCTAATATAAAATCAAAAAATATTTATTGTTTTTGATATTTTAAAAATAATTTTTGGAAAAAATTTAATGGTTTTTAATTGTAGATTTATAAACTTATTTGTAATGCAATATTAGATCTGACTTTTTAACAATCCTTGTTGAATTTTTGAATTTGGTAACATTTTTAGTTTCGAAAATGTATTTTTGAATATTTTATTTAAAAAAATGTGCCTATTTCTCGAATTAAGTGTCTTAACAGGACTAATTATACAAGTAGTTCATCCATTTTTCATAAATTTTAAATTTCTACATATATTTTTCTTCTTATTGTACTAAATAGGGTATCTCAAATTTTTTTGGTCAGTTTTTATGGTTTTTAAAAGATATCCCAAAAATTGATGCAAGATTTTTAATTAAATAGAAAGTCTTTATTTTAAGTAGCTAGTAAGTTGAAGTACACAGAATAAGGTTAGGTTAGGTTAGGTGTTTATTATAACACTAACATAACCTAACCTAACAAAGGTTTTGCTGCTTATACACATTTTTTTGTTGAATATTGTAATGACCAGCCCTGGTACAGTCTCCTTGAGTTTTTCAATCAATCCTTTTACATTTAAAGTGGTGAAAATACTAATGCCATTATATTTTGTATAAAATTTTAATATAGGAACAACCAAACTTTCAATTACCTTTCTATTTTTTCAGAACTGAAAATTTGTGTATCATGTAACGTTCCATATTTGATAATCCTAAACTTTTAGCTGATATATTTTTTTTTCTGTTTTTATGAAAAATTTACCACAAAAATGGAATAAACTAAAATCTTGCATTACTTTTAGGACACTCATTATAAGAATTTTTTATATTGGATACTTATGCTTATGAAAAATGTGATGATCAATATTTTTATACATATATTTTTTTTACAATTGTTAATGTTACTTATATATGATATTTATGTCTAACTTTTTACGAGTTTAATAAGAATCTCTAATGAATATTCAGATAAAGCACAAGATTTTTTAAGAGGACTCATGCACTAGTTTTCCCCGATAAACCCTAATTGTCAAGTTAGTTAGATTTTACTTCAGGTATTTTTAAAATAACCCAAAAACTTGCCTTTAAACTTTTTAAGGTGCTAATTATTGATGTTGATTTTAAAGCAGGACGATTCTATATTTGATTAAATTGTCGTGAGCTTATTTGAACATTCATTTAACGAAGCCTAGTACTTAAGTAACGCAAGTCATAAATATTAGGTATGTCTTTTACTAAATTATTATTTTCCTTGTAATATATTTGTAAAACTTTTGTTTGCATGGGAGCTTAACAGCCATTTGTCGTATATATAAATATTTACATGTTTTTAGCTAATACTTTATAAAAAAATGTTAGCGTAACATTATGTGAATCTTATTCTTGATCGACTGTTAATTGATTGTTTAGATTTATTGAAAAAGTGGATAATAAAAGGATTTGTTTTGATAATCAACTTCGTTTTTTATTATATTCCTGTCAATTTTATTTTCCTGGAAATAACTGTATAATAATCAAAATTCAATATTCGGGTTTCATTTCTGAAAAATCATTATGTGTTATAACCTTAACTTCCCCGGCAGGAAACTCTTCCTCAGAAAGTGGTATTAGACCTCAGTTAAGCGGCTATACCAACGTAACCCATGAAAAATTAGGTGATTTTCGGGAAATTTTTTTAAAAGAAAGTACTCGATAGAATGTTTTGTTTTGTTTTTGGACATTATAAGGTATATTATCAGTTATATTTTAATTTTTTTTTTACAAAAATATTCAAAAATAACGGAGCTATGTGCTGTTTTCGGATGTACCAAAAACAATTCACCAACATCTGACATAATTCCGGCCGAATAAGTAACTGAAACAAAAAAATTCAGAAAGGTTATTAAAAGCTGAAGGTATTTCCTATACAATGACCTACGATTTTTGAAAAATATCAAAAATTAACATAATGGCGTAGTTCTGACAAAAGTGTCGTTTTTGGGGATATAAAAAATGGTCATTTTTTAAATGTCAAATTGACAATTGGAAAGTGGAAATTCAAAAAGGTCCAAGTGCCAAAAATATTAAAGTGAGATATTACATTGAACATGCTTAAAAATCACCTTTCTTGAAATACTTTTATTCAGTAAAGAAAACATGATCATATGAACTACATACATTAAAAATAAAAACTCGGATGAAAAACATGACAATTGCTAGAAGGTTCAAAGTGACAAGAACAAGAAAACGTAAAACGGGAAGGTTGCAGCCCTCAACTGGATTCCCAATTGTTGGAGTGAGTTGAATTTGTAGTTTGGTGGTTGGATCCTTTGCGGTTGAAACTCCCAACCTGGCAGCTGTAGAACAGCGAATATAAAGAATAAAATCACAAATTAACTGAAATTGATTCAAAGTGTAGATAAGTAGAGGAAGAATTCGAATACATAACAAACCGAATGGCACGTTACACAATGTATTAAGATATTCTGGTCTAGAAATTTTTAAAAAAATCGATTTTTTGCATATCTCCAAAGTTTAGACCTTTAAAAATATGTCCTAAAATGGATTTTGAAACATTTGCATTATTTCCATTTGCATTTTTTCTCAAACTTTAAAAGGGTTTTTCTCGAAAATACTTTTTTTGGAGTGGTTGACATAATACCTCAAACTCTACCCGACCGATTTCCTTGAAATTTGGTGGAAATCTTTTTTGTATATCTATTGCGTCTGTATTTCATTTTGGCTTATTTTTAAAAAATTGAATAAGGTCAAAGAAACGTGCAAAATATTGATATTTCATGTCGACGCAATTTTATGAGTTTTTGTCAGTCAATCAATGCGATAGCGACATATTTACAGATTGAGAATTTTTCAAATTTTTTTGTTCCAGTTCAAGATGCACCATTTATGTCTTCGAAAATACCATGCTGGCCTATATAGATGAGCATAATTCGCACGCAAACCATTAATAAGCATAAATGTGGACCTTCGTAAATACTGATAGAAATAATTATGGGTGCAGGCTAAATCGTTAGAAATATCACCAAAGGTTAGTCAAGGTAAGGGAGGAGGTGCTAAATATCAATGCAAGATCTGACCCACGCCGGAGAAGCGAAAATGACTTTATTTGAAGAATAGAAAATAGGTTAGGGTAGTTTATTCCAAGTATTGTAACTTACATCGAAGAATTACCCTTTTTTCAATACTTACGTCTGCTAATTCAAAACAAAAGCATTGTTAAGATTTTAATCAGAAATAAAAATATAATAAATAAATTATTTACAATATTCTAATCTAGTGTTTTAAAACGGTACAAATTCCATAAGAATCTCTAACTAGATCAGGTCCACATTGTTCATTTTCTGCTCCTAATAGTTTCAATTCCGCTTTAGGCTTTTCTTTTATTGTTTTTTTGTGTTTTCTAAGCACCGATTTGGGTTCTACATTACGAGTTGGGATGTATTCTTCCTCAGTTGGTATAGTGAAAACAAAATGCCTCGATATTCTGGCGGACCTACAAAAAATTAAAAAAATATTTTAATAAACAAATCTGTTTATTGGCGACAAAGTAATTTCGTCATTTATGAAAGTTTGACCATTTAAAGAATTCTGCAAAATTCGGAATAACTGGTAATCAATTCCCGGCCAAGCCCCACGAGTTGCCAAAGACATGTGAGGCCTCGCATTATCAATCTTTCCGTTCCACCAAACTGACAGCATGAGCTTTTTTGGTTGTTTTTCAGCTTTCGATGTGATTTGTGCTAGTTCATCGTGTTTGCTCCATGATCGTTTTCGAACTATGTTATTGTACAGGACCCTTTTTTCATCAGCAGTGATGATTCTTTTCTCTCATTTCGTTCATATCGCAAATTCCTTTTACGTAATTGTACAATTAGAAGATGTGAAATTACAACGTTATAATTTTTTTATAGTTGTTTCATAGTTTATTTAGTTCCATTGATCCCATAAACAATTTGAGTAACCTAGAAGGAAATTTATTTCCATATATTTTACATATCAAAGTTACAAAATTCAAAGCTTCAAAAGACCTTTTTTGGCCGTTGGTGTAAAGCGACTGAAATGAAGTTGAGCCCTTATTATTTATTGTAACTGAACTAAATATATGTTAAACCACGTATAACCTAATCTAATCTAACCACGTAGTAACCGTTTATTTTAACTTGACATGCTTTCCCATTATTTACCAATAAGAAATTCCTCAGGTTCTGATAGAAGTCGCATGGTACGTACTAAGTAATGTTCATTTGAATTTTTAGAGTGAACCCTTTTCATTTTGTTTCGCGTTAATTTTATGTGTACATTTTTTTTATTAAAGATGATTATTCAATTTTGTTAAGCAGTTTAAAATTATTGTTGTAAAATGTTGATATGCACTCCGACATAATTTAAATTAATTGATAACAAATCTTTTTCAACAGTTAAATACAAGAAGTCGATGACAGTATCGAAACACAAACTTAAAGAAATATAAACTATAATACTGATGGTTCAGCAAGTCAAATTCAATGTACAAAAATTATTATTGATCTTGAAGATAAAACCCATATAAAAGGATCTTATTTCATAGTTAACAAACAATTCCAAACTTCTGATAAAAGCTTTGGAACGCAAAGAAAATGATATCAGAGATATCTTGTGTTGAGAGTACTTGTGCGCATGTATATCATTGTGTGGATGACCTCTTGTATGTGTGGAATAGCTCATGCGCACGACACGTGCCTTAACAGGCAGACAGTTCTATGTATGTTCTATTATATAGATGATTCTTATTAATAGGCAATAAAGCCTTTTTTATTAAGAGTGATTTTTTGAGTAATCACGTACCTTAACATCATGTTTTTGGAAATATATTTAATCATACAAAACGTAAATCGTTATGCGATTGAAAAGTTATTTATCTACAGATTTTTGGAAATATATATAACATGAATATGTAGTGGATTCTCAGTATTATTTAGTATTAACAATAATTTTATATAAATAAAAAAGTATATACTGTTATTAAAATAACTTTTAAGCCACTTTAGTAGTAATGTTTGATATAAAATTGAAAATAGAAGAATTAGCGGTAGGTAGGTACTAGTAGATTAAAACATATTTTTTTTTCAACTTTAAAAATTTCCGCTTATTGTCCAGCCCCTTCTGTTCACCCACTCTTAATGATTCAAATTTCATGACTACATTATGGAAAGTAGAGAGAAAGAGGAGTATCTCTTATGGGAAAAAAGCTGAAAAATGTCCAGCTGTGAACGATGAATAACAGTTCAAAAACCTTCCAGAATGACGCTGGTGTAGGCAAAAGGTATGGTATGAATTTAGCAATTGTAGGGGAATTGAAGTACACCATGTTAGAATATTTAATATCCTTTTTTAGTCAAACAGTTCATTATTAAAAAAATCAACGGCTTGTGTGATACAAAATATTGTAGTAAATATAACCTAAAAGACATTTACCCAGAAGCTAATGTGACGCCACCCTTATTTACGCATTTCTAGGTACACTATTCATATACACAGATTTTTCTCATTCTCACTACCCATACTAGACTCCAGGGTGGCTGTCAACAAAACACACGCAAATTCCTTAAATTAGATTTAATGATCAAAAAAACCTCTGCACCGATATGAAATTACTCAAATAAAACACATTATTTGAAGTAATTCTCTTGTTAACATTTCACCTTCATTTCCCAGTTCTGAATGATATCTTAAAATTTTTATCCTAGATAAATTGTCAAATTCATTCTCCGTTTTTTACTATTTTTACCTACTTGACCTCTACTCTTTGTATATGATGCTGTTGTGAATCGATCAGAGACCTTCGCAATCTTATTTTTAAAATTATAAATATATGGTGAAAAATACCATCTAGATATTTTTTATATGTCAACAAATATACTTTATTATTTCATTTCTATACAAGAGACTTTCACTTTGAAAATTGTAGTGGTACTTAAACTCTGTTTTAATTATTTTATTTAGAAAGGATGCACTAGGATTTATTTAAAAAAGTGTTAACGCGTTAGAACTATTTATTATCACATTGTGATTATAAATTATACACCAATAAAAAGAATCTGTAAATAAATATTAAAAAAAATAATTAAATATAAATAAGTAACTCAAAGGATTTAATTATCATTTCATTGACTATTGCTTATAGGAGTTTCACTTCATCTTACTTCAATGTTTACCTTGTGTGACTAGGAATTATAGTTGCATCTGCATTTACTACTTTGATACTAGGCGAATTAGCTACCACTACTTCTTCAGTAGGTGTAGGTTTAACATCCGCACTAGGTTTAGTTAAATCCACGTGATAAGGAGCTGTCTTTGATTCTATAAAATGTTGGGTTTCTAATGCTGTATCTGAAGCTTGCTGTTTTTTAACATGCTTGATTCTTTTTAAATGGCTACCTTTAGGTATAGACTTTGACAATAATAAATCTAAGAGAGTGGGGTTTGCAGCTTCTGCCATTGTGTGCGTTGGGATCACCATTATCAAAAAATTGTCTAGATGGGCTCTGACATTCCATTCTCCTGAAAATACAAATTAAAAATATTCACATCGAAGAATAATATCCAAACTTTTCTAGACAGAAAGTATTTTTTTCACTACTAAAAAACAGTTCTTTGAAAACTATAACTACTATAGGTTAGAGATGAAGAAGTTGACACTACTACGAGAAGACTTAAAGAAAAGATCTACTTAGTCAGCTTAAAGTAGATGTATTCCAAATATCTGTTCTTAAAATTATATCTGAGCTTCATCTTTATAATATATAGACAAATTGGAAGAAGTTATTTAGGTTTTCGTAGACTTTTTCTTAGATGATAGAATAGTTAAATAATAAACAAAAAAAAATTAACCAGGGAACTGTTAAATCTAATGGCGGGACCATTGATAGTATCATCGTTTTAATTGTTTTTAAAGGATGGATAAAAACCGGAAAAATAACTGTTAAAATGATTTATAAATTAAATTATAAATACAGGAATTATAAACTGATAGATAACAGATAGCAGATAATGATATTGAAGAATCTTATAACTTTCGCTGAGCTCATATCAGCTCAAAAAAATAAAGTTTCTTACAATTTTATTATTCAATTACCTGGTGTGAGAAATTTTGCTAAGGGAACAAACACCGAAATAAAATGTTTTAAGCTCTTTTTTCTTGGTGAAACATTCAGTTAAAGAGGAAACTTCAATAATGAGAAAGTATCAAAAATGTGGAAACACTACTAACGTAAAAGATATTTTTCATGCAGTCTTCGGACTTTATACAAGGTAGAAGTTGGAAGAGGTCAACATCTCAATACAAACGATAAAGAACTGATGGACTATCACCGCTGTAATATCTCAACGCAGGTTTTAAACACTTTTGAGAACCAAATATGACAACTTAGCTCCTATAAGGAAGCGTTTATTGTTTTGTAAAGAGATGCTCTGCTAATTACAGTATTGGAGAATATGTGACGAGATGTTAGAAGCTTTCAGAAGAAAGTGAAGTTTTATCCAATATATTTCTTATAAGCCATATACGATATAAAAATATAAAGCTTAGCTGATACACGTACATTTTATATGCATAATATGGAGACGTATTCCGGAAAGACGCCGGACGGATCTCCTAATTTACCGAACTTTGTGACTAGTGTTTGATTGATTAAAATAATGAACTAACCGGGAAGGAACGTTACTGTAGATAATTATTTCACCTCAGTACGTCTAGCTAAATATTAATGACAAACTTTCAATAATATTCTATGTAAAAATGAAGCCGGAATAGCACATCAGTTTATCGCAACAATATCCTCTACGAAGTAGTATGTTTGTCTATGGAAAAAATAAGAGTAACTGCATTTTTTGCTTCATATGTTCCAATAGCTAATAAAAAAATACCAGAAACATGAAGTAATAACTATTCGCAATTTCACAAAAGGAGTGAATGGAATTTGAGTATTTGGTAACAAAAAATAGTAATAGTTGATCATTAACTATATTTCTATCTTTATCGAATATCGCCACATCAACTTCAACACCAATAAAATTACAGATCTTTTTAAATTATTCCAAGCAACTATAAAATAACATTTCTCTAAAGGCCGCTTGACATGATGCAATGCAACGTGCAATGCAATGCAAGACGCAATATTTCTTGATCAAAAGCATGTTCAGTTCATTTTTTTATGCAAGATCTCTCACTTGCAGCTTTATCGGTTTGATGTCGTTTGATTGCGTGCACGTTGCGATTCTAGAGAGAAATCTAGTTACTTTTGGCTCAACAGATCAGCTGACTTTCGTAAAACTATATTTTCATTGTTAACATATATGTAATATTCCTATATGGACAATTGGTATGGGAAAAAACGTCCCTACGTTACGGTGCCGACAATATTCATTTTCTCTCTCACTTTATTTATACTGCGCATGCTTGAGAATGCGCAGAACCGAGCTGGAACCCCGGAGGATAGAGAAAGCGTTATCATTCTGTCTTCCTTAGTCGGAACAGCTTCCACTTATAGAAACTGTCCATATAGATGTATTACATATATGATTGTTAAGCTATGCACAAAATATTGAATGAAATTTGAGGTTATGATTTTGATTAATACTCTTTTCTGTCTATCACAGTCCAAAAGCAAAGTAGCAGAAGTTATAATTAATGCTGGCAATGAACTGACCACTTTTTTGGATCATGTCAAGCGGCCTTAATACGAGAAATTAAGCATCTATTACAAACCTATACCCCTCGTCAAAAAAGTGCTGATGTCAGTTGAATTCCAGTACGGTCAATAACAACAGAAACTGTACAAACAGAAATGATTTAAATTGTGTCTTATCAGAAAAAATCAGCAACGATGCATACTGTAAATAATATCGTGTCTATATGTGCAACCCTTAACGAAGAGTCCCATAAATAAATAACATTTTATTCATTTTCTTAAAATACGAAACTGTTTTTTTTTTAATAAAATTTGTACGAATCACGACATTTTTTACGTAATAGGTATTCTGTATATTTTAGAAAAAATCGAACGCGATTCCACATTCCAATTAAGAAGAGAGAATACAAGATAACGACAATTTATTTTTATATTTAATCGTGAATTTATTGAATGTATCATGAAATTAAGTTCAACTGAAAATAATAATAAGGGGATTTTATTGAAGTAGTTCTGAAGTTTTTAGAACTAAAAATGCGGTTTGATAATATTTAGTTTTGAAAAGATTAATATTTTCTGGAAATGTGCGAAAAAAATTTTACCTTCTTGTCGTTGATCATACAATACGTTAGCATTAAAATCGGTACGTTTGTCTTTTTTGTTTGGCACTGGTGACGCAAAAGTACTGTACGCAGTTATGCATATAACTATCAACGAAACAGTAGATTTGACCATTATTATCGGACTCTTCGATGCAACACACACTCAACGAAAAGTAACGATCTACTGTGAGTATCTGTTTATGATAAATTCCGCCTTGTTTTGGCCCAGACTCGATTTACCGTATTAAAGACTAGGTCGGAGCAGATAGGATTTGTTAAGGGAAAAATAATAAAATAGAGGATTCTAACGCAAAAACTTACAAATTATGAAAATTATATTCGATAGAGATGACGCTACGCTACAGTGATGCTGGAACTGTATAGTTACAAAAAAGAACTGGACATTCAACCTGATAGATAATAGAAGGTATATGAGATAAAAAAAAGCAAGTTATTATTGTTACACTGAGAAAACTATAGATATAATAAATCAGTGGTGCACTTATGACTATAAAAATTAGTTAATGAATCAAAACATTTTAGAAAAGAATGTTTTATTATAATCCTAAAGATATAAACATTTTTTATTTTGAATATTTTAATAAAAACTTTTCACATTGTATGAGTTTGGTTGTAAAATATATCGGGAGTCTTTTGGCTTTTCAGTGACTCTGCTTCTATACTTTTTTTTCTCACACAGTTCCGTTGTTCAGAATATTCCCTAAAATTTCAGTAACTGGAGGTAATTCTCCAATTCTCGCTTCTAGTTCGTTCCTCTGCTTATTCCATCTTACACATTCATACAGGACATGGCCCGAATCATCCCTTACCCTACTTGCAGAGCATATATTTTCGGGAGTTTTCTTATCCTATATGTGAAGGAACCAAACAATCCATGTCCCGCAAGAACCTGCGTGACAAAATAGGAAGTGGTTCTATGTTGGCAAATGACCCCTTTTTCTTATGTCGCTAATCAGTGTCCTTGTCCACTGTGCCTTCGTATCCAACGCATACCATCTCTCCTGCTATTTCCTGAACGTCCTCTCCCTCGCCATTCTTCTATTATCTACTCGCTAAGTCTGCTTCCTGCTGTATATAAAAAACACCTCTCGACAATTCTATAGGCCGAGACAACCCTTAACAATCCTTTCCTTTGCGCCGCGACTATTCTTTGCCTGTGTTTCTCCACCTTCATAGCTTCCCTACAGACTGGAGCCGCATACAGGAGGACGCTGTGCATCACTTGACACAAAACCCTGCGCTTGTAGTATCTGCTCCTATACTTAGAAAGATATTTTGTGCACGGCTCTGCCTCCAAAATATGTAGACTCTTTCCAAAGGGGGTTTTCTGTGTCACTTTCCAAGGTAATAGAACTACCTCTTCGAGGTTTCTAAGTCTTTTGCTGAGATCGGCAGGTCGTTTGCAGAGTAGATGCTCTGCTGTGTCTATGATTTGATTGCAGATTCTGAAATTGTCTTCTGACTTGCGTATAATCTTCTAAAAAGTATTTTTTTGTTCTATATTTCTTGTGATGGCCATAGCCGTGCATATGTTGGAATAATTAGAGATTCTTGTTGATGCTTTGAATATAGTTGACTTGTCTTTGTTTTTCATGTATAGACCAAGCCCAGTATTGTTTTTTTAGAGCTAACAATATAAATCAGTCCGTTTTTTTGAGGATATTGGGTAGGTTATTAGAAAGGATTTTAAGATTATGTGTTTTGACATCCATTATCATGAGAATGCAAAAAACAAGGCGTTTTTTCAATGTAAGGAATTAATGATATGGCTCTGTCAAGATTTTCCATTATTGGTACAGTTGGAAACAAATTTCCGAGCGTGGTGAAAGTTTTTTAATGAACATTTTCTTTCTTCTTTTTTATCTATCCTAGTATGTTAATGCTTATATAGCAACTTTTAGATTTCTTCTGTATTTTATAATTCTTATCTTTTATTTATAAACACTTAAATAGTGATAGTGATATGTTTGTTAATTACAGAAGTTCCTATCTCTACGCTTATGTTTTAAATGAGACTGCAGTGATCCGAAGATGGTATAACGGGGCTATTGGCAGCTGAAAGAGGATTTTTTTTATATGGTGAATGTTGATGAGACCGGAATAACTCCATTTAGCAGATGATGCTGTTTGATGAGAACGTAATAACCTTGATGATGGTCAGGCAACGGTTTTTTTCGATTGTGTTTGTTCTTAATTAAAACCGTTTTGTATTCTTTAGTGTATATTAGCTGAATCGCATTTATATTTTTGCGTGTCTGTACATACTTAGAAAAAATTTGATCCGTTCGTTGGCCTTTCTGTTTTTAATACCATCAATAAATAATCGGTAAGATGGTTAATAAAAATTATTGAATAGTGCCATTAGAGTTATAAAATTTTATAACGTTGACCTAACCTCGATTTTTAAGACATTTTTCAAAATTATTGACCCAAATAAAGGGTGATTGGTGACGTGGAATACGTCAATTTAGACCACGGAATCAGATTACTTCCTAGATTAATTACCTACTTTGTTTTTATTTGAAATATTCGAAATCGTTCATACTTATAATTAATATTAAATTTCGATTTGTTTTGTCTTTACGGGGTTGTAGCTAGAGTTGAATTTGAAATATGGCAGCATTGGTTATAGGTAAAACGGCTGGGCGGAATTTGAAGATTTATCATAACTGATCTCCTCTCGAAGCACGGATTCCTTATTTAATCAATATGTATATCAGTAACCTCTAAACTAATTATGTACATTCAATAGCTATTCGTAGTCAAATAATTTTTCTGGGAGAGAGTATGAGCATAGATCTAATAAATATTGAATCCTCAATGATGAAGAACAAGCGAACAAAACGGTTGTGGTTCCAGATTTGGATATAGAAATCTATGTTTGACTGAGAGTAACGAAAAAATTAATTGTTAGATATAGATTCTGCAATTCACAATAATTAACATAATATTAAAAAATAAAAACAACTGACCTAGACGGCTGGGGTAAAAAACGATTAGTGCGTTAGGTATCTAGATATCTTGACTACGCACGTCCCAAAACACGTTTTTGTCACTATTATAGTATTTGTGCAGTAGGGGTTTGAAATGAACGTGTTCTCGTGTCGAAAACTATGTGTTACGAAAATTTCTCGTTAAATTGAAAAAAACTGATTGAGCGCTATAAATTGTTGCAAGAGACCTATGGGGACAATTCTCTATCTCGTAAGCGTATTTTTGAGTGGTGTAAGCGATTTAGTGATGGCCGAGAGAGCAAATCAAAATTCAAGGCAATGTTGATCCTTTTTTTCAACATTAACGGTATCGTGATGACTGAATGGGTTCTAGAGGATTCGACTGTCAACGAGACTTACTGTTTATCAGTTTTGGCAACACTGCGAGGACGAGCTCGTGAAAACGGCCCGAGTTATGGAGAAACAACTCGTAGATTTTGCACCAGGACAATGCATCTGCCCATAACGTGCTATCTGTGAAGCAGTATTTGGCAAGTAAGCGCATTCTAATGCTCGATCATCCGCCGAACTAATCAGATTTGGCACCGAGCGACTTTTTTTGTTTCCCAGGAAAAAATCTGCTTTGAAAGGGACCCGATTTGAATCGATGGAAGCGGTGAAGTAAAAAACGTCAGAGCTCCTAAAGGCACTCACCAAAGAAGACCTCCAGCACTGCTTCGATCAATGGAAAAAACTTATGGAAAGGTGTGTGGTATGAGGAGGGGAGTATATTGAAGGGAAGCATTCGAATGTAGAATAATTTTTCTAATAAAACCCTTTTTCGTTACCAGTCTTGTTATTTAATAGCCAGACCTCGTATCTGATTGCCTGTACAAAACTTTATTTTATCCTAGTGATATTTGACCCTACTAGTCTCTTCTCTTGATAGAATTTTCTCCGGAAATTGTTTTTTCAACTAAAACTAAATCTCCTTTTTCTAATTCTCACTTTTTTTTCTTGAAAAAAATATTCCATAGTGTTAATATTAAAGAGACAGATCTATGGGAGCATTTTTAAGTGGGTCTGAAGTGCTTATAGAGACAGAAATAATACCACATTCTATTTCTACTAGAAGAGAGGTAATCTCTCTTCGAATAATATTATTTCACTTACTTGCCGCTCACTCTATTGTTGATATTATCTCTATGGAATATTGTTTAATCTTCATTTGTCAATACAAAGTATTATCGTAGGAATGAAAATGATGGGCTCAAATATAAGCAACGGTCCTGCTTATTTTATCTAGCAGATCTTTCACGAATATAAATTAGTGAATAGTGTATTTAAGATATAAATTATAATAGTGTAGTGTGTGAATATATTAGTGGGTTTGTGGAAGTAGAAGAGTACAATTATCTTCAAACGATAAAAATATTTGTTTTCCACACTACAAAAAATGAATATAGCGTTGCAGTTTATTTATCTTAATTATAGATTAGTTAAACGTAAATAAACATCAAAATTATCAAAGTTAATTAGAATTTTATTGATATGGCGTAGTTTGTAAGAACCCAGCAATGTTATTGAAAGGGGAATTACATTACAAAATACTATTAAAGTAAACTTATGAAATTCATCTGCTCACAATCTTTTCTGACACTGCAAAATGATGTATTTCCGTCTAATTTTGTTTATATTTTTGCTGTATCAAGTGAGCGGTGAGTGTTATAGAATTTTTTATATATAATATTTAATTTTTTGTTATTTAAAAACAGGTATATCTTTATATTTGGTTCTTTTACCTGTTTACAAATTCAAATTTCACAACTTGGGTTTTTACTAACAGTTACTTCATTATACATTGCAGTGGCGGCTTGTAGTAAAATATTTTTTAGTATTCTGCAATGTTTCCAAAAAAACTTGTAAAAGTTGGGTCGTCTTTGTCAGATTTCCATTTTATTGGTTTCCGTGTCGAAATTATGGATTGCTGATTGACAATACACGAGAAATTTGATTTTCAAAAAGAACAACTTAAACAATCGATCTAACACCTTCAGTAACTTAACGATATTGAGAGTGATGAATTAATGTATATTTCAAGACTCACATTTAATTGCCGGAAAAAGTTTAAAAAAGGTATAATTATTATGGGAAATACCGTTTTTGCCATGTCCGCGGAGAGCCAGCTCAAAAGGTTCACAACATTTGATAAAATCGATAATTTTTAACCATATATACCTATCCTTCGACATATTTTCATTACTTCTCTGTATATTGATTCAATGAACAGATTCTAATTGAGTCTTAATATTAGTTAATCAGAATAACTCATATTCTATGCAATTATGAAGATGACTTTTGAGCTTTCGTATATTTTTAAGGGCTCTAGATCGTTGATCTTTATTTTCGTCCAAGCTTTATCGCCATCAAAAAGTAAACAGAAAATACAACATATTGGTTGTATCTACAAATATATTGAGTAGATTTTTTGAGTACCTACTTACACCAGTTTTGGTCTACCTTTCATTATTAACTGTATCTTTTCCTTTTATAAATACGAGCGCCGTTTTTTTTCAACCTCCGATCGTTCCGTGCAGACGCTACGCGAGGAGAAGAAAACGGCCATCGCTGTAGGTGACTGCGAAGCTCTCGCACTACACACTCCGCCCTTGTTGACATTCAAGTGTCAGTCGGCCTTGTGCTACAACCACGTAAACATGTCCTCCATTATTATTATTATACATGCTCCCGTCAAGTGTGAATTGCGAACTGTGATTCGTTTCCTACAGGCTGGAGGCCATAGTGCTGCAGAAATCCATCGAAGAATGACTCGTGTGTATGGGGAAAACTTCATGAGTGAATGTGCGTGAATGGTGTTGAAAGTTTGAAAGATGTGCGTGATGAAGGGGGCCAAGGACGCAAATCTGTCGTTTTTGATGACATGGTCCAACGAGTTCACAGAATGGTTAAAGAAAACCGCAGATTCACCATTGGCAGCAAATTTTTTTGAAAAAAGTATTGAAATTTCTTTGGTGATTATGTCGAAAAGTAACCGTAAGTTTACCAATCTTTTGGTGATAAAATTATTGTTTAATATGAACTTTTTTTTTATTTATAGCCTATCGGAGGTTGAAGAGAAGACGCCCCTCATATTCTCTGAATATGAAACAACTTTATACTACAATCACTCTATTATAGTATATTGTTATTCAGTGCAAATCGTCCTAAATCATTAGACAGTTTGCTAAGTCGTGAAAAAAGTTATTTCCTCGAGACCTAACCCACCGTGTCTTACGCGTTCTGCTGGACTGGATGCAGCGAACTTTTCCTCCTAAATCACTTGAACCACTAGGATTATATCGTAGATTATCGAAAGAGAGCGTAGAGCACGTTCGTGTACCCCAAATGAATAATAATACTGCAATATTATGAATCGGAAGGTGAATTTTTCAACTGGTCGAGTTTACTGCGATGTTTAATAATACAACTGCGAGGCATTCTTTTGGGGAAGTTATTGATAATGTATTAATTTAAATTATTATGATTTAAATGATGTATTCATCATTTTTTCTAGTTCTTCATTGTTTATGAGCTTTGCAGTACTGCAGCGTTTATGTACTTGCTGCACTTAATTCATGGTGTCTAAACTTTATGAAAAATTAAATCGACTTTTCGTTTTAGCGAAATGTCCGGATATTATTTCACGAAGTGGATGGAACGCAAGTCCTCCGGGAGATGTTACATTTTTAAGAGAAAACCCTCCATCATATATAGTCGTTCATCATTCAGCAACAAAATCTTGTAATTCAAAACAAGATTGTATTCCATTAGTAAAAAGCATACAAAATAGTCATATAAATGATAAAAAATGGAGTGATATTGGTTATAATTTTTTGGTAAGATTATGTGAATTTTAAATTACATAATTGTTGATTGATTTAATATTATTATTTTTAAAAAAACATATTAAATCAATTTATTTCCAAAAAAGATACGACGAAAACAAAAGCACGCTTCTAGAATTCTCTCTGCACGTGGTCCTCCAATGAATTTTCAAAAATTAAATTGATATGAAAATTAAAATCCTACTAAATCCTATTAATCCTATTAAAAACCTATATCGTATCGGCTCCTAAATAGTACCTAGTAAACTAAACAAACAATCCTAGGGATGTGAAGGGAAATATTCCTATACTAGGGCGATTCATAAAACACAAAAGACCCAATTAACCTTGCCTTAACCTTAACCGTCTGACCTGACCCTATTTGACTTTTGATTATTTCCATGCATGACGAGATACCCATTCCTTAATATTGAAGTGGTCCAGAAAAAAACGATGAAGGAATTGTCGGCGATTACGGATGAGTACAAAAAATGTGTTGGTAGTAGTATTTTGAAAGGCATAATATTGTTTTGTAAAAATTTAGAAAAATTTTTTTCAAATTGTTCGGGTTTTTTTGGGGGTACTTCCTTGTATATATATACTTTTTGTAAACCAGATTCCTAAGAACGTCAAGAATTAACAGTTTATCGAATAAATGAGAACAAGTGTTATAAATGTTATTTTGAAAAGATCACATGTGAGCGTTCTTAGTTATTCAACTAAATATCTAGTTTCCAAAAGTATGTATTATGTACACAGTGTAACATTATGACTTATTCTATTTTCTTATTAAGCTGGAAATTTCTGGTGATATTCATAATAGAAACACTGTTTACACTACAACTCACAAGTACACTGTCTAACGCACGTTACGATAACCAAGTTATCGTCTTCAGAGACTGAAGGTAAACTGTTTAGTATAATTGTGAGTGCTGGTGTAGTAGTAGTGTGAACAGTGTATTCAGTATTCTCATATTAACCAAAATTTGTTAACTTTTGATAAATGTAAAGATTAGAGCTATGAGAGAGAATACTGTTATTTTGTTTTTTGTATTCCACAAATAAATTTTTAGATTGGTGGAGATGGCAATATCTATGAAGGTAGAGGATGGGGTATTCGTGGTGCTCATAGTGTTCCATACAACAAAAGAAGCTTGGGAATCTGCCTTTTAGGAAACTTTGAAAGTAATCAATTTTGTTATTAACAGTTAGATGTGATTCTAAAATTAATTTTTCTGTTTTAGTTGATAATCCGCACAATAATCAGCTGAAAGCTTTAGAGGACTTATTATATTGTGCCCGAACAACTAATAAAATTTCTGAGAATTACCGACTTATTGGACATGGTCAGCGAAGCAGTACATTGTGTCCTGGAAAAAACTTATATAATGTTATAAAAACTTGGCCTCATTTTGATCCTCATCCTCAATAAAGTGGTTTTAAATAAATCTTTTTGTTTTACTGCAACTACTCTGTAATTACCTGGAAAACCTATAGTGCTGTCAATAATAAAAAAGAATTTACAACATCAAACAGGCAGTATAGTTCAAAAATATCGATTGAGGAATAATAACGAAGAAAAGAAACGAATTTAACACAATTAAGTAATGCTACAGAAATTTCCTACAAAAATTATTCCGGGCAAAAAATTCGGGAGTGAGTAGTTGTTGTATAAGAAAAAATTTTTCATACGAACTCTCGTTTCTGAATTACCTATAGGTATTTAAAGTTGCGGAATCAGAACTTATATTTAAGTATATTTTCTAAATTATACGTTTGAACATTATGGATGATGATTACATAAGTCCATGTCTACTAAACCATAAATTTGATCGAGTTAAACAAACCTTTTTGTTAAAAAATCGTCATAATGCTTAGATTGTACAGGTGGTCTCTGTAAAAGTTACAGATTGTTAACTATTGAACATAAGCCGCCCCCTGGGCTTCAAATAGTAGTGCAAAATTTTTTATTACGTCAATCACTCTACATGGGCATACGTAATCATCCATTACAAATTCATAATGTTCGAGTGTATAATTTAGAAAATATACTTAAATATAAGTTCCGACTTCGCAGCTTTAATAGCGTATAACTCAGAAACGAGGGCTCTTAAGAGAAATTACAAAATGATTTTTACGTCATCTACTTATTTTTAGCATCAAGTTCTGGAACACTCTGTATAACAATAATGGGTCTAGAAGTACATCCAAACTAAACACCAAAGAGAACAGATAAAGAGAAAATATATATAATAAAGTCAACATATTCTAGTCAGTTATTTGAGCAAGCTTTTATTCTCGATAAATTTGTATAATATTAAGTCCGATTCTGTACGATTACCGCTAAGTTCGAAGAACCAATTTACCCTATTTCTGATTTGGAAGCAGAGAGCCATCTTGCATTTATTATCTTTTAGATTCTTAAGAATGCGAACTCAATAGTAATGAAATGTTTCGAATTTTTATTTCAGAAATATAAATTCAAACCATCGTTTCCAGTTGTAAATACTTCTTACTTGATGAGTAATAATCGACAGTAAAGAATGTCTCCCTTTTTCGAATGAATTCGTTTTAAAATAATAATAAACGAGGATTATTTCGTCCAGAAAAAGATGTTAGAAGTTTGTTATATTTGGGGAATGTGTTGAAACATTCAATGCAAAATAATCATCAAATTTGTAAGGTTTTTTAGAACAATTAATTACTACAAGTTTGTTTTTGAACGGCCACTAACCGGAAATCAAATCCATATATGACGCTTTATATTTTTAGACTACATTAAACTACAAATATATAACTGAAGCTTTCACCACAAAACCTTTAGCCAGTTATATTTTGGAATGCTCTCAAAAACTTTATGAATTGCTTCATCGATCTGCCAAATATTATCTTTACCTTCCAAAGTAATATTTCCAAGATCGCTTCCTCCAACCTTATTTCAAGACACCATAATGATAATTCTTACATTTATTTTATTCTAGAATTTTTGCTTTCTCTGTGTCTAAAAACTAGAAGTTTCTGGTGGATAGTGTGATCATGGATGATTTCTCTATCGCACTTTTCGTGTTACTCTTTTCGGATCCGTTTTTGTCTGCTATTTTGGTATCTTTTGAAACAATGTGGCAGCATTTGATTCTTGAAGATTTTTCGTGCTCAGGCAGTTCGATTGCGTGGGATATTGAGGTTACAAGAAAAACAGTAGAAAACCAACCTAGTACCGGCACTCCCCGACTATCGGACTCGCTTGGACAGCTGATGTTCATGTATGAAGTTTTATTGGAGAAATATCCAGGCTTAGTAAACCGAAATCTGGTTATCTAACATGGGGAATAAGATCCAAGAACTGGTATGGAACTCTTACCATATCCTGCATTTAGTCCGGAACCGTCAGATTCTTATTTATTCTGGTCCATTGCGAAATTATTGCGTGGAAAAAAATTGAAACAAAAGGAGATGTTGAAAATACTGAACAACATTTTTTGCTCAAAGAATGGTTTTGCCAAGGTCTCAAAGAGCTTGCTGAAAGTTGCGTTAAAACCATAGAATACGATGGGCTATACTTTGAATATTAAGGCTTTCTTTTTGTATGATATAATAAACAAATTGGGATCAGATATTATGCATGAGACACCCTATGGAGTATTTTTAAATAGCAACGATTCTGTAGCTTTCCTAAATGTCCGAAAAAATTGTATAAATTGTCACAAAAGTATTCCAAAGAACAAATCAAAATGAAGCGATTACAATCAGATTGGTGTGATTTGAAAATTTTTATATAATTACGTTGTTTGCTAAAAATATAATAAAAAAATTGTTTCGGTAAAAAAATAGACATTTTAAGTGATTGTTTAATGCTGATCAAAAGCTGGCTATTATGAAAACTCGAATGAAGAGTCGGATAGAAGCCCAAGGAACAAGTTCCAAAGAAAGCAAAAAGCATTTTTTTAACCAGTAAGCAATAAAACTATAAGTTGACAGCAATTATAATTGTGCAATATTTTTACGTATAACATAGAGCGTATTTCTAAAGAGACATTGAAACATATCACCGCTTATTAGTTATAAAATATTTACATAAAATTCATTCGATCACCCGAACTATGAATCTTGAATGAACCGCTACTCTTGAACCCATTAAGTGTGAACTTGTCCTCGCGAAAAATTTCTTCAGTTGATATCAATACTTCGAAGAAGAAAGCGACAAGAAGAAGAAGGCACAAGTGAGCAGGTCGCGTTGATTCGTCCAAAAATGGCGAAGTACTACTTTATAATATTCATCTCAGCGTTAATTATATGTTGTGAGTGCGCTCCGAAGAAATCGAAAAAAGGAGACTCACCGCATACAATTTACGATCAACAACAAACTGGAGATTACAATATTCAATTACATTTGAAGGATTTCCAAATTATTGCCGTTCTAGGAGATGATGTAAGTCTAGGGGTAAGTTTATTAGAACGATTTGGAATAGTTTTATATATTATGATAAAATAATGGAATTAAGGAATTCAATCTTTAAAATTTAAATTAATGTGATTTTTTCAAAAAATATGCTGTAAGTTGTGAGAGTTATAAAATCCACAGAAATAATTGAAATTTGTTTTTTTGCAAGTTCACAATATATGAAAATAATGTTGTGAAACAGTTGAAACAAAAAGTGGTATTACTAAATAAAATAGTGTAAGAAAAATGACTTATTTTTTCTGACGCCAATTAAATCAGGGATAAATATTTCATTCTCACGTGTTGTACACTTTATTTTTTCTAAGGATGTGTTTTTTATGTGTTGGAAACGAGGTTCATAATTACAATGTATATCATCCCATTTCTACATTTAACTCAATTAAATTAAGTGGCGCTTTTTATGATTGCCACTCAGCCTAAATGTTCTTTTAATTTTGAGGAAAAATTTTACTTTAACACATTAAGTTTCCTTAAGCGGTAAACGTCAAATGTAAACAAAAGCTATGTTCGAAATCTAAGCTTATCCAGGTATCTTTTTAATACGTTTTAAAAAATAAAAAGTTAATGGCACAATGATTAGACATCATTTTGTTCAGATCAATAGTTGAACAGAAACTTGAACAGCTTAGACTATAGAAGAAAGGTCACCACGTAGAGCAGTATTTGCAACACCTACTCGACATGTAGACGTGGCTCATGATCACCTAGTTCGCATGCAGATGTCCTCAAAGTCAATTTATCGGCTGTGCGATATGAGTATGTACTTCGTTTTAGCTTCGTTTACCATTGTCTGGAAGTCCTCTTTAAGCTTTATTCTTCTGACTTAATCGGTTGAGTAGGGTACCTCCGGGGTTGGTCTGCAGCCTCTTGAATATTCTTTTCAAGATCGGGTTCAACAGCATACACCTTGCTTTAGAATTCTTTCGACATTGATGGGCGTGATGTTATCCCGGCAATCTTCACCTAGCAGATGGTGTTGCATAGGATCATGGATCTCCTTACCATTTGGAAAACTTACAATCGTAATTTCGGGGAAATTTGTCGGGAAGAAATTCTTGAAAGTAAAATAAAATAAAATTCCTAGCTATTATTGGCAAATAGATACTTATGGATCTTATGATACGGTTAAGTAATCTTCAATATACAGGACTTTTGATCAGTCCAAACCTGTAAAGGTTACGGACCAATAAAAGTCCGAAAACTTGTACATATTAGCTCAGGGACATTTTGAATATTTTAGAAAATATTTAGATTATTCTATGATATTTGAAATGATCGTACTAAATTACGGATTAGTAAGTAAGTTTTATTGCTCTTTTGTACATAGAAATAGACTAAAATAAAAATAATTACAACTTTTTAAATAATCCAATTAGTAACAGTAGAGTACCACAAATGTATAGAGTGACTCATATAATATATAATTTATCACCTGATCACTTGCATTGGGGCCAATATTGTCGTTTCAATTTACGAAGACAGTATTGATCTATTATCTACTGTTATAGCAAGATCCAAATGTCTGTCATGCTCCTACCTTTAAGTTGAATCACACGCGTTGACAACTTTTCATTTTGCATCGAACCTCTGTCGTTTAGAATAAATTTGAACAGTTTAAAATTGAACCAGTTTAATTTTATAAAAGATTAAACAGTTTTTGAAAAAACCCAATCACTTTTTAATGATCTAATACTGAATTTTTCTCTATTCGTCGTTATTCAAAAATTCAACAACTATTTAATTCTTTTTGGATCGCGTCTCTTTGGCATATAAAATAGCTTAAGAATAAGAGGGTTGTTTTTTTCTCTCTTTTACAAAAAGTAAAACAGAGACGAACAGGTTTGAAACGAAGTGTTTTATTGTTTTTCGAATTATTAGCCTTTTAGGTCTATATATTTTGGCATACGCTTAAACCAATTCAGGAAACATTTCTATTATGAAGATGATATCATAGAAACATGGTTTTGGAAGTCTTCAATTCTTTTTTTGGTGTTGGAAAACGCTGAGGGCGCTTTTTTTTGGTTGACAATTCTCCTTCAAATATTCAGTTGTTTGAGGTGCTTTATGCAGGAAATCCATCTTCTCACACCTACATGTCCATACAAAATCAATTGTATAGCAGACTGCGGTATTCTAAGAGACTCTTCTACACACTTGTAAGTCCCATGGCGATCTTCTTTAATCATGGTCTTCATAGCATCGATGTTTCTCGGAATGACAACCAATTTTAGCTAAGGGCGCGCGACAATGACGAAATTTTGCAAAGCAATTATAAACAGTCTTCTCCGATGGTACTTCATTACCATAAATTGCACAAACCGATACTATGCATCAAATGTAAGCCTTTACGGATGACTTCCATTTTTACACAAACTACGTTAACTATTAACAACTTAATCAATTTCTAACTTGCCAGTGGCTTCGCTATAACATATGTAAATATTCATAGGTGCCACAATTTATTAATGCCACCTATTATTCGATTGTTAAAGCTTAAAGGCAATCTTCGCATGAGTCAATCTTTACAATTGTGGGGAACCTAATTAAAATTTGTTCAGGTACACTAAATTAAGTCAATATTATTGCAATTTGACTAAATTTTCAGGATTATGATTACACTTACGACTATTCAGATTTCACTATTAAACCGGCAACTCAAAAACCAACTGAGCCTTCTATATCTTCCTCAACGTTTTCGTCAACAAAGCCATCGACTTCCGTATCACCATATCCTTTTGAAAATGTAAATTCAACTTTATCAAATCTAGAAATTACGAAGCCGGAAGTGAGTAATATTTCAATAGAAAATTTCACGTCGACTGAGAAACCAATTGGAACAAATATTACAGAAGAGAAGCCTATTTATACAGAACCTCCTGTAGATTCCGAAAAAATAACAGAAAAACCTCAAACATTGATAACAGAAGAAAAACCTCACTCTGAAATTTCAGTACAAACAGTACTTGGAAATATTTCCGATGCTACTAATTCTTCTACAACTAAAAAGAATTCAAAATTGGAAGATGCAAATTCACCAGGAAAAATTAAAGTACAAATACTCGAAAGTCCAATACGTACGAGTTCAGTACTCGGGGGAGATTTAGAACAAAATGAAACATCACCTACCGGTGACATATTACAATTGAGGAGATGTGCTATCGGTTTCAATAGAGATAAGCGCGGTAGATGCAGAAGAGTTAGAAAACCCGCTAGTGTCCAGCAACATATTCCGTAAGTATATTTTTTTATAAACAAAAAGTACTAAAAAATATTGTGGTTATGTGAAAATTCATAACATAAGATCTAATAGAACTCTTAAAGTATTTAACCTTTTTGTGGTCTTGATCATTCAGTATTTGTTTACTTCAACCTGGCGGGCCATACACTTTCCTGCAGTAGTAAACAGAGTCTAGAAGTCTTAGAGGACTTGTTGTTAATTTTAGAGAAAAAAGTTTGTGATTCAGTGTTATAAACCCGGCGAAGAAACGATACATATGGTTATTGATTACGTACATTGAGCTGCGGTAGTAAGTTTGAAGTTCCAGACCGAGCTCATAATTTGTTCTATTATATTTCTCACTTGTTGCTTGAAGGTGGCTTTATTAAAAATATTTAAAAATCCACCCCTACCGGTTGAACTAGCGACTACGTGCACTATTAGTGCAGTAGCAAGACGATCTGCCTTTCCATAACTATCAGGGCGATTTCAACTCCATTACGTAATTAAAGAAAGAAGGTAGTATTTCAAAGTGACTGTTTGGTGGGATGTGTCATGAAAATTAGGAATCGTGGAGCTCTGTTCATTGAAGAAACGTTAAATCAGCATAATTCTGCAAATATTTCTCGACAAATTTCATTTACATATTCGGAAAACTTATTTCAGTCAACAAGATAACTGCTACACAAAGAATTATCAGTTTGGTGAAAGATGATTTGGGAGAATGAGTTTGAAATTTTGTCCTGCTGGATACTCAGATCTAACAATAACAAAATTTTTCTGTATGCAGAATCTTTAACGTCTCTTTGAAAATGTTACAATTCGGATAATACATATATATAATCGTAACAAATCGATTATTATTTGTCACTCGTTATTTGTGTAATAATAAATTGTTATGGAAGATTTTGTGATATAACTGAATGTACTATGATTGTAATATAAAATTAATTTTTTCAGATTTGCTTTTAGCCGATTAGCCAGTAATTTAGCATCACGTTTTCGAAAAAGTTCCGTAGAAAGTACCACGTCATCATTAGAATCCAAAGAAGACTGATATTAGTCTTAGTTTTTATTAATTTCAATATTTCATAAATAATTCATTATTATGAGTAACGTTGATATGCATTTCGTGCCAATACATATCAATTAAATAATTTTGCAAAACGTTATACTTGATACATTCGTCCACTTTGGGTTTTTACAATTCACAAATTTTAAGATCAACTTTTCTTTCTAATTATTTTATCCAAAAAACTGAGTTAAAGATGCATTCGTGAGAAATTTGTTCCCACCGACAATTCCGAGATCATCAAGACATGATCCGGAAACTGTTTTGTTTATTTTGTGCGCAAGTTCAGACTTTACACCGTTTTCAAAAAAATATCTCGTTGAAACGGTTATAGGACAATATTTTGCTTGAATTTTTATATAAAACTGTCGATGAAATTAATAGATATCGATCTCAAGCATAATGTTAATTATATACACGATGTCTTTCTATGTTCTAAAATGTTCACGAAATACTAAACAGTCTTAAATATTAAATTACACGATGGCAGAACGTATAAATCAGTGCGCAAGTCGGTGTACACAATTTAAACTCAGGGCATTGTACATTGTACCGAAATGATCGTTCACAAAATTTGATGTCTTCAATTGCTGATGTTGCTAACTAAATCGACACTGATTCAAATCGGGGTCCGGAATTTTAATGGACAAGATTTTATGTAATTTAAAAGCTGACACATTCTTCAAATTTCATGTTTCAATTTAATTTTAATTTTTCTTTCTTGAATTTGTTTAAACAAACCCTTAAGAATGCCTACCAATAAATGCCGTGACTAGTGACAAAAACCTTCGACTTGCCAGGTAGCGACTCGCAGTTTGGGAAAAACTGATTTATAATATTAAATCAGAAAGAAACCAGTTGATTCGTGGACGAAAAACTTTTTTTACATAGTCAATATTAATTAGATAATGTGTTATTTATCAAACAATTTTATTTCATCAAAACATATAATTTTAAATTTCTTAAAAATTGTTTTCTACTACCGTGCATAAAATACCTATTATAGACACACTTTCGAGTGCGTAATGAAACATACTTTAAGCAGTAGTCGGTAAAAAACGTATTATTAAGGTCTCGGTAGTGGTGTGGCTTGAATACGAAGCTCACATGTGGGAGGTCCCAGGTTCAAGTCGCGCTTATGCCATTTCTTATTTTTCTGCTTATGTAGTAATAATTATTTTTACGTGGCATTGTGTATTTTACCATTAAACCTCTGTGTTTTGATAGCATGTTTACTAGTAGAAAAAATATTGTATGTAATTCGTGTGTAAAGGCCTTTTTTCGACTCATGTGATTATCGCATTCGGCTACTTTACACACTTGTTACATAAATAACTATTATATGTTTCTATTTTCATTTGGGTGGCATTTATTTTTTTTATATTTATATTAAATGAAATTTACAGTACCTATGATGCTCAATTATTTAATTCTGATTGTAATTATTCAATATTTATATTTAAGTTTTGAAATAATAAAGTTTTTTTATTTTTTCCTGCTGTTTTTATTACTAACTTTTTATTAACAGTGTTAGTTTCTTCTACAAAAATTAGACACGTACATTTCCAATCACCACCTAAAATAATCCAGTAGATCCTCGAGATGTATGTACTTGAATTTGAAGAAATTAAAGTATATTCTTTCATTTTGATACTATGTTAATTATCTAATAATAATAATAAAATAATATATGTCCCAAATCAAGGTTAACAGTTAACGTGTTAACACGATTCAAAAACTTATTTAAATTTTGATCGAACGGGAAGGAATTTTATATTTGTAGGGTTTAGAATACAAGTGAACCAAATCCACTTTAGATACTTCGAGCTATAGAAGTTTAAAGTTAAAGCTTCATAACAAAACATAGGTTTTATTAACCTTATTTCATGTTATAACCTCAAAAAATCTAAAGTAGTGGACTTGGTTCAAATGTATTGTTGCTAATACGCTTTATTTTCACATCAGCCCAGTGATCAAATTGGTAATATTAATGAAAATATCATTTCTTAATTGCAAGGAAAAGTTGACTGACATAAAAAACTTATCATCGGTGTCATTTCTTTCTTTTGTTCGTTGTCCTTAGACTCACGGTTTATCAGATTCCCGGGAAGTGTCGATGATAAAAAGGGGTTTGTGAGGCAGTAGGGACAAGTTTTGCTTTTTTTCGAAAATCATTTCTCTTCTAGTTGGGTCAAGCTGACCTTGTTGTACAGCCAACAAGGTTTGCATTTTCACGGGTTTTCTGGGTCTAAATTTTTTATTGGTTTTTCTCAATATGTCCAAGGATCGGAACGCCGAAATTTTACTGAAAGGTTCCTCATTTTTGAAACCTTAACCACCGTATCTTAAACCAATTGATTTCCCTACCTTCAGTGTCCTCTTTTCTGTTTATGATTCTATTTTCAAGGGGTTCTTGTTCTCTTTATTATACTGATTTCAGTATCATTGGGAAAGAATAAGTGGCCTGGTATCATAAATTTCATAACAATTGTTTCTACATTCAATGATGGATCTTGAACAAGTTTCAATAGAGTAAGGCTAGTTTTTATAGTCCTGTTTCTTCCAGTGTATTAGTGAAAAAACTTGTATAAATGTCCTGGCCCTTTCCACCACTAGCTTTACCCAGACGGGTATATATTAAAACAATGAATACCAAAGTTGTAGACGTTATATTTCTTCCATAGTAAAGTATTGAAGTTGTAAATTTGGGGAAAGGCAACGCCAAAAGATGAAGACATATTTTTTATCCTGCGAGACTTTCGCAATAACTTTTCTTAGTTCTGCGCGACCTTAAATCCAATTCTGTCTTAAGTCACCTGTCTCTTTCTCATCAGTTTCAGCATTGATGTTTTGAAATAACACAATTGTTGTAAAATGGTTGACTTGGACTTGGTTAAGAAGTATTCTGAAGTAGAAATAATGTCACTAAGTAATAAAGCTTGCAGACACCTAGCGGATATTATCAGAGCGAGTTCATTACTACGATGAAATTTTACATGTTATAGCGTTGCTAGTTTGAAAATTACAAAAAGTGGAATTGGTCTTAACTGCATTCTCATCCATTTATTAGTATCTAAAAGAGCAAAGATCATTTATGACTATACTTCTATAAACATTTGCAATGTGAAAAAATCTGTTACCTAAATACACCATCTTGAAATTGTGTTGAATTTTCTGTATTATTGTCTTTTTGACATTATCTAAAACCGGTATAACAGAAATCTGTAGCATTGTAATATTTTACCGTTTGCATAGGAATCGTATTTTGTTTTCGCTACTCTCATATAGATAGCGCTAAAATATTATTAATAGTCCTGTTTATATAAAATAAGAATAGTGTTTTAAAATAATAGATCTATTTTACAATAATATTATATTTCAATGAAATGATTCTCTGTCATGTGTATTGTATCACTTAGAAAATACTATAAAAGCAGAAAAAGTTGAGGAAGAATTATTTTACAAATAATATTTCAGAATGATTCTGTATAAAAACTAACCTATTATAGTGATATTTCTTATTTGATTACTAAAGAATATATCCAAAGAAATAAGTTGAATTGGAAACGTTAAACTATCTTCCCAATTCATTTGTTAGCGTTTTTTTTCACAATTTTCTCTAATGTTTATAAATGTAGCCACATTTTATTGTGAAGTCTAATACAAATAATGGACTATTTTGAGATATCTTTTATCAACTAAATATTTATTTTTGAATAAGTTGTTAAATATAATAAGACGGTGTTATGGAAGGTCACGTGAACGATATGAAACAATTGCTTCGAACAAATCGGTTGAGTTCATTCATAAAGACGGAAGAGTGAAATATATGATCTTTTGAAGTATTTTTGAGAGATGGTGCAATACCAGGAGGGAACCGTTTCTAGTTCTTTAGTTTTTTTTGTTAATGGAAAGCGGGTGAGCATTTAAATTTTCCTATCAAGTTAGCGTCAAAAATAAATTATATAAATTTTTAATAATAATTGTCCTTATTTGATATACAGATTTGTAATTTTAAAAGAATATTTTTTTAAAATAATCTCAAAATAGTGTATAGCTCCAATTTAGATATATGACAACATTGTTTATTTTTTTATCATTTCGATTTTCTATTTTTATAGAGTGGCAAATAATTAAAAAATATTATTTGTCTTTATCAATTAGCAGATAAATAAATTAAAAAATGTCTTGTCTCGATACCTCTCATAATTTTATGAAAAATTAGTATTCTACATATTGAACAAGAAGTTTGTATAGCTGTGGTTTTCGATATCGATTATTAATAAAATCAGTGACGGATTTAGGAGAAGGGCTAACCCAATATAGAAAAAATATTTCAAAATATCAAAATTTTGTATCAGATCATTCACGTTTTTGATCGTATTTCTTTATGTTTGTTAAATGCTTAAATGCTAAGAGAATTTACTTGGTTCCACAATAAATTATTGAAAAACAGAAATTTTATTTGGAGAATAATGGCTTCTAGCCATAAGCAAATTCTATTTTTTAGTGAAATTGATGAATATGGTTTATTCAACCGGAAAACACAAGATAGAAAGAGAAAATTTGAGTATGTAGACAGAGTAAGAACACAAGAGGTTTTTTTAATCATGTGGTTTCCACAAATTTTCTTTTTATTTACACGTATTCATAGGTTCTTAACATTTTCCCAAATATGCAAAATATTGTAATTTTTGTATTATGTAAACAGCATCAGAATTATGAAATTTTTCGAGTGTGATTATAGTTTTTTCGACGTTTTTAAGACTTAAAAAATATTTAGATAATGTGTTATATCTCATGTGACTTATTTCAAATTTATGTTTACAAAAATGATTTGATAATTGTAAATGGGGTTAAATAATTGATATCTTTATTTTCACGGTTTGTTTAATATGATAATTAGTTATAACATGTATCATTTTTTATTTTATATAACATTCTTCTTGTCGGAATTTTTTTATTAGTGCTATTTTGCTTTTGTGATATCTGTATATCCGAAATAATTATCTTATTCTCGATTATTAAAACGATGAAACCAATATTTTGCTCTTATCTCATTAACTGTATTTTCCCTGTCATTTTCACAAATTTCCTGGCTGCTACTATGAACTTTTGTTTCCTTAAATGCCTTAACAATACACAATTGTACTCTACATAGAATTATAACTAGTCTTAATAAGAAAACATATTTAAAACGAGGTGTAATCATTTTCATATATAAAAACTAATATTATCTACGAAACTCCTATCTGTATAAACGAATCTTGCATAATTTTTGGACAGCACGCTTGTTATTCAACCAAGTTTCATCTGTATCTTTTTATACCATCTTTTCGACACGTCACTATGTTTTTCGAATAGTTTTGATGCATAAAATCTCTTTTCTTTAAATTGGTATGGATAGATCAAATGTAGACTAGTTCTTCTTCTTCTTTGCCGGTGTTACAACCACTTGTAGACCATTCCAGTTTCCAGTTCAAGGAACCTGCAGTTCGATTTGGAATGAATGTGCCATGTGTACAACCTACTTCACTCGTAGGCTAGTTAATTTATTAAAAAAGTGAAAAGAGGTTATAAATTCGAACGAAATTAAATAAATTATGAAAGAATTCACTAAATGGGGTATAACCAAACCACCAACTACTATTTAAAATGATGTTTTTAATAAGGTAAACGTAAAGTTCATTGACCTATAAAATCGTTTTATAAATTTTTGGATTTTCTAACGTTATTGTTCATCAATTACTTCGATTAAATAGAACATCATTAGATAAGTTATTTCAATGTTTTGTAAACAAATGACGCAATGCTATTCAACTTTACTTTCAAAGGAATAGTTGCATAACCGTAATGTTTGATAAAATACGCATTTTAGTATTTTTGTTCCAAATTTGTAACGCGTAATCTTAAGCAGGATTATATTTATTCACTTCTTTAGAAACCTTCGTATTCATGCCGTGATGGAAATCGCCAATATTTATTGAAAACCACGAAAAAACCTTCTTCTGATCCTATGTTTTAATCTAGGTCTTATCTAAATAATAAATATTCTTTTTTCCTAATTTCACGCAGATATTTAAAGTTTCGATATCAGTTCTTTCCCAGAGAGTAAATTATCTGCATCGGTTGTGAACGTTTCTCAAGAACTAGTAGGAAAAATTAATATAATGGTAAAGTTCAATATCACTCTTGGGTTTTCTATTCCTGTCTCCAATTAACAACTTATTAGACATTTCAAAAAATATTTTAATATAACAGAACTGATGAAATTATGTAATAAAATAATAATTAAAAAAAAAAACAAAAAACCCGCCTGCATGGATAACTACAATTAAAAATCAACTGAAAAGACTGAAACAAGATGAAAATTCAATGATAAGGTATTTTAAAAAAATAATGATTAGGTACTTAAAAATAAATTGAAACAGTATCAAACCAATGTATTTGCATATTGTACACTTAGAAATATCAGCACGGTAGTTTTTTCACTTTTTGCAACATTATAAACAGAATAATTTATGTCTTTTTAGTTAAGATTACGTAACCGGATTAATTCCTTGAATGTGTTTATGTCATGTGGTTGATTAAGCAATTTGTTAGAGTCAAGAGAACTAATAGCAAGTCCGGAGAGAGTCTTCACTCTACTCAAAACAACGTAAGCTTGACCTTTTGCAAATAAGTTTCTACTTAAATCTACAACTGCTCGGTATAAAGTTGTGCCCTGTAACTTACGCACCGTCACTGCCCAGCATAAAATTAAGGGAAGCATTCGTCGCTCGATCTTGCCTTTACCACGTAAAGTATCAAATTCTGTAGCACAAGGCTCTATCCGGACTCCAATACCAGGTCGGTTCCCTGTTATATTTGGGTCATCGAACTCCACAAATACTGCTTGTGGCAGTTCTCCCCGGCTCCAACTGTTCTCTGCGTAGTGCTGACCAATCTATTCGTCGGATAACACCCATAGCACCGTTAACCAGCCCATGGTTAACATTGATGTTCCGTCTTAGCATGGCTCGAGAGCCTACACCTAATTTGAGTTGGTTTGGTATACCACCTGTTTTATTGGGATCTTCAGGTAAGTATTCCTCTCGTGGTTTTTGACCATATGTATGGTTTTTGACCATATGTATGGTTTTTGACCATATGTAGATGTCTACAGCAGTAACGGTGTATACTTTTGTGAGCTTTTCTAGCTTTCGTCTAATGGCCCTATCAACGGTACTCTGCGGTTTTCTATGATAGATAACTGCTGTATTGTAAGTTCTCCAACGCGAACACTGTTTAATATGTCCACAAAAGTTGTATCACCAGCTTGCCTCATATTTTGGGGCAACTCACAAAAACTGAATAAATTTCAAAGATTAATTTCAGCAGATAACCTTTCTGGCTGACGAAAACAATAAGTTCCCCGAGAAACCTTAGACACTGGAGGCAACTGCATAAGATCTCCAAAAAGTAAAACATTAACTTCGCCGCATATAGCTTCATTTTCTTTATATTGTTGTAGCCGCAAATATACATTTCGGAGACTTAAATATGGCACCATAGATATTTCGTCTATTATTTATTGTTCCATTTAATATTAAAACTGCAAGTTATATACATATTTACAATCAGCGTTTAAAATCCTTCATTTTGATACCCAACTCGATATGCTTGGTGGTAAAAATGTCTCCTATCTAAGAACACTTGGGCTAATGAAACGAATCTAACGATACCACAAATGTGAAAATCCGTTTAGAGGTTGTGGAGATAGAAGGTAATAAAGAATATTACATATATACAAGATACGCGTTAAAAACATAACCCTTTCTGGCAGTCGGGTAAAAATAGCCAAACAGGGCATATTGTGCTTTTTGGGTCGAATACTCCTCGGTAGGTGTAATAAATATGTAGAGCATCTGTTGTAAGGAAAATGGCGCGTAATTTGAATTATTTGAAGGTAGTTCAGTTCATACTGCTATCTCAGAACTAATGAATTTTCAAATGTTTTTGTTTATAATATTTCTCGAAATGGCAAAATTTCAAGATATAATACCACAAAATTTTGAGAACTATTATAAAAAATAAATTTAAAAATTTATTAGTTGTAGAGAGGGAGAAATATTTAATTTATTGTTATTTTGTAACTCGTAAGTTAAATGTACACAAAGCGACTTTTGAAAGATAATCCTTAAATTTTAATAATAATCTAAACATACCGGTGTGTATTTATTAATAAAGTAAGAAAATATTGCATACAAAAACAGCTATTACTTATCAAGTAATTGAATCCAATTTTGATAAATTTCCTAACTTCATAGTACATCCCTTGCAGTTAATTTAATATTATTTATAGTTGGCAGCCATCTATTACAACATTTCAAGTCCTAATGAGGATGTGGGAACAAATGCATCACATTAATAGATTCCCAATGTTATAAACAACATTTATTGAACGCTTACTTCGTCTTGAACGTTTGTCATGATGTCATGAGTGCTCAATGTCTACCAACCTTAAAAACCTTAAATAATCCAATTTTGTCTCAAATTCGCCATCTTGATATATAGTTAAGTTAGCAGATCCATCTAGGGCTCTGAAATTGAAATACAAAAACGCTCCAACTTTGTGCCATCTATATGAAACGTCTATAAAATAGGTGGTTTGAGGATTGATTGGTTTACGACAGTCCACCAAATCAACCTACCAAAAAACATTTTCCTTTATATAAGTTTAAGGTTATTGTTATATTTGAATTATACTAATTTTCATGGATTAACTTATATATCTTGATTTACAACTTTTAACTAAATATAAAATATTTTGAAATAAAAAGAATGTTTTAGAAGAATCCTTTTATCTTTTAATTAGGTTAAGTAACAGGTATGATATTTGAAATTTTAGTAATTTTCCTTGATTTTTATTTGTATTTAAAAGTTAATATTTAAGTTTTATTGTTGATACAGTAACATCTATATTAAATTTGTGACTTAATATTGACGGTTATTTAATTTTTTAACTTTTCGTCAGGCGCTAAGGGTTTTGCAACACCACCAGGCGCTAACCGTATTCTGGACGGCGTACAAATCTTGTTCTATATCACTTAGCAATTCACTCCTAGGGATGATTTTATTTGCTATCATTATAATATTGTTCATTTATAGGTGAAAAAAGTATAAACTAACAACAAAAATTAAAACAATTTATTTAAAATATGATGATAATTTTATTAGACAATATATTACAAAAAGTATATATTAACAAAAAAATTAAATTGATTTATTCAAAATATAATTATATTTTTATCACACAATATTATTACAAAATGTATTATGAACTACCTTCGCTAAAACCTTCCATGGTGTGCAAGCAATGTTCACATATTATTTTGGAATGTTTTCCACACACAAACGCTGAACACTTTTCATACGATTTTGTCGTGTTTGATTTTCTTGATTTGCATTGTTTACAGCAACCTCTTAGCCGCTTTTCTGTAGGCACTGCATCTGAAGAGGTGTAGCCGTCTCTTCGACGTCTTCAATAGATCTTTTCAGAAAACGAAGGCTTAGAAAAGCTTTCACATCAATGGGAAGATTTTTTATATCTGACCTGGCATTCAATTGTTCTTTCGTCAGATCTTGAGCTAGATTTTTAAGAAAGATAATTCTTCGATCAGGAGCTTCTGATGGTAATCCTGAAGTAAACAATATCTGCGTGTTGATCCCAGTTATGTTCATTATGTGATAAAAAATCACCATCGGCCATCTTCATGTTACTTTTTTCGCCGACTAACTGGAGCATAATTTGTCGACAGTATTAACTCCTCCTTTGGTGGTATTATAATCCATAATCATTTCTGGTTTCTTGGTGTCTTTGTCGATTTCATCATTATTATGCATAGATGAAATCAAAGCTACACACAATGGCAGTTGACAACTTTCACTTCAATGCTTATCGTTCACTGTTCATTGAACGATTAAGAATCACTTTTACTCTTTTATTGCAGGGGATGAATTGCAGGTAGAATAACTTTAACCCAAAAGGTTATCGGAAATTTCCATTTCCTAATAATAACCAAAATACCTGTCTGCCGTCCTACGGACGGCGTAGTGCCGGCGAAGGGTTAATATTCATACTACAGCATGTCCCTTGTTGTCACCGATTTTATGAATGTGATACAATTTTAGTCAAAAAACATCTTTGGTTACATCGTCAACTTTTACTAGTTTTTGTTTAACTATTTAACTATAACAGTTTGAACAGAAAAATATTCTTTTTTTCGTAGGAAATTCAACGCTCTCCGAAATTTTTTCCGGAAACCTCACCTTCCGATTATTTAAGATAAATTTCATTTTTGCTTATGAATTTTATAACAATAAATGGCAATTATAAAATGTACAATACAAATTTTTGTAGGAAATTAACTGCCTCATAACAATGGTATCTCATGTTTTGGCGATTAAATTAAGTGTTCAAAAGATATTCATTATCAAACTTTCAATTGTATTGATTTTACGAGTTTTTGATTATTATTATCGAAAAATTTCAATTCAAATTATAAGTTTACTATTCATTACTATACACTATTCACTGCTAGTTAATTCTTTGTTAATAAAAGAGCAGAGTTTTCATTATGAATATTGTAATGTTTTTCTTATTTAAATTCACTGACTACTTTCTTATTCCATTCTTTTCACTATGACTCTCTACTCTGCTAAACAGTGTCCCAACTCTCAAAAATTCATCATCATTCCAATCGAAAACTCCTAAAATCCTCACAATTACTATGAACTCTCTCTCTTAAAAATTCTATTATTTATGAAATGAATAATTAAATATATTTAAATAAATAACATGAAAATAACAAAATAATAAAAAATTTCAAACAATCAATAAATAATTTCATTTGGCAACATCATTTTTTTAAAATTCTTTATTCGCAAATTATCGAAAACTTTAAGTAAGAAATCATTTTCCTCAGAATCTGATTTTGTGAAATTTTGACAATAAATAATTTCAACATTTTTTCGGAGGGCTGAAATGTCGTGCATGATCCACCATTCCGTTGCAGCCTGGAACGAACCATAAACATTTCAATCGATATTATGCAACTTTGATACCCCTAGAAACATCCCTTCCCACATCTTTTCCCATTAAATTTAGGGGGAAAAGGAAAGGAAAACTCCTAAGTTGGGAACTCTGCCGCTAAATAAGCTCGATATATATAGCAAAAACGACATTTCTCGAATTCTAAAAAGTGAACAAACAAAAACAAATAAATAACAAGATCTTCATGGGAATTAGCTGAAAAACAACAACCAAAAACCCCCTGGTGTGTTGGTATGGTAAAAACATATATTAAAACAAACCTCAAACGAATTCCTCGGCTTATGAAAAGTATATTAAACGTACCTCGAGTTCTCCAAATTTTAGAATTCCTTTATAACTGGACAGGACCAGCTTCACAACTTATGTATTGGTACAATAATAGAAACTAGAAACAAACACATCGACCAGTCAATCTCAAAACTTCTAATTGTCAAATTTTCAATCATACGGAACTGCTAGACTGATGTTTTGAATGATTTTTCTATTACTGGTTCTAAGCTACTTTTCACAAATGTCCAGAATTGATTTGAGCGTATGCAAAAATATATAGGCCTTAAGGGCGAATATTTTGTAAATAAAAATTTTGTTTTAAACTTATTCGTTTTTGTTTCACTTAAAAAAACAACCCTCTTATTAGCGTATGTTTAAAACTTACCCTTACACTCCTTCAAGTAAGATAAAAAATAATACCTAGTAGTATTAGTCATTCCCTATTGAATTTTTTGAATGCCAATAAAATTTCTGACAAACCCCACAAATACATTTTTTAACTAAAAATCTTGAATATTATATCTTCTTTTGCTTCTCAGTTATCTTAAAAAATGTGTTAAGAAAGAAAATTTTCGTATGGTATCATAAGAAATTAAGAAGAACTAAAAATATTTTTTCTAATTCCTTTTATTTCTTATAGCTTTTGATAAGTTTATATTTCTAAATCGTTTCGGGTCAAATTTTTACTTTTCTTTCAAAATAAATAAACTAATTTTAAATTAGAACAGACCTAAAATCTAGACGATTTAGAAACAATATTTTTGTGTTACAAGAAGACATCAAAATATTTGCCTGTAAAAACAGCGTGATCTGATTTACGTCAAAGTTTAATTTCGACTTTTATATATTTTTATTTTCGTAATTAACATATTTATTTTATTCTAATTATATCGAATACTTTGAACATAGTTATTAACAAATATTTATTTTTACTAACGCGGATGTCACAAAGCGCAGCTCATAAATACAAAATGTAATCTGATAAACTAATTCACATGTTATTTAACAAATAACAATTCATTTTAAGCTCCAAGTAGGAAAATAAACATTGTATCTGTTGTATTCTTACAAATATTATACTTGTTTCAAAATTGCAATAAGAATTAAGAAGATTAGAAATAATACTGCAGTCAGATGTAATATATTGCGCACATAGTTATTATTATGATCGTTTTTACGCTTTTAGCAAATGTAGAATTAGCCGTAAACTACAAATACTTACCTCGATATTTAGGTCGAATAGCCCAGGCAGCTGATGCGTTTTTAACCTCTAAAAAAGAAGAAGTACATCGGCATCTATGTGTAATTTATTACAGTTTAAGAAATTAATGAAACTCGATGATTTACGATACAAAAGTCTATAATTTGTCTACTATTTTCTTGCAATTAAAAAAAATTGTACTTGCGAATTGTTGTTTTGCTTTATGTCAAGCTGTCGTAATGAATTAAAATTATGCATATCGACAATTGTAGAGTTTTGTCCGAAATAAATCGACCAATAGTAATGTCTTCTTCACTTCAAATTAATAATGTTCATTGTTGTTCTTTTAATATTACTATTACAAAATAAAAATTGATAAGAGTTTGGGCGAATTTCTTGAGTCTACGAACGTAGAAACATTTTTGTATGAAACTCGTGAGTAAAGTAACTTTTTTTTCACTCGTAGGAATTGCCGGTCAAACCGACCTACTCGATACAAAATTACTTTACTCATTTGTTGCATAAATAACTATAATGTGTACAAACATTTTGATTATTTTTTTCATGTTAATTAGATCAGTTATTTCATGTTCAATAGCCAAATTGTTAAGACGATTTTGCGTGGTAGTGGATCGTAAGAAGTTCTTTATTAATTTCAATTTAGAGAAACTTACTACAGTTACTACAGTTACTGGTATAGTAAGCAATATTCTTAAAGCGAAACTAAGGTTTGGGGCAAAATTTAGTTGTTATTAATTTCAGTATTAACTTTATGTTTGCTTTTTTTCCCAAAAGCTTAGAATCTGCCGAAAACTTCCTCCGCTAATTCTTTCCCATTTGATTAACTAATAATCAATATTTTATGTTAATAACGACCAAAAAGTCGTCCTTTAGATTTGCCGCCCCAGACAAATGTCCTGGTCAGCCGACCCTGGAGCGGGCGCTGTGGTGGGCAAAAACTTTTGACCAGTAGTGTATGTTTTATACATTTTCATCTCTATTAACATCGATGTAAGCTAATTTTTAAAAACATAAACATGTTGTTGTATTTCGTATTTTACGATATTTATATGTGAAATGAAAATAAAGATAAAAAAGAAAGCGAATTTTACAAAATAATTGATGGTTTTATAAATATACTAATATATCCTAAATCAATATTATATCATCAGCAACAAAACCATTATGTTTCAAATATCATCTATAAAAATTCTAACTCACTATATTTAGGCGACATAGTTCCCTCCGATTAGTTTTTTTTCCAAACTTTCATTTAATAATTAGTAGTAAACATTGCGCGTGCCCCTTTGTAACCTTACGCCCCCAGGGCGTGTGATTAGTTTTTCTCAACGATAAACCGCCTCCGATTCAGGGTCAATCAATCTTTCATTCTATAATTTTAATCGGTTCAGTATAAGAACATTTTTATAACAAAAAATATTGAATTGAAAGCATACATTGTTGTTGTACAATTACTGTATGATAATGAATTATATCTTAAATCAATTGTATATATAAACAAGTATAAGTATAAATAAGTAAATTTTTCCATTGAAAACATTACTTAAAAATATAAATTATGTTTGATAACGAAGAATCTAGTCTGTTCGAAACATGATAATATGCTAGTTAACTCTATAATTTTTTTTATAATTACCGGTAACATAAATATGATACTACAATAAAGGCGGATGAGCGATAACTTTCTTCTTTTTTGTTGCCACTATTGTTTTTTATACCCCTTCTTCTTCTTATTTTAAGACTATGTCTTGTGTTTTCAAAGAGGCAGCCTAAGTTGTGACTGCGAGGACCAGCTCTCATACCAGCGCTTTGGTGGTCTTCCAGGCGGTCTACTTGTATTGGGTCTCTCTTCCTTTGCGATTTTCGCCAGTCGATCGTTGTTCATTCTATTGACATGATCTCTCCATGCTCTTCTTTTAGTTCTGGCCCATCTCACTATATCCGGAACGTCACACATTCTTCTAATTTCATTGCTCCTTATTCTGTCTCTTAGTGTTTTCCCTGTGATTGAGCGTAATGTCTTCATCTCGGTCGTTCTGAGAATCCGCTTAGTAGTTGCAGTCTCCGCCCTCGTTTCTATGGCGTATGTCATTACTGGTCTGACACAAGTTTTATATATCCGTGTTTTGCTTTCGATACTTAAAAATTTATTCCTCCATATCACGGTTCGAAGGAATCCTGATATCCTAGATGCTGCTGTTGTTTGCGTTTTGACTTCTTGTTTCAAGTTCCTATTGCTCGTGATGTTAACCCCTAAATATTTAAAAGACATAACCTGTTCTACACTTTTATTATAAATTGCCAGTTTGCATCTTCTTGGTTCTCTCGCTATTGTCAAGGATTGTGTCTTTTGTTTCGATATGATCATATTGAATTTTTCCTGCAACTGTTTCAAATCTGTGTAGCAGTTTTTGCAGATTATCCTCATCTTCGGATATCACAACCGCGTCATCAGCGTAGCAAACTATCTTAAACTCATGTTTTCCCATTCTGTATCATCTGCCTGCCGTTTTGACTTCTTTTATGATTTCGTCCATTATAATGTTAAAGAGTATTGGGCTGAGACTATCTCCTTGTCTGATCCCTGTTGATACTGGCATTTTACTGGAGAGTTCGTTGTTTACTCTTACATATGTGCTATTTCCGTTGTTCATGTCCCTAATGATGTCTATTGTCCTTTGGTTTACGCCTCGTTTTTTTAGTAGCTCAATGACGTCATGTAATCTCACTCTGTCAAATGCTTTTGTTAAGTCTATGAAGCACATAAACGCGGTTTTATTGTACTCTATGGCCTTTTCGGCAATCTGTCTTAAGATGAATATAGCGTCTATGGTTGATCTATTTTGTCTAAATCCCTGTTGTTCTTCGCTCATGCCGCTACTTGAGATTTCTTCTGCAATAATTTTTGTTTGAAGTCGTGCTTAGGAGGCTGATCCCTCTATAATTATTTGGATCTTTCTTTTCCCCTTTTTAAAGACGGGGATCGTTATGCTTACTTTCCATTCCTCTGGTACTTTTCTCTGGTCGTATATCTTGTTGAACATGACGTGCATTTGGTCTATTAATTCATTGCCACCATATTTAAGAAGCTCGTTATTAATGTTATCCAGCCCTGGTGATTTCCTATTTTTCATCTTGTGCATTGTTGCTTCAATTTTGTCTTTTGATATTAATTGTTGTTGGATGTCTTCTCCTTCCCCAGATATATTTTTTATACCCCATCTATAGTTCACATTTGAGATATCGTTAGATTCGTTTCATTAGCCCAAGTGTTCTTAGATAGGAGACATTTAAAAAAAAACCAACATGGCGGATTTTGGACGCCATGTTGTGAGGTAAAAAAAAATTTTTTACCACCAAGCATATCGAGTTGGGTATCAAAATGAAGGATTTTAAACGCTGATTGTAAACATGTATATAACTTGCAGTTTTAATATTAAATGGAACAATAAATATCTATGGTGCCATATTTAAGTCTCCGAAATGTATATTTGCGGCTACAACAATATAAAGAAAATGAAGCTATATGCGGCGAAGTTAATGTTTTACTTTTTGGAGATCTTATGCAGTTGCCTCCAGTGTCTAAGGTTTCTCGGGGAACTTATTGCTTTCGTCAGCCAGAAAGGTTATCTGCTGAAATTAATCTTTGAAATTTATTCAGTTTTTGTGAGTTGCCCCAAAATATGAGGCAAGCTGGAGATACAACTTTTGTGGACATATCAAACAGTCTTCGCGTTGAAGAACTTACAATACAGCAGTTATCTATCATAGTAAACCGCAGAGTACCGTTGATAGGGCCATTTGACGATGGAGAAGCTGTCAGAATTTTCCCAACAACTAGACTGGTTGATGCTTGTAACGCGACTATGACAGAAAAGTTAGAAAAGCTCACAAAAGTATATACCGTTAGTGCTGTAAAACATATGGTCAAAAACCACGAGAGGAATACTTACCTGAAGATCCCAATAAAACAGGTGGTATACCAGACCAACTCAAATTAGGTGTAAGCTCTCGAGCCTTACTAAGACGGAACATCAATGTTAACCATGGGCTGGTTAACGGTGCTATGGGTGTTATCCGACGAATAGATTGACCAGCACTACGCAGAGAACAGTTGGAGCCGGGAGAACTACCACAAGCAGTATTTGTGGAGTTCGATGACCCAAATATAACAGGGATCCGACCTGGTATTGGAGTCCGGATAGAGCCTTGTGCTACAGAATTTGATACTTTACGTGGTAAAGGCAAGATCGAGCGACGAATGCTTCCCTTAATTTTATGCTGGGCAGTGACGGTGCGTAAGTTACAGGGCACAACTTTAGACCGAACAGTTGTAGATTTAAGTAGAAACTTATTTGCAAAAGGTCAAGCTTACGTTGCTTTGAGCAGAGTGAAGACTCTCTCCGGACTTGCTATTAGTTCTCTTGACTCTAACAAATTGCTTAATCAACCACATGACATAAACACATTAAAGGAATTAATCCGGTTACGTAATCTTAACTAAAAAGACATAAATAAAATAATAATTAAAAAAAAACAAAAAATCCGCCTGCATGGATAACTACAATTAAAAATCAACTGAAAAGACTGAAACAAGATGAAAATTCAATGATAAGGTATTTTAAAAAAATAATGATTAGGTACTTAAAACCAGAAACATAAATTGAAACAGTACCAAACCAATGTACCTGCATATTGTACACTTAGAAATATAAGCACGGTAGTTTTTTCACTTTTTTGTAACATTATAAAAAGAATTGCAGTCGGAGGCATGAAATTGAATGCTATGATAAATTATTATCTCTTTGTGCATGCCTCCGAATGTAATTCTGTTTATAATGTTGCAAAAAAGTGAAAAAACTACCGTGCTGATATTTCTACGTGTACAATATGCAGGTATATTGATTTGGTACTGTTTCAATTTATGTTTCTGGTTTTAAGTACCTAATCATTATTTTTTTAAAATACCTTATCATTGAATTTTTATCTTTTGACTTTCTAACGTTGTTTTGAATGATTTAAAAAAGTTTGACGTCAGGATCTTGAAGTCTGAATAAGTAACTTCGAAATGACATAAGATGAAGCATTTTTCTTCTTGACAACCAACCCATAAATCTGAGTGACTCTTTTTTTATGTGGGGTAGTCCTAATAGATAATAATTTTTAACCAAAAATTGTTTATTTATATCTAATTGTTTATAGTGTATTACATAATGAGCACGGAAACTGAGATTTAACACACGAGTGGGAATGGGAATGAATTCACAAGAGTGTGTTCATCACTTTACAGCGAGTTATTTACAATGTTTTCCCCACGATCCCCACAACGCAACATATTTTGAAATTTAAAATTCATTTTAAATTATTTGCAGTAATTCTTTTTATTTGTGATGGTTAGAAAAATTTGAAGTAATATTATAGTTTACGATTTTTCTTAAACAGATTGGGGATATCCTGGTTCCTCCCATAATGCTTCTGATTCCACCGAAGCCCCAGAACACGTTGGCGACACTGCTCGCAGAATTTTATCTGCAACATCCATTTCGTTTGCTAATGATTTATCTATATAATTTTCTGCCACTGTAATCAACCCCCATATTTATCGAGGGATGAAAATAAGCGCCACTTGTCAATCAATGTTGATTATCAGTAGCTTCACGAATGAATGGATGAATTTGTTCAATTTTTTTGATGTTTTACTATCAGATCTGCGCTTTAGTAGTGCCTTTAGTTTCAAGTACTTTGTAATAAACAACATATACCATTAACATATTTTCTGATAAAGAAGAATTGATTCTTTGATGCATTTGAATTTCTGAAGCCTTTACATGCAATTTAATAACCAAGCTATGCTCTTTAAAGACTGAAAATAATAATCAACTCTTCAGTGAATTAACAAAAAACAATAAATGAAATTATTTTTCAATCTTTTAGATTCAGGATGATCAAGTGGATCCAGAATGGACTTTGTTGTATTACTTGAGGACTAAGTGTATCCTTTTTACAGAATCTACTGAACAGCTTTTCAGATTAATCACGATACTTATCCTTAACATATAAATAGTAAGATTATGTGGTACGAAACTTGGTTGTGGCGAAGGAGGATGTGGAGCCTGTACTGTGATGGTGTCCAAAATAGATCGAAACAGCAATAAAATTATGTATCCTTTAAATAATTATGTTAGCTTTGTAATTAAATCGATTCTAACGTGACAATTCATTTTAAGCCATTTTTACATCAATTATAGCATTTAAGAAGGATAAAGAGGAAATATTATGTTTAACTCGGTCTCGTGATATTATAGTTAATAGGTTTCAGTAGTCTGATAATTTAATTAATGAAAACAAAGATTCTCATTGTATCGCCTAAACTCATCCTTGAAAACCGAAACGAGTAAAATTTCACGCTCGAGTGAAGCTCGCTTCAATTGGCGAACATAATATACATTTTTTTATATGGCTAAATAAAGTAAACTCCTGTTCAGAAATGAAATTGTTGGGTCGTTGGATACTTTCCAGTGTGGCAAATTATATCGAAACGTTTTCTTTAAAAAAAACCCAACCGATATTTTTAAAACGTATCAGATAGTGTACGACATTTCAGACAGTCATTGACAATAAGATAAAAACAAAATTGACGAGGTTCCCTTATGAGCACGCTTATATTAGATTCACCTGTATGTGTAACTTTTTTTTTGGATTAAGAGCAAGTGGTCGATTTAATGAAAATTTCCTTCGAACTTCCGACCTCTGTGTTGGAAATTTATCACTATGACAACCTCATGAACTAAACCGTTATAGCTTGGCACAAGTTTCGACGAGATGTAGGTATATAAGCAGCGAGGTCATTATAAGAGGGTGATGAATTAAGAAATTAAGTAATATAGTTTAAAAAAAAAACTAAAAAACACGCTTTGAAAGCACATCAAACTAAAAAGTTGACAATAATTTTTAAAATAAGCTAAAAACACTTCTTCCTTGGAATTTTGGTATTGTGCAGTTGGCTGTGACAGTCCAGCACAAACGCTCGATGTTTTGCTGCTAACTTCGATTGCACAAATTTACTCATTTTCTAATCATCTAAATTTCTTCTAGGATTTCATGTAACAAATGTGCCATGTTTACTAAAAGAAAAATGTTTTATTGTTCAGCATCGTTTACCCAGTACTAATTTAAATCATAGAGAAACTAAAAGATGAAAGTTGGACGTAGTTAAGCAGAAGACGTTCAACCCACAAATGATAAATTTTGATAATTTGAACTTAAAATTTATTGATGTGCCCTTTAAACCTTAAATAATTAAATTAAATGTCACATTGATTTTCTGTAATTGTATTATAACATGATAATTTACTTTAAATGCCAAAAATTTTGAAATAATTTACAAATTTGTGAGTTAATATTAAGTAAGTAAACATTTTGGCAAAATATGGTTGGCACATTTCAGGCAAATAAAAAAATTGAATTTTTGAAATATTTTATTGTACTAAATCGAAACAAAAATCTAAGAAACTTGAAACATCCAGTTTGTTCATCTAAATACATTATTATTTGGCCCCTATCGTCAGTGTCATAATTCTTCGTGAGATCCGATAAGGGAGATTTCTATAACAGTAAAAAATGTTTATTTCAACTTCAAACACTCTGATGAAAATAAGTAAACAATAAACAACTATAAAAACGAAATGAAGATAATAGAATTACCTCAAAACTTGTGACCCATCTCCACGGACTGCATTTCGGCATTAACTTTTAATTAACTATTTCGCACTAATACGGGAACGTGATATTATGCTGATTTCTAGCTGACTTACATCCTAATGTGAAAACATCGAATTCATCCAAGAGGTTTGGATTCTTTCCGAAATATTATAAAAGTTATGCGTAAAATTGTAAAGAAGAAAACGTCCAACCGTCTTGGACGATTTCATCGAAAAAATTACAGTAGAATTTTTTACAGTAATTTAATTGGTAAAATGAATCCAGCCCACTTAAGATGTTTCAACAATTTATTGTGGTAGAAAATCATAACCAAATTTGTTCTGACAGAATACATCCAAACCACTTGGACTTATTGTGAACATGAAAATCTCATTTTGTAATTATGTGGATTAGAATTTTACAGAATATCGTTACAAAAACATTTGATTTGACTCGGACGATTTCTGCAATTTATCAAAACGACATTTTTAAAGTTTGTTAAGGCAAAAACTCATTTTTTATAATTTTTGAGTTGGACGTTTTCTGCTTAACTACGTCCAGTTGTAACATTCAAATCGGCATGTTACGTTCTTCTTCATATATTTTCAATTTTACTTTGATAATATATTCATTTCTGCTTTTTGTTTTTGAGAAAATAATTTGTTGTTTTGAAACGTCCCCTATCTACCTTTTGCAAAGTCTACCTAAAATTAAATTTTAGTAAATTAGTGTGTGATCTATATTCGCTTTTTATATATAGTGCTAGCAAAATTTTAATTATCTTTCATGTCACTCCTAGGAAAGGAAAGAACAAGCCTTTATTCTTTTTGTTTTTTTTCACGGATATAGGCATTCAAAATTTGCTTAAAATGAAAAAAAATTATAGAAGATAATTGGAATTTTGTGAGCATTATATGCAAAAATTAAAGATAAAAAGATATTAGAACTTACCAGCAAATATAATAATAATATCATTACAAATTTACTTTGATTTTAACTTTAGGTAAGCGTTGTAGAATGTAGATAGAGGACGTTTTAGAATCGACGCTGAGATTTTATTGAATTCTTCGAATGGAGTAGGTCGATAACAAACTCATTTTTTTGAAAATTTGAACGTTAAAATAAATCAGAAGTGACTACTGAATAAGTCTATGAAGATTTGAAGTAAAACATAATTGGTTGAACGGCATGTTGCATATAAATTGTTTCATAATTGCTATATTTGCAAACAACCATTTATTAAAATGATTATAGGTGGTACATTGCTGTCATTTGAGGAAAAACTATCTTCATTCCAAATGTATTTGTTTGTATTAATAAGAACTTTATAATTATATATAATGTAATTTTCTTAATTCATTGCTAGACATCTTCCAGTTAATGCTTGTTTGGCTCCAGTGTGTGCAATGCACGGACTTGCTGTCACTACTGTGGAAGGCATAGGTTCGACAAAAACTAAATTACATCCTGTACAAGAAAGGATCGCCAAAGCGCACGGTTCACAATGTGGTTTTTGTACACCTGGTATAGTTATGTCGATGTACACTTTATTAAGGAATTCGCCAAAACCGTCGATGAAACAAATGGAAGTTGCTTTTCAAGGAAATCTTTGTAGATGTACTGGTTACAGACCAATTATCGAAGGTAAATTGACATGTTATTCATATAATCAACATTGGCGTAGACTTTGAAGCAGTATCATCATACGGTAGCTCTACAGGTCTTGGCTTCAATCTTCTTCAATATTTTTCACTACTTCTTTCGGTCTATTACCACTTCTTACTACTCTATCCTTTTCACCTTATCTATATCCCTCTTAACTTCTTGTATTCGCATTTTCTTTGGGCGCCTTTTTCTTTTTCATCCTTTGTGCTTTAACTATTTGTATTATGTTAGGTTCTGGTATATCATAATCAATTCTCAGTTTGTACTTCATCTTCTGCCATTTTTGCACTGCCATATATTTGCCTGACGATTCTTCTTTCCCATATTTCTAGTTTATTCTCATCTTTATTTTGTCACCGTCCATCTTATTTTGATTGTTAGTCCAGTAACCTTGTTGTCTGAAAGGTGCGGTTACCTTGCGTCAAATCCGGTAGTTTTGTGATTTTTTTCTCATTTGTTTATGATATGCAATAGAAACTAGAGCGGAGAACACAACCACTAAACGGCTCCTAAGAACAACAGAAATGCGGACTCTGAGATCAATAACAGGACATACGTTACTCGATCGGAAGAAAAATGAAGAAATAAGGGACATGTGCGATATTAAGGATGTAGTAAGATGGGCAAGGAGCCGCAGAAGAGAATGGAGAGACCTTATTGACAGAAGCCAAATGAACGGTTAGCAAAAATTGCAAAGGAAAAGAAACCAGACACAACTCGACCTCCTGGACGACCACCTATAAGGTGGTATGAAAGCTGGTTCTCAGCATCCCAACTACTCCTGGCAAACCCTTGATGAAAATACAGGACCTAGTCCTAACGTAAGAAGAAGAAGAAGAAGAAGAAGTTTATGATGTTGGCCCAATGAATAATCCAAGTTTGTGACCTCGAGCGCTGAATCCAACCTTATCAAAAATCGAAAAATCCGTGAAATTTTAGACTCTACTTCAGTTTTTGGCAATTTTAACCCTAAAGGACTAGTTTTTTTATAATACCTATGAAATACATTTTGTAAGTAGACTAAATTTGCTACAATTTGAGACCAAAACCGTCTTTGCAGACCCAACAGCTTTTGAGATAAAGCTATTTAGAATATATAAATTTTTTCAAACTTGTCAATTTTTAGCTATATTTTTTTGTTCTGAGCGAATTTTGATCCTGTTTCTTCCAAAAAAAATACCCTTAGAATTGTCATTTTCTTGAATTAAATCTATTCTCATATTTTACTGAAATTATTTTTTTCTTGAATATTTAACTTGAATTTTCTTTTCAATTTCTTGTTTAACACCCCTTCATAAAAAGTACAGACATATTATGTCTTCGATAGTACCTACAACAGGGCTAGAAAGATAAAAATAAAATTGTAATGAGGGGGGATTATTGATCCCTCAAACCTCTTCAGAATCCACCGGCTTATTTTGGTGGGGGGAGGTATTTTTTGGAAGAAACAGGATCAACTTCACTCTGAACAAAAAATATTGCTAAAAATTTATATATGAATATATGAATAGCTTTATCTCAGAAACTGTTGGGTTCTCAGAGACGGTTTTTTCGATTTTTGAAAAGGTTGCGTTTAGCGGTCGAGGTCAAAAACTTGGATTATTCATTGGGCCAACATCATAAAAAAGTGAACAAAAAATCAGAACTACCGGATTTGACGCAAGGTCTGATGTATAAGGTTACTGGACTATGTATCTATTTATTGAAAAGAACTTATTGAGCTTCTGGCCTCTGTGAGCTTGACGTTGTTGCTGTAGAAACCTGTCAAAGCTGACACACAGATAAAACCCGAACTAAGATCGTAATGTGAACTAGTATATTTCGTCTCTAGGTTGTAACACCTTAATATTGATATTATTCTTCGTCGATATTTTTTACACTCCAATCATTTGCTAAAAAATTAATAAAATCTTGCTCTAGGTTTTAAAACTTTCACGGAAAAATGGGGAATACTGCAAAACGGGCACAGTTTAAATATTACTAACGGTAATGGTGTATGTGGAATGGGGGACAAATGTTGTAAACTACAAAACGGTACCAACAAAGAAGAAGACGAAGTTTTATTCCAATCCAGCGAGTTCACCCCTTATCATCCATCCCAGGAGCCAATATTTCCTCCTGAACTCAAACTATATGATAAATACGATAAGGACTACGTTATTTTCAAAGGTACCAACGTTACTTGGTACAGACCAATTATGTTAAGTCAACTTTTGGATTTGAAAGAAAAATATCCTAATGCTAAGATAGTGGTGGGTAATACAGAAGTTGGTGTAGAAATGAAATTCAAACAAATGGTATATCCTGTTATAATTCAACCAGTACAAATTCCAGAATTAGTTCAAATACAACAAACGTCGAAAGGTGTTAAAGTTGGAGCTTCCGCGACGTTGATCGATACAGAAATGTTCCTTAGACAACAAATTAAAGAGCAACCGGAGTATAAAACAAGAATATTTAGAGGCGTAGTTGAAATGATGAATTGGTTCGCAGGAAAACAAATACGCAGTGTCGGTGCTTTAGGTAGTAATATAATGACTGGCAGCCCGATATCAGATATGATTCCAGTACTGATGGCTGCCAAAGCAACTTTAGAATTCCTCAGTAATAAAAATGGTATTAGGGAAGTTACGTTGGACAATAACTTCTTTATAGGTTATAGAAAAAGTATTATTAAACCAGATGAGATACTTTTTTCGATATTAATACCTTACACAACCGAATGGCAGTATTTTGTAGCATACAAACAAGCTCGACGCAGAGAAGACGACATAGCTATTGTTAATGAAGCTGTTAATGTGTCTTTTAAACGAAATACGAATCTAATAGAAGAAATAAGTTTTGGTATTGGCGGTATGTCGTTCAAAACTGTATCAGCTCCGAAAACGGAGGCTAAATTAAAAGGTTTACCATGGAATAAATCAACAGTAGATCTAGCTTTGGAAACATTACTAGAAGATTTACCTTTAGATCCAGGTGCACCGGGTGGCATGATATCTTATAGAAGATCATTACCCATGAGTCTATTCTTCAAGGCTTTTCTTAGTATATCATGTGAGCTCCGAAAACGTTTACCAAACATTGAATTAGATCAAAGAGAATTAAGTGGAGCTTCTGGGTTTTCTAGTCACGATTATAAAAGTTCGCAATATTTCCGAGTTGCACCAGAAACTCAAGAGAAAACAGATGCTGTGCACAGACCTATAGTGCACATGTCAGCTTATAAACAAGCGACTGGCGAGGCAGTGTACAATGACGATATACCTATGTTTGAAGGAGAACTTTATTGTGCTTTCGTATTAAGTACAAAACCGCACGCTAAAATTGTAAGCATAGATGAATCAGAAGCAATGGCAATGGAAGGCGTGCATGGATTCTTTAGTGGCAAAGATGTTGATAAAAGTTTCAAATGGGGATCTATCTTCCATGACGAAGAAATATTTTACTCCGAAAAAGTAACTTCCGTAGGTCAAATAATAGGTTTAGTAGTGGCCGATACTCAAGCGATCGCTCAAAGGGCGGCGAAAAAAGTGAAAGTAATTTACGAAGAATTAGAACCAGTGATAATCAGTATTGAGGATGCGGTTAAGCAACAATCGTTTTTCGAATCTTCGCCAATAATAATTAGAGGAGATGTTGATAAAGTATTCAAAGAAGCTCCTCACGTACTAGAAGGAGAATGCAGAATGGGAGGTCAAGAACACTTTTATTTTGAGACACAAAGTTGTATAGTTATCCCCAAAGCAGAAGACCACGAATTAGAAATATTTTCATCAACACAAAATCCTAGTGAAGTATCAGTGAGTATACTAGTTTCATAATTCAATTTTATTTTTAATTATATATTCATAATATGGTTTCAGACATTAGTTAGTGAAGCTTTGGGTATACCCCAAAATAAAATTATAACGAGGGTGAAACGTTTGGGTGGTGGATTTGGAGGTAAAGAATCTAAAGCTGCTATGTTAGTCATACCGATAGCTGTTGCTGCTAAAATATTAAATAGACCGCTAAGATGCATGTTAGATAGAGACGAGGATATAGTAATGACAGGTGCCAGACATCCTTTCTATTATAAATATAAAGTAGCTTTTGATAACGATGGTAAAATCCTTGGTTGTGACGCAGAACTTTATTCTAATGCTGGATATTCACGAGATCTTTCCTCATCAGTAAGTAGTTATGTGAATTTAAGCCTCTAAGTACTCCAATATATTTTTTATAGGTAATGGATAGAGCCATAACTCATATCGATAACGCGTACAAAATACCAGCATGCAAAGTAATAGGTACACCATGTAAAACTAATTTACCTTCAAATACTGCTTTCCGTGGTTTCGGCGGCCCACAGGGAATGTATTTAGCCGAAACGATGGTACAACACATTGCTACGTATCTAAATAAAGATCCTGCTTCTGTAAGTGAAATTAATTTGTACAAACAAGGTGACCTCACTCATTATAATCAATTAGTTGAAAATTGTACCTTGGATAAATGTTGGAAGGAATGTTTAAGTACCTCAGATTATAATAATCGGAAGAAAAGAGTTGAGGAATTCAATAGGTGAGTATAATTGGTATGGAAAAGATATAGTACAGGGTGCGGCTTTCAATCTTTCATTTTTGAAAAATAAACGGATACATTTTTCAAAATTTTATTATTATAATCTTATTGTATATTAAAAAGCATAGACGAAACGTAATTGTAAGTATTTAACGTTTAAACATAATCTCGGTCGGATGGCGGCACTACCGATTAATGCAATCTTGAGAGCGATTCCTGAAATTGTCCATCACATTTCCAATCAAATTTTTTCTTAGATTTTTCAACTGTGCGAGGTCCCCACAAAAGAAAAAATCCCCTGGTGTGAAGTCGGGTGAATGAGGATTCCATGGTATCGCTCCGTTTCGGGATATCATACGATTCAGAGAAATTTCATTAACAATATTCATGTTCACACGGGACGTGTGGCTTGTGGTTTCGTTTGTTTTAAATAAGGTTTGACCATTCACTGCATTTTGACGAAGTTGAGGGATGAAGAATGGCTTTAATATATCCGATTACCGCTCTGCGTCTATCGTAACAAACTGTCTCCTTTCATTTTCGAAATAAAATGGATCTATGATTACCCATAAAGACATGGAACAGCAAACTGTTACCTTGGTTTAGTTGAGAGGATGTTGATCACTTCAGTACCTGAAGTTTTGTTTGTTCTCAAATCCCGAAAGATGAAAACGTGCCCCGTCACGCATCCAGAGGTTGTGAACCGACTCCTCTTTTTTTCAACCAACGCAGAATTGCCGCTGGGTAGCAAAATCGTTTTAGTTCAATGTCTGAGCCACTCGATTTTTGAAAGGATGATGGTACAAATCTGACCTCAAGATCCTTCGTACAGACCCCAGCAAATTCCGACATTATGCCGATGCGATGGCCTTCTTCCTACAGCAACCTTACGCATTCAATATTCTCAAGAGCTCGAACGTATCTCTTTTGTTCATTATTACACCGATGTTTTCAAAATTTGTTAACCACAACTGTATTGAATTTACATTTACATTGGTTAATTGCGATTAACATTCAATGGTAAACGACGCTCAGTTGCTACATAGCTTACGGTTTGGTAAAACGCTTTCGCAGCAAAATATCTGTGTTCCATGGCAACTGATATGCTTTGAGGCGGCGAACATAACGATAACCTTGACACCTCACCCCGCCCACTTTCTACGAACCCACACCTTGTATATTATGTAACGTTTTTCATTCTAACCAAGTAACAGACTATATTCCACCCACGATTAAAAAATATGAATTGAAACTCTGCTAATTTCATATTTTATAATCGAAAATAGGATATGTAAGAAAAAGCTATAAGAGACAAAAATAGTCTGCTTCCATTATTTCTACACCTTCTATGAGTGAAAGACATTTAGAGAACGTCATTTTTCATTTCTAGACCTCTATAAGTGACAGTTTCTTGATTTCGAACTTTGTAAATGACAGTTTCTCATTCTAGACTTCAGTAAGTGACAGTTTCTTGCTCTAGACTTTTGTAAATGACAGTTTCTAACTCTTAACCTCTGTAAGTGCAATTTTTTTGCTCTAGACCTCTGTAAGTGACAGTTTCTTATTCCAGACCTCAGTAAGGGACAGATTCTTGCTCTAGACCTTTGTAGTCTAGTTAATACTAGTTAACTTTATTATACAAGTGCAGAAACAAACGTCTTGTATTTGAAGATACAAAAAACATTCTATTTCAATATTAAAAGTACATGAAAATTCCTTAGAATTATTGAAAATGATTTCTGCCTCAAACTATGGATGCTAATACTATTTATTAGGAGCTCAATTTTAGAATTGAACGTTTTCTTTGGAAAGGGTGATATTCATTCTAAATTAAATATTTTTGTATAAAATTATAAAGAATAAATTGTATAGATAATAGACAGAAAATGGAATATTAATTATCAGGGGAAAGCAAATCAGTGGATCAAGGTGTTGACTGAAGATTCACTGAATCTTTTAGCGGAATTTTATCCAATTGACGTTTACAATGACGACGAAACTACTTTACATTAGAGTACTTATAATTTTGTGGACAAAATCTAAGTAAATATTAAAATACTTTGGTTATTATTGGAAAGTGGCCTAGATGTTTTAACGGTGTGAAAACTTGATTCAGATTGCAATACGAAATTGCAATCACTGGATATGGTACAATTCACATTCTTAAACGATTTTAACGCAAAGAAATATTCAATCATTTCTTACTAGCCTCGTTTAAAAACATTAGTCATGAGTCCAACGTGCTTCTAGTTCTCAAATTTGCACGCAAAGCCTGGTACAAAAGCGATACTACCAAATTGTTTGGTTTATCTATAAAATGCGAAAAAATACAAATATCTGACAACTGCAATGGATAAGCTTGTCTCAATGCTTCCTCTGTGGTGTTTATGAAAAATGGTTCGGAATACTATTAAATATTACGAGCCTTTGTGTCTATTTTATGATATCAATTTTAGATTAAATAAATATAAAAAACGAGGCCTTAGCGTTATCCCTACGAAATTCGGAATTGCATTTGGAGTTTCCTTCTTGAATCAATCGGGAGCCTTAGTCCTAATTTACAAAGATGGGTCGGTTCTTTTGTCACATGGAGGTGTTGAAATGGGACAAGGGTTACACACGAAAATGATCCAAGTAGCGAGTAGAGCTTTGGGGATTCCAGTTGAAAAAATTCACATTAGTGAAACAGCTACCGATAAAGTACCCAATACGTCCGCTACGGCTGCTAGTACTGGATCGGATTTAAACGGAATGGCAATCATAGTAAGACATTTAACAATTATTTGAGTTGTTTTCGTGAAATAAAATATTTATTTTTAGAATGCTTGTGATATTTTGAATAAACGATTGAAGCCGTATAAAGAAGCGAAGCCCAACGCAACTTGGGAAGAATGGATAAAAACTGCCTATTTGGATAAAGTGAGTTTAGCATCGACGGGTTTTTATAAAACTCCAGATATAGGTCACAACTTCCAAACTGGCGAAGGAAGGTTATACAATTACTTCACCTTTGGTGCAGCTTGTTCCGAAGTTGAAATTGATACACTCACCGGTGATCACCAAGTATTAAGAACAGATATTGTTATGGATTTAGGTAGAAGATACTTTTTTTGATATTTCCTCAATTTTTTTCAATATAAATATTTATTTTCAGGAGAAAGTTTGAATCCAGCAATTGACATAGGGCAAGTTGAAGGGGCATTTATGCAAGGCTATGGATTATTCGTTCTTGAAGAGTTGTTGTATACTCCTAGAGGAGAAACTATAACACGAGGTCCCGGTACATATAAGATCCCTGGATTTGGTGATATTCCAAATGAATTTAATGTTTCTTTATTGAAAGGAGTTTCTAATCCAAGAGCTGTTTATTCCTCCAAGGTAATTAGTATAGATATTAGTGTTTTCGTATTAAAATGTATATTTAACAAGCAAGAAGGTCCTTTCTATCGTAGCTACACCAACTGAAAGTAACTGCATGGTTAGATTTATAGAAACAATTTGCCACTTACACAATTCAATTCAAAATCTATAAAACATCTTCAGACAGTTTAAATTTCTTTTCTTTCTCAAATAGAAAGTGGTTATTTCAAAGAGCAAATTTTTCTTTAAATCTTATCATGTTGTTAGGTTTATTACCACTGCCGATGATCTTCGATTAGTTCAGTAGTTCTTTCGCACTAACCAGATAATGCACCTAGGACCAAAACTTCATTAAGCTAGAATTTAATCGAGAACATATGTTGTTGTAGATAAAATCCAGTAGAGGAACAAAAGTTAAACTCTAATACTCCTCGAGATTTCCTGGAGCAACGTTAGCTTATTACCTAGAAAAACTAATTTTAATTTTTTGAATAAAGTATCTTTTACTTTAACTATTACTTTACTCACTTGTTGCATAAATAACTATTTTCAAATATCTCAAAAAAATACTACCTACATTGACTACATAGACCATAGTACGAAGTTTGTTGATAAGCTTAAAAAACTTAGAGCATCAAATTCATAAAGCGCTAGCTCATATTTTGTAAGTTTGCGTTTGGCGTGAGAATATCTTGAGCACTCTGTGCATATATTTTGTTGTTTTAGGCAGTTGGAGAACCACCTTTGTTCCTAGCAAGTTCGGTAATGTTCGCTATTAAAGATGCAATAAAAGCAGCCAGAGCAGAAAATAATGTTACTGGATATTTTAGACTAGACGCACCTGTTACTTCGGCAAAAATTAGAATGGCCTGTCATGATAATATTACCTCGAAGGTATTATATACTTAATAATATTCAATTTATTTGTTTTTTTTTAAATCAGGGCTGAATACACTATACCAACACTCTCAATTACACCGTTTGACGTCTTTTATCGTCTTCATAGTTTACCAGACAGTGTTGGTGTAGTGTTCAGTTCATAGGTTCCACAAATTCCAGCTTAGTATAGATTTGACGAATTCATCGCATGTTTATTTACAGATTCCAGAGCCGAAGCCAGGAACTTTCAAACCATGGAATATTGTAGCTTAAAATATTAATGTATATATATATGTAATAAATATTTTTAACTGTGTTTCATAATTTTTTTCTTGTACGAGGTCTGGCTATTAAATAAGGAGACTGCGCGGCTAGACGGATGGGGTTAAAAACGACTAGTGCATTGGGTATCTAAATATCTTGTCTATGCACGTCCCAAAACACGTTTCCGTCACTATTATTGTATTTGTGCAGTAACATTCTTAAATGTTATGAATATTGTTAGTTCGCTTGTGATATTAATTGTATTCATTCAATAACATAAAAATAATTTTTGTGTTGATAAAATTTTAAAAAATAATTTTCGAACGCTGAAAATTATAATTGGCGTAGTCATACGGATTAGTGCGGTCGCGATTTTTCACGCATAGTGCGATAAAAAGTTTCGACTACGTATTTCCATACGGAAGCACTAAATCTACGTTTCAACGATGGACTGGACTGCAGATTGCTAGAAATGAAGTTAACAACGATAATAATATCACTACTTATTTACAAGAAGACTAAAACAGAAGATATAGAAATTACAATAGTTAATTCGAAAATATAAAGGAAAACTTTTTAGAAAACAGAAATTTGAAGAAATTGAAGAAAGAAGAAATTGAAGAAAGAAGAAATTGAATTTCAAGAAAAGAAGAAAACAAGATATGAAAAATACCTCCGTTATTTTTCACTCTTAGAGATGGAGGAGTTATATGAAGAAAATTCTAGAACATTCTTAAAAATAAAACGTAATAAGATTATATTTCATAAACAATTGTCAGCGTTTATTTTAGTATAAAATAAGATTATTCTAAACAACTTGATAATGAATATTGTTAGTAATTTTTATAATTGTAATTTTTGTCTTAATAAATTTTTTTCGAACACCGAAAATTATAATTCGAACGTGTTTTTTTATCGAGTCGAAAACAAGGCAAATTTCTCGTTAAATTGAAAAAAACTCCAACTAAGTGCTATAAATTGTCGCAAGAGGCCTATAAGGACAATTCTTTATCTCGTGCGGGTATTTTTGAGTGATGTAAGCGCTTTAATGATTGCCGAGAGAGCATTGAAAATGAATAGCGCCCAGGTCGCCTTGTGACTGTTTTAACTCCGGAAACAGTGACCAAAATCAACCAATTGTGCGTGCAGATTGTCGAATAAGCATCCGGATGATTGCCGAGGCTGTAAACTCCGATAAACAAACGGTTAGAAAAATTTTACACATGACAAAAATCGAAGTTGGTGCCAAAAAATCTGTTTCCTGACCAAAAGCTCTTGCGTCAATGGGTCTGCTCAGATTTCCTTAAAAGGTTAGAAAAAGATCTGCTTGCAAAACAACCCGATTTGAGTCGATGGAAGCGGTAAATCAAAAAGCGACAGAGCTAAAGGCTCTCATCAAAGAAGACTTCCAGCACTGCTTCGATCAATGGAAACAACGTATGGAAAGGTGTGTGGCGAGGGGAGGGGAGTATATTGAAGGGGAGCATTCGAATGTCGAATAATTTTTATAATAAAACCCTTTTTCGTAACCAGTCTCGTTATTTAATAGCCAGACCTCGTAAAGTCTATTTTTATGAATAAGAGAGTAATAAAATGAAGAAGCATCCTCGATCCATAAGCGTATCACTTCTTTAAGTAGACAGTTGAAATATTTTTTCGAGTTATACCTCGAGTATTTTCATATGAAATATCGTGTATAAATTATAAGATGTTCACTGTGTAACATTTTAGTTGAGACTGTATCTCAGCTATTAATAAAGATTTAGACATTTTCGCGATCTTGGGTCACTTTTTTATAAAACTTTTAGTGCCACAAACAAAAATATTCCAACTCTTTTTTTTTCTGAAATACAAAGCGAAAACAAAAACGTTCAATTTTGGAAATGCTATTATTTCTCAGGTCATGTATAACATAGAAAAAAAATAAAAACTGCTTGTAATGGATATTTCCCAATAAATATCATTGGCATATTTTTTAGAGCACTGCTTTTAAGTTTGGGCACAAACTTGGATTTTTTAAATGTATATTATAACGTGAAATTATTTCTTAATACATTGATAAATCGTAGCCTAATTTTCGATAAATTTCAGTTTCAAAAATCAGAAAAATACAGGGACGCGTCTATATCATAATAAATAATTAAGATACAGTGCAGTTTCAAACAAAATGGGACACAGTGTACACTTATATTTTCACCTAATTAATTTGCTTGTAACTTTCAAACATCTAAAGGTAAGTAAATTAAAATTTATCTAAAATGTTTCATTTTTCCACAAGGTATTAAGAAAATTGTGCAATACTGTTTATTTGGGTATAAGAATTCAATAATCTGATTTTTAAACAACCTTACGTTCATAATAAATAACTCACTAGTATGATTAGATCTAGATATTCCCAATGAGTGCCTCGATAATTTCATCAGTAAAATTGTCCAACTTTCACATTGTATCTTCTTCTTTAATTGTACGATTAATTACCTATTCCCGTTTAGTATTTTTTCTGGGAACTTTTCTTTCTATCTGTTTCCATACCAGTTTAATCGGGTTTAGTTGGCAATAATGTGAAGATCTACTCATCACCAATCCACGCTTTTTTTATTTCTCTTTATGAAGGGATCACGAAGAATACAGTTCTTTTGACGTTAAAAAACCACTCAACTACACAGAACCATTCACTTCAAAACTCAAATGTAAATTAAAAAAGAGGAAAAATAACCCAATCTATGAAATATTTCGAACACACACACAAACACGTGGGTGTGAGAAATCCCGTCCCTCTAAGCATCCACCCCCGGATAAATTCGCAGGTGGATAGGAAGAAGAACATCCCCCCACCCCCTATCATTTCAACAGGTCCTCTTCACGTCACAGCTTCGCGCATAGACTCCTTGGTGTCCCCTGAGTTCTCTGAGAGATTCTGGGAAGTATTATCTTTTTAGAGTTGGCCTGTTGGCTATATATACAGTCTTCTTGGTCCAGACGATCTTAAGGTGTATGTGTTTTCGCTGCCTCCGGTAAACCCTTCCCAACCTTCTCCGACAAGAAGAGATTTAATCCGAGTGGTCCTTCGCCTTTTTTATAGCTGTCCCTGATATATAACTTGGCACTTGCTTATGAAATGCGGGGTTACCGTGTCGGGGAGTTTTCTCTTGTGGGGTCACCCATATTCTTGGAATTTTTTTTGTTTCATATATTTTTTGTATTTTTTTTGGTGTGTGGTATCGTGTTTTTCTTTTTTTTGTATTTCTGTTATTTTTATACTAACCTAACCTATCGATCCAGTTGTCTTCTCTCCCTTCTGTAATCCTTTCTGGTGTACCTGATGAGTTTCCTTAATTCCATGTTAGGATGCGTTGCCAGCTCAGCTTTTCTGCCCTCTCGTCCTTGATATCCAATACGTTTTACGGTCCCGTTTCTCAGCGTTATGCGTATTTGGCCTGTAGTTTTTTCCTATTGAATTTGGATGTGTGTCCGAGGCGTTTGGCATAATCGTATGTTATTATACTCCCAATAAATCTGAGTTTTGTTTCCGTCTTTAGCTTGCTTTTTCTAATGACAAATCCGCATAGTCTAGCTCTCTCTTGTTTAACTTTGTCAACAGTATTTTTCACGTGTTCGTTGAAACTGTGACCTTGATCCAACTTTACGCTTAGGTATTTGGTCGACTGGATTTCTTCGTTGATGATTTTTATGTTCTGTTCGGTCTGTAGCTCCTTCTCTTGTAGAGAACGTCTTGGCTTTTTTGTTCAGCATCATTCGTCTATTTCGTTTGCAGCGTTTTGGAGTTGTTTCGTGATGCTTTTCCCCTTCACGCACCTCGTTGAAATCTTTCCGCTTATAAATAAAAGTCGATTTATTTAACTACTTAACTACCCAGGAACAAAAAAGAATCTGAAGACCATATTGAAATGTCGTACGTATTGAAGCTTTATGAATATTAGTTTGTCATTTATTTAGATCTAGTTTTGACTAAAATGGAAGTTCAATTATTTTTTTTTTGTAAAAAGTTCGTAATGCGTGATAATGTTTGTGGGTGTTAATAGACACGTATTTTATTACGTTTAACAATGTTAAGACGTTTGTCTCAGTTATTTGATACATTGAATGGATCACGTATGTATGATCAAAAATAAATTGGCCAAGTATTTATAAACGTTTAGTTTATTCGTTAGCTTATTTTTAGGAGATTTGTTACAAGGTTGCCACTTGGTTAAACTATCATTTCCACGAATAATTTCGCATTGTAACGTTAATCAATTTATTGATATTGGAATATTTATTTTGATATAATCCAACAAAACGTGTTGTATTGTTTTATTGTATCATTTTTCCACCCATTTGATAATGTAATAAAATTTGATATCAACTTAGTATTACGCTGTTAAAACCTACAGAAACTACCATAACCTAACCTCACTTAACCTATGTGAACCTCACCTCAACTAATCTTTGTTAAGAATAATATTTATGAAATTTGGATACTATTTGAAAGTTTGAAATTCCTGCTATGTTTACACTAAATTTGATAGTATACATTATAAAACAAAATTGAAAAAGCTTTGCTGCTTTAAAAAATGTTCAGAAACGCAAATTTCTGCATTGTTTACTTGAAAACTCTGGAATGCATTCCATATAATTAATTTTCTCTCATGGCTAGTGGTTTACTATTCTTATATAAGTAAAAAAACTTACTCTTATCTGATTTCATGAAATTCTACAAAAATTAATTGATATTAATGGCTTTTTCCATAGAACTATTCGCTAGCAACTCTAACTTTTATCATTCTGTGTTCATTTCAGTTTTACCTACATTTCTCTCATAAGAAATATGGTTGGTTAGGTTCTACCGTCTTTTAGGCTCTTCCAACTCTTCTTAATCCATTTGGAACGATTTGTATGAATAATTAAAGTCCTGGTAGCCATCACAGTTGATATAGGAGTACTTGAAACCATTTTGGTATCAAATTTTTGTACCTACCCAGAAGCTATTACTAAATCTACCGTCTTTTAGGCTATTCCAACTCTTCTTAATACAGTTGGAACGATTTGTATGAATAACGAAAGTCCTGGTTGCCAGCACAGTTGATATGAGTACTTGAAACCATTTTGGCATAAAATTTTTGTACCTACCAAGAAGCTATTACTAAATCTTCTGTTCTTTATATCACAATTGATATGTGAGTAAGATAGTTGCTCTTATCATTCTTAGGTATTTGGAACCATGTTGGTACTAAATATTTGTACCTAGCAAGTGAATTTACTGGATTTCATGTCTTTCGTTCTCTTTTCAATGCATTTGGAACCGTTTAAATAAGTCCTGGTGGCCGACACGGTTGGTACAAAGTTAAATCGTGATTCTTAGATCATACTCAAATTCATATTGTATATACTAAGGGTTTTGTAATGTATTGATATATTATCATTCAAATAATCAACGTGTAATATTTGCCTCTAGTTTCAACATGGATTATGATATCCATAGATTTGAAGCAAGAGATTTCATACATTTCTTAACTGTTGGCATCAAGGTAACAGTTTTTACGTCATGAAAATAAACACGTGATTTTATATTTACTCAGTTGTAATTTCTAGCAGCGTTCAAAAACAATTTTGAACAAAACGTTAGAAAATGTGTTAATGGCTTACGCGGATACTTGTTCAGTGAAAAAAGAAGAAAATAAATATGTTCATCAACATGTACCTACAGGGTAAGTTTTAAAGTTTGTAATAATCGATATCGATGATTTGAGATGATACTATTTATATTTTTAAAACTATTATTCTGTTTGGTTGAGTAATTAGAGTTACAGAAGATGATTAAATGAATATATTATACGAGGTCTGATTATTAAATACCGACGTAAAATACTTTTTTCTTAATTCATACATTTTCATTTGTTATTACTTTCAATATACCTATACCTCTTCTGTACTTGCTCGAAATTATTCTTTTCAATGTAGATTTTACCTCATGAAACATAAATTACACGTGGCAAGATCCGGCGAATGAAGTGGATGATTTAACACTGAAATGCTGAACTTTGCTAGAAATAGACAATGAGGAATCAGCTGGGTTATTATTTTGGTGAAGAACCCATGACTTTTTCTTCTGTTTTGATTCTGTAGTCGACATTTCTACAGCCACTCAAAAATATAAACATTCACTTATATATACTTCTTTATTTTTTTTTTCGGTTTAAGTGTAAAACAATTCTATTGAAAACCACGGCTATACTGATTTGTTTAGCAAGAAGCACTACATTCGTGAAATGATTTCGGTTGTTGACGTTTGGCTTGTGCACACTTTTTCTTTTCAATGATTTGATATTGGGTACACCAAATCGGAAAAGAGAGAACTATATATCTAGTTGGAAGCCAAACATCATGAATTTGGCAGGATTTTTCAAGTAATCTACGTATCGGAGATAGTTGACATCAAGTTTATGAAGTATATTATCATTGTAGATTGGATGAGAGACATTGGATGGTAAGGGTCCCAAATTACTTTCCTGAAGAACTGCGGATGTTGCTAAGTATGAAACGGAGTTGTTACCACAAATTACCATCTGATGTTCGAATAGAATGTGAATAATTTGATCAGAGTAAGGATTTTCTCACAAGAATTTCGTTAGTTGGAATATATTTTCCAAATTGGTGATAGGATTCTTAACGAAGGAATCAGAAGACCAAGAGAGACCAGAAGAAAAGCCCACAGAAATTTTGGCTTGATAAAGATGATGATGATGATGATGATGATGATGATGAAGTAAGAGACGAAGATAATCTACAACGAATGGTTTTCACATTCATCCAAATGGAATTGAAAATGAAATGAATTCAATATGAAGATATCAAAGTCTATGACAATAAATAAAGACCCAGTACGTTGTAAATTAGCGATAGACGATCAAATAATAGAACGAAGTTTAAACTACGAACTATAACATCAAGTAATAGAAAAATTTACGAGAAAGCACGCATACAAGCCAACAAGGCCCCTAGAAAGTTTCCAGCTAAAACGAAAGCGGTTACAAGCAGGGCAAAATAACTTCTCCGAGCAACAGAGATGAAAAACCTTAGATCAATAGTCGAAGTAGACTTCTGGAACAGAAAACACAGTTCCGACATTAGACAGGCCTGCCACCAGATAACAGATGTAGTCAGATGGGTACGGAGGAGAAGACGAGAGTGGAAAGCACACGTAGTCAGAATGGAGGAGGGTCGGCTGGCGATAAAAGCATTCAAGGAGAAGCTAACCACCAGAAGATTAGCAGGCAGACCTCCAAAGAGATCGACGTCCTAGAAGAAATTGGAGAATACAGCCCTAAAATAAGTGGAAGAAGAAGATTTCTTAAATGTCTATACAGATTGACCAATGCTTGCAAAAATCAATTTAATCACCATGTAGACAGCTCAAGTATTCAATGTTTTTTACATATTTGTTAGTGTGACAGTATTGAGGAATGTTTTTGACGGCGGAGCAAGTACAGACGCACACAATGAAATTGAAATAACGTCAAGTCCTGCTGTTATTGCATTTCTAACTTGTTATGATGTTAAATATTTCATATTACGTAAAAAACACAATATTAAAAATTCGTCATTCAGCTGCGAAGGTTTTTTTTTGCTTTTGACAGAGGTTATTTGCTATGTTACTTCGATATTATCGAATTCGATAAACAATTAGATGAAAAACACTTTATTCATTTGAAGAAAAATATGACACTCTACTACCCCCTGTCATCTCGATAGTACCTTATAGTAATTCGCGTCTCGATATTTACGCGCAGCTTTTTTATCTTTTCCCTAGTTCAGTAGGGGACTCCAAAATGTTGTTTTGTTTCTTATATAAACATAAACCCTTGTTATTGCGGTTTTATATTGTATAAATGTATGTATGATTGGTTGGAGCTTATTTAACCCTATTCGGCGAAAAAAAATTCGACTACTTTATAACTCGATACTTGTCTTCGAAGTTTACTTTTGTTGGTAAATATGTATAGTAAGCCGGTAGTTTCTAAATTGTATGTATGTATGGATTTGGGGTCTCGTATACATTGCGACCCAAAAGATATATTGTGTCCCCCTTTCTTGCTGCGATACTGATGGACCCAGTGTTTGCAGCTGATCAATTAATCCCACTCCTTTCAAAAAGTCTAGAATGTGGGATGGTTTTAAATGCCAAAGATCTTCGTATTCAAATTCATGCGTTCCCAGGTGTAGTGCTCTGGAGTTCCTGAGTGTTTCACACTTCGAGAGAATGTGGATAGATGTTTAGTCCTCTGTGCAACAAAACCTGCACGCCGTATTATCTGCTATGCCTAGCCTCTTTATGTGTTTGTTGAACTCCCGATAGAACTCCTATTATTATTCGTAGATTGTTCTTTCTTAGGTTGATACATTCTGCAGATCTACTCTGGTTATAGTTTCCCAGAAGAATTTCTAAATTACATGGTTGTGTTATCTCTATATTTTATTGTTTTCAGAGAAAACTTAAATCTCAAATGTCCAGCCTCCGAAAATGTACGAATACTTTTATTTAAAGAATGTCCATTGAGTGATAGAGAGTTAATTTTTGACTCTAATTTGACAAATTATGGACTACCGAAAATCCAAAACTGTTTAACTAATAATGATAAAAATAATTCAGAAGAACTGTCCAATTTGACGGAATTGATTTTTGGCTCTGCTGCTATGAAGTATCAAGAAACTTATTATAAGATACACGATATATCTTCTCCGCAACAAATTATTTTTACTCAGGTAAGAAGGTAAGAGCCGCTACGTAGTGGATCCTTGATGGTCTGACGGCTGTTTACACTGCGTAAACGTTTATTTTTACTTATTGTGTGTACGACATATTAAAGCATTTCTATCGATTCCTATTTCTTATGTTATAGTCCACTCGAAACACCGTTCCCGATTCGGATATAAAGTAGTGTGTGTTGGTCTATTTATCATAAAATCCCCCTTGGGAAAACCGGTCTCAGACTCGTGAGGAATCGGATATCTGAAAGTTTTTCGTTCTCGAAACAGCGGTTTCTACAAAAAAAAAGTTTTTGACCATATTTATTAATTATCAATATTTTGCATTTCACAACTGTTTGTCGTTCTCCGAATTTTCTTTGGGTTTTTACGTCGCCAACTAGTTTTAGCAGAAAGGAGGATTTATGAGCAATATAAGATAAGCACAATGAAATAATTTATTTGGTTGTCTTTTTTCGCTTGTTTCCCAAGGAGCGATATTTGAGGTTTATTTTCCACCGTAGCACTTCTCCATCTGAACAATTTGCTAGTGGAATCTCTCTATGTGCTTGTCTGGAACTGCACCCGAATTGTCAAGTAAAAATTCCAAATGTGAGTGAAGAAAATTTAATTTAAGTAACATACCTATTGCAACCTAAGGTCTTGTAAGATTAGATAAGTTATTTGTAATTGTACGACGTTTTGTTTTCTAGAAAGCTGCTACATACATTTTTCAAGGCAAAACATACTATTTCGCGAAAGATCTTGTCTTTGAAATAATATACCTAATTCATAAATATATGGCAAAATATAATCAATTTAAAAAAATTGCATAAACTTAACCCAGACAGAGATAAACCTCTTGTGTGTAATGTTAGTCATTTAGTTGAAGGACACAAGTTCCTTATTTTAATCCTCCATTAACGTATTCTCTCGGATTACCAAATTTTCGTCTTTTATTAATGTGACTATGAAGAATTATGAATTTAGCTACTTAAATTCAAAGTTTATTGTATTTATTAAGATTTATGATACACAATCTTAATGAGGACCTACTTCATAGATAATTGATTTTGGTTTTACCTTGGAGTAAGGTATCAAATTACATTTTTTATTTTGTATCGATGCAACCATACTTATAGAGAATTATAACCTTTCATACAATAGTATTTCTGCAGTATTTAAGAGCGGTCAGTAAACAGATAGATCTTAAATATTCTGGTGTTTGGTCGCCGAATTATTGAAACCACATCTAACTACTTATTTTATTATTTAATAAATAGTTTATTCCAAAGTAGTTTTGATGTTTTAATACAACGAATATGGTCATCCATCGTTGGTTAGCCTGCTTCCGCCAAAGTTTTTGTTCACCATATTTACTGTATATCAACATTACCAGTGCAGCAAATTTTACGCTCTGTTCGGCAAGCTGGATCCTATTTAATTCTCGTCTCGAGGAGAATACCCATGTTGGAGAAGTCTTGAGCAGTGAAAAGCTCTCGTATTTGAAGTCTTGAAACTTTGCTTCATTTATATGCGCGAATATCTGTTTCAAATAATTTTTTTTCTAAACAAAAAATTTTATAAGCCCCAATTTTATGTGCAGATGAGGTATATTAACTTTCTGTTATTAAAGGTTGCTTAAATCCGTTTTTCTGGCAGAGCGTAATGTCCAATCTTTAATTAAATAATGTGGATTTCTGATTCTGATGTCATAAAAAATTTTGTAAAATCACTCTGCAATCCAGTGAGCAGTGCCACAACTTTGAGATAGGCACAAATATTCTGTTCATTCTTCGTATTTTATGCTTTGGAGTATTATGCGTATGTTCTGTTATGGTATATGCTTCATTTAGACTTATGTCAGTCGTCAGTCAGTCATCACTCGGTAGAAACATAGGAAAAGTCAAATTCATTAAGTAAACCTGTGGATATTATAACAATAACTTAGTTGTTTGTTTTGGGAAAATCTAAATCATTAAGCTTTGGAATTTTTCTCTCGGCAGTTGTCAAAAGGTCGTTCAATCCAGATTGTAATTATAAAACTTCGTTCCATATCACAAATTGAACACACTGTGTAGACTACCACTACACAGTAAACAGTTTACCTTCAGTCTTTGAAGAAGATGACTTGGTTATAGAAACGCACGTTAGACGGTGTAATTGTGAGTGTTGATGTAGTGGTAGTGTAAACAGAGTGTTCAGTATAAATATCACCAACGGAAGCTTTTTTATAGTTCATCGGGATTTTTCAAATATACTGTGAATTTAACATTTCATTCAATTTGTTAACTATGTTCGATATCCAATATCTCAAGCAATTCCAGAATATCATTGTAAATATATCTTTACAAATTTTTCAATTTTTTTTTAGGTTTTTTCCTCTCCCAAGAAGTTTCGACCAAATACAACATCTAGTAATCAACCTAGTACCAGTTTTCTTTCTAACGCAAGTTTACAAGACTATAATGGTTCATTTGCTAGCTCGATATCTCAAGCATCACTCAGCTCAAAATCATCCAACTCCTTCTCATGTAAGAGAAGTTATATCGTTGTTTTTATTCAAAAAAAAATGTATAAACAGCTGATTGAGAAGAAACATAACATTCATAAACATAGTAATAAACAAATTTATGTATATATAGAACCTCTAAATCCAGCTTACGCCAATAATTTGAAATAAAAATACCGTTCAGTAGATTTTAGTAGCGAATATTCATTACTGAGTCGTTGTTATTTGATCATATGATATTTTTATATCAAAAAAGAACTTGATCCTCTGGAAAGTTTTTCTCACGAAATCTGTGATGAATCATCATTGAATTTGGAAGTTGTTGGACGTAATATTTTCCCACAAATATCAAACTGTGGTTTTTATCCGTCCCAATAAGGTTTAAAGTATCAAATGAAATTTGTAAATATTGCACGTTGCTTGACATTACTCGAGTCTCTTGCCATTATCAGTAATCAAAATTCCATAAGAAAAAGTAAGCAAAACAAGAAAATGTATTGAGCTGCTGCCTTGCTTTTGGAGTCTGATGGGAAGAAAAGAGCGCCCAGGCGATGGTGGGCCAGTCCTTGGTCAGATAGAACAAAGGTAAACATGAGCTTACCTACAGATTTAGACGTGAAAACATCGAAATTAAATTAGAGAATGGATGAGGAAACATTTGAAAAACTCCTAATGAAAATAAAACATAAAATATCTAAGAAATCCTTGGCGAGAGACGTAATATCAGCAGATCATAAACTCATTTCTTCCTAGAATATCTTACTTGCACGTAATAAAAAGCACACCAACGGATAACGTCGCAAATTCGAGATATTGAATTCTTGCATGAAACAATCATCTGTACTTCATCTGCGCATGCTTTTGATCTAGAAATATTGCGTCAAACAGGCTTATAAAGGTCGCTTGACATGGTGCAAGACAACGTGCAGTAAATTGCATGCAATTTCTTGCGAGGTCAATATATTGCACTAACAAAAATTTAATAAATGAATTAAACAAATACCTAAATTTTGATTCAATATTTTACGAGCAGTTTAAAAATGATGATAACAACAGTAAGTTAGTAAGTAACGAAGTGAAAAAGTGGTAAGTGGATTACTGTAACTAATTATATCTGCTGCTGCCTTCGTTTTGGAACCTGATGGATAGGTTAGTTGTTAAGCCAAAAGTAATTTGATTTATTCCTAGAATTGCAGTTTGCACTCAATAAAAATGGCACTAAACCGATGATGTTGCAAATGCGAGATCTTTCATGAAACAATCAGCTGAATTTCATCTACGCATGCTTTTTATCAAGAAAAATTGCGCCTTACTTTGTATTGCATCATGTCAAGCGGCCTTAAGAAAGTCGTGAAAGAAAAATCTACAAAAATGAGTTGTAAAGTAAACATAACAATTAGGAAGGCAAAAAAATTAAAACACAACCACGAAATGCAAAACTTTGTCTTATATATTGAATATTATTAGATTAGTTAATTCTTGGTGTTAATTTATACATGTATGTTATCTTTTAGTAATTTTGAGAAATAATTCAACAGCTACAACGATCGATTCAGGATTTTCCGACTTCTCCAGCACATCTTCTCTAAATAGATCATATGAAAGTTTTGCCAGAAGTAATGTAATATATTCCAAAAAAATTCGAACAGAAAAATAATTATTTACATAATTTGTAGGAAGGAGCACATGCGGATCATTTTTTAGCGATTCGGAATCCTCAAAGAGCTTAGCACTGAATTTCAATAACATCAGATTAGGATTGGCATTGATTTTACATAAGCCGGAGAAAAATCCGTAAGTTGATGTAACTGTAGGTCCAAAAATAAACTTTTTATATTTTGTATTTGAATTAGTTATTTGGTATGTTTTGCACTTAATATTCTACACTAGTAACGAATTTCTTGGTTTATAGTTCCAATTATGAATGAAAGAACGTAGATACGCAAAACAAAAAGTTTACCCTTCATAAAAATTGACGATTATTCATATTCTTAGAAAATAAATTAGATAAAAATAGGCATCAAGTCACGTGACTGCTAACACCAAGTGTTTCGTTGTTTTTAACGTTCCTAGGAAAAAATTGATAAGAACCAAAATTGTAGGAAATTATCGTGTAAAATTGGAAATAAACGTGTTAATCAAGAGACAAAAAATAACTTTTTAAATCAAGATGGTGTATGAGGCAACAAGTCTAGTACCTCTACGTTTTGAATTTAGACTACCAATAACGAATTCCGATGGAAATTTGCTGCTTAGAATTTTCGTAAATCTCAGCCCCTCTTTAAAGCCAATCCGACTGGGCTATAAGGGCTTTGTTCTAGAACCATTTGAGGACTTCAATGTTGGAGGTACTTGTAGTATCCCAGAATTGAATCCCATAGATCCATATATGTGTTAGAATAACCTTATAGAGGAGTAGCTTATGTTTAGTCAGGAGTTTCTGCCAATTACCAGTGCTTTTCTCTGAATTTGGTAACCAATTGTTTCTTCTTTGTTAATATATCTGTACCTCGGAGGGATACAACACTATGTCCATTTTTTTCCATATTGACTTTATTACAGAGTTAAAATCAGCTTTTCTCATATTTCTTAGAGGAATAGAGCACTATGTCAAAAAGAAGTTAGAACCGGATATAGCATGTTTTAAAACAACACCAAGTCCACTTTCATTTAGAGGGATAGAACACCATGTGAACACCACGTGAACACCTTCTGAAGCATGTGAATTACTACTGGACATAGTGTTGTATACCTCTACACAGCCTGGCGGATTGTTAGTGAACTAGTACTGTCCGTTCAAGAAAACGAGACCTTGCCTCCAATAAGTCAAAACAAAATACTCTACAATATTATTTTACAGTAAAAGGCATACGAACTAGAGTATGTAAACTTATGTTTTTAAATACACTATCTATATCAAACACCGTGGTAGTTAATGTTTTGAAAAATATTGAACCAGGTGGAATTGTAAAAATTGATCAAAGGGGTAAGCAAACTCACGTCAATAAAACACATAATGACACTGTTGAAAGTGTAGTAAGACACATCTCTTCCTTCCCAAATTATAGCAGTCATTACACTAGGGAAAAGAGTGATATGAAGTATTTGGGTCTGCACCTGAACATAGAGAAAATATATGAACTGTATGTAAAGGATTGTAATGAAAATGATTTCAACCCTGTGTTAATAGCTAAAAAATGGCTCTACTACGATGTGTTCAACAAAAAATTTAAGTTGAATTTCAAACCACCAGAAATAGACACATTGATACATGTGATTATTTTCAAGCAAAATTAAAAAATAATTTGACTCTAGATGAAAAAAATTCTATTGAGGAAGACCATAATGCACATCTGGATGAATCTAAATTAAGGTATGATTTGAAAATCGAGGACACCAAAAGGGCTAACAATACCCTTAAGGTATTAACGGGTGATCTTCAAAAATGTTTGCCTTCACCCCTTATAACAAATTGCATAAGCTTTTACAAGAGAAAACTTTGGACGTTGAATTACACCCTTTTTGATTCTTCTGATTCGTCAGTCCATTGTATTATGTGGGACGAATCCAAAGGAGCTCGTGGCGGAAATGAAATCGGATCTGCATTACTGGAATGGGCAGATACCGTCATTCCTGGCAGTGACATTGAAGAAATCATTCTGTGGTCGGATAATTGTTACGGCCAGAATAAGAATATTAGCCTTATTATGTGTTTCTTTTGGATACTCAATAAGTATCCTCAAGTAAAAATCATTACTCAATAGTTTCTACTAAAGGGCCACACGCATATGGAGGCGGATACTGTCCATGCACTGATAGAGCGGAAGAGAAAAAAAAACTTAACAACATGACAATTCTAACGCCCTGGGATCAGACATACCTCAATGAAATATACTGTGCATAATATGGAACTGGAGGATTTTAAAAATTTTAGGTCTTTGTACGATGTCAAAACATGTGAAAATCCACCCTTTATTAATAGAAAAAAAGATGTCAACAAAGAACAAGTTCTTCTGTCAACCTATGTTCAAATGCAAGTAAAACAGCATGGGAACTCTGTTTTTGAAAAGTAATTTCGCTGATGAAAACCAGGAGATTGACCTTGTTAGGTTTCGAAGGCGACACCTTACATTGCCAAACGATTTGCAACTGGTAACACCAAGTCCAATACCAATATCACAACAAAAGTATAATGATCTATTGGCATTACTACCATATGTTACTACAGTTTGCCATGACTTTTATAAAAACTTAAAGCATACTAGTAATACCACTAGTGAGTACCCTGAAGGAGACTTACCTGATGATGACTGAGTTTTTTGCATTTAAAATACCATTTTAGTTGAATACATAGATGTATTATTTGTATTTGTGAAGAGAATTATAAATAAAATAGTTAAATACATTTTGTAAGTCAAATAGTATTGTGTTTGATATTGAATATCCCACATTAGGTCTTATAGTACAATAACTTTATTGGAGGGATACAATACAATGTCCATTAAAAAGTAAAAAAAACGTAAAAAAGGTTTTTATTTTATTTTATAACAACTGCATGATGTAAATAACAATAAATAGAATGTTCTGGTAAAATATTGTTTCAACATCTCAATAAATAGCTGTGCCAATAACACTTTTTGTTGAAAAAAAGTTTAAAACTCCTCTCCTGTAAAGTTATGAAAATGGACATAGTGTTGTATCCCTCCGAGGTACAGATATATTAACAAAGAAGAAACAATTGGTTACCAAATTCAGAGAAAAGCACTGGTAATTGGCAGAAACTCCTGACTAAACATAAGCTACTCCTCTATAAGGTTATTCTAACACATATATGGATCTATGGGATTCAATTCTGGGATACTACAAGTACCTCCAACATTGAAGTCCTCAAATGGTTCTAGAACAAAGCCCTTATAGCCCAGTCGGATTGGCTTTAAAGAGGGGCTGAGATTTACGAAAATTCTAAGCAGCAAATTTCCATCGGAATTCGTTATTGGTAGTCTAAATTTAAAACGTAGAGGTACTAGACTTGTTGCCTCATACACCATCTTGATTTAAAAAGTTATTTTTTGTCTCTCGATTAACACGTTTATTTCCAATTTTACACGATAATTTCCTACAATTTTGGTTCTTATCATTTTTTTCCTAGGATCGATTTTTTTCGATTTATACCCGAAAAGAGAGGGTTAACCTAAGTATTCTATTATCGCCTTTATTATTTTTTCTGTTTGTCATTTCGTTATTGATTGTCGTTATAAATTGGATGTGTTGAAAATGTTATGTGCTACAATTGTGATTCCGATTTTTTCTAAAGTTTTTTAAGTTTGGGACGCACGTTCGGGGTAAAGGAAAAGAGGGGTGTAAATAATCAGTTTATCGGACAGTATAATTTTTACAATTAAAAACATAAATTTTCTTTTCTTTTCAGTACAATTTTAAAAGTCTTTCGAAATTTCAATTCTTCTTCGATACTTCCTTGTAATTGTCGACGAATTCGTCCGGAAGCCCAGGACGATCTTAGGAAAAAATTGATAAGAACCAAAATTGTAGAAAATTAAATTTTAAACAACTTTGTTTATTATAATTTTTGGTGTAAAATTGAAAATAAACGAGTTATTCGATAACCAAAAATTCACCCCCCTTCTCGAGTATAAATAGAAAAAAATCGATCTTAGTAAAAAATTGATAAGAACCAAAATTGTAGAAAATTTAGTTTTAAACAACCTTGTTTATTATAATTATTCTTGTAAAATTGAAAATAAACGAGTTATTCGATAACTAAAAATTCACCTCCCTTTTCGAATATAAATCGAAAAAAATCGATCTTAGGAAAAAATTGATTAGAACCAAAATTGTAGAAAATTTAATTTTAAAAATTTTTGTTTATTACAATTTTTCTTGTAAAATTGAAAATAAACGAGTTATTCAAAAGGAAATTTGCTGCTTAGAATTTTCGTGAATCTAAATGACTAATCCTATTGGGCTATTAGAACTAATATAAACGCCTCGTAGTACGTGCCCAATTCGGTTTCGGATTCACACTCGCAAACAAAGCTTTTGATTGTTGACAGTTGCGATATCGACGCGCAGCGTCGGCTCAAGAATTATTCGTAATACGTCTTCTGTGTTTTTGATTTGTATTGTTGTAGGTTAACAAAAAATCTGTATATCCAAAATATACCCATTATAGAATCGATATTATGGAGAGTTCGACAATATGTGGAGATCGCTCTCAACTCTCCCAGATTATTTTTATCTACTATGATTGAAATATCAGTATTGAGTGCAAAATGGTTAACGAAAGAATTAAATTTTTGGACGAAAACCGAATCCGTAATACACCAAAGTTATTATGGAACTCTAATGAGTATTTTCAAAAAACGATTTCCGAGAAGTTTATTTTTCAAATACGATGAACGAGACGAGAAATTTGAAAGTTTCTGTCAAACTGTACAAGAATTGGAACAAAAAGAAACTAATTTGTGAGTATTTCAATAGTAACATTTTCTTCTTTTCCATTCTATTGTTACCACTATGCAAAATTTTCATGCATCTTGTGTAATTGTGCGTCCATTATTTAGATAATTTGACAACGTCGCTTATTTATTGTCACTTATACCATGTAAATCTATTGTATATAAAATTTAGTGCCGTATTAGTGTCTACTTGCCTTCCTGTACTATTTAATTCAATAAATTTTCTTCTATTGTTTATTGGGTTCTCTTTTGTACGCCAAAAATTTCTTCCTTATCTCTTCCAAACTCTCAAAATGTAAAAAAATGAGGTTATGTTGATTTTTATAACATAAAAATATTTTGCAGTGATTCTACAGGAATTCATCTTTTTCCTTTCAATTTCCTCTGCATTATGAGACTCTTCCTTGCATTATGCAAAGTTTTGTTTTTATTTGATATTTGTATGCATGTATTGAATCAGTCTCACTCAATTTATATTTAATTTACAGCTTTCTGAGCACACTTCTAACAGCAGTGTTAACCCATCATACAGGATGGATTGCTACTTGTTACCACTTGGAAAACTTGTCTGTTAATGAATCGTATCACGCAGTTTGGAAACAATTAACAAACTTATATGGAGCAACAGGTTACTTGACGAAAACATCAAAAACTGTTATATATGGATTAAAAAATGATAATACCATTAAGAAAGTCTTAAACTTTATACAATATTTTATGAGATTCTTCAAAATAGAAAGACGATATATTGAACGAAGCAATATCATTGAGGAAAATAAAATAGTGGATGAAATTTGTAATAGAGTGCGCCAAGATAGCATTTCAAACGAATTTCCAATGTTGAGAAAATCAGGACTTTTAAGGACAAAAACGAATGAAGTGGATCTTACAAAATTAGTTGACGATGAAAATAAATATCAAAACGAGGTTTTAAGACCAAAAACAAATAAAGTAGATCTTGAAAAATTAATTGAAGATGACAATAAATTTCAAAGCGAGGCAAATGGTGTTAAGAGGAAAAGTATTTGTAAATCGAAAGCTGTTAATCGCGAACTAAGCGCTCTAAATGAAGAATCTGATTTAAACGATGAAGGATTTTGCGATAAACCAGTTTTATTCATATTGGGAGACCATGAAAAACTACAAAATTTGAAAAAACCTCAAACGAGTGAACCTCTTCAGAGTACAAATGACATAATTCGAGACTCAAGACGACAAATGGAAACAAAGAAGCTTAAAATTGTAAAATTTCCTCTACCCAAGTAAGTTTAAGAAATTTTTATCATCATATTTATATTTCCACGGCTTTTTTTATCTCTATGTACATTCCTGTATAGTATATTGGATATTTAGACAACTATATAATCAAATTTAATCAAAAGTAAAAATTTGATGAGCCTTCAGTATACCATCCACATATATGGAAGCAGGAAGTGATTGACCAAATTTTGGTGATGCGAGCGGGTGATAAAATTTTTCTCAGGGCTTGTTTTTCAATGATACTTCGTTTACTATACAGATATTCCATTTGTAGATCCAACCATATATTTCTTGCAGACTCACGAATTCTATATGAAACTATACTCTTGTTCACATCAATATTGATAAAATCTGTTGAGATACTTAACTTACGACATGATTTAAGATAACAAATATCAGTACTTACCTTATCTTACCTGCTACGTTGATAGAAGAGTCATCACATCTAAATTGTAATTATTGGAGACGTTGGTGATAATCTGAACACCACGTTTACTACATCAACACTCACAATCACATTGTTTGATACGCGTTTGAATAACCAAGTTATCGTCTTCAGAGGTTGAAGGTAAACCTATAAACTTGACTTAGGGGAGGGAATTTGGAAGAAATTAACCTAACCAAACCCAACCTAATCCAACCAAACCAAACCAGAATTATCCCGACAATATCCTAGATAAATACTACTTTGAAAGGCTGAACCACGGCCTTCATCGCAATGAGATTTCTCTGAGGGAGAGGTTTGTTGGGTTCTTTGTGGTTTGGTTGAGGACATTATTTAGATGGCTTAACGGATTTAATAGATTTGGCACTGATATAGAAAAGATTCCCCTGCAATGCTGCTAGATTGAAATAATAGAAGTCGGCTACTGGTTTCAATTTTAAAGGAATTAAAAATTTATAAAACTGAGAATAATATTGGTGAAAGAGAAGTTGAAAATAGAGTTTATTGAGAGAGATAAAAAGTTATGTCATTGAAATTTTGAAGATTTTGATGGTTGTTAGCATCATTAAATGTATTTAGGTACAAGCTTATACTTTATGACAAATTTGTTTGTAAAAGATAACGAATATAAAAAGTACTTCTCATATTTATTTCATGAACAAAATAAATTTCTATATATTTTTATTCCAGATTTGAATATGTTGGGGATGTTTCGGAAGTATCACCTAATCCTTTTTTACCAGACATTGATATTTTGGAAAACTTTGTTCCAGATAAAGCATATCAGGGAACAAACATCCCCAAAGAACAATGGAAAAATATTTTATCAAAAGATCTTTCTTTAAAAAAATCTTGTTTATTTCCAGACGAGATAAACGAGAAAGTAGTCATTCTAGGTGATACAGATAAATGGTATGTCCATGAAATTGATACCGTTTGAGTATTCATTTGCTATAAAAACGTACTTTATTCAAGGGATGTACAAGTTTGGTCAAGTTTGCGAAGAAGGATGATTAAAAACGAAGCAGAAAATATTGTAGATTCGTCACCTCTAGTATCAAATATGTTGGAGGTTATTTTACAAATGAGGAAGTTGAATATGTCAAAAGAGCAGGTAAAATTTGGTTTTCAAACTTCTCTCCATGTTGTACATCAGTAAAGTACCAATTGTTGTATCCCAAGTTTCTTCAGGTCTTTTTTATTTTTGCCTACTTTTGCGCCCCATACGCTCCCCACTGGTCTTGAATCTTCCATTCTTTGTGAATGACCCGGACTAACTGAACTGTCTTTGCTCAAGGAGCTCTATGAGTGACATATTTGGCCATTTATTATCCTTTGCTCTAATACCTGTCACACACAATATTTCATCTCCATAGCTTGCAATGCACTTTTTTATCTATTTATTCTGTAAATCAATATTGGTCTATAAATTGCTTTATAAATATTTAACTTTGTATTGTTGAGACTTGTTGGGCCTTGAGTATTATCAAACACTTAAGCACTGGCAGGAGTGCCATGTAGAATTCTTGTTTTTGCTGATGCCAATGACGACTTAGATTCGAACTTTCCTCAAATCAAAAAGTCAAAAATGCCATTTACTGATTGTAGATGTTTTGGCTTTACAGCCACTCTGCACCTATACCTATAAGTATTTTGTTCTGCTTCAATAATGCTCTTACTCCTCCCATAGGAGTCTATTTTTCTGGGGTTTTGTGTCCCATGTCCCGAGGTGTACCACTCCTTCAAGGTACTCAAGTCTCTTAGTGAAGGACAATCGCAGAGTAGATGCTATGCCATGTCTTCAGACTTAGCAGATATTTAAATTTTTTGGATTTTGTAAGGCATAGAGTGTGTTTTTAGTGAGACACTATCTGATTCTTTAGCCATTCGTTTAGTTCATTATTGATGTGGCATCTCACGAAGCCACAATCTTCTTCTTCCAATCCTCACTACCTGGTATACCCTGGTGGCCACATTAGGGTTTGTTTTGTTAGCCAGTGCTTTCGGAGTTTGTTTGCACTCCCTCACTAGTTTGGATGTGTACTCAATAATTTTCACGACATTTGAGGCCACTTGGCTGTCTGAGAGAATGTGAATGTGCTTTTTAGAGAACTTTCTATCCAAACACTCCTGAGCACATTTGTTCATTGCTAGCAGCTCTATCTTGAAAATGGTTAGTTGTTAATAGTATGGAGAACTTGCATTTTGCTAAAAAAATGTCCAATTCAGCTCCTTAAGCTAACTTCGTTTCATCTGAGTATCAGAGTGAAATATATCGAGCCTGCAGAAGATTTCTGTTGATCCATGATTGGCGGTCATTAATTACTACTTTGAATGGTATATCTTTGTCTATCATGCTGTGCATTTGGTCCATTGGTTTGTCACAGCTTTGTCATAGCAACAATAATGCCATGCTAATATTAGATGTTGTCTAATCATTCAAACTTATTATTGTTTCAAAATTTGGAAAGCTCATTCTCAAAGAATACTTCAGAAAGTTGTGGTTTTCTCTCATTTATTTTTTATGAAATTATCAGTTCATTTGTACTATTTAAATTACTAGTTTATCCACAGTAAATCAAAATTCGGAAAATATAAATATTATGAATTAATTTTTTTCAGTGTACTACATTTATGGAGCAAAAGTTGATAGAAATATGTTTAAGAGCCAATGCATTAACAGAATTTCTATTAACTACAGATTTTTGTTCAATGGATGTTTTATTGAAAACTTTGAATCTAAACATTGTGGATATACCACTTTTAATGTCGGTTGGTTCTAATATTGATCCACGGATTTTACAAAAATACGGGCTGAGCTATCAATGAGATATTTCTTTTGTTTTTATTGTTTCATTAATCTTATATAAACTTATATTTGTATGAACTTGACTTATTGCATTATAATAATTAGTTCAATAAAAAATTACCAAATCCAATTGTGTTCTTCTAATAAAAAATATATTTTATATATCATGGGAGAAAGAATTTATTATGAAACGCGTTCTTCGTTTCCTTACCTTACTGTTGATTCGCCTGGTATACATATTGAAAAAACTCCAGATTACATATTCTTTTATAAGGTAGGTCACAAAGCAATCAATGCCTACAGAAGAATAATTATCATCATGGTAATATTAGGGCACAGATCACCTATATTTAGATAGATGACGACAATATTATTTGTTTCTAACCAAATTGATGTCGACTGGGGGTCTGAACTTGAACTACTCAATTTTCAACTTTATGAGGATGTGGGAACAAATGCATTACATTAATAGATTCTCAATGTTATCCCAACATTTATTGACAATAATTTTGAAAACAATTACACAAAAACAGGTGCACAACACAACAATAATGAGCCATCAAGAGAAACTGCACAACTACCAACCTTAAGATAACCAATTTTGTCTCAAATTCGCCAACTTGATATATAGTTATGTTAGCAGACCCATCTAGGGCTCCGAACTTGAACTACAAAAATGATGCTACCTTAAGCAATCTGTGTGAAACGTCTATAAAATATGCGTTTGTGGATTTGGGAATACTAATATAAATTTAGTTTATTTTCTCCTGGATGTTAGAGAAATTAAAAGCTCTTAGAGTATTTACGGTCGCCTAACATACTTTGAATAATGTAATGTGAATACACAAGTAAAATTATAAAATTATTATATTTACTACAAATACATGAATACTTATTTTAAATCTATGACATTGAAAACCAGTAAAATCATTGTTTTTACGATATTACGATGTAATTTAAAAGTAATTAACTATGCATTTCTATCATTCAATTAATTTTTTAAAAGTTGAATTGTTGAATTTGTGAGTTATTAGATGTGAAATTTGATTACAAGTTATATCAGACCACATTATATTTTATTATTCGTTAATTAATTATTAATTGGATTCCACAAATTATAAGAAGTTGTACTAAATTGTAACCAAACTCTGTATTCTATAGATTAATAAGAAATCAATTCTTATTTTTTTCAGACTTTATTACTTTATATGTATTATAATGCGTATGAAAGTTAATTTGATGAACGCATATTCTTCACTTTTTTTGTTTTCTTGAATTTTTTCACTATTCTCTTCTCGGGCAGCTCGATCCCCCGAAACTCTTTAAATTTATTTATCATTATTTTTTAGAACAAATAAAATAACAGTTTATTCTGGAAAACTTGTTTGTGGAAGATTAACTAAAGTAAACATGAAATGTTTTCATACATACAATATTATTTATTGTTTTAATCTTAATTAAGATATTCTAACCTCACTTCTCAGTTCATATATTATATTGATTGTATCAAAATTATTTATTGAATTGATCTATGATATTGAAAATGAAATATTGCATCTATTAGTTTTTTCAGTATCTGTCATAAGTTAGTAACTGAAATTGTTATCAGTGTCATGATTATTGATAAAATTATAGGATTTGACAGCTTGGGATTATAATTGGCCTTCACTTAAAAATTTCTCTCTTGTATTCTTCTTATATGCCCAAATGGTTAGCTTCCCAATTGTTTATGTAATTGATCTATTGTTGTTAGGATCGTTTGGTTTACAACGAGATATGTATCTCTGTCAGAAAATTATTCTTTAATCTAATTGAATAAATTTATCACATACATTTCTTATACATGACGAAGTATTTGTTAGTTAAGGTATTTAATCTCTAAACCTTGTCTTCTTCGCTGTGACCATTTAATAGGACCTAATCAACAACAAAATTTACAAGACAACAACTGAGGTAAACTTTAATTGGAATTCATTCAAATACTACAATAATATTTTAATGAGCTAATATAAATTTAATTTGGGAACAGTTCATCGTACGAAAATGTTTTACATATATTATTAGCAATATCTGTGAATTTTGAAGCTAGAGCATTTTCTAACGCAGGTTTTATTTCCGTTAGAAGAACTTCTGAATTTTCGTTAAGTACTTGATTAGTTGCGTTGCCTAAATTTCTTTGATTATCGAACAGATTAGACAGCTCAATGTTGGTGTGACTGAATTCAACGCGTACTGCGAATTTTCTGAACTGGATATGATCTACACCGTTTATTTTGGTGATATGTCCTTTCAACACGGCATCCAGAGACAAATCAGCTGTGAATAAAATAAAATAATTACTTTTCAACTTCTATGACACGTTTTATTTTTACCGCGTATGATAAAATGAATCAATTATTTCACATTTTAATTCTTGATTCCCGTTTCTCAATTCTTATTTTTTGCAGTCGACTTCCAAAATAATTCTATAAACTTCAAAATCATCACGTCGTTTGATATAAACTACAATCCGCTACACTGAGAAAAATAAATACAAACAATCCAATATCGAAGTGTAAATATATTGATTATTATCATAGATAACGCTTAGGTTAAGAATATACACAGTTATTGCAGTGTACTTATCAAAAATGTTTGACAATCTATTTGGCTGTACTAGCCCTACCTAAAAACTTCGAAAGCTACCTTAATGTCGCTACACAGGTGAATATATCTCCAATCAAATTATATAAAAGTAAAGTATTCAAAAAGTCAGATATTATCAGATAGTATTCGCAAACTGTACATCATTGGATGTGCTTTTGTAAGCTAAATTCAACATATTGTTGTTAGGGAAGATATGGAAAAACCAAAATAAAAAAACTTGACCCTAATAACGTGTATTCCCTCCTCTTGCATTGATGACTGCTTGAAGTCAGCGCGGCATACTTTGAATTAAGTTGCGGATCACATTCTGGTCGATGTTATCCCATTACTGCAACAACAATTTTCTCAGCTCCTGGGCAGCTCTTGGTGCTGGTGTGTGTCTGCAGATCAGTCGTCCCAACTCGTCCCAGACATGTTCTATGGGATTTATGTCTGGGCTGCGAGCTGGCCAGTCAAACCGCCTAATTTCTACTTAATTCAGATATTCCCTGACAATTCTGGCTGTATTTGGTCTAGCATTATCTTGCATAAAAATGCCACGTTCCCCTATAGTCACATGACATGGCCTTCTAGCACCTCCGTAATGTACCTGTGTGAGTTTAGAGAGCCATTTTCAATGAAGACCAACTCTGTACGAGCTTATGCAGTGATTCCCGCCTAAACCATAACTGACCCACCGCCAAATGGAAGACGCTCGTTAATGAAAACTTCAGCATATCTTTTCCCAGGTCTTTTCCACACTCATCGACGTTAAACTGACCCAGTGAGGTAAAAACGCGACTCATCTGAGACCCAGTCATCATCATTCCAACGAACGTGATCTCTGGCAAATGTCAATCTTGATTTCGAAGTGAAACCGCAGTAGCTGTCATAATCCGCAAACTTGTGGACATCAAAAAACGGTCATCTCGTTGAGTTGTAACTCTTTTTCGCACAGACCCTGGTCTTCTAGTGATCATGCCATTCTCCAGAAAGCGCTGGTACACTGTTTGCACACCACAAAGACTAGCACTAACAATTCTTGCAGTTTCACGTTGCTCCCGACCATCTTGTAACAGCAACAATCCTTGCCACAACAATCGGATCTAAAGGCGTTATGGGCCTGTTAAATTACTACACTTTGCAATCGTTAGGTTTTACACAAAGAATCAACAGTAAACTGAAAAACAGACAAGGGAAATATGAATGTTCAATTAGCGCAAAGGCACATTTTTCATCAAAGTCGTATTCTAATACATCGAATGACAGCTAATGACAGCTGTCTGGTCTCGGTGAAAATTTTGGTTTAACGACTACTAACCGTTATCAATATTGACGCTAATTATTCGCAATTTCTGAAGTGACCTCAATTTTTTGTTAATGTTGAACTCGTGCTAGCATAAACAATCAATGGTAGAAATTGTAATGAATACTATAGTTTTACAAGTAAATACTAAAATTCTAATGCAAAACAAGTAGGTGTCTGTATTGGTTATCTGTACAACCCTGTTTCAGCTCAAAATACAATATGGTAATAAAACTGAACAATGCCAGCTAAACGATAAACATTGCGGCAATGGCAGAGATTACGATATTAGTTCATTTTGCTTATTTAATTAGATTCGGTAAACATTACAGTTGAAATAAAATTCATTCGTTTATGCATATTAACAAGTATCAATTTCATTTTTATTAAATTAAATTAATTAAAGAAAATATAGTTTAATTTTCATAATTCAAATTTATTGAATTAATGTATATACTATAGTATCATCCTCTTCGCTGGCCATACAAAAGTCATCCGAAGACTCGTCGAGAGAGATCACTATTGGTTCTATAGTTTGTTTTATGAGGTTATCTAAAACCCACATTTTCTCTTCCTCTTTAATTACATGATTCACTGCATCTCTCCAGTTCTCTTCAGTTATTGTTGTCAATGAGTACTTTATGAGTTCACGAACATCTTTCATTTTAGATGTTTTATTAAGTCTAGCTACATAACTTTTTATTTGTGCCAATATTAATTCTATCGCATTTAATTCACAATGGTATGGCGACAAACGAAGCACTGTTATCCCACGATTCTTGGCTAGTTCATCAATACAAACTTTTTAAATTCTAGCTTGTAATCTGAAGCAACCTTCAAAAGTTCTTTTTTTTAACATATCACCTTCAAATGGTATATCTTTTACGATTCCAGTTTCCAATATCAGCTTTTCTCCAAGAAGCAGATGGAAGATTTTCTGTTAATCGCGAATGATGAGTGGCATTGTCCATAACGATTACAGCATTATTTGGAATTAATTCGACCATTTGTGTAAAACAATCAATGGTAGAAATTGGAATGAATATTGTTATAAGCTCAATTAAATTAAACACGTATTAATAATTGATTATTTTAATAATAATAATAATTAGAAGTAATACTAGGAATACCTATATATTATTATAGGTTTTTACAGACAAGCAAAGTACTGGCTAAAAAGTAGTTTTCAGTTATCCTACAGAAAGCATTTAGTACAGGCAAATTAGACGATTTTAAGCTAAATCCTCAAATTAAATTGGGTGGTTTTGATTTTCAACATTCTGAGAGGCTGTGAGATATTAAATAAGTCTAGTAAGTCTTTTACAAAATTATGAACACGGATTTTCGAAATTTTGGGACTTGAAAATCAAAAAAAATTGAAACTCGAAAACTATGAGCAATTCAAAAAAAATTGCCGTAACAAAAAATGTAGAGTATAAAATTCTCTACAAAAAAGTATCCCAGATATTTGTTCCTAGCTTCAAAATTTTCACCTTAAAATGGATTTATACACTCAAAAATATTTTGAATCGCGAATAACTCGAAAACTACGAGGAATTCGAAAAAAGTGCCGGAGCAAAAAATGTACTCTACATGTGCTCTACATTTTTTGTTTTTGCAGTTTTTTTCAAATACTCTTAATTTTCGAGTTATTCGCGTTTCAACATTTTTTCGAGTTCCTAGTTCCAAAATTTCAAAAATCCGTGCCCAGAATTTTGTTAAGAGCTACTAGGCTTATTCAGTTACCGAAAACCTCTGAGAATTTAGAAAATGGGAAGCGTCCAATGTCATTTCGGGTTTAATCTTATTTTACCTGTACTAATACCCCCAAATCCAATGCCAGCACTTTGACCTTCACGAAACTTGAAAAATCCTATTTCTGTCTCCATTATATATTTTATAGTAGTACATGTTTCTTTTTCCCAAAACAAATATATAAAAGAATCTGGTTCATAACATATAGTATAGCTCACTGCTCTAATACAATTAACCTCTTTAAAGCGTGCGATAATGATAACTTATTTCATTTTTTTTCAAATTAAATTAAACTTACTTAATACTAAACTAACCTAACCAATTCTCAGCGAATGTTTCTCGATTGCGCGTGGATAGACTATTTTTTTTTTCGCGAATTAGATGCTAAAATTTCTCAATGACTTTAAAAAACTTGTAACGCTGACCAACTGACCTTTCAGATGGTATAATTGGTCAATCGAAATTTCGCACATGAGGTAATAAGATTGCGGAGCTCAATTTGGGAATAAGAACTTCAAACACTCGATTGAATTCTATTTACAATGTTGCCACGCCAAAAAACATTTTTGAAACAATAACTTTTTGAACCGATGTATAGTAGTTGTTTTAGTTTATTAAAATTATTTCGAGTGAATAATTTCACATGTAGTGTACTTACTGAAGTTGCCAGATAAAGGTCCTTGTCCTTTATACTTCAAGAGAAGAATATCCATGTTGAGATCGTAGTCACCCTTGAAATAAATATGCGGTACTTTAGATTTGAATATAAATCTGTTCTTAGTCACATCAGGGCTGAAAAAATGTTTATTTAGTAATTTTATTTTGAAAGCACCAATAAAATCAAAGCCCCAATTGGTCATATATTAAGTAACTTTTCCTAATAATTAGCTAAAAAATCCGTTATTAAGTAAAGTTGCAAGTTGAGTAATCTAACCAGTGTGAAATAAAAAATTTGATATTTACCGTAGTTCCAGAATTTCAAAAGAAGTTACGCCCCAAACTTGCAAATTTGTAAGATTCGCATCGATTTTAGTTCTAGATTGTCCAGTTCTCAATTGGATTTTTTCTAGAAGCAATGGTTCAGTGCTAGGAACATTCAGCTCTGGTATACCATTTGCCAACTTGGGTTTCAGTGAATAAACCGAATCAATGATGCATTTCGCTATGTCTGGATCAGATTTCTTACAAACGTGGATATAAGAAGCTGGAATATAAAAATTTTACTTCAACTATTCTAACTTGGAAGACTGTATCAAAGAATTCTGACCGAAAGTTGATATACTAGACGAGATTTGGAGAAGCACGTGTAATTGTATAACTAACTTCGATAAGAAATAAAAGAACACGTACATCTAAAATAAGTTCAGATAAAAAACTGACTTCTCACTAGGGAAGGAAGCGAAGGAAAAAAACTTTTTTTCAATTCGACGTAGATATATCTCCACGCTCTTGCTTTTATACTAAATTGGGCCTTTTGGATTTGTTGTAAACTGAATCTTACTGCCTTGATCTACCTATATATTTACTGAATTCTCTCTCCAACGAGAAAACCAGTTCGGCGAGGAATTTCATTCATTTTCTAACTAATAAATTATAGATTGGACTGAAAGGAATAGGACCTTTGTCCCTACTTATACTAATATTACTATGAGGAATCGGAGATATATAAACTGTTAAATCCATAGCTGGCCGTAATTTGTTTTTAAATGTCTTCATTTTATCTTTAAAATCTTCCGTTCCTATCACACACGGTTTAATTTTAATTTTTTCCGTTGCTCTTGATTCTATTTTTAGTCCGAATTTCCTGCTAATAAAATTTTTCATCATTAGTTTCAATTCCTAACTATTTTCTGAACCCGGTTACTATTATGTCTTTCACTCTTTTTATCTAGGAAATCCTCCCTTTCCGTTGGCTACGTAATATTTCTTTTTCATTCCAATGTTATTTTCATCCATATTTTTGTTATGTTTTTGCTGGTTTGATTTCTATCATCAGATCCTGTAGAATACTATTTATACCTTCTATATCTGCTTCTATTATTGGCTCTTTTTCTTTTTTAAACTTTTTTTATGGTTTCTATTTCGTTTCTATTCTCGCCGCTCATCCCCTTGAAAGGAACTGACCGAATTCAACGGTTCGGAGGCACTTCGTTCTAATATAATCTGGCAACTCCGCTGGGAATTTCGACGTGACCTCTATTTTGTTTTGCTTCTATCCTTAATTAATCTTTATTCACTTTAACACTTGATGTATGATTTTCTATAAATCTTTGGGCTGAGATGTTTATCACCACTGTGAGATTTCATGTATGACACATTCTTATAAATAACCATTCCATAATCACACTATATATTTAATAATTAGACTGCTTATTTAAAGTTTGAACAATCACTGTTAAAAAATCTAGCATTGACCGTAAAGAGCGATCTTTCAGCTATATATTACAAAATTTATATTTTTGGGAAAATGAAAAAAGGTTTTGACACGCCAAACCAAATTGTCCTAGAGCCAGTGGTATATTATGCTCCGAAGCAGGAGCGTAATACGCTTTTGAAAAGAGAATTCCACAATTTATTCCATGATTGTAACTGATAGTTTGCTAGACAATACCCGTCCATATATTAAGTGAGTCAATGCTCTTACCGGATATTAACAGATCTCTTAGTTTGCCCAACATTCTTATTAGGGAATGAGTTCAATAAAATCGACTGTAGTTGTAACATTTTTGACAGGTACGCACGCGCACAAGGCGCCATTAATAAAGTGATTTTAGGAAAGTTATTTTACTAGCATTGGTTGTATGGTTCTTCTTTTTTTTCCTCGATGGCCAGTTGCTTATATGACTCTTGTGTTTTCGGAAATGAAGACAAAAATATTAGTTGTATTACATAACCAAATTCTCGGTGTTTGCTATATAGTTTAGTTTTTTTTTATTTTTCATTTGTAGATGTCCAAATCCAAAAGATTTCGTTTTTACAATGAGTACTATATTATGTTTCTAAAGAAAATCGTGTCTTATGACCCTATACGACCACTTCATAAAAAAGCCAAATTTCAGGTTGTAAATAAATAAATTGTTTTAAAGTTATGCATAAACTAATGTCAAACCTACTATTTTAAATATATTTCCCAACCTTTCTTTTTTTCCTGTATTACGTTTTGATTTTGGTTAGGTTAGGTTAGGTTAGGTTAGGTATTACGTTTTGATTTTGGGGAAAGGTGATTTCACGAAAAAATTTTTTTAAACCTTCGACGATTTCTACTGATCGATTTAAATTCTAATTGGTAGAGTAGTTAAATAGTGAAATGAGTATCTAGTGGAAAAGTCAAGTTCGTCATGATTCATCTTGATTATATTTAGTGAATTTTTTTCATTAATAATAATTCCATACCGTATATTACATAAAATTAATGAGCCTCATATAATTATTACATAACAGTCGTTTTGTTACTAACACTATCTCACCTTGGAGTCTTCAATTATTTAAACTAAATATAATAGTCAAGACCGAAAGATGCAAATGAGTAGGAACATTCATTGTATAACAAGTTCTTTCTAATGTAATTTTTGTACTTATTTCCAATTAAATCTCACGATTTAGTCTTCTAATGATTAACCCCTTACCGCATGGCGTTACAAATATTCATTAAATTAACAAATAATTTAAAGTCGGTATTAGGCATTAGGCATTTTCTGCTGCGTGGTCTCTTCTTGGTACATTCAACTTCATATAAAATCGTATCAACGCCATCTAGATTATACCAATAGAAATAAATCATCAGTTGAAAGTTCAAAACAAGTTACGACGTGTGAAGTTAGTTTGATGCGAATAAAATATTCCGTAAATATAGTAAATACGACAAAGTCTCGCATAAAAATTATAAAATTGGAGTAGATACCTTTATCTACACGAATAAGGTAAGGTTTTTCTGATTTCATTATTATTAGTGACAAAATTTTCGACTTTTTTGTATGGATCACATTTGTACCACTGCGCGTAAATTTTCCTTTTACTTCAGGTCATATTTGGTACAGTATGTATAAATACTAGTATAAAACACCAGCTCAGTCAATTTTTTTAAAATATACATGATAATTTATCACAATAACGTTAATGTAATTTATTATTCAAGTATATATTTAACAATATAACATTATTTTTCAGGCGTTATGGATCCTAAACGGTTTTATGGCGGCATTTATACAATTATTCAAGACATTCCGGATGGCAGTACAGATGAAGATCTTTCTGATGATGAGGATATATAAGACAAGTTAGAACCAGATGACAAATAATAATTCCAGAGTCAGATTCCTCTTCTGACTCTGTAGTAGAGGATGATATTCCTTTGGATTAAATAGCTGGACCAAGTTCTAGATCTGCTAGAACTGCAAAACCAAGGTGGAGGGATAGTTTTCTAGAAAAAGATGATTCCGAATTAATGTTTTCTGGGGACATAAGTTTAACTTCAGAAATAATGGAATTAGAAATTCCAATCCAATTTTTCAAATACCTATTTACTGACGAAATGTTTAGACTCATTGCTCAGCAAACTATCATTTATGCTGCAGAAAAGCGCCCAGAAAAAATTCCTATTGTTACAGACAAAGACATAGAACAGTTTCTCGGTGTCTGTTTTATGATGTCTATTACACAATTGCCGTCAACTAGAGATTGCTGGAGAGAAACTTTAGGCCATCCAAAATAAATACTGTAATGTCTTGCAACTGATTTGAAGAACTGAAACGATTTCTGCACTTCAATACAAACTCGAAACAAATAGCTAGAGGTGAATCTGGATATGATCTTCTTCACAAACTTCGACCTCTTCTGAAAATGATTAGAGATAGACTTTTGCTTGTTGCTAGGGAACAATACATTGCTGTCGATGAACAAATTATACCGACCAAAAGTAGATTGAGCATGAAGCAATACCACTCTAAAAAGCCTCATAAATGGGGCTACAAAAACTTTGTGCTAAGTGGAAGTATAGCTACGACTTCGACATCTATACAGGTGCACGTACACCCGAAAATCATGATGTCGATTTACCGAATATTAGCGTATAAAGTAACGTGGTAGTTCGACTATCAAAAACTATTCCAGGAGGACAAAATTACAGAAGATTGTATTTTGACAATTGGTATACGTCTTTGGATTTATTAGTATACAAAGAAAGGTATATTACCTCTTGGAACCATAAAAGCTAACCGTGTTCCCGGATACAAAGTTCCCTCTGAAGAGGAGCTCAAGAAAAAGGGACTACAGTTGAAAAGTTGACAACTGTAGATAATGTTGACATCTCATTGACCACATGGTATGACAATAGGGTTGTTAACCTATCATCTACTTACGTAGGCAGTAGGCCTATGACAGAACTAAGGAGATTCAACAAAAAATATTCCATGCCCCAACGCCGTCACGACTTATAACCAGCATATTGGAGGCGTTGATCTTTTAGATGCCCTATTGGGTTATTATAGAATTCAAATAAGGTGAAAGAATTTCACCACCGTATATTTTTCCATTTGATTGACATGACCGCCGTAAACTCCTGGCTTCTGTATCGAAGTAGATTTTCCGACGCAGAAGCTTGGCTCCCTCTAGTGGATTTCACGTTGGCTTTAGCTGAAGCATTATGCTGGATGAAGAAACGTACTGCAAATACTAAACGAGGACGCCCATCCAATGCACTTGAAAACCAAATTGTTGAAAAAAAAGCAAGAGGACCATTTGCAATAATGCCTTCCAGAGAAGTTCGATTGGATCAACTGGATCACATGTCTGTCTGGACATCTAGGCAACGCTGTAAGGTACCGAAATGCACCGGGCGGTCACATATTTTAGTGATTTATGTCTACTGTGCCAAATTTGTTCCAAAAAAACTTAATTTTCATATAACATATATTTTTTTGGTAGAAAAAGAAAAAATCGTGTGGTAAGGGGTTAATATTACAATGTCCAAATCGAAAGTTTTTGTTTTTTCTATGATGTGTTTTTATTATCTCGATTATTCCCTAATATCCCTAATTTTCGAACCGTTGTTTATAATAAACGGTGATGTTTTTGAGATGATTTTTATTCCTAAAGGTTACTTTACTGTAATGAATAACGTAAATAACCATACAAGGTTAAGAGAACCATTGCTAACAAGTAGTTGAGTGAATCAGAACTTTATTATTAACTTAATTCCTAAAACACACCATTTAATAATGACGCATTACTTTATTTTGCGAAAATAAACTAAGATATTTGTGGTATATCGACGCTTCAACTGCACCAGTACCAAATCCGATTAAATTAATTTGGGTATGAATAAAAAAAAAAGAAATGAATCGAGATTATCACTTTTTAATATTTTCTTTAGCATACCTAGATATATATTCTAATAAAATGAGTCAAATAAAGTATGTAACTTTGATATTAAAAATAAAATCCATCCATTCAGTCGTAAAATTATGTCGAAATATAAACTTTATTACTTAATTAAATATCATAAACGGCAACCAGATAAATTGAATCACTTTTTCGACAGTAATTTCTCCTATTCTTTTATAATTTGGAATTAAACTCATATCCAATAGTAAGTAGTAAAATTTTTTAGAAAAATTTTATTTAGTTAACATGGTGTTAATTTGTTCAAAGTATATTGACAAGTTAAGATGATTCTTACTCTGATTAATTGAATAATAATTACAATTCAAAGGTATATCATGCAATCGACATGATATTACATTTCCTAAAAAATCATCAAATCTTTACTTACTCTACAACTACACCAACACTCACAATTACACTGTATGACTCGCGTTTCGATAACCAAGTTATCGTCTTCAGAGACTGAAGGTAGACTGTAACCAAGACATCTAGATTGTCAACTCCAACCACGTCAAACCATATCAAACTTTATTTTTGATTTAGCAAAATGGTAAAAATACCAAACAAGTTAGCTGCCATGAGTACACAAATTGAGATGTTTCTAAAATTGAAAGATCCTGAACTTTTCAAGGGTTATTCAGTTCGTGGATCATTAACAATAATTTATGTGAGCGGGGTGGTAATATCACAGCTATGAAAAAACTCGGAGGGTGGATATCAACTGCGATTACCGGAGATAACATCGATGTCAACGTAAATAACAAGTTAGAACGAGGGAGAAAAATGTAAAACAACTATATCATACAAAGTGTTAATAATAAATGTAATGTGTGAAGAAAATCCACCTGTAATTTTTAATACCTGTAGTACGCTTGTTGAAATAGTCATTCTATAATGTCTTCTATGTTTGTGAAAACTATCAATGTTAAATATATAAATAATAATCACGTCAGGTCTTCAGGCAGCCATTGAAGGATGGTTTGGTAATCTTACCAAAGCATACTGGAGAAGAAGTTATCAAAATAGCAAATAAAATTGACTGAAGGATTCATTTGAATACTAGAACTTTTTCGTTCAATCTACACAGATATGCTATTGGTATAATTAGACAAAACGAAAGATTGACTGATGGATTAGCCAAAGCAAAGAGTTTTAAGAGAAAGCCTAACAGGTTGCTGCCAGAATGAACATTTCAAGAAACTCATACTAGTAGAAAAAGTTTCAAAACAAAAATGATGCTGCTCAATATATATTATTAATTGAATAAAAAAATTATTTTTCAACGTTAATTTTCAAACATTTTATTAGAATAATTGAGAGGTACGAAATGCGATGTGATAATTCGATTTTTTTTTTAATTATACAAATACGTTCAAAACTTACGCAATTTGGCTTCTGCTAAACACAAAACCATCAAAATAAGAATATTGAATCTGATATTCATCTTCATCTAAACTTGCACTGGTTGCGTCTAGAACTATGAATTTGAATATGTGCAAAACCTCTTGAGACCATCACTATATGCTTCTGCAGTTTCAAAAAAAACCTTGAGCAATTCAATAATTATTTCAATAATATCATAACGAACTTGATGTATACCGAGTGTACGAATAAAAATATCAATTCAATTCCGAACTATTAAACATCGATGCGCACGTGAACTATTCAATTAATTCACAATTAAAAATAGTGAATATTTTACTTGTTTAGTTTTCCTTCTCATTTTTTTTTAATTTTAGATGAAAATTATGTGCTCAATCTTTTTATTCAAATATAAAAGCCAGAGCCAGAGCTTGTTTTTGTAAGATTCTTTTATCTGAAGTTAGAAATCATTAATGCAGTTAATTGCCCTTCAATAGAATTAGAAATGATCTTCTTATTATAGGAGTATCTTTCTACTTGATATTTTCAACAGTTACTGGCTGAAAATCATTAATGCAGCTCTCTATCAGCCTATCTTATAGTCGGTTTCGATATCTTTCACTTTTTTTCTCTGTTTTGCCTCCTTTTACCAGTCCCTTTTACCCACTGTTCTCAAATATCTTCTAACGGTCTTCAACCATTTTTTTCTTGGTCTTCTCTTCTTTTTATCTCATCTTCTTCACCTTTTAGTATTCGTTTTATCCATGAACTTCTTATTCTATGTCTTCTGTTAGTATTTTTTCTATTTTAGAACATTTTTCGTTGCGTAGGTAACTGACGGTCTTATTAATACCTTTATTTGTTATAGTGCGTCCCAAATATTCGATTTTCTCCACTTTTGTTATTCTGTAGATATTTTTTTTTCTTTAACACTGAGCTATATTCTCTTACCTTTCCCTCCAGTTTTTACTTTACTAACTGCAATTCAGTAGATCTTCTGCACCTTAGCAATTTTCTTCTCATCATAAGAGTATTTCTGTTTCAACTTTTTTTTTCTATTTTTGATTCTTACCTTAGTAGTTCCATGATATTTTCAACTGTCATTTGTAACACCACGTTTCAAACGCTTTAGATAATGTCCTTAATGTTTATAATTTATAGAAGGGATACTTTTATACTCATTAGTAATGTGGGGATCGTAACATCCTCATTCAGAAGCTGGCATATGTCTAAAACGTTCTTCGTGTTTTTCTTTATCGGCCTTCAGTTTACCTGATTTATTCGTTTGGTTCTGTAAGCAAGTAGAAAAAACTCTAGACAAAGGTCATCAACGTTTTTTATACACTGGAAATAACTACTAGACATAAAATGCGTCATTCAAAACCATGTTTCTATATATGTTAAACTTAATTTTATTCTATAATTTTTTGTCACAATCACTGGACGGTTTTTTAATACGCTATCAACCAAAATACAGGGTGTTCGGAGACTTTATCTGTTCTCTTTGTAGTTTAGCATGGATGTTCGACATAAAGAAACATTCTGAAGAAAATTATCATAAATTATAATTTAAAGGAAGTATTGAAACATCATAAATCAAACATTTCTAATTGAACTGCATCCTGCGAACATCGTGTTACTTGGGATATTTTTTCTTCACTTCTTTTACATTCAGAAAAAGGAATATCCAACAAGACTGACCTACGCTCGTTGATTTCTAGATAAACAACAAGTTAATAATATATTTGATGGAAAAGTACAGTTGAGAAGCTGGTTTCAAACGATACGATTTGGTGTGGGCAGAAATAGTGGGTAATTTCTCCAAAATGATTTCTCAACCAAGTTAAGTGATATTCCTCTTAATATTCGTACACACATGTCTAATACGTGGATTGGTCGGGAATGTCCATTTGCATGGCCACCACGTTCCCCTGAATGAAACATAATGAATTCATTTTTTTGGTGATACTTTGAAAGCTTGGAATATGCAACACCGGTAAACACAAAGAATGAAATTATCAATAGAATAAATTTCCATTGTGACTCTAAAATACAAAATTTTGGAATGCTCTTCCAAGTTCAATCAAATATTCTGCGTAGACTCCAGAAGTATGAAAATGTGCAAGGTGCCCACATCTAACAAATATAGTTTTTATTTGTTTTTCTTTTATAAGTTGTAGACTAACCATAGCGATTATTGTACATTTCAATTTTTTTCTTATGTAAGTAACATAATGGATACAGTATGCAGTTCAATTAGAAATGTTTGATTGTGTTTTAACTGTCTCCTGTAAGTATTTTTAATATATAATTACAATTTATGATAGATTTCTTCAGAATGTTTCTTTATGGCGAACAACGATCTAAAAATCTACATATCTCCTAAACCATAAATCTTATCGAGTTAAACAAAGAGTACTTTTGTCGAAAAATAGATTGAAAAACTCATTTTTGCTATCTTTAGATTGCACAGGTTTTCTCTGTCAAAGTTTTGTTAACCAATGGGCATATGCCGCCCCTGGCCTTTAGATAGTAGTTAAGAATTATTTATTTAGATAAAAACACTACATGGACATACGTAATCATCCATTAAAAGTTCATAATGTTCAAATATAAAATTTAGAAAATATTCTTAAATATATGTTTGGATTTTGCAGCTTTAAAGGCTTATAACTCAGAAACGGGGTGTCGTATGAGAATTATTTATAAGCATAAATAAAATTTATTAATGCATGTATGTTTTAGATAATATTCCATTCAAGAGTATCAACAGCTTTTGAAAACCCATTAATAAGCAAGATCATTGCCACAAAATAAATTTCTAGAAACTAATCAAGATCAAAAACAGGATCACGTCCCCGACAAATTAGTAGTCTATTTCAAAATTTGTTGTTTTTTTCTACTAAAATTACTTGAACTTATTCAAGAATTTATTTACAAAAGCGGAGTGCATATAAACTTTCGTTTAGACAGTGGCTGATCCACGAATTTGACACGATTCAATTGTTTTATCAACTTTTAGTACAACCAACTTCAAGACTTTTGTTTCAGGATTACCATACTTCAAAAATATTAGCTATAACTTATGTCCATAATATATAGGGCTTTTTATTTCTAGTTAACTTATAATTTATTTTTCGAGTTTTAATAAATTGGCTTGACAAGTGCTTACGTGAAAATTGCCATTACATTAAAATCGCTTTAATTACTATTACTTGATAGGTGAAACAGTGGATGGTGATGAACCTCCTAATAGACCCACTTAAAACTACCGAAGGCCGATATGAAGCTAATCTGACACCTTGGCTTGAATCTTTTAACATCACTAGACAAATTTAGAGCTCGCATGTCTCACTGCTGGGAACTCACTGATGATGTTAGCTGCAGTTTCTTTATCCTCCATGCTCCAAGGATACTCGGGATAGTTCGCGATACTATAGTATGGAGATTGTGTCTTAGATGACCGTGTCTTATTCAAAGACCAGTACCAGTCGACTACACATTTTTAAGTATAGCTGTTGATTGGTAAAACAGACAGAAGAACCATCTTTGCTTGTCACATGTCAGAGGTTTACATCCTTCTCCGCAGACTATTTAAAGATGTAATAGTTCCTTTTAGCAAAATGAACAATGGGCTCTGCCCGGCAAATACGGCTTGGAAGACAATAGCATGCTCCCCAAACTTTTTTTAACATAACTTATTTAATTTTAAGTACCTTTGTAGTGTAGTGAGGATGACAATTTTTAGAAAATACTTCACTTTCTATTTAGAATCCTCATTATTATTTATGCTTCATTGTGATCTCCCGCTGTGTAAATCTTGTCCTACCTCTGTACAAAAGTGGTTCCATAGCTTGTTTTTATGTATTGATACTATAGCTGACTAATTTCTCTTTTAGTTTGCTAATTCATAGTCATCCGATTCTATAGTTTTCAGTTGTGTAGTAATATTAGAACATTTAGTTCGTTTTTACGATTTTTCCGATTGTTATAGTGAATTTTTTGTTGTTTTATTAATTTATTTTATTATGAAAAACTTTGAATGAATTCATTAATTAAACACAGTGTATAATAAAGTTCAAGGAAATATTTTCAATTGAAAAGTCAAACAATAATTTAATCATAAAAAGTACATTGGTAATTTTGTTTATGAAAATATTCCAGTTAAACAACTTGGAAAAAAATTTCCAGGAAGCAACTAAGCAACTTAGGAGTGTATGATTAATTAATAGTTTAATTATTGTGTCAATAAGAGCAAGGTAACTTAGAAACTGGTCGTTTTTAGACTGGAGACATAATAGTAGTATTTTTTTTTATCCAATAATGATTTTAAGAATACAAACAAGGTTATATTGCTGGAATATAGCATAACAAAAATATACAAAGCTAGAATAAGATGCAGGCATCTGAACACAAAAATCTTACGAGTTAACCAAGAACTAAATAAAAAAATACATGGAAATGAAATACAAAAAATATCAAAAGGGCGAAATTATTATGAGGAAGTAACCTCGGGATACTGGGTTCAATTCAAGCCGTTATGAACCTATAACTAAAAGATATTTTATATAAACTAGGATGGTTCCAGAAGTAACTGTTGAAAAATTGGAAAATCTTTGATCACCTAGACATTTTTTGAAGTCTGGCAACAAAAAATAATTCGAAGGGGCTAAATCTGGCGAATATATAGTAAATCAAAGTTTAATTCACTAATTTTGGCCATTGCCATAACGGATGGGTGAGCTGGTGCATTAATGCCACCAAGACCTCCAGACTTAACGCAATTAGGTTTCTATTGTAGAGGATATTTGAAATTAATGCGTGCATCGAGCGCTCGTGAGTCGAGCGCAGAGATTTTATAGGAGGCGGCATCGAATGCATATTTGCAGGTACAAAGACGGTATTTTGGTGCGCCGATATATTATATCTATTAATATTCTTGGGTCTTCGAAATTGTTTTGTGATTTTTCTTTTTAAATGAATTTCTCACAATGATGTGAAGTAATATCAAGTTTTAATAAAAAACTTTTACTAATATTAGATAGACACCGTTACCGAATTGGACGTAAAACTGAAGGGTTTATTTACTGGAGGCGTATTCAGGTAAGAAAAAGCAAGTGTAAAGGTTCACTGAAAACAATTACAGTCAAATACGATGTACTACAAGCAGCGCCTCATCAGTGTATTCCAGATGTAGCTGAATTAACCTAACCTAACCTTCACTTCGGCAGATCAAATTTTCTTATGAGCTCGTCGAATCTTTCGTATTCGACACAAGTAGTGTGCGCTAGATGCACGAAATGTTTTCTAAATTTGCCTGTGCGCTCGATGCACGTGCACTCCTCGCACCCCATCTTTGAAATAGAATGTTACTCAAAGTATTAAAGGATTAAATTGAAAATCTATAAAACAGAAATAGACATACCGGATAAGACTGTTTGAAATTACCTAGACAGCTTTTATCATCACCTGAGAACCTGCCAAGTAATTATTATCAACATCTGCTATGTTAAATCATCCGTTGTGTTGATAGTATTAAAAAAAATTTAAAAAACAAATTTTCCTACTCAAGAAACACACATTTATGTACAAAATTTGCAGGTAAATTCCTTACACTTATCACTCTCAACACCTGAACAAGCTTCGTAGGGTGAACTGTTACGATACTGGATCTGATCCATACTTCTTTTTGAATTTTAATAAGGTCCTTAAAAATATAAGCAGGTTAGGTCTTCGCATTCTTTTTTAGAACTACATCCTTAAACTAAAACATTCCTAATTTTTTTCCATTTTCTACTCGATCTTTGGTTAATATTTCTTGTCGTAAATAAGAAGGAACTGCATGTTCATAAGACTGTTCAGTAAAAATCGGAAAAAAGGTATTGTAGATCTTGAACACGTTGCATAAGATTGATGCTGTCTTGGTGTTACAGGTCTCTGAATTGTTATATGTCTCTGAGACGTTTCATTCAAATGACTTCTTGGTGCCGACCAGCATTTTCGTTGTTTTGATTTTCAATATAAGATCTAGTGGTTGTCTCAGCTGGTTGAAACATCCAGTCTGGAAACTATTTAACAGATTAATGCTCATGTTGACAAAATCATTGACAGCTGTTTCGACACAAGCAGCTTTTATATACGCAGCATCTAATATCTTACTTTTCTGTGAGATTATAAGACATCAACCAGCATCCATTTTTGATTTTTGTAATAAGTGTTGTTATTGACCTTTTCAATTTAAACGAAATTACTGGAATAAAATGTAAAATGTAAATGATATTACTCTAATTTTGAAGGTAGATAATTATCAACTGCTTGGTATGTTTATTTTAAGGATTAGATATTGTTTACATCAATTGAATTACAAGTCTTGATAAGTAGTAAATTATTCATCTCGGGTAAAATAAATATAAATTTCTTATCAGTATTTGATAAAATCCATCATTTTCCATGTTAAAACAGCGCTTTTGAAACATCCAGGTAAATTATAGCGCAGATAAATACAAAAAATAACCTGTGCCAACATTTTTTAATATAACGACCCTGGTTGAAATTGAAATCATTCGAAAAAGTGACATAAACTTTGAGGATAAATATTTTCTGCTCGTCACGTTGGATAGTGTGAGCAAATTGGCAGGAAAAACTGTTAGATGGATCAGTAGTGTATAAACAACATTCGGGTCAAAGTGATAAATATTTGTTAATGCCAATATTAACAGAAAATCATTGCGTTAAATTCAAGATTAAAATTTGTGATGGCAGGATACCAGTTTCAACGAAGAAGGGTTCGTTAAGCTCAATTCTTCTTTCTCTTAGTTCTTCGCTATTTGTTTCTTTATTTTTTAGAGTTCTTCGATTAAAAAGGAATTCAGTGAACATGAATTGGAAGGTTAGTAAGATTCTTTTTATTTATAATTACCTAAATGAATTGGTAAAAGCATAAAGTATAGTCTGGTTATTAAATAACGAGACTGGTTACGAAAAAGAGTTTTATCATAAAAATTATTCTACATTTTATCTGCCGTTTTTCGCTTTTCTGCCTCCATCGACTCAAATCGGATCCCTTTCGAAGCAGATTTTATCTTCGGCAACAAAAAAAAGTCACGCTGTGCCAATACTCCAAACCTAGTAAGTACGGCGGGTGTTCGAGCATTGGAGTGCGCTTACTGGCTCAATACTGCTTCACAGATAGTTGTCCTGGTGTAAAATCGGGCCGTTCTCGCAGTGTCGAGTCTGGTTGACAGTCTGACCCTCTGGAACCCATTCAGTAATCACGATACCGTTAATTCCAAAAAAAAAGCAATCGACATTGTTTTACAATAAAATCATATTCAAATATTTTATTCTAGTAGTCTATAGAAATCTTACATGTCTATAAACCAATAAACAAGATTTTTATTTAAATGAAGAAAATTCTATAAAAAAAATATTAGCGGGTAAGACCAGACACAATTAAAAATTGTGTAAAGATCCACAAACAAAAATGCTGAAAGCTGTTAACCTCCATCAACAACAAGTCTTTAAGATCCAGTTTTCATAACGCTTGATCTTAATTGAATCAATAAATTTTTGTTTTTCTGTTATTGTGTTTCTTTAGTATAATTTAATGATTCTTTTATTCTCGTGCAACTGGCTCTTAAGCTAGGTTCACATTCATTAAGGATTTGAGCAATTTTTTCAAGATGTCTCACACTTTTTTATAAGGTATTAAGGCATAAAAAACAGATCTAGATTAACTTCTTCTTTCTTAACAAAATATAAATTTATGGTTTATATATTACAATGGTATACATTCTATTTAGAATTGTTGTCGCTCAAATTGTGCTCTTTTGAATCTGTTTTTTGTGGGAGGTCTATTACATCGGTACTTAAATACAATGCAGCGTTGACCATTGTTCTCCCTTTTTTCTGCCCTGCATCTTTCTGGTCCATTTACGTACTTCTAAACTTCGCATCTATGTTTTGGTCTTAAATGCAATGTTTTCTCATTTGGTCTCCAATCTCTAATTTTCCTTATCGCCTGTTGTTTTTCCAAAAATTTCAATGTGTCCATACAATCGTAATATTTTTGATTTAATTTTCTGATATTTCATAGTTGGTAAGTCCGCGATATTCATTATTTCCAACTTTCACTGTTCCGTGAATTATCCTTATTCTTTTTCTTTAATAATATATCCTTAGCTGTTCTGCGTCCATATATGTTAATCTCATAATTGACGCCTCGTATGTAACTACTTGTTCTGTCTCAGCCTTGTAGACTCTTAATATGGTTGCTGAGGTTATTCTCTTACTGTGTGTTATGGTTTTATACTTAATAAATCTATATCCTGCATAAACTGTTGGTCTTATCTCGGACGCATCAGCATATACTATTATTTTTTTTGATGTTTTAATGATACTTCCACAAATATTACATGCCCTTACTATGCCATCCACTGCAATGTTGAACAATACTGCTGATAGTTCTTCACCTACCTTGCTTTACCCAAACATTTATTTCAAATTCTACGTATGAACCTTCTTACCATTCCCCTACAATTTGACGAGAGCGATTTGCATCAATTTTATTAAATTTTGAGACACTTTTAATCTACTTTCTACTTCTTTATGTTCAGACTGTCGAATGCTTGTTTAAAATCAACAAATAGCATTTGCATAGCATTTTTCTCAATAGTCTAAAGCATTTTTTCTGATTTAATATTTCATTTATTATAGTTGTTAGTATTTTAGATTCGGTTCATAGTTAATAGTAGAATAGTGTGTGGCCAAGAACCGTTAAGCTTCATAATAGGCCAATCGTCCCACCCTTGAAATGACCAAATGTCCTTTAAGAAGCCGATCAGGCGCTTTGTCTTGAACCCTTTGATGTCACGAGGCAATATGTGAAGCTTGCCCAAGTATATGAACCGAGCTGGGCTCCCACAGATGACGTGGCTTGCAGTTTCTTTCTCCTCCATGCACCAGCGGCACTCGAGGTCGTCCATGATGCCTATATTGTTGAGATGGCATCTTAGATGACCGTACTTTTGTCCCTGCACTTCAAGGTGTGACTCTACATGCTTTCGTTGGCCAGTAAGCCTGAAGAATTGTTGTGTTTTGGCAACTGCCAGTACAAGTGTAGATTTAGCCCAAGCAACACCGTTTATGTCAATACAGACATAACCCCCATTTCAAGTCGCCTAAATGACCTCGAAGCCCGCTATGTGATTCGTACCATAGAATCAAGTAATTCCGCTGCGAAAGAATCCCTTCTCATCCCCTGTACCAACAATATGCGGCCCCTAGGCTCAAAACTCAAAATATAGCACGTTGACCTCCTTGAAACCTACCTCAACTTCCTCGATCATTCCTCCATAACAATCAGATAAATTCCGACCCCCCAACGCCTACCCTACACTGTTCGTCGATTGTCAGTGTTGCAGGTTTTACTGAAAATTGAAAAAGAAAAAAATAATAATAAAACCTCTAAAAAAAAACCCGTTTTAACTTGCAAGTTCCAGTTCGTTTTCTCGGTCAAAAAACCTCGCTAGAAATAGTTAGTCAAACACATCCCAACAAAACCACCACAACCCCAGCTCTGCAGAGGAGCAACTCCTATATCAGGGCTTACTCACACATACCAAAATTCTCCTATCCTACCAAACTTTAACCAACGAATCTCTCTCTCTCTCTTTTAATGACCGTTAAGATACGTAATAGCAATTGCCTTTGTTGTCCCAGTCACCCAAACGAGTTCAATTTTGCAGTTATCACTCACCAATTTCTGAAGGATTCTATTACACTCCAGCACAAGCCTAAAGCACAATATTTTGGCTGTTATAACTTATATGGCAGCTCTACTGTCTGAGCAGCAATAATTTTATCTATAATTAAGATATTCTCACTATATAAATGGTTTAATCCAGTAGATCAGCATAGTTTCTGATTCTATACTATACTATCTCTTTGATCATAAATCTTCTATCGACTAATGCTAGCTTCCCCATATTTCATTATTATATTGTCTGACCCTCTTTGTTGTGGTTCAATTTGTTAATTATAACATTCCAAAATATCTTGGCTACGAAACATTAGGTAGTGGGCAGGACTACACGATGTACAATCCTTGATACACACCGCAAGAAATAAAAAAGCGATGGAAAATGTTATCGCGAGCATCCATTAGTGGATATGCATTGAAAGAAGAAGAATTCTTTTCCTTTTTCATCATTTTCTAGCATTATCATTATCACTTATATTAACTTCTTCATGTTCACTCTCTAAAACCTATTTTTTGTAATGACCTCAAACATCTCGATAGACGTCGAAATGATTATGCTTTGGTGGAGAGGGGAGATAACTAACGCTCGCTACAGTTGGTGTATACACTTGGAGGAGATTAAGTGAGGTTAGGTTTGTCAATTTGACTTTTGCCTAGATATTTTGGGTCATAATTGCCAAAAGAATAGATTTATGTAAAAAATATATATAACCTTTATTGAGGAGCTTTCTATGTACTTTAATTTTTCTTTAAAACATTTTCCTCAAAATCAATATTTTCGAAGATATTAAGAAACATTGTAATTACTTCTTACAGATTAACTTCTTTTATCAAGGATGAGCTTTAGTAAAAGTTTCGGTGAAATCGGGGGTTTTATCTTTTCGGAACTTTGCCCGAAATAATTTTCCATTTTATAGTGTTTTATTTGAATAACCATTTGTTAGAATACATGTTTTCTTCTTTCCAAAGTGCAAAAATGTACAACACACCCATGTATATTATAAATATACATTTTTTCGTATCTTTTTTTGTTACCGAGATATTTTCAAAAATGTAATTTTATAGTTAGTTTTTAATTATTGTCAGTACCCCAAATGAACATTTTTTGAGGTAAAAACGTAAGCTATAATCTAAAAAAAGCTTACATCGAAAACTGCAGTTTTGCTATTCTATGGTAAATGAAATCTTTATTTTATTGGACTGAATTTGAAAATTGAATTATTTTTCAACAATACATAATCTTTTCGACATGAATTCAATGTATATTAACATAAAACAATTTACCGTACAGATAAACAACACGTGAAACTATAAATACTGCCAATATTTACATAGTGAGCTATACTTAAAATCCTATCCTACTTTTAAAATAACTTTTCGCCAAATCACGAACTCGATTTTACCACTTGAAAAATTTCGAATCGGAAAATAAAATCTGGATCTAATCCAACGGTATTTTTATATCATTCATCGTTTTTAATAACTCGATGTAAAATTGTATAACAAATTATCACAAATTAGATTCAGTTGAAATTAAATGCTCAAGTGATATGTCTCTCTTAGGTTTGAAGATAGCTTTTGAGCTGTTGGACAGAAATCAAGATGGACAGGTCACACCGGGAGAATTTAAGATAATGCTGAATAACCTAGGGATTGATATAAAATATGAAAAAGCCGAGGAAATTATCAGGATTGCCAGCCATACAGGTAAAAAAATACCATTTCCTAAAATTAGAGCTGGATGAGGTTGACTATGTGGATACTTCCGCATACTGTATATAGCTTTGAAATTAGAATAGCTTATAGATGTTGATTGTGGACGTTGACAAGGGTTATTTTTGTCCCCCACTCCGTTAATTATTACGTAAACAGCATAAATGCACTAAATTTCTAGTTTAAAATTATAAAAAAACGACTCACTGTTAGTGGTTTTTTTCACAAAATGTGATTAAAAACTAGGATGTAACATTGTCTTCTTATTGCTGCAGTACAGGAAGACAAACTTTGTTGAAAATTATCGTAGATTCAAGTATCAAAGTACGTTGGGTTTCTCAAAGTTCTTGGGAAGCGTTACCTTAGAACTTAAGCAAATTTTCCAGAGTTCCGCAGTAAAAGTTGAAAATAATCTTTAATACGCGTTTTATATGAAAAGTAGAGGTATCAATTTCAAACTATGAGCCTAAGCTATCTGATAATAAGTAAAGAAAGTAATCGGGATAAATCAAGTTGTGCAAAAAGTTCCGGAATCTTCAAAAATATGGGTTTGTTGCGCAATTCAAAGTTTTATTGTTCCGAGGCGGACATTTTCTGAAAGTACATGGATTTTGGTTTCTTTCCCATGAAGAGATAATCTCAAAAGATTAACGGGATGCAAAAATAATGTGATTCTTTTAGATCTCTTTTTCCCCTACTATTTACTTTATTAGAAACTAATAAAAAAGCAGTTCTACGATAGCGTTTCCAAAAAATTGATTGAAAAATAAACTGTTGGTCTTTCCCTCGCGTTTACTTACTTTCAATCATGTTTTATTAAACGACTTGTTGGCAAAAAAGCATTAGATCATTTTTGTGAAAAATTCGATAGATTTTCAATTTTTTTTTCAAAATGTATCTTATCAAGGAATAACCTAGTAGAGATGACGGTAGCCGTGACTTTCTTAGAAAGTATACAATTTATCAATAGTGAACGTTTTCAGTGATTTTGTAAATATGGAAAAAATTTGTCATGTGATACAAAGCTTTTATTTGAAAGGCATTAAATTCTACTCTGGTTGAGACTACTCCTCCGTTATCAACAGTAAAATATTGAGTTTAAACGAGGCCGTACGACCAGGATCGCAGTGGTTGACCAAATAAGGTGACGACTTCAGAATGTTGAAGAAAATCCACAAAGTGGTCCACCACTTCACACCCGAAGAAGGCAAAGACCGTTCCATTCCTAGGCAAGGATATGGCGTCGGTTTTTAGGGATGCACGTGGGATAATTTTCATCGACTATCTTGAAAAAGGAAAACCTATCGACGGCGAGTATTTTACGAACTTATTGCAACGTTTGAGCGAAGAAATCAAGCAAAAAACGGTCATAATTGGCTAAGAAGAAAGTGTTGTTTCATCAAGACAATTCATCAGCTCACACATCCGTTTTTGCAATGACCAAAAGTTTGAAACGATACCTCATGCACCCTATTCGCCAGATTTGGCCCCCTCGGATAATTTTCTGTTCCAATCTTGAAAGAATAGCTCGAATAGCTAGAATAGAAGATTTTCCAATATTGAAGAAGTGATGAAGGATTTCGTTAAAAAATATATATATTTTTTTCAAAATTTTTCTGTTCTCTGTGTTTGGCTAACAATTGTTATTGATACATCTCATAATAAATAGAAAACCAGATTATTCGAACTATATTTTTCTATTTTGACATTTATTGTTAGTAATTTCAGATATTAATTATGATATATTGTTGTTTTATAATGTATACACCAGGTATAATTAGCCAAACGTGATTACGTTGTTATTTTAATTGTATACAAACTAATGTATCATAATTTGAAACATTCTATAAGAGTAGGTAGATATTTAACCTTTAAACAGACAGTTTGTGCCAATTTACTTTAAAAAAGACATGAAGTGAACGCTAATTTAAATACCGAGGATGAAAAATATTTTACAAAATTGAAATACGACTAATTTATTATATATATATATATATATATATATATATATATATATATATATATATATATATATATATATATATATATATATATATATATTATTATTATTATTTTCTAAAACAAAAAGTATTTAAATGACATTGAACACAGCCTTACGTAAACATGAACATCAAATAATTAATTTCAATTCTTATTTTTGTTCTGATGTTTATTTTTGTTGCTGGAAAGAATATAAAAAATGACTTAATAGAAATTTATCTTATCATATAAGACCACGCCTTAATTTTTAGTTTATAAAACTCCAATTTGAGACACTACGACTATATGTTTTCAAAGTATGTATATTTCATTTATATTAAAATGTGAATTTTTATATAATGTTGATAGATCTCTTTAGAATATCTGGCAACGCTGTAAACAGTGTTATATGATCGCAACTGGCGTGAAATTTTAACAATATTCGTCTTTATTTTTTGATTGGTATTTAAATATATTATGTTATAAAATATTGATAATTGCATTTTTACTTTAATTAGATACATATAATATAAAAATAAATGAATATTTTTCATTATTAATTATAAAAAATGTAGTAGGTACCTGTATGGTTGAAAAAAAAGTTTTAATGTCTTCAACAGAATAGACAAATACGTAGGAGAATAAATTAAGAAAACAATAAAAATTTTATTACCTATAACTCATATTTCCATGTACCACGTGATGGTACTAGTGTGTGATACCACATAATTAATTTTGTACCAATAAAAACTAAAAGACTTTCGGAAGATTTGCTGAATAATATACAGCCATACTACAATAATACTTATTTTCAATTTATACTGATTTTAAAACTGATAAACTGATAAATAAACTGACATTCAAATAAATAAGTTTTCTATAATTATTTGGCTTGAAATAATTGGGGATTATATCCAAATAGCAATTTTTATTCATAAACTGCTTTTATAAACTTTACACTCGAGGGGCTAAATCGTCTTCCACAGGCTCGCACATGAGCAATTATTTTAGGGATTATCTCTATTCAAAGATAAACTTCGGTTGGGTTAGATGAAATTCAATCCAAATCGGGTAGTTTATCTTTTCGAAACTACGCCTTAAATCTATTTCTCTTTCTAATAAATCCATTAAAAAAATAATATAAATAAATAAAATAATAAATAACTGGATTTTTATCTAATATAATGAATTGTTCATTATAATTCAATCAATCATCCACTTCCATGCTATAATTCCAATAAAATGGGGGCGCTCATCAACTACACCCGATAATCGACCTATATTTTGCGTGAAATTTTAACGATTTACTATTCTCCAGTCCTCGTAAGTATATTATTGAATAATTTTTATCTTGTAGGCTCCAATTTAATTGATCAAAATGATTTTCTATCTTTCGTTAAACATATCCAACAGGCATGTCCAGGTGACGGGGATGAAGATTTAATCAGTGATTTGAAAGCAGCTTTTCAAGTTTTTGATCTAGACGGTGATGGTTATATTACAAAAGAAGAACTGAAAACTGCTATGGAAATGATTGGAGAAGCTATCACAGATAACCAGTTAGATCTAGTAATTCGATTGGCAGATACTGACAAAGATGGAAGAATAAATTATGAAGGTAAGGAACATATCGTTACTTGTAACTTCTGTCATATTCTTACGGAGTCAATTATTATCACAAATTGTGCTGACACCAACTCGTAATTACAAGTAATTTTTAAAAACAATTAATGGAGCTGGTTACAATAATCAATCGTACGTAGATAACTAAAATAACACGTCCACAATCTTCTTTGTGTGATTTTAGAATGAATCGTTATTTTCTTTCCCGTACCCATCTCAAGTTCGCAGCGCAGCGGCCTTCGTAGAAATACCCATCAAGCTCGCTTGCCAAGTCGTTCACAATATATGTGCATTTCTAATTATTTATAATGGCAGTTTTAATTCATCTGAATAAAAAATTATTCGACAAAAATTGGATTAGAGTAACTCCTCCAATTGTATGAAAACAAATAACTATGTACGAATCGAACAAAAGGAACTGATATTTTAACTAGGGTACTATATAGTCCAGTTACATTAATTTCCTTTCGAACAAAGTCTAATTCGACTGTACTAATGTACAATCCAAATAAAATTGAAATTTTTCTTCCAAGTCTTAAAATTATTTTTTTATTTCCAGAATTCGTAAAGTTGTTAACATCGCAATGAGGAAAATTAAAAGATTAAAATGGTTCTTATACTCTTTTGTAAATATTTAATAACGAAAACGAAAAGCCTGGCTGTGATCTCCATTGTCAAAGTATATCAGTAAGCTAACGTTTGACTGGATTGAAATCGACAAAAATCGTATTTTATTTTTTATGTACATTTAGCTGTAAATAAAAATGATAAAGATTATATTGAAATATATTTTTACTACGCATCATAACCTTAAGGTATTTTTATGACATGTTTTTTAAATGCCAAGTTGATCCATACTCGATAAACAACGTATATGTGTTATTTATTACATCTTAACTTATTTTTGGATAAAGTATTTGATATGATAAATCGCTCAGTTGGTGCAGTAATGCCAACATTAACAAAAGAAAATCACCAATTTAAAGAATAATATTGAAATAATTGGTCAAACGCTAATAACATTTTAACGAAAACTTCATAATAATGTTCTTTTCTACCTATAACTATTTTCTTCACCAGTCCAATCAAGGTCAACAATAACATGTATTGAAATCTTTTAGGTGGTGAATTGATTCTTTTGTCATATTCTCTATCTAAAGATCATTTCGAGTCACGTGATTTGAAACGTCGGGTATATCGTCGTGGCGGACAGGAAAACAAAAACTTTTTTTCATTTGTGTGTAGAGAATTGAATGTTTCGAGCGGTTTTTTCATTCAAATGAATAACTTTGACCAAAAAAAAAAGAACATAAAACACCACTGCTAATAATAAATTTATTATGAATAACGCAATATTTGTATATATATAACAAAATGGCGGCGGGTTGTCACGCCATCCCGAAATGACCTATTGAGATTTTTTTTCAAAAGTTACGTGTTTCGTGCTCTTCTGATTCTAAATATTTTTATCAAGTTGATAAAAACTGAACTTTTAACCCGATAATGATCTGAATGACGATCGGAAATTAAACGAAGTGTCTTAACCATAGACATTATAATACCCACTAGACTGCGCATTCTAATACTAGAACGAAATATAAATAAAGTTACAATACAATTATCTCTGTCAAATATTACTACTAATTTTTTTATCACACTCTTTCTCTAATCTCTTATTGCATTCACCAATCACCGTATAGTTGAACAATGATGCCTCTAAATAGACCATAGGTTGCTTCTTCTTAAAGTTGGCATAACTTTTCAATAAAAAAGGTATATGAATCGCACAGTCTAGAACATATTTTTAATAATAGTATTAAATATATAGTCTATAGTATTATTATAGTATTACTTAGTCTATGGTCCATGTATTATATTTTCTGTCTTCTTTTTTCCAAAACAAATCTGTCTTGTTTTTTATTTCTACCGTGGTACACTTGCGGGAACATGCATCAGCTGATTCTTTGGTTTCCTTTATTAATTTTCTGTATAGAATTAAGTAAGTCTGATGATAAATGTGATAAACAGGCTAGGGATATCGAATTTTTCAGCTTTTTTGTTAATATTAAATATTTGGTGTAAAATTAATGTTGGTATATCGCTGATAACTGCTCAGTACCCAACATATATTTAAAAACTGAATAAATATTTAAAACTATGGATATTACATGAAAAATCATAGAAACATCACTTAGTTCAAGTAATAGAAATAAAAGGTTCTGTAAGTAGTTTTGAATTTAAAATTCCCGCCGAAAACCAAACGCAGCGCTCAAAAACTGATACAAAACTCGTTCTGTGGTTAGTATCTGCTATCAGCCAATAGATGAACTGATCCAGGTTCTTAGTTTTCACAATGCATGCATGAAAACGATTTATCAATTCAATGCAAAAAGGCACGCAAAAAATTTAGTACGGCGAACACGATTTCACTGAAGTGGCAATAGTAGTAGACTGAAAAACCGCTATGGGGTTCAAAACTTGTAACTGTATAAATGATTGTACCAGATATATTAGTCAAAACAGATGAAGCGTATTTGTTGTGAAATTCGTTGGGATTTTTTGATGACACCTCGTAGATAAGTAATAGTTGAATAAATAGAAAAACAAAAGTAAGTTTTATTCAAAACTGACATCATAATATTAGTTTTTTATCTTAATTTACTAATATCACAACATAATATTCTAAACAGCTCATTATTGAAACGTTGAAACAAATTATTAATACAAAGACTTATTATGATCACAAAAGAATTAGTTTGCATATAAAAAATAAAAACATAATCTTTCAAACAAAATTAGTTTGTTTTTCATAAAATAATTATTAGGTTATTATTTTGAACGTGGCTCCACCCTATTTTTGGTCATAAGAAATCGAGAAATTAATTTGTTTTTTGTTAATAAAAGTGTTGAAATTTTGGTTTTTAAACTTGGGTCTCTCAAAATTTTTAAAAATATTAATTTTTCAGCTTTTTCAAAATGTTTATCAATATGTAAAAATTGTTCTATTTATAATAATAAATTCTTCATTTTTGTACGTACTTTCCTAAAAATATAATAAGACATTCTTCGAAAACATTTTTACACACAGTTTTTAGAAACAAATGTGGAACCTTATGATTTTTAAATTTTTTTCTTAACCAAAAAAATGTTGAAATTTTGGTTTCCAACCTCAAATTTCATTTTCATCTCAAATGCGCTAAAAAATAAAAAAAAATTATTGAAAATAGTCTTGTATCATACCAATCATTTTCCAAGCAAAAATATTTGCTATTGAAAAATGTGTTCAGTTCAATCTATAAAGGCATTATCGCAAACAGAAGCTAGGCAACAAGAATAAAGTTACCCTGCAATGGATTCTGTGAAACACCAGAGCGAAGAGAAATGACATAGCTGACAAACTAGCTAAAGTATGGGGCCGACAAATCTTTCATAAGACCTGAACTTTTTTGTGGTATCAACTACAAAACAATAGAAAAAGCACTGGAAAAGCAGTTAGATGGGGGTAAAGCCAGTTACTGGGACAATCTACATGGGTTGAGATAAGCAAAGTCACTCCGGGAAAGCTATAACCAATATAGGCAAAAGCAGAAATCCTGTCAGGTCACTACCGCTTCAATAAGAAACCTAAAGGCGCTAGACTCTACAGAAAATGCAGCATGCAGATTCTGTTGCACAGAGGACGAAACCTCTATCCACATTGTCTCGAAGTGTCATCTGTAAACACTGAGGATTTCCAGTATCACAGGAAGAAAGGGGGACACAATTAATACTTTTGGTCACGGTGTACATGGTACTCTAAGATATACTTACATAGGTCTCATTTTTATCTTAAATGCGTCTAAAAAATAGAAAAAATTAAGAAAAGACTATTGAATATATTAATTTTTCAATTTTTTTATGACAAAAAATGTAGTTAGTGGAGTCTATCTAATATTTTAACATTTTCAGTCACAATTTATTCAGTTAATGATATTTATATTTAAATCCCTGTCTTCTATTGGCATCAATGATATATTTACAATAGATTTGCTATGAATAATCGAAATAGAATGAGGATTCAAATCACCATTTAATCTTAATTAACTATTTTATTAACTTTGACAATACTTTAGGAATCTCAGAATATGATGAGAAGCAGATTGAATTCATAGCATGATGCACTTTAATTTTTTCCCATTTCTTCAATAATGTACTATTTGAATCAAGCACAATATATTGTAAAAGATGAAAAAAAATTAAGACCAATTAACCTTTAATCTCTGCAAGAAGATGAATTGGTTATTGAATTGCATGTGAAACAATCTAATTGTTTAAGAAATTAGTGTAATGGTAGTAAACAATTCAGTATTACTAAAAGAGTAAGTACTGATAGGATAACAACAAATTAATTTTAATGTCTAGTACACATAATAATCAGCTAAGAAATTTGAGTATATAAGTTTTACCAATCCTCAACTTGTTAAAAGACATTTCTATTTTTTTGTTAAAAATTAGAACAAGTACATATGAATTTTAAGCTCTACTATTCAAACATATCTAGAAAAGAAGTTGTTTTGAGTTCCATACTGAATGGAACTTGTTCTTTGTTGAACTTGTACGGTCGATACATCTTTAAAATAGTGTAACAAAAATATGGCAATGATAGTAACGAGAAATCCGCATAATGCACCTAACATATCGATGCCGTTCATTTTCTTCCATTCTTCAAATAAAATAGAGGATGCAATAATAACAAATGTTGTGAACATAACATAGTAAATGGGTGTAACAACACTAGTACTGAATAGATCGAGGGATTTGTTTAAGTAGTTCATTTGGATGCATATGCAAAATAAAATGATGAGAGATAATACAAACAGTAACCAGTAGTTTGTAACGCCATCATTCACTGAAATAAAAAAGGAAAATTACTTATTATTATTAAATATGTTTATAATCATGTACTTTAACTCCCCCCTATGTGGTGTTCAAAAATATTGCAATATAAGTATTAGAATGTTTCGTGATATGGATATTGTGGTACCAGTTCAATCTTTCTCTTCGAATACATTACTGAATAAAGCTGTCAAGAAAGAAACCAGAATGGTAACCTGTAACTTTCATAATTCATCATATGACAACTAAAAGGAGGTACTGGTCACTTGGGTAGGAGTTTAAGGTTATATCTACCCAATTTTAAGCAGTTATATATTATTTATCTCAATCTGTTTTTAATGTTGGTTTTCTCATACAGCTCAAAATATTGGACACTTGAGAGCTAATTAGAGTCAATATATTAAGTAATGTGAAACGTGGCAGGAGATGGTTTAGAATTCCCTGGACTGAAAATAAAGCTGGAAGAGTTAAGTATAACCACCAGTTTATCATCAAGAAAATTTTGGTAGTGAATTGTTCTGAATTCCCTGGACTGTGAAGAGAACTGGAAGAGTTGAGTTTAACCACCAGATTAACATCATTATGCATGAAGAAAGTGTTTGTGTGTAGTGTTAAGAATTCCCTGGAATATGAGATGAACTGAAAGAGTTAAGTATAACCACCAGACTTATATCATTATACACGAAAGAAGTGTTGTAATATTTTGAATACATAACTAAAAGACAAGATGACAATATAGATGGTCTTACAGTGATAGAGAAAGTCCAGGACGTTCTGATCAAATCAAACAAGTCATAGATCAACCTCTTTATACATCATTACATCAGGCTGGAGATTGAGAATATGGAAGGAGATAATAAAAAAGAAAATAGAAATAATCGAAAGAGATTATAACCCTCATAATAGGAAACAAGCAGAGAGTATTATTTATATAGAAAAATAGTGTACAAAAAAATCTGCTAACAATTGAATTTAATTGCTTATTCTTCAATTTAGTTAATAACATTCAAGTCATACCTTTATTAAAACTAGAATAATACAAACCTGAATTTTCTCTTATGGTTAATCCAAGTGCCTTACAAGCCATTACTGTGAAGCTACCAACAGATGAGCATAGTAATAAGTATATTGCAACATAGCGAGTACCATATTTTGGACCAATAAAAAATAATATTAATAATGCTATCATAGCTATAATAATAACATAATTAATAAATGCCATATTTTGAGTCTGTTTTAATAATTCATCTGTTGAAGGAACCATGTCATCTTTTGGTGAATGTATAACTAAAACAGTGGATCCTAAGACGCATAGCAGGCAGCCTAACTAAAAATTGTGTAGCTATTGAAAAATATAAAATAAGCTTATGAACACTTACTTTTCCAAATATGTTCAATTTTTCGTTTAAAAATTTTGAAGCTAGCACAGCGGAAACTAGTACACTAAGTGCACCTAAAGGTGTAACCAGTGAGGCAGGAGCAAAAGCATAAGCTGCAAAATTTGCAAGTTCTCCAATTCCCACTAAAATATTGTGTGTATAGTTGAAATTAAGTTAGTCAAATAAATAAAAAATAACGTACTTGAAAGTAACCCTAGCCACCACATCCAATCTACTAAGTATCCAAAACCTCCAGCACCAGCTCTTACACCTCTTTTACTTAGCCTTATTAAAGAAATTTTTTTAATAATAAAACTGGATCCAATGAACACGGAAGAACTTATCGCTAAACATAATCCTATATACGAGCTACCGTTTGGGTATATTTTAATTTTTTCTGCCGATGTAGTTGCCTCCATTACTATTTTTTTTCCTTTTAACACATAAAAAGCTGTTGAAAATCAAAATATCTATTGCACAACATATTTCTTATCTAATTATCTTTTGTAAAATAATACTCTAGTAAACAAAGTCGAAGGTTATGATGTGCTTTTCTTAAATAACCGGCATTTTTTTATTTCTGCTTCTTTTTATTTTTCGTAACTTTGACGAGTCAGTTAACAAGTTACAATAACCACTAAGTTTCCATAGGTTTCGTTATACAAATATAATTTATAATTTTCCAAATGAAATAAGATTAAGTTGATTAATTTTCGTTAATTCGTTGAAAATCAATAATAGACACATATAATCTGTTTTTATATAAAATCGGTAGTAGAAATATATAATTTGTGGATCAGTTTCAGATTTCTTACTAATTTTGAATTATTCTAGGAATAATATTCAAAGATCTTTCGTTCAAGACCCAGTGTAACACAAGTAGGTCACAAACTACCGTGATCTCTGATGTAAGTGTGCTATTCTGGGGTTTTATCTAAACAGAAAACTTTTAATATTTTTATTTTATTAGTTTATGTTATGGGGAAATAAACTCATCCCGATACCAATTTAAGCACATTGGTAATTTAAATATTATTTTTGTACGAGAATTTAATTCTTAGGATATTTTTTACACGAAAAATGCATAAAAAATTCATTCTACGTAATATCGAATTAACTTTGAGTTGTCCAAACTTGGAAGAGATTTCATCAAATCCCTAATAAATGAGAATAATATATAGGGGAAAGTGGGGATATTTCATCTATAGGGACACTTGATATCTGTTTTAGTAACTAACTACATTGAACGCATTAGGTATTACTTGATGTGATTTTAGAACAGCTTTTTTGTTTTCTGTCTACTATAAATATATTTAATCTAGTTTTATGCTCCACAGGGGTGTTGTGTAGTGTATTATAACATTTTTATGTAATTTACCACTTTTTTAGGTTATGTTTAGGTTGTATTTTAATTTTGAACATTTGTGATCTCGGAAGAGCTAATTTTATGACCAGAGTCTCCCTTAGTAGAAGTTTTATGAACGCCTATTGTCGGAATTTCGACAAATAAATTCAATTTTTTCATTTCCTAAATAAATAAATCGGGTAACTGTGAATTTATATAAGAGACAGTCAATTAAATAAGGGTCCCAACGAATTTTCACAATGAAAAACATGTTTATTAGCATAAAATAATACATGGTTCGAAAGCTTAGACTTCCCGCTATCTTTCGAATTAACCTCCGTTTAGATGAATGCATTTTTTCTAGCTTCTTTATGCCCGAGTCATAGAAGTCTGTCGCCGCACCGCGAAAATATTTTAAAGTATATTTTTTCAAGTTTCTTTAATGCGGAAAAGAGATCGTAATCACTAGGGGCTGCTTCTACGCGATGCCTTTTGTTGTCATCCATCAGCATTTTGGGGCCCACTTTACACAAATGTTGGCATATCCTAAACGGTCTCTACATTGTTTTTTCCACTTTCGCAGTCACTTTGTCCGAAAACGTTGATCGGTCAAAACTATTGTTCGTCATGAATCTCTGTATATACGATTTTGAATTATCTGCATTATTTATGCACACACATACAATTTTCCTTATATACATCATACAGTTGAGTATGAATGTCCATCGAAGGAACGTTTTTTGCATACAAAAAACGATCACAGAGCGTAATTCGGCTTGAATATTAAACAGAAATTCAATCTTTCACGGGTATAAAGACAATAATGAATGTTGTATACGGCTCACTGAGGCGGTAACTGGGTGAAAGGGAGCCAAACTACACGCCAGTTTCGTCAAATCCCGCCTGACAATGTTCATAGCTTCCGCAATTTCATTGGTAAATTTATTGAATGGACAACCCTGGTGTGGGTGTGCCTGAAAAGCTCCAATAAGGGTCAATGTGCAAACAAAAAGTTGTAAGTCAAAATTGATATTGAATTTTAATTCATACACCAGAGAAATTAGAATTATGGCCGATTCATAAACTTGACTTTCCGTTTGCTGTTACAAAATTACAAACATTGAAATGCATAAGACCATTTGTAATAGACATTCAACATAAACGAATTTTATCTTTTCGTTTTGAGTTTGTCCCAATAAAAAAATTTTCGTTATTTTCGATAAATACCGGATTAAAAACAAAAGCACAAAAATATCACGAAAACAAAAATCATTAAACACATCGAAAAGAATAACAAAATTAGTGGGTTAACAGTAGAAATAGTAAGCGGGTACGACAAAGGTATAGGGAAATCAATGAGTGCAAGAGAGATGTTACAGTGATGTAGGTCTCGTGACGTCACAGGAGGCACCGACATTTTTATTCCAATAGCCGGCCATTGTCAATACACGTAGCGCCACCTTTTCAGTTTTTACCCGCTTAAAGCCGTTGAACGTCAAAAACATAACCTCACTTACCTAGTGTAGTTTATAGCTGCAGATACCCTGAAAAATTATTTCTTTGGGTGAAAAGCTGATAGAATTTGTTTATATAATAAACAGTCGGCTGGGTACAAGAAAACTAAAATTTGGCATAATATAGGGAATCTTTTCCCCGTTTGAAATTTCCATGATAAAATTGGTGATTAACTTCATGATCTATTCGACAATCAGGTTTTCTTATTGAATGTTTTATTAAGTCTCTGCTCGATAAGTTCAAAAGTTGATCATATAAACCCCGATTCATTCATTTATAATAAAAAAGTTCGTCTGGATCTACTTCGTTCATTTTAAAATATTTTGTAGTAGAGTAACTGTAGATATTTTTATGCATCTACTTTTAAGGTTATGTTCACTAGCGAGCCGTCGTCATGTTCACTTTTATTCTGTGTCCTGCTTTAATAAAAATTTTAGTTCAACAGGTACGTCAAGTTCGTGAATAGGGTGTAGAATTTGCTACGAACGTCAAACGTCACTCGCGAAAGGTAACGGCAAACGTAAATTTAAGGTTATGAATCAGCTTTTAGAGGCAGAATAAGGAAGAAGAAAATATAAATAAAACTTTATGAAGATATTTGCGTAAGCAGTTATGATAGTTTAGATGACGTAGACCCAGTTTCAGTTCCAGATAAGGATAGTGACACTTCTGGAAGTGGAGATGGACAGTTTCTTGTAGAAATGTACTTCTAAACTTACCGACTTAATATTGATTGAGTGTGTGAGAAAGAAAGCATAAAATCAGAAATTGTATGGTGTATTAATCAATTATTTATCTATTAAGGGAGAATGTGCATCATGATAAATCAAGTGTTCCGAGGTAGAAGAGGAATCGATCTAAAGTGAGGCAAAAATATCTAAATGGTGCATTTTATATAGCGAAATTCTTGGGGTCAATTAATTATTTTTTGATAATAAAGTGTTACAAGAAAAGTTTTTTTTTTCTTAACATCATTTTATAGAGGGTGTCAAAGTTGAGACAACAAAAATGATAGCCTCCCACTGCACTGAGATAATCTCGAATTTAGTAAATCTAAAACAAATAATTCAAAAAGCTTTTAAAACCGGAAGGTAGCTTATATTTTAATTTAGCATCCTTGATTAAAAAATTGAAAATAAAAACAAAATGGCGGCTGTTAAAAAAATATGTGAAATTAACGTTTTTTTTCCTTGTCAAATTTTTTTACAATTGTCTAGTAAATTAGAGTAAAATACAACAAATTTAATAACTCCCAGATTAAAATTTTGCGAGATGTTTTTTTAAAGTAAAAGGAATCAAAAAATGTAAGAAAAATCAATTTTTTGAAAATTATAACCGGTACTAGTCCTCTATATATAGCAAATTTGTATTTCTTGGTGACAATTTGTAGATAATAAATTAGCAAATGAATAACGTATTATTAAAATTCATAATTTTCATGATATTGTTAAATAAAAATACAATTAAAAGAAGAACTCTTTATTATATACTTCATATTTTAATTTATAAAAAAGCTGTAGGTAGTAAGCAGAAATCTATTATTACAATAACAATAATTTTGATATCATTAAAAAATCAAATGCAATAGATTGCTGTCTGATGAATAATCATCATTTCTACAAATTAAAAAAGCAGAATTGAAATCTTAACACCACTCGTTTATTCAATACTAAACATTTACTAAACAATTATAAGACATAATCCAATTCATATCTGATATACTGATTCTTTGGATCGTTTGTTATCCTTGGATATCCTGCCACTAGTGTGTCTTGGCCTCCAATGTATAGAGAGTTATAAATTTTCCAATACACATCTCTCACTTTCCTGGCTGGATGAAACAAACCCTAAGAAAATCGAATAATATAAAATCTTGTAGTAATTAATATATTCAAACATACCTGTAGAGTATATTGAAGAATTTTGATAGGTCCTAAGGCTACACGCATACCTTCAATAGCATCCATAAAAGCTTGAACTAAATGCGGCGAAGTTTCGAATATATTAGGCCAAACATAATTCAGGAGATGAATGAGTGCGTCTTCACATCCGAACCCGTATACACCAAGAGCCATATGCTTGATAGCAGCACATGCCGTTTGTCTATAATCAAATTAAACATTTAAATAATGTATAAACTACAATTGAAAGGTTTAGGTGATTGCTAATATATTTAACAATGTTTTTACCTATGTACTAGATCTCTGTCCATTAAGGCATCTTCTAGAAGCGGTGCTACCGCATAAATATAATCTTTTCCCATTTCTCCTATATATTCAAATAAAAACGAAAGTGATTTCAAAACGCCATTTTGAACATTGAGTTCTGGAACTCGATATTCGTTCATTAGAGCTGGAAGAACAGTGAAAGGGGAACAAGTTTCGGCGACAATAGCTATAGCCACAGTTGTACACACACGATTTTGACGTTCTTGTACTTTTAAATTGTTCAAGAGAGTGGCAAGTACATCGTGAGGACCTGTAAATGAAATAATCAAATAAAATATTTTCCATTTTGATAAAAAAAAAATTTACCTATAGCTTTGGCGATATAACCAAAAGTATTAACTGTAGCTCTTCTTATAGCTTTCTTATGAGCTTTGAGCAATTCCAAAAGCTCAAAACAAATTCTCATCCATTCTCTAGCTGATACATATTCTGGTCCTCTATCGGCGATACGTCCTACTAAATCTATACAGTTTTCTTGTACTTTCTCGTGTCTATTCTTTAAAATTGGAGTCAAACGAGGTAAAAGATCCTTAATAGGAGGTGTCATTTTTGTCATGCCTATAACAAATTAACTCATTACATTTAGATATTTTTGAAATAAGTAAAATACTTACCTATGACATTTACTATCGCTTTCAGCGCTCCTAGTATAGAACCTAATACTTCGGGATATTCTTCTCCCAAATATTCATATAGTACTACTCCCAAATGCCCCATAAGTTTTTCTTCTTGACATGTTTTCATCACTACAGCTATTCTAGAGATTAAATCGGCTGCTTGTTGACGAACTTTTGCTGATTTGTTGTTTAATCTCCACAAGATCGTACCACAAATTTGAGGTAAATAAGGTTTGACACGTTTTCCAAGCTGATTGACAATAGTACCAAAACCTGAAGCGAAATAAAATTTTAATGAAAACGTTTCTTTCGAGATATAAATTCTATTCCTTACATACCGTTCAACATAACCACATCCTCTGTAGTCTGTTCTTGAAATGCGTATAGGATACCATCGATAAGTTGTTCTTCTAACCTTGAATCGATGTCAGCTGCTCCAAGATTACCCATTATTTTTTCAATACTCTCCATAACCATCTTTCTGTAAGCTTCATTTTCATCTTTAAGATCATCCACTATTCTATTAATAATTTCAGAAGCTCCTACCTATAATTAAAGAATTCGAATAAACATATACAAAAAAAAAGAAAAGTGTTTTTTGTGTCTGATTTTATTTGGTACAATTATGAAATAGCAATTAAGTTATAAAGCTGTTAAAATGGAAGATTTGTGTAAAAAATTAGAATTTCGAGTTTTTTTCCTTGTATCTACCTTTCATATTTTCTTCTCTTATACTATTGGATAAATAGATATTAGAGGTTAGATTATACTGTAACCTTAAGGTTTATTGTGCTCTTTATTAGAGTTGTCTTTGACATCTAGAACTCCCCTTTCTATTCCAGTGTTCTAACGAATTCCATTATTTTTTTGTTTTATTACCAATTAAAAATTTACAATAGATCTATAAGCTAATTGGTAAGCTTTCGAGCTGTTGAGTTCCTATCGGTGTAATGAGATCATCTTCAGTTATAGGACCTCTCTAAGCATCTTTCAGGTCAGCAGGTCGTTTGTCTGGTTGGGGTTCTAAGAGTGGATAGATCTGATGCAGTGTTTATATTTTTATCTGCAATTACTTTTTGTATGTAAGGGATATACAAGTCTTCGTGAAGAGTCTAGATTCTTCCTAGTAACCAGTACATGTTTTTCGTTCTTAAGTCATTTGGTTTTTACTAACTTCTTCAGTTTATGTTCATTTCAAGTTGTCTTGTATCAAGATGCATTTCTAAATATTTGGTGGAATTTGTGTATTATTAAAAGAAACTGAGGGACACTGGTGTTATTAGTTTCTATTGTACACTTATTTACCCATGTGTTAGTGTTCTAAGGCCAGATTGTGGAGTGTTCTTTTAATTACATTATTTGTGCTAGATTCAATGAGTTTAGATCATTGCTCCTACAGCACAATACTAGAATTATGTGAGCCAGAGTTTCATCACCCTCCTCACTGAATTTAGATACAATTGTCAATTTCTACTAGACTTAATATCATCATCTTTTACAGAGCAGGAAATCAATGAAAAATTTCGGTATCAAAATTTTGAAGAAACTTTTTGGTGTTATATAGCCCAGGAAGATACTGCCTGAATACTTCTCTCTTTTTGTTTCATCTGTTTTCAGAAACACTTTCTTTAATCATTAATTGGAATCCCAATTAGATTTATTAAGCTATGTACTAATACAAAATATGCAATCAACTTCATTATTTTCTTTTTTATTCCATTGATATTAATATTTTGGTTTATTGACTATTATTTCCAGTACCATAAGGTAAATATTTACAAACTAAAACTGTTTTATCCTTGTCAATTAATCTCATTGAACTGGAGTACTAGTAGATCATATAAAAAGTACTATTCTCAATAATGTTTTTCCACATTTTGATTGAAAATAACAAAAAACATAAAGTCATCACTTAATATATACGAAAATTACAAATTTTTTAAAAATTGAATAACCTTCGAGATGTAAAAAAAACAAAAATTTCAATATTAACCTTATTAGCAATCTCAACTGTAGTATCAACCAATTGCCTATAGTTACGTCTGTCCAACGCCATTCTATGATTCCAGAAATGTTTGAAGAACTGTGGCAAAATTTCTTCTTTGATATATTGAGCTTCCACACCATCGGTAGAACAACATTGTTTGACTACCTACAATATAAAAAATATTTAATTGTAGCCAATATCAAAAATTCTTAGAATCCAGTACCTTCAATACAATCTTCTTCATTTCCTCATCGGGTGACTGAAACTCTCTAATAAGGATCAACATTACTTCTCTGGTATAGTAGTTGGCATATTCAGCGTCCATAAGTGGAATCAAATAACCAATGGCTTTAAGGAATGCCGCCAAACCTTTACCACGATGTGTTCGGATACCTTTCCACAGAGGTTTCAAAACGGAATCGAAGCTTTCAATACCATATGGAGTAGCAGCTTCAGCAAGAGCAGCAATACCTGTTCAAAAAGAAACAATTCCTTTTATTTTTGGCATTAAATTGACAAGAGATATGTATATTCTCACCCAACGCTGTAATCGTCCTAACTTTCTGCTGTTCATCAACTAATCCATGTTCAATAATTTCCACCAATGATTTTAAATGTGGCAAAATGGCGCAACCCATCAAAATAGCTATCTGTTGAACAATTTTGATACCAGTATGTCTGGCTTGCCAAGATTTCTTTGATCTGCATACGGCTTTCAAGAAAGGCAGAAGTGAGGGTATTCCTAAGGCGGATGCCACGACGGCAAACGCTCTTGCGGTGGTATTTCTGACATATTCATCAATGTTGTCAATATCTGGTCTCATTGTGGAGATCATAGTGGCTAAACCAGCAGCTTTGGCAAGATTAGAAATTATCTCACGACCTGAAATTTAAATCAAATTAGAACTAAATAAGTTGAAGGAAAATTTTATTTTTTACTCTCTGTGATTAGTGCTTACCTTCAACACGAGCATAGTAATCTTCATCAATCAGCAACGGTTCAATTACAACAAGAATTTTGTGAACATAAGGTCTTACCAAATCATCTAATTTGTATAAAATCCTATCTATGACTTTTACCAACAAATGCCTTTCCTGATCTTCCAAAGTGGGACTCATCAATAAAGGTAATATTTGATTGAATAAAGGTCCAGCTCCGAATTCTCTTGCCTTATCAGTAATTTGCCTTAGAGCTGCTTTACGCATAGGAGGTGTTCCATTTTTAATTTTCAATAGAAGTTTCATGATTTTTCTTTCTTTTTGTTCTTCAGGACTTAAACTTTCCTCGTCCACATCAACAAGTAATTTATCAAAATATTGGGCATCTTCTGGTTTCATAAATGGTAGATTTTGTCCCTAAAATGAATAAATTAGTTCTTAGTATCTGAAGTATCAAGTACCAAATTACTTACCTTTGGTTGGTTATCTAAATATTTAGCACTCTTATCCTCAGCCTGCATGAAGAAGCCAGTAGGTGTACCCCCAATCATAGGTGTTGGTGTAGCTGTCAGTTTTCTAGCTGGCGTTCTTATAGGAATATAACCAGCAGGAGGTGGGAGAATTTTATATCCAGGAGGGAACATAGCATCTAATTCTTCATCTGAATAAGGACGATTGCGTTCGTCTATTTCTCTTTCCCATCTATAAGCTTGAAGTTGTTCAGGTGTCATTGACGCTAGATGACCTGGCGTGGGTGTAGCCATACCCATAGCTTTAGTACCAACTGGAGTACTACCTCCAGGGGTTAGCATTGGAGTAGATTGACCAGCATGACTAGGAGTTCCATGAGGAGTACCTGAAAATTTCAAATTGAAAAACTGATGACAAAGGTTCTAGACATAACGAGTTACCATGTGGAGTTGTGGGTGTCATAGCTCCTGGTGTCATAACTTGCGAAGGAGTTGCCGACGGCGTTTCATCCCATCTGGATCTTCTCTTGGACGCACCAGGAGTAGGAGTTTCTTGAATAAGATCCGCACCTGTTCTGTCTGTTCTGGGTGTTTCAGCCCAACCACTTGAATGCCCAGGTGTTTCTCGTTCGGTTTTAGGTGTTTCATCCCATCGATTTCTTCTTGAAGTACTTTTATCTCCGTGACCTGGAGTTTCTCTACCCGGCGTTGCTGGACCAGGAGTAGCATCCCATATTCTGGTAGATTGTCCGGGTGTTGCGCCCGGAGTTTCACTACCTTTGTGTCCTGGAGTTTCATCCCAACGTATGTCAGATGGAGTTTTCTACAAGAAAATTTTTATTTAGAAATATTTTTACTATAATTTTTGTTAATTTTACTTACATCTCCTTCCCAAACTGGAGTAGCGGATGTACTGTGAGTACTCTGATTACCGAGACTAGTGGTGGACACACTTAAAGTTTTCTTTTTTTGAGGTACTATAACTTCATCAACTGTTTGATCCCATCTGCCACGTTTTTTTGGAGCAGGTTTCGAATCTCCATTAGTAACTTTCAATGTACCATCTTTTGCTCTTTCCAAAATCTTTTTGCGTATCTACAATAACGAAATAGGATTATGATATATGTGATGGGTACATTAAAATGTAACCTCAAATTATTGTATGATAAAATATGTAATTAAAAATATCATATTTAAGATATTTTCAACTTACTTCGGCTTCTTCACCTTTGAGCATTTGCTCTTTCATAATCTGAGAGTAGTTCCTGGTTTGGAAGTCTGGAGTTTTCCCACCTGAAATCACAAAAAGGCGTCAAGGAACGCCAATTAGTAAAAGGAAGTACTTTTTTTTTAAATTGAATTACTCTTTACTCATTTATATTCTTTTTTAATTGTTATCTGAGTAAATTAAGATTTGTTGTACCATATCCCCTCAAACAGATTCATCTCTGTTATATACATGAAATTGAGTATTATTATTTTAAATTTATCTATTATTTATTATATAAGAAGAAATAATAAATTTTATTTTTGGTGAACATGTTTTTCGAGATTTGGCTTCTGCACGCCTCCTGGACGTCGTTAGGAAGATCCTGAATGGAACTTTCAATATATCTAATCAATTAGCCAATATCGCCATCGCCTGTAACAGCAAAACCTAAACCCTTATTCAACAACTCCATCTCATTTCTGCCAAATGTCTGAGAAGAAAGGTTTTCGACAATGTTGATTGGCTTCAAAGAAATTTTCTTGGGCTACGGTTTCAATTTCTTACTTAAAACAGACATCTTCTAAAATTTTGAATCAATGACCCTAAACATGTTTCTTTGAAACACACCAGTTTCCAATAAAATGGAAACTTCAGCCCAAGAAAATTTTTTCAAAGCCTATCATATTTTCAAAAGCCTTTCTTCCCAGACACTTGAATGAAAAGAGATGGAGTTGTTTAATAGGAGTTTGGGTTTTTGCTGTTACAGGCGGTGGCGATTTTGGCGAATTGGTTCGATATATTGAAAGTTACATTCAGTATCTTCCTTATGACACTAAGAACTTCGTCCGGGAGGCGTGCAGTGTCAAAAACAAATCTCGAAAAATAAGTTTCAATTATTTAGCATTAACGTTTATTTTTAAAGAAAACATATCTATGATACAATTTAAAAAAATATCTGTATAAACAGAGAAGTTAAAATTATGAGTTTAATTTTAAATAGTTTTTTCTTTACATCACATTATACTCTAGACAAACTTCAAAATTATAACAAATTAAGTAAATTTAACAAAAGCTGATTACAAAATGATTATACAAATCCCAAAAACTTGGTAATATTCCTATTTGAACAGAATACATTGTAATATGAAGAGTGTCAAAACATAACATTGTAAGTGCCAATGATACCAAAAAACATTTGGGTTATATGTTCCGATGAACAAATTGTACTCAAAGGCGGTCATGATTGATACCTTCCAAGTATGTTTTAACCAACCACGTGTGTGTAGACACAATTCAATTTGGAAAAATGGATGAACAGAATGAAGCGTCGTCGTCAAAATGAAGTAAAATAATAAGAGCTGTAATGAAATGGTTTACAAAATGCCAAGTAGTAATAAAATCGGCTATTCCACATCCAAGAGGAAGCTTATTCTTTGGTCAGATAACTGTCAGATAAAAACCAAGGTATTCTAGCAATGATCATGACTCTAAATGCAAAAAGCTACTTTACAAGTTTCCAGTGAATGGTTACACATTTTTGTCTTGTGATTATCAAAGATCTAATCGCCAATGCTTCTAAGAAATCACCCTAGGATCTTGCTAAAAAAACTAATGATATTAACTCTTACAATGATACAAATCAAAGTCAGTTCCTTTGGAAAAAGAACATACTTTTGAATTAAGGCCATGTATTTCAGCTGCTTGCTTTAAACTTGAAGTAACAATCACAAACTTCCAAAATGCAAATTTTGAAATTGTGAAAACTCCAATACCTCTAAGTAACGACATTGTTGCAATGTAATTTGAAAGATGACACTAAAATATTTTATAAAAACATCATTAAAACATCGTTTCTAATTTTAGTGAAAAATATGCAAGTTCAATGGCACTTAGTGCCTTCATGACTTGCAAGTCTACTGATAGTTAAAACATTTTGATCAGTTCAATAATTTCAAGTATTTTTTTAAATGATGTATAAATATTCCAATAGTTTTATGAACTAAAACAATATGACAAGGAGAAAGTAGGAAATCGTAGTTTATTAGATCAAAGGATATAATTTTTACAGGTATATCAATCAGTAATATTATAAATTCAAATTTACTGGAATATTAGAAAAAAATTGCAGGATACTCAATAATCTTTTTTACAGAAGCCTATTGACAAAATTTGAGTAAATATAAGACTTAATTTGTAAAATGGAATATTTATAGCATAGAGGTTTGTAAAGAAAAAATGTTATGAGAGAAGATGGCAAACAAATCTGAATACGTACGTGTTTGGGAGCCCCATCACAAAACTCGTAGTTTCTTGAAAAACAACTTGGTCTATCGTACCTAGAAATAGGCTGGGGTAATTAATAATTTTTTCTAAACTTTACACACTCTCTTTCACACTTTCAAAATGAATCATCATTATTTTGGTTACCACTATCTCTGTACATTAAAGATGTCTACCTGCTTTCTCGTTTCTTAAGGTATTTCTCCAAAAGGTCTAACCTAAATGTTGACTTTCCCCGAACAACAAAAGCATTATATTAGTTTTTTTCTGTACTGTAGTTGATAGTATAATCAATAATCTGTTTAAAAATGAAGTTTTAATATATAAACATTCACTCAATCTTATTCACACTGACTTGCATATACCCCAAAATTTTATACCATTTGAAGAGATAAGTTGAATAATGTCTCATAAAAATCAAAATTCCAACTTTATTACAGAAAAACTCAACCAAAACCGAGTGTAATAATTACAGACACATTCATAATAAAAATAAAATAGATTGTTCAAAATTCATTCAAAAAAAATTTATATTTTCAACATATCTCTTGTACCTTATAAGTAAAGTCGATTAAACACATGTCTAATTTTTCCTAAATGATAGAATACAGTATGATAATTTTGAACCACATTAAAATGGATGTGTAACATTTTATAAATTGTAAAATGAGAAAATTCATAACAAAATATTAATTTTTTCATTTATATTAGTTACTACAAAAAATTAAACATTGTCGAATCAGCATGCTTAATCATTTTGTATACTTTCACATATGAAGTCGAATAAATTGATACTAACTTTAGAATATATATTTAAATATAATACATACCATCTGCAAAAGGATCCACTCTTTCAGGAGATATAATCATCCTTCTCCTTTTCTGTCTATATTCATCTTCTCTATCTGCAATAGTAGGTCTTCTGCGATCCGCAAATGGATCATAATCTTTTTCACTCTAAAATAGATTTCATTATATTAACAACATACATTCTATAATAGAAAACCTTACTTGTGCAACATCGTTTAACAAGGCTACCGGTGCTCCTAAGCCAGTTCGTTTACTACCAAAGCTCAAATCTTCTTCGTCGTCGTCTACTTCATCATTTGCAGCAATCGATGTAACATAACCTTCATACTTTCCTTTACCAGTAGTTTCATAAATTTCGTTATCGAAGTATCCACCCTCGCCTAGTTTTGAAACTTTTGTATCGGGTTTCTCCACTGGAACTTCCTTTTTCTTAGATTGGATATCTCTTATTTGTGCTTCAATATCTGCAATGCCAAGTTAAGCTAACAATTCATTAAAATTCCAAAATAAACTTACCTTCATGTGTGCGGGGTATGTTATCCATAATTATTCTTCAGATTACCATCAACATAAACTATTTATATTGGCTTCCTGTTTGAAAACTAGTGAAACTTGTAGAATTTGCCCAAATGGCTATCTCCCTACACTTTGATGTTATTGACAGAATGCCGATATCTGACAAGTGACAATTAAGGTAAAAGGTAACTGTATAAAAGATAACTGTATTCTTTTTGGTACTAATTCAATATTTCGAGCTATAGCTCTGCTACTCTATAATAGATGTCGCAAAGATTAAAAATTAGTTCCAAGTTGAATAACTTCTTAATTATTTTTTTATTTCAATTAAATTCCAATCGGAAAATTTGTATGTATAACTTGAAGTTATAGGGTCAATTATTTTTAGGTCTATTAGGGTTGACAGGTTAATAAGAAGCAAAATAAAATACAAATAACTTTATATTATTTATTTTATTACAGTTATATTTAGAAGATGTATAAAGTTCTACTTCTAGTTGAATATATAAAATATTTGTTATAATATTTATTGAATCGAAAATGTCTTGTTTTGTTAGTAGCATATACCATCTGATGAAAATTAAACGTGAATTATACAATTTAATTTTTAATTTCAATAGTCAAACTATCACATGGTATATTAATGTTAACAACAGTTTACCCAAATGAATTTTGTACTGGTATAGCATTTGCCGTAAGAACTTCTTCTTCAGTTCCTTCCTCTTCGCTTTCATTAGTCTTATCTTTCGTCTCGTCCACTTCACCCATTAGCGCTCTATATTTTTTAGCTATAGCTTCCCAATCTGTAACGTGTTCGATTCTAGTTGTTTGCATAGAGAAACTCAGTTGAGAGCCCAAAGGACTCAGATGAGCCACTGATAGTGCGACGGATTCTTTTGGAGCAATTTGACGACCCTTTTTAACTTTGGAAAGCCATTTCGCTCCAGCTTTAGAACGAGGACTCAGCTGGGTTGATTTTTGGAAAGTCCCCATCAGATGAACCAAACTCTGGCGTTTTCGGGCCTTCACTGGAAGAAAATCTATTTTCCAAGATGTTATTAAGAGCTTTCTACATGAATGTATGTGAAAATTTTATTTAAGAATCAAATAAAATTTATTAAAAGGCATAGTAAAAATTCCTGATTTCGATTTTTATTTCTAATTGATGCATATATTGTACTGATCTAATAAAAATTAGGGACATTAATTCTATATCCTTTTTTGTATACGCAGTTTTGTATCGCCCTGTATATTCGAGTTAAATTTGCGAATTCACATGGACAGTTTATTTTCAATCGATAACTAATAGTTTTTATCATGAAATTATAAAAATAATATTGAAGTTTCCTATTATTATTTTAATAACGATTATGAGAAATGAATGGGTCTACGTGATGCTTCTTACCTCTTTTTTTGCAAATGTCAACTAGATAGAATAACCATGTTGTTATTAAGTTGATGGGCGATGGTGCTGTAGTCGTTCTATGCATCGAACGTATTAATTTACTCAGTCCAAATTTCCATTCAATATCAGATTGAGCCTATATGATTAAAACATACAAAAAACAAAGTCAAATTTTGTAAAAATATTCAGTAGAACAAAATTACAATTTTCTCTATGGTGACATGTTGATCATTGACCCCTTCCACAGGGCGTTATTATTTTTGGTTTTGTTGTTTATAAAATATATTGATTCATTGATAATTCTTTCATATACTAATATGAATTTCAAATAATAAGAAAAATATTCATAAAGGTTCAATAATATTATATAAAAATGTTGTAAAGCTTCGAGACGCTAGCGACATCTAGTAGTTCAATCATTTATAAAACATGAAGTTTGGTAATAACGATTTCCGGAATGTTCGAGTCGGATCGGCTTGCAGCTCGTCTATAATCGCTTCACAATGATTGCATCTTATAAGTGAAATACCTATCGTGTCTGTTAAACTTCTTGGGAAGCAAATTGTAAAAACAAAAATATAAAGCAAAGCTGTGAATAAATGCACATCAAATAAACAAATACATAATAGTTTTAGAGAAGAAAAGCAGCAAAACCAAAAGAAAATATAAAATGAAATCACTACCTTACTGGGTGATAATAATATTATAGAGTGGGGGATAATCATCCAGTCCAAGAGAACTGGTGCGCCTTAAGCAACCTATCAAAGCCGTGAAGACTTTTTTACTCTTTGTCCTAATAGGAATATTATAATGAATAATAAAATTACGAAAAGGTTTAATTTGTGCATAGTTATAGTGAGTGAAAATATCTATAAAAGTATAAAATAATAAAAATTAGTTGTGGTGTTTTAAATTTTGTTGCTTCTTTTAAAAATCATTAAATAATTTTGGTTGCTATAGAAATCGTTGCTAATTTTCATTTGTTAGGTTATGAATGACATCAAATTTTTATAGGTTAGATTAGGTTAGGTTGTTATGAATGATGTTGAGTATTTATTGGTTGGATTCTGAATGACAGTAAATTTCATTCCCTGACGATGAATACAAAGGTATTCGAAAGGTTGGAAATTTATTAGAATTAGTACAATTTGGTGTTGCCACAATATCCCACTACGAAAACTTTCATAAATTATCTAGCAAAGACTTCGTTCCAATTCAATTATTTTAGTTTCTCGGAGATTTATTTTTGTTTTACAGTAACTTCATTCCTCATTTGGTAATAATAAATTCTGTAGTACAGTAATCTGCATAAGTTCAGCCTATTTTTAATGAATTTTTTTTGTATATATTTTTGAAAATTCGATAGGTCTGTTTGGAACAACTTATTTGTAGATACTGTTGCGTTGCAGAAGTAAAGTAGACGTTAATGTTATTGAATGAGTGAAGGTTATAGTTGATATTTATCACTAAGAAGACAAAGGGTAAAAAAATCTACAAAAGAAAGCGTGATGGTAGCACAGATACCTATTGTTAGCTACCTTGTCATACCTGAATGCGTTGGTAAGTATCAGTCATCATGGCAATGAGTAGATTAATCAGCACAACGACAGACACCAACATGTACACTCCAAAAACGAATTTAAAAAGTACCTCCGTCCACGGGGGTTGATTATTAGAACGATTAATGGAGTTCGGACCATAGCTTTTCAGTTGTTCAGTAGATGTTTGGCCGAAAACCGCGAAAAACAGCAACTCAAAAGCGCTGATAGGATTCTTTTGGACTGGAATCACAAAACAAAAAGCGAATTACCTGTATGCGCTGGTACGTGTCCGACATCATTGCAATTAGAAGGTTAATGAGCACAACCACCGAAACCAACATGTAGATGCCAAATACCACTTTGAAGAGGTTGTCCGTCCATAAGGGTCGAAACGGGGGTATTTTCGGATCTCTGTGTTTCACTGTCAGTTCGTCGTACGTCGTTTGGCCAAAGACGGCGAAAAATAACAGCTCGAACGCCAATATTGGACTCATTATCACTAAGAAAATTCGGTTAATAATAAATTTCAACCCTTTGGGGCCCTTTGAGGGCTACAATATTCAAATAGGGCATGCCACAAATTGACGCAGACATCACAAAATTTGCGAAAAACATGCCAAATATTTTAGCGTTGCTATATGTACAGCAGATATAGAATAAAAAAGCTTAAATTATGTATAATTTGAAGATATATGCGTCGTTTTCATAATTACGTACCTTTTTTGTTACCACCATCAATTTATACAAGCAGATAATATTAAATTCGTCATTAATCACAAGGAAATTACAATAACTAATCGGTATCAAACGTCTGGCAATTAAGTAATATAACTAATTTTTTTGCTGCACTTGTGGCCATTCCAGAGAAGTGAAATGTCAAGTAATTGCGCTGAGAAAATAAGAGTATCAAGTAATCAAGAACTTACACTTTGTTAAAAGAGAAAAGTACACACATCAATCCGTACAGGTATTCACCTCTACGTGAATAATAAATTCTCTTCTATGAGAAAATTCAAGATAAATGATAAATGGTCTCATAGAATTTACAAATATAAATAGAATAATAAATATAATAGAACAATAAAAAAGTGAAGTTAAGCTAAAAACTCATTAAGGTTCTGAATAAAATATAATAGGTACTACTATGTATATGAAGGAAATGAAAATATTGCAATTAATAAATATGGATATTGAATGATAAGAACGATAAATTAAGAATGATCAAGGATAATAATGTACAAATAAAGAGAGGAAACCAAATGCAAAAGAATCGCAGAAATAGAAAGAAAATTTAGGAAAAGAAACTATCTACGAGATAAGAGGAGAAAAGACGCAGAAAAGGATAGAGAATCACTAGAGATTTAGTTAAAGAAGAATAGGTACAACCACAGACAACAAAAAATGCCAATCCAGAACTAATATGTGGAATGAAAAATAGTATAATAAAAAAAATTAAAAATGTAAAGGGATGAAAGTACCTATACTTAGTGAATATTTCTCAAAAGATTGTCAAAACAAAAGAAATGAAAATAACCAGGGATAATGTCCACAGGATAAGCATAAATTGTATAAAAGCCAAAATATATACAGTAGAAACCCTGCAAGAAGTTAGAAAAGTAGCAGATAAATCAAACGCAAGAAAATTCTTTGTTCATATAACATGTTTCGCGTGTTTTAGTAATCAAAAATGTGATTTAATGAGTCGCGCATGATTCTGTAGTTATAAAGTGTCCAAGGAGTGCCGTGATAGTGTGCAAGAAGAAGCGCCAGGAAGTAGACCGCTCGAGGTGCACATAGACATGGACATGCAACATGTACGCGACATAATCCGTCAAGATCATTGGTTAACGTTTCGAATTATAGCAGACGAACTTAAATATAAACACAGTCAGAGTTTCACTAATATTTCACAATGAGAAAGAAAGCTATGTGCAAAAATGATTCCATCAGACGGAAAGTGATCCTATGCTGCTAGATGAGGACAGTTGGTACTTCAATACGACTCCAAAATGACCAGCCAGAATTAACAACGGCTATCGGGAAATGGTACACGACTAAACAAAGCTCGTATGAGTAAGTCGAAAGTAAAACCGATTCTTATCTTCTTCTTGGATGGCTGTAGAATGATCCACCCAGGACAGACCATGAAATAAGGATTCTATCACGGAGTACTTGATAAACTATTCGACAAATCTATTGCTTTAGGATTCTTTTTTATCCTCAAAATCATAAATGGTGTAAAAGGAACGAATTTTGAGGAATTTATTGAATCAATTGTGATGAGGGTGCTGTCAGAGGCTTCAGCGAAAGATTTTCAGATGTGCTACGATACCTGGAGTGTCCATAGCAATTACTTTGAAGTAGTTCTAGTTGTTTAATAAAAATAATTGTTACAGCATCAGTTTCATTACTTAATTGTCAAACCTCGTGCTAAAAATCGAACAGCGACAGTTGAGATGGTTTGGACACATAGTGAGAATGAAGGAGGGCAGAACAGTTAAGATGATAACTGAAACAAATAATAAGAAAAGCTTGCGAATAAGTATTTGGAAATTCTTAAGGAACATCTTTTAAGTACGACTTAGTTGTAACTGCCTCGAGACAGTGACCGTTAGATAGAAGTATAAAGAATGAATACCTACGAGTATTTCGCATTTCACTGATGCGACGTCTGTGTTAGTCTACTTCTATTCCCCTAGTATCTTTGAAGAGTTGGAGACTTGATTAGTCCTAACCAATCTTCTAGCGTTAAATTTGAATAGAATTACATTAAACTTAATTGCAATATTGGAATTCTAACTATAGTGTAGTGGGTATATGTTAGTAAGGGTGGTTTTTATTCATTTGCTTTTGCGCTTTTTCTGATAAAAGTAATATTGCAGTAGATCTGGCAACATTGTACTAGTGCGGTTTATTTATGTCTTCTTCACTTCGAATTTCAACTTTGTACAGCTACCATATTATTTTTGATAGTGTCCTTATTCAAGTTGTATTACAGAAATGGAGTAACGAAGTTTGGAACAACGTTGTGCAGTCATGTTTTTGTGAATACCTTCGTATTATTGACGAAAATGTAAGAGATATTGTTAAAGTAGATGGTCGTTCAACAACAAGAAAGATTATATGAAAAAGCTGTCGTACTCACCTAATTCTTGTTACTAGAGCGATTACTAAACAGTTGTTTTTGCAATTTTTAAAAACATTATTTTATTAATTTGAATTTATTTGGCATATTCTTCTCAACAACGATAACAGCAACGTTAAAGACATATACACACACAAATAAAAAACACGTAGACAAATCTAGTATTGAAATAGGATAAAGCTCACAGGACACCTAAAACAATTACCTAAAATGCTGCTAAACGTCATACGAGAGATAAGGTAACGTATTACATAAATGTATCTTCATAGAGTAAGACAGTGTTACATAAAGGTATCTTCACACGTAGGACAGAACATGAAACAGGACAGAGCCAACTGAGCTTAAATGACCAAACTTACTGCCGGTTACCCGTTGTCGTTTTTTACGAAGATTGGCTCTTGGTATCGGCTGGTTGTAACTCAATTCCTCTATCCATTCAATGTCACTCGAGAGGGAATCTCGGTCTGATATTTGGAAAATATAATACATAATATACAATAGTTTTTTTTTAATATTAAATGAATAAATAGGTGTCATATTGTCGTTAAAGCTTCGTTGTGTGTGGTAATAGTATAAAAATCATAAAATAAATCAGACTTAGCATCAGAACAATTAATTTAGATGCTCAAAATTGAAATTAAATGAGTTGAATGAGAGTCTGTTAATTACAGACTTTTTGGAGCTTACTGATAATTAGTAACTTCAATTGAACGGTATGTAGTTATTAACTGATAGAACTTTATGTTTTTTATACTATTTTCATGGTGTTCATATATTAAAGACTGAATCAAATTTTTGGTGCTTCAATTTGTGCTTATTTTTGAAGTTCCATATGTAACTGAAAAAGAATGTGTAGATTTCGATGTTTTTTTAAATATTTATGCTATTTACAAGTTTTATAGAAATGACTAATACAAAGTTCTTTTTAATAAATTCATTTGTAGTTTTTTCAATATTATTTTAATAATTTTAGTTTTTCGGAACATAAAAATGGATGAATGTAATTTAGATTAACAGTTTCGTAAATTTTGAAATAATTGTGATGAAAAAATACACTACACAACTCGAAATCTCAGTAATACCAATATTTTATTGTTTTTATAAATATTGTTTTTACTGGTAGTGATGAAATATATATCGTAGATATTTCTATCATTTCATATTTAAGAATAATTAGATTAGATATTTGGCAACAATGTAATTTATTCCACCCATGATGAATACCAGGCAGTTCGGATGAGATTCAGCGACAACATAGACATAGTAATAATAAATTACGCGATTCATATACTTCTGTATTCAAAAGTGATGCCAACTTTATAAAATTCAGTCTGCGGCATATGGTAGAGCTAACTTTGTTCCACGATGATTACTGAAATGAGATAAGGGAATAGAGAACCTAACCTAACCTAACCTAACCATACAAGAAGTTAAGAAGTTCAATTTCAACATTTGAAAGATATAAATCAACCGTCACTTTCATAGTATTATGTTTTTATATTAAATAACAATAATTTCATCAAATGCGCAGTTTAGTATTACCATGTCGATGAGCGGGAATTGTAAAATTTAAAGACGTATCTATCATTATTAGTGAGTTAACTTAAACTTTGAAAAAAAATTTTACGATATGATATGTTGTCAAGTTTACTTATATATATTTGTAAATCTATGCGAAAAAAATTTCGATTATTCAATAAAGTAGCAATTACCAATCTTCAGATTATCTTAACCCAAACAATTAACCGAAAATACTGCACAGCCGCCATTTTCATAAAATTTAAAAACCTTTCGATCAGTTTTATCACGGTGGACTTATTAGGAAGTTTCTCAGTATCCTTCTGTTATATATTATTCAATAGATATATTCATAATCATATTTATCTCAACCATTCATCCCCCTACTCGCATTCGACAAGGCGCCCTATCAGCCTCTCTACCATATTCATACCTTCAGCACCTTGATACTTCGTTCGATAATCGTTTAATTATATGCAGATGATACGCAATTCTCGAATTGGTAAGAAATGGAAGGTGAAGTTCACTACAAGAATTTTAGGAATTTTCGTCCAATCCAATAATCATGATAGGGACCCGTTTCGTGATTCAACATCAAACACATTTATGCCTATTTTCAGTGCCATAATAGTTAAAGTTATGTCTGTTTACCAGACCATTATTGTAGAAAATATATACTGTAAGAAACACAAATTGGAAAAATTCTTCTTCCACTTTAAGGACCCATAATCGGAAGCGTGTGCTTGTGTTCGAATTCCCAAGTACTGATCTTAATCGCAAGAATCTATTGTCTTCGTCGGTGCTGTTATCGTATTCTTTTGCGACAGTTTCTGTAGCACGAACTTTGGCTGAACTCGTTTAGAAACTTCTCTTGTGTGGATAGTCTCGTTCAGGATATATGCCATATGGCATTCGCATACGATTAAAATCGCGCCAATTCTTTCTTGGAAAAGATTGTCTAATATTTGAAAATATCACTATCGTTAAACAAATATCTTGGACAAATAAACAACGATCCTGTTTGTTACATTTAGCAAATGAATACAGGTGACTCACCCTGTACAGTTCTTTCATTATAAGTGACAAAAATATAATTAAGATTGAGTAAATACACATAAAAGAAAATCAATTAAGTAAATGTTGAATTTTACCCCATTACTAAATTTTTACAGTTGTGGATCATATTTTAGTTAAATCTCAAAAAAAAATTTTCGAAATAGATTGTTACGAACATGTTTCGCCTTACATATTTTTTTTAAAGGGCGGAAGCGTCTTTGGGGTTTCCTTTTAAAAATTTTTTATTAAAGCGGGCGGTTTATTTATAGAATTTCTTTTGAATGATTTCTATTATTTAGTTTCTTTTTGTTCTAGAGGTTTGTAGAATTCTATTTGTTGTATATGAATAAGTTTATGTAGTGCAGTTTAGTTAGTTTTAAATAAATAGTCGTAGTGGAAAAAAATGAATTAGTGAAAGAAATTATTTAATTGATTTTTATAAGTGAATTATTATAAGTGAAGTGTATTGTATAGTGTATAAATAAATTAAGTCAGTGTTTATTAATTCATGTGTCAACAAATCCGGAAAACGTTACAATATTTCAAAATTTTATTTTAGACGACGCCATCTGAAAGTTGTTCGTTCTATATTCATTAACATGTAGTGAAAGTGACAGTTCCGAACTACAAAACACTTTCGGGATGCTCTGGAGTAGACAATTTTAACTTCTTTAAATGTGACTCTAGCCACTTGACAGTTGACAGTTTCATTTTGATGATTTTGCATAACCTTAAATTTTCTGAAATTATTTGTTTTATCTGAAGGTTTGTCTAAATTTATAAATAACAATGAATGATGATGAAAAAGAACACATCAGCGATGAAGAGTTACTCGAATCCGCGCACCCTGATCTCTCCGAACTATTAAAATCCGGCTAGGACTTTATATGTAGGTATTTGTATATTGATTGATTAGTCATTTCTATAGTACCATTTTTACGAATGCCAAAAAACTGCAACTGCAAAAATGAATAGTTAAATGTGACTTACCGTCTAGAAAATATCCTGGTTTCAAAACGCCTTGTCTGTTGAGTCGTATCAATTCAGTAGGGGTTAAATTTGCAAACGGTTGATTTAATGCGACAAATTGCATCGAAAATCCAAATACGAAAATAGCCAAAACGGCTAAAAATCTAGCTAAATCTTTCATTAAATTACCAATAATGATAGCCCACGGCCCGAACAAATGATGAAACGATAAAAAATCTAAAATTTGAACACAAGCTAATACAAAACTCAAAGCGAACAGTTGATTTCTACAGTACAATAAAGTAGGCCATATAACTTTATCGTTTAGCAAAAATGCCAACAAATGTACACCCACGCCGAATATACTAAACAACAGTACGGATATTTTGATCCAACCTAAGCCCGATTTATCACTAGGATTGGTTAACTCGAATAGTAAAAGTCCGCTTAACCAAACCAATAATATCCATTCGTACGAATAAGGCAACAAACTTCTCCTCAATACAGGATAAGGAGGAGTTATGGCAACTATTAATAAAAACGTCATGAGGTAGACGTGTGAAGTTAAATACGACATGAACTTAATTATCGGAACTTTATAGTATTTGTGACCTAACGGAAGAGTGAATGCTATCCACACTGGAGGACATATTATGAAAAACACGAACAATAACAACGTCCGCCACGCCGTCCAGTTGAGGGCTCCTCTCCACAATTCCTGAAAAGATAATACATTTTTAGTACCACATCGCATTTATCAAATATTACTCATCCACAAGAAAGTTAAGTTAAAATAAGTTATTGCCACTTTCTGTGAATAGTAGGGATGGTATCGGTAGACAAAACATCGATGTTTTTTCATTTAGTGAACATCGATGGTTGATAATCATCGGATGAAAATCATCGATGTTTTCCTAAAAGAACAAAAAAGGAATAAAAAACAATTCAGATCATATTTCATGAAAATATGAAAGAAACGTTGTAAATTAACTGATTTTTCTGTTTGTAAATTAACTGATTTTGCGTAATAGCTAATAGGTAAATACAAGTTTCTGTTTTTCTAAAATTCATTGATAAATAAAATCCTGAAATTAATTTTTAAAGTCGAAAACGAAACCCAGTCATTTTTAATGTGTATTTAGCTGTATTATCTAATTAAAGATCATCTGTAATTTTTCATTCATTATTACCCAAAAAAAATTAGGAGGAAAACAAGGTTATGAGCTTCAAAACAAACTTTATTAAAAAAAAAAATAAATTTTACAATTCAAGTTGTAATAATAATTAAAAACAAATCACGATATTTTAGGTCCGATCTTGTTCAAATTTGTACAGCATCTTTAATATGTTATAAGCCAGCGATTGAACTCGGATTATCATGATACTCGATGGTTTTTAGTCGAATTTTTCGAAGAAAAATTAGACTATTACGGTAGGCATGACTAGAAGAAAAATGGGGGGCACATCATTTTTCCCATGTTTTTAGACCTCCTGAACACGATTATGATGGTTTTTCGAATGTCTGTAGTTTATATACTGTGCTTTTCAGATAAAAGTATCCACCTTTAATAACTTTTGTAATACTGGTATTTAGAAAAAATCCAAAAACACGTCAATTTATGTTGGAAGGGGCAAGCATTCTGGCTTATTTAAACTTACTGGAAAAGCCACCCCCTCACCCCTAGCAGCATCCCCTTTATTTTTTAAATTACTTTTCATATTTTTTATGTAAAATTTGGATACTCCTCTTTGAGCTAATTTCAAAAATGTATAATACTTGTAGGTTAAAGTGGTTAGTTTATGAGATAAACAATTTTTCTTTTAAGAGCACAAATTTTACTTATTATTTACTTTCACCTTATTTGCCTGTACTAAAATGGGTTGTACAACAGTTCAAACTCTTTAATCTTTTTAACTGTGCTATTTATTCTACTTAAAAAATCCAAACAACAAAAAACTCTACTTTTTATTAAAGTTTGACATTGTCAACTAGAATTTGTAGTCACTATTAATAGTGTAATTTGATACATTATTTATTTTGTTTCTCTGAAATGGTTTACTCTTTGCAAGAAAGAATTGAAATTGTAGGTTTATACTACCAAAATAATAATTGTGCAAGAGCTGCTGCTAGAATATTTAACGAATTACATGACGGAAGACATGCAACTCATAAGTATGTAATTCAACTGATGGAGAAATTTACCACAACAGGGTCTGTTTGCAATAAAGTGCATAAGCGAGAGGGACTCGTAAATAACGAAGCAATCCAAGTGGCAATTTCAGGGCAAGTCAGCTTAGAGGCTCAACAACCCCAATCGTTGTCAACAATAAGTAGAGCGATCGGTGTTTCATCTTCTACAGTTTTCCGAGTTCTACATAAATTCAAGTACCACCCATACAAAGTTAAGTTGGTACACGAGTTAAATGAAGATGATTTTGATCGTCGTCTAGAGTTTTGCGAATCAATGACGCAAATTATCAATAACAATCCACAATTGTTAAACAATATTTGCTTTTCTGATGAATGCTCATGGTCATTAAATGGCTTAGTAAGTAGGCATAATTGTAGATATTGGGCTGAAAGTGATCCACATATTATGCGTGAATTCCATACACAACATCCCCAAAAGTTAAACATTTGGTGTGGTATCCTAGGTGACCACATTGTCGGACCTTTCTTCATCAATGGAAATTTAAATGGTGAATCATATCTTGAGTTACTCAAGGAAGAGGTTGACCCACGTATTACAACAATAATAGAAAATGATGATAACCTTTCCGAAGATTTACTGGTATTTCAACAAGACGGAGCTCCCCCACACTATGCTATGCCTGTCCGACAATTTTTAAACGAAACATTCCCCGCTCGTTGGATAGATAGAAGGGGGCAGATGATGGAGTGGCCACCTAGGTCACCGGATTTAACACCCCTAGACTTCTTTTTATGGGGGTATTTAAAAACAAAAGTTTATGCTACCCAACCAGAATCTCTGGATGATTTACGAGAGAGGATAGAAAATGAATGTCGACAATTAAATCCAGCCGTATTAAGCAATGTCAGAGAGGCATTTCAAAATAGATTATACCATTGTATGGAAGTGAATGGTACTCATTTTGAACACTTATTGTAACTTCATAATAAATAGCACAGTTAAAAAGATTAAAGTGTTTGAACTGTTGTACAACCCATTTTAGTACAGGCAAATAAGGTGAAAGTAAATAAGTAAAATTTGTGCTCTTAAAAGAAAAATTGTTTATCTCATAAACTAACCACTTTAACCTACAAGTATTATACATTTTTGAAATCAGCTCAAAGAGGAGTATCCAAATTTTACATAAAAAATATGAAAAGTAATTTAAAAAAATTAAGGGGATGCTGCTAGGGGTGAGGGGGTGGCTTTTCCAGTAAGTTTAAATAAGCCATAATGCTTGCCCCTTCCAACATAAATTGACGTGTTTTTGGATTTTTTCTAAATACCAGTATTACAAAAGTTATTAAAGGTGGATACTTTTATCTGAAAAGCACTGTATATATTTCTATACATCTGTTTAAGCTACAATTCTTATTTTCGTCTCTCGAGCAATTGCTATGGGTCCGATTTGGTTCAAAATTAGCATACATGGCTTTTTTGGCGGCGGAATGATTTTATTAGAGTTTGGTTGAAAACAAATGAATATTTCGAGGGGCCGCAGTGCAAAAAAAGTGGTTTTTGACCTTTGCTCCCCTCTGCAGGTCAAACGAAAAGCGACTGAAAAATGAAATTTCACATGTAGGTTCAATTAGTTGCGAGATGATTTCCTGTCTGAGGTCGAAACTTTCCATCTCCACCCCTCTCCCTTTTATGGTCATTTTTGTTATATTTTCTCATTTTTTGGCCAGAAAAAGTTTAACTAGAAGGTTCGAACTTCGCATGCAAGTAGGGGTGATGTTGAAGAATTGTCTTTCTCAAGTTCAAAGTTTTCTTCTTCAGTTCTTCTAGCACAAAACGCCCGAAATCATTTTGATCGTTGTAATTGTTAAACTGGACCGCCTCCTATTTAATGAATAATACGAGTATGATCGTTGCTAGGGTGATTTTTTTTACTTCCCATTTTCGAAATTTCTTGTCATTATGACAATTTTTTCTTTGTTCTCAATTGGAATTGAACAAGAGGGTTCGAGACCACCGGGTCTATTGAAATTATGAATTTTCATTCGAGAGAGAGAGAGAGAGTTAACTTGTGAAATGAAAAGTTATTGAGGAATAGCAAATTTTTCATATAAAGAAATAAGATTGACAATTGATATCATTTCCAAGAAATTCATTTTATGGAAAGATTTGTTTGTGTACTAGTTAAATTCTTCATTCGACGAAAAATTCGACTTTCGTGATGGAGCTCTGCTGCTCACGGCTTTTTTCTTCTACAAGTGAAAAAATGAGTAAAAAATAGAATGTAATTTTCGAAAGTATTCAATAAAGTCAATTTTTGTAGTTTCGAATTGAGTCTAGTCTTAAATATTAAGATTAAAATGCAGTTAAGATTTCGGATAAGGAGCCGCAATTTTGGTTACCGTCGAGCACTTCCTGTCGGCCACTATAACATTGATTCTATTTTATATTTTGACTTCAAAAATTATATTAAGCTTATTTAAATGCTAATAAACTTTATATAAAAGCAATGAGATTGATTATTTCAATGATTTGCTCGTAATTATTGAAACAGCCCCTTTAATGGAATAAATTGTCCGAATTTCGGATTTTAAGCATATTATATGCTTTTCAAGCTCTCCTCGCTTCCATGTCGAAAACTTTTCGATATCGAATGATATTGACCGAGTTTACCATGGGTTTAAGGCTCTTTATCTATTTTTATATGAACCTTAGGATCAAGGGAAAAACGCTGAAGGTGACTTATTTAAAACTAGATTTTTACCTATTCTTTACCTGGAGATAACGTTGCACTACAGTATGTGCAATAACTTCCTTCTGTTCGTTTTCTATTAATACATCTAAAAATTCTACGTTTCTCCTATCAGTCGCAGTCAAAATCTTTCCAGCTGAGTCCGCACCAGCCGCTAGAGCTAGAAGTTCAGTTGCCATAGCTTCGCAATATTTTCCTGCTGCTATTAGATCCTTCGCTCTCTCTTTTTCTTTGTTTGATAGAACGATTAGTATATTCGACAGTTTTGCTGCGGTATCCACGGGTGCAGGTGATACTAAGATGAATTCTTCTATTGGTTTGTTGTTGTGATTTTTCGAACAGACCATAAGGTTGTACACAAATCTAGAAATAACAAATACAAGTTCAAGGAGATTTTTATTAAATTTTGTTCGAACTTCTTGATAAACATCGAAATGGTCGAAACGTCAATTTTTACCTGTTTTTAAAACTAATTTTTAAAAAAAAAACCTAAATGAAGATGATTTATTAAGAAAAACATTTTAAAGATTATAGCTGCTAAGCTATTTGCTTTGTACATTTTTCTTGTTTTAATTGAAAAGTAGAAATGGGCTAAAAGTATGTAGGAGGTCGAAAAGAAATTAAAGTAGATAGTCAGTTAACTACCGTCTATCTTCCATCAAGGCATATGTATCGTGTTCCTTGGTCATTAAATATTCCAAGACAGCGTGATGCCCCTCGGAAGCGGCGAACCAAATTGGAACAGCTCCAAGATTAGTTTCCGCTTTCGGCGAAGCTCCTGATTCTACTAATAATTTTACTACATCAACGTGACCTGCTCTAGCTGCGTAATGTAAAGGAGTCCATCCGTTTCGGTCCTGCGAGTTAATTTCAGCACCTTGACCTACAATTAAACACATATTTCTAACTTATTCAGAAATTATATATTTTGATCTTGTACCCAATAAAACTTCCACCATTTGCAAATGTCCGTGCTGGGCAGCAATATGTAGACCTGTTTTTCCATGTTTATCATGACTTTGCAATAACTCTGCTGAACGACTCAGCAATAATCCAACGACTGTACCATGACCACCGTAGCATGCTAAATGCATCGGATTGTAGCCCTGAAAATAAAAATTGAAGCTTGATTTATTTATAATGAATATTCTTACATTTTCGTGTGTTGCAGCATCAACTTGAACTCCTGCTGAATTCAACAGTAATCTAACTACGTTTTCATTGCCTGAAAAAGCTGCTAGATGTAGAGGCGTCATTCCTGATTCATTTCCAAGAGCAGGAACAAGTGAAGCTCCGTTCGGAGCATCTGATTTTACAGTTCCAGGTACGTGGGTCAAAAGTTCTCGAACTGTATCAGCTTGTCCGAAATAAGCCGCAACATGAAGTGGAGTAACACCGAGTTTCTTACTGATGATTCTCAAACTATTGGAAGATCTTAATACTTCTAGGACCTGTAAGTGGCCGTATTCGGCCGCTAGATGTACAGCGGTGAAACCGGATTTGTTTTCATCTGTTATATTAGCGCCAGCTCTGACTAAAGCTTTAACCACTTCGGCGTGTCCGCCTTCCGCAGCCATTTGCAAAGGAGTGGAATCTGTTAGCTTATTTCTGGCTGATATTACTCCTTGTCTATCGAATTTCATCAACTCTTCTATTACAGTTACACTACCTTGCGCGGCGGCTATATGCGCACAAGTATTACCATCCTTTGTAGTGGCCATCACAAGACTTGGATGTTGTTGTAAAAATAATTTGGCAACTTCGGAATAATTATTTTGGCAGGCTGCGTGAATAGGCTTTTGACCTTGTTCATCTGTAGCATCGATGTCAGCGCCTAGTTCTAATAATAATTTGCAAACTTCTATTTGACCGGCTGCTGCTGCTAAATGGAGTGGTGTTTGTTTCTTTAACGTTAGAATATCGATGACAGCGTTATGGTCTTTTATCAAAAACTTTACGAGATGGACGTATCCATTCATGGCTGCTAAATGTAGAGCTGTTCTTCCGTTTCTTGATTTTGAATTTATGAAAGCCTTGTGGGTGAGAAGGGAGTCGCATACTTGGAGATAACCTTGCTCGGCAGCTAAATGTAAAGCAGATCGACCTTCTAAATCAAATACATCTACTCTTGCGTGGTTCGCGAGAAGATTGTTTACCAATTCTATGTGTCCTAAAAATACAAAAAAATTTCATTCTTCTTTTTAGTCAGTTTTTAGTGAAAAGGATCGTTTATACCTTTCCGCGATGCTATAAGAAGTGGCGTCCAGCCATGATCGTTTTGTCGATTAAGTGCTTTTTGAGAATCCGTAGGTGTCATATGCGATATCATTTCCATACAAACACCATTATTGCCAGCTAAAGCGACGTAATGAAAAGCGGATTCATGTTGTTTGGTAAGAAGTTTTACATCAGCTCCACTTTCTAATAAAATTTTTGCAACGTTTCTGTCCGAATTTGGCACTTCAACCTTAAAAATTTACGAGTATTTTTTATTATGATTAAAAATATAAAACAGGTAAAAGGGGAAAATTAATTTACTAACCTCCTCGGTTGTTACAGCACAAACATAATGAAGAGCGCTTTCGTCGTTGTCATTTATTTCGTTAACGTATGCTGCTGCTTTTTCTTCGCCTTTACTTTCTTTCATAAAGTTTATCAGTGCTTGAACTACTTCTGCTTTGCAGCCTCTTGCAGCTAAGTGTAATGGAGTTTCTCCCTTCTAAAATTCGAAATTATTTACACAAAATTATTATTATTATTATTATTATTATTATTATTATTATTATTATTATTATTATATTATATTATATTCACGGAATCAGGTTAACGTCTGAAAAACTCATACAGATGAGATAAACAAAAGCTGGAAGGAAGTTATTGAGATATGAAACTTTCAGTTTTTTGTAATTTATATTGAATAATCTTTCCAGAATCTTTTCAATAATCAAAAAGTTTATTAAATGACAATTTATTGCTTATTAGAGATTATGGACCATATTTTTATCGTGAAATTCTTATAAATAAGTTTATGTATATGTATATGAATAATTGCTGGAAATAAATTCCATTTCTACACCTCATACACTGTAGTAATTATATTAACAAAAGGATATTATTCAACCGCAAGAAAAAAAGTGGAAATCCAATAAAGTTTTATCACCTTTTTAAATATTTCAATTTGAGTTGATTTATAAAAAAAACTATTTATGATGAATGTGTTGTTTCTGTGCAAGGCCTTCTCAGAAAATTATTTGGTGTCAGAAACGTGAGGCTGCTGTTAAAAATGTTTCTATTTTAATAGAAAATGTTATTTCTATGCATGGTCCTCTTGGAAAATGTTTTGGTGTTTGACATAATAGTTCAGAATAGTCGATAGAGACGTGAGCCTTCTATTAACATTATTTTTTTCTCCCAGAAATGGGTATTTCTATGCAAATGATTTGGATGGAGCTAAAATGGGTTAAAGGAGTCAACAGAAACCTGAGCATGCTGTTAATAATGGTTTTATCACTAGAAATTGATGTTTCTGTGCAAGGTCCTCTAAGAAAATGATTAGACTTTGGCTATAATGGGTCAGAAAAGGCGGTAAAAACGTGAACCAGCTGATAACAAAGGTTTCTTCTTCAAAACTTGCTGTTTCTGTGGAAGATCCTCTGAGGAGTCAGATGAGTCGACAGGAACGTTAATTGATGACCTGTTGTTAACAATGTCTCTGTCCTATGCTAATAAAGTCAAGAAAACTACACCAAGAAAATGCACCGATTCACAAGTCGATGGCAACGATGGTTAAATTGAATTACTCTTCGAATTGCTTCCTCATCCATCGTATACTCGAGATATGCCCCCCAGCTATTCGCTGAACTCAAAAAATGCTCGCCGGTAAAAAATCCAACTCAAATGAAGAAGCAATTGCTGAAACTGAAACCTAAACAAATTCTTCTACAAGCACGGCATCGAGAAGTTAGAGAAGTGTGGAAATGACATTTTGCTTCTGAAACAGTGAAAATACATAATTAAAATGATAAAATAATGATAAAATAATGATAATGATAATGATAAAAATGATACAACAACTAAAAAAAAGGATATTTATCATTCATATATGTATACATACCTTGTTTTTATACTGTGGATCGCCACCGTCTTCTAGTAACAATAACAAAGTTACTAGGTTACCATATTTGGCTGCAACGTGCACAGGTGTTTGTCCATCATGAGTGGCTAGATTGGGACCAGCTCCAGACTTTAGCAACATCAATGCACATTTTTCCCCATCTTTAACCCTAGCCGCTATATGCAATGCGGTTTCTTTAAGTTTACCACCTAAAGAAGTGTAACATTTCTCAAATAATATAGAAAAAATTGTAATTCCGTATTTTTTCTAGCTATTTATGATAATTGGAGCAAAATTAACGAATAATTTGTTATTTTGGGAAAACGAGGTCCCAAGCTTTTCAGATTTAATTTTACCTTTCCTTTTATTTCCGTCAAATTAATTTTCAATCAATAATTTTTTACTCGCGAATTCATTGGAAATTGCGTTAATTTTGCTTGTGGATATTTTTTTTTAAATTCGTTATTTTATTCAAATTCTTTTACCTCTCACGTGTACGTCAGCTCCGTACCCAAGTAATGTTTCAACGACGAGAGGTTTGCAAGATTCGACGGCTATATGTAAGGCAGTATAATTATCCTAAAAATAAATTAGCATCGATTTTTTTTCTAGTGGAAAATTCGTGATGAACTTACATTTGTTGTTACGTCGACTTTTTCTCCTTTTTGCAGAAGCGTATTGATTATTCCTACGTGACCATATCTTGCGGCAGTATGAATACTTCTAGCTCCGTCCTACACCAAGAAAAATAATTTCTTAATCAGCTCAGGAGCAAGTAATCATTTGGTTTCATTTAATATAATCAACTCTTTGTGATACCAATTTTTAGTAGGAAAATATAGATTGGGCAAGGTCAAAGGGCAAAAAGGTCTTAGGCTGACACAAAACGCTACTTCATATGATTTTTACTTAGCCTCAACCTTCAAAAGACAGGTGAATAAATTTAACAGCTGTCGCACTATTAGTTTGTAAGTTATAGCATTTTGTGTGAGGTGACAGTTTAAAAAAAAGAATTCCATGTGTTAATTAAACATTTTTTAACAGAAAACACCATTGCTTGGCTTAATAAACATTATTCGTACTTTGACCCAGAAAAATCAACTATTGAGAAGTGGTTTAATGTTTAAACGAGGAGGTTGCACGCAGTGGACGCTGTTACGAACAAAAACATCGGAAAAGTCCACAAAAAAGTTTAGGGAACCGTCAACTGAACCATATTTTGATAGTTGAGATACTAAATATCACGTTGGTACCATCGTGAATAAATATTTTGGTAAGCTCTGTTCAAAGTGGTTGCAGAGCTAGCTCACAATGGACCAATAACAACAACGAATTGATGATTCTGATCAGTATTTGGAGCCCTATTCCGAAACGTGGAAAGACGTAAAAGTCGGCTAGGTTATGTGATCAGTATTATACGCATGGTACAATATGCATTGACTATCTCAAAAAGGGAAAACTCATAAACAGGGGCTATTACGTAGATTTTGGAAGATGAAATTGCGGGAAAATGGCTCCACTTAAAAAAGAAAGAATTATGGCAAAATTGCATGAATTCGGCTCAGAATAACTTCCGCATCTATGGCCTTCACAGAATCTCATCAGTTCTCCTTAAGAGGATGCTCGATAGACAGAAATTTGACCCAAATGAAGAGGTTATCGCCGAAAAATCAAGGTCAGCCAAATTTGTGTCAAATTTCGTCCCAATTACTCTTAATACCCATTTGGTACTCTAATAAACTAAAATGAAATTAGTCAGATACATGATTTTTACATGAAAAGGTTGAAATTCCGAATTCAATTACTAATTTTCACCTTTCCTAAGCATAATAGGAATAGGCATTAATAGAAAGACAGGAAATAACCATCTAGCGAAAAAACTACTTCAGTAAAATGGTAAAATTGCTGCGAAATTTCACGTGAAACTTGGAAAACTACATCCGAAACTTATAATTTATTGAAACGGGTGTTTAGCAATGAATTTTTGTCGCGTTCACGTGTTTTCGAGTGGCTAAAGGGTTTTTAAGATGCCAGAGTAAATTTCGAAGATGATTTACGTTCGGGTCAGTACAACATTCAAGTGTATGACCACCGTGCGATTTCTACCTCTTCCTTAAGGTCAAATCTGCATGAAAAGGAACGAGATTTGTGTCTGTTGAAGCTGTGGAAGAAAAAGCGGCGCGCGTCCTGAAGACCAGACAGTAAAAGACTTCCTGTACGGTTTCGAACAATGGAAAATTCGTATGGAGCGATCGATGTAGGTAGTAGGGGAATTAAACAGAATCCTAGAAATATCGTGAAGCAATTCTTTTAGAAAAGTATAATTTTTCGCGAATATCACCTGCCGTTGCTGCTGAACTGTTTTTAGTGTACATATAGAACTGAATATTATAAAATCGTCAACGTTGAAGACAGAACGAAATCTATTTGCATATCTATAAGGATTCTAGGAATTATTCATGAAACATGAAGTCTGTGCTTATCAAATATCACAATCTTGTACCTTGTTCGATGTATTCATAAAAATTTATGGTTCTGTAAAGTTTTTAATTCGAATAATTTACGACCAATTTTCAACTAAACCCACCAATGTTATGAATCATTATAATTTTTCAATTAAACGATCAAGTGCTTCTAGCCGAATGAATTCGGCTTCTTACCTTATTTGGCATATGTAAGTAGACTCCTTTCTTGAAAAGCATCATTGCACAATCCGCATGGCCATTTAGTGACGCTATATGCATCAGAGTAGAACCGTCTTTGGTTCTTTCTAGAATGCTCGCTTTAAATTTATCTGCTAATAGTTCTATTATATTCGCGTGTCCATTTTCAGCCGCTTAGAAAATATAAATTAACATCAATCTAGTTGAATCAACGAAAAAGGGAAAATCATTCGGAAACTTTCGATTAATATTAATTCAATACAAAACTTCTAAAATTCTGAAATAAATAACTTTTCTAATGCAATTTAAGGTTAAAAACTATGCTGATACGGTCCACAGAGGTTGCGAGCTCCAAGATTTTGCATTTCGTGCCCTGCATGACACATGCGCACTAGGTAGAATAGTCATTTTACTCATTTATATACAGATTTATACTATTTATACTATGGAAAAGAAATTCATCATTTATTTCAAATGATGAAAAAGACGGTTCAGTTAAACTCAACCTCCAAAAACTAGTCCAAACGCGCATGTGCAAGTGCAGTTCGAAGAGTCGTTGGCATTAGTACCTTAATATAGTTGGCCGGTACTGAACGATTATGCTATAATTGTAATGCAAGTATACATATACAGTGACAAACCGACATGAAATTTTCACTTCATTGATTATGAATGCTGTGATTTTCATTTTTACAACAAGAAGAAACTGCAAAAATGTTTGCGAAGCAGTTGTTAGACACACACTCAAAAAAGGTACTTATTTAGTGGGTTTTCCCAGATATAGCACCACAGTTCAATAACTATAATTGGCTTGGTGAACGAGCAATATTGTTGAGGATCTCAATGCGACCATTAAAAATTTTCTTGGTTTCCTTCAAATCGGTCGACACTTTTATGAACTAGGACGAAGTAGTCAACTATCCCACGGAGTTTTTAAATTCATTGGAATTGCCTAGATTATCATCTCACAATTAGGAGTTAAATTAAACATTAATCAGCCTCGACTGTGCAATGGAACAAGACTGGCTGTGTAAAAGATGATGAATAACGTCGTTGAGGCAACAATCATACAGGGAAAAATATAAAGGAGAGGATGTCTTGATCCCGCGTATTCCAATGATTCCAATACCATTCGATTTTAAACATTTACAATTTCCGATACGTCTAGCCTTTGCGATGACCATAAATAAATCGCAAGGCCAGTCGTTGGAAGTTTCCCTCTTTAAATTCATCATAACTAGGTGTGTCTGTCAATATTAAATTGGAACCTTATAGATAGCCAGTATTTCAGGAAAACTCTGTAATAAAACTTCATTCGTACCGAGCTTTTTTTATTTGTTTTAATAGAAAAAGGATTCCTTTTGTTTGTTTTAAGTTTATTTTATATAAAAGTTTAGGTTTTTTATTTATCGATTGAGGCAATACGAAGTCTGCCGGTCAGCTAGTATTCATATAAAAACACAGTTATTGAACTTACGATTCGTGTATATTAGACAAGAGAACAAAAAGTATATTTTTTTAAAATAATCTTTCGAATTAGCTGAGAAATTACGGTCATTATTTATTTTTTGCGTGCTGAACTTCATTGTTAATGAGGGTCGATTGAATAAAAATTCAAGAAAGAAAGAAAAATAGAACCTTGGCAGAACTTGTTTATAGGTTAACGCTATTAGGTCATTGTTATTTACATTAAGGTGACTTTTAACTATATGTGATTAAATTGACTTCCCCACTCGCACCTACCAGCTGTTCCAAAAGGTAAAGAGGAAAGTCTGGATTAAACTCATGCAAAATAGATTAGATTACGAACATTTCAATTTTCATGTATTATCACAATGCATTTATTATAAAAAATTGATTGAATAGTTATTGATATGAAATACAGTGATGGAGTAGTATTCCAGAAAATAATTTCAAATAGTCTTTTTTAGATCAAACCCAAGTTATATTGAAAACCGTTTCTGCCTTGTAGCAGTAAAAACTACGGTCACTAATTACACTGGTCGACAAGATTTTCGTTACACAGGCGAGATCTTTATTTTTAAAATGGAAATACCCGTCCAATAATAATATGTACCACTTTTCAATAGCTTAATTATACCTGTTTACATTAGCAGGTAGGTAAATTTATGTGGGGTTAGGGGTAGTCAGAATTTTCAAAAAATCAATTTTTTTGCATTTATAAGTGAAATATCTTAAAAATATTCTCTGAAAATTTCAAGTTTATCCCATAATTAGTTTTTGAGTTATTCGACAAATAACAAAGAGAGCTCGTGCGCTTCAAACCGCTCGGGAGCAGGTAGCTAGCGAAATGCTGAAAAAGTGGATGCTGCATTTGTGAAAGTGGCAGATCAGCACGCCAACGACAACACTTGGGAAAGTAGAATGCTTGATGTTCTGGAAACTTCCACAATGGCTGAAGAACTATTATATGGCCCAGGAATAGATGATTCGGTGTAAGTAATTTAATAATTCGTATTTCTGTACGTAAATCTAGTATGAAACTTTAAACGCGTTTTCCTCAAAACTATGTTTTTTGAACTGGTGACAACTGTAACTCGAAAACCGCTCAGTAGATTTTAATGAAATTTATACAGCTTTTAGAATACATAATAAACTCGGGCCTGATCGAAGGATTTTTTTTTTCAAAAATTTCGATTTTTTAAAACCAATTAACTGTTGATTTTTCCCCAAAATTCTAGACATAAATTTCCTGAGGCCGCCATTTTGTTAATTTTTGAAAAAAAATCCTTCGATCAGGCCCAGGATTATCTATTTATAAAACTAATTTTTTTATCCTTTCTCTCCAAGGACTTATGATTGTCACCGCAAGGACCTTTTTTTGAAACTGGGTCAACACCGACAGCTATAACTTTGGAAATTAAATTTTTTTTTTTAAATTTCGTGACAATAGCAAAAAAAATACTGAAAATTCTCATTTTTTCGTGCCTCTGCCTACCCCTAACCCCTAGAGGGGAGGTTAATATCGGTAAATCTAATGGCCGAAAAAATACGATACAACTCTATTGAGTTTCATAGTAAATAGTTCTCTGTTCATAGTGAAAATGTCGAGTCAAACTCGTTGCAAAACTTCTCCTGACAAATTTTATGGACAATTTATGGTGAAATCGCAAGCCAGGCCATTTTCCGAAAATGCGAAAAAAGCCTATTTCAAATATTTTGGTACTTTAATTGGAGACCAAGACAACCAGTGGGCCCCCCCACACGAGCTGTATTACTTGTAGCGTGTTATTGGTGCAGTGGATGAATGGAGAAAAAAGGAATTTAGAGTATGGAAGGCATTTGTTAGTGTAGTGAGGGGATTTTTGGGCAATAATATGGGTCCAAACTACCAACAGTTAGTTGATGAACTTCTAGACGCCTACAAATCCCTTGGTGCTCGAATTACATTGAATATTCATTTCCTCCATTTCTATCTGACATTTTTTCCCGAAAATTTGGGAGCTGTCATTGATGAGCACGATGAAAGGTTCCAGTACGATATTAAAACAATGGAAATTCGGTATCAAAGACGATGGGATTCGGCCATGATGGGTGATTACTGTTGGTTTTTAAAAAGAGAAAGTGCAACCCCTCATAAAAGGAAAAAGTAGAGCTAATTGATATCTAAAGTGATTTTTTTTCAAAGTTTTTGTTTTTAATAGATGTGAGGCATGTTTATTAGATGTAAACTACAAATATTGTCAATATATACGATTTAAAAAACGTCAAATTATTTTTTAATAAATATTAAATAAATGTAACATAAAAACCTTACAATATATTTTTTTTCACATTTTCGTATTTGTATAAGTTCATTCTCTCACAATATGCAATTCGTTCTTGTGTTTTTTTGTCGACCAGTGCTATTTTTGGTTTTAACCTGTTAAATGCTCCCCACGATTTACCCTTTTTATTATTGGTAACAATTCTTTCTTCTCATCCAGGCTTTCATCTAAACCTCGTATATGTCTTTGAAATCGGACTCTTCTTCGCGAGCCTTTCAAGTAGACATTTTCTACATTTATTAATTCATCGATAGCAATAAAGAAGGTTTAAATTTTTTGATTCCAAATGAATATCATTACCTAAGCTAAAATATACATTAAGATTCCATTTTTCATTGATATTTCATTCGAGTTAGTTACTTATCAAACACCAATAATATTATTCAGTAATTTCGCACAACTATGTATAAATATGTTCAAAAACGACATACCTAAATGCATTGGTGTTCTATCTTGATTGTCGGTAACACTTGCTGAAGCTCGAACTCCATAAAAATATTTTACCAGTACTTCATCTCCTTCAGCGGCCGCAATATGTAATGGAGTTTGTCCTTCACCATTTCGAATATCCACACTGGTACCGTAATCCACTAAAATCCTCACCTACATAATTTTAACATTAATATCATTTTTTAAACAGAAAAACATTTCACAAGAATAGGTTATATAATAAATGGTATTGAGGAAACGCCGATGCTCTTGTAGATGTTCAATGGTGATTTTTTTATTTGATGAAACTAACCTCAGTTATCAACCATTATAACCGATTGTAAAATGAATTTTTTTCATAGAATTTATGTTAAAGATAGAAAGAAAGGCATGCAAGGAAAATTGTACGATTGGAAGAAAGAAAAGGAGCATCAATTTACCACTCTCTTTTTCTCTACTCGGTATTAAAATAAAAATTTTTCAAGTCGGTTTAATCAGAATACAGTAGAGGAAGTAGAGAGAAAACCTGCAACACTAACGATCGACGAGATGGGATTTGCAAGACCTAATGGTGATGGAGGAATTCTCAAGGGCAAGGTAGTTTTCAGGAAGGTCTTCTTAAGCCGTCGCTTGCATTTGAAAAGGGGATAGGAAAGTTTCCTCTGGGCTTTGAAGAAAGGGGGAATCTAGTAGTCAACCAAGGGGTGGCAGGAAAATTTTTAGATTCGATGGTGCTTGTATTGGGCTTGTAGGTTATTTAGATGACTAGGAATGGGGATTATATCAATATCGACCTAAACGGTGTTACTGGGGCTAAATCGGCACTTGTATTTGCAGTATGTGAGGCTGCTCGGAAGACAAGAGCTTTTTGAGATGATTGGGTAAAGTACAATAGACGTTTGCTCTATATTTGATGATGGGACGGAGAACAGATTGTTAAGGTTATAAATGGAAAGAAAAATTTATATACTTTTTGCTTACCATATCGATATCTTTTCGTCGAACTGCTAGATGAAGAGCGGTATCTCCATTGGCTGATTGTGCTTTAACTTGTTCCGCCGTTTGTGCACTTAATAACTCTCTGCACATAGACTGATTTCCTGCTTCTACTGCGAGGAGCAGGGGTATCTTACCTCTCTGTAAATTCAATTTTTACCTTTTATCCAGAAGGTGATTGTCAGCATTACGGGACTTTCCCATAAATATTTTTTTCAGGTTATCGCTAGTAGGTAGAGAGTAAAATGATTTTTTTTCGTCAAATTTATAATAAGGGATTGAAATTAGAAGACCTTACCCCTATTGAGTGGAAAATCTTCAAGTGGTGATGTAAACAAATCCATATAATTCCCGGCTCAGTGATACATTTTGAAAACGCTACTCATAATATTATTTCGTCTTCCATACGCGATTTATATGAAAGTTTGCAACCATTTTGTAGTAGTGATATTTCCGAAATGGATGTTTTGAGCAAATTTTGTTATAAAACAGACCCATCACAATTTTGTAGGAGCCGTCATCTCCTCCATTTTATCGAATGAGTTTGGAAAAACCTTGTATAATATTGTTTTTTCATAATTTCATGAATATTTCAGAATAAGCGAAATAGATTTTGGTTTAATAACGTATTATAAAATCTAAACAAATCACAATCATGACTATTAAAAGATACTATATACGAGGATGGTTGCAGAAGTATCTGGCCCAACAAAGAAAACACAAAAATTTGGTTAACTTTTTTTAAATTTTTTTTTCAGCTACAAACACTTTTCCTAACAATGTATAATAGGTTCGATACCCTTTTTATAATAAGAATTTTTTCTGGGAACAGATAATAATTCGAGGGTGCTCAATCTGGTGATTAGGGTACATGAGGCAGTAATTGAAACTTTAATTTAATTTAATAACGGATGATGAAACAACACTTTCTTCTTAAACAAATGTGGCAGTTTTTGCTCAATTTCTTCGCTCAAACGTTGCAATAAGTTCTCATAATAATCACCGTTGATAGTTTTTCCTTTTTCAAGATAGTCACTGAAAATTATCCTACGCGCATCACAAAAAATCGACGCCATGACCTTGCCTGCAGATGGAACGGTCTTTGTGTTCTTTAGAGCCGATTCCTCTTTTTTAGTCAATTGTTTTGATTGTTATTTTATTTCGAGTGTGAAGTGATGGATCCACGTTTCATCCTTGGTTATGAAACAGCGCAAAAATTCGGCTTTCTTTCTGTGAAAAATTGCCAAACACTTGATAGAAACATCTTCACGACGCTGCTTTTGTTTCATTGTGAGCAAATGCGACCGCCATCTTGCGTACAGCTCTCTCATGTCCAAATTTTCAATTAATACGGTACACCGTACTTTTTTAAATGTCGCGCACTTTTAGTCGATCATCCAGTACCGCTTTTGAATTTTCTTCAACAATTCTGAGGTTGTTGGTTTATAACCAAGCAGCAGTCTCGCCCAGAGTAGAATCTAGTTTACAAACTCACTGAGAACGTTCACTATTGAGTTCATTTTCATTCATTCATATTGAGTATAAGTTCATATGATATCTCGTCCGACAGGAGCGCCATTATGGTCAAATTTTGAATTATAATTTACCGTCTACAAGCGGACAGTTTTTAAGCTAAGCCTCCATATGAGGGTACTTTCTAATACAGTGGTATTTTCAAATAGCTACCGTCATCTCTGGGTCAGGCCAGGTACTTCAGGAACCATCTTCGTATATTTTGGCAGAATGTTTTACAGAAATGAATTTCGTTTTCGTCGACATGCTATAATGTTGCAATCTATAAGTTCTATATTTATTTATTTTGAGGCAAACAATCAAAAACTAGTCTATATTATTTTTATTTATTTAAAATGATATTATTTGAATATCTCATTGATATTCAGATCTTTATCGATATCTGATTACAATAAACAGCTTTAAAAACAAACAGAAATAGAATTAAAGATGCTTTAAACCCAAACCGGTATCAATAAACTGGATAGGGTCGTCAATTGACAATTGGTAAAGTTTTTTTATCGATGGGCTTGTTTGTGCCAGGCAGCGCGGCGGAATGCAAGACACGCTATCATCACGAGAAGTATAATATTTTGTTAAAAGTAATGATATTTTTATTACAATTGTTGTTGTGATAAAAAGTTTATAAAAATATCACTTATTACGATATATTATTATCAATTTTAAACATACGAGGTGTAATAAAAAATTAGCATGTGTCAAAATCACATGTGTTAAGAATAAATAATCTAATATGATCTATAACCTAATCTAGACTATTAGAAAGTTACATCCGTATCTGTCCGGTTTAGAATCGAAATAAACCCTGCTTATTCAACATTTTAGTTTCACCATTTATTGAATCGATTGACTTTCCTTTCGGATCTTTGAAATGGATTCATGAATAACACCAAAACGGCAGTTCCAGTTGATTATAAATAAGTAAACTTAACCTAATCGAAGCTAAAGTAAACCTAACCTAACAAGAAAATGGATACCTTTTTCGGTCTGCTTAACAACATCAAGAGATAGTTTCAAATTCGAATTTAAATAGAAATTGAAGATATAAAAACCTGAAAAATGATTATTTTTTACTTTTATCTTACTCTGCGTCTTTTCCTTCTTCAGCTAATCCCCCGTTCACTCAGAATGGACCTTCAAAAATAAAACTTTTCGGTTAATTCATAAATTAAATTTAAAAACCAAATTGGAAGTCTCCCAATTGTATTATTTTTAAAACCAGATGTAGTGATTTTTAACATCTAGTTCTACGATCTTAAAAACACATATGATTTGGTTATGGTCCTAAGCCGGGCAAATACGGAAGTCTAGCCTCATATTTGCAATGTCTTGAATAACGCATTGCCATTAAGTACTGTTTTGACCTCAAAAGCAGACGATAATGTTTGAAAAGTAGACAAACTACTTAATTGCCAAGATTTCTGATTAATTTTGGTCGCTGAGCCAAAAATTCAAACTCAATAAAAAATAAATCAATCAAAAGCTTTTCAATTAAAGTGGAACATAAATGGGATGTGTGAAGAAAAAGACAAAAGTAATGGGTCTTCGGCTTTCTTTTTATCGTGATAACTCACCGTGTCATATGTCGCTTTTAAAACATGAGTTTTTGACCAAAAAAATTTTTTTAGTTCATCAAATTCCTGATAATGAAAACTCCATGATAGTTTATAGATAGACATATTTTTTATCAGACCTCGTACATACACCATTATCAGTTTAACGTATTATAAAACATCTTGTCGCACACCAATCCCATATAAATTCCACTTCAGTATTCCCCTCTGGATTTTTGTAGGTGCCTGTTTGTGATAGTCGCCATGAGAGTGAAATTCAGATTGATACCTATTAAGAACAAATGGTTGCGCTTTCCCCAAAACGAAATCTAAGCCCAGACTATTTTCTGATACCACATGCACGTTTCAAATGAACAAACACATAAATCACATTTAATTACCGGTGAATATCGTCAGTGGAAAATAAAATTCCAATGACTTTTTGAGACTATCAAATTTTTTTGATTCACCATTAAGAAAAATGGAGGTAGTAGTTGTATTTTTTACCAAAAGGATATATAAAAGTTAGTTATGATGTTCTAGGAAAAAATAATAATTACTTTTGATGTTCAAAAAGCGTTTGACTCATATATAGAAACAACTTTGTACAATCCTGTATTCCAGGCTCTAAATAATGTTAAATCCACTTACTCCGTCTGCTTTTAATCTGATATCTTTTCCAGCAGCTTGGAGAAGAGCCCTAAGAATGGCAGTTGCTGTTCCAGTCTGTCTCGAAGCTACCAAATGTACTGCCGTTTGATTTCGACTCTAGAAATTATTACAAAGTTTTATTCAATAAGCTTTTTAAAAAATCAGTGATAGTTGAAGCAAATATATAAAAAAAAATTTGGATATGTTGTAGAAAATTGTGTATGGAGATTTTTTGATATTATAATTATGAAACGTTGTTTGTCAGAGAATTGGAATGAATTCATTCTTTGCCAAATCCATTACTCGAAATCTGACTGACCTATAAATAGAAATTGAAATATTTTTTTAAATTCAATGACTTTTTACACAATGCAAGGTTTTGATGGTACGTAAAAGTTATCAGTTGCTCGAAAAATGAATTTGGATAGAATATTAAGAAAATTAATGAAAATTGATTTTTCCGAAAACTAGCTATTGAAACAAAAAATATTTGTATTACAATTTCCGAAATATTCCTAATAAAATACACGTGAAGGTGTTTCTTGTCAATAAAGAGGATTTGGTTCATAATGTTAGTACCAACATAGTTTTTAGTGTATATTATTGCTTTTTATATTATTTTTCGATTTTCAGCACATCTCTTAAGGGTGTGGGGACAAAAAATTCATTCATTTTTAGACATCTTAGCAAGTGCAGAAAGCGTTGACTGAGAATGTTTGGCAGTTGTCCATAGTATTACATTCCGTCTCTGTTAGAAGATTCATTTTTCAAGTATGGAAACTCTAAAAGGAAACGATTGCCGTAAAATCTGAATATCTGAAGAAATCGTTTACAGTTAATCACTAAAAACAATTTACGATATATATCGGCATGTTGAGCCAGGTATTTTGATTGAAAGAAAGTCAGGATCAGGCAGAAAAGCTAAAAAAATAGCATTTTTATTTAAATAACTTTTTTTCTCTGCTTAGATAGAAATTTCTAATGAAAATTTCACTAATTTTTAATCAACCTATTGACTCGGTTGCATGAAACTGAAAACAGGAAGACCCAGATTAACAACCGCCAGTAATGATACCTCGTAGAGATCCTCTTAATACCTTTGGAATTCTGGGAATTAATTGTATTCAATAGAAACATGACAAGTGTATATAAGTATCAAGTGGTGACCAATTCTTCTTCTTCTTTTAATGCTTATCCATTAATGGATGTTCGCGACTACATTTTTCATGGCTTCTCTATCTCTAGTGGTATGGATCAATGTCTGAATATCTTTTATACCCGTCCATTGCCCTCGACTATCAGTTGAAGGAATTGATATTTATGGCCTCGCAATATATGGCCAAGATATGCAATCTTTCGTTTCTTCACGATGTTAAAGAGTTCACGGTCTTTATTGATACGCCTGAGAATATCCTCATTCCTCACTTTGGCAGTCCATGGTATCTTCATGATTCTACGATATACCCACATTTCGAATGCCTCTAATTTGTTGATGTTTTTTACTTTAAAGGTCCAACCCTCCATCCCGTAAAGAAGCACTGACCAAACGTAGCACCGCACAAGTCTCAGTCCAATATACTGCTACAATTTAATTCCGTATGTCTCCAGTTCATTTTTATTGATGATAATGACAACATCGCGGTGGTTTTAGAAGAAATAGCATCAAGGTTTCCTTATCTATCAATTCCACCTTGGTCGCATGATCTGAATCTCACAGATTATGGTAGATATCAGTTACAAAAAGCCATTAACGACCAGAATCCGCGACCAGAAATTATACAGAAGCTTTCTTTCATCAAATTTATTGGACAACTTTCAGGGATATCAACAAGATGTGCTGCTGTGATACATGCAAATGAAATATCAACTGTTTTTTGAACATTCTTTCTTTCTATTTGAGCGAATCTTCAAACTACAAAAGAGAGCTGCTAGATATTTACTCGGACTAAACAGCAGCGCTCATTGCTGGGACTTTTTTCAAATATTAAAAATTCTGACTCTTCCTTCCTTATTCATCTTTGAGCCCGTTTGCCTAATTCGTAAGAACGTTTCTGTAATTTCAGAAAGGTTGTTGCACGGCTTTCCACTTAGGAACGCGGAGCATGAGCTTTACTTACCTACTTCCACGTTCAGAATTAGTTAAGTGCTCTATATTTTACAATGGAAAAAAATGCATAATCACTTGCCAATTGAAATTAAGTTACAATAACAATTTTTTGCCAGTAAAGGATTTCTCTCTATCTCTTTTCTATATTAGCACACTATCTGAAGTATAGTGTGTTATACTCAAAGTTGAGTTGATGAAAAATATTTTTTTGAATATGTTCAAACTAGTTTTCTAGGTAGGCCACAAAATATCAGTTTGCAAATACGAGTTTAACTAAAAACTCACTTAAAAAATCACAATAAAAATATCTAAATAGTTCCTTAACTATATAGATGCAACTTTTGAGGATAAACAAAAGATTAGGAGAATATGAATATACACTAGAAAAAATAGAGGAGTTGATGGAGGTTATGGTAAAAAAGTACGCAGGAGCAATTTTTCAAATCAAATAAATATAATCTTCTTTTCTACTTATTCATATAAATCTTCTATTTTTTCTTATATTGTCACCTGTCATACTATTAAGCAGTTGTGGGTTACACTACTTTTGATATGTTAAATAAGCAAAGTGCTTGTAATATTACTATTTTCAAGAATAATCCTTTGTTTCTACTTACCAGTATTCTTTGCAAATAGAAAATAGAATGTGAATTCTGTAGTTTAAAGTTTAATATTACCTTCGTGCTCATTTCGGAGGTTGTCATAGTTACTGATAAACAATTATCGCTTTTAAATGACTATAAATTTTCAACATTATAGTGTGAAACTGAGAGAGACAATTTAAAAGGCGTAGATTCGATTTTGAAAGTTTAATTAAGTCGAGCTAATTCAATGAGGAGACATATATATTTTAAGCACGTATAGTTTCGATGAAAAAATGAAAATATGAATTGAAGTAAATCCGAATAACCGTCTTCGAAGAGTTACCAGATAAATAAAATGTATTTTTTTGCTTGATTATGCTCTGAGAGCAACAATATTAAGAAGTCGAGGGATTTAACAAATTATTCTATAAGCCATAATATTTAAATCGAATGCTGTTGGTGTATTAATAAAAACTTTTTACAAATCAATAATAGACGGCGTCATATTCTTTGTTTCGAAATTATGTTACTAGTTTGGAATGAGGAAACAGCTGATCTACTTCAAAATGACGGCCGTAGGGTAAACAATCGACTTTCTCGTATGTACCCTATTAGCTTCTCTTGATTTTTTCCGGTCGTTCGGTTGTTTTGTATGGTTTTTTTTATGGTGCTAGGACTTCATAGATACTTTTTTAGTGTTTCAATGAAATTAATACAGAGGAAACTAAATATTTTTGCAGTGAGCTCCTTTTTTTAGATGAAAAGATGTTTACTCAGATCCTGTCCATTTTCCATTTTCATTCAATATCTTGCTTTTCATATTATATATTGAGCGCCAACCTATATTAAGCACAACACTGCATAGTCGAAAAAAACAACAATTAGATAAGCAACGTTTTCAAGAGGAAATTTCAAACTTCCTGTTGTAGAAACTCTTTAAGAAGCCATTTCGCAATAAAACTGGGAATAATAAGATTTAAAATCCAACAAATAATTTCTCAAACCACACAGGAACTTACAGCAAAAGTATATGTTCACCCCACGGCCGTGCATTTTAAATGGAAATCAGCTGATTTTGACAACTCATTAGATTATTCAATGGAATAACTTTTTTTGTCAATTACATAAAATGCGTGAGTTATACGCTGCAATCAACCAACTTACAATATGTGATTGTGTTGGTCATGTAGCTAGCTTTGCGGATGAACTCTGAGCAAAAAAGACTTTGGAGTCTAGACGTCCATCAACGAGATCATCGACGATATTTAGAGGATGCGATCAAAGTGGGTGAATGACGCACAGAAGCGACACAGTGAGATTTAATTTCTGGAGGCTTATGTCCAAATGAACAGGAGTTTTATCGGAGCACTGCACATTGGACGAAACACCACATTTTCTCGAAGTGTGAAACACTAAGGAACTCCAGAGCACTACTCCTGGGTGTGTATCAAATAGAAGACGAAGGTCTCTGGCAATTAAAGTCATCCCACGTTCTAGACTTTTAAAAAGTAGTGGGATTGATGGATCAGCTGTAAACACTGGGCTCTCCAGTATCGCAGCAAGATCCTTTGTGTCGTAATATATATGAGACCCCAAATCGACACATACACACATGTTCAGATGAACTATGATGATAATCGTTCTTCAATTCTTGTTTCTAATAACAGATTCAGTATTTTTTTTTGTTAGAATGCTTGGATATTGAGGATAATTAAGAACATGCAATCGTATTGATTGCACTTAAGAAGTACACTAAACTAAAGGGGTGCTCTTCCTGTTGAATTTTTGAATAAAAATTTGAAACCAGATAAATTCGTGGGGGTTGTCGTGATACGCATACGAGTTTCGTAATTTTTTGCAGCCGGTTGATCGCTTTCAACAAATGCATAAATGCGTAAGGATAATAAAAATATATATAATCTAAATAATGCATAATAAACAGTTATCTTCTACTTCTTTATGAATTTCCTCAAATTCTTCATTGATTTTTATATACTAGCGCTTAACTGTCTTCGTAAATTCTTTTTAATATCTTCCTTCTCCATCAGTCAACATCGCTTCATCGCTTTGTTTCATATCCATATCTCATACAGATATGTTACAGTGTGCTGTTATTTAGATTTATATATTCGTATCTAACTTTCCCTTTATAAATACATTTATTTGATAAGTACTCTTATGTTTCCAAACATTTGGCTATTGTAGTTTCAGTTTGTTTGAATTAATTCAAGAAATAAATGCAAAAAATAAAAACACAATTATGCAAAATGGAAGAATATCCACTAATATAATAAGCTAATTAATTATTTTATTATTATATTATATTTAATAAGTTAATTATTTACCCCTCCTGTTGAATATGGATCCACTCCTCTTTTACCAAGCAGAAGTTTGACAACATCTTCCCTGGAATGCATTGCAGATATGTGAAGTACATTGTAATTGTCCTAAAAAGAATGTACATATTCGATAAGTTTGAAAAATTTTAGAATCGTTTCGATTTATGAGTGATCAATAGTTATTTATGATACAAGTGCGTGAAGTAGTTTTGCGCACTAGTACCATACAATATTTTATTTACGACCACATTAAAAAATAGTTTTCTTTAGCTATATACGAGGACCGTTGTTTTTCCAACCTCCGATAGGCTATAAATAAAAGACAAGTTCATATAAAACGATAAAATAACAATTTTATTACTAAAAGATTGTTACGGGTACTTTTCGACATAATTACCGAAGAGATTGAGACGTTTTTCATATCTGTGGACAATCTTTTCAACACCCTCTTCAGAGAAAGTTGCCTAACCGTTCTCTGCCAAAAGAAAACAAAACAGAGTCTGGAACTTCTCAAAAATTTCGTAGACAATACAGTAATGGTGAATCTGGTTTTATTTAACCATTCTCTCAACTCTTTGAACCAGGTCAACACCACGCACAACACCACTATTCATCCATCACGTTTTCCCCATATACACGTCTCATTCTCTGATGGATTTCTGCAGCACTATGGCCTTCAGCCCGTAGAAAACGGATCACATTTCGCAATTCACACTTGGCAGGACCATCAATAATGGCGGACGTTTAGGTAGTTGTAGCACAACGCCGACTGATGCATGAATGTCAACAATGGCGGAATGTGTAGTGCGAGAGCTTCGCAGTCGCCTACAGCGCATGACCGTTTTCCTCTGCTCTTCTGTAAATAGAAAATTTTACAGAAGAGCCCAAAATAGTGCAAAACTGATTATGGAGGGGACATTATGTCAAAGCAATAAACGGAAAGAGTCGAAAATAATTTCTTAAAAACAGAATTATAATCATATATTTGTGGTGAAAATTTAAACTGATTTTAATTATCAAATTAATATTTACAGTGAAATTATTACATTTTTTTCTTCCACCTAACCTCGCTAGTCAAATATTGTGATGTTATAGTTTAAATTTTTGAGGTTGAAGGCGTCCCATTATTGAGAAAATCGATTTGAGCTCTCGCTCCTCCAGGGCAAAAGCTACTGTCTGGGTATAGCAGACGATCAATGGAATCTTCTTAATCTGGTTAATACCAACTACAACCAACAGATTGTTTGGTGCATTATTTTCGCGATATGTCAAAAAATATTGTTCATTTTTTACTTCTAAAGGTCGCAAAGAGACATATTTTTTGTAAATATCCAGAAAATTTGGCTTATGGCTCTCTGATTATGGTTTTATGAAAGTTATAAGTTTATGAAATAAATATCAATGTTTAAATTTAAATTTGTGGTAGTTTTCAACATTAAATAATGGGATGATTTACATTGACATTGGCTTGACTTTTCTGAGAAATATGAAATAAGATATATTCTGCTAGATTTTTCCGGATGCAGGTGCAAAATTTGAAAGATATTTTGCAAAATGACAATGACGTTTCACATTTCTTAATGACAGTATAAGATTATTATAATTGCAGAATCTTTGACAGAATATAAAATTATTTAAGGTAACTTGATACATAAATAAAAAAGTTTGTAATTTTACGTATTTATATGAGTTTTTAAATTAATGGTGGTCGTAGATAAAAACTAATTTCAAACGTTGTGAATCTGCTGATTTCATAAATTTCAAAAAGATTTTTCGATCAGCTCTCGTCAAAATTAGAACATTGTTATGCTAGATTAACTATCCCTACTCAATTCCCTGCAAAGATTTACTTATTACTTTCTTAGAATTGCTTATGTTCCTTCTCTACCAGACCTGCTTCATCCTCATTAATTTAAAAAATTAGGAACATGGTTTGTTGATCTTATATTTTCAGGTACAGGTGTACCATCATTTTATGTCTATTTTTTGGTATACCCCAATGAATTGAAGCAGTAGCTCCCACAAATTGACATTTTGAGAATCAGGATTATGAAAAAAAGCAGTTTTGGAGGAATTAAAGCAAATATCGAGTGAAAATTTTAGAAATCCTTCGTTAAACAGCAACATGACTGTCTTCTATGGCTCACTCTGTATTTTTATGTATATGTAGATAAAATCAATTAAACCACTTGGAATATTATTTCTATAGAACTCAGTAAGCGACGTTTCTAAAGTACACATTATTAAATTATTTTACATCTACTTCAACTATTTTTTTAACTTATCCATAAGCTGCTATAAAAAATGTCGAGGTCAAACTAATAATACCAATATCAATATTCAGGTGAATTAGAAGTCGTAATTTTTGTATTTAGGCAAAAGAATTAGCTTTTTTTGCTAACTGAAAATGATCGATGGACTTTCCTTCCTCAAAATTGTTGTCCGTAATTCGCTAGACATGCTAATCTGCGAAAATTTCAAAGAAAAACATGACGTGGATGTAAGTGGGCATTGCGTGATACATCGCCCTACATTTAAAACACGCAACTGTAAAGAATCAGTGGACATCAGAAAAATAATTACAATACGCTCTGCCTAAAGAACATATAGATTAAATCAAATAAAATCAGCATACATATAGAACATGGGCTTGGAAACGTATTATATCAGTGTGAAATCTTCATTTTCAATATAAATTGACTTGATGTTTTCTGTTTATCAATTTTAATAAAAAAAAACAGTTTTCTGGGATCGAAAATCAAAATGACCTAGAAGAAATTGTATAATTATAAAGTCGATGAATACATAAATGACAGTAATAAAGAATATGTCTAATTTTAGACCCTTGCCGTTGACAGACCGCTTTTATTTTAACTTTTATACAATGATCAAGAGTTTAAGTCTCAAGTTAGAAAATGTTTTAAAAGATCCTATGAGGTTATATTAGAAGAGATAGATGAAGTTTTGGAAGAGAAAATTGACAAAATCCTAAAGTATTAGTTGAGGATTGGTTAAAAAGAAATGACATTTTTTCTGTTGCAATAATTTATTTTTATATTGTAAATTCCCATATTCCATAAGTATTCATTGTCAAGGTATAAACCCATAAGCTCTGTCTCCTCTTCATTCCACTTAATTTTTAGTTTCTAGTCAATCAAACTAAAAACTCAACAAAGCAATGGACCAAATTGCAAACTCTTTACCTAACTTCGAAACTGTACAGAAAACAGGAGCAAATTGTGGTTTTTTTGACTCGCCCGCTTCTCGACTCGTTGATCTGTTGACATCAAGCGAGTAGAAAGACGAGTGTCAACTCGCATACTCACTCGCCCATTCTACTCGACCCGTATAAACAAGCGCTTGTGATATATAATAAGTGAGGCTTCTCTTAAGTGAGATACATTTCCAGAACGTTTTTCGTTCCAAGTGAAGAAAGTTCAATATATATTTTCAATTATTTTTAGCCCTCGTGTATTTATATTGACGACTTTGAATCGAAAGTTGAAAATCATCCATACGTCAATCATTCTTAACTGTTTTATGATGCGATGTTGCGCCATCGTCGTAGAAACAACAGGTCAGCAGGTTTTCCTTTGAAAACAATTTCCGGCAATCTAAACCTCCCCTGGTCGTAATTATTTTGGATCAGAGGGGCTTTAGTGTAATTACAAATACCTCATGTTCTACATGATGTAGAAGTTATTATTGATATAATAGCAAAATGCAAAAGTTTTTAAAAATTGTATTGATGCTAGATTTTCTTCATTTAGATTGAAGTATTACTGAGTAGAAAACTTGAGGGCGACTCGAGTGTCAATTAGTCAAGTTTGTTACATCATTTGTAACTAAAGGATGGCTCAATGGATCTTACTAATCTCAGATTTGTTGAATTCGCCTCAAATATCAGTACAATCAAACTTAGTTGATATATCACTTGATAAGTCGTGTGACTAACTAAGAGAAACAAATTTTTTTGTCAGAAATTGAAATTTTTAATCAATGTAATCTCCTTCCAAAGCTTCTCTAACTTTTTGATATCGTGCTTGTAGAAGGATTTGTCTTTTCCCTTAAAATAGGCTTCAGTTTCAGCATTTATTTGAGCTGAATTTCTTACCGGCGAGCATTTTTTTAAGATCAGCGAATAGCCAATAGTCCCTGGGGGCTAGATCTGGACTATACGGTAGATGAGGAAGGAAGCAATTCGATGTGTGATTCGTTCAATTTAACCATCGTTGCCATTGATTTGTGGATCGGTGTATTGTCTTGGTTAAACAATGTTTTTTCCTTCGACATACGAGGTTTTTCCTTGATTTTTGCATTCAAACGATTCAACAACTCTATGTAGTACCCGTTATTGTCTCGTATATCCCTTTTGGAGATAGTTGATGAACAATATTCTATGCGCATCCCAAAATACTGAAGTTATAACCTTCCCAGCTGATTCTTGTGTCTTTCGATGCTCGGACGTGGTTTACCGGCTGCAGTCCTCTCAGATGATGATCATTTTGATTCCGGTGTGAAGTGATGAATCCATGTTTCATCCATTGTCACATATTGATGCATAAAATTTTATTTATAACGTTAAAACATGGTTAAACACTGTTCTTAATCATCAACACGTTGTTGTTTTTTATCGACTATGAGTAAACGCGGTATCCACTTAAAAAAAAGCTCTCTCATGGTCAAGGATTCATGCATAATTGTTAACCCACTACCCTCTGATACCTATACGACCTCAGCTATCTCACGCAATTTCAATGTATGATTCGATATAACCGATTTGTGGACTTATTTGATGTTTTCTGGAGTAATCACCTCAAGCGGGCGACCAGAAGGTTCACCATCATCGGTGTCTGTACGACCACGTTTAAATTCAGCAAACCAATAACAAATGGTTCTTTTCGATGGAGAAGAGTTCCGATAATACTTTGGAAGTCATTGCTGAGCTTGACAGTATTTTTTTTATCAAGAAGCAATGACAAAATAACACAAAACATTGTCTTGACAAAAAACAAAAATAGGCTTCACTTAAATGGCTGTCACTTTTTTCTCACTAATCGAAATGTAATATTTCAGTAATATTTAGCGTATAGATTAAGAGAGTTTTTATATGTGTATAATTAAAATGTCATTCAAATTTTGTAGTGATAATTGAAATTTCTTTTTTCGTAGCTCTATAGAAGAGACATTCGGTTATGACACAGGTCTATTAATTCCAAAAAATATAATAATCAAACAAACAAACAATATATTTGGGATTGTTGAAAATTTCCTATTCTCAGTTCCAAATTTAAAGACGGCACTGCAACTGTATTAAGATAATGTGATGAAACATAATATGTATTGCATTACACCCTAAAATGTGTTTCAGAAAAGGTCGATTAAGCTTTTAATAAAATTAAAACTTTCCTAGTTTGCGTTATTTACCCCCTTTTCATCGAACTATTAATATGAATAGATAACTGCAAGGTGAGTTGTGGATCGGTTTTAACAAAGATAAATGTAAAATTGCTTAGTAATTTCCGCCTATATAAATTTTCTGTATCGTTATGGTGTTTAAGGTGGAGGTTTTTGTCATCTATTCTATTTATTACTGTTATCAAAAAAATTGTAAAGGCGAAAGTACGATTGGGAAAATCTTGATAGAAAGGGGGATACAACAAAACTATAAACAAACACCAAAATGTATTAAAGACAAAACCGATGCTTGGCTACAAAACTTTGTAACCAGTGAAAATTGATTCAATAGTTTATGTCGTTGATGTGTATTGATAGCAAATACCATAAAATGCAGAAGTTAATGACTATATTACTAAAGAAATAGAATAGAAATGATAATAGAATGAAAAATTAAATAGCATAAGGAGAATAAATCAGGTTATACAACGTACTAAACAAGATCATACTGGTATATAATGATGTAAAAATGGAACCAAAAAAAGAAGATACTCTATACAATTAATATTAATACAGTAAAACCTGGTTAATTTTTACTTGGATAAGTGAGAAACCTCTATTATTGAGAGTTGCAATGAGGTCCCAGTTCTTTTTCATTAAATTACCTCTTTTAATGGGACTTTTTGATCCTTGTTGAATGAGATCTGAATTCTAAGACTTTTTCGATGTTTACCTCTATAATTAAGACTATGTAGCTCAATTACCTGTATAAGTGAGACAATTGTTAACCTGCTTAATTGGAAAACTGAATTATTGGAAACCCTCAGTAATTGGTGCATATGTCTTGGTCTCTCGAGATCCCAATTAACTAGGTTTCACTATATATCCAATTAAAAATTGATTATTGAGATACAAAAATAGATCCCAATGAGATCAAAAAAGACTAGTGGGGAAAACAAAGTGAGACAATTGTAGAAATGAAGAGATTTTGAAAAGAATCATTTCTAAATAAAATAAAGAGAAAACAGGCAAATTGATATGCATACATTTACAGAATGTACAGAACGTAAAATCGAGGAGAGAAAGTGGTTAGGACAACTAAGGAAGATAAGGAGAAGAAAGGAAAGATAATAGATGTCTTGAAAATGTTAGCATTAGATAGGAAGGAATCGAAAAATTCGTGTATGAGGAACCTAGGTAGAAGAAGAACAGAAGAAAAACTACAAGAAGTATAATGATAATAAAATTTTACGAGTGGAAACCGTATAGCCTCACAAGAAAAAATATGAAAGGAAGTAAATCAAACAAAAGCAAGGGAATATGATAAATACGGAAAATAGAGGACAAAAAAAGAAAGAATGGTAATATTTGCAGAAAACAGGAGGTTGAAAAAATATATCGATGAAACGATTTTATGATAAAAAGTTTTTCTCTGTTTAATTTCAAATGATCATCCTTATTCATTGTTGATGATAATAATATTACTTTTTCAAATTTTAGTTTAATTTTTAGTTTAGTTCAATCTATCTTCCATTTAAACAAAAATTATAAAATATTGAATGAAATATATTCTTTACATTATAAAGAAGCAGAAAAAAATAACCCTCAGTTTTTTCTGTAGTTGAGGGAGGCATCTTTTAACTTCGTTATCTAACCTCGAGTAATTTCTAATCATCAATCAATTAAAAATTATAAGTAAAGATCTATATTTGTGAACGTTTCCTTTATCTTATATTGTGGGGTTCTAATTAATAGTAGTACTAAGAAAAAAAACCAAGAGAATGTTAACTTAAATAACTTAATAAAGTAACGGTCTCCAAAGTAAAGGTTCCTTTAAACGAAGGTTTTTTTGGAATTTTTGACAGATACTGTCCAGATACTGACCATACTCTGTCTCTTTCCAATATGTATCATCAGAAAAAGAAACAAAAGGAAACGTGGAAGTGTGTGTTAAAGAGTGTTTTATTTTGTTGGTAACACTTGTTTGGCTTGATCTTTCGTGGCGGGCAATTGAATTGATATATGTTGATTGATGCACAATTTTTTAAATCAAGTTGGTTCTTGAAAATGAATGCAAAAAGAGTTCATACTGTTCATAGTACTAGTATTGGGAAAGAAGAACGACTGCTTCACAAATGTGGGCTTAGTTATTAAAAATCTGTGTATTTACCATATATAATATTTTTTTAAATTATTCTTTGTTTACTAGGTAGGATATTATAAAAGGAAATTTGGCATTTCTGATATGAATTACTGCCTTCTATTTTTATCCAACTCTTTACGACTTAATTTAACGTATATTACCACACCTATATAATGTTATAATGTTCCAATCAGTCCATATTATGTGAAATGGATAATACCTGCATTAATTTGCGAATATACAGCCTCATTTCAAAAATTATTGCTTCTAAATCAAAGCGTTTTGGATCGATTATTTCTAAATATAATTTTGATTGAGAATCATTCAACACGAAATTAAGTATGTAGAACATTAAAAAAATATTCTACAGTATTTAATATTTTCTTTATTATTGCTTAAAAAATACGGATTTTTTCACAATAGTATCGAAAAAAGTGAATAATTTTAGAAAATTGACAACATTGTTAGCTTAATAGTAATTAAATACCATTAGGTTGGTTACAATGTGTGGCATTATATGAAAATTCAATTCTTTAGTTTGTACTATGCTCTTTATTTGTCTATGTTGACACATAATGTAGAAAAAGAAGAGAAAATAGGTTAGGTTTCTTTGTTTTTGTAGTGTATGTAGTGATGAATAAACAGTAAAATGACGGAGTAAGGTTTGGACTAAATACTGGATCTCGTGGGAGTTCAATACCACATAACTTTCGCAGTATGTGGTTTAGCATTGCCTTGTAACAGAACCCGCTTTCGGCTAACTAAATCTGTATATTTGTATGATAAAAATTCATTCATTCGCATCAGCTGACCTCTATAAACGGTATTAATAGCTCGACTACATGGAATCATTTCGAAGCAAACTAAATCTTCATAATTCTACCAGATTCAAGACGCTCGAATCGACCTATTTGCGACTGCTTCTGATAATTGTCCTTTGTCTAACTACTGATTTTCCATGTTCGAGTTATTTGTATGAATCCATTTTTCATCGAAAGCAACAATGCGTCTAATACAACGATCATTTTTTCTACTTTCCTTGTAACTTCAATATCCTACGTCGGTGAACGATCTGAGCGCGAACAATCTTCAAATCCCCACTTTTGAGTGTTCGCTGTTCTCATTAAATGTGTCTTCCTTTACAATGTTGCATATTTTTCTTATTGCCAAGAGCGCTTTTATTTCCAATAATGTCTTAGCAATACACGAATTTTTATTTATCACGCTCCATACTATGTATTATAAAAACTTACTGTGTCGTTAATGATCAAAGATCCTCCCTGAATGATACAATAATACCAACAAGTCGAAAGAGACCATACTAAAGAAGATCCAAGTTTATCCATTTATTGAATTATAGATGACATTTTTTAACTCACAATTTTATCGTTTCAAGTACTATAATGCTGTTTCTCCTGCATATTTAGTAAGCAAAAAAAGAAGAGAACTCTCCTCCAAAAAATATTTTGAATTATGGATAAGGAAATTGGGTTGTGTCTGTTCACTTCTTATTTATTTATTTATAATTTGGCACAGATGTTATAAGATTTAGTTGGCGTAGAAATAAAACCATGAAACCAGTAAATTCATCGATATTTCGCTTATTGAGTTTTAGAAAAGTTGAGAATTCATCCGATGTTTGATTTGTGAATGTTATTGTTAGTTAAAAGATGCCTCATATAGAGTGAAACAAACCCACAATGGACCCTACAACCTGCAAATTATCCAGAGCAGTATAACGTAAGTTATGGATCAACTGCAGGTGGCATTGGAATTTTTTTCTTTAAAATGAAACGCGTTACTTTCATTGGAGATTAAAAAAAATATGGATGACATGGATTTATTCATTCATTTGGTCTCGAAAGTTGATTTGAAACGTATTTCCTGAGGGATCACGTGAAGTAATTGATCAATGTTGATAAAAAAGTAAAAATTTACGAAATTGAGACTAGCATATGTCCGGTAGAATTATTTCGAATATCGCGTTAGGTATATTTCAAGTATACTTGAGCTCTAAATTAATTTTCTATTTATTTAAAACTACTCATATCTCTTATTTGCAAGTTTCCGACAATGTTGTAGATGAACTTACATTATTTCTGGCTCCTACATCAGACCCCAGCTCAATCATTCTATCTATGAGCGACGTTCGATTGTCTTTTACTGCATACATTAAAGGTGTCATTCCGGTAGCCTGGAAACAACAAATTATCTCATTTTGTTTGTTCAATAGACAATAGGGTGTCATGAGAAATGAAAAAGGCATCAAACATAATAAAAAAATGTTTCTTCGAAATTAAACAAGGAGCTTAATCGAGTCTGGACAGAATAAACGTGCTCAAAAAGCTTTTTTCTGTAAATCGAACAAACAATCGTTAGATGTATGCCAAAAATTGTTACATTACTGGGACCTTAACCCTTAAGGTACTTGCATTATATTCAGTCAGGATTCATTAGATTATAACGAATTCCACTCCTGAGAGCTGTAAGACTTTGACGTTGGTGGAGTGGCTCAGTAACTTCCTCTCTTCTCGGACCGTCTCGACGGACAAGTAGAGGGGAGTGAAGCTAAGAAACAGCTTAAAAAACAGGAGTAAACCTGGAGAAAAAATCCGTAATCCTACGTTGTTAGCCACCGTGGCTATGGGATGAATGGCTGCGCGAAGTCAGTCTTGAACGGTGCCTCTGGGATTATTTATGGATAATTCAAAAACAACATAAAAACGCAGAAGAGGGAGAAATCTTTCGTTTGAGACGGAGTCATCTCTGTTACATGATAGAAAGTATTGGATGATGAGGAATGTACGTCGTCTTCTGGTGAAAACGATGTACACAGACAAAAAAATTATGATGAGGATGGGAAAACCTTACTGGTGCCAAAGCACCAAGACAGAGGAAAAGAAAGCAAAAAAAAATCCTGGAGGGAAGAAAACTCCAAAAATGAGGAGACGGCCATAATGCGAAAGCTCAGCGAGGTCGCAGGCTTAAATATAAACAACGAAGAAATCAAAAGGAGGATGGGGGAAATGAGAACACTCATCAAGGCTACGGATGATAAAAAAAACACATCCGGGATTAATTTAAGCGGCATAAAATGCCAAGAATGCCGGAAAGAAGCCGAAAAGCTTAAAAAAGCGGAGACTGCCAAAGCAGTCAAGGCAGCGCTTGAAAAGGGAGGTTCCTTCAAGGAATTTGAAGGAAGTAAAGATAAATTCTGGGAGGACCAAGTGTTCTCCAAAACTAAGATTCTCCCTATGAGGAGCCAGGAGGCACTGGATAGAAAGGACTGTATGGTCCTAACAACGATAAAGAGTCGGAAAACATGACTCTTGAAATCAGGGAGTTGGCGGAATCCCTAAACCCCGGGGACTTCGAGGTTATCGAAAATTCGGTAAATTCACTAAAAACAAAAAAAGCCTGGAGGCACTATGTCGCCAGACTTAAAGGGGATATAAGAAAAGACTTCGAAACGATCAGTGCCATGGTCGGGGGAACCTGGGCGAGGACACGAATGTCCTCATTCTCGGTGGGGAGGTAGCCCCCACGAGAAAAATAATAGAATTTACCACCAAAAGAAGTGGTAATTACAACATGGTGGTACATCCAAGGGCCGCCAGAGATAGGAGGTCGGAAGAGGGTGAATTTGTCCTGGTCAGGACAGGAGACAGGCGCTTCGCCGAGGTATTGAAAACAATGCAGCAGAAAGTTGATGTTGCGAGCCTCAACGTCAACATTAATAAAGTCAAAAAAACAAGCGGCGGTGACATTGTCATCCGCCTCAAAGGCAAGGGTCAGGCACAGACCCTAAAAAATGCTATAAAGAATAAAATGGAGGAGGTCAGTGTAACGACCAGGAACAGGGGGACGGTGTTCAGCGTCACTGACCTCGACCCGGCGGTCACCTCAGAGGAGGTGAAAGTTGCGGTCGAAAAGCAGACCGGCCTTGAAGGCCTTGTAGAGATGAAGTTAATGAGAAAGACGAAATTCGGAGGGCAGATGTGTCTACTCTCCGTTCCAAACAATAAAGCTGGCAAGCTCAGAGAGCTTGGAATCATTAAAATAGGATGGTCGGCGTATAGGGTAAGGGAACGAATAGCGAAAAAAAAAAAGATTATAACGAATTGGATCCAAATTATTTAACTGTTAGACATTTGGGGGCTGAACCATATAAAATTTGTATAGAGAACTACTTGATGAAGAAAGGATTCGGAGTTCTTCGAACAGGTTTATCAAACTAGGGAACTTCCCAGAGACTGGAACAAAGCGATCTTAATCTCCTTACCCCAAAACAACAAAGATAACAAAGTTAATAATTAACTAAATGAATCACACTAAAAATATTCCTAGAGATAATTCTTATTATTGGCAAAGAACAATTTTGATTTCGAAGACTTCAAAGAGGAGTTTAATCCAGTTAAACACACAAAATTTGTCCAATGTCTTAAATCATATAAGGTAGATGATATGCACCTTTTGTTAAACCTGAATCATAGAAGGGAGTGAAGATAAGTGGGGAAATTATAATCAAGATAAGGTATACAGCCGTCATCGTAGAAAATATTGAAGACTAACAAATGCTGCTGAACACAGTGTATGTTGCTGGTCAAAGATGAAGTATTAATATAAATATGAATAAGAGCAAGCAAACTGGAGATAGAATGAAAATGAGGTAATTCGGATTGCAATAAATGAGTGCAACATTCAACTAATCTCATATTTCAAATATTTCGGTAGCTGGCTGAATAGTGACATAACGTACGAAGAAGAAGTAAGTGTGATTATTAAAATGGTACGTAGAAACCTCACAGTTCGGCTGCTGTTAAGAACACGATGTTACGTATGAAACATTGGTAATATTCAGGTGCATCTAACTTATGATTTTTCAAATATCGAAACTATGGTGAGAATAGTGAATAGTTTCTGTAAATGATAAAAGGAATAAAAACGTTTATACTAACCAAATCCAGAACTCCTGCCAGAGGTACATTATTTGCATCTTCTCCAGCATTAGCAATCGCCTTCTCCATTGACTTAAGAATTTGATCCACCGGTCCCCATTCTCCTTTTTGGCACAGAACAAGGATCCTTTGGGCGGCATCCCTGATGCTAGCACCGGCGCTTTGTGGTTTTGATGCAGTTCCTTCCTCGCCTTCTGGATTACTGGTAGTTTCATCTTTCTCTTTTTCTTTTGTTTCTTTATTATTACCTGGTATCAAGACAGAATAGGATTTTGATGAAACATCAAAAAAATACCAAATCTACTATTCCTAATATGCCCCAACCAAAACATTTAAATAAATCATATAAATTGATGCTCTTTTTGATAAGTTCAAATTTTTTCAAAGTTTTTTATTGACTCAATGCTTCTTTGGTTTCTACAATTGTCGTTATTGGGTGAATGAGATTATACTCAAGTCCCAGAAAAATTTACTTGTGGTTATAGGAAACCACATTTCAAATATTTGGGTGGTTGGCGAGGATTTAATCGTAGGGCATTCAGTAGAAGAAATCTAATTCACGCTAATAGAAACCTCACAGTTTAAACGCGGTTAAGAACACTCAACCGTTACGTACCGAGCATTGTTTGTATGTATATGACACGTAGACGCTGATATCCTAAATAAAATAGAAGCGTTCGAGATGTAGCGCTATTCTCATGACCTCGTAGACTGCACAAACACCAGTAATGAAGAGGTACTCGGAGACTTGAATAAATATCGAGAACTTCTAAACATTATAAGAAAAAGGAAGGGAAAGAATTATTTCGGGCATATAATGCATGGTAACAAATATAAAATGTCTCGCTTGATCATTCAGGGAAAGGTCGCAAAAAACTTATCGTGGTTACGAAATACTAGAAATTGGACCAGACTAGGAGTAGAATAAATATTCCGAGTAGCTACAGATGGAGACCAATTCAACCAAATTGACATGGAGATGGCACGCGCAAGAAGACAGGCACGCCATCGAAAAAAAAGATAGGAAATAAAGCTTTAGAGCTAAGATTCTGACGAAACTCTTAACGGAGTATAATATTTTGAATTCATGAAAAATTGAATCAGCTAATTTGGTTCCTAGTAATTCTCCGAATAAAGACATCTGGTTTCAACAGAATGATGCGTCTCTCCATTTCGTAAGACATGCTCGTGAGTGTTTATATTCAGCTTTTCCAGGTAGATTAATAGCTGGAAGGAAACCTTTTTAATAGCCTCCTAGATCTCCATATTTCAATATTGTGGACTAAATTCTATGTAGGTACATGAAAAGTAAAATTTTCTAAATTGAACCGATATATGAATAGAATAACTTTCGAGCAGGTTTAGAATAATGTTGAATAGAAGAAGATATGAGCATTTGTACAGGGTTAACCCTGTATAAATATCTCTATCGATATACAAATAATTTTGGATTTGGATAAATATATTTAACTATATATTTCTTGTTGAAGAAGAAAACCGGCACGAAAATAAATCTGTCATCACAAAATTGAAATACTGTGTAGTTGGGGATAAAATGATGATGAAAGTCTTACCTGTTTTATCTTTTTCCTTATTATCTTCATTTTTATCCTTAGAAGGACCTTTTCCAGCTCCTTTTTTCCCACCTGCTTGTGACATTCTACAATTCAATCACTTTCATAATTTCAAATAACACTGTAATATTTACATGGTTTTGGAAAATTGATTGGACGTTTAAAACTGAAGCACTTTTTTGAAAAGTAAGCATATCAACAAATAGAAACACTTGAGAAGAATTTCTCCTCCGGTCAGCATGCTGCAAAGCACCCGATATTCATAACAGAAATTTTATTCTTTTGTAGAACTGAAGAAGTCGATAGTTTGAATAAATCTGGAATACTAAACTGAAGAGAAATTCTTTCTTGGCCAATAAGGGGCGTTTTACCCCTTCCAGAAATCTCTCTGCAAGGGTTGCTTTTGCCGTGATTCAACAATATCGTGTAGACACATTGACCTACTGTGTAGTATGCTAAATTCTCTGATTATAGATTAGTTTCTTGGGGCATTTGCAAAGTTATGGGGATTTCCGACGACGTGAATTTACGGGGAGATTCACGTCCTTTACACGCTAGTTTTTAGAAATAATATTCCAGGTAAGAAATCTAACAGCAAACTATAAGAATAATGGAAGCTTCTGTCGTATGAATATATTAATAATTTTCATTAATTTAAAATGTTTCAAGAAATCTACCGACTTTTATTTGATTTGACGCCCTAAAGGTTCGAACCATATATTTTTATTATTTAGAAACCGTTGTATGTGACATTGTACTATTAGTCCGGGAGCCAGTAACAGATTTTCATGTCCATTCTCCTCCCAAGTGAAAATGATATTTTTCAGCTCAATTGAAATCCTTTTTTTTTCGTACTTGATCAGGACTATCGATACGGAAGTTAATTTGCTCCATACCTCGAAGTTTGTGCTCGGTATCTTTGATCGATGGAAATATGTACCGATCAAAAGCGATTATCTTGGCCCTGTTTGCACAAATTATCTGTAAAAGTTTTTTTGAAATATTCCCAAAGCTAAGAGGAACGTATTTCATATGATGTAACATGAAATATCCATCGTATATAATAACATGTGTAACTTCAATTTATAAAAAAAAAAGAGAATAACTAGAGAAAAGTTATTTCCTTCCGGGTGAAAATTTATTAGAGAATAGGTAACATACTCTAGTAAATAATAAAAAAAAATCAGCTAGCTGTAAATCAAGGGAAAAGTCTGATAAGATTCGGTAGGTGATAGATGCTGCTACGTTACACACTTCAAGTTACAATCTGACGAACTTTCCACTGAGATACAGCAAGCTGACATTGATTTTCATTCACAATAACATATATCATCAGATTAATTTTCAGTTGAGAGGAAATCATTGAAAATATAAATTATTTTTACATATTCGAGCGGCCAGCTGACGTATAATCCTCCATATTATGGTCAGCTGACTTTAATTTTCCTTCAAGATATTAGATAAAATATTATTCGAGAAATTTTAGGAAGAGAGAAAATGACTAAAAACCTTTTTTTTTTCTTCGTTAGAGGCTACTGCTGCCTGCCCCACTACCGGAGCCGCAGCTGACGGTCGCGAAGCTTCATAACTTCCTATTGTATTTTAAGAATTTTCACTCGGGAAGAAATTCGTGATGAAAATTTGTCACTGGCTCCCGGACCATATAGTATACATATGTGTAACGTAAGCACAAAACTTTGATTATCGTAAACCGGGGTGACTTTGATCAAATTGACTTGTATTACTATCCTTAGTGAATACGACTTCTATATCCTATTTAATATACAGTGTGTTTCTATATTCGACCGACAACGCTCTACCATAGAGAAATCTCAATAAATGATTCATGTTGATATAGGAATACGAACCCTTACGGGCCCTAGTTACTGAGATATAAGGTTTTCAAAATTTTAAATTAAAATAAAAAATTTGCCATAAATTGAGAACGCTTTTAAATTTTTTTTTTCAAATTTGGTGACCAATAGGTTCCTTAATAAAGTAATATTTTAATATACACGAACTTTGGAATAATTTAACCAGTGGCGCGCTGTCAGGGTTACTTTAATCCCCTTATTTTTACGCCACTGAAATAAATTCTTTTTTTAATTTTGTTTTAAATTGCCTGATTATTTTTACTTAAAAAACTAATAACCTTTTATGGAACTAAAATGAACGGTGTTGTAGAAATTTGCCTCTTAAACAAAAGTCTGAAGGTAACTAAATACTACTCAATATATCTAAATTATAATTTAGTAGATACGTGTCATATTTTTGATAGTTTTTTGTGTATTTGACACGATCTTAGTAGGTTAAATCTCTGTTATAGAATGAATTTTTCATTTGAATTGTTGACTGATATGTTAATGATTTACGGGGAAGCTCGAAAAAATTGCAGAATGGCAGTTCGTTTATTATACCAACGAAGTTTTCGCAGTCGCAATCTTCGTTTTCAGTATTTCTTGAACTCTATTTAATACTATAAATGAGAGATCGTTTTTGTCATAGAAGATGCCTCCATGTGTTTTACCGTATGCTTCTGTTTGTTCGAAAAGTCTTTTATATTGGACAAGCAAAAATAACAGTCGCTTATGTGATTGGTAGATCACGCCATATCACTGGTTTACTAAAATTGCTGAATTTTGTCTATTAAACCCACTGGTCAAAATTTTGTGACATAAGATACAGCGGATGTGTGGCACCCAATATTTACCCTGGTTGCGAATATCCAGGTGGAAATATGCATTTAAGAGAATGAAATGAAACAAATCGAATAGCTAGTAAATATTTATTCATTGAATATACATCAATTATAAACTGACTAAGTCTAAGTTGATATTCCATAATAAAAAAATTTTTAACTTAAAAATGTCATCTCAACTTATTTTTTCAAAAAATTAATCTTCTTAACTATTTTCCCGAAATGTTATAAAACTTCAATAGATTACATCCAAAAAAAAAATTAACAATAAAAATAAAATTCTAGTGATCTGTGAAGATGATGTTACCATTGTTACGAATATTAAATAGTGATAAATTTGACTATATTTTACATAACATATACGAATCTAAAATTTTTTTTGAAATATAATACAAGTAGGTGCAAATTGTGCTAGTATTATTATTTATATTTATTCATTCAGACAACACGTTCTGATTATAGCTTCCGTTACTGAATAAGGATCACAATTAGAAGCTGGTCGTCTATCTTCCAAATAACCTTTCTTTTCTTCGGCACATCCGCGGGGAATTCTTACACTGGCTCCACGATTTGCTACGCCTGAAACAAATGAAGAATTTTAAATTACGCTAAACATATAATGGGTAAAATTACTAATCAGTGTGTAGGATTTCAAATTATAATACTGTTTACGAACTCGTCCGCTGACATAGACCCTGAAGCAGGTCCTGTTGTATTAATAGAATTTGGAAGACGCGCCAGGTAGATTTAAATTTTGATTTTTTATATACAGACTTAATTTCCTTATATTGTTTTTATTTGCAGTATGTCGTGGCCGTTTTTATTTGTTTACAACAAATTAGAGATTTCGAATATTCTGAATATGATTTTAGTGCATATAAACGAGTCTCTATCGGTCATAATAGTCAGTAAATAATTGCATGTCGAAATAAATAAAGTGAAGGAGTATTTAAATAAATTAGTGGGTTAAAAATTAGATAAGTGTTTAGTAATACATCTTAGTGCATCGTTTGATGAATAGTGAATAGTATAGTGTATTTAGTGTTAGTATATTGATAACATTCTTCTTTGAGTATAAATCTCATTTGGATAGTAATTATAGTGTACTGTTATTTTTTGTAATAAATCTGAAAACACATTTCCGAAAGGTATATGAGTTTGTCTGTGAATTATCTTTACTTATACGAGGGGTTGCATTGAAAATAAGAAAGTTTTTTGGGAAAAAATTGGCATTAAAAAATACAAATCGACGTGCCTAAGCGTTTTCCAATACGTCTTCATTTATTTATTGATGAATTCATTCCATTCGACTGTTCCGCACCGTAAAAATATTAAAATTTTTCAGTTTCTTTGTTTAGATTGTATTCTAAAAAACTGTGATGAGAGTGTTGTCGAAAGTACAAGTCGAAAACTTCCAGAATTGCTATAACGCCTGGAAAAACTGCTGAAGTTGGTGTATGAATGCGTATAGGTATCATTACTTAATTGGAAGACAACGTAGATGTGATATCTGAATAATGATATATTTACCTGCGCTGAAATCATGAATTGAAGAAGTTTCATGCCTTCCGGTCAAACGACGTGCGTTGTCTTTTCCTCCTTTAGGATCGTAGAATTGGATATGCCTAAGGTGATTTTTGCTGAGCTTCTTAATCGCCTCTTCTATTTCACTGAAACCAAAAAAAAACAATAATTTTGATCCGTATACTTTTTTACAATATTGATTTAGCTGCTAGAAATGCGCTAGAAAAAAGCATTAACGCTCTATAAGAGTTGATACAATGATAATGATGATGATAATAAGAGTGAGAATAACACATATTTTAATAGAAAAATGGATGAAGTGATCGAACGTGTTCGATGTATCCTTTTGGAATTTTTTAGACCCTTAATTTTCATGAAAAACTAGGAAAATTTCATTGAATAATAAAAATAAAACGTGGCTCTTAATAAACACGACAAATAATAGCAGATCATTCCGTTGTTTAGTTCCCAATTTAGATATAACAATCCTTTCCGATAGTCAAACAGTCACAAATTTACAAATAATCAATTTGGTCAAGAAATGTCTAGAGACTCAGATATTTTGTGACCTTTATGGGTGCAGCTTTGTATGCAGTAGTAAATTGGTCACTTACCTCAGAATCTATTCGAGAATGTGTTGAGAATTGCTCAAATTTCAGGCAGTTTGGACGTTTAGTTTGTATTTGATAATCGTATAAGTGAGTCGATATGAAGATAGTTCTGAAAATGGAAATTATTGAATATGGAGCTGACATTAAGTATTTGTTTTGGAAAGGCCCACGTCATGCAAATGAAAGTTGGGTACTATTACAGAAATTTTGCATTCACGATAGGAAAATTTTGATCAGTTCAATTTAAACGCGACTAGCTTTACTGATGTCGAGCGTTCACGATTACCAAAAACTGCGTTACCAACAGAAAATTGTACCAATTGGTACTGGACGATAGTCGGATTAAGGTTAGAGAGAGTCCGATTGTTCGCGTTGATTCATTATTGTAGATGAAATCTGGAGCGTCCACTACATTCTGAAAGGAAAAAAAGTAAAGACTGTGGACTGTAAAAGGCAAAATTGATCAGAAAAAAGTCGGTTTCATCCACATCTACTATCTTAAAATAGATAAAACAATAACAAGAGAAGTAGCATTATTGTAAAAAAGTGGCTGACTTGAACAAAAAAAGTGCTTTCTCATCAGGATAACGCCCCTTCTCCATAGCTAAATTGCACTTCTAATTATCCTTATTCAACAGATCTGGCTGCCAGAGACTTTTCCCGTTACCTAACCTTAAAATTTCATTCCCAAGTGATAAATTTTTATATTGAAATTAATTGAAATGGTTAGAGCAAATTTGAGAAAGTGGATAGACTATATTGGAAAATGAAAATGATTATGGGAGAACAAAAATGTATTTTTTCTTTGTTAGGAAACATTTCGTACAGGGTAACTGTCCGACATTCCACAATTATGTTTAATGATTAAAACAAACTACAGTTACTTTGGAGCCTGTGCTTTTGTTTTCATTTCCAACGATTGCCTAGTTTTTCTTCACAACTAAGTTTATTGTTTTCAATACATGTTGGGGACCTTTTGTATCCACGATGACCTAGATTCTAATCTAAAAAGTTCTCAAGTAGATACGCCCTTGCAAGCGTAAAGGAACATTACAACCAACTGATAGATAATATGATAGAAATTCATAGAAATCTCTTAACGTCTTCTTATTTTTATTATAACATTCAACTTTAAATTATTGTCTCATGTATATATATTTCCATTAGCACAAATGATATAAAACTGATGAAATAGACGTGTGATCAAAAAGATAAGGTAGTGGTAATATTCATAGAGCTTATATTTTTATTACTGGGTATCTTGTTATCTTGTAACCTTGATAGTAACCTTAAATATACGTAAATCGGCAAACCTTTTTTCTAAAAATAAAGAGTTTATCATTAGGTCAAGATTATCGGAATAATTATTTTGAAAGAAAACAAAACTGCAGTCTTATTTAACTTTGGAAACATAAATATCGAACAGATGTGAACGATAACGTTGAAATTTCTTATTTTGAATCTTGCATAAAAGTAACTCTTGTTATGATCATTACGTTCTTTTCTTTATTATTCTTTCCGCCTTATACCCGATTAAACTGCGTCTCCCTCCACGGTCACCAGTCTGTATATTCGTAAAAATAGTGAAGCAAGAAGAAAACTTACAATTCTGTTGTTGTTCAACTGAAGGTGAAGAAATTATACAACTCAGGTTATTTTAAAAGCTCTAGAAAAGGAAAGACTTTTTACCGATGTTTGAAAGAAAAAACTTGAGGTTTCCCTCCACGGTCGCTTGTCTGTATATTCGTAAAAATAGATGAAGCAAGAGGAAAACTTACAATTTTGTTTTCGTTAAATTGAACATGAAGGAATTATACAACTCAGGTTATTTTAAAAGCTCTAGAAAAGGAAAGACTTTTTACCGATGTTTGAAAGAAAAAACTTGAGGTTTCCCTCCACGGTCGCTTGTCTGTATATTCGTAAAAATAGATGAAGCAAGAGGAAAACTTACAATTTTGTTTTCGTTAAATTGAACATGAAGGAATTATACAACTCAGGTTATTTTAAAAGCTCTAGAAAAGGAAAGACTTTTTACCGATGTTTGAAAGAAAAAACTTGAGGTTTCCCTCCACGGTCGCTTGTCTGTATATTCGTAAAAATAGATGAAGCAAGAGGAAAACTTACAATTTTGTTTTCGTTAAATTGAACATGAAGGAATTATACAACTCAGGTTATTTTAAAAGCTCTAGAAAAGGAAAGACTTTTTACCGATGTTTGAAAGAAAAAACTTGAGGTTTCCCTCCACGGTTGCTTGTCTGTATATTCGTAAAAATAGATGAAGCAAGAGGAAAACTTACAATTTTGTTTTCGTTAAATTGAACATGAAGGAATTATACAACTCAGGTTATTTTAATAGCTCTAGAAAAGGAAAGACTTTTTACCGATGTTTGAAAGAAAAAACTTGAGGTTTCCCTCCACGGTCGCTTGTCTGTATATTCGTAAAAATAGATGAAGCAAGAGGAAAACTTACAATTTTGTTTTCGTTAAATTGAACATGAAGGAATTATACAACTCAGGTTATTTTAATAGCTCTAGAAAAGGAAAGACTTTTTACCGATGTTTGAAAGAAAAAACTTGAGGTTTCCCTCCACGGTCGCTTGTCTGTATATTCGTAAAAATAGATGAAGCAAGAGGAAAACTTACAATTTTGTTTTCGTTAAATTGAACATGAAGGAATTATACAACTCAGGTTATTTTAAAAGCTCTAGAAAAGGAAAGACTTTTTACCGATGTTTGAAAGAAAAAACTTGAGGTTTCCCTCCTCGGTCGCTTGTCTGTATATTCGTAAAAATAGATGAAGCAAGAGGAAAACTTACAATTTTGTTTTCGTTAAATTGAACATGAAGGAATTATACAACTCAGGTTATTTTAATAGCTCTAGAAAAGGAAAGACTTTTTACCGATGTTTGAAAGAAAAAACTTGAGGTTTCCCTCCACGGTCGCTTGTCTGTATATTCGTAAAAATAGATGAAGCAAGAGGAAAACTTACAATTTTGTTTTCGTTAAATTGAACATGAAGGAATTATACAACTCAGGTTATTTTAAAAGCTCTAGAAAAAGAAAGACTTTTTACCGATGTTTGAAAGAAGAAAACTTAAGAGATCTCAGTATAAAATATGAGATACTTATCATGTTTATTTTATTTTGGATAATCTTCTTCAATGAAACTTCTTCATGGTAAGTATTTCATAAACTTTGTTTTGGGATGATAGAATTAATATAATTCATCTTGAGGTTTTGAAAGATATCCATGTTTCTTCCCTCTAGAAAAGTGTTTATTCCCTAAATTCGCCGCGAACTGATGTTGACGGCGAAAAAAATTAGAGGCAGCGACTAGAAAACCCTAGGAAAACAATCGCGTACTATTCATGTCTTGAGAATCAGTCGCTGCTGCTCGTAGTCGTTGACGCTTGTAAGGTACTACGGACTATTATTATTGATTCAAAGTATTTGAATTTTGAAGACATGTATGAAGTGTATCGTCCTTCTAATTCTCTTTATCACTCAGCTATACTAAAAAGTGTTACTCTAACTTATTTGTACTTATTTGTTGTTGTTTAATCTCCCAGGATCTTTTTGATAGAAAGACCTTCCATTTTTTCTTATTTCCTGCATCCACTTTCGATTAACTCGATTATCCATATCTTTGATTTTCTATCTATAACAATGTACAGTAGATTTATGTCTTGGATAACTTCTATTACTGCTGTTGGAGAGTTCTTCATATTCCCTGTAATATAAATACATTCTTTCATAATATGATGTTGCCTCGTCAACTGTTGTTTGAGTTTTCTCTTTCATGCGATTGATCCATACTCATATTTCGTAATTCAATTGATATTATCTTCTTTCTCCACATGTGTTATGTTTAGACTTAATCCCAAATCGAAGTTAAAATTTCTGGACAGTAAGTGTTCAAATTGATGCCAATATTGATCAATACATTCAAGGCAACGTTTCACAACATGTCAAGCTGTCAGGAGTTTCAAATTCTTCAAATTGCAGTTCAGAGGTCTTCTTTCAAAAAGACTCCACAGGAAGAATTCACATGGTGTCAGGTCACATGATCGCGCGGGCCATTCAACGAATGGATGTTCGCGAGTGTTGGATCGTTGTCCATTGGCTCTCGTAAATCTTCGAGCATTTCCAGATAACTTTAGCCCGTCATGTGATGGCGCCACTGTTTTCATATTTTCGTTAGGTAGTTAGTTACAGATACCCGTCGTCCAGAACGTTTCGCGTCGGTAACAGAGCCCGTTTTTAAGAATCTATGGTACGTCTGTAACAATGTTCAACGATTTGGTAGCGTCGAGTTCGGTAATTGTTGTTGAAATGTGGTAAACTTTGTTTCATAATCAGCGTTCGTACGCAGATACGACATAACAAAAAATTCTTTATTGAAGAGTGAAGTTGTATCGGTTATTCATTCTGAAAACGCGTCTACTCGACGAGCAAGTGTTATCATGACACAGACGCAACTGTCTGAAGCAAGAAAATGCTTCGTTTTAATCTTTTTTGACAGCGTTGCCGGTCGTATAAGCGTTGCCTTGATTTATGCCGACCTCTGTATTATATTGAAACCTCGTAAATCCCTTTATGTTAAGATTTTCATTGATTGATTGAACTAGATTAGATTTTGTATGATTCTCACGTGTCTAATACTGTTTTATAAATATTACCACGTCACTTAATTTAACATTTGGAATGAATATGAGGAAATTGTCAATGTCAAGTCAATTATACGATAGGTGAACATACCAAAGAATTAAGGCAATTAAAAATTGCCTCAATTTAATATTAACATCCTTATTCGGGCTGATAATTATTCCTGTCGCTCGGTTTATCAAGGTATTTTAATAAATTATTATGATGCTGTTTTTACTGACAATAGAAAATGTTTTATATTCTACTCAATAACGCATTATATGGTGCAGTAATTAGGGAAAATGTACAATTACCTAATAAAACATAATATTTTTATAATATAACGTCGTCCTCTTTAGTAGTTATCGTAGCATCATTCGTATGACTAACGACATTATATAGAGAGAAAAAATATTTATTTCTAGACAGGCTACGCTGTTAACGTATTGATTAAAAATAAAATGGGCGGTTTGGAAATGAACGTAAAATCGATTTTTTACATACAAAAAGTTTTATCGCCAATAAAGATTCTTTCTCTTCCCAGATGCATATTTTTGTTTATTATAATTTAGTTTATAAGTTTACATCGACAATTGTTTTAATAAGGCTGAGAAGCAAGGAGCATAAGGTGCTCAATGAATGGTAGAACAAATGGTCAACGTCCACACATAAACTTCGTGAAGTTAACCCATGGTCAGTACTACCGAATAATCGCAGAGATGAAGTTCTTCTTACACGTCTTCGTCTAGGCCAGGGATGGGGAAACTACGGCCCGCGGGCCGTCTCCGGTCAGCAAATCGTTGAAATGCGGCCCGCAACCATCAAACAAAAATCAAGTACAGCTTTCTTTTTATCAGAACCCAAATATAGTTGCCCACGACCAGAAAATAATGGCTATGTTTGGTACAAGCTATTTGTGCGGGCAAACGTTTTCAATAATGAGAGTAAGAAAAAATTGTCTTCGTAATAGGCTTTCGGTTAACCTCCTTTTTCATGTTGAAAATTTCAGCATCACAAATTTTTTGGCTTATGATGAAGTCACGCAGAAACAAAAACAGTTCCACATGTCACATGTTCCCACAAAGAGCAGTGCTCCTCAACCTTTTACTTCGCAGCTAATTTGAGTTCAACTAATTGCAATTAAAAATGTTATTTTTTAATATTGCACAATAAATTAGTGTTTCAGAAAAATTAAAACTATATTTCTATTTTAGTAAATAATGTAATGCTACAACTTGGCCCGCCGTATATTTCGTTAGCAAAAATTGGTAAGCGAAGAAAAAGTTTCACCATCCCTGGTCTAGGCCATACACCACTGACCCATAGCTACTTATTTGATGCGAAACCTGCCCCAAAATGTAGCAACCGCAATTGCAAATTGACTATAAAAGACATAATCGCAGAATGTCCATCTCTTGATTCAGAAATATCATCATCAAATCTACCACTCGGAACAATACGTGAAATTTTAGGACTTAAATACAATATTACTTAAAACTTACCTTAAACAGATAAAACACTTTTACTGAATCGCTAATAACCAGTATACGAATTTTGTAATAAAAAAAAGTAAATACAGTAGTACAAGTACAAGCAATTGAAACTTTTGAAGAGAATCTTGGTGCAATTGGTATTGAGAATCATTTTTAAATAATGGATGCTGATGATGATTAAGTTGGAACATATGGATACAGAAATACAAAGGAAACTTGGTCATATATTAGAAAAAATCTGCAAATTTTTTTCATTTAATCATGAGGTTAACAGATCAATAAGAACAATGCTCCTAATCTGTAAGTTTTTTTTCATGAAAATTCATATAAATATTTCAATAGCAAGAGGAGACAGAATGTCAGTAAATTTTTTTGGCATGACATCATTATCGTTGGAACAATCTGTTTAGTAACGCATTCTAAAAAGCTGTGATTTTTTTTACAATTAGAACTAAAAAACCACTTACGTGAAAAAAAAATTAATACGCAAATAGATCATATTTTGTAAACATGTGTCAGCATTTATTTTAATATGAAAATAGGATTGTTGTAAATACCTTCAACGAATTTTGTTAATTCAAAAATGAATCTAGTTCATTTAATGAATGTTAGTTAATTCAATCGTTAAATTAATTAGGTTCATTCGCTTATATAATTGTAAATTGTGTTTTTTTTTGTATTGATGAAGTTTTTAGAAACGAATTTTCGAAAGTTAAATATATAATTGGCGCAGTCTGGGTAGGATTCGTGCGGTCGCGAATTTTACTCATAGTGTGAGAGACATGAACTTCAGATCGCTGAAGACGTTTAAGAAATCGGAAAATTGTAGAAAAGAAGAAAGAAGAATATGAATTTGAAGAAAGAAGAGGAGCCAGGGACCTTGATCTGAGAAATACCTCCGTTATTTTTCATTCTTAGCGATGGAGGAGTTGCTTAAAGAAAACTTTAGATTATTCTAAAAATTTATAGGGGGAAAGATCATATTTTGTAAACACGTGTCAGTATTTAGTTTAATATAAAAAATAGGTTTGTTCAATGAATTTTGTTAATTAAAAAATGAATCCAGTTCAATCAATGAGTGTTAGTCAATCGTGAAATTAATTAAGTTCATTTGCTTATAAAATTGTGGATTGTGTTTTTTTGTATTAATAAAGTTTTTAAAAACGAATTTTCGAAAGTTAAATATATAATTCGAGTAATCAGTGTGACTTTAATATTATCTTGTAATTACGCACTTCATTTTATATGAATGATTAAAGACAACAATTACTTATTTACATTTAACGCCTTGTTCTTAATTCAATATTATTATAACATTATTTGATAAGGGAACAAAGCTTTAATAAATAAGGAAAGAATACTAAAATCACGTTTATAGGAAATGATATCTTTTTTTTCCTATCTAATGTTAAGATTATTATAACACAAAAAATGTCAAGCACATTGATAATAATAAACAGAACGATGTAATTTTTGGTGAAGTGGAATGTTGGAATGATAGGTAAAAGTTGTTCATTAAACATTTTTAAACATTCGAATATCTTTAAAATTACCTGCTGTGTTTGTATATGTAAATCTTTATTATTAAATTCTTTATTTTCACTATTCAATTTCATTGTCTTCATTCGCCCATGATCTAAAGAACTCCATATTTCCATTTATTTGAAGAAATTTATGAATTAAATAAATCTCCCGAAACCACGCCATAGCTTATCGCAGACTTTCTTACAGGAATATTTCGAAGAAATTGTGTACATACGCCTTCCGACAGCCAATAGAAATGCATTTAGGTTTACGATCCGATGTTTTCATTGGTAAACAGTGGAGATGATGAATTTTAATCAAGTCCACGTGCACTCACGGTTTTTTAGATGTTTACCGAATTATATACGGGAAGTAAACATTATTTGGTATCAATGCCGTACGTATTTATCAAATATTTCTCGCATAACTGTCTTCTGTAATTGATATTGGAAGAACTATACGAATTTAGTCCTTGAGATTACTCAACATAATCCCAAAGATCAGGAATTATATAACAAAGAAGAATGATCTAATATAATGTGCGTAGGCAACAAGTTTTAATTTTTCAGTGACAACTGTTACCCACAGCGTCTTGTAAATGTCTTATGGAATTTGGTATGAATAAAATCGTTGATTTATTCAGTTTTCCCAAACAAGAAACTTGGGACGAAAACTATTATTTTGTACACTTCCAAATAATTTTAAAATATGTTTTTTTTGCTTGTTTTTATCATCTTTAACAAAAAGTTGGCAGCCAAATTCTGATGTTATGTTTCTTTATTGACTTACTTTGAATTTGGTTGTTTTAAAAAGTAATTGTATTAGTTCACATTGTATAATATGTTACGAAGTAGTTAAGTACCCTCTTATATGTATCAAATTATACGGGGGATCACCGAAAGGTTACCGCAACGTGAGGTTTGAATTTGGACAAGATTTGAAACTTCTGAAGATATAATATGGCTGATTTAATTTCAATAAGAACATTAACAGTTAACTAAGGAGTATAGGTTATTGAGATTGCAGTTTGAACAACGCAATCATCTGGAGTTTTTACAAAAAAAAATACGAATTTGAAAGAAAATTTGATTAATCGTAAAATAAATATTTATACTTATTATGTATGTAAAACAATGTTTATTTGCATCTGTAGGATGATAATTTCAGTCAATAACATATACCTTTATGAGTGATTTCATATTCTAAAGAAAATTTAAGCAGGAAAGAATATTATGTCAAGTTCATTGGATTTCATCTGCAGTAAAGTTTTTAATCGCCACAAGAAAAACTTGAGTTGAGACTTTCCGAGTAATTTGTGTAAAGGGAGGGTTCAATTTATAAAAAAGGTTTCAAGCCTAAATAAGTTTCGAAATACCTGGGTAAATATTTAGTAAAGTTTTTTAACTTACATTATGCCGTTTTCTTCTCTCATAGCTTTGGTGGAGAAATTGGTATGTGCCCCGGCTCCGTTCCAATCACCTTCCATTGGTTTGGGATCGAAGGTTACAATAACACCATAATCTTCTGCTACTCTGTGCAAAATATATCTAGATACCCAGAGTTGGTCTCCAATGGAAATTCCTTCGCATGGACCTACTTGGTATTCCCACTGAAACGACAAAAAATAGAACGTTTTTATAAATATAAAGAAAAGTTGTACATTTTGATATTATACACTTGGAAATCTATAACTGAGATCCTAGTTGAACGTCCAAGCAAAAAAATAACAGAAAATATTCTTTACACTTGTAAAACTAATGCTATGTACAAAATAGAATTTATACAAGTCCAGCCATTTCAGTTATTCCAAATATTTAAAATTTTATAAAATGTATAATTGAAAAAAATTTCACATAAGACAAGCCATTTTATCATTTTTGGACCCTATTATGACTCCTACCAAGCTGATTCACTCGTAAGATTGGAATCAGCAATAATTCTTTAAGAGCGTGGTGGATGGAAGCATCTGGTATGAGACAATCAAATATGCACATTGATATATCATCTGCCTTTCTTATCAAACATCTGTTCCACTTAAACAGACGCGAATTTGACTGGTTACTAGCCTTTCAACAGGACAAAGTCACCTAAGATGCCATCTCCACACTATAAGCATCAAGAACGATCCAGAATGTAGGAAGGAGGAAGAAACTGCAGACCACGTCATGGGTAAGTGCCCAGTACTCACATATGCAAGTTTCAAACACTTTGCCTAGTGACGTTAAAATGCTTGAGTCAAAGTGCCCGATTGGCTTTTACAAGAATATCGGCCTTTGGTAGTTTCAAGTAGGTCATGACAGGTCTATTAGAAGGCTTGTGTTCGCATTAGTTCCTGACCGCCCATAACTATGGATATGTTGATATCTAGGGGGTGTATCATAGCTGCATGACAAAGCCAATGCTTATTTAGATTTTTTTCTAATCCTTGGCGAAACCATATAGAAACATCACGAAAATAGTGAATTTACTTACTATTTACTAAATAATCAAATCATATAAAGAGTTTTTATCTCGTAGAGATAAAGATCATACCTAAAATTCTCCCTGTATATTGTTCAAGTTTCAGTTTATTTTTGTCTCGCAAGATGCTAGTTTGAGTCTCGAAACGTTTGTTTGACAGTGCGTTTTAGCGTAGTGGTAGTAAAAGAATTTCGGAAGTAAAAATTTTTAATAAATGTTGCCGACAAAAACTTTCACATTTAAAAATAATTTCTTAGCTATACATTTCTAATAAAATCAGTCGAAATACTCTAACCTTGGATTACTTTACTGATAGAAATTTATCAAATACGTTTCTGGAAATGGGGAAATTTTCAAATCTTGAAATCCTACTAATTCCGTCCCCAAATATATCGGAAGATCAATGAGATTTTATATTCAAAGCAAAACACATAAATAATATGTTTATACACAAAAAAAACTAAAACTGCGTAGGAGTTACACGTGAACTAAATGTTTGTTTTCAAGTGACTCACTTTCTACAACGTATTCAGATCGTAAAAAAACCATGGCTGTGTTAAAATATTTGGAACAACTGCTTTACCATAGAGATAATAAACATATTTTTTTAAGGTCAACGGTCATATGTATGCGTATATACGATAAAACATTGTAAACAATTGATATCAACTATAGAATTAATTATACCCGACCTTAAGCATCTACATGAAACAAACACGTTTTTTTTTCATCTTCTAGAAACAACGAACCCATATCATAATATTTCATTATTTCAATTTCATTCATTCAATTTTGTATGATGTAACTAACTTCTTATACATCTAGAAGTGATTGGTTTTTTATTTTATAGGTATTTTCAATTCCGTCAACTGATAACTGACCGCTAGAAATCACTATCGTTTTTCGAATTTTTTGTCGTTTTATTTATATATTATATCAACAATGTCGCTCAAATAGTTTCGTAAATAAATTTTTTTCTACGGACGCTATAAAATCTTTTAATCGCTTCCAAACGTTCAGATCGAAGAATTCCCCACGCAGTGAGAAATATCCCATATTAAAGTGAGAAATAATTTAATATGATAACCCAAGTCAACCATCAATTGTTACATGTTAACAACGCTATTAAAAATTGAATTGAAATACACCTCTACTTCACACAAGAAGAGGAAAATGACCCTACAAAGTACGATTGTTTCCCTGAACAACTACCTCAATAAAATAATATTTCTTTGCCACCCGACTGACCAACACCTGACCCAGGGAATTCCAAGCTATCTTTTTTTAGGAATTCCACATTTCCTTTTTATATAACTGTCTTAATTTCCTAATAGCACGCTATTAGCCTTATACTCTCTAATATACATTGTAGCACGTTTTATAAGAAACCAATATTTCTACGTAACTCTACCTACCTGTTTCATGACACCCGTATTGAGCGGAACAATCGTTCACCCGGCATTGCTGAGAACGCATCTTTAACAACGCCTAAGTCGACTCTAGGCCTAGTCGCCTAGAGGTAAAACGACTAGTCCTAATATCACCGAAGGCGAAGTGCCCAGATTGAGTAATTACACAAAAAACTAAAATGCAGCAGGAGTAGATGTAGGAGTACACTCAGAAACATTCATCTGCTCAGTAAAAATTGTATGAAAATACAAACGAACTTGTTTGATAATATGAAACTGGCAATATTCCACCGTATTGGTTCAAGAAAACATTTGTGGTCATTCCGACAAAGCATAAGGTTAGGTAAACCTTATGACCAAGTGTTAAAAACATTTTTGAAGAATAATATAAAACAGAGTATAAAAAACCAATCAATTTGATTTTCGAAATAGATTGGGTACGTGTGACGCGTTGTTTACGGTTCAAGTGCTGGTTCAAAGATTTAGATACATAAACCTCAACGTTTATATACGTCCTGTCGATTTTGAAGATGCTAGACATTGTGAAAAGTCACCTAAAGAAGTTCGCCTAAGGGAGCATTGTATCTTCAATGCTTTTTAATTTGTACTTTGTTTTAGAGAGCGTTGATGGATGAAAGTGTCTTGGTTCATGGAAATATTGCCAATAATATATCCTATGCTGATGATACTCTTTTTATAATCAGCTCGTTTGAGGAATTATAGAGGCTCATTGACTGTCTTGTTATAATCTGCCAGACTTACGGATTGAAACTTAACACAAAGAAAGCTAAATATATCGTCAAAACATAATAATAAAATGTACTAGAAGAAGAAATCAAGTTTAATAACATATGAATAGATCAAGTAAAAATATTAACGTACTTGCGTGAAGATACGAGTAAGAATAGCCAAAACTAAAGCAAGTAGTAGCCATAATCTTAACATTGATCTGTGAATGAGATTGTATGTATTTCCAGTGGTTTTATATGGCTCAGGGGAAATCTGATCAAACGTTTGGAAGCGTTTGTGATATGGGTTCATCGCCTTATTTTGATAGGTTGTTTTGATACAGTTCCAAACATCGACGTTGTTGAGTTCAAAGACAAAACTCAATGGTTCAAGAAGTCAACAACACAGTCATTCCGCGCAACAGCAATTAAAGCAATGTTAGTCAATATGATAGTCAAAGAAGATAACCGGCGTTTGTTTGTGTTTCAAGATGGATTTTTGGTAAAGGAAAACTAGAAAAGTTTCCTTTGTATTTAAATAATATAGTTTAGATCATACCTCACTATTTTACTCCTATTCTGATAGTTAGAATGTGATTCACTAAGTTGATCAAAACAAATCAGTTATATATTTCATATTTACTTATATAGATAAAAATTTCAACTTACTTGGGCTGGCATAACCTCTGCGTTGGTTCCTGATATATTAATCCCAGCATAAAGACAACACCTGTAATGCGCTTCAACAATATCACGAGCATAAACTTTGTTAGCACCAACACCACAGTAATAAGGTCCTTGAGGCCCAGGAAAACCGTTCTTGGGCCAACCGAGAGGTCTCAAGTCCATATCCAACAGCGTGTATTCTTGTTCAATACCGAACCAAGGTTTCTGATCTTTTGCGGCTTCCATCGCTTGCAAACAAGTTATCCGGCGATTCGTTGATGTTGGTTGTTTGTTGTATTGATAAGTATCGCATAGGACTAGTTTATTGTTTCCTCTTAAGAAAGGATCTTTGTAAATGGCTACAGGATGAAGGTAAACATCTGAATTAGATCCTTCTGCTTGATTCGTTGAACTTCCGTCAAAGTTCCATATTGGTAATTCTGAAAACCAAAATTAAATAGGGCTTTATTAGGCTGAAAGTAACCATTTTTGATAATAACAGTTGGTGGTGGATTGAAATGGGATTTTTGATATGTTGTTTGAAAATTTTTAGGTGTTACTGAAAATGAAGTTTTTTTCAAATTATTTGCATCATTTTATGGACGACTACAACCAAATTTGAAATTATGCTGGCTCACATTTCAATCAAGAAACACGTGACTCGAATCAAACAATCAGAACTAAGAAGGCACAAAAGAATTGAAGAAGTAACGTAAGTATAAGCTCCAAAAGAACTGACGCTACAAAAGGCATAAATATCTCGAAAAGTATGAAAATAATTACTTATACCTAATCCAATTCCAATCCAATGGAATAAAAAATTGAAAAGTCTTAGCTATTTGGTAATAACATATATGTATAATAAAATTTTAAATAACAAGTCGTTTCAGATTAATTTATTTATATTCCAATTCGTGAAATAGCTAATAAACGAGTTATTTCTATGAATATAATTTTCCAAACGAACCAAGTTGCTAATATTTTCCGAAAAACAACAGAGAATCAACTCGTAAATCAAGGTCACGTGAACATACGATGAATGTTGACACATATACACACGGCGGCGAGTGACTATGTCCATTGTTTTCAATGTATCAAGAAAACCTGCCAAGTTGGATGTTTACCAAGATTCCGAGACCATGAAATTGACAATGAACGGTTGTGAGAATTTAATGGACGTTAATTAATTAGAACACTATTCTCATCAACGAAATTAGTAATGTTAAGTATAACTGGAATGTATTATTTTTTTTGTGGGGAAAATTACAATATAATAATTGATTCAAACTTTTTAATAACTGTAACTTTGACAAGAACTTGATATTACAAGCAAAACCATGTCCTATCTCGGTCTTTATCAAAATATATGTTTATAAAGTTCGAAATAGCTCGAAACGTCAATTTTTTTACAATTTTTGAAAAGCTAATTTTCAATCAGAAGAAACCTTAAATTAAAGTTTAAGAAGGGAAAAACTGAATAAATTTTTATGACTATACCGCATTACCAAAAATAAGTTACTTTACAAATAAAAATAAATAGTATACCCCATTCGGTAAAAATTTGAATGCCACACATTTAGGCCAATTTTGGTGCCAACAGCAATCGTCCTAAGTACAGGGTGGCGCAATAAATAAATATATAAGGTACAATTAAATACATAAGGGATTGTCGAATTAAAAGAAATGATGATTAGGTAAGTTTATTTTGAAAAAATAACATCATCTAAATGACGGCCCTCTCAAAGACGGCGACGCAGATTTGTGAAAACTCTTGTCAATAAATTTGGGGTAATTGCTACCATTATTTCCTGGCTGACTGAATGTCCCTCGGATCGTTCATGTAGACTTTATGTTTGAGGTGTCCCAACAAAAAAATCAAGAGGCGTCAAGTCAGGGCTACGTGGGGGCTACCTCTTTTGGAAATTAGTCTCGCAGGAAGCATCTGTCTCACAGTCGCCATAGAGTTTGCGAACCCATTTAAATGAAATTTAACCTCATCTGAAAAAAGAATGTAGTCAGAAGTGGAAAATTCCTGTATTAACTGGAGCTTATAAGGATGCAGTTTAAGATCCAACTTCAAAATTCGCAGTAAACTTCATCGCGACAAGTTTAAAGCCGCCGATCGCTGCGGAGTAGACTCCTTCACTCTATCAATATTGTCTGTGGTCCTAGACGTTCTTGGACGACCTTTTGCTGGTGGTTTAAACGTGTAAACGGTCTCTTCAAAACGCTCAACCCATATTTTAATTAAATTTGCACCCGGAGCTCCATTAATGTGTCTTAATCCATATTCTGAACTATATAGTCGCCTTGTCAAGACGTATGAACGACCGTTCTTGTAAAACGTGCGAACACCAAAAACGCGACGCTTTCCGTGGAAGTGGCTCATGGCTACTAAAACTCCACGAGTGTTGGGGGTTAACCGACCAATGTCGGTTCTCATCGTTCGTCTTGTCGATCACACATTGATCTATGAAGAGTTGTAACCCTTTTTACAAGGACTCTTCTACAGAATTGATAGATGTCATTACGCCAAAGCACCCAACGCAATATCTTTTTTACGTCTAGACATTTCAACGTTGGCCTAATGTAGAAAGAAATGATCTTGACGCCTCCACGAACGTTACATGATTAAAGTTTCGTCTTGGTTTTCATGCCTCACAATCTGGGGAGCTCAAGTGTTATATAATTCCGGCGCCAGTGTGAAAAATATCGATGCAGGTATGAAAACGTTTGATTGGATATGTGTCATTATTTGAGACAGAATCGTCCTTGGGCATTGTGAAATAAAAATAAAATTAGCTCAAGAAATATACAAGCTACTAAAAATAGTGTTGAAATACCATAGTTATTACTTATAATTGCGTGAAATTAATATAGTATCAGAATTGACAAAAAAGCTATATTTATACGTATAATTAGTGATTAAACCAATTAATAGCATATTATTATGGTTTAAATCATAACAGAAACATGAAATTATTTAAAAAATTGTAGAAATGGCCTGTGGCATTGCATGACAATAAGTGATTTTTTACGCAACATTTATATCAGTTAGATTGAAAAAAAATATTGCGTGCAGTTTATATTTATGTTTATAATGAGTATAATTGATGAAATTATTGAAAAGTACTATTTTAGCAATATTATTATTACGTTAAATTGAAATAATGTAATGGTATTCATAATAAGAAAAAATCAGATACATTCGAAACTGAGCTACTAAAGGTGTGGTGAAAAAAAATCCGTACATTTTTAGGCAGCTTGGCAGTTGTCAAATATACCAAGTATGAACATTGTAGCTATGTAAAACTTTATTTTTAAGTATGGAAAATCTTGATGAAAACGAACGCTTTTTGATTGAAAGAAAAGCAAAAAAAAATGCTAAAAAAGAAGAGAGAAACTTTGGTTAAAGCGGCTCACGAGACACTGGGATTCGGTGTGCGAAAATTCTGAAGAAAACTCGAAATCGATAATCCACTTCCTAAATCAACGAAATGTAATTCAAATATTAAGAAAATCGGATTCCAAATATTCTGAAAAGCAACACAAATCAAAACTTAGTTAGTTAGTCTCAGAGTATTCGCCCCCTAAAGGTTTGAAAATCATCACTTTTGTCAGAAAGGCGAGGAGGTGAATTTAGAAGTGTATTTTGAAAGACACATAAAGTTTAACTTGAAAGTGTTGTTATGGTTAGCGATTTCTCCTCGTGGTCGTTCTTCAGCATAAACTTGTCCTTCTGGAAATTCTATAACCTTCAATATATATGAAAAAGAAAGTGTTAAATCTAGATTAATGCAGTTCACAAAGAAATAGGATCCTAAAGGGAATTTGATGTTTTAGGTAGATATATGGCACTGCTCATTATGCGAAAGATGTTATGGAACTTTCGCAGAATTGAATATTTTGTTTATTGAGAACTCGCTCAACAATTGGTCGCATATTATGAAGAAAGTATGGTCACTTCCTTGTAACAACACTTCTCTCTCGCGAATCATCGTCTAGTTTCTTACTCTTAATCAATCTCTTGTGAGCTTCTTAAAATGCATAAAAAAATCCCCTTTCGTTTTATGTGATAGTGATGAGTGACTCGTAGAGCCTGGAAACTATTTCTACATCTACATTGACAACTTTTAAATATTTAGAGACTTTAATAAATTGTTGTTGTTAATTTATAAAGTGCGAATTATTAAAAAAAACAGCTTGAATGGATTTTCTGTCCCCTCATTTCACAATTTGAAAATAAACATCAGTAGAAAACTGGTACTCCTATCGAAAAGCTTCAAATAATTCACTAGATTGTTCAGCTGGATGAACAACAAGCAGATACTTTGATTAGCTTAGACATAAAGAAAACTCTAATTTTACGCATAAATCGCAACCTATTTCAATCTTTTATGTGCTCAACTTATTCGTACTCCCAAGTCTGACTATGCGCTTTTAATTTCCTATATAGTCCTTCAGATTCGAACATCGGAGGGTTTAGCTCTCGGAATCAGTAGATTGGTACCATTATCAAGAAACTCCCTTCGTTATACTCCTGGACCAGAAAGAAATGGCTTAAAAATATGATCATTCTTCTCCACACCTATACATTTCTGAACTTATTCGTAATTAATTTCTAATCATACTCTTCAAGTTCTTCAGTAAAAGTCACACTTTCAGTGCTGATCTTCTAACCGATCTTATAATGCCTCATAAAGTCATGAAAAATTCAATATGAAAAAATTTCGAAGAAAAAAGCTCATTTTAGTTCTGACGAATCTACTTCAACCGCTTACTTTACTCCAAACTTATAAAAATTCCTCTATAGCCAATCCCAATAAGATTTCAATATGAGAGGTCTCCTGGATGTCTCCCACTCCTAACAGTCCTCATTTCATGAATGACTGAAGTGAATTCTGTAATTTAACAATGTGTTTCAAAGAAGAGTTTTCGTAAAAAATGTATGTTGTGTTAATTTTCGACGGTATATCGTCTACAACTTATTTGGTTAGTTAGATTTATGGAAACTTATTGATGTACAAATCGTTCAAAGCAGTCTAATCTTATCTTTGTTTATATTTATTACCAACTAACATATTAAATGAAATGTCTTAGAAATTTCGAGATGTGATTGACATCGCTAAATAAGAAAATATCTAGAATGTTCGAGTTTGGTATGAAACGTTTACAAAAAATTGATGGTTTCAGTTAATTTCGGTTCAGTACTATAGAAAAATAGAAGTGAATTTAGTTGAAAAGTAATCATTGATAAAAATAGGCCAAGATAATTAATTTCATCAGTCTGATATCGGTACTTTTAAAAATTGGATCATTGCCACTGTTTGTGAATATTTAATTCAACTTAGTTACAGAAAAGAAAGTGAAACTCAGTTCGGTCTGCCAAATTTTTACATTAGACAGAAATACGCTCCTCTTATTGATTTCATTTGATATCATTTCATTGATTGAAAAATGAAAGTTGATGAAACTGTGTATAATTATTGGATTCAACTGTATTCAAAAATTACCTCACTAACCGTGAGCATTCTCATATCACTGCAAATGTCTTCATTTGTAACAAACCACGGGGTATAATAGCATGTCACACATAGCACTTTAGACCTGGAACTTTAAGCCCGAGGTATTACCTAGACGTAGTTTCCCAAAGTTGCAGACGGTATATTCAGAATGGTTTGAAGATATGTCGGTTTTTTTAATACTTTTGACTTATCAATAAGACAATATATAAAAGTTATTCATGTTAAAGTTTTGTCCAAATTTATACCTACAGGTACAGGTACACACATTCAGCGGTAAGAATTTGCTTACTGACTATGTATCTTGAGATGGTAGTCCGCGAAACTAACAGTAAATGTTATGTGCTCTTTAATATGCCAATTTGTAGCCAATTTTTCAATTGCTTCTTCTATGGGATCTTTATGTACAAATAATACAGCTTTATCATCAGTCAACGTTGTCAACGTCAGGTTGTTATTTGTAACTACCTTATGGTATTTCCGATCAGGTACAGTTGAGTTTGTTCGTTTTCGTATCGTACACAGAAATTAAGTCAAATACGATTTTAGAATGTTATACGAAGAACCTTTTAACAGTAAACTTAAATACTGACAGAGAAGCTTCTATGTTCTATAAAGTTACGTATAACATATTCAATACACAATATTAAATATTTTTCATGTAATCTTGCTTTATTTACGTTCAGTTTTTATTTTATTTAAAAATTCATCGGGGATATTGTGTTTACTTTAAGTAGATATAACAATGTTTTACTTTGTTTTTGAATACGCACGGAAAAATACGCAGATTCTTTAAAACAACGATAGATACAAAATAATTTTGTACTAAAAGAATCAGCGCGAGAACGAGGAATAATTTTTTGTTCGTCACTCTAATAGTTCCCATTAGAGTTTTTATAGTATCAACACTGATTCTTTCTTAGAAGGTGTGATGGTGATGAGACTTGCTTCCATTTGAAGATTTCGGTTATAAGAATAAATATAAATGAATTGAGTGGAAATAAGTATTCAATTCACTATTTTGTGACAATGATTTCGAATTAAAAATATTTTCCGATACGATAAATCCACTGGCACAATCATTTCCTTTTTGTAGACCACCCGTACGTTCATTTAAAAGGAAACACAGATCAGGATCTAGAAGATTGGAGGCTTATATTCTATATGTATGTGGAAAAAATCATAAGTGGTCTACAGTAGAACTGAAACTGGGAATCAAAAATGAAAAACAAGTTTTTCTAATGGAAAACAATGGAAACATAAAACTGATTTTGATAGTTTATACACTGATTCGACTTCATCGAAACAAGTATTCAATTCACTATTTTGTGACAACGATTTCGAACTAAAAATACTTTCGGATACGATAAATCCACTGGCACAGTCATTTCCTTTTTGTAGACCACACGTACGTTCATTTAAAAGGAAACACGGACCAAGATCCAGAAGATTGGAAGCTTATATTCTATATGTATGTGAAAAAAATCATAAGTGGTCTACAGTAGAACTGAAACTGGGAATCAAAAATGAAAAAAAAGTTCTTCTAATAGAAAAAAATGGAAATATAAAACTGATATTGATAGTTTATATACTGATTCCTTTTAAGATGGTGTAAAGGTGATGAGACTTGCTTCCGTGTGAAGATTTCGGTTATAAGAATAAATATAAATGAATTATGTGGAAATAGTTCTTACCTTTAGGATCTGATGGAACAAAATCCAATGTCCTAGTTTTACATCTAACATTTTCACCAGAACCGTCAATCCAAATATACGTAGCTTGACATTTTCCATCTGGAGTGGGTAGAGTTAAATAATGCTGAATAAGAGTTTTATCTAGAGCTGCGTTGGGACTAGATTCTAACATTTTTGCCATTTTCAACTGTAACAAAAATACACATACAAATACTACAATATATTTATATAAATATTATAAAATGTGTAGCTTCTAAAGACACAAAGAATTATAGACATACAGCTATTTTACAGGAAATGAGTAAAGTAAGAGAAAGAGGAATAAAAGAAGGAGCTATTAGCTCAGAACGTACTGTAGAATCACTGAAACAGATTTTAAGATAATGGGAAGAGAAATCCATTATAGAGAACAAGTAAATATCAATCTTCACAGAAGAAACAGAAGCCGTTGTGTATGTAACATGTGATATCCTTCAAGCAGAAATTTACAGACAGACTGTTAAGGAAAAGTGGCGAATCAAGCAGAAAACCAACAATCTACACCGAGAGCGAGGTAACAAAAACAAAATAAGAAATTGTAATAAGCTATTGTGAGGCACTTTCTTGTATTTTTGACTCCTTTGGTTGGTTACCAGGGAGGTGTAAGGCACTCTGAAGCAGAAAATGGCACTAAGGAATAGGATGCCGAATAGATATGGTCCATGGAGTTATTAGAAGATGAGCTTGGTATTCGAATCAATCATTAGGATATATGATCAAACATAAGTGTTTGTACGAGATTTGGTCAAGAGTCAATGAAGAAAAAAAAGATAATAATGTTACGAAATATTTAATCCAAAAGGCCATTGAAGTGATCACTGGATATTGTCACAATGCTGCAGAATTGGGGAGAGACTATTTAAAAGAATGTAACGGAGAAGAAAAGTCCAACGAACATAGTCTTTGCGAATATCCTGTCTTGACAAAAAAACGACTTCAAATGCTATGAAACTTCATAGATAGAAGATAGTCTCAAAGAATTAGCAGAATTAGAAAAAGTAAAAAAACTCATTGTGGATTGAAGATTATTAAAAATAAGCTATAAAAGGTGAGTGAACCACGATCAAACTATGTTCTGGTTATCCTTAACAACCTAACCCAACCCCATTCACTTCTTTTTTTATGTTGAAAGCACCGTTGAACTTTTTTTTGCCTGATACTGATGCTATAAAAACAGACCTTAATTTCGTATTTTTACTGTTTTCACAAATTCGTGAATAGGCATGCAGTGCATACACTAGTAATCTTTTCATTAGGAAAATCTGCTTAATCTTTTGAGTACTAATCGAGATAAAAAATTATCAAGTGGATATTTCCACTTTTAAAACGCAATTTCTCAATACCATTATCTACATTAAAATTGTGTAACATATTGATTTATTTACGAAAATCTATACGAAATTATTTGTTTAGCATTTGAAACTAAAACAACAATCAAAAAGAAAATAAAAACTTACGGAATTATGCATGAAATTCTAACTAAAAACGTTTTTCCAAAATCCAAAGAAATTTCACAAAAAACAATACCGTAACGATATAAGAAACATCGCTCTCTTAGATACAATCTCTATAATGATTCTGGAGAAAAATTGTAACAGGAAAAATTGGAAGAAAAAGTGTTTATTGTGACGTTGTGTAGTGGGAGCGTGTTGTCGTTATTTTTAGAAAGATCTTTGTAGTGAACGTGTTCGATTTTAGAACAAGGAAACGATCACGAGAGACCTGTTGCTTAGGGAATATTCGACGATTCTTTGTTTATTATAGATAAAAACAACTAAAATTTCATAAACACATCTATTTTCAGGTGAAAAGTAAGTGGAATTCATTCAATTATATGATTGTTATAGATAATAATGACTGTTGCTTGATTCGACCTGAATTGCTTTAAATAGGTTAGTTCAAATCTGAAGTATTTATAAAGAAATAATAAAGTTTCCAAAAATTACAAGCAATACCAATATCAATTATTTTGAAAATTATGTGAGTCGCAGGAATAAACCACCTTAAGTATACGAAGTTGACTTCAGGGCTTTTTGGAAACTATAAATCGGGTTCAATTAGATAACACAGAACAAGATTTAGATCATAATTTCCGAATTTTTGGTGGAAATTTCATATTTAAAACATGATCGACAAAAACTTTTGAATATTATGACTTCTTCGTGCGTTAATTCTTCGATGATATTTACTTGTTATATATTTTAGGTGTTTAATAATTGTTGAGCAGTTATCAACGATTTACGTACTTAGACATATTTTTCACTAAAGTTTGATACTAATAGGCTATTTTTATACTGAAATACCGGAAAGTATAAAAACCGCAAACCTCAGTAACCCATCAATAATACAGTTAATGAGAATTAATAGTAGACAGCCAAAAACCATAGACAAATTAAACAACCTGCCAGCTGATCGAATTTACCCACTGGTTTATCAGTACAGAAAGGCTCCTATATGACTAGAACCCGTTCAGTTTCTGAACAACAATGAACGGATCCGAGTTAGTTTCCGAACGTTCAGATTAATAAGTGGTTAACTCTATCATAGATCATACATTCTACTGCAGTTTTAGTGGAAATATTTAGACATAAATTCCTTAGACTTACCCATTGTCTATTCAATAGTTTTGGGAATATTTAGAGCATTTCTAAAAATGATAGCAGATATAATGTGGGGACAGATGGCAGAAAATGCTCTAGGAAAGTATTTATGTAGAAAAAACATTTAGAAAAAGTAATTCTGATGTTTGGTTGAAAATAGTACAAGACACTGAAAGAATAATACAGAATTGGTGGGATATAGAAGTGGGATTTGATAGAGGAGATGTGCCTCCATTTATTATCAATATAGATAATAATGATGTTTATAATAGTTTCTACAGGATAATTAATGAAGTAGTAATGAGTTTTCTCATATTAAACTTGATGAATTTCTCAAAAAAAATATTCAGCAACTTGTTACTGCAATATTCTGGTTATTGCAACATTCAAAATAACTTTTGGATTTTAAAAAATAAAACACTAAGTACTAAAGGGTATTCATCAACTATTTTACGTATGTACCTTGTGGTTAATACTGCAAGCTTAAAGATGTGCTACTTATTTGCTGGTTATGTTTCAATAACTACAGCATCTCCTCCAATCCTATCTTCTTTCAGAAATCAAGATTGGAGGATTACTTTATACAGTAGGCAAATACTTTCACAATTCATACACTCCCAGACATTTCATCCTAGATTTATCTAGAGCAACACAACTATGTGAGCAGATGTCTTAACATCATTTGACAAAGTTCGATTAGGATACGTTATTATTCTGGTTTTATTTTTACTCAAGATCGTTAATTAGATAGACATATTGTGATTATTATTTCTCGGTTATATCTTCGGGTGTCTTAAACCTTATAGATCTCTACACTGTTTAGATGTTTGTAACTTAATTATTACCAACCTAATAGTTTAGATGGAAAATAAATCAAAAGTTAAGTAATGAGATTTCACATGTCTTGAGACATCATCGTCTTCTTAATGTTAGAAGATTTAAACATTTACAATCGAATAATTATTATGACTTTCATTTTCAGTGCCGAAACATTCATTGCCCACATTAGAAAAATAAGTTAAGATGTGAGATCAAGAATTGAGTTTTTGGAGGGTTCTAATTTCCTCTGCAAGGCTTGAATTGAGATATTTTTAATGGGGTGGTCTTCGTGGGGTGCCGTTTGCCTTTACGTGTAGTATAATTTAGTTTACTTGTCGAAACAAACTCAAAAGACAATGAAAGGATACAACTTGTTACCTACCCTGTGTACATTATCTTAATTGAATATGCATTTCTGGAAGAACGCTTTCCTGGTTCCATCGTTAAAAAGTTGTTAACTGAAGACTTGAAGTATATTTCAATTTTATTCTAACATGTAATTATTGCATTTTAAGTAGGGATCAACCTTAGAAATTAAGTTTTAATTACATTTTTATTTGGAAATACGTTTTTATACAAATGATACAAAAATTTTATTAAAAAAACAAGTAGAATTTTTTTCTCGATGACTATCTTTCGATTATCGTTCATATTTTTACAGAATATTTGTCTCTAAATCTTAAAGGATTAAAGTATGATCTTCATCAAGATAACTAAGTTGTGGTGAACCAAAAGCGATTTTTTAAAGTCCATAGCGTTGTTATAATCATTCACAATTCCTAAATACTGTATTATCTGAAGTATTTTCGTAAATTAATTCACTCGATAGAATCCAACGCTATTTTTGAGTTTATTTTATTATTTCCTACGTTACTTTGATGGATTGATAAACCACCACACTTGTTGATGATATTATTAGAGAAATACTAGCTTTTACACGCGGCTTCGCTCGCATCGAATCCATTAATCAGAAATCATTATAAAAGAAAAGAACGAACTCTGTAGCTATATTAGAACCTGAGATATAGATCTTTGAATGTAGAAAAATTGTCAAAAACCTACAAAAATCCATAACTCCACATTGAATGTCCGCGCCTAGCTCCTCTCCAACTCAACCGATTTAAGTGTTCAAAAAAAGGATGTTTCAGCGAGTGTTCGTAAATCAAAACGAACTCTGTAGCTATATTAGAACCTGAGATATTGAGGATAGAACGTGTGTATGTGAAAAACTCCCATAAGTAATGTACAGGGGGAAATCGCATTTGAGTATAACTTGAGAATGGTTAAAATTAGATGAAATCCGATGGTTGATGGCTGATCTGTGCATCAATACCTTTCATTGAAAAAAACAATTTAGCAAATCGGTTGGGGAGAACGCCTAAACGTTCTCGGAAATCATCAATTTTTTTAATATATAAGATATTTGTATAATAATATATATATTATCAAATGTATTGCACTAATTGATAAAAAAATCACATTATTCATAACTGTATGTTTTTTCAAGGTCCAGAGACTTCAAATGGCATATTATATAACGATAGTGACGGTTGACCTTTCCTTATGGTGTAAATATCGATACTTTGCGTTTATCTAAAAAACTGTTTGATGTATAAAAACGTTATTTCGACAAAAGTTGTAGAGAATTCAATTTTCTATAACATAAATAGTAATTAATGTTAACGAAATCTTGAATTCACGAACAGAATAAAAGACTTTGGGGACAACTTTTAGAATGCTAGAATGTTTACAGGTTTCATGGTCATAACCTTATATATATTTTCAACGCGCTTTTATTACTTTCACCAATATGTTTGTAACTCACTTTTTGGTCTCGATTTTGTTCTACTTTGAGCGGTATAACTTGATTTAAACTTTGCACACTCTGCGTTTCGGAATGAAAACATTATTTGAGATCAAATCCTAAATTTAGATATTACCAATTTGGCGAGAAATAGGCATCGAAACCAGTTGTTTAGTTTCACTAGTTAAGTTATCCTGAAAACTCGTATCGCATTTGTATTTCAGTAACTTAGAGATGATAATAACCTGAATGGTTAGCGAATTTTTCCACAATGATTTCCCGCCCATGTGAGATCGAATGAGAAAATTTTTTTCGTGTCACAGCATTATTTTCACGTCACTCACTCTAGAATTTTTTGCATCAAGTCCCTGTATATATCTCAATAGTTTTTACATACATTGGATACATATTGTTTTCGTATCTAGAGGCAGTGCCCCCCATAATCTTCACTTTAAGTACTTCGTCGGTTATTTAATCTCTCGTAAATGAGGTTCGGATTGAAGTTGCAACTTGTTAACGCTGATACTTAAATGTTATTTTATTATTATTTAACTGATGATGAATAAAATTTTAGGTGAAGTAGTAGAAAACTTAAAAATCTGGTATTTAAGCTACAATTATTAGTTTCAAATTGATATATAGGAAGTCTCTGTTGTGAATGGTACTGGAACTGATCCACTTACAAAGAAAAATTGGAAAAGATGTGATTTTCTATATAGTCTTTATTTAGGTTATTATATTTTTTCTTTAAAATTACGGCTTCTATCTAGTGCTGGGGAATATCAATTAAGAAGCTTGATTGCAAGCAATATGGTCTCGTTTTTGATTGGGTTTAATTAGAATTGTTTTTCTTCACCTTCTAGTGTCATTTTACTAATTTTTTATAACATTTCCGCATCTGTCAATCTATTAAATATTATGATATAAAATCTATTTAAAAAAATTCGTTATAATAATTATCGATTCTGTTTTTAAGGTTTGTAATAGTGAACAAATCCTTAAGAATCCTGCTGGTTGACGATGTAACTGATATGATTACACAATGAGGTCAAGAGATCATTAACGTCAAATTAGATTATAATATGTTTTAGATAAACATTGTTTTGTAATTATTTAGTAATAATTGTTATCAGTACAGCTTATAAAACAATATTATATTATTTTAAGTGTGAAATATTGATAGTGATTGAGAGACGTACCACCCTCTTTATTTCAATCCCTATAGAAAATTCAAAAATAATTCACAAAGACCTCATAACGAAACCTTTATCAAATAATAAAAATACCCCTGAAAACAAAATTCTTGAAAAATATAATGAGTTATAATTTCGAATGGTGGTGTGGGCTGAAGACTCAAAATAAAACTGCCCAAGTGTTTTTTAAGATGCCAACATATGATACATTATAACTCCAATGTTGACGAAGATAAACTAGTAAACAATATAAATATCTATACATGTATATATAAATGAATAGCATACTCTGCATTTAAGACAAACTATATAACATAAACAAACAAGACCATTGTTGTATAAAACAGAAGGACAATGAAAAAGTTGAGTTGGAAACCAATAAACACACTTTTTAAATTATTAGACTTTAGTCAAAAGAACAGGGTCCTTCACGACGAGCTGAATCGATATGTATATGGGAAAGTACTGAGACTAGTGTTCTGAAAATTTACTTGCATGGGTTTTCCGAAATGCTCGTTTGAGCTAAAATAATTTAATAATATATATAATAATAATAAAATAATAAAAAATAATAAAAAAATATTAAAAAAAAATAAAATAATAAAAAATAATAAAATAAAAATAAAAAAGTGGACCCAAACTTCGTTATCTTGAACGGAATGCTATGGTTTTTATTAAATTTTTGGAATCTACGCGAAATTTCAATATAATTTTATATAAGGCATCGTATGCCTAAAGTCCACCATTTTTTAATTATTTCACATTTTCGAAATTTTTGGACACATAAAAAAATTATTTTTCTAATTTTAAGTTAAGTGAGTCAGGTCTAATATTTTTGGGATTTGGACAAATAACACTTACAGCTTTCAAAACCTGTGAAGATCTTTACAAGCATTTATCTAGGGTATTCAGAAAATGGTGCCAAATTTCACTATCTAAAAGCTTCGAAAACTTAATTTTTTCAAACGACAACCCCCATTTTTCTCTTTATCATTGGATTCTACGCTTCGTTAGTAAATTCATATATCTCAAATTAAGGGTTTTTGTAGAAACATGAAAAAACTGAAATCTTCATGGTTTTTAATTGTCGTTTGTCTGAAACGACAAAAAAAGCTAACATATCAACAAATAAACAAACAATGAAAACAGCTTAACGTTTAAGCGTTGCAAATTTAATTTTGGATACGTTAACTTTTGTTATTCGCTGTTCGCCATCGGCAGGTGACTATTAAAAACCATGGAGATTTCAGTATTTTCTTGTTTCTACAAAAACCGTTAATTTGAAATATATGATATTACTACCGAAGTACCCTTAATTCAAAGCGTAGAATCCGATGGTAAAGACAATAATGGGGGTTGCCATTTGAAAAAATTAAGTCTTTCTTAGATAGCGAAATTCGGCACCATTTTCTGAACATCCTATATAAATTTTTGTGAAGGTTTCCACAGATTTTGAAAGCTGTAAGTGTTATTTGTCCAAATTTTAAAAATATTAAACCTGAGTAATTAAAAAATGGTGGACTTTAGGCATACGATGCCTCATATAAAGTTATATTGAAATTTAATAAAAACCATAGCATTCCGTTTAAAATAACGAAGTTTTGGGTCCACTTCCGGTATAACCGGAAGTTTCAGAAAACTGAAATTATTTTAGCTGAAGCGAGCATTTCGGAAAACCCATGCAAGCAAATTTTAAGAACACTAATCGCTGTTCAGAACGGTAAAAACTGTTGGTATTATTCTTTATTACCATCAAGTAGTAGCCCGATCAGATTTTGCCGACATATAATCATTCAGTGGTTTTCTGGCATATTTTTGCATCAAAAATAAAGTTGTGACTATAGGTGAAATGCTATTGGGCCAGAGCTGTTTTATTTTTTTTTGTTCTATTATTCTCGACAATCATATTCATGCTGGTACATTCTGAATTTCAAGTACTGTTTAGTCACACCAATGCAACTTTTATTGCAGTCTAAACAATTTTATTTTATAAATCTCATTAAAATGGTGAATTTTAGGAGTTTTGTCTTTGGTATGTGTGAATAAGTTGCCAACTTTGTTTATTGGGTAGAATGCCAGCACACAATTATTGGACGAAGACAATCTTCTATTGTAAGGGAATTTTTTCTTTCGTTTCGAGGTATCCATTTTATTAACCAGCTCTCTTGGGTAATCATTAACTTTGAGAATTTGTTTGATTTTAGTATTATTTTCAATCACGAATGCACAGGAGGACAATATCACAAGATCTCCCGTCAACATAGCTGCCTCACGTATTAAGGTTATGAATGCAGCCATGTGACCAAAGCTATGCCTCTATGTTTTACCCTCTCCGACATTTTAAGGTTTTCCTTAACAAATTCCCACATCAGGATCAGATACTCTCAGCAATGTCAGCGGTGAAGTGGTTCTAAGCGTGGTGAATTTGAATTTGAATCTTTCACTAGTCAACTAATTTTAATATGCCCAATATTGGAAGAAATATTTAAGTATTGATGCTAATATTTAGTGTACAAAATCAATAAGAAAGTTATATATAACGGTCGAAGTCGAGATACAATCGTTATACGCGAAATCTTTTATATTTCGAAATTCTAGATTATTAAGAATTATTTTGATATTGGCATTTGATTAATTCAAAATTAAGAACATGAATTACACAATTATACAGGTAGCCCATTCGCTATCATATGTGCGTCACGTGATTTTTATAATATCTGTACTTCTATAATTTGGAAACAAACATAGTAGTATATCAATTATGAGTTATTTAAATATTTGAAAGGTGTTTGTTTGCTTTCGAAATGTTTGAGTTAAACAGCGCGTTAGAATTTTATTTGGAGTGATTATAATATAAATTTTTAAAAATAAATGCCAAGATAATATGACAAGTATTGCTTACCACAAACCTAAACACGTTTCTAATGAATATTTTTTTCTCTATTTCTCTAATTCATATTTCAACAGATAAAATTGATTAAAGGACTAGTAATAGATAAATTTAATATTTTCGTTAATGGATGATATTGATTCCATGTTTGTGTTGATAATATATTTTTCATAGAAAATAATTTCAACATTTTGACCTACTTTCGTTCTTTGTCAAAACATAACCTGACATTGAAAACTGTGATAATTATATCACAAAAACATGAAAATAAAATCTGTTTTAACTATATGTAGGAATGTTTTCACATCTCTAGGAAGGTAAGGTTTTGTTATACAGACCAAGCTGGTGGCCCAGCTTTCTGCAAAAGATAATAACTACAGTGTGTAGATTTGCCCACTCAGGCTGATTCTTGCCGCAAAGCATCTGCTGGATCTCAGGTTAGGGTTCTAGTTAATCAATAGCTGTCAGGACCTGAACCTTACTAACAGTTTAATAAACATTTCATGAGAAGGGAAAAAGAACAAGGCAAGTCATCTGTGATACAGCTACAAAATGGCCAGAACCTTTTTAGGTCAGACAAACCCCTCAGAGATGGTGACGAAATACCGCTTACGAAAGAAATAGACTAATACAGAGCACTTGTCTAAAAGCCAGAGACAGCCATTCTTAGGAATTTACATTATATTAAACTTATAACTTCACCTGATGAAAAAGTTCTCTCTTTCTTCAAATATCGTCGCTTTTTTATGATGACTGTCCCAAAAAACAGTCGCCATCACTTTTTCGGTTGATGAAACTGTTTTCAGAGTTTGTTGGCACTTGACAATCTACGTCTCGACTCCAATACAGTTTTATATTTCTATTGTATTGATGAATTTTTAATCTAGATTGTAAATACTAATGTTTGTCCTATAGTTCTACGGTATCACAATTATAATCTAAATATAGAAGAACTCTGATTTAATAATTCTGAGAATGCTTCAGATTTCCAATAGTAGGATTACCACAATGTAAGGCTTGAAGAAACGATCCGCTGTATACCAGCTTTCATCTACTTCAGTTGTACAAGTGGAAGTATTAACTGGTCAGATGATAATTGAAAAATGAAAGAATCATGAAGGAAGCTACTACACCAAACTGATTGACTTAGTAAACCGATTAAATGGAGACAACTAATTTTATCAATGTTAGAAAGTAGGTAGACCTGTCTGTGTGCTATTTCAAAAGATTTAGAGAGATTGGATCTATAGTATCTGTCGTGAAACATGGATCTTGAACAACACATCAACAGAATTGTTACTCGGAGTGGAAGTTATGTCTACAAAACAACTTTCCAAAGTAAACACCTGTAAACTCCTAATTTTACAAGTGTTAATGGAACGTGTATAAAGAAATCTAGAAAACAGTCCAGCAGCTTTCTTCTCCAAAATGATAAGACGGTATGTTACGTTACGAAACTTTGCTACTAGAAGTCTTCCTTTATTTCCGTTTTCACCTTACTCGCTGTTCTAACATCCACTTCCTGCTATTGCATAAAAAATGGGATAGCAGATCCCATCATTTCTGACATTGAGAAGGCCATTATAAAGTGATTTCGGAAGAAACTTTCCAGAAATGCTTCCAGTTATGAATTTAACTTTAGGATAAGTAGATTACTAATGCCAAGGGTAGTACTTTGATGAGTATAAATACTTCTATTTAAATTTGTTTTTAATTATGTTTTGATAACACATTTTCAACGTAAATAAATTATTCTATTATGTTATTATTCATTTAATTTAACAATGATGAAAATATTGTAAAAACAGGTTTCTATAACAAGAATCATTTTTTTTTGGTAGTTCATCATAGGATTTAGATGAAATGATAGTTGACAATTATACCGGTCGACTTAATGCAAATATTGGTGAAAGATATTGAATAACAAGAAACCGTTGAAACCGAGTTGAATTTCTGGAGGTAGCACGACCAAAGTAAGTCATTAAAAATGACATTTCAAAATATTTCATTAGTATTTGGTACGAGTTTCAATAACTTCGGGTTAAATGGAAACCTGCCGCACGAACGAGTTGACTACAATGAAAATTGAAAATACAGATGATCACAAAGGAGCTGCCACAAAAACAAAATATCTTTCAACGCAACCACTTATGCCATAACGACCTATTTATATTTAAATTTGTAGAATGGTGATTGCACCACATGAAAAGTGACTGCAATAGGCAAACACATTGACACGGTTCTCCAATGTCAGAAAGATCATTGCACGACCTTTACTTACTTACTCCACTTTCAGAATTAGTTAAGGGCTCAATATTTTACAATGCAAAAAAATGCATAATCACTTGCCAATTGAAATCAAATCGATATCTTCTATTCTAATAATAATATTTAATTCTGGACACACTGCATACTGGATTAATTTTTGCTATGGACTCATATACGACTTATATACTAAATATTACCTATAATTTTGTTACTCATTGTGGTTTTATTCTGTATATTGAAATTTTATTTTATTTGTATCTTTATTTAGTTATATTTATGTGTTTTTTAGTTTTTACAAGCTTTGGTTTACAAATTGTTGCAATTTTTTGACAATAAAGCATTTCTCTCTCTCTCTCATGTTTCTAAAACTAAACAAATCCACCTATAACTTTTAATAACTATCACTATTTATTATAATTATCATGATGACAAAAATATATTGTTTTTGAAAGCTGTAGATAAAGTATAGTATTGTTTTCGCGAGTAATGGCCATAATTACTTGAATAATCATATATTATCAAAATTATTAGTGCTTCATCTATCTATTTAGTTGATCTTATTACTATTTGTTAGAAACATGCTGACAGTGGCTGTATTCATAGATAATTCTTTTTTTATTTCATAACTTCTGAATCATAGACAAAAATAGTTAAAGTATATGATGAATAGTTAAATGTTCCATAAATAGTTATTAAAAATGTTATCGTTAAACATAACCTCTCTTTATTCTATCCAATTTTTAATTTTGTACTAAGTTACAAAACGTGAATTAGCATAAGTAGAATCAAAACTTTACAACAAAATATAAGATGTGAAAAAATTACAAGTAGAATAATTTTTTTATTCTAATTTTATTCAATTAATTTAGTATTAACATTATGTAAAAATTATTAAAATTCTATAATTTGAAAGTAATTTCAAAGTACTTTATACAAGGTAGAACACGTACTTCAAATTGATATTTAAAAAAAAAATGAATATTAAATGAAGTTTATTCTTTATAATTAAATAGAGAAAAAAATCACAATAACTTACTTAGTAATATTTGAAAAGTCGCAACAAATATTGATGTCACTTATATCCTCACGCTCGTGATACGGGTATTCCGACCTCTCTGATACACCAAACAATTCAAATTGAAATAAGTTTGGAGTAATAATTCCTTGTATATTTATATACAAATTGACTGTTGCGATTTGTATACCCACCACATCACTTTATACTAATTACACCATTTTAATATTATTTGAATTATATTGTTAGTAAGAGACAATCATGCATTATATGAAAAATAATACAAATAAAACGTTTCGAGATAAGATTACTTATTTTCGCGCTGGCTGTCGATTTGTTATATAGAGTTTTGGAAAGTCGTATGTAGTCATTTATTAGGTACTGATAAATTATATCTGACATACACTACGCAGCGAAGGTGATCGAGTAATGTTCTGCAAATAATTAACTATTTTTCCAATGTTAATTACGTATCAAATTGTTCTATCGGAATAGATTTGAAATGTTTAGCATGATATTTGCATTTAATTATTATTTGGATTATTCGTTTTTTAAACTCCTAAACTTATGTTATACAAGAATTATAACAAGTTTTTCATAATACCATATGGTTTATAACAAACAATCAACACTTTTTTACTATTCGATTGTTTATATACGAGGGTTGTGTGAAGAAAGATCTACTTTCGATACGGTAAACATGTAATTAGTTTCCACCGTTTTGCTGCCGTCATATGTCAAACTTCACGTCAATAATCCATGCAAGTAACACTTCTGTAAGGCTAGTATATAGATATAAATATAAATCGATCCAATCACGATTGCTTATAATACGAGGTTTGTGTGAAGAAAGATCGACTTTCTTTATGATAACCATAAAATTAGTTTCCGCCGTTTTGCTGGTGTCATATGTCAAACTTCACGTCAAACCATGCAAATTACACTCCTGTTAGGCTATTATATACATTTATATAAACAGATCTAGTCACGATTGCTTATAATCGAGGAATGTGTGTGACAAAAGATCGTCTGTAATTACGGTGAACATATTATGAGTTTCCGCTGTTTTTCTGATGTCATATGTCAAACTTCACGTCAATCCAGGCAAGTAATACTCCTGTAAGGCTAGCATATAGATGTATATGAACAGACCCAGTCAATATTGCTAATAATACGAGGGGAGTGTGAAGAAAGTTCGAATTTCGTTACGGTCAACAAATTATTAACTTTCGCCATTTTGCTGATGTCATATGTCAAAAGTCACATAAATTCATGCAAAAACACTCCTATAAGACTCGTATATGGATGTATATGAAAAAATCTAGTCACGATTGCTTATAATATCAATGATTGGTGTTATTTAGTGCAGTTTAGATATGGTTAATCATATTATAAGATAATATGTAATGTTTAAAAACGTAGAGATGTAGCTGTTATTTGAAGTGTTATTTCCTAACCTATCAATTCCAATCACATGTTATTTTGTTCAGATATACACACATTCTATTTAGCTTGTAATGGTATAATTAAATGGTAATTCATCTATTAATGTGAGTACTTAAAAAACGAGTCATGGTCAATTGACAGTAATTTGTATATAATGATTTTTTTCTAATGTTTACACAAAAACTGGGTTTATTCCAACAAAAGTATGATTCTGTTTCATTTGATTCCAAAATTAATTGATAATTGATAAAATAATAAAAATGAGAACATTATACGAAGATGGATCGAAAGGTGTCAGGTAAATAGCATAATATTGGAAATATTAGATTGAGGTTTTATCTTTTTCTATACAAACAATTGTTTGTATAGATATTGTTTTTCAAGTTACAAAATAATAATTAACCATTGAAATTTTTTATTTTCTACAACAAAAACGGTTTTCTTTATATGACTATTTGTAGCAGCTCCATATAGTTTGATGCAAAAATTCAAGAGGAAATGCACAGACCTTGGGTTCTAGTAGGGAGTTAATATGAAAATATATATACGGCACTATCAGACCCCTTTTGATTCATTTCTGTACATTAAACTCTATCAACGTTAAATGGAGAGTAAGCAGACTAATAAATGTTAATATAAAAATTAGTTCTTCAATTGATTTTTTTAAACATAATACGCACCTTGTTTATTTTGATAATCAAATTAATTTACTATAATTCGATATTACGTCCGACAATTGTATTCGTATATTTGACATAGCATCTAATCTTAACCTATATTTGTTTTTTGTCATCACCGGATGGTCGTCACCGTTGGTTGACTTTCGATTACCTTCTGATATCTCAATTTACGATTAGATGTAACCAATTTTTAGGATTTTTTTGATGTTTTCTGGAGTAATCATCTCAATTGGACGACCAGAATGTTCACAATAATCTGCGTTTAAATTGATCAAATCAATAACTAATGGCTTTTGTCGATGGGGCATAGTCCGGATAACATTTTTGAAGCCATTGCTGAGCTTGTACAGTATTTTTTATTTTTTTTTCATCCAGAAGCAAAGATAATTTGACACACTAATTGTTTTGAAAATAACAAAAGTAGCTTCATTTAAATGATTGTCACTTTTTTCTGACTAATCGAAATGTCATGAAAATTTACACTTAGACTTATAGACACGTCTTATAGATTTGACAATGGCAGCGCCATCAGTGTGTCAATCACACGTCTAATTGAGTGATGTTATATATTATAAAATGTAGTCTGGATATAAGTTCCATAGAAAAAAAGTAAAATATTCCTTACCTAGTATAGATTGTACTTCTGATTTTTTTTGTTTCTCTTAATTTGAAAAAACAAAAATAGGAGGTTTTGCTTTTTCCTGTTTTCTATTTTACAGATTTGTCACCTAAATTTACAATATTTCTATTAATTAGCAATTTCCTCATTTTTTAATTTAAATTTCGGTGTATATTATTCAGAAATCGTGATAATTCATCTGGTATCCCTCGTAAAAATTTACTTGAAAAATGTCTGTAAACAGAGCACGCAATTTCTTTGAAAAATATTCACGGACGTCACGTCGTTTATGTTAGACAAGAATCAAATTCATCTCATTGTCGATAACTACAATTAAAACGAAAGCAGAGTTTTCCAAGGTTTTCACTTAATTGCTTCCCCTACATCATTTATTTGCATGGAAATATTTTCTAAAGAGAAAACTGAACATAAGAAGGTGGGTTTTTATCTGATAAAACGTTAGATAAACAATAAAAATACCCTAAAATAGCTTCGTTTATTATTTGAATTGGATTAATTTATTTATAATATAGTTATTAAAAATAAGAAGTTTAATAGAGTGATTTTTAATTATCACGGAATTTTAAATTATGATATAATCGGCATCTTGGTATAATTATTGAACAAAATAGCTCAAAATCGATTCTTTTTTACATATATATGAGAAATAAGAATTGATTGGCATGAATAGGTCAAGAAATACAAGAAACAAAAATTTTATACACGCATCATCAATCCAAGGTTTGGATGCTCTATTCTATTTGTGACATGTGATTTACACGTGTATTTGTAGAATAAATTATGTAATATTACATAAATAATATTCAACAAAAGAAGGATGTTTACTTTAACTATTCTCACTTGAAGGATTATAAAAAGTACCAAAAAGTTCCGGTCGCAAAACTGAATAAATATATTCTTAGTAACTCAAAGTGTCGCCAAAGAATACGAGTTCATGAAAGCGTCTTTTTCTTATTATTATTATTCTTCTTCTTCTTAAGGTTGTCAAGGCATCAGCTGCCAGGGCTATTCGGCCTGTTTTTAAATGACTTCATCCAACTATTTATGGTTCATGTTTGGTTTTATTTACATTGCTAATACTGACCAAGTTCTAGGATTAGTATTTGATGTTTTTAGCACTGAAAATTTTTGATATAAGTTTTATGTTTTCACTGCTTGGAAATTCGAACACTATGCCTTGCACTGGAAAAGGATCGTAAGCTCTATTCATAGTATAAACTGTAGAAAGAGTAAATATTAGAATTATTCAAGGAGCAGTTATAAAAAATGACGACAACTCGAGTGTTCTGAATGTTGAGTGCCACTTTTCTATTATATTACTTTTAATGGTCTGTCCCACATCTAAATGGAGTACGGTAAGGAAGGACGTCTGATTGTGATTCCCAAGTTTGCGAGATCGTCTGCTCATACATTTCCTTCAATATGAGAGTGTCCGGGGAACCAGCCGATTCGAATGTCTTGCTGATACAACTCATGAAGCAGTTCCCTAATTTTCAGAATGGAGAGATTGGTTAGGTTAGATCAAGAAAGCCGACAGATAAAATATTTAGTTTGGTTACGACTGTTGACAGTAGCGGTTCGTAATTTTGTATCTAAGGCATGTTATACGTAATTACTTTAAATTTTTTCTAGTATTTTAGGTTAGGATGCGAGTTTTGTTTTTATTATTATCCAATGTTCGAATTGTTTGAATAAATACATTTTTCATCGGTGGATATAGAAGTTATAACTTCTATAGTTATTATTGAACTGATATTAGGTTAAGTGATTTTTATGATATATCATATGGATAAAATCAAGTGTACCAAACACGTTAATAATGACATCAACAAAAGAAAATTTGAAATTCACAATGTAGGTTAACTTATGTGGAAAATATTTATTCTTCTTCTTGGACTCTGCATCTTTTCCTGAGAGATGGATTGCCAACTATCTTTCCACCTTTTAGGTGGTCTCCCGGGAGGCCTTGAGCCGGGTGGGTTGTTTTCTAGGACTATTCTCGACAGTCCGTTCTCGTCCATCCGTCTTACAAGGTTGTACCACTGCCTCTTACGTTGTCTTCCCCATCTCACAATGTCTTGTAAACCGCATTGTTCTTTGACATCTGTATTTCTTACTTCGTCTTTTCTTGTTTTCCCCACTATTGTTCTCAGTGTTTTCATCTCGTCTACCTTCAGCATTTGTTTCGACTTGTTGGTGTCCTCGCGGACTTCCGTGCCGTACGTTATGATGGGTCTGATACAAGTCTTGTAGATTCTAATTTTGCTATCTTTGTGCATGTACGGGTTGGACTAGACTATATCTCGTAGGCATCCTGATATTGCGGATGCTTTGTTAATCTCGCTTCTTAGGTCTTTAACTAGGTCGTGGGTACTGATATGTCTGTGCCCAGATATCTGAATTGCATAACTTGTTCTATGGGATTGTCCTCCACCACCAGCTTACATCTGAGCGGATCCTTCGCGATTGTCATACATTTGGTTTTGCTGATAGAAATGTTCGTATTGAGTTGGCGGCTTACCAAGAAGAACTGGAAGAGTTGTCTCTGTAGGTCGTTTTCTGATTCGGCGATGATGGCTGCATCATCGGCGTAGCATACCATACCAAGTCTTTTGTTGCCCATTCTGTATCCGAGGTTACTTTGTTCATAATTTTATCCATGAGGAGATTAAACAAGAAGGGACTTAGACTGTCACCCTGTCTAATTCCTCCCGGTATTGGGATATTTTCAGTGAATTGATCTCCTACCTTGACTTTTGTTACGTTATTGTTATTTAGTTTATGGATTATCTTCGTTATGCTGGTGCCTTATTTTCCATCAATATATGCAAAATATCTCCCAACCGGATCCCATCAAACGCCTTTGTTAGGTCAATGGAGCAAATATACGCTGGCATATTGTACTCTGTAGCCTTTTCTTTTATTTGTTTTATTATGAACACTGCGTCTGTTATTGACCGTCCCTTTGTAAAGCCCTGTTGTTCTTCAGCATTCTTAATTTGTGTTTCCAGTTTGTCCTTGAGAATACTCGTGAAAATTTTCATTACCGTATTCAAGAGAGTTATTCCTCTATAGTTTTCTGGGTAGGTTTTTAGTCCTTTCTTGAATACAGGTATGGTGATAGTTGCGCTAGTTTCCTTGCAAGTTCGGGGCCTCCATATTTTAAAAGCTCGTTTGGGATGCCGTCCGGTCCTGGTGATTTTCTGTTTTTCAGTTTCTTGAGTTTTGCTTCCACCTCTTCATCAGCGACCGTACCACTTATAACTGTTTCGTATTCGTTTATATTCGGCATTTCCTCAGCATCGTAAAGCTCTTTATAATGCTGTTGCCATGTCTCTATTGGTACTCCTTTGGTCTGCACGAACTCGTTAACTTGTTTTTTTCTGTTCCGAAACATTTTCCACACTTTCCTTTGGGCGCCATACAGGTCGTGGTCCATGTAGCTAGTAAAATTAGCCCAATGTGCTCTTTTGATTGATCTTATTCTTGCGTTTACTCTGTTTCTTACTTGGACATACTCTGCGTGGGATTCTTACGACGGTGCGCTTTTGTATGTTAAGTAACATTTCCTTTTTGATTCAGAGAGTTCTTTTACCTCTTGATAAAACCATGGTTTGGTGTGGTTTGTCGCGTTTACATTAATTTCACAGTACTTTGCCAGCTCTCTTCTACTCCCCATTGTGGTTTCAAATCTATCTCTTTTAATTTATTAGTAATCCTACGTTTGTAGAGGAGTTCTGTGCTCTCCATTGTTCGACTCCAGATTGTACTTTTCGATGAACTGTGGGTGTTTTCTCTTTTGTTGTGGACGTTTTACTAGTGCCAAGAACAAGGTTGTGATCAGTCCCCAGGTTAGCGGATGTTAGTGCTCTGACGTCGACTACTTGTGCGGGTGTTATTAGTCGATTTGTAAGTATGTATGAAGTCTATCATCGATCGCCGGCCTCGATTGTTATTGAAAGTGTATTTGTGTTGGTCTTTATGTGGAAAGTACGTGTTGTTGATCCTCACTTCATTTCTAGCGCAGAAGTCTATTAGTGCTTCGCCGTTTTCATTAACTATGGCTTTATACTTTTGCTTTACGTATTACATCGTTCCCGATCCGTACATTAAGATCTCCGAGTATGCTAATTTCGTCTTTAGTATTTATGCTGTCCATGATGTTTTGTAGTTGCTGATAGAAGTTTTCAGTTTCTGCTGTGGCCTAGATATGTCTGGTGCATACGTGCTTATCAAATGTGTCGTGGTATTGTTCATTTTTAGGTAGATTTTCAATATTCTGTCGTCGATGTCTTCGATGCTCTGTGTATATTAGCATGAATTCTCCGTTTTTTCATGTTCCCTGTCCCTTTTTCTTTGTCTCAGAGATCCCGCAAATATCAATGTTATGTTTCTTCATATCTAGTATGATCTCTTCCGTTCCACGACGTTATGTTCCAGCATGCGATTCGTGTGGTGTTTAGGTTTTCTTTTGCCATTTCGTTTTCCAATTCGATTTTCCAAAGTCCTAGCGTGTGTCGTCATCTGATAGTTCCGTCCGGATTCCGAAGCTGTATCTTCATTTTTTCGAGCCAATTTGTTGAAAATACAAGACAGAAAAAAGACTATAAAGACAACGATTTATCATCTACCATAAATCTTTTACCATAACTTTCATTTGATCCTATAATGACTTAAAGTTCAGATTTTTACCGTACTATGCTCTACATTTTGTGATCAGTTCAAAGTTATATTTTAAAATCTGCCCACAAATTGTTCTCTTAACTTTTTTGTTAGTTCTTGTTCTACAAATTGTAACAATTTTTGGACAATAAAGCATTTTTCTCTCTTCTAAATACCAAGTAAGACAAAGATTTTCAGACAGTCTATATTTTTTTTATTAATTCCAAGGACAAATTTCATTTTTGTAGGTGATTGCAGTATTTACTCCTATGTTGTTGGCGTTAGGTATTGTTTGCTTTTTTGCTTCTAACTTATAAGATTGAATTTAGAGATGCAACTTTTATTTATTTACTTTGTTTCTACGCGATAATACAGGATTTAGTTTAATGTTCAATTCTTGTTTGAGACCCGAAATCTTACTAACGAAGAATGTATTAGTAAATTAACTGTATCACTGAGTGTGACAGAATTTGATAAAATATTGCTTTCTTTCTTACGGAAAAACTGTCACAGTTTTTTCTGTTCCAATTCTTGTGTCAGCTGGTATAATTTAAAAGTCAACTTTTTGCGATATTAAAAGCAAAGTGAAACCCCTCAAAAAACATTCTTTGAAAACTTAATTTACTTCTACCGAAATGTGCCGGTTTTGTTAAATATTAATGATTCAAATCATGCGAAATACATCAGTTTCGTTAAAAATTTACCGATGAAATTTGTTTATAACAATCCATATCTATTAAAATGTACACTTAATACATTAAAACTTGTTTTTCTTAAAAGTACTTAGAGAAACAATCAAGTGTTATTGCATATTCAGATCTCTATAATGATAATAATATAAAAGTATCAACAACCATACTTCAGCCTACATTTCTAAATAAAAAAACTCCATTATAGATAATATGTCTACTTGAAAAAAAAAATTATTCACTACAAAACACACAAATACATATATGTGAACTTTGAGGTTAGAAACAGCTTACGAGTAATATCAAACACTCGTTGTAAACGTGATTTTTCATATAGAGATATGAACGTAACTATACAAACCTTTTATAAACGTAGATAAAGAATTTTTTCTAACACATAATATATACAGTGATAGATTAATACTCACTTTATACATATCACAAATTTATTTGTAATTCCGCTATCACTTTGTTCACTTTAGTAAAATTTAACAAATCTCCTCCAGAAGGATAATATATGCATTATAAATACATTAGCACTGTTTTTTATCTTCACAATACTGACGTGTTTATTGTTTATTTTTATACCTTTAAGCTAGTTTCACACGTTACGGTAAGTATGAAATAAAATTACTACGAAATTACCGATCAGAAAATTTGTAATTGCATTACATAATCAAAGGTACTAAATTACCAACTATTACAATAATATATTATTCATAGTGTTTGATAGATACTGATACTTGAACCAGTATTGTTCAACCAGTAAAATTTAGACCAGTTTGAACGGGTTTCAACCACATGATTATAAAACTCACGTATGCAATGGAAACGAGAAAAACAATAGAGAAAATGAAATGAAAGTAATAATAAATACAGAGTGAAACTGGAAAACATTATCACGATTCCTAAAAGCACAAATATCAAAATATGTTGGATATAAAATGAGAACCAGAATCAGGAAAGTTATGGAATGGATTTTGATTTAGTTCTGAGGAAAATGCAGACTCAAAAGACGGAAATATGAAATATAATAATATACATGAAATATATACCCAAAAATAATTAAAAATACAGAAAAATACAAATAAATAAGCGTTCTATGAGAAATACGTGAAAAACATGGAGCGTCTTACCGTTTTTCCGCGTCGGACAGTCAAATCAAAATGTATTTGCCTATTATTAGTATTAAAAGTTTTGCATGAAGTTTTCAGTCACAATATAATTAAATTTTGACAACACCGAAAAAGTCGTTTTTGCGTCAATCCTCCGTGTACAAGAATGGTCCCAGAAGCATCTGGCCAAATAAAGAAAATACAAAAATTTTGAAGGAAAATATATTTATTCTTCAACGTAATCACTTTTTAGCTCTATACACTTTTCCCAGAAGTGTTTAAAAGTTCTATACCCTTTTTATAATAAGAATCATCAAGCTCCTCAAAATAGCCATTAATATCGATATCACTTTAAATCTTTGACCACTAAGCCATTTCTTAAAGTCTGGGAATAAAACCCTAGGGGGGTAAATGTGGCAAATAGGGTGCATGAGGTCGCAAATCAAACTTTAATTCAATAATTTTATTAATTGTAAACGGATGTATGAGCTGAAGCATTGTCTTGTTGAAACAACACTTTCTACTTAGCCAGATGCAGCCGTCTTTGCTTGATTTCTTCGTTCAAACGTTACAATAGGTTCGCATGATACTCGCTGTCTATAGTTTTTCTCGTTTCAAGTGAGTCAATGAAAATTATTCCACGCGCATCCCAAAAAACCGACGCTATGATCTTTCCTGCTTATGAAACGGTCTTTGCCTCCTTTGGAACCGTTTCTCCCTTTTCAGTCCATTGTTTTGTTTCAGGTGTGAAGTGATGGACCTACGTTTCATCCACGGCGGAACAGCGCAAAAATTCGGGGTATTTCTGTGAAACATTGTCAAACAGTCGATGGAAACATCTTCACGACGCTGCTTTTATTCCATTTTGAACAAATTTTCAGTTAATATGCGATGTACTGCACTTTTTGAAATGCCTACTATGTCTGCTAGATTGCTGGCCTTCGAAGAAAATTACGTTTTTCTTCAAAAATGTAGTTATTTTCCTATCACCTAGCAATAGTAGTCTTTGGGGAGCCTCTTTTCTAAAACTAAAACTAAAAGTCCCAACTTTCCGGTTAAGGGTTAAATGGACACAAACAGTTATCCATGTACATATAAATATTTGAATTAATAAACAACAAAAACCTTGCGTGATAAGAGTATGTTTTTCCAACAATTCATTTCTATTTAAGTAATAATAAACGGCAATGAACATGCTTAATAAGCGAAATAATTGAGAGAGAGAGAGAGAGAAAGAAATGTTGAGTTAAATTAACAAAACAATTTAGTAATTTTTTATTGTGTATCTGGAATGTCCCACGAGACCAAATATAGTATATTAGAACTCATAATTTAGAAGCAATTTATTTGAATGGTTTAATAACTTGATTATAATAAATTGGACAATCGAATATTTGCATAAATTTTCTTTTCATTGAGAAAATATTTTGAATACTATTGTTAAAAGTGAAATTTTATTTTGTGAGTGCAGATGATTAGAAAATCATACATAATTTTCATTAAAATCATTTTAGAAAATCTACTTACCTAGTTAGAGGTTTATTATTTAAGAATTCCTGATTGCGATATCTAATTATAGTTTATTAAAATTAATCAACTGGTCGTGGTTATAAGTAAAAACCAAAAAATTAATATTAACCCTATTCTCAAACTGAATGGAAAACGAATAGAAGAAGTGCAAAAATACAAGTATCTTGGTTCAGTCAAGCGCTCAAATGATCCAGACGAAGAAATCAAGATCAGAATTGAAATGGCTCGAAAGGCATTTGTCAAGAACTCCCCAAAGTTTGAAAATAGAAATCTAAACCTCCACGTCAGAAGAGGATTCATGGATTGTTATGTGTGGTTAGTACTGCTGTACGGGAGTGGAAACTTGGACCTTAAACGCTCAAATGATCAAAAAACTTGAGACATTCGAGATGTGGCTCTATAGACGCATTCTGAAGATACCCTGGACTAACAGAATCACTAACGACAAAGTACTAAGACGCATTGGGCGCAAAAAAAGCTGTTGACAATTATTAAGAAAAACATCTTACATAAGACACATCTTACGCAACGACAAATACCTATTCCTACAAAACACAATGTAGGGCAGAGTAGAGGGAAAGAAAGGCATCAGCACAAATAAGAAATCCTGGCTCCGTAGCATAAGAGAATAGACAAATTTCAGAGTCGGAGAATTGTTTCATGTTGTGAGGGACAGAAACAAAAACGTGGTCGCCAACTTCAATGAGAAAACGAGATGAGAAGAAGAAGAAGAAACTGAAATATCCGAAATTCGCTTCGATATTGCTTTAGATAAAATATGTACCTAATAACAAAATGTGTAGATGTTATTTTTATCCATTCTTTCCAATAATGTCACATTAATTTATATTTGTAAAAAGCCAAGTTTGGAGTATTTTTTATCAATAACTTGTATTGTACTGCAACAACAAATACCTACGACAAAATACTCCTAAAATCTATTTATCAAAGAAAAATTGTAAACCAAAACAATGATCAGTGCGTGATCAGCACGTGCGCATCCCGGGTTATTGGTCCAAATCAGTGGCACCATAAAATTCCACAAATAAAAAGCCTTGTGGGAGGGATTGCTGAAGAAGCCGTTATATTTCGGGAGTATCCCTTAAAGTGTTTAAGATGGAAACCAAAATGTGAAATGAAAGCTCAATGTCATCTGATTGGTATTAAGAAAATTATTGAGGTAGAAAATGAAGATTTTATTTTAATGTTTCAATATACATATTTTCTTTCAATTTCTGTACTCGGTGTTAGCAATAAGCAAATTTCTTAAGTGGGGAGTGCGGTCCTTGGCGTTTTCAACCTTAATCACGTGCACTATGTGCATTATGTTGCACGTGCAATAGTTTTGGTCGACGTTATTCCAACAGCAAAAATTTTATTATACATTAATGTAAACAACTTTCAAATCATACAGAATAGCATTTTCTTAACATCTATCGATCTTAATTATTAACAGTTGCTGGTATCATTTTTGTACAGAATAAGCCCTTTAATCAGATTATGTTATAGTTCATAAAATCGGTTACTTGGTTATATGCTGAGTAAATAATTTATTACGTACTTTACAATGTTTAGATTTTAGATAACGTTTCTTTCATTATTTCCAAATTTTTTGTATGAATTTGAACATTTTTGAAAAAATAAATTTACATATATCTATCCAATATTTTTATAATTTTCAATACAGTTTTTTTTTTGGTTTTTTAGTAGTAAAAAGCTGCTAGCTGGACGAATTTGCTACCACCCTATTATGGAATCCTGACTTTTATTTTTGTTTATTTTTCATAGTAACAAACTAAACGATGACAAAATTGTTCGATTTAAATCGTTAGTTTCAAAGTAATTTTTTTGCAATTATTGTCCGAGCCCACGTTAATTTAATTAGCAACAGTCTACATATACAAGAATATTCAATGATGTACTTACTAACCGAAAAAATCGACTTCACACAAATGACTGAAATGGGTTTGCATGTGGGAAATCAGTTATCCTGTCCCTTCAATTTTTTATCATGTACTCCTAGAAGGACGTCATTAAATTTTCACGTTATCAAGGTACAAAAGAAGACCTTGACAAAATAATAACGGAATTATTATTTCAAATTAGGCAAATACAAGACAAACAAATTTCGTGGAATCATTGTTTGAGCTCAGAGAATAGAGATTATTTCTACAAATGAATTTGAAAAATGAGATTAAAGAGGATTCCACTAAGTTAAACATCTACCACGAACAAAGCTAATTACTAACTGTCAAATTCTCCGTATTTATGGTTATTTTGTTAACAATATCAAAGTTATTAGATTTATTATTATTTAGAGACGTCTGGCGATAATACCAGCTGACTTTAATTTGTGAATGGTCAGATAGCTCAAAAATTTTAATATGAGTAAAATTGCCAGTCAAAAGAACGGTTTTTACATGTTTGCACGCCACTTGCATTAAATATGCATTCTAATAGAATATCATATAATCTAATCTCATCACATACTTTTGTAATACTAACAATGGTTATTAAGTACAAAAAACAATGGATTTCTAATACAAGTTAATTATTTTATCAATTTTCCTAATAAATAAACAGTAATTAAAATTGGAAAATGATTCCTTTAGTTGTAAAATGAAAGGATATCACGAGATGAAAACGTGATTGGCAGAATTTTTATATTTGAACAACTATTTACTCAAAAAGTAGTAGGTTATGCAATAAGTGAGAATTGGCGATGAAATTTTCCACAACTCAGTAATTGACGCGATTAGCGTTTTTAAATTAAAAATGAACACAAAAATCAGTTTGCGGAATTTATAACTGATCGATAATTTTAGATGAGGTTAAAAATTTTCAATTATGTATATTCATTAGTATTGAACTCTGTACAAGGACTAAATAGAAACACTTTTGTAGAAATATTTTAAAGTTAAAGTATTTTAAAATTATCGCATTTTCCCGAAGATTCATTTCACGAGGCTTTAGGGAGCTTCATGATTCTATCTGATCCTTACCTTATATGTAATGTTACAGATATTTTTAAAAAATAGCGACTAATGGTGATATCTCCGAATAGGTTGGACTGAATAATTTATGTTACAGAAAAGACATTTTAAACAAACAACTCATGAATTTTGTTACATGCATTTTGAAACACACTGTATATCAGATATTTGTAGTCATTTAAATAATGAACTATTTCCTGTGTATTAGTTCCAAATAGTATATTTTGTAATATCATTTGATAATTGACCAAAAACGCTTCTTCTGAATTTCGAATCTTCAAAATCTTCAAAAAAAAGCGAGACTCAATATATTCAAAATAGAGTCATCAAAACGAAACCTAACACACGAGGCATGCACGTGAATAAATATTCGCAGGTTCGTATTGAGCGTCTGCCAGTTCGTAGTATAAAGTATTATTATAACACAGATTTTTTGTGGATATTTTTCAATTATTTATAATGAAAATTTAGATATAATCGTTGACAGAAAACATAATATTAATGAAATAAACTGTTACAGGACAAGATTCATCAATACATTTCAAACAAAAAACTTTAACAATAAAAAACTATATTATATTTTTAATTAAATTGTGTAGTATCGAACATTCCTCATATCAAGTAACGTAAATAACATTCTACTCCCCCTATCGGCAAAATCGTTAGGTAATCTTCAATAAGAAGGAAACTGAACAATCTAAAAGTAGTACGATTAAAAAATTATAGATGTCACCACTATTGAATATTTTTGAATTGGATCACATTCCAGTATTGCCGGATGGTAGTAAATATACCTAATAATGGTGGTTGAGTGTAAAAACATTGAATTAATTACCTTGAAATATTATCAATTTTTTTTCTTATTCTTAACACAATGTTTTAGTAGTAATTAACTAAATCCATAAGAAAATTGTAAATATAATTAGCAAACAAACTCTTTCAATATATCTGCTAAATGAGAATTATTGTAATATATTGATTATTTTATTATTTATTTTGGTGCATAATTGTGTTCATATAGTAATACATAGGAAGTGAAAGGACAGTATTCTTTATAACAAATAATTTTCGCTAGAAATCTGTGCCTTATTTGCAATTATAAGTATGTTCTGAAGGATATGATTACAACAAATTATTGAATTATATTTTAAGAATTGAATCAATTTAATTATTGATAAACTTGTCAGTCAATAAAAGAAATATAATGTATTAAATGAGATTTTTTTGTTCATTGTATGATAAAACTTTGGAATAAACACATAATTAGACAAATTACGTAAACACGTGGTACTTCACAATCAAACTAAATCGATTTGAATATCCAATACTGAAAACAATTTCCATATAATCATAAATGGTTCTAGGTTAAAGGCTTGATTTAATCAAAATTAGTCAAACGTTTACTGAACAAGGAGCTAGGTACAATTGAATAAAATATCTCTAGACATAATTATAATAAACAAATAAATGAAATACTTACGTATTGAAAAAATTTTTGGTCAATTTTTCAATGAACATGAACTAGTGTTTAAAAACAAAACAGCTGATGAGTACTGGCGCTGAATTGGAAAATATAAACATTGCAGATCAACGTGCTGTTTTAGGAGGATTCGCGACACTTACATTGTTGCCGATTTTGTAGTTTACACTTTCCTTGTCATAATTGCATCAGATTATAAAGAAGAATGCGGTTGCAGATCCTAATTTGGAGATAGAAATGATGCAACATTTCAGGACTGGTATTAATAACGGCGGGTTAAAGTTAATGCTACAAGTACCGATTTATATTAAAATAATTTCAGATTCTATATTATAGTCAAAAAAATCTATTGTAATCAAACGTGGCATTAAAAATACTATACAGGATGTCTCACAATCTAATAGCAATTGGTAACTGCATGAACCATTTTATTCAGACTATTCTGTATATAAAGTAATATTTAAGAAATTTATCGTGAAGAGTTACTATAGGGCGATGAAATCTTGCTGCAGTTGATTATTCGGAATTCAATTCAAGTTTCATTCAAAACCGGCGAAACTTCTCGTGGGAGTTCAATTGAAAATAATTTGATCTCATCAATGAAGTCAATGATGAACTATAGGGGGTGTCCCATAAATACTGTCAGTTTCTAATGTTCACTTTGTTTATAGTCTTTATATTCGACGTATTCTATAGGTTTAACCCAATGATCATCTTTGATACATTGGTAAAACCATTTTTTAGGCTTAGATACAAAAAATTGTCGCTTTGTATTTGCAACATCTCCTCTGGATTCAAATTTTTCCCTTTACAAGAATTTCACCATGGATCTGAATAAATAGTAATCTGACGGTGCAAGATACGGACTAAATGCTAAATGCTGGATGTAGTAGGATTTCAATACCATCAAGCTCTACGATATTATTTCGTTTTTAACTTTGGCAGAACATGGTTTAGCATTATCTTGTTGTAAGAGAGCCCACTTTCGGTTAAACCTAAACCTAAACATTCCTGCAATAGAACCTCATGCAGTTGTATCAACTGTTCACTATTCACCTCAGTATTGATAGCTCCGCCATCTGGAAGTACACTAGACATTCTTAACTCTATTAGACACACAAAAAGACTTTCCGTAAGAATCTTCCTCTGTTTGCGACGGGTTCTGGTAATGGTCCTTTGTCTAACCACTTATTTTTCATGTTGGGGTTGATAAATCCATTTTTAACGAAAAGTATCTACATTAATTTAATGCAGAGTTAATGAATTAGATGAATTACGTCGATTTTTATTCCAATGAGGATTGTATAGTACATAAAATAATGTGTTCTTGGAATCGAATTTGAGCTTCAATCCTCATATTAAATAATATTTATCGATTTTGGTCATTAGGTAAGCTTCGAAGTTGAATAAACCGATAGAAATGGGGTTAGTGGACATAAAGGTAGAGATGGATAAATCCCAGTCAATAAGGACAATATTTCTGATGAAGTAGTGGTTTTGAAACAGGGCGTGTGTGGATTAATTAAGATTCAGTAACAATAACGAAGCAAACAAATGTCAATCAAGAAATTTATTATTTATCAATATCAGTTACATCGAACTGGTATACTACAAAATGTTTACGTGCAGTTCTAGAGTCAGTCCATGTGTGTGTATTATCGTCGAGTACTGCATTATTCGCCTGATTCAGCTAGGCAGGAAACTTTTTATCTAGTCCTGCTGGTTCACCTGCATTTCTACTACGAGACTGTGCGTCTGTTCTGGCAAAACTATTGAGTTATCTATTTAATTTCTCAATAAAATCTGGTAAATTTCCAGAAATATGGAAAATTGGACCAGTTGACCCGACAAACGTTGTTTTAATGTAAATTTTTATTTATTACAATATCTGACGTCATTACATGTATGGTCGACAACTTTTGAGTATGCGTATACTACGAGAGAAGTTAAATGTAGAGGCTGTCGGAATCAAAAATCAAACTTGTTTTAATTAAAGTTGAAACTCAAACTATTTTATAATTTGTGTTTTTATTAAATTTTACAAAAACTTAATTTGATGATTTTCCAACTCTAGAACACCAAACATATAATTGACCAGAGAAAAACACGGATTTTCTAGATCTAATACACAAATCTTCATTGTTTTACCTTGTAGCTTATTACAAGTCGTAGCAAATGTCAAGTGAATTGGAAATTATAAACGTTTGGATGGTATAGGTGACTCTGAAGGAATCTTTGCGATCCGTGAAAGAAGTATAATTACATTTTGATATTTTCCACTTAAATTAGTGGCTTCAAGAATGTTACCCTTGATTTTTTTATGACCAATAGCGTGCCACCACACAATTTCGGAGCGTTCAAATTTCGAAGCAAAATTATAGGTAGGCCAATCTTCAATTGCAAATTATGTGGTTGCTTTTCTGGTAAATCTACAGGATAGTTGACTACTAATTATCACGACTGAGAAGATTTATTTTATCGGATTTTAAATAACTAATGTGTAATTTTATTTTTTGCTTTTTTGTATTTGATATTTGATATTGAATCAGAATTAGCTACACAAATAGATTTGTAGGTTAGGATGTAAAATATTCACTACAACTGCACAATAAATTTGCAGGATGTATAGGTGCTGTAGGTGGTAATAACTTCCTAAAAAAACTTGTATCTCAAAATAGTGTCTCACCTTAGTATCAGTCCAAGCGAATCTCGATACGCTCGTGCCGTGTTAAATAATCGATTCGCGACTTTCAATTATAATTATAATAAATCCCCTCTCAATGTTTTTTATGGAATATTTCACCATATCTACATGTAAAAATATTGTGAGTTTATTCTGTAAAATTCTGTCGGCGAATAATAATGTTTTCCAACTTTTTAAAATATAATAAACCAATAAACATGTTTATTGAAGCATATAGGGCATGGTTTATGAAAAGAAAATTGTTGTATACGTAAGTAACTTTCAAAACACTTATCTATATCTTTATGAAATAATTATACGTACATTGTTAGTTGCAAATTTCATAGAACAAATAACAGTAATTAAATAATTGCCCATGTACGTTCACTATTATTATACAGAGTGACTTTTATATATATAGAACGGCTCAATTATCTCTGAAACGGCTTTTTACGATTTTTATAAATTTTTGTGATACGTCCGGTATTATGGTTGTATCTACATTGTTGTCAGATCTTTCCTTTTTCCGAAAAAATAATGAAGTGTGTTATAGCTACATTTACAGTATCTCCACCAAAGTTATATTAAATATTGTACATTTAAATAGCTAGGATTTAATAAACTCGTTTAATTTGAATATTCTTTAATAATTTTTTGTGCTAATATAAATCTCGTAACAAGGTCTAATGTCAGTAAATTGGTAAAAAGTTAAGTGACACTGGTGGAGTAAAATATTTATCCAAATCATGGCGCAGAAAACCTAGAACAACTGAAGACAAATCTTTAAATGTTTGTATCATGTTAGAAGTAGATTCACATTTATAAAACATACAGTAAAGGCGATTGCGGCAGATACTCAAAATGTTGTCCGTTTACTTCAATACAACAAGCTATGCGATTTTAAAAACTTTGCAATACATTTGAATATTAGCATGTTTTGTTTTATAAACGATGATATTTAAGTGACCTCACGGGAAATAGTCTAAAGGATTCATGTTGGGTAATCGCGAGGGCCATTCGATAAAGCCTCGTCTTCCAATCCATATTCTCGGAAACACATTATTTAGGTATTGCCTCACCACACACGCATAGTGAGGTGGGGCACCATCTTGTTGTAGCTAAATATTGTCGTTTGGAATATTCTTATTATCTGAAAATTTCTAATAATGGAGTTTTTTAATGAAATTGAAAATTATTTTGAATTATCTGAGCCAACTCACATATTGTGGCATTTAGGTATAGGGAACATCAGATGAAAAATAATAAGTATTTCTTAAGAATATAGAGAAGCGAAAAATATACAGGGTTATCCGCTTGAAATAATAAAGCTCATTATTTTTCCGGAAAAAGAAAAGATCTGACAACAATGTAGGCCCTTGCGCACAAATATTTATAAAAATCGTACAAGCCGTTTTCGAGATAATTGAGGAGTTCCATACATAAAGCTCACTCTGAACATTTAAGTAAATATCATAAACAGGCGGTTCGTTCTGATAGAAGTTTATTACTTTTTCATGTTGACATATTTTTTTTAATTTACTATGAGATGATTTCATTTATAGTGTCGAAATGTCTAATCTATATTAAAATATTAAAACATCCGTAATCCATAGGTGTATTACTTCTTTTAGTACAGTTAAAATATTTTTTGAATTTATACCTGGAGTATTTTCGTATGAAATAAAATTTGTTTGAATATTTTCATATATAATACTGTGAATCTTTTTTAATTCCTTTTGTATGCAATTTATCTATAGTCTTGAGTAATGAGTTGTATTATCCATTAGTATTATACAGTTCAGAGGAAGAAGTTATTTTGGAGGTCCTATTATTTAAAAATATCAGAATTCATGTTGGTCACCGAAACGAGTATATACCTATTCAAAAGTCAATAAACCACCTTTAACAAAACCGGTTGGACTGCTGATGTATATCATATTCAGTCTGGGCCCCTTTCCAGATTCTTCGGAATTGCCAAAATTTTCATAACGTATCTCCTCTTTACAAATATGGGTAATTATTTAGAATTGGGGCTTCACGCAAAAATCGTTCCAAAAAAATTTTCACGCATTTGGGGTTGTTTCTGAGGGTACAAATAGTAAATTTAAGGCGGAGGAGACATATTATTTCCTTTATTTTAGACATTACATGGTACAACTTACATATGATAAATCAATAAAACCTAACCTAACCAATTCTAAATAATTATTATTTTGGTTGCTTGCCACATGTTGCCAAGTATTGCCGTTGGCACCGGCGACCGCAAATATTTGTATGTTTTTTATACCTACAAAGAACATGCATCAAAAAGGTAGCATTTTTTCAAAAAATGTGCAAAAAAGTATCAAAAACAATATGTTGTATTACAATACTAATTTAATTCCAACACATAGAAATTTTTGGGGGTTTTAGAGGTTAATTTTCGTAATAGAAAAAAATAATGGAAACAATTTAAACATATGTTATTTGTAGAATAAGAGAATATAGTAAGCTAAGTTACTTGCATAATAATGGAAAAGAACCATTACGAGCACTTACTTTGGGACAATTACTAGAAAATACATGCAAAGATTTCGGTGATACAATTTCAATAATATCTTGCCATCAAGATAAAAGAATGACATACAACGAGCTGTTGATTGAAGCGGATAGGTTAGCGGCCGGATTGGGTAGATTAGGATTCAGAAAAGGAGATAAAATCGGTCTTTGGGCCCCAAATTCAGTAGAATGGTACGTTACGTTTATGGCTTGTGCAAGAGCTGGATTCATTTTGGTGAGTTTTATGTTTTGATGCACAAATTTTATCACAGAATGATATGCTTAAACAGATTGAATATGCTCATACTACTTTGATATCAATGCTATTGTGATGATTGAATTAACACCATTAAACATATTTTAATGGTAAAATGTTGTTGTTCATCAGTTGTTGCCCTGTATTGCAAAAATTGTACAACCATCTTTAGACAAATTTTCAATCTCTGACATCTAAACGTGGTGGTTTTATTTGCAACGTTTTGTTTAAGAGACACCTAAAAATGCATTATAAGATTGGGGTAATAATGTAGTGATTATTTTAAACGTCACATACCATCCTTTAAAATTTTGTTAAACTTTAAGTTTTCAATTTCGGCCCATACGTTTTTATACTATTATTTATATTTAGAATAAATGAAAAGTCCTTTGTTCTAAAAATTTTCAATTGATATCGTGTGTATAGTTGAATATATGTTTTTGAGGTGCCATTGAATCCATATTATGAGAAAATGGAAATGGAGTATTCTATGAAGAAAGTCGAAATGGATGCACTAATTGCTCCGAATATTTTTAGAAAACGAAACCTTTACGACATAATTCGATCTATATGTCCTGACTTATCAAATGAAAGTAAAAAAAGAATCAATAATCCGAATCTTCCTAGTTTAAAATATGTGATAATGTTGGGAGATAATAATTTAGAGTAAGTTTTTAAATTAAGTATCGTTTTTACGGTTACTGTTTAGCGATTGCGCGCTGGGTAACTATTAAAAAACTGCAGGCGTCATTAAGAAAAAGCAGCTGACATTTTTCGCCAAATATAAAACTAGTTATTAAGTGTTACATATTGCCATTAATTTATGCAGTAATATTTTGTCAGCTCTATTCTATTTTACAAACAGGATTATTTTCGTTATCAATAAATAACTGGAATGAGGTAAATAATTGAATAGAGAGAGTTCAACAAATGACAATGTCTTTAATTACCTCTTCCAGAATCATCAAAAAATAAGAAGGTATCGGGAAAGCATTCCATTTGGAATGGTGCGTAAAGGGTTAAAGGACATGAAGAGAAACTAAGTGGGCGAATTACAATCATTACTGATCTTGATCTGGAAAGAGAAAAGATAATTCACGAGTTTTTGTTGTCTAAAGAAATTGTGTTCAATCTAGGTGTCAAAATCTTAAGTGAGGAGTACAAAACGAAACATTAACGATGTTGCCTCTCGGATATACGATTCATTAATTTACTGTTAGATTTCACGAAAACTGCGATGAGTAATTCAAAACAAAAAGGCATGCGGGTGTCGTTTTTCCTCGCGATAATTCGTGCCCACATAGCAATCATGACGAAGTTATAACGCCAAACTAAGTAGAAACGAAACTGTTAGATTGTTAGATAGTGCATTGAGTCCACTCGAGCGCTACATTAACGATGCTGCCTCTCGGAAACAAGTTATTCAGTTATTTGCTGTTAGATTTCACGAAACCTCGATGGGTAGTTCGAAACAAAAGGCATGCGGGTGTCGTTTTTCCTAGCGATAATTCCTGCCCACGTAGTAATGATGACGAAGTTTTAACGATCGTGATGCAATGGCTATTTAATCAGGAGGCAACTTTTTGTGATAATGCCACGATGCCTTATGGTGTATTCCACTAAGTACTCACAATAATAACGATCTTTCCTGTTTCACTTAGCCCAAAGCGTTGTAATCGTGAGCCTAAGTGGAATGGAACGTTGAAGTAAATAATAACAAATGGCAAAACAGAAAAAGTAAAGCAAAAGCTTTAAAAGGTTTGTTACAAATTGTAAGTCATTGATTTATTTAGTGGTGAACTAATTTACATTAAAATAACATCGAAATGTCTTCTGGGGCGATAGAAAGGTATTTGGTGGTACTACTACAGGAACTACTAATAATTACCGCATCAAATAATGAAATTCTCATGGTTGCTATCTTTGAGAGATCATCGATGCTGTTGCCTTCACAAAAATGATCTTAGTAGCAATATGGAACGTCCACATGCGCTGTGAACACTTAGTGGAATGCACAATTAGTATAGTAATAGTATAAGAGTAGAATACAAAGTTATTTTTGGAATTATTTATTTGTTTTTTTATTATTTATAAACACGCTTCGTAAGAAAAATATAAGAGGCCAGATAATCAGAAATTAGCAACCATTTTATTTTACATATTTGTAAACTTATTACAAATTAACATAATAAACAATATTACAATTTAATCCAATAATGTCATTCATTTATCTAATTTCAAGGGGAACTTATTCTTATAATGATATCCTGAACATGGCTGATGATAACAGCATTAGTGCTGTTAAAAAATCTCAAGCATCAATTGATACTGACGATCCTTGTTATATTATGTTCACATCAGTAAGTATATGATTATAGTAGAGAAATATATGAGATCAGAAAATACGGTGAATAAATTTTCAGAATTCAACTAGTTTATCTCATCAAAAATCTTGCTTTACCTTGTGGAAAGTTGGTTGTTTTTAAAAGAATTGCGAGCCAAAGTTCGATTTAAATTCAATAGTAGCATATATAATGATTCTAATTTAAATAAAAAAATTGTGTTGATCGTAATCTAATGAATTTAGTTTTTATTGGTGAAGAAAAGACTTCCCGAGAAGGACAAACATTGTTGTACTTCGAAAATAGATGAAAAGTAGATAAACCACTTCAAATTTCACTGCTAATCTAAAAAACTCGTACGAGACAGATAGAAAACGTGAATTTATTACGAAAAATTTTATTGCCGAGTAAAAAAAATTTAAAATGATGTGCAAAAGTGAAACGAATAAAACCTTCTTCAAACGCTTACAGAGGTTAATCCAATGTTAACCTATACTGAAGTACCTACTTTGAAAGCAATAAATTTTTTTACATTTATTTTCAATGAAGTAATTCATCATATTTTTCGATCACTTTTATAATTTTTTTTTCTTTAATCAGTGAACAAACAGCATATTTATTTATTTTTAAGGGTACTACTGGATTCCCAAAAGCTCCAGTACTTTCCCATTTCAGTGCGGTCAATAACGCTTATTTTACAGGAAAAAGAAATCATTTTGGTGAAAAGCAACATACACTTTGTATTTCAAATCCTCTATTCCACGCATATGGTTCAGTTCTAGGTCTAGTTTCTTGTATAAATTATGGTACAACTGCTGTGCTACCTTCTGAAAAGTTTGACGCAGATAAACAGTTAGAAGCAATGAAGAAACACGAGTAAGTACAATCATAAGTTTCATCATTTATCTGTTTCATGTAGGTGATTATTCTAATGGGTAGTGGAAACGACTGAATCGATCACAGCGCTCGATGTGGTCAAATTATGATTAAATCATGCTCTTAATATAAATAAACACGTGAAAATTGCAACAATCATTGCAAATTAGGTATTGATAAAACTTTTCTTATATTTATAATAATCCAAACTGACTATTGGTTTCAGTTTTATTATGGTATAAACCGGAAAACTGTGCTTGTAAATATTCTTCATTCTAGTTACCTACCTGTATTTATAGGCGAGCGGCCACCACCCCCAAAAATGCATAGTGGTGGCTAGATTCCTACTAACGGCTAATAATGGTTGATCTATTCCTTGAATCCGAATATGAAGTTAGTTCTTAATTAAATTTGGAGGAACCTTGTCAAAATCGAATTTTTGAACAATTTTCGTTAAACATTGAGTCATCATTTTTTGCGTTCAACTTGCGACAAGTCAGCGAAAAATCAATATTTCTTATTGAAAATTTAATAGCATATTCTTCAAATATTTTGAAAAGTATCAAAAGCTGTCTGGAATTATCAAAGTATTTTCCGGGAAACTTTAGAAATTTTTTTTCAATGATATTATAAGTTCGCACATTGAAATGAAAAAGTTGAGTGAACATTTTTTAACATCCATCACTATATATACAGTATTAAAGTACAAAGTTTGAAGAAGTTTTTCAGACAATTTCAGCCATTGATTTCTATTAGAAAAAAAGATGTTGATTTTTAAAGTTTCGTGTAATATGCAGCGCGCGCGTTTTTCGAGATGTTTTTAGAGAAACAAGAAAATAGGCTTACTCAACGTCGCGGGATATTTTGATAAAAGTTTTTTTGTATATTTGCTCTTGTCAAATACGTATATGAACATTTATTTCATGTAAAACATTTCTTTCAATTGTTATAAATAATTTAATTATTTAAATTGTACCCTAGTAGGCAACGGACAGAAATACCACGTCCATGAATGAATTATTAAATTATAAATAATAAGAAACGAGCGTTACATTTCTCATAAAAATTTCAGAAATGTCAGAAGAAGACTTTGCTTCGGAAGTCCTCAAGAACAGCTCCGATTTTGATGAATTTTTTTTTTAATTTTGTTTTTTATATTATTTAAAATCAGAAACCTCTTAGAGCGGGGACGGAACTATTTATATTGTTTAAACAATATCAACGACATTTATATAAAAAATTCAGTTTGGTCTCTATTTTTTAGTAAGAAAATCTCTATATATTAATCTTATTGTAATAAATAGTTGTTACAAAAAAGTTTTTAACAATAATTTAATATTAAAATGAAAAAAAAACATTCATGTGTTACCTGCATACGCTACAATACTTCTTTTTGCTTACACATATGTGGACGAATATCTCTTTAGTATATTTTTTTGAATATTATTTTCGATTAAAATGCGAAATAAAATCAGAGGTTTTAACTTCAAAGATATGAAAATGACCACAAAAGATACTGTTAAATCTTTATAGATCATAAGCAGTAAAATCAAAGTTTATAATACTGCAGTCGCTATAGATCCAAATTTAATTTTCCAATATTTATCAACAGTATATTAGATATTTACGTAATAATTATGGCACTAATGTTAAATTGTATTTGATGGATTTAGTAATGATGGAACTATAGTGTCTGAGAGAAATCGTAGATATATCGGCAACACTTCCATTGATTATTTATTTGAAGAAGACATGCCTTTAAACACAACGAAAAAGAAACTTTTAGGTAATAGCAAAATAAAAATAGGTTTATTAATCTTCTCTTCAAAAAACTAGGCGAAAATAATATTGAGTGCAGTAACCCTGATCGATTAATTGTGCAATCTGCTATAGATTGTTCCTCTCTTCAAGTAGTTGTTGTAGCTGAAGATATTGATGTGTTAGTTTTATTGATGTCCTTAGCACCTGATGATAAAGTAATGTTTCTTTTTAAGCCACTAAAAATAATATCTTGCAACGAGTTTACTCAACAAAAACAATATTAGAGAAACATACAAATATTAAAAAAAACAAACTGTTTTTTATTCATGCATTCACTGGATGTGATACTACATCCGCTTTCTATAACAAAGGAAAAAATAGTTTTATTAAAGTTTTTGATGATAATCAAAAATTACATGCAGCAGCTGAAAATTTTATGGCTGAAGAGCAAAATTGAAGAAGTGCCTTTTAATGATGGTATTGATTGTATTCCAACAACGTATGGTGTTAAAACTGCCAAATGATTGAATGAACTGCGATATAAACGTTTCATAGCATTAGCTTCAAAAAATAAAAGCGTACAACTTAATTCCTTACCTCCGACAGAAGATGCAGCAAAACAACATATTAAAAGAGTTCAGCAATGGAAAAATAATTCATCGATACCACCTGAAGAATGGGGTTGGCGAAAAGGGAATTATTTAAAACCAATCAAAACGACACAACCAGCAGCATCTGACAACGTTTTAAAATTGATATTTTGCTCTTGCAAAATAGGATGCGGTTCAGCGTGTGGCTGCAGAAAAAGTGGTCTTCATTGCTCACCAGTGGAAATGACTGCACTAACCGCCCACCACTTGAAGAAGATAAAGAAGTCTCCGAAATGAGAATGAAAATTAAATGTACTTTTTTTGTATATAAAATAATGAATTTTCAATGGTCAATAAAAAATTTATATTTTGGTCCACAAATTAATTCCATGTCATTACTACACAGAACAAACTTAGAGGTAATTGTTTATAACATTTATTAATATATTTACAAGTTTTTAATGGATATTGTATAGTAGAAATTTTTTTTGTGCATAAATATCACAGATACTGTTTAAACAAGATAAATAGTTCTGTCCCCACTCCAAGAGGTTTTTGATTTTAAAGAATATAAAAAAACAAAATTAAAAAAAAACGTCGAAATCGGAGCTGCTCTTGAGGACTTTCGAAGATTACCTGTTTTATGTATTCATTGACGCGACTATGATTAGAGTTACTAATTTAGAACGTTCTTTTTGAAAACGCGATGGATATAGTCAGCAAATTTATATCTATGTTATACGATGCCAAAAATAAAGCCAAAGCTGTACGATTAGATGTTAATTCTTTAAGCTATATTCAAATATGTAAATACTGACAAATTATCATCCAAGCCGCCTTGCAAAAACAGTTTTGAAAGAATATGAATAGTTAGTTGATAATAATGAAAATATTTTTCCTGATTAGTACGATGGGAATTCAGCAATGGAGTATTTGCAAAGTTTTTGTTCTCCCTGCTCACAGAAAAATTCATCTTCTACTATTGTATGTCCTTGCGTGAAAGCTAATTTGAAATGTTGTGATTTATGTAGTTGAAGAAATTCGTCTTCTTATAAAATATATCCAATAAATAAATGATGATGAAATAGTTTAAATAAATTGTGTTGTAACTTTTTAATTAACCTTATTATCTTGTATAAAACAAGAAACGTTGGTAATGAGAAAAAAATTTCGACCTTTCGGACTGGCTGATAAATGTTTTGGAATTTCCATTTACTTATGCATTTATTGATATTTTCATGAAAAACGTATAATTAAATAATTAAATTATTTATAATAATTAAAAGAAATTTTCTACATAAAATAAATGTTCATAAAAGTATTTGGCAAGTGCAGATACACAAAAAAACTTAAATTAAATTATCCTTCCTTAAGCTACTACTTTTGGACGTATATGTAGCGTTGGATAATTAAAAACTTTGCCAATCAACTTTTCCATTCCGAAAACTTTGTTATCATCGTTCATCAAATATGAAGTGCACATCTTCAGTCATTTTTGCAAAAGCAAAATCTTTTACTCAAGGTATGGAGGCTAGAAAGAAGGGGAGAAAAGTTTAACAAGCACCTAACTGTATACGATAAATAACAGTTCAAAAACCTTCCAGGTTGGCACTCGTGTAGAAAAGTATGTATGTAACAATTCTAGATCAATTGAAGTATGCCGAGTTGAAAAAATATAACCTAAAAGAATTACGAGAAAACGTACATCAAGAATGATTTTATTTCATATTTTCTCAATAATATTTGGCGTTTCCTTTAAAATTAACCCTGAATGCGAATGTAGCGCCACCAACTGTTTCCTTTCTCTCTATCCTCTATAACTCAAGGTAATATATTTTAAACAATAATAATTTGTATAAGCTAGGTTGGAATTCCCAGTGTCATATTATACTGAAGTTTAAACTACCCGCAGACCGCCGGTAACGTTTAAACCGAAGATTGACGGTGAACGCCATCTATAAAACGTGATTAAGTCGATATCTGATGTTTAAGGCTGATTCATAAACTACCCATCTGCTTGTGTATAAAAAATAATCTTGTTTTCCACAATATTTTCCATAAATAGTAGATTACAAACAAAAACACAAAAATATCACGAAAACAAAAAGAATAACAAAATTTTTAGACGTTTTTTAGATCAATAGACGTCAAACGGCAAACGTCACCCGCGGACCTAAACCGCAAACAGAAAGTCAAGTTTATGAATCGGCCTCAAAACTGACGTTTGAGGCTTAAACTTCACTTGTACAATTGCCCCTTAAGCAGAATCGCCTAATATTAAAAGACTTCGGTGACAGCATCAAGGGCCAATTTTATAACCTAAAGTAAAATTGGAGATTAAACTAAAGTTTAAAATCTAGTTTAAATCAAGAATAAACAAAATCATTCTATTTTACAGACTACATTTCAACAGATATTTTTCTGTCAATTGAATTGTTTCAGAAAGTTTTATAAACAAAAATGAACCGAGAAGAATTTGCAATTATAATTTCATCTGACAATGAAGTAGTACTTTTGGTTAACATTGTGAAAAAATACAAAGAAATGCTCTCGATAAAAGCACACAAAATTTAAAAAATAAGTGGGACAATTTAAATATTTACTTTGGGACAATTAACTTTTTGTTTTCTTGGCGCGTCGACAATGTTGATAATTTCTTCATCATCATTGTCGAGTTTATCAAATATACACTGTAAATCTTCAATCATTATCTCCAGAATTCTTTATAATATTGAAAAAATGTGAACAATTTGAAAAAGTTAGGTTCGGATCCTCCCTTCAACTATTCCCAGACTGTCGGTAACATTTAAATCGTGATTTGTCAGTAAACGCCATCTATAAAACGTCAAAAAGTCAATATCTGTAGTTTAAACAGACGTTTGGACTTGTTAAATTGAGCCTAAGTAATATCATCGGTATAAAACAACAAGGCACGTGACGACCGAATTTATTTATGATGTGAAACTGGTTTTATATAAAAATTCTTTATTTGCTATATTGATATTTTCATTTTATACTAATACCTACGACACAAAACCACCTTGACCATGAATGATACTTGAAAAATTATTCATGTTTTGTTACCATAGGAAAATATCAGTAACTACTTTACAAATTTCGGGGTTATTAAGGTCATATTATAATTACGAACTCAGTATATACAAATATGATTTAATTATCTAAATGAAAGCGTGTCTCATTTGATTTTTGTTGTAAATTTGTTATCGCTTAGACAAAATAATTAAACAAAAGATTTTTAATAAAAAAGGTGAAGATAGTTTATTTCGTTTTTATCTATAGAGTAATTTTGACAATGGGTTTATCGGAAATTATGATGGAGTTAACACGATTATGATCTCCTAAGTTTGAGATCGAGATCTAAGAGATCCTAAGTCGGATCCGATTAAATAATAAGAGAATAATCAAAAGTTCAGTAAAATTGTTAAATATGACATTTCATATTTTAATATAATTTTGCTTTTTATTTAAAACCGAAAACAGTATGAAAAAAACATATTACAATATACGTACGTGAAGCTATTATTGAGGAACTCGATTAGATATTCTTGACTCGGCTCCTTCGTCGCCTCGTCCATGAACATCTATCTCGTATCGTACTAAATCACTTCCCGTACTTAGGTTACTATTAACGTATCCTAGAAAATTCCATCTCGAATTATGTTTAATAAACAATCAGAGTCGTATTAGTGAGGCACCTATTTACTCCTTTCTGAGTTCAAATTAATTTTATCGAGAAAAAGTTAGCCGAAAATCATACATTTTAATAAAAATTTCTTTAGAATAAAAAATATTTTTCATTTTACTCTATCTGCTAGTTGTTTAAATAAAAATATGACAAACACTTTTTTAGATGTACCGTAGTATATGGAACCCCATCAATGTACGTAGACTTAACAAATTTACAAGAAATTAGAAATGAAACATTCAAATTGGAAATTGCAGTAACTGGCGGAGCGCCGTGCTCTCCTCATTTATTTAAAAAAATTAAATCTACACTCGGAGTTAAAAAACTGAAAGTGAGTTAAATAATTTCTTAATATTTATTTATAAATGTGTAAGAATGTAATTCAACTTTTCTGAAACTAGTCCAAAAACCTAACCTAACCTAACTTAATCTAACTTAACCTAAATGGTTAATAAAATAAGTACCACGTTCCAATTTTCTATCCAACCTCCGAAGTTTGACATACATACGAATTCCATATGAGTTGAAGCGTGAGTAAGTGGGTCTGATCAAAGTGGTCCAACTTAGCGTGAAAGTGAAGTTATTTAGTTTCCTGTTCATAATGAGGCTAAAACGCACAATATTGGACACGGCGCGAGACGGCACGAACCGATGTGAAAACAGACTGGGACTAAAGCTGGATTGCTAGTTGAATAGAAATTCGGAACATGAGTTTAATTAAGATAAGATTGGAAATTCTTTTGGCTATTGATGAAGTATAATAAACACATAAACAGATACAAGAAGCGGCTACGACGTGTACCGAAATAAAATTTAATTTATCGTAGTGTACTCTTGAAAAAACAGCTGATCTACGTATAAATGGCGGTCGTGGGATAAACAATCGATTTTTTTTTTCGATGATTAGAATTGTTTTGTATTGTTTTATGGTATTAAGAGGTCTCATTGATACTTTTTAGATCTATTTCAGTGAAACTGAAATCCTGAAACTAGTTTCTACTGTTGAGTTCAATTTTAGATATAAGTTTATCAAAATTAGTATTTGAGGGTGAGATTCTTTGGATTATGAGAAAAGCATAGCAAGAAGCATGCTTTTACGTCTGAAAATGTTTTTCTCCAAAATATGTAAAGAGAGTTTATTTTACTAAACAATCAAGACAAACAAATTTAGTGGTAATTGTCTTCTTAATCAAGCAAATAAAAATTCCATGACGATGTTATGTTTAAAGTTACGCAGCATTAAATTTCATGTAAGGCTGGATTTGAATACCAAATACTATAAGTAATATAAGAAATAAAATGGCATTTAACCAACAGCAAGACTAATTCTCATTTGTTCTCTGCTTAAACGCAGTTCAAGTGAAACTTAAAATTAAAAATTAAAGCAAAAATGTGGTCAATTTATTCGACGCAATGTATTTCTTTAATAATTTTACGTTTCTTAAGAGATTTTATGCTGTGATTGTATATTTAAACTATGATATTATTGATTTCTATTTAAAAAATTACGGCAACACTGTGTTCTCAAAGTGATATATGAACGTAAACTAGTACCAACCTGTATCGAAATCGCGTCAAATACAGACTTGTTTGGACTATTTTTAATATGGGTAGAAGACGCGATCTTTCAGTTAGTGAAAAAGTTTAAGTGAAGGCCCTTGTGTATGCGAAAATATTCACAAACCGGAAAATATCACGAAAATTAAGCTAGTTCACAACACATGAAGAAGTTGAGTCAGGGGAAGAATTAAGCCCGAAAATAAATAAAAGATGCGATAGAAAACCAATTCGCACTCCATGTTCAAATTGGATGGATATTGGACGAAAATTTGTCTATAAAATATATTTGCTACCACAAATGTAATGAAATCACAACTGTCGTTCCGCCAGGAAGCCCAAGTTAATAGCTGCAATGAAGGCACTTGAAATGGGCCAAACATCAGTAAGATATTATATTTTGATAAAAAATGAATGCATAGTTATTATTTCCAGTTAAATGAAGCAAATAAACTTGAAAGTATTGTATTTTTTGATAGGTATACTTCAGTGACGAAAGCACATTCGAAATTTTGCGGAATAAAGTGTTGTGGTCATGCCACCAAAGTGATGATTTAGTCCACATATGGGCAACCACCGGCCCGCGGGCCGGATCCGGCCCCGTGTAAGATATGATCCGGCCCGCGAGACATTTTGGAAAAACCCAATTAAAAAAATATTACACTAAACTAAGTACTTATACTTATACTAGTACATATCTTTAAAAGAAAACACTTGTTTGTGCTTTTTATCTTATCCGGCACCGGATATGATATGAATCTATCTATCTATAATATAAAAATGAATCGCAAAATGTGTGGGTAAGCGCATAACTCAACAACGCCTGGACCAATTTGGCCAAATCTTTTTTTAAAATGTTCGTTGAAGTTCAAGGATGGTTTTTACGGCGAGAAAAATTAGAATTATTGCTGGAAAAACCCTAAAAATAGCTCTTTTCTTTTTCCCATACAAATGATTTGTAACTAAAACGTAGTCAATTTGAGCACTCACTGTTGTCTAAGCAATGTAGGTGTGTTCCTAACGTCAAAAATCATATCTATCAAAACAATGTGTGTGTGTGCGTTGGAGCACAGAATACATAGTTGGAGGAGTTTAATGTCGCGTTCCGAAACTCGCGTTTCTTTTGTATTAGTTTCGGCACGCGAGATAAAATGCAGCAGTTTCCACGTCATTACATCAGTCAAACAAAAATCGCGTTAGCAACAGTGTTTTATTATTTTTAATATCCAAACAAAAACAATTCGTACGGCTTAAAAGAATTTGACTTCAAGTCATATCAAATTAAAAAAAAAAAAAAGTTGTCTGTTACCTAATCTACTGAGTTTGCTTTTGTCAACTGATACACGAAACAAATTCGTATATCGTGTTTTTTGCAGAGTGTTTAGTTAGTTAGTGTTTGATTAGTTCGTGATTAGTGAAAAAATAATGTATATTTGATATGCCTCCTATAAGACGAAGCAATTTAGGTAGAAGAACCAGAAATGCTACAAACCAAGCTAATTACCGATCTAATCGTACTGCACAAGAACGTGACGACGGAAATGAACGTGAAAGAATTCGGATATCACAAACGCGTGAAGCGCGAGCGCGACATTCAACTAATAATCGCGCAAGTTTGAATCGAGCTGCTTTCAGTTACGATGTATCAATTGACTACAGTAACTACCAATGTGTTGTTATTGGTTCTATGAACTCGGTTTGCTCACACTGTAAGGCATTAAAATACAAAAACGAAGCCAATGGATTGTGTTGCGCAAATGGTAAAGTGAAATTGATACCATTGGATCCACCACCAGAACCATTGTACTCATTGGTTTCAGGAATAGGAACAGATTCTATACACTTTTTGACACATATCCAACAATATAACAATTGCTTTCAAATGACTTCATTTGGGGCAACAAATGTAGTTCGGGAAAATTTTATGCCAACTTTCAAGGTATGTATTTACTTGAAAATGACGCTCATTGGGATCAAACTCTCAATGATGCTGTAATATCATCACACGCTCATCAAATACGAACATTGTTTTCTATAATCATATCTACATGCTTCCCATCAAACCCAATTGATTTGTGGATCAAGTACAAAGATTATATGTGTGATGATATTTTGTATCAAATACGGAATAGAATGGGAAATCCAAATATACAAATCAGTGAAGAAATTTACAATGAAGCATTGATTTCAATTGAGGACATGTGCTTGATAATGTCAAACAAACTATTAATTCAATTAGGCCTGACCGCGCCCAATCGTCCAATGCATGACGCTTTTAACCAAGAGTTGCATCGAGAAAGACTGTATGATCTCAACGCTTTGAAAGAATTAATTCAAACAAATCTTCCACTGTTAAATGAACAACAGAAGTATGTATTTGAAACTCTTATGAAAGTAACAAATGATGAAACTGGAGGAATTTACTTCTTAGATGCACCTGGTGGTACAGGAAAAACTTTTTTGATTTCATTAATATTAGCAACAATTCGCTCACAAAATAAAATTGCACTTGCACTCGCTTCGTCGAGAATCGCAGCAACTTCGCTTGAAGGTGGTCGAACAGCCCATTCAGCACTAAAATTGCCATTAAATATGCAAAGCAATAAAACTCCAACCTGTAACGTTTCGAAGAACTCTGCAATGGCAAAGGTTTTGCAGCAATGTAAATTGATTGTTTGGGATGAATGCACGATGGCACATAAAAAATCTTTGGAGGCTTTAGACAGAACCTTAAAAGATCTACGGAGCAATAATAACCGATTTGGTGGTGCAATGATTTTATTAGCAGGAGATTTTCGTCAAACATTGCCAGTGATTCCACGATCAACGCCAGCTGATGAACTCAATGCATGTCTAAAGTCCTCCAATTTGTGGAAACATGTCAAAGTACTTCATTTAAGCAAGAATATGCGTGTCGAGTTGCAAAATGACCAATCTGGAAACATATTCTCTAAACAACTCATTGACATTGGTAATGGCAAATTACCTATAGACATGTTGACTGGCTGCATTAACTTTCCTCAAAGTTTTTGTCAGTTAACTCAATCAAAAGATGAACTTATTCAGAAGGTGTTTCCAGATGTTTCTCAAAATTACAGAAACCATGATTGGTTGAGCGAACGAGCTGTACTGGCTGCAAAAAACATAGATGTAAATGAATTAAATTTCAAAATTCAAGAACAAATTACAGGCGAATTGAGGATATATAAATCAGTTGATTCGGCTACTAATCAAGATGATGTAGTCAACTATCCACCGGAATTTTTAAACTCGCTGGATTTGCCAGGATTGCCACCTCACAATCTTCAATTAAAGGTCGGATCGGTGGTTATAATGTTGCGAAATATCAACCAACCGCGTCTTTGCAACGGTACACGGTTAGCGATAAAAAAATTACTAAACAATGTGATAGAAGCAACTATACTCAAAGGAAAGTATAAAGGAGAAGATGTTCTCATACCGCGCATCCCAATGATTCCGACTGATGTGCCATTTGAGTTTAAACGACTACAGTTTCCAGTGCGGCTTGCTTTTGCTATGACTATAAACAAGTCCCAGGGGCAATCATTAAGTGTTTGTGGTATTAATCTAGAAAACCCATGTTTCTCACATGGTCAATTGTATGTTGCCTGTTCCCGTGTTGGAAAACCATATTTATGATTCACATGATTAACAATAAAGCGATTACTTACTTTTAAATCCTTATATATGTTTTATTTAATTATTTTTTATTCACAACGCCCTATCACCAGGGTGACAGTTCTGTTCAGAAGAATTTTTTAAAATACGTAGGCACAAAAACTGCCACATTACAAATCTTTTTGACAGGACGAAGTCTGTCGGGTCAGCTAGTAGACTATAAAAATGTGGAGTCATCAATAGTCATCACTTGCTTTGTGAATTTGTGTGGTTACTAACTATAGTTTGTTATTAAGTTTATTGAACGAAAAGTAAAAAAAAAATGATGTCTGGTGGAAAGAAACGAAAAGTAGATACAGAGGGTCGCCAGTTTCAAGAAAAATGGACTAAAGAATTCTTTTTTATCTTGCACAATGGTAAGCCTATTTGTTTGCTTTGTAATGAATCCATTTCAGTAATGAAAGAATTCAATATAAAGAGGCATTACTCAACTAAGCATGCTACACAGCACTCACTGACAGGACAATTAAGAACAGACAAAATCCAGAAGCTTAGAGCAATATTGAAAAACAGAAACAAATGTTTCATAAACAAAGAACACAACTTGATAATGTTGTGAAAGCTAGTTTTATAGTTAGCTCAAAATTGGCAAAGGCATTAAAACCATTTGCCAAAGGAGAATTTATCAAGAAGTGTATGTTAGAAGTTTGCGGTGTTTTGTGTCCTGAAAAAAAAATGAATTTGAAAAAATTAGTTTGTCAAGACGAACTGTTGTTCGACGTATAGAAATGATGGCTAATGATATAAAAACAACATTGACTGACCGTATGGCTGGTTTTGAATCATTTTCCATAGCATTAGACGAGAGCACCGATTTGTCTGACACAGCTCAACTGGCTATATTTATTCGAGGTATTGATAAGGAGTTCAATGTTACTGAGGAATTGCTAGCTTTACAGCCGCTAAAAGCAACCACTACAGGAGAGGATATTTTTAATGAAGTTCAAAAGGTATTCACAAGTTTTGGCCTGCCATGGTCAAAATTAATTGGAGTATGCACTGATGGTGCACCTTCTATGGTCGGCTTACGAAAAGGTTTCATCGGAATTTTGAATGAAAAAGCAACAGAATTAAATGTGCAAAAAGATGATTTGATAGATAGTCCTTCATTGCATTATCCACCAACAGAACTTGTGTTCTAAGTCCATTCGACTCCACAATGTTATGAATGTGGTAGTAAAAACCATCAATTTTATTCGATCCCGAGGGCTTAACCATCGTCAGTTCAAGACGTTTTTGGATGAAATATCAGCTGAATATAACGACGTAACATATTATTGTGAAGTCAGATGGATGAGCAAAGGAAAAATGTTGAAACGGTTTTACAAGCTTAGAAATGAGATAGCAGACTTTATGAAACTAAAAGATAAGCCACTATCTGAATTTAGTGACCCAAAATGGATATGTGATTTAGCATTTCTGGTCGATCTTACAGGCTATTTGAATGATTTAAATTTGGAACTTCAAAAACAAGGACAGTTAGTAAATGATTTGTACAGCCATTTGAAAGCGTTTCAGATCAAACTACGCTTGTGGGAGTCACAGATGCAGTCTGGTAACAGTTACCATTTCAACACGCTCTCTGCGTATGAAAATATTGCTTATGCTCAATATGCTGAAGAACTCAAGTTACTGTCGGAACAATTTGCGAACAGATTTAGCGACTTCAAAAACATGGAAGAATGTTTCAATTTATTTGCTACTCCTACAAAATGTAATGTACAAAATGCTCCAATACACTTACAAATGGAGTTAATCGAGATTCAAGAAAACTCACTCCTAAAATCCAAATTTGAAGACGTAGAGTTGTGCGATTTCTACAAAAAATACCTAGAAGAAGACAATTTTCCGCAGCTTAGAAAATTCGCAAGAAGATTGATTTCTGCGTTCGGCAGTACTTATAAATGCGAACAGTTCTTTTCATTGATGAAAGTTAATAATCAACAAATCGTACAAGATTGACTGATGATAATTTGGAAAATTCTTTACGTCTTTGTATCAGTGGAATTCATCCAAATATCGATGGATTAGTTTCCCAAATTCAAGCTCAAGTGTCTCATTGATTTCAGTATATTTAACTTTTGTAGTTTGTAACAATTGCAAATGTAACTATTTAATTATAATGTTGTACCCTTTTTTAAAATTTCATTTTGTTATTTTAATAAATACAATAATCACATTGTCAATATACACATACATGTCAATAATAAATACATAATACAATAATAACATTGTCGTATTATTTCATGTCTAATATCTATCGCAAAAAAATATTATCACTACTTTAAAATGCACTAAGTACTTTTAAACGCGGCCCGCGAACGTTTTGCACGCTTAAGTTTGGCCCTCAGCATGTCAAAGGTTGCCCATACCTGATTTAGTCAGTCATCAGTGGCAAGGAAACTGAACGTCTGTACTTCGCGAGAGGAATAATGAGGGAAGATCAGTACAAAGAAGTATCATAAAAAATCGGTTGTTTTCGCAGTTCAGCGGATGGTTTTCAAATTGAGAACTATTCACCTTTAGCTCCCTGTCACATTGCTCGTTCTGTGTTTTTTTTTGGCAGAAGAAAATATCACTATGTTGGATTGGCCGGGTAATAGTACCAATATATAACAAAACCGAGTTTTAGTGAAAATTATTCTTGTGTGGAATCATCATCCTCAAATGCAGGAGAGTACAATATTGCATTAATAGCAGGCCGCGCAGAATTAAAGCTTTATTAGTGGCTAAAGGTGTTTCAACTAAATATTTTCTTCTATTTTTTCGGTTACTTTTGTTCAAAATAAATAAATGTTTGATTTTATTATCACAAATTAAATTGTTTGGAATTAATTCATTTTATTTCAGTCAATTTTCGGTTTAACAGAAACCACCGGTTCAACTTTTCAATCATTGAGTAACGATGATGATGACCGAATTACAAATACTGTTGGATATTTACTAGATCATTTGGAGGTAAAAGTAGTTGATGCAGAAGGATATATCGTAACCAGGGGCGTTCCGGGGGAATTATGTATTAGAGGTTATTCGATATTAAGTAGTTATTATAAAGATGAAGAAAAAACACGTAGTCAAATTGACTCTGCCGGATGGTTTCATACTGGGTAAAAACAATTTTATGTATATAATAACTAAAGAAAATATTTCTATTTACACGTGATTCTATTTCTTACATAACAATAAAAACAATAGTTTTATTAACCTCAAAATCCCGTGCAATTTGATGATTATTTGCTGATATGTTTGTGAAGGTGAAGATATAAGGGTTAAAAGTAATGAGGGTGTATTTTTGATAACTTTTTGGATTTTTCAATATAAATTTCGAAAAACTTCAAACAATTTCTTTAATTGGTTTTGGAAATTTTGCACCCGATCGATCACGTTTTTATTTTCTAACACTCAAACTCTTCGATAACAATTTTTTCTTTCTCAAAAGTTTTGTAGTATTTTCAATTGATCCTGGTATATAAGATCAATTTCTCGAAGACGCATAACTTAGTAATTGCAGTTTTGATAAAAAATTTGAATCCTTGTTTCAAAATTGTCTGACCAGAATACTCAAGGAACAATTTGAAAGTCTGGGAACATTGTTAGTTATTCTGATAATTTCAAAGTCGGTAAATATAATAAATAATATATAAATAATAATAAAATAAATAACTGCAATTTCGAATTAATTGGAAATTCCTCAAATCTGGTTTATTCAAGCATTTTCTTCAAAGTGTGGTGATGTTTTGATACTTTCTAGAAAACTAAAGAAAAAGTTTGAAAGTATGGCACTCTTCTGCTTTATTCTGGTAAATTCAACATCTTTTTCGAAAGTTCGAACATTTTTTTAAACTTTTATGAAGAATTCCTACAGATAATAGAGTTGGACAATTTTTAAAATCTTCCTGGTCTATTCAAGCACTTTCTTAGTTGTGTTCTGAAACTTCCTTGAAAATTGAAGCAAAATCTGGTACCGTTTTGGGTTATTCTGTTAAATTCGACCGTTTTTTGGAGAGTTTGTTAATTTTCCTGTAGTTTCTAAAAGGTTGAACAATTTTTTAAATCTTCCTGTTTCATCCAAGCATTTTCTTAAAAGTAATGCTCTGGCACATTCTAGAAACCTCAAGAACAAGTCTGGTAACGCTCTAGAGTTTTTGTTGGGAAATTTTGCTCTTCATAAAAAGTTCTTTTTTAAAACAATCTTTCAATATCTAAAGAGCTGGACAACTTTTTCTGGATAATTCAAATAGTATATCAGAAGATTGAGGATGATTTGAAACTTTTTAGAAAACTGAAGCGAAAACTTTAGAGAAATCTTTCTACATAATTGAAACTCATACTCAAAACTTTTATAATGTTATGAATTGTTTTATCAAATTTTTGAGAAATTCAGACAATTGTTCAAAAGTTTGATCGTCCTTTGGATCTTTCTCAAATATCAATAAAAGCAATTTATTGACAGTTTTCTCCAGTGTCTCGACGTTAAATATAAAAGAATCAATTATTGGTTCTATAAAATATAACAATATATGTTGCAGAGATATCTTCATAATAGATGAACAAGGTTATGGAAAGATAGTAGGAAGATTGAAAGATATGATTATAAGGGGAGGGGAGAATATATATCCAAAAGAAATTGAAGATTATTTGAATACTCATCCTGATATAATCGATTCACAGGTATGCTATAATTTTCATAGTGAATTTAATAGGAACGATTTCGAAAAACATTGGATTCTTAAGTGTGAATTATAATATTGAAAACAATCAGCATGCTTATACGAAGAATTTGTGGGATTTTAATAATGACATCATTGTGCATTTAAAGGTGATTGGATTGCCGCACGAAAGGTTTGGAGAGGAAATTTGTGCCTGTTTAAGAACTAAGGACAACAAACAATTAACACGAGAAGATCTTCAAAGGTTCTGTGAGGGAACTGTAGCTCCTTTTAAAATTCCATCAATTGTGAAGATTTTGAACGATTTTCCAAAAACAGGAACCGGTAAAGTGAATAAAATGGAATTAAAGAAATTGTACGCAAATTAATAAATATACAAGTTTTTATTCTATCTAGAATCTTTTTCTCGACCTTTGTCTATTAAAAAATTTCCGAGTTTGAATCAACTCGAATTATAAGAATTGTAATTTTCGATTTTGTTCTTGGTTGCCAATATTTTGATGAAGAACAAAGTTTTTTCTTTACTAAGAAAATACCAGCTACCTGTTCCTGCTTTGGGACGCGTAAGATCATCCTTGAAGCTGCTTTTTATTAGGTTATGTATTATTAATGTCAGATTTAGTTGATTTCGGGTTTCCTTAATATAGAATTCTTTTCCACTATAAGCCTTGTGTCCGGCTTGTGAATTTCATATTGAAATTGAAGCGACTCATATCGAGTGGAGAGATATAAAGTTGGTTACAGCTGCGACGGCATTTTTCTCCAACGTCGTATCTTCATTTGGCTGATTAACGAGTTGACCAGATTGTAGGGAAGCCGCAGAAAACTTATAACAACTCTATGGCTGGTTAATGGGTCTCTGTTATTTTTGGTTAGTAGCAACCATGATACACAATGTCGAAACAGCGTAAGAAATCATTTTATACAATATTTAACTTTTCACTGCATACAATTTTTTGAAGATTGTCCTGCTCCAAGTCAAGCGGTCACACAAAAGAAAGAGGTTAGATTTTACGCAGTATCTAACCCCACATCAAGCGGTTTCGAAGCATTTGTTCAATTGAATTCAAATTTAAACAAATCAAACCGAGATTCAAAAAGCATGTCAAATATTCTATCATATTTCCACTCTGTGTATATATATATATTATCTATCTCATTCCTCTTATCTTGCCCTTGTAAAGTCGTATAATTTGAACTCTTAATTACAGTTGTTCGGAATTATACAGAGCCAGATAACAATTTAGTACTTATTTAAATTGCTTTCGGTAATTAAGTGAAATGTTTAGATTTTCAATAGTGACTTTAGGTGGAGAATATCGTTTGTAAGTTTATTATTCTTTTTATTATTGATTCTCAATGATTTTTTAAGGGTTTAGTTTGAGATATTTTTATCAATTTTATTTTCATTATTACGAATGTTGAGTGTATTGGTGTCAAGTATTATGAAATGTGTACGATTCAGAATTCGAACCTTTTGATTTTGATACGAATTCAGTGTTTATTTATTTATCTTTTACGTAGAAACTATAAAAATCAAGATATATAAATAGAAATATATTATTTGATCAAGAGAAGAAAAAATAGTACTAAAATAATAAACACAAAAAGTTTGTCTAAAGCTTTTCAAGCAAAAAAATTACCTAAGAAAACAACAGAAATGAAGTACCTCAAAATATTTTGTATCTACGGATATATACAGAAATAAAATCGTCACAGATATCTAAACAGAAATGGATGAAATATGATCGAAAAGAACATGCTGAAAGTAGGTATTACAAAGATCTGGATACATTTTTTTCTATTTATTGAAATAAAAATGAAAACTGAAACATTTTTTTATCCTTTTACTAATACGTTGATACGTTTCATTGAACAATCTAATTTCCAACAAAGAGAAATATAAATTTAAGAAATTAAAGCCTAGTTGAAGAGACTTGTATAACAGACCAATGCAAATAACCTGAAAAATATGGGGTTCCTTGTACGAACAGTAAGTTTTTTGTATTTAGTATGTATGTAGATGTATTTGTATGTATTTACCCTAAAAATTGTCTTAATCCTTTTTTTCCATTCTAATTTACTATTCTAAATTTTACCATTGTAACTTTGAATCTTTATAATATTGATGACAAAGATGATAAGAGTATTGAAAACAAAACATAATTTATGCTTTTTGATTGCATGTCCCATACATTTACATTTTAAGAATACATGAAACCCAGCTCCTTATTTAATGTAACCTTGAACAACAAATATCTCTTGTTCAATTTTCTACGAGACAGTTTACATTTTACATGCTCTTTTTTTAACATATTCATTAATTTTTTGTTCCTCCAACCTCGACTTCTGCTTATCAAGATTTTCAATGAGAATATTACCAGTTCTAAGTCAGGCTTAGTAATAAACAGAATTCAGATCCAGGATACAAGCTACATTAGAAACTTCAACGAAATAAGCTGTTCATATCAACAACAATTCACATCAAAGTGAGAAGATTGAAAAGACGAACTAAAAAGTAAGATAAAGAATGGAAAACCAGATTTCGATGTATTCTCAATATTTTCGTGTCCTTGGAAAAAATTCGGATTTTAGCGAATCTTTACAAAATGCGTTATTACTAGCAGTTAACAGCTACATCGTAGATGTGCCAAAACGAAAGAAATTTTGGGCATTATTAGGAAAAAACTGAATTGAATTTAAACTTGTTAAATCAGGATGCCATAATTTGTGGGGATTTCAATCAAGATCTCTCAACAACCACCGAATTAGAAAGCAACATAACATCGATTCAGTCTCTTCAGGAGAAACTACAACAAACGTAAACACAACTATCGATGGAGTCTTTGCAAAATTAAGTGCTTACACAATTGAAACTTTTATTCATGAATATTTTTCATTTCTAAAGCCAATTATTATATCATTCAATAAGTCGTGTGACTGACACACAGATGGCACTGTTATTGTCAAATCCATATGACGTTTATGAAGTACCAGCTTTCAAAAGACTATGTGTGAAACAATGGATTCAAAAGAATATCATGTGTTAATTTATCATTGCTTCTTGATGATACTGTACAAGCTCAGCAATGGCTTCAAAAGTGTTATCCGGACTCTGCTCCACCGAAAATAAAACATTTTTTACTGGTTTGCTGAATTTAAACGATGATGATGAACGTTCTGGTCGTCCGATTGATGTGGTTACTCCAGAAAACATCAACATCAAGTCCACAAATTGGTTATATCTAATCGTAAATTGAAATTTCTTTTTCAAAGTGGGTGCCTGCAGCATTGACCATAAAGTGGGTTCCGCGTTTATTCACAGTCGATCAAAAACAACAACATGTTGATGATTCAGAGCAGTGGTTTACCATGTTTACACGTAATAAATCAGATTTTTTAAATCAATATGTGACAATAGATGATACATGGATTCATCACTTCATTCCGAAATCAGAACGATCATCATCTGAGTGGACTGCAGCCGGTGAACCATGTCCGAACAGTCAGCTGGGAAGGTTACGGCTACAGTATTTTGGGATGCGCATGGAATATTGTTTATCTCCAAAAGGGAGAGACAATCAATAGCGAATACTATTATAATAATAATATTATTAAATAAATTAAATTATTGATATGTTCCTTGTTGTATTTTTTATATAAACTTCCTTTTATAAATTACAATTTACTGATTGCGCCGAAAGTTCGATGACTTTAACTGCATACTTCTACGATGAAAATAAGAATGTTAAGAAATCTTTCCAGAATTCGAAAATTCAGCACAAAAAAAAGCTACTATCATTGTGTCGGAGAAGAGCCTCTTAGTTGTTTAACATTAGGCCAGTTGTCAGAATTAACCAGTAAGCGCTATGGTGATAGACTCGCAGTGATATCTTGTCACCAGAACAAAAGATTAACGTTTCGAGATATACTGGATGAAGCTGATAGATTAGCGGCTGGTTTTCACAAATTAGGATTTAAAAGAGGGGATCGCATCGGCTTGTGGGCACCCAATCTGACAGAATGGTACGTGTCGTTTATAGCTCTTGCTAGAGGAGGATACGTGTCGGTATGTATTAATTTTATAAAAACATTATTATATCAGCAGCAACATTAGCCTTTGTTGATCCACCGCAGGATGTAAACCTCTTCTAAATGTTTGCTCTATTATCTACAATTCATCATTAACCTCTTTTAAATTGAATTATCTCATACCACCAACGTTGTGGTATCTTCCTCTATCCTTATTTCTTCAAAACATATCTCTTGTAACCTATAGAATAACATTTATAACATACAAAAAATAAAATTAGTCAGCAACATAATTATTGTTTGAGATTGATATAGTTCTTCCAATATCAATTGCAGAAGATAGTTATGCGAGGTACAATCAATATTTCATAAAAACGCACGGTAATCATACCAAATTAAGGAATGAAAAACAATGTTTATTCCCCGAAATAAATCACCGAAGGTGGAAAATCAATTTTTAAAAAACTTTATTTATCACTTTACACTTAAAATATTCCCGACAATAAAATTTACGTTTTCTTATATGACAACTGACTGACTAACTAATTAACATGTCTCTTTTATTTATACATAATGTGTATGTTATGATAAGCGAAATTTTATAGTGTCGTCAGCTTCTTCTATATCGGGTTCTTGGAAATGAGTGCCATAACTCCTCCCTCCTGAAGTTTCAGCTTCCATAGGGTGCAGCTTGGGAAGGTGAACATCTTCGGATTGATTTTCTTGGATTGGGTTTTTGCGTCGAATTATTTTAAGGGCCCAGTATAAACATAGAAAGATTAGGAGACAATAAATTATTATCGTCCAAGTGCTTGGAATATAGGGAGGTGTATAATTCTTAAAATTTGGAGTATTTCTGAAAATTCTTTCTCGGAGGGTGTTGAGGTCATCTAGGTCTATTTTTGGAAGGCTAAAATTAGGAATCTTGTTAATGACATTTTCATGATTGGGTATGTACAATCTTGGGATAAAAACGGGTTGGCTTTCAGCTTCTATCGGGCCATTATTTATTATAACTTCGGAATCTATGGTAATTTGACAGGATGCTGGGATAGTGGCTAGGTAGGTACCAATGTAGTTGAGGATTTCTTCTTGTTGGTGACAGTTTAATGGATGTTTGTGTTCTTGGGAAGGACGACGATCCACTGGTTTGATTCTTCGAGTCTTTTCGATAATATTTGAGAGTTACTTAGGAGCATCTGTCGGCAGGTGGAAGTGGTCTTGAGATTTAGAAGTTGAACTTCACATGGACTGCTGGAGTCAACTCGATGTAGGTTCATCTCTTGACACATATATTCTTGTCTAGCTAATTTTACGCATGGTTTGTCCAAGAGTTTGTAGTACAATTCATTTTTTAATAGAAATTTATTTTGAGGAATGATAACCTTCAACTGACTCTCACTCTGAATTGGTATGGGATACAAATGATAAAGTTCGAAATCAAAAGCATAGGCTACAGGTACATGTAAAATATATGTGATTTTGTTGTTTCTTATGTAATAGGAGACTTTTATTAAATTTTCAAAAATTGGGATATTGTTTATCTTTAGTTTTATAGGCACTCGATCTTTATTGACATTACTGTATAGTTTTTCCAAAAGTTTGAACAATTCACTAGGTTTTATTATACTTGGGTGCATGATCCCAACTTTTGCAAAAGATACTGAATTTTCTATATCTTGTAATATTGAATTTAATATTTCGTACAAATTCAAGATTTGGAAGATTACGTCTCTTATGAAGGTAGTTATCTCAAAGCTAGATTGATTCCCTATATATGAATCAATTGATTCCAATTTGCGTTGTAATATAAATTGATTTTGGTTTATTTGTTGAATACTTTTATTAAAATTGTCTATTAGAGATATTGCTACGGAATTTTGAGTTTTAATTTTATCACTTAATTGATTTTGGTTTTGTTGAAGTTGTCTAATAAGGGTGTCGTAACGTTCTCCGTCATTAGAGTCTAAGTTTCCACTAATAGTTTTGAAAATTGAACCGAGTCCATTGATTAACCCTCGTTTGGTTCTGTTTTCGTGAGGTAGTAATTCTGCTAATTTTGTTTCTATTTTTCTTTCCGCAAAATTTAAGAAATGTTTGTGATTAGTTATTTCAATTAGTATTTGCTTATTTTTTAAATTTTGAAATTGTGTGACTATGGGACTTGGGGTGCCAAGTTTCACGGGTAGTAGATCAGAGTTATCTTGGAGGTTTCTAAGTGTAATTATTTCTTTGAATCCGAGGATTCCGGGTAACCTGAAATGATAATTACGTGTCAAATGAATATATTCTTTTTAAAGGCCGTTTTATGTTACTCATGTGAATTTTTCCGTGTTTTGCCGTCGAGACTACTTTGCGATTGGTATTTATTGATTTGATACTAACCGGCTTATGAAATTTGTTTGCGTTTTTCTGTCTCTTTTTCTTTTTTATAAAAATCTTTTGGTTTGCTACAAATATTTCAGGACCTTCTCGATTTTTATTTATTATTTCTAATCGATTGTCTTCTTGATTAGATAAATCAGCATTGATTTTGGCATGCAATAATTTAGAACGTTCTTTATGTTTATTAACATAGTCATTGATTAGAAGTTTATCGATCGCGATATCGAATGGATCATTGTCAGTAATATGTCCGTTAATTATATCCATTGGTTTCAATTTAGTAGCCGAATGTAATGTATTATTATATGCTAGTATAGCATTTGTCATTTTAGTTTCTATAGATGTGTTGGAAAATCCTTCTGAATTTAACAGTCTTAAATTCTCTATTATCGTTGAATGAAATCGTTCTATAATTCCGTTCGATTGAGGGTGATCAGGGGAACAAAAATGAATTTTGATTTTATGTAATCCTAGTAATTCTGTAATTCTTGTATTTTTGAATTCTGTGCCATTATCAGTATTTTATCAATTTGTTCGCTATTTCTGTGCCAGAAAGTGCATTTAAATGGTATGCTTGGGCATATTTAGAAAAACTATCAACTATCGTTAAAAATTTTGAGTTTTCAAAAGTGAAGGAATCTATGTGGATGATTTCGAATGGTTTATTCGCAGTCGGTGTCAAATTCATTTTTAAATTTACAGGATACCTATCATATTTGCACTGTTGGCATATTTCACACTCGTTAATAAATGTTTGAATAGATTTATTCATTTCCGGCCAATAATACCTTTCTTTGATTCTTTGAAGGGTTTCATTAATTCCGCGGTGGTTTGATTTACTTTCATGATAATTTTTTATTATTTCTTTGATATCGTCCTTGTTTGTGACATCTAGCAATTTTATGGTACATCTTTTTAGTTTTATAGATGATGACTTCAAATATTTTTGTAAGCAAGCTGAAAATGGTTCGTAAAGGCTAGGATCTTCGAAGTATAGATGATATTGAACATTTGGAATTATATATTCTTTAATAAGATTTATTACATCATTTTCAAAATTATTTTTAGATAGCTGAACTAGGAACCGTTATTTATTGCCGAATAAAACGATTCTTTTTATTTTTGCGGGTGAATGTAAAACTGATTTAAGGAATATTTGATTTTTGCCATAATTAACAGCACATTCAATCGACGGTATGCCTATAATTGGATTCTCATCATAATTCGAATGTATTGTATCTCCGCTATCAGTTACATCTTTATCTTGTTGGTCACTAGAGTTTTCCTGAATGTCGTCTTCTGCAATTGTTTCTTCAATGTTGACTATCATTGAGAAATCGTCATTGTCTTGTATGGTATTGTCGATCATGGTGTCGTTTATTAGTTTCTTGGTAATTGGTGAAGGGGTATTTAAGGTTTGATTCGTTTGTTTTGACGTACTAGGGTTATTGTAATAATTTGAAGTTTCGCTTAAAATTTCATCGACATCTTTCCAAAATGTCTTATCGTTCCAAAATGAATTGGTATCTTTAGTATGGAGTTCTATTCGCGATAAACCATCTACATTATTTGATTTTCCTTTTCTATAGAAAATTTTATAGTCAAATTCTTCTAATTTAATTCTCCAACGAAGTAATTTGGTTCTTTTAAAGAGTTTAACCACACGAGAGGTTTATGATCTGTTATTATATTGAACTGACGGCCATATAAATATGGACGAAAGTATTTTGTTGCCCAAACAATAGCAAGTAGCTCCTTCTCGATTGTAGAGTACTTTTGTTCTGAGTCATTGAGTGTTCTTGAAGCATATGCTATAGGGAGATCTTGTCCGATAGGACCTTGTGATAAGATAGCACCTAGTGCTACATTAGAAGCATCGGTAGTAAGATTAAATGTTTTATTGAAGTCTGGATATTGTAATATTGGTTCGTTAGTCAAAAGAGTTTTACAAGTCTCAAAACATGTCAAGTATTCGTTGTTAAGTTCAATTTTTGCACCTTTTTTTAAACATTTCGTGAAAGGTTTCGTTAGTCGTGCAAAATCTTTTATAAAACGTCTGTAGTATCCAAGTAATCCTAAAAATCCTTTGAGTTGCTTGGGTGTTTTAGGAATTGGATAGTCAAGTATTGCTTGAATTTTTTCAGGGTTCGGCTTAACTCCAACTGGCGTAACCACGTGGCCTAGATAAGCGACTTCTTTCTCCGATTTATCCAGCTGAACTTTAAAGTTTGCTTCTCTGAGTCTTTAGAAAACGGTTTTTAAGCGTTCTAAATGTTCTTGTAAGGAGGTTGAATACACAATAATGTCGTCTAGGTATACAAGGCACATCTCGTTTTGTATACCTCTTAATATATTATCGGCAACACGTTGGAACGTTGCTGGCGCATTTTTCAATCCGAAAGGCATGCGCAGAAACTCCCAATGGCCATTTTCGGTGTTGAATGCTGTTTTTTCAATGTCCTTTTCTTCCATCTCTATTTGATGGAACCCACTAACTAGATCAATTGTAGAAAAGTATTGACAATTGCCCAATTTACTAAGTAGTTCTGTAATATTTGGTAGTGGGTATCGATCCTCTATAGTCTTCTCGTTTAATTTTCTATAGTCGATGACTACCCTCCATTTTTGTTGATTACTGGCATCTAATTTTTTGCTTACGACCCATATAGCGGAAGACCAGGGTGAATTTGAAGGCGTTATAATATTAGAATTTAGCATCTTTTGAATTTGATTAGCAACTTCTTGCTTATGTATGAAAGGGTACTGGTAAGTTTTTGAATATTTAGGTATTTCGTCTGTTGTTCGTATGTTATGTTTAATTTTAATTGTAAACGATAGTGGTTCGCCCTCTTTATAGAATATATCGCTATATTCTTGACAAAGATTTAATATTTTTTTTTCTCTTCTTCGTTCATGTGATCCGTTCTAATTTTGTTAAGGTCTAATCGTGTATTGTGTGAGTCAATATTATTTAGGTCAACGTTTTGTAATTCGTTTTCGTCAAAGCTTTCTACTTGAAATGGTTCTGAAAAATCTAATGATACGGTACTGTCAGATTTATTTAATATTGTTGTGGAATTTCACAGTTATAAAAAATTTGATAAGGTACAATAATATCTCCATGAGTGACACTTGTTTTTATTTTAACAACTTGTTGTGTTCTAGGGGATACAGTTACGAGATTAAGGTCAACGTTAACTTCGTGATAATGTAGTTTTATTTTACTAGAAGGAGTGATAAGAAATCCTTCTTGGAAATTTAGTTTTGCTTGTAATATCTTTAAATTGTCTAATCCTATAAGTCCATCAAAAACATTACCAAATTTGAAAAGATAAAATTTTAATTTTGTTGGACTCGGGAGTTTAAATATGTTTGAGGCCGGAATGTCGGCTCGATATTTATGGACTTTTGGAATATTGTTGTTACTACGAAAGGGTCATTTTTAATTTCGCTAGAATAGTATTTAAAAGCCAAGTCGGGATTTATAAATGATCGACTTGATCCGGTATCTACGAGAAATTTTAGATTATATTCAGGTAAAATGATATAAGGTAATTCACTTGATTTGACGTTATTAAAAGGTATTATGATAGGATTGTTATTTACAGGCGAATTTTCCGAGGCACTTAACGAAAATGTTCGTTTCTATCTACTCTATCGTCATTATTAGAATTAGAATTATTTAGGTAGAGTTGATCAGTAGTATGATCAGAATCATCATAATTATTATTCAAATATTCCCAATTTTCGGGATCATAGTTTTCTTGAATATCGACGTTATATAATTCTTCAGAAGTATAGTTCGGCCTTTTAGATTGTCTAAAATTGTTTATAGATGGCGGCGGCCTTTTATATATTGGTTGATTTTGAGTATTTGAAGCGGTAGCTCGTGTGCTAATGGACATGGGTGTTGGCTTAGGAAAGTTTGCGTTCTGATTTGGCCTGAAGACGTTTACATTTTGATTGGGCCTGTTGAAAACTTGCGACGCTCTAGGAAAATTTTGATATGTAGTTCTTGGATTTATTGGGATTGGTTGTGAAGGAAAGTTGTGCTGTCTTGTGAACAAATTATTCGGAGTTTGAGAATTGAATGTTTGTGAACTGGAACTGAGCGAATTAAAATTTCGATTCTGATTTTGGATAGGTGATTGATAATTAGGTTTGAAATCATATATTGGTCTCGAGTTATTTTTAAAAGGTTGTGTTCTATGATTATTTCTCGATGGATTTTGTAAATAGTGCACGTTTTCCTCTTGTAAAACGAATTGTATTGCTTCGCTTAACGAGGTTGGTTTCATACAACGTATTGTAGTCCTGATAGGTTCTTTTAGTCCAGAAAGAAAAGTTTTCAAGGTTAAATTTTGGTATAACTGTCGTTTTAAATATTTACCTTCTTCTGTAGATTCGTGTAAGTTTACATAACTGCAAAGTAAGTTCAAAATGTGTAAGCACTTACCGTAAAATGATTGTGGGCTTTCATTAGAACTTTGTCTTAACCTTTCAAGATCCCTATTGAGACATACTTCATCTCGCTGATCCGAGAAATTTCTCATCAAGACATCTTTCAATTCGTTCCAAGTATTACATGTTTGGATATTAAACTGTCTTAACTTTACCCTTTATTTTTGCTATTATTGAATTCAACAAATAAACATTTTGGAAATTATTAGGATTAGTTCTCTCAATGAAATTGCTTATGAGTGATTCGCTAACAGAAATAAATCTATTCAAGTCATTTGGATTTCCGTCAAAATCAGGAATACAATTTGAATATTCCCATTTGAAAGATTGTACCGCCATATCTATTTGATTATTTACTGTACTACTTGAATTTGTCGGGTTAGAGTCAGTAGTGGTTTCTAATAATAAATTATTCAATGCTCGAGTTAGTTCGTTAATAGTTACTTCAGAATTCATAAATTGTACTTACAGAACATAAAGGATGATTTTAAACATGCCTTATTAGCTATGAGAACTCACGACAGGATTCTCGCAGATTTTGGGCAATATGGGTCCCAGATCTCGTTGAATAGTTGGTAGCGGCTTGAACAGATCCTCAGTGGATGGAAGAGACCAAAGATATGGTAACTCACTGCACAAAAATCCTCTACAATAATTCAGCAAATGTAGCTAAGTGTTCGATTTATTTCGGTAAATCGTTAAAACGAAATCGCACTTACGATATGTTCGACCCGAAAAATCCTACTGACTGCGCCAAATAAATCACCGAAGGTGGAAAATCAATTTTTAAAAAACTTTATTTATCACTTTACACTTAAAATATTCCCGACAATAAAATTTACGTTTTCTTATATGACAACTGACTGACTAACTAATTAACATGTCTCTTTTATTTATACATAATGTGTATGTTATGATAAGCGAAATTTTATAGTGTCGTCAGCTTCTTCTATATGGGGTTCTTGGAAATGAGTGCCATAACTCCCGTATAAAATTCTAGCATCTAACAAACCGTCAGTCCACGTGCACTCATCACCTCCGCTGTTTACCAATGAAAACATCGAATCAAACATAAAAACATTTCTATTGGCCGAAGTTGTCAGAAGGCGTATGTACACAATTTCTTTGAAACATTCCTGTTAGTCTGCGATAAGCAGTGGCGGGACTTTATGAGATTTATTTATATTTAAATAAATAGAAATACGGCGTTCTTTTGACTCTGGGCGAATGACGAAAATGAAATTGCAAAGTGTAGTGAGAATAAAGACAGGTATAAATAATATATTCGAATGTTTAAAAAAGGAAAATATTCAGCAATCTTATAATGCAATCATAATAAGAATTTCTGAATTAGAGTAAGTAGTAGTAGAGTGAATAAATTTTCCATTTATCGAGTATTCACGAAAGGGGTTGCTGTAGATCATTCACAGAACCGAAAAACATGCAAAGAAAAGATTTTATACGTAGGACAATGTATAGTTTATACAAGGAGAAAAGGGCTGCGACATTTGAAGTAATACAGCAAAATGTAGCAAATAATCCAGAATACAATTATACCAGTTTAGAAACATTGTGTCAAGTTTTGTCAGCATGTGGTTTCAAACACAAAAGATATTTTACATTTTTTATATAAACAATAAATTTATGAAATGAAGTACAGTAAAAGTTCCTTATTCGCGCTTTCTTCATTCGCGTTTTCACTATTCGCGGAGTAAAAAAATGTAACCCAATTCCTATATTCGCGGCTAAAAATTTCTTTATTCGCGGATCTAATAATACATACATAATAATAAAAGGATTCCAATAGGTATCCAATCCAATATCCTTTGTAAATGGCGTCAAAGGGACTAATAAAAAAGTAAAATAGATCTTAAAAACAGATAGAATCAAGTGACATTCAGGAATTGCTTGAATCGTAAGATGAAGATTTGACTGAAACCGACTTGGAGGAAATGTTAAATACACAGCCTATTGAAGAAGATGCTTCAATAAGCACTGGAAACGTAACATTTAATTCTTTGATTTTTATGTATTTATTTATTTATTTTGTCACCTAGGAACGTATCCCCCATAATCCCATACAAATTATCATTACGTATTCACGGTTTCTGTATTCGAGGCATATTTTTGGAACATATACCCCGCGAATAAAGAGCTTTTACTGTATCTACGCCTATGGTAGATCAAACAAAATAGTCGGCAAAGGTTTTTATAATCTGCAATTGATATTAGATATACTACTTAATAATACGTAATATTTTGATATTTTTTTCTTTTTGTGAAGAAATGAATAGTCAAGAAATAGAAACAATTATTCTATTCATAGGTAAATATTTTTATTAACTGGGTGATTGTAATAGTTAATATTAGGAAGATCGTACTCTCCATACACAATTGGAGGACCTTCAAAATTTCAAAAACTTCCGAGCGTCTTTGGCTTCCAAGCAAGGCTCTTCTACTAAGCAAAATCTCATTATTTCCTTACTTGTGTTGATCAACGACACTTAGAAAGGTAGAAGGAGGAGTGTCGTTAAGAGATTGACAGTTGTAAAGGATGTGTAACGTATTTTCCTCTTCTGGGCCAGCGACCTCGGTGTATTCTGTGATTAGGCGTATTAGAGTCTTTTTTTGCTCTCTACTTAACTACAGTATTTCCTCCTAAAAGACTTTTCTCCTCTATGAATGTTTCGGCTTACTTGCAGTCATATAATTAAAGTCACGCCTCTTTATTTTCCCCATTTTTCACATCTTAATATTTTTCTTAATTTACAAGAAATGGATTTACAACTTAGTTCAAGACATGTCAGTGTTTAATGGCTCCAATCAAGCACAACTCGTAGGAAATTTCAGTCCCTCTGAGTTCTCTATATCTAGGGAACCAGGGTAGCTCCACCACCCTTCCGCTAGTCAGCAGATGGTGATAGGAAGTATAAATATTTTAGAGACTGATTTAATTTCGAATGTGTTATACTTTAGTTTTTAAAAGGTCTGATAAATGGCTCATTTTTAGGTTCCAATGAATCCTTATTACCAAGGATTTGAAGTAGAACTCCTGATTAGAAAAGTAGGCATGAGAGGTTTAATATGCGGAGATATTTTTAGGAAGCAAAACTTTTATGACATATTAACAAAATTTTCTCCCGAAATTATAAATAGTAATCCAAGGAAAATATATTGTGAAAAAGTGCCGAGTTTAAGGAATATTATAGTTATGACGGAGGAACAAAAAATGTTAGTAAGTAAATTAACATTAACAGCTTCAATCGTAGAGCAGTGAATATTTGATAATAGATATAATTAGTAAAATTCAATTTTGACACCTTTTCTATTGGCGTAAACCTCTAGAATATCATGTATAGGACAGAGAAAAGACAAGAAATCCTCTTAAAACAATTATTTGTTGTTTGATCTTCAAATGTAACCTTTATGAGATTAAAAATCTAATTGAAATATAATTTATAACTAAAAGGATTTTATCTACCAAAACATATTTCGTCTATAAATATTCTATATAATTTTTCTGTTATTCTAGGGGGACCTTTAGGTACAGTGATGTACTAAATATGGCAGATGAATGTAGCATTAGTTACATAAATAAAAATCAGGATAAAATAGAATGCGACAATGTTTGTAATATTCAATTTACCTCAGTAAGTATATAGATTTCAATTTTAACTACGAGGGTTGTCTGTAAGGTTTTAAACCTCAACCTGTATCAGCACTTATCAATATAATCGCTAACTAAAATTTCGGCCATTTTGGACGTATAGTTTCTGTTGCCAATTGTTGTAGGGATTTTTCTGAAAATTGGAAACATTGATTATCAGGCTGTAATTATAAATTGGTTTCTGAAAGGCAATACGCTTACACAATTCATAAGGAATTTACGTAGGCACCATCATTTAAAAGCGTAAAATTTTGTACAACTTAATTCAAACGTGGTAGTATCAGCTTGACTGATGACGAATGGTCGTTTGCGTATAACTGATGCAAATCAGAATCGATTTTTTTACTTCGGACGCTAGAATAATGATTAGCTAAGACTTTATATGGCGTTATTAACAAGAAACCAAGAAGAGTGTATTCAAACTGGATCCTCGTTAATCCCAACACATTGGAAATCAATTGCAATTAGAGATTGCGACCTATTTTTTAGGCGGCATAGAACTAGAAAAATGAATGTAATAAAAACATACGATTTCTAGACAAAATTTGTAAATATTGTCCTGTGAAAAATTATTAACTAGCTTGGTTATCGAAACGCGCGTCAGACAGTGTAATTTTGATTGTTGGTGTAGTGGTTGGTTATTTGAAGCTTCTTGTCAACCTAAGTTTTCTGACAGTAGATAGAGGACGAAAATATTTCGCTATAATTCTAAAATTTTCACAGGGGACAACTGATAATCCTAAAGCACCATGTCAAACTCATTTCAACGTAGTAAATAACGGATATTATACTGGAAAGAGGATTGAATTAAATAAGAAACATCATACAATTTGTCTTCAGAATCCTCTTTTTCACGTGTTTGGAACAGTAGCCACTGTCTGCTCATCTATCAATCACGGTTCTACTATAGTTTTACCTTCAGATGGGTACGATCCAGAAAAAAATTTAACAGCAATTACTAAAGAAAAGTAAGTAGATCATTCATTAGTTAATTTATAGCGTATACAAATACCACACACAGCAATTTTATTAGCGTTCAGCAGATCGATGAATATACGTATATAAAGAGTTATAAAACCTAATTTCTAATGAAAAATTTAGTCTAATAATCTAAATATTTCCTAATGTTTTCATAAATGTACCTACGGTAATACAAGTTCTCTTTTTTTTATAACCGTAAGCTGTACATAACAATAGAAAAATGTTTTGAAATGTCAATGCTTCATAATTTTATTACTCTCTCATACATAAAAATAGACTATGGTCTAAGCCTAAGCAATAAAAAAAAATCCTGCTCATATTGGACTTTATCATTTTTGGCGGTGTTCTAAAAGTGAAAGAGAGAAAAGGGTTGAACGTAATAAAGTGAAACACTGTTGTGGATTCAAGTAAAACGACAGGTTTATAAAAAAGTCTTTATTGGGGTAAAACAGCTTTAAATTTTACAAAAGAATATCGTAGATAATAACTACTTGTCAGATGTTCTACATAACTGAAGAATTCCCTTACTTAATCTTCTAATATATAAAATTCTCGTGTCGCGGTGTTTGTAATTGAACTCATGAAATTTTGTTTGCATATCGGGTAGGTCTGATAATCGTACAACATCTATTTTTCATCCCCATAAATGTTAAGAGTAGTCCAGCCCTATTTTATTACTATTTTTATATGATACAGCATTGAAAAATACATACAACCCTAAATTTTCAACCCTCTACATTCAACCCCTATTTTTTCATCGCGATTTTTACTTTTTTTTTATTTTATCAACAGATCCGTAATAGAATTGCAAGATGGCAATCCAATATTATAATTATAGTAGGATAAATTCTTATTTAAAATTTCAATTTCCTTTTTGTGTCGATCGTAGCAGTGACTGTTATACGTATCATTTTGATTTTTCTGTTCAACTCTTATGTTAATTTCACTCTCATCGTAAATTTATCATTAAGTTCCAGTACATTAATTATTTATTAATAATTGAAAAGTCAGTTTTTACTCTCATGTAAATAAACACGTTTTGTGAGGTCCTAATAACAACGGCCAATATCGTACCTGTACATATTGTACTTAACATTTTTTGCAAATAGTTTTAAATCAAAACAGAAACGTGTACGTGTTTAATATGAAATATATTCGTTACTTTAAAAAAGAATACAACTACTATACATCGATTCGATTATAAGTACATCCCTATACACTTATAATAAGTTAGTTATTTTTATTGAACTAGAAAAATATTTCGTAGGTATAATTTATATGGCAGAACAACGTTTACTGGGTCAGCTAGTAGTTAGATAGATATAAATGTTCTAAATGGTATTCTGAAGATTCTGAAAGCCCCGAATCCGATGAAACGATCATCAATGACGGTTGTTATTCTAGATTTTCCAGTTCTTTGTCTTTCGTTTCCGTTTGCAGGTTCTTGAAACCGATTGACCATCAACAAAACGACACTTTTGGACACATGTAGTAAATTTGTAACATCTATCTGTGTCCAGTCCACTTCGAGGTTTTCAAATAGCTCTAAAAGACTCTTCAATAAGCAATTTCTTTTTGTCATTATTAAAAATGCATTAGTTCAGCCTACTTATCACAAATTCAAAAAATCAAATAACTAAATTCTCAAAAACAACCCAAATTTGTAGTTTGAATCTTCAACTTTTCTTTCCAGCAATAAACTATAAAAATTTCAATTTCTTCAGGGGCCCTAAGATTCTAAAGTAAAAATTTGGAGCTAGCAACGCAAAAGAAAAATTATTGGGAACTAGAGGTACGGGAATCCTATAAAAAATGTTTTATAAACCGGATTTGTTCGATTTCATAAATATTCAATGTTAAACATTCCTATTAATTGTTAAAGATGAAAAAATTATTTTTAGGTGTACTGTTGTTTATGGAACACCAACAATGTACGTAGATCTAATTAATCAACAACGAAAAAGAAACGAAAAACTGCACCTCGAAATAGCAGTTTCCGGTGGAGCGCCATGTTCACCAAAAATCTTTGAAGATCTGTTAGAAGTTTTAAAAGTAACGAAAGTGAAGGTAATGTTAATAATAATATAATTAATAGTTTTCACGTCTCAATCTATTCAAAGTCAAAACTAGTTGTTTCAATTCGTTTCTTATGGCTTCAATGCTATTTGCATGACATTATAAAACCATCCAGATAAATATAAGAAGGAAACTTTGTTCTCAGTATCTCAAAAACGTCTTAATTGATTGGTCCATCAAAATTCAATGATCTAATCTGAGAGCCAGATTTTTATTGAACCGATTATTCTGATATTGATAGTCTGATAGATAAGATAGATGATGAGCATAAGATTGGTCATTTATTGACTGATCAAAATTAAGTTTAGAAGCCGTTAGTGTAAGTTTTAATGTAATGAAACTGATAAAAATCTGGTACAATATACATAAATATTGTATATGTGCTTGGACTTGGATCTGATACTAACACTGACAAATAAAAACGAAGAAATGACTGCAATAAACAGAAAAAGGTGAAATGAAGTAGAGCTGTGGAATCATTAAGAAAGTTAATAATAACTAGAACAGCCAAAATTGAAAATTAAAGAAGAATTATATGATCAACAGTAACATAGGAATGTGGTTGATCTATGGATTGAACCAAGGCGGAAAAAACAAATTTTGCTGTAGGGGAAAATAGGTAGTGAAGTAAATTTGGAAAAATTTTGTGCATATTCAATGTGTCTTTGGAAAATTCATGATTTGTGGAAAATAGAAATTGGAGAAACGATAAGACAAAATCATATTCAAAAAAGTTATTTTTTATCATAATGAAAATTGAAAGTCGTGGCTTAAAAGAATTCAGTCACTATGCTTTTAGTTCTGATACTAACACCGACCAATAGAAACAAAGAAAGGACTGCAATAAACAGAAAAAGGTGAAAGGACATAGAGTTGTAGAATAATTAAGAAAGTTAATAAGATCACAGGAATTATCTAGAGCAGCTAAAATTGGAATATAAAGAATAATACGATCAGCGGTAACATAAGGAGAGAACCAAGACGGAAAAGCAAGAATGGTTGTAAGGGAAAGGAAGGAGTCGAGGAAAATCTTTGGAAAAATACAAATAGAGACCTTTGGGGAGAAATGAACCATGAACTGAAGAATATTTATGAATACCCATCAGTAACGGGTTCCATAAAAGCTCAAAGAGTGAAAGGATTCAGTCCTGAAAATAGATATGCAAAAAGGGTCATTGAAGAAGGGGAAGAAGATAGAAGAAGGGGGAATCCAAAGAAAAAATGGTTGGAGGCAATGTCGGGAGATATTAAAGATGCAGAACTGAATTGGAGTGCAGAATACCCATCAGTAACAACTTTTATGAAAACTCAAAAAGTGAAACGACTGAGGCATTCTAAAAGGATACCGGAAAATATATATGCAAAAATGGTCATTGGAGAAGGGGAATGAGATGAAAGAAGACGAGCGGAGCCAAAGAAAGCATTATTGGATGCGGTGTTGGGTGATTTTAGAGATGTACAACCAAATTGGAGTATAAAATTTCCATCAGTAACAAGTTTCATAAAATTTCAAAGTGTGAAAGGATTCGAGCATATTAAACGAAAATAGATATGCAAAAAAGGTCATTGAAGGAGAAGAAGGAGGAGTCCAAAGAAAAATGGTTGGATGCAGTGTCGGGAGATATTAGAGAGGCAGAACTGAATTGGAGTGCAGAATACCCATCAGTAACAAGTTTCATAAAACCTGAAAGAGTGATTGGGGCATACTAAAAGGATAGGAATAGGATAAGATAAAAGAAGAATATGATAAGATAAGTTATCACACTAGATTTTTAGATATTTTATATAGAGGCCAAAATATGGAGAGTACGTTTTCAAATTGACTTTTCATGTTACAGTCTATATATGGTTTAACAGAAACTACTGCGGCAGTATTTTCTTCGACAGAAAACGATAATCGTGAACGATCTATTAACACGGTAGGAAAATTGCAAGAACATATAGAAGCAAAAGTAATAAATAGTGACGGTTATCTTGTACCAGTTGGAGTTGCTGGTGAGTTATGTATAAGAGGTTATTCGACGATGCTAGGTTACTATGGAGATGAGAAGAAAACTAATGAAATTATTGATGAAAACCAATGGTTACGAACCGGGTAAGTATCTTGTATTTTTATAAAAGTATAAATTCTTTCATATTTTCTTTTGTTTTTTAAATTTATCTTATTTATAAAATTGTTTGGAAACAGAGACCAGGTGATATTAACAAAAGATGGATATGCTAATATTGTGGGAAGAATCAAGGATATGATCATCAGAGGTGGGGAAAATATTTATCCTAAAGAAATAGAAGATTTCTTAATAACACATCCAGACATATTAGAAGTACAGGTAATAATTTAAATATGACAATATTTTTTTATAGTCTATTGTTCTTTAAGCCAAAGTGTCGCGTTATTTTGAAGTTCAGTCCTTTATTTATAAAAAATGAATCAAAAGTAACTTATCAAATTTTCTAAATGGTAGCAATTATTTTCTTTTTCTTTTCTGTAATATTGATACACTCAGCTGTCATTCTTCTCTTCAATCAATTTTATATGCCTCGATAGCAAGAAATCTAGAGGAGATTCTATTGCTCCTCTTCAACCAATCCTTCCGATTGATTGTATTAAATATATTAAAAATTAACTTTTGTAATATTTTTTTTTTCATTTTGATCATTTTTGATGGACAAAATGAAACCATAAATTACCAAATTTATGTCTGACATCTGCACTCAAAATTTTTTTTTGAAGTATGTCTTTTTTTCCAGAAAATGCATATAAAATCAAAAAATTTTGGAAAAAAAAACAATTGAATATCATAAATTAAACAATTTTTACGCATTATTAAAAATTTTGAGAAAGAAATTTTCTATAGAGAATCCAAAAATTAACTTTTGTAATATTTTTTTGCATTTTGATTATTTTTTGATGGACAAAATGAGACCATAAATTACCAAATTTGTGTCCGACATTGAACAATTATCGTCCAAAGTTAAAGTAATAATCGACATTGAACAATTATCGTCCAAAGTTAAAGTAATGAAACGAATTTTCGACTAAATTGGATTTGGAAAACTGCAACAAAAATTGAGGAAGTTGTTTTTTAAAAAAAGGAAATTCTAAAAAACTCATGTTTTGTTCAAAATTAAGTTGTAAAAACCATTTTCAGCCAAAAGTAGATTAAGAAAATAATTTTTTGTCCCAATAAAAAATTACAGTCCTACAACTTTGTTTTTGATATCCTAAGCCAGAGGTACCAAAACTTTTCCTCATAAAAAATATTACTAGTTTCAATAGATCTCCTACCGCCACATTTCCAAAAACCTATCAAGAAATGTTAAGATCAAATCTAATGGTTAAATATAGTTGAGTCCCCCGCGGTCCCCAGTCCACTATTCGCATTATTCTTATCGAAACAATGTTTTAGGTTGTGGGTGTGCCCCATGAAAGGCTAGGAGAAGAAGTATGTGCATTTATAAAAACAAAAAATAATCGAACAATTACAACATCGGATATATTCGAATTTTCCAAGGGAAAACTGTCAAATTTTAAAATTCCTAGTAAAGTGAAAATAGTCAATCATTTTCCTACAACAACTTCAGGGAAAGTTCAGAAATATAAAATCGTTGTTGTATTTATGAAAAATAAAGTTGTACCATAGACTTCAGAATTTCTATTCCACAAAATACTCCCCAATATTTCAAATAAGAAATAAGATGGAATTAAGGGATGATTCAAACACTTTATTTTGGATCGGGTAATCAATTGATTTTGGTATTTATGTTATGTGGGATGAAAAATCTATTTTATTGTAAAAGACACGGAATATTGTTCAGGTAAAATGAAAATACACACTAGAATTTCCATTACATTTTATTATTTCGTAAAGTTAATAAATTAGGAACCTTGCGGTTTAAGATTGTATTTACTAGGTTGCAACATTTCTTCGCAAATCGCTTTCACCATTTCCTGTTGAATGTTTATCAGTTGTTGTTTATCCCTTAAAAAATAAAATTATTTTTGGAAGCAATCATCATTTTAATTTAACTAATAAAAATACCTTCACTAATATTAAGAGGAATTCATTAGATCATCATGAGTACCTATTAATTTTAATAATACAGTTTTTCAAAAATATAATGACAAATAACAGGAAAATATTTGTGCATTATAGTGTTTAATTTGATAAAAGATATAAATAAAACAAAAAAAATCATATTTGAAAATATTAAAAGGTTATAAGGGAATCTTCTGTAGAGGAACTAGAGGAAGAGAATGAATTAACAAAGTCAAAAATTATTGAAAAATATTCAATCAATAAAAAATAAATTCGATATTTACAAAACTAATATATGAATTTTAAACATTACATTAAATTGTAACAACTCTTGTTAGGTTTTTCTTTTTTCCCTATAACTTAGCCTTTACTTATATAATTAGGTTATTGAATATTCTAGATAGTCCTCTTTGGTAATATTTGAGGAAAACATCAATATAAGTTACAATAATCATTGTGATAATGACTGAAATTTTTTTTATTTATCATTAATATCATCAAAAAAAACATTTAATATCTTCTTAATAAAATATTTAGAAAATTTTTTTTATCTTACTTAATTTCGGGCGTCGCACACATCTCCGTATAATATTTAATTTTCGGTTCAGTTCCACTGGTCCTTAAAGTACACACTAAACCGTTTTCGAAATTAAAAGTTATCATCTCACTAGCTGCAGATACTGGTAAAATCGCCTTATTATCTGGTTGATTATTATCGTACCCTGTAGTTAAATCTCGAACTGACGTTATTTTGTATTTACCATTCAAAATTGATTGTGGATACTGAAAAATACTTTCCTGAAATATTTGATGGTATCTGTAATCTGGGCGCTATCTAGGGGTATAAACCCTTCCTCATATGCCATGGCCGCTATCTAGGGGTATAAACCCTTCCAAGCCATTTGAAAAAGTAGTGAATTCGGAACAATAGTATTGTTCAAATTCAATCTGATGATACTATTTTGACAAGAATCTGTAGAGGAAACTCATGATTTATCGAAAACAAAATAGAAAAAACCAATTTTTGACAAACCAGATTCGAAAAAGTCACAATTGATATTGAAAATTATATGACACTGTCCAAAATAAATATGCAAGACCTTTTTTTAAAAAACTGATTTTATAAGCTATTTTGGGACTGTATAAAGAAGTCACTTTAAAAATCATATCTTTTCACAAAAATTGTAGAAAATTGAAATTGAGGAAACTATTTTTTGAAAACTTGTATTTGACAACACTATTTTTTTCCAAAATTTAAAATGGAAAAGCTATTTCGACAAAAAAACCATAGAAAACTCATGATTTGTCGAAAATAATATTGGAAAAACAATTTTTCAACACAATTAGATTAGAAAATATTATTTTTGGTCCACAATAGAAAATTAAAGTCTGGACTGTCCAAAATAACAATGCAAAAGTGATTTGTTCACAAAAATCGTAGGAAATTGATATTGAAAACAGTTTTGTCCAAATTTAATGTGGAAAATCCATTTCGACAAAAAAAACCATGGAAAACTCATGATTTGTGGAAAATAAAATTTAGGAAACTATTTTTTATAAAAATTAGTTTAGGGAAAGTTATTTTTGGTCCACAATAGAAATTGAAAGTCGAGACTTTCCAAAATAACAATGCAAAAGTCATTTTTGAAAAAATTGAATTTGCAAAAACAATTATTGTCCAAAGTTAAAGTACTAAAACGAATTTACGACTAAATTGGATTTGGAAACCTGCAATAAAAATTGAAGTCATTTTTTAGAAAAAGTAAATTCTGAAAAACTCATGTTTTGCTCAAAATTAAGTTGTAAAAACCATTTTTAGCCAAAAGTAGATTTATAAAGTAGTTTTTGTCCCAATCAAAAATTACAGTCTTATTTAAAAGAAAAGTAGAGAAAAGCCATTTTTTGACAGATATAAATTTGAAACTAATTTTTTGTTTTAATTGAAATGAAAAACGCAATCAAAAAAATAAGCTAAGAAAAGCAATGAGTGTCCAAATTAAATTTAGATATATCATTTATTATTTTCAAAATTTCCTAAACGATGGCGAAGATACTGGACTTCGTCTTTCGGGAAAAATTTCTTGGAAATGAACATGCAGTAGCCTACTAATATGGTCATCCATGTTAGAAAGAAGATGAAGAAGAAGAAAAAAGAACTTCCAATTATACAGAACTTACTGTATCTTTTCCTTTCGCATTTCTAATTTGAGTAAATATTTCTTTGATAATGGCAGGTTCGTGGCAAATATAGTAAGAATTACAAGAAATATGAAGACCATAAATATCGAAAATTTCATTAAGTTGATCATCCAAAGTTTTATTTTGACTATAAATATAGGAAGCCATTGTTGCTACTTGTGCTGCCGTTGATACACCATCCTTGTCTAAAATTTCTGTCGTAACTAAAAAACCGATCGCTTCTTCGAAACAGAATATAACTTTGTTTCCTTGTTGTTCTAATTCCAACGCTTTATTTCCTGAAAAAAAAATAAAAAAATGGAATAAAAGTTTAGAGCTACAGCGTTATTTTATTATTTACCTAACCATTTGAATCCCGTTAAGGTATCTAAAAATTTGAAGCCTTCTTTTTTGCTCATGGTTTTCAATATCATAGAACTAACCGTACTAGAGAGCATGTAAATCTTATCCAATGGTAAATCGGGATTTTTTTTCTTGAAGGAGTTGAGGATCCACCACCCGAGTAATGTTCCTGTTTCGTTACCATTGAAAACTTTCCAATTTCCAGTTCTTAAAACAAATTATACAACAATTAATTAAAGAAAAATATTTAATTGATATTTAAATGTCGATTTGCTAGAATACTAACCGAGGATTTTTTTCTGCGACCGCTAATCTATCGGCATCCGGATCATTAGCTAGAATTATCGTACTTCCATTGGAATCGGCCGTTTTAAATGATAAATCTAAACTTTCTTTACCCTCTTCGGGATTTGGAAACCTAAAAGAAGGAACAAACTGTATTCACATTTAAAAATTGAATTTACTTTACAAAACCTTGATGCTATTACATTTCATTAAGTTTTTACTATCAATAATCATCTTGTTAATATTTTATTATGAAACATTAAAAGATTCAGATCAATTCCAAATTCACACAATATATAAATGAAAGAACAAGATTAATAAATTATAATCCTAATCTTTATCATTTTAACAAAAATTCTAGGAATAGGAAACAAAATACTGATACGAACTCGTCCACTGACGTAGATCGTGATGCCGGTCCTGTTATATTATGTTAAAAAATCTAAAGTTTGACGGATTTGGTTAGAAATTCTCAGAAATTCCATTTACATTTTCATGTAAGCCAGCAATTTCTTTATATTGTTTTTATTGACTTTTTACAGAATGTTATGAACGTTTTTATAGAAACAATTACTAAGAAGATTTTTGTTTGTTTGCATTCTATAGTAGGAATTATCTAGAAATCCGTTTTGTAAATAGACGCTTGTTTATCACCGAGTAGTCAGTAAATAATTGAATGTCATGTTAAACGGATCGGAATAATATGCGAATAAATGATTAATTCTTCAATAGCTTTTTATTTTTGGAACAAAAACAAAATGGGAACTTTCCTTTAAGTTTTATAGACTCAATTTCTAAGAAGACTTTTTTGTTTGTTTGCATTCTACAATCCGAATGATCCAGAAATCCGTTTTGAATAAATAGACGCTTGTTAATCAGCAATTAGTCAGTAAATAATTGAATGTCACGGTAAACGGATCAGAATTATACGTCAATAAATGGTTAATTTGCCAATAGTTCTTCTAGTGCCAAATTTTGATTTTTTTAATTTTTGAAAAATGCCTAATAGCCTGTCGTCATGAAAATAAAATTATTTGACTTATTTTTTAAGTAGATATTTGTTGTCAACGTTAATTTTTTTGTTCAAAATACTATAATGGCCAATTTACTCACTTGACAGTCGGAAAATCGGGATGAGGATCTTTTTGTTCCTGGACAACGTTAAATTTCACGTTTATCACTTCGAAAATTTTTTCGATAAACTTGTATCCTACTCCATGCATAGGCGTATAAGTAAACAACAGATTCATTTTTTTGTTAAGATTTTTACTTTCTTCCGATATCTCTGTATATATCACGTTGGTATAACGACAAAAAATATCTGCCAGCGGATCCATCAATAACGAACTGCTCGACAAAATTGACGTATCCCACGAGGTATCTAAAGGTACCAAATTCTCTAAAATACTCGCTTGAACTTGTTCGTCGACTGGCGAAATTATTTGAGCCCCATTCGGTCCATAAACCTGGAAAAAACTTGGAATCCAAATTTGATTTTGAAATTATTCGAAACGTACTTTATAACCGTTATCGTCTTTCGGATTGTGCGATGCTGTCACCATAACGCCACTAGCACATTTGAATTGTCTGACAGTATAGGGAACGAACGGAGTGGGACATACTGTACTAAATAATTTAACTGGATATCCAGCGTGAATAAATATTGCCGCAGTCAATTCAGCCCATCTGTAAATATTGAATAGATAAAAACTGATATTGATATACGCAACATATGGCGGTGAAGTGTTTGTTAAAAATAAACTTTCCTTTTTTTTAAGAGCTTAAATGCTATTTTGGACAGTATGTACCGGGTGGGCAACTAAAAAAGGTCATATATCAGTAACCGATTATATTACAGCTTCAGGGGAATAGAATCCGAGAAAGTTTTGTAATAATATTAATAGGAAACATTTTACAAATACGTTATTTGAATTCAGAGAAAGAAAACCACCGATCGAATTTCTTTAGAAGCAACCATTTGAAACAACAAACAACGAGCTCAAAATGGCGTCGTTTTGATTGATAAAAATATCTGTCGTTATCGCAAAAAATAATGAAAACGGAGTGGAAAAAATAATAAAAACGTTTATAAATAACAGGAAAGCAATTTTTCCAAATAAATTACAGGAAATAGGCATTTAACGACTAGCATGTTTAACTGAACCCAACAGTCATGTGATCACTTTATTCATGTTTATATCATATCTTATAACCTCTTCGTTATTTCGAAGACTTTCATGAACTTCATTGACAACTGTGTTTGTGGTGATTTTTTTTATTTTGTTAAATTATTCAAAAAAGACATGAACGCTGTAGATAATCTATTTTTGAGGAGTAGTTGAGTTTCTTATGAATGAATCGAAAAACTACTCACTACCATAAACTATCTTGACCCATAAGTCTCTAAAGAAGATATGGAGATACGAGACTACTGGGATTCGAAGTACAATTTATTTGTATATAAGTCGATGCGTAAAGATCGATTTATCACTATCTTCCGATTTCTAAATTGTCTAGATAAAAATAATTCTTTGACAAATCACAATATGTAAAAGCTACGACCTTTGGATCCGATCTCAAATGCAGTTCAGACGATATTTTATTCATACACTGATTGAACAAAAAAAAATTCACCAAAAGAAGCTGAGACATTCAGGAAACAGTGTATCAAATAGCATACGACTTGACAACACTGGACATATAATCGAATCTTGTAAACAACGTCGGTGTGGATGATTTAATGCTGCAACCGTGTTTTCATAGTTTTCACTTGTCTTGAATTACTATGTATGTGCGAGTAAAAAAAATTGGTTAGGGGATATTTCAAACACTTTTTTATTACACGGATTCCTATGAATTCCTCAAATTATCTAAAGATCAAACGAACGCTTATGATAAAGTTAATCAAAGACGAAAATTGAAAAGAATTAAACTGAAACAGTTTTTTAAAGACCGTTGTTACTGGAGATGAGATTTGGGTTCTATATTCAATCTAGAGATCTTCTTGTCGCTCTCTGCTCGTTTTGTGAGTTATGAGGGTCGTAATCTCTTTGGAATATCTCTATTCTCTTTGTCTCATTCCATATTTCTCGATCTTCAACCTGGTGTAACGATACGTGGAAAAGTTTGTGATTTGTGTTCACAATATTACAACACTTTCTTTATGATAATGAGATAATGATAATCTGATGATTAAATTTAACTCTTCCAGTATCATGCACTTCGCAGTTCAGGGAAATCTAAACAATCTTCTGTAGCACCATATTTGAAACGAATAAATAAATATAGAGACGAAAGGAAAATAAAGGGAATCGATTCACAAGTAAAAACTCTAGTGTGAGATCATTTGTGAGATTAGGAGAACGAAAAGAGCGATACGAAATAAACGAAAAGGCATGATTTCATCTGACGTGATTGTGATCCACTCCATTGGACGACCAATTTGTCAGAATAGCTTCCCAAAAAGTTCAAAGGGGAAATATTTGATAATAAATCTCACAGTTTCGATCTACAGCGCCCAGTTACTATCTTTGAGTTTAAAAGATATCTCTAAACCATCAAAATGAGATGAATCATTTGGAACAATGACACAACCTTTAATAAAAATTTTAGTTACAATACCATTTGTGTTGAAACATTCCAAATAGACGAAAAGTGCGATATTCGTAAAAAATATATGAATGAATTCTGTACCTTCTACTGTTGTGTCTTCCATCGTATCCTACTACAATTCCGTTTTCTTTTAATAAATTCTCGTCGCTTTTGATTAAATACTTTAAAAAACCTTGGGCTGTCTGAATAATAACCAAATCATTCATACATGCGTATCCCGGTCCCATTTTTCCTCTTAATCCCGCCGTTCCAAAAGTTAATCGTTTACATAGTAATTTATTGATTTCATCGAATTGCTTTTCGGCTAAAAGACTTCTTATAGCGTTCGCAGTAGTTTCGTTTTTGTCGAAAAATAGCCATTCGGCTACTTTTTGATCTAGTGCAGCACAACCGGTGTTTATATCACACATTTTTCTACAACAATATTTTTATAATTAAATGAATTTGTTAATATAATGAAACGAAAAGTAATTTGAAATATGCTTAAACTTTAATTACTCAAAAAATATGAAATAGTACACAAATTTGTAGACTTGATTTAAAATCTATTGCTGAATATCACCGAAAACAAGATTATTGTCAACCTTGACCTTATATTTGACTGTTTAAAATATTAAATAGTTTTGGTTGATTAGTGAACGGCTTTAAAAAATTTGTAAAATATCATATTATGTTTCATAACTACTTTTATGAAAATGGAGAAATTCGTAGGGCGGAGGGAGCTTGATTTCCAACAACACAATATAAAAAGATTTCTGTCATATTGATTAGTTTAAAAGATTTAAAAACTGCAATTATTCATTCCAGCAATGAAATATACACAATAAAATAGTTCTTTATAGTTTCTAAATGATCTGTAATATCTAAGAGAAGGACGCGGAATGTGATTCCAGATAGGCTACATAAAACTCACCAATGTTAAACACAAATTACCATAATAGATCGTTTTGAGAGACTGGATTAGACTGACGACCCTTGTGGAAGATATTAGTACTAAAGTCAACTTTGAAACTATAATGCTAATGCTAATGACCATTTATCTTAACCACAGGTTTTTAACTATTTGAAATAGCCATGGCGCGGCGCTGCTATCTAGGTATAGACGTGGTTAGGATAGGGAGGAAAATTTTGAGATAAAGCATACAACCTGTCACCTGTACTCAAAAGTTCTTTCGCGTGTTTCATATTTATTATAATTAATTTGAAGTTGAATATTCAATTTTCTCATCCCTCGATCACAACCACGAACTGCCGGCCACAGAGTGAGAAACTAAGTGCATGTGAAATGAACTAACCATATTACCTTCGTTTTAAGACCTATAGGTAAAATACGCTAAGCGTTTGAGTCAATTGCGAAAGAAATTGATTTTTTTGATGTCACATTTCCATTTAAATAGTTTTATCAACAAACAAAATAGAAAATTTTTGGTATCTTAGTTGGGAGCGATCTTGTAGCCTATAGTTATCGGTCTACATTTTTTTCGGCCATTTGCGTAATTTGTGGTTGTAGCATCTGCGCACACTGCTAGGGAAATTATAGAGATGCTAGGTGAAATTTTTGGTGAAGGTTTAATTTTATAAACATCAGATTTCCTTCCGCCACTTAGTTCTCCAAATTCACCTGCCCCTTTATTTTTAATGGAATATTTGAATGATATAGTGAATGTTAATAAACCAGAGATTATGAGACAGCTAAAACAGGATATTAGAGCCTTCAATTTTACTTAGTTTCATGGAAAAGAAATCGAAAAATTATAGATATTTATTCAATGTCTTGCAAAATTCACATAAAATATATGGTTACAATTTCTATCTGTATATTTGATATTCAGAAAGCTCCGCCGTTGGAGGTCTTTCAATTCTGTCAGCACAGTCGTTTTTAAGACCAACGTTTACAGTCAACTATACGAGGTCTGGCTATTAAATAACGAGACTGGTTAGGTTAGATTCGCCACACACCTTTCCATACGTTTTTTCCATTGATTGAAGCAGTGCTGGAAGTCTTCTTTGGTGAGTGCATTTAAGAGCTCCGCCGTTTTTTGCTTTATCGCTTCCATCAACTCACATCGGGTTCCTTTCAAAGCATCAGTCCAAGATGTTTTTCTAACCTTTCAAGGAAATCTGAGCAGACCCGTTGACGCAAGAGCTTTTGGTCAGGAGTTAGATTTGTTGGGCACTAACTTCGCAGATTTTTGTGATGTGTAATTTCTCATGTAAAATTTTTGTAACAGTTTTTTTATCGGCAATCATTCTGATGCTCATTCGACGATCTGAACGCACAATTTGGTTGATTTTGGTCACTGTTTCCGGAGTTGGAACAGTCACAGGGCGACCTGGGCGCTGTTCATCTTCAGTGCTCTCTCGGCCTTCGCTAAAGCGCTTTCGACCCTCAAAAACTCGCGCACGTGATAGAGAATTGTCCCCATAGGCCTATTTCAACAATTATAGCACTCAGTCGAACAATTTAACGAGAAATTTAAAGTTGATAATTTTTACCCCACCCGTCTATGCCGCCCTATAGACGCACAGTCTCGTTATTTAATAGCCAGACCTCGTACTTTGAATACACATAAAAGCTACCAATACATTAAACTGATATCTCTAAATTCAAATCAATTAGAAAAAAAATAGTAAAAAAAGTCGTCGCACTCTTGGCGCTGAAAGCTATAGTGCATTTTTTACTTTAAATATTATCAAAAATCTTAATTTGTAAAAGAAAGTTTCCATGAAAAATTTGTACGTTTCGACCTGTTACGGTCTTTATCAAAGTATTACGTGACATTGAGAACAAGTTATATTGATTAATAGATCACCTTCAACATGAATATCAATGCAACTACAAAAATTCAACTGAAAAATAAGTTATTGTGGTTAGAACAGAATTATGTTTTGATAATAATGTTTTAGGTGATCTATAAAGACCACAATAGGTTGAAACGTCAAATTTTGACCTGTCTTAAAATAAAAAAAAATAATGCCCATAATTTCTTCCGTTTCGGCATATCTACAGCTATAAAGGAGACAACGCTACTTCAAACGGACGAACAAAAAGCTAATAACGCATTTTTTTTGAAAAATGCACAAAAAACGATTATCATGCAAATAGATATGTATTACAAATAAGGTAACAAGCCATAGCTCAGTGTTAAAATGGGAATGTCAGTCCAAATCAGATGGGAGAGAAAGCGACGGAGATTTTTCAATCTTATCGTTCGTGCTTAGGTCTTATAAGGAATTTAGGGTACAAGGGAAGCAGTAGGAAAGCAACCTAGTACCAGCACGACTATCAGACTCCTGGGACCTTTGGGAAAGATCTAGAAATGTTGTGGAATAGTGCCACACGAATCAACCCAGATACAAGCTAATGCGACTTCCTCACGGATTTAGAACCGAGTGATTATAGTTTCCAAACCACAAGAAATTGTTCCAGCTGAGAAATCATCTCATACAGAATTCTGGAGAAACTTTGGACAAAATGTACTCAAATAAAATGATTGTTTTTGTATAAAAATATATTCCTTTCAATACGTAACGAACATTATGACCACTCATATTGGTGATCTCTTTTGTAATAATTTATATTTATCGAAATTCGTTTTTCTATTGATAACTTGTGCGTTATTTTCGGTCTATTATGTGCAGATTTGTCTATATTTCTTTTTCAGTACTTTTTCACTTCACAATTGAAGTACATAAAGTACAACAATTGATTATAGTCTGGAGGAAAAAAAACATAAAAAATTATATTATGTATTATGCAATGGTTTCTTCTGAATTTATCTTTTTTTATTACGTTCTACATTAACCAAACAGTATGAAATATTCTAAATAAAAAATTGGTTTCATAAAATAGACTTACCAAATTAAGCAATTATTTATATGTAACTACATTCACTACTTATATAGGACTGTTTTTTCTTACAAGCTGATAAACCTTATTTGTTTAGAAAAGTTATATCGTCAACATATTATGCTATCACAAAATTGTTATTGCGATTAACGTAATTGATACGGTAACTTAAAATAGTTATGGGTGTTGAATTTTACGTATTGCATAATTAGTGGTATACGAAGGTTGCCTTTTAAATTTATACAATCGAACAATAGGTGGCGTTAATGGATTGTGACACCACTGTATTTGTGAACATTGTTATTGCGACCCAGTGACTATTTTGGAATTGAATAAATTGATGATAATGAACGTTTAAAAGAAACAAGATTGTGCAAAAATCGAAATCAGGCTTAGTTGCGAAGATTTTTTATGATACAATGCATAGAATCGTTCCGTACAACTTTTTGTAATGAACACCAACAGAGACGACTGTTTTCACAATTTCATGCATTCATCATTGATAAATATCGACCAAAATAGGTGGTCATTCCGAGAAACAACGATGCTGTGCCCAACATGATAAATGAAGATCGGCATGTGACCTACAGACAGGTAGAGGTATATGTGAGAAAGATATGTTCCGAATGCCAGCTCCTATGAAGCACGTCAAACAACTGAATATTTGGAAGAAAAAAACATCGAATTAATGTCTCATTTCCCGTATTTACATGATTTATCGCCTAATGACTTTTTTTTGTTCTCCGCTGTGAAACAAAGATGCGCGTACAGCGATTATCATCATCTCGAGAAGCTGTTAAGTGGAAAAAATGTTTCCAGAATTGGTTTGAGCGTTTGCAAAAATATTATAGACCTTAAGAGCGAATATTTCGAAAAGCGATAAAATATTTTGTTTCGAATTTGTTCGCGTCTGCTTTATACTAATTAAAAAACAATAAAAGACGATAAATGTATTTTTCATTTTATCTACAATAAAAACAAATTGATATTTCTACTAATAACTAGAGGGCTCTGTTCAATCTTCATACTTAAAACCAAACAAATGACATTCACTTTTTCTATTATTCACTATGTAGCGCTGTATATTTATGAGAGGTTCCAGAAGCAAATGACGCATTCAATTTTTCTACTGGTAACTAGATGGTGTTATACAAGATTTTGTAAACAAATTCTTCATCATTAACTGAACGAGTATGGAAATACGATAGGTACACCTATCTCATTTCAGTGTTGCCTCGCTTCAGATAGAGTGAGAAGCGCAGAAGTTGGAACAGAGCCGTGACAAGGAATGGACTTAAGTTCAAAACAAAATTTATTGTGAGAAACAAGAGAAACGATTCCGCTGTAATTTAAAAGTCAGTTAAAAGTTAAAAGGTAGAAGGGTCGGTGGGATCGTCAATAAAAAACAACTCTGTTCAACACCCCAATGTAAGGAAGAAGACTAAAAAGACAATGGTCCGATTATCTGTAAGATAAACTCGCAAAGAACGGTACCTGCCTTAAGACACTCACTTCTTCTTCTTACAACGCCGTCTCACTACGAGGGTTGGCGATTCAAATGGCTATTGTCGCACGAAAAACCGCAGATTTGAAAATTTCTGTAGACGTCTGTCCGAGCCATCTGCGCAAGTCTTTCAGCCATGAATTTTGTTTCCCTTCGATCTTCCCTTCTATTATCAGGTGGAGAATCTCATATCGCTCCCCTCTCTTTATATGTTCTTTTTCTCCTTGATTGTCGTGAGAAGTTCTCTAAGTTTACCCATTTGCTCTAGAGCCTCTATGTTTGCCTTATGTTCCGTCCAAGATATCCGCAGCAATCGCCTGTAGGCGTACATTTCTAACGCATCAATTTTCTTCTCCGTGACCGCATCCATGGTCCAACTTTCGCATCCGTACAGAAGGACAGGAAAGATGTAACAGGGAAGCATTCTGGTTCGGAGTTCCAGGCTGAGGTTGCGGTTTGCCAGAGGTGTTCCGCGCTTGATCAATTCTTGATCTGATTTCGAGTTCTGAGTCGCATTGCTGGTTGATGAACATGCCCAGGTATCTTAGAAATGACACTTGTTCAATGATCTCTCCACGGAGTCTTAGGGTGGCGTTTCTTTGCATTTTTCAGAATACCAATAGTTTGGTTAGGTATTCATATAAAGGCCATAAGAAATTGAAGTTCTGGTAGTTTTCTGGCCACTACCACGGTATCATCCACGTAACGAAGATTGTTTATAATGTTTCCATTGATCTTTATGCCTGCAGTTGTGTTCTCGAGGGTTTCGCTGAATACTACCTCAGAGTAGAGGTTAAACAGTAAGGGAGACGCCTCTTCTTATTGCTATCTCTTCTGATGTGGACCCTTCTATTTTGACTGTTGTTGTTGTCCTGAATCTGCAGGGATCGACTCACTTGCATCGTACCAATTACTTATTACTCAATAGAAATAGATTGCAAATTTGCAAATAAAGAAAGAAATATAAATAAAAATGTAAAACGTGTTATGTGTACGCACCTGATGGTCCAATTAACACTCCACCTATTGAATCACAAATTCCATTTATTTCCAAGTTGATACTGAATATATCTAGGTAGTATAGATAACGTGTCGTTGATGAGACACCAATTGAATTTAATATCTACTAGCAGAAAAAGATTCTAATCACATTTTGAATTTTGAAAGCAATGGAAACGTCACCGTTACGGTAACGTCAATTTACAATTTCAAATTGAATTCAAGCAGAATTTATTTAAAAAAATTGTAATTGTGGAAGTGTTTATATAGATTTTGACGAGAACAGACAACGTGGAAGCACTACTCGATATTGTTTTATCTAAATTGTGATAAGGAGTCCTTTCAGTTGATTAATTCCGTTTATATTTATGTACTGTTGTTATTGTGATTTTATAAAATCCTTTCTAGTTTCTATGCGGAATAATTGAGTTTACGTAAGTATTAATTTAAACTACTACTAAGTATTTTCGTTACATCTTACTGATTAGATTGTTCATCCAATTGGTTGGTAGTCAAAAATACTTTAAATATTTCAACCAAAAAATGAAAGTATGTAGGTTAATATTAAAAGTGACGTATGTCACTACATAAAATTAGTTAAAGGGGTTAAATATTTTTGAATGGATAAGTTATAATATGAAAATTGGTATAATTATACTAATTGCAACAATGGTAAATATAAGATAAGATAGGAAAATGAAATTTTGACAATTCCCTATTCAAATATTTGATATTGACATTACAAAAGATTGTTCGTTCAACATAACCAAAACAGACTCACTATTATTTTTTGAAAGAGAAAAATTTGTATATTAAAACATCTAGTATCTTTAAGTTTTAGGTTGTAAACAGAAATTCAAGTTTCATACAAAGTATGAACGCAATTAATTTAATATGAAATATACATAGTGAGTCACTTGTATATATGGTGGGAACTCGGTGACGTTTTTCATAATTATACGAAAATAAATTACAAATACAATCTGAAACTATATCCAGCCTTACAGGATATTCCTCCATATTTTTAGGCCCTTATAATTTTGATTGGAACAAACATTGCGAGACAAGACACATATTTTCGAGACTGCATAACGGTGAAAGAAAAATCAGCTGTCACTTTACGCTTTTCGGCAAGTGGTGATTCGTATACTAATTTGCAAAAAATTTTCAAAATATGGAAACAAAGTATATAATGTCATTAATTAGAAATGCGACGTACAAACTGTTTCGTTATTAGTTTCCCGGCACATATTTTTGCGCCGCATCAATTCCTCGGACCAAATAAATCGAATTTTTAAATCGATATGTTGTACTGAATCAATATTTCAGCCTTGAAAATCGTCATTCGATTTTTTCTTTTTTGATTATTTATAATTAGATAAACGAACTCGTAATTATTACGGTGTTGTCGGTTAAAGGTTTAGTTACCTAAAAAATCGCAAGATGGCTGTGTGCTTAGTTATCGTCACTTCTTTTTAATAAAAAAAAACTGTATTATCCATTTTCTTAAATTCTTAATGTTACAAATACATTTAGAAAATAAATATCTTCTTTTATACCTGATCTGATACTTTAATATGGTTATAAAAATAATTGTTATCGAATTCTCTGAACTAAAAATCCCCGATTTTACTGATAAGAGATTTTATGGTACCTTTCTTGATTTTTTAAAAATCGATCTTTTAGACCTCGATTTTTTTATGAATCGTTTCATCAGGTTACGATTTAAAAATCGATATATATGGGAAAGAATCGCCCACCTGTTAAGAGGTGTGCGTTAAGTCTTCACTGCCCTGATACAATAAACCGGCTCAAAGTACAAACGTTACGACAATGAAAACTTATTTAATTCTTTTTAATATTGAATTAAACTGACTAATTATCAGCGAATGCTTCTCGATCGCACATAGGTGGAATTTTTTATGTTTTTCGTGAATAAGGTGCTAAAATTTTTCAATGACCTTGAAAACATTTACCCCTTTATAAAAAATTTTTCAATTAGTAAGACCAACTGTCCTTTTATGACCAATTTCAGATCTTTCAGATACTATAATTGGTCAATCGAAATTCCACACATAGGGTGCTGAAATCGCGCTACTTTTATTGTCTTTTATAAATATTTTTTTAATGTTAAAAGTTTAATCAAAAACTATTATTAATTCTGTATAGTATTTCTTTTTTTATTGGATATTCCGGCGGTGGAAAAACGATTATATGTTGGATGGAGATAATAAGTTTTATAGCATAAATGGTTCTTTTTGATACTCTATGAAACTCATTTCAATTTCAAACCCATTTTCCAGAACAATTCTTATTCATATTTAATTTTTCGATTCTATTCCACTTTGTTTTTCCTCAATATCAATCTCAATTGCTTCCACTTCATTTTCTTGCCTTCTTTGAATCACCCAATTCTCTGTTAAATATTTTTCTTGAAGAGATAGGCATTATGTATACCTTGTTTTTTGTTTCTATATCTATCTGTTCATAGCTTTGGATTATTTTATATTTTTTTACTTTATAGGCTCAAACGTTATATTTGCATTTGATTATTTTTTTGGTTTTAAATTTCTGTATCCTATCATTGTATCAAGTTGATCGGATTCTCAAAGGACATCGGACTTTAGTAACGTCAAGTGGGGCAGGGCGACCCTACCTGAAGGCGTATGTGCTCAACGGCTTCACGGCCGACCACACGTATGAACTATAGTATAAAGTTATCTTCCTAACCGTTTGCTCATTTTATTGTTTTTATTTATCAAATCTTTTTCCTTCTATTTGTATGTGACCTCTTACTGTTTCGTGTGTACTATTGTTCGTGTTATTGGTATTTACATTTGTAAACATTTACATATAACATCTCTGCCATTTCAATTTTATCTGATTTCTTATCAATGGTATCCCTTATTTGTCTATCTGAGAGAGAAGCTGCATCCTTATGCTTCACATATACCATCTTGTTTTTAAAACTATGCGTATAAACTTTGAAAAGAATTGTGATGAAATCATAGTTGTGGGAAATTAAATTGTACATGAACGTCGCATAACTGACTTTCCAAAATTCAATGTTAAATAAGTATTAACGGATTTTAGTATAATTTTTTTGTTAATTGATATTCAAACTCAATGTTTGCATCCTTAAACATTATATTACATTTCTTGGTATACCTAATTATATATAAAGAAAAATTAGTGCTTGAAAAATGGATTGTAACCCTTAGTTATAATTATTTAATTGATTGGTTATTACATAAATGTATATCTGGCTTTCCATTCCTTTTTTTTATCAAATTAGTGCATCTAAGGGGTGCTTTTTGGAACTTTTATATACTTATATTGAATAATACATTAATAAATAGATTAGAGTTGTTTTTCAAAACAACTATAACATGGAAAATCACTTAAAATATAGTTAAATATAAAACTATGTAATCCATTATTGATTTTTTCTTTATAGTAATTTGAACATTAGTAATGTAGTGAGGTTTGAGAGCTTATTATAATGATCACTGATATCGACGTACAGAAAATTTTGATAAAAGTAAAATCATGTATCTACACATTTATCTATTAATTTTAAAAATAATTGTAGAGAAAAAATATCTATTATTATAAGGAAAAATTTTCCTCGGCCCATGTATTAGTTCAGAAACAATGTTTACAACAAAATCATACCAAACTATAAGGTGTATATATATTCAATACAATCATTGAAATTCAATTTAATTTTCATGAGATAACATACCCGTATCTCATTGAATAGGTGTAGTAAAGGGCGTTGATTACTAACAAGTGTGTAATTTTCAAAATAATGTATTTACCTTTAATTATCTATACCTTCGATATAAAATATATTGAAGTCTCCCGGTACAACCACCTACAAATGAAATCTGGAATGACGTCGCGCGGAACCTTTTATAAATATATACACAATGTCGACGAACGACAACACAACTAGCGCGTCTACGGTTCCGAAAACTTAGCTCTCATTATAGAAAACACTATATTAAAAATCAATAGTTCTTCATGAAGCACTTCGTAGCAGTTGAAAATTGATACTTTTCAAGTCGAAAGAGTTTATAACCTAAAACTATTTTTTTAAAATGGCAGATATTCTTTGCAGTTAAATGGAGCCGGGTATAGTGAAAATCGCGGATGATAGCGATTTCGATATGTTGAAAACGTTAGTAGATGATGATACCGATTGGAAATTGGAATATCACAAAGTTAACGAGACCAAGGTAACCGTTTTCGTTTTATTTCATATATTCTATATACATCTCCATGATGTTTACTATATTTGTCATTGTGCGGAACTTGCGGGTTTACTGGTGTCTATATTTTGTTCGAGTGACAAGAAAAGGTAACGATATTAGAAAAATCATGTAGTTGCAGAAAATCCATAGTGGGAAAGTTTTAATATCAATATTTATTTAGTTTCTGGACTTTATTTTTCACTTAAATTGACGATTTAAGTAAAAATTTCTTTGGGTATTATTAATTGGGTCATATTTTGTGTTACAGTGATTGCTGTATTAATTCTCTCAATTGTTCTATTACCCAATCACTCCGTAAAATACAATTAATTAAACAATTCTTTTGCCGTGTCCAATTACCGAGTGAAGTTTAACGTAACTGAATAATCAATCGGGGATTATACATAAAGATAATAGCAAAAATATTTGTTTGATTGTTGTTATTTTTATATTTATTTTGTAATCAATTTCAAACTAACAGATCGAAATGATTGACAGGTGATTAGAAATAAAATAAACGATTCTTGTCATAGATAAATAACAATTGATTCTTCTTTTTATTGTTAAAAATATGTACGATAGTGGCGCTATTATTTATCAAACGAAATTATTGGGAACTAATTTCTAATTTATGAGAGGTTATGATAAAATTAAATGGAAATTGTATTACTAAATATTATAGAATAACATTTCAACGTTAGATTTTTTTAATACTGGAAAATAGATACTAGTTTATAAATATGTTTAAAGTGAAAATACTTATAATAAATCTTAATATAGTAAAATCAATAAACAGTCAATTTATTTTAGTTTGAATAAGATGAATGCGAGCTTTTCTTTAAATAAAATCAACGAGTAGGTACTTTAGTAGAAAAAAAATTCAATACATTCACATTTAAAGTTTTAAATATGTTAAAATCTTTTAATGTACATCTATGATTTGTGTCTAATTAATAACCAAAACTACAATATAAAAACGTACAGAAGACAAGAAAACTGAATATCAAAGGGAACAAACCATAGAGTTATTATTGAAGATAAGAATTGCCATTTAAGTGGAATTGAATTATAAGAAGAGAGACAAAGAACTTCGGTTCAACCATATATGTAATATGGACAATTTCTATAAGTGGAAGGGGTTCCGACTAAGTGACAGAAACAATGTATCGTTCCCTCTCTCTCCTCCGAGCGCTTCAGTTAGTTCTGCGCATCTTTTACGTGCATAAAGCATGCGCAGTATAGATATAAAGTGTCTCGAACGAGAAAGAAAATAAATACACCGTAACGTAGAGACGTTTTTTCCCATAAGAACTGTCCATATAGGTAAACCGATGTTTTTTCTCTTTCTATCAGCAGTGTACGCCTACCTGAACATACTTAACTCCACTCTATTTTTAATACGAACTTAATGCACTATCAGATAATATTATTGAATAAAAACTAAAAAAAATAATCAGTATTGATAACAGTTTAATTGCATAGTCTAATGTGGATTAATTTAACCGGAAAAATTAAAAGAGTATAAAGATTAGGTGCAAGGATGTCATAAAACTAATATTATCTTAATTTGTTTCCATGCAATATTTATAATTTAGTTCATCCGTTGTATTGCCCAGCTAGCGATATAAAAATATCTGACTTAGGCAATTAAAAGTGTAAGATTTGAAATACTTAAAATAGTGAAAATATTGGTCGAAGTATGTGATACAGTCCATAAAAATAGCAAATAAATTTAAAACAAATTCCATTCATCAAATAACGAACTGTTAATATTGGTAATAAATTTTATATTTTGCGCTACCTCTTATAAACAGAGTGTTTGATTACGAGTAATCGATTATAATTGACTCCATACGACCTCTCTGAGAGGTATACATTATTAACACTTGAGTATCGATGTCTGGTCCATTAAAGTTTACAGATGGCGCCATTGATGTCTATTAAAATCAGTTAAAGTAAATATGTATTAATTTACAGAGGCCATACAGCTATTATTAGAAATTATGCTACTGCTAATTAAATGAATGTTAAGGGCATATGATTTTGTAAACAACACGTCACTAATGTTTATATACATAAATTTATGCCACAAGTAGTATCTTTTGATTGCTTTATGTACACTATTTATTTCAATTACATTCAATGGCATGTTATATTTTAGGTATGGACCAAAACCACTCCAAATACTAGCTTCAAAATGGTCAAAGTTCAAACAGTCTTCCAGGATATAAGTGCAAATACGTTATTCGATGTTTTACATGATCCCGGATATAGGAAAGAATGGGACGAACATATGCAAGCGTCTGTAGAAATAGGTTACTTGAATCCAAATAATGACGTAGGGTATTATGCATGTAAGTAGAGTCTTTAATATATTTTCAATATCACAACTGTTTAATGTCGACAAAAAAAATTGCTAGATCATATATCGTGAAAATTGTACATCTGCATTCCTGATTGTAAGTTGCCGTAAGTTTTTCTTAATGTTAGGTTAGGTTACACCACGGTTTTTATTTTATTTTTTGAAATTCACTAGAAATTTAATTTCTAACTCATTTGAAACTTCACATGCAGTTCTAGCTTCTAGTTTTTTTCTAATTTTGGAACATGAAATCCTTCAGAAATATAGACTTAAGTAGCACGCACGCGGTCAAAAAATCTCTAGCAAAAAATTTGTAGTCCGGGCTAAGCGCTGGCCAATCCATAGCGACAAATTCGACATTCTCTAAATACTGTCTCATATAATCTGCAGTATGTGGACGGGCATTGTCCTGTATTGGGATGAAACTGGTGTAGAGTAAGAAACCCAAAAATTGTTCTATTTATCGATTCGTCGTTAATCCCCCCGCTCCACCGCTAGTTTCAATAAAAACCAACTCGATATTTGCTTCCATTGAAATGCTCGCCCAAACCATCTAGGAGCCTCCATCAAAATTCACGTTTTCTTTTATGTCTCGATTAATTAATTAATTAATTCGTAGTTTTTTTCAATTGATTCATTAATTTCATTGGGAGTAAGTAAGCATGTGAAGTAGTTATTTGTTAACCTGTACTCCCAATACGAAAAGTAGTGAATTCGACAAATGTGCTACATTCTCTTGGTTGGAAGTACCGCATTACCAAAGCTATTTGCTTTTAGTGTCTTGTCCAGCTCCGGTAAAAAACAGGGACTTTGTCCTTCAGCGATCATGGCTAGACATGGGCAGTGAAAAATTAATCCTTAACCATTCTGTTCAACATAAAGATTATGCGAACAGAAAAGGATATATTAGGTAAGTTCCTACATTAATTTTTGGATAACGTGAATTAGTTGAAGGTATATTTTTGGAAGAAGCGAATTTTTAAACTTGAAAAAAACAAACTAACTTTTCATAGGATAAGACTTTGCTTTCTTTTACTCAGGTAGATAACTCAGTGATTGAATTTATAGGGCGATATCCCATCTGACGGGATTCGTTATCCGAGACGGTTCCAATGGATGTTTCTTAGGATATGTATCTCAAACTGATCCCAGAGGAAAACTTCCTCCTTGGCTAGTTAACAAAATAACTCAAAAATTTGCCCCGAAAGTTGTAAAACAATTAAAAAAGGCAGCTGAAGGTTACGAATTGTGGAAGTCATCCCAAGAAAATCCTGGTTACAAACCCTGGGTGTATCCAGAACAAACGTTAGATTCACCTAGGATTAGTATATCGGATGTAAGTAACTCTGAAAAGATAATTCAACATTGAAAAGATTATTTTTGTACTGAATCTTGTTTTATATATAATAAATTTTATATGTATTATATGATTACAATTTTCTTCATAAAATTTGTTATAATTCAAATGAAAGTATTAAATCATTCAATAAATCATGTGACTGATACACAGATGGCGCTGATACTGTCAAATCCATATAACGTTTATGAAATACCAACTTTCAGAATACTATGTGTGAAATTTCATGACATTTCGATTGGTTAGAAAGAAGTGACATCGATTTTTGTGAAGCTATTTTCGTAACAATGGATTCAAAACAATTTTGTGTTAATTATCATGCCCCTTGATGTAAAAAATACTGTACAAGATCAGCAATGGCTTCAAAAGTATTATCTGATCTCTGCTCCATCGAAAAGAATCATTTATTATTCATTAGTTTGCTGAATTTAAACAATGATGATGAATGTTCTGGTCGCCCAATTACGGTGATTACTCCAGAAAACATCTAAAAGTCTACAAATTGGTTATTTCTAATCATGAAATGAATTTGCATAAACATTTGGCCACGAGAAAGCCTTTTTTCAAAGTGGGTGCCGTGTTTACTCACAGTCGAACAAAAACAACAACGTGTTGATAATCCAGAACAGTGGTTGACCATGTTTACATGTATTGAATCAGATGTTTTGCATCGATATGTGACAATGGATGAAATATGGATCATGGAATCAAAATAATCATCTGAGTGGACACTACAAAGAGTTGTTGGATTTCATTTGAATGCAAAATAGCCTCATATGTCGAAGAAAAAAAAAACATTGTTTTACCAAGACAATGAAACGATTCACAAGTCGATGACAACTATGATTAAATTGAACGAATTATACTTCAAATTGCTTCCTCATCCACCATATAGTCCAGATCTGCCCCTCAGTGACTAATAGCTATTCGCTTATCTCAAAAAAATGCTCGTCGGTAAGAAATTCATCTCAAATGAGGAAGCAATTAATGAAACTGAAGCCTATTATAATGCAAAAGATAAATCATTCTACAAGCACTGTTGAAGGAGATTAAATTGATGAATTAATGTTTTTGTTTTAGTTAGTCACACGATTTATAGAGTGAGTATATTCTCAACTCGTAACTTGCTCACTTTTTTAATGCCAGTTTTTTTATTTACAAACATATATGACTAAGAAATATTTTAAATACTTTCAACAGATATTTTTATACTAATAATTATTATTGAATTCATATTAAAACCCACAAAAGATTAATAAAAATTCATATTTTGACTCAAAGAATGTCCTCTACAAATCAAAAGTACTTTCTCTTAGTTATCATCATATTTTTAGTGGCAACCTTGTATATTAATATAATTAAACTAGTGATGTATATTGGAATGTTTTTCAAGTTATGGATTAGAATAAAATGGTCGAATAATAATACCCAAGGCCACTGTATCTCACATATATTGCTATATTATTTACAAAACATATTTTGACCAAAATTTTATTTAAACAATAGAATATTTCATGATCAGGCAATAATGATTTGATTGTTTAACATTCCAGATAGTTCAAGATGAAAAATTTTAATTCACACTAAGAAAAATACTGTTTTGTTTACTTTATGCTTGATTTTGTATACAGATAACCTCATTCTGTGCCTCAGTTAAGTTTTTCATTAAGTCTTCATTAATATAAACAAATGTTGTTTTAGTGTTTGGATATAGGAGTTCCTGTAGAACATTCCGGGGATGGCGAAGAAGAAGAAACCGAATCAAATTAGAGCAGCGAAACTTACGAAACCTCAACCAAAATTTTTGTGATAAGCTTTTCAGATTAATATGTAATGAAGATAGAATTTAAGTTTTACTTGAATCTTTTTGTAGTCATTCTATAACTGTTTTATAAATAATTATTTATTGAACATATTTTTTAACAGTATTATATCTAGTTAAGTATTGAGGAGATTGGAAGGTACAAAATTGTTGTATTTTTCATTCAAACAAATATCTAGTATTTGTTGAGTACGTTATATTTATTTTCTTGGTAAACAACTATTGAGTACATATTGACACCAATGGGTGTCAAACCTATTTTTTTCTAATCTCGAAGCTGCATAACCAAACTGAATAAGGAAAAGGATGATTTAACACTATTTCCACCAACATTACTGTTTAACTTTGATAGAGAATGCAAGAAAAGGCAAAGAAATTATATTTTTTAAAATCCCAATTATAAGATGAATATTTTATTATTAACCCAGTTTTTATATATAGTTCTTGAACTATTTACACCCACATATATATTTTGTTTGTTTTGTTGTCTTTACGTCATATGTTTTGGCAATTATCCCAACCAGGTGAAGTTGTATATACTTATATGAAATATGCTGGTCTTTTATTTTTTTATAGCTGCTGTTCTTTATATTCAAGTTTTATGCAAATTTTATGAATTGAAATAAATATTTTTCTCTTATATAAAATCCATTTATTCACCTCAAACATGCCATTCGGCTTGTTACGTTTTTCTTCAAATATTTTGAATATTTTTTCTTCAAGTATGGTGACACTGTAGTCATCTCACATTTCAAGTAAACTTGTTTAGACTCTTTCTTGTATTTAAAAAAAAATGCAGGACCCCATTCCATAGCATTCTAATTTATATTTTCAACTTCATATGGGTCGTGAGCATACAGAAGTACAGAAAAATCATCTAACCTTTGAGTAGATAACTTCCATTTATAATATAAAACTTGATATGCTTCTAATTCTGTATATGTTGTGAACATAGATGCAGAAATCGAAATGAAACGATTTCTATGGACAAATATTGTATATTTAAGTCTATGTCAACCATTCCTCACAAAAATAGGTACCCGACTCTTCATCCTGTTTACCTTCAAACTTTGGAATTTCCAAAATAAAACAATTCCTTGGTGTATGTGCTTATATTTGAGAGTTTTAGGTACTGTATGGGGTATATGTTTGTCGGCTTACATTTTTTCATAAGATTCTTATTAATGATAAGAGTAAATGCCCTTATAACTAAACCTTTTGAAATATTTCACTTTCTATATATGGTGCACCTTGATTCTTCCTTAAAAATATAATTTGCTGCTTTGCCATCCTCTTGACGATTATCTAAAATTACTTTCCTTATTGTCCTTTATATATATATATATATATATATATATATATATATATATATATATATATATATACTTTCATCAGTGTTAGAATCCTTCATAAGAAGATAGTTATTCTGTCTGCCAATCCTTTTTGCCCTGAAAATGGTTCCTTGAACATTAAACCCATTGAACCCTTAGATGGACAAGGAACTCCATACATGGCTTTGCGTGATTATTGATCAGAAGGCATCATCTCCACATTGCCCAGCCCCCTCAGACCCACCCCCGGACGCAATTTCTTTTTGCTAATCAGAAAGTTTTTGCAAAGTGTATAAAAAGGAAAATGTGAGATTTAAAAACAATATGATTTGTTCAAATAGGTCTATATCAATTGACAGGTAAATTCATTGTGATAATCAAATAAAATGAAAAAATAAAAAATAAAGGATAATATTTGAAATTCAATGATTTTTACTTTGAGCTTTGCTCTCATGGATTTGAATGAAAAACAGTGATATTTTCACAGATCAGTAGTCAAGATATTTTTTGGAAGAGTTTAGAGATAAAATGAATTTGAAATAATATTCTCACATTTTAATTATCAAAAAGGAATTTGGAATTAGAGTAATTATATAAACAAATTAACACTGTTCCTAGATAAAGGTGATGTAACTACAAATTTCAACTGAATGGAATGAGAAATGAATTGAATTATATTTAAGAAAAAGATGTGAAATTTTGGAATTATGCTGAATAATTAAATTTTATATTAAAATTTTGAAAATAGTCATATGACCACTCACAATATGAATATCGTTAACCTTGGATTCATAATTATATAACAGCTACAAAATTAAACCTGTTATGGTCCTCAAAAGTGATGAAGACGTTTCTTAGATATTGAAAGGTACATTAGAATGAGCTGAAAAAGTTTTGGATCATTTGCTTTTACAACTCATTAGTTCGACTGAATCATTATCAAAAGTCCTATTTATATACATTTTACGTTATTATATTATAAGTTTTATATAAATACTAATAAACATACATTTTCACTTCATAACCTCACCTTGTTTGCTCTCTCATCTGTTCTAATTACAATAGATATTATACTTACTTTTATATATTTACGTATAGATATCAACTTCTATTTTCCAAAAAACAGTGAAACATAATCATTATATTGGTTTTAATTCCTACAATTGATAACAAAAACACTATTTGAGAAAATATAAATAACGTTTTTTTTTGGAGCAAGCAAGTGTTACCAACAAAAATTACACGCATGTTACCAACTTTTTGTGTGAAGTCTTATTTTCCCTGTCAATTATATATTAAGAACACAAATCTAAATTTGATGCTTTTTGATCAAGGTGCAAGTATAAACATAGTAATACTAGACTATGCATTTGATGGAATTCGTGTTCCTATATTAGAATTAGATACAAAGAAAGCTACAGTATACAACTGCTAAATATCGAAAGTATATGTTTCGCATAGTATAGTTGTACTTTGTCTATGGGTGTAATAATATATGTCAAATAAATGTATAATTAATTGCATAAGTTCAGTGATATGAACAACGAAATTTTAAAATGAATGATTAAAATGAAACCACATATTTTTCGGATGAACATAGCCTATTTATTTTATATTAATTTCTTTCCAAATTTCGATGAGTTTTATGTCATGTGTCAAATTTCAAAATATGAGCAGAAATTAATTCGTTATCTATTGCAATTCTCGGAATATCAGATACGCGATTACCTGATTACAAAATACGTATACTACTTTGTAACTATATCTTCTTCATTGAGTATTAATCCATATTCCGAATTTTTTTCTGAATCCAATCATATAAGAGAATATCGTTTTGAGCAGCTCAGTTGCGATTCCATTTTGAAAATGATCAAAAACACAAATGTGAAACGATATAAAAGTATACGTAACTTCAATCCTAGAATTGATGTATAAAGTGCAATTTTGGAACCCGAATATTTATCTAGTGTTTGAGAAACAAGGTGAAAACCCTACTGTGTACAAGCATAAGAAAGAGAACACTTGAAAATGTAAGAAGAATGAAATTCAAACGAGAGCAACATGCTAACAATACCATAAGCATTTTACCGTTAAGCTCAAGTATTTATATTTCGAGGCTTTGTTGTCACTTCACTTCAATGCTAATGGCTCTTCTTCTTTTTTATGATGCATGTTTTTTTTCTTTTTGAGGTGTATCCTCTGAAATAACGAGACATATAAAATAACAAATATTCACTCATTCATATATATGAATTAGTAACTTTTTTAGTCACACTACAAGTGTGTATTCCCTTATATATAACTTAACGTACTTCTTCTTCTCTTTTATATTAATCTATTATGTACAAAATAATAGCTATTTATTAATATCTTGTTTTTTTTTAAATATAATTTTCTTCTTGCAATACATATTTCGTCTGTTATGATATTGAACAGTAAACGTTCATTTGTTATCTTTATTGGTTTGATTAACTTTGATTCAGAAATTAAAATGTTATTTGACCACCTTATCATATATGACCAAAAATTGATGGTTCAATGTGTCTTTCATATATCTTTTTATCTACGAAATCGCATTCAAGTAAAATAGATTACATGGTATTGATAAATTCTTTATTGTGAAAATATCCATGTCCAAAGAAAATATAAATAACATATTATTACATTACATTCATTATTATATAACAGAGTCTTCTATAAATGACACCAATTTCATGGTACCTTAGTATTAATTATATATAATTAAATAAATAAATAGAAATGATTGTACATATTTTCAATAATTTATCAAATTATTAAGGACATGCACAAAATGTTAAATATAAACACAATACAGTGCGTAGTCTCATGTCACGGTCATCAAAATATTTATATCGATATCTATTGGGATATTTTCAATAATTGACTCACAGAGGCTAGATAGGTTAGGTTAGCCTCCGTGTGTTGACTTCTGAGGAAGCATAAAATGCGATTAACGTATTTTTATGCACAACTTTGAAGATAATAAATGACTAAACACGACTGAAGAAACTACTATAAATTATAAAAAATTGTGGTTTTGGTTCTTTGGAAAATTTCACCAAAACCCTATATAACACTATTTAGAGCTCCTGTTAATTACTTTATGATATATTTTTCAATATTTATAAATGTTTATAAAATCTCACACAACTAAATAGAAATATTTATTCATTATTTCCATGTAAAAAGATTCATTTTCAACTTGTTGAGATACTTTCAAAGTTCACTCCGGTAAAGAAGGAACAGATGGTTTAGGCCCAATTTTACAATTGAAGTTTAAACCTCAAACGTCGGTTTAAATTACAGATACCGTTTGTTTCACGTTTTATAGATGGCGTTTACTAACAAACTTCGGCTTAAACGTTACCGGCAGTCTGGGGGTAGCTTAAACTTAAATTTAACATGAAACGGAGGATCCGAACCTATCTTTTTAATATGTTCACATTTTTACGACAATATAAAGGGTTTTGGTGGAATGATTGAAGATTCGCACTTGATATTTGATGAACTCGTCGATGATGATAGAGAAATTAACAAGAAATTATGCGTTCTAGAGCGAATCTTTAAATTGTCCCACATTTTTCAATTTTTTGTGGTTCTATCGAAAACATGAGCGCTTTTGTCAAGGACTCTTCCACAAAGAATAAGACGATAAAATCAACATGTGAAGACACTTAATAATAAATAAATAAATAAGATTGAAGTATTAACTGTAAACATAAGTCCCTCTATAACCTGTTACAATTTTGTCAAAGCAACATAAATGCTGGAGAACCAAAAGACAGACAAGCACTTAGATAAGGCAGTAGGGAATAAAGTTGTGAACATATGACTTACGTTCACTTCCAAGTTTATACACCCGATGCGACATAATGCGAAGTTTAGAAAAATCTCCAAGTGATTTGAAAAAATATCTATCAGCAAAATGCTATTTTCAATTCTCCAGTGGTGAATATGACTATTATTATTCTTGTCAATGTCACCAAGATGATACCAGCTGGCTGTAATTTGTGACGTCACAAAATTGGATTGTATGGGGTTAACGAAAGTAGACCGTCCTATCCGTGGAAGAGTCTTTGGGGTTTGCTGTATATTTATTATTTATGGTCCAAATTTAATTACTCAATTGGTTCAATGGACTGGCAATAATATCGTTACAGTTTTAAAAAACTAGGTCTCGATGCCCTAAAATCGCAAGTTCTGTATATAACACTGATATGGCAAGAATCAATTATTCCTCGTCGTTAAGGCACAAAATCATCTGGTTTTCCACCACATCTATCAGAGGGATGGACCTTGTTTGGATCGAACACTTATGTAACTAAAGGTGATATCAGACGGTTCAGTTTTTATTCATTTCTGTCTTTCATTCAGCATCTTTCATTAAGAATGAAACGTCTAGGCATTAAATAAATCAAAAGTGATAAATGAATTTATTAGTGAACCAATCCAGCGATGTTGGATTTCGGCATTCGGCATCAATCACTCGCACTTCGGATGAACGAAAAATGAAACGTTCGTTCGTTTGACGACATATCGAGAAAATGAGCGAATAAATTTCATTTTTTTTTGTCATTTTGTCTCGATGCCCTAAAATCGCAAGTTCTATATATAACACTGATATGGCAAGAATCAATTATTCCTCGTCGTTAAGGCACAAAATCATCTGGTTTTCCACCACATCTATCAGAGGGATGGACCTTGTTTGGATCGAACACTTATGTAACTAAAGGTGATATCAGACGGTTCAGTTTTTATTCATTTCTGTCTTTCATTCAGCATCTTTCATTAAGAATGAAATGTCTAGGCATTAAATAAATCAAAAGTGATAAATGAATTTATTAGTGAACCAATCCAGCGATGTTGGATTTCGGCATTCGGCATCAATCACTCGCACTTCGGATGAACGAAAAATGAAACGTTCGTTCGTTTGACGACATATCGAGAAAATGAGCGAATAAATTTCATTTTTTTTGTCATTTTGTATGTGTCTTGTGAGCGTGGAATGAAAAAAAAGAAAGAACATTCACTCAAGTGATCATTCATCCAAATGAACCGAAAAGTGAACCGTATGATATCACCTTAATATAATGTTTCACTCCACCTGGAATTTTTTTTTCGGTACTACCAACCGTAAAATGTAAATTGTTGATACTTGGTGATATGTATTAGTAAAAAACTTTGTTTGTGATTCAGACTGTAGATTAATAATTTTGTAATAACATTTTTGATTAATAAAAATAATTTTGAAATTACTTGGTGTCATTTTCCTAATTTAAATCCTGTATATACTAAATTTTTTTAGACGTTTTTCGAAGTTGTACATGGGAAACGAATTATGGACAAAAAAGTGTGAAAAACATTAAAAGAACTTCAAACTTCTAATAAATTATATTATCATCATTTTAGTTCGATTGCCATCCTACAATTGGGAAGTCAGTAAAACTAATATGGACTTAAATATAAAATAAAGTAGCAAGAAACAATATTAGTTCGAACTAAAACGAAGTAAAAAATGTAGAAAAAGAAAAGTGGATATATAGAATCTGTATAAAAAACGTTATTGAAATATCTGTGACAAATAATTCGTTATAAAATGCTGAAGACTTCTCCACGTGTGTTGCATCAGATAAACATTGGCATTGAAACCTCAGATTCTACACTTTCATCTAGTATAATTTTTGGAATTACAGTGCCCCACAATTCTCTCGTTTTAATTTCTTTCTTTTTTATGTTTATTACCTATGTTTATAGAAAAAGAACAATCGCAATCTGTAAAAGATTTCACTTGAAATTTTCAATTTCTTTTTTCTTAGATCTTCTGATATATTAATGCATTTAAAAGTTCTTGATTTTAGGTCTCTTCGGTTTTAAAATTAGTTTTTTTTTATAGATCAATATAAATAGGCAAATTGTCAGTGTCAATATCATATTTTGATAAAGACTGAAAGAAAAGTCGAAACATCAAAATTTATCTTTCTTTTAAAAACTATCAAAAAAACTAATTTTAAAACAGAAGAGACCTAAAATCAAGAACATTTAAATGCATATATATATATATATATATATATATATATATATATATATATATATGTGTGTGTGTGTGTGTGTGTGTGTGTGTGTGTGTGTATAAAATATTTAAAAGATTGGGAATACCAACGCATGTAGCAAATTCATTTTAGTGTTTTTGGTTATGTATGAGCTTTCCCATTCTCTCAGTCTCAACATCGCACTCTTGGTCGAGGCTATTCTTTTTTCAACACCGTTTACGCCATTAATGTTGCATATTATTGAACTCAGATAATAATGTAAAGCTGTTTACCGTTTGAAGATCGTGAAGCAGATCCTGTTTACTACCATATTAGATTTTCCACTATCATTATTTTTCGTTCTGTTTATCCAAACTTTCTACTCTCTCACTCTATTCTGCTTAGAAGAACCGCAATTTTGTCGTCAGCTGCAGAAAAAACGTGCTGTCATCTGCATAGCTTTAGTTGCTTATTCGATCTTACACAACAATAATTTCACTCTCCCATACATCTAGAGAGTTCCTCTTTACAGCTTCGCCATAGATGTTAATTAGGTGAAAAAATACACCCTTGTCTCATACTTCTTTGTTTGTCGAAGTCTTGACTCATCATATCTTATATTTTGACGACAGTGTTACTTTCCAAGTAAATATTTTTGATTAAGTTCATTAAGTAATCTCTAACGATTATTTGGTTGGGTACCTCTCATAATCCATTCCTGTTGACATAGTCGAAAGCCTTGTTGCAGTCTATAAAGCACATTAACATGAAGATATTATATTGGCGACATTTGTCTAGTGTTGAAAATTTGATTTCGGTTTCTCTATCCATAAAAAAACCGACCTGTTATTTATAATCAAATCTAAGACAATAAAAAAATTCAACATCGGAATTGGGTTTTCAACTTTTTGTTGACAAAAACAAGCAAAAAAACATATACAAAAAACAGTTGTTTACGTAACAAGTGTGTGAAATAACCTTTTTTAGACGATTGTGAATATTGACAATCACTTGAATCGAAAAAAGGCCTTTACACACGAATTAAATACAATTTTCATTCTACTGGATTTTATCAAAATACAGAATGGCATGTCTAAATGCCACCTAAAACTTATTATTACTACATTAAGTAGAAAAATAAGAAACGGCATCAGCACGACTTGAACCTGGGATCTCCTGCATGTGAGCTTCAAACTCTAGCCACTTCACTATGGAGACTTTGATAATACGTTATTTTACGTACTATTGCTTGAAGTATGTTTCTTTACGAACTAGTGCGTTAAGTTTTAAGACCTTAAAAGAGGTCTTAAAATCGCAAATTTGGTTGTCTCGTCTAATGCCAACAATTTTGGGAATTAAAATGCTCAATAATTGCTAGTTATTTTTAATCTTTTTCAAATTCTCAGGTTGACAAAAGCATCCAAAAGAAACATACACAAAAAAATAGTTGTTTTAGTTGTTGCAACAAGTGAGTAAAGTAATACTTTTTTTTTCACGAGTAGGACGGTTTGACCAATGGCAATTCATCAAGTGAAAAAAGTTACTTTACTCACGAGTTTCATATAAAAATTTTTCTATGTCCGACAAAACTTTTATCTATTTTTATTTTGTAATAAATATTGTAAGTAAAGCGTGAAAAATGAACCGCTACGGTACTTTTATTCACGCTTTTTGGTCGATTCAGAAATTACATTATTTATAAATGCAAATGAATGAAAAAAAAACGTGATTATTATAACGGACGTAACAAAATATTATTTATCTTTGTGTAAAACTAGTGCTATTATACAAACATATATTTGACGTGATGTTTTTACCATATGCAAAATATAATTTTACTTGTTATAAATGAACGTGGTTAATAAAACTCAGACATATACCTATCAATCACATAATATTATAAAAAGAGTGTTTTTCATAGATAAAATTAATACCACAAGATTACATACTAAATAGTAAAAAAAAATGAAGAATTTTCAATCTAATCCCTTCTAACAACAATCAAATCTATTGTATTTCAGATTTGATCCTTGATTAAGATGGATTTCATTTTAATGACATGCATATATAAGTATATCACCTTTGTTAATATCCCCTCTTGAAAACTATTATCAATTCATAATTTTTCATTTACCTTTATACAATATAAGACTTAATGTTGAATAAATTTCATATTTTTGGAAAATTATTACTATTTCCAATCCAGTAATAATGTATAAAGGGTGTGTCAAGACTATCATTTTGATAGCTATGTTTATAGGATGTATATATAACTGTCAAATGTCAAATTGTTATTTTTTGACAATTACAGCTTTACAAACCATCATGAAAATGACAGTTGGCATTAAAAAAATCAACGAAGATGTCATACCTTCAAATTACAACACTCTGTATAGATTGTTATTGATATATACTCATTCTAAAATAATCAGATATCACATTTTGTCAATGGTATCGAGATTTTTTTAAAATGCCAATTTTAGAAGTTTAAATCTAATAGCATAAAATCTATAAATACATTTAAAAAAAGTGAGAATACTAAAGATAATTGATTCATATGATTAACCCATGGATTGTGCATGATAAATTATATACTATACAAAAAAATGATGCAATCAGTTGTCAAAAGACCATGATTTTGTCTAATTTGTCATTTAATAGATATTTGATTCAATAAATGTATAATGGAAAGTTTTATCCACAAGCAATTTGAATATTAAATTATATGAATTATGTACGAGGATGATCCCTGAAGTACCTGGCCTGACCTAGAGATTTCAAAAAGTGTGGTACATCGTATATTAGCTGAAAATTTTGACATTAGAAAGATGTGCGCAATATGGGTGCCACGTTTGTTCACAATAGAACAAAAACAGCGTCGTGAAAATGTTTCGAGTGTTTGGAAATGTTTCACAGAAATAAAGTCTAGTTTTTGTCCCGTTTAATAACCATGGGTAAAACGGGGGTTCGTCTATTTTCACCGTTCCATCTGCAAGCAATGGTCATGGTGTCGGTTTTTTGGAATGCGCGTGGGATATTTTGTATCGATAATTCGATAAACGTTTGAGCGAAGAAATCAAGCAAAAGGAGCGCCGCATTTGGGTAAGAAAAAATTTTATCAAGACAATGCACCAACTCACACATCCGTTATTGCAATGGCCAAAATAAATGAATTAAATTGAATTGCTATCTCAGGCATCTTATTCGCCAGATTTAGACCTCTCGAATTATTTACTGTTCTCAGAGTTGGAGAAATGGCTCGATAGTCAAAGATTTTCCAACAATGAAGAGTGAGGCAGTTAATGGTTTTTTGAGAAGCTTGACGCTTCTTATTATAAAAAGGGTGAATTTTATTATATAAAAGCGTTGAAAAATAAATTTGTTTTTGTCCAAAATTTCCGTGTTTAATTTGTTAGGCCAGGTATTTCTGGGACTATCCTCGTATTGTATAAACTTGCTGAATCTACTATATCAATTTGACTGTCACTTCAATTGCTTTTAAACTATCATCTTGACGATAAAATAACAATGTTTATGCTAGAGAACGGTCAAAACTGTTAATTATTTCATGAAAATAGTATCAAATTGAGTTAATAAGAATCCAAGAATAAAGAGATTAAATTTTGCGGCATACAAAGAAAATTTTCACGGGTTTTAAGTATACCGCTTCAGGTGACGCGTGCAAGCTTTCCAGCGGGTGAATTTCTGCTCAAAATTAAGAAGTCTTGACACTCATTTGGCTGGAATATGGCGATAACCGTTCATGAATTATTTGCTCAATACTACCTAAGCTTATGCCTAATTCTTCAGCTATATTGCGTACAGTACTGCATCGATCTCCCAAAATCATCGTAACACTTGTTCTGGGGCGCAAATTTGCAACCACTGCTCGGCCGTTTCGGAAAGCGGAACTCCAATCATTTACTTGAGTCTTGAAGAGGTATTTATTCTCGAATTTGATCAAAAAATGAATAATAATATTATTCAGAAATTCAGATTTATATTTAAACCATCCCAGTGTTGAATTACTGCCCTTTTACCAGGTTAAATAGATATTTTAAGGTGAAAGATAAAACACACAGCATGCAGCTTGACTCGTAACGTTGATATATGTTCAAGTGGTGCCATCTAGTATACCACCTAAGTACGAGCCATGGACAGATTACGAAATAGACATTATTCTTAACATCCCCTTCAATTTAAACACTTTTACCACAAAATTTTAAATTGTAAAGCTAACAATAAAAAAAATGTTGAATAACGCAAAGCAAAAATTCTTTCCTAAACTTAAAATCAATAAAAATGGACATTTTTCCATTATCAAATACAGGATACAAAATAAGGTAAGCATCGAGAGGTAAGTACATCATATTAACAATACGCCAGTAAGGCAATGCTAGGTGAGTATTACGATTCATCAGGTAAGTATAAGTTTAGTTTTACATTACTTCTTTCAGATCTAGCTTGTTCCTAAAATATACAAATTTTTCTTTGGCTAAGGGTTTGGTCATTATATCAGCCGTATTTTCATTTGTTTGAATGTACTCAGTTTGAATTATACGCTTGGCTACAACATCTTCGATAAAATGACATTTGATGTCGATGTGTTTAAATTTCTTGCTGTTATCAAAACTTTGAGTAGATTGTAAAGCTCCCTGATTATCGATCAATAGATCAGTAGCAATATGCTGTAAAGAAAAATTTAAACAGATACTTTTCAAATAGATTAATTCTGAGTGCTGATAGTGCACTTGCTATGTATTCTGCTTCATAACTAGATTGAGCAACAACATTTTGCTGCTACTGCTACTGTGAACTGCTACTGTAATATCATCAACCCAAATAAGTAAATACACCCCCTATCAATCCTCATATACAAATAAAAATCATTACCAGAGCGTTTCAAACCGTTTTTATTTGCAAATTCTTGAAAACGTTCATTCCACATTTTGGGAGCTTCTCGTAATCCATAAAATGCCTTTTTTAACAGTAAACAGTTGTGTTCTTTATTTTTTACCGTTACTCCCTCTGGTATTTCAATGTAAACTTTAATATTTAAATTTCCATACAAAAAAGCGGTGGGTATATCTAGTAGGGTGATTTTCCAATTGTTTTGTAATGCATATGTTATAAACATTCGTATTGTCTGGTATCTGGCTACTGGTGCAAAGACGTTGTAATGCCACCATTCTTCATATCCCTTTGCAACAAGTCGAGCCTTTTTTATGTTGTTTTGCTTTATTTTAAAAATCCATCGTGTGTCTATGGCTTTTTTATTATCCGGTAATTTTGCGGGTATCCAAATACCACGTGTTTCATGAGCTTGTAGCTCCTTTTTTATTGCACATTGCCAGTCAGTTTCACTCTTGATTGCACTTTCATAACTATTTGGTTCATCTCCTTCTGTTATGAAACAGTATGCAGAGTAAACTTTTTTGGTACATTTATTTGTCGCTTGTTTTCAGATCTCTGACATGCATTTCTCTCCAAAATATGTTCCTCTTCGGAGTCATTATTATTTTCATTTATTTCATTTCCATTTCCTCCATTTTCGTTTCTTTCAGTTTCTCTATTTTCATTTCTTTTATTATTTTCTTCATGTTTTTCTATTTCTCTATCTTTGTTTCCTATATTTTTAATATGAACTTCAGTTTCTTCATTATAGAGTATGTCAGTCTCATCAAACCTAATATCTCTAGTTATAATGATCTCATTTGTCTCAGGGTTTCCAGTTTGCCTCCAGAGTTTGGCGATTTTAAAAACCAGCCTCTACTTCCAAAAATTCTCAGTTTGGATAGGTCCAACTTGCCAAGAAATACATATGCTGGTGAATTTCCATCTACAGACATCTGGTAGGTGATCTATTTAGCTGGTAGGCTGCGCTTCGAATCGCCTCTCCCCATAGAAAACTTTACAGATTAGTGTCTGCAAACAGAGCTCTCACTTTGTCTAACAATGTTCGGTTTGCTCGCTCACTCACTCCATTTTGCTGGCTCGTATAGGGTAGAGTGTATTCTAGTCTAATTCCCTTCTGTTGACAACAATTTTTCAATTCTGATGAGGTGAATTCCCCTCCATTATCGCACCTTATCCTAGAACACCTGTAGCCTTGTGCTTTCAATTCTCTTATATAATTCATTAAATTAAATTGTGCCTCCGATTTTTCTGTCATAGATTCACTGTAATAAAATGTGAAAAATCATCAATTATAACTTGATAGTACTTTTCATTATTCTGTGTGGGAGTTCGGTTTGGGCCAGCTATGTCTATATGAATTAACTCTCCAATGTGCTTGGACCTCGTAGCCTCACCCTCTCTACAAGAACCACAAATTTTAGTAGGTAAAGGTAAATTCAAAGTTTTTAAATAATTATCTGATAAATTACCAAGCCTTTTATGCCATAATTCCCCTGTTATAGCGCTACACACAGAATGTTTAGATCTTTCGTTATAAAATGTATAATTTACAATGTATAAATTTTATTCATCTATAATACACTTAACTGATAACAAATTATGTGTTAATTTAGATACCACCAAGGGTTCTAAATTTATTCTTGTATTTTTATAATAAACTACTAATTTTCCCTTCATATTTGCTGACAAAATATTCCCGTTTGCAACCTTAATACTAATCTTATTCTTTAAATCAACAATATCAGTCATATACTATAAAACATTTCAGTTGTACCACTGTCTAAAATAAATTGAATGTCTAAAAACTCACTGGTTTTGTGCTTGCATGCTTCATCATTTTTTGCCATACTTGCCTTAACCACTTCCGTTATGAAGCCTATATCTTCTTCGTTTTCTTTTTCTACAATTTCTTTCTCTTTATTGCTTGTCTGTGCTTCTCCCCTGTATCCTCTTCCATAGTTTCTACCTCTTTCTCTGAATTGATCCTTGACTGCACCTCTGCCTCTGTTTTCATGTTTGTTTTTGTGACAATTTTTGGCAAAATGACCTGGCTTTCTACACAAAAAGCATTTTCCATCATTGTTGTTATGTTGATTGTCTTCAACTCAGCATCAAGAAGTCTGCTTTTCACGAACTCCAATGTTGTAGCAGTAGTGACTGTCTCTATGGCAGTTATTATATAGTGAGGGGCATAGTGAGCAACAAATAACAAGCCTTATCAGATTCGTCCAACTTAACACCGGCTGCCTCTAACTCTCTTAATAGTGCTTCCACTTGCATAAAGTGGTCCTGGAGATCTTCAGAAGTACATCTCAATTTCAGTAATTTTTTCATTATGTATAACTTGGTCAGGGTACTTTTCCTTTCGAAAACATTACTAAGTGATTTCATCAACAGCGGTTTTTGCATCCTTAATATACTCCAAGTGCTTGTCCGATACCCACTGGACAATAATGCATTTTGCTTTGGTGTCTCTTTTTAAATATGCACTGCACTCATCAGCAGAAAAAGTCAGTATTTCTGCCTGAGTGACTTTGATAGCGCTCCGGACGCCTTCCTTGTTCAACAAGACCTCGACTCTGAATTTCCAGTTGGAATAGTTTGTGCTTGACAACTGGGGAAGCGATAACATTCCTGTAGCCATTTTGACCTTCAATTTTTATTAACTTCACCAAAATTTTCAACCGAATATTTTTCTACAAAAAAATATTGATGGAACCAACACTTTTTGTTCCTCTGATTACTAAGAGCCTTATCTACGGCCTGTGCCCATAACCTGTTGAAATAATGCCCTTTTACCAGGTTAATTAGATATTTTTAGGTGAAAAATAAAACGCACAAGTACGGGTCACGGACAGATTACAGAACTAGACACCCAGTAGTTCATTATTGAAAATTTAAACAACTTGCATTTTACAAAAGTTTGAAAAGTTGTGCATGTAAATAACATGGGAAATTTACCCTGATGCTAATGTGGTACCACCTTTATTTAACACATTTCAACGTACATGGAGAGTAGCCGCCATGTTTAACCCAAACTCGGCTGACATAAATTTGACTTACATTTGTTCTTGTAATGATAACACTAAGTCAAAGCTAAATCAGCCGAGTCTGAGTTAAACACGGCGCACACTCTCGTGATCAAATTATTTCTATGAAGCCATTGTATATTATGTAGCTTTCGCCCGCCCTGTAAGTCATCTTGAATTATTTAACGTACTTTGAATTTACGCAAAGTTTTTTTATTATATATATATATATATATATATATATATATATATATATATATATAATAAATATATCATATATTATATATATATATAAAAACACCCCGTATAGGATTATCATGAATTAATCGTGTGAAGGAAATAATAGAAAGCTTATCTCATTTATTATTTTTTTTCTCTGTTTGTTACAAAGGTATAGATAAGAAAATCAGTAATATAATAAATCTTTTCTATTATTAAATCATTGATTCTATAGATAAATAAACAAATATGGCTTTAAATCTGGATGTTTAAACAATCCTTGTTTATGTGAAAATATTTAAAGATTATAGCCAATTTCCATCAAAATATAAGATAATTCATATATAAAAAATACGTATATAAGAGATTTGGTTTCATTAATATTTTATTATCTATCTGTAGTGAATGTTAATTGTGTGTTGTGTGAACAATCTTTTCATTCATTATTAAGGTAAAGGGATATTTCTAAATACATTATAAATTATCACACAATCTATAAAATAAATACACTTTGAAATAAAATAATTTTTATAGTTTAGTGTGGACAACTCTATAGATGATATTAATATTTTTTTTAAACTTCAAATCTTAGTCTTAATGTAGTTTAGTTTATTGGAATAAAAAAAATACGAGGTGGCAACATTAAACTTAAAATTAATTTCAAAATGGTAACAAAACAGGAATGGCTTCGGATTAATCAATTTTGATGTCTGAAATAGTGTCAAAACTTTTCTTTTTTACGAGAAGGCCTTTGCTGATCCGCATTAATGACTATGTGGATAATTATAGCTTTAACATAAAACCAATGAATACTTATGTCGCCCACGCTTAACTCTCCTTAGCTCAACCAATTCACTCTTATCATATTTCAGTTAAAAGGGCTTGATGTACTGAGTGTTTTTAGATCAAAACCAATAAATTATCTCAATCAGAATTTGAGATATACAGCATTGAGTGGAGAAAAATCTCAAAAAATTTGATAGTGAAGTTAATTCCCTTCAAACTCAACTAATTCACTCATATCATACCTCAAATGAAAGGGCTTGTTTTAGTGCCTGTTCTTAGACCAAAACGTACAACATACGTCAATTAGATATCGAGATATACTGCAATGAGTGGAGGAAAATCTCAGGAAAATTTGAAAGTGAAGTTAATTCCCTTCAAACTCAACTAATTCACTCATATCATACCTCAAATGAAAGGGCTTGTTTTAGTGCCTGTTCTTAGACCAAAACGTACAACATACGTCAATTAGATATCGAGATATACTGCAATGAGTGGAGGAAAATCTCAGGAAAATTTGAAAGTGAAGTTAATTCCCTTCAAACTCAACCAATTCACTCATATCATATCTCAAATGGAAGGGCTTGATTTAGTGCCTGTTCTTAGACCAAAACGTACAACTTAGAGATAGAGATATGAGGAAAAAAACCTATAAAAACATCGGGAATGAACGGTATAAGTCATGTTTGAGAATAACTTAAAGAGAGCTTAAGTAGAGTGACTTTGAATGCGTGATGACAAATCTAAATATAAATACCGTAGCAGTCATAAATTAATGAAGTTGCGTGGTACTAAATCTGGTAATTAAGCGGATGTGGATAGTTTTTTGGTGACTCGAAATTCGAGAATTCACAAATCACATTTCACTAAAGTGTCTATAGTTTTTGTTATAACTCGTATTTCATTTGGATAAACATTTTAACCATTTTCAGATTCTGTAAATAAGATTTGCCGTATAAGTAAAACATATCTCTAAATTTTGTGAATATATTGACAAAAATTTTCAACATATTTATCATTATACACACTTTTCGGTCTTTTTTTATCATTTTCCACTTGTATGTAATTTCCTTTCAACTCAATTCTTTTGTTATTTTATTTCCCAATTTTCTTTTTATTTTGTTCAATTGAGTTGGCGATGGCGATTTCACGAAACAGTAACTTTTCAAAACATTTACTGTGAAAAGTATTTTTTAGCATAATTTTTTTGTAACTCTACACACTTAATCCAGTGAGCTTCCAGTTTTAAAAACGTACTTTTTTCTTTAGTTTCTTTAGCTTTTTATCGACGTAAAAAATAAAATTTAATTATAATTCGGAATTCCATTTCCCCTATATTTACCCGAAAACGAAAATAGTAAAAAATATTGAAATAAATTTACTTCTAATTCCACAATTTTTTGTTTACTTGTTTATCTTCATCAACGTTCAAGTTATTATGTACCATGTATTTTTAGGCTTGATAAAGATCAAAGAAAAGTTCGAAACGTTGGCATTTTAATAAAACTCTTGGACAGTTTTATTTTGCATTCTCAACCCGCAACACCATTCGAAATTAAAACAAATCATCTATCTGTCAAATTTATATGAAATTTTGACAGATGATATCTACCGGTCAAACTCAAGTATGCTTCCACAAGGACGATCTTCTTTCAATAACCCCACACAATCCAATTTTCTGACTTAATAAATTACAGCAAGCGTGTAGTCATTTTATTAAAGCTTCCATCTTGCTGACATTGAAGAGAATGATCTTATTAAGTGTAGTTAATATTTAGGAATCAATTAAGAACCTACTCACATTTTATTCCCCTTATTAATTGAGTTTCACATAAAAGAAACCACATTATTTAATATTATGTTGTTTTTTCACTATTTACTATGAAGTGAGGTAATTTCATGTAATTTCTGACGTCAGAAGACAAATCTGACAGATTTGGTAAAGTAAATCTCCCTTTTCATTGCGGAAGAGTTTTAGAGCCAAACCAAACGGACTAAAACAAAGCCTTAACAGGTAAAATTGTAGTGGGTGTCAAGAACTAGTAGTTAGGGAGGCGTGGTGGCTAAATGGCGACATTCTCGAGCACCGTCGAGACCTATTAAAATCGAAACATAATGTAATTTCTTAAAAAAAAGCTCGTATGGGAAAAACCATTTTAGCGGTGGGTATGGCGTGTACAGTTTTTCAAAAATGTTAAAAAAAACAGTTACTTGGGCATTCTCGAGCGCGTCACGGTATACTAATCTGCCGGTTTGCGTAGTGGGGGTGGGTATATATAAAAATTTTCGAAAGGGTGTTAAGTAGGTCCCAAGGAAGCTCCCTTTAAAAAAACTGATTTCGGCATGACGATAAGTTACGACGAATTTTTGAAAATCCAAAAAAAAGTTCTTTTGAAATACTCGAGCGCGTCAGATTTTCATAGGGGAGGTTTATCTCGATATCCTGAAAGCATATTTTCTTAATCTGACGGAAAAAAGTTTTTTTGTATCTTTTTTTCTTTTCTTTCTCCCTGATAAAACGGGGAATTTAAGAATGACAATAAAGCGATAGATACAACCAACGTAAATGTAGATGATATGTAGTATATATATTATTAGTATTAGTATATATTAGGGTGTACTGAAAATTCCCTTTTACCGCTTCCTTCCCCACCATCAATGTTGCGAAATAAAGGAAAAATACTGGACGACATATTTCTGTAAAGCGCTTAGTCTGTATTACATGTTTATGGCACATTTTTCTTTTTTGCTTCAATTCGTCACTTCGCTTCGTTTTGCTTACGGTATAATTTGAGAATCAACAGGCAATTGAATAATATAAATAAATTAAACTGTGCATGTTAATAATACTTTTGTATACAGATACGCGTAAATTACACGAAAATTGTCGAGAAGCTTTAGGAAAAAAAATTTGAGATATAATAAAAGTTACACAAATCAATCATCGTTGTTTCATATCAATTTTTTTAACACCCTCCGTTTACGAGATATACTCAAAAAATCGAGAATTTGAGTTTTCATGATGCTTTAAGTCCAAAAGTTTTAGCTTTGGACAAAAATGTAAAGAGACCTTTTTTGTCTAAAATAAAATTACCTTTTTTTATTTAAACTTTTTTTTTGTAAAATGTATCGTTCGCGACTTATATGCCGCAACGCGTTTTTCGGAAGTCGAAATGGCTCCTCCACACATCCGGTCATGCGGAAACCGGCAGATTTTGTATTTTTTAGTAAGTTTTAGATTATATTCTTCAAAATAAAAAAAACATGATCGAGAATGCCGAATTAACGTTTTTCTTTACAAGTTCGCGACCCTATAACTCGGCGTCGTCAAGAACTTATCGTCAGATTAGTTAAATTTAGTCTTAAAACAATAAAATCAACCCCCAATATTTTAACCTGAAAAATCCACTATTCGCCTCCCGAACTATCGTGAGGTCTACTAATAAAAAATCTTATATTGCTAAAATTTATTTTATAGTTTTAAGTTTTAAGTTTTAAATAGGTTCTTTTCATTGAATTCAGTGCCCTCAAGGTTGAACTCCAAAATGTTTGAATTGAGTTATTTTATATTAATATATAAAGGAACTATTTAGAAATTTTTTTCAATATAATGAGAAATTTCGATAATGTTTAGAGACCTTCCAATCTCTCATCATAAATTCTTTTATTTTGAGGTTTTGCTTAAAACAAAAACAGTTTTTGTTCTCACTTTTTTTTAAATTAAAAAATTTTTATAGGATAGTATTTGATAAATATCGAGAGCTGCTAAAATTGCTACCAATCCACACACACTTACAAAAGTTAAAACTGAATTAATGGAATTGTAAATGTAAAGTTTCAAAATAAATATCTATAAAATAGAAAATCTCTCTATAGATCATAGATCTATCTCATAAAAAATCATTCAACTAGATTGATTGAGATGGAGTGGCAAATAAGTGGTTTAGTAATTTGAAATGCTTGAAATTTTTAAATACCTGCATATATTTTAGCTATTGTAATCTATATCTTCAAATACTTTTTGCTTATATTCTAATTTAATAAAATTAAAATATAAAAGAATTTTTTTGAATCATTCGGCAGGCTGAGATCAAAAAAAATAACAGGTGTTTTTTTATAAAATATGGGAAAAGTAAAGACATTCAAATCGTAAGCAACTTATCTCAATAACTTTTTGCCGTTTATAATGTTTTTTACGAGGATTGTACCAACTTAAAGTTTCGATATTTTTACAAATAGAGAACATTGTTTATTGTTATCAATTTATACATCGTTAAAAAACTTGCTTATTTTTCAACATAGCGTCCATTTTTTTCAACATACTGTTGAGGACAGTGTTCCAGCTTTTGTTTTCACAAGTCGGAGAAGTCTTCCACCAATCCGTTGAGGAAGCGTATGACCTCTACTCGGACTTCATCGTCGCTATTGAAGTATTTTCCACCTGTGTGTATGGGGCATAACAGTCCACCCAATTTTTTACAAAATCTCCCGTGTTTGATAAGTGACGCGGGGTCGAGTTTTTTGAAGAATCAACGTCAGAGGTCCTCTCCGGCGATTCCAAAACACAGTCGCCATAATCTACCGACTGTGTTTGTTTGAATTTTTTTGGTGGCAGTGAGCCAAAGCGATAGCACTGACAAAATTTTTGTTTTGTTTCCGGTGTGTCTCAACTTCAGTGACGATAGAGTACAATAACTCGTCCTTGTTGTTTACCATATCACATTGGTGAAAAAATTCACGAGCACAGTCAAGGCGTTGCTCTTTGTGCCATAGGAAGCTTCAGGAACACATTCAACAAGGACAATCACATCCTGTCTTCTACTCCGTTCTGATCTCGAAGCTGTAGCTTATTGGGAACCTTATTTTTGGCACAACCCTGATCACAATTTTCCAAAACTAAAATTATGCTAGAAATTATTCTTCAACAAAGCAAGGCTGGACTCTAAAAAATGAACATTTGAATCGACAAGAGTTGTATACCCTATCTGAGGAAACATCATTCATCAATTTAAAAATAAATTGACTTATGCTATTATCAAAATGAACGGTTCAATAGTACATTCAATATTAATACGAAATAAATTATTTATTATTATCAGTTCGTTCACCATATAATCGTAACGAATGCCATTCGAGCAATCGAAAAAAATCGATTATTATTTCCACTCGTAGCTCGACATAATTTTTTTGCACTTGGAATTTTTCTCAAATTACTTATAAAGTAATGAAGTTTTCGTGATATCACAACTGAATAAATGAGTGTGACAAAGGTAAGTACAAGGAACTGGTATAGACCAAATACTACAAGAATCTTCTTTCATGTGCCTTGTCCGGTCTCCCTGCAGTTGGCGATCACTATGACAAAAACTGTAGAGTTGTCTGCCAAACGAAAAACTTCATCGGCTCCTCTAATGCCGATCCAGTTTCGAATATTTCTGAGTCACAAAGTCGTTGCAGAGATATGATCTCATATTATAAAAATTTTCCCGGGCAATCTCTATTCGGTACTCTATTTTGCAGTCCTGGCTTAGATCCTCTGTAATAATACTCTAAGGTATTTGAATTTAGAGACCCGTTCAATTTGGCGTCCATCAAGTTCTAGGGTTGTGCCGTTGTGGAGTTGCCTGCTGCATATCATGAATTTGGTCTTTGCGATATTGAATTTTAGACCTTGCGTCTCTCCGATGTCACCAATTTTGTTGTATAAGCAACTGTAGTCACTTGATTGTGTTAAATTGTTATTATAATGTTGAATAAAGCCGTCAAATAATTTTTAAATGAAACAGTCAGTAACGAGGTATATTCCGTCTTGTGATATAGGTTGGATTTCAATATTTGAGGCTTAAATTTTAATAGCTGAAATATTAAATTATTAAAAGGTCTTATTAGTGTTACCTGTATGTTTGTAACTACGTTTTGGTCTCGATTTTGCCATTCTTTGAGCTATAAGATTAAATTCAGACAAACAGTAACGAAAATGCAAAAATTCAATCCAAAAATGGGCGAGTTTGTGGGCGAACTACGTGAGCGCGCAGTTTCAGACTTACAAAATCGAGATACAACCATCAACAGATCTGTAGTTAGTAAAAAGTGAAAAATATATTTTTAGACATACGAGTAAGTGAAAAATTATAACGATTGATATCCAGTCCCGAATTTCAATAACAATTTTGAGCGAGTTAGGTAAAGAAAATAAAAGAAAAGGAAGACTTAGAGTAGAACCCTTTTCGTCCGCCCTTGGCTAGTCCGCCACCCCGGTTGATCCGACTATAGTATTATCGATATGAATCATTTAAAAAACATTTGGATTTTCAAATTTATATTTATAAAATTAATTGCTACTTTAATATTTCCCTGAACCTTACGCTTTTTGAAAATCTTTGCGTAAGCTTTGGTCGGAAGCTATGGTTGGATCGTAAATGAACCAAACAACGTCTCAAAATCATTTTAAATACCTACAAACCATACAACCGAATGTCCTTGAAAATTAAGTTGAGGAGTCGATTGTCGGATGTTATAAAGACTAGTAGGGAACTCAATGCCTACCAGATTATTACCGTTGTTTTGGAGAATAATGGTGAAGAAACTGTATCGAGGAATCGGATGGTGATAGTGACGAGCCCCCCGATTTCAAACACTGATGCCAAGAACGCGTTTGATATGGTATTGATATTATATAGAGCAGAATCAATCTCAACAACTATGACATTTTGTGAATCGAAAAATGGAGGAAAATAGCAGCTAGAATATTATTTGCTAAAGAAAAATCTATAGCTGACTAAATAATGTAAAATCTAAGATTTACTAATATGTATATAATGTATATAATGATATAACCTAAGTATGTAATGACTATATTCTGATAATTCGCGTTTCGACCGCACCCCCAGCCCCAAAAGGGGCGGATTAGGGAGGTTCTACTGTAGTGACAGTAATTTTAATCTGAAGCCAATACATATTTTTATTATTACTAAAAACCTTTCTTAGCTTTTTTTTAACTATAATTTTTGACATTTTAATTTCATCACTCGCATGCCATAGTTCCAAATGTTGATTTTTATGGTTTCAAAAACAAAATTATGATTTTCTCTATGCATAACAACCTTTGTTTTCTCACAATAAAGTAAAAATCCATCTCATTAACCGATACACTGATTTTCTAACAATTAATTTCAGAAACTAGTAAAACTGTAGAAAATTTCTCATTTCAAGAACTTTGATCGCCTTACGGTAGGCAGTAATTGCTTGTATTTGTTTTGTAATCATTGTTAAACAAATTTGAAGTGTCAATAACGCGAGATACTAAAACTGGAATTATTCCATAGTTTCGTTAAGAGATCATCGATTGTTGGAATAACAAAATATAGTTATCGTTAGATTCTGTTCAAAATTTAACAGTTTGTGTTAGTGATCTTCAATTATGGAACGAAAATTATATATCAGGTTACATATTTTATTATTTTAGCATGTATTTATCATATATCCACTTATTTTTATTGTTCTTAAGCCATATTTAGAATTTATTTATATATTTTTCAACTTTGAACCCTATATAATGATTTTGAGAATCAGATGTACATGCTGGTACGAAGTAAATGTTGATTTTCATACGATTGATCTTATAATGAATTATAGTTTAAAAAAACTGACCCGTTCACCAAACCAATGGCCGATAGGTCGCAGCTGTAGCCGCTAGTTTACTTAAAATAATTTAAAAAGCTCTAAAAAGCTGTATGATTCATCCACACAATTTCTTTTTCCTTTTTCCTTCCACTGTTTTAGTCGATACCACATTATTCTACTGAAATCCACCACAAAGTCATTTTTGAAACCTTCACTTCCGATATAAAAATGTCCCCACAACTCGTAAAAATAAACGAGTCTCTCTCTATGAATGATATTGATTAATAAAACACATGGGGATGAAGATATAGTAAAAGATCTATCAGATTTCTATGAATTTATCCAACCTCATCGAATGAACAAAGGTGACGTTTAGGAAATTCGAAGATATACGAGGATTGGCAAAGAAAGGAAACACAAAAATTTTGTAAAATTTTTCAACGCAATCTTCTTTTAGCTCTATACACGGTTCGATACCCTTTTTATAATAAGAATCGTCATCTCTTCAAAATAGCGATTAACTACCGACATCATCTCTTCATTGTTGGAAAATCTTTGACCAACGAGCCATTTTTTCAAGGCTGGGAACAGAGCCGAAAGAGGGTAAATCTGGAGAATAGGGTGCATTGTCTTGATGAAATCAAACTTTCTTTTCAGCCAAATGCGTTTTAGATTGATTTCTTCGCTCAAACGTTACGATAATATATAGTTTTTTCTTTTTCAAAGGTACGCCAGGCGCATCCCAAAAAACCGACGTTATGGCCTTGTCTGCAGATGTAACGGTCTTTGAGGCCGGTTCTCCCTTTTCAGTCCATTTTTTAACTGATGTTTTTTTTCGTGAAGTGATGAGCCTATGGTTATGAAACGGTGCAAAAATTTGGTTTTATTTCTGTGAAAAATTGGCAAACATCCGATGGAAACATCTCTCCACGACGCTGTTTTTGTTTCATTGTGAGCAAACGTGGCGCTCATCTTGCCGACATAGCTTTCTCATGTCCGAATTTTTAGTTAATATGCGATGTACCGCACTTTTTGAAATGTCTACTATGTCTGATAGTCAGTCGATGATCATCCAGTACCGCTTTATGGATTTTCTTCAACATTTCTGGAGTCGTCACTTCATTTGGTAGATCACTGCGATTCTGATCTTCGCAGGTTGTAAGGCCTCATTTAAACTCACTAACCTATATTTTACTGTTGATAACAAAGGAGTACTTACTCAGAGTAGAATCTAGTCCAGCTAAGGCATTTCAAATAAAAGTATTGTATCACATAACAATGACTAATTTTTCCATGTTCACAAATTCACAAATTTCTAGTTATTTTACATTTTAGCTACTGGAAAAACTTGAGATTCCATATTACATTAATAAACATAAATAAATAAAGCATAAGTTTTTTATAAATAGCTAAAAATTGTAAATAATATTTTCGGATTCGAGTTCTTTTCCTTTTTTTTGCATTTTCAGTATATTTTTCACTCCCATCAGAGAGTAGAAAATTCAAGTAACAAAGAGCTCACCGAATATCATCAAAAATCAATATTTTGACGTTAGAATTTTCGACTGAAAATTAGGGTGCTAGTCGATATAAGATTCAATAATAAATATTTTAAATCAAATCGAAAAAATTACAGTGTATGTGGAGGATGGAAAGGTAAATTTCCATCTTAAAAAAATATCAATCCAAAAACCGGGTTCTTTGTATTTTCCGCATAATCTTTGAGGTCTACAAAATTTGTAGAATTTCTTATTATCTGCAACTTTCCCATTAAACTTCTTTTCATAGGCCTTTCAGTTTCACCACAAATAGAGATAAATCGTTTTTTTTTTAAACTAAAAAACTCTACCCCTTCTACTTTCCAACCTTAGATCGAATAAAATTATTTTTCCTTCCATTTTTGTTCTATTCTCTTCCTTTCCCAATTAGTTTCAACCTACAAGTTTTTTTGTTATTTCCGGCATACTGCTATAATTACTTAGAATAATAATATTAGTAACAATTGACTTTGATATCTGGTTCCAAATTAGTTTTGATACATATTTCAAAACGAATGTATTAGGAACATCTTTTCATGAACAACATGGAAATTTACACCGACCGATTAGATAGTGAATAACATTGATTGATTAGATACATTTTTTACTTATTCGTAGAAAAAAACAATCGAAAAAAGTAATTTTATTTTAAGTTTAAACTAGTTTTAAACAAGCAAAACCTCAAACTTTCTGAAAATCAATTCGTTTGTCAAAAATTCTATTTGTGTATTATCTTATCCTTTTCATTTACAGGTAGCGAAAAAACAATGAAACTAACATGAAAATGGCAGCTGGTCGTGATGTAGAAGCAGCAGAACCTCAAGACCCTCTTCTTGAATATTCAGTATCTTCGAGTCACGACGAAAATTTCAAATGGAAAATCTTGAAATACGTAGATATCTTTTTATCGAGTACTGTATTATGTTTTTTCATCGTCGCTTGTTGGACGGGCACGTGGACTCTTCTGGATATATACGGCGAATATTTTCCCATGTACGAAAGTTTCGCTTTATCGATATTTATACATTTCGTTTTCGCGATGAGTCAGAAGTTTTTCCACAATTTACTAGTTGAGAGACCATCGAAAAGTATTGCTACCAAGTGCGTTAATTGGTTGCTTCATAAAATATATTTTTTGATTTTTTACGTCGCCGGAATTATGAATTGGAGATCTGGATCTTTCATATTCGAACAAGCATTCGGAATCACGCCAGAAAGTACGATGTACGACTTTGGAGTTATGCTCTCTTTAATCGCTACTTTATTTTGTTGTACCATTTTAATGTGGCTCGGTGGAATGTGCAACGTTACATCAGCGCCGATGCAAGTTACCGTCGACTGTAAATCCGAGACGTTTCTTTTCAATTATAAATTCTTCAGGGTAAGTACATCATACTGTTTCTGATTCTATCAATTAAAATTTTGTTGTTGTTTGTTCTTAATTTTAATTTTGAAGTACTCATAAATCTCAAATCCTTTTCATACTTTAAACATATACTTAAAATGAGTTAATTTTTGGTTTCTGATATTTTATTTTGCGGTGTATTTTTACATTTGATAATTCAATGTGTATCATAACACATCAATCAATAAGTCGTGTGGCTAACTAAGAAAAATAAATTTTTTTGACAAAAAAAAAGAAAGCAATATAATCTTTCCAACATCTCGATGCCGTGCTTGTAGGATTTGTTTTTTGCCTCATAATAAGCATCAGTTTCAGCAATTGCTTCATCATTAGAGCTGAATTTCTTACCAGCGACCATTTTTTGAAATCAGGGAATAGCCAGTAATGCAATTCTTTCAATTTAACCATCGTTGCCATCGACTTCTGAATCATTTTATTGTCTTTGTGTAACGGTGGTTTTTCTTCGACATATGAGGCCGTTTTCCCTTGATTTTCGCATTCAAACGATCCAACAAATAGTATTCGCTATTGATTTTCTCTCCTTTTTGGAGAGTCGATCTCAAAATACTGAAGCCACGTGTGAACATAGCCAAACACTACTACGAATCATCAACACGTTGTTGTTTTTAAAAGACTGTAAGTAAACGCAGCATCCACTTTAAAAAAAGCTCTCTCGTAGTCAAAGGTCAAATACACTACCCTCTGATACCTATACGACCTCAGCTATCTAACCAATTTCAATTTACGATTAGATATAATCAGTTGTGGACTTTTTTGATGTTTTATGAAGTCACAACCTCCATTGGACGACCAGAACGTTCACCATCATCGATGTCTCTACGACCACGTTTAAATTCAGCAAACCAATAACAAACGCCTCTTGTCGATGGACCAGAGTCCGAAAGTTTTAAGCAAATGCTAAACTTGTACCGTATTTTTTATTTCATCAAAAAACAGTAATACATAAGAAATGGTTTTAAAAATAACAACTTCACCTAAATGACTGTCACTTTCTTCTGACATGAAATTTTTGTTTTGAAAGTTGGTACTTCATAAACGTCATATGGATTTGACAATAGCAGCGCCATCTATGTGTCAGTCACACGACTTATTGAGTGATGTTATATGTTTGGGATTCATTTTGTTCAGATACCTCTGTTTTCGATGAAATCTATTTAGTTTTGACTGCGATAGCATATAATGAAGTTTTTCCATGTTTTACTGTTAAAAAAGTCCTTGTTTCGGTTAATTCCAATATTTTCGGCTCAGTTTCTAGTAAACTACAATGAAAAAATTCCTGACCAACATAATTTGATCGAGTAGAGGTAAATATTAGTATAGATTAGTGAAAATTATTTTATATTTGTGCAATTCTAATAATACAGAATCAAAAATAAGTTTGTTAATTCATTGTTTACAGCTGTATTGAGACTTGTTACTAATTGTAGGTTTATAATTATGACATTCACAACGTTTTGTTCCTCAAAAAACGGCCTGAAGTTGAATTAATTTATTTCAAACTTAATAGTATTTTTTTAGCTTTATAGTGGAAAATGATCCCATTATTTCGTATTAAAATAACTGCATCCTGAATTTAATATCATGTCTCGTGATCCAAAGTCAACCATTATTTCATTTTATATGAAAATCAAGCGGATTCAATTCGAGACTACGTGGTAGTCATGGTACAGTGATATTCGCTATAACAGAATGTTTAAATCAGATAATAACTCATAGGAAGTAAAAAATCCTTTTTGTATAATTTTAGCTTTAATTGTAGATGTTTATACCTAATTCCATGTAATTATTTTCTTATCGTGTAGCTACAATTTACTTATTATTAACCCTGTATAAATCTAAATAGAATGTAGAAAGAGATAATAGTTTGTTTTCACAACTCGTCATCAAATCGAAACTATGTTATGAGAAACCATATTTTCAAATCAACTTTCATAATATTCCCATAGTTGTTTGTTACAAATTTTCAGCGTTATAGATAAAAAGTTCTTTGTCGCAGTCTCATCCGTTACAGATTAATCAAAGGCACTGTTTATATCGATAAATACGTCATTATTAAAGAATATTATGAATTTATCATAAAAATAAATATTAATAACAAAATAAAAATATTTTATAATTAACTTGGAATGATGAAGTGTCTTGTGTTTGATATCAATACTGTCAGAGAAATAGTAATAAATAAAAAGAACTGAATAATATTGGACGTTTGCAGATATATTTCGTATAGTATACAGGATGTTTCAAAAAAAGATCACATAAGAAACAGAAAAACAACAAGAGTATTCAAGTTAAACAAAATTTATACGAATATATTTTGGAAACTGATGCATCCCATGAATTTGTTTCTATATCTGACTCTCATACGTTACTTAAACAAGAAAAATCTAGAATAAAATTTGATTAGAATTAGAATTGTGTATAATTTTCTCTCGATTTTATTTTGAATACAGATGGCGTTACGAAGATTTCTACTCAGCAAATCCCAATTATGTTACAGTTTTTCAACCTCTCCTAGAGACGGATTCACTTTCCTTGGAAGACTCTCTATACTATTATTGCACAGCCCTTTAATTTCGTAAATACTTACTAAAAATACGAATGTTTCATACAAAAATTTGAAAAAATCAAACTTTTTTTGATAACAGAAAATAGACAGAGAAAACAGATTATTAAATTTGATGCTTTCGAAATTTATTAACATAACTATTAAAAAAAGTAACATTTGCATTATAACTGCATACAAAAAATATAGGACACTGCATCCAAATCGTTCGTTTCTATACAGAAATACACTTTATCGACGATTATTTAGGCATTGTACACACGGTCCGTTTTTTTGTTCGGATGCAGGAGAAATTTTTTGAAGAATTCACAATTAACAAAATGTCGTGTTCAAACACGAATAAAAGTTTTAAGTATTAAATAGTAGACTAACGTTTGAGGAACTGGAACAAAATTATTCAACCCATTGAACATCCCCGTCATTGCCGCTGCTTCAAATTTAAGGCCTACAAACATGAACTCCGTACGCCTTGCGTCCATAGGCCCGGGCCTATTGGGAAATCCGACTCTGACGTTGCGTTGGTTGAAAAAATTGTTGAAGAGTTTTTGGGAAATGAAGCAAAGTAAAAATTATGTAAAGTAAGAGTGATGAATAGGAAGGAAAGCGTTTTTATTGAAATTTGAAGTTTTAAGGAACATTTGGGGATAGAATAAGGATAATACTAAAAACCGGGGTATCAAAACCGTGTAAACTAGTGAGATTAATCATATTATTTTTATCATATTCTAATACGACGTTATAAAACTTATTTACATTTTTTTCTAGAGGATATTTTAAATGTATTTTACGAGAATTAAGGTTTATTTCTGTTTTTATGAAAGCGTAAAAAATGAAAACACACGACATCATTTAAAACATCTCCGACAATTATCAATTATTAATAATACCACCGTACCATTTTACGGTACAAAAATTTTCAAGAACAGAAGCGCATTTTCACTTGCTATAATGTTTGTGACAAAAGTCCACATTAAAATATAATAATAACAACAATGAGACGTAATCAAAGATCATCTGATTTTGGATTGTACAAAGACATAACAGTCAACCAGAAGAAGTGCCTTTTGATCGTTTGTGCTTGTGTTATTGTTGGATCTGCTCTAATTTTAACGGTATGTATTTGTCTCACAATATTTGATATTCGATCATTTTTTTCTCTTATCTTACATTAGCCTTAATAGAAAACGGCCTTAATTTCAAGCTAGTATGAGACTATGTATACTTTCTAAGCATACTGGGTACCCAGAGACGAGAGTGATAAGCTCAAAACAATAATTGCGACATCTGAAAAATGAGTAAAGTATTAATCTAGGTTATGGTTACTATCGAATCAATTCATATCAGAACAATCGCCAAAATTGAAGGCAGTACTAGTAAACTTGTATCAGAAGCAGATCGAAACTTATTTTGACCTGAAAAACAAGGAATTATGAGCTAAATAGACGTCTCAAATAGATACCTTCGACAGAAGGAGTCCATGTGCCGATTCTGCATAACACATACAACGTTATTTTCATACTTTAACAAGCTTGCAGTTTACGGTACTATATTTAGGAAAGTTAATGTCTTCTAAAGGAGATAAATCTGGAAAGGACCTTTCTAAAATTCTACCTTATAACTGGTCACATTTATAATATGAATAAACTTAGTAAGCTGTATATTAAGCTGTATATTAATGAGTGACTACTACAGCTAGATCATACCCAAATTTTTCTTTCGGTGGCTTATACTTCTTTACATCCTTTCAATGTTTCGTGAAAAAATCTGCTCGAATATCAAAGATAAAAGCAAATTCACCAATTTCTGGATAACTATTTTCCTATATTGTAGGTTGCATATATACTATTATTTTTGAGTGAATCATTCGATGTTTCAACAACAGATGCACAAACTGTTATCGTAGAATCGATAAAAGAACCTGGAAGACCGTTTGAAGTGAACGTAGTAGGAGCACCACCTCAAGAGTTCACCACGGTTACACCAACTTCCCCTTCTACCACGAAGAAAAGTAGACAAATATCCCCCCGAATAAATTATTATAAACAGCATCAATATCCAAGAAATATCAAAGAAATAATATCTTACTTACCGAACAAACGTGCGAAACCCGAGAATGGAAACAGCTATTTAATTGGTGAAGAAGAACCGAAGTCTGCCAGTACAAATTTCGTTTCCTATGCTTCACCTGATCAACTTTATTCTTTCAAACCACGTGATATCAGCGAAGTTAATCTGTTAGCTAATGACCATGTTAGATTTTCACCACCTGCTTGGAAGGACTTTCAAAAATTTAACAAACTTCCCATACCGATACATCAATATTACATAAATAATTCTGATAGGGAAACAGTTACGAGAGTACCTAAGCTGATGAAAAATGGCTATCAATCACAGTTCATCAACTATCCTAATTTAAATGCTGCATTTGATCGGTATGTTCCAAATGTTGACAATCAAGCAAAACCAGAATCTGGAGATATTGTGGCTACAGTGCGGAAACCTTTATTGGTCAACATAAACATTGCTCCAATGACAGATAATGATAGGTATTCAAAGAATCCATATGAGCCTTATACAGACGAATCCATGAATTTACAATTAAAAGTTTACCCAGATATGGCTTTATTCCCAGAATACCGCAAAGGGAATCGCCAAAAGCAGAATTTTGTCCCTTACAAATAATTGTTGAATAAAGTATTTAAATAATCATTAGTTTTAATTTATCTGCTTCCTTAGGTGAAATGCTATTCTCAACTTGAAGATGTTAGAGCTAACAAATTTTCTTATTATGTTGATTTCTGGAAGAAATACGCGTTCCAACAAACTGGTACCGATTTATTGAACCAGTTCCCCAACATGGACCATTTGAGAATCGATTCCTGATCATTCCGATATTTGAACATGTACTGTTTGGTTTGACTTGCGCATTAGATAGTTCGTTAACTCTCCTCCGAATTTTAGCTCATTTCTCGTCTTGTACGCGGAGATTTATTACGTCGCCAACTTCGTTTAACATTTACAATACCAGTAGGACTAATATAAATAGCAAAAAAACAAAGTAAAACCGATATAAAAAGTGCCATCTATGTAGAAAGAATAGATTGAGTCGAGCAAGTTTGTACAAAGTACAAAAGGAGTTACTGAAAATGACATCGAAAGAAGAATATGGTCTTCAAGAACAACAAAACTAAGACTGTTTCAGTTCAATATATAATCAGTTTTGTTATTTGGACCAAACCTTGGATATATAATAATTTCGGAGAATTCAATAGTTCATTAACTAATGCCCACTAGTTAAATACAAAATTTTTTAGCCGAACAGGATAAGTAATAAACGTATTTGGATAAAAATTGAAGGAGAGAAAATAGACGTAACGATTATGAAGTGAAAATGTAAAGGGATAGGTCATACACTACGGAGAGTTGCGAAAAACATAACCAGGCAAACATTAAATTATAATAAAATAGGCAAAAGGAAAAGGGACAGACCTTACGGTCATATAGAAGAACTTAACATGGAAAGGGGCTCCGGATATAGAGAATAACAGATGAAGATGGAGGAACCTCGTCAACAAAATTAGACTTTCCCACAAAATGATAATATCAACCTCAACTGCTGAAATACCTATAGTCGAATAGTCGGTTTTTTTGTTTTACAATTCGGAAAGCACGGAGGTCCCATGTTCATAAAAATGATATTAATTACTATGAGATTCAGATATTTGCATTTTGAAAACTTACCAACGATCACGTTGTGCTGATCCGTGTCCATGTATGAGGATTAGGAATCCCACAGGTTTGAAATTCCTCCAACCTTTGTACGATAACAAAACCATGTAATTAAAGCCTGAGCAAACAAGCTATCTAAACACTTTCGTGACGATTCAGGAGTATGAATAGTAAATATAACATTAGTTTATAACATTTCACTTTTCGTCAACATTTTTTAAACAGCTCGAGTTACTTTGTTTTCAAAGCACAAAAAGATCCAGCAAATAATATGAACGAGGATATATTGAAAAATTCTTAGCCTACTATAGAACCAAACAAAATTTCAATGTCAAAATATTTTATTACTCAATATATTCTCCTTTTAATTGAATATATTTATTACAACGAACTTGTAACGTCTCTAGACCTTTAAAAAAAACGTTTCTTCTTGCGCTGCAAACCAGACCTCCACAGCTTTTATTACCTCCTCGTTGGGAGAAAATTTACAACCTTATCGACTTTTTTTCAGTTGAGGAGAGAGATGATAGTCGGACGGGGCCAAATCTGGTGAATAAGGGGGGTGTTCTAGTAATTCAAAACGTAAATCTCGAATTTTTTCCATAGCAACATGAGATTTGTGTGATGGGGCGTTGTACTGCAAAAACAAAACACCTTTGGAAAGTTTTCCGCACCTTTTATCTTTACGTTTTTCTCGTAGAGTGGTCAGTAATGTCGAATAGTAATCTCTAGTTATTGTTCTACTCTTATCCACCTATTAGGTCTTGGAGAACCAGGGTGTCGCCATTCCATCGTTTGTTGCTTTTTTTTTGGATTGTAGAAATTTACCCAAGTCTCATCCATAGTAACTATTCGGTTTAAGAAGTCTACATCGTTTTCAAATCGAACAAGGATCGAACGCGATGCTTCTACCCTTGCACGCTTTTGGTCAACAATCCAATATTCGGGGATCCTTTTTGCAGCAATTTTTCTCATGTCCAAATTGACGTGAACTATATGATGAACGCGTTCGAATGAAATATTCAGTGCTTCAGATATCCGTTTTAGCCCAATTCGATGGTATGGTTAAATCATGTCATCGATATTTTCGAGGACTGACACAAAAACTGGCCTTCCCGATCGGTCATCTTCAATGGAAAATTTATCTGTTTTGAAGCTTGCAGTCCAATTTTTCAGGGTCGCATACGAAGGACATTGATCACCAAGGGTATTGAGCATATCTTCGTGAATCTGCTTACTTGATGATGGCTCGATACTCCAATTTTTCGATTTTCACAATTTCGGTGGACATTTTTTTTCTTTCAATTTATTGCGTAACTATGGTTCACTTTTTTGACGTGAAACTTTACACTGACACTTCTAATAAGTTATCGTTCGTTGCTATGGTTACGCAATATTTTGTTTATGCATGGAACTGGTCTAGGCTAACTAGATATCAATACATCCTCGTAATCAAAGATTGTAGAAAAGTTGCATAAGAGTTGGTGAAACTTACCTATTTTGAGTATTTTGGGTGAAATGAAAAGTCTTGGTGTCCCAATTGTATTTGTCTAAGGTATGGAGAAGTGGTAGTGTTTTTAAATTTGGTTTGGTAAAACACCTACTATTTGGCTAAAATCACGAAATGTTATTTTTGTAGTGTGCGTTTTATATGTCTTTGAGACAATAGAGCTGAAGAGCAAGAGCATTGGGTAAGATGAAACAGAGAAGGGCTCTAAAACAAAGCTTTTTATAGCCCATTTTTTTAGTGAAGTTCTTCTACACATCGATTTTTTTCTATTTTATACCTACATAGCCGAAACTAAAGCTGATAAAAATCTTTTAATTATTATTATTATATAATATAATTATTTCAACAATGGGATGCTGCTGTGGGCAACCGATTTTTCTGTTAGTTTTATTTTTACTTAATTTTTGGTTCTTTCTGCTATAGCAGAACTTTATTTTTCGATGGTTAATTATATTCCAAACTCATTTTATCATTACAGAAGTTTTTTTTTTAATTGAATCAAATAATAAATGATTGTTTATTTAATGACTATTCGCTATAATATCCGTAATTTTCTCGTTCTATGGAGCGATTCCGAAAACAATTTATCTGGCAAAATTGCGCCTAAGCTAAAACTTTAAAATGAGGACGAATTCAACTAGCAATCCAAGAAAATTAAACAATTTGGTCATAAGCGATTTCCTCTGTGGTTGTTATTAACCATTTAATGCATTGTTAACTGTAATTGCTAGTAGTTTATCTGTATATAATACACATCAATGACCATTCATGAATTTTACATTAAATTTTAACAAAACGAATCGTCAAATACAAAAAATACTTCCTAGTAATACAGAAGAGCCCATTTAATGTTGACATCACGTGTTACTCCCCCACTAACGTTCTAACTTAGGGCGACCTTAGAACGAATATTGTTGATAAGTTAGTGTAAAAAAATCGCCAAATCGAAATGTCCTCGTTAGAAGACGTTTAATATACAAATGTGATTTGTCGGTTCGGTAAAATGAGGGGTAGTACGGCGGGGTTACCCGGTACAGTCATTAACGGGTACAACACTTCGTACTACAACATATTAACTATTTTGGATTTGTCGTTCTCCTTATTCGTTATATGCCCTTGCGTGGTTGGCTACTGGAGGGGTGTGTGGTTATTAATGGACATTTACTTAGCCGATTTCTCCCCCTCTCAAAGTGGACTAATTTCTGTTATAATAGGATTGATAGGACACGGTGTTTTTACTTGTTTTCAAAAATTTTTCGAAGAAAAACTACATCCGGATAAAAACAGGGTGTTATATTACGTACTGTCCAGATTGTATACTCTATGCTTTGGATTTACTTGTGTTAACGGCTGGAGGGGTCCGTGGGAGCTTCTGGATATTCCCTATAAAACGGATGTAATGTCGATATGTGCTACTACCGGTGTGGGAATTGTGGCCCTTTTATCGATGAGGGGGTTGAGAAACGTTATTGCTCCACCATTCGTTATTGTTTGTGATGATGTTCAAGGATATTTTGAAGTTGCCACTATGTTTAGAACGGTGAGTGTTGAAACTCCGATACCAATTTATAATATCCTATAAGAACTTTCATCTCAATGAATGATAATAATAATAATATCAATTGTTTTTTTTAATAATAATCTTGATGATTTTACCATCTACTTTTTTTGGTTTCTCTGTTCAGAAGGAATTTTCTAATCAGAAATTTACTAATATTGATTAACCTGAAATTTCATTTCTTCTCGTATTTGATGACAAAATTAGCATTTTCGTTAATAGTATTTTCAATTAAACTGATTTGATTTTAGAATTTTCTTAACGATTTTTTGGAAAATATAGATGTTGCCAATATTCAATTTATTTATTAAATGAGAATCATACAACAAAAAAGTCTCAATATTCGAAGTATAGACCAGCGTGTTTTTACCCAAAACTTTTAGATATCTCGTAAAACCATTCTTTGGGAATAAATGTAAAAAATTGTCGCATTGAATTTCCAACATCAATATCGCCATAAAAACTTTTTGAAACGTAGAAAAATTGATGACAAACATGAAATTTGACGCTCAAACTTCACACAAATATCAAAAAAGTCCCGAATTTGGGGAAAAAAATGTTACCGATTCGATATACTGGTGCAGTTCGAAAACTTAGATTGGATCAAATCCTATCAGTCCATGTAAATGAATGAAAAACATACGGTATACGGTTTTTTTTGTATACATAACTAGTTATTCGATGTATCCTGTTATCAAGATTATTTTACCATTTTTAAGGGATTTTCTTCATATTTTTATTGAAATGATTCAAGTCTCCTCAAGCCTCATATTCTGAAAATATGTACTGTCCACATTTTTTTTTGAAATTATCCCAAACGAAAGAATTTTTGGTTTTATAGACCTTTATGCATAATCCTCTATTTCACAATTAATTTATAAATCTAACGGCAGGTTTTATGAAAATATTTAAATCTTGTGATAAAGTTAGCTATCAAATATTTTCCCAATAAGTTTCTTAATATGTTCATAACATATTATAACATTACGACACGCTGAATGTTGATAAATAGAGTGAGTTTTATGGATGGAACGCCTCAATTATCCCAAAAATGACTTGTACGATTTTTAGAAATTTCCGTGATACGGCCGGTATTATGGTGGTATCTACACTGTTGTCAGATCTTTGCTTTTTCCGGAAAAATAATAAAGTGAGTTATAGCTACATTTACGGTATCTCCACCAAAGTTATGATAAATATTGTACATTTAGATGGCTACGATTTGATAAACTCGTTTAATTTGAATATTTAATATTTAATAATTTAATAATTGATGTGCTAATACAAATCTCGTAACAAGGTTTAGTGTCAGTGAGTTAGTAAAAAGTTTAACGAAACTGGTGAAGTGAAATTTTTAGAAAAAGTACAGTGAAGGCGATTGCAGCAGATGCTCAAAATGTTGCTCAAAATGTCTTAAAACTTTGCAATACACTTTGCAACATCCCTGACTGCTCAATTCTTCTTATCTCTGTGGTAATCCTATCTTTTAAACCACGTCTTCCAATCCATCTTCACGGAAACACATTATTTAGGTATTGTCTCACCATACACGCATAGTGGGGTGGGGCCAAATATTGTAATTATCTGAAAATTTCTAATAATGGAGTTTTTTTAATGTAATTGAAAATACTTGGATTTTGAATTATCCAAGGCAGCTCAGATATAATACTATTTTTCAATAAATCTAAATACGCTGAACCATTTATGTTACCCTCAATGAAAAAGGGACCAATTATTTTGTCGCCTATTATTCCAGCCCATATATTCAGGGATATTGGGTGTGGGATTCACGCATCCAACGAGGATTGTTACGTGACCAGTATCTACAATTATGCCTATTTACGTTTCCAATAATACAAAAAGTGATCTCATCGCAAAACATAACATTGCTTAAAAAATTTTGATCGGTTTGATGCAATTTTTCTGCTCCTTGATTTGGATAAATATTTTACTGAACCGGTTTCGTTAAATTGATTTACTAATTTACTGATAGTAGATTTCGGTTAGGATATAAATTATTAAAGATATTACACGTTTTTTCTCGATTCTTTTTCAGATAAACGACCCATTGTGACTTTCAATAAACTTCAAGAATAATAATTTATTGAAACGTCAAATTTGTAGTATTTTATTAGCTATTATTCCGAAATTATGTCATTTAGATATAGAGAATATTATTTGAAAAATAATAAGTATTTTTAAGGATTTCGAAAAGCGAAAATTATACTAGGTGATCCATTAGAAATAACAAAGCTCATCATTTTTCTAGAAAAGGGAAAGATTGAAAAACAATGTAAATACCACCATAATTCCGGACGTATCACAAAACTTTATAAAAATAGTACAAGCCGTTTCCGAGATAATTGAGGCATTCCATACATATAATTCACTCTATATATAAAAATACATCATTAAGTAAAAAAATGTTGGTTCCACTATTGAATCTAACTGAAATTAACGAGATTTTATTCCTGATGAATAACAGCGGATGATGTTAATAAACATGTCAATTAAGTTAATAATAACCACGTGCTAATGAAAATAATGCCATCGGGATTTGTAAGGGCGAACAAACGCATTGAATTTGATTTAATTTTTCAATAATGTAATAACAAAAATTGTATTAAGCTTTTGGCGATTATATATATGACGATATATATTTTGAGATACAAATAAACAGTTTTGGAAAATGATTTTATTTATGTTTGAAATAATCACTTCCATCAGTACACTTTTGTAACCGAAGCTTCCACAACTTGGTAAGCTTGGTACTTGGTTCATCCATCTAGTGATGGGTTTACCAGCAAGCTGAGTAGGCTCAAGCGGGCGACAAATTTCGATTGACATACTGTGAACTAAAAATATTACAATTACAAATTAAAGTACCTAGTCTATATTTTTGAGCTGCTTTTATCGATTTGTGTACTAAAATGTAACGTACAAAGTGTAATATACACCAATGCTATCCAATTTGAGCATCCAATCGAAAACATGCGTGGTGAGCCAATGCTTCTGTTCCAAATTGTAGTTTTTAAGATATGTGCGTAGAACACAGTTGCGTTTTCCCCTTGTTTCTAAAACACCAGAACGTTTGGGATTCGTGAGCTTCAAAATTGCTCTTTAACACAAACTGAAGAAGAAAGTGCATAATAAGGTTATCTATAGTATAAAATATAGTATATTGTATTCAAGTAAACAAGTATCTTGTATTTTGTAAACGGCCATAACTAAATAATTTGTGGTATGTTTTAAAATTTGACACTTGGAACAAAACTCACCGATGTTTGCTCCATCAAATTCTTGTGTGTCAAGCTCACGAGTGTCAAGTCCATGGGCTTCGTGCATAAAGTGCTTGGTAAAATGGAAAGCAACTAATATTACTTTACTGACTTTGATTATGGGCTAGAAAATTGTATTATACCTCAATACATAAGATCAAAGAGATCCCGAAGAAAATCGGTCAACATGTTTTTACACATTTGTCATGGTGATTTGATCACTAGCCTTAATGACTACGACTTCTATATTCTATTTAATATACGTATCCAAACTCAAATCACTTGTTTCCTTACAGTCGAGGTATAACGAAAAACTTATAAAAAAGTTGAAGAAATGTTTAACGAATTTCAACTGAAATCAATAAATGCGTTTCACTAAAGAACTTGACGTGAATGAAAATTTTAAATCAATATCGCAAATAGTTACGTTCCGTGAACCGAATGAAAAAGGATTTAGTTTGTTGCTTTGGGTTATTTGCTTTTTATTTCTCCTTTATATTAGGAGAACAGTGTTTTGTTTGCTTGATCCATATAGTGCTTCTAGACATTCATGATCAAGTTCGTCTTTATTATACATGAATTGATCGCTGCTATGGCTGCTCGACTATCGAACTGCATGGCTATAATTTTCTCTCAAAATTGTATCGGACTAGACTAGAACTTTCTCCTGGTATTTGATTTTGATCTAAATATACACCTATTGCAGTTTTTAAAGTGTGGAGATGATTATGTTGCAAAATAAACTTTTTTTTCGCTTCGAAATCAATTTTCCATTGAAAAATTGATTTTTTGTCAAAACTCGAAGATGTTAGATTACTAAAACAACATTATAAACAGTCTTTTCATAGAACTTGTTCACATAGAATTTATTACAATCAAAGATCGTTCATGTTCCTACAAATAGTATAATTGTTGTCAGTAGTTTCAATGACAAATAATAGATTACATGAATTTTTATAAAAAGTTATATTTACGAACAATATTTGTTTCAGATGGGAGAGAGAACCTCATTGTATATATTAGACTGTCTATTTTCCATTGTGATAGTGGGAACTTTAGTTGTATTTGTATGGAGAGGAGTTTGGTTACTGGTAGACGTATTTCTTTTTCCAGATGATTACCTGTTTTCAAACTGGAGCAGTTTGGTAAGGACATTGTTTATTTTAGAACTAACTTACACAAGAAATATGTAACTGCTATTAACAAGCTAATAACTAAAGAGAGAGATATATCTTCAGACCTGTTATAAAACAAAGTTTTTCTAAATTACTATGTCATAATAGAGTACTGAAAAACTTATTTTGTTTCATCATTTATTTATTCGTAGATCAACTTTTAAAATAGTTTTAGTACCTAGATGTTTTATTCTCACCTTGAGATCCATTAAGCTTCAGATTCATACGAGGATAGTCCCAGAAGTACCTGACCTGACCTATAGATGGAGGTAGTTGTTCGAAAAAGCCACTGTATTAGAAAGTACACAATCTATACAGCATATATTTCAAGTTTGAAGACGTCACGTTGCTTAGTATTCGTTTGACAGTCATCAATAGTGAACTTTTAAGTGAATTTGTAAACATGGAAAAATTGGTCATCGTTATGTGGTATAATAATTTTATTTGAAAGGCATTAGTCCAACCAATATAGAAGATTAATTAGATTCTAAGCTGGGTGAGACTGCTCCTTCATTATTTACAGTAAAATATTGAATTTAATCGAGTCCATACGACCTGCCAAGACCAGCATCGTCATGGTGGATCAAATGAGGTAACGACTCCAGAAATGTTAAAGAAAATCCACAAAGCGGTACTGGACGATCGTTGACTGAAAGTGCGCGAGTTAGCAGACATAGTAGACATTTCAAAAAGTGCATTAAATCGCATATTAACTGAAAATGTGGACATAAAAAAGCTGTGCGTAAGATGGGTGCCACGTTTGATCATAATGGAACAAAAACAACGTCGTGAACATGTTAGCATCGGGTGTTTGGTAATCTGTCACAGAAATAAAGCCGTTCCATAACCAAGGAGAAAACGTGACTAAAGACCGTTCCGTCTGCAGGCCAGGTCATGTCAGTTTTTTGGGATGCGCGTGGTATAATTTTCATTGGCTATATTGAAAAAGGGAAAACTATCGACGGCGAGTGTCAACATTATTGCAACGTTTGAGCTAAGAAATCGAGCAAAAACGGCTGCATTTGGCTAAGAAGAAAGTGTTGCTTCAACAAGACAATGCATCAGTTCGCACATCCGTTTACAATTGATAAAATTATTGAATGCGAATTTCTTCCTCTTGCATCGTATTCGTTAGATTTAACTCCTTCGGATTATTTTCTGTTCTCAGGCATGAAAAAATGAGGTGGTCGAAGATTGAAGAGGTGATGTCGGCAGTTTATGGCTATTTTGAGGAGCTTGACGTTTCTTATTTTAAAAAAGGGTATCGAACTTATTGAACATCGCTGGGAAAAGTGTATGGAGCTAAAAAGAGATTACGTTAACAAATAAAGGAATTTTTTTCCAAATTTTTTATGTTCTCTTTGTTGGGCCAGGTAATTCTAGGTCCATCCTCTTATATTGTCTTCTATACTTCTGTTCTTGAATTCTAGCATACTTTGTTTGTTGTCTTCTTAGTTCATAGCTAAGAACCATTGCTCGTCGTGTCCCACTTATAACTACCAAAGGTTGATATCCTCTGAAAGGCTAATCAAGCACCTTGGCTTGAACCTTTTAATGTGTGTTTGAACCTCGCATGTTTTTTGAGTACTTATCAAGGACGTGGTCTGCAATTTCTTTAACTTTCATGCACCAGTGTGATTCCGCGATGTATGGAATTGCCGTCTTAGATGACGGTGCCCGGTTGTTGTTTTCAACCCAATCTGGAGAGGGAAACTTTGCCGTGTTTGTTGTCGCTGCAACAAAAATATTGAGCGTATCTTTCTTTTTTGTTTACTAGTATTTATAAAAATTTCACAAGGACGAGTTAGTTATTCCGTAACTTGTAGAGTAAAATTCGGGATTCGATTGAGATTTGTTCATTTTGTCGAACGTTTCTTCAATTGTGTTATTCCTCTCAAAAATACATATAAACAATATAAGTCCCCGTTCTGCCTACGTTAAAATGTTATGAATTGTTTCAACTGAACTGAAAAAATGGAGGGTAATGTGTGTTATTAACATTATAAAAATGTAAACAACGCCTATGTTTTTCTAATTTTCTGATTATGAACTCGTTTCACTAATAATATGATTATAATAAATTTGAAAATTACTTTTTTAAAGTTATATACAGGACAATTTCGTCAATTTGAAATTTAGGAAATAGACACTGTAAATAGTCTCAATTATTTTGCTTTACAAGTATTTCGGCCAAGTTTTATTGAAAGCATAAACGAGGCTTATTCGAAAAGCTTTCGATCTACAAAGAAATAAGAAATAGAGAATATTTACAAGTGATGACATTTCTTAGCAATTTAATTATATTCATCATTCAATATTCAATCATCATACCAATATATACGTCAAAATGAAATCATAATGCGTATTTTGGAGCAAACAAACTATGAACATCCACCCTATTCGTCTGATTTAGCCATGTGCGATTTCTGGTTATTCTTTAACATAAATATTCACCCGGTAGACATTTCACGACGCAAGATGAAACAATTCATAAATTTTATGAGAGCATTCCAAAAGATATATCTTTTGAAATGGATCTTTACTTCTTTTATAAATCATTTTGCACCATCTATATCCTTACGAAAATCTTCAACTGCTTCTTCTATAACTACATTTTCTAATTTTTCACTAACAGAAAAATTATTGCAGGTGCTGGGTTACTTTTCAGTTGGGATAGCATTTTTATTACAACCAGCTATGAAATATTTATGTGAAAGATTAACTGGTGTTTCAAGATTACTAGTGGCAGATATATTCATTTTATTCGCTTTATTCGGTACTGTTAATGTTTGGCGAGGAATTTGGAACCTTCTTAATATATATTTTTTACCAGGTAAGTACCTTGAATAATTCCTTTTATTTTTATTTTGTTGTAACTGATTTTGGAACGGACTACATCGATCCTAGATGATACCGCATTTATATAATGTTGTCAGCCTTTGAAAGTAGTACGAAGATTGAGTAATTGTAAATCGAATGTTCGTAACATATGTTGCTTCAAATCTATTTATAATGAAGCAAAAATTAATAAAACGATTTGCGTAAACCATTTAAATAATAAGCTGTATATTTTTACAAATTACGCTGGCACTACGGCTCAGAATTTGGTATGGTCTAGACATGAATATCATCATCACGGCAAGTTCACTTGTTGGGGTTGGGGTTGACGTTGGGAAATTCACAACAGCTTGGACAACAACTTCTAATCCACTACAAGTCCCAAATTTCTCCATCTTTGGAGTATAGCTCGCACATTTGGAGCTCAGCTCTTAAACATATCCTGAAGATTCTCGACTCAATACAGAAGAGACCAATTCGACTTATAGGCGATCCAGAGCTGACCAAAAACTTGTACAGCTTAAACCATAGAAGAGATGTCGCTGATTTGACTTTAGTTCACTGATACTACCACAGCAGATGCTCTTCCGAGCTATCTAACATAATCCCACCCAGAGCAGTATTTACAAGACCTATTCGACAGAGGCAAAGAGCGAGAATTTATCGGAACTCCTTTCTTTGCAAAAGTGCAGGCACCATACGAACTGCTCGAGTGTAAAAGGATTTGCCCTCTTGTGCTTGCTTTTTACATGGAAAAAATATTATCAACTCTCAAGACATGGATAAGAGATGAATGTCGATTCCATCTTATCAATTTTTACTTGTCTTTTCTCTTCAATACTCATATCTTCAATTGATTGGACAGCTTCAATTTCTGATAAATATCACATCTATTCGAGTACATTGATTTTTATCAAACATCAACATGTCATCCATTGTATTAGCTTCTGTATTATTTTTAATACCATGAAGTGTCAAACTATTTAAATACCTATGACTGATTGATCCACTTACCGAGATAAACAGGTCAATAAAACTTCAAAATAATCGTATTTAATCATAATCTTATTCAATAATTTTACTAATTTCTTTTTACCTTTGTTTTTTTTTACCACAGCTTTGTCCAGTTCATCTACCCTTGTAGTTAGTTTTTCTTATTTTACATTGCGATCTCATATTTATTGTAAATCATTTTTCAAATTAAAACAGTCTTGTCGTTTCGATTCATAATAATAAATAACCGCAGTTTAATATAACACTTAAGGTTACAAATTATAATTATTAAGAAAAAAATGTTGTAAATTAGAAAATGTACCTATCAGATATAAAAATGTATCAGTAGCGTACAAGATGTTTCGATTATAGACTTACCTATTGGGAATGCCACTAGTCATTCAATCATCACACGTCATCCTATCGTCCAATTGAACACCCATTTTTACAAAAATCCCGTTCTACAACGAAATTATCGAACATGTAATATTTTGTTTGTAAACGGTTCTTTTTTTGTTGATATTTTCAAATGATCTCCAAAACAAAATAATCTAGTGACCTTGAGTTTGGTATCAAAACGTATCAAAGAATCAACATAATAATGGCCAGTTATCGTTTTTCCTTTTTCTGATTGATCAAAAAAAATTTCACCGTGAGAATCGCATGTGGCCATACCTTCATTGGGTGAAAAAACAGTTTTTGCTTTCTTGATAGCAAGTTTCTTGATTTCCATTTTATTTTTGTTTCTTGCGTATAATGACTAATAGTATATCCAAACATTCATTTGAATTTTTGGTGCGAGATTTTCATCAGCATTAAGCGATAGCGACAGCCATATTGCCATATTATCATATGTAAGCTACCATACAAAATATTACGTACCCGGTACTGTCATGCCTACGCACTAAAATTTGAAATGCTTTCTCGTTATCCCGATCAGATCTCATCCAAATGATTTTTTGTGTGAGTGCTTAGTGACTGCGATTGAACATGGTAGCACCACTTTCTAGGGAACCACGTCTCAGTTGATCATCTGAATATTGAGGTTAATTCATGGTCATACGGCCACTTTTAAAAGCAGTGAATCTGTTCACGAAACGAAGCACTTTCTAAATAATGTTTATGTGACTATTTTCGGTTTATTTATTTATTTTTTACAGTGGACATCTTCTTATTCTCCTTATTTACCCAATAACGAAAATCATTGTATGAATATTAAAACTAATGTATTTGACAGTGTTAGTTTTATATGAAATTTAATCGATTCATACATTCACAAACAACTAATAAGACTTTTTATTCCAGATAATTTAGAGCTGAGTGGTTGGATAACCCATTGGGTTAGTCTGATCGTACTGTTTCTTTGTCGTTGTTCCAATTCCTTATTGGTTCGTGGAGTTTACATAGATGCCGAAGAGCCCGGCGGTGAATGCGCAGTTTTTCCATGTTACTATTTAAGAATCATTTTCATGAAAAAGAAACTGAAGAAAATGAACCTAAACGCTTATAATTTAAATGACACTATAAAAGTTAATCAAAAAGAAGTAGATATGCAACACAACAATCACGTAGTGAATATTAACACTATTAGTAGTAGTATTCAGGATAGCAAAGATTCGAAACCGACGATATGAACGTCAAAAGAAGTATAACCAAAAATATTGTGAAATGTAACGATTAGTTATAAGTATTATAGCTATAATTTGATTTTAATAACTAGGACTATTGTAAATAGATAGAATATTATTTAATAGTGGATAAATAATTTATTTCTACATATTTAAAGCATAGATTCGTCTACATATTGTGATAGTATTGCAAATCTTTTTACTCGTTAGAAATATACTGTAATAAGTTTAAGCCGTTTCGTTCTAACGCAGATCATTATCATTATACAAATTTTCGTATACATTCAAATAAATAATTTATATACAGAGTGTTTCTGAATTCGTGCGACAAAATTCAGGTGATTGCTCGTATGAAATCGAGATGAGTCTTTCCTATAACCTTTCCTCAGCCCACCCCTTTCTGATTTATCACCCTAAAATTGAGTTTTTATTTTCGGCAATCAATGACTTGGCTAGAGGTGGTAAAAACATTATAAATGATGGTGTTTCTGCAGCTATTAGTTTAAAAAAAATAAGAATAAAAGATATTTTTAAAAAAAAAACACAAGAATTTTAAGTTATAATTTTATTTCATAAAACTTGAAAAAGTCTTGATGTGAAATAAATTAAGGGTTGGGTAATTTTATACGTTCGCGTCCCTCTTGTCGTTTTTTGGCACCAGAAAATCGAAAAATCATCCGATTTTTTTAAAAATCTTCGTTATAAAAACTTTTATTGGTTTCAGGGCTTTAAATGTTCATGAAAATGCACTAATTCACGTATAATTGTTGATAACTTTTTTCCAAATAATCAAATGAAGTTCTTATATTTTTTTATTGTATCATATTATATTTTATTACAAATAATAACAATTTCTCTTAAAATTGACCTTTTCTTACATATAATCGTTTGTACCTTTTTTATTAATTAATCATTTAAGTTATACGAACAAAAACATTCTTAAAACCACTTATTGTGATCAAGTGTACAATATTAAAAGTTAACTTTGAAAAATTGAGAATTTTCACCATTAAAAAAATGGTATCTTACTAAGGTTCACTGTTAGAGATAAAAAAATGAATAAACAAACATTTTTCGATTTTTTTTCCAAAAATGTTCGTTTTTTTGATTAACAAAAAAAATATATGAACATATTTTTTTCATAAATCCACCGAAAAACGAAGATTTAAAAAAAATCATCGGAATCGGATGACTCTTCGATTTTCTAGAACCAAAAAACGAGGGGACTGTAGTTTGGTATATCATTTAATTTTTCTATTTTGTATAATCGGGGGGCAAAATATATTTTATCGTTTATAATTCACAATGTTGTAGGACTACGAAATAATCAGATACTTTATAATAGACTTGTTCGGCAGCTAGACGCTGTAAAGGGCTCAATTACAGAATGGGGCTAATGTCCTCTTCTATACGCTTTTCTAATTTTTGCAGCTATTATCAGGCTGAAATTAAACTGCTGCTGCCTAGATTTTTGAGTCATAGCAGCCAAAAGAATAGAAGGAGCTTATCATGAGCTTTATTTTTGATTTGGTTTATTTTATCGACAGAAATATTTAGTAAATGTGTTATCACTTTGAAGGGGGCTAGGGGGCAAATTAAGCTTTATTGATAAAAATTAAAATTATTTGGTACTGCAGGCATTTTATCAATAGATTCGCAATGTGACGTATTTTGAAAGCTTAGAAACCAATAACACTATAATTAGTAAGACACAGAAACACATCGATGAATCATCAGAATGTACTCAACACTGAGTACATATATTAGATTGAAGTTTTGTGTGAAATTTGCCAACTTTATATCCAATTATGCTATTAGATCCCTCTAGCTCTAAACTTTAATTAGAAAATTGAATTACTCCTGGGTCATCCGCGTCGAACGTCTATAAAATAAGTGGTTTGTGAGTCCGTTTAGTCTTGTACGTTTACCCTAATCACGTTTTATCTAAATTCCCAGTGATGGATTTACAGATTGGCTATTACGCTATTCAAATTACATTTCTTATTAAAAAAAGCTCAACATTATTATTTGAAAACCAAGAGTTCATGTAAGATCTTTGATTATTTTCACAGCAGAGATCTCTTGAAAGACATTATTTTAAACAAAGTTTACTACTTTAGTAAGGTTAAATACTTTTTTTTATTACAGTTTAACGTGCCTCGACAGCGCTGGTCACTGGCACACAAAAAAATCATATGATACATAAGTTAAATAAGGACTGTTAAATAATCTATTACAATAAGTAAATTATTTATATTTTCTTATACAGCTTGGTGGCTTTAAGAAACTATATGATTTTCTTCATCAAATAGCATTGGGTAAGTTTTGTGTGGTTGATGTGGAGTTTTCTCATTCACACAGCATCTCTCCTATTCAAAAAGTTTAGGGGCAGGATTTTTGAATGATGTTTTTGAAATTAGTCTTTAGATCGTTGGCAAGCTGAACTGGGATTTCAGTAGGATTCTCCAGTGAATCCAGTTTGCGATGGAAGGCAGATGAAAGATACTGTTGTATCAAGAATAATCAGAGTTTGGTAGATGTCGTGAATGCTTTGGACTATTGGATGGTCGGTGGATATGGTTGTAATTGACTGTATGGATGAAAGAGAGTTAGTTCATATGGCGATATATTTATGGGGAGCAGAGATAAATTTTAAAGCTTGGAAGATACTATATAGTTCACCAGTGTAAACACTACACGTCGAGGGAAACAGGAAAGAGCTTATGAGTTCGTAGTTTGTAGTAACTGCGCAACTGACACCGGATTCAGCTTTGGAGGCATCCTTATAGAGAATTAGGTCGAAGGAATATTTATGCAGAATTTCTAAGAATGATTTCTCTACAAAGACGCTTGGGGATTCATGTTTATTGTAAATGGTAAGTGAGGTATCTACTATGGATATATATTTGGTCCAATGGTGAGAAGAAGGAAAAGATAATGGAAAGGTCTAAGAAAAGCTGGTATTTTGGAGTAGAGGTGCAAGGAATTGAGGGTTAGAATTTACAATTGTTCGTGAATTAGAAGATACGGACTAGTGAATGGACAGGATAAGAAGATACTTTAGCAGCATATGGCAGGAGAAGAAATTGTCGTCTTGTACAGTGGTGGCTCATTAGCTTTAGCATTGACATTAGCGGCGGGGCTTGAGCAAAAAGCACCAAGGCAGAGGCGAATAGATACTTTTTAAAACTATTCAACACCAATATAATATAAATAATGCTTATACAGCGAGAAACAATAATACATATTTTTCATTACATAGTTTAACAACAAAATCATTGATTATAGTGTACGAAATCTTGTTCATTAGCTCTGACATTTCTTGGCTTTAAATTGATCTTCACTCTTTTCCAGTAAGAAAATAACTCTTACCTAAGCAGTTTTACACTAGTAAAAGTGAAAGGTAGGTTTGAAAGTGTACTCTTTCCTCAACTAATTCTGTTTCTAGATCATTAGGGTAAAATTTTTCCATATACCTATTGTTTCTGTTAGAATCGATGGTAATAACTCACTCATTTTGTTATAGGCCTTTTGCCGCTTTACTAACGCGGATATGAGACAACTAGAAACATGTTAACTCTGAAGTAATCACTCGTAGCCATTCGAATATCGCTTATTTCATCGAATCTTCTTATTCGATCTATTTTCCATTTCTCTAGTACATTCTTTCTACACGCTACACATTGCCATGAAAAACTGTGCACCTCATCAAAACTCATCTTCTTAGTTGTAAATTTTCCGCCCTAGACTACAGCCTGTTAAGCCTGCTGGTAAATCCACCACTGCACATTCTTATCATTGTTAGATTATGTTATTTAGGACATTGCACAAATTACAGTTAAGGTATTTTGTATATATTCTTAGTAAATTATTCCTTTCACTATTTTATCTGTATATATACATATATAATGTAATAAATGAACAATATTATGATCCTAGTGTTTTATTTTAAAGGAAAGTTCGTGATTCTATGCCATTCGGCGTATATTTGTAGTATAAACTTGATTGACAGTCCTGATAAAATGCATTTGACATTGAAAGGATATAATAATTTTTCTCTGGAGAACGGAACAGAACAGATGAAAAAAAATTAGATTCTCTTCATAATTACATCCTGTTAATTACGAAACGAAATGAATTAAAGCGAGGAAGTAGTAATAATTTAAATAGTAGCAGATTTGTTCATTACGTCGTTAATATTTTGCATCTGAAATAAAAAGGGGAAATGATAATATTAATAAAAATCGGAATAATAGTTTAAATTCACCAACATGTAGGTAAGTATATTTATTATATAAACATTTCCTTTAGTTTAAACTATTTATATATTATAGCTCAAACAGGTCAATAGCTTTAGTTTCCTTCGTATTGTTAGCTCAATCTTTTTTACTAAATTTCGCTATTTCATCCTGTCCTGTGTCTATTCTTCCCATCTTTCGAAACCAAACTTCTTTATATCTATTTTTACCTTTTTCTTTATTGATCTTCCTTTTTTCTTTTTACATTTTCCTCCGTTATCAATATCATTTTCGGTATTCTGTAATTATTCATTCAGGAGACTTGTCCCAGCTATCCAACTCATTGCAACCTTAATACCTGGTTAGGTAATTGTTGGTTTCTGTATTTGTTCTTCTCCAGATCCCTTCAACAGATTATAGCCCTCCAAAAAATTTTATTAACCATTTCCTCCCCAAAACATTCGGTTTTTCGATAATTTATATAGTTCGCAGCAGTTTTGTGGCTACTGGTGTCTTGCTACCCTTTCCAATGCTTCTTCCCACCACTTGATTTTCTGTTTGTCATTGTCACCCCATAATTCAAATTAAAACTAACTCTTCAAAACAGTATTCTTTTCCATTGTCCACTTTAATTGTAAGATGGGCTTTAATATATTAAGATATGCAACATTTATATATTGGGTATATGGGTATCTTATTTTTATTTTTTTTTAATTGAATCACAAGGTTTGGTTTCACTAAAACTATAAAAACATCGAGCGCACTGTACATCAACCCTGCCCTGATAAGAAAGAAAGTGATTAAGTGATTTTTGGCTACTGTCATATTTTAAAACTGCTGCAATACGCAAAAGACGCTGCAGCGACGTATCTTGGAATTATATTTCTACGTTTTATAGTTTCTGAGATACGGTAAGCAACTGAGCAGTTTAGTATTAAGGAATTTATCGTCTATATTGTAATAATGAAAAAATGGCGACAAAATACAGAAAACAATCTTAAAGGCGGCTAAGTATTAATACGAGGATGGTCCCAGAAGTTTTTGGCCTGATCTAAAGATGGTGGTAACTACTTGAAAAATATTAGAACGAACACAATCTTTGGGAGCATCAACTTCACGTGGACTCAACTGAGCTTCAAAAATCAAGTGGAACTCGTGATCGTAAAGGTCTCTGGAGTGATGGATATTGTTTCTTGGATTATACCGAACTTAAGAGGTCCAAAACAGAGAAGGAGAGCTCTGTTGTCTGTCTGTCTTCTTAGAGTATTTTCAAGAAATTGTATTCACACAAGCTGTAGGATATGATTTACATAATTGTGATAAAAAAAATATATTTTTAACGTTCATAGTTTTCGAGAAAACGGGTTTTTTGCATTTTTCTCGAAACATGTTTTTGTGGCTTAATTGCTTTTGTTTTATAATCTATAATGTTATTGCTTTCAAAACACCCTGTATAACTAATTAAGTCTCTGTCACGCGATATTAAATTCATTTCATTTGAATTTCAAAAAATTCTTTTTATATATAATATGGTTTTACAAGTGCAAAGATCAAGTTATATTAGTTTATATTTTCTTGAATGTTTTTAATAAATTCTTAGAATAGTTATTTTGACGTAACCGTATCATTCAACTAATTTATATTCGAGTGAATTAATATGTGAAAGATTTAATTTTAGATTCATTATAGTGGAATATTTGGTTTTGTAAATACAAAAACGTGTTTTCGTTGATAAATAGATACAAGTTGAAAATTTCCTAGTTTCCTAAATTGAGGTGGAAAAACCCTGTATACTTCGCATCAATAGATTATATGCAACAGTGGGAACGTGTTTTGGTTATTTTAGAAAAGTACCTCGCAAACGAGCGAGCTCGACACTACCTCTAAACACAATTCAGCGAGTTCAAAATTTTTAGTCTCACTTTAGATACTGTAGGGTCATCTTTAGTAAATTGTGTATAATTCTCAAGATATTCAGGTACGTACGTAATATGTAGAATAAATAATTTTTATTTAATTAAATTATAATATGTAATAATCAATTTATTATGCATAACTTTGAATTACTTGAATCTAACAATTATACACCAATAAGTGTTAATGTATTAAAAAAATTGATTGTTGTTATTGTGGTCACATTCGGTGGACGTTGTCAGACTTCGAAAGTGTATTGATATTGAGGAAATGTAAAATAATGAGATGATCTGAGGCATATTTATTTTCTAATCGAGAGGTTTTGTGGCTCATTTGTAAAGCCTGTGAATCATCAAGATATCTTTACAAGTTACTGATGTTAATTTAGACAGTGGTACTGGCTTTGAAATAGTGTTCAATGTGGAAATCTAATCATATGTAAAACATAATATTATATACTCATAAACAAAGACAAAGGTCAAAATATTGTATATATAAATATTGCACATTATTTGAATATAAAAGATCTTGCCATTGCATCATGGCTGCTACTGCAACTAACCGAAGCAGTGCCGGATTAAGCCAGGGGCTTGGGGGGCCTATAGCCCCGGGCCCCAGGTCCAAGAGGGCTCCATCATTTGGAAATCATTCTGTATTTTTTGATGTGTTGATACTACAAATCAAGCGTATTGATGTTATTTTGTGAATTTTTCCGGGTTTCCGAATCCCTTAAGGGGGCCCCGTCATTACTTCAGCCCCGGGCCTTATAAATCTTAATCCGGCCCTGAACCGAAGCAAAGCATTTTATCTTCCACTACCATTTCCCACAAGGTGCCTTATCTACTCTCGTCCTTAATAAAGGTAAACAAATGAATGCCAGTAAAAAATCTCAATTCATTAAGATTTACAAACGAAAATGAAAAGGTTGATTTTAAAAAATTGTGTTTACAGTTAGTTTAATATTGGGTTGTTTTTTTTAACCTTTTTTTCGGGGATTTTCGATTCGCTTTTTTAAATGAATACAAATCATTTCTGATTCTTTTATAATAATTAATATTCTTCTCAATTCTTGTAGAAGAATCATTAAAAGCAGGCGTGGCTATAGAATCGTATATATTTCTTCCAACGGTAGTCCGTTTAGATGTTTTGCCACTTTCTCGGCCAAAGTAGCAGTATATTTCTTCCAATATCAAATTGCAGATTATAAAAACTCTTACCGACATTCAATTATGTTCGATCTACCATAGGAGTAGATAACTCATTTTATAAATTTATTATTTTTATAAATACTTTTAAAATTAAGTATATCTTATGCAAGAAAGTATTCGGGGTCTTCTTCGTTATACCACCCCCACCAAAATAATAATAATACGACGAAATACGACGAAATTAAGGCGTAAAACGCGAAAAAAAATTATATTCTCAAAAAATTCTACACACATAATCTCAAAAAAAATCACGTTAAAATCATAAAATTTATTTTTGAAACATATATGTAATTAAAAGTATATAATATTTTTTACAATTTTGTATCGAAATCAGCAATATGTTTAAGAATTTGTTCACAAGAGTCGACATTTTTATGTCTGGAAAAATACAAATAAACTTAATATATTTCCATCCCTATATTTCCATAATAATTTTTATTTACCTAGACCTTCACATGAACTCGCAATCCGCCTCTCCCAACCTAACCTAACCTAACCTAACCTGATTATTTTTTTATGTAAAATAGTCTTCCACCCCCATCCAGACACTTTTATTATTCATACTTCGCAATTTCCGTGGTGGTGGTATAACCAACAACCTAACCAGTATTCGTTAAAAGACAATCGAATCAATATACATTGGACGGCATTATATACGTTATTTAGACAGATGCACTTAATTGTAGTCCTACTTGGAACTTATAAAAAACCATTATTATACCTCGTTAACTTGCTTCAACTGAATATTAAATCATAAAACGTAAATAGACGTGTAAAATGTACCTGCCTGTAAAGGAGTTTGGTTTAGACAGGGTACCAGACATGAACTGACCCCTTTTTGTACCGTATTCGTTTTATTTATCTAGAAAACGAAATTTCATTTGAGGGGAAAATAAATTCTTTACAAATAAAACATAAGAAAAAAAACATGGTGATACCACATACTCACCTTCTTCTTTGATAACATGTTCAACACAGTTTTTCCAAACCTGTTAGAACTGTCTTTGCAAGTTCCACAACCTTTTTACTCAATTCTGGAGAGTTAGAACTGTCTTTGCAAGTTCCACAACCTTTTTACTCAATTCTGGAGATTGATTACATTTTCGTAATTCTGATTTTACGATTTGCCTATATTAATTCTATAAGGTTAAATATGCAATAGCAAGGAAAATTTGGTACAAGCATAGCCCAATTGCATCGAAATTTCGTGAAAATATACAAGCGAAAAACCTGTAAAAGTGAGATATTTTCTTGAACTAATATTAACAATGCATTAATAATTTATAATATAAACAAAATTTCAATGTGCAAATTATCTATAATCAATATTTATTAATTTTTATTTTACATTTTACTTCAATTTAATTTAGTGTGTGACAGTTAGAAACTATTAGTATTTTTTTAATGCTGTTTAATATAGAACATTCAAATTTATCACTTTTTCGTTTATATAGTGATGAATTAAAAATACAGTGGATTTCCATTGCTCCTCTGTCAATGCTACTCACAAATGGTAACGATGTTCGTTTCTGTGGTCGCACAGAGCTCCTAAGGTACCACCAAAAATTGTGTGTTAACTACGACTTTACGTAAAGTTTTCAAATACTCTCGTTCCTCTTGCCCTATCAATTAGTTTCCGAATTCAAATCCTGGACTAAAAAATGTATTTAAATGCGATCGAGTACTTTTTGAGTTTATCCATTTCAAACCAACATACAATTAAACAAATAAAATTCTTGTATTTTTGTAATTAGTTTCATATGAAAAAGTTTTTTTGTTGAATCATTTCTGGCTATAGTGGTACATATAATTGAATATTTTCGAAAATATATCATTTCAAAACAACATTTATCGACATGAAATTGCCAAGGTCGTCAAAATATCGATTGCTTAAGAGCGAATAACAAAATAATAAATTTGATATTTGATAATTCAAGTTTCTCTGAAAATTTAGAAAATTCGCCAGAGGCAACACATTAATTATCATATTGAGAGCAACGTTAAACAGTTTTCATATAAATAAATAAATAAGAAACGTCAAAAAATAAATTGGTTACTGAATATTGTGCATTCGCGAATTATATTTTTGGAAAGTTTTCACAAAGAAGATAGTATAAACTTTGTACCGTGTATGCTGACAAGAAAAAGTTCTGCAGTGGATTCATATCGCGAAGAACCAATTCAACAACTGAAAAAATAAAAAGAATACTCATGTTTGTGATAAACATTTTATTAACCAACAGTAAAGATAATACAGATCTGATACCAGCAACTAAAATAACTGTTGATTATGATATAGACGTAAATCTATTGATATATGAAAATGTGATATATACGAGGATGGTACCTGACGTGATCTAGAGATGTAGTAGTTGCTTGAAAAATACCTCTGCATTAGAAAGTACACAATCTATAGAGCATATGGAGGAGGAGAAAGAGATTACATTGAAAAATAAATATATTTTTTTCCAAAATTTTCGTGTTTTCTTTGTTGGACCAGGTACTTCTAGGACCCTCCTCGTATAAGTATCTTTTTTCTTTGTTTTAAAAATATGAAATATATTAGTCAATTAATCAAATTCTCAAATAAAAAACGAGAATTGACAAAAATATGCTTAAAAATTTGTGATAACATTAAAAACAAACTTGCAACAACTACGAACCTTTCTATGGGTATACGAGGATGGGCCCAGAAGTACCGAGAAGAAAAATATATTTATTTTTCAACGTAATCTCCTTTCAGCTACAAACACTTCAATATGTCAATAATTTCGATACCCTTTTTAAAATAAGAATCGTCAAGCTCCTCAAAATTGCCACTAACTGCCGACATTGTTGGAAAATATTTCAAGTCTGGGAATAAAAAATTATCCGATGTGGCTAAATTCGGCGAATAGGGTGTCAAACTTTAATTAATCAATGTTGCGACCGTTTTCACGTGATTTCTTCACTAAACGTTCCAATAAGTTCGGATAATACCCGCCGTTGATAGTTTTTCCTTTTTCTAGACAGTCAATGAAAATTATCCCACTTGCATACCAAAAAACCAACTCATATCCATGCCTGCAAATGTAACGGTCTTATTTGAAGCCGGTTCTCCCTTTTCAGTTCATTATTTTGATTGTTCATTTGTTTCGGATGTGGAGTGATAGACCACGTTTCATCCACGGTTATAAAACGGCGCAAAAATGAGGCTTTATTTCTGTGAAACACTCGATGGAAATATCTTCACGACGCTGTTTTAAGTCGTGTCGTCACCTCATTCTGGTCTTCGCAGGACGTACGGCCTCGTTAAAAGTCTGTTACCCAATATTTGTCATATCACATAACGATGATTTCCATATTGACAAATTCACTGAAGACATTCACTATTGACGGCTGCCAAACAAATACTAAACAACATATAGATTGTGTACTTTCCAATACAGCGGTTTTTTCAAATAACTATCTAGGTCGGGCCAGGTACTTCTGGGACCTTCCTTGTATTTTCATCATCAGAAACAGTCTTCTGTTGCATTTTTTAAAGAATGTTACTTTATATACACTTATACATATTTTTTAGGTGTCACAAAACATGTTGTTTCAATACATCTTCTTATCCACATTCGTGCTTGGTATACTTGGACAAATAGTATTCCCAGAATTGCCCAGACAAACTATAGACAGTGATCAAACTGAGGTATTATTTCAAACTCTTCTAAAGGCCGATACACATATGACCGCATTGCTTCCGTATTGATCGCTAAAACTCATGTATCCACATTTAAACTGAAATATTATATATTTCTCAATTGAATTTAGTACCCTTTTCGAAGCTTACTAAGCTTCTTGCTTAATTCTTCTACCCACATTTTAATATCAACATGCCATCAGCTATCATTAAATTATGTACATCGCAGCTAGTTAACCAGCCGGACAAGTTGCGTTCCTGATGTGATGTGTCTTCGGCAGTAATATGATGCGGTGGTTTGTGTCTCGACCTTTAGTAGCAGTGATGGGATTTCAACTAAAAATTTTGTTCAACCAATGAGTTCATATATTTTGATGCATTGAAACGTAAATAATTTCCATTAGCTAAACTTCAATAGATACTTGACAAATAATTTCATCAATACTGAAAAAATGTATGAATTCAAACAACAAACCTTTATTCTAAGGATACATTGTAATGGAAAAACAATGTACATAGAATTGTGTTTATGTTAAGGATAGAGTCCCCTTGTATGCTCCAAATCGATGTCCAGAAAATCAGCTTTATTATCCTGGGAATCAAGCCCATGACTGGATATGCGATTGTGGACCTAGTAAGTTACGTTTTATTCACAAATATAGTATTGGTATCGTCTTTAAAGGTGAATTAACATTTTTATCATAATCCATCTCAAAATTGATTCGCTACAACCTTTTAAATTATTGATAAAATTGCAATATCGCTATAAAAAATTCACTAGATAGTTTGATTTGAAATAATATTTTCAAGAGGTTTGCATGAGTGTTTTTCAAAATTTTCCCAGTCAAAACATTGATAAAACCTACTAGAAACTAAATTAAATAGTATTCTTCAGCCAAATGGAAAGAATAAATTTTTATATATTCAGGCACAAATTATGAAAGTATTTATTTAAACCCATCGTCCGTCAACACTAAATGAGTAATTCTAAGTTAAGAGGTAATACGTTGTATGAAGCGACGGCATTCCGTTTTTTTTAATATTTTTATTTAACTATGCTTTTTTTTCTGGAAAATTTCAAGTTGAAAATGTTTACGAAGTGGCCAGTCAATTTTTTGGTTTTATCTCGTTTTATAAGTGACCAGAGGAAATACTCAGTACAGGGGAGAGACAAGATGCTCAGGGGAGGATACTTAATGAACAGAGAAGAGAAAGACATATAAAAACAGGGTTATTTTTAAGAATCAACTTTATTTATTCATTTTTATTTTAATAATTAATCATTTATAATCAGGCTTTTCATTTTTTAGCAGTCTTTGTTTATAACATCACATGTTTCTTAAGCGCTACGTACAAAACATGAAAAGGTTCTTACTTTCTCTTTCCATCAAAACAAAAATATATATATAACTTTACTATCAATAGACAATAATGGAATAAAAATAAACATAAACTCCCCTTTTAAATAACAGTATTAAAGTTTGCTTGTACTTAGACTAGTAAAATATTTTTAATTTAGAAAGGTAACTGGAAAAAATGCTTAATTTTTTCTAAAACCCACGTTCAAAGACATCAACAGATTCATTAAAAGCATAAAAAATACGTTGCCCTCTCATTTTTAAGTTAGGGGTAGGTAGTTCTTCTATAACCTGATCCCAAGTGATAAAAGAAATATCGTCATCTTTAATTTTGAAGTTTTTTCCAGTACCATCATAGATTTTACAAAATACAACTTGAACTTCATTATTTTCTTCAACACCTGTGCACATTGCAACATAACGATATTCTGTTTTTCTATCTTGAAGTTTAACTAGCACAAAGTCCCCATTGTAGAATGTTTTTTTTTTACAAATCTTGAGGGTTTTTGGATCATCATTGTGCAGTTCTCTCTTTTTTCTTGGTCAGTGGTGAGATTTGAAAAATTTTCATTAATTTGTTGAGTAATAACTTCACTGAAAAGCAGTTTCTTCTTTATAGTTTCTTTGTCACCTGTACTTACTGCTTTTGCAAGTGAATTTACTTTGGTGTTGGGTGTGCTAATTGGTGGTTTTTTGATCCGTTGTATTTGTTTGCAGACCTGAGTTGAGCTATTTCAGATGCTTGTTTTCTTATTATTAGGTTTCTAGCTTTTCTTGCTCGAATTGACTTTTGCTGTGCTGCATGTGCTCGCCTGTTTATATTTTGAGGGGGCGGTGGGTCTTCATTATTCGAACATGGTGGTATTACAGGAGCATCGCTTATATATTGGAGTGCTAAACGACGTCTACGAATTTTTGCTTTTTCTCTCCATACTTTTCTAGCCTTCCGCTGATCTCTGGGTGTCATTTGCTTCACTGTCTTAATAGTTCCTTTTTCTTTCTTCTTTTCATATTTTTCCCTTTCCTTAACTATTTGTTGAGCGTATTTATCCGGGTCATTTTTTATTTTTTGGTATCGTAATCGTCCTGCAATCCTTTTCTTTTCGAGTCGTTCTTAGCCGTAAAAGAGTTTTTCGTACACAATTCACAACCAAGCATAACAATGTATGCACTATTCATAGTGAATATTGAAGTATATACTAGTATTTTAACAAATAATTGCTAAATAAAACTTACCAGAGGAAAGACTACATTCATTCAACACTTCTACAACCAGCGAGTGGCGTGACTGAAATGGCCAACAAAATGACTGCGCAGTCGGCTTATGCGCCGCTTGCTACTAACTTCACGATTAGCAAAACAAAACTGATTTTTAAACGAAAACAAAAAGCCAGGGGACAAGACACGAAACACGAAGGACAAATTTCGACGTTGATATTTTTTATAAAAAATTGGAATATAAGCAATTTTACTTGTAAGATACTGTTACTAAGTTATTTTTCTATATAAAATTAACGATACTAAAGTAATTATTGAATTTTAATAAATTCATTATTACTGGTTTACAAATAAAGTCGGTTGGGGGACAGACCAGGGAAGAGACTTTTTTCTTATATTAGAGCTTATTGTGACTGAACTACGTACATTTATGTAATAAATTTGAATGACCACGTAGAAAACATTTAGTTTTAAGTAATGAATAGGTTAATTATGAAATTAATATAAAAAAAAGTATTTTTTTTTGTCTTGGTCATCGAAAGTACCTCTTAACTTAGAATGACCCAAATACTAAATTATAATGAATCCGAATCCTATTTGGGTCCGCTTAAAGATTTGTAAAGATTTCTTTAGAAATAGATGATTAAATTTAAATTTGGCTACTCTCTCATAGATGAAACTATGATTTGAATCTAAAATTTAAAGTAATCTATTTAAAAACAACTGTCATATTCTTTAATTACGGCTATAATAATTTAAAACTATAGTGCCGTTCGTAAAAATGTTTACCAATAGATTTGAGATAATGATTTATATTTTATTGCAATAAACAAATTCTACTTCATCAAACTGCTTTTATTATTCCTTTCAACGTTTTATTTTTATTTTAACCTCACTTTTTAAGAAATGTTTTGTCCATCAGTTTATAAAAGCAAGAAATGTAAATATCTTCAGCATTATAGATAAAATTTACTTCAAATAATTCTCATATTTTATATAAGGAAATGTGATTTTGGAACCTCATAATTCTCAAAATCATTTTCCATATTCTGTATTAAATTCAGAGAAGTTCCCTAGAAATAAAAGACTTCTCAATACATTAATATGAAATTAGTTACTTATTTAATAAGTGGCGATAGCATGTTATTTGTCGAAGAGAAGTATGTACTCAAGAATATAATATTCATTTTAGCTTACATTTACTATCCACCAAAAGATTTTTGTTACCCAGCATATCGTCAAGGACCATGCAATAATGGTGAACACCTGATTATACCCAAAAGAGAAATAATACCTAGGTGTGTCCCGAACCCTTGTAAGGAGGGCTTTGCCAGGTGATTATTTATAAATAAAAATATGCAATTATTTAGTCGTTTGTATTTAATTCAATTACAGATATGGAGGAAAATGCTATGAAATGGGACAACCAAACGGACCCTGTCGACCAATCCAAGAAGGGGGAGGAATATTTGATGTTAATGCCACAACTCTGGTGGTGGAATGCTTAAAAGGCACAGATCGACTTTCTTTATTCGACTTACCCAAGATATGTGGTCCTGGGAGCAAGAGAGATAAAGAAGGAAGATGTAAATAAGCTTATATCTAATTGTGCTACAAGTATTATTAAACAGAACGGTTTTAAGTATTGAGGATATTTTTAAAAATGAGTGAAATTATATTTTAGTAAAAATAATTTTAATGAACATTTGCTTGAATTGCAAATAATGAAATTTGTTAGTACGAGGATAGTCTCAGAAGTACCCTGCCCAACAGAGAAAACACAAAAATTGTGGAAAAAAATTTATTGTCAACCAATGTTTACAAATTCACTGAAAACGTTTATTTATTGATGGCTGCCAAACAAATACTAAAAAACGTGGCGACTTCAAATTTGAACCATATGCTGTGGGTATACATTGTGTTCTTTCTAATACAGTTCATAGTTAATTGTGGGCGGTCAAAGGGTCGTTGGGCACATAGACCTTCAGATATGCCCTTCGTGTCTCATTTGCCAATGTCCTTTGAGAAGCCGATCAGGCGCTTTAACTTGAACCCTTTGATGTCATTAGGCAAGTTGTAAGGCTTGCCCAAGTGCTTGAGCCGCGCTCGTATGAGTGCAGGGGACTCACAAATGACGTGGTCTGGTTAAAAGTCCGGCCACTAGTTGGAGGTCCATCTTTATGTGCCTTCGCTCTTCTCATGTTAGGTGTCTCTATCCATCTCTGCCGAACACGCTTTGCGAGTACACCGTCGAGAGATGAGACAGCAACGCTCTTAGTCACACCAGGGATGGATTCTGGTCCCGTCGATAAATTCGCCGATCCCAGTTTGGCGAGTGAGTCCGTCTCGTCATTGTCTCTGTTGCTCGAGTGACAGGGCTTTCTAATACAATGGTAATTTTCAAGCAACTACCGCTATCTCTAGGTGAGGCCAGGTTCTTCTGGAACCATACTCGTATAATACCAATTAAAAATTACCAAAATATTTCAAAATTATTAGATTGACTTTTGATGATAAATTATAAAAAAAGCTTTCCTTTCGTTTAATATTAATGACTAATTGTAAATAAATTATATTTATTGCCATTAAATAGAATTAATAAAACATTTCTTTTAGAGTTTTTTTTTGAGATATATTATTTTCCAGTTTTAGTATATATACAATTGAATCATCAGCAAATATTGTTATATTGAAATTGCAGTGATGTGTCTAAACTTTCAGTCTGCTATTTTTCAATTAATTTTCAAAGTTAAATGTTTATTAACATATCATAAAAAAAGGATTGGACTTTAACTATCTTTCTCCAGCTATCAGAAATTTTACAGATTTGTTATAGAATAATGGCCGGTATACACGGCAACTATAGATTTATAGAACTATAGAACTGCACACTTAATTTGCGCAGTGTTATCGAACGTATATGTACAAAAATCGACGCAATCTTTTGATTGGTGTAAGCCATCGGAATAAGGTTCAAAATATATTCGATAAGTCGTTATCGATTGCGTTTACACAGCTTTATCATATTGTGTGTACTGGAAGTAGAGCCAATCATTCAGTTCGTTCGTAAGCTTGGTGTAGGCAGACGCTTCCGTGCACGTTAAAACGTGTCGGTCGCTAGAAGATTGTAGCGGAATCCGTGAGATATTGGAAGATTTTATCCAGTGCTATAAAAATGAAGTTTGCTTGTGGAATAAGAAAAATAATTATTAAGTACAAACCTATTGATCCTAATGCCAATAGGGAGACTGTAGGAAAATTTCAACTCGTTTATAAAATTTATGTAAGATTGTGATTTTCTTTTAAGAATCCAATCCTTACACCACACAAAACGTGATTTTCTTTTCTTTTTGGTCAAAACAAGCCAGGCTAGTGCAAGCGCTTCATCGTCTTCCATCACGAATGACTTGTTTTTCTTTAGAGTTTCTGCCGAGAACTCACGATCGACGCAGATATAGTAGATAAACTGCGCAAATGAACTGAACGGTTTGTTTGCGCAGTTTTATCGTTGCCGAGTATACCGGCCATAAGGCATTAATTTGTAATTTCAAATAAAATAATTAAAACGAGTTTATTTAAATTTAAAATTTAGGTTCTGAAAATATAGTTAAATTGATTGTAACAGTCACTAGGATCATAGAATATGGATAAATTGAAATTATAAATTATATGTTAAATAAACATTTAGAATATGGACAATTACTCAAAAATACTTATATTTTTATTCAAAAACTGAAAATTTGTGATTGTGTAAAGATGGTTTACATGACACATGAGATAGTTACGAATAGGGAATTTAGAGAAACATTTAAATAGTAGAAGAATAAGTTGAACATTAAGCTCTTTTGTTTTTTCTGTCTTTTGGGTAGTTTGGTCCATGAATGGTGTTGTTTGTTGCTTATTGAAAAGAGAAAGGGAGAATTTACAAATCCTACATGTGGAATTGAATATAAACTAAAGGTGAATTTTATTTATTGGTACCAATAAATGGAGCACTACACATGTGTCGATAAGTACCTAAAAATTTTGAATTATCTTCTTACCGCAGCTCAAACGGGTCACAACCACACTTCTGAACTTTCGTCTCACGATCATAATGATCAATATCTCACTATATAACCATAAAGCCATACTTCAATAAACAATGTTCCGGTATGACATCTATTCTCGAAACGCATCAACAATATGGCCGACGCCTTGTTGTTATGACTGCTCAATAGATGGTGTTCGCGTCGCGTCGCTCTGACAGGGCCTCTTGCTCTAGGTTGGTAATTCCTTGAATTTAATTGATCTGATATTCAATTTCCTCTGGTTGTTGGATCTTACTCCATATTCAGAACCTCTAAAAATGTTCTTTGAGCTCATAATAATATTTTATTCTTCAGATATAACTATTCCATATTTTTTATATGTTTATTGCTGCATTATTTTCCTTTTCCAAGTGTTTTCAGAACCAAAACATATTTTGATTCTTTGGATAGTCTTCTTCCAATTCCAATCAACATCTCTCTTTTGTTCATTGTCTGTTGTTTTATTTCTTATATAGATTTGTCAATTTTTTTAACTTCTCGACTCCACCGTTTATTGTTTAACTACTTTTTTTTATTTGTTGTTATGCTTACTGCTTCACATGTATACAGAATTCTATACCATATACATATTTTTCCTCAAATCAATGATCTACTCTTTTGTACAAAAATATGATATTGTTTTTATTTCATTGGAATGTATATATCATTTAGACATTTTGTCTAAGAAAAAATTCATTATATTTCGGTCTATCCGATCCTGGCAATTAATATTTTAGATCCCTCTGATGGAGCAATAAGCAAAAATTAATTGGTTGCATAACATCCAACAATTGTTTTCAGTGGTTAAAAATAGTACATACCAATGATTGTTCCTTAAATATATTTCAGTATCAGCATTAGACACCTACAGTTTGAATTGATTGAAAATTTCTCTCTTCCAATGTCGGTTGGTATACAAAACAGGGCTTATTTAGAACAAAATATGAATTTCGTTGATCCTTTAGTATCGGTCGAGTTCGAGGTTTTTGGAAAAGTACAAGGTAAGTTCTTCAGATCAATTCAGTAGTTTATCTAACGTTATAAAAAATAGATAATATGAAACTTTTACAGTGTTAGAATAATACCTAGTCCCTAATAACTTCTAACGCAGGGCAACTTAAATTTAGGAATAAGAAATAAGTACTATAGGTACTATTCAAATATAATTCTAAGGAAATATTTGACATTATTGAAATATATTGATGGTACTTCTTACTTATATTAAATTGAAAATAGTCCTCTCTAGATCGATTCACTTTCCATTACCTAATATATTTATCTATGTAAGTAACTTTACATTGTTTAATAATCAATTTTTTACTAGTAGTACTTTCTTTAAGAGAATGAAATGAAATTATCATCAATTCATTGTAGGTGTATCTTTACCGAAATATTGCAAAGATATGTGTGAACAATTAGGGGTCAGTGGTTGGGTGAAAAATACTAAAAAAGGAACAGTTCAAGGAAAGCTTCAAGGAGTTAAATCGAGCATTGATCAAATGTAAGTGAATTTTATTTTTTACCAGCTATTAGATATATCCTATTCCACCAGATTTAAATACATAAGATTTTTTTGACTACAGAATAAATTCTATAAATAATCTTAGTTTATTGAAACGAATGAAAAAGTTCATTAACTTGAAACTTGTTTGGCATGTTTAAAGAAACTTGAATAACAAAAATAATTCCTCAAACTGCACAAAATTAATATCATTATATTATCATATATATCATATATATTTTGAATTTAAATGAAATTAGGTTATATCCAATTTTTTAGTATGTATAATGTGCTTTATTTTGGAGGGTTTTGAAATGCATGGAATTGAGATTATTTTCAAAATATCATAATTATTAATATATTATTTAAAGGCTTTACCATAAACCTCAACATTACCTCCAATTAGAATTCCATTCCATTATATTTATTTGATCTAATGACCGATTCATAAACATGGATTTCTATTTGCCGTTGACGTTTGCTGTTACAAAATTAAAAACATTTAAATACATAAGACCATTCATAGTTGCCGTTTGACGTGGCTGTATGCCATTGGTGACTTTCAACATAACGAATATTATCTTTTCCCGTCGACCCTTCGTAGCAATAGAAAATAACCAATCACATCCGTTTGTGTTTATCATGTTTGTCCCAATAAAAAAACATCTTTGTTATTTTTCATAATATCATCCATAAACGGATTACGAACAAAAACAAAAATATCACAGCAAAAAGCAGTCCACACGCCAAAAATAATAATAAAAGTTTTAGGTTAACGATCAGCAACGAATACGGTGTAGAATTTGCTACGAACGTCAAACGGCAAACGTCATCCGCGAACGGCAACGGAAAGTCAAGTTTATGAATCGGCCTTAATTCATAATTGATAACATTGGGCACTTCCAAATAAGTATGAAAAAACAATGATCAAAATTTATTTCATAATATTTATTTTATAGTAACACACAATTCTTTATCAGTAATGTTCACAACAACAAATATACTTTCATTAATAAAAAAACAACGATAATATTTACGATATATATAAACAGAACTTTGCAACTCGTTTTTGGGCTTAAAGCCAAATCGAATCTTATTTATTTCTAATACGTTTATAGCTGAACGTTTCTTTACACTTCAAGCGATGAATAATATATACGGGAAGATACAAAAGTAGTTCCTTATATTTACCAATCTTTCCTATATTTTTATTTTATAGGATACACTGGTTAACAAATGCAGGTTCGCCTGGTAGTCAAATAGAAAAGTGTGAACTTAGCAATTGGCAAAATCTTGCAAGACCAGACTACAAAGGATTTCAAATTAGGTTTTAAGATTTTTTTTTATAGAAAAGGTTAATTACTTGATGAGCTTCTATATTTCACCTATGAGCTAGATAGTAGAGCTTGAAAAAAAATAGTAGATCTAAGCTATTTTCTAAGTAGGTTAATTCTGGAAGTTCATTTTAATTATTTTTTATATAAGTTTCATAAGAATCTACTCTAAGCTACACTAAAAAGTTTGTTATGTATGTGTTAGATTTTTATCAATAAATAATTTTTTGTTGCAATCGTAGTTTTCTTTATCTACTCAAAAAAATCAAAGAAATACAAATTTGTGATTTTTTTTAACATCGACGATATAGAAATCTAATAAAGGTAGACAAAAAATAATGTTTTTATTGAATATAAATAACGCAAAATCGTATATATGAAATGTGATGGATGAAATTTGTTTTTTCAAATTTATTTTTTAAAAATGGCAGTGCTGAGGAAAAATCTGTTAGAACAATGTTAAAGGCATTATTTGAAATCATCCAATGGTCATTGAAGATATTTTAGAAACTTTTTAATATTCGTAAATAAATTGTGAAGAAAAGAAAAAAAAAATACTATTGCTATCCAGTACAAAACAAGTTTATTTTAAACTTTGAAAAATATAAATGACATAACTAATCAATGTCTAGTATACAGTATGAGCAAGAAAGTAGCATAAAGTTTTTTATCATCAATTATATGGAAAAAAGTTTATAAAAAGTATTGGTTGGAATGGATAGTCATTTAAGGAACACCTCCAGTTTTGGCCAAAATTGACATATTAAATTGTTGGTGAAGACTAAAATTCAACATTTCAACTTTTATGAAGTTTCAATGAAAGATGTGGGCCAAGTTAAAATGAAAAACTTTATTGGTGGAATTAATGAGCAAACTTTTGACTTGAAAAAACAACCAATGAACAAACTTTTGACTTAAAAAAACAACCAAGAAATCAGTGTTAACGGCCACAAATGTGACGTTTCAATATCATGAAAATCTATGACCCCAAGAAAGTTGAAGTTTATATACTTGCTGACAATTATTCAATTTTATTAATTATGGCTAATTATCCATATGGATGACTTCGAACTGTTCTAAGAAACAATATTTGTAAATTTTGTTTATATAATTTGAAAAATGAAATACTTATTTTTAATAATAATTTGAATGGTATTACTTCTCATTTCATACCTGCTAACATATAGTTTAGTTAGTTAATTAAGAAACAACAAATATATATGATACTTGAATTTTAAATAACTTTTTCCCAGGAATAGTTATAAAAAAAGGTTTCTATACGATACCAGCTTTTTCAGTGTATGTTGATGGATCTAAAGCTATTGCCAATCAAAAATAATCGAATATATTAAATTCACGAATGCCAACTTGCACCGTGATCTCTATCCACCGTTTAAAATAACAGGCCGTTAAAATTCAAACATCGGTTTAAATCATAATCGCTTGCATCGTATTTAATACGGTTCAAGTTTATGTTATGTCACCGATTTGGGGAAATTTTTTTAAAAATTAAATGGATTGGTACAAATACCTTCATATCATACATTTTAAGGTTCAACGAGCAGTTTTTCGAATTTTTCTTTTATATTTCAAGAGTTTCTTGTGAAATTCACCTAATACAATGAATACAAAACGAGTAAGATCATCAAATTTTTCTTCTGATGGATAAATACATCTAATTAATATTAACGCAAAATTTATAACCATTATTTTTTTATTGTCTCGTCATTGTATATGGTAAAAAAGTGCAAAATAAAATTCCAGGATAATTATATTGAACAAGGCAATGACAGTTTCTCGACAAAAAGTAAAAATCATGAGATATAGGAGAATTTTTTTTAACCTTTAATGATGAGAATTAATAGAATAAAGCCGGAGTAATGTTATAAATTCAAATTTAAATAAAAAAAGTTGTAGTGGAGATCTGTAGAATTCAAAGAAATTATCTAGTTACTTTCTTGGAATAAGTGACTATTTTGTTTACTAAATCTATGTACAGATCAACCACTAGTAAGTTTTTCTGATATAATCATTCAAAAACAAACTGATTTTAAATGTATAAACCATCCTAGTAGTACCAGTAAATTTCTTAATATCTCATTGTAAAAATATGAGAAATTCGGATCAAAGCACAATACACCTCAAAAATAATGGGATATCTATAAAATCCTATTATTCGCAAGTCAATTTGAACTCTACCAAGGATCATAGGATATTACAGTGAAAATATAATAAGGAAGTTAATCTATGGCTACTAGAAGAAAATGTGAAATCCATATGAGACTATCCTCAATTTGCTCCAAAATTTTTATAATTGTTGGCTTTTAAACTCTGAACCTTATAAAAAAAAGAAAAATTATCTGTATTTCTAAAATGATCCGCTCTATTATGTACTCCTGGGAAATCCCATATCTACATCTCCAGAAAATCAAAATCATCTTCATTTATGTCTTCTGCAGCTTTTACTGCTGTCGTTTTTGATATTCTTTTAACACAGTAAACCAAAAAAATGTCTTGATACTTGTAGACAGTAATATTTTGTAATACCAATAGTGATAATTATTATTTTTCTACACAAAATTACCCGAGTTATAGGTTAGAAACTGTTTAACTAAAAATTAAATCAGTTAAACTCCCAATTTTGGGGGTTTAATATGATAGTTTAAAGACGTTTAATCATTGTTAACCTTAAGGTGCAAGTGGACATAAAAGGTTTTAACTTTAGTACTTAAATATTTAGTTCACATATATGTAAGATTTACAACTTATTTTCACTTACTTAATCAGATCAAGGTCCAACGCTCTTGAGGGGGTTAACTAAGTAATAAAACCAAAAACAAAGTAATTTAGATGATAACATAATTGGAAGTGGATCTCTTTTTTATGTTAAAAGTGGTAGTTTAGATGTAATTAATACTTTATAGAAATTATTTTTGAAAGTAAGGAACGTCTATGAAAAAGTTGTATTGGAATCAGCTTTTATATTCTGTAATATTGCTCTTCAAATCCTCATATAATAAGTAAAATTTTTGCATTGATTTGTGAAACGAGTTATTAGCTTCTATTTTGAGGGTAGCATTGGGAAGTTTAGGAATAAAATGAAAGATAAATTTCTATAAATATTTATTTTATTAGAAAACAATCGCTTTCAACGATATAATAAACATAACTGTTTCTAATGATTTCACCTAAAATCAATTAATACATACCATTAACAGTCAATCTTGCACACAAACAAAAAAATGCATTCCATTGTTTTTTCTTCAATTTTATCTCAATTACAAAACATGTGTTTTGTGCTTATTTAGCAAAATTATTTAAAATGTGTGAAATTAGCTAGTTATTAAAATATTTTTGTACATTTCGTTTTCTGCCGGTCCAACTAACTAATTTTCCGAAGTCCCCTAATTATACATTCAAATTGGAAATGAAGGGGGTACAAAAATGAGGATTAAAATAATTCATATATTTGAGCAGTAATCAATGTTTGAACTTCAGCGACATGTTAGAATAAATACAGATGGGAGTTTATCAAATGAGTACCATTGAAAGATTTAATGGAATCCAGATATATATTGGTAGGCCTCATCATTCAATTACAATAGAGGTTGAAAAATAAAGATGAGAAAATCCATTCTTGGGGGCTCTAAGCAAAAAGCTTAAATTAGTTGATTTGAAAATTTGTAGCAAGTAGAAGAAAAAATTGTACAATAGAAATCGATTATGTAATTAGGTATTATATTAAACAAATATCCTGGAGACGAGGATCATATTTACCTAAAGAGCCAATCTTGAAGATCCAAATCCATTGCTAGTTAGAAACAAATAGAAATTCAGGATTTTGAAGAAAAAAAAGGATTTTAATTATGTATTAGAAATTATTTCGTTAATAAACAGTTACATTAATAATTTTTTTCATTACTTAGAGAACTTACAATAATAAATTTTGAAACATTTTAGACATAAAGAAGGTAACGTAAAATGTGAGAAAAGTATTTTTGTTGAAAAATCATGATGATTTGAGTCAATAAAAACAAATTTGAAAATATTTTGAAGTTAATTAGTTAATAAACAAGTGGTGGAAAAATTTCTACTCATTAATCATAAAGAGTTGACACAATGTTTAAAAATTGTATGTCAATTTATAATTTTTTATTAGCTGAAAAAATTATCAAACCAAGTTTTGGAAGTTTAATGATCCGATCTTATAAAGTGGACATATTCAAAATTCACAACAAAGTATAACAGGTTATTTAAACAATTTTATTAAATAACAATCGCTTAACATATTTAAATATTCATTTTAAAACTTATTTCCTGCAAAAATCATAGTTCGCTTGCATTTTTAATAGTTACCTTTTTTTATTATTTTATGAAACATACTTGTTTTAGATGCAAAAATTCAGTCATGGAGACCTATTTTCAACGTTAAATCAAAATTATCAATAACTGGGTAGAAAATCAGGTTGGATTTCTTTATTAAACATCTTTTTCTAAAATTATTTTTCTCAAATTTCTTGTTGATAGGTTTTTAAAGATTTGCCAACACTAAGTAAAATGTGGAAATTTTTTAAATGTTGAATACATTTTCCTACGCGTCGTTTTGGAACAAATGAACTACTGTACCAATTTTTACAATCTTTATCTCGATGTTTTACCATTTACAGCTAAAATACCATTCTCCTCGGTTCCCCAAAAATAAAGTAAAATTCCATCAATTTTTTTCTGGTTTGTATTATCAAAAATTGCATCAGTCAGTAAATTTAAATTTATACACACAATTAAAGGTATAACTATTTATTTAGATCCCTCTTCGCTAAATGTTATAGTAAATCTTACTTTCAATATTTCAAAAATTTGTAGATACTATTTTTCGTTTCCAGGGGATTTTGTGAAATATAGTCAGAACTAAAAAAAATTTGTGGTATTAGAATCGTTTGATCATTTGCAAAAACATTTTGTATATGGTTCATTCCAATTTATTAGTTTTAACTATCTTCCATAATGTTTCAATTGTTGATGTGCACAGATTATATCGCACAAAACATGCCTGGAAACTTGCCGCACTCATATGGATTTGTAAAAGAATTCTAAATAAATTTCTATTTACCAATACAATCTCTTAAAAGGTATTGATTATTGTGAATAGTAGTTTATGGTGACCACAATTCATCCCTCAAAAATTGAAAATACATGTAGCTATTCTAAATTTAGTCTCTTGGACTTTGTATCAAACTATTTTGGACAAAAGCATTAAAGATAAAGTAGGCCACTTTAGGATATTTGGAGTTTTTTTTTCAAGATTTTTAAAGTGAATTTAGTTATATTAATGAAATTTTTTCTCTAGTCAGTAATAAAGTTTTCACAGTATGTTTTATAGCGAATAAAATTCATAAGAGAGAAACTAAATCAAGTTTTTATTTAATTATTATTTCTATAACAAATTAGTGTTTTAATCATATATATATATATATATATATATATATATATATATATATATATATATATATACAAAATGTCATCATCAAACATTTTACTAACCCAGCGCACGTATTGAAACGAGTACAAGATGACCAAACAATTTTTTGGTAGTTATTTACAACTTACACATTTTGTTATGAAGACAAAATCTGGTTGATTTTTACGCCATATCGACAAAATCTATCTATGTTCCAAATATAAAATTAAGGAAATCACACAAGTTGAAAAAACTTCTCTTTAATATGTGGATTATTTTCTTATAAGGGACTTCGAAGAAAAATATAATAATTTACTTAAACCCGACAAAACAAGAGAAAAATTTAAAAATTACCCTCCTAAATCCACACGCAATCTATTTAAGTCAAAAACAAATTAGTTGTAAAAAAATATATAAAAATGTTTTTTTTTAAAAAGCGTCTTAATATTAAGAAAATGGACCGCACAAAACACATTTACACTGGTATATGCTCAAAACCAGAAATATGATGATACAAATAGAAAAATATCGATCTAAGTATCCCACTGAAATGTATCAATCATTCAAAGTTTATTACAAATTTTCTTAATTTATAAAAAAAATACTATGCAAATATAGATTATGGCTTCTCAATTACCAAGGAAAGTTTTCCTAGGACGAATAAGTCGTCATTTCCAAAAATATTTCATTTTTATTCAAAGTTTTCACAATTTTGGAGTGTTTACATAAGAAATATTCGATTCCCCTATTTTTCTAGTCAAATCTAGAAATAATTTTGTACATAAACTTCGTAATTAGTGATTTTTCCAATGGGACACAATGTAAGTTTTTTTTTAATTACACAGTTTACTATTTAATAGCGAGATAGTTGTTAATCTTGCATCTCTTCGGGAACTTCGTGTGGATTGAGAATACCTGGTACTGACAGTTCGATACGTCGTTTTTCAGCTTGAGCCAATTCCAATGCCTTCTCCCTTTCATCCAAATACAAATCTGAATCATCTTCACCGGTGTATTCCTGAAAATCAAATGTTGATCCATTACTCGGCACAAAAAAGATATTTCAATTTTAAAAATAGCTAGTCATATATGGAAAGCATTTTTGAATGATTTGCTCTAGATCTGTCCTCTCTACTGTGTTTTGTAGCATGCTGGGTTAGGTACTAGTTGTTTTTATTGTGTACTACAAGTAGAGTATCAAATGAATGGAGTGGACAAAAAAAATAATAACAGAGGTGATTGAATTGTACAGAGAAAGATTCTGTCTATGGAAAATAGAGGATAAAACGTAATTCAACAATATTGAAGTTCTCAAATGCAAGTATTTCATTAAATCCTCTCTTTCATCCTTGCGAAATGAAATTCTTGAAGCAAATACGTGTCCATATGGATTTCTTTCTAATACCAATTTTGTTCTATGTTTTTTTGTATTTCCACCATGCGTAAACCCAGTAGTGCTACTCTTTTTTTCTCTCATCCATTTTCAAGATTTTCACACTACTGTCGTTACTATTTGTCTTTTCGTCATTAACTAACATATTTGTCATCCGACACATCAGACTTGGCAGTCCGAAGTACAACTAGATGGTTTTTTAGATGGCAATGACAGTTTTGGTTCATGAGAGATCAGATTTGTAAAATGGAATGACAGATCATTCGAAAATCTCCTCTGTATATGCCTAGCTATTGCAAGCAAATCATTATTATATAGAGGTAGAAATATAACTTTACGAAAAAATTTCTACAATTATTGTAAAAGATACAGATTTAATAAACCAAATCTTAGATTCAATTAGAGGACCTATTATAATAGCACTAGCAGCTTTAAATCTTATTTCTCATTTTATTTTGATTCAACATCGTTCCATATTTCAATGGGTCCAAAAGATAGCTCATGTAAACTGTTAAGAGTATTATTAAAGAAACAAGTATCAATCAAAATTACTTTATTGGATTAATGGCAGGGCTGTTAGCTAACTAAAGCATTTTGGTATTTGCCTTATGCAGTTAAGAATTGTTCCATTTCATTCTAAAAAAGAAGTGAAAGATACTTGTGGTACTAACACGTGAGCATTAAGATAACCATGATGGAGGGTCCTATATCATTAATGATTCGCCATTATATCCATAACAAATAGGCACAATCTGGAATCATTACATTTGTCCACCAGTGGTCTTCTCAGTTCAAATGATCTCTTGTTATTTTAGTTAATATACTGGGGTTTAATGGTGATCTAGCTGCAGGCAAATTGGATCTCAAATAGAGAATAAATACGCATATAGAAGTGAAGTTATCAATTTTAAATTTTGGCCAAGTTTCTAATAAATTTTGTATTGACAGGAAGTGAAAGCTCAATGATGAATGTAAAGTGAAACCAAATAGGAGACAGCAACAAACTGGTTGGAAACTCGAATAAAATATTTTGATAATAGATGCTAGAGATCTTTTTCTACCAAATTTTTGCTTAACAAGTATCTAGAATTTTTCTTTAATCTATGCTACCTCTTTTTAGACTCCCTTTAACTTCTATATGCTCCATTATTGAACTGTATTGTTATACAAGAATAATCCTCATATTTCTCCAGTTGATTTTTTTTAATATATTCAAACAACCAAAAATTGTGTATCCTTAAAAAAGATTGGAGTGGCCCAGTCATACAGAAAAATATAAATGAATGAACTTTCAAATATATATAAAAATAGGTATTGACTTACTCTAATTTGGACCAAGAAGTCTCTCAGATGTTCCTTGAAGTGAGGTATGTTTTGATCTAAATTGAACATCCCTTGTACTGTAATCTTAATCTGGTTGTCAGTAAGATGTGGAAAGGCAGATTTCAACAAAGTGGCCGTGAACTCTTGTATGTACAAAACATTATCGGGATTAGGACCTAACTGACAATTCACCCCTCCCATTTCTACCAAAGAAAATATGTATGCTAAAATAGTAGCATGCATGGACAATCCTGAAGAATGAGATGTATCAGTAACCACTGAAAATATGTGTTGTAAAATGTCAGTCAAATAAGTTTGATAGAAACTGGGCGCTGCAGCTTCGTGTTGTTCAATATTTTGTAATAGTTTCAACAAAATTTGTAGACCGATATCGGCGACGTTCCTCATTGTGTGTTTAAATGCCCATATGATGCTGTCTAATACTAATTTGAATTGTGTAGGTGGGATATTAAGGAAGGCGGCGAAACAGTGATTATTTACTGCTTGAAGAAGTAAAAAGAAGTTCGTGCGGTGTTCTGGGTATTCTTCAAAATCTTTGTTGATCATCTCCAGTGTGCATTCAAATATCGCATCAAATATTTTCGGAACCTGCAAACAAAATAAGAATATTTGCAAAATTAAAGTAATATTTCTTATTCCTATTCATCCTATAAACATTCTAAACTAAAACTACTGATTTTTGTACCATTTTAAGCATTTAAAGCCTGGTTCACTATAATATGAACAAGGTAGAGATTTAAAATCTGTATGTCTAAAGAGGAATCCTTCTGAAATATACTTTTACTTTTTAGAACACATTACTGCAGTATTTATGAATGATATGTTTATATATCAACATTAATGAATAACAAATTATAATCATAAAGATGACATTAAAACTTTTAGTTCGGCTGTAATGTAAGAGTAATGCAAAATAAAAACCAACTTGACATAAATTTGTTGAGAATATAGATTTATCAATTAATATTATTCATATATATGGGTACTACATGCAGCTCTTCTAGGCCCATAGCTTGGAAATGATTCCTTTCCGCTCTCTCCTATTTTTTGCTCCATTTTCCAGTCCTGATTTCGTTTCGCTTATAGGTCTTCCATAATATTTTCCTTGGTTTTCCTTGTTGTATTTCCATAATTTTTTTTGTTGCTCTAAAATCTGGCATTCTCTGTTTGTGACCCAGCCACTCCCTCCTTTTTAACCCCCTAGTATCCTCCTGAGTATTTTCCTTTTCCATATCTAACTTCTCTTCTTCTCTTTGTCATCCATGCTTCTAGATTTCCTCCCTCGTCACCGTCTTGATAACCGCCCCAATATATACATAACTTTGAACTTGTTTTAAACTCATTTTCTGCATTCAGTTGTATTCGATTTATCTTTGTTGACTCGTAGATTCACTGTCTGTCATTTCTATGAAGGCTCTGCAAATTTCCTTAACTAGTCTTACGATTTTGAAATGATTACCACATAGTCTGTGTATGTAAGTAGTTATGATGTCCTTGTTTTTAAAATCCCTGTTTTGTTCAAACCGATTTTACATAATATCCATTCCAATATTATATTGAACACTGTAATGGATCTCCCTGTTTTAATTGTTTTGTTTTTGTATGTCATTTTGGTAAGAATTGTTACCATTGTTGGAATGTTAAGATTGTTCATCTAGCTGTACAAATAATTTCTATTGACAATACCACAAGCTTTTTGGAAATCCATGAAAACTAAGTAAATTTTCAGTTCATATCCATACTCCATTCTTTACGAGCCTCACTGTGCGGCAAACGCAATATTATTCATAGAAATAAAGAATTTAAAATTTACTTATATAAAAATAAACGGACATTGAATTTATGTACATATTGAACGGTAACTATTTACATTCGGACTCTGTTATATATGTATAGTTAATGAACAAGAATGGTATTTCTATATGTATACAATTAATTAAAACTGATAATACAAAACAAAAATTACCTCTAATGTAATATCGCTTTTAAGTTTATTAACTATAATAGCGATAGCACTCAGCACTTCTGGTTCTCTTGCTATAGGAACCGGGGTTCTTTGATAATCAAATAAAACTGCGTCTAAAAATGGAGGAATGAAACTTTCGAGCACCATTGTATTGTCGTCCGATACAGATATCCAATCAGATATTAATTTCAATGTTTCTTTTTTGACAGCCCTCATAGATTTTATTAAAGGCTGTTTCATCACGGTTTCACCATTAAGTTGAATAGCTGCCGTTATGTTTTCAGACATAACCTGAAATGATAAATCATGAATAACATTATCAAATTAGAAACGGAAAAACTTTGCTAACTATTTATTATTGTACAGCTATTTCGAGACTGACAGTAAACATTGAAATGATCCATTGTGCAATGAGGAGAATTGTTTTTCAAGTGACGATTTATATCTTTATTGTATGAGTCCTATTAAAATGTATACCGTAAAATTTATATGAGGGCAGACAACAGTATAGATCTTTCCAGATTTACAACTATAATACAAGATTTGGTTATCGATATAGAAAAACTCAAGATTACTGAAGGGTTACTGGATAATATAAAATAACAGGTAAGATAAACTAAAACCGTATATTTAGAAAAAATGCAAAAGGGGTTAGGAACATTAACCGTCAAATTATGAATAAGATGAAGATTAATTTCAACAAAATTTGTAAAATATTTTTACAATAAAATATTACCTTATACACATTCAACATATCCAAATATATACGACCTAATTGCATCACATAAGCATGATTTAAGGTCTTACAAGCTCGAACATTGGTCTTCAATATACTTGCTAACTGTTTGACAATTTCTATTTCTTTTAAAATGTCAACGTTCTTACTAGCCTGACTAATGATATCATCCCAAACCTGAAAGTATGAAATAATATCAAGTTTCCACCTGTGATGCCTAATAAAAATTAATTAAATTACCTGATTAGGTAACAACATATATTTTTCGATCAGAGCCTCTTGTGATGGTGTATCATTTTGAGCAGATATCATGTAACCAACAGCTTCATAGAATGTGTGAACTTGTTGTTGTTGAAGATCGCAAATGATAGTCGAAATGGACGCCAGTATATCTTCAATGAATGGACAAGTTTCTGATATTTGTGTTGTCACAAAGTGCCTCTTACATTTCATAGCAATTTTAATAAAAGTATCACAAGCCATATCCTGCACTCCATCATGTGTTTCATGCATAAATTCAAATAATTTATTTACAACAGTTTTCAAAAATTTCCAATGAGCTCTTAGAAACCTCGGATACTGTCCAACAACGTACATAATATTGGAAGCAATAATAGCTTTGTTGTCCTTTCCACGTTTTTGTTCACAAAGTCCTAACAAATCTTTAATAACAGTTACCAGAAATCGTTTTTCATCTTCTTCGTGCATTGCACCAGATATACTACCAATAGCCCAACAAAGAGTGTTCAAATTCTTCCAGGACCATTCACTACCATTCACTTGATTCTGTAATTTATTAGTCATAATACGCTCTGTATCTGGACAGTCTAAATGTGTAAGATACACTAGGGTCTCCCTCATATTTTTATATAAATTAATTGAATCCGTATCTTTCATAAATTCTCTTACAACCTCACCATTATCATTTTCCACTACAAGCACCTCCTCTGGTTTAGCCATTCGAGAAATCATAATATATCTAACTTTATTTAGAACTTCCTTATAAAAATCTTGAGAAAAATTGTTGTAGCCTTCACTTTTTTCTAGGCAAAGTCCTACGCTGCGGTGGGATGTTTCTCGATATAGCTGAGATGTTAAACTGTTCCAATATTCGAGGCAAATCTTGAAGATTTCCACTTCTTCTACTTCAGAAACGAGTACAAGATACTTTAAAGCCTTTTCCATCGTATTATAGGAGCTCTGGGCAATAGTAGCACGATCTTTTAAAAATGTACAAAGGAACAAAGCCAAGTTTTGAATGAAATTTTGCTCTTGATCTTGTCCACAAGCATACGCTGTTTTAATATCAGTTTGAATTGGTAGCATCATTTCAATCTGTGCCATGGTTTCAGTAAATAATAAAATAAACATGTTATCATAATTTGTAACCTTAACACCAGCGATCTCTGTGAGACAATTTAAAGTAACATTCCGAAACATCGGTACAGGTAGAAATTTGAAAATTAATGTGTTAATAAGGTTAGTCTCAAATATATAACCGAGAGGAATCCAGTTCAAGAATCTAAGCAGTGTTTCTAATGTTGCATTGATTAATGGTGGATTCTGGGAGTTTTCAAGAACAAATTGACATAAATGAAATATTGCAGAAAATTCTGAACACATATTATCTTTTAAATGCTTTGCTTGAGTTTGTGTGATTTGGCCAGCAGAAAAATCAAATAACTCTTCACTCAGTAATTTTAAAATAATCATATTGTTTTGACACAAACTTTCATTTGTTTTACTTGCACCCACAATGTCCGTTATAAAAGTTTCCCAATTTTTAGGCCATTCTCTCTTTAATACCTGTACCAGTATCATGTTTAATTTATTAAGATAAGTTTTGTTGGCTTCCAAAACCTCAGGATCTGAACTAGTTTTGATAATCAATGAAACAATGTATTTTTTGATACCTTCACATTGATTCCGAGGCAACACTTTCCAACGAGTTTTTATTACTTGTTCCAAAATTTGTAAAGCATAATATTTTGTTTCTTGATTGGTAGAATATTCTAGAATCGTATCTACCCTTGTCCAAGCATCAGGATGTTCTTTCAGTGTTGTTAAAACTTCTTGTGCCATTCTTTGAGTTTCTCCATTTCCAGCATACATACTAACGACCACACTATCTAGGAGATTTATATCCAGCTTTTGGTTGAAATCCAGCAATGCTGCTGCTGTTTGATGTCCTAGTGCTGCCATTTTACTTATATTTAACTTTCACCCCTTTTGTTCACAAAAAATCAATCATTCCATCAATTGCGCCGCTAAAACAAATTTTACCATTATTATTTATATATTCATCAACCATTTTTAAAATGATCAATATAAAAGCAATGAAATGGTTGTTTGAATAAGTTTTAACCAATATTAGTATCACAAACTTCTAAATTTAACTGTTACAAATTATTTTTAAATCATAAATATCCAATTACAGATATAATTTCATTTGAGAAAATTTCAATTTCAACATCATATAAAAATTGACATCTTAAGACAGTAGAAAATATGCTCATCAACTAGGATTATAATGGGTGCAAATATAAAAAATAATGCCATAGTACAAATTAGTATTAAATTTTGCTATATGAAATTGAAAACACTATAATAACAATGAACAAATTAAACTAGAAAATCTAGTTGTATAAGGTTAAAAACCAATTAGACTGGAAACAGGAGAAATCCAATATCAACTGCAGGAATAGATGTTATTCCATTGGATATTCAAACCTAGATATAAAGAACAGAAAAAAAACTTGTCTAAATAACAAAAAAATAATGTATCTATTATTTAACATTTTAATCAAAATAAAACTTGAAATAAAAAGTGAATGACAATAGATGCATAGAGGATATTAATTTATCATTAATTATATAGGTAATAATGGCATAGATCAGAAAGTATCTAGACCCATATTAATATTTCCAAGTTTTTGACACTCCATGGATAAAATGCATCATCTGTGAATTATTTCAAAAAAATAGCTTAGAACTTTTAGTATTACATTTTAAAGCTTGTGTATCATATAGTTTTATTTATACTTGGGTTCTGAGTTTCTTGATTTATTTGTTATTTTGTTATATGGTTGATTTTATTCATTTTTGTCCTTTTATTTACTTTATATTTTATGAACTTTACAGCTTAAACATACAACTAATATTATCTTATACAGGGAAGCAATTTTACATATAAGTCTGAATGAATAGTTGTGACTTTCAAAGGTGAACAATCTCTCAGTATTTATGAAGAAATTATCCACAATTTATACTAATTCAATATGAAATTGGATGGTTTCAAATACATTTGAGAAAACATAACATTCTACTAACTGATAAAATCCATACAATTCTAAATGGTTTCTGCTAAGTAGAGTTGAATGCTTACATACATGAAGAATATATCTGAACATAAAAAAAGCCCATGTTGATTCATACTAAAGGTACTAAGTTGCCTCAATCACACTGCACACAAAACAAAACAGTTTAAAAGTAAGGTAACTGGGTATCAAATAACGTGCTTTATTAAGATAATAACGTTCGCATTGCTTAGGATTGAAGCTATGCATCCATTTCACTCAAACTTTTATGTAAAAAAATATTTGGATATGCTTAACCCCACAATTCCAAAATTTATTTTTAAATATATATATATAACAGTGAACTAATTAAAAATAATAAGAATTTACCGAATAAAAGATAAATATAAAGTTTTTCTTACTGTATATCCCTAATAAAGCGGATAAAACACCAAATTCAACAGCTCTCTCACAAAATTCTCACTACAAAAAGCGCAAAACCAAATACGACATTACAAAATGATGGCCGGCAAAGTAGAAACCTCACTTCCCACCAGTATCGGCGATCTTTGTTTACTGTCAAAACTGTCACACTTGTAAAATTATATTTATAAAATAAATAATCAGAATTCTTCTAAAGGCATATAGAAATTCAAATAAGAAAAAAAAATTGAAGGGATGAAATGGGGTAAAATATATCTTTTGAATAGAAGTAATTAATATTTAGGAATTTAAAATTTGTTCCGCCTACTGACATCTGCAGGCGCATACTGTAAGCTCTTAATAAAAAGGTACACACATAAACTTCTATGGAATGGCTCAGTAATATTTCACATGCATATTTTTAGCATAGATATCAGTATGGGGTTTGGATCTTACAAAAAATAAATATGAATCTAGTCGGTTATTTCATTATCGATTATGGGGTAGAATCACTTTCTAATATTGATATTTTATTTTAACATCCATAAGTTATTTACATCATGATAGTTATAATTGAATACAAGGAAAAATCTTTCTTGTACACTGGTGGTTATAGTGCCATGTAACCTAACGTTCAATATAACTTCAGGAATAGATTTCTCGTAAGATAATTATTAATATGCAAATACTTTTATATTTAATAAATTTAACCTGAAATGCCAAGCACAGATTTTAGGCGGGAGAAACTTATAAATTGTAGTGTATGATTTCGTTGATATACTACGAACATAGATAAACTTAAAAAATTTTTTTATTAATATGTTGTATGTTTTTTTGGCACAGAATTGTGTGGAAAAAGCAACAGCCCCCAATTTCTGAAGTCCAAATTTTTCTATTGTCAATACTAAAGCTATAAGTATTTCTATATGTTATTAACAATTTTTTTAATTATTATGTAAATGGTTACTAAAACGACGCAGATTGTGACTAATCGATAGATCATTTGTATTTTATCTATGAGCATGTCATATTGAAACCATGGATAATCGTGAATTAATATTAAATATTATGGCGAATCGCTCTCCAACTATCAATTCTCCTAGGAATTCAACAAAGGATTTCATAAGAACATAACCAGTGGCTAAAATAAATCGTCTTTTCGTCAGTAAAAGATTTTAAATTATTAGAAAATGAGTCCACTAAAGGTAATTTTTTCATGATTTTACACTTTAACATCTTACACAGTAAATAGTATTTCATGTTTATGTAATAAGTTCTTATGCATTAAACGCAATTGAAACTAGTTCAATATAAAACCATTTTCTAATTTGGGATTGTCCATCCTCTTCCAATTGTGTGATACAAACAGATTTATTAAAGAAAAAAATGGCAGAGGAAGTTTTAAAATATTTATTGTACGTTTAGTTTTAGAGCTGTTGACATAAATATGAAAAACATAAGAAACTACATGATAAAGTTAAACATTCAATGCAATGATTCCATGTTTCTTATCTTTTTATACCTACCAAAAATTCACAAATTTAATGTACCCCATAAGTTTTAGTAAAGTTTTCAGTTGGTTTTTTTTCAAAAAACTTATGTTCACAGTAAATTCAAGTCCGATAAATTCGAAGTTGTTGATTGAATAATTAAAGTGACTAGCCTCTTCCTATTTTCATTTTCAAAATTAATTTCACAGGATGGAGTATTTTCAATGAAATTTTCTTTCGTAATGTTCTCTATGGCTTCACAGAAATCAATATTGGAACATGCACTGATATTAAAATCTGTCTCTTTATCTGTGTTGAGAATTGTCAGTATTGCTTGCTCGAATGTATCCAAAATGTACCTAAAAAGTTGAAAGTAATAGAAAATAATATCAATATTATATACACTTACTTGTTGGTGTCTTCAATCAGTTTTATACCAAATAGTTTAATGTATTGTAAATTACTGTATGCGTATCTTATTTTAGATTTAAGCAGTACTATAATAATAATTGGTATAACATCTTTGTTATCCATTATTGGTAATTCAATTTCCTTATCTAAAAGTAAAAAAATCAAACGAAATGATTAAAAGCTAATATGATTAATGTGCAACTGAGTTCATTGAAATCTATAAAAAAAAAGTTCATCTAGGATCTTAAGAGGAAGTTTTAAAAAATTAGTATGAAAGGCAACTTCTGGTGCTGTTGTAATGCTTGCTTCTAATGATTTGATTGCAAATTTGACACGAATGATTTTTTGGTGTACAACTACAGTATCCAGTACAAAATTTGATGATACATTTTATCTAGTTTAGAAAGTAAATTTTTTCAGACTTCCAGAATTATAATGTATTATTATTAGTTAACACAAAACAAGGATGTACATGAATCATGGTTCATAACCATATATTTTTAATATTGCAGTTTTTTTTAATTCCAATTTGTCAACTTTTACTTTTATACCTAACAGAATATTTTGTAAAATCAAGTTACAGGGAAAGAGGAATAATAATCAAAAGAACAACATACACTACCAGTTAAAAGTTTTTGTCCACCCTATGAGATATGTGATACACAACTAATAAAAACAATCAGATTAATTTTGATATTTATATTTTAGAGAACATATTTTCTATTTGTTTTTATTAGATTGGTGAACAATTTTGGTATTCTCTACAACAATTTTGATAAATAATCGTTGTCTATTTGGTTCCATTCATTTTTCAGGATATTCCAAAGATTTAAAGGGGAAATAAGACACTGCTTTCTGACTTCCCTATCCAATTGGACCCCAGGGCTGGATCGAGAAATTTGGTGCTCCTAGGCCCAATAATTTCTTTCGCCCCTTAGTCTGGTTAAAGTTGCTTTATTGAAAACCTCTATGAAAATATTGTATTAGTCTTCTATGTTAATAGCTTGAAAACTGCTCCAAGATGCAATTTTATTACAATTTGTGGAATTCACTTGATTCTGTGTTTAAACGAAATGCAATCTCAAAACACTTTTATCAATTTTATGTATTAAATCGAACTCAATTGTGTGATAACTTTCCAGGAGTGCTTGACGTTCTTTAACATTAATATAGACAATTTTTGCACTGTATACAAAACGTGGATCCACTACAACATATCATAGACCAAATAGCAATTAAAAATATTTGAGTTACTTGGGATGAATCAGTGCCAAAACATTAAAATAATGGCGAACTGTCTTTTTGATGCTGGTGGTATACTCCACAATGTGAAATTTAAAAATCATTTATTTTATTAATAGATTTTCTACATCTACATTATTCTTATTTAAAGAAGAAAAGAATTTAAGAAATTATAAAGATTTAGTAATTTTTAAGAGCTTTATAAGCATATGATTAATCTCAGTAAAGACATCATTCGAGGCTGTCTTTACTTTTTTCATCTCAAAAATTTTACCGCCCCTCAAATCAAGCCGTCCTAGGCCCGGGCCACGCGTGCCTAGGCGTAAATCCATCACTGTTGGTCCCACAACAACTCAATCGGGTTGAGGTCGTGCGACTGTGTCGGACAATCAGTACTTTCAGAAGATTCTTTTCCAATTCTTCTAAATACTCTTTCCACAGCTTTGAGGAATGCTTGGAATCGTTGTCATGCTTTAATATTTTTGTCTAGCCTTTTTTCTTCAAAACTATTTCTATTTTCACTAGGTCTCCAGTCGCCGTTTTTCTAAAACATCCCCAAATCATCACCGAGCCTCTGCCGTGTTTGACAGTCGGGATTACACATGGATCTAACATCCGTTCCTACTTTGACCTGCACCCTAACACTCTTCTATTAGACCCAAAAATCTCAAACTTTGACTCATCACTCCATAAAACTCTCACTCTTCCCTCTATCTCCTTTTCATTGTAGAAGTACTCAAAGGCATATCTCTCGATTCATTGATCTGAGCTGCTATCTCTGAACCCGCGAGTCTTCGATCATGTTTACTGATCAATACAATATGTTTATCTTCAGTGATTGTGGTTTTTTGAGGCCTGAACGTTTTCAATCGCCAAAGCTCCTGGTGGATGCATATCACGTTGGTCTTACCTATTTTCAAACTTGCAAGTCCGAATTTTCGAGAACGAAAACAATCCGTTTACGAACTTCACATAAAGATGTCTTGATCCAACAAGTATAACTTACAGTACATTCTTGCTTCTGAAAGAACTTATTTATGGTTTGTAAAACACCGTTTTTACCTTCGTTTCACAATATGAAAGAGAAATTTCTGGGGTAGTCAAAAACTTTTGTCTAGTAGTGTTTCTAGCTTTGTTGCATACAACGGTATATATACAAATAGATGTTATTGGTGAATAGGTGGATGATTTTGTACATTATGTATGAATAAATTGTCAATAGCAAGGATTATTCAATTTTAATTTTGTCAATTTGTATTATGAGTATTATACAGAGTTATATACATACTTGAATATTTAGAAATAACGTTAACCATGGCGGATTTGAATTCAGCAAATATTATGTCATATGTGGCACATAAACAGTTGAGTTTTTCTAATGGACTGCTATAGGAATCCCACATAGACAATTCAACAATCTAAAATTAATTATCAAGTTTATTTTTGAAACAGTTATGTATTATAATAATTATTCTACATTCGAATGTTCCCTTTCAATATACTCTTCTCCACTCGCTACACACCTTTCCATACGTTTTTCCATCGAAGCAGTGCTGGAAGTCTTCTTTGGTGAGTGCCTTTAAGAGCTTTGCCCTTTTTTGCTTTCCCGCTTCCATCGACTCAAATCGGGTCCCTATCAAAAGCAGATTTTATCTTCGGAAACAAAACAAAGTCGCACAATGCCAAATCTGGTGAGTACGGCGGGTGTTTTTTACCAACTCGTTCTCGCAGTGTTGCCAAATCTGACAAATAGTAGGTCTGGTTAACAGTCTGACCCTCTGAAATCCATTCAGTCGTCACGATACCGTTAATGTCGAAAAAAACGAACAACGTTGCCTGGAATTTTGATTTGCTCTCTCGGCCCTCACTAAAGCGCTTATTGAATCTCTATGGAGACGAGGTTACGTATTAAGCTGAGCGTAACACTTCGCACGCGACGCGAAAAATGCGTCGCTAGGAAAACACGGCTTTAGGAACTGATACATGTTTTATATGTAGTGAATCATTATCGGACGCTGATGTAGAAATTGGCGTGGTCTACGAACATTAAAAGTTTCCAACAAATTAAGTATTGAGGATTTTACACGACGTCAAGAAAAATCGGGTACATCAATATTTCCGCGAAAGAAAAGAATCATCGCTTTTGATTTAAAAAAATTAGTTAATTTTATAAAGAAGAAGCTAGTGAAGTGATTGAGAGAAAAAGTCCAAATATTCCAATAAGAAAAATATTTATCGAGTATATTATCAAATACAAACCTGATAGGAAGAGAAGATGATACAGAACAGTGGAAGTTGAAAAATAATATACTACAGCCAATAACCACCAGCACCCGATGATCAACTTAACGCCATCTTTTGTAATTGTACGCGAAAGGTTGTGGAGGCAAATGTGGATGCCAAAAATTGGATTGAGTTTGTGAACATTGCCGTGGCCAGTCATGCTTAAACGCAGGGTCAACAAATGATGAAGATGTAGATGTAGAAATTAGTCCAATCGAAGTTTTGTTATTAACTATTACCGATAGAGAAACTGAAGATGTAGACGATGAATAACAAAAAATATATAACGCGCCTTGCATTCTACTTCGTAGGTGGTGAGGAAATGAGTACATCGTCTTGATATAATCGCTCTACTTTAAAGACGGTTGATTTTATAGAAAAATGCAAAAGAATTTTTTGTAGGTAATTGTACGAGGAACAATTTTTATAATAACCTCTATTGACCTCCGAGTAGTAGATCGCGAGATATTTGCAAAAAACTGATTTTGTGACCTTTTGACCATAGTAACTCGAAGGAAACATAGTTAAATTAATTATTTGGTTTGTTTTGAAATGCAATGGACGAATTGTAGGTAATAGGAAAAAATCGATAACTTACTGCTGCAGTGTAAGGTACAGAACAATAGGCAGTTACATCTATTTGGATGGATATTTTGTTAGTTTTACAAAAAGTCAAGCATCTGTCGTATATTTTTTTATCTTCATCAGTATATTTTGCACGAATAACGGGCATAAATGTGTCGAAAATTATATGATGTACCACGCTGAAAATCATTTTCCATTTTTACAAATTCAATGCTTTTAATGAATTATGGGTATCAGGAACTCAACTAAGCCTAGCATTATTAATACTGTACCAGTATAGATATTGAGCGATTACTTCATCAGTTTTTTTGAAAAATTTACGTTGTATTGTATCTACAAGTTCATCCACATCTTTGGTTATCTTTATTAGGTCATATCGACATTTGAAATTCCATTGGTATACAAAATCTTCAATGTAATTAATGATTCTTTTATTCTCAGTTTGCGATTCTAAATATTGTTTGGCACTAAAAAGTAATAGAAAAATTTTGAGATACAATAATTAATTATTATTTAGCTAGAGTTGACACTATGATTCCAATAAATATTTCAAGTACGCAAGCAATTTGCGTAAATAAATGCTAACAAAATTATAACCAAACAAAATTATAGTTTACCTACAGAATAACATTTAAAATTAAAAAGAAAACTTACAATAAATTTACTCCAACAGTTTCCATTATAATAAAATTGATAATTTGCGTAGTAAATATAAATTTAATGTATATTATCAGATAGATAGATAATATTGATAAGGTAAAACAATCAAAATCGAACAATACATTTATTTCGCGGTATGCGATGATGTGTTTTGAAACTTGCAACGTAGCGTTCGATATGGCAACAGTGGAAGCATTAGATTTGAGGGGGGGAGCAGCCAAGAGACGTTTAGTGCAGGACCTGTGCACTGGAATAGGAGAAGGTCACGACGATTTTCAACGCCATCTATGTTACCGGCTCACATCTAAAAGCTTACTTTTTGGTGTTTTAGTTTTGAATGTTTGTCAATCTGGATTCTGAAACTAAGTTGCAATCATGCATCGAGAAACAACCAAAATTATTGAATGAACAACGTCCATCTTGCAAAAGTGTATAAAATCTTTGCAAAGGTGTTTGATATTGTTTGTTTATTAGCTATTTGCATTTTTGTGCATTTGAAAGTTATAATTTGTTGCGAATTGTGCTGTCGTGTTTACTTAGTCAATATGAGTAAACGAGTAAAGGCCTGCTGTGTACCAGGATGCACGAATAAGCAAGCGATAAGGTGAGAGTAATATTTACTATTTATCGAGTATATAGAATATATAATCTTAGGTTTAGTGGGAGTTTGAATTTGATCAACTTATGTGTAATAATTGTTTTTGTATTTGAAAATGCGCTCTAAAAAGTGACATTCATTTTGAGCAACGATGAACTATAACTTATGCAAAACTTATGCCTACGGAGAGAACGTTTTGTAAAGACCCCAGATATTTTGGTGATTTAAGAAGAGAACTAACTCGTTTAGATCGCAGATTCGCGATCAAAATGATCAGGAACAGATTAATTTGTGTCACAAAATTTTGTCCAATGAATTATGGATGGGAAAGTCCTTTGGTTAATAAAAATTTTTCTTAACCTCCTTACTCCCTCACGTGAGTTCTCCGGACTTTTTCTCTTCACTATAATGAAAACTCTTGTGAAGGAAGACATTAGATTTTACCAATTCACATGTAGTGATACAAATGCTGACGCCGATTATATTCAGCTGCTCCCACGTTGTTGGCAACTTGTAATTACAGACCCAATTTTGCCATTTTAACTTTATGCGCACTGTGTTGTCATTCTTTTGTACCGTGAGGCCGTATTGCCCTGTATACTTATGTAATAAATCGGTGTTACGATCTTTCAGTACTATTCATTGTCCACAAATGTACTTAACATCTTGTATATGTTACATTTCACAATTACTTTATTCCAACCCTCGTATAAACAATTTGTACGTACCTGTAATGGTATATATTTTGTCCATAGAGTTCATTGAAAATAGTATAGAAATTCCCATATCACTAAACCCCCATGTGCAAAATTGGTTAGAATCTGAGAGTTTTTTTTTCTATTCTCATACATTGAAATGTTGATTTTTTTCCCAAAAGCTCAAATTCAAAGCTTTATAACTCGCCTCGTATAATCGTATAATCACGAAAAAGCAGGTATATTTTTTACACGATAGTATCTATGTTCCTCTTTCGATATTTTCTATATTACAACGTTCCCATTTCAAAACTGTAGATAATATGAATTCTTATGTGATTATTTTTGAGAAAAAAATTTGCTTCAACTTTTACCCTGTATAATACGAGTATGTATGGAATTGAAGAAATGTAATGAGACTGTTGAATAAGTTAGAGGTTTTGTTAATTGATTAATGCCATAAAATTATTGGTATCTCTCATAATTTTGGATACATTCAATTTTATATACAGGGATGACAATAACTTTTTGAAAATTTTTGGGTTTTTTGCCAAAATATTGAAAATATGGGTATATAGTGAAAGTATGTAGAACATAATCAGATATCATGTATATTTCGCCAGATATTCCAAAAAACATATCAGTTTTTTAATCGGATATGTTATTTTTCCGAAAATCCAATTTTAGTGGATTTTCTCGAATTTTCTCCTCGTCATAACTTTTTTTTCTGAAAACTTTGTGCAAAATTTGGTCAGATTAAAGCCGTGGAAACGATTAAGTGGCAAAAGGTTAATAGATAATATTAATGACAACCAGATTATGAAAGATAGAATTATTTAAAAATATTGTGACATGTCAGAGGCCAACAATGTTTCAAGAGATTTTTCATTTATTGTATTCACAAGAATCACATTATAATTTATCTCGTACTTACTTTAACAACTCCATATAAACAAATTGAGTAAACAATAATAATGTGACAACTTAATTACTGAATTGTATAATAAGATACTTATTTTCGTTTCTTACGCAATATATGTAGTTTAAGCGCTGCTATAGTATCCGTTTACATGGTAACCTAGTAAAATCGATGCAAACAATAAATTGAAAATATATTGTATGTGCAATTTCGGAAAAGAAAATGGTTTTAAATAAAGCTGGAACATATATGACAAATACGATTTTTCCTGGTATTTTAAATATTAAACATTCAAATGGTGAGTTATTATTTGCATATAGTCATAGTCATTTCTTTTGAAATCAGATTTATTTCAAATCGAAATTGTGTTAGCTGCTTTTTATTTACATTCAAGTGTAATGAGACACTCTGTCAGTGTCTTAGGCCGGGCGCAAGTTGAGACGTAGTGAACAAATGTAGGTCAACACAGCGCAAGAGAAGGCAACGCGAGAAAACTTAAAGAAGGGTTTCAGCAAATAATGACTTTATTAAAAAGTAATAAAATTAGCATCAAACGCATATCCAAGTGACCACATCGAATAAAAAGTAGCTTTAAAATTGAAAACATTTCTATATAAAGGGTGTCCCAAAAATAACGTAGGATTTAAATTTGCCGCCATTTATGCAGTAAAGTGTTGATAACCCTAAAAACAAACCGACACCTGACACTTTGGGGTTAGTAAGAATAAAGCTTTACACGATAGAATGACGTGCTTCATTATTGAACAATATTTCAAAAATAATGAAAACTTGGTGGCCGCAGTTGGGAAATTTCATATAAAATATGGTCGGAATTGTGTTTTAACTTCATCAATTGTAAAGAGATTAATTAACAAGGTATGAGAGACAGGATCCGTTGGTTATGCCAAATATACTGGTTCTCAAAAAATAAATCGTGCAAATGTCAATATCGATGCAGCGAGTAAGAGTGTCGTTGACAATCCAGGAACCTCAGTTCGGTGTCGTGGATAAGAATTGCAAATTTGAAGATGCTCTCTACGGCGCATACTCACTAAAGTTCTGCGTTAGTTGTGGAATTTAGATAGATAGAGGACGTTTTAGAATCGATACTGAGATTTTATTGAATTCTTCGAATAAAGTGGGAGGTCTACAAAAACTTTATAGTTGAAATAGAAGTGACTACTGGGCCACAACACGTGAACAAAAAGTCGAAAATTTTTCACAATATTTTTATTTAATATATTATTTTCAGATAAAAGAGTTCTTTCCAATTTACCCTTACAGATGGGTCTATACTTTAACGTCGTTCTTATACCAGTTTGGATAATCTTTATTTTTTTATTTATAAACAAAAATGTGAGTACAACTTTTTGTTATACTTGAAAATAAAATTTAAGCTTAAACACTGTTTTTAGTACTGGCATTATGATGAGCTATACAGATACTTATCATTAACCGTTGTATGCATAATAGTATGTGTAGAAATGTTGAGGCTTTATCTAGGATATGAAGGAAATCTAAAGGATAAGGTGAATTATTTTCATGGGAAAATAAAACTAACAATATATTTGCAACATAGTTATAATTTTATAATAATCTTTCTGTTTAAGATACCGGAATTGGCTGGATTTTGGATGCTCTCAGTATTGCTCCAGTTTCCTCTTCAAGGATTCCTTTTATTCAATCCCTATTTCCAAATGTGTGTAACAGAGATTGTAGTACAAAGTATTATGTTCATCTTACTATGCATACAGCTTGTCTCAGGTTACTGTGCGTTAAAATATACTCTTACCGAACAATCTAGAATGGTCCAGTCAAGGAAATCAGAAGAAAAATGTAGATGTCAAAAAGAAAAATAAAACCCATTAATAAATACGGAGTTTTTTATTTATGAGTGTATAAATATTGAATATTAGTAAAAATTCTGGAATGCTGAGACTATGTAGTACAATAACGGTATTTTCGCAGTCTTAGAATCATCCATGACACCAAACTTAGTTGTTAGAACATCTCTTCCCAATCTTTCGTTTTTTTGACCAGATTCTAGAAAATTTGGAATAATTTGAGGGTAATACTTTCATAATTCCTTCACCCAGTATTCCAAATAAAATATTTTAGAAAAATATTTGATATTATTTCACCCAAACTTTAATCATATTATTATAAATATAGTGGTGATTCGAGGTCTGATTCTTTTCTTGGCAAGACTTTTGGTAACGGAACTAAATGGGGATTATTATATAGATTGGGTTGGAGGTGAGGAAAATATGCAACCATTAATATAATTAGACAAAAAAAGACAATAACTAATAAGTAAAAACTGTATTTCAACAGCACAACTAATAATGAATAGAATGTTAACATTTAAGAATTTCCATGTTTGTTAAGTTAAATTAAAGAAAAAAATGCTTATTAATCTTCATGATTAAATTGTAATAACACAAAAATACTAGATTGAACTATTGAACTAGTAAGAAACAGCAATAAGATAAGGAAGAAAGAAGTGAAAATTTATTTTTAAAACAGTACCTGCAGATAAAATTTTTTCCGTATAAAGGTATCCATTCCATGCTAAATATTCTCTGATTAATTCATTGATCAACTTAGTTTCATCTGGTACTTTTGGAGGATCTGGACTTTCAAAATCTCTATTTATAATTGCCATAACACTAGCTCTTATTTCACCATTCAGCCTTCCAAGGGTACCATCTTTTTCTAACGATTCTTTAATAGCTTATAAAACAGATAGAATTGTGAAGGGTGACAATAATAATAATAAGTATTCATTCTAAATAATTCCAATTACATTTAAGTAAATTGTATAAGCTTAAAGAAAAATTGTCATGTTTGTTTAAAATTCTTACCATCTAATAAATCATTTTCTGTTGCATCTCCCATATTTCACTCGAGTAAAATTGACAAATAATAAACAGTATTTTTATGCCATTTTGTCTGCATTACCACCTTGTTTGTATTTTAGTTTCGTTGCTAGGATATGTCGATATGTTTTATAATAAATCGCATACTACACTTCGGGTAAAAATGCTAACGAAGAAAACTGTTTTTTTTAAATGCTGATCATCATTGTTTGGACGATTCCAAATTAAAAAAAAATGAAACTTAAACTCCATAAGAAAATAACACAGAAGCGAATACATTCTTCGAAAAACATCAAGTAAATGGGTTTTGACATCGTGACAGTAGTTTACAACAAAATATACTCTGGTTAGGTTTTACTTAACGCGAAAAATGCCCTAACTCCGCGTTCCATCCACCTAAAAACCGTTATAGATACAGTAGATAAGCGTTTTACGCGCACATTATGGCGGCTTAAAGTGTATTAACAGTTCCGAATAAATACTCCGCAAGGTATAATTCTACATTAATTCCTGTTAAGTTATGGTTCAATTTTTAACAAAAATGACGGGACTTTAATGTGCTAGTTTCGCGATTGGATTGCCGTTATTCTGGTTATAAATTGTTGATATTTTCCAACTGTACAATTTGCGTACTCAATCACAATCGTGTTAACACCTTTCTCCTCAAACACCAGATAAATATTTGGGTTTCTGTTTCAAAATAGTGCTTTAAACACAAACTGTAGAATTGAGGTTATGTAGGCATCTATTTCAAATATGTAATACTCCTATATGGACAGTTGGTATGAGAAAAAACGTCTCCACATTGCAATATTCATTTTCTCTCTCGCTCGAGACACTTTATTTATACTGCGCATGCTTGAGAATGCGCAGAGACGAGCTGGAACATCGAGGGATAGAGAAATCGTTGCCATTCTGTCTTCCTTAGTGGGAACAGCTTCCATTAATAGAAACTGTTCATATAGAAGTATGACTTATTTCATTTTATTTCAGTTCTGAAATTGTTAGTAACAGTTCCGTGTTCGTGGATCACATCGATTCAGTTAATCAGTGATTAAATTCACAATAAATCAATATCTAGAATGGGTTCGTAAACAAGCATGCGCTTTACATTGATCCTAAATTGGTTATAATCGTACAACGTAGCCTGAGAGAACCACCTCAAATCTCTGCAATGAAAACCAAAAATATTTTTTTGTTTCGAATATAATTATTTAGGTATCAAATATAAAACCCCAGATACTTTAGTCGATTTTATTATTTCACATAGGATATTATGTATTGTATATTCTTTACGACTTCGCAATTAAGCACATTTCACTACAATGAAGGCACAGAAATTTTTTTTCAAAGTGTGTCGAGGTAAAAATTCTGAAAATGTTACATGCCAGTAGAATGACGCCCCTCAGTGTTTAAGTCACACAATCGTATGTAAAGTGTCCTCAGCAATCGAGATTATTAAATTCTTTTAAGGTTATATTGTTACTATAACGTTGTACCTGTTTGGAACTGAAATAAAACTTCATTAAACTTTCAAAAAATTTTTAATTGCTAATATAATGAACATTTTATAAGAGTGATTATATTGAGTCCCTAGAATAAATATGAATTTGATATTTATTAGAATTGCATAGGCGTCAAATAACATTTTAAATTCAAGTATAAATTACACTTAGTTGTCTCTACAGAATAGACCAAAAAGCTAAACAATTATGGATGGAAAATAGATTCGTAGTAAGTAAGAATTCTTTCTCTTTAACAAATATTGGCCACTATTACAAAATTAATTCTATGTTGTAAATAAATTCCAATTTACAAAAATATATGTTTTAGAAACCTCTAATTTTACGAATTGGCACTTTTAGTTTCAAATTTTTATTAATTATAGTAAAGTAGTGATCATTCTACATTATCATAATACAGGTTATCTCGTAATTTATTTGAAACACTGAAATATCAAAACAAATTTCAAAGAAAGAAAATTTTAAGTTGAATAATTTCATCAATGCGGTCATTAGACTACAATATGATTATAAATTAAAGGATGAAGTACAAAAGGGCTTATAATTATTATTATAACAGATTAAAATTTGTTTGCAAATGTATTGTGGGTTGTCTAAAATCGATTGAAATTTGAGTGAAAATTATTACTAAGCTAAATTACAGACACTGCGATTATAAAATAAGAACAGAAAAAAGCAAAATAAGACAAAAAATGAACTAAATTTGAAGTAAATAATATAATTCTCATTACTAGAACCCCGAAAAAAGCTAATAGATTTGGAAAATGAAGGTATTTATGAAATAACGTGTGGTGATTAAAATAAAAATTACATTGGGCATATGAAAATATTTGGCACATAAGAAAGAAGGGCTTACACACAAATTTTGGTAGATACTTTCATCTGGACGTTAACTGTTCTGTTTTTTCATTTATTATAATAATATTTATTCTTCTTTGAAAATGATGTTAATAATTTTTTTCTTAAACTCTGATTAACAGCTAAAAATACTTTCTATCTAATACTCTTTTTAATTTAAACAGTAACTTGTTCTTTTAAAATGCATCCTATGGTATCTTCAACGAAAATTAAATAGTTTTGATTATCAGTTAAGGAAGTAATATCCTGTGGAACTTGGAAAGAAAATTTTAGAATTCTTCCATCGAAAACCCAACTTCGCAGCACTAGTTCTTTACTCAAACTTCTTACCTCAACAACTCTGATACCTGCTGTCGATTTAATCAATTTGTTTATTGGGTCGAATGATAGTAGTGACGATTGTTTTGTGATGCTTGTGTTAAACCACCTAAAAAAAAAAAATAAAAATCCAAACAGAGTTTGAAAACATGTTTTGAAGGTAACAGTTTTTTGTAACAAAAGATGAATAACTAAACTTTCATGAAAAAGTAAATGCGTGGCTTAACTCTAAAATCAGGCAATAGTGGTAGTGACCGTAACAAGTAAAGGGGACGAAATTAACGAATCAAAGAAATATTATAATGTTATTAAAAAGGAATTCAAAGATGTGGAAATATCAATGGAAGGGTAGTATATTTAAATAAAAATATGGAAATATCCTTACCTGTGATAGCAAAGTATCACAGCACAGCTTTTGGTCAAAATAGTATCATCAGTATCTTCAAACTTCTTTATGATAGTAAATTCTTTCTTTTTGTTTTCTTTACGTAATCTTTCGAATAAACTATCAGGTTCGAACTCTTCCTTGAACTCGATTTTATCTTGAAAGGGTCTCTGTGCCTCAATGTGTTCATTAGAAACGTCTATATTTGTAAAAACTTTATAAATGTTATCGAAACCTCTTCCCATGATTCCTTCTTCTGTATGACCCAAGTCAAATGTGTGGAGAAGTTCATGCAGAACAGACCCTAAAGTCGTTGAAAAACAAGCTCCCAAAGTTCCCCTGGAAATAAAAATATTTTCAAATAAAGATATATATTTGCCTCTTGTTGTTTGTCCATATTTGATAGTTTGAGTAAACTTGACAAATATATTGTCATGGGGTTTGAATAGACTCAAACAATTGATCGGATCAAACTTTCTGGGTCCTCGCTGCAAAGCTCTAAAAATCGCTCGAGCCTCTATCTTGCATTAATATTTGTCAAAATTAAATGCTTAGACCTTTAGAACACTTGTTTTGGAAATGCCCGTCTGTGCTGCAATTTCTTTTGTTTTTAAGCGTCATTCATCTAGAACAATTTCTTCCACTAATTTATAGAGTCGCCACAATAATAGGTGTCTCCATACGTGGGTCACAAGTCACCGTAAACAGCGTCCATTTTGTTTTTGTTAATTCTTCTTTTAGTCACTGACGCGTGCATAAACACAAACTGTATATTTTTGAAGGATAAAAATTTAGAAATATGGCGAATGTGGTAAACATTCACCAAAATTTGAATTTTCACTCAAAACTAATAAAGTAACTGGCAATCTCACGTAGGTTTCTCAAAACCTAATTAGAGTTCCGGTCCCATCCGGGAGCGGAGTGTCTCCTAGATTGACAAGCCTATTGGACAACTCGGTAGTGAAGGGGGTATGAATGCTCTCATTAAAAAGGATAATTTTGTTGGGGTATTGAGTTATATTTCTGATTAGAAGGTCGGTGTCGACGGCAAAGTCTCCAATGAAATTTGAATTGTCAGTTGGAGTAAAGAAAGTTTGATATTTTAAAAGACGGCGGCGTTGTCTTTTGGATGAAATATTCTAACCTCGTTTTATTTGGTCTGTAAGCCTCTAAAATTGTTTCCAAAACGCACAACTTTTTCTGGTCCACAGGGGCTGTGGTGGACTCCCACTTTCTCTGCTTTTCAGTATGACCCGGACATTTAGACTTTATACATTCGAGATATGGCTCTTCAGCAGATTTCTGAAGAACCATTTACGTGTTCACCGTGTCGAGACGGAGGATGAGATAAATCTAAGTTGATGAAGCTTCAGTTACAAAAAGGCATTGATGTAGATGGTGATAACTTTGAACATAGATAAAATAATTTTCCCGAAAAGATTTTATTGGTTTTCAGAATATATAATAATCGTTTCAAAATAAAAAAAAACATATATACTGTCAGATCAAAGAGCAGATTGTTAGTTTATAATTTAGTATTTATAAAAAACTACCTGTAGCAACTGTCATCTAAAAATTGAGTTCTGTCCACCAAATCACTAGCTTCAAATCTAGGTATAATTTCTTCGAAAGTTTCCGGCCAAGTATAAAGACAAGCTGTTCCAAATAATGCTAATCCACCTCCACCTAATGCAACGTAACCTTGAGTTATATCCAAAAGGTTCTCATGAGATTTGGTTATCCCTTCTTTGTATTTATTACCACAATATTTGGTACACGATAAGAAAGCTAAAAACTTTTTGTTTTCACATCCTAAACTGGATTTCATGATTTCACGTCCTAAAAACTTTTCACATTTTAGAAAAAAATAGTTAAAATGCTGTAGCGAATTTCACCTATGTTTTGCCACAATTTAGTTTGACTCATACTTCTTGCATTCGAACAACTCAATTGACTTCTGAAAACTTGACAGTCTCCAGTTAATAAGAACGTTTTTCTACCCAATCCATGTTCGTACAATTTTTCTGCAGTGACACACTGTAATAATTTTGAGCAAACAGTGATTCGTTTACAAGCACTTTCTATGGTATTGTTTTCCCATGGTGGGGCTTGAAAACAACCATCATGGTCTTCACATATCACATACAATGGTATCACAGCAGTCTCTGATATAACTGGAAAGCAAAATGGATCAAAATAAGTACGATATTGTTTTTAAATTACGTAGATTGAAGTAAATAAATGATTAGCTATATCCTGCCATCAAAAATAAGTAAAATAAAAACCTTCACCCCCTCTAGTGCTTTTATAATGCTTGAATTGTTTAATTGTAAAAGTATTAGTTAATAAAAGTACTAACTGGGAAAATATTCCAAAATGAGTGAAAAAAATTCGCAGCAATACTTGACGATAATTTTATTTTTTCCATTTTGTAATTCCACCAAGAATTTAAATTTATCGTTAATAAGACAGGTAGAAAAGAAATCGTGGTTACTATTTAAACATAAATAAACGTTAGATTTTTCCTGATTTTGACAAGACGAACTAGTAGCATGCTGTACACTGCCAGTTATTTTGATTATAGGATAAGTGACAGCATCTAAATTGCTGAAATTACTGATCTTAATATTGTGGTGATTCATAATCTGGAAAAGAAAGTATTTATATAAGTATAAACCATTGCAGTTTTACATTTTTGAAAATTGTAACATGTTTGTATCGGTTACTGCGGTTGTGACGTAGAAAGTAAGTAAATACTGAAACGTGGTCGCCGCGTGTCGCCTTTCAAACGCCATTCTGTTGTTGTAAGTGGAGGTAATTAGTTGTTTAGTGCGATTTACGTTTTTGTAAGGGTTTCAAAGAATATTCTAATTGAAATGATGACCTAAATAGGATTTATCGAAGCAAGATCTGACAATCTACCTAAGGTAGATGCATTCATGGTTGCTACGTTCTTTGGTAATAATCAATTATTTACTTCGGCTGAAAGACGTGGAGTAAAAGCAGATACGTAGGTACTACAAATTAAACTTTATTATAGTAACGTCATTATCACATTTGTTTGCTTGAACTTCAATAAAATGTAGTCATAAAGGTGATAGCTTTGAAGGTTTTTTGTCGTTTTAATGCCAACGGACGCGGTGTTTCACGAAATGCCCTTTTCCGGTATTTCTGGCAATCGATTTGGTTGAAACATCAATTTAGTTTCCACATCATATAATTTTCTAAATCTGTTTCCAGTAAAAAGTTACAATAAGTTAACATTTTTTAAATACCGATAGATAAAACTTACATTAAAATGTTCTTCACAAACATATACTGGGTTCCCAGGTTTGTCGCTCGCATAATCCCTTCTTATAGATTTAAATCATTGTTTTTGACGCTTTTTCACTTGAGGAACTCGCACGAAAACTTTATTTGGTGTTTTTATACTAGTGTTTGTACATTCTGGTACAATGTACCAATGATACGTCATCTTGTATTTTACAAAATTGAATACTCACAGCCGTGCGAGTGATTTTCAAAATAATCCCGAAAACTCTGTTTAAACTGTATTTACTTCTAACCTTACTTAAGTCTGTTTACTTACTTTCTACGTCACACTAAGTCAAGTGACAACAAATGCATTTTGGCGCGTGATTTAGGTATTTAAATTATTTATTTTTTTATGAACTAATTTAAAAATTAAAAAATAGTGTGTGATTAAGAACGATATACTAAACGTAGTTAAGGTGTAAAAAAAGTGTGCCAGGACCCTATTGTCGAAAGTCGAGTGCCGTTTCACATTAAACGCGTATCATTTCGTACACGGACCTACGTGGAGTCCGTAAGTCGTCATACCGGCAGCGCCTCACGATAAACAATTAGCAAAGTAGATAAGCAGTTTCGTGAGCCTTGTATTACAAGAAAATCCACAAAATCCTGTTTAACGTAGTCCCAAATCATCCTGAAAATATTAGAACTACCCCAACATAAAGTCGTACCAACTTTGAAAAACGTATATCCTGATCCAGCAAACCCACAAGTTCCTGCGAATACAATATGGTTTCAGTAAAGTGCACCGTACCTTTATCAAATCAACGTTCGACAGTATCTGAATCATTTCTTCTCCAAATCGATGGATAAGGAGTCGCAGATCGATAGAATGGTCAGTAAGATCTCCATTAGACATATGTGGGTGGTCAAATATTAAAAAAACTTCATTTCGTTTTCCTGTAGCTTAGAATATAAGGTGAATTCTTTCGCTAACCCATGATCTTTGTCTTCTTCGCTTTATGAATCAAGCTACAGCTACAGGATTTTTCGGAAACTATATTGCGGGTTCTAATCCAGAACGAGATTTAGATCACAGTTTCCGATTTCGTTGAAAATTGAAAAAATTATAAGAACCTGATTTTTATTACTTCTTTGTTCGTTAATTTTCTATGATTTTTATTCAGTTGTATTATAAATGTTGTTATCTATCAATTACGGTGCTCATGAGAATAGGCTAGTTGACAAAATTTAGAAATTGGTTTAAAACTAACTATAGCTTAGCATCTATTTCACCCCAAAAATATATATTATTTTAAGAAAAATAGATTTTTTTCATTAGTATTTTGAGTTTTTGGAAATGAATTTGAAATTGACCGCGAAAAAGGCCAAGACTGTCATGGCGTCTTGAATTACGTCACACCTCGCGAAACAGCTACGTTTGTTTATGAGAGTCAATTGTGTTTTTTGATAAATAATGAATTCCTCGTATTATAAATACTGTATAGTGCCCCAATGTGAAAGTACAACAATAAAAACGCCTGACAAATTTTTCATACACGTTCCAAACAATAAAGGAATACGAAGAAAGTGGTTAAAAATGGCAAAGAGACAATATACTCTTACTTTATCAACTAATTCCACAAATTATTTCTGTGAGGATCACTTTGATGTATCAAACAAAACTCTAAACAAAGTCTCTATTTGTAAATGTATAGTAAAAGGAATGAATTTTGCAAAATCTACCATAATATACCACACATAACATACAAAATGTTATGGCTTAATTAAGTTGAAGTTATTGAAAGTTTGTATTCGCTAACCTCAAAATCGGTTAAGTATTTTCATTCCATAGTGGGTAAATGCGACTCTCTGACTGGTAAGTGCTAATTAAATAAGACTTTGTTTATTCTTCACATAATACTTACATATAAGTAGGTGTTCATTGCAAAAAATTTGCTTTCTTGAATTCTGATTTCATGGCAAATTATACCTGTCTTTCAAGATTAAGCTAAAAACGAACTTTATTAATTCAACAATAATTGCTGAAAACACTTTATACGTAAATGACAGCTACAACATAGCGTTTCGCGAGGTGTGACGTCACTCTTTTCTGATTGGTGTTTAATGTCACGTGATTAATTGCCTTGTCGATTTTATTTTCCAAAACTATTAATAATCTTTTATTATTTTTGTTTCTGTTTTTATTTACTAATTATCATGGTTAATCATTAGAAACTCAAAGCCATCCGATTTATTTTTACTGGATACAATCCTATTAATAATATACAGCCATTCAAGTTAAAAAAGATCATAGACAAATGAATCAACCCGTCAGCTGATCGCATTTAACCAGCTGTCCAATAGGCTAGAAAGGATCATATCATAAGTTTTAAAACATTCAGATCATGAATCATGATCTGGTTCACCCGAACATAGTTTCCGAAAAGTCGAGATATGACAAATGAAATGAAAATATAGTACAGACGACACATCCTGACTCCATGTGAAACAGCACTAACACTATTTTAATTTTCATTTAAAACTCCATCTGTCAAAAATAATTCCTATTTTCGTAGTTGTGAGAATATAACAAAACATTTTCTTTTTTGAAGTATATTTTAGTTCTGCTAGTGACTGCTAGATGTCACTGCTTATACTGAATCTATTGATTCGTTAAAATGAACAGCATACCGTCGATTTTAGTACTGAATAACTCGTCTTAATATAAATTAACAGTCTGGTATGTTGTAAATTTAACTAGTAACGTAAATATAGAATTAATAAATATAACTTACCAGTTTTGAGGATTATATGATATGATAATAACATTTATTGCCAGCATGCCTGTAAAGTGTGGTATAAACTGAGCATTCTCGTATTCATAATAGATCGATTGCCTCGCTTCCATTGTTCCGGATGTGCCAAGCGAGCGCAGTGGTACAGTCTACAGGATGATTTAGTTCGATGGATTGTTACATATTTCTTTGCATTTGAAAATTAAGTTAAAGTTTTTTTGATTTATAATGAAAAGTGAGTATAAGGCTGTCTAAATACGCGTTTTCGGATCGACTACAACGATAAAAAACGGTGGAAATATATTTTTTTCAATCTAGTCATTCAAAACTAATATTTTATTCCTAAATTATGGTCTATTTTATGGATGAACGGGTAATAAAATGAAGAAGTATTCACATTCCACAGCTATCCTTATAAAAGGTTATCTACCTGATCAACCACTATCAGTTAGCCGTCAAGCGTCAACGATACACATTTTCATAAACAACAAACAACGTTAATTCTACCTAAAAATGGACACAAATGATAAAGTTACTTAAGAGGTCACCCTATTGCGACAAGGTCAGAGTCAGCGAGAAGTGACCAGTGTGCTGAACAAATTCCAGTCTGTTGTTTCCAGAGATTATCGTCGTTATCAAAAGACTGGTATCTTCTATCAAAGACGCGGTTCCGGTTAAAAAAGGTGCACATTGATTCATTTTCAGCACATTGGTGAGAAATCGAACCCTTGTTGGTGGTCCAACAAGAGCTGAAAGAAATGCGAGAGGCTTTAAGTGGCTGGACAGTCAGAAGAAGACTTAAGGTAGCTAATCTTAAGTCAAAAAGGCCAGCTACTGGCTTCAATTTTAACCCCAGTCCACCGAGCAGTTCTTCTACGATTTACCGGAGAACACGTTAATTGGATTGACGAACAATGGGGCTCTGTTCTTTTATCAGACGAAACCAAAGTGTGCCTGCATGGTAGCGTAAGAAGAGAACGAGTCTAGAGAAGATCTGAAGAAAAATTCGCGTAATGGCTTTGAAGAAGTTTCTTGGATGGTTTGGTTGGGCTTTTCAAAGGAATTGAAACCGACTTTTTATTGAACCTTTTAACCGATATACAGAAGAAATTTTAGGGATCACGTTGTTTCCTACGACAGTTTCATTGACGAAAACTTCATCATAATGTAGGACAATGCCCGTCCACATACTCCCTGCTCCGTAATTGAGTATATTTACGGGATGTCGAACTTGCCGCTATGGCTTCACTGGACGTAGCCCGGACTTAAATGAATGAACGAACTTAAGAGAAAAGCTCGTGCTAGAAATCATGCACCAGTCACGAAATTAGACTTCAAAATTGCGTTTACTGAAGAATGGGATGGCGTCGAAAAAGATGGAGAAAAGACCTACGAAGAAGCGATTGGAGGCTGTTATTAGGGCCAGGGGAAAGAGGTCGAAAGATTGATAGGTTAATATTAAATAAATTATTATTCCGACGAATTTAGGCTTGTATTTTCTTTACTGGTAATTATAACCCTTTATGAGTGCTTAGGATTTCTTTCGTTTAATAACAACATAGACCGCTCATTATAAAGCTAAGACTAATGGCTTCAAGATGCTGGTGTCAGAAAAAGAATGGAAGCTGTAAAGTTTTTACTAGAGACTTTTGGCCGGTAGCGTGCGATTTGAGTCACGTTTTTATATATTTTTTAACGTTAATTAAAATCGCTTATGAAAAACTTATTTGTTATTGCCACTGAAGTAATAATTAAATCTATATTAACATATCTTTTTTTCCAGCACATGTTCCGATTGAGTATAAACATTCTTCAAGTTAACCTTCAAACTAGACGAGCACTTGTTCGATTTTTAAAAATTTTACTCGTCCTTGTCCTGAATTCTAAAAAGATTTTGTATGTTAATCATATTTAAATATAAATAATCACATATATTTGCTCGATTACATTAAAAATTTTATATTCCATAGCCTACGATTGCTAGAGACTTGGCCCTTCCTGAAACCGGGACTATGTGATCCAATACTTCCTTGTCCAATCCAGTAAGGATGAAATGGAGTTTCAAAGAGACCGAAGCAAAGCACTTTACTACAGTGCCGACAGACGTGATCTGAAGAAAGCCGAGGACACAGAACCATTACCACAGAATGATAAGATCGAAGATTGTGGCTTTTGTTTTTCTTAAAGATCAGTTTAGAAGCATCTAGGTAATCATAAATCACTGGATTGAAGAATAATTGTAATGGATATTACGGTTTTTACTCATCGTTCTTATTGGGTAAATCAGTGAGACGAGAGGAATTAGTGCATTTTTATGTCATTCCATACCTCGACCATTTACCACTAAGATAGACCGATCTGTCTCCAAGTGAACACAGGCTAGCCGACTGTCGTTTCAACGACTTCCAACCGATATATATCCGACGCCGATACGGAAGTTGGATCTTTTCACATTCACTTTCTTCTGTCAGTTGTTGAGTAATCGATACCAGACCTTCATTCGTTACATGGGTGATGGATAGCAAAAAGCTTATAGCGTTTAGGGACAGAAGAAAACATATAATGCACTAGGTTCATCCAATCAGTCAATGCAGAGAACAGTTGTGGCGTTCATTTCACTTTATGAAGATTTATGAAATGATGGGGACAAGTTTTTTAACTATTTTAGGATGAGTTTCCTCTCCTTTGTCCGGTTTGCTTAGCCGACCAATGGTGGTTGTCCTTTTCCAATGGAGGTATCGTTTAACCAGCCCCGACATTTGTAGATAACGTGTATACGCTCTTGAATAATCTTCGACCCCGATGTAGTGTCTCGACGTCGGTTGAGTGGAACTGGCCTTAGCAGCGCCGTCCTAAGAACCGAACTTAGGTTAATCAATTTAGTTTTTTAAGAGTCGTATAATGAATATAAAAAGCTAATAATTAATTGAACAATACGTTTTCATATATCACTAATTGATATGGGTGTTTTTTTGTTTTATTAGTGTTTCTATTTCAGCAAAAATACTAAGTGTAAATCGTAGTAAAGCAAATCTATAGACATTTTTGGTTCTAAAAATGAGATTTAAATATGATATATTATAGATAGGCAAAAATTCAATCAGGTATAATATTTCAAAGGTGACAGGAAGACTGGTACCAGTTTCCTTTTATTCTGCTGTTTGAAACGAATGATTTTACGCTTCGAAAACACAAATTACAACCTTCATAAGATTAAAAATAACACTTGAATAAACGATTACAGAACAATAGAAATTTTATAGTTATGTCACTTCAATTAATATGTACATTATCATCTACTATATCACAGTTGTCTTACATCACAGTAAACATTCTATTTTTATATATTAAATACATATATATAAAAAAAAACAATAGCGATAATGAAATTTCCACAATTACATTAAGTGCGTAGTTTAAAATAATCATTTCAAAATATATTTAAATGTTTTTGTTGCTAAATCGTCTTGATTTTAGGTCTCTTCTGATTGATACTTAGTTTTTAAAACAGGTAAAAAATTGAGGCGTTTCGATTTATTTCGGTCATTATCCAATTATGATGTGACATTAAGAATTTGCATAATTATATTAAATGATCTATTTATTAATATAGCAGATTCCATTTGCTCTAGGAAATTTCTAGAAATAGGCAGATTCAGACATTGGAATCAACCAAAAAGTAGGAAATCAATTAAACAAGTTTTCGTCGCTCAAACATTTCAATAAAATCGCGTGAAAATTATACCACACGTATTCCAAAAAACCGACTCCATGAGTTTACCTGCAGATGGAATGGTCTTTGCCTTCTTTGGAACCGGTTCTCCATTTTCAGTCTATTATTTTGATTGTTCTTTTGTTTCGGATATGAAGTGTTGGACCCAAGTTTTATCCCATGTTTTACCAGACAATCGATGGAAACATCTTCACGGCGCTGTTTTTCTTCTATTGTGAGCAAACGCGAAGTCCATCTTGCGCACAGCTTTCTCATGTCCAAATTTCAGTTAATAAGCCTAAAATGCCTACTATGTCTACTAGCTCGCGCACTTTTAGTCGACGATCCGCTTTGTGGATTTTCTTCAACATATCTGGAGTCGTCACTTCATTTGGTCAACAACTGGTTTTCGCTGATCGTACGGCCTCGTTTATGCTCTGCTACTCAATATTTTACTGTTTATAACAATCTCACCCAAAGTAGAACTTAGTTCAGCTTTTATATTGGTTGAGCCAAGGTCTTTCAAATCAAAGAATTGTATCATATAACGATGACCAATTTTTTCCATGTTTACAAATTTATTAATTAACTAGGACGTTTCTGAGAAGTAGAAGAGGATGCACTAGACTTGTTGATGCTACAGTGGCATCCAGGATGTAGAAGAATTGGAAGGCCCATATCAAAGTGGTAAAAAGAAGTTGAAGAGGAACTAAATAGAATGGGAACCAAGCGATGGAAAGAGAATACCAAGAACAGGACTGTTTGGACAATAATCAGCGATAGAGTAGAATAAAGATATAATGGAGATTGATATGTACTAGGATTATTTAAATAATATTTTTATTCATAAACTGATCGTCTTCAATAATACATTTTGTTTCTAAACTAGGAGGTTTTGGTATAGATTTTCAGTCGTTAATACTTGGACAGATTTATAATCCATAAAATGATCTTATTCATTGATTCGTAAAAATTTGGTTCAAGTATTTTGATTTGCTGGATCTAGATATAAGTTTGTCAAAGTTCACACGACAGTATTTTGGAGCAATTCTAAATATTTATTTCCATTCAATTTACTATCATTGAAGAAGGGACTAAACGTTAACAGGATATTGCAGATGCTATTCTCTCATCCAGTGAGGACTCTGATTAGACCAATGGCGTTAATTTTTTTGATCAACCAAGACCATGAAATGTAAATATACTCTCATTAGAAACCAAATATCTTCTAATTGGACCAAATTGCCATGATTTCTTCACAAAAATACGTTTTCCTATCGAAATAGAGTTCTATCATCTTCTCATCTCTTCGTGTGATGTCATTTTATAAGGATGCATTTTACATTCCTTCAATAATGGGTGTGTTGGTAATGCTGCTACTTTTCGACCAGAATTACGCGGGTTTTTTGAAATTCAATCGTAATATTACTTACTATATTGGCAGGTACTTTTTTTATCTGTTTTAAATGATCATACTCGCGAAACTGTTTTTCTATTCTACTAATTGCTGCAGGCAGACAACAAACTGTTTAGCCTTGAGCTTCAAATGAAAATAAACAGAATTTTGTTGAATTTTTTTAATTCATAGTAGGAAAAAGGAAGGCTGGAATAGGTTTTGTTGTTAAAGATAGATAGAGGACATTGTACATGAATCGAATCTTCGAGAGAATTCATAAAACAAAGTAATACATGGAAGGGTGAATTAAAAATAACAAAGTTAGTATTGGACCCTGTCACATGACATTTTTTTGGAAAAAAATGCGAAATTAAAAATACAAATCGATGCCCGAGCATTCTTCCCAACACGTTCTCATTAATTTAGAAATCTACTTGGTTGTTCCATATTTATTTTGGGGAGAACCACCCACTATTATCACTTTCATTTTGGTTATTTTCTTTGCATACCAAACGCATTTGTGCTTTTTTTGAGCTCCTAATATTTAACTGGTATGATATCTAATCGATATTTCTCATAATAGGATTATTTTGGGCTAAGGTGATTTTTTTAACAATACTAATATTAAGAAAACAAATAACGATTTCATATAAAAAAGACTTTTTGTTTTCGTAGTCATTATTCATGAAAGTATACGTAAGATAAAGCAATCCTATTTGAACAATAATTTTCAATTGTCATAACCGAATAAACTAATCATTAATTACGCATAATATTGCACTATTCTTATCATAAAACTAAGTTTCAATTGACCCGTAAAAATAACCCAATGAATCCATAATTTTGTAATCGGATGTAACATCTGCGCCTATTATTTTTTGATAAACTGGGAATAACCAGAAATAACAATAATATCCTTTAGATACAATGATGATTTGAAATAATAGAGAAAATTCAAAACATACGATTGAAATTACATGTTTTTATCTGAAAGTGTCACGTCATCTTTGGATATCTGAGAAAATATTGACAAATCTTGGTAGTTCTCTTACTTTTGTCAGTGACATACGAGGATGGTCCCAAAAGTACCTGGCTTGACACAGAGATGGCGGTAGTTGCTTGAAAAATACCTCCGTATTAGAAAGTACACTATGCGAACATATTGCAACGTTTGAACGAAGAAATCAAGCTAAAACGGCCGCATTTGGCTAAGAAGAATAAAGTGTTGTTTCATCAATGCACCAGCTAACACATCCGTTATTAGAAGGGCCAAAATTAATGAATTAAAGTTTGAATTGCTACCTCATGCACTCTATTCGCCAGATTTAGCCCCCTCGCATCATTTTGTAATGAAGAGGATGTCGGCAGTTAATCCTCGTATAGTAAATTTTACAACGAGCGTATAGTTCATGTCAAACAGCTGCACTAAAAGTGATCATAAATCTTCCACCTTTTCATATAGTACAGTAAAATGTGGCCATAAGATTATAAAGGAAAAGCCGTCCTTAAAAAATGATCATACCTGAGATAAAATACTGCAAAAGTTTAGCTCTGAAAAAAAAATTACCTCAATACTAGGCTGTAGAAGCAAATGAAGAGAAATGTCATCAAATGGTATACGAATGGCTACAAAACAGCAGACAAAGCTGGAATAGGAATGAATGGGCCTAGAACCAAACAAATGTGTCCAGTTCAATCTAGAAAGTAATTATCACGAGATCATAATCCTGTCCGATAGCTAAGCAGCCATTAGAGCTTTAAGCACCAATGTCATAAAATCCAAACTATTTTGGACTGGGCAAGAAAATTAATTTGGACAGATTTAATAAAGTAGGTATAAACAAAGTCTGCACAGGAAGGACCTGAACTCTTTTGTGGTGTCAACTACAGAGCAGGAGAGAAAGCATTGGAAAAGAAAATAGATAGCGGTAAGACTAGTTACTTAGGTTGAGGAAACTATAACCAAATAATATCTGTTTGGATTATAGATTAGGTAACGGTGTATTTATAAAAAAAAAAAACTAAATACTTCATCAATTTCTATTAGAGTGTCGGAGGTATGTCAATGTTAAGGATCGGAGAGGACTCAACTACCTACTTCATAATGTTCCTCATTTTGGATTTTATTATCCATTCTATACATAAATCTATACCTGGTGGTATAACCTGTAGCTCGAAAATATATTTTTTGATAAGGTTAACATGTGTTTAATAGATGTTTTAAATTAGGAAACTTAACTTGCAAAACCATATCGAAATAAATATTATAAAAGTATATCTTGAAAAAGGAATTGACAACTTTTTTTCAAAATAAAATGAAAACCATTTGAGATCTTTCAAAAACTTTATTATCGGATTGAAATACATTTAAAACATTTATGAATGGAACTCGACTTCGCTCATATGGCCACGATTGCAGTAGTAGATTCGTTGGACCCAATTTTCTATGACTCGGCCACAAATTTTGCCGAAACGACTGCTATAAAATCTAAAGGCGTGAACGAGGCGACCAATCGACTGGTCCATTTCTTGAGATAACACGCTCATCAAACTTGTTCTTCAATAAATTGATTGTAACGTGTTCTGTGTGATTTATGGCGCCGCACCAAACAATTATCTTTTGTGAATGAAGTGGTTTTTCATTAAGCACATGTGGATTTTCACTCGCCCAATACCGCATATTTTGTTTATTGACAAACCCAATGAGCTTCGTCACTGAAAATGATTTTGCGATGAAATTGAGAAATTCCAGAAACCAATCGGAGAGCGTACGTCTTTTCGAATGGTCGGCTTCAATTCTTGAGTGAGCCTGATCTTGTATGGGTGTAAAGTAAGATCCTTACGCAAAATTCGCCATAAAGAGGTCTTGTCGATGCTCAACTCTTGAGAACGCCGTGGAATTGACTGATTTGTATCATTTGTTACGGACGTTTCAACGGCAGCGATATTTTCGACACTTCGACCAACCCGTAGTCTCACTGGCACGGCAACATCACACAACTAATATGTAGACTCAAATTTTTTACTAAACTTGTAACTGACTGTCTACTAGGTCGAGAATTATGACCGAAAATCGGAGTTAACGCTCTTAAAGTAGCGGCCACCGAATCGGAATTTCTGTAGAAAATTTTAAAGATTTTCAGTTCCTTCGTGTAGTTTACCATAATGAAAAGGTTATGTCTACTGAATAAACTGACAATGACAGTTCGATGTTAAATGAAAAGGTGCGTTCACAAACGAAATTGAAAATTGTCAAGTCCCTATTGGAAAAGCCTGGTGGCTGTTATTTCCGAGGATGAAAATTACGCTGTAAGTTGAAAAATGATTCGAAACATTCTAATGTTTTTATTTCTAATCAGTCTATTTTAATCATTAATTAAACATTTTCATTATAATAAAAACAGCTGAACAAAATATTATATATACATAACAAATAGATGCATGCCTACCGTTTAAATTTACTTTCTGATAAAATTAATCGTGATATTAGTGCAGTTAGTTATATTTACTACTTATGATGTTAACTCTCGATCAAAATTGAATTGCATTTAAAGTATAAGTATTTGATGATGTTTGTCGAATATTCCATACGTTTTAGGATTCTTCTCCACCAACTGGAGTATTTTATTTGTCGTAATCATGAAGATTTAGTATATGTTTGATTATAGAGTTCCGTTGAATCTATGGGTAATAATTTGACAGATGTCGCTTTTAAAATTTTTGCAACCTCCGACAGTTTGTTTACTTTTTTGTCACAAATAATATTTTTAATTAAATCAAATTCACATTTTGTGGGCTCGATGTATGCCTTCTACTCTTGTTTTCCTACTGATCAAGTTAGATTCAATAAAATGTGTATCTACTGAGAGAAGTGAGAATCTAGTGGAACAGTTATCATAATTCAATCGCGACGTACTATAGTCTATTTCAGAAAGGTATAGAGTAATAAAATGGGAAATTCCGTCCAGTTCGGCACAATTTCGGTGTCGCCCATAGGTGTAGTATTAGGAAAAGATGTTTTCTGGCCTGAAGTATCAATATCGGAATATTGTGTAGGGATTACTTAGGTAGTAGATTATACAGTTACGTTTTGCGTTTAACAGTTACCGTTTAACCTTCTATTAGTGCCTCTGCCTAATTCCAACCCTATTTCAGATTAGGCATTCCTTTTCACGAGTATCTTACCGGCACGCCTTTGGCACACTATTTTCAGTGTTTGTGACTGGATAACAATAGGCTAAACCCATATATTGACCCCAACTCGGGTGGTACTACCTGCACTTGATAAAAACGAAAAATTTTACAATGAAATCAATGGCAAACTATGAAAGTGGCTGAAATATTCGTTTGGTCACTCTGTGGTCCCTTTACATACCTAATGAGGTTTTATTACTCTATACCTCTCTGAACTAAACTATATAGTATGTATGTTTACACTGGTAGATTGATAAAAAAATGTGTACCTCGATACACGAAAAAAACACTCGGATTCTTCGTGATTTTTAATCAGTTTTCGAAATAACCTCTCCTAAGTATTACACAACACATCCAAATATCGTAGTTTTTTTATTATCTTATTTGTGTTCACGTATTTTTAAGAATCTCAATTTAATACGGCAAAATTTGGATTTTTTGAAGGTCAACGTAGTAAATATTTGCGTATACGTTAAATAATTATTACATTTTTCGAATATTGTTGTCAAAATTAGAATGAACGAGATAAAATAAGCGAAATTTTATGTTAGATTTGATGTTAATTTAATTTTGAAATAGTGATAACTTGCGAAAGATTATTTATTATAGACATTTGTGGTGTAGCTAGGCGTAAACTAAGTGGTTCTTCGCCTATGGCCACACACTTATAGTCATAAAAACCTAAAAAGATCAGTAAAATACTAGTTAATAGGTTTATCTTTGAACTTAGGATTCTTCAATATCTGTTCAAGTCAGTCATAATACATATTTCAATATTTTCTATTACAAATTTTTTTAAAAATACGGATAGTTTATAAGTTATTCATAATGGTGTGTGTTACTTTCTTTGACACAGTTAATCGACGACAATTCATTGCAGCGACAATTTATCTCAACCCCCTATCGACTTGGGGTTGTGGGAGGTATTAAAGAAAAGTGTACTGAACACAACAAAAATATTCCAAACGTCGATCATCCCTTGTTAAAAAATAAAAAGGGTCAAAGAATTACGTGTGTAAACGAATTATAAATTTTATTTGAAAATATGTAAACAAATAATACTGCTAAATAGTTAGATAAATGTGAGAAATATATGAAATTAATTCAGTGGAATTATGAACATCAATTATAATTATTAATTGACTTAACCATAAGTAATTATTATTTCATCATAAAAAAATACATATAGAAAAATTGAAAATTCAATAACTATTTTAATGGTAAAATAGGGTAAAAAAAGGATCAAGGGGTGTGGCGGGGGAGGCGCTAAGAGAGCCTAACCTAACCTAACCTCTCCTAACCCCTTTAACCTAACCTAATCTAACCTAACTTACAAACAATGACCGACAACTAATTCCTTCCATATATTGTAATTACTTCCCTCTAGCATCCCTACAACCCCAAGTCGATAGGGGGTGAGAGATGACTTTTAGATTATTACCATTCATGGCATGCAAATGTAACTTAATCTAACTTAAAAATGCAGCGAAATCTCTCAAGTTCTTGAAAAACTCATTATTGATGAATGAAATATTTCTGATGTCGTGAAAATCACGATTTGCAGTGGTTTTTTACTAGGAGTCAATAATATTGGCCCTGAAATTAATATCTGTTACCTTTGTAACCGAAGCTTACATAACTTAAAAGCTCGGAGCCAATAATCTACAAAAAATTGGTGAATTATTTCATCTATTTAATCCTCCGACGTGAAAATCAGTGTCAACAACCATCGGAGACGATTCAACATACAACATTTACTTGTAGATGTTTCACCATTCACCAGAAACTGGCTAACAAGTTCGGTCTCCTCGATAAGCATACATCGTACTACATGTATTAGTCGCAGAAGGTACTCGCAAATTTCACTCACAAAATTCTCAATGAACACCAGAAGAAACTGGAGAGGTGAGCGGATCTCAGCCACAGAAACAATTTATTCGCTCTGATTTTACAATAACAATAGCCATTTTACTAAGAGTTCTACAAGGTTTTAGAATAATTTTTTGTGCCCACCAATTTTTTCAATATAATAATTCTGTTTTGTTCGGTTCAAAAATTTTAGTAGTTATGTTTAATTTTATATTTAATATGAAGATCTTTTTGAGTTAATTGATTCTAATTCTAACTCCCTGTTATGTTTCCCAATAATCACACAACAGTATTAATCATAACTCCATTGCTCTCTGCACTACTCTATAGTATATCGTTCTTTGTAACCCATCGAACTAATTCTATATACTCATGAACTGGCCTGCACTGGTTCAGTCCAGTACAGTTCCATAGGAGCCATCAAGAACAAACCTATTACTCCAAGAGATAAAAATTAAGTTATTTACATTTCGTCATTTCGTATTTTTACGATATATTAGAAAAATAATAATTCTTAAAAGTTTATGCTGTGTAATCTGATTCATTTGAAATTCATCTGAAAGTAAAATTATTTATTTCAAGTTACAGATAACTCAACCACTAGATAAATATTTAAATTTAAATATTTTACATATGAATATCAAAAATTCATTTAGAGATGAACGCACTTAATCATTTTCATTGAAAAAAATCATCGGAATCAAATGAATATTTATGGTTCACCATATTCTTATGAAATTTGAATATTGAATAAGAGAGCAATACCCCTGTAATATTAATTTACCTTTGAAACATTTTAATCAATAATTCGTAAAAATCTGATGTTAATTGTGAAATTTTCATAAATTATGGTTATTTTAATATTAAATAGTGGATGATGAACTCATGCAATATTGATATTCTACGTTTTTTCCTACATTTTGGCATTGAACAACTAAGTTCATTGACTAGTAATATTTTAATAATTACTAAATTTATTGAGACAAATATTCTATGAAGGTAAACTAGGATTTGTAACCAATTTTCATGTTACACTCTTCGAGTTAGGGATTTTTCCCTTATAAACAGCATATTAAAGGAGCTGTGTCTAAAAAGTGATTATTCGATACATAAATGACAACATGAAATTCCAGAGACATGTCAAGAAGTATCACCTAGCAGGAAGCCTTGTGGAATTGATTGAGGATGAGCCTCCGTCGGATAAGATCTGGGAGCAAACGTCACAAGCCATTTGACCTACTGTTACCAGTTCGATCTGAATTGCAACAAGCATTCGATGAAATGACGTTCTTCGTCTTAACGCGATCCAAAAAGTATACCAAAGTCCAAGTTCAAGATAATATTGATCGTCTTCTTCTACTACGATGTAATCATCTATCAGGGATTCGTTCCTGTAGGTCAAACTGTGAACCTTGCATTCTACGAGGTGGTTACTACGTCGCATCGACACGTTCAAACACAGTTGAGCAGGACTGGACAGTGGGTCCTGCTACAAAAGAACGCGCTTGCTTACTTTACATTTCTTGTCTCAACGTGACGTAACTCTTCATGATATTTACTGTGTTTGTCGACTGCGGATTTATTTCTGTTTCCCAACATTAATAAGGTCTTAGATATTAAGCTGATAAGAACAGATACTACACTTTGATCTTAGCCAGAGGCCGAGAAGAAAAACCATAATTGGACAGTACCAAACCGGGTTTACATCTGGAAAATCTACAATAGATGCTATCCATACGGTCAAGCAGATAATGGAGAAAGCGCATGAGTATAAAATGGAAGTGGAAATACTCTTCATAGATTTTGAACAAGCGTTTGATTCTATAAAAAGAAGTAAGCTCATGTCGGCACTAAAAGAACTGGGAATACACCCCAAACTAAGAAAACTAATACAGTGTACAATGAAGAAAACAACAGTCACAGTAAGGACACAAGTGGGGAACACAGAAGAATTTGAAATAAATCAGGGTGTAAGACAGGGGGATGCTTTATCAACGACGCTGTTCAATTTGGCACTGGAATATGTGATGCGTAAAATAGACAAGAGAACAATAAAAACTAGAAGTGGACAAATAGTAGCATATGCAGACGACATAGCACTTATCACAAGAAGTCGAAACACAATGGAAGAAATGCTAAAGGAAATAGTACTAGAAGGAAGTAAAATGGGTCTCAAAATAAATGAAAAGAAAACAAAAATAATGAGGCTAGATAAACGTATTATAGGAGGTAAACAGAAAATAAAAATTGGAAATTTTGATTTTGAGGAAGTAGATACATTCAAGTACTTAGGAATAACCTTAAGTAGTGACGGAAATAAAGAGGCAGAAGTCAAAGAAAAAATAACAGCAGCTAACAGGGCATATTACGCTAACAAAAAACTACTGCAAAACAAAATACTAGGAAAAAGTACAAAAATGAGAATATATAAAACAGTTATTAGACCGGTCTTGATGTATGCTGCAGAAACTATGACTATGACAAAAAAGCAAGAAGAAGACTTAAAAATTGTTGAGAGAAAAATATTAAGAACAATATTAGGACCAGTAAAACTAACAGAAAATGAATACCGAAGAAGAATGAACCATGAAATAGCACAAGAAATTAAAGAGAACATAGTAAGAAAAATTAAACAACAAAGAGCAAGATGGCTGGGACATGTATGGAGAGCAGGAGAGGAACAGTAGCGTACTCAATATTAGATTGGACCCCTGGAAGTGCTAGAAGAAGAGGAAGACCAAGGTCTACATGGTAGCAAGAGGTAAAAGACGACCTTAAGAGATTTGGGATGTGGAACTGGCAAGAAAAAACGAAAGATAGACGAGCCTGGCAGGATATGTGCCACAAGATATAAACAGAAGAGAATGGGGACTGATCTACCCCGAAACAAAAAAAAAAGATCTAGAAAGCTCGTAAGAGCGGCGTTACCCCATCTGGGGTGTTTAGCCACCATATAATAATAAGGTCTTAGAAGAGACACGGTTTACGAACGTGTCGGTCATCCATGGGTCCATGGGTGTATGACATCCGTTCTGCGACTGATCCCGAAGGAATCTTCGTCACTTTTTACAAGCTTAATAAACGTTGTCAATGGTGTGTTGTGTACAATGACGGTTACTGCGGATTTATTTATATTTTCCGTATTGAGGAGGCCCTAAAAGGATATCTGTTGTGCGATTGATTTCGAAAGTGGCTGTGACAGTTTTCAGAAACTTAATAAACGTAGTCAAAAATATGTTTACAAACGTTATCACTTTAATCCATTTCATCTTTCCTGACACGATTCATCGTACTTCACATATTCTTTTTAATGGACGATTATCGTTTTAGTGAACGTCAATGGTAAATCACTAATCCTCGAAGTTGAATCAATCTGTCAGTCTGAATGTGATTGAGAAAAAGGAAACAGAAATTGTGATATGTAAAGTATGGAGATATTGGAACTTTTGTAAAGAAATACTAAGAGATTTAACAGTAATCCTGAAGACACTAATATATCCCAAGATCCTTCGAAACGTACTGATATAGTGAAAGCTACTGCACAATCATCAAGGATAAGACTTCGCATTCGTACCAAACTACAAAAAGAAACCATTCAGATACAGCATCGTTCGTATTAATGAATTATTTGATTGAAAGTAAGGAATATAAATCAAAAGCAAAAATTTTCGTCAAAAGATGGTCATCAAATTGCTAAATCTATAATCTTATGACCAAAAATTGAAATGGAATCAATTACAAAAACAAAATATAAATCATGTTCCAGTGATGGTGTCGTACAGCGAAAACAGCGTACAGCTGGCATTTAACGAAAATTTTGTATAGCCATGTTGATGTTTGACGAGGGACACCACCAAGAACTACACTAAGCTGTTGACCAGAAATATTTGACTTGGTATGCAATATTGGAGTATTCGCAGCGATTAGTCTTCCGTCAGTACCACAATATTAATTCTTTAGTTTCATCCCATATCAAAATAAGTTCATGATGTTGTTTATTGCCAAAGAAGTTATTAATGTCGTCAATCAGAATGGCTTGTGATAAATTTTTATTTGGAATATATAGAATAGGAAATATTTTGGACATTATCATATCACAATATGAAATTGTTATGAATGTAACTGATTTTGAGGTACAGTGACAAACCTAATTTCTGCATCATCTGTGGTGTACAGTAAAAGATTAAACATAAAAATTGATAGATTATTAGATATCCTATCCAATGTCCTTTTTTACACAGGGTCTGGCAAAATGGACATCGAATTTGTGTGTTGATTATAAGTTTTATGAAAAATTTTTTGTTAATTTTGTATAGCATCTAACAGTGTTTGCAATTTTATTGATTACATTTTTTGAGATCAGATAATAATTTTTTTAATTGATATGATATAGCTGAATTTACTGATACTAGGTTCAGACAGTCTCTGACTTAAACAACATCAAATCCAACGTTAAGGTAAAATATTTGATTAATCCAAAATAATTGAACATTCAACATTTATGTACAATATAATGATGGAAAATGAATACAAATTGTACAGATATAAATTCAACAATACATCGGAATGTTTTAGAGGACTAACTAATTTTCAAACATGGCGGGGAATCCCCATCTAATGATAGACGTGTAACAGGTTTTCCAGAGCTTTATTGTGAGGAAATCTGAAATCAAAAATAGACATTATTGACACCGGATGTATTTGGAAATGTGAAAAAAACCTTTAAGAAATAGGTTGGATCATTCTAATAATAGTTATGATAGATATGCAGAAAATAAATTAGATATCTTTAGAGTTATATTTCTGTGTTTCTATAAAAGTGAACCTTGTAATGTGAATAATAAAAATGATTAATGCAAATTCCTGGAATCGGTATGAATATTCTTTGAAGCCAATCAACTTGCTTCAATTCAAATTTCCAAATAAATTCCAAATAGATTTGCACAAGTGTTGCCCTCATTTTTTTGTTTGTTTTTTTTTTTCGTCAATATTTATTAGATATTAAATACGACTGCGGTCCTTGAATGCCTACTAAAGAGTTGATACCACTTTAACCTTGACTGTCAAGCAATTCTAAAATCCGAAATTTACAATTGTGACACAATTTTTATTCCACGCAAGGTAACCCACTTTTTGGCACGCAATTTTCTGTACACATGTCTACGAAAATTGCTCAATACAATTTGTAACTTGTCCATAGGCGCCCATTTGGAAATTGGTGTATTTGATAAAAAGATAAAAGATAAGTACCACAGTAATAGTATATCATTCCATGAGCGAGTAATGGCCATTACTCGTGAATAGAATACTATACTTAATCTACGACTATCAGGGAATAAACACACCATAGTACGTAGTACGGTCCATGAATCCTTGGCCTCATGTAGGACAAAGTGAGCAGAGAAAGGCCAAAAAAAGTAAAGGTCACGGAATACAACAAAAAAGTGTTGGCTGCAATATTTTGGGATTGCTAGGGTATTCTTTCGATTGATTTTAAGAAATCAAATACAACCGTGAACGCGGCATATTACTTTGACTTACTAAGTAAAAAATATCGAAAAAAGGCGCGGCAAAATCACCCGAGATTTGCGCTTGCTTCATATCAATGCTCTAGTCCGCACTGCTTCGCTATTTAAGACAACTGTACACGAATGCAGCTTACTATAGTCTATTTATCTAAAAAAAGTAGTAAAGCAAAACATATTCACGCATAGAACACGTGATCACGGTTTATCAACAAAAAATATATCTTTGGAACGTCTTTGTAGAAACCTTGTATTTTGGAAGTAACTCCAACTATTTAAATACAAATAAAAACATCTCTAACTGAGATTTTGATGATTATTAATGAATTCTCGTTACAACGAACTTGAACTTAAAATTTGATGAATTTAGAATTAGCAGACACGTTTATTATTACTTAAGAAATCTATAAAACATAAGAAAATGAAGATGCAGAAAAAGAAGAAACGAAAGCGAAATGAAATATGTCAGTAATCAAAACAATACCAATAGAAATTAATAAAATGGGCGATACAATAATTGATACAAATATAAAACTCAGTAGAAAGTGCGATTGGAGAAGATGATTTCAAATTTTATAACAGTGAACACGGTATAAAGTCAAGGGATAACTTGAAATTGTGGGAAGTTTAAAGACCGTAGGTGCTATTAGAGTGGAAGAATAACGATAACAAAAATAATCAAATACTCAATCAAGAAGATTTAACCTTACTCTAGAAATATTTATCAAAAATATCGAGATAAGTAGACATTGAACTTTCTAATAAGCAAAATTTCCACTGGTGTAACCAGTTAAAATAGTTCAATATTTAAATTAGATAAGAATTGTTATTAGTTGCAGATAGGGTGGGAAATAAATTTTGATATAATTGTAAATAGGTTGAAGGATATTTCGGTTTTTTGAACTTGGTTCAAGGGAGTTGAAACACTATCGTTTTTATCAAAGAAATTTACGACGTAAATAAAAAAATTCATTTTCAAGTGCAGATTTATTATTATCAATTATATATCTTCTTACTATCGTTCTAAAGAATTTAACGTTAGAATTATGTCATACTCTTAAATTTTCCTTTTTCCGGATTTTACTTTCACGAATCGTTATTTTTTTCTTCGTTTTTATCTTATCCTCTCAAATCTTTATCTGTTGTTGTTTGGTCCATGTAGGGTATTCATCTCCTGGCCTTCCTCTTCGTTTCTTCTCTAGAACTAACTTTTTTTCGTCATCTATAATCTAGCATTCTTTGGAATCAACCATTATAGCTGGTTGGTATACGAAGAGTTGATACCGCTTTGGGGAGATTGTTTTCGACATGCCTGCCGTGAGAGATGGAGCTTAAAATTGATTAAAAGTGCTGAATAAATTCACGAAATGTGACTTTTTCAATGGCTTAAGATTCTAAATGTGGACCGGATTTTAAGTCTTGCATCAAGATCATATCCAAGGTTTTCTTCGATTGCTCGTTCCAAGGATAGTGTGGGGTATAGGACAACGGCTTCTTTGCTCACCATAGCAATCATTATTGATTCACGACTTTTTGGCAACGAAAATTCTTGTTCAAAAATGCTATACTCACCATATATAACGCCATTCGAGTTATAAATGTTTAAGAAAATGAATAATGTGAAGAAAAGAGTTTTGACATCATTCACGAATTGAGAGTAGATGAAAGCCATACCAAGAGAAACATTATTGAACTGCTTCAAGTAATAGACTTGTAGAGCGCGCTGAGATCTACAAATTTGTTTTTAATTTTTTTATTTTTAAACAGAAAGAGACATCGTTTGATATTTTGTTATTCCACCGCTTCTTAAAAATCCATGAACAAAAACAAGTTGGTAAATCTTTCACTATTCTCACCAACGAAAATTGTAATCCGCCAACAGGATTTTTACCAAAACCAAACTCGCCTCACCTGGGCTCTTGTAACTGATATCATGCAAATGTGAAAGAAACTTTGGGATTGCTCGTGAGTGCAAGAAAGCAGAAATCAGTTGCTGGGTTATTTGTGCATTCTGCATTAGAGCAGACAAGCCTTCTGCAACGTCGCCACAGTCGACATTCTACTCAGCTACGACCACGATGATGATGGTGATATTTCGAGTCACAACTTCAGTTAAATCAGTTCAATAGTCTATCTACTACTCAAAAATTATTTGTTCAATAAATTTTATGTGTTTGATTTATAGTTATAGACTAGTTTTTCAATTTATTCCGTATTGCAATAATTCCCCAAACAGCGTATTGCGAATCCTAATCCAGAACGAGATTTAGATCACATTTTCCCACATAACGTTCAATTTTTTGGTAGAAATTTTGAATTTAAAACATAAACAAGAACTTTTGATTCTTATTACCTTTTTAAGCGTTGCGTCGATTTTTTTCTCCATTAACGTATCGTCTCGGATTACCTAATTTTTGTAATTACCTGTGAAGGACCATAAATGCTCCCTGTCTACCAGAATTTATAGTTTTTATTCTATACCATAAGATTTAATACTTAAAGCAAGATGTACACTGACCAATCCTGATGGGAACCAAGCTCATAGTTGAGTGATTCCAAGTGTCCCTTGGACACTTGAAGTTCCGTCAACGTATCAAATTACTTACTTTTATTTTATATTGAAGTGACTCTAAACGATATAAATATCCATTTATAATTGATTTAATGGCTTTTGTATACATTCACATAGTTGTGAATTCAGTTATTTAATAGTAGACGGGGGAATAACTAATTTTCAAAGTTTAAAATACCATAGACAAATAAAGCAACCCATTAGCTGATAGCGTTTATCATAGTAGAAAGGATCCTAACATATGACTAAGACCCGATTAAGTCGATTAGTTTTCGAACAACAATTAATGCGATCCGGGTTAATTTCCAAACTCTCTGAGTAAGTCCCGAAGCATACATCAATTTATTAAGAATCTCTAAGCATGATCAAGTTTTTGTCAAATGTTCAAAATATTTTTGGAACTTAAAATTCTTCAAATACAATAAAAATAAAGTATGTGAAAGATGCTAAGTAGTAGTTGGTGGTTCAGATTTTTCTTGACCTAACCATTCCAACAATTTATCTCTCTGAAGCTGATAAAATCAAAGACAAATTTGACGAAACTTCTACAAGGTGAAATTTTTTGGAAATATTTCAGAACACCTAAATATTCTTACCACGAGCAGCCACTTTTTTCATTTTTTTTTATTTTCCATTCAAATTTTTCTAATAACTGTAATGCTGTAGAAAGTAAATTACTGATTTATATCGCATGAACTTGATGTTCGATTTAATTGCGTTATTTTATAAATATTTGAGGCGAGTTTTTTTTTTATTACATGTAACGGGATCAATGGGTCAGGGGTAGTGTGTGAAGACTGCTCAATGTCAAGCGTGTAAACCTTACACCTCGTGCGTGATTGTCGTCTGAATGTCTACCTACGTAATATATAAACTTTCAATGAATAAAAATCATTTCAGAGATATTGCTACATCTAGCGAAGTGAATTTGAGAGATCTCAATACATTTAAAAATTAATCTCAATTAATTTCTAGTGATGATCAAAAAGAAACAAATATAATAAAACCTAAATATAAAGTATCCACGCAGAAAATAAAATAAATCAAGATTTTACCTTTCAAAATGTACATTGTCAAAATTTTATATGTAATATACATTGTCAAAACAAAAAAATTGAATCATGCGAATAAACTAGATAATTAAATTAAATATACTGCAATCCTAAAATATGTAAACATTTGTATTTAAAATAAATCAATCAAAAACAGAAAAAGATTTATAGATTTGATTTCAGTTGGCAAATGATTTTTCTTTTTTTTTCCTTTGTACAGTATTGAGCCTTTAACTAACTGAACGTGAGGTAGGTAGATGAGGATTGAGCTTCGTGTTCCTAAGTGGATAGCTGTGACCTTTCTAAAATAGAAGCGTGCTTATGGATTAGGCAAACAAATTCAAATATGAATAGAACAATATTTGAATATTTTAAAGAAGAAGAAACTGCAAGAAAGATGGATTTTAGTATAATACTAATAATAAAACTATGATGATTTATTTATGACTAAAATAATCAGTAAGACCTTGGAAAAACTTGATGAATTTCTTCATCTATCTCATCCTCGAGAAACTTCAACCACGTAAATGTTTATTTAGGTTAAAATATAACCAGAAATTACACATAACCCAATCAGGCCATTAGGGTGCAGTTACAATTAGTGTTACTTTCACGTGAAAGGTCAACTCTCTGCTGTGCATTGTGTGATTACACATTAAACGACACATACTGATGTAGCAAATAACAACTGTTCCGAGAGCTTATTGGGAAAAAAAGAGATACTCTCAGTCTCGAAATTTTATCAGTGAAAGAAGCAATTTGCGTTTTCGACTTCAGGGCGCAAAATAATAACTAAGGGGCCACAGAAACAAAAACTTCTTTCAAAGGGATTGAAACGCAAAATGTGGAAAACTGTTGAGACTTTCAGGTGTGTCCGTTGGGGATAATATGAAAAAATATTTAATCTGGAACTAACCAAATTTTGTATTTGTTATTTCTACGATGAATGGTGATCAAAATGGAACATTAGTAATAGACACTGAGCCGGATATTTCATTTTTTAAATTGGTGTTCCGGTCTAATTACAGGAAAATAGTATTAACACTCATTGAGAACAATGTTCTGTTTTCCATGATCATATCTTTACATTTTCCATTTACATACATTTGTTTCTAAAGAGATATTTCTGCAAACTAGAAAAGAAATTAACATCTGGAAATGATGAGAGACTTTTTTTGGATGAGGGCGTAATGAATATCGACTTTTAAGAACTTTTCTTCTTAGTATCCAAGTTGCCATCCATTGATGGTTTCTCAGTATAAACTAGTGACATTACATGATATCACTGAAATAATCGACAGGTGCCAATTCACAAGACCTTGAGGACTAATTTCAAGTGAGTGATTACGCCCCCCGCGTAGCGCCGTCTTCAAACTCTATCTCTTCGTTTTAAAGAAATATGGTCGAATGAATCGTCTAAAACATATTTTAAGGATATTGTGAAGTCTGTTGGCATCAGTCAAACCGAAAAGAATTTGGGTACTCACGTATAAACGCCCCCACAGCTACAGATTAAACAGGTGTCAAGTACCGTCAACTTACACTTAAAATTTTTGTAACAAATCATAAATTAAAACGCTTTATTCTGAATCAAAGCAATTAATTCGATTTTAGTGGACAATAGGTCGATATACTCACACCTCCAAAAGTCTTGGCTTCCCTTGTTTATTTGTCACATGTTTATTTCAATTTCAGCATTTTTTGTTTACAAATACCTTCTAATCTTGTGGCCCTACACCAAGAGGGTTCCTCAAATCATGAGATTGCTAATATGCCGCGAACTTCGATAAGGCGGATAGTGGCCCTTTTTCAAGAAACTGGTGGCGTTGCATGAATGCCGGTGTCTGGTCGACCTAGAGTGACTTCAGAGAGAGAAGATCGTTATATGGCTAATTTCACTCGAAGAAACCGAAGAATATCGGTAACAGCCCTTCGAAGTCATTTTTTGTTATGTTTTGGGGGGGTATAATGTATGGTCGCCGCACTCCACTTATTCTTATTGAGCGAACAATGACCGGTGCCATATACGCTCAAAACATTATCCAAGCAATCGTGCAACCTTTGCGCAACGAATATGGAGCAAATTTCATTTTTCATTATGATAATGCCAGACCACATCGCGTACCAAGGGTACAGAATATGCTACAAGAGGGAAATATCCAAAGATTAAACTGGCCAGCAAACTCGCCAGGCATGAATCCCATCGAACATGTATGGGATTCTATTGGCAGAGCAATATCCAATAGAGGAATTTTGTTTTTTTTTCGGATTTATTTTACAAAATTCTGCTTATTTTTACACGAATAAGTTTTTGCTTTGTAATTGTTTTTATTTGTATGATAAGATAAACAAGTATTTGCAAACAAAAAATTCTCAAATTAATTGTATAGCTATATCATAAGAATGAGAGAAGAACGATTAATACGGAAGATATATGAAACACAAACAAAAAAAAATAGAAAAGCCGAAGAGAAGCTGAACAGAAATAAAGTTGGCTGGGAAAAAACGAGGAATAAGGTGATGAAAAACATAGAAAAGAATGGAGACAACTTTGGAACATGAACGACTTAACTCCAATAACAGATGGAAGGCAGAAAAGCATTATGATTAAGTAACTTGAATCAAAATCGTGACTTTAAATCCTACACCGGCTGGATCTTGTACGGATCAAGGCAATCAATTGTTTAAGCCTCAATCTATTCATGATGAGTTACTAAATCTTGAATATTAAGCGTGAATTACCTTCCTACTCTTGATGGGAACTATTAATCTAGTTAAACAATACAAAGTGTTCCTTATTTTACCCCCCATTAACATATCGTCTCGAGTTACATAATTTTTGTCTTATATTAATGTGACTGTGAAGAATCATGAATCTACCTTCCCAACCTCAAGTTATTATTGTATTCGTTAAGATTTATTGTACACTGGGAGCTCCTAATGGGACTCAACGTCATATTAAAGTGATTCCAAATGTCCCTTAGACACTTGAAGTTCCATTGACGTATAAAATTACTAACTTTAATTTTATATTGATGTCACTCTAACGATCTTAAATATAATTAATTATAGTTTTGGTATACAAAAAGATTTAGTATTTAAGAGAGCATGTAGACGGATAGGGTTTCTTAATAGTTTTGACATCTAACGAGTACAGTAGTCAGATTATTGAAGCCACTTTATTTTTTTATCAATAAATAACTTTCTACAAAGTTGTGAATTGAATTATTTAACACGTGGTATCATAGTTCGTTTGATAGTTAACCATTCCGATTTATCTTTCCATTCCCTTCATTTATATAGTACTCGATCTAAATATATTTCAAAGATTTCAGACTATATATTTGCCTTTTGTTTCAAACAAACTTCTGTTTTAATTTTTCGTGTTATTTATCAACAATTTCCTTCAATATTGTCATTGAATATTGCCATAGAAAGCTCAAGATTTCGAATTAAAACAAACAAATATTTCGGGTTCTAGAAAAAACTGAGAGGATTATGTATCTACGAAATTCTAGAATAGAAAGCAGGCAGGTTATCTAAATAACGTCTTTGATGATCCTATTAGTAAAGAAACGAGTCTAGACATACTTGGTTGAAATTGAATCTCGTATTAGAACCATTGCCCTCTCGGAGGTTGTTCACCCTAGAAAAAGGTGATAGATTTTGAAAGTCCGTTAAGGTCCCGTCAAGGGCTCCAGCATCTGCAAACTTACCAGGGCTGGATTCAGTTGTCAAAATAAAAATGTATCTTTCCCCGAATACTCATTCGACAAACAAAATATTTTGAACAATTCAAATTCAAGTTTTAAGACTATGTATTTACAATTAGGTAATATTATTCGACAACTCTTTACCTAAGCATGATTTACACTATGTAACAGAGCTATATAGCAAGGCTAGATGCAGCACAGCTATATAGTTCTGCTACAAGTTCAAAACGTGATACTGGAGATCTGCTATATAGTACGGCTATACAACAAATTTAAGTCTATTTTCTCTGTTAAAAATATTCCAGGAGCTGCGGCGAAAGCAAGATCAACCTTCTTCTTCGGCATCTGGCTAGGAACTGAACACTCCGGTTTCTCCCAAGTTGTATGTACCTCTTCTACACGGAATGCTGTGAATTATAGCTACATATAGCTTCCGCTCACATAAATTTGTTTTTATTTGATTAGAGGGCGCTCAATGGTCAATGCCACAGCTACAAAAAAATCACACTGAGTTTTTGAACGAATCTGTGAATGTCAAATATTCAAGACTTTAATTTACTGACAGACATGCGAGTGTGTGTTTTCTTAGAACATAACCTTTTTTCGCGTGTACCTTGTTGTACAACTTTAATAAAATTGAAAAACTATTGAAGGTAAAACAAAAATATTAGCACGAATTGGGATGCCAATATGACGAATTCATTGCTAAATGTAAAAAATGTACTTTAACATTTACTATTTTTTACGCAGATGTTGGGCAGGTTTGGTATTTTTGTTTATGTCTTGCTGGTTTGATTTCCTCTTGTGTCTTTTCTGATATGCATAAATTCTTATATATTTAGGTAACTATTTTTCATAAAATATATGTTTCGTTTCAGTGTTTATAAGTTAAACAGCACTATATCAGGAAAAACACAAGATCAAACGGAAATGGGAAAATCTAGCTTTCTAAATTAATAAGTTGTGCGAGATGCTCTAAATATATGTTTTTAAAACAATAAATAGATCAAATACTGTTCATCTTCCTAAAATACTGTTCAATATAGATCTGAATAAACTTTCTTCTATAAAATGTTGACAACCCGAACTAGTAGTAATCATTTTATTCCCACAAATTTTCCAAAAAATAGCACATGAAGCATTTTTGTTTGCCAATTGCCGGCACGAATACGATTTCCGTGTGGCGCCTGGATTTGACTATGCCATTTTATAAATCGACCCAAAGGTCGAAAATGAAGAATAAAATTTTTCGGTATCTCGCTTCGTTTTTGAAATATCGATACTTGAAGTTGGACAAATTTATTTTTATTTAATATTTGTATATGTTACAGACCGTTTATGAAAAATAGACCATATATAAAAGGACTAGTCCCGACTAGGCCTGAGGATATTAATCTATATGTGTAAAAAGCTTGTCTTTTAATGAATTGTCTAGTCCGTTTGAAAAAGGTCTAGTCTATACGCACCTACGCCATATGTATATTTCTAAGATATTTAAACACAATTTTTTTCATTTATTTATTATAGAAATGAGTCCTAACCTAACCTAACCTAACCTAGCATAACCTAAATAAATAACTTTTGAAAGCATCCAGAACGTACTTTCTGGTCGAAAAAGGATATTTTTATATTAAATTACTAATTAAATCTTCAAACTATCATTAAATATTTCTTTTTGATTAAATAAATAATGAAAAAAAAACGACAATTCTTTATGAAAAATATCAAATTATTCATGTGATGAAAGTTATCAAAAACAGCTCATTTTGCTATGAAAATCTGTTTTTTTTTCAATATAATTTTGGAATATCAGTGTAAATAATATAAAAATTAAATAAAAAATCTTTTGTTTATTGAATTACAAGGTTCATATTGAATTTAAAGTGATAAAATATTCATTTGAAACGAAGTATTGAACGCTGCCGTCTGTTCAATATAGATATCTCGAAAACGAAGCAAGATATCAAAAAATTTCATTCCTCATTTTCGATTTATTTTAGCGTAATTAAGCCAAATCGCGGAAATCGTACTCTCCCCCGATTGCCAATGTTGAATTTATTCTGACTCGTTTCATTTACCCAAAAAAGTCCGCATTTTAAAATCAAAACTAAGACATTATATGCTTACTAGAGACTTTGCTTGATAATGCAATTGCTTCTTCTGAAGTATTCGTAATTTTTAGAAGCGATTATGAAGATTCTGGTCCTATCCACTCAATTTTTCCAACCTAATATTTCTTTATATTTTCCATCGGGTATTGTGAATCTTTCAACTCATTTTGTATCTATGTTGATATTGATATCTACGATAGACTATCCAACTTTTTTTAATAAGTTGGACAGTTCAACAATATTAACATGGTGACAACATTTTGTTGTTATTTTTAACTTCAGCTAAGAAACACCTCTTACCTATTTACGTATAGAACCAGAATCTTCACGATCGTGTCTAAAAATTTCAAAAAAGCTGTAATTCAATAATAAAGTTCGTCCTGTTTGTATTCCTTTTCATAATAAAAAAAAATGAAATGAAAATTGGTCACAAGTATTGTTATATCTTTAGCTATTTCATTTTACACTGAACTCAATGTACAAATATATCAAATGAACAAGCCGAGAAGAAACGCTAATATTCTCCAGTATATTTACACCAAAAGAAAAGAGAAAGAACAAGTTTCATGTTTTATTTTTGTATACATTTAATATTTGTTGTTGGTGATTTAAAACTGTAAATTTCATATGCAGTATTTGACTTAATTTTTTCGGAATCATCAACGTATCTGTTAACCACAGTAATTGTTCGTTTTTGAGTATCTATTAATAAGAAACCTGAAATAAACTATGTAATCAATAAGATGATAAAAACTATTAAATTATTGTTGGATCTATTACCTTCGTCGCCAGATTTTCTTACCAGCAGTTATGAAATTATTGAGTTGTGTCGACCTTTAAGTTTTTGCTGATTGACGTTTAAGGAACAAACGTAATTTTAAATAATTTTCTATATTAATTCCAAGCTAAATGTGCTTTATATTTAGTGCTAAAATATGCCTAGTAGCGTATATCAAATCAATGTTCTAGAAACTGGAACTATATTAATTGAATTTCTAACAAGGCTGAACAACTTGTATGGTCAGATCGTAGAAAGATAGCATCTACAAATATTACCGACATCTTCTTTGCAAAAATAACTCGCGCCATCTTTCGATCATTAAATTAGTCACCTCTGGATCTTGTAATAGCAGATAAAAAGTTTTTTGATGAGGGCAGTTCTAGGAAATTGTACGAATAGGACAAACCTGATGATTTCCAAGAGTAGCAAAAAGAGTATAAATAAAATATATACTGTGAAAAGTTGTTTAATAGATATGTTTCACATTAAAGTGGATAGAAAAAAACGTTTTAAACCAGTTATTCGTAAATGAACTTGGTGCTTTTAAACGGGTGAAATTTCTACAACAAAACAAGTTTAAAGCAACATACAAGTTGTATGATAAGATCATGTAAGCCATGAAATCAACAAATATTACCGAGATCTGTCTACTAACATTTTCTCTCTTCATAAATTCCATGCGCAATCTCTTGATCATTGAATTGATCACTAGAGAAATGAGCCCCGGGTTGCCCTTTTAGTTATGACAATACCAGATACGAAGTTCGTTGGTAAGGGCAGTTCTTGGAAATTGAGCTCGATTATTTCAAATAGTAAAAAGAGTATAAATAAAAATCAACTGTGTCTTGTTTCTTTTAAATCCAACACTGTTGTCTGGTAAAGTATCTTCAAACTTTCCACCACCACAGACTCATCTTTACCTAACTCTGACCTGTCTGTGTGTCGACGACCTTTATGGTTGTCTAGTTTTTAGATAAACCTCTACCATAGAACAAAATATCTCTGTTGCTAGGCGAAAAAAAAGACACCCTAATATGTCTACACACATTTTTCATTTTGATTAAAATCAGAATAGACTTCAACCATTTTTGGTTTTTAAAAACTGAATATAATGAAAATAATTCATAAAACGATAAAATAGAAGTGCAGGATTTAATTTAACAAGCTTATTAGTACGAATTAGAGCACTCAAATTACTGTTTAAAACTTTTATGAGTTTTTTTTTGTTGTTATGCTGCAAAATAAATTTGTATGACATTGCTCTCTCATTCAATATATTTATTAGAGTAGATATGAAGCATTTTGATATTTACGAGCAAGCAAGGCCGTAACGAGGGTGAGAATTGATCCCTCCGAAATAAAAAAAGATATATAATATTTCTTTTAGTAAGTACTCACCAATGAGACTGTTGTGTTATTTAGGAATGTGGTTTTCATACACGACTACACTATGCAAAATGCATATCGATTTAATCATAAACATGATTGAAGATGTTCTCAAGATATTGAATTGAATGGACCCAGAAAAAACTAATTCTGCGAATAAAGTCAGACTAAGAAAATAGTACAAAGATCCTGTAACTTAATTTAAAATTGCTTTAATGTATATACTTATGTATGCTTTTTTATTAGCTTTTGTAAAGATTATACTTTGAGTTTTATTAAGGAATTATAGTGAGAGGACTTATTTCAAAAACTCCCGAGGCTAGTAAAGATTGTACGGCTTGGCAATAATGTCAATCTATCGTAGAACTGATGTAAACTTCGAAAACTGATTTGTTCTATGTAAAGAAATCTGGCTATGAGAGTCAATAGAATAATTTTCAATCTCGAAACTACATCTATTTGACCATATATAGCATGTTATTGAACCTCCTTCTTATTTAAATTTACCCTAACCTCAATTATATATTTAATATCTAATATTCTGAATGTTTAATTTTTCTTGTCTTAAAGTATAAAGTTTAAACCGTAAAGGGTGTTTTTTTTACCTACTTGGTAACAGGTAATACGTATCGAGGTCGCTGACGCTCCATCCCTACATAGAATTCAAGTTTTCTTAGGGTATTGTTAGTGTCTTTTTTACCTAGAAAGCAGAGGTATTTTTTGACCCTTATTTTTTGTGAAGGATATTTTGAGAACTAGAAACTCATATTTTAGGTCGTTGACACAAATTCAGGTCAGAGCTAGATAAAAATGGGTGTCCGGCATTGAAAAACCTTCAAGGGGTATAAGTCTATCATACCAGCGTTGGATTTTATAAAATTCCCAATTCGATTAAAATAAAAAAAAATTACTTAAAATTGTTTGCAAAACAATCGTTATATAATATACAGGGTGTCTTATGACGAGTTAAAACTATCTGTATATGGCAAAATACTTATAGTAAAATCATGAAAATTTCTACGTTTGGGATACGATCTTTTTAACTAAAATATTCAAAGTATAATTGTTATTTTAAATGAAACAAAAGAAAATTTACATAATCTTCTAATTAAGAACGAGCCATTTTAACGATTTTTCAAAGTATCAACAATTGACTAATGACAGTTAAATAAGTATCATTTATTACAAAGCCTTCTAAAAGTATACATAAAAAATTAAAACTTAAAATACAATATAATAATTTCTCGGAAACGACTAAAAGTTGTAAGAGGATTAGTAAATACAATTTGATTTGATTTTTTTGCAGACCTTGACAAGATAAAGAAAAATAGTTTTTTATTTCTTAGTGCTTGTATCAGCGGGTCAAAATAAAATTTAGACCACACCAGCATCTCTAAAAATTTACGAAAACATTTAATATCTAGATAACGGTAAGGTTAAGGTATAGGAAATTATACATGAATTTGCTTTATTTTTAACCCCTGAATGCATTAAAATAGAAAAAACCGGGTAGTTCTATTTAAAAAAATAAAGAAATTTGATATTTATGAAGTTAAAGTTTGAACACTTTTTATACACACCTTGTATAAAATGAAAAAATTTTCAGCATAGATTCAAATACGTCTGACCTTGCTAAAAGCAACCAAATAGAAGCCGTTTTCATATCTTTAAGGGTATTCTCGTAAAAAATAATTTATAAGGGTCTGAAACGGTTTATTTTTAGCGTTATTGATATCGATTTTACAGCGGAGTGCCTCTTTAGCGTCCTAGCTACTCTTATTTATGTTCCACAATCCATCCCTTTCTTTGTTAAACGCAACATTATGTGCTCACTAATCTCTGATTGATATTATTTGATGTTCTTTACTTGGTTAGAAATTTTCAATGTTGGATGGGATTGATTTTAGATGGCCCTGATATAGGATTGGTTTCCTCTGTAAGGCTTGGGTTTGGAAGCTTTTATATAATGTAATTCCTAGTGAATGTGTGTATGGAGACCTGCGAGTATAGTATCTTATCGTACCAATACGAAATTATATTTAGTGAAGAGAAGAAGATGAAAAGATTAATGAAATATCAGGAGTGAAAAATTTAATACTTAGATGTATAAAGATGCCTGATTTCAGAACCTAAACAACGATAGGATTGGATTGGTTCGGCCCTTAGAACTGTTTTTTGAAGTAAACCAAATGTTTTATACCGCAGGTTTGCTCACATATTTTTGTTGGGACAACTTTTAATTAAATTCTAGTTGAGAACTATCTCTACATGGTGCTCAGCAGATCCAGGATCGGATCCATTTTCATTAGTTTACTTTAACTTAGATTAAGATTACTTTAGCTTAACTTGCTGGCTGATGACTTCTCTATAGGTTTCGATAATCAATTATCGTTCCGTGTAATTCATAAATCCAATAAAAAAAGGCAAAAATATGTCAAAGAATCCAATGGTTGTTAAAACCGGAAGTACTAATTTCTGACATCTGGATAAATGGATTCTTCGATCTTGAAACGCCAAATTAGCGTGTTTGATTGTAAATCAGGTTGCTTAGGTATTTGTTCCCATTTGTTTTAAGATAATCAGCGGGAGCCAACTCAGATGAATGTGGCGAATAAGATAATACAATAGTGGACGAATGGGCAAGCGCATTATCAAAATCTTTTTTTGAGCACTTTTTTTTATAAATTCGGCATGAATGTTTTGGGAAATAATGATGGCCAGTTATGGTTTTCCTCTTTTCGAAAAATCAAAAAAGATTACACTTTTGGAGTTTTGACCGATAATGATAGTTTTTGCTTTCTTGTATTATTTTTTATGAAATATAATAGCATACCAAGTTTCATATACTTTGACATATAGACGGAAAAATTGACGATATTAGAATAATTACAATATTTTTTATTATTCTTTAATTAGTTGAAATAATCGAATGGATTCAGTATAGAGGGCTAGACAAATCCTGTCCTGGTGAGTTTGCAGATGCTGAGGCCCTTAACGGAACCTTTACAGACTTTCAAAATCTATTAGTTTTTTGTAGGGTGAATAACCTTACGGAGGCCGTTGGTTCTAGAAGAAGTCTAGTTTTAACTATTTATTTCTAGATATTTCTATAGTCGTCTCACAGGAACAAATATTTTAGTGGTACTTTTTTCAAATACTTTATTTCTAGTCATTTATGTTATGGATTGTTACCTACGACTAGATTCTACTTCTTTAAATTATTTTATTTGCTATTAAATAACAAATAAAAGTTGATGATTGGAGAAGTTTTTTTTTTCGTGGACTCGAGCTGACGAGCTTTTATTACATTTATTATATATCAGAACGATTTTGGGATTGATGTAAATACATGAATAATCAAAGAACAGATTATTACAGCTGAATAGGAATTGATAATGATTATTGATTAAAAAATATTTACTTAGACATTTCAAATTAATGAATAAATATTTAGAAAGATCGAAGTTTAAGGAAATTATCTGTTGATGTAAATAACATATTTAGTGTGATTTTTAAAGAAGTACATTGTAAATGCAATAGTTGGAGTAGTGCATTAGTATGATGTTTGGAAACAATTTTCTCATTATCTTCTTGAAACAGAATTATGAAAGATATTTTATTGTTCAATCGTTGTTTAATCAAATTTTATTTTCACTTCCGCTTTTCACTTTCAGTTTCGCTTGAATATTAGCTAAAATCACACATTACACAGGACTAATGTTTAAATTTGTTTCACAGACAAGATCGAGTTGTCGAATTGATAAAAATATACTTGATTTTCGCAATCGTTGCACATAACAGTATTTTACTTGTATTGCTTTTTTTCAAAGAAAGTACAATCAACGATGACAAATATATTTTCCATAAAAATAAAACAAATTTAATAGTTCAAAGTATCGAAATTAAATAAATTAACTCAAAAAGAAAACAAATTTATTTATTTCCGTACATGTCAAATACATGCATATAAATTTTTATAAGTTTTATTTTTTTACTAACAATTGAATTGATATTTCAAATATGAATATCATAAGCAATGTGAATGCTTCTATTATAAAGGAAGAACGCCGACTGACACACGATCAGTTAACAAAATATAAGTGATTAGTACCATGACCCAAAAATTTCTTTATTATACATTTAAATAATCTAGTTAATGCTCTTACTAGAACCAATTTGATACAACAATTTTTCCCCTAATATTTGGCTTCTTCTTTGCTCAAGTTTTTTCTTTTCCAAAATTATAAAGACTAGCAGTTTCACTTGTCTATCCACAGTTTCCACACTTATTTTCAGCACTTTTTTGTAGATTGATGGCAGCCTAAAGTTTATTGGAGTCAACTATAGAGCAAGAATAAAGGATAGGACTCATGAATAATGGTTTGATTTTTGGAATTTAATTTTACTGACACAGTCCTAAAAGCTGTACACCATATGTACAGATGCGTTGCAACATTTGTTTGTAGAAAAGCAGTTTGTTGTGTTTGGACAATTTGGAGTTAATTCTCAGAAGTTAGTAGATTTTTTTTATATTTTATCACAAGATTATTTGCAACGTGGACTTTCCAGCAAAGTACAGCATCTAATGACATTCCTATATACTTTGTTTTATTGATATAAGGAATTTATATATTAGCTTCTTTTCCAACGTTCAAATGCCAATATAGTAATATCGTCTACAAACGTTCCAATATGGTATTCACGATTTGGTAAATCGCTGGTAAATAGTAAGTAGAGACATAGTACACTACCTCAAGGTATTCTTGACTTTTTTTTGAAAGGTGTGGAAATACATCTTACGTACAATGTGTGGGATACCCTACTCACTAGAGCCCCACATCCAACTCTTTAAACCTTTGGGACCACGTAAGCATTACTTCAAAAGCTCAGGTATGAGTCTACATTGAAAGTAAGCTTTCTTTATTTCAAGAATATCTATTATCATCGTGACACTTTAAGCGTTGTTAATTGTTACTATCATATGTTGTTTTCGTCTCAAAAGTAGTCTAGTATTTGTCAGATTCCAGCAGGTCGGTACAAGATTTTCAGCAGTAAAGATGGTGTTCAATTCTCTACGGCATATTTCTCTTTGTTTGTCCCACCGATGGTAGTAATATATAATAAGAGAGGGTGTGCTCAACGTTGTCGTTGATGCTGCAATAAAAATACTTGACTCTTGATAACGTGGTAACGATACAGGTAATTTCTGAAGCATCCATGTTGAGAGAGTCACTTTGTTAGATAGAAATTCATTTCGCTGTATTTCATGTTATCTACTCAGGTTAATTTGAATGAGTGTACTCGTCCAGTTGTTTATGTTTTCCCATATAAGCATAAAGGTGTTTCATGTCACTCTGTGACTAGCAAAACTATAGACGGGCAGTTGGCAAGTACTCCTACTGCGTCAATGGAGATAGCGCGGTATGGACTGCAGACTTAAATTGCTACCTTTCTGCATGTATATTGCAGTTTTTTGTTGGTTCTTGATATCTCCATGTTTTCTTTCCTTCTGATTTGATTTGTATGTTTTTTTCGGTTTTACTCTAAAACCTCAGTTCGATTGGAAAAAATTTCAATAGTTTTCAATACGTGGTCTAGTTAGATTACTCAATTTGATTATAGATTTTTGTGGAAGTTGTTTCAGGATTTCCTTGGTGATAAGATTGAATTCAAAATTTCCGTGAAAACATCTGTCAGAAAAGAATCTTCCTTTACTGGGTCATCCCAGTCTTGAGTCCCTTCACCTTTGTAATAATTGCTATTTGACTAACTTTCTTTTACGTCGTTGTACCTATATGTTCACAATATACTTTGTCATCTTGAACATTCCTATAAATTCCTATAAATAAGGTCCTCGCGCAAATATACGGCCATACTAATTGTAAGTTATTAAAAATTATTGTCAGGCAGACTATTCGTAGTAAATTTCAAATCAAAATCCTTCAACTATTTCCTAGTAATTTCTTGAATATTTGTTAACAATTTGTGTCTAGATGCGTAGTAGTATCATTCAATTACGTCACTCAAGATCACCGACTACGGTTGAATGGGCTTGTTTACAAAAATATTATGAAGGATAATACAATTAACGACCTTCCGGTCAATTATTTCTTCCTAAAAGACTCATAATATATGCTGTGAATAAAAATAACGATAAAATAATTAATCCCATAAATTTTTGGTAATGTTTTTATTTATACTTGAGGCATTCTTGTTTTATTTTTTATAAATATGCCATAAGGTTCTTAAAAGAAATGACTAATTCTGCTGCTACCGGTTTCTAACGATAGGTGTTTCAAGAAGTGTATAACAATTGAACAGTTTATTTTCTAAATAAAAAAATGTCCTTAAAAAGAAGTTGTGTTTATCCACAATGTGTTTCACAGATCCGTGGGTAGTGGGGTGGATTCATTTCACGGGCGCTAAATTATCTCATTTTATAGCCGCCAAATTGCGTTAACCTAAAAATAATAGTTGGTATTATTTCTATAATGAATGTTTAACTTTTTGATCCTGATCCGGTTTGTGGCTTAGAATTTCAGTTGTATAAAAATAAATAATAATAGTTGTAAAAATGGATATACCTACATAGAAGGGATATTCAAGAGCTGTAATTGACCGATAACAAAGATTTTATAGAACTACTACTACGAAAAACCTCGAAAGGTGTATAATACATACTCATGTTATTATAGGTTTTGATAATCCCACCGCAAGCCGAGTAATCGAGTATTAACTTGTATAGCAAGACTTTGTCCTAAAATTATCAATATCCTGAATCCTTTCCTATTCTCTCTTCTTTAGAAATTAATGGAGTCCGCGCTTGCGCGCGGCGTTTGTCTCTCCTGTCATGTGGTCTCGCGAATGTAAACAAAACAGACCAGACTTTGCATTTGCTTACTCAGTCACCTGGGAGGTTGTCACTCCATCTTTTCCTAGGTCTTCCAAGGTTTCTTTGTCCTGCTGGTGATTTGTCCCTTGATATTTTCACAATTTGTTCTTCCGTCATGCGGTGAATGTGCTCATTCCATTTTATCTTTCTATCCAGTACCCAGTCATTAATCTATCCCGCATGTTCGTCTTATGTTTTCACTTCTTTCTCTATCCATTAGTGTTCTTCCCGCTATTCTTCGAACTATTTTCATTTCTGTAGTCTCCAATGTCCGTTTCGTTTTAGAGGTCTCAGGTCGGGTCTCTGCTGCATAGGATAATATAGGTCTGATTGCGGTCTTGTATATTTAGGCTTTTGCTTCAGTTCGAATGTATTTATTTCGCCAGATTGTGTCATTTAGGTATGCTGCTGCTCTTGAGGCTCTTGTAGCTTGGTTTCTTACTTCCGTTTCCACATCCCCGTGTCCAGATATTTCGATTCCCAGATATTTAAATTTCATTTCCTGGTGTATTATTTTGTTATCCACCACATGCTTACATCTGATCGTTGTCTTGGAAGTAACCATTGATTTTGTCTTTGCCGTTGATATTATCATATTTAACTTTTTTGCTATTGAGTTAAATTGGTACAGTAGCCTTTGCAGATCGTCCTCGTTCTCCGCCAACAGTACCGCATCGTCTGCATAGCACAGGATTTTGAATTCTTTATTTCCCATTTTGTATCCTCTTAGTTCGCGTACTTGTTTTATGATTTCATCCATCACTATGTTAAATAGGAGTGGGCTGAGAGAGTCCCCTTTCCTAATGCCCGTATTTGCAGTTATCTGTTCAGTTAGGTCATCATTTATTTTTGCTTGGATCGTATTTTTTGAGTATATCTTTTCGATTATTTTAATGACATTATATGTCAATTAACAATGTCAATGTCAATGTCAAGAAAACTTATAATTTAAATATAGTTAATAACATTGTTCGATCATTTGAAAAGACCACTGTTTCGCGCGCTCCTCTTATTGCAGCCGACATTAATTTCTTAGCTCGAGGTAAACCAATTGCGTGAACGAGGGATTGTGCCCAGACTTTCTTATACAAAGACAGAGACTATTTCTTTCAAAAATTATTAAAAAAACTAATTTTAAAACAGAAGAGATCTAAAATCAAGAACATTTAGAAGCATTGATATATTAGTTTCTAGACCTGTATATAAGACCGAGCTCTGACCAAGCAGAAGAAAGCTAATCTCAACCCACTAAATCAATTACTTAATATAACGAAAATTCACTCTTGTTTCCTTTTGATTTGTTATATTGTGTTTGCGCTGAAATATATTATTCGGTTCTACTTATTTCTTAGTAAAAGTCTTTTTAATGTATGTTAGTATTAAAATAAATTATCGTAGACTGTCATGTATATTTATGAATAATTATTTATTATTATTATTTATAATTGAATTATTCTTGATATGCAAAATTAAAATGAAATTGTATACGTGTTACGTACCACGAATGGATTGACCTTGAACTTGATATTGTCTTTTTCATATCTCACATTAAGTGCACACTTTTAGAACTGGAGAGGTCAGGAATTTTATGGCCGTTCTGCTTAACAGTGTCATTAATAGTCGTAAATTACGAAATAAGATACAATAACAAAAAAAAATTAGATAAATCGTTATTTCCTACAACCAATATAAAGAAAGTTGAGAATGTACAATTGTACCTTGAAGACGGAATACGGAACAGGTTAAGGAGGGAACTAGTGTTCCAATTTCGTAAATTCTTGGTAAAGTAAAAAAAGGCACATCATTACTTTTAGGTTATCTACTCACTCCCGAATTTTTTTAATCCTGGGATACCCTTTAAAAATAACAATATTCCTGCTAACCTCAAAAAAATTTCCAAAATAAACAGATGTATTGAAGTACAAAATTCCTTAAACTGAACAGTGCAGATAAGATCTACTTCAGGTAGAGTTCTACATTTTCTGTAGCTTCAATCCACATATTTTTGAAATCGACATTTTTTTGGAAACTGGGAAAAAATTTTAAAAACGTGTTTTACAAATTGTTACGACATATTTTATGAGGTAGGTAGTTTGTAAAATTTCTTTGATGCCAATTTTCGTAAAAAATCGGTCGTCGTACTTGCTTCTGACACGAACAATGTTTCATATATGAACAACTATAATCACCTGGATTTTCTATATTGTAAACATATGTCAGATATATTTACCTTAGTTGAGAAAGTTAATTAGATAATACAAATACAATTATTATTATAAAAATTATTTTAAGCATCATTGTGACACAGACCAAACTTTTACGTTTCGTTTTGGATCGCAAAAGCTAATGACTTTACGCACTGTATTACAGAATGTTTCCCACGCCCCTTCATCCTTAATAGGATAATTTTTAGATGATCTTTTACATAATTTCGATTTAATTGCCCACACTGTGAATTATTTTATAGATTATTTTCAAATCTAACAAACTATTAACTTTAGATTGAAATGTTAATAAATAAATAAATTGAATATACGAAGCTCGCGATAAATTCCAAAATCTCACGACATCAATAATTGAAAAAGTTTGGTACTGTAGGAATAATACGGTTTTTTCATGTTGAGGTAAAAATTTTTCTCCAATGTCGATCGACTAAGTTTAGTTACCACAATACTCTATTTGAAGCTCTATAAGATAATTTCTTAATAACTTACACATGAAAGGTTACATGAGAAGAAACTATATTTGTTATTGTACTATTACCAAATACATTGAAACTAAATAACAATTTTAAAATCCTTGAAACCAGAAACATATTTTCCATAATACTTAATTTTATTGATTTGATTGATTTTATTGACTATTAATTTAATTGACAACAATTTTGAAAATTTATGACTGCATAGAGTTCTAGAAACTAGAAAAAAATTAGGATTTTTTATTTCGTCACCTGTAAAGAATTCATTTTCAATTTTTGTATTAGTATTTAGAAGGATCGTAAATTTCAGGCTTCTTTGATTTCAAATGAAAATCACATCTACCAGAATTTTATAGTATACGAGGTCTCGCTATTAAATAACGAGATTGCGGGCCTAGAGGGCTCCCTAGACGGGTGGGATAAAAAACGAGCAGTGCGATATCTTGTCTATGCACGTCCCAAAACACGTTTCCGTCAGTATTATAATATTTGTGCAGTAGCGCTTTGAAACAAACATGTTTTTTTCCCCTGCCGAAAACAGGAGCAACCTATCAATCTCAAATTTCTCGTTAAATTGAAAAAAATTCCGACTGAGTGCTATAAATTATTGCAAGAGGCCTATGGGGACAATTCTCTATCTCGTGCTCGTGTTTTTGAGTAGTGTAAGCGCTTTAGTGAGGGTCGAGAGAGCACTGAAGATGACCAGCGCCAAGGTCGCACTATGACTGTTTCAAATCCGGAAACAGTGACCAAAATCAACCAAATTGTGCGTGCCGATCGTCGAATGAGAATCCGGATAATTGCTGTCAGAAAAATTGTACACGAGGAATTACACATGACAAAAGTGTGTGTGAAGTTGGTGCTAAAAAATCTGACTCCTGACCAAAAGCTCTTGTGTCAACGGGTCTGCTCAGATTTCCTTGAAAGGTTAGAAAAGTTGGAAAAAGGTCTGATTTGAAATGGAACCGATTTGAGTCAATGGAAGTGGTAAAGAAAAAACGGCAAGACTCGTAAAGGCACTCACCAAAGAAAACTTCCAACACCGCTTCGATCAATGGAAACAACGTATGGAAAGATGTGTGACGAGGGGAGGGGAGTATATTGAAGGGGAGCATTTTTATAATAAATCCCTTTTTCATAACTAGTTTCGTTATTTAATAGCTAGACCTCGTATACTTAAACATATGTGTTAAACAGCCACAAAATTTCTAATTTCTAATTCTTATTTTGTGATATAAAAAATAAATGAAAATCATTGAGAAAATTCTGTCCTAACTCTCAGGAGAGAACTTCTTTGCAGACAGATGTTATTGAAGAGATAACCATAAAAAAAAGCGAAAATAGAAATTGAATCAATTAATGAAATTTTGTATGAGGCTGTTGAACTCAATTAATGCATTATCAAAATTACAATATTAGCTTAAAGTGCAATAATTGCATTATTATACATATATATTTAAAATGAAGTTCAAAAGATCAATTAGCTATCAATAAACTCTTACCAAATATACCTATAATTTTGGCTAAATTTTGATACATAATGCTGAAATTAACGTAAAATAAGTTCAGTGACTTAAATTTATGCATAATCTTATCGCTATGTGATCCTTCACATTGCATTTTTGATATTCATAGTTCAAAAGTTCATTTTATCACAAATATTTTTCAACTAAATCAGCTTTTTGTTTAAGGTCGGTTAAGTGAAGTCAAAATAATGGCTCCTTAGCAACAAATTTCGATATGATCTCCTTAATTTTCTAATAACAGAGAAATAGAAATGCACCCGGAATTTTCTATATCCACAAAGTACCAAGTTGTAGGTGGGTTATTCGCTTTGACATTTCCACTATCCTTATTCTAGTTCATTTAGAGTGTCTAGATATTCAATTATCAGATTTGTCCTACGTCCAATTTACCTTCCGCCTATTCTTTTTGTCACCTCTCTTTCTAGAAATTATCTATTTTTGGTAAATCATCTACTAGAAGTTCTAATTATTGCCATTCTCTTAAGTTTGTCTTTTCTAAATCCGTCTTTGAGCATCCTGATCATAAACGTTTTGCCATGTCTTCCTACAATAATACGCAATGGAGTTGCTGCTTTTGACCTGTAGATTCACGCTAGTTTTTATACCTCATTCAAATGCAATCTCGTCGACTAGTATGCTTTTTCTTTAAATACAACTTGACATTAGAAGTGTCCCATCCAGAAAGAGTATTTTATTAATTTTGATCTTCTTAATAATGTGATATTTGAAACAAATATAATTGATTTTTACTTATAGTACACCGTTCCACGAAGTATTAACATCATGGATTAACTGAATGCTACAAATATGAACATCTTCTCTCTATTATATCCCACATATATGTTCTATGAGATTTAAATCTCGTGATAAGGGTAGCCACGGCAAAACGTTTACGTTAGTTAAAAAAAATCTTAACACACAAAATATATGTTGAAAAAAGAGTTACGCAATCTGATTTAGATACTACTATAAAATGTTAGTAGGACATTATCACTATATTCAACATTCCTTTCAAAGCGAATGCTTATCAATTCATAGTAGCAAATCGATCTTGTGGAGCTATTTGACTAGTTAATTCTCTTCCTGTCTGTCTACCTTCTTGTATAAACATACATCGATACATACACATTACTTTCATTTCAGTACAGTTAACATGCTGAGTAAATTCTCGTTAGAATAAACAAACAGGTCACTATCATATCCTTGATACTAAGGTGATAATTTTGACGTCTTCGAGACATTCATTTGAGTTAAAACGTAAGCCCCCACTTAAATGACGAAGCCTTTGACATAGTGCATAATCTGGCCAATTACATATCATTCCATCTGTTTATTTACAATTTAATAATAAATAATATGAAGTGAGATAAATATGAAGTTCGTTTTTTAGCCTAGTAAGTTTTGAAATCATAGAATACGATAGGCTATACTTCGAATATTAAGGCTTTTCTTGGTATGTATATTTAATAAACAAAGACTATTTCAAACCGTTGCGCGGGATATTTCAGGTAAACGAAAAGGTATAATAATAAAACTCGAGACGGATTTTTCAATAGTATTACCAAAAATCTGGTGTCTATACCACTTTGTAAAGTTGTAAAATCCAGAAACTAAAACATGCAGAATTTCTAAATCTTTTAGGTTAGGTTAGGTCAGGTTACCTAAACCGACAAAGGAGAATATTTTTTTAATGGAGAATGATTCAACTAATATATTTGGAACTGAAATAAATTTAAATTGTTTATAATACTGTCCAAAGTACTTTTTGATTTGTATTTAGAATATTTTGTTTTTAATTTTCATTTCATAATTAAAATCCCGAGCTATATAATCTTCCGTCACGAGTCTAATCTTCATTGTAACAAAAGTTGAAATTCCATGGCGGAAATTAAAATCACGGGTTGGTGCATGCTCAAAGTGAATATTGGAAACCAAACAGCCTCTACACAATCGGTTCTAGTCTTCGCCATGTGTTAGATGAATTTGACATACGTTTCTTATCACTAATTACAGTTGGATAACGTAAACTTTTTTCACTAACATATCATTTAATAAAAAATTGAGTAAGGTTTAATTCTAAACGTTCTTGAATGGCTTTATTACATCTAGTATCGTCCTCCATATTGGCACTTAGAAGATATCTATCTATTTAAAATTTGATAGCCTTCTTAACGGTCTGAAAACTATTGGATGTAAGAAGTTTTATATAAAATATTCTACTTCTTTAGATTTGACGCGCTCGCTTTACGCAGACGGAAAATCGTACATTATTTGACAATTTTTTATCTACCTTTCAAAGCCTCATCAATAAAAGAATCAGAAGTATGTCACCGTATTTTTTTTATATTATTCTACTCTTTCTTTCTTGATTAACTGAAATTGGAAAAATACCGAAGGACGTTCCGTAAATCACTTCTCGCTCGATTAACCAGTTTCTCCAATTCATTTATCTTTATATCCTCATTTGCAACTTACTTATGAAAAATAAATGAGTATCCGGTTATTTTCCATTCGAGTTTTGTTTTTAGCATGTACGTCTTTGACACATCAGAAGCTTATCAATAAATTTATCAATGGAATTATGTTATAAACATTTTTTATTTTGTTTTGTTTTCGTATACGAAAATGATGTTATGCAGCGAAACAAACTGAACAATAACTTTTGTGAATAAGTAAATGAAATAATATACGTATATAATTGGATGCATACTGCCAAAACATTAAACTTTGCAGATGTATTGGATGTATTGGATCAAGTTTAAATTTAAAAGTTAAAAAAGTTAGGTTAAATTAGTTAAGGTGAAGTTATTGGTGCCAACACAAAACTTTGTATTGCATACATTTCAAGTTGACAGTCTTTTAACTTAAAGATTTTAATTTACATGCCATTAGTAGCGACCCTTTTCGAATTGTAGGTAGAGGGATTACCCTGGCGAACAATTCATATCGGGATCAACCATTTCCATCTGCAACGAATCAAAATGGCAGTAGAAGTAAGTGTTATAGTTGAGGTCACTATTTTTAGCAAATTATAAAATGATTGTTTTATGCATGATCCTAAAGTAAAACAAATTAGATGTCAAAAAAATATTGATTCTTCTCTATTACCAAACTTCAATCAATTACTGCTAGAATCTAAAAAAACATACTCGTTTTCATGGTCTTTCGTGGTCTGTTCAATCCCTTCTTCCAGTTCCTATTCTATTATACCAATGCTTTCTTCGGCCACCTGTTCTTCTCCACCCTCATCACATGTAAGTTGTTTAGTCTGTATTTTCTTTGAAGCCAGTAGAACAAAAAAAGTAAAGACCTGAATTACTGAAATTATCAAACATTGTGTAGGAAATTATCAGCCAATAATAATTTATCAGCCCATTTATGTGTATTGTTGATTACAAGATTTGATCTACTTATATAATGAATCAAGTTTAATGAACTAGCAGATAAAGAAATTGGGATAATTTATCACAAATGCAATAGATATAATGTGGGAAATTTTGTCAAAATTTTTATATCATGTTCCACTTTTTATGAAATGAAAAAAAAACGTTTAAATATCGAACTTAAGACAATAAACCATCTATAAAATAATTTGAATAACTGATAACACATATCACAAAATGTTGTTTTAGGAAACGTTTTTCACTTTAATATCTAATCTTTATAGATTATATCAGGTTTCAATTTCATTTGCATCACCCATAGGTTTGGAGCTATTTACTTTTCATTATATTACGACTTTCAGGTTAAAAAAATACGAAGTGAATAACCTGGCGAGAATCACAATTGATTGGTTGTCGTTTTTACATTGGACAAGCAAAATACAAAATCTTGGACTGGCTCCAGATTTAAAAAATCACGAAAGTAAAACGAACAGACTTATTCTTTCTTAATCCCACTGATGTAGATGATTGCTTCCCATTTGATGTTGTGGAAATTCAACCCAAATTTGGGAAGATTTCCAGAACCCGACAATTCAGTGGAAAACTATAAATCAGAAGACGCCTATTTCCCATCAGAGTTTTGAGCAGAGTGCAGCTATAGCATTGAAAGAACAGCATATGTGTGCAAGTTTATATTCAAATCTTTTTTGTAAAACTTGTCAATAAAAAGCTAAATTTGGAACAATGTACAAATATGTTTTAACAGTATAACCCATTACCAACAGATGGGCGTAGCCTCAATATTGAGCAGACATTAGTAGCTTAATTTATGGTATTCTTCATAGGAAAACGGAAAACTTTGATTTTACTTAACTGTTATCAGTGTCCAATTTATGACGCGCCCTTAGAATACATTTAGATTAATATCACTACAGTTTCCATGGAACAACAACATTTGACGAAAGACAGACTCATAGAGCACATTCATATTGAAAGACAATACATGGAGAACACATTTAAATGGACTGAATTGACAATAACAACTGACAAACTATCATAGACTACATTATTAGTGATAGAGTTTATATTTGTTATCTCTATGAGATGACGTCAATCGAGCAATGTAAACTCACTGTCAAAATGAGCTGTAACCCATGTCCATGGCCATAACAAATGGCCCCTGTGGAAGTAAACAAATGCTTTTGCAAGTTTCTATTTGGTTTGTGAAGCTATTTGTCAGATTTTAGACCTTATTACTCACAGTTTCATTAGAAAATGATATCTTAAAGAATTGCTACATGAAGATGGCGAAAGTTCCTCCCACAAACGTGGTTAGTGGTTTTTCTTCAACTATGCAGTGTTGTACTTAGTGTACGTAAGCGAAAGTAAAGTCTTAAAGGAAAGTATAATTAGAAAATGGTGGAAAATGAACAGGATTCTGATTAAAGCTCTTTTCATATTATGAAAAGAGATTTACTCCACCTAAAGCTTGAAGTTCTGACTCATATTTGATAAATATGAACCCAACAGTGGAAATCGATTTTAAAAAACCTATATTCTAAATTGTTTGAAAGCTTAATTGTAGACTCGTCATTATTACAACCAAATCGTGAATTTTCAAATATTAAATATTTGAAAGGTCAAAATCGAAATAAATCAATATTTGTTTCAGTATAATGTTGTACTAATTAGTTGTCTTCAATCTGGTGCCTTCAAATCAAGAAAAGATAACACAGGTACATTCGAGTCGATTGTTCAACTCACGGCTGTCATTTTGACGTAGATCGTCTGGTTTCGTAGAATGCCTTATATGCGAGCCCTCATTTTGAATGTCTTAGCTTAGCTTGCTTCAGCTCAGATCTGGTTTGAAAGAAACTGTCGTACAATGTTTGATTTAGTTTGAAAACCACCTTCGAAGATTTGTGGTTATGCAAGTTTTAACTGTCAGCCTTAGGAAACTCAAGTCAAAATAGTCGAAGATGAATCAAATAAATACATGCGATTGGTCATGAGCTAATTCAAGATTGTGCTCCCAAATCAGAATAATACGTAGCTAAGAAACAAGATTGAAGGTTCAAGACGAAATATTTGTTACTTATGATGTTATTACTGTTATTTTCAAAGTGAAATTTCCCGATTTCCCGCAGGATTTACATTTTTGTTATTACAGCAAATTAGAGTGAGGAAATTCTGATATAATTAGCTGCATATAATCAGAATAATTGAAAGTTATTGCCATTTTTATTTCTCAAAAATCCCTTATAACATCATAAACAGCCTAATAAAATCGTATCTGTGATATACCCTGTATAAAATTAATTTCTGTTGTTATCTCTCTTAGAAAATACAAATAAAACAATGTGAAAATGGGATCAACAACCAGATGAAAAAACTTCTTCATTTATTTTTACAAAAACAGTTACCTACCTAATTTTTTTAAATCGAATCACTGACCTTCTTAAATAGACAGTTCATTTTGGTTCAAAGCACATGTAGACCAAACTGTGCTCAAATCAATCGTTTTTACAGAAAAATATCAGATATCGGTAACTTTGAACTAACTGCCTCGCTACCGTGATATAAAATTAAAATTACTATAATTATAGGTAGTAATTTTTTTGTCAGTGAAAATAAAACTTCACTTAAGAAGTTAATAACAATAAACATCCGTATAATTTCTTGATTTATTTAAAATACGCTTTTGTCTAGTAAAATGGTTCAAACTTGGTATATAAAAGAAATTGTGTCTTCAGTTTGCAAAATCTTGAAAAATCGCTGTTTTAATTCTGTCAATTCCTATACATTGGAAACAATAAAATAAAGTGATACAAAATCGGCCACATTCACTCTACACTGTTTTTACAAACTAGTCATCTTCAAATAGTAGTTATATCATAATAGTTATATTCAAAACAGAGAAGATGCATCGTAGATTCTTTAAAAAGTGGGTGGTCAGCCAGGGCTAACGTATATCTTCCAATCGGTTTACCAATGTTAGAGAATATCTTGCAAGTCTGAAAATTACTGTTATTTTTGTGTTACGAAGATACAAAACAAACAATAAGGTATTGCCGATATTCAGCCTGTTACTAAGCCAATTTTACATTCGAAAGATCTTCCAGATCCAATTTGTATTGGTAGTTTTTTCGAAGTTAACAATAAAAGTGATATTTGAGTTAAATCTATTTCTAGTGATTCTTCAAGAAAATATTCTACATTTTATTAATTAAGTTGAATTAGGTCTCGTTAGAGCAGAATTTCTTGGGTTATATTAGTGGAAAATCAGATACGAATATTATTTTCCAGAAACAAAATTAATGTTTACTCGAAAGACAGCATTGCTAGAGAGAGAAAAAAGCATATTGAATTTCTTAGGTATGTCTCCAGATTAGAAAAACTTTTTTCAGTATTGGCCACGGTAATGGAAACAGTCATTAAAATTCTATACACAATTTGAAGGTTAGGAAATGGGTTTCTTATGGCGTTCAAATATTTTAGAACTTGAATTCGCTCTTTGACATCAGTTAGCACCATTTCTTGAAAAACTTTTATTTCCGTGATATAAAACGCTGGCTTTGCTGATACTTGTAAGTTTGTTTGTTGTCATACCCGGTGCTGAACACAGAACCAAGATTAAGCAGCCATCTTTAACTAGGTATGTGGAAACTACGTTAATGTGTTTGTACTGTATCTAATAATATATTTTTTAATGTGGCCCATAGGGAATTTGATGTTCCTAAACTTTAACTATAAAATAATAACAATTCCCCCGAAGTGCAGAGCCCAGGGCGGCCGCCTCAAATACCCCTACTTAAGGAATACCCTGGGCTAACTTATTAAAAATTAATAAACGGGAAGCGATTTTATTAAGATTTAAATATTTTTTAAAGGAAGGTCAAAATTTGTCATTCTGATAACTCTTCTATAGCTTAACCTGTTTGTAACTGAATTTTTAATGGATTAAATCCGATCACAAAACGGATTTTTCTTGCGTTGACCTTTACTATAACAAAGGTATCATCACCCAGTAATGAGAAAAAATATTTATATTGTTTCAATTGTTTGTTAGTATAAACTTACATACGAAACTTTTATAATGGGTGTTCCTTTCTTTGTTGTTTCCTGCGTTAATTGTGTAAGATTTCCGACAACTTTTGTCGATTGTAATTTGTTTTTTTTATTTCAAATACATTGCGACCATTTAAATAAAGCGTTAAAAAACTAATAAGTTTTTTACCGCGTCTTCATTTCCCATTTCTTAACCTATTGATCTGTGAAGAAAACCTGGATCATGTCGATTCTTATTCTTAAATTGACAATTTACAGTATGAAAATATTATTCCCTCCAGCACCCCGTCTGAATTATAAGCACCCCCTCGAAAATTTTAAATAAGAATGTGGGTCGTGTGGCACCTTGTTAGAAAGGGATTTCAGTCCTATGTTAAGATAAAGTTTTTTAAATATAATGCGATCATAGCGGAGAAAATTTTGATAATGACCACTATTCACTTCTTGAAAATAAACGAGGCGATTTTGGAATTTTCGTACAACATTTTGTATGACCTCAGGGGTTATTTTATTAATTTCTTATCTGATCTATTAAAATATACTTTAGATTTTGAATAATACCATAAGAAGTAATAGAGAGGACTCAAATCGGGTAATCTAGTCGGTCATTCGATCGTTCCACGTCTTCCAATCCACCTTTTGGGAAAAGCCTCGTTTAAATAATTTCTAGCTGTAGGCATTAAGTTAATCAAAAAATCTATATGAACCTCACATTAACTGTGTCCTCAAATAATTAAGGCCAATAATTTTATTGTTAATGATAACAGCCCAAACGTTCACGTAGGATATTGAGTGTGAGCCTCACACATCTAGTGATGGTTTTCACTCCTCCAATATCTGCAGTTAATCGTTCCGTTTAAATAAAACGTCGCTTCTTCTTCTTCTTCTTCTTCTTCTTCTTCTCCATCGTACGCTAGAACTTAGTCCTGTGTTTGCATCAATAGATGCCTAGTTGCAGCTGGGATGATGAAAACCAGCTCCCATACCATCTTGTAGGTGATCGAGATGTGTTTGGTTTTTTTCCCTTCCATTTCACTACATCCTGGATGTCACATATCTCCCTTATTTCATCATTTCTCTTGTGGTCAAATAATTTGTGTCCCGCTATTGATCTCAGCGTTCGTATTTCAGTAGTTCTTAAAAGTCACCTAGTTATGGTGTTTTCTGCTCTGGTCTGTCATTACTGGTTTCACAGAGGTCTTGTATATTCTGACTTTGTTCCTAATACTCATATATTTATTCCGCCCAATTACATCTCTCAGGTACCCTGTTATTAATGACGCCTTTGTTGCTTGAGCTTTTAATTCATTGTTTAAATTTCCGTTACATGTTATTTTCGCTCCTAGATATTTGAATGACATCACTTGTTCTACACTCTGATCATATATTACGAGTTTACATCTTCTCGGCTCTGTGGATTCTGTAAAAGATTTGGTTTTCATCAGGGATATTTGAATATTAAAATAATATTAAATAATCTCATCCATTATGATGCTGAACAAGATCGGGCTGAGATTATCTCCTTGTCTGATACTTTTATAAATAACATTATTTTGAATACGAACTGCAAATCTGCGCTCATGTTGTCCATCATCATTTCACAGCATTCTTGGCTTCTATCAAGATCATCTTCATTTAATTCCTGAACATCAGTAAATTGAACATTTCTACTTGGTTTCTCAATATTTTTCACAAGTCCAGTTTCATGAAACTTTTTCCAATTCTGCTAACTGTCGACTGCGAAACGTTTGGACCAGGATATTTATTATTAAAAATTTCTCAAATCACTTTTTGAGTTCCTGTTTTACTACCACAATCAATCATAATTAAAATGTCTATTCTTTGAGTCTCGGACAAATGAGCCATGATTAAATTTAATACGCGCATGAATATTTTAACGATGTCATTTAGTAATTTTAAAAACCAGTGCCGGATTAAGCCAGGGGCTTGGGGGGGCTATAGCACCGGGCCCCAGGTACAAGAGGGCCCCAATTTTGGAAATCATTCTGTATTTTTTGATGTGCTGATACCACAAATCTAACGTATTGATATTATTTTGTGAATTTTTCCGGGTTTCCGAATTCCTTAAGGGGACCCCGTCATTATTTTAGCCCCGGGCCTTATAAATCTTAATCCGGCCCTGTTGAAAACCTAAATGACTAGATTAATAATAAAATAATTGTTTACTTGGCTTTTTGACTAACATTTTAGTATTTTCAAAGATTTTTTCCTAATTACTTTTAAAGTATATTTTAATAGAGCAAACAATATTGATGATTTAAAAGTTAGGATAACTGATGAAATTATTATTTAATTCTTATTAATTTTATTGTAAAGTATATACAAAATTTTCGAGGGAAACTTTCATAGACTAGGCAATTTTTAAAGTAAGAGCTTTCCTTATTTTGAAACTAAAGAAATTACAGTTTGAAAACACCGAGAAACAAACTTTTAGAGTTGAAATTAAGGACTAGATTTAACTTGTTATAATTTTTTATTAGTTTCATTCCGAAATACAGTTTTAAAATGTAAAGGGCATCATCCCACGCTCTTATAATACTGACATTAATTTTTACAGCATTATTTTTATTTTTATGATTTTTATTTAGTTTTATCATTACTAAAAGTGTGTTTTATGGTTTTTTTACTATAATCTAGCAATTACTTTGTTATTGCTCATACAAACTTAACCACGTTTTATGTGATGAAGTATTTCGAAAATAACTTTCAGCTGGGGTATAAAAACCGTGTAAACTAGTCTAAATTATTACTACACTATTAGATTAATGTTTTTACTGCAAACTGGGCGACATTGATTTTTTCACATAATTCATTTAAACGGCAAATCAGCATGAGGCTATTTACCTTTTGTTTTCCCTATCAAATGTCATTGGTGCAGTTCGTCGATCTTTGTTGCGTGTGTTTTTTACTAAATTCAAGTTTTTTATTAATCGTATTTTCCTTCTTCTAGATAAATAATTAAATGTGAAATGCAAAAAAGTGGGCGTCAATAACTTGTTCACGCGCACTTGGTTTGTTTTCAACTTTACAATAGGTGTCTTTCGGACACATTTTTATCCAGTCAAAATAGACAAAAATAACTTAACTACAATTCGCATAGAGCTGAAAATTGGCAGATACTTTGAATATATCATTATAAATGAAAAGTCGATTCTACTTCTACAAAAAATTTTATTCAAGGTCAAAAGTAAAAAATAAGGATTTTTCTATTTTTCTCGAAAACGGTAAGTATTATTACGTAAATATGTTGGACGAAAGTTGTAGATCATACAATTCTCTACAAAAATGGTCCAGTAAATTTTTCTCTTACGAGTCACCATTCGTGAGATATCGCAGTTTTAATCATTAGAAAATGAAATTGAAACATTCTTCGCATATGATTTAGCTCCTTACCAATTATCACTATGTGATGAAGTGGGAACGTGTAAAACTATGAAGTCAGCTCTTTATAATTGCTTTGAATATTTAATCTTCGAAATTGTTTACACAAACATCATCGATGGAGGGTATCTATTACACCATGGGATCGAGATGGAATATTTCTCGTATAATTTTTGTAAAATTTGTCCAGTATGTACAAAGATATGTTGTTTATAACAATACGATTGTATGTGATGGTTATACTGATAATACGAAAAATATTGAAGCTACAGAATAACGTCGTCTGACTATAAAAACATCTTCATCTGTTAATATCGTTTTTGATCGATCTATAAAGTTCCAACAAACCAACAACAATTTCTTGCAAATAAGCAAATAATCACAGTAAGTCTCGCTTCATTTCGATGTTATGCGAAGAATTTACAGCTGCTGGTATTCCAATAAAACAAGCTGATAATGATGCAGATGCTCTTATAATTAAAAAAGCAATAGTACAATGGAAAATGTCAAATACAACTGTCGTTGTTGGTGAAGATGTTGATTTGTTGATATTACTGACTGCATGGACTCCAAATGATATAATTATTAACTTTTTATAACCTGGGAAAGCTCAAGTACAATCAACAATATATTCATCACAATGTCTAACTGCATATCCGAAATTTCATGCAATAACTGGTCGCGATACTACATCGGCAATTTTTAAAAATAGTAGTTTTTCATATCCAACAAATAATTGCATATTTAAAGATGATCTTACTGAAATTCGTAGTACAATACAAGATCTGGCTTAAGTTATAAATAATTTTAATGGTAATAAACGCGAACCAGTTTATAACCGAATAAAGTCGAGGTTAACTCATTTAACTAATCGAGTTAATATATTAAATGTTGACATAGATGATGATCAACAAGTTCAGCTCAAGATTTCTCTGGATAGGGAAGTGATTTTACGTGAATCTGATTTGGAAACCAATTTCTGATTGTGTTGAAATACACAATAATCATGTTCATCTTGCTTCTTCATCTTTATCTTCTTCATCTGTTCCTATGATCCAGTTAATAAAAATTTTGTAACCTTAAATCTCCGACAGGAGACTCTTCCTCAGGAAGTGATATTCGGCCACCAGCTTTTTAACGAACGACGTTAAAAATTAATAAAAAAGGCGGAAAAGCTGGAAACACCATACGAATTAAATTAAAATGAAAATTAAACAATCTAATCCCCGACACGATTATCCAAATTAATATTTATTGCTATGAACAATAAAAAAGTTTCAGCAACAAATAAATCCGGGACGGTTGCAGCTTTCAACTGGATTCCAGAGCGTCCCGAAAGTGTTTTGCAGTACGGAACTGTTACTTTCACTACATGAAACAATCAAAACGCAACTTTCGGTATGTAAATGAATACAGAACGAACAACTTTTAGATGGCGTCGTCTAAAAAAGTATATAAAGTAATACCCCGTGTTAAAATGAATAATCAACCTAGAGCTTTCAATAAACAAGGAAAGGTTTCACATTTCAAGGTTATGTTTTTCTGTGCTTTTGACCGTATTTGAGTTTAGTATTCTATGCTTTTCAGATATGCCAATAATATTGGCAATAATGCAAGAAGCAATTGTTATCTTTTCTCAAGTTTTCTATCTACATAGGTCCCATTTGATGCGACATTCATAGTTTAAGCCTCATCTATATTATCGATTTTCTAATGTAGAAAATGATCATAATTATTACGAAGAATAGACGAGAATTTTTATAAAAAACATAAGACATATGAATCGACATGTCGAAATAAGATGCATACCTAAATTCGAAAGCTATATAGAATAAATAATAACGAAAATATTGACGTATCTTTGAAACGACATGCCGTATATAAATGTCATCGATCGAGAGATACTTACAATTAGGATTTGAGACAAACAAATATTCCAACTTCAAGTAAATATTTACTTGAATCCTTATTATTTCCACTATCTATTAAAATGTTAAAGCGCCGATGTATTTAAAAAAAATTCACGTCAATTCCGCTAAAAACAACCATGATCTGGCATTATTATGTTGTTGTGTCTGATACGAGGAATTGAAAGACGTAACTTTTGAAAGTGAAATCAGTTTGTGACGTAACAGCCAGATTAACGCATATTCCTGACGATAAACGAGAGAATCTAGTTATCCTTGAACATCAAAATCATTTAAATTGTATGTGGCCAACGTAGGTGCAAAATGTAGTATTTGACGATATAATTTGTCGTAAATGTTTATTTTATAAATGTATATAAGAATGACGTTAACACTAATTCCGTATGTACTTACATATTCAATATTTTTAGTTGCGGGCATTCTTCGCTTGATATTATTTATTATTACTTTGTCATCAAACTCTTTTTCAACGCTTCTTTTGATTAATTTTTATTCCTTCTAGTAGAAACTTTAACTGTCCTGTCGTTTCGTTTCGTTTCATCTGTTTCTTTAAATCCGATATCTGAAGCATTCCGGACTCATTTTTCTTGGTTTGAGTATCTGTTTAATATCCTTTTGTAATCGATTATATCTTACTTCCATTCATGCTTTACTTTATTTGTTACACATTTTCTTTTGTTTCTATTTCAAGCACAGAGAATATATTCATTGTTATGTCTTGGTTTACTTTTATAACCACTTCTGTATGAATTATTAAACGCCTGTTCGGATGAACACGTCCGTCTATTTGTTACACATTTTCAGATGTTTTTGAGGTCGAAGGATATTCTTATCGTGTGTTATTCAAGATCCATATTTAACTACAGATATTATAAACATTGTAGTACCAAATGACAAGCGGGAACGGTTATTCTTATGGAAATTCATTCATTCATTTATCACATCTCGAACATCACTTCTTGCATACTATCTTCTTTTTTGTTTTAGTTTCTTTACTGCTTTATTACAGAGATGTGCTTGAACCACATCTTTGTTTTACACTTACTTTAGGTTCATCATTGGTTCTCATTATACAAATATATCATTAGTTGCTTGATCTTTCCAATGTCTCATTTTTTCTTTCTCTGTTTTAAATGCATTCGTCAGATCAATAAAACCAACCTTAAATTAGATGTAAAGTTACAATGGACATCGTCATTTATTGTTTTTATCTTTTTCTAAATATCTTTTTTTCATTTTCTAGACAACCTTCATTTGAAATAATATTCTAATCATATAACCAGTTTCCAGTTCCAGTTTTTTTTCGTTTCTTAATTGCTATTCGTATTTTCTTTCTCATTAATTTTCACATTAACTTCTAAAACATACCAACTATTATTTTAACACTCGTATCGTTAATTTTGAATAACCTTTCATAAAATTTTATATATTTGACATTTTTTAAGAAGGAATTAGTATCTGCAATGTTAAAATTAAAAAAAGTTAGTTCCGTAATAGAAAATGGCAAATTTTCTATTACTATTTATCGTTTCTATACACTTTTTTTTAATTTAACGTTTATAATATGTGTTTGATTACACCTTTACTTCGAACCATAATGATATGTTAATTTATCAATGATTCCTAGTATATTATCATAAACACCTGTCTGGGAGGAGTCATTCAGTTAGTGTTACAAAGTATTTTCTTATGGTTGTTGACTTCGACGCTTCCGTCTGAATTGAAAATTGGTTGTTGAGGCCGATGTTTTCAAGGTCCCTCGACATCCAATCGGTTAGAATAACCTATTAACCAATCAATTGTTAGCTATGAATTTGAAATTTCACTTTCATTAACTTAACCTTATTTTATCTCATAGTGTAAATATTTAATGGAAAACAAATTACATTGTTTGCACGTTTAAAGAGTGTGAAAAACCCGTATTTATTTTCAAATTATTCAAATGTTAAAATGTGAGAGCAAATAAACTTCTATTATAGCCAAAATTTATTTTATTTGTGTCTGTTTGAAATAGTATTAAACTTGATTGACCTCTTTATACACAAGGTCAAAGCTTGGGTTAAAAACCGAGTGGGTTATAAATGCATTTTGTCATAAGAATACAAATATTTATTCTTGAGCATGAAGTAGAAATCTACATTTTATATATTTTTTTTTCATATTATTGAAAAAGCTTCTGATATATTTCCAAGATGCTCCATTGATCATTTAAAAAAAAACACCAGTAACAAACATTTTTACATGAAGTTGATCATTTGGGAATGAATTTATTGTTGTAAATTCAACACCAAAATCCTCAATACTGGGACATCTTGAATCTTCTTACAATGATTCCAATAGTACCTGAAAAGCAAGGCGTGCCATCACGCACCTCATTACATAGCGATATCCTTCCTCTTTTAAATTCTTTTTACAAGCGAAACACATTTCCTAAATACTCGTTAGAGCGTGCTCTGTGATAGCAGCAATTCTACTGCAATCAGAGATTTTTACTTAAGTAAAGTATTTATAAATGTTACCAACTCTAACTCATATAATTTCGTGTTTAATATTTGTAGTGGGAACTCAATAAAACAGAATATTTGGTATAGTTTCTTTTGTTTGGAGAATGTGCAATCAGGTTTACTGTAGAATGTCAGAAAAAAGTTGACCATAGTTACTTTTTATCACTAAAGGCTCAGAAAACGCGTGTCGGACCTCTGAGGTTCTGTAATATCAGAAACCTCATCAAAAGGTGATGACAATGTTAACATCACGTATTTTGATTGTTTTGCTAATATTAAGTATAAAATATTTGATCAGTAGGATTTGCTTGAATATAATAACTTGGAACGTAAATATAAATATTCGTGAAATCGAGATTGGTCAATCATCAATTGCAGACACGTATGCTGCTCATTGTGGTTTGGACTATGAAATAAATGGTAGTGGTTTACATTTCGTCCAATAACTATCAAAAACAACCATTTGTTGCCATTAAATTTAACAGCAGATTACAGTGTTGATTTCGCTTCCGAAGATGGACAATTCTTGGTAAACTTCTACAAGATAATTGAGAATTACAAATGAATAATAACTAAAATGGGCCTACCACAAGATGCACTCTAGATATGTATTTTTTCTTGTTGTTGTTGTTTCGTATGGATGACTTTTCAATCTATTTTCTCAATGCCGAGTTGTCTGCCCTATGTAGACAGCTTCACAATTAGTATAAGGCACTTGATATATAATATATACTTTTGATTTTGATTTTGAGTTTAAATTTTATGACATACTAATATCATATTAATTGAAATGATGCGATAGTTCATGTATTTACGATAAGTAAGATAAGTGTTTTGTATTTGCTCAACCTCCAGCATATTTATTTGAGTTATTATTTGATTGTTCTCAGACATATTGCTCCTGCGGTTATTTTTTGACAAAACAAATACCGGGCGTTCAATTTTTACCCACATTTACTAGAATTACTGGTCGTTTGAGCTCCAAGACGTTAATTTATGGCTTCATTTTGGAATAAATTATGTGCAATTCTGAATTTTTGTGAGTGTGATGCAGTTTGTAGGGACTGGTACTAAGTATACAATAACTCTGTTCATAAACATAACCCTTTAACATGTTTTTTTTATCACAATCGTTGTTTGTCAGTTTTGGTATCAAAACATCAATATACTATTGGACAGTTTTCGTTTTCTCGTCTATTATTCCTAAATAATCAATAAAGATTACACCTCGCAGAATATTCTTTTGATTTTGGGGTCTAGCGCTCTCATTTACTGCGACGTATTCACGAAAAAATCCGTTCAGATTATGTTTGAAGATATAAAAACATTTTTAATGCAAACGGTATTAAACATGTGGCACCTACCTGGCAAATTGTTGTAACTGCCGACACTCACAAATCATTCCACTTTCAGGATATTATTTACGTAATTTTTCGTCGACTTCTTCAATTGTTTTCCGGCGTAAAAATAATTAAGAATTAAACCAATCATTCTTGCAGTACAGAAACATTACCGACAATATAATCAACGTTGAATTTCTTTCGTATTATTTTCGTAGCTTCAATTTCTGCACTATCTGGATCTTATACGTATGTAGACCAATATTTTCTACAGAGAATCTGTGTATAATTCGATGGATGGATGATTATGTGCGTTAAAAAATCGTGAAGCCATCGCGAATTAATTACTCGTAATGTTCAATATAAATTTGAACAATTTAGTAGTGTTGGGGAAGAGTCTATCAGTTCGTGACAATTTACCAGTTAAATGTTGAATGAAAAGTGAGTAATCAGGATTAATCAGAAAATTAAGAAAATCACCATAAAAGGAAAGGGTACTCTTAGTTAAAGTCAATTCTAATGTCAATAATTACAAAAATTCAAAACTGATTGAAACATGAAAAGAAAAAAAATTTCAACATATAACTGTCAATGATTAAAAAGAGTAGTTGAGGACAGAAACAGTTTTCTTAATTTACAAATTATTTGTAATTAAACTTTAATAAACTGAGTAGAATTCCAATATGAAACTTCTTTTATAACGTTATCATAAACTTTATTTTTTTAATTTCGCCTTATTTTATTCCGAATAGAACTACTATTCCAATTATTAACGAAGCTCCCTGTATATTTACTAGATAAGCATAACCAGTTAATTATCAAAGTAAGTTAATACTACAGTTAGTTAACAATGATCATAATTATTTGATGAGGTGTTTGTTTTTAATAAATAACGTTAGTTAATTGAATAAATCAAGCTGTTTATCGCTAACAACATTCATAAATGAAATTCCATTTAACGATAATTTCCCATTATTATTTCCTAGTAAAAATTTAAGTAGTGGAAAGAATTAAAAACAAATGATAAAGTAAATAATTTTTCTGCCGGATAGGCACTAAAATTTTCTTGTATACCATAGCCAAGCACGCCGTTTTCTAAGAATTATTTACTATAATTTGGCTCTTGGAATGTTATCAGAGCGACTCTGAAAAAGTAACTTGATATCGTTGCAACACGTTTTCATAAATTAAATGCGTACGTTATTACTGACTAAGCGACAGTTTTATATACCATTCATGCAATTGAAATAATTTGGTAAAATTTAGTAATTCATTAAATTTAAGAAAAATGCCGTACAAACGATAATTTTTATCAGTATTAATTGTCTCGTATTTTTGAACTACACAATTTCCATTTCGGAGGTTGGATATCATCATAGTAGCTGCGGCCTCAAATAGATCAGATCATGTGAAGTTAAACCATTAGTCAACAACACAATATTTTTTATACAATGTCCCCCCGAATTATATAATTAACTTCTCTTCTTTTCACGTCCTCCATTCTTCTCAGAACATCTGTATTGGTAAATCGATGATGTTATTAGCATCCTACTGTAGGCCCACTTCTTGAAGAATCTAGTCTTCGATATTAATATGTGTTGAGGGTCCAAGCTTCTACCATACAGGACCTAGAATACACAGCACTTGAGTATCCGTGCTCTTAGCTCCAAGCTCAGGTCACGGCTACAGAGATGCTTGTTTTTTATTGGGTGCTTCAGTTTTGGTGACAATCATATATTTCTCTTCATAACATGATTCAACATATTTTGTAGATCTTGCATATTTTCGGCGAGAAGTACTGTGTCATATTCAGAGCGCAGATTGTTTAGTGGAGAGCTGTAAGCTCTTATTCTGCATAATTTTCGAGACAATTGGTGAAGATTTCTTCCAAGTAGACGTCCAATGGACAACACACCCCCTTCTAACTCGTCACTTGATTTCCACTGCATTCGTCAGTTTGGACTGAATGCGAACAAACGAAGTTTAATTCAGGTAGAGTTTGGTTACTATTTTTATATATCTTGTGTCAAGGTTTTTTCGTTCCAGGTTTTCTATTACTTCTATGTATCTTCTCTCATCAAATTCCTTATTAAAGTCGATAAAACAGACAAATTTTGATTCACTTCAAGACATGCATGAATACCTTAGAGGAAAACAAAGCCTGAAACCGTTTCTTAAGGCGAATCTTTTTTCAGCTTTTTATAAACCTTACGGTGGATAACTTTGAGAGACCTTTAGCATGTGGTTCATTATGTTATTAGTACGGCGTTATTCGCATTTTTTGCATTATGTTGCTTTGGAATTGTGATAAAGTTTGATTGAAGACATTCCCTTGGTATTCCATCTGTTGCATAGATCTTGGAGGCTCATATCACTGGTGACTTTTACCAGGTACTACATAATGGAGCGATCTGGTACAATCGCATGGATTGGCCGAAACAGGCTTCTGCGGTTAATCCCACAGTTTTGGGAGCATGCTATAATCTTTCAAGCCAAAGTATTTGCTGTGATGGAATGTGGACGTGCGATACTCAATCTACGGCATAGAAAACCAGTAATCTCAATCTGCTCAGATAGCAGAAGCTCCATAGAAACCACAATAGCTGTATGTTTGCTTGTGCGCAAATATTCGACCATTCAACATCGAAATCAAAAATACACTTATTGATTTTGTACCGAAGTTGAAGGGTGACTAACTCGCAAAAAGCTTGAATTATTATCTCCAAATATTCTAGGCCTCCATCACATGATTTCAGTTTGAGACTTTGAGGACAACTCCTAAATATCTACAGGGAAGTTGTTTTTCTGGGAATCCAATTTATTCATACTATAAATTGGAGGGCCAGCCTAGTTGCCACTCTGACGTACTGAACCTGCGTTTCAACCTGCAGCTTCGATCCATTTCATTATAGTAGAGCCCGAACGACCACTAAGTCAATTTTCTCAAATTGACTTTCATGCTGTTATAACATTTTTAATAAAGAAAAATTAACACCAATATATATCCAAAACAGAATGGAGCAGTGTTCATCATTTGTTTCGCTATGGAAAAGAATCATTAGAAAAAACATTAGGCTAGTGGAAGAATGGTTCCAGCATCTAAAAGAAGAAGCTGCAGCCTGGACCAGCATTTTCAAAATAAGTGTTCTAAGGAACCTACATGAGCATTTAAATATGACCAAAATTAAGAAAATGTAATATCAGTGTAGTATTAGTTGTAATGGGTAATGAAACTATGGTAATTTACTATATCCAGACATCCAAAAAAGATTTCATGGAGTGGCATCGCAAAGAAGAGCACGTGACAAAAAAAAGCAATGTCACGAAAAGCATCAAAAAGATGATAGCTACAATATTTTGAGACTGCGAGGGTATCCTTCCATTTGAGTTTAAAAAATCCAATACATCTGTGAACACGGCATATTACTCTGACTTACTAAGACAGCTGAGTCGAAAAGTTGCGGCAAAATCAGCTGAAGTGTGCGCTTGGTTCACGACAATGCTCCGCTTGCCAAGGCTGCTGTACACAAATATGGCTTCACAGAGATTGACCCACCATATAGCCCTGATCTGAATTTATTGTTTGCAAAGCTGAATTCAGGGTTGAGATTTAACAGCGACGATGAAGTTAAATAGGCGGTGTATGAACATTGTGACTATTAAGATACATCATATTCTTATAGTGGTATAAAATCTTTAGTCAGACGTTTTAAAAAGTTTGTGGAAATAAAGGAAATGTAGTTGCTGATTTCGAATATATTATAGTTGGTAGAGATGGCCAAACTCGAAGTAAAAATTTAATCATCAATAATTTTATTTATCTATGAACACGAGCTGCTATAGTTTATAGTTCAAATAATAATTTAGAATAAATTTCATTTTGAATGATCATTGTATAATCTTTTAGACATTTTATTTGTACGCTAATTTCTAGATATCAATTTTTAACAGAAACTAAATTATTATTCCGATTGTAATTTATTTATTTTGGCATTTAAACATTATCATCAATACTATTACGTCAAAACTAAATATTAAATTATAATTTATTCCATTTATCGACAGGTCAACGATCTTTGTATGCAATGTCGTAATCACTAATTATCTTTTTGATAGATATTCCAAACTTTGTTAGTTTCATAAGTTTTTGTGTTAGGTAAATGTGCAAAATTAACGTGTTGTGATAAGAAAATCACTTATATCTAGCGTGTGTACATATTAGTTTTTCAATTATACGTCACATAAACAATTACATAACCACTCTAATGAGCGTATCTTAAAATAGATTCTTACTAAAAATATTTGATTTTAAAAGGCAATACGCTTGGAGATTCTGCCTCATCATAAAATTTTGGGCAACTAAGTTCAAATGTGGCCTTATCAGCTTGAATGTGCGTTCGGAACGGTCAAAAATGGGGAGAATCATCGAAAATGTTCACCTAATGGTACTATATGTGTTGATTTATAATTGTATATGAAGCCTAGATGAATCACTACATTCCTGAAACGAAAAATGACTCGAAACAGTGGTCAGGGAAAGCCGAATCTGCTCCAAAAAAGACAAAGACAGTTTCGTCAGTTGGAAAAGTGAGAACATATTTGGGGATAGTCATGGGATTGAGTTCATCGACTATCTTCAAAAATTTAAAACAAATAACACAAGAGTGTTATGCATCATTATTTGATAAGGTGGAAGGAGAAATTGCAAAAAATGATTGCGTTTGAAAAAGAAGAAAGTGCTTTTTTATCTGGACAAAGTACTTTATGAAAGGGACGCTATTGAAGATGGCCGTGTCCCTTGTTATTTTTGGCTGCGTTACCTTTGAGCACGACATCTTCCGATTTAAAAATTTTCAATTCCGATCGTTTTGTGATAGAATGACACGTCATGGTGCTCCTGGAGCACACACTTTTTGCAATCGGATTTCAAGAGAGAGGAGACATTTTGTAATAAAATGCGACACCATCAAAATAGTTTGCGACGCACAGAAAGTGTGCTCCAAGGTCACGCTGGAGCACATACTGTTTGTGATCGGTTTTAAACAAAGTTTGAATGAAAGGAGACATTTTGCGATTGAATGCGACACCATCAAGAGTTAAACAGAACCTAATCAACTTTTATAAAGATAAAAAATATAAAGCAAAAGTTGTATTTGCTAAAAATTTTTTTGGTGTATTTACCAAGCGACGCTAACTCTTTTGATAGTGATAGTTATCGTCAATAACGCTGCACCGGGAGTGTCGCAAAATGATCTGATGAAGGCTCATTCTATAGCAAAACGATTGCAAACCAAATTAGAAGATATCGTGCTAGAAGGTAAAATTTTTTCCCTTACAAGTAACAATAGAACTAACATTGGTTAAAGTTGACAACTTCTACTTACAATCACAAATAATTATCTTTTTGTATATTGGATTCTGTTAGAATATTTTATGTATGTGTGTATTCGTATGTTATTTTGGGATTCCATAATTTATAACTGTAGTTTTATTTTTTCCTCATATCCATGAATTCTAACTCTATTTTCTACATATTGGGATGTTTGTCCTGTGTATAACATATAAAAACTTGTATTTCGATTTCAAATTACGCGTAGGTCAGAATGTAGGTCGATTTAGAGGTCTAAAATTTTCAATTTACAAAAAAGTCGCAATCTACGGTATGTTTTTATCAACCTGTCAAGAATCACGTACATTCGCCCGTAAGGCATTGATCTCAAGAGTAGTTTTTCATTGTTTTGCTTAGTATTGCTGTTAAAAAAGATCAAGAAACTTTCAGTATATTGGAGACTTTAAATTACTTATAAGGGGTATTACATAACTTAGGTCGACGACCTTTAACAGGAAAATAATGATTGTATAATATATTTTATAGAAAAACGCAGATGACACCTGCAAAATCTATTTAACGATATTACCAAGCAATACTCATAATTTATAATTGCGAAAATATTTATAATATCACATTGATATATAGAATGAATATTATGTGGACAAAGCAAAATGTTTCCAATTTCTGGAAATAAGTGTGAATCAACTCCTCATAGTGTTTCATTAATTGATATAGATTGTGCAAATCTTTGTGTCTCATATTTTTACTCAAAGAAACAAACACTGCGATGCAGTTGAAAAATAATAAAAGATTCGGCCGCCTCCAACAGCGTCCCAATATTAGAATACCAAAGTCCTACAAAAACACTAGTTTACAAAAGTTAAATTTTTGTCTTTTATCGAGAATTTTGTTAAATAGTCTTTTTTACTGTCTGAAAATAATATCTAAGATTTTTGCGTCATGAGTATTTCAAAGAGATGTTTGAAAAAGCCAGATCATTTTTGCTATACAGGGTTTTCCGGGACTTGATGTAAAAAATTCGGGAGTGAATTATGATTATTTATTGAAAATACTTACAACAGGTTATAACAGAAACATTTCAAATTGAGCTGTACACTGTCAAACATCAAATAACTTATCAAATAGTAACAAAAAAGCTATAATAAATGTTCGAATTGTGTACCTTGCACTTCTACACACTTCCGGAGTCTAAGGAAGATTTTTCTTTGAACTCAGAAGAGCATTCCAAGATTCTGCCTTATAGCGTCACATTGGAAGTTTATTCTATCCATCATCTCGTTCCTTGTGTTTATAGGTGTTACATATACCATGCAAATGGACTTCCCCAACCAATTCACCTTTTAGAAAAAATGTTCTTAAGATGATTTTATACATAATTTAGGAAGTTGGGAGGGGCTCCATCGTGCATGAACCACATGTCTCTGCGAATGTTTAGAGGAATATCACATGACTTAAGTGAGAAATTCTAATATCGCTGACCATACAGGTTATTAAAAAAATATGGAACTTCTAAATTATTATCGACTATTCCCTACTACACATTAACTTAAAATCGATGAGGATTCTTAGTTTGAATTTACTTTTTCAAAAAATATATCCTAAAAGCTTGGTATATGCAACACCGGTAAACATAAGAAACGAAAGGATCGATAGAAATAAACTTCCTTTGTAACGCTATAAAACAAAATCTTGGGATGCTCAAGTTCAAAGAAATATCCTCCGTAGACTGCGGAACCCACTAATTTTTCCATATTTCAATTTTTTACTTATGTAAGTTCATTCACGTCATCTACTCACGAATTTTCTGTCACCAAACACCTTGTTTATACCGAGAATATGAGAAGTTTTGGGCTTCTAATAGTATTTGAAATCGTTTGTGGAATATTTAAGATTATGGAAAAGTCGTAAAATAACTACCTTTAACTTTGGAAGACTATTTGGCGAGTCGCACGAAACCATCTCGTAAACGGTTTAAACACTAAAAATCAAGCTAAATGGCAATATCTCAGTGCTAGTTGTGTAAAACGTCATATGCAGCGATCCCCTTCTCTTAAAATAAGTCTGAACCTTTAGAACAAGGCATTGAAAGACAAAGCTTATCACCAAATGATTCTGATTGCGAAAGTATGTCAAATAAACCAAAATGATTTACCTCAAATGATCTTGTAAGAGATATAAATCTTTTCAAGGAAGCTTCAGAATTGCTAGCATCAAGACTGTAAGTACGCAAATTGCTTTCCCCAGACACTAAAATAAGCTTTTATGATGAAACAGAATTACTGCGTTATTTTTCCAAAGAAAACAGTTTCACCTTTTGTTCAGTTATTAAAAACTTGTTGATAAAAATGGACTGGAAATAATACGGACTAGTGAGTTTGTCTTGTATAGTTCTCTTTGTGGGAGTTCACTTTTGGTAATTAAATAACTGTGGGTATACTTAGAGGGGTTCCATTTATCACATATCGCATAGTTTTCCACTCGTTTCACCACATCTTTTCAGCTTTTGATTTAAATGGTGATTTTATATTGCTGTACACTACCGTTTGCACTTGCGGTTTCATTAATCACTGCTTGTCGAGCATTGTGGTCGGCCTCTTCGTTTCTTCGTAGGCCAGTATGAAAAGGAATCCAAAGTATTTCCACGCAATTATTCATTTGTTACTAATTCGACTTTAATTTGGAGTGCTATTGGGTGTGTGGCATAAAGTTCACTGATTATAAGGATTGAAATAAGAAAGTCGTTTATTATGAGAGATCTTTGATTATTTTTTGTTTTTATGTGAATGAGTGCCTGCTGAATAGCGTATACTTCTCCGGAACAGACGCTGCTTGTATCAGTTTTGGATGCATCTGTATATGCGAAGTGAAATTGTGAAAACTTATCAAGTTTAGAGGCAAATTTTTTTCTAATCATGGCATTGGGAATTTCTAATTTGTTAAACTTGCAAAGTGTAGCGTCGGTGGGAGAGATATTAATCGACCATGGAAGACAAGTTTCAATTTTGTAGGGCAGGAGGTTTGGGCATTCGGTTTGGAATGATGAACATTCATTTCAGTCAACTAAGTGGTTACACTAAGTTTCCCTGTCAAACCGTTGTACAAGGCGCGATTTAAAATCTTCAAACGTAAAACTACAGATTGAACTATGAAATTTTTTCCTGCTGATGCATTATGTTCTGTAGCGGTAGGTATTTGTCGTTGCGTAAGATGTGTCCTATGTAAGATGTTTTTCTTATCTTAATAATTGTCAGCAGCTTTCTTTTGCGACCAATGCGTCTTAGTACTTCGTCGTTGGTGATTCGGTCAGTCCAGGGTATCTTCAGGATGCGTCTATAGAGCCACATATCAAATGTCTCAATTTTGTTGATCATTTGAGCTTTCAAGATCCAAGTTTATACTCCGTACAGCAGTACTGACCACACATACCATTCCACAATCAAATAAGCAAAAAATACGCTACATATAAAAAATAATAAACGATTATGCCGCCTCCAGCAGCGTCCCAATATTAGAATACCAAATTTCTAGGAGAACACTAGTTTACAAAATTTAAATGTAGTAAAAACTACAGATTAAACTAAGAATTATACTCTAGTATACTTAATGAATGTTTAGTTTTTTTAATAATTTTTGAAAGATAAAATTTAAAAAAGAATAGACCTAAAATCAAGAACATTTACATGCATTAATATATCAAAAAGTCTAAGAAATTAAAGAAATTTAATGAATGTTTATAGTTAAATATAAATTTCAACGAATAATAATTCTCATTGGACTATTTTGTTTTTTGATAACGAATTGTCTACATAAAAATCTCATTTAATTCCGACATATTGGTAAAAGAAGAAGAGAATAATAGATTATTACGTTGATGTATTAATAATAAAATAATGTGCATTCTTTCGAAGATTGTTTTTTTTACAGTAAGACATAACATTCTCTTTGTGTTTTGTTTATTACATCAGGTATGTATAGTATTTTTAATACCCATTTTAAATAAGTAGAAATGGAGACAGACATTATAAAGTCGATTATTAATTAAAGTTTAAATTTAAAATTTGAGATTATATTGATGTGATTGATTGATATATCTCAACTACTCAAAGTCCAAAATCTAAAATTACGAAGTGAAAAGCTTCTAAGTTTGGGCATTTCAAAATTTTGTTGAATCAACGAGTTTCAAACTATTCATCAATCCAAATCGGAATTGATATGAAGGCGGAATAATTATCATCATCCCCACATTCCACTACATCTTATTACCACGTTATCATGCAAGCGAACAAAAATCTTTTGCTTTCACTAATTTTATTGGATACGGCAAAGGTGTCGTGGGTAAAGGTAACAGCAGCTTTTAAGCAAATTTAATGTATTAAGCTCATGTATTGAGAGAAAATAATGTTTCTTCTTCTTCTTAGAGTGCTGTATCAAGTCCCCTCGACGTTGTCGATCAGATAGTCTAAATAACTGTCCTGCTTATCTCATCCCAGTCCATTCTCTAATATTCTTCAACCAAGAGGCTTGTTTCCTTCAACTTTACCCATCATAATCAACTGGAGGATATTAAACCGGTTACCATGCATTATGTATTCCAAATAAGCTATTTACCTGCATTTAATGTTATCCACCAACTCACGAACCACATTTGCATTGTTTGTTTGCATAGCTGTCCACGGTATCTAGCTACCTCAATTCTACATTTTATTTCCTTATCGGGATCCAGTTGTTCAGTATTATAGCTACCAAGATATTTAAAACTGGTTACTCTTTTAATCGTTTGTCAAATTACCTGTCATGATACGGCAAGCGACTAAATACCAAATTTTTGTTTGAGAACAGTTAATGTTTAAACCCAACACTCTTCCCACTCTGTCAATGGGGCAAAGGGCATTGCAGTCCATTTAAATTGTCACACAGAACAACTGTATGGTCTGCGTATCTGATTGTATTTATAAGTTTGCCGTTAATTTTTATTCCATATGATAAGTTGTGACTAGCTTGTTTAAAGATCTTATCTGAATACAAATTAAACAGAAGTGGTGAGAGTATGCAACCTTGTCTGACTTCTCTTAAGATTTTGCATTCTTCTGTTGATTCGAACGTCCGTTTTTTGGCGCCAATATAATTTTTCGATTATTCTTATGTCGGAACTATCAACTGCTTTTTCCCTTAATATATTTATTAACTTGTCGTGTTGTACTCGATCGAATGCCTTTTCGTAATCGATAAAAACTGCAAATACGTCTTTCTGTTGATCCCGGCATTTTTGTAATAATATATTCAGTGCCATAAGTGCTTCTCGTGTTACTAACCCATTTCTGAAGCTGAATTAAGTTTCGTCTTGATCTTCTTCGCACTTATTCCTGATTCTAGCGTAGATGATTCTTGAGAATATTTTATACAGTGCTTTGGATGTTTTTTTGACAAAGTTATGAATTCGGATTTTAACCTTTTAACCGAATTTCAGCGGTTGAATAAACATGATTGAAGATTTCTTCATGTATAAGCTTTAGTATCTCTGTTGGAATGTTGTCAGGTCCAACAGCTTTCTTATTTTTTTCCAACTTTATAGCATGTACCACTTTTGACATTAGTATTTCTGGTCCTTCGCCTTTATCAAAGGCCATTTGTTCTTCTGATATAGAGTCTTTATGAAGTTCTTTAATATACACACACCAAGTTGTTGGAATTTCTTCATATATGATTATTTTTCCTTTTGAATCTCTTACGGTATGAGGAGTCTCCTTGTTGTATAGGCCATCTACTTCTCTGACAATGTTTAGAAACCCATTTTCAGCTGGTGTAATTGTAAAATAGTTACAGTCTAGGCGTTCAGCATCACACGTATTCATATGTCTACTTTTCAAGGCATGGAACGCGGTACTTTCTGGATAATATATTAACACTCGAAATTCCTTACTCAGGAATACTAACAACATATGGAGTAATCTAGAAGAAGTCAACGTGAATCCTTTCATCATCTATGAACATCTATAAGTAGTAGAAATCCAAAATGTTTAATCAATTGTGAGGATGATATATCATGTTCGCTTTTGATAATTAATATTTTTTTAAGGATAATATTATTAATAATTTTTGAGCATCACAATAAATGTGGAGTTTATCATATTTGAAAGATACAAAATGTTTTTTTTTTCTTTGAGATTCTATGTTCTTTTCAAATGGCTTTGTAAAAGTTACAAATATTTGTGAATTTGTTCATTTCGAAAACCGTTTCGTTTTTCTATGGGTCCATCTGTCTAAATAGGTACAAAATACTAGGAGTACTAATGCTTCTTGACCAGATACTCTAAGCACTCGAAGAAAATACCAAATTAATGCTATTCGCCATTCAGTAATTCGTCTTTTTTTGAATTTTAATGCTTTCGTTTATTTCGTCTTCATCCAATTTTTTTTCATTTCTTCTATCAATTCTTTTTTTCTTAGCTCTCCATTTATCCTGTAACAGTTGTTTTCATGCTCTCTTTCAGATATTCTTAGCTGTCCTTTATTTCTTTTTGAACACTCTTTATCCCCTTTTTCAGTTCTCTCACCATCTTTCTTAAATTTTACATTTTGGGTCTATTACTCTCTGTAACTTTTTAGGGAACTCACTGACATTTCAACAGAATATTCTCGAAATTACCACAGAAACTAACTATTATCTTCATACAATTGTAGAGTTTTCTGCAACAGGCTTTAGGAACGAATTCTGTAGTTTCTGCTAGAAGATACAGATACAGACAACAGTTTTCTTTATATGAGTAAAACTAATTGATCTTTCAGTGCCAAAATTTTGCAAGTAATTTTCAAATAATAAAAATTAAATTATAACGAAATAATAATTTCAAAATTGATTAATTGATTGATGGATTAACTAGTATTACAATTTTTTAATAGCGATTGATGACTATTGAAAAATATGGCAGATATTGAAGGGTTTGGAAAGAAATTTCAAGGATTTTGAATAATATTTAATAGAAATGTGTAAACGAATCGTAATTTTTAAAATTGTGAGTTAAATTTTTTAACACACTATTAACTGCTACCATTGATATCAGTTTACCTTCCAACAATGAGCGTCTCGTGTTTACTAAATCGTGTGCCGTGATAGGTATTAAAAATACTATACATATAGAATGTTATTGTTCAATATCTAAACATTCGCACATGTCTCACCTCTTAATAGTATATATAAAATAAAAATAAACGTGTCCTTCGATTACGTAATTTGTCTGCGAAGTTTATCCAAAAAATGTTTCCCTCAAAATATAGGCCATGTTTTGCCGTGTCAGCTGTTTGTTTTAAAATATTTTAAAAGTTCCGTATAGTATTTCGTGAGGCAAACTGCAGAATTAGCTACTTGGATTTTCTTAGTAGATATTTTTTTAACTAAATTATGTGCAATGCAAAACGTAATTAGTTTCTGTCTATGTAAAGATATACAGTGTGAATTGTATACGTTGATAGTGTTTAGAACGGAATCTTATAGGGTTACATTGAGCGAAATGTTATAAGAATTTACTAGTTAATTAGTTATATTTTCGCAGCGCACGCTTACAAGTGGCGAATATTTTTACATAGTTTCCATCATAGCTATAGATAGGCAACTCAAGTTCTCGTTTCAGCGCTATCTCTTGGTTCATGAGCACTACTAAACGTACATATAAATAACAGTTTCCTTTCTTTTTTTGGCGGCATACTTCATATTCCAATTTTAAAAATTAAAAATTAAAAAAAAAAAACAAAATAAACATACAGTTAATTACATGTATATACGTATATATTATATGAATGTCATATAATTACGAGTACACTTCTGAAGAATGTGGATAGAGATTTCGTTCTCAGCGTAACAGAATATGCAGGCTGCATTATCTGCCAAGTTTTGAAGTGTCCGTTGAGACGACGCTGCCCTGAATAAGTACATAATCATTATAAAACTACCTAGTGTTTGTATACCATTATTAACAAGAAATCACCATCTTTTAATCTTTCATCTACTCCCTAAAAAATATCTTACTAGGAAAATGTAAAGATGAAACCGCACCCTTTACTAACCCCAAACCTTTGCCATCTTGTTTTGAATACAAAGTGCTGACATTTTTTGGACATACTTTGAAATTTCCTGTTATGTTGCCCATAAAACCGGCCTGGGTTAGACAGACAGTTTAACATCAAATAAGTACAACTTCCTCATAATTATGAGACTAACAAGTTTTTGTTGGTAGACATCCACACCATATCAACTACGCATTCACTATATGTCAAATGTCAATGTAGTTCTGTGATTGGCTCGACATTATAGCCCCTAGTATTACCTATCGTCAAATCTAAAAACTTATTAGTTCTACTCATGAACCAAGAGAGGGCGCTATATTTAATTTTCACCTCCCGCACCAGAGAGTTTCCATTAATGTTAACACTCTTCTGCAAAAGGTAGAGAGGCTTCAGGATCAAGTAAATAAGTAAATTACACCTGCACACTAGAAAACAGAAAAAGCAGAATACAGGAAATGGAAATAAGTGAAGAGAATAACACGTAAGTACAAAATTGAAGGGAAAAAAGAAGCAGTAATGGAAGGTAGGAATTACTTATGTAGTAGATTATACAGTTAACTTTTGCATTTAGCAGGTACCGTTTAACCCTCTAACAGTGCCTCTGCCTAATTCCAACCCTATTTCAGGCAATGGTGCCTTACCCGAAATTTTTAGACCTTTATAATTATATTTGTTTAGTTTAACGCATCAGTATTTGCTGTTAAGCCGTAAATAGTGTTCACAGTATTATAAAATTAGTAATAAAATAGCGAAATTTACACCAACGAAAAGATGTTCCAATAATTCTCCACTATCAGTGACTGAAAAATTTATTATTTTAAATATACACGATTGCATAAAATACGATGTTCCCGAATGACTGGAGTTGGAAAGTCCACCGTTTTTAAATTATTGCGGGGGTGAAAGATAGCAGGCCAAATGGAACCTCCCAAGAAGAGTTCAGGCAGATCAGTAAAAGTCTTTGATGAAGACACTAAAAGTGTAATTCGAAGAAAAGTTCACTCTTTTCATTTTAAATTTTGCTGGCGACGAAAATACTTAAGAAGTATAAAACAGTACAGAACAGAGCGGAAGAAAATATTTTATTTTGATGAGATGTGGATTAATGAAGGATATACAGTACCAAAAATGTGGCAAGACAAAAATATAACCAGTGCTCGCCAAGCTTTCATGGAAGGCTTGTCAACGGGTATTAAGGTACCTTCAGGTAAAGGGAAAATACTAATAATCGTCCATATTGGAAGCGAGGAGGGATTTTTAAAAGAAGGTTTGCTAACCTTTCAGTCGTGCCATACGGGAGATTACCATGAGGACATGGATTTGGATGTTTTTGAAGACTATTTTGGTGAAATGATAAAATATCTTCCGGCTGATTCAGTAGTAGTTATGGATAACGCAAGTTATCATTCTCGACGTATAGAGAAGACTTCATCTTGGAGAAAACAAGAAATTATTAACTGGTTAATCGCCAAAAGCATTGAATTTGATAAAAAAAGAACTATTAGCTATAGCAAATTTACATAAACATCGTTTTATGAAATACGCCGTGGAAGATATAGCAGAAAAACATAGTGTAACTGTGCTCCGCTCACCGCCATATCATTGCGAGCTAAATCCTATAGAACTTATATGGGCGCAAGTAAAAGGATTTGTAGCAAGACACAACACGACATTCAAAATAAAAGACGTTAACCTACTGTTTGATCAAACCATTAAGGAGGCGACATCTGAGAACTGGCAAAAAGCAGTCCAGAATGTCATTAAAGAAGAGGAGAAAATGTGGGATCTTGACTACTTGATCGATCGGACCGCCGACCCGTTAATTATAACGTCAAGAGGAGATGACAGTTCCTCAGATGACGAAGAATATAGAATAGAAGAATAATACTATGTACATAGTACCTAATTTTATTCTGTTAAAATAAAGTTCTTTCCTTTTTACAAGTATTCTACGGGCACGCCTTTGGCACACTATTTTCAGTGTTTGTGACTGGATAACAATAGGCTAAACCCATATATTGACCCCAACTCGGGTGGTACTACCTGCAATTGATAAAAAAAATTACTATGAAATCAATACCAAACTATGAAAGTGGCTTAAATATTCGTTGGGTCACTCTGGGGTCCCTTTGCATACCTAATGAGGTACGATTAAATAACAAAACGAAAAGGGGTAGACTTATGAAAATATGGTGATTTATAGTTATACATCATATAAAAAACTAATAATTGTGTTAGATTAATGAAAAAGTTATCAATACAAAATAAATTGACTTTTATGCTAAATAGAAAACCATAACAGTATTTGCTGCTAAATTTTATTGTTGATCAAAAACTCATGAATCTACATTATCAAATTCCATATTTCCATATTGATTGTCATTTTGAAAATTGTTTTTTGAATTCCATGAGAAATTTTATAAAAAAAATTGTAACTCCGCGACTTTCGATTGATTAATTTTTTAATAATTTGATTTTTATATTTATATTTTTCATATTTATATACAATATTCATATTATTTCGACTATATTTTTGGTCCAAAATATTTTTGTGATTTTGCCAATAAGAAATGTAGCTGTGGGAATAATTTCAACTAAAACTTTCTTTAAAACATACAAAAAACCATCAAAAATTTATATTGTTAGTTAATGTTTTGTTAACTTTATCATGAAGTTAAGTATCTAAGGAAGCAACTTGTACAGTCGACTTAACAAACTGCAGTAACCCTGCAAATGGATTCTTCCATATTAACGAAAATAAAATAATTAATATTATTGTTGTTTATTTAAAAATATTGTTTAATCGAGTCTATTCATATATAAATAAATCAGTATCTTCTTTCTTAGAAACAAAAATCAATAACTTAACCAATATTTATCTTTTGTTAATTATGAAAACAAAGTTTCAATTAATTTAAGGGTGATTTGTATGAGAAAATTATCGAAATCGAAATACTGAGAAACTGCGGGATTAAATTCAAAGAAGTACATTTTTAAAGTTGACCGTTGTTAAACGTGATAAACGATATGGTTGTAAAGTAAATTGTCTTTAATACACTCTGTAAATATATTTTTAGCTAAAACAAACTATAGTCTATCAAAATAAAGTTGAAATAAGACATCACAAATAGTACGGGCAAACATTCTTTTTAATCGAAAAAATTTTAACCTACGCTTCAACAACTGAAAATAGTTGAGGGGTTTCTAAACAATAAAATAAGTAAATATCGAACACGGAAGGTAGTTTTGGGAGGAGTAGTTGAAAACAATAACAAATAATTAAATATTTTTAAAACCATTTTTCAACATTGACATTAACATTAATATTTTCGAAAAAATGACAAAAATATGCGTCATATTATTCAAATTTGTACAAATTTGCTAAAAGTAATCTTTTATTTGTGTGAAATAACCACAAATTTAATTCAATGTAGAATTGCATGGTGTAAATTGCAAGTTTCATCAGTTTATCAACATTTATTAGCAGTTTAATGCTGCAGAATTCAGTTTTTTGGCTATTTTTGCGTTTTTTAGAATGGTAGTGTTTTATTTCATAAAAAATTAGATGTGAAAATACTTATTAAAAAAATACCCATGACCTACTTTCATCAGACACTTTTATTCAAAGAATAAAACTTCATTGAAAGGTTTTCGATTTTTTCTCAAAAATTCAAAACTATTTTGATAATAAGGCTTGCAAAAGTTCGAGATTGTGCTATGACACTTTTCTTCTGGATATTTTTCAATTAATTATCTTCCTTAGTCGTAAATCCAGTAATAATTTTCATTCTTTAAAAATAACCGTTCAGCTTCACCTTTCCGTACTTTTTTTTGTTTATTACATCCCCTGTTACTATTTTTATCTGTTTAAGTTTAGTTACAATTTTTACAAATCTAGAGACTAATTTTACTAGACTAATATCATGCAGAGAATGTTGTAAAACTGTACTAGAATACTGTCACGGTCATTTTTCCTGGTTAAGCCGGTATCACACGGTGAATGCTTCCAACATTGGACGCTGGTATGATCGGATGGATCGTGTAGCCGTCGTGAGTATGTCATTTGACGAAGGTTTTGCTTCCAACGTTGGCCATGGAAAGTTGGTTTTTTGACCCGCGTCAAAGGAGTACCCAAAGTTGGGAAAAACACACACACTTCTTGTACTCTTGCGTGTGAATACTACGTGTATTGTATGAAAAACAACAGTTGCCAATACCATCTAGTTTATTTTGAAAGAATTTATATCTGTTGTATGATTTTTGCCACGTTTTTATTTCTATAAGCAAGTTTAGGTAATTTTCAGTCAACGTTGGAATGCGAATGTTGGCGTAAACGTTGGACGCATCGTGTAGTGTCGGCTTTACAGTAATATCCATACTCTTTTGATAGTATATCCAGCTCAATACATACTACTTTTATTTTTCTTAGCAAAGTTGATGCTCTTCATCGTTGCTCAAATGATTCATCATTATTTAACGAGATTGTTAAAAATAGACATATAAAAACGAATCTACACTAAACCATAACGAAAATTCAAACAATTTTGAATAATATATAGAAGTGCTCAATTTTTTAACTGACGTACAAAATGTCAAAAACAAAAACTCGTCATAAGATTATTAGGATTTCTAACAGTATATATTGACATTTATGCGATTTGTTTTTAAATAATAAAATTATGAGAAAATAAAGTGATGCATTAATTTGGATCTGTTTATACAATTACATAATATTTAGCCTAAATATAACCTTAAACGTTTTTGGCAAAGCTTGCGGGTACAACGTGTGGTTTAGTTATTTCCATATCTACGAATGCAACCATAGGCGTGCTAGAAAATTTTCTCAATTTGAATACGCTATCTAAATAAATTAATTGTAAAATACAAAATCGATCGCTTTCGTCATCGTGTTAATTAGTTTATGTAAATTCTGATAGAAATTCATAAAATAACAGACAATTTTGCAAAATCCAGATAATTTTTACTGATTGAATGACATCGAAATATTTTAGTTGATATCACGTTTTTTTTTAGTATAGAACAATGGATAGATTTATCAACTTCCTGTTTAACAGTCTTTGCGTACATCAAGAACAATTGCGAATATAAACAAATAGGTCCTTGTATAAATTATGCAAAAGTTGTATTTGTACGTGATTTTTAGTTAACATTTAATTTCTTGGCTAAGGTTAGTGCTTTCCTATTAAAAAATGTTGAAAGATATTTTTACAGCGCACATAGTGACCGCTCTATCGATAGGAAAGTCTTTTAGAGATTGATGAAATTACGAAATAACTTAAAAAATAAAAGAAGCATCTAGTCTCGTTGACCAGTATGCTCTTGAATATCCGTTCCATATTTGTAGTGGAAAAATAATTTTTCTATCAATTTTTACTCAATATTTGCTCATTTTGGAAAATCTTAGATGGGGCTGAGGGTTTTTCGTTTTATCTTAATGATAATAATTATTCAAAAGGTCGTATGTTTGTCTATCTCTAGGATTCACTTCGCCAGATGAAATTTTTTTGTGCGCTCGTCGAACGATCATCCGGATCCGACTAGAACACGAAATATTTTCTAAATGTGCCTGTGCGCTCGTTGCACGTGCGCTCCTCGCACCTCACTCCCAAAAATTGGTGTCAGCTCTTGGACTAAGAAAACAGGTATAAAGTAATACAAGAAAATAATAAGATTTTTGAAAACACTGAAAAAATAAAATATCAATAAGGGAAAATTGGAGTAAGAAAAGTAATATAAATAAAAATAGACAACATACTTCGAGGAATTTATAAAAGAGCAAGAGATAGAAAATGAAATATGAGGAACAAATTATTAAAAAAGGAACCAACATTAGCGCATAATTGGAAAATGGAGTAATGGAAAAGTATTTGGAATGGAGCGAATGGGAATTGGGACAAATGGAGACAATGAGCACACAGATGTATTAATATTAAATTTTGAAGTCTTTGATTTTCCAAAAAAAAGGTAACATAAAGCTTAAAGTGACTGAAATATTGAAAAGCCTAGTAGAGATGGCAATGAGCTTAGCAAAAAATAGTATTGACACAAAAAAGAGAAATAAAAGGGTTTAAAGTTATAAAAAAGGGTCTACGTTGTTGAGACTTACTCTTGAATTCGTTTAAAGAAAAATACAAAAGGGAAATCTGAGAAAACAGGAAGTTAATTAATGAAATGACATGAGCAAGCGCAAAGGGAGAAGCGTAAGGGGAATAAGTAGATGCATGGAAGAATAAGAATAAAAATTAGAAAAATTCCATGTTCCATGTTTGGGCGTTATAATAAGCAATAAAGAGAAATTAAAACAAAGACAGGCGAAGCGCAAATAGTAATAAACGTTGATTCATACGAGGAATTAATTAGCTACCGCTATTATATAGAGCATGTCTTATAAATAATATTTTATTAAATAATTATGAAAGAAGAAATACAACGTTCATCGAGCTCTTCGAGACCTTGGTAAAACCATTCTTTGTGGTTAGATGTAATGCTTGCACTACATTCTCAATATATTTTTTGTATTCAAATTTTCCCCATGCAAGAATTTCGCCATTGATCTGACGATGCAAGTTCCAGTCTAAATGCTGGATGTGGTAAGAAATCAACACAACCAAGCTCTTTGATCTTATTTCACGTAACTTTCGCAGTATGTGGTTTAGCATTATCTCGTTGTAAGAGAACCCGTTTTCGGTTGTCTCCGATAAAACCTCATACATTCACATCTGCTGTCTACTTCATACTTCGGCATCGATAGCTCGAATATCTGGAATGATTCCGATGTACACTAAACCTTCTTAATCACACAACAAGACCTCCGCTCGAATCAACTTTTCATTGCGACGAGCTCTGGTAATTGTCATTCGTCTAACCATTGATTTTATATGTTCCGTTTGTTAAGATAAATCCATTTTTCATTACTAGTAACAATCTGTCTTATAAGATCTTTCAGCAGGGCAAGGAGCTGTTTACATACCCCTTCTCGACGTTTGGCTTGCTCGGTAAATTCATGTGGCGCTATTCGACATCTAAATGCAAACGATCTTCAATTTTTTACTAATAAAACGATCAAAGCAACGCTGTGCCGTCGCTTATTAACTGCGTCTTCCTCTTCCATTTCACATATTTTTATTGCTACAAAGGCTGCTTAAAACTTTTGTTTCCAGTAATACACGAATTTCATCGTACTACATACTATTCATTATAAAAACGTACTGCGTAGTCAATAATGTTTAGATTGAGGCGTGATAATTTTCACATATGAAAATTGACAGTACTTATACGAAACCATCTGTATATAGGTCAGATTAAGTAATTATGTTACCGCCCAGGTATGTCTGAGAGATTTGAGTCCTTGTTATAAATAGATATAGTGACTCATTATTTTGTTATCGATTTATCGAATACTGATAGCCCTTCATCTAAGACAATAAAATTATAATAAAATAAAGTTTGATTGAGATTGAGATTTCTCATGAATATGGGCACAAATTATAGAATAGATTTGTATTATTTTTTAGCCACCATGTACATTTCTATTTAATTTAACGAGGTTTGCGCGGGTCAGTAACAGAAATCCAGGGTAATGTGCTGTATTTATGACGTAAATCTAATAATTATATTTACTACAATGCAAAATAGTAAACCGTTTAGATACTTTATAATATATAGTTCGTAGACAGACGCAACAGGTTTCACAAACTAACCTAAATATTGTAAACAAGACAAAACAACCCAATAGAAAGTGAAATCTGTTTTTTTTTAATTACTGTTATTTGGTTAATATAAAGTAATTGAATTTTGTATTGTATATACATGAATATGTAAAAATAAATTAAGATAATTAAGTACTAAATATGCTAAAAGTTATATCAAAATAGAAATAAGTTTTGCAAGATACAAAATATAAAAAAAAGCGGATGAAATAATAATCGACAGATATACGTATTTCACTAAAATTGAAAAGAAGCAGAGGGATTAAAAGTAGAAGGAATGGCGAAGCTTAAGATTGGAAATAGTTCGGCTTTAAATATTATTATCACAAAATAATCCCAAAGCTACTTTTATTACAATTACAACCATATGCATGACAGGATCGCAAGAGCCCATTAGATGCACGAAATTCAAGTAACTTGAAATTGACATAATCAGTTATAAAGACGTAGAAGACAAGGTAAGAGTACAAGTAGCCAGAAGAAATAAGAATATGACGAAAAAAACACCCAAGACAAGAAACGAAAGCACGAATTCACAAAGCAACAATCAAAAAACAAAAAATATCGGAAACATGTAAAACGAAACAATGAATGAAAGTTCTCGGGAAAAACATTACTAGATTGGGAATGAACGGGAATCACAACGTAAGAACCAACATACAACTCGAATGACAGGAATAAATCTCCAATTGGAAAACGAAGTATTGGACGACCAGGGAAGAGGCGGAGTGATAACCTAGAACCAAAATGAGGACGACATCAAAGAAGGAACGGGCAATAGACCTATTATCGGAGAAAGAAGAAGACTTTCCATGGTACGGAGCATGTTTAAGATAATATTCACGTAATTTTTCTTCAATTTTCTTCAATTGTGTTTACATATTTACCAATTAGGAAAACTGAAAAATAATATGTCTGTCAGATTTACGACAAGTGTGGTTGACCTAGTACTGTCAAATTGTTGTCTTGTAGACATTTGTCTAATTTGATAATTATTTAGTTAAGGTTGTGGTTGTGGAGAAAATTATGCTGTTTATTCCTTCACATACTTTTTCGAAGTTAAAAATTTAGATAGGTTTGTTTAGATTAGGCTCATACTCAAAATATTGAGCGACTTTGGCGAGATATTCGTGATAACATACCTCGTTATGGAAGAACTAGATCTCATTATCGTCAGTATTTATGTCAATTTCTATTTAAAAGACATTATTCATATTCAAATAGAATTGAAGCATTTATTGAAGAAATGTTACCAATGTATCCAATAGAAATTGATGTTTATTTGTACGTGTAAATAAATGATTATTGTTAGAAATTGATTTGTGTCATTACATTAGTCATAACTAATTATATTTAATGTTGGAGAGCATTGGAGGCGGTTGGCTAGTGTTAAAAGATAGTCTAAACTTTTAACAGAACACCTCCCCGCTTCTAATCCTCTCCAACATCAAGTACATATTTGCAAAATATCATTTATTCAAGATTTTCATTTTCCAATGTTTAAACCACAAATACTATGTGGAGGAATTTTTTCCGCGCCCAACATTTATATATCCTCTTTTTCAGCATAAAAAACTGTATGACATACTAAAGTTTCAAGGAAATCGGACGTATGCAACCTAAACTAAATAATTACCGTATAATTTTGTTTTTTTGACATACATAATAGCTCTCAGAATATTGAAACCTAGCAATAAACAGTAAGTTACCAGACTCCATATTGATAGTTACAGTCTTTTTATACTCTAGCCGCACTTTTTGAGGCACACTGTGAATATTTTTTCTCTTGATATTTTGATTAAACAGCTCCGTAATTATGAGAAATAAACACTATAATTTCCACGTGCAAATGGATATTTTTACACAAATACACACTTTGGACCTGATATGTGTTTGGAATCAATTTCATGTGCTCGATATACTTTGGCTAGAAGCTTCGGCAGGTGTCAATAACGAAGCAGCCTGATAATTTTTATATAGAAGCAGCTATTCAATTATATCTTATATAGGAGTATATATACTGATTATTTGCAATATTAGTTTGGATAGGAAATTAATTTCTTGAACAGTAATCCTCTTTGTACAATGACAAATTATTCTGTTGAATAATTCAGAACTATCAATGAATTTTCTAATAGAGACGAATTAAGTTCATGTAACTGCGTATAAAGAGAGAAGAATGTTTAAAAAATTCATTCTCAAATCATGTTACCTTATCACAATCACTTCTTTAACCTTTTAGCCTTATGTATTTAAATGATCCCGCTCAAAATAGGGCTTACCGCGCCCTCTACTTAATAGACCACCTACTTGTGAGGCGTCAGTTGTACGCGCCTTAGGTCAAAGCAGTGTCGAATTTGTGTCAAAAAAGCTGTTGTTTAGTTGAAAATTATTTCGACAATAATTTAGACAAAAAAGAAAGTTCGCTTATGATGGAATAATGATTTCGACTACTTTTTCGAACGCTCTATTAGATCCTAAAAATTTTTTCACTAAATATATAATTACCAGTGGTATGAGAAACGATGCTTCAAGATAATTGATAGCGCTTAGTTAGTATAAAGTGTTGAATTTCAACAATAATTCAAACTGCAAAATTCCAATTACGAAGCTCAGTTTATAATTATGTTTTTCCACTTTGGAAAACTTTCTAGCAACACTTGGGAAATACTCATATTAAGACTTTGATAGATTTTTCATTAAGGAAAGTTGAAAATCAGTAATGAATCTTATTTTAGCTTTGATGCAACAATATTTCCAATTATTAATTTAATATAGTTAAATATTCATATGTTTATGGAAATGAATATAAATTTATTTCATAGGATATATTGAACAGTAACTATATCGATAAATTTTAAGTATGTTACAGTAGATACCTTAAAATAGAGGCTATTAACACTATTGTTGATAGTGATTATAATAATAATCAATTGTACTACACGTGTGGCATGTGTAGAGTTCAAAATTCATTGCAGAGTTACATCATTTGGCATCAACTAATTAAAATCAATCAAAGAAAAGGTTGCACCACGTCAAAGCACGCACGTAGATTTTTTTTAATACAAGGTCAACAGTACTTGATAAAGTACTAACTAAAATTTATAAGAGCATTTAACTGGGTTTATATAAATTAGAAGGTTTTTTCCTTATGAAAGTTTAACAGATTTGATTTTGTCATAATTTTAAACAAACTGGATTAATATTGTTATTATAGCAGCAAATTTTATAAAAAATTAGTCATAGAAATACGCATGGCAGATCGTAAGGAACAAAACTATCATATATTGTCCTTATACAAGGTGCACAAGTTGTTTTGAAAAATGTCTCAAATTAAGTTACGGCTGTTATAAATTTTACTAGAGAAACATTAACACAAATAAAAAACAAAAGGTTGACTTGTATTTCTCATTTTGAACAATTGAAAATTGGTAAAAGTCGTTTCGCTGTTCATGAGAATCATAAATAAATCTCACCAAGCCACGCCACAGCTTATCGTAGACTGTCTGGAAGGAATATTTTAAAGAAATTGTATAAATGCACCTTCCGACAGCTTCAGCCAATAGAAATGGGTTTATTTTTACAATTCTATGTTTTCATTGGTAATCAGTAGAGATGATGAGTCCACTGGACTGACGGTTTGTTAGATGTTTACCCAATTTTATACGTGGAGTAAACATTATTTTCCACTTCTTAATTTGGTATGAGTGTTGTGTATATTTATGAAATATTGATTGTTCTCACATGTCTTCTGCAATTGATATTAAATTTTAGTATCATGTTTGGAAAATAAGACGTTTTTAGAGAAGATTTGAGTAATTTTTTTCGGAAAGGAACGGTTGACTCAATTACGTAACTAGATCGAAAATAATATAATGAAATGGAAGAAGACAATTATCTTATGAATAAATTCTACTCAGCTTGTCCTATTTTATTAGAATTTCAACAATTGCCGCGTTATTACCATGAATCGCATAAAAACTCTATTCGAATTTATGAATTGTTTAAATAATAAGTCGACAAAAAAAATTGGGCACACGACATGCTTATGAGAGTTGCGCTCGGAGTTCAACAACCTTAACATATTCAATTCTAAATTGCAGATACCTAAATTTTATTTTGCTTAACAGCAAACCCCTGTCAAGTGCAGTAACCGATAACAGGGGCGGGCTACAAAAAAATCGAATATCCATGTCAAAATCATTAACATATATAGATCAAAATATTGTTTATTTTGTCAATTATTATAATCCTCTTCCTTTATTAATGAAAAATGAATGAAAATTCAATAGTACAACTTGAACAGTCAAAGAATGGAAAATGTACGATCTTAGCATTGTAGGTACACTAAGATAAATATATTTATTTTTTTAGTTAAATATTACAATTTTTACCTGTTGTGAAATCTAATTTCCAATCAGAGGTGACTTAAAACCAAAGCAATTAAGGGTCTAAGAAATAAAAAAGTAAAGAAATTTTTATATTTTTATAATCTTAAAGCATATGAGTATTGAAATTTGTGAAAGTTTAATTAAGATATTAACTTACACGTATAATTTTATTAAATGTAGATGTTCAAAAAATTAATTAAGTAGCTTAGAATGCTTTAAGATATGAAAAGTAATTAAATCTTCTTACCACGTCAAACTACATTCATTGAGAAGGTAAAAAACACTCTAAAATGTTTCTTAAGAAAATAGAACCATGAGAGAAGTTTTTGGGAAATCTAGATGATTTATTTAAACTATTTAACATGAATTTACTAAAAAAGATTAATAGTAATTTGATTCATTATCAATTATAATTAAAGAAATTATTTTCATTCATTTCCATATTTTCATGTTAGCAGCGATTTTTTAATTCTAATGGTGATTCTATTTGCAGCTTAGTATTTAAGAGATTTCCAACCTCAATGGGTTTTCTATTACGTTATTCTAATATTTTGTTAATTGCATAACTCTTTAACTCCGATTCAAACATCTTAATAATATCATTAAGATTGCATATCATTTGAAAATGTGGAACGTAAGCACTGTTTAAATTGGAGAAGAAAACCACCAGACTTGCTTTTCGGAATAAACAAAACATTTTAGGTATGAATTCATTTTCTTCTAACCGCTGTCCATTCGACAATGGTCGCATTTAGCGAACATAGCAAACGAGAACGTTCGCTTTGAAGCCTATTTTATGTTCTATTAATTGTAGTTGACAAGTGTTAGAAGTGTTACATTTAGTGGTAGTTCCTTTTCAAAGAATTTCGAGGTGTATCCATCTCTCACAAACTTTTAAATGTATATAAAAATAAACATTCAAGTTCAAAACAAAATTATACAGAATAACTCTTGCAGTTTCAATTCGCTTTCCTCATATTCATAAACGAATCATTTTTTTTCCAACTAATGCCACACTTTCTTTTATGGTTATTTTCTCTTTCATAAGTTTTTATTTCGTGCTAGCGAAAACCTATATTAAGTGTTTGATTTTATACAAACTGTCCTCACCACCACCCAACTTCAAATATTCTATAACTTTCTAGGGCACACGTTGTTTTTTCTTGCATATACTAGTTTTGAATAATTCTTCCCATAACCCTATCATCGAAATATAGTTTTTTTGACATTTATTGTGTTTAGTATGGAATGATTATTTTCATTGGGCCCTGGCAAATACCAACTTCTAGCCTTTCTTTGCCAAAGGAACTAATTTTTCAGGCGACACTATTTACTCCTTTTTTTGTTGATGTGAATGGAAAGCTTTGAACATAATAGTTATTCGTATACTCTAAAGTAGTAAGATTATGTTTTATTAACGTTTGAAATTCAATACGGTAACCCAGTTCCTAAAATTTGTAATTTCTCTTTTTTATTATTAATAATTCATTAAGTTCTTCCCTCACAAACATTGTGTAATTTTCATTTCGTATAAACGTCCATAATTGCAATTTTATCTTAATTACTGTAAATGCGACGACTTGAAATATCCAGTGCAACGGCCCCGACCCTGTGTGCACAATTGCCAATAAAGAAACATTTTGGCAATATATCCTCCATTGTCTAAGGAGCATTGACCGTTAAGTGGTCCTTGTTCTCCTAATTAAACAATTCGTGAGACACTCGTATATTTTTAGATCATCGAATTTCATCTGTATCTGCATTTTACCACTCCACTTACAGTCTTATTTATCCGTATTTCATTCAACATATGCTTTTCACACTAAAGAAATATAATGTGTAACATGTTTTTTTAGACTTTTGATGTTTTTTCCTATGCCATATTTTGAATTCTACGGAGAAACTAAATCTGATGGATTCAGATAATGACATTTTTTTCTTTAATATGTCATTTGAATAAATTCAAGTTGCAGTCATAATAGTACAAGATCGTTTTGACGTTAGTCCTACTAGATGTTTTGCCACTTTTTCGATTAAAGTAGGGGTGTATGATCTATGATTTCATTTGGCAACTTTATGTTGTACAAATTTTATATTTATTCTATCAATTATAACATTAATTGGGAGAGAGATCAAATTTATAGTGAAAAATCTGGTATAGTTTATTCACCTTTAGACATACCTTCTAATCTAGTCATAAAATTGTCCTTACGTCTTGTCATTGTCCTGAGCCTACTTCCTAATAAAGGTGTAATCTGGAATGTGGTTCTTCTTTTTTCTTCTTTGAAACGCGATAGCCGAGCACCATGAACCCGAGAATACATGAATTTCAAGTGAAGTAAATGAGTAAAGTTATTTTGACGAAGGTCAAATTCGTAAATTACGTCATGTTTGAACTTTGCAACAATGTTTCATGCAGAGGAATTTTTTTCACAAATGAAAATCAAAGAACTTTATAATAAAATTATCTATCTTCACTATTTGTAGATTTTTATATCCAACCCACACTTTCTTTGAATTTGAGGAGCATATATCTATTATACCATTCGAAAAGTTGGTGAAAAGTATTGAAATCAAGTCACTACCTTGTCTTACTTCTTCTGTGCTTATTTAAGCCTCTGAAATTAGTTTTTCACTAATAACATGATTCACATTTCGTTTATATGACATAATAACGACAATTCGTAAGTCAACAACTATTTTTTTTCTTTCTGAACTTTCCCATGCTCCTATGTCAAAAGCTTTTTCCATACCAGTAAATCCATATAATGCTATGTTATCTAGGATTTATCGATGTACTCAGTAATGTTATTCCTCTATAGTTGTTACATTGCTTGTTGTCTCCTGAGTTAGACATCCTACTACTAAGTCTTTCGGTTTCTTTGTTGTTTTGCAAGCTATGTTGTATATTTTTGACAATAAGTCTACACCTCTCTCTCTCTTTCTCATAGCTTTTAACGTTTCAGGTGTTATTTCATTGCATTCCGCATCAATTTTTTAGCCATTTGATCGCTTTTATAACTTCCTTACTTCGTTTTTATCATGGTCCTCTTTACTTATTTTATTAATTTCTTCATTTAGTTCAATACAATTTCCATCTCTCCATTATTTTTGCCTCTTCTATCGTTTTCGTCCTTTATCTTAATTTCGTCTTGTTCCTTACCCTTTCTTGAAGATTTAATTGTTTTGAGTCGAATTATCAACAGATCAGTTGGAGCTTGGTACCCGGTTCACATTATTCCAGTCCAGTTATCCAGCGAGTTAATTCATTCTAGTCTGGATTATTCCAGTCATTTAAAAGCTGCAACTGATAGACACAATAATATTTGAACGAAAGAAGTTTGGAATAGTAGATCGCAAACTTTTTATTACATTTTTTACAACCTCTACTGTAAAATCCCATATCTGCATAACCTTACAGATTTTTTGCTGGACAAAGAAACAAAATAGTCGTCCCACCATTCCAGTGTTAATCGAATGGGAGACCTGGAATGAAAAACAGTCCGTGATTCTAGTCATCTGGAATGGTTTGATCGCAGGAATGGTAGAATCCAGTAAAGTGCAGGTGCAGTTTGAAATAATGCGAATCGAACCAAGTGATTTGTTCATGATTATTCTTGGTGACTTAAAATGTAATTAATTACATTTTCACACAGTAGTGCTACTGAAGTTGTTCTTCAAATATTCAATAGAAAAACAGTCTAGACATAAATCTGTAATTCCGTATAAGTGGTAGTCAGAAAATCAAATACCTCATTTTAATGAAATTTTTATTATTAGTGAAAGGAATTATTTCTGATGAGATCATTACGTATTTCTAAAGGTTATTAACCTTTAAATAATACCCATTACAAGAGAGGTGATACAATATACAATACACGCATGATATATTTTCAGGTGTGATTTGCATATTATGTGCTCTCATTTTTGCAACTATTAACAACTTATAAAATCAAAACAAGTCACTTGTACAGTTCGTTTACCTTTACAGGGTGTATGGTGTCAACAGCCTTCATTTTTCATATGTGTATCATAATATAATTAGAGCGAAAAGGTTTATTACAATTTTTGTTTCGTTTATTAGTTTATATTTGGATTTCGAATAATTGGATCTTATTTTCTTCTTATTTCACCTTTTATTATTACATTCTTCACTTCACTTTGTTTCGTTGTGTGTTTGTTTTGAATTTGAATGTATATACAACACTCACAATTACACTGTCTGACGCGCGTTTCGATAACCAAGTTATAGTCTTCAGTGACTGAACGCGCGTCACACGGTGTAATTGTGAGTGTTGGAGTAGTGGTAGTGTAAAATATTGTGGATTTGAATTTGGAGGTGATTGAACACCTCGAATTTTTTTCTAACTAATATACTTACCTGTTTGTAATATTCTATTTTAGCCACAATAATCTATATGAGGATGAGTACTTTTGCTACTTAAAACTATCAAAGATCCTTTTAAAAAGCTAATCAGGTATCTTAGCTTGAACTATTTAAAGTCATTGGGCAAACTGCGAAGCTTATTTATGTGTTTGAACCTCACATGTGGTCTACACTTTCTTCATCCTCCAAACATCAGTGGCATTCCGGATCGTCCGTGCTGCTCACAGCATGGAGATGGTATCTTAGGCGACTGTGAGCGGTTAGAAGACCAGTGATTTGTTCAAATAGAATAGTTGATTTGTAAAAGAGACAATCTATTTATATCTATATCTGTTTTCATCCTTTTTCACAAAGATTGTCTCTCAAGCAGAGTAGTCGGATATATAATAGCTACACTTTTTCGTGATATGTGCTCTTTTTTTGTTGGTCTTTTGTGATAGTGACACTTTACTGCTTACATTTACTGCGAGTATTTTTGCAACAAGATGAAACTGCAAATGTGTTTGCGAAGCAGTTATTAGACATTGGATATAATAAAGTCGCAAAGGACATCTCGACCAGATTCATCATATTACCCACAGATTACTGTCACAAAACAGACTCAAAAAAGGAGCTTATTCAACATGTTTTCCCAGTTACTGCGCGATAGTTCATTAATCATAATTTGCTGGGTGAACGAGCAAAAAACTCAGTGGAGAAAGTTATAAACCAAGATGACTAGTCAACTATCCCACGGAGTTTTTAAATTCACTGAAAATGCCTGGATTACCACCTCACAATTTGCAGTTAAAAGTAGGATCATGTTGCGTAACATTAATCAACCTCGACTGTTCAATGGAACAAGACTGGCTGTTAAAAAGGTGATGAATAACGTCATTGAGGCAACAAACATAAGGGGAAAATGCAAAGGAGAGAATGTCTTTACCCCGCGTATTCCGATAATTCCATTACCATTCGATTTTAAACTTAACAATTTCCGGTACGTCTGGCCTTTGCGATGACCATAAATAAATCGCAGGGTCAGTCACTGGAAATTTGCGGAATCGAGTTTCCCTGTTTCGCGCATGGACAGTTATATGTCGTGTGTTAAGGCGTCGGAAAACCGCCATCTTTAACAAAACAAAAAATATAGTTTATCAGAAAGCTTCAAATTGATTAATATCATAAGTCTGTGTGTCTGTCAATATCAAATTGGAACCTTATAAAAAGCCAGTATTTTAGGAAAACTTTGTTTTGTAGGTAAGCAATTAGTAATTAATCGAAAATCATTCATACAGAGTATTTTTTTAAACGTTTTAATAAAAACAAGATTTTTTTATTCGTTTTAATAAAAAAATGATTTTTTTGTTTGTTTTAAGTTTATTTTATACAAAAGTTTAGGTCTTTTATTTATCGATTGAGACAAATAAAAAAGAGTGTTATAATGATTATCCCATTTAGAAATCATTTTCTTTTTCACACGCTTCTAGGCGTATGTATAATATGTAATTTTAAGTATTTATTTGAGTTTTAAAATGCTTAATGTTTAATGTTGGTCGTAGATAAAGAATTATAACAAACCGGTTTTCGACATCACATTAAGATATGTTTGAATTTGCTATTATTCAATTTTATTTGTATGTTATTTGATCAAAGATCATAGTTTTCATGGATTTTATTATTTGAAAAATAGCTATGACTTTATCATGTAATTCAGTTACGAAATTGTTGGCAAATATTAATGTATAGAGGTTATCGTATTTTTAACAGATTAAAGGGACAAAAACGTGCTTACTATTAAAAGTTATGGAATTAAATACAGATATCATGAGTTTTGGTTAAAAAAATTGACTATTTTATATTTAAAATTAGCCAACTTCTAAAATATTGTATTATTTGGGTGTTTCTTCAATACAATCATAATGTTTATCGGTATGTTCAATAATTCCAAGATTGTAGTTCAAAAAAAAACCAAAACGAAACACCTGCTATTATTTTTTTTTGTTATACGACTATAATTATAGCAATGGAAAGTTATTAGTGATTGTGGGGTCCACTAAATCTACAATAGATCGGTCTTGTAAGGCCAAGTTGTTTAGAATAGGAACAAAAAATCTTAACTCTCGTCGTGTTTCGCACCTTATCACTTTAAAGACAAAAAATTAAACTGACAAATAATAAGTAAAAGTATAAAACTAAATGCTACAGAGGATGCAGCAGACACTTTCAAGTTTTCGGCCTTTTATAGCCAGTAGCTGTACAGAATAATAGAAAAAGGTTTTGACCTGTAAAAATTACAAATGCTTCATCATTTTATTACTCTCTCATACTAAATAATAGACTATAGTACACGGTTTATTCCTCGATAAATGGCAGGCAAGTTATGGAACTGTTTTTCTGTTATTGAAGTATATCGGTTTTATCCGAAAAAGAATGTATTAGATTTCGAAAAAATCAATCTATAATGTGGTACGCGCAGTCTGGTAAGAATCAGAATTGAATAAATGTTTTATGATACAGGTTTATTACAGCAGTCAAATATTATAAGTTCATTAGTAAAGGCCGTTTGACATGATGCAAGACAATATGCAAGAAATTACATGCAATTCCTTGCAATATCAAAATATTACATAGACGAATATTGCATGTTGCTTGCCATTGTATCATGGTTGCCTCTAATCAAAATTCCATAAATAGAAGTAAAACATTTCCTAGCTTCAAACTTTATTTAATATTTTGTGGGCAGTTTGAAAATGAAAATAGCAAAACTAGGTGAAATAAACAAGAAAAAAGTGGCCAGTGCGTCACTGACAATTATTATATCTGCTACTACCTTTATTTTTGGATACCGTTGGACAGTTTAGCTGAAGAATTGAATGAGAAAACAGAAAAATTAATTGAGAATGGATGAAGAAAGATATAAAAAATTCCTAAGCAAAATAAACCGTAACATCAGTAGATTATAAACTTATTTCTCTCTACAATTGCAACTTGTAGGCAATAAAAATGGCACCAAACCGATAAAGTGCGAGATCTTGAAAAAATCAGCTGAACTTCATCTGTGCATACTTTTCATCAAGAAATATTGCGTCTTGCATTGCATTGCACGTTGTATTGTATCATGTCAAGCGGCCTTAAGAAAAAAAGGTGTTGTTAATCTCCATTCTTTCCTTTATAATATTTATCCTTTATGGTGTAATAGATAGAGGAAGAATTCGAATCAATTTCGAGGTTTTATTGAATTTCTCGAATGTGAATGTGAAAGTTAGAGGTCGATAGAAATCAATTTTTCCAAAAACTGTTAGAATACATAAATCAGAAGTGACTACTGTGCCACAACACGTGAACAAAGGAATACTCAAAATGTTTTAAGAAAAACGTAACAAGCCGAATGACATGTAGCCTGAATACTTTTCATTGCAGTTTTATATCTGTCTTTACAGATAACCTATATAGAGTCGTAGCTACCCACATGGAAGGTTAATTACCCTCCGTTGCAACGAAAAAGTTACTTTATCCAAGCCACTCTACCAATATATCTTCCTTTTATCTGTAAAATCCCGGTGCTTTCCTTTTTCATTTTCATTTGGCGTCCACGATAAGCTTCGCCCCTGCCTTAGGATCCATAATCTACATGAAAATAAGAATAAAATAACTCTTTTCCGAAACGAAAAGACGCGAGGTTTCCACAAATATAGGAATCCCCGAAACTAATTCTTCTCTCTCTGTCGTTATGTTATTGGAGACGTATTTTTTGTTGTGCCACGATTATTTAAAAATTAAATGAATAATTTTGCGAGATAAAAAATGTGACTTTAAAAAAATGTTTTTCTGGTCTTTGAAAAACCATTTAATAAGTTTTGTTATACAATCCATTTGGTTATCAACATTTTTAAAGCTCCCATTTGTTCAGTAAACAGTTAATGTTTATCTTAATTTAAATTATTATTAAATGTTGTCTAATGTTATTAGAAACTGAAATTTCAACAATTAGATAAATATTTGCCAATTTTCGCACACTCTATATCGAACAGCTTAATCAATAAAATTGATGTAATTTACATAAAACCATATCTAACGGTATAAGTTCAATGACCGAAAATAATATATTCACATTATTTAATTGAATATATACAGTAGTTATGTGACATAATGGTTTATTTTAAAAATTGCCATAGCAAATATATTACAATTATTCCATTCTCTAAATTTACCATTCAACAATCGAAAGCAATTGTGACGTTTATTTTAGAACATTAAATGGGCCATTCTAATTAGAAAAATTGATTGTTCCCAAATGCGAGATTGTTGATTTGCAAGCGGATTTTTACGTTCAACCAATTTGTTTGCTAGCTAAACGAATATGTATTTTTGCATTGACTATAAAAAAGGCAACAAACCATAGCATTCCAAAATAAAATATATGCCTAAGAGCTCTCTCTCTCTCACAAACACCGACGAATTATTTGTGTGAGAGATAAAGAAACAAACATACAAATAAAAAAGTCAATGACAACATAAAACCACTGCGTACGTAGCATGCTCCCAATTAAATATTATTATTAGAATGGAAGTATCCAGTAAATAAGCCTTTAAATTATTGCAAAATGCGGAAAAAGATGTTATAGATTTGATTTCAATTGGCATATGATTGTGCACTTTTTGCATTGTAAAGTATTGAGCCCTATTCCTAAGTGGATAACTGTGAAATGTTCTTTCTAAAATTGGAGAAGCATGTTTACGAACTAACCAAATGGATTCAAAGATGAATAATGAAGGAAGAGTCAATATTTTAAATCTTTTAAGCGGTGAGCCCTGCTGTTTAGTCTAAGTAAATATCTAGCAGCTCTCTTTTGTAGTGATTTTGGAGTCAATATTTTCAATCTTTTAAACAAGACCCGGCAGTGAACTTTGCTGTTTAGGGGAAGGACATATCGGAGATGCGACTCAATAAGGGCCTGTTATAGAGGTAAATACGTTTAGTTCTTTGGAAACAGATCTTAGCGCAAAACAGGCACAACCTAATTTTTTAGATAAAGCAGCAAAATTTAACTCCTGTTTCAAAGAAATTTCTACAATAAGCCTTGAGAATTTTACAGATTCAACGGTGGTGTTATATGATAAAACATTCGTTTTAGAAACGTTGTGACATAGAAGATTAGAATAGCACCATGATTTAAAGGTGATTAGGTCACTAGATATAGTCCTATGAAGTATCGTGACAACTGTAGGTGTAACTTAGTGATTTCGTTGATTAGTCAATGATAGGGATAGAATAGTCGCAGATATACCCGTTCTTTATCCTCAAAAACTACACTTTTTACCATTTTTATTTAACTAAATTTCCACGTTCATTCACCTAGGACAGATATTGGGCGCATGCATCATGACGCAAATACAACTGATAAATCTGAGGATAACTCAGATTAGAATAAAAGTAACCCCCACCTGCCAACATTTTTATAAATTATTTTTCTTCAAACTATATAATTGATTTCATCAGATCTTGATTTTGTTCACAAAACTTGGCAATTATTTTATGTCGTTCGTATTCTTTTATATTTTTCCATACTTGCTACTAAACTTCTAACAGAGACGATGTTTTTGCATGGGATATTTCACACTTGCAAAACATTCCGAGTCAACGCCTACTTTACTTGTTAAGACCTAAAAATGTACGGATTTTTCCTTGAAACGCCCATAATATACATACATTTTGCGATTACTTCGAGTAATAATAGGAAAAATATGTCAATGTTCGACTTGCAGTATTCTTGTATTACCCCACGTATATAAGAATGAATGTTCTCGACTTGAGTTGCATCCAGAAGTTTGACGACCAAAAACAATACAGTGAGTGATTCTTATATTTATGTCAATACCGAATAAGGCCAAAATTGTCGTTAGATTCGACATTTTTACTAATACATATTATTTTAAATATTGTCTACAAAATTATTTGAAACTAGAAATGCAGTGAAACTGATAAAACGTTTTGCTGATCTATCACGAACGATTGACCGTTTTACCCGTACAGATTGGGTCACTTCCGCACTTTCTACGTGAATCTACCTTTTCAATGGCACGTAGCGCAATTTCCAGGTACTATCATACATGATCCTTCTTTTTATCATTTCGAACTTGACATAGTTTCGAATCGATTGAAAACAATTTCAAACTAGTTTATATCAAAAATTTTAACAATGACCCTTAATTGAGCCTAAGTTGAAATTGATTCGTATTTAATTGTTGATTGTTTTGCTATGCTTGGAAATTCCATAATATGGAAAGTGAATTTTTCCATCGGCTATTTGAACAATATGTAGAGTCAAGGAGGAATCTATTTGTTTTAAAAAAATATACATATTGTCACTATGAAATAAGATTTTGTGTCAAGGATATTAAAATCACATAAAAAACTAATTCATTTAGATCAATTCATTATATCTTCGGAATAATCTGTATGTTATGTATTGAAATTATATGTCTAATACACGTTTTTCGCCACGACGTGATTGCCTTTTATTTAATTTTTCAATTTTGTGTGGTCTAAAAATAAAAAAAAATCATATTTAGTATTTATTTATGTGTCAAAAAATTCCCTCATAAGATTAATATACAGAGTGAGTTTTATTTATGAAACGCCTCATTTATCTCGGAAACGGCTTTTCATACATTTTTGTAATTGATGGTATCTACACTGTTGTCAGATCTTTCATTTTTCCTAAAGAAATACTTATTATTTTTTATCTGATGTTCCCTATACCTAAGTGCCATAATTTCGGAGTTACAGCTAATAAAATACTACATTTACGTAGTTATGACTGCTACAATAACAAATTTGACGTTTCAACAAATTATTATTGTTGAATTTTATTGAAAGTCACAATGGATCGTTTATCTGAAAAATTACAAATTGATATTTTGATGTTATTAGGATGTGGTGATAGGCGTAGAAGTAAAAGTGACACGTGTAATATTTTTAATAATTTATATCCTAATCGAAATCTCATAACAAGATCTACTGCCAGTAAATTAGCGTCCTGTTAGAAGACGATCTACACTTGAGTACTAGACAAATATCCAGGGAACTTGATATTGCACAAGCACCCGTAATGAAAATTTTATGTGATAATAAATTCCAGAGAGAAACACCTTTTTTCTAACTTGACACTAGATTTTGTTACAATATTTATATTAGCACAAAAAGTTATTAAAGAGTTTGGTGAAGATACTGTAAATCTAGCTATAACTCCGAAATTATAGCATTTAGGTATAGGGAAAATCAGTGAAAAATAATAAATACTTCTTTAGGATTTCTAAAAACACAAAATATATAAGATGATCCATTTGAAATAACAAAGTTAATTATTTTTCCGGAAAAAGGAAAGATCTGACAACAATGTAGATACCACCATATCACAAGAGCCTTGCGCACAAAAATTTATAAAAATCGTACAAGCCGTTTCCGACATAATTGAAGCGTTCCATACATAAAACTCACTCTGTATAATAATAAAAACCAAATCAGAGGAGAATTCTTGGGAAAGTAAAAAGATGAGCTTTTTCGATATTATTTTTATAGTACGATTTGTCTTCATCATCAAACTAGGTTCCAGTTTCGACTCAAAATTTCTGTCCAGCGACCATCCTCTTGAGGTCTGACAGCAGTAAAAAGTCGAAAAAGAGAATATGGCGAATGTGGAAGCAATTCATTGATTTTTAACACAGTAAATTGTTTAGATGATACCGGCCCTTATTCATTCAATTTTTAAATAAATAAGAGTAGATTTTGAACAAATTCTAATTTTCCATATATTTTTGGTTCACCTTGTGTATGATTTTAATAACGGGTTCACAATTACAGATTTATGACGAGGAGAGTGTGTTTATTTTTGTTCGGTTTCAAAAGAGTATTATTTATAATATGGCGTAATAACTAAAAAAGCCATAACCTTCATATATCGGCAATTTAGTCACGTTCACTTGAACATTTCTGGATCATATATACGGTGGTCCTCACTCCTCAGTGAACTAATAAAAATAAATCATCTACACATTCAATCGGCTTGAAAAATTTAAAAAACGTACATTTTTTTTAAACGAAATTAAATATAACTTGATTTTACAAGAATTACCTAGTAGCAACACACCACGCCACCCAACGCCACTTGTCGAATATGTGTGCATATGTTTTTCCATTTAATTCAATTGTCTGCGTACACAATCAGCTCACCACACGCTATCCCACGCCACGCCATCCCACGTAAGACGATTCAAAGTTCTCAGATGTAACCGACGCGTATCAAGACGTGTGAATGCCTTTCTTCTGCCTTTGGGTTTATATTGATTCTTCTAAAAACTCTAGGTCACTAGTCGAACTACTAGTGCTCTCCATTACGTACTCAAAGCTACTGAAAAAAAGCTAGTGCTAGAATTAACAAAAGTCAAAGTTTAAAAGTCTGGATGAATATGTACTACGTTATCAGCGCCGATTGTGTAAGAGAGCAACCGGCCTGTTTGACAAAATTCTACTGGCTAGAGTGACTTGTTGCTATTTTGACGAAAAAGAGTTAATTTGTTGTAAAAAATGAACAGGGGTCGTGGTTCTTCAGACAAATTGCCCCAAATAGACTCCTTTACAATGGCTAGTTATTTTGCCACAAATAACGATTTTGTGACTGTTAAAATCCGCGACATGGACCAGATAAATTGACAGATCGATAGATGTAATATTCATGGGACAAACACAAGAAGATTTTATGTGGACGGGACCATTTTGAGATGCAAAGTGTTGAAGTTTAAACAAATACAAATTATTATATCTGAAGGTGCCCATTTTTTTCAGGATAGAACCTGTCTGGGCACCACGCCAATGCACAAAAAAACACAAGTAACACCTTTAAACTACTATATTGTTGTTACAATAATACGTCAACCTATCTTTTATCCTAAGTTTTAAGTTTTGAATATGCTATTTAAAAATTGAGAGTAGGTACCTATCTCAACAACAAAACCAATTACTTGGACTTGATAAAACAGTATTCCTTTTACTGTCCCTTTTCATTACATCACATCATTTTTTACGTCATTTGTCTCCCTTAGGGATACTTAAAAATACATTCAACGAACCTTTGTCGATCTAGGCTTCCATCCTAACAAAAAAGCTGTAGCTTATCAGGCGAAACTCAATCGGCGTTGGTGACGTAAGCAAGCGATTGGAGCTTTGCAAAATGAAATGATTGCGGAGTAAAAATGTTCCAATTTTAATAATTTATATCAACGCTATTATCAGAATATTGAATTTCAAAATTTATGTTACGATTGCTCATTCATTTGAAAATATAAAACATCGTTTTCAGACCCATTATATTGATATTAAACTACCAATCAGTTTTGTACGATATCTTTTTTGTAAATTTTTTCCATAGCCTGGACACATCAACTTCTCCTTAACTACTTTTGATAGAGAAGTTCATTCACTACCTTCTTTTGAATGTGAAAATGTCTCGAAATTGCTGATATTTAGTTATGAAAAGTTTCCAAATAATGAATTCCAATTTTTTCATCAAAACCAAACGCAGACATTTATTTTTCTTTGGGTATACATAAAATTAATAGATTTTTATTATGTAACACATATTGTGTTAAAAATATTGACCTTGACTGTACTGCCGAAATAAATTTCGCTCCATGTATTACGTCCGGACGTTTACCAATACTTAGACGCGAAAGTGACTATGAATCATGAGAATCTTTTATGGTGATTCAACGATTTTTTTGCTAATTGTTGTTGTTAAACTCTTTTAAAGAGTCTTCATCTTCTAGATGTTATCAAAACAAATTCGAGAATGGTAAACACCACGTGTTTCAATAATGAAACTGAAAAAAGTTTATATGATTAATCAATGGACTATACATACATCCTTTCAAAAAAACTATATTTATCAAGAGAATTTTTTTTAACTATGTTATTACATTATTTTAGTAGCCAGAGGTTCCATTAAGAATCTTAATTATTTCACTTGTATTATATATTATTTAACATATCTGTCGTTAATTTCTATTTTACTTGTAATAATTTCATTTCAAGAATTTTTAAATATTCATAATTGAATGAATGTTTTTTAGGAATATATCATGGTTTGTTGTTGCAGCTTAATTTGTTTATCGCATTGATTACCATTTATTCTATTTTCTAAATATTGAGATGTCTCCGCAAATTTCTTTAGCCAAATATTTTAAACTTGTTGCCTGTTTTTCGAATTTTATTATTATTACGAATTGAAACACCAATAGATACGCATTTATTTTATATCAGAGGACAAAAAGTTTGATTTGCCAAAACATAGAAAATATCAAAAAAAATGTACAAACATCTATACAAAAGAATGAACGGTTCTTAAACTAAAACCAGCCAATGAATTTCTAATAGCGTGTGTTGCCGCCCCAGGCTCTTATTACAGCTTCTATTCCATTCGTCATGGAAGGCTTCTAAACAGGTTCTGGACGTATCCTTGCGGCTTATTTTCCCAGAAGATTTTGCAAAAAGAACATTTTGAAGATCATTTGGTGCCGAATGTTGCTGAATTTGCCATCCTAGATGTTCCAGACATGCTTTATTGGATCTATTGGTTCTACGATATTGGTTATGTATCTGTCAGCATTTAATCTTCCATCATTCACTGGTACTAACTCCGTGCGACCTTCGAAAGAAATTCCTCCCCAAACCATGATAGAGCCACAACCAAAGCTTTCAGTTTGACAAAAATGAACCTGATCGTTCACACAGACAAAATCTTGATTCATTCGTGAATAAAGTATTCTAACAATCATGAATATTCCAATTTGCGTGTTCTCCAATCTTGCTACTCGAAGTTCTCTGATAAGACGTGGACCTCTAGCTGGCACTCTGGCTCTTATACCTGCTTCTCTCAGCATATTTCGAACTGTTTGTAGGCTTATTCGGACATTACGACCATCCAACAGATCTGTTTGCAGCCTTCGAGCGGTGGTATGCCTAATTCTTAACGCCGTTAACCTCAAATAACGATCATTTACTACCGAAGTTACCCTTCCGCGGCCTCGACCGGCCTTGTCCTGGTTAGCTCCCATGTTTCTTGGTAGCGAATAACAACTCTGGATATGGTTCATTGTTGAACTCCAATTATCCCGCGCGACTTATCTTTGACTGCGGCCATCTTGTAAGAGCGCCATGATTCTAGCGGTTTCTTCATTCGTCACATGTCTTGTTAAACGTTGAGGCACATCCATTATTAACAAAATAAATTTTAATTTTCACTATACAATAACACAATTTGCTTAGAAAGTTCTCGATCTCAATGCATTCTCCAAGATAGAAATGATTTACTCGAGCATTTTTGTTTCCAAACAAATTTGTAAGAAATCGTGATATTTCTTTGCCGATGATAAGAAACCAGAAATATCTATTACGTTATGTTAACACTAATATTTTCTATTACACATAATAAAATAAATATGGAACTAAAAAAATCAAGATGTTTGAAATAATTAATGAATGGCTTTTTTTTGCTACATTTATGTCTGACTTTTTCAAAAATCAAAGATTTTTTTATTATGATTCAATTGTAGATATTACGAATAACTAATTTTTAATTACGAAAAGGAAACTAGTAGATGTTGGACAAAGAGAGAAATAAGAGAAATGTGTGATCAGATAGATTTCATTAACATGTTTTTGGAGGGTTCCCAACTATACAAAAAATGTTGTACCTCCTTGCTTTGAGAGACGCCAAAAATCTTTTTAGATACAATCATCTAATGTATGATACAGCATCTGATGGAAGTTTGAAGCCAATCGGTGGGTTCCCCCCGAAACTCCAGCCTTTTATTTTCAGTATCTGATTTTTTCATTTTGAAATTATCAACGTATCTCTCAGCTACAATACAGTTATCTTCCCTCTGAAATACACTACCGGTCTAAAGTGAATATACTGTGATCGATTCAAATCGATTCGTTGAAGATGGTTTAAACGTATTTGTCACTGCAGCATTTGGAGATTATCATGGGGATATGGATGCAGAGTATTATGAAAAATTATTTCTATATATTTTCTTCAAAATTCAAGGATCTTTTCCAATGTTATGGATAACGCTCCATATCGTGACCCCAGCGGGTAGAACTTTTACCAACCACCCAAAGGAGAATAGTCCAGGTTGCGTTGAATATTAAATATGAAATTCAATGAATTCACTAAAACTTATGTGGGCTCAAATAAAAAAATGAAGTAGTAGGGAACAATGTTCAAACTATAAACGTTTAATATCAAAATGTTTTGGTTAATAGTTCGAGTTGTGGTATTCAATTATATGAAACAGTATCCAATACAAATATAACAATTTTAGATTGATATCAGTCAAAAGTAATCAGAATGCTTCGTGGTATATACCCAACAATGTTATGGTTCGTGACCTTCAAAGTAAGTCAAATAAGAGATATCTCACCCCATTGAAAATCATCCCAACGCATTGGCTCAACATCTAATGAGAGCTTCCAACCAGCGAAGGCCATGTGATCTATTTCGATTTTAGTTCCTTCGTGTAATAGTGCATGTGTTGTGTATTTACCCAAATTATATTTTTTTTAAGTGAAAGAAAATTGTCATATGGCAAATAAGTTAATTTATATATTGCTATTAACCATTTGCTCATTCTAAATGTTTAGTTTACAAAAATAAAGAGGGTGGTTGAAAAAAATTTATTGATAATTATTATTCTACCATAAGTGACATTGGCCAATCGGATTTTAAAGAAGGAGGGTGTAAATTTGATCAAATCAATGACATGATTTATAACGAGTTCACAAAAGTCGTTTCAAATTCACTGGTAAATTCGACCAAAAAGTGTTTTTTTTTTGTTTTAAAATAACACCTTAAAATCTGGCCTAGTTTACATGTATAAATATTGCAATCCAAATTTCTCTGGTCGAATTTACCACACCAAAAAGTCATCCACCTGCTATCCGGCCGAATTTTCTACCGCCCGTACTTGAGGCACCTTGATAATAGCTTCATAAATAATTCCAAGAATCTTATTATAGTCTAACTCATGTTGTTAATTTATAGATACTGATAATTGCTCAAAAGCAGTTAAATAATTATTATATAAATTAATAGAGGTGGATAAGAAGACATTTTTATTTCAATATAATAATACTGGAGATGTCTGACCTTGAAATGATCGGCAAGATTTCTATTCAAGTTGTGATAATGCTTGTAGCAGGTACAATATCCGAGAAATATATATATTTATCATAAATAATATTAAATGAATTTATGAACTACATATAACGTTAGTTATAAAATAATTCAAAAGAGAATTAATCAATTACATATTATAAAATTTGGATTTATTCAAATAAACACATGAGTTTTAATAATCCGACAACAAGAAACCCTAAACTTGTTTTGATACGACACAGAAATAAAAAAAAAACACTTTGAATGGTTTTGCAAGGTTCGTGAAGATTTATTACCTGCCAAAATTAAGAATAAAATATAACATCAATCATTTTTTTTTAATATTTATCATTTTTCGGGTATTCGTGGATCATTAATTTCACAATATATTTTTTAATATATTAAATACAAAGCATATCACATAGAAACACGTGAGGGAACAAAATATACAAATTTTATAAATATTGTACCAATTTGTTGTTAAAAATCGGTCATCCTATGAACTTGATCTTGAAACTCGATTCTTCGTTCGAATGATCGTAGTATATATCTTTGAGAATATCTGCAACACGAGCACAACCTTCTCCGACCTTCCTTAGCTGACTGAGGAAATTAATGAATGAAGTGCATCTTGGCGCTCACAAGTGGAAGAGGCACATATCGACATTGTGATTCGTCAAGAAACGTTGCTCCTCCTTAAAAACCCCTCCCCTATACCCAACTTAAGTAAGTTGTAGTGTGATCTATAAAAGCATTGCTCACAATGACAGGAGTGTAGAGACTGTACATTCTTTGCGTTGAGATTTCGCGTATTTAATAAAAAAAATTCTTGTAAATTTGATTTAAAAAAAATGTTTGTGTATAGTACGATGGTGATTTGGAACTATGTGGTTAGAGAATTTTCGACAAATGTTCTTTTGGTATTTTTAACGGTTCTTCTAGTTGTTCGCGCCATTCAGATGCTCAACGAGGCTCTGTCCTTGCCTCCTGGACCTTGGGGACTTCCAATACTAGGATCTCTTCCTTATTTGAAAGGTGATCTACATCTGCACTACAGGGATTTAACGCAAAAATACGGTTCCTTAATTTCCACTAGACTTGGATCTCAATTAATAGTAGTTCTGAGTGATTACAAGATGATTAGGGATACATTCAGGAAGGACGATTTCACAGGAAGACCTCAAACTGAGTTCACTAACATCCTAGGAGGTTACGGTAAGTTTTTTTTAAACTTATATTTATTATTGTTGTCCAATCATTGAATAACTGGTGACAGTTAAGGTCAAGGTAGATACTATAGGAAGATAATAGATAACAAAAAATTAAAAATGTCAGATTAAAACGAAATAAAGATGAAAAAGTTTTGGTAATAGGAATAAAAATGAAATAATATATTTATTGATACAAATATCCTACAGTATATTTTAGAACGTTTATTATTATTATTTTAACATATTTCTTCAGTACATTTCTGTATCTATGTTTCTACAAATTATGAATTCTTTAAAAAATATTTGGATTGTATATGATGACTAAATAAATAAATTTACAAATAATCTATAAATCTGTCTTGATCTTGATTCATCATTATGTTATACCATAAAAATTTTGAAATTTACTATAATATTTAAGATGTGATTAGTAAAATCTCAATTTTTAATTGTGAAATAATTTGTCGTAATTAGTTGGATAGAAATAGTTTTAATATCAGGTTTGATCAGTGATGTATTTAAGACTACGCATGTGAGGCCCAAGCCAAGCGCGGCATAATATTAAAGGCGACAAAATTTTTGAAATGCCAAAGTTTTAAAGACGAAAAATAGTCAATCAAGACAATCCAATTTTTCGAGTATTCCGGCTACTTCTTTCACGTTTATTAGTTATAATAAAATAACTTGAAATAAAATAATTTTGAAATAAAAATTTAGGATTAAAATTAGTGGGATCCATTTTATCAAAAAGGGCGGCGCGTCGAACGGGGCCTAAGGCGGCATCAAGCCTAAGTCCGTCCCTGGGTTTAATGAAATGACAAGGACAACGTTATATTGTATTTATTATTTTAAAAAAATGACTACTAGTTTTGGAATCATACCAGATTTATGGAATGTATAATAAAAATTCAAGGTCCAAAACTGGGGGAAAGCTGTTTAAAATTTTTTAATTTTAATTAGTCAAACTTTTAAAGAATGGTTAATGAAAAAACTTCAATCTACAATTGCCAACCTTTCGAATTCAACATGATTTCCAATAAATCGTTTTCAATTGCAATAGTGATATTTTTCTATGGTAATATAAATATTGCTTAAAGAGAAAAAAAAATTTCTGATTTCCATAATACATCAAAATTTAAAAAAAAAATTCAGAAAAAAATCAGCTGCATCTGACGACTATTCATTAAAAAAACTAAGTATTTCTATATTTAATGATATTTTGATCTTTCTTGAGCATTAGGGCCGTTAGTTGTGGAAAGTTAAACCTCTATTTATGTGGGTAGTAACCTCAATTGCTTGGTTAAACTGTGACCAATCAATTTTTTCAACTAAATGGCTCGTTGGGTATACGGGGGTTCAACTATACTGTACTCAGTCCCATTTGGTTTTCTTATAAATATGTATGTGTGATAAACCAAATGTAGTAATGGTTGATTTATATGCAATGTAAAGATTTTCTGTGACAAGTAAGGAATCATAACAATATGATGAAGAATATTATACTCCTTGTTTAGAACTATATATATTTTTTCAAGCGTAGTATTGGATATATAATAATAATAAAAGAGGACTAAGACTGGTTTTACCCACGAAGAATGTTGTCTATCATAAATTAGCTAGGAAGTTAGACAAGTCTAAGCTAACAAGAAGTCTGTGATGAATGAAAAAAATTTTCTTGTTACCTCATGGATGTAACTGTACTTCTTGTGATATTTCATCTATCTGGAATCGTTTGTGTCCTTGAAATTTATATTTTTATTGCAAAAATGTTTAAAAATTGCCTGCAAACGCATTATTTTCTGTGATAATTTAGATGAAAATTCAATGAATGTTTTAACTTTTAGTTAACAATAAGCCAGCAATAATAATAGATGTCTCGTCAGCATTCTCATTTTTAATGATCAAATTTATTACTTATATATAACTATAATTGAATTATGTAATTAATTATAAATGTATAAAATCAGTCCTTTATCTGATCCGTCAGTTTTGTAATATCCGATATTATACAGGATATGACACACATTTTATGTCCCAATTCTAAAAAATACACACAAATCCTAAAGTATTTTATTATATAAATGAGTTTGATAAATAATATGCTCAAGAAAATTTGTAACAAGAGGAAAAAGGAAATTTATTATTATGTAGATTACAAGATTGTAGCTAATCCTATTAAATTTTATTTTATTATTATATTATTTCAATACTTCGATCACAAAATGCAAAATTTTCTTTTTAAATACACGAAATCAATCAGACATAGTTATTTTTTAATACATTTACCCAACGTGGTGAATTATATAAAAACTTTTCTGTTTTTTGCCTTCTTTTTCAAGTGCCGAACCCCTCCATTAGATCTCCTTAAGTAATTTCTTTTTGGGTCTTCTTTTTTTTTCATGTTTCTGCCATATTTATATCGGTCATTTTTGTGCCACTCTTGATTCCGACATTCTTTCCATCCTATTCTTCTGGATCTTATTATTTGACTAATTTCTTGTTCATCCTACAGGCTCTTCATTTTCTGGTTTGCCCTTCTTCTCCATATGTCTCCTTCCTCTTAGGTAATTTCCTCTCCCATATATTTAACTAGTTCTACTTCACTTTATTTAGTATCCTAGTTTCAATTGCATAAAGTACTTTCGGTCTAATATAGATGTAGCTTAGTGTTTTGGAAAATTTTCTTGCAGATTAGTTAAGTTAATCTTGCTTCTATGTTTTCTCCCTCAATCATATATTGTCATCAAGAATAAGAAAGTATTTGACATTTCAATTAAACAGATTAGTAAGAGTAAGTCATAAAGAAGAAGTTGTGCCATAAATGTATAGACGAATTTCAAAATGAGATGTTATTTTGAGTTGCCCTTGGCAAAACATTATATCATCTCCAACATGATGTTGACGTACAAAGTCAAATAATTTATTGAGGAATTTGATAATATTTCAAAATTTTTTCAGCAAACTTCGATTTTTCTTTATATCTAAAATTTTTAGAACACTCTATAAAAACTATAGTTGCTTCTCTCTCATTCGCAAAATGTATCCGCTTTTATGACGACACCATCTTGTTATCTGTGCTAATCGATTTGGGGTTATATTTAGGACACTTTTATCTATTCGGTAGTTTTGAAAATTTATTGTTAATTTCCGGAATACGGTTATCTTCGATGTATGGTATTCACACGCGCTAATTTTATAACGGAAACTTCGAGTCTGTTTTTTGCTTTTCTGATCAAATAATTTTGCTCTTTTTGGGTAAAAATTATTAGATTTCCACTTTTTCAGAGGGTCAGACTGCGTGAAATGTTGCGAACTATGTCAGCCTTAGGGATGTATCTAAGCAAGTTAAAAATGCATTTTTTATTTTCAACTTATGAGACATTTCGATATACTTGACATAAAAAAGAAGTTATCGAACTAATGTCATCAAAATTTTGTGCCAAAACTATAGCAGCATATGTTATTTGGTCGATATAAGATATTCGATAGTATAGTCAAATTATTTAAGGATATATCGATATTATTATTTGTTGGACACAAAAAAGTATGTAAATGAAAATACTCAAAATAGATAGATTCATTTCATCGAACAAAAATACTATCAAATAGAAAAGGTTGCATCATAATAGTTCAATGCGTTGCTGTTATCAGCAAATAGTTTGAAATAACACTTGAAAATTGGTTCCAGAAATTCTTTGCGTTACTGTGATTTAGAACGATAGTTGAGATCGGAAACTTTTCAGAAAACCTTGGTATCAAAATCATCTCCTTGATTACACGCGAAAAATATTGAGCGAAGGTCGAAATTGGGAAACAGATTTCGAACCAACGCAATTAATTTTTCTGAAGGTTTGTCTTAATTTAAAAATTTTTTATCCGGTGCTCTGATATTTAAAAATAAAACTTGTATACAATTGACACACTTTCATAGTGGCCTTCACAGGTCACATCTTTAGTAAAAGTGATTGCTTCTTTATCTCAAGTTTGATATGGTATCAATGTTAACCCACTTTAAGAACATTACAAAGAAGAGAAAAAAATGTCGCAGATAATATAAATCTTTATTATTATCATTAATATTTATTGCAGACATTCTATTCGATTATTTGTTTGCTATTAAGTAATAGAAAGTTACTTAAGGGATGTTGAAGGGTGTATAGTTTAAAATTTATTTTTAATATTCCTTCGCGAGTTACAGAAAGTTCAAGTTACATGTTATGTTCGTGTACTAAATATACACCAACTCTAAAAATACAAGAAAGAACTAAATTAAATATATAATTCAATGTTTGATATCTATATTCTTGACTCAACAATAAAAAAAAAACAGAAATGATTTCTTATAATTTTGAAAATCATTACAGAGAATCGTTGGTGTATGGTGGATGGTTCATAAATTCTATTTCTTGGTAGGTACAAAATACAATTTGAAATGCGGTGTGACAATTATTGTTGCATTCGTCTTCTTTTGAAAGGCCCATGCAGCTAATTGATTGACTATTGCTTCATAAAGTTCATTGAACTATCTGGCACTTTATGGATTTTCAGCGAATCTTTACGAGTCCAAAGTTGTCTCCATTTTTTCCTGACTACATCATGCAGTGTTTTCAATCTTGGAATCTTTCAGAAGTTGTGAAAAAGTCTGTAATTCTGCTTTGATGCGCTTAATTCAGAATCCTTCCACTGAAAACAGCGTTGGTTTGTTTCTGGGTCAAGTTCAAGCAAAATGCGACGAAAATACGTTTAGTCAGTAACTGCGTACACCAATAAAAAACCACTTAGAAGGACAAATTTCTAGATTTCAATCAGAAGGATTGAATCGATATATTCGATTCGATTCGATAATCGATATATTGAAAATAAATGGGTAAATAGAAAAGACGAAACTGCAGAAAATATTAATTGTGTTGATTTGTAAAGCTGGAATATATAAGTTAATTATCATTTTCCGTAAAAATAAAAGACTAGTTTTATTTTTTTAATTATTCTTGTATATGTTTAGAGTAGATCATATCCATAACAAGTAGTTTCTCTTATTCTAAGCAACACAGCATTACAACAAATATAAATTAAAGGATTACAGCAATGAAAAAAGTTCAAGTAGTGGCCAAGGTCATTGCGAAATAACGCTATTGCAACAAACAAAAAAAATTAGAAACCGACACACAACTCTGCATATTAAAAATAATAAGCAGAAACAATTGATAATAGGAACAATAATAAATGAGTCATAATTTATGTATAGGTTTTAGAATGTTTTAGATAATATATAATTATCTCATTCAAGAGATGCATAATGGTGGCAATCTATTAAGTATTGCTTGAAGAATTTTTTTATGAATATACAGTAGAACCTCGATAAGATAAATACCAAGATAAACGTTAAATAACTTAAGTTATAGAGGTTTTTACTCAGTAAGGGTTAGAAACATCATTGGGGTTGTATCCTTTAAATAAACTCTCTAATTGACTTTTCTGACTGTGTAAACTTGTACTTTCAACGCAAAATTTTTTTGAAGGCCAATGTTAGTGCTTTCAGTTTCAGCCTCTACAATCTTATTGACATGATGTACGGTTGATATTTATTGGTATCGATTATACATAAATCAAATTCAATAACTAATAATGTTAATGTATTCTGAAGCTTTCAGCTCTCTGTAGTTCTTGTTATTTTTTATGATCATATGATAACTTTTAATATTATGAAAGATCAAAGTCATTAGAATAGATATGATTTTAAAAACGACCAGTAAGTAAATGCGAACACATGTTTTGTTCCTTTTTCAATAATATTTCCTATCTCAATTTACTTATAAAAGCAATGGAGTAATAAACGAATCACTTGTTTGAATTCCATGAAGAATAATCTTAAAATGCTCAAAGACTGATTTGAAATGTTTTGGATTATTATATATCCCCGTATTATTATAAATTAAATCTAGTTGAATTAATTGGGCAAATTGGAAATTGTGATAAATAATACATCATTTGAACGAAATTACTATTTAAACGTACTCTATATAAAGTGAAAAGTGACAATTGGAAAAATACATTGTGTATATCAACAAACAAGAACCATGTATATGGATGATTGAATATATTTGTTATAAACTAGTAGAATCCGTTATTATTAACGACAATAATTGTTTTTACTCCGAGTTTGACCCAAATTAACCCTTTCAACACCACATAAAAATAAGTAGTTATTTCTGGTGTTAATTTTGTTATACTACTTGTTTTATAACGGAAAAATTTGCATAATTCAATTTCATGCATTGTTTGTACTATTGAACTAAATCAATGCGTCATTTATACACATTTGTTTGTATAATTTGAAAGATTGTGCTATGGTCAGATCTGTTTTTCTTATCACAACATTCATTTCATTCTCCTCACGTCACTCAATTGCGTAACAACTTACTTTTTGATCCTTTCAAAATATACATATAATCATTAAAATACAAGGAAAAGTTATCTCAATTAAAAAATGACAATAGTCTTCTTTAGTATGTACTTTTCGAATTTGATAGTGTTTCATTGGCTCCCCAGAGCTCAAATTCGTGAAAGAATAGATATGAGTACACAACAAGTTCTCTATTAGACTGAAAAGTTTGTAGGCTGACACATAGATTACGTTACTATTAAATCCATATGATTTTCAGTCAGCCTTAGTCTTCAAAAGATAGATTTTGTGCATGGATAATCGACAAGGTGCCGGAATGTAAGTGGACTCTAAGAGTGAAAACTCGAAAGTCGGCTAAGTTATAGCATCAGTATTTTGGAATGCACATGGTAAAATATTTATCGACCAACATAATAAAGGGAAAAACCATAAACAGCGATTAGAATCGTAGTAGTATTTAAGTGCCATCCGAATAAGAAGAAAGTGCTCTTTCATCAAGAAAATATACCACGTCACAATCAATGGAAACGTGAAATTGCATAAATTGGATTACGAAATACTTCCACATCCACCCTATTCACCAGAACTTTTTCCTGTTCTCATACTTCAAGGCTCCCGAAAGCAAAATGGTTAATAAAATAAAATTCTATTAAAAAATGTTTTTTTTATACTAGGCTTCGAACTTTTCAGATCACCAGTTCAAAATTTTCAATATATATGAATACTTATCAAAGTTATATACAAAATTTTTATCCATGACTCCTATTTTACCCTGAACTTTTTGTTTCAGGTGTGATAAACATCGCCGGAAAACTATGGAAAGACCAACGCAGATTCCTGCACGACGGTCTTCGTCAATTCGGTATGTCATACTTATCTTCCAGAAAAACACAAATGGAAAACCGTATTATGTACGAAGTGGAAGATTTCCTTTCCGTTCTCAAATCTCGGGAAGGAGAGGCTGTTGATTTGAATCCGGTTTTCGCGGTATCGATTTCTAATGTTATTTGTGACGTTTTGATGTCTGTGAGATTTTCTCACAACGACGGAAAGTTCATAAGGTTTATGAATTTAATTGATGAGGGATTTAGATTGTTTGGATCTTTGGAAGCGGCTATCTTCATACCAATTTTGAGATATTTGCCGGGACATACTCGTACCAGACAGAAAATCGCCAAGGTAATTATTTTTTATAACCAATATATATCTAATGAAATTTCATATGTATATAGGTGATTATATTTTCTTAGATTTTAAATTTGATGTTATTGAGTCATAAATGTTAATTTTCACGATAATGATTTGTTATTATGATCAATTAAATAAATATAAACCGTTGTATAATATTTGGCTAACGGAAAATAAAAATATTTTGGCAATCGTTTGACCATGAACAAAAGATAAACTTTCTTTTATTTTCGGTTTATTCTGTCTATTTTACGTTCCAACGATATGGCATTTGTTACATTGTTGCATAAATATTATCTAGATAGAAATGATTTATCACAAAAATGATTAATGTCAACATTGATCATCTATTTTCTCATCAACAACATATTTTTTGTTGGTGAAATATGTAGTCTAAATCGAAGTTAACTCAATCATTTGTTGATCACACTGTTTACACCAATACTCACAATTAGGGGAGAGTCTAGCAAATCGGAATGAATTTGATTTTCTCTCAACAACCTCTGCTTTATTAAATATTTTCACATAGTTCTAGTATTAAAGTAACGTTCAACATTTCTAAAAAAATTATACCAATTCCAAAACTCATAAATCAAATGGTGGGTGGGGCGATTGCGATTTGGGTTTATTTATGAATAACATTAGTCAGTCAGTTAGTTAAAAAATCATATTCTACATACTTATATCGCAAACATAGGGCTTCCCATTTTCTCATAAGAATTGCACTTATAGGACCATTCTTTACATATGAAGCAGCAAATCCAAACTTTGCTTTGAGTCATAATAATAGCCGCCATACATAATGCATTCAACATTATCGGTCTTTTGAGTTTTATTCAGACCATCGCCTCTGCGGTCAATGTTTTTTTTTCGTTTTTTTTTTCAAGATATTCATTTCTCTTTACATCTGCGACTACTTTAACAGGGATGGTTTTATTTTTCTCTTTTAGTTCAAGATAATATGGCTTGCTACTGTTTTCCTTCTAGTGTACTATATGACTTTAGTTTCAATAAAGTGATAGTCTTCTAAAGTTTGTTGTCAGTCTCTGAAGACGATAACTTGGTTATCGAAATGCGTTGTCAAACAAAGTAATTGTGAGTGTTGTTGTAGTGGTAGTGTTAATCAACGGTTCCAGAAATTCAAACTTAATCTTTCAAGTTTGAATTAGAAAGAAAGGATGTTGAAATTTTTTAGAATTTATAATCATTACTTTATATACAACGTCCTTGCGGTAAACTGAATAAATATTATCACTGTACAATTTAGTTAATTAATTTAGTAATTTAACAAGACTGAAGTTAACCGAGCGATTTGAAGTTCCAGTCAAAAAATATGTAGCTCCAGGATATCTAAAAATCCATGTTCAACTTTTAGCACAAAATATGTAAAATGTTTACTGCTAATACAGCGCTAAATTCGTCTACTTCAAAATGGAACAATTCTTTTAATAGTTTTATGTTCTGTATAAAAAAAAAAACCGACTTAAATAATGAAGTAACTCTTGTGATTCTTGAAAAAAACTCCCCATAAAGGAAACTACCTAGAGAAATAAACGATTTCATTTTCAAACTAATTATAATAATTTCATCTTGGAGACATGATTCAAATGTTGGCGAATGCACAGTTTCGTCCACCAAATTTTCGAATAGCATTTTATTAAACTAACAGATTGATAATACGAAGAAATTTGTTTATGAAACACAAAAACTGTATGTTGTGGGGTTTGGAAATAACCGTTCGGAAATAATATATCAAATATCGCATATGATACTTTTTTAGTTTTTTGTACATATAATTAATTGTACTTGAAAAATATTCTGATATATACGATACGTATTTGACCCAAATTTATTTAAACAATAATATTTGAACGTAGTTATTATTAAATTATAGAGGGTGTCCCATATAAATGTTGGTTTATCAAATAATCTTACGTTTTACCCCAACGTCTAGCAAGCTCTTTAAGAAGTTGCTAAAATCATTCTTTGGGCTTAAATGCAAAAAATTGTCGCGTTGCAATAATCAATATCTACGTTAGTTTCCGGTCCGGACTACATGCTTTATGTAGTAGGAATTTAATACCACCAAATTTTCCAATCTGATTCCTTGTAACTTTGGCAGTAGGTATGTGGTTTAGCAATGTTAGAGAACCTTTAATAATTCCACCAGACACGCAACAAGATTTTCCGCTTGCAGCTACCTATTTTTAATACGGGTTCTGGTAATATTTCTTTGTCTACCTGCTATTCGACAATTTTTATAGATCTTACCTATCGTTTTTGGCTATATATGATGTCTTTAGAAGGACCAAGGACTGGGTTGATTTTCCACTACTTTCCACACAAGTGGACGTCCTGAGCGTTCAATATCCACTATTAAAACATTGAACCAACGCTTCAATTCCACATATTTCCGTTGCTGCCACGGCTGATGTAACTGACATCCCAAAACAACTCTTTAGAATTTCATCTCAATCCATGTTCTCTAACAAGTTCGGTGAAACGTTTTTCCAATATCGTGAGACCCACCAAAGTCAATAATAATAATAATTCTAATCGAAGACTTAGAGACTAGTCTTAACAAGCTAGAAATGCTTAATTTTAGGCGTAGGAATTTTTCACATGTGATTATATATACAATTTTGGCAGTCGTGTGTGTTTTCTTGATTTGTTTCGGTCCGACATTTTATAGACGTGCTAGTTTTAGCTACTACATCAGTTGTTTTACTAAACTTGAAAACTTTTTGACGTTTCTGTACCTCTTAGTATTTCTTGCTAAATGTTTGATTTTCTCGTTTTCAGAATCGCGAAGAAATGGCTAGATTTTTACAAGAAACTATCGATGAACACAAAAAAACTTTCGATCCCAGCCACATGAGGGATCTCCTCGATACGTACCTTTACGAAATCCAAAAAGCTGACGAAGAAGGAACCGGACATCATCTATTCGAAGGAAAAGATCACGGTAGGTGAATATTTACTTGTCCGCAACGTCTTCTACTATAGTTGTAGAGGACATGTCTAGACCACTAAACTGTTTCCAATAAAACAGTATGTAATAATATTGTATAAATAGCATTAGTTTTTTTTTAAATTTAGTCTCTTAGACGATACGCCTCTGACTGCGGAGGTAATCACTGTTGATATGTCTTTGTTTATGTCTGATCTATTATTTTTATCAATTAAAACGCCGTTTAAAAATGCTAAATACAACATTAACACAATTTTTAAAATGAGTTCGTTGAACTTTTTATGCAATAATATTTCATTGTCTCTTTATATATATACATATAAAATATTGGGTTTCACGTGAGCTTCGAATACCTCTTTAAATGAATCATTTTTTATCTTTCTTCGTTCAATTGTTTGTCATTTTCCCATGATGATATTATCAAAATTGACCCACATACTTATCTCGATTAGAATTACATAATTTATTGTTTACGAGCAGCTATCATTCAAATCTGAATTGTTTCAATAAAAATTACCAACAAGTTCAAAATTAGAATTGTTGAGGTATTTCGAAATTTCGGTTCTCATGATCAATATAGTCCGATCATAAAAATTTTATTGAAGTTTTAACCCCCTAAACCACTTTTTGTATGTCCTACAATTAAATTAGTTTATATTGTGTTCCAAAATATACAATTTCGATGTATATTACTTATTAAGCATATATTCCAAAACAATGGTTGCTGTATATTCCCTGGAAACGGAAATCATCTAGCAGTTCCGGATAGGTCTGGACCGCTTAAGTCTTTTTGCTTTAATAAATCTCTTAAGCATGCATCCGGTGGTTAAAGAGTCGGGAATGTAGCGGATAGATCAAATTAGATCATCAGGAAATGATACTGCAGTAATGTAGCACAGTTGTAGCACAGTGTGTTTGGACACTTGGACAAAGGGAGTCATTATCTTGCTTTTATAATGTTTCTAAATAACACTATCAGTTTTGCCATCAACATGTATCCTTGTTGTTGTTGTTTGTTAATCGGTTACCCAATTGAGTTCGTTACGAAAATTCACTTAAGTCTTTGAACAATATTCAACTGCAATTTCGTTCGAAATGTAATTTATTGTTCACATTTTTACATGATCAATCAAAATTTCATTCGATGGTGTACCCGTTTCAGATTTAGAAGGCTTCAGGATAAGTTTGAAATAACTAAAACAAAATTTCAAATAATGATCTGTAATTTTAGTAATTACATATGGTATTCCATAACCAAACGACTTTTTAAGCCAGTATTTTGTCAGAAATTGTGAGTGATAATTTAATAGGACTAATATTTATCCCAATTTTGCGAATATATAAAAAACTTGATGGGTTGTACAGATTTATGTAATTTCATTCTTACGATAGGAAACCCATATATCTAAGTTCGATACAAAATGTTGAACAATTGAGGTAATAAAGGACAAAATCAATTTCATTTTGTACTTTCCAATAGTTATAACTTTTTTTGTGAGCATAATAGTATTGAATCGAGATTATATGATTTTTTTACACTCTGTATTTTAATTTTCTTTTTTAATTTAATTTCTTTCAACATTCATTCTTATTGCAGATCGTCAAATGCAGCAAATCATGGGTGACTTGTTTTCCGCCGGAATGGAAACCATCAAAAGTTCACTGCAATGGGCTGTTCTTTTCATGTTACACAATCCAGATAAGATGTTGGCCGTTCAAGAAGAATTAGACCAAGTAGTTGGTCGTCAAAGGTTACCAAAACTTGAAGATCTTACTTATTTACCAGTTACCGAATCTACTATATACGAAGTACTGAGGATTTCTAGTATTGTACCTATGGGCACCACTCACGCTCCAGTCAGGTAAATAGATTTTATAATAACCTAAGATATTTTAGAAAGTTTTTTTACATTCGACTATCACATAAATTAATTCTTCCTCCTAGTATACGCGTGTTTATAGTAACAAAAACATCCAAAGAAAGGATAAATAAACAAATTTAAATTGCGCAATGTTAATTTTTTTATTGTTCGATAGCTCGTTTGATTAAAGAAACCGATTTCGTGAAGCTCGTTTATACGTCAAACAATTCCGGTGTGGGCCAACTGTTAATTTATACATTCTATCAGAATATTAATAAGATGGCGCTAGATATTCAGATTGCATGCTTATGAACGTGAAGTAGGTAAATAAAAGGTTGATTTAAATACCCAAAGACCTTGAGATTCGTACGCAGCACTTTACATACTTAAGTATAGTTGATTACAGTTTAGAAATAAACTCGTTGGTACATATTTAGTATGACATCATATAAATTTGATTTATTAGTAAGGTTATTGTTTTTGTTACATAAACTGTAAATACACGTGTCAAATATGTAAAGGAACTGGAAAACATTATTAAAATTACTAAAATTAATATGTGGATTTACTACGAGGGTTGCTACGTAAGTTTTGAGATACACAGATACACAATATTCATTATTGGATATGGCTTTATTGTGTTCCAAAATTTTCTCCCTTAAGATCAATACCCTACCTTACCAATTGAGGTACCTCCAAAACATGTGATTTGCAAGCATCAACCTGCGGGAATAAGAAGTAATCAATTTTGACTGTTCAAAAATATTTTTGTTTAAACTGGTGAAAACTCGCATTGTCGAGGTGGAGAATGATTCGTCCTCTGCGATTGGCTTCCCTGATTTTGTCGAAACTTCTGACCAAAATTGAGGTTTTACGTGGCTTTAATTGAACGGTGCCGACATGTCCAGTTATTCCGAAAAAACAGGCCTGAATCTCACGGTACGTTACATCACATGACGATCTTGCAATATCTGTTCACGCACAGCATCGATGCTCATTGGAAGAACAGCCGATTTTGAATGACCTTTACGAAATTCATCCTACAGCGAATTGTGACGACGATTGAGTTAGAAAAACCAGCGATTTAATTTAATTTTTTTACAGAGTTAAATGTTTCAAGGTCTGTGGACAACTAAAATAGCACTCGTATGACAACACGTTCTGAGTACGTTCACCATTAAAAATATTGTTATGATGTCAGATTTGACACATTCACATCAGTGTTATCATATCTCAAAACTTAAGTTACAACCCTCGTATTTGCAATAGTATGCTGATTTATAATTTTTTCCAAGAAAATTTAATTTTACTAAAACAGAGCTTGAGAGAGAGCTTGAGTATATCATGTTCTTTATAAAATCTTTAATTAGTATTACAAGAATGTTTTTTCTTATTTTTTTATCAACTTGTTGATCTTAACATCATTTACTACTGGGTTTCGATCATATTCATAACTTTCTTGTAATGGTATCTCCTTCAATTCTTCTTATATCATCATTTTTTTCTTTATTGTAAAATATATTTACAAATTGGTGTATATTTAGATGAGGATCGATAAAAGGGCCAGCATAGACACCTGATGTTAACTTGCTTCATTGTTGTTTACACTTTGAATTGCTCAACTTACATTTTAGTGTTTTTAGTGTATTTTAGCAAATTTTCAAATTGTTCCATTTGTTTCTATATCAATTTTTGTGGTAAATATTTGGGAATAAAGAATCATATAAAGATATGTTAGGTATTTACTGTATTTACTAATTAATTTGTTTTTGTTTTTGGGATTTTCCATAACTTTCATTGGCTTGAGTTTTTTTAAAACTATTGTAAATTATCTAATCTGAAGTGGAGAAAGAAACATTAATAAGTGATTAAGAAAAATTTATGATCAGTTCATAGTAATGAGGGGAAGATAAGTAATTTTCTTCAAGTCTCATCCTTATCGCTACCTACAGTTTAAATAATTATTCAAATCATTTGGTAAACCTCTCAATAATTCTCGACCTTTACGAAGAGAATGAATAGCTCTTGATAATTCAGTTCCTTATCGACTGCACATCTTCTTAATATCACGTGAAGATTTCAGAGCTGCTTAAAAGAAAACGGAGACAAACACAAGTTTATGTAGATAATGATATTATAATATTTAAGAGAATTGATAACATTGAACAAAGAGGGCAATGTCGAAAAAATGTTTATATTCATAAATAGGATTTAACCGAATACGGAATAGCTTCAACAATTTACAATTTTTCTTTAAAAAATTGTTTAGCGTACTACTAAAGAGATAGAGGATTTTGAGGATATAGACAACAGATGACGAATCGATAAGACAAACGATGAGATGGAAGAAAACAAATAATTGATCTTCCAGAGAAAAATTTCGCGGGCTGGAATAGTGCAGACATGGAAAAAGTTAACTGAGGAAAATAAAAGACTGCATACTAGAATAAGAAAAGGCCAAAGCAATATATGAAAACCGGTTAAATATGTAAAAAAATAGGGACGACATAGTGGAAAGTAGATGGAGATGGTGTATGGATACCTCCATAAAAAAGTAACAACAATGAGGAAAACAACACAATGGATACCAAGTGTAGATAGAGTGAGGACAAGACCAAATAATTAGTAAATGTGTAAGAAAAAACAAAAGGAAAGACAACTGTCGACATAGTAAGGGAAAGGCCAAATCAAGATAGTAAGACCAGATAGATGTATAAAAAAACAATGTAGAAGATATGCTGAAAAGCAGATTGGGTTGGTACGGATACATTAATAGAAAAGTGAAAAGGAATACTGAGGAAGATAACATAATGGATACGGTTGTAGATATAGCCAGCAAAATGTCAAATAAGGATAGAAAAACCGGGTAAATGTGTAAGAAAAAACAATGAGGAAGATATAGCAAAACGCAGATTGGGATAGTATAGATATATTTTAAAAAAATAGAGAAAAGGTAGCATTTGTTGATAGAGGAAAGGAAAGGCGACGGGTAAATGTGTAGAAAAAGTACGAGAAATTACATTGAGATTTATATATATATGGGACATAATTATTGAAAACTGAAGATAAAACAGTTGATCAAAAACATACATAAGATTACATAAACCGATCTAAACATAACGAATATTTACTTAACAAAGAAAAACTAACGGACAGGAAGTTTTATATCGATTAAAAACACAAAGATACAGCGGACTTGCTATTCATGATAAATCGAAATATTTGAAAAGATAGGCATTTTTTATCTTGTTGAACTGAATATTATTCTCTCACGCTTTCAAAATATCATCTGAAACCAAAAAATAATATAATCCAATTTTAAAAAATTATCAAAAAACAAGAAAATAGCGCTTTGCATATCGTTTGAATAATATTTTGGTAACCGTTGAAGTTGATGAAAAAAGTACCGACACCCAGTCACCCACTTTTAGTAGTTTTACAGTAAATTTTAACAGTTATGTGCATGCCGAAGCGTTGGTACTATACGTACCGAATTTGGAACTGTCTGTTTAAAATTCGCCTCTACAAAAAAGTGAAAGTCAAAAGCCTAAAAATAATTCATATTTTTTCGGTCAATGAACTTTGGTTATTCACAGACGATTTCTTAAGGAATTTCGTAATGGTACGCAAAACTGAAATGGTTTAAGACAATAACTTCAGGGGTTTATGTAATAAGTTCAATATACGCACTCTCCGAAGTACTTACGTAAGTCAGCTTTAAATTATAGTCTGCTTTATCGTCTGTCCAATGAGTTATATAAAGTTCGATATAATATTTCCACGTGCCAAATAGTGAAACCCCTCCAACCAATCGACCAACTAGTTTTTTCTCTATAAACTCGTAAATCAATCAGATATTTCAACATTAAACTTGCTCTCCTTAAATTTCATTCATATTCCAGTGATGTTCTATCTGAATGCCGGCCCTGATATTGTAAATTTGGAAGCTTCAACGATCAGTTTACATTTTGTTCCATGATAATCGTCAGAATTCAGACGGAGGTATTGCCATAAAGAAAATATTGAAGATAAAGAAAGTGGTATATAACTGAAATTGTTCTATTAGACTAGAGAAAAAGAGAATAGATTTACCATTCCCTCTACTGGCCAATGAATTGAAAACTTTTCACCCTCCTCTTTTTCTACTCTTTTCTATTCCTGCTTGAAACTTCGACGTTTTTCGATCCTATCAGAATAGAGTAGAGAGATATAGAGTGGTATACTGATGTTATTTCTCTCTCTGCTAGCCGTTCGGTTCCACTAGAACAAGCTACATACCTCACTCTCTCTCTCTCTCTCTCTCTCTCTCTCTCTCTCTATCCTTAATATTATCTCTATGGTTATTTCTGGAGAATGGAGTAGTAGTTGCAACTGACTCACAGATTTTCTTTATGCTTTTCAAACTGTGTGATATTGTCCGTTCTTGTTGTTCTGTACCATTTGACCTAATATTCTGATTTTTGAACCCGTTTCGGATCTCATGTTTTGATTTAGGATTATGGCGTTACAGCTAATTTATAGGATGACGCACAAGATTTATTTGAATCATAAAAAATTATTATTTCTTTTATTATATAAACATTTAGTTGTGTATTATCCTACACTTAAATGAAAAGTAAACGTTTTCTATTTGTTACAGAGACACCAAGTTAAATGGATTTCACCTACCCCAGCACGCACAAATAGTCCCCCTACTCCATGCGGTCCACATGGATCAATCTTTATGGGAAGAACCAGAAACGTTCAACCCCACAAGGTTCATAAATGCCGAGGGCAAAGTACACAAACCAGAATATTTTTTACCATTTGGAGTTGGTAGAAGAATGTGCTTAGGTGAAATACTCGCAAGGATGGAACTCTTCCTTTTCTTCTCCTCTCTACTCCATTGTTTCGATATCTCAGTACCTGACGGTGCAACATTACCGAGTCTCAAGGGCATCGCTGGCGTTACCATTAGTCCGAACGCATTCAAAGTTAGTCTAACTCCTAGACCTATGGTTTGGGACAATGAAGAACCAAATATAAGACCAGCTGGTAGTCACTAATGCCGAATACAAACAATATCATTACAATAGTACAAAAAAATTATGTTTGGGTTTTACCAAGCAAGTAGGAGATGGTACGGAGTTTAAGAGAGCACGGTTTAAAACTGTTTCCTATTTCTGTGGGTGGTGAGGGAGGGAAGGAGTGTTCCATGGTATAAAACTTGATAAAAACTTGCTAAGTAGTGGGGCATGGTACTTACCTATAGACTTCATGAAAAATCCAACCAACCAAAAGGTTCTTATTTATAGTTTTTGATGGAGATGGAAAGCATTCCTTAGTTTAAAGAGAAAAAAAAAACGTGTGACAGATCTCCGATACGGATCGGCTGTGCAATGTGTTCATTATCACATAGTATTAAGTATATAAACTAGTCAGGCATTCCCATCTCATTATATTTCAATCGGTGCATAGTTACTTTGTATTTTTTTTACCATTATGCGACCATTTTATCATATTATTTTTGTTGTTTACCAGACGGTTTTGACTGGAGTTGACAACGCTTATGTTACCTTGTTGTTTGTAATTTACGAAGAAGTAGATTTCTCCAGTAATTTACGTATTTTCGATATCAAAAGATGAGAAGAAAAGGGAAATAAAATAAGTTTTTTAAGTTATTACGATCGATTATTTTCACTGTTTTCTTATTTCGACTTCTTTATTTTTCGTTTCTTTTCATTCGTTCTCATATATTCGAACACTTTTAATCGCCCTTCTTGTATTAAAATAATTCGACAGCGGATCTGCTAAAAATTTGAGGACTCCAATGCGAAATCAGAATGTGTTATTTATATTTATTATTTTAATTTATTATTTATGTATTATTCATTCTATCAGTTTTAATCATTCGTGAAAGCCTTTGATAAGGAACCCACTGCCTATTATAAAAAATATTTTCATTAATTAAAAAATTTATGGAGGTTTGTTTCATTAAATTAAAGTTTATTTGTTAGCGAATTCGTAAATTTATTCTGTTTTTTTTTGATTACCCAATCAAACCATTTGTGAAAGTTAATTTACGTCATTTTGAACTCATTTAACCTGCTTCTTTGTACCTTTTTCTTTATAGATTACTTGAAATTAATCGATTAATCGTATTTTTGAAACTCCGGAAGTTCGTATTCAAATTTTCAAATTTTTCGTTCATTAATTTAAGTTTTAAAATTTCGCATTTCACTTTTTAGTTGTAAGACCATTTTTGTAAATATTTTGTGTGCGTTAGCGTTCTTGCTTATGAAATCTTTCTAAGACTTATGTTAAGATTAAGATTATTTTGTTATTTAATAATATTAACAGACCTAATTTAATAAATCACAGTTTTTTCAGTTAATTTCCTGTGTTTTTTTAAACCTTTTGGTGCATAAATACTATAGTAAACTGATTGATATATCAATTGTAAGTTTGAATAAGGATTGTTCTAAGGAAAGAGATATTAAAAAGAAAAAGTTTATTGCAGAATTTTGTTGATACAACATAATTTCACACCTTTTTTATTATAAATTTATGATCTACGGGTGTTAATGTTATCCCACATTCACCCCAAGTATCGAAATTTTCATCTCGCAAAGAAAACGAGAATTTTTGGAGTATAGTAGCTGAAAAGAGAAATTGAAACATTCGAGCTAATTCATCTCCAACACACATTCGTTTACCTAAAAGAAAATAAAAGATATGTCAATATAAAATTGACACGAAACTATAGAGTTAATTTTAAAAATAGAGGGACAGCGAGGTATTTAACCTAACCTAACCACTCTATATGTCTCCTACGTATTGTGGTTAGTGACTTCATGGCCCCTTATAGTAAATATAATGCATTCGCTAAAATCTCTATGCATTGTCAGTTACAAGTTTGAACGAGTTTTACACAAAGTTTAAACTTGCTGCTTCGCAGTAGCAAGTAAACCTAGAATAACCACTCAATCAATGTCTCAAATTGACTTTCGTGCTGTTGACTACTGAAGGATAAATAATTTTCAATAATTAAAAATTCGTCAAAGTTGTTTTGCTAGTGGTCTAGGGTCGAGAATAATTAGAAGATGACCCACGTGGGTTCCTGGGATGGTAACTACTTCATAAAACATAAGTAGGAGAAATTATGACCGGCGCCTAAAAACAAAAGAAATCTCAACACAAACCGAGATTTTCAAAACATGAGCATTTAAATTCGACAAAAATTGTGGATACCTCGAATTTAGAGCTTTGCTGCGAGGACCCAGAAAGTGTAATTGAATCAATTGTAATAGGGGTGATGGAACTATGGTCTTTCACTATGATCCGACATCTAAAAGAGCAAGCATCGGAAAGGAAAATTTGTATCAAAAATAACATAGGTCACGAACAACACAACTGGGACTTCGAGGGTATCCTTTCGATTGACTTTAAGGAAGCAAATACAACCGTGAACCCGGAATATTATTCTGACTTACTGATGCAGTTGCGTCACAAAATTATCAAAAAAAGGCACTGCAAAATTAGCCGAGGTGTGCGCTTGCTTCAACCCTCACTGCTCCGCATTCCAAAGATAATATATACGAATGTGACTTCACAGAGATTGAACACTCATCATAGAGCCCTGATCTGACCCTTCCGACTATTTGTTGTTCGCAAAACTGAAGGCGGAGTTAAGAGGTAAAAGATTTAACTTCGATAATGATATTAAACAGGCGGTGGTGTACGAATGTTATGCTATACTGTTATAGAAGCTTTAGTCAGACGTTCTGAAAAGTGTGTGGAAATAAAAGAAAAACAAATTGGAAAATAATCACAGTTTATGTTTTTATGTTCGACTGAGAAGCATAGATCGCACTACGTATATTTACATATCTTCTGATTGAATCAACATGACGTCAAATATATAAACTGCAAAGGAGGTGAATATTAATTTTAATAGCGATTAGAAAGAAATAGATATTCATAAAACGATGCTATACTATTACTCCTCAAATAGTACAATTTCAATTACATGCCGCTTTTTCTATTTATCACATTAATTTCATGAAAGAAGCAGAAGATAGAAAAAAGTAATTTGCCTAGTAATTAGACGCTTGCTCCAGACTATAACCTCCGAGAGGCTAACGACACGAGTATTGGCGACTGTGCTAACCATCCACACTCTCGATTTATTCAATTGCTCGCTACGTCTACCACATAATGTGATTCCAGTGGCGTTTAAACGTCGCTATTATGGAATTTTTTAGACTGTAACTACTGTAAATTTACAATGCAATACAGCACAAATATTATTCATTGCATTGGGATTGTAAAAACTATATCTCTAGTTGGAGTTGTACGTATGTACATATATATTGTAATTATCCGAATAAATCATTTATTTTATTTACATCCTCACGTCCTTTGACTTTCGGTAGATAAACGACACGAAGCGAAGCGAGCGAGAGGAGACGTTAAGTATCTGTGGTCATCCTTCAAAATTGTATTCGTTTCTCATCCCATATAGAAAAACTGTTTTCCTTGTGTAAATATGGAGAATAAACGAATTCCAAATAATAATTGAACATAATTTGTATCGTGGAAAAATAATTGAAAGAACAGAGAAAAAGTTACGCAAATATTATCCTAAATATGATCTATCCCATGGTATAATTTATAAGTGATACTGTCCAGGGCCGTCATTTACTATAATTATTCCATAAATTGTTTATAAAATTCTTGTCTCTATGAATAAGCTACCTGAAAGGTGGGTGTATTCCAATGGATAAATCTTTATTTAGAAAAAAGGAAACCTGAAATTATCCCTTATTATGCTGATTTACTGACAGTTGAGATGCCGAATTTAAATAAAAAAGACCGCATTGGTTGAAGAAACAGTCTTCTTTCAATTCTCGAATCAAAAATATTTCTAAAAATTTTATCGATAGATATGACAGTAAACTGACCTGTTTGGAACGGCATAAAATAATCGTTTTTTTCAACTTTCCCTTCCTCGTTAATAAACCGCTTCGGATTAAATTCCTCAGGATTTTTCCACGCATTCTCATCCATATGAAGCGCCCACAACAACGACATCACCATTGTTCCTTTTGGAATCTTATATCCATCGATATCGATATCTTCCAATGTTCCGTGTGGTAATCCAACTGGAACTACTGGTCTAATTCTCATAGCTTCCAGAATTGAAGCCTCCAGCAAAGGTAGCATTTCGATATCGTCCATTGTTGGTAAACGATCATGTAACACATCGTTGATTTCCTTCCTAATTTCATCTTGCACAGAAGGATTCTTAGCCAGGTACAGAAAGTGCCATCTGCAACAAAAACAATCCAGATATTTACTATTGACAATAAAAGTAGAGTGCCCTTGACTTCATGAAAAAATTATTCAATTGGAGACAGATCAAACGATCTTGGTGGCCAGAGTAAACGCTTAATGAAATGTTGATCCATGTGGGCTATAGATTTTTCACCTTTCCACTCTAAAAGACTACTTCCTAAAAATACTATATTTCCCTCATTATGATTATGTGACTCTTCCTATAAAGTTAAGAATTCCACTTCGCCATTGAAAAATTGGGCATCCCCCCCAAAAAAAACAGAATCCGTTACTGAAGATGATTTAGGACAAGAAGGTATACAGCACATCTCACTTTGAGATTGTACCGTTGCTACTAAACCGTTTCTAAGAACCAAAGATCGCGCAAGACGATCTTTTGATTCTGGACCTCTGCAATATAGTTCGTAAGATCTATTGGTCCAATTGCAGTAATAAACTTACAAGATGATGTCTCTTAAAGATCTGATCTGATCAATACTACGCATCCTTTGCTTTATCCAAAAGAAGCTAGCATCAAAATTCACTAATTTTAAACTCCAAACGGCACAAATGCTACTCAGAAGATGTAGTTACTGGTAAACATGTCATGATTGGTGGTACGCGAATTTTTTTTATATAAAAATATGCTGTTGATGAAAAGAGGAAAAATATTTTACCTTAAACTCGTTAATGAAGTATCTAAACCAGCGCCAAATATGTCAGCTAATAGGTGGAGACATTGTTTCTCGTGATATAATTTCTCGGCAAATTCTGGACTCTTCTTTTCTTTTTCCAGTAAAAAGCATTGGATAACATTGTGCCCTATTGCGGAATCATTACTGGGTATACCATTAGTTGTAATAGTTGCAGTTGCTTGTTTTTTTAACAGTTGTGCTTGTTCGTCAATGAGGTCTTTATACAAGTTATGCGATTTTGTTTGCCCAGACTTTATGAAAGACATAATTTTCTGATATTTGGGGAAAAACCTGAAATAAAACATCAGAAACTGTATAACTTCCCTATTTTCTGTGTTGAAACAATCCAGACAACGGAAAAATACGTACGCGAAGAATAATTCCAAAAAACTATAGAGAGATTGCAATACAGAAAAAAGGAGCCGGTAAATCGGCATTATTAAACGTTTCCGGATCTGGTACTAATAAATCGTATTCGGTGCTAGAAATATTTGATAGAGTGAAAGATCTATTGCATTAGTATGTACTTCAAATGCGTTGCGATAAAATTTTTTGGGGTAGTTGCTCACTCATGAGATGGTGTTAAGTAATTATATGAAGCACTAGATACAAGGATTAAACAGGGCCGCACTATATTAACAAGCATATTGATAAACCGATCTAATGGTACATTCACTATACCAAAGAAAAAAATAATAGACTTAGAAATAGGAAAATTCTTGGAAAGACTTAAATAAGATGATAATGATGATTAATAAATGAACTCACGATTATTAATTTGCTGATAATGGAACCTACAAGTGTAGAAGCTAAAAAGACAAGTGAATTTAGAATAAAGTTAATTTTATATTCCTACATGCTTTTATACACTAGCTAAATTTAGTCGGTACTATGTCAATTGATTAACTTTTAAACTAAAAAGCGAAATAATTCTAATTTGATCAATTCGTCATCTGGTCAATTCGATAAGAATCCGAACAGAACCGGCTGGAGAATCATGCCGTATTGCAACCCCTACATGTAATACGAGGACGGTTCAAATATGATCGAGATGGTCGCGGCTTGGTTGTGTTTTAGCTGGTTCTCTTACTAACAGTGTAACATACTTTTCACGCGCGTGTTACGACCATGAGTGAACGACCACCGTTGCGCAGCATAGTGTCATTCGTTAGTGAGTGCCTGAGTACGTTTGCTATATTTAAATGGGCCAAAGCGTTCAAATATGGGCGCGAAAACATCGAATAGAGCCGCGTGATTATCAAACGCGAACCAACATCACACCAGAAAACATTCGCCGCGTACTACATTTTGGAGGACCATAGAATAAAATTTTTTGCCGAACTCGGTATTAGTATTGATAATGTAGAGGCTATCATCCACTAACATCTTTAATATCGGAGCGACGGTTTCGGAATCTGTTGAACTTGAAACATAGTTACACTATTATACTCCTGAAGGCAAGGTGTCGTCTAAATAGTGGAGAAAGTAATCAAATCGAAGACAACCAGGTCCGTGAGTATTCTGGGACCGACGGGGAGTGCTTAGTGTTGACTACATGTATAAAAAACGTCCAAAAAATGCTGCATGCTACTCTAACCTTCTGAAAACACACGTGAAACCCGCTTATCGTTCGAAACGGAAGAGCATTCCAGCGCGAAGAACGATTCTTCTCTATGATGACGCGCGTCGTCACATCATGGTTCTCATGATCGATACAATATCAGAAGAGGGGTGAGATATACTGAAACATTCCTCCTACAATTTGGACTTATGACCCTGGGACGACCAAAGATTTAGACCGCTGAAAGAAGCCTTCGGAGGTAAAAAATTCAACACCGATTACGATGTAGAGGAGTTTAAGCCCAAATGGCTGTGCAAGTTGCCCAAGAAATTCTTAGATACCTGCTTCAAAAAGCTTCCGGAGATCTGGCAAATTAACTACCTAGAAAAACTGTATTTTTGTTAAAATTTTTGATAATAAATAAATGTCAAAGCGTTTGTTTTGATCATATCTGAATCGCCCTCGTAATATAAAAACTTTTTCTTATTCTTCTCCTTCTTGGAGATCTGTCGATCTGTTAATAATAATATGAAAACGATTTTGTGAAGAATTCGAGAAATATAATGTCACTATAACCAATAACCAAATAATTTGATGATTAACATTCAAATGAATTTTATAGACCGCTTGACGTAAAGTAAGTCGACTATATCTTGATGAAAAGCTCAGCTGATTACTATAAGATCTCACAATTACTACTTTATCCGTTTGGTGCGATTTCCTTTACCTGTGATACTATTCTAGAGAAAAATTCGGTTACTTTTGATTTAATAATAAATTAAATGTCTGCCGGATCAGTTAATTGATTGGAGTCCATATATAGAACTAACATTTTCGACTCCTTTGGTAAATCTAACCTTTTTTTTGTTTTATTTTTTTTTTCATTTTATCCCACATAATGATAAACAGCCTGCAAGATTCATCATATGCACTATTTTGCTCTGGTTCAAGAGGTCTTAACAATACCGAATATTGCAAATATTTTATCATGGATATTTTTGTAGTTCTTCAATTTCGAAAATAAAGTTGATTTGGTATACCTAAGAAACGGTAGGAAATTTAGTGGCCCAGCTATTCCCATATATTTAGGACCTTCTTCTTGTAAATATAACAAATATTTCCATAAATCATCATCTCTGCTCCAGGATTTTCCAAATACAATCAAATATACGGCTGATCCTAAACTGTGACGCAAACCAGGAAAAATATCAACCTCTCTACCGTCTTCTTCGAGATCTAGATACTAGAATCAAAACATAAAAGATATTAGAACATTATTAGGTTACGGAAAACCAGTTTCGATTTTTTAATATCTTTTAGAGTAACTTTATCAATATAAATCTTAAGCACTTATCAATGAATTGCCATTCTGGTCGACGACTTATTGTTACTGTTCTATGTAAAACCATGGTTAGAGGCCCAGAGATTAGAACAAACGATAGTCCAACGGCGAAAGGTCAGTTGTTGACAATGAGTAAGTAGTCGAATTATTAGTTTGGTTATGTTCGGACAGCTCATGAGATGCAATATCTTCCAATTCCACAAAACACTGAATACTATACATATTTCCTTTGCATCAATACGGCCTTCGTAACTGTTTGTGAAACTTCTCCAAGTTCCAAGCTGAATCTCCTTTGCATATTATTATACTTCGTTATCTATCTGCCATCGTCTTCAAAAACTTGTTGCAACAATAACTTGATTTGAGTTCGTTTGAAGTTTAACATTAATTAATGTGTACATAAATTTTTGTTTGGGATCCAGTAAATGGTTTGAAATTGTTTTAATGTCGACGTTTACTCTCATAACAATATCAGAAAATATTTGATTGTTTTTTATAAATCAAAAGTTTGCTATCTATGAGGTTTTATAAGTTTAAAAAAAAATCTAGCAAACCAAATCTTTCAATGGCGTTTTCCTGAGTACTCAGCACATCAAATACTACACAATTTTCGGTGAGACCGCTGCTGTTTTTTTCTACTTTGTTGAAGTGGAGTAATGTCGAATCAAGAGATGAATAGCGTTAGTTTTAGTATAGAATGTTCTATAAATTGTAATCTACTGATCATCTTAGGCTATGAGTTAAATAAATAAGCATCATGAGCGATATCATCAATAAAGTTGAACCGATTGAACCAAACTAAGAGGGCTGCTTCTTAAGTTTTGAGATATGGCAACATTGATGTGAAGTTTGGAAGTTCTCAGCACGTGTGCTATTTGTGTTGTTTACAGATACTTGAAACTTTCATCTTGCTCAAAAAATGGAATTAGATCGCAAACATTTTCCTACGATGATTTTATACGACTTTCGACGTGAATAAAACTAACAGCAGGATGCCGATCAACTCGCTCAGAATATTGGTGATGAAGAGGAAAAATCAGGAAAACCAATCATTCTCCATCACGACAATGCGAGCTCTAACAAATCAGTTCAAACAAAAACGTTTTTGAACAATCAAAACCTCGAATTGATGGGTCATCAGTCATACAGTCCTTGTTTGGCACCCAATTCCCGCAGGTCAAAATTTTGCTACTGAAGAAACGGTTAATGCGTTTAAATCAATTCAAATATTTTGGAGGTACCTCAATCGAAATGGGAAAATTCTTCGACAATTGGTTCAAATTAAAGACTATTTTGAAAAATAATAAAACCATATCCAATTATAAATATTTGTTTTCAAATATCTATTTAAAAATTTAAGTATCAGCCTTTGTATTCTATAAAATTAACCCACTTTTATAAAATCTATAGCGTGATTCAATATGAGAGTCTCCATTTTTTTTCTTTGTGGACCAACTTTTGCTCCTCCCAGTTGTCGAATACAGTTAAAAGTAAATCGTCTATGTTCTTTCCATACTTCTCCTTCGGCACATATTAGACCTGAAAAAAAAAGAGAATCTTGATATTCGCCAACTACATCAGATATTCACCGAGGTAATTTTCATTACCAAACCCATCTAATTCCCAGACATCTTAACTCAAATTAGCGTCATTCATTGTATACTGATCAAACGAAATTGAATTAATTCATATGTCAGCGTCAATAAATATATAGTGTAAAAAAATAACTGAAAGACCATCTAGTTAAAATGATATTCTTAGAATAAACAGATTGCATAGAAAGATTTGGATAGCCTCTTTTGATATTGTCATCGGGATACATCGATAAAGGCAACAATACGTATTTCTCCTCAAACCAATCAAAAGCATCCAAGTTTTTCATGTCTAGATTCTTCTAGAGGAGACAAGTATACTATTCTGCAAACAATTATGCAAGGCAAGGTAGATGGTAAACGGGGTGTCGGGAGAAAGAACAAGTCGTGGCTAAGGAATGTGAGAGACTGGACGAATATGAGTGTGCCAGAATTGTTTCACATAGTAAAAGATAGAGAAGCATTTAAAGTAGTGGTCGCCAACCTCCGTTAGGAGAAGGCATGGAAAGAAGAAGATTCTTCTTTGTCATCTTTCTTCCATTATAGGTCTGTAGTAGATATCAAATCAAAATAAGGGAAAAAATGTATATTGCAAATCAAAAAAATTACAATATTTTTGGGACATAAAAAGAATCTTTTACATAAATTTTGAGGTTATTTGAAAAAAGCTTGAACGCAAAAGTTGTAGATCTTTTATTACCTACAATTTTGTTGTTCACCTTTTTTCCATAGAATTTGCAGGAAACCGTTTCTCGCCCCTACAAACTACCCTTCCCGTTCCCGCTCGTAAATTATTCTTGCTTTTCTCTTTCATAATATCCTTCTTTTCTAATGGGTTTTTTCCTACAATTATTTTTTTGGTTTAAAAAATTATTGATCCTGGTCTATAATATCTTAGCTAGCTCTAACACAAAATGAATTTTATTAGTAATTTTACCAAAAAAAAAAAAGACTAATTATTCATTGTTGTTATATATACATATGAATGCGATTACTTTTCTTCAAATTTCGTTTGTATAATTAGAAACCATCTAACACAATTTTGTATCATTAAAAATCAGTCAGCGTCCCGATTTTTTAAAAATAAATATTGTGCACATTAGTGGCATTAAAGATTTCCAAGAAGGCTATTTTGGTTGATGCCTTCTAGACATTTCGTTTTCACTCTCACAGACGTTATAATCTATCAATGTATCAAGGTATTTATAGACGATCCACCTGTGTGTAAATACAGAGGAATTTGTTATAAATAAATCTAAAAGTTCCTAGTATCTGCAATACTTTTAGTACAGGTATATTTATATAAGAAGATGAATATTCTTGTTCGTTTAGGTAATTTTCTAATGAAAAATATGGAAGTTTCTTGAAATCTTACACAGAAAAATTTTAACAAAACATTTTAGTCATTTTGGACGTTTGGTTTCTGTTTAAAAATCATATAATAAATGAGACAAAACTCGCGCCTTCGGGCCGTGTTTGCTTGCTTTGGATCAACATCGTATTCGATTGAACATTTTCCAGGCCTTGACGCGGTTTGAACAAAATGAATCGGATTGTTTACATCAATTTACAACTGTACATGAATCCTGGATCCACCAATACAGTCCAAAAACGAAAAATAGTGGTTTCATCTCCATTTACAAAAGTCTAGACAAGTGTTGTACGGTTATTGCTATCCCTATGTTTCAACAGTGGCGATTGGAAGCTTTCCAATAACTAAAGAGGCCTTAAACTTGTTAATACAAACTACATAGATCAGAATTAACAAAATAAAGGCTTGATTACACTTGCAGATCTTTGTTTTGTAGACCTAGTAAAAGTATTTGATCATTTTGAACTCATAGACATTATACATATTTTTGAATGAAAGCAACTGTAAATATAATTGTTGCAACCCACATTCAAATTAAAATTAATAATAAACGCACCGAACTAATACTACTGAACACACTGTTTAAAATAAACTGAAGAATTTACCTTTTAGTCTTTGAAGACAGTGTAATTGTGAGTGTTGGTGTACTGGTGTTTAGTATGAATATCAATTTGGTCGAATTAATACTGATGAGAAAGGTCATTTGACCGGAAGATTCCTTAATTCCATTCTTCATGGAAGAAATTAGAAAGGAGAATACGCTTTATGTCAAACATACGAAAACGATGATTACCTTCGGAGGCTTACAAATATTTAATTAGGCAGCTGACTCACTCAATTTGGTAATACCAGTATTTAAATCTAAATGGAAGACAATGTCTGTTTCAATGTCTGGGTGTAGAAGTGTCAGGATACGTCCATGCCACCACAATAGAAGCATGCCTCAAACTTCAATTTGGTAGAACAAACATATCCGTGTGGTGGCAAGACTTCTGGTGGCGATAGGGTAGAGAAGAAAAATCACTTGAAGGATATCTATTAACAGTGTAAAAAATTGCACACGATAAGATACTTTCAGTTGCTGAAATTTCAGGCTACAGCCTGAGACCTATTTAGAAATCGAAGCAAAGAAAGAGGGGATGAAGTGAAGTGAAATTTACTGGCATTACAGAAATACTATGACATTAATTGATTAATTTATGGGATGATTGGTGTCATTGCTTTAATTATTTATGTTGGCTGTTTCCGAAATTACAATTTCTTCAACAATCTTTCGAATGAAGCCTCCTATAGGAGTAAAATAAATACTGTAATGAAAGGAAAATATGTGTTTAGGTGAATAATACTATGATAATATTTTTTTGAATTGAATTAAAATTAGAAGGACCTATTTTTTTGTTTCATAATATGATATTTTGTTTGAAAACAGTCAATGACATTGTAAAAACCCCTGCACTGCAAAACATGAATAATCAGTCGCATAAAACGATAAAGGAACAAACAAAGTAGTTAAAGTGATAAAATTACAGCTGAAAAGCTCCAGGAATTATGAAGGATGAAGTACACATCCTTCATAATTCCTTAGAAGACCGAGTGGTTTCTTTTGAATCTAAAATATCAGAATTTAGTATAGGAATCATTTATAGCTTGTGAATTTGATAGATACAATAAGATTTTAACAGAAAAACGTATTTAATTAGTTTTCCCGTACTATTCCATCTCATTTTCTGGAAGTGTCTCCGCGCATTCTTCGAAGTAACACCTCCGCGTAAGTTCATCGGTCGCCAAGGACGACGCAAGTAGACCCAGGAATTCTTCTCACGTCCGGCACCGTCCTGCGTGAATGCCAGAAGATACTGATGATGACTAATTCGTCGGGTTTGCCGCCAATTCGATGTGAGCGAGTTGAATGCGTCTTCTTTTTCGTTTTCTACTTTTTCATCACTCTCGCTATTTTTATCCGCCGCAACGGAAGATTCCGTTGCAATGGCTAATGACCATTTTGGTATTTCGCGAATAGTATCCTATATACGTCATATATTTAATTATACAAGGTGTCTCAAAGCTTATTTTCTTAGTAACCGAGTAACAAAGATTTGATATTTCATCTTTGTACTACTTTAAAAAGAATGGTTGTTTTTACTATGTTATTAATATTATTAAGACAAAAATCTGATGCTTCATTACAAATAGAGAATAGAAAGGCTACTTTTATATGATCTAATTGTGCTAAATTTGAAACATTAATATGAAACTATGATGATGAAAAAATAATTCCACAACTTCCAAAGTTCTTATCAAAATATATTTCTAAAAATGATTACCAGAGGCTTCTTTGATCTCTATGAAATGAAATGAAAGATACGTTTATCTATTTAAAAATATACAGATAGCAGAAGAATGACCACAAATGCAAGTCTGTATGTAGCAAGTCAAACCTCTATTTCCTTAAAAATGGTCACATGTTTTTTTGCTTATTTTACCATCAAAAATAAAAATTCTGTTTTTAATATCTTTTACTGATAAACGGCTACGGATAAATTTTTTCAATTCATTTTCTGCAAGTTGAAAGTGGAGTCCCTGGAAAAAAAAGCCTCGGTGTTGTTGCCTTTCTGAAATGTTTGTCCAAGCGAAAGACGTGACACTCAAATAAACTAACGGGAGTTCTTTTGTGATTGTTATTTGGTTTCGTTTCCATTGTTACTTATATCCTCTGAAGACTCTAATAGAAAGTGAACAAGTAAAATGGGCAATGAAGGCTATCAAGGAACAGAGCATGAAACCCGGTGACCTTACTAAGCATTCTAAAAGAAAGCAAGCGGCTATAGATATTTTCATGGATGCCATGTAATCAAAATTATTATTTATCAAAAACTATAAAAACAAGTCAACAGCAATAGGTAAATGTAGAGATTGCGTTTCAAAGAGTCTCATTAGGATTCTACACTGATGAAAAATGGAAAATGGACAAGTAGGGGCAGGAATATCCAAGACCAGTATTCCAATGGACTAGAACTTCCTATTGTTCATGAGCAGATCATTGCGCACAACGCAACTACCGCAATGCAAAGATATTTATTATATCAGATAACATAGCAGCCCTGCAAGTTTTTGACAAAGCTAGTCTGAGAATGCACCTAATCTTTCATAGGACCACAACCTTTTATAGGTTTCCCAACAAACCATTAAGTAATGGTCATAAAAAAATGGGAAGACGAGAAGAAATCAGAGACATGGAGTAAGAATTCAAGTCTGAAACAACGGAGGAAGTTTGTTTCTTATCTACTAACTGGCTTTAAAAGGCACTTTAATTGAGCAAAGATGTACTACAATCGGAAAAACTTCCAGCAACTCGGTACTTACATTTGAGCTTTTCAAATGCAGAAAACGTAATTTCGTTCCCCAAATAGGTAGCTCAATTTGCAAAGCTGTTGCCATCTGAAAAACAGTTCGGGGTACAAAATAGCTCAAAGCATTAGCGAGATAGATTTACGGCTTTTACGCTCTGGCTCATTTAAACTATTTAATTTTATAATATTGTTACGATTTACCACTTAGTTTTGTACTTCCAATATAGATTCTACGTGACATTAAACAGAGAGTGGTCAGTGTTGCTATATAGGATGAACAGGTTTAAGATCTCATCATGTTTTTGATTAAATGAAAGAGAATGGATCTTATATTGATTAATGTTTTATTTAATGTCTGCAATTATGTATGGAATACAAAATCAGATAAATGTCCGCCTCTGTTAGCCTCACAAATGCGAGCACTTTTGAGCACATTTTTCATTAGATTCTCACACATTTCACGCGGTATTTAATTTATTTCATCGTGAATATTTTCTTTGAGTTGCTGCAACGTTTCTGGTTAGTTTGCATAAATCTTGCTTCTCAGATATCCCCACAAAAAGAAGTCCAAAGCAGTCAAGTCAGGCTGTATGCAATGTGGCAACGTCTTGTTGATAGTACATGTTAATCAAGCCCAAAGTATGCAGTTGTGGCGTTAAAAAGTTTTCAATCATATCACGATATCGCTTCCCATTGACAGTTACCGTTATGCTGTTTTCAGTTTCAAAGAAGTAACGTCTAATGTTTCCTCTTGACCAAATTCCACACCAGACTGTCACTTTTAATGGATGCAAAGATGACTGATGAATAATTTGAGGGTATTCCATTGCCCAGAACTGACTGTTTATTCACATATCCATTCAAATGTGCCTTGTCACTCATTATAATTTTTTCATGGAAATCGGGGTTGTCATGGGCGAGCTGTAACATTCTATTGGCATAAGTATGCGGGGTAAATGGTCTTCTGGAAGAAGCTCTTGTGTGAACTGAATCTTAAATGGAAACAAATGCAAATCCTTGTGCAAAATTGTGGCCGAAGTTGTTCTTTGAAGACCAAGCTCCTGAGCATGATGTCGAATTGAGGTGGATTGATTGTTTTGAACACTTTCTCAAGCAACAGCAATGTTTTTAGCCGATCTTGCAGTACGTTGTGGTCCACGTTTGGTCCTCTCAGCTACAGTCCATCAGCGTCTTGTTGGCATGTTGTTTTTCCCAAAAATTTCACGTAACTGTCTCATCGTCACAGTAATCGATGATTGATTTTGATAAAATATTTTAACGATTCAAACACGTTGGTTTACCGAGTATTTTTCCACAATAAATTTGTCACATCCCTACTTCACGACTGCCAAACATGAACTGTCAACACTAACGTTTACCAAAATGGCGGCAAAACAAAGTAGTATACCTTCCAGGCGGACACTGTATATTATATGGCAGGCAGAAGTTTAATTGACAATTTCTGATCTACGTATATCATATGATTCCCTATAGAGGAGAGCAGATATTGTTATTTACTTAAACATGTATCAGTGATTGAGTCCGTTCCTGCGATGTGGAGGAAAACATCTGCGGCGCTAGTCGGAATAAAAAAATGTATCATTTTAATATCCATTCAGTTTTATTACCAAAATTATTCACAGTATTCCATCAACAAAAGAAGAGAAAGCTTCAAAAACATTAAACCAGAAAAATAAAACGAATTGAAGGTCACCAGCGGATATACGGTAGGAGTTGTGGGAGACTACTCGACACTACTGTTAAATAATTTTCTATAAGTACGCGGGGTCAAATTCCTTCACATGATAACAATATTAGATAATTTTTTTATTAAATTGTAAGTTATAGAAAAAATAAATATTTTAGTTGATAGTTCGATATTGTTGTTCTAGACTTATTATCTACATGCGATTTCCTTTAGGAAGACTTCACTAATTCAGAGCTATAGATTAGAAAAAATGGTATAGCAAATTTGGAAAACATTTAAAATTTTTTTTCTCTGACTTATACTCTTCAGGTATGGAATATCAGATTCCCTTTTGAAAATAATCCAGATCCGCCAGTGGCGGAGGACCATCAATGAAAACGGACGTTGAAAAAAATTAATTATGAAATTTAACGTTGTGGTCATAAATCGTTAACAAAAGTTTATAAGCTATATTTTTTCAAGTTTATGCCCCCTTGACGTGACCAATATTAATTTCAAATAAATGAGGATAACAGTGTAAAACATGACCCACTGACATATAATACAATTGACAGGGTCGAGACATCGAAGAAGGTGAATATCATATATTTTTATATAAATAGTTTGGTCATAACAGTGAGTCACTCATATTATATTCAAGTTGTTTGTTTTATTTACCTTGATTGGTTATTGACATAATATTCCTGGAAAAGGTGAAGAAAATAATTAATATGTTCATTCTATTAGTAGTTTATCCATATAGACATCGGAATAAGATATAATAAATTCATTTTTGATATGCATTATATACCTTCCTTTTAGCGTCAATAGTTATATAAAATTCTACAAATTAAGAATGAAAAAACAAGGTTTTTATTAACTCCATAGAATTCACAATCTGTTTGTAAACAATAAGTAAATATTTTCATTGAAATATCTCCTCTGTTAAGTTATATTTTTCTGTTTTATCTGAACGGATAAATACTTAATTAAACCTAGTTGAAAGGTCTGTTGGTTTGAAACAGTCGATTAACTGCATCGATTATTTGTTAAATTACTTGTATTCATTTTCTTGTCAGCTTCTGGAGAATACTGCCAGTTAGGAGATCATGTCCTGGTGCTTTTTTAAGATTAATCTCTTTCTTTGATTTCTTGGTGACTAAAATTCTTTTGTTCTTTGGTTTATCCCTTTGAAAGGGGACTTTTAAGTAATTATTTATTTACTCCATGTCTTCTTTGTTGGTTTCACTATCAATCGGCTCGAATGTATTTGATAAATGTTCGGCAACTGCATCAGCTTTCTATATGTTATTTCTTGCCCATTTTCCGTCTTGGTCTTCGATGGGGTAGCAGTGGTAAATTTAGTTTTTTTGTTGCCCGCTACAGTGAGTAGTTAGTTGCTTCTGTCGGTGTTAAATATTCAAGAAATTTCTGAACTCATTCATTCTCCTTATTTAATAAAAACTTAGATATCAAATAGCGTTGGCGAGAGGTAACACCCTTTCGTGGCAGTCAACCCAATAGATATATCCCGGTTTGCTTCAATTTTCCTTATCTTATTTTCGTATATTCTTTGGACAACTTTTATTAAATTTTTTTTGTTTGTTTGTTGTAACGTCGTCCTCTTTTCCTTAATATTCACGAAATAAAATGAATGGATTACCGCAAATATGGTTTTCATAATATTGAACTAGGTTTCTATGTGGGTCCTTTATAATCACCGCCCTGTCATTATAGGGAGGTATGGTCCTTTCGTGTGTGAGAACCATTATCATTAATAGTAGATTATAAAGCTAATTATGAGTAAAATGAATTATGTTCATTTCTACGACTTCTTATTCTAGCCAAAGTAGTTTTTAATTTGGTCATTCCACCTCAAGTTTTAACCTTCCCTTTTGGTCGATTGCCTTACATAATAATGACTACATCTTGGGTTCACGGTTGAAGTTTAGTACAAGGGCGGTCAATGAACATTTCAATAAAATAGATAATGATTTCCTCGTGTTGTACAACATATACTTGAGAATATTATCGTCTTCATTAATGAGCGGCTGATGTCGGTGAATATTTGAAATATTGCTACGTCATAAACCAAGAATAAATTCTTGAATGGAAAATTATTATATTTAGTTACAAAGGCGAACAAAACGAAAAAAACATAAAATATAATAGATCTATCTTTAAAGGCGAAAAAAAATTGTACTTAGACTTAACATTCTGAGAAGAGCCAGAAATGATTTCTCTTTGCTTCCAAGGAATTGATGTCGATTGTGATTCCTAAAAAAACTGACAGGAATATAATTGTTGTTCAGCGTTCTCTCTTGCTGAGGAGAAAAATAAGAATAGGATTCTTTCTATCTATATAATCTAAGAGTCTAGTATCAATGAACTAAAGTAGTGGCATCCTCGAGCAGACGTTGCTGAGTAAATTATTATCATAATAAATTCGGTAGCCTGTTGTAAGCCTTGAATTTCCCGAATCGGTTTCGCTATATCTGTTCATCGATTCCAGCCACCAATTGGTAGCTTCTATTTGCATTACATTACATTACATTATAATTTTTTGTAATGTTTCTAGTACTCGTTACTAGTAACTTTTTGGTGGATTTTACATCTACGACGCCATAAATCAGTTCTGATACTTGATAATTTGAGCAGCCCTGCGGAATACCAAACCCTGCAGGAATCAGGGTCGGAGTTGACGAGAAATGAAGAAATGCGAGTTAAAGTATGTTCTATGAGACAAATAAATTTTAAATAAAATCAAAGAAATCGCTTCAGACTTTTTGGAAAGAGCTTATGTTATGTCGAGTGCTGTTTTTGTCTTGTTTATAAATAGAATTGAAAGATACGATCTATATATTACAAGAATATCTATAATGCATTCTGTAGAAATACTAGTGTAGTTCCTCAAAAGAAGACAACATTGAATTCTAATCAGGTCAAATAATTCAACATTGTTTCAATCAAAATGAACAATTCCATAACAAAATAATTTTTTTCGGAAATTGAAACGAAGAGAATTACGTAGAAAAAGTGAAAACCATGCTTTCAAATTTCAGTATTTTCATTTGTAGCATGACAGTACAATAGGATGAAGATTCTATCACAACATTAAGATTATTGAAGATCGAGACAGGGGGGCACAAGTCTTCGGTGAGACTTCTCAACTAAACATTAAGCTATCAAGAATTCATATTATAAATATACTTTCGGCATCTTCTCGTATCAGTAATGGTTAATAAAATGTTCATTTGTAAATAGAAAGTATTCCAAAATATTTTTATATGTATCTCAAGTACTTTAAACTTTTATTATAATATTATGTTCGACCTCGGACATGATTGTTATTATAAATGCTGTAAGTCAATTACGCACTACAAGTAGACCATTTTTGTCAGTTCAAATACCTCTTACGCACCTTTGTTATTTGTACGAGTCCAAACATGTATTAATCTAGGATAGACACGTGTGCCACTCGTTACCCTAAATAAATAACACTGTTGCCAAATTACAATGTGAAAAGAAGATGAATTAAGTGAATCAATGATAATAATTTTTTATTTTGTGAACCCGACAATGATAATTCCTCTTTGAAGGTTAGAAGCTATGATCAAGGTATCTTCCGTATGCCCATATAATGGAGTGAAGAGTAAAATATACGAAATAAAACAGAAAATAAGAACGAATTTTATTGCACACGATCAACTAAGATACCATCTCCATGCTACAGACATCACTGGTACTTGGAAGAAAAAGAAACTGTAGATCACGTCATTGATGAATGCTCAACACTTACACACGAGTAACTCAAACACATGGACAAGCCTTGTAGTTAGCCAATAAAAAGCCCAGATTTACGATGGGTCTATCAGGAAGCAACGGTTCACTACAAATATGAACTTTATACGATTCTTAATACGAGAAGTTATGGTTATTATGAAAGAATTTATAATGGGGTAGCTCACTCATTCCTTCCAATCGCAAACAAATTACTAAAATTTCAGTTTGGAGGATGGTCACACTTTTTGAAGAAGTGTTATTCAACTAAAAACCTTCCCAAACATTGCCGGCAAAAGACGGTTTAGTATTTGTTTGGCAGCCATCAATAATAAACGTTTTCAGTTAGTTTATAAGCAAACTTTTATTCAACCTTGCTCGAACCAATATAAAAGCTGAACTAGATGCTACTCTGGGTGAGACTGCTCCTTAGTTATCAACTTTGAGCGAAGACCAGCATGGCAATGGTCGACCAAATAAGATGACGACTCCAGAAATGTTGAAGAAAATCTACAAAGCGGTACTGGGTAATCGTCGACTGAAATTGCACGAGCTAGCAGACATAGTAGGCATTTAAAAAAGTACGGTGTACCGTATTAATTGAAAATTTGGACAAGAGAAAGCTGTGCGCAAGATGGGTGCCGCGTTTTCTCACCAAGGAACGAAAACAGCGTCGTAAAGTTGTTTCCATCGAGTGTTTCACAGTAATAAGGCCTAATTCTTGCGCCGTTTCATAACAATGGATGAAACGTGGTCCATCACTCCACATCCGAAGCAACAGAACAATCAAAACAATAGACTGAAAAGGGAGAACCGGCTCCAAACAAGGCAAAGATCGTTCCAACTGCAGGCAAGGTCATGGTGTCAGTTTTGTGGGTTGCGCGTGGAATAATTTTCATTGAGTATCTTAAAAAAGGAAAAACTATAAACTGCGAGTATTACGCGAACTTATTGCAACGTTTGAGCTCACACATCAGTTATTGCAATGGCCAAAATTAATGAATTAAAGTTTGAATTGTTACCATATACAAGCTATTCTCCAGATTTACCCCTTCGGATTATTTTCTGTTCCCAAATTGGAAAAAATACCTCAGTGGTCAAAGATTTTCCAATAATGCAGATGTGATGTTGGTAGTTTATGACTATAAGAAGGGTATCGAACTGGAAAATGTGTATGGAGCTAAAAGGAAGAAGAATAAATATATTTTTTTGCAAAATTTTTGTGTTTTTTTGTTGGGACAGGTACATCTGGGATCATCCTCGTAGTACTAAATATTGCAGCTTGATAAGTCTATATTAACATTTTAAGCAGTTAAATAAAAGAAAGACGCCATCTGTTATTAGTTTGTTAGTTATATTTGTAATAACAAACAATCACATAAATAATTTTTTTCAATAACTGTGGAATGAATGAATTGAGAATAAATTGTATCTAATTTAATAGATTATGATAAACTGAAAATATATACAGGGTTTTCTGGTTAAAAATTCATATTGATTTGTTATTTGGAAGCAACATTTTTTTTGTGATTCAAACGAGAATGAACATAAGAGAAGTTACATTAGTTTTTGCACAAAATGAATCTGCTTTTTTAAAATAATTTACTGTAGATCAATCTATTTTTTTTAATAAAGCAAAGAAATGGGAGGTTTACGACCTTAGTCACGAATAATATTCAAATAATCGATAAAACGGCCATTATGATAAATCAAAAACTATCTAATAATCATTTCTTACTGGACATCTATTTCGTAACTCACAACTGTAACTGTAAAATGCTTATGTGAAAAAATTCACGTGTTACCAATTTCGCGAGATATTCGCCTTTGGCAAAACTTTTAAAACTAAAGAAATGGGTTTTGAAAGCGATTAGGATTCTTTCATCAGACCCGTATTGGAATAACCAAATAACTCGAACGAACGCAAAATGTTTAAATCTTGTATATATACGTGGCATAGTAAAAAATGCTCACACTGCGTCTATTCCAACTTGTGTTTTTACGAAAATGGACCAAACTTACCTTTGGTCTCATCTGTAAAATGATAACTTGGTTCTAGGAACGGTCAGACGATGTAATTGGAAGTCTTAGTATAGTTTAGTTGTGAAATTCACCAGCGGTGCAATGAATTCCAATTTAAAGCTAATAGAACGTTTTCATAAGAGTGTACGAAAAATGAGACCTGAAAAGATGCTAATAGCTTTACATGATTTAACACAATGCGACTTTTGCTCTTTCCGAAAACAAAAAATGTGTAAAAAGTTCTGATACCAATCCTAACAGAAGGATACGACAGAACAGATGGAAAGCTAGTTTCTTTCATTTTCATAGCAATATTTTATCCTCTGGAATGTTGAAGATGTCTATCAGGCCTCTTCGCTATCAGTATTTGCAAGTTCTCATTATTTAATATATTCTTACAATTCTTACAACTGATGAAACAATTTTTTTTATTTTAATATTGTAGCAAGATTAAAGACATTCATATACACAATTTTTTGTATATATAAATATAGAGGAATGTTTTGTGATATTACAATCTATTTTATTCTACCTCAAACTACTAAAACTGGAAAACTTGAAACTCTGCTGTCTCATTAAATAATTATTGCACGTACTCAAAGGATTCAATCCTCTTAAGTCTTGGGATCATGTTTGTATTGTCTAAAATCTGGATTTCCTCCAGTAGCCAGTAGCCAATGTTCATGGCTACTGGCAAACTTGGTTGTGATTTGGGTAACAGTCTCCATCTGAAAATCTGGATGGATGTCACTGTTTCTGCAGTACCAGGGTTCATCCATTTGGTTCGTTAGTATTTTATTCTGGAATCTTTGAATAATTTCGATGTTTCTCTTAATTAGACAACCATAGAGTTATATGCCATAATTCTAAATAGGTCTCAATATTTGCTTGAATAGAAGCATTTTGTTATACGTGGATATTTTTTAAGGCATATTTTTTAAGTAAGTACCGTTTTGGAATTAAAAAAAGAAGTAAAAAGATATATGAAAGCCTGTACCTTAATCTACTTTTCTACATAATTGCCGTGAATATTGAGGCACTTGTCATAACGTGGCACTAGTTTTTGAATACCCTCCTCATAAAATTCTACCGCCTTACTTGTTAACAACTGTATCACAACTGTTTTGACTTCGTTATCGTCTTGAATACGCTGACCGCCCAGATGTTTCTTTTAGTGCAGGAACAAATGGTAGTCGCTGGGCGCCAGATCAGGGCTGTAGGGAGGATGATCTAGAGTTTCCCATTAAAAATATTTGATGAGATCTTTGGTCCGATTAGCCACATGTGGATGGGCATTGTCATGCAGCAAAACAATTTTGTTCGTAAATTTCATAGATCTCACGATGAATATTGATCGGTTTTACGCCTTTACCACTAAGAAATCGTATAACAGCCCGTTCTTCACAATCTGCAGGACTCACGATTGTCGGAGACATCTTAAACACTCAGTAAACAATGTACACAATGAATAATCAGACTGTAATGGCGTCAGTGCGTAGACAAGAGATGTAAGTAACCAGCGCGCATGTGCGGAACGCCGACCTTGGGGTTGCGGCGGCGGAATCGCAAAACGGTACTTACTTAAAAAATATGCCTCGTATATATATAATGTCAAGCTTTCCACGTATCTGTTTGATATGGATTTTCCAGCGAAGTCTCACGTCGAGAGTCATACTGATCATTCTTATAGAATTCGTAAAGTTGATTTGACTGGATTTAGTTTTATTCATCTCAATACGCCATCTCTTGGTCCAGTTGCTAATTTGGTCGAAGGATATTGTTTGTACTCACCACCCATGGCCACAACTGCCGTGTTAACAGCGAAATTAAATATTATGTGGTGTTCAAGATCAGGGATGTCACTAATGTACAACATATAGAGTACAATCAAGTATGATACCCTGCGGTACTCCTGCCTTGATTTCTTTTATATCAGAATACATACGACTCACCTCGCTTTACCCCGAAATATCTATCTGACAAGGAAGACTTCAAGATTTGGGAATATTGTTTTGGAAGAACCAATGATTTCTTCTTATTCTCGGAGATCAAAAATAAAATGCGAGGTCAACGTGTTTCTACACATGAAGACGCGGTTCAAATCACATGATTGGAGGTATACAATCGGAATTCAAAAAATGCTTCGACAATTGGTTTAAATGCAAGCAAAAGTGTATTGATCTTATTGGAGAATATTTTGAAAAACAATCATATCTAAGTCATATCCAATATTTGTTTTTATTTAACTATCTCAAAATTTAAGTAGCAATATTTTATACTTGTTTTGGATACGCTGATCAGTATTTCATCCTTATAGCAACATGAACATTATGAACTGATCGTTGAGATCGTATCGTATCTCATAGTTTCTTCATCCCTGGCCGATTCAGGTGAACTATGGTCTACACTCGGGTTTCTATCTATACAAACTTGTTATTAGTTATTAGCCTTTTATATCAGTTTTTACATCTGTCTCAGTGTCACTTCTCTGGCTTCATTCCTATATCGAGCCTACACCTGAAATTCTGACTATAAGAATTGGTAAGCTGAATACTAAACTATCCCGAATCAAATTCGAACTAATGGAAACTTTTATTTTTGCGCTGTATATATATATATATATATATATATATATATATATATATATTATATTTACATTATATATATTATATATATAATGTGAAGTCTAATATTATCCTGCACTGACAAGAGGACAAAAGAATCGGAGGTGCGTTAGACAGAAAAGGAGAGTGCGTGAATACAATTTTATATTTGTAAAAGTGCGAAGAGTGCCGAAAATGACGTACCGTTGAATGTTGGCATACTGACCTACTCTAAGCAATCTTCCAAAATTAATCTGGGGTTAGACCAAGCGCTGTTAACAGATCTTAGTTAAAATCATTGAATCCAATTTATTGAAAAAATAGTATACAAAAATATATATATATATATATATATATATATATATATATATATATGTATATTTATATATATATATATATATATATATATATATATATTTATATATATATATATTTATATATATTTATCTATATTTTATTACAACAAACATTTTTAAGAAATTTTTTATAATATTAGAAGCTTCCTTGCTTCTTCAAACCATATTCAAAAAAGTTAAAATATCTCAAAAAAATTATTAATTAGCACTATTGCGTTTGGTAGTTTCGACAATATCAAATTATGAAGTCCAGCAAGGTACTAGAATTTATTTCGCACTCATTATCTGTTAATTCGTATTTGTGGTCTAATCTCAGAAATTTCTCTGGCAACAACGGATTTGGGTGAACGAACTTTTAAATGCAAATTCTACATTCGTAAAAATGTTGACGTAAAACACAAACGCACCAAGTAGGAAGTTTCACCGAAACAATTTCGAATTAACATCGGTACCAAAAACGCTTGCCAAACTTTCAACTATATCAATTTACTTGCAGATCTACCTTATTGTAAAGAAGAGAAATCAACAATATTTTTTATGAGTACCTTGTTTCTATCATTAAATAAATAACTAAATATTAGCGCAAAATGTTTGGAATTTGATATGTTAGTTTCATTATCACTTCGAGGAGCTGTTTTTATAGGCAGTAAAAGAAAAATAATGTTTATTACCCTAAAACCTTACCGATAAAAACGGTTAATCTTAGGTTATTGAGTTAATCCTATCCAATCTGACCGAAAAAATAGGTTAATAAATGCAAAGTTGATACAACAGTAGCAGTACAAAGCCAACTTTGAACTGAGCTGGAAATGCAATTATAGATTAAATGTAGATTTAGCGAAATAAAAACTTTTTTTAAGTAAAAGGTAAGTACAAGGATGTAAATCCTATTACACTCTAATAGTTCGAGTGATGCTTGCCGTGTGGAGAAACCTGAGGATATTGATCTTGAGCTTCTGTAAGTTGTAGCGTTATGGAAAGATCTTGGTAAATGATATCAAAGGCTTTTACTTCTCCAAAGAAAGGACTTCGGATAGGATATATTTATGCTCTGGGCGTCTGGCCTTGCAGATACTGCGACTTTCCTTCTATGCTCATTTCTGTATTGAATCGAGTATCCTGAGGGTATGCTAAGTAGCAGAAACCAAATGTGCGAGTATTAATTTTGAAAAAATTGATATTGGTTTTTTCACTCATGACCAGATTTTTGGGATTTTGGACCATTTTGGCCTAATTTCGGTAACAATTTCCAACTGTTGAGAAATTGTTTGTGTGAATTTATGGGGTTAAACGGTGTCTTCAACTAGCAAACGTATTTGAAGCAAGATATCAAGATATTGCGACATACTGAACACCTCTGTCCTCATTCCCATTCATTAATGTATGTTTTTCTGTGTGAATGTATATATTCTGTGATCAAAAAACTTTTCATTGGTCAGCACAGAAGTTTTGTATCAATTGGTGATAAAAGTCTATACGAAAAAAAATTGGGTCAGTACGTAAAGGATATTAACCATCTTATATATATATATAAATCGAATTCCGTGTTATCTGTCCTTGTTCCGAGGCTGCATCTCCGGTGCTTTGAGCAATGAATTGTTTTACCCTAGGCATGTTGCTAACCTTACCTAGGAACCCTCCTCCTTGATCCGGGCTTGGGACCGGCATCGGCACTTGCTGGGCTACTCAATCCACCCAGCTTGTACCGGAAGCGGAGATAGAATAAAATAAAATAATAAAATCGTACGTAACAACATTCCACACGGAAGAAGACTTGTTGGACAGTTGGCAATCAACCTTACAAGAACTACTGCAGAGAAACCGGAACTGAACAGACGCTACGCCTTCTACACGATGATGATGATGATGATGATGATGATATAAATAAATCTTGAGTCAATGGACGGTTAAGTTTGTTCCTTATGTTATATTTTGTGTAATTCTGTTTTATTTTATTGCTAATTTTCTTCCATTTTCTACCATGGGAAAATTAAATTGCACATTAATATTTCATATGAATTTAAAACTTGCACCTACAAAGTTATTTTGAATATGTTCAAATGTCTAAACGTAATGCTGCTTCAATAATGGGCATTATGAGTACTTGTTGTGCAACATAGTTAAATCCTAGACAATTTACAAATTCAAAACATTACGAAACTTTTTTATAATCATTGTATGACGCGTCCTATCGCGAACGATATATTTCAAATTGATATGCCATCGGTCTTATACTATTTTTTTGGTGTAATGTTTCCAAAAATGCATTTCGCATACTTACAATCATCATTCAAAGACCCTCAAATTTTCATGCAATGCACCGAGTGCCGCTATAAGAATTAAATAAAAAATTCTACAATCCTTTTATAATAAAGGTATATCAATAAAGAATGTTTTGTATTGGCAACACCGCGTCTTATAATAAATTCGCATATTATTTTCAAATGTAACACTTTAATATTGTGCGTAACAGGATGCGCACGCAATTTCGGTAAATTATTGTCGAGGTTAAATGTCTAATGATACTGCCATACTTTTTCTTTAAATTAAGGTTATAATAATGACGAGTTTTGTTATTCTTTAAAGAATTTAGGTAACCTAGACATAATACAGTTTACAATGAACAATCATTATTTCAATATGTTTAAGTGTGCAGTAAACTTGCACTGATTGTTTTTAATAGGAGCTACATACTAGTGTATGTTTTTTTATTGTTGCAGTTTTGCTTTCCGAACATTTCCTTGGGCGTCCTCTTTTTCTCTTTTCCATTTCTCTAGCTTGCCAAATCCTTTTTGCTGGTATATTGTTTTCCATTCTACAAAGGTCTTAAAACCCTCGAAGCTGTTGTTTTTCAATTGTTTTAATCACAGGTTCTACACAAGTCCTTTCTTATCGTTTCTGGTGATACCTTAAATTCTGGGTAAGTATTTCATATCAGCTACTTGGATTTTGTTTTTGACAGAGTTTGTAAGTATCCAGCTTTCGTTACCACATATAAGGACACATTCATTTTGATGTTTTTTGTTTCTTTGCAGAAAATTTATGTTCACCACATAGTAAAGTTTGATTGCGGCGCTGATTTTTTCATTCATCTCCGCTTCTTGATTTCCATCGGTCGCAAATATGTCTGATCCTCTTTACTTCTTCCTGCTGTATTCCATCCATTTTAAGTTTCTTATTTCTCCACTCACTACCATGATTTTTGTCTTCTCTTTATTGATATTCATGTTTTTAAATTTTTTTGCATATTTCCATATTCATAAATTATGCTTCAATTCTTCTTCATTTTTAGCGAACAATATTAAATTGTCAGCAAAAACAATCCAGAGGTTTCTATGTTTCTGGGTCGATTTTTTTAGTTCATGGTCTATTTCTGGATTTGATGGATAACTAGTCTGATTCTTTTTATAATGAAAAATTTTTAAAGTAAATTTTTTCAGTAAAATACCTCAAAACTAATACTGAACAGCATTTTTCACCTAAATACGACACAATATACACACGAATGTGAAGAATCATTCTAAACATAAACGGTAGGAAGTTTATACATTTTATTATTTACCCTGTAGAAGTGAGTTTTAGATCAAGATCAAATCAAATATGACAAAGAAATGTTTACTGGGGGCATACTTACCATTTCCTTCCATTATTCCATGAGTCAAATATAGGGGCGCTCTGCCTGTTGTGGCGTTAATTGAAAACACCGATTTAATAGTTTTTGGATTCGTCAAAACTACAGTATAAACACTACCCAGATTCAGTCCATAAATAGAACCATACTTTTTGGATAAGTTTGTCAAAGTAATATATGGGTTTTTTGGGTCCATCCATGGTAAGTAACCGAAAATAGGTATACCCCAAGGTCCAGGTGGTAGACTATAATTTTTCCAAATTATGTAGGTAATCCACAAAACAAACAGCGCTATTAAATATAAATACATCTGAAAATAAAATACCAAATAACGTTGAAAAATATGTCTCAGAAGCAAAGTTTTGGATATTAAAGTTACTATTTTGTAAGGAGTTTGCTTATTTTTATCATTAACAACATATGTTGAGTAAGTGGCAATGAGAATCAGAGGTTGATAAAACATTTAGGCTAGTTAACACCTAAACAAATAGCACCGACATTATGTGATCTGTAATTGGCCGAAATTGAATACAAAACCTATTCATAACAATATTTAGCTTGTTATGTTTTCTTATTATTGCAATACTGATCCACTGACGTCATAATCTAAATTGAAATCTTATTTTCGTTCGAACAGACACAGTTCAAATGTCACTTTTTCCGATCGCTAAATACTATGAAAAAAAAATTAGTTGGAGAGGTTATCACGACCAAATTATATCGTAATATTACTGTTATTTTGTGCATAAATATTTTCACTATTTGAATATCTAGCAGGGAACTCATATAAAAATAGAAGTCAGATAAGATAACTTTTTTGTAGAATCCCGTATTTACAATTTATACAAGTCTGCTATATTCTAAAATTGACAATCAAATACGAAAAATAACGATAGAGTACAAATTACATATCGTGTGTTGCCACTAGCAACACTCAGAAAACGTTCAGAGAGACCAAACGAAATTATATGAGAGGATTGAGTTAAATGGGACCGATAGAGTTAGCAATTTTATGGTCTATTGCAAAGTCTTTTGAAGTAAAACTCTCAGTTAAATATGCCTTTATGGAGACATTTCATTTTATTTATTTAAAAAGCTGTTCATATCTACAAATGGGAAATTTTTTTAACAAAAATGAGAAAATCAGATTGGATCACACTGCTTCCTTTGACAACACATTTAACAGCTCTTAGTTCCTTTTCGTTTAGATTTGTTCGGCATTTCATTATGGATTATTTTTATTATTTTTTATCTAATTATGGTTCAATTCGTAAACTTATCGTTCATTTGTCGTACTTGATCGTACTTCAGAAAATAACAATAGATCATTTTTAGAACACATTAACTCTTACTGATCCGAGGATGGTCCCAGCAATACCTGGACCAACAAAGAAAACACAAAAATATATTTCCTTCCTTTCCTTCCTTTTTTCTAATAAGAATCGACAAGTTGCTCAAAATAGCCATTAACTGCCGACATCACCTCTTCATTGTAGGCAAATCTTTGACCAACTAGCCATTTTTTTAGTCTGGCAACAGAAAATAATCCAAGGGAATTGAATCTAGCGAATAGGGTTCATGAGGTAACAATTCCAACTTTAATTCATTAATTTTGGCCATTTCAATAAAGGATGGGTGAGCTGCTGCATTGTATTCATGAAACCACACTTTCTTCTTAGCCAAATACGGTCGTTTCTGCTTGATGTCTTTGCTTGAATGTTACAATAAATTCGCATAATAGTCGCTATTTATAATTTTTCATTTTCAAGATAATTAATGGAAATTATCCCACGCACATACCAAAAAACGACGCCATGACCATGCTTACAGATGGAACGGTCTTTGTCTTCTTTTTAGCCGATTATCCCTATTCAGTCCGTTTCGGGAATGAAGTGATGGACCCACGTTCCATTCATGGTTATGAAACGGCGCAAAAATTATGTGAAACATTGACAAACACCCGACGAAAACATCTTCATGAAGGTATTTTTGTTCCATTGTAAGCAAACGCGACACCCATCTTGTTCACTTCTGGGATCATCTTCGTAATTTGTATTTCCTAAGACGCTTTGGTGTTAGAGGTTTTCTGCGATTTTGCTGTAGCTAGGTGAACTTCTCATCAGTGAAATGGCCAACGACAATAAATAATACAAGAGAACCTAAAAATCATGACACTCACAGCCCTACAGACGAAAATTTTCCCTATATTAAAGCCATTCCCAAAATATATCATATCCCACACAAAAATATTTCATGCTTAGTAGTAACTCAATGTGTTTCTTTATCGCGAGACGCTGAGCATGGAAAAAGCTTTAGCCTCTGTGCAGAGATGCATTTAAAAAGATCCAAATCAATGAATTCGTCGCTCTTCTCATCAAATGAGATTGTGTCCGTCTACTTTATAAAATTATGTTGGATTAACAGCTTCAAAGATTCACATTGTTCAAGTATTACCTCCAAATGACCATTGTATGCATTGTCAACTCAGCGAATGGGCTAGAACATATATTGATATTGAATTCCCATTAAAAACTTTGTTCTCCGATGAAGCCACCGTGGTGGAATGAGTACAGAAATAAGCAGAATCACATTTCGTGGGAGGATGATCTACCTTTGTGGTAACACCATTACATCAACAAACCTTTACTGCCACATAGCCAAAATCTTCATTGTCATACAATTTTCTAATCAGTAAATCCCGATACATTGATATTAAAGATATATTTCTATGTTTTATTATGATTTAAAATTGTGTATCTGTAAGAAGACAAACTCTTAATAAAAGCGAACAAAAACTCCAACATAACATTTTCAAAATTGAATATACCGTATTTGGGTAAGGTACTGATTATTCCAATTTGTGGCTAGAATATTTGTGTTTCAACCCATTGCTAAGTTTTCATACAAACTTACCTCAAAAGTAATAAATAATAACAACCGCAAAATCATTTTGAAGTGAACGAAGACCGAATTAAGATTAGTACACTTGCACTCGCATTATTCAGAAAAACAGTTTGCAACAGCTTTAAATGATAAACTGAACTCGATTAATTGCCACATATCTACTATCATTGAAAAATTTTGAAAATAAAGACAATTCCGTACACGATTATTATGATAAATGATATAATTGGAAAACAACTTGAATACAGATTTTGTTTATAGGTTAAAAATACGTAAATCAAATATATCATCAAGTTGAAGATCTATATTTATCTCATTACATTTAGAAATACCTTTATACCTAGCATAAATATACAAACATTCCCGTCATTAGTTAATATTTGACATAATTCCTTCCAAAACATAATAAATAAAAATAGGTTCATTTTATTTCATATAAAAACGTTAAATAAGGTTAATCAACCTTCTAAATTGATTAGCCATTCACTACCAAGGTCAAATAGTTTACATAACAGCTTTTATATTCGCAACGATATAAATAAACTGATTGCCCTGATGCCACATTTTTATGTTTATCACATTTCACGAAATTTGTAATATATGAAAACTTCACTGATAATTACGAGGATATCAAACCTTAATACAATACAAGAATATGAACCAAATATAGATTTCAATTTTATAGGGAGAAAAAATAAGACTGAAAAGACTAAATGCATTTTATTTTCTCCAAAAAACACAATCTTACACCCCAGAGCTCAATAACAATCGCTTAAAATTTGTCCATAACATCAGATTTCTTGGAATGATTTTTGACAGAAAACTGAAAGCACGTAAACAATCACGAGCATATCTCACTATAACTGCTACTGCCTTAAACCAACCAAAAATCATTCAAAATAGAGCACTAAGAATAGCAGCAGGAGCACTCAGTTCCAGCTCAATAAAAACCTTGCAATTCGAAACCGAAGAATTTCCTTTACATTTCAGGAAAAATATACCTTGCCGCTTTATATGCGCTATCCATCAGCACAAACCAACTCAATCCAGTTTATTCCATCATACATGACAATCGCTACAAAATTCCACATCCGATTAACATCAAAACATCATGGTCGATCAATATCCCTCCGCAGACACTACACAGTGCAAATTTAACAAATTAGAAATTCCCAATGTCTTGATTGGAAAAGAATTTGCTCCTAGACTTGATAAATTTCCTAAATTTCACTTCGCATATACAGAAGCATCCAAAACCCCGGTGGCAAATATCAAAATCGAAACTATGTGATGTGAAATCGAAAATGGAATGATTACTCCAAGTTAAATTAACTAGGTTACGAATAGTCCACACTAAATTTGCCCACAGTTATTTCAATACCAAAATTGAGTCCCCACAATGTGAACTATGCAGGACAAAACTCACTGTGAAACACTTAATAACTGACAAGATAAGACATAACACTATAGAACAAATACTTGGCAAAAATTGTAATATCCAAAATCTTTTTAAATATTTGAATAGTTTCATTCTGCTTGCAAAATAAAAAAAAAGTTAAACCTCAACTAGGTACTCAGTTTTGACTGGCGGTTAATTAATAAAAATGTTTTTTTGAAACAATTTCAATGTCTATTGAAACATACGAATTGAAGATACAATTCTTCCAATTTAATAAACTATTTTGATTGCTAATTGATATTTAAACATACAATAAAAAGAGAAAACTTTCTGCCCGCATTGTATATTGTAGAAATTTATTTAACATTTTCGTAATTATCGCCAGCGTAGTTATTAATAAACAAATAGTTTTAACACGTGCATGAATTAATACAAATAATGCAAATAGAAGTACTGACGTTGTAAAATATAATTAAAGAATACATTCATTATCACATTGTTGATTTATTTGATATAATAGAAACTATAGACGTTCCGTTGTAATTGACAACGTCGCACATAACCTCACAAAATGATTCGATACACCGACCGGTCTCTAAAAATAGCGTCGATATATTTTTATAAAGAATTCGTTCGACGTTATTTCGCTGATATTTCAAAAAATACTTAATTAAATCTACTAAATATATAACTTACCTTTTAGATATAATTTAGGTCATATCACGAAAGGAACAAATATTACACTACTACCTAAATGGTTCACCAAAAGCGACTCCTTTGCCACAGAACTGACAAAGCAACAGTTGATGTTTGATATCGATAAGCCGGAAGAGAATACAGGGGACGCACCAAATTTTCAAAATCATTTTTATCACTACTAAATATTATCATTTTGTAATATACGTAGAAAAAGTTATTGCTAGGAACTTGTGGTCACTAAAAAAGGGACAATTACTATAAAAATTGGTTTTTCTGTCAAAAATAGTCTAAACTTAACAAAAGTTTATGAAGAAGAAAAATTTCAGCTACAGATTACTGGGTCGATTGTTTAAATGGGCCTGATTGCATCAGGAAACAACGACATTTATTTATTTAAATAACTAGGCTACAGCATTTAAATCATAACTTTTATTTATCCAGTTATACGGGGGTAAATGGATTCTGTAAATACGAAATAACTACACAATTATGATTATAAATTACTTCTTTCTCTTAGTTCCATCTTCGGACAAAGGTTATATTTTATTCATGGCTGCTCTAAACAATTGGTTTGCTGTGCAGTTGAGCCACTCCCTAAAGTTTCGCAGCAATCTTCGTCGTCCTATACCTCCTATACGTAGTACTATATCCTCTATCTCTCCCTGCATTATCAATCTCTGGAATTCGTATCGTTGTCCTCTCATTACATGACCGAAGTACTCTAATTTACGGACTTTTATGGTAATCAATCATTCTCTTTTATGCCATTTTGCGTAAAACTTTTGCGATTTTATCTGTCTTTGATGTTCGTAGTATTCTTCTCAATATCCACATTTCAAAGGCTTCCAGTTTTTTCATTATTGCTTTGTTTAATGTAGCTGCCTCCATTCCGTACAGAAGGATCCAGTATATGTAACATTTTATCATTCTTTATTCAAGTTTTTACATCGAAAGAAGTTTTTCATTTTATAAAATGCACCTCGAGCAATTTCAATTCTCACTTTTATATCTTCAGTGCAGTGCTGTCATTTCTCGAATTAATCCAAGTCCCTAGATATTTGCATTTTGATCTTGCATTTTCGAGAAGTGCATGTATTTAGTTTTATTTAAATTCATGTGTAGCCCATACTGCTCGCTGACTCTTCTTAACTTTTTCTTTGAAGGTCTTCTATATTCTCCGCTATTAAGATAGTGTCGTCAACATATCTTACGTTATTAACTCCGCTTTCTCTTCTGCTAGTGCTTCCTGTATAATTACTTCCGAATATGTATCAAAAAGTATTGGTGGTAATATGCAACCATTTTACTCCACGTTTTATATGTATTTCTTCTGTCAGTTCACCCTTTATGTTCATTTTGGCTGTCTGGTTATGATAAAGGTTTCTGTAATCTATTTGTATCTCTTTCAGTATCTTTATCAATTCTTCACGTTGAGCTCTATCAAAAACCTTTTCGTAATCAATAAAAAGCTTACTTGCTGATTGATTAAAAAATAATCAGTTTCATCTGAATTAGCTCCTCTGAAATAGATCTAAAAGTATTAAAAAAAGAGTCCGCGAGATATCATAAAAAAAACGATACAAAATAACTCTCACCGCCGAAAAAATCAAAAAACTAACAAGGGTACATACAAGAAAATCGATTATTGACCCCACGACCGCTATTCTGATGTAGTCAGCTAAGATTGCTCTATTGCAGTTGAAACACGATCAAAATCAAAATATTTGTTTGTAGTGTGCATAAAAAATGTAAAAAGATTCGTGAGTATTTAAAATGGAAAAAAATATTTAGTGCACAGAAAGTAAAAAATAAAAATGAAAACCTCAAGAAACCGATCGTAAAAAGAATAAAGGACAATGGTTATCTATCGGTTATTCTTTTAAGTTTATCGTACCATAGAATGATCAGTACTTTCCTATTTGAATACCCGCTAACTGAACCGATGTACTGAAAGTAGAACTTGAACCTTTACTTTCCCCTCTGAATTTTTATAGTCAAAAAGAAAAAAAAAAGCGAATGATTTGAAGCAAACGATATTTAAATAATTTGATAAATATAAAAAATCTTAGTTTTAGTTGTCTGGAGGAAGGATCTACGCTGTTAATTGAATTATTAATCCGTTTACAAAATAAAATGAATTATTTCTGTTTCAAAAATTGCATCAGCATTCTTTTTTAAACTTCTTGGAGTGAGTATGAGTGAGGTCGTTTACCGCGGGTGCATTGCAACCATTTTTATGAAAATCTAAGGCCAACCACTGTTGAAGTTCAATGAATCTGTTTGTTGCCAACTGCGTGACGTTTTGCAAAAAAAACGATACACTTTTATACAATTTTATTGTGTCTCATCATTATGGAGCTCTTTTTCCGAAACTTTTTTTGGAAATATTAATCGGTTTAACAACTCTATTGAACAATAAAAATTATGTTAAATATTAAACGTAAAATATACAAATTCTTTCTATGAATACATAAAATACAAATGTCTCCATAACAATGCATTATAGATGAAGCTTTACAACACTTAAAAAATTGCGAAAGCTTTTGTCAGTATTACGTTTATTGGTAGTATTAGTTTGTTTAAGGAATTAAGCCGGAATATCGGCCTCCTATGTCCAACACCTATGAAGCGATATGGCACACGGATACCCTCTGTCTTTCAAGATCTGGCTACAACAAAATACGTTTTTCGACGCCACAACGGGGTGAAAATCTTGTTGCGCATGCCTTACGACGGACCTTACAAAGTGATTGAACGAGGGGAGAAAACTTTCATTATCTAATCACAAGGAACAGAAAAAACTGTAACGTTCGGCTGACTGAAACCGGCGTACACACTGAACGAGATATATCAGACGACAATGGCATGACTATCTACCTACGAAGTCGTCAGGTACCAGCAGTAGACCAAAATATGGAACAGCACCCTGACGATAACCAGTCGCAGCCGATGGACTACCAACAGAGAAAGACGCACCAGCCTAACCACAGCAGCAGTAAGAATTTGGCGTTAAGGGCGACGACTTTGTACAATGTTATCAAGCCTGGTTTCCGTGAACACACAGACTCAGAAGGGGATTATGTGGCGGCCACACCATGTGACCTTGCATTTAAAAATACTTAACAAATACAAATTACCTTAATAACGATGATACGTCCATATCTGACTGACCAATATCTGACCCAAGAAATTCCATCTTCTTAATGTCCAAATACTCGTAGCATACAATTATATGATTCCTCCCCAATATACCTGCCTTTGGAAAAAACCAAAACCTTTTACCTGCTCTTTGTTCCATACTAATACAAAACCAGGTGAGGCGTTTGGAATTGTGGAGAAATTCCTTCTGTCTCGATACCACGAAGCGATCAGATTTTGAAAGCCGGGATCTAAGCGAAGCTACGGCCTTTCTGGGACGTAGTTTAATATTTCGATGTATATAATTTTGTGTTTATAGTACTGTTGATATATTATAGTTAGTTTAAGCTGTCGAACTTTATTTATTGTCCTACCTCTGCACTACCCTCGATTAGCGCCCATACTGGAATTAGCGTAGGGCATCAGGAGTTACAGTTTCTGAGCCTTCACAATAGACTTCAAATCAAAGTGAAAAACTCGCAAGGAATGTTAGTTAAAAGCAAAAATTTCAGAATGAATTATTTTGGAAGAGGCGTATCCACTTCTTTGTTCCCCCAATACCATCAGATCTGTAAATTGACATTGGTTTTGTTATAATTATATACATATCTTGAATTCAGACGTGAATGTTAAGTTCCTTCCTAAATATTTAGATAACAGTTTTGAAAAAAAAGTTTTCTTCTTCACTTTATCATTCTTATTTCTGCTTGACATTTGACAAGTTCAGTTTTGTCAAAAACCAAGAAAGTCGTCGTCTTTTGACTAAATTTACTAGATTTTACTAGTTTTTTATAAATCTACCGCACTGTTTAAGATATTTATAATAAATTTATATAAGTTTTTCCCTCGAAAACTATATCAATTAGTATTATGGCCATATCAATTTATTCCTCAATAGTGAAGTAAGTTCTAAATGGAACTAAGATTCTTTTGAGACTACACAAACCTTTATGTTTATTCAGTAAACTTGAAAAGCGGTTTCGCTAATAATTTTACCACCATCTGATTCTCAAACCTTGTAATGTCCAATTCGAACCAATCAATTTTTCTTATCTTAGACTACCGGACATATTTGATACGTAGCATCGATATGTTTGAGTGACTTAAAAATAATCATTTACGTTTGTCGGCAAATGAAATAAACCGTGTTAACTTATTTTTATGTGCCATCTACAATACTATTTAGTTCCTAGGAGGAATATTGTGGTGGATTCTGCTTTTGATTTTTATTCTAAATCTTCTAATCTTTTTCTACTACCAGGTCAGCGTTTGTACACTCCCGATTGATAATAGTGATGTATCACAAAGACACAGACAATTACGGGAACACATGCTGCTTGAAGTGGTCATCAAGGGCCACAAGTGTACCTTCACACAGGCGCACATTGTAAATCCTACAGCCACTATTAATTTTCCACATAATAGTTCACCTTCCTAAGAGTATTTGGTTTGCTGAATACCGACGGCATCAAATCTCAAAATTTTGACTAAAGATGAGAATTATTGCGGGTCCTCAAAGTACTATAGGTACGTCAGTAGTATTGCAACAAAATGACAAGTCAGAGGTTGAGGTTAAGTTGATCACTCACGGTATTGCAGCCAGCGTCGTTAGATTTCGTCACATAAAACAAAATCAAATATAATTTAATCGTTTCAACCAAATCGTACAATTCTTTCGAACGTTGGTAACCCTGTTGGTTATTGTTCTCTAAGAGGACCTTTTGATAAGATTAAGATCTTTTCATTTAATTAAGAGGTAATTACGCAAACAAACACCTTTAATTTTCATCAATATCAAGTTGAAATAAATGCCCAAGATCGTCACCAAATGTTGAAATCTGTCTATGTTTACAAGTGGTATGAGCAATTGACAACTGCATTTTATTTTTAATGATTCACCGTATTGTTATCCATATATTAAGATATAAAATAAACAAATCATTTAACTGTTTATATTTTATTTACAATCAAATTGCAAAATAGTAATATATTGTCATATTTGTATATTTCTTATTGAAAAACCAAAAATTGAGAGTTCTCTTATAAAATGCTTGGATACTTCATTTATAAAAGCCCTCATTAAAACACCATAAAAACTCGTAATTATGTAAATATATAGGAGCACGTGAGCCAAAGACAATAACTGGCTATGCCTCCAGCGACGTAAAAGTAATTCGAAAAGGCTTCAAAGACAGTGGCGGGTATTTGACTAAAACCTTAGCCGTTATAGATAAAAAGCTTTGAAAAAAGCTTTCTCATAGTCAAATGTTCCTGCATAATTGTGAACACACTGCCTTTTGATATCTTTACGGCCACAGCAATCTCCCTCACAAAATTGTTTAAAAATAACAAAAGTAGCTTCACTTAAATGGTTGTCGCTTTTTTCTGACTAATCGAAATGTTATAAAATTTAACACATAGTCTTTTAAAAGTAAGTTGATAATGCATAAACGTCATATAAATTTGACAATGGCCGCGCCATCTGTGTGTCAGTCACACGACTTATTGAGTGATGTAATAGCAGTCATATGTATTGTAGATGCTTAGATATATTTTTATCTATCCATTTTTTCAATCTAAATAAAATATCAGAAACAAAACATACATATATTTTGAGTAAATATTTAAAATTTGAAAATACTGTGAGGAATCTGAGCACCTCAAAATTCAATTAAAAATTGTATTAAAGATTTCGGATTCACTCACAACGACATCGAGTAAATTCGAAAAAGAATGTAATAATAACTGATTTATGTAATGAATACATTTTGTAATAAATGATAGTAGCAGTACTTGTTATGGGTTTTTTCTGAGACGACCATGGCTTATGGAACCCCCGTCAGTGCAGTGGTTGGCCTTAGATTTTCATAAAAATGGTTGCATTGCCCCCTAGGTAATCGACCTCTGAGGCTGATGCCACGAATGGCACGGCAATCATGGCATTCGGTAAATGAGGCTGGTTAACCAGATTTTTAAAAGATTTTATCTAGAAAAGGTTATTTTATACTTTAGCCTATTTTATACCAATTTCTACTTCCAATTCAACCAAGCAAAATGTTTCTTGTCAGTTAATATTAAAAGTAAAACATTCCTTAATTTATTAATCAATTAATAAGTATATCACTACTATTAACTTATTAGTTTTCATTTTCTCATTAGTTTCCATTCCATTTCTTTGCAATGTTTTTTGGAATGATTTTTCCAATTGATATGTTTCACAGTAAAACAAGAGACTATAATGATTTCATATCAACAAGAAATAAAAAAACATTTGAAATGGTTCGATTGTACTTTAATAATATGTTGTTATCTAGCCTTGATCTACATTTCAATGATGGTGACTGTTTACTAGACATTCTTTAACAAATAAAAATGTAGGCTCTTGTTTTTTACTAGAGAATTTCGTTGGGAGTTATAAAAAGAATAATCGTCAAATAATTGACATCAATCTCACAAACGTCTTTGTATATAAAATATAAACTAAGTATATTTAATACGGAGATTTTCTTAAGGACTATACTAGTACAGAATACGATAAGTCTGAACTTTTATTAACTTCTTAAAGGTGGGACATTTAATACTCCATCTGAAAAGTAGTATTTGAGAGACTGAGTGTTAAGAAAATACCTACAAATTCGAAGGGCATGTAGAATTTGAATCTAAAATCACCTCTAAAACCAAATAGCATTTCGTCTATTCTCGCTGACAATTCCAATCCATATACATGTTGAGAATTGTTTATAAATTTATCTAATATCGGGATTGTTAAACCTCAAAGCTGAAAAAAGAACGTCTCATCATTGCTCGAAATATATCACACCTATCGCAAAAATAGTCATAGTTTGATTTGGAAATGGACTTAAAAATCAATAGCACTAGAAAAGCATGTATTTCATCGACTTATTAAAGGTTATGGACCAGCCCAAACGATTTTAAAACGATGCCAACGCAGTGCCATAGAAACGACATAAAAACGATGGAGCAAAATAAAAGGAATTTATATCTAGAGCCTGAAGTTTATTCCTGTTGCTCATAGTTAATTACGATACTTCATCTTAGAGTTCCTAAAAGAGCTTCAGGTGTCCTTTGTAGGTTACTGTCTTATCAACTGTGATTTATTCTATTTTGAGATATTAAGGATTCTTCATTATTGTGCCCTAAATGGCTAGAAAGAAAAGCAAAAAAGTATGTTAATATCAGTAATAATTCTTTTTTTCCCAATAGAAATTAAAATTGCGATCAAAAATTATTATGTACCTATTTTTCAAATTACCAAAAGACTTCCGTTGGGCACCATCTAAGCGGGCTTTCGCAGTACACGTAATAAGCAGATTTCTTCTCTTCTTGAAATTACGCTTTTCCCTTTTTCAAATTTTCAAGGCACTGTTCCCGCTGGCAGTATCCTCTTCCTTCTTTTATGAAACTTCAGAGACACTGTAATATTCGGATTGCGAAAACTTATCTTTTAGGATTTCGTCTATATCACTTGCGTCATCTTCGGCTTCATCAAACCACTGCATCACAGTTTGATCAAAGTTTCAATCACCATAACACCCCTTCATGACGATCCAGCCATTATTTATAATGTGAAAAACTCACACTAACAGAAACGTGGCATCTGACAGACCAGGATACATTGATTTTATTGCCATTGTCCAACTCAATTCCGTTAGAAATTCAAAAGCTAGGTATAAAGAAGGTGATCAATCACTTGATTATTACATGGGAGCGGACTTTAGGCATGTTGGCTACAGATAATTTACAAACCTATCCGGTTAAGGGTTAAGCATTTTCAAAACGATTGTATTCTATTTTTAGTAGCCAAAGATATACATATACCAATTATATTATAGTCAAATTGTGTTCAAATTTTCATTGATCTCAATCAATTCTGCCTGGTTGAACTCTGGATAACCCCACCTCAGTCATCCTATAATCAGCCAGGCTTGGCAGAACTCTAAATAACTATAGTTTTTTTCTAATATCTATAATTCATAAAAGAAATAATCTTTTATGAATAACATTGGTCATAAAACTATAATTTTATTAAGAATGTATTCAAAATCTATTTTTACAAGCAATCAGCTTAGCCCACGATTGTAGACCAATCTTGGGTTTGTCTAGGCAACCAGGCCTTATCATAGATATTAAAAAATGGATGAATTGTAAGCATTGAACAACAAACTGTTTTGTCACGCAGATTCTTATAGGATATGGGTTGTTTGCTACCTTTACTAAAAGAATTAAAACAAACAAACAGCTCACGATATCTGTGAACAAAGGGTCAACCCGGCTCATGTCTTGTACGAATGTGCGAGATGGAATCAAGAAAGAAGAGAAATAGAAAAGAATATTAACAGAAAATTGCCGAGAGAGGATTCATGACTCCAAAATAAATTGACAAAACGTAACAGAATACAAGACGTCAATAATGGAGAAGAGGGAAAAAGAAGTTAGAGAGATGAAAGGGTAAGTACAAACATAGTAATTTAGGAAAGTGTGCTAATGAAATGGCAGTCTCTGTTCTACCAGTACACAGTCTCTCCCAAGGACGTTTTTAAAAGTGGAGGGTGGTTTAGTGAGGTGAGAGTCCCACACGAACTCTCAGCATTGCACCGCCCGCTGAGAGGAAGGCATTATCTTTCATCTACTACTAGGGCAAAAAAAGGCTTGCAAACCAAGCGAGGAACATTGTTATCATTCCAGAGTCTCACCAAGCCTGGGCCAATAATGGTTTCCAAGCTTGGGTCAGAGTTGTACATACTTGCCGCAAGTCTGGACCTATACTGGGCCCATGGTACATAATATGGAAATATATGTCATTTTTTACTTCAATATTTGTTTTAATATAATAAACATATTATTTGACACAAATATAAAACCTAGAAAGAATTTAAACGAACGTGAAAAAATATCTGTCATTCAAATTAAAATGTATTTACATATACTGATATTCACGGTATTATACGAGTAGAGCTGTCTGTATTCAAGTTTGTTATTAAATAAATTTCTTATTGGAACTGTCAATCAATCTAAAGTGGTAACTAATTTTGATGTGGTCGATCCTTATTAATAATAACAAATGTTTCTAAAAAGTTATTTCGAAGGTAGTGGCCAATGTTCTCTGTAGGTAGTGAACTCTATAGGTAGACCATTGTCTGGCTCGCAAGGTCATTTCCCTAGCTCTATACATACTCAACCAACCTGCTACCAGTAGTTGTTATTCAATTCTTATGATAATGATAACATCGATCTTGGTAGAATGTTTGACGTGTAGTTATTTATAGCGGACAATTTAAGGTTTTTCATTTCACTAAGATGTTATTTTTTACTATACTTTTTAGCAATGAAATATTCCAGAAATTGAATTTAAATTGTTTTGACAATCACATGGTCTTTACAGAGGTTCATTATCCCATATCATAAATCAAGTTTATAGTCCTGTATACTCATATAAACTTACCCTGCGATCAGTTGTTTTACCATCATCAGAAATACCAAGAGTCAGAGTAAACAAATAAACAAATAAAATTAACAGGTTAAGGAGAGCTGTTGAACGTTCTTTTATATTTTAGGCCTGTCGATACAAAGAACGAAAGATATTGCAATTAAATATGGTTATACATATTATGATAACTGTATAATAAAGGTTGGAAATTATTTGCAAAACAATTACGTGAAATATGCGCGTATATACGCAAAATATAAAATCGTTTTTATTTATCTATTTAATATTTATATCTATTTACAAAGATTCACATGTTATTATTAAGTACTATTGATTAGAATTTCACAGCTACATGTTTTTTTGATTTCTCAATATTGGAAACCCTGTCGTCCGACGTTCTACGTAATCGACACATATTATAATGCTTTTACGAAGGTTCAATTTTTATTTCTGCTGCTACTTCTCCACTTAATACTTAATCAAAGTAATAAAGCCTTCATAAGTCGGAATTATTGAAACCGTTGACGATATTCACACTGTTTACACCAACACTCATAATTACACTCTCTGACGCGCGTTTGAATAACCAATCTCTGAGGACGATAACTTATCGAAACGGGCGCCAGACAATGTAATCGTGAGTGTTAGTGTAGTGGTAGTGTAAGCAGTGTATTCAGTATAAAGCCTTTATGTTTAACTGGCACTTTCTTTAATTTATTTGAAATGGATTGGATAATAGTTTTTAATTTTCTAGTTGATTGAGGTGAATAAAGATATTTCAATTTTCTCTTGTGTGAAATCGTTTCAATAATTATTTTATAATTATTTTTCATATAACTTAAATTATTGCTCAATTTTGGATCGGAAAAAATTCGATTTGCTTCTTTGATACAGTTGATTTTCTTTTTTTATGTAATTGAAAGAAAATAAAGACTTCACGTACCAAACTGCAATGCGACTAACTTTCGACGCATGATAAAATCTAGAAGTGCTTCCGTGTCTGTTTGCACTCTTGAAGGAGCTTTAATAAATATTTTTTTTTTTGTTGTTAATTGAACCCTTGGAAACTGAAATCTTGTTTTCCCAGCGATTCTACTGACTCCATGAGACAAGTACAGCGAATTAGGATAAAATATTTTCAAATTTATCCCTACTTCAACCACGCAAACTATATCAAACAGAATGGAATTGAGGAAAAATATTTTGATCAAACTTCTCTGAATAAATCAACTAAACAGTTACATTTGTTTTATGTAACTCTTCTAAGGCATCTAAATATGGTTTCGTTCAAAAAATTTCACACAGAATACTTGTTAATAAATTTGATATATAGCGGTGAACATGGCCGAACAAATCGAATTTGGAGGTGCTTCTTCATTGTGAGAAAAATTAGATATATAAATATAAAGGGAAAATATATGTTCAATTCGCTGGAAAATGCGTATCAACTTACCACGCAACTTAGAAAAAACAGATTAACCATCGAATCTGGATAGGGTCCAATCGAGTTCAATATTTTTGAACAAATTTCGATCTCCAACATTGTAAAATACTATTATAAATGACTGTTTCAAAAACAAAAAGCTTTTTCGACCTCATTCCACAACTGAAAAATGTCGTAGATAAACATAATAGGTTGCAACCTGTTTAAGAAAGGATCAAGGACTACCAGATGATGAGACTAAGAGTTTTAGGAAAGCTTGAAGTTTCAAACTATTGGTTCATAGGTGATGCCTATAATTTGATGCAATAAGCCTCACGTTAAAAATAAATGTAAACCAAGAAGTATCACAAATATCCATAAATTTTTTAAAATATGTACAAAAGCTTTAAATAAAGCTGTCACTATTGTAGAACATTTTTGTGAAATAACTTTTTCGTCATTTGATGTAAATATAACCATCTTTTTGGTCTGTAGCAGATTTCTATTTACTCTACTCTTAATTTAGAAGAGCTGGTATCCATAGAGCAGAGAATGTCGTTAGTTTTTTTGTCTTTCTCAATACGAGAAGACTATGATTTAATATACAAGGGGTACGAATCTTATAGTAAAGTTAGTATACGAATTATTTTAGCAAAATCAAGAAATAATGTTTATAAAACACGCCTAACTAGCAGGATTATGATATGGAGAACCAGGGTCGCAGTAGTCGACCAAATGAGGTGACGATTCCAGATATGTTGAAAAAAATTCACAAAGCGGTATTGGATGTTGATTGAAAATGCGGTAGATTGCATATGAACTGAAAATTTAGACATGACAAACAGCTCGATAAGATGTGGGTTCATCACTTCACATCCGAAATAAAATAAACAAAAGAAAGCGAAGACTGTAGGCAAGGTCATGTTGCAAACTTATTGCATCGTTTGAGCAAAGAAGTCAAGCAAAAATGACCGAATTTGGGTAAGAAGAGAGTGTTGTTTCAAGAAAACAGTCTACCAGCTCACACATCCATTATTGCAATGGCCAAAATTAATGAATTAAAGTTTGAATTGCTACTTCATGCACCCTATTCGTCATATTTAGCCCACTCGGATTATTTTCTGTTCCCAAACTTGAGAAAATTGCTGAGTGGTCAAAGATTTTCGAACAATGAAGAGGTGATGTCGGCAGTTAATGGCTATTTTGAGGAGCTTGACGATTATAAAAAGGGAATAGAGATTATTGAACATCGTTGGGAAAAGTGTAGTGTAGCTAAAAGGAAATTATGTTGAAAAATAAATATATTTTTTCCAAAATTTTTGTGTTTTTTTTTTTGGACCAGGTACTTACTTCTGCCAACTTCCTCGTAGTAGTTCAAAGGTTCAAACTATTGGTGCTTCCTTTTGTTTAGAATGGATTATTATTAAAATTTGTTATAACTTTAAAGGAATGCTTAACAAAAATTAAAATTGAATAACTGAAGATTCCATTTGTGGTCTAAAATGTTAAAGTTTATCTTGGTATATAAAAAAATAAAATAATTATAATTTTATCGAACACGGAGATATTGCATTACATTACTCTATTAGGTAAAATAATTTCGAATTATATTGTAGAAAATCATTAATATATGCGATGTTTTTTAGTATTTAGTAATTTGTTCACATCTCATACGAAAATTAACTGGCCTGTTTACTGCAGATGTACTTGTAGACGGCCTAGGAGCGTCACTGACCACACTGAACCTCCGCTGCTTTGCCATGTGATTTGCATAAGAATCGTATCTGGATCGTAGGCCAACAACCCCTTAATAAATTCTTCTTTTTTATTTCCATTTATTTTTACGTATCTTTGTAATTGCCTAGTTAGAATTGGCAGGAAAATATACACATCAGAAAGAAGGGAGAAGGGGACACTTTTTAAAATGTTTTTGCATTCTTGAATACTAAATGAAATGAAAAAAAAATAAAATAAATGAAAAACAATATTGAATAAAACATTATCGTATTAATGACTGAATAAATCCACCTCTTTCAGTTGAACTATATCCAAATCTATGGACGTGATTATTGTTATAGGGCTGTGGAAATGAAAGAACAAAGTGTAGTCTCTTTAATATATAATCTGAGCTCTTAAATAACTATGTATCCATCATCATGAACTGATTTTAAGGTAAGTAAACTGAGTTTTTTTTAATGGCACATGAGAGTGTTATTTGTTCACCGAGACCGCAGGTCGAGGCCAAAAATTCTCTCTAATGTACCATGACAATACAAACTATATACAAGAACTATACATAATATTTTTTATACAACTGTGAATTTACATCGTCTGAAATATTTTAAAAATAAATACTTTCAATACATTTTGACGTGGATTTTCTCATTGTTGTGGGACCGCGTGTGTGTCTGACTGTGTTTGCCCGTAGTTACTCAAAATTTTAAGTTATTTCAAGAAAATAGATGTTGATTGTTATTGTGGTACTCATGCCCCATTAAGTATATTAATATTAATGTTACCGGTGAAATCCAAGTTTCTATGTGGAAAAGCATACCTACGACCATTTTCGTAAAATATGCGACAAATAACATGTAAAGCTTTCTGAAAATGTGCTATTTGGAGAAAAAATAAAAAATCACTAAGCCTCCTACCCTTGGAGTGTCTATTTAATCTTGAAAATTGAATTGAATGGTGAGAAAAATATTTATATTATAAAGTTTTCAAAATTGGTCCCGATCATAAAGAACAAAATCGTTGGATACCGTGAAAAGAAACGTAGAGTTTGATCAACGGATAATATCAATAAATTTATTCGAGATACGGATAACTCACATTGATTACAAATCGGCTTGAAAATGACATGTATAAGAGCAATACAGTTTACTATTCTGTAACTCTTCTGGCCAATGCAATATTACATCCATAAAACATCACGGTGGCTGAAAATCTGCCTCCGTAGCAGAAGCATATATAAAATAAAGTTTGAATAAATAAATTGAGATTTCTAAAAAAATATTGACCATCTTCTTCCAAACCAATTCAAGGAATATTCAACGTTTTTGATAAATAGCAACATGGAATATCTTTGGGAATTTATGTTGAAAGTAATTGTTCAAACTTTACTATCAATTATTATTCCAATGAATGAAATTGTTTTATGCTGATAACCGCTTCTTAAGGTGTAGGAAAAAGTTGACCTCGCGATCATAATCTGCGGGACTAAGGAGAAATTATTGTTTACAAACAAGGACTGTATAGCGGAAGACCCATAAATTCGATGTTTTGACTGTTTTTGTTTGAACTGAAATGCCGTATTGGAGCTCGTATTGTCGTCGTGGAGAATAATTCGATTTCTGTGATTGGTTCACCTAATTTTTCGTACAATTTTGTCTAACAGAATTGACCGTTCTTCGTTGCTCTAATCGAACAGTAGTGAACAAGTTTTGTCGCATTTGGCTCATCTTGAATCATACAGTTAATTGTTAGTTTTGGGTACATATGCAAAAATCCATGATTCGTCGTCTGTCACGATGTTATAGACGTATTTTGAAGCATCGCGATTGATTTTTTCCAGCATTTATTTACACAAATCAACACGAGCTTTCTTTTGAGCGATTGTCAAATTATGCGGCATCCAACGTTATCAAATCTCTTTTATAGCCAAATACAATATTGAATGATTGAATGTATGTGATTGGAACTAACGTCCAAATATACCTCAAGCTCACGATTTTATACATGACGATCTCTCGAAATCCGTTTACGCACAGCATCGATGTTTTCTGGCACAACAGCCGATTTTGGACGACCATAATTGAATTCGGAAAACCAGCGAAATACGATGGCTCGAGATGATGCTTCAACACCAAAAGTCGAAGCTAGATGATCGGCATAAATCTGTTGGATTGATCCAAATCGAAAGTCTTTTTTTGACATAGATAAATGTTCCAAGTATCAATTAAAATAAACAACTCAAGTAGTACTCGTATGTCAACATCTTCCAAGTACGTTCACCATTAAAAATGTCAAACTTTATGATGACAATGTCAGATTTGACATATTCACATCACTGTAGACATATCATAAGCAGGAACCCTCGTATAATAATAAATATAAATTTGAAATTTGAGTTCTTAAACTTAAATTCAATGCAATTCATCATTCGTTCAGAATTTAACTTTGGAATTAAATATCTCCAGACGTCAGGGTCTCATATATGTTGAACGGAAACGAATATAGGAAGGACAGGACATCCTGTATATAATAACAAACAATCAGCACACGCATACTTACATACCCATCATTTATTTTCGATCTTTGATTAGTACATAGTCAGAGGGGCAACGTCCCTGTGGCGAAAGGTCGGCAACAAGGAGATGGTACGACAGTGAAATCAGGGGGTCACTGTACTTAGGCGGCGGCGACACCATCACAAGAAAGTCCATCAACATCTTCCTAACATTGTTGTCGAATTTAGAGAAAATCCTTATATTTATATCAAGTTTAATTATTAGGGAAGTTGTTTTTATGAAATATATTTAGATATCTGATATTAATCAATTCTTAGACCGTATATATTATAATTAACTGCTTCTATTGAAGATCTTGCATGATGTTGTTCTGGTCATATAACTATCAAAAATCCGGATAATGAAGTTGAAAGTTTTTAAATCAAACTCATTGAAAAAAATATTTGAAATCGTTTACTAGTAATGTATAATTCATAATACTACACTGTTAAACTCGTGTTTCGATGTCGAAACCTACTTGTAATCATTATAAATAGTAGTAAACAATATGTTCAGTACTCAATTGAACTATTTTCTACATACTAATTTTGATTAAAGCTGCATTTTTAGTAACCTAACCTATATATAGGGCGCGGAAATCATTCCTTCAGGTACTTTTTGCGTTTAAAGAATCAAATAATTGTAATGATTTTTCAGTAATTGTAATATTTAAACTAATCTTTGAAACCTAATCTAACCCACATACTTCTCTACAAAATGAAATCCAATCACAAGCAGGAGTTGATGTTCCATGATTTTTTTAGGTTAGGTTAGGTTTCAACGATTAATTTAAATATTACAATCACTGAAAAATCATTACAATTATTTGATTCTTTAAATGCAAAAAAAATACCTGAAGAGATGATTTCCGCACCCTATATATTCTTGTTCAGAGAAATTTTTTCATAACATACTAAAATTTTAACGAAATCGGAGAGGTGTAACCTAATCTAGATAATTACCTAAATTTTTATTCAATTTATAATTGTTTCTGTTTTTTTATCATAAATTAGAACGACTTATAAGTCATTCGCAATTTTTTCTATGGAAAAATAGTCCATTGTGAAAATAATACATATTTTGCGAAGTGATTTATACCCCTCCGAGTTGGCAACAATGTTGGAAGTAGACAAGCGGAGTCAATGCAGTCGCCAACACCGACCGGAGCAATCACTTTTCATAAATGTGAATCTAGGTCACCGACCTACTTTACATCCAAAGAATTGGGTTATATACTAATGATACTGTCGATGTACCACAACACGACGAAGGCGATGATCTCGTTGATGCTCATGGTGGTGGTATTGCTCTAACTACAATGCGTCTACTTGCGTCGTCGCGTTCGTCGCCCAAGCCCGACGCGAAATATCTTTAGCACGGATGTTAACAAATAAATATAAAACCATGAAATTAATAGCGATAAAGTTGAAAATCAAGATGTCCGGTTATATTCTATATACAGGCTGCTCATAATATTTTTTTTAATTATTATACAATGTGCCCACGGATTTGAGAAAAAAATCTTGTAAGGTTAAAAAAATCTCGATTCCAATTTTGTTCTGAAGATAATGCCTAAGAAACAATTTTTCTGTGTGTGGTAAACATGAAAAAAGTTGTTTAGAATCAACAGCAAAACACGTATAACCTTACCCACTATATATGAAGTTTCTTCCAATGATGGTGATGTTAACATAGTACAAGCATCTCAATATTGATAAAATAGATTTTGAATTCATTAAAGCAATTCAAACTACACTAACGAACCATGGAATAGAATTTTAACGAGGATACAAAATGTTTATACAGCTAAAATAGGAAAGATTTTGGATATCCATCTAAGAAATAATCTATTAAATAAAATATCATTGTAGACTCCTACCTGAAAGGCTTACGTTCAGAGTTGAATAAGAAAGAGAATATTCAGGGACTTAAATGATTAGAGCAGGGACCCGTCAATAAACTGTTTAGGGACTAATATATGACATCCCTGTTAAGAAAAATATTAAACTAGATATATTTGCAGAAGGCACTACAATAATTCCTATAGATGTCTAGAACAACAAAAGGGTTATTAGAATTAATGAACAAAAATCAGTCTATATCAAATTTACTTATAAAGAGATAAACAATCTCCCAGTTACATTGAACTATAAGATGATCCCATATGAAAAAATTGTCATGGACTAAATCTTGATAGCAAATTAAAATGGCAGGAGCATACCAAAAATATCGGAGGAAGTGAAACTCAAATATATCGCTTACTAGGAAGAAGTTGAATGGCGCTGTACTAGTCAAAGTAATTATGCTTGCCTTCACAAACTGGAACTGGAAATGATAGAACTTCTAGATTCTAGATAAGCAAGATACAGTACGCAGGGTGAAACGCGCCAAGCTTTTTGAGCTTGTATAAAAAGTAATGGTGAAAACCTAATTCAATAGTAAACATAAACGTTAATTTCATAGATGAAATAAGTAGATTAGGTTAAATATGAAAGATTTCTTAATTAAGAGATTAGGTGCATCGTTTTCTTCATAAAATATTGATGAGAATTGTCAATAATTTTAATATTTATATTATTTGAATAAAGAGTGAAATTAGGTCGAATCATCAAAAATACGTCATTTACATCAAGACTAATTCACGACTATATATTTATATATAATTGTTCCTATGAATACATTTTTAGTATTCAATACACGTTCGTAGAATAGCCAAGGTCTGCCTGTAGTTCAAGGATAATAGATCGATATTGATAGAAAAATTAAGATCAAGAAACTGACATTTGAATTATAATACGGTAGGCTTACCTTTGTCATCGTTTATGTTAATAACAATTTGTGATGACATTTACGAAATTAATAACTTTCAAGATAATGTTGATTACGCAAAAAAATTGACATCGAGATCATATGAATCAATAACTTGTATATTCAATATTGAATCAACTTAAATTTATTCAACGAAACTAAGAATTATTAGATATTGAAAAGCTGTAAAAATCAAGCCAACATCTCAGTTTCTGAGTTCAGATAACTCAGTTTGAATAATTAAGTTGAGACATCACTGTTTTTGATATTTATATCTTATTAAAGTAATTTTTAGTGTTTTATTTTGTTATATTTATATTGTTACAATGATTCAGTACTGGGCCGAATCTTGGCAACATAATATCCTTCTTTACTTCTTTATGTCATTTTCCTAATGTTTTATACCTATTTTCTCCCTTTTAAACTTTTCTCGAATTATTTCTGATCAAATTCCAGATTTTATAAAGATAATTTCGTATTCTAATAAAACATTTTATTACTTTTTCACAGTCAACTTGAAGATTATTGACATACCTCACATGGATTTTGATTTACTGTAGCAATTTTTAATAACTTTATAATTGGATCAGAAGAAAAGGATGATCTACTTTTCCTATGAGAAATTTAGCCAGTTTTTCCGTTGAAAAGTCATGGCTTTTTTGATCAATTGCCTTCAGGTATTTTAGAAATGCAGTTTCGTATTTTCTAGGTGGATGTTATAGTTTATATTTCCGGTACTTTCCAGCATCGAGAAAGCAATCAAAAGTGGAGAGGACTTCTTGTAATTTTTGTTTAATTTAGCAAAATGAACGAGTAACATAATTTAAAAGAAAAAAGTGTGTCTTTGCGGTTACTACCAATCCATAAAAATCTCTATGCAGCATTTTACTACTCTTTGATTTTATATATGTATTAGTCATAGTATTTAACTTGTATGCGAAACAAAGAGAACTCAAGACGGGAATGCACGAAATGCACGAAATGCACAAAATGGCACAATTGGTGTTTGAACCACGCACTACTTATTTTATCAAGTTATTTGTCTAGTGATGGTTTTTTCTGGTAAATTAAGCGTCGTGTAAATTATTTTTATTGTAATTTTAACAATCACTTTATTGTTTTCAATTGATTTTACCTTATGTTTAAATTACCAGTGCAAACAGAACAATAAAAAACTATGCATACAATAATAATTATAAAAACTCGTTAATTATAAAAGTATTCTATAAATAACATCAATTTATGTTCGTAATACCTCTAAAAATTCATAATTGCCTCTGGTTAAATGTTTTTATTGAAACAGCACTTTGTTCCAAGTGAACATCCGAGTTCATCAAGGTGTCGTTTACCCCGGTCTTGCCCCCGGATACGCTTGTGATTTATAATAAGGTGAAATTTCAATGGTAGTTTGTTATTGATATTTTTAAAGAGAATGTGTGTTACGACCCATTTTCCCACGAGCTGGCGCTTACTACATGCCATGCACTTTCGCTTCGTCAACTAACATCAAAACAAAATAAAAACGCAAGTTTCCATAAATTATTTATATCTATTTTTGTGAAAGAGAAAGAGATTCATAAGGCCAATTGACGTATATAAACATTGTTTCATCGTCAAGATTTCATATGATTATATGTTCAAAATAAAAGATACATATTATCATATATTGAATAAATTTGATGAATACAAACTTTTTAGCTGGAAATACAGAGTCATTATTTTTGGTATATTATAACTATATGATGGAAATGTCAATAAAAGGATCATATAAAATGAGTGTAGGATATAATATTTAACCTACTAAGATTAAATATTAACATCCTACAAATTAATAGTTAATTCAGTATTTTTCTTAAGTCACATGAGTTGAACTATGAGCTCGGGTTTGAATACTCTATACTGAGGATTACAGAAACTCCTTGAAAACGGAGAAAGTATAAACGGCGAGTAACATGCGAATTTATTGTTTGAAGTTTGAGCGAAGATATCAAGCAAAAACGACCACATTTGGCTAACAAGAAGAAAGTGTTATTTCATCCAGACAATGCACCAGGTCACACATCCGTTACTGAAATGGCCAAAATTAATGAATTAAAGTTTGAATTGCTACCTCATGCACCCTATTCGCTAGATTTAGCCCCTTCGGAATATTTTCTGTTCCCAGAAAAACACCCAGCTGGGTGGTCAAAGATTTTCCAACTATGAAGAGGTATTCAAATAAAGGCTATTTTGAGGAGCTTGACGATTCTTATTTTTAAAACGGTATTGAACATCACTGGAAGCAGTGTATGGAGCTAGAAGAAGATTACGTTGAAAAATAATTTTTTTTTTACCAAAATTTTTGTGTTTTCTTCTGTACTTCTGGGACCTCATATACCGGATAATCTTTAAAAGTTCCACCAATTTTTATTCAGATAACAGTTGATAAAATTATAGTATTTGCTTATAGTTCTAATGAAATATTCAAGGCACTGATACTGGTATGATTAAATTATAAGATGCAGCACGAGCCATCGAGTATTAATAAATGTACATATATACACGCGTTTATCAAGATCGCTCCAATATAGAAAAAATGGGTCAATGGCGATTATGTTATGATTGTGGTAGAAACTACTAATAACTTTATCAGAATTAATTGAAATAGAGATCAACGTCAAGGATGAATATAGATTAATTATAGAATACGATGATAGCCTGGTTTTTGAATCACTACTAATAATTCTGTCGATGAGAATTTCAAGCACAAACAAATACGATTCAAACTTTAATATAAATTTCAAACTAATTATATAGATTTGACTTCTAGACAAACATTTCCAATTATGATGTGGTACAAATGATCTTTGATTCATATAATTCATTAGATAGATCAGATAAATTCATTATTTATATATGTTGGTTAAAAACAATGTAGACAAACTAATCCGAAGGATACACCATCAGACTTCAGAAAGAAACATTTGGATTAAATGATTGTAGTACTTCTCTTGGTCGGCAATTTTTGGATTGCTCCTTTCCGGAAGCTTTCTATCTGTTCTTCTTTACTCTTCTCAATCTAAGGTTTATTTAGGGCACCTTTTTTTAATTTTTCGAAAACAAGAAGGCACATACTGCTAAATTTGGTGAATAGACAGCACATAATGAAGAATTCGCAAATCAAAAGTGATGTCTTTATCAAAAGTAAACCCGTAATTCTATTATTTAGGTATATTATTTCAAGTTTACAGTTTACCTTGAAACGAATTCTAATCACACTATGCCTTCACAATAGAAAAAAACAATGATAATTACCTTGATGTTCGACTTTGATTGATGAGGTGAACCACTGGTTTTCCTTGGAAACAAAATACGTATGATATTTCAATTTCATACAACCAGGAGCACTATTTTCTTTTTCACAAGTAAATAAACAAACTTAGTACTCAGCCGTCTTATTTGCAATCCATATATTGAAATTCTTGCATGGATTCGTACGAGAGATCCTCAACAAACTCCGAACGAGTTCACTTTTTGCACAATTTATTCTGCGAAAAACAATTCATTAAACTTTTCTCTCACATACGATCATCATTTTAGAATTTATTGCATTACTAAGACAAACTTCTGATGCTTTGATTACATGCTTGGGAAGCCCCGAGAAGTGTTCACTAACACAATCGTCTAAAAAGGATGTTCTGATTAGTTTATGAGAATTTGTTTAGGGATCTGGGCTATTGTAGGTTTTTGAACAAAGATAGAAGGAAGCTTGTGTCGAAGTATTTACATGTTGTTGCGTGAAGCAATAGCTTACACAACTTCAAAGATTATGTCTGTAAAATGGAAAATAACTAATAAATATTTAAGTTAATAATTTTAATTGAGGATGTTCTGGAGGAATTGCAATGAAAAATATGATAAGCTTACAATTTTGGTGGAAAGATGCGTTCTCTGATCTGTAACTGACTAAATAATCATATCATAAAGTTAACTTCAAACTCTTGTATAATGTATAAGCTCTAAAGACCTGATTTTTCGAAAATATGACTGGATAAAATGAAACCGATAGTCAATTAATGCTATTTCGGGCTATACACTGCTTGTGCATTGTTGAAAAGCATAAAAAAATATCATGATTATTCCAAAAGTTGTTGTACCCAGAAGTAATTTAAAAATTGAAGCATTAGATTTAATTTAAAGGAAAATATTTTCACCTGTATAATTGATAAAGGATTGCGAATAAGGATTTTCGGTTGGGCGTCTATTATTTTTACGAAGATTATATTTTATGGACCATCAAACAGATACTAAAGCAAAATAAGAATTCATAATATTATAACTATATAAAGAACTACATATGATACAGAAAATTGGGCGGATAGTAATAGATAAAGTCAAAATGCTGGAGACGTTGGAATACTAACCAGGGACGAATTAGCAAGTAAAAATAAGAAAAAAATGACATGAATTCTCCTTTCTATGATTGAAAAGCATAAAAATAAGATAAGAATATTATATTTCAAATCAATCGCGTATCAATTACATTTATGACATATTTATATAATATTGTCTCATGGATTGTACTAATTTTTGTTCAGGGTTGAATGGGTAAAGCGAATTAGGTCAGATATTTTAAATTTTACAATTAACAACTAATTTCTATTCATTTAACTGGGTTAACTACACTCTCAACTTTTTTGCTGCTTCATTACAAGTATATTATTATTATTATTATTATTATTATAGATTTAATTTTCATCACGCGTTACTAGTGAAATCATTGCTTTAAATATTAATATATTTCTTGCTTATGAAAAAAATAGAAAGATAATATACGTTTGTAAATAGTGAGAACATATACAATCATGTAATTAGTTTTGTGTGTCAAAAATCGAAATTTTCAATTAGAAGAGGCCTAAAAGGTAATTTAGCAACAAAGACATATAGAATAATCTAATTACTGAGAAACTAAAGAAAATTGAATTCAGTTAGAATTTATTGTCCGATCCAATGAAAAATAATTGTAATTTAATAGTTTTATCCAAAAAACAATAAATAAAGGATTATCTCAAAAAAGTTGCTTCCTTCTTCCATTTTTTCATTGGTCCAAAAGCCTTTATGTGGAGTGGTTGCTCCTCCAACGAGAAGAATATTTTCCAAACAGTACTATTGATATATTCAGATACTAAAACGTTAGATTAGGGTTAGATTATGGTTAGATTAGGGTTAAATTAGAGCTTTGTGCTATAACACAAACTCAATTCATCTATAATATAGTTTTTATCATCTATTTTAGAACTAACAATTCTGCATATGATAGACATGTTTTAGGAATATAAAATTTCAACAATTAGTTGATTTTATATTAAATTACGATTAATTGATAATTTAGAGAACCAAGTTTTGTTATACCTGTCACGAGTTCTATTCATTTCGAAATAAATTAATTAGTATATACCTAACTCATTCGGTCCCTGTATAAAATTGAATAAAAATGATTCGTAAAGTCGTAAATGAATACGAAACTATTACATCCTTAAATTATAAAGAATTGGGTATTAAAATTCGAACAAAGTTCATTTCACGGATAGTAAACTCGAAAATGTTTAAACCTCAACAAAACATTAGAGATGGGCAATCGCACTTCAACAATAATATATACTATTTTTGAATACTTAACTCCCCATAAATTTCAATATCACATATATTTCTTGCCTCCATGGTTTCCTCAAACTTATGTTTCCAATTATTTCTTCAAAATACTACACTAATTTAATATTTACCACACTTCAAACTATTTATTATAAAAAACTATAGCGTAGTAATTGTAATAATCTAAAAGAAACATAAAGTTATTTGAGTTGTTAGAGTATGTTCTCTATCCAAAGAATTGGAAAAACAGTGACAATCTCATTACAAAATTTGTTTTCCCGGCACCATTCTTCGTAATAGCGTAACTACATTAATTTCCATGAAAATCTACCCAGAACGTCAAATTATCGGGACTCTTTTCTTTGGAGAAGTACAAGCCTGTGAAATAAGCTCCCAAGACGCTACAACCTACAGAATTTCGAGATTAATACCTCCATATGGTAGGCACCACTTAAACTACTCGAGTGAGTTTGCATAAAAAAGATATATTCTTAAAGTATGAATGCATTGCAATACTAATAAGTATAAATATGCTTGGGAAAATGAAATCCTTGGTTGACGAGTTTTAAAACGTTCACTGCCTTCTCGCTATCAGCCTCAGAATCAAATATAATGGAAATAAAGGAGCATTGAAGATGATTAGGTGGTTTACAACTGTAATTAAGGCTCCATTTAATGTATTATTCAGAAAAAAATTTAAGCGACTATCGCCCATTCAACATCGATAGGACTCGATTCTAGCCGAGCTACACTGCACCTAAAGGTTAGGTACACACGAGGATCATTGACCATAAGTTTTATGGCGACTTTCGCACCTTAGTAACCCAATAGTATTTCTTCAATATATGAATTTTATGTATTTAATCAAGCTTTGATTATTCTTCTATTTTCTTAGTGCTTCGCCATCCTGTATCCTAAGACACCACCCATAACTGGTGAATTCGAAGTGATCAGCAAAGGACACGAGAATAGAAAACATATTATTCAATTGAGTGTATTTACATCTTTCTACTTTATCCCATAATAATAGGGGAGATCAACACAAATATTTGTACAAGGGAAAATTTTTTTTATTATATTTCTATCTCATTCTAATCATATCTTCTCATATCCATAAAAATAAAGAACGAGTCTTTATTTGACCATTCTATGTTTGTATACAACCCACTCATTGTCTTATAACTATGTGACTTTTGCATTTATTGGTCTATTTATTGCCGCAGTTTTCGATTCCTATATATATTTTCTATACTTACTATGCTGTTGCCTCATACAGTTGTTTTAGTTGACAGCATATTCGTTCTTGTTGTAATCCAAGAATTATTGGTCGAGTCTTCGATATTTTAATCTTTGAGTTGATGTGCGACTGTCATATACCAATTGGAATTTTATGATCCACTAGATTTATGTCCTTCCCATGGTCTTGAGAATTGAATTATGAAAAGTCTATTTATCAAAGAAAAATAGTGCGTGATCAGCACGGGAACAGCCCAGGCGCAACGCGGCATGGCATCGTTATTGCTCCAAACCAGTGGGATCATAATATACCACAAATGAAAGCCGCGTGCGAGGGGCTAGCGCCGCATCGATAAAGAAGCCGTTAAATCAAGTGCAGTACAGGGACGGCATCGTATTATCGTACTTCAGTGAGTTTGTTTATATTTGTCTATTGCATAATTTTCTCAAACATATCTTTTTTCAACCCTGATCACATGCTCTATGCGTGAATATGTTTTGGTTTACTATTTTACTTCAATAAATAGACAACTAAAAGTTGTAATATTTTTTATATTGAAATTTCTGCGTGTAACTTAAGCAAATTTAAAATTTTATTCATTATCAGACTTATTTTCTTATATTTTATATTATTTCAAGTATCTGTCTGATAATATTTGATAATAAGAAACCTGCCCACCTCTAAGCGATACAATAACTTTCTTGTTGGTAATTGCAGCTTTATATCGAGGAGGCATGGCATGGGCATTTCACTGTCATGGGTCTTTGACATTTTAAGTTTCACCTATTGCACTAGATACGTTTCGAAAATGGGTCACCAGTGTGAGCGACGAACTCTTCGAAAGCTTCTCCTACACTATCTAATAGGTTTCTTCGCCTTCTGCCATTGACCTCACTTTGTTGGTTCTTTCTCTTCGGTGGATTGTGCTCTGGTTTTGGGATTTTTTCTTCTTTGGTGCGCGGGTACATTGACTTTCGTTGACACAAAAATATTAATAAGGGAAATTTTTAATCGGAATTCACACAAAATGGAAATTTTTTCAAGGTGTTTGATATAAGAAGGTGAATGCGTAGTTGATTTTTGTTGACAATTGATTAAACTAATCAGGTTAAATTATACGAGTTTCTCGCATAAGTTATTTACTGTATTTTATTTTTATAGTATGCGTTGTTTAAATTTAAAAGCAAATTAATATTAGATAATAATTTGTTTAGATACGAAAGTCACATACTAGATACAAATAAGAATACAATATTTAAGAGAATTTCTCTATTTACATATACGAATTTAAATATTCTATTCAGCATTAAAAAAAAATTATAAGAGAAATATAAATAAAACTAACGATTTATTTTGCGAACGAAACAATTTATGGAACATACAAAAATTTACTTTTAACACAAATATCATACAAAGTTTTTTGTATAACTATCCTTTTCATCACATTTGTCATTAAAAATAAATTGTTGGTGTACAAAACTATTTTGTAATTTTTGTAATTTAAACAGAGTTATGGAGCATCCAAAAACAGCATCGAAATTCTAGAAAGTTTGCAGTCTTTTTCGTAGTATATTACACGAACCTTGGTACATATTTAATAATTTAATTTCATAAAATTTCCAAATGAAAAGTATAGAACAACAAATATCCTATCAATCTCTGAATTATGCTTTAAGGTTTAGCAACCGTCATAACAATCTGGCAAGGAGCCTAATGGTACCACCAAGTCGGTTAAGATTAAGTAGACATTTCACATGCGATTTATATAATAGATTTTAGAAATTTTAGACTTCAAAAGACTCAAGCAGACCCCAATATCCAACTCAATTATTGCGAAATTGCGAATAAGAGGAATTTCCTTATTGTAAGTACTTTGCAGATTGCAATAACTACCTCGATAAAACCATATTCATTCGCCACTCAATCAACCAAGGCCTGCACCATTGAATTCCAACTTATTTTTTTATAACCTTCATAATCTAACGGCATAAAATGAATCTAATTTTTTCCAAAGGTAACGCTTCCGATTAGATGAAGGTATCGTCCATTCAACATCGACGCGACAACATCTCAACTCGATACCTACTTAACTCGTTTCTATCGGAGCTACGCTGCATCTAGAAATTAGGCACACACGATAATAATTGATTATAAAAGAGCCTCCACTTTATGCCGAAACAGGCCGTTCTGCCTATGCCGAGCGGAATGTTCGGTTCGGCCTATTCGGGTCGGCACGACGATGTCCACATTGACTGTGCAGTATAGACGTCCCGCATTGTTGCCGAATCGTGCAGTTGTGAAAAATAATTTGAGCATTGAGCGTGAATTGCGTGATTCGTGCAAAACAATGGTCAGCGAGGATGATGCGATTCTGGCTGCAGCTGCTGCTATTATCATCTGCGTTGCAACTCAGTAGAGCCGATGTCGTCGCTCTCGAAGATATTGGATTCGCTCTAGCATTCTCAATGGCCGAAAAAAGTACAGGATAAGCGAATTTGTGGAAGCAAATTTTTTATTTTGCGCTCTATTTCTTCCTTCCCTACACCAAATGAAACGACGATTTCAATGAGGCCATCATGTCTCCGGATTTTATTTTTATAGTTGGGATTAAACCTGTCCCACAATGACGGACGGACATGGTACTATAAGCTATAAAGTTTCTTCCTCTGGCCACTCCATGACATTCACAAAACTTAATATCGATCTGCGATCACTAATGATTCCGACGTCATTCTCAAAGGACATGAGAATAGTGAACATTTTCTTTTTAGGTGAGTGCAGCGAGTGGATATGGTATGTTCATCACAAATTGCTAAAAGATTGCGTTTGCAAGCCGCAGCGATACATCCAAGTGGTACATTTATGTGGTTATTTTGTAAATGTAATTTTCAACCCTTTTGACATTTATTACTAATGTCAGTTTTATTATCTTTTAGTTATCTTCGTAGCGGACAAATCTATTACCTTTTCGATGTCGATATCATTTATGTGTATTGACTTTTGAACCAAACAGTTTAGTTTATTCTAGCCGTTTTCCCAGGAAAACAGACAATTTTTGAAAGTTTGATTATCTTTTTCAACAGCTTCAATAACACACATCGATCTAGTTCAGATTCTACCAGTTACAAATCTAAGTCAGCTTTCACAGTCCGCTTCCAAATAAATTTTATAGAGTTCAGCTTTTTTATAATAACGATCCATTCCTTCCTTACAACACACAAAGCTGAAATATTGTTGATAAAATGATTCTCCGAAAGTGGAAATCATTATGGAAACATTTTCAGAATATTGTACTTTTTCAATTCCTCGTTCACAATACTCCAAAAATTTCATGCATTCTTGAAAAGTTGAATCAATATTGGGGCGAACATCTTTAGTAATTTTTATGATTAAATCGATAAACATAAGGGAAATTAATTTATTTTATATCACTACACGAAATATTTACATTTAGAATAGAGATCAATTCCAATTGGATCAAATAGCTACGGTGTTGAAATCGGAATCCAATTTTCTAAAAATTGACTATAGCGTCAAACAAAATTCAATTTAACTATGGATAAAGTCAACAGGTTCATAGCTGAATTATATCACTGATGGTTTTGAATTTTTCATTCTTTTTCAAGAGAGATTGTCACCATTCTATGATGAAAGTTGCTTAAAATGTATAATGGGATATTTTAAAATGTGTAACAAAAGTCAATGACAGTAAACTATCGCAGAGGTGAATAATCTTGAAATATTATGAAAATTCGAATCCTTACCCACAAATGTCAATGCTCTATTATACAATTGATTTCTCCAAAAACTCCTCGTATAATTAAAACATTAACGATAAACGTTACTTTTGAATTGAATCGCCCGGCGCGTTCACCAAAATTTGAATTAAATTATTTAAAAACCTATTTTTTATCCTGTGCTGTCGGCTTTACAGTACCAATTTGAATCAGGAAAATGACACTTTACGGTATACTTGTACTCTTAAATTCTCCCAATCCAAAAATTCAGAATGTTTGCCTTTGTTTACAATGTTACCTTGGTGAATTGAGTTAATTTTTATTGTTTTAAATAATAAGAGAATAATCAATTTTTCAATAAAATTGTCAAGTAGTGGAAATTATTCAGATATTCATTTATAAGCATATGATATTCTTTTCCCAAGGGCGGAATAAAAGAAAACTATTTTGGGGGATCGATAAGTCCTAAAACTGATACCTTTCAATTAACAAAAGTTTTTATTTTAAACTTTAAAGATGTATTATGAGCATTTAAGACTTTTATGACCGAAATCATCATCAAATCCAAACGTTATTTTGATATTTCCCTAAACTTATTGTTATCAGCAACCTTTGGACATCTTGTGTACATATTTTCAATGTTAGACCGATAGAAATTAATTGATTCTAGAGTGAAATATTTCTATAAGATATTTTGAACATCAATCAAATTTTTGTCAATAAAAAATGTTGTGGAGTCGGAATAAAAGAAATATTACTTTATTCATTTTCTCCTAGGTTCGTTTTGGACAGTGCAGTCTTGAATTGGAGTGTTGCAGATTAAATATTGATTGACTTCACCAAACCCGGCTTCGCAGTACTTCAATGTGACTCATTTTGCGTTTTGGGTTACCATACAGCACCCAAGTTTCGTCTCCAGGAATCAAGAGAATCTGAATGGTGTCATGAGTTGAGTTTGTCCTCCTCGGACAAATTATGGAAAATTCAAACATTTGCTCTGCTTATTTTGCAAATTTATTGTCAGTGCTCTTGGACATTCGACCATTGTTAATTAAATCAACCAGCTCTGGCAATTACTATCATCTAAAGTACTTGGATAAACATTGCGAGTGATTTGATAATATTATTATACATATTATTTGTAAGTAAGTATATCTAAAAGAAATTAAGGAAGGTCTCCAAGGATATATACATCTCAAGTTTTTCAATATTATCTTATTGAATATTGATATTTTTTGCAGAGTTCAGTATATTCTACCAATATTTAGCATTGTATTTAACTGCAGTTATCATAAAAAGAACGCGATTATCTTCTACAAAACTCGTTCGAGATTGGGTCTTCAGCGAATCAATCAAATTAATTTAATGCAAGGCTTTCAATTCAAGGAATCAATTTCCACTCCAATAATTCCTTTTATATCCGTGAATCTGGACGGTTATGTGGTCGTGACCAAAACAAATTCGCGAATTCATGCAGTGGGAAACTATCTTCGCAAAAAATGTAATTACGAGCTCCATTTAAGAAAAAAATCTGGGTATCAATCAAATGTAATTTTAATGTCATATTCCGAATATATTAAAAAATAACTGAATACAAATCAAAAAATAAAACTATTCATATGTGTTAAGTAAAATAGCTCAAAAAATATTATCTTCTTAAGTGTAAAGTCATTTCTTCACATGTCGTTATTTAATTTGTCATCTCATTGAATATTTCAAAGTCGTTTCAAAGATATTTTAAAGTAAAAGTAACTTTTTTGCCATTTGGGGAAAAGTAGCCGGCCAAATACCTAAAGAACATCGAGCATTGTCTACTTTTTGATTTTCGTAACTGTAATAAGGCAACAGCTGCTGCTATAAGCATTTGCAATATTTAGACATGTGCCTTTATGTTCGTAATTATCAAAGATGGTTCTCTAGGTTAAAATCAGGTTATTTTGATCTCTTACTCTTATCGACATGCTAAGAACAGAGGAAGAAGGCAATCCACGTCAGCCAATCAAGGGAATCTCAAACACACTTACTCAACGTTGATCTATTGTTAGAGCGGTACCATACAGAACCGTTTTTGATCGCTGAATAAGCGTAATTTCACTGAGATCTGGGCACTCTAGATCTGCTGTCCTGAGGAAGGAAACACTTCTATTCGATCCAAAACGTGTATCCACATGTATAGAAAGGTATAAAAGGTTATAAAGGAAAGGTAATTCGAAATTCCTAAATAAGACAACTGGAAAGTCTCGGGGTTAAAGGAAATCGTTTGGAGAAACAGTTGAAGAATTAAAAATGCCTGGACATGGTCAAAAAACCAAAGCGTGAAAGGCAGTGGCTCCTGAGAGTTTACATCTCGAAAAGCGAGGTAGTGTGTTTGGCGGATTATAGGCGAAATTATTCATTTTGAATTGTTGAAACCTGGATTCGGCGATACGAACCACTTTACCCGCTCGATATCGCTAAACCACAACCAATTGATTTCTACCTATGATTATAGTACTGTTTCTTTTGTATTGAAGTATTAAACACTAAAAATACTCCAATTATCTTGGAAACGGATTACATAATTTTTGTCTTTCGATTACCATAGAGATACGAAAATTTTGAAAATTGTATTGTGGCCATCTGCTGTGATTGCCTTCACTGTATGTTTTCTAACTTTACTGTTTTGCTTAGAAAGGTGGATAAAAACATCTAAAGATTTGTCTTTAGCTAATGTTAGTTTTCTGAGGAAAAATTAGAAAGAATTGTGGCATTCCACAAATAAAATTGATCACTTTATAATATATTTTTCGAATTTTTGGTTTATTTTGAGAAATGATTAAGAGTCTTGACAAGGTCTGTGCAAACAAATTTTCTTGTACTATATAAATAATTATTTAATTGTTATAATTGAGCTAGTAAAAACTCTATGTAAAAAAAGACATTTCTCAAATGTTATATGCAATGATTTATCATTTGTCGGTGTTGTTCTGAGCGAAATAATTCTTTTCAAGGTCTTCAACGTGACTGCCTATTTTTTGTCAGTGCCAAATTTAACCTTGAGTACGCTGAAAAAGGAACCCTATTTTCGTGATCTTATTTCCCACGTTGTCCGTTTTGTCTTTATACAAAATGAAATTTAATATTAATCTTTCTCGAATTACCCTGTACTTATGCAAAAAATCTTTTCTTCCAACATCCTCTTGATTAGTTGTTGATTGTATACAAGAGGAGATGAAACTTGAATATCGCGAGAGTGTGTGTTTATTCTACTTTTTAAAAGGTCATTCAACTTTGTCAATAAGTTGCTCACAAATTTTTGGCACTTGATACTACTTTTCGTTTGGTTGATTTCGCAACAAAAAAAGTACTTCAAGAACAGATGTTATAAGAAGTGTTTATTACAGTTTATAAAATGTTATTGCGTCTGTCAAACATACAAGGTGTTGTCTTTTATTATCTTTATAAATCATAATTGATATTATATAGTGTGAAATAAAATTTTAAGTATAGACTGGAGAGTTTTTTTTTTCAACTATTTTTTCCTGTTTCATCGCAAAAATTTTGTGGCAAATGCCCAAAAAAATTCCCTGAAAATCCAGGCAATTAATATTAAGTCCTAGACCGAGGCGAGTGAATATTTTCCCTTAAATAAAACAGAAACTCTAATTTTTCATTTTTAAATTTATATAGCTCAGTAGCATTCCATAGCATCACTTCGACCATGGACGGTTTTTTTTTTCAGAATTGAATTCTCTACAAAAGTGTCCATTGCGGTCAAATCGTAACTTGAAACGGCGAGGTAGTACAGACCTCCAAACTTGATTTTTCCATTTATCTTGTGAATGACGAAAGCCTCCAAAAAATGTAAACAACAAACTTGTAGAGAATTCAATTTTATACAAAAAAGGTGGGTAGCACCAAGTCGGCAAAATCAATAATTCCGTTTATATTTAATGATAGGTTAGAAATTTTGGTAGCTATAATATACTAGCTAAAACTAAAATATCTATCGAGATGAAAGAGGTGGAATGTACGTATGTAATAATTTTTTTTTAATTTTCCATTAAAAAAGTAATTAGTTGAGAAAGCAGTGAAGGATAATAATAAAAGAGATATTTTTTTATAATTTGACATGATTTTCGATAGATAAAAAATACAAAAATTTTACATTAAATACCAATATCAAGTTACGGCTTGACCGCAATGGACCCTTTTGTAGAAAATTCAATTCTGAAAAACAACCATACATGGTCGAAGCGATGCTTTGATAATGTTCTGAGCTATAAAAATCAGAGTTTCTGTTTTTTTTTAAGGAGAAATCTTTACTTCCCTCAGTCGAAGACATAACATTAATATTTAGGGTCCAAACTTTCAGGGAATTTTTTTTGGGTATTTGCAACATAATTTCACGATAAGCCAGAAAAAAAGTAGTTGAAAAGAAAACACCCTATTGGAGACAGAAGGGATCGATAAATTTAAAGAGAAACAAAAATCTGCAAAATACCCGTACCGATCAAAAGGGTTTTAAAGGCACTTTATATGTGCAACAGGTCGCAGGTGTTTATTCTAGCTTCACCCTTGGCTTTCCAAATAAATGTAAAATATTTACAATGAATAGTTTCAGCTGCTATTACTACAGCGGCTCTTGTGAGCAATATAAGATTGGCAGTATCAACTTTCATCTAAAACCTAGATGGACGTAAAAGTATTTACAGAGTCCAAACCATACGATCTTGAATCTGCTGAACCTGAATTGACACCTCTACCAATTAAGTTCCTTCAAAGATTGGATGATGATAAAGTAGAAACGAGTAGCTCACCTGATACAGCAGGCACGAGTTAATGTCGATGAAAACGTATTACTTTCATCGAAGTTTGTGATCATAAAGTGCAGACCTTTAGAATAGACGATAAGGACATTTCAGAAATGTCATTTGATCAAGTAAACCAAAAGCTTGATAGTCCTGACTTAATTATAAAAGGAAAGAGAATATTTTATCAATTTTATATTCAAGTTGACGTTTTCGAGCGCTAGTTTTTTTAAATGTTTATTATGTGCCTTATTTGAATTAGAATAATCCTTAGGATTTGATTGAATATTTCATATATTTGAGAGAAAAGACTAATCATTATATTTATAATTGTTGGTATTCAAATTAATACTAAATAAAGAATTATGTTGATCGCAGGGAGTATAAAATGTTTCTAACCCTTGAGGTTAATTTTGGATATGAATGTTTACAGAAAGTTGTTATTTCTATCCATTTTTTATAAAGAAATTTTGTTTACTATTGATGCGAAGTCATCAAGACTTGAAGTCACGATCAGAACAGTCCCCTGATGCCTCAAAGAGTTCCTTGTCATGATTGGGAAATCGCTAATAACTCGAATAATATAAATAAATTCAATAGGTTTATTTTCCTTAGTAAAGTAATAGTTAATTTTCTTGAAGATGAAAATAATTGCCAGGGTAGCATTTGTATAGAACTTGTTCGAGCTTACAGAGAAATTCCCGTATAATTGTCTGATTACATTATAGATACCTCATCACCCTAACCAAATTATAATATTTAATTTGAAATATAGAATAAATGAAAGTAAATGTGTCTGATTGCTCCTATTTTTCAAAAAGATTCTAGAGAATAAAGTGTGACTAAGCATATGTCTGGTATAATAAAATTTAAATGAGATTTTCATTTTAACCTCAATAAATTTTTCAATAACTGGACTTGAGGAATTTGATAAACTGGTGTATGAAACAGTTTTATCGAAATTTTATTATTATTAATTCGAAAGTATACGTAGCAAAATAGAATTCCAAATGTAATTCAATTAATTCGAATGTGGCACGTTCCAATACGCAGATAGGGTTGTCGATTGCAAGTATGGTACATGACAATTGTAATCAGCCACTCCAACTTTCAGTAGGTGAATAACCTCGATGAAAAACTGCAAGAGTCAATGAACTCCGCTAATAAGACTACGATGACAACCCAAGACGACCGTGTCTTTCACACACCTTCGAAATAATGCCCAACCTTCTGAGCAATTATTACGCTTGGTATTTAACGCAATCGTGTAGTTGATTTATTTATTTATATAATACTATAATTAAATGGTAGGAGAGATATGACTCTGTAATGTAATCATATTATTTGCTTACATAAAGAGGAAACAAAGAAATCAAGATTAACAACCGATTGTTGTGTTTTATTTATTCATATTCAAAAACCATATTTCAAGCTAGTATACACTTTAATGGGCTTCATTAAAGACATTTTACAAGTTTTGTATGATTTAATACTGGAATCCAGTGACGGCTTGAACAGCCATTCTATCCATACATACAAGAGTACTTCGTATTATTCAACAGAAAATAAATTTGAGTTTGAGGATGCGAAGTGGTGCAAGCTTTGTGTTGTTTTTCCTGTATAATTTAGACAGGGAAAATGCATGAAAAATCGTAACAACGATATTTCAGCAATGAATCATATTTACATTACTTTAATTCGCTCTGGTTAGTAGATTTATTAATTATTGTTGCAAACATTGAATTAAACTGTGGGGATTCACATAGACAGAACCAAGAATGATGATAACATTATCTTCTGTTACAATAGGCTCACGTTCAGGTTTTTGTTGTTTTGGAAAAAAAATTTTTAACTGGAGTGTCTATAATATCTATAGATGATTTTTATATCGACATATTCGTCGTAAGTGAAACGTAAAGCATAATGAGGTTTAAACTTCTAATCATGAAAAAGTGTTCATAACAATGACAACAACCCAGCTGTCATTAGAATATATTTTTTTTTTCAAAGCTGTATGAAACTTTGTTTATTGTTTCGAAGTACTTACTAAAAATAAGTAACGTCTAATTAGTATAAGAAAAATCCACGGAACAAATTTTGGAGAAGAACCTTTTTAAGGTGTGAATCCATCACCATTATCCATTTATTCCACTCTGTCGTTATTATCAATGCGATCCTAACCTTAGTCGTTTCTTTTCATCATTTTACTCAACTTCTTTTGATCTAGACTTTCCCCATCTTATTCCTAAGTCATACCTAACCATCAGAAGATAGCTTGTAAGGGTTGATACAACGATGTCTTCTCAGTAGAATGTGGAGTACCACAAGGCTCAGTACTAGCCCCTATTTTGTTTCTTCTGTTTACAAACAACATCGTTTATCTGAACATAAGTGGTAAAATATGTCTATTTGGAGCAACCCTGATCTCACGGCACTTCATAGGACCATATCTAGTGACCTAATCACCCTTAACTCATGGTGCGATTCTAATCTTCTTTGTCTCAATATTTTTAAAACAAAGTTTTATCATATAAAAATACATTTTTGCGTTTTTTATAGAACACCATTATTGACGTCGTTGAATCTGTAAAATTCTTAGGGCTTGTTGTTGGACAATTAAGTTCCACCTGTTTTGCGCTTAGACCAGTTTCCCAGGAACTGAACTTATCCATCTCTACAACAGTTTATTATACCCTTATTAAGTAGCATCTCCCCTTCTGGGGTATAGGTGGTGCGATTCATATGAGCAGATCTTTAAAATACAAAAGAGAACTGTTAGATATTTACACGGAATAAACAGCAGGTCTCATTGTAGGGGCTTCTTTAAAAGATTAAAAATTCTGACTCTTTCTTCCTTATTTATCTTTGAATCCGTTTGCCTAATTCGTAAGCACGCTTCTCCAATTTCAGATTGATCGTTCCACGGCTATCCACTTAGGAGCACGAAGCATGACATTTACCTACCTACTCCACGTTCAGAATTAGTTAAAGGCTCAATATTTAACAATGCAAAAAAAATGGACCATCACTTGCCAATTGAAATCAAATCGTTGTCATCTTTTCCCACATTCCGCAATAATTTGATGGTGTATTTACTGGAAAGTACTCTGTCAAAGACTATTCTAATAATAATATTTGATTCCGGGTATGCTGCATTATGCTTTAATTTTTGCTATGGACTTATATATGACTACTAATTATTATCTTCAATTTCTTATTTCTTAGACGTTTTGATATATTAATGTCTTTATCAAAAGACTTAAAGAAAAAGGGAAACGTCAAAATTTATTTTTCGTTTAAAAATTATCAAAAAAAAACTAATTTTAAAACAGAAAAAACCTAAAATTGTAACATTTTTTTGACAATAAAGCTCCCCCCTTCTTATTACATCTTATTCGTTTTATTTTTATTTTTTAACCTATAGTTTGGAAGTGTCAGTAATCTTTTTCTTCAATCAATTTTTCTTAACTCTCCTTCTTCTCTATTTGTCATTGTTATTGTTTTTTTAATATTTATTTTGGTCTTCTTATTTAGTTTGTTGCTTTTTAACATCTTATTTGCTTCATATGCTCTAGTAGTTGCTCATATTTTTTCTTTCAATTCTTATCTTCTTTCCTCATTAGTGTTAATCATCATTCCTAGATATTTGTAGTTCTGTATTTCATACTTCAGTTTTTATTGTTTTATTTTCAATTCCACATCTTCCAGTCTAGTTTATCTACATTATGTTCTTTCTTTTCGTAAATAAAACTACGCCGTTTGCGTATGTTATTTGACTTTATTAAGTTTCCTTTATTTATATTTGTTAGAATTAATAGATTGAATATAACATTGTAAAAAAGTATCTAATTTTTTTGAAACGTCTAATACTACCTACGGTTTATAACTGCCAAATTTATTCAAAGGGTTTTCGAGATATATAGTATCAAACTTTGTGAAATATCGTGTATATACTCATCAACTCTCTAATTTTGACCTTCACCGTATAAGACTATCGCAAATACAGAAAAATAACTTGCAGTTTTCTTTTCAAACATCGTGAAATCATCAATTAACATTATGTCTCTACAAACATAGAATGTTGGCAAACATTTTTTATTTCGTCAACAATTTTAATAACATGAGCGTATACCTGATTAACATTTTACTACGAATACAGTTTATCGTACACAGTGTACAGTTGTAACTGTTTCCAGTGTTTAACCCACTAATATTAAAGCAGGATGAACCACGTTCTCAACGATAATTGCTTCATTTTAATATGCCGATTGAAAAACGATATTTAACATACAAGGTGATTTATTTGAAAAAATATAAGTAAAAATGTGGTGGCTTAGGTTCATTTTTGTGGAAATAGTCAATAAATGTATCAAGGGATCTTTATTTTTTTATTGGTATCTACTTTACAATCATAATATAATTAATATAACAAAAAATTACTGGCTTTTAGTAAACGGTCAAAATATTTTTGAAGTTATACTTCGAGTATTTTTGTATTAAATAACATTTGTAAAAATATAATTAATATAACGGGTGTAAACTTCTATTTTCACCTAATTAATTAACCTTTTTCTGCGCGCATACCAATGCAACCACGATTTTCTGAAACTTCATTAATATCATATTTTCCAATTTCTGTTTATGGAGGAGTCACAAACAATAAATTCTTCTTCAACAAAACTGTTGATGGTTTATTCAAATTAGTGGATAAATTATTTTAAAAAGCCTGTCCTCGACTTGTAACAGTTTCATTTCATGGTAATCTTTATTATCTCAAACCGTGGCAAGAAATTTATCTGCATGCATGCATGCACTTTTCTTCAAGTCTTCCTTTCAAATGATTTTCTATTAAAATTTTTGATTTCTCTGTAGCTTTACGTGCTGTTTGAAATCATTTCCCTTCTTTGAAACAATTAAATATTATTGTTTTCTGCACACTGCACCCTTGCACCTTTGCATCCTTGCACCCTTGCAAGTTGAAATTAAACTAAACTGTTAAGAATATTTTCGGTAAAACTTGTTGAGAAGAGATTTCTAACATAAAAGAGAGAGAGAAGTTCATTGGATAGAATTTTTTAGGAAATTTTAATAGGAGAAGGGTTTGTTGGAGTGGGCCCCTTATATAGGAATTTTTCCTCTGCAGAGCCGGGATTGTGGTGGTTGCGTGGGGTTGTGAAGATTTAGAATTTTTGGCTAGTAGAAATCGAAAAGAAAGCTTGCAAGTAAAAACAGAATAAAACAAAATTTCTAACCCTTATTGGCCAAAGCTTACGACGCTGCTAAGCAATCTTCAATAAACAGGGCTTTTGGTATTTCCAAAGGTTTTTCTACGGTTCTGTACAGCTTATGGTTATAAAAGATCGAAAACTTGTATTGGCTCAGGTACATTTATATAATAATATTCAAAATGCTCTTAGCATTTCGAACATAAAAATAGACCATATAAATGAACACAGCTTTGCTTCAGGAAATGTCTACCCATTACAAAATTACCAAAAATGAGGTAGCCTCTAAGGCATATCTATCAAAGGACAACGAATGATGCAACTGACACGTACTTAGGTATCTATTTTTGTTAGCAATAGCTATTTATGGATAAAAAGTAGAAGTCTAATCATAATTCATTCAAATCAAAGATGATAAAAGCAATTAGGGATGCGTAATCTCATATTCATCGCTATATTTATCGAAAGAATCTCAATATATTCATGAAACAAGTCAGTAGGAATTAACTAAATATTTTCTGTTACATATTTTAAAACGTAGCCATATTATACATCTTTCAAAAGGATATTTCTAAATTGTCTTGTTTTCGGAAATACATCGATCTATTTGAAATCAATTTTTCAAATTTGCTATTATTAAAGAAAAAATGAGTTTTATTAGGGCGGATTTTTTTTGTTTTATTTTTTAGATCTGTAATAAGAAGTCTGAATTAACTAGCCGTTAGAGTGATTTTAATGATGCTTAGAAGAAAAGTAACTATCGAAAAGTCTTTTCAGGCTATTGGGCTACTCGAAGCCAGGTCAATACAAATTGATCGGTTCCAGAAAATTGAAACTGTTGCCGAGACAAAGTAATGGAAAATTCTGAGTAACAACCGCTATCGATGATCGTTACTTACAACTTACTACTCGTAGAAAACCCCTGAAAATTGTCTGAGTCTTGTTATGAATTGTTTTCAGGTAATAGACGCTAACTAATACGGATAAATCCCTTGTGTCAACGGTCTGTCATTGAAATTTGCCCCTTTTCCATTATATACAATTATTGTTTGAGTTGGCAAGCCATATAGGGATCAAGTAGTACCCAAAATACTGCCATAATTTCATGCCATGCCGCTATAGATCCGCAATTTTCTATTGATTATAACGCGAAACCACATCGAGTTGCGATAATTTTCGAAAAAATAGAAAATCAAAGTTATCTTTATCTACTGCTTCCACCCAGGTCGCGTGATCTAAATCCCATAGAGCATGATAGGGATCAGCTACAAATAAATAACCAACCTCGACCTCAATCTTAGACCAAATACCATACGGGAGTTTTTAAGTCTGCCTCCTCAACTTTAGGCAGAAAATTTATAGGTCAACTTGGATAAAAGCACACACAGAAAATGAGCAGTTTTTTGAACATTTCTTTTTATTCAATTTCTTGATAGATTCTTTTCTTTTATTATTCCATATTACTACTTTATTCAATTATTATTATACTATGATTAGAAAAAAGATTCTATGGTTCGTTTTTTGTTTTAAACAATCAACTAACATATACTGTGTTAAAAAATTTGCTCATATCATAAATCTTAAAATAATTAAAAATCTCACGATATAAAAACCAAAACTGTAACTCTTGTGTTTAGTATTTGATCCACAGTGTATCCGGAATGGCCTACAGCGTGAAATCTGCATACTATCTCATGGCTAATCGAACTCGTTGCGACTATTAATACGTGACACCATCACCAAGCAACAAGAAATAAGAATAAAAACATGGTTGCCAACTTGAACTAGGCAATAAATTGTATGGTAAAATCAACATTTGAATCTATTTTACACCATGACATTTGAAATAAATTATATGCTTACATGATCACTTCCTACTTTTAACTTTATTATACTATTCTTCAAAGATACGGTATTGAAAATTGAAATTTTGCATTATACTAAGCTAAATTTGTAATATTTTCCAAATTTTATTTACTAGTAAGCGCATTCATATTAAAAATTGGAGTAAAAAATGTAATTGCCTTGAAAATAGCAACAATTAAATATATTAACATCAAAGCTCCACAATGCGATAAACAAGGAAAACCTTCCCTTTGCATATTATTAGATCTGTCGAAAGCATTTGAACAATCTTTACTAGTGGATACATTAGAGCATGTAAGAATGAGAGGAACCTATTTGTATCATAGGAAACAGTCCATTAAAAAAGTTAGCAATTAAAAAATGGTTACTTGTGGCGTTCCACAGGGCACAGTTATGAGATCAGTATTATTTATATTATACTCTCCCTAGATAGCCAAGGGCTAGCACAAGTTTTATAAATACACCTGTTGAAGCACGTTGAAAATAAAAGTCGCATCAGTTTTCCAAAACAGTCTGAATTGGTTCGATTACAAATGCCTAAATATGAATTATCCAATCAATTAAATATTTGGGATAACACTCGAAAGGCATTTAGAAGATGGGAGACGCTGAATACATAAGTATTCGAAAGCTCAGAAATATATTAGAGTTAGTACACTTTGGTGTTTAATTTTCTACAATACCACTACGAAAACTATATATATATATATATATATATATATATATATATATTGTTGTCGTTAAAGAATAAATATTATTATAATAGGATTATATAACTAACTAATTTACCCTTGCTGATGTTTTCAATGGTCTTGGTGTTTCTCTCTCCTAAAAATATAATAATTCCCATGGCAACGTTCCGTTGATCCTTCCAAAATATGAATTTTCAGAATATGCATCAGCTCATTTGTAGTTCTAGTCAAAAAATTTATAACTTAACACCAGGAAATAACACAAAATAAATTAATATATTTGTAGACATCGGAATTATAAACTTTTTGTTGAAATTTCTAATGAAAAACTAGCATAAATACTGAAAAATTAGAAAAAACGTGCTTATGGAATATAAAGTACTTACAGTGACAAAAATTTCAAATATCATGGCTAAACTGCTAAATCAAAGTTTTATACAGAACAATGAATTGTAATTTTGGGCAGAAAGGGCTTTTGGTGCTAATCTTAAGAAAAACAAACTTTCTCTTTCTCAATGAAGAAAAAATTACCAAAATATTCAAAGTACATACACCAGAGGTTTTATTTTAAACATTTATCTTGTTTGTGTTGTTTTATTGGCATCCTTTATCTGGTAAAAGATGTCACAAAGGTATGTTGCCATATATAGTGGGCACATTACCAGTTAAAGGCTCACAGAAAAGCGCAAGGCCAAAAAATAATTGGTTCGACAAACCTGAACAAATTTACAGATCAGAAATTAAAGAACATCAGAAACAAAAGTGTACTAGTATTATCAAAAATTGACCAAATAAGTAGCCTCAAATCAAATATGAAAAATTCAATCGAATAAATTGAATTTTTAACGTATTAGTAAAAAAAATACGGAGTGGAAAGAACCAGTTAAAAGCAGTTTATTTAGAGCTAGAAACAATATGAAAACATAAAGAGTACTGTGACTCGCCATATTCTGTTATTATTTAAAAGAAATTCGCAAGTTTATATAGAATTTCATGAGAACTAGGAGTTTTAGGATAAGTTGCAACGTTGTACGAAACTTTGAAGATGAAGACACAGACCAAACCACCGGTCTTCGTGGAGACACAGCTCCGGGTATTGTGGTACCGCTTGTTTGGTGCGGTGCCAGTAGGTCAGTAAGAACACGACATATTAGCATGGCTTGATACCATTGCGTAGAGGTATCCATCGTTGCCATATTCTTACAATTTCCGGAAAGTCACTATTAGAGAAAACTAATAATCATTTAGGAATTGTATCATCAATTTGAATTATTTGAAATTTTAAATACTTTGAAAGACTTCATTCGCTAGATTTTTTGTAACAAAAGTAAATCTTGTAAAAGAAGTTAACAAATGTCTAAATCGAAGAATGTGGTACCCTTTAACAGCTTAAAATGTTATATATCAATAAAGTAGAGTAACAAATGCATCATCTTTCCACTTTCTTCCCAGCTTTATTTCGCAGCTGTGGTAATATATGTCTCACATAAATAAGCACTGACCCAAGAATATCTAATGAAATAAATAATATCAATATGTAGGTTAACATCATTGCAAAGCAGATGTCGTATTGCTATGCTACAATTTTTGTAAGAGTCAAGAAGATAAAACAAATATAATATGAAACATTGAGCTGAAGAAATGAAATTTTATTGAATAATCACAAAAGCTCTGTCATAATGAACTCAAATTCAAATGTCGAAAGTGAGACTCTGATTTGTTGGCTAGCAGATGCAATAGTTTGTTTTTCAAATTTATCTTACCCAACATAGAAAATGGAATTAGTGAAAAGTAACCTTAATACTAGCATAGTACGTAGAACTATTGGTTTCATATAGTAAATTTTTATGCACTTGTCAGTGACAAGTCTCAACAAGCTTTACACAAAGTTTCAAAGTGCTGCTTTGATCCATTTTATTATAGAGGAGCTCAACGACCACTCAGTCAAGTTATTTTGAGAAATATCTCGAATTCAGTTTCGCGCTATTTTCACTGAAGCTCTTTCCAAGGCTATTGTACACGAATGTGGCTTCAATTGAACACCCCTGATCTATCCCCGTCCAAATAGACATTATGAAAAGTGTGTGGAATCAAAGGAAGAATATATTGAAAAATAATAACAGTTTTTTTTATTCATGACTTTTTTTTATATGTTAGGCTAAGAGCTTGATTATATAAAAGATTTAGATCTATGTATTTACCTGATCCCCGTCTATAAAATTCAGGCAGTTGGAAAGGAACGAAATATGTAAATACGTGGAAATGATGTTTTTCGTATGGGTATTGTGGTATGATTTGTATGCACTGTTTAACCTCGAAACTTTAGTTTTACAATTTGTTATACTTAAATTTAAAAATTATATCTACGAAAACTTCATCTGCTTTTTGTTGATAATGCTGTTAAATACTTTGTTTGGGTCCACCGTGTATTAAAGGTCTGTTATATGGCATTATTTATGATCGTTGAAGTTCATTGAACCAGTGTAATGGTCCTAAATGCCAAAATATACATATCGCTAAAAAGTCGTGTACTGGTTCAACTTTCCAAAACAGCTCAGTTAAAGGTTATGTTTTGATTGGTTGGTCAATATCAGTGGCGGGCTAATTTAATACTTAAATTGAATAAAGTCTTGAAGAAAATACTATTATTCTGTTACATATGGAATATTTTCTTGTTTTGTATGTAAAATTAAAGCTAGAAAGCTAAAAAAATGTACATTGGAGAATACATGGTCAAATCAAATTTGAATCAAACTAGTGCAATTGGTCTGCGCGCGTGAATCGCTACTTTTGTTCGTGATCGTGTAAATTATGAACGCCATATCTCAATTAGTGTGTGTTTTTCAGCTGTTTATTTGTGCGAAAAGTTTTCCTGTCGATATTGACTACGAAAAAAATTTAAGCAACGAGTCGTTCATCCATGAATTCTTTCCAGAGGGCAAAATATACTCAATAACATAAGAAAGAATAAATCTTAACTTTTATATTTCGTAACAGGATAGCCTTACATCATAAATTAAGTGATATTTGCCTGATATTTTATTAACATGTTCTCAGAAAACCATTGAATAGACTACTGTGTGCTTGAGCAACTTCAATTGCTGGATGAACTACGTCAAATTCAGGGAGTTGAGGTGCAAACAGACGCTGTTCCATTATATGAGTGTTATCTTTATAAAAAACTACCAGTGCCTCTGATTTGGACAAAGTAGTTGATATCAACAAAATAATAATCAACATAAGTACCATAAGCAATTGCGTCAAAAAAAAGTATTCCAATAGTTCTGTGCACATCACTTTCAACAGCAAACTCTTTCTAACTGAACAATTTTACACCATTTTGTCTATCAGTGCTGCCGTTCTCTGCAGGAAATTAACTCATACTAGCAAAATAATTTAGTGAAGCTAGTAGCCCGAACCCTATGTACAGGGTTGCGGAATAGAACGTGCATTTATTAAGTATAGGATAAAAAAATAAATACATAAGGTATTGTTGAAATAAAAGATACGATTAATAGGTAATTAAATGAAGTTTATTTTTTCAAAATAACATCATCTAAATAACGGCCCTCTCGAAAACGGCACTCCTCTAAACGCGAACGCAGATTTACGAAAACTCTTGTCAATAAATCTGGGGTGATTGATGCCATTTTCTGGTGAATATTTTCCTTTACCTGACTGATATCCCTTATATTGTTCGTGTAGACTTTATGTTTGAGGTGTCCCCACAAAAAAATCTAGAGGCGTCAATTCAGGGCTACCAGGGGGCCAAGGGATATCATCTCTTTTGGAAATTAGTCTTGCAAGAAACATCTGTCTCACAGCCACCATAGAGTCATTTGACGTGTGTCAGGTCGCTCTGTCTTGTTGGAACTAAGTTCACGTATTCGCTATTCTCGATCAAGCGAGTTCTGGAGTCAAATATCCCTCTAACATCGCAACATAATAGCCGGTGTTAACGGTGATGCTTCGTTCTCGTGAAAGTGGAAAATCGACTAAGCATTTCTTCAGCAAATGCCAACCTTGCTCCAAAGTCGGTATATTTTAATTCCTGTGTTAACTGGAGCTTATAAGGATGCAGTTCAAGATCCAACTTCAAAATTCGCTGTGAACTTCGTCGCAACAAGTTTAAACATTTAAACATTTACTCACAATCCTAACTTGTATTTGGATAAGGAACATTTGGGTAAACAAATTTAATGGGAGCGTTGGCTTTACATGTTTTCAGAGGTTTGGATAAATTAGACTCATAATTTTAGTTTACCTTCAGTCTCTGAATATGCTAACTTGGTTAAGAGCATCGGACAGTATAGTGGTGGTGTAAACAGTGTTCATTATGAATATCGGCAACGGTTCCAGAAATTCCAACTTAGGCTCATAACTTTTTAAGTTTCAAACATGACATTTTCATTTGTTAGTTGCTAATTACTTTACTTTTAATTATATTTATACGAGAGAAAGTTTGCTCTTACGAATTTGTCAATCCGAAGATAGTCAACACTCAAATGCCAACTTCTTCACTTGTAGCAATCTGAAATACTATTCCATGCGATGAATATAAGAACCTAAGCTCGCGGCATTTCTTTTAGTACTATCTACTTTTGTTGCGTTACATAGATACATTTCTGGACTTGCTTTTCAACGCTGTAAGCTGTAAATTTTCCACTCAATAAATCTGCACAAAACTTTTTAAATCCATCAATAGCATTTCTATGTGGCTGAATGTAGAGTTCGTTACTATTTGTGTTGAGAGGATTAACAATGAATACTAGAGTGGTTTTGTTGGTTTTGAATTGCACAGCATATTTATGTTTGCAGTTGCTTTGAAAATTTAAAATGAGGTAATTTACCTCCCTGAATATTTTCTGAGGAAAGACTTAATTTTTCTACAAAATCATAGGCTGGTTTTCCCTTTCCTTGCAATTTTAAATGTAGTTCACTTAGTTTCGCTGCTTATCCACCATAAATTAAAATTTTGCAATCTTTTATAGCTCTTTTAGGACGATTAATGCCTTTTTTATTTACGAATGTATTTATTTCGTTCCAACACAAAGCAAAACAACAACTTACCATTGGAAAGCCATCGCCCTTTATTATGAACATTCTACAATTCTTTTAACTGGCAGAGTAGATGGTAGAGTGCTTTTGACAAGATGCTATTAACATTTTTCATTACCAAATTCATAACCTCAACTATTTTGGCCAGCAATATTTGGACACAAAGCGCTTCTTGGTGTATTATGCAGTGAAACTTTGTGGTTAATATTGCTCTGAAAGATCGTTGTTTTCCATTCATTTTTTCCTATCATACCTCCATCAGTTGCTCATCGTTAGCAAGTGATAAGGCAGAAGAAAGTTACATTTGAAGACATTTAAGCTTTTCTATATCGTACTGTTTCAGCGAATAATGGCAAATCTTCGATCTTGCTCAAGATGTGTGGTATGTTCTTCAGATATATGTATGAGACAATCCTTGTGAAAGTAACTCGGATCATTTTCATTGTTGTTTGGAAACTGATCAAATTATTCGGGTCGTAGGCATATGATAGAATCCTGGTAGAACGGAAGGTAAATGTGACGGGTTGTTTCATTTGTCTATGGTTTTTTTATCGTTAACAAATATTAAAAATATTACAGAAAATAATTTTTTGTAACTTTTTACTTCTCAGACTTTTTTATATGTTTTTCTTGACAAATCGTCTTGATTTTAGTTCTCTTTGGATAGAAAGTCAGTTTAAAACAACTAGAAACTAGATTCTTTCATGAGTAAGACAATACATTACAAAATATTTTGTGACATTGAACAATAGGTAACTAGAGTAGTAGTACCAATTTAAATGTATACGCATATTACGCACTAGAATATGCGTAACGAGATTTCTACAAACTTTCAGTTTACTATGTATTTTGAATATTTTTGACATAGCATACCACGCAATAAACGTACACAAAATATGTGAGATTATCAAGTTGATGTTGTAATAGTTGCAGAATAAAAATTCTTTCATAATTCTATAGTCGTAAATTGTTATTTTTAATGTCGAAAGGTTAGCAACAATTAATGAAGTAATGTCTTCGGTATTTTCTGAATACGCCTCTTAATGCATTAGCTTTAAAGTAGTTCTATTCTTACTGGAAAAAGAAAGAATACGATAAAAGTAAAAAATAACAAAGGATTCTGTCGTCTTTCATAATTAAATTACTAAGATGTATTTTTTTATTGGAATTGTATGTAAATTTTTGTAGCTCTTCAAAAAATACTTCGCAAATTTGAAGAAATAATTTAGCCACAATTCACTTTGGTTGAAGAGAATTGTTTGCATGGAATAACTGGCTCCAATTTCTATTCTCACCATCTATTGGATTTAGATTTAAAAAACCCATACAGTCGATTGTTGTTTAGGTTTATATGCATAGATCCATGATTTGTTGCCTGTCGTGATCTTATAGACAACTTTTGTTATTTCTTTGCATCAATTGAGACGAGCTTTTTTGTGCGATTTTAATTATGCAAACAAATCTTTTTACTTTGATAGCGAAATGTTGTAATGCAATATTGGATCTATGCGAGTGGAACTAATGCCCAAATATGCTTTAATCTTACGGTATGTCACATGATGATCGTGCAATATCAGCTTATGCAGAGCATCCATTTTATTCGGCAGATAGCTGTTGGTTTAATTCACGTTGAAAGTCATATAAAATCATCACGCGAAAAGATTCGTGATTTGATTTCATTTTTGACCAAGATAAATGTTCCAAGTCTCTGACTAAATCCAGGTGAAACCATCAATGGAGAAAGCTACTGAACCCAATTAATCCGTTTAAAGAGAGCAAAACGCCCGGAATATGCGACCAGACACAAGGCAATAATTTTCCATCATGACAACGCTCGACCCTACGTTGCTATTCCGGTTAAGAACTATTTGGAAAACAGTGGATGGGAAGTTTTACCTCACTCGCCTTATAGCACAGACCTTGCCCCTTCTGACTACCATTTCCGGTTACGGTCGATGCAGAACGCCCTCACTGGAATACGGTTCACATCAAAGCAAGATATAAAAAATTGGCTTGATTCATTCTTGGCCTCTAAGACAGTGCAATTATTTTGGAATGGTATCTACAAATTGCTAGGAAGATGGGAAAAGGTCATAGCTTCAGATGGGCAATACTTTGAATAATACTATTGTGTATTATGTTTTTCTTAAATAAACGTTCAAATTTTGAAAGAAAACCGCACGAATTAAGTTATAAACCACAATATTTTTTTTTCTATAAACTACCGTTCGGAATATATTACTTTCTAGGGCAGGTATGCCGTCTTCAGGGCCAAACTTTACAAGCACTGAGTCACACTTAACTGTGGCACGTACAAAATTTTTGTGCATCACTAGAATCACTTCAGAATATTGGTTACTTCTTATTAATAGTTATAATAACATTGCAGTTAGGTAAAGTGAAAAGTTATGGTGAACGTAATTGAGTAGGTTTTTGTTTGAAGATCCAAAATGATTTTATATCAGATTTAAACCTTTCATATTCTACCAGTCAAATATGTGTTATGCTAAATTGAATACTTGTCAATTTTTCTCAATAATTAATCCAGTTCCTAAAAATTTTGTTGTTGTTTCAGTTACAGTTTCAGTAATCCCAACCGAAAATGAAAATTATCACAACTAAGAAACCGAATTGTTTACATTTTTTTCATTATTGCTACGAAAGACACTCATTCAGTTAAGGTTCATATTAACGTCTCATTTTACGAATTTCATCGAGGGAAAGTACGGGAACTAGCAGACAGTTCGCATTTCAAAAAGTACCTTACATCGTATATTAACTGAAAATTCGGACATGTGAAAGCTGTACACAAGATGGGTGCCACGTTTGTTCATAATGGAACAAAAACACCGTCGAGAAGATGTTTCCATCGAGTGTTTGGCAATATTGGCAAGTATTATGCGAAATTATCTTTTGGGCGGAGGAATCGAACAAAAACGGCCGCATTTGGTTAAGAAGAAAGTGTTGTTTCATCAAGACTATGCACAAGCTCACACATCTGTTATTGTTAGGGCCAAAATTAATAAATTAAATATTAAATTACCACCTCATACATTCTATTCGTTTTCAGACATGAAAAAATGGCTCGGTGGTCAAAGATTTTCCAACAATGTGGTGATGTCGACAGTTAATGGCTATTTTGAGGAGCTTTCTTATTATAAGAAGGTTATCGAACTTATTGAACATCACTGAAGAAAATGTATGGAGCTAAAAGAAGATTACGTTGAAAAATCAATAGATTTTTCTCCAAAACTTTTGTTTTCTTTGTCGGGCAATGTACTTCTGGGATATTATTAAAACAAAGCAAAAACTTTGTTGGTGAATATGAGACATAGTTCATAACCTCAAATTAACGAGATTTGTTAAACCCAAAGTTATAAAATACAGTGTATTGGTTTCCAAAAGTGTTCGTATCTGCCTTAATAGGAATTCAAATTTCAGTTTTCCAACTTAATATTCATAAAAATATTTACCAAGTAAAAAAAATCTGTCTGTTTAAAGTAAACGTATAACGTAAAAGTTATAAATAACAAAAAGACCTTCCAAAAATATATCTTCAGTATGTAAACTGAACAGAAGGTAAAAATGTTTAATATTTTATTTCAGAAATAACCCTTTATTGAAGAAAACCTTGAAAACTATAATTTGAATAGCTTAAATTGTACAAAATGAAGTAGATTATGATCTCGAATCAATAAAATGATTTGCTTGAATGTATCTCTGTAGAATTTTCTAATAATAGCTAAACATTAAAATAGAAATATATGAACAAGTAAATTGAAACTGTGTGGCGAATATTTTAATCAGGTTGGTCGTAATTATTTCCAATTACTTGTTTGAACAAACGATATGTGAACAGTTTTTCGTCTCGCTTGTTGTTTTCACTAAACGACTAACTAAAAATGGGGTAAAATATTTTTTTCATCAGAGTCGTTCGTGATATTAACCCTTTTTCGGATGAACCACCCAGTCAAGCTCCTACAAATGGGAAACCATCCCGCAGCAACGCACCAGCAAAAAGGTGAACGCACCATATTCCGGTGAATAGCCAATACCCTGAATCCCAAGCAGAGCAAAATAGAAAAAGAAATAACCGGACTAACAGGTGATATTTGAGTTCTCTGGTCCGGTGTCAATGACCCGGTGGGTGCTCGAGACTCCGGCGGTAAACACCACACAACGGGCAGTGGGACTTTCACTCTCATAGGTAGATGATCCGTGGTGGTATTTGGATTATTGCGATTTTGATGATATTATTCGATTCGATGAGATATAGGACGACCACTTTTAATCTACCAGGGGATTCGGAAAAAGTATTTAGTTTGGAATATTTTTTTATGATTTGAAATAACTTGATGTTGATAAATAGTTTGGTAAAAATATACATAAGAGTATTACTTAATTACAAAAGATGAAAAGTTTGGAAAATTCAAAGCCATTACCTTAAGCATTTTTAAATATATCTTGAAAAAAAATATTTTCATATAAACTACGGAGAAAATATAGGGGAATAGCAGAACTTCATAAAATTAGGAACTAGAAGCTAAACTAAAGAATGAATCATTAATAAGAACAATTAATATAATAAATATAAATAATAATAATAATAAATATAATAACTGAAATTAAAAGAATTTACATTCTGAGAAAATAAGAAACTAAACTTCCGTGCAAAAAGATCGGCCCACTGTAAACTTTTGACTAATTTTTTATCAAATTATTCATCAGATCCAGAAAAAATATGCGTAGCAACCGGTAAACAAATGAAACATGTTTGTTTGGTGATTGTAACAAAAATAACAAATTCGTCAATAATTAAAATAATTGCGTTTGCAACAGAACTTTCCATATAATTTCAATAGCGTTCGAATGTGTTAGTTTAATGCATATTATACCACAAAAGCCGCCCAAGTTATTGCTTTAATCGAAAATAGACTTGGTCAGCGAGCTGTTGCTGGATAATTGGACATGATCAGCGCAGCAGTTCGAAGAGTGTGCCTGTGCTATGAGGAAACTGGATCCTTTCATATGTGACCTGGAACAACGATTCAAAACCGCTTTTGTGTGTCTAAGAAATCGTAACCTTAATGTCGATCAAGTGCAACGACAACTCAGTGAGCCTACAGTAAAAGCCTAACCCCTAAAACACCTGCAATAGGTCCAAAACTTATTCCAACTCTTCAGCAAGCACACCTCCTTTTTGCACAAAATTATCTGAATGGGAAGTTGGAACAATTGGGATCTGATCACCTCAGATGAGACCAAAAGTATACCGAAGACCAAGATAGCGATTTTCAAATTGTTGCTTTGAAGAACGGAGGTTGATTCTGCATGATCTATTGGAGCACGAACCGACCCTGTATTCATTCGTAGGGGTGACAGTTTTCATGGAAGAAAAGGTTTAACGGCTGCAACCGCAAACTGTCAGAATCGTGCAAGATTACATTGCAGAAGTCGTTTTTTGGGTTATGTAGTAGCCAGCATTTAGTCCTGACCTAAATCTGATAAAATATTTATGGGATGAGCTAAAAAGAAGAATTTGAGCTAGACTAAAGTGGATCCCAGAGTTTATATTTGCAGTAGAAGAAGACTGGCTTAACATGCCATGAGAAACAATAGCTAACTTGATCAGATCTACACCTAATAGTATGAGAAATGTTATTTGGGCAAGAGAAGGTCATACCAATTATTAAGAAATTAAGCGTTAGGTTTTAAATTGTCAATGACAAACAGCAAATTTTTTTGATGTGATTAATAATTAAAAAAAAAACATATAGTTAAAGTCAAAAGTTTACAGTGGACTGATTTGCACGCAAGTGTATATTTATAAATACTTTTGGCTGTTAAAAATTGTCAACTCGTTGAAAAATCTATTGGTCAATGAATGTATTACTAGTCTTTTAACTTACAATATTCTAAATAAATAAAGGAGGATATATATTTCAATAATCCTAGATACCTACAGAGATACCTAATTTTCTTATTGTACTTTATTCTTTGAATACTCTGAATAGGTTTCGTACCAGCGTATTCTCAGATGCACTTATCATTTGGTTTGATATTTATAGGTTTGTTTAAATTGCACCTAGTCTAACACACATTTTTTATAATCTGTGTATAATCTCTCAGAGATAACTATTAATTGTATTTAAGGATTTTTAGATATTGTAGCATAACATTTTGAGTTCTTTGTTTTCCGTTTTTTTGCTCGTTCCTTGATCTTAACCTAATCAATACATCAATAATAATCATGAAGATTATTTCGGAGAGCTTTGAGCTAGTTACCTTATTTCTGTAGTTCTTTCGTCGGTCTTAAATATGTTTCTATAAATGTCGAGGTAATAACAGTTTGCTAATAATTGCTATGGGGATTTAGTTCTCTTTATGTTGAAGTGTGATTATATTATTTATATTGTTTTGAAATTGAAGTATTGTCTATGATGTGATTTTCCAACTTTTCTTCGTCTTTCGTCATTTTATCTAAGAAAAGAACATCTGTTAAAGTATTTGATTAGCATATAATCGTTAGATTCAAGTTTTGAAGTGGAACATAGCGTATATGTAAATGAATTAAAACTCACATAAACATAAATTAATAAGGATATCCTCCATCCATTGCAAAAGTATTTTACTGTTCTCGCCGATATCAAAGCAAAATAACGGGCAACTGAACTACACTATTAAAAATTATTTACTTATTTTTAAAAGCATATTATACAAGAATTTAATCACTACTTCAGTTGTTATCCAAATACGCAACTTTGAAACAAAATTGTTAATTAAATACATATCTAATTATAAAAAAATCTAATCTCTTTATTTAAAATTTTCATCGTTTTCAATTAATCACGGAAAGCCACAACTTTTTTACACATACCTAGTATTCCTATTGTTTTAGAAATACAGAAAACCAATTATAAAACTATATTAACATCCATAGAAGCAGTGAAGAATATTTGTTGTTATGTCTTGTGTTCTGATTATCTCGATCTCTTAAATTTTTTAAAGATATAAATTTCACATTTTTCAAGAAATTACATGGTTCAGATCCATCCTTCAAGAACTCTCAATTAAGTACCATTTCAACATATATTAACCGCAAACGTTCTAGTACTCTTTTGTGAAATCAAATTCTTCAGTGGCTCCCCTTGGGACATTTCTGAGCGCATTAGTATCTCCAATCCTCGCAGTTCAATAATACAATCACAAAGACCTTGATGTCCGACTTGAGAACAAGATTTTCCAGTGGGAACTCAAAAGTTGAATCGTAGCTACAGATCTCAATTTATATCCAGTATCGTTTTTGGCACTCACTCAGCACATTGTAAATAATCTGTTACTTTGTAAGGGCCTGTTCGGTAGTTTTTGAATTTTCGAACATATTTGTACATGTAAACTTTATCACAATATATACCGATTTTAACATTTCTTTGGAATACCTTTCCAACTTGAATCAAAGTATTTGCTCCAAATCCATGTTTCACGATACAATCTCACTAAATAGAATTAACAAGAAGAAACGTGTCACTGCTTGTCTCAACGTAATAAGGTATGAAATTGCTTTTATAAAATCATTCGTCATAATATTATTTATCACATCGTTTTTGATCATACTTTGTTTTCGTTGAACTGTAACACAAAATGGAACATTTACTAATTTTCGAAATACCCTTGTACGATTAGCATTTTAAAAGTGTACTAACTGCTAACCAAAGCGGTATCGCTTTCGTTTTCAAAGGTAATTGATCGATAGAAAACACACTCCTAGATTAGCTTCCAATCGAATCGTCGAAAAACACATAGTGATCGATTTGAAAATTAATTTGTGGTCAAAAAGACACCGGTACTTTTATCTTCCAGGTGTGCACCGTAAGCAAATTTGTTCTCAAATAAAATTAGTTAATTATCGTTTTTTGATACCAATTAATTTTTTTGTAAATATTAACAGTTAATCTTCATTTCGTTGAATTGAAGTGAATAAATAATATAACTTTTTGTCTTCCAAATTTTGAAACCAACGATTGAACAAATAGGACATAATTAATTTATTTTGAGACATTTACCGAATAGAAAAGCTTCTCGGAAGTGCTAATGAATGTATACAGAGTGAGTCTTAAGTATGGAACAAGTCCATTATGTCATAACCAACTGATATTCAAAATTTTAGGTTTGTGAGAGTTTCCGTAACCGACTGTTCAATAAGGTCTATTAGAAATTCATATATTCTTATTTGTTCGAAGTATTTTTTGTGGAATGGGAAAAGAAAAAACGTGATTTGGGAGGAAGTTGAAATTAGTAACATAAAAGTTTTAAAAACGATCCATGTGAGGAATGAAGAAAACGTGTATCAATACTAGGAAACATAGCAAGAATATATTAGGTAGCTGACACATAGATGGCGCTACTACTATTAAATCCTTATGATTTTCAATTATCTCTAATATTTAAAAGAAACGTGTATAAATTTAACAGCGGACGCCTTAAAGAGACTATCACCGACAAAAACATCATAGTACTCCACAAAATAATTGGGGATAACCATAAAGTGAAGCTGTTACTCTAAAAATATGAAAGGAACGTGTTAAATATATAGTGAATTAATATACGAAAGCTCTTTTCAAAATGGGTAAAGCGCGAGCTCACAGTTGTCCAAAAACCACGGTAATTGATGATTGCGAGCAGTGTTTTGAGCTATTCAATATGTGGCAGCATGGCACCATCATTTGACTTCGCAGTTCAATCGACAATCAATCGAGTGAAATGAATGAATCGACGCGTGAAAAGACTGGCAAAATTTTAGGATGCGCATGGTATAATATTCATCTACTATCTTAAAAAGTATAATCCATAAACATAATAAATGATTACGTAGCCTTATTGGTGAATTTGAGGGAAAAAATCGGGTGAAAACATCCCTTTTTAACGTAGAAGAAAGTGCGGTTTTATCATGACAATGCATCGTGTCACAACTCAATGAAAACGATGGCGAAATTGCATCAATTGGGTTTAGAATTACTTCCGCATCCACATTATTCTCCAGATATTGCTCCTAGCGACTTCTTCCTATTTTTAGATCTCAATGTTCGCTTCTATAAAAAAAGTTCACTTATTAGAATATAATTGAGCAAGATTGTCAATTAACCCAAAGAGATTTGGTAGAAGCTCTAGGCAGTGTGAGCAATATGATTGAAGCCTTGAGTTACAATCTGTGACGCCTTTAACTTTGAAACACAAACGATTTTGGGAAGGAACGATTTTGAAAACATCGAGCATTGTTTTATTACTATAAATGACACTTGAGTTCACATAACACTGAATCAAAACAATGGGCTTAGAAAGGGTGCAAAGCCTGAATCTTGCTTTCAAAGCGAAAAGAAGATGTCAACATGAGTTTTTTGAGATGCATCTTTGTACTGAAAAAACAATAAATTCAGACTAAATCTTATGAATCAATTGAATATAAAAATTCAAAGAAAACAACCTGGTTTAGGCTAGAAAAAATCACATCTGATCTGGCTACATCTAATTTCTGGTAATTCACGCGTGCAAAAATTTATGAAAATCTATGACTAGAGTAGTTTATTTAGGGTACAGTGCATTGAGCAATAAAATGCCTTTCAAAGAACTATGGATAAAGGAATGTAAAAATGAGTACCCGCATAGTAATTTATGGCAAGATATAATTACAAATTTTGCAGTCATTCGTCGAATTGACATCAAAAACTTATTATTATAATATATGTTAGTTAAATGAATATTTATTCGTATAATTAACAACTCATTTAGTTGTAGAATTATCAAAATTGTGAATAAATAAATAGTTTCGTCATATATGTAGAGAGGAATTGAAAAACTAAATTATTTCTATTGCTAGTTAAAAAGGTATCGACGAGAGGGATCAGCTGATTGCCAAATAAATGTGACGTAGACGAGCTACCGGTACTACGACTTTATGTATTGGCCAGGACCGGACTATTAAGCATTTCTAAATTAGTTTATAAACAAATAATATAAGATTATTCCGTTACCTAGCAATTAGAAGTAGAAGGCAGTTTACTTGAACACCTGAATGAATCATAATATAATAAGAATTGATCGTTTCCTCATGAAATTTGAACATTAACAATAATTGAATTGAACAATAACTTTTTATTTTCATAAGTTAATTGGTTTTAATTTCTTGATTTATATTCGGATTTGTCAGTGTCAACAAAACTTGTATATCTTTCTAGAAACTATTGCGAACTTATCTACTTTAATGTAGATATATTTGGAAGTATTATAATTTTTAATAAAGGTGTAATTCTTTACTTATTAGACATTTTTCTTTAAAAAATTACTATAGAATTTATTTTCCAATCATAGAATTTTCAAGACACTTCTTATCGTATGCAGCTGTAACTAGTTCGATGTTATCATTTAGTTTACCTCTAGTTATGAATACTATCAAATAAGACTATCGTTTAGGAATATTTTATTAGCTGAAATTTTTTAAAAACTTTTTTCATAGGAAGTTTCCGAGAAGTTAGCGAGAAAAACAGAAATTAAATCACTTTGGGTTTTCTCATAATAGTTTATATACAATTATTACACTTATACCACACCCTTTGTTCACACCAGCGCTATTCTGGAAGATTTTTGAAGTGTTTTTTATCGTATACAGCTGGATACATCTTTTAACTTTACTCCCATAAGAGATACACCTCCTACACGTAACTTGTAACGAAGTCTTTGCCAACTAGTACATGAGTGTTTTAGTTTTGAGGATGATGATGATGATGATGAATACAAAAGTATTCGAAAGCTCAGAATATATTAAAAATAGTACATTACGGTGTTTTATTTGCCTTTTACGTTTTAAGTTGTATTCATAACAACATTAATATGTTAACATGAAATGTCAAACACTACTTCATTAGAGTTAAACTGTGTTGTGGAAATGTAAAAGATCGATAAATGGCCACTTCAGATGAATGGTGGAGAAAATTTTCCAAAACACATTAATTACACAGAATTGTTCAGAATCTGCCAAATTTTCTCTAGAATGGTGACAGAAGAAGGTTCCTAACCAAGTTCCGCAACTTGGAGAGAATAAACTACGGAGCTCCATTCATTATATTTATATGTGGAACCTTAAAAATTCTTTAAGATTATACATTTTACATCTTAAGAGGCGATATGGTTATTGCTTTGTTCTGTAAAATGTGTCCAAAATACTGATATTTCTTAAAACAGGAAGCATTCTTTATACGAAGATACACAAGCTTATAATGAAACTGATGCAGATACTTTTGTTGCCTTAAATTCGATAGATGCAGATAATTAAAACTCGTTCATAAAGTATTTATTTATGAAGCAAAAAGAATTTGACAGTACAATCAAATTTTGTTGAAGGTGACGAAGCAAGACGATTGCTGCTGTGTTTAGGGGAGCCAATTTTACAAAACAGAAATTGATAATTTTTTTCTGTTACCACAAATAGTATTTTGACCTTCCAAAACAAATGAAAATACTCTCCCTTTCATTTTTTTAAGAAGGTAGTAGTTCAAAAAAGTGATGTTTGGTGTTAAGAACTAGGAATCATCGGCTCTGTATTGCAGGAACATTAAATCAGAATATTTACTTATTTTTTGCTCCAGTCATCTGATGGAAGATAACCTATCAGTACATTATACTGAAAACAGATCCCATGAGTTGTTTTAACTTTATCATGTTGCCATGGACAAATATTTATTTCGATTTTAACGTTTTAAATATGTAATATCTCAAAATGTCGCCTACGGTGTCGATCTGCTTCCAAACAACAAGCTTTCGAAATGTATTATAAAATTTTTTCGAACAATTATCAATTTCCTTGAGTTATTATTATTAAAAAAAAATAGTTTTTTTGAACGCATGCTTCATTTTTAAAAACTTTGTCAGAAATTAGTTTTTTGTCAAGCAGGTATATAAAAAATAACCACTTGAATTTGATGATGATGATACGTATTATAAAATAAATACAAAAAAATCGTTTTCCGAAACAGCAGCTGTATGAAAGTTGAATAGAATCAAAGGCCGTATTATAAACAAATGCGACCTTTATCCTTAATAAATGAGTCTTGTATTTATTTTTAAAACACGAACACGGTTACCCGGAATCAATCCGGTTCGTCGTACCTGCGTACAACCTCCACTCTGTACACACGTTCTCTAAGTAGATAGATGTACTTTCAGATAATTTTTTTCCGTTCCTAAATACACCCATACAACTTCACGGTGATATCTATTCATCTACCTACCTGCACCTATAATTATATAGAAATTGTATGTACCCATATCATTTATATCAACATTACTCTCAGAGTTAGTTGAGCCTAAGGAACTGAATAGACAAAGTATGTAAACGTTGGTCCACTAACCTACTGACAACAACAAATCGGCTATTTTTAAGTTCCGATGGATTTTTTGGACGAAGAAGTTCGTTCACCTCGAAGAAGAAGCAGAACCGGCTTTCAACACTCTCCGTTATTGACATAAGAAAGTTAATCTTTGCAATAAAACTTAAATAATCTCCGTCAAGTCACAAAACAAGAAAGGAAACAATTACAGCCATCGTTGTATGTTTGAATCGACAAAAATGTTTAAAACCTCATTCAGACAAACATATGTATGTATAATCCGAATAAACTAAAGGATGAAATTTTATAGATCAATTACATATACTCTTGTTAGATCAACTTCGTATTATTTCCAATCATCTAGCACAGGAGTGTCCAACTTGCAAGGCACCAAGGGCCAAAACTAAAACCTTTGATGTGGTTGCGGGCCATATAATAATTTTGCTAAAGTAATAACAAAATAATGTAAGGTATAAAAATAATTAAAACAAAAAGAGAGTATTATATCTTTTATTGCTCATCGAGTACGTTTTTGTAAATGAATGGAAAATTTATACATATTTTTTTTGAGAGCTAAGAGAAACATTGCAATAATAATAAAAAGTTATATCTAATGTGAAGACTGTGGTCGATCGGTTTCATCCACCAATGAGGAAATTTCCACCTCCAGTTCAGTTGTAGACAGACTCATGAGATGACGTAAGGAAGAATCGGTGAGGTTGCTTCTGCTGTGATTTTTAATGTACTTCATGGGAGAAAAGGCACTTTCACATGTATATGTGCTTCCGAACATTGATGTAATCTTCAGTCCAAAATCTCACAGAGTTGGAAATTTCTCTTTAGACAGTAATTTGAAAACTTCAGGTCCCCTTTCTTGTTTGGTGATTAGGAACATGTCAGCTTGAAGGTCACACAACTCAATTTGTAAGTCGGGTGGTTTATCTTCAATGATTGCTCGAAAAGGATTATTATAAAGCAGTAAACTGCTTTTGAGACTTTCGATTTCTTCAAATCTTGTATTGAATTCATCAATAACTTGTTGAAATTGTGAACTGCAGCATGAACACTCAATATTTTTCTCACTATTGAATTCTTCTGCTAGTTGCAGACAGCTAGGGAATTATGTCAGGTTGTTCTTTTCCAAAGCATGTTTAAACACTCTCAGCTTATTCCGAAATCCGTTTACTTTTCCTATTAAATCTGAAACCGTCTGGTTTCTTCCTTGAAGATTCAAGTATAAACTGTTAAGATGATTAGTCAGATCTGTTGAAAAAGCTAACTGTCTTAAGAATTCTGGATCCTTAAGCTTTCTTTTCAGTTCAGTTGTGTCCGATGAAACGTATTCATTGAGGAATTTCCTTCCTTATGGCAAAAAACCGTTCCATGCACTTCCCTGCACTCAGCCACCTTACATGGTTGTACATTATCAAGTCTCCATACTCAGCCTCTGTTTCCACTAAAAACTGCCTAAGTTGCCTGTGTAAAAGGGATCGATTTCTAATCTTATTTATAATCTTACTCACGGTTTGAAAAACTTGATTTTGCTTGACTGATTTTCCACATAAAGCTCCCTGATGTATAATACAATGGATTGCAGAACAAGTAACACCATTCTCTCGAAGCAGATCCACTAATCCAGTTTTTTTTACCTGTCATTGATGGGGCCTCGTCTGTTGCTATGGCTGAACATTTATCGAAACATCCAATTCTATCAACTGCTTTCTTCACAGCCTCATAGATGTCTTTTCCTTTAGTCGTTCCATAAACTAGGCTAAGCATAGACTTTTCTACTTGCTCACCCATAGCAACTATCCTTCTTTGTATGGTTAGATGTGAAAGTGGCACTGATTGAAATTTCTCCGCCACTTTAGAATCTTCAAAAGCTTTGGCCATTTCAACGGCACACTTTCTAATTAAATTGCCATCAGTAAAAGGTTTTTTTTGCCTTTGCTAGCTCAAGCGACACGGCATTTTCATGTTGTAAGGTATGTAAGGATAAAGAAAATATAATCCTCTTCGTAAAACATTTCGCGGGCCACAACGAATGGCATCGCGGGCCGCATCCGACATGTGCACCATTCAGAATTCATTCATTCACTGCTCTAACGCTACATAACCGGTGATACCAAGGCCATTTGCTCCTTGTTATGCTTCTTCCGCCAACTTTTGGATTTTTCTCGCCTTAAAAGACAATTTGTTTGTTTCGAAATAAAATTCAAAGAATAATGATTTGTCAGAGCTTTTGATGAGCATTTAATATTACAAGATATCAGTAAATGATAACCTGCTTGTGGGCATTGGTTAGGTCGCGTGTGGGATATAACTAGAACAAATTTCTTTGCGGTCAAATGAACATGTTTAACTACAAAGCTGAATTTGAATTATTATCCTTGAATAATCGAGAAATAACAAATGAACAAACTAGTGTAGGTATATTAAAAAAATTTGCTAACACAATGTTAAAGATGGTCGACATCCATACAATAAATATCAATTTCGCTGGATGTACCATGATATTATACAAATACCCTAGAGAATCTTTGTTCTTTTTTATTTAGTTTCCTTATATTTGAAATTTATTATTTTTTGTTTTTGGAAAGTTTAAAAGCAAAACAGAAAAATTCAAATATTTTAAATTCATTCTTCTTGGAATTTGATATGGTTGACATTTATTTGATGGAAATATATGAACAGAATGTAAATACGTAGTTGCAAAAATTGAGTTAAATTGAATCAAAGTTAGGTTAGGTTACGAAGATTAACACTACTTCCGAGCCTCAAAAAACCACCTATCAACAGCTACAATTCTTCCATTTGGACCTGAATAAATTCCATTTATATGTAGACAATTATGTATTAACATATTTGAAGGTTCAATCCTACCGACGAACTATTTGTATATTCAAAGAACGATGCAGCAATTTATTTTTCTTAACAACCTTAAATAAGCATTGGAGAACAAACAAAATGGACAGGTTCCTCCTGCTAAAATTTTGTAATATACTTAAGAATATACTTGTATAAAATTATTTTGGTACTTTGTTGCAAGACTTGTTTTTTATTTTGTGGGTCAATGAAGTCTTGTTTAAAGGCTTAATGTTTTGAAAGTTGATTATTTACACAAAATATCTTAGTCCAGGGACAGTGGGTTGTTGGCGAGGAATATTAATTTGATGTTTTTTGGATTATTATATTTTTTCGTTAGAATAAGTGGAGCAAAATGAAGAATATTTCTTTTATGATATAGCTTATAACTTACTAAGAAGAACGACAATGTAAATCACAACAAAATACACTAAGAAAAGTGTTTTATATGTATTCTTTATGAACAATATATGATCATAAAACTGAAGTCTTTTCTTTATTGTTCTTACTTTATATCTTAACCTTATGCTTTTCCGATCAAATTTACTCTAATATATCTGATTTTTTCATGGCTTTTTTAGTCTGTTAGGTTAGCATTGATTCCTTGTAGTTCCATATAAGATACTATAATGATTATTATATACTTTTCTTGTAATAAATGATGGGAATTATTTGTTTGATAACTAAATAATATATTTCTAATAATTTTTTTGTCTAATTTATACATTTATCCTGGTGAATAATTAATTTGAACATATTTTATTACTTCTTTATTACTGCTGTTTATCTACACAACCACCATTCGCAATTAAAGTTATCGACTCTCTTGTTAGTATAACTTTCCAGTTGTCTCGTATTTGGGATCTAAGGCCCTTCTTTTTTTATGTAAAAAGCAAGTACATATGGGCAAACGCTATTAGACCCAAGCAGTTTGAATGGTACCTGCAGTGTGGAGATACCTGTGCATATTGATCTTGAACTTCTGTAGGTTGTAGTGTTCGGGATAGACTGAATCTACAGGACTTCTCCAAAGAAAGGAATCCTGATAAATTGACGTTCTATGCGTCTGCAAGAGAACTCGGTGTTAATAAACCACGTCGCTATGTCGAGTACGTCTTCCAAATACTGCTCTAGTTGGGATAATGTTGGACAGTTCAGAAGAGCAAATATCGTGGTAGTATCGGTAAAACACAGTTAGATCAGTCATCCTTTTTCTATGCTATACTGTCAAAGTTTCTGGTCAACTCTGGATCTCCTATAAATATGATTGTTCTCGTCTGTATTGAATCGAGCATCCCCAGGGTATGCTTGGGAATCGTGCTCCAAATTTTCAATCAAAATATAGACAAATTTGCGCCTTGTAGAAGCCTGGGTCTTTACTGCATTGAATCAAATCAGATTGATTCCAAGCTAATTATGTTTTTAAGATAGATATTGATGGTAGTGATCTGTTACTAGCTATGGATTTGGGCGTTAGTATTCTTATTGGGACGACCGATCTGAACGACGACATATCTTTTGTAAAATATATTTATGCATGTAAATCGATTTTAACTGAAACTAAGAAATCGCATAAAATTTATAACGATATTACTTTATTGACTGGGTTATAATAATTTATGATATTACAAATATGATATTTATTATTTCTTTCATATTCATGAACCCATATATCATCTTACATAACCCCAATTATTGGATCATTTCCCTTGTTTTATTATTTTAGGTTATAATTTTTGTAAAAGTGCTATAAGAGATGTCAAATATCCCCACTTAAAAGTTAAGCAGTCATTTAAAGTCAATTGGTATACTAGTCAAGTCAATTATACAATAATCAACGCACGTACGTGTAACATGATTCGCATAAACAATTTAAATGATTAATTATGTTGTTTAATGTCTCGTGGTGTATTTTGGGACTTGGATATACAGAGTCGTGCGAAATTTTGTGATAATATTCTTTCCGTTCAACCACTAATTAATAATACCGTAAAATGTATATAAAATTATTGTTGCAAAATATTTATTTAACATGAAACAAAAACTATAAAACAACGTATTAAAATAAATCCATCACAAATTAACACAAAGCTCAAAATACAACAAAATAAAATGAAGGTTCGTCTTGGTATATCATATATGTATTGGCTGCTTCAGGGCTATTCATGAGACTCTCTAAATTGCTTGGACGGCCCTAGATAGATCTTCAGACCTGTAGTGGAGAGCCCAATTTTTTTATATTCTCTTTGGCATGATTAAAATAAACAAAATACTTACCTAGTAGTTAAATAAAAACACCAAAAAACCAAAAAAAATATTTTTCGGCTTAGTTTTTGAAGGAAATATTAATATTATGTGGGTAGATACATAAAAGACAAGCATAGAATGTGTTATCACATTTAATAAAAAATATATTAAACATGAGGAATGCGTTTGTCATCTGTAAAGTATCTTCGGGATAACCAATAATGTTTGACCATATTCTCTGTATTAAAACAAACTACTTTATAGAAAACTATTTATTACGCAAGGAAATAATTAATTAAACTTGGTTTCAATAATCCGACTACCATACTCAACAAATGCCAAGCTATCAAGAACCTCGTATCTGTTTACAAACCGCTTTAATTACCAAAATCCTATTGTAAACAGAGCTATGAATAATTATATTTATGGTTGTTATAGTCACATTGATATAAAATAAAAGTAAGTAATTTGATAAGTTAATTAAACTTCAAGTGTCTAAGAGACACTTGGAAGCACTCAACTATGACGTTGGTTCCCATTCGGAGCGGTCAGTGTACAATAAATCTTAAAGAATAAAATAATAAATTGTAGTTAAGTGAGTAAATTAGTGATTCTTCACAGTCACTATAATATAACACAAGAATTAAGTGATCCGAGACGATACGTTAATGGAGGGTAAAATAAGAGACACTTAGTATCATTTAACTCTGCTTGATTTATATTCGTGCAATGTTATCCAATTTAAAATACAAAATAAACAAGTCGACGATTATTTGAAATATTTTAAACATGGCAACATTGCAAATACGGTAACGGTTTGAGAATACATAGCTAAATAACCTTACAAAAATACAGGCTGTGATTATAACGCATGTTACCGCTATAAACTTTAGTAACACAATCTATTAATCAAGTACTATTTGATAGAAAAAACCTTTATGTAACTCTTTGTTAACCCCTATTATTTAAGTTTATGAATTCGCACAGTGTTTAGATACAATCCAGTTACCGTTCGCGCCAAATCTCCGGACAACATTGCTATCAATTCTCAAAAGAAAAGCTAAATAGCTGAACCCCCTCTAATTCTGTTTTTCAGATCTTGATATTAGCCGACATTGTGTGACAAACGTTTTGTCTTTAAGATATTCCCGAAGTAAATTTTCTAATAGTTTTAAGTTTAGAGACATTGGTGGCCATTCAGTTGTAGCAAGTCATTAAACATAAAGTTCTAGATGGGTTTCACTAGGGGTATCTTGACCATGATTAAGTTAACTAACCTATTTAAGCTAATTGGGATTAATACTGTCTAAATATCTTTTTTTATTAACCAACTATATGTTTTTTTTTCAAAAGCAAATACTTGTGGTGTAGTATGCTATCTTTCAAAGGTATATGTGTCATATTTTATTTATTTACACAAAATCTTGCCAACTTATTAATTCACCTGTAACGCCCGCTCCTAAATTAGGACGCAGCTAGCCACTGCTGACCAGTCTCTTCCACAATCGAGGCCATAGACTCCCGTTGATAGTGAAGGGTGACGGATAACAGGGGCGCAGAAAGATATTAGACATGAATTATTTTATTTTCAGTTGTACACTTTTATTTTCGAATATCAAAGTGCAAATATTTAATTTTGGGCAAAGTGAAGTTCCATTATTACTTGTAATTCCTTAGAACCCACATTACACATGAAATATCCTCTTCGAATCACTGTCTGTAGGTGAAAACCAGATGAAAATCTGTTTAGTAGGTTTTATATCGTAAACAGGCTGTATTTTAATATATTTTCATAAATTACATAAATACGAGCTTTTATGACTGAATAAGTAATATTTTCCTCTTCAGCAAACATCCAAGGATACACATATTCGAAAAAATACTGGGTACATTATTCTTTTTTACCCTGTAACTGGGCCATTGTGTATGCAATTATGCTGTTATAGAATATTCTAGAGGCTTCTTAAGTGTTCTAAATTGTTTTGTAGAACATATTCTATATTATCAGATTGGCTATAGAAGCAGCATAGGGTAGGAGCACGGGGAAGTTGACATATGTGATTTAGAAAAGAATTTTTGTTAAATCAATTAAACCACACATTTTTTATTTACATATGTCAATAATTTGTGTTTATTTTTGTAATTAAAGAACTGAATAGTTTACTATAAAAACTTGTTGAAACTACAATATGTAACAAGGTTATTTACATTAAATTAGTTTGCTTTTATTTAAGAAAAATCGTCAAAATACCTTAAAATTAAAATACATTTTTCTTATGACTACGTTTCTTCAGAGGTATTTCTACTGGAGGTCCATTTATAAGTTTTTCTCTAACTGCCCACCGTAGATCTAAGTGGTTGTCTTCACCTGGAAATTTCACACTTTTCCACTCTTGTTGATACTGATGGTATAATGCCACAGGATCGGATTTTTTCAAAGATTTAACAGAAGATGTATTCTTCAGGACTGAAATATAATATCTATACAATTCTCAAAAACTTAGTGACTATCTCAACTCTCAGCCAGTTACAATATCAATAAATGTATTAATGGAAACTAAATACATTTAATATCCAGTAACAGAGAATAAAATGAAGTTAATAACAAAGATGTGAGTAAGATGGCTGAGACATAGAGAACAAAATTCAGGAGGAGATTGCTCACATGAAATTAAAATTGGTCTTTTCTGTAACAAAATTTCCTCAGCCCATCTCTTTCCATGATATCACCCTTAAAAGGTGGTGACTAAAATAGAGTTTCTATTTATTCCTAAGATTTCAGTAATAGTTCAAATTTGAAATTTGGTAATTTCAGGGGATATATATACTCATTAAAATTTTCATGGGATTTTCTTAGATTTTAAAATATCAAAATTACGTAAGTTATTAATCTATAGAAAAAGAAACCAGGGTCAAGTGTCTCCTGGTTTCAATATAATGAAATAATAAATTGTATTCTTTGATACCTTGTTATACCTTTATAAACAACAATATTTATAGAAATGTTTTACTTTTGTGAACATGATAATATCAATTTGAAATATTCTTAATTACATTCTACAGAAGATGAAAAACAATATTATACCAATATTAAACCAAATCATATCATAATAAGAGCTAAATTGATCTACAACTTCTATTACTTAAATAATATCCAAATCTATTATATAAAGATATTCTCATAGCTTAGAGTTATTCAGCTGCAATTCTATCACGATCTTATTTTATTTTTTCCCTAAATTAATTAGGATTTGTAACTCTTTCTATTGATAAACATTTTGTTTTAAATAAGCCTAATGAGAAATCTGGGAAGGAAGAGTTACAACTGCAAAAAGTTTCACCAAATCCATCTGTTTGAATTTCCAGTTTGTAAGTAAAAACTATTAGGAATAGGACCGACACAATAATCTGCACTCTCACTATCTTTTATACCCGGCAAATTTTCCCCATGTAAACAATATTTCATAATTATTAATAATCTTTTGTTGCAGTTATTTACAAAGTTGTTGTTACAACTAGTTAGGGCCATGTAAAGAACAAAGTGAACTTTTTAATTCATTAAGCCTTTATGAAAAGTTAATATGCAAGATTTATATGGCTAGAGGCAGGTGTGACAGATTTTCAATCTTAAAACCAAAAGTCTGTGTTGTTACTTGGGGATAAAAATTTTCCAAATTTTATTAATATTTGTTTAGTAGCTCAAGAGAAGCAACTAATATCTACATTCTTAACAATCAACATAGATATGCAGGATTATTTTATTAAATGTAGTAAAACAGAATTACACCTGTCATAAGTGGATGGTCCAGCAATATTTGGAACAGTCAGCAATCTGAAAATGTCGATTTTCTATTCTTTTTGTCCCAAAGGATGTAGATTAGATATAAGACTGTGATATTATGGAACTTTTAACAATACCAGAATTTAAATTAACTTATTTTGAAAAAAAATTAATATATGAAACTCTATATGAAATTTAAACTACATATCAAAGTTTTGAAAAATATTTAACTGATTATCAAACACATATTATTAAAATATTTCAATCTATTAAAAAAATAAATTATTAGACATCAAAAACATTTATAAATAAAATATATGTGACATTATATTTGCATGTGTGAAGTTTCTGTACCTGCAGTTTTAGATTTTCTTAATTTTGAACTTGGAACAGAGGAAGCCTCGTTAGAAGTGGGTCTAGATTTATTTGTTGATGATCCTGACATTTGTTTTGACCTATCAGTTTGAGTTTGTATATCTTCTTTACTCACTCTTTCACTACTTGTAGTTTGTACATTTTCTGAAGGTTTTCTACAATTACAAATGTTTGATTGTACACCAGTTTCTAAATGGACACAATGTTCGTGGTCAATATTTTTCTTTTTTGCATGTGTTATATGAACTGCAATTTGTCCGTTTATTTTATCAACCATTTTAGCTTTTGATGCTTGTGTAGGATGGTTATGAAGCATTTCGAAAATATCATTATTTTGATACATTTGAGGTTTTAATTTGGGTTCAGGATATATAGGCGTACTGTAATTGTAAGTATCAGATATACCAAAATCGTGCCCCAGTGTTTTATGTTTCCTTTGTTCATATTTTATTATTTTCTTTAAATCTAGAAAGAATATAATTTATATCGAAATTAATAATATTAAAACGTTTATAACTACCTATAATAAATTCTTTTAACTGTTGAGCACTTATATTTGTGTATCCAAGTTTGTTTAGGTAGATTAATACCTCTCTAGGGTCAATTTTGTAAGACATTTTCAAAATTTAATTTTAAAGTTATTTAACGTATATAAATTCATAACCAACATTCCTCTTCTTTTTTAGAGTATACATTTGAGCTATTTTGAGACAATGTACTGCCGGGATTAGCTTTTAGGCCATCTGTTATTATAAAAAGATTATATTCAATATGTTGACTGATATAGATTTTCAACAACTAAATTGGAGTTTTTCTTGAAAATGGATTCAGAACATAGACTAATTTGGTGTTATCTCAATAAAAGTGGCTATTGTGGCTTTTATCTTCAAGACTTTTCTCTAAAGAAGCTTATTTTATTTGACATATGACAAAATTAACACTTTTTAGGTTGAAGTATGTATGCAGTTAATATAAATAAACAATATAAGATAGGCTATTTATACAAACAGATTAGTGAGTTTCAAATATTTTGAAATATGGAAAAATACGAGGTGATTGGAACGTTGGGAGAAGGATCTTTTGGAAGAGTTTACAAGGCTAAACAACGATCATCAGGATCTTTTGTAGCTCTCAAAGTTATTAGTAAAGTATGTATCAGCAATTATTTGGTATAGCTTAATGTTTAAAAAGTGTGAATGTATTTCAATTTTTAGAGAGGTAGATCTGTTAAAGAATTGAAAGGTTTTAGAAGAGAATGTGAAATTCAAAGGGATTTGCATCATCCAAATATTATACAAATGTTGGATTCCTTTGAAACGGAAAACGAGGTATTCTATTATATTGTCTCAATGATAAAGCATAATTGTAGACATGTTTTTTGTAGATTGTTGTTATTACTGAATTTGCTCATAAGGAATTGACGGGTGTTTTGGGAAAAGTTGGATATTTATCAGAAGATAAAGTACAAAAAATTGTATGGGATCTAGTTTCTGCTCTGTATTATTTACATTCTAATAGAGTTCTTCACAGGTAAAAGTAACAGATTTCCTTTGAAACATGACAAAAACATTTCTTAATTCCAAATAAGTATCATTCTTTCATGTTATAGGGACTTAAAACCTCAAAATATCTTACTAGATATAAATAATGCTGCAAAACTGTGTGACTTTGGGTTTGCCAGAAACATGAGTACTGGAACACATGTACTAACATCTATTAAAGGTAAATAGATAATAAATGCAAAAATTTGATGTTAATTAAATAAGTGATATTCCTATATACTATACAAATGATATATGTTACAGGTACTCCATTATACATGGCTCCAGAACTAATAGATGAACAACCTTATGATTACACTGCTGATCTTTGGTCATTGGGTTGTATAATTTATGAATTATTGATGGGATCACCACCATTTTGTACTGCTTCTATATTACATCTAATAAGACTTATAAGACACGAACAAATTCAGTGGCCTACATTTTTGTCAGATAACTGTATTTCATTTCTTAAGGTACGTGCATGAAAATATATTGATTTTGATCCATAAAGTAGAAAGATAATTTTTTCTAACCCCCACTTTTAATAGGAAATGACTTATCATTGCGTTTTCTTTAATTTTTACTTTTTAGCCCTTTTTATATGTTTTTTTGTGATAATTTGTCATGATTTAGGTCTCTTTTCTAATAAAATTCAATTTTTTCATGTTATTTTGAACTAATTTTCATAGAATAGAGACCTAAAATCAAGACAAATTATCAAGAAAAAAAAAATACATCATTGAATTTATGTTTACAGTATTTACCAATTAAATTATCTGTCATTTAATGTTAAAATCATTTTTCCTTTCAAGATTTGTTCAAGAAAATGACTAATTGTTTTTCTTTTATTATAAATATAAACTTTGTATAATTCACTGGAAAACATTAATTAAATTAAATTAAAATGTTATAAAAAGCTAAATAACATTCAATATCGAAGTATATTGGCTTAAAATTAAGCACAAAATGTTTGTTTACTTCAAATATTTTATCCTTGTAAAACTGTAGGTACCATCAATAAATATTGTGATTTAATAGATTTATTATATTTCACTTTTATAGGGGCTGCTTCAGAAGAATCCATTGAAAAGATTAACGTGGGAGGAAATTTTGGAACACCCATTTGTTAAAGGACACATTATTATTGTAACTAACACTTCAGCTCAACCTTTGACTAGGCCCTTATCTCCAAATACATCCCATGCTAAAGAACAGCAGAGAAAAGAAAGTATCAAGAACAAATTAGTGAAGTAAGTAATGAGGCCACAATTGTGCTGTACTTGCTGTTTGTTACATGATATTGGTTACATTGATGTAACTTTAGAAACTATTGGAGATTGGCTGGGAAGTGATGCCATATCCCCCATACAGCCCTGATCTGGCACAATATGATTACCCTTTATTTCGAAGTTTGCAGAATTCTTTGAATGGTCAAACTTTCACAAATGACTGTGACCTTCAATCGCACCTGGTTCAGTTTTTTGCTGATAGGACCATAAATTTTATGAGCGGGAAATCATGAAGCTGAAAGAAAGATGGCAAAAGGTCATTTAGCAAAATGTAAAATATATATTTGATTAAAAACTATTCTTTTTTTTTATTTTATACTACAAAATCAAAATTACTTTGTCGTAATCAATTTATTTTTGGTAAACTCAAAATAAGTAATTTTCATTTTTCAGGATATCTAGTAAAAATAATGAGGTTCAAGAGCAAACAACATCCTGTAAACCTATTAAAATGAAGACAAGCAAACAATCTGATAGTAGTTCTATTGAAGCAAATAAAAAATCTCTTAATCAAGATTCACAAAATAATAATGTTCCAGAAAATTCAACTAAAAATACAACTCCAAGTAATATAAATGGAAAAACTTTGATAGTCGAAGAAAATTCTCTAAATTTGAATCTGAAAAAAGACAATTCCAAAAATACTGAAACCGTTAACTTAGGAAATCAAAGAAAAAGTAATTATATATGTTTATCTATATCTTAAAATTGCGAGTTGAGAAACGTTTGTTTATGAGTACTTGTATTTCGTATCATTGGTGCTACTGACAATATATAGAAACGTCTGCAACTTTAGAAATTGAATTCTGTACATTACACTAAATACTGTTGTTTTATAACAAGCTGTAAAATATTTTTGATCTTTTTGAAGTTAAAATCTGTTAATTTATATTTAAACTATGAATTTTAGGTTCTTTGAATACATTTAATTTCATAGAAGATAATCAACCAATAGAAACTGACGAATGGATTGTATTTTTGACTAAAACAATCCAGGAAGTGATAAACGGTGAAATGATCTCACTTACACAGTCTACTCAGACGAATGTATTGGTATCACCTCTGAAAAATCCAAATGCAAGTCCTAAAGTGATTAGTTTTGTTACACGATTGCTGTCAATACCTTTTGTTGTAAAAGGAGTAACGTCAAGTTGTTTATTAGAAATTAGGAAAGTAAGTTATACTGTTAAAGTTTAATAATGGTTCTATTAATATCAGGGTTTTTAGTGCGGTCCCTAAAAGTCACTTTTTTGTTTTAGGTTTCTTTTTTTTTAAATTTGTATCAAAGGTTGTATAACTTTTTCATATATATATATATATATATATATATATATATATATATATTTATCATATTGCTGCATACTTTTAATTTAACGACCGAGCTCAGATACACTTTTTTTTCATTTGTTGATAACTGCCAGATGAAATTAAACATAAGTTGTATGATGGGAAGTGAAAATTATCACATTCAGCTACTTTTTTTCTGATAAAACTCTCAGTGGTTACAATCGTCATTTACTCATTGTGTCATTACAAATACATGCGTTAGTACACCTCTTATTAACACTGTTCCTTTTTTTATTAATCAAAATGTGCACTATAACTGTCATTTGCAGCAACATGTTAATTATCTTTAAGGTATTTTTTAAAATAAAAACATTTTTTTGTCAGTGTAGAAATATGTTGTTGTGACAGGTAACTTGTATGGAGCTTGTATACGTCACAAATTTATTAAGAAAGTGGGTACACAAATACTCTTTTAAAAGAAATTATTAACATCCTGTTTCATATGAAACGGAAAAAAAAATTTGTGAAAGAGGGAGGTGGGGTGTAATGTATCCCATCGAAATAAAGCCACTACTATTAATAACCAATATATATGCCAAGTATATATACACGATCTGGAATATCTATCATTTACTAATTTTTTGAGGACATTAACATCAATGTTGTCCCAGGCTTCAATCATGGCACCATTCATTTCTGTTTTAGACTGAAACGTCTACCTATTATTTGTATATACAGCCTGACTAAGAATATCCCATATATTTCCTTGGCAGTTTTGAGGTCAGCATAAAGGGAAGGCCATTCCTTGACATATGCATCTTAAGACCATTTAAGAAAGAGATTGGGACATATATTAAGGCAATATCCTGTAGAAAAATCCAACTTAGCCATCACTTCCTTCTGACAAATGACAATAATGAGTTTCTAGCTTTTGTTAGTAACTGGTAGCTCTCGTGTAGCCAATTATAATAGTAAACTTAACATGAATGGTGGTCTTCTTCATACACTATTAATACTATTAATGAGCATCCAACTTACTGTCTCTTGGAGATTTCTCCACTCCTCATGTCATGTCAATATAAAATAAGGCTTCCTAAACCATACAGATATTTTTTCTCATATATGATGTGACATTCACAGGTCGTTCCAGGTTTGTTAATTTTTGACCCAGAGAGTCTTCCATTCTATTGGCATGATATGAGGAGATATTTTCCAAATGACAGCAAGATAAAGGCTCATTAATGTTATAGGAAGGCCATGATGGTAAACTTAACCTGAATTTTTCCTTAGTCATATGGAGGTTACTAGTTACCAAGAAAGGATAAAAACTCATTTATTTCCATTTGTAGCTCTAGTTGGATTTCCGAACAGGATAGCGCTCTTATTTACGTTGCACGCTCTTTCTTGAATGGTTTTTGGATAATGACGTGCATATCATGTGATGGCCCTCTCTTTCCCTTGACCTAAATTCTTAAGAAAATGTGTGAATATTCTTAATAGGGGCTGTATATACCAATATTAGACAGTTTCAATCTGAAGCAGAAATAAAGATCACCTTCATTGAAACATGGGACTTGTTACTGCCCTCCAGTAATTGGTAGATGATATTCCAAATTATATACAAACTTACTGAATATATTGTCTATTGACAGTAGTGACTTTATTTTGATGGGACACTTTCCCCCTATTTTTTGATGCACTCAATTTTTTTCTGTCCACATAGCAGGGGTGAGTTATTCTTTTTAGGTCAATTGAAATGTTACAAGGGCTGAACATTTTTTTCAGGACGCTATTTTATTTATGGAACATGTAGGAGAGGAGTCAATACAAGCTTTACCCCAAGATTATGAGGTTGCCACCCTTGTCCCCCGGCCTCCATCTTGGAAATATTGGTGAAAACATTATTTTTCGCGATATCTCGGAAACTATCAATCTTACAAAAAATTGTAAAGACATATTTTGTAGCAAATCACTTTGATTACAATTATATCTATGCGACTTTTTGTCATAAATTCAAAATTTTAAATTTTTTTTCATTTTCTCATAACAATTTATTATGCTACAAATTAACCAAATTTATTTTCTATTTCTAAGTTTTTATTAATTTTTTATAAAAATCAATCTGAAGCTAATTGAAAATGCTTTTAAATTAATTTAATTAATACTAATAATAATGATTAATACTACTATTAACATGTAATCCAAGCTGATTTTGCGCGTACCTTTTGGTCACGGAATTTTTTGAGTTTTGGTCAGGGAAAGTCAGGGAATTTATCAGGCAAATTTTTCTGGGAACCCTGATTTAAAAAGTTATGAGCAAAAAAGAGAAATTTTTTTTACATATTTTTTTCTGTCGAATTTACCAAAAAAATATATCAGAACAATTTTGTAGAGGATCTCCTTAAGAAGATTTTCTTTTATAGTTTTTTAAATTTTATTCATTTTAAAACGCTGTTATAGCGCTCCAAAGTTAAAGGTATCGTGAACAATGTGTTTTCACCCCAGTTTTCAATATGGCGGCCATAATCTTGGGGTAAAGCTTGTATTTACATATTATTAATAATTATGAATAAAATCCCCTAAAGTCTCTTTTTTTCGTGTTTTGTCCATCTTTTTGAAAAAGTTGTGTACTAAAAGATCTGTAATATCTTTGTATGATTTGCAGGTATATTCTGAAGTGAAAGTAGTTCCTAATTTGGTGTATGCGATAAAACTTTTACTGCGCGATTCTGGTAATGATTCTTCTTCAGATACAACTTCGCCAATAAACTCTCCTTTGCCACTTTCCGCAGAACGATATAGAAGATTATCAGAACTGACAAATGAGGATTTCCAAACATTGGAATACATTTTTATGCTCATTGCTCATCTCGTTCATCTCGACGACGAATTTTTGATACAATTTTGTGATGCGGTTGTTGTATTGTCAATTTATCTACTGATGAAACTGTTCTTATCATTTACTTGTAAGTCGTACTAATTTAATTGCTCTATTTTGTATACTATAAACTTTTTTTAGATAAAACAAGCATTCGAATAGTAACTGACATTCTGGCAGTTTTAACGCGATTAATGAGTAGATTACCGGAAAACAGCGACGTTATAGAAAAAACTCTTTTATCCAGCGTAGATAATCAGGAGATGAAGCAGGTTAATTTTGTAGATCTGATGCGACATTCGGATTCGTTATTACGGGAAAGAACTTGTTATTTTTTAATATGGTTCAGTAGAACTCAACAACTAAATGTTATTAAAATGTTTTGGAATTTTACTGTGAAGGATACATTAGAAGCATTGGTTTATGATTCTATTGAAACTGTGAGAAATGTAAGTAGAAAGTATGAAGTTCATGTAAAAAATAATTATAACAGTGCCCAAAAACTTACCTTAGTAGCTGAGGAAGAGAAAATACCAGGAATCTTCTATCTTTGGTTTACCGTAATCTTACATATAACTGTGTCTCTAATGAATAAACATAAAGAATCGATATCACTGATTGAGCGTTATATATATGGCATTTTATGTATGTATGCTATGATATAATAACACTTTATAGCTAGTTATTGGTAATATATAAGTATTAAAATACTTGTACGAATTCAGATTATTACTACAAGTTTCAAGATAAGAACTTTTTGCCTCAGATTTAATTTTGTATAATTGAGGCGCTTAGAATCAAAATCTGCCAAGTCATCTCAAGAAATTTTCGGAAAAGTGGAAAAAAACTGTCACAAACAGACCAAACATAAGAAATTATTAATTTTTTTACCAAAAATCAATAATTTTCACTCAACAGAGGCCATGTATGATCAAGATACCCAAAATTGTTTCATAAATATTTAGAAAAATTTAAAATCAATATTTGGACTTGTCGGATTTTGTTACTAAGATTGGGATTTGGCGGGATTTGAAACAAAAATGAGCAAAGGGATTGAGCTGTAAAAGCTATACTAATTCTAATTTTCAATTATTACAAAAATAGCAAAGTATAAAATAAAATTTAATGTTTTGTAAAAAGTAAACAAAGTTTTTATACTAGATTACACAATATGTGTATCAATTTCCTCATAAACATTAATGTTTCTATCTTCTTTAATATTGAGATCTTCAACTTCATTGTGAGACTTCTTGGTTTTCTAAATTTTCGATAAAATTTTAGCATCTCGTGGTTTTCCCACACTTGTCCAAAGTGCTTTGTTAACAGTTTTGCAACTCTACGGCTAACCCTCTTGTTAAAGGCTTTTGGTTTATGTGAGGCATATTAAACTTTAGTTCTGTGATAGATTTTGCTTGACAAGTTTCAGTTCTATAAAAGATTTCACCCCGGACCAGAATGTTATTTTTCTTCTTGTTCTCTTTTAGCATAATCTTTTTGGTGGATTGAACTCGAAGTGCTACAAGCTCGGTTTTTTACAATCTTTCAAATTCATACTTCCAGTCTTTAACCGGGACAGTTACTCCAACATGATGAACATGTTTCTCCAGAATTTCTTCATACTCTTCTGGCTTAAGAATAGTGTCCTTCTTTATCAAATCTCTCTCAATCAATTCAAAACCCTGTGGAAAATAAAGCATAAAGGGTAAACAACCCGCAGAGGATCATGGGTAATCATGTGACGAAACTCCTATTGGCCAATTTGGATTTAGCGTATTTTTGAAACTGAAAATAGCGTAACTGCCTTTAGACTTATCGGATATTGCAATTAAACCTCAACTTTTACCTCAAAATACACTAGAATGTGCCTGGATTTGCTATAAAATAACAGTTGTACTGAAATCAGCATGGAAAAATCTGTTAGAAACAATATCACTCAACTTCGAAAAAATATGGACTTGGCGGTCGTTGTCGCTTGTATTAAGTCCAGATTTTGTATATTTGGACATGTCGCACTATGCAGAAGATTAAATAAAAGGTTTTTACAATATTATAGCATATTAGTGATGGTATGGTTTAGCATTAATATGAGGGGCCACACTCGAGTGATGATCATTTAAAGATTTTGTCTTATCACAGGTACATTGTTGTACCTTTCACTCTGTTTTTAGGAAAAAATTTCTCTTCATGATAATAATTTTCAGCATATCGCAACCCCTACGTCAGTCCAATAGATTTTCTTTGAAATGTTAATTAATACTTGCTTAAAAGTTTTTATTAAATTTACCTCAAAATTTACATGAGTCTCTAAGATTTATTGAAATATGGAATGCTCTTGTTGTAAATAAAATAAAAAATTGGATTGGAAGCATAAACGGATAGTTTTAAACTATGATTGTTGTTAGAAACAAAAAATGCTCTATTAACTGCTTTCTGTTTATTTTCTGTGAAATAACAATATTCATCGAAAAATAAATTTTATATAATTATTGATTTTTTTAGGCTGCCGAGTATGCTGTTTCAGAACTCAAAAATAAAGATTATTATAAAGAAGTGAAATGAATTACTATATAAACATGAGTTGGAAAATTTTGATCAAATTCTACTTATTTCAATGTCAAATTTTGAGAGGTTGACGATAAGATAAAACCAAAGTACTAATTTGCAAAGATATTGTACACAAATTAAAATTTGTATGATTAATAATGTGAAAATATATATATTGTAAATTGCTTTTAGTTTTCTTTCTTTCCTAATTAACCATCATCAGTCTAATTCACAAGATGAAAACAGATAAAACTAGAGATAAAATCTCTAAAAATACATAACAATGCGTAAGATATATAAATACTAAATGTTTTTAGTTAATACAAATATTTATGAAAAATCAGAGATTTTTAGAGATGATTTTGTTATTTGGCTTTTCCCCTGTATACTGTGTGTTAAAGTTCAACCTTTACAGGATCGGCATATCAGATTCTAAAATATGCAGACTGCAATAAGGACGATGTGAAGTGAAATGATTCTGTATCCCATTCATCCAATTTGATTACATTCTTTTAATATCGTCGAACCATCTCATTGGTGTGCGTCTTGACGAGGTCTCCATTTGAAACTTTTTTCTAGCGTCCACCCATTTTAATTTCATAATTCACACAATTCCTTCAGTGAAAGTTCCTATTTATAATATTTTTAGGTTATACAAATAAAATAATGGAACTAAGAATCAACATCAAGTTCATAAAAGTTTAAAAAACACATAAATATCCTATTTGGCTTTTCCCTTAGACACTGAATGTTTGAGTTCATCCTTTATTAGCATACTTGAAAACTTCTTTTAGAGAACATATTTTTTATAGCAAATTAAATTTAGTTTACTGAAGTATTCTAATGTTATGTTGAATAATTATTAATATGACATCTACATTGATACGGTCATGGGCTAACTACTCATAACATTGTTGTAGGCTTATTGTTATTGTTTTTGTGATAAGTTGGGTAAAAAAATACAGAATTTAGTATGTAGTTAAGACATGTATAATATGCAGAAAATTTAACTTCAGTATATAATAACTAACAAATAATTGAAATGAATCCAACCAACATTTTATACATTTTAAATAAAAACATAACTTATAACAAGCATGATGACATATGACATACTAGTGAGATTTATGTAATTGAGATTTTCCACTGACAATAGTTTGTAATTGTGTACTAATTTTACTTGTACCAATTATTAAAAGAGATTTAAAATGCTCATCAGTTAATTTAGATCTGTAAACATTTTTTGTGTACTTCATTTTGGATAATGTTTTCTCACACAAATAAGTAGTACCAAAAACAGAAAACAGCCCATGAGCAAATTTATGCAAATTATCAAATTGTGTCAGGGGAAGACTCTTATAAAATTCCAACAAAGATAAGTTTTGATAATTGTTCTTAATTGTATCACTGCACTGTAGATTAATCATTTCCATTTGAAGTTCCGGGGCTAGGGTTTCAATGTCAGTATCAAAAGGATTCTGAAAAATCTTAATTTGATTCGCAATGGCATCAAAGTCCGAGAAACGAGTATCAAAATTTATTTTCAAAGCACTCAAAGTTTCATTTTCTCCAATCTCTTCAACAAATTGTCGGAATTGTCGGTGATTCAGCCCAAAAGATCTGATAAAACTAACAGTTGATATGACTGGTTTCAGAACTTCAGACATATCCAAACATTTTCCGCACAAAGACTGTTGATGAATGATATAATGTGAGACTAATGGTTTTGAACCACCGTCATTTTCTACAACCTTTGACACAAGAGCGACCACTCCTTTATCTTTCCCACTCATGTTTTTTTTCCTTCATCAGTTGTAATACATTTCAAGTTTTTCCATCGAAGGTTCTTTTGATTAATGTCCATTTCAACTCTTTTAAAAATATCTGTACCAGTACCCAAGCAGCACAGTGTCGTTATAATGACGTCAATTATTGGACATTATTAGTCGGCGACGTCGTAGACCAATAAGCGACGTCCATATGACGTGACATTTCAGATGTCATTTTGACGTCGTCTAGAGACGTCTTTCGTACGTTTGTTTTCGGTCGTTTTAAGTGCTTTTTAATCAACTATAAAAAAAATTAGAACGAAAGTTTATTACAAAAACTAAGCCCTATACGTGCTTTATAAAAAATTGTACATTTTAAATTGTTGTTTACCTAAAATTTGGATATAAATATAAATTCATTAATTAGCAATGAAAATACTAAACTGACGTTTTAAGTGGAAATGCAATTTGAATTTAAAGATGAAGTGAGAATGTTGTAATTAACAATTATTTAACTATTTTATTAGTAGGAAACAATTATTTTTAGCATCGATTCCTGTCGAGGCTGTCGACCAAGATTTAATTTTGGCGCGTTTTTAATCGAAATGCCACGATACGATACGAGACGTGCAAGCGCATGCGTGCTGGACTGCTGGTGTGAACGCGTGTGCGCGTAATGGCGGACGGCAGCAAAAAGTTGTTTGGCTTTCACATCGAAGGAAAATACGTCCAAAGAAATTTTCCACTGATGATGAGCAGGAAGAAGTGCTGTCATCATCAGAAGATGATTTTCCAAAAAACAAGAAACCCCTACCTAGACCAAAACCAATAATACGGAAGTCTATTACAAACATATTATCTGGTAATGAGATTTATACTTAAAGATATCTGGCACATATAAATTTTTAACTGTCTACTGTTTTAGATTATTCTGGCCCAATTCAAACTTTTCCATTAGCTTCAGCTGGACAATCGCAAAGGTCGTTTGAGGATAGTGATTCTACAAATCAACTTTATTATTTGCCACCTCAACATTCAGCAAAAGATACTCAATTGACTAAATCTTCAGGACAAATTATTAGAGGTAAAAAATATAATTGTCCATTTGCATGAATTGTTTAAAATGTATACTTTAAACTGTGAGTTATTATTTATGTCCATTATTTCCTAGGAGAATTTGTTAATTCTCTATTTTACAGGTTCTGCGTCAAATCAGTCATTTTGCCAGGCTGCTGTTTCGAACTCGTCACCATATAATCCGTCAACTAGTAAAGCAACTGATGTACAGAGCAACATCAGAGCTGTAGTGGAAAGTAATGGAGGTAAAAACCAAAAAATAATGTAAAAACTGTTTTGGTACTAAGGTATATTTTGTCCATGCCAGCAAACACTCAAGATGATGTAATCACTTTATTGAAGACCATTAGAGAACAGAACAATCAAATTTTGCAGTGGATCCGAAAACAAGATCGCAGTGGCAATCACGCCAGTAATACAGATTTACCAGATGATATAGGCGTACAGTTTCCTTTGAATTTTCAAGAGGATATTACCAAATTGGAAACATACCTGAGTGAAAAAAATAATTGCCTGGCTTTGGTGGGTGTTCTGTACCACTTAATATGTATTTTACAATTTAAATTATGTGATTCCAGTCGGCATATCTATCGACTTTTGGAGGGAGAGATTTTACTGGACATACAAACCGCATTTTAAATTTTTTGTTCACCTATTCTCTTGCAACTAATTGGAATTTTTGTGGCAAACGAGGTGAGAAAAAGGCTTTTAAAAACTTAAACGTAAAGGATGTGATTATTGGTAAGTGTTTTCACTTGTAGGTGCATACTTATTATTAATATGAAACAACATTTTTAGGTGCTGTAAGAAAAAGCTCCCCTCTAGTCAGTCAGAAAGAAATAGAAGATACCATCAAGGTGTGGTTGAAACATGCACCAGAGAAATTGAAAAAGCAGCAGCATGGCAACCCGTAAGAAAAAAAGTGTTGTTAGTCAAAGACAACTCTACAGAAGGGTGGCAGAAGCAAATTTAGCACCTGTGAGTCAGAATTGTTATAATACATCTTTAATAGTTAATAATGATTCCAATGAATCATCAAATTCCATTTTTTTTGCTGATTCAATGTGTGAAAGTGAAAATGACACCTGTTCCTCAAGAGATTTAGATTTTAATGTAAACTCGCCTAATGAAAATTTGCTCTTCAATGATGCGACGTTATACAACCATTTGACTTCCTATTCCAGTAACGTGCCCCCTAACGATTTATTTTCTAATGAACCGCCGCCTAGCGATTTGCATTCGAAATTGTCAAACTGGGCAGCTTCAAGGTACGTTCGACGTACAGTAGTTACTCATCTCTTGCATATCTTGCATCCATACCATAATGAGTTACCGTTAGACAGTCGAATGCTGCTGAAAACGCCCAGAGAAACGAAAACAAAATCGTTGTTAAATGGCGAATATTGTCATTTTGGACTTGTTAACGCTTTAAAATTAAAGTTATTGTCAGTGCCTAATATTTCTCAGTACAGCATTATCAACATTTCATTTAATGTAGATGGACTGCCCATTTATAGAAATGGTCAGAAACATGATCTCTGGCCCATTTTAGCACTTGTAAAAAATTTTAAGAGTGAGCCGTTTGTTGTTGGTTCTTTTTTAGGAAGTGGCAAACCAAATTTATTGTCAGCGTTTTTAGAAGATTTTTTAATTGAGTTATCGAACTTACTTACCACGGGCATTGAAATTAATAATAATATCCATGAAGTAAAAGTTCACAGCTTTGTTTGCGATGCTCCTGCGCGCGCATATCTGAAATGTGTGAAGACCCATTCAGGGTATAGTTCCTGTGAAAGGTGCGACAACTCTGGAGAACACCTGGGACGTGTCATTTTCAAAAATTTACCTTTTAACAAGAGAGACAACGAATCTTTTCGGACTAAAATTGATGTATCTCATCATCATGGAGAATCCCCTCTAATAGCTCTTCCTATAGATTTGATCTATGTCTTTTCTTTAGACTATATGCACCTAGTTTGTCTAGGTGTAATGAAAAAACTTTTGCGTATTTGGACAGGACGCGCAAGCCGAGCCAAAATGAGCTCTACTGCATTTCAAAATGTATCTGAAAAAATTGTTTTTCTCAGTAAATGTATTCCAGTAGAATTCAATCGGAAAGGGCGCAGTTTGTCTCAGTTGGCAGATTGGAAAGCAACGGAATTTCGAACATTTTTACTGTATATTGGGCCAGTTGCTTTGTATGGGAATGTCGATTTGGCAATATATGAGCATTTTTTGCTATTTCATTGTTCAATTATGATACTTATTTCTAAACGCCATATTGAAAAATTCGGAGTTCCATTTGCGCGCCAACTTTTGCATTTATTCGTAACGCACAGTGAAAAGATCTACGGATTAGAGTTCTTAGTTTACAATGTACATTCCTTATTACATTTGGCAGATGACGTTGAAAATTTCGGGCCACTAGACAATTCGTCAGCATTTCCATTTGAAAATTATCTCCACCATTTAAAATCGTTAGTTCAGTCTCCGAATAAGCCGTTACAACAGATTAATAGACGCTTAAAAGAAATTGAAATGACAGTGTACGAAAAACATGACTCTACTTCACCTGATGATGAACACTTCTGTAAATGTGAATTGTCCCATTTCTTAGGACCAACGCCAAATTTCTCTTGCAAGCAGTATAAAAAGCTTCATTATAAAGATTTTATTTTTTCTATTGCATCATATTCAGAAGCAAATTGTTTTTGTCTTACCTTCGAAGGACTGGTTTTCAAAATAGAAAATATAGTAGTGGATAATAATGGAGCAGTTTTTATATTAGGTAGGAGGTTTCAGGATTACCGTTCATTTTACAAATACCCTGTCGACTCAAAAGAATTCTATGTTTATCGCATCCAAAATTTATCAGAGTATATCGAGTTATTGCACTGCCGCAAAGTTTTTTCGAAATGTATTGTTTTTCCTTTCAAGCAGGAATGGTTGTCATTTTCATTATTGCATCATTAGTAATTCCTTATTTCAACTTTTATGTTCTATAAGTGTAATAGTATGTAGTTTTTTAAGATTTTGTAATAAACTGGTATTAATTTGAACGCATTTTTTTATATTTTTGATCCTACTTATACGTCATTTGTCAAAAGTAAGTACGTCATTTTGACGTCTCACCAGCCGGACTAGGTACGTCATTAGTTGACGTCTGTAGGATGTGACATTAACCCGTCATAATCACGTCATTTTAGACGTCTTTTTAGACGTCCCCATTGGTCGCCAATGGCCTATAATTGACGTCATAGTAACGACACTGTGCTGCTTGGGGTAGTTGTGCCATGAATACTATACATATCAATAAGTTCTTCATGCACTTCATAGCTTTTATCTACTCCTCGAATAGAAATCAACGCCTTAACAGTATCTGACACAGCCGTTGACTCATCCAAGGCCAAAGAAAACCACTCAACATGTCCAACTCAACATTTGTCGAACAGTTGAGAGGATATATTTTCAGCGATGTTTTCTACCCTTCGAGACACAGTGTTTGCTGGCATACTGACAGTTTTTAATAAATTTACCTTTTCAGGGCACATTTCTTCGGCTACTGCAATTATGCATTCTTTGATCATTTCTCCATCGGCGAATGGTTTTCCAAGTTTTGCAATTTCAAGAGCCACACGAAAGCTGGCACGAGTTGCAGCCTCTTGTTTAGTTTTGAGTTTTGTAAATGAAAAAGAATCTGCGCTTCATAGCTTCGAATTTTTCAGTCCGCAAACTTTTTGTTTCATAATGACGTTTAATTTATATTTTTTGAGAACAGCTATGCTTTCATTGCAAATCAAACATAGCACCTTATTACTGGACTCAATTACGAAATACTGAATGTTCCACTGATCTTTGAATTTTCTGCAACAATTCAAATCAAAATACTGTTACAAAGATGTCTTAAACACACAAAAACACGTTTTAAGGAGGTACGCACTATTTTATTTCACAACAGTGTCTTAGGAACTGACTTGTGGTTGCGCCACTAGTCTTTTTATATATTCTAATTACTGCCATCTAGATGTGAGTGGAAGGAACCAGACCTTTTTCGAACCAACGAGATTATTCTGTACGTGCTATTAGCGCCATCTGTTAGCGATAGAAGGCACTACATATTTCCGCTTGTGTCCACCAGATGTCGTGTCACGTTACTCTTCATGGTTCGTACTCTACGACTAATCTAGAAATTACAGATAATGACAGGAAAATTAATAATATGCAGTGTTGCCGTTTTTCGGGCTTTGGTCCGTTTTGCAGCCTTTTTCAAAAGTTGGGTACCTTTTCGGCCTTTTTTTTTCATCAGTGGACTATTTCACTTTTTACCACCGGCAACAATGATAATATGGTTTTGGCCCTCGGAACTAACTGGAGTAATCAGTATGGCACTAAGGCCTGCTTTACAGGATTGGCATATCCGATTCTAAAATATGCAGACTACAATAAGGACGATTAGATCCAATGAGATCATCTTGAAGACTGTGGATGCTAGGTACCAGTTATGATCTTCTTCCAATTATACTAATGTCATTTCATTTGAAATTGGAATCGAAGAAAATTTTTTTAATTATGCTATGGGTTGGATCCAACGTTATTCTAAATGATACACTACAATAATTATAAGAATTGTTCCTCGAGAAATTAGGAAATGTTGGAAGCAAAATCGGCAACCAGAACAATTTGATATGGCTGCAAACATGAAACTTTCTCTCTAATACTTGAAATATTGTCTCAATCTTGGTAAGAATTGAATAAATTAGAATATTTTTAAGTGTGCATTAAGTCACACCACAAGTAATTATTGGTAATTTTGAATTAATTAATCATAGAATCCAATCATCGGATGTTTTGTTGTAACAAAACTTCTTAACAATTTTAGTTAAAAACACTACTTATTATCAATTGTAATCAACTCAAGTATGAAATTATTTGAATTTTGATTTATGGCAAGTATTATCTAAATTATCTATGTATAATAATGAAAATTAAATTAATAAATAACAATCTTCCTAACTATTATCTATACAATTGAAAAAGAAATTTTGATTGAAGTATTGTATAATAAATTATTAGCTAGAAATAAAATCAGTGTTGAGAAATAAATTTAATCACTCTTAGATCATTGATTCCTCTAATATCTTGTAATTTGGTAGAGAAACATGCTCAAATTTTGGTTTAATCACAACTATATGGTAGGATTCTTCCTTACCTAATATATAGACCAAAGACCACCTATATTTAGATGGATCAAGACAATGTTATTTGTTCTCATATATGTAATACTACAGAACATACCCTAAGTGTAATTCTTTTATATGAACAGATTAAATGGGAAGGAATATCCTACTATTAAGGTGCCGACAATACCTATATTATTTTCTCACTCGTTCCAGACACCTCGTACAGGTTTAGCATCTTGAGAATACATTCTTTCTTACTTAGTCGGAACAGCTTCGACATATGTAAACTGTCCATATAGAAGTATTGCATATATGTTTGTTCCGAGTATATAATCTTTGGTTTGTTCAAACAAAATTGACGTCGTCTGGGGGTCTGAACTTGAACTACTGATATGAAATCCTTCATAAAATACCGGCAAATTTTATTCATAGCGTGTAATTTGAATGATTTGAAGGTAGTTAATTTACTGCTACCTCAGAACTAATGAATTTTCAAATTTGTTATTTCAAAATATAATATCACAAAAGATGAAATTTTGAAAACTATTATTAAACAAAAATTAATTTGGAAATTTATTAGCTCTACTCTTAAGGAGACAAATATTATTATAAAGGGCAATTAAATTTCAACGACTATAGAAAACTGTTGAAATCAGAAGTTTACAGAATTAATTTGTAATTGTTATAAATTAGGAATTTTTGGAACTGTTGGTGACATTCAAATTGAACACACTATCACTACATCAGCACTATACTAACTAATGCGCGTTTTTATAACCAAGTTATCGTCTTCAAACTTGGTTATTTAAACGCGCGTCAGACAGGGTAGTGCTGGTGTAGTGATAGTGTAAATAGTGTGTTCAGTATAATTGTTATAAAGCAACAGTTTCATTCAACATTATTCGATGATGATATATTTGAGAGCAATAAATAACTCCATTGATACAAAGACTTTATATTTTCTGGACTAGTTAAATATTCAAATAACACCAGCTAAAGAAACAAAATACTTAATTATTTTCCTAGGAAGCTATCAAATTTATGTAAATGTGTTTAAAAATCAGACCACACGATAATAGTACAAAAATCATCGATTATTTGTATATACGTAAATTAGCTAAAAAGATAAATTATCATCCAGTCAATTTAAGTATCACTTGAAATTTTTAAAAATATAATTGTATTGTTTAGGAACTAGCTACTCAAGAGTACCTACTAACTATATATAAATAAAGAATGATTCAAGTAAAATCAGTTTTCTAACGGTGTTCGAGACTAAAGCACAATCATGTTCATAGTCAAAGTAGTCACAATTTTAACACTAGCCCTTTTGGCTAAAGGTAGGTTTATCTATTATGTTTGAAATAATTATTTGTATACTTCCAAGAATTTTCAATCACATAATGATATTTTATAAGATTTCGGCCGTATCTAATATCTTTCGTACAAGAAAAATGAAAACTATAAGTACTTAGCAGCTTTAATTTGAAGTAGAATCCACGATAAAAATAATTTTGTTATATTTTTTTAATATATATTTCATTATTGAAATCTATTTGTGGTACTAGAAAAATAGCTATATTTGAAATCCATGAAATAAAATGTATATTTTTAAAAATAAGAAATCAATGGGGCTTTTTGCACTCAAAAACATAGCAAAAGTAATAGGAAATGCTTGAAAAACCGTTTAAAAAGAAAAGATTCTTGTTAGAGTATCATAAAAAAGGTGAAGAGGGACTGAAAAAGGGAAAGAACGGGTGTAAATTTATCTAAATTATCAATGGAGCTTTTTGCACTGAAAAACTTTGTAAAAATAATAGGAAACGCTTGAAAAACCGTTTAAAAGTGAAGATTTTTGTAAAAGGTTTACAAAAAAAGTTGAAGAACGACTGGACAAGGTGAATAACGGGACTGAATACTAGGAATACACTTTAAAAAAGGAAGATTCTTGTTCAGGCTGCATTAAAAAGGTGAAGAACGTTCGTATAATGTAAAGAATGAGTGTGAACATTAGGAAACACTTGATGGAGGATCATGAAAAAGGAGAAACACGACTATAAAAGGCGAAGAGCGAGTGTGAATCTATCTAGATCATTGTAGGGATATTTTTATCTAAAAACTTCGAAATATGATATGAAATACTTTAGAAACCATTTAAACAAGTAAAGATATTTGTTAGAGTATGATAGAAAAGATGAATAACGACTGGAAAAAGGTGAAGAATAACTGTAAATCTATCTAGATCATTGATGGGACTTTTTGCACTCAAAAACAGCAAAAATAAAAGGAAACGCTTGAAAAACTGTTTAAAAAGTAAAGATTACTGTTAGAGTATCATAAAAAAGGTTCACAAAAAAGGTGAAGAACTACTGGACAAGGTGAAGAACGGTATTGACTACTAGAAAACGATTCGAAAATCATTTTAAAAGTGAAGATTCTTGTTTAAGCTGCATTAATAGGCGAAGAACGTTCGTAAAATGTGAAGAATGAGTGTGAACAATAGGAAACTATTGATGAAGGATCATGAAAAAGGTGAAGTACGACCAGAAAAGGTGAAGAACGAGTGTGAATCTAGCTAGATCATTGATGGGGTATTTCTAACTGAAAACTTTGAAATATGATATGATATACTTTGAAATCCATTTTAAAAAGTAAAGATATCTGTTAGAGTATCATAAAAAAGGTGAATAACGATTGGAAAAAAGGTAAATCTATCTAGATCATTGATGGGGGTAGTTGTACCCAAAAGTTTTGAAAAATGATACGAAATACTTTGAAAATCATTTAAAAAAAGTGAATATACTTGTTAGAGTATAAGTATAAGAATAAAATAGGTGAAGAAGTCCTTTCACTGAAATCTTAAAAATGCATACTTTATTATTACGGAGGCAACTAACACACTTTTAAGTGATGTGTGTTGACTACTATGTGAAATCTAAAGCTATCAGAGGACATTATATTTATAATGCAATATGATACTTTTGTTTTAAAGATATATTTTATGTATAGGATCCGATAAGGACACGGCTCTTGACATAATGGCCTGTGCTCGAAGAGCTATCGAAAATGGAGTTTCAGAATTAGGTATCCCAAGTCACAGCCCGGTTTACATAAAAGAAAATTTCTCTTGGACAGGAGACATTGACGTTGCATCGTAAGTAAGCTTAACATCAAATAGTATGTTATTTCAGTCATGTAATGGTAGTGGTTATTCACGAAGAAGAATAAAACTCTTTATATACGAGTAAAAAACTATACTTTTTTTACGACTTATAGTTGAATTTAGCTGGATCATTTATCAATCAAATTATTTATTGTAGTTTGATGTTTCGAATTGAAGATTGCGACAAATAAGTATAATGTGCTGCCTATATTGAATACGGGCTCGGACATAAGAAGTTAATTCTTTATAACTTTGTTTACCCTAATGCAATTCAAAAATTTGTAGATGCCAGTGGAGAAAAGTTATTTGACATTGTGGATTGTTCTGCATTGTTGTGGGTTATAACTCAATTTTCTTGTTCAATTAAATTTTTATTTACTTCCACTATTGCTCAGTTTTTGGCACAATAAATGTCGAAGATGTTATTAGTTCCAACGGGCTCTCTTTTCAGATAATAAGAAAAAGAAAAAAAATTCAGATTCTGAATTAAATATTTTGGTGGTCTTAGATGATTTGAAAAATTTTTAATTCTTCACTTAACAAGAAAAACTTTTAAGGCTTTGTAGAAGTTTTTTTTAAATTTTTTAATTTTAACTAAAATTCAGTATATTTTTAAATTCTAATACTTTAAAACATTCTAGAGATTAGTTGTAGAGTTGTAAATCTAAATGTCAACTTCTCAAAGTTTCATTAGTAATTTCTAAATTTGATTCAGATAATTTGTGGACTAAACCAAACATTAAAGTACAGGGGGAGTATAAAGTTCATCGACATAGATAATAAATTGGTAGGATATTACAATAATAATCCCCAACCTCACAGTAAAGGTGGAGGGATATACACCAAATTCCTCACCAACCAACTCTATCTACTGCTTTCAGTTTCTAGTACTGTCAAAACTGTCCCTAAAAATGTATATATAAGAATTAGTTTCTTTCTTTCCCGTCATTTCTAAGGAATTTTTTGTATGGCTCATAACAAAACATATCATTTTGAAAAATTATGTCATTACTGTTGTTTTTAATAAGGAAAGGGGAGCTGGACATTTTTATGGACATAAGGGTATGTCTTGTGGAACTCAATGCACTTCATCAAACTCAGTAAATTGAAACATATAAACTAAAACAGATCTTAGTATTTTTCCTTTTTAATGGATGATATTAACCATTAAACACGTATCGACGTGTTGTAAATCTAATTCTTTCCAAGAGTTTATTAACTTTTCTCTCAAGAAGAAGGTGCAAAATCTTTTAATGAATCTACTTCGAACATATAAACAACAAAAAATGAGTACATATATATATATATATATATATATATATATTAATAAAATTTTTATAAAACTATTACGTCCTTATAGAATAAAGAGCAAATAAAGATATGTATCAGACGTCAAGGTCAACTTCTGTTTCTATTTTTATTTTCCTTATTTGAATGTAAAAACACTTCTCTGCTAAATTGTAATTATTCAAGTTTCAAGGGTAATGGTGAATATAACTGTTTTTTTATTAAAGTGGATGTTTGTTGTACAGGGTCATGTTGATTAAATTTAAACTAGAGCATCTCAAAGAGGGTTAACTTCACTTAATGTTTAAACCTTGAATATTTTTTTCAATCTTGGTAACCTTATAGAGTATATTACAACAAAAAATTTGAGAGAAGAAAGACATTTCTATTACTTTTGTATAAATTGATTTTTTAGTTAACTTTTGTGAAATTTATATCCATCTAAGCACCAATGTATTCTATACTTCAATTCAATAAAATTTTCAGAGCTACTTTAACCTTTTACGACTTAGTTTGGGCAGGACTTCCAAACTGGAACGTTTCTGGAACTCAACTTAGTAATGATAGTGATGCTTTCGCAGTTTTCGATTTCGACGTTTACTGGTCAACTATGGTAATTAACGGATCAGTTAACGCCAGTTTCACAGAATTAGGTTTGCAACAAGACTATATCGGAAATATCAGGTATTTTTCTATTGTATTCAAATCTAGCAGCCAATTGAAACAACAATACTTTCGAATTTTTCATTACCTACCTTGCGCTTTATTAAAATATTAAAAATTTCAGTACTGTCTGGAGTGAGACTAACTGGATAGGAACTATAAATGTTACCAAACCAGGTTTTAACCTAACAGAACAAGTGAATAATTATACTGTTGCTTGGACAACCGAAACTCTTACAGTGAGTATTTCGATTAATAAAAAATATTTTTGAGGGTTTCGAAATATAAATTCTAGTATTATGAGGAGTATTTATCTATATTAATTAATTACAGACTACCACTGAAGGTTTTGGACTTTTCGGATCTGGAATTTCAACTCTCATAGATGTGGGACTGCCTGCCGCTATTCAAACTGATTCGTTCTCTGAAACTATGAGTGACTTCCTTCTGAACAGACTCAACTCCGTTTGGTGGTCTACTGGAAAGATTTGGGAACTTGTTGAATGGTGTCAAGAGAATCCCGAATCAAAATCTTGAAATATATTAACTGAATAAAATTGTCATAAAGTGTTCAACTAGATTTTTTTCAAATATTTCCTCTTATTTTCATAGAACCTCATGCAACGAGGACGATGAATATATTAGTCCGGGAATGATCCGAATAGCCATTAATTCTTATAAAACACATTTAGAGTGAGTTTTAAGTATATAGACAGAAAAATCTGAGCGCCACCATAATAAGAGCATTCCATCCAAAACATACAACGATTGTATTTCCACATGAAATCATTTTTTAGAGGAAAGGCTCGATGTTGCTGTTCTAGACTGCGTCGCGTCTATAGATGAGTGAGAAAGTCGTTTAGAAAACGAGAAACTAACCAACCTTGTTTTAACAGCTATGCTATGACTATATTTTCGAGGTGCTAAACAAAAAGAAAAAATTATTGTACTATTATTGACAATTACCTTGTGATTTCTATGTGAAAAATATGTTTTCACAAAATTTTAAGAGTATGTTTCAGCTAGTTCTAGTGACAATGAAACTAAACCAAATTTCCCAATTCGTTTTACATTCGAGCCATGAATAAAAAAAATCGAATTTCTGACTTTTTACGTACAAAGGAAAAAGTTGATGTGAGTCAGGAAGCTTTTGATTATGATTTTCGGAATACGTAATATATAAAAATTTATAAATTACTAAAAAAGGAAAAATTTCTGAAAACTATCCCATATAAGCCGGATATTTGATTAAATAGTAAGATTTACTTAAATTTACATCACGGTAATAATCACAAACAAATGCTGGCGCGGAAGGGGAAAATAAAACGTAACGGTAGGTAACACTAGGGGTCATGATGTCCAGCCAATCATAGAACAGAATTGACATTTGACTTAATATAGTGGATGCTTAGTTGATTTGTTGCCTACCAACTTGTCATTCCCACTATAGCACGTGTTTAGTTGTAAAAAAGCGTTTTCTTTGTGTGTAAAATGAGTGTGTGAAAGGGTTTAGGGTCAAATTGTAACTGAACTATATTGTAAGTTTTTTCCTAGTAGGATTGTGGCGAAATTGAACACTAAAATGTACTAACTCTAATATATCACCGAGCTTTCGAATACTTGTATTCATTGGAAATATATTGCTTTTTGAAATCAATGGATTTAATGTTTTTTAGAAGAATCAACGAAATTTGAAACGCCGCAATGCTTAACTAATTAATTACCAGAGGATGAATACATAAGTATTCTAAAAGCACGGATATATATTCGGGTTAGTACAAAAAGACTTCGTTTCAATTTTTCTATATATATAAAAGTAAAGTGTCCAAAACATTTCAGCCCTTTGTGTTTGAAACAAAATATAAAGGTTTGGGGTTAATAAAGGGTGCGGTGCCATCTCTCCATTTAACTGGTTGGTAAGGTATCTTCTTAATTATTGTAAATGCTCAAAAATATACACTAATAGTGTTCATACACTGAGCATTTGTGGAGATTTCACCACTTACCCGATAACTTTTGGTTTCCACCAGAGGTTCAAACACCAGAAAAAGTTAAAGGTAGGTATATAAGGTGTATTTGAAAGATGTTAGTAGCAAGGACCTATATAACTGTCTCCAATTACATTTGCGAGTGTAAATTCATCGACCCCATCACCGCCATTGCTTTGGAGGATCAAATCTTCATTAGAGTTTATGGAGGAAGAAGAGTCAGGTAAGTAATAATGTGTACCTTTAACTTTCCACACATGTAACTGCTGTGTAAGGATCATACTGCATTTTTTTTATGTAACAATAATTGAATTTGTGCTTCAGCCCTCAACATCTCAAGCTGTCGATTGAGTACTAGACCTTCCAGTAGAACTATCAAGAGGTAAAACAAGTAACAATAATTAATTTATTCTTCGTGATAATCTTGATTCGTTTGAAAATTGATCTGACTTGTTAGATATTATAATAAATATAGTTGTAGATGGAAGATTAAAAGATGGGGATCTCTTGTTCAAAATGGCATACAAACACTTAAGAAAACAAAAAAAAAACGGTATAGTGGTAGTTTTATAGTAATTATGTATTTACCTAGGGCACTGTTGCCTCAATGGATATTTGAAGACGTTGAACTTAGCAGATTCTGTTGAGTAGGGGACGAAACCTCTATTCACATTCTCTGAAAATGTGAGACACTACGGAAATCGAGAGCACTACATCTGAAATAGAAGACGAAGATATCTGACAGCTACAGCCATCCCACATTCTGAACTTTCCAAGAAGAGTGAGATTAATAGACCAGCTGTAAGCACTGAGGATCGTCAGTATCGCAGCCATGGAAGGGGACAAGGGGACACAATATACGTACGAACATGTATCTATCTATATGTTTATTTTGTAATTTTGCGTACATAATAAAAAACTATCGTTTGTCTTATTCTTCTTGTTTAATTCCTGAACCACTTCTTGGAATATGCCGCCAAAAGAAGAAAGGAAACTGTTGTTTCAATGTACGTTTTGTACTGCTATCGAACTAAGAGATGGAGTTGAATGGGAATTCGAGTTGGCTACTCGAAGGAGGTGGTTAATATGTAGTATTTACATACTTGTTGACATATTGTTCATAGGATTTAGAGGCCTCTTTTGCAGGTTGATACAATTTATGTTCTATTGTGTAAAATACATTTCACTAATGTTTTTTTTGTGAGAGGAGGAAATAGCCCACGAACGAACAAAGCTAACACGAATCTACTAAAAACTTCCCTATTAAAGTCTTGATGACTATTCTGGAACTACTTTATATTGTATTTCTTTGGGACAACCTTTTTCTGTTTTCAATGACAGCATCACTCCGAATAGAGTTTGGCTCGAATTCACTTATCTTCACAAGTGCCCCAAGTTTTTCCTATCTTCTTCGAAAACGCCCTGGAATCACCGTGACCTATAAGAAATTGGTTGAGTTCAGGTCATGTACTCTCTTGTGTACATCTTCTCTTACCAATGTTGCAGCGTGTACTTTTTTTCACAAATCCTAGGGTATTCTTTCCCTTTTATGATATATTAGTAAGGTGTCCATCTGAATTTTCTATATTTAAACATCAAATATATTTTACCTTTACTCAAAGTCTATCAAAATATTTTTTTGAATTTAACGCTACAATTATTATACAAATTTTTGTATAACATAAGTTATTAAGCATATATTTGAGGTATATTCCATAAAATGATCCAAAATTTTTTAACGTAGCAATTTTTATTGGCAGCACTATATTTTTGCGATACTTAATGTGATTTGTTGATTGATATGTTTTGTGTGTTAATTGTGGCTTGTTTATTATTGGAATTGGAACAAAAACTACTAAAACATGAAACTAACGTATACTTTTTTGGCGTGGGTGTTGCCTAATAATCAACTAAATTTAGTGAAAAGTGACTTTTCTCTATTATTATATTATGAGAAAATAATTGTCCTTCTATCGCAAAAGTTTTATCCATGTGACATTTAGTTTGTGGAAGAATTCCGTATTTGATATAACTCTGATTATATGTTTTATCTAGTTTCTTTAGTATAATTAAACTGAATTACTAAATAGGAGGAAAGTGTAGTCAAAGATGAGATAGCTACACCGATAAACTAAAAGTTATCTACTTATAAATTGATTGAAAATGTGTTTAGTAACCTAAATCAGGTTGTCACGGCAAGGTTAATGAACCCCATTTCATCTGTATCACTTGGATTATCCTTCTTTTTTTTTTAATTTAATGAAGACTTTCGGTCGGAATTTTGTTAGATCTGACAGGTATATAGGACATCGAATAACGATAAAATTTATTTTAGCGATGATACATTAAAAGTCAGTGTAGTTGTTTGATATATTTTCAAGGGGTTTCACGATTATGATGATGTTTACATTCTATTTTTTGATGATATATTTTCATAAATAATAAGTTATACTCAAAAGATGCCTCTGGGTTGTCGATAGGAAATTAGGCTTTCATGTAATAGATGCTAATACGTTCATAAAATATTCCTCTAAGAGTTCTTCTTCTTCTACTTCTTGGAGATCTGTCGATCTGTTAGTTCTGAAGCTGCCTCTGCATCTTTTCCTGAGAGGTGTATTGCCAACTATCTTTCCAACTTTTAGGTGGTCTCCCAGGAGGCCTTGAGCCGGGCGGGTTGTTTTCTAGGACTATTCTCGGAAGTCTGTTCTCGTCCATCCGTCTTACATGGTTGTACCACTGCCTCTTACGTTGTCTTTCCCATCTCACAATGTCTTGTATCCCGCACTGCTCTTTGACATCTGTGTTTCTTACTCTGTCTCTTCTTGTTTTCCCCACTATTGTTCTCAGTGCTTTCATCTCGGCCACCTTCAGCATTTGTTTCGTCTTGTTGGTGTAATCGCGAACTTCCGTACCGTACGTCATGATGGGTCTGATACAAGTCTTGTAGATTCTAATTTTGCTATCTTTGCGCATGTACGGGTTGGACCAGACTATATCTCGTAGGCATCCTGATAGTGCGGATGCTGCACTAAGAGTTATAAGTAGTAAATCAAAGCCTCTTTCAAATAATGAAAGGCCAAGGATTCCCTACTTATTTTTGTAGAGTACAAGAAAAGAACAAAGAAAGATGGCTTAATTGCAGAAGTATATTTCGTTTCTAACGACTTATCTAATTTGAGAGAAGGAAGATGGAATTTATCCAAAACAAATCATTCTTTAAACTAAAAAAGATACTTACTGTGGAATATACACTTGTGCCTTTGATACTATTAATTAATTACCATTTCTGAATAATTTTTTCAGCATATCGATGATTTTCATTCTGTTGAGTGCCCTGCGGATTTTCACTAGTATTATAGTTATTACAATATCTTCCATGTACGAGTATGTTTGCTCTCTAATATATTTATTAGTCTTTTTGTTCCTTAAGATAAAGCCAAATAGTGCTCTAGTAAATTGTGAATGCTTTTCATATTTCTCATGTTTCTATCCCATATATGAGCACTGGTGTTTCACCTAATTTTTTTCGTATATTACTTTTTCTTTTTAGAACTAGAAAAAGCATTTGACAGTGTACCTAGGATGCAGATATAGGAAAGTCTATATAGAAGAAATGTGGACAAAGAGCTAATTAGAAATATTGAAGCAATATATAAAAGAACGAATAATTATGTGATTAGTGAAAATATGAGATCAGATACATTTTTGACACACAAAGGACTAAGGCAAGGAGGTGGGCTAAGCCCAACACTATTTATTATATTTATGGACGATATCATCCAAGGATGTAGCCAAAACAACGAAAAATTATATGTCGGATACCACAATATGCAAAGAATACAAGTAGGAGAGTGCGCATTTGCTGACGACATCGTCATAATGGTAAATACAAGAAAAAACCTACAAAAGATTATTAATATAATCAAAATCAAAAGAACAAAAATGACCTGAGACAAATCAATTGCAAAATCTTTAAAGAGAGAAATCTGATTTGGAATGATGCAAAAGAAAAAGTAAAAAAAAAGAATGGTGGAAATTCGTACATGGACAAGAGGAAAATACCTCCCAACATCATACCATATGCTAGAAGGGATTTTGATGTTGAAAGAAATATTGATTAATTGAAATATAATTGATTATTTGAAAGCTTATGTACTAATCTACCAGGTATATTTTTTAAGTAAGTACCGTTTTGCGATTCCGCCGCCGCAACCCCAAGGTCGGCGTTCCGCACATGCTCGCTGGTCACTTACATCTCTTGTCTAAGCACTGATGCCTTTACAGTCTGATTCTTCATTGTGTACGTTGTTTACTGAGTGTTTAAGATGCCTCCGACAATCATTAGTCCCGCCGATTGTGAAGTACGGGCTGTTATATGATTTCTTAGTGCTAAAGGCGTAAAAGGCGATTCATAATCACCCAAAAAAGTGAAATCTAAGCAAACAATTGAACAATCTGCGTCGTGCAATACAGAACAAAAGACGTGGCAAGTTGAGTAAGGGTATCGTTTTGCTGCATGACAATGCCCGTCCACATGTTGCTAATCGGACCAAAGATCTCATCAAATCTTTTCAATGGGAAACTCTAGAGCATCCTCCCTACAGCCCTGATCTGGCGCCCAGAGAATACCATTTGCTTTTGCACTTGATGAAACACCTGGGCGGTCAGCGTCTTCATAAACTGATGCCACGTTATGACAAGTGCCTCAATATTCACGGTAATTATGTAAAAAAGTAGATTAAGGTACAGGATTTCATGTAAAAATAAAATTATTGCGATACCTTTGCACTTCTTTTTTTAATTCCAAAACGGTACTTACTTAAAAAATATGCCTCGTATTATAGGTGTAATAACTATTGTTAGTCTCTTGTTCTTGGCGTATGAGTATTTTTTTAATATACTTGATATTATTCTGTAGATAGGTAGGAAGAATGTTCTTTTTTCTATATTGTAGTAGGAAGCATCTTCTGTTATATTCTTTCGTAATCTTCATTTTGATTTTGGACCATTGTTTTGAAATTTTAACATCTAATTGACCATAAGTTCTTGAGATGGTTTGGAAGTGTCCGATATTTGAATGAATACATAAGTATTCGAAAGCTCGGAAAATATATTAAAGTTAGTCCACTTTGGTGTTTCGTTCCCAAAGAATATTTAACGTTTCGACTTTTCTTTGAATTTCAGTTTTCGAGGTCCAGTTTTCAACAAAATCGAAATAAATATATGTTTTTATTTAATTTTAATGTAATGGAACGCAATTTCTGTCCACCCTTTTACTACGTTTACGTGTACAAGCCCTTCCTCTGTAAATATTTGACTAAGGAAATTGTATGCTGTCTTTTCATTAGCTCCATTCGCAGTTACCACTATAGTGAAACTAATAAAACAAGTAAGGGTGAAATGAGGCGAAAGGAGATAAACGAGACAGATCGGGTGTCTCATTCTATATACTTACTATTAACAAAACATACTATAATTAAAATGAAATTAATGACAAAAAATCCAATGTCTGGATATATTTTTATTTGATTATGTTCAATGTGGAACCATATTTAATGCAATTATCAAATTTTAATGAGTAAATTTTAATGTAAATATGTAATATTTGCTAATTAATTTACTACTGGAATTGATGCTATTGCTGTGACTAACGGTCGATTTATTTTGGAAGAGAAGCGAAAGTTTCAAGTCTATTCTCACAAAAATGGTTGAATACACTCGTAATAAAAAATATTGGTTAGATGTATGAATTTCAATGAAGATATTACGTTTTCATACACCCGACATGGCAATAATCGTATGTCCACGTTCAGTAGTCCTTATGGCCTATATTCCAAAGCAGAATCGTCTCTAGGAATTTAATATGAATATATTTAGTACATTGTGTCATATTTAAGAAGATACTTTCATATTTTTTTGTTCATTGAAGGAATTCAGAATTATTTTAATACAGTTTTATGAGGATGATTATTTTATAACAGGGATTCCCAAAGTGGTCGATATTGAGCCCTTGGCTGATATTTCGACATGAACGAAAACTGTTGTTGGGTGTTGACGAAGTCTAAAAATCGGCCCGTATTAACTAACCCGAGTTCGAAAAAGGCTTCAGTGTGGTTACAAACATTTTGAAAAAACAAAGGTGCCGTTTGAAAATCAACGAACGTGGCGATTTAAGGCTGCAACTCACTAATATTGAACCGAATTTAGCTAGCTTGGTAGAAAGTCATCACTCATCGCACTGAATTTCTCATTTTTTCATCTTCACTTCGCGATTTAAATGTTTTTTCAAAAAATAATTCCAGCTCAAGTATTCTTACGTGACTTGTATTAATAATTATTAATTACATTTGATATTTACTGAGTTGTATTGTATTTATTCTGAAGAATTTTGACTAAATGACTAAAGAAAATTCACTCACTTAACCAATCGCAAAGTTTCTAAATTGGTAAGTATTTTGTAACAATAGAAAAAGAAAATAGAGAAAGAATTTTTTAATTAATTGTAAACCAGTTACGGGGGTATCAGATATCAGTTCAATTAGGAAAAGGGGTCTCTTGCCTAAAACGGTTTGGAAATTTCTGTTTTAGAAGAAATTCAATTACAATATAAAATATGTAGCCAATACACTGTACAACAATAATATAAATCTATCGACAGTAAATGCTTCCAATTAGAACTCCATTTATTGAAACGAGCTTTTAATTTTTTTATTCTGTTCAGTTACGGAATGCTAATTTCTTCCAATAGTTTTGAAAATAATTGTGTAAGCAGCTGGTAGGTATGTAAGATTAGGACTTCAGACTTTACATTTCGTTTGCTTCCAAAAGTTTCAAGGCTTTCTTTTCTGTAGTTTTTGATTCAAATTTTTAAGCTGTTACAAGATGCGAATTTCATTTTTTACTCCAAAACTATTGACTTTTGGACAATAATTTCATTTGCCATCTAAAATGCTCTAAACATGGAAAAAACGATCGGTTTACTCAGGCTCTAATTAAAAATTTCGTTTGATATGAAATTATATCCAGTTCGTTCTGAAATGCTCAATGAATTTTTTGAATCTTTTTTTCTGGAAATCAGATTCTGAAGCAATGAAATCGAAAACTATAGAATCTTCGTATGAATCAAAAGCATTATTGAGTCTGTTACCACCATCAGCGACTATCAATACGACTTCTGTGAATATATATCGGCCCAGGAACAACCTGGGCCAAGGTAACATCACAAAAACTTGGAGTCTTCTTTAATACCAAAAAACTATATAACCCGCAACAGCTTCTAATCTAATCTAATAAGCCCAGATTCGTTCATCTTTGGAATATTGCTATCACATTTGGAGCTCGGCTTCAAAGCATACCCTGAATATGCTCGACACAATACAGAAGAGAGCAGTTCGACTTATAGGCGATCCAGAGTTGACCAGAAACTTGGAAAGTTCGCTGATCTGACTCTGTTTCACCGATACTACTACGGCAAATGCTCTTCCGAGCTGTTCAGCATAATACCGCCTAGTCCAGTTTTTGAAAGACAGACAGACGTGGCTCTCATTAACATTGAGTTCGTCTTTAGACGCCTAATTTATCGGGACTTATTTCTTTGGAGAAGTACAAGCCTGCGGAATCAACTACCGAAGCACGTCTTTCGCGAATACTAAGTTCAAAATCAATAGCTACAGACATCTCCACACAATTTAATCAAGAGATAGCCTAGCTATATATTAATAATTAATACTTTTATAGAAACAATACATTTAAAGGTACACTAAATATCAAATTTACAATGAAAATTCGGGATAATTCCGTGTATAGATCAAATTAATGGAAACATGTTGCACTTTGTCATAAAAATCAGGTATGGAATTGAAAATAATATTCTGAAAAAAATGATATCGATATCCTTAACACAGAAAAAATATTGAGAATTAGCTTCATTTCTCGATTCCTAGAAGGTCAACAGTAATTTTTGAAATTTCAATCATTTGTAAGAGTTAAACTCATGACCTCAAAAGTTCAATATCTTGAAGTGAAGGAAGGCGATAACAAATTTGAGGGCAAATAGAGAAAGAAAAGGGAGAAGAAATTAAACATATGCAAGATATAATGAAATTATATTAATCTACAATAAATAAAGTATTAAAACATGAAAATCACATTATTACATTATTTTCTTCAATCAAAACCGATCTTGAAACAAAACATTCTGGAGAGAGATTTAATGCAGCAAAGACTCAGGCTGCTGTTTTTACAATAAAAGCCGGCACTTCATCTCAGGATTTGGTCCTGTCTAGACCTGAAATATCCATTCATATAGAAAAGTGCAAAACGATCCAGAGTTGACTAGAAACGGCAGTTGCTCTTCCGAGCTGTCAAGCATAATCTCACCTAGAGCAGTATGTTTAAGACTTACTCAACGGGCAGACGTGCCAAATGAGCACCGGTTTACAAATGTTCCAGATCAATATCCACAGGCATTTCCACAGACAGACACCACTCGAATTATTCGAGTGTATAAAGTTGATTGTTCCGATTTGTTCGACGTAGTTTGACCAGAAGCATCGGCTTTCAATTTGGAAAGGAGATTAATTTCTTGTTATTCTGTTTGTACTAAGATAAGAGTTTGATAAGAATTATCAATGAATTTTCTAAAAATGTGAAAGGTGTATCCAATATAATTGACACATAGAAAGAAATTTTGATATGGAGTTAATTATGTAAAAGACCAAATCGATGGATCCTTCTCTAATTTTGCAAAGCTTTCGTAGCCGTCGCTTGATGCTGGAATTTTTCTTGAGCAGTCTGAGCAACAAGCAACTTCTGTTAACCGCAAGACTTGGAAAACGTCAAGTAAAAGTAGTTATTTTTGAGAAACAATCAAGCAATTAATTCCCTTTTTCATTCACTCAAATAACAGCGCAGCGTTTACAATACTTTTATGGTGTTGAGCAGCCACCAAACAGCACGAGGATTTCTTGTAAAGAGAAGAGAAATGCGCGATAGGTGTGAAGTTTCTACTAGGCTAGGAATTTTTTCGGAGATGCTTTGAGTTGACTGTGGATAGTATTGACATAGGATTCTTTTACTCTATAGAGTTATGGTATGGTATGGTATGGCTTGCAAAAACAAACGATGTTATCGGTCTGCAGATCTATTAGACACATAGCAATAAAAGTTGTGTATATATATATATATATATATATATATATATATATATATATATATATATATATATATATATATATAGGGACAGAAGCGGAGCTTATATCATCTTCTAAGAGTTGACTGCTTCCTTTTAGATGACGATTGGATAGGGTAGATGTTGTCCAACTAATTCGTCTCGGTAGAGAGGCGGCAATGACAGCCGTCCAATTAAGAGAGTGAGTAATTTACGAAATGGCGGAGAAGCACGGTCTTCGGTTTATTGTAATTGACGCTATTTTTCATTGTAATAGTATCTGATTTTATCTTCTTGTTGCGCTTGATTATTTGCGTAATTCAGTTATAAAACCGACCCTGTAACATAATATTGTACTCAAAGATATTTTAATGCATCTCAATTTCCGACAGAAATATGAATTTTCACATATTATTACCCGGAAATATTCAAGATTTCCATCGGTTGCTCTTAATTAATTTTAGGAATTTTGTATTCTACTAACGCTTCATTTGAAATTTCCAAAAAATGTTGTGCGACGGCTATATCTCTATAGCATCGTTCACTTTAAATCATTTTTGATGAGTTTTATGTAGAAACTCGTGAGATAAATTGTCCGCGTTGCTTTAAATTTGAATTTAGAATGATTTTGATGTGAATTAGTAGTGAACGTCCATTAGTTGGCGATAATAGAAGATGCATATTAATATTTCTTACTTTATGAATGAAATGCGTTTATTATTGATCACTATTTATATAATATCTATATTCATTTACGAATAGTTTCATTCAAGATAAAACATTGGAATTTACATTGTGATTAAAGTAATGAAATACCACCAGACTATCACAAGGTACGATAAAAACCTTAAAATGGAAAAAAATTGATTACACAAATTGCTAGTATAACTATTATCTGTTTATCTACCTTTCCCAGTAATAATAATTATGCATCCACCCTTGTTTTGCAAACAATTCGGAGAGTCATTCAAAATAATTACTACTTATTAGATTATTGAGGATGAAATTTCCACAAAAAATGATATGACAACAGATCACTTTCGTTTTTGACCATAATTTATTTGACTGTTTGGATAAAATTTTCTCGTCAAATTTTCTTTTAATTAGCCTATTAGAGAAAGAGCCAATCACCAATTTTATGTGGTCATTTCAAAAGTCATGTAACTTCCTACAATAAATCTTCTATTCTTACTGAAAATAAAAAAGCATTTCTGGCAGCCCTTTCTGGATAGACAACACTAAAATTTTAAGGAGGGGAAGAATTAAGACTTATTATAGTTGAAATATCAGCCCTAAAATTTTACGAAATTACTTTTCACATTATTTTGATTTGGATTTTTTGCATGGGCATTAATACCTCTCCTAATTGTTAATAAAACGTCATAAATATTCATGAAAAAATAAATAATTTTTGTCATTTCATCAGTCTTGAAATTTTAAGAGAAGATATATAATACATCTACAATAAAAAATTCACAATGCCGACCATAATTTCATCACCAACAATATACCAGAGCGAAAATGTAAGGAAAATAGAAATAAGGAAACTTGCGGGCTAGAAAGAGAATGCTTATCAGGCATATTTCGATTTTTTTAGATATAAATTTAAAATTTCTCTTAATCTTGTTGAAACATTACTTTAGAGAGATTTTTTTGTTCCTTTGAAATAAATATTCTCTAGGTCATAGTCAAATATACTGTGAAAAATATTAAAATGTTGAAAAGCGTTCTCTTTCAAGTATTCTTTTTATCTAGGAGAGACAATATGTAGGAATATTGCTTTTATCATCAAAACAAAAGTAGGAATCTTCTAACGGTTTGGAGTGTATGATTCAACATCTCAGTAGTCGTTCAAAAATGTATCAATCTTGCCAATCTAACTGGAAATTATAAAGAAATATAGAATTGTGATGGAAAATTTTACAACTGAAGAAATTGATGAACCATTTGAAAATAAAGTAATTGAATTTGATACGTATCATTTGCCTCCTTGTTAAGCTGAAATGCACATCTGTATTTGACGATATTGTTGAATGCAGAAGACAATGGATGGGTGTTAAATGATGGTCAGTACGATTTTCACCATCGTAACATTGATGTCGAAGCAGTTCCTACCAATATTGATAGTAAATAAATTTTTCTATAAATTGCTTACATATTAATCACTTATATATATGAAATCGTGAAATATTAATTATTATTAATCTTGTTCACAGATAATGAGATATTAGAGCCTTGAATTGAGTAAATTGAAGATTCGAATGATTCTATATTTAACAGCCTAACAATTTAATAATTTCACGAACCTAACTTGTCATTTTTCAATTAGTATAATAAAATTAATCTTAAATTGTATATACAACTTCTATATTTCTTCTGTACAACTTTTAATTTGCTTTCCATAAGCGCCCTCTTTCTAACCCGCAGGTTTCCATATTTCTATCTTGCACTCACACGGAGACGTTTTCCGCTCTGGCATTTTGTTGGTGAAGAAATTTCTGGCACTAGGCTAATTAAAAGTTTGTGACAATTTGATGAGAAAATTTCATTTAAACAGCCAAACATTCTACACTCTATTGTCTTGGAATTTCCGATACGTTCTTCCTACTGATGACAATAAAAATTGATAAAATATTTGATAATATCGTTTGAATAAACTAAATTAATTTTTATAAGAAACAGAATGTGATAAAATTTATGAATCAGACTTAGAAATTCCATGGTGCTAGAAGAAACAAACAAAAAGATTATTTATTGAGAAAATGGAAACTATGAAGACTTACTTATATTGATAGCATTGGCTGAACTTATATCTTCATTGATAATTAAATATGAATAAAAGAATTAACTATTATTTTATTCATGAATTTTGGCGTTAAAATGCATTTTCAGTTGCGTGGTTAGGTTATCAATTTAAATGGATATGGGTTTAACTATGGTCGGAAAACTATCAAGGTCGAATGATAATCTAGCTGTAGAAATAATTCATCGTCCAAGCTGTCTTTCGTTCAATTAGGTACATTTTCATCTGGAGGGAGATTCTTTTTTTATTATATTCTTTTGTCGCAATGTTTTGCTTTGAAGAACTATTCACGCCAACAATGCCAATACAAATTCATGTATATCTTTCTAACTTTGCTCGCAATAAATTGAGATAACATAATCAAATCTTTCAATTTTTCTAAGAAACAATACTAAAATAATTCTAACACAATTTCACATACACTTTAGGCTGCTCTATATAGTACACGTATTGAAGTGTTTGCTATAAAGATCTGCTCCATGACTCTACTCAGCTTGATTGAAAAGATTGAAGAGACACAAAAAGGAGGTGCAAATAAAAGACTTCTAATCAGGTGTATACATTTGAAACTAACTATTCCCAATAAGCATACATGTAAGAGAAAGAATTCACCAATTCGTGTAATTATGCAGTTTTATTACATTTTGAATAATCTTCAGGTTCTAACAAGCTGATATATCCCAATTATGGATCTACAGTGAACTACTTTGAGCCGAAGAGAGTCATTTAAATGCTTTTAAAGTCATTGATAGTTGAGTTGAAAGATGATGCTCGTGCAAAAAATCGTCTTTGAAAGGTTAGGAATTGATTTGATTGGAATAAAACAACTTTTTCTTCATTTTGTAAATAGTTTTTTATGAAAGATACATTTTTATTATCACTGTAACATTCATGCTCAACGTCGAGCTACGAAAATACTATAGTGCAATTCAACCCTTTCTTAATATGCATTTTAGTTTCCCCCTTTGTCAATTGCAATTGCCGCTCTTGTTTATGGTTAGCCGAAACAAGGCTTGAATGTATTTGTTTTATTATTTATTTTTCTAAAAAGATTAAATTACTTGTGAGATAATCAAATTAGAGTATAAAATCCGTTGTTTTAATTAAACTGAAAGCACTGCAGTGTCTATTATTTCTATTACTTTAATTTCTCCCTTATGGTAATTTTTTTTGGCTTTTTGATGAATTCATTTGATAAGTAAGAGAATAATCCACAATGACTTTAGTGCGTGGCCTTTTCAGCTATAAAAATTTCTCGTATCACATATGATACAGGCTGGCAACGAAATTGATTGATGATTCTGATTTATCAAATTGGTATAAATGAATAATGTTTACCTCTAAGTAATTCTTTTGAAAACCCACATTTCATAGTAGGCGGCTTTTTTGCTCCTTATAGCAGATTTCTATTCCAAAATAACTTCTTTCAGAGGGATTTTCAATTTATGGTAAAATAGTCAGGACAAAGTAGGTTAGACGAATAAGAGCGAGAGCGAGAAAGAGATTCTGTGGTTGAAGTTTGGTAGGATAAGGAGGATTTTTGTTAGAAATGTGGTTTGTTTGAGTAGGCCCTGATTTAGGAATAGCTCCTCTACAGGGCTGGAGTTGTGGTGGTTTTGTTGGGTTGTGTTTGTCTAACTATTTCTAAAGGAAGATTTTGGCCAAATGAAAAGGAAAGTGAGGCTGGTAAGCAAAAAAGGTCCTTTTTGGTTTTGTTTTTTATTTTTGAGTGGTTTTATTTGCTCTTTTTTTGGTTTTTTGAAATTTTATGTTTATTTTAAATTTAATTTGGGATGGGCTGGTATAGCTGCGGCTTTATTATTCCCTATCGTCGGCCATAGCGTAGTCGCCAAATTTTAGACTTCCATTATAACCGAACAGGACCGGCTTAACGGACCGTGTCGTGGACGAGTTCATAACAGTATGTTGGGAACATAAGTTTCTCTAAATTGATATCGATACAAATAATATTAAGAAAGTATGCAGAAGATATATACTTCACATTCTAATATAGAAGTAATCCAGTTTCTAGACAACCAACATAAGACGCGAAGGTTCAAACGAACTAATCCGTTCGAGTTTATATAAGCAAGAAGTTAGTGGAAGTAGCCACAATAAAGATGTAGTCTGATCACGTTAAAAACTGGAATGGATGATAGTATAAACTTGTTAAGTAATCCTTCAGATTTCATTTCTATTATTAAATGTAATAAAAAATATAAACTCGTACATGGCGTTTATTGCATGTACATATGTCATCACTCCATGCCGTATATTTCCAGTGTTTCCATATGAAACGCTAAGTTGAGATTATTCATTAGATAATTTCCATTCCTTGTATATTTTTAAATTATTGTTAATAGATGAATTATTTATCAAAATATCGAATAAATCCAAAATGCTACACAGGAGTTTGATGTTGATATACGTAAGTTTAAAAATTCAGTTAATTACACACTAATTTGGGTTTCTTAGTTGTACTTTTCTTTCTTAATTTCAACTTGAAGCATTTACTTTGGTTTCGAATTATTTGAAAGCAACAGGAAGGTATCAATTCAGTCCAACATTTTCATTAAGAGCTACTTTATATATCTAATTATATAAATTATTCATAATACGATTGTTTGAATACTTTCAGACTTTTGTAATGAAATAATGTTTTTCGAATTTCTCCCTATAAATCCATTGCGATTAAAATAAAACAATAGCTTCTATAATTTTATAATTATGTAATTGGTTGTACGCTGGTGTATTGCTCTAAAATTAGCGTTGTTCATGGTATTTAGGTGGGACAATCAAGGACGAATATACGTCTATGCGTGGGTCTTTTATTTCAACAGAATGGATCGAGCTAATTACTGAAATTAGTTTGCAGATTATTATGAAGTGAGTCGTGTTGAAGGATTTCCGGAACTGGGCACACCGTTCGAAAAAACTCCTTTGAATATAGATTGTATAAACAGTTTTTTTAATTTCCATTAATTTTTTTTATTTAAATTACACAGGTATAAACAATTATATATCAATACTATATGACGAATATGGAGGAATTGAAGAATTTAAGGAATTATCAGAAATTATTGCATACGAGGGTGGTTTGACAAAGTACTTTGGAAAGTGCCGTGCTATTCTATTTAGCAATGGACTCCGAAAATTACGGAATAGCTAATAAAGTGATAATTCCATCCGAATAGGTTATTTATATTTTGTATTAAAGTTATATATGATCCAAGTGAATGCTTTATGCGTTACGTCATAGTGTATGGGACAGTATTACAAATTTATACCCAAGAAATTTAAAAAAATGGAAAAATATAGCAAAAGAAAAGTTGTGATTTTGGTCACAGGGTCATTGGATTCCAAATTAGTGCTCTTTATTGATTACTTCGAAAAACTAAAAAATTTAACTGATTTGATCTTTTTGCAAAAAAGAACAATCGCATTTGCCGTAAATAAAAAAATAGGCGAATTATGTGAATATTTATGGGCACATCCTTAATATTTATCTAATCTAGATCTATGCGATTACTTTCTATTTTTAAATATGGAAAAGAGCTTTGTGGAAAACGATTTTAGACAAATGAAGATATGATGCCATAAACACAAATGCATATTTCATTTCCATTGAAAATCTTTTTCTACCTCTATATTATACAAGAGTAGTCTGATAAACCTACAAAAGAAAAACGAAAATTTTGCATTAGCTCTATGAACTTGACCCATAGATTGTCCAAATTCTTTCAGCCAAAGTGAGTCTCCGTGGCGGCGATGATCTTATTTGACTAAAATCTGAGAAAAGCGATGAACGATTCAGCAGTATTTCTCGTTAAACAATAATTTATTAATCAGTTTTTCCGTCCGTTTTTTGTTGAAAACGGAGAAACTCATTCGGATTGCGGTTGAACAGTGACAATCATTGTTCTGAAGTAGCCTTACTTTTGTACCAGAATTATTAAACACGGTACCCAACACACCGCCAGCTTTCTCATATCTAAAACTTCTTCAGGATATGACTCACGTGAATTTTGAATCGATTACTGTCTGAGATATCTCGCGTACTTTCAATCGACCTATCAATACTCATCAAAAACTGAGGTGCGACTACGGAGGAGAAGAATCAGCATACGCAGGATATAAAAGTTGTTGTTCTTCGCCCATTTTCCTAGAATCTGCCACCATGTGCAGTCAAAACAAAACTACGAGTCCGATCTACTTGGAAGTTTGGAAATAGCCGTCTACTAAATTAATTTCGCCAGAATCGAGCTAAAAACTTATCGGATTGCCTCCGTAAATGCTAATAAGATATTTTTTAGGAAAGCAAAGAGAACCGACAATATTTTCACATTCTCCGATATCAAATATCAATATAATCAATCAATATAAACTGCTTCTGTTATAATATGTTCTAATACGTTCAATGTTTTTCATTATTGTTTGGTTAACACTTTTTTTTCGTTTCGATTCAAAAGCTTCGAGAAATAGTAAAAGCATGTAATGGGTGAATCCTGTTGCACAAACCGCAGACAGAAAGTTTCCTCGTCGACACGGTCTAGGGAGGACAAGCGCAATCGGAATCAAGGATGTGACAGGACGTTCGGCGTTGCGACGCTCAATTCACTGTCTCTAATACCTTAAAGCATTGCTGAAGCTTACCACGTGTCTAAAGCTCTGTTTTGGCGGTAAAATTTGTGATCGCGTGACTTTCGGCAGCTTCTATGTAATGACGTGAGTAACTTTAATTCGTATTTGAAATATAAAAATATGAAGGACATTAAGGACGTTGGATTAATGTGGATTTTTATGCTGCAAGCACATTTCGGTGAGTATGACATTCGTATTTCTTGAATAAGTTTTGAATATATTTCACATGATAATTGAATCTAATATTAGTTAAAATTCTTCTTATGAAAAAATAATTTGACACCCAATGTTTTTATTTTGAAACTATAGTAAGTATATTTTGCCAAAATAAGCATGATAACTTGATTAGAAAAATAAGTCAGGTGGTATGCCAGAGGAAGATGTAAGTTGTATTTTCCACATAAGAGACTAGTACTTCATGACAATATACAAAAAGTTTGTTTTCGGACGAATATTGTGAGATATATAGACCAAAACAATCTGTCACAAATTTTTTTCATTAGAATCTGTTCTAAAATTAAAAATTTCAAATACGAATTTCTCTTCTTACATTTTAAAACGCAATTATACAGAAGATTTCAACAATTATAAAGTTTTTAATGCCTTATAATCCTTTAATCAGCAATAAAATGAAAATGCTTAACTAAATGATCCCCAAATGATAATAGTAAGATGTCGTGCTACAGGTAATGTTTACACAAAGCAAAAGAAGACGACATTAATTAGAAATCATTCAGTAAAGTTAACAAACCATAAATAATAATTCAATCAAAATCAATTTCATCTTAAACATAATAAAGTTATAGTGAATAAATAGAAACATGTTTTCTCGATCTTTTATGTTCCCACAAGAGACACGGAGTCTTAGATCATGAAGATTTGATGATTCGGTTTTACATGTTTACTTTAAATGCCTGAGTTGCACCGATTAGATATTTATTGTCCTCAAATTTATTGAATACAAATATTTAATTATAACATAAATTATAATGGAAAAATCATTCCAATGAAGTGTTACTAGAATAGCATCGAGTCATTCGTTGCACACGCGTCTATGAATGATGATGATGTGCCCAAAGTTAAGGACCTAAGCGAATAAAAAACATTTCAATTGTGATGCTTCTTAAAAACTTTATGAACACAACACGTATTTGGTATTCAAATCTCTAGCATCTTATTGTCATATTTTGGATAGGTCAAACAGTCGAAGGATTATTTTAAACAGTTTATCTACATGTTTCGATATAATCGTGAGACACAAAGAAAAAGAAAATATAGTGGAAATACACTTTTCTTCCATGTTCTTCCGAAGGAGCCAAATGAAATTTCTATTTAAGACTCGAGAACTGAAACTCAATGATTTATTCTTTATATATTATGTGAATGTGTTTTTCTATAATCTTTTGCAATACCTAGGAGCCAGTAATAACTGGAATAGCATTACCGCAAGCGCAACTTTTGTAGTAACCATTTTTTCTGTCAGAAGCTCAACATTATCAGTTCAATGCCTTCTGTGGTATCAACATGGGCCGATGTGTTCGTTTGTGGTTATTTTTTTCTATCTTCACTTTTTTGTTTTTATGATGTCAAGTCGAGTGAACAACGTGCAGCTGTAAAACTTTGATGCTGTTGGAACATTTTTAATTTTGGAATCAGTTTACAAAGATCAACAAGAAGAGTGCTTTGCACGGTTTGAGATGCGAGATATATCGATATATCTCAAACCTTGTTGTGGCCGACCATCAACTGCTCGAATCGATAAATATAATAAAAACATTCGAGATCTTTTGCTCACCAACCATCAAGTGACAATTGATCAACTGACAGTGAGTAGTGGGTTATTTTTCGAAATGAAAAGAGTTGCATCTTGAGCTTTCACAGGCAATCAGAAAGGATATCGAATTGAACATTGTCATGCTTTCAAGGAACAGTTCATTTGTGAAAGGTTATTACTTATAAGCCATGGCACTATGGTTATGATCGAGAATTGAAGCAACAGTCTCATCAATAGAAGAAGCCCGCATATTAAATATCAAAATAATGCTAATTTGACGCTAACGGTGTAGGTCATGCAGAGTTTCTCTCCTCATGTCAGATCGTAAATCAAACTTCTTATTCGGAAATGAAAAGATTACGTTTCTTTTTTTAATAAATGAATCGATTTGAGTCATACAGGTGACTTGTTTGTCCACCATAACAATGCCCCTCGCCTGATATGTCCACGAGTAAATTTTTCTTATCCCCACGCATGAATTTCAGAAGGACAAAATAGTAGCAAGTATACATTATTCAAGAGGTTGAGAAAAGAACAATTTAGAAGTCATATATACAGATGAGCACAAGAAATTTTCTGAAGAGACGAATGTATCAGTAGTAATAGAAAGCATTTTGAATGGGATACCCTTTTTTTTAAATGGAATAAATAATTCCGGTTATTTTTGGGTCCTCTCTTGTATACGAGCCATTTTTTTGGTGAATGTTTGGTTAAATACATGAATGTTTATTATGCAAATGAATTACGGAAAAAATAAATTCTAGTTTCTTTATTATATCCCTTATTTTAAAAAATAAACTGTAATTTTTCTTAAGCTGTTATATTCCTTATAGCAAACACTTTGCCCTTTATAACTTAACTTCAACATGTACCGATACACCATATGCCGATGTAAATAAGTTAAAACACGCAATTTGCAAATTCTAAAAGAGTTCAGGTATTAAAAGTAGCAGGTTGCGTGATAAAGCGAAAATTACGATGCATATTTCGCTACCATATTCATTTTTTAATAGACCAATAAAGGTTATTTTTTGTAAGTAGAGCAATTACTTAAAAAGTAGATGTTAATTTTATCTACAAATTCAATTCCATAAGATCCTAAAAGAGAGGGGATCAAAAAATTATCGTAGTATTTATGAAGGAAATATTAGTGATTGTGAAAGAAAATTAACAATCTTACACAAGCTGAAAAATTATGATAAATTTCACAATATAGGCATTCTCAAAACACTATAGGTTTAATTGTTAATCAAATTTTTATCTTAGTGCTGTCACTAGTTGAGCCAGGTTTGACTTCTGTTAATGATTAGAAGTGTTTGGTGACGAGCTCGTTTCTGGCTTAGAAACAGCTGGTAATTGTTCTTGTGATGGAACCTGTGGTACTGCTGGTTCATCTGTTTATTAAGTTTCAAAAAAAACTACTTTGTTGTTGATAGTGCCTTATACAGATGAATAAAGTTTCTACATATGATTTGGCCTTGATCATTTTGATTATATACACATCTTGGTAGATATTCAGGCTTTTCTACCACTCTCGCCTCTTCCCATTGGCGATGAGCAGGTTTGTGCCTGACTTTTTTATTAATTGTGTGTTTATTACGTTAATTGACTTGTTCTTCTCTTAATCGTTTTAGTTCGGCTGTGACTCCTTTTATTATTTTTGGCTTTAGGTTACTCTCTTTTATAGGTAATAATTATCTGGTTATTCTGCTGTATAGACGTTGGTTGGTTGAACCTAAAATATCATTTCTTGGTGTATATCTCCAGTTTAAAGCAAGTTGAACATCGAACTTGTCAATACTACATTTTTTAATATGCTTTTGGCTACATGAATTGCTTTTCGGAGATCCCGTTGCTTTGATGGTGATGTGAACTGGATGTGTTATGGTTAAATTTCCCCTTCTGTTTGTTGTTCTGTACCTTCATATGAAGACTGACCTTTTAGCTGTCGCAGATTTCAAGGAAAATTTTTCATTTCAATTCATATAGTTCAGATGCAACTATTTGGCATGTAAGTGTAGGTATTTTTTTTTACTACCACTATATCTTTGATACAATCTTTTTGTGATTGTTCATAGACACAGCAGGTGTTAACTAGTTTTGTAATCTTGTCATATTGTCCCTTTCATTGAGGATTTTGTGGTGCTCTTCTTAAGTAGTTCTAGTAGCTGTAATTAACTAATTTTGCGTTAAATGACACAGGTAGTATTATTAACTTTCAAATTTTCTTCTAATATCTTCTTCTTCAAGTGGAATGGTATGATTCTACTGTCAACTCTTCACCATAAACATATTCGTGAAACATCTTACATCCAAACTATACAGCAAGTGCTTCTTTTATAATCTGAAATAGAGCCATAACTTGGAAATCTCTGGAGCATTTTGGGTCATGACATTTGCATGGATTGTAACGCAACTAATACTTTCTAATTGCAGCTTTTCATTGAATCTCACCACATTTTGATATTAGAAAAGAAATACTTTTCTAGAATCATTTCAATAGTTATACTATCAAATGAGGAAGCTCAATACGACTAGATTTGTGTGCACTGAAGAAATAAACTGAATGTATACGATCCATTACTGTCCAACTTAAAATTAATCTTCAACTTTGTTGAGAACAAAGTTTATATCTCAGTTTCGAAGGATACTGTCAAATTCATTATAATAGATTTATAAAATGCTGATATTATCATTTTTCTACATTGATATTAGAATTTAACAAAAGTGTGCGCTGGGTCACCAAGGCATGGCGCTCATTCGAAAAATCATTCGAAATATTTAATGTTCCATAACTCTTCTAGATATATCAGGCTGTATTTGGTAGATAGCATAGAGTACATTCACTTAGAGGGCAGATGAGGTTTGTTGTGTCTTTGTATTGATCAGAATCTAATAAAATTGCACGAGAAAAAGTTTCACGGGGTCAAATCGTGGTATGTAGGTAGCTGATTTACTTCACGTTGACGTGAAATGGTTATGCTTTCAAATAGTATGTTATTAGTGTCTATATAATCACAAATATGTGATCGTGATGGCCTGGAATACTTTATTATCGAAAAAATGTAGATCGTCCAAAATTCACACAAAACAGCGAACCGATTGTTAGAAATGTAACTAGTAATTGATTGAATGGAAAAATTTCAGAATTGTAACTTCAATATCTCACAAATCTCAATTAGTGAATATTCCAAGAGAAATTTTATAAATTATCAATTGTTTCGCTATTCTTGTTAACCTCAAACAAGTTCATTATCATGTTTATGATGAATTTCTAAACTGTCGACTCGCTTGACTTTATCATATAAGATTTCGTTCTATCACCAAAGTATCCTGTTATTTGTTTTTTATTTTATTAATTGAATTAGTCCGACTAATTTAACAAATGATTAAAGTATGTAGATTCAAATTTAACACAACAATCACTCATTTGTCATTGCTACAGCTATGAAAATAAAGTTTTCTATTGGAAAAAGCACTGGTAGAATAAATAAAACCAGAACGAAATTAATTGTTTATAATACAAATTTAGTTTGATTGACATTGCAGTTAACGAGTTGAAATATTGAATTTTTGGATTAGGTATTTACATTTTAGACTCAAATTAGGTGAAACTCATCAGTATAATCAAATTTTACATGCTTCAAAAATGTAGCATTGTTTTGTAAACTTTCGAATTTGCCTCGGATTTTTGGGAAAGTCCTCAACCCAAATATAAACAAAGTTTGATGAAACAATGAAGGTACGAATGTTATAAGATAACGTTATAATGGCTATTGGAAGAAAGGATTGCAGTTTAGTCAATGTCACAGGAGCCTCGCTTCGCTAATTGGCATAACTTTAGAAAGTAGTATTTTAGATGAGAAACTAATCAATTGTTTCATTCTTTATCAAGCATTTTGCCAACAATTATCAACTAGTTCAAAAATTATTTCGGAAAAATCATAGATAATATTCCTTGAATTGGCTTTATATGTTTGGCTCATAAATCGTCTTGATTATGGGTTTCCTTCAATCAGTTATGTGCTTAATAGACACTAATTTTTACTGTTTTGACCTTATATCGCTATAATCTGATATTGATAACTTATGTCACCCACAAATAAAATCAAAATATAGTTTAAGAAAACTGAAAAGCATGCTTTTAAAATATATCAAACTAAAAAATTATTATTAAAAATTATTTTTAAAAAAAACTTCAATTTCATTTAATGAATGAAAAATACTTTTCAGTTTGATGTGCTTTAAAAGAGTATTTTTCAGTTATTTTAAACTATATTTTTTTCACTTTTTAGTTCTATATGTCATGATAGCAAGTTTTTTGTTTTTTTTTTCAATTATATACCTGCTTATATACCTACATCTCGTCGTAACTTGTATCGAGCCTAAATAACCCGCAAACAGGTGAAGCTAATATAATCAGTACTAATGAAATCTGTCTAAACTCACTTAGTGACACATTCATTGAAATTAATCACAAATCTATAGATTTTACCCAAATTTGTTTAGGTCTTCATTATAATTAATAGCTTTTCCATTTATATGTATGTGACCCATATGGAAAAATACTCATTCTTAGAACGTGTTTCGAAGATTTTCATAGTTGAATGTGTCTTTCTTTGACATTGCATTGTCTATAAATATAGTTTCATTCATTTGTAGTGTTGATAACTTTTTATTCAATTTTCTGAATATTTATAATCTGTCCATGTAAACAGCATTTATTTATTAACAAACTAAATTTACTTTTGTAGTGACAGTAACTCACGATTCAATTAAGTAGAATATTTTGTTGATATATTATGACTTTTATGACAATTATATTAATCAATATAATTTGATAGTCGTTCAGAAAGTCCTCACAAGTAATGTTCCATATTTTGATGTTGGGATTTGTTTCCATTGTTAATATTAATTATACTTAAATAAACAACAAACTAACAACGTTTTATAAATATTAAGTAGCTTTTGTTACCTGGATTTGTATGAATTCTCCTGGGCATTGTATTTATAAGTCCTTGACTACCTTTTATCCGTAACAGGGACAATCTGTACAATCTAGAGATAGCAAAAATCAATTTTTCAATCGAATTGTTAACAAAGAGGTACTGTTTTTTCATTTTGATCAAGATTATGGTTTAGGAGATATATAGATTTTTATATTGAAGTAAATCGTTCTCCATAAAGAGACATTCTGAAGAATATTATCATAAATTGTATTTATTTATTGAAAATAGTATAATACGAGTAAAACACAATCAAATTGAGCTGCATATTATCGAACCTCATATTATTTACATAAGGAAAAAATTGAATTGTAGGAAAATTTAGTTGGTTAGCTTACAAGTTATCAAATAAAACCAAAAAAAAAATATAATAATTTTTCGAAATGGGCACTTCTGAAGTCTACGGAGGATATAGCGTCACAATGGAAGTTTATTCCATCGATCACTTCGTTCCTTGTGTTTAGCGATGTTGAATATACCAAGTTTTTAAGGTATTCCAAAAAAATTAATCCAGCATTAGTTTCACGTCATCTACTCACTCCCGAATTTTCTCCACCAAGTCCAGGAACACCCTTATATTTATTATATTTCCATTGTTTTTGTATCAAAGTGGAAATCAAGTATCTTGCCCTAATATATAGTTGAAAAACAGAAAATTTGCTCATTGCTGTTCAATCATATTTTACTTATGTTGCCTAAACATTGAACAAATCGTTTTAAGGCTTATTTATTGATAATTTGAAAACTATTTTCGAATTTTGATAAATGAATGTATCAATATTCTTAGTCCTCAATATATTTTAGTCTTTTGATAACCCGAAAAAAATACATAGATATTTATAAAATATTTTCAAAATTATATTTATTACCAACCAACATTATATCTGATATTATTTGAGAGGTTATTTGTCGCATAAAGGAACTTGATTAAAATTGATTATCTATGTATCTATAAAATTATAACACCTGGGTAAAAATTATCTCAACAAGTTATTATAATTTTATTTGAGTTACCACCTTTATGACAATTCAATTATTTTAATTAGATAAAATTTGTTATATATTTAATCTATGTGTAAATACCTATATCTTATCATATTAAATGAGGTGATGATATTGTTTTAGGTATTAACTACATGTTACTATTTATTAATTTCTCATAACTATATGTCTAATAAACTAAAACTGAAATTAGTCATCTACATTATCGTTGCACCAAAAATGATCGAATTCAGCACACATCAATCATGTTCGGATGCTCTAGTAATTTTCATATGCAGTGATTTCCGCCTAATAATATCTGAATAATCATATTGCCCATTTATACCAGCCAGACCTCCAAATCTGGTAAAATTGTGTGCAAATCTTATTATTTCTACGTAGTCGATGCCGATATCAGCCAACGTAACGATTCTGAAATTCTGACGCAGCAATTGCCGTACTCATCGACATACCATTACAAACTGCTTCTGAGCCTTTTACCAACAGGTTTTTGGTTTATAAAGATCCTAGCTGTTATTTTGATTGATCTGAAACAAAGTAGATTAAATGGAAACTTAAACTACTGTGTTCCAAATAAGGCCCATATTGGCACAGTTTGGAATACAGTATTTTTTAATAATATTTATTTATATCATCCAAATTTACATACTTCATAACTAAAATCTAGCTGTTGCTCTCACCCTTTCTTTATTCAAGGACACTCGCAGCCACAAACCCAACTATGTTGGTGACCTGGACTGGTTTACAATGAGACCTGACCCATGTTTGAATCCAAGTCTTATTAAGAGCACCGACCTTAACGTATGAAATTTGTGTGGTAGACGAATTATTTATAGTAGCTTGGCTATTCCACCAAAATGGACTGAGCTTGAGATATTTCAAAATATCCACAGTGGCATCGTCTGACTACTATCTTTTTGGGTATTTAAAGAAGTTTCTCAATGGAAAAAATTGACAATAATTAAGAGACTACAAGTATTTACTTAAATAGTTTGTAACGAAGAGAAATTCCAGCTCTTTGAATTGAGGAAACAGAATGTAATAGAGATGGGAAAAGAGTGCGAAATAAATGAATTTGAAGAAATCAAATGAATATTATTGTTCAAATCAGTTATATCCATTTAATTTGTTGTTTAAATCGTGACTAGCAATTGGGTTAAAATAAATAGTACGTAGGTTTACGCTATAGAAACTATAAAGTTGTAGGAGGAATGAGATGACTTGCATAATAATTAACAAAGTGATTAAGAAATGAGATCAATACAATGTAGATAACATTCCAGATTATATAAATCGATGTGTTAATTTCTTTGATGAATTTTCGGTTGAAAAGCTACGCCTTTTTGATAGAATTCTGAAAGTTTGATTTATGGCAAACATTAAATTTGTTACTCCTATTAATTTATATATTGATTATGCATTTGATTTTGGGCTATTGATTTTATCTTTAAACCAAAAACATGAGTTGTAATAAATATGATATAAATTGTGCTAAATATATTAATCAGAAACATTTCAGAAAGAAGAAGCTAATATTGTCACACAGAATTTATTGCCCTAGAAATCCTAAAACATATATAGAGACGTATACAAAATATTCAAGATTGGTATAGCAGGTTTTATGGGAAAAATGTTATTAAGGCATATTTTAGCGATCTAAATCACTAAATATAGATCATCGTCTTCATGAACTTTCTATTCTATGCTAAAAGTACTATAATATCAATGAGAGGAATTCTTCAGACTTACATGCAATGCACAACCTTCCAAGAACCATATTAAGTTTAAAAATGTACCAAAAATTTCTAGACATATCAAATCTTCAAACCATATATTTTAGCGACAGGAATCATAAGATGGGTTATATTTTTGTAGACGTTAATGTCATTTACATATTTGAAAAGATTGTGGATATTTCAATTTTGTTCTATATTTTTATCTTTATCTTGTCTTTATTGTTTAAATTTGGGGAAGTCAGTTATTAGGTATTTTATAGCTAGTCGTGTCTTGGAAAGTTCCCAATGGGAGGTTCACTTTTTGTAGTTAAATAATTGTAGATAAGCTTAGTATGGCCTATTCGTAACCTAGTTAATTTAACTATCCTCCCGCAACACGATAACAAGTTTTGAGTCTGAGCATATTAAGAATGATGTATTATGATTAATATTTCAGTTTCTGCCCCCACCCTCATCTTATATCGATAAGTTACTGATGTTTGTTTGAAAATAAGAGGCTCAAGTGATGTTTCACTGATTGACTACGACCAGGGTTTCAATTTCGGCTTCGCATTGCGTAGGTTTGATTTCGATGATTGCCACTCATTTTGCCATAAACACCAAGAAATCAACTGTAATTTGTGTATTTGTTGAACAATGACATTTATTCAGATAAAACTGACAATAGCAGGAAGTTTATTCCTTATTTCGAAATGGCATTTATTGAGGAGAAAAACAGTACGCGGGTTCCAAGGCATTCTCTTAATCGCATACGTCACTTATTCTATTAAACACTAGCGACACTATCAAATAAGATGCTAAGATGTATAATGAGATTGCTACACGAGAAAATATTGAAAGATTGTACATGGTTGCAAAAGATATGGAGCTTTTTATTTTGTATAAATTGTAGTGATTTCAAACAACTAGGGTCTCAAGAAGTCTAGTTATTTTAATTTTATTGTTGTTCTTCACCTCATCAGACATTCGAATGTGTTTTTAGTTTTTTATCTTCGTGTAAGCCTTAAAAGATTATCTAATTTAAGTTGTGCAAATCTACCACTTTTGTTACAATGCATAAAAGCAACAAATATGCATGATATTTGGTACAATCTCAAATTAAAAAATCTACTACCCATAAAAAAATTGATTAACAATGGATTCAGGTAACCTCACTAATTTTAAGTGAAAGAAGAAACATCTACGTAGCGCATGAGGGGCTGAAAATCAATTAGACAAACATTCATTTGGAAATGCAAATCAGTTACGAGGATAGTCTCAGCAGTACCTGGACTGATCTAGAGATGGCGGTAGCTGCTAGAAAAATCCCACTGTATTAGAAAGTACGTAATCTATACAAAGACATTTCAAATAGTGTGGTACATCACATATTAACTGAAAATTTGTACAATAGAAAGCGAGATGGGTGTCGCGATTGCTCACAATGGAACAAAAACAGCGTTGTGAAGATGTTTCCATCGAGTGTTTGGTGATGTTTCACATAAATAAAGATAGAAAATTATTATAAAAAGGATATCGAACTTATTGAACATCGCTGAGAAAAGTGTATGAAGCTATATTGTTTTTCAAATTTTTTGTGCTGGGTCAGGTACTAGGGCCTCAAGAATTTTGAATTTTGTTTCAATACTTTGCTAGAATGTTCAAATTATATCACTAATGTTGGTTGATATTACGTTTTTTTTAATATTGAACAATTTCTTTCAGTAAATTATCTACATGAATATGTTTATTTATCAGTTTCAGACAATTAAACACAATCAAATTGTAATCTTAGCAAATATTTATATTATCTCCAATCACACTATTCAGCTTTTCAGCACTAAATTTCTCTTCAACATATTTAGCACTTGTGTTTTGGTGTGATGCTGCGATGAGGAAGTTTTGACAAGAAAACGTGAAAAATCATGATCAAAAGATTTGAAAAATGTTGTAAATTTTAGTTATATCTACGCTGTTTTTCTACGAATTACCATTTCTAATATAAAAAAATATTATAACCTTTGATTTGATTTTTTCAATATTATATTAAAAAAAAACTATACAGAGAATTATTTGATGTTTAAAAGTTACAATATTTCAGCTAACATAAATAATATATTCACTTAAAACTGTCCCGCAACGTTAACATATTGATTAGGATCTGAATTGGATTCTATTTCTCGCATTTCGCAGAAGACACCCTTTTTAAATGCTAAGAATCTAATGACTCCCACATATCCAAGCTTTTCAGTTGAAATCGCATTAGATTCCTGTAGATTCAAACTTATAGAAACAGAGATTTATCGAACAGTTACCGACCGACAGGATGAAAACTAAGAACACCTTCTTTGTACTTACATATATTTGTTTTGAAAAGAAATTGCAGTCTGAGAAATCATTCAGCGACAGAAGTGTTTAATTCTTTTTCAAAAAAGAATGAGTTTGGTTTCTATAAATAAGCTATAGGTTCTCAGATATAGGTTAAGGATTCCCTTGATACAATGTGTCCATATAGTACCATAACTTGCTCATATTTCAATTTCTGTTCACAAAAAAATATTTCAAGCAAATGTTTTATTAATTCGATTGAAAGATAATATAACAGCTATAAATCGACTGACTTTTTAATTACAGTTCTTCTTACAATCAATCTATTTCAGAAAACTCGGTTTATTTCTAATAGTAAGTCTTAAGTGTGGTGATTCACCCTGCTGCTAAAATCAAACAGGGTTCTTGACCATGGTAAAAACATTTATTAATGCATCTAAATGTTCTTGATTTTAGGTCTCTTCTGTTTTAAAATTAGGTAGATAATTTTATGATTAGATTAAAAAATATTAATAATTAGTTATTCCTTAATTAATTAAACTTTTAGATAAGGACTTTTATATTTAATCAATTATCAGTTTTATTTTTTAAAAGTCTTACAGCAATGTCAAATAATTCAATAAACTGAAACTATTTATTGAACAAAAAAAGATTATTTTCATAATTTTCAAAAAGCTAGACTCTCAACATTCTCCCACCTTTGAGTTAATTTTCAACTCCAAAAATTGATATTTCAATACAAACACAAAGAAAATAATTTTTTTTATCAATAACAATATTAATCATTTACTGCAAATCTCTTTGGTACTTTTATTTGTCTTGATCTTTTTCTGGCGATATTATTTTCTTTACTTTGGTCAATTTAATACTTTTTTATCATTTCTGTGAAGGGCCATCTGTTCATTAGGCGACTGTACCATCAATCAATTTATTAATATAGAATGAGCAATTTACTCTTCAATAGATCAGATATTCAAACTCATAACATTTGCTGATCTTATTTTTAAAAGCAACGCTACTCTCATAAGAAATGTAATACTGAGCCTATTTATAAAATTTTCAGTCCTTATCATGTTTTTAGAATTATAAATTTAATCAAATTTCTCATAAAGTTGAAATATCGTCTTCCTTTTATTATCACATCATAACATAAGGAATAGTATAATTTCTTGGTGAATTGATGTTAGGTCTATTTTCATATCCTTATTTCGTTCATATACACACAGCTTTAAATTTAGAACCATTATGAACACGATTCCAATTTCAATTGTATGTTGTGTGTGTGACTTATCGACCTCAATTTTGTTCTACTTTGAACTATGAAATTCAATCTAAAGTAATGGAAATGGAATTATTCGATCAAAAAATCTGAATAAAACAAGTTAAAATATTAGAACGAGTCTTAAATTCATAATATCATTTTGAGCGAGTTAGATAAATGGGAAAATCGCAAATAAAAGAAAAAACTTACTCAGAGAGTAATTTGTAGTGACGATTTTTTAAACGATAATTTATTTTTTTTCTTGTGAGATAAGTCATTTATTCTGATTTAACTGTCTTCAACTGTTCATAAACAAAATTTGTGCCTTAAAATGATTATAATTTCATGATATTATGTTGTAGTACAACTTTTTTGGTATTAAGCGACTAGTACCGGTTATAATTTGCACAAAATTGATTTTTTCACATTTTTCGCATCCTTTTACTTTCACAAAACATCTACTAAAATTTCAAAGCAAAAAACGAAATAATGAAAAAGTTATAATAGTTCGAGTGCGCACGCGTTATTCTTCGTCACCGATCGACAGATTTATTTAATTCTTTTTGCGTTTTATTTGATTTGTTGTTTTTTACTGTAACAGCTACTATTTTGCTTCTTTTTCCAATTTTTCATTCAAAGCTGGTAAATTACGATATAAGCTATTTTCCTCTTTAAAAAGCTTTTTGAATTTTTTGTTTCGTATTTACCAAATTCGAGATTATCTCATCGCAGTAGGAGGCTATCATGATGTTGAAGAAAAAAATGTTCAATTATTAAAAGATATTAAACCAAAAGTTTTATATGGAATTATATCAAAGAAAACGAGAAAAAAAATATTTAATTATGCGTCATTTCTTACCTTAATAAAAGTACTAGTCCCTTAAGACTGCTGCATGCCTCCATATCATCAGACAGAATATCAGTCTCAAAATATCCGCGACATAACATCCGAAAACAATTAATCCTTACAAATAAATAGCCTAACCTAACCTAACCTAACCTAACCTAACCTAACCTAACCTAACCTAACCTAACCTAACCTAACCTAACCTAACCTAACCTAACCTAACCTAACCTAACCTAACCTAACCTAGGCTGTATGCCTCCTAACCTAACCAAAACCTACAAGAACCTAAACGAAATGAACAAATTGTACAAACGCAACGTCAACACAGACATACATTCCGAAAAATTAGCAAAATATCAAAATAAACTTTTGGACAACCTTTAAACAGCCGGCCCTCCGCCTCACGACCTTACAATACTTATCTATTCTAGAGGTGTGTCACCCCTTAAGACTGTTAGTTATATTATGCAGTACTATGTATTCAATTGTCCATAGCGTGCATACTATACTTCTAAGTAATAGTAAAACTGTCTTAGTATGCCATAGTATAGTTTTTTCGGTGTACAACTATCCATGTACGCTTGCAGTGCTTGGAGATACTCATGAAACGCTATTAATATAATGTAGTGTAGATTTCTGTTCACATATGTCATCTGTAATGATGAAACTGTTTTATTATGGAGAACTTTTTCTGCCTACATAAACAAACTGTGTTGTATAACTAAGGATTGCAATTTTTTGCTATAATGAAGGAGACAGAGAGAAATGTTTATTGATTTTTAAAGTATCGATAAAATAGTAGTAAAACAAGCTTTTTCTGTATGGTATTGATAAAACTGATTTATTTTCCTATAGTGTACATTTTTCTGCCCATATAGGCTGTAGAATAATAATATTATACTGTAGTGTAGCTATATCTTTAACAAATGTGCCTTGAAGTAATGATGAAACATCATGGTGTAGTATAGTTTTTATAGAATTTTTGCATTCAATTATAATCCCTTTTAGTCGTTAAACTTTTTTATGCGTCCACGTACGTAGGAATCCACTGCCGTCGACTGTCTGCCGTAAACTACAAACATTTTCATCCCCATCTTTATTATTGTGTTATGTGAGTCACCCTAGTCTGTCTGCACTGCACGCGGGGGATGCACATTGGCATTTGCAAAATAGTTTTCTATTGAGGGCTATTTTTATTGTGCAATTCATGTTATCCACCATAAACGTACATCAAATAACTAAAAACGGTGTGAATATTAAGAGAAATGAAATTAGATAAGTTTTAGTAATATATTTTGAACACAGCAAGTCGCTGCAGATTTTTTTTTTTCGATTTTTTAAGAGAAGTTTAACAGGATAACGGTAATTACCGTATGCAAAATGAGGAGTAACGAATGTTATCATCAGAAAATTTACTTCTACCACCCTGTTTGATTTTGATGAAATCAGAATTTTGTCCGAGGATTGGGAAACCGCAAAACTAACTCAGCCGGCAATCATTAGAATAAACAAAAATCAATTTAACGAAAGCTGAAGGTTCATGAATAAGATATAGAAGATTAATATTTTGGAAATTTCTGTCTTCTAGATCAATATTTGATAAACTAAAATGTTTTAGTAATAATTTGGCAAAGCTGGTTAATAGGTCTTCATCTTGAATCACAAGTTGATATCGTTGATGCAACATCAAAGCGGGGTTCCAATATTACCAAATTTAAAAGAATATTCATCCAATGACGTTCAATTCAAGTCATCCAGTGATGCAAAAAACTCTTACCGGAAACAACTACAGGGGGGGGGGTTGAGAAAAAGCCAACTTTACATTTAGATGTATGTGATTTTTATTACAAAAAATGTGAGACAATAACCAACCTTCAAACTCAAGAGATTTTCCAGCTCAAGTCAACTCTCCTTTGTTAACTCCATCAACGTATCTACACAAAATATTGTTAATTACTGTATTTCCACTGATATTCCTATTTTACCAGTTCAATTAAGTTTTGTTATTATTTTCTAATTATTGAAATTTTCAAATTCAATGAATTCCAACTCTCAATTAATTCGGAAAATATTCAGATGTACTTTATTATTGCGTCAACGAAATTATAATCCCATTTAACGCGTTTTCACAAATTCCAATCGTTTGTTTTCAATTCTGCAAATCGGACTTTTCGCAAAAATATAAAAACAAACTCTAGCCAAAATAAAAAACAAACTCATTCAAATGCTATTGATAATTCGCTGCACTTCTGGATTTACATTTATTTTTTATGCTTTTGGATATCATATAAATTGTTGAGCAAAAAAATTCTTAGAGAAAGTGGTGTAAAAAGCAAAGGTGAAATCTGCACAAGGAACAAAGAAGTAAAAATAAACTAGCAATATGAAAGTATGAATATCGAATAATGAAGAGTATAAATAGATTTACGGAGAAATTGAAAAAGATGTAGTGTTCAGAAGAAGAAGAAACAGAAAACTATCATAATTGTATAAGTACCAAGTATAACATATTTTTTTCACATATATCTAACCTTTTTCAACTTTTTTGTAAAATTTCAGCTCAATGCTCTAATTTTTTTGGCTTGGATAATTTTTAAAACATGTCTATGTTTTACATCAATATTCAAAAAAGTTTGGTGCCACGTATTTTCAATGCTATGGGACCCATCAAAGTTCTAATTTTTTTTCACATACATCTAGCCTTCATAAACACCTTTCTAGAATTTCAGCTCAATGCTCTTATTCTATTGATATGGATAATATCTTAAGCAAGCATATCTTTTACATCAATATTCCAACAAGTTTGCTTCCCTGTAATTCCAATATTGTGTCACTCAGTAAAGTCTTAATTTTTTTCTACATACATCTAATCTTCTTCAAAAATTATTTAAAATTTCAGCTCAATGCTCTCATTTTTTTGGCGTGAAGTATTTTTCAAACAATTTTCGATCAAGTTTGTTTAATAATATGGAGTGTACAGAAGGAGAAGAAACAGAAAACCATCATAATTGTATAAGCACCAAGTATAACTCATATGATTAAGGGGCAGAGGGAAGGATGGTTGGACATATAGGTAGAATGATGGGTGGAACGAGTACTTAAATATGGAGAATGTGGGCGAAAAAGAAGAGGAAGACCAAGGCTAAAATGGTTGGAGGTGATTAGAAGAGATTTGAGAATAGTGGGAATGGAGCACTGACAAATAAAGCAAAAAACAGAAAAATGAAAGGAAAGAATAAAAGAAGTCAATGTCAAGAAATGCTTTTTTAAAATAAATTTTTCAAACCAATGAGTTTTTATAAAGTAAAATGAAAAAATCTATCATACCAAGTTTATTTTATCATATTCGTACCCGCTTGTGTATTTTAATTCTTCCAACCATCTGATTCACCCACTATCAGGGAAATTCCTATAGAGCGATCGCAAACATTTTGAGCAGACTAAAGTAACTTGGGGTGACGTAATACTTCAGAAATTAGAACAGATAAACAATCACTCACTCACTATATAAAGTTTTCCGTTACTTCATTTATAGTCAAGATTTTTGTTGTCTTACTTGAGAGTTTTGAAAACTTGGAGAAGTTTGCTTCACAAATGAATAAAATAATCTATAATCTCCCAAATGATTAATACGGGGTACTTCAAAAACAATTATCTGGCCTAGAAAACTCGTTATTCGTATATGAATCCAATGTGAACATATAATAGACTGTTAGAAAAAAAGAAACTCTATAGTTTGACTTCTCTTGATGTCCATATGATCATTTATCATCATCGTCAAATAGCACCTGTTGGAACAAAGGTCATCTGTCTGTGTTTCAGCAGCTGTGGTTAAATGATGAAGTCGCTATCTTCATGTATCTTGTGTGTGTTTCATCCAATTCTGTTAACCAAATAGTCAAGCGAATGTGTATTGTTTCAAATTCCCGTTTTAAATTATCGTTGCCTTCCGGCTATTTTAATTATGGACCATACAGGTATATAATCCATATGGTACTTATTGTATCACAATACATCATAAAATCCCCATCTCGCAGGCTCGATTCTGTTGTTTACTTTGATAAGATTGTCACAATTCATGAATCTCAATTTGATAACATGGATAATTACAAGTGTTCGAAAAACATTAATTATTGTGCTACACAAAAAAATACAGATATATAGTTTATAGAAAACACATAATTTTGTATATATGTGCTTCACAGATATGCGATAGTAGAATGGTTCAACTGGTTTACTACCTTCAATGTTAAAATTATGATGAACAATATTGAGGCCTTCATAATATGGATATTACGGCAAATATTGAGTAAAAAAGATAAGAAATAAGAACATTTTCCAGAGGATCAGTCAAGTATAAATACTGTTTAATACTAATAGACGAATAATGTTTTCCTCAACGCTGAAAGTATAAAGAAAAAATTTGAGCCGTCGAAATGCTAATATTAGGACAAATATTGGGTCAAGGATACAAAAAATGAAGTTTATTCTAACAATTTTTTAAATCAAATACGAAAATATCTATTTATGCAACAAGTGAGTGAAGTAATACACGTTTCACGGTTTAGCAATTCCTGCGAGTGCAAAAAAGTTACTTAACTCACGAGGTTCATATAAAATTTTTTCTACGTCCGTACACTTGAAAAAATTCGATAAAACTTTCATCAATTGTAATAGTAAGATTGAAAGTACAACTATGAGTATTATTAATTTGAAGTTAAGAAAAAGTTACATTACTATTGATACTTGAATTGGTAACATTTAACGAGTTCAAAGAAATAACATCGTCTACAGTTGTATTAGTACTTATTGGATTTTTGGTAGGATCGTGAACATTTACAATGATGGCTTAAGTCGAACTAGTTGTTCCCGTTAAAATTTTCACTGCGGATTCCATTTTATTTTTCATTGAATTGTCTACGTTACCGTCCGCAACTTTGTTGGATTTCCACCCATCGTGCTTCTTTAGTTGAATTATATCACCACCGGAATCTACTAATAGAACCGCCGAAGAGCGTCGAAATGTATGCACAGTGTAGTGTTTTGAATTAGGTAAATTGAAATATGTTGCGATATACGAGGGAATTTTTGGAAAGGTATTGATAACTACAACTTGGGTTTTTGAATTTTCCATTTCTATACTGCAAAAACAAATGATCTGTTTTGACATTTGTGGGTCATTAGTTTTTATATTTCAGATATTTCACCAATAAAAATTAAATAGACGTTGATCATAAGTTTTTATATCAGGTACTGTGATAATCGAAACATTTCCGGTATTATCAATAAACGTTACACTTCATTTTATATAATTCCTCCCTCCGTAGAGCTCCTGCGATTCCTAATATTAAATCAACCTAAAAAATGTTACAAATAATATCTAAGCTTACATTCGTAGATCGTCTGGAGCTAGATTTCTTAGGGAGAAGATTCATAGTCGCCGCAGTTGCCGATTCAATAACATCTTCTGGTGTGGAGTTTAAACTTTCTTTACTATTACTCCCCATCACTAATATTAATACTATACTCTTTTTAATTAGATACAAAACGGATTTTCTTGAACGAATATCAAGAAATAAAAGTGTGACGCTAAAGTACCGTAGCGGTACATTTTTTCACGCTTTTTGACCGATTCAGAAAATGCAAATAAATGAAAAAAGACGTGAATATTATAACGGATGTAGAAAAAAATAAATATATACACTAAAAAGAATTCATTATTCATAAGGAAATTAGAGATATGAGAATATGTCTACATAATAAAAAAACTAATTGTGGATTACAAAAAAGTATGCAAGTTATAGGAAAGTATTTAAGGAGAATAAACAATCTATTTGTGATAATAAATAATGAAGAAAAGCTATAAGCTGAAGGGGTTACAGGGAAGATAAAGTTGATTGAATGAAAAAAAAAATAAGCAAAAAAATGTGGAATGTAAGGAAGATATGAGAATAAAATCTAGGGTAATGTGAGGTGACCAAGTAACAAAATTATTGATAGAAAAATGAAGTAGGTAGCTTGATTAGTGTGAAAATAGAAAAAATATCTTTGAATTTTGAATTGATGACTTCTTGATCTATTTTCTAAATATGAGGTCTTATGTATAAAATTATATTTATCATAAGGAACCTCATTTTTTTTGATATGATTGAAAAAATTCTAGTTTCATATAATTTGGAAAATCTTTTAGAAAGTTAGCTTATTCTCTTTCTTTCAACGGTACTGTCCTTTACAATTCCAAATATCCAACCTCCATCTAAGTTCCCAAATTCTCTTTTTTATCTCTGTCTATGAGGTTTCTTGCTTTTGCACATTTGTCAATATTTTTTTTTGGTATTATTTCGATATAATCTATGCAATTTCGTTTAATATGGCAATCGAAGACATGATTTGAATAGAACTTCTTATGAATCTGTATGACACTATTATAAAGAGAATTTCATTAGGAAAAATATTCAAATAGAAATAACTATGAATTACAACTTGTTACTTTTTGAGTTTGTTTTGTTTGTATTACCGCTTTTTCCATTAGTAAAGTCATTCAACGATTCTTCCAAGCTTCAACATTCATGCACTACTATAAATAATTTGTAATAACGTTTCTATGAAAAGAACTGTAGTACGAATAGCTAATCCTCTTATATGAACACAAAATAAGACGTATTGTTACAAACAAGCTCGCAAAATGGGTTCTTAAGCCGGCCCTGTCCATCTACAATGTAATTTTAAAATTAGGCGAATTCGTGCAGTGCCTTTAATCTGTTTTCCATAAATGATAGTCATCCCTTTGATGAACTTTTTATTATAGAAGTGTTTCTTTTAAATAATTTCTAGGAAAGTCTATTTATATATTTTTTTTGTTTCGTTTTCTTCTAGAACTTTGTAGAATTCCATTTGTGGTATATAGATAAGTTTAAGTAAGTAAGTTAGTATTAAATAGTCGTAGTCAATAGTAGAAATTTAGAAGTAATCGCAGAAATTATTCGAGTGATATTTATAAGTAAATTATTTTAAGTTAAGTGTACTTATAGTGTGTAAATAAATTAAGAACTTAAAAGACAGTGTGTATTAATTCACCCCACGAATAGAAAGACTGTAAATAAATATTAAATAACCTTTCTCCCTGTAAATTTAACTCTACAAGGAAACTGTGATATTATTTGGTTTCTACAATTCTCATGTGTACTATGGTCGGCAAGAAAGGATTGGAAATGGTTACAAAAACTAACAAAAAAGTCGTTCAACAACCCGATAAATTTTCTTGAATAATAAAATCGGTTTTATCGGTGATAAAAATATCGTTTTATATTGACCTCTTAGATGACCATATCCGAGAAACACCAGGTAGGATTTGTAATATAAGGTGCAATTCGAGATTGGGGGACATTTAGATATTCTGTTTATTGATTCCAGTTTCCAATATTAATAAAAATCCGTACGTGTTTCTATGAAAAACATAAAAATTTATTCCCTATCACTACAATGTAGAATGTACATTTTCTCATTGGAGGTTTAATAATTTATATCATTACAGTTAGAAATTATGTTTTCTTTACGGGAATACGATCTAGGATACAAAGAAATAAAGGTATATAATAAAGAATTATTTTTTCTAGAAACAAAAGACAAGTCTGGAAGTTGCTTAACTGTAAGTGTTGTAATTGAAAGATCTGTAGGACAAGCGTCTGATGTTCAGAGTATAATTAAAGAAAATATTGAAACAGTTCAAAAGAAATTTCGATGAGGAAGTGAAATAAAACTATTAGGGTATTATTTTGAAAAATAAGAAACTTGCAGTTCTAATACGCATCTACAGCGTATCACCAAAATAATCAAACTCGTGATTGTGTATAAGCAACCATGCCTCCTAGCGGTTTTCTAGATTTTATCTAACAAGCTAGAAAGGTTACAAAAATAAAAATTTTGTGAAATTTGAGCACTGAAATCATATATGTAATAGTGTGTATAACAGACATCAGACAAAAAAATTTTGAAAATATTCTTTTGAGTTTAAATTAACTGGTAGATGTTTCGTTGTTAATAATACATTCTATTCAGTATCTTCTATACAATTTTTAACTCAAACGAATATTATTATGGCACATACTTCTTTTCATCATTAGGTTCTCTTCCAAATTGTCGTATAAAATGGATTTTTGCTTTATTCAATATCTATAGAATGAGAGACGTTGTTATCTGGCACAACATTGACTAAAAATTCACCTCTTTTTATTTGAAGTTACACAATAGCTTCAAATTTTTTGACGTTAGTTGTCTAGCAGCCTTTAGCGGTTAATACAATATTTACTTGAGTTAAGTATATACGGGGGTAGTTCAAATATGACAGACGGTCTAACACATTTACTTATCGGAAATATTTTCAAAAATTTACAGTTTTTCTAGGTTATTCTCTTTACTAGTTACCCATTTTTGGCAACTCTCCAGAAGCTGATATCTGGAGGCATATTATAGAATTTCCCAACCCAGCTCTGTTATTGTATACAGCGAGAGACGCGCATCATGAAGGTGCGAGTTATCTTGTAGAAAAATCGTATTGAAATACTACTCCATTTGGAGCGATAAGCAGGTTCCACTCATATTTTCGAAAGTACAAAGTACAACATATAAACTCGCGGACCTGGTTGTCTTCGTTTTTACTGGCGACGCTGATAACATCTTCCTCCACTCTTTAGAGGACACCATGAATTCGGGAGTGTTATAGTATACTCGTTTGTAGTTAAAATTTGCGTTAAAAAACCGTCTCCTTCCACCTCGTATTGCATCAGCACGCAGCTCCAATCTTCCAACCGCATGAAATTTTACTCGAAGCTCAACAGTTTGGGATATTGAAGATGTTCGTCGATGACAGAAACTAAACTACCAGTACAAATGCTATTTTCAGCCTAAATTTTGTGAAGAATCATCTTGTGGTCCTCTGTTGTCTGGTGTTATACTGGTTCGTGGTCATCTTTGAACGCTTTAGCCCATTTAAATACAGCTACTCCAGCACTACTCTACATACCGAAACGCCTAGGATATTCTGTGTTTCTAATGCCTTTCTACACCAAAAAAAGGGGGAAACATGCGTTTGTGACAAAAACAATGTCACACTATTAGTATGAGACCCAGTTAACACATAATTAAACCGCGACCTTCAAAATATACAGACGTCGTCTACAGTGTTTGTCTCGATTATATTTGCACCGCATTTGTAGTTCAAACTGATTCTTAAATTAAATTTTTTGAAAATTTACAGATACTTATTCTCATCTACTTTTATCGAATTGTATATCAATTTTTTTTATTTCGATTTAACGTGGCTTGACAACGCTAGTCATTGTCACAGAAACAAAAAATATGATAATTCTATAAAGACTTCAAAGTTAGGTTCCAAATTCAAACGCTGGTGTATGGGAGAGTTTCGTCACAATTTCGGCAAACTGAGTTTGGTGTTGTTAACACGGAATCTTCTTATTCTCACTGATTCCCTCCTACTCAGAAATCTTAGGTAGATATGATAAGTAGATGGATGGATATTGTGTAGTGGTGTCCTAAAGATCTTACTAAGAATCTTAGATGGCGTTGATTTTGAGATTATTCTCAACCTGCACTGGGATTTCTGAAGGGTTGTATGGCTTCTGTGGTGATCTGTGGATTCATCTCCAATAGAAGCCAGATGAGAGAAGCGATATATTTGTTTGGAGTCTGGGAGGTATATGAATTATTCAACTGCTTTCGAATTATTTGTGGTAACTATAAACTAATAAAATGAGTTATAATAACAATCAGAAAAACATGTAACTAAAAAGGCAGAAACTTTTATGCTAAAACATATTTTATAAATACGATGAGAAACATCTGGTGACGTAAGCATTAGATTTCACAATAATTGAATGATTTTTATCATGTGGTCAATTACATAATTTATTTTAGGTAGAATTTTAAGTATGATAAGTGCAAATTATTGATTTTGAATATCAAGTACATAATTTTATAGTCATTGTTCCAAATACAAAAACAAAAATTGTCAGAAAATGATCATACTGTAGTTGAGAATAATTTAAATATTGGTCGTATTAATATATAGTGAAAGATTCAATTCTTCAAATTTTACAAGGGAAAATATGACCAAAAAAGAAGATACTCCAGACTCTAATTCACATACAGGATATTGTTTTTGCTTATATGTAACTTAAATAGAAGATGTCGGAGGGAATATAACTTTGTTGAAACCTCATGCCGGTGGTTGGAGACTATTGACTATTAAGGGTAAGGGATACGTTGATGGGAAGTGAGTGAATTGATTAATCAATTTGTACATTACCGCTCGTTGAATAATATCCTATTAATTAGCTGTTTAATACAAGATCTACTTCCTATTTTCAACATAATCCCATTCTTCATGTGAAAATGAAAAATTTCAGAATATTTAATGAATATAGTTTGAAAACTTCACAATTTTTCACTGCTACAACTTATGAGGAAAGTGAAACTATTGGAAGTTAAAGCTACATTACAATCATCTTTGATTTATTACGCTTATCAGAGACTTGCCCATTGTGTTCATTAAACTTCCCGAGGAAGTTTTCAAAGAATATATTTAGGGGAATAAGCAGTGTGGAAAGACAGTATTGTATATATAGAGAGGGCCAGAAGGCACGTAATTCAGTTTAGATAATACATAACAAATGATAATCTTAGCTATCGAAATAAATATTGATGATATTCTAATTCATTGAAGTTCAAATAATTGGTTGCTTGTCAGAATGTGATTTATGTCAATATTTATAAAAATACCAACATTGGAGAGTAAAATCTTTCTGAACAGTTCACATGATACAAACTGGACAGATTTTAGAAATTTATTTTAAATATTCTGGGTTATTCTTCTTTCTAATGTTACTAGGCCTTCACCTTTATGATTACAGAGTTGAAGAATATTATGGGTATGTTCAGAGAACGGAACTCGGTTTAACTATAGAAGCATTGGGAAATTTAGTCTGAAGATATAATTATTATTTTTAATTTTAGAAATTCAAATACATTACTAATTAGTGTCAGGTGTAGGGTTATTTTCTATGAGAAGCGTGGATTCGAGGCAAGAAATCAACTGAATTGTGGATGGTAGCCGAGAGTTGGAGTTAATAACGCAGATTGGATAATGGTGATGGCGTAATAAGAACTAAGCAAGGTGGACAATAAAAGCAATAAAAGCAATACCATCGTTAAAGGAAAAATCCCGGTGGAAGCAACCCCAGAAAGGGTCAGGAAGATTGAAGATGACAAAAATAGTTCCAGGAATAGTTGTTACGATGTTTCTTTGATTCTTTGATTAGCAAAGTGGAAGCGTAGACTTCAAATATCGACAAGTTTTGTGGAAATGCCATTGGGGAAGTTTTCAAGTTAGATATAACCGAAGGTATTATTCGGCAGTGTAATGAGACTACAGTCAATTTGTTGTTTGACTATTATATATTATACTCAAAATGCAACTAAGAAGGTATTCAGGTATGCAAAGATACTATTTTATGATGGGAAGGAGGGACCTATGATCTTTTGTACCGGGAGCCGCACTAGGGGCACGATGGAAATATATGAAATCGAGTGGTGCTGTACTCTGTAATCATTCTATGAGGATGATTTTTTAAAAAAAAGTACTATAACAAGCACAGTTATCCCAGATTCTTTATATGTGAAATAAATATTTGATTGACATCTAAGGTTGAACTAGAAGAAGAAGAGGAAGAAGAAGAAGAAAACCTTCTTGAATAAAACTAGATATTGATCTATCTGACAGAATTTTTCTCGTTATGTCATTGGAAAGATACTTTTTCTGGTGCGCAAAAATGCAACCAGTCAAAAATAATTAGACATATTCATATTAAATCAAGTACGGATTTCATCGATTATTATTTGGCCAGCAATAAATTATCTGACGTCTTTGATCTATTTTTCCATCTTACCATTTTTTGTATGTAATTTACGGATCTGTGACTTCTTTGACTTGTGTTCTAATTTCAAGAGAAGTACAATGATAAGAATCAATCGACCTCCAGCAGAATGAGTTGAAAGATTTACAACATCTAGTGCAATCATATATAAAGAAAACATTTGATTTGTACACTGTGAGATATATTTTTGACTCAACTTAGAACTCCTACCCTTCTCCATGGTTAGAACCAGAATTTTCCTGCACGCGTCTAAAAATTTCCTCCAATGAATTATTGAAAATGAGGAACTCATAGCAGAATTTTAGATTGTGACCTATATCCAACATATACTATCTAATTAATATATTTTGAATTGGTGGCTTTCTCACAATCACTAAAAAATTCAATCATATACATCGAGATAAGTTATGACCTTGTCTGGGAATTAAGGCTAAAAATCACTATGATAAATCGACATAAACATGGATCCCGTATTACATTTCTGAGTTTGAAATGTGTCATGAAGCCTGTCCTGTTCGGTTATAATCGAGCTCTAAAATTTGGCAAATACGCTGAATCGTTTGATGTTTATCGGAGCCTTTGATATTGCCTTTGATGTATGTTTTTTATAAACAGCGGTGAGTTATTTATGTTATTTTTTTAGACTAATTTCTAGGAAGGTCTTTTATTCATTTGTTTTTGTTGATAACTTTCTAGAATTCTAGAAATATCCATTCTGATATATATTCGAGCTTGTTTTACAACGAGAGTTGGTTTATGATAAATAGTTATAGTGAATAGAAAATATCAATACTCAATGCAATATATGAAAATCATGAAGGTATTGAAAGCCATTGATTTCTTTGGTAAATATAAGACACAAATGAAACATATGGTATGTTTTAATTGATTATTGATGATCTGTATGCCATGCAGAATTTTATGTAATACAATGCTTACTATGATATTAGTGTGGAAGTAATAAGAAATATTGAAGTGAGTTGTGGAAACTAGACTATAAATTCTACGAATTCTACGAATGTGGTGGTAAGAAGAATTCGGTGTTGGAGGCGAGCAAAAAGTTGGAATATCACTTATCCTCTGATAGCTTCTGGCAAAGTCATATGTTATCTAAATTTTCTCATTTTCAAGTTTCTTACTTGAAATATACGTGTCTTGAACATGATAACGATATGATATATTGAACAGTCTACTACTAAAAAAAGACTAATTCACTTATTTTGGCTAAAATTCTTTTATTTCAATGTTTTCTTAATGATTCTGATAATATCATACCATAAACTATACCTACATATTTATAAGGGTAGAAAAGTAATTCTAAGCCTTCTATACATCAACCTTCTCAAAACGTTCACTTAGGAAGAAAAATTTAGCTTGATGAGAAATGATTATATACAAGTCCAAAACCAATTTTTTTATCCTGCTTAAATTCATAAGATCTAGTGGAAAGTTCTGGGTCGGCTTTCGAAATAAAATAAGAGAAAAAATTACTCAGATCTATATTTTTGCCAATTTTTAAAAATAATCAGAAGAGAGTGGTAAAATACTTTCTTAAGAAAATATCATTGATGAATAAATATTAATCATCCATGTTAATTCTGAATTTCTGTACTTAAGGAATCATTTACTGATTATGAACTGCGTTTTGGAGCTATTATCGTGAAGATTAGAAGAATGATTCCTCTCAATTCCTAATATGGGATTACCTGGATTCACTCATTCATGCTTTGTTATACCAAATTGAAAGAACTCCCCTAAACTACTACCCACTTGTGAAATCTTACCTAAATAACAGAACTTTCGAAACAAAAGTTTTTGAGAAAAAGTCCGAACATTTTTCTATAGCAGTAGCTGTGCCACAGGGTAGCGTACTAGGCCCGCTATTTTACATACCGTATACGTCAGATATACCAGAGACATAATATACAACAACAGCAACTTTTGCTGACGATACAGTTATTGTCTCTACTGATCAAGAACCACAACCAGCAACAAAAAATGTCTAGGCTCAACCAATTACAAGAGGGGCTATAAAATGGAGGATTAAGTTAAACTGAACGGAAACACCACAAGCAGATAGTGCTAAATAGTTAAGAATCCACTTAGACAAAAGACTTAAATGGAAGTATCACATCACAAAAAAAAAGAAAACAACTTGATATAAAAGCAAGAGAACTACTTTTGTTGATTGGGAGAAAATCCTAAGTCTCACTTGAAAAAAAAATCCTCATCTACAAATCTGTCATCAAGCCTATATGGACATAAGAAATAGAGCTGTGGGGTTGGACTCCAAATCTAATTTGAATATTATTCAGAGAAACTAATCTAAAATACTCCGTCAACTATTAGATGCTCCATGGTATGTAACAAATCTCACCATTTACATGGACCTGAGAGTGCCCATTGTACAAGAAGTTGTCCAAGAAAGGATCATCCAACACCACAAAACCCAAATCCACAACTAGAGGAAATGTTAACGCCAAGAAAGGCAAAAAAGTTGGACTTGAGATGATGTATAAGAGGTTAAATCACTGGTTGTAAACCTCACCAAGACAATAAGACAATATAGATGTTAGGTTATCTAGCGCTCGCCAGCAAATTAACCAATAGAATGTATAAAATATTCTGATTGTTATAAAAAAATCATGCTTTGTAGAAAAACCAAAAAATACCAAAAGGAAACTATCACTTTACACTCTCCAAGCTACTGAAATTTGGTTCCTTGTTCAAGGATTGTAATTTAAATAGATTTAATTAGCATAAATTTTAGAATTTGAAGAAGTTATTATCACAAAATACCCTACGTTTTGTATCAATGAGGAAATATTGAGAAAACATATTTATGTATTCAATATCTATATTTATCACATTAATAAGCTTCTGAGCTGTAAAAAGTAAACAACATCCTTCTTCCTTCTATATTCGTCATCATATAAATTTTATCTCTGCAATTTTGGCGGATTTTATCAACATGAAAATAGTTTCCCAGAAAGTGCGAAGCTGTTTAAATCTAATTATACTATTTGAATATAATATCATACCGATTCAATAATTATTTAAAACATAAGGACATTGATATTATAGTTATTAAATTGATGCTTTTCATTGAAAAGCTCAAAATGTGAGAAATTCCACCTGTGAGCTGGTTATAATTCATCACAATCTAGGAAAAGCGATGTAAATAGAGAAATAACGAAATAACAATTTTCTAATTAAGATTGCAGAGAGTTTCGATATTTATTGCCTTATTTTTACGCTATTAATTCAAAGCCAAGCTTAGATAGACTTCTGGAATAATCCAAGTGAGGTAACTAGAAACAAAGCAGAATAAATTTGCTGATAAATCTGACCCATTAAAAGATTTAGGTTAGAATAACGACTTCCAGATAGAAGACGAAAGTCCTCGAATTTCTAACGATACAATTATATCAGTTACCGGGTGAACTTGAACGATATTTTCCTTGTATCTTCCTGAAATCTCACGAATTTGAGAAGTTTTAATTGGACAAACTTTTCAAACTCTCAAAGTTTTTCATCCATGTTTTAATAGAATTGTACCAAATATTTGTAGTTGGTAATAGATAAATTTTATTCCGTGGATTCGAAAAAAGGAATGGATGGAATACAAATTTCAATAACCGTTGTTGCGCATTGATTAGTATTCTATTGATGGATTTTCTGATCACATACCCAGAATTTTATTCCTGCTCTCCTCACAATGTGACTTTATTTCAAATTGGTTCATTGGTTGTTTTTAAACAATTTTTATTATATTTTAAGAAATTCAAAGCAATCGAAAAAATGGTGGACATAACTCTGCATCCACCAAAACAGCTCATTGGATAGAAGCAAAAAGATAGTTCCGTCCACTTAAAAATTCTTCATTGAACGATTAGTTTCGAACCTACATGGAATCATTCTCGAGTTCTTCTCAAAGGTATAAACCCTATTATAAACTCTTAAATCTCTTATTTTTTAGACTTTTTGATATATTAATGCTTCTAAATGTTCTTGATTTTAGGTCTCTTCTGTTTTAAAATTAATTTTTTTAATAATTTGAATTTGAAAGATTGATGAAAAATTGACCCTTCGAGTTAACTTCAAAATATTTTAATAAAGGATGATACATATAATTTTGGGATAATTTGAAGTTTTCCAAATCGAGCAAATATATTTCTCATAATAATTAAAGATTAAAATAGAAAAAATAGCTATTCAATGTAATGTAGATTGAAAAATCTTATTTTCTTCTGGTTAATTGATAAGAATCTACTTTATCACATGCGCTCTGTTGAAAAAACTCTTATTCATACATTTTAAAACAATTTTTCACGAAAATGGCGACAGGATTTGCGAATTCGCCAAAATCGTCAATAATAGAGTTCAATGAACATTTTTTTTTATGTTTTCATTGTACTTCAAACAACCGCATTACAGAAATACAAAAAACGCTGGACTGGAGATTTTTTATAGGAAAAAATATCAGTGGAACCGTTAGGCATAGTTTGAATGTTTTAATTCCATACGCTACAGTCCAACAACCACAAAGGAATTTTCATTTTAATGTGCAAATATGATTGATGTTTGTGTTTCTCTATTTCAAATAAAAAATGCTAAAACGTGTGAAATAAGTATATATATGCATGGATTCATGATTCTTTTCAGTTGGGAAAGAGAATCTTGATGATATTTTATTCATAAGTTATATAAAATATGTACAAAAGACAGTGTGTCCTCAAAATTATTCAGAAGATTACATTGCAATTGATAAATGATAAATTGATGAATTATAAAAAACTGTAGCGATGGATTGAAACCGCAAAGAGGAACTGAAACATGAATTTTACTGTAAAAATTGTTATTGTCTTTGATATCTCCATCTTGATGTTCATTAGTCGTTACGTATCCAATCTTGGTCATAGACCACTATGTTTTCTTCATATATTGGCTACTGTTAAAATAATTGAGACAGCGCTTTTGGTCTTCTAGTCTCTCTTGATGGAAATATTGAAGCCTTTATGGTTCATATTTGTTTGTGTCGTCGCCCAACATTATTTACTCACTGTCTTATGAAGCTTACCAAATGCTGCCCAAGTTAAGCAAATTCTTTTGTCCATTTCAGCGGTCTGGTTTTCTTTGTCCAATTTTTTATTATAAACCAAGTAGGCACAAGCGTTGACATTTGATAATACGATATTTTGTGATTATATCTATTATTGTATCGCTCATTATCTTTGTTAAGCTCATATTCATTGTTAATCCAACGTTCTTTGCTGCTCTGTTGAGTTCCAAAAACATTTCATCAAGCTCACCAATATTACTCTAAATGAAAACTACTGCAAAGCGCATATTCTTTAGATAGACAATATCAAACAAATTTGATAATAATAAAGTTAATTTTTGATAATAATGGATAATCTAGGAATAAATAATCAATTGTATTAAAATCATGATGAAATTTTCATTAAAATGTCTAAATAAATCAATTGAACCAAATTGCTAAATAATGTTGTAATCGATTGTTAATGTGGAGATATTTTGATATTGAGCATGGTAAAATCTTGATGAAAAACTGAATACGTGTAAAGGTGATAATGGAATATTTAATTAAGACTCTTTATGGAGAGAATTACAAACATCAAGTGCAAAACTTATTTAATTAGGGTTGTTCAATTATTCACAAAGTACTGCATCTGAAATGCGTACACAATTCGGAGTACTAAACGGAGTAGTAAACTAGTAAAAAGAAAAATAGCACTTTGTTGAGCACAATTGATAGTGATTTTGAGTTGAAGAGAATCCAAGATGTAGTTTATCAAAATATTGTCTAGTCATGCAACTGTCCTACGATGTTTCCATAAGGAAAAACTCCATACACATTAAATGACTTTTCTGCAGAAGCTAACAGGAGACGATCCAGATTATAGAATGAAGTTCTGCGGAAAACTTAGACAATTATTCAACATAAATGGAATAGATTCAGGTAAAATTCTCTCATCAAACGTATCAACGTTCATATTAAACGATGAATAGACAAAACTTATATTGGTCAGGTCAATCTTTATTGGATGTATGTGACATTATCAGAAGAACTTATATTTACGAGGGAAAATTCAACAAGTAGAACTAATTTGAGACGAGAATTTTTCTGTTCCAGAATCGAGCCCCATCTCATCATGCTTAGATGTTGAGAAGCCATTTAGATGAAGCCTTCACAACCAAATGAATTTGACGCAATAGGCAAAATTGAATGCCCGACTATATTTTAGACTTTTATGGTACTATTAGAAAAAGAAAACTAGCATTAGTACATCAGAAATGGATAAGTGAGGGAAAACTGAATATTTAAGACCAGTTTTAGCAAAATTAGAGTGGAATCGTGCGCGCATGGTTTGAAAAACTTGACCACATTCTAACAATTAAATATGTAAAAACTCAAACTTAAACTTTCATTTGCACCATCACAAAATAAGTTCACATGAGCGTTCACACAACATCAATTTCATCTTAAATTATATGATAGAGTTTGAATTGAATAATGAATTTTTATTGTGATCAAACAATTTATCATGTCAGAATTACAAATTTTCTTGATTTCTACAATGTAAATACCCTTAGCTCACATTTTTAGATTTGCTTCTACACTTTAGTTAGCATTTCTTAGATAATAAAACTAAAATCTATCGAAAAAATTGAAAACTTGAATAAAGATTGATGTACCTTGTTATTATTGGCGAAATTAACATATTTCTTTATTTCAGCATATGGAATTTATTTCACAATGTCCGATATAAAATTGACGATTTCTTCAGCCATAGGAAATTCGATGGAACGTATTCATGATCACCCTATATTCAATCTGAGTTCCATAACAGTCGACTGGAATAAGCAAAGCCGTTTAATTTATAGTCTCATTTCCGTAACTGAAATTGATGCGTATATTAGAATCAACGAATCTACCGGAGGGATTTTTCTTAATCCAACATTTTTTCACAAACTTCACAGTGAGTATGATATTTTTATGTATACGAGCTAAAAATTTGTAGTTTTGAGGGCTTTTATATCGTTTACAGTTCTTCGAGAGTTTTGTCCATGACATCTTTGTATCCAATATTAATACGTGACACCCTGCTAATCATCCTTTTGTTTCTATAATCTTGTCAGTAGGAAGCTAGTTTTTCACTCTTAGATATCTGACAGTGCTGAAATACGAGTTTTCAGAGGAAAATGAGAAACGTTGCGTTACGTCGCCTAAGGTCACAAACAAGAACTCTGATGGTTCTTTACCATGGAATAGAATAGAATAGATATTCTCCTCTGATGCATTGGGGAAAGTGTAGGGAATAATGGAAAACCACTTTGTTCTTATATAAATACTTAAGTGAAATTTTAATCATTCACAGGTCGTAGTTACTATTCGGATTTCTTCACAAGATGTATAATGATAGAAAATATTTCCACTCGTAGTTATGTGAAATTATTCAAATTTATATGAAAGGAAAAATGCCTTTTTTCTCTTGAAGAGACCGATAGCAAGTTTATGATTTGGAAGTATAATGATGACTTGACAAAGACTACTCGTAATAATGACCAGCTTTATTAAAAGAAATGTGGAAATGTCACAAAAAATTGGGTCAAAACAATTCTCTTGTACTTGTTATCACTTATAGTAACAAATTGTTTCCATTAGCATAATTGTTACTTAGAAATTGTGAGGAAATCATTTCACGTGATGCTTAGAAATTTTGAGCTCTATGAATTTTCTGGAGATGTTAATTATTTTCTATGTCTTTATTTCGTAAATTTTATATCCGTAAATTGATTATTAAGTATGAATTTTTCTGAAACGTTGAAGGTTTCTCTAAAAGATAAATATAATCATCTTCTGCAATCATAAAATGTTGATATTTACACTGCAAAACTGTTCATGTGAATTACTTTTTACGAACTTCATAAAATGCTGTAAACCTTAATCTCTTATGTGGTGTTATAGTCAAAAGCGGACCCATGAAAATTTATTTTTTAGATAACACCATCTGAAAGTTGTTCGTTCTGTATTAATTTACATACCGAAAGTTGCGTTTTGAGTGTTCCATGTAGTGACAGTGACAGCTCCGTACCGCAAAACACTTTCGGGACGCTCTTGAGTAGACAACTTCAATTTCCTTAAATGTGACCCTAGCCACTTCAATGTTGACAGTTGACAGTTTCACTTCGATGATTTTGCATAACCTTAAATTTTTAATTTTCTGAAATTATTTGTTTTGTCCGAATTAATCAATAATAATTGATGATTAATGAAAACAACAGCGATGAAGAGTTACTCGAATTCACGCCACATGATCTCGCTGAAGAAAGCAATTGCAGTTGCCGTTGCCGGATAAATCTCGTGCAAAAATCTAAAATCTGGAAAAGTTCTACTTTATGGTCTACATTCTCAATGATTAAAAGTACTCTCGCAATAAAACAAGATGTTTACATCAACAAATATCCAAAACTCATCAATTTCCTGAAGAAATAAAACCAAGGGTACACTGCAAAAAAATCAAAAACTTTAATCAGAGAAAATATAATAGAGTTCTTGTTATATTCTTATGCGTCGTAGAAAAAATGTTGTGTACGCCGCGGCTGAGATACTACTTTGTTGGACTCGTCTGTTGTTCGCTGTCTTCGCTCGTCTCGCAATTTTCACATTCTTCCAACAAAGTGGCACTTTCAGTGGCACACGAATAACTATTTCAACAGAATTAATATGCAGTATGTTACGTTTTAATAACACTATAATTAACACTATTTAAAAATATAAAAAAGTCAAGCTACATTCATAATTAGATTCAGACAAGAATTGTCATTTTAACATATTGTCAATAAGATTTATTGAATTCATGAGAGGACTAGGATTTTTCTTTTATGATCAAAAAGTGGGATGGCCCCTTTCCTATTACGTGAGAAAATCCGTTTCTATATTAGAGTTTATTTCAAGGCTGTGATATATGAATTGCAAATGTCTATAGTAAAGAAATGAAGAGCTTCAGACTTGTTTGAAAAAGGTACAAAACTAAATATTTTCTCTATTAAACTCTATTTCGTTAAGAAACAAATTATCCAAGACATAGAGAGACTCATTGGCGTATGGTTTTTGGCAAAATGAGGATATTTTCATGTAGAAATATTACAGGGTATACCCTGATATAGGAAAGATTTTTCTCTGGGGTGGGATAGTGTTAGCAATATGTTTGCGTTTACCTACTACCCCGTGAGGGATGAAAAATGAAAATAATAGGAGCGAAACAAAATAAAATGACTAACAAACAGCTTTTGGACAGTTTAGTATGTATTTTTGAGCAAGGGCTACAGTTGTATCATTACCTAACGTCAGATATTTGGCGAATGAATCATTTCAACAACAGGAAAGCCGCAGAAAATTGTGTTCTTGAAGCAATTCGAAATAAATAGACTGCGTTTTACATATAGAGAATCTAATTTCAATTTTTCACTAAAGTTATTATCAATTACTTCTCATGAATATAGTATTTTGTATCAGTGGAAGATGATGCTACATCGTACATTTTTTACAATTAGGAACCGTGAATTTTATGACGTACTTTCTTACCTTATAATGTCCCTGCAGAGGAAAAAATTCCTATATCAGGGCCTAAGCAAATCATAACCAAATAACCAAAAAAAAAAAAAAAACCTTCCTTCCTAAATTTTCACAACGAATCTCTCTCTCTCTCTCACCTTATAATGTGATATTGCAGTTACTATATGAAAATTTATCTTGACTTCAAATGGAAAATACGCTTCGTAAGCTGCGTATACTTAGACGATAACCTAATTTTGTTAACTCTTAATGTAATGTAATTGTACGAAAATGTACTTATTGAAAACCATTTTAAATTTCGCGCAACACAAATGACGTCGTTCATCTTCCTGAACTCCATCTCTTGCGTTGCTGTCTGCAAAAATTTTGAAATCTCAGTTATTCATCATGAAATGTACGAGAGCAAAATTTATTTGCTACAAATGATGATTGCTTAGGTATAAAAACTAAAAATAAATAGATATGTTTCATACAAATGAACAGTTGAAACTGTCATAGGTTAGTTTTAATATAAGTTTAAAATACTGTGCATTAATTGAATCCTCTCTACATAGGAGTGTACCTAAGTAAGAACTATCTACAGATACCAATAAGAGCTCTATCGGAGCACTGGGGTCTCAACAAACACCCGAAAAGCAGATAATGCGGCTTGTAGGTTTTGTTGTACAAAGGACTAAACATCTATTCACATTCTCTCGAAGTGTGAAAAACTAAGGATCTGTAGAGCACTACACCTGGGATCACTTAAAATAGAAGACGAAGATCTCTGGTAATTAAAATCATCCCACATTCAAGACTTCTTGAAAGGAGTGGGATTAAAGGATCAGTTGTAAACACTGGGTTATCCAGTATCGCAGCAAGGAAGGGGGACACGAAAGATTCTTTGAGTCGCAGTGTATAGGTGACCCCAAATCTATATCTACATACAGAAGTATCAGAAACTGTTCTCAATTATAATTATGATGATATAGAAATTTCGTTATTGGTATACATATTGCAATTGATAATTTAATCATCTAATTCATTTCTATCTTGATTGATTAACTAGATGGAATTTTTCTATAATGGATTTTTACAATAATTCCAAAAATAGAAACCGATCAATTTCAATCTCCCACGACTCAGATATTTTCGGTATTATCTGCTTCTCATTCCACTAATAGAAACTGTCTTTTTCAGATATAGATAAAATTCCGATAGCGGTAACTGTGGAGGACACTATTAACTACGATTCAGATAATATGACGTTGGAATTGGATATATCGCCTTTCAAAGAATTTGATTGTAATAAATACGTGAAAGAAATATGTTTTTGGGAACAAGCGACTTATAAGATAGAAAGAAAACATGTTGGGGTTCCAGTAGGACCATTGTCTTCCCTTCGTTTACAGGAAATGTGTCCTTATACCGTTAATTATACCACAAAAGGAGGTACGTTATATATTTCTACCAAACTTCATTTTGAGTATTGAATTTCAAAACCCATGAATTCAATGTTTTCACAAGAACTAAAAAAATTTAAAACCGGCTTAAAGTTTAATTAATCATAAAGTTAGTCTACTTTTGTATTCCATTGTCACATTCTCAATATATTTTTCGTATATTAGTGTCCGTTTTAAGTCTATTTTTTGTAAAATTGTGAATATTTCCTTCCTTTAAATGCAGTTGACACTGCTCAAAACTGTCAAGAGTATCCGATGAATTGCTGCGTCAATAATGGAAAAGTATAATCTGATCCGCTCTCATCAGTTCAGGTCTGGAGGAAGATACTCTACTGCCGATCGAGTCCACCAATTTATAAATGTGATAGAAAAGTTGATAGATGATAGAGTATCGATTTTCGATAAGCATATTTTTGAGTCCTATATTTTAGACAGAAATAACAGAAAACCAAATCTGATATTGAGCAAATTCATGCCGGTATGCCACAAGGCAGTATGCTGGGACTTCTCTTATATCTCTTGTACATGAATGAAATAAGTAAATTAGAAAAAGACACATTGGCACCTTTTGCAGACGATACTGTCATATTAACATTAGAAAATAGCTATGAAACTTCACCCTGTTTGTAGACTACAAGCTATTGCTTCATAAACAGATATTCAAACTAATCTGTTCCAATGGTATTCAACTACAAATCATTTGAATATTCCAGTACATAAAAATAGTATTTTATTCATATTCAGTTTTCAGTTTTCAGTTTTCAATTGTAAGTGTCCAGAATTGAGTAATGTATTGTTTTTTTTTTATAATTTCATGGTTGAGAATCCATAGTAGATCAAGGACTCTTTGACTTTGAGCTTTCTTAATCGGGCACTTAATATAATGAACACATTAATGTTTATTAATAAGATGAATTGATGGTGCTCTACTACACAAGAAAATTCAACATTCATTATAAATGTTCGTAAAAAATTAGATTCAGTAATTGAAAGTAATTCAATATCCATAACAAAATATGTATTGATGGAAATAAAAAAAATGAAAAGTTCAAAAACAGTATCCTAACACTTCCGGTGATTGGAAAATGTTTTCACACGGACATCGATTTTTTCATTAACCCCACTTTAGAGGTCACCGACGGTTTTATGGACTAAATAAATCTTTGATGAACTATTCCTAGGTTATAAATTGTCTGTAGGAGCTTGTTCTCTGTAAGTGAATTGATAAAATCTCTTTGAAACCGTCTTGAATTGATTAACAATTATTGTCATTCAGTTTGATTTTCAGATTTTTCCGGAAAAATTCAATTGAATGTGAAAATATTTTCATTGGGAAAGAATAAAGAAGAAAACTTTATCATGAAAACTTGGATCAAAAATTCCTATCACTCTCGCGTCTTTAAAATCCATTATTGTACATTTGCAAAAATACTTTGTCATGGTAGACATTTAATGTGAGGAACTTAATGTGGAAATGATCGAATTATTTTACTTTAAGGGAATTTTTATATTTCAAAAATCAGTTCATACGAGACCCATTTAAAAATAAGGAATCTTTTGGACATCCAAAAATCATGTTTGTTTATTTCAACTGCTTTCTGTGCTTGTTTGGAATTGCTCCTCCAAGATTTAGCAAAGTACGACTGCCCATCTCAAAGGACAGCCACTATAAATTACCCTGGTAACAAAATTTGCATATACTTTCATGGTTAGGTTAGGTTAGGAAGTTTGTCTACCCCCATTCAATGGAGATCAATTTTGTCAATGTCTTCTCAAAAAGTGAGGTTTGATTCAGTGATGAATCATCATTATTGTTGGCGCTCAAATCACTCATCTTTTGACACTTGGTTTCCATAAAATTATTCAAACCTAGTTTCATTTAGACAGTTTCAAACAAGGAGTTTCTGAAGCTCTGTCATTGTGAAATGAAACATTCAGTTAATCCTTCTATCAGCTCTAGCAGCAGGGTTTTCAGTACACATACACACAACTCCACTCAAAAGGAACCCTATCCATGCTCTGCAGAGGAAATAAAAAACTTCATCAAATTAATCCACAATTAGTTCGTTTTCACTCAATGCATAAAATGACACAATTAATGCTTGTAAAAACACATGTCATCACCATCTCTGTTTTGCACCAACTACTTACGTCAAATTAATGTATTAAGAATTAATTCGGATGCACAATTGACAATGAAATTGTCAATATTTGATTAACAAGATTGAAAACTGCCATACCTTGTCAATATTTTCTTGACGTTCCATGAATGTGATAGCTGCAGATATCTTAATTCCCTTTATGTTATTGAATATGTTGAGAAGATTTGGTTAAGAAATATCTCAAAAGAGATTTGCACATTTGTATTGAAAATAAGCCGCATTAGTTTGTTAGTTTTATCAATGTTAATGTTAGCGAACATTTGAGATGAGAAGTTAGATCGAATTTAGAGGGCTCGAAGGCTCGTTGCCCTTCAACAGTCAAAATGGTTGCAGTAGAACTTATGTAGAAGGTTTTATTGCAACTAGTTCTTCTTTCTGTTGTTCTCTCCAATTAGTTATCTTAATATTGAATTCTTGTTAACAGCTATAACGAATTTAGAAGGATCGTAGCCCTTCAACAGTCAAAATGGTTGCAGTAGAACTTATGGAGAAGGTTTTATTGCCACTAGTTTCCCTTTCTGGTGTTCTCTTCAATTAGTTATCATTATATTTAATCCTTGTTAACAGCTATATTGAATTTAGAAGGATCGTAGCCTTTCAACAGTCAAAATGGTTGCAGTTGAACTTATGGAGAAGGTTTTATTGCCACTAGTTCTCTTTTCTGTTGTTCTCTCCAATTAGTTATCATAATATTTAATTCTTGTTAACAGCTATATCGAATTTAGAAGGATCGTAGCCTTTCAACAGTCAAAATGGTGGCAGTAGAGGCGACGGGGCAGGTTTTATTGTCACTAGTTTCTCTTTCTGGTGTTCTCTCCAATTAGTTATCTCAATATTTAATTGTTGTTAAATTAAACAGACCTAATGAATCGCGAAATGAAAAAAATAGCTGATAATAGCTTCTCATATCCAACATTCTCAACAATCTCATTCAACATGGATTTGTTCTCTAAGACCAGCAATTGAACAATCAAGTAAATTTTATTTCTAAGAATGATATTACATTTCACAATGTTGTTTACAATTTTTAATAACTGTAACATTGAAAATAACATGAGATTATAAACAAATTACACAAATATAATTGTAACTTAGAAAAATAGCTGAAATATAAGAGTTTGGATCATAAATAATCATTATGGCACACGCCATATTATCACACGAGGCTGACGCCTCATCTAATAATACTCATGGCTAGTACCATAAAATATATTTAATGTTAAAGTAATAGAGTTGGTGTTATTTATAGTTTATTTCTTTCACATATACTATATTACTGATATTTCACAGATTTCATAGTATAATTAAATAATTTCTTTTCGTTGTAAACGGATATTTTTTTTATATTTCAGACGCCCTCGTGCAACTTATACCACCTACTGCTGACGCCAACTATTGGTCAGTAGCGTTTTCAGGAAGAACTAGAAAAAACAAAAATTATATAAAATCTCGAGTGAGTTGTACAGTAGAAACTGTTGCTGGATTGGAGAAGGGAACCATTCGAACAATATCTAAAGAAATTGAAATTTCATTATTGGATATTGATAGATATCCTCCCAGACCGCAACGAACCAACATAACCATTGAACTTTATAAGAAAAGTTTCTTAAAGGTGAGTTGTTTGCTTCTATTAACTTTCTTATCCAAATTTTTTTACATTTTTTGATATTTCTCTGTTGTTCTTGTTTCGTATACTCTTCTAACAATTTTGTCTACTCAAATTCTTTGAGCAACTCCAAATAATATTGGCTACGCTTCTTTAGATATCTAATCTCCATGCTTTGTATCTTATTTGTGTAGTATTGTGATCCACGTCCCGAAAGTCACTATAAGAGTGGCTACTCTTTTGAAAATTTGTGTTGTTCTTTCTTTGCCAAGAATGTATTTATGATACTTCCAAATTGCTTTTCTGCCGCTACGTTCTGTCTTCTATTTCATTATCGATTCTTCCATTTTTTATTGTTTTTGATCGTAGACATTTTATTTCACAATTATATTCCATGTACTTTATTGTTGTAACGTACAATCATTATCTAAGTCCCTTCTTGTTTAATCTCGTCATGGATAAAATTATAAACAAAGTAACATGTTTCAACCTCGGATGCAGAATGGCCAACAAAAGAGTTGGTATGGTATGCTACGCCGATGATACAGCAATCATCGCCGAATCAGAAAACGACTCTTCCAGTTCTTCTTGGTAAGCCGCCAACTCAATATGAACATTTCCATCAGCAAAACCAAAAGTATGACAATCGCGAAGGATCCGCTCAGTTGTAAGCTGGTGGTGGAGGACAATCCCATAGAACAAGTGATGCAATTCAGATATCTGGGCATAGACATATGAAGTACCCAGGGCCCAGTTAAAGACCTAAGAAGCCCGATTAACAAAGCATCCGCACTATCAGGATGCCTTACGAGATATAGTCTGGTCCAACCCGTACATGCGCAAAGATAGCAAAATTAGAATCTACAAGACTTGTATCAGACCCATCATGACGTACAGCACGGAAGTCCGCGAGGAGACCAACAAGACAAAACAAATCTGAGGGTGGTCGAGATGAAAACACTGAGAACAATAGTGAGGAAAACAAGAGACAGAGTAAGAAATACAGATGTCAAAGAGCAAAGCGGGATACAAGACATTGTGAGATGGGGAAGACAACGTAAGAGACAGTGGTACAACTATGTAAGACGGATGGACGAGAACAGACTTTCGAGAATAGTCCTAGAAGACAATCCGCCAGGCTCAAGGCCTCCTGGGAGACCACCTAAAAGTTGGAAAGATAGTTGGCAATCCACCTCTCAGGAAAAGATGCAGAGGCAGCTTCAGAATAAAAACAGATAGACAGATCTCCAAGAAGTAGAAGAAGAAGACAATCATTATTTCTGTTTTTTTTTCTATTTTATCTTAATGTTGATATTCTCGAAGATCACAAGATTTTGACTTTGACCTCTTTCTTATTCCAATCTCTTACCTTTTAGAGTGTCCCTTCATTGCTTTCTCAATACTCTCTTCAAAACAACCGATTCCGCGCGTTTGTCCTGCATGTTTTTCGAAATTTCGTGTCCTGTTCTCATAGCATTCGTGGTATTTCTATATAGTTATTTGCTTTCGGTTATTCCAATATGCAAATTGATAATTCAAGAATTAATCGTGTCATTTTTCTTCTAACGAATTTGAGGATTGTTTTGAGATCATATTTTTTGAAGTAATTAATACGAAATTGATTCACTTGTATCTCTTTTCCACTGTGTGAATTTATTAGAGGAAGAAATGCTTTATGGTAAGAAATTTTTACAATTTCTTGACAAACGGCCACTCGGTTTATATTTCCAGTTTTTTATCTCTTAAATTACGTGTAAAAAGAAACTGGAGGACAGTACGACTAAGTACTCTAAAGATAGAAGTCAAGATAAAATTTTTCAGAAATCCGAAAGAACACTAAAAAGATAGTCAAAAGAGGAGAATATACATGTTCATAAAAACTACAAAATACTGAAGACTTTAGAAACAGAGAATTGAGACATTTTTACCAAGAGGTCAAAAAATCAAGAGAGAGCATAGTTAAGTATATGTATCAGGAGCAACGAGTGAAAGTTAGAAGATGAACTCAATACTTTAAAGGAATATTAAAGAAGAAGAGCCAGAACTGGAAGAAGATATAGGAGACAAAATAGAAAATGAGACTGACAGGGCGGTACCAAGTGAGAAAGAATTCTTAGAACAAATGGAGAGTTGGAAAAACTATTAGATATTAGAGAGCAGCAGAAGTTATCAAAAATGGCAGAGAAGAAAGGCTTATGACACAATTGATAGAAATAAAATGTATGTTGCGTTTAATCTACTAGGACTCCCAAAAAAATTGTGAAGTTAGTTATAAACAGCAAGTAATTGCATATACAGACGTTTTAGCTTTAAAAATCACAATAAAGAAATATAAAGGATTCTATAAACTAGAAGAAGCTGCAAATTATGGGTTAAGAATAAACCTAGAGAAAACAAAGTATATGGTGCTAAGTACAAATGTTATTGTTAGAAAGGAATACCCAGAGCGGGAAAGAACAAAAAAGGTTGTCAATTCAGATACCTGGGAGCAACACTGTCAAATAAAAATGAAGAGAGGACAAAAAAAAAATAAGAGAATAGCCAAAAGAAATAAAAGTCGTGAAATCATTAAGTAAAATAATAAAATTAGATGAGTTATCTAGAGCATCTAAAATTAGAATATAATGAAAAATAATACGACGAACATTTACACACGGATGTGAAATATGAGTTTTAATCAAGGTTGAAGAAACAAACCTGGTTATACGGGAAAGGGAGGTTATGAGGAAAATTCTTGAGGGTGTAGAAACAAATGCAAGACTATGAAGGAGAAGAACTAATGACGATCAATAACAAGATATATAAAAGAACAAGGAGTGAGATGGTTGGGGCATATTAAAACGATGCCGGGAAATGAATTTGCAAAAAAGTCATTCAAGAAGTGAAAGGAGGAACAAGAAAGAGGCGAAGACAAAAAAAATATGGTTGATGGCAGTTTTGACGGATTTTAAGAGGTAGGACTGAATTGGAGCGCAAAAGTACAGAATCGTAACCTGTGGAGAGGAATTGTTGAATCAGTTAAATCAGACCGATGCTAAAAGAAAAAGAAATAATGGGCCTTGAAGGCCTGTAGGACTATAAATATAAATATTGAATTTACGTCATGATTTTCCTCAATTTTAGTTGTAAACAATTTTACATGTTATTTAAAACTGATTTTCATAGACAAGAGACCTTTTATTTTTTATTTTTGTCATCATTTTATATTATTTTATATTTATTGTTTCGACTACTTCTTGTTAAGATAATTTCTTTGCTCAATATTACATGAAGCAAATTATGCGGAATTCAGACACTCAAAAAATATCAATTAATGTCAGTCCATTCTCTTGCACAAGAGAATTTATAAATCACCTGAATTATTCATTTGGAAATTCTAAAACGACCGTTTCCAACTAAATGATGATGATAAAACGAAGTTTGACTTTTGATAAAACAGTCACAATTTGAGTATATCGCTTTGAAAAGCCGAGGTTGAATTAGATATAACTCGAATGATATTTTTGAAATAAGTGGAAGTACGGATAGTTAGAATTTTTATATGAAATCAATTATTTCATTTTGTTGAACCAGTAATTCAAAATTCATAAGACTTGAATAAATTTCTGCCTATCATGTTCAGATATTGGATCGATATCATATTCATTCCACCACTGACTTTTAAATGAAATCAAATTGCTTGAATATTCCACAAATATACTTCAATTGGGAAAAAAATATCTAGTAACGTTGATTTAATTGTTGTTATCTGTTTGCTGTTTTGATCATAGTCACGAGAACATGAAGCTTACAAGTTACAATAATTGTATAGAAAGAAACAAGGATAAAACTGCTTTTTATGCAAATAAACACACTTGCGGGTCAAATGATCTATTATCCAACAAACTAATAACAAAGTTTTATAACTTTAAAATCATGAATCTGCTGATTTACTTCAATCTGATGTTTCTATTTAATAGTGTAAATGTTTTGGAGGTTTTGGTCAAATGTTAATCTCCTCAATGGAATTTGTCATAACATTTATCAATGTTAGGAACTATTTTTCGCATCAATCTCTTAGAAGGTGAATAGAATTGTATAAAAAAGTTATTTATTATTCAAAATGAACACATAAAAGTTTTTAATCTCCAATGCTACTAATACATGAGCATCCTAGGGCGAATTATAAACCTTCTAATGTTTCTTTCAGGGCATAATCATCTTGTTAGTACCTGTATACTGTTTGGATAATATGAACTAATGTAAAGTACCAATTGAAATTTTCGCTTTTCTGCAATGCATAATTTTTTAACATAATAAAATTTTTTATACTCGGTATATAACCTTCAACTTTGATTTTATATATAAAGGAAAATTGGAAGTTGCTTTTTAGAATTAACTGATTCCAATTTCGTGTATATTAATGGGTATTTTGGTTTAGAAACTAAGAAACACCATTCATTCAGAGACAAAATCCAATATTTCTAGATAACTCGTGAAAGTGAACAAATCTTCATTATCTTAACTGAATTATTTCGCTACTCTGATATTAGCCAGATATACCCTACTACTTGCTTTCGAACAATGTTCCAATTCTTGAATTTCACGATTCTTAGTAAGACAACACAGTAAGCAACTCTCGTAAATTGGATCATGATTATAATACAACCTACAATTAACACTATTATAATCTAACATACACGTTACACAGAAGATAATTAATTCAAAACTCGTGCTCCTTATCGTAGCTCCTGTACTTTTCGAGTTTGATATAAAGTTTCTACGAACACCAAGGATAATATTTGTAAATATACTCTGATTCATGTAAAGTTCGAAACTATTAAAAGCGATTTTCGTACAAGGATATAGCCTTTAGGCTTTGTTTTATGAGGAAAACTCTGTACTGTATTGTGATTCATTCTATTTATAATTGTTTGTAGAGTTGATTAGAAAAATCAACTGCTCACGAAAATTTTCATATAAAGTAAGTGGAATAGATGAACTTTGCGACTATGTACCAAACCAACTTTCTTATGCATGAAAGGATTACACGTTAACTAGTGAAGCAGTTGTAAATTAATCTCCTAGTGACCATAGGAGACGTTTTTATCTCCTTTGTTGCCACAGGGTCATTGTGACCAATACTTTCGTACTTTTGTTCTACCACAATTAGTCAAAAGACATCAATATCGTCAGCTTCAGTTGTATAAAGATGACCACATAGAAAAGATCCAAAGCAGTGTGATCCGATAATCGAACTGACCGTTCCGTTTGATTCCTCATTCAAATACTCTTTCAATTTACCATCATATTGAGAAGCAGCACCAAGTGTTATCTGGATTATCTTTGTATTTTGCAACATTTTGATATTCATCTTACCGATAAATGAACAAAAGGCACAATCCTAGTTAATCAAACTGAAAAATAACAGTTATTATCCACACAAGAATAAAATAAATGACGAGTAAACTAAGTCACTAATCCTGTCAAGGAAATTGTTTCAAACAGGTGAAAAAATCGAATGAACATATTTTGCTTCACACCATATTGATGAACCTGACCATAAAGTTAGTTTAGTTTGTAGAATGTTATCAATGAGATAAAACAGGATAAATTTTCAAATTTGAGGATTTTATTACAACCTTCCATTCCAATTTTAATTGAATATCGATAAATTCTTCAATAGGCCATGAACAAATTTCATTTTAACTAGTTTTAGGGGTTTGTTCGGAATAGATTAAATGAAGCAATATTCAAATCCCGTTTATATTTTTATAGCTTTAGATTCTTATTATCATATTATCATCTTATTATAATATTCTCTATAATATACAGTTTCACAATTTTATACAAGGTATTTTAAAAGAAATGAGTAGATTTATAATAATTTAGCTACAATTTTAGCATCTTGTACCATTATATATTCTAATACCTGTTTAGATGTATCAAGAACTATCGTTTTCGCATACAAAGAAATTCATACTGAATAAACTCTTGAATCAACATGTGTTTTATGATTTATTTAATAATACCATAGTAATATCAGATAAAAGTTTACTTTGAATAAACCTTCGTGGGGGCTACTTATTTGAATCTCAACCTGCCATAGAAGATAACAATAAAGTCTTTTATTTGAAATATTCGTTGTAGCTTTGGGAAAATATAAACACCCACATATCCATTTTCCAACTGACCGGAAAGCAAATAAAAAATAGAATAGAAAACTAAAAAAATGTGAAACTCATCGTGTATTTCATTAAAACTAATTCCACTGATCCTCTCACGTAGTGTTTATGTTCCGACCAAAACTGTTTTGGGAACGATTTCATTACAATTCACGAACATTTATCTCCTACCTTTTTCAACACCTTTTCGACGAAATTGATGAGGATCAAATATAGTATATACAAGCCGGGCTATTTGATAGAACATAATGGGGTTTACGTCGAATTGAATTTTGGAAATAACGATGCCTTTATTTTGCAGTAATCGATTGCGTCAAATTGGGATTTATTTTATTATACGCAGCAGAGCGTTTAGTAGCATTCATTAAGGCTAATTGGTTCCTACAGGGTCCAGAAGCTGAACGTTAATACTTATATTCGGAAAATAAACAATTAATTATAAAAAAAGACCTTATATAATGACTTAATAATCTCAATACTTGTCTCTATGAGTTTTTTCCATTATACCAAAGAGTTTTAACGTAAATTGTAGGAACCTTCCAATCAAGCATAAATATCTTGTGAGGGTTGCTTATAAGATAGAAATAACTGTCGCAGCATATACAGAGAAAAGACAGCTTGAAATGTTCAATTCAGATTTTTAACGCTATGAGCGAAAAAGTTATTAGAAATTCAGAAATCGTCACAGGAAGAGGAATGTTTAGTAGAAAAACAGTAGAAAAATTAAGTGCCGGCTGAAAAAATCAACTGTATCAATTGAAAATCTACATTATTGTGAGGAAACTTGTGAACATAAAACCAGTTTAATGACAAGAAATTTTATAAATATGCTGAATTCTCCAAATCAGTATAAGTTAAAGTAATTTAAACTTCGCTGTAAATATTTGATCCTGCTAATTGAATGGAATTTCGAGAAAGCATTGATGAAAATTCCACAATAAAATTAAAGTGCGACTCTTCTCACGTTTAAACTGGAGAACTGGAGAAACTGGAGTGGAATCTTCCATCACTCGCCAACACTAGAAGTTATTTAATGACAAGATAATTAATTTGTTTAAATTGGGACAACAGTCCTAGGAAACTGCTAGGAAAGAAAAAACCGGGAGCAGTCGTTATAATTAACATTTATAATAATGAAAATATTCACTACTACTACAAATAATCATATACGAGGTATGATGGATTTTTTTGTAACAATTTGATTGATATAAGTTTTCCCGTCTATTCACATCCATTGTAATTATTAGATTTAGCATCATAGGACTTCTGTCTTTGATCAGAAGTAAGTACTGTAGTGAGAAAAATACGGTTTGATCCTATTTTCACCATTGTGGAATAAACTACAGGAGAGGTGAACCTCAGTTCGAGAAATGCTTATACCAATGGATTCAAAGTTACAATCATTGTAACATTGGTAGCTACAGAAGGAGGTTAATTCAGATTTCTTCACTTTAGTGCTCTGTTACTCATAAAAAAATCATCATACTAAGTAATCTGTCATTAAGATGAGAAATCTACATTGCGAAAAGAACTTTATTCAATAATTAGTGGTCAATGAACCTTAATAAACATATTTCTGTTAAACATACACCCTTTTATTCCATGTTCCGGAATTTTGTACACTGTGATTTTCTGGTCGGTTACATATTAAAGGAAACCAGGATTTGTTAATGGTTGTGGCATCAATTTATGCAAAATATATTATTCCTAGTAATTTCGATGAAATTTGGATATAACAACATGCAAAATAATTTGTCGATAAAATCAATTCAAATAGAAGGCAAAATCTAGAAGTAGAAGAAGGTGACTTGTGGTCTATTCAACTGTGACCTTTCTGAATTATGAAGCCTAACATTTTCAAACTGAATTCTACAGGTATTTCTCCACCAGAGATTTTTCTAAGCCTTGTAAGTTTGATACACTGTGGCTGTGATAGTAAAAGCTACTAAAAAGTAACGGAATTTTATAATGCTCTAACGAACAAAAAAAAACGTAGTATGTGTAGTTTCGGACATATAATACGCCTTTGACAATGTTCCACATGAAGCTGTCGAAAGAGCATCAGATGCTAGAGGATTAAGAAGGACAGTTCGATGGATTAAACCAGCAAAAAGGGAGTAGAGCAAGACACCATTTGTATCACCACAAATGAGAAGATGTCAATTAGGGAAAATTGCATCTTTATTTACGTGGAACCTGATAGTAGACATAATGATAGTAGACATAATCCAATGTAGATTTGGTAGCCAGTAATTTGGTAATTTCATAATATTATTGCTATTTTATTAATTTTATTAACACAAGAAAATAAAACCTTTCGAGTTACTTGCTATTGTTTTCTTCATTCAAACTAAAAATATATAATATTATCATATATTTTATTGTATTTTGATTCAATGTGAATAATTTTGGGAAATCTGACATCGATTTTGGTATCTATCGAATTTGAATTTGAATTTGTATGCAGCATATCAAAGTTTCAATTTGACGATTGATAATGAGTTATTGAATTTGATTCTCTAGTTATCAACTAGCTACAAATACTTTTACATTATAAGAATAAATATTTGGAACTGAATATTGTGTCATTGTTATTTGTTTCCGGTGATTGTCTTTTCGAATTAAAAAGAATGAAATGTGTAATAATTGAAAAGTATACAGCAACTTTGAGATAAGAACAAAATAAATTTCTATTTCACTTTCGATTTTGATTGAATAATTTCCAGGAATACAAAGAAAAGCATTTTCTGGAAAAGAAGATTTCTGTTTGTACTGAAAACCATTCAGTGGAGGAAAATTATGGATATCTTTTTCTTTATATAAAGAAAGATGTATTAATACTTTTTGATAACCAAATTACAATTGAATAGAAATTTAGTCTCATATTTCTGTGATTCTTTTGTTGTAGGGTGAAATAATTGATGATGGTCGTTTAATATTTATGGATGATGATCCAGAAAATGTGAATAACTATGAAGCACGCATAGAGCACGGAAATGGTAAACAATTCATCACCCCAATTTGTCAAAAAGAAGAGTTCACTCCACAAAATACGTATATACATTGTAGTGAGTTTTTGATTTATTATTAATTATTATTACGATAAGTAATGACCATAAAATGTGTAAAAAAGTCAACTGGCATATTTAAAATTGGGATTTACTAAATCTTGAGTTTATATAGAGTGTAACATTTCATCCGTTAAGTTTTTCATTAAATAGTTTCCTTATTTAACAATAAAACAAAAGCTTATTCCTACTTCTCGTGATATATTTTGCAAAAACTACAATAAAAAGTCAAGTTGAGATGATTTATCTCTAGTGAGCTTCTTATCGTTCATCTTTATCATCTCAACCTTTTCTCTGTTATTCTGTTCCAATTTTCGCAATATTTAGAATCACTTAATCAGCTAATAATCCATCAATCACGAAAATGTTACTCCAGAACAGCTGGCTTCAAATGACTGTTCTAATACAAAATAAATAGGTCAAACTACGACCATTCAACGTGAGCCATTGCAAAGGAGTCTTCAAGTTAATTTCGAACTACGTCAAGGTTAACGTATTCATTCATGAAACGGATTATTAACCGCCAGGGAAAATACAATAGAAAGGGAGTGAATATCTTGAGGTTGTTCAGTTTACTTAAGCTGACAATAATGCCTTGTTGGTGTCCCAGTTTAAGCGTAGGAGGTAATTAGAAGAAATTATTTTGAGATTGAAGCGATTTATCACCTTCCCCATTCTGGTGAAATCAAGATTCTAGTTACACTGAGAAATCTGGATTGTTTCTAAGGGATATATAATGGATCTTGGATATAGTTGGAGATAATGTTGCTGCAAAAATATTTACATGAAAAAATAAAAATTAACTGTCAAAATATTTTGTAGTTAATTCAAAATTTTTGTGAATCAAGCGGTATAACACTATGAGTTGTTATTGTTAACAGATAGCCTCACATTTTGACCCTATAAAAAATGTATTAACGTAAAGATTTTTTATTTATTCAAATGAATTTGAAAATCTTTTGGTACTTACGTGTCACATGATATGATACTATTATACAAATTGTCGCATAATTTTGGTCCTATGAGAATTTACTATTCGTTCGTAGTTAATTACAACTTTTCATACGTATGGTGGCATTCACTTAAAATTTATTAAACATAATATAATTTTGAGATATATAAATTTTCTATGAAATAATCAATAATTGAAAAATTGTGCAGCTATATATGTAAAAGTTATATGTATAAAGGATGTCCCATAATTTATATAAAGAATTTTCTTTACAGAATAACCTGAAATTTGGTTCTCATAGAGAATGTATTCAAGGAAAATATGTAAATTCTAAAATTTCATATTCAATCACACAATTTCTGTTTTCTGACATATACGTGGAACATATTGTATTACTGGAAGTCCTACAATTTATATAAAGAATCTTGTTTTCATGTTGTTCGAAATTCGGTTCTCATGGTCAATTTATCTTAATATACGTTTATATATATTTCATGGCATTTACATGAAAACTTTTGTATTTTGGATATTTCACAACATATGTAGAATTAATGTTGTACACGTTGTCCCATAATTTTGATCCCACAAAATTTATTAATCTAAAATTTCGTGGTTACTTCTGACTTTTGTAAATACACTGGAGTTTATGTTCAAAATATTTTTGACACTCCCAAAAATCATATCAAGTTGATGGTATATATATATATATGTACATGAATATATGTATATGATATATATGAACTCACATAACTCATATAGAAAAATCTGGATGTAATTTAGTTTTTTAATTAAAATGGATACGTTTGACCGTATATGATTACATTAACTGAAATTTTCGTAAATTTAATTATATATATATGTGTAAAATATGGTTATACCACAAATTTTTATAGCAGCCTGGAATCTACATCGTGAATTTATTCAGAGTTATTCAATTTTTTTCAGGGCTACAGCTGGAAGAAAATATAACTTTCAGTTCGTCTAGGTATTCATTTAAGGTAGTTTTGAATGATACTTCGTTGAAGAATAAAAAGATAAAATCTACAGTGAGTATAACAATTTATTTCTAGGACTGTGTAAAATAAAGTATTGGCAAAATTTTTTATTTGAATTTTTTACAGGCTGAATTTCCGATTGACTTTGTTTTCAAAAACAAACCGCAGTCACTAACATTGCTTAAATTGTATCCAAGCCAAGCGAAAATTTTCAGGTAATTAATTTTTATTATACGTAGCTTGATAATGGTTATAGATTGTTGGGAGGATGTAACTCCAAGCCGCCATCAATTACGAAAAAAAGGGTTGCTTAACTGAATTGGAATATAAAAATTTAAATCGATTTTTCACTAAAAATGGAAAATTTTATAATGGTAAACAATAAAGGCAATAAAAAAGATAAAAATCAGGCTGAAAGTAGATTGATTATTATTTTCTTCCATATAAAGTATTTTTTTAATCAATGAAACATTTTTACTTTCTGTTTTAGAACTGCCGCACCATTAGCAAGAGTAAGTCAACCAACAGTTATACATAATTGTACAAATTTCACCTTTAAAGTTGATTCGAAATTCAGGGGTATCTTTAACGTGACGAAAACTGAAGGAATCGTTTATGTGAATGATTTTTCTAAATTAAGACAAGTGAAAACGCAATCAATAAGGTATGTAATTGTTCAGAAATATATATCAAAAAGAGTATACTTTGGTAACTATCTCAAAAATATTTACATTCTAATACAAATATTGACAGATGTTTCAAAGTCGAATAAAAAATAATTATTTTCATATAAGAATTTCTCTAAAATATTTCCATAAACACGTGGTTTTACTCACTTTTTTGATTATTTAAGTTTTGTATTTTCGAAAATTTCAGTTTAAATATTTCTTGGATAAACGGAAACAAGCAAGAACAGGATGAGATTACGATACGAATAATTAATGAGCCCAATCAAACTTGTACCGGTATGAATCACTTCAATAATTGGACATATTGCTCTGAAATTGATAATATTGAGGACTGTCTTCGATCAGATTCATGTGCATTGGGTACTGGCGGATATGCTAGCGTCGAAACAAGGTAAATATTTGAATTTCCAAAAGCACTATTTGAAATTCTATAGTTTCCCGTTCATCGTATTCTAATGGGAATTTTTTTAGGAAAGCCCCAGAACGTTGTATGTGGAGAGGTGACGAGGTGCCCACCGAAAAAAGTCATCTGTATTCAACATGTACTCCAGATATAAAAACTTGTCCTGATGGCATATGCGATTCATTAGAACAATTGAGGTCCATGATATGCCCGCAGGATTGTGTAGGTTAGTATCAACCTATGAATGTTTCAAATTTGTTTGCTAAACTTCATTTGACTAAAATTTGACTTTATCTTTAAAGCGTGAAATTCCGATATTTTATGCCTAAAAAATATATGTCAGGAAAAAATTGGCTTTCGTTCCAAGTTGGGTGTTTAATCTACCAAAAAATCAGAAAAGAAGCTTTAAGACAGAAGAGTTGTGAATTTTAACAGAAATATCATTTCAGGAACTGTTACAATTCCGCTTCGTTTAGGCAAAAGTGGACGTGGTGTGGACGAAGCAGCAGGAATTGTATACTGCAGTACACTTTCGTGTAGTGTGCATCTTCCGGGTAAATACAATCGTAAACAACATCGAACAGATGAGAAAGGAAATAAAATCGAGAGGGACAAACAGAAACAGAAACATATTAAAAGTTCCGATTCTGTTCATACAAATAGTATCAAACAGAATATTACACTGTCTGCAATAGGTGAGTTACTTCATTCAAAGTGATTATTGAAGTTTTAATACAGGAGATTGGTTACGAAAAAAAAATTTTATCATAAAAATTATTCTAAATTCTAATGCTCTTCTTCAATATACTCCCCTCCCCTCGCCACACACCTCTCCATACATTTTTTCCATTGATCGAAGCGGTGCTAGAAGTCTTCTTTGGTGAGTGCCTTTAGGAGCTTTCCCGTTTTTTGCGCTTCCATCGACTCATATCGGATCCCTTTCAAAGCAGATGATTTCTAACCTTTCTAACCTTTCAAGGAAATCCCGTTGACGCAAGAGCTTTTGGTCAGGCGTCAGTTTTTTGCCACCAACTTCGCACAAACTTTTGTCATGTGTAATTCCTCGTGTAAAAATTTCCTAACCATTTTTTTATCGACCTTTACAACCTCGGCAATCATCCAGATGCTCATTCGACGATCTGCACGCACAATTTAATTGATTTTGGTCACTGTTTCCGGAGTTAAAACAGTCACATGACGACCTAAGCGCTGGTCATCTTCAGTGCTCTGTCGGCCCTCACTAATGCGCTTACACCAGTCAAAAACACGCGCACGAGATAGAAAATTGTTCCCATGGGCCTATGGCAACAATTTATAGCACTCAGTTGGAGTTTTTTTAAATTTAATTAGAGATGGTTTTCGGCACGATAAGAAAACACGTTCGTTTCACACCGCTACTGCACAAATACTATAATAGTAGTTTTTTACCTCACCCGTCTAGGGCGTCCTCTAGGCGCGCAGTCTCGTTATTAAATAGCTAGACCTCATATAGGCAACAATTTTGTTTTTAGATGATACGTTACAAGCTATTTGGCATAATCATCTGTTAGCAATGGGTAGAAAATACATTTTACTATTAATTCTTCTATTTTCATAGTATATTACCTTTATCTTATTTTGGATTGATTTTTGTCGGGCAGTGTGCTTGGATTTGATCTAATTCTTCAGAATGACAATTGTACCATTCAATTTATTGGCACACGTGTGCAATTACGCGATAATTTTTAACATAAACAAAAGGCATTCCCAAGTATTTCGCATACTAGTTGTAAAGAAATTTTATTTTCCAAAAACTTTAAAAAAGTGGATATTATGACCAAATAGTTGGGATAAATTGTATTGGATTGATGTCCATTTTTATAACGAAACAAATTACCAAATTCTGATGACTGCACTTGTCATTGAACTTCAGCCACACTTTTGGTAGGGCAGGAGACTATATATTCGTTTTGGGGGATAGGGAAGTTTACGTTCGTGGCCGAGAGGTACGTAGAAAATCCTCTCGATAATAAAATTTAGATTTAAGACCAAATAACGTTACGTTCCCGGCTGGGAACAATTAATATCCAAAATAAAAAGCAGTTATAAAATTAAAATCAACTTAGATTTCTATATATTCTATATATAAGATAAAAACTGGGACTTATCTATGGAAGGCCGGGATGGTTGCAGCCCTCAAATGAGTTGAAGTTGCTTTTCATGTGGTGACGTTATACCAATTGGCTCTTTGATAGTAGCTGTAGAAAAGTAAATATGAAGAATGGTACCTCTACAAATTTACTGAATTTACTTTAATTTTGAACTTCAGTTGTAGGTAGAGTTTAGATAGATAGAGGACATTTCACGATAGACACGGAGATTTTATTGAATTTTTCGAATAGAGTGGGAGCACGAGAAAAAATTAATTTTTTCGAAAACTTGAACGTTATGGTTAAAATAGAAGTGACTACTAAACCACAATAAGTGGAAAGAGGAATATTCAATATATTTAAAGAAAAACGTACCAAGCCGAATGACAGGTTACATGCTATCATCCAACACCCAAACGGCAGTTGATTGATTCAATTATATAGTTTAGGAATAATTACTGGTTATACCAGTAATATTATATTACAAATGAAATTAAATGCTCTAAAGTTTTGTTATCAAAGTAAAAAGAAACCTCAATTATTGCCTATCATTATCTAGAACGAAACAATTTCTTGGAATATTACTTGATTGGGGACTGAAAAAGTTGAAAATATTGAAATATTAAAATCTCATTTAGTTTGTGTGGTAACATCAAATCAAATCAAAAAACAGTCACTTCTCATATTTTTATCAATGCGCAAAGCTTCAAATTATTTTATGTTCGCGAGAAAAATCTTTTTAAACCCACAATTTGATTAATAGTCCAGGCAATTTAGGAAAAATCGCTTAGTTTTCCACGATCAGTATGAAACTTTGTATTTAGATGGTGGAAAGTGTGTACAATGACATATCTTTATCCGTGGTCTGAAAAATTTTTTTGTCATTGTCAAAAGCACCGATATATGTCGAATTTTAAGGAAATTTCTCATTTTTTGCTTATAATTTCATTGCTAGTGGCTTTACCAAAAAAAAGTTAAATTCTTTTTTTTTGTCATTAAAAGAACTACAAAAGTAGACGTCACGCGTTGAAAAATATTAATTTGTTAAAGAGATACAGTAAAACACAATAATAATTATTATTTTTATATAAACAATGATAAAGTAGCTTAATAATTGTCATTGGTTCTTGTAATTGTGCAAAAATACTCTGAACTATCAATAAATGACGTGTGCAAAAGCTGGAGATTGTACGTTTAATGGTTCATGAGTTATGGCCTTATAAACAAATTAACAGCAATAACAAATAACTTGGTCTGTGCGTTGAATGTGGTTGTGTATTGAGTATTTTTTAGCTATGCCAATCGATTCCTCTCGAGGCGAGGTATCAAATTAAAAAAAAAATCATCCCTTTATAGCAATTAGTTCCCGAGAAAAGTACGGCTAAAGATGCGCGGTCGAATTTGAACGCTCGAAACCACTTTTTTTCTCGCTTGAATCCGCTATCCCCACCGCGCGCGATCAAGGCAAACCGAGCGCTCCGCTGACATTTGTTAATTTTTTTTGCAGGGAGAAATTTCCACGAGATACGTGATTTTTCATGTAAAGACAATACTGTAAATAACAAATTATGTGGTATTTTTTTTTCGTCAACTCGCTAAATTTGTTGTACAGTTAATTTTTCACTTTCCCGGTCTGTATCTCCGTGGTTTTCCAACGAAACTCAATTTTTTTTTTAAATGAAAGCTATTTTTATGCACTTACGATCTACGTCAAAAAAAATTATGAAAAAAGACGAATCCGCACGAGATTTCATTTTTGAAATCCCCTTAGAGGGGATTTCAAAAATAAATTCCCTTGATTGCAAAATTCAATTTTTTTTTAAATGAACGTCGACTTCCTACATAAAATAATGAAATCTACTCATAAAAAAATCAGCACAACCACATTCAACGCACAGACCAAGTTATTTGTTATTGCTGTTAATTTGTTTATAAGGCCATAACTCATGAACCATTAAACGTACAATCTCCAGCTTTTGCACACGTCATTTATTGATAGTTCAGAGTATTTTTGCACAATTACAAGAACCAATGACAATTATTAAGCTACTTTATCATTGTTTATATAAAAATAATAATTATTATTGTGTTTTACTGTATCTCTTTAACAAATTAATATTTTTCAACGCGTGACGTCTACTTTTGTAGGTCTTTTAATGACAAAAAAAAAAGAATTTAACTTTTTTTTGGTAAAGCCACTAGCAATGAAGTTATAAGCAAAAAATGAGAAATTTCCTTAAAATTCGACATATATCGGTGCTTTTGACAATGACAAAAAAATTTCTCAGACCACGGATAAAGATATGTCATTGTACACGCTATCCACCACCTAAATACAAAGTTTCATACTGATCGTGGAAAACTACGCAAAATGATGATTTTTGGGCTATCTCGCCTGGACTATAAATCTTTCTTAGTAGCGTAATGTAATGTAATGTAATTGAATCTTTCTGAGTCTGTATCAAACTGAATAAATGTATTTTGTCGCTGCGTCTTCGTCCTATTAATTTTTTGGTAATGATAACAAATTTTATTTTTAAAGCAAACTACACAATATTATTGACTGGCGCAGAAAACAGGAAACTCGTTTTCCTCTGTCTGATTACTTTGTGATTTGTACCACTTTGTAATGTAATGTACTGTTACTTTTGTAAATAAATAAATAATTATATCACTGGGTTGAATGATTATAGTGGATAAATCAACATTAACGTTTAATACTTAGGTCAATAATTAGTTTAATAAACTATAATGTATGAAAGTATTGATAAAAACTATAAAGTTCTATTGCACTATAACATTCACTTGTAATACGTGTTGCTCAACAGCCATATTCTTTTTATTATTTTTAGTGAACCCCAAATGTGGTTTTACATGCATAGCCGGTATAGTAGCAGGTTCGTTATTCTTCATATGCTCAACAATCTTGATAATAGTTTGTTGGCGTGTGAGGAAAACTAGGAAGTCAACACGACACTTGAATGAAAAAGATAGCCAGGAATTGACAGCTCCTCTTTCCCTTTCTGGAACAAGAAATGACGCAGGACAACCCTTAGCGTTCAATTTTCAATTAACTACAATAACTAACGATACGACGTTTATAAATACCGTTATGAATAAGTATTCGGTAAGTACATAATTTGTTTATGGTGGATGAAACAACATTTAGAACTTGATTTATATATAAATAAATTCAGAGAAAAATCATATAAGATATCGATGTTGATTTTCAACCATTTAAATCACATTTTACCTTGAGTTTCATTAGAACATTGAGATGAACTTTAATGAAATAAGTTATTTCCCAGGATTACTGTCCGTTTTAAAATAATCGACAAAAATAATTGCAGAATTATAGCTAAATAGCTAAGAGATATGATTTAGGTATTCTTTAGCTTAAGGAGGTGGTTTATTTTTGCCTGTACTTCGATATAACATTCTTTTCTGGTAATTTTGAGAAAATTCGTATTCTGCTAATAAAATTCCAGAAAAGTATATAGTGTCATGTGATCCATTGGTACTGTTAGGTTTATAATAATTGATTACAATCTCCGATTGGAATTTACGCTTGTCCATTTAATACATAGAATAAATTGACCATTATATTTAAAAATTCTTTTCTTTCCCTACCGAAGGGTAAGACTTATTTTTCATTTATAGATCATCACAAAGTCACTTCAAAGATTCAAATTGCTTGCAACAATGTACAAATTGATTGGTCGGATAAGAAACTGTTTCTTGAAAACATTTTAGTTAATATAAATACATAATGTATAGTTTAGAAATGTAATGAAATGATTGTTCAAAATGTTGAGATTTTGGATGAAGATCTTTACCGAAAAAATTCTCGATTTGTTTTTCAATTTCTTCTTTGACAGAAATAGTTGACCAAGTTGTTAGATTCCCTTAGGAGTAAACAGTGTGACTCCATTCCTGTTGTTCCAAACATACTGGGACATATCATTTTTAATTATGTAACCGGTCCAGTTCCTCGCTTCTGGTTTATCTTCTAGACATAATAGATCGTTTCATGGTATAACATCTCGCGTTCTGTGTAAACTGTTCTACAAAAACCGTAAATTAAAATTCCAAGGACCTTTATATACTTCTAAAACCTCTGCGAAATATGTGAAAATGCCATGAGATTTTTTTCAACCAAAATTACATAATTTTTAATGTTACAGAAATATAATAAGGATGCAGCAATATGATGCAACGTGTCATACATCCAACAAGAGTTTATTAATTTAAAAAATTTATCTTCGTCTGATTTCTTTCTATGTAGTTCTATCAAAAGTCCAGTCTACGTTGTCCATTTCAGACAATATTTTTTTTGTATGGCAGTTTCAAGTTGCTAAACTTTATAGCCCACCAAAAGTAGTTCAGTATTTTGATTTTTTTATGTAAGGAGCAACATTCAACTTTAATAAATCAAATATATTTTTATTGAAGAACCTCCAGATTACTAAAAAAAATGGATTGTGCAGTGGGGGACTGTACCTGCATCATTTTATCTATAATTGATTTGAAAACATTATTAGTGCTATTAACTATTACTTAGGTAGTATAGAAAGCCTGTAATATGTGTTAATATTGATTAAACTCTATATCCTAATCATTATTATAACCACAAAACAACAAAATTTAGTATTTGAATATCTCTCACATCTCGTTAGGTTTATATTTCTTGTCATTAACTAAGCGTAATTTAATACTTAACGATAACGACGTTATTAGACACTGTGATGTATAAGCAGTAACTAATATAATTTGTTATTTGTAGCCGGATCCCAAATGGGAATTTCCCAGATCGCAGCTTATCATCGAGCAGACTTTGGGAGAAGGAGAATTCGGCAAAGTTCTGAGAGCAAAAGCATTGAATATCGCCGGAAGACCAGGTTTGTATTTAAAAAAAATGTATATCAATAAAAAATTATTAGAAACAAATGTTAAATCGAAACAGAATGTAATAATTACAAGCGAAAGTAGTAAGCAAAGTGTAGGAAAAAAATTCGTCAATAACGCTCTGAATATCTTCCCTATCTGTTGATTATATATGTACCTGACTACATGGTCTATTTGATACCTCTCTCTCTCTGTTGACTGCATTCCTTTGCTTTTAATTAATAGATTTTAGGGTTTTAATATTGGTAATCTGTATATTATAGATATTGTCGATGTTAAGTCTACTTTTGTCTTCACATAAATCTTTCTAATAACTAATTAGATAGATAGTCGAAATGTGTGGCAGCTAACCTTTTTTGGTAACATTAAACGATAAAATCCATGAAATTTGTGGTAGTGGAAGTGATTGTCGAGAAGCTTTTCATTAAATTTAGCGACTAATACGTTAGCCACAATGTCTGGGGTGTTCAGCTTTTGTTATTCTTCTTCTAACCATTAAGAACATGTGATTAAAAAATTTGAGTTGTGATATCTAGCGTCCCCAAAATGAATAATTTTCACGTCCTTAAAAAACTTCATAAGGTATAATAATATTATTATATTATAATCCAAGTGATAGCGAGTTTCATGATATTCGGTTATAAACATCATCGTAATGGCTAAAATTTATTTAGACATTAGATTCATTATTGTCGTAAATCATCTCATTTTCCGTCGACGTTAGAATGTGTTCAATTGACATTATTAATTTGATACGTTCTACCGATAGCACATGTTATATGATGTCCTGATTCTAATAACTTGATATATTGGAAGTTAATATAACTACAACTCCTAGTCCTTCACAACTCAAATGCCGATTCAAAGATGTAGGAATATGTACGTCTGATAGAATAATACATAAAATGCTAGAAATTCTGAACCAGTCACCTATATATCCCTAGAATACTAACGTTCCCTGAGTAAGCGTACAAAACTAATGTACGTATTAGTGACGTATATAAGATTTTTTTTCATTTAAGGTGAAATAAAAAGGCCAATCTTTTATAAACCAACACATTTTTATTTAAACAACATATAAGATACAATTTTTATTCAAAAAAATGAAACAGCAACATTATAAAATATGAAAATTGTACAAACAATTTAATTGAATTGGTTGAATAAAACAGTTGGAGATTCACTTTCCTTCGTTTGTACACTGATGACATATTTTATGAGTATGTTCACCGCATATTGGCTTATTGCAGGTGCCACAATAGGTTTTAGTCATCCTCCTTTTACTATAGTTGCATATAGAACAGTATGATCTTTTTCCAATATTTTTCGTTTCTTCCACCTGTTGCTCTATAGAGCAATCGTCTAATTTTAAAGTTTGTCTGATAACCAATCTCAGCTCATTTGAAATTGTTGGAATTGTTAATCTTAGTAGCTGCCAAGGTTTCGCTAGCAGCTCGTGCAGTTGTAGCATGAATTCAACCCTTGTCAAAGGTTTCTCATTATTGTTGTTTTGTCTGTAAAAGTTATGAGCGTAGATAACATACGAATTGATGCACGCAATATTCACCATGTTAAAAAAAGTACATAACGGCCATCGTCTCGTCTTCCTTCCGCAATTCATATTTTGACACATTTGGTCAAATGTGTCAACTGCACCCTTTGTTTCATTGTAAGTATGAATCATTTCAGGTTTACAAGAAGTTTCTCTAAGAGAAGCTCCATGATGCATTTTAGATATCAAGGTGACCAACTTATTTGCTTTTGGCTGATAAGAAACGATTGTTACATTGTCATGGCTTAGAAAGAAGGAAGAATTAACACCCCTTTTTTCAAACTTCATGTCTACAAATTCCTCCGGTAGTTCCCTTTTGTTTTTTCTGATGGTTACAATAACCGTTAGTTTATATTCATTAAACAGCTTTTGAGCCAGTGGGATGCTCATGAACCAGTTGTCCATAGCCAAGTTTCTATTGGAGGACTTGATGGTCTCGACTAACTTTTCCACATAATAGCCAGGGACATTCCCTCTAATAGTTTCACTGTCTTTTCCAAGATATGGAATAGTATCTACCATATATTTGGTGCTGTACTCAAACTAATGTACGTACAAAAGACGTAGTGACTTACCTTATTCATTGTAGAGAATATTAAATTTGGCACAATAACACTCTTTACTTGAAGGGAACATGTAGCTAACTAACCACTAGAACCTTACATTGGAGGAGGAAAAGCGAAACTACGGAAACAACATGGCGGCAACCGATTTTCCACTGAAGTATACGTAGCGGAGACGTACATTAGTATTCTAGGGAAATAATGAATATATATTCTTAATTGCTAATATCTATTGGTGTCAGACCGCTTGCGTAGAAACCAAATGTCCCCTGAGGTTGAAATAAGAAGGAAAGTAGGATAATTCCATTTTGTTGGAATAATTATCATCAATATATCTTTCATTTGCCATTTAGTTCAAAGAATTACAGAGGCTCATAGACTATCTTATTATAGTTTGATAGAATCACGAATTAAAGCTTAATACAAAAAAAAAATCACGGTAAAAAACGTAAAGCTCAAGCAGAAAAATTAGGTGGAGATACGGACAACAATAGCCAAAGCGAAAGCAAGTTTCATGAAACTCCTTTGCAGCTATGATCTTAACTTCGATCTGCGTATGATGATAAAACGATGTTGTCTTTTATGTGAATTCAATGGGGCAGATGTATGGACACCCACAGAAAATCTCTTTCTTTCAAACTTTTGGGAACTATGAAGATATGAGCTCATCGCCATAAGATCGATCGATATAGATCAAGCACCGTATGAATAAAACTCTTAAGTACGATGTTCTTGACTTGGTATTGCAAAAAAAATAATGTGAGTTACATGAAGAAAATTCTTGAGGGACATTTTTATATAACGCAATTGTATTAAATATCGTAAACACTTCATCAGCATTTATTTTATTATAAATATGAATTATTGTAAACAACTTGGCAATGAATATATGTATCGCTCTTGAATATATAGTTCATTCAATGGATATTAGTTAGTTCGCTTTTGAGCTTAATTGTATACATTTAATTTTGTGTAAAATAAAGTTTTTAAAGATAATTTTCGAAAACCGAAAATTATAATTGGCGCAGTCATTCGGATTAGTGCGGTCGTGATACTACGTACTTGTACAGCAGCACTAGATCTACGTGTTCAACGAGGAACTTCGGGACTTCAGATAGCTAATAATGGAGCTGACAACAGTATTAATATTACTACTACTTCACAAGACGACAAAGACAGAAGACATAACAATTACAAACACAAAAAATCAGAAAATATTTATCCGCATTTAAGATTACAAAGAGGACTAATAAATGCAGTAGGCAAAATAGATAAATGGCTTTTTGGAACTCTAGATTCAGGTGACGAAGAAAGGAACCATCGAATTAGAAGAAAGAAGACAACAAGACATGAAAAATACCTCCGTCATTTTTCATTCTTAGGGATGGAGGAGTTACATGAAGAAAATTCTTGAAGAACATTTTTATATAATGCAATTGTATTAAATATCGTAAACACTTCATCAGCATTTATTTTATTATAAATACAAATACAAAACAACTTGGCAATGTTTATACTTAATTCGCTTGTGAGATTAATTATATTCATTCAACTTATTGTAATTTTGTGTAAAATAAATTTTTAAAAATAATTTTCGAAAACCGAAAATTATAATTTGTGTAGGAGAATCATCATCGGTCAGAGTAAACATCGTGATTAATAAATATTTGTCAATGGTTTGAAGAATCAACATCTCTGTTATTGCGCGCAGCAGAAAATGAAGCGACGATTGTTAATATGATAGCTAACATGGGAGGCAACTATCGATAATGGTAATGACACGCGAAGAAGAAAAATAAAACAAAATACTGCGCATTATGGAAATTTCGTTCCAGCAATGTCAAGTTTAAGTAATGAACAGAAAGTTCTTTCAGAAACAAATTGAACTTGTTTAATACTACTTCAAGACGAGTAAACATATGTTGATTAGATTTGGGAGCATGTGGATCTGTCCATGTCAATACATATTTTAGATCGCGTATCGTACTTTATTATGTTATTTTGTTATTATAAGTTATAATAACAAAAATTATGATTTTCTTCTTTTCTCTAGCTGTATTGAAGGTTGTCATCCAGCAACAATTGTTGGGTACGTGTGGATTATAGTCATTATGTTTTTTAAGACGATTAAATATATCTAGCGCTTCTCAAGTTATGCCAGCATATAAAGGAATTGACTTTTTATTAAAAGAAATGAGACTCTCCTACAGAGAGAAAAAAACGTGAAAAAAGTTCAGCAAAAATATTTGGAAACAACAAAATTACCAAAACAAGATTTCATCTATCTAGTTTAATTTGAGCCTTTATTGACAATCTTACGAGAAACTTCTGTTAAATATAACAATTAAGAATACTTTTCATAATTTTTGGGAAAACCAATATCTCCTTCATTATAACAAAGTAAATGTTATCATTAATCCCAAGCGTTTACTAACCATCCACGTACTTAAGTCAGTTTTCTACCGGTAGTCTACGTGTACTGTTGTAGATTTGAATTTTTTTTGAGTGGATTTAAAGCTATATTTTCATAGTTTCTGTTTGAATTTCAACATGAAACCTTCGTATGTAACAACATTTTAATAAAATTATATTATATTATGTATTTAGTTAATATTATTTACAACAAAATACAAAATAAAACAATATCATTTCAACATTTTCCAAAATAAATGTAAGCTTTTGGTTGGGTTCCAATATAGTTAAAGCTTTCAAATATTTTTTTTATAATTGCTATTATTTTAGCTTTTCAAAATTGTTTAGTTTTTTTGCACATTTTTAACATTCTCAGAATTTCAAATAAAAACGAAACTAATGAAAAATTTGATTATTTAGAAGATGAAATAATGAAGCGAGCGAAATGTGAGAGGGAAGCGCTTAACATAAACTTCATCATATTTCAAATCACAGTTTAAATAGGACTGGTTGAAAGCGCACAGGCTAGAAAAAAGGTTGCTCAAAAATAATGCTGAGTGGCTTGATACAAAAAGGTCGCTCAGATATTCCAATTCCGAACGAAACGTCTAAAAACAAAACAGTTCAGAGTTAAAAGCTACTGGACAAACGCAGGCTTCAAAAGTGTTAGATGATATTATCAACACATCTCCGAAACGTGCGAGTCGTTACAGAAAAAAGCATTTGAGAAGTCGCCTCGTATGTCAGGTGAAGACACTTTAGCGGTTTTTGTGGACGCGAAGTTATCTCGACACCAGTATGACATAATCAGGATGAATGCTTCAGAAAAATTTCCTTCTTACAAAGTAGTTCAAGCTTCAAAAAAAAATTGTTCTCCAGAAAATGAGTTTATCACAGTGACCTCTACCTGTGCAGAAGTTCCTCGCAAGCTTTACTTGACCACACTGTGAAACGTCTATTAATGACACTGGAACCTGTGATTGAGACACTTAAAGAGAAGAACTGGAAAAACTCTGTTCATTATTAAAATGGCGTTTTGATTGCCGCTCAGGGCATAGTTCATACAAACAGGCTTTTTATGGTTCCGATGCTAGTGATTCAGCTGTGTTTATAATATACGTTGTCCCAATACGCCTCGTTTGTGGTGAGAAAATCGTGTGGCAAAATCCGATATTTATTGAAGAATCATCTAAAGTTTCAGTTAGAGAAGAAAATAAAATAAACCAACTGTAGTACCTATACGGTTGTTTATCAACTGCATTATTCATTAGCTAAATAAAAAAATGTGCCATTTACATTTGTAGGGTACACCACAGTAGCTGTGAAAACTTTGAAAAACGATGCAAGAGAATCCGAACTTAGTGACCTATTGTCGGAATATCAACTCCTCAAAGAAGTCTCACATCCTAACGTAATACGTTTACTCGGAGTATGCACTGCAGCTGGAGGACCAGTCTACCTCATAATAGAATATGCAGAATTCGGTTCATTAAGGTAACTTTATTTGGGTGATATCAACTGTTCTCAGTTTTTTTTATAAAAACTATTGATCGGCTATTTATGTCGAAAGCACTATATCTTTTTATGTAAAGATTTATTGTGAGAGAATGAAAGTAGAATAACTTATAGGGTACACAATTTCCATGATATTACTACTAGCTTTTAGATTAGAAGAACCAGATTAACGACATATTTTCTAGTTAATATTGATAGATGTGCGCTTATGCTTTTTATTGTTCACGTTTATTTCATTGACTCTTGAGAAACTATGAGAGAATTTACTAGTTGATTTTGATCCCAAGCAAATCAAAAATATTTGACATCTAATTGTTTGGCAAACATCCGATCAAAAAAAGACTTTGGTCTTCGATATGCAAGCAGGACACGAAAATTCTATTAGGAACCATGTTCTATTTCATTAAATTAAAAAGAATTTAGGAATTACATCAATCTTGAATGTATAATATACAAATATAAAAAGATGTAGATAATTTTTATTTGATAAGTTGGCATGAGATTCGTTAAATAAATATGATAATCTTTTATTACAAATATTTTTCGGAAATTTATTGTGAAATAATAATGAATTGATTGTTGAATGATTTCAGAAATTATTTGAGGAGAACAAGACACGTTCAAAACAACTCGACTTCATCTTTATCATTACAAAAAGAGAGCCCCGCTTGCCATTACGACGAGCCCAAAATAAGTAATGTAACATCAAAAGATCTGTTATCTTTCGCTTGGCAAATATGTAATGGAATGGCTTTTCTAACCGATATGAAAGTAAGTTAATTTGATATAACATCATCAATATTAAGACTGCTGTATATAGAAAAGAAATACAAAGATTCAAGTCGTAATGAGACTGTTTAAAAACATTAGAACCCAATAAATTCTATATTCAAATTTAGTTCAAATTTTAAATCAGTTCAAATAGATACAGTGTAAGTAATTGCTCCATTAATTAATGGAAAAATTCATATTGTGAACTTAATGAATTCTAACCATAGCAATTACATAGCTGTTTCTATTTGAACTGATTTGTCGCTCGTATTAGACTAGTAATTTTAAGTTTGTACTAATTTAGACTATTCAGTCTACTACTTTAGTGAGATTGGCATTGTAGTGGAAAGTCGTAAAGAAGCTCCCGAAATGTTGTAATCTCTTTATGTTATTAAAGTGTATTTACAAGGAGTATTTACGAACCAAAACTTTGTTAATTTATCTACATATTCACAATGTACAGGGTGTCCTACGAAGAGTTAAAACTATCTGTATACGGCAAATTACTTTTGTAAAATCATGAAAATTTCTACGTCTGGGATTTCGGATACGATCTTTTAAACTATAATATTTGTAAAGATGGCCGACTTCCGGTTCTATCAAAAGTCGACTGTAACATTTTAGTATACTTTCGTCTAAAAAATTTTTTGAAAAAATGTATACTTTTTGAATTATTAGTTTTTTTGTAAAAAATTTGACCGTTGCCGACCATTATAAATTCTTTTTTTACGAGGACACCCTTAAATATATGAAAATGGTTTCTGTGCGGTTGCTTTTAGCAAAGATAGACGTATTAGAATCTATGTTGAAAAATTTTCCATTTCATACAGGTTGTGTATAAAAAGTCTTCAAAGTTTAGCTTCATAAATATCAAATTTTTTATATTTTAATGCACTCAGGGGTAATAAATAAAGGAAATTCATAAATGCTTTCCTATATCTAAAGTTTACCTTTATCCAAATATTAAATGTTTTCTGTAAATTTTTAGAGATGCAGGTGTGGTCTAAATTTGATTTATTCGTTATTGAATTGAGAACAGGCCAATTTAACGATTCATGAACGTATCAACAATTCACTACTGACAGTTAAATAAGTGTCATTTATTACAAAGCACTAAATGTATACAAAAAGTATATATATATATATATATATATATATATGTATACATAACTTTGCCTTATTTGTCACCCCTGATTGCATTAAAATAGAAAAAACTGGGTATTTCTATTTGAAATTTTGATATTTTTGAAGTTTGAAACTTTTAACACTATTTATACAATGAATAAGTTTTAAAGATAGGTTCAAATACGTCTGTCTTTACTAAAGACAACCGAATAGAAACCATTTTCATATCGTTAAGGGTATCCTCGTAAAAAAGAATTTATAAGGGTATGCAACGGTCAAATTTTTTACAAAAAATTAACTAAAACTCAAAAAATATCCATTTTTCGAAAAAATTTGTTAGACAAAACTATACTAAAATTTTAAGTAGATTTCAAAAATGTATCAATATAGAGGGAGTTCTATTTAAAATAACAAAGTTACAGTCGACTTTTGGTAGAACCGGAAGTGGGCCATGTTTGAAAATATTTTAGTTGAAAAGACCATATTCGAAAACCTAAATGCAGAAATTTTCATGATTTTACTATAAGTATTTTGCCATGTACAGATAGTTTTAACTCGTCGTGGGACACTCTGTATATGAAGAGAAAGTATTAAGTATATATGTCGAACCAATGATTTGAAGACAGAGTTTTTCATTGTTTTGTATGGTTATGTGGCTGATTTCAGTGCTCGCTTGATATTTCATTCCATGATTGAGTCAAGGTGATTTTGCAGGTATTTAATGGCTGCTACCAGGTCATTACTTGTAGATAGGATAGCTGGATCATCAAAAATTGAGGCCTTTCTAGTATTGTTTGTTGGTTTTTTGATATTTCTGTAGATATAGTAGGAAGGGCAGTTGTTTTAGAACACTTACTTGGAGACCACCAGCTTTGCTAAGAAAGAAGTCAGATTGCTGGTCAGAGAATTCTATATAGAAGTGTGTGTTTGATAAGTGAGATATGAGAATTAGATAAATAGTAATTAGGTACTGGGTAATTGGGTAGCGAAATCAATTTTTTATCATACCATTATTTCTTACTTTGCAGTTGGTTCATCGAGATCTAGCTGCAAGAAATGTACTATTGGCTGAAGATAAAGTGTGTAAAATATCAGATTTTGGTTTAACAAGAGACGTTTACGAAGATAACGCATATTTGAAACGAAGCAAAGGCCGAGGTAAGTTCAATATATTTATAGTGAATATTTGCTCCAAATTAATTCAGCGTGAGCACAAATCATATTGGAGCTCAGAACCAATAATATTAACTAGAATTATGAATGAATTCTCATCCTATTGATGATTCGAAATATATTTTCAGTTCCTGTGAAATGGATGGCACCGGAATCTCTCGCAGATCATATATACACATCAAAATCAGATGTCTGGAGTTTCGGTATATTGATATGGGAACTAGTAACTCTGGGAGCGACACCTTATCCTGGTATTGCTGTTCAGAATTTGTTCCATCTCCTTCGTCAAGGTTATCGAATGGAACGACCAGATAATTGTTCTCCTGCTCTGTAAGTGCATTTTAATGTCAAGTTGCAGTATTGATTGAAATTGATTAAACAATTTCGAATAATACCACAGCTTTACTTCAGTTAAGAATTAAATTATATTCTATATATTCAAAGTCATCTGTCGGCTGAAGCCGTATTAAATTACTTTACAATATTCTTCTATTTATGTACTTCGATCAATCAATCAATTTCCTATTTACAACACTAGAATTTGATGCAACTTTCTTGTTTTCTACTACAAATCCACTCTTTTTTTCGTTTATCGTTTATCGTTTTTCGTTTATCGGACCTAATTCATTTTAGGTTTATTTTTGTTTTCTTGATTCTAGAATCGTGTAAACTCATTTGAAAATACTTTTTAGATATAAGGTGATGAGGAAATGTTGGCATATAGATCCTGATCAAAGACCTTCTTTTCACGAGCTGAGCAAATGGTTTGAGAAGCTACTAGAGGACAAAATGGAATATATAAATCTTTCAAATAATGCAATATACAATAGAGGGTACTTCATTTCCCCATTTGAAGAAGATGAAGGTATTATACCACCAAAATTACCATTAATCCTTTAATTTTCTTCACAATAAACTTTGATCCACTGCATTTAGTTTTGAATAAGTCTAGAGAGGCTTAAATTGATCTTATTAAATAAGTATACTTTTAGCTTATCAACTATACATAAAAATAAGTATATTATTATCAAGGAAGTATTTTGATTTACAGATAATAACTTCGATGAAGACGATTCGTCGGATATAAGTCCCTTGAACCTTCTATCGAGAACTCAGTCTCTAGAAAAATGCGAAATAAGAGAGAAAATATTGAATGATGAATTGGAAAAAATGACTGATGATAAGATATCAAATACTCAAGGCTACGAAACTCCAGTTAAAATACCGAGACGGGTGAAAACTCCTAGCAATGAAGATCCCCAAGAGTATACCGAGATGGGAGGAAAATGATGAATTGCAATATAAATTATGTGTACAGGATGTAATTACCCCGTTAGAATTTGAAGAAATGTTTCAAGTTATTCGAATGGGAATTGGAATATTGCTTCTAATAATAAAGAGAAATATAGAATAGATTTATAAAAATTATATTTTTAATATTATTGTGGAATTTTGTTCATTGAATTTCAATATAAAAATTTATCACTTTCTCTTCTATATAAGCCTGCAAGAAATTTTTTATTCAGTATTTGTCATGTTAACCCATTAATGCCTAAAAAATTTATTTTCTCAAAATGGTTTTGAATAAATACAAAAAATGATAATAAAAATTTGATCATCAATATTAAGTAACTAAAATTACTTCTGGTTATTTAAACCAAGCAACATCGGCTCAATAATTTTACTATTTAGGATTAAATAAAATGATACCGCTACTTGTTACTGTCAACGTTTCAAATACGAAGCGGAAATCCGACGAGAATTTTGGTACGAAGGATGCGGTTACTTTAATATGTTCCTGTTCAAAGGATTCATGTTGATACCGTTTTTGTTCGAACTTAGAACTTGTATGGATCAGATGTGGACTGAAACTTCGATGACCATATTCGATTGGACCAAATTGGAAGACATTTTTCCTCTTAAAATGTTCGAGACACTTCGAAGACGAATATATTCAACCGAGAGCTCAGGAAAAAAATCGAACTCTTAAATATTTGATGAGAGTTGCTCTATTAACCGACATTATTGGTATCGTATGGTTCCCGTTGGTATTTTTTTCGTTATGTGACGCCGTTGGTAATCCGAATCCACCTGCTGACTTTTCGTTGGAAATTCGAATAAGACCTTACGATCCAATTTACCAAATTACTGTTCAATCGAATTCCATTATTCAGCTCACTCCATAAGAACCTGAAGACATTAAAGATCTTTATTAAATCTATCAAGTATCCAAAAATTTAATTTTTAACTACGAAGCGGCTGATATTATCGCCATTAGACTGAAGACTGATGATGAAAGAAGTCAATTCCACCAAGATTCTCCAAATTGGATTAGAATATAAAATAACACATAGGACAAGTAAGGCTGAAGATTTGGGATTGGTAACGTTTTCAAAAGAAATAACTGTGCAACCAGGCACAAAATCTATTAACATATCTCGATGGTAAAGAAGCTGAACGTGGACCCTATTAGCGTCCTCTTATTGGAGAAATTAGTGGTTGAAGCGACCACCTTTAGTAATGTTCAGGTTACGAACATGCATGTTATAAAGTGAATGAAATTTGTCACAATTACGAGCACATTCTTATTTCCTACCACGATTGTAAGGATTCCATCCTTTTGTATGCCTTCAACAACAAAGTTTTCCCGCCAACATTAGATATAATCACCTCGGGAGGTATCACAGGTTTGTATACGACACTTGTACTGGTGGCATCGTATCCTTAGAGACTTCTTCGCCGACGGCATGTCAAAGATAATGTTTGAAGATTAACCTAACGTCGATCGTGTTCTCAGATTGTGTCTAGACGTCTAACTAGTTCGGGAAGTACAGGAATTTGCTCTCGAAGAAGATATATTCGCTGAATAGTTTTTATTAATCAGAAATGTTATTATAAAATTATTAATCCACAGTTTGAATTACAAACTAAATTTTTTATTGATATATTTTCAACATGTTTTTGCTTTTAATGTCAACAATCCATATTTTATGGTGGTACTCAAAATAAATTTCATATGTAGATTCCTCTATCACAATGAGATAAAATAATAACCATTTTTTGGACCTTATTCCGGAAAAATCTATTCCTATCTCGCGGATTACGGGGCCCCATGAAGACAATTTGTCAAAAACTATAACGATATTATAGTTTTTTATAATTATAGAACTCATTTTCTATAAAATAAAATAGTGAAAAGATTAGAAATTAAAATCGACTCGACTTTGTAGTATTTTTGCTAAGAGAACAGAAGAAAAATAAAAATAATCCGTTTATGATTTTCTGGAAAAAAGTGGAAGTGGAAGAAAATGTCTCAATAAATTTATCATATTAATAAATATATTTTTCACATCTTTTCATTGAATTTGAAATATAGATAATGAAGGAATAGCAAAATACAAAAATAATGTTTTCCTTTCCAGTTTTTCCTGTGAAAAGTTACAACAATAGACCACTCGAGTGACTAGCAGCAGTTTTAGTTGAATAAAAATTTTACCATGATATTTTCAATTTCTCAAATTGCTTTTAATCTCATATTTTCACCATAGTAAAATAAAATCCATGAAACGTTTAAATCTAATATGTAAATAATAGCTCTCTTAGAAAGAAAATATCTCATGTTCTTCCACAATGAAGTCAAGCAGGTAACGATATTTACTTATATATGTTATGATATTTTTTAACATCAAAAGTACATCTAAAATAAATCTAAATCAACATGCATTTAGTATTGACGAGTCACTAATGAGTGAATCACCATTGAAGCTGACAAATTTCTTGTTAATTTCGTCAGATTACATTTGATATTCATATAAAATTCAATCGTATTTTGATATGTTTGATATTGTTGAAGTACTTTGTGCTTTTTCAAAAACTAACTATTCAGTAAATAGACAGCTATGTGATGATAATTATTGAACTTGTACATGATTCAAACCAAAAGTTACTTAAATAACTATAAATGGACTACCTGAGAACACAATCAATAATTTTGAATTTTTGTAATCATTTTCCATTAATTGTGTATTATTGTACTATCTGTTGTTGGATAAATAATTGTACATTAATTATTTTGTATAGTAACTAATTATATGAAAAAGTATTCAATAAAATTACTCACAAGACTGCATTTTTATTTGTTGAAATATTTTTGATAATTTTGCGATATCAATATCGCATTGTTTTTCGAAAACTGAAATTCTAAAATTAGATCAAAAAGTAATGTCTATTAAAGAAACATTGTAATTAAATAAAAGACTTATAATCAGGTTGATTTATCAACACAGACTTTGAGAATTGAGAAATTGTAGAAATTTATTATTCCATACATTTTATACAATAAAAAAAATTTATTGTTTTAGTTTTTATGATTTAAAATTTTTAGTTTCATCCACAGCTTCTAAGCAACGACTAATATAATTGGTTGACTAAAAACAAATCCCGGAGCAGATATTGTTAAGGATCTCTTTTACACATGCAGGACGTTAATTTTTGTAATGTTTGGTATAGAAATCAACTGAAACTAATTGAGACATATCATGAAAAATTTCAGATATCTGATTCTGGTTTTAACAAAATAAACCAGTAGATAATCTGTAATTTCATGTATCTATTAAACGGATTTTTGAATAAATACACCACGGAAAATTTGCGTTTCTATTTGGAATTTGAATTATATGTTTTTATCTTGTAATCATTTGATTTAATGAAAAGAAACAGAAAGGATCAAGTTAAATTTAGGGTGTCAAGACATTATTTATTAATAATAATAATTACATCTTAAATTTCGTTATATCTCGGACAGATAAGAAGTATTTAACACCAAAGAACAAAGATTGCTATGGTTGACAACTACATGAAAATATTTTGAATTCTTCCCTTTGTTGTCCTGGACACATTCGTCTATTGCACTAGCTTTGTTTCCTTTACTCTTCTTTTTACCCCATTCCATCAATGTTCTTTTGGATTTAGGTCAGGATTGTATGCTTCCCACTCCATAACCCGAAAACCGACTTCTGTATTTTGCACGATTCTGGCGGAATGCGGCCTTGCATCGTCATGCAAAACCGTCTCCTATTAGTCGACGTAAAGTACCACATGAATTGCTAGAATCTATCAGCCGTTAAACCTCTTCTTCTGTAAACACAGAATGGCTTTGCTGGTCTTCGATAAACAGGTGTTTTACTTCTTGCAATCTTCGTCTTACTGTCCACTCCTCGCACCTCACAGAGCTGTAATTGCACTTGATCGGCATTAAGGTGAAGATATTTTAATGTTGACACAATAATGCGGTCACCACGAGCGGTTGTAAGTCGCCTTTTGTCTGTTTCAAGTCGTCTATGAAAGGATCTAATCTCCTCATAACTCTTACATACCTTTCGAACTGTTGCGTCATATCCAATTATCTACAACAGCTCATTGACCAAGTCTATTTTCGATTAAAGAAATAACTTGGTCGGCTTTTTGTGGTGTAGTATGCATTAAACTAACACACTTGAACACTACTAAGATTATAAAAAACGAATAATATACACATTTTTGTTGAAAACGCAATAATTTGTTAATTTTTTTCACAATCACCCCTTACACACACGTTACATTATTGAATTGTCTTATGAACAACATGTTTCTTTTTTTGATCTGATGATTGAATAAAAAAATATAGTTAACGTCAAATGTTTACAGCGGGCCGATTTCTACGCACGCAAGTGTATATATAAAAAAACACTTTTGAATATAAAAAATTTATTTAATTGTTGATATCTACAATAATTAGATGTACGGCCATACTGTTTGTTCTATCCACTTGATATAGTATGATACTCTAGTGTATACACCAGGTAAATTTTTGGCCAAACCACAACCTATTCCAAAAGATGTAACTCCAACTATATCGTACATACATTTAATATCATTGGTGTCTTTACGAATAATTTGAAGTGGTCCTCCGGAATCACCCTATAAGTAAACATAAAGATATTGTATTGGTCAAGCATCTAACAACCGATTCGTAATAAATCAGATTTTTATTGTTTAAAATTTATTTTTAGCCATAGGAAAGAAAATGGAATTGCGCAAATTACATAAAGACATTTTATTTAATCTGTCAGTAATCGTCATCAATAATAACGCACAGAAAATTTGTAAGATACCAAATAGAATTGTAGAAATGATGAGATGATTTCTGAGTCTGAAAACAATCTCTTCTCTTGGAAATGATCTTACGAAAAGTACAACAAAAAATAGATATTTCTTTTTAAGACTTGCTTTCTATTCTATCACATATTTAGTTGCAAAAAATTGAAGAGTTTGATGACAGGATTTGGAATGGTTGAATGGAACATATTATCGAAAGATGGTCTCACCTTCTGTCAAACCCGTTATAATATAAATAAACTTCAGTTCAAACTGATTTGAGTTAGGAATGATAACTTTTGAACAACATTTGAAATTAAAAGGTTTATGTTGTTTGTTGTTCGTTGCCCGAAAATAAGAGGTACAAAACATGCTCTCTTTCATTCTTTAGAAGTATTTGAATAGTTTTTGCAATTTTAAAATGTAGAACTACAAATATTTTTTTTCTTTAAAAACAAAATATCTCATTGAATTAAAAGATATTTTTACCTGACATGTGTCCTTTCTATCGGTTCTTGATCCTGCACAAACCATGATATCCTCTATAATACCCAATGGCAACTCAGTATCTTGCATCCGAATCAAATTTCTGTACGTATTATTACATTTTTCAGTAGAAAAAAATTCTAAATCGACCCTTAGTAAATCTTGACTAAGTGAGTCACTCGCAAAATCTGTTAACCCCCATCCTGACGCTATAGCCTCTATAACAGGAAATGTACGTTCTGTATAAAGACAAGCCGGACGCAAATATGTGTTTAATTCGAAACTTTCGTCCACTTTTAAGAGAGCTATATCGTGATATTTTCTGTAATCGTAATTTGGATATTTGATTCTTTCAATTACGTTTCTTACTTGTAGATGTAATGTGTCACTTTGATTTGAAATACCTCCTCTAACTAGTCTAGCATCTCCTCTAGAAATTAGAACAATCAGTTGATATTTTAATTTAAACGAACAAATATGAACGAAATCTAAGAAATATTTTCTGATATGTTATTTTAATTCACAGAATAATCACTGAACGTGGATTTGAAAAATTATGGAGGAATGAACAAACAAAAAGTAATAAAATTAAAATAAAAATTCAGCATATTCAAAGAGAGTTCAGACTTATTTAAATTCATATTATTTTTTCTTGATATTTTAATTTAGAAACTTACTTGGTGAGACTTTTTAAACAATGAGCAGCTGTTAGAACAAACGTTTCACTGATAAGTGAACCACCACAATCCCAACCAATGTTGTCTCCAGTTCCATAAGCAATTTGAACCTGAATGAACAAATTTAAAATACTGTTGGGTTAAACTTTAGATAATGAACCGTCGATATGGATGTTCACAATCTTATATAGCAAATAGTTCATTGAGTAAGGATTTTGTATACGTAATTTTAAATTGCGGGGATCAATAGCTTTTGAGAAATTGATTCTTGAAAATGTATATTTCTAAGTTTTATGTGAAGCGAAGCGAAGCGTAAGTCCAATGTTGCTATTAATCATTTAAGTGTCGGAAGAAAAGTAGTTGAAAAAACATACTTTAATTTGATATTACCATTTTTATTATATAAATTTGACTAACTGACCTTTATTATTTCATTTAATACCTCAATCAACTATAAAGTTAACAATCCTTAAGTACTATGTAATCAGTACTAATATATACCTGATATACCCTGAGTTTAAAATTATTTGAAGAAAGGCTCCCGTTGCAGGGGCTAGGGGGTCTTGCAGCTCTTTCCGGGGGCGCGGATCGCTACTAATTACGTTTGAAATTCATACTGGCCAGTACTGATTTAGACTCAAAATAATTTCAAACTTTATTTTCTAATTAAAAAAAACGGGTGGGCTCTGCAACTCCACTGTCGAAGGTATGTCTTTCTGCTAACGCCCTTCCGCAAGTCACTATAAATTGACGGTCAATAATCTGAAGCTTTACCTACTGTTGTGAATTAATGAGTGAGTCTTCCTCAATATTGGCTTTGAATTCTCCATGAGCATTGATATTTAAAACGATAATAAAGGAGACTGCATGCTGCCGGGGGGGGGCCACAACTTTTTTGTGGTTGAAGTCAACTTCCAACAAGTAAAAAAGTTGTCGCGCTCTCGAGGCATTTTAAGCGCTGGTATTTTTATGACAGGTAAAAATTTGACGTTTCGACCTGTCGTGGTCTTTATCAAAATATTCAACTTCACGTTGATAAATTGCAAAATTATATTGATTAATAGATCACCTACAACATGAATATCGAAATAGAAATTTTGCTTAGTCTAATTTTGTTTCCCCTTTAGATTCAGCACATCTAAAGCTATAGAGAAATTAACTGTAGAAATCCCCAGGTGTAAATGGACGAAGAAAACGCTAGCTATAATAATATTTTACAGAAAAACTTGTGAAACTGTGTTGCATGATATTTCTAAGTAATATTTATCAGTAATCATTTTTGAATTAATATATTGGATGAAATCTTACCATATGTGGAAATTCACGTTTACCTGCCTTGGTACCCCCAACAATTAGTTTTTGATTTTGGAACGGACATTCGAGAACCTTTGAAAATGTCGCAGTCACTGATAAAGTTGGATTTTCTATTTTTTCGTAAGCGTATTGAGAGTATGCTTGACACACTGCAAGATGAATTTTATCTTTTTACATTTTTATCCGGAAAATATAGGGAGAAAGTTGATTCATGTGCAGGCATATTGTGTATGCAACACAACAAATGTGGTGTAAAATCAGTCACTCAGATTCAGTAGCGCAATGTAGGAAGAAAAGCAAAGGAATATTAGAATGAAGTCGTGGAAGCCATTATAAATAATGGCCTACCAAACAGTAGCTCATTACGCAATATCCTACCCTCTCTAAATCCAGTAGTGTCCATCGTATGTCTTTATCTATGAACTATTCAATGATGAAATGTGCTATTTTGGTATGCATATTGATTGGTCGTCTCAAACTTTGCTCACCACTAGCTAAGACAAGTCTTAACAAAACTTTCCTACCTACCGAGCGTTATATCCAAGAATTTCCGTTAATTCACTATGACATAAGACGGCTGCTTTTCTCCCTTGGAAAACAGCTATTCTGATGTAAGTAAACTAGGTAATTTCACAGTCCTCGCTGCGCTACTAACAGCTATTATGGAGTCATATGTTTTTCTCAATTCAAACCGTGCCTACGGAATTTCCACACGTCAACGATTAATTTAACGTGAATGCAGACATTTGAGAGGTTCGTTCTAACCTAATTTGGACCATTCTTGGAAGCGTTTATATGATATTGTTCTGGTAACAGTACTTGCTATCAACCAAGTATCGAAAAGACCGTCTCTGAAACGGTTTTCAAACATTGCCTAATATGAAATCGATATTTTAGATTTAGATTTGATTTTGAATTTGCATTAAGTTATAGTAGCTATAAACAAAGAACCAGAAGTTTTTCTCGGAACCTATTTTATATTTTCAATCAGATAATAGAACCAGCAAAATTTGATAATTCGAAATAAGTGCGGTGTGGAAATTATGAAAAGTTCTTTCAGTATCCATCAGATTAGAAATACAAGTAAAGCAAAAATTAGATCGCAAGAATCTATCTATCGAATTTAAAAATATAATAGATGGAATTAGTATGTATCTCACTTTTTTTAGCTTTATCTCCAACTTGAGTACCCCCGTTAGATTTCATTGTAGTAGTAGTAGTGGTAGTGGTGGTAGTTTTTCGCGTAGGTCGTATTTTTGTTGTGGTAGTAGTAGTTGTTGATTGTGTACTAGCAACACAACAAACTATAACTTGGGTCCCTTCGTAACCGCAAATATCAGTTGGATAAATTCCTTTCATTATATTGTCTCTAGCAGTTTGACAAGCCGTGAGGTAAGTGCAGATTCCCGCTGCACCTGCTTCGGTGTTACAATCGTCCCCTAAAATAAAGGGAGTTGGTTGATTTTCAAACTATATAAAGATGTTTACTCCCGAAATTAGAAGAAATACAGTTAATTAAAATGTAATTTGTTTCAACCAGAACGTCCTACCTTCTAATTCCATACCGAGTACCTTACACTTTACAGATAATATTTTAGCACGTTCTATACAGAATTCAAAACATCATGTTCCAATTTTATACTCAGAATAATACCGAAATTGATATATACATATATCATCTAATAGATACGCTTTAATATGAAATAATGATGTAAAATACCCGGATAAATATTAGGCATTTCACAAAGTTACAAAATGAAAGATTTAATTTTAAAAATATCTTAGTTTAGTGGACTTATTTGGTGGGATTGAGAAAATTAGATGGACAAATACGTAAATCTAAAAGAATGGGTGAAAAACTGGAAAATAACAAATGAGCAATATCTGTCTCTGATCATAAAATAATCATGTTCAGACTAAAGACTGATTCCACTGAGTCAGAATAATGATTCTGTGAATATTTTGACTGCACACCTACGGTTTCGAGGCTTTACAAGGTTTGGCAAAGGGTAAAATCAATACAACCATGGCCCTCAGGAAACCGGCTAAGAACTTCACGGAGGGCGAGGACACAACAACAGCTTTTGCTAAAGACTCACTTTCCGGGGAGCGGCGGCATGAACTCAAGGAACAAAATGGTGGAGAGTTTTATGCAAAATTAGCAGAAAAATTAATTATTTGCTGAAACAATATGACAAAATTTCATTTACAATAGATATTTGGAGTAAACCAAGCTCATACTTTTCGTTATTAAGTCCAACAGCGCATGGTTAGATATAACTCCCTTCTTCTGAAATCACTTCATGTGATTTCATTTACAGCTTTAATATGATTTGATTTCTCATTCTACTTTTAGTATTGAAATTGAAGAAGCTAAAATATATTTGTATATGTTATTTTATTTAACGTGCTCTTAAATGTATAGTAGAGAAAAATAATTATTCAGCAGTTTAACATCATTTTCAAATAGATCTCATTACTATTTCCCGATAGTATTAGAACTTGATGATGAAGTTTGTCATTATAAACTTATGATACTTTAATACTAACATACAATGAGGACGTTTGAACTACTAAACCTCCATTTCCCTTGACTGTACTTTGTCCATCCACTTTTTGATAGGGTGAAATCAAAAGTTACAATCTAAGGTAGCTGTCAAGATGATGATAAACTGATCGAAAAAGTACAGCAAATGCATCCCCTTTAGATTAATTTTAAAGGTACTTGCAACCGCGAGAATCTTCTGCCAATTTTCGAATAATAAAACTTAAAACGTATGTTAACGGTAGATGTGTGGAACAATATCGTTTTTTTAATATTTCACAACAATAAAAATGAAGGGGATTTTTTTGTAACCCAGCCACCCCAGGCAGAAATACGTTTCCCTACTATGAAATTAATTATATAAAAAATTTTAACATTGTGGCGAGTACTTTAGTCAAGTTGGCGACCAGCTCTCTGACCATAACTACTTCCGTTACAGCCCTTTACTAAATAAACCCCAAGTTTCAAAAATGAATTGAAATTACGGGCAGAGGTAAAAATAAAATTGAGTGGAACTAGTTGTCAAAAATCTCGAATCTAATAATAATTGTTTTTAATGCTTTCGACCAATTTCAAAATTAAGCAACTGCTTTTTTTTTAATTGAAATTCATATTTCGTGAGATTTTCTATTATAACAAACAACATTCTCAATTTTACGTTTATCAATTTCCAACTTTTGAAAAAAATGATATTCATTTCAAAAAGTTAACAAAACCTTGATAATCTTTGACTTTCTGCAAACAAAAAGTAGTTCTACATATAAATAATATTGTTTCAACGAATAACTATAAAAATCCGTTGATCATCATTTCATAAAAACGAGTATGATAATTACGAGTCTGTCATAATCTTAATATGAAACACTCACCTTCATATTGTCCTCTCACCTCGAGGTAAACACATAGAATCAAAACTATGATTATATACTTGTACGATTTGATCATTGTTGAGGTCAAATATCTAAAACTAACACTCAGTACTGTTTGATTATCAGTGTAATACCGAAATGTCAAGTACTATTGGTGCGACCACTTGCTTGTCATGGGGAATTCTGAAAATCGGACGTCTTTATTGTTTATTCTTAATCAAAGCAGTTATTAATATTTTCTGCGATATATAGGCAACATCGTTGACATTGATGAAAACAAGTTTGTTTGGATATTTGTTATTTTTATTACAAACGTAATAAAATTGTATATCTGTCCCTACCATTGATAAGCTTATAAAGTGTAATTTCGACAAAAATAAAAAACTGTAACGCTTTTGATTAAAAATCAATATTCAATTTTAAATTTACTGAATTTCTTTTCATGAATTTAGTAACTTTACCTATATTTTTATTAGTAAGGGATTCTCAGAATTGAAAGTATCTTATAATAAATTAAATTGATGGGAATGTGAGTTTGATATAAGTGGAGAAAATATTTCCATAGTTGAGTGGTAGTTTTATTAGGTGGAGGAATACGGAGATAGTTCCAAAAGTACTTGAGCCAATAAGAAAAATACAAAAATTTTGAAAAAAAAATATATTTGTTTCTCGACGTACACTTCTCCTAACGGTTTTCAATAAGTTCGATACCCTTTTATAATAAGAATCGTCAATCTTCTCAAAATAGCCGACGTTACCTCTTCATTGTTGGAAAATCTTTGAACACCGATCCATTTTTCAAGCATGGGAGCACGAAATAATTTAAGAAGGTTAAATCTGACGAAAAAGATGTATGGGGTAGCAATTTTGAGCATTGGCCATTTCAATAACGAATATGTTAGCTGGTGCATTGTCTTGAAGAAACAACGCTTTCTTCATAACCAAATGCGGCGGTTTCTACTTGATATTTTCGCTTAAACATTGCAATAAATTTGCATAATACTCCACGTTGATAGTTTTTTTAACATAGTCAATGACATACCTTGCCTGCAGATGGAACGGTCTTTGCCATCTTTGGAGCAGGTTCTTCCTTTTCAGTCCAATGTTTTGATTGTTTTTGTTCCATTGTGAACAAACGTGGCACCCCATGTCCAGATTTTCAAATAATATTCCATGTACCGCACTTTTTGAAATGTCTACTATGTCTGCTAGCACGTATCCACATCCTCGTAGACAGACCTTACGTACAAACATAGATTCTTCTAGTATTTCGTTACAAGAGAGAATGAGTGAGCAGCCTTGTATATCTTTTTTTATACTTACCGAGTTAAAGACTGTATTTTTTCTTCGCCTTCATAATAAGAATCAAAATTCAATAAAGACAAACAAAATATATTGAAGGACATGTTTGTAACGGAAAAAATTGGTTTTTTTGTTTAAAATTATAAATTATAGACTTTTAAATCATCACACATCACTTCCGATGGTTGTAGTTTAATTTATCTGAAAGGAGGTGCCAATTTTCCTTCGCATTATTCCTGTTTCTCAGATATTCAGGGTGGATGTTGAAAAAGGCCTACAATGCTTCCATTCGAAAGCCTAATGGATCGAAAAAGAAATAATCACTATTTTGAAATACTCCTGCATGTGAGATTATTATATAGACGATTCTGATTGATGACTCAGACATGCCATTCCAAGATTTTTATTTTTCATACTTTCATTTTATTTCAGATATCATATTAATTAAAGATAAAGCCCTATTTCTGCTAAACACGCTTGATGATTACGGCGGCGTCCGAATATAAGCAGATTATAATATTCTTCAATTGTCTACATCATTATGCGATTAAGAATTAAGCGCAACGTTTTTTGCGTCACTTAAGACTGACAAGAATGTAAATTTTTGATAAAGTAACATTATCATCAAAGTAAGAAATGGAACAAGATTTTTCCCACTGAACTATTATAGTTTTCAAAATAGTTTTTAGAAACGGTTGGTGAAAATTACATAAATAGTACAAAGTTCTCCAAATAGTAATTATCATCGTCATATATTTCACATAGTCATTCTGTCGTAGTTGACCTGAAACTGCAAAAGGTCGATGCTCTTTTAGTACCAAAAACGATGTCCTTTGAAAAGGTAAGCAAGTACCTCGAACCTTTAATCATCATGACGTAAGCGGTGAGGCTCGTTTGAGTGTTGAATCCTCACACGTCATGCTGAGCACTCACAGAAGACGTGGACTAGAATTTCTTCGTCCTACATTCACCAGCAGCATTTTGTACCATTCTTGATGCTTATAGTATGGATTTGTCCGTGTCTAATGTCCAGTCAATTTTTAATTGGAATACTTGAGGCAAAAGGTCCAAATATGTGTGCCTTTGCTTGTCTCATACGAGGTGTTTCCATTTTCCTTTATGGCAAAAGTGTCCGGTCCTCAAGGATGGAAGTACTGAACACGAAATATTATACTACGATACACAACAAAGTGAGGTTATGAAGTGAGCAACCTATTTTGTTAGCTCATTATTATATTGCTATCGCTGTGCTTTCTTTATATATTTTTTTGCATTGTCATGAATTAAATGATTTTTTGTGAGTGTGATTTCATGCATAGCGCAGTTATCGACGGTAGTAAAATCACAAGCATCATTAACATTACTGTGAACCATTCTTCACCGCTTAATACAGAATATTTTTATTGTTATATGACTTTAGGGAAAACATGTTCACTTGTGTTTTTGCCAAGATATCAATATGCATAAAAATACGGTTGTATTCTTAATATTTATTCAAATCAATATTCAGTGAGATCAATTTACCAACAATTTAAGATATTTTTTAAAATTGGCAAGTGAAAACAGAAAATATACATTTAATTATAACGAAACAGTGTTTTTTAAATAAGGAAAATCAATTTAACATATTTTTTTCCACCTTATTCCACTAATTTGCCATATAGTAACTTTATATATACAATTTTATAATAATTTAAGACTAAGGTGAGATTGAATGAATACGAACTTCTCATTTATAATAATCAAATTTTGGCGCTTAACAGTTAATACTTGAATAAATTAAAATATTATTATTCCTCTTTAAAATTGGTAAATTTAGATTTGAAAATTGTTCAACTGAAAATTATAATTGGTAATAAAATTTGATGTTAATTTCATAAATCAAAATCTTCAATTTGGATGAAATCTACATGTTGTTATTCGAGATTTTTTAAGTACTCAAAATAACTCAATCTCAAATACAGCTGGTTAACCCGCTTTTATTTTTTAACTATTTTTGTCAATTCCTTATATATCTGTCATATTTTTTAGCTTTATGTACTTTAAACTCTAGTTTCTAGTTGGTATTTCAATTCTTTAAATCCACTATTTGCTTCGTATTGTTTTATTTTAATATGTCATTTTTTTGATTCTCTTTCCTACCGATTTTGTTCTTAATCCATAATCAGATTCTATAAGGATTCTTATTATAATTGTTCAAATCGTTTTCTTAGCATCATATTTGACTGTTTTGTTGTTTAAAGTTCTTTTTTTCACTTTAAATACTTCAAATTCATTTTTCTCTCCCTCTTTTCAATGGTTTTCAAATCTTGCCATCGTTATGTCCTTCTTTAAACTTTTATATCTATAAAAAATATTCTTCCATTCAAATATTTGAATGGTTACGTAAATGAATTTATGGACATGATGTTCACACATTTAAAAATGTGTATACTTGTAAGAAGTAATACAATAATTCCATAAATTTTAAATTAGATTAAGGCTATCAAGAAATATCAAGCGTACCATTGTATATTACACATTATGAGCTGATAAATTATAACTAATGCATGCATGAATTAAAACAATTGATATCTAATCAGCATAAGACTATTCGTCTATCTCTATCTATGCAACCAGCATAAGACTTGTCCGTCTATCTATGCAACCAGCATAACAAGTAGGCGTATTTTTAGTTGCATACTAAGAGCATCATGATATATTTCATAGAAAAAAGAATCAAAGTGCTAGCTAAGTATGAAATAATATTTATTCATCTGCAGGTATACAACATTTCTGATTCCAATTTAGTTTGATAATTTTATTTTTCATTTTTTTGCAATTATTACTAACGGTTAGTGAGATATATTATTTTGATTAATTCCATAACTTAAATATGCAGAGTCAAAAATTTTTAACAATGAAATTACTGTTTTACTTACTACGTTTGCGCACAAAGCATTAAAATTATAAAACGAGAAGTCAAATAGGGGGACGAGGAATGTAGAAAAAATGTCGGGTCATTTACACAGGTATAGTACAGGAATATTGTAAAAACTTCTCAGCCTCTCCAATAGTGTTTCTTGTAATAGTGCGGGGATATTTGAAAAGGAATTTTTTGTGCAATATCACGATTAATTTAAATATCCTTAGAAACATCTTTGGTATATCGTTTCAAATAATGTTGACGTTGTTCTCTATTTCTTGTAAGGATGAAGTAATGAAGCTATTATCTAAACGAGGACAGTATCTACAATTTACTTTTTTGAATCAGTGATTTTTGAATCTGATTATTGTTTTGGAATTTGTTAAATACGGTGGATTATGGAATTCAATTTCCAGTAATTAATACAAAGAGGTATCACAAGAAAATTAATCAGTATTATAACAACTTATTACTAAATTCTCATGGAAATGCGAATATTGTTGGGGAAATTTAAGAGCGAAAATTATTGCATCAGATAGTTCATTTCTAACTTGTTCAAATTATTCGGAAAAACTTTCATCGAAAAGTAAATGAAAAAATAATATCTACAGGTTGTTCAATATGATATGTCATTCAATAAGATATCATTAGAATCTTCGCTTGGGTCCTCTCATGATTTTTAGGAACAAGTTTAATATAAATCGGTTATCCGCTTACGCGCATCTAATCAAAATTGAAGCGTCACAGTATTTTTATAAAATTGGAACACTTAAATATAGTGTACTAACACAAGAAGAGTCGTTCTTTGGAAGTGTATTGACAGGAATCCTTATTCGTTATTTTTTATACTTAGGTTGAAACATCAACAGATCTTCTTAGTTTATACTTTCCTAGGATTATGTGTAGATTGGTCAAGTGACTGTTTTTACCCCTATCTATCTTATTTTTCAGTCGATTTCACAAAAGGGCACAGGTCATATGAAGGTTTGATTCCGCAACTATTATATCATTTTTGTCAGCTATTCCATCCTCTCCTAGTCCAATGTATCCCGAAACTTATTGGAGGTTAATTTTTTTCTTCTTATCTGACTCATTTAACAAGTTAAGTTTTCAATTCAGTTATAATGGTTATTTAACAAGATAATAATATGCCATATTAATGATTCGTCTCACTATCGCTCGTAAATCCACAGCAGGATCTTTGAGTTATACCGCCCATTTTTTCCTGCGAAATTTGTGCACACTATTTGTGTCTTTGTAGTTAGTTCCTTTTTTATTTCACATCAAGAAGTTTACATCTAGAGTTTATCCCAGATATCAGTTTTTCATCCAAAGACGGTGGTCATAGAAGCTATTTACGTCATATAAAATCATAGTAAAAATCCAGGATGTGATTAAGCAATATCGTCTATTATCCGAAAAAGATACTAAAGAAGTCTCGATAGGGGTGAGATCTTTGGTAAGAGAAAGATCTATTAAAATTGAGTGCCGCTTGCTCGACTTTCGAAACAATGATTTTTTGTATCGTTTTATATATAAAATATGAGACTAAGGAACCTGGTAATTCAGTTTCATATATAGTTACATTCCAAAAATCGGATGAAGAAGGTATAAGTATCAATTTTTTCAATAAACATTAGAAATTTTGTTGGTTATCTGCTTATAAACCAATAAACGTAAAGTTTCATTGTAATTATTTGAAAAAACTAGAAAATTCATCAAAAAATAGTTGTTTAAATTAAAAAATCATTTTTAACTGCACCCTTTCCAAATATCCTCATGAAAATCGGAGATTTAAAGTAAAAACTGTTGCAATATTCTTCCTATTCGCCAGATTTGGATCCCTATAACTTCTGCCTCACGTCTCAAAAAATAATTTTTATAGACCATAAAATAATATTTTTCTTATCGAAAAAAAAAAAAATCTAATGATTCCAATGATACCGTTTCAAAAAACTATTAATACTTTTGAATAATGATTAGTTTTGACTCATTTAGTTTTAATGTTATAAAATCTGCGCATTAAATCGAAAATCATAATTTGACACTTGACATGGGTAAAACAATGAAGTCTCGTAAATTTGGTAAACGTTTAATCAACGCCAACTCCTATTTCAAAACGTTATACTCCGAAGATAGTGCTGAGAAGTTTCAGTTGATCCTAAGGGAACTTATAACACAATGTTAGTACGGTCTCCAGAGTTAGTACAGGTTTTATCTTTTTCTCGAAGGGGCTCCGCAAGTAGACAGGCATCGTTTCAAAATTCGCACGATTCTCTATGCAAAATAGTTCTCAACTAAAACTTTAATTAGTTCAGTACAAATTTTTTAGTAGTAATAAGATATTTATATATTCACTAAACAGTTCCCAATTACATTTAGACTATAATTGAAAACACTGGGTAACTTATAATTAAAATGCACAGACCAAATCGGTAGCAAAACAATTTGTTAGAAATAAATCAATACAAATTTCTTACTGTTACATAAGTGGGAAAATTGGTAGTAAATCAATAGAGAATAAAACAGAAAAAATAATGAAATAAATAGAAGTTTGATATGTCGGAAGGGATTTAAAGAGAAAATGATGAAGAAGAACTGACAAAATAATGGTAATAGATATATTTGAAATGTAGGGAATATTTAGAAGCTACTAGGTATTATTTTGATGTTTTTTTTAAGAACTATTTAAAGGAGACGTGGAATTTATCAAAAAATGCCTTCAGGTTGTTAACAATATTTTCATAACGGTTTTCCACAACCATCATTTCGACTTTATAATATATATAATAATAATATAATTATATTACAGTACAATTATTCGGAGTGGTTAAATCGATCGATGTATATTCAGATTTTATACACGATGAATTGTGGAAAATATTTTTGAACATCTTATTTGCTCAATCATTATGTTGAATCAATTTCTTACACATATTTGAGATCTAGAAAAAGCTTGTTTTGTTATTTATTATCTCATTTTTATAGAGAGTTTTTATATATATTCGAGACTACATACTTATACAGGGTGCCGTATGAAAAAATAAATATGGAATTATTTCTAAAACAAAATTTCCCCAGTTCGACCCATTCCAAGATATCATTCCATTTTAAAACTTGGTGAATTAAATAATTTTGAGTTTCCTATGTTGATTTTTTGTTCTGTTGTAGTATAAGGGGGAGAAATCAGTATTTCTTATCTTATCGTTCAAGAAAATGGATCTTCAAGTGCAAATTCTAGATAATTTTGTATAATTTTGTATAATTTTCATTTTTTGAACTAAGTAAAATTTGTTCAAAGATAATGATAGCTTTTTAGTTGTTCAAAGAAAGTTGATTAAAAATTATGATTGAGAGAAATTTCTTAGCACTAGGCCCAAGAAACATTTGAATGCTTGCGAGTTTATTAAATAATTTGAAAAATAAATAAATAAAAAAAAATGTTTTATGCAACAATGTGGTTAACAATGGAAATTCAAAATTTGAATTCATTATAACTTTGTTAGCTAAATTTAGAGTCTTTAAATATTGTCGCAAAATCTAAAATTGTGGGCCAGAAATTTAGTCCCCCTAATTTTGGTATAAATATTGGTAATAATTAAAAACTTGAACGAAAAATTTTTTGTAAAGTAAACAGATATACAACTTCTCTTGTCGTTTGTTTGTCTCACCTTTTTATTATTTTTTTTCACTCGTATCCAGTGAAGGAATTCTTGTCTTTTAGACACACTTCGAAGTAAGTCATATTCAAAATTAAGGAACGCATTTGAAAACCCACGTTATTGGACTACTATATCATATGGAATATTTCATTAAGGAGTATATTTTGGAAAATATCACTTAAATTCCTTTTCCATTTTAAAACATTTCTAAGATTCATAATCCTTCTGGAGGTGGGCTGAAAAAATTATGTTATACCTTCATAATTTTTTGTATGTCAAGGAGTGTACCTAAAACTGAAATAAAAATACACAATTTACGAGAAAATATACGTTCCCTACAAAGCTGCAAATGGTTCTGTAAATGGAAAAGAGACAATAAATATGAATATAGAGAAAAGGAAATAATAATTAAGGACGAAGGCTTTTTAATTTAGGTTAGGTTCACAAAACTGAAATGAAGTACATGGCGAAATGATGTACTTTTCTGCTTACTGGGTGGTATTTAGTTCATTGCATTTGCAGTTGCTGTTTGATGAACATTTTCAACGCGCATCATTTCTTAAAACAAGATCGAGAAAGGTAGATGCACGAAAAGGCAAAAAACAAAAATTGAAATATATACGGATTAACAAATATAAAGCAGGTGTGTGAAAATAATCCTCACTTGACATGAAGAACAATCAAATCGAGAAAGCTGCATAGGTAGAATATAATAAAACCCGTTGCATCGAGATCATCGAAGTAAAAATATTTTAATGATGTCAGAATCGACATATTGATTTATTTCAGAGGTAATGTTACATACCACAATAAAAAATGTTTCTAAAACTGACAAAGACTGTGAAAAAACTTCTTGTTTTTATTCTCTAGAATGCTTTATGCCTTTTAGAGCGTCAAAGTATTAAAATATTCATTCTTTTTTCAACCATTTTTCTACTATTTCCGATCATCTGGTACTCCATTCATTTGTTCCATTGTTTTTCCCTATCTTCCTCTTCCCTGTGTTACTTATTGAAATCATGTTTCTCTGAGTCTTCCTCACCTTCTTTTCTAATGTCTTGTTATGTTTTGTGGTGTTCTTCTCTTTATGTGTCCGAACCAGTTTGAACGTCTTGTAACTATTATGTTTTCTATTGGTTTTTGTTTAAGCTTTTCTATAATTTGTCATCCTATCTATACTCGTTTTTATTGTTTCACGTCTACTCTGTGTCTTTTTTTTCATTATCTAAATTTTACTTTTACATTGTCATTCAACAAAATCCAGAAAAAATACTATTAGATATTTGGATATTTCATCATATTAAGTACATAGGCTTTTGGTATGATAAACATTTGCAAAAATTTCCATATCAACATAGAATATAATGTAATGAGTGCCAGACAATAAAATTAATAGAATTTCAATCCTCTGCATCTAGTCAATATTTAATACTAGCTAATTGAGAATATCAGTTAAATAATTTTGAAACATTGTTGATACAATTACAAAAAAGGTACCACATAATTCGAATTTAATACAATACAATATGAAAAGTGTGTGCGAAATATATTGAAAATTATTTAGCACCCATAACTTCAGCAGATTAAGAAAATTATCCAAATTCAAGTATATTATTTCCAATAGAGTTGTAATTATAATAAAAAATCGAATTATATTACATAAGAATACAATTCAATAAATCGTTATGAAAAATTTTCTTTGTACTCAAAATTACACAAACCAATATTTACAATATACAAATGAATTCTAGCAAATTTTCTATTTGAAAACATGCTTCCTTTCGGCACTTTTCATGCTGTTGCATTTCCGGTTTTAATATTGAGTAGATTCATCATTACAGGAGAAAATTGATGGATAATTCATAAGCATCTAGAAGATATTTCAAAAATAAAAGGAATTGATAAAGAACAATCTTTCCTAAATGTGAAAGTACGTCAAAGTAATAGTATGTACTCGTGAAATGGGATGAGGATTGTTGTGTACTTATATTGTAGACAAAAATTTAGAAGATAGTTGTTTTTTCCGATAAATAAAGAGATGGAAATCTTCACTTTCATCTGAGGTTCTCCCCAATTGGTATTTTCCGCGCAAACAATTGATCTAAATAGAAATAACGTAATATTTAAGGTAAAAAACGGGTCAGTAAAATTATTTACCACCAAAATGTTCATACTTTTCAATTCCATATATTTCCAATATTTTGTTTGTGACAGATTCAGCATCATATTATTCGAAAAGAAGATTTACGATAGATGAAAGTGTAGTGTTAAGACATTCGTTTTCAAAATTAGAATTTAGGACTTTCATAACCAATATTTAGACAGCAGAAGAAGAAAGATGAAGACAATGAAGTACAAAGTCAAGTCGTGATGAATTGATCATTTGACAAGAAGTCTTCGAATCTTTGATCAAAAATTTTGTTATCTTCCACTATCAATAAATTAAGTAGAAGAAATCCAGCTAAGACACGAAGGTACCAATGGCCACCTTTTTGGAAATATGTTCTGTTCTCTTGAAGTTTATTTCATGGATTATCTACATATTTATCATTAAGAAAAGACAGAATTCTACGTTTTTTAAGAACTATTACATATATAAATGTAAAACCTTTGTAAGACATATTCAAAACAAGTCTCACACAATTTAATTACAGATAATTCTAGAAACTATTAAAAAAATATATTTATAGGACAATAAACGTCATCTTGCGGTACCCCTTTACAAAAGTACCATTTTGAATTGGGACCTCAACACGGGAGCTTTTCCCTATCGTCAAATAGTGTTGCATAAGAGTGAAATTTTCTTAGTGCAACTCACATTAAAGTTCTTAGTGTACAATTCGCTTTCTAATTACCACCAATAAAAGATGACGAATCGAAATTCATACATCGTTAAGCATAAGTACACCGAGAAAGTGACATAAACAAAACAATATTACACTGAGAAATGTGTTGATGAAACACCACAGGACGATAGGGGAATGATTTCCTCGAATGTTTAGTATTAACACGCACATTGTCGACAGTAGCCGTTATCAATAGACGACTAATGGGTCTAGAAGTTAACAGTAAGCCAACAAAACGTAGGAAATGAACGCTAACGCGCCCAAAGAGGGACCCATTCTCTGATTGCCGCCGTGTTGCATCGCCTCGGGATGTTCACCTATAACATAAAAAAATATAATTTATAACTAAATTGAAATAAACATCAAAATTGCATCAATTTTATGATTCTATAAATATGATCATGAATATCATTATTTCGAGATAATTCTTGTAATAGCATAAGCCTGGAGTTGAGTAGATTCAAGTTTTTTCCACAAATACACTTTTTAGAGATACATTTTGTACTCTTCAAACTTTTTCCAATTGCAATGGTACAATGAAGACGACGTTGAAATGACAGTCTTTACAGAAATATGACCAGGAAAACCTTTGAATTGGGTATTTAACTACGTCATTTCTCTTATGTGAAATATTTAATTATAGCATTGAATAGTGTCACCATTCTTGAGGTAAGAACAGCATTACGTGGCTCCTTATCATCAATGACGTTCAATTAGAGCGTAAAGTATGTTTTATTGCATGATAGTTTGACGATTTGACAACTATAAAGAAAACTGCTCAAAATTTCTCTTCAGTTTCTTTTCTCAACATTAGTTCGTTGGTTATTTTTTTGTAAGTAATTCCGCAAAAACATAGAAGTAATTGCATACATATTTTAGTTTAAACATGTGATCAGTTCTTTGAACAGGATTTCTGTACTATCACCAGAATTATTATAAATAAAAAGTATTATAAAAAACTTATTCAATTCCATTTGAATCAAATATAGTAGACTTGTTTGATTGCCAAAATTCCTATGGTGTCCTTTTTTTGACTATACCTTTTCAAATCGAAGCTAGTGTCTGGTATTGAGGTGTATGGGATTATTGTTTACAAAACTAACAGCACTGACCAAGATTCATGGATTTGTCACAAAATGAGAAACTACAATTCATTTGAATTTCTTAAATTATTCACAGTTAATGAATTCCAGCATATTTCGGATCAATTTGAGAGCAGATAATCACACTATCTTCACCTAGTTATTTAACAAAAAATGATATATATCTTAAACAAAGTTAAAGTTTTTTGTGCGTGGGTCATCCGTTTATATTGGAGTTTTTTTAATTTCTTATTTCTTAGGACTTTTGATATGTTTATGTTTCTAAATCTTCTTGATTTGAGATCTCTTCTGTTTCAAAATTAGTTCAAAATATTTTGATAAAGACTTAAATAAAAGTCGAAACGTCTGTTACATCCATATTTCAAAAATTATTTAAAAAAACTAATTTTGGAACAGAAGAGACCTAAAATCAAGAAGATTTAGAAACATAAATATATTTAGAGATGGAAGGTCTTGTACAGAAAAAGTGCTCTAGTTTTATCTTTAGAGCAATTGATAGATATATAGAACACAGAAAGAAATATATTAGTATACTTCTCTATAGCTCTAAAAACTTGGGAAAAGAAATGCAAATGATTTGGGTATTACGTGGAAACGATAGAAATGACTTAAAATACCTGGCACGCAAACTGTGAATAAACGAGAATACAAAAGACATAAAATTAGGTATAGAACAAAGACATTTTAGCGAGATGTTAAATCTATAAATATTAGGAGTTATTTTCAACTATGAACGAACATATTATACAGAAACGGGATGTAAAATAAGCACAGTAAAAGCAATAACAAAATGGAATATTATGGAATACTTCAATAGGCAAACAACGAGAATTGTGAATCTACAATGCAATGATTAGGACGTTAGTATATGAATCGGAAACGTGAAGACTAAAAGAATAACTAAAGAAAAAATGGACGTTTCAAGAAGAACAAATAGAGTCAAGGTTAGATAGGGTCAGAAACAGCAGTATAAAAAAGCAAATGGACCTGAAAATAACAACATTTTAAGGAAAAGCACTTGTTTTGGTACGGGCATGTGTAGAGTATGGTAGAGGAAAGTTGCATGGAACAATAAAATGAATTTTGAATAAAGAGAGTTGTAGCGACAGAAAATATTGGCAACGAAATATTGTACAAAGTTCTTGGACGTTTCAATTATTTTAACATTATTAATTTCTACCAAACGTTCTGGATTGTTAAAGAAAGAGCTGCAGTAGGTTCCCAAAGCTTCATTATATCATAACAACGTTCACTATGATATCTCTAAGAGTCAAGAAACTCTTACAGCGATCAAATTGAGCTTTTTTTAAAAATAAAAAATCTAGAAATGAGAACGGGTGATGTTAATAAAACAGTTGAGTATATTATCCCGAACGCACATACACGGTTAACGCATATTTACATAGAAAACAAGAAAATTGGTATGCATCAATATAAGGTAACATAGAATCGTTGTTAATATCCAGTTATGCATTATAAAGTAAGAGATATGTTGCTAAATTTTGCTCATTCAGTTAAATGGTAAATTGAGATTTCCATCCGCAATGTGTGATTGGAATATTGATTAACAAGCAAATATTATGTCTGGAACGTGAACTGAACCGAAATAATGGACATGAAAAGTGGTTTTCAGCTTGAAATGATAAAGCGGACCCGTACTGCGCATAACGGAAAAAAAATTTATTTTCACTTTGTTGTTTGATTTCAAAACTCGACAAATCAATTCGAAAAACAAATACGAGTCAGTGTTTGATATTTCAACAATCTACATAAAAAACTACCAACGAACAAGTGGCAAACATAAAAAAATAGATTCAATCAACAAGGGAGAAAACAAAGAATAGTTATTAACGTCTAAAAAAAGAATCACGTTGAATAAAATGAGAAATTTGAAGAAGACAATGGAGAATAGAACATCAAGAATTCAAACAGATTCGAAAATATGGTGCGAATCGATAAATATTGGGGTGATCAATGTGTTTCTAATTTGATGTCAAATTATAAACAAAATATTTGTTTCGTGGCATATTACAGCATACACAAAAAATATAAAGAAAATCATCACGGAAAAATTTTAAATTTTTGGGTTAATAAAAATAACAATATATTGTGAGCTATTGGGTGTGACAACATCATTAAGGGAAATTAGAGATTAATGTGTCATCTATCAAATTTCACAATGGGGCACCTTCATGAACATTTCGATTTGGGCTTCCCCTCACTTGGTTTACTTAACCTGGTCTCTTCTAGTGCTTCACTCTGAGACAAGGTCACAATTGAATTTTCTAATTCTTTCTGGTCTATTTCCGATCGTTCGTTTGCTGTTATATGGGAATCTTCATTCCGCAGATAGCTTTTGTGGCAGAGTATACAGAGTATGGTAATTATGTTATCAAATCCATGACGTATTTACAGACCCTAACCAACTTTGACTCAATATTTGTCGAGGTCCTTGTGAATGGGGATGATTTTACCACTAAGAAAATGATTCGAATACAGAAATTTGACAGTAGGCACTATATAACAATGTAACAGAGAGATATAGGGAGAAACATTATTCTACACATTTCACATGTATTTTGAACAAGCATTGGGTGGGATGCGGAGTTGTGTTGTTAAAAATCATAACAAAGTTATAAAAGATGGTAAGTAATTATGTTGGGGATCCAGATACCTGACAAGCTCATTGATGTCAGGTATCATATTCGTTGTAGTTATTTTGAGAATTGATTGGAGTTGTTCATTCGTAAGTTTAGTGCGATATTTGCCATTTAGACTGAAAAACTCACTCACTATCAACTTTACGTTTTTGTGACATTATACCAAAATCGTAACAATTATGGAACTCAATACAACAATTATGGATAACACACGCTTACTACACAATCGAATGAGCAATACTTTCGCAATCACTAGTTCGCAGTACAATTAAAATCCTTCTCCAATCGTATCGCTTCGATTACTGGAGTCAACTGACTCACGTCGCGCCGACGCACTCGTTTTATACGGTTAAGGGAAGTTCTAGTCTGAACTCGAAGCGCGTGGAAGATTCTATCGTTATCGACAAAAATAATAGGATATTTCCGCTTGCTGCTAAGAGATGGCGATACTATCTTTCTCTCTCGCGCTGCCTTTGAAAGTAAATCCTTAGACTTGAGAGTACGGGTATTTAAAACATCCTTAGATGAATCGAATGAAGTCTAAAAGCTATAAAAAAACATGATTCTCCTTTCTGTGACACATTGCGATCGCCAGGGACCGGAAGCGGCCCGCTGGCTGTATCTTTGACTTGACTAATCTAAACCATTCAGACGAATCATTCGAGGACTTAATGCGGTTGTACAAGTGAAATTAAGAAGAAAGAGTACAAGTAAGGTTTAGGAAAGTAAAAATGATATCATTAGTTGCACTAGTTTACAGTACATTTATAATATTTAGATAATATGGATGAGAGTGTATGTCAAGGAAAAATTATAGTAGGTTTTACTTCTATTTCATTTTGATAAAGCAATAGTTATTAATAAGGCGGCAAATATGATTTATGGCTGGGAAAATATTTATAAGTATAGTTTTTATGCGAAATCCGCATTATTTTTTCTTACCTGATACCTGAAAGTCTGATGATATTTGATAAATGTGCTCTTCTACCTTTCACAAAAATTCCAGCACTATATCAAGTTTTGATATTAATCATAAGTATAATTTGACTTTAAAACATATATTTTCATTTCATATGTAAAATTTTATGTTGTAGATTATTGCTAAATCACCAGACACTTCTAAAATTTATGGGTACTACTAAATTTGAGAAGCATACCAATTATACGATAGATGAAATTCAAACTTATCCTTATTAGATTTTATTCCAATGTTCAATTTCGTTAAAAAATGTACGGATGTATCTTGAAAATATTTTCTTTCTCTCCTTCTTATTAATACTTCTGTAATAGGAATATTATCTTGTACGGTCTCAGGAGAGCAAAAACGCCATCCTTTAAAGAAACTTCATGTTTTATGCAAAAATTTTATAAAGACCTGCGTACTGTACTTCGAAAGACTAATTACTCAAGAAAAACAGAATAAAATAATTCATTAATATGCATGAGAGATAGGAAGAAGGGCGTTTTATGAAAACTAATTGAAAGTGAAGTGTGAGACATTTTCTTGGATGGTCATAATGTTGAGAAAAAAGATTCTATGGAGGATAAAATTATACGACAATTTCAAAGAACACTCAAGACAGCTTTGAGAGATTAAAATATAATTATTTTTTAACATACAGCAGATATTTCGAGAAATAAATTCAAAATACAATTGACGATGTGGTTCTATAGTTTGATTAGAAAATTGTTCAATTTAGCTACATTTATTTCAACGGCACTTTTAATTATACTCATATAAATCGATTTGTCACTCAAGGAAATACTTTATTTTGAAATAACAAAAAACACGAATGAAAGTAAGAACATGATAGATCCGAAAACCAAATTGAAATTACGATAATGATAAAAAACAAGGAAAGAACCGCCAACAATTACAAACGACAAAAAACGATTCTTATTCAAGACCCATTATTCCAGAAAACTTTCTTATCACTAAATCAGGACAGGCTAGAAAGCAAGTGAGAGTACAATGGGAAGAGACGATGGAAAAAACTAAGGCTACGAAAAAATGAAAAGAAAGTTTGTGAAAATTAGAAACAGTACTAATAAATCAATTTATTGTTGTATAAATCATTTGAATACATTGTAGTTCCTTAGCATTTCTAAATCTATTAATTATTATCAGTCTATTGTTCTATTTGTCATTTTTTTGGTCCTGTATCCTTCCACCGTTTTCAAAATAATAAAATATTAATTTTAAATTGGAGTTTCTGGTTAATGGATTTCTATTTGAGAATATTCGAGAAACTAGTCGAACATTCTTAATTCAATCTCGTTCAAAAAGGTGGTAAAAGTCCCAGTACGCGACTTCGAATTTTGAAGTGAAGTAATTAAATTCCACGATTGAGAATGCCGAACGCGTTGACCTTTGTAGTCGGGATTTTCTCTAGAATATTTAATTTGATCATCATTATACAATAGGGATTAAAAAAACGACTGTTGCTAGTAACTCTTGAGTGTTTCGTTAATTACATTTTTCTTTTAACGAGAGAGAAGACATAAAAAAAGATTTGTTTCAAAATTAGGTTTCAAAGTATACATCCTTTATAGATTTCGTTTCAAGAGACGACCTTTTTATATCTTTGTAAAGAAAATATATTTACTTTAATTAGTACCGAGTGTCGTAATAGTAGACAGTGACATGCATGGTCAAACAACAAAGCTCACTCTTGGGTTCTGTGGGTCGAACGGAATTACATGACAATAAAGAGACGTTCCATGTCAATTCAGCCATTTTGTAGACGTTTAATAAATCATTTCTTTAAAATAAATTATTGTTAATTACTTGCAATTAGGAACTGATACTATTATTCATGAACAATAAATTTGTTTCCTCTACTTCAACTCAGTTGTGTTCTGATTACCAGCGTCATACCTCTTATATATAATATGCATTTGATAACTGTGGCCATTAGCAAAAGTATCTATACATGATATAATTTTTGTGAAAAGGAATAGTTGAATTAAGTTAAGGAATTATGCTATAAAATCCAATGAATTCAAGTTTGAAGATTGGGTATTTTGAAAATGAGCTATGAGATTTTACTATTTTGCCATATACAGATAGTTTAACATCTTTAAATTGTATAGGTTGTACCGGTAAAAGTTACGGCTTGTTAACCATTGGGCATGAGCCGCCCCTGGCCTCAGATAGTAGTGTAGAATCATTTATTCTGTAAAACACACTTCATGGACATACGTAATCATCCTTTAAAGATTTCTAATGGTTCGAGTGTATAATTTAAAAGCCTATAACTCAGAAACGAGTGTTTGTATGAGAAAATTTTTTTATGTCGTTTACTCACTCTCGAATGATTTGCATCAAGACCTGGAACACACCCTGTATATTTTCATTTTCATTGAAAATCAGACCATATTTGATCACTCTTTTCTTCAATTTTCATATTATTCTTGGCGTCTTATTCATGATAATATGTAATTCGATATTCCGCAAACGTCAAACATCGCTATTATTATGAAATTTATTTGCTCTAATTATTTTATCCTACAACAAATTAGAAAGTATGAGTTTTCGATACAACCTCAATAATCCACTGCGTTCCTTCTAGTGTAATTTTGTAAATGCTGGATAAAGTAATATTTATACTTCTCACCATCCTCCGTTTCCCTTTTTCCAGTAATCAATTTGATTTTATTGTCAAACAACCCATGGAATTGGTATAATTTGTAACCCTTATAATGAAATAATGATTGATTGTGTAATATTTGGTTTTATAATTACGGACTTTCCAACCGAAAATAATATTTGCTATATTTTATTTTATACTAAAATCAACAAAAATAATATTTTCATTGTTTTTCTTCGATAATAAGCAATTGTTTTTTTTTATTTAATTAGTAACGGGAAGATATTTATATTCGAGTTATGCAAAAAATAGAGGATTATTTTGATTGGATATAGATTTTTTGTGTATTAATTGGAAGTACTACTTGTATACTTGAAGGAAGAATCGTATTATTTTAATGTGTCTATAAAGAACGTTCTATTGAATAGATAAGCTTTCCAAAATCATTCAACATATATCTTTATTTTTTTTTTATATTCACAAACTGATTCAAATTTTTATAATCCTTCTAAATTTCCAATCACAAAATTCTTAATAATTGGAATATTTTTCAAAAATAAACAGCATATTGAAATAAGATGGCGACCAAATTAACACATAAACATACCAGAAACGTACAGAAACTGTTTCCTTACTTTTGATTGGTTTAGTCGTTTGTTTATTTGATTAAGTACTTTTTCTGATAAGTCATATTAATTATTTAAAATGAGGGAAATCCAGGCCAAAATAATGGAAAAATTACGTATAATTTTGATTAAAAAGATAAGATTTCTATCTTGTTGACTGATGAGAATTGAAAATGCCACAAATTCATTCAATAGACATAAAAATATGAGCAGTAATTCCATCGTCTACTTCTACAGATCAGAGACATCATAATCTCTCCAATTTCCTTAAACCAGATTCGAACCCAGGACCTGCAGTATGAATGCACGGAGTATTAACACTGAGCTATCAGCGACATTGAATATTAAATGAGAGATATTGAAATAAAATCGTGTTTAATTAATCTACTTATTAAATGAACATTCGAGTAAACTAGGTGAGAATAAATAGGGACAACTAACCTTTGTTCTTTTGTGTCAATAAAGAAGATAATTTACAGGTAACCACTAGAAAAGAGTTGATAAATGAATGCGGATGTGAAGAGATAGAAGAGATTTCTCAAACGCAAGCAGACAGAACGATATCAACTAGTTAAAATGATTGTATGACCGCGACTTGACGAAAGATACGCTAATGTTCCCCTTTTCAAAATATACTGCAGAATTTTTTGACTACGGAGTTTACTATTGGAGGAGTAAAAACAGAATAATTTATTATTTGAATAATTTCTCATTACACAATAATGAAATTACTTCATTTTACTTGTAGATTACTATTACAAATTGAAATCGAATATTCACTAAATGAGTAACAGCTACATGACAGTTTTTGTAACATTTTCCTGTTTCCCTGTTTTCTGTCGATTAATTTTAGGTACTAAAAATAGATATCAATAATATTTGTCGATTTTTTCTCAATTTCTTTTCTAAAATAGGCAAATATCCATGACGTTGTTTTATTTCCATGTCACACCAATTCTACAGTACAAATTTGGTAAATTCTGTTTGAAAACTCTTTCGCTTATTTCTTCATCATTTAGACCGCCTCTCCCCAGAAATTTCTTATAACTTCTAGCTATATAAGCTACTCTTTCATTTCGAAAATTTTAAATTCGAACAAATTGTATTATTTCTTGAACAAAGATTGTAATTTCAAAGTGTTGAAATTTACGTGAACTTTATTCAAATAACATTCTGTAGGATTTTCTGGTGTCAAATGTTCATCTTTTCAATCCATTTCATCACTTAAACTGTAACATAAGTATGAATATTTACTAACCAAAACGCTTGAAGTTGAAATGTAAATTGTAAACGTCAAAACAAGGGAATATTCAAATTTCCACAAAAAGCCAAGCACAAAATTATAGTATCAGGGGTATATTCACTTTTACAATTATAAGTTGATAAGGCTGAATTCAGGTGAACGATTGATATTAGAAAAAATATTTCTTTCCATATCAAGCATCAAAAATTCTAGGTGTAACTGCTACAGTGGAGCTTCTCCACCTACCATATTCCGTTTAACGAGGTGGCAGTCGCAACTTTTTATATTATTTAGCTTTTCATAATGTTTGTGGTTTTTATTCGAAGTGTGATTCTGAGAAAACCAAGTAATTTTGCCTAAGCTAGATTCGAACCGGGAACCTGCAGTTTGAATGCAGGAAACATTAACATTGAGCTATCAGCGACATTGAATATTTTTGTCGGATATCAATTATTCAACATACTATGATTGTTTGAACAACTTATAACTTGAGGTACTTTTTAAAACAATATAAATTTGATTCAAACCTGTTAACATTAGTGTTTGCGTGTGTGTGTTGAAATACCAACTTAAAATAAATATAGAAAATAAAAGTTACGCTATTTTAGGTTAGGTTAGGACTTTTCTTCAACACCATCAGATATTAGAGAAGCTGCTGATGTTGCCTCATTATATTTATTGCCGGAAAAGTCAAGGCAAGTATATATTATTGCATATGAATTTGCAGAAAAGATTATTTATAACCATCCATACCATAAATACGAAATATTTGTTAGAATCAATTAATAGTACGCGTATTTCTAATAATGTTAAAAAATTCACTTGGTGATTTATGCAGTAAACTTCACTTTGTGATTAATAACCTTTATTATACACTCGTGAATAATATGTTATTATTCATTATATTTATTTTAGATCGTCTTTCTTACTTTCAACAATTTTCCAACCACATTAAGTGGCGTTCAGTGATTCCATATTTAACGCCACATTCTGACAGAAATAAAAACATGAATTGTTGTTTCAGCTTCAAATATGTCAAAATTGTTGGAAGAATGGTTAAAATGTAAAATTTTTTTTGTTACTTACCATTCAAAACATGGACAGTGACATTGGCCGGTCTGGCATTGGAAGGGTTACACTGATAGTTTCCGGAGTCTGAAGCTTTGGCTTTTTGAATTAATAAGACGCTTCGACTAGTTTCGCCTCTTTCCGTTGATACACTAACGCCACCTCGAGAACTAGTGTAACTAATTATCTGAAATAGAGAATATTGTGAATTATGTAGGTTGATTGTGTTTGAATTAAAAAAAAAAATAACCACAACAGCCAATTTATTCTATTTTTGGATATGTATATTCATGAAGAGGTTCGTCAATTTTGGAAATGTGAATGTTGGAATACTATTCTTCCGTTTTTATAGGAATCATGATGCATTTGAGAATTATTTTCTTTATTTTTAAATTAGAATGTTTCCGTTTGCACAACTTTGGAAAAAATATTTGAGTAACGAATATGCCTCACCAAAACAAAAAGTACTGAAATTGGCTTTAGTATCTCTAGAGGTCGTTGCAGTTTTTTGTATGCAATTTTAGAAATTTTTGGAGGGTCAGAACCTAAATTATTGTTTACCTATTTTTATCCATTTCTTTCGGCACTAAGTACTTTAGAGCGGTTTATATTCAAAGAGGTAGAATGAAAATATTAAAAATAAGAATTTCTAGATGCAGTACCTTATAATGTATCATTTAGACATTATCAAAACTGTATATAATATTTTGTCAAAAACTTTCCTCATCCCATTTGACCTTTCAGATTACCCCTCAATACTCTGATTTTACTAAAAACTATCAAAACAACTCTTCTATTTGTATAAGGTAAGCCACCAAATTCAATTTCACCACTGGTTGGTATTGTTGGTCCTTGCGGTTTCTCTTTTATTTCTTTCTCCATTCACCTACTCTTGAAAGCGCACACGCACACAGACTCAAAATGCTCAACCCTCGTCAAAGTAACAAATCATAATCATCCACATATTTGCTCCATTATAAAAATAAATTATAGATTCTAGCTTATACGGAAGCCAACGTATTGGAAAGAAATTTTATAATCAGGTGATCTGGAGATAGTTTCATACATAATCTGCATTAGTCAATTTTTCCTAGTCCTAATTTCATCAGTTGTTTTTTAAAGTGGCATATGCGAAAACCAAATTATCATATATTTGCTAATATCCAAAGTTTCTGAGGATATTTTTGGAGCGGTCAACTCCTCGAAGTTAGTAATTCTCTTCTAGATAATTCTTTCTTAACACTTTCTTGTAGGTGCACTTTTCAAGGTTTCAAAAACGGTTACGTGCAGTGAAAGTTTCGTTGTCCCAATTGACCGAAAAGTCAGAAAGACCTTCACCAAGCAATCGAGTTTTATATGATTTTTTAAGATTCGTTTCGAATTGATAACGTCGGAGTTTGCTTTGATTGCAGCTTGACTGTAGGAATGAATCGTTATTTCACATAACTCATAGTTTCTTTCGATATTTATTTTAACAACCAGAAATTTTTGATGAAATTTGATCGTTCAGGAGCCTAAAGTTATTGAGCACCTGGTGGCAGCTTAGAATACTATAATGTCAATTTTTATTGAGGTTTCCTTGAAAATTTGATTAGTAGATATATTGGTTTAACTTTATGGCCTTTTCGTTGGTTTAATATGATTCGCTGGTGAGATGTTCATTACTTGAACATTACAAGGTTGATTCCTAACTTAATGTGTAGATGTGTGAGATCTGTGATGATTTCTAGTACCTTATTTGAGCAATTTTCGAAAACACAAGTAAATTTTACTACTCAACACTGACTACGAGGCAAAATTCACTTTTATTTCCAAGCATTTTAATTTTTCTATTTGGCAAAATTACCGGTATATTTGATATAAAAAGAAAACGTTCTTTGTTGAAATTTTGAGATGAATAATTCTTCGTAAAAAAAGATACAAAGGTTAGAAAACGATGAAAGCATATAACAGGAACGATCATATTAATAATATGATATAATATTTTTCCATACAGAATCTTACAGCGAAATACCATTATGAAGAAATTGTTGTAATAATCATATTTTTAGAATGAATAACTCTAATAAAATGGATAACGACTGCCGAGATTTTTTCTTACTTGCTCGACATCAAGTACAAAGAAAATGCTTTTGGTAACCTAAATTCACTTCCCTTTGTTGAGTTTTTCGTAATTTTCCATTCATGTGATACTACACAACTTCCAAAACACAGAATAATTTAGTTTTCCGTTGATACTATTATGCAAGACGCGGAGTGTATATGAATGTAGTGAACTTCAGACTGTGGATTCTCGATTTAGAATATGGGTAGGGTGGAAAGTGTGTACAAATACGATATGGGGTTGAGACAGGTGTCTTCATCGGATGACGCCAAAGGGAAAACTATAGTTTGACCTACATTGAATATAGACCATAATCAATAATCTATTACATACTGTTTATCATTTCCGAACAAATTCATCAATAAATTGATTGATTTACAACGTCAGGTTTTCGAATTGATGGATCATTATACAAAATTGAGATATAAGCAAACATACATAAGCATGGAAATAGATATAATGTTTGGCAAATCATAGTGGACTGAATAAGATAGAAAACATTACCAAAAATATAGTGCGAGACAAATGTGGAAGTTTTTAAACACACAAGAAAATTATTTGGGAAGCAGTTGATCAAAAGATAGAATACTAGATTTGGAAAAGAGAGGTTTGAAATGATTGTGATAGAAAGTATATCAAGCAAACTTGGAGATCCAACAAGCGCTAAGATGATTTAAAACATGAACAAACAGTAGTAAGTTCGTATCGGTATCTGAAAACGATAAATTCCTTATAGAAACGCATATCATGTCATATGAATATTTTAATATAATAAAGTATTTATAATTCTAATGAGAGATCATCAAATTGAGTCTCATTGATAAAGTGAGGTTCAATTGAACCTCTGAACTTATAACTCTAAGTTAGATTAGTTGGTAAGGGTAACTCCGACCTACATTGGTCTTGGTTTCCCTTCAAGTATGATGCGTGGCAGTCTACTCTATTCTTACTTGGGTGTACCAGTATCTTTTCCTTTATCTCCCCCATCTTACAAAGTCTTGCACCCCACATTGTTCCCTGATGTCAGTGTTCCTGATTCGATTTACTCTTGTTTTTCCCACTATAGTCCTGAACTTTTCAGTTTGGCTACCGGAACAATGCTTTTCGTTTTGTTGGTTTCCTCTCTGGGTCATTGTAATACCCTTCATTTCCCACATATTGGTAATTACGTTAATGATCTTACCACTCATCAATATTCTTTCCTTCCATATGTGATTTCTCAATTTCTAATGCTGCTTTTCACGCTCCGTTTCTGGAGTCTTGTCCTTAAACAATTCACTGTGGATATCGTGCAATCGTACAAATACTTGTGTTTGACAACCAACTCTGATGATTGGCTCTGGTTCTCATATCAATAGTATCTTTAATAATTCCATTGGTAGTAGAACTCTAACTGCCTTATCGGAATTCTCTCCTTCCATTAAACGATTTGCAAATTATTCAGCTTTAGAGTTTCCTTTCACTTCATAGTGAAGAGATACTCAACAGAGGCTCACTTTAGTGTCACGAATCCAGGAGAGTGTCTCTGGACAGCTTATTACTACTTTCTTATGTTATTACTTATAAGGCTGACTGGCTGTATAGACTGTTGTGTTCCGTTTTATTGATCATATAGCGTTATGAGATATCAAATCCTCAATTTTTCCCTAGCCTACAGATTTCCTACAGGATAGGTGTTTATAAGGAATTATTTTACCTTCATAGTTCGTTTTTTATCGATTAATAATATAAGTTGCAGAGCTAGGATTGTTACTGGTGCTGCTTTCGCAATACTGCTCATGGCTTCGGTGATTCCCAGTGCACTTCTGTGTGATCTTTTTGTTTGTTTCTTTGTGATATTTCTTATGTGTGTATTGATGAAATGTATTGTGAATCATTACAGTATCACCAGGAATGAGACATTACCCTCAACATTGTTGTTACAGGTGTTTATTCAAAATAACAATAACAGCATTCCTCAATCATTCAAATGATGCGAATTCCACAACTCCAGCTTTATGCTTGTGATTTTAAAATGAATATGAATAAATGTTATTTTTTCTATTTAATTCTTAAGATTTTACCTAATTATTTAATATTATACGCTAATTATTGATGAAAAAACTGCTTGAAAGCTATCTTTTAATAAATTTAAAATATTTCCATCAAAATTGCTTACAAAGATGGAGTGAGAGAACCAAAATAAGCTTATTCACTATACGTTTATCATTATATAACATTTCTTGGATTTTACTTTCTTTTTCAAACACTGAAGTAAGCCGTAACGAAGCTCGACTTCATTCATTCCAAGATAACATAATAATACTTTTCTCCAATAAATTTTTAAATCATCCGTAAGACAAATTGTATGTCTTGCCTGGTAAAGCATCAAGTAGATTCTCATGACATTCCCTTTAAACGTTACTTCACTTTTTGTTATTTCATCGATTTCACATTTTACCCTCAAATAATTATATTGATTAAGAAAACTTTCATGGAGCATCCTCGCCATTAATTATTAATTCGCTTTTCTAACCTATTAAAATACGGGGGGTGGTTAACTTTTTCCAACTTCATAAATAATACATATTGTTAACTAACTAAGAACATAAAATTTAGAGATATCATGAATAAATTATAGTACTTGCAAAAATAATTTAACTTGTTTAATGTATAATTATTTCCAGACTAAACGCAATGACGAAAAGACTGTTAGGCATGACAATTTTCTTGGTAAGGCTTAAATAAATGTAACTATTCATACATTGATCTATTTTTATAGTAATAATAGCACGTCATTGTTTTGTGAACGACAGAGAAACATGTTTGCTTGAAAGAGTGTTTCTCAGTATTCTCAAAACCTTATTTTTGAGTGTAACAACTCAATTTTTTATCCATATCTGCCTCAGGCAAAGAATTATAGAAAAACTATTAAAATGAGGGATATTTGTTGGTAAAAATCACAGAGAATGGAAATACAGATCATCATCATTTGAAACACTATCTTAATTAATTTCTGTTGACAGTATATAAGGGTTTACGTATGAGGCAACATCCTCATCAGATAAAAATCTATCTGTTGTAAAAGACGCTTTAAGGTTAGGGAACAGCGGGCTCTGTCATGATGAAAAGTAGTTTTGTTGTGAAATGATCAAAATGACAGCTGTCCGATCTATCCCAACCATGACCCTATCCTAACATCACACTATTTTGTTTTATATAGAGTTCAAGTTGGTAACCATGTTCATGTTAATTTTTAATTTAGTTAAGTTGGCAGGCGATAAGCACGTTTTGATATGTTCACGCGATACCGAAAAAGCGAAATTAAATGGCGACAGGCAAACGTGCTCCAATTTGTAATCTCAAGAATTGAGCAACAATCCGACAATTGTTTAGCAAGAGTTTTGTTAATAAAAATAAGTATTGTCAAACGATTCAAAAGGTATGTTCATTTCTATAAAATTAAGCTTTATTTTTGTATTCAAATCTTGTCGCCACATGCCAAAACATTGTTCATTAATTTTCTTTCACAGAATGGTAAGAATTGTGAACAAACAAATAAGTTGCTTTTATATAAAGTCCTGAATATTTTTCTTATCAAAATTGTGAAAGCTAGATACTAATTTTTGTGTACATTGACAGGTACCTTTTGAAAACTCTGTTCAATAGACTGAATATTTTGTCAAAACTATGGACTTCATCATTTCTCAACAAAGAACCCAAACCCACTGAATATAACCACACGTTTCCTTTTTTTAAGCCCGTTCGCTTTCTTGCAATATCTCTCTTTACCTTATCAAGCATTCATTTCAAAAACAGTTGTCATCACTTTTCCAGCCGATAAAACCGTCTTTCCTTTTCTCGGAGTAGGTTCGTTCTTTCCAATTTACAGTATTGATGTTTATTTCAGCAGTGTAGAGGTGGATTCAGTTTTCTTCTACAGTTAAGAATCGACGTAAATAACCCGTCTTAATTTGCTTAAACCACTTCAAGTGGGTCAGAAAAGTTCCTAGTAAACGCGGTACCCAATGCACAATAGCTTACGCATGCATAAGTCTTCGTCAATATATAGTAAATGGGTTATTTTGATATGCCGATAACTTCTAACTTCAATAACTCAATAAAACTTCTCTTTCTAAAAGTTTTTCTTCTCCCTCTAGGCGATACTTCAGTGAAGTATTAAAATAGCTGATCTCAGTGGTGGATGAGAGTCGACTGGTTATCTATCAGAACCATTATCTCAGGCTTATAGTGTTTCTAAAATTCTTGCGTGGAATATCAGGTGCATTATATAATTAAAACATCCGTGATCTGGTTATATTTTTGTGAGACCGTCTAAGATCTTCGAAGAAGGTAACTAGCTAATTCATTTGTAGGATTGAATAAATATCACAGTCTCGGGTATCACAAGTATCAAAATTTCACCTCACTGCCACGCTTGGAGCACGACACTACCAATAGCTCAAGTAGCCATCGATCAACATGAAAGCGGGATCAGTCGGTAATGAGATGTAGAACGATGAAGGTTACGCGGCCAAAGATGTTTCAACGCAATAAACGATGATGTATTACAGTGCTCAATATTTCTACAATAAAGCTCATGTTTCATTTTCCACTTATTGTAAGCACTTGTGAACCGATTTTCTTTGTCAAAAGTCTATATCCGGTATTTTAAGGAGACGAAAATTCTAGAGCTCTAAAAAATCCCTACACATATTTATTACTGAATATCAGAAACTTCAAGTATCTAACTCCTATGCAACATGCTAGCATCAGGATCTCACTCCATTCTCATTTTAAGCTCAGTTTCAGTTTATGTAATCTTTCGTCATTTAATACTTCAACAGCAATTACCACTTGTTCAATTCTTGATTCAAATACTGATTTCAAGTTCTGCATAGTATTTTTTGAAGATAAAGGGTTTTCCAATAGGAACAATTTTGAATTCAGTTTTTGAACGCACTTTTTCACTTATCATCGAACTATCACTGTCAGTTTATTCAGTAGACACAACATTTTCATCATGGTGAAGTACACGAACGAACAACGTCTGCATATCTTAAAAATTTACTAAAAATTCGAGTCGATGGCCGCTACTTTAAGAGCGTTAACTCCTATTTTCGGTCGTAATTCTCGACCTAGTAGACAGGCAGTAACAAGTTGAGTGAAACAGTTTGAGTCTACACATTCGTTGTGTGATTTAGCCGTGCCAGTTAGACTACGGGTTGGTCGAAAATATCGCTGCCGTTGAATTGTCCGTAGCAAATGATCCTAATCAGTAAATTCCACGGCGTTCTCAAGAGTTGAGCATCACCGAGACCACTTTATGGCGAATTTTGCGTAAGGATCTTACTTTACACCCATACAAGATCAGGTTCACTCAAGAATTGAAGCCGATGAACCATTCGAAGCGACGTACGTTCTCCGATTGGACTCTGCAATTTCTCAATTTCATCGCAAAATCATCTTCAGTAACGAAGCTCATTTCTGGCTCAATGGGTTTGCCAATAAACAAAATATGCGTTATTGGGCGGGTGAAAAACCACATGTGCTTAATAAAAAACCACTTCATCCACAAAAGATAACTTTTTGGTGCGGTTTGCATGCCGGCTGCGTCTTAGGGCCATATTTTTTCGTCGACGAAAGTGGTCGCCACGTTACTGTGAATGGTGATCGTTATCGCGCCGTGATTATCGATTATTTTTGGCCCAAATTGGAATATATGGACGTGGACTTTATGTGGTTTCAACAGGACGCCACCACAAGCCACACATCACACGTTACAATCGATTTATTGAAGAAAAAGTTTGATGAGCGTGTTATCTCAAGAAATGTACCAGTCGATTGACCGCCTCGTTCGTGCGATTTATCGCTTCTAGATTTTTTCTTTGGGGCTACGTCAAGTCATTGACTGCTAATAAGCCGATGACGTTGAAAGAGCTCAAAACCAATATTGAACGCGAAATAGCAGCCGTTTCGGCCGAAATGTGCAGCCGAGTAATGGAAAATTTGGTCCAACTGCTGCAAACTTGCCCGCGGTGGTCATATGAGTGAAGTCGAGTTCCATTCAAAAATGTTTTAAATGTACTTCAACCCGATTATAAAGTTTTAGAAATAACTCGAATGGTTTTCATTTTATTTCGAAAAAAGTCTTTTTTGGAAAAAAAATTTTTTTGGCCACTTACTTTAAACACTTTAAACTACTCATGAATTTGGTTATTTTATTACAATACGTCTGATATTTTGATGTTTATCTGGATCTATCCATCACATTCTATGATTTTAAAAGATGGAGTTTTTAATATTATGTACAAGAAGCACTGACTCGTATGCGTATCCAAGTTTGTTCATCTGTATCTCCTAACACCCCTTGGAATTTTTTTGACGATTTAATTTAAGATTCTGAAAGAGTCTAATTTGGTAGCACATATACAAATTTATGTAAATCATTTCCATAGCAGCATTTCGCAGTTGCCAATCAGATTTCATGAAATTTCATTTCAAAATTCATACCTCAGTATTTCGAAGTTAACGAAACATCGTAAAAGATTTGTCACATCATATAGTTATCATTATAAAAAATAAAACATTTTAAAATTTTCATCAAAATTGAGCCAAGCAAGCTAATGTCTAAAAGAAAATGAATATATGAAAAGTTGACAACATACGTATTGAATCGATATCGTAAAGTAATAGTGTGTCGAAATCAGACCACTTTGTACCTTCATTACTTTTCGAACGAAACTTTCAGAAACGTTACAGTTGAGATTTAACAATTTAATCTCGCCTCAAGGTTATAATTTATAATTATAATAATAGTTGGATTGGTTGAGCACGTAGGCCTTCTGATAGTGTCCCAGTTGAAATTACTAAAGGCCGAGGTCCTTTGATACGTCAATCAGTCACATCGGCTTCAACCTTTTGACACCACTAAAAAATCTGAGAGGCTTTCCCAAATTTTGCGCTTAAGTGAAGCAGTTGTTTTGTAAGTAGAAAATTCTTATATATGAACCTCACCTTGCCGTATGTCAGGTGTTCCTATCAATAATATTATTTTCTACAAGATATAAAATACTAATATGCATAATAAAGAAATAAACGATGAACTGAAAATTGAAAACATTATAAGATAAATATCACTATAGACAGAAGATGAGAATGGAATGGAAACCCAGAAAAACAAGAAGAGATGTTGTGAAAAAGGAATATAGACATTAAAAAATTGAAAAAGAGCAAAGTGCTGAAACATAACGATGATAGTGGAGACATATAGCAAATTACAAGGAATCAACTGATCAAAAGGCAATGCACTAGTATTATCTATCACCCTCAAGGTTTTAATGGCTACTTGATAATGATTATCATTATATTATATATTCAAATGACATTTTCTTTCGAAATCTTCATGTTATCAGGTAGTCACTGATAGGATTTTGTATATATGATTTCTAACAACGTTGTTATTTCGTTGCCTCGTTTTCACAAAGTGAATGATTATTAATTCAATTATTCCTAGCATTAATAAAACTTTAAGTGCCGAATGATGGGGAAAAATTTCTGTTTCGGTTTTTGACGGCTTCCAATATCTTAGTCTTGTAATGTATAACGTCCAGTTGTGAAATTAGAGCATGAAAGCTAATTCTGTGATAAAATTATCTCAATATATTATTTTAATCTGCAATTTAACGCTGGAAATTGCCGAAGCAATGATATCTAAATAATCTGGTTGCAGTAAAGAGAATCCAGAACAACATATATCACGCTGAATTTGTTGCTGGATAAACGTTTTAATATAAATTGAGTATATAAAAACCATGAAATATTGTTGGCGTATAAGCATCTACCAACTTATTTGCCTTATGCTGTTCTGTTTATTTGAAACCTAGCATTGTTGTAACCGTGTATCTGAACTCTACAGTTTATAAAACTTTTATATAAACTACACAAAAACTTGCAGCTTGAATATTTTGAAGTCAACGTGTATATTTACTGAACTTCAAATCACTAAATAAAATACGAAATCGAACTGATAGGTGGTATGAACATTTCTTAGGAGGAAAAATTATTTTAACAAGCATTTTAGTAAAAAATAAGGCACCCAAGTAGACAACGAAAATAAATTGATGTTCAACTGGAATTTTAGACTCTTCTGAAGAAGAATTGTTCTTAGTCACAAGGGTGTCTATATCGCACCACTTTTCAGATTTTCTCAGATTTAAAACATGAATTTTTGTCAAGGTATCATTGCTAACGATTGTATGATATTTCAGGTATATTTTACGAGTTGGACATGTATTACTGCCATTGTAAATCATTTTTCCAAACTTGTGTTTGCTAAATCTGTGTTAGATCGATACATATTTTTAAGAACTCATTTCCGCCCTGAAACTGGTCCTGCTTGAATATAGTAGAATTATAAAATTGAGCAAAGGCACTGCCTTTGATGAAACACTCGGAATTCGTTTGATCTTTTATATCAAAATTTATAGCAATTGCTTTATTTATATAATTTATTTTGTGACTAGCAAACCCAGCCAACTCCGATTCGCCACCAGATGGCTTCGTTTTATGTAACATTTCATTTGGTTTCGTTTTTTTTGCATGGATATTGTAACGCATCGTACAAACGATGTGTCTCGTTCACACGATGCATGATATTGCTTCTTCGCTGAACGACCATGTCTCGCGATTTAGTTGGATCGCCAACAATAATTGCAGCAACATCATTAACGGTGGGTGCATTGAATCTTCGCACATGTTCCCCTGTTGAGGTACAATCAGCTCTTACGACAAAGTACAGCATTATTAGCGTGAAAAAATGCTTGCAACTATTCAATAATTCGCCTCTTTAACTGTTGTGTTCCCTGTATATTGCACCGCACATTCAGCTGATCCACCATCGACGAAATGAAATATATTTGCAGAAATTGATGCGGTTCATCTGGTGTTGGCACTATTGAACCATGCAAATGATATATTTGTCCTTGTATCTGTAATTGCAAACAATCATTTGTTGAAGAATACGGTGTAACTTCTGATCGTGTGATGGTGTAGTGTGTGGTGTATATGTGGTTGTTATGTGTTACAAATCATTGTGTTGGTGTGAGTGATTGGTTATGTGTGTTGTATCTTTTACCTTGCAAGTCGGCATGAAGCCGCCTTCTCGAATGATATTAGCTCCAAAGCGAAAGCAGTTATTGTATTCAAGAATGTGTTAATGAAAATGGGTGGAATCGGGATCACTTCCATCGAACAATGGTTTCAGTGGCTGTGGTGGTGTAAGTAATGGATCCAGTTTGACTTTTCCACTTGCGCAGCACAATCCAGCCGTTTCTCTTTTGAGCTTTAACGCATTGCAATATCGGCATATAGTTGTCATTGGTCCAATATCTAAATTTTCATCATCACTGTAGTTCGCAGTGGGACCATATTGGAATACCAAGCGATTGTATGATGCCAATGATCTTCGTGTGCTCACGCGCTGTCTCAATCGGTCATTTTCTCTTATTATATTTTGTCTTTTTTCGCTTAAGTTCTGTGAATACACTTGTTGCTGGCTTGCATGTCTTGTGCGGCGCCCGATGTTCGCACGTCGTCCTCTAGGCATTTTGGACTATGGACAGAGTGGTGAATTTAACCTCAAATGCACGATCCACATAATTTACACAGTTCAATTTACCACCTTAAAGACAAATGCCTGCTATTGAAATTGAATAAAAATTTACACAATACACGTGATTGATTTGATGGTTTCCAATTGAAATTTTAGGAAGCGAATAACTCATTTTTTTTACTATTTTTTTCACAATTTCACAGTGAACACAATACCGGATTGTCACATGAAATTAACTGAGTAAAGAACAATGAGTAGCTGTCAAACAATGTATAACGCACCAGAGATGGCGCTGTATGTAAAAAAAGATTTTCTTGCTTTTCTGTTGCAATTTCCTGAATTTTCTTTGCCATAAACCTCACGGAGCCCGAGACCTTTCCAACGAATACAAAACCGTGGAAATCGGTTCGTGCGTTCTGGAGTTATAGCGTCAGGAAGGAAAACCCGACTTTTTCCTGAATTTTCTTTGCTATAAACCTCACGGAGCCCGAGACCTTTCCAACGAATGCAAAACCGTGGAAATCGGTTCATGCGTTCTGGAGTTATAGCGTCAGGAAGGAAAACCCGACTTTTTCCTGAATTTTCTTTGCTATAAACCTCACGGAGCCCGAGACCTTTCCAACGAATGCAAAACCGTGGAAATCGGTTCTTGCGTTCTGGAGTTATAGCGTCAGGAAGGAAAACCCGACTTATTTTTATACAGTAGATAGTGATAACTGAATTATAAGTTAGTGTGAGTTTATAGTAATTAAGTAAATTGAGAACGTGAGAGACATTAATTCACCCCACGAATAAAAAGAGTATTAATAAATACGAAATTACAATATTTTGAATCAGAAAGTAGTTCATTTTTGACTACGAGAAGTTAACACAAATAAATTCATGAAACGTGACCGTTAAATACTAATAAAACTTTACTTGGTTTTACGTATGATATATATGTATTTCAACAAGTTCTCAAAAAGCTCGTTGATATATCCCGAATCCGATATTTCAATCGAATTGCCAGATAAAGCACCCTTGGCAAGTGCTGGGTACATTCTTTTTCATTTGAAAATAATCATTGGCGGAATTAAATTGCCAGGAGCACTGGAGTAAGGGAGTGTCGTGTTGACTCCTCGTTCTCCTTTAAACAGTGTGCCTTTTTCTGCACAGTGGAGAAACCGAATTCATATACTACATTGTAGACGGGTGAAGAATCTATTCTATTTTCATCATCCTTACCCGTATTTTGTTTATATAATATGAGCCATGTACTACTATCATTCTGCAATTTTTTTAATCATCAATAGCAATATAAATATTTACCACTGCATGAAAGATAAGATCTTCGTCAACCATTCTAGAAAACGTAATCGGAATCAAAGGAGTTTCGTATGAATATATTTTTGTTTACTTACCGTCCTTCTTTTTTGCATATAATGATCTGATTCAGTTTGGAGAATCTTCGCCAAAACTCAATTTCCGGTTCTTAGACACCCATACAAATTTGTAACGGCCTTATCATCAGTAATTTGAATATGATGCTAAATAGAAAATTTATATGGTTACAATTGTTCTTTGAAACGACCTATAAACAATCGACCTGATTGGTGCCAATGTGAAATATCTAATCAGACAACTTCATTTTAGTCCTAAAAACTTTATTGTATTTTTCACCTTTCATTATGTTCGTTGTAGAATTTACAGTGGCGCTCTTGTTCAAAGTACTGAGCTGTTGCCAATTTTTGCTGGTGACAAGTCCATACAGCCGTTGTATCTTTGAAAATTACCTTGTTTATGACTCCTGGTGTTGTTAAACCGGGGTTATTGAGAGTCTAGTGCCGTTTGCATCCAGACACAGATTATACCTTCATGTTTGATCCTCACTAGTACTATCAGATCATCAGAGTAGCCTAGGATTGTGAATCCGGCGCTGCTCTAGTAAGAATTTTGTCCACTATCAGTCTACACAGTGAGGTTGAAAAAATTCCGAAATGTGGACATTCTCACTATAGCAATAGTGGATTTTATTCCATTCATTTCTGCCGTTACTTTACGTTATAGTAACATTACTTCGATCGATTTTAAAATGAGGATTTCCAGCTTCCGCTCTCCTAACGCCCTCTTGATATTGATATGAGTTGTTATGAAAAACGCTGTCAATTGTCTTTTGTATGTTTTCAATTAATAGAACAATATTCATAAAACAAAGTTGACACAATTAATTGTTTTCACAGTAATTTTTATGTATTTGTCTTGATTATTTCCTTATTATCTTTCAAAGAAAAATTGTGTGGTGGATTTGAATTGGATTGAGCTATAGGTAAGTTAACATGGCTATTACACACCTGTAAAGGATCCCAGTTACATTGGTAGTGTAGCATTTACAAATTATTTTCTCATTATTATTCACAAGTGTATTTTCACGGTATCTTCTACTATGTTCTGGGAAAACGAGCCTCTTGAACAAGCAATTCGGATAATGAGGAACAATTCCACTATATTTCACAACGGAGTTGAAATAGTAATAAGGACCGTGCAATGATAGTGGAGACCAATAAAACACTACCTCATAAAAATGATATGGTGGGTAAAATTTATCGGCAGGTTCTTTTTAATTATCATAACGGCGCTAAAATGACGAAATTGTCTTTTTCTATCAATAAAAATGTCGCATCGCCTGACAAATTCCCAACAGAAGGCGACAGATAAAAGCACAAATTCAAAAATTTGTTGCGGAAATTTTCTAGAAGCAGGCCGTAGACATTTTTTAATGATCTGAGTACTGTTCAAAACTTCAGTGAAACAACTTTTTCCATTATAATAATACGAAAATAATTTCGGATGTGGGCGAAACTTTTAATGATATGAATTCCATTAAAACGGAAACTTGTATTATCCTGAATCTACATTTCCTAGTTTTTTTTTTTTAAATTCGAACGAACAAAGATTCTGTTGTTTTCGATGTGGTGATTTTGTCAAAATAAAGAACATTCTGTTTATTTCTATAATACCTACAGATATAAGAAGTGACTATATCCCTTTCTGTGTAAATAAATGGAATATTCTCCTCGAAATTAAAATAGCCATTTCTTGATAAAATACGCGGTTAAAGGTTATTATCTGCGTTTCTCTTTCTACCGCAATTATATATGGTTTTGATGTGACGTCTCTTTGTACCGCAGAACTTCACCTGGGTTAATTATTTCCATTCTGTGTTATTACTGTCTTCCAAACAGAAACTCAAACGGCACGTAAACGTTTTATATACAATTAAATATGCTTAAAAGTAATTACTTTTTGTTTAAAGGTCTGTATCCTGACAATCTAATACCTGAGTACGATCAGTCTGGAACTGAGTCTTTCTCTCTCGTTTTTTTTTATTTTGTATAAACCCTGTATATGTATTAATTTTTTTATTGATTATTTATAATTTGATTGTAACTACGGCTAGCTCTAAATTTTTAGTCGGTGACATAAGAGACTGAAATTGAATGAATCTGAATAAATATTATTAATATTACTAATTTTTAATCAGTTATTTTAATATGAAGAGTTACATATTTAACTTAATTATATAATTCTGATAACAATAAAAAAGATTTCTCAGTTAAATTTGATTGAGTGGGTAATTATTTAATCTAATTTTAGTTTTTTATATATTTCGCTCTTTTCATTGGTAATACTTTTAGCTTATAATTAATCCCACTTATATTATTTAGATTTGTGAATTCTCCGCCTCTCGTCCCATCCTACCAGCAAATAACACAGCTTAGGAACTAAACTACGAATTTAAACAAGAGCTTGACGAACAAAAAGAGAGTTCTCCCAACTTCCTTTCTTATTTATATGTACGTCTATTTTTCCCCAGTGTAACTATCTCATTCTTATAGAAACCATACATATTTAAACAAAGACAAATTTTTCAGTTTTTTCAGAAAATATAAGTATTTTTGATTGATTATGCCTCTCAATTGCATAATTAGTCTTTATTCTGATTTTTCATTAAATATATAATTTATAATTTTTATTGATTCATAATCTATGATCCTAGTAAATAATACAATCAACTTAACTATGTTTTTATAACCTAAATTCTCAATTTAACATATAGAATCCTTTTTATTTATATTTTTTTCACATTAAAAATTACTTTGTTCAATGAGCTCGTTTTGATTATTTGATTATGAACTAATTATTCTATACAAATTTTGTCACAATTCTGACAGCTGCTTGAAGATAAGAAAATACTAATTCTTGTTTTTAAGAATTTGAGAAGTATTACTATTATTTGAAAATAATCAATTTAAATAACTCCAAAAATTAGATACAATATAGAAAATTGAGTTAGTTAAACATATGTCGCACTTTTCGTTGCTTTCCCAGCTGTAATCTGTTATAACATGTGTGCAAATGTTTTAAGGATAATATATAGTATAACAATATGCAATTGTCCTTGAGAATAAATCACTTCGTATTATATGTATAAAAGTTGGGAATTGTGAAATCTCAAACTCCAAGAGAAGTTTCTACTAATAATGGAATTTTGCTACGCGTGCGAGTCATTTGCTACATAACATTAGCCAAATTCCTCATTCACACTTTGGAATTTTACTTGTAATTTCTTTGTTGAAATCCTAAGTTAGCGTTTGAAGTGTTTGCATACAACAATGGAATACATTATATATTCCGATGGTTTCATTTGGTGGTAAAAACAGTGGAAGCATCGTAAAAATGCATGTAATACACTTTTTAAACACATTGAAACCAACGGAGTGAGAGTGAATTTTCATCAGTGACAACTTGATTAGCATGATATTGATTTATTTTACGTGATATATGAATTTATTTCTCCAATTTCTTGATGTCACATTATATAAAATTAAAAATAACATAAGAACAGACTGGTATACAAAATCAACTTGGTCCTCAAGATATTTGAACTTTAATTTACGTCCTGAATTTAGATGCCTAGCTATTCAAAAAGCAAAAACTGCATTGAAAGAAAAGTAAAAACGGAACATCAAAACTTAAAACATTTTTCCTTATTATTTGTAAAAGGACTTTCAAAACTACTATCAAATTATTTTAATAAATATATTAGTACATAATACGTTATTTTTCACTAAACTAGAATCTAAAACATTAAAAAACTAAAGAAGTAATATTATATATCAAGTGCTTATGTCACTAATTGTGACTCTGTCTTCATAGGGCAGACCTCCCAATATTTATAAAATAGACTAAAATGTCATCAATACCATAAAAAACTAAAACTTCATTAACGAACCATGAAATATCAAAAAAGCATAAATTCGATTAGAGAGATTGAGAAATTCTTGGAACGGAGTGTAATACACGAAAAAGAGAATTTTTAGAAATGGTTCACATATTTTGATAAAGTCTGAAGTTAAGTCGAAACGTCAATTTTTCATCAATCTTTCAAAAATTTTAAGACGGAGAAGATCTAAAATCGAGAACATTTATACGGTCTTAGTTTTTTGAAATTGCTACACAAGTTTGTAATTATATTTCTGGTCTAACAATGGAATGAAAATGAATTGTCATGATTTAATTAAAGGTTAATTGCTTTGTGAAAGAATATTCGCATTAGACTTTTCCGTGTGTTTGAATAAATCTTCCACATTCAACACAAGTACATATATCTCTCGAATATATTTTGGCTTCCTCTGGCGTTGAAAATTCTTGATCCTCGTAGATTGTTTTTATTGTGTAGGAAAGAAGAAGTCAATTAGTGTTAAATCAGTGTTGTATGGTAAATGGTCTATGAACTTTATCTTTTAGAAGGTTGGTATAGATGTTATATGGTATTTTACATTATTTACGTGAATTTTCTTAATGTACCAGTTGATGCAAACCTTTTTTTGAGTATTAGCTCGATTATGCCGTGCAATTTAGTATCATATGGTAGCGAGCCTGATTTTCAAAGTTGCCCCAATCTCATATATGACGATCTTATTCATTCAGTTCAATATTTCAATCGATATTCTTAAACATAATTATTTATTGCGTTAAAGATTTCATTCTGGAGAAAATATCAGCTAGGTTTGAATCAAATATACCAATATTTCATAGCGTTTTGAAATGAAAATTCATTTATTGTGCGAAGTTTATTAATAAACAACATTTATGTTTAATATTTGCATGAAAGTTTTCACGGATTGATTCAATTGTTTCTAAGTACATTTTCCAACTAAATGTGAACAAAACCAACTGCACTCAAATGGTCAAATGTTGTGGTTGAGTTTATGTTCAACAATATAAAGTTTACACCGAAAATATCATTAATAGTCAGAAAGAATTAGTGTTTCTGGAAATATGAATAGAAACTCTCCTATATATTTACGAAACTATTATGAAAGGAGAATCTAACTAGGCAGATTTCACGCAAAGCAATTGTATAATGACTAAGAATTTCAATATGTAATATAAAAATTTTTGAATAAATTTCAAAAGTGGCAGTTTTTGATCAGAAACTATCTTGAGAAACTGCATAGACGGTAAACGAGTTTTCGTCTGTGGGGTGTACCAGTAGCGACTCGTGATAAAAAATTTCAGGTTTTTCACAACTTTTCAAACAAAACTTGCTTCTTAAAAGTTTTTGTCAAATTTTCATTAATATCGACTTCTGTACTAAGATAATGGATTGCTGCCATAGTTGACAGACAAGCAAAATGTGAATTATCAAACACTTCTAAGGTATTCCTCGTGATACATTTAGATTCAGTCGACGAAACCTGCCAGGCCTTCATCATGTCCTCAGAGACCAATGTTCCTTAAAAATCAATAAAGAATCTATAATTTTCAACAATATATAACTACTCGTATATTCAGAGACACATATTTATTATGCCTCTTTATATTTGTAAATTTGATGTTTTTCGCTTTCAAACTTATATATACTGTAGATCAGTTACCCCTTTTTCCCTCCAAAATCCATTTCCACAAAAGAGTAAACAGGAAAAATTATTGAATAAATTTTTTTTAATAACAAATCAGATACTTTTTGACATCAATTTCTATATAGTTTTTTATACATGGGAAATTAAAGTAAATGTGCTATCCAGAATTATTCCCCGATACCTCGTTACATTTATAATGTATGTTATCGAAAGAGCACGTAGAGCACGTTCGTGTATCTCAGAGGATTAATAACACTGCAACAGTTTAAATCGTAAGATAGGTGGAGTATTTAACTGATAGACTTCACTGAGCGCTGACATTTTTATGAAAATATTACAAAGCGACTGCAGGGTATTAGTCATTTTTTTTTGGATAAGTGATAGAAAATGTTTTAGTTTATATATTATTATCAAAAGTATAAAATTATTATTTTTTAATTCTTAATTAATTGAGAGCTTTCAAGCGCTTAGGCACTAGCCCCTGGAATGTATACAGATTTTTATTAACGCTACATTAACATAAATAATTTATTCATTTCTATTGAAAAGTTGAAACAAAATTAGGTTTTTTCCCAATACTTTTATATCGGATTATGTTTTATTTCAACTCCCTACTTTCATATATTAATGTATGTAAGATGAAAAAATTGCACGAAAATGTACTTACAGCGTCGTTGTGGTTCCAGAAAATGAAGGCCGGCGGCTCGGGACTATGTCTAACGACGCAGGTGAGGTTGATAGTGCTCCCCCGATCAATGAATAGCTCAGGCCCGCCCACGATTTCTGTATCAGGTTCTGAAATATTAACAATCGTACAAAATTAGTTTCAGGATAGTTTAAATAGTAGGTTAAAATTCGTGGAAAAACTGAAAAATCTTTTCAACAATAATAATATGTCTCCAATATACTATTTAGTAGTAGTTCTGCTATTATTAAATATAACATACAATCCCATACAATTCCAATCAAAGGAGTGGAGTCTCGATCAGAATGTTAATACTTTAACTTTATTCACAACAGGTGGCAGCTACGTTTGCTTAAGTTCCGGATTCTTATTGAAATTAATCAATTTATCTAGGAAAAGAAGAAGCATCGCATCATATCCTTGAATTGCTCGTTAAATATCGATGTAGTTGATTCAACAATATATTTTTCATTTTCAATATTCTGTCCAATTATTTGCATCCCCGCTGGCTAAATCCAGATACATAGGAAGCAATTTAATTTGAAAGTCGTAGAACAATTCAAGTTTGCTCGTATTTAAGTATTTTTATTCTATTTTGAACAGATTTTCAGTAATTTGATCAATTAATACACTCTTTAGACGTAAATAATGAAATTAACTGATTCTGTTTGAGAATAAAACTGAATGATGAGGTTGTCTCAATTCTCAATTTATATCCTTTCCACATCTCAGTATCATGAATAAAATTCAAGTTCTTTCGAGCTCATTAAAAATACCCGCTATAGTTCTAGATTAATTTATAGTCCTTAGGGGCATTACGAGATACAATTCAAATTAGCGTCCACATATGACACGTGTTTTGGGGTTTGACATTAATATGCTTTTTAATTGCTGTGTTGTAAAACCTAATAGTCGAAGAAACAAGCCATTTTATTCGGTCATTTGAGTAAAAACACCGCACACTCTAAATTTCAACTACTTTGTTTCTCATTATTAATAACATCAAGCTTTTTTGATTATTGCCATAAATATAATTAAATTTAATATAATGAAATGAGAATAAAATCAAAAGCAAAATTAGTCTTGTCAAAATCAAATTATGAAAATACATTTTCAAATTCTGCTTGGATGCTAATGAAATGAAAATAAGTCTCATTTACCTGGTATTATTTTTCAAAGTAAAACAACAAAACAATCCAGGAGAAAAAGTTGAAGAGTAAAAATAATTATTCATATTTTTTGTCGGCAGAAATCTGCTATACAACGTTGAAAAATATCCTTGCTTTAATTTTCTTTAATTATAATATTCATAATCAGCATGCAACATTTCAGCTACAATATCAAAATGTAATTTGTAGCATTACTAACCTTTCAAGGATAAACTGTTTGAATTATGTCCTGATATGTAATTAGCTAAGAAATCTAGAAAGCAATACTGCAATTATTCATCTATTCAACATGATTCTACAATTGTGTGCTAGCTTCTGGAACAACTTTCGACGTTTTGCAGTTGATGAAAACATTTGCTACCGTCAACTTCAAGTTATTCTATGACAAGTTACTTACAGTATCGGAAACTTGATTGATGTTATCGATGGGAACTATTTTTTGTCTTTGTTATACAAAAATCTAGATTATTGTACTACAATAATGCAAATATTCCTGATATCCTCTTTCAATGCAGCTATCTGACCAAAATTTGCGTTGTTATCTCTAAATTACAAGAAGTTGTCATTTCCAGTGGAAAAAATCTTGGACAATCCTTACGTTCATTCTATTCATTATCTATTTTCCAGAACCTCATTCACATAAATATCAATTATCTCACTATTTTTAATGAGATTTTGATAAAGTCCATAACAGGAAATTCTTTCACTTTTATTCAGGAAATATGACTTGAGTGGCTGAAGCATTTGTAACAATCTTTATATGGCTGATATGTATTTCTTTGAAATTAATGTATTATTCTGAGCGGCAAAGAGTCGACTCGCGTGCGCTTAGCCTCTCTAGAAGATTGCTCGTTTGTGAGATGTAAAAAGTCAGACAAGCCAGACACGCAATCAAAAAGCGTAACTATGTCCGGCTTCATCCAGACATCTGGAAACGCTACTTACAACCAATATATTTTTACCGAAAAGGTCAATATTTTCCATGAGCAATGAATGAAAAATCCGTGTATTCCCCAAGCATTGTTTTACAACCAGAAAAAGACCATTAAGGTAAAGTATTATGACCACTTTTCTCCTGGAAAATAAATCATCATAGACGCGGGCATAAAAGAGGCAGTATGCTAAATGCTGAGAACGTCCAGGAGAGAAGCTTGCGCCAGTAAAAAGGAAATCGTTATGAAAAATCGCAACATTTAATAGATTTATCTGTTTACACCTATTTTCCATAGAAATTTGGAAAAGAAAAATGAGTGGCGCGTCTTCCTAGAATGGAACAAAGTCAAAAACGAATTGATGAGCTGTCTAAGTGAAAAAAAAATACTTTTTGTATTGGTTCGTGATTATGAATGGAATCTGGATGCATTAATACATATCTGGGCCAAAATGATAATCATTTGAGTGAATTGGATCTGGTTAAAGTCATCAGAAACCAGCAAAAATAACTGGCAAGCTAAAGATCTATATATTTCGTCAATTTCTTATCTCTTAGTGCGTTTATATATGTTTTTATTTCTAAATCGTCTTGATTTTAGGTCTCTCCTGTTTTAGAATTATTTTTCTTCATAATTTTTGAAAAACAGTTAAAAATTTGCTAAAATATTTTGATAAAGACTGAAAGTGGTCGAAACCACACACACTAAATTTTTATCTGTCTTTTTTTATCCAAAAATTATCAAAAACAACTAATTTAAAAATAGTAGAGACGTAAAAGACGATTTAGAAACATAAAGATCTCTATATTTGGAGATTCCCTTGGCATATTGTTTTGGATATCCGTCCCATATGGAAGGGAAATCATTTTATTACATAAGCCGATAAAAACTATGGTCGAATTCAATGAATTGGATTTGCATCCGCGTCCACCGTTTTCGTCAGACATGGCCTCAAGCAACTTTTGGCTCAAGCTTACAGATTTAGACGAAAAAAGTATCAATTATAGTATCATTATTGTGAGTTCTTCAGCACTGAAACCTTACTTCCAGCATTTTGAGATGTTTTTCATAATGAAGATTTGGCTTTTTATATAAACTGCAATTTTTTAAAACAAGATAATTTTGATATTAATAAGTTAAATACCAAATTACACTTGATTCACTTAAAGCTTCTTCCTTCTACTTTTGTGATAAATTTTTTGTAGTCCAATTTTTTTGTTATATGATTTAATATCTCTATGACCAATTTCAGCACTAATATTCATGAAAAAGTGATAACGTACAAAATTCCCATTTCTCTGGATTTCCCAGCGGTATTATCAATGTTTTTTATGTCCAAAAGTAACGAAGTTATAAGCCTTAGAATTTTGGTGTCTTCCTAACATTTACGAATTTTATGGCAGAGTTTTACATAAAAACGTTTCATATTATTGGCCTACTAAATGAAACTATATTGTAACTCATGTCCTATGTGGAGAGTTATAATTCAACATGTAAACTCATAATGACAATTTGATGTTCATTCACTTTAATGTTTACTACTTGAAAATACTACCTTGCGTTTAGAAACCTTAAATTTCGTCTTGCTTGAAATTCTCAGAAGATATTAAAACCATTACAAAATACTTCGTTCCTGGAAATAACGAGAAAGTTACAGCCCAATGAACTCCCATTATAGGCGCATAAATTAAAAATCAGGCTGTCAACACATAACATATAACGATTTAGTTTATAGCCTACAACGTTCCATAAAATTTACAGCAGCTATAAATATTCGTATAATTGACATTCAAGGTGATACGCTTCTAACCATTTTTAACTGCAAAATGTACTTGAATCGACATAAAACTAATTAGCATTCTCCAAAGTCGGACTTTTCGTATTGTGGATTTCAAACTATCCATCTCACAATTAACTCAAGTTATTAGCAATTGTATACAATCATATATTACGTACTATGTGAGAAAAATCTCAAACAGTTCGATTTTTGTTCTAAGATTGACAATTTACAGTATGAAAATATTATCCCTCTCGAACACCGCCTCTGAATTATAAGCACCACTCGAAAATTATAAATAAGAAAGGTTGTCTTTTCAGCAATATAAAGTTTTTCTAAATTTAGTGCAATTTTAACTGAAAAATACAAATTTTTGATAGATTTTTAAACGCGAGAATTGATGTTTTGGAAAAAAATTATTTGAAGTTACCATTCCAGGTGTTGAATTCAATATTTTATTGCTCTTAGAGACTATAGAACCTGCTACATAATTAAATTTCCTTGGTTTAAACGTCTGCATCGTAAATATTATATTTTGAATTCCTATTTTCCCTCATTACTCCATTTCCTGAGGGTATAATTAAAATACTATATTTAGGAAGTGCTATTGTTTTGTCACTGACTCTAATTATAATTATACAGTTGGGTACAATACGATAAACATCTAAATTTCAGATAAAATCTCTTAATTCAACCACGTACTTCAGTTAACATTGCTGTAAATATTAATCTCAGTACCCACTAGAAGTACATGAAGTATAGAGTATTTAATCCATCGAAACTCATTATTTTCTTCATAAATTTTATGGTATTTTACGTTATTATATACATCCGTCATTATAAAAAGGTATCAATAGAATTATAAAATGAATAAAAAGAAAATAGATTATCTTTTCCATTCGAGAGTAACGAAGAAATAAGATGTTTTTATTTTACCCAGTCATAATCCTATTTTTAATAGCCTTTTACATAAAAATTGCCTTCTTTCTCATCAAAATAGGCATTTACGTGTGAAATAACGTCCTCGTCTGATGAAAATTTCTTTCTTGTAAGTGGAAGTTCACAGAAAGAAACAAGAAAATGTCGCTGGAGAGGTGTAACAAGATGTCTTCGTCTTCTAGATATGTTGAGTGGAAAATCCTTCTCTTCTAAGTCATTATATTTTTCATAGTTTAAGTTTATTACAATTTGAGAGTGTAACTTTTCTTTTTAAATATCATGAGTTGAACATGTTGTCAACCTTGTAAAAAAAGTTTTTTAATATTTTCTAAATAAAAGTTTTCGAGCTACAAGTCATGAAAACATAAACATATAATTCCAAATTTCTAATTCAAATAAAAGACAATCCTTCTAATATCAATTATTCTCCCAAATACAACAGTTCTTTTTTGGAGCAGGTTCGACAACTGCAGGATTCATGTACAGTCATGAATTAATTTAAAAAAATATTGACTTATTTTGCTTAAATCGTTTCAACGCTTGTGCAAATATATTTCTTTACGCTCGTAAAATATCATCTTCAAACATGAAATATCATCCTCATAGTCTATGGGGTACTAATCAAATTCCGAATCCGAATTTCTATATGAATCTGGATTTACTTGTAAGAACATTCTCTATGACTGTACAAGCTACCATTTATCAATTTCGCTATAAAGGCGCTATATGAATATTCTCAACACCGAACGTTGCCTTGAAGTGCCATAAACTTCACCTTCATGTGTCTACGAAATTTAATATTTGAAGTTCGGTATAAAAATTAATCAATTAACCGTTCCATTAGCTCACCTCTGTAGTTTCAAAGGATGTCGTTTGATTATCAGTGTTTCCCGATAATTGATTTACCCAAACAATAAAAATCAATTTACACTCGACAAATTGTTTCCATATTCCATCAATTTATTTTTCTGTGTTTAGTGTAAACAATGGGACAAAAGATTCTTAGATATATTTTTACTTTGATATGAAAAGACAATGTCTGGGCAATATAATTCAATAAATGCAATCAAAGTTTAATTAAATTCCTTAATTTTTCAAGACAGTTATATATAAATATAAGCTTCAATTATAATAATTCATTTATACACTTTTTAATCAATTAACTTCGTATCCACCACTAATCTTCAATATTTTTAGGAATTATTTAATTATTTTTCTGCCACAAGAAGTTGACGAAAGCTGGTTTATTATCACAGCTAATACTATTTTATATTGATTACAGCTCTAAATAACTCCATGTATATTTAAACGCACCATTCACACCAAGCGCTGATCCAGGCGTGGTCATGGGAGTCATGGGGTCTGTCCCCCCCTAAACCCTAATTAATGAACTTGGTTTTTTGTTTTTCACAAAAAGGCGTAAGTAGGGTTATGTGAAAGTACGAATTATTTTACACCGTGGAAAAATACCCCCAAATATTTCGAATATCAAAACATTACCTAATAAAACAAAAAGAAATGCTCAGGAAATTCAAGACGAAGAAATAGAAGAATCTGACATAAACGAAGCGGTAGTCGGTCTAGGGCTCTATGGGTAAACGACTTAGGAGTTGGTCTAGTCTAAAGAATCAAATGTCTAGTAAACTAGTAAACTTAATAATCGACTCACCCGAAGAGTCGGTCGGTTTTCGGGATAGACAAGGAAGTTGAGCTAGCGAGGGAAAGCAAGAAGAGATCTTTTGGAATCGTACGAAAGAGCGCTCTTTTAGATGAATGATTCGAAAGAATCGATTTTCGATTCACTTGCCCACCTTTGGCCCCCCACTACGGGACTTAGTCTCACCTCGGCATTCCAGATCCTACTCTAGAGTTGTTATATTTTGTATGTAAAATGCCATGCCTTTGGGGGAAGACTCGTTTTAATACCAATGACCCCCCTTTTATCAAGACACTTTATCCGCCTTTGATTCACACAAATTATCAAATCAACGGATTCTTCTTTTTACCAAACCGCTTTCTTTTTCCTAAAGAATCAGTAACTGTCTTATTAAATGGGTTTAATATTAGAATTGGTTTTCTTTTATGCATTGTTATAACAGTACCTCCTTCGTTTATTATATGATCCAACAACAAAATTGTATCTACTCTAGCCCGTGTTATTTTAAGTTAAGTTTCACTTGAATGGTCTTATTATTGAGGTAACACTTCCGCTAATTGGAGTTGATATGTCTTCTCTATGTTGTTTGGATCTTACCTTAGTTACTTCTAGCGAATTAGCTTACAAATTTGGTGATCCACCTTGTTTTGCGCAGTTGATAGCATGCTGTAATTCTGTGAATAAATATTTTGTACATTTGCCATTATCTTCTTTGAAACCATATAATATCTTTACATACTTCTACTATGAGTAGAGTCCCTCAAAGAGGATATTATGTGGCTTCTAAAATATGTTAACTCCTCTTCTTTATTAATTTACAGGGTAATTTGGGAAATTGACCATAAATTTTAATTGGCTGGTTTTATGAATTTTTCATTATGAAGTACATTACGATCAAGCATTCAACTGGTACTAAACAAACTCACAAATTCTAGCACAGGATTTGGGAAAATCAATTTTGGGATTAGTATTAAATATTGCATTCTGTATAATGTTTTTTTAATACAACTAATGATTTCATTAATCAGCAGTGAAAACTACATATACGAGAAAGTTCAAACATTGAACAACCATCATGAGGCCTCACCAATTAAGGTATTAATTCACACAAATAATATAAATTTTAAGTATTTTGTTGGCCTCCATCTGTGAATAGTATTCATGTACAGCAATGGTCGATGATTCCATCTATCAACAAAATTCAAATCGATGGATTTCATTCCTAGGATGTGGTCGCTGAACCATTTAATTATGATGTTATTTTTTTGTGAGACTCTATTTACTTTTCTTTGGGTAACATTGAGCTCTCGACTTTTTCATCTAATTCTTATTGTAGAGTTCGTGGGAGTTTGAGGATCTATTTTAACAGCAGCACTACCATTACCGTTACAGAACCCATAAACAAAAATGAGGTCGGCATATTCTATGTCGAAGGGGTATAAAATATCAAGAATCGTCAAACGTTCAACTTCTAAAACTTTTTATATTTGCTCGCATTTCCATTTGGTACTGTAGAGACAATGAATTATCATGATATAATTCTAATTACATACCAACAACATTTATTAACACATACATGAGGTTTGACTTCCAATTAATTTAATTTATTATTTATCAAAAATTATTCCTCAATGCGATTTGTGTCTGAAAAGATAATAGAAAGACACACTAAATATATAGTTGAATTTATACATACATATAGATTGTGTTGTGAAGCTCTCCATTGTTCAAGCTTTGTATCTGGTTATATTATTTCAATTTCAAATAATTTCCATGTTAAATATGAGCGATGCAATATAAACATTAACATCAAGTTAAAATTATTCTCACATTAATGAAGTTGAGGTTCAGAACCAGAAATAAGTTCTGATAAGACTAATATATGAAACTTTGTACTTACCAATAACGGTAAGATGGATGAAATGCGATAAATGCGGCGTAGATGAGACTTGGCATTCATATACACCGGAATCTCTATGTTGAGGATACTTGATTTGAAGCGTCCAATCTTCAGAATGGGGCTGATGGATGGCCCTGAATCTCTGATCGCTTGTATATGTATATCGACCGACTGTGAGGAGATGCACGTCTCTATGTCTCACCCACGACACCTGCGGAGACATCTGCAAGTAACATTTCGTTCTGTTGCCTAATGAAACAAGCAAGTGATGGAGAGCGAAGCTGTAAGTGATTGATTATAGCATGCTGTGATTTGTTTGAAATAGTTTTTCATAGTTTCGATTAAATTTTGATGAATTTGTCGAAAAAAAAAACCAGAAATTTATTTTTCCTACGACCGTGCGTTTTAACCCATTTTCGCGCACGCATTTTAGTTTTGAAAGTGTCACTTTCCCGCACTAGCGCACTATGCAAATTTTGACTTTATTAGATAGTTTTTCACTTCTGAGATTATAACTATTGTTATTACAGGTAAATAAATATTTACAAAATAGTCCATCAAATAAAAATTAAACCTTTTCTAGTTTTTTGTAGCATTTTTAATTTTTTGAAAATATAACCATGTAATTGTTACTAGAACGTCAAAGTTGTTCAAAACGTCATAGAAGTGTCCGAATAAGTGCAATCTTCTAAATTAAACAACATTAAACCAAAACCGATACAATAATATTAATGGATTTATCCGACGAAGAACTTCCCGAAGCCATTTTGAAGGCTGCAAATGAAACTAATTCCGAGCTGTTACCTGCCAAATGACTTAAAACCGTTGCCGTCATCGTCATCTTTATGCGACCTGCAACCGATGCCATACTCATCGACGTCATCTACCCTCCAGTTGAAACCAAATAACTCCACTGGACCGGCAATTTTTACTAGTCTACAGAATACAACAAATTGTGTTTTCAATATTAATATTTATAATAATCAGTAGTTTTTAGTTAAAGTTTTGTATATTATTATGTTTGTTGGAATAAAATAATTTTAGAAAAATGGGTTGGTATACTTTTTTGTATATACGGTCGTAAAAAAAATAATGTTCCTAACTCATGCGTAAAGTGTCTCTTCCGCACTTGACCGCTTGCCCGAACGACGCGGGACAACTGCAGTCGCGTGCGGAAAAGTTTCACTTTCCGCACGTGTTAGGAAAATAACTATTTTCCATGAAGATTAGAACGTTGGACAATTTATTTCTGTTGATAGGTAAAAAAATGTCACTTTTTATGGAGAAATTACTTGGGGAAAATCACGTAAGCAGAAGTAGATATCCAATTATAGGATATTCTATTATTCAATGAAATTACACTTCCTTTATATCGAAAGTAAAATTATTAAATAAGCATAGCATGAATGTCACGTTTCTTAAACTAATCAGTGATATGTATATGAGTTTCACCAACAACCTTATTGATACATTTTCTATTATGATATGCATAAAACAGGCGGCGTTCCATTACTCCTGCTGAACGAATGGTTATGTACATTCGGAAAAATTTAACATATTTTTCAACTACAAATCTGTTGTTTATATCATTCTTTATTTCCTTGAGATTCACATTTAATAACATTACTGAATTCAATATCATCTAATTTCATCTGGCTGATTTCATCAATTCGATTAGCTACTGCAATCCCAAATAAAACAACAACCTTGGCCATTAAGCAAACTTCATAGAGGGCATTATTTGAAAGATCACTAATTTGTGTTGCTTTATTGGGCTTGTAACCTTTTCCATTTTGTTCCAGAAATGTAATTAGTTTGAAATATTTTGGAATGTCTACATTATTATAGGATAGTAACTTACTGAATAATTCGAAAACACTGTTGATAGCTTTTGTTGTTGGACCATTTCGAAAAATGACCCAATAACATCTTTCATTCCATGAATCCTGAACACGCAGTTTCGTAAATTTTTCGCGATAGCTAGCAATAATTTTTTCGACGTTACTTTGGCTACTTCTACTAATTCCGGTGGAGTCAAAGAAAACTCGAAATCAAATATTTTTCACTTTATAGTATCAACAATAGCTTTTAAACAACCACCAAGTTCACAATTTTGCTATTTGCTATAATTCCAACATAGCCTACACATTTCAAAACTCAAATTTCCCATATGATTTCTCATTATTTAATCATCGCTTTTCTTATCACAGAAAATACTAGATTTTAGTTTTCGGTTTTTTGTATCTCGATTCGCAGCTCACTCTCTAACTAAAATGTAGTAATTTTTTCCCTTGTCTATTAAAAAACTATTACGTTTTCTTTTAATAATTGAATCAATCTATTTATCAACATTTCTCCGATGGAGTTCATGGTTTCTATTGAAAAACTTGAATTTATATTTGTGAGGTTATGGTTCACCATTCCCTCTAATCAATCCAAGGTCTGTCTTGATAAAATAAGAATTTGTAAAGACAAGAGAAACAGCTTCAATAGGATGTAAAATATCAGTGAATTATCAAAGCGAGTTTAAAAATATTTTATTTTGATAGCGACAGTGAATTGTATAGTTGAAATAAGCAGTTTGGTATGAAGCTGTTCTTGCTTATAATTGTGTCTCATATTTACAAAATGAATTGTTAGAAGTTTATAGATACAATTTTTCATATTTACTTTGTGGATTGATACCCAAGTAATGGCGTTATAAGACTCAATTTTTGACAAATAGAGTCATTTGATTAAACATTCATTATAATTCCAGGACAACCCAAATTGCGAATGTTTCGAAACAATGTTCATTGTGAGATGTACAGACTAAGACAATGTTTCTTGCAGATCTTGTCGTTCGTTTTCGTCCTTTTAATGCTGCTCCAACAGTCATGATTGAACATGCCATTGAACAATTCAGTACTATTTTTAACTCTCTGGTGTTCTAATCACTTTTCCTCTATTCCAGTCTGTCGACAAATCTTAGCTGTTTCATTCTCCTTCTCAATTTTGAGGAGATTTGTTCACTCTCACAATAGCATTTCAATGGATAATGTCTGAGTATGTCTTGGACACAGAATGTGTGGAAAATGTTCCCACAGAAGAACAGAAGAATTATATTTATACCGTCTCTAGTGAGCACTAGATGATATTTTGCAAAATGTTGTTCTAATAATCATACAAATATGAATAAGGGGTATCATCTAACGTCATTTTCCAGCCATACTGGATGTCCAGTAAAGCAAATCAAACACATTAGTATCTTTGAAAACTTAAAATACTGTGCCATATCAGTAACAATTTTTCAGATGAAATATCCTATATTTTATTGCATACTAGCTGACCCGACCGACTTCGTCCTGTCAAAAAGATTTGTAATGTGGCAGTTTTTGTGCCTACGTATTTTAAAAAATTCTCCTGAACAGAACCGTCACCCTGGTGATAGGGCGTTGTGAATAAAAAATAATTAAATAAAACATATATAAGGATTTAAAAGTAAGTAATCGCTTTATTGTTAATCATGTGAATCATAAATAATAATTATTATTATCATTGTAGTGCTTTGTGGTATACGATGTTTTTTGTTTGATTACCTGGCGCATAGATAAACAAATCTGATGGTTTTCCAACACGGGAACAGGCAACATACAATTGACCATGTGAGAAACATGGGTTTTCTAGATTAATACCACAAACACTTAATGATTGCCCCTGGGACTTGTTTATAGTCATAGCAAAAGCAAGCCGCACTGGAAACTGTAGTCGTTTAAACTCAAATGGCACATCAGTCGGAATCATTGGGATGCGCGGTATGAGAACATCTTCTCCTTTATACTTTCCTTTGAGTATAGTTGCTTCTATCACATTGTTTAGTAATTTTTTTATCGCTAACCGTGTACCGTTGCAAAGACGCGGTTGGTTGATATTTCGCAACATTATAACCACCGATCCGACCTTTAATTGAAGATTGTGAGGTGGCAATCCTGGCAAATCCAGGGAGTTTAAAAATTCCGGTGGATAGTTGACTACATCATCTTGATTAGTAGCCGAATCAACTGATTTATATATCCTCAATTCGCCTGTAATTTGTTCTTGAATTTTGAAATTTAATTCATTTACATCTATGTTTTTTGTAGCCAGTATAGCTCGTTCGCTCAACCAATCATGGTTTCTGTAATTTTGAGAAACATCTGGAAACACCTTCTGAATAAGTTCATCTTTTGATTGAGTTAACTGACAAAAACTTTGAGGAAAGTTAATGCAGCCAGTCAACATGTCTATAGGTAATTTGCCATTACCAATGTCAATGAGTTGTTTAGAGAATATGTTTCCAGATTGGTCATTTTGGAACTCGACACGCATATTCTTGCTTAAATGAAGTACTTTGACATGTTTCCACAAATTGGAGGACTTTAGACATGCATTGAGTTCATCAGCTGGCGTTGATCGTGGAATCACTGGCAATGTTTGACGAAAATCTCCTGCTAATAAAATCATTGCACCACCAAATCGGTTATTATTGCTCCGTAGATCTTTTAAGGTTCTGTCTAAAGCCTCCAAAGATTTTTTATGTGCCATCGTGCATTCATCCCAAACAATCAATTTACATTGCTGCAAAACCTTTGCCATTGCAGAGTTCTTCGAAACGTTACAGGTTGGAGTTTTATTGCTTTGCATATTTAATGGCAATTTTAGTGCTGAATGGGCTGTTCGACCACCTTCAAGCAAAGTTGCTGCGATTCCCGACGAAGCGAGTGCAAGTGCAATTTTATTTTGTGAGCGAATTGTTGCTAATATTAATGAAATCAAAAAAGTTTTTCCTGTACCACCAGGTGCATCTAAGAAGTAAATTCCTCCAGTTTCATCATTTGTTACAAAATATCATCACACATATAATCTTTGTACTTGATCCACAAATCAATTGGGTTTGATGGGAAGCATGTAGATATGATTATAGAAAACAATGTTCGTATTTGATGAGCGTGTGATGATATTACAGCATCATTGAGAGTTTGATCCCAATGAGCGTCATTTTCAAGTAATTGCAAACGTTGACAGGCTTCTCTGTAGGATCCACACAATTCACCATCAACAGTTCGTAACTGTTGGAATGATGTTGCGCCACGTACATTGACTAATAGCAGTCGTAAATAAAAACATTCATCATTGCTTGGATGTACTGAATAAATCCGGCCAATCGCATCGGTGGAATATACATCTGTATATCCTGGAACTGGTTTTCCTTGTTTCCGTCGTATAAATCTCCTTGAGGATTGATTCCAGGTATAATATTTTGGCATTTCAGAATATAGCAATGTTTGTGCGAAATCATCGTTTTGGCATGTCTCAAAAAAACTGGTTAATGTAGTAGATGGTGGCTGAGCAGCTCTTTGTACTGCGTTCTGTGTTGTAAAATACAATCTTTGTCCATTTTCTAAATGCACAGCTAAGTGAACAACAGAAGGGTGTCTCTCATGAATAGGAAAAGAAAATATTCCCCAAACTGCTTCATTACTACTGACATAGCGGCCCATTTGGTATTGGGTAACTTCATCATTGGAATTCTCTGCACCAATTCCAATCACAGCCATATCACTCCCTTTGGTTACATATTTGCAAATGTATTTAATTGATTTCACTGAATGGCAAGATTCAACGTTGATGTGTGCTTTGAATGTCTTTGATAAAATGGGTGAATATGGAACAATCCAACGATTATCTATTTCAATATCTTGTTGATTTAATTTGACAATTGTTGATTTTCCATTGTCTGCTGTCGACCTGCGACGATACAATGGATAACCGTCATTACCAGTAATTGTTTCCGATATTAATGTCCGTGGATATCGTTTTGAACATTTACCATCCATCATACACGGTGAATTTTGATTAAGAGTTCCACAGGGACCATGTATCATGTGTTTGATAACTACCTCATGTAATCCAGGATCTACTTGTACATCAGGGACTTCAGCTGATATCACTGCATCAACTTCATTTGGCCTTATCTTTTCAACCAACCAAATCAAAATGTGTGCATGTGGCAATCCTCGTTTCTGCCACTCCACAGAATACATCCAGCAGCGTGTCTCACCAAACACATTATGTTTTACGATGAAATCCATTAATGATTTCAACTTTTGTCTAAAGACTCTGGCTGTAATATCATGACGATCAATGGGTGATTGCCCAGAGAATAACTCCTGCTTGATTTCTATCCATTGCGGATTGCATGTAAATGTGATGAACAAATCTGCTGTACCATAATGACGAACATACGACATGGCATCTTGAGCATATTCGTGCATATGCCGAGGGCTTCCGATGTATGTTGCTGGAAGAATAGTCATCCGACCGACATTCTGTGCATTTCCATCAGTATTAATCGCATCTCGAAGGTGAATATACTCTTCAGATCGGAGTTTGGTTTGATTCAACCTGATGAATGTTAATCTCTCCGTTTCAATTTTAACATACATGTCAACAACATATTTGTGATATAATCGCCGACATTTCAATATGTGATTATCTTCATTTTCCCGAATCATTAGGCGGTATGAATAATAGTTCATTGAACTGACTTTTTTGTTGCTTTCAGAACCTGTAAATAGATTTTGTTTTAATAACATTCAAATATAAAATTAAAATACATAATATAATGACTGAAATATTATCGCCATAGCTAAACTAATATTTTAGTTACCTGTAATGGGATTTATCATTTTTGTTGAGAAATCGTAGCCATCTTCACCTTGCCAAAATATAATGGGATATTGCAGTGCATCATATGAGCGGTGTGTTTCCTTTATACGTTGTAATTGATCATTCCGACGATGTAAAACAATATCACGGGATTCCAAGTTTTCTCCAACTACAACGATAGCAACTTCATCAATAGTTGGTGCATTAAAAAGTCTTGTATGTTGACCTGCAGGTGTTTTATCAGCTCTGATTACAATTTTGTGATTATCGGATAGCATCAGATCCAGGGCAGTTTTAAACAATATAATCAATTGATTGTGTTGATGAAATAAAGTTTGTAATTGTTCTATAATAGACCTCTTTACTAAATTGTTATGTGCACAACGCAGATCAATTTCTTGTGGTGAATTGCCCATAAAATAAATTTGCAGGAATTTGTTGTCGCTATCTGACACTGGTAACAGTGAACCTGATCTGTGATATATTTGCCCTTGTATCTGTAAATAAGAAAAATATTATGGTGTGGTATAAATTAATGGATTGTCAGTGACCAAACTTAAATAATATTTGATCTTAAAAAGTATATATTTAGTTTTAACTAATATCTATCAAATATATAAAATATAATAAAAGTGTCACTGAAACTGAATCACCATATAATATGATGACTAAGTGATATATTTCGTAATGATTAAGAAATTGAAGATAAGTGACACATCTTAACTTTCGTGACAGAAAATTTTGTTCGCTAAAATAATTATGAGTAACTGCTATAATACACACCTTGAAAGTTGGCATAAAATTTTCCCGAACTACATTTGTTGCCCCAAATGAAGTCATTTGAAAGCAATTGTTATATTGTTGGATATGTGTCAAAAAGTGTATAGAATCTGTTCCTATTCCTGAAACCAATGAGTACAATGGTTCTGGTGGTGGATCCAATGGTATCAATTTCACTTTACCATTTGCGCAACACAATCCATTGGCTTCGTTTTTGTATTTTAATGCCTTACAGTGTGAGCAAACCGAGTTCATAGAACCAATAACAACACATTGGTAGTTACTGTAGTCAATTGATACATCGTAACTGAAAGCAGCTCGATTCAAACTTGCGCGATTATTAGTTGAATGTCGCGCTCGCGCTTCACGCGTTTGTGATATCCGAATTCTTTCACGTTCATTTCCGTCGTCACGTTCTTGTGCAGTACGATTAGATCGGTAATTAGCTTTTTTTTTTTAATTTGATATGACTTGAAGTCAAATTCTTTTAAGCCGTACGAATTGTTTTTGTTTGGATATTAAAAATAATAAAACACTGTTACTAACGCGATTTTTGTTTGACTGATGTAATGACGTGGAAACTGCTGCATTTTATCTCGCGTGCCGAAACTAATACAAAAGAAACGCGAGTTTCGGAACGCGACATTAAACTCCTCCAACTATGTATTCTGTGCTCCAACGCACACACACACATTGTTTTGATAGATATGATCTTTGACGTTAGGAACACACCTTACAAAAGAAACGCGAGTTTCGGAACGCGACATTAAACTCCTCCAACTATGTATTCTGTGCTCCAACGCACACACACACATTGTTTTGATAGATATGATCTTTGACGTTAGGAACACACCTACATTGCTTAGACAACAGTGAGTGCTCAAATTGACTACGTTTTAGTTACAAATCATTTGTATGGGAAAAAGAAAAGAGCTATTTTTAGGAATTTTCCAGCAATAATTCTAATTTTTCTCGCCGTAAAAACCATCCTTGAACTTCAACGAACATTTTAAAAAAAGATTTGGCCAAATTGGTCCAGGCGTTGTTGAGTTATGCGCTTACCAACACATTTTGCGATTCATTTTTATATTATAGATTGCAATCAGCTTAACTTCCTCATCACAATAATAAAGGGTTGTGATGTGTTCTACGTGTTTTAAAAAGCTATAATCAATTTTTCATAAAAGTTCAATATTCTGTACAATGTAACAGCATCCTCTATACCTAAAACTATTAGTTCTTGAGATATTCTGATTTTTCATTTAATGTGTGGTGAGGTATTGTTGGTGAATATTTTTTTAAGAACATTAAAATGCTCAAACATGTCAAAGACTGTGGTTATTGGATGGTTGGTGCGCATGCGCACGCTATTTAATAATTAATGGTAAAGTATTTTCTGGAAGATTGATCTGAAGAAATGGTCCAGCAAAGTAGCCATCAAGGTTACGAGATTTCAATAAAATGAATTCATTTTTCTTAGGTTACATTAATAATGAAGTCAACCTAATTCCAAATATAAAATAGAATATAAGATATTTCATTTTTAAAAATGTAACTTTGATATGTCATGGTATTCTGGAGCGCCCTGAATGATTTGAAGACTAATGATGGCTATCATCCCTCAAATTTTCAAATTGATATCTCAAAAGGCAAAGGGGGCATTCAGCTTTATCACTCTAATCAATCACCCTGTATATATAGTTTCAATGGATTGAATTGGACTGTTTCGAAAATAAGAAATTGGAATTGAAAAAGTACATAAGTGGAAATTCATCTGTCATCTTATATTGATATCTACATCAAACTACTACTGCTATTATGAGAAGGTAAAATTATTCAAACATATTATGATAATCAAGGAACCAAATGTTACACTAAACTTAAATGGAACACGAAAATCTTTGTTTCAATCAAATTTCATTTTTCAAGAATACAACACAATTGGCCAAGTAGAGCGTCCCTAGTGAATATGAAAAGAGGTAGAAACCGGGAAAAGTTTATTTGAGAAATACCCAGAAGTTTGCCCAATCAAATAACTGAATAGAATGTCCTACAGGACGAACAAAATTAGATGAAAAATCACTGAACCGTCTAGAAAAAATCACTTATAAATGAATAAATTCTTAGATTAACTTTCAACTCAACAAATATTGTCTGAAGTTTTTTATATATGAAAAGTGAAAAAAGAGTTTTTTTGTATCAGTACGAGACTTTTCATATCTGGTATTTTCATCAATATCTTATGAGCAATTTCTTATATATAAAATGTGATATATGCTCTGTGGACAAACATAAAAATCAAATCATGTATAATTTTTCTGATATTTATTTTTTGTGTTCACTTCAACCGTTAAGGGTTATCAGCACTTAACCTTAACATTATTCTACTGAAACCTACTCCTACTATTTTGTTTCACCTTAAACCTTCTCTACACATTATTATATAGTTTAATATCTTTTAGGTATTTTATTGTTCGTTGGATTTAATCTAAAGTTATTAGATTATCGTTCATTACACTGCAGATTTTGTTGTTTTTTGGTCCAACTCACATATCACTTGGAGGGGTCTTCTTTGGATATTTTACATCCAAAAGTGATTTGAGTATGGCCAAGTTTAAGCCTTGCTATTCAAATTTGCTCTAGCCGCCTTGATGTTAACGGTAGTCTACGAATTGTGGATTAAGGATTTTGAAATTATTTTGTTCGCTATCCAATTCTTTTTGGATCTTTTCCTTGATTAATTTTTTGATACATATTCTATATCCAACAACGTCGCTTCATGGGTAGCTGTATTTGCTAACTCGTTGCCGTCAATTCCAATATAGTGGAGGACCACATGAGGCATAAAAATGATAAAATCACGGCCAATCAATGAATCTGTATAGCAAGTATTTGACTACATTATTGAAACCTCAAATAAAAGTAATGAAAAAATAATTGGCCGAACTCGATTACAACAATTAAATGAAAAATGAGGGGCGGAAGGGGAAACGAATGTGAAAAGAATGTTTGAAGTGAAGAAATCAATTATGTTTGTAGAGTAATTAACTATATACATTATTACATTATTGTCTTTGTCGTCTGTCTCTTTGATGTAGATTGTAGGTGAAGTATTAATACAGCTGTCACCATTGTATTCAAAGCAAGATGTACTGTAGTTTAACCCATTTTTCTTGCACCCGCAAAAGTAATTTTAGTGAAGATTCTGGAGCTGGTCGCTGCGTCATTGGTATCAATATTCAGCGTTCATATTTTCAACCCCATTCTTATGTCAATATTTCTTTTTCAAGCCAAAAATACTGTGTTCAAAATCAAAAGCAGGTATTTTTGGCAATAGCTTTCAAAAAGAGTTATATCCTTATACATTAGGATCTTTTATTTTTGCGAGGGCACCTTATAAAGCAAAAGTACAGCGGTCATTTCGTGCTAAATTTGGTATTAAACCACCAAATAGAAAAAGCCTACTCGTTGGTTTAATCAATTTAAAGAGACTGTAAGTGTCTGTAAAGGCCGACCGCGTGTGACAGTAGATGATATCAGACGGATAGCAGACAGTTTTGTTCGCAGTCCAAGTAAGTCTACCAATAGAGATAGTAGAGAACTTGGAATACCCTAACCAACTGTATGGAAAGCTCTGAGACGGCGTTTATTGTACAATCCCAACTGTTTAGAACTCGTGCAGGCTCTAAACCCTAATGACAAAGATAAGCATCTCGAATTTTGCGGTAATGTGCTAGAAATGATGGAGGATGACACATTTGTACAGCGTATCATTTTTAGCGATAAAGCTATGTTTAGCACAATGTTTGCATATGTGGTTTGCAAAATTCACATGCAACATCACAATACGAAAGAGACCCACCAAACATAAACGTGTTCTATACCCTTATCACGTACAAAAGTTTATGGACCATTTATTTTACAGAAATAAATGTGACTGGAATAACGTACCTAGACATATTGGAACAATGGCTATTCCTCCATATTATGGAAGATCCTCAGGTCTTCATTTTTCACTCCATTGGCACCTCGATGTACGAGGCTTTTTAAATGAATCCCTTCCTCATTGGATTGGATTGGTCGCAGGGGAAATGGAGATCTAGCTCTATACTTCTGGCCACCGAGATCTCCTGATCTCACCCCATGTGACTAATTGTTATAGGGTTATGTTGAGCAAGCTGTTTTCATGCCGCCTCTACAAACAACTCCGAACGATCTGCGGAGCCCTATTAATGCTGCCGTGTACTCAATTACAGCAGATACAATTGCTCGTGTGTGGGATGAGTTTGAGTTTAGAATAATCCTGTATTTATAACTTACCTGTATATCATAATTAATTATTTCATAATATTAAATATTACTATTACATAATAACTTTGTCGTCGATATATTTTATACTATATACAATTGGGTATTCATAATTGTTTACAAAAGCATATAGTTGTGTTGAGTAATTAACTTTTATCACACTCACAGCTGCTGTTGGGTGTTGTCAATTCTCCTCCTCAACCTTCATCCGTACACCTGCAGTCCCTTGAGACCCAAGATCAAGTTTGTTATAATATAAACGAAAGAAAACTCCAAAAAATTATTAAATTATTAAAAAATTGAGATCGCACATTTTTTTTCATTAACTATAATAAAAATGCATTTCCAAGTTTATATATATATATATATATATATATATATATATATATATATATATATATATATATATATATAGATTCATCGACTAGCCCTAGGTTCCTTACAGCGCTTCACTAACATGCAAAGGAACATAGATAGTACCTTCACTAACTCCTAGTATATACATTTGGTGGAGAACCTGATTTTATGGCACTGAATGAAATAGGATCAGATTGTTATTTAGTTAGATTACACATTATATAGACTAGAACCTGAAGTATATAAATATAAAATTTTTAATACATACAATATTTCTTATAATATAATGCATGTATCTCACGAACACTAGAAATATCGACAACCTAACTGGCACTAGATGAGAATTTGCTGTAACAAACTCAAATCCTCGATATTCATCTATTTATTCATAGATCCTTTCGATTATTTTTCCATTTTTTTATTCATTCACTCATTTGTTCAATCATTCATCTATTCATTTGTTTATTTATTCAGTTATTTACTTAGTTATTCAACGTAATTAGTTTAAATGGACATAATAGCATGTAACTTCAGTTCTAAATAACTTTTAGCTTTACGGGTAAATCACGATTCTATAATTCACCAAATTATTATTCGAATGGGAGAATTAATCAGTTTATAAAACCGCTTACGATTACAATTGTTATTTTCCGACTTATCGCCTGAAATATCCCTTGATTTCCGCTGAGTCTCTTTCCACCAGCAAATACATTCGATCAACATAAAAAAGTCATTGATCAAAGTCACTGACGACCCATCAAGAATGTGGATTTCAGTTAAGAGTTCTGTCCAAAAAGATTACACGAAAGAAAGAAATCGTCGCTTCAACTTTATCAAGAGAGTTTATTTAAACTGTATCTCGGAGCACTTGCAAGTAACTCGGGATAAATGATATCGATATAACCGTTTCGGGGTTATACAGATCGAGGTCCGCTTTACCAATGGAATGGAGAATTTGTCCGAGAATAAAATAAACTGAAATGATCATGGTTTCAAAGAAAAATAGAGTTTTTCCTCTCTCGATGGTTATTGTGAAAATTTGACTGCATTAAATGCTGTAAACTATTTAAATTTTATTTGAAATAACATTCTCCCCAACTAATTACTATCGTTGTTCGTCGAAAATATTTCTTGTGATCATCAGACGTTTGAATTTTTAATTCCAGTTGCAATTGTACCATGATTTTTCAAAATCCTGTAATATTATAGTGCTTAATAAAAATGGACTAGGATTTACATGAATGATACTTTATGTTAGTATGCCACAGTATCTAACTCAATTTTAATTATATTTGGAATTGTAACTCTTATTGGAAATGAATTTGAAAGGAATCTGCATCTTCAAATGATGCCTGCAAGTGTGCAAAAATTATAAAAGGAAGCTTCTAAGAAATAAATATATTCCAAAAAAGTAAAAAACACGCTTTCAAGCCACATCAAATTAAAAAATTAGGAATATTTTTTTTGAATAAGCTTAAAACAATACTAAATGAAAAAATTATTACTATGAAAAAAAACGTCAGGCATTCGATGTCCGAGAAATTTGGAACAAAGCGCTCCACGCGTTTTCCACAATATTGTTTTAAGTTTATTAAAAAAAAATTCAGCTTTATAGTTTGATTCGCTTTAAAACCGTATTTTTCAGTTTTTTTAACTACATTTTATTTCCACATATGAAACTATATGCCATAAAAGCGTGTTTTTTGGTTTTTTAAAACTATTTTCATTTTCCAGTGTTTAGATCGATTTATTGTCAAAAATAAATTCTAGTCATCGGTATTTTAAATCTCTAGTAGAAGGTGAACAATTTCGTAATGTCACGAAAAAAATTTGGAGTGATAATTTCTGAAAAAAAAATGGTTTAACGGGATTTGAACCCACGATTGGCGAATTCGGAGGTTAATGGCTTGATCTGCTCGGCTAACGAACGCAATTGAGAGGTGGAATATACTAACAGCAATAAGTGACAAAGAATAGTTAAAAACAAACAAGCTCACAAAGCTGAAGCGAATATAAAAATATCCGACGAAAGCTTGTCGGCTTGCTAACTCAAATTTTCGAAGACGGGTGAAATTGCATGATTAGTATACCAAATGCATTTTTGAAAACTTTTCACTAATAAATTATACACGACCAATGGCATATTAATTTAAAGATAATGTTACAAAAATTAAAAGTTTGCAATAACTTTGATTATTATTAACAAGCTTCAAATTGAGTAAATTCAAAGAAAAGTTTATTTAAATAATGTTTAGAATAAGGCCATACTTCCTAACATGCTCAACCACTATTGTATGGTAATGGTAGAAAATATTATAAAAAAATATTACTTTGCCGAGTTATTTGTACACAATTCTTTTTTCAGATTATTATGCCAATTATTTGTTGAATATCAATCAGAGTTATTGCAAATTTTAGTGGCCCCATTTTCTTAGTGTAAATTTTCCAATAATGCACTAGACATTGTTGAAATAATCATTCAAATACCACCAAATTTAAAAGCATTTTCAACTTTGTTCCAAAATCTATGCCTGCAATCTGGATTAGTATGCTAGTAACCGTCCGTCGGATTTTTCTTTGAATTACTTAATAATGTGTTTGGTGAGCCGCTTGTCGAAAACGTTTGCTTCGGCGTCTTCTCGTAATAACGAGATTGATTTCTCGTTACTCGCTTCTTTGAAATCAAAATTGTGAATCAAAGAACGTTGACGATGAAGTAAAAAGTGGACAATAGCATCGCTACAGATGAACTAATTGCCTTAATGCCAACGTTTTCTGTCAGTTCTTCACAATGAGATTATCAAGAAGAAAATATGATGCTACTGATAGATAAACTTAAAAGTGAGAGATGAACACAGAAGTGACTTTAGTAGAAGTCTACAGCAAACGAAATGATTTAGTACTGAAACGAATTGCTGATGATGTTGATTTTATGGCAATATACGTCGCAAACAAGATAAATTCACAGTTCGCCCATTATTCACAATTGAAGCGCGTGGATACTTCTTTTCAAATTATAATTTTTTTTTATATTTATAGTGCCCATTTACTCTAATTTTCCTATAAATACTTGGTCCAAATTTTCATTGAATGTGAATTTTAAAGCTCACTTTTCTTGTAATTCACTTCCAAATTTCGAAAGTAGTTTTATTGTTAAATTACAATATAAGACACATTGGAAATGAGTTTAATTCAATCCAAAAGTATTAAAGTGACTATTATCTAAACCTCTTCTCAAATACATTTTTAGATGGTCTGAAATTGAAGCTTCATAAAAATATATATAACATTATAACATTATAAAATTATTTTCTAATTCCTATTTAAATAATTTGTCTTTGTATTTAACCTAAATAAATTATACACTTACATATATTCAATATCAACAGAACGTTTAATGTTTAAAATTAATTCGTGTGCTCGTATTTGAAATCAATATATCAATTTCCGCTCATTTCACAATTTCCTTCCAATTGCATATGGAAAATATAATTTTGACATTGCTCATGTGCTCTTCAACGGAGGAAAACCTTGGTATTGGATTGAATTGTCAGTCGAATTTAAACAATAATCGGAGGAACAACTTCTTAAATACACACTTTTGTGTGTAAAAAGAAGGATTGAGACTCTTAGAATGCGGATACTTGTAGTCATATATTCTCTAATAAAAATTTCACTTGCGTCAACATTATATTACGAACAAGCTCGTCGAATTCGCCGAAATTCAAGATTTGTTTCAAGATTTTTCCCTCAAAGATGAGTAACGTTTTAGTCGGCCTACTAAAGTTGATGATGACTAAATCAAAGTCATAATTGAAGAGGATCGTCATATAACTATTCGAGAGGTTGCGAAGAGGATACATGTATCGCATATAACAATTGTGAGACACTTTATCTAGTTAGGTAGAATTAACATTTCCGATATGCACCTTAAACGAAAAGAATTATTCCTGGTGATGAAAAATTGGTCCTGTACAGTAACATAGTATGAGAACGAACAAGGAGCAAGCACAATGAACCAGCACAAACCACATCAGAAGCTAAAAAACAAGAACAAAGCTCATGATGTCAGTTTGATAGGATTACAAACGATCAATTCTGATATTTGCTGTTAACAATTAATGAAACTGGATGGAGCAATCAAAGAAAAACGAAAAGGTTTAGTGTTCCATCATGATAATGCCTCATACATCTTTGGCAACTCGTGAGAAACTATTGAAGCTTGGCTGGATAGAGATGCCACATACTCCATACAGCCCTAATCTGGCACCATCTGGCAACAATTTATTTCGAAGTTTGCAGAATTCTTTTGAATGGTCAAACTTTTACAAATGATGTTGACCTTCAATCGCACCTGGTTCAGATTTTTGGTGAAAAGGACCAGAAATTTTATAAGCCCAGAATCTTGGAACTGACAGAAATATCGCAAAAGGTTATTGAGGAAAATGAAAAATATATAGTTGATGAAAAACTATTCTTTTTAGAAAAAATGTTTTATTTTATACTACAAAACCAAAATTATTTTGTCGCCAATCCAATAATAGCAACAAAACCAAAAAAAGTTAGAAGTTCTAACAACCCTTAGGAAAGGGAAATCCACTAATGCAAGATGCTGAAAAAATTACAGAACTTTGAGAAATAATCAATCCAATCCAATATGAGAAGCATCAACAACTAGAAAACGATGGAAACGAACAAAAATAAAAAACAAGCTAACAGAAGCTAAAAAGAAGTAAGGCAGAGAGCTATGGCAATGTTATAATAAAAATGCTACAAAATTTAGGAAAGAAATATACAAACGCTAACAAGAAGAAATTTTGACAGATTAATACATAGGTATTATTTCATAATTTATTGGAAAGGTGACAAAAGAGATTGTTATAATTATAGAGAAGAAACAATCCTAAGCGTGTTAGTGGATGTTCGCGGAAATATACTGAGGCAAATAAAAGGCAACCAACTAGAGAAATCGCAAAGCGGCTTTAGGAAAGGAAGAGATACTTTTGTACACGAATTTACATTAAGAAAGGGATGAGAAAATTAAAAACTATACCTCGCTTCTATAAATATTCAAAAATCATTTGTGAGCATCCGAAGATGTCAAATATATAGAAAAGACAAAAACATACGATATTCACAATGAATGTTCCCTTTACAATTTAATGTAATGTGAGTTTTCCTAACTGAATTCCGAAGTAATAAAATCATATATTGTTCTACTTTGTTCTGATATTTGGTACTATTTTTCACAGTAGCACTGTGATCATTGTTTCAATGCTTTATGAACTGATTTGTTGTGCATATTGGACAAAGGATTGTGGTTCATTGGTTTAGTTTCATTATTTGAATCTGGCTACAAAATTATATAAATATAATTCATTTTAGCATTAAGGTTGTTGATTTGATATAACCAAAGGAAATCTAATTCTACACTGCCATTTGTATAAAAAAAAACAGTTTTTTAGGCTAATACGATAATTACTATTATTGAAATTATCACTAAAAATTATCAAGTTTTACTTATTATTCTTGAGAGCCAGTAACGTCACTATGAAAAAAGTATGTTTTAATTAGATTTCACTCAATCAGTTTGGTTAAGAATTTCTATAACTCATAACCTATTCAGGTTGTTGTCATTAAATACAAAATTAAACAACAAATCTTCTACAAAATGTTTTTCTTTTCATTTCTTTCCAAGTATGCCATCATAACTTTCCAATATATTCCTATCTAAGGATGCGAAAAAAATCCATTAAAATCTAATACTTCCGTATTTTAGAAACGGATGCTTCACCGTGAAATTAATGCAAGGTAATCATAAGTTTAGAAAAGGAACCAGTTCTACCATTTCAGATTTTGGCATGTTTAATTAGGAAAACGTCAATTTCAGACTTATTTATATAAATTTGTGTTTTAGTTTAGTGAAAGTCTGAAATTAGTTTGAGATTTACACAAATGCGTTTAGGAAATGTTTAAATGAGAAAAGTATGTTGATTTCACGAGCTGTTTGATTTCATTATCATTACAATTAGATTCTGCAGAGGTTAATAGATATTCTTGTCAATCGAAAATAAGTTTAACTTATATCAATATATATTGTGATTAGTTGACGTTTTGATATATGTTTATAGATCAATAACGATGAATCATGATATCAATGACAAAAAAAATCCTGAAGAGGAAGAAATTTCTTCTTTTCCCAAAGGCAAGGTCAATGTTAATCATTTCTATGCAGTTTTCAAAACGGGGTTTCTGATTCAGTCACTTCATCTTCATGTGAAGCTATTTTTTCTATTCACAGCATAATATTTGAAAATATTGTTTTAAAAATACATTGTCGATTGCCAAAAAATGATTTTCTTCAATAATATTAATACGCTTGCTACAAAAAATTGTTACGAACACAATTATTGGAAATTAATGAGATGAAATCTGTTTGAAACAATACTTCGATTTTTCACTCTTTGTAATGTTTATTAGTTAATAACCAAGAAAATAAATAATTTCATGTGAACTTCTCTGTCATTACTTTTAACAGTATTTATATAAGATCACAATAAATATCACAATAAAGATCTTCAAAAAATTAGTACGATTATTATTCAAACTTCTGAGTAGATTTTCATAAACAAATAGAATTGAGAAAAGTTTCTTGATTAACAATGGCATTACTTTTTGGAAAAATGAAGAAAAAACAATATATGGTTTAATTTTTATCATTAATATGTATAGAGTTCACCTTTTTTTTTGAATCCGTTGATTAACATTTTATACTCATAAATATATTTTTCAAATTGGGTATCAGCGTGGAATCCCAACAGCGTGAAAATAGACAGTCCAAATTTTTCTGATAACATTTTTTTTCCTCACAAATCTTTATTGTTACAGATCCTATTTCATCTTAATTATTTATGTTCATCTCTCATTTCATCTGATTGGATAGAATTCCGCTTTCCACATACATGTCACTATTTTAAAAATAAGAACATCCCAACATTCTTTTCTTTTTATTTTGCGTTCACAACAATTGTAATTGCAAAAACGTCTTTATCAGAATTATATTGCGCATCGAATAATCCAATGTCTACAATTTTATGAACCTTACTATATAATACATAACTCATCGTGCAAATTCCGCTACGTAGAGGACGGCATCTCAATCCATAATCCTTGGAAAACTATCTCAATGATGTGACTGCTGATTATTGTACTTGTGAAGCATGTGGAATGAAAAATGAAGATCAAGATCTATCCTATATTCTGAAATATTGTGGAAGGAGTGGGATAAGTACATCCGATGTGAACATTCCGTAAGCATCCCGAGATTCCCTAGTACCACTGCAAGAAAAGGCAATAGAGTGTATATATGCTGAGCTTTAAACTTTGTTTATTAATTACAGCTCTACTTATTTTATTTTTCAAGGCTAAGATTATTTGTTTTCAATAGATCGATTTTTTTCTCAGCACATTCTACCAAAAGAAATTATTTTTATTTCTGCTCATTTATTAAGGATTTAAAAATGTTTTTCTACAAATCTCTCTTCGTTATGTTTCTCTTAATGCTGAATATGGAACTGAGAATTGGAATAAATTAATCAAATCTCAATTTTCAGTTTCCATTTACTAATAATGGAACAACTTTCCTTAATATAAACAAGCTTATATTAGCTCGGTATATATGTAATAGATTCGTTTTTGTTATAAATGATGATAAAGATGATGATTTCTGTTGAAGCAACCACCCGTACATTCAACTCAATCCAAAATAAATAGTTCTCAGGAAAAATTTTCAGATAAAGAAACGAAAAAAAAAAAGTTTTTTAATGTTATCATACGAGTAGTTTGCATCTCTAATAATTCATTGAAACTTTAAATAACATTATTGAAGATACAGGTACAAAACGATTCTGTCAGGAGATTATACAAAAAACTCAACACATACATTTAGAGGTAAACTTTTAATATATGTGGATCATAAATTTAGAAATCCCACCTCACGTAGGCGAACTTGAAGCTTACTACTGAATATGTAGACATAAATTTGAAAAGTTTTCCATTATATGAAATGTCGAGACGTCAACAGTGGTAGCACAAAAAATATCTATTCGGAATATTGTTGGGTTCGTTTTCATTTAATAAGCAAAAATCTGTAGTTTTATTAAAACTTTTTGCATGCATTAAACGAGACCATACTGTATGTATTTTGGTCTTGAAATATCCAGAGACGATACTCAATATTGTTGTGATTATCGTGTTATATGAACTGCGCGAAATAAACTGCCCACAAATGTAATTCAGCCTATGCACCACCCACACGAAGTCCACGTGTGAACAAATCCAGCCCATATTGAACACCCCCACTATTAATACCCCAATCGCTTCAATTATACAAGATGACAGCATGCCAATAACTTCGTCTCGATCTGTAATCTGGAAATTATTAGTGCAAAAGAAGTAAAATATATTGCATGGAAAGGGGATCTTATTTGTTGTAACCAGCTGAATTTATCATATGTTTTAGTGGAGCAGTCGATTTTTAAGATCTCTATCCATGCGTATCTTCCCTAAAATTTTTCTCCTGTCGAATGAATCAGTTCAGTCGTTGCCTTGGCTACTTGCTTCAGTGAGCAACAGTTTGAACGAACTGCAGATATCACTCACTAGTTAATGTAGAACTTTTTCCATTGCAGAACTATCCTAGACTACATATTTTCGACCGTTGTTACTTTAATAGAGATAACTGAGTCGATTAAAGATCGTCTTTCTACATTCTATCATAGCCGGTGCATATTTCCCGAGAAAAAATTGTTTATTTTGGACTTTCTTCTGCCTGCTGCCGCCAAGTTATTCATACTAGGGTTATAAACGTACCAGACGGTTCTATTATTTAGTACTGCAGGCTTTGCGTCCTCGTCCACTGTTTTTTGTTCAATGATTTATGATTTTACTATACCGGTTACAGGTGTCATTTGTATTCCATCAGAACAATTGGTCATTTACTGCAGCTTTCGACCAAAACCAATAAGTCTTCGCAAAAAAGGGAAAGTGGAAATTTAAAATTGCAGGAGGTGCTTTCAAATTTACTTAGAACATAAAAAAATGTTCACAAGACCTATGATACTACGTGTAACTAGGCCTACGAGAAGCAAAGTATAGCTGACCATGAGATGGATTTAAAATGCGTTACTTGTGGGATTATCAAACGCTGGATTCAATTTCAGACGAGTTTATAGACTATACTGTTATACAAACTCTATATATAATTTTTGATTGGTTTTCATAAAAAATGAAATTCAATATTCCAAAAATCAATTGGTTCTCATGAATTCTCATCTTTTTTGCAATACTATTTCTTTTCGTTTAGGAATTACTAATCGATCTCGATTTCTCAAGAAGGCTATAATCATTTTTGACACTCTTATAACAATTCAAATGGTTTCTAATTTCTATAAAGTATTAAGAAAATTTCGTGATTTCTTTGGTATCATTGACAGCAGCCAAGGGAATAAAAAATTATCATGCAAAGTCATGTTAGACAGTTCTAACTTTTGTCCTTCTACATGTTTTGCTACTTTCTTATATTTGGCGAGCTGGATGATCTTGTAAATTAAGTTCTACATCCTATCCACCTATCAGGGAATGTTTGATCTAAAAAATTCCGAATATATTTGAAATAATGGGCATGGAGAAAGATTTTGTTCACCCTAACAAGAGATGATATGATTGAAAGTATTTCAATGTGTAATTGAAAATGCACAGTCCAATACACTCGTTAGCGATTGATATCATGTATAGAAAATTATGCCTAAGTTGTTAATTTTTAGATTAAATAGTTGATTTTTTGATTGGACTCTTGGTTAGTAATATAAGCTTTGAATTTGGATAATGCATCCAGCGGCAGTAATAAAAATTATTATGAGACCAATTTACTTTCCATCCAGAATAAATTTTCAATTTCTATTTGGGCGAACCAGCCTAATAGACTTTTGAAGAGAAACTGTCGTAGTTAACATGTTGCACGTTGCCCTTTGAAAAATAGAGGATAAAGACGTTTCTAAACTCTTAGGTTATAAAATTCCCTATAAACATACGTTTTCAGCGACTAATTTGCTTGAAAATTAACCGAGATATGGCCAAAAAACTAAATACACTTTTATTTAAATTTTGAAGCAGATTTTGGAGTATAAGTGAAAGTGTGCATCGAAGAATTTTTTCATTGTTTTGTCATAAGGGATGATTTATAGGGGTTGGAAATTTGAATATATAATATTCAAGCTAAAAGAGATAGAAAATTGTCAATTTGAAATAAATAAGCCAAGTTTTAAATCAAATCAAATCTGATTAATGATCAAATAAATAAATACTTTTTCCAGTAAAGAATGATTTATAAGAGTTGACCACTTGGGGTGCAAAATATTTAAGTTGAAACAAACAAAAAGAGTTAATTTAATATAAGTAAGCTACCACAAAGGGATTAAGTATCAAACAACTTTTATTCAAACCTTAAAAGTATGTTTCCACTCATTAAATGCTTATACTTTTAATTTTTTCGATTTTTTGCCTTAAGGGATAGTTTTAACCACTAGAGTGATAAATACATATCGGTATATGGTAGATTTTGCAGATGAGGGTAGATCCAGCTAAATTCCAAATTTCCATGCAAATTTTTACCTTGGTATCCTGGACTATCTACCTTTTCTAATACAAAAAACTTATAACACGTATATACCAATTATTTTTATTTATTAACACAAATTCGAGAAAATAGGAATCGGAATAATATTTCAAGTTTTCCTTTATACGTTAAACAGTAACTTGATATTAGTATTTTGACGGTATACTCGTTAAAGATAAAACAACTTTGACGACATAATGCTCTTTTTGAAGTTGTGCTTTGTTGAGAGCACGCTTTTGATATTTTATAGGAAAATAATGATAGAAGAATGGGTTTCATAACGGAGTCGGTAATGTACCCGATTCCCGACAAAGAAGATAATTGATGTTAAGTACAATAATACTTTTGAATGTACTGTTTTCAAACAGCAATTAGAGTTCTATTAGAAAGTAGGTCGATTGAATTGTTTTGTACAAGATTTAAATAGATAAATAGTATCAACAAAGCAAATAAAATTGTTTAAATGAGGGATATTTTATATATAATTGAATTATACGATTCAAGTGATTTTATATGATTGAAATGTATTCTGACGTAATAAAAACAAAACCGTGAAACCGATGGAATTGTTTTTTTATCGAAATTGAATATGCCGGTGAAAGCATCAATTATTAGTAATTCCATATCTTCATTTATTTTATGGAACAATCAAAGCCTTCAATTTGCTAGGATGTTCACAATTTTTAATATCGAATTTTCTATATATAACAAGCAATATATGCAAAAATGGAACAGAAATTTTAATGTAATTCCGAATATTTCCTTGTATTCCAATTTTTTATGGTTGGCGAATATATGAAAAATAGAATGAAGAGATAGAGATAAAATTCATTTTATACAATATAATTTTAAACTGATATCAGTTTTATGATGGAAAATGTTCATATTCGTAATTACTTCTAAATATATTATTACATATAAAATGCTTGATTTTATGTATATTTCATTCAATTTATTAAAAAATAAACAAAGAAACCCGAAAAAACTGGACGTAATAATTAAAGATATTTTAAAATTGTGAGTGAAGCAATCTCGCGAAACACTAAATGCAATAATTTTTTAATTCTTCGTTCTCCTGCAAATGTAATTTTAAGGAAAAAAGAGAGAAAGAGCCTCTGGGATCATATCTGGTAAATATTGCGGACCATGTACGAATTTTTATGTTACAGTTCACTCTATACTTAAGTAATTAAGAAATAAACGTGAAGATTCCCACCAAAGACAATGCAATTGTGAGTGTAAGTAATTAAGATTTTGAGGACTTAGATGAAGAAAAACTTTCGTATTTAGCTAAGAGAAAAGATCTTTCCAACCTATGCGAGGTTGGTGTACAATGGCAAAATTCCTTGTTTCAGACTATTACACTTTGTTCTCCGGATTTAGCTTCGAGTGACTATTTTTTTATTTCCAAACATTCTGCGATTTTAAATCTAAATATAATCAAAAATAAGGGAAATTAGAGAGTAGCCACAATATGACATGAATAAATGATGACGACTAGTTACTATGATTCCCAAATAATAGACAAATAATAGAATATATTTGTTAAATGAGACACTTACTCTCACAAGGATCCTACAAACATCTGTGAAGATTCAACTGAGAGATATACTCAAAACTATAATTCGTCCTTTGTACAAAGCGTAAATGCGATATCATCAGTAGGTGCTTAATGTCACCATCAAATGTTCCAGCGTTTCAACCTAAGAGATCATTGATTATCTTGTCTAGTCAGGAAAGGAAATTATGTCTATGAAAAAGTATTCGGAGACCTAATTTTTTTTTATTAATGACGCTGAAAGATTTCTGGACTTATTTTTTACTTACCTAATAAATTCATCATCTAACAATGATAATAATCTCTAGCAGGATGAAACAATTTATCTTTTGTATTTATGTTTATTTATCTTCTGTTGTAATATGTAGTGTGAGATGGTGTCTATATGAAAATATGAATTTTCATCACCCAGATTCACGCCCTGCCAGTGCCAGTCGCATCTCAATGAATGTTTTTTAATACTAGATGCAACGTGAATTTAAATTACATTAAGGACGACTTCAAGGCGTTTAATCAAGAATCTCGAATGGAATTGCTTCTGTATGGGGCATTAGTGGCAAACGACAAGCTATTTATATCCGAATTCGATTTCATACATAAATAAAAGATAACTCTTTTCGCAGAAAATACATTTTTGGAAATTGAACCAGGGGAGACTTGTGGTGTCACAAAAAAATTGAGAACTGAAAATACGATAATTAATTAGCTCGAATGATAAAACTGAAGTTTTTACTCACTTGATCTTGCCACTAGATTGAACTGAACATATGTTGATTTGAATCTTTCGTCACATAATTTTTTTGTTATAAAAATTTTTTTTTCTACTTCAGAAGATATTGAGAAAAGCGTGCTCATTCCTTTACCAAGAGGTCGAAACTTTTTTCTTCTAAGTAGATAAACTTTATAGAAAAATCAACAGAAACGTGCAGTAAGAGAGGGAGTGATTTCGTTTATATTTGATTTCTAACAAAGTTTCATATAACTACTGAAAGTAACTTTATATTTCAATGTAAGAAGTAGAGTAGAGCAAGCTACTAAAGCATAGAGGTAAATTGGGTAATCAACGTCTTTTAGAAATCATTATCTGCATATTTACACATCAGATATATAGATTACCCATTTGCAGTGGTAGTGGAATTCATTTATTTATCGTAATTAGTACAAAAAACGGTGAACGTATCTTTATATGAAAAATGACATTATGACAAGCAATAACCAGTATGAACTCGTTTTGCATTATTCGTTTGCTACAGAAGCCGCTTTAGTGAAATCGTGTTTTCACTAAAACTCTGAGCATTAACATAAAATACGTGAAAAATTGAATTGAAACCTTCCTAAAAACCACTCTCCATTTAAAATGCATGAAAAAAAATTTTCCACGTATATATTGGTTCTGTTAGTCTATGATTTAGCACGTTAACTGCCAAGGCAATTTTCAGAATTATCGAATTTAATCGAATTATACCCGAAAAAACGATAATTAAGATACAAAGTTATCACCCAAATTAAAATTATTATTATTTTATAAATTTATTAAAAAAAAATCTTTTTGAGGAAATTAATTATTTCATAGACGGCAGTTAACGTGTTAAAAACATGCTGTTAATGACATATACGTACGAAAATAAAATCTGGAAGTAAGCGAAATTTCAAGTCAAAAACTTGTTTAAAAGTTTTATTAGAAAATTCCATCTAAACTGACAAACCAAGAAAGAAAAAGACAAACTAAAAGTATAGGTTAAGTGAATTGTGTGTGGGAAAATAGTAAACAAGAATTTCTTTGCTTCAAATTAGGTTAAAATTTTACTAACATACTATATTTTGGAATGCGTGAAGAGACTATAATTTCAAAACCCCATTTTTTATTCAAATGTTTGGAATAAAGTTAGCTGAGTAGATATTTCTCATACAATACTTTGAACAATTAGGTATCGAGCTTTGACAAGATCTTTTAGGAAGTTATGTGCCATTAATAAGCTAATCAAAACCAGAGCAAATATTTTCTCCTACTTCTTATATGGATAATTCTCATTAGATGAGACGCTACCTTGTCTGTGAATGTGCTACTAAATTCTTGAAACTACATATTTGAAAGCAAGAGCTTTATTTGGTGGGTGAATCAAAGCACCAAAAGTAAACTACGTTTTAGCAGACACTTGCAAATAGAAACAATCACTCGTGGAACAAAATAAAACTATTGAAAATTTAAGAAATCTAAAGATCAAGATTTTTGAAAAAAAGGAATATATTCCTAGAAAATCCCCTCATTCAGTCAGTGGAAAAACGATGATGGCTATTGATGCCAGGATTGTTTCTGGTCTTTCTTTCACCTGGATTAATTGCAATAGCGACAATGATAATGGAATAAATTCCCCTTCTTTCCAATTTCATTGATACTTATCGTTGAGGTTTTACGACCGATTAAATAAAAAGTTAGCTTTCCAAATTGAACATCGAATCCTTTATAGAGAAATTACCAGATGCTGCAATCTATGTAGGCGGAAGAATGCAAAGTTTGTGGAAAAATGAACAATGTTCCAAACATACAAGTGATTCATATTCATTTTTATTTGAAGGTTGATGAATTTTTTTGGTATATCACTCTACATATAAGTGACTCCGCCTCGTAACATGCCAAACGCTGTTTCATTAATTAGTTCTGAAACGTTCTTGCCCTCTAAATTTGAGAGGGAGAGAGATAAATGCTTTATTGCCAATAAATGGGTACAATTTTTAGACAAAAGCCTGGAAAAACAAAAAAGTTATAGGTAATAATTAGTATATAAGTCTATAGCAAAATTAAACTATTTATCTTAAGAGTCTCAGCTCTACATACGCCAAAATGAAAAAGCAAAAAAAACAGCACCATGTATTACTACAACAAACCCGACTTTGAACAGATAAATTTATTTTTTATCCTCCTGAAATAAGTTGAAGTTGTTGCCCTGTATTTATTTTTGTTTTTATAAAACATATTTATATTCACGCATAGCTTCTATTTTAATCAAGTAATATTACATTTTTAGGAATTTTTTGGCTTCAGCTGAAGAGAGATGATATTCAATCTAATACTGATTACTCATCCCAGTACCAAATATAAATAATTGAATTGAGGAGAGATATAACTTCCTGAAGAAGTCTTCAACCAAAGTTACGGTAAAAACTTAATATTTGAAAGTTGAACTATTCATTTTGTATTTTTTATTATATCCACTTTCAATTGAATGTATGTAGATACATACATCGTGAATGTTAGAGGTTTGGGCGCTAAAATAAATATCCACCATCGTATTATTTTATCGGCTTATCCTTTCGATTACCTCTGCAAATAATCTCAACATAATTTCAAGGGAGCATTCAATTCATTGATATATCGATAGGAGCTACAGTAAACAACATTCACTCATTATCTTTAATGGAAATTTTTCCCCATTGCAACACTTATAATACGCTTACGAAGATACACCAACACCCTCAATGATATATTGTTTGTTTTATGAAACTTCATACGCCCTCGATCACAATTTATCCCGAATCTCGGAGAAAATCGAAGCTCTGTGTTTGATGGAGTGAATTAATAAACTTGATAGCGTTCTTCGGAAATACAGCTCTCAGAGATAGTACGTAAAAATCACAGTCTTTTTGATCAGAAGTAGTTCACATTGGAGTACACAATAAATTGATAGTAAGAATTTAAAATATCTTTATTCAACTCCCCCCCATGCTAAACATTTATTCTCAAGAAGAACTGAAAATACTTATCCAGTAAATCCAGTGAAGCCCACTCAACTTTCTTCCCACGGACATTTCTTATATTTCATCCATATACAGAGTATGTAAACTAAATACTTAAAAAATTATTCTGCATGTTCTTGATTTCCTTCCAGTTTTTTTGTCATATTTCAGTTTATTTGCTTGTACTCCATTTTCTATTTGTTTTATTATTGAAGCATGCGTTAATCAATTTTATTATTGCTGTCCATGAATTATTTTAAATACACCGCTTTGAATATCAGTTTTTCGCTGAAATGTTAACTAGTTGTTATGTATTTCTAATAGCACAATTCTTTTCTGGGAAGTTTAGCCGATTATAAACTTACAGATAGATTGAGGGAGATTTATACAGCCCCCAAAAACAAATATGTAGGATAAGACTTTAACATAAAGAAATAACTGAATCAAATCAAATATCAAGACAAATTGATAAACTACTTAACAGAGCTATTTAGAGAAACGAGAAATAACGTGGAAGTCACCATTCAATAAGTCGACCAAGTATTGAGACTTTAAAAAACAGATAATCCTCGAAAAGGGTGCAATTATTCTTATTTAGAAAAGATAAACAATGTTCAGCTCACTACGGGAGGATGAATCTGCTAGATATAACCTTTAAACTCATTACAAATTCATCACAAATAAAATTAATGAGATCACACAGAAAACAAAGATGAAGGTTAGGTTAGATTTGTTTAAGGAACCTTTACCTATATTGTATTTGATTCACTGAAGGACACGACACCTATAAGATTATTTTCTAATATATGGAAACACAACTACCTAACCAACAACCATTTTTTGCCCTTTTGCATCTTATTTTCAAGTATTTTCAACCCAGAGAGAAATTTCCCATTTTTTCTTTTTCTGATTCTGCTATTTCTTTAAGACAATCTACTGTGTTTTCTACATATATCTGATATCGTTCTTACGTCAACGCAGAACATGAGTAGAGCAAATTCTCGTCTCTTCTTCTCGTTTGTCTTTCTATCCTATATTATGAATTTTCTGTATGTTTGTATATCTTGCATTTTTGGATTTGTCTATAGTATGCTGACTCATGACTCATGACATATGAAAATTTTATTCCATTACGACAATGTGTCTGCCCGTTGGTCAGTTATTATTACAGAAAAATTAGTCACACTGCATTTTATTGCCTCGTTCTTTATATTCACCTGATCTGGCTCCTTCCCATCACTTTCTGTTCCCAATTTAAAAAATCGTATTTTGCGTAGTCTCCAGAAAGATAGTTTTCTGGATGGTTTGAAAATAGAAGTATCATTGTAAAGTTTTGCGTCAAAAAAGAAAACCAGAGTTACGCAATAAATTAAAAGAAACAACATGTCCACCGTTCATCATCAAGTACCTGTATTTAAAAAGGTTAACAGGTACGCAGATTTACGAAGATATGCTCAATACCCTTGGTGATCCATGTCCTTCGTATGTGAACGAGAAAAATTGGACTGCAAGCTTCAAAAAGGGTAAGTTTTCTATTGAAGATGATGACCGATCGGGAAGGCCAGTTTCTGTGTCACTCCCCGAAAATATCGATGCAGTTCATGACATGATTCTATCAGACCGTTGAATTGGGCTAAAACGTATATCTGAATCACTGAATATTTCATACGAACGCGTTCATCATATAGTTCACGTCAATTTGGACATAAAAATTGCTGCAAAATGTTTGCAATTGTTTGAATGTTAACCAAATGCATGCAAGGGTAGAATTATTGCGTTCGGTCTGTGTTCGATTTGAAAACGATGTAGACTTCTCAAAACAAATTGTTATCAAGAAACAAAGCAACATTCTATGGAATGGCGACACTCTGGTTCTCCAAGACCTAAGAAGTTTCGTGTCCAAAAATCTGCTGGAAAAGTTCTTGCTTCAGTAAAAAATTCGTGATTTAGCGATTGAGTTACTAGAACACCCCTTTTATTCACCAGGTTTGGTGAAGGAGGTAATAAAAGCTGGAAAAGTCTGGTTTGTAGAGCAATAAGAAACATTTTTTTAAAGGTCTAGAGACGTTGCAAGTTCGCTGTAATAAATTTATTTAATTAAGAGGATAATATGTTGAGAAATAAAATATATTGACATTAAAATTTTGTTTGATTCTATAGTAGGCTAAGAATTGTTCAATATATCCTCGTAATATCATCAAACTATCCCCCTTATAGACGACACTGAAAATAACACATTGTTATTTTGTGTTGTAATTAGAGATTTGTCAAGTCTGTCAAGTCAATCTTATGTATTGTATTTTGAACCAAACAACCGATACTTGAAATCCAACCTCATGAAAAATGATCTATCAGTCTGTTAATTGTCCTTTGAGTTCAGCTTTCGTGATGAAGAATAAATGTATAACTGACCCACCAACAACTTTGGAACATGACAGCAAACAAAGATAGCAAATGTGATTGTCAAGCGTTCCAAGACAGATTGAAATAAGTTAGATGATTCATCATAAAAAGCGGATTAGATATCAGATACGTATATTATGAAAGATTCACTCAAGCATTGGTCAGTTATAGATAGAATCACTATCACGCTTTTTTTCTTTTAAATGTAGAAATAAATAGATTAGGCTTAATTCAATTTAATTTTTATTCTCAATACTGAGTAATCTGAATTTAAGAAAATCGATATATTTTACTATGGTGGTGAACCATATATAAGGTGTTTCGAAAATAGTGATCCTAGGTTAGACAGAAAACTGAAAAATATTTTGGGTTTGCTTGGTAAAACATTCCATCCCTATTCAAAATAAAGGGCGTTACACAAAAAAAAACATTATAAACATTTTTGTCGATTTGTTTTTACGTCTGACTTTTATAGAGGGCGCTAGTTACACGGTTCGAACCAAGTAGTATTTAATATCATTTTATCTATTTTAAATTTATTAAGAAAAATTCAAGTGAACTTAAACATCATTAAATTTTACACAAAAAAGGTACTCTTCAGAAAATTCGATACTGTGTATCGTTTTCGGAAAGCTATTTTGATTTGAAAATCATGAAGTCTTCTGTACTAGAGTTAATTAAATGTCAAATTTAAGTACATTTTGAATATCAATATTTAATTTAACAAATAACAAGGCTTCATAAATGTAATTATTATTGACTCAACGTCTATCATCTATCAATGAATGACAGTTTTCAATGGGAAACTCAAATGAAATGCTATTGCCATGTGAAATTCAAAGTTAAATAATTATTGGTACCATTAAGGATCTTAGTATGAAACAAACAACAGTTTGACTTCCAGAATCGCAATACATGATCATCAAATTGTTGTTTGTTCCATATTAAGGCCTCCAATAGCTCAGTGCCCATACTTATTTATTTACATGTGAAAAACAAGAACCTATACTGATTAGACTGGATTTTGTTAAACGAAAGTCCTCTCTCTTAATTTTTTAAAATGTATGTTGCCATGCTCTTTACGCAACAAAAAATCTCCAATTCACATAATGCTTACTAATTAATAATAATAATTAAAAACTTTATCCATACTTTAATACCAGCATCGGTTATGACTATCCAAAAACAATTCACGATATCGAGTTTTATCCAGAGAGTACGTTTTTGCTGTAAAATTAAATGATGTTTAAGATGTTTCCTCAAAAAATATTTTGTACGATGATCTAATTTTGGTTTCTAAATTCATGCGACAAAATTCTGGATATGATTGCTCGTATGAAATTAAGATGAATCTCTCTCATAACAAATTTCTTCAGTCCACCCCTTTTCGAAATCAGTTTTATTTTTTTGTCTACTGTCTCTGTTTCTGAAGACGAGACGCTTGTCTTACACTGTAATTTTCAGTTTTGGTCTAGTGGCAGTATGAACAATAATTTGGTTCATATTTTTTCCAGAACGTTGAAAATGTTTTTTTTTTTGGTTAGAATTATTTGCTTGAGCAATGTGTTTGTCCGAGCAATATTAATCTTACATTAATTGGTTTACAACTTGAACCAGGTACACAAAATTGGTACAAATTCTGAGATTTTTGTAGGCGGAAAATTTACTTATACCACATTACCATGTATGTGCGATGTACGTTGTGACTCAGGGTGTCATATACACTGCGGAGGGAAAATCTATTGTGTCCCCTTTTCTTAGTGTTTTCTGTTAGTCTATTAATGCAATTTCTTTCAGAGCTTTCATGATGTGACAAAGCTCTAGCTGCTAAAAATCTTCATCTCCTATTTCAAACAATCCAAATGCTCTGAAAGTCTGTGGTCTCTGCAACACTTATTTTTCTTAACAACATTCTATTCATTTGTCCATTGTGTAGCATCCATAGCTTTTAGCAATTATTTATTGTTACCATGAATTATTGATAAATGCTGTAATTTACTGCTCCGCAATTGACTCTAAGAAACTGAGAAGACTGGAGACGATGTGGCATGGAATGCGATAAAAAATATTCTCTAATGGAAAATATGTTTAAAATACTGAAATTTATAATATTCACTTTCATTTATTTTGTTTTAACCAGCCACTATAAGATATATAATCTTGTTCACAACCCTTATCAGTACATCTACCACGTTTTTGAAGAAGTTTTCTATAATTATATTCAATACGAATTTTGTCTAGAGAAAGATAAATAATAAATAAAAGTATTTTCTCATTTAATTACACCAAATTATGAAATTTTGTCAAAGATAATCAGTGCTGAATTAAGTGACATAATTTTATCAACCAAATAATATAATAACATCAGGAAATTTTCGTCATGAACGTTATAAACTTTGCGCATATGGCTTCAATTTGCGTTCCGCGAATTCTAAAGCTGAAACCGTAAACTTTCTTGAACGAAGTAAAAATTCTCATGATGGCAAGTAATAAATCTAGATAGCAAAATATGCAACGGAAAAGTTTTAAGTTATAGCTGCACATCGTGCAATGAGGGAGCTTCAATCACCTTTTGACAGATAATAGCGTAGGTATTAAGATTCAGAACTTGCATACGAAGTTTATTACAACGGAAATTAATTTTATATGAAAACGAAAGATTTTATCACATAATAATGATACTTAAAAAGTGGATCTTCTAATATTGTCGTTTTTTAATAGTAAACCGACGAATAAGGACTATTATTATATTATAATGATCGTATTTTCTTTTTACAACCAAATGGTCAAAAAATTCTGTGATTATAAAGGTCTCTTCGAAGAGTGAATTAGTGGAATGACAATCTCTGATTATATGGAAGCAATTGTTTCACTAGTCCGCATGTTCTGTGAACAATATATCTCTTGTAAATTAAAACCAACGATTTGTCCAGCCATAAAAGCATAAGCCTTATTCGATGTATTTTTAGTGATAATAGGTTCATAATGCTCGTTAAAACGTTTCAAAAGATACGATGGCGTATTGTATTTTTGTAATGTATCCTCAACCCGTCGACTCTTCAAACAAAAACGTCCACGCAGTTTCAATGTTTTCATTGTTCAATCCTTTCATTCGTTTACGAGGTCTGGTTTGACAGTGACCGCAGAAATGTCCGTTGTATGAATAACGAAAAGATGTTATAATATGTTTTGGGTTTTCAGTTTAAGGACTAGATGACGTATATTTGATGCTGCTGAATAATGTTTTTTCGAGAGTATCGATGGATTTAATCTTGATAATAAACTAACATTTTACATTTGACCTAATCTACTAAGTACTAGACTGTATTCCCAATGGTTTATATAACAAATGTGAAAGTTCATGCGCAACTCTGCATTTCCATACAAATTGAAAACACTTCGTGCGTTTGAGCCTACAGACTGTGTTTTAGTAACTAGAAGTGATCTTTGACAATCTTCTTTATTTCTTTTTTAACTGTTCCTATATTGAGTGCAGATCTTTATTGCCGACATACCACAAAACGTGAATTATATTCCTTCTTATTGGGTATTTATTTGAAGCTCCATATTAGTAAACTGTACGTCCATATCGATTTGACTATTCTTGCATACTAGCACCTTTTTTTTAACAATAAGTTGTGAGCTTTCTCCTAGTAGGTATTTAATTTTTCATATTTGAATTTCAGTTCCTCAGTTTTTATATGCCCCTGGCACTTTGGTTAACCATCCACATGTAGTAGTATGAATTTGAGTTTATATTTTCATAAATAAAGTTGCTATGGGCATATATATGGCTACACACCCATTATGAGTTTCAGCCACGTAAGTCTTTCCAGACTCTTTTTACTGGACGGATAAAACACAGTTTTCTATAAATTCTACTTGCAATTATCCTGCATAAGATTTTATTATTAGCCTTTTCTATTCATCGCTTGATTCCCATTTCACTCTACTTCGTTTAACTGAATTTATCTGGAACTTCCCCTTCTTCTTCAAACTCGTGGATCCCAATGTAGCATTAACAAAGCTACGCTATTTTTGCCTGCTGCCCAAAGATTCCCTAGTCATTAATTTCTTTTTTTTTTTCTTTTTCTTCTAAGTATCTTACTCTTCAACTTCCGCCGTTATTTCATAATTCGCATATTGTGTACATTAATTCCCATCCAAACTTGATTGTTTCTGATATTGTTATTCCTCCCATTCTCAACTATTCTTCTTCTCTTCTTGTCTTTGTCATCGTTTCTGCGCTGCACATTAGTATAGTTTTGTAGATATTAATTTTGGTCTTCTTATTTAGTAATTTGCTTTTCAAAATTATTTATTTATTACTGTTAATCATTTATTTCATAAATTTTGATTTTTCCATTGCTTCAACTACTTCTTCTTCCTCCTCTTTCAATAGGACCAGATCCTATTCAATTCTGAACATTTGGCCCTCTTCTTGGATCTTCCTGAGAAGCTGAACTTCAGCTCTCGTACCACCTCTTTGTCGGTCTGCCTACAGGTCTGCTTGTGTTCGGTCTCTGAGTTTTAGCCCTCTTTGCCAATCTGTCTTCTGGCATGCTTTCTACGTGCTCCCTCCCAATTCTTCTCTTATGTCATCACTCTTTATTCGGTCCTGAAGGGTGACTCCCTTGATGGTTCGCATTATTTTCATCTCTGTGGTTCTTATTATTCTTTTTGTTGTTGATGTCTCGGCTCTAGTTTCTGAAGCATATATGAGAATAGATCTCACACAAGTTCTATAGATTTGTCTTGGTCTGTGAGCTCATCACTTTGTTTCTCCACACTGTATCTCTCAAACAACCGCTGACTTTTGATGCTTTCATCGCTTGTGTTCGTGCCTCATCTGTTAGGTTCCTTTACCATTACCATTGATTGTGTCTTGTTGAAATTGAAATTTTCAGCAGAAATTTTCATCTTATATAGTAGACGTAGTAAGTCGTCTTCATTTTCTGCTACGGTAATACCATCGTATGCATAAAACAATATATTTACGGTGCTTCAAATACATAATTCTATTTTGAATAGCTTTCCGTTTCTTATAATTTTTCTGTTATTTCTATTTATTTTTGTTTATGTTTCTTCTCCATCTGTAGTCAGTTTCTTCAACATATTCTCCTCTTTGTAATTGAAACTCTGTCGTTTACATATGCTACAATTTGACACTCGCAACTTCTGAAGCTTATTAGTTGCAAATTCTTCAGTTTCTCCTTCTCTGGTCAGTTCATTTGCTTTTGATTTTCAATTTCGCTCTTATCCCTTGCTCTTTTCTCCATTGTTCGAGTCAAACTCTTGTTGGGAATATACAAACAGCTTTTCAATATCTGTCTGGTTTTTATTATTTCTTCCGTTATTATTTTAAGTTACATGAGAAACATGTTACCTCTATTGTTTTGTCAATCTTATTGATCTTCTTTATTGTGTTTTATAACTGTTCGTCCATTTTCTCATTATTCCCCGATTTTCCGGCATTTTTTTTTCTTTCTACATATTTCTCATTAATTAATTTAATCGTTCATGCAATTCATTGCCATCAGTTTGCCACCTTTTATTCAGTTATCATCAATATACCATTTTCTAGTCTATTATTGAATTTTGGCGATCACGGCCACCTCTCCAATTAATTTTTTCAAAGGCTACTGCTGCAATATCGTCTACAAATGTGCCCAATTTAATAATTTCCATAATAGAAAAGTCACAATTATACAATAGGTACAGTGGTAGTCTCAAAGCACTGTCTTTAATCAATCAAAGCTCTAAATAATTGCTTTTTGGTTTGACTCTGAGTGTACGGTCTTTCAGTTAGGAGAACATAATGAGCAGGTGTTCCTGTTTCCTAATTTTTATGCTACCTTCCATCAGTGCTTTTTCATGGTATAAGAAAACATCTGATCATATTCCATTTTCTTCAAAAGGTCTGTACTCGATATTGTGGAATGCTTGTTGCGAAAGCCAAAATGATAGGATGGAATAACTTCGTTTCGATCAACTATTTTTTGTATTCTTTTTAGAATTATGATTTCAAATAATTTTGGAACAACATAGAATTCAATTATAACTCCAGCTTTGTTTCAAGTTGTTGGTACCTTAAAGAGACTGAAAACTGCATTCAAGTGAGTTTCATAATAACCTTTAGCGGTAACTGTCTTAATATTTGTTTTTTTATTAGTTCGACTCTGGGGGCTTTCTTGACATTAATGCTATTTTCTATAATTTTCATTACTTCTTCAGGTGGAGTCGGTCTAAGTAAGGGGCAAATGCCTTTTGTTGTTCGTTACGTGTTCAAATTTCATCTTCCATTTGTCTGTTTTTTGTATCATTTGTTGCTGTAAATATAAATTTACTCAGAAAATGTTTGAACCTCTAGGAATAACAAAATATAATGAACTCTAATGGCGTAATCATTCTAAGAAAATAAAATTCAAATAACTTTTGAATCCCCTAACTTTGAATTATATTCGAGATATCAAAGCTACAATACTACTTTTAGATTTGCAATGAACAGTAGTTAAGAATTGTTGAATGTTGGTAGATATATTCTCATTCCGTTGAAACGATATGTTCATTCCATTAAAATGTAAACCCAACTCAAGAAATCAATAAAATCTATAAAAGGCCCGTCATTAGTTTTCCTTACAGTGTAACTTTTTCATCTTTTTTCCTTTGAAATCAATTGGCACAAGACATCAATGAATTTCCAATAAATCACGTTGATTGTGAAAGTAGCGTTCCCAACTTTTGTTCACTTTGTTGGACCAAAATAAACAGCGTTTTTCCTCTGTGAAACTGAATCGCTTTTCATCCACTTTCTTTTCCAAAAATAATTTAGGATTGGTTGACGGACGCTATTAAAAAGGCAAAGGCTGTCTGTCACCTTTGATATTCAGTTAAATTGTGGATGTTTTATAGCAAACTTTGGTAATTTTACTAGAAAAACATGTGATTTTGCAATTGAATAGTTCATTCGAATGCATTTACACAAGTTATTGCATCGAGATTGGAATTTAAACTTATATTTCAGATTTTTGCCTGTTAGACTCAGTTTCTACGTGAATCAATCAATTTTTTAATTCACATTTTAATTTTAACATCATACACATAGCTGTATGTTTATTATAATGATGAAAAAATAGTATGAAATAGTAATTTACACTACGAATTTTGAAAATGTCTGTGAGTACAAAAGAACGTAAGACTGAGATGAACCTCACGAAAAATTGGTAAGCTTCCATCTTTTTACTATTTTAATTTTGATAAATGAATATAAACAAGACTGATTTTGTTTGAAATTCCACTTAACTGAACTGCCAAATAGTTTATTACTCAGAATAATCTATTATACTAAACTTGATATATACAAAGGAACATGTATAACATAGTACATAAAATGTGCAAAGAGAACTGTGAGGGGACAACAGGACAACAGAACGGGATATCAGATAACGAAAATGTGAAAATAATGCATTTTGAATCGAATAAAGACTGTAAAAAGGATGCTGCCGGAGGTTGAAGTCAAGACCTTCCAAACGCTACAACACCTGGAAAAATCTCTGGAGACGGTGAATTAGAGGGTAAAAGAAATAACTTGAAGGGAGTCATATTGTTATGATAAATAATTTTGATAGCATTATTAACATTACTTAGTTTTTAGTTATTTTTTTAGTTATATTGTATTTTTAACGATCACACAGAGAACCGACAATTGAAAAGCTCACTCATGAGAACTGTGAGAATCATTTTTTTGTTTATAGGCGAAACTTTTCTTATGAGTATATTTTCATATGATACATACAGTGGTAGTTTAAAAATACTGTCTTTACTCAATCAAACCTCTAAATATTCACTATCTGGTTTGATTGTGATTGTACTGTCTTCCAGGTAGATAAATATTTTCTAATTTTCAATATCAAACTTTATGCTACACTCTATCACACCTTTTAAAATGTATGAGAAAATAGCTGAGCATTTTTTATTTTCTTCTCAAGCTCTATTATATTTGTTAGAAGATCTACTCGATCTATTGCGAAATGCCTTTTGCGAAAGCCAAACTGATGATTTCTAGTAATATTCGAAAGTTTTCTTCATTTTTTCTGTTATATTGTCGTAAATTTCCTTCTTACAATCATTATCAGTCTAATAATTATGTTCTGGATAAAAGAAAATTCCATAATATCATACTTGTTTTGAACAGAAAGTTATCTTCATATCTACTAACCTTCAAATAAATTAAATTATCAAATAATTATGAAGCTAAGAAAACAACTTTCTATTTTTGAAAATAACCTATTTAGATTGACTTTTCGCACCAAAAATTATGATAAAGACATAAAATATCTTCATAATGACAATTAATGAGGAAAATCTAATTATTTATGTCAACTTGAAACTATTGAATTTTGTTTTACTCTGCAAATATTATCCCCAACTTTCACCTGAATTAAAATTTTTAATTTACTTCATCCAATTTACTTAATGGAGACAATGCTATTAAAAAAACAATCACTAGTCTGAAGTCTCCGAGCAGGACTTAAAGCTCGTTTACAAATTAAAAAAAACCAAGCAGTTGGAAGTAGAAAGTGAAAAAATTCATTTTCTTTTATATATGTAATATTTTTACTTTGTCAAAGAAAAATTCTATTTATACAAATAACAGAATGAGAAGGTTATCCTCACAATTATTAACTGAGAATATAAGTGAAATTCACTGCATTTTCAATATCTTTCTATACATAAATACATAATCTTGAAAAATAATTATGGATATTTGAATAACATCGGACAGTATACTCAAAAAGTTATCAAACCGCTTGATAAATTGGTTTTCCATATTTTCACGGCATCATTTCCGCACAAAATATTTGGTTTATTTTCTAAAATAAGTATTGAGGCTGCCTACCAATATTTTTTTAGTTTTTTAATACTCAATTGACTCAATTCATGATGGAATTAGTCAATAGAAATGACACATTGATTAATAATAACTACAGTGTATAGATAAGCAATTGTACATTTGGCAACGTAGTTCAATCATTTCGAATTTTTCTTGGATTCAAGGATTACGAGAAGCTCAGATGACATTTTATCGTGTAGCTTACAACAACGTTCTATCAAATATCAGCCGTCGCAGTCGAGTGGTGAGGCAAAAGAGTGATTTCGTCCAGCGGTCTCGGCCTGCTGTGACGTCCACCCGTCGAGCACTTTTATAATGCTTTTCAATGGAAACAGTTTCGTTGACGCGACTCGTCTCGGAGACGCTACGGCCAGCCGTAGACAACGGCGCCTCGACTGCCAAAAAATGAGTGGAGACTGATGAGCACACGTTGATATGGATTACTTCTTCAAATCATAGTCAATACAAAATCAAATTGATTCCTATCGAGCCTGAAGAAATTTTCTTCATTAGAATCTAAATGGGTTTTGATTAGTATTTTATAAAATCTTTCTGGCTCCTGCATTTACCTTTCATCTTCGAACAAAATCAATTTTCCATATCCATTTATTGGAACTTTGCTGCAAAAATTCAGATGTAGACGTTTCACGTTTCAAGTATATTACCTTTACGGCCGACCCTTACTACGGGACGAAATTGACAAATATGGTGAATTTATACAACACCACATTCTCAAAAATTGTATAGGGCGGGAGAAAGCCCTATCGCTACATTTAAATGGTTAACATCGAACAATGGATGCCAACACAAGTGACCAGTGCGCGTCTACTACAGAAACTGTCGAGCAAAAGAAGACCAATCATCAAAACGAATTAATTGTTCCTACTTTTAAATCCAGATTGGAAAATACGGACATAATAACCAATCATTCTAATAACTCATTAGGCAAAAGCTTGAACAAACTCATAAGAGGTTATTGAAGTTAGTGGTCATTCTTCTATTCAGTTTCTAAAGCTATACCTAAAGCCAAACAACGTGCGTTACAAATAATGGAAGCTCCAGCTCATAGACAAATAACATTTTCTCTTAAATAACTTGCCAATTTTTCATTTCAATCCTCAAACGTAGAACAGATTGTTTTCAAATCTATGATTGAAATGAAGAAATAATCATCAAGATCTTATGTTGCTTTTTTTGGATCAAAAGTTAAACGCAATAATTGATATTTTCATCTCTAATTTTTCTTCAAATAATTTATATTGAGAAACAGATACACCAAAATATGAATGATACATTAATTTTTCAACCATAATAGTACAAAAGATGGTGAAAACTGAATTTGAAGGTGATTCTGCTATAAGGCAAATAGTATTGATAATGAGTAAGATAACAACAAATAAATAAATGATTTATGAATAAACTATAACAAATCATTAATAATTATCAATCGATTATTCATATTCAAAATTATCTGAATATATAGTTTTGTACCTACGCTAAAAACAGGTAAAAGAGATAACAGAATCAATTACCTTTTTTTTTCGATACAATCAGAACATTCACCCTTACTATTCATTCGCTAAAAGTCTCAATAAATTTTATTCCTTAGTGTGACTTGGGGGAAAGAAATAACAAATATTCCTGTCTACTCCAATATTTATATCTAAGAAAAATATCAACCTCTACCCTTTTCACGCATAAAAAAAATAAACTTTATGATCCGTCCAATTCTTTTTTCAAATCCCATCGTTTCGTCTCTTGTATATTTCGTTCCGGTCTCTTTTATATTTATTATTAATATCCTATCTGTCCCTGACAATTTTTCAATTATAAACACTCTTTGATCACATTAAATCAATTTGGTGATTAATATAAGAAGAATAAGATTTTGAAGCACTATTATAGTTTCGCTTGGAATAAATTCGAATAATCGACGCAAGTTATTATTATGGCTATTTATTATATTTTAAGCTCATAATTAATTGCGATATATTTGGAACTATATTTTAATAGAACCAATCAAAGCATATCGTCAAAGAATTCTGTCACTTATTCTGTCAACCAAAAGCATTGATCAAATCTTGGGTTCAATAAGCAGAATGTTGACAAAAGCTTATCGTAACCAAGGCTATGAAAAATCATCATATTTTTCTTCGAATCGTACAAGTGAAGTGGTTGCATTGCCCAAACGCCACCTTTGTCAGTTTCGGGTGCTTCAGGAAAGACAATTTTCCATACCTCAATAGTTCAATCACAAAAGTACTTGTATCCAATTTTGAAAGGGCGTAGTCCAATTGGAAGGTAGTAGGAAGAAGTCACAGAAGACGCAAGGATACGCAATTGGAAAAGGGGGTTTCGACAGGAGCAACTGGGAAAGAAAACTTAGGAAGGTCAAGGCTCGAAACTGGCTGTAGCGCAATAGAAGAAGAATAAGAAGTCAAAGTCAAAAACCTGAAGTTGAAATATGTACCACGCAAAACATTTTGAAAAACTAGATTTAAGTTCAGTTCTAAATTTCATAAGGGATTACAAAATGTAATGATAATTTATTTACGGTTTATTTACGGGGAATGATTGAAAAGTAATTTTCCAAATTATTTTTTATTATTTTGGCAAAACTATAGGCCAGCGTGAGAGACCTGATTTCTCTTATTTCTCGCCATTGCTTCTCTTTTTGGGTGGTCTAGGTGGAACCAAAAGTCGGAATTTTCAGAGCACCTTATTTAAAGGTTTGTAACTTTTTTACCTTACACGATAGCGGAAAAATGGAAAGTACGTTGTGAAGTCAAAAAAATATCAATAATCACGTGGACGAAATTTTAAGAGATTCATGGGTGGAAATTTGTGGGAAAACATTCCGAATTGGATAGAAAATTTGATTTTTTTCAGAATTTTGGGACCTCACTATACCAGCCCAAAGCGACAAACCTCAGTCATTGGAAACACTAAATTTCCACCAATTTGGGAGTGGTCCAAAAATCGCTAAATAATGAATTTGGAGCAGTAATATTTGGAAAATCTTCTGAATTTGGAATGCCTATAATTGATTTTGGCCTTATTGTAAGCTTTAAAAAAATATTAATACAAAATATCTTTGTTAATTCAGTAACTATAGTCGATCGCGAAAGTATATGTTGAAAAAGGAATTTTTTCCAATAATTTTTCGGTAATTTATACACCACTTAAATCGGATTCTCTAACTACGATTGCCGCTACAACCGCCCGTTTACCGTTTTGCTCTCGAAACTAATCTCTAGAGACTACTCTGCTTTATAAGCAATAGATCCTTTTTATCCTGGGAACGGGTTAGGTCGGAGTTGAGTTATTATGAAGATTTTTTTTCAGAAAGTCTACAACGGATTGGAAGTAAAAGGTTGTAGCTTTTAAGAACATACAAAAAATTAGAATGTTCGAATTTATCAAATAAAATGATGGAAATGACTTTTTGGAAATAGCCTTTAAGACCGACGTAATAAATTCTCCTGTTGAATAATGTTGATATTCACAAAATTTATTTTCCTATCCAGATATTAGCATGCGATAAACAAAGGTCACAGGTGTTTTGAAATTACGTATATTTATTTAGCTGTCAATAAAACTTACGGTACATATTTGTTTTGTTTCATATTAAGTATATTGTGATGATAGTCATGTGTTTTCAATTTTTTACCCCATTATTTTCTGTTCCACCGCATCCTACCATCTTCATCTTCCACGCTGGATCAACTCCACCACCATTCTTATATTAACTTTCTCCAAATTCCAAGAAAACGACACCGTGACTTTGTCTGCCTTCTATGGAGTCGGTTCTTCCATTTCAGTCGAATGTTTTTATTGTTCTTTTTTTTTTTCGGGTGTGAAGTCATGGACCCACGTTTCATCCTTGGTCATGGAACAGCGCAAAAATTTGGCTTTATTTCTCTGAAATATAGTAATAGATGAAAACATCTTCAATACGCTGTTTTTATTCCATTATGAGCCAACTCGGCACCCATCCTGCGTACAGTTTTCTCATGTACAAAGTTTCAGGTGATATGCGATGTATCGTACTTTTTGAAACGCCAACTATGTCTGCTAGCTCACGCATTTTCTGTCGACAATCATCCAGTAAAGCATTGTGGATTTTCTTCAACATTTCTGGATTCCTCACCTCATTTGGTTGACCACTGCGATGTTTATCTTCGCAGGTCGTACCGCGAAGATATTGATATTGAAGGGGCAGTCTCACCCAGAGTATAATCTAGTTCAGCTTTTATATTAGTTGGACAAAAGCCTTTCAAATAAAAGTATTGTATCACATAACGATCATTTTTTTCCATGTTAACAAATTCACTGAAAACGTTAATTATTGATGGCTGCCAAACAAATATCAAACACTGTAGCGTCTTCAAACTTCAAACATATACTGTATAGATTGTATACGTGGTGTGGTGTTTTCTAAGCAAAGTCATCTCTAGGTCAGGCCAGGTACTTCTGGGACCATCTCCGTATATCGCATTTGATGGGTAACTTGTAAACTATGCAGTGTCGCCAATCACACAAGGTCATGCTTTTCTCATTACGTTGGTTTGGAGTACAAATTTTATTATAAAACACTCACGTTTGAATCTTGAACAATGTTAGTTTGGATTTTGTCTTCGTAGCAGTGTATATCTTAACAGTACCATTAGTTTAACTACAACTATATGTAGTTTTGCATTGTGGATTGAAGATTTCAACCCATACATACTTTGAACGAATATTTATCATTTAGTGACATAGAAATGAATAGTTTCTTAGAATTAAGTTTTGAATCAATAATAATGATATAAGATTTGCTAATTTTTGGACAAGTAAAAGTGATTTTACTAATAATATACCGACAATTTGGATTGGAGAAATAATAAGATACTAAAAAGAAAACTATATATTATTTGGAATAAAATATAAAGAAACCTAATATTTTAGTACAACATTGTATGTAATTACCTATTATTCCAAACATTGTTCTGTATTGGATGATATTCGTTTGCTCTTATAATCCCATATAAATATTAAACTCACTGTAAGTCTAAATGTGTCTCTGATTCATCTCAAAACGAGGAATATTTTATTTTTATCTGCCTGTTTATTTGCCATTACATAGTTACAATTTTTTCTCGCCAAATATATCCTGTCGAAATAACTTATATCTCAGTCGACATTTTTTACGGCGTAATACCCTCCACATAAAATATTTTTTGTTAAAAAGGTATAAAAAATTTTACGATACGTAAATAGATCTTCAGAGTCACCTTTCTACATTTTTCCATGTAAATTTCTATTCCCCATTAAGAGAAGATTAAAAAACAGAATTAGATGATAATTTAAAGGACGGTAGAATCTTGTCAACAGTGAAAGTTATAAAGAAAACTAATGCTTTCAATAAAAAAAAACTGGTTCGTTACAGTAAGCTTGTGAGTGGTTATGATAGACATGACAAATATCAATCTCGTGAAATATAAATTATTGCCTCGTCATTTATTTCATTATCAACTTTATGTTTACTATGAATAGACATATAGGAATAAACGATAAAAATCAGCTATCAAAAATGATAAATACTCTCCATAACATATTGAATCCATCAATATCCACGATATCAAATACCATATGTTTGGCGCCGAGCTACTCCTAAGTTGAATTAGAATGGACGTCTAACTAGAATAGTTAATTTCACAGGAGTCAATTGCTGATATGTTCACAGTCCAACAGGAAGTTCCTCGAACGATTGAATAACAAAATTCAAAAGCTTTCAAATATGAATCTAAATAATATTATATGAAGGTCGAATGTAATCACAATTGAAATCCTTTCATATAACTTCATACAATTGAATAATCCACACTATGAATGATATTTTTATACCAATTTGAAAATTACATTGCTAGAAACACTCTACCTATCGTGAACAGTGTTCATTGGAAATGTTTGTTCTGTCGAATTTTTGCGATACACTTTGGTATTTTTTTTTATTGAAATTGACAACTTTATCTAATTATGTAACAGTAACTTAAATAAGTAAGTTAACCTAGCGCTATTCATAACAGATTTAATATTTTTCAGTCATTATATACTGAAAACGTAATATTGAATTCCGGCAATAGGTTTTTTTGACATTTTTTGATTCATTCATAACATAAAATGTTCAAGGAGAACCAAGCATGATATAAAATGTTTATAAAAAAACCGAAACCTCATAAAATAAACGCATTTTGAATATATTGCGAACATCAAAATAACAGTGTCCAGGGATGCTGTCCGAGATACCAACCAAAGATTCGCTACAGCTTCTGGTTAAAACCACTGTAGTAAGTGTACTCATGTAGGAAAGAAGTACTTTGAAAAGGAGCATGTTCTTACTAAATAATTTTGGTAGGAATGATTTCACAATATTTTTGTATTATTTTTGAGCCGAAATATGAGCTTTGCCAAAAGCTCATATATCTTCCCAAACAACTAATGGCATTCTGTATCCATTAAACTGTAATTTCATTGAAAATTTGTTGCTATTCATTGCAAGGTGGAATCTCTCAAGGGTACGAATCAAATATATTATTATTGAAAGACCCTCCGAAGAAAGAAAATTTCTGAAAGTGAATGCTTCCATAACTGGACTAATCCAGACAATTTGTTCTTTCTCTAAGATCAAAGAAATATTAAGATCTTAGTAAATATATTTTCTTAATGAATCTAAATGTTCTTGATTTTAGGTCTTTTCTGTTATAATATTAAAATATTTTGATGAAGACTTAAAGAAAAGTCGAAACGTCATAATTTATCTTTCTTTTAAAAATTATAAAAAAAAAACTAATTTTAAAACAGAAGAGATTTAAAATCAAGAACATTTAGATGCATTCATATATCAAAAGGTCTAAGAAATTAAAGAAATTTATATTTTTTTATAGAACATTGTAGGACGCACCTGACGAGTGTAAATTGTTTGGGAGAGAGAAATCACCTAGGTACACAATACTTTATAATTACAATCCAACACAGAAGCGAAAATCTTATCTCATATCCCGCCGATTAGATTTCATAAGGGCTCTAAAACTGGGGGACGAGCTAAAAGTGGTCCTATACAAACGCAGCTATGAAAATTGAGAATATTGAGGTCATAGTAATAACTATTTACAATCAACAATTTCACATAATATTTGTTTAATTTCTCACATTCTTTCATTTCAATATATTTACAAAAATTAGACTTCCTCTACAAATTTAATTGAAGAAATTATTTTATATCCTTGTTCTCTTGCAGTAAGCATCTCTGGTTCTGATTTCAATGTGATGTAAATACAAAGGAGATAAATAGAATTTCTGGTGTTGATAACGATTGTTGACAAAAAAATGATGTGAGAATATTTGTCCGTGGTTTTGAGTTATATTCAAAAAAGCATAACAACAAACGTGAGATGCAGAAAAGCATTATGACATGAATAGAGATCATATCTTTCTGTTTATGCACTTATTCCTGCATATTATACTACGTGAGTACATTGGAGTAGAAAGCTTTCCGCATTTTTTGGTTGTTTGGAATTTAAAAGAAATTTACTAGACGTAACTCAATTTTAGTCCAGCTTAAAAATTTGGGTTGGTTTTGTTTACATAGAAATTGAATCATTGGATTGTCACATTATTTCTTTTGAAATATTTTGATATCCTCATCAATTAACGTACAGAAAACTCATACATACACAAAGTACAATTTTGAGTTAAGAAAATATCACAATTAATATGTGTTGTTACCATTGGCCTCGTCAAAAAAAGTATTTTTTCTACTTATTTAGTAAATAACGTATTTTTTGAGTATTAAAACCATCGTTTTCTGAACTTTTCTTGTTTGAAATTTTGAAAACGCCCAAAGCTACGTGACTGCTTTTAGATATGTATTTTTTTGATACATAATAACCAAGATAACACACAATCAATGCGGATCACTCCTCGATATTTTGTCATAAAAATAAAAGCAGGTAATGCGTCATAAATGATACCAAGCGTAACATTATTTGACCTACTTAAGTATCGATTTGGAGGTTGCATAAGTTCCAACAATTTCTTGTTAAGGTCTAGTAAAAAAACTGAATATAACTCGACCAGTGTAGCTTTAGACTTGAGTTTTGGATGCGCGATAGTCATGCGAGTCGGAATTTGTCGAGAACTCATTTTGTGCCAATAAGTTGCGGCTATTACAGTGTCGTAACATTTTGGTGTGAAATTATTCATTTTTGTTGTACTCTTATACATTTTATTCAATATGGAGTTTAGAAGTTAATTAAAAAATAAAGTTTTATGGTATTGAACAAATTTAACATGAAATTCATTCAAAACAATCACTTAATCTAGGTGAATAGGTTTGATAACGGTGAATGATTGGTATCTATTTGGTCGGTAAGAAGATTACTAGAATATTTGCTTTCATTTATCACAAGGACTTCTAAGAGATTTAATTTCCTGGTAAAATTGTTCAATTCTTTTCTTAATATAGGTAGATTTCCGTATTTAGGCACTTTTTACATTTTATTTCCATGTAAACATTTAGTTATAATTTTTGTCAAAATCTTAAAATCCAGTATTAATGCACTGTATACATTGAAAATACTTTATTATACCATGACTCGTTTCACAAAGCTACTGTGTTAGCGAAACACGTCACAAATTAATATTGAGCTTTAGTTCAAATTAAATATATATTTAAACAAATTATTATCAAAAATACTTAGTGACTTTTATTTAGGATTTTTCAACCTTCTGGGTATTCAGCTTTCAAGACAATTACAAGATGTAACCTGATGTATAAAGTATTCAACTTGCCTGTATTCAAGTAAAATTGAAAAAATATGCACATTTATATTCCTTGCTGACTCTATCCCCAAAAACAATTTGTTTCGCACCGAATCACACTTATTTAGATTATTTAGCTTTCGTCGATGTTTCGATTTTTAATAATGTTTGATATAAATTCGCAGAGTGTTTGTCATCAAACCAGTCCTCCTTGTTTCAAAAGTACCAATGTGACGACGCTGTAGGTCTCCCCGCTCGATTTAGAGTTTTAGCATCTATACCTAAAACATACTCTGTACAAGACTTTCCATATCATTGTTCTGCTTCGAAAGAGAGCTACTTTTCTTTACATTTTATGTCCTAGAGTTTAGTAGTTCTTAGAATCTGTAATTTTCGTTCATTGCCATACCTATTATACTTTCTGAAAATCGCGAGAAATTCTTCAGCCTTCTTAGTAGATACGGTTATGAATCTGTTTCCGAAGTGTTTCTCTAGTAGGACTTCATCTGCCTGATTCTGTAGCCATCCGTTCAGTTCGTTACTGTGATATATCATGTAGCCGCAGTGATTCAATATTGAAATATACGAAGCATATTTTTTAAGTAAGTACCGTTTTGTAATTAAAAAAAGAAGTGCAAAGATATCGCAATAATTTTATTTTTACATGAAAGCCTGTACCTTAATCTACTTTTCTACATAATTTCCGTGAATATTGAGGCACTTGTCATAACGTGGCACCAGTTTTTTAATACTCTCCTCATAAAATTCTGCCGCCTGACTTGTTAACCACTGTATCACAACTTCGTTATTGTCTTAAAGACGCTGACCACCCAGGTGTTTCTTCAAGTGCAGGAACAAATGGTAGTTGCTGGGCGCCAGATCAGGGCTGTAGGGAGGATGATCTAGAGTTTCCCATTGAAAATATTTGATGAGATCTTTGGTCCGATTAGCCACATGTGGACGGACATTGTCATGCAGCAAAACGATACCCTGCACTCACCCATTTCCTTACCTTTCCATCACTCATAATGTTTTGTCCGTAAACTTCACAGATCTCATGATGAATATCGATCGGTTTTACGCCTTTAGCACTGAGGAATCGTATAACAGCCCGTACTTCACAATCGGCGGGATCTTAAACAGTAAACAACGTACACAATGAAGAATCAGATTGTAATGGCGTCAGTGCGTAGACAAGAGATGTAGGTAACCAGCGCGCATGTGCGGAACGCCGACCTTGGGGTTGTGGCGGCGGATTCGCAAAACTGTACTTACTTAAAAAGTATGCCTCGTATAATTGCCCCTTTTTGGCAAGGCTGTCTGCTTCTTATTGCCTAATATACCCTGTTGACCTGACAGCCGCATTTTCTTCTTCTGAATGCGTCCTCGTAGTTTAGCTGATGCTGTCCGTAAAAGTTTTACTGATCGAATGTGCACGAAAAAACGGGAAGATCTACAGCTTCTATGTTTAGTTTTAGATTTTAAAACTCACACAATTTTTAAATAAAGCTAAATGAGCTTTATATACACTATATAGTGTTTGAAACTTGACAAGAAGTCATCTAAACAAATGGAGATTTATTCATTTGCTAGCTTTTCATATATCAGGATTATAAGAGAATTCTATATATCAAGAAATATACAAAGTGATGAGAAAAAAAAACGCTCTGTAACGCTGCTTTGAAGAAGGATATTTGCAAGCTAAGGAGCATATCGTCGCCGAATTAACGACCAAACTACAGTAAAACTTTACCCTACTTATCAATTTTTGAATGTTTCCTTTCAATTGGTTTTTCAAGGTTTTCGCAATCATTCGTCTTCAGTCAGAATAAGTCGGAGCAGCCGGCAACCTCAAATAGCAGCAATTTTATTAATGTTATCTGAATTTTCTTATTTTGTTTTCGACTAATTGGAATTGCCGATTGACTGGACTATTAGCATGACAACGATCAATTTTAAAATAAAAAATTATGTGAAATTCCATGGAGCTTTTCCGTCGAATGAAAAAAAGCGAATACATTTTTCTCTTTATTTGTAATTTTTCAGCCCGGCTACACAGTATTGTGTTCGCTGTATCATGTGGATGACCTATAGCTATTAAATGAATCGTGTATTGAAATATTGATGGTGGATGAATGGATAGTATAGGTGCGTTTAACGAATAGCTTTTTGTTTCATAATAGAAGCATTGGATAAAACTATGTAATGAACTAAATTTTATCGATACAATTCGAGTCATTAAATATTCAACAAAGTTGACGAAAATAGTTACAGATTTGTAGGGAAATGTATGAAACAGTGCCAAACATTAAATATAACTTAGGCAGCAGCAGAATCTGATTGAATTTCAGATTTCACAGATTCAATAACGTTATTGCATAAATTTGTGACTTCAGATAACTCCACAGCCAGGAGGTCTTATATCGCAAGAGCATGGAGAACAATTCTGATCACCACATCGGGGAATGACACGACCAGAAGCAAATACGTTAAAGATCGTCATGGGCGGTATAACATGTGGTAGCGTTCTGCTGAAACCACATGTCATCAAGGTCAATAGCTTCTAAATGAAGCACAAGAAAATATGTTATCATAGCTTGCTAACGTTCACCATTCACTGTTAGTTTCCAGGATTTTATGAGCGCAAAATGCAACAGTTTTGCATATTAACGAAGCTCTCGTGATGAAATTAGACCGCATCACTGAAAATGATTATGTTCACAAAGTCAGTAGATTACTCAAGGCATCAATTGGTGAATTATCTCCGCTGTTCATGGTCTACTAGCAGAAGTTGTTGATTCAGTTGGATTTTGTGGACATGCAGCTGTAAATATTTAGTGATATTTAGCTGAAGAGTGCCTGAAATGTCGAATTCTTGTGACCGATAACGAATTGATGTTCTGAACGGCCTTTACGAGTTCGCATCGTGTGTGTTTCTTCTTTTTGCAGTAGATGAATATTGGAGGCACTTTACGAATAGTGGCAATTAATCTTCTTAAACACGTGACATTAGGACTATCAAACATTATGCACAGAGGCTGAAACTGTTACTGTTACTGTTACAAGAGATCCATGTGACTTAAGTTAAATATATTAAGTTAAAGTTAAGTCAAGTTAAAATATATGATTAATCCTTATTCCACAGAAAATGTCTTGTTTTCAAGTTAAGATCTAGAGAAATGATTTTATACTCTTTATTTCTAAGGAGTTATTGGTAATATCACCATTATCAATTTGGCAGATGAATTCGATGAATTCATAAGCCCAAATATGGAATAAAATCAAATTCAAAATTTCAAGCAAAAGATGTAAACTAAAATTCGAGAATTCAAGAAACAGTATTGAAAGATATCGTTTATACGGGCTTGAAGATAAGAGGATGAATAATGAGGTTTCGATATTGGATACTTTATTCAAGTATAACATAGATCAAAAAATTGAAACCAGAACATGACCGTACAAGAACTACAAATTATTACCGGGATAGGGATAAGACAGGGTAACAACTATGGCTCTAAACTATCCAATATGGGTGATTCCGTTCTAACTGTGATTTTTTGTATTCAAAATTTCAAGATTTTAAAATTTAACTTTTCTAACTTTTTTATGCATATTATTCATCTATTTTACTGTAAAAATAAAACTCTAAGAGGAATTTACTACAACTTCAAAGTATCACGAGCAAGACACAAATGTCGGATTTTGAGTTCCACGGTACTGACTCATTTATCCACGGTACTGACATGGTAACTTAAGATATTAAACAACAAGTGCATCAATTTTCCTCAGTTTGATCATAAACATTAGAATTTATAAGGTAATTAGTTTAAATCATTTGTTACGACAAAAAAAATTAATAATTTATCGGTAAATTCTAGGAATGGACATGACACGGTACTGACATGGTAACTTAAGATATTAAACAACAAGTGCATCAATTTTCCTCAGTTTGATCATAAACATTAGAATTTATAAGGTAATTAGTTTAAATCATTTGTTACGACAAAAAAAAATTAATAATTTATCGGTAAATTCTAGGAATGGACATGACACGGTACTGACATTCAAGTGATGTAGTATAAGTTTTCTTCAAGTGGCAAGTTATATTGTATAAAAATAATGTTTAAATATCTTAAGAATTATTCAATTAACACAAAATTTTTATTAATTGATTATTAATTAATGACTAGTACAAAAAAACAATACAGGACATTGAATATCACAGTTAGAACGGAATCACCCATATATAGTGTTATATGGATGATGAAGTACTAGTAGCAAAGACTGAAGATGAGTACAACGTGTACTAAACAGGATGAAGCTAATGGCAGGTGAATATATTATGAGCATAATATCTAAGAAGATTCAATATCAAAATATTCGATTAGATGTTAACTAGTTGTCGATAAGAGAAAATGCAAAGATCAATGTAAATAAACTACTTTGAAATAGCGATATCAAATGACATTTCAACAGAGGAAATGCGAATCATGACAAAAAAAATGAAACAACTTCATCAGAGATCAGTCGATATTTAAAAGAAATAATATGGGAAAACAATATAATTAGTGCAAAAAGTGAGATTTAAATATACAAAACACGCTTAAAACGTATGATTGGAAACAAATGCCGAAGCATCAACAAAAAATGGTATTATGACCACTACGTTAAAACTCGAAAAACAATTGAGGAAGTGACATCAGAGATGAAAGTGATATTTGAGAGAAACTAATAATTTTTATTACTGTAAGTTGGAACCAAACAGACGAGACGGAGGCATCTAATCGGACCAAAAAGATAGTATAAGGGTTCCGCGTTCCAAGATGGTGCTCAGAGGAATGCTGATTATTCCAAATAGACAGTGTCCTTTTAAAAAATAGGAAGAAATCATTTATTTCAACACGATCTGTGACAAATGTTGATATAAAATCAGTGAACAAAATTCAAGTTTCACAGGCTGTACATAAGGGAGCTTCATAGTTATAAAACAAAAGGAAATAAAGTTGATTATATCAAGTTGATATAAATAAAGTAAATTCATGTCTTCCACAGTATTATTTGAAATTGTTAATGAACTTTCATAAACTAAACAATATCCTTGTCAAAGTGAAGTGAAACGAAGTTTGTATAAGCATTGTTATGCAAATATTGTTTTATGTGTACAACCATCTCTAAATTATTCCGAATTGATCATTTTACGAGAGCACAAAAGACAAACATCGGGTTTTGATAAGAAAACATTAAATTTTGTTTGAGTAAGTTCAAGTTTACAAAACGCTCCTTGAGATTTTCCTCGCGTAATTTTTAGTAGAAATCTCATTCGCGTCACAATTCTACATTTAAAATTCTGATTTTATCAAAAATACCTAGGTAGTTCTAGATACTTATCTTTGAGATATTCATTACGTACGGTATTGAATAAAGAAATATCTACGTTGTGCTGTGGATTTAGGCCTGTTTTATATCCACTTTAATGGAAAATGATCTTAAAACTTAATGATGGAAACGGCTGGTCGATCTTTACGGCGTATTATATAATGTTTTCATACAAATGGATAAAGGAAAATGGGTCAATGACAAGATTATGCGGTACTTATCGCCATCCTCTCGAACTTTTGGGTTTGATGTAAGTAATTGCCTTATAAAGTTTGAAAAGTGCGAGCAAAGTTTATTGAGGTTCAACTTATATTGATATTTCAGATAAGGCAGTAATTTTATTATAAAATCAAGTAACCAATTGGATTCGTATAAAATGTGAACTAATACTCTTAAATTATCTAAATGAAATTTTCCAACAATTACATCATTCATTCGAAGTGTTAAGCTATAAATTTGTTGTATTATTGTGAAACCAAATTCTTTGAATCGTATAAAATGAAGATCTTTTTTTCCAAAGTATTTTTTTTGTAATATTGATGGATAGATCACATAATAAATAAGGTAATTCTTGAAAAGATAGAAAAAAAGAGCGAGAATAAAATGAATATAACGTTTTCTTCTTCTCTTCATCAGTACTACTATAATTATCGTATATAAAATCACATTTTTTAGACGTGAAGTCAGGGAAATGATGTCCATGATTTGTCAATGAAGTAAAATCATTATGGTATCACTATTCATTGAGTTTTAGTTCTCAAATGCATCATTCGACTTCCGTCCATCACTTACCGTCTCCCACTTAAAATTCTTCTCTCTATATTTCTTATCAGTTATTGGTTTTCCTTCTATTATTGTGTGAAAGTAAATACAGAAGTCAACAGTCCAAATTGTCGTTGATTGAAATTTGCAAGTAATTCGGTTAATTATTTATAGCCTTTACCACAAGTTTCTTGAGTTTATATCTAGTCCTAACTAGGACTTTATAGCTAGAGGATACTTTTAAGTAGATACTAGCGCCCCGACGCTCAAGTTTGAAATTTGAATGAGCTATTACAAAACAAACTTTGGTTCTGTATCATTAGTGTTGCTGAAGTTTGATTTTCAATTATTTAGATACATATTCTCATTTATTAACATATCCTACCCTCTACCCCAAAATTACAAACATATTTAAAATAAAAATTCACTAGTTTCCAAGCGTCAAGATTTTGAACGTGAGATGGCAGAAAATCTGAATACGTATGATTCCGTCGAACTGTAAACGTCTTATATTCTGATCAACGTTTGAAAACAAGTTAAAGCTGGTACTTTCAAGTATGTTTATGAAATTCTATGAATACTGGAAGGTTGAAAAAGGTTAAAAGCTACTTCTGCAATATTTTTTCTTATTTATATATGAAAATGAAAATTATATGCAGCCTAATATGTTGCAGATTAGTGTTTGCTGAATCGATGTGGTTTAGTGTTAATGGCATGCAAAAGCGGAAAAATGTATGACTTTTGTGGTAACACTCACTGTTCTATTAGCTAAATTTTTAACTCGACAGTTTAGATAAGCAGTCTTTCCAAGAAGTGCTGTGACGTTTTTTGACGCTGCTGCATCAAAATGTGGACCTCTAGTAGTACTTTCTGTTAAAGCATTGCCACTATTTGAAGCTCCTGTTTGAGCTCCCAATACTAGAACAATAAAAAATTGATTAGTTACTCATTTTCTGAATCATTTCGTTATAATATTATAAGAGTTGTAATGATCTCTATATTCAGTAATTGAATTTCTTAGAAGTAATCAAGGGGGAAACAAATAATAACTTTCAAAATAGTCTCTATTGTAGCGTATATCCTATTGTGTGCGTTATCATGTTTTTTAAAAAAATTTTATATCGATCTTATATATAGAATTTATTCAAACGTCTACTTTTTACAAATAAAACCACTTCATAAATACTTGTTATTAACAACTGGAATACAAGCTTCTGTTCGATATAATTATTTTTGAAGCAGTTAGGCTTAATAAAAAGGAATGTTGAATTTCTTAATCATCTGAGGGAGAATTCGATTCTGATTTATTGGCGGACGCAGAATGCGCACCCTCGGTTCCTTTTTCTGAAATAGGAAATTATTCATTTAAGCCAATGGAACGATCCTTCTGTGCAACCAAAGTGAAAATTGCGTTTTACTTTTTTCGATTCACGATAAGCTGTTAGAATTTTTTGGAATTCTGATTAGCGGATAAGATTTTTCTCACAGTATTTCTATCACAAAATCAAAATAAAATAGAAAAATTATATCTGTACATTTATCAGAAGCTTATGGACTTTTAATTTTCATATTAGATTTGAGTTGAAACAAACAGCTTCCAGTACTCAAAAATATACTGACAGAAACATCAAGAAATGGAAGCGTCATATGCGGCAAACTGTTTGTTTCATTGTATCAAGTACTATGGTATTTGGTATCAGATCAACATCAGTCAGTATGGCGCTAGCCCAGTTAGTAGCTGAGAGACAGGCAATTCTATACACTCATGGAAGAGGTACCAAGTTTAATGAGATTTCTTGGTGATGTGGAAAGTGGCTCTATTACTATCAATCAGAATAGAAAGATTTGATGACTTCTAAAAATGATTATAATGAATTGTGTTTGATTCTACGTCAACAAATATTTTCTATAATTCACTCTCTTCATATTTACCTTGCAAAAATTTTGTAACATGTTCTAAGAAAAGGAATGTTTTTTTTTCATCAAGATCATAATATTATCATTGTTATTATCACACCAAGTATCATATTCACACTCAATTAGGAAGAAGAACATGAGTTTAGAGTGTCAACATTTATCATTGCTATGTTCAAATGATTTTTCATTTCGGAAATCGATGCAAATTTTTCAGCAATTTACTATCTAGATAACTGTTTCTATTAATTTTGGAGTAAATGAGACATAATGTTACCAAACACCCATACAACATGTTGAAAACATTCTTCGTCCATCAAATGTTTCAATCAAAATGATTTCCATTCGGTTTTATATTTCTGCAATCGTTGATGCAATAAATGCTTGTAAATATAAATTGGTACAAACTGTTTCAATACACATAGACTAACGGCTAGTCCTATTGGAGTTTAGTATCATAAAGCGAGCCAATAGCAATATATAATTACATATATTCTATTGCCGGAAGAAAATACTAATAGTAAAATTAACGGAAACCCGAGCAGCACAAGATAAAATTAGTTCAAAAGAAATACGACAGGCAATACAGAAACTGGTAACCAGGAATAAACCAAATAACGACAGACATGATAAAAGCGACAGGAATCAGTGTGATTTCGTACGTAGAAATGTTCTTCTTTCTCTTTCAGGAAGACTTAGTCCTGTTTCTTCTACTATTCAGAAATAAATGTTTTCGTACCAACGTTTGGGAGGTTGACCGGAAGCTGGCTATATCTCCAATGTCGTGGACTTGATCTAAATCACGTGAATATGCTGAATTTTCGGAACTTCTCTCATAGTTTTGCTTCTGATTTGATCTCTCTTCCCCTGCATACGTGAATATATATCCTCTTTTGTATATGCGTACTCCACTATCGGTGGAAATATATTTGTTTTTCCAGATGAGGTCTTCCGGAAGGCCAAAAATTCTTGAGGACTTATTAATGTAGGTTCTGCATGCAGATATCTGCATTTTAAGGTTTTTGGCTGTTGTTTGGAACCGATATAGTAAACGCGGCAGGTCATGCCCGTTTTCAGCTATCTAGATTGCATCGTTGGAGTAGCTTCATATCTTTATGTCCTTTTTGTCCTCCAGAGACTTATTTTGCGCTATTAATTTTAGTTTAGTTTAGTTGATTATTATCACATTTTTAGATTCATTTAATCACTTTCTCTGAGAATATGAGCTTACGAATATCTTATGAATTATATAAGCAAATTCAAATTGTGACTAATCATGTCACACACAATTCTTTGATTGTACATCCGTCAATCTTAGGAGCCAGAGAAAGTGGTTGTAATCACTGAAATTTAACATGACCATAAGCATTTTATCTATCATTTATATAGCTATCTATGATTTGTGACTATAAATTAGTTATGTGAGTATTTATTTCAAAAAATAGCTCTCAAAAATAATTCCTTTCAGTTTTCTTGTTTCTGAGATTCTGCCAGCACTCCTGTATATAATAATCATCTTCGTTTCTTCACAAACTAATTTATATTTTAACGATTTATTGATAGTTAATCAGTTGAAGGCAATTTTGCTTTGAATTAAGAAGAGTAATGAATCTTAGCGAGTTTTCAATTTTGAAGAATAAAAATTCTATTCTAATTCAAGAGCAAACAGAAATGACGAATGTAACTGGCAACTTTTGCAGATTGCTTTGCAAACTTTCAACTGCAATTATAAAATTGTACCAGCTACTTGATATAATTTTGAAAGTTTCCACAAAACTCGTTTGCCAACTTCTACTTAATTTTTCACTGTCTCAACTTCGATACAGTAATTAAATTTCAATACTGAAATATCTCTTTCTCTTAACAAACAGCCCTAACTAGGTGGAAGTTCAGTGAATAATGAGATTTCTCTTTCAAAAATGTTGTGGTTTATTATCGAGTTTTAGATGAATTGATGGGAAGTTAGAATTATTAAATTTGAGGAGTTTATTGACAATTAATGCGATATTATTAGCAATGGAAAGCAAATGAGAAAATGGAGATACAAAATTTTTCAAAATGTGTGATATAATTATAATTTTTTATGAAATTTGGTTTTAAAACAATCACAAGGTTTTTGACCAAATCTCTGCCAAGTAAAAGGTGTCCGGTGGCAGAATTAGAAATTAAATTTCGAATTTTTTCGTAGATTTATTCGATCATAGGTGCGAAGGTTACGGGTAACAATTTCAACAGAAAACAACCCAGACCGGAACCCAGCAGAACGTCGAGAACGAGTGCACTCGTTTGCACGATTATCCGCGTCAGTCCGTTAGCAAGAGAGCCTTGCGGCTTCCAAATACTATAGTGCAACAAATATTGAAGGAGGATCATGAATTTCATCCATTTAAAATTCAAATTGTGCAAGCGCTTAAGCCTAATGATCATAATATGCGTAAAAATTTCTGTAAGATAATGTTGGAGCGATTTCGCACAGTGAACACTATCTTTTGGAGTGATGAATCCCATTTAAAATTCAAATTGTGCAAGCGCTTAAGCCTAATGATCATAATATGCGTAAAAAATTCTGTAAGATAATGTTGGAGCGATTTCGCACAGTGAACACTATCTTTTGGAGTGATGAATCCCATTTTCATTTGAATAGAAGAGTGAACAAGCAAAATTGTCGTTATTGGTCTCCTAAATACAAAGCTTCTGCTTAAAGCATCAACAGCCACGTCAAAGTCCCAAAATGATGGTTAGGTGTACGTTGTCAAGCAGGGGAATAACTGAACTCTATTTTTTTTAAAATCGTGAAGGGCAAGCAATTTTTGTAGACGTGGTTTGGTCATAAGGCATAATTGGCAAAAGGCATTGACAACTGCACCAGGCGTGCATTTCATTTAACGCGAATCCAATGAAGTAATTGTTGTCTAACTAGTACAATTACTCTAGACCGGAGAAAACGATTTCCCAAGAACAAATAATTAAAACCACAAAAAACAATTCCTCAAAAATAACTACTTAAGGCTACAACAAGTGACTCCTATATTAAGCAAAACTTCTTTGTTAATAGTCTTTTCACTGCATTGACAAAGACCCGTTGTTTTAACTATTTCTTTCTAAGGCAAAGAATTAGAATATTTCTAATTTCTGTACTTTCTGCGATTTGGGTTTTTGTCTGGCATAACTTGAGCAAACATTTAAATTTGATGTTCCCCTAAGCTCGGCATGATTTTTTCATTACGTTTCCTTCTATAAATAAGTGAAATTATAAATATTTTTTGTATATTCTCTCATTCAGTTAATCTCTTATATCTCCTTGTTTATTACTTAAAATATTTCCCCACATTCTTTAAAATACATTATAGTACGGTACTTAAGAGATACTTAAGTAATAAATTCATTATGTTTCTAATGGCGAGAAAATTGACAGAAATATATATAAACCACAAGTGAAGAAACTTTACTCCGAGACATGAAAGTTAGTGAAAAAGAAGGATATGATTCAAAACAAATATCCTCACGGCTTCTCCTTTCTAATCAATATAATGGCGGAACTAGACAGTAGAAAGAAACATAGGTCGGAATATCGTCCGGGGAGATAAATTGTAGAATGATTCCGAGCAACAACCTCCAAAGTATTCTTTCATACTTATACATAACGTATATTTATTCATCAATATATAGTTTACTATAGCTTGGATAAATTGTTTTGAGTTTTCTGTAAATACGGTGAAACATACAATTTCCGGATCAATTAACATCATAATGGGTTTGTTTGTTGATAAACTAATGGAAAGTCATTGTGAGAATATATTTTGGATAAACCACTTAGTAAACTATGGTGGAGATATATATGTGGAACCCTCTTCATTGATAAATATTTATCGGTGTATTTTGTTATTCTTCAAACGAAATAATAAACAAACTGATAATTACTACTGGTACAAAATTAAGCATATATTTGAGCAGAGAGCAAAAAACACTATTTCAATTATATAGGTTAGGTAACATGTTAATGAAAAAGTATTTATGAACAAGACTAGTTTTTCTATCTGTTAATATATCCTTTTGAAAGCTTTCTAATAAATCCAATCAGTTCGAATCCAAAATATGTGTTTTAATTACAAACGACATTTTGCAGTATTGAAAATCGTTGACAAAATAATTTGTTTTTCTGTAAGACCAAAAAAGTGATTGTATGAGAAATCAGAGCTGGATAGACACATTTTGAATAGTAGTAATAAGTGAGATTGAACTTGTCTTGCAGAAAAGCAAGACTAAGAAGAAGTCCTGTTTTATGTATGCAAAACCATGACCGAGAATATCAAGTAGGGCAAGACTTAAGCAAGATCAAGTATTGGAAGACTTTTAGTGTCTTAAATACAAGTTTTTTCTATCCTTTGAAGAACTTATCAACTAAATTTTGCGTTATTTTCTGTATAGTATGTCCCGCATATGAGTAAGGAAAACACTTTACCATAAACGAGTAAGTAAAATAGTTGTGAATAATTTTATTTGCTAAGAAATGTACACAGAAGATATTCAGTTTTTTGATGATTTGGAGTAAATCTCCATTAATGGGTCTGCTAAGAAATTTTATAGGACATAAAATCTTGGTATATGTTTTTACAAAGTACTAGTTTTTTTAAAGTAACACAATAAAAAATAATGAACAAATTTCAATCATCAAGAAGATCAATGAATATTCATATTTTGGTTCACTCATGAGCATCTATGTATTTAAAAAACTGTCTCCGATGACATTCTAGCAAAAAAGTGCGAGACCAAGAACAAGACCGTGCCTGCAATACAAAGACTTTAATCATTATTTATTGTTAGTTGAAAATGAATTGTTTACTCAGTAGTGGGAGAGCTTACATTGACATGATAAAGAAAAAACTCAACTCATTCCTTTCCAAATTTTTCCAATGACTTTTCGCCACATTATCACTAATGCCAAAGAACTTTTTCTGCGAACAATTTCTACTGAGATACTCATAAATTTAATTGCTGTTTCATTTCGAAGACCTATGACTAAAGCTAAGTTGAAGGTAAACTAAAACCTGTTTTATACTAAATTTCCCACGAATAAACTTTCTCCCGCGAAAATTTAGTCCAGTGGAATAACCTCCTTGGCGAAAATCTTCACATTTATAATATTACTATAGAGTGGGCTGTAAGGAATTGGCATGAACGACTGTTGCTAGAATCGTTTAAGGTGATCGTATGTCTTGAAAAGTCGTTTAGGAAAGGACTGAATATAATCGTTAATCGTCAACGATATTTCGTTGCGAGAAGATCACCGCGCATCATGGGTCTTTAATTTTCTGATATGGATAATGAAATTTTTTTCGAGGCAATCGCAAATCATCCCTCACTATGGCAATTATCATACGCGTTCTACAAGGGTCAAGGATAATGGGTGGGCTGAAATTGCCAAAAAAGTTGGAAAACCAAGTAAGTTCTTTTTTAGTAATTTGATTACTTTTTACTTATATTTTTTTACTTATTATTATAAGTATCTGTGAATTGTACAGTATGTAAGATAAATTATTTTGGAAAATTCAGGACATTAGGTTTCTAATTCAGATCAATGGATCAATGTTCTTTGGGATAGCAATTAAACACCTGAAAGGTGCCTACCTTTCCGTCAGAGCTGATGTATATAGCAAATGAGTTTATTACATCAAATCCTTCAATATAGCTTTCGAGTTGTCTCTAATCGCATGTTCTCGGGAGTATGGTATAAACATATTTCGATGTAAGCGGAAAGCTTACACCTGAAGTTACACAAGATTTGAAATTGGGGGATTTGCTTGAGGATGGGAACAATTTTTACCTTATTGAATATTTTCACCAAAGCAGACCGTTCGAAATTTTCTGCATTACATTCTTTTCCATAGGATTCTTCGTCGATGTAAATAAACTCACAATTTGCTTCAGCAAAAGCTAGTAGCACTATTGAGAAAAACCATTTGTAGTTGTGAAACAAAAAAAATGTTTCCATATGCAAATGATAATGTGGTATCTTATTCATATTATTTATAACGAAGCTAAATATTCTTACGATATGTACCATGAAGATTTTATACAGATATTACGGATTTCGTCCGAGATTCAACATTAACCACGTTCAAATTCAAATTTTCACAGTGCTCCAGGAAGAATTTTCATCACTTCATCATGTGTTGATGTAATGTTGCCGTGATAATATATTCCAAACTACCCTCTACAATCAATTGCAAACAAGAAAACTTGTTGAGGTAACATCTACACCAGAATGTCTGTAACAATTTAAAATAGTGTTGCCATGACCAAAACTAAAAATATCCTCTTCTAATCAATCGATGTTCTATCATTATTTTTTTTATTTCCACAAATTCCACAAATTCACGTTACATCTATTCCCACATCAAAAGGTCTAATAATATTTTGCTTTCCATTAAATAATAATTAATTCAGCAGTACTTGAGGATTTTAGACAAAGTATTACCTCAGCTCTACCATTATTTTCAATGTATTCAACTATAATGTTCTTTGTGTTTCTCTCTCAATTAATGCAAAATGTAGATTAGAGAGGGTCGTTGTGGTTGATTGGTACAGAGGATTTGTAAAATCCTAGAGAAACAATACTCTACATAAATAACACTTTTAAGCAACCATCGTTTGTGGAATTATCCGGGTTTGATAAACGGTTAGAATAGAAGATAGAGAAATTCAGATTGTTGGTGTAACAATGATTTGCTATAATTTCTCTCATATAATTCGATCCAAATAGTTTAATAGGAATATAAACTTAAAATAGTGGTTTTCGTTGTGAGGTGGACATTTAAATTTAGAGTGAGGTACAGCAATTTTTAGTCAGTAACATTCAACACATTTTTTTTTCTCACTACAATTTTTCATGCCACAAATACGAGCTCTGTTGAATTTGAGAGTTGGTCTGTATTTCTCCAATCAAAATTCTATGATGTCTCAGTGACATTTGTCTGTAAATTTTAAGCTCATTAATCAAATTTCATACAGGAGGTATGCTTTTGAACCAATACTATGATTTCTGGACGGATTCAGTGTGAGGAAAAGCCTTGTCTTTATTTTTCTGTAAGAATTTCTTATGTAATTTAATAGGACTAATATTTTGGGAAATGTTATTCCTGAACAACCACATAGATAATGCACAATGGTTATCTTCTTGTTCAGTAAATTTGGTAAAAAGCATATTGTATATAATTTTAAATAACTTATATCTTCTCCGCAAAATCAATTTGTAAGATAAAACAGAAAACATAGTTTTTCGAAAACCATTATTTCCTCTAAGCTGGAATACTGAACACACTCAAAATTTCAGGGTAAAAAATTACAGTGGAAAATTTCACATTCATTTCTCAAGGGAGACCCTTTGTCCCTATTCAAAATTTTCTTATATGTAACAATCTGAATGCCTCAAGATGTATCCAACAATTTATTGTTGAATAGGTCAAGTTAATAGGTTTCAGTTTATCTTTCGTCTCTGAAGACGTTAACCTTGTTATTGAAACACGTGTCAGACTACATAATTTTGAATGTAGTGAGGTGGTAATGTAAACTGTGTACTATTTTGATGAATTAGTCGCTTTAGAAAACTAGAGCTTTGATTTTTTCCTGACTTCTTATGTATATGTTTCCAGAATTCTTTGCACCCAGGGGGGATTTGAACTAAACATCATCGAATGTTGAAAATTATATTGTATCATAGTATCATCATCAATTCATATGATTTTTATAGTATAACTTTTATAATTCTCATCATTTTGTTGCCTAATCTCAAGTCAATATCAAAAAGAACGTACGACCTTTTCTATAAAAAAAATGGTGAACTGCCGCCCAACACAGCTGTGATTGAATGTGGTTCTATCATTTTCTGCTCTATTCAAAAGTTAGATTCTTTACCAAAATAGAAATTCTTGTAATTAAATTCAAAAACAAACAACAAGTATAGAATAGATAGAAGTTACTACGCGATATCCTAGCGGTAATTAACAGTTCTTGACGAGTGAACTGAAAACACATTTGATATTGACTTCTTTGCCATCAATGACGTTATCACAATATCTCATTATTAAAAACAATAAAATGCCGGTCTGACTTTTCTCTAACAACTTGCGACCCAATTTTCGATTTCTACAGTGCAATTATCGCTGATAAACAGGATAATAGCGAGGCAACGCTCTCTATCCCATCGTTCTTTACGACGAATGCTGAGAATGCATCGTAACTCCTCCAAGCAATTCACGAAGATGATTTCGATCGCAGATTAGAATTTTGCGAGTGGTACCTCGGATGCAATCATGATGATCCGCGTTTTCAGCATATCATTTTGTGATCAGATGAAGCAACTTTAAACCGTCAATCGACATAACTGCGTGTGCTGGAGCGAACAAAATCCTCACGTCTTCATTGAAGAACAATTAAACCTGCGGGAGTTCTCGTGGATCCATAATTTTTTAGTGGTCACACCAAAGTTATCCGGAAATGCTAGAAGATTTACGTGGGACAACACTCGCAAACATGCGTCATCTCATGCAGGATGGAACTTCGCCGCACCACGCGTTAAGTGTGCGGGAGTACCTCAATGTTCTTTTTGAGAATGGATAGGCAGGCGAGGATTCGTTGATTGGTCGGCATGGTCGTGGGACCTGGTATCTTGTAATTTCTTTTTATGAGGCTGAACTTTTGTAAGATCTTCCTGAACTAACTGCAACTTGAAGACAACTTTGAAACTCTTCGCGGTCAGCTTGACATGCTTCGCTGGACATGCCTCTCTGTTAAGGAACGTTGCCGTAAATCTATTTATCAAGATGGGTGTCAACATGAACAGTAACTCTTTTTTGAAACCCTCCTGTTATTTCATCTAGTTAATTGTTTTTGGCGCTGCATTTTATTCTTTTAATGTAAAAGTAAAATTATAATCAATATGACAGATTGATGTCAAATTAATATGCTTAAGCAGTTGGTGTCAATTTAGACAAAAAACGCGTTACAAATCATCGTTTAGTTGATGTATGACAACCCTATGTCACACACTTGTTGTTTTCTTTGGTATAACAATGTAATTTCTCAAGGCCATTTTTTGATGAAAATATTGAGAAAAACATCAGCTTTCTACTTTTCGAAGAAATATTATTTATACTGGACGTTACTTCATATTTCATAATTGAAGTAATCCTCTTACACGGATTAAATTAAGTGCTCGTGAAATTAGGATTGGAAAATGCAAGGACTCATAAAGGATTTAATTAATGCAAACTGAGCAATCTGTTAAGCCGATGAACATGTTTTAATAGAAAATGGCATTGGTACATTCAGTTTTTTTTCTTATAATTTCAATTAAACATGAAAATTGTTGAGCATATATGCCTTCACTCGATAACATTATGAAAATTTATAGAAGAACATGGATTATCCTAAAATTATTTTCATTATCATCCAAATAAGGATTTTCCAACTTAAATATGCTATTCGTATTTTAAGTATCTAACTTCAAATGAGTTCACAGCTGGAGTATGCGACCTCTTGAAATACCATGTTTCACATTCAGGTATTATTGGATTAGACTGACTAGTGTGTCAAGAAGTGAAGCTTTTGTCAATAGACAACTTCGTACTAAGAGAGAAGGGGCTCTGTTTTGCGATGTTCTTCAATTGGTAGTTAACCGATTTATATCCACTGAGCATCTCAGTGTAAACAGACTGTACATTTCTGATTCCCTTGTTTCTCAACTTATCTGTGATCATGGTTTTATAACTTTTTATGGTTGAGTCCTATACCAAGATCTTCAATGGTCATGAGTTCTTTGTCGTGAACTTCGCTGTGGCCGGGTACCCTCATTAAAGGTGTTTAGCTAGTTTCCAGTGAATCATCAATCCCATACTAGCTTTGACTCAAGTACTAACTGCTTGGATGGTTGCTCTAATATCTGATATAATAGATATCTCTATATTGCATCGAAATGGGTTGCGATTAGTGTATGGAACCGAAGATTCTGAACCCATTGAGATAGCAAGTTTTTTGAGTCATCAGTGTATAATACCAATAAGCCTTTCCTGAATGCAAATTCTGGATTTTCTCATTGATGTCACCTTGTTTTACTCGAACTTGAAAGGTATTGTATCCATGACATATGAATAGACAACTTACACTCCTGTAGAATGCTGAGATGCTTACTTAGGTCTCTATATTCTCTCTATATTCTCTTATTGTCTATCTAGTTGCTTCACTTTCTATAAATGCTTTCAATAGGGAGAAGCCTAGAATTACTTGTAGTGCTACCATGAAAAATGATCTTGACGTGTCTGTTAGTACATCATTTTTTATAGATCAAGTGAGATCATCATAGAGTGTTTGAAAATCTTCCTAATTCAATTTAAATTAAGTACACACATTGTATCAATACATACCTGCAGTTCATTGCATTTGAAAGAAACCATTTTCTAGTAAATAATAATTTATTCATAAAAAGCGTATGGATACATTTCCTACCAACTGTCTATGTTCTCCAATAGCGAAGGGGATTTCATGCAATCGATGTTGACATAAATAGTATTAGCATTAAAAATGCCCTTTGTTTGGTTATTAATTCTCATGGAAACAAACACCCGCAAATGTTTTTAATGGATATACATAATTATTTCGAAAGTTTATTCATATTTATGTATAGAAATGTCTCATATTAAAACTGAGTTTCAAAATTAGCATACCAGTTTCAAACGAAATATTTAGTAACTAGATATATGAAGTTTTCAAATTAGAAATTTCAGAATTATTCAAACACTAATACATTCGCTATAAGACAAGTATCCACATTCTAATTAACGAAAGCTGTGTTTAATTATAGTTTACAGCAGACTCAAGCTGAAAACCTTCAAAATAACTCATAAATCTCAAATAGTTAGTTAAATTTACGGCAACTTGCATGTCTACAAATCTCCTAGTTTATAGTGAAACAATGTTGATCAAACATTTTACAATGCAATCATCTAACGAAATAAGTAAATTCATAAAAATATTTTGAATCAAAACATTATTTGCTGTTTTAAAATTTTTTTTTTTTTAGATTTTTAGATTTTAGTAGAGTAGATCGAGTTTGTTCAAATTTAGAAGTGATAAGGACAATAATAATAGATTTCGTTGTGAAAAAGGGAAAAATATCAATAACATGATTGTGATAGTACCCAAACTGGAACAAGCAGTTCAGTTTCATCCCAGATATTGAATAAATGGTTCACATATTGGCAATCAAATGTGGACTATTACATTATCTAAGCTCAATCAAAACATTTCATATCCAGAAAAAATTGAAAAAATTTTGATCAAAGAGATAAATGCGTATACTGTGACCAAACTGATATACATGAAAACTCAATATTTTTATGGGATATTTGGAGACATCTCAGTGAATATGTAAAGACCAATATAGAAGTAATTTTAACACAACAACTGATGCTTCAAATGGAAGGTAATCGGTAATAATTATATAAAATTATCAAAGAAATATCAAAACCCAGGAACAGGAAACGATAAGTTAGGAAACTCGTCACCTTCACAATGAAGATTACTTGATTGGTGGTTCTGGGAAGTGACGAAGGAGTCAAGTTGTGGAATTGCACGGCTTCGCTTTTTAGTGTACTTATAGCAATAAGCGAGAAGGATGTAGATGGGTACCAAGAACGCTTAAAAGTTTACGTGAAACACCCTCCTTATAATCCTGATTTCTCGCCATGCGACTATTATTTATTTGGTAAATTGAAAGAGGTACTTGGCGGACTGCAATTTGAAAGAAAAGCGGAAGTAGAATCCTTCGTGCGAATGGTTACATGACAAGCTCGTAATAGCAGTACAAAGCTGGGAATTCCAAATTACCATGGGAATTCTATTTCCTCACATTAAAAATAGTAAAACTGACATTAAACATACATAAAAACATGGTCTCGGACTAACAGTCAATCTAAAGAATTAAGTTGTTTATAGATAATAATTTGATATTCAAAAGGCGAATATGCTACTAGTCTTTTGAAGAATATTATGGATAATGAATTGTTACCGAATACGAGAAGGTACCACTATACTCATCGAATTAATTGGAGAAAATAGAATAGAAATTATGAAATCTTATTTTTTATCTATAATTCACTGTAACATTATTCAAAAATTCATATTTACTCTATAACTATGTCTATAACTATCGACAGAAATGGCCTCAAAAACGCGTCTTGGCTTTGACTCTACTAGTTTATTACATAAGCTTAAGATATCATCGTGGAACCACACTTCTCATTATTTTTCTGTTTTATATTGTAATTTATGTTAACTAGACATTTTTAAAAAATATGCCATTGAAATAATTGGATTTTTCAAAAAGAAAAATAGATCTTGTATCAATAAATGACATTAATTTTTTAACTACCAAATTTTGTTTCAAATATTTGAGAAACTGTGTATTTTTATCAAATATTTTTATCAAAAGGTATTAACATTTCCATAATTTTGTACCATAAATATTTGAATATAAGACTTCATGGTACTTCACTGTCGAGCCATGCTTTCATTTCATTTCTTCTGGCGTTGCAATAATTGTAAGTTAAGACACACAATTCGTTATGTAGGGCATATTTTGTCCATATGTTTTAAATTAATGCAGGATTGTCATTCTCTATTTTTTAAAAAGTTGTAGTCAAAACTATCCTTGGGACGAGGTTCAGGTGCACGTTAGCCTAAAAATATATAGAATTTGTTAATATCAACAAACCGAACAGTGAATATTTGCTAAGATTTTTGCCCAGATTTTTGCTAAATATAGAGAAATAGGGGTTATGAATCTTGGTAAAGATTCTACCTTCGTAAAATGGCCGATTGTTTTTACGTAACAATCATATATTTAACTAATTTCTTTCTTAATTTGTTATTTCTCATTTATTACAACGTTCAATATTTTCTGATAATTTCCCGAATAAAGAGAAAATATCGTCATTAAACATGTACCATCATCAAAGCAATCTTAGATATGCTGTGAAAAACTTCACCTCAATAATAAACTGTAACACCAAATGGGATCGAAGCACTATACAAGAAAAGAACAGAAATGCCATTAAATGGTATACCGATGGATCAAAAAGCTGATGGAACTTGAATAGAAGTGTACGGACCCAGAACCAAGCACTCTGAAAGCCTCGGCAGCGCACCAAGCATTTTCAAGCAGAAATTTATGGAATTGAATGCAACTATCACAAACAGGAAATAATCATTCTGTCCGATAGTCAAACAGCCGCTCTAAGCTCCAATATCATAAAATCAAAACTCACCTAAAAAATTGAACGAGCTAGGCAAGAAAAATGAAATTACCCAACAATGGATTCCGGGACAGACAAGAGCAAAGGTATATGAAATAGCTGATCAGCTCTCTAAAGAGCTACCTTCTTTGGTATCAGTTGAGAACAATGAAAAAGCACTGGAAAAGAGGGTAGATAGGAGTAAAACCCATTATTGGGACAACCTACAGAGGCTGAGACAGACAAAGATTCTTTTGGGAAACTTAGAAGATCTGCTGAATGTATCAACCTAAGTGAGAACAATCTAAGAATACTAACAGGGTGTTCTATCGGGGCACTGTTGCCTCAACAAATACCTGAAGACGCTTGACCTAGCAGATAATGCGGCGAAGACGTTAAAACCATACCACGTTCTAGACTTTTTAAAAGGAGTGGTATTGATGGAACAGCTGTAAATACTGGGGTCTCCAGTATCGCAGTAAGAAAGGGGGGACACAACAGATTCTTTAAGGCGCGGTGACCCCAAATTCATACCTACATATATACATAGACATGTTACGTTGGGTTTAACTACATTATTTTCCCAATAGTTTGTATTATAAACTCCTCAATGGAAGGTAAATATCAAATAATAAGAATATAAAATCCTATTTTCTCATTGAAGTTGTATGGATTTATCGAAACGATAAATATCTATGGGCTTATTAATATTCTTTCTACGAATTCAATACCTTGGTCACATTTCGATTTCTATCCGCCACGTTTAATTTCCAGCAATACCCTAATGGTTTTTGTAACTATATTTGCATATATATTGCGTTTTGTACATTAGCAAATAGAAATACATGGCAGGAAATTTTTGTTGATAAAATAATATTTTCCAATCGAATGATACTTGATATTCCCATAATGGCGTGAGAATTCCACAAATGGTTGAATAACTTCACCAACACTTTTCATAAACTGAATAAAGTTTGATTTTTTGAATTTATTGAATCGAGACAAAAAATAAGTGAAAAGTGATGAATACATTCATTGTGGATACAAACCACTTGTGATAAGAGAGGGAAAATATAGGCTGTGTTAGGGTATATGTTCGTATTGAATGCCTTAAAAATCAACAATAAACTTCTTTCTTTTATATGACGCTAACTGGATGAGGAAATCCCAAGGAAACAATTCATTTGTTTCCATAATCTTTTTTATGTTACAGCATAGTCCCCTTTTAAATATATTTTCAGCTACACTTTAACCTTTTTCTTTCTTTCAAATAATACTTGCCGTGCCTTTTCCTCAAAATAGGGCTTTACTTATGCCATAACATAAATCTCATTCCAGCAAGTGAAATTTCAAGGTACAGGAACAGGAAACAGTTGCTGGGAGACAGATCTGTCGAATGCGGTACCTGGTCAACCAATTTGAAGTATAATTTGGTTATGGCGATAACCGACGTGTGAGAGAGTGCGATAACTTTTTGCAATTTCTCCCTTCACCTTATAGTCAATTAATCTCAATATATTCCTCTTTTTGAAGATATTCCATGAAAACAATTAAATGAATTATTTATTTCCATATAACCGAGTTTGACATTTTCGGAGCGAGTCCAACTTTTGCAATCCACTGTCTTGATTGTTTCTTTTTTCATGATTGTAGGAGTTGATTCAATTTTAATTTGCAAATGCGTTTTTAATAATACGCTAATAACTTCTTACACATTGTCTCTTTTTTTACATAGAAATATTGCCTATCAAAAACAATTATTTAATGATACTCATTTCACATTCTTCGACTCAGCTCCACCAATTTTCTTAAACAATTATCAATCAGAAACTAAGCATTCAAAAAGATTGAAATTTTAGTGAGAATCAATTAGCACATGCGCATATAAATTACCTATCACGTTGAGCTTTCATCTTTAGGTTGATGTCGGAGACCTTTTAGACATTCCTCGTAGAAGCATAATCTAAATTTTTTTTTTAATATTTCGTCACATCTCTTATTGATATATAAGATTGTGATATATTGTAGATATTTCACATGATTGTTTAATTTCTCTTCAGGGTATTTTTGGAGCAAATAATGAAATGCGAGTACAGCTCTTAAAGAGGGCCATCGAACGGTTTTCAAACAAAATCAATCAAGTATGGAATACTTGAATTATAAAGAAAATGAGTGACAAGATTTCCAAATTTTGTTATATCGAGGCTTTTGTGGTATAATTAATATTTCATATAATATTCAAATTGTTGTTAAATCTTTTATTTTTCTAGGAATATACTGAGATGACTTGAGATAGATCACTCTAAATTTTGCTTTTCAAAAAATTAAAAATATTTTTCATATTTTATTTCTATTCATTATCTAATAATATACAGTAGAATTTCTATAACTCGAACTCCAAAAAAAATTCGAGTTACAGAATTTTTTGGAGGATTTCGAGTTAGGTGGCAACTGGTTTCGAGTTGAGGTAGGGGCGATTAGAAAAGAAAAAATCAAATATATACACATACAAATTAAAATTACATAGATAATGAACATATTCATTCCAAAAATTTATTGAAAAAATTTTTTCTTGCTCTAAATAATGTTGCTCTCTATCTATAGCATTGTCTAAAATACAAACAGCAGCTAATTCTTTCTCTTCTGAATTACTTTGGTTCTATAAAATTATGTAACGTATTTAGTGATATTCTCGCTTCTCCAATGGAAACCGATTGGGCGCATCTTACATTATTCAGATCTTCTGTTCCATCTTCATTTATTTTATTGTTCTTACATACTGAATTGCGAATCTCTTCGACCAATAATATTCCAGCAGGCATTATTCATCGTCACCTGTATGAAGTCCTCGAAAAATATCCTAGGCGCTACTGTATCCCATGCTTCAGGAGATTGTAGAGAAATATCTTCAATTAATGACGAAGAAAAACCACAATGAGTAAAACACTTCGTTTATAGCAGTAGCAGTCAAGTTTCACCAAGCTTTATCAGACATTCGCATTGCTTGTAATACATCTATACATCTGACATATTCTTAACGGTATAATAAATAAACATTTTTGATGATGTCCTAATTCATCGGTTGCAGTTTTGGTGTGTTAGGAGGTGATAATAGACGAACTTTTCTAGCCATTCATTGCTTGCTCTCAAATCAAACAATCCTTAGAACTTCGAACAAATTTCAGTTTTTTTTGTAACAATGGTCCACTAACGCTCATATTTTCATGACTATATTGTTTGACCCACTCTAATTATCACCCTTTCAAGTCGGTAAACTCAGAAACTCGCAGTTTTTTGCACAACAAGCTTTGACCAGTCGCATTCTTCATGATCGTCGGAAGAGTACATACTCGTATACTAAATTGTTCTGCAACATCTTTCTTTTTTTCACTATTTTTCACTGCTTCGAGAACTTTTCAGCAAGACTGAAGGTTTTTAATTTACGCTTCACACTCATCGCTTATTAATTTCTTCATGTGGGAGTCAAATTTGATGTGAATTGCCGTAAATCCCAATTAAGTTTAAATTTTACAATCGCCATCAGAAAACCTCAAGTCAGCAATAAATTCGTTTACCATTTCATAGAATTGATTATCCAAATGAGATATTTATGTAGGGTAATCATTTTATATTCGAGATACGGGGGTCAAGTTAATTTATTCTAGTTAGAGAGGGAAAATATGTGAAGAAACAGCTTGTAGGTTCTCACTATTCACTTCGACTTAAAGAGAGTTAAAATTTTGAGCAATTCAATTTCAGTTATATTCACATTGTTGTCAAATCTGTTGTTTTTCTAGGAAGATAGTCAGTGTTAAAATGATATATTGAATCTGTACACAGTAAAGTTGTTCAACGGAATTGTATAACAAACGATTTTGTTGAAATTTTGACCAACTGCGTCAAAATAATGTCTTAGATTTAAATTGGATGAATATGATTAAATTTCATTAAGACTTATCGTTCTGCGCCACGAATGGAGTTACTGACTTAAATACGTACATTTTGTGTAATTAAGGAGCTAAAAAAGTTCAAAATACTATATGTTTCGCTCTCAAATATCTTCAAGACGTTTCCTGAATTTCCTTTTTAGTAATTTTATTTCTATTTCATTTAATGCTTGTACTAAACTGCCTAATTTTTCCCAGAAACGTTATTTTCTTCTTGAGTATCTCCACATTACCTCAAAAATGTTCATAGCTCTAAGACGTAATTTCTTTCGTTATACTGATTTACAGGTACTGATATCTGCAGATATGAAAAAAATTGTTCTCATGAGCCAAAAACACAGAAAATGCAATTTATCAAAGCTCAAATAACTTGATTATGTAAATAAAATGTGTATATTATTAGTACAAATGATCAAATTATAAATATGAAATAACGTAAATTATAAAAGCACTAATTGAATTTAAAGTATGATTGGATACTAAAAAGGTTTAAACAACAAGTAGCTCTAGTCATACCACTGAAATTAGTCACTTACTAAAGTCAGATTGTGAGAAAGATTTACTACATATCAAAATTTTATAACTTTAATTGGTTATGAAATCTGCATATGAAAGTTGTTATTAAGCTTGAACATTAACAATATCGAAAGTTTTTCCTTGTGAAAACTAAATGAACATATAAACACAAATTTAATATGACCAGAGGGATTATTCCAGTGAATAATTCCTTTGTTGGATATCTTCTGTTACGAACCATCCATTTATGTTATTTGAAATCCTTTCTCATAACGCTCCAGCGGCTATTAGACAAATTTAAATTTCTACTAATGATTATGGGATTTACACTCTAGGGTGGGATCACTTCACCCACAGCTACCTGTCTAACCCAAAATTCTTCATATTCTATATAATACTGTTAAAATTAAGGGTGATGTAGATAAATTTCGGGAAAATGTAGGCCAATCTAATTGATTACAGGGTATAATTTTCAGTTTACTCGTAGATATTTGTATTTTAGCTAACCTAGTAACTTCTTCATATTCTTTGGATATACATAAATTTACCTAGACTGTGAAAAGAGCGTATTGATGTATCATAAATATTTATATAAAAATAACGTGCTGGAGAGAGGACATCTAGTTTCATAGCGTGGTAATAATTTTCTATTTCTTCTCTTCGCCTTCTAGTTCCAATTTATTCGCTCCATTAGATCTCCTTTTTTTAGTTAAAAAAGTTTTATTTGTGCCTTTTATTAGTATTTAAGAAGAATTTAAATATGTTGATAAAATTTATTATTTCACTAGAATTTAACAAGATTTATGATAATAATCAAAAAAGCTTGATTTTACATACAACTTTTTTGCCGTATCTATTAATTCTGAGACAAAATCTTCAATAATATAGGGTGTCCGACCTTTCTATCCAATGTCCGGATGGTTTGTCTGCCTATTAGGTTTGACGATCTGGCAACCCTATCCGCATACCATTTATTTTTGGGTATTTCTTTTTCTCGGTTTTTTTTTTCATATTTATATCAGTTATTTTCTTTGAAGTTACGGCAAGTGTCTCAGCTATTCCAGACTGCTGGATTTTATATTTCTGCTAATTCCTTGTTTACAATACAGGTTCTTTATTTCCTGTTTTGTCCTTCTCGATATGCTTTCCTCCTTTCACTCTCCAAATGCGTTCCTAAATGATTTGCTCTCCTTTATATGTAGCTTGTTCTCCTCTGCTTTATTCAGTAACCATGTTTCTCTTGTAAAGTACTATCGATATGATAATTGTCCGATATGAATATAGCTTAGTTTTTTGTGGTATGTTCTTAAATATTAGTACCTTGTTTATTCTTCCTGCTTGTTTGTTTTCTAGAGTTAACTTAGCTTCTATTTTTTCTTCCTTATCGTCACTTTCTTTGATACGTGTTCCAAGTTGATTCGAATTCAATTATCTTTGGCGTGTGTAATTTTCGTTTTGAGATGCATTATTTTCATGAACTTGGAATTCTTCTCGTTTACTCTCAGGTTTGCTAGTTCTACAATTTCTTTTTTACTTGTTGACTACCGCATCATCTACAGATACTAGCAAATATTTAGTTTTTGTTTTTAGTATCCCAGGGTGTAAAGTCTGCTTGTTCGTACTATCCATTCCAGTTTTACCTTGAACAACGTAGGAGATAAAGGTTCTTACTGTATTAGAAATAAAATTGTATAATATTAACAGCCTTTCATTATTAGATTCCTCACGAAAGCAGAGGATCCTAAATAATGCATCAGCAGGATTTAATTAAAAACCCATAGCTAATAATAAAATTTCGAGGATACATAGCTCGACATATTTTGTTTTCACTAGCTATCAACCACAAAAAGCTGAGCTTTTAATTAAAATGAAACTACCAACGTAAAATTAACTTAATTGTACATTATTATCGATCGCAATTAAAATAAATAAGAAGCATTTTACCCTCTAAAAACGCCAAAAAAATCAACGATCGATAATAATATGCACCGGAAAACCTTCGAGTACGTTGTAGAAACAGAGGTAAATTAAAAATACGGCAGCAGCTAAATACTTTTATGGCTCTCTCGACCGCTGGATAGGGAGGAACTTAAACGTTCCACAAGCTTTGATTGGCTAAACATTATTGTTAATTTGCGATCAATACATGCGTTATAGACATGTGATTGTTTAGTGATATTTAATCGATATTTTCGCTTAATGCAGTGATATAACTCGCATGCGAACGTTTTGAAACACCCTGTATATATTAATTATTACATGTACGAAGTGAATGAACTTATTCCTTCCTTATTTCACATTTCACTGAGGTGCAATAGTAATTTCGTAGGTTCATGGATGAAAGGTAGTTTTTTCTTACACCTGTTGGGTCGATTATCCATAATTATCTGCTTCAATGGATTCAAAAGTTAAATGATAATTATTAATATATAATAAACGTTATTCAGAACTTTTCTAATATTTTCTGTTATACCACTAGTTTTAAGCTCCGCATACCTGTGAATGATGATTGATTTACCTTGACATTTTGTGCCAACGACATTCATTATTAAATTATTTATCAATTAAAACAAGTCAGTTTTTCCATTATTTAATTGTGATTAGCAAATAATTGAGAGGAATACATTTAAAATACAATAGCTATCATTTGAAATATAGTATTCAAGGATGCAATATATAAAATGTGATTTTCAGTGGAATCTAATATTTAATTATTAGAGACAATGGGGTAATTATATAATTATACAGTCATAATTGACTCTCTACAATATCACAGCTTTCGGTTTATTATTCTCAAATAGGTATAATGATGATTTTTATCCATTGACTGCATTGTGAACAACCATAATAAGCATAAGACCCTCTTTGTCGGATCATTCATAGATTTTGTCGGTAAGTGTTCTCATAGGAAGAATAATAACATAATATAAAACCCACATTCCATTTTCATATCATTTGAAAACTTGAAAACAGAATCCTTCGAAATCTGGTTTACAATTCATACGTCAAGATTCGTCAGGTGATTGTTAGTATAAAATTATGATGGGTTTCTCCTATAACAAAATATCCTGAGTCCACCCCTTCCAGTGATAAATGAAATTGAGTTTTGCTGGCCATCATCTGGTAAGACTGAAGTAATTTTGTTATAAAAGAGCTCCATCATCATTTTTATTCGATATAACCTCCCGAATTTCGTTGCATGCATTTAGAAACAACCTTTATTATAAATGGTGACTGTTTAAATACAACAAACAGCATTTGCTTCCCTAACCGTATTACCTAAAGGACATAATACATTACCATTCTCACATGTGTACGTTAGACCGGCCTAACTGCTGAGCAGTAAGAGCAAAAGAGAAGTGTATGTTGCAAAAATAATGAGCCTTCTGCTCTCGCGAACTCCTATTGTAAGGAGGAAATAAATTTGACATTTATGATTTGGTTATGCGCCTCCTAATGAACTTCCAGCCGCTAATTTAGGAATAATACTTTGTTGTGAGCCTGCTAGGGCTGTGAATTTACGCTAGAGAAGACTTTTCCTATTTATATTCATGGCGAATTTTATGTTTGAATGATGATGATATTTCTGGATAACAAACAGAAATAGAATTATTAGAAAGCGTTTTTAGGCGTGAAATGTCAGAAAATTTATCGAAACTTTCATCAAACTAATCAACACTAATTAGAAAAAAATTAGTTCTCTGTTCAGCAGGTTTTTAAATTCGATGCAAGCATAGCTGAGAAAATTAATTCTCTAGAAATAATCAGGTATTCGTATCTGTTCTGTTAAACCTCAGCAAAAAAAATTTGAAAATACTTAAACATTAGTCAAAAACCCAATTAACAATTGATCGGAATCTAGTAGGCTGCTGTCATTTAGGTATTATAAGGTACTAAAAGATGTCAGTATAATATTTGTGCGCTTATTGAATTAAAATATTGGTGAAAGTTTGACCATTGAAAGAATTCTGCAAACTTCAAAATCGATGATAAGCAGATGGTGCCAGATCAGGGCTGTATGGGGTATGTGACATCACTTCCCAGCCAAGCTCCAATATTTTCCCACGATTACCAAAGATGAATGGTGAAATACTAAACCTTACCGATTTGACGATTAATTTCATTAATTGTTGACAATAAACATCAGAATTGATCGTTTGGTTTCTTGGAAGCCGTTCAAAGAACACAACACCTATGTAATCTCACCAAATTGACAGCATGAGCTTCCTATGTGGTTTGTGCTGGTTCATCGTATTCCATATCGCAAATGTTGCTCCTTTCAACTCGTGAGGTACTACTCAAGCTTCTTAACTTGCTCAAGACTTTCAAGTGCTTTTCAATTATTGTTTGCAATACGTGTAGCCTCTTCAATGATGAGTTTGATTTGTTCATCATCAACTTCAGTAGGCCGATCAGAGCGCTGCTCATCTATGAGGAAAAAATCTCCAAAAATTTTGCACTCCATTCAAAATTGAACCACAACTAATAGCTTCAATGAAGTTACGTCTATGTGACCAGTATCACGTGACAAACGGCAAAGTACAGCACTGACATAAGCGAAAGCACTTAGATGCCAAGTTTATATTATTTAACAGTTTTTCAAATTCGGTTGCGAATAATCCCAGATATAACATAAGTTTTTAAATCGAATTGAATAAGCTACAAAATGATATCAGGTATTAAGTAAATACATAATCTAATGCAGTGAAGAATATTAGTCGCTATTTAGAAATTAATTTATATCTTGTTTAATTACAAAGCATTTATCCATTTTTACTGGCGGAAAATTTGTAAAACGATCATTGGTAATTTCACGTATGATTGAATGGTATAATTATATCATTAATATAAATTGCTATTCCATTACATTTCGTTTTTGTATCACAAAATAATAGAAATGATCTGAACCACGTAAATACCTTTGTAGAATGAAATTAAAATTTGTTATTTGAACAAGTTATGGGTAAATGCTTCAATCATTACAAGTGGTCGTAAATTTGTTTATGGATATGTTTTCAAGTACCAAAAGATGAAATTCAGTGGATTATATTGTTCTAAAGCAAAATTCTTCTTATTATATTCTCTGAGTTGAACGGTGCATCGTAATTTCCATGTTTAACTCTATGAACTTATTTGGCCACAGTTAAAGAATTACTTTCGCTATAAATGTAACATTTGACATAGAAAGCGTGGATCATTTGCTACGTACTGCAATAAATGAAAGTTTAGTAGTTTGTAATTAGATGTTTGTGTAGATACAGCTTCATAATGAATCCTTGGTACAACTCCGCAAGTCTCGGTTGACTATTCGGTTTTATATACTGTTAGAATACCTAATCAATTTCATGTTTAGTTTGTTACACTATGGTTGAATTGTAATAATAAAGTCAAAAGTCAATTTCCATATATAACTGTTATTTTTATAAAACTTCATCAACTAACTTAATGTTAACAGTGTATAGAACCCATATTTCTGACTTATATTTGCACATCAAAGCCATGTAGACTATCAAGCGCGTTTCCCTAATTGTTATTCTCGCAAAAAATCCTCATTTCGAAACAATTAACACAGATTTACAAAGAGGAAAACAATTGGAAAATTACTTTCCGGCTTTCCTTATCCTTTGCTTCTATTTGGACTATCCTTTTACAGTCGAAAAACTGCAGTCGTTTCTTTGATGTGAAAAATGCTGAACTTACTGTTTCTAAAATGTTTATGCTAGTTGAATTCCTCTACAATGGGGTTTGTTATTTTAATATCATTCAATTTATTAGGTGAATTTGATGTCTCATAAAATAGATGAAAACCATTTGCTTCGCTTTATAGTAATGGGTTAAGTATCACTAGATCATTAAAGTATTCCAGTGAAATAATGTTTACCAAATAATCTCATTTTCTTTAAGAATAGAAATAATTACTGATACTTCTTGAACAATAAAAATTGTTACATGTATCCCTGCTTTAACCGAATGTGGCAAAACAGCTTCAAGGACTAACGTCAAAGCTTTTTTATACGATTATGTACGATTCTATATAAGTTTTTTCAAATGACTCCAAAATAATCGAAAACTAATCAAAAGTACATTATGATTATTTTCCTACTTTCTGCAACGGAGGGAAAGCTGCTTATCAAAGTCGTTTCCTTAAAAAGAATGTTAAGGACTAACGTCAAAGCTTATTTATATGAATATGCACGATTCTGTATAATTTGCGTTCCTTTGAATAACTCCAAAATGATCAAAAACTAATCAAAAATGCTTTATGATTCTTTTCTTATTTTCTCCTAGAAAGGAGAAGTTGCTGATCAAACTTATTCTCTTTAGAAGAAAAGGAATAATTTCTAATATTCCTGGAGCAATAAAAATTATTTCATGTATTACTACAGCCAAAAGTTTGAAAACTTGAACTTAAAGGACTTTTTATGCGATTTTATATTACCTTGGTTGTTTTAATGAATCCAAATGAATAAAAAACTAATTAAAAATGATTTATGATCATTTAGCGATAAATGAAAAACAAAAAGGTGCAAATCTATTTAGACGTTGGTGCTTATAATTCTTTTGCCCTTTACTTATCCAAAGTACCAGGCCAAATAATGGTATAATCGGAGGTTACGCTATAACGCAATAACACGTTTTTGGCTATACTTTAGTTTGGAGAAACATGAGCAATAAGAAAAAAGTCGTATTTCAAGTTTTTATGTTTTTATTTATACAACTTCCTATTTATATTGGAATTGTGTACTATCCCTTGATTAGATCAAATTCACTTTAGCTTCGATTAGGTTAGGTTTACTTTAGCTTAGGAGAGGTTACCCTAATTGATAGATAATTCTTGAAAAACTAATTTTCTGTGAAGAGCGATATGTTTTTATAATGAAGAGTAACTTCTGTTTCGTGTAATTCATAAATCCAGTTCAACAAACCAATCCATCTAATTATTGATAAAACTAATTTTTGATATTTGGGACTCCAATAAATGGTTTCTGCGACCTCCGAAACTCAAAGATAGTGTGTTTCTCTATAGAATGTATCAAGATAAATACTATAAACAAATTTCTCCACTGTCTTCCTTCTTGGAGCTTTTCATGTTTATTTTCTCAAATATTTGTTCTAGATTTTATGTATGTTCCAATATATTTTTTATTACTAGAGATATTTCTCTTTACAATCTTATTACTTGAAATGATCTACTTCGTGTGGTCGATATTATAAATCTGTTCAATTGAATAAAATTAAAGCTAGCGAGTCAATTTGGAATGAATTAAACTTTTCCGAAAATAAAAAGATAATATGATTCCGTAGATACGAAATCTACTCAATACGCCTCCATATCCGTGAAATTTACTCAATATACTATTTTTCCTTTCAGATGCATTCACGGTGATTGCAACCGAATATTATATGCAGTGGGTATGTACCAATCGATTTTTATACGATTCCAAAATTTAACATACTTCCATATTTAGAGCTGCAGGGATCTGATACAGTTGTGCACACAGACTTGGGTTATATTTGTGTACTAAAGTCTTGAATACATCGAGACATGCTGCGTCGTATTCTGTCGATAGGTGATGTAAGAACGCATACAGAGTTTTTGTTGATTTGGGATGAAATACTTCCATTTAATATCAAGAATTTAGAGTGGATATTTTATTTAATAATGAATTTACATGACTGATATTATCGATGATTTGAACCAAAATTCTTGTTATCAATTTCGGGACGAAAATCATTTTTAGATAATTCTCATAAATTCTTGATCGTAGAATTATTCCAGATGCTTTTTACACATTCCTCATATTCCAGTCTGTCAGAACTGATTTCATGTGAAAAACAACATTCCTACGAAATACCATCAGCTCGTAATACGACTATATAAACTGTCGTGATCCTCACATAAACAGACCTAACTTAATTTTTACAAGGCACATAAACAGAATATATATTTTCCACTCCATAGCCTCAAATTTAGCACAAATTTTAGAGTATTGAGTTTAAGGGTGCGGCCCAAAGTATCTATTGCGTCCCTTTTCTTTACTGTGGCACTAGAGATGCTTAATCTTCACAACTGATCTTCAGATCTTCAGAAAGCTCAGGATGTGGCTCTCAAATATCTTCATCTTTTGTTTCACAGTCTCCCAGGTGTATTGTTATTGAGTTCCATAGCCTCACACTTCGAGAGAATGTGGATAGAGATTTCTTTTTGTACGTAACATTATCTGTACGTTGCATACTTGCTAAACCTAGCGTTTTCAGGTATTCATTGAGGTTAGAATTTCCTGGTATGTTAGCCCTTGTAGATTGTTGCGATTACTGTTTTTGATCTAGCTTGTTTTCTAGTATTTCCCCTATTGTCCTCTAACCACTGGACGGTTCATGTCTTAAAGAGGGTTTATCCACTTCTACTTCAGCAAGCTTGTCTACTATTGCATTCCGTATCACTCCAGTAAGTCTTTTTTTGATTAATAAGCTCATTCAATTTGTCCAGGAATTTGGCATTCCAAACCAGCTTCAATCTTATGTTTTGACCTCGAGCTCTAATCGCTGCTTGACTATCAGATAAGTTTTCTATAGTCCAATCTCAGAATATTGATTCAAGTTCACACCTATTCTAGTTCTTTTTGCTGGTTTGGTGCCATATTATTTGATGGCATTTCTGATTATGTCTAATGTAGTGTACTACAGCTTAGTTTTAAGATATAAGTCCCTCAAAGCTCAAGTTTTTCGGTATTTTATCTGGAAGCATATCTCGTTTTGATCTCTTTTGAGAGGTTTTGACTTATCCTTAATAACTTCTACTCTGCACATTCTAAGTTAAGACGAGATATTGGAATACAGGCGTTATTTGCAATTGAAAGTACATGCAGTAGTTGATCTTTTCAATAATATTAGCTCAGCTGCAGCTTTAAAAAAATACGTGGTTGAGTTACGCGCAGTCACAAAGTCACATACAAAAGTTACTTATTCATTTATTTGACTACAATTTCACGAACAGTGTCAAATGTTTGAATCATTGTTTGAACAATCTTTTACCAGTAGCGTTGAGCAGTTAAGATTCTATTTAACAAAGAAGTCAAGGAATTGATTGCTGAGAGAATTGATTTTCATAATCAGTTAACAGCAGTTTTGTGTTCACACAAGATAAGAAAATAACCCCATCACAGATATATAGTGATTTAATTTTGGTTCATTTCATTATTTCCAAAAATTCTTTCAATACGATTACTTTAAAATAATCTCGTATATTTCAAATAGTGAACCTGTATTTGTTTCCATAGTTTCATTCTCTATTCACATAATTTGTATTATTTTTCCTACCAAAATAATTAACGGGAACTTCTTGTTGATTCTATTTAATTTAGGATATCCAAATTGCTGAGTCTAATATTGTGCCCTCTTGTGCTTTTTGCATGAAAACATCTTCCTATCAGTTCATACCGGACCCCCTGTGCGTGAATGTGTGGTGATCCTTATGAAACCAAATGTTTAGAGATGGGATTCACCCTATTTTTGATCATCAAAAATCGAGAAATTAATAATTTTAATAGCTTTCTTCTTCATTTTCTTTATTGTACCGGTACATTTGGGATAAAATTTAGACACGAGTTTCAAGAATAAAATTTTAATACTTTTTTGGTTCATAAAAAATAGAATTATATCATTAACCGCGATATTACTTCTATTAAGGAGAAAATTTTTAAACACTAATCAAATCATTTAGACATAAAGACATTAAGCATGGAGAAAGGGATTTCTTTTCTTTTCAAATTGTTCATTTTTGTATGTTATTTCTGAAAAAAATTCAGTATTCTTTAAAAAAGATATTAAGTAGACTTTTTGAGACAAATTGAGAAGAATTTACGGTTCTTAAATTTTTTTAATGGCCAAATGTGTTGACATTTTAGTTTTCAAACTGAATGACTACATTCTAATTAATAATATCAATTCAGACCAAATTGGAGACACATCTTAATATTCTCATCGTTCTTAGCATAAAAACCCTTCTGTTGAGTTATGTTTGGTAGTTACAATTGTAAGTATGAAACAGAGTTATAACCATAATTCGCCATTTAACAAAATAATGACCCGAGAAGTCTGTTGCAAAGGAATTAACTTCAGAAGTGTAGTGGTAAACTTCGAAGAAGCTACAGAATCGCTCTCAAGAGGTCTGCTTTTGGCGTTAATGATAAATAAGTGGAATCTAGAGAATTCGACGCATTATTCATTTCAACTCTTCTCCCATGATTGTACGTATTTAACATTACAGGCCAAGTTTTTGCGAAATCTCTGCGGTACAACGCTAATAGAGTTTCCTAACTTTAGTACAAACATCCCTCAAACTCAAAACTCACACAAAGCAGGACAGGATGAATGTAAAAAAACGTATAAGAAACAAGCTCATTAAATCACATTGTCCTATGTCCTAATTTCAACTCTTATAAAAAAATGGCAATTAAGACTTCTTACATCAGCAAATTTTGATATATAATGTGACATCTACGCCTTACTCGTGTTCGTTTTTTATCTTCAAGATCCATTTTGAGTTTTAATAGGTCCCTAGATGAGAACATGAACTAATGCATGAAAAGTTTTTAAGAACAAAATTAACAAATTCGAATTAAATTTTGATGAAAACCATGTAGGAAAATACTAAAAGTGCTTTTAGAAAACAAATTTATCAAGACGGTCTTGTGGAAAGTACTTAAAACATTTTATTATCGAATGCAAAACTAATTATTGAATGTGAAACACACAAATTATTGATCTGAAAAATGAATATTCTTGGAGGAAATTGATTGCAAAAAAACTCTTTGAGTACATTATCTTAAATAATTTGTTTCCATGTCTTGGATATTTTTCCGTTTTCTCCGTCCATCCATCTGACGGGGGTCATAAGAAAAATTGGAGCATACTACGTAATATGAAAAAACCAGTACAAGTACAAGTAATTTACATATAACATTTTTGATGATAAAAATATACCGAGATCTCAGTAAGTGATTATATTAACGAAATACGAAATAGAAATAATAATTGAGGAAGTTGAAAAAAAATGTAATAAAAAAAGCACCTGGTATTAATAAGATGAATTATCGAGGACATAAAAAATAAGATCAAAAGATTAAAATATGCGGTGTCAGATCGGTCTATAGATGAGAAAAAGAAATTTTAAAAATAACCACGGTGGACGTAATATACATAAGAAGTTCAATAAGCTAATCTTTTATTGACCTCTCTGAATAACTGAAAATCAGAGATTTTAGATAATAATGTTCGAAGAAGTAGGGATAATAACCAGGATGATAAAGGAAGAGAGACCTACATACAATACTATCATGAAAAGAATCTTCAAATAGATATCGCAGGTTACAGAATGGAAGATAGATAATTAGTATTATGTATGGAATAACGGCAATAATGGTCTTAGCTAAATATCTGATTAGATGTAAAAGACTACAATATAATACCACAAAGAATGAAGCGCAGTAAAGAAAACACCAACTCAAGCGAAAATAGCGGTAAGCGGCAGTGGATATTTGACAGAGATGTTGTATAAAAACCTTATGATGAGTATACAGAGCAAAATATGAATATTCAAAACATGCCTAAGACTTTTTTTCATTAATGCAACAGCTAACAAAAAAGAAATAAGGGCGACTGGAATGAGAACGCTAATATAATTAAGAGAAAGAATAAGAAGTGATAAAATTATAGAAGAGGTGGTGAGATGAGTTAGACAACTTGTTAGACAACAAATGAACAAAATCTACAAAAAAAATACGGAATCGAAACACACGAAAACTACTAGGCAGACTACCAAAAAGTGGTTATGAAAGCTTGAGCTTGCATTTCAAAAAGAGCTTAGTCAAATAATCGAAATTGACCTATTAGAAGAGAAAGAAAAATAAATTATTTGAAACTCCAGGTATATTAAAGTTCTTATGTATAAATTATAAGATGTATTGTTTCAAACTGTTCTGAAATGAAGTTTATTCGTTCGACGAAAATAAGATAAATGGTTCACAATCATTTTATACAATTAAATGTTACCTATTCATCTCATTAAACTGATTAATAACTTGCGTTGTATTGAAAATAAATCAAATTCGAATGTAGGTTTTCACTAAAATAATTATACATCATTTCAAGTGCCTCATAATATTGCTTATCATGAGAATTTAAGCGTTTTAATTAGCATATCATCAATTAGAATACATATTATAGCAAGTATTGATAAATTCAATCATGTAAGCTGAAACTAGAAGCCAGATAATGTACAAATTGTATTAATTGTGATTAATGCTGCTGAATTCGTAATGAATCTAAGGAAGTCTCATGAAGAAAAACATTTTTCTTTTGAAATTATATAAGGGCCAAAATTTTAAATCCAACAAATCGTTGGCAGTGACCATGAAGGGTTCACCTTAGAAGGCAATTAAGAGAAGAGTAACCTTTGGAGACATGGGAAATATAGGGCATAGGCATAGAATAGGAGGAAAAAGTATGAGAAAGTACTATATGATCAATGAGAGAGATTTCAGGGAAAGTAAACTCGTGACTTACTGATTAAAAATGCAGAGTAAATGTATATCCAACGAAACTGAGAGATGTTATGGATGTGATATCTTACAAGAGGAAATAGAGAAGGCTGTCAGACTGTTATACAAGAAAAAATGATGTATTCAGCAAAAACACGACAATCCACACATATATTCAAGCTTCTTTTTCTTATTTCATCTAACGCGTTTCTTTTCTCCTCTTGGCTTTAAATTGTCACTTCAACTCTTTGGCGGCCGTCCTCTATTCCGAGTTACAATTGGAGATTCATCCCTCGCTCTTTTTACAATTCGATCGTCTATCATTCGACTTATATGTTGGTTCCATTGTTTTTTACGTTGTGATACCCATTCGTTAATGTTATCTACGTCACATAATCTTCTGATGGTTTCGCTTCTTTCTCGGTGTAATATTGTTTTTGCGCCCGAGAATTTTCTGTGGTCTTCAAAAGTTGTTTTCTTTATTGATGTTTCTGATCTTGCTTCTGACATAGAAGTCATTATACCAAAAAAATACCATAAAAAAATCAAAAGTGGTTATAAACTATCGTGTGGTATTCTACTACATTCTTGGCATTAAAGTTAGCATCTGCTGGATACCTAGACACTATGAAGTGAAAATTTATAGACGTGCAAAAAGTGGAATGAGACGAGAGGATGACAAAGAGTGAGCTACATTGCTACTACCGATGGAATTGACACATTAATAAGAGCCAAACATCAAGATGTATGGTGAAACATAAGATACAAGGTTTGGCTAATAAAATTGTCATTTGTACTGTTGACAAAACACTATATAAATAAAGGAATGACAACGAATAACTATTGCATAAAGTAAAACGTTGAAAAAGAGACGATTGATCATTTGCTATGCGGTGCCATGACATGTCAAAAAACAACGTTAATTGCTGGGGGAAGATACAGTAGATTGCTTCGAAGAAATAACAGAATTAGTAATAGGAGTAGTTAAAAATTTCATTGTGAAAGAAATACCATGGAGTTATAAAAGTGGAGAAGATGAAAGAGGTGGTTGATCTATAACTAAGTTCCTAAATTGCAGAAAATAACGGTAACACAATGGATCTCAGGCATCTAAGACCTATTAACTGCCCCTGCCTACCAAAATGATCAAGAAAAATACAGGGTAGCTCCATGTCTACCTTAGACGAATAGATTGACCAGAATGATTCATTTTGAGCTGATTTGAAGAATATGAGGATTAATAAATGTAGAAATAAGGTAGTCTGACAAAAATTGAGAAGAAGAGGGATGATTCGACATAGTAGATAGGTTAAATAGCATAAAAAGTTATAATTAAGTACTCACAGTACTATAAAAATTAATCGACGGTGTTTATTATGTATTTATTATGTAATTATGTCGAATACAAAATACAGGCCCTCTTTACGGTGCGAATGTGTGATACTAGACTTATAAACTCCCCATCAATCATGAAACCATCAAAACTCGACAGGCCGATGGTTGGTTTATACTAGAAAATTAAATTTGCTATTTAATCTCTCATGTCAGATAGTAGCTTGTGACAATTACGTTTCAATTATTTTTTCACTGAAAAAACATTGGGATTCAAATTGAATAATATGTTTGGTGCTTTGTAACATTTTCAATTTAGATTCAAAAATTTTATAAATATATAGAAGCTCAATACATTTTACGACTTTAGTATATAGTTTATCCATAGTAATTGACTATAACATTTCAATGAATGATAAATTATGAAACATCTGAACCTGGTTTATCAATTCAATGGTTTTACTCAAATAAAATATAGATACAAACGTTCCAGCACCGATAAACTTGAGAGCAATATATCAAACAATTTATCCGTCGAAAGTATTATCAGGTTTGTCCTTTATAGACAGTGGACTCCAACAACACTCATATTTCGTGCTTATGTCCAATTTAAGCCTCTAAACTTGCCACATTGAAGACTTACTAGCCACTGGCAATCACTATTATTGGATTTCGAATTTAATCTAGAATTGAAACGAGGAAGATAAGGAACAATTTTTATATTATATTGAAGAAAACTAGTTTAAGATTGATTTTAAAGAGAAGGGATCTATCTCTTGAGATATTTTTAATTAGAATATATTATACGTTTTTATCAAATACACACAAGAATGCAAGTAATTATTAGAAGAAATAGATGATTCCAAATACTTATCACAAACTTTCTATACGCTAGTTATTTGTCACTTTCGTCACTTGAATATTTGAATTTCTATCAGAGTTTATTAGGAATTCTCTAATTATATCTAGGTGGGTCTGGTGTACTTTAATGGGTTACAATAGAGAAAATCAAAATTTGTTAACATAGTTTCCACTGATTCTCGCAATTATCTTCACCCCAATTAATTTTCTACTACTTGAATAAATGGACACCAAGTCTTAATCATTGATGTGTTTGATTGTGAATCTTTAACAAATTACCTTATGCTAATACATTCACAATATAAGTACCCAAAACAATTCTAATAATAAAATTATATATTTTCCTCGTTTGAAAGCTTCGTGACATGTGTGTCTGCTTTTTTGAAGCATTTTTTAATCTGTTATTATAGTTATATAATGACCAATAGCATTTGAACAACAGTTGTTGGAGTTATGTAAGAAATTCTGATCTACATTTCTAATTATCACTAATAAGTTGTTAATTGTCTGGAGTGTACAGATCTTTATCTTTCTGATAACAACTTAATATCATGACCTAGTTCTCTATTTAATCTGGGCGCAAATACTTTGGACCAGTTTCCATAATTTTGGTAACCAAAATAATTATACTAGGATGAAACTTGGTTCTTAAGGGTGACAATAAAAAAATAGTTTTTGAGGGTAAGAAACGGATTAACTCGATGTCCTCCAAAACTACAAGTTCTATGGACAAAGTTGAATAGCAAAGTTGTATGTAATGAAAAAATCAACTTTCACGTTTATACTTTTTTTCACATAACCCCGAAATTTAACTACAAAATCCAAGTTTTTTTTCTACATCTACCTCAAATCCCCCGTAAATTATTTTTCCTTCCGTTTCTATTATATTCTTCTTCTTTTAGAATAGTTTTTATTCTACTATTATTTTTTTCCACTTTCATCATTTTCGAAGGCTTCTACTCAGGTCTACTTCAGCAAACTCCTGTTAGACTTTCAGTCCTTATTGATTTTCGAGGACTTCATAATAATTGAAACATCTTAGCTTTGTAAGGGCATTTCAAGATTCTGGAAATTTCAACTTCGAATAAAAGTTTTTAACTTAATTCAAAACTTTTTACCCATTTAATGAAGTATTCATGACATTGCAAACAGTATCAACAACAAGATAATAGTCCAATTTCTCGTATTTTAAATTATGACTCCTACTTACAATCAGTGACATAAGAATTTTCCCACTAGTAAACAATTTATGGACCTTATTTGATTAATAATATCTTAGCATGAAAAATGAAATTATATTATTAGCAATTAATTCTAATAAATTGTAGTTTATTATATATAAGCTCGAAATTTGTTTGTGGTCCTTGATTTCAAACAACTATAATTGTTAAAGAAGAGTCTGAACTTCAAAAAATCTTCAAGCTTTATTCGGTATATTATAAGTAGTAGTTTGAAATTCGTAATTAAACTGGGCAAAAGGGGGAGGTAAAGGTCTTTACAAATTGTCATAAAGTTCCGAAAATCGTTTTCTGCTAATATCTCAAAAACTATTCCACTTAGAGAACTTTCATTCCAGTAAGGGATGAACGTCAAGAAAATTACGATTACAAATTTATGGATGTGCGTTATCTCATCTAAGAAGATATACGGGAGGTATATTTGAATTAGAAAATGAAATGATATGTTATTATAAATTAATTAATGATTTTAGCAAAATATGAAACTAAATAATTATCTATTTTTGATGTAAAATGGCTATAAAGACAGAGTTTTATTGATGAGACGAGGTGATGAGCGATATCCTTAGGCGATAAATAAAAAAATTCTAAGTGCTACTCATGCTTTGTGAATTCCGGAAAAAATTGACCAAAACCTCCGATATTATTGTCGTTATAGTTCTTTGGATGTCTTCAATCTATTCATAATGCATTCTGTTAAAGACGCAGTGCGATAGATTCGGCGAATAGGGTGGCATGTGGTGAAACCGGTCTTGATGGTATGGATAACGGTCCATACATACTGTACTGTATTGTCAATGCAAACATCGATCTATCTTTCTCCTCGCACTTTGTTTGCCAAGCTTCTAAGGTTCACCTTTCATGTCAAGAAAACACTTGTACAACGCTTGAAGAATCCTCATCAAACACTTTCAATAGTTCACCGAAAGTTGTCAAAAATTTTACCGCGTTGCTCAAGATTTCACTACTCAATTTTTTTGACGAGCATCACTAACACACATCTTAGCGATAAATATCTACCAATAAAGCTACGTAAGCACATTAAGCGATGAAAGTTTCCTTGTTCCAGTTTAACCACAAGCGCAACTAAAAAACTAGTCTCTCTTCTTAATTGTGACACAGGTCAGGACATGACAGTGATATATGAAGTCCTGTTGATCGGCCAATTTTTTCTAAATTACAGTATGTTATTTTTTACATGAAAATTTACTTGAAACTAGACCATGCATATTAGTAATGCAACGGAAGAATCATTGCTAAAAGTAGAAAAGGAAAACGTCAATCGGTTTCAGGTGAGAATCTAGAATGATTAACAACTATTGCTTGGACGTGGATAAGGTGCATGACATCAAATGCATTACCACGATTTACCTGAATTTTCCAGTCTAAACAAGGTTTACCTACGGTTTGAGACTTTGCGGAAGTTTAAAGTCTAGACAAGACGCAGGATACAATACACAAAAATTTGAACAATGAGTTTTTATTTTTCAGATATAAAGGTATGAAGATGGACTAGTGGGGACTAGTACTATGACAATAATGATAAAAAATAAATGGTACGTATTGGCAGGAAAAGTGGCATTTTTTGGTATCTCAGCTAGGCTAGAAATAAAGACAATATTAGGTTTCCTTCTATGACAACAAACCGGTTGCGAAAGATGTACAAATATTATTATTGTAAAATAATTCATTTCCTACAGATAAATTTATTTTGGTGTACAGCATACAACCTAATTCAGTTTTTTTTTTTGGTTCACAATATTTTTGTTCCATTTATTTTCAATATAATCTACTTAATAATTTAGAATAACTGAACATATAAATGTTTTGATGTTTTGGGTTATCAAAGCTTTATAGAATGGAGTTTCGTTTGTAGCATAATTTTTGAGATAATATATTTAAACATTACTTAACATAAGGCTTTTTTAGAATACAGTACAGTTTTAAATATAATTCATGAGGTACCCTGTATCATAATTTTTTTCTCAACGACATTAATATATTCACGTCATTGATGTATGAGATGCAAAATTACATGATAGATCAGATAAATATAATTTATGTTTCAAACAAAATAATTCTTATGAAAAATTTGAACTGAATTTTGTGTCTGATTCCATACTCATGAATCGTTTTGATTTTATCACTTTTTTGATATGAAATTGTTTTCAAAAACATGTTAAAATTGACCTATTTCGGCTTTTAATCATATCTATATAATATATATAACTTAGACTACTTGAACTTTTTGATTTTAGGTCTCTTCTGTTTTAAAACTAGTTGTTTTCAACAATTTTTGCAAGATTTTGAAAAATTTTGAGTTTTAAAGACAATTTTCTATCAATCTTTTGATAATTATTTGAAAAAACTGGTTTTAAAGTAAAAGAGACCTAAAATCAATAACATTTAGAAGCATTATTAAAATATTTAATACAGGCTCACATCTGAATAACTATAAAATAAGATCTTGTACTTTCAATTTCTCTAATTTTATATAAAATATATAAAAAAGAAACAAAAAACGACAGAACATCGAGTCTCGAAATATAACGGAAACCAAAGAATTTTCAAAGTAAGTGAATTTAATAAATTTGCTGTTGTGAAACCAAAGGATCATAGTCATTAAATGATAAGATTTATATTCTGATAAATTCCGGAGAAGGTCGAAACATCAATTTTTACCTGTTTCTTGAAACTAATTTCCTATGAAAAAAACCTAAAATGAAGACGATTATACAAAAAATCATTTGAAAATTTCTAAAAAATCAAAAATTGAAGAAATAAGAAGCCATACACTTAAATAATTGACCATAATATTGACGAGGTCGAGATAAAGTAAAAGGTTAAAATAAAACAATTATTCTCTTTAATAAAAATACACTAGTCATAAAAATTTGAACTAGTTAATAGAAATTTTCATAGCTATATACAATATATTTTCAAAATTATGATTTACAGCTCGGTAGTAATATAGTGGAAATTGCAGATATATCCTTTTGAAAGTTATACGCCTGTTAATAAAGACCTTCTACCACTGTTTTGAACTGAAATCAAATATTCTAACGAATATGTTCCGTTTTATAACGAGAAGAGTCCTCAAGTTCTTCTATTGAAACTAGAAATATATCAGGAATTTCAGTTTTTCACTCACACCTCTTTTAAAAGATAAATCAATACTTCTGGAAGTTCTTATAGAGTAATAAATAATGAATGTAGGTTAGTCTGACGAAAATGGATTTCTGATCAAATCGTATGCTGTATCCGAAAGTCATTCAATATAGAAAAACAGAGAAATACTGTACCGATTCGAATGAGAAGAAAGCTTTTAAACTTTTATCACAGAAAAGAAATTACGATAATACTGGAAGGTAGCAGAATCATGTTTCCAAATGTTCCCACAAAAATGAATAAAACATTTTGCTATTTGAAGTATATACAGAGAAATTGTTTGGTTCTTAGGTAACCTAATATATTTATTTTTTTGAACAAACCGTGTAATGGTGAAGAGATTTTGGTGAATAGTATCCAATTTAAAACAAAAAAATATGAATTTATTAACTAAGCACTACTAAACAAATAATAATTATAAAATGTAAATCAAGTAATGTAATTAGATATTTCATACAGGTATGCTCTCCATAAGTTCCAGCTGCTATTAAAGGAGGATAAAATATATAACAAAATGCTTTGAACCTTAGAGTAAACAGTAATAAAGTGAATAATTTTTTTTGGTAAAGTGATGTGAGCATGTATTAGAATAGGTGCATACGGACACATGGGAGAAAAAACAAAGAAAACAGTGTTCGAACTACACAATATGTCCCTAGACAGGTGAAACGACTTTTCTAAGATATGGAAAATCCTCGATTCCAATTTTTATTTATAAGGCTAGAATCTGTTTAAAAAAAAACTTTCAGCATAATTTCAATCAAGTAAACCTCAGAATTTTCCACAAACTATTTGCTTGAGTCTTCATTGTGATAAATAATTTTTTGTCAGTACATGCTGCAAATTACTTATATATTGGTTAATGTGGTAGCTAGAAATTGTATAATATTTTCATACTTACTCCAAATATAAATTCATTAATTGAAAGGTCGTTTTGCCACCAGTGGGAAATGAAGCTCAATAAATTATGATTAAAATATTTTTTTATAATAATTCAAGTCATTATTTTTTTTGTCGTGAAGTTTGAATCCTACTTCACCATGCAGATTGGTGAATAAGTTTTTTCAAACAGACGGATTACATTTTTGTCCACAAAATATAAATTATTCACCACTATCACTCTATAAGTCGTGTGACTAACTAACTAAGATAAACACATTTTGTATCAAAAATAGATTTTATTCATCAATTTAATCTCCATCAAGAGCAATACAATTATTCCAACGATTCTCTAACTTCTCGATACCGTGCTTGTGAAAGGATTTGTCTTTTGCCTCAAAATAGGCTTCAGTTTCAGCAACTACTTCTTCATTTGAACTGAATTACTTACCGGCGAGCATTTTTTTTGAGATCTTCGAATAACCTGTAATCACTAGGGGAAAGATATGGACTATACGGTGGATAGGGATGCAATTTGAAGTGAAATTCATTCAATTCATCTATCGTTGCTATCGACTTGTGAATCGGTGTATTGTCTTGGTGAAACAATTTCTTCAACGTATGAGGCTGTTTTTCTTTGATTTTCGCATTCAAAGGATCCAACAGCCAGCTATATGTAGTATTTGCTAATGACTGTCTCTCTCTTTTGGATCCAGTCGATGGATAATATTTCATACGCATCTCGAAATATTGAAGCCATAACCTTCCCAGCTGATTGTTGCCTTTGGACGCTTCGGACGTGGTTCGATCGTGTTGATTCCAAAGTGAAGTGATGGATCCATTGTCACATATCGACATGAAAAATCTGATTTATTACATGTAAATATAGCCAGTTGCTGTTCTGAATCATCAACACGTTGTTGTTTCAGATCAACTGTGAGTAAACGCGGCATCCACTTTGAGAAAAGCTTTATCATGATCAAATATTCGTTCATAATTGCAAACACACTGCCTTCTAATATATTTACAGCTCCAATTTTCGATTAGATATAATCAAATTCTGTACTTTTTTTATGTTTTCTAGAGTAATCACCTCAACTGGACGACCAGTTGTGAAGTGAAGATAAGTGAAGAAATGCCACGATGGTTTATTTTGCTCAAATATCAGTTTTTGAATGTTTTAAAAAAATAGAAATCTCCTAGATTGTGTGTAGATTTTAAATACAGTTATATTGAGAAAAAAAATTACTTTCTCATTGAAAAGTCCCCCTGTCCTCGAAGAATATATTTTTTTATGTGTGTTCAATTATTATTTCCATAAATTTCTTTCTAAAATTTGCGTCTTATTGTTATTGTATAAATTATCACACGCAGTTTTCTAGTTTGAATCACTAAAAATGATACTAGTTTGAACAATACCATGTCGAAAGAAAAAAAAATACAAAAGAAGCGCGACTGGCAATGAATATAAATAACACTTAATGTAAACTTTGCGGAGAGGAAAAATGAATCTAAAAATAAATTTTGAGGAGTAAAATGCGATTTAGGCAAAGCAGAGATATTATTTTTAAATCAGTTGGAAACTCGCGAAATCTCGCTATAGCTCTAAACATATGAAAATAGTAGAGTCCCAAGGACGTAGATTTGAGAGGATCCAAAATATCATTGACATGATATAATAAATTGTGGTGGTTCTTACGATCAAATTCATTCAAAAAAATGTTGATTTTATCATTAAAAAATGTCTTTATTTACTGCTTCAAGTGCCCTAATTACAAATAATCTAAATATATACATAAAAGTATTGATTTCTGGTGTTCTGGCGATCCTTGGATGATTCTTGTAGATCTGAAGATGTACTTGTCGTGACTGTGGGTAATAATCTTTGTCCCTAGATGTAACTCCTAGAATCATTCGACTGAGTTATTCCTGACAAACAGCTGAAAAACGGGGTTTCAAAAATGGATGCAACTGGATCCAAATGAATATCAACTAAAAATAGTCCCAATTTTTCACACAATCGTTCACTTCTTCTCGAAACAACAGCCTAATCTATTCACGAGTTATATAGTTCTCCAATTGGTACGAAAATTTTGGGCAAAACACTTTTAGTGTAGAAGAATAGAAAATTTTAGCTAGAGCTAAAAGGAATACATTGTATCCCAAGGTATAGTTATTTCTAGCGGTGTTCTTACTCACTTGATTTATTCACATACACTTAATAACTCTCTCAAGTACGGATTTATATCATAAAATAATTTCTAGAATCCTAGAAAGTAAACAAACAAAAAATACACGATAGAGCGTTCCTGAAAATTAGTTTGCAAAGAACAATGTAAACACATAGCCGTTGTGATGGAAACATGTAAACAAAACCGTTGCATTTGCTAAATTTTGTACTATTCCATCATAACCGAACAGGACGAGATTCATGGTCCATGTCGGGAACGAGTTCGTAACATTATTCTAAGACGATATAAATTTGGTATATGAGATATAAATTGCTGACTAGGTTTGTGTCATTAAATTTAAGGAAATAAGGATAGAACATTATCAACAAACTCTGTGAGAAAGTTGATGAAATTTATGCGCCATTTGATGTTACAATAAAAAGTAGGTGGAAAACATTGAAACTATTAGTAGTAGAGGTGTCTCATCTCCATTCTTCTAGTACAATTCTTGTATTTTGTACGGTGGTAAGAGACATAACGTAAGATTCGTCAGATATCATCAAATTTAATCTATTTTAACAAATTGTGTTGAAGAGATAGAGGATACATTAACAGAGAAAAGAAATTTATGGTATTATTCGTTTCTTAGAAATACTATGATTTATTCTAAGCACTTTTTATCAGACTAGACGTTTTGTTAAATAGTTGACAAAAATTTCATTTTGGAAGCAGAATAATAATTTTGTTTGTCCTACAAAACTATTCATTTCTATGCTCCAAATCTGTACAAACAGTGTACCAATCAAATAGTTATTTTGTGGTTAGGTTCACAATGACAATATGACAATATGGCATTATATGTCACGTTAATATAAATGACCTGAAGAAACTCATAAACAAATTTTGAGAACTAAATAGGGCAAAATTAATTCGGATCTTGCATTTCTATATTTGTGTGGTGACCAGGAAAGCAGTGTTATAATATTTTACTAGTTTATGTTTCTGAATCACATCAGATAGTGTAACTATTGAAAGAGTAATAGGATTGATAGTTTCAAAAATTTTCTATATTTCTGAGTATTATACCCGTAACAAAAATATTCACCGACAGCCTTGAGTTAATGCTCGATAAAATTAAAATACTATGGATATTGCGTCGCCTCCAAGGGTATTCTTTTTTGAATAAATGCTCTTTATATGTAAGGCGTCACAAGGGAAAACAAAATTAGTCTTTTGATGAGAAATTTTCTGCTGCATTAGTTAAAATACTCCATTCTAATCTAAAATATTGATTCGAGATGAAATTGATAAAACAGACCATGTTGCAGTAAAAATCTTGTCACAGGAAATGGAGCTTCAGAAGATTAAGAGCATTGCATTAGAGATAATCTTATGGTTTAGCATTAAACTATTAGTTATACGACTGAAAATAATTATTACTTATACTACACTCAGGTATCGGTTTCGTTTTAACACTCTGTACCATCTCGCAATCAAGTGTACTATATTAAGTTTCGTCATCAATAGTTTAAATTCCAACAACTAGATTCAGAATACAACTTGAGGTATTATATTTCCTATTACAATGCCTTTTATTGGTGTACATAACTCCCTAGTGACGACTAATGCAATCTCTCAGAGACAAATATCTCTCTAGCTACTTCTCCTTAATTTATAGTGGAATTAGTTCTAGTTTTACCAAAGTGACATACTTCGGAGGAAGTAAGAACTATATACAAAGTGTTTTATCCAGTAATATTTGTTCCTATCAGCTATCTAAAATGTTCTCTGTGTCATGTCAATACATATTATTACATTTCAATCGATCTGTTACTTATTTCATTAAATATTTATTACATTTCGTTGATGAATTACAGTTGCGCAGTATCTATTTCTATTATTAATTCAAATATCACTTGGTTTCGAGTCTAATTTAGTTAGTTTCTTAGTCATTAACTGTTCTCATCTATTCTTGTTGATATTTTCTTGGACTTATAGCTATTAGAACATGTCTAAATCACTACACCAGATCATTTATAGGTGCTGGTGGTATTGAATCTATATGATTTTCAGTTAAGCCTAACTTTCTAAAGACACGTGTATAAATTTATTTAATTTTAGAGATATCCTACTATTAGTTATTAGAATAAAAATGAATTTTCTTTGTTACGAAACCATTGGAAAATACTATTGAAGCCAATATTTGGCTTGATAAATATTATTCCAAAAAAAAAATAAAACTTTTAAAAATGGTTTGCCAAGTAGAAACGAGGAGTGGATGCTCCATAGAGGTTGTCACCAACGAAAACATAAAAAGGCCTCAGAAAAAGTTCGGGTAATTATTGCTAAGACCCTAAAGATGTTAAAAGAACGTGTTGGACGGGAATGAATATTTGGGTATGTGAAAGCTCTGTTCAAGTAGGTGCCGCGAGAGCTCAAAATCTATCAAAAACAACCACGAATTGATTTATCTGAGTTGCGACTATTTCGAAGAGAGGCTTCGACTTGCTTCTGCATTCACCTTATTCTCCAAATTTGGTCTGTAGCGACTTTTTCCTTTTCTTATACCTTAAGAAGATTCTCACCAAAATCTATTTTGAGACTAAAGATAAATCGTACTATAAAAACGATACCGAAAGCAACTATATTGAATGATAAAATACAATTTCTAAAAAAGAAAAAAGATATTTTCTTCGCTTATCTACGAAGTTTTTAACCCACCTATATAATATATTATTTGTTCTTTATAACCGCATATTATTCGTTTTTTCAAATATACATAATGTTTAGCTTCTTTCATGAACATACATCTTGTAAAATTTTTCGATGGATTTCTAGTTTTTGATTCGTTAAAAGGCTAGTGGCTTCCATTTTATTGAGATAAGAGATTTGTATACGCAATATGACCAGAAAGATTTATTATGTCCCTCCGTTGCTAAATTTAGACTGGAAATATATGCCACTGTTCTTTATATGTAGAGCATTGATGAATTCTATTTTTTGAGACAGCTTCAGGCACATTTTCTTTTACTTTGGATCACGATCAAACCGAGTATCCGGATACGGGTACTTGCTGTCAGAAATTTTGTGTTTTCTCATTGACGTTTTATATTTATATTCTCTCGAGGTGTTCTTTTAAGTGACAGTGACCCTATTAGGATTGGTTAGTTTTTCGATTTTACGTGATCGTAGTATCCAAGGAAAATTATTGAGAGTCTGAGACTGCCCATCGAATGCTTGACTGCTACTACCTTTTTTTATTTCTAAATATAAGAGGATTCTCGTTGGGAAATTAAATGGTTCTGCTTCTCTGTAGGAAGTCGGGGCTCCTCAATTTTGCCAAATTGTTTGCTTTTCATTCCTCATGTATACTTTTAGCAGCGATATTAGTAGAATATTATTGTCTTCCTCTAGTTCATTTACTATTCCTGCATTATCAAATGATTTGTGAGTTAATTGCTTTTACATCTGCTTGACTGTCGGAAAGGGTGAATTTATCAGTATAATTTGTTTGTAGATTAACTGAGGCCGAATACCACTTCTTGTGGCATTATGGAATAGCCTTCAGTTGAGAACTTTGAGGTCACAACATCATTTTCGGTTAAATATGGTTTTAAGTAATGTAATTAAAAAAACGCTAAATGATTTAGAAAATCAATTAGTATTAGCAATTGGCTTTTATAAAACAGTCAAGAAGGTTGAGCATTTTCCGTGATTTGTCATATTTCAAAGTTAGTTGTGTCTAGTGGCAATCAATACATTTTCAATAATTTGTGCCGAAAGCTCAGATAGGATATTATTCATTGTACGAGTATTTCAAAGTACTTGTCATATTGATTAGAAAACTCAATCAAAGTGTGTTTTAGCCAAACTACATTATTATAATATTTTTTAGAAGATAACTTTGCAAGAACGAATCAATTGATAATCTGATGAGAACGTGGCAGAAGAACGTTCCATACTAACTCACATAGTTTTTCCTCTTACAGACTAAACTGTAAGAGTCTGTGGTCGTTCGTTAACTTGATAAAAAATCACGCCTTTCATATCAAATTGCGCGAGTTCTTGATCTTCAACTACTCGTTCTAGCCTTTCCAAATACTTAATATTTCTGCAACAAACATGAACCTATGAAATTTGCTGGATCAGTTATTTATAATAATTGTTTTTGCTCGTCAAATAATCTTATAGCCAGTGCGTTTATGATTAAATTATTACTCTTTTTTTCAATTAATCTTTCATAGGTATATCTTTATCACACTTCACTCATAATGATTTGTTTGAACGGTGAGACATTTTTTTATTCTACTACTAACTACTCTTCTCTCGATTAAGCAATAGATCCTTAGAATTTTAGATCTATCCAAAATACAATTAATGAAGAAAAATAAAACTGGGCAGGGAATAAAATTCAGAAAACATATAATTGCATCAATTTTTTAGAACATACAGTTATATGGATTGCTACTATAGGTAAAGAAAACGAAATCAATTATCAATCGATGAAATGATAAAATGAGAAAGTACTGATTATGTTTGAAATACAAAAAGGATGCTTATAAAGACTAGCAGTAGGCCCTACGATTTATTTACCAGGAATTCATAATGTTGCCGGAAAACATATTTGAAACATTTTATGTACTTGATATGAAAATGGATGTTAACGGAATAGTACCTCAACAATAAACATGTTTATTTTTGTTGTGAACTCCGGAAACAGATAGATACTGTTTTAAAAACTATTGAAACAATATTATATGCCCTCTGTACGTACGCAAATATTATTTGTTTCCAATTTATTCTCTAGCTACCATATTGTATATGTATTCCGTTGAAACGAATCAAATACAGTCCTAGAATTTCAAACTAAAACATTCTATTTCAAATAATAAGTTGATGCAATGCGCTAACTATGTTTATACTCCACAAGTAAATGCAAACCGTATAAATAAAAGCCGGCAACACAAGCAAAACTGTTTTCCAGACTGAATACCAGCTTTTAATTTTTTTGTTACTTGTTCCAAGTAGTATATACAAGGTGTTTCTAAATTAATGCGACAAAATTCAGTAGGTGATTGCTCGAATGAAATTAGGATGGGTCTTTCCTATAACCAAAACTTCCTACGCCCACCCCTTTTCGAGATATCATCTTTAACAGGTGGTGACTAAAATTTAGTTTTTATTTGTTTTTTCTAATATTTCCGTAAATGTAGAAGATTGAAATTCGGTGATTTTCGTGTTATAATTATCTGTTATTAAAATACATCCTAAAAAAAGTTTTGATATGGAATAAACTAAGGGTTGCTGATTGCACACTTGTATAATGTAATAATAATATTGAAAAATTACTCGTTTGCGAGTTTACGAAAATTACAGAATATCAATTTTAGTATTACTCAATTTCGGTCACCACATTCTAATGGTGATATCTCAAAAAGCGCTGAACTGAGTAAACTTGGATTTTTAATAGTGATATTTCACACTATAACAGTACAGTGAAACTGCAGATGGATGAGGAATAGATGGATTGAATGATGAGATTTGATGTAAAGTCCAACTCGATCACCGTACCTCACACGTTTGGATTTCCTCTTGTATAGAAGGTTCTTGTCGCGGAAAACGACAATATAGATGTTTTAGAAGTGTTTTTGCAGAATGTAGGGTTGTTTCTCCAGATACATGTGAGAAAGTAAGTTTGAAAATAGGATATTCAACCGAAGTAAATGAAATTATTATTAAAATTCCATTCAGTATGAATAAACACTAACAAGATTAGGAACATTTAATATGTTTTTATTTTAAACATAATCTCATATACCTATATATAATATGAAACTTTTGTTGTATTAAAAAGAAAAATTGGAGGGACAACCTCGCAGAATGTGCTTGTTCTTTACTGCAGGAGTTGACAGTTCCTGACAGCAAGATAGCTTATTTTAGTTGAATAAAGTGTAGATTTATAACCGACAGGATACCTTTTATCAGTACAATCCCAGCATTTTTGAGCATTTTCTGGAAATAAATTATAGCGTGCAAAGTAGATTCGTTAAGTGTTGAAGCTGACAAATTATAGGAGGTCAACAAAAACGTAGCATGAATTGGAGTGCGAGAAATAAAAATGATGATAATTTTTCATACAATAACTGAATGATAAATTTGTGATGGAAGAAGACGAGGAAATTATATTGATGATGGAAATCATGATCATTTATTTAGCACCTGTTTTTTAAATTCCATCAAAATGTAATGGAACGAATTTAAAATATATTATGAGAGTATTCTCTCATTTATTCGCTTGTTTCGTAAATTATTACGTAACTTAAAGTTATCTCTTTAATTAAAATTCTCTGTCTCAACACATGAATCTTAATTTTCCCCTAATCCAGAACAAAATCGACGCAGTGATTAATTAGACTTGGAAGAGAATTTAACTGAGCTTGCACTATTTTTAAAAACTTCGTGCCATTGTGTCCGCGACACCGGCATTCGCTGATGAGCTTCATTCATTGGGTGTATTACAAGAAAACGAAGTAATTAAGAAACAAACTTTGATTCCATGCAATAGCTTTACATGACCAAGTTTAAAATTTTATTCAATTTAATGTTGAAAATTGGAAAATAATAGGTAATTTCGTGGTCAATATATCAAGAAACGCGAGCTGGATAACAGACTCGTTGACTAGCTTAAAAAGATCCAAAAATTTTGGTAATTACTCTAACAGTCTAAGCCTATTAGCAATACGCCACGCCATGCGACGTCGGTTCACGTGGTACATTGTTGTGTATACAATTGTAGAAGTTCACGTGACGACAGGCACAATTTATTCTATAATTTCAAACAGAAAAAGTTTCCGTGGCTTTTACCACGTTATGGAGAGTTCTAGTAGTTCGTCTAGGCACCTAGAGTTGTTAGAAAAATCAATATAAACCAAATGCGATAAAACTTTCCATAGACTGGCATACAAAGGCAAGACAGGGGCATTCACACGTTTCAACTGAGGAGAAATGTGAACCGTCCCACGTAGGGTGGCGGAGGGGTAATGTGTGCGCAGACAATTTAATTAAATGGAAAAATATATGCACACATATTCGATAAATAGCGTGGAGTGACGTGGCGTGATGCTAAGGTGATTCGGCCTTAATGCAGTGTAGACTAGTCTGCGGCTGAATACGATCTGTTAGCTCTTGCCATTCTTACTGGATAAATATCTTAATTCAATATTTGGTTACTGGTCCAATTTTGTATGTAACAATCATATAATAGCTATATTGAAGTTATCTGAAACCAAAACTCGCATTCTTTAGCAATGCCATGGATATGAAAGTTTGAGTTATTCAGGTAGACCCATTCTACCAAATTATGTGGTATATTTTTGAAAATACCATTTCTAAGGAAAGTTTTCCTGAACTAAATTTTCTCTGAAAGTGTTATCGCTGTTTGGCAGAACGTATGTGTGCGAAAGTGCTTTTTCCTCTTTGAAACAAATTAAATCAAAAACTAGAAATCGTATTGGAAGTGCTCCACTGGAATCGAGCCTTAGACTTTGCCTCACTGAACATTGATTTACTTGTGCCAGGAGAGCAATGCTGATAAATGATTTCTCGATTTAAGTAAAATGAAATGGTACATTGAAGTAGTATAAATTTGAATAAATATTTTCGAATTAAACAAGAAACAAATACGTTATCTATGTAGACAACAAAAAAAGTATTTTCATTATTGCGGTTTGAAAATACTCATTCCTATACATTTTATTATCAGTTTTGTCGTGTTGATTTATAATGTGTGAATAAACTTCTGCCATAAACAATACACAATGAATACAATAAGTAAAAGAATATTGTCTTCTTCAAAGTGATTTTCTTGGGAAACTTCGTAACGTTAGAGACGGTTATCATACTTCGCATAGCAGGAGGCTAATGGAATAGCCTTAGTTGATCGATTTTGAACGTTTAAATACTTCTTAATGTTCCAAAACGAAGTCGTTTCAGATGACTTTACATGAATGAGAGAGAAAAATACCCAAAATAAGTCATGTTAAGTGATTGAGGAGGTTAATGAACTACAAGGATGTTCAACCGAAAATTCGTTCTAATGAAACAGATCAACATCTGTTTCATTCCATCATTCTTACGTCTTTTGAGACATGAGAAGTCTGGTGTTTGCTATTTTATATATTATTATGTTAAGAAAAATAGAGACAATTTTCAATCGATACCCAGAAGTTGAATTACTTCTCTCTACTGATGTCCTATTTCTGTGGAAGATTTGGAGACATTTCCATGCAAATCTTTCTCATCTCCTAGTCATAAGTCAAAATCTGATAGAATGTGTTCTGATTTGAATTGTGTCCTGATAATTATTATCGTCAATCAACAATCTGAACTCCAAATTCTGTTGATACTTCTATTTTTCCTTAAGTTGAAGGCGTTGCATTGATTTCCGACCTTATAAAAACTCATTAAACTACTAAAACATGTCGTATATTACACTATGCTACGTCTATGACTACGCACTACGCATGTTGCCATATCGTTGATAGTCTCATCAGTTAATGTCTATATACCTAGTAAAAGTGCCTTGAATTAGACATTTTCCAGGCCTTATTTTATTTGATGCTGTTTGAGCAGAATCTGTATCGATTCCTAGAGATAAAAAATTGGATTTATCACTGATCTCATGAAACAAAAAAATAGTGGATTGCAAAGGATGACCTGCTTTGAAAAAAGCAAAGACGTTTTCATCGGCAGAAAATATGGTGCGGACCGTTATAGGATTGAGTTCATCGACTATCTGCGATGTTGAACCGAGAAATTGCAAACACCACATTTGAGAAAAAGAAAGAGTTTTCCCATCACGTCAACGTACTTTCTTACACTTCGAGATCTCCCATCGAGTTTATTCTGTTCTCTAACCTTAAAGATTCACTTGTAGGAGGAAATTTTCATCAGAAAGGAACGACATCACAAATTATGATGCCTATATTGAAAAAAAAATATTTTATTTTTTTGTTAGCTATGAAACAATGTCCACAATCATCGTATATTAGGATAAAGTAAGTTTGGTAGCTAAGCAATTCATAGTAATTATATACTATTTTCATTTGAAACTAATCAAATCAAAATAATTCAGATATAATGCCAACAATAAGTTCATTGTGATGTCAATTGGCATCCTTTATCACGCACGTCTCCGATACTCTTATTTATGATAGCCTCCACCTAAAATTGGAAGAATATATTTTTGTTAGACATTTATTTGAAGTCCTCGAACCTATATTGAAAAAATATTTTCAGGTGTTCTAATTAATTTAAAAATTCTTGCGATTTTCTTTATTAATTAGGAGGAAAAGCGTAACGTCCTTTGTCATTTTATAAACTTATTAAATTATCTCCTTTCCAGTTTACTCAATATTATCTGGTGCTAAACTCATTAATTATCCCGACACAAACTCCCCTCCTCAGAGACCAGCCTAAAAATAATCAAAATTAGTTTCTGTTTTTCCCAGCCTTGTTGCGTTGTTGACAATACTTTCGTGACAGATGGAGCTTTCTCACGTTTTCACACTGTTATCATCGCTATAATAACACAAATTGAACATTTTCAAAACAGAATTAGATTTTTCTAGGTCCAATTTGCTCTGAGCACATCACATAGTTGATGAAAAGTATCGCAATTTGAATACAATAACTTTGTTTTACATATAATTGCCACAATAATGAATTGACAATGTTTTCAGGTTTTGCAGTCGTTGTCTAGCGTAGGATTTTCTAATTATAATTTTCCCACTAGTTTATCTCCATCTTACCTCAGATAATATTTATCAATTTCGATATGGTCAGCCTTATGATTTTGATAAGAAGTATGTAACACAATTATTAAATTATTGTATTACTTTGGGTCGTCAACATCAGTGAACTATTTGAGTTAATGTAAATCAACATTGGCAAAAATAGAGTCTAAAGGGTTCTCTACTTACTATCCTCGTAATTCTCGCAAGGACAAATTTATGAAATTATTGTATTGTTATTTGCCATAGACAATTGTGAAAAGTTTCATATTAATCCGACGTTTTGAAGTAATTGAAAATCGATTTCAGAGATTTTATTACATAGACCAACGAAGCTTATATAAAGTGTAAAAAGAACGCTCATTCACTGGATAATTGTTATTCATAGATTGGCAACACTGCTATCAAAATCGCTACCGACGCGACGGCGACTCAGGTCGTCATACAAAGATATCTAGAAGAAAATAAAATTCCCTTATATAATGTGAAAAAGGATGCGATGAAATGACGGTTGGACAATTGGCTTTAAAACACACAAAATTGTTCGTTGGGATACGGTATATATGGTATACTACTATACTATATCAAAATGAATAATGTATGTTTGTTTTGATTGGAGAAAAGATAAAATGGCAACCAAATTTCTAAAGTGAAAAAAAAAATAGAACAAATATAGACTGAAACAAAGATTATATAATACTTTTATACATGTAGTATGGCTGTATAACAATATATTTTTTGTACACTAAACCAAAAAAGAATTGTACTACAATATGGAACCTTCTATTTCTATGACTTCACCGGTGTAGACAGAAGCTTCATGAAGTTGACAAGTTGCGTCACATACTATATATATAGAAATGACTTCTAGGTAACGTTTTCACCAGGTTTCCAAGTTTAGCTTCAAGAAAAATTCAACAAACATTCAGATAAAACTTTTGATATAATGAAATACATTTCTTCGCATTCTTATTACATTATTCTATTACATTTTTTTTTCATTTGGTACAAAAAGACTCTTTACAATTTTCTCATGACATACTTGTTTTCGAAAGCTATACGATCTTCAGTTCTTTGAAAGTTTTTCTCTACCAATTTGATTAGTTTTCATACATGATACCTCATTAAGTTGATTACATTATGAGGTTTATTTGAAAATTTTATGAGCTAACAAAGAAACAAAACATTTTTCTCATATTTTCCAGCTAGTTTATTCCTTCTAGTAAAACTTTAAGGTAAGTAAACAGGAAAAAGTCGGTGGGTGTTAGAGCTGGTGGATACAGTGTCTTGGTAACTAGAAAAGATTTTCTTTTCCTTCAAATGAAGTTGCTCTTTTGCAATTACCTCAGCAAGTATTATTGCTGTAATTCTAATCGTCAACTAACAATCTGTGTTTGAAATATATCGATATTAATATCAACTCTCAGCTAGAATGCCTCACATTTACTGCTTTTATTTTGAAAATTCATTAAACCATCAAATCATGTGGAATCTTGACGAAATACGTTAGCCACCTGAGACTTTGCACAAAAATCTAGTACGCCTAAAGCAAAATCTGATATTACTTTTGCTCGAAATTAATGTCACTCATTCTTTGAACGCACTATTTTTTATATTTATAAAAAATGGTTATCATCCTTTTCCCAGCTCTTTTCGAGCAGCGTCACGCTTTGAAATCCTTGCCTTGACTGTATAATCTCTCCAAGAGTGTAGTGGAGGATCCAGGTTTCATCTACAGTTAAAAACTTCCGAAACATCCGACTCATTTTGCTAAAATCACGTCAATAAGGCCTGGGTTATTTTCATTTGAATGCAGCGCTTTTGGTCCAAAATGAGCAATCGCGACATCCAAAGCGTGGATAGTATACAGTCTTTTCTGTCTGTAAATTTAATCTGATGGTCGACAACTTTTTCGCATGTTTTATACAGCCTGAACGCTAGGTGTCAGTCAAACTCATATTCTCACGTTTAAATTCAACTGTCCAAAAATTTTACGATCGTAAATAATGATTCAGATTGTAACTTCTCTTTTTATTGCCTAGCAAATTTTAAGTAACAACTCGAGACTCAATTTTTTCCATTTATAGCAAAATATTTACAAGGACCCACTTATACGATTGTAAAACATAAATTGAACATGATAAATTTCGAAATGTTTGGTCTAAAACTTCATAGACAAGCCTCGTACTGCTACTTTTAGCTAGTAAATTGCTTCAATTCAATAATATAGAAATTCCACAAGTGTGGTTGTAGTCGTTTGTCTAGAAATGTTAATAACAACGTTTATTATTTTTTATAAAACAACCAAATGTTATACGACGTCGAAATAAAATACAAAAAGAAATTGTTTCGAATGTGAAACCAAATCGTCCCCAAATTATTGTCTATACAGTCTAAGATCCCACCGCTTGATCTTGCAGATATCTGTTTTTTTGATGAAATTAATTTTAAAGGAATCTTAAGGATGTATGAAATGGATTAAGGATATGTTGCCATGTAAAAATTAGCCGCAATTGCTTGTAATCAATTTTAATGTCATTAATATACTAATATGACTTGCAGCTATATGTTTTTTCAGTCAATCTTTCAGCATTTGAAAGAAAATGATGATTCAATATTAATTCCATCTTGTTGGAGAAAAAGCAGAAAATGTTGAGAACTATTTTAATAACGTGTATGTGGCCAAATGCAACTGAGCCAAGTTGTATCTCCTTCAATCCAGAAGACTACGGTTGGTTAGAATTGAGGGATTTAAAACCAACGTGGTTCATTGGCGATCCAACACCAATGACTGTCGATGACATCTTGTTAGCATCGCAAGAATTAGCTTTAGACAATCAACAACAAAATATGAAAGAAAGTATAGAAATGGACTAAAAGACCATTTAATTATAAGATTTGCATTTAGAATAAACCTAATCTACGACAAATAACGTGTAAACGAAATGGATTTTTACTTTTTGAATAAAAAATATTCTTAAAATTAAAAATAAAAGCAAATGTAGTTCTTAATGAAGTAAAAACAAAAATCTTAGTATCCTTGGACAAAGAAAGAATAAAGAGAAAAACTATAATTTTCTCTAAAGATTCTGTAGAAAACTTTTTCAGTGAAAAATGGGTCTTTACCCAAGCGATGAAAATTGCCCAAAAATTTATGTTCTATAAATAATAAGTGAAAAAATAATAAAAACCTACTTTTCACAACTTTATACTATTGTTAACAGCACGTAACAATGTGTGCATCTTCTCTCTTGCGCTTCCACTTAGCTGGAGCGAGAGTCGTTCAAAAAATCATGGCAACCTCTGTTTGCGGCCATTGTGCAACTGGCAACCAAGGATTTTCATGTTCAATGTATATAAAACTTTGCATAAGAATTTTTTAAAAATAAAACCGGTGAACACAGTTAATTAACAATAATATACCTGTTTACACCTGGCAACCCTAATGCTGCGGCCGACGAGAGCTGGCAACCATTTTTTATTTTCAAATGCTGAAAGATTGACTGAAAAAACATATAGCTGCAGGTCATATTAATATATTTATGACATTAAAATTAATTACAGGTAATTGCGGCTAATTTTTACAAGGCAACGTATCCTTAATCAATTCCATACATCCTCAAGATACCTTTAAAATTAATTTCATCAAAAAAACAGATACCTGCAAGATCAAGCGATGGGATCCTGTACTAATACTATTTGTGACAAGTAATACTTTCGATTTAATAAAGAATAGTGAAAATTTTACGGTCGAGAAGGCTACAGAAAAAACATATTTATTGTATCAGTCTATCCAGTATCCCTTGCAGACGCTTTTCCACCAATTGACTATTCATTTTAGCTTGTTTTACGAGTGTACTCCCAATATGTTTCTTACACTGTTTGGAATACAAATAAGAGCTGTCGTCAACCCTCAGAGACGTTTCCAAATAAGTAAACATGACGCCTTCTCTTGAAAAGAAACGTGACTTGAGCGGTCCGACTAATTCAGGAAATTCGGTTGTATGATCAAAAGGGAAAAACTTTATTACGAAAACATAACATGTAGTTGGATGATCCGAGGAATTTAGTATAAGTGAGTCCAACTAAATGTCCACGTAAGTTGTCAGTAGCATTATTTGCATTTTTCAAATATAATTTTATAGAAAGTGGTATCTAAAATTGATTCTATCGAACGTACTCTTACACAGGAGTGGCTAATGCAGTGATACCATAAAGAAGTATCAAGGTCAATACATAGAATTTTTTTTAGAAAGAAGCCGAATCCAAGTAACGGAGTTCACCAGGAGAGCTGATGGATTTGTGGATCTTCTGTAGCCTACCCCCAAACCGCTTTGTTTTGTCATCTCCGTCTAACCACGGACTATTGTCGTTTCCACAATACGGTGTTTGAAGTTTGCTTCTCGAAACTCTCTTTCGGTCCACAGTCTAATATCATGTGCAGAGACAGTACGGTAGCATCTGGTGATTCTCAGTGCACCTTGTTTCTGTACCATCATCATACTCCGTCCCATACAGTAAAATTGAGTGAGTTGTCGCTATCAGGAGCCTTCGTTTCTCCGGTTGTGGTCCGGTGCCTTTGAGCTGCTAAAAAATGCTGTCCTCTCGGCCACTTTCTAAGCTGCCTTCCGTATGTGGGGCCAGAAAGATATCTTCGTATCTAAAGCCACTTTCAAATACTTTATTTCGTATCTAGACTCTATTTCGTCTGTCTTGATCTGAATGGGCTGTATGTTTCCTTACGAGAAACATCTCCTTGTCTGGTTTTGTTTAAGCTGCTCTAATTCTTGTTCAGTGGTCACAGCTATGACATCACAAAGTATTGATCTAATTATTGGCGAAGTTAGTAAATTATTTCAACGCAATATTAGCACATGTCATCTTAATCATTTTAATTCATGAGAAAGGAAAGCACTCATTCAGATCATGTTTAAACATGAGTGTTGTTTCATGTCCTGACGCTTTTTCCGCTGCTTGCTGGACTCGAGCAGGCAAATTACTATATCAACAAAATTTCAAATATATTTGGTAATTTTCGAAATGTTGTTTATTCAAAGTTTTTTGCCGGTCAAGTTGTAGTAGATATCATTCTAGAACCGACTGGATTCACTATAATTTATAAGATAAGCATAAATTCCATTTTGTTAGACTATCAATACATTTAAGAATGATATCTAGTAGTAAGAATTTTATTGTTACCAAAAACAGCTACAGATATTTGGCTTGTCAGTCAAATATCAACATCACTTAATCAAACCATCTAAATGTGGATGAGATTGCGAAAGTTTTGTTACTAGTTTTATTTCGTCATAATTTTTACTTTTCTTTGCTGCAATCAGTTTCTGTTAAATTATAATTGTATTAAATGAATCTGTATATAGAACGTCGCTATAATACCAATTTGAATTTAACTACAGAGCCGCGTATTTAGAATAATGTCTCCAATTGAAGATGGACGGAGTCAAAGGTACGTGGCAAATTTTGTAGGTGTAAACCAGTCAACGATATCACGCACCGAGAAACTTGGCTTTATGAAAGACGACCCGTAATAGGCCATCCCAGGGTAAATACGCCTACCAACAGTGAATTTTTAATCCTTCAGACCCGTGACTTCAAGACAATTATAATATGACTTAGCCGAGGCCAGAAATTTAGTTGTTTCTCCACAAACTGTTATAAGTATCGCAGGAAATTAGAGCTAGGTAGCCTAGGTTTGAATAGTAATAGCGAATTTGCATCCAAGAGAAACAATTTACAGATATGTAACATGAGAAATACATTATGTTTTTGAAGTCAGGAAATTAGTATCAGTAAATAGAAGATCATTGAATATCATTAGATATATTAGAAATAAAATCATGTTGTCCCTTACGCTTGATTTGATAGGATAGTTGTTAAGTATCTTTAAAGTTAATATTGCTCAATAGAATTGTCCAGCGCGTAGTTCAGATTTCAACTTCATAAAACATGTTTATAGTAAGGTAAGTGTAGTTCGAATTGCTGAACCCATTACAGTATTAACCAGATTTAGCCCCTCGTTTCCTAGCCTTTCGGGAGAGAGATTTTTATGTCGACGCATTTTTGAGAATGAAGACGGCAACTAGTATTTGGAAGGGTTCAGAATGGTAGATAGACCTCGTAGAAGGGAATAAGCTAGATCAAGATTAATCAAAAACATCGAATGGAACGACATCCATTTATTAATAAAATTTCAATCCCATCCTTTGCTAGATTTTAACAATAATCGCGTTTCATTTGAAGTACTTTCAGTGCTTCCATTCTTCTTGTTATTATATAGATAGCATCTAACGCTGCGCTTTAAAAACGAAATAAATTTCCTATCTGGTTTAGATTTGGTTACTGGATTGGCTAGTCAAGAAAATTCATACTGTTTTTCCGAGACATGTGGCATGCCACTATGATCAATTCTTTTGGCAAAGGTATCTGTGGCGACCACATTATGTGTCATCGTATTTAAAAATACTCAATCAAAAAAATAACGGACTAACCGATACTTTCTTATATAAACTTCTTAATCTTCTAGTAGCAAGCAATTAACTTAAATCCTCTCTAATATACCTGGTACACGTTTTAGGAAAAGCTAACACATTTACAAAAACCCAGGCGAGACGTTTTGAATTGAACAGGAAACAACGAAGCCATCAAATTTCGAACATCTAGATTTCAGCGGAACTCAGTAGCTTCTAGTGATTCAGCACGCGCGATTTAGGTTAAATTTTTCGTTATGTATATAATTTTGTGTATAAATATACACATATGTGAATTAATGCATATATAAGATACTAAAATAAAGCAAACATCATTTTCTCGTGTTAATTTCAAATTCTTTCAGTTCTTGGAATTGTCCACGTGTTCAGAAGAATGTTTAAATGTTATTATCTTTATAATTACTAGATAGTATATTAGTTTGAGTTTTGCCTTGAAATGAGAAAATATGTTCAGTTGCTAAAGGAGGAAGTCTTCAAATTTGATATTTTGTAAACACAAAGCCGTTTCTATAAATTTATTATCGTTAACTACGACGAATGGAATGCTGCACATTTTATCTTATTTGTTACTCACTAGAAAGTTTTCAATGAATTAATAACGACGTGAAGAACATTTTATATCATTATCAGTACACTCCGCCTTTCAGAAAATAAACCAAAACTTGAGTAATCATAAAAGTTTTAGTACCTGAACTTCGATGCATCTTATATGCAATGAAAACTTTGAAATCAAGGAACGAACAATTGCCACGTTTCTCAGAGATCAAATCGAGACAGAGAATTATTTAAAATAATTTCAACAAAGGTCATGTAATAATTTTCAGAAAATACTTCATACATTTCAATCGTTAGAATGGAAAATTCAAATTTTTCGAAAATAAATGATTTTTATTGCTCAAAAAATACTTCAAAGCATCGAGGATTGTATATGGAGAGTGTTGAGGTTATATATTAAGTAACAATGTATTAGTTAAATAATTATATTTTATTCAAAAACAGTTCGACTTAACAATGTCGAAGATCACAGGACACTTGTGCTTACAACATGTTGTTATATTTTGGGCCTTTACAGAGATCCATTATATCTGGTTTGATAACTCGTAGTTTAAATACCTTTTATCACTTTTTTTGAAAAATAACCAAAAAAATCTTCTAACAAGGTTGACGATGAGTATTATTTTAAAAAGGAAATTTTCACTTTCTAGTTGGAATAATCTGAAAATATATATAATATCTTTGAAATTTGAAAAACTGTTTTAAGAAAGATCTCACTTTAGACCTAGAACTGAAGGCTTGGGTAATTTCCGTTTACGTGGGTCAGAATTTTTTCGGAAATAAGAAATCTGAAAATTATAGTGAACTAAAGACCTGTTGCAACTAAAAAATATGATATCTGACCACTTTTTGTCTCGAAACTCTATAGATCAGAAACAAGTATTTAAAAGAAGTTTTTCAGAATTCAATAACTATTTTTTTAATAAAGGTAATACTAATTTCTCCTGTTTTATACCTACATAATTGAAACATGAAATATATGTACTATAAACTAGTGTTCATCACATAGGACTCATTTTTCGTTTCCAGTTATCAAGCAATCAAAAACCGGTTCTGTACGATGCCGTTGAAGTAATGCATGTGATGAATCGATTTTGTTCTCTTCAGATAAATTATGGAGGACCCAAACACCTGTTTACATATTTTTCTAATCTGCTACAAATGTTCTTAGATATTGTTCCACCAAGGTTGATTGAGTTCCTCAATTATCTGACATGGATTTACGTCAACTTCTGCCCTTAGATGTTTTTGTCTTATATTATTGGTCTTCCTGATCCATAGATATGTGAATTCATAAGTGCACAAGCTACAATGACTTTGATACGATTGCAACGTCCACGAAGAGCTGACAAATGACAAATGAAATTTTTTTATGATATTATTTAATTGGCGCAAAAAATTGAAATTAATTTGCCAAATAACCTTCATGACGAATAATTGCATTATGAGTGTCAATTTCTTGCATATTGACTTCTGTATGTGAATTTTGAGACGTATTAGTTGGCACGGTTTTGTTAGCATGTACTGCAGTATTTGATATTTACACGTACTTGTAGCATTTTTTTACATTATTTTAATTTCCTTTCCACAAAAGATATAGTTTTGCTGTTTATGTCTTTACAAAAAATACATTCCAATTTTTCACTAGTCACTGTAACACAGATTTGTCAAAAACATTGAAAATAAGAGCAATGAATACACCAATGTGACTAAACTAACGCCATCTTGACTACAAACAGCTGCTGCCATCAATCTCACTTGCGCAACTAACACGTGATTGTCTACACTCTTCCAAGTTTCCCAATAACTTTTCACTTTTAGGTTTTTAGATACATAATAATATCAAATAAAAATTTGTATCATACTAAAATATTTTGGAAAAAAAACTATTTTTGAATTCAAAATTAGCATCTGGCACACTCTGGTCAACAATAAAAATAACAAAAATAAACGAAACCCATATAAATCATCGGCTATTTCGGAGAAAAAAATATTTACAGACATTTTTTACCTCTTTCAACTTGAATATTATATATTTGAAATTATCAACCCCAATAAATCGTCCGTTATGACAAAAAAATTAAAAATATACTTACATATCTGATGCATACTTTCACTTATACTCCAAAATCTACCTGCTACAATATTTAAAAAAAATGTATTTAATTTTTTGTCCATATCTTGGTTAATTTTCGAGCAAATTAGCCGCTCAAACGTAGATTTATAGGGAATTTTATGTATTTTAAGGTTATAAACGTTTTGAAATTCTTCTCTATTTTTTGAAGGATAACGTTTAAAGGGTTCGAAAATGGTATCAGTCATACGTTAAGGTACGATTTGTAGGGTTAAATCTCATTTGTATTAGAAGTTACAAAAGGAAGAAAGCAAAATGTTTGTTAAAAAAAATACTGACTTTTTGTTCCTTACCTATTTTTATGTATATGTTATAGTTTTACAGAAATTTAAAAAATAATTTTAAATAGTTCGAAATTGATTTTTTCCGAAATTATGCATTCTAAATCGTTCCAACTTCCAGAAATCATTATAGACATTAAATAAATCATCACTAGATTATATTTTTATTGCAATTTGAGTACTATTGCTATAGTTGAAATTTGGGTTTCTTCTCAAAAAAAATATGTATAAATCAATCTTATTTTTGCCATAACTTGAAGTTCTTTGATAATGTTTCATACAATTACTTCGAAAAGTTGACCGTTTCTCCGTTATTCGACGTTGAATTTTAAAAAATTTTCGTTAGATAAAAATATTCTAAATATATCCAATACTCAATAAATTATAAATCGGTTTCTATTAAGCCTACCGGAAATTTAAGAGAACCATTTTCTTCGTTTTTTCATAACCTTAATTTTTGCTTCAAACATTTTTTGTGATAAAATCAAAAGTATTTGAGTTATTCATGGAAAATCATTTAAAAACGTGGTTTTTTCAAGATGAATTCAAGTTTTCAATAGCGCATAACTATTGATTTTTCAAAAACAATGCTAGGAACATTTTTTGCTTGAAATTTAAACCTCTATCAATTTATGTGATTATTTTCAAAATAGAAATTTTCAGTCCTTAGTTGGGATGGAACTCACTCCTAGAACAAAAGCACATTTCGATTTCATTGATACAGGTTTACGGAAATTGGAGGAGAAAACTTTGGTAGCCTGGACTAAGAATAATTTAAAAAATTGATGTTTCACCTATACAGATAGGATTCGCACTGATGAATGTAACCACTACCGCCAGCCAGACAGCTCGCATCACGTCTAAGAGAGTGAGAAAGATAGCATATTACAAAACTGGCTTACCTGAAATTCTATTTCAAAAAAGTTGCTAGATCTTAGCTTAGGCTAGATTAGTTTAGGTAAAGTTGGGTTAGGTTAGGTTAGGTTAGACTCAGACTATATAATTTCTTTGCATTTCTTTTCCATTAAAATATCCAAAAAGTGTGATTTTAATATAGAGTGAGAGGTTGAATACGTTATTAGTAAGTACTTCAATGTCTTTCAAAGTAGTTTTTATAAATTTCAATTATCTTCTCAATTGAACAAGATATTATCAGCAAACTAGAACTAGAATATACCCGTGATTGATGAATGATTTATTTATGCATTTCATAGAGATAGAGTTATTTTCAATTGTCAAGCACCAAAAATACATAAAATAAAATGATTTTATTCACTTTGACACAAGTTTCTCATTAATCTACAAAGTGTACGAGTATATATATTTCACCCTTTTAAATAAACACAACTTTCAACTCAGTGTATACCTGAAGTTTTTACCATTTCTGAAATAATTCATAATAACGGACGTGATGTGAGTGCTGATATCAGGAGGAGAAAACTGAGTGAAAAATCGGAAGGTGCTATAAGAAATGTTTCACGAACTGTTTTGAAATACCTACAAAGTGAAAATAAAAATGTGGGTCGAATATCAACGGCCGGGAAAAAGGAGATTAACTATTATAGAAAGCAAGCGACCGAAGAGCGATACGAGACATATGAATACATCAAAGAAATGTTTTGGTTTCGATATAATTTTTAAAATATAGTTTCATTACAGAAGGCATTGCTGATTAAATATCTTAATTAAAGTTGCGGAGCTCTTATGAAAAACGTGAAAAATGGGTAAATAGAGTAAATAGGTATATACCCAATTACTTATTTGTTTGATTGACAACATTTGATAAGAATGATTACAAAACTATTTAACTTTAACTGATGCTCATAAATAGAAGTTTCTGTGATATCTTATTCCAAGCGATTAGAAATACGTTACAATCTGTGGAATGTGGTGTAAGTTCAGTAAAATGTTCTTGATCATATTCCAAATCTATAAGGTTCAAATCTAGTAACAGCAAAACGTACACATAAGGATGGACATTGTTTTACTGAAAACAATCTATGAAAGAGACCGTAAAAAATCAACAGGATTTTTAAAAGTGTGAGGAAACAGAGGTTTTCTACAACTACTATGAAAAGTGACGTATTTCTCATTGCTAACTTAATTTCAAAACCACACATTGTTCACACTGAGAAAAAATATTATTTCTCACACCTCATACATTTATATGGACAATCATTAAAAATGGACGAAAACTTAGTTGGCTATTGTCAACTTTAAATAGTTGACACAACTGTCAGATTATAGAAGTTTTTTGAATTCTTCAGCTAGTTTTCATTCGTGGTTTGATAAAAATCGCTGACAGTAGTGACGATTTTGATAATACAGAAAATAGCAGCAAAAGTAAGTTTAGAAATTTCAAAAAAAAATATGAATTAGCATACGAGAAATTTATGTAATGGAGAATAAATACAAAAATAAAATCTTTTCCGGAAACTGTACTTTTGGTATACTTTGAACAGTTGTCGAAAACTTTGAAGGTGTCTACTCTTTGGTCACAATATTCAATGTTGCTAAGTACTGTCAATATAAAAAACAACATTGATATATCCACGTATCAGAACTTACGTTTATTTTTGAAAAGAGAGTTCGACAATTACGTCCCCAAAAAATCATACATATTGACAGCAGACCAATTGCAAAGATTTTTAAACGAAACTCCATACAAAGAATATCTACTAATAAAGTTTTTTTTAATTAATGGGTTTTTCAGTAGATGTAAAGAATTAAATAATCATTAAAAAATCTATTAGCAGGGGCATATCGTAGAGAGGAGTTGTGGAAGTTAAGAATCGATAATTTAGAGGATTTAAGTTCAGCTTTACTTTTGAACGAAAACAAAAAAGCCAAGAACGCTAACTGTAACGGGAGAATTTTATGAGGTATAAAAAATGTGCTGCTCTTCGACCGATTGATTTGCTAAAAAAAACGTTTCTTTTTAAATTACCAACACTGAAAATGTACAAGACAAGTTGGCATTAACAAATTCGGTAGTATGGCTAAGACAATTGTAATTTTTTTTTAAACTAGAAAACCCCATCTGTACACAGGTCACTGCTTCAGACGTTCTTCGTCGACAATTTTAGTAAATGCAGGAAGGAATATATTAACCTCAAATCGCCATGGAGAATGGCGATTTAAGTACCGTGGCAGAAGGATACGTGGAAGAGTCTATTAAAAATAAAATTAATATTGCCAATAAACTACATTGAAAAACCACTCGAACCCTTTACAGAAATGGAGACAGAAAATACACCGTATATGATCGATCGACCCTCAACATCTAAATTTAACATAACACAAAATTTAATAAAAAGGAATGACCTTCCGGGCTTAACTATAAAAAATTATGAAAATTTCACAATCAACTACAATTTTAAATATTAATCAACAGTTAAGAGGACACTTCAGTATTCGCCCCCTCAGGCACAGTGCCACAAACTTCCACAATCGTGAGAAAAGTTGAACTTTTCCCACTTGTTGCTCAATATATTAATTCAATATTTTCATATAATAAAGTCCTATGAAATGAACTGATGAGCTAATCATATTAATAGGAACATTTTTAATGAAAAGGAAGTGAAAAGTTTGAAAATTGAGAAATGGAAAGGGTGTAAATATATCGATAGGAAATGAAGAGTCTGAATTTAAGGTTTATTTTAACTCAACTTTTCAAACCAATGCATGATTACTTCTAGTTTGGTTTTTGTGATGTTTTTGAAAAATGATTTATAATAAATTTAGTTTGTGGTGACATATCATTGAGTTACACACTGAATATTGTTATTGATGTGAAGTTTTTCGTGCCAATTAATTCATTGCTGTTGCATAATGAATGAAACTGCATGAAAAATGAATTTCCGTTGATGAATAAATTGATGGAAATCATAATAATAGTTTTCAGAAAGACTCCATTAAGGGTGAAGATATGAAAATAGTTTCTCGATATCTCTATCTGTAATTGAGAGGTGAATAACTAGCTCGAAGCAAGTTTCAAAATTCAATTGAATGAAATTTTTAATGTCAGAACCTGGTAATTATATTTTTAAGGCTAAAATATATTTGAATCTTCGAAATTGAGACTAGCTCCTATACATTATTCCATTAAAAAGCTAGTTGATTAGATAGAGAATAATAAATAAAATCAAATAAACATATGGTAACTAAGGTAAATTGTTTCTTATTTCTTATTCCGCACCGAACGGAATTTATTATTCTATATTGAATATATTATACTATCTTTGCCATCCATAAACATAAAAAATAGCATTAAGTACAGAAAATATGAGGAGTTTAATAATATATGAAAGTTTTGATAATAAAATAATGTGAGAAAACACTCATTTGTAAATTATCAACAATTTAGTGTCATAGAGAATATTAAATCAATTTATTAGTATATAAATACTCAATATTTGCCTGAAGAAGCGCCTTTTTCTCCTTTACTTTTCGAAATTTACGTATTATTATAAGTTCTATTTATTAAAAGTTCATTCCAATTTATCTTCACTCAAAACTTTTTTAAGAAACACTCTTTTTAAATTGCGCATTGAACTCTTAAATTAGATGATTATGACAAAAACACATACCATTATTACTAACAGTGACAAAACTATACATTAAATTCAAGTCCGGCTTACACGTTACGGTATGCACAACAGGTAAACTACCTACAGCTCACACGGTGGAGAATAAAAACGAAAAATGTTTTAAATATAATTTGGAGTGCCATTAGTGGAAATCTTAGTAAACTAAATTCCAAAGAAGTAATTTAAGCAGCATTTTTTCTGCCTCATTTGGTGTTTTTCTGGTGAATTTAATATTCTAGATATATTATTATATCTGGACAAAGAAATTTAGATCATGAAAGACGAGATATAATAATTGATTTATTTTGGCATCATTATTTTAGAAGCTTTCTTATTCTAGTGAAACGTACGATTATGTCAATATGCAATTTTATACCGAACCAATTCTCATCCATTCAAAACAGATTTCTGACAAAGCAAAATCGTTTGAAATGCGAGTTTTCTATGGTTTGTAGCAGCAATCTTATCAGAACATGAAATAATCTGACAAAACAGGCTGACCACAAACCGCAAAGCCTCAACGAAAGAGATATTCAGTTGCTTATGCACAAAGGAATATAATGCGCGTTTCAGCTAAAATGACAACAAAGTTCGAAGTACAACGAATATCTGTTCAAGACAACAAAGGATTACTTTAGTAATAACATAGGTATAGAATTACTTACATATGATTTGAGGTTCATATAATTTGATTTAATAGAAAATTTATCTTTCGATTTTCAACAAGCTTTTATTAGCTTCACCTGTCTGTGAGTTTGTAAGTTGTGAGTTTGTAACTCTCCTTTGGTCTAAGAGCAAGTGACTTATTATTGCGTTCGTTAGCCGAGCGGGATTTGCAGGTCGTGGGTTCAAATTCCGTTCACGCTGTGAAAAAAAATTCTTTTGGCAAATTTCTTTTAGAACTTATCACTGCAAATTTTCTCTTCACATCGAAACAAATTTTACAACTGTCTGTACTCAGTTGGAGATTCACGATACTAATGATTAGAACTTGAAAAAAAAAAGTTATTTTTGACAATAAATCGAACTAGAGATTGAAAAATAAATATAGTTTGAAAATCCAAAAAAAAGTTTGTTTCTATAGCATCCTCCAGTAGCACACTGTACCCTTAGAGGCTACAAGGGTTGTCTGAAAAATTTTCACACTAATTAAGAAACAAGACATAATTCTTTCTGTCAATTTTCAACATGGTACCTTTCTATGTATTCACCTTGTCTTCTTTCTCTTTATGATAGGTGTTTAAGTATATGGGAGAAGTCGGCGGGGCCGATTTCTGTTGATAATGGTATGTGATCAAACAATTCGAATTACAATGCGTGAATTTTAGCCATAGTGATTACCAAAGTATGGACGGGTGCGATAGAAAAACACTTCCTCTTCTTTTAAATGCGGGCTTTTTATCATAAAAAGTAACTATGCATGATACATTTCTATTATTATATTATTTAATACTTAAACCTCGTCAATGAGGCCTGGAAAATGTATAGTCGAATGCGCTTTTGGTTCAAAGTCAGCAAACGCGGCACCAAACGTGTAATTCTTCGGTCAGTACACAACGAATACGTTTTTTCGATATGCCAATAGCCTTTTAGCATATTTTGGGGGATCAGGAATACTAGTCTTCAGTCAAACTAATACAAGAAAGTTTGAATTCAGCTGCCCAAAATTTTACAGTAGTAAATGATGATACAGTGTTTCCATATACACAGTCTAACACCTCTTTTATTTGTGTAGGCATATTAACGTCTAAAAATAAATATTTAAATACGGCTCGCTATTAACATTGACTCACGATTGTCAAATAGAAACTAAGCATCCAAAATAGCTGAACTTATAGCGACAATTTCTCAACTTATATTGATAAGTGTTGACATCTTCAGTTTAAGGTCGGAATGAAAGATAACTCAATCAATAATGCACACCCAAGTAGAAATTTTTTTAATAGTACGTTAGTAATTTTTCTGTTAGTTCTTTCAGGTCGCGCGCCGTCTTTACTCCCAAAGCTTCAACAGGCTCAAATCTTATTTTTCTTAATTCAGATTTAACCTTAGGAATGAGTATGCATGGTGCAAGATAAGGGTGGACTGGGATGTTGTGCTTAACTAGAAATCACTTGACGGACAGTGCGGAATGAAACACTAATTTTGTACACACTTTTCCCATGTTAAAATTTCAGCAATTGAAGGAATACTTAGTCGACAAGATTATCGACTTTTTCAATAATATTATCCTTTTTTGACGTGGAAGGGCAACGCGAACGTGAATCATCTTAAAGCTTAAACCACTAAAAATCACGTGTACGCTACATTCATTGCTAAACACTTTTTTCAATAAATTATCCGTTTCAGTTGTAGTTTGTACAAAGAACAGTTACACTGATTTGTCTATAGACATTGTGGAAAAGTAGACCTCAGAATAAGCAGTTCACAGTCTCTTACATATGGCGCATGCTTGTTTTTTCTGAAGCAGCGGTAGTCGCGTTACTTAACAGTCACACCTCGTAAAGCACTCCATGCAATCATATGAGCTTTGGGAAATTGATGAGTGAATTTGAATAAAAAATAATATTATATGTTAGATATTAGAAATTCCACCATACAAGCCTTTCTTCAGATGTCATAAGCCTCTTCGTTATAATTCCTAAAAATTTGATTTTCTAAAATTTTTTTTTTTCTACTCGATACGAAACTTAAGTTTAAAATTCCCCGTACATGAATGTCGTTAAAACAATTATACATCTATAAAATACATTACAAAATAAATTATTTTTTTCGTAAGAAAAATTGTAAGAATAAACTGTAGGAATAAAAGTTCTTCACAGTGACAGCAACTTTATACTACTGTCACGAAAAAGTTTATTGCATACTACCACAAATCATTCGGATATAAACAAAAACAACATTAAACTTCCTAATTAGTGTGAATTTATAAGACTGCAACTCTATAAAAGTGACAAAACTTTTTGTTGGGTAGACAAAGCCGTCGCACTAGAGTTTTGAAAAAGGCGACTATCCGGAACCGTCAATGTACGTCACTCATTATACATCATTCTTATCAGGTCGAATTTTCCCTTTTTATTAGAACATTAGTTGAGAGAAGAAGGACATCGAAACCGAAAATGTTTCTTTTATCTAGTTTTATTGGTTAAGGACGAACAAAACTCGAGTTGAGTGTTATTTAGCTAAACGCGACAGATAAGAAAAGAACTATTTTCGTAGTTACACAAAAAAATATATTGGAGAAAGAAACGATACCATCCGATGACTGTTTCGAGCTCGATTTTCCGATTTTTTTATGCATATGTTGTCGGGAGCGAAAAATGTGAAAAGTTTTTCCAGTTCAAATTCTACAAACTATATTTTATATTCTTCTTCTTTCTACTATATAAAAATAAATCGCTGAGAATGTTGCTAAGTGCAAATCTCGAAAACAGCTAGTGGAGAGGAATACGAAAGGCAACACAATTGAGTAACGTTAGTATCAATTGCCTTCGTACCTGCAAAGCAATGAAACTCCAGCAATCCATGGCGCATAAGAAACCTCTAGAAGCTTTAGATAGAGCCTTAAGAAATCTACGGAACAACCAAAACCAATTTAGTGTGGCAATTATTTTATTAGCAGGATATTTTGGGCAAAAACCAAATAACACCACTCCCAAGTTTTCGACGGCAGCATATGTGTTATAATAATGTTCTCAACACTTATTTTTGTATTCACAAAGCTTCACAATATTAGACATGCATATCAAAGAGACCATTACATTTCAAGTGACATTTTAGCACAGACAATTCGTATTTGACTGATGTACCATGTATAAATATTGACAATGACATTGATTGATACTGACGTCTCTCAATTGTTTTGCCTCCCATGAACCTCTCTACCAACACTTCATTATATTATAGAAATGTAAAGGTCGCCGCAAAATGAACGCAAGATTTGAGTTTTATGGAGTAAACCATAAATGAATAAATCGACAGCTGACAGTTAGTAACAATGGAGGTGTATAGTTAGTGAATAGTTGAGCATTAGTGGATAATTATTATAAATATCTATAACTTCAGTGAATTGTTAATTGTTTCTAGTGTGTTTTCATTTAAATTGAGTGAGTAAGTAACAAAGATTTTGTATAAATTCGCCACACTGTAAAAACCAGAAGAAAAACAAACATCACATTCAATAACTTTTCCAATTTTTCCAAAATGCGTGTCTAATTTTTTTTCTAGTTATTGAATAGAAAGTGATCGGAGTGAGCCGAATCAGTTGAGTAAGACAATAAGTCGTGGCACATCAAATTTTTCTACAACCAACCACGCATGAGCAAGCCTATTATCGTAATGGGATAAAACTCATATTATCTAGAAGAAGATATAAGAAGAAAATATAAGAAATAGAGTACAAATTCTGAAATTACAGTTTCGGTAACAAGAAATTAAACTTAACAAAAGTGACAATATACAAATTCACAGTGAAGCCCATTTTAACGTATGGATGCGAGTACTGGCAAATGACGGATAGACATGAGAAAATAATAGAGGCCTAAGAAATGGATTACTTGAGTAGATCGTGCAGGATATCCAGAACAGAGCATATACGAAATGAAGATATACAACGAAGAACAGGTAGAGTACACGACTACAGAGAGAGTACAGTCTAAGCAACTGCTCTGGTACAGACATATGATGATGATGGAGCAGAACAGGTGGTCAAAGAAAGCATTGATATATCAACCGCAGAATGGTTGATATATGAAGATGAGGTAGACCCTCAGGGAACTGGAAAAAACATACCATGAAAGACAGAGTTATCCAGTGGTATCCAGTTATCCAGTGGTATCCAGGTTTCCAGTAAAACGAGTGGATAAATAAAAAACAATAGCGTACGAAATGCATTTAATTCTCTCGGTAAAGTTCAATTGAACTTGAATTGTCTCTAATTTTTTTTTTTGATACTAGTTTTTAAAACCCAATTTGACTTATTCATAATTATTCACTATGAATTTACAAGCATACATAAAGATTAAGTATCAGCTTTTACTTCTCATTTATTTTCACGTGTTCTATTTCCAAGTTGAATGAATATGCACGAATAACTTCATGGTCATTGATTTTAACAGTTTTTTTAATAGTTCAGTATACGTTATTACTTGTGAGCAAGAAGAAAAATTGAATAACGTCTCGCGCGATTATGAGCCCAATATTAAAATCATTGGTACACCCTCTGCAAATCTAAAAGCTATTCCTGCTTACAAGCGGTACGTCCTTTCTTTTAGGGTATATAGGATGTAACAAAAATGTGTTGGGCCCTTAGAAGAATGCTTCTGAAAACGTTGTTCTTGAAGCTGATTCTACAGGTTTTTTAAGCTTTAGGAACACTAACCTAGCCAAGGCCACTACTATAAAATAGAGTGCGACACTGAAATTGATTATTGTTTCATATTTAGCTTTTGATTTAAAAAAAATCAGTTTGATAAGATCGCTAGGTGATAGGTTCTCTATAAGTTCTAGCTTTTATATGATTCAGGAGGAGATAATCCAATGCGTATGGATTTGTACAAGTCTCCCAATCAATTATCTTATGCTTTGTGTGTCAGACACAGCTATTTTCACTGTATCGTCGTCGCAGTTATTAATTGGTAACGACAACAAAATAGAGCTGACACGACATTACTGTATAAATAAAAAATTGTCGACAAAAACGATTTTTGTTATTTTAGGGTATGTTCCTAGGATCCCTTGTGTTGACTGTGTTTTTGTTTCTGGTCTATACCATATTATAAAATAGTATATTACACTACAAGGGACGAAAGGAACAATCTTTTTGGGCTATAATATGTTAGATGAATGAGCCTCAACAATTTCTGTCGAATTTATTATATATACCGCACAGTTGAAGTTTGGAACAATCACGTACTTTCTAAAATTTCCTATTTTTTCTCATTCAAAAGTTTTATATAAAAATTTGGTGAAACTTCTGCGGTAAACTAAGAAGTTAGCTTCTATCTCAATATAAATCATTATGAAGTATCGTCCATTCTATAAATAGAATCAGAAACAATATATTGGTTTTTCAAGTTTCCAAGATAACACAATAAAAACCATCAAGGAAGTTATTAAGATTTGGACAGCTCTAAATTAACCATTTTGAACTTAAACAGGCGATATTGAGGTATTATCTCTTGTTATTTATGACAGCTAAACATTCTCAACCCCATTATCGGAACAAAATGAGCGTAAATACCAGACACGTTTCATTAACGAACAGGCGCATGACCTGTCAGAATGTCACCTTGTAAATCCATTAAAAGGGATTACTTAAGTTTCGACATAGATTTAATTAGCCTTCACCGCAAACTTCCGTTTTCGTATTATAAGTTTATCCAGTGTATCATAACACAATAATATTCCAGACTTTCCCAAACAATGTACCTTTGGTAAGTGTTATAAATTAGTCCCTGGACTTACAAGACACAATCGAAAGTTGGGTAAGGTCAGTAGCTGTTGAATTATGTTGGGGAAAACAATTCATTTGGTCTGGGTACACTAAGAGAACTAGTTTTAGTGATTTTATGGGATTGTTTTAGTCTTCAATTATTCAACGTCTTTCCTTTTGGTAGATATTAAAAGGATTTGATGGTGATTTAATTAGTCAATTTCTATTATATAACAGTAGATTTAAATCATCTCGTATCTCTTGTTATCATGACCACACCAATACAAACACTAATTGAATTAGATTATTCTGTTGAAACTATATGAGATACGTCAAGTAGTTATACAAAAATTGAGTTTCGTATAACTTTCCAGCACCGAAATGTCTACCTCATATTGTGGTAACGCTGCTTAATCCATATATATTTTCTCAGATGCATGCGATTAATAGTTGTCTCAAACTGTATTTGTGCCTTAATGATGCTAGTCATAAAAATTTGGCGATTCAGCGACTGAAACCTAAGGTAACATATATGATTATAATCTTAAAGCCGTGCATAAGAGTTTATATATTATGAAATGTTCAAGGATAGCCATGAAAACATGGAAGACGAAGTTGCAGATCGGTTCAGGTGCGCACTGACACAAACTCGCAGCATGTACAGTAGTTGGTTTGTGGTTCCAATAGTTGTAAGCGAACGAAATATCAACCGCGAAGTCGATAGGCTCATTTCACCATGATTTCCACATTATAAAGCTTCAAAATTTTTTTAAGCAAGGCATCATTACGGCTGATGAAAGTTGGTTTTTTTCAGTACAAAGCTCTCACAGGTCCGAGCGGTCCATAACGAATTAGTTCCACTTCGAAGGACTGTGTATGAAGTATTCTATCATGAAATACTTCAAAATAGGATCAAATATGTGTGCCTAGATACCTGGAACAATTGAGTACTGCATCATAATATGTAATGAGTAGGACTCAATTTTTAAAGATTCAGAAATAGAAACGGTAGTGTCGGTATATTAGTACGATAGGAAATTGAGACATTGTGTTGTTTTGAAGTGATTTTTACAGCACCGTATTAGTAATCAGACGTTGAATCTATGAATTTCACGCAAAACAATACGCTCACTTGATAGTTCATACTCTAGTTGAATTTATGTGCTATCATCAGAAGATTGAAGTAGTAACAACATTTATAAGTTAAACAACCCAAAAAGTAGAGACAGATTTGGTTTGTTGGAAAACACAGTAACGAAAATCTTATGAAAAAAAATTGTGTGTGTCACCTCCGACGCACGACTGGAGTTTACTCCTTAAGTTCGATAGTCTAACCAGACGCAAAAAGAGTATATTTAATTAAAAAAAAGATTGATACTGTATGGAAGGGTAAATTTGTTAATTAATGAAAATAAATACATATATAAATATATATTTATTCAATTTATTCATTTCATATACATTTATTATAACTAACGAAATATTTTACATTAAACTTTTTACAATAGTCAATTTCAGATGTGCATAAATATATCATTAGGAATGTTGATAAATTATGTAATTATTATTATCAGACTATTATCATTTTTTTTAAATATAAATTAAATCAACATTGTCTGCATTATTAATTACAGTGACAAGTGGTTTATGGTAACTAAAATAAGACACATGGACGTTCGTAGATACGTGGTTCACGAATCTTGAAAATACCGCATCAATGGTTGTACCATACCTCGTTGTCCCCATTGCTCTATCAGAAACAATATCTAAATTCAGTTCAGATTTTAAAAATTTTATTAATGTCAATATATCATCTTTGTTAAAATCCACTTTAAAATCGCTACTCAGTACAGTTGTTAATATTTAAAAATTATTTATAAAATAAATCATAATAACGTGGAAGAATTTATAGACATCGAGAAAAAAATTAATTTTTGGTTAGGTTAGAAATTTTATGTGGGCTCGATAATTCATATTGGGTTGATTATCTAATTGTATGTGATGTTTTCAAATATATATTTATATAAACTACATCGATAATTATTAAAATATTTAATAAATACAAATTGCACATGCTCATACATATAATACATGAATTATAACGTACCTTGCAACCACGTGTTTGTTAGATGTTCCGGCAATATCATCTACACCTCTTTCTGCCATAGTTATTTGAAAATACTTTCAGTTCACTTCAGCGGAACACAATGATAAAAATTAAAACTTCACAATAACAATATTAATTATTGACATTTATAATAAAAACAGCAATGACACTGACAAATTAGAAAGTTGCGCATCATAGGGTGCGCACCAAAAACGTAACGAGGTCATTCATCGATAGATTTTACTCCTCACATTTTTCTCATACCGGGCCCCTTATATATGCAAATCGATTCTTAAGGAGTAAACTCCAATTATATGAAATAGATATAAATTGTCACAAGAAGCGACGTTCCATTTTTTCCATTATTTGTTTCAAGCCTGATAGCATTGACTTGAAGATGAACTTATCATTACTATTACATTACCAACATTCATTATAATGATAAATCATATATGCAAATTTCACCCATCCGATTTCGTTCGGTAGTTTGAATCAATCAAGTTTATTCCTCAGTTTCATCCAGCCTACGCCTTTTAAGAAACTTCTAACTTGGTTTGTAAACTTGAATCTAGAGTCAAATGAGTTAATGGAGCATAAGGATATCGATTATAATTCAATGAGAGAATGTGAATCGAGAGTTAAAAACATTTTATGGTAATTCTATTGAGCCTATAATCAAATAAGTTAAGCGAGAATATTAATCCAAACTAGAAATATTTGTTGAGAGAATTTAATCGAATTAATAAAACTTATTCGTATTCCCAATCAATCTAAGTTTTTAAAAGAATTCATTTCAAAACTAACTTATTTCACTTGTCTTTTTCCACTTATATTAAAACATAAGTTGTTAAGAAACAAGCAACGAAATTTCATGCTCAGTGTCAATTTCTGTTCTACAGTTTCTAAGGTGATATTGGGAGATCGTTTTCAATCCACATTCCAAAGTTCTTCACAATAACACTATTAAATGAATTGCTTTTGTCTGAGATTCAATAGATATTACTGGAAAACATCATTTCAATTGAATTTTCTGAAATAAACAGGTCAATAGTGAGATATTCTTTATAATACTATTAGATAATAGTATCAAAAATATTTTTAAAATGAAATAGATTCGAAAAGAATGATCTCCAAATGAAGCACAAGTCAAAATTTCGTTCTTGCAATTAATACGTGATTATTAATTAGGAAAAAGGGACGACAAATATTTTATGAAAAAAACATGAACAGAAATGAAGACATCCACCATATCATTATCCAATGAACTTCTAGCAAATATTCAAAACTATTGTTAAAACTGTAAAATTATTTAAAAAATTGTGAGTAAATAATGTCCCATGGAATATCAATGAAAAGTGGCATTAGGAGTTAGTTTATGTACCTATCTTTATTTTTATTATCTTGTTTATCATTAAATATTCCTTCATTTTTTTATATATAAATTCTTATCTTAAGTTGTTATTATTGTTTTGTTGAAATAAATTTATTCCTTTCAATTTTGTTTATGTTTGTTTAATGCAGTTGCTATGTTTTTGAAATATTCAAGTTTTTTATGTTATTGCATATTGCATGGACATTCTCATATGGGCAATTGCTTGTTCTGAATAGACCCTACAATATATAGAACAACAATACAACAGCGGGTTACCAGAAAAGTACAAAAAACAATTTAATCCTAATAGGTATTTCTTATTTTTCTAATTCCTATCTTTGATATTAATAATTATTTGGAACTCTATATATCAACAATCATTTCTAACATTTGTCCGGATTCATTGGACAATCATCTAAAACCAATATATGCAACTAATATAACAGACCGATATAAAAAATTAACTAGCACAGAGGTGTCAAATCAATTTTGCAGACATACATTAAATTTTGAATTCGTTAGTGGGCCAGATTAAAAAAAAATAAACTGAATTATTATAGCATCTTATTTATCAAATTATATAAGTATATAATATACGGTTGTTGAAAATCATATCAAAGTTATAAAATATGGTAGGTAATTATGTTGAGCCCGAGGATCCAGAAACCTGACTCTTGTTTTTGACAAGCTCATTGATGGCAGGTATCATATTCGTTGTAGTTATTTTAAAAATTGGTTGGACATGTTCATTCGTAAGAGTTTATTCTTATTTATTTTCATGACGGAAAACATCTGCTAACATAAATAGGTGCTACCAAACATGCAGAGAATGCGTGCTGCATGCTTTTTTAATTCCGGGTTATTATCCAAACTCTTGAAATATTGTGTATAGAATGTAAGACCGTTATCTCATTATAGTTTTCTTTCAAAATACTGTCCGATTGAAGATCTATCAACTCAATTTGCAAATGAACTGTTGCCTGTGCTCCAAATTTGAAAGGATTGTTGAAAATTGGGAATTCCACTTCATTCATTCAAAACGATTGATGAATTCATCCATTTTTTCTTTGGTTCACTGTGCCAAATGATTTTAAATGAAGCATCGAATGAGGTCTTAAAGCTCTAAAAAACATGATTCTTCTTTCTGTGACACATTGCGATCGCGGGCTTTATTGATACGGCCCAGGGGCCGGAAACGGCCCTCGGAACATGTCTGGTCTAGCACGTGGCTATGAATATCGAGCTCAATAAATAAATGGAGCGGACACGTAGCGCTGCTAAGGTAAAGCCAACTGAAATAGCTATATTGTAGTATCCCCGTCGCACTCTTCCTAATTACACAAATTGCAAGAACTATTTTCATGTGTTCAAATATATCTTCATTATTATAAATGATTTGAATATTTTTTTTATTTATTAATAACAAATGATTCTTAAAACTCATGGAAACCTTTAGGGACTAATATAAATTGTAAACTGGATGAAAATTGAATGATAAATTGGGTAGCACACATGAGAAATATTATGAGTATTCCTACTATTTATTCACTTAATAGTTAATTCAATATAATGGATTTCCTGATTTTACTTCGCTACTATAATAAAATCTACAGTTTGAAATTTTTAAACGTATATTTGGGAAAAATAACATAATATATAAGTGAATTGCAGGCATCATATACGATTCGAATACACAAAGCCTTATATAATTACCTTAAAAATTTAAATCTAATCTGTATAAAGCTCCACTTAGTGCATGAAATAGCTTAAAAAATAACAAGCTTTGGCAATTATGGAATAAAATTAGTTTTCTCATTATTTGTCTAATGGTAGACGTTTTGGAAAATCAAATACACTCGGAACGGCATCAAGTTTAAAGACTGGCTACCGGGTATATCTTGGTAATCTAATGGTAGAAAATGTTCCCCACATAATCTACTTATTCTCGACGGATTCAAATCTTCCTTGCGTATTACTCTTATACGAAGTTTTAAAATTTCTGGACGTTTAAAATGGAAACTACAAAAACATTTTCAAGGTTAGAAATATTTGTGGCAAAAAATATCGAAAACACACTTACGTATAAAAAAAACGCCTTGTTTGTGTCATGCACATTATTGAAATTATATGCAACGCAGTTCAACACCATTATGAATTAGAAAGGTAACTTTAATGTTCTGAAATGTCCAAGCACTTAAAAATCGTACCTGTACTTTGGCTTCAAATAACACCACTCCCAAGCTTATAACAGCAGCATATGTGGTAAACTATGATAAAAATGTCATCAATAACATACTTCACTAATTTTTGTATTCATAAAACTTCAAAATCCTCACAAATTCCAAATCAAAAACCATAATATGAAACCTGAACTAACCATTTATTTATCTAGTTCGATGGTTAAGAATTAAGTTTCCTTCATTTACGTAATATGTATATACATTATTTAATAATCATATAAGATGGGGGTGGGCGACTTTAGTAAACCAATATGCGGAGATACTATGAAGCGACTTACATATTACAGAATGCACACCCTAGGGAGCTTGCAATTTATCCGTGAAGGTATAATATAGAAGTAAACAGTACCTCTCCTGTGGTTTTCGATAAGGTGATTCATATTATGAAGGGAAAAGTTTTTACATTGTTTTTAATAAAATGCAGTTAAATTAAAAAAGTTTCCTGTAGAGATGGAAATGATATATTTAACATATTATGATTACAACAATTTAAATTAATTGTGGATTCTTCAAATCGACTGTGATTTTTCGTCTTTCATCAAACAATTTATGGATGACTAATAGGCCTGCACTTATATGTCCCTCGGGCTAGAAAAAAGAGGAATACTGGAAACAATCGGATTCAAAAATGGAGCATTGCATTATTGCTTTAGAGAAAGTTGAGGAACATTCGTGAACTTCACTCATGCAACAGATTGAGTGCGTGTTCACATGCTTTATGTAAAATTTTGAATTAGGCTGATTTCGTTAAATGTGACCGCTACTTGTCAACATAAGGACCAGGACGACTTCGAGCTGAAGAAAAAATATAGACGACTCGATTCTTTAATGTCGATAACATCGAAGACTAACTATCCAAAGGAAAAATGTTCACATATGGCTGGTCAAACCATGGAGATATTCCAAAGAGATCAATTGCTAGATCATGTACAAATCTCTTGAACTTAAGTGGAAAATTGATGAATGACGAATGATGAAATAGTCAAATAATTGATGAGGATATTATGAAATAGCAGCAGTACGAAAAAAATATTAGGATATAAAAAAAATCTTATGCACATGTCTTCAAAACGGTTAAGACAGCATCTGAATTATTAGTCAGCAAGATGAGGTGATGGCAGCTGCTATTATGTGCAAATGGTAGTGGACAATTGAAGGCATAGAAGATGATTTGTAAGCATATATTAGAGAGAGACTTCAAATAATCTATAATTATACGCGATTATTATTTCATAACAATGTTGTGTAAATATTTCCAATGTGTTAAACAAAAATAGATAGCTAATGGTGCAGACACGTCGTTTTGTGAACACACATTAAAGACTGGTTACGTGTATAGTTTTAGGGTTTTATTCAAATTTTGATTTGGTAAATGCACACGCAAATTGTTCTGGGATAACATCACGTCCTGGATTAAATGTTTTCCAGAGTGGATTTCATTACATTACGTCTGGACCAGTTTGTGGTTTTTCTATCACTCACAGAAGGCGTATAGCGTGAAATGGAAAAACGCAATCGCTCCGAGCTTTTATATCCCCTAGGTTCGGGCTCAGAAATTTTCTTGTGGATATTACGGTAATATTTGAAGATGTTTAACAGGATATATGACGAAATAGTTCGCGAGCAATTAAATTTGAAATATTAAAAGCACTATTCCCTCATTAGAATAAAATTTAGAGGCTGAGAACGTAATTATAATACAAAGTACTTCGACTAAATACGCTAAGTTGAAGAAAGATTTTATTTATGATATCTAACTAACTAAAAATTCATTATGTCAAACTCTAATAGCATTACTCCGGGAGTATCCGAATTTTCATTGTACCATATTTTTGGAACTTCTTATTTTTTTATGATCAAATTTCCTATCTATTAATTTGCTTCTAGATGACGATAATTTGTTTCCAGCTTCAATGTTATCTTTTATATTAAATGAACAAAGTTCTCTGTTCAGTGGTAGAAATATCAATTACAAATTTCCACTATCGCCATAATGTGGAACCCACATCTCGGAAGCCCACTCTACCTCAATCTTAGAAGTAAGTTTTCTGCGATTTTCATTTTCATTCATAATTTGGTGATCAGGTTCATGGCCGACGATAGGAAATAATGCGGTTGCAGCTGTATCCCTCCCTTATATCTTTCAATATAAACATTCAAGCATATAGTCGCGAAATATCCCAACGAAAGCCTTGCAGAGGAGAACAATCCTGTATCAGGGCCATTCAAAATGAGCCTAATGCATTATTGCGAGAGTCTCTTCAAACTTTTCTTGCGTAACAAGTCGAAACTTTCAAAAGTCTTACTGAAGTGTCGCAGATAAAAATGGCAAATATTGATTCATTATTCTAATTATCGTTTAAGTAATTGAAATATATTTGTCAAAGCCGCATAAAAGCGAAGTTTACAATAACAGGCAATGTTTATCTTTTTATGCTTTCTTAGCTATTGCAACGTGTACTTTTTTATGTGAAAAGCGAGCACAAGAGGGTAAACCCTTTTCCAGTCGAGGAATTCGAGTAGTGTCTCCCGTGTGTAGATGCCTGTGGATATTGATCTCAAATTTTTGTATGTAGTAGAGTTCAAGAAAGAGTGCCTTGGTAGCTGATTCCACAGGCTTGCACTTCTCCAAAGGAAGAAATTCCGACACATTTATGTTTTGGGCATCTCCAGGCAAACTTGATGTTCATAAGCCACGTCTGTCTGTCGAGTAGTCTTGCAAAAACTGTTCTAGGTGGGATTACGTTGGACAGCTTGGAAGAATATCTCTGTGGTAGGATCGATGAAACAGAGTCTGATCAACGACTTTCCTTCTATGCTCTAAGCTGTCCAAGTTTCTGGTCAATTCTGGATTGCCTATAAGTCGAATCTTCCTCTTCTGTATTGAGTAAAGCATCCTAAGGGTATGCTTGGGAGCCTAGATCCAAATGTGGGAGCAGCATTTCAAAGATTGAAATATATGAGCAAAGTTGAGAGTTGAAAGCTATTGCGGAGTATATAGCTTAAGGAGATTAAAGTCTCATCTCGGTCAAAACTTTTCTGTTCAGTAGTTTATTGAAGTTTGGCTTATAACAGAGTTATACAATACTCAGTATAATATAACTTTAAATTATGGACCTCAATTTAATATATTATTTTCCTTAGCACTATTTTTTTATATCTATTAATATAACATATATAACAAAGTTTGCCGTAAGATTGGGCATATTGAGCTCCCCCGTCGTTTTTCTTCTCATTATTAAGAATCATTTGATGAACGATCATTTTCATTGAAATTAGTTATTCTCCGTCATTTATGTTGCCTGTTGAAGAGTCGGGAGCAGTCTTCACAAAGATGCTCAAAATTATTCTTACTTCTTGAACTTTGACTTCATAGTAGCACAACCATTTGAGGGACTGTTGTGCTCACAAACATTCTCTAAATTATTCTTAATTTTTGGTTTTTGCCTTGGTAATAGCGAAGCCATGTGTGGGGATGCTTTCTTCTTTAACATGCTCTAAATTATTCTCAGATTTTGGTCTTTTGTTTTGATAATAGCAAAGCTATGTGTGGAGTCTTCACAAACATGCTCTGAATTATTTTCAATTCCTGGTTATCGTCTTATTAATGAAACACTGCGGATTTCCCGAGATTCGAAATTTCAAATTACATTGGTGTACATAAATAACTATTACATTTTCAAGTTTAGTCCTAATCATGAGAAGTGATAAAAGTGCGTGTTGTAACTTTATTATTATTAAAATATAGTCACAAACACTGATGTATATTCGACTTAGATGCGTCGATATTCATATTAAATTCGATGAAAATCAAGCTCTTCAATTTGCGAACAAAAGAATCACAATAATTTGAAACATTTGTTTTTTTCTCTCATAAAATTCACTGTTTGTAATAGCGCTTCCTGACTGATTTAATGCCGATGTTCGAGGGTCAGATTTTTCCAAAAACCTTCACGCAAAGTTGGTCAGAAGGGCCTAGAAAAAGGGTCGATATATTTAATTGACCGTGGTGAAGCGTGACCAGGCCGGCTTTAATCTTTCATGACACATTCGCTGAAATATTCTACTATCTTTCTCATTCAGGAGATTTTCTAATGACAGTAATCCCGGAAAGATAGGATGACACATTTACTGCAAATCAATATGATAAAGTTAGCGGAAAATATTTTGCAGACATATTTATCAGGAAATTATCTTCAACAGTAACCGTATTTATTTGATCAACTTTATACGTATGTGTCAGTTTTTCAGTTTTAAAAGCTAGAAACAGGCATGTTTTTTGTTAGATAGGAGTCTAATCTATAAATCAAACGAGCACACACTCGTCAAATATCATCCATTATTTTTATAATCAATCACGTCGAATTCAAAATGAACAACGATCATAAAATATACGAACGGACCTAGCGAATACGATGAATTATGCAGACTCTGTTAGCCTGCTGAAATATTTATCGACCATTTTGTTCGAATCAGCGGTAATTATCGACGAAAACTTTGTTCCTTAATGGAGGTACAATTACATGAATTTTTTATGACAAATTGTAGATACAAAAGTTGATCTTTCATTCGAATACATTGAGTATGGATATGCAAATATATGAATACATTATAATGGAGTGTATACCCGGTCTTAATCATTCGATGAACACCGATTGAATTAAAATATAAATAACTTTTATCTCATAATATATTTGCAAGGTATTTTCTATATTGGAAACATATGTCAAATGTACTTACCTTGGACTTGAGAAAATTGGAATCTATCTGTTAAGTTATTAAGCACAAATTTGTAGTAAACTGCATAAAATAATTAAAAATTTTCTAACTTCGAACGAGTACGATCCATATTACTCAGTTACTTTTCTGGGATTTGAATTTTAACATACATATAATTCAGCAGTTTCTTAATTACATTCCTATGTAGTAATTTTACCCGAGAAGAAACTCAATTTATCATTTTATTATTACTAAAACACAGTTTCATTTGAAAACTGAACGTTAAATATCTTTTTATAAGATATAATCTGTGCGAACACTTGATGAAAAATGATACGATCGGTTATATCTTACCATATGTTAACCATACTTCAGGCCTTTCTACGGTTGAAGCGCTTGTTTCCGCCTTTCACACTTCCAAGCATTTGACACTCTTCCTTTCTAGACATTATTACTTATACCATCAAGACCTTGAGGGTATAAAAAAGTGAAACAATGGATTAAATGATTCGGTTTGACTGCGATTGAAAATGAAAATAAAACCTTCCTGAAGTTATTCTAATAATAGATGCTTTGAGACTGTAAGAAGAACTATGGTATTTATCTCCAGCCTAGCTCTAGCTAATTGGGAGTATCAAGTGATAATTTATTATCTCCTAAAAACTATAAATGAACACTAAACACTAAATGTGGCATTTAAATTTTAGATTCCATTATGTCATAAGATAAAATAGAATTATTTAAATCGACATCAAATGATAAAAGAATTTTTTTTCTTCTGCGAAGCAAAAAATTGTTCTGTTACAATCGTCCGAATAAATCTTATTGATTCCCAAACTTTTTCGTTTCTTCCAATTGCTGTCCTCGTTTATTCTATTTGGCTATTGGACTTAACTTCGAGCTTACGGTTGAAATGCACGTGTTAGATCCTCATCTTTTTTGTTCTTACTGGAAGAGCCAAATGTCAAATAACAATTCAGTGGAATGTATTTTTATAGTTTGTAGACTATTTATTATTACTAGAACTGGAGACAGGGTACACGAAAACACAAGATAGAAATAGATCATTCAGATCTTTATGGACGTACACATATCTCATTTCAAATTCTGTAACTGAAATGAATCTGTTTCTCGAGAGAAACCCAATATATGCAATTTTTCCATAGTTTCCATTGATTAGGGATGCGGTACATTGCCTTGATGAAACAACACTTTCTTTTTCGCACCAATAAGGGTACTTAAAAGTCGCTACTCACAGTTTTACCTTGTTGATGCCATGTTTCATCAATTATATCAGTTATATGGGGAATGTTTTTATGTATCCTTCGGTGGCAACCTATTTGTGATATTCAATGTGTACCTCGGTGCTAATTTCGCTTCGTTTAAACTTGGATTATTGACTATGGGCTCGATACTTGAAGCTTCATCGTTGTGTCAGCCTACGCACTTTTCTGCCCTTCTCATTCTAATTATTATAGTGCTTATTTTAATTAATTATTTTTTCTAAAGTAAGCTTTTTTAATAAAAATGAAATTTGAGGACAAAAACTACAATCAAGTAACTTTTTTCATTAGGAAAATAATTGAGATGTTTCAGCACTCATAATTAAAATTCAAATTCCTCTTACTAATAAACAAACATCGAAGAAAAAAAAAGGAAAATAATATAATACGTCAGTGAACGTTATTCATTCCTTAAAACATTAATCGAATTAATTAGACGAATACGAATAACAAGCTTATGCAAAAAAGATGGAACCTGAGGATATGATTATTCTTACTTCAGTAAACTTCACTTAACTGCCAATCAAATATCAATAAAAAGCTCTAATTAATGATTAAATGGTAGTAGGAGTTCAAACACTGTATGTATTCGTATGCTTCCCGACATAATCAATAGTATTACTTTCCAAAATATTTCCAGACGCCATTACCATACTGGCACCGTGATGAAAATCTGGCCAAATAGCATTACTAGAGCTACAAAATATTAAAAAACGTTGAAGAAAATCGAAGAATACATGATGTCAATTCCAAATACCTCAGAAATACAGCGCATACGTCAGATACATTGGAATATATCTAATCCGCTGACTGACTTGAAAAAAAAAAACAAGTCCTCGCAAAAACTTCTCTGAATGGGTTGAATTCCACGATTAAAATTGACGAATCTTCCATAACACATTCAATATGATATAATGTCATCAAATATGCAATCCAAATGTTTTTCCTTTTCATATTTATACCACTTCCGTTGCTTCCTTCAATACAGATATATTTTCAAACATATTTTCCCTGTAATCCATAACAGCTTATTTATAGTCCTTTTCATCTCAGCAAACTACCTCATTCACTCGTACATAAAATAAAATGAAAGTATATACATTGCTTTTGGTTTAATGCTTTCATTGGCTACTCCCACAAAATTGTCCCTTATTCATCCGGTCGGCCGTGAAATTGTGTAGGTCGATAATCATCAATGCGGAAACCACATCGTTGCTGACAGCACAATTCAGAAATAACTGAGTCTGCTATTTCGAATGCCACAACTAGACTAACAATAAATCCTGTTTGGGTTTTCAAGGAATTAAATAATGTTGAAAATAAGACTGAAGTTATTTAAAATAATATCAAGCCGGTATTAATATTGCAATGTACAAATTCAACTGAATGGAACTCGACCAATATGGCCACTTTCACACTATTACAATTTTTCATAGTATTCGCATTGTCTTCTTCTTCTCTTTGTCCTTCTCCATTTTAGGTAGATTGCCTGTTCATTCTTCGCAACATGCCTATTACCTCAATTGATGGTAAGATTATCACTCCATATTTTTCGTGGCCTTCCCATACTTTTTCTCCCCAGTGGTACTATTCTTTCCTCGCTCATTCTACTTATGTGTTCGTCCCATTCGCGCTTTCTGCTCAGTACCCATTTGTTAATATTTTCCACTCTGCATTTTTGCCTTATATCGTCGCTACGTTTCCTGTGTAGGAGCGTTTTTCCAGTACTTTTTTGTAAAACTTCCATTTCGCTTGTTTCCAGGAGCCTTTTTGTTTTTGCTATATCAGGCCGAGTTTCTGATGTGTATGTCATTTTGGGTCTCATTACAGATTTGTAGGTTCTTGACTTGGCTTCTATACTAATGTATTTGCTTTTCCATATAGTGTCGTTCACACATCCGGCTGCTCTTGCTGCTATTATTGTTTGCTGCCTTACCTCTGTCTCAATATCACCATATCCGGATAGTTCTATACCCAGATATTTGAATTTCATTTTTTGCTGGATTATTTTGTCATCTACGACCAGCTTGCATCTAAGATAAGAATTTTTGATGTTTTCATTCGCATTGTATTTTAGATTATTCAATTACTACGATGAATGTACTCCTTAAATAACCGTCGAGGATATATCTTTCTAATTTAGTGGTGAAATAAACCAACTTCAATTTCAATATATTTCGCTAATACTTATATAAGTTCCCTTAAAAAATTTCAAGGAAGGTTAAGTCATATAGCTATAAATTCCTTCTACTTTTTACTTCTTAGACCATTTTGAATATCTTGAGTTGTCGTAGTAGAAATTTGTTTAATACTGTAAAGTTTTTCGTATTTATTCACACTCTTCATATTCGTGGGGTTTCTTACGTTCTTTTCTATAATTCATTTACACACTATACAATACATTCAACTTATAATAATTTACTTATAAATATCACTTAAATAATCTCTGCAATTCACTAATTTATTCTTTTCACCACGACTATTTATTTGAAACTAAGTAACTGCGTTTACACAAATCATTTATAAACCAAAATAAAATTCTACATAGTTCCAGAAATAAAAAGTAATAAATAAATAGACTTTCAAAGAAATTATTTAAAATAAATACTCCAATTATACCGAATTCTATAATAAAAAGTTCATCAAATGCGCGTCCGCAATTTATAAAAAAAGTGAATTCGTCGAATTTTAGAATTCCATTGTAGCTAGACAGGGCCGGCCTAAGGACCCATTTCGCGAGCTTGTTTTCAACAATACAATCACTAATATAAAAATATATGAAAGTAAAGACTGTCCAAATTGTATTCTCATATTCTAGAGGTATTATTACGCAGAACATATAACTGATCCTAAACCTACTTTTCAGGTTTCAAAAGTCATTATGCAGTGGGTAAATGTCAAATGTAATAAATTTCGGTTACTGTTCATATTTATGAATAAATTCCGTAACATGATTCAAAAAATAAATTGACATAGTGAAAATGCAGTCGAGATAGTTAAAATCCCCAATTTTTAAAATGTATAGGCTTCATAATCGTTTTCAAGTTCATTCCAGCGATTGGGACAGAATAGAATAATAATATATGATCGTAAATTGGCTACAATTCAATCGAAAACTAAAAGCAAAATGGGATAAAACGTTAAAAACTAGATAGAACTAACTATATGAATGTCAATGAAGTAGATGTTCAAAATTTTCACAGTAAACGCATTACCAATATCCTTTAAATATAATTGTTTTTTTTTTAACATATCACCATTTTTAGCAACGGAAATTTTGCTGATTGAAATTAACTTAAGTGTAAAACTGCACAGAAAAATTAACGTTTTAATATTGGTTGATAATGGTATCCAGCATGTTCATCAATCGTTCACAAAAGTGTCAATGGAGTATCATTTTAATTATTTGGCTAACATTGAATACATGTCTGTCTACTTGATATATGTGGGTTTCCCTCAAATTCAAGCATTACATCTTATTTAATTTCATTACTGCACATGACCAAACTTGCCAAACTGCTTCTAGTTTTCACTAAGTATTCCTTAGGATAATTATGCCTTAAATTGAGGAATTTTGTTCTTAACGTAAGCAAGATTGTTACTGTTATGTTCTTAAGTCTGTGTATTTCCAATAATGTAACTATCGAAAAGAATTGAAACTCCAAACTATGAATGATACTAGTGAAGACTTATAATAAAACAATTTGCCGAGGCCTTTAATTTAAACTGACGTTGGCACGGACACTATCGAAAGTATATTTGATGACCACCTAAAAATATAAATATTTTATTGAATTTCTTTAACCATATCACAATGAAGAAACCTTTCAAACGCTAAATCACAAGTCTATATTTGTCATTTGAAAAAAAAAGTTGTACCAGTCGTTTGAAGGGGTTGAAGGTAGTGATGAATCTCATTTTCACTTTGAGACCTATTTTGTAATCTATAAAATAAAAAAGTGGCACTTTACACATGATTATCGAACTCATCAACAAATTCTGAGCATTTTGATTTCAAAAAGTTTTAGTCCATCTATCCAAATAAGAGGTGCCTTTTTATGAAAAAATGTCTTTAAGGCGTATTCTGCTTAGCCGATTTCTATTAACTTGATGTTGTTTGGAAGAGCTTTTAAGGTGATGACAGATACCTGTTGAATAAAGCAAAAGACAACGAAAAATAAACCAATTCGTTGTGGCTGATGCGCTAATGATGAGGGCTTCTAATATAACTAAAGGACGATTTTCTACGTTTTACAAAAGTGTTATTAATACTTCATGCCCAAAAATCAAATATTAACGTTACTTATTAGCAGATTTAATCTATGATAGATCCTGTTGATGTTAAATGTACTTTCAATTTAGATTGAAATTATTGAAATTATTGAGATCACCATTATTAGACAAATTATTCAATTTCTAGATCGTATGTATCAGTTGGGAATGAACCAAATTAAATTTTTGCTTTTCGTCAATTTCAGAAAACGAAGAATTGAGAAATGTTTCTATTGATAATTTCTTCTATATGTATAGTATACAATGTATAATTGTATAATCAATACCTTAAACCCTTAAACTACACCATTGACGGTCTACGAATAGTTTTTTTTTTTAAACCAAACAACCTGCGAAAATAAGATATCTGACAGGAATATTGAGAAGCCGAAAAAAGATAAATAGAATGTCAAAAAACAGAGATGGATAACATTGAACAGCTATAAATTCAAGTGAACTTGAAAGTAAAGTGGTTTTTCATGTCCAAAGATTGAGCTGAGGACTCCGACGCGTGACCAAAATGAAATTAGGAAAATCTGAAGAGTAAATAAAGTAGGTTAGAATACACATCCTAATATGTGTACACTTGGAATGTTCGACAATTTTTCGAAGTAGATATACGAGAAGTATACCAAAAAATGTCATAAATTTTCACAAATTCTCCGTTTGTTGTTCGATGAACTGAAAAGATTAGTCGAAATTTCTCATGAGAAGTATATTAATACATAAGTTGAATATATTATCACTTTGTTTTACAGTGAATAAACTGATATTAAAATGTTAAATATTCCATGTAACGGGTAATACAGAACCCTGGAGTATGTCAAGGTGAAGAACAAATCAATCGTAATACAAATATCGAAACTTTTTCAATTCAATTAATCAATATATTGCTTTTGTATACTTAAAATGATTAGTCATTAATTTTATCTATTTTCACTATGAAAAAAAGTTTCTTTCAATATCTAGTTAGATGTAGGAACGATTCTGGTGTAGTACCTCCAGCTCAGCTGTCGGTATATCAGCGTCTAGCTACAGCGACATATTGTCCTTGGATGGGTATAAATTAGGTAACCGCAAATCGTCAAACATGACCTATTCTACAGTAATTGGCAAATTTCTTGTTATATCAACTGTATATCAACCTTTAATAAAGTTTGTTCGACAAGAAGTACTCAAAGGATATTTGACCTTGAGGATACTCAAAACTGAAGATGAAGATAGAACTTTTATACCATACTATTCTTATATCACATAATATAGATAATAGTTATTCACTTTTTTAGGATGAATGTGGATATCGTTGAATTTTCTCTTCGGCACGCATGAACTCCACCTAAAAATAATTATTACTACATAAGTAGATTTGAACTTGGGACCTAAAACATGTGAACCTTGTTCTCTAGCCACTACACTATGGACACTTTAATTATAATTTTCTTTACGCACTACACTTTATTCAACAGTAAAATATTTAAAAAATATTATAATTAGTAATAATCACGTAGGAAGTACTTAAATTAAGGTATAAAATTAATATTATTATTTGGAAACATATCGAAAGGTCTGAGAAATAAGATATTAAATGAAATTAATATTTTATGAAGAATTTCATTTCGATAAAACTCAATTAGAAATATAACTAATTATAGGGATTTTCTCTTATTTATTCACTTAATATCCTTTATGGGACTATTTAGGTTTAGCAGGGGAGAAGAATTACATAAGTAGTTCCCAGTTGGGATTTCCTATGACGATTTTATGAAAAAAACAAACTAATTGTAGAATTCGGAATCTTATTTAGGTATTTAACCCAAGTGATACAAATATATTTGAGAGACATTTATTTATAAATAAAAAATTTTTATAGATTAATATTTATAGATATTTAAAATTGTCTTTTCTTCCGAATAAAACCAAATGGCTGGCAAATCATTTCTGTATTATCATAATTTACTACTACAACAAAACGCATGGGGTATACACCAAGATTTACCAACCCCTCCCGGTTATTAATATGAGAACATGAATGCTTATGCCCTTAAAGGGTTGTTATTGATATAATATGAAATTGATAAAACTGCAGAAAATCGAGGAATAATGATGGTTAAACGATATCAATGCGAACTATATCTGATTAAATTGGTATGGAAAAAGATAATGGAAGAAGTTTAAAGAAAAAATTATTCTTCTAAAATGATCTTGTTGTAAATAAGTCTGAAAACTCGGAAGCTGCAGTAAATATAAATAAAAGGATAAGGTAAAGGGAAAATGTGGAAATGGAAGTATCACTAATGAAATGATGGAGCCACTTATTGTGAATATTGGTTGCCGCAGTTTTTTTTCTTATTTCGATTTGTAAGATGTATCTATACCTATACTAAAACACAATGTTCTATAACTAACTATAGAACTATAGAACATACCAGGACAAGTTTGTAGACTTGTAAAAAAGAATTGTGGTTGTAGATTAACGTTTTGTTTTGTAAATTGCAAGTCATTTATATCAAAATCACTAAATTTCACTATGAATATAATGCGACACTATTTGATTTCATTTTACTAGATTTTCCGTTTTTACGAAATTTTTGCGTATTTTCTTAATGAACCTATTAGAGAATTGAAACCCTTCATAATTCGTCATATTAATTTTGATTGATATCAATTTTGTGATTTCATTTTCCATATTATTATTTTCAAATACTCTAGAATCCAGAAAAAGCTTATGTAATGCTCTGATTCTTAATTCAAGAAAATTTTTCCAAAACAAATATTAGTTTACCCTAAAATTATTGTGGACGGTCGAGGACTGCCCTTCTCAAGTTGAAATGATGTACATTCTCAACTAACATACTGACTGGAAGGGTATAAATTTGGGATGACTATAATTTAGTGAATAGGATTAGATGACCTTAGGTCGTTTAGCAGGGATATTATTGGGAATTTATCTATCTCAACCAAGACAAATCGTTCAAATATCAGTTTTCTCGACAGAAAAACATATGTCGTTTGTTCAATTTAAGGAAAAAAACGTGGAAAAATATTGTTAGGGCGACTTGGTATCTAATAAATATAATCAATCAGGACTAGGAATAGATTTCATCATATTTGAAGAGAACTAATGGAGGATGGATGGATATAGTTGGAATGTAGCATTGTTATTTTGTAAACATGTTTTTCTATCTAGTGATGATTGCAATTTTCCAAGTTTGCGAGTAGCTAATTAAAACAAACGCCTTCTGGAAGATTGTTTATTCATAACAAGGCTCGTCCACACACATCTGGTTCAACCAAACGTAACCTGAAACTATTTCGATCATCCACCGCATAGCTCTCACTTAGCAACCAGCATCTTTTTCTAGAACTGAGCACTTGACTAGGATCACAGCGCTTTTTAATCGGAGAGTATTTTCGAAACAACGTCTATGCCCATTTGTACCGATTGGCGGCAAATTTGCATGAGAATACTTGTCCAAAAATACAATTGGTGATTATGTTGAAACTAAAGTCTACAAAACTTTGATTTATGAATTTATAGATTCACATGCAAAAAACGACCACGCACAAGACATAACATAACAAGAGAAGCTATACATAAATTATCACACGTGATTAATCCTCTCTTAGTTCAAGATACTATAATATTTAATTATATAATAATATTTTCTGATTTATACAAACATTTTTAGTGGTGTGGTGAATTTAGAGACACGCTGTGACTTACTAACTTAATTTATTTATGCACTAGCACTAAATGCATTGAACTATTTACTAAATTATCCACTGATCTATGCACTTATTTAAATTTACCGTTTGGTTCCCTTGTCTATCCCAAAGTGTATGGAGTGATATCAGATTATTTACTAACTATAACGACTTCTAGAGACTTATTTATATAAAATTTGATCATATCCAGAATTTTCAAAATCTCTAGTTTTTTGTACACAAATAAAAAGCCATCCTTAGAAATTGATTCTATGAAACGACTACAACATACTGTAAATAATTTATAGAAACAATATAAAGGAAAAGGCGCCATATAGCAAAAACATAATGCACATTTTTGGGAATTGTACCCACCGCGTTCACTAAAGATTCTATTAACATAATAAAACAGGACTGGCTTCTTGGTCATTTTGGCGTCTGTAACTTTTCAAACAACTTCCGTACTTCGTATGAAGTGAGAATAACAGGCTTATTCTCAGTTTTTTCACTGCCTGTACAAAAATTCGATTCTAAATTCAAATTATTTTCACACATTTCTCCTAAATAAGACGAATTTCTCATGTCGGAAAATATTCTATGCACGAACTGTACATCCAAGCCTAATTCTTTATAGCATATTTACCTGTATTTAATATGCTGTCTAATGCGAATTTTCGTGTTTATCTAGATAACTTTTTCACCCGTTTCATAAATTACTCAATTAAAATTTTAGCTTGATATTATGGTTATAAAAGTAAATTGCTCGTAAAACGAGTAGAAATTTAGAACGACGTGCGTCCCATTACACTAAAAACTGTAATTTGTACAACGTCGATGTCTGGAAGATGATATTCCGGATTGAGAACATATCAAGATACGAAGTTTAATCGTCCAATCCATGTTCCTTATTCAGCATCTAATTTCATTAACTTTTAACCTGAAATACTTATTTTTGCACTATATTATTTTTTTACAAATCCTTTTTTAGAGTGTAGATATAGTCTAGTATCAGGTTGGCATTACATTACTATTTTCTACCGTCTCCCCTTTCACTCACATCCGATTTTTCTATAAAAATATTTGGTAATGGTAAACTTTCCGTTTTTAATTCTTCCATACTACACGAAATCACACACACCCTATTATATTTAGTTCAAATCGTCCTAAAGAATGAGTTAAATCACGTCACTCTTCTATACTACCACTTCAGTTTCATGGAAAGAGGACAAAAAAAACAATTCTGTATTACGGATTATCCAATTAGTCAACTTCGTTGAGTTGTGTGTCGAGTTATAAAAAGTCGACTACGAAGTATTAGAAATTTCCATGTTTTACTTCTTACTTTTTTTTAGAGGTCTGTACCTTAGAAAAATTAATCATTACCATAAACTGGTAATTAGCGATTCAGTTTTTTCCATCAGTACAAATTGAATATTCGTATTTTGTTTACAAATATTTGTTAAATTACTATTATGATAAAAATCTTTCAGAGGTAATTTTTAAGGTTAGGTTAGGTGAGTTATATTGTGTTTAGGTCCTAAAATTTCAGATATTGTCCCGAGTAGATGTCACATTTAGGTTTAGGTTTAGCATCAAATAAATAGCTATAGGTTAGTCGCTTATGGCCTAGAGGGAGACACGTTTAAACAACTTTCATCTCAACGATTTTTCGGTAGAACTGACCATGGCTTCACCGGGTCTTTCACTTCAAGAAGCTTGGATGTGGACGTTGACCATTTCTTTCCATCCATTCAGCGCTTTATATTTTATGGTTGATTTGATATCGGCACTAGTTAGAACGTTCACGCACTCCGCATTATCACTGTTTACAGCTTCCTTAGCTACAAGGTCTACCTGCAATAATATTCTTTTTTGTTGTTATCTTGTATATATTGCAATTGCTGCTTAATTTTGATTGCCAAGAAATTCGCGATGTGATTTTTTGAAGATTATTATTAAGCTAAGAGAATATGTCTGTAGCTCGATATATTGCATTTGTATCAGCAAAGAGATACTTAGAGCATACATTTAGAGCTTAGTGTAATAAAATCTATGAAATTTCGATGAGTCCATATGAATATATACACAGGGTCCTTCACGACGAGTTGAATCGATATGTATATGGGAAAGTGCTGCGATTAGTGTTCTTAAAATTTGCTTGCATGGGTTTTCCGGAATGCTCGTTTCAGCTAAAATAATTTCAGTTCTCTGAAACTTACGGTTATGGACCCAAACTTCGTTATTTTGAACGGAATGCTTTAGTTTTTATTAAATTTTTGGAATTTCAATACAACTTTATATGAAGCATCGTATGCCTAAAGTCCACCATTTTTTAATAATTTCACATTTTTGAAATTTTTGGAAACACGCAGAAAAACCACTAGAAAAATTATATTTCTTAGTTTAAGTGAGTCAGGTCTAATATTTTTTGGATTTGGACAAATAAAACCTACAGCTTTCAAAATCTGTGAAAATCTTGACAAGCATTCATATAGGGTGTTCAGAAAATGGTGTCGAATTTCGCAATCTAAAAACTTCGAAAACTTAATTTTTTCAAATGGCAACCCCCATTTTTCAGTTTACCATTGGATTCTATGCTTTAAATTGAGGGGATTTTGGTAGTAAATTCATATATCTCAAATTAACTGTTTTTGTAGAAACTTGAAAAAACTGAAATCTTTATGGTTTTTAATTATCGGTTGTCTGGAGTGACCTGAAAAAAAGCTTAAACGTCTGCTTTTTTCATTGTTTGTTTGTTTTTTGATATGTTAGCTCTTTTTTGGTCGCTCCATGCAACCGACAATTAAAAACTATCAAAATTTCAGTTTCTACAAAAACCGTTAATTTGGTATATATGAATCTAGTAACAAAGTCCCCTCAATTTAAAGTGTAAAATCCAATGGTAAAGAGAAAATGGTGGTATGGAGGTCGCCATTTGAAAAAATTAAGTTTTCGAAGTTTTTAGTTAGCGAAATTCGTCACCATTTTCTGAAAACCCTGTATAAATGGTTGTCAAGATTTTCACAGATTTTGAAAGCTGTAAGTGTTATTTGTTCAAATCTCAAAAATATTACACCTGACTTACTTAGAAATATAATTTTTCTAGTGGAGTACTGCGTCTGTCCAAATATTTCAAAAATGTGAAATATGTGAAAAATGGTGTACTTTAGGCATACGATGCTTCATATAAAGTTGTAATGAAATTTTGCATAGATTCCAAAAATTTCATAAAAACTAAAAACTATAGCATTCCGTTCAAAATAACGAAGTTTGGGTCCACTTCCGGTATAACCGGAAGTTTCACAAAACTGAAATTATTTTAGCTGAAACGAGCATTTGGGAAAATCCATGCAAGCAAATTTGAAGAACACTAATAGCAGCACTTTCCCATATACATATCGATTCAGCTCGTCAGCTGTACAACATTTTTGTATTCATCGAGTTACTAGACTGTCTTTAATTAGCGTTGGTGTGATGTTTATCGAATGAGCTAAGCTACGTATGAATTTGTTGCTTTTTATTCTCCGTGGTAAAGTCTGAGAATATTCGAGAAGCAATTTTGGAGAGTAACATTGGATTTTTATTTGGTTATATACGTGAGCCTCAAAGACATTATTCTATTGAAACGTTGTTTATGTCATGAATGCATTAAGTCAGTACGAGAATGTCTTTTTATTAGTATCAAAATTCTAAGTATGATAACCTTTTTTTTTATAAAAAAAAACTGATATAATGAATACACCGACTTAATTACTTATTCCTTTTCTTTCGGCTTATATTTCATCATCTCCATTCATTATTAAAACCTGTATTAAAGCTCCCATCTCGTTTATTGTATAAATTGTACGTATTTTTTAATTAAACCCATAAAAGTTCCAATTTTAGAATCTAACTTTAATATCATTCTTTTGTTATAACATTGAAAGTGATGTCGAGATGGGAACGTAACCAATACAATCAAAAACTTTTGAAAGTTGTACAATAAATTTCGAAGTCCTGCTTTTATAGGTTTCGGAAAAAGGGAATTGTTTCACTGTGCAATGATATGTTCATATGGACTTTATAACATGACGATTTTCTCATTCTATTATTATCCTCTATAAATGAAGACGATGACTTTAAGAAATATCATTTTTCTTACGCATAGATATTATCTCAAAAAGTAACAATGATAGGTGAGGAAATATTAGACGGATTTTTATCATAAACCTAATTCAAAAAATATTTGTAAGCAAAATATTAATATTCAATTTGTTCTGTTGAAAAAAACTGAATCGGTAATTACCAGTTTATGGTGTTAATGCGAATTTTTTAATAATAAAACATTTCAATATCCGCCCTAGGCGGCTAGTAATTGAGCGGTACAGAGCTCTAAAAAAATTAAGAAGTAAAATAACGAACTTGACTAATTGGATAATTCATCTGTATCTGTAATACGAAAACGGATCTTGTGTTCTCTTTCCATGACTCCGGATGACCCACAAATAGCCCAGTCAAATTAGATCAAAAATATGAGTGGAGTTACATAAACTCCCAACAAGCTGAAAATCAGTGAATTCGTTTAAAATACAATTGAAAACAAAATTTGAATGTTCCCCATCATTTCCGTGCGTGGAAAAAATTTAATTCTAGGTCAAAAGTCAAAAAAATCTATTTTTCGGGATTTTCAGTAAAAATTTAAGTTTTATCATAAAAACAGAAACAGCGGATTGTAGGAAAAGAAGTATAAATACGTTTTTTGTAGATAATTTTATGATCTAAAATTTTCAAAGGTATTTTATCATAAAACTCACCGTTTTGCTAAAAATTGCGAAGAACTCAATTTTTTGACCTTTGACCTTGAATAAATTTTTTTCCATACACGGAAATGTACGAACAAATTTTATTTTGAATTGTATTTTAATTAATTTCATTGATTTTCAGCATGATGAGAATTTATGTGAAATCGAATGTCTAAATTGACCGGACTGGTAGTCTAGAAGAGTGACATAATTTAACTGTAGAAACTAGCTCTCGTTCTTTAGAATGAATTGAACTAAATATAATAGGGTGTTGAACTAAATATAATAGGGTATCTGTGATTTCGTGTAAAAAAGTAAAAACGAAAAGTATAACATTACCAAATATTTTTATAGAAAAATCTGATGTAAGTAGGGAAAAAAGCTACACAATAAAATACACCCAAGAAATTTATATAGACATATATAGGGTTTGCCGTTATAATGCACTTAAGATAGAAAGACACGTTCTCTCAATAATTGCTTGGGATGTTATGACTTGAATAGATTCTGAATATTGGTCAAATGTGAAGATACATAATCAAAATTTTTCTAGTAATTCTAATTTCAAAGATCATTGATTTCATTTAGTTGTGTGGGGTATTTGACTTACCTCTCCGAAGACTTGATGAAAGCGATATTCGTGGCATATTCCTTGGATTTTGGCTGAACTAAATGCAATATTAAGTGAATCTCGAAGCGTACTTTAGTTTAGTAAACATTATCTTAAGATAGTTATTATTCATGTTATTTTAAAAAATTGAAATATTCCCAGTTGTCTTTAAGAAAAACTGTAAAGTGAACATCTCCCGCAAAGATATGATGTGGTCTATCATTTCAACACAACACTTAAATTTTTAATCACGAACCGTTACTGACTCCCGTTTTGTCGTACCACTGTTTCTAGTGTATGTTAAACAAAATGTTAATTTTGTACGAGCTGAATTGCTCTTTATTGTAACAATGAAACCCAAACATCGAAGAGGCATTAAATACTGCCGCCGGTGACGAAAATACAGTACAATACCGGACAGAATTGGAGGTACAAAGTTAACTTAATCTAATTTGCTGTAGGGTTGAATTTCGGTATCCCTAACTGGAAGTATTAGAAATTCTGCATATGTATTTTTTTGTTGTTGTATAAACAATTTCATTTATCACGATACAAAACTGGCAATTAGTATAAGTAAATAGAAAGAGGAATTTTTGACAAGGTGATTAATTAGGAATAAATAAAAAAATATATTATTATAAGGTACAGAAACACTTGTTAAATCATAGTATTTGTTACTTACTCACGAAAGATTGTGTCCGGCAAGAGATGTCCATTTTGGGCAATACATTATTGCAGCCTTTGACGGAAACTGGCATCAATTCTTTGCAGCATGTCTACATCAATCTGAGTAACATTTCGATGAATTGCGATCTTTAGGTTCTCCAAAGTACATCAGATGAAAATGGGCTTCGACACTCATTAACAATATCAAATTTTCATTTTCTGCAAAAATGCTAAGCATTTGTCGACAAAATTGCAATCGCCGCTGGGAATCTTGCTGTTTTAACTGATGCACGACGGCTATCTTATAAGGATGGAAATTTAGATCTGTATTTAGAATTCGTCTTACCGTACTTGTGCTCATTTGAAGTGCCGCTGAATGCCTCTGAATAGAGCAGCGTGGACTTTTCACAAAGTCCTCATTACTCATTCAATGTTCTCCGAAGTGCTAGCAGTTATTTGGGGATCAGGTGGTTTTTTTTTTCAATATTGAACCACTTGTTCTAAAGTTGTTTACCTATCGCAATATTGTGTTACGAAAAGGAACACTTGCATTACGATGGATATTAAACTGACGGCGGAAATCTCGCTGAACAGCAGTGACTGATTCGTCATTTCGCACAAAACCGTTCACGGCTCCATCTCAATGACTGAAATGTAAATGCTATAAATAAAGGAAACGTTAAAGCGCCCTTGTACAACCCAGTTCAAAAACATCCGGTTCTCGTGAATGACCCTGTATATTTCTTTATATTAAAGTATATTAGCATCAAATGGCGAGGTGGATGAAGCTGTCTTTGAATAAAAACGTTTCTGTATCCATTGTTTTCTTCACCTAATTCACATTTTCAATTGGTAATTTTCCAATTCTGCTCTTAGTTCCATCAGTCTTAAGTCACTCAATACCTCAAGACATTTTAATGTAATTACTTGTAATTTTCCTCGCATGACACCAGTGATTTTATCTATCTATTGTTTATCCTATTGAGTGAGAACAATTTGAACTCACCTCATTAATTTATATATTAAATAGACTATTTATAGATTATATATACTGATTAGGATTTGAAACACTTGAAACTACTATTTAACTGACTCACTGTTCAATCGTCTCGTATTTATATAGTAAAGTCTTTCCTCACAAGGTCTAATTCATGAAGTTTCCAAAAAATATTTTTGGTAGACAAAGGCGACATCAGGGACTTGCACTAATCTATGACTTACATTATTTGAGACATGTAGCTGTAGCTGTAATCAGCTATCTACATATTTATACCAAAGAACTCTACAGGCTTGAAATCGCTCAACTGATTTCCTTCATTCATTTTTGTTCATGGCTGTTCCACGCCAGTTCTCTATTTCTATTCTTCCTATATTCTCTTTACATGATTCTATCCATTTTTTCCGTTGATGCTCTTGTTTCCTTTCCTTAACAAGGATCTTTTCACCCAACAATATTCGTCTATTTTGGCTATATGCCCCATCTCACTGAGTTTTTTAGCTCTGTCCACATGTCTCATCTCAGCTTGACCAGACCAGAGCTTTGATCTCTGCGTTTGTTCTTCTCCTCTACTCGCTCTGCTCCCAATCTCCTCCTGAATTTCTTCCCAATACCTTTCTCTCCCAGCTTTTTTTTTCTTTTTTTTTTGTTTTTAGTCCAACACTCGCTGCCACACCATTAGCTATAAACTGTCAATGTGTAATTTGACGGCTCTTGAAATATCTTTCGATTTTAATGGTACTCCCAAAGCTCTAGACGTATTTTTCCGTCTCGCGCTAACCTTTTGTCGATTTCTCTGGTTTCACCTAGACCAATCTAACCTTCGTTTGTCATTGTAACTCCCAGATACTCAAACTCCTGGATCATCAAATTTTTGCTTTGTCGTCATATTTAATCGGAAATTATTGAAGTCTCTTCCCATCTGTATATATTTGGTCTTTTGTTCTCCATATTCTTTTGCTTTCTTTTCAAAAAGTAGAAATATTTTCTCTAAATCTTTTTTCGTTCTACTTATAAGTACCACATAATCTGCGTAGGCAAAGATTTGTGTTTTGTTGTTTTAAATTCTACCATGGACTCGAATACCACTATTTCTTAGGATCATTCATAGTGGAAGGTTGAAGAGCACTGCTTCAAACCTCTTTTTGTTTCAAAATTTTCTGATAGACTTCCTCCGACAACTACTTGATCATTTGTTCATTCTCCCAGATACTCCGAGTGTTGCTAGCTAACGCCCACAAAGAGACCATCAGGTTTAATCTTTGATCATAGCTGGATTGCCTTCAGAATGAGAATTTGATCGCTTCTTCTTTCTGAAACCTCTTTGGTACTCACACACTTGTTCAGCAAAGTATTTGCCTAATCTATTTCTTACTAGTTTAACTAGGACTTTGTATGAGACATCCAACAAGTCTGTCACATCCTTCTTCTTATGTACTGGATAAATGATTGCGTTTGACATCTGTTCTTTTTCTTGTATGTTTCTAAACAAATTATATATTCGCTCCACTTTTTACCAACATATTTTCTATACCCTAGTTATTATTAATGGTATTCAAATGTGAATTTTCTACAACGACAATTATTGCAATGTATCTTGATCCGATCAAAATATTCGATTGCTGATCAATTTAATAATATGACTACATTACAATCGGAGTAAATTGTATCATGAAACAGTAGAATAAATAAGTAGCAAAATGAAAAAGCTATAAAGTGAATCTCTATATTCAATTTTATTTGTGAAACTGTAAAGTCTCTAAAATATAATGTTTCTATCATAGCTTGAACGTATTCAAACTTTTTGATGTGCAAAGTTCATTGATATTCATGAAAAATATTTCAAAAAACAATAACGTCAATTTGAATGATAAACATGGATAACATTCACTATTCCTGTATTATAAATACACATGAAATAAACAGAAATGAAACAATTTTATAGATGTTGAATTAATATATATCTACATCAACCTAAAGATGCACTACTGCGTTATTAATATAATAAAAAAGTTTCCAATGTTCACTTTGTATATTGAATAATCAAACAAAAAGAATGCTTCAATATTCGAACTATAGTCCATGGTGTTTTATAGTTTGAAGCAAGCTCTTTGACACCTTGGTAAAATCATTTTTTGTGCTTAGACGAAAAACGTAAGAATAAAGCCGTGATAGATCTGAATAAATAGTAATCTGGTAATCTGGAATGTGGTTGGAGTTCGATACCATCAATTTCTTTGAACATACATTCGAACCAGTTGTCCAATAAATATCATGGCGTTGATATTTGGACTGGAGTGATTTCGAAGTACACTAAAAATATTTCCCCGGTACACACAACAAGTCTTTTGTTGACCTCTCTTTATCACGATTCTCTCTCCACTTCCAAAACGATTAAACCAACGTGTTTTCTCTTCAATTTGACATATTTCCATCGCTACCATTGCTGCCTCAAACTTTAGTTTCCAACAAAGTCTTAACAATACATGAATTTCATTTTTATCTCACTCCATATTATTCACTAAAAACAAACGTACTGCGTCGTCAAAAAACAAAAATGCGTAAGAGAAAGTAAGGCATAGAATTGGAGAGACTAGTTTAAACAAGTTACGATATGTTTAAATTGAGGCGTAGAAATAATCACATACGAAATCCATCATTACCTATGAGAAACCCTCTTTAGAATATTTACTATTCAAATATAATTTATGTAATTATAGTAAAAATCAAAGTAACTCAAAAATTCTTGAGATTAATTATCCTCATGGAAAAAAATCAATATCGAAAATGAGTATCGAATAAATTGATGGAGAGTTTCATTAAATCTTCAATAATGGTATAAACGAAATCTTTTGACCCCTGTGAACTTCATTATTCGTGGAACAATGGCTCTTGTTGGTAATAAATATTTGACAAAACTCTTGGGAAACATGAAAATATGAGAAGACTTTTCTCAACTTCCTTGATAAAACTTTTAATTAATGTTTGGTATGTATTTCCTGAAGTTTTTTCTAATCACCAAGGAAAGCTACACACAGGCACTGTTATCGAGGATTCTTGTATTGGAATAAGTAACTGAAAACTGATGCCTCAACAAATAAAGGATTTTCACTAGTAAGTAGATTGAATAGACTTTTAAAACCATTTTACCAGACAAGCGGATGAGGGAAATCTGCTCTATCCCCTTTTAAGCTTTCTTAAAAGTTGCAATTATCGTTGTCATAATAAAGAGAATTTCATTTGAGTATAACCACATTGAATCAAATCAAAAGTTCTCTCTATTTATCAATTTTTTTTTTGTATTATATTTTATGATTGGAACTAAGAGTTATTATTCATTCTTGGCTAACTTTTTTTATTTTAGATCTCTTGTGATTTAAAATTAGTTCTTAAAACAATCGAAAAAGTTTTAAAAAATAATCAGAAGATATCAAAATCATCATGATTTAACCACACACACATAAGAAAGTGTCCAAGAAGTTAGAAAGTGAAGGAGATTTTCCTTAAATAGTTTTTTCTAATGGAAAAGTGAAATCAGCATCACGAAAGAAAAAAAAATTCTTATAATCATCATGTTCATTTATCACATATCAAGATGGAAGGTCTGAAACATACTGAACATACTGTAAATACTACCACTACAGCAACAATCACAATTAGACTGTCTGATGCGCGTTTCGATAACCAAGTTATCGTCTTCAGAGACTGAAGGTGAACTGTTTGGTGTAATTGTGAGTATTGGAATAGTAAATAAACAGTGTATTCAGTGTGTTCAATATGAATATCATTAACTGTTACAGAAATACCAATTTAAGTCTGAAGCAAATAAAAATTAAATACAGTACATTAAGTTACTAGTAAAAAATTTGTTTTTATTTGATCATAAAAAACTTTAATGGGTTGATAAAATAAATATGATTTATCTTCTCATGACAAGTGATAATATTTTCTACATAACCTATAACTGGTAATGATAAAAATTTTCACGTAGTATTAAAAGAATCAATTTGTACATAAATCGTTGGTATATGATAGCATGTATGATTCCGAATTCTTTTTGGCTATAAAATTCAAAGGTTCACTAACTTCAATTTATTCTATAAAAAATATTATAAATTATAACCTATAAACTACGAACTAATCCACTGCAAGTGTCATTAACGAAAATTGCTAAAAATAGGACACTTTCACTTTGGAAAACACAAGCCTCATTCACATCAACTATTCAAGATTCATCAAATCAAAGGATTAGGATACTCTATAATCTTTATCGATATTGCAGGCAATAAGTTGAAATAAAACGTAATTCCCTATAATGTATGCAACACCTTATACTGTTTGGTAGTATACAGAGTTGTGTGTAACTTCCTCCAGGTAACCAAGATTTTTTTCAGGGTTTATTACACTTATACTTATACACTTCAGATCTTCAAGGAGCATGGATAAATTTTCACAATGAAATATATATTTCTACTCTTTTCACCATACATCTTCATCCGTTTCTGTCCTCTGGTCTAACTCTCCACTCAGATATTCCCACTTGTCTCAAATCCTCTCTTTCTCAGCCTGCCTTTTCTTCTGATTTCCTCTCCCTTCATTTGTGCTTTCTTGGCACTTCTGTTTGCATTCCCCGATTGAAGTTGAATCTCATAAATTTTTATATATTTGGGTGTATTGGCGTTTACTTTTGTCAGATACTGTTGACTTAGATGCATTGAAGTAGATTGAGGTTTGTTTTCCCCCGATTATTTTTCGTTTGCTGCTGAATTTTCATATATTTAGTTTTTTAGTTATTTACCTTGAGGCCGAATCTTACTTAATTTTTCACTCTTCTTAAAACTCTTATATCCCTAAGTATCTGGATAGGAACAGAATATCTCCTGCATATGCTAAAATTCAATGCTTCCGATGGTAGATCAAAGATTATTTTTATATTTGCGCTTTCCTTTCCTTGATGGTCTTTCTTCGGACAGTACTTTGATCTCAGTTCTATTCAGCGTCAGTTCCAGTATTCTTATTATTTTTCTTGGGACATCTAAAAATTCTAAAACCTCATACAACTCTATGTTCCCTGTCTTATAGTAAGCTAGCTTGTAGATTTTTTATATCTTAAAAACAATATAGTGAAATATGCAACTAATTATGAAACTTTGAAAAATTGAAATTGTGTTCTCTCTTAATATTTTTTAGCCCTGATAGAGCAGACAGCCAACAGTCCAGGATCGCTGGAACTCCGAGCTTGTTGATACGGGAAACAAATAACTAGAATTATTTATTGAGTTGATCGACAAAATTGAGTTTGAACCTAGATATTAATAACATTTCCCCTTTAGGTTCAACCTCTTCCTATTATTTCATATAACAATTCTCTGAAGAAAAATTAATGATATTAAGGTGAAAAAATCTGGAAATTTCATCTTAATAGCGCTCTGAATCAATTAAATAATGAATGTAAACTTTTGCGAGTTCTTAATGGAGTTTTTCTTGTTTCAAAAACCTCAACTTTAGAAACGCATTTATCATGATTTTTTTAACTATTGGGTTACGTTTTTGAAAGTCAAATGAGTTTGTTGTTCTGCTTTTTGCTTTGTTATGGGAGTTATTAGATTATTAAAAGTATTAAGACCTACGTCGTATAAATTAATAGAGGTATGAATAAAAAAATTAACAAGATTTGTCGATGGTTAATTGAAAACTCCAGACAAATTCCTTATTTTCATTGAATTAGATAATGTAGGCATTAAACGGGATAGTATCATATTGCAACTCTTAATTATATATCATATGGTTTCAGGAAGTTCGAAGAAGATGATTGATGCAAAAAATAACTTATTATTTACTACTAATTTCTTGCTATTACCTTTCACTCAAGATACCCGCATTTTAAGAAAGGTTTCTCCTGAAAATAGCCTGTTACTTCTTTTTAAAATGAAATAACTATAAGTATATGTTGTTTATCAGTAAGATGATCGCTATTTGCTCTGATTACGTCTTTTCAGTTCCTTTTCAGCATCCTTGATTGATTTGATGCATGAAATGAAGATAAGGCTACAAAAGTGTTTCCCCTTTAGTATGAGATATCATGCTATAGTCATTCATATTGAAAACACATATCATCATAACACTCAGATCTGCGATTTTTTTAAATGTGTCAATTCTTGACATATTGGTGAAAATTTGAACAAATTTTTGGCTATAAAACATGTTCTTATGTACATTAGGTGTTATTTTGAATATTAGCTTTGATTGAGCTGGTTCTATGAGTAACGATATGGAAAATTCGCTCTCCTGAACAAATACAAAAATTAGATTTGGTGTTCTTCATCTCAAAGGTACAGAAATATAAGAATTTTCTTATTTAATCATAGTTTTTTTATCATTAATTGATTACTTTATCAAGTCCAGAAACAGATTAATTTGTGCATACCTTTTACTACGTTCATGCAATAAACACGGCTTTATTGAACTAGTATTGAACCTGGAAAAAGGAGATCTTTATTGCACTAGTGCAATAAATATTTATTGTAGCCATCTGTCATTATAGTACAGATGTATGTGATCAAGACAAACACAAACATACAAATAGGCAAAATATTTAGTCCTTTTTGCAATAAATAAAAGTATTTAATAAGGAACACATCCATTAATTTCTACAAAAAGCTCCGAATTCCCAGTATTTGATGAAAAAAGTGAATCAGGGCAAGGGCATGTCGTAGAAATTAGCTCCAAAAATTGAGGCATTATTTGTAAAAGTGCCATGTTCGAAAACTGACAAAAAACGAAGTTTTGTCATTAGAGGTGAGGTTGAAGAAGGATTAAATTTGATAAAAATATACCGTAAATACACGAAATTATGTCGCATATATATTCCACATAAACGTTTTTTTATCAATTACCAAAATGGAATGTGCACTGTCCAAGCTATTGGTGTAAACATATTTGCTAAAATCCCGCATGAAATTGCAAAATTTCTGAATTTGGAGAATCCTGATCTATACACAGGTCGCTGCTTCAGATCATCCGCAACACTTCTTGCTGATACTGGAGCAGATATAATAGAGCTCAAATGACACGGCGTTGGTAATCGTCAACAGTAGCGGAAGGATACGTAGAACAATTATTTGCAAACAAACTCATTGTTTCAAAACAAATATTGCTGTTAAGCTGAAGAAAATGACAATGTACATATTCCAAGTACTAATACAGAGCCGAGCCGAACAGGAGCAAGAACAAAATATGCCGACCTATTAGCGTACCTAGCCAAAATTTGATAAGTGAGGCATGATATGAGGTAAATTTCTAGTCTAGTTCAAAAGAAAAGTACCTATTCCTATATTTTTTTGTTTTTGCGGCAAGCGGCTAAACGCACTATTTTGGTATTGTTGTAATAATAAGAAAACAATATTTCCGAGAAATCCCGCTATCAAAGAAAGGCACTTTGCGAATAAATATTTTTTGCATGATGAGGTTCTGTTTTTTTAGACATTTTGCCTTTCGCCTCCCCTCGCAACCTCGGCTCGGCCCTGTACTAGTACATTTAGAGAAATCACAAAACAAGAAGTAGAATTAAAAAAATAGTTCCCTAATAAATATTAATATTGAAAATTACAAAAATTGTACATTTGCTTTTAATTTTAATGGTACAAATAATGCTTAAGTTAATGCCTAATTATTGGATCCTAACTTTCTCAATGTTAACCGATAGTGTTAATTAATTGAATATTTTGCTCTCAAATTACACTTTTTATTTTTCTACATCTAAATAAAACTTTTTTTTTTATGAACGTAGACAAAATATTGTAGCAACTTTTACAAAAAGTGTTTATTGCACTCTATTCACGTTGAGTGCAATTTACTTTTTGCATTTGTTGTATAAATAACTATTATTTATGAGTTCCAATTTGTATTGGTTTCGTCTGAGAACTAGCTATCGGCGAGAAGGTTATAAATATAAATGATATTTAATATGAAAATTAATGAAAAAACCTCTTCGAAACTTTTTTTTAAATATGGAGTGTTGTGAAAAAACAGTCATTATATAAAGTTTCCTGTATGAAGAAATATACAACAACCAAACAATTACACATATTTTATTGTGATTGGCATCATAATTATAGTTAAGCTATGACATTCCGTTGCAGTAAACTTCATAATTTCATTCAAAGCACAAATGGGATTTTTTTCTCCCTTTCCTTGGTGAAAATAATTATAATTCTGGAACACACATACTCGAAGAGCGCTTAATTTCCTCCTCGCCGAACACGAAACGTGATGAAGCGAATTTCCACGGCATTTCACAGGCATTTCCAACCTACAAGAAAATAACGAGATTTTAATCGGTTCACATTTTCGTCAACCTATGTTGAAAACATCTTTAAAACTCCTGGAAATGAACCCGTAGGAAATTCCGTTCTGGAAGAGTTATATAGTTATATATAAATTCCATGCTTTTTCGGTTGAAGATTCTTTCGAATTCATATCAACGTTACTTTATCATTGGCAGATTTTCAATATTTACTGAATTTATTCAGACGAGTAAAGTTAAATATTTATTGACAACAAATTGATGCACATACTGTAAAGATGATTAATCGTTTGCTTATGACATAATAATTTTAAAATGATTGGTATCGTTAAATAAGATGAAATTACCCAAAAAATGAAAAAAGCGAAGTTCAAACAACAAAATATTTAGTACTTTCCTCCATAAAACGTCAAATTTGTCTTAAAGTTGTAAGATAAGGATTTGATCAACATGAGGAGTTGAAGACATTCTCATGATGAAGTTTCACGTACCAAATTTATGAATCATATCAATATAAACGTTAAAAATTTGGTTAATTGAACTGGTTAGGCGACGATTCACATTCAAATTTTCTAAATAGATGGCAAAGTTTCGAATTAGCGATGTATCTAAGCATCTACTCGTGTTCTCTTCAGTAAAATTGAAGAATATGAAGTATGAGATTCTTCAGATCAGATGAATTTATTTTACACCGAGCAAATATAAACTAGAGATGAATAGAAAACAGATGATAAATTTAAAACGTTCCTTCGAGATTAATCAATTAATGCTTAGGCACTGAAGTAACTGAGCTGTCATCTTCTTCATCTTCGACAGCAGTTACCATTAATATGAATAAATTGAAATTAATAAGATTTGGATGCCGTATTAATCGGCTAAACTAAACTAAACGCGGCACTCATAACCTATTCTGCTCGCCTCAATTCCAAATATTTCCGCAAGTATTTTTGAAGCTGGGCGATTTCTAAAGGCCTCGGCAACCGATCTCGAACCTTTGTGACACAAATTATGACTTGATACATAAATAATTATTGTGCCACATCATCTATCAGCCATCTTCCATCCACTGCTGGATATAGGCCTCCTCTAGTTTAAACCATCTATCTCTATCTTGAGCTGTATGTATCCAATTTCCTACAATTTTCTTTACATCGTCACTCCATCTTGTTGGCGGCCTGCCTCTACTTCTCTTATCCATTCTTGGCCTCCACTCCAATATTCTTTTCGTCCATCTATTATCCGTCATTCGGGCTACATGGCCTGCCCATTTCCATTTCTTTTGGGCTATAATTTCAATAATGTCCTTAACGTTTGTTCTTCTTCTTATGTTCTCATTTGTAATTCTATCCCTTCTCGTAATTCCCAACATTGCCCTTTCCATTGCCCGTTGCGCCACTCTCATCTTTCCTGCAGTTTGTCTCGTGAGGGTAAGCGTCTCTGCCCCATAGGACATCACAGGTATAACACACTGCTCATATACTTTTCTCTTTAGGCTTATTGGTAAGTCTGATTTCAAGGTACTACTCAACTTGCCAAAAGCTATCCATCCTAACTGTATTCGACGCTTTATCTCACACGTTTGGATATCTCTTCCTATCCTCACTTCACTTCATGCCACATCAGTGTATAATTATGTTTTTATTCTTTTATACTACGTACATAATGTACTTACTTTTTTCATCGTAATATTTTATCACTTTTCTCAAAGCATTTTTTATACGAATCTTGCATACTAGTATTACCGAGCATTATTTTATGCAACTCTGAAATGTCGCGCATCCTACCAATACTGGAAGTATTCTTCGATAACTAAATTTTTTGCGTAAAAAATGATTCTTGATAGATTGCCGGATTTCTGGTTTCTGCAATGTGAGATCTAAATGACACGTTTGCCAACATACCCGAAACCTTATTTTTAAGGATATGCTATCTAATAATTTTCTCTCAGTAACTATTTATTCTTGTATCTACCATAGAACTTCAGCGTAGTCATACTTGCTTGTTTTTCCCAACAGGACCTGAGATACCGCGGCCTTGTCAGTGAAAATAATTTTTTTCTGAGGAGCCATTCTTGGCACTATTACTATACAGACTGAACTTTTAAAGTCTATATTTGTGACTCACATATTAACAAGTTCTTGCCGCTGCAGTCGGAATTCTCCCAATACACCAAAAAACGCCGCCTCCATTGAAAACAATCCATTTGGTAGCTCCTGATAATATAGTGTATCTTTTGATTGACACCCTTTTGCTATTAGCTACAAATATTCACATTATTTCCGGAAATTAATTCTTCATTTACTGTTAAGTTTATCTATATGATCCTGGCCAAAAAAAATAAAAACACTTTATGAAAAAAATATTTATTTTTGATGTAATCTTCTTTTAGCTTCATGTTCAATAAGATTGATATTTTTCTTATAATAAGAATCGTCAAGCTCCTTGAAATAGCAATTAACTTCCAACATCACCTCTGCATAGTTGGAAAATTTTTGAATAATGAGCTATTTTTTCAAGTCTGGGAACAAGAAATAATCCAAGGGAGAAATTCAAACTTTAAATCATTAGTTTTGGTCATTGTAATAACGTATGTAGGAGTTGGTATATTGTCATGATGAAACAACATTTTTTTCTTAGCCAAATGCGGCCATTTTTGCTTGATTGTTCGCTCAAACGTCGCAATAAGTCAACGATTTTACCTGCCAATGAAACGGTCTTTGTGTTCTTTAGAGCCGGTTCTTCTTTTTCAGTCTATAGTTTTGATTGTTGTTTTGGTTCATATGGGATGTAATTGACTCACGTTATGAAACAGCCCAAAAATTCGGCTTTATTTCTGTGAAAAATTGCTATAAACTTGAAGGACACATCTTTACGACCCTGTTCATATTCCATTGTGAGCAAACGTGACATCCATCTTGCAAACGTTTTCTCATGTACAAAATTTTCAGTTAATATGTGATGTATCGGTCTGCTAGCTCGCGAACTCACTCACTCGAGCAATCTCACCTAGAGTAGAGTTTAGTTAAGCTTTTATATTGTAAGGGCTAAGGCGTTTCAAATAAAAATATTGTATAACATAACGATGACCATTTTTTCTATGTGCACAAATTCAATGAAAACATTCACTATTGACTGCCAAACAAAATACTAAACAGAGTCACGTCTTCAAACTTAAAGAATATGCTGTACAGATTGTGTTCTTATTAATACAGTGGTAGATTTCGAGCAGCTACTGACATCTCTAGGTCTGGCCAGGTACTTCTGGAACCATCCTCGTACATGGTTTTGACATATATGTTCCTGTATATATTGGCTTACTTGCACAAAATTTGTTAGTAAGCTATTTGTGTGTGAAGTCAGTGATCGAAATTATACAACTCTTCACACAAATTTTATTTTATTGTCCGATTTTTTCTAAGTAGATACATCTAGAACGGAAGCATCCTTGACAATACGCTTTTAGCAAATTTTCTAGTTCAGACAAGCCACGGCTATATTAATTCTCGTAATGCTGTGCTTGCTAAGCATACACGTGGTATGATATACTATGTGTATATTTATGTGTTTACATGGCAGTCAAAGTGTTAATTACTATTTTTGAAAAAACAATCAACACGTGTCGAAAACCACTATTATACTGTGAATAAAATTAACGAATACATACTCCATTTAGACTTATTATAACGAGTTTAGATATTGTGTAAATTTCTAGCACTAATTTGAATTATAGTCATTATTGCAATTTTAATGGAAACATTTTTTTCCATTAGAAAGTGAATTTGTATTTTTGAAATAACTTTTTTTTGTATACTAATATTATATTAGAGCCTATACCAAATATGTTTTCGATTCCATCTCCAAAATAGAAGCTCTACAATCTTCTGATGTAAATAAAATCTCGAATTCAATTACCTAAAATTTGTTAACAAGGAAACCAAACAGTTTAGTTAGGATTATTTGATCCATCCCCAAAAACGAGTGAGAAAGTATAGATTTCCAACCAAATCTAAACAAGAGAAGATGTGAACTAATTTCAAACAATTAACTTCTCCTTTCGTCCAATTTTACCAAATGGCTCGAGAAGCCTTTGTCTTATCTTGATTTAATCTCATTTCCGAATGGGATCTCTACCGCTACATGTTACCTACTCACAGTAAAATGAGTACAATTTGCTAGAATAACCCAATAACAATGTTTGATAGGACGGAGAATTTAAGATGTTTCTTAAAGTTACTTTATCATATTTTTAAACTTTTATGGGAGAATTTTCGAGTGCTAATTATTAACAAGTGGAATGTATTTTTTATTGGTTGTGAGATGTATTATTTCTCAATCTTATCATAAATAAATGTATTATGAACGAATGAATAGTTTTTATGTGATTTGTTCACAGCTTCAGATGATTTTTCACTTCTACCCGCGGCATTTTCTCCAACGTTTACTTGAATTAAATAATCAGAGACATTGTAGGTAATCGATAAAAGAATGAATTTTTTTTGACGAAATAGTAATTAGAATAAATGATTATTGTTTCTAGAGAATACACACAAGAAAATTAATTGCCACATATTTAATCAAAATTCCTAGTAATCTTGAAAAGTGCCATTCTGGTATGATTTGCACGTACTGTTCCACTACACCACTGACCACAACCATTACAGATCATCATTGAAATTTCTATCTACTTGCTCCAATGTCACCTTGCAGTTCATTGATTAAGCAATTCTACCATTTAACTTTGTTATTGAATAACCATTTTCTGATTGTCCACAACATTTGGCAAATAAAGTTTACTTTTGTTTGAGGAACAGTTTTAACGAGCAAGAGACGGAAGGATTACGTTTTGAAGCTAAGAGTGGCAGGTCATCTCGAAAATATTGAGCGCTAGAGAATTTTCAAGAAACAACGTCATTTGTAATGAGAAAAATATAATATGTTTTCCAAAAAGTCTCAAAATAATTCATTTTGCCATATTTACAACGAATTCATTAAAGTAAGATCCTAAAGATATGTCAAATAATTTTGTATAGCACATTTTATTTCCTCATTTAAGGTTAAGATAAAAAGTGAGACCCTAAAGTCTTATGTCTTAACTAATCGCAAAATATAAATGATATGTAGAGTTTTAAGGTTAACGTGTGTATCTGTACATGTATATTATTTTTTCCAGCCTTCTATCAATAAGAAACGAAAGCATAAAGATATCATCACAAAGACTAGGAACGAAATTCATTTATCACATAAATGATCACAACGCCTTTGTAGCTTATCTATGCAAGCGCTAGGCTGGCAAGAATGCGAAAAAAATTTAGCCCAAATACAAAATCAACAGAAAACATTTTCATGTGCCTACTCTTTCAAATTCGAAAAAACCTATCGTAGATGTGGAGTTCCGAATCGAATCATTGTCTGTTGAAGCACATCTTATCAATTTAGAATATTGCAAAGAGTAAGAGACTCTAAACAACTAAGTGAAGGTTTAATTTGTATCCATCGGAATCTCTTTCTCCCGTTCTTTATAATGGAGATAAGCTTCCATCATTATCTCACTCTATAATACTCAAATAAAATTACGAGAACGTTAAGATAGTTCCTTAAATTTTTGGCCAGTGAAAAGGGATTTCATGGAGGCAAAATTAACTGTTGGTAGGACAGAAGAGCCAAATCACTTTGATACAAGCAGCCCTAATGGCCTAACCGGAGTTTTATAAAAGAAAACATGATGCCCAGAATGAACACTTGAATAGTTGTATTTGTTCAAGAAGGATGATAGATATTGAGATAATAGAAATAACCCACATGAAATACTATTTCGAGTTTTTTTTTTCTATGCGTAGTTTATCATGTTAATGATATGAAAATCTTATTTGTAGCAAATGTATTTCCTTCTGCATTCTTTTGGAATGGTGTCTATTCATCGACATTCATCGAGCTCGATAAAAAGTTTAAAAACAGCTACTTCAAAATGGAAATGAATTTCCATTTCTATCACTATCTCATTATGTAATGCGTAAATATAATGCTTCTAGCTTTAAAGTGTAAGTGGTATACTTGGTCGGTGATTTCAAGAAGGTAGGTTTTCTCGTAGGAATGCAAAATGGATACACTAAATTGCTTCCGAGATTGTAACCGACGCACACATGCAAGCAGTTCTAATTGCCTAAACCGATCGAGCTTCAAATAGGAAAACATAATGTTAAGAATAACAAGATTATGAAGGCCAATCATATTTTGAAACTTTGGTGGCATGTGTTATGCAACATGAAGCAATTTGAAGAAGCTATCAGTCTCTAAAATCGAGTTTACTTGTATTATTTTTCTAATGGCAATATTATTGTTATTCAATGCTCAAATTGAATTAGATGAATTGTTGATTACTGTTGTGGAAGATTTATTACAAAACTTCAACTATAAAAAATACTCAATACTCAATACAATGCCAATACTCTGTAATTGGCACTCTATCGATATCAATGAATTAAAACAGTCACATAAGCGACTGTTTCCAATCAATTTTAATTTGTCATTTGTGATTGGTTTGAAAAAGAAAACAAATTAAGGAATGAAAGTAATTTCTAGTAACGACTTTTCAATTTCGCTTATCGTCCAACCGTGGTGAAAAGGTTTAACGGGATCAACTCGACAATTCACTCATTTTTTTTACAAAATTCATTACCGTCCAAAACGAGAATAATTTGATTATTTCTCTCTCCTGTTTTAACGACAGTAGCGCTTTTGTTTCACTACCAGTGGACTTGAAAAGTGTTTGACATTTCTCGTAATTAAAAAATTTGTTTTCACTCTATATTCGACTCTCCCAAGTGGACAGCTTCAATATATAGCGAGATATTGTCTTGTTTTAATGGAAATTGGATTGAGATTAATCTACAGAGAGAAAATGTATATCCTGTAGTCGTTCAAATAGCTCCAGGATTGCTATTCGATTGCGTTTATTTGAACTGGGACAGATTAACTGTTTTTATACAAAATGTAACATTTGACATGTTATCTCCAGAAAGTCAATATTTAACGTATGATTTCATGGAATAATTTGAAGTTTACTGAATAGATCAATTTATGCGACACCACAGTTAAGACAGCGATAGAAAAGGCATTTATATATAGGTTATTCGCTTAAGCATAAAATTAAATATTTATAGTTTGAAATTATTGTAGAAGATACCGTGAAAATGAAAATGTCGAATTATTGGAAAAAATAGAGTCACAACTGGTTAATAGAATCAGTGAATTAGGTGTTATTAGGAAGGAAATCAAAGTTTTCTGTGGCTTATTATAGATTGTAGATAGCTTGGGGAGTTGTTTTGGCTTTTCAGTTATTTTACAGCACCTATAACTGAAACATACGTAAATTTAAAAGACATCTCGAGTTCCTCAGTTCCTTAAACTTCTTAGCTAATATTTTCACCACTCTTTCACATTGTCCTAGACATAGAGGTTTTTTTTCAGTTTTTTTTTCAGTATGATTCAATCTGATTCTTTAGCCATTTGCTTATTTGGTTATTTCAAGTAACATCTCATGAGGCCACAGCAGGGCTCTGGTCCAAAATATGTCGTCCATATCTGCTTCCTCATTGTCTGGTATGTACTAGTGCTCTGGTAGCCATATTAGAGTTACTTTGTTTCTGTTAGCTAGTGTTTTAGAATTTGTTAACACTCCCACTCTAGTTTAGATAATCACTAGAAGATTAGTCCTCGACGTTAACAGAATCTACATATTGTATCTTCTTCTAAACCTAACGTCTTCATGTGTCTAACACCCCGACAAGACTCGTGTAAGTACTCGTAGCTTTTTTTTACTGCGGTTGATACATTGAATGGATCTTTGATCATAAGTTCTCAAATATAATTCCAGTAATTAGTTTTTTAACTACATACTTTTCTAGTGATTTCTCTATTGTCCTGTAGCTGATTTCACAAGAAAGGTTCTTATCTAAACCCTCCTAAGCATATATGTTTGTTGCTAGAAACTCTACATGAAAAGTCGAAGATAGTTTTTCCAATTATATAGAGATTTCCGTCCAAAAATGCCCAATTAGCTACATACTATTTGTATACTATAGAGTTTAATTTCTAGCATGCTGAAGATCTGTGATACCCACAAATCAGTCTTTGTATTTTGTTTTGATCAAAGCAAGCAAGCTAAATATTTCAAGCTCTTATGTTTTATCTACGAACTTGATACAAGTTCGTATAGCCGCATTGGCTTCTGATAATAACTTGCCTAGATGATTGTTCCAAGTAAGCGTTCAGCATTCAGGATAACTCCTAGATACTTCATTCCATTGGAAACTATCAGTTTAGCTCTGTTGGTGTGCGTAAAGATTCATTTCTCTCCTTTGTAAATAGGACTCGTGTTATTTTTCCAGTGCTTATTAAGCGTTGCTCTTCATCACCACTGTTTTCAATCCAATTTGGTAAAGGTTATTCCTATTATGGTCAGTCTAAAACTGTAAATCCAATGCTCCTAGGTATGGTAAGAATTTTGTATAGAACTTTTTGTAACAATAAAACAATTTGATGGGACTGATACAATTTTAAAAGAAAAGTTCAAATCCAAAATGCAGAAAAACGAAGTAGGATTTTTGATAAATAAGCAGAGATGTGATGAATCATTGCAGAAAGACAAAAGAAGTGATAACTTTAGAAAGAGGGATAAAAAGAACAAGACAGTAATATGAGATAATTCTAAAGAATATTGAGCGAATTTATAAGGAGGCAATCCCTTCTTATAACCAGATTATTCATCTTTCGAAAGTAGGAAAACAGTAATAAAAAAGTGTAAGACCATTCTATACAGAAATGTCCCAAAAGTAACTATGAAGAAGATTGAAAATTTAAGGGGTTTGCAGATGCACTGCTACCTGAAAAGATTTTTTGTGACCACTCACCAGAGCCGAGCATTTGTGCTTCAGATCTTCTTATAGTCTAAAGGTGATTTTCTTCTACCATGGTTATTTTTTTCTTTACTTTTACTTTTAACTGGAAACAGAACTACAGAACTATCATAGTCCAGTGAAGGGGACTTGCCATTTTTTCTTTAGAGTACAAGCACCCGAATAGAATAGATTTTGTTTTATTTCCAATTATAAAGTGTATCTAAATATTCCATGACCAATGTGGCAGAGTTGATCGCTCTCATGACCGCTTGGGTGTAAGATGTTATATGAGATATTTCCGATGGTTCCTGTATTGTGCATACCTCTCAATGGCGAAATTTAATCTTACTTTTATCAAAGTTTGCAGTATTCTCAAATCATTTTTCGACTTTTATATTGAAAAGAGCCGGAAATCATAGGGTCGATGTTCTTAGGTACATATTGGTATCTTTTATCTATGGTAAATTGTTAGAGACAGAATTTCTTTGGATTCAATCTAATTTGTTGCTATTCTATTCTGTTTTGCTGTTGTAATAGTAATTAACTATTACTGTGATCTTACACTTCTTCAATATCTTTGCGGAAATGTCTAGCATTTAGAATATCCGTATTTCATCATTTTATTGTGGTATAAAAATGTTACAGTTAATCATTCCTAATCTCTCTTTCTTATTTCTCAGTTTTTTCCAAAACTTTAAGTTACCTGATTTCTACTACTCTCGTAACACACAAATTCACTCTTTCAATTACAAGTGAAGAGAGAATGTCTTTCCCATATCAATTATTACTTTTGCTGTGAGAGTTTGGAACTAAAAAACCAAAAAATCTAGCAATCTAGCAACTCGTTAATAGAAAAAATTCCTCAAAATCTTGCAACAGACTATTAATTGGCATTTTCCTATTATCAAACAAGTTGATTTAAGTTTATTGAGTTATCTCCACCAACATAATTCAATTTCTTTGCTATTGGTTATAAAAACAGCTTTGGTGTGTTTCCAGATTCAGGGTATTTGGTATTTAGTTAAAAATAATGACATTAATTAGAATCACACAATATTCATTCTAATTACATTTAAGTTACTGTTAGGCAATTGAAAAATGATCAAAAGTAAAAGTATCAATTCTGATTAGTACATCGTTTAGAACTAAAATACTGAAAAGGAATAAAAAATTATAACATTTTTAAAATTTGAAGAATCAGCTTGGTGCTCTTTTTTTGAGACAATCTGAATGCCAAGCTGTTTGTTTTCGCCGATATTATCTTAAAAACGAAGATGCTGTTTCATATACGTGAAACTTTATACGAATGTTAAAAGTCGATGAAAGGTAGCGTTATTGCTCTATTTACATATATGTGACTAACGTTTTTTTTCTCGTATTATCTTTTGCTTTCTTTCTAAAGAGTTTGTGCGTAGTTCACATCATTCCTAAATTCAATTTGATTTCCGTTTCACGTTCCTGACAGGTATTTTTCAGTTTCTCAAAATACCATTCTGCATTGAAAAGAAGATCGTTATATAATACTTCATACATAAATTTGCTAGTTAGCGAAATTCGATACAATGAGAACCCAATGTAATTTGTGCAAACTAAAATATTTGTAGAGCTTTCGTATTCTGAAGAAATTAATATTGAACTAATTTTGACATCTATAGAAACGATAAATACTTTTATAACATGCCATCCAACTTGTAATGTTTTCTTCAAACATTTTGAATATTCCCTTGTTCACGTATTATGGCTCAGTGGTTACTTCGTCCTCTATGTATCCACATTCTAAAGATGTTTGTATCATTTCTAATGATATTATTTTTTATATTCGCTAGTGAGTTTTTTTTTTATATCTTTGCTTTCTATATAGTGCTCATAAAATTCCAGTTATCTACATCAATTTCCTTTTGTTTTAAGCAAATTTTGTATAAGAAATTTTATGTAAATTCGTGATTTCTTTGGGAAACAGATCTAATAGCATAGAATAGATTCCCTTTTGGTTTGTATTGAAAAAAAAAAAAATAAATTCAGTCATTTCATATTTTAAAGCGTAAGTTCTTATATTTATATACTTTTCATTTTTTATATTATTTTTTTTAACCACACATAGCACCCAACCCCAAAGCTATCTCTTTCAATTTATATCTGATTTTATTCATTGAGCTCATTTTTATTACTTCAATTCATAAGGTGTTTCTAGCTATTTCCACCTTTTTCTTACACACTTTCAACCTCGTTCGTTAAAAAGCTGGTGGCGTCCAATTCACTATCAATTGTTGACTACATCTAACTACAAATTGTTTATTTATTATCATTGAGGCCGAATACCACTTTCCAAGAAAGAGTCTTCAGCCGGGAAAGTTAAGTTACAATTTCTGTTTCATTGATATTACACGGTGCAAAAAACATTAACTTCATAGACAACATTATTCGGGGTATAGCAATTGCAATTATAGTGGTTTCGTTTATTGCTGTCGCTATTGAATAGTACATCCGATGGAAAGTGGAATATATTTCAATATTATTAAATATTCAAAAGGCATTTAGTATATTACAAACAGTGATCAAGAAACAATCTAAACTTATGTTTACCCATCAGTCATCTTTAGATTCAGTAGTATAGATTACACTGTTTACCTTACACGCATAAGCTCTGTTATTGCACTGAAAATACTGTACTATCTGAAAGAACTTGATCCTTTTTAATCTTTTTTCTAAAACTGAATTGACAAGGAGATAGATGACCTCGACATTGAAATGATAGTGGAATTTATATTTATAACTCTCGGCTGATTTCTTCACGGTGTGGTCAATAGTGTCCATTTCCAGGTTCCTATTGACCTTACTATTGCGAATGTACCACTACCAGTGAAACAAATCATTTTTAATCTATAATTTTGGCTGAAGTTGCAGGAAAAATCGAAATTTTGTCGCAAAAACTTACAACTTGATGATATCAAACTATTTGACCAGTTTCAGAACTTCGCAAAATTCGACAAAACAATAAGGATAAACCTGAATTCAAAAAGTTTCTGGCACACCAAAAATCGGCAGCATACTCAAATCTTATAACAATGAGGAATTCTATTCTGAGTTGTTACAGCTAGTAGAATATTACTTTGCGATACCTGGTCGTAACGCCAAGATGGAAATGATGTTATTATTGTTTCCTTCACCTACCCCTAGGACTAGGTAGTCAGTCATATTTCATTCAATTTAAGTTTATAATGAAGATTATTTAGCCAAAGAATAGCTTCAAGTTTCAATTTGATAAGTAATAAATATTATTTCAATTTTTATTAACTGGAAAAGTTACACTTTGTTAATTTATTTACAGATATACATCTTTTTGCTAACCTACTCGCTCGTTGGTTAAAGAAGTCATAAATACACTGGGTAAATCAAAATCTTTGTTCGGCTTTTCAACTTTTAGGCCTGGCAACCCTAAGCAATACATCCAATATGTTTCTCGATGCTTTGTTTTGGAATTCTTGGACGATTGCTAAGCTGCTTACTTTGTGCATTCTCATAGTTGGATATCATATCCCCATACAAGATTGAGTTTATAAACCATAATCATGTTAACGAAATGTTTTACTGAGTGCTTGAATATATAGAAGAGTCACTTCCCCATGTACATCAGCCACAATTTCGAATTTACAATCAAACGACTTTCTTATCATTTATGTAAATATTAATTATTTCATATATTACATAAGAATGTATTTTGAAAATAACCAAAATATGAGCCGCGATCTATATGTATAATATAAATAAAGTTTATTGAGAATCCAGTTTTCAACACGAAATTTAGAGCCGAAGAGCCGAACAACCAAAATGGCTACCAGCACTTAGATTATGAGATTCTAAATTTATATACATTGTTAACCATCGGCTCGAAAGCTCCTGTAATGTTCACCTTAAGTATTTTTTGAGTGGGCGGATGTCTGTCTAAGAGTTCTAATAGAAGCCTAAATAATAAACAAGGTCTGTTTTAGGAATCATAAAATATTTATCAGGGAACAAAACCAAAACAATCCAGAGCACCTGGATACTCACTTTATTATGGAGAAGTGCAGGCAGGTAAAGAAATATTTACGATTCTCTTTAGAGAATTTGAAAAAGTAATTCCCATGGGTTAACTTCTAAGTAATTGTTATTTAATTCCCTCAATAACGAAAAGTTTCATTCTACATATAGATCTTCAAATAAATATAAACAAGCTTGATAATATGGATACAGGCAAATTATAATTTATACATCTATACAGTGAAGCTAGTTGAACCATTACTATTAACATCAATATTCGAGTCGAAGATTAAAAGCCGATTCATAAACTTGACTTTGCCGTTTGTCGTTGCCGTTCGCGGGTGACGTTTACCGTTTGTCGTTTGTTGCAAATTCTATTCATGAAATTGCCATTAACCTACAAATTTTATTTTTGACGTGTTCACTGCTTCTTGTTTTCGTGATATTTTTGTGTTTCTGTTTGTAATCCAATATTTAAGGAAAATAACGAAGAGGAAACACGTAATGGCAGAAGATCACTATAAAGAAACAAATAGAAAAAGAAATAACCTCAACTTCACGCTCCAAAGTCATATGTCAAAATCACGTGGCAAACGGAAACGGACGTGATTACTCTTTTCTATTACTCAAGTTAGTTTGGAGCATCTTTTGTACATTACAGGGTGGTTCACGTTAGACAGATGGTTTTGAACTACATTGTACTGAGAGTGCGATGGAAAGAAGTTTTTGTGATGAAGACAGCTCGACTTTACAAAAAACTATTCTATTCACTAGGCGAGGAGCATTGCGACTTGAAACGTAAATTTTCTATGAGAAATTATCTAATGTCGGTCAACACCAAGCCTTAACATAAGTCATAGATGGTTACTTCAGACTGACTATCGACTACACAGCATCCTGGTCCGTGATGCAGTTTAAGGACACCAGTAAATGCTGAACTAGCAAAAGGAAATCGTAGTCCAGGACGGTTAGATAGACATCATGGTAGTAACTATGAATCAAAAGATAATCTATTGAATGAATTTTGGATAAAGAATTGGACTTCTATCTATATAAAATGTTCCTTGTCCTACAAAATTTCAATTTTATTTACCACAAAATCTCATTTCCAATTAAAGTGTGCTTCATTCATATTTCAGTTTATCTGCAACGCAATATAAGTTAGTATAGTTTTGTTGAATACTGAAATAAGAATTTACATGAAATAAACCGAACAAGAATAATAAAATTCTGATATTCTAATCATAATACCAGGATTAGAATTTGATTTATATCGAACGTATGCTCATAAAAAGAATTCTGCTCAATTTCCTTCATAAATATGATTGTATGTCTCTTGAATATTCTGAATTATTCCATATTTGTTATAAGAATCCATTAATTTTTTCAATATTGCCTAATTTTTCTTAAGAATCTTAGAGATAAATGTCAGTTTGAATAAAGTATTTGCAACAATTATGATTAAAGCTCTCAAATTTCTTATTTCTATTATCGACAAATCAAATCAAATAAGAAAAGTTTCACTCTTTTTCGTTTTATATCGATCTATTGAATAATGAGTAAGTTTACAATAAACATTCGAATGGGAAACCGCAGTGTATAAGATTTGTTATTCAACACCTGTTCATCGGTATCTGAAATTGTCATTTGTGGCTTTATGGCTATTATGTGTTGATTGATGATACAAACTTGATTATATCTACGCAGCCAATTGATGTTTGGAACAGCTATAGACTTAATTATATCCAGGTTCATTGGAAATTATACTACCGAATAGATTTTTTATATAATTGTACGTTCATGACATCAAATACGGGCTTAATAACCTAAAATATGGACTATAGAACAAGTAGTGAATGATTAAAAACTTGTAAAAACTAAAAAACAAACATTAAAATAACTAAACAAAGATATAATTAAAATAAAATTTTGATATACAGCATAAAACCAAATGAGTAACAAAATTATAGGTGATAGTAATAACATAATAATTAATATATAAGTCGTATATAAGCCAATAGCGAAAATTAAACCAGTAAACAGCATATCCGAAATTGAATATTATTAGAATAGAAGTCGTTCACAGAGAAGTACTTTTAAAATATTGTATTTCAGTCAGCATACAAGTACTTACACAAAATTAAGCATACTTTTATTTTTTAATACTTATTGACCAATAATTGAGTCAAAATGCAAAATATAAAATATATGATTGAATAAAAAACTATTGAAACAATGAAAATTTAATCAAAAACTTTGAAAATTTTCTATCTTTTCTGGGCAGGTTTTAATTTCGGAATTTTAGCTAAAAGTCCTTGTATCTCCTTTTTTTGATCATAAGTTTTCCACAGTTCAATTCCGCGAACCAGGATTTGAGATCTTTTTGTAAAATAACATAAGCTATTTGTAAGCAATCTATTGCTATTTGATAGGGAGGATGAAGTAAACAAAGCTCAGTTCTAAGGGAATCGTTTACAATCCAAGTTTTCTAAAAGATAGAACTCGCATTCTAAAATGTGATTAGTCCTATAAGGATATTCTTGAGTGTAAACGTAACTAAATTTACTTTTAATTAAAAAATAATCAAGTAAATAGTAACACATATTACAAATATACCAATATACTGACTGTCTGACAAGTAGTTATAAGTCTTGTATTATATATAACCCCAAATTCTTCTACTTTTGATGCCAAAAAGATACAAGTAGGAGTTAATAAAATTGAATCCATACATTTTAATGCATTCTTAGCATAAAATCTTTTAAAATATACTGTGGCTGTTGCTATAACTTATTACCTAGATTTCAATTATTCGCCGAATGTTTGTATAACTAAAATAATGGAATTTTTTAACCGAAATATCTAATTTAATATGCCCTCAAATTATTGCTGCCTGTAGAAACCATTTTCTGTTGTTTTATACAGCTCATGGTTTTAAAAGACCGAAAACTTGTTGTAACTCAGGTAAATTTATGACAATTTCAGGAAATATTCAGATTGTTCTGAAATAATATTTAAAATAACCGAAGTTTTCGATTAGAAATTGAGTTTTATTTCTTTAGGGTACATACAACTAGACTATAATGTAATATAATGTTAAACGAATTTGGGATTTCTCTCATAGGATGAGGCTACTTGTATTGCATTATATAGTAGTATCATGGATTATATTTTGAGATAATTGTAATTCTATCTCACCAAAAATGCGTTGATTCGCTATTTTGCGATTTATTTATTTATTCTAAATTACGTCGAAAGTATCGAAGTAAGAAAACAAAATCCAGGAAAAATAAATTGAGAAATTTTTGTAGGTCATTCAGTAAATCATCTTATTCTAATTTATTCAGTTCTATTGTGATGTGAAAGTACGCAGAGTCCCGTTGAAAAAACTATATATTATTCGATTATATCTGTGAGAGCGGGATAATGTTTTCTCTAGAAGTTCAAGATTTGATTCTTCTTTCAAGCTTTATGACACATATTCGAGATGATGTTGGGTACCTACGTGTTTTTTGGAATACACGAGAATTTTCGTCAGCTAAGTAGATACAATCGTTTCGATTCCGGTATCATTTACAGAAGAAGAATATTTAACCAAAAACAAAAAAGATTTATTGAAAATAAAATTTATATTAGGTTTCATTGCTTCAGTCGTAATCTTTCAAAAACTGTAGTGATATATCTTTATCCATTCCACAAAAATGGAGTTATCTTGTTAAGAATGGCATAGCTAGGAATGGGTATTGTAGGCCTCCATTCACATACTTTCAGTGAAGACCCATTGTTAGACGGTACCCCCAAACACTTGATAAAGAACGATAGATTCTAGAGCGTGTTAGTTTGGTACATCCCAAGAACATAACAATTAAGTAAAACTGCGACTCTTAATTTCAGAAATTTTGAAAGCAAAAGGGTCCTCGCCGATTAGATTTCGCTTTAGTTTATATTATTCTACGCTTCGCTACTGCTTGTTTGAATAAAATCTTATGCTTAAGCGATTTAGGCGTCCAATCAACATCAAATTTCATTATAGAGATAGAGCGGCGAAAGTGTACTCTTTTTGGGATACCCTATCTAGGGTCGCTCAAAATTGAGATAAATGTAACTAGAGACTAATAGCGAATGGCTTATTACTGTTAGTATATCCCACCCTTTAATTAGCGGGCTAAGGCGTCAACCTCCAGATTCACCGGTCGTGGGCTGAAATCTCGTTGACGCTGTAAAAAGAATGTTTTATCAGCAATGTTTTTTTTTTATCACTGCAAATTTTCTCTTTACATAAAAACCAATTTTACAACAAAAAAATGTAAAACCAAAAAACATGCTTTCATAATAAATCTATATAAATATACTCTTTTTGGGATACCCTATCTAGGGTAGGCCAATATTTAGATAATACGTAACTCCTTTTCAGATTATAAATCAAATTTATTCTCACTTGTTTGATTTAGGAAGTGATATTAAAAGACCTATCAATACGAAAAATTTGATGTATTAAAGTTTACTAATGATATGAATGAATAACTAAATTCTTCCTTTTTCTCATAGAGAAAAACAAATATATTTCCAAGTATTATAAAGTTAAGGCATTAAAAAAAGGAGATATGATGGAGTCAAGCTGAATCTAATTGTTTGGAAGAGACGATGTCAATAAGTTGCTGCATTGTTGATAATAAAAATAGACAATTCAAATCAAAGAATAAAATCAAAATTGTTATAATTCTTGGTTACGTGTATAGAACGTAAATTTACAGTGACTAAAGTGGCTATGAACAGGTTTGTTATTTATATGAGATCCCATAAAACTAATTTTAATTCTCGCTTCTTCATGCGACATCAAATTGAAAATATTGTCGGGAAAAACTTGATTCTATTAATTCCAAGTAGAGCTGCTAAATTTCAGAACTTTTGAGGTTTTTAAACAATATTCTGGACACTTTATTAGCTAATACTGGATTAGATGTCTTGACAACATGGAGGATGGAAATTTGCAACTATTATCGAAAATTATTTAGCGAAGATCGTCTACAATAAAAAAATAAATCTTATCTGCTGTACTTCACAAATAGCAGTTAGTTAGTGACGCAGCATCTATGGGGTGAATATATTCTATACAAATCACAAAATAAAACGAGAAAAAATCTATCCTAATTTTTTTAATAAAATATTAAGAACCTTCTTAAATATTTGTTGCTAAGGTGTCTTGATTTCAAGTTTCTTTTGAATGAAAATTAGATAAACACAAAAAGAAGTTGCTACGTCAATTTCTTATCTGTTTTATATTTTAATTATTATTCGGAAGAGCCTAAAATCAAGACAATTTAGTAACAAATTCACTATATAGTAATTACGTAGTTACCTCTAACGCGTGCTGGAAATAAAAAAACTAATTCATTACCAGAAGCGAACAGTCGCTACTTGATTGAAAATGAATTATCTTCATAATATGCAATCAAACAGAGTGTATATAACAACCTTAATTGAATTCAAAGATAGGATTATAGAGGACACACTTAGGGCCGGTTGTTATAGATTAATTGCATTATCTACCTTAATTCGATTTCGTCCTTCCTGCTTTCGAAATTGAGAAATTCTGTTGAATGTTAAACAAACTATCACGTTGTAAATACATCCTTGGAGACACGCATCATGGACTATAAATTCTGAGAGCGTAAAATATATGCTTTTAGAATTCTTTTTTAAAACTCAGGATATGAGCTGCTTATAAATTGTTGTGAATCAGGCGATTAGACTCTTCCTTATACAGTTTCCACTAACTACAATCAATACTTCAGTAGACCAAATAGAAACTGACTACCGTTAGTTACATTGTGGTGTGTTTCATGTCAAACATACATTTCCTATTGTACTTCACACACAGAGACAAGACTCATCACCTGCTCTTATGCTGCTTGTGGAGTGGTTGTACAAATTACATCGCACGAGGAATCACGACTAGAATTCATAAACGTTTGTGTGTTCCAAAAGAGGAAAAATACGTCAAACGCTAGGTCCTGTGTGTGAAAATGTTTCCTGTTTATTACAGTAATTGCTTGTTTGTTATTAAACATTTCGCTGTTTGACCGAATTAACAGAGTGTTTATTTGGATGATAAAGTGTTTATTGTCTTGGTCGAAACGCGATTGTCATTGATCCATCTTTTTATAATACAAAAGGAATACTCTTTTGAGGATTATGATAAACATATGAAACGTTTTGAAATTGAGTATGGGAATTTATTTAAGTAAATTTAATTTCAAACCTTTCATTTGATATAAATACATTATTTACAATTTTGAGAAAACGACTAAAACCTAGTAGAGTACGTTTTTCTGAGTACTTTCAAAAAACTTTGTTTATGTGTTGATCCAAATTTCGTCACATTAAGCCACTCACTGTCTATGGACTGATATTTGGTACGAACTAAATTGTACTGTGTTAACATATTATATATTCCAAGTATTTTACATCAACCATATTGTTTATTAGCGATGGATTTGGTAATATATTTACAACTTGTTAATTAAAGATTTTCATGTCATTTGAAAAATTGTTGTCTTTGCGACTTGTATAATGTACATTCTAAAAATATATATCTTACAGTAAGTCATTTACATAGTAAATATTCGAGCGTAGTTTTAGTGTTACCTATTCTTTGTCTAGTAACTATGACTTTGTTTGGACGATTACTGCATATTCGCATACACTGTTCAACACTCTCCTTTATTCGTTTCCGTTTTTGAAATGATTTTTGCCACTCACTCATTGATATATGCTTTCATGTCACTATATTCGTCGTTAATATTCATTCTATGTACATAAATTCAAACCGTAGCATCTTTTGCGTGGTTGTCAGCATCCTTATCTTCTTATATTCCTTGATGAGAGGACACTCACAAAAATTTGACATCTAAGCTGTTGTTTTGTATTAGATACAATTATTTCTTGATTTGTAGTTCAAGAAAGTTGTGGGTATAAATATTTTTTTAAAGAACTCACGGCATTTAAGTCTGTTATAATTACAGTTTTTTGTATAGCATATGCATTTGTTTTTACTGAATATTCAGAGTTTACGTGAGGTAATTTATATTTCGAAGGAGGTTTATGAGAAGTGATGAAAGTAGCTCAAGTTCCAGGGATTTTGAATGCATCAGCGTACACTTTATGGAAGTTAGGATACATGGAGATTTCGAGTGAAAGTTTTGTTACATTATGAAGGCTGGCGTTTCCTCCTTGTTAAAGATATTCAAACTTGTGTCAATGCTCGGAGTTCTAATCATTCATTATGGAAGTATATCGATATCTAGTTTTAGAATGGGACAAATCTGCATATCTAGTTGTCTGATATATTTGGAAACTGTCAGATAAAACGGATAGTTAACTCCTTTCCTGAATTCGAACGTCCTTTGATATCTGTTTATAACGGTGTTATTGTAGTTTGAATGGTAATGGTTGCTCATTATAGTACTGGCATATCCCAATCTTAGGTTTTCTCTTCTTCCAGCTAGAGACGGCTCTCCTACTTCTACTTGTTAATTTTCGATGGGAGATGTTCTGTAAGATCTTATGCCTGTAGATTGAGAGTGAAGTCTCTTGGTCAGATCCTCAGTTTTTGTTTGAGAGAACTTTTAATGGGTTCAATCAATCTTGACATCTGACGACACTGTCCTTAATGTGTTTGTTCCAATTTAATTGCGAGTCGAAGATCATTCCTAGATATTTGATCTTGTTTTGTTTCTAGAATATAATGAATCTTCTAGAAATTACATGAAAAGGACGAGAAACTTCTTATTCCGGCATAGTGCATACCTGAATTAACATTTAGTTTTGACCTGAATTCATATGTTAAATGGAACCGGAAAAAACTGTTGCAAATATAAATGACTTTTTTTTATTTGTACGTTTCATTTTGCTTGTTTTAAATTGTTTTGAACAAGTATAGAAAATTCATGTTTTCTTCTTAGAAAATAAAATTATAACTTTTGAGCTACAAAGGGGGTACAAAACACTGTAAGCACAATTCGTTCGTCATGTCGTTCTCAACAATTGAGGCACCGGCTTCTTGCTTTGATCTGTTGCATCCTCATCACTATGTATTCTCTACCAAACCTGGCATTTACTGACCAACTTCGTTTTAAATGCTACCTGCGTTCTAGGTGTCCTTAAAACTTGAGTATAATATGAAACTGGTAATTCCTGCGTAGCTTTGTCCATTTCTTCACCTTGTCACGATAGTATCTTAAGCTTAGTGTTGATTTTTCGCACCATGTTCAATTAACTCGAAAATGATCAATGGAATATCACCATTTCAGATAGAAATGATGCTGATGCAGTATTTTTGTTGGTAATTAGAGTCTTGATTAGCTTAAGCTTGATTGTAGCAACTGCTTTGACCTGGTTCCGAAAATATTGTTTACATTTACCTTAGTAATTATATAACTCACATGTAATATATACTTTAATTCTGTTACCGACCCCTATTACCTTTTCTATATTTTCATCTATTGCAGTAATAGATAAGAAGCAGTAGTCTTCCCCTTAGTTAATAAAAATTTTTGTTTTCAATTACAAAATAAACAAAAAATTGATTTTTTTTAATTGCTCTACTTTCTTTAGAACTTGTAGTTCTACCGAAGTCATAACCATTTTGTATTCTCATAATTAAATTCCTTCGCTGATTCCTTGCAGTATTTATCCTTCTCATTTTAATTCACAATTCTTTTTTTTTGATTGGACATGATCATCTTTGGATTTTGTTTTTTATAAAACAGCACCTTTCTCACAAAAGTGGAGTTATATTTTCACATAGGAGATAATGAACGGAAAAATATGAATCCATCTGCGAACTCTATAATAGAGTTACTTTGTTTATTCTTGGTTCAGAATTCAGTTTAATCTAAAGTTCAAACTTTAGTTTGACCTGCAGCTCTACCCCAAGATGTAATATTAAGCCTAAATACAGAATTTTGGTAAGAATGTCGGTTCCTAGTCCAATATGAATTATGAATTTGAGTAAAGGGCTTAAATTGAGTGGAAAGTACACCAAATCAGCGATGATGTCGTGACCGTTCGGTAAGAAACTTATTACTCCGTTTAATTTCAAATGAAAACAGTTCTATGTCAATAAAGTTCAACCTTATATATATAATTTAATATCTGGGTTGATATATTTTTCCAAAGAATATAGCTTTGGAAAATATTTAATTTGAAATATTATTACTAGAAACTTTATTATATAGAAATACAGTTGATGAACGTATTTTGTGATGATTATATTTTTATCACACAGTTAATCATATCACTTCACGGAATAAATGTATTTTTTTCTACAATAATTGACATTATAATTCATATCTTTCAATTGAACTATTTATATATCTAATAACAGTGAATATTATTTTTGAAAAGATGTTTTTAGTATACTTTATCGATTCTTACTGGAAAAACTGTAAAAAGTATCAAAGAATTGCCAGCGCAAAACTGATAAAATAAGGCAAACGACAAAAGTAAATAATTTTACCTATATCAACTCCATTGTAGTATAAGTATTGAAAAGTACGCTAATCAACATGTGCATTAAGATATAAAAGATTGTTAATTTTCTTCATTTATCCTTTAAAGACTTTCTTCTCTGATGACCAAAGCATGTTGTGGAGAAAACAAGTATTTATTAGATAGATTTATCAATTTATATATACCATATAATTCCAATATAAAAATTTCATTATATTATTATGATACAATTAAGTTAATTTAGCAATGGATTTAACCTTCGCCGTATTTTTTTTCTTCTCTACTCTATATAGAATAATTTGTCCTGTGATATCAAATCCACTCTAAATCTTGTTTCTATAAGTTCTGATTGTATTTTGAAACACAAAGAATTCAGGCTCTTGAATTTATATCTATTTGAATGAATAATGTGTTTCTTATATAAAATAATTTACTAGTTGAAAATTTGAAATTCGAAAAAATCGACGAAGCAATAAAATAAATGAGCTTCCTTGTAATAATTGTGATGCTGTTCCCATAGGACAGACATGTTTGGAAAGAACAGAAGAAGGGGCCACAAAACTATCGAAAAAATTAAACAGCCTCAAACAACCAGCAGATAGGTGAGAATATACATAAAAATATTTTCGTAATTTTGCATACATAAAACATATATATACACACACACATACATACATAAAATTACATCAATTTTTAAAGAGATTTGAGCAATTTGAGCAAAATTCAGATATTTATGAATAGATGCTTCTTATAATAACATTAAGAGACTTTGATCAGCTTTACCTATATGTGCGTTTATAAGCTTGTGAACTTTCCTTTAGACTAAGAGAATGTGGATTTATACTGTTAGTATATCCCACCAATTTAATTGCGTTCATTAGCCGAGCTAATACGTCAACCGCTGCAAGAAAGTTTTTTCGGCAATTTTTTTAGAAATTAACTCTGCAAATTTGGTCTTCACTAATAGATTTTACAACTGTCGACCTTGTGTTGGGGATTGAATATACTACCTGCAATAGTATTACTTTAGAAATCAACACCTTAAATCTTATTATGTCGTTTGAAAAGAATGTTACATCCGGGCACCTTATGTTGGAGATTTACTAATGTTAGAACTTATAGAAAAATCAATCGACCCAACCACATGAGACTGAAAAGTGAGAAATAAATATAATTTGAAAAAAAAAAACTAAAAAGTACGTCAAACTATAAAGTTGTGAATTAGCTTAAAACAATGATGAATGAGAAATAAACGTATTATTGTGAAAAAAACGTGGGGCGCTATGTTCCATATTTCTTTTAGATCCACCACCCGACGCTTTTTTCATAATACTACGATCATTTCTCATTCGTTATTGTTTTAATCTTATTCTTAAAAATCATTTTCAACTTTTTGGTTTGATATGCTTCAAAAGCGTGTTGTTAAGTTTTTCCAAACTATATTTATCGATTTATATATATATATATATATATATATATATATATATATATATATATATATATATATATATTCCTCATAAACAACAAATAACTACTTTTCTTGTAATACCCGTGATATAATTCATATATTTTATAAACAAGGTTATATAAACTTAGAAACTATTGTTTCCCAATTCAAAAGCTGATCCTCTTTAAGGATCCTCATAATTCATTTTTAAGGACGTGGAAAAAATTCAATACGAAAGTTGATGGTTCTTATATTTATTTATTGGTGTAAGCATAAACCTAATGAAACATCAAACTCTAAGAAGAATCGTTAAAACTGCGGAGTTGATCAATCTTTCTCAGATTGATTTATCTTTTAGTCAGTATCCAAACGATTCTTTTAATGTCTAGATTTGGAACAAAGCATAAAAAAGTACGATAGCGATCGTTTGAAAAAGTGTTCAATCGGAAATATTATGAAGGATCTTTTTCATCTTGAAGTGAACGTTGAATGTGAAAATATTTAACAATTTGTGAGAATATGAAGAGATGGTATAAAAAGAATAACCTTGCATATATGAATCTGTAATAGTGTGTAATAGATAGTTGAGATTATGGGTTAAGACTTAATTGCCAATTCAAATACAAATGGTACTAAAGTGTCTATAGATTATTATTTTTTGATTGAATCTGGTTCTTAATATTCTTTTTCTTTTCTGCCCTTGCTAGTGCAAAGACATGAATAAAAACGAGTACGAAAAAAATATGAGAAAGAATCAATAATAGACTACTTCTTAGTGAACAAAAGACTGTGGACAGAAAAAAAGACAGGCCAAGTTATCATTTCATACCGGTGATGGAGAAAAATAGGGAGATGATTGGGAATAAAGGAAACAAAAATGATGAATGAAAAGATTAGATGTGACCAACAAACCAAGGTCATATATCAAGTAAATCTAAATGAAATGCAGCTGCAACGAAAATGGGATGGTAGAGAAATTATGGTTGAAATAAAAGTAGGCAGTATTAAATTAATTGGAAATGATATGGGGTACAACAAAAGTTACAAACAAAAGATATAGAAGATTAATTTGATGAAAAAATAGTGGAAAGAGCAGCGAAAAATAGCAAAAAAAAATAAAGATTCACTTATATATAAAACCTCAAGGAGAGTACAAGTTATTATGAATAAAATACAAAAGAGTCAACAAAATCATTAGAGAAAGAAAACAACAATCATAAACTGGAGCTCTTAGAATGGGAAAAATCAAGATTTAGTTTTTGTAGAAATGCGAAATTCAAGGACAAATTATAACGAAAGAAGGAAAAATGGTGAGATAACAACAGAAGGAGGAAATAAACAGGAAAGAAGAGAACAGAAAACAGGGGAAGGAAGAACAGGAACCAATGAAAAATATGAAATAAGGAAAAATACCAGAAAAAGAAAACATGACAACGAATATCCAGAAAGCAGGAAATGATTTGATAATGGACTACCTAAAACTATAACGAATAAAGTACTCAGAACAAAGGTGTCTCCGAAAAACTAGAAAACTAGCATGATTTTTCAAATATAAAAAAATAGAAGGCAGAAGGGAATGTAAACATTATAGAGCCATTACAAATCTAAGATGAACTAAATGCCAAATTTCTTCACTAATTTTATATTTGAGTATTTTACAGAATGACATCCAATTTCAATCAAAATCGACTTTGTAGTACTACAGAAAATCCGATTTATCTGAAATTTCGCAAAAACATCGAGGATCGATGACATAAAATAAATTTATGTCATTATCCCCACTGGGTTTATCGATCTAGTATCTATCAACATAAAATATCTGCATTAATGGGTATCAAACACCCCGCGGTTTGTTATGTTAAAAATTCATTTCCTAATTTTTGTTGTAGTTTCTATTACGGATTTTTTTCTATAATTCATTTTTGTTTAGTTATTTTCCTAATTATTCCGATAAATGTAAATTTTGAAGCTATTTCAGGTTAACAGAGATCAAATATTATTAATTTTCTAGAACCTACTCAAATCACTACTTTCTTACATATCTTTTTATAATCTTCAAACTTCAGCAAATCAATGACGATTGTGTATGCGCAAATAGACATTAGGTTAGATTGTATAATTGATTTTGGTAGAGCTATTTATGAGACACAAATTATCACGCTATAACCTAAAATTGATTTCGCTGGTGTGCATGAATTTTGATTATTACTGTAGCCGTGGGTTCATAACTTGTGATAAAGCACGTTATAAATACTAGTAAATTCGAAGGGAATTGCCCAGTTTAACCATAATTGCATTTTGAGAAACACAAAAAGTACATCGTGATAACCCAACATTCATATAGTTATCAAAATAGAAACTTTCATTGATATTTTAGGGAGAAAACACCAATAAAAGGATGTTTGTGAAAAAACAGGTGCATTTTGAAAAGCAACAATAAGCTTGTTTTAACAACCTCGACAAACAGGTAAAATGTAAAATGCATCTGCATGAAAACAAACAAAGCGATAATTAGCAGATATTTAGAAATAACAACAGATTAAATTATAAAAAAGGAAAAGAAATAAGGTGAATATTAGAAATGAAACAAAAAATAATAATCAATACTTCAAAGATGTGGGAGTATATATATAAGAGGAAAAAGAAAAAGGATTAGAAAAATTAAGAGTGGAACGGAATCACTACAATAAAGGAGATAATTTTTTGAGAATTATAGTCATATCAGACTTTTCTTCATCGCTCATAAATAATTTAAATAAAGTAGCAAATAAATATCAAATTTCAGTCAACATTGATCTTCTTCGTACTTTAAACTAGCCCTCAGTCCTCAGCCCTTTATTTTTTACGGGAATAAATATTGATAATGACAATCGATAAAAATACGCTAATTTTAGGTGCTCTGGGTAGTTCCTCTTGATTATGCAGTTTCACTGAAGAATTTGACCCCACCATTTGAGATAAGAACCTAACATGAGTTAAAGTAAATCTAATTAAAACTTTTTTTCTGTTGGTATCTATCATCATCTATCATGGAGAACCCGTACTTACGTAATAGGTTACTGTCAGACCGCTACCGAATAAAAACCACACCTTAGATTTCAAAAAACGATGGCATTTCCTTATTCTGAGCCATTCACTGTTTTTTTTCCTCGAAAACAATCTCTTTTATGGTATTCCATAAGTTTTCGTTTCGTAGCAGGACCTCTACCACGCTGTCTGGTCTAGCTGCGTACCTTATACTGATTTCTGTTATTGACTTAATGTTTAGATAAATTCCACAGTTAAAAAAATAGGTATTCTGTATCCTTAAAGGAGCGCATATGTCATCTTCACAAACCTAATCTAACCAAACGTAACTTAACGTAACTGAATGAGAAAATGGATGCGTTCCTTAGCCTGCTTAATAACATCAATATACAGTTTCAAATTCGAATGTAAATAAAAGTAGATTGAATAAAAAAAAGGACAGTAATTATTTTTGTATCTTTTCTTACTATATATTTTTGTCCTCGACAGCTAAATCTCCATTTTGTTAAAATAGGCCATTTAAATTACAATATGTCACTCAATTCAAAGATATAGTTCAAAAATCCTCAACGGAAATCAAGTAATGCATTTATTGGTAAAATCGGATGTACTAATATACTGACAATTGGCACCTCGACAAATGGACTTTACTACCTCGACAACGCTGAATTAACAGGTTTTATCATCATTACGATAATACCATTAGTTTAAATTTTTATAGCTCAATACAATTAAAACTAGAATCTTAACAGTACTTCCCAATTAATCATAAATGAATTTCTAGTTACGATCTGTTCACCTATGCATTTTCCGATAAGTCTCTGGAACGGAAAATCGAGTATGAAATTGAGCACATCATACCTTCTCCAATAACACAGGTGTAGTATCATTCATATTCGAACGCAAATTGTAATCGTATATCACGAAATGTAAATTTTCCAGAAATAAAAGATCTGTTTAAAATACGAGCATGTTTTATAAAAAACAACCCTATAATTTTTTTGTCCATGGTAGAGATTTACTACGATTCGCATGTTTGGAAGCGATTCAACCATATAATCATCATAAAATATAACTATAAAGATCAATTTTCGAAACAACTGTCGTTAAAAGTAATGGAAATTTTATTGTATCATATACGAATAGAAAACTTTCTTAATAATAAAGTTTCAAATGTTTTCTATGAAAAATATAGGTTCATAAATTTAAAAGTGTGTTTATGTCAACAAATTTTTGAGAAGCATATCATTCAAACTATGATGGAATATAATATTTTGATCCACAGGTGCTACAACTAGAAATATGAATCTATAAATAATTTGCAATGAAGTGTGTAAAAGGGTAATTATTGTTAATTTAAGTTAACTAGAGAAGGAAAACAATCTGCTAGAGAACACACTGCTTTCGAGGGATCAAAGTTCATGTTGCAAATCAACAAAATTATCGATGTTAGAAAGAAGAGAATCCAGCTAGATACTGTGATTATTAATATGTATCGTGGGGAATCAAGTGATAAAGAAAATATATTATGATGAAAAAGAACTAAATCAGCGAAAAAAAACTAATTAGTGTAGATTAATATCGATTTAATTAAGCATATTTCATATAATATACATAAAAGAACAGAACAGAACCGTGTCAAGCAACCTCTTTACTACAATGAATAATCCATCAAAATACTACTGGATATGTTTCATATAATATACTATCGTCTAGCATTATGAATGACTAAAAGCTTTTGAACGTGTCAAGCAACGTCTTTACTGCAATAAATCCATCAGAAAACTATTGGATTGGAGCAAAAAAGTTTTGATAAATACGGAGTTAATATTATCGATTTCCCCTCTTGCTTGGATCATTACTGCAAGTTTTCTTGGTATATTTGAAAAAAATTTTCTCATAACCACTTGTTCAGTACAATTCAATATTTCCGTTAGTCTAAATGACAGTTCATCTATACCTTTGATGGATGCTATAATACTCTAGCCAGCTGAGTCAACTTGTCCTATAAGTGTTAAAATTCAGGTTATCCCATCCAAATTATGATTATAATTTGGAACCTACGTTGTCAGCGATAGTTAGGACCAGGAGAGAGATAATTCTGCTTTCTTCCAGCTTCGGTGCACTATATCCAGAAACAAATTCTTACTATGGTACCGTACTCTATCTCGCATCTTAAGAATCGATTATCATTTTTCACTCTGTGGCGTCTTTGTCTTCCTTTGGTTTTTAGCAATCTTTCTATACCTGCCAGTGCTCTAGAAATCGTGAATTGAGAATCGTTATAGCAGCGTATCACTTCAACAAAAATTTCCACGTTGTACCAGCACATTATTGACGTGAAAGATTTTTCGTCTCACGTTAGGAATCAATAGTAGACTATTCTAGACAAAACCAGTAAATTTGAATACAACAGCATTTTTTTATTATTCGATTTAAAATTTTTGTGTTTTAACTCACAATTCAGATCAGAGTTGGAAGATATTAATCAGTATTGCATTCAAAAAGACCATTTTAACAGTTTACAAAATATGATACAATTTTGCGATGCGTTGTCACTATATTTGATTATTTTATTACTTGTTTTCTTTGCAACGCCTTTATTTAATATTACCTCGTAAATCCTAAGTAATTTCATCTTATTCCTCCAATCATTTCTAATCCCTATTTTTATCATTATATAATCATTTTATCACAGGTTCTTGAAGTTATAGATCTTTCACAAACAAGCCCTATCCATATAGCCTCCACTGAACATTTCCACTACAATCATCTCCAATTCCAACCACCTGCAGGATTCAAATAGGCACCCTAGTATCCAGTCTGTAATATGACTCCTACTATATTAGGTTACCACATTGTCATGTCATGGAGAGCAAGGAATAGCAGACCAACAGGCAAAAATTGTTTTTACATATACCCTCATCGATAAATTAATGATTTAAACTTTACCGTTGGTACTTCTTCAGATCAACACACCTTATGTCCCACTCAACTAAGTAATAGATGTCTGTCAAGACATGGTTATACCATGGCGAGAATCGATCACTCAGGACGCACCTATAAGTATCTAATGTCTTCTGTATCTAGACCCATTCGTACCAGCTGTAGTTCCAATTTAAATATCGAGCAAAATTTGGCTGAATGTCACAAATAACATCTTCACCAGTTTCAGCTTAAACCCAATCACAAAGACCTACTAGACGATTTAGAACAAATTACCAATCTATTTCAATTCCTTATAGATATGTACATTTTTCATAAATTTCAGAATAATTGCATGCTTATGCATGTGATAATATATTGTAACTGCGCCTGTGCAAGTCGCCATAGTAAGAAGAAATTGTATGTATAAAATCTCGATTGGAAATTAATCGACGATTCTGAGCAGATCCATAATTATAATATATACCATACCATACTATTACATCAATTATAAATATTATATACACTGTATACTCAATAATTACCACTACAGAAATAGAAAACACGTCATAAACAGACTTAAAATATTTGCAAATTTTTCGATATTACTGGTTCAATTATGTTTGAATGTCAATTACTCATTTTAGTAGTAATAGGAAGTTTTCTATGTATATTATGTGATTTTGAATATAAACTCCTCATAATCGCTTCGAATGTATTATTTAATAATATATCATCCAAAAATGTCACTCAAACTCCACCTCAAACCCTAATCTTTCATAAATCGGAATCATGTCAGATAGTGATTTGTAGATACCAACTTCCTTCATTAATATACTCAACTGGATTGTCTTCCTGAAACTGTTTCTAAATATTCGACGATGAGTTACATTCACAAGAGTCGAACTGTTCTACTTGTGGAATAAACAAGTCAGAGGAATAGACAAACTTCATTTAACTTTCTATAATTCGAAGGAAACCAAATAATTCCACACAAAAACTGGTGATAAACCAAATATACTCATTTAATTTACTGCTCTGCTATTTCACATATTAATTTATTGCTGTTTGATATAAACTTGAGGTGAGCAAAAACTTAATTTCAAGTAATATAATGATAAAATATGATCAAGAAGTATAGAGAATTACATAGTAAATAAGGTGATGAGCTTTAGAAAATCTCTCAAAACTTTCCTTTTATTCTAATTCACTCAGCAGCTCTTTATTGATGAATAAGAATTTGTGGTAGTAGTATTTTGATGTTTAGAAGTACATACATACAAACAACTAAATGGAGACACAAAAAAAAATGAAATCCAAATATAAAGTATACACAAGAAAACTACAATAAAGAACAAAAACCAAAATAAAAGTAGTTGACAGAGTAGAAGGTACTTTTCAGTAAATTATTGCGAAATGCAGGAAAAGATGTTATAGACTGAATAGGGAAGGGAAAGTCAATATTTTTAATAGTTTTAAGAAGACTCGACAGTGAGCCCTGGTGTTAGTGTCTCCACCTTTGAAGATAAGGAAGGATTTCGTATAACACCATCCATGCTCTTTCACAATAAAACAGTCTGTTAACAGGTTAACATACGAAAAAAGTGTTTTGGTGACAGTTCTTTATAGAATATATCTAAAAAAAATTGTGAAACAGAATAATAAACAGAGCCAAACATCGCTACAATAATTTTCATAATGAATCATTGATCGACTAAAAAATATACACGAAGATGTCAGATCTGACGATTGCGTGTGCTGCATTAATAATATAATAATAATGAATGGGTAACGATGAGGCTGATTCGCCTATAGGCTTGGGATCAGATAATCCATATGTTTTCCTTATGAATGGGATATAGTGGGGACAAACGCAATTACTAGGTTCTTACCAACCCATCAAAAAACCGTCCACCAACCCACTTAGGTATCGTTTATGAACTATTTCCGGAACGATCTTTTAGATACTTTATAGCAAGTACTGTAACAAGAGCCGTGCGTAGGTGGAGTTTCCGCAGAAAATATCATTTTAACGCTCCCAATAATCGTTCCAAGAACGACACAAACTAGCAGGTTGGAACAAAACCTATCATATGAAAATATGGCCTACACGACAAAGAAATATTTTGTTGAGGTGATAGATCTCAATAGTAAAAAGATTTTTTATTTAACGGGAGAAAAATCGCAAAGATGAGATAGAGAAATTTCGTTGGATAAAATCAGGGAGGTAAAAGAAGATATAATATTTGAAGCAAAACTTAACAGTCTAGAAAACCAGAACTGATAACTATTAATAACGTTTTTGAAAATTTTCTAGATATCAAGTTTGTTAGAAAGTTTGATTATCAAGAATTCAGTTGCAGCATGTTTCTGAAAATTCATTTCCTAGTCTCACATCTGGACTTTTTTTTATCAGAATTTGAGTTGTAAGAATATGGAGTTCCATTAGATCAATTCATAGAAGGAGTAGCGTTATTAGGGGACGTGGAACCCAAAGGTGCTGGCCGATTAACTATTGTCTTATGATAAAAAGGGTTCATCCTGTAACTAAAGTTGCCAAAAAAACATGATTCATGATAGACGTTTTGTGTTCTTTTCTTTCATTATTCCATATTACTTAATATTTGAAATAAGTTATGAAACCATGGGCTAATAATTTTCGTTTTCACTTTGACAATTATCGATCAAAATATGAGGTTATAAAATTTAGTAGGTATATACAAATAAAATAAATTTCACAATCCAATATTGTATTCTCCTTCAATCTCATTGTGGAATTTTTGGAACAGTTTCCTTCTACTTATTGAGAATACACATTCACGAGAATTGTTGTGAAACTGTGTTGAATGAATACTTCAGACCGAATATCTGTTGTCATCGCAATCCAGAGAAAGGGGTTATCAAAGTTTCGAATTCCTAACCTTCAACTTCCCCGTCTCCTGGACTTATTTAAGGCTCTTTCAACAAATTCACTCTTGGAATACTGATAAACCAAGCGATGTATCTCCAGAAAACTTGTTTGTAAATTACGATAGATGAAGTTTATCAAGATGTGCTGCTGTCTGACTTTGTTGGTAATACTTTCATGAGGTTACTTGGAACAGAAAATATGTCTTTTGTTTCTCTAAATTGGATTAATTCTATTGTTTGTTATACCTTGTAAGAAAAGAGATAAAATTAGATATTATTCTGATTGTACGTTTCAATTTTCATGCTTTTGTTCTACTACTCATGAAATTTCAATGGATATATTCGATTTTTCACTTCAAAGATTTTTACCAATAATTTTTTCCGTTGAATCGTATTGATTAAATTGAGATATTTTATCAACTTAAAACGTAAATATGGTTAATTCATTCATTGTGAGAATTTTCCTGCAGTTTATTCAATTAATTTACAGTGAAATTTAGAAATTATTTCCGTTCTCCGGAAAATAAATAACAAACAATAATAAATTTACTTTAACATATTCTAAAAGTTGAAGTATCTAAGCGGAAACAAGCTCTATTTATATACATAATTCATAATGATATTCCATTTCCATGTTAAACAAAAGAATCTACATCTCATCAAGTGTATTATTTCCGTTATTATGACTGACGTCATATTCCGTATTTCTCTCACTAACCATAAAATAGAATCGAAGATAAATGTACGAGAAAATTATTTATTTCCTTTAACGAATGTGAATGATCCCAACGTTCGAAAAATTTTTGGGGACTGATTCGTATTGATGGATAAAAGTTTCATCCTAGTAACATGTGCAATTTTTATTTGTTTTGTCCTTCCAAAACCGTGACATTTTTCCACGTAATACCATGGCTTTGTTTAACTCCATCGACTAATCTTTATAAAAGTCTGGCGGTGCATTTTATTCGATGCAGAATTGATTTGTGACTAGAAGTTGGTTTGGAGGAAGAAAATAAAAGTATTGAAAGTAGATTTTACTCGTATATATGAGGGAGAGACAAATGTAATGTTTTTGGAAAAATCAGACAAATGTTCGACCAAAAATGAAACAGTAAGTAGAGTTTATCAACGCTATTAATATCATACGAATATAGAATATAGACTTTAAAATGAGAAAAAACTTGTCTGTCAAACGTATTGCCTGTCGCATCCTTCCAATGATATCATCTCTTATTGTGAGTCTATTGGTGTGAACGAGATCTTTTATTCGGCTCCACAAATAAAAATCTAAGCAAGTTAGGTCTGGACATCTGACTGGTTGAATAAATATCGACTTGTCAGGGTACGTTTGATCGAAAAATTATCGAACATAATATGCTGCGAGCAGCCATCATGTTGTAATAACGTCACGACGAAAGGCTAAGAGTATGTCTTCAAAAAGAAATGACGTTTCGTTTTTTGAAAAGTCCAAATATCGTTCTCCTTCAACTGTCATATTCATATCAAATAGCCAAATTATTTACGGACCAACGACCTTGATGCTGGATCTCTTGCATACAACCGGAATTCGTTTCGGAGCAGTACTGTATATTCTGGTGATTTATTCTACCATTAATATGAAACGTAATCTCATCTGTCCAGTAGCTTTTTAGAATCATGTGTGTGTATCATATTCATATACTCTTTTTTGACAGATTTATAGATTTTAATATATATTTCATACTTTAATTCGATGAAAATCAAATATAACCTTTTATATGATTTGAAGATTCAACACTACCCATTTCATCGGCCTACTAAAAGTTTCAAGGAAAATTTTCGATGTTTTCACATTTCTTAAGATATCTCGAAACAAAGAAAAGATATCGATTTGCGGTTTCTTCTATTTTAATGTTAATTTATTTAACTCTTGAAAGATCTACTTGAACTGTTATGATTCTATTTAAATTTGTAAAGAGAGATCCCAACATCTCGAATATATAAAACAAGGCCCATCTCTTATTTCGAGAAATAGACTAAAACTTGTGAATTGAAAAACGGGTAAAATTTTCGATTATACAAAGTGCTACTTAATTAGGTAAGTTTTAAGAAATTCTGCTTCTCAATTTTACATTCTCAAATACGCCCTCTAGTGGTGGACCTAAGATTTCGAAAATAATTCCACATATTCCTCGATGCCACTTCGATCATATTTGTTTCCTCCGAAGTTTCCATATAATCAGTTCTTACTTGCCCACCCGGTACAAAAATGTGAAGAAAATTCTTAGAGGAACAATCGCCATTTGGGCTTATACGGTGGTGAAATGAGAACGCAGACAAAGTACAACGAACGAAGATTGATTGATTGATATATTTGATAGTACTACATACTTGTATAAGTCGTAAGGAATCAACAACCATTTACTCGGTACCCTAACTGGTAAATTGTTTAATGTAGTTCAAGCTTAATTAATTCTACTCTATTTGCTCTGTCATTTTTTTCCAATATATTCTTATAATTTATACCAGAGTGAACTTTCCATCGTTTTCTCATCATATCTGTTACATTCTCTGAAACTTATTTGAACAGATTTTAAATTTTCAGTGCCTTCACCAAACGGTTCAATTTATTAGAATGTTGATATCCGGAAATGAAACGAACATTATTAAATGAAATTTTCCACAAAGTTTACTTTCAGTTAGAGATTTTGATTCGAATATTTGCCGCCGTGAATTTCATTAATCAGGCCACTCCCAGCACATTTTATCATGCGCCATTTTCTTAAATGTTGACTATTCGTTATATAACTTTTAATCAAATTTTCCCAACAACTAACTTAATGGGAAATATGTTTTTTTGTAATATCAATTATTGATTTTTAATATTAACTGAAAAAATGAGAATTCAGAATATTCTTCCTCACATAAAGTCGTTTTTCATGTTTACAGACGGCGCATCCTGGCAATGAGAATGGTTTTGTCACCAAATGTATTTCTTCGGATTTTTAGGGATCAAATTTTATTATTATTGGTAATCCTAGAAATTATTAATGAACCATATAACATCTCATTTCAAATTCATTTCGACAATCTACAACTTGATAAGTAATATATAGTTATACCTCAGATACCGAGATCAAAGTTTAGAAAGAGAATCTATATTTATGATCTCATCAAAATCAGCTCGGATGTTATATTTATATAAATTGGTTCGGTGAAATTGGCGCGGTCGATCGGAGTTCTCAGCTACCTTTTGTTCGTCTCCTGCTGTAAATTTCATAAAAGCAGAATGCGACGGTTCATATGAACGCCAGAACTAAATGTTATATTTTTTATTACGTTCGTATTTTATGTATCAGTAAAAATTAGATGTTATGTTTACTATATTGGTCAAGAAAGTGTTTTCACAAGTTGGAGGATAAACGCTTATTTTGTGGTTATCTCAAAATAATAAGGATTGAGTTTTTTTATTTCCAAAGCTTTCTTAATTTATGATTTGTTTCTCAATTCGTATTTTTCTGCTAAATACCTCTGTAGTTTTACTATATTTCAAAAACAGTACACGTGTTCCGAAATTATTCTTCACATCCTTATTTCCGTTTCCTGTATTAGTTCTGAAGATAAGTTTTTGGAATCGCCTTCAATTCTCTCGTTTTCGTCATTTTTCTCTCTTGGCGAGAGTAAAAACTGATGATGTTATTATTAGTGCATAAAATGTATCCTCATCAAACAACAGTCACAAACAGGGAAGTAACTCTTATCAGAAGTGTGATACGCTTGCACTTTCACCAAAACTCAATACGCCTCTTCCTGTAGCAAATTCTAAGACAATAACAAGACAATGACTTTTTATTTAACATTATTTTTACAAACGCCACCTGGCACCGGCTGTGTTGCCACTTATTGCTCAATGAAGCTGTCCCGTTTATTATCTGTATTTTTTACTGGCAGCCAAGTGAATCAGATGAACATATTACCAAATTCGTGGTTGTTCATACTTTACCGATACTTGGTATATATTTTAACCCCTTGAAGCTCATTCCTGTAGCCCAACAGCCTCGTAAACCAATTAACATTGTCTCCACTTAAGAAACAAAATGTTCTCATTGTTGTTTTCTTTCTGAATCAAAGCCCATTCATTACCAATCGTTGATTCTTTGATGTAGTCTTTTTTGGTTAAGGTCTGACCTTTTGAAGTATACTGATGTAGCCTTATAAAAACAGTTAACATTGTCTACACTTAAGAAACAGAATGTTCTCATTGTTGTTTTCTTTCAGGATCAAAGCCTCTTTATTACCAATCCTTGATTTATTGATGTAGTCTTCTTTGGTGATAGTCTGACCTTTTGAAACATATCTCTGTAGCCTAATAGCCTCATTAAAACAGTTAACATTGTCTACACTTAAGAAACAGAATGTTCTCATTGTTGTTTTCTTTCAGGATCAAAGCCTCTTTATTACCAATCCTTGATTTATTGATGTAGTCTTCTTTGGTGATAGTCTGACCTTTTGAAACATATCTCTGTAGCCTAATAGCCTCATTAAAACAGTTAACATTGTCTACACTTAAGAAACAGAATGTTCTCATTGTTGTTTTCTTTCTGAATCAAAGCATCTTTATTACCAATCGTTGATTTATTGATGTAGTCTTCTTTGGTGATAGTCTGACCTTTTGAAATATATCTCTGTAGCCTAACAGCCTCATAAAAACAGTTAACATTGTCTACACTTAAGAAACAGAATGTTCTCATTGTTGTTTTCTTTCAGGATCAAAGCCTCTTTATTACTAATCCTTGATTTATTAATGTAGACTCTTTTGGTGATAGTCTGACCTTTTGAAACATATCTCTGTAGCCTAATAGCCTCATAAAAACAGTTAACATTGTCTACACTTAAGAAACAGAATGTTCTCATTGTTGTTTTCTTTCTGAATCAAAGCCTTTTCATTACCAATCCTTGATTTATTGATGTAGTCTTTTTTGGTGATAGTCTGACCGTTTGAAGCATATTTCTATAGCCCAATAGCCTCATAAAAACAGTTAACATTGTCTCCACTTAAGAAACAAAATGTTCTCATTGTTGTTTTCTTTCTGAATCAAAGCCTCTTTATTACCAATCGTTGATTTATTGATGTAGTGTTTTTTTGTGATAGTATGACCTCTTGACGCTTATTCCTTTAGCTTAACAGCCTCATAAACCAGTTAACATTGTCTACTTTCAAGAAACAAATGAGTTAGTAAAAATACACGGAGGTCGGCAGAGTCGAAAGTTTACTAAAATATGAGTGGCTGTGAAACGATTCGAAAAGCCGTATCTACTACGCTTATCTGTTATATTATTATTAAAAAGCAATATCCGAGGGAATTTCCTATCAAAATTAAATAAAACCGTCAACTGTTTTTCTTTGACGGTATTTTTAGTAGGAATAGTGTAATTATTGAAAGGTCACGATATCTTCCGCTAGGTTGTTGGATAATTCATCTAATCTACTGCTATAAAATGAAAATAGGACCGTAACCATTGATTTTCGGATTAGTTCACCATAATTAATAGGTAAGTGTAAATGCACGAAACCGCTAGATGACCTTATCCTTTATTAGTATCCTCAATACTACTGGTGGTTGTGTAGACGAAGCCATGTGTGACGTTTAGTTCAAATACAAACATAGTATCGAAAAAATATTTTTCTACGGGCTTTTATGAAATGAAAACTTATGAAAATGAAGGTTCTGTATTTACGCAAACTAAGAATGTATTTTTCTCAGTGTAAACAAAACCAACCGACGTAATAGATTTACGGAAGTGTTAGAACTTCCCTCGGACCTAAGTGTATTGGGAAAGCTTCAAGATTCATTACAGGATTAAATAAATATTGCCTCATAGGAGTGGTTTGTAAGAATGGCAGTCGGTTGTGTAATCGTGGCTTACGTGACCGCTAGTAGACGTAGTTGGGGAGAAATAAATTTCTTGATATATGTCACATTCACGTGTACAACGATTGATGATTGATTCTTGAGAATAGGAAAATCGACAATATTATGTGAATTCATCAGATTTTGTCATTTCCGTTTTAAGTTTATGGATTACAAAAGCTAAATAACGCTTCCGTTCCAGTAAAATTTCAGTTCGCGCTCCACTAATTAAGCAACAACTTTTTTCTAGACATGAGCCATTGTCACTTCAAAATATTCAACCAAAGAACACTATACTACCTGATTACGATAAAAAATACTTAATTACTGTATAGATAAGACACCAAATCCTTGTCCTAATACAGAAGCAAAGAATTTCGTTGAAATATATACTTCAGGATAACATATACACTACGTTTCCAGTAACCTATTGTGCCTCCTAGTCTTTCCAAACCGCTGGGGATACTCAGTGATCTATGAATCCAAATTCTTTCAGAGAGTTTCCTATGTGGGATGGTTCTAGCTGCCAAAGATATTTCGTCGTCTTTCACACTTCGAGAGAATGTCCTCTACTTAGTAGAATCTACAAGTTGCTTCTTTTGCTAAACATAGCGTTCAGGTATCTATTAAGGTAATAATATACCGAAAGGTGCACTGTTAATATTCGTGAATGATTCTTATTTAGATTGATATGCCTTTTTTCCCTATCTCAATTGTCATGTAACCAATTTCACAGAAGTGTTTAGGTCCTATAGTCCTAAGTGGCTATAGTAGCAGATCGATAAGTGGGACTAGATTGAAATTTGTAACTGTTAGTGCATAGTGTTTGATTCAAGAAAAAAATCGATAAAGGTGTTATATCACATTTTGTGAATGAATAAGATAGAGCGACATGCTCTGTATGGATTAAACCACTAATTCTGCTATTTTTTGACATATCTAATATTTGAAGAGATATTTACTTGACAGAATATCTATGTCCACATTTACTATCAACTATGTTTAATGGATAGGGGTGTTAAGTCAAAAATTTGTCGAAGTAAATAATGTATCCAATAACTATTGGTTTTATTTTTTGTTCAGAGTTCGATAAATATTGGATTATTGATATTTTGTAATGGAAGACATATTGAAGTTATTACAAAAATAGAATCCAAGATTCTACTTTAATCTCTTCAATTAACTTTTAGTCAGAGTGACTTACTAGTGACATAATTTTTTTACTATAACATGCAGTATTTATTTCATAATGTCAAGATTGTTAATTTTTTTATTTGCATCTTCGGCTTCGAAGCAAATTTTGCTTTTACGGACAGATCTTTTAATGTGTCATCTTAGGCTTCGCTTGAACTTATTTCTTTATTTTCATTGATCGAATTTTTGGAAATGATTAAAAATTTGTGACGGGATTTTTATCATGCATTGTCAGAACTCATAACTAACAGGCATCCGTCACTAAGATGATAATTGAAAACTTTGGTCCGTGTGTGTGTGCTGTATACTATTATTCCGGCCGAAAGTAAGTACGCATCTTTTGCACCTATTTCGAGGTGGAAAGTTGAAGATATTTGCACTTTGGAAAACAGTATATAAAAATATCTGCTATAAGTTTTCTAATTTGTGATAAATTGCGATAATATAAACCATTCGATATAATTTATTTCTATTAAAAACGAAAATTTTCCCATTAATTCATGAAGTATATGCCCGCGAGCATTGTTGATTTCCAGTGGGTTTGTACAAATACAACCTTCCGCTTGGTTTCCCACAACAATATTTTCACTCGTAGTTTACACCACATATTACATTTACTGGGCCCAATGTACCTCAAACTCTGCGTGTCAAAATGTTCAAAATGTAATTTTCTAATCGATTAGCAGTGTAATCACTCGAAACCTAATATTTCGATCTTTCAGTTCTGTTGATAGTGCTCGATGGGGAATAGTGAGAACGGTGGAACAAGCAACAAGCACGTACAATCAATTTTAGTGTCAGAAATTCTCGATGGTATTGAATTAAATAGAGAGTTGATGGAAAGGATGTTCCAAATTGGTAAATTAAATATTTGGTTCTTATATAATTATCATAGTTTTCTTTGATTTTCTATGAAAATTAGTTGCTGTAAAAACGTCAATATTAGTTTACTAATTTTGAAACTATAACTTTTGGTCGGATAAACAAGTGGTATCAGAAGGACTAAGCACGTAGTTATTCAAGATTCTGATACCTAGACATTGCAAAATATTGAAAACATCATAGATTTGTACAGGAATAAGATGAAATTATAGGAAAACTCCATTCACCGATGACATGCTTAACAAAAATGAAGGAGAAAATGGAATAATTTAGACATCAAATAACCAGAGTAGTAATGGAAACGAAGCAGAAAGAAGTAAGGGGGTATGAGAAGAATTAGAAGTCTGATGTGGAAAGATGTACTAAATGTTGTATCACGAAGAGTTTGTTACCAAACTCTACCGATAATTTTGTGAGCACTGATTGCTATTAATCCGAAGGTGTTGTTGGTTTTTTGATCCTCATATTGTTATAATCATACTTATTCTGATTCACCTATTCATTCTCGAACAAAGTATAAGAAAAATTGTTTATCTACAATTGTCAAAAAATCTATTGAGCAATCTAACAAATTGTCAAAATCAGCTAACGCCCATTTACAAAATACCTACTGTGGGGTAAGCAATCATATGAAAAGAGCTTCAGTCAAAATTCTGCTCATTCTCTACAAGTTTCGGATAGAGCTACGCTTCCGGGAAGATATTTCGCACTTCTTTCAGTAGCAGCTCTTTAATAAGCAATTTCGTAATAAAACTGTGAATAATAATGTTTAAAATCGAACAAATAATTTCACACACTACATAAAAACTTACGGCAAAAGCATTTGTTCACGGTTATTTTGACAATTTGTTAGATTGCTGAATTATTCAATTATAATGTCAAAAACCACCTCAAAGTTGAATCGTAATCCAATATTTTGACGCAGTAGGTGATCTGTTCTGAGTATGAAATTTGTTTTTACAAAAATTCACTATGCATTGCATTTTATGAAGACGAAATCTATAACACTTCACCACTACCATAATGGAGTTAGTACAAGAATTTAATGGATTGGTAGTGGAGCGAAAGAAGCTGAAACTGTTTAACACATGTATTTTATTAAATTAAACAAAAATTACAAGACAAAAAAGTCAAGACTTCTACAACGAAGGGATTCATTCCATCAAAATTCATCAAGTTGATTCTATCCTGGGTTTAATGGGAGTCTACCGCTCGAACGAGACACATTTAAAGAAGGTGGAAGATATAGAAGATCAATACGTAACACTCAAAGTCAATAAGCATGCCATCAAAATCGTCTACGATGTATGACGAATTTAACGATATTCTTGGAAAATATACTAACTGCGATCCATCTTAAATTGAATTCTACACTCATATCAATTTGTTTGAGAGAGGGAAATACCATAACAGCTGTAGAAAAATTATGAGTGTAGAAATCAACCGCAGTTGTTAAAGGTTATATCGACATAACATAAATAACAAATTGAAAGGAAAATTTTTGGAAAACAAAGTATTAACAACAATGAATAATGAGACAATTACCACAATAAATACTACTTTTAATGTGATGGGTACCGAAAAACTCACTTATAGGCGATCCGGAGTTGACAAGAAACTTGGACAGCTTAGAGGATAGAAGGAAGGTCACCGACTTGACTCTACTTTTTCCATACTACTACGGCAAATGCTCTTGCAAGTTGTCTAATATAATTTCGTCTAGAGCAGTTTTTGCAAGACCCAGTTGAGGCAGACGTGACTTATGAACACTGAGTTCGCCTGGAGACGCTCAATTTATGACACCCATTTCTTTGGAGAAGTGCAAACCTATGGAATGAGCTACCAAGGAACGCTTTTTTCTAACACTGCACAAAGATCTTGTAACTTTTAATGAGTAAAGTGATATCAATATTTATTATCATTTTGAGAAAAAATTGATAATACATTGTGTTTCCGATAGTTACTACCTCAATATTACTCGTACCCCACCATAGATATGCAATATTTTCGTTTATAATTCATAGTAGTAATCTCAAAGTAGATCCTAAACAAGTTGTGATTCCAACAGAACATTGTATATCGTAGATCAAAGTGAAACTGCAAATGTACATCATCTATTTATATTTTCATATAATATATTCAAAAAGCATCCATTAAAAGGAATATATTCTACAAATTTCAATACATATGGTCAATATCTATGAAGTATAAATAAAGAATCTATTATTTGAGCCTGGACTAACAGTGTGCCTTCGGCAACAAGTATTGTTATATCCATGATTAATCAAAGTATAATACCTGGTTCAATAGATTTCATTATATATGATTAATATACAAGAGCTTGTACCGTATTGTTTCGATTAAACAAAAACTATTATTCTGCTGTGTTGTTGTTATGTAGATTTCGCTTTTAATATACAAACAGAATGATTATATGGAAATAAAAATGATGTTTCACCGATTTATGTAACATTCAAAAGTAAGCTGGTCATTCGCATTTTGTCGGCGATCTAAAACAAATTTCAACTTTCAAATGTCAATAGGAATGTATTAAATTAATTAATTTTTCTTACTAGAAGTTTTTGTTTGATATTATTCTTATTTTGATATTCATGATGAAGGTGATTTATTGATCAATGTTAATACACAAACTGTTAATATCAATATTATATTTTGATAAAGACTTCGGAAAATTTGGGACGTAAAATTTTTATCTATCTTTTAAAAATAATTGAAAAAACTAATTTTGGAACAAAAGGGACCTAAATTCAAGAACATTTAGAAACATAAACAAATATTATATTGGGAAAACAAGACAAATTTTATGGAGACCATATATGAAATGGGGGAAAGAGTTTTCTTAAAACCTGATAGAATCTTCATGGACTATATTCTCATTTCAGGTCAATTTCGAAATTCGTTTGGCAGATCTCAGTATTATTTTTTTTTCAACGAATTTTATACTCTGTTGTTTGGTTTTTTATTTCAAAACTCATTTATCAGATCTCGTTTTTTTCGAAAATAGGAAATTCTGCATCCAAAAGTTTCTTCACGAACTTCATTCATAGAATGGATGTATCATTTTCATTGTCATTTATTTGGCATACTTGAATGTTGTTTTTCTTTTTCAAACGGATTCCATATTCTGTTTCCTGGTTCTCATGTGAAAATCCTATTATAAGTTCTTTTTTTTTGGAGCTATTCTCAAAAAGAGATTCTGTATACAAGTGGATTTTATCTCTTTTGAGTAATTAGTGCCTCCATTTTTATTTCAGATCAATTTAAAAATTTATACGGTCGATTCAAATATTAGTTTTTATCTTTTGAACTGAATTTTATAATCCTTTCCTTGTTTTAAGCCAAAATTTTACTTATTACTTCTTGTTTACCTCTTAAAACTCTAAGAGATTCTAAATTCAAAAGAATATTCACGAAAGTAGTTTGTGATATTAGTTGCTTCGTTTCAGGCCAATTTTAAAATTCATTTGGAGGTTTCGAATTCGAATTTTATACTTTTATACGTCTATTCACAAGACCCTATCACTTGAATTATGAACAACGTTTTTATTAAAGAATAGGAATATAACGCACGTAAGCTTAGCTTTCAGGTACAAATTGAATACAGAATCTAATAAAAAGTAACGTTTACAGCTAAAAACTTCATTTTTTGGTACATAACCCAAAATAAAATAGAGGAATTCTTATTCTACTACGTTGGTTTTGTTATTTTTGAATAAGTTCTCTTTAACTACCTACTTATAGTAATATTGCAAATACCAATTCTACTTATACCAAAATAGATTTCTTTTTAATTTCTTATGGTTTGTGCTCGTCCTTGTGCTTCTATTCCGTTCTATATTTAAACTACCATAATTTTTCCATTTCGCAATCCAAGTGATCAATATAATCTTTATCAATTATTGATGATTGCCTTCTCAATTTTTATATTCCAATTAATACAAAAGTCACGTTACGTCGTTTCGAATACATTTTAATTAAATTTTCCTCAATACAGCTGTGAAATTCCTTCTGCTGCATCATTTAACAGACGCCTATAAAATCGTTTACGACAAATCGTCAAGATCACGTTTTTATATTTCCTACAATTTCTTCAATTATAATGAAGTGCTTTTTAAATTCAAAGTTATTTATTTTTATTTTTCAATAATTACTATTTCTCACGAAAATTCGATATTTAATTTAAAAGGACGAATTCAAATCATGAATAATTAATTGATCCTGAAATAAGATCTTTGATGAATTTATAAAGAATAAATTAGAATGCACACATTGTCTAGAAAAAAGAAGAGAGATTGAAATAACCTGGAAATGCGATCATAAAATTTATGTGTATAGAATTTGATTTCATTATTCAATATACTTGTCAATGTAATGATTTTAGCAGTCATATAAATTTTATATATCGTTGTTATGGTACGATTTATCTTGAAAGTTAAAATAGGCTTGATTTTAGGCGATAGAGTCTCCGTCAGCGCAAATTTCCTATATAACGAGCAACCTGGAGCTAGATCTAGAGAATATGGGATGCGAAAGCGATTCAAAACCCAATTTATACAAATTTCCACTCATCTTCAACGATTTGTGACAAGGTGATTAGATCCATTTTGGTGGACGGCTGTATTCATAACTATTTGTACTTCGGATGCTACAGCCCTAAATAAATCAAATGATGTGATGTGCAACCATGTTCGCGGCACCTCCAGCGAAAATATTCAAATATTCTCTTTCTTCCAATAAACCTTTTTCTTCTATTTTGGATCTATCTTCATGTGGTCATGATTTTGTAAAATTTCCTCTTCACACTTCATGATGGATCTCTACGCCATTCTCAACTTTTCACATAGCAGTTACATTAGTCACATTATTCCTAATATTTGCAACATTCAAAGTTAGGTACACATATCAAATGTCTCTAGTCTCCGCTTGCAATAAGCGTTGAGGATCCAAGGTTTAACGCCATTCAAGAGAACTGATAATATCACTGGAGCATTCGTGACTACAAGGAAGCTTCTTGATTTTCATGAAGGTTGTTCACTCAATTTGTAGTGAGTGAATATCCAGTGAATTCAGTTTCGTTGTCGGGGCAAAACAGTTAAATAGATGCTCAGTAAAACAAAATAAAAATGAACGTGCAGCTTGTAAAAAAATGAAGACTAGGCAACGTATCAAGCTAGGTTCAATAAAGCGCCCAATACTATATTTTCCATAACGAGGATGGATTGATATCTAGTTAGCTTAGACCAGTTCCATAGCAATGAACAATAACTTATTGGAAGTGTCAGTGTGAAGTTTGACAACAAAAAAGTAAACCAGAGTTACGCAATAGATTAAAAGGAAAAATATGTCCACCGAAATAATGAAAATCGAAAAATTGGAGTATCGAGCCATCATCAAGTACCTGTACTTAAAAGAGTTAAGTGATAAGCAGATATACGAAGATATGCTTAATACCCTTGGTAATCAGTGTCCTTCGTATGCGATGAAAAATTGGACTGCAACCTTCAAAAGAAGTTAATTTTCGTTTGAAGAGGATGACACTCGGAAAGGCCAGTTTCTGTGTCACTCTCCGAAAATATCGATGCAGTTCATGACATGATTCTATCAGAACGTCGAATTGGACTAAAACGGATATCTGAGAAAAATTGCTGCAAAGTGGATCCCCTAATGTTGGAATGTTGACCTAAAGCTTACAAGGATAGAAACATCGCGTTCGATGTGTGCTCGATTTGAAAACAATGTAGACTTCTTAAACCGAATTGTTACTATGGATGAGGGTACATTTCTATGATCCAGAAACAAAGCAACAATCGATGGAATTGCGACACTCTGGTTTTCCAAGACCTAAGAAGAATCTGCTGGAGAAGTTCTTGCCTCAGGTTTTTGGGATTGTCATGTAGTAATCATGATCAGAACAGTAACTGGAGATTACTATTCAATACTATTACTGACCACTCTACGGGAAAAAATTAAAGAGAAAAGACACGGGAAGCTATCCAAACGTGTTCTGTTTTCGCAGGACAACGCCCCTGCAGAAAAATCTCATGTTGCCATCCAAAAAATTTGCGATTTAGGGTTTGAATTACTAGAACACCCCCCTTATTCACCAGATTTGGCTCAATCCGACTATCAGCTCTTTCCTCAACTGAGAAAAGATTAAAAGGACGTAAATTTTCTTCCAACTAGGAGGTAAGAAATGTGGGGAGGTCTGGCTTGCAGAGCAAGAAGAAACGTCTAGAGACGCTGCAGGTTCGCTGTAATAAATGTATCCAATTAAGAGGAGAATATTTTGAGTAATAAAATATTATTACATTGAAATTTTGTTTGATTCTATAGTAGGCCAAGAATTTTTCAATATATCTTTTTACATATGTTTCCTTTTTTTTTGTTCTTGGTACAACACTTGCTGCCATACCGCACCTTTAGTTATATAACTGTTTTGTGAATGTGTAACTTGAAGGCTCTGAAAATATGTTTTGATTTTATTGGTTCTTCTAAGGCTTTCAACGTAATTTTTCCATTTCATTAACCTTTTGTCGATTTCCCTAGTTTCACCAAGCCTAATCTAACCTTCTTTTTTCACTCAACACTAAGAATTTTTCAATATATTCTCGTAACCTGCAATTAAAAGAGCTTGAACTCAGCCAGAAGAACGCAAATTAAAACTATTATGAAAATTATAAAATATGCATATATATTGAGAAAAGTCATACTATAACCATGAAAGTTAAGAGGATTTTTTTTTATAAATTTATTAAATTTCAATATAGTCCACCTAATATCACTAAATTAAATTTCTCTTAGTATTTTATTAGTACCTTGCAGACTTTGACTTTGTTTGCATCGGTTTCTATTGATCAATTAATATTGTGTTGAAAAATTTGTGAATAAAATTTTGTGTCAATTGGAGCAAATCGTATTTTGAAATTGTCTATATTCATAGAATAAACGGACATTGAGAAGAAAATATAAACTCAGTTCACATGACTGCCATTTTGATTTTTCCACATTTGGAACACCATCTTCTTTATAAAATATTTCCTTCATATTTTCAAGTAGAATCGATTCGATTTGATATACTATAATTGTTGCATGAATGAACAGCTTTTCCAATTTTTGAAGTGTTTCAGAGGGTGGGAAGCTGTTGCAAAGAGAATAGTTTTTTGGTCATAAAGAGGACTCAAAGTTTCTGTGAAGCTGTCTTTGCTACATCGGCCACGTGACTATCCCAGGATATATTGCTTTCAACCTCAATACTCAACAAGCGAATTTCTGTTCATGGTGATATTTTATGCTCATATAGGACCAAATCCTTAGCTACAGTATTAGTTTTCTTTATAAAAATAGCAGCCTGCGTCTTAGCTTCATTGAACTCAATCAGATTGCTTCCACCCCATTCGAGTATATTTTCAAGATCGGTATTGATGGTAGTAATCTACGGATTTGGGTAATAGCCTAGTTTATTGGTGTAGTTGATTTGAACCACGACATTAGTGTGCTATCGTCGGCGAAGCTAAAGATCGGATTTGTAGTTTTGTCTAGAAGATCGTTGATGTACAGGAGAGAGAAAGTATATTTATCCCTGGGGAGCACCAGCGTTGACCTCAAGCTTTTCTGAGGTGTGTCCATCGACAGCGACTTAAATGGATCGGTCTTTGACATAGCCACTAAGCTGATAAGTGAGAAAGACAAACCATACTAACTCAATTTATTTAGAAGGCTTTCATGCCGAATACTATCAAATGCCTTCGATATGTCAAGTGCCATTGCTCTATATTTCTCTATAGCTTCAGTCCATACCTATCATTACGTATCATAGGCCAGGAGATCCCTGATTGATCTATGTTTACGAAAGCTGTATTGATTTGAATCAACAGTTGAAGCTGTTGCTTTGTAAATGAGGTATGGTATACAATTACTGTATTATTATTTATCTTGGGCACAAAAATACAAGATCTATTAATTAATACTTAGAACCACCGTAATAATGATTACTCTCAATTTCCAGTTCTCTATAAGACAATTGGATCTAAATACTTTGAGTGGATCAGTATTATAATATTGGGTAGATAAAAATAAATATTCTGTATAATTATCAGAACCTCGAATTATCCATTAAAAAGTTTATTGACTCACTTCGCTTTATCTTAGTTGTTTTCTTTTGAGTTTACCTGTAAAAGAGAGAAAAATATTAGAAAATTTTTAATACAAATACAACATAAAAGTAAACAAAAACTTCTTGCAAATATATTGTTATTGAAGACAATAAACACATAATAGATTCCTCGCTTTCTTCATTCATTTTCCAACTTTGTGAGAAATGTCTAAAAAATTGCACCAATTGCCCCAAAAGTCTCATGAAACACCTTTTGACATAAACTCAATAAATTCATGTTGAACTCCACCCAACAATTTTCATCAATTGCAAACCCGCCACTTGTATTCTCTCTAGTATAGGAATAAATTCTATATCAAACCAAGCAGCGCTGACAAATATATCTCGGCAAGACCAGATTTCGGATCCACGCACATACACCGAACACGAGGTTTCTTGAATATTAAACATCGGCAATGGTGGAGAATGGGGATGAATTTTATTATTATTATGTTTATGTTACTTCTTATGATTGAACAAGAATAACAAGTACTATTTAAATCATGTTAGATTATTTAAACTGTTTTATATCAGTTTATTGGGAAAGAAGGATCATTTGATAATGGGAGAAGTCTAGAACAAACTTAGATGTTTCCATAGATAAACTTAACTCCACGCTGGCCTCGGGATGAACACGTTACTAATGTCCAAGAACAATTTCCGATAATTTGCACAATTTGGTATGCAAGTTATCCGCGAACTATAACTTCGGGGTAGTTACTGTTCAGCTTATATGACCCTTTGGGAACGAGTTTAAATTTATTCGTGTGGCTTTCTTTCGAACAAAGGCAATACACGGTGGCTGGTAAAAGTAGAATGGAAATGTTACATAAGCAGGTGCTAAAACATTTATGGAATACGCGTTGGAAGCGAACTAAACATAGATGACTAAAAATGAATCAGGTAAGTTGAATTCCACCAATTGGTCCAGTGGTCAGAATTACACAATGTCTACTGCCTCCACTGCTTACTGCAAATATTAGTACGAAGTCATCTCACTGAATAAATAGTCAAATATTAGACTACATACTAACAGTATGTAATATGTATTTGCATTTGTCGTAACTTCTGTTGATTTTATTGTTTGTAATTAGACAAACAAGTTTTGAAAAGTGTGTATATAATAAAATATATATTTGGCGCAGTCAGTAGGATTATTAAAATTAAGAATACGAAAATGTACACCATGGTCATAATATTTTTTTTTGCATAAACGAGAAGCTCATTGTGAATGTCAAATTCGAGTAATGCATCTATCAATTGCTGCAATTGAAGGCAAATTGTTAGTAATTGCTCAAAATAAAATTATTGGAAGTTAATTGCAGTATTCCCATAAGAAATCTAAATCCAAAGCACATGCTACAAAACATATCTCTAAGTATCTGTTTTATAGAATCACTATTACCAAGATACCTCTTTGCTAATCATGGAGAAATTATTCTAATGCTTCTAGATATGAAGATAGGAAACGAAAAAAGAATATACCTGAAAACAATCAAGAGTGAAAATTCCTTTAGACAAAGTCCTCCAACTTATGAATTGACATAATGATAAGCATAAGAAATACTTCAAGAAACTATTTCTATGTTTGTCCACAAATGACGTTATCACCTTTTGAAAAATGAAACCGAGTTTCCAAAGGGAAGAAGATAAAGATTAACCTGGAACCGCTGCGAACGTTAATGCCAACCCAGCACACTAAACAAATTCATGATTATCATTCATTCTCTTAGTCTGTAATTTCTATTTCATTTGTCGTGAATTTTGTTGATTTTATTATAGTAAGTTGACAAGTTTCAACCAGTATACGGTAGGATTTCATTTATTATTGCTACATGATTGAAGATATTATTATTTAAAAAGATGTCTTTTGGGTGGATAATATTTCCTCAACATTAGGAAATTCCCAACCAAATTATTCAATTTCTCTGGTTAGTAGCGAACATTCCTACCAATTAAAATGAAAACACAAAAGTCATTGAGCAACCAGGGTAAAAACTGCGACCAGATCTAACCAGTGGAGTGATTCAACTACTTTTCTTAGTTGTTCTGCTTGATATATTCCATGCAATTGCGTGACTTTGTCCAGTATCTTAACCAGTTGAACTATTATTGCATATTACTGTGGCACAATACTACTAATGATTATTAACAGAACTAAACACCCTTCAGTGCGTCTAACGATAAGAAGTCAGGACATAGATCGGGTAGAAACTTAGGCATATCTCGAAATGCGAATTGGTACCAGGAATCAGAAATACGATTACGGAGCTTCATTTAATGACACGAAGAAACTATGTACCAGCAAAGATATTTCTTTACAACTTAAATTAAGACTAGTCAGGTGCTACATATTGTCTGCATATAAATTTAGACAAGTTTCTAATGTAATAGTAAAAATTTATTATTGTAATTAATGAAATATGTTTCTATTGAAAAACATAATGATGGGAAATAAATACTTTCTATAACTTCACTGGAAGAATGTGTATCTCGCAATGGCATAGAAAAATAAAGCCAAGGGTATAATTGTTCACACATTCCCTAGACGCAATTTTAAGGATACGTTACCATTAGTTGAAGTACTGTTTTATCTTTCCAGAAAGTTCACTCAACGGCAGTATAATGACAAGCTGGATAAACATCAAATTAACGAAACAGTAGTTTTCTCTTTATAATTACAAAAGTATAAACAGAATATAAAACTATAAAATTTGTAGTAGAAATTTATTCATAAGACTATAAAATATAAAATATAAAACAATTATCGATATATATTTTCTCAAATCTGTGATTCCACATTTCCATTTTTAGTTCGACTTTCTTATCATTTTTTGAAGGAAAATCTCGATGTTTAATTTATTAATGTTGAACATAATGCTAAAAGGTGAATGTTCAGTGACTTTCAAGAATTACCTTCGACTTTCAACTTACATTACTTTTCCTGTTTTCCAGCAATATAAAATTAACTCAATAATATAAAGGGAAAAAAGTCTTTTAAAAAAAATTTGACGACAAAGGAAAAACAGAGGGAATATTATATAAATACAGTTTTATCAATTTAGATACGATAAATTTTCACTCGTTATGATATAAGACGATTTAAGAAATGGTATCGATGTCTGATGAAAAATTTTTTTTCGATATCAATAAAATGTTAACTTATACTACAAATTATAGCAAAAGAAAAGTTGATCTCATTTTTCTTCACAATAAACCCGAAATTTCCTCTCTGTAGAACTCTAACTAATATTATTATTAGTCATATAGTGTAAAGCATTGGAAATTAGATAAATTTTACATTTCTGGTACTAAGATCATCTATATAATAGTAGTGACTAGAAAGTGCGTAGTTTGAATTCATTTCAAAGACAATCCAGGACATTGAAAATGACAAACAATCTAGGACATTGAAAATGACAAAAGGTTTAATAAGGATAATTCAGTTTAGTATAAAGTATAACATTATATGTATTATAATTATTATTATAAAGCCAAATTATTTTTTAAGCAACTAATTTATTTCAGATCCAAATGTAATTATATTATAAATTAAATCATTTCCAATAAAAAATATTCTCCTCGATCAGTTTTGGAAAGATCTATATTATTAATAAAATTGTGAACTTAGTTTCGATAACCTAACCTTACCTAACCTGACCGAACCTAATGTAACCTAATCTAACCTAACCTAAAGGATTATCCAATTTACAAGAAGAAAAAATGTGAAGGAATATCCAAGTCAGATGATAGAGGGCCTCTCCAGTATAGTTTTTTCATGAAATAGTACATTTATTTAGGTCTGTAATCCTCCCCGACTAATAAATCCTGTGGAATGTTGAAATTTTTGGTGAATGCGCTAATCATTTTCAAAAATCGAGACGATGAAAATAAGATTTTCATTAGTGCGCGAACAAGAACTTAATCGCGGAAAGTGATTATGCAAGTGATTGAAAATAGTACTTTCATGAAATACATTTATTTAGGTGAAATGCTGGAATTTTTGATGAATGCGCTATTAATTCTTTGAAATCGAGACGAATCTGTGGTGTTTTCATTAGTGCGACAAAAAAGAACTCGAATCTCGAAATTTAGATATAGATTAATGATAATTTCTTGATATAGCATAAGGAAAAATCAATGAGTGCCAAGAAAATAAATCGTTAACTGCAGTTAACGATTTTTAAAAAATACGACCAGACCTATTATAGAGAAACTTAATTTTATGAATGATCCGCCTCATAATCACAGCTAAAGAACAGAAGATGAAACTCTAGTAAGAAATCGGATCATTGGGTGATGATAACGACTAACTGAAAATTTGCCGATGTGTCAGTATTACTCTAGCCTAAAGGTTACAGTGAAGTAAACCCTAATGGAAGTTTAATCTAATGGAAATAAACGAGATAATTATCAAATTAGTGCGAACCTAAAAGAAATGCCCATTTTACTTGGCGAGAAACCAAGATGATTAGTTTCTTTCAAGATATTAACTTGGAAAAATGAGCAGATTTGGAAAATTGCTACATACTTGAATCTACTAATTATTGCAAATCATTAGATAAGTGTTTGTTATTAACAAGATTATATCTACTGCTACGTGTCGTGATGTTAAAATTGTACATCATATTGAGTTTATTCAAAACAATTTTTGTCGCAATTAGTTACAATTATATTCACCGTATTCGCTAATGAAGTTGAAATTCACAAAGTTGTTGAATAATAATTTTTTAATAAAGATCTATTTTATGCTTTTATGACGAGTACATTATTGAGTACTACTCAAAATCACTCCATTTTTGATCTAGGTTTTTTGTAAAAAGATAAAGAGAATTTAAATCTATTTCATTCTAGATTTGTTGATTCTTTTACAACCTTGATGACAAAAAGTACAGATGAGCCTCTATCATTTTTTAATTAACTTACTTCTCTACTTGTCTCATTAGTATCTATGCAAAAAGCAAGCATAAATCTGCTAAATCGGTACAATGCTTCCAAATTCAACACCTAACAAGCGAATTTCTGGTGATGGTGATATTTTATGCCCAGGCAGGATCGTAGTGCCAGCTTTCTTTGCAGAAACTGTACCCTAGGTTTCCAGAATGTTTTTAAGATCGGTATTGATGGCAGTGATCTGTTGCCGCCTACGGTAACGCGTTAGTCGCGTTTATTGGGACAACAGATTTGAATAACGACCCTAGTTGGCTACCGTCGGTGGAGCTATAGATCGGATTTGCAGTTTCGTCGAGTTGATGTTGATGCTGGGGAACACCAGCGTTCATCTCAAACATTTCTGAGGTGTGTTCATCGATAGAGACTTGGATGGATCGGTATTTGAGAAAGCTACTAACCCAGTCGATGAGTGAGGACGACAAACCGTACGATCCCAAATTATTTAGAAGCTTGTGATGCTAAATCTAGTCGAAATTCTTTGATATGTCCAGTGCATTTTCAGTCCATACGTTGGTGACATAAGCCAGGAGGTCCTCGGTGGATCTATGCTCATGAAATTCGTATTGACGGTCGCTGATGATGTTACCAGACTCAAGATATTTTAAGACTTGCTGGTTAAAGACTATCTCTATGACTTTGGTAATTGCTGGGACTAAAGCAATCGACTGGTTAGGTTAAAAACGGAAGAATTCTTCTTCATTTCATATTAAGAGTGAATTCATAATTTTAATCTTCTATAAAGTATTTTTGGAGCAATGAAAGGAAGAACAAAATATCGATGAAATACTTTATGACGTTCACGTTATTAGGTCAAGGAGGATAATTATTTTAATAAGTTTATTAGTTTATATCTCTCTATTTAAATCGGGATTAGTGCCAATTTTCAGTTCAATACCTTTAGCTAGTTGATTCTTTTCCAAACTTGATGGCACAAAGTACGGAGCAACCATTTTCAACTTCAAATAAATTATTTCTCTACTTATTATGGTTAAATTTACAGGTACTACGACTGATTAATTCATATTGTTTCTTTCTTGTTACATTTTTTATCGCAAGCAATAAAAACCGGAGGACTTCCCTCACATCTCACAATAAAAGTTAAACATCTACTTGAACAGTTTTCAGAGATGTCACTGGTATAAAAATAAAAATATTGATGGAATATTTTGCTCAAAGTTCACTTTAGTAGGTAAGAATAATGATGTTAATGTCTATTAGGATGTAAAGTCAAATTAAAAAAAAAGCGGAAATTTCATAATTAAAATCGATTATGATCGACCCACGTATTGACGACGTAAAAGGAACACCCCCGAAGTAGGTATTTTTCACTTCACTCTCTTGTTTAAGTTCTTTAATAGATCCATTTACACACCCTCCTGCTGTTAACAGCAGCCGCCTATGAATACGTCGCTGGTTTATATCTTACTCTGCCACAAAAATCAAGCTGCTACACCATTATTATACCCTTTCCTTTATCAGCCTGTGACTGACAGTTATTGAAAATATGGTTTAATATAAAGTTCTGCTGAAATACCATCGCCACCGGAAAGAAATATAAATGGTCCTATTCCAGTTTCTTTTAGCAAGCTTCGAAGGAAATGTATTCAATCCTAACATCAAAGTATTGATGAATAACTGACATATTTTTAACCTTTCCAAGTTATAATGGAAGTAAACATTGAATATATACAATTTTATTTCTAGAAGACTCTTTTAACTCGTTTTCCACTCAATTTGAATATTTTTTGTTCCATCACATCGATAATCCAACAAAAATAATGATGTTTAGTTCTCTAAAACCAATTGAAAGTAAATGGGGCTGGAAGTGATGAAATTAATACTTCAAGTTGATTATTTGATAACTACAATGTTAAAACCCTATTGAGACTGTCCTGCTTGACATGCCTGGTACCTCTCCCAAGAAAAAGCTTTGCTGAATTTATATTGATTACTTCATAAAACAGTTGTGATTGGAAATATATTGTTTTCATATCAAATTTTGAGGAAACAGTGAAAATCAATGTTTCCGTGAGATTTATTCACTTGAATTATCTCTGCAGAGAATCTCTAAAAATAACAAAAGACCACTTATGAAAGTATAATTAGGAAAAAGCTTCATCGAAAAATTGGGATTAATTCAATAGCCGTGTTCATATTTCATTTTTCCCAAACACAATACAGCGACAAAAAATTAATGGAAAGGTCTCAAAAAACAGTGAACCCGTGAAAGAGTATTTAGTTATTGAAAAAATGTATTTTCTCGTCATATTGCAAATAACATTATTGATTTCGCACGGATTGAAAAACATAATAACAAAACTTTATTTGAAAAATAAACTGAGAAACATTCGTACATACAGTTTTTAGTAGGGTAAATACATTGCATATACACTTTTCCATTGCAGTTATTTCAAAAATGGAGTGAGCTAATTTTTCTGAAATAAGAACTGTGTGGATAAAAATCTCCAATCCTTACAATGAAATGCAAAATTGAATCATAACAAGATTGTTTATTGATAATTTTCTGTACTGTATCAACAAATAGAAGGCGAAATATATAAACACGTATCATAGAAATCATTCTACATATGTTTTTCTGTCAAATATAATGATGATTGTTGTCAAGATATCAAAGTTTGGTGAATTGTTGAAATTTAGAGAAAAAAGATATCCTTAACGTGCTGCAAGCTTATGAGAGGCCGTAGGGGACTCTTCAATAATTTTGATTGACAGTGATCAAATAGCGCCAGTATCTTTCAATAATATGGATTTGGAGGCACACATTACTGACCAGAAACTGTAGACGGAGACTCAAAACCCGCAATTCTTTAGGAGAAGTGGTGGGCAAAGCCAAATCTCTGTTAAAGATATATAAAAATAAGCTCGGGGAGTACTTTACCTTTTTTCAAATCAAACTATTCGCTATGACGGAATGTGATCTTGTGATACAATAGAAACAAAATAATCTCAATCTACTCAGATAGCAGAGAGATAGAGACCAAAGCGCCAAAAATGGTACGGCTGGAGAGCGAAGAACTGGTGATCGCTGACAGTGAGAACTATCTCCTTGGGTGCCCAGTCACTCGGCAACTAGGTTGATTCTCTCGCCAATATGGGATCAACAAAACCACCAATAGGTCAAAAAGTCAGAAGTGCAGTCTGCTCGATAGTCAAACTCTCCGGAGATAGATGATAATATTTTGATGAGACAAACTAAATCACATATAAAAGAGCCTTCTGGCTGTTTTACCAATCAACGCCTTCAGTCCACTAGGCACAAAATATGACTTGTGATAAGGGGTTTCAACGTGATACGATCATCTAAGATGCCATCTCCAACTTATAGTCGTTACAGACAAAAAATTTGAAATTCCGCGGATTCATGAAGAGGGAAGAAACTGTAAATCACGTCATTGGTAAGTGCCCAGCTCTTACACGTGCGAGGCTGAAAAACATGGTTAGTCTCACAGTTTGCTCTGTTAGGTTGAAGAGTTCAGATTCTCAAATTCATCAAATTTCAGTAGGGACACGACGGGTCTAGCAGAATGCCTATAGGCGCAACGGTTCTTGACCACCCACCGATCCAACTGTTGGAGCGAATTTGAGGCTATCTAAAGATCAATGGAAAACGATTTAGAACAATGAAACTGAAGCAAAAGTTCTTGAAAAATTCACTGCAGTCAAAATCCAGACATTTCGTAATACATTGTATGTGGGTTTCACGTTAGTAGCCAATGATTCAATTCAGTTGACAATCAATTAAATATTAAATCATTCTTTACATCTTACTTTATGACTTTTGCAATAACTTCTAAAATACCTTGGGATATCTAGCTTATAAAGTACTGAATCTGTTCATGATCGGTCGAAACGAATGCTAGACAGTGTAATTGAATCATTCTGAGTTTTGGTTTTAGAAAAGTTCTCAATATCTTACTTAAATTTAGTAGTGAAGAGATATTTTGTTGGAAAAAATATATGAAAGCATTAGATTTGCTCCCCAACTATTTTATGATTAGTGGCATACCGTCCGCAGGTCATTAAAAGTGGCAATTTATCAGTTGGAACTGCTTTATGCGATTACTAGTTAATTGCCGAACAGCTCACGTAGTCCACACCCGTTTATATGACGAACGTCCTGGACGGTATATCACAAAAAGTACCATTTAGATGTGATCACGTAACAAAAGGCGCGATCTAGATTTGTTATTGTTTTTTTTTTTAATAGTTGTCGTTAACTCTGGAAACCGGTATCTCGCACTTCAATCGCTCATTAAATTACGCTTAATATATGTTCGTTATGCAAAAAAACACATTATGAAGGAAACCCATTTGGCTTGGAAAATATCAACATTGGAACGTGGAAAAATGTAAATTAGTTTCATTAAATCAAAAGTGAATAAAGTAAATTCAAAATCCTTTCAAATTTGAAAGCTTTTTTATTACTGGTTACCTGTCACGCCGCAATTCATAAAAGATTCTTGCTATACATTTCTCAGTTTAACAGAATTTGGGTTCGCTTTCACTTTAAAAACAAACCATATGGGATTCTTAAACGATGCTTTTAGGATGGGACAAGGCAATAATATCTAATAATGGAGAATAATGGGATTTTAATGCTTTCACAGGAGATAATTTAGTCCTGACTGGATAGATCCTCATCTTCTGGGAGTAATATGAAAAAAATGGTAAAAAATATGAAACAGCTGAAATTCTGAAGCAGAAACTACAAAGGGGGACCAGAGAGTGATTCGATCCAATAGATTTCTATTTTTAAGTCTTTCACAATTTAGTCTTGCGTTGACTTGTAATAAAATAATGCCCTTTCTGCTGGAAATCGTCTGCTACTTCTCGATTTACAATAAAGATTTTACTTTTTTGAGTTTTCAATTATCCTATACATCCCACTATTCACCCCCAATTATCAATATGTTTTATATGATTGATCAGTTGGCTTTGCTCTGTTCAGACAGATTTTAGAGGAACCGAACACTTGCTCTAGTCACACAAAATTACAAGAAGAAGCGAAAAATGAATTAGTTGTTATAACTATGAAATGTTTTTTTTAAAAACTTCAAAGTACAAAATGCTGAAAAGTAACAATCGGATATCAGCATGTTCAGAAACAACATTACCTCTTTGGATCCCCCCTGTTTGCATAAATTTAGGAGGGTGGAAAAGTTATTGGACACGACTTCAAAGTACACAATGAGCTGACAAATAACAATTAAATATCGGTGTGTATAGAAACGACATTACTTTCCAATCCCCCGTGTTTACAGAAATTTAGAAGGGTGAAAGTTTACTGGTCTAATTTTGGTTTTAATGTGAGAGTGGAATATGAAACAAAATATCGGTAGGACACAAAGTATACCGAATATAATATCTACTAATTCAAAAACTCCTATGATAAGCATTTATTTCGATCAGTTTTCTTATTCATCAAATAAATACTATGGAAGTTTTGTGTGAAATATGACATTAGAAAAATGTCCACTATTTTGTTCTCTTTCTTCATTTCATCGAATTATGTGATATTTCTGATTGATGGTCAGTATTTGCTTTCGAATATTTTTCTTCAGCTGTATAATAATGAAAAAATCGGGTGCAATTAAATGTAGAGAACGATGCGGTCAAAGATAATCTCATTTCTTGAAATCACATATTCCAGGAACCAAAAATTACGCACCATGTTGATAGTATCCGTACTTGTTCAAACCACATATTAGGATGAACCCAATTAACCTCAAAAAGCTCTGTAGTAAAACCAACATTTCGGAGTCATAGGATCCACAGTTTTGTTTGTTGACGTAAAAATATGAATAGAAATGCGTTTTATGTGACACATTTATTGAAAAATTAAATGTGTGTAGCTCATTGTGTGAGAACGAAAAGCAATTCTTAGTCGTTGTTGGCAATCTCTTTGCCCGATTCGGATATTCAACTAAAATAATTTAGGCTAGTCTTAGGCTTAACATGCACAATTGTCGAATTAAGATCGTCTGCAACATTCTGTCGCTCAATTTGAACATTGTCTTGAGTGTGAATATTTTGATAGGAATGAGTAGGTTTCCCAAAAAGACCGATCAAACCACTAATCTTCAATACTGTAGAAGTTAATTTCGCCAATATATAAGATGTGTTAAAACAACGAAGTAATAATAGTAATATTGCATAATTTGAGCGCATTGTTTAATAATAACATTAAAAAAAATCATAACCCACGAGATAGGTGGATGTCATTTGACACTTCAAGAATGCTTCTTATTTAGTTTCAGTTACCACGTTTTCTCTACAATAGGATTAATATAAAACATTCAAAATCAACTCGCGCGAAATTTCTCGTTTTGGTGGAGAAATTAGCGAGTCGCATCTATTGAATTTATTATAGCAATTTCTGCGTACCGGCATTAATTAGATTTCGTTATGGTAGTTGTCAGTCTCTTAATCATGTCACAATAATCCCGCTGCTCCAAGCGCAATGATCAGTCGTGACATAAAGCAATATTCACGCGTCAAAATAATTTGCTTCGGAATACAAACTCACTGCTTATGTAGGGAGATTTATCAACTAAAATGCCAACACCTTAAGCTCATCTGGTAAACCGACATCTTTTTTTGTTGAATGATAACAGCATACGTAATTCACAGTTAATTAAAAATTTGGATGAACTTCTTCACATTTTAAATTGATTGGAATGTACAGGAGGGTGTAGGTATTTGATACTATTCCCTTTTTATTTTTCTATTTTTGGAGTTTACTCCTTAAGAATCGATTTGCATATATAAGGGGCCCGGTATGAGAGAAATGTGAAGAGTAAAATCTATCGATGAATGACCTCGTTACGTTTTTGGTGCGCACCCTATGATGCGCAACTTTCTAATTTGTCAGTGTCAACATACTTATATTGCTGTCATTGTTAATCTTTATTATCATTGTGTTCCGCTAAAGTGAACTGAAAGTATTTTCAAATAACTATGGCAGAAAGAGGTGTAGATGATATTGCCGAAACATCTAACAAAACGTGGTTGCAAGGTACGTTATAATTCATGTATTATAAGTATGAGCATGTGCAATTTGTATTTATCAAATATTTTAATAATTATCGATGTAATTCATATAAATATATATTTGAAAACAACACATAAAATTAGATAATCAACCCAATATGAATTATCAAGCGCATCCACATAAAATAGAAAATTTCTAACCTAACCAAAAATTAATTTTTTTGTCGATGCCTATAAATTCTTCCACGTTATTATGATTTATTTTATAAATAATTTTTAAATATTAGCAACTGTAGTCAATAATTCGATAATATTATCAGAAAAATCGACAATATTTTTTCATTATAGTAATGTTTTTATATAATTTTCTTTCGAAAAGTTATTTTTTAGCTTATTTAAATAATTTTCATCTACTATTTATTATTGTATGTAAAAGATTTAATGACATAATTATCTTTTTATAACCATTTTTGTTAATTATTAAGATAATATTATATTTTAAATAGAAAATTAATTATAATAATTTAAAAAAAATGTTCATAAAAACCTTTTTTCATCAATTTTTTTATAGTCGGTTAAAATTTTTATGATTATGCATTTAAACATTTTCTAATTTTTTTTATATTTTTTGACTAGGAAAAAATCTAAACCTACAAAAACTCCAGCCGAGAGACAGCGAGCTTACAGATTAAAAAAAAATTAATGAAGGAAGCCCAAAATATTCTGGCAATCAACCAATCTTTTTTAAGTTAAATGAACTCTTTTTGCGTCTGGTTAGACTATCGAACTTAAGTAAGTAAGAGTAAACTCCAGTCGTGCGTCGGAGCTGACACACACAATTTTTTTTTCTATTCCGAAAAATTGAAAGAGCAATTTCTGCTTAATAACTATGTGAACTAAAACGCACATCTTTTTGATATGTTTGGGACACTATTAAAGGAGATTTGAGTACATAATCAAACCTAAAAAAATTTCTAAAGCCTATATTTTCACATTATTATTGAGTATACTGAAATTTCAAATCAGACTATTTTCTATTGAGAAAATATCTTTGGAAATTTTTAATTATCTTTTTAATCCACTTGCTTCCTTCGTTTTTATTAGTTTATTGAACTGTATTTGTCTTTATAATAAGCTATCGTTGCTTTTGCTTTTCAAATGCTTTGACTTCTTCTTAACATTGTACCATATCTCTTAAAAGTTATCCCAAACCTCCTTAAGGTGGAAGTGAGATCAAAATTCGTTCTAAAATAAAAACTTGAAAATATATCAAACAGTTCTTGATCTCTTTGCACCGTCCCTAGCACTATCATCCAACTGGAAACTACTGCTAAAGATAACGAAAAGATACAAAATCTCGAAGCACAAAAATTAAATATTAAATAACTAGACCGGTAATATGGAATAGCTTATTTTGATATAACGTATATTTATTTATTATGTCCTTTAATACATACCCCTCCTCTATCATCTATACATCGCTCTATGAGAATTTTCCATTGTTCGACAGAAGTCTGCGTCCGTCAGTTCCTTCAGAACGAGCCGTTTTTGCTTTTACATCTTCCACAAACTCAAATCTTGTTTCTTTCAATGCAGATTTGATTCGTCACACGTCATTCTCTTTTCTCATGGGTAAGAGTCATATTTGATCATACTAAATTGTTGCGTGTTCAAATTTTTATTTTTTATCAATTCCTATAGACTCAACAATCGCACAAATACTTAGCCCACACCGACGGTCAGATGGAAGAAGTTTTATATATTTTCATCCGTTTTTGACGTGGAAGGGTGGGAAATGAAAAAAAATAGACCCTATATAAAAGATGGCAACGGCTACACCGGTTTGTAAACAGATAAGGCAGACATTGCATTCGAAAGATGAGGTTTCGGTCTAAATAGCTAATATTTCACGCAAGCGTAGTTTTTATGTAGCAACGCAACGCAACAATAAATTGTGGGAAACATCTATTGAAGGGGATGTTATTACCGATCCTCAGGAAGTTTTTTTTCCCAATCAAATGTTAGATCTCGAGTTACTGTTAGAATGTAGTGCCATAACTGTTAATCTCGGAAGAGAAATTGAATTGAAAAGAGTAATTAATGGACATTGGAGCTCGGTACTGTCTATACATACAAATTGCCTTTGATATCTCATATCTTGATATCTTGATACACAAAAAGTTTTGTTCTGTTGGAATTGTAACGTTGATTTTTCAGCAATCAAATTTATAATCACGTTACAATGTATGTATTCTTTAATTGTTCAATAATATCAAATTAAACAACGATATATTTTCTTATATATAATATGTATCAATAATCATAATTTCATATTCCCAATATACACATTTTTTTTTTATTTTTTACACACCCTGTAATAGCTACGGTTTGTAATAATTCTTCTTGACTTTAGTGCCTTGGTTACGATATATCGCCAGCTATGTGCCCTCCTCTCACCCGAGATCGAATTGTTTCGTGTTTTCTATTTTTGTGAGGATTACCAATACTTTACCAATTGTAAGAATCAACAATTGGTAAATAGTTTCAGTACCTTTATGACTCTCCATTATTTGCACGTTTCATTCGCGTATCAGAAGAAACAGCCACAACGCGTTCTGAACGCCTTGCGTTTGACACAACATGTTCTGAACGCCTTGCGTTTGACACAACGCGTTCTGAACGCCTTGCGTTTGACACAACGTGTTCTGAACGCCTTGCGTTTGACACAACGCGTTCTGAACGCCTTGCGTTTGACAGAACGCGTTGTTGCTGTTCTAATATAGCCAGAACCCCCGAATGAAGTTATATTATATTTAGAAGACGTCAGCTCACGTAATATAATACTGCTTATCAATAATCATTTGGTAATAAAATAGATCCACACTCATCATTTGAATAAATGTTTAATGAAAACGTTTTTATATATATTTTATATCCATAAGGTCAATGGTAAATATGAATTACAATTACAATGACAGTTGTCTTAACTTTTTTGCATGGGGAATTGTTGTGGCATTTTGAATTGCTTGAACTTCATGTTTGACGCAATTAAGATAGCTTAGGTTATGTTAGTTTAGGTTAGTTGTATCAACTATAAGGATAAAAAACATATATGAATACGTTGTCATTAAACATTTATTCATATAATGAGTGTTATACTACTTTGTTACCAAGTGATTATTAATAAGCAGCATTAAATTACATGAACTGACTTCTCCGAAATCTAAAATAATTTAATTTGGATTCTGGCTATATCAGAACAGCCACAACGCGTTCTGGCAGATGCAAGACGCATTGTGGCTGTTTTAAACGTCCACTGTCCGTTTTCGGTCTTTGAGCGTAACATACATACACTGTATGTCTTGGCTAATAAAAGTATTGGAGAAATATCTTTGTTATTATTCTAGAAATTTCTCCAGAAATGTTGTTTTTATTAATCGTGGTTTAAATAGTAATTTTTAGAGCGCATGAACTAGCCATGTGGCTGTTTTTCACACTTTTTCTTTCTTGCTATTCTTCACTCTGTCCTGGAGATTATAACAAGTTTCCATGCAGTTTATCTGGTAACTGGTTCTTGTGATTGTTGTATATGTTGGATTGAATTTTGTAACAAGTACCATTACTTTTGAAGGCATCAAACATTTCTGAGAGACTGGTGAGCCAGTTTTTGTACGTGTTCCAGACCTCATTTTGACTTATCCCAACGTTTTGTACCTATTTGGACATGACTTTCATTGGCAAAACTATTCAAATTCCGCTGACAAGAATCCTAGTGGTAAATTTAGTAATAGATGGTTGCTATGCTGGCCCAGTGGAGTAATTTATTTTCATTATAAATATTATGTTAATCTTCATATAAGCAGAGTGTGCACTAAATGGTTACGCGTCTTGATTTTAGATTTTTTTTGTTTCAAAATTAGTTTTTCCAATAATTTTTAAAAGATAGATAAAAATTGACGTTTCTACTTATTTTAAGTCTTCATGAAAATATGTCGAAACGTCAATTTTTATTTATCTTTAAAAAATAATTGAAAAAACTAATTTTGAAACAGAAGAGACCTAAAGTCCATAATATTTATAAACATAAACATATTTTGACTTGACTTGACACACAAGTTTATGTTATTTACCAAGTTAAGTGTTTGATGAGTTGAGTTACAACTAACTATATTGTAAACTCGTTGTGTACACATCAAGAAATCCACGTTTAAACTACCAGCAAAAGTTCGGCCAAGAACGTCTAGAACCACAGACAATATTGATAGGATGAAGGAGTCAGTACGAGAAAATGTGTCTACGGAAGCGATCGGCGGCTCTAAACTTGTCGCGACGAAGTTTACAGCGAATTTTGAAGTTGGATCTTAAACTGCATCATCATAAGCTCCAGTTAACACAGGAATTAGAAGATACCGACTCTGGAGCAAGGTTGGCATTTGCTGAAGAAATGCTTAGTCGATTTTCCGCTTTTGACAACATTCTATTTTCAGATGAGGCTCATTTTAATTTAAATTGGTTCGTAAACTGACAAAATTGTCGTTAGTGGAAAGAAAAAAATGCAAAAATGAAACATTGAAAACCACTGCATAGCCAGAAAGTAACGGTATTTGCAGCAATCTCAAGCAAAGGTATTATTGGCCAATCACCGTTAACACCAACAGCGATGTGAAAGGGATATTTGACTTCAGACTTGCGAGATCAAGAATAGCGAATAAGAGAGCTTGATTCCAACAAGACGAAGCGACTTGTCACACATCAAATGACTCTATGGCCGCTGTGAGACAGATGTTTCTACTAGACTAATTTCCAAAAGAGGTGGTCCCCACGTAGCCCTGACTTGACGCCTCTTGATTTTTTTGTGGAGACACCTCAAATACAAAGTCTACAGGAATCATCTGAAAGAAATCACTCAGTTAAAGGAAAATATCCGTCAAGAAAATTTAGACAGATTTATTGACAACAGTTTTCACAAATCTGCGTTCACGTTTAAAAAAGTGCCGTCTTCGAGAGGGCCGTCATTTAGATGATGCTATTTATTTTTTGAGTATTGGTATTTGTGAACTTCTGATTCCCCACTATCTAGAAGCTATTGACGGGCCATCGTGTGCACATTTTTTCTAAATCAACACAATAGTATGGTATTTAGGAAAACTGGTTTCCGATACATGTTTGCGCCACATTTTTGACACCCAATTTCATACATTTTTTGCGCCATAGAATGTGTGATTTCAGGAATACGAACTAATTCTATCTTATGTGTAATTAACTAGTTCGCTTGGTCCGAAGCATTAAATAATCGAATGCGGCTTGTATTTCACGCCAAACTTAGTTAAAGATTAAATCAAAGCATTCACATAAATCACTATAGGTATGCGAATCAATTAAATTCAATGCAGGAATAGAACGAATGGTGCTTATACATGAAATTCTCCAGCAGATTCATGAAACATAAGTATATGTTAAATTAAATATTAGCAGTTTCGTGCGTACATGATGTAACCTTCTAGATATTGATATAATAACGTTACCGCAATGAATTTATATAATACAATTGAATTCTATTAATAGTTAATTGAGTATATAGTTTCATGTCGAAAGTAAAATGTACTTCAAGTTTGAAATTCGTTATTCTAATTAGTTTCGAATTGATTATTTATAGTTCAAGTACAACAATGTTTAACAGAAATTGACCTACTTCGTTTTATGTTTCAATTGAAATAATCAATGATTCCATTAATATTAAGCACTTTAAGCAAATAGAATTGAGCTAGATTTACAATAGAAACTAGAAAATAGATATAAACGAAATACGGAAGGTGTTTCACAAATAATGTCAGTATCCAATATTCACTTTGTTTAAAAACCTTGATATTAGAAGCATAGCAGCCCATCGTGTTCCATGGTTTTAACCTTGATCTTGCTCCATTCGAATTGCTACCAATTGCATGTCTATTTGGATCTCATTACAAATCGAGTCAAATCACCTCCTATGAAAATTATATGAAGAAATTAGTACTTTCACAATTTTATGATCATCAATTATTGAATTAACCGGGCTCAAATTAATACACGTTCATAAGTGACATTGAGACATTAATCACTTGAAATAACCACAAATGTTATTATTATCCAATATCCCCGAAATAATCCAAAATCTACACCTGCTAGTCAATTTTATTTTCAACCATCACTGGACTATATTAATTGGATTATATTTTGAGAGCAATTTAACCGGTTTATCTTAATTAGCACGTATTTTTCAGACCTGAATAACCTGGCATGAGCAGTTGTGATTTGTTGAGGGTTTTTCGTAATTTATTGGAGTAGATTACCATTTTGTGTACCCATTGTTGGCCGCTTGTTTTCACAGAGAACACACTTATCAGCAGACAACTGATGATTTAGAGCTATTGTTTCTGAGCAGCAAATTTAGTTGGTCAATGGTAAGTGATATACATAAATATTTCATTCAAGATTATTGTTAGTACCAAGGCAAACTGTGTAGATGAAATTAGAATTCTCAAACTGATCAACACCAAAACCACTATAATATTGATAAGTGAACCTGCTCAATAAGATTTTAATATATATCTAGATTCTAAAAAAAGAGTTATATCTATTTTCTGTTAGTATAAATCTATCCAGCACATACTGTCTCCAAGAACACTTCAATATATAACAATGTTTTGTTGCCTACATTTAAAATCAGTATCAAGATTTGAAAAGATCCAAGTTGTGTATGAAGAAGAACTAAATATATTTAATGTAGGCAACAAGGCTAAGCAGTAAGAATGTAACAGGAAAATTGATGCTTCACTACTAAATGAAAATGCAGAACCCTTCCTTACCGGATTATTGTGAAACTACTTTTTTCCATAGTTAGCAAGCGTGCAAATTTCACAGTGCAAGAGAAATTGGATCAGATTTTCGCGAGTGTCATAGAAGCCACTTATTCGGGCGCGTCTAAAGCCGTTGCGTTTTTAAAAGACTGTACTTTTTCCAGTTTTTTGGTTAGGTTAATTTTTTGTGCTTATATAATCTTATGAATATCGTTTTGTTACCGTAAATTGAATAGTATTGCCAATATTCATTGAACTATCTGCAGAAATGTTTGATTTGATAGAGAAACAAAATTATTATGTCGACGAAAGCATAAATAGGTAAATGTATTCATTTACCTATATTTTTATTTTCGATCAATCTTGTTCTGGTAATTTATAGTAAAAATTATTAAAATTACGTGATAAAACGCAACATTTCAACGTTTTTTTAGCTTACGCTTACTTATAATACTAGGCAAGCCTCCACACTAACCACGTGGCCAGAATGTGTGTGTTGGCTTGTCAGCGATCACGACTGACAAGCCAACACACACGACTCTTGGCAGTTAATTTTTTTATGGTATCAACAAGGAATACTGTCAGCTTTAATTTAACATAATTATCTTGATTCAGGTAATTTTGACGCCTTAGATCTTTTATCAGAACACCGTCGATGTTGTTGACATATCTCCACGATTACTGAATTATCAATAAGTTATTCCCAGAAATATCATTTGAAATTTGCTTGTGAACATGGAAGTGAAACTTTAGAAAATAGAAAGTTTAGAGAAAATTGTAGAGAAAGGGAAAATATTGAGTAAAACCAAACAAATAGAAACGTTGAGAAATGATACAATACCACGGTATTAGTAACAAATGCTAGTCTTTGAAGAGAAAGAAAAAACCAAGAAATAAACTACTGGAGTACAAATACCATCAACACCCCCTTCCTAAAATGGAGATCACTTCAAACCAAGTTTTATTCACATATTTGTATTATTTGTTGAGGCATAGAGATGTCAAAGTATGGTATCCAAATAAGTCCATGTTGTTTTAAGTTGAATAGTTTTGGTATGATGTGTTTAATTCCAGCCCTTCTAGGTATTAATTTCAAGTAAGCTTAGTTGAATTTGCATAAATATAATTAACAATATTGTCGAAATACAAATTCTGTTATCAAGGTTACTAAATATGAACATATCTATCACAATTTACATTTGAACGTTTCCATTCCATAAAATCGTTATTTTCAACTTGAAAATTTGCTGAATCATGTCAATGTCTGCACACTAAAAAGTTTTACATCGATTTTCTCTTTCTCTTCAAGTGCCCATCGAATTATGCAAATGAATGATTACTCGTAAACACTTCTCTATACCCCATGGGCTATTCTAAAGGGTTATCGATTGGTGATCGTCATGGAAACATAGTATCAGCTTTGATGTAAATATGTTACTGTTGGAAACAAAACTGCCTGCATCGCGGCTCATTTGTTTCACATAGTTGAAATGTTACAATCGACGTGGGTCACCGAATACGCCAACTCGATTGGTTTACACTAAATCAGGTGTAACAGTAGCACGTTCAGTGTAACTGAGATTTGTTTCAACTGGGAGTTGATTCTGAGAGAAATGCGGTAAATACGCGCAAATGAAAACGGATACTAACAAATATAACTTAACACGCAATAATGTTTCCTCAAATGGTATCCTATCAATTTTATTGGTTGTTATTAAATATAATACACAAAAAATTTTCCATCATGTGACCCTATAATTATTTATCGAGATGAGCTAGATGATGATGTTAATTGATTTATTTATGTTCCCAAACCTCACACTGTTTCCTAATTTTCACCATTTCGATACGCTTTAGGAGACAATACTCCATGTTTTGTATTTCTAAGAGGAAGAAGTCTTCCACTAATGCGTTGAGGAAGCGTGTGCTTGTACCTCATCGCTGCTCTTGAAACGATTGCCATTTGAATATTCCTTTAGATGGATGGATGGGTAATAAATTCCTTCCAATATTTCTTCACAACCTTCTGTGTTTAACGAGTGACGAGAGCTCGACCGTTGTCGTGGAAAAGCGATATTCCCTCTTTCAGCCGTTCTTATGGAGTTTGGTCAATATTTTACAATATTTGTATGAGTTTATTGCTGTTTCAAGTTGATGAGATAACGAGATTGTTGTTTTATTTCTTCTTATTGCCAACCCTCCCACATTGTTAAGAAACGTGCGAGCACAGTCAAGGTGTCAGTCAGCATCCAGGGGACCCAACGAGCACTAACTTTGCAGAAACCCAACGTTCAATTATGCAATGGAAAGCTTCCTGAATGCATTCAAAAAGTTCTAGGACTGTGACTTTCCGCTCTTTGAGCAGCTTAATCTACTCGAAAATTGCATCCGAAGCTTGTGGACTTCAGCGTCCGAACTTCCATATGACCATCAGAAATAGACCTGAACAATTTTTAACGCACGAACGAACATGTAGACTTCATAATAAACCACAGTCCGGTGCCGATGGATTTCTAAGAGTGGTAACTTCCTTGCGTGGAAAAACCATCTCGAATGTGATACTTAACGGAAGCGGTGATCAACACTGCCAAACGAAGACTTAGCGACGTATCGAATCGCGAACAGATGGGTTGAGATAGTGGAAACCACTCTGTTGCTGCATTGTTGCCGGACTTAGCCTAGCACTTTAGCACTTCTCACAAGGCTGTAACTTATGTACAGCTCTCTCAATAAAACTACAGTAAAAAATAGAGAAAAAATATTAGAAATACAGAGATTTTCCTGATGTTTTTACAAAAATTCCAGTATAACGTGGATGCTCAGAGAAAAACTATCCTCCGATGTAAGAAATGAAGCACACACTTGAAAAAAAGTGACTAAATTGTTGTTAATGGGCTAGGTAATAAACTGTAAAAGCAAGTTTTTCCAAAATGAACAGATAATTTTATTTAATTTAGATGAGACTCGTCACCAATACTTTGGATTGCGCTCTGAATAGAGTTTTGGTGTGCGCATGCCAGTGGTCTATATCTCTTCTGTTTATTAGAAAGATATGATCAAATCTTCGAGTGGCTGAGAGTAGTTTCGCAGTTCACTTGTCATATCATTTTCCGTTAAACCTTCTGCTTCTCTGGGCATCAGAACTGCATATATCTCTGCTTTGAAAATTGTGGCTAAGGACGGAAACTTTATAGTCGCTTCCATTCTCGGGCCGTCGCTACATCTTATTTTCAGTCGTGTCTTTGATCTCTTTGTATATCAAACTGGGCTGGAACTCAAGAAACCCATCGTCCCAGTTTCGTTTTTGAGTGAGATTACTTCAAATTTCGATTCTGAATTATATTATTATGTTTAAAACCTATTGAAGGTCTCTATCCTTCGATCGCACTATTCACCCTAGATTTTTAGTATAATAATTGGAAGCTAATTGAAGCTCCAATGATTGAGAGTTTATTATTACAAACATTTCTCATTTTTCATATTATTATTGATTGAAATCTTCTTTTATAATGGTCTATTGATTGTTACTTGCAAAGAAAACGCACGAATATCTAGCTGTGATGTCCGATATCTGATGATTTGTTGATTAGTGTAACTATGCGTATACGTTCCTAGGCTAGGGAAATTCATTGCATAATTATTTTCCTTAATGTATTTAGGGAGCAAGGAGTTGTGATGTAATGTTGAAATATATCTAATCTTATACCCCGGGACTGTTTACCACGGTAAATATATTATGCGAGTGAGGATTTGGGTTACTTACAATTTAATTGGAGTTTGAATAATGAACTTAAAAACAAAGCACAATACACTCACCAACAAGTAAATTTGATATTATTAATTGTTTTTTTAAATGTGCCTTCTACTTTCAAAACAGGTCAAGAAAAGAAAAAATTTTCAAGCTGTAAGCATATTTCATCCAATCGAACTAAATATATAGAACTATGATTAAATTATTTGGGTATTTAGTTGAATCTATTAGATTATGATTATTATGTTCAATTTTCAAGTATTTCTTGAGATGCCAACGTTTCGATCTTTCATTTGATCTTTATCAAGGCTTTCTAGATTATTAGACATCAGTCGAAGTATAAAATTTGATCTATCTATGACTGAGAGATGTATCTCAACAGGAGAATCATCTATTCGTGCGGAATATGTATATATACTAAGAAGGACAGTAATATCAACAATGACATTATTTATTATACAATTGACCAGTTCACCCCACGTTAACTTAAAAACTTTAATGAAGTCGGCAATAATTTGTATTAAATGAAGTCTTACATTTAAGAGAATCAAACATAGGAAAAGATTACTCTAATTTTGTATCGTTGATTCTAAAAAAAGGATTTACAAATTTTCCACACCCCTAATGTGGCTTGTACATATTCACACCCAACCGAAAATTTCACAATTATATTCAATATAAAAAAACACAATACAAAATTGACCACTAATGCCAAAAAATCTGACCTCCATATCATTCCAATTTACCCTTTTTTTCAACTACCACAGTCTGTCCAGCACTGATATTCATGGCCCCCGTGACGGCTACTGGCGCCTGTGTGCAAATAAGAATTTTGTCGCCCCTTAAAGCATTTTGGATAATGTTTTTTCAATTAATTTATAAGGTAGTTAGGGGGTAGAAGTAAAGTAAATAACTGAAATTAAGAAGTCATATTTATTCGTCGACTAAAATATGAAATGAAGCAAAATATATTGGAATAAATTTTTGTTCACACTCATTTTAAAGCATTTACTCAACTAATGGGGTACAGACACGTTGTTTATAAATACTAGAAAATACACTTATATAAAGATCACATTCTCTTAAGAACAAATAACGGTAATATTCTAATCTCTACATATAAATAAGTACTACTCACCACTAATACTTTGTAATTTTAGAAAATACGCAGATACTTCGTTATAAAATCAAAATAGGTACAATGGAAAAATAAAAAATAGCTATTATAGTAGCAGACTTTGATATTGCAAGTTCATTAATTATAGATTTATTCAATTAAAAATTTCTTGTGTAATTGCTAATATTGTTAGCCCAGGCAATCTTTCTTGGAGCATTGTCGATCTTAAATAAGTTTTAATGATTTTTAACTTTAAAAAAGATTCGTTAGCTAGAATCTACAAATACAGGTAATGTCGGAAGAAATCTTAGTGAAATGCTTACGTTTGGAAAAGTGGAGATGTTTTTTTTTTCACCAAATACATAAATATATTACTTAAGGGTTCAGTATCATCAAGTGATAATTACAATTTTAACGCTTTAATTCCATTAAACAAATCATTGGAATCCATATCACTATTATCTTAATCTGTCAGTCGTGCTTCAAGAATAGAACAATATTTTAAAAGATCGTTGTCACTTAATTTGGAATAGTTCTCACAAATTCGAAAGTATTATCATCCTTATCTAATAAGTCGAATCGAAGCTTAAATTTTGATCTATAATTTGAAAAAAAAAAACTGAAACCTGTGGTTAAAATTCCCTCATCACCGTTGGCATAGCTGGAGTGCCTTTAATTTCGAGAGACAATGCTACTTCTTTCGCTTGTACAAGAATTAATTAAAATGATTACTCAGGTCTATTGCTGGAAGTGATCAACTGAATTCTTTACGTTAGCTTGGTATACTTTGATATTAATTGTAGCACTATATATTTGTTTGCTGACAATATTCATATGAAACAATAATTTCACATAAATATGGAAAATTTTTTACAGGCGTTGAAAAGGAACTCGATTTATGTCTTGCATCAATGTGAAAGTAATTATTATCAGCTACTTCTAGAAAACTTTCGCGAACCTTAATTGAATAAAGTTTTAGGGACATTATTACATAAACTCTGCTGTACCATTTTGTCTCACTCAGAGGCTTTAAACTAACTCGGGGATATTTTTTCTCATAACTTTCCACCTTTTTGTGGATGAGAAAAAAATACTATAATATAATATAACTCTTGTGAGATTTAAAAAAATTATTATAGCATCTGTCACCTTAGAAGCGTCATTTACTGAAGTTCAAAGTATGAGCCGCACAAGGTACAAAAAGGACTCTCGCATTCGCATGGGGCAAACATAGAGATGTTTGCCCCATCATCATCACCATGCATTTTTTATAGCGCCCCAAGCATTACTCATGTCTGAAAAGTGAAAATCAAGAAACTACCGCCTGACATGTTTTCGTAACAGAGGAATTGGCAGTAACTAGATAATGAAATTTCGTGTGTATTTATTCCCAACACTATAAGATTTCTCAACTTTTTGTTTTTTTTGCAATTTTCCCTTGGAGCATGTGTTTTGGCGCCCCTAGTGGATGGTTGCCTTCACATCCATATGTATTTCTACCTCTTGAAATATTGGATTGCAGAGATTATGTAGTACCAAATCATTTTTAAGACTGCTCTTCCTTCTGGTACTTTTGTCGATGATAAAAAAATTTCTTGCAAACCTACATTGATGTGTGGAGTTTTAGAGTTAACTAGCTCTAATATTAACAACCTTGCGCTAAAAACTAAGAAATTATTCATTGCTGTTTGAAAGATTTTCATCGATCCCTTTTCCAATATAATAATTTGAGGTTACAGCACAATAATCTGGTAATTACATTGGTCAGTGATGATTTATATCGATTTCTTTTTGATAATAATCGATGACTTTCAGTCATTTTCAGATTCTTACTATAAAGCCTATTCTATGGAATTATATCTCTAAAACAAATGATTTTATAATGAACTGTAATATTGGTGAGAAACATTATAAAAATATAAAAAAAGTTTTTATGTTGAACAGGTACTAAATTTTTAAATAAAGTTATTCATGGATCTGGTTTAAGTTTTAGGTTTAAAATGAACACAAAACTTTCACTGGAAGAACATCCAAAAGTAAATACAACACCTGTTGGACTTCATAACTCTGAATTGACTAAGACATTACGAGTAAAGTTGTTGTTCGAAATTCCTCCAACTATGTAAGGGCTCATAAATAATTCTATGGAGGAAAATTTGAATTTTGTAGAATTTTTTTATTATCATCATATAATTTGTTACATTGCGTGAGTTCAGAAGCCCAGTAGTCATTTGGTTTCTATATAAAGGCAATATTATACGAAAATTAACATGCAGAACTTCAAATAACGAAAATGAACAATAGTAGGAGCTAAAATCAATTTTACTTAATAAATAGAGCTCGGATGATATGGAAAATGCATATTTTTGTAAATTTAGTATATTGTTTGCAAATTTGGTTGTGTAAATTTATGTTTAGTTTTAAATTTTTTCTAGATTTTGTACATACTAACTCTAATATTTTTGTTTATATTTCTCAGTTTAAGTTGGTTTTTCAATATGAGACTCATTCTATCTGATTTTAAGTACAACATTAGTCGATAGTGGCAATTTTTGGGATTCCCTTATCTCATTACCTACCGGTCCTAATTCCTTTTTAAGTGGAATGTGACCTATAATCTTCGAGATTTTGTAGCTGTGAGAAAAGGTGAAAGGAGCTTCTTGTTTTCAATGGTTTGGTAGAAAGGTCATTCAAAATAATTTTTATTATTCCAAATACATATTTGTGAAAGAGTTGGTAGATTTAAGGGTATCCAAGACTTTGTTGATTTCTATCGAGCAGTTGAGTGTCCCCTTGAGGTTCGGTTTCAAATTTCACATGTGGTAGAGTATTGTCTACAGTCAGTGGGGATTTGCGTGACAGTCACAGCAAAGTGTCAACTTTGACAGACAGGACCACTACCCGACCTCACATAACCGTGAGTAAATTTTGTGTATTTTCGGATAGGGTTTTTGAAGTGAGTCTTGAAATCAATATCAAGCTGAACTAGGATTTCAGAAAGATTGTTGGAAGCTTCTTTTGAATGGCAATCGGCAGTTTCGTTTTCAGTGATTCTATTCCGGATGACAGATACTGTTATATCATGAGCAATGATGTAGTCAGTGAATATGGTGCGGAAGAAACTTTTTAGTTCGTGGTTTGTAGTGACTGCGCAGCCGACATCGGATTCATTTTTGCAGGCATAAAAGATTAGGTCGAAAGATTTTTCAAGAAGAATTTGTATAAACGCTTATTGTGAACTATAATTGAGTTGTCGAGTATACGAGATTGCAAGAAACAGAATTTGCAAAAACTCCTGCTAATGTCTATTAGAAAGGTTATGTCAACCAATTCTTCAAACAATATAGAAGACAACTTAAAGTTCGATTTATGAAAGGCCATGATTAAATCGAATATACCCTTGAATAAGTGAAATATTTCTAGTTTTAGAAGCTTTCTTGAAAAATATTGTAGAAGCAGGTTACGGAAAATGACTGCCGATTTTCATTATAGAAAAACCATGGAAATATAAAAAAGCATTTGCTCATGCAGCATGAGCCAATAAGACCTCCCAGGAAGTATGAAGTCAGTTGCCACTTGTTGACGATTTGATTGAAATAAAAAAAGTATTCATAGTGACAAGATAGAGTACGTGGCTTGAAGCGGCATTAGTTTATTTACAAAAAATTGTTACCATATTAGAAAATTTTTGTTGGGTGCTTCATGCTCTGATTTCGTTGAAAAAAGAAGAAATGCTAACTTTATACGGGGCCATTCATTGTCTAATGCTTGAGAATTTCCAGCAGTAAGCAATATTACTTGTACGACTCTACCTTCATTTTATAAAAGAAAAAATATGAATGGCGAGTATTACGGGAACTTATTGCAACGTTAAAGAGAAGAAATTAAGCAAAAACGGCCGCAATTGGCTAAAAAGAAAGTGTTTCAACAAGACAGCACCAGCTCACACATCCGTTATAGTATTTACCAAAATTAATGAATTAAAGTTTGAATTTCTACCTTATTCTCTCATTTCTACCACTCTATTCGCCAGATTCAACCCCCTCGGATTATTTTCTATACCCAGACTTGGCTCGGTAGACAAAGATTTTCCAGCAATGAAGAGGAGATGTCCGTAGTTAATTTCTATTTTGAGGAGTTTGACGATTCTTACTATAAAAAGGATTTGGTACTTATTGAACATCGTAGGGCCAATAATATTTGCTGGTGGAAAGCGGAAAAAGTTTGAAAGAGAAATTGATACAACAGGAAAATAGAATAGAAACTTAAAAACGGAATCATACAAACAGAAAAGAAGCTGGACATTCAGAAGAATGAACTTTACGATAAATATCCGCAAGAAATGTGGAGGAAGACCGAGTCATATGGGGAAATGAGCCTTAGATAAGAGAATCGTGAAAATGTATAGAAATTCAGTGTAGAATAATTGTTTATGTAGCTGCAGATGTACAACTTGTTTAGCTTTGAATATAAGGCAGTCGAGTTTCTATTATTGAATCAATAAAGAGAAAACTTCTGCTTCCACAAAATGCTTGACTTCTGGCAAATAGCCGAAGGCACTTTTTTTCATTTCAATAATAAATATACTCAAACCAAGCGCAAAATTCGAATTTCAAAATACAGGAAAGTTTATTTTGAATTAATGCCTTTTCATTAAATAATTTCGTATAAAATTGAATAATTTAGAAAGACAAATTTGTTCGCTCAGTTCGTTCCACCTCAAACGATATTTTATTATTCAATGGTATTTTCTTGTCCTGCGTCACTTGGAAATTTCATTATGTCACAGATATATGACTATAGGGATACAAAAAACTGTTCTATATGAAAAATGCACGAAATCACACACTTTTTCTATAAGGATCAGAAAATAAATAATCATATTTGAATATGTGAATTTAAATCAAAGTCCACTACTGTTAAGAATTTGCAGTATTTGTATTATTATCAATTAATGTTAATTCCGTTAATTTGTGCATCTCGTATTCATCAGTTTATATTTTAATTTGGTTTTGTTCAGCTTTCCGATACTAGGAATTCATTTATTATTGATGAATAACTGAAAGATATCGTAAATAGTGGAAATGATTACGAATAAATCGAATGATGCAAACGCAATTCCAGAAAAAGTATTCAGAGAACCGATAACCGCTTTTGGAATCGGGTATATATAATGTATATTTCGATTGAATTGTTATTATACAGGGTATGAAGCTATATGAATCATTTATCATTACAAAGGAAATAAATATTTATTTGAAATCTTTCAGTTTATAACATCGAAATGAATACTTGACTTTTAGTTAAGCCATCATTTCAACTCAAACTTAATTTTGCACACAAAGCATATACTCATAATGTTTTCTATTCATAAATTATTTAGTATAAAATCATTTAACCCTTCAAGGTCATTATTTTCGAATTAAGTTAGACGCTTAAGATAATAAGCTGCAGAAAAAAATAGGAATATTTCATTTCATAAAACTATGCTATTGTCAAAGGCAATAATAGAGAGGGCCAAATGTTTTAATTTGTGAAACAATTACTAACAAAAATCAAAGTTCATATAAAAGTTAATATTACTTGAATCTATATTTCAGTTAATACAGGGTATTCCCAGAAAATGCCTTTTTCTCAAAAGAGACTGTACCTCGCAACTCGCTTTCGGGAATATGGATAGATAAAGGGGTGACTTGGCAACATAGTAGATCGGCATGCAGTGAGCTTCAAGCTTCTGGTGTGACAGAACGCTTGAATTAGTTTATAGAGCCAGAGCCAGCAATATTTCATAATACCTATATAGATTTTATTGTATATCGAAGATGTTGCATGATGGTCGGGAAAAGATAGAAAACATTACCACCACAAACAAAGAGTGCACCAAGAGTCAGGTTGGTGATGAAGAATTCTTGAAAGCTTCCCTACGACAATGCGCCCGCACAATCGGCTTCCTCGCGACCAACTGACGGACATAAAACGATATCAGCGTCATACACAGTCGGTTTACAACCCCCACTTCACCCCGCCAGACCTCTTTTTGCTTGTGGGCTCAATAGATGACAATAGAAGGACAACATTTGTGGATCCTGGATAAGCTTAGAGCCGTTATGACGCTGAAGAGATTCCAGATGAAGCCTTCTAGGATGCCCATATCATTTGGAAATCTTGATGGCAAAATATTGATGTAGAAGGGCCGCAATTGGGAGATTATTTACAAATTTTATCATTTTGATCAATAAATTTTCCAATCCAGCCATCAGGTTTCGAACATACTTTGTACATATCATAGATTTACATACTCGTACAACGTTTTTCTTAACCATTTGGAAAATTTGTAAGTAATGAACTATTTTTTGCTTTCTGATTGTGTATTTGGGATGAAAAAGTTCTTACAATATCCATTTTTGATTGGATCTGGTTAGATTGTTCTCAGATTTAATTCACAGTAGCGATAATTTTATATATAGGAGCACCAATGAGCTAAGTGAAAAAACACCCTTTTCTTCCTGTGGTAATATACTACACCATAAGTTTTGACTATGAGATCCATATTATTTTTTATCTCTGTGCAATAATCCCAATTAAACTTCTTGTTGGAAAGGAATTATACCTATATTTAAAAAGAACGAAATACTCTCATTCAATCACAAGTTACTTTGAAATTAAGAATATTGATAGGCTCATCTTCCAATTTGACCAACTTATTTCATAAAAAATAATATAAAACTTTCAGTTTCCTTTGTATCGTATCTCAAAAAATCCTATTGAGTTTATAAAAATCGAAGGGGCCGACGTTTGTAAAGCTATTCTTATCAAAAGTGTGACCAACATTTTCATTCCCAATAAATATCCATTTGTTTTTTCTTACAGAAGTTATTTTATCTCGTTTCATCACTCATTCCATAAATTTACTAACTCATCTGGTGCGTTCAGTTCCGAAAAATTGTCTGTCAGCCCTCTTCTCTCCTCTTCACCAGACGTCACCTTTTGGAGATTGAACAAAAATTTCATCTAAGATAACCTCTTCGTTATATGGGTGATTCCGTTCTAACTGTGATATTCAATGTCCTGTATTGTTTTTTTGTACTAGTCATTAATTAATAATCAATTAATAAAAATTTTGTGTTAATTGAATAATTCTTAAGATATTTAAACATTATTTTTATACAATATAACTTGCCAATTAAAGAAAACTTATACTACATCACTTGAATGTCAGTACCGTGTCATGTCCATTCCTAGAATTTACCGATAAATTATTAATTTTTTTTGTCGTAACAAATGATTTAAACTAATTACCTTATAAATTCTAATGTTTATGATCAAACTGAGGAAAATTGATGCACTTGTTGTTTAATATCTTAAGTTACCATGTCAGTACCGTGTCATGTCCATTCCTAGAATTTACCGATAAATTATTAATTTTTTTTGTCGTAACAAATGATTTAAACTAATTACCTTATAAATTCTAATGTTTATGATCAAACTGAGGAAAATTGATGCACTTGTTGTTTAATATCTTAAGTTACCATGTCAGTACCGTGGATAAATGAGTCAGTACCGTGGAACTCAAAATCCGACATTTGTGTCTTGCTCGTGATACTTTGAAGTTGTAGTAAATTCCTCTTAGAGTTTTATTTTTACAGTAAAATAGATGAATAATATGCATAAAAAAGTTAGAAAAGTTAAATTTTAAAATCTTGAAATTTTGAATACAAAAAATCACAGTTAGAACGGAATCACCCATATGCCGAGAAAGTGATAATAATAACGCTTTTCAGAAAAATGTAGTAGAGAATCGTAGTATTGCCAAATAGCAAGAACTGAAATAAGACTGAAAATTGATATACTCGTATTTCTAGAACTTACACGAGTTCTCCACTAACTTTCTTATTTCGAAATTAACGATATGCAATCTAACCAAGTGCAATTACCAAATCACATATACTGCAATTTTCATATTCAATTCTCAATTAAGTTCACAAGAACCTGTAATATTAGATACTGATTCCGATGTTTTATGGCCTTGATTGGTTAATTTAAAAAAAAACTACAAAAAATGTGAGACGAACGAAGTTTTGTTTCTCCATAATGAATTGGTATAATAACTTCCAGACTAGTAAGCTGAGACCTAACCCATAGATCTCTGTTTTATTCGCGAATGCTGAAAAAAATGAAACTTGAATTTTATAGAAATATTTTCTACATGATAATATCATTGCTTCTTCTACCAATGATTAAGGGAGTTAAGAATATTCATAAGATGCGAGTTCGTTAAAACGGAAAGCGAAAGAAAACTTTCTTAACGAAAATCCTTTTCAGAAGTTGAATAAACAACTTATGTGTTAGGATTTCTTCTAAAGCTGTCTAAATTTCTCTTAATACTGGTGCTATGTATGTATTACTGTACTTTACTGTACGAGTTCGACAATAGTTTCGAATGTTTTGTCGCAATAAGGGTAATTCAATTCTCTATTTCTATTTTTACAACCCAAATGGATTTTTTGATGGGTTTGAACACTTCACAGTTGAAAGATTCTGGTAATTGTTACTTCGTAAAGTTTTATACGTTTCTTTTTCGAAGGTATGGAGTTGTTTGTGAGACGTACAATTAAAACAGTGGCGTCGTGGTAGGAGTAAGTCCAGACAATTGCAGAGAATTGTTTTATATTTTCTTTTAAACATTAAAAACGTCTTTTGTTTCCAGGTTACTATACTCGTGGATCTACACTGACTAATAAACATTTTATCTGAACCTAAAGCTTCAACGATTTGATTGTGAATCTGAGACTCATTCAATGACAATTATTTCTAAAAACATTGAAGATTCTTTATTGCTGTAATCTGGAGCTGGATAACATACTAGTACGATGAATATTTCTAAATACGAAAATAGTGAGAAAGACGCCGTAAGAACTGAGATTTTTTTTGCGAAAAATGATTTGGTTTTTAGAAAATAGCAGTCATAAAAATTGTTGGTTGGTTCTTGCCATACTATTGGAACTGTTACCGGCATACCTCTACTCTTCTATTTAATCTTCTGGATTAATAACACGCTACAGGTAACAAAGCAAAGATGGAGTTCTCTCTTTTTGTCTTGGTATCCGCTTACAACTCGAAAAGAAATAAAATAATAAAGCCTATTTTACATCTCCAGAAAATGGTGCGACTTTATCGTAAATTCTCCATGAATATTTCGATTTTTGTCGTTAAAAAATTCCATCACTACAAAATAAAAGATTTAGGTATCTTTGGAAACACAGTATGGAGAATGTTCAGCATAATCTTTTTGACTGTTGGTCATGGATATACCATTCACATAATACGGTAACTGAAGCAACCAGTTGAAAATTATAAGTTCAATCAGTTATTAAATTTGCTTGATATGGAGGTATTTTGAAAATGTAATATGCAGCTGTAGTCAATATAATGGACTGGAAATAAAAATCAATAAAACGATTACAGTATTAATGTACAAAAAAATGAAAGCACAAGTTTTTACAGAAGATGTTTCACTATTATTCACAAAAAGAAGTGGTCATTCTGTATCCAGCGATTATGATTATACTTCAATCCGAATAATCTACATTTTTCGACTCTATTTAGACGCATTTCAGAACGTTGTCTTCTCCCAAACGATTTCATCTGCTGCTTTGACCCCACTTATTTTAATGACTTCAAAATGTTGAATATATAAGTGGTATAAGTACTCTACAGAGTCTGATGAAGTCAATCGCAGAAATTTGTGAATATCCGTACATAATTTTATGAAGAGAGAAAAATTTAGATAAATTCGGAATCACCAAATCTCAAGAATCCATTTTCAATCGAAATAATAATGAATTTCAATAAAAATTAACGTGGATCTGAATTATATAGAAAAATATCTAGTAATTATGAAAATATTTTTGCTGAAATCAAAATAACCAATATGAGTTGAGATATAGCCCAGAAGGGGAAAATAGGGCAATAAAACAAATAGACTTTTGGTGAAACAATCAATGCGTCAAATTTCCAGATTTAGTAATTATATATTTGCATACAAGTCAATGAACTGAACATCTTCCTTAATCAAATGTCTATAGAACTTGAGTTTGTATGAAATAAATATGATTTATATTGACTTTTTACATCATCAGAATGCGACATATTTGTACATATTTTGACTCTCTCTGTCTCAGCTCCATCAAGCTTGCAGCCAAATATGCGGCAAAGGATTTCAATGCTCGTTCTGAAAATCCAAACCCCGAATATTCTCGTTGATTCGATAGAAACATGTAAATTAAAAGCGTGGTTGCAAAGTCAGATAAGAAAATATTTTTTATTTCCGGTCCAAAGTTACCTCTGAAAAAACTAAATATACTTATGAAATGCTCTTAATTCTCTCGTTTCAAAAATATTTACCTTTTTGTCCAAAGTCTTAAGAAAACCAAAAAAAAAATTAACTTAGTATTCCGAATTACGAGTATTCATAGCGCACAGGCCTGTGAGTTGGCTGTGCGCGTGCGCAGAACTTGATGATGCTGCGATGTTTGAATCAATTTTAATTGAGTGATTGAAATAGTGTAGACTATAGGAGATCGTTCTATTTACTAATTAAGTAACGTAATCACAGTAATAAATGGATCTCTCAGAAGTCACATGTTTCCTAATGCACTTTCAACGTTTAATTAACTTTTCATTACACAAACATGCACTGCCAGTTCCTTTTTTTACTTCAGATATTAGTTTGACATGCTATACTTTGCATCTAACGACGCCGATGACTTTTGAGAGATCCATTTATTACTGTGATTACGTTACTTAATTAGTAAATAGAACGATCTCCTATCGTCTACACTATTTCAATCACTTGATTCAAATTGATTCAAACATCAAAACAAACGTCCGTTACTCCATCCTATGGAGACTTTACGATTCATTCTGCAGGCGCACAGTCAACTCACAGGTCTGTGCGCAATGAATGATAATTAGGTAAATTTTTTTCAGGTTTCTCTAACACTTTAGACAAAAAGGAAGATATTTTTGGAACGAGAGAATTAGGAGCATTTGATGGGTAGCTTTAGTGTTTCTAGAGTAAACTTTGGGCAGGAAATAAAAAATAATTTCTAATTAATATCTTTTTATCGAATCAACGAGAAAATTCGGGGTTTGGATTTTTAGAACGAGCATTGAAAATCCTTTCGATTCATATTTTTTTTTTTTAAATTTTTCCGAATATATGGCTGCTAGCTTGATGGAGATCTCTGTCTCTCAATTGTTGGACGTTTCCTTACTTATGTTATTATATATAGTTTCATTGAAATGTTGCCAAGCTTTCTAACTTGTGAAACTTACAATCCTCAACCTCGTCTATCATAGGTGTAGAAGTGATATTTTCTCCCTATTTGGATCTTCCTCTTTTTGATTGCTATTCATCTCTTTCTGCTTCTATATACCCCACTGTTAGTAGTTCTCCAAACTGTTCCTCCCAATTGTCTTTTATTTTATTTTGTTCATTCATGATATTACCATTTTTAGTTTTTGAGTGTTTTATTGGATTTCTTAGTTCCTCCAGTATGTTAGTTTCTTTTGTGTTGTTGTTTTACTTACCTCAATAGCTACATTACCAAATGTAGTTTTGAACGTTTTCCAAAATTAATTTCACAGATATTATATTCCGATTCATTTATTTATACATTTCTTCTCGTATTTTTCCTGCATGTCCGTTCTTTATAGTTTATTAACTCTCTTAGTCCTGTATTCTATGTTTTTTTTCTAGATTTTCATATTTCTTTCTTTCTCTCTTTCCATCACTGTATTCTTTTAAGAAAATTATCATTACCTATATCGAAATACCTCTTCACCCTTATAATTTATTATGAATGCTTTTATTCTTCTACAAGACGCTGCTAACGGAACAAGTCATTCCACTCACAAATTTATAATTCTGCGACCATTTCTGTTTTCTTTACTTCTCCAAACTTCTCTATATTCTCAATTTGCTCTACCAGTCTTCCATTCGAATTTCCTATTATCATTGAAGTTCCAAAGCTGTTATCCGTTTCTATTTGTATAGCTTCCCTGAACTCATTTATCTGCTTCTTATGTACTCCGTCGTTTGGACCCGTATATTATTTATATTGTATACATTTGTTTCTTTATCTCAGTTTTTAGCTATATCAGTCCCTTTTCTGGTTTCTAATTCCATTTTTGTTATCTATCAGTTATTAATAAATGTGAGAAATTCGTATAAAGCCAAGACTTATCAATAATCATTATTGAGAATTCTTTTACTACGATTAATAAATTTACATATCAATATTTACTATGGATGCAAATGTTCTTTATTTTAGGTCTCTAGGTTTTAAAATTAGTTTTTTTTAATAATTAATGTATCAAATGTCAAGGAAATGAGAAAATGAAATTTATTTATTATGGTATAGCATAGATATTGATATCCAATATTTCTTAGTAGCTGCAGCTCAAATGAACATGCCAATCCATTCAAAATATATTCTCGTAATTTAATACAGTAATCTACAGTCCTACTCCATCAAGATAATCCTTTACGTTACGCCCATGTTTCATTATTATGATAACTAATCGCATTCTTTGTAGTTTTTGGGGTACTGGGTATTTATTGTTAAAAGTTAGTACTTGTGCATTGTAGCTGTGAGATAGTGATTATCATAGATTCATTTGGGTGATGAGGAATCTCTCAAAAAGCACTCTTGAATCAATCAGACTTTTGAGTACACTCAATTAGGATCTTATATACGTGATAGAGTATAATTACCTAAACAAACTAGCATAATATCAAGGATTTATACGTACGAAATATACGGTGAGAAAAGATATCCTCTAACAAATTGAGGGGTTGATTAGACACAAAAAATCTTCTATTTCATCTTTGTTATTCAGAAATATATTTTGTAGTGTTGTTCTCATATGAATGAATTTCTATTGGGGATATTGGTATTATTGCTCATTTTTTTCCTTATCATCATCATTCGTAAGGTTATAATATTCATACTAATCATATTTTTATCTATCATTACATCAGCATTGATACTATCTGATACATATTTTCATAAAAAAGTTGTTTTCTTCACTCATGGATGATGAACCGTGCTTCAGTAGAAGGAATTAAGTTTATTTGGAGCTATTGAATCAATATAACAAATATTCTGTATATTATAGGTACATTTTAATATATTCCTTAGAGTGGTTATCATAATCATGTTTCACAAATTTCAAAATTTCCTGATTCCTATCCTGATGTATATCATGAAACAACAGAATTCAAAAAACAATAAAAAACACAGACTTCACTAGTGAAATGAAAAAAAGTAACCTTATTACATAGCTACATCGTATATATCATGAAAATCACATACTCGCAGATCTACCTGTCGGTATTATTCAGATTTACGTACAAGTCGGATACTCTAAATATGGTTTTGTCAGTTTTTTATCCTTCGAATACGTTGATCAATGACAGTGTAGTTGTTATTTTGTCGCATATATGAGATTATACTGCATATATGAACAAAGTTATTTACAAAATATTTTCCTAAGAATACTATTGCATCTTTTTGATTAAGGTATAGATCGTTATTTTTCTTTTATTAACAAAGAAGGTTGATTTTTAAGGTCGTTCATAAAGATTTATTTGATTGGATATCTTTTTTTTCCAGTTTAATAGAAAAATAAAAACAATATGCACGTCATCAGATAAAATCTACAATTATAACTGATGGGATATTTCATACAAAATTATAAACCAGTGAGTGTAAAATCTCACAATCATCATCAAAAAATGGATATTTTTGCCAAATTCCCTATCTTCAAGAATTCAATAGTGATCATTATTTTTGTTTACATTAAAAAAAGGGGTCTTATTTTGAAAGCTTCCTCATCCCTTAGTCATTTGACAGAGAAATGTTTTATTGTCAAAAAAATTGTTACAATTTGAGGACAAAAGCTTGTAAGAACAAAAAAACTAACATAAAAATAACTAAATTAAGATACAAATAAAATAAATTCTCAATATACAGAAGAAAAACACAAAATTATAGGTAATATTAATAAGTACCTAATAATTAGTATATAAGTCCATAGCAAAAATTAAACCAGTATGCAACATGTCAGGAATTGAATATTATTATTAGAATAGAAGTCGTTTACAGAGTACAAAGTTTTCAGTAAATATGGCCTCAAATTATTGCGGAATGCTGGAAAAGATTATATCGATTTGATTTCAATTGGCAAGTGATTGTGAATTTTTTGCATTGTAAAATATTGAGCCCTCAACTAAATCTGAACGTGGAGAGGTAGGTAAAGATCGTGCTTCGCGTTCGTAAGTAGATAGACGTGCAACGACCTTTCTGAAATTAGTAATTATGTGAAAGGAATCAAAGGTGAATAAGGAAGAGAGGATCAGTATTTTTAATCTTTGAAAAAAGTCCCTGCAGTGAGCCCTGCATTGATTCGCTCAAATTGAGTCGCACCACACGTACTCTAGAACTGAAGAGCATATCTGAGATGCGACTCAATAAGGGCATAATAGACTGTTAAGGAGGTGGATAAGTTCAGTCTTTTGGAAACTGATCTCAGCGCAAAGCAGGAGGAACTTAATTTTTTAGATAAGACGTCAATATGTAACTCCCTTTTCAAGGAATTGTCCACAAGCACTAAGAATTTTACAGAATCAACAACTTCAATGGTGGTGTATTTTTACATGACAAAACTTTAGTTTTAGAAACTTGAGACAAAGAAGATTAGAATCGCACCATGATTTGAGGGAGATTAGTTCACTAGATATGGTCCTATGAAGTGTCGTGAGATCAGGGTTGCTCCAAAAGAAACTAGTGTCGTCTGCAAATAGACATATTTTACCAGTGATGTCTAGATAGGCGTTTGTTCTTGTATTTTCTTGACATTTTGAAAATTATCATTTCTAAATATAAATTTTGGCTCATCTCTTTGAGGCAAGAATATTTTAGAATTCCCTTCAATGGCCAATGCAACTGATAGGTCAAGGTTGATATGATCAAACATCTCTCCATCATTCTTTGGTTGTAAAATAATCTTATCATTTTCGATCTCGTCCGAATACTCAAGAGCTTCTTCCAGTTTTCCAAAAACTACCTTCGATCTTGAACAAACGAGAAATAATATCTGAATAGAGAATTTTTATCTAAATATGTTTGTAATGGCTTGGAAAGAATTTAAACCAATGAAGATGTATTGGAAATGTTTCCCTTCAAAACATGTATCTTTTGAGATCATCATAATGAAAAAAATATGACTCACTTATGATATTATTGGAAAAAAACAAACCAAAAATTCATAAAAAATAATTTCCGATAAACGTTATCACTTTTAGAATCAAACCAAATGTTTTAGAGAAAAGTTAGTTCCAAGCACGTGAGTGTAGGCTAATCTAGCATCGATTTAGCTGTCTATCATTGATGATAATGGGTTGAAATAGAGGAAATAATTAAGATTATTCTAATAATTCTGTGTTTACAATTTTGTGTCTCTTATTCTGTACCATCTTCTACTAGAAGTTTCATTTGAATGATTTATATTTCTTCGGTGAATAACAAGTTGTTATTGCTTTCATACAATTTGAACTTATTCAAAACATCCATTTATTAACACAAAAAGACCAATTCTCAAAAATAGGTCAATTATATGTTTATCCTAAGGAAACTTTTGAGATCATAACTATTTAAGGCATAAAGAAACATTTTATGAAACGTACATAAAACGACAAATAGATATAATAGCGAGGAAAGTTTTTATTGCTTTGACACCAATATAAAATTTATATTCAGCACGTTGTGTCTCGTAAGGTGCAACATTATGTAAATGACAGCTGCAGATATTTGTGAGGATGCCAGGATTCAGCGGTTTTCAGTTTTTGTGTCAATTCGAAAAGATATATGTAGACATTGTCGTTGGATTATTTTTTAGTTGCAAAGTATATCTTTTAAATCATTCTTAAACGTAGCATTTTTCTATACAGTAACATATCCTTGGAGTAGTAGTATGAAGGTAACATGAGGTTTTCTATTTATATGTCTGGTCTTATATTCGCACTTCTGATTTTGCAATAATACTGTGTAGTTGACAAAGTTCCAATCTTGTGTTGAATCGTACAAAGCTGGCGAGTTTTTCTTAGTGTTTGTAGACGTTGTATTCGAATGAAATTAATTCTTAAAAAGTGTTTATCCGTTTACACTATCTAATTTCTTTGCAAGATTGTAGTTAAATCTCTTAGTCAAAAGTAATTATTGATTCCTCAAACTAGAGGTAGGCTGTTGTATTTTATATAAGTCAGCATCTCTCTTCCAGTTGTTTAATTATATATAATAATAATAAATAATGCTATATGCTCGTTTCTTTAGAATCAATGTTATTTTTTGTCATTCAGATTATTGACTGTTAATTTTATCTGACAGTGAAAATTGTAATGCCAAAAACATAGAATTGATCCTCGTATATCACAGACAAACTTCATTTTGCCTTATTATATCGGTCTTATTGTTATTAATGTGACATGTAGGTAATTTTTCGGTTCACAATATATACAATAGATTACTGAACAGTGTATTTGAACACGCAATTTAATAATTATTCGCTATTAAGGGTAAAGATATTTATCAAGTGGATTTTTTGTTGCGTTTGAATGTTAACTTCAATAAACGTTATATCAAAATTTCGTACCTAATCCTACTGCTAGAAAAATTGTCAGGTTACCACTTCTAATATACTCAATACAATTATATTTTAATTCAAAAAATCCTGAATGTTTTGTTGAAGCTTTTACTTAAAAAGTATGAATTATTTTACAAGTATTAACGACTTCTTAGACACTATTTTATAAGTATAACCTCTCTAAATTGAAAAAAAATAAGATATAAACTGCAAAAAGTTTTTAATACCCAGTCGATTTTAGAAGATATACGAGGGTTGTTGCATAAATTTCGAGATAGACAAATAGAAACAAATATTTATAATTGAATATATATTCATTAGTAGATATGGCTGTATTGCTTCTCAAAATATTCTTCGTTAAAGTGAATATACTTTTGCATGCGTTTGAACCAATTGTCGGAGCATTTTTTCTATTCCGATTGAGGTACTTCCAAAAAATTTGATTTGATCAAGCGCTTCTTTAGTTATAAAAAAACGATGATCTCGCAATTTATTTGTGATCTGCGAGAATAAGAAAAAATCATTGAGTTCCGAACGAGGAGTGTGTGGCGGATGACATATCTATTGGATGTTTACAATGTTCAAAAACGTTATGGTTGCATTTTCGTGGTGGAGAATGCTCCGTCATTAGAATTCACCGATCTACGTTGCTTTAATGGAAAGTGACAACATGATCAACTTTTTTATATTTGGATCGTCTTTAAAGACACATACAATCGATTTTTGTTTAGTTTCGGATTGATATGCAAAGATCCGTGATTCGTCTTCTTTCACGATCTCATGGACACCTTTCGAAGCGCCGCGATTCAATTTTTTCAGCATTTCTTTGCACTAATAGACGAGCTTTTTCTTGAGCGATTGTTGAATTATGCGGTATGCAAATGGAAATAATGTCTAAGTATGCCTCAATCTCATGGCATGTTACATGTCGATCTTGTAATATCAGTTTACCCACAGCATAGATAGTTTTTATTTTATTCCATTTTTTTACCTACATGAATGTTTTAGGTTCTGAGTACGTTCACCATAGAAAATGTCAAACTTAATGATGGCAGTATCAAATTTGACAAGTAGTAATCCTCATTAATATTCTTGATTATTCTCTTGTACGATTTCCTTCAATTTTGCGAACAAATATGTTATTGAAGACATGGCCCTTAGTTCAGTTCTTAGTTCTTTCATACTTAATTGATGTTAATCAGTTGCTTCGTTCTTTCATTGCCTTTAATTCACTTTCATCTATTTTATTTTCGTTTCACGATGTTTTCAACATTTTTCCCATTAAATGTGTAACATTAAGTTTATTAAATCGTTGTAAGACTATCAAAACAAAATGAAAATTCCTATAAAACATTAATAAGCTAAACATTTTATTTGATTACCATAAAAAAATCAGTTTATTCACTCCTTGTAGCAATTCAGAGTTTCTTATAGTTTGCAACACTAACCAAATATTTTATCAAGAGTCAGCGAAATTTCTCCACTGTGAAAAAATTCAATTTGGGGAAACTACTAAATTGGTTTTCGTTGTTTTATGGTTCATTAGATCTATAACACAAGATATTAGAGTTTTGTAAGATAATGACTTTTCTTTCCCAGTTTTACGACGTTTTGTTAGCTATCTCTACAAAAATAGTTCTATTCATTTTTTACACCACATATTATTTTTAGGAAATTGACAGTTTATCGAGAAAATCTCAACAGTTTCATTAACTCATATCTGAAAAAAATTGATGAATAGTTGCAGCTCTTCTGTGTCGAACTGAATAATGGCATACTTTATGATTAATATGAACTATACATAAAAAATTCCAATTGAATTGTTTTTACAGTACTAAATATTACTATCTATATCGTAAAATATACGATATTTGATTTCCAATCCGACCGAATCCTGATTATGTTAATTGGATCAAGAAATTAATACTATGGTGATAATAATCCCGAAAGTATGAATGCTCGGGATCAATTTCAATTTTGCATCTCCTCCTCTCAAGAGTCACAGTAACTTCCTCATTGTTAGAGGAGTTAAAACATAAATCACGCCAAAAAGATGACGTTCCAGAAACTAGATCGGTCTTTGTTCCCACTTATACACAAAAGCAGCTTGAGCCCTTCAAAAAGTTTCGAATCCCTTCTTTTGATGGAGAATATTTGGTGGTGTTTGCAAAGTTTCTTTGTTATCTTTTTGTAACAAAAAGATCTCTCTATTGGTCATATTAGTCTCGAAAAGAAGTAATAGAGGATGTTATAAATTTGTTTATCGTGTTTGGATGGATTAAAACTTCGATAAAATTTGAATTTTGATGAGATTTCTCTGCTGTGAAATTTGTAAAGTTGTGAAAGATGAAAATTCATTGGAAGTTTTGAAAGTATCATGATTGAAACAATCTTGAAAACATTCAAACTTTTGTTTGAGTTCGATCCAAATCCTAAAGTAGCTATATCATATATACACCGAGAAAAGATAATGTCTTAGTCATCTAAGATCAGATTGGTCAAAAAGACTTTTTTATTTTATTTGTGCATTATTTAGTAATTTTTATGTTTGTTTCTCAGTTTCTCACAAGCTTTCGTCTACAAATTGTATACAACTTTTTTACCAAAAAGCTATTTCATTGAAATATACGAGGGTTGTCCATAGAAAAAGTTTTCCAAGGAGCTGCTGACGCTAGGAACATTCTCAGACGGGATTTTGCGAGACTGGCATATAACATGGCTCCCTTTCTCACAGTTTCCACCCCGGCAAGCTGTCCACATCGTTCATTCTTGTTTTTATAGCTCTGAAAACTAAGCTTTCACTTGATTCTCACGCCAGGGGGAATTATGCTCTGTAATTCGTGTAAAAAAACGTTCCTCCAGTTTCATTAGCAGCTTTGTCAGGTGTATGAGGAAAAGTCTTTAATTGTGCAAATAGTGCAGAAAATTCAGAGACAGACGCACAAATTTGGACGGAAAATTGTCTTACAGACCAGTCCTCAAGTGATTACCATATTCTACTAGGAGTCAGGCTTGAATGGCGATTATGTCGAAGAATAGAGAGGTAAGTCTAATCTTCTCAAAGATGTATCATTTAATGCCAATAAACATGTTTTTCATTGTGAAAATTCATTGAGAACCTTAATTTATGGACAAGCCTTGTAGTTTCCTTTTACTGGGTTCTTCAATTATTTCAAATATTTGCTGGACTGGAAATTGAATTCTCCTCAACATACATTATTCTACATCTTGACAATCACGTTGTAGAAGTTATCTGACGTGCTAGGTAAATTATTCATCGGGCTCTCTCTTAATATCCCATTTCGTTGGCTCAGTTCCATTGCGGTATCTCATTTATGTCCATTCGAAGTATATTATCACAAAAAAGGATACGATATAAGTCATGTGAATATTGATAAAATATGCTATTGATTATTCTGTTTCCGATATGCACTTTTCTATATACACATCACGTCAAAATCATCGATATTTTAACAAATAATTTGGTATATGAAATGATAGTACTATATTTTTCTGATAAAATAACCTCCTATGTAGAGTAAGAGGGATGATATTTATCCATAGTTATCACAACAACAATGTCTCAATATTTTAGTAAAAATTATTAGTATGAAATATAAGGGCAATGTTATATTGGGTTTGATCTGATTTTCAACTAAACCTAGTATCTTCATCTTAGTTGATTAAAAAGCGATGATTTATCAATAATTTACAAATAAAGCCAACTACTTCATTCAAGGGTGGGCTTATTGGTCAATAAAAAATATTAGTGTTAACAACCGCCTGTTTAATAACTTTTGCCTTTCAGTGAGAGATTTTAGATGTCTTAAATTGGCATTACGTTTCTATTAAGTTAAATGTATATCATGAAGACAATCTACTTGGATAGGATCAAAAAGTGCAGCAAAAGCATATCAAAAATTCTGAGTAAAATCAAGCATGACAAGCTATTGATCATAAGAGGTTCAATAGAATGAGCAATATTTTGTAGATGGGTTCCATATTCGACAACGGAAACCTGGAGGATTTTGGAAATGATAGAAAGTGGATGTTGTATGTGATTTGGATTTACCACTATGGTTCTGGATTGAAACAAGAAGTTAAAGGTAGTGCAAACCACTCCAGGTGGGTTCCAGAACCAAAACGAGAGGATTTATCTAGAAATTGAGTAAGAAAGTGTTAATTCTCACTTCAGCTAAGTAATCTATAAATCACAACATCTTTCGAAAATTGCTAATACAATTTTCTTTTTCTTATATAACACTCAGATAGCGTCAAGCATTATAAATTCATTTGGCTTTAATTTTCGTCTTGTAGAGAGACGAGAATATCGGCTTTGTAGAATTTATTTCGAACATTTTTTAAAATTCTTTATAGAGAGTTCACGGAAATGATATTAAGATCTTCATCCTTCAGTTTTTCGTTGCTATAATATTTGTATATAACCCATATCACCGGATACTGGTAGATGCTAAAGAGGGCCACAAAATTTCGAAGTTGTTAATTCGTCCCCGAGTTATCTCGTCGTTAATCATAACAAATTACAAATGAAATTAGTCAGCTATATTTTTCTGTTTAAGAAAGGAAGATGACACTGATGTGGGAATTCTAATATGATTTTTCGAAGTACACTTTTCTTTTAAAAAGTGTTTTACACACAAAGTTTGATTATGCTTGATAATACGCGACTTTTATACACAAAAACAATTGTGGATTTTTCGACAAAATCCACAATTTTCTTATTTCTTTACAACCAGTTGTCCAATCTACTTGTAAATTGTAACTTGAAACCTCTTTTCGCAACCCCCCAAATCTATCCTAAATTCCGCTGATCAGACATTTTCCTATTTGATACAATCCCATTCATCAAGTTGAGATTTTGAAGACTTGGTTACAATTTTTATCATTTCAAAGTCTTGTTTTACTGGGCTAATTGGGCTTCCTCAACCAGAATAAAATTTCGTGGATCTGTTTTTTCACTTACCATAAATAAATTTATCGTTATTTTTGTTCAACAACACAATTGAGTTTTGTTTGTAAGTTCTCTATAAATCGTTGTTGACTGTGTATTGGCTTTTTAAGGTAACCTAAAGCAAAACAATACTGCAATAACTCCATTTGATATATCGATATTTTATTCTTTTTATTCTATACCGACTCTGTTGTTGGTCTGTTTCATCTCATTCCGCCGACATGTATGGTTTCAAGTGGAGAATAGAACTATTAACCATGGAACAAATTAAATTGAATCAAAAAATAAAGTGAATTGAAACATTGATGCACTGATAGATTTTCCCTGAATTGTCAATAACTTTTATATGTGTCTAGAGACTTGTAACTGAAGTTATAGAAACAACAGAAGTTTTGAATACAAGGATGGTCCCAGAAGTACCTAGCCTGACCTAGAAATGGAAGTAGTTGCTTGAAAAATGCCACTGTATTGGAAACACAATTTCTACAGAATATGTTCAAAGTTTGAAGACGCCACGTTGTTAATTACTTATCTGGCAGGCATAAATAGTAAACATTTCCAGTGAATTTGTAAACATGGGGAAAAGTGGTCATCGTTATTTGAATTATTTATATTTATACTTGTATTTGAGAGGCATTAGCTCAACCAATATATAAGCTGAACTAGAATCTACTCTTTGTGAGTCTGCTCCTTCTTTATCAACAGTAAAATATTGGGTTTAAACTAAGCTCTACGACCTGCGAAGACGGTTCAATCTGCAGGCAAGGTTATGGCGTCGGTTTTTTGAGATGCGCATGGAATATTTTTTATTTACTCTTGACTTTCTTGCAAAAGGATACGGCGAGTATCATGCGAACTTATTGCAACATTTGAGCGAGTAAATCAAGCAAAACCTGCCGCGTTTGGCTAAGAAGAAAGTGTTGTCTCAACAAGATAATGCATCAGCTCACACATCTGTTATTGCAATGGCCAAAATTGATGAATTAAAGTTTGAATTGCTACCTTTTGCACCCTATTAGCCATATTTAGCTCCTTCGGATTATTTTCTATTCCCAGACTTGAAAAAATGGTTTAGTGGTTCAAAGATTTTCCAGCAATGAAGAGGTGATGTCGGCAGTTAATGGCTATTTTTGGGAGCTTGACAATTCGCTGGAAAAAGTGTATAGAGCTAAGAAGAGATTACGCTGAAAAATAACTATACTTTTTTCCAAAATTTCAGTGTTTTTTTTATTGGGCCGGGTACTTCTGGGATCATCCTCGTTGGCTTATGAATTTAGTCCAAGAAAATTGAATTGGAATTTTATCTTTAAATAATATGTACAAATAATATCAAACAATTGCCAGTTTTGCCTGAAGTTATGGGGAAAACAGTATACTGAATTATGTTTAACCAGATAAGTCTTGTTTACATCGAAAAATAGAATTTCTTCGACATATTTGAACAGACAAAGGGTGCGCTTCAAGAACTCTCGTGTAAATCTCTTTGAAAACACATTCAACATTCAAGCATTTATCCAATTCTTTCTCATAAAAATCGAATCAGTCTTTATTAGAAAGCAAAAATATTTCCTGTAGTTTGAATCAACAAAGCAGATCAGGAACAGAATAACTATTATCAACATTGCAGAACTCAATTCAAAAGAGACTTATAAATGGTAATGGGTACATAGAGTAGTACGAAATTTCATTATATGTATAAAAAAAAGAGAATAAATGAAAAGGAATTATGATTCTCCTCTTACATTTAGATTCGTTCCTGAAAGTACAGTTTAATACATATTTTTTCATTAATATCGATCATTTTATCAAATGAATTCCTAATTTCCGAACAATAAAACCTATTATAAATTCTACCCGATGGATTCAAATTAACCCTTCCATCGAATTAAATAGTCCATTAATCGAAAATATCTCTCCGCAATGTTTGGGAGAGCTGAAATGTATATAAATCCAACGAGGGTTAAGAACAATAAGAGAACAGTTTTCATTGTTACGGTTTGGTTTATTTTTCACGATAACCTGGAAAATTTTCATTTTATTACATCGGAAAACGAGCTTTTATATATCATAGTTCCAATTACAGAAAATTAATTTTACTGGAAAGATGATAGTTACTTTATAAATGAAATATTTGAGCAATTCTTGTCATATTTGATGTTTGAAATTCAAAAATATGAACGAAAATCATCGAACCTATTGTTTGTTATATCTGGTTTATTTAACAGGTATCAAAAATACCTATTTTGCTCGTATAACCAGATTTAAAACGAGTTTTTGTTGATTTACATGAAGGAAAATGTACTGAAGTATTTGGAATAGAGAAAGTTGTCATGATAATTGCCGAATTCTCAAGATAAGCGAATATATTCATATATGAGATTCTGATTTCTTCTATCCAACTCAAAGGTAGAAAATTTCAATAACAGTAAATCAACCGCATTGATGGGAATAAGAAACTTGAGAAACAGCCCGTGATTTGAAAAGAATGAGGTACTATTTACTTGATATTTGTTTGGAGTACAAAATAGGGAATAATTCTAAACTGTACTTTCACAGGTACTTTTTGCTTAGCTAGATAAAATTCATGGCTTAGGAGGTATGTAGATTTTTAGATCGTTGTACATGCCAAGGAAACAGTTCGGCATAAAGACACATTTTGAAGAAAATTATCATAAATGGATTATTGAAAATATTCACGTATTCAAATAAAAACAAAAAAAAACAATAATGAATGTTCTAAGTGGGCACCTTGTATTCCTAAACACTTAGTCTACCGGAATCTATATGAAATGTTTAAATATTTACTGATTAAGCTGGTTCCACACGAGACGGTTTTATTAATCCCCGTATTTACATTTATGGGCAAATGAAAATACTAATGGTACAATCCAAACAAAGAATCAATATCGATTTTGTGTCAATGTGTGGACAGGTATATTGGGTAATAATTTAATAGGTCCACATTTTTTTGATTATAGCCTGAATGATCAGCGACACTTAGAATTTCTTCAAAATGGTTTCCCACCCATGTTATGTGATATTGCTCTAAGCATTCGCAGAAACATGTGGTTCATTTACGATGGGGACCCTTCTGACTTCCTAAACAATGTACAAAATCATCTTAATAACTTTCCTAGTAGGTGGATTGGTCTGGTAGACTCATTTGCGTCCATAACTAAATTTTCCTACATTTCAATTTTTTCCTGTCAGTAACGCCATGTTCGTCAGTGTTCAGTTCAATTAAGAAATGTTTTATTCTATCTCAATACATAAATATTTTCAATAAACAATTTATGATAATATCCTTCAGATGTCTCTTTATGACGAACGGTTTCCTTGGTATGTACAACGATCTCAAATCTACACATCTCCTAAGCCATAAATTTTATCGAGTTAAACAAAGAGTATCGATAGAAAAATTCAATTCTGCTATTCTGACTTCGCAGCTTTGTCTAGACCCCTCAGAATCGAGGGGTCGTATGAGAATTTTTTTTATGATACAGCATTATTTTCACGTCTACTCGCTCTCGAATTTTTTGCATCAAGTACCTGAACACCCATTTACAAAAAATATTATGAATATTTTCTCTAGCCACATGTTTACAACAAAAACAAAGTAAAACCAAAATCAATTTGAAAACATTTCATTTCTTTCAGTTTGAGAATAAATTCAAAATTTATTCAACATTTTGAAATTTGTTTTCGTGCTCCAGGCACTTTCGTGTAGATCTCGACCAGAACCAATTTGTTTTGTAAAGCGTTACTAAAGCAACGGAGTCCTTATCCTATTATCAAATAAAAAGGTATTTCCAGTAACCTTTAGATTATTGTGAAAATTCCAATTTATATGATAATAGCGAAGTTGCAAATAAGTCGTGTAGAATCGTTTCAAAAAATTGTATTAGAGCTTCAACATTACATAGCCTTGAAATTGATTATGTCGATTGAACTATTTCGAGTTATTCAATCATTTATTATTACCAATTATTATCAAATAAAAAAATATTTGCACTATCATTTGAAACTTAAAAAAAACAATAAAACGATCGAATAAATTTAAAAAGTGTTGGGAAAAGTGTAGTCACAATTTTTTTCTTAAAGGTGGCATGTTTAACTAAAGACGTTTACCCAGAAGAAGCATTAATCACACGGCCAAGAAGCGGCGTTCTTTAAATGTAAACAAGTCGGAAATATGGATATAATTCTGGTTTATTTTTAACGAAGACATGAAATAGAATTTTCAGGTGCAAATACTCACAATTACAGGAAATAAATATATGAAAATATAGGAGTGAATTTCGCAATAAATTTTATGTACTTAAAAAGATGTTGACAAAAATGAAAATAGAGAAACGGTAGACTTACTTTCAACTTTTTTTTTGTTGAAATAATCTTCCATCATATAGGAAGTTTCTGATTAAAAGTTCTTAACAACCTCAATATTTTTTATTATATATATATATATATATATATATATATATATACATATATATTTTATGCATGTCATTCTACTGTAACTAAATACATTTTAGTTGAAGAAAATTGGGTTTTATATGCGAATTCTGAGGTGAAATACAAAATTTCGTCTTCCGTGGCCACAAATATTGGAACAATTTTGAGAAAAAGGTAAAAATAGAGTAAAGAACATTTTTTAATAATTCTTTTCGTCCCCACCCAGTGGATTATTCTAGAAAATTTTTGATCGACATATTCCAGAAACAAAGTAATTTTAACAAGAATCTGAGTTATGTGTAATATCATATCAGGTCAGCATATCCTCCCGTACCTTCACTTCTTGGAAATAATTTTTCTCTGATGTTTCAAATGGTATAATATTGTTGAGACAAAACCAACAAGCTCTGAATCAGGATTCGCAATCAGCAGTCTCATAAATTGAGTAACAATTTTTGTATGCCAACTTATTCAATGACAACAACCACCTAATTATTGTTGTGACAACAGTCACAAATACCTGAAAGGTGTAGTAATGATGATGCCTAGGTGTGCAAAATTAAATAAACTTTGAAGTTAGTAGCCTGGTAGATACTAACACGAACTCGTTCATATCATAACCTGTGAAGCCGGTCCTATCCGGTTATAATGAAATTTTGAAATTTGGCGAATTCGCGCCACATTTGATGTTATGTTAACCCAGTGGTGTGTTTTTTGAATCTAATTCCTAGGAAGTTCTTTCTATTTATTTATTTCGTTTGTTTATTTTCTAGAATTTTGGAAAAATTCGTTTATGTCATATAAACAACAAATACCAATGAAATTTATGAAAGGCTAAGCGCCTTTTGACGGCGCTAGTCTTAATTCGATGCAATGGAAACTATAAAAGATTGTGGGTAGCTATATTAATTATTAAACAATTATTGTTTTACAAGTTTCTGTAGCTAAGTAGAAGTTTCTACGAGGTTATAGAATCATTGCAAGAGCGTATATGAGTTAGTAGTTAGTTGAATTCTAAAAATCAGCAGTGAACGATACAAATAATCCGGCTAATAAAAACTTATAAACAAAGGGTAATTTCTAAGCACCATTTGATGTAAATATTGTAATTTTTTGATATCTACTTCTATGGAATATGGATTACAACTCAGAACGTTTTTATAATAAATATTATGGAAAGCGATAAATATAAAATATGTATTATTAGACATTTTCGTAATCAAAAGTTAGAAGCAATTGTGGCCGCTGAAAATTGGAATTTAAAGATAAGTCACAGTTATTGAGCCCATGGTACAGCTTTTGTTTAATTGTCTAGTGAAAATTTGATGTTTGCAGATCGTTCTTGGTCAAGTCGTCCACCTCCATGTGATATTGATTTTACAAAGAAAGCCTGATTCTCGTGGATATTCCAAAAATATTATAAATTGGGATTGAAATCATTATATAAGATCTATAGAAGTTGTTGAATAGTACCAAGATTCATGCGAAGCTTGCCGAATAACTCTGCAAAGAGATGTCGATTCGTGCGAAAAGTCTTATTGTGGGTCTATTGGATTTATGAAGATTTAGTGCACTTCAAAATCATTCCAGATGGTCGAAAAATAATTAGGTTTCGTTATCCGAAAGCAGAATATCTTGCAACAAGACAATACTTAACCACATACTGCGAAAGTTAAACTTCTACTACATCCAGCAGTTAGTCCGGATCTTGCACCGTCAGTTGACCATTCATTCACAATCGCGGTGAAATATTTGCGTAGGAAATTTGAATCAAAACTAGAGTTAAAAATGTGGAGCGGCAATTTTTTGCATCTAAGCCCAAATAATAGTTTTACTAAGGTTTTGAGGAAATGCTTTTTTTTTATGATTATTCAGTGAATAAAGTGAATATTGAAAACCTAAATTATTTACGTTGTAACATAGTAGAATTAGTGTTAATTCATTCAAAGTTTCATTCCTAACGTTCAGATCATTAATCGTTTTGAAACGTTTTCTTTGAAAATTTTTAAACTTATTTCTTAATAATTTTAGCGATTTCGACTATTTATTTAGTTAATTTCCAGTTTTACTGCTCCATTGTCTCCTCTAAGTGAACATGAACCACAAAGGGAAACATAATGATAACAAGCTTTCAGAAAAATGGACTTCATTTTGGCATAATAAACGTCTTTTGCGATTTCAGAAGAAACAAAAAACCGAATCTAATTACTGATCTAGTGGAATGAATGGTTGACAGATTGTATAATATGAAACCTCAAACATCTTTTACTTCTTGGAAATACAGTTTTCTTATCGATTCACTGAAGGCAGGTTTAATTTTTTTAGACTTCTCCTCTGATACCGACATAGATAATCTTTTACGAGTCTTGTAACAATTCTTAACATCAACGGTAATATTATCATCGAAACAACTAATTTCGCCTCAAAAAATTGGTAATCCTTTCGTATTTCAGGTATTGGGACATATCTCTTTTCCAGTTTTTTCAATCGCTTTAACCCCATTTCTGAGTAATTCGCTGGAAAGCCGATTAATTTAACTGGAAGTAATTTCATTCTGATTCCAGATATTTCCAATAATTATATTTTATCGTTCCAGCTATTAAGGCCAAGTTCATTCTCTCCAATGAAAAAAATGATTGATAATAATATTATTTTGTTATTTATCGATTTGTTCGATTTCCGCTTAAGCAATGAAAAGTAGTTTGTTGAAATACTCATCCGTATACAAAATACAAATAGAAAATGATTTATTTTAATGGGATGAAACCAAAGAAGAATTTATGTTGATGATTGGTGGAATATTAATGGTACATATTAACAACACACCCATTTTCCAGTTTATATATGTTAAGCCGTTGATGCAGCAATTCGTAAACAGTAAAATCGAGAGAGATTTTGCAGTGGAACAGCTTGAAATATGATCAAAATTAGGAAGTATTTCACGAAGCTTTTGCAGAGTTCATAAAATTTTTATAACTCAATTAGTAAATCCATACTTTCATAATTGTGTATGATTGATCCAATTTCCAATTTATAATGGCAAAATCATTAGTAATTAGATAAAATATCAGAGAAACGTATAATTCATATATTGGTTGGAGATAAAGTAATTTCGGTTTTGTATAAATGAAGAATGATTTTTGATTAATTATATATTTACTATTTTGCTCAATGACCTTTTGCCATCTTTCTTCCAGCTTCATGATTCCGCGCTCATGAAATTTCTGGTCTTTATCAGCAGAAAACTGAACCAGGTGCGATTGAAGGTCATTGTCATTTGTGAAAGTTTCACCATTCGTAGAACTCTGCAAACTTAGTTAGGTTTGGTATGATAATCAGATGGTGCCAGATCAGGACTGTATGGGGCATGTGGCATCACTTCCCAGTCAAGCTCCAATAATTTCCCACGAGTTGTTAGAGATGTGTGAGGCTCTGCAGTATCATAATGGCACACAAAACCTCTCCGATTAGACAATTATCGCCGTTTTTCTTTGATTGCTTCATCCAGTTCCATTAATTGTTGATAGCAAACATCAGATTTGATCTTTGGCACCTTTGAAGCAGCTCAAAAAACACAAAACTTTTGTAATTCCACCAAATTGACAGCATGAGTTTTTTTTGTAGTTTTTCAGTTATCGATGTGGTTTGTACTGGTTTATCGTGTTAGCATTTTTTCATCACCAGGGATGAAGAAAGGGTCGGCTATATTATGAGTTTGATTTGGTCATTATCAACTTTGCTAGGCCGACCATAACGTTGCTTATCTTTGAGGAAAAAATGTCCAGAACGGAATTTTTTCTATCAATTCTGACAAGACATAAACTTTACTTATTTCTTTGTCATTCGCTGCAGGTTTCTGGTAAGGTAACTTTTGCGGAATACGTTCTTTTCTGCACTTCATCTAAAATTATCCGCAACTAGTAGCTTTAATAAAAATCGCGAACTACTTGTTTCTAAAGATACGTCAATGTGACTTATATCACGTGACAAACGACAAATTAAAGCACTAACATAAGTTATTCAAAAAATAAAGCAACGCTCCCTATCAGTAAAAAGCGAAAGTACTTAGTTGTTACATGATGTTACGAGGAAAGCTTGACCCACCTGAGAAACTTCAGATTGTGGTAATACACGTCAAATCAATTAATACAGAAAGTTAGCCCTTGCAATCCCGCATAAACTACCAATTTTGTTAATAGCCGATTTGAGATTTTACTGATTTCGTAACAAAATATTGAATTTTGTCCGAATCTTTTCACTTGGCTTCATTGTCATTGAATCCGCAATTTCAACTTTGATGTACTTCAATATCTAAAACTCTTTTTAAATTCAATTCTCTAATACTTCATCACGATTAAAAAAGTGTACTTGACCTACAATAAATAATTTAAATAAGCATTATGATTTTCACTTAAAATTGATATTATTTGCACAGATGCATAATTTTGCGGATTGATATGGGGGCTTTAACATTTTACTAAATACATAAACACTAAATACTAAACACTTAATATGATCAACTTTCTTAAATATCCCATAATAAAAAATAATAGCTCACAAAGAAGTATTTTTCTGACGGATTAACAGAAATGCTGTAAGTTTTTGTTACAAATTTTAATACCAAAGTCGTTTTGTCACATTTCAAAGAATTCCAGTCACTACAATAATATATAATTTATCACTAGTATTTTTGTATTTGCAAGTGAGGAGGTTTCTTGGCTAGATTCTTCGGCAGGTGTCAATAGCGAAGCAGACTGATAATTTTTGTTTACAATGAGCAATTGAGTTATATGTAAATCCATACCCATAACTTTATTTGATAATACCGAGTTGTAGAATTTTAAACTTTATTTTGGTGTTATTTGGAATTCATAAAATAACACAAAAATTATCAATGAAATGAGTTTATTAGTAACACAGATTATTATTAACGTTTACCGAAATAATATGTTCTATCAAAGGAAAAAGAGATCATTTAGCTAAGCGAAGACTATGAGTCACTAAGAAATTGATCATGTAATAGTTTTTTGCCACAATTAAAGTTGACGATACAAAGGATGAAGTAAAACGCAATGAAGTTGTTGAAGTGTATATGATCATCTACAAATAGAGTGTGGTTGATGCAAGGCTGATTATATTGTATGAAAATCGCTTTATTCCCAATATATATTATTTTTTAAGGGTTTTTAATATCTGAGGGGTCAAGTTTTTGTGTATTCTGGTGATAAAGAAGTTGTGGTAATTGTAGTAATAAAACTTGGTTTCAATGTTAGATCATAATTAATTTCAGGGTGAATAATATATTTTATGGAAATAACTGAAAGTCGCATGTTTAGAAAACTTATTTAATATGCCATGCACAAATTATAATTTGTAGAAAAGTTAAAATTTCAGCTTTTATATAAGGTCGTGGTAAAATTTATAAAAATATCATTTTCAAAAATTTGTACGGTTGAAATTTCACGATAGCATAGGAAATGACTTGAACTACTATAAAAAGATCTATTTTCATAATAATCAAATTTTCATTTTTCATACTTGGCAGATGTTCTAGGTACTTTCAATTAATTGTTCATTCCTAGTTTAGAAATGTTAAGATATTTATTGAATCAAAATAATGATAATTAATAACTATATTCATTCCACGATCACATACTTATATTCAAGTGATTATGAATTAATATTAATATTGGCGTCCTAGTTAAGAATATTGTCATTTTATTTTATAAACTTTATCCTAATGGGTAACATGAATTCGAATAAACGTATATTTTTGATTCAAACTTGATTAATCTTCTTTTATATTAATTTCAACTGGACTCTGTTTTTTTCAACTTTTGAGCTCTTCTTGCGACGCAGAGCTAATCTATTATTTGCCCTTTCATACTGCACTATGTTCACTATATTTTTTTGATCCTCCACTCTCGAATCTCATCTGGAAGATTCGATTTTGAAAATTCATCTGCATCTTTGTGAAAATTTTATTATTCAGCATCAGAGACTAAAAAATAAAACTAGGTATTTGGTATATGTCAAAGGAAAATTATTTGTCAACTGGTTGTTACTATTATTGAAGGTATATCCGAGTTTTAATAATGATGCAAAATAAAAAAATGCAATGAAAAAATTGTGCTGATAGTGAGTATCCGTATCACACCATTGGTTTGCTCTATTCTATTGATTTTAATCGCATAAATTTTTTTCTATATGACAACAATATGAGTTTATTCGACTGAATTATTTTATAATTAAAATCGATTGGCAACGTTTGTGATGAAATAAATCAAGTATACTGTATTGAAATTCACTTTAAATTGCCTAAGAAATTACATTTACATCAATATTCAGTTCTTAACATTTCAGGTATTACACAAATAATAATTTCATCTATTTATATTATGGATTTTCCCGTGATTGAATCGTTTGCTGAACTTACATAAAAAAATACAATATCATTTATCACTTTCCACATATGCGTCCCTACCTTGAATTTGTTTACCCTTGTGAATTCTACAGATCTACTTACCGAAAGTAAAAGAACAATATCATATATTTTAAGCCGTTACAAGAGCAATATACACTCAACTCCCTTTTGTGTTTATCCCCTGCTCTTCTTGTTAACTTTGGTAAACTTCACATTAGTTTTGCTACAGAGACGGGTTTGAATAGGAGTCGAAACTTTCATTGAGAATATAAGAAAACGGCTTTCAATATATGATGAGTGAATCTCATATTTATATAACTTTTGTTTACATAAATTTAAGAGATAATTGATAATCTATAATAGAAATTGATATACGCGTTAGTAGATGTGAAAATGAATAGTTGTGAAAGAATAGTATACATGTCCATATCAAAACCACATCTTATTGCAATCCATCGCAATTATTGAATTTATCACTGACTCAATTAATTGTCAGTTTATTTTTCTTTTCTGTAAACTTTATAATTGTTGTGACCATCTTGTTGACTGATGAATATGAAAATTTAGAACACCTGCTGCATTAAACGCGGTGACTTTAATATGATTAAATTGCATGTTTACTGAAGTTGGTGAAGTTTTAGATTAAATATAATGATGTTGCAGGATCGGACTAGATAGAGGAACTCCGATAATTCAATTTGGAAACTTTGAAAGTTTCGTAATATTCGCCTTTTAGGGATTTATTAAAATCATTCACTCAACTATTAAGTTGAATATGTCCCAATCAAATTGAAACTAATCAAAACAGTTGTTATATTTCTATTCCTTTTTCTTCCGTTTTCACTATTCAATACCATTTGTTCCAGGTTATTTCTTTTTTATGTCATCCAATACAATGATGGATAGAAGTGGACTTGAAAATCCTTCATGATCATCTTTTTCATTTAATGTGAAAGATATTCATAATAAATATATTTATCTTTCAATTTACAAGTGTCTATCTTAATAATTATATCGGGTATCTGTTATTCACTGATGATATATTAATTTTAATACAAATTATGTGGTTTTAAATACATAAACCCGCCTCTGTTTGATAAAGTTGAAATAATAATACTAACTGAGCTTTGTCTAACCATGGAAGCGTTCGTTCCTAATGAGAACAAATATCGAATTTTTGTTACAGACATAGAAGCTCCCTGGCGTAAAGAGACAAAGTATGCTGAGTAATTCCAAATCTAAATGTTTAATGCTTACAGAGAGACTCTTAATGTCAAGTTCAATTATCAGTGTACCTACATAAAATGTGTGAAATTTTCGCTAAAGTTTTTACAACCACCTTAACTATTTTTTAAATAAAGAGTAGGGAAAATTTCACTCCAAATGTCAAATTCTGATGCCATTGGGAAAAGTAGTCTTCTATTACAACTATAAAGTTGAACTAGAAAAAATTGTAAGCTCATGAATGATTTCCGTGGACTTCTATAATATATTCTTAATTCAATTATCCGGAAAAAAACTCAGTTTATTAAAGGAAATGATTCTTCGCTTGTCTCTACTTAAAAAATAATTGATGATGTGACAAATTTTCAAAAGAGACTCATTACACCATTCATTATATAGCTGATGCGAGTCATTATAAAAATTAATTGGAAGTTAATGTAAGGCTGGAAACCACAAATTAATAACTTTCAGCTGGTATGACATTAAAAACTGGTTTTCCTCCTTCATGTTATGATTACATGATTTTTAATTTTCGATTTGATATCAATGCATTTGATTCGGAGTGAACAAAATGATGATGGTAACTACAGTAACCAAGAAAAGGTTTTAGAAAAAATTGGTTAGTAATAAAATAATACGATTCAATGAAGTACATTTTACTAAATCCAATAAACCCGCATTAAAATCTAAAGGAGAGAAAACTAAGAGAAATAATGTTATTGGAAACAAATTTCTCCATTTGTCTATTGACATTTTTCTATATTCGATAGGAATCTGATATATTAGTTTTCATACTCATATAAATGATAAGTTACCATCCTCATTAATCCAGACAGGGTTGAAAGAGTCCGTGTGTAAGTACGTAGTGATCGCCAAGAAAAATAATAAAGTAAATATTCCAAAAGAACGTATATGTAATAATTTGCATGAAAGGGGGGTGCGACCTGACCTAGAGCTTACTTACACTATAAATACAAATACATAAACACGGTCAAAACAAGGAACTTGTTTCAAAGAATATACAAGAAAGTAAAAACCAATTTTAGACGTTAAGAAGATCATGATTACAATGTTTTGGAATTGCATAGTTGTTTTATTATAATCACTATAAAAAATAGTTATTTGGAATAACTGAAAAATGCTCCTTCTTAAACCTTCTGCATTGTTTTTTCAAATTGAAATATTTCTTCAGTTCAGGGAAGAGATGTTAATCACTGGTTGCCAATTTTGTGATGTAAGGATGTCAGACAGTATTCCATCCAAATCTGTACGTCCATCTTTGAATTATTTGCAAATGCTGCGCACTAATATACTTTTTACTATACACCTTACATAGTTGAGAAAGAACGTCTACAGGAAGAACGTTTTTTGTACACAAAAACTGTAAACATTACTTAATTTGCACCGGACGTCATAATCCAATGACACTCATTACAAAAATACACATTATAGTCAGCTCGCCGGGGTGCGAACTGGGAAAAAGGAGCCAAGTTACACGCCACTCCTACCAGATGCTACCTGAAAGTGTTTCTAACGTCTTCAGCTCTTTGGAAACCCTATTTAATAAACAATCCTCGTATTTGAACTTCATAGTGGGAAGCATAGTTTTTTTGTTATTGTTAAAAAAGTCCAAAAACATACATTTTTGATAGAAAACTCATCGGATTCAATAGTGAGTAGCAAAAAAAGGATTACCTTAGTAAAAAGTAAATTTAATTTCTTAAATTCTTAAATTTATTTCATCCACAAATTTCCAAAAATAGTTTGCATTTGATAATTTTCACTCACGTAGAGGGGTGGCATTTAATCCTAGGGGAAATAAACAAGTCAGTACAACAACTTTTGAACCTCAAGTAATTTATTACTGTCATGCCAAATTTTATGACAATCGTTTTGTCTTGAAAGAATTGTTAGCTAGAAACCGTTGGTCAAAATACTATATTCAGTGAATATAGCTCCCAAATTTCGAAAAATTCTGACCAATGGCAAAGAAAACCGCGTATATTCGCAGAAATTCCCAGATATTGTGTATTAGATTGCTTGGAGTTGAAAGGTTATGTTGATAGATGCAATATTTTTCATGGTAAAGGAACATTTTTATTGAAAAATCACTCTTATGTCAATCCGCCGTAAAATAAGAGGTTCCAATATGAGACAAACACCTCAGCTTCTAAAAAATAGATTCAGGATTCATCAGTACGATGAAATAACTAAATATGTTTATGAAACTTATTTATTGAATGGAATGAATAATATTTAAAAAATGAGAAATACTTCAAGAATTTTTTGAAAATTGCCTTTTGGGAGAAATTGCTTAAATATTGTATATTTGCCAAAAAAAAAATGGGAATAACAAAGAAAGCCTTGCACAAATTATAATTCTCTTAGGATAAAAGTGATGAACAGACGTTTTTATTGAACTAAAGTTTTGTGAAATAAATCATGGTGTGTGAGAAAAAAAATCGTTAAGTTTATCAGAACTATTAAGCTTAATGAGCACTGAACTGTGCAATGTTACTGTTAACAAGGACAAACAATATTATGTACAGGAAAGAATAAAAATATTTTATATAAAACAGAACTTTCACCATCTGGTAATATTAAAGGTGTTGATTACAAATGCAAATGAAGTTATACCCTTAAACCAAAAATAATGATGTAACGAGTAAGCGATTTTCTTATAAATATAAAATTGAAGCAGTTCGTAAGTCACTAATATGTTCTTTCAGCTCCAGATGTTTTCCTTAAAAATGGAAAAAAATTAGCACAATAACCAACTTGCCAATGGTTGAGGTAAAATCACGGTGAATACTTCGATACAAACGATTCAAATCTATATCTTGAATTCAATTTCTGCAATATCCGATTATGTAAATGAATATCTATACACCTGCAGTAGGAAGCGTAGAACAGTAAAATCGTATTAAATGTCGGGAGAAATGAGGTTTTTCCTTTTCTTATGCTTGTACCCTATTGAAATAGTAATGTTACGTCACCGAGGGTTTGACCTACCTTTCTACTGTTTTCTTAAGCGAACAAAACACTTGGAAGTAGAAATAATAAATGAAATATATCTTGATGTTTTATTTTGTCCTTAGGCAGCGCTTTTACTCCAATAGCTTGCTAGAAGTATAAGAATATAAAAAAATATTTTTAGTAAAAAAATATAGTTATTGCGCACCAATTCGTCGTAGGCTGGATTGAACAGAGATTTCAATAGTAAACACTTAAAAACATGAAAACTATTAGGTATTAATATGGAAACGATCTTCCTAATGGATATATTAAAGAAATTTTTACTTTATGAAATTGAATTATAAGATGTAATAGTAATAAAACTCCACTCTATGGTCTATGGAGTCTTTTCCTTGCAATTATGAAAGCTCACTCCAGAAAGGATTAAATTATTCCGTAAAGCAAAGTTACTACAAAAGGGAGTTTCACAAGATCTGTTTGGAAACCAAGCAATTTACTTAACATTGACTAATGTTGACAGTTTAAGTGGAAAATAACACAATACCTATTGTTTGTGTGCTATTTGGTGAGTTGTGCAAGTTGAATCTTTTTTTGTTTTTGTAGGAAGTTTTGAACAATCTTAATATAACTCAACTGTGTAATTTTGCTTGTAAACTGTATACTTATATATCTTATCCGAAGGTTTCACGAGATTTAATTCATTTTTGCAAATTTGCTGAATAATTTATATTATAATCAAACTGCTGAAATGGAACTAGAACAAAAGGAAACGATAATAAAAAATGGATATCGAATTCAAATTGGAAAGTAAGCTCCTGGAAGTCAAAGTATTCGAGTTTCGCTAAGTAGGAATTTTTGAAACGTAAACGTAAATTTTCCCACCAATAACCATTCTCCCGCGAAAATTAATTACAGCGGGAAAACCTCCTTTTTGGAAATTTTTACATTTATTTCTTCACTACTAAACTATAGAGCTAGCTGTGAAACATTGGTCCTTTATTACTATTCAAGCTGTTCTTACTTCTTACATTTGGCAATTACAATTCATCTAACAGTTTAATATTAGAATATTAATTATATATTAATTAATATTTATGTCATGATTTTGACTGGCTTCGTGATCGGCAATACTTGATTTTTGGGTCCGTTCATATTTTAAATCAGCTACGTGTTCTTTAAACCGGAAACTAACGGATCTCTTAGTCTTCCGAATATACTTCCCGTCACAATTACTATAGCTAATTTTCCCAATTTGGTATTTCATCCTTGGGATTATCCAGCATCTGTTTCAAAATATGGTTGGGTTTATAAACCAATTTAAAATCTACTCTGTTAAGAATTCCCTTTGAATCCCTTTATATAAACAAGATTGGAAGGTACCATAGCATTTTCTTTCCATTTTTATTTCAAAGAAGGTGTTTTCTAAAAACTATGACGGTTAATGAACGTATTTAGAATTCTTTTATCATATCCGTTGAGTGCAGTTACATCAATTTTCTTATTGTATCTCTTGATGTTAAGTGAAAGTGGCCATATTATGTTGGATACTATGGTAAAAATCAGCCAAGATGTACCTACTATTTTAATTACTAAAGCATCTAAAAATTATAACTGTCCATTATTTTCCATTTTATAAGTGTACATTTTGAATTGAATTATCTTATTGAATATAGCGAAAATATCATCCACCTAGCGTGTCATAATCTAGGAAAATACAAAAACTATTGACTGATTTGCTTTATAATATTAATGATTGGACAAATCAAACAGTCGTAAAATTAGTTGAGGAAACCATAAAGTCATGTCAAATAATATCAATTGTTTTTTGAGTAAAATACCTCTATACTCAATTCTAGTCATCATAATAATTTTCAAATGTTTCGCCACTAAGGAAATCATGGTCTCCTGATGGATGAGAGACTTAGAGATGGAAACTATCGGATCTGATATAAAATATACTTTTTGGCTTTTACCAACCTTTCATGTACTTTGGAAATGTTTTTCTAAGCAACTTACCTGATGTTTGGCTGACTATTCTACCTCAAATTTCGTAAAGAGTCCAATAAACAATTATTCAATTATTTGTGGATGAACAAGTCACAATGCCTTTTGAAACGACGTACGAAACGACCTGACAAATGCGCAGAAATTACATTAATTTCTGGTACTTCACATAATTATTGTTCAAACGATCATAGTAAACTTTAAACATCAAATATGGTAAATTGCGAGATATGAATCTTTTCATGACGGAATACTTTTTAGTTTGTCACACTCTATATTCAAAATATAGGAAGTCAAAGGAAAATTCAGTATCCAGCATGTATATCACAATTTCTCGTAAGTTGTGACATTATTTTAAATAAATTTACATGTTCCTCAAGTTTACTCAACAAATATCTTCACCTGATTTTAATTATTATTATTATTGTATTATGTTTCCTTGAACTTGATATACTCGTGAATTGCTGTTATTGCTGATTACAGTTATTTTCCCCAATTACTTTCAGCGAAAAACAATAGAGCATTTCATCATTTCTGTCAACACTGAATAACTTCTGCAATTACAGTTAAAATTGTTTTCCAGGATCCCCAGAGGGAGCACCTGCCAAGGAAATTGGAATACCGCATATTCATCTCAGCGGTAGAAAGCGTACTCGACTTAGTATTCACCAAAATGTTTTGTCATATATACTCTTTCGTAATTTAAGAAAATGTAGACACGTTCATTTTTCTTATTGTCAAATTTTCATGTTCACATTCAGAGTACATATGACAGTTTGATCCCTGGAGAAATTCACAAATTTATGGTTCTTCTAATAACAAGTTACGTTTTCAACTGAATATTTCACAATAAACAAGCGTTATAAACTTAAACCGGTATTATATTCATAAATGAAAAGATTTCTAACAACATATCGTGCTTTAGCTAACAATAGGAACCGCATAAGTTATTTCTTTCAACGAAAAAGACTGTTTGTTTTCAAAAAGTGGTGGAACTTTTCTGGTTTTCCTTGATAAATACTGTAGTTAGCGATTAAGAAATAATTATTTTTGTGCTTCTAAAAGTTCTGGATATTAGGTCTCTTCTGTTTTAAAATTAGTTTTTTCAATAATTTTAGAAAGACAGATAGATATTGACGTTTTGACTTTTAGTCTTTATCAAAATATGATATAAACACTGACGAGTTGCATATTCATATGAATCAATAGATCACCTTCATAATGAACATCAAAATAAGAATAAAATCCAAATAGAAATTTGTTATAATAAGAAAAGATTTTATTAGAATTTACAAAATATATGATTGTGAACCTTGAATCTTCATAATTAAATTCATATTTTTCTGATATTTCATAGTTCGTTAATGCAGTTTTGTTTTTTTATCGTATTGATGACCTTTTAGTCTATTTTCTACCTACTAAGAAGTCTGCCCTATGTATCCTGATATTTCTATGCCTAGATATTTAAATTTCATCTTTTGTTGTATAATTCTATCATCTACAACCAGTTTACATCTGATAGGTGTTTTTGAGGTGATCATGCATTTTGTTTTTGCTGCAGATATCTTCAATTTTAAATTTTTTGCAGTTGTGTTGAATTTGAATAGCAATCTCCGTAGGTCATCTTCGTTTTCTGCAATCAGAACAGCATCATCGGCATAGCATAGGATCTTGACGTCGTGGTTCGCCATTTTATACCCTTTCTTCGGAATTCGTTCAGTAGGTATGCCATTGATTTCGGCCTGTATAAAGAAGAAGATACAGAAAGCATATCGGACAGTCCAGAAATCACAATTAACGAAGAAGCTGAAATAGAAGAAAGAGATTGAGAAACCGCATTAATGAAAATTGAGAACAGAAAAAGTCCGGGCCCAGACGGAATCTCAAATACGGTGGGAGAAGCCTGAAACAGCAGCTAGCAGCTATAACTCCCAAAATCCTATTAAATCAGAAAATTCCGGATGAAAGGCGCCTAAGTACCACAATTTAACTGTTCAAAAAAGGAGACAAAAAGATACCCGCAAACTACCGAGGCATAAACCTTTTAAATACAACCTTGTAGCTAGTAACAAATATCATGACAAACATAATGAATGAACTCACCACATTGAGCGATGAACAGCAAGGATTCAGATCAGGAAGACCTTGTACAGATGCGATATTTGTCCCGCAACAAATAACTGAAAAATCCATCGAGTATAACAAATCGACGTTCATATATTTTATGGACGTGGAAAAGGCATTTGACTGAATACAACTGAAGGACATGGTACACCTTCTAGACAACAGGCAAATCCCATATAACATCATAAAAACCATCGAAAACATTTACTAGAGAAACAAAATACAGGCCAAATTCAGAATCTGATTTGTTAGTAGGGAATTTTGAAATTTTGTATCAAAAGTTCTAACGTTTCACATAAACACCCATATTCGATGGTTGACAACCACATATTAACGGCATTATAACGATCACTTAAGAAGAATTCGATGCTGTCTTGAGATTTACGATTCTGGTGACAATCCCCACACCAAACTTAATTCGTGCTATATTAACTAGTCTATATATCATAAAACTGTGACTTTGACTGAGAAGACATTGAGTAACAGGTGTAACTAGGTTAGAATGACAATCAAATTTAGAAGATCCTAATATTTAAACCAGTAAGCAGTTGGCAGTACAACTAAGAACTTAAGTAGTTTCTCCCAAAATCTCAATAATTCTACTAACACTAACGAAATTCTGTTAATATCAAAATTCAAAACGTGAGAAAACTAATTCTAACGTATATTAGAATTGGGTATATTAACAATACCATGAATTTTCGATTTCGAATAGATCAAACCAGAATTAATCGAGAAATTAATCAGATTTTTTTGGAATACAATGCTTCAACTGATTCATAATTCGCAGTATGTTCATGTTAGCTTTAACCTATACTGAGGTACAAAATCAGTGCAAATAGAAAAAGTTTTCTTGATATTCTTTGAAGTTTTCTTTTTCTGGATAAGTGAACATGCGAACAACTAATAATCGAAATAATTAACTCACTTACGAAAACTTCAAAAAGTATGTGAAATTATTTCAAATTGCATGGTATAGACGTCATTAGACTTCAACATCTCAGCAAAAAATATAATTAACCACTTTCTTAACTGCGTTTCATTGTCGCATAGAAAACGACATTAACCAGCGGAAAACTAGGCACTTCATTAGCTAAACAAGAAGTGAGTTTGAATTCTTCTTGCTCTTCTGTAATTTTACTGTTCTTTTCTTTTATAAAACGCCCTGAATGAGAAAAGCAATAAGAACTCTGAATTGAGTCAATTGAGAAGCCGTTATTTTGCGGAATGTTTAAAATAAAAACTACGGAACGTTAAGCTAGAATCTACATTTCGGGAGTAGTTTTAGTTATATTTGCTAGAAACGAGCATTTATAATTGAGGATTTTATTGCCATAAAATTTTAATAATGGATAATTTCCTCAACCGTTTAAAATTCTTCCATTATTTTAAATCAACCAAATTTATTTCGATAAATTTTCGGTATGTTTTGGGGAAAAAATTTGGAAAATTCTCTATACAACATTTTTCATGAACTCCATTACGATCCCAAAGAAAATTTTATCTCTCTTTTTAACACGTTACATAGTTGAGATGCAATCAATTTTAATATCAGTAATTGATAAATTGGATAAATTCAGATGATAATTTTGCTCTGAAAACTGCTTGTTTAGTAATCCGGCAACTTCATCACACATGTCTGCGTGTTTTTTCATTTTCATAGTAAGTGACACAACCGATAAAAAGTGTGTACTTCATCATATAAAATTGGAAAATTTGTGGTTTATCCGTGTCTTTGTTAACCACATCATCGAAAAGATTACTAAGATCAAACGCTGAAGTTGGTATCAGACGACGTTTCAAAAAAGGTTGCTGGTACTTTCCTCTCATTATTGAGCAGTGTACCGAACATAAGTTTTTCTACTAATCGTATCGATGAAAAGCAGGTATCCATGGTTATATTACGATTTTTGTTATTGAAACTTCCTGTCAGCTTCAATACGTAACTGTATGTCCAAGAAAAGTGCTCATACTCCTATAGCGGAAAACGATGCTTCAACTGTATATAAAGGTTGATTCTGATGTTGTGTAAAAATACCTACTACTTGTCCACTGACATACCAGTCCTGTTCTATTAAAAGAAACAAAATTTTTGCGGATACGCAAAATGCCCAGAAAAGCTTTATACGTGTTTTTATAATCGGCGGCAATTTGTTTACATTATTTCTTTAGAATCTATTTCTAAGAAGGCCTTATTGTTTGTCTACATTCTAGGACCGAATGATCGAGAAGTGCGTTTTTTATAAATTGGTCCTCGTTCATCAGTGAGAATGTGAATAATCTGATATCATCCCGAATACATCCTGATAGACAAGTAAACAGTGTGTTTAAATAAATAAGTATATTAAGAAACACAGTGCCTAGTAATAAGTCCTAGTGTATAGTTGTAGTGTGGATAGTCATTAGTTTAATGCATTTACTGTTGCAGTGCGTGGATGAATTGAGTTTATAAACTAGAAACACTGTGTGAATAGACCATTAAATATAGTTTAAATGAATTGTAAGGCAAATATAGAAAACTTTAATAATTATATGTTCTCAAATTAATATATCCTTTATTTGAATTCATTCATCCATTTTCCAAGTAGTTTCAGGGTTGTTGTTCAAGTAGATAACGTTCTTCGCTCAAAATTTACTTAAAGTATCGATTTTCATTTCGCAGAACACCATTCTTATATCTCTTTTTATGGACTTTGTAAACATTTGAAAACTTATTTTTACTTGAAGATGAACGATCTAGATGCAACGTCATATATTCTCTCCTTTCATCTTGTTTTTATTATTTTTCATAAAAATATTTGAATTTTCTCAGCTCCATTACGATCCCAATGAAAATTTTATCTCTGCTTTTCAAACGGTCCATAGCTGAGATGTAATTAATTTTAATTTACATTTAGAATACTATACAAAAATAAAAATTACTTATTTATTATTTCCAATTCAAAAATATAATACCATTGTTGAATTCGTTAATTTGCAATAATGTTAATTGAATACTTGACATTGTTAAAGACCTCTAGGTGATAATAGACTAGACACTAACATTGCAGTGGCAAATCATCCGTGCTGTCGTAATGGCAACGTTTTCTCGACTAATACCAAACACCGATAGCCTAAGAGTAATCTTCTTTCTTACTTTGCAACAATGCAAGCGATTATACACTTCGTAAGGTATCAAAGGTAGGTTATTGCGCAAACAATCTCAATCTATCTTTTGAACAAAGGCGTTTATCTAGGACCCTCGGCAAGCTCGTGAGGATACACAAACGAATGTTCGAACAGTAGATCGTGAGGACACCACATTGTGTGATTTTGTTTCAGGAAATACGACAAAATGGATTACAGCCTCACATATTTAATTCAAAGGTAGCTAGCTAGCTGTCTGTTGTTTTTATTTCCCACTATCAAGGTGACTAAACTTTTTGACATAAAATTTCTCACTAGAAACGGATGTCTATCAACATCCGAGAAGATCCTCCTTGTGAGTTTTGCTCAGGTGATGAGCTCTGTGATACACTTGAGATTTGATTACCAAAGTTGGTCGTTATACGGTAGCGATGTTAATAGGGAGTACCTATGAGATCCAATAATATTCTCCCATTAATGTTGGCGACTTTTGGGTAGTGGAAAAAATATTGTTAATAAAAATTGACGAGGACCATAGAGGTTCAGTCATACATAGTAAAATAGAGAAGTTCTAGTATGGAAAAATACTGCTCCGCGGTATTTAGAACAAAGGAGAGAAGGTTTTTGTAGGGTACAAATCTCAAATTATCCCCTGACTTGACTCGAGGCGAAATCAATCTACTTCATTTTGTTATTTATGCTTCCAGATTCTCAACATTAATCGTTTTGAACTGCTTCTCAAGCATCCTTGTACAAAAAGTCCAAGGGATTGACATTTGGAAATATAGCTAGTGTTACTAATAGATATTTGCAAACTTCAAGCTATTTTTAACGACAGTCATGTAGTTTTCATGTCTAATACCTAGATTTTTGGTGTTCAAAGAAATAGCAATGTATAAATTTTGATTTTTTTTATAATTGATATCAGTGGTGTTGCGTGTACTATTATAGACGTGGTTGCACACTCTTGTTGGTTCACTCGGAAAACCTGGTATCTTCTCCTTTTTTTTTTTTGGTGTTTTTTTTTTGAAAACTTTTTATTAACCTAACTCAACCTATCGATCGTGTTGTCCTCCGTTTTAATTTGCCTGTTGCGCGATCAATGTTGCTATGAGTGTCTTCATATTCTGCAGTATACTCAATAGTTCAGGCGATACTTGTCCTGCTGAAGCTGGCGTTTTATTAGCGGCTAGTACGTTGCTACCTCCTGGTTGTGTGGTTTTCGTCGATGATTTATTTGTTTCTATCTTCTTCGAGTTTTTAAGTCAACCCCCGTAGTTCGCACGGTGCTCTCCTCCACAGTTTTTCTATTTTACTGCAGCACGTGCTTTTTCTGTGGTGGAAGTCTTGTCACCTGTAGCATTGTACAGGTCTGTCATGCTTTTTTTGTTACACACTTCTTTTGTGTGGGGGTGTTCTGTTGTCGGCGTTTTTCTGTATATGGCTCGTAAGCTGCCACCCTTTTTTTGGTTTCAATCGATTTTTCCTCAGCGTAGAGGTGTCCTTTTATGACTAGCTTCCATTCCATAAAAGCATTTTGATTTACTCCATCAGCAACTGATAGATTTATTTATGGTTGAAAATCTGATATAAGTTTTATTATTCAGATTTATCGGCTTCGTAGTTCTACCTGGAAGATCAAAGCCTTTGTAACCTTCATATTACCTTGGAGAACGCTTCGTTATCTTTATTATGACTTTTCTCTCGTCCTCAGGATGTACTTGATAAATGTATATCACAAAAATGGTTTAAGACTAGGTACATACTAATAATAGTAAAAAATTGAAACTGTATAAATTTGAGGGACGAAGGTATACTCTATCCACGCCTAGCTACGGTAAAGCTACGGATTAGTAAAGATAAAAAATTGATATTTAGAAGTTATGTGTTACTGATCACACATATAAAAATAGCAATCAAAGTGGCAAACAATGAATTTTATCCCAAAATACAAACTAAGAGTATATATATTTCATGATTCAATTATTGAGTTTGATGTTGATTCAACAAACAATAGTTAGAGAAACCGTGAATCTATCAAGTTTTAAGCAGGCCCCCAAGGGCAACAAAGTTAGAAAACGTTACGTGAAGATTTATCAACTCTCTATTGTCTTATATGAAATCACACGACATAGGTGAAGCGAATATATCATTATTAGTATAAGCTATACGACCTCAAAAGTTATCCAGTATCTTTATCTTACTGGAAACGTATATTTTCAAAGTTGCCGAGAGAAAATGGAAACGTCACAATAAATTATGTTGTTTGTCTACATAGACAGCGTTCCAAATACCAATGAGAATTCGGTAATATTAACAAGTGGAATAAATGACTCAAGCCTGCTGATGTTTGTCCTTTTCGACTCGAATATAAGACGGAATCAATATTGTTAGACATTGACTCGCATTTCGAATGGTAATAATATAATATTCATTCAAAATAGAATATGATATGCTTGGAATAGGAATATAATACGAGGCGCAATGGAAAAATACTGTGATTTATATCATTAAACATAGGTCAGACACATTTTTCAAACATGTTTTCCCTTTTTGTACTCAAGTTAAATGAAATGAATTCATTTTTGTCATGGTTATCAGTCTACTTCGTTATTGACGCTTGACGAAGCATCTTGCCAATGTACATCGAAGGTATCAGTACTTTTGATGATGATTCTGCAATATTAAAAAAAAACAAATTTATAATAACGTCCAGAGGGTATGTGAAATATTTGTTCGTAGTCAAAACAGTCCTAATTGAATTCAGTGAGAAGGGCTATATTGATAAATGTATTCTAAACATAGGAAATTATTAGTCAAGGTCCCATTCTAATTGATTCTTGTGAGATTTTCTAATCAAAATAGAATACAAGATACGAAAAGTGCATCCTCTTTGAAAGTGTTTTAAGTTTGAGGAGGATTTGCGGTGTTTAAGTAAAATTCTAATCAAAATATGTTGCAATTTTCCAAAGTCATTATCAAAACAAACAACGAAGCAAATGTTTGAAATAAAAAATGTAAAAAAGTGATATAAAACTTGAATCTATGTCTGGAAGCATTTATTATAGGTTTATTACAAAATGGCCTCTTCTGCTCTATCGTAGCCATTTCAATATCACATTCTAGTACATTTTAAAAAAAGTAAATGATGACATGGTGTTAAATCTGGTGAATAAAGGGATTGTGAATATATAAGCAAGGTTTTATCGCCAACAAATTCGCTAATCATCAGGATTATCATGAGAAACACGAAACGGGTTATTTGAATTGAAACGTCTCTGTTCTGCTCCCATACTTCCACTATCTCATAGCTTCCACTCCCTATAGAAATTTTCTTTTAGTCCTTGATAAGCCATAAGTCTGCCTAGTTTTCCCATACAGTGGCCAAGTTGATTCAATTTGTTGCTGTTTTTTTATTGAGGTTTTGCCTCGTTGGATTCATTTAATGGTGGATACAACAATCACGAATAATGGTACAACGGCTCATACATTAATTTACAAAATTCAATTTGGTCTCTACATGTTTTTGGAGGAAACGGGTTCGTTCCTAATCATTTCATTTTCATTCAAGATAATGGTGCTGGACCCAAACATCATACATAAATGTGAAAAAATTCAGAAACTCTTTTTTCTCATTTCCAAAATACTGTAAATGAAATTTCGAATACGTATTACGTTCACTGTTCAATGATATACGTAAAACCAACGTAAATTCAACTTCATAAGTCCCATGAAGAGAGTACGACTTTGAGAGAACTAAAACGTTCAATCTAGTAGCGTCACCTCTTCTTGAACTATATAACTTGCACAGTGTGTAACCAGTTGTTATAAACATTTAGTTTTTCGAAAATCAGTTGTCGCAAAGTCTATAGTCTCTAACTGAATATTTGATCAGACGAGTAAATTATCTAGAAAAAAAATTGAATCATATATTACAGGGTGGGCAAGATTAAGTGCATGCTTCATCAGAAAATAGTAGAGGAAATGAACTTTAGGACAATTATTTTCTCAATAAATAATCTCCATGGTAATTATTACCTTCATACAAACGAACAAATCTACCCGTTGAATAGTATATTCAGAAATTAGATTATTTTCTGCTAGTTTCCAAGTCCAATATTTATTGTTTCCACTCGAACATCAAAAATCTCAATCCAAATTAAATTAAAATAGATCTTGCTGTAGATAAAGTTTTTGATTTTTAGTTTATTTCTAAAGGAATTTGATGTTTGCGAATCTCCCATTTTCTAAACTAACAAGAACTAAATCGAACGAAACTAATATTACCACAAACTTGGAATAAATCAAATTAAAAATGAAGATTACTGGAGAAGAAAATTCAAATACTAACTTATAGTAAGTAAAAAACTAACTTTTATCTAATTCCCTCTACTACAAGTAGACACTTTGATCCTCAAAGAATTCAAAGACTAACGAAACCTCAACACAAAAAAAGATACAGCCAATGCAAACCACAATGGCAACATCTCAGCCTTTTCATAAATTCTTTGAATACATAAACAGTGGCGTATTCCTTTTCATGTGTTTACTTTTCATTTATATTTGAGACTGTTTCTTGTCTTGTTTTCCCGTATATTTGACGTTCGTTAGTAAGCAGAGAAGGGACAAAAGACTGATTATTCTGTGTCAGTTGATGTTGGAATATCAACAAAAATAGATGAAGCTGCTTGTTAAACTATATTTAGCTATCCGGATAAAAAGAAAAGTAGCAGCCATCAGTTGATTTACACCGTAGTTCATAAAATATAAAACTGTAAATTTCACTTAAATTGTTCAACTTTTTATCATAAACATTTTCCTTATTTCGATGTATGCGAACTATTTCTTCTATTTTTTCATGTTTCAATACTTTTTGAATCTATCGCATTTTAAGATTTGTATTATTTTTTCACCGTATTGATCATTTTAATCCATTTCCTGAATACTGAAATATCTGTCCTATGTAAGCAGCGTCACAATCAGTACAAACTCAAAATCATTCATCTTTTTTGAGATATAGGATGATATGAAATAAATTTTTAATATTTTGAGGGAAAATTTGGTTTCGACTAATTCTGTTTCATGTTATTGTTAATTTCATATAGGGTGACATCAAAAATTTCATTATTTTGTTCGATTACGATTAAGAATTAAAGTTTTTTATGATAAGAATTGAATGTTTGATTTATATTTTCAATTTCCTTCGCTATAGCACAAACATGAATTTAATAACTACTATGTATTTCTTTAATGTTAACATCTTTTTATAGTTGTCGAATTTGCTATCCATGCTACCAATTACTGTGAGTACTACCAGACAAATTACTACAAAAATCCATAAAAAATTTGATAAGACACAAAACTCGTGACTTTCTGGTCATTTATTATAAGAAAACTTTGCCCAGCCTCACTTTTACATTAAAATACCTAGAATTTTCCTTAAAAGTTTAGATGAACATTTGAATTTTATGAGATTTATTTGATTTCAATACAAGGTTTATTTGGTTTACATTGTACCATTGTTGGCTTTGAAATTGGAACTGTCGAATTTCAATTTCAAATCTACTGAATGATACTTAATATATTAATACATATACAATAAATTTGGTACTTTTTGTTCTGCATACATTACATAAATATTGCGGCAAATTTAGTCTTCTTGAAACAAATCAATTTACTTTGGTAAACCATTGTCTCTTTTCATGCTTCTTCAGAAGCTATCGAATTATTCACAATTTCCCAAATTGTACTTTAAGGGATGTTCGTTAAAGCTGATGTCGCATCGCTCTACTGACTTTTAACTATCATTTTTGCCTCAACGCAAACATTTTCGCTGTTTGGTAGACATTTTAAAAGAGTATCAAGCTTTATAATACTCGCTCGAAATGAACAGACACAGACAAAGGCGTTGGGACCATACATAATCCGTCACTGTTAAGGTCAGGTATTAATATACGGGTACAGTCTATTCTACTAAGTCTTTGCTTAGAAAAATCTCATACCTCTAATTCTAATATAAGATTAAGAAATATATGTGAAATATATTTCCATTAAAACTATTAAGGTTCTTTATTCACATCACCATTAACTGATTCTTAGACATCTAGAAGCTTATTGTGTATTTTCGTGTTAAGTATGCAAAAACTCAATTTAAAATTTTAGGCGAAACCTAACTCTTGGTTGGGAATATATGAAGGCAAGAACATTCAAAATTTTTGAAGATCTATCATCTTAGACTCTTGCATAATAAAATTGGTGAAAATTTACCAATCAAATATAACATTTCCGATACAGTTGTTCATAATATAAAATATAGAAATATCTGTATCTTGATGTTGAAGCTTTTAAATTAATATCCCATCAATAACCTCAACAATATCTATCATATTAACAAATTTTCTTTAAAAGAAATTTGCGAGGAACTAAGAAGACAAATTGTTGAAGACTTTATTAAATATACAATTTATTCTTTCTTTGATAATGCAGAATAATATCCACCTCAGTATATAACCAATCGAGCTTTTTGCTGGATTTAAGCATTTTATCAAAAGTTTGGTTTCAAATTTCTCTCTCCGTGAATGTGCATCTCTGAAAACTCTCGTTGGAAACATCAATATTCAATCGTATTACATTTGAGCGGAATAATTATTATACCAAAAAGGGATATCAATCTCAAAGGTGCCTCTAATTAGCAATAAGCTTGGTAAATTTCTGGTAGAATACATACACTTTCTCATTAGAATTAATTATTTGGTATGAAGCAACGAATAAAAACAAATATATTGATAGAAGGAATATATTTAGTTGTTATATATGTAATATGAGTCAGATGTTTCCATATCTCACATTGAAATAACACTATACAAACATAAATTATTGAACATTCTGTTTTTCTAATCAGTCAGTTGAATAGTTTATATTTATGTAGTTGAAATATTCAATGATGACTTCATAATATGAAATTTGCAGAAATTTCCATTCATTAAAGTCTATTTGTTAACGTCTATTCTTGATTAAAATATGAATTGAATGTTTATCTTTTGCATTTAAACGTAATTAATTAAAGACTTAGGTTGAAATACTGTCGTTTCACTAGAAACTTGATTCAACTTTAATAACGACCCCAGATACTTTGGAATTAGCATCATGTATATTGTAAATTGTATAAGACATATGCGTTTCGGTCAATATGAAAAAATATACATGTCTCCGTGTCTTTTTTCATAGTAAGTGACATAACTGTTCAAAAGTGTGTACTTCGTCCTATGAAATGAGAAGACGTCCTATAAAATTTCTGGTTTATCAGTATCTCTGTTAACAAAATCATCGAAAAGATTACTAATATTACACTAGATCAAACGCTGAAGTTGGTATCTGACGACGTTAAAAAAAGGTTACTGGTACTTTCCTTTCATTCTCGAGCAGAGTACCGAACATGATAAGTTTTTCTACTAATCGGATAGATGAAAAGCAGCTATCTATGGTTATATTACGTTTTTTGTTGTTGAAACTTTCTGTTAGCTTCAATACGTACCTTGTCTTAATAGAATCTAAGAGCTATTATTATTGATCGTGTTGTTTTTCAAAAAGTATACAACAAATGAATGGTCACTTCCCCTAATTTCAAATTTATATAGCAGAAAACGATGCTTCAACTGTTTATGTAGGTTGCTGATTGTGATCTTGTGTGAGAATACCCACTTATAGTAAATAGAATTGCTACAAATTTGTCCACTGACGTAGATCGTGAAGCCATTCCTGTTCTATTAAAATAATCTAAATTTTGGCGGATGCGAAATGTTAATGTTTTTATGTACGGCGGCAATTTGTTTACATTTTACATTTAAACACTGTTCAAACGTATTATGAGGCAGAAATAACACTATCCATCCATTTTCTAAACCGTTTCATAGTTGTTGTTCAAATAGATAACGTTCTGATCTCAAAATTTAGTTTGAAGTATTTATTTCCATTTCGCAATACTCTTATATCTGTTTTTACGGACTTTGTAAACATTTGAAATTTTCACTTGGAGATGAACGATCTAGATGCAACGTCATATTATATACTACCCATTCATCTGGTTTTTATTATTTTTCAAAAATATTTCAATTTTTTCCAGTTTCTGTGAAATGTTGAAAGTGTATCATATACTTACAAGTGCATAAAAATCTGGTCAAGAGTATATGTTAAGTTCATGTTGTCAAAAACCAATTCAATTTTTTGAAATATATTGGAATACTGATAATTTATTATAATTTGTGATGGTTTTTTTTAAATGACCTTTATAAACTATCATCGCTATCACTCGTTGTGGGTTCCTTCGAACTTTCTTCTTCTGAAGGGAACATAATTGGGTCCCAGATGTTCCCTAGCTTATCAATTGACGCCAAAACTTCTAGAATTTTCGGCGATAATGTTTTCTTTTTCGTTTCTCTATTGACTTTCTTAAACTAGTAATAACTGGATCGGATGGCACAAGTAAAATATTAAAAAGATATGCATTCTTTTATGCTTCTCCGATATGGTTCCAAATGTTTATTCATGGATTCTTGTGCTTTTCGGGTAATTACATTATAAAAAAAATTACGAAGTTTGGTTTTCTTCTTCTAGTTTCCTCGCCAATGATTTCAAAAGTTACTTGGGTCTGTTTTATTAAAAAAGTTGCTCTAAAAATCTTGTTTTCGTTCTATTAGCAGTTCTCGAGAATGCAAAACACAGCTGATAAGAGCTACGCTCCACAAATTTTTAGGTTCTTCACTATGCCCTTCAGATGTTGAATAATCACGAACAGCATCCTGAACATAAAGAGAGGCGTGCGCCAACTCGTGATTTTAATACCAGTCATCAAATTTCAACCCCTCTTACAATGTGCCAACTCATGATCGTGGTTGTCATGAAGATTAGACAACTCGTAATGGAAAATTTTGCAACTAGCGATTTAATTATGAAATGAACGTAACTTACTTCCATCGTTATGGCACTATGCTACATATCTTTCAACATTAGTTTTTTAAATTCAAAATCATCAAGTAATTTATTTCTCAGCTGATATTGATTAGTACCTACCTGATGCTAAAATCAAATTTAAAGGATTTATAAATTCCAGGTTTTAATTTTTGGATATTTCAACTTAGATACTAAATTTTAGGTTATCCTCCTGATGAATCCATCCAACGAGTTGTATTATGTACTCGGACTACCTTTTCGTTTACCTGAAATATCCCTGTACGAGTTGGCGCGTCCTTATCTCAACGGATTAAAAATCGTCACGAGTGGTAGCGCACCCAAATGGACATTTTCCAGTATTATTTTCAAATGGTGAAAAGATTCTTAAGTTTCAAAGAAAAAGGTGTAAAATGGAGCAACTGCATATAAATATCGGTACATAGAAAATACCATATTTTCATACGGGGTAAATATAGACAGCTATTTTTTTTAGCAGATTCTTTATACTATACTTTTGAAAAAAAAACCCAATACTTGACTAGGCGTGACTAATTTTGTATCTCTACAAAAAGTTTACTATTTGTTGACTAGATTATAACCAAAACGTTAATAAATAGTTCGAAATTCTCTTTAGATTTACACACTTAGATATTGGATCAGCAATTGTGTGATGCGTACTGATTGCATACATTCAAGAGACCTTAAATGAGAAAAATCAACGTTTTAGGCAAATATTGCACCCCATTTCAGACCCAACATTCTTTTTGCACAATTAGCAAGTTTTCAGATCATCGCGCCCACTGTGCATTGTAGTTATTCAATATATCATAGCAGAAATGTGAGAAAATACACAAATCGAGTTGTTTTATTATTCCATTTTCCTTTAGGTTTTACTGTATTCTTATTACTCCAAAAATGATCAGTATGGAAGTGGAAGCTTCATTATTCAAATAACTATAGTTATAATGAATGAGTATGAAGCTCTTGGCTCGTTTCATAATTCAGTTAGCAACCCAAATAAATATCATAATAAAATGGAATGTAGTTATTTAATAACTACGTAATGGATATGTAGAAAATTGAGAATGATGGTGCATTCTCTAGATAAAAAGCGGGAGTATATGGAAAGAGCACAACATTTATTTCATTACAATTGAAAAATAGAAACTCAATTATTTGTATAAGAAAATTGATATCGCTCATAATTTTCATATTTTCTGTATGAATCAACTTGAAAGTGTTTATGAAATGTCAAGTATATAGTTCATAAGAATCGCAAATTGAAATTATCGCTGACACAAATTGAGATTCACCTCTCCTAAAACAAAATATGAAGGAATACATTTCCAACTAGATCCTTATATAAAAATACACAGTGCAGCTTTTAAAAAAATATCGAATATCAAAATTAGAACTTCATCTACAGTCGGGTGTCAATATTTTGAACAAAGATCTAATAAAGCTTCTGAATATTTTATATTATGTTAAACTATAGTTTTCTTTAAGCTGAAAAGTTTTTTTAGAAAGTTTTTGAGATAATAAGCGACTAAACCACTAATTTATATATTTGCATCTTTATTTGTGTCGATTAGTTTATTAGAAATTTTTTTTGGTGTGAATCTATTGCTTGCAACTAGTTACTTTCCAAATGAAATATGGCATCTAATTTATCATGACTGGTTTATATTTGTTCCAAAACCGAACTTTTCCAATCCCATGGAAAAATACTGTTCTTTTATCCGCAGTTTGGTTGTCACATAATTCAATTGTTATCAGGCTGGATATATATTATCTTTCTAGACTGTGTCTTGAATTCGAAAGAGCACAAACAAGCCGATATAACAAGAAATTGAGTAGACGCGTTATATTTATTAAAATTATACATAGGTTTGTAATCCTTATATTCAATCCGCGGACGTCATTCCATATGGTAATCGGAAATTGTCCTAAAAACTGATGACTTTTTAACTAATTGGGGTTGTAACCCAAATATTTTACAGTGGATGTACAAGGTAATTGTAAAACCAATCATCACGTATGGGGCAATGGTTTGGGGTACTAGAACTAGTCTTAAACCACGTAGAACAATCTCTCAAAGACTGACTTGCTTATGTGCAACCGAATCCATTAAATCGTACCCAACAGCTGCACCAGAAGTGATTCTAAACCTTCCAAGTCTCCATATAGTACTGAAAAGCGAGATTCACCAAAGAAAATTCTTCCATAAATAATGACCAAACTTCATCAATCCTAAGCTATAGAAGTAAGTGGAATCATAACACCATACCAAAAATTATACAAATATGTTATTTTCTATCAGTTCTATTCTCTCTAAGTCATGATAGTCTGATATACTCGATTGTGATTTCTAGTAAGTCGGTGAGCCGTATTTGAGTATAGTTTACTTGCCGTTCTCTGTTTTTATACATTATATATAAATTTGAAACTCGTTGGATATGCCGTTTTTGAAAGATGGTTAAAGAAGGCTTGCGTAATCTAACAAAGAGGCTATGGGTTTATCAAGGCTTTTGTTGCTTCTTCTTTGACTCAAATGTCGACCTCTTTATTTCCCTGATAGCCTTCCTGACCGACCTCTCACGCTATGGAAATAGTTTTGGTCTGATATTCTAGGAATTGATTGCCTTTAGAATAGCTTCTCTACCCGATAAAAGACAATGTTTCCATTTGTAATATATTTCGTTTATCATGGAATCACAATGGACATTTCCATACTTTTGTTGGTGTTTAAGTCGTCAGAATACCTAATTAGATCTACTTTTATATAGGATCTCATCTCCAATCTTTCCAAACATTCTGAAAGCTTGGACAACACACCAAGCATTTTTCGATCCGATACCCAAGCAGCAATTAGAGCTTTGAATTCCAATATCAAATACAATCTCGCTAGGCAAGAAAAATAAAGTTACCATACAATGGATTCCTGGATACACCGGTGGAAAATGGTCATAGTGAAGGGCTTGTCTGCCAAAGCGTAGGCAGACAAACCCTTCACTACTAGTATCAACTACAGAATAATGGAAAAAGCAATGCAAAAGAAGATATAAGCAAAACCAATTATTGGGAGAACCTACGATTGTACTCCCAGTTTATAGCTTCTCAGACTATTGTTTATTTTGATGAGTTATCTGAAAAATTAACCTACAAGACTATGGACACATTATTCAATTTTGAAATCTACACTATCTATCAAACATGAAGTGGTTATATATATATATATATATATATATATATATATATATATATATATATATATATATATATATATATATATATATATTCCAATCTAAGTAAATCTTTTGGTTCTTAATGTAATGTGAATGGAAATATGAAAAATAATGAAAAACTGAAAAACTGATTTCAGTAGGTAGCATGTATTTTTGGTATTATGGAAAATTGCAGAAAGGATGAGCTGCAAAAGTTGAAACCCTCATAGTAATAGCTAAAGATACAAAAGCAACATGAACATTTAATGTTAGTGGAAAATATCATGAGTCTCTGTCCAATAATATATAAATAACTTGAAAGAAAAATGTACCAAACAAAACGTAGGAATAAATAAGTTTGGAAATATAGGAAAAAATTGCTGCTGCTTTCTAAAATCTTCCAAATCCTAATTTATATAATTAAAATTGCTTCCGTCGCAGCTTTGCCACAATATTAATTGACAAAGGTGGGTAATATCGAATCGCTTAAGCGTCACGGTGGATGAGAAACCAAGACGTTGACCGGAAGCTACATTGATGAATCATTTCAAGATAAAATTAACGTAGACAATGAAATTTCGAATTCGATTGAATACAGCCACACTAATGATGCAATAAACATTACCCCATCAACATGATAAATTTCCCCAAATTGGCGGAATAATTTTTCCAAAATTTTTATTTCGTAATTTTGTGGCTTTTAAGACACACATTCATTACGATACTCGCCAAGGCTCGTGTTGTAGCTTTCATACATCATGTTTAATTAGATGTTATTAGATGCTTAAAGAAAGATCATGTACTTCTTTCATGACAAACCCTTCAGGATTTCCTCTTTCAGCTACCTATTAATTATAATTTCATAGCAATTTTTTAGCAATTTACGCCTGACTAATCGATTATTTTCAAAACTCTCCTGATATTATAAATGATTATTCCACACTGTTTTCCTAGACACATCTAATTACTACAAGTTATTATGAGGTGTTAATTTTCTAGTTAATTATCCTAATATCAGCAGCGACCTATCCTCCATCTTCGCGTACAATACTCACCTTCAATATCTTTGGTAATTTATATGAATGAGATAGTTTGCAGTATAATGAATTAGTTTGAATGGTATTCGAATGACTTGACAAAAAACTTATGACGCCTGACTTGGATCCAAAAAAGCTTCTCCACCTCGTAAATTCTCATATATAGCTGAAATTCTACTTTCGAGGCATTTGTTATCGTTAATTTGGTTACAATTAATCATATTTGATTTATTTGCCACAAGGCTGGTGGAAGCGTTGATAATGAATGGGGGTTTAACCGCCAGTTTGATAATGATGTGGGTTCACACTTTCGCTTCATTTTAAATGAATCTAATTAACGCGTGATCTCAATAGTAAGTTAAAAATCGGTAGTTCAAGACATATAGAGTAAATTTCCAAAAATTAATTTCAACTTATGGAATATTCAACGTACTATATTTAAAATTAATTTCTTATTTCTTAAACCTTTTGATATTTTTATGTCTAAATTTTCTTAATTTCAGGTCTCCTCTGTTTCAAAAATAATTTTTGAAACGCCGACCTATCCTTACGAATGAAATTTCGACTTCTTCTCGCCTACGATTGTTCTTTATTTTCTAGCTACGTACAGGATAGATTGTCTTCCTGAACGAACTCGTACCTGAAGAGAAGTTTCAGTTGCTTTCAAAACACTTTGTCGTTCCGTTGTCTTCTGTTGTCTTCTCAGCTCTTCGTGAGCCGAAGATTCTCGCAGCTTTTTTTTAATCATTCGTAAAAAATACTTTTTTATATAAAAACATTCTATGTTACTTCTAATACCTATAAGAATACGTGTACAAAGTTTGATTGATGATTGATTAAGTAGTTTTCCCGTGAAAGCGTCACGAACAAACTTTTATATTACCGTAAAATCCCGAAAGTAATCTCCCCCTTTTTTACAAATCAAAACAAATGCATTAAATGTATGGGGGGTTAAAATCGGGATTTTTTAAAGAAATTATTCCCAAAAAATTGTTCAGTGCTAAAAAATGCTTGAAATAATTGATAAACACATACTTTATACATTAAACAAGGATTTAAAAAGTACATTACCGTGGCGCGTGCAATACCTTATATACGGGGGGAGGTATCGAGATACTAGAATGATTTCTATTCCTGTAAGAAAAGGGGGCGACTTATATTCGAGGGGGGAGCTATTTTCGGGATTTAGACTTATTGATGTGGGATAAAATTAGTTAGTTATTCATCACGAATCGATATCAATATTTTAGCTTGATTTATCAGTTGCATGGATCAATGACTATCAGACTGAATTAAAAACGAAAACACCCTCAATATTTTATTGTTCTGATAAGATCTCACAAAATACTATCAGATAAAATTTTCAATTATTGTTGATACTGTATCAAATAAATATTTCACTTTATCATTCATTTTGATGTTGTTAACCCATTCAATACGGATAGCGTGACGGCGCGCTCTTCGATTCTTTACCCACTGACAGTTTATAATTTTAAGTAATCGTTAACATAATTAATATAAACAATTACATCTTTTGAAAATGTCGTTATTGATTTTTTTATTGTTAGTTTCATTTCTTGGTCTTGGAACCAACAACGAATTAGTTACAAGATAAGTCACGAAATTACACTACCCGCTACACAGGTGAACTGATCCCTTCACCACTGACGGAGAGCGTGCCGAGATGCACCTGCTTAATTATAGGAAATAGGCCCTTGAGATTTTCTCAATCCAAATTATTATTACATCAAATAATTTGTATCAAACAACCTTTCCGTCAAACTTAAAGGTTTATCTCAAACAGCCCCTTACTCAGTGATAATCTGTCAAAATGGCTGCCGTATTGAATGAGTGAGAGCGTTAGTAAATCTCGTATTAGTAACAATATTATATCAACTCAAAAAAATGATGAGGGTGATGCATTCCATATATTATATCGTCGTATCGCAAAAAATGTGTCATATGCAAAAACCATTAAATACTTTAAAGAATATACAAATATTTTTATTTCCCCCGAAACTATATATATACTTGAAAGGCAACACGATCCTTCACCCCTTCGGGTAGAGAATTCTATTTGCGTTTTAAATTTCAAGCTATTTCTTAATTAACAAAACTAAATGACAATGTGTACAAAAAGTGTAATGGGAAAACGTTTGAAGTGATACGAGTATGGAGGTAGAAACTGGATGCTTGGATAAACTGATTCAAAATTAAATTTTATGAAGTTTGACTTTTGTACTAGCTGTGTTTTTGATATTTGTATTTTATCTTGTAAATACAGTGTGTTTATCAGAAAATGCATTCATTAATGGATAAAGCTCAATTCAAATTGATTTTTTATCGATTATGTAAGATTCAGGACAAACATTTTTAATTGACAAAAATAATTTCGAAACAAATTCATATATGTCACTTTATTCACATCACATTCTGACGGTTAATAGCTGAAAACAAAAGGAAAAGGTTAGTGGTAGTTATTATGCAATGGTACGAGTATTACAACGTATATTATTCAACGACTGCAATGACAAGTATGTCTGGAATACCCGAAATAAAGTATCTTCCATTGGAATGCAAGACCGAAACCAAAATTAAACCTTTCTCAGTATGTCTTAAAGACATTCTCAATATGTCTCACCACTAGATTCTCATCTGGTTTCAAGCATCAACTGTGGTCAATCTTAGTTTTTAATGTATTCTGCGTACTTCGTTTCTAAACTACACCGTAGAGCACTGACCGTTTTACACTCACATGCACAAGCTCAAGTGGTTTAGTTCTTCTGATCATTTGTATCTAGACTTGAATTTCTAGAAGCTGGAACATATCGACGAGAGTATATTTGGGAGTTTCTCTTCATATAATCTAGCGACCCTCTTTATTTTCTCAACGATAAATTTCGATAAATTTGATTCGGAAATATGGTTATTATAATCATTATCTCGTTGAAATTTTCACCATTTCCAGATAGTCCAGTTACATATCTCAGATTTTTTTTAGAAATAATAGCTGTACCTAGATAGAACAATTACATTGTTATACATATACATTGTGCTCAAGTCGTTTGCTTCTAATACACTGGAATTTCATGATTCATTTTGTCTTTGTAGAACAGATCGAAACTTAAAAACAAACAAATTTAGTATAAATCATAACGAAACATTGACAAAATATGTTTAAATTCATTTTCATCGGAATTCAATGAATGTAGATTGAGATATTTGACGTATACATTGCAGGGCATTTGGGTAAATGATGTAATTTACCACAAATATATAATGCAAGCCTATCCTTCCTCGGATGTCATCAAATATTTCCGGAATTTTAATCACGAGAAATACGGTTGTTGAGTATACCACTGTTTACTATTAATATTTGAATTCGTACATTGCCAACGAAGTTACAGGAGAGTCTGAGGGTGTGTAGAGATATGATATATAGCATTAAGCTTGTTCCTAATTACAATTGTATATGTGTAATGAGAAGTGTGATTAACAAAAAAGGCGAATTCATTAGGTACACACTTTTTTAATCAATTAAGTTTGCTAGTACTTTTTCTCTCATTATTTCTCTATCCGTTTCCTTAGTTATGAGGGTCGTAACCTCTTTTGAATGTCTTTATCCCATTTTTTACTGCTTGGAGTTGATCTATGATTTTTTTCATTTGATCAGATTATCTCTTAGGTGATCATCCTCAACTTCGTATTTCTCCCATCACTATAAGCCATCTTATATTTTCACCTCGTTTTCTAGATATGTGTCTCAAAGATTGCTACACTTTATTCATGTATGATGATAATAGTTTGTCATCTTCTCCACTTTGGATCGATTAGTTCACTTTCATTTCAAATGAATCAATATATTCGCTTTAGCTCTAAATGTCTACGATCCTAAGCCGTATAAGAAGATTGAGAAGACCATATTCATTTTAGCGTTTTTAGTTAAATATGAGCCTCTCCAAACATTAGGCCAAAAATATCCTCTTTTCAATTTTATCTAAACATCCACCCATGTTGCTTTCATGATCGCAGATATGTGAAGCAGTTCAGCTTTTCGAGATCGTCAAGTAAATGGGTTCTGCTCACTACATTAGGCTTATCCACTACCATTATCTTTGTTTTGGCTCTATTTATTGTTGGAACAAACTCTCCATTATTCCGTTTAGAAGAACCGCCATTTCCACTTGTATTGCAGACAATATGGTGGTGTCATCTGCGTAGCTAGGGGATGGTTTTATTCTCTAATATTGTGAGGGTATAGTACGATCAAAGCTCGTTCCCAAGAGACTAGTGATACGGCAGCATTTTTGTGAAAAATCAAACTTAAAAAATATGCTAACTGTATGTTTAACGAGTTTTTAAACATTGTTGTCACTCCAATTCTTCCTTACTCTTAATAGTGATAAGAAAACCAAGACAAAGGTTAATTTGGGGTATTCGTTTCGGTATATTCTAGGTCTTAGTATTGCAAAATCAATCAATGAATTTTTATGTGTTATCATTATATAGTTTTCTCACGGGTTGAAGTAATAGAAAAACGTTGTTGAGAAATTTACATTTTTAATTTTCGACGGTTAATATAGAAATCAGTACAACTTTATTATTCCGCATTGCTGGATCGCCAAAGCTATTACTTTTCGCCTTGGTCTTGCAGATCTTTATTTTGCGATTCTTGTGTAATTTTTAACCAATCTTATATTCTGCCTATCTGTATAGGACGAAATCGTTGAATATTGAAGAATATTCTCCTCCCAGCATCTCAGATACATCATAATATATCAAATTTTTTGCAACAAAATTCTTGATTGAAAAGAGAGATATATCAAAACCTCATAATTCCTACTCTGTAAGAAATATACTTTGATAAAAATCTGAATGTAATGAATAATTTGTATGAAAAATTACTCTTAGTCTCAATTTGTAGCTACGAGTATTCTAGGCATTTTATTTTTCTAGTAAGACAATTAACTCTATAGTTTTCAAGTTTCCATTACCTTCACGATCGCCTATTTTTTACATTTGCCTTGAGATCAATATTATTTGATTGATGTTAGAATATAGAGACATTGTCATGTTCAAAATATCCCACAATAGCTGCTGTTCAATTCCTATATATCAGTCAAAAAAATTATCATAGTATGTGAGTTATTTAAACTCATCAAGATTATCTAACGAAAGTGTGAAATTTCATTGAAGAGTATTTCCACTATATGGAATATTAATCCACAAGTATATTTGGAATTATAAGTTACTCCGATTTCCTTGTTACGTCCGTTTCCACAGATTTCAGTGCACTTTGTAGCAAATATGTCCCAATTTTAGTAATTATCCAGCCGGCAACAAGCATCGCCTATCAATAAATAATGAAGAATGGGGTTAGCATTCCATTGCTGAGAAACGATAGTGCTGAGATGGTTAATTGGCTAAGGGAATTGTAGAAATTCTCTGCGGTACAATTGGCAACACGCTCGACATGCAATCAAGAGTACGGGACAATATATCTCCCTCTGGATTCTGTGATTCTACTGTTCCGACGATGGCACCATCGGAACAATTTTTTTTAATTCCGATAGATTACAGACATTTCCTGTCGCAATTTGATACAGCAACAAGTTTTGTTTGCGGTTCGAATTACACTTCTCTGTCGTAATTTGAATGAAGTAATCAAAATCATATGGAACTAGCAAACCCGGCGAACTCCGTTTCGCCACCAGATGGCTTCGTTTTATGTAAAATTTCGTTTGGTGATTAAAAGATGAAGAAAATTTTTTTTTGTTTTATATTTGAAAAGGAAAAATGTTATTTCATTTCACAACAGTAATGAATTCATTTCGATTACAAAAATGAAGTGTTATTTAGTTGAACTTCTCCAAATAAAAGTGAATCCAAAGTAAATACTGAATCGAAGCGTTCTACGTGTCCGCAAATTATCCGTTTCATTGAAGTGCTCTTTGCTAAGCCACATTTTTTGTTTTTTGGTCTGACGTTAACACAAACCAAGCGGATGGTTTCCCGACTCGTGAACACGCAACGTATAACTGTCCATGTGAAAAACAATGATTTTCTAAATTTATCCCGCATACAATAAGCGATTGGCCTTGCGACTTGTTAATTGTCATTGCGAACGCAAGGCGAACTGGAAATTGCAATTCGAATTCAAACGGAAGATCAGTCGGAATCATTGGTATTCGAGGAATACATACATTTTCACCTGCATACTTTTCGTTAATAATGGTTGCCTCAATCAAATTCGGCACAAGTCGAGTATCGTTGCAAAGTCGCGATGGATTCAAATTACGCAATATCATAATAACTGTACCAATTTTGAGTTGCATGTTATGTGGTGGAAAGCCTGGTAACTTCAGAGAGTTTAAAAACTCCGTTGGATAATTTACTACATCATCGGGTTTTATTATGGAATCAACGGATTTGTATGTCACCAAATCGCAAGCAATTTTTGATTGAATGGTGAAATTCAATGCGTGTATATCATAATTTTTTTCGGCAAGAATTGCTCGTTGACTTAACCAAGTATAATTCTAATAAATCTCACTAATGTTTGAGAAAACATTTTCAACAAGAGCTAATTGAGAGTCTACAAATCGACAAAAGTCGTTGGTAAGAGTAATGAATCCAGATGTCGCATCAACTGGGACTTTTCCATTTCCAACAGCTAACAATTGTTTGAAAAATTGTGCAACACTTTTATCATTTTGAAGATGAACTCTCATATTAGTGGTTAGCGATAAGGTTTTTACGTTATTCCATAAAGGTGATGCCTTCAGGCAAGCATTCAATTCATCTGCAGTCGTTCCAAGGGAAATTACTGGCAATGTCTGCCTGAAATCGCCTGCCAACAATATCATCAAGCCGCCAAAGATATTGTTAGTTCGCCGAAGATCCTTCAGTGTGAAGTTAAGTGCTTGTTGGAGTATTAATTGTGTGTAAATTGAGTGACAACTTAAGCGCAGAATATGCACTACGACCGCCATCTAGAAGAGTCTCCGCAATTCAAGATGATGCTAACGCCAAAGCTATGTCACATCTTGATCGACTTAAAATATTGGTTTGTAGTACATGCTATGTATCAGAGATGACGCTGTATGGGAAAAAAGATTTTCTCGCTTTTCTGTTGAAATGTTTCCTGAATTTTCTTTGCTATAAACATCACGGCGCCCGAGTCCTTTCCAACGAATGCAAAACCGTGGAAATCGGTTCTTGTGTTCTGGAGTTATAGCGTCAGGAAGGAAAACCTGACTTTCTCCTGAATTTTCTTTGCTATAAACCTCATGGAGCCCGAGACTTTCCAACGAATGCATAACCGTGGAAATCGGTTCGTACGTTCTGGAGTTATAGCGTCAGGAAGGAAAACCCGACTTTTTCCTGAATTTTCTTCGCTATAAACCTCACGGCACCGTAGACCTTTCCAACGAATGTAAAACCGTGGAAATCGGTTCGTGCGTTCTGGAATTATAGCGTCAGGAAGGAAAACCCGACTTATTTTTATATAGTAGATTAAGTAGGCTGAAATGTATCAAACTCTATGAGATTCAAAAAAGAACTGGGCTAAGAATCCGAGTCCAAACTGTAAAATATATAGCGATTTAAACGAAAATATCACAGTAACAATCATTATTTATTAGATTCCACTTTATAATTCTCCATCTCAACATCCATTGGCAACATTCATCGAGACAGTAGCAACAGCATCGTACAGACAGCCAAACAGATGGTTACTGGAAGTATCACCTCACTACCGAACAGAACCTATGCAGATGTTTGACCGAAAGACTTCTGCTGCTATATTTGCGTCGAGATTGAATGCAGATAAAAACCATATGCACCCTGATCTCATTATTAAAATGGATCTTTGCAGGTATTCAGCCTGAAAACTTTTACAGTTACCTTTAACTGTAGTTCATGCTTCATTTGCTTGTTTGCAAAAAAATATCGTCGCAACTACTTATTCTGAAATTATTTTTAATTTGAAGTTGAAAAAGCCGTTATTGTGACTGATGATGATTATTATTTGTAATGCCTTTCACGCAACCATCACTGCTTTTTCGCTATCTCTTTTTTCTGGGTAAATCAAATCGTGTCCATCACAATTCTATGTACTCAATCACACGCCATAACTAAGTCCAATAAATCTTGCATTGATTGAATCCAATTAGTATCAATCAGCACTTTCTGTCCCCCTTTGGACTTAAACTCTCTCTTCCAACTATCTTTTAAAATCCTTTTTTTATTTCTTCATGGACCTTATAGGTTATCAAAACTAGTAAAAAGTGAAAATATAACAAATTTCAATTATTGATTTTTCTAATTTGTTTATAACTTTCATACTAAAAATCTTATTTATCTGTTTGCCAGAATCAACTTCCTTTCTCTGCAGCGCTGCTTCTATACCCAATCTGCTGTCCTGGATTATTCTAATGAGCTTCAAGATCTCTAGAAGACTCATATAATCTCCAGAATATTCTGAACGGGCATAATAATGTAAGCAATTGCCACGTTACAGTAACTTTCTTGCGTTATAGTATTAATAACCAGATTAAGCTTTAGATGTTTTTTTTACATGACTTACATGGTTATGAAACATTTAGAAGTGAGTCATTCACTGAAAATAAATTTCATTTGTATGAGGTACGTGTAAAAACAATTGAACTTCTGGATATTTCATAAATATCGGGAAGGATATCTTCCAATACAGTTTTTCAGACATGAAATATATCTTCCTTCCGTTGTCTTTCTTAACCCTCACGTTCTTGTAGTGTCAATTTGAGGATTCTCTTTTTAATGTTTCGAATTTTTGAACAATAAATAATCGCCATCATTGCTATCTCTAACCAAAAGTGTTCTAGATTCTTTTAATTGACATACTTTTATCTATTAAATATTCGGTTTCCAAATGTGTTCCGTCCTTATTATTATGGACAGTGAAATTTTTAGTCAATCTATTTGTTAAATTTAACAAAAACACTAGTGACTCTTCTATATAGAAAATGTTTCATTTAATCTTCTTTAAATGTGATATAATCGATCTAAACTAACAATCGACGCGTTAACTATTGAATCCTCTTTCAGTAAATAAGAGGAAGTGAGAACTTATGACACAACCAACCAACATCACACATAAATCATAGTCCGGTATTCTTGTTGACATAAAAGACTTTTTTAAGATGACTGATTATACTCCCTGTATTTTGAAATCTTTTTGCCACTTGAAAACGACAGTTTATCACAAATTAACTAGAAAAATCCAGCGCGTCGCTCATATCATGGTTCGAAAAGGGTCCGGAAAATTTTTGATGAGTTATAATCTGTATAGGATATTCGGGTCTTATAAAGATACACGTGAAGAATTGGCTTGTACTAAAGTTTTCAAATTTATTATTGATATGATAGATATGATTCTTCTTTGCGATTGAATTTGATCGGAATGTAAAAAAGATGCATTTTGTCATAAATCGCTTTCAAAACAGCATCTTTTCTAGACCATACAAGCATACCAACGCCATAGACATGTTGTAAGCCTCAGATGGGTTGGTCTTGAGCAAATTATTATTTATGTCTTAAATGGATTCATGACACGAGCCTCGAAGCTGATTTTTAAGTGTTAAACAGAGAAAAAAATCACAGGGAGCCAAATATATTGCATACGGTTGCTCTCGTTTCGTGTCTGGCCAGAAAATCAATCATAGTTATTCTGGAATGTAATGGTGCACATCCCATTCGTTTACGAGTGTTAGATTGATTTTTGATGTTGTGATCGGCTTATTTTTAAAGGGCCTTGTGCTTCAATTTCGACATAGCATTCATATTTAGAATATTAACCAAATAAGAGCCCATAATGAATAGTACTGAAATAATATGTTCCTCCTCGCTGAAGATAGACTTCATACCGATGTTTTAAGTTTTCTGTCATGTTATGGAATAAGGATTAATTCAGACCCGCGATGAAGGCTCTAACAGTATTTTTTCAATCATCAATTCACGTGCCCAACAAAATTGACGTAAACCAAGGATCAAGCGGGTTAAAATTGGTATTTACCTCTATTGTGACTTGCCAACCATTTTCGTTTTTAATACATTGCCCATATTTCTGAACGTACTTCCATAATAGTTAAGAGGTAATTCAATGAATTGCATTACGTAGCAAGTGCTCCACTTCTACTATTTTGAATGTTATATTGTAGTGCTCCAAATAATAATTTTTCTAGACCTGAATGAGGTTTAGCAAGTTTTCAGTTACACGGTTGCAAGCCGATGTTATTTGATAGTTATCATTATTGTTTCACACAGCTAATATTACATATTAGATTTTCGAATTTTAAATAGTTGGATCCTTACTTTCTAGTGGTAGGTACAAATACTTGTATTTTCTATGTGAGTTATTCTGAGCTACTGCAGTGGCCTCTTGAAAATCTGTTAATAAATCTTCAAGAACATATAAACTGTTGTTTGTGTTGTTTCCAATTTCTTATCAACCCCATTATTTACCAATGTTTCATCTAAATAGTAGATTTTGTTTGAAAAATTCTACCATTTTTAGATAGTTTCGTAGCTAAATGTATCGTCTTATCATCAAAGCATTCAAGCTAATACATTATCTGCTTCCAATAATGATTTATCACCTCGTGACATTTGTGTATAAACATAATGAAGTATCAGTGTTCTATCAAAATAAAATTAAATTAATTTATAGTATCAATAACGTCAAGGAAAACGAGTGGACTAGAATGAAAACCCTAAACGAAAACAACACCAACCAGAGTCGCGACTCCTTACAGATTAATCATTTCGACGTCGACATCATGTTTTCTGCCCAACTTGACATTTATTTTAGATTGCTTGCGTTCAGGTAACCAACAATGATTATTCTCGACCCTACTAACGTTTTATAACTAATCAATATCGTCATATTACCAGAGAGTGGGTCAAAACATTTATTTTCTTACTGGAGCAAAAACATTGAGGACTTCATTTGATAAATATTCGAAATTACTTAACAAACAGTTGACAGATTAACGTCTATTATTGGATTAAATTAATTCCATATCGTCCATATACCAAATTTTACATACAGGGTATTTCAAAACTTTCGCATGCGAGTTACATCATTGCATTAAGCGAAAAAAACATCGATTAAAAATCACTAAACAATCACATGTCTATAACGCATAGATTAATCCCAAATTAACAACTTTTCAACGACTATTCAGTGAAAATTCTCACCGAACCCTCGAAAATGATACAGGTAGAACAAGAGTTAACGGTATTCCACTAAACAATCTGCGCTATGCAGATGACGCAGTACTTATCACTTAAAACGTGCAAGATATAGGCAACATGTTGAATAATAACGCCAAAGTTAGTCGAGAATATAGTGTGATACTTAACGGTTAAGAGGACCAAATATATGATTGATGCGCCCAATGTGGAAGGCGAATGAGTGGAAAGAGTCGAGAGGTATGACTACTTAGGTACAAGTAAGTATTAACTGCTTCTTAGATTACTATTTGAAGATAAGTATTCGAATCGAGGAAGCTTGTGTATCATACATAAAGATCAAGAAGCTTCTTTGTAGCCACGACCTAAGCTTGGAACTGGATGACCACATCCTACAGTTTAATGTTTGTAGGAACAATATTTATTGGAAAGTGCACTTCTTCAATTGTTTGGATACAACGTCAGAGTAAAAGTCAATTGTTTGTTTTAAATTTTCCTATTCCATGCAGATATATGATCAATTTCAAAAAAAATTGTCTGCTTTTAATGTATATAATGATCTTTTTTGAATACTACATATTGGCTTATTTAAATTCACTATTTTCTCGATTTAAAAAATTCAATTAGGTTTCGATCCTATATACTTCAAATTACATTTTACTTCCCATGGAAATCTGCTGTATTATAATTAGATTAAATACGTATATTTCTCGGTATTGATGGGTTTTTTCTACTATCGTTAATCTTGAAAATATCACCTTATTGTAGTTGTACAATTCATCTTACAGCACAATCTTTGAAATTGAGAAGACATTTGAGTCTTTTCGCAGTAAATCTTTGCTGTTATGAATTTTAAACTGACTTTCTCCAGAACGGAAACCATCAATTAAGTCGACAATTTATCTTTCTCCTATTATGAGAAGAATATAACTGGGTTAGAAACTAGCCAAGGGCTTTAACTTTTTCGATAAATTAATTAACCGAAATTCTTTGGGGTTTGATCAAATATTAAGAAAATGATTAGTCATATGAAAAGAAAACTCGAAGAATTTATTATTAAAAATTGCTCTATGTTTTTAACAGATGAAATTGGGAGTTTTCTAGGCACATTTTATAATTAACTCATTTATTTAAAAGTATTTGCTATTACATCAAATTAGCAAAAATAACTTCCTAAATGAATAAGTCATTTTCAATTTTAAATGTAATTTTTCTCCTTAAATATGCGAGAAGCCGTAACCCAGCGGTGTAAACGGCAGGTTTTGAAATTTATGTATTTCCAGGGTCATGTTTCGATCCCTACCCATACGCTGCTTGGTTTTTGGGGTAATTAATTTTGATAATGTGAATTTTTTCAAATATTTCGGTTTGATTATATTCGAATTTAAGGAAACATACCGCAGGCAAAACTTACACAATTTCATGATTACACAATATTTATTTATTCTACAAGTGGTGGCAATAAAGTTTGAGATTAGTAAAAGTGTTTTTTAGACACACTTTTTAACACGATTTGATTATTTGCACTATTATGTTTGAATGTGCTTAACTGAATTTTCGACATCAACTTCGGCCTATTTTGATTGATCAGATTTAATCTGAACCTTGCACACCTGTCAAACACTGAAAATAATGAGATAATTTGATCAAAATAACACTTTATACTAATTATATTATATTATTATCATATTATTAGTAAGAGACATAAAGTTAACTCACAGTTCCAAAGTTACATAACCCAGATGCAACCATCAATACATCTGTACATACTGAAGACTGTTTAAAATAGCAAATTGGAATGACGAGTGAAAAATAGAATACGGTTTAAAACACTAAGAAATACGCTTCTAAAGATAATTAAGAAAGCAATATCTTCGAATAAGTTTCCAGCATAGAAGTTGCCATGAATACACATTATTATTCTTGAATTGGATTGTTTAAGGATGTCTCATTCACATGCACGAATTTTTCATCGAAACAAATTAAAAATTCGGCTAACACCCATATTAGTAGGCAGCAACAGATCACTAACATTGATAGCAAATTTTGAAGTAGAGAGGAAGCAATTTTATTCAGCTTAATGCATAAAAGACCCATGCTACTGTTTTTACAAAGAAGGTTCTGGTACTACAGCTAATATCCTGTCTGTACATAAAATATCACGATCACCGCAAATTCGCTTGTTGGGTGTTGATGTTGGAAGCAACATGTCATAGCATAGTTACGTGGCCGATTTAGCAAAGGCAGCTTCTCAAAAACTTTGAGCCCTCTTTACGATCAAAAAGCTATATACTCTTTCACAGCTTCTAATTCTCTATAATGCCCAAATTGCCCAAATTCGTCCATCTTTGGGGTATTTCTCGCACACTTAGAGCTCGGTTCCTAAGCATACTTTTAAAATTCATAAAAGAGCAATTTGACTTATAGGTGACCCAGAATTGACCAAAAACTTGGACGGCTCAGAGCATAGAAGAAAGGTCATTGAGCTGATATTGTTTTACCGATACTAACACGACATATGCTCTTCTGAGCTGTCCAACATAATCTCACCTATTTGTAAGACCTACTCGATAGGTAGACGTAGCTCATGAACACCGAGTATGCCTTTAAACGGTCAGTTTATCGGGACTTTTTTCTTTGGAAAAGTACAAACCTGTAGAATCAGCTACCAAGGCACGTCCCGAACAATACTACATACAGAAGTTCAAGATCCATATCCACAGGCATGTCCACGCGGCAGGCACCACTCGAACTACTCTAGTGTAATAGGGTTTACCTTTTTGTTCTTGCTTTTCAAATGAAAAAACTTTAGTGTAATAAAATCTTTTGTGATACAATAGCAAAAAACTGAATCACATTCTTTTATAAATAATCGAATTAAAAAGTAGAAAATAATTCTTGGGATACGAATATTATAAATGATGAGAAACTATGGGCGATGTAGGTAAAGAGGGAAATAGAGAATAAAGGAATTAAAAACGACTAAAAAAAAATTAGGTCGACCGGGAATAGGAATCGAACCTGTTGGTGACGCGCTAAGAGCTCCATCAGTTTATTAGTAGTAGTTTATTAAAAATGTTGTGAAATAATGGAAAGTAAATGATTTTCAGTAATCGAAAACATCATTCCCACTAATCCTGGACTGGGAATCAGACTCAGATCGAATGCAAAGTTTGTAAAAACTCGTGGAGACAATAATTTTTACATTATCAATTTTATACTAATGGCAAGAATTATTCTTGACATAAGTTTATTAATTTATATAATTCAATTTAATACTTTTAATACGCTGCTCTGACTATAGCGTCATAAGCTTTGTCATACTAAAAATTGAAATTATTGATTTGTTTAAAATGTCAAATGGAGATAAAAGAATTAACAGATATTATTTGTGTGTCGCTACCTCCAGAAAATTCGAGGAAGAAGCATGAAGCAATACTTAAAGAAAAGCTGTCAAAGACTGCTACTACAGTTTCAGAAGTCATGCTCTTGGCATATTTTCATGAAAAATCTTCAGTGATGAAGGCTCCATCAAGCTTATTCTAAATATTAATTTATTTTATGTTTCTCAGCTTCTGAGCTTAAATATAATACTTCTAATAAATATACTGTGATTATTCACTTAATATTACTCAATTTTAATAAATATTTGTTAGTTTGACGCTTTTATTGAAATGAATGATTGATAGTTTATATTAGTAGTTATATGGTATCAATTATTACCACCCAAGAATGGTAAGTTAAGTATAAAACCAAGTCAGGAGTTACATGGAAGAATTCTTGAAGGACATTTTATAAACAATACAATTGTATCAAATATCATAAACATGTATCAGCATCTATTTTATTTTGTATCAAATATAGTAAACATGTATCAGTATTTATTTTACTATAAGATTTTTGTAAACAACTTGATAATATTTAATGTTTATAATTAGTTCGATCTTGAGATTAATTGTATTCATTCAAATATTCAAAATAAAATTTTTAAAAATAAATTTCGAGAACCGAAATTTATAAGTCAGGCAAGTACATCTCATCATCAAGAACAATCGATACCTTTCTTTAATTGTTATTTACGATCTTAAAAGCAGTGTCAACATGCGTTATCTACAATTTAGGGAGGAAAGATACGATTATATTGGTGGATGGTGGCGTGATATTACCCTAAACAAATACGGTGGATGAAATTTCATCAATGTGAAAGATTGAGGAATGTGGACAGAATAATATGAATACATCTGGATTTAAGTAAATCCAACTAAAAACGGGCATTAATTAGCTTTCCAATTTCAGAACCGGAATCAGTTTCGCAAATAATAATCTTGTTATTTGTACTTGTTTGTAATAATAATTAATCAAATAATACTTACGGGAATACAAAATACATTTTAATGTTGTATACTCACTCTTATATGTTAATGTGTATTATTACATAATCGTCGCATAAAATACTATCTTGATGTTTATTTTAAAAATTTTTCATTTAGTGAGGTTGAGTTTTATACGAGTTCTGTTGAACAATTAATTCATTTTCGAGCCAGTATTTCTGGAAAATAAACACCAAACAATTGCGGATTTATGGCAGAAATGTATGAAAGCCTTTATTTACCAAAGCGTTGGTATTTCCAATTTGATAAAGGGCTCAATGTACGAACACTTTTAGAAATATCCGCTTTATCTAGTGTACCGTTCAATATCGACGTAAAAAACAACGTGTAGGTATCTATAAAAATTTATGATTGCGTCCTAAAAGGATTCTTTAAAATAAAGGTCACATTCTTTCAACTGTGGATATACAACATGTGCTTTCAATAACGATACGTCGCATAGAAAAAGCAATGTCCGTAAATTTATGAGCGTTTGTTTTGAACGTGTGAATTTGAAAGAATAGAGAATATTATTGAAGTTTGATTTTTTGATATAACATAATATTTTCAGCATCGTTAAATCCTTTGGAATGAAGCTACTGTTCGAAAATAATTTGACATTTACTATTTTCATCTTTTATTCGTCTTCTATGCGTTTACTATTCTTTCCCTCAATTTTGTTCCATCTCATTTTTTAGAACTCTTTCGTTCTAAGTCTTCTTATTCTTATCATATTCATATTCAAAATCTTGTAATTATCATAACATCCTTTGTGAATGAACGTTGTGAACTCTAACAATCAGTAAGACACATATACAGTGTATATTATACTGTTGAAATAATAAGTCTCGCCCCCACTGGGAATCTCAGTTTATTTTCTTATAACAAACAAAAATTTGTCACCCTCCATCCAAGATAGCTACTGGTTTTGCTTTAATTTTGGACCCTCGATATAAATTATCTGATTTTTATGCTTATACCGATTTTTTTTCGTACTTTTTGAATGTACCGTGGTTAGATCACTTTTTTAAAAATCTAGATGGACTGTCTCAGGTTCTGATGGATTTCAAAGAACTAAAAATTTATCTGTAATTGATTGTGAATAATATTGAAAAGAAGAAAGTAAAATTAACACTTGCATCGATTTTCTATTCACAACAATCAAAATGGTACAGCCTCGTGGTTTAGTAGAAAAAACTAGAAAACTAGCATGAGAATGAACGTTTTCCAGGTCGCCCAATTGATCGACATTACTATGAACTACTTGTTATAAAATTCTTTGAAACTGGTTCTTTCAAAAACAATGAACTGGATGCTAGAAAATCGAGTGGATTTTTTGTCACAATTTGAAGTAAATCCATCCGGTTTAAGTAGAAATGTTGCAATCGAATACGAAACAATTAAAAAAAAAAACTTCCATCCATATAAAGTGGAAATGGCGTACGAATTGACAGATGGTAATCCAGATCGACGATACCAGTACGTATTGTAAAAGTATAGATAATAATGTTAAACAAGATTGAAATTACTTAAGACATATTTGTTTTTCCGATCAATATCATATAATAGGCGCTTTCTTTATCGACAGAAATTTAACGAGAGGAACCTAACTTAACCTGTTACAGCTACAAATAGTCCCTGCAACTAATGATCTAGTGGAAACAATCCATTTAAATTCACTTGGAGTATAAATTACGCTGCTTGAGTTCGAAATTTTTCCAATAATTTTTATTTGAGAACATGGATTGGGCTTCTTGGATTCATTGACTGTTTACTAAGATTAGCAGATCTGACTCCTCTAGACTTTTACCTGTGGTTGTGTCTTACATCCATTTGAATCATTTGACGACACATGCTGAGCTCAGCCAAAGAATGTTATAACATTGATATTTAGACCCAACAAAAGATTAGGAAGGTAACGAAAAAAAGAATCTAGTTCTGCCGAAAGTGAATGGAGAACATTTCGAACATCTCTTGTAGTCTCCAGTTCATTCAATTTGAAAAAATTAATGTAACATATTATTCTTTGATAATATTTACTAATTATTTATTCCAACCGAAATTTCAAAAATGAAAATTTTGCTTTCCAAACCCTTTTCATCGACGTATCATACGACCCCCCTTGCTATCAAAAACATTTGAGTCGATAGCTGTCAAGGGTAGGAGGTAAAAGTGGTAACATTTTTTTTTCTAGGTTTCAAGTTTGACGTGGTGACAATTTTTTGTCCTAATCTAGAATAACGAAGATTCCTAGGGGGGACAAGACTCAATGTCCGCGTCAAATATAATATAGTGCAATAACAACAATAATAAATATTTAATTTCTTCCATGAAACAACTCAGGAAATATGAAACACGAGTTGTGGAAAGAACTATTGCTGATCTAATTCGCTTAATCAAATTTGTAATTACTAAACAATTGACCTGCAATTATCTATTTGAATCCAAATTAAATTAGAGAACACAAAGGAGTATGAAGTTAATGAAATCTCTGATGAGTAATAACAATGAGATCCTAATTTATTCGACTGAAATGAAGAACAGAAAATGAAGAGTTTGTTTTGTGACATAATTGAAAATTTCAACAATAATTTCCTGTTGATATTTTTAATCACAGATTATATGAAAAGCGAAATGTTTACTAATGTTTAATTATCAACTATCTGGTTCAATCAGTCTATTTTATTATTATGTTTGCAATTTATGACTGGATAAAAAAATGACGATATCTCTGACCTATTAAATTATTGGTTATTAATACAATATGCTGAAAATATTTTGGTTTCATGTGTTTGTTTCAAGTTTCTAGTATATATTTAGTATGGTACGATCCATGAGTTCTTTGCCTAGCATAGAAAAGTCGTAATTAAAAAAAACTGTCACCATGTTTTAATACATCCTCCCTTTTCAGAATATCTGACTAAAGCATACCTGCCACTATTTTAATCACAATGTACGTTCAACCGTTAAATCTTTTATCTTTTAACTCGGCTTTCCGCTTTGCGAACAAAAAAATAGTTAGACAGGGCCCAATGAAGACTATATGGTGGGTGGTCGTGTACAATAACCTTGGAAAGCGAAGCGAAGTGTGGACTCGAGGATTGTCATGTAGCAAGGCTGATTTTGCAACACCTTCTCGATAACTTCTTAACGAAACTCCTTAGTAAGTCAAAGTAATAAGCCCACCTTCTCGATTGTGTTTTATTCCTTGGAGTCAATCAAAATATTATAGCAATCATTTTTTGGTGACTTCGCTTTTTCCATGCCACTCCATGGAATCTCTTTCGGATGTCTGCTTATAGTGAAAGACTTTAGTTTCATTACTTGTTACAATTTATTGGATTGTACTTTCTTGGTTCTGACAGTAAAGCTCTAAAAATCGCTAACAATATTCTCACTTGTTTTGGAAATGCTAGTGTTTGTTGAAATTTATTTGTTCTTAGGTTTAGATCACTTATAACAACTTCTTCCACTAATTTAATGTTTTCTGGAGTATTTGTATCACAGAATCACCACCATCTTCTAATGATTCACGTCCCCATCGACTAGTTTTTTATAGTTGAAAATAATGTGCATAATTTACCGTAAACAACCTCTATTCTGTTTTTGATTTGTGTTGGTTTTAATCCTACTTTAGTAGAAAATTTTATAACGCAAACCGATTAAGAGACATTTTTCAAAACAATTTAATTAAGAGGTCCTGTAAGCTATGCTATCTACTATATAAAATAGATCAAGAATAACAACTAACAAGTTGAAACTTTGTATAAAGCTTGTTAATATTTGTCACTGATGCATGCATAAGTATCCAGATAGAAAATAAAGATAAAAGATTCTTTAAGCAAACACAAGTTTGTATCATATTAAAACCAAAAAATATAAAAATATATTATCAATACCAATAGAATGAGCTTCATTAGACATAAAATTTTAGGACAATAATGTAAAACTATGACATCGGCCATGGTATCCTTAATGCTCGCGCGTAGAGGGTAAAATCTGGACTATCAATTACCACAAACTTTTCTCAGTATGAACATCTATATTTCGTGAGGATCTCTACGAATGTTGATTTCTAGGAGTTCAATTATTGCCATAAACAAGTAATACTACATAAACCTGGAGCAAATAATTCATTGGGGTCAATCACACGATCTCAGCGATCATCACTTTGAATTATTCATCAAAGGTAAATTCCTTCAAGTACCTCCAGTGTAGTATGTGACTTTAACATATCAAAACCACAGTAAGATTAATGCCAGCTAATTGAGACACTGAAAAATTCTCCTTTACAATTAATAGTAATATTTTGACCGTTATGATAATTTTCTGTGGATATTCTGGTTTTTTTACGTGGATTATACTGATTCCAAAGTCGAAAAATCTGCTTCGTTATGTACCCATTCCATCAAAACTGGAATTTCAATATTATTTTGAGTTTCAGTCCATTTGATTTCAATTCACGAAATTGAATCTTGAAAACACTTTAGCCACGATCGTTTTGTAGAGTAGAATGTAGAACGGCATCAGATGGATTTATTTGGATATTCTTCAATGCTTTCTTGTGCAGCGGCTACAGCTTCTTCGGTCTTAGGAGACACAAATTATCAATGAAGTGCTCGATAAGTTTCACTAGCGGAACCAAGTGTGTAAGCTCTGGTATCTATAATTATATTTCGAACCAAACTCAATAACTAAAAGCTATTAAAAGTGCTAACAAATAAATTAATTATACTAAAAGAAGGTGGTGTACGTCTAAGAAATTCCTATATAAACGATTTACACATTTAATAACAATTGCAACGATCGTTTTGAATATATTTTTCATTACTCAAACTTATAATTTCCTTATCTCTAGGATATATTTTTGAAGGCGTTTAGTCTTCGCTCATATACAAACACATCCCGAATATATTTTCCATATCTCCATATCTTTCAGCGAAAGAACTCGTAGAAATTCCACTCGATTTATAGCCGAGGTATTTGTTAACCGACTCAAGTTCGATATATAGGAAGCAAGAGAGAAGGATAACTTAGCATGAGTCGAATACCAAAATAAAAAAAAGACGGTGTCTTTAATAGTTCTGTTATATTTGTAGAGTGCCTGCAAGCGAAAATCACCAAAGCACGACAGAAAAAAGTTCAGGATAAATATAAAACTCATCATAAAGTTGAAAAAAGGAGAATTTTTTTTCTAAAAACTGACTTTCTAAAAAGCTTTTTGCCTAATCTTGCATTACCAATAGATTGTTCTCTATTTATTTTATCATGAATAATTTACATTTGAAAATCAAACCTTGATATTTGAATATAATTTCCAAATTCTTTAAGTTAAATTTTTCATTCTCCATCCTCAACTTTGAGCAGAGTTGCGTATTGACTTTTAGAGCAATCAAGTTTGATGTACCTGCTTCATTAAATATTTTCATTCATTTAGTATCCATATGTTAATATAGGGGTGGCTCATAAATAATATCGGTTTTCATATGTTGCGACTCAATTTAAACTTGTTCAGGATGATTTCGAACTCTATGAGGAGTACAATTCAATTTCTTTTAATCTCTTTGTTCATTGACGACGCGGTACGTTTCCATATTAAATAGTATGGAGTGCGATAAATATGAAATTCCTGTATTCTATGACATTTGAATTCAAAAGTTTGAAGCGGCTGTAGGAGTGGGAAAATATGTGAAATTGAAAGGAAAAACACAGTTGATGACCTGCATGAGATTGAGGTTACAAGGAAAGTAGTAGAAATCGATTATCGGACTCCTATCTAAAGATACCATATATCGCCATTAAAAATCACTAAAAATCGAAATTCAAGCGAATCGTCGAATAAGCTCCTCACCCAGCCGAAAGTTGATCGTTTCATTAGATGAATAATTGTTACTTCAGATAAAAAATGAAATATAAACAACCTGAATATGGAAAATCGGTATTTCAACAAAGGGCAATAACCATATTCATAGTGGAAAGTTTTGTTGTTCATCTGGTAGAATTATGAAGCTAATTTATTCAAATTTTATCGGGGAAATGAACAGATTCCATCAACCCAAAGCGAGTCCTTCTACAACAAGATTAACTACATACTGCAAAAGCTATACGGAATAAGATCAAAGAACTTGGTAGTATTGAATTCCTACTACATCGGATCTTGCACTGTCAGATTTCTGTTTATTCAGATCTATGGCGGGAATTTTGATTCCAAAGAAGACGTTTAAAATACAGAGTAACAGTTTTTTGCATTCAAGCCTAAAGAATTGTGTTATCAAGGTATCAAAGAGCTTGCTGATCATTGGAATAAAACCATGAAATTCGATAGACTATACTTCAAATATACGATTTTTTTTTTGTATGATAACTCCAATAAACAATCCACCACTGTGTTCTAATGGTCTCGGTATTTATTAATCAATATTCTACCAGTAATTCCACGTTACTCAAATTTTTTTTCTCTCCAGCAGTCTCTCATTTTTTCAGTGGTGAACGTTTTTATCAGCTTTACAGCCTTTAAACATTTGTTTTTCCAAACACAAAGCTTTTAATTACTCCATCAATTGATAGGTTGACCCAAATTGGATAATTTTCAAAATTACTTTCTAAATGAGAAGGATTAACTATCACATTATGAATCAATATTAATATTCAACAAATATTTTTGTAAACTCATTTTGCAATCATCTTTTGCCGTTTAATACTGAATAACACAACGATTTTCACGAATTGTTCACAATACTCTGATTAGAAGTGAAAAACTCACGTATAGTGAGCATGGAGTGATGGGAAATTCTCTTTTATTTTCGTTCCATAGTTAAACTTGATATTTATTTTGTCCAATTTCTCACATCACTTATGTATCAACCAAATATTCTAAAACTAATTACTTAGGATTATTTGGAAAAAAAAAACATTTTTCAACTTTTTAGTTTGATATGCTTTGAAACCGTGTTTTTTTAAACTATAATTATTTTTAGTCAGAATAACCGCTTCATTATAAAACAGCCAAATTATCTCCTTAGTTGCAAATATTTTAAGCCACAGGGAATTTTTCGCACACAATATATTTCCAATACACAAAGATCCTCCTGAATTTATTCCAGGATTCATTTATCATTCTGAAATGTATAATTCGTTTTTATTAGTTCATTAAGTCGATAAATGTGTCTATTTTAGAAGGCGGCCGATGTTATGTACGTCCTTTATATCTATTGATTACCTATTATTTTGGGCTTTAACGTCATAAAACGTTTTAATACTTGGGACCCATTTTATATCAGTATAATTCATCTGCAGTCTATGTCAGAAAACTTATTGATAATCTTATTTATTGTGTCATAATATCATATTATAGAGAAAAAGATCAAAAATATAATATGCAGCATTTTGAGATTTTGATAAAGGAATCTGTATCCAGGTTATGTCAAAATAATCACAAAACAAATTCAAGAAACACAATTCCACTATATGAGATATTAATTAATTACCTTAAGATACTAGTCAAATATCTCCTAAGAAACATTGATTTGATATCGATTCTTTGAAAATTCGTTAATCAATAATGTAACATTTTTCGTATTTATTTACCCTCTCATAATTCATGGGGCGAATAAACAAACACTAATGCTTACGTTCTTAATTAAGTTGCACGCTATACACTATTTATAATAACTCACTCATAAATATCACTTAACTAATTCTACAAACCTCTGGAATAAAAAAACAGAACAAATAGATAAATAGACTTTCCTAGAAATTATTCAAAATAAATACTGTTAATAAACTGCCTGCTACATTAAAAAGTCCTAAAAGAAAACATTAAACGTTTAGCTTTCATCGATCAATAGAAATTTTGATTGAATCGGTTCAAATATGTCAAGTTAGCTGGAAAAGATGGTGAAACGTTTTCAAATTCAAAGTTATTTTGGTTGACTCCAGTCTAGATATATCTGGCATTATGCGAGTTCTATGGTTGTCATAATCGTTCTTAACAACGATTAATTTAAAAAAAGCTAAGTAACAAAAATAGTTATAGAATATTTCAATTGATATGAATAAAGTTTTTGTTCCGCTCTATTACCATTAATGTATAACGGATTCATAACTGCCAAATAGACACAAAATAACAATGAAAATAATGAATTGGTTGCTGAGAACCGATTTCAAGGAATGTGAAGAACTTTTAACCTGTGTATGAAGTCATAGTGAATGAGATAATTTTCATGTACTATCTTAAAACATTAAAATTTATCCAGATTAAGTTCTATGCGACTATGGAACGTTCAACGAAGAGTAAAAATATTGTTGTTATTTGAAGATAATGTACAAACTTTCAAATTTATTACTAAATAGGCCCTATTTACTGAATTAAAGCTTGAATTGATACCTATTCACCAGATTAACTCCCTAAGATTATTGTTTGTCGCTAAATTTGAAAAAATGGTCAATGGTCAAAGATTTTCCAATAATAGAGAAGCTATGTTGGTATTTTATAGCCATTTTGAAGAGCTATTATAAAAAGGGTATTGGATTTATTGAATTCGCCACAAAAAGTGTAAAGAGATGAAAAGAAATACGTTGAAAAGATTTTGTTGTATCTGATACTCGTTACAGTTGTTGTGAAGTTGATTATATTATCAGTAATATATCCATTGGTCCGTGTTGATTGAATAGAGTCATAAATTGTTTTCTTCGTTCTTGACGTGATTAATATGAAATAAAATAATGTCAGTAAATAGTAGTATAAACAACCAATTCAGAATTAAAATAATATTTGATTTTTCCTTGAAAACAATATATAAATAGTATTTCTCGTTAAGTGAAATTGACATGCTAGGGATATTATTCGTGGAAAAACTCTGGAAAAGCAAAATAAAATAACTAACTCAATCTCAGCTGTTTTTATTTTCATGATTAGTAGCTATTAAAATATTCTTTTTAAGCTCTATATATATATATATATATATATATATATATATATATATATATATATATAGCAACAAACTTCCGCAGATTGCTAAGGAAGATCTTAATGATTCACAATAAGATTCTTACGTAAAGATAAACGTAGTATTTTCGTAAACTCTCAGCTAAAATGATTGTATGTATTCTATCACTCCATGCACTTCTGTTCGTAACAAAACAAAAAACGCTCGTGTAGAATGTGCATAATTTTTATGCGTTTGGGCGATTGAACGGTCGCGTTCTTGTCGCTCTTGTAGAATAGCCCTAAAAAGGCCTAAGTAACCGATTATTTTATAATATAATATCTTATCTTCATATCTACCATATCTTCAGACCAGGAATTCTGGATTATCATATAGCTTTCTTATTTGTATATCGTATATCTTTAAAATTATTGAGCTCATTTTTCGTATCTTTAGCGGAACTGGATTTTTATTTTCTCAATCTCAAAAAAAGCACTCTTGACAAGACGAACTCAATTCTTCAGTAATATGATTAACTGTACATGAGTCACTATGAGGTAGAGACCAAATGCATTATAAAAATGTGGAAACATCCAGGTTCAGTGACGGCGAAAAAATATCATGATGCAATTTTTAGTAGAGAAATAACCATATTTTAAGACCCTGGATAATATCACATCTAATTACAGGTGCTTAATATGCTTATCTAATTACAAAATAGGATGAGTCTATGCAAAAATAATGCTGAGTGAAAGCTAATCACAGTCAGCTTTCTAATTAGTTAACTATTCATCATTTTTTCAAAATTCGCTTTCCACCAAATACTACTGATTATATGGTAACTAATTTTCTTCGGATGATGAAGTTATATAAGACTTAATAATCTTTCTCTCAAGGCGAATGAAGATTCCTAGAAATATGTGTTAATGTTATTAAAGACGCCAGTTCTATACTATAAATAGGTCATGGATCGAGTAAAGCGATAGGCCCTTATATAATACTTGAAATAACTACTGAAACATTAGCTATAAATTGAAAGTTATTTTTCGTAACCATAATTATTGTCTATGGAGACTTTTTGATTCTCGGGATAATTGGAAAATGGAAAAAACACCTTATAGATATAGAGTTTTTTATTATCTAAACAGTAACCTTATACCTAATCAATTTGAGTATTTTATTTCCCGGTGTAGTCTTGGGATTTGATTTCAAGCCGTCAAATACACGCCTTCTTTTAAAGAATGAATACTTCATAAATATTTAAATGGATTATTGATCGTTTTTCTAGTTTTAGTCACTGAATTTGTGAGTTTCAAGTCAATTTTCAGACATTTGTATCCCTATTTATAATAAGGTCAAGGGTCTATCACGACCTACCAATCAAGATTGAATATATAACCTTTTTCGTCTCTGGTTCGTGGTATTATAAGAACTCCCGAGACATCGATGTTTTTGCTTAGGACCTTTTTTGACCAGTAGACTGGAAAACAATCTGGTATAAAAACTAACAATATTTATTATTTTTTATACATAAGCTTGAAGAATATATTTGATGAAGTCAGAAGCCATCATCTACTATATTATGTAAAGGATTAACACTTTTCATGTAGTGTAGTGATTACAAACAAAGCACAGAAAGTTAATGTTTGTAATGTAATCAAATTCCGTTAGATACATATCACTAGATAATTTTGTTTTTGTTTCTAGTAGTAATTTTGAAGATCGGTATTAGATGAAAACGACAATTTAACTGTTGAATTTCCATAACCTCGGTAAATATATCAGCCTGTTTCCTGCAAATGTACTTTCATTTTATTTTTCCACATTAAATTTCCCGAAGGAATCAAAGTCCTAAAATAACTTGCGGATCTTGCATAACCGTTCCAACATTTGCATATACTTCAGTAAACCCAACTTTCCTGTAATAATATTCAATTTCAAAACAACTTAATTCTATGAATAAATTTTCTGCATCAGATAAATCAACGGAAAGATGTAACTACAAACAGGTACCTTAATAGTAAAATCACATAAAATATATTTTATGGTCTTTTCGGTTACAGAAATATGACCAGCATGATATTTCAATTGTACACTCTCCCAAAAAATGGTTTTGTATTTGATTATGTGAAAAATTTTGTGATACAAAACAGGAATTTTCCACTTTTATCCATTCTAATGATTTTCAACAACAGTGACTTTATTTTTTGCAAATATTAGAATAATGTTAGATAAACCGATTAGAAATATTGAGTTATAGCAGGTGAGGCTTGAACCTTTCGATGACAAACTGTTAAGATAGATGACGCACTAGGGGTACTTCGGGTCGTCCGTGATATCCCTAATGTGAAGATACTTATTTTTTTTGACATAGATTGCGCCCGTTCTTCCAATACACCTATATTGAAAAACTTCATTTGAATAATTTTTAAACAGTGAAACACCATTCCTATGGAACCAACTGCAGCTATTTTTGCAGGAGCTTTGATATATCATCAAAAATAAATACATTGCTACGTTCTAATTCAAAGAAAGATACGAAACTTCCCACCCAAAAACAATATCTACAATTGCGGTGATTGAAAATCAATATAAAGGTAAATTTATGAGGGTGCTCATTATGGGTTCAAATAAGGGGTGCTTTTTCACATACACACAAGTTCAAATCATAATATCACAGAAAAAAATATACTTTTGCCCTTATGGGATAGAAAATTTTGTACCATACATATTTAAATATTATTTCGACCATGAGGTCGCATAGAATCCGCAAATTGGAATATCACTTTTCACAAACTTTTTGGTACATATGCCAATAGCTCTTTGAGTAATGATTCATTGAAATATATTTGGTACCTTCAACGTTTAAAATTCACAGTAATATTCTGATCATCAACATATTAAAAAATGTAATAATAATCACTCCAAATTTTGTTTATATACATACCTATTCCATCAAAATTAAGTTTCACTGGAGAACAAACATTTGTAGCGAGATTCAATACCAATTTGAAGTTTTACTTCAGCCTATTCGAGTGATATGGTGGCACATCGATAGTTGTTTGGCTTCAATTTCTTCACAAACTGTATCTTAAAAGTTCTTAAACTGATTTTTTCTCGTGAAATTGTACATTAACCTGAAGAATACAATCCAGTTTCTGCAGTTTCTGTGAATGGTCGCGAATCAATTGATTTAATTTTTTTTCAATGCTTGTTTGAACTACCGCATTGTCGCCGTGGAGAATGTCGTTTTGCGATTGGCTCCACTTCTAGCAAACAAACGTTGGTGTATCATTCAGAATCGATCGTTCTACTTAGAAGTTCTTCGAGCATGAACAACTTTTATTGTATTTGGCTCGTCTTGAAAGACCCATACAGTCGATTGTTGTTATATTAAGTAAATCTTTTTAACAACCACATGTTCATGAAGGGTTAAATGTATACGAGAGGAACTAACAACCAAGTATGTCCACATCTTACAGTTTGACACATGATGATCTTGCGATATCAATTCACGCACAACATCGATAATTTCAGGTACAACAGCTGAATTTGGATGATGATCTTCACATTTTTCATCTTTTAGCAAAGTGCGACCACGATTGAGTTCCGATAACCAATGAAATATGATGATGCTTCATCACCAAAGTTGAAACGAGTTGATTGGCACACTGCTGTTGGTTTAATCCACGTATCTTAAGTCATAGGAAATCATCACGAGAAAATATTCGCGATTTAACTCCATTTTGTTACCAAGATGAATGTTCCAAGTATGTGTGAACAACTCAAATAGCACTCGTATCACAACACGTCCTGAGTGATTTCACTATTAAAAATATCAACCCCCGTATATAGAAGGATCAATTATTTCATATAGATTCATTTGTTAATATTTATTTTATGGTTAATAGTATATATAACCCTTAAAATAACTAGAATCCAAATTCACAATTATAAAAACATTTCAATTTTTTCTGTGATGTCATCCATATTTACTTAGAATTTCAAAAAATCCTAAATAGCATTACCAACAATACCAACTTTTTAAGTCCTGCAAATTTACAAATTACGTGGATCAAATCATGAGCATTCCATTACTAATTAATGAAATATCAAAAATTAGATGTTGGGTAACTTTTCTCTATTCAAATGAGTAGTTTTTGTGATGCCTAATTTCCTTCAGATGAATAAGTGATGAATCACTAACAGAATTTTCATTCATAACTGTAGAAAATGAAATTTTTCTATAACAAATATACTTTGAATGAACATTTTTCGTTCGTTTCGTTTTTTAGAAAAGCATTTCATATTCTACGATAAAGGTAGCTTGAATTTCCAGGAATATCGAATGTATCTAGTATCTCAATGAGTTCTAGAAGCTCGATAAAAAAATCATACAGAAATTATACATTACCAGCAAAAACTTCACTAGGTATCTATTTCAACACGATAATTAGTTTCACCTGTAAGTTTGTCATCTACAGACGATCTTCCAATGGAATGATGGAGAAGATCCTGAAGATAGAAATATAGAAATGAACCAGAGCCAGAAGATGTTGGAATTTCCAAAGCCTCTAGCTTTGATATGATCACTGGCGAAGTTATAAAACAAGTACCAAAAAAGTCAATAGTGAAACGCTTTATTAAGATAGGATATGTTCCTAAGATGTAGAAAGTTGCCGAAATTATCATGATCCTCAAACCTGGAATGGCTCTTCATGACGCTTCATCTATTGCTGCCTGTCATATCAAAGCTCTATGAAAACTGCTTCTCAAGACATTGCAGCAGATAATAGAAGATAGGAAATTGATTCCCACCCATTAATTTGGTTTTAAGGAAAACTAATCGACCATAGATCAAGTCCATAGAATCACGGTTAGTATCGAGAAATCCTTAGAAGAAAAAAAGTTCTGTTCAACTGTCTTCTCAGATGTGCTACCAGCCCTAATATTAATATTCCTTATGTTAATACAGCAAAATATCTGGGTATGACACTCGATGTGAAACTTCGTTGGATAGTCCATATCGAGATGAAACGCGAAGAGCTTGTTATTAAATATTAAACGATGTATTGACTACCAGGATGAAATTCCATGTACTTTTATCCAAGCAAATATTGAGACCAATTTGAAGTTATGGCATAAAACTAAGGGGTTGTGTTAGTAAGAGAAATTATTCAACGATCCCAGAATAGATAATAAGGAACATCATAGATGGGCCTTGGCACTGCTGAAACAGAGACATCTATCGGGATCTTCAGATGAAAACTGAACCCAACGACAACCAAATATCCAGATGCTATGAACATCATCATGTGAACGTCGAGGCAATCCAGATTCTAAACAATACAAACGTGACCAGAAGACTTAAGATGATTAAACCCTTCGAGTAAGTGCAATAATTATTTAGTGAGAAAGCAGAGCATAGTGCAGATAAGTTTAACATGCTGTTGTTTTTGAAAAATTAGTTATTAAGACCCTAGTTTTAAGTTTTCAAATCTTAGTAATTTAAGTTAGAATAATATTGTTCATTGATCTCTTTTTTATTAGATGGTAATGTAACAAAACATTACTCTCTAGGAGTGTTTAATAATAAAAAAGAAACCTGTGAGTTTGTATTGCATTCATTTTATCTTACTTCGAACGATCAGATTTAAACTTTGTACACTCGTCAAAGACTGTCATAGAAAGCATCCCACGTTTATATAATAATGACATTAATTTTCACTTTTCTTTTTGATTGTTGCTGAAAGCGTGTTCTTTAGTATATTTAAAATATAATTTATTTATCTATCTCGTCAAAATAGTAAAGTCTCGATTTTTACGCTGCTACTGTGAACTTTGCAACTATTCCATCTCAAAGAACATGAAAAAACTGCAAATATTTTCCTAATTTCATTCGTTTCAAGGAAGTTTTTCTTAAAGACTTTATTATAAAGATAAGTTTGAATATTTCGCTTTAAAGAAAAATGTCGAGTTTTAATTTTTTAAAATAAGTTATACGAAGTAAGCAATCCGCGAGTCATGGCTATTTACAAGAATCCTTTTCATTCCATCTCACGAATCTTCAACATTGTAAAAACGCCTCTCAATTTATTGGGCGGCTGATTTATTTGTTAAATATTTGAAAGGGTTTCTTTTGAATGTAACTAACACGTTTTCCTGTCGTTAGCACGTTTTGGGGTGAGTTTTGAAAGAGAAAGTTTCATCGGATTTTGTAATTAAGGTTTACAATTCCTAACAGATATATTTAGTAAAGTAAATTAAAAAATATTATAAAATATGATGAAAACAATTCAATTGACTAATAAGAGGTTATTCTTAATAATTATAGATAAATTTCATGTTTAATTATACAAATGGGTGACAATGCTAAGATTAATAGGATATCGAAAAAATCATTACTAAGGAAGTTATTTGTTAGTTACTTATCACACTAATAGTAGATTGTAATCTATCATTGGAATAGGGTACATTTCAAACGTTTACGTTCTCAGGAGGATTAGAATCTTGCACAATTTCAATTTTTAAGAGCTATCCATGAAAAAGAAACTCAAGTGTACATAACTAAAAAGAGTGGTGACATAAAAACATTTAGTCAAGTGATGGCTTTTCTCCGCTTCTTACAATGCTTTATAATAAATGTGCACAAACGGCACTTTTTGTTTCGGTACGGTAACCAAATCAGTTTAGCCGTTGTTTTCATCCGCTTTAGAGTTAATGAGCAACGAAATTTTTGTGATACCTCATTTGAAACTATTAATTATTGAATTAAGGATTGTAAAGTATAAGTTTGTATCACTTACATGTGTTTATGAGTAATTTAAGCTTTTCAAAGATTACCAAGAATATATTTATGATGATTCCAGTCTTCCAGTATAGATCTCCTTTTTTTTCGTAATGGGTATATCGCTTCTTATTCTACGCTTCTTTCTTCATCTTCTAATGTTTTTCCTGACATTCGGCTAAGAATTTTCACTTCTTTGGTCCTCAAACGTTTCGTTTCCGAATTTTCTAGCCTAGTTTCTGATGTCAAATCCAATTGACAAAATGGAAAACATGGATGATCTAATTCGAAATCACCAACTTCGAACAATTTATATCTGGACATGAGTATTTTGCACGCTACTTACAGAGGATGGGCAAAGGTGCAGGATGAGTCCTTGCATAAATTCTTCTATTGTGAACATGGAATATTGTCAGAAAGTAATTAGAATCGTACATCAGCTAATTATGAGAGTACACAGTGATGTGATGAAGATGTTGAGAATAGAGAACCAAAGTGGGATCTTAAATCGAAATAACGTGTTGAGCAGTTTCGGGTTGATCTTTGGGAAGAGAGTTTTTAGTCCAATACTTCGTGCGTAAATGGATTTTATCTTCTAGAAAAAACAACTCGAAGTAATCATCAATTAAATATTCTTGGCGCATACAATTGGCGAGAGAAGATCGGTTATTTAAGTAAAATTTCATAACAACGATGTTAGATGCTTATACCTGTTCCATTAAAAATTATGGAGAAGAAAAAGCAATGGTGTGTTGTTTTAGTTGATAGAAATCCAATACTACCAGTCGTCAACTAGCCATTATCAATTGAAGATATATTTTTTTCTTCTACATAAGAAAATATTGAAAATGGTATTCTTTATCAAGAAAATGTGCTAGATTATTCAATCCATCAAAATAGTGACTGTCGAAAAGTTTTTAGTCAAATTAAGCAGCGTTATTTTTAGCCAGTTTTGTTATGTTAGTCATACCTACCTGTAGAAAACGTAACTTTTTGATCAAAAAGTGTGTTTTACCTGTGCTGTTGAATCATTCACATCCATAAGACTTTTCCTTTAATTTCAACTTTATAATGAATTTTCAATAAGGAAGTATTCTAATCGTTCACCTGTGTTAATTTCGGGTATGAAACCAGTGTATGAACGTGTGATGCTTGTTCCATAGATAAACAATATTTTCGAAGATGTACATATTCCGTAATATCGTCCTGAAAATTACACTATTCAAAGTCGAAGTGAATCTCTAACAAGAGAGATAACGTCACGTATTCCTGCGAATAATGTTTATAGTAGAGAACAGGACTCCTTAATACAATGAGAACAAATTTGAATGTCCGCTTTTATGTTGACTTAGCTTGTAATGTTCTGTTTGAGTTAAGAACCTTCAGTTTTCACAATATTCAACTACACAAACAATGTAAACTGACATTTAGCTAACTTACTTTGTTTTAATTAAGAAGATGTCCTCACACACCGAATTTCATGTAAGAAAATTGGAAATTTATTTTAACTGGAATCAGGTGCCAAACTAAATGTGGCTCCAGAAGGATTATGCATCAGAATTAAATAAATAATATGCATTGAATTCCCATTGAATTATCCAGAGTTTTCACTTTTATAAAAATACTGGATTTATGGTCCCTCAGTTAAGTTGTGAAATTGATTGCCAACCAAACAAACGGATTGTAATATGAGAAAAGCAAGGAGATTTGAATTTCTGTGTTTTTTAAATCAGAACAGAAATATCAATCCATGATTATAACGAAAAGCTTCTTTTTGTAATTTGAAGATAGATTCGAAGAGGATCAAACCAGAAGACCCTCAGAAAGGCAAACCATAGTGAAGATACAATTCGCACAACGAGTAGTAAGTTGTTAAAGCGATAATAAAGCTGTCAGTACAATAGTGGCAGTTGTAGAAGATAGTCGTGTATATTTACGTTTCGTGCATTGTCTGTGTGTATTGAATGAATAGACGTGCTAGTTTTCGCTTTTCGCTTAGGATACATATATAGACCATTGAGGAGCACAGTCAATATACAGACCAAGAAACTTCGAATTTGAGGATCATATTAAGTCATTGTTGTTGAAGTTTTCTCAATGTTTAAACAGAGACCGTTCGCGTCAGACCAAGACTAAAGTAATTGGGATATCTTAAAGATAAACTCCAAAACACCAATTAGAAAACATTGATAAAAGCTAGCAATTATATTGTATCCTCCTCACGATTAAGAAATTGAAGCATAGAGGACAGTTCATATAACGTTAATTTTAATTTTTATAAAACACTGCGTTCTCTTTTTGCTCAGTGGTACTGAATACAGAAACTACGTGATACCTAAACTGGGAGGACATTGAGAAGTTATTACATATTATTGGTGTGATGCACATACACAATTATATTTCGAAATGGGACGCTTTAAATTGTTTTATTCAAACCTTTATCGTTACAACATATCTTCCATAAAATATTTAGTGATATTACAGATAAAAGCAGTGGGAACGAAATGACCAAATCCTGAGTCTGCGAATATATTGTAGATTTCCAGTTAATCTAGGTTCATAGTTCTAATAGAGATGATGGAATATTTTACTGTATGTGAAATATTATGGTGAATGATGCTATTAGCTGTTGCTGTCTTTTTACCTGGAATCGTTTAATTCTCAGAATGCTCGTACAGATTGCTCAAGATCTCAAATCCTTACGTCCAGATTGGCCTCAGTTCGTTTTGTAAACGAGTTTTGATTTGGGTTTCTGCATCACCACATATTTTAATCATTTGATAGATATTACTTAGGGTAGATTAATCAGTTGTGAGTCGTGTATATTTCTATAGTGAGATTTTCATTCATCACATGTATACACAATCAACAAAGACAAATCACTATTGCGTAATAAGGTATCAAAAAGGTGGATAATATACCTAATCCCATAATAGGAGTTCTACAAATTGTGTAAAGACTTATCGGCTTTCTAAAGCCAATTTATTATATACAGTACTCTGTATGGATATTATACAAATTGGAATCTGTGAATTGATATTAATTATAACATATAGCGTGAAATATGATCTTATAATGTGAAAATATGCTAATAACTTAATAGCATAATTCACTATGGATAACGATTAAACAGATATTCATCCCCAGTTCAATCCTCATATGTATAACGACATTGTAGGCATACCATAATGTTTAGTGCCATTCTATGATATTAATGATTAATGGAAAACTGTTAAAATAATTCATCGGCTGAACTAGTTGAGGTCCCTTTTTTTTACTTGGATAATTCCGAAATTAACATATTTCATTCTGGAAAGTAAAAATTTTTCTCTACAATTGAATCTATGGTTGTGGCAGAAATAATCTCGTATGCCGATCGATTATTTTCCGCTAAGATTGCGAGTTTTGATGAATTGTGTCTCACAGAGCATTCAAATAATTTTTAGTTTACTAAAATTAATCTTATAACTTGATGAAATTTTCCAGTAAATAATTGATGAATAAGATCGATATTTTTATTTGGATTTATCGATCTTCATTTTCGAATATCAAATTCGTTATTTTTGAAGTATTCCTCATTGAACTTTCATGTTAAACAGGCTGACTAATGAATGAGGGAAGAAACCTCAATTCGTCCAGGATCATATTCTCTAGATTCAAGTCCAAATCCAGCAGCAGCAGAACTTAAAGAAGCACCAGTTTTGCGTTGACTATAAAAACTTATATCTCTTAGCCGTTTTAGTAGTATCGGGATTGAATTTACAATTTACACAAAACTTGTAGAAAGCAATACCAGAAAGAAAATCAAATTCAGGAAAGTTGCCATTTTTCGCAGGTTTTCTATGTAATCGCCCGAAACTATTTGCCAAGTTTCTTTGCAACTATTTAGAAGACTCTATTTGACTGTAAATTCTGTGAATTTGATTGTCCCAGATAACAGAAACAGATTAATAGATTTGTTGACGGAGATAGAATTCATTAGCTCTGTGATTAAACTCAAAAAAGTGTATCTTGCCAGATCTGCTTCAAGATTTCTTACTTCTCCTATTGACATAATAAAGATTTTAGTGACTGTGAGAATTACAAAATTCCATCTCAGTGTTGAATCAGTTTCGCTTGTGATTCGATCGAATACCATCATTATTTTATAAAAGAAAGTTCAAAATGCTGCAGTTTTCGAAATACGCACATAAATCAAAAACTCGAGAAAAGAGAATATTGGCAAAGTCAAGTTATTCAGCAACTTGTCTAATCTCATTTATCCAACAATACATTAGCTGTTTAATAATGAATAAATAGAACACACTTTCGGATAAATGATAAGATCAGTAGATAATAATTAAATATTTGAAACAAAAAACTGTTGAGGAATTGCATACATGCACACAGTCCTCAAATGCGAGTACTCTTTGTCTTCGTTTCATAAATTTGAATCTGTATAAATTATTAAAGTTCGTTAAGTGATAGTGATGAGTGAATTATATAAATTAGTTGATTGTAGTGTGAGGTATTTAAATAAATTAAAATTGTAAGAGTCAGTGTATATTAATTCACCCCACGAATAGAAATCGTATAAATAGAGAAGAAAAACATTACAGTATGTAACATAATTTGTGATACCTACTTTGCTACTCTATGACTATAATATCCAAACGGAATTATCAAAGAATTTACTTAACTTTATGCTAACTCATTTATATTTATAACAAGGTCTTTAATGGTGTTTTAACTCTTTGATCCTTCGAGTTTGTTTAGTTGCATGTAACTATGCAAATTTATGGTAATCTTGCGTAATTTCTTATTTTCCAGGAGAGGTAGTGAAGATAATGAAAAAGGGGATACAATTAGAAACGGTAGGTGAGTATGTAGCCAAGTTAACACGGAATCTATTCCGATTAAAAAACAAAGGAATTGAGACTTAATATAATATCATTATCCCAGATTATGATTGAGTGATGGAGACATATGTACATACCTATGTCAACCAATCTGTTGGTAATGTTTTTAAATCTTCAATTCAAAATTTCTCCAATACAACTGTTAGAGAAGCTAATGAAAATCAGATCAATATCCATTCTTGATAAAAGCGAAGTGATTCCGAACCACCAATTCAAATTCAAAGCGGAACATGCTACCTTTGTGCAAATACAAGATCAATCATGCAAGATCTGGAAGATAAAAAGTACTGTTCCGGGATATTCCTGTAAATCAAGCGCTAGATTACTCTGGCATTTGATTCTACTTTACAAACTAAGAAAATTCCTCTCCCCAAATTATTTCGTCGTTCCCAATTCCTACTCTGAGGATCGTTATTTCAAGGTCAAGTATCAAAATAAAACATCTAATATTAACGCAACTGTTTCACAAGATTCACAACGTTTATATCAGATGAAACACTTAACATATGCCGATAACTTTGCTTTACTAGCCTAACTTTGAGATCCTCAAACTGCAGACTGACTCATTCAAACAAGAACACATCAATAACAAAGTTGAATGAAAAGCCAAAAATAGAGGATGTTGAGGAATGGAAGCAAACTCATCATTGATAAAAATCTTGCAAGAATCTCTTGTACAGGCGAAGAAAAATAACAGAAAAGGATTGGTTTACTAAAAAGGAAAACCAAGACAGATATAGTGAAGCGAAAGAACTGGCAAAAACAGAATGCCGAGAAAAGACGCATGGAGGAGAAACTGAAAGCAATAGAAGAAAAGAATGTGAACAAAGAAATGAGAAATTTTCACCAAAAGGTTCCACCTCTTGGTGAAGAGCACAAAGTAGAAACTAAAGAGCAGTAAGACACTGTAGAAATAAATATGTCGATAATATACTGGGCGACAGAGAAAACTCTAATATCATGGATCAACAGTCAGCAGAACAGGATGATGGAAGAAATTAGAAGAACCTTCAGACTCAGAGATAAAACGTGAAATAAGGCAAATGAAAATAATTAAATTGGAGCATAAAATGGTATCACAGCAGAGATTTTGAAAATAGGTGAGAGAAAGCTGCAAAAAAGGAACTGCAGATCGATAAGAAATATTTGGGAAGAGGGGCGGTTACCAGATGATTGTAACAACGCTGTAATATGCCCTGTTTATAAGAAAGGTGAGAAAAACTGCTATGAAAACCACAGGGTATAGCACTACTGGATGTGATCTACAAAGTTTGGAACAGGATAATAAGGAACAATAGTATGCCAAAAAGTGACTTACGTTCAATTTGAGAATGATTCCTAGATGTTAATGTACTATTGCTAGCAATAATCGTTGGAAGATATTCGCAATAACTAAGTCACATTGATTATGGATGATGATCACATGATGATATCATGTGATGTCTATGATTCTATAATTTATCAACTTTTACAGGTACCACATGAGGTTGAGGTAAGTTATGAAACTCTGTTAGATGATATTAATGGTGGAGGTCAAATGAGTCAATTATTTGTTTAGGTGAACTGTCTTAACCAAGACAGAATGGCAACTCAGTCATATTTGAAGTTGAAACCCCAGTAGAAAAGACTCTACAGTTTTCAGAAAGCTTACACAGGAAAGTAGTTGTTTTCTCCTCCTATTTTCGAAATATTGAATTTAGAAATTATTTCAGAGGTGACTAGTGGAAATATGAATGAAGTGAATGAGCCTATTTCAAGTTTCAAAATTTTCTAAGGTCTAATTCAACACGACTTTAATTGATTTCCACCCTTTCCATTCAACGTGTGTAAATATTGCCTACGGTTACAAATATGTACAAATGTAGTTACCAGGTAGTGTTGTTTATTTCACTTTGAACCTTGTAGAATCGCAAATATGGTGGATTTTCTAAAAAGAGATTTGGGACGGTCAAATATTAATACTGAGAATTTAGCAGAAGTATGGATGGAATAGATTCTAAGGTCAGCTAAATTGGACGTACAACTTTATTATAACATCAGAGGCAGTAACTTAATTACCTTGATAAAAGTGATTATAGGGTAGTTATAATTTCTAGTTGGACAGAAACTAATGTAATGTGAAACGAATCCCAGAATGGTTATTAACCTCAATAAAGACAACAGCGATACTAAAATTATTATAGAAAATGTGTTATTCATTTCATATCCAAATTTTTATCTGAGTTGTTCTACAAAAATTGATTGCGACAATATATTTAATTTGTAATGTATATATTTACCCTTGCCCCTTTGAAACTCTCCTTTCATTTATTTTCAATCTTTTCTAAAATTGAAGAGTGCCTCTCAAAATATATTAAACTGTTTGATTATTCTCAGAGCTTTCATGCCTGTTTAAAATCGTGTTCTTTATTGAAGTGATTTAGTAATTCTGTTAGTTAACGTAAATAAACAACCAAGTGAATTTAAGTCTTAATTAACCTCATCCCTTTCATTTCTTTACTAACAAAGAAAAGAAAAGCTTTAGGGTTTAGTAAGGGCTTCATCAACAAACCCACCAGCTTTAATAAGGACTTTTTCCACAGAGATCATTGTCGGTTTGTAGGTAGTAAGTCAAGACAGAATATATTGGTAGAAACTTTGATTATTTTGGAATATAAAGAGAGAAATGGATTTATAAGTTGTGTTAGTAATAGAATGAAACAAAGTTCATATTTATTGATAAAGATTAATCAACTGTAAGGAGAAGGTTTAAGTCAGATCAAACAACAACGGTATAATGATATAGATATTATTTACTTGATATTGGAGTTGCATAAATTAATGATATTAACAAAAAAAGGTTGGTAGATACGAAAATGGAAGTTGAGAAACACGCAAAGATTAAAAATTTATTTCATTAAAAAATTGAACAATCCAACAACATGAAGAATAAAGTATAACTAATACTTTCCACGAGGATGATTATTTTTTCATTCATCACATCACCCTTGCTTTACCAGCAAAAAAACATATTAATGTGTGCGTTTAGCATTTCTCTTTTGCGCTTTTATTCCACACTCATTTATTCTATAAATGTTAAACGCTGTCAACGTGTAACATTAAGACTTTTTCCCAAACAAACAGACCGTTAAACGAAAGACCATTATAATTTCCGTAATAGTCCAGTTTATTTATCTGAATTGTGAATATTTGTTGATAAAATAATTCTATTTTATGTATTTGAGATTTAGTTGAGATTCATTTTAGTTGACATTATGTGAACTTATGAACTAAATTAATATTTCCCTGGGAATAAATTTACAGAATATCATCGTAAACATTATAACCAACTTGCTGTTATTCTACTAGGGTAGAACTCCATGAAACATTTCGATATATTATGGTAAACTTACTGGAATCCCATTCATCTACTTCTAAACTATATCGATCATTACCAAAAAAAAGAGTTAATCACGATGGAAGAACAATATAAGCGCAAATGATTTATCTCTTTCCGCTGAATGATTCCTTAATCTACAACCCAGTGGTAGTCAGTACTACAACAAAGTTATTAAGATTATTTTTTTCCCTTAATGTTTCGATATCTGTTACTATTTCAAATCCATGCAGATGGATTGTTTTCAATACCTCAGATAAAAAAGTCATCGAGGAAGATTCTTGTGATCTGAGAGGTCATTTGATAGAAGAAAGAAGTGATAGTATTATTGACTGTAGAGATGAAACGAATAGTACGAGGCCTATTTGTGGTCAAAGTGTTATCCATGAATAATGTCACATGTTTACTGGGGGAAGGGTATCCCCAGAGGCAAGGGGTAGTCAGAAACTTTGTGACATCACATGTTAACATTAAAAATCCATAACGCGAAATTCATATATGAATAAAAAAACTCGAAAGATTTACAAACTTGGTTTATATTTATTAGTAATTTACCATTCTCGATATGAAATTTTCTCTCAATCAACAACAGTTTGCATCTAGTACTGATTGGTATGGGTTTAAATAAATTCTGCTACCTATTGCACAAATTCGTTCTAAAAAACTTGCAGCTAGACGTACCTAATAAATTCTTTGTTTAATGAATGATGACGATTATTTATGAATGAAAAAAACGACATAGACACTAAAGATGTTCCTGATGTTCAAATTCAGTACGAAAATGAAGTGTCTCATTTACCAGACATAGCTAATATAAAGCAGTGAGTCCAAAATCCATGGACACAAAATAAATGAGTTTTGTATCTTCAATTAACATAAATAGTCATTCATTGCTTTCTCATTAGTGGTTTGTTTTTTCCGATATCAAAAATATTGGAATTTATGTTGATTTTTTTAAGGATTATAAAATAAAAAAAATAAAAATAACTGTTTTCTCGTGATTATTTTTTAATATATACATAATCTCGTGATGTGTGATGTTATATCAGGGGAAAGGGTTGGAATATCCTAAAATTCGTGTGTCTCAATTTATGGATGATCCCCAATACACTACCTGGACAAATACCAAAGAATTGGCTTTTATTTGGTCGTATATTGTATCTAAAAAGGTTATTTTTATATTCTTAATTGGTTTATTTAGTAAGTAATATCTAAGAAATACTTTTCCCCAAAACTTTTTATTTTCAAAATTTCTCAAGGTTCGATATTTTAGGTTGAAATTGCGATGTGTAATTTGCATTAGAAAGAACAAATTTCTCACCAACAGAACAAAAATTCATTTCTTTATTTCACCAGATTACAATGATTAGTACCTACATATTCTAAATTTAGAGATGTAGTGTTCAACACCAATAAATTTTTTTTACTGAATAGGTTAATTCCGATATAGATAAGATCGACAAAAACTTCATCTGCTATATTTGCTGTGATATAATAAACTCAAGCTTTTCATAAGTTGATTCTATATTCTTTATTGTTGAAAAAGTCTTCTGTTACCGTTATAAACTCGTTGTTTTTGGCATTTCTCCTGTATCTTAACAGTCAAACGGGTAGTAGCCAGCTAGTATTATTTAATTTCAATAACCTTAATATTTCCATTTATAGTCGCAATGTACAGTTTCAGAATTAAAATGAAGTTAGTGAAGGCAATAGATTGATAGATGACATGGATTTCTGTGTTTCGTGATAAAACTATTTTAATATCGTCAGCCAGTTGACGACTCCGAGGATCAACAAATCAATCTTCCTCGACTTTTCCCATCTCTTAATCATTAAAACTGTTAAAAGTTTGCTCTTTACTGTTCATGACGTAGCTTTCTATTGAAGAAAGCATGTTTTGGTTCCACAAGAGGTTGGAAAACATTTTTCTCAGAAGGGTTGAGATATTCACTTCGCTCTATGAATTTCGCCATTTTTCATCACTCAATTACTTTCTAGTATTTAGATGCTTGTCAACTTCTCAATTCTAATCTTTGGACAAATTTTTATATCAAATCCAATTTTATATAAAATTATGAAAAAAGCATCCCATGATTTCATGTTAACGACATTTTTTCCAAAGGTTTGGAATTTTTGCAGATCTACTGCGCATGAATAAATACTACTAGAGAATGTTGATGCTTAAACTTTCTGTCATACGAAAATGACAAAAGTAGATATTCTGTATCTAGTATAACAGAAATACTATTAAATTAATTTTACCTCTGTTGAATATAAGTGTCAAACAGCTACTATTATTCGTATATATTAGAATTTAAAAGTATACTGATATCAAAAATAAAATTTCTTGAAAACCAAATTAACCCTATAGAATGCAACTTTTATTTTTCATATTAGCTTTTCGAAACTCTCCATAGAAGTTATAGAATGCATTAAAAAGGAAATGAAAATATGTTACTTTTGGAGTTTAATATTTCTTCATATTTAGATAGTCTAGCCCAACTAATATTGATTACCATTAATATATCTATTTCTTTTCCGTTGGTTCATATTTTTCTCTAAATTACAATATATCAGGTTATGACTACATTGCAAGTTAATAAACAGAAAACTGATCCATTTCACACGCCCTCATTTAACAATGTAAAACCAAGGTTATCATAATATATAATCAGATTTTATGAAAATTAGTAATGGTAGATTAGACATAACTTAGTTTATGGTTTAATTATCTTTGTATAGTGTATAAATCAGTTGATTGGAATGTTTGACTAAATTTATGATTACAAATTACAATTCATATTGTGAACGATACTCATTTGACTTCAGGTTCTTTCAAATAATAATGTGATGAGAAACCAATTTATGATAGAATTATGATTTTTTTCTGTTAATATTTCTGATCGTTTTAGTGAGAAAATATTTTTTGTGCCATATTGCAGAACTGAATCATGAAGACATAATTCTTGGCTATTTTCTAGAACTTCCACGTGCTAACAAACGATAAAATAATAACTATATCTTAGAATTCTTCACCTATTTTTCTCAGTATCTCTAAGTATAACATCCTGGCCTATCGAGATTTTTAGCACCCACTCACAACAGAATACGAAACAAAAGAGAATTACAATTGCTGCTAATCCTCAAAACTGTAACATACATTTTTCGCTTATCATAAATCATATATGCATCATAATATGTTCATCAATCACATATATTCATGTGTCTATATGTTCAAATTTCGATGATGAATGTTACGATCGTTCAAATTACTTGACAACAAATTTAAGCATGTGTATATTTGTATTATAAATGGATAATATTTTAGCTTTTTTCCAAACCTAAATAATTTCTACTTGTAGAAAGAAAAGGTGAAATTCCGTAATAGATGCCGAGAATCATATATTCCAATGGCTAAGCGGTAATTTAAAAGTTAACTCTTTTTACCTGTTGGTAAAAGACGGTTTTTTCCATAAAAACCCGAAGCATTGCTAAATATATTCTCATCTACATCTAGTTATTATAATTTCTGAGTACAACATTCGCAATATATTAAAAAGTTAAAAACAGATCCCAAAATACAACATGCAAGGGGTTGTAACGATCATAGATTGAAAATTCTAATGATCCACATACTAATAGCGTTTTTTAACATCATAAACTCTTCAATAAGAAACAAATGCGAAAATGATATAGACGTGTCGCTGTTCGGTTTTTGAATTACCCTTGGTACCAGGAAAGCAATGTTCGTTCTGAATATTCTTCTCCAGAACTGTCACGACCACCGTAAAGCTGATTTCTTGTGCTTTATGAAGAGGAGTTCGACAGAGTGTAATACGACAAGCTTATATATATTTATATATACTGAGAGATGCTGGTGTTGATGGAAATGACCCACGTGTAATAAACAACCAAATTAACATTAAATCCAACGAGGCATTCGACAAGAATTTCTATATTCCGACAAAGATTTTAAATAAACTCATAGTAAAAGGACATCAGTATCAAAGTCAACGGTGAACTAATTAACAGAACTCGCTGCTCCTGACGATACCGCTGTTTTGTGTGATAACCTTCTGGTTCTCCAAAATCTCATGAATTCTTTTAATGCAGAGAGGTATGAAATGGGTCTGAATATAAATGTTGCTTAGGCAAATATAAGATAAATGGACAACGTTAAGAGAGTATCAAATTTTAAATACTCAAAAGACTATTTGGATCCGAATAAGGAAATTAGATGCAGGATTGAATCGGCCTGTGCAACTCTTCAGAGAATAAGATCACTGCTTTTTAACAATAGTGTGAACTCAAAACTGACACAAGGAATGATTAAATGTTTTATTTGGTCTGTGCTGTTGTAAGGAGCTGAAATCTGGACACTTGGGGTTGGTGTAGTAACATTAGAAATGTGGTTACATAGACGAATGCTGAGAATACCACGGATGACTTGGCGAGGAAATGAGGAAATCTTGTATAGAGCACATGCAGATCATAAACTTTTGATATTTAAATGCTGAAAATTGTCATTACTCGGTGAAGTTCTCAGAAAAAATCGTTACAGGATTCTATAACTTATAATGAATGGTAAAATAGAGGGCTAGAGAAGCATAGAAAAAAAATCTAGTTAAGGAACAGCAAACAGTTGCTAAGAGAAGCAGAAAACAAGGAGCAGGTTGTTATTATGATTGCCAACGGCAGAGAGACCTTACAAGGAACAATATAAAGAAGATAAAATAACAGATTGCGATGATCATATTGAATCATTTTTTCATTCACGTCCTAGCAAAAATTACATAACAAAAGCTGAATATTATTGTCTGAGAGTTTGGAATAATGGACGTTCTTGTTAAATATATTTGATAACCTACTTTTTTCCAAAGCATTCGAATGAGCAATCACTATTTAAGTTTCGAATATATCATTGTCTATATATAAATCTTTCTTGCAGCGGCTTGTAGAAATGTTTTGCCGTGCTTTACAGGTTTTGTTATCAGTCATGTAAAGCAATGCTCCTACTTATATGTACACTAATACTCCGTATTTTGCTATGGATAATGAAAAAAAATTTGTTTCGTCAAGTTATAAGTTGCAGCAGGTTCGCGAGGTACGGGGAGGTTTTTTAAGGTGAATATGCTGATTATACGACGTTAGTCCATCTTAGAGTTCAACAGAAATTACTTCACGTTTGTAAATTGATAATTATTGGAGAGACTGCTTAATTGTGAGTTGTAACATTTTTTTTGTGTTTACATAAAGTTTAAAATAATAAAAGTAAACATATTGCTATTCCTTTTGATAGAACTACAGATGTAGATAAGTAACAAATTACACCTTGTTATTGGATAGTCGTTCATAACCATCCAGAAAAATATAAAAACTTCGTAGTTGTAGCCACTCTTAATGTTAAAATATTTCCCAATCGTCACGGACTAGATGATATTTCCAGAGAAGTTAATACCCTTCACGAAATTAAAAAAGAACTAATTGAATTTATGAGTGTTACATTAAATCCCAATGATATCGGCGCTTTATCATTTGGGTTAACTGATTTCATTTTTCATTTGACAATTTCCTAGAAAATTATGCCTCGTGTCGATATAATATTCCAACAATTACAAACACAACAACAAAACAAAAACAGATCAATCCACAACATTTAGAAAATTTGAAAAACCAATACCAAAAATTCTTACCAATAGATAATATAATTAACGATTAGAAATTGCATGTTTCTCATGAGATATCCTCTTTAAAAAACGCCAAATTGACAGTAGCTTTTCAAATGAAAAAATATTGGAAGTTTGAAATATTATTATACTGTAATTACGAATGACATTCTCTTCTATTGGACTCTGGACCTATTTAACGTTGAAAAGTTTGCAGAAAAAATTTACTAAATAAGTTTTTTGTTGAAATATGTTGACATTAGAGGCCGAACGCTGTTTTTCAATTAAAGAATAATAACTTTCTTGAGGAATGCGAAAAAAAGGCTCTTTAAAAAATATTGTTTGCAGACAAACAAGTTCACAATAATGTTGACTGACTGAAAAAAGTGCCGAATGGATTTCAACTGTCGGTTGTATGAAAATTTATTTCAATGTTGAAAATTTTCATAATTTGGTGATTTCTATATAACGATAACGATTATTATTGTGAAATCTAACTAAAAATTGTGATTATTGCTCTTAGCCTATCTCTATGCCGAAGCTACTTTAGCTTAATAATAAGTGAGTTTTTTGACAAATTGTGCTTATTCAGTAATTGAGCCAATTCTCCTGTAGACTAGCAGCTTCCAAGGATAACAAATATACTCGTTTTGAATCTTATTAGATTTTTGACACCATCTTTCAAACACACGAAATGTGATTAGTATTTAAAATAATTCCGAGAATATTTCCATTAATACTAAAAATGACCTCATCTAAAAACATCACTTCAAAATATTTGAATCATTTCTTCATCATTTTGTCAGCAAACACCAGCTCCTATTGAAATGATCATCTGACAACTCTCTTGAATCAACCTCACTTTGCATAGATGGAATATATTACCATGTAAAATTCTCATTACGGAAGTTTGAGAAACATCAAATTTCCTGGAAATTCATCCGAATCTCACGTATGGATCGTTTTATAATATAAGAAAAATATCTAAAGATTACTTTTCACTCGAAACCGATTTTTTACGACCTAATTTGTAGAAATCTTTCACAGAACCAATCTGTTTCAGTTTATATATATATATATATATATATATATATATATATATATATATATATATATATATATATATATATATAAACTAATTTTAAATCTCAATTCATTATTTTCCAAATAAGTGAATACAACTTTATTAGCAGTCAACATCAGTTTTGGTTCTCATTTTTGTTACTCAATAAGTATACGAGGGCTGCTACGTAAGTCTTGAGATGGATACCGCTGAAAGAAAGCTCGTATCGTTCTTAATGGAGAATATTTTGAAAAACAGAGAATCAATATCCAGTTATAAATATTTGTTATTTTTGTGTCTACTAATCCAAGTAGCAATTCGTATTTCAGAATTGTTACTAATGTTACTTACAGTGTTTCCATTTCTCAAAAATCTATCTCCCCTAAGCCCTAATCAAAAACCACTAAAATCCCCGCAAATACTAGAGATTCTTCCTAAAAAAATTTCAATATTTATAATATAAATGTATAAATTTTTTTAAATCAATAATACAATAAAAATGATAGAATACCATTAAACAATCAATGAATAATTTATTCCAGAAACATCATTTTTTGAAATTCTTTTTTCGTGATTATCGAAAACAAGTAACAAATGGTTTTCCTCAAATCTGATACTGATACACCTTTATTTTGTTTGGTTTGAAATGAGGAAAATAAATACTTCAGGTTATAAATATCCAATAAAATGCCCCGATAAATATAAAATCCCTAAAAACATCTCCAAAATGTGATCAATCCGAAATTGAAAATTCCAATATATTATAAACCAGATCTCACAAAAACGGGGATAACACGATATTGGCCACACCCGTTTAGATAAAAATTTACACAAATAATTCAAAAAGTTTTAAGATAATTGATCCGTTCCATATATAATACTCTGGTATAGTCTTGCGAATGTTTAATTTAATTCAGAGAATCGGGATGGAAGAAAATAAGGAATTCGATGTCTCCTGGCGGTCTACTCCAAAGTTCGGTACCGAGACCCCCCGTGATGAAATTAATAAAATCGGGAATTGAAAGTTGTCCTTGAACTAGCCCAATGTCTCATTTTTCTAAAGTCCGTCTCAAACTTAATAAAAATTCGTGGCTCAGCTTTTCTGAAACTTCTCTACATCAATAGGTTAATAAGCTTACAGGGCTAAAAAAATTTAATGTAGTCTGTAAATGTTTAATAAAAATAAAAACCTTTACTGCTTTCAATAACATCATTCGTAACACAGCTATGTTCGAAATAAGTGAATTTTGGTACAAGAAAAAATTTAATTTATAAATTATAAACATTGTCGTACATGAAATTTTTAATTGAACTATTAATTTTTAGTTTCAATTAACTTTTGCTCATAGTAGCCGTTAATAAAATTGCACTATTTTGAAACTAATTAAGAAGAAACACAAAACTGAGGGATAACTGATCAATCTAAAATTAGTTTTATTTTTCTAATTTTTTAAATTAAACACAACGATACATAATTTAGAAATAATTTAGAATTTTTGGAAAGAGTCAAATTTCAGTAATCTGAGCCTAAACTTCAATATATCAAAAAACATGTGTCTGTTATACGAAAATATTCCAGTAATTAAATTTGAGTTTTCTATCATAGGTGTTTTGAACTCACTGAGTCTTAAATCCACTTATAATCTAACTTGAATTCAACAAAAGTTTGTCTAATTAGCAAAACCAAGAGAGCGTATCACGGGACCAATCCATTAAAATCTATACAGCCATTTTCGAATAACCTTAAGTAAGTATGTATGATTATCAAACATCAAATTCTCATTCGTTTACTGGTAAACGGAACAGAAAAGCTAATTAATTCAAATTAATTAAATCAGTAGATGAAGTTGAATTAACTTGTTTATCTCTTTCTCGCAATTTATATTGAATAATTAAGAGCTCTGCTTCCATTTGAGATAATAAAATGGTTATGTACAACTAATACATTTTGGAGAATTGGTTGACGAAACATCAATAATCAATTACTTTTAAAAACAGAAGAATCAACTTTTCATTACTTTCATTATGGCACCTAGATAATAATAGATTTTCACTCATTCAATTTGTTTTATTTATATTTGATTAATATTTGATTAATATATACTTCATTCTTGCTATTATCATTCTTTTTATTCTTTTTGTATTCAATTTAAGATATTCATTTCGTTAATTTCAGTATTTGATTCTAGATTATATTATAGATCATCTTCCGATTTCGATAATATCAAATCATCTGCGCATATCAAATCCGTTATATGTTCTAATTTCATCCTCCAAGTTATTATACTGAATTTTCTCATCTGATCCTTTGTTCTTTTTATTGTTCTATCACTATTGAGAACAGTACTAGGGTTAATACATACTTGTTTGACACCTATTTTAGTGGTAAATTTGCTAGATTCCTTGCTTTTTGCCGGTACCACATTTTTTTATTATTTTTGTAGATACATCGCTCTCATCATTGTTATTGTTTTCAGGTTACATTTGTAGATAGCGCGGTATGAAGTGAATACTGGACAAATTGTAGGATAGAGGAAATTAATATATGGGAAACAAAAAGGAGCATCAGAAGTTATAAGAATTACTAACAACGAAACAAAAAATGAGGTTGTTCATACGAGTCGACATAAAAACAATATAGAAGCAATAAAAAAATATGAATAAAAAAAATGAAAAAAGAATTTTCTTGCATTCTATCACAAAAAAGAACGAAATAACAGACGATATGTCTGAAATAAATGTATTAATCAAATATTTTTCTCGTATTACCAATACATGCTATATATCAAACAGAACGCGAATCGAAAATATATTATGGCGAAGACTAATATAGCTTCAACACGACATCAAATCCTTCACTTGTCAGACAAAGAGAATATGTTAATTCAATAGCGATTATAGATAAGTGAAGACAATATATCAACTTTTTTAAAATAATGTAATCAATAAAAAATACTTATTTGATTAATTACGGAAACTATATAGAATATTATTTTTTATATAACTTGCAAACCCGCGAATGGAATACTATATTTAATCTACGAGGATGGTCCTAGAAGTACCTCCTTTTCCAGCGATGTTCTATGAGTCCGATTCCTTTTTTTTATTAGAATCATCAAGCTCCTTAAAATAGCCATTAACTGCCTATATCACATCTTCTTCCTTGACCAACAAGCCATTTTTAAAGCTTGGGAAAAAAAAAATAATCCGAGAGGGTTAAATAAGGGGAATTGGCTGCATGAGGTACCAACTCAAACTTTAATTCATTAATTTGGCCATTGCAATGAAGGATGTTTTTGTATCTAGTGTATGTATACAGTACATACACTAAAATTGGAACGATACACAAAATATTAGCGTGGCCCCTGCGCAAGGATGACACGCAAAATCTTGAAGCGTTCCACATTTTTTCAACACTCAGTACATTACTTTTCTTAGTAGCAATTCATCAAATACTAGACCATATTTGTACTCCGGCTAAAACTTGTTTATACTCCGATGATCTTGTTAGTAACAGAAATATTCACACGGCTGCAATTATATTACAACAATCCAACCAGTCTCTAGAAGGATGGTAAGAAAACCAAACAAACCTACCCAATTTGACATTATACAAAGAGAATTGAGAATTTGCAGTACGTAAGAGAACACAGATTCCTGAGAATGACTCTGGATCCAAAACTAACGTGGTACAGTCACATTCAACAACTTAAAAAATCCTGCAGGCAAAACATGAACATTCTTAAAGTATTAGCAAATCATAATTACTAACTGTTTATAAAACACAAATTCGAAGCAAGCTAGATTATAGTTCTATAGTGTACTCTTCAGCCAAAGGTTGCCTATTGAAGCAACTGTACATCATACAAAACAATGCATTAAGACTTGTACTTGGAGCTTACAGAACCAGTCTAGTGGAAACCTCTATGTGGAAGCTAATGAACCACCTCTTACAATCAGAAGGTTCTAGGACAATAAACTCCAACGTTTGAACCTAAATTTACTACCAGAAAAGGAAAACATCAGACGACGCGATCAAGTGATACATCGCATCGCATCAGAATAGGACACACCAAGTTAACCCATGGGTACCTCTTGAAGAAAGAGCAACCGAAACTGTGCTTCGACTGCGATGCTTCTTTAACAGTAGAACATATTAGTGTCAAATGTCCGCTCTACCATCAGGAACGACTAGAAAGTGAACTTCCTCGTGAAATGAAAAGTGCGCTGGATTATGTCAACAGTGTTTAAATAATTAAGTTTCTAAAGCTTGTTCAAATTAATATAGTGCTTGATTGTATTGTCAACTTAAATTAGGACTTTACTCATATTGTCCTGCCGCCAATAACCTTTCATGGTTGACGCGGTTTTTTTTTATTGAAGAAAATAAATAATGGATTTGTGAGCTGTTACTTTTTCTTGATTAAACAACTCTTCTAAGCCAAATGCGCTGGAACGTTACAATAAGTTCGCATAATACTAAGCCTTTCAAGTTTTTCTTTTCAAATATCGTCAATGAAAATTATCCCATGTTAATCCCAAAAAACCGACGCCTCGACCTTGCCTGCATATGAAATGGTATTTGCTTTCTTTGGAGCCGGTTTTCCCTTTTAAGTCCATTGTTTTGATTGTTTCCTAGCTCCGGGTGCGAAGTGATAGACCCACATTTCATCCATGGTTATGAAACGATGCATAGATTCTGTGAAACTCAATGAAATATCTTCACGACGCTATTTTTACTGTTTATAACGAAAGAGAGTGAAATCTAGTTCAGCTTCTATATTAGTTGGCATAAGATCTTTGCAACATATTGTATCACTGAAAATGTTCGCTATTTATGGCTGCCAAAGAAATACTGAACAATGTGGCGTCTACAGACATATGCTGTATAAATTGTGTACGTTGTATTTTTCAAGAAAATACCGCCATCTCTAGGTCAGGCCAGGTGCTTCACCTAGAAAAATGCCATTTAACCAGAATTAGCTGGGTTCTCTCCTATAGAATTTTATAGAAAAAAGTTTCTATAAATAGAATAGTTTATATCGATTGGGCATAATGGACTTTATTATTATGATAAATAATATAATGTGTGGAAAAGGGAATTACACTAACAAATTTGCAAGTAGAAGTAGGCAAACTCAGGAAACGCTGGAGACGAAATGAAAAATGATAGTAATAATGATAATGAAGACTGTTATCAAAAAAGGAAACTACGGACAACAGACTAAGATGATACATGCTAGAAATCAAAAAGAAAAGAAGAAGTGAATTCTGTACACGTATTTCTCCAAGAAAATTTTCATATCAGCAAGTTATAACTCCTATTTGGATGTGTGTTGAACACTTTTTGTATTCAACTACAAAAGAAGATGCATAAGTATATATGAAGCGACATTCTACACAAAGAAGAATATTGGTGTAAGTTGGATAATGAGTTTATTAAAAAGGTTTTCATTATTATAAAAAAAAAACCTATCGCAAATTTATACCTTTGCATTTTAGAAACCTTTTCATTCAACAGATTTTATAACTCATAGATTCGTCATTTTTGTAATCAGAAAATTTGTTGAATTATTATCAGCGTGGAGTTTATCAATTCATCGAGGTAGCAAACTTAGATTGTTGCTTTTTTAAATATTTACTCAAAAGAGATCGCTAATACTCATAATAGGAGAAAAATTGATATTTTCGTATAACAAAATATTCAAATTACTCGATAACATATAAATATAATTAGGCCATCTACGTGTATTTTACCTGTATTTGAAAGCAGCGCAACTGCAACCAGCCCAAAAATCCGCCTTATAGACATTATGTCACTCAAAAGAAGCTATCCTCAATTTATTCTGTCACCAAAATAAAACTCACATCACTCACATTTTTTCAAAAACAACGTTCATCTAAAGTCACGTGGCAATGTTTTTACCGAATATATATACCTTCCTAAATGGGATAGTACACCATTCTAACAGTTGCAACAAGAATCGTCATGAATTATTTATGTTTATTGTTTTTCTCTTGAAACGCGGTCAATTTAAATAGTGGAACTGCATAGTTGTAGTCATGCCGTGTTCTGTTAGGGGTGAAATTCTGCACACTGAGCGTCACGCCACCCTGACGGCGGTGAGAACCTACGAAAATATAACGACACAGGCGCAACGCAGACGATCTATACCCAACTTATACTCATCTAATCTTTTTAAATGAAAAATTCTTGAAAAACTCGCTGTATAGGGTCAATTTGTTTCCAGCAATTGTATAATATATTTACGGCTTTTGAACGCTGTATTCTCACTAAGAGAATAAAAATGTTAAATAAGTTGTTTCCATTTCATTTGTCATTGAGACTGGGAACCCAACTACTCGGGAATCTAAATTTAGCGCAATCAAAATATGTATTGCTTAGAAGCGCGGCAAGATTACGTTGATTCTATTTTTTACTTAGATAGAAGCATCATTATGAAACTGATGATACCCGGATGAGATTTTAATTCATCTATGAATTTCTAATATCATAAAACCAGCACTCTAAATAGAAAGTTTGATGATGTTAAAAAATAATTAAAGGTTTTTAATGAGAGATATATCTCCTTCGAACGGGGATGTTGATTAAACAATATTTTGAAAAATATGAGGGAATGATAAATCTTTTTGAGGACTTCTTAAAAATGTAATGGAGATAAAAGAGCGAATTTTTAGAATTGAATAATGGAGAACAGCATCTCGAGATTGAAAATGATGAAATAAAAAGTAAAGAAATAGCTTCGATTTGTAAAAAAAACAAATTCTAATTCCTAATTAAACACTTTTATAGTGCTTATTTAGGAATTAGAATGAAATTGTTAGAAGTATAATAATGAAAAGGATACAAATAGGAATAATTTCGCTAATAAATATACAGGTTAGGTAAAATGAAAGCTACCAATGATTTTATACAAGTAAACCTAGAAAAAAATGGATATATAGATATATGAAAAGCTGGATAGATGGTGAATTTACAGATAAACTTCTATCGAGTATCATTCAAAACTCGTTCTCCTAGAGTATTTAAGAGTTCTTGAATCTAGGCTTACTTCTAAGATGTCATATGAAAATTTATCTCTGAAGCATTTTCTTCTTCGTTCTATAACGGTAATTTATTTTGTAATTAAGTGAACTAGAGTTTTTTCCTCTCTTAACAAAATCTAGACTTGTCAGTTTATGTCTCTTAAGGTGATTTCTGAATCTGGAACATCCTATAAAAAATTTACTACGAAGACGTAGCATATTTTTCAGATCTCACAATATTCTAGTTACAAAACAAATTGTTGTTAGCCAATCCTGGAAACATCCAATGAAGTAATTCTCATTCAGATCTTCATATTACATGAAATTACTTCTTATCGTTGCACTTTTCTTTGCCACGGAAAAGCTACTGTTCAATGGAAAGCTTTCTTTTTCTTTCCTTGGCCATTATATTGACCCCTGATTCCCAAATGTCCTGGAAGCAAACGAAATAAACCTCATTGTCATTACACATTTCTCCTTGGATTTACATCCACACATCCTTCCAAGGCAAATATCTTTGTCTGAAATATGTTTGTAAGGAGCATCGCGGTAAAGAGCTTCAGTTATCAGGCTCGGATTCTTCAGCAGCATATCCTGCTCTTGTATACGATTGAGTGATCTTTTTCTAAGAGTTTTGAATGGAATATTTCCTTCTTTAAGTTGTATTCATACTTAGCATCCTATTGAAAACCTTCTTTTGATCACTAGGAAGATTACCTAATGAGATATATCTCAAGCTCTCAAGCTCTTCGCTTTTCAATAATCTCATAATTTCTTTCGAATGAATAGAACTGTATCAATGTGTGAAAATTGAAAAAAATCCTTCTTCATCTCACGGTGATTTTAGAAATGGTAATATTTTCAATTGGTTAGTAATACTCGTGCTGTTTTGAAAAACAATGTTCATCAGAAAATATTTATCATAATATTTGGAAAGAAGTTTGAGCTTAGAATGTCATTAAACGACGAGATGGATTACTCAAAATATAAAATTTATATGAAAGTACGTGACATTGCTGGAACTATGCCTTTATGAAAAGTAAATTTGAGGATAATTTTGAGTAAAGCCATCCATCAGAAACTGAGTTTCATCCCATTTTGTTATGTCAACAGAATGAAGTCACATATTGGATATCGATCGATAAATTAATAGAATTTCTAAATTTATTTTGTGTGTGAAATTATACGTAAATTGTAGTTTTTATATTCACTTTCAATAATATTTCCATAAGAACGTCGAAGTTGATCGGAAAATATATGTCCAGCTCAGAAGTTGTGGATAACTTATTTATCATTTGAAGGTATCTAACATTAGTTGAGAAATAACGAATATTTTTCATATGAATTCTTATTCTACGCGTTTTACTATTTTTATATCGATGTACATTCTACGACTATACTATTGGTTATATCGTAGATGAACTGTTTGAAGCAAATAACGAAGAAAATAGAAAAAATTGTCTCAGGCTTGCTTCTTTTGGTTCATTACCATATATCTAGATTCTAGAGTGAGATATGCAATTCTACACATGATATACTTATGAACCTCACTCGTGTGAATTTGATTTTAGTGGCGTCTTTGAACAGAGTATAAAACATTTTTATATTAAAAGTTTCATTGCATAAATAAACCGTAGTTTTTTTAGTTGATTACCGCTTATTTGACATATAATGATTAGCAGAAGTTTTTTTTGTTGTTTACTACATTTTCTTTATTCTGCTTTGTTATTTGTTGTGAGAGAATCTGCAATCTGAAGACATAATTTTCATTGAAATTTTGGTGTACCTTTCAAATCCTTTCCAAATTTCGGGGTACTTTGGTTAGATGCCTTGACAAGCGTCAAAAACGAAGTAAACTGATAAATTTTGTTTTAGGAATAGCTAAGTATACTCAATATTTTGGGTAAAATTGCAGTTTAATTCTTTGAACAATAATTCTGTTTATACTCAGACCATAATTGATCAGATGTGTTGTACTTATGTATTGGAAATTGTCTAAGAATCAATTTTTCACTTTATTATTTCTAAATTAGAATTAGTTTGTTAAAAATAATTTAAATCATAGAATTGTGAATCGTAAATAAGTGTTCTCCTAATTATTATGTAAAGTTACAAAATCTGAAGAGAAATGTATCCTCAACGTTACCAAATAGCATTCCCAAAGTTTACGAATATTCTCGACGACAATATAATTGAAAAGGAAACCGTCATAACAAAACATATGGAAATTCTTCAGATATAATAAACTTTTGATATTTACAGAATATGTCTCAGAAACAGAAATTCTTTGTTTCAACTATATTCGCGAAACTACCTTTATTATAGAGATACTTTTATAGCCGTGTTTTACAAGAACTGCGTAAGATACTTTATCGTAATAACTTCTAATACAACTTATTAGTGTGTTTAGAAAGTGCGTTGGTTCAAGGTTCAAACAAATCAATTTTTTTGAAAATATACAAGATGGATAATGATATTTCGATAAATTGACAGAATTAATAAGTATGAGGTACCTAAGTAAACGATAACAAAATTTCATTTATGCTTAAAGGCCGTGGCACACCTATCATGCATCATTCCGATCCGACTACGATCATACAGTCGGACTAGTGTCTGAGAGAGAAAATATACATCTTTCCGACATGTGTCCCGGCTGTAGGTAGCGTATTGGTTGGATTTTATAATAATATTTCAAAGTTTTCATAGTGATTGATTTTTTTAGAAAAATTGGTAATAATGTCGGATATAAATCCGAAAGAACTTTTTGGAGAAGTGTGTTAGTTTCCAGTACTAACCAGACAAACGAGCAGAATCGAAACGACGAAAGAACTGATCTGGAAAAAATCTGCGATGGATTAAATTGTCAAAGGTACATCTTCCCCTTCTAAACAAAGTCCCATTATGACTAAATCGCAGTTGCAGACATGTTCATTGAATCGAGAGTACCGAAAGTCGCATGTATCGAGCAGGAGCGGGAAATCGGACCGGAGTCGGATCGTATGATAAGTGTGTCCCGGCCTTAATGAGTGTGGAATATCGAAAGATAATGACATAATGAGTTACCTTTGGAACGATGCGATAATAAGAGATAAATTCGCTTTTCAGTGATCCAAATGAATACGTAATATCGTATAGGAAACTTGAATGTCTCAGCATGGACGAAGATAGTTCATATCAGGTAGTCTCCCATCCATTTTCGGTATTATTTCCAAAAGTTCTCATATTTCGTACTAGTACAACATATATTTGATAGACTTCTTCATTACATAATTGGATAGTGAAAAATGATGAGAAGTAAAAATAAAAACAAAATAATTTGGCTATCTGATCAATTCTGTAATTCTAGTACAATTTACTCAAAATATAATTCGCCCTAAAAAATGATCTAGACTGATGTCAACAACTAACCAAGGTATTGCATCCAGTATTATTAATAAAGGAAAAAAATATGAACTTTTTATTGCTGTTGTATAATGAGAATCTGGCAACAACGCGGTCAGCTGAGAATATTTACATTTTTATTGCTCTACTAGAATAGGAATTAGTAGCAATACTACGGTAACGAAACAAAATAACATTTTTTTCGAATTTATAATCTTAAAATTTGAACAAAATGAATTTATAAACCCCATTGGAATTCATATCATGGCTAAGAAGGAATTAGCGGATGAACAGAAAATGTGAATTTATACTAAGTAGCAAGCTGCCGTCTACTAACGATCAAAATTTTGTAGAAATTCTCAATCCAAATTAACGAAGAATCTGCTCCACGACATAGACCGTGAAGCCGATCCTCTCTGGTTATAATGGAAGTCTAAAATTTGACGAAAACGCTGGTCCCCATGGTTTCACATGTTTTTATCACAGCGGCGAGATGTTTATATTGTTATTCAAGGAAAGGTGCTTCTATCTATTTGTTTATATTCTAGAATCTTTTAAAAAATCGTTTTGGGCATAAAAACTAATTTGTTGATCAGCTAAAGTAAGTTTATATACATAAATTAGAAAATAGTGAATTATATAAGTAGTGATAACTTAAGTTAGTTAAGTCTAGTGTAAGTGTTTAAATGAATTAAGTGAAAGTCATTGAGTATAAATATGACCAGCCGTTGAAAGACATTTTAAATGAATTATGGAATAAGAAGTATATTAAATTATCAACTTCAATATTTGGATCAATCTACACTCTTTACTACACATTCCTTGATGCATCTAAGTATACTAATTATAAAGTTATCTGAATCCCTGCACACGCTATTTCAAGTGGGAGAACTGGCAGATTTTGATAAGCGTCTTAAGCTTGTATCGAATATTGTAGGAACTGATTCTAGAATTTAGGAACAAAGCTGGAAGTGTATTTGAGCTTGTTGGAAATGCTCAGATGTTCATGTATCTATATGAAGCTAAATATTATCTGAGAAGTAGGATGTGTCCTGATGAAGGGAATCATTTGAGGTTCTACTAAATCTTGAGTAGATCGATTTATAATAATCGATTTGCTATCGATTAATTCTAATGGTTACTTAGAGCTGTGAGCATTGACATGTAAACAACAACTCTATAAGTACGATGTACATCAACATAAAATAGATATTCACGACATTCGCTTCGTATCTTTTCCATAATTTGGCAATTATCTATGAGAAGGACCTGGAGTCATCACTGATTATTTTAATTATCAATATATATAAAGTTTGTTTTTTTTTTGATAATCTAGAGTAAAAATTGAAACGAATAGAAATTGCTATTAACAATATTCCAAACGTATTTAGTCTATAAACACTTCGTATTCCATCGTTTCAAATCACTGAGCTATTTTTGTCGATAGGTAATGATTTCTTAGAACTAACTTATGCGACGATCTTCAATACCAATGTTGACTAGATCACTTGCGCTTGAGAATAATCCTATTCGGTTTTCTTGGTACTAGGTATGTCTGACAACATCTGCTTATAGTTTCTACACTACCAGAAATTTCTCTTCTTGAAAACAAACACATGGAAGTCAACTAGCAATAATTTTAAATGCATAATATTTTCGTATTCTTGGTGCTATGAACACCTTTTATATAATTTACCACAAGGATCTTTAATTTTGGTTTGAGTAAAGGAATTTATTTTAAATTATATTGCAAGAATTCACGTGAAATGATACCAATCTACTCTGGAGATTTCATTATTTTAATTACATATAATTAAAAAGCATATTTTAGATTTTAGCATATTTCATTTTCAATATTATCGAACCTAAGCGTAATATCACATTTCAGTTAGTAATACTTCACAGAAGTGTATTGGATATTCAACCCGGTTTCGCAAAACCTCCGAAAATTCCCCTCCTATTTCACCGACCCATAAATTTTGTGTATCAAAGTGAGTAGTAATTTGTAACATGGATTTGCTGGGGCAAGTTTAAGTTCAGCGGCACTATTTTTCAGCGAAACTCCAATGCAAACGAAAGAGTGTGATCGGTTAACCGCTTAACAATTTCCCAAAAATAATTCCCGGAACAGTGCCTTCGAACGGATTGCGGCTTGTACAACTATTCGACAGAGGCTGTTTGATTAAAATATTTGGAAATCCGAATCAAGTCGAAAGTTTCGCTATTGTCTGTGAATGTGTCTTCTTATTGTTATATTCGTGAAAATATCCGAAAAATGTAATAGGTATGTGATAATTTTTTTAATTCAATTAAAAAAAAAATATAGCCTGTAACTCATACAAAAATCGTTATAAACGGTTGAAATCCAAAAAAGGAAAGTCATGTTTAAACTAAGATTGTTACACAGCTTTTTGTCAGGGGAATGGGAGAGTTATCTGATAGTACCTTCCCATACATAAGAATCGGGCTTAAACTATAAGATTCTATTTTCTAATTTTTTCTATTTTATGTCATAAATCTCGCTACAGTTTTCTCGTATATGCTGGTGAGAGTTTCCATGTATGATTTGCCGATTCCTAAAATTATTTTCTTATTCTATAATTGCTTTGAGGTATATCGAGTCAAAGGCCTTCTCGAAATCGATTCTTTTCGTCGATTCATAACTTCTCTAAGCTTATGTATGTGTGCCTAGTATTCTGTTATTAACAATTTTTGTAAATACTTCTTACATGACTGGTAGCTGGCTTATTGGTTGATAGTTCTTGATGTCTTCTTTGCTACCTTTTTTGTGTATTAGAATTATGTTGGCGCAGTTCCAATTTATTGGTATTAGTTCATACAGTAAGCAGCTGGTGTATGTTATTGCTAGAACTTTCTACATATTTTCATATAGTTGAGATAATGTAGTAAATAAATTAATTAAATTAATAGTTCTCGATTTTTATTTTCCTCATAACATCTACTTTGAAAATTAAATCAATATTTCATCACGTTGTTTGTGTTAGGTCAGTAAAATTAAGATGAATTCAAAGAAATGGAAATATAACCGAAATATAAATGTGAAATCAAAGTAAAAAAAATATTTAGCTCTATACTAAACTGTTGATCAAATCTCGATGTTTATCATTTATTTATTCAGATAGTTACATTTACAACATATATATATATATATATATATATATATATATATATATATATATATATATATATATATATTTCTCAGTAAGTCCCCGTTCTTATAAATAAGTAGACTGACAAACAATTGAAAAAGACTAAACTTGAAAAATATAGTAGCGCTGACTTCTTTTGCGCCTCCAGCTCTTGTCTTCGGTGATTACTGAATGTTTTCAAGCACGAAAAACTTTCTGAGGGAAAAAATTGTCACATTATAGTATTAGATTTCCAAATAAAATCTTGTGATCAATTAACTTCTTTATTGTTCCTGATGATTCCATTACGTCAATTTATTACATTTAAATTTTCTTTCTTCATTTTTCTGTATAGCTAAATCAATTCAATATAGTGATTTTATTAAAACTGAATTTCAATACACTCTTAACACAAAAATATGTAGTTGTAGTATCAGTATCAACATTTTCGACCTAAGAACAAATTACAAAAAACTTCCTTTGAAGTGTAAGGTTATCATCGAAGGACACAAACAGAAATGCGGGTCGAATCTCTACATTTCCTCTCTTTTAGAAACGGACGACGTTTACGCGTTGGCGTCGGAGGGTTAAATGCGGTTGAATCTAAAGAAAATTGAGAATTTCTGTGCTTTCAGTGGCGGAACGAATTAGATGGGATGGAAAATTGCAGTCGTGAAGGTGTTGTTTTGTGTTTGTAAATATAATTCGTTCTTTCTTTTTAGAATGAGAAGTATGAAGAAGCAGTCTCATTAACACTGGACATTCACATCATATTAGAGAAGATGTGTAGAATAGTACAGAGCGTTTGAAAATTATCTTTTGTTATTTTAAACCAATCGAACGGTGTTCATGTGTGAGTGTCCACAAATTAATTTCTTTCATATTTTGAAAGTGACTTAACAACAATAGTGGTTATTGAGGCACAGTTACAAAAACTTTTTTTATGGTCTCACACGTGTGGTGAATAATATAAGTTATATGAGAGCATCTCAAATATAGGAATTTTTTTGTCAATTTTCAATACAATGTTTATGTTTCAATACTTGATAACGTGAGTTTCAGATAATTTGGACACAACATTTGTATATAATGAGGAATTATATATTTTGAAACATATTTTCTTCTTTTGAAACAATTTAAAAACATAATTGATTCACCCAAATTATTTAACTTTGACTTCTATAAATTTTGAACTCAAAAAGCTTTTTAAATTCGGGATAAACATCAAATGTTTGACCCTAAGCTATTTCATTTTTTCTTCGAAAAACCGACATATTTTCTTATGGAACATTCCTTTTCAAGTATATATTCATTTTATGATAAATTCGTCGCATGCCAATCTCCTGACATCATTTACCTAGCAGCCAGTGCTGGGTATAAAAAAGTTATACTCACAATAAAATTGTTTTGTAGATAATGTTTGATGTGCTTCAAACAACTGGTAGCTTTAGAAACCCATTGTTGTACCATTGTGCATTTGTAAGTTTCAAAATACAACTATTTCCTCTCAAAATAAATAAATAATTGCACCTGTATAGAATTCTTTCACCTCATTACATATAAAATAATATGATTTGTTTATCTTCAGTTTTAGCCAAAGTTTTTTTATCAGGATGAAGATGATCTCAGAAGTACCTGACTTGACATAGAGATCAATAGTGAACGTTTTCAGTGACTTTGTAAACATTGCAAAAATTGGTCATCGTTAAGGGATACAACATGTTTATTTGCAAAAGTCTTAGGCCAACCAAAATGGTAGCAGTGCTGGATGATCATCGACTGAAAGTGCGCGAGCTAGCAGACATAGTACGCTTTTCAAAAAGTGAGATACACCGCAAATAAATTGAAAATTTGGACATGAGAAAGCTGTGCGCAAGATGGTTGCCGCGTTTGCTCACAATGGAAGAAAAACAGCGTCATGAAGATGTTTCCATCGAGTATTTGGCAATGTGTTACAGAAATGAAGCAGAATTTTCACGCTGATTCATTAAGAAAATGCACCAGCTCACAAATCCGTTATTGCAATGGCAAAAATTAACAAATTTAAGTTGAAATTGCTACCTTATGTACCCAATTCGACAGATCTAGCCCAAGAATGCTAATAAACAGAACAGTCAATGTATTTCAACCTCAAGTTGACAGTTAAAAACAAACACTGTCGGTTATTCATATTTCAAGAGTTGTAATTTTTTTTATTTTATAATAAAAACTTATATTTCTTATTGCTTCCAACTGATAGTTGGAGTAGAGAAATAACCAACTGTACAACCTTTTGAATATTGTTGTTGTTTTCGCTGTGAAAGTACATTTTACATGAGCAGAAATACTCATTTGACATTATATACAAAATATAGTGTAACAATTGAGAATTTAGAAGTATACAAATCACTTTTCCAAAGTTTCCGACTGAATATCATGTTGTTCAACTAATCTAGGAACATATTATATGTTGTTGGTGTAATGATAAACCCCCTGAAATAGCTTAACAAATTCTATTATTGACACAGTAGCACATCCACCCTATTATAATGTATACGTGATCAATGATAAACACGAATGATACACATATTTGGGAAAGTAATTCTCGCGAATTAATTTGATAATCTCGTCATGTAATATTCAGTAACATAATGATTAACATCAGATATATCATGGTCACGTGGAAAAGCTTTATTAGTGGAACTTTGAAATTCATATCCCAATTCTATGTAAGAAAAAATATAGTTGTACCTGGGAAATTCATCCATAAAAAAGTGTTCTTGTAGTTAACTTTCTTTTTGGATCAAATGTTTACACCTTTAATATGTGTTTGCAATTCTTATACTTTTCCAGACGATGTCCTACTTTGTTATTGTCTAAATTGATGATGAATGTTTAATATGCAAGACAACTAATGAAAATAGGATCGAATAGTCTCAACTTTTTGTAAATAATTTGACGGTTGATTATAGATTTAAATTACTTATGTTTGTTCCAAGATTTGCACAAGAGGTTGCTATTTTCCCAATTATTTTCAGGTTTTACAATGCAAGAACAAAAAAATGAGAGATTTCATAGAATCTAATGATGAAAAATCAGAAGTTCAGACCGGGGAATCATCTGCAATTATAATATGTTAATCATGTTTTATATTTATTAGTATTACTAACTTTTTGTCCTTTCGATATATTTGTGCATTCTTAATCTTCATGCCGGCCCTGTCGCTAAACTATTTTTCTTATTTTATATCAAGTTTTTCGTTTATTTTACATAAGTTGAAATATTACCTACCCAAGTTTGAAAGGATATAGTAGAAATTAAATACTCGTCCGTATATCAGTAGCAGCGATATCTCCTCACAGGAAGCATGTGGCGAGCTGGAGTTTTTGCACTTAATTCTTGTATACCTGTAGATGTGCCCAAGTGAAAGAAATTTCAGGCATTATTAGGAAAAAATCAATTGAATTACGCAAAACATAATCTCATTGGGCAAGTGACATCAAATTATATGAAAATATATTAATAGGCGTCAATGGAAATCAACTAATGTCATATGAGGTCATTTTAGATTTCATAAACCAATTATTATTGTCAAGAATTGTCAAGGAAGAATATAGAATTATTGAATAAATGAAATTATTCACGTTATTTTTTTCGTTCCGTTTTCCATGGAAACTTCGTTTTATGAATAGAAGATTTTTGTTAATATTTACTGGTAGCTAAAGGTAAAAAATGGGCTATAGTCTCTCGCACCAAGACCTCCGAGTTGTTTATTATTAGTTATTATGAATTATGAAGATTTACAGTTTGAAAATTATCCTCCAAATATTTTTCTTTTGAAGCATCCACGGTTTGTAATAACTGGTTACAAAGTACATAAGGACAAAAAAATAAAATTGCTTAAAATAACGTGAGAGAATGCAAGTCATGGTGAATTTTCTCTCTGAAAATCGTTTGCTATGTTTATTTGAAGAATTTATAAGAAAAATAGAACATTCACTTTCATGATCCCAGTTTTGAATGCTGAAGACTACCATAAAAAATTCTAAGAGATACACTTCTTGTAAAGTATTGGCTCGTAAAGGTGTGTTTGAAAAAATTTCATTTTTGGTTTCTAAGTCAGAATTATCGCTTCATATAGGCAAAATATTGATGACATGGAAACTTACATTTTGATTCCTTCAATAAAATTACTCGATGCTTGAACAAAATTTCTTAGTAATTTCACTGAATTGATAAAAAAATATCCAAAGATTTCACGATGCCGGATGAGAGACTAACTATGACGTAAGTTCAAAATTGTGTAAAATGCGAATGTGTCCATATATAATATCACATATACATCCAATACTTTTTCTTTCTTAGAAGTTCCAGAGGATTGTTGTATCGTGGTCAAATTTCAGGTGTTGTTATCTTCATGCCGCACAGACGCAAATGTTAATTCTGAAAATAGATCTGGATTGACTTTCCACTTGATTTAAACATAACTTGTATGGGTATATTTGATTAGGTAGCCTCCAAAGTTTTACCTTTTACCACTCTCTAATTATTCAGACTTAAGAATTTTAAGAAATCGTTGAGAGAACTAATCTTCCGAACTTCAATAACGAAGAATGTTTGAAGAAACATGAGTAAATGAAGTCTCTGGTAAATGAAAGTAGTCAAACACCCTTTCCACTTATATGTTTTATACAACTTCAAATCTCTTTTTGTCTTTCTCAACCTTCTATGAAATTTGCTGGACATTCACTTCACCTAAATGGACATATTTCGAAATTATTGCCTAAACCGAAATTATATAATGTTTCCAAAAGTCATTTGCGATTTTTTTAGTAAATACAAGGGAAGACTAAGCCGGTATGGTTGTTGAAAATTTAGCAATGCTGCTGCATTACATATCAATAACTTCATGGCTAATTGTTAATTACAATTTTTAATTAGATGTACCTGAGCTGGCCTAGAGATGGCAGTAGCAGCTTGACAACCTATACACCATATATTTGAAAACGCCACGTGGTTTATTATTTGTTAGGCAACCATCATTAGTGAACGTTTTAGTGAGTTTTTAAACGTAGAAAAAGTTTCTTATCGTTATATGATACAATATTTTTATTTGAAAGGCCTTATCCTAACCAATGAAGATGCTCCTTCGTTATAAACAGTAAAATATTAAGTAGCAGAGTTTAAGCGAATCGTACGACATGTGTAGACCAGTATCTTAGTGGTATCGATGAGGTGACAAAATTAATTAACTAAAGCTTGAATGGCTACCTCATGCAGGTTTAGCCACCTTGGATTATTTTCTGTTCCCGGACTTGATAGAATGGCAAAGAAAGCAAGGACCAAAGGACCGTACCACTTGCAGTTAAGGTCATGGCGTCCGTTTTTTGGGATGCGCATGGAATAATTTCCATTGACTCTTTCGAAAAAGGAAAAACACAGAGAGTGAAACCCGAACTTATTGCAACGTTTGAGCGAGGAAACCAAGTAAAACGGCCGCATTTGACTTAGAAGATGTTGTTTAATCAAGATACTGCACCAGCTGATACATCCATTATTGCAATGGCCAAAATTAATGAATTGAAGGTCAAATTGCTACCTAATGCAAATTGTTCACTAGATTTGGCCCCCTCGGATTATTTTTTCTTCCAGACTCAAGAAATAGCTCAGTTTTCCAGCAATAACATTGTGATGTGATAAGTTAATGGCTATTTTGAGAAACTAGACTATTCTTATTATAAAAAGGGTATTGCCGAGAAAAGTTTATGGTACTGAAAGTAGAGTACGTTGAAAAATAAATACATTTTTTTCCAAAATTTTTTGTCGGACCAGATACTTCTGGCTCTATCCTTGTATAAGTTGATGTTAAATGTAATATGCTTTTTAATTCTAAACCTCGTTTTAAACACATAAAAAAAAATAAATAGGTAGAAATAGAACAATGAACGACACGTGAGAAAATGACTTTTCCTCCTCACTTAATATATATTTTTCCAACTTGTGCTATTGCAAACCGTATATACTTATCGGTTTGTTTCGATTTTTTTTTCATCGATTGTAATATAAAAAAACTGGTAAAAATTCTTATTGAATGGAGTAATTTTATACATCAGAGTTTACCCATACATCGAAAGTTATATGAAAAACTTGGTGAAAATTTCGTAGTACTCAATGTAGTATAAAGTATAAATTTCACTTTTCCCCCAATAAAATACTGAATATAACAAAAAAATAATCTGTTTTAGCAAAAATACAAACTTTTTGAGCAGTTATTAACTTGCAACTAATTAGCGGGGATCAAAATCGACGAAATCCGCATTTGACAATCGAACAAAAACCACAAATACGACTCTCTCATCTTTCTAAGGAAGGAAATCTCAACGACAAGGAAGCGTAGATAGCGTTCAATCTTATAAATTTGAGAAGCTTTTCGGAGGACCGTTACAGGCTTTCATTCTTATTCAACACAATACTTCTCCCAGCGAGAGAATAAATATTTGATGCCATTGTTTTCTCGGTAATAAGTGGAATTTTGGAATTAAATGTTCGAAATTCGATCGTATGTTTCTGTAAAACAATGAATCCATTTAAGCGTATTCACCTTTTATTTCACCAGCTCATACGTTATAAGAATAATTATTATATTGTTATATATTTGATTGTTATTATGCTGTTGATTGTATTTTCAATTCAATTTCTACTTCTATTGAATAACGCTTTCATGAAACGCCAACCACGAAAATGTTTCTTTAGGTAAAAAATAACCAGAAGACCAAATCTGGAGAATAAGATGGATGTTCAATGAGCTATGTAGTGTGTGTTGTATTTATTGTAGTGGTGTACCCGTTTGCTGTAACTATACGTTAATGTACAATCTTAATTGCTCTCACCAGTGCCATTGCAACCGTTTAAAACTTTGTTGTCAACTTAAACTGATTTTAAATCATTGTAAATCATAGTACGCGCATATTTTCTTTCGATGACAAATTATATTCACCATTATCCATTCTGTGATAGCTGCAGTCGAAGTTCACCACCGAAAGACGGCTCTAATTCTTCTATTTTCGTGGCATCATATTTTATGGTCAGAAGAAAGTTGATTCACGAGAAAAGGTATTGCATATTCTTAAGATCGACATTATTGGGAAAATACGTATCCATATTCACCTAAACAGAAGAAACAACTTCTTAGAAAAAATTGGCGTATGGATAGAGATTTTTGGAAGACATTTTCTGAAACCTTCTAAAATTTAAATGAAGATAATCTGATGTATGGATTGGTAAAACTGAATCTGTATCATGGCTCATTGATTACAGAATAAAATAAAGTACTGTTAGCTACTTTGGAAAATTCTAAATATAATTCATGTTAAATCTTCTATACCTATCTTCAAATGCTCAATTTTGAAGTTAAAAGCCTAACTATTGATATGGATTATTTCTTAATAACGCAAATAAAACAAAAAACTAATCAAATCTGTGTTAACGGATTCAATTTTGTGTAAAATACTATCGACATATTCCCAAAAACACAAATGGCGTTAGATCAGAAGATCGTGGTGGCCCTTCTATCGATCCTCACTTCCTTATTTGGAAAAAATGGCTCAGGTACTGTCCAAGTACAGTATATTTATTTGGTAATGGGATGTTGCTACATTTTGTAGATTTAATGGATCAGAATATAAATTTGTCAATTTTATTATTTTAGAGTAGTTTTAAATATTTATCTTAACAACAACAACAACAATTAAAAAAAGACCTACGATATGATTTTCAAAAATTTCTGTCCAAATAATTATTTTTCAGGATATTGAGTATATTCTACGCTCATCCAGTGATGATTCTCATTGAATGAATAGCAGAAATTTTAACAGTAAACTAATCCCCAGGATTTGCAGAGCGTTTTCTAATAAGGTCTTACAAAATATCAGATAACTCATAATCAATAAGACTGTCTACTGAAAATCAGTTTCTGAAATATTTGCATCGACGCACCTCTTTTTACTTACATAAATCCAAGAAGGTACATTGACATAACGTTTTTATTACAAACTTAAAAGGGTTTAAAATTTCGTTGATTTTTCATTGTTTCCATAAAAGTTTTTCTTCGATTACATATTAGCAAAGCTTCGCTTGGTATTTCACTGTCATCTTGTGGTTGTAATTTTTCTTGATTTGATCAAGTTTTTTGATAAGTTTAATCATGCGTCGTTTAATTGTAAATTCATTGTTTGGTGGAAATAAAAATTACAATTTTATGATACCTACCATATTAATTACACCAACGAAAAAAATTAAGCACATAAAATAATTGATATCTTAGAAAATAGTCCAATCTGTATATAATTTTAGAGACTTAACTAACAATCGATTAACATTAGATAATGTCAATAATGTCGGTAAGTGATATATGAATATATAATTGTGAGTATCAACAAAAAATTCCCAAGCAATTAAATTTCTCTTTTTCATAGTAATTCAACATACTGTAATGAAAATAAGGATGCATAAAAGAAATGACTATATGATGCATTGAAGAGTATGAATACAATACTACAATGGAATTGTCATGTTTAATTCCAGTAGATTGAACAATAATCAACTGAATTCACCTAAACACAAATTACTTCAGACGATTAACTATCTATTAACCCTAATTTGAGGAATTTGAAACTCCAATTACTGTCTCATATTTGGAGAAGTACTTAACTTTCCACAATGTGATGGAAATATATTCGACACTCAAAATATCAATAATACGCATTTTTAGTAATGGAAACTTTTAATTGTCACCAAAACAAGTAATTTGATTACCATCATTACCTATCACACTCATGAAAACCATAAGTTTTTTTTTATTTCTCGTAAAGAATTGAAAGATGAAGTCAAAATGATGTTTAAATGATTGTTTAAAAAAATGATTTTCAATTCGCCCTAGCCCTTATGAGACAATAATGAGACTTTTACGATATTCCGATTCGTCAATTTCAGTGTCTTAATACTTTCGAGTAAATTTTAAACTAATTAATTAAATCTACGTATATCTATCTACCATTCACTTATCCTCGTTAAAATATTCATTGTTTTTCACAAAAATTCAAATTCTTTCGCAGTTATTTGTGTGCTGTATTTTCTTTGTGTTTCCTCCTTTTTTTGTAATGAAAGCTATTTTGATATTATGTACTTTTCTCCCAGAATTTGTTTGTTATGAATCTACCGCGAGGCAACTTGTTCAATTGAAAAAATCTATCCACATGTTGTTCCGGAATATCAGAAATATGTCATTAATGGCTATGTATCCAACTAAGTTCAACATAGTATATTAAAGATAAAGGGGCTTAAGATCAAGAAAATTATCTTTTCCAAAATCAAGACGATTTATCAAAAATAAATATTCTGATTTTGAGAACTGAATAATTTGAATGATTATGTATTTTCACTGGTCTCAAAAATCTGATGAGTTCCATATCTAATTGTTATGATATTCAAAAATAGTTTTCGAAAGTTCATACATTCCATTGGTTAGGTTAATAAGGTCTTATTTGGAAATAAAAGTCATTCTCTAAGATCAATGTTGTTGGTATGTTCTTTTTGTATATTTCTCTTTATGAAAAACTTGAAAAATTTCTTTTATTATGGAAAAATCCAATCATTCGTTATATTCTGTAATATGTAAAAATCTCATGGTATTGAATGGAAATCGTTATCGCGCAAGAATTTGTTTTTTGATAATAGTCGATATAATAGGGTAGATTTTCCAAAATTTTGTACTCAAATTCTAAAATATTTTTCTCGAACTGTGTAACAGAATTTTTTTTATAACTTTTACACTTCAAGGTATTCCAAAAAGTACAATTATACTCTGTGTTAATTATTTTACTAGTGAGGATATAATCCATAAGCGAAAGTATCTTTTCTTATCCAATCTAGAACCCTATCTCGCCGCTCCTTAGCTTCTTGGCTTGATTCAAACTCGTGTTAATGAATTCAAATCTAGTTGAAATTTGTAAGACTATGCACAAAATAATGTTCATTAATTGTTGTATGTTTTCATCAAAAACCGACATTCTCTTGCCCTGGACCCTAACCCTCTTTAGAGCCAAAATAAAAAGCTCGCACTGTTCGTTGGCTTGGTTGAGATAATATTCAAGCGAAAGCCTGTATACTCAAAAACTAACATTTTCTTGCCCAAGAACCTAGCCCGTGTTAGAGCCAAATTAAAGAGCTCACATTGCTCGTTGGCTTCTTAACTTTTTTCAGGATTGTAATAGTGAATCCAAATCTAATCTATATTCGTGAAATAATGTTTATTTTCTCTAAATACTCCAATTGTTGAGATAATTTATAAGCGAAGTCCCTCTGCATCTTCAAAAACTGACATCTTCTTGCCCAATTTCAGGACCCCAACTCACTCTAGAGCCAAAGTGAAGGGTTCTTATGGTTAGCTTTTTAATTTTATTTGGATCACAATAGTATATCCAAATCTCATATATATTCGTGAAATAATGTTTATTTTCTCTAAATACTCCAATTGTTGAGATAATTTATAAGCGAAGTCCCTCTGCATCTTCAAAAACTGACATCTTCTTGCCCAATTTCAGGACCCCAACTCACTCTAGAGCCAAAGTGAAGGGTTCTTATGGTTAGCTTTTTAATTTTATTTGGATCACAATAGTATATCCAAATCTCATATATATTCGTGAAACTGTGTACAAAATCATATTTATCCTTTCTCAAATATTTCAATTGTTATTGAGATAGTCTTATCCGATAATTTGATTCCAAACAAAAGATGCTAAGCTCTAACTTAATCTCTCTAGGTATATTTTCAATGTTTTCGCTATGTTTTATTATGTTGATACTTTTTGTATGTTCTATCAGTAGACTTTATGTAGCTAAGACCAGTTTTGAATGCAATAGCTGTTTGAATTGAAGGCGAAGAATCCTTAAATATTTTCTACTATTTTTCATAGGATTATTTTGGTGATACATCTTCCAAAACTAATAATTTTATCATTGCATTATATTCAATTTTAATTAATCACAAACATACCGTGATGTGTCAACACTCTCAGGTAACTATAGCATTAATCCAATAGCACTATCTCCTTAAACAACACAGCTTATTGAAATTCGATTAAAACTGACATTATTCAATGCTATCTCCATTGAACTGCTCCTGCTTATTTCAAAATTCCTACTGATTTCCTTTCAAAGAAAAGAAAATTAATTTCCATAAATTGCAGTCAGCTCTAGTGTAGCAACTCGTTTCTAGAAATTCCAAAACAAAACCAGAACTGGAGACAGCAAAATGTAACGCTTATGGCGTGCAGAATTAGATATGAAATCATATAAATTTGGAAGAAGTCGTTATTTTTAGATATATTTATAAACAAGCAGTCGATTCCATAGGTTCAATTCTTATAAAAAGCTCACAGATATTTTCTCAATATAGATTTTTTCGCATAGTTCGAAATTCAATTAACTATCTGGCGCAGCCTATAGGATAGAAATGTTACTTGCACTTATTTTTAGTTACCATCAGTAAAAAGTTATTTGTATTAAATAATGGCCAACTATACGAACCTAGATGTGCATTATTTGAGAACTCATTTGAATTAATTATCACACTGTCTTCTCTATTCTCTTCTCATTAAGTCCTAGATTTCAAATTTGTAAATTGTGGATTATAGTTATCGCCGAAAGTTCCACTATAACTTTCCCATGAAACAGTTGCCTTTTGGTTTCACAATTATTGATTAATTATTGAAATGTGGAAAGTTTTTTTTAATTATTCTCTTTATCTCCAGGAGGATAATATTCTGCATTAATATTCTTAACTTGTAATCTTGCAACGGTTTTCTTTCGGCACGTCACGCTATTTCTTTTAACCATTCAGCTGAGAATAACATTCAGTCGTAATTCGTGGTTTATGTTCGACTATCTTTTAACTGAATTTGGTCAAACTTTCAACATACGTGAGCAATTTTTGTTTTAATTTATTATTTTGTTTGCCAACAACGTAGGATACGAACGTGTCTAGGATATCTATTTACCGTTATTACGACTTTGCAATTTGGAATAGTTGCGCGCACTGGTATATTGCGAAATAGCGATCATTGATAAGGTTTTCTAGGCTCTCCGTGGCTATTTTTAGTAGGTGTGGGGAACTATTCCGTAAATTTTCCGGTTAATAACGTCCAGAATATTGACGAATCGAAGTAAATAACTTGATACCAAGATAATGATTAAAACAAACGTATTAAATGAAATCTTCCCCAAAAGAACTATTTTGATAATAGTTTTCTAAGTAAATAAAAAAGTTATCCTGATGAACACCGAAGGCAGCGAATAGTTAATTCTTTGAAAATGTACAACGTGAGGTAAAAGAATGGGTGCCACATGATTCAGGACAAAAATATTCTTTTTTGGCGTTGTTAACCGTCAATATTGGTTATTAATTATAATAATGTTATTAATTCTAATGAGCCCCGACAAAAAAATTCTATTTACAGATAATAGTTTATGTTAATTTCCAAATGAATTCATCAATAACTACTTCATTACAATTTTGGAGCTCTTGAATCGATTGTGTTTCGATAACATTATTTTTCCGAGGAAAGTTTGTATCGATATTGTATCCTTAACGCCAGATCATGTTGAGTCTCTATCACTACGGAATAAAAAAGAAGCAAAGAATATCACTCACATCACGTCTGTTAATTAGTAAAATTTTCCATGTTTTCATCCACGATTTTTGTATTTATCTACAATCTAAGTCAATACACTTGATTTCAGATTTCAGGATTATGTAAGATGGTTAAAAAAATTATATTCTAATATTACACGCTATTGTTCGTCATTTCATATATATCTATATAGATAATTACATTCACGAGCTACAAGTGCACAGATTTCATGTGCACATAGACGTCGCTTTGGTGAAGCAGAGAATTGACTAATCAGATCCAATCTTCGACGTACAATGAACGACTGAATAAAAAGCCTGTTGATGTATTTTATGAATAGAAAAAAATATTGAAATAATGAATGGTTGAATCCCAACTATTCTCTTACCTTATTCAATATTGTGACTCACGGAGTACAAGAAGACCTTATTTTCAATGCAAGCAACAGCAACATTGTCAAATAGGATAAGCTAATTCCAACTTAACGATCTATTGGACAAGATGAAAAACATATAGTATATAAATATGTAAATAGTTTTTGAACTTTTTTCAAATCTTGTCGAAAGAAAAAAAATATAAATCTGTAGCTTAATAGCCCTCAATATGTATAAATCAATTTTGTTCTGTTCTGTAGTCCTTTTGCCGATTCTGCTTAAATAGGATGTGATGTATAATGCCAGTAATTTTCATCCCGAATCCAAAATTTCATATTATATGGTACTTACTTCTACTCATTGATGATAACAATGAATGAAAAACAAATTCTAATAAAGGGAAAATACTGCAGATAATGAAGAAAATTGACAACTGTTTGGAGGGTCAGTTTCAATCCAGCGTTTCTCGTAAATCAAATTTCTAATCTATAAACGATTTTTGAGAATATTCTGCAAGAATACTACCAAACGTAAAAACTAATTTGTACATTGAAATCGAATTGGATTCGATTTGATGTAAATGTAGATTATTCTAGAAAAATGGTTAAATATGTAACAAGACATACATACATTTGTCGCGAGCCTGGAGATCAGTTGCCGAGGTGTTTATTTATTAAAATTGATTAAAAGTGTAGATTTTAACATCGTATACTTGCTCCAAAGCTTAGAGGATTTACAACTAATCGCTTTCTCAGAGAGGAAGGCTATGGATACATTTTCTGAACAACTTCATACATTTTTGTTCTTACACCACATTTGATTTGATTTCATACTGCTTATATATTGGGTATGCAGGCCAATCTTCCACTTTTACTAGCTATGTTTTGATTGCACAGCAAAGAACCACATTATGGCCCTAAGCGAGCACAAAAATTACTGCTTGTACTCAATCTACAATAATAGCTACCCGGTCCGCGCCTCTAGTGGTTAATTCAACAAGTTACTTCAGTGCCTGTCGACTATTACGGAAATATATATATATATATATATATATATATATATATATATATATATATATATATATATATATATAATGAACCGAGGGGATCATTTTCAAGTTTATAAAAGAACACAACTCTAACTCATTGCTTCTCATTAATTCTTTTTCGTTTTATAGACCAGTTTCAAAATTTTCTTGGAATCCGTTAGTTAACAATTTCCAAATTTTGAAAAAAAGTGAATTTCAACGATGAATTAACAGTTTTCGAGAAACAAATGGTTGAAGTTGATTGCTTGATGGAGTTATTTATTTGATAATAGAATCAACTAAGCAAATTTTCAATTAAAATGTGCTGTGAGGGGATATCAAAAAAGCGAATCAAATAAGTGACTCCATCAAACTTTACTTTTTTAAAATCTACAGTAACTCACAGCACAAAAACTAATCAATTTTCACAAATTGTTTTTAGAAAACTTCTCATTGTCCGTGCTAGGATATTCAATCGGTTTTACTTATTAACAAGTTTATAACAGCACTAAAACTTTTTTCGACAGCTCAGCATATATTTAGGGTTTCACTACCTGCAACCAAAATTTTCGGTTCGTCATTAGTACTAAGCTCGAGTAGCACCTTTTGTAATATCACATTCTCCACTTTCGTTTCATCAAAAAAATTTATGATCCATGGTGGTATTTCTTTCTTCAGATCTGATTATAAAATCATCATGCGGGGCGATCAAACGTTGACCGTATGTCTGAATATCTTCAGCAAGACATTCTATTTGAAAACTGTGGAAAATCGCGCCAATCAATATCCTTACTTTCATAAATTTCAATTAACCAAGAAAAGCAGGAATTACTCACGGTGTTTTTATTGAATTGAGGCTGCCTCCTTGTAATTGTGAGTTGTCCTGTCATATTCGCGAGTCCTGCTTCAAAATTGGTCGGGGTTTTCTTCTAAATCAAGATCTCCAGAATCAGAAGTGAATAGTATCTTCATAAACATGCACCTTTCCATAACCAACATACTTTGGTATGTAATAGCAATTGGTCTTCATAATTTTCATATCACTCAAATTTTTCGTTACTATATGTCAGTTGTTGTTGATGTCATTTTTTGCCAGTGTAATAATGTTTCTGAATGGAATCAGTTTTTCCTCAAGACATTAAATATTGATTCACCTTCAAAGTTTTCACAAATAATAGCTCGTCATGAATTTCTTCACCCATTCCAATATAGCAGATTATTCGGAAGAGATTTCTTTCCATTTAATTTCCATTTTTTGTTTAAAATAAATTGTAAAATGAATAATATATTCATGCTCCTAAATGTTCTCAATTTTTTCTGTTTTTAAATTATTTTTTTTAATAATTTTTGAAAGATAAAAATACTTTTCGGTCACTGGCAATCACTGGTATCGATTCACTTCACTTTTCTTTTAAAAAGTCAGGAAACAAATTTCGTCACTGGCAACACTAACATCGATTCATTTTCTCTTTGAAATTTTGGGAACAAATAAGTTACGTTGATTTTTGACATTCGTATTTATATCGTTGAAGAATCGAACAAGTTCACGCTAGATTGCGAGTACATACACTACAAGTCGTATTAATTTTCACGTCTGAACAAGCGTTGCGGACGGGACAGCGTCCAGCGCGGTAACAGCAACTCTCGACGCGTTGTACTGAATACGGAAAATGTTCGTGTTTACAAGTTACAGTCGCTGAGATACTTAAAATATTATCTGCCTATATTAATAGGAGAAGTCAAGCCAGCATTTTAGTTTTTCACTATTGAAACCAAGTAAATTTTCATGGATCCATGCTTATGATTGTCAACCCCCATTTTTTGACACACCCAATGCAGACTCCTGATTGTCCTGTGGATAAATTCCTTTTTTTTTGTTGAAATTCAATCTTTCTGTAGAGTGAAGCTGTACCAGTAAGTACATCCATTAGTTAAAATAAAAAAAAGTTTTAGTGCTAAAACTTTTTTCATATTTACGTGGAGATATTGTATATACTTTAGAAAATATACAAATTCGCTTGGATCCAAATAACTTTTTATAATAACTACATGGACGTTTTCATGCTCATTTCGAATTATAAGCTTATTCAGTCTATGAAGATTTAAAATTCATGGAATAAAATGACTGCAGCAGACATTGCCGACAGGTAAAATGAGATCAAAGGACCCACCGTTCGGTAACTCAGGAAACTCTACTCCTCTTTTCCTTCATACTTCGAGTTTTGTAGTAGCATCCTTGAAATTCAATCGGCCAGAAATACAACACGTTTCGCCTTTTAATTGTGTCTTCGTTCGTAATAACTGGATGTATCCAAGGGAATCTAAGCAATGGATTTTCTTCTCTAATAAATGACCGAAATCATTCAGATATCGATTTTAGAAATACAATTAAACTTGTTACTTTTATGCAATCTCAAGATTTCGATTATATCTTAATCACGAAAAAGTATTGGCTCTTTATTTTGAATATAGTCTACAGTGCTGGACCAAAATTTTCTTTTTAAAGCAAATATGTTTCTACAACAAAGAATTTTGATGTTGAAATACGTATTTGAGAATAAAGTCGTCTGTATATACAATATTTTTCATCAATTAATAAATATGTTATTGATAAAAAAACAGAAATTGAGCAAAAAAATTATGTATTTCCAAAATTTCTAGCAATATTCCATGTTAAATAGAGCTTTTCAATTTGAAAATTGTAGACGGATTCAGTGATTCAATTAACTTCTGGCAATACCAAGGCATGATATTCTTGAGAAAATGGAATTTTTAATATGCTGTAGCTCCATACAAAAATTTAGCTCCAATAACGGTCCAATCTGTAAATATCTGTTAAAAATTTATTTCCAGTTTGAAAACTGATATTCTCAAATCTCCAGAAAATAGATTTCGTGTGGTCTTTTGAATTGAAGTGCATCAGGATTTGTCGAGCTCAAATCAATCCGCTCTTATTACACATTCTTTTCCATTTATCCAAGGACACGGTAGCTTTTGTGCGTGAGTATTTCATTTCTGTGACAAATGCAATCTCCGTTACGGAATCTGGTGTTTCTAGAACTGAAAATATCAGCTGAATAGTTAAGTTAGCCACATATGTTTTCTGAGCAACGACTTCAATTTCCTCTTGTTAACACTACTCAAAAGTATGTAAGCTGTCCACATTCGTTCTTAAACCATTAATGCAACCTTTTTTTGAACACTATGTCATGATGGTCAACTGAAGTTATTCATGGTATTCTCTATCGGCTTTCGCTTTGATGGTGGCTTTATCTATAGTGGATTATTCCATCCTAACTTACAAGTTAGCTTCAATCTATTTACAAATGAGTGAATTGAACTTTATCACAATGTGGATATTTTGAGTCTCCCAAAATTACTTATTAAGGATATAGGAATGATATATTTTGAATCAATTTTGATATGAAATAGAAAAACTACAATTCTGAAATGTTTGAGAATCAAATAAACAAAAATTTTTATACTTCATTAATTTCTCTGTCTTCTATAGAAAAATAAAAGGGAAATCTTCACTCGATATCTAATTTTTACACTTGAAATTTATGAATTATGGATTTTTCATTCAAGGGAACTATTTAGAGAGAATCTCGAACCTTTTCCGAAGCATAGCAGAAGCTGTTGCAGCACGAATTGATTTTGAGTTAGATTTAGTCGGTGCTGAAGCTGAATGTCATATCAATTGTCGAAAATCCTAACTCAAGTTCATCAATTTGTTTATATTTGAGATTAGTTATTTGAAATGAGGTCTAGTTATTCATGACTATTATGGATAGGTTTGACTGGTTTCAAAAGCATCATAAGTATTTTTTTCATTGTATCAACAACGTTAAGTTGACAGATTATCACCATAAATTGAGAGGAATTTTAAATGTGTATTACTGCCAAATAGATATTTCATTTAATACAATATAACGAAGCCAGAAGATCGCAGCTGTACTAAAAAGTAGAGGAAAATTTGGTCGAGGATTCACAAAATCTGATCATTTTATACAAATTAAGAAAAAGGAACATTTCAAAATAATATTCATAATTCTAATAATTATACCATTAATATTCATATCTGCTAATATTACTCAATTTTCATAAATCGTTTACATTCTGATGTTCCTGTTGAATTGAAAACTTGGAGGCATTTCCTATTTTTTTAGTTGAAACTTGATGAAATGTTTTTTAGGTAAATATCGCATGAATTATCACCCCTAAGTGTTTTGAATTGATTAACAGCCCGTTGTCAAGGACAATTGATACCTTTTTGGTGATTGTTAATTTAATTTTTGGGAACTGTATCAGAATGTGGAGATCACCATTTAGAGACAACACAAAAAATAATAACGGGTAGCGCAATAGAACGTGCATATTACATCATCTGTTTCCGTGAGGTAAACGGTGCGTGAGCGGAGGAGCCTAGCAGGGTTGGATAGTTGCACTCGTGGAGTTTTAGTAGCCATGAGTCACTTCAACGGAAAGCGTTGCGCTTTTTGTGTTCGCACGTTTTACTAGAACGGTCGTTCATAAGTCTTGACAAGGCGACTGTATCATTGAGAATATGGATTAAGACACATTAATAAAGCTCACAGCGCAAATTTTCCACTTTTCCGTTATTGGACCGAAAAAAATTCAAAAATGGAACATTAAAAACCACTGCATAGTCCTAAAGTAACGGTATAGGCAGCAATCTCAAGCAAAAGAATTATTGGCCCTTTCTTCTTTGAAGATTCACGTGGACGAAATATCACCGTTAACACCGACCGTTATAGGGATATTTGACTCCAGAATATGCGAGATGAAGAATAGCGAACACGAGAACTTGATTCCAACAAGTCGGAGCGACCTGTCACACATCAAATGACTTTATGGCGGCAATGAGACAGATGTTTCCTACAAGACTAATTTCCAAAAGAAGTGATATCCCTTGATCCCCACGTAGCCCTTACTTAACGCCCCTTGATTTTTTTATGGGGAGACCTCAAACATAAAGTCTACAAGACCAATCCACGGGATAACAGTCAACTAAAGGAAAATAATCCGCCGGGAAATGGCAGCAATCACCCCAGATTTATTGACAATAGTTTTCACAAATCTGCGTTCGCGTTTAGAGTTATGCCTCCTTTGAGAGGGCCCTTCATTCAATTACCTAATCATCATATCTTTTATTTCAACAATACCTTATGTATTTATTTTTTATCTTATACTTGATAAATGCAAGTTCTATTGGACCACCCGTATTATAAGATAATATTGTATACCTACCAGGGAAACAACGAAAAATGCGCCAAGTGGAAATGTTTCCATATGCTATGTAAAGTAACATTTTCAATATTAGAAACAAAATATTTCATAAATGATGATGTTCATCTGAAAAAGTATTTTGATCTGATCTATTTCACTTTCAGTAACTAATAAGATTTCCAACAAAATTAAGTGCTGTGGGAAATTCTGCGATCTTGAATCTAAGAAGAATCCTTCATCTGGAAATATCACGATCTTATCTTGAATTTGTGATAAGATCTAGATTCTTCGAGAAATATTCACAATATACTTTGAATATTTCTTATTTTATCCATCTCTATCTCATTAACAGAAACATTGTTCTATATACAATTTGTTATGTTTTCAAGAAACCGTACAAGAAAAGTCCAGGAAAGGAATAATTCGACTAACAAAAACTGCAATAAATTCGAGCAGACCGTTTAGGCCGCTAATGAAATTCAAGGAAGCAGTTCTTTGTGTCGCCTTAATACTTATTCTTTTCGAGACAAGAATACACAGTAGGAATACTGCGTCCAATAAAAAGACATGTATTGTTTGATATATGCTTCGTGGAATTGAATCGAATTCTTTAAACGGAAAGTGAGCGAATTAATTCGCATTTCATGAACTATGTACAGTAGTAGTGGTATTCAAAAAAATGTTCATCAAATATCACGATAATAATTACTTCATCATCCAAGTCGATAGTAGAAGAGATTTCTCCTATTAGTAAATGCCTAGAACAAATTATTATTTATTAGAGATTATTATATATTTTCTTTTAATGAGAACGTGGCAACAATTCCAATTTTTGTCTGTCTCGCAACACAGCATTAGAGACCTTCACTGATAATTTAGCGAGCAATGAAAAGCCTACCAATAGATGAAGGAAATGGGAGAACATATAATCGAACTAGTGAAAAAATTCTAATAGCTATTAAACACGATAAGAATAGAAACAGAAAAAGCAATGAAATAATAATGTAGTTCCCAAGATCAAAATTTCAATCATTGAAATAATATACAAAAGATTGAAACAATGGAACACAATGTAGTATTTGTTTGGCAGCCATCGAAAATGAACGTTTTCAGTTAATTTTTAAATTGGAGAGATTAGGCAACGAATATAAAATCTGAGTTATTTTTCACTCTGGGTGAGACTGCTCCCTTGTTGTCAACCTGAAAAGACCAGCATCGCAGTAGTTCACCAAATTAGGTGACGATTCCAGAAATGTAGTACATCGTATATTAACTGAAAATTTGGACATTTGGAAAAATCTGAGCAAGATAGGTACCGCGTTTACTCACAATTGAACAAAAACTGTTCTGTGAAGATGTTTCTGACGAGTATTTGGCAATGTTCTATAAATATAAAGCCGATGAAATGTAGATCAATCATTTCATACAAAAGAACAATCAAAGGAATTTATTGAAAAGGTAGAACCGGCTACAAAGGAGACAAGAACCGTTCCATGTGCAGACAAGATCATGGCGTCGGTTTTTTGAGATGCGCAAGATAATTTTCATTGCCTTTTTTAAAAAAAGAAAAAACTATCAACAGCGAGTATTATGCGAACTTATTGCAATGATTGAGCGAAGGAATCAATCAAAAACGGTCGAATTTGACTAAGAAGAAAGTGTTGTTTTATCCAAAAATGAAGAGAATTTATTGCTTAGCGCTGGAAACAGTGTATGGAACTAAAAGGAAATTACGTTGAAAAGTAAATATATTTTTTTGGTACTTTAAGACCATCATCGTATTTGGAGTCACAGAAATAGATCGAAATGATTGAGTTAAAAATAAGACAAATCTGAATTTCAAAGGTATCTTTACGTTTTAAGCTTTAAACTAGTTTGGAAATGCTTGCATAAGTTAATCGAGCTAGGCAATTATAATGAAAATACTTTTCAATGGGTTCCAGTTCAATAATCTACAGAGGCTGAGACAGGTATTTATTCTTCTGGAACTAACAACTAAATAAAATCTATGATCTAACGATTGTATCAGCGTAAGTACTAACAAATTACAAATATTAACAGGAGTGTTGTAGCCTCGATGGACACCGCTATGCTTAACGGTTTAGCAGAGGATGCTACGAATAGCGTTTGCTACAAGGAGGGTGAAACATTTCCGAAACTCCAGAGATAAATACCTGAATATATTTGATACGGAAAATGAAGATCTTGAGCAGTCAACTCATCCGTACAATTCTGTACTTTCTGAGGAAACGTAGATTAGTCCTGGAAAAAGCACTGATCACATTTATGATGGCGAGCAAAAGGATGAAACGAGTAATTTTTGCCACGAAGAGGAAGGAACCTTCATGGAACTCCAGAGTAATTGTAGCTGGGGATGTATAATATGGAAAATGAAGACATTGGGCAGCTAACTCATATGACATTCCGATCTTTCTGAGAAAACGTAGATTAATAGTCCCGGAATAAGCATTGATTGTCCCCTTTATGAAGGCAAGAAAAACTGATACAATAGACATCCTGAATTACAAATATATACGATGGAAACATTTAGTTCGAATGATAAGCATAGAAAAGAACAGAAAGAATAATATGAACAGAAGAATATTAAAAGATGAGCAGAAACGTCAATGAAAGCATGAGACTTGTAATTCAAAGTAGGAGGAGAATAATGGAAAACGAAACAGTATAAAATAGGCTGAGGCTCTCCTTAATATATGGCATCATAATTGAATATATTCAGTATATCACAGTCTATAGAACAATTTAGACCAGGTAACGTTAGTCTTTTACTCATTAAAATATTCCAGGTTGTTGTAATTAATAAATTTCTAGGCTTTATTTATGCTAGTAATGTTAGAAAAATTGTCATACAATTGATTTTAAGAACTAAAAAACTGATTCAAAATATTTGTTTCCAATAAAATTCGGCAAATATCTTCTCTACTAAAATTTTTTGTTAGTTTAATAAAGTTCAGAAGGTTAATTCATTCCCTTTATGAAATACCTTCGAGCTGGTATTTCTATATACGAAACAGGGGAACAAGAGTCTTGAGAAAGGAAAGACGAGCTCACCCGCATTTATAGCGATAATAAACCCTTTGCAATAAATTATTTCTAGTTAGCATCACATATTAATGTACGATTCAATGTATCTATGGAATCTGGGATAAATGAATTAGATTTGAAAATTATTTCACAATTTCAGACCAGAACAATAAATATTTTCAATTCAATTAACCGAAAATTGTTCACTTTAATGCCATCTACAAATATACTCTTGAAACGAGTATCTTACACTTTATCTTCCATTTTTAAGCCCTATTTATCACGACAGATTCACAAGGTATCTTAAGGGTTGCATAATTTCAGGCGCCTCTTAAGCTCCTTAGTCTCCGAGACTTGTCAGGTTGTCCCCATGGAGAATTTTAATCAAAGAAGATTTTCTGACTAATCGAACGATATTGAAGCAATGGATAGGGTGAAATGTGAATTTACAGAGGGCATAAGGAACATAATAGGGCGTTTTATCAACTTTAACATCTTTATTTGGAACGCGCTTATATATATGAGATCCTAAACGATGATGTTAGTTGTATAAAGAATGCTAATTAATTCAAAATAGATTCAGAATCTAGTTTAAATTGTCATTTGCAATAACTTCACTATATTAACACCCATCAATCAAATCTTTATAATGAAATATTATCTAAATGAAACTAATTCTAGATTTTTGTTTTGAAAATGGAAAATAGTATGAGGGAAAGTTGTAGCTCAAACTAAAATATCAATATTGAATTTATGGGAGATAGATGTAAGGAGAACCGTCTCTGTGCTACAGAAAGTGTCCATCAAATCATTTACGTTAGGGAGGTGCTACTATAGCATGAGTTTAAAGAAAGATAATGATTTCTTTTTTTAAGTCCGCTTGGACAACTTTTCACTGAGAAAATTTTTCCCATTATGTATCTATTGTCTATCAAAGTTTTAAGATAATCGACACTTTATAATTACTTGCAAAAATTGTTTCAAATTGACAATAATCAATTAACATTCTGCGTTATCTCACAGTAGCTTTTCAAAGTTATATTTACAAAATTATTTTGGACTACGTGAATAGTTCAGATTTTGTATACGAATATTTAATTAACCAGCCTAGTCATTTGAAATATTCAATGTTCTTACACAGCATACTTCACTCTATCTAAAATAACTAGTTCATATGATATCTCTTCCGACAGAAGCGCCATTCTGGTCAAATTTTGAATTTTGATTTACCGTCTACAAGCGGATAGTTTTTAAGCTAAGCTCCCATATGAGATGGTCCTCCTTACCTTTACCCTCCATAATTGAATCCACAAGAATATTCTCGCAGTTTCACCATATCACCTCTTGGTTGCGTAGTTATTTAAGTAGAGATCAAGAGGTAAAAGAAGAATAATATATCTTGTTACCTCCTTAGAATCAGTTTTCCTCTAATCACTCTACATCACTGATAGTATTCCGATTATATTAATTTCCATCTTAAATGAGTTGCATTGACTAGTCTCCAGTATGTTTTATCAATTTACTAAATCATTATATCCCCAAAATTAAAAGGGGCTTGTCTGCTTGTCTGCAGTTTGATAATTTACTGTTTTTTCATTACCAAACAAGCCTTTCACATTTTTGTGATATGAAGATCTATTCAGCCAAATGACGAGTACACTGGAGTATTCTTATAATGAACCGAACCGTTACAAATGTCTGACTAGATGATTCCTATACCCTTATCTTACAACCCAACGTTTCGTTTCTCACATTTTAAATCCCATTTCAATAAATTCGGTAATCGTTTTTCTATACGTAATCAATAATTTAGGCAGCTTTATACCCGACACCTACTCGTATTTGTAGGGTTTCAATTACTTATTCCAGAAATAAAGGCTTTTTAAATTCACTTACTTCGACCTAGCTGTGTTTATTTATTTTTTCTCTGCATTAATAGCTAATCCAAGCTCTGGAGAACAGAAGAAAAAGATTCGATTAATCTGAAGCCAGAAAGGTATAGTTAAATTTAGGTTATGTTTAATTGTTGTTCATATGTTCACTTTTCCAAATGTGTTCCTCTTCATTTCACGTTCCATTATTTTCCTCAAGAATAGAGTATATTTATGGTCAGGATATGCTCAAAAGAGTCAGAACATCCATTTAAACGGTTTATATTTTATTTTATTCTTACAAAAAAAATTAAAATCGCAAACTTCCAGATTTTATTACATTTTTTTAATGTACTACATTTCAACTGACCCATCATTACACATATCAAGATGTGTAAGTTCAAATTTTTGGGATCAAAAGAAGCAAATATATATAATCAGTCGCAAAATTTTGAACAAATAAATACAATTAAGTGGATAGCTCTCCTATCCGCGAAAACAAAACTAGAAGTCAGCCTGTAATTTTAATATTATTCTTTCCTTTGCTGACCCACTAAGTGTTAGACCAAAACCGTTATATCCTTTTCTATTTTTCTTATGGCAATTTCACATGTATTGAGCAGATGGAACTATCAAACCGACTCGTTTTTTCTTTCGAGAATTTTCCAGACCATGAAATACGACACATAAATTTTCCTTCGATAACCAGAGCGAGTTACGACCTATTGGATAGTTTAAGTGCTAGGATGTTTAATTAACGTTAAGGGATGGAGTTTGTTAAAATCAAATATGTATTTGTCTTTCCAAATGCAATACAATTCTCGTAATACATAGCTGCACCAACCAGGAATCGCTAGAGGTGACTTCCGCTTTTACTAACTTGTAGATGAAATCCTTGTAATAATATTTAAATATTGATTGAACGTTTGTATTTTGCAGATATGGTTGTTTCAAATTTCATGTATTGATATGTAATAAATTACAATCAGCTCTAAAATTTTCACTCTTATTCTGTTTTGAAAAGAATCTAGCACAAATCATCGACTTAAGACGATTAATTCAAATAAAATGAAGGAATTCCTCAGAAATATAGGATAGGTTGTTTATTTCAAAGTTATCTGTTTTTCTTAACAGGAGTAGAAAAAAAGTTTATAGATTGTAATAAAGACAAACTATAAATTTCTGTTAGTATTTAAAATCTGAAATAAATCAGTCGATCCTCAGACCAGGGGCGACAATTTTTGAAACAAAATAAAATAGCAGTGGGACGAAACTTATTTGACAAGGAATAGAATATAATAAAAGTGGAAGAAAAATAATTTATGGTCAACCTCTGGTCAAGAAGTGGAAGGGAGTGAGATTTTGAGGGTGAAAACGGCTTAACGCTCTTTGCGGTGAATCTTCAAATCCTATGGAAAATGGATGTGAGTAATAAAAAATTTCGTAACTTGTGAAAAAGTTTCTTAATTTCACGCATGTATCATTTTTAACTGTTACATGTTACATTCCTGAAAATAGGTAATTAAGAAGTGAAATTTTAATAAATACTTACAAATTGTAATGATAAGAAACAAATTTTTGGATTCTGGTTTTTTGTTTTTCATTTATTATCTGAGTAAATTTACTGTGAAAACCATATTTTTCACACCATTGGAAAGCAGAGACTCCAATGAACAAAAATCGCACCGATGTTTTTAGCGATTTTTTTATACTGTACCATTTGCAAAGACTGTAGCTCTGGTCTACCCAAATCGTTCATTACGAATAAGGGTTCGATGTGAGGTTTGTTTGACATTAAGAAACTTAATGAGGAAATAAGTGAGTTGAAGTAAAGAATTGAAGACTGGAGGTACCAAGGGAGATCGAAAATGATTACCACAATAATAGAAGCTGCATCGAAAGTGTTGGATATAACTATGCAATTGAACGGTGCTACTGCTTAGATTGAACAGAGGTGAACGTTCAACAGAGTAGGACAACAGTGATGACAATTCCAGAACGAGTTTAAGTAAGTGATGAGAAATAACAGTTCCATGAAAGTTCATAGTTCTGGGATTAGAAATTAAAACCTCGTTTCTTGATGTACAAGATGGTACCGGATCTAGTATGTACAAAAGCTGTCTTATATAGAATTATATTACTTTAACAAATTTTCTGAGTAGATACTACTTATGGTGTACAGTTTTCCCAGAAAAACTGATTATAAGGAGCTCATTCTTCTGTTCCGTGGAACTCGGAGTTTATTCAAATGATTATGCACTTATCGAAAATTTAGAAATGTTTTCAATTCAATGAAATACGAAAGAGGAAATCGAATTGGTTATAAAAGCAGCCGACAAAAATAGAGAAAACAGATAATTCAGAAAACCTCAAAATTTTTAATAAAAAAGGGAACACAAATTTTATTCACTAATTATTCACGATTCAATCAGATAATACGAATTTTATTATGTAATTTTTAGCAGCTACAATTATATTTATTTTAAATAACGTTGAGTGAAAAAATTTTTCTATATTAGGTAGTTCTATAATAAGTACACCAAGTACTTCGAGATGCAATCAAACAGGCAATCAGATAAGTGCCACTCATATTAATATGGTATTGAAATTCTCCATTTCCATATTCCATGTCAATATTCCACATGATTATTTTTTGTTATGTTTTCATCAACAATCGATTATTATCAGACCTTGATTAATCTTATAAATATTTTTTGTACACATAATCTAAATAAAACTGGAGAAATATTCATGACCTGAAAAAAGTTACCGACGAAAAAGTTATGAGAATTATTTTATTTCTACACTCCATCCCTAATATGGCCTTACAAAATAATCTATTCACATATCAAATTGACCGACCAAAAAAAACTTGTGGTGTCTGGCTATTGGCTCTATGAATTATTATAGGCATTTACAATGTTGTTTGTTGTAGTATCAACTACTTTGATATTTCAATAAATTCCAAAATGAACTTTCTACATTCACATATTTGCATTAACTACCGGAATAAGTTTCGCATCCTACAGCTCTTAGATCCTATCCAGTCAAGAACCCCAATTAAGTGGATCGTTTGAAGGGTAACTCAATTTCTTAGATTGTCTAGCAGCCAGTAGTTCTGTGTTTTACAGAAATGGATATAACATGGATTATATCTTCCATAGTTGAAAATATTTTTAGCAAATTAATCATAATGAAGTTATCTTCAATTTAGAGTAATGAAAAAACATTTATTTGCGTTTTAAAGTTATTTCCTCTCTAAAAATAGAGGAGATGACTGTTTATTAACCAACTGGAAAGTTGAATTATCTCATATCTATCATTATGTTTATTCGAATTTAGTGGAAAATGTTTGTGGAAAAGACCGATGAATCTTGCTACAGAATCTACAAGAATAGTTGATGCTATAAATAAATGGTTCTTTTTATTGGTGTCATTTAAAGACTACGCAATAATTATTTCAATGAAATAAAACATAATAGGGTGATAAAAAATATAACGTTAAGCTAATCAAACTATGATCTCTGCCTTCTACCATCTTTAAACAACCTTTTTCCAATCTACTAGTGCATATTTCGATAGAACTACCATGAATTATGATAAAATTACTAGAAACCGAAATGTTAAACTGGATTTTCACTCCACTTTTTGAGTACCTTACTCAATAAAATAAAAATCTTTCCTTGTTCAAACAAGAGCGAGGTGATGTACATCGATTGCACAAAACTGAGAATATTTATCTCAATTTATGGCAATATCTGTATCAAAATAATGCAGTTTAAGAAAAATGACAAGAAGAAAATAATGAATAGAAGAAACTGTATTTAACCATAATGTATTGAGAAGAATTTTTTAATATAACCTTATCGCTATAAAACCTCAAATATTGAGTTGACCAATACCAAAATCCATTATACAACTTACACAGCTATTTATATATAAGTTATAATATTTTTTTCAATCTTCCGTTAAGAAAAGCAGCTTTTTATGCTATGAAATCGTTTAACTTCTGAATATCCCCGAAGAAAAATGTCATCGGAGGAAAAACCTTAAATTTTGGAATTATTTCTGAAATCAACTCTCCTCAAATTTAACAGTAAGTGATAGAACTATAGAAATATCTTGCTTGTAATGATATTCTCGTTTTATGTATATTAAATTGACACGTTAGGTTTCCTCGTCACATCTAAACTTCTATTTTCAACAGCTATATTTAGAAATTTTGGTTGATTTAGAATAAATATTTGGCTCCTGGAAAGTTTTTCCTAAGTCTCAACAAAAATCTGCATTACTTGACTCCCGTTTTCCTTGATAGCGCTATTCTATCAAGGAAATATCTGATGGAGCCTCTCGCCTTGTTCGTCAATCACAGCACCCAAGTGTACCGAAAGGAAATTCAGAAAGTCCGGCATAAGTATTTTTAAGAGTTCGAAGCTTTATATGACATTATAAATTAGTTTATCTTTTCGATTTACTTTTTCTTTTGGACAATCTTACAAAAAATTTCCAGGCGAGTTTTACCTGATCACTTAGTTTTCCTTCAAAACTATTAACCTTTATCATTTGCGATATTTGTGAACTTACAAATATTCCCTTTTAAATTTTTGTCCCTTAGTTTGGGAACATCTCTTCCAAATATACAAATCCACTGCATTTTAAGACACAGTTGTAGAGCCCAGGATTCATTTTGGTTCCTCACAGAAAATCCGAAATAGTTTGAATAGCGCTGTTCAATTGATGATGTGAAATTTGTATCCTTTTCTAACGCATGAGGACTTCTGAAACGATCTCAAGGTTTCTGGAAAAGTCTAGAAAGCTCTAATAGGTGTTAACTATTATAATCGATTTAGAATGTTCTAACAAGCTCTAAAAATTTATGGAATGATATGGAAAGCTCCAAAATGGATACAATTTATCATAATCGATTTAAAATGTTCAAAAAAGTTCCCAAATGATCTAGAAAATTACAAAATGAGTGCAATTTATTATGATCGATTTAAAATGTACGATAAAGTTCTATAAATTTCTATAATGATTCAGATAATTCTAAAATCAGTACAATCTACTATAAGCTATTTAAAATGTTCTAGAGAGCTCAAGAAATTTTTGGATAGATTTAGAAAGTTCCAAAATATATGCAAATGTTATTGGTATAAAAGAACCAAATTGGAGTGATGTACATCTAAATATTCTAGAAGGCTCTGGTAGTAAAAATTGGGATATAAACCATGTAAATAGTGTGTGATTCTATTCATATTTAGAATAATATGTATCATTGAGACACTTATGAGCGAGTTGCTCATAATATTTACTCTTAAAAAATAATCCCTAATAAGTTTGATCTGCGCCACCCGAAAACACGACCGTGTAGATAGAGGGTGACTTCCGGTACAAAACACAACTCCAACAGTACTTTAAGTATCCTGGAAATCCGTTGAGAAATACTTTACTACCACCCGATTGTGTCGAAGCATTGTCGACCCATTAGTTGGTAGCTTATCGGACGAAAGATAAGCATATTACGGTCCTGATAAACGCCCTATTGATTACTTTATCTTTTAATTAAGCCGCGCGATAGAGACCCTGTCGAAGTCATTATGTGATGCGGATCGTCGGTGTCCTGTATCCTATTTTATAGGTGAACTATGAAATGTATAGGGCCATTCATCTGATAAACAAAATCTCATTTAAAAAGAACTATGCTATAATTATTACTTCATACATATCTTTCTCAATGAATGATTATATTAATAGAAATGCGGACTATTTGGAAAAAAATAATGGTGATTGGTTATTGATTATTTAGTTTCGAAAAGAATATTACGTAAATAAAGTCTGTCATAAAACTTATATGGACATATGGTATTAAGCTGTGGGAGTTCAATTTAAGAACATAAGTATTATATAGAGATCCTAAATGGAAAATATTGAACATAGGATCATTTTAAATATCAAAAAACTATAGGAACTCACCCAAATCTAGAACTAGAGGAATTGTTAAGACCAAAAAAACACAAGACTAGAAAAATCACCAATACTTTTAGTACAAGTTATTAGAGGTTACATCAATGAATGTAAACCTCATCAATACATTATAGATGTGATATTATCTAACACTCGTGAGCAGATAAACTCAATAAATGTAAATGAATATTCCCAAATTTTTCTTAGGTTCCAAAAAAATCGCAAATATCTCGATTCAAATGTTTATTTTTAAATATTTGGGCCTGCTTCATGAAAATCCAATTTTTAACATGATGAAAATCAAGTATGCTTCGGACATTTTCTAAAAAAAACTATTTCTCTGTAGAGTAAAATGTGTTCTATGTGGCTACAACGCAAAACAGTTGTTTAGAATCAACAAATATATGCCCACACGGCAAATTTCGAGATCAGTTGTCAAGTATCATTTTCAATTTTTATCATAATAAAAAATTATACTTGGAAATCCCGGATTAAATATTAAGCTCCCAAGAAAGCTCCTTGCATATGATATCAAACTGCGTGATCCTGCTTTTTAGTATTTCTCTATAAATAGGAATGTGTTGTTGATAAACTACATGTTTTATTCCTTCCCATAAAAAGTAACAAATTTTTTAAATCTGTGGACAGATTTAGCCAATCCGTGAAGTATAAACAGGGCAGCCGGCATGTTGAAAAAAATTACTCGAATATTTAGAGGAAAGTCATAGATAAATATTCGCAGAATCTGTAAGTAATAGGCTAATCTAACGTTCCTTTAATAAAGAATGGTTCGATAATTCGTGTGATTTAACTTTTTTCACATACTACAATTTTGTTTTAATTACGTAATGGAGATAGCCTATTTCTCTAATATGGCTAATTTTAGGAAGATGGAACACCATTTGTGGTATAAGAACTTCCGTCAGAGAGAAATTTTCGTTTATAAAAATGTCTGCCCCTCAAAATTTGTTTCTCTAATGAAAAACAGAATTGCAATCTTCTTACTGCGTTCGTTCTTTACAAAGTGCGATAAATTTTGACTTTGCCTGGATAAATTTTTTTTAAAGATGTTTGACTAATTCAAAGTAAATTAAGTATGTGCTCCAATCTCATTATCACCTTTCTATATTTCTTATAATAAATTCTTCCTATTGAAAGATATCTCTTCATAAAACTCGGAGCAGGCTTTATGTTCATCGCAGTGTTTGGATACCTGCAGACCAGTATGACATAATTTGGAGAAAAAAAATGTTGAATCAACGTATATCTTGCCAACCAAGATTAAATATGAGGAGAATATTGGGTGAATGAAGACTTTTCATCTTTTGTTTTGTGCTATGAAGCTGTATAGTTTACATAGCTGTGTAAAAATGTAATAATTACAAATCTAAATTGTGACTTTTAAATATTCGCACTTTAAGCTTTCCCAACTTGTTTTCTAATTTACAAATTTCAATTAATTTCTAGTGTGAGCTCTTACACATCAGTTCAAACAAAACATCGAATTGATGGGTTATCCACCTTACAGTCTCAATTGGGCACCCAGTATTATTGTATTACTACAAATATATGGGCAATGTTTTCGTTTATTTTCATATTGTTTATAAATCTTTTACACTTCTCTTTTATATTGGAAGGAAGAATCAAGAAGTTTGCTAATTAACCGCTCTACGATAAATCTTATAAATATCTGCCGACAGTGAAGGCTTAATTAACGTCATTCCCAGGATATCATCCTGTAAACATTGGTGACCTGCAAATTTTATGTCTCCCTCCCTCTCTCTCCCCTTTTTGATTTACACAAAATTTATGGATCGTTGGGGAATTATAAAAGCTTGATTTGGATGATATTGTCTAATATACACAATACAAATGTTCATAGCATAATATACTAACGGTAAAAACCATATTTAAAATAGTTGGTGACGTTCCAAAGAGACCTCCTAAAAATATTCCCTATGATATGAATATAGAATGAATCGAAAACACGACATATCGCATTTTAAATGTGAATGTTGGCGGAATGTAGTTTTTATCGTAACTGTAATTGATAAAATATAATGGATAGAAAAAAACAAACAAAAATGAAATATTCCTGAAATCTGAAATTGAGACTTCGATATAAATAGTAGAGCAACCAACTGAAATTATTCTGGTCGAAAATTGAACACATTCAATAATCACTGAGAGATGTTTTAAAGCTTTTTCTCATCTAGAATGTAAATATTTTCAGCTTTACATTCGAATTTCTATGTCTACTAAAGTTGATATTTTCAAATAGATTTACGTATGATTAATTTTATCCCATATGAAAAAAAAAAAATAGAAATAATTCAGTTTTATGTCTTTTAATTATTTTCCAGTCAATGTGAATTTTCCAAATATTCAGTTTCAAGAATTTAGATCCTTCTCGAGCTTTACTCTTATTATGAATTCAATATATTTAGGAGCAGTTGTGGTAACATTTACTGTTTCTACAGCACACTTGACGCTAATATATTTTTTCTTCTATTTTTTTCTAATGTTCAGGCAATTTCCTTAGATAATCACTTTTGGCCGGTTATCGTCTCGATGTCTTTAAATCAGTTGGTGTGCATTACAAGACCAAGATGGACGACAACTGGGCATTTTTCTCTCTGATCTTCTGCAGTTAGAGTCGTATGCAACCTCTAACATCATTAGTGTACGTCGCATGGGTATTTATTAATAGTTTTGTCAATATTTTTCGTGAAAAAAAGATAATATTATCAAGAAACAACGTATAAATTACTTTTAATTCTCAAAAAGCGAGCTTTAGCTGTTCTTAATATCTCTTTTAAACAAAAGGTTCTGCCTAACCCCATTTCACACATACGAGTATCCATACAAATAGACCTTTCAAGAAATTAGTTCAAATAAAAGCGTGAACAAATCGTCTGCTATGATAAAAACTTATATAAAAACAAACATCAAACGAATTCCGGGTACATCAAACGTATATAACTCGTGTTGCGCCTTCACTGAATTTGAGAATTACAATACAACCGGACAAGACCGGCCATATCGCGAAATCGTTCGTAACATTACAAAAGTCAACAAAAGCCCGATTTCCCGTGTTGTCATTTTTACAACAGGCCTTCATAGATTAAGGTCAATTAAATACTTAACCTCTTTGGGTTAATTGAAAAATCCAGACATTAAAGGCGAGTTGTAAATGGAAATTACGTTCTCAGATTGAGAACAAGATTTTTAAAATAAAATTGATTGGAGAGAAAAAAATTGTAGATTGGTAAGTATTTAGCAAGGCATGGTCGAGCTGATTGGCAATTCCTGTGTTTGTCTCAAAGCACTTTCAAAATAATTCCAATGCAATTAATTCTGACATATCAAAGCTATCCAAAAGTGATAAATATGATTAATTTTCCTTCATGCTGTTCATAACTTTCAATTAGCTGAAAATTGATTGGAGAATGTTATAATTTCATCAATGCTGCTTATTAGACCCTTCAATTAGATAATTGGCAAGAAAAAACGAGTTGTAGAAATGTCAATTACCTTCTATAGTAGTTTCAGATTATATGTGGATTTTGTTATACAATGTGAGTCTGTAATATTGAATAAAGTCGATAGTTGATAACAAAATTTGATGATGTTGGAATAAACTAGTCGTCAGTATCACATAAATTGCATCTTTAGAAATTTCCAGTTTTGAGAACAAATGATGGATAAATTAGACACGAAGGTCTTTGTAGTAGAAAATCTTTTGTTTACAGGAAATGAATATTGGGGTGGAGAAGAATCCACACTGGATGATGGAAGGCCATACCTGATGCTCAGAAAAAGTGAATTGGATTGTAGAAAATCAATTTGCAGGATCAACAAACTTATACGAACCTCTCAAACGATATTTGGAATTCGTTTAACAAGAATTCTGTAATTTAGTTTGAAATGAAAATAGAGGCTACTATAATTTTTAAGAAAAAAATGATATTTGAAAGATGAAGTGCATTTACAAAACATTGTTTTCTGGGAAAATAATACCCTCTCCTAATAAACAGTCTAGTATTAAGTGTTAATGCATCTAAATATTTTTTATTTTGGTTCTATTCTGTTTGAAATTACTTCACTAAATTGAAATCTAAAACACTAAAAAACAAAAAAAGTATATATCAAGTGCCTTGTACTAATTGTGACGCTGTCTACCTAGGGCAAACATCTCAGTATTTATAAAATAGACTAAGAAGTCATTAATACCATAAAAAATATAGAACTGCATTAACGAACCATGAGATATCAAAAAAATATAAATTCAATTATGAAGATTCAAAAATTCTAGAAACGGAATCTTATGCACGAAAAAAGTGAATTTTTAGAAATATTTCACATTAATAAGAACGAAAAAGCTATAAATGATAAAAAAGATCTAAGTAATTTAAGTGGAATTTAAAGCTCTATCTTGTAAATTCTAATAAATTTAATATATTTGAGATGTGGAAACCAAGGAAAAATTAATTTTTCTTATTGGAACAAAGTTCTTAGTTGATTTTATTCTTATTTTGATATTCATTATGATGGTGATCTATAGATCAATATAAATAAAGTTAATTGTCAGTGTCAATATCATATTTTGATAAAGACTTAAAGAAAAGTCGAAACTTTTATCTTTCTTTTAAAAATTATCAAAAAAGAACTAACTTTTAAACAGAAGAGACCTGAAATCAAGAACATTTAGATGCATTAATATATCAAAAGGTCTAAGACATAAGAAATTGAAGTAATAAAAGTTTTACTATTGTATAGAATGATGAAAAAAATGTAATTCCCACCAAATGAGGAACTCCTACACAAACACTGTTCTGACAACAGAATATGCGCAAAGCTATTGCACATTTGAAAAAACTAATTTAGCTAATATTTGGTAGAAAATATTAATCATAAACATCGTAGAAAATAGAAATATCTACTACACTCAGTACAATATAAACAAGTTTATTTTAAATCTATTTTTATTATTCACTAACTACATAAATAAATTCTCGCTTGCCTACATACAACCTGCTATCTTATCATTATTACAGATAAGCAGAAGTTCAATCAGGTGACAACAATAGCACTAGTCAGTTCTACTTTCCTTCCATTTCGTGTATTTAGTTAATAATTTTAGTTTTGCGTTTTAATTTGAACGATTTTTTTTTCAAAATGACCAAAACACGCGAGCTAAAACTAGGTATGCGTTGTGTGAAATATATGATTTTCGTAGCTAATTTCATGTTTATGGTGAGTGTATAATTATTTTATAAACACGTAGCATCTGTTATGTTGATAAAGATTTATTGAAGTTTCATCATAAAAGTATAAATAAATTTTTGCGGGTTTATCATCTATAAACTAGAACAATAACTAACATTGTTTAATTATTTGAAAATTTTAGCGAGACAGAAATTACACAATTTATTCATCATAAAATGGCTACTTTATTGCCAAAAATATATAAATTGATATGCAAATATCTTTAGATATGATGAGAACAATGATCAATAGGATGATTAATTGAGATTGAACAGCAATAAGTGATCCTAATTTTAACACGTCTACAAAATATAATAAATAATGTAATATCGACAATTCATCTTTAATCCGGCAAATTATTTTTTTTTTACTTCGAGCCAATTCATATCATAATTCTTCTGAATCTCCTTATCCTTATCAGAAACATACCGTTTTTGAAAAAGTTATTGAAAACGATACATAAATTAGTCACGGAAATGATGAAGGTAATAATGGTTGAAACTTTCTCAATATTTTCCCTGCAAAAGAATATTTCCTATGTCAAGGACAAACCTACTAAATCATTTTCCTCATATGATTAATATCCTCGTTCCAAACACAAAAAAATTGACAAACATCTCTCTCTATCAATAAAAAATATCTTGATACAGTTGAATCAATATTATCTATGTTTTCGAAGAGGCATTGGTAGATAGCAGGTGCTGCCAAATTTTCATTCCTTAAGGGCGACTGATGCAGCAAGTTTTTCAAAACTTGAATATGTTGATTCAAAAAGATATTGCAATTTGCAACAATTTTCCAAATATTCAGATTTTCTTCTCTTCTTAACGTTTAACGGAAACTTCAGATTGATTTACATTTATATTTATTATTTTATCCTCTGCCAAAATTCACTCACCCACTTAATTTTCTTTTAAATTCTTCAATAAGCAATGTATCCATATCGGCATATAAAATTAAAAGTGAAATTCTTCTAGTTTCAACCATTTTTCAAGTCTGTGAACAGAAAATAATCAGAGAGAGAGCTAAATCTGGCGAATAGGGTGTATAAGGTAGCAATTCAAAACCTTAATTCATTAATTTTTGCCATTGCAATAAGGGATGTGTGAGCTGGTTCATTGTCTTCTTAGCCAAATGCGACCGTTTTTACATGATTATTTCTCCCAAACGTTGCAATTAGTTGATAAATTTTCCTTTTCCAAGATTTTATTTTTGTTATCATCTCAAGGAAATCACATTTGGATTTTTGCACAGTCATACCTCATTTTAATGATTATTCGTAATTTGTGCGTTATCTTTCTTTAATATATTTTGTTCAATTATCATTAATTTCTAACAAAACATCTTAAAGATAATCTTTTTTCCACCAAATCATTTGTTAATTTTAAGTTATCGGAGGGAGTAAGATCAGGTGAGTATGTTGAATGGACCGAGTGGTAACGGTTAATTTTTCTTCAGCGTATTGTCATGATAGAGCAAAGTCTTTTCTTTCTTGAGTTTGTCATGAAAATGTGTCAGCAAATCAGCATGGTCATCTTTTTGATATTAGCTATTTATCGTATTTATCGTACTGCTCTTTTCTAAATATTCAAAAAAAATGAAATCTAGAATTTCGAAACACGGTTATAACTTTCTTAGGAGCAGGTCTTTTATATCAAAACCATTGTTTTGACAGTCTTTTTGTTTACGCGGAGTTTAAAATTCCTCTACAGAAACATGCACTTGGAATACGTTTTATAATATCCAAACCAACGTTTGAGTTTTTTATGCGCTGGAGCTTCATATTATCATTAACCAATCGCGACACCAATTTTAAGGAGAATTTTCCTCACGCACTTTTATTCGATAATAGCTGAGTACAAGAGCAAGTATTTCACAAATAATTCCTGGAGTACGTGAATGACGATCCTAAACGTTAATCGTGTTCACACGACCCCTTTTTAAAGCAGAGAACAATAACAACAAATCTTTTAATGGTACGAAGAACGAAAGAAGATAATATTTTCGTAACTTTTTCTCGGTTTTTTTTATTATTTACCACATAAAATGCGAGGGTTGTTGAAGCCTAACAAAGATGCAAGACATTTTTTCCATAATCGAGGATATCTTACGCTTGCAAACTTTAGAAAGTCTCTTCCCTTTGTCTCTTTCTCCAACTCATCTTAATTTGATGGTCTTCCAGAACCATTAAGTGAAATTTTCTTCAATACAAGCTGATACGGCTTTGTTTGAGTTCAGCTGCCCAAAGTTGTAAATGATGGTCACAATAAACAGACTATAGCTCCTCTTTCATTAATGACAGCTCGATACTCATTTTTTCCTTCTCAGAACAATATTCACAACGACTCACTCATACGATTGTTGAACAGAAATTTTTCATTCAAAATAGCTGAAACTTAAGTCAGAACGCAACCTCAATTTCCCAACTTATATAGATAAGACTTTTCAGACAACCCTTGTAAAACAGTTGGTCAAAACTAAACATGTGGTTACTCTTTCGACAGACGGAAAGAGAAACATAGAAAAATATAGAGTATATTAATGTCGTAATTCCCAAAATATATTCTTCGATACAATCAATGGACGTTTAATTATTGTTACAAAGTAATTCATTACAATTTGTCAGTGTTTATGCACAGTTTCCTATTTTACGGATGATGCTGTTGGTCAATTATATTCTTAATTGAATCGTACAAATTATTCAGTGCGTATTGATGAGTTTATCGATGTACTGGTGTTTAGCAGCACACATTAAGTTTAAATGAATAGGCTCTGGATATAGTGGACTGATCAATAATGTTGGATAAACGTATCGGTTTGAGTTTAGTTCAGTAAATTGTTTCATTCCGTTTATTGACAGTTTCAACACAGTAGTATTGATAAATTTATACGATTTATTATTTTTCTAGCATGCTTATGAAATAGAAATAATAGAGATTTGATAGTTCTATTTCCACTTCTAGTACCACTACTAAGTTATTTTATATGAGAGTTGCTACTTAAGTTTTAAGATGGCAACACTGATGTGAATATGTAAACTTTGACATTGACATTATAAAAGTGGCAAACGAAAGTTATTTGAGTTGTTTATAGATACTTATAGCATTCATTTTGATCTTGGGACTAAATCGCGAGCATTCTATTGCGACGATTTTTTACTTTTGACGTAGATTAAACCAATAGAATTGTGCCGATCAATTCGCTCGACTTTTGGTGGTGAAGCATCATATCGAACCACCGTGTTTCGCTGGTTTTCTGAACTTAATCGTGCTCGTCGCTCTCTACATAATGTATTTCGTGAAAATCGTCCAAAATCCGCTGTTGTGTAAGAAAACATCGGCACGCCAGATCTTCATGGGACATACCTTAAGATGGAGGCATACCTGGGAATTTAATATTCCATGAATATTTGGCTGTTAAAAATATTTGTTCACGTTGGATTCGTGTTTATTGGTACAAAGAAATGCTGTGCTTTGAAGGACGTCTATAAGATCGTGACAGGCGATGGGTCATCGATCTCTGCATGTGAACTCGATACTAAACAATTATCTACGAGCACGAAGCACTACAAAGCGAATGGTTACCTGTTTAATGGAATATCTGAATCTGGCATGACAGGTTAATTCTGAATGATACACCAGCATTCGTTTGTCAGAAGTATTCAAAAAAATTAATCGCAGATGACGAATCATCCTCTACCACGACAATACGAGCTCTAACAACATTTCAGTTCAAACAAAAACGTTTTTTATCAGTCCTAATTTCGAATTGATTGGTCATCCACTGTACACCCAATGATTTCTCCTTATTCCCATAGATCAAAAATAAATTACGAGGTTAACGTTTTTCTAGACCTGAAGAAGCGGTTGATACATTTAGATCACATATTTTGATAAACAATAAAATCACATACAATTATAAATATTATTTTTTATTTGACTCATAACTTAAGTAGCAGCCCCAGTGGACTGAAAGAAATCGCTATGTTGTGTGATTACCTTTCAACTGATTTTTTCACTCGACCACACTTTGTTTTTTGAAACAAAGGACGAGACTGATGCAGGACAGCAAAGACTTTTTTTGGGAATTTTGTTAAACATTCCCCCCAATACAAATCGACGTGTTTTTTTCAAATTTCAAGTGGTTTATGAATATATGCGAGTTGGGATGTCACCGAGTATACGTGGCTTCGAGAATTAGAAATTTGGTATTGTTAAATTTGATTGTTCTTTACTTCATGTGATTACTAGTACCTCTCACTAAATTAAGCGATAAATATGTAGAATTTGCTTAATGATAATTGATTTTTCTGTTGAGGAAAAGTAATGAATCACTAGAATAGGCTTCTACTGTTTACGTAGATACTATAAAGTTGAAAAGAATTATAATGCAATTGATATTACAAAAAGTGAGACAATGGGGAAAGATGCCGAAGATTCAGTTATAGTGTTAGTATTGGTTGAATTGTTAGTAGCTGCTATTGATACAGAGATCAGGATATATGATCAAACAAAAGAGAGTACACAATTTGGCGAAGGATCAGTAGAGATACAACTGAAAAAAATACTACGATTCATGAAATATTCAATACAAAATACCATTAAAGTTTTCTCTGGACAAATGACTCCAGAAATGGAGAAGGCGAAGAAAGTGTTAGAGAGAAGAAGAGATGATTGATCCCACGGTATATTCTCTCAAAGAAATAGCAGAATTAGAGGAATAGAGTTAAACATTCCATTTTAAATTGTAAATGTATCAAAATGATCTATAAAAAGGGAATTTATGGCAGGGTGGTTAGGTAGTTAACCAAATTTCCAGATTGTGGAGAATTAAGTGAACCACGAATTTAGATCGAGGTTACTAGTACCCACCTAACCTAGATAACATTATGAATTCGGATATTGTCATATTTTTTGTTCTAAATATTTCAACTCTGGAAGAAACGTGCTATAATTTTTGGAAAAAATTCCAAACAGTTTCCATAACTTCTATCATATACAATAACTCAAATTTCTTCAATGCTTATTGTTTAAAATATTTTTTTACATGAAATGAAATTTTGGTATGCATCAAAATATTGTGGTCCCGACTGAAATTAGGATGTATACCTAAATTTTTTCCTTTAAAAAACACATCATTTATCAAAATTTACTTAAAATTAAGATTATTCATTCAAGACAAAGATACATGTATTTTAGGTAAGTTATTTAGAGCTGATACTGCATCTTGCCGAAAATAAGGATCGATAAATTCTTAGGTTCACACTTATTCCTTGAAAATGCTTACTTACAGATGGTAACATTCTTCTACTTGAAGTTAACTCTAAATAATGTCCTTTTTTAAAATTCCTACTTCAAATAAATGTTTGAGACTGAGAATCTCTCTCCAAATTTCTACGTTCATATTCATTTGCTAATGATGCTTTTGGAAAATTAAGTATATATTGCACTATAACAGATTTCAACTGTTTTATAATTGCAGCTGAATTTTGATAATCTTCTTTTTTATAAAGCTACCATCAGGTAAAGGTTTGATCTGTCGTGTTGAATTTTTCAGTTTAGTTGCTTCATTGATCCAGAAGGATTGGGAATCACGAAAGAAATCTAGTTGTGAACAAGTGAACAAAATAAATATCCAAAATTATAATCCAGGCTATGTATTCTGTATTGAACAATCGAATTGAAACCGCACTCTAACTTCGAAAGATTGTTTCAATGTTTATATATCTTTAAATATTTGTGAGGAATCTTTTTAAATTAAATCTCAGAAGGATACATTTTTGAATACTTATACCAATTTCACAGTAAAGAGAGGGAAAGTTATCATATACAGGTAGATGTGATATTTAATTTTTTCTAATTTTGTATTTATTGTCACAGTTAATTGGTTTTCTGCTGATATCTATTGGTTACACTATCAAAGCTATCTACAATGATTTTGATGCCTTCCTAAGTAGCCACAATTACAAAGCATCCGATTTAACCGTAGCAGTAGGAATAATAATCCTCATAGTAGCTTTATTCGGATGTATTGGAGCTTTGAAAGGAAGCGTTTGCCTCGTTAACTTGGTGAGTATTCAGAATAAGCTTTATTTTTGTTCTCCAAAATAAAAAACATAATAATCTCTATCACAACGATTCGATTTTCTAGAAACTAACGATAAGCGATCTGTTCATCATTTATCTTAATCTACGTTTTAACGTATTGTAGATATCAAAAAAGTTGTTATGTACTGACTCTCTATCAATTCTACTTATCAAATTAAATTTCAAAGTTAATGCAATATTTACAAATAGAAACTGAATGATTAATATTTATTCATTATATTTTAATCTATTCCTAGAATATTTTCTATTAACTAGTTTTAAGAAAGAAATTACATAGATTCATTTAATTTGTACATCAAAAGCACATACAAATAATAATTTCGACTTCAGAGAATTGTAAATTGTTCTTATCTAACATAGAATTCTTGTTTAAAGTAGAACCGTTTCGTTTGATCTGTTTGCAAATTATAACCTCCTGAGAGGCTCATATCATGTGAATAATTATTATTGAGCTTTTATTCATTGAAATTTCTAGTTTTAATATATTTATTGTGAAAAAAAATTAGATGTGGAACTTATCTGAAAAAAGCTCTTTGACTGCAGCCATCGAAGTTTCATTGCCATCTTTGAGATTAGTAGTTCAAGGCGTATATTATATATAGCATATCACATAAGAATTAACAAATCTAACCCGAAAAATTCTGCTACGTTTTAAAATACCTGACAAATGGCGAACCAAAACAACTATACTCATATTTGAGATAGAAAGTGAAAAGATAGGGCTAACTACTGGGAGCTGAATTTTTATGGGTACTGCATGGAAACTAGTTACAAAAATTATTACCTACGAAATAAAAACAACAGTAGAAGACAAGCAGCAAGGATTCAGTATAGATGCAATATTCACCCTACGAAATCTAGTTGAGAAATCCATAGAATATAACATACCAACATTCTTATGCTGCATTGGCCTCACAAAAGTCTTTGACCGACAAGCAGACCGACAAGCAGACTCTCTTAGTTCGATGTTTTTCAACATAATAATGAATGAGATCATAAAAAGCTGACGAAAACGTCATGATCTTCTTCTTATTCAACGTCTTATAGGCCATATGCATGTAGTTTCCAGCTTGTCATCCTTGAGATGTTTAGGTCCATGAATCTATCCATCTTTTTGGAGGTCTCCGCAAAGGTCGTTGTGTCCCTGGTTTACCATCTTGTGTAATCTTTGCTAATCTTTCTTTGGCCATCCTGTCCACGTGTTCGTTCCAAGCTCTTCTACGTTTACGTCCCCATCTGACTATGTGTTCCACCTTACATTCGTGTCCGTTTCTCTTTCTGTCTCTTAGTATGTATCCGCATATGTTTCTGAGTATTTTCATTTCTGTTGTTCGAATTATGTTTTTAGATCTTTTGTTGTCCGCTCTTGCTTCTATAGCTTATGTCAATATGGGTCTAACGCAGGTCTAACAGTCTAACTTTTGCCCTTTTGTCCAGATAATGTCCCCGCTGGCCACCATAAGTGCCAAAAATAAAGATTATCTTGAAAAATTATTGAATATTAAATTTAATCTCACAGCAAAAAATTCAATATGAGTATCTCGACTGGAAAAACCGTATCCATGACAGCATCATCCAATGAGCCCATTAGATGCAAATTAGAACTAGAGAGTCAAATAATACAACAAGAATTTACATAATCAGTTTTGGGACGTAGGTAAAAGAACAAATAAGGTCGCGAGATGTCTTCAGAAAGTAATTTAAGAGAAGAATCAAAGGCATGAATTTACAAAACGACAATCAGACCTATAATGACCTATAAATCAAAAACAAGACAAGAAACATTGAAAACGAAACTCTTGGAAACCACAGTGTATAACGGGAAAAATACTATTAGACCGAGATAAAAGCGAAAACATCAGAAGATTGCGTGACGTAGATAATGGGTATCATAGGGCAAAAACAATGCAATCAACATATAAGTCGAATTACAGAAGGTGTACTGATGAAGATATCAAGGGAGAAATCTTTAATTGGAGCACGCAGTCGACCACGAAAGTGACAATGAAGAAGGAACAAGCGTTAGACCTACTATGGAAGGGAGAGGAGAAAGAAGATATTCATTATTAATGCTTCTGGTAGATGGTGATGGAAATACATCGAATCGATCTGAAATACACCAAGCTATATTCCTGTAATAAAAATTAGTGGAGATAAGGCAGGTATATGAGGAGAAGATCTGTATACCGAGAATGTAAGTAATGTGAACCATTTGATTGAGCAGAGTCAGTTAACTCAGTTAAAATTATTTATAAACATTTATTGAATTTCTGACGACAATTTCTTAAGCTTTGTGAGTCTATGTTAGAAGTGGCTGTAATCATAGAAATGAATTGTTTGTATAAAAAAGAAATACGCGTTTTTTTACTGTGATATAATGATTGATAACTATTATCCGAATTAATAACTAATATTTGCTCATTATTGCTTTGTTTTATATAAGAAAGAGAGACGTTCACAGCTTATATTCTCAGGTATCGCCAATACAAGTATAAATTCAGCCCTAGCAACACCGTTTATGTCAATACAGACATAACCCTCTTTTGAAGCCGCCTAAATCACCTCCAAGCCCGTTATATGATCGTACCATCGAATCAAATAACTCACTCGCCCTACACACTCTTCGTCGATCGCCGGTGTTGCAGGTTTTCTATAGTTTCACTGAAACCTGTTGAAACGGTTCCCCAGCCAAATGAACGAAGATGGGGAATAACGTAGCCGCAGCTGTAAAAATAAAAAAAAACCCAAACCGAAAAGAACCGATTTTACTTGCAAGCTCCCTTTTCGTTTTCTACTGGCCAAAAATCCCAAATCTTTTCCTTTTCCAGAAAAGTTTGCAAACACAACCCCACGCAACCACCAACACTCCAGCCCTGCAGAGGAGCAATTCCCATATCAGGGCCCACTCCAACAAATCCTCCTCCTATAAAAATTTTCCTTATCCTACAAAATTCTATCCAACGAATCTCTTTCTTTCTGTCACAGCTTATAATAGCATTGTAATACACGCCAAAAATAGTTAGATGTACTATTACCATAAGTCTTGTCATGTAGTTATAAAGGTACATCTTTTCAAAAGCGTGAATAAATTTGTTCAGTTGATTCCCAAATTAATCACTATTAACTGAAATTTAAATTTAATTTTCCGAAGCGCTACTAGTATCAGATAAAAATAAGTCTAAAACTTATTTATTTGTTTGATCAGTCCCAAATAAAAAGCGGTGGTTATTGAGAAAATAACTAATAAAATGGTTTTATTATTAATTATCAGGCAATTGAATACTCACCTTATCATTAAATTTTATTATATTACGTTAAACAACAATAAAAAGGCATTTGGAGAGTGTACTTATATAGATTTAATCGTAGCTCATAGGCGTAGAAATTAGGAAGCTCAAGCAGATTTTCATTCGTGAATTTATTTCATCGCAAGCGAGGGGATGCAAAAGTAATAGAAGAAAAATTTGATTCGTTTTGTATTCGTTTCAATCAAATGACTCAACAGGTAACAGTCGAAAATATTAGTTTTAAATCGGAATGAATTCCCGATTTTTCCCGAGGAAATCAGAAAACAAATTGCTTATCATTTCTGAGTTTGTGACAAATTGTCACTGTGTGCTGTGCTAGCTCTCGCAACATTCTAATTCCCTCAACCCCCCTATTTTCATGAAAAAAATTATTTTGAGGATAGTTTAGCAAATTTAGAAGAAATCCCATCCCAACAACTGTAAGTCAAAGCTCTGCTTCCGTACTAGTTATAATAAACGATGTGTATTTGATGACAAAAATGCAATTTTTTCTACCACATTTGGTTAACTCACAAGTCGATAATTTCTTTCGTGATGATTCGTTCCCGGCCGCTGAATAATGGGACACAAACAAATCGGGGCCTTTATCGACAACATTTCTTTACCTTATATGAAAAATTATTGACCCTGAGTAGATTTCGTGGGGTGCGAGGAGCCCACGTGCTTCGAGCGCACAATCGAATTTAGAAAACAATTCGTACAGCTAGCACTTACTAACTGTGTCGAATCCGAAAGATTGAAAGTCATAGAGATGGGCATACGAACTCTGGAATAATTATTATCATTAAAACAAAACGAAAAACCATCTGCAAAATTTTCCAAAATGAGCAAATGTTCAATATTATATAAAATATTGAACAAAAATTCATAGAAAAACTTTTTCTTTAGTTGGGTTAGGTTTCCTTTTTATTTACGGTAATAAACATTTCAAGCTGAATACAGGAATTGAAGATATCGTTTTTATAAGTATAAATGTGCGCTCGATGCAGCCTCCTATATAATTTGTGCGCTCGAACCACCGTGCCCTCGACTCAAGTGCGCTCGATGTACGCATTCGTAGATTTTTCTACCATCACTGCACATAAATTTCGTATTTGTGAAATAATTTGTGACCCCGTTTTATCAAAGGAATGCGCCTGCTGCAGGTATCTTTTAGAAAAATTTACCCGCGCTACCACAGAAAAAACCAAGGCAAAAAGAAGGTCTCTTCATTTTGATGGAAGACTCATATTTTAAGAAAAGTAAGTAGCTTGGATAAGCTTTTAAAAAATTGTGCGCGGTTTTCTGGGCAATAATAAAGATCTCAAGTTCGAAAATCTAATAGAAAAAATGTTACACCATTACAGAAATCTTGGATTCAACATGTGCATGAATGTACTTCTCTTTTTCTTCATAATTTTTTTAAAAATTGATTAAAATTTCATCTTTTGTCAACTATTCATTTTCCTTCATACATCTCTGTACACGTAAACTAATTTTGAAATCAAAATTTGTATTGTTCATGTGCGAAAAAAAGTGTTTTTCTTCATGAAATTCATATATTGAAATTAGAGTATGAAATTGTACAAAATCTAGACGCAATGGAGATATACGAAAAGCAAATATAGAATCAGTTCAAAAAAGATTTCAGAAACAGCTATTGTCATTGAATCGTCTGTAAAAAAATTGTCGTGTAAATAATCTTTTAGCGTAGTACTTTATTGTAGGTTTGAAGTCAACTACTGTCGTCAAGATAACTTTTTCCCTTCTATCTTCAGATTAACTTTCATAAGCTTCAGCATCATTAGAGCAGACATAGATTTTGCAAAACGAACCTGATCCTTTATCTACGCCCATGACAACATATCTTGTTTCATTTATTCAAATTCCACTGATAATAGGAGATGAGACCGTAATAGTTATTTGAATGTTAACAAAACAACAATAAACTGTCCATTAAAACAAATCATTGTTAACTTGTAGTCATGTCAAAGTTATTGTGTATTATTATATTATACTCCAATTTGTGTGCCAGTACAAAAATAGTGAATTTAAATGGAGAATGGATTGTTAGTGAAGATACGAATCAATATAAAAATATGAAGGCGACAGTGCCTGGTGGAATATACAGTGATTTAATGAACAATGGTATAATCGGAGATATTTTTTATGGAAATAATGATGTCGAATTGAAATGGATACAAAATTTGAATTGGGTTTATTACAAGAACGTTTCTATTTCATCCGAGTTTTTGAATCAAGAGAATGTTAATTTGATATTTGAGGGTTTAGATACTTTTTCTTCTATAATAGTGAATGGTAACAAAGTTGGTTCGTCAGAAAATATGTTTGTACAATATATTTTTGATATAAAAAAATATCTCAACGCAGGAATCAACGAAATAGAAGTTCATTTCTCCTCTCCGGTGAAAGTAGCCAAAAAATTACACGAAGAACAATCAAAAAATTATACAATCCCACCAACTTGTCCTCCATTAGAATACAACGGAGAATGCCATGTTAATATGATAAGGAAAATGCAATCTTCTTTTGCCTGGGATTGGGGACCATCATTTCCTTCGATAGGAATTTGGAAAAACGTATATATAGAAGCTTATAATGATTCAGTCATAAGATACGTGGTTAGTGATGTCATTGATAAAGATACAGACCATTGGACTCTCAACGTTGACATATATATGGCAAACAACAATAAAAATCGAGTAACAGGTAGAGTGAAAGTTGATTTAGAAACAAACTTGATGAATATAACGAAAATTATTGAAGTGAATGGAAAACCTGACGAAAACGGTGAGATTATGATCAATGTTGATATGGATATTTTGAAAGCTTATGTGAACAGCTGGTGGCCAAACGGATATGGAGCGAGTAAATTATATAACTTTGAAGTAACTTATGTGAATGAAGATAAATCAGACATTAGTATCAAGAAGAGTAGAATAGGTTTTCGAAAAATCGAACTAGTACAAGAAAAGCTTGATTTGGGTTTGACTTTTTACTTCAAAGTTAACGATGTACCGATATTCATGAAAGGCACTAACGAAATACCCATAGATATTTTACCAGAGAAAGGGCAAAATAAAACAAAAGTAAAGCAACTTCTTTTAGCCGCTCATGCTTCTCATATTAATATGATAAGAGTTTGGGGAGGGGGTGTATATGAATCGGATTATTTCTATGAATTAACAAGTGAATTAGGTATTTTAATCTGGCAGGATTTTATGTTTGCCTGTGCGATGTATCCCACAACCGATTCGTATTTGAAAAATGTCGTAGAAGAAGTAAGACATCAAGTGAGAAGATTATATAGTCATTCGAGTTTGGCAGTATTTTCAGGTAATAATGAAAATGAGGGAGCTCTTCGGCAAAATTGGTATAATACAGCACAAAATTACTCTACGTACTACGAGGATTACGTTAAATTATATATTACCACTATAAAATCTGAATTTCTGAGAATAACTCATAACAGGGGTATTTTCATCACGTCTAGTCCTACCAATGGTAAGAAGTCTGATAGTGAAAACTACGTAGCTGAAAATCCAGGTAGTTCACTTTACGGCGATGTCCATTTTTATAATTACATACTGAATCCCTTCAACACAAATTTTTATCCCACACCAAGATTTTCTTCAGAATACGGTTATCAATCATTACCAAGTCTTCAATCTTGGTTTACTGTTACAAATAATACAGAAGATACTAGTATCAATAGTATATTTATGAACCATAGACAACATCATCCTTTAGGAAATTTGGAACTAAAAGCCCTATTGTTGTATTTTTTCGCCGTACCAGAAGAATCGAATAAATATTTCAATGAAGCTTTCATTTATTATACGCAAATAGCGCAAGCATTTGCCGTGAAAATAGAAACAGAACATTATCGTAGCTGTCGGAGCTCGTTAGAGGAAAACGGAGAAGGATATACAATGGGAGCTTTGTATTGGCAGCTTAATGATGTGTGGGTGGCACCTTCTTGGTCAAGTATAGATTATCTAGGTCGGTGGAAAATGCTGCAATATCATAGTATGGAATTTTTCGCTCCGGTAATAGTAACGAGTCGTTTGAAAGTAGACCGTACTTTGGAAATATACTTGATTTCAGATCTACCATCTCCGTTAATGAATTTGACCATTTCTATCACTGTGTACAATTGGAATTCCTGCGAACCGGTGAATGTTGAAAATCTCACTAAAACTATTGAAAGCGGATCGTCTCAAAATATCAAAACCTACAATACCGACGATTATTTGTCCGCTTTAGGCTGCGGTACTCTATCTAGTGCTCGGACCAATTGTTTTTTCTACCTTTCTGTGACAAAAAACGAAGTTAAAGTGTCACCTGATAATTTCGTTTTTCCAGACGCATTAAAAGATTCAAATATTACTACTGCCCATGTTAAAATTGATGACATCAGGAAAATTAGTGATGCTGGTGTGTTCATTATTGAAATAAGTACAGATCAAATCGCTTTATTCGTGTGGTTGGAGTCTCTTGATATACGAGGAAATTTTTCAGAAAATGGATTCTTGATGGTACAACCGAAAAGAGTTGTTTTTTTCAATTCGGAAGAACAAACTTCTACCGAATATTTGTTGAAAACTATCACAATCACTCATTTATTGAACCAAAAATATTTCACCAATGAATAATGATGTTTTTTCATAACCTCTAGATTTGTAATATATGAAAATATGTAATATATTATGCTAATAATAGTGAGTTGGGTCTTTTTTCCACCTAGAAAACAACTTAAACATTTTCTCACTACATTAAAATCCATTTGCTAGAACAAGAAATGAGAAGGTATAGTTCCTTTGAATGAAGATTAATATAATAGAATTATCAATTTTCTAATTATTTGGATCTTATCGAATCTCAATATTACTTATCATTAGAGAAATACTGAACTTCGAAACTTTTTATGACCAATCGATTATGTTTCAGTATGCTCTTCTTCTTTTGGTAATTGTGATATTGGAAGTAGCCATAACTATCACAGCTTACCGTTCGAGATCTAACTTGCAGAAAACTGTCAAAGAAGATATGTTGATTAGTATGGATTATTATCCTACTGAAACCAATTACATATGGAGGGCTACTCAGTACAATGTAAGTATATGCAATCAACATTTTTTACTCTATTTACAGCAGTCATTTGTTTTTAAATATCAATTATCATTGATTCTTGAAAAAATGGATCATCTTCACGGTGTATAGATAAGCTATTAATATGTGTTATGGTAGTAACAAGTTTCTTAAAAAGTCAGAAAACGTTTATAAATTCGAAATGGCTCCTAAATATTTTATAAATACGTGGAGCAATTATATCTATAGCAGAGGTTTCAAACTCAATTTTGCAGAGGGCAATATATTAAATTTTGGATTCATAGGTGGACCAGAAGGGAAATAAAAAAATGAACTGAATTATAACATTTTATTTATTAAATTATATAAGTACATAATATACGGTTGTTAAAAATTATATCAAAGATACCTGACGTCTCTTGTTTTCGACAAGCTCATTGATATCAGGTATAATATTCGTTGTAGTTATTTTGATAATTGATTGGAGATGTTCATTCATGAGTCTTATGCGATGTTTTTCATCTGCTGACATAAATACGTGCTACCAAATATGTAGAGAACGCGTGTTGCATGCTTTTTAATTCCGGGTAATTATCCAAACTCTTGAAATATTGTGTATAAAATGTAAGAGCGTTAATCTCATTAACTTTGTCTTACAAAATACTGTTCGATTGAAGATCTATCAACTCCATTTGCAAATGAACGGTTGCCTATGAAGCTTCAAAATTGAAAAGATTCCATTCCATTCATTTTGTGAAGGCTTTGAAACAATTGTTGAATTCCCCAATCAAATTTTGCAGAAGTTGAGAATATTCATCCAGTTTTTATTGGTTTACTATGCCAAATGATTTTTAATGAGGAAAATGGTCCAAAGTTTGATTTTTTATCTGATTTTCCCACAACCTCAACTATGTTTCAAAGGCTAAATATATGAATACATTGGAGTGACAATCAGATTTTTACCCTGTAACTTTATATTCAGATCAGTCAAGTGTTTATTCATACGAGTATCTACCAAAAAGGCACAATCAATCCACTAGTCATTGTCATAATCAATTGGTTTGCTTTTCTAACATGAAAGCTTGAATAGGGTCACGTAATACAAAAAATCTTTCTAAAACTACTCCTCGACAGAACCAACGAACTTCGGTGGAATAAGGAACATCAGGAAACTTTTCGTCCAGCTCTTGTAAAAATTGCCTAAATTGTTGGTGATTTAGTCCTCTGTTCCATAAAATTCCTTGATGTTTTTTGTTTTAATTTAGTTATAACGGCGAATGTTTGCTAGGCAGGGTAGGAGCGCCATATGTAGTTGTGCTGCTAAGTATATTCCAACCGAGTTCATATTCTGTTATCAAATGCTTAATTCCAGAATAGATATCACTTGCTTTTGTAGTACCTGTTAATAGAACGCACTTCAATAGCTCTTCAGTTATTTCAAAGTTACTGTTAATGCCTCGTATAAAACGAGCAAGTTGAGCAGTACAATTAAAATCCTTCTCCAATCGTATCGCTTCGATTACTCGACTCAACTGACTCACGTCGCTTCGAGGCACTTGTTTTATATGGTTAAGAAAAGTTCTAGTCTAGACTCGAAGCGCGTGATAGATTCTATCATTCTCGACAAAAATAATAGGATTTTCGCTTGTTGCTAAAAGATGGCGATACTGTCTTTCTTTCCATAAACATCCGTAGACTTGAGAGTACGTGTATTTAAGACATCCGTAGAGGAATCGAATGAAGTCTAAAAGTTCTAAAAAACATGATTCTCCTTTCTGTGACACATTGCGATCGCGGGCCTTATTGATACGACCTGGGAGCCGTAAGCGGCCCGCGGGCCGTATCTATAGTGTGAACGAACTAGACATATACGCCGATCGCTTCTCAACGTCATCTGCGCTGGAGCCATAACAATTTTAATCAGTTTTTCAACATTTATCCAAAAATACTTGCAAAAGGAACTTGAAATATTGAAAATTATATATGATTCTTGATTTTAGGTCTCTTTTTATTAGCAATCAATTCTAAATAAGTGATAAAAACATGTCGTGTCAACCTATTATTATCAAAGTATACGAATTATCAAATTGCATTGAATAAAGATATTTATTTGTAATGATTTTCATTATAAAAATTTTGTGAATAGGAAAAATTGATTATATAATTGTAACGAAATACGGTCAAGCAACGGAATAATCGATGGAACTAATATTAAAGATGGAGATATAGGAACTTGTTTATGTGAGCCCGAGACATTGATAGACTGGAAAAGAATGTCGATATACCACTCTCTATTTCTCTCTACTTGGGTTGATATGATGTCAAAATTTCGACTGGTTGGAACGCGATAGGAGGAGAATCATACGTTTTGTTTTTATTGGCGAGTAGAAATAGATAGAGATTGGTGAACCACTGCTCTTCCCTCTCATCTAATAGTAAATTTCCACTTACATGCCGCTTTGTCCATATTCCTCACATTCTTTATGCAAAATAATTATTTCCTATAAAATTCTTATGATTTTTAAAAATGTTTCTTATTCTCATATACATTGATTTTTAATTGGTGATTCTCATTGTAATTTCGTGCTTGTATGCCCAACGTATCAGCTTTCTCAATCATTTTTCCTAATTCTTCTCTTACTTTAATTCTATCCACTTCTCAAAGTACAATATATCTTTGCTAAAAAGTATTTTAATTTCAATTCATGTACCTAATTTTTCACTTCCATTTCCCCGCTTTTTTATGAATATATTTATTTTCCATTAATATCCATAACTATTATTCAATTTTTAGCACTTAATTCTCGCAAAGTCACTAATGTTGATCCATATTGTTTTCCTCCATGCCTACATGCATTTTATTCTACTGCTGTACCTTCTCTCTTTGGTATTCCATTAACTTATTTTCTTTTATTCCATCATCGAAATTCATTTATATATATTTCAATTTTCTGTATGAATTCTTCTCCTACCTTCTCCTACATCTATATTCTTGATTTTTCAATCAATTTTCACACTCATAATTGGTCTCTTTGTATTCTTTTCCGTTCAATCCATTTGATTACCTATTATTTTATTGGTGATGTTTTTGTTAATTTCTCCTAACTTCTCATTGGTTTCTCCTATCTTGTTTTCTGTTATTGTTCTTATTGTGTAGTTCAACAACACTTGTTATGGTTATGTTTATGGTTCTGTATTGTGCATTTTATTATTTTATTGTATTTATTAAAAGAGTATTAACATTTTTTCTTGTATGTTTATTATCAATATTATCATTCCTCAATTATATATAATTACCATTCAGTCTGATCCTGTATATTCTCTCCGATCTCATGTCAACTTCAATACCAGGCATCTTTTCTTACTCTATATATTTTCTAACTCGACTCTTCGATTATTAATTTGTCGATTCCACAATTTGCACTGCATGGCTATCCCCGAACCAACAAATTTCCTGTCTCCAATATATAATTGGGTAATTTATTTAAACTAATCATGTTCTTGTCTTTTTTCAGTTGCACTGTTGCGGTGTAAATGGACCTTCTGACTGGAATCAATATGGAGACCAAGATGGTTATAATTTCTCTACAATCAACTCCACAGATTCTGATCCTTACTATGTGCCAGCATCATGCTGCGTATATGAACATTGTAACAACCTCAATAGCCTCTACTTTAAAGGATGTCTTCCTAAAATAATTTTCATTATTTCACAAAGTGCCCTGTTGTTGGGTGTAGGGGCGATGTGCATTACTTTTATTCAGGTACGTTCATTATACTTATAAATAACATCACACATCGAATCAAACATGAATGTTCAAAGATTTCCTTGATCTTTTTCCTCAATTTTCCTATTATTATTTCCATGTATTTTTGTTTTGTTATCATAATAGTTAATGAAATCATTTCAATTTCAACTGAATTTTCAGATACTTGGTGCAATATTTGCTCATCTATTGGCCAGATCTATAAGAAAATTGAAAACTCAAATCGAACTTGATAGAAGTACAAGAAGACAAGAACTGTACGAGTCCCTTTCCATCGCAGCTAACTTAAAAGAGAAAACTAGTCCGGTGCTTTATGTGCCCTCTAGTTCTGAAGCTTGAAAATGTGAGACTTCAACATTTGTTGTAATTTCATCACAATATGTTATAATTAAATAATTTTTTTCCATATATTTGTTATCTATAAAGTTTTTTTTAAATTAGAATTTCTACTTGATATACATGATTTACAATTAGATATTCAATTTTCAATGTAAAAATTAATGAATTTTATTATACCTAACCTTGAAATATATACATATTAAATTATCAATGTTTTTTATCAATTCGTACCTACCACGATCCTAAACAAAGAAACAATAATAAATTCTCATATTTTTATGTTGATTAGTAGAAAGTAATGGCTATTGGTCACAATAACGTACTTTATGCTTCTATCCGTACGCGAGTGGTATCCTATAATTTTTCTATAACCATTACATCCAAAAATATGTTGGGAATGACTTTATTTTTTTACTTGTTAATAAATTGACTGTAAACAATTTTGGCAACAAAAGTAGTTATATTCACAGTTGCCGACTTATTTGTGGTTGTGTTTGTTACAACTAATTGTGAAGAATTTTTTTTTTGTTTATAACAACAGATATATTCAGAAAGCTGCACCCACAAATTGCGGATTTTTATATTATTTTAACAAAAAACCTTCTATAACAATTTATGTTGGGTGGTTTTCCAAGTTATCTATCCAGAACTTTACCTCACATCTGAAAATTTATTTAATTATTCGAAAAGCTTCTTTTAACATCTACCAAGGTAACTGAAGCATATTATATACCTACATCGAACGAGAAAGTCAATGCCCCAGCTCACACATCCGTTATTGCAATGGCAAAAATTAACAAATTTAAGTTGAAATTGCTACCTTATGCAACGTGGTGATGTCGCCGGTTAATGGTTATTTCGACAAACTTGATGATTCTTATTATAAAAAGGGTTCCGAACTTATTGAACATTACTGAAAAAGTGTATGAAACTGAAAGGAGGTTCCGTTGGAAGATAAATATATTTTCTCCTAAAATTTCTGTGTTTTCTTTGTTGGACCAGGTACTTCTGGGACTTTCCTCTTAGAATAATTATAGAAACCAATTCATAAGATGTGTGGTTTCTATGAGCTCAATAATCCTATTTCATTTATTTAGCCTTTTTGTCTATTGTTGTAGTTTGTTATATATTTGCTAACAATAGCCAACAATTATATTTTCACTAACTATTATGAAGTGTTCTACTGTAATCAATCAAATACTGCTGCCCTGTTTAGTTTTAAATTACCTTGGATTTCTAAGACCTTCTGATAAGATAAACTTTTTGCTGGATGCCTGTCTTCACCAAAATCCTCCTTCACTATAGTGTAATACTCTCTTTCCACTGCTTCAAGACAGTCTTCAAACAGAATTTTTGAATCAGAATTGTCTGCAGAATGCAAGTAAAAAGAGCAAGACAAGTATAAGTCGAGCGCAATACTCTGTGAAGCCAGAAATTTTTCATGAAAAACAATTGAAAATATGTGCCAAATGAATTTAGATATCAAGAACCTCCAAATATATCTTTACTTACAATGAAGCAATTCTTAAATTCTTGGTATAATTATATTTGATATTGAATAACCTGTTGAGTCCATTTAAATTAGAAATAAATTTAGTTGTTTCCTATTACATACGTTTACCTATTATGTAGCATAATAGAAAGGGTTGAACTAAGGATTTGATAGTAAATGTTGGCTCATTTTATCAGAGAATTACATCTCCCGTAATAACCCCTTCATTTCCGCAAATTCCCTTCGAATTTTCGGGACTGGTCAGTTTAATCTATTAACGGGTTTCGTCAATGATGCGAAGCGCTACAACTCCATTCTAATCTAAACCAAACTGTCACTGCCGAACCACTTAACGTACAATTATTGGTTGGTTGTATTAATGGACATTCGCCGCCATTTCGGTAATAGTTAGCTTAAATGAAAATAGTTAGATGTATGTTGAATACTGTATATTCCAGTAAAGCTGCCGAGTTTTGAAAATATAGATAAAATTTTTGTTATATTTAGATTTTCCATGTGAAATTTACGGATTATTAACCATTGGAAATGAGCCGCTTCTAATTTCCAGATGGTAGTGTAGAGTTATTTATTCCGTCAAACACACTGCAAGGACCTACGTAATCATCCTTTGTTTAAATGTATTTTTTCAAGTCCGAGAACACCCTGTATATATCTTTGAATAAATTTATATAAAGGAAATAGGAATAATAAATATTTTATGGATAAGTATTAAACTAATACTGCTGCCAAACTTACATATTCCTCTTTGATTTATATTTCATATCCTACAAAAGTTTTGTTGTAAATAATGGCAATTTTGGTAGCCTATAAAAATTCACGGGAGAAAAATGAAGGATTTTCTTTTATTCTTTTTCGCTATCAAAGGTCGGTTATACTACAATGGTTGGTTTTCACGATCTATACGTAACTGCCAATACGAACTTTCTGGCTTACATAGTCGGTACACTTCAAAATTTCATTCATGTATATTGAGATCAAATGTGAAATTTCTTATAACTGAATTCAATATCATTAAAAAATTCTCATCAAGTCATCGATACATCAATTTTTTTGACGTTATACATTCCTTCGACCCCTTAAATTTCATTATACGTTATATGTTTTATTCTTATGTCCTTTTTTGCATTGAGTCTGTGGTCCATAATGAGTAATGCAATTTTGCTGTGAAAAGCAAGTAGAGTGAGGGTGAACGCTATGTGCAAAGTGCCTATGGATATGAACTAAGCTGTAGAGTTCGGAAATGTACCTTAGTAGTACACTGTTCATAAACCACCAAACAAAATTTCAATGTCAAAATATTTTATTACTCAACATATTCTCCTCTTAATTGGATACATTTATTACGGCAAACCTGCAACATCTCTAGACCTTTAAAAAAATATTTCTTCTTGCTCTGCAAACCAGACCTCCGTAGCTTTTATTACCTCCTCATTGGAAGAAAAATTATGATCTTCTAAACTTTTTTTCAGTTGAGAAAACAGATGATGGTCGGACGGAGCCAAATCTGGTGAATAATGGGGGCATTCCAGTAATTCAAACCCTAAATCACGAATTCTTTGCATGGCAACATGAGATTTGTGTGCATGATAGCTTTTCGTCTTTTCTTTTCAATTTTTTCATGTAGAGTGGTCAGTAATATCGAATAGTAATCTTCAGTTATTGTTCTACCCTTATCCAAAAAATCAATTATGATTACCAAAAAACTGAAGCCAGAACTTTTCCAGCAGATTTTTGGACACGAAACTTCTTAGATCTTGGAGAACCAGAGTGTCGCCATTCCATCCATTGTTGCTTTCTTTCTGGATCGTAGAAATATACCCAAGTCTCATCCATAGTTTTTCTCATGTCCAAATTGATGTGAATTATATGATGAACGCCTTCGTATGAAATATTCAGTGCTTCAGATATCCGTTTTAGCCCAATTCGACGGTCTGATAAAATCATGAACTGCATCGATATTTTTGGGGCCACAGAAACTGGCCTTTCCGATCACTCATCATATTCAATGGAAAATTCACCTCTTTTGAAGCTTGCAGTCCAATTTTTTACGGTCGCATATGAAGGACATTGATCACCAAGGGTATTGAGCATATCTTCGTAAATCTGCTTACCTCTTAACTCTTTTAAATATAGGTAATTGATGATGGCTCGATACTTCAATTTTTTCGATTTTCACAATTTCGGTGGACATCTTTTTTCTTTTAATTTTTGCATAACTTTGGTTTACTTTTTTGACGTCAAACTTTGTACTGACACTTCTAATAAGTTATTGTTCGTTGCTATGGTAACGCAATATTATGTTTATGCATGAAACTGGTCTAGGCTAATTAGATATCAATACATCCTCATACATCTTGCAAATGTTGCTCTAAGTGAAATTTAATGTAATTTGGTATCGGTAATACAATCAGGTCGAAAATATTTTAATCTCAATTTTCTGCTCAATTTTGGGTCAAGATTGGCACAGCTGTTTTGGTTAGGACAGGTATATGATTATCAATTAACTGCTTTATCATCCAGTTGTAGATTTCTTATTGGTATACCAATCGTATTCAATAAGTACATTTGTCCAATTAGGGACTAGAATTCCATGCTTGTAAAAAAGTCATATAATATTGACATATTTTCATTAGTATATTTTTTGTTATGCTTGTCAATGCTTTCAAACTAGAAATATCCAGAATCCATATTTAGATATTCCGAAGGTGATAAAGATTTATTATTTTGTCTGATTAAATTATGTGTTATGGAGTTCAAGCATATTAAAGTTCAGGTTCTTTTCTCTTATACTATATTCAACCTAATTGTGCCTTGTGAGTCAGATATGCTTATTTTCCAAGTCAACTTCGTTACAATTAATATTGAAAATCACTGCTTATATCGAATCAGGCATTAATCTCAATGTTAAAAACAGAACTTGGAGCATCTAACGAAATTTTTGAGGAGAGGTAATAGTCGTATGGAGCTTAAATGGGTGGGATGTAAATAAACAGTGGCCAAAAAGTAGCAAATCAAACGCACTTCTGTAATAATAAATAGAAAGACGGTTTTCCCCTTTTTTAGATATCTTCCGTACCTGTACGAGATTTTGAGTTCTGCCTTTTTACACATTTAAAACGCAAGTACTTTAGAATGAAACAAAGCTTAGAGTTGCTCAGTGATTACAGCAATTATATTAGCAAACTGAAAAAACGTAACACGTAAAGACCATTTTATCGAATCTTTATAATATTTCGTATACTAATGTATACAATTTATTCAAGTAGTAGAGTGTTGACTCTATTTTACAGTGTATTGCATTCGATCCTCCTGTCTATACTGACCTCTTGAATTTGAATCATACGAGAATCCATGTTCAACAAATTGTACTCCGTTCTACGATATTTCGTTCCAAGAAAATACTTTAATTGTCGTTATGGAACGGAAATTATTTCAAACTGTTACGAAATCCATGTAAATTGAAATCGATGGGAATTCAGTACTTTGAAACTTTAAAACACATTTTCACTCGAAGTTCGGTGATGTAAAATCAGTAAAAGCTATAAAATACTCAGACTCCAGTAGAATATTGTTTATTTTACTGCTCAAAAACATACTATATCTGGGCTTGTAGTAGTGACAGTATGTATTATGATGAGGAAAAATAAAACTGTTTTATTTTGAAACGTTCCTAGATTTTTTACTTTTTTGTTTTACTTTATCATTTTATCATATCGTTGGTATTTTTAATATTATTCATATATTCAATAACAATGAAACACATAATTATGAACTTTATTCTGTATTCATTCCTTGAGGAGAAATATTAACTGAAAAAACGTTGAAATGACCAGCAATGGCCAACGATATCAAAGATGAGCGTGAATAATATTGTTATACAAACATTTTCATGAACATGAAACGACGAAACACAAAAAAAGTTTTGACATATAGCAATACAGATATGAACATGTCAAATCATAAAGTTTGACTTTTTCAATGGTGAACGTACTCAACATATACAACACTGGGAAATGCGAAAGCGAAATACGCCGTCTTCTGACTATGGCAAGATCAACGACCAAGTTAAATAAAATTTGAAAGACAAATTTATCACGAAAACAACGAAACTTCGTCTAGTTTATGCCCTCAACTTCCCCATTGCAGCGGAAACATGGACTTTAAGCAAAGCAGATGAAAAACAAAATCAAAGATTACATGAAACATTCATCTTGGTCAAAAAATGGAATTGAACTTTCAAGCGTTGATTTTCTATAACATTCGACATAGATTAAACCAACAGCAGTTATTGCAATTCAATCAAAATATTTTATTAGAAAATTTTCTTATAAAAAATAGAAGAATCTCCTCCAAATTAAAAATAACTAATAATGCTAAATTTCAGCGTTCATTTATTTATAGAAGTAAAATTGAAAAATGAGAACGTTTTAATTGACATGAGGTTAAGTTGGAAATTTATTGTAACAAAACTTATGATATATCGTATGAGAATATAAAATTTTAGTTTTATCGTTAAATAAACTGTTATAATTTCCCCACAATCAAATACATACAACCATGCCTAATCTTGTTTTTAAAACCCTCTTTCACAGCAGAGAGATTGAGATGTGTAATACTTTTGTATGAGAATATTGAACCACTTTTATGGGGAAAATATCTCATCGGGATTAATTTCTGATTTAATAGAAGTAGTCATGAAATTAATAGGTAATTTAGTTAATTGCACAGTCTGTTCTCATGATATCAGAACGTCTAATAGCTTCACATGCCCTTTGGTTTTATATATTTTTATAATTAACAGACATCAGATTTTGCAAAAAAACTGTATATTATGACCTGCGAATAAGTGAAATTGCAATGTTTACTTTTTGTTGTAAGGTGTATTCAAGAATTATTACTAACTCAGTTGTTTTCTAACTGTGTACATGTGTTCGATTTTTACACTAAGACGTTTCGTGTGAATTAGTCTTTTTTGTTTTTAAAACAATACAGCGCTGGATTAAACTCGGAATTATGGACTTAGAAAGAAGGGTTGACCTGAAGTCAAATTGCTCGTGAGCTAAACTGCTATCAAAAAGTGATTAAAAACTCGAGGGAAAGACAGTTACAGGAAACATAGATGAAAACGAAAACAGAATCATATTCAACCTAGTGTAATGCTAGCATAGTTCAGGAAATGGATAATGGAACCATAAGGCTCATATTATTATAAGATGATTCTAGAACTATAACAAAACACTATTTGTAGCGACCATTGAATTTCACTAAAAACCATATTCAAAATATCAAAAAATCGTCAAGGCTGCCTTATGTATTGAAATGTTTTTTTGCTGTTGCTGTTTATGACATTGCTGGAAGGAGAGGAGGAGAACGTCCTATTCAATAGAGAATTATGACCTGCAGAAGCCGGGAATCCAAAATATACATAAGCACAACAGCTTGAGAGGAACCAAAAAACACGTTAACTAATTAGATAAGAAGTGTCCTCGAATGACTGTTGAAGGCTATGGAAATATGACAGAAGTTTTCGATAATCAAAAACCTTCTTAATAGAGAGGTAGTCTCAAGTTGTCATTTTTTCAAACAGTTTTTCCTTCGAAGTGCATATTTTCTCACTCAATTTATCTTGTGTAGTCATCTTCATATTTCATATAATTCAAAGAAATTGATTTGTTTCATAACACTTTTCATCCGAAATTGAGCCCACACGTTTATTTCTAGTATTATATGGAACAAAACGTCGGAAAGTTAAATAAAAATTGTAGGAGAATGATATCCTTTTTGCCATCCCTTGGGAATTCACACACCGCAAAAGTCATCGCAGACAAAACTTCCTAATAAAAATAAAACAAAACGATCTCTCCTAGTTCCGTTTCGTGCCTTTTTTGAATTGAGCTTATGGCTTCGTTCAGTTATAAGAGTTAAGACTATAAGTTGAATGTATAGATATGCCTTACGTATATCTTCAGTTCAATGACTAGGAAATATTACTTTTACTGTAGAGACCAGTGGAAATTTTATCTTGAGGTTTATATGAAACTTGTTCCATTGGAGTCAAATAAAATATGCCTTCCTCTCAACGTATGGAAATATGGGAAACTTTTATTAATGTTACGTATACAAAGTTCTTCATATGTAATGTTCAACAGTAAAAATACAAAAGCTTCTGTTTATCGGGCAAATTTCTATTAGTAACGAAATAATTTCGCCAATCAGTAATTTTACGAGAAAAACTGCGATCGCGAGACCGAAGGTCGAGTAATTTTGTCAAATGTCAGTTTTTCGAGCAAAATTACTGATAGTTAAAAAGAAATATATCCTTAAAAGAGAAGCTCGAGTGTTTTTTGGCAAGATAAATTAACTACCGAATATATGAATGAACAACAACAATATTTATCTATATTGATACAATTAACTTAAACGAACAATTACTAAGTACACAATTTTTCTAAATTGTTTGGTTTGGTGTACTAATTTCAAAATTTTCTTCCCTGGTATTCACACATGTAGAATATTCTTTTTGATTTATCTCACTCGAAGCTCGTAAGGAACTAATAAGATTTTTAGATGTTCAGAATCGATTTGAAGGTAGGTAGAAGATGATGATCGGTAATTTTATTATTTGTAACGTCAAGTCCAATTTTAGTTGCAGAATATTTGGTCCAAGTAGTAGTTGTATTAATACCCAGTGAAACATTTTTGTACCAACCTTTAGAATTTTTCTTTTTCTAAAGGGATTTGGAGTTAAAAAAGTCGATCAAATGTTAATTTTAACAATGCAACGGGACAAATACCTTCATCCGTTTCATTTTTTGTTAGCCATTTGCTGTCTGTCAATTTTTTCCATCCACCCTGTGTCGTCTTTGAAAATATTGTATTGTATTCAAATTTTGTTGAAGTTCCATCTTGATTTTTTTTATTTTTAAAACTGGTAATTTTACAGTTTTTCTCACCTTCCAAGCTAACCCGTAAGAAGCCATATGAAGGAATCTTTTTTGTAATCCGTTTCTTTTTCACAATTTGGCCATTTTCACTATATCTTTCTTTTCCAATGCTATAGAACTTAGTTTTCTTTTCTCTGGAATAACTTGTGATTTTTTCCGTTTACTATTTCTCGCATCGCGTGATTCTTCAAAACTTATGTCGACAAAAGGATCAAAATTAATATTGTATACATTGAAATATTTTTTTTGAATCGTCTTTGCAGTTGAATTCTAAATTGATTTAACTGCATATCCTTTATAATTTTCTCCATTCGTCTTTTTCATATTATAGGCCCACTCCTTTGATATATCTGCTACTTTTTGTAACCGAATTATTTTAGACAGTTTGTAATTTCGAAGTTCGTACAAAACTTCATAAATTGTCTCTATATTGACGCTTCAGAATTTTTTGTGGTTTGCGGGATTGCTTTTTCTATACTTTTTTCATTTGTTGAGTCAAAACTACCCTAAAACGACTCATTTTATAACGTTTTAGTATCAATTATCAACAATACTTAAATAACTGACAAGGCAGACATTAAAGACGCTTAAGATAAACAGCCGTTTTTATGAGCGATAAAAAACGATGCACCTTTTTTAACGCTGTCAAAATGACAAAACAGTCATTTTTGAGTGATACATTTCATATTGGAGTTAACTTATCTGTATAAAAATGAAGATGCAGTCATTATGATAAAGTTTTAATTTAAACTTTGTATATCATCTTATCGATTTCCTTACCTAATTATACTCCACATTCGACTGATATATAAACTACAAAAGCTTCTTAAATTTATTGAATTTCCCTGTCGTATGATATGAGCAGACGAACAGAACCTGATATCACAATACTCAATTTTACAGATATACGGAATCGATAAATAGCATCGGCATTGAATGCAAGTCTTTTATGTGTGTAAAGAGCAGCGCTGCCAACCTCAGAGGATAACAAAAACAAATTCGGAGCTCTATTCCTTTGATGAATATATAGTGTGTGCTCCCGTGTGACATTCCTGTTAATTAGTCAAATGCAGTTGCTGGTATGAGAACAAATACAAACGAAATAGATTTATATTTCAATTGTTTTTTTTTGTGAATAAAGGGATATATGAGACATAATATATTGTAACAGACACTGTTTTATAATAACTACGTATAGTATTGCATACAGGGTGAGTCATGAGGAACTTTACTTTACTTTTACAATATGAAGAGCCCCTTAGGAAGAATATGGTGAGGCTTCTGCGAAGGGTAATCTTCTCGTCTTAATTAATTAGTGAAATGGCACAAATATGATAAGCCACCCCATAACGATCATCATGAAACTCTCTATACGAGAACTTAGACTATTGAAATAACCAGAAATCGATTTATCGTATCTATTTTATACATTTACTTCCGGAAATACCAGAAGTGGCCATTATCTCAGGAAGGCTTACAGATATCGAACCACGGATTACTTTGTTCGATAGATCTTATCAAGATCTATCTGTGTGTGAAAAATTTTGATGATTGACGCATACGCAGATTTCTGTGGAAAAAGTATTCAAATGCATTATTTTCATGAAAAATCAATAAATAAAATGAAAATTTAGTAATTTTTGTAAGGTTAGGTTAGGTTAGATTGTGCTAAAGTCTGAAATGGAAGGATACAAAAATAATTTTCTTCAAATATTTTAATTGGACTTAAATCTATAACTTTCACATTTGAAAATCTCTTTTTGATTTCTTTTATCAATGAAATGAATGAGCCTATTTTTTATTCAGATTCATGTCATCCTCATCGCCATGTATATTCTATGATTTTGTCCTCCTAATCTTCCGAATGAATGAAATATTGAGGAATAACACAATATGTTGATAGAGAGAGCATCAAATTGCAAATGAAAGTTCAATACTTTCACACACAGATAGATCTTGATAAGATCTATTTAACAAAGTTATCCATGGTACGATATCTGTTAGCCTTCCTGAGATAATGGCCACTTCCGGTATTTATGGAAGTAAATGTTTCCGCAAAAAATGGATATGATAAATCGATTTCTCGTATCATCAATGGCTTATCATACTCTTACCATTGAAGTTTTCTGGAATTTTTTTAAATTCTCATTTTTCTGAGATACCTGAGTGAATTTTAGAGAGACTTGTTTGATCAAGTCGTTGGTCGAACTATTCAGTTTTGTTGAAAAAACTCATCTTTTCGTTAAAAATCATATTCTTCTTTTCAAATGTTATTTAATGTTATATATAATGTTATAATATAATGATTGTTGTTATTTATTTTTGAGTTGAAATTAAAGATGCATTTGTATCATCAAGGCGGCATAAAGTAGATAAAGAAATACTAGATCCTAAATAGACGACTATAAAACACTGCTCGTGGTTCATTGTGTTAATTGTGAAGAACACACCCAGCACCAATGATTTTTCTGAATCTCCTATATCTTACTATTTTGAACATCTTTGTGTTTCAATCGCCCAAATGTTTTTTAACTGACCATTGTCTCTATACGACGTTAGTAGATTTCTCATTATTTGGGATGCAGAATCACTGCAAGCAACTACTTTGTTTTGTTTATTTATCAGTTTTTGATAAATGTCACTGGATATAAACATTCTTGCGACATGGATTAAATAATTTAATACTTAATACAACCATACTGAATGATTTCGTAGATAATGTAATCAAAATATTTACAGATGGGTCTAAATGTGACGATGGAACATGAGCAGCATTTTTTGTTTCAAATATAAATCATGTTAGAAAATTTTGAATTGCAAACATTTTTTGAGTTAACTCCTCCGAATCGTTGGCAAAACAATGCTTATTATGGTACGTACTAAATCAAGTTTAAACTGTTGCTATAATGACAGGCTCAAAATCAATTTTACAAGCTTTCGAATGATCTCCAATAAAAATTTTTTAATCATGAACTGATTTTCAAAATAAAAACAGTTAATTATGCAAAAAGTGAGAATACTTTTTCACATGAGTAATTCCTACGAGTGAAAAAAAGTTACTTTACTCACGATTTTCATAGAAAATTTTTTTCTACGTCTGTAAACTTGAAAAAATTCGACAAACTTTTATCAATTTTTATTTTGTAATAGTAATATCAAAAGTACTGCTGTGAGCATTATTAATTTGAAGTGAAGAAGAAGTTACTTAACTATTGGTACTTGAATTGGCAACATTTGACGAGTGCAAAAAAATAACATCGTCTATAGTTGTATTAGTACTTATTAGATCGTGAACATTTACAATGATGCTTTAGTCGAACTAGTTGTTGTTAAAATTTTCACTGCGGAATTAATTTTATTTTTTATTGAGTCGTCCACGTAACCCTCTGCGACCCACCCACCCTGCTTCTTTTGTTGAATTATATCACCACCACAATCCGCTAATAAAGACTCCGAATCGCGTCGAAATGTATACCCTGTGTAGTTTTTTAGGTTAGGTAAATTCAAATATGTTGCAATAAGCGAGGGATTTTTTAAAAACATATTGATACCTACAAATTGTATTTCGCATTTTCATTTCTATACTGCAAAAAGGAATGATATATTTTGTTATTTGTGGGTCGTTGGATTATATATTTTTTTATAAATGTTTACCAAGTTTAATCTATTATCAGATATTTCACCAATAACAGTGAATCGACGTTGAACATGAGTTTTTTATCAGCTACTGTGATTATTAAAACATCTCCGGTTTTATTAATAAACGTTACACTCCATTTTATATAATGCCTTCCTCCGCAGAGCTCCTGTGATTCCGAATATTAAAGCCTGAGAGATGTTACAAATAATATCTAAGTTTACATCAATTTTTTTGCTGTCATACTTTATGCATGAACTTATTTATTTTTCACGGACAAATGTTTTAGATTTTTTGGGTCTATAATAGCCAACCGATTAATTTTTTAAATATGCAATGAGTTTCGAGTATTTACTGATGCCTATGTCGTTATTTACCATTAGGGTGCCTTTCAGTTTTGAATAAGTCTACCAAAGTATTGAAGACTTCCACGTTTTAGATTTAGTTTCAAAGTAAGGTAGTAACACTCTTTCATTAAAGCTGTTTATGCCTTTTTTAGTACACCACTCCATAAAAGAATTATATACCTTTAAATATTGTTCTCTGGATTTCTCATGGAGAAGATTCATAGTCTCTGCAGTTGTCGATTCAACAACATCTTTTGGTGTGGAGTTTAAACTTTCTTTACTATAACTCTACATCACCAATAATAATACTACCCTCCATTTAATTAGACAGAAAACAGATTTTCTTGAACGATTATTAAGAAATAAAAGTGTGACAGTTTATCGAAGAAACGAATTGACATGAGAGAGAAAACGTTCACAGCCCAGTATTTCGATAAAACAATCTTATTATTGCGTTAAAAAATGCACGTAACGGACTTTTTTAACACAATAGCGTAAAAAAATGAACCACTACGGTGATGTTTTTTACGCTTTTTGACCGATCCATAAAATACATCATTTGGGAATACAAGAATGAAAAAAAAAACGGGCATATTATAACGGACGTAGAAAAACTCATTTTATCAATTGAAAATTGATAATAAACGAATTATTCTCATTTGGGTGAAAGGTCACAGAGAAAAGTATTATAATCAGATTGAGTATTTCACATATAACAAATTTTGATTATAGTAAAAAATTCACAGTAATAATAACGCGACTAAAGTTAAATCTAGACTATTTCCAGTGCACTGGCTATTACAGTCACCATTTTGCAGCTGCGATAACGTCAAGGAAGCATTCATTAGGTACAATATAAAAAGAAAATGTCCGGCCATAGCCTTATTCTGAGACCAATCCTACTCCCACACATATAACAACATTGCATGATATGAATATCGAAACTTTTCCATTTTATTCCTTTTCATCATGACTTGTTCTTCAATTATTTTTAATCCAAATTCTCAGCGCTAACTGTGATTAATTATTCTAACGTATTTCTCTGTATATGATCTACAAAGACGTGTTGAGAAGATTTACCAGTTAATTGCACTACCACATTTATCAATCATGCTTAATTCATCTTAACACTTCTACGTATGTTCCCCAAGCATCTGATGTATCCTCTTCCTACTATACATAGGTATTAGTAGTTAATACATGAATACCATTAAAACCAATCCAGCAAGCTTTGGTAAAATTAATTTATTCCTTACTATAGAAATCAATTTGAATTGTAAAATTATATAAATTATTAATGTGAAATCACTTAACTACTGAGTATTTGTATGACGGATGTGATTGCTGGGATTACTCTATTTGATTCGATTCGTGGACTGCAGAATATCAACTATCCTAGTAGAAAAATATTTAGCGCCAAACAAACAATAAAAATTAATATAAAAGTATAGTACTCAATATTGATGAGTAGTTACTTGAGAGTGGGATAGTTTTGTTTATTTATACATCAAACATTTATTGAAAAGGTAAATATTGTTGCTCATTTGTACTTGGTCGTGAATCTTATAACAAATTTGTTGAATTTAGAAGATTCATTCAATATTATATATAAAGACGCAATACCTCTTCATCAGAGGTATGTCCAGATGAAGTTCAGCTGATTTTTTAATTCAAGATCTCGCACTAGCAACATTATCTAGTTACTTTTAGCTCAACAGATTAACTGACTTTCGTAAAACTGTGCTTCAGTTTCATTATTAAGCTAGGCACAAAATATTAAATGAAATTTGAGGTTAGAATTTTAATTGATACTCTTCTCTGTTGTTGTTATTGTTATTTACCGCATACAAGTATTAAATAAAATGCAATATTTATCTATGCAATGTATTGAACTTGCAATAAATTGCATGCAATTTCCTAGACATTGTCTTGCATCATGTTAAGCGGCCTTAAGTTGTAATTCTAGGAGAAAATTCTGCTCTGCTGTTATTACGTTTCTCGTCAAGGATTCCTAGTTATTTTATGTTTTATTTTCCTTAAGAGTTTCTCGAATGTTTCTTCATCCATCCAACTAAACTCCCCTTGTTCTATCTAGTCAAGGCTTGACTTCCCAACGCCTGGGTGCTCCCCTCTACCCATCAGCAAGGTGGCAGCATGATCACTTTTCCTTGTTTAATATACCTACTATTGTTAGCTTCATTTTTAAGCCACCCACAAATACATGAAAAGCAATTTGAGGTTAGGAAATTCTTTATTGTTTCTTATGGAATTTTGATTCGCAAGAGACTAGCGTAATGAGAAGCAACGTGAAATATTAGTCTATGTTATATCTTGGTCTTGCAAGAAATTGCATACAATTTCTGGTACGTTGTCTTACATCATGTCAAGCGGCCTTTAGAACACGTACACTTTTATTTTTGTTCTTTGTAAGGTTTTTTTCTATATTCGTAATTCGTAATAATTTTTCTCCTTTCATCAATCAATTCACAAAATGTGCTTATCCATTCTTTAATAGTAATTAAATTTAATTTATAACGATTTAATGTCAATGAGTTTTTAAATATAAAATAGCTTCCATAGCTCAATGGTTCATGATTGCGGCTTACATCCTATGGTTGTTAGATTGAAAGTTAAAGAGTGAATGAGGGTAGTATTTTTTTTTAACATTTTGTTATAAATGTGGTACTAATACACTGATCGTAATAGTAATTCATTCAAAGCAACTTAAAAGATTCCTTTATAAACTTAAAAGTGAGGAAATTATAGCTAATAACATGAGGGAATGCTCGTGATGGGCAATTCATGACGTTTGATGAATAACGTTTTGTAACGTTTTTAAAAAGTATCCATATGATGTACTAATAATATTGGAATCTTGGAATTCTCAACTTTTTCTAGAAAATCTGCAACTTTTTTTAACTTTTACCATTTTGGCATATATTTTCTAGATGTGCTCTTTTGGAGGTTTCAGGTGTGAAAGAGATTGGGAGTTTTCAAATAAACGTGCTACTGTCACGGGAAAAAACTAGATTCTCAACATTAGATGATTAACAAAATATTTGGGGTGTGTAACTTAGACCAAATTAGAAATAATCCACTCATTTACAAAAAACATTATATGTTATAGAATTATGGCTTTTCCCTTTTTAATTAAAATAAAATAATTTACCAAGAAAATTATCATAACTATTCATTTCGCGGTTATCGGGTTATCGTGTGATGCTTTTATCAACTGCCGATTTTCATTTGGACTTCCTGGTACGTTGTCGTCCTTGGTCAATAGTCTATTTTTCTCGAGTATTTCATATAATCCAATCACCGGTTTTGTTCAACTTCAAGTATTTCAATTCACCTTTGTACAGGTATTTCGATTAATTTTTGAGAGGGATCCAGAATGCGACAAATAAAAGATAATAAGTCTTCCTGAATCGACAGTCCATGTTATCGTATACCAAAAATATTCTTTTCAGGGGCTCACTCAGCTTAAATCATACTTCGTTAATTTGCTTTTAGTAGAACTGAATTCAAATTCTAATATGTTATTTATTTTTGAAAATAGTAATAGTAAGTCTCTGTATTCAATCGCACTTATTCCTACGTTATATAAAATTCGTCAAAAAAGGCTCTAATCCTTTGAGTTTAAATATAAAATATCCACTACTCACCAATTTACGTGTTTGAGTAAAAAATGCACAAATGATTCTATATTCTTTCTCCTAAATAATGTTTACTCCAGCCTAAACAACCATCACTCCAATGCAACAACGTACTGTGAGTTTTCTAAGGATTTTGATTGTGTGAATCCTACTTTTTTTAATGAACAAATTGCAGTATTACAAATTCAGGGTAACCCCTTGCATGGTTTTAGTCATCCCTTATCAACAGAAGTCAGCTTGGGGTTAAGAGTTAGTATAACGATATCTGCTTGCAAGTTAATATACTGTGGAATGCCCAAGGCTCAACACTAGGCCATACTTTGCTTCTTCTGTTTATCAAACGTTGCTTATCTAGAAATCAGTGGCGGAATGATTCTTTGCGAACGACCCTAGTTTCTCTTGTAGCAACCCTGATGTCATGGCACTTCATAGCTAGCGACTCAATCATATTCAAATAATTTTGATAACTAGAATTCTTAGTGCTTGTTATAGATAATTTCTTGAAATGGGAGTTACATAATACTGCTCTATCTAGAAAATTAAGATCAGCCTGTTTAGTAATAAAATCAGTTTCCAAGGAACTAAAAACTACAAAAAAAAAGATGCTAGATATTTACTTAGACTAAACAGTAGAACTTCATACAGGAACGTCTTTAAAATATTCAAAATATTGAATCTTACTCATATTTATATCGGTGTCCATAATCCGTAAGTACGCTTCCCCTATTCTAGAAAAGTCTTTGCACAGCTATCTGCTTAGAAGGCCAGAGAATGATCTTTATTCACCTACTTCAAATACAGTATTAGTTAAAGGCTCTATACTGTGCAATGAGAAAAAATATACTTTTTTTTTTCATTTGCCAATTGAAATCAAATCTATGACATTGAATTCGATTTGTTTAGTTATATAAAGAACTGTTTTATTTATCACATTTTATAATACAATAATTTAAAATCATAATTTTTCATATAGTCACATTTTCGAAATAGAATTATTTCTGTAAAAATGTATCTTAATAAGAATTGTCTGAAGAACTGGATCCTGTCCTGCTGAACGACTAGAAGAACTAACTCAGCGTTAGCTAGAAGCAATGATCATAAATCTATCTTATACGTCTGTATTAGACCCGTGCTGATATAGGAGTCCCTATCTGTTCCTTTATGAACGGTAACAAATACCACAGTTCTTATTAGAAAACTTTTCACCACAATTCAGACAAACAAAATATTCTGGACGTACTAATATATATATATATATATATATATATATATATATATATATATATATATATATATATAAATATATATATATATATATATATATATATATATATATATATATATATATATATATTTATTTATTTATTTATTTATTTATTTATTAGAACTCTTTTATATCCAAGACTTTAATATTCAATTAGAAAAACTTAGTAATATTGATTTGGTATTAAATTTCATACTATTGTAATGTTTTTTTGGTAAAGGTTCAGAAGTCAATTTATTACTTTATTGCACAGCAATTATTACACTAATTACTTTGTTACTAATAATTTAGTAACCATTACTTCACTTCATATATCGATTTATGGATCCTTCTTCTGTGAGCTCCTACTTTACATATACTTTTGCGATGTCGCAGAATATAGTAGAACCTTCCAAAGTATTTGGTAATAGTAACGTTTTTCCTCCAGAAACATCTAGAACAGTAGTTTAATAGCTACCCAATAGTTGGAACCACATTAAGTGGACCGATATGCGGCTATGTCTTTGTCTCATTATTCGACAATAGAAATTTTAGTGTCACAAATATTCAGTTGATTCATTCATAAATTTAATTCACTCCATATGATCAACTACCGATTGTACAGTAAAATAGTAAATTGTGGAGAAAACTCATAATTATCATCATTTCAAAATAAGGTCTATGTATGTGGAAAATTGGAAAAAGAAATTTCAAAATCATCATGACGCCTGCTATCTCTGTCTCGATAAATATCTTGATATAAATTCCGCAATTTATCCGTGAATCATCAAGAAGAAATTCTGACCGAATCTAGTACTCCCATTTTTTTAAACTAGTATGAAATACACTTTAGTACCAAACTGTCTTTTTTTCCGTATTATTGATGTTATCTTCGTCAGCTACTGCTGAAAGATATGTAATAAGGAATAAAATTCCTCTAAATTTATTGGGGAAAATTTAATGAACTTAAGGGCTACTATGTCTATTTTGAGATATTACTAAGTCGCTGCTTTCATTGTAAATAGTGCATACAGTTTGCTATTGAAATATGAACATAAATAAATAGAAGACATTCGCGATATGATCTACTATGATGTTAACGTCAGTTCATGTGAATAAAAGCAACGACCAACAAGCAACAAGCAATTGTGTTAAAAAGAAGGCACATATTATTTCGAGGCAAGACACGTGCTGATCATCCCTGTCCTCTAGTTACTGTTGGAAACGTTAGAGTGGAATACATGATGGAATACGCACCAATCAAGCGATTGACGAAACTATTTGCGCTAGATTTATCACAGTAAACTCAATTTTACATGATCAACTTCACGTTAAAAAGCAAAGGTCTGTCACTAAAGTTATGTAATCTGTTTTCTTCTGTACTATGAGATTATTAAAAGGAATTTATCTTGAACAACATACACTGCTACACAAAAAATGTTACACTCACACTACTTGAGTCGATCAATATTTAAGTATTAGAGGTTCTTCACGATAATATACTGTCACACAGCAGATATATTTTCAACATCCACTCCAAAGGTCAATTATAAGCGCTCACGCCCTCGCTAAACCTATCGTTCGCATCTAACGTAAATTAAACAGATTACGGCATGTGATTTATAAACATAAATGCCCGTGCTCGCTTTTCAGTTCACACCAAGTTCGCGCTGTATGATGCCCAACTTTTATGTTCGACCCTCGTGTTCTAGCGCTCAGTGAATGAAAACAGGTATCCACGTGTACCAAATTCAACCATAACTAGAATGAAAACAACATTAACTAATTTAAAAAATGCTCAAACTTGGTCTAATCGGTCTAATTTATCAAAGTAGTACCCGTCAATTAAATCTCCAGTGACAAAAGAAATTTTTAAATTTTAAAATAGTTTCTAACGCGAACTCAAGCTCGAACATGAGCAAGAGCGCGGGCATGAACGTAAGAGTTTATAAATCCAGCTTAATCTCCTGATTCGGTCATGTGTGATTGGGATTACTTTTTTTCTAGTATTTTCTAAAAAATATAATTTTTTCTAACCGCGTATAAAGTATTACAATGTGCTGAAATATTCATTACTCTACAATGTTTGTTCTGAAAATTTACAAAATCATATATACTTTTCTATTCCATTATTTTCAACGAAAAACGACACCAATTATGATTTTTCCATAACAAACTATTTTTAACAATCGGAATATTTAAGTTAAGTTGTTCGCGAGTGCTAGATAATTTAGAATCTGCAATAACTTGGTTTACATCCATTGGATGTAAATCTATACTTCATACAAGGTCTATTGACCAATTTTTTTGTCTTAACAATTGCTGTAGTAATGGATTTGGCTAAGTTTATATGCTTTAAGGATGTTGGATGATCCTCTTTTGGATATCCTCTTGTGCTGTGATCACTCCCAGGTTTACGTGATTTGTTTTTATATACAGTTGATACTATACTCTGAACATAACATAACATAACATATTACCATCATCGCAAATTCGCTTGTTGAGTGTTGAGGTTTGAAGTAATATGTCCTATCATAGTAACGTAGCCGATGTAGACAGTTTCACACAAACTTGAAGTCCTCTTTGAAACCAAAAAGCTATATACCCTGCAACTGCTTCTAATCCTCTACAAGACCAATGGTTGTCCATCTTTAGAATAACGCTCGCATATTTGGAGTAAGGCTTCTAAGATGCTCGATTCAATCCGAGTTCGCCTACAGATGCCAAGAACACAATCATTTATTTGGAAAAGTGCAAGCCTGTGGAATGGCTCTTCTGAGCTCTACAATCTACAGAAGTTCAAGATCAATATAAACAGGCATCTCAACACGGCTGTAATTATTAAACAACGATATTTTCCAGAGGTTTCTAGATGTGAAAATTAATAAAACACAGCGTTTAAATATATTTGAGACATTCCGGAAAGTTTCTTGTCCATCAGACAATGATCGGTGTCTTTAACTGTACTCTAAGTTTAAGAGAGAGTTATTTAATTGATCAAATTTTCTCCTTCCAAAAAATTGTTATATGACACACCTGCATTTAAGAATACACGCTAAAATCAGTCAATTGCAATATTGGTTAATATAATATAATAAGAATTGTGATAGGTTTTGATTTATTAGGATACAACAAACAAACAAAAAGGAATAATTACAATTTGAAAAAATCAAATCCAATACTCGTATAACTTTGGCCGATTTTTATCTATTCTCAAAACTAAAATTATTAGTTTGATGTACTTGTCTCGGCAGATAGAAGAAAATAGAGAATTGGCAATGAGTTAATAAAATAATTTGTGCATATATAAATGTTATTTTGGCAATAATGAATATTATGCACTAAATCGATGACGTACAATGTTACATTCATAGATAAATACAATGATTAAATAGTGACATAACATCGATTCATTTCCGTTTTTGTATTTTTTTGTAGATAATTAACTATCAACAATCATAACATTTAATTAATCCTATTTTTCTGCTTGCACAATTAGTAATTTTCTAGCATAATTGCCAAATCGGTAGCTTGTCTTATTATACATGTAAACTGTGTACAGCTCTCTATTTTGAATAAGTAAGCAGATTTCGTGGTTGAACGGACAGTGGTGGAGGATTAATTCAATAAAGCTAATTACACTCTAGTGATCTAGCATAAATCATTGTATCATTTATAATTTGGTTTGTTCTTGGTAAAAGGATATAAATTCAATTATTATCAGTATATTTTTGAATTATTTGGGTTAATCTGATTGATAACTGTGAAACAAAAGTTGAAAAAATCCTGTGAAGATTTATAGAGCAACCAGTTAACCAGTTCTTAGTAACGATCAGGATACCAATTGATAGAAGTTGCGCGAAGAAACAGTATTGCGACAATAAAATGCAGAAGCAATAATTGAGACGCTAAAAAAGATAATTCCGAAAAAAATTGTTCAACATTCTGAATACCTAATATGGTACCGTAAAGAAAACCGACTGAGAAAGTATTTACAGGTAGAACGAGTCAAGGAAATAAGAAAATTTGGAATACTTAATATTCATAAATGACACTAATTTATCCTCAGATTTCAACGTAATTCAATTGGATTATAATATAAATTTAGTTGAAGATATACAGAATAGACTCATATCTCCAAAAGTCTTGGCCATCCCTGGTTATTTAATAAAAAAATATTTTTAAATTCATAAAATGTGCTCAATCTTATTCTTAAATGTGATACCAATATATGTCAAGAGAAAAATTTTAAATTTACGTAATGCATGTCTAGTGAATTTGCTGGCCGATTCTTTCCTTCCTCTAGGATGTTTTATACGAATTCCGTGCAATGTGGTCTGGCAATGAAATTTGCTGCATAACAAAGAACGATACACCATTATTGAATAACCCGCTCTCCACCCTATTGGAGATGGGCAGCTATGTGTCTTGGCAGCTTATAAGGTCTTTTTGTCCTTATATTCGATGAATATAATCTTCTTCTGATGGTACTGCTACCATCATACATACCCTTCGGTATGTTAACAAAAAGTGACTTCACAACGACCTTTACCATTATAAATCGGTTTCTTCGGATGAAATTAACTATTTAAGGGTCTTCCTTATCTGATGTAACTCTGGGATGACCCATCTTTCGCGGTCTTTCGCGCAACGCTACCAGTTTCCTGGAAAAGGGCCACCTCACCGAAGTGATATATTCAGATGAAGGGCAATGTGGTGATTAGATAAATCTTGTTTATGTAAGGTTTCTATTCTTGCTGAATCAAACTCAAAAATCATATTACCCGGCATTTTCAACAAAATTGGAATTATTTCGCTGCCAAGTTAAATCGTTAGATCTGATTTCTTTTACAAAATTTCATATATTTACGAACGAAAATAATTTTGTTTGTAGTTTCATGATAAGGTGCACAAAATTTAAAAATCATTCAAAAAAATTCAAGTTATTCATCAATAAAGACAACAAAACTGTATTTAAAAACAATATCAAACTAATCAATATTTCTTTGTAAACAAAATAACCATGTGATACTTAATAACAAGGTCAAAGGATTCCAATTTATAGGATAAAAAATATATGGATCTATTGCACTACAAACTATATTTTCTTCACAATCTTAATAATTAATCCTTCCGAGCACAGAATAGTAGAGCAGTTTCAACTAAAGTTATCAAGTAAAGTAATTAACTTAGATAATTAACCAGTATCAACATTTTTAATTTCCCTAATTTGGTGTAATAATACACGCTAATGTAGAAACAGGGATTTGTGCACCAGGTGCTCATTCTCCGACCCAGTACCGTCTGATACATGACTGGGATACTTACAACTTCTAATTAGGTTTGCCAGAAAGTATTTGATTTGCGCAGTGGTTGTTTGTGGAAACACAGTCTAATTACGTAAAAATTGGTTTATTGGTTTTATTACCCGAAAATGTTAGAAGAGAAGTAAAACAAAGGACAATAATTTGTTTTAAACTCGAGGGTAGTCGTGTTGTTTCAAAATTTAAACGGTTGCTAGACCCTTTGATGGGAGACCTTAATATATTTTTGTCTGCGTTCATTTTACTTTCTCATCTGAGAGTTTAATTATTTCTAAATAATTTTTGATAAAAATTCAACAATAGGTTATCGTTTTCAGAATTCACACGCATAAAATATCATGAGCATCAATTTTATATTTTACGCTAGTCAGATTATTGAGTTATTTAATTATTTTTTGCTCAATAAATTGTTTTTTCAAAGTAGTGATTTAAGTTATTCAGCTTAGGTCTTTATATTACTATTTGAAAATACATTATTGGTGACAGTGTTATTATTGGAATGTTCTTTTCAAAAGGCAATATGTGATGATCAAAATTTTTAGATTTGTTTAGTAATGCGATAATAAATACGTAAGTTTATCATGAACTTCAAAAACTTTGCGGGAATAATAGTTTCCAAAAATAGCTTACGAAGTATAAAACTACAAAGAATTAAACAAAGAGTTGATAAGAATTAGAAATTTGCTTCTTGTATGTTACATAGAAATATTTATAGAAACATCACAATTCAAAATAAAAACATGTATATTTGTCACGTTACTATGATATTAATTTTCTATGTATTTGTTACCATAGTAACAGTTCTCGCCTTCCAAGCATAAAAAAATAATTTGGAAGTTTTACTACATGCATTCACTCTCTAGAAATATATCCACCCTATTCCGACTTTTATAATGAACCTTCCATCTAAGATTTTACATTCACTTGAGATTACTGCGTGTTAGGAATACTAGACCGTTATTCTTTACTAAAAAAACACTAGTTCAAAGTTATCAGTATGAATAGTTTCTAGAGAATCAAGTCTTACTCGTAAATTGATTAATGAATGTATGAAAATATGATTCATATGACCTATATTATTAAGTAACTGAATAAAAGAGGAAGGAATTACATGAGAGGATTATATAACAACATTCATTCTTAGTGTGATGCTAAGCGAAGCATTCAAGATCAGAGAAATTATTGATGTCGTTTCGTTTCGATGTGTCAAACAAACGACCTCTAACATTATAAATTACCAGGAAACAACGATATTGAACATCCATGATAACTAGAGGTTTATTTTAAATATTTAACTGCAACCAACATAGTTATTGGAATAAAATAATGCAGAGTGATTTAGTTTTAGATATACGAGAAAACATCAACAAGAATGAAAGTGAAATATAATAATGAATAGCGAATAAAATTATAGTGAAAACATTGAATTTCTCAATTCACAGTTAGGAAAACCGACTTGAGCACTAAAATTACTACAATCGAATCTGGAAATGCTAATTATAATGAAAATTCGAAAACAAAAAAAGAATTGTACACAACTGGAAAAAGCTATGACAAGAGATGCATCAAATCCAGTGGGCCCAGTGGATGATTCTGATCATGTCATGACGATAATGCCTAAAGTTTCCTGAAAGTCTAAAATATGATCGCGCTTCGTCTAGGCAAGTGTCCTATTGAATTATCAACCATCGGACCCAAAAAGAACTGCCTTCTTAGTACATCCTTTCTATCAACTGATTTAGTAACATCTTTCCTAATCTCAATCGTATATGTTCTTCTGGATATAAGTATCGAATCAATCTGAACAGTTAGTGTCTATTTTTTTCTAAAAACCTCTTTCATCGAAAGATTTTTTGAAAAAATTGAAAGTTTCTTATATTCAGTATATGCAATGGATCAAATACTACAATATACCGTTTAAGTCGTTAGCCTGGAAGTGATTTCCTTTCTTATCTTTCCCATAATTTCCCTTAGTTTTCCCTTCTTGAATTTTATTATTACCTCTTCCTTCCTTCTCTCTCTTCAATGTTATATTACCACTATATTTTTTTGATCCTGCGTATATTCCATAATTTTTCATTTGAACCCTACCCACTCTATTCTTCAGGATCTTACTATTTCGTTAATCGATCTTGTCAACTATAATCATGTCTTTGTTTTCTCTTCAATATTATTTAAAACACCTGTTCAAGTTGACTTTGTTTCATCAGCCTCGCTAATTTCGTCGCCAACATCCTTTCTATAATCAACTATAGACTTGCATATTTCAATATTCAATTCGGAGTAAGACATCAATATCGTTTTATAGTTATCATTACCAGTAGGCCAAATTTTTATTTTATACTAATTAATTTGAAATTGTATCAATTTATTCGAAAAATTTTTAAATTTTATACAATAAATCTAAAATATAACAAGATGTACAGTACTTCCAATTTTAGTTAAAAATTTCTGATTGTATTTTCATAAATTTAGTTCTAAATTTGATAACATGACTCTTCTATGAAAATCCAGTATATCTTTTTCATTCCAACTGTCAATCAGATGTATTCAGTATATTGACCTGCGATGGAGACATATTTCTTCGAAATGTACATGTTGTTGAAATCAGTTACAATAATTTAACGTTTCGACTTCTATATTATTTTATCGATATTTACAGGAAAATACGTTTCACAAGGTTGTCATGTAGTCGGGTATTATTTCAATTTCGTTGAAGAAAGATGTTGATAATGAAATAGAAGTGAGCAATTTCTGACAGTCGATTTGATATACTCCTATGTGAAAACACATTAACCAGATGTCTTATATTTTTGACAGGTGTGGTTACTGTGGTTTAACAGTTTAACTTTTCCACTTCGATTACATTTTGTGACAAAAAGCTGTAAATTTTCTGTTATGAGAACAATATGATATCAATTGTTTTAATAACAGTGACTACCTAGCTGTCAGATTTTCTATATGAATATCATAATAAAAATCTGTTTTAACCACAACGATTTTTTTATGTTGGTTTTCAGTTGTTGTTTCCAAAAATAAGTGAAGGCTGTCAATGCAATTTTTTTAGTAGCATTGATTTCCATGTTGTAGGTAATCCATTAATCAATATAATTTGGCAAGTTATCAATTTCAAGTAATACACGTCGTAACGCATTTCTTGAAAACTATAATTATTGTTAGGAATATAAAAACTATTTGGTTATCTTTTCGTAAAGTGCGAAAGTATAAACTCAACTTTGAATGGTTTTTTCCAGAAAGTGGTAAATCATACATTCCAGCCGATCAAGTAATTGATATTCTTGAAAAAAAACTCATCATTTGGATTTGAAAATTTTTGGAAACAAGCTTCTCAATTTTGATTTGAAGTTTGGGGTACATAGATGCCTGAAACTCTTGTAAAACTCAATATTCTCTCTTTGAATGGATGTATTTTTCATTTAAAAAGCTCATATTAGGGAAAATAATTGGTTAAAATAAACATTGTAATATTCATGTGTTGATGAATATTTTTTGCACAAATATATACTTTTGAGGCTTGATATTAAATCTTTTAGATTGGACACAAAATATATACCATATGACTAAGACTAATTTCATTTATATACCTTTGACTTCCAATAAATTTGACTAATAACATTGAGGATTTTTATCGGTACTATATGCGATATGCTTCGGCAGGTGTCAATAAAGAAAAATAGAACACAAGATTGAGTTAATGTTTTTCTCATTCATTTTTATGTTATTAATTATAGTTTTGATCAATTTTCTTTACCAATTAGGTCATACCATTCATATTAGTGTTACATGTGAATGTTAAGAAATAATAAACAATTGTACTTTTTTTAAACTTTCCCAGATTTACAGCATATGAATCGTTTCTCGCTTTACGTGTCATCTATTTTCCAAAATCCTAACTGAGTTTTATGTAATGATCTTTGTAAGCCGGTATTATCGTAGAAATATGCCAATCTTCAATTAGTTGTTCTACTATCTTATAGATGGCAAAAGTCCACAATGTTAAATCGATAATAAGATACCCGCAGATTTTAAATAATTCAAATTTCAATTTGTGGCTATCCATATCAAATTAAGCTAGACGGTCTAACAAGTTATTCAGATTTCCAGCAATATTGATCGTTAAAACTGAAGTTATGTTAACCCAGTTCTCTTGTTCGAATATATTTGAAACACATTTGGTTTCAATCCACTTGAATATTTATATATAGTAACATATTCCTATCAAAACTTTCTATTGTAGTCATGTACTAAGGAAATTCTGAAGGAAAACCAGGATTAGAACGATTACATTTCTTATGATTCGTTACTTATTATGTTAGTAGTCTTTTGAAAAAGGTGTAATAGTGTGAGTGAATTTTTCTAATTCAGTCACCTAATTCAACTAATTTCGAACTGAATCATACGAGTATACAAAATTGGATTGTAACTTATTGGTTCTCTTCACATCATGCAATACAACGTTCAAGAGATTACATTCAAGTCTCTGTAAACAGTAAAAGTATACAAATTCCCAAATTCACATTTCATCTAATATTTTGTACGAATTTAACAATTAAAATAACAAAGCAAAGTTTTACGAGAGTCAGCTGATCTGTTAACCCAAAACTAGATTGTAACTTGCACGCCAGATAATTGGCACAAAACCGATAATGTCAAGATCTTACATAAAACAATCAGATGAACTTTTGATCAAGAAATAGTGCGTCTTGCATTGCATTGCACGATGTATTGCATCTTGTATTCTCGTTTGGCTTCATTTAAACGGCTCCCAAATATTATTTTCTCCATTTTCATTTTTATCATTTATCATTACTAAATACTAAACAAGAGTCTAAAAAATGTGCTGTAAATTTAAGAATCAACTACCGCCTTTCTCTAATACCCTTCTCCTCTTAACTAATTTATCCAAATTTTAGTTTGACCCAATTCTTCATATGAGATTAATATTCTCTTATCGAAAATCACGTGTCACTGAATTTGGCTTCTATAGTGGTAAACAGCAATGGAATCTGGAAAGGTGTTTGATGCTGTTTAGTTTTTCATGTGTTTTTGGTAGGATTTTCTCTATTTTTATGATTATTGTTATTATTTGAACTTGTTATAGCAAAAAGTTCTGTTCAAGAATCGATCTGAAAATGACGAAAATTGAAGTAGCCCTTTTTATCATCATTGAATATATTGGAGTCAGAAGCAGACCAGTAAAAGAAGATCAAACGGTTTTGAAAGTGGAACATATAGTATTACGTGACCTAGGAGGAAAAAATCCAAAAATCATCAAAAGTTTGTGCCTACAGACGTCAGGTCTAATTTCCCAGTCTCATGAGAAAAGAATTAATCTGAATAATATAGTTAAAAATTTGCAATGAATTTGTTCATGTTGGTACGGGAGGAAGAGATTTGAAGATCTACAAAAAACTACAAAAAAGTGTATTACAACTTTCACCACGTTTTTAATTTATACTAAAGTTTCAAATCACACCTTCTATTGTTTATAAAACAACAAAATTACTTCGTATTTGGCATTGTTGCTCACCTCTATTAAAGTTTGAAAGAAAATTAATAGATGTGACCCACCTCGTCATTTTTATGAATTGTTATAATTTTTGGCCAAATATAATTTTTTTATAATTATTGATTTGAGGATTCCTATTTGTATACGTTAAGCAATTTCAGCTACTGACATGTAGGTGGCGCTCTATAAATTTATAGCAAAACTGAATGTTTAATCATCAATTCTAACAAACTCATAAAGACTTAAAAGTAACAGGATAAAATTAAAGTCCAGTCACTTGGAATCAAAAATCACTCCGAGCTGGAATTGCGAGAAAATGAACTGAAATTCTACATAGTTGTAGTAATTGGCACCTTAAAGCAGATAATAGAAGAATCCATTATGAGGGTTGACCGCAGAGAAGAAACTATCTCTGATGAATTAAAAATTTTTGGAAGTACCTACTTTGCAATTTTGTATAATTTTTTGGGATTTCTTAAACACGCATAAGTTGAGAAAGAAAAAGACGTTTAAAATTTATAATAATCAAGCTCGCGCGCTTTAACGCTAGAATTTCAATAAAAAATTCATTCGACCAAGAAAAAACATTTTGAGAATCTAAAAAATCATTCCTAATGCAGAATATCACGCTTTTTCATTTGGTACGGTTATTTTTTTAAAACCACTACCACTTCACTCATGAAAATTTATTTAAAAATACGTGTGTGCCAAATTTATGCTTTTTTCTTGTACTTTCAGAAAAAACCAATTAGTGGAATATTGAAATTATGTGAGGAAACTAGGAAAACAAATAGTCTTGGACTTATTTTTTATTAAAATTTATCTTTCCACATAAACAGACAATGGATAGGTAGTAAATTACAATAATTCTGAAATAATTCAGATATATTTTGAGTAATACTATTTAATAAATAATTTTACTCTTACATTTAATAAATTTAACATTAAGATTCATTTTTCCATATGATACAATAAAGACGATTAAACTCTATGCAATATATCACATTTGTAAAGAAATAGTCAAAACATTGGAAAGCTTATTTTCTATAACGTGGATAAAAGCATGATGATAATGATGAAACCTTCTTTTATTCAATAGCTGACAGGAATTGCATCATAGATTACTGCACATATCTTTAGCTACAATCTGATTGGAGTAATTGGTACTTTTGTTATCCAATTTTTTCGAAGAAGGTGGTGTAACAATCAATAGTTGTAGAAATACTACGTAAATTTTTGCAGTTAATGTGATCAACACGGCAAAACACAGTTCCATGAGACAGCTGCAACCCTAAAAAGTATGTTATATGTTTCCTTAACCATGTTTTTACGTTTGGGTAATAGAATCTCCATTGATCTACACGTTCGCTGAATTTATAGCTGTGTGACTTTTTGTAGTAGAACTTCAAAACTATTTGTTGTAAGCCTCACTCAAAGATGTGAAAGTAAATGAAGAAGTATCACATGTTTAGAAAAAAAATGGTAGAAAAGACTTTCAATAACACAAAAGGAGTCCTTGATGTACAATTCTTAGATTGAAATGCTTTGATGATGATAAAATGAATGAAATTAAATTCATGCGTTATTTTTTCGATACAATTCTGATATATTTACATTCTAGATGAAAATGAGACAGAGAGAAAGAAAAAAGAAAGACAGATATATAGCAGAACGATGAATCATTTACGAAGTATTGAATTTGAAATATCAGCAAAACAGTACTAATTTCATGATTTACTCCTAGCCAAACTCTTTGACCTCCCTCGTATAAGACAATACAAAATTTTAGCACATCATTTGATCAAATTTGTCAGTTCTAAGTTCCAAAACAAAATTTTATTAATCTAAATATATCTCTAATAATTCTAAATGATAATTTATCATCAACGTCATTTTGCCGAATTTTGAAAACATTATGCATACACAGATTATCTGATAATGAGTAACAAAAAGCAAAATTGGCAAAATTTGTACAACGTAACCCCAACATTCATAATACACTTTAGACACTTAAAGTTTGGATTAAATTGAAAAGTTGTTACAACAATTGAAAATTTAGATTTCCCATGGTGTCTTGACTCTATAGAAAACACATGGTTGCCATACGTGAAATATACAGCTTCTAAATTAGTTTTCACTGAAGAGGAGAAATATCTAGGTTCGAATGAACAAGTACAGAGTATTTAGGGGACAATATTAAATTAAAATTAAATCTACCTAGCTATAGAAGATTTTTACAATAACTAAAATATAATTAGAATTTTTACGTTTGAAAATAATCAACTGCGCAAGAATCAGATTGGTCAGCAAAGATACAGGATAGAAAAGCAGAGATCGAAATAACAGTTCACTTCTCAAGAAATGATTATAATAATTAGGGAAGACAGTGACGCTACTCCTGAAGAGTTGATTGGTTGTTTAATTTTGTCAGTCACGCTAAAATAGAAGAAATCATATTACATATCGAATATTTTCTAATTGCACAGATTGAAAATTCAATATTTTTATTAAATCTGTTTCAAGTCTTCTGATTTTTTGTTATTTTTTTCCTTGTATTATAACATTCAAATGACATAGTTGAAAAAGCATTGCAAATGGATAATGATGCTTAGAAAACATATTATCAACATCGCTTTATTTTTTCTCGGAAAATGTAGATACGAGTCTTGAAGAAATTTATAATTATAAATGGAATCGAAGATAGTAGGATGAACTTCTGTTTTTTATGGGCTCAATTAATGATAATTATTACAATCATGATTAAATCAAAAAACATGAGAGAGGAAACAACTCTCACAACTGATTCATTTTTCCAGCTGATATTTATAATTCTCAGAGTATTGATTGATTGTTAGACAGATTTATTTTTTGTATTCAACACTCCTTCAAAATGGATGCTAATAAATGGATTTAAAATGGAATACAATACAATCCATTACATTATTTATTCATAGATAAATCAACAAAATTGGAACTTGATAGGATAGGAATCCATTTGATTTTATGAGTATATTATCAGATAATAGAAAATGTGATACATTGTTTTCTCATTATTACATACTTTAGGATAGAAGAAAAACAGATTTTATTTATTTTCAAAAGTTATATTTTCAAATATCTGTTTTTTATTAACAGCTTGTTGTAACTTTATTTTTTCTAATTAATCGCCTGTCCAGGCTGAGTATCGTCAAAGCTGAAATAACATTGACTCATAAATATTCATCTCAATTTACCAAGCTTCTGATGTAAATACGTTATGTACGTTTTGGTCAAAATAAATACGTTCACCGATGACTTCTCGGGAAGTTTATTACAAAAACTTTGAGAAATAAAAAAATAGCACTTTCTCTGATATTAATAATAATAGTAATCATCATACTGGATGTACTGATTAATATATATATTTAAAAACGGATAGGAGAAAATGGAATAAAGGCAAAAATTTTTTTTATGTTGAGTTTAAAGGTTACAATATTCTTTTTTTTATTTTGCTTCATGGAGTGCTATTTTATGTTACTAACTAGTTTTATTTCAATACGCAACATACTTTTGAATATTTCATTTTGAAATCTCAGATACTTTTCTTATTGAAATATAACTCGAACATTTTCGTTCAATTTCTATTTGTTTTCTCTATTTCTGTTGGAGAAACGAAACGTTTTTCAGAAATTTAGTTTTACAATCAGATTTTTTATTTGACAACGAATTATATTTCTTAACTAATTTTTTAAAGTAAATTCTTTAACTTTCGGATTGAAATTCATTTCACATTGGATTTGCCGATAAGCATTATTTTCAAATATTAAAACAAGAAACTTCAAGAGAGATGGAAAAACTTGCGGTTACATTTGTTTAAAAAATTAATTGAGTTGATCTAATCATAGATCTGTTCATGAAAACTGGAAATATACGTTCTGATCAATAAACTGAAAAAAAATTATGAGGTAGCAACATCTATTAGTTATTCCAAAAATTTGTGCTGGTTGAATTATAGAGTGAATTCAAAAAGTTACTTTGATTTTTGTTCATAAAGAAGATATGTGGATTAAAAGTTAGATAAGAATAAGGTTCTTTATAAATGCTAGTTTGAAAATACACTACAGGTCAAAAGTCTGTAATTGTTACATATTTGTTATTATTCACTTTTATTTTGATTCGATGTAACCTCGGTTTGCTTTAATTATTTTGATATAAAGTTTGGCATTCCATTCATTTTTCAGGATATTCCAAAGAAGAAATAAAAGGAGGACACTGTATTTTGAATTCCCTCTCCAATTTGTCCCACAAAAACTTAATCTTGTTGAGGTCGGGCGACTCTGGTGCCCAAATCATTACTTTTAGTACATTCTTCTTTCCCAATCATTTCAAATATTACTTGTATAGCTTCGAGGAATGATTGAGATCGTTATCATTTTGGAAGATATATTTATTGCCGAACAAGAAAGCCCTATATTCTCCTCCAACATTTTTTATAGTCTTCTTTCTTCAAAATTCCTTCAATTTTCACAAGGTCTCCAGACATCTTTCCTCCAAAATATCACCGAGCCTTCATGTCTTACAATCGGATTTAAACATAGATCTAACATCTTTTGACCCGCGCACAAACACTCAAAGTCAAATCAAAACAATACGTTTATCTTTAACGATTTTGATTTTTCATGGCCGTCCTAAATGTTTTCTATCGTCAAAACTCGCGATGATGCATATTTGTTCACGTTGTAATCCAAAGTACGTCGAGGTATTTTCAATACATCTGCAACGATACGGTTACTTTTATATCGACTAAGGAATTGTGATTAATATTCGAGTTTCAACCGTTTGTTTCTTGGTTTTACTCATTTAGAACTTACGAGTCTAAATTTGCGGGAACGAAAACATTCCATATACAAAATTCCACAAACAGATATCTTAATCCAAAAAGTCTAAGTCACTGCACGTTCTTGCGTCTCATAGGACTAACTGGGACTAAACTACAATCATAAACACCGATTAAAATGCACTCGTATGAAGTAAACATATAACGGACACTATTATTAGTTTGTAAGACACTGTTTCGACCTTTGTTTGACAATATTAATGAGACAATTGTATATTATTTTGAAATTTAATGACTGGATTATGGTGTGAACAACTTCAGACCCGGTAGTGTATATTGTGAATGACAAATAGAATATTGACAAATTGATTGATGATGATGATAATTGATTATAAATTTGGAATCTACCAATAAGAAGAAGAAATGTCATTTGTAATCTATTTTTTTTCCAATAGCTGTAAAGTGTCCCGTCAGTTGTAATCGTAATTTGATAGATCATAAATAACCCAACAGTTAATGGCAAGTTAGTTTATTACCACACAGTACAGTATCATAGAAAGGGTAGTTCGTAATAATGTGTAATTTCAAATTATAACTTTAATCATTTGGGGAATATAAAAAAATTTAATTAGCAAACTCGGTGGCTACATAAATATATTCTCTCATTACGTTCGTACTAAATTCTGTTAATTACTTCAAGAAAACAGAAGAAATTTTATTCTTTCGTTTCAAATTTCCATTATTTTTTTTTCATTTAAGTATGTCTTACAACCGAAATCTCATTTAAATATAGATTTATAAAATTATATTTCAACATTTAATTTGAATATTTTTCAAAATAAACCATATTTTTTTATTAACTGGTCCACCTGTTGCATATTTTTGAACGGAAAAGAAATTACATAGTATTTCTTCTTAAAGTTCACACACTTCCTCCGTAACTAGGCCTGGGTGGATACAAAAATGGGCTTCTTGTTTTAGGGGTTCCGTTTGTCGGCCTTGTTCCTCCCCCGTTGACAGTTACTACAGTCGTAGTTGTAAGTTCCGAAGTGCAAGATTCCCTTTTGTGATATATATTCGTTGGCTGACTATATAACCTGAAAATAATGATTAAATTCGTACATACATACGCCAACACAACTTTTTTATCATTTCATTTGATATTAAATTAAATTAGGTTATTACAGATGCAAGTTTTCATTCATAAACTTGACGTTGCCGTTCACGGGTGACGTTTACCGTTTGACGTCTATTGACCCTATTCATAAACTTGACGTTACTGCCGTTAACCTAAAAATTTTGTTATTCTTCTTGACGTGTATACTGCTTTCTGTTTTCCTGGTATTTTTTGTGTGTTTGTTTGTAATCCGGTGTGTATCGATGATATTATGGAAAATCACCACAAATCACTAATGGAAGACGGCGATGTTAAACGGCAACTATGAATAGTCTTGTGCAAATCAATATTTTCAATTTTGTAAGGGCAAACGTTTACGGCAACGGCAAACGGAAAATCAAGTTTATGAATGAGCCTTTAGTCTTTTTGCCTACATTTTGATTAATTAAATTATGATATCTCTTCCAAAACAAACACTAAATATATCTGAAAACTGCATCTCCATAATATATTAATCATAATTCTAAATTCAGTGGAATTGCAAAAAATTTTTCGAGAACTTTATAACAAAATCGAACATAATATATTGTTTACACGATGTTCCTGTTTCTTGATCTTCAGTAATTAGGAAAATAAGAATTTCTTGGTTGATCAGCAAAAATCATCGTACGCAAAAAACGCATATTTGGTTTGCTTAAGGGAGTTGCATAGAGAAAATATGTATCGTTCTTGAATATATAGTTCATTCAATAAATTATAGTTAATTCGCTTGTGAAATTAATTCTAATTTTGAGATAATAAAGTTTTTAAAAACATATTTTCGGCCATCGAAAATATAATTGGGGAAGCTTTTTTCGTCGACTAATTTCCGTACTTTGTCTTTTCGAATATAGCAGCTTGCACACTCTACAATTATATAATTACTAATAAAAAAGACAAGAGTGGGACAATGATTTATATCAGTTAGAAACACAGAATATAAGTAGATCCTGGAGATATCCTACCCAAAGTAAGAGTTAACTATAGAATCACTGTTGATTGCTTTCTCAAACAAATAATTAAAATAAAATGCTTGGCTATTACATAAACCATTTTTTTTCATTTTAAATTGTTAATACAAATTTTTTTGAAGACTACTTGTTTTTCAAATTTGAGGATTTTAGGCAGCGGTTTTGTATACACTTTTCGAATGTTGAAATTAGAAGAAATTAAATACTATTTTGAAAGAAATCAATATTTTCTCACCTAATACTTTCAGTTCTTGATCTTGGTGACCAGTCTTTACTCCTACTCCCAGATCGAAGACTTCTTGGTCCCAATGATCTTCTTGTTTTCCAATTTTCGAAATGATGTCGAAGAGTATTTTGAACTTCAGTGTTCAGAAAACAGTAGAATAAAGCAACAGTGAATCCCTGGAATTAATAATTATTTTAAATAGCTGAATGACTTTAACACGAATTTTTTTTCATCATCAAGCGTACAAATGCATGAATTAATTATCGTAATTATCAACGTCAATAGAGAATGTATATACACTCTATAGAAGACATAATTGAGTTGCTATTTATGAACAAGTAATTCAATCATTTCCAAGTAAAAAAATAAGAGTAGAAAGAGGTTTTCTGAACTGTTCTTGAAAGTAAGATGCATTCATTTTCTACTAAAATTCAAATAGTATAATTCAAAGTGTTATTAGTCCAGTCGGGCAAAGATACTGATACGAAATCGTCCACAACATGGGTCGTGAAGCAGGTTCTATCTGGTTTTATTGGAAATCTAAAATTTGGCGAAAACACCGAATCGTTTAATGTTTGTCGGCGCCGTTCATTTATTTTGATATAAATTCCCAACTTATTTAACAGCGAGAGTTTGGTTTATATTAAAAAGTCATAGTGAACGGAACGAAATAGAAAAGTAATCAGTGAATTTAAGTAAACTTTAAAAGTATTTATAAAGTAGTGAATAAATAATTGATTATACAGGTTGTGATAAGTTAATTATCATATGAGTTAGTTAAGTCCAGTGCAGTGCTCAAATAAATCAAGTAAGACAAAGACAGTGTTTTTAAATTCACCCCACCGTTAGAAGTAGTATAAGTAAAGAAGGCAAACATCAAAATATTGTGACCCAAATAGTGTAAGTCCGAAATATTTGGGTACAGAAACGATTGAAAGCCAAATAATGAGAGGACGTTTGCATAAAGTTAATGCACATATCAGGAAACCTTCATCACTTAGCATAAATTAGTCTGGAGATCAATTGTTGACAGTTTTGTTTTCTGACTAAATCCAGATTTGAAATTCATCTAATAGTAAACGTATACGAGTAGTTAGGCAGCCAGGACTACTATCACGTTTGGAAAAAAATAAAGAAGTAAACAGTTAGACGGTTTAGTAATATTATAGAAAGTAATAATTACAAATGAGAGAAGTGATATTGTTTGGTTAAGTGCACGGTTGATTATTTATTCATTATATACTGGTTTTATAAGGTGAAGCAACTAGGCTTCACTTTCTCCCATCACAAAACAATGTCAATGTGAGGCAATTAATGCTCTGGATTTTCCCATCCAATTCAATTGAGCGTGTCTGCTACAATGGGTACTTTTTCTAATAATAACTTATCGAAATTCCTCGGAAGGTATAAAGAACTCTTTATTGAATTGAAAGTGATAACTTAATTAATACGAGAAGAACTGATTAAATGATTGAGTTCTCATTAACTCTATGTATTGATCGCTTTAATTCGGTTTTCATTACGTGATTATTGGATGCGTATTTTTAGATTTTTTCATTAGTGATATTTTTGTAGATACTATTTTTGATATTACACATATTTATTATGTACCTGAATTCAGATTAATATTTGTTTAAAGATTCTATAAACATTCAAAGAAGAACTATACGAAACTATCTTTGAAAATTTGTTTTTAAAAATATCCAGATACAGAGAATTCAAAATAACTATTGTATTCCTCAATTTTTTGCATAATATAAGATTTATAGCCTTCCCATAATAATTGTACGAGGTCGGTTCAAAAATAAACCGAAATTTTATTATTGAGTCACCGAGCTGAAATTTCTTATAGTTTTTCTAGATAGTTTGCGTCAAACTCCCAATGAACCAAATAAGTAATAGTCGCATGGTGTCTGTGGTGAATAAATTTTTTGTTTCTCTTTATACTGATGCGGGAGAAGCGAGCAAACTTCCAAGTGTGTGAATTTGTGCTGAAAATTCACATGCCTTGACTCATCTGGCTGAAATTTCCCAGCTTTTCATGAACTATTTGCTCAATACTACCTAAGCTGATGTCCAATTCTTCAGCCATGCCGCGTTCAGTCGTTCTTCCAAAATGAGTTTTTCTTTAGCGCTGACGTTATTATCAGTTACACATTGGCCTTTTCGGAAAGAAATTCATACACTTGAGTCATGGGAGGCATTTATCTTCGAATTGCTGCAGTAATTTTCAAAAAATTTCCGCGGATTTAACTTATCTAACAGATAACGTAACATATTAGTCTAACATCTAATGCTGCCACTTTCACGATATTAAATTTTTCGCGCGTTTATTCAAAAATTTCGGTTCATATTTCAACCATCTTCGTAAACAATTAGCAGATTTTCAGCGATCTAAGAAGTTACAGTTATTTTATAATAAGTATAGATATATTTCACTTCTTGAGATGAAAACCGTTGATGTACTGACGTAATTTTTGGAAAATTACTTTCTTACAAAACATTTTTTCAGTAAAAAATCAATTGTGAACCTATGAAATCCGCTATAACTTATCTAACACATTATGAAGGTTTCTTATAGAATTATGTGGAGAATATGAAGTAGATTATGAGATTATTTTCCAAAATCCAATACGAAATTAATTTCCAGTAAATATCTTCTTTTTCTCTTTTATTGATCAATTCGTAAAGAATGATGGATAATTAATAACAATTCATTCTATGATACTGAGTTCTTTATTGCAAAAACTGCCCAAAGGAATATAAGGAGCGAGATATATCACTGAAGTAGAAGTTTCATATAATAATAGGGTCACTAGACCCTACCATTCTCAGCTTATTGTTCATTATAATGAAATGTTCTCCCATTTCCAATCAACGAGAGTAATTTCAGTAATAAACTAAAGAATTATTGCTACTGAACAATAATTCTCATACAAAGTTAGTAAAAAGTAATTTTACCGGATTAGGGTTAGTGGTACGGAGAAACAATAAAATTTCTGTATCTCAATCATGATACAATGTGCAGAAATTGAATTAACAGTTAATGGCGGGTCCAATGTGTACGTTTCAAAATTTTTGTAAAGGTACAAGATTCATTCTTTAGAGTATTATTTTTTCTCTTGACTTAATGGTTTTTGTATATCGTTATAATCATTGAAAAGATCATTTTCAGTAGCTTTTATCCTTCTACAATATTCTATTAGCCACCGCCAGTTATTGGGCACGTGATGATTCTAAAAAGGCGAATGCATTTGCGTCTTACCAAAACTACTGACATGGAAAAAAATCTACTGACGTGGAAAATCAATGAAGTAAAATCTGCCCATATAAACTAAAGGGCCAGGAACATATAAAAACTCTATTGCTTACTAGGAAGAAGCTCGCATCTTATTATTAAAAATAAGGTGCTAGTATACATACCTAACCAGTATGGACTTTAGGTTTACAACAATGGGGTAATTAAGGTGAAAGTAATTATGCTTGCCATCAAAGAGTTGAAAACCGAATACTATGGAATATAGTTAACGCCCCGCAGTATGTCAGCAATAGAGATCTGCACTTAGAACTTCATATAAAAACAGTCATAGAAGAGATAAAAACTATTGCTGAAGGTCACAAAGAACGATTCCATAACTACATAAATAACGAAATGTTGGAACTTCTCGATAATCAAGACACACTCCGCAAGCTCAAACGCACCAAGCCTTTCGAACTTGTGTGAACACTAACAGTTTTAACCCAGTTCAATAGTTAGTAGCTACACTAGTGAAATGTGCATAAACCTTTATTTTCTCGAACCATCAAAAAATGTTGACATTTTTGTACTTTTTTCGGGTGCAAAAGCCATCAATTCCCTTACCGTACAACAATTTGCTCGTTGCTTAGCAACACTTTTAATCCTGGGATTAAAAAGGCTACTTTCAATCTTAGGACTAAAAGTATTTGCATTTGAGCTCTCTAATTGAAATTTGAAGAAAAAAGCATTGTCTATTACAAACTTAGTAAAACAAACTAATTGGGCAACTATATATAGGTATTTATTTGTTATTTATAGTTAAATTGAATGTCCAATTGGAACAATTATTGCCAAAATTCAAAGCACCACTGAAATAATCATCAACAATTTTCGAACAATTCAAAAGATTTTCATTAATGTTAGAACAACTCAAAATATTCTTCGCAACTGTTGATGAAACATTCGAGGAAATATCTCATCAGGTACTTGTACCTTCTTTGTCAGGTTGCAATATTTTTCTGGCAGTATTCTCTTTGTTGATACGTGAAGTGAGGTCACCTCCACCACCAATAAGAAGTGTAGCAGATATTCTTCTCAGCGAATGTCCAGTATACTCCATCCAATATTCTAACCTCAAAAATTTTGCATTTCTTGCGGCACGGCACTAATTTTGTGAATACCAAGAACCATTCTTTGACACTTCCCATTAACATACTTCAAAAATAAACAAAGTTCCTGTATATTTGATGGCCGTAGTGCAACATATTTTTGAAATTTTCGAATTAAAGGCAAAATAATTATCGCCTATAATGGTAAACAAACAAGGTTTTTTGTTTTTTGTCTGCAAAATTTTTACCACCAGGACCAAGTCGATATCCTCATTGTCATCAATTTTCAAATAAACTATTTCGTCACAACGCACAGCCCCTTCAATACCTCAACCTTTATCGTCAAATATAAATTATCAGGTGCCATATCCAGGAACCGATCCACTTCCTCCTTTGTAAAAACCCTAGACTTTTTAGGTGTATCTATCACTTTGCCTTTTTAAAAATGCTTTGAATATTTACTAATATCCACACCTTTTTTGATATCCAGTGTGAATCGCAACATTGAATACTGTGATCAAAGAGTGGATGGCTTGACGGTCTTCGTTAAATTTGAGAAATACACCATAATAACACTCTCCACATAGTTTTGTACATTTTTTTCTTTACATCAATCCATGAATAGCTGATATGCAATTTTGCATTCACTCGGCTGCACTGCGCTCCGCCTCGCAACTGCAAATATTGCTCGTAAAAAAATATGCACTTCTAATCCTTATAATATAATATACTAATTTCTTAAGTGAACCATTGGGAATACTTAGGACAGTAGAGTAGTAGAGGTTAAATGTAAAATGTCGTTTAATCGTAAGATTAATTTGTATCTGTCAAAAAAAACTTCCTATCTTCTGATGTACATGCAAATTGAATCAACTCATCCATTTCACTATTTCCACTTTCACTATGCCGCTACTACAGCCTCGTTCGAGTAGATTTACGAAGTTGGTGGATTGAGCAACAGATATAATAATAATATGAGTTATGACTTTGCTTTCAAGAGGAGGAGATCATGAGGAATCATTTCGTTAAAAGTTGCTAGATTGTCAACATTTTTTATAATCGATTTCTTGTCTAAATTTTGGATTAAACAAACGAGAAAGCAAGACAATATGTTATTGTCCTTTATGGTTCACTCAAGCGATAAATATAAGGAAATATTAAGTAACAACTACACGATTTGTAACAGTGTAAACGATACTTTCGAATAGGGCAACTACCTGCTTGTATACCCATAATAAGTATTCATAGTCGTATTATCTTCGTTCAAATTGGATATCTTCATATGTTCACAAATATATTTTTATGAAGAAGATTCCATACTTATACATATGAGGCGAATCTGCTAAAAAGGCTTTCATCGTATTCTACCATTTTTCGACTTCATACAAGATTTCACAGAATTTTATATTTCCACTTTCCATATCCTTATATTGATATGATACAAATAGAAGCACTCAATTTTATGAATACGCCATCATACATTTTTTTTGTTGATTAAATTAATTACAATCATCACAATAAATCTCATTCTTTAAGAAAACCTGCAATGGGAGCTAAGACGTTGAAATACCTAGGATACAATCTAGAATAAATTGCTATTGTACACGAGATTTTGATAAAAATTCTATACTGAAGTATATAAAGAGGCTTCGCATTAATCCACTTCTAAATAGCACTGGCGTGTCAAGCATTTCTTTGTAGGTGACAAGAATGAAGAATTAATCAGAATACGAAAAACGTGTGTACCTAGAAAGTAAATTTTCTAGTATAGAACGCTCTGACACCACACATATCAGGTGAAAAGGTCAGTAAGAAAGTAGGAAATATTTGTGAAATTATAATTAAGAATTGGATATAGCTTATATCCTTCATATGAGGGGTACTATTCAGATTTCTAGCCCTACATTAGAAAATGAAGGAATCATGTTCAATACTATGTCCTTTGTTTATTGGAAATATTCTTCATTAAAATCAATCTACTTTTTTATTTGCTTCTTACCCAAAATACTCTTCTCAATCCTACTAAGGTATCTCAAACAATGCATTTTGATTGTGAAAACTGCTTATGGATTTGTTAAGTATATGGATTTTGTTTTGAAAAACCTTGCAGTTAATTGCTACTTGTTTTCGGCACAAAATAATGTCGATGCAATCGACAAGAGAATTATTTTGAGCAATGATCGGGTTATGCAGTAATGATAATCAATAACTTTTTTGCCATCAAATGATCATTCTTGAGTTTGAAGTCATTTTACAATTTTTCGTAGACAACACCAATTGTATTACACAACTTACTAATCAGTTCATTCCTCTTTCAATTATAATTGTATCCCCACACACTTATACTGTTAGCTATTTTTAAAAATAGTTCCTAAAAAAATATTTCCTAGAAATAATGTGTATGGCAAAACTAGTCAGCTAGTATACTCGTAAAAATTCAGTATTGACAAGAAAATACTATGTATAAAACACTATGAAATCTTATCACAATTGCAGAAATTCAAGCTACAACAAAGTGAATTCATTCAGTCGTGATGGAGCAATAGGAATTAATTACTTTGGCTACTGAAATTCTTGTAGCAATAGGTGAACTATAGAGTTTTATATTATAAATGAATGTAGTAAAATTTTACTATGTATATTTCAGCTACTATAATTTACAAAAATCGAAATCAGGCCACTAATGTTATTCTTTTATTATTCTTCAAGAAAACCCACCCTTTATCATCGTTATTATTCCATAGTATAGAAAATGAAACTTTTCGTGGCTACTAATAACTATTAGCACGTGGCTGTGAAAAAATTTCAATCATATAATGTAGAGAATACGTGCGATTCAAAACATTGTTTTACAATTTATTTCTATGCCATAATCATTCAGATATTTTATATATTTGTACCGTGAAAGGATTACCACTGTTATCCTGTCACTGACAATTAAAATGTTCGTAACAGGTTTAATTATTATACTGTTTATGACCTTCATGCCTCAATTCCCCAAAAGTTTGTGACTAATCTTCTTAATTCACCAGTATTATATAAGTTACTCCTTATTCAATACTACCGTACCAAATCTAAATAAAACCCTATCTTGGATAGAGATGATTAAATTACTCTGTCGATTTCTTAGTTAATTAGAAAGCTACAGAGCTCTAACTGTAATCACGTTGTTAATTTTGAGAATGTCCTGGTGAGTTTGTCAATTTCTGAATGTTTCAGATGATAATTCAAACGATGTTTGAGCACAATTATCGAAGAAGTGTTCAAATATATCCAAAATTATTGATTAAAATTGATTGGATCTTCTTTTGAAAAAAATGTGGTACCATATCATCGTTAATTTCTTAAGTCGGGGTTGGGAGAACAATGAGAATGGTCGATATAATGTGATTAAAGTAAAGAACTAATAAAAAATTTATGGTTTCTAATAATGTTCACAACTCTTTTGATTTTTCTGTGATTTAGCTAACAACGTCTTTCGATTCGCTGCGTTTCAAATTTTGTATTATATCTACTATAGTCTCCTTCCCAATCCCTTTAAATTACACCTCTTTATAAAAGGATTTTGTATTGAAAATATAACTTTATATTATTTTCTTTTCCAACGATTTCAGGAAACCTGACATATTTTCAACAAGTTACTTCCAAAAAACTCTATCCTCATAATAAGCAAGCATACATGGCATCCTGTAGTGAGTTGTCGTTTTCTGAATAAAAATTGCTTCCAATTCTCGTTGAATTGAGTACGACCAAAACTGTCAGCGACAAACGGTGTAAGAGAAATTGGAAAATTCGTCGAGATGACAAGTTAAGAAGAAACTTTGAAATGTTTTGATTGTGTCCGGGCTTTTGTTTTTGATTAATGTCATCAATAAAATGAAAGAATTAATAATTACAAGTGAAATAAGAAATTGGTCTATAGAAAAAGTGTCATGAGCTCTAGAATGATATGAACTTGATAATCTTTTGTTTGAAAGATTTAAAAATCTATGAGATTGAACATATACGTTAAAAAAAATGAGGCAACACATCTATTGTTCTTAGACTTCTGAAATCTTACGATAGCGTATCCATTTTGAAATTAGAGGAAGTACTCCGAGAAACAGTTATAAATCATACGCTTGTAGAAACCATTCAGAATCTAAATACGGATATGAGATCTTATGTAAAAATAGGTAATTAAACATCAGAGATTTAAAATTGACAAAGGTGTGCGACAAGGATACTTCTTCTCTCCATGGAAAGGAAAGAGAGGTATGGACATACAGATTGACGACAATACTTGCTTTCACACTCTACAATTCACCGATGACCAGAAAGAGGATCTTGAATACATGGCGAGTAAACTTGAAGAAGAGTACGAAAAATCAATTTCACGAAAAGACAAAATCTGTGCATTGATGAAAGAGACTTGTTCTGTAATATAATGAAACAATAAAAAAAATGTGATAGCTGTAGCTATTTAAGCGTGAATTTCAATAAACAAAGAACCGATGACGCCGAAATAAAATCGAGAAGAATCAAGGCAAAACAAATAATAAAAGCACTTAATGGAAAAAGAGGAAGACGAAGACCAAGGATAACATGGATGGAAAGAATAAAACGATCGATAAGCGAAAGAGGACTAAGAGAGGAGACGGAAGCACTTATCAATATATCAGATGTTTAATTGCATATGCCTTGATTGACTCACTAAAATTTCACTCTTCTGGTCGTTTTCTTTTTGTTTGATAATGGAAAATAGGAAACGTTGAACATCGAGCTAGACATTGTGTACAGAGATTCACCAAATGATACTGAACGATTGTTGGATTAACCCTTAACCGGAAAGGTGGCAAATGGCAAACTAAGGCACGGTCACGCCATATAATCCTTGAGTGATTGGGCATCTTTCTTATCTCCCATTTTCGGATTTCTAATTGAGATGGATAATTGAGATTTAAATCAGTGTATCCCTAGCTACCTTTCTGTTAGTGTGAATTTTTAGAATTATAAAGAATGATTGGATAGTAAAAGATTGTACTCTGGTGATTAAAACTGTGATGCAGGGGTTTGATGAAGCCGAAGATGACGCAAGTGATATAAACGAAATATACGTGTCCTCCAGAAATGTAGTTTTCCGGTTAAATGTTAAGGTTATCAATAGACCTCATTTGGCTTGTTCTCAAGATGCCGCGTTTGCTCAGTTTGAAACAGAAGCACGTTAGTTTAAGCTCAGGCCTTATTGAAACAATTTGATGAAAATGGGTCGGAATTCTGTGTCGATTTATAGCTGCATATAAAATTGGGATTCACTAAACATTACCGAAATAAAAAAACAGTCAAAGCAGTGGACAAACATGTCCGTTGAAGTGTTGGCGACTGATTTTTGAAATAGTTATGGAATATTTTCAATGAATATCCTCAAAACGGTACAATAGCATAGAGTAGTACTACGCATTTTTGCCTTATAAGGTAGCTGCTTTTGAGGAATGACAAAAATAAGTCTTCAGAAATTCAGAAATTGCACTTGGAATTGGTGGATCACCCAACGTCTTCAAGAGATCTGGACCCAAGCGATTGATTTCTGTCTTCCAACTTTGAGCTTGCAAGAGAGCTCTCGTTGAAAGTAGTGAGAAATTACGTTTGGAATTTTTATCCAAAATAGAGTTCCATAAATTTATAGGCTATATCTATATAGGAATATGTATGTAGGAAACAAAATCAACGTGTATAACCTAGTCAATATTCAACAATATGTGTTTATAAAGACCGCTTCGAGCTAGAAACATTGGAAAATAGGAATTTAGGCCCAAACGGATCGATGCAAACTTTTTCCATTTAATTTGAAGCTTCCGGCAGAACACTTATAAACGTTATAGTGATATTTCATGAAACTTTGGTAACAAAGAAATAAAGAAATAATTATGATTTTTTTAAAAATGCATTGAGGCATTGAATTTTATATCTGTACGTGGTCATACACTTCTTTTGAAAACTAAAATTGATCAAGTTTCAATTTCCTAGTTCGTAAGCAGAATTTGTGAGATGTAATGCCTATTGATGTCACTAAAATTAGTGATACCAACCATTTTTTGATAAAATGTGGTTATCGGTATCTATACACGGTTATCATAAGCGAATAACTATTTGACATTAAACTTTTTAACATTATAGTACATTCAATTTCACGAAAATGAATTGTCGGATTGTAGAAACTCTCAATATATCTCAAATATTGAGCAAAGATTGGGGATAGATTCAATTTATGTTGAACATGAACATGTTGATTAATTATTTTTCAATCCTATTGATGTGGGTAACAAATTCCGACTCGTCAATATTAGTAGTTCTTCTAAAGATATCACTAAAAACATTGAAGGTGCTTCTTATTATTATGGTCGTCGGATAAAAACTTCCATCTGCATCACCTTCATCTCTTAGATGATTTGTTTCGAAATTTTAGATTCAAAATTTCTCATCACAGTTAATTTTTCATTGAATTTTTGGTTATTAATTTAACTAAAGTTGTGTTAGAGTGTTAGTTCACTCTGTGGATCTCTTCCATGTGACCACCTTCCAGGAATAGACGTAAATAGCTTACTCCATACTGTGTGATCGTAGATTACTATCAAAGAAAAGTGAAGAGCAACTCACTTTCTAGATTGTTTGTGTTACTTATAGAGCTTTAGTCTCAAAAGTCGTGAAAAAACGATTTTTGAACAATGTGTTATATTTTACAAGAGAATATAAATTTGAAAATTGGAATTTAGGATGGATTAATAGTATGGGAGTAGAAACATACCTCATATGATTCATATACTAGATTTCTTTGATACGATCTCATTTCATAAAATTTTTGTACTTATATTTTAAATAAGGTATTTGGTAATATACATCAGATCAGAAATATATCTAAAAAAACGTAACCTATAAAAGCTTTTTCGTTCCCAAATTGGTTAAAATATTAAAGAAGTTGGTATTGGGTCAAATGTTAGAGTATCTAACGAAGCTTCATAGAAAATATCGAATGAAAAACCCACCAAAACTTTATTTACCATGTTAATGTTATTTCCATTTTGCAGAGGCAGCCTCTTTTATGGATCTCTCAGAAGGTACAGTGAGAGTAATCTAATTTTCCGACTTATAAACTCAAGAGAAAACTTAATCAATGTTTCATGATATAATATATAGTGAACAACATTTTGTTACTTAGTTTATAAACATAATTTTTACTATCTATGAGGTATTAATTTATCGAGTCTACTGAGATCCTGAGAATATCCACTATAAGATATCCACAAAATATTTATGATTTTTATATTGAGAATGTATTTTCAACGTTTTTTCTGGCATTTTGTGTACGGTTCAGAATCGAAATTTCATTATGTACTTAAATGTCCTAATAAAAGCAGATTTTCACTGATGTATGGTTTGATTACAATTAATTTTTGAATATATAATGAATAGAAGTGATGTCAGTCATAATTGGGAAACATTTCAAAACGATCGATTATTACTACAAAATTTCATAAAATTACAGGCAGTTTAAAAATCTCAATCGTCTTCCATTCGGTCAATAATATGAGATATTCCTGAAGTATCTACTCTCAAATCTCTCGAAAATTTATTGAATGGAATCTTTATTTATTTCAATAAGGCATATAGAGCAGATTTTTTTTAAACTTATGCATCTTATGCTTCCCATACTTGACAAGAACTGACGAAACAGATATACAAGAAATATAAATAACGGTCTTAGAAGTATCAGTTGTCAACTACTTTATAACTAATTTCTAATAGAAACTATTGAACAAGTTTTGATACTAGATTGTAGCTTGGAATAAATCGTATTATTATGGCTGCAAAAACATTTTGAGTCAAAATTGGTGAAAAACCATGAAAATCCTTATTTTATATTTTCAAATTAGTTTCTGAAAGACTATTAACGACTCCTTTTGTGACTCTCACAGAGTCAAAACGTGTGGATTTTGACTAGCCGAAAACATAGTGAAAACAAAGTAAAATTTCAGAACAAGAATTAACATTCTCTGCTATTAAGCTTAATCTATTCCGAGATCTTATTTATTCCTCTTTTCTGTATCTCATGTTTAGAAACGAGAATTGAATCTCTTCTAGGATAAGAGATTTTTAAATTTATCGAATTTAATTAAATGTAGTTTTGTGTTTTCAACCTTTGCTTAACTACATGACTCAATAGAAATTATTCCTAGAATGATCATTATTTTGTCGAGTGTGCCTTTTCTTATTTTGCATTTGTGCTGAAAATTTTCATCTAGAAGTGAGTCCGCATTATTACTATTTTCATAATAAACTCCTAGACAAAATTAACGCACCACTTTTAACAATCTAAATATTCACAATATTTACACAAGATACAACTAAATTACGTTGAAATAATAATAAACACCTACAAATTAGGTGAATATGACCTCAACCTTAATTTTCCTTATGATTCTCATAAAAGTTTGTTTGTGCTCAAAATGCATAAATAAGCTTTTATCCAAATTGAAGAAAAATAACTGAAGGAGAATAAACGCATATATCAACCCTAATACCGCGTAGGCCCTTCTCTCAACTGTTCAACGAAAGCTTGCGGTATATTCTCCAATTCTTCAATAGCGACCTATATCAGTTGATTGTGATTAGAAACAGGAAGACTATAACTTCGAATCCTCTTTTTGAGATAGTCCCATAGATGTTCTATGGGATTCTTATCGGAACTGTTAGGTGGTCACTCTAATAAATAGATATTGACATCATGTAAGTAGCCAATAACCTGTTCGCTACGAGGGACGAGCGTTATCCTGCATCAATAAAAAATTAGGCCCAGCAAACGGATCAAAAGGCATTACATGATGTTGTCTAAGTAATATTGGGCATTCATTCGTGTATGATGAACATTTCAGTACATTTTAGAGCCACCACCAGAAGGCACTTTAAAAGAGATATTACAGCTGACAAACCTTCCTTCTTGTCTTCGTCATCTACTCTCACGTTCATCTGAAGCTTTAAGTCTAGCTCTAGTTACCTGGTGAACAAGTCTTTTTTGACTGGTTTTCTGTTGCTTAACCCTGCTTTATGTAAACGTCTTCCAACGGTTAGGGACGGTATATCAATATTTCGAGTATTGGATAATTCATTTTCCAGCAGATTGCTGGTGATTCTCTTATTTCTCAGAGCACGTTGTCTCAAAAAACAATTTGATTAGTTCAAAGTTTTCGCCCTGGTACTAGTTTTCGATGGTACCAACCCGTTGCATTATATCGCTTCACTATGCGATCGATGCTGGAATGATGTCTTCCTAACAAACCAGCAACATATCGCATCGATTATCCTTCATTCAGGATAGTCAAGTTAATTTTTTTCAAAATTACAATCAACAGCTTACTTTCAATAGTTTGCTTCAATCAGCAATTTTTGAGAAATTGTTAACACAGTTTTATTCTAAATTCAACTTAAATGGTAAGGTGCATAAGTAAAGAATATCGAATTGATTTTGTCCTGTTTAAATTATATTGTAAATCATGGACGCTTTAAATTGAAAAAATTTTTTTCATAATTTCAACTTTGTCACATTGTACTTCAGTGTGAATGACAATGACTTTTAACTTAATTCAATACATAACTAGAAAGTTATAGTTCTGATATGACACATTTATTTTCAAAATATACTTTTTCAAACTTACTTATCAACACTATATATTATGTGAATCATTTCAGATCAATTATACCAAAATTTACTACTTTTGCTATGAACGGAATCTATCATCGGTAGTTTCCATTTTATTTTGTTGTTAAAACATTTTTCTCAAACATGTATTTATTAATGTAACTATAGCTGCGTCAATCAAATTCGATATTAATGCCGACTTAAAATATAAATTGATCTATTACTGCCCAATGGGTCGTTATTGATTCCCAGACTGAAAAAGAATCTATTAACCAGTGTCATTTGAAGAGGGCACTGAAATTACGTCCGTCGAGAATGAAGTACTTGCTTTATAGTTTCTAGATGATACGAATTACCAATGTAAATATGAAAAGAACCGATTTGTCCAAACTATAATTGTTTAGAAACTTTCGTGTTATTTATTTGTTCATATATTAATATTTATATCTTTGTTTGATTTTTTTTTAAATATATGACTTCATTTGATCTGATTTGGGCATGATATACGTGAATGATGAAACGTTTGTGTTCGATGGGTTGTTAACGACCATCCATCGAACTATTCACAATTCTGACGTTTTCAGAAAGAAGCCTCTCAGTTGCTGAACGGCTAGAGAAAGCCGAGAATTTGGACGTACATGGTCCTCAATTTCTTTCAGAAGGTATATACATAACTCTTCTGGACATAATGGCGAAAATACGGCTGAGAATGAATGCATTTTTAAAGGATGAAAAGACAAAGAAACGACCATAGAAAGTCGAGGTATTGTGGAATATTTTGTGCTAAAATTTGTTGATTTTTTACACAAAAAATATCCTGATTGAGGCTTTTCATTATATTTTCATAACGTCTTACCTCGGTGAAGTGGATATATGATTTAACCCAGATAAACTTCGGAGCAGTTGGGGAAAGCAGACCATGAAATGTGAATTAGTTAATTGGAAAAGAGGAATAAGCGGAATTATTGATGATACAGTAGATGAGACCCAAATGTGAAAGATTTCAGTCTAAAGACAAAATTAAAATAGATGTGGCCCAAATCCATGCAGTAAAAATGTGTAATAAATGGGATGTGAAGAAGTTTGCGAGAGTTATCCAGTTCCACTAAAGATAAATGTTTCGACGAATTTCATGAACTGTTATTACATTGATTGTTTTTATTCCAATTTTCCAAATCAATGTAAGTAGTTCGATAAAAGCACAAGGGGTCATAAATTACCGACGTTCAAAAACATTAACTACAAATCAAAGACCTTTTCAACATTTTCTAGATCATTTTTCGATATAAAACATTTACTTTTATCATTCTAAAACATTTTGTTGTTCCGACTGATAGGTTTATATTTCAATCATCCAATCTTCAAAGTCTTGTCATATTATTTGTATCTCAATTCCACAGTACCTATCAATCCAACAAAAATTTTTATCAATCTATTCACTGCATTTCTCTTTATTTTTTTGTAATTCTAAAATTCTTGTGAATAATACGACAGGTTTACGCGAGTTCTGTTGATTAAACAAATGCTGAACTCATATTCCTGTATTATGAAATTCAGGTAAGCTTTGGAATTCTTCATAAATTTTGAAAAATAAATGAAAATTGATGTTTTATTTACTGTAATAATTACATTCATCAAGACAAAAAATAATTCCAATACATATTACTTTGTTCACAGGATAAACTTGGTCTGACGAATTAATTCCAGAATTGTACATTTCGATTAAGAATAACGTTGAAATTCAAACAGAATAATATCCATCCTTCTAACCGCTTCCGTTCTCATTCGTTCTTATAATTGTTTCTTTTGTCGTATATTATCCTTTCGTCTTCATAAATTGATTAATTTCAGCATAGTAAATCCCTCATGAGTATTATTTCAGTAATTGAAAGTGAATTTCAAATTTGAATCACAATACTTTCTTTCATGTTGAAGATTAACTCCAATCCTTTTTTTGGAAGCAACGTTTATCCCAATTAAAAAATATATTTATAAAAGATGAATTCAATATGTTGGTGTTAAAATTGAACTCATTGAGCTATTAAATTTCTATTGTTTAAATTATTTTAACGTACAAAAGAAACAATATGCTCGAATCCAATCCACATGTCCATCCCTTCAACTATCCGTTTTCGGGCAGTAGAAGAAACTGAGTTATTGCTTCAGTTACTTGAGTACATTGTTGAAAATCACTGTTTTAGAAAAAAGTAACAAGGTATGAGCATAGCTGAGCTAAGTTCCTTTTCGAGAATATCGTTTCTTCATGAAATTATGAAATGTTTTTATTGAAAACTAAAACTAAACGATTGTTACTTGTTTCTACTCCATAAAATTGTGGAAAATTTTAATTAAAACTCTATTTTTAATTGAAAAGTAAACTCAATTAAGACAAAACAGCTTTTCCTGTAGTAGCTTTAATCGAAGTTCTAAGAAGTTGAATGGAACTTCAATCAAATAATTTTTCTACATTCCTTCGTACCTTTCACGTTTCGGAATCTTTATCCATTAAAAGTAGTGAAGAACGTTCGATGACTAAGACAAACAATGTAAACTGCATCAGGTTCAATTAAGCTTTGGTAAACTGTTTTTGTTTTTGTAGTTGTACACTCTGTAGAGAAATTTGCGGATGCGAATCAGCTTAATTACTGCTCTCATAACAGAAGTGATTTTAGTGTATAATTTCTTTTTTAAAAATGAAGTGACAATTCAAAACCTATAATGTGTGCAAGAAAAATCTAACGCAGAATCATCATTCGAAAATTTTACTTTTTATATAATTCATTACCGTTGAAATTCTTATGTTCAGTTTCTGGGCTTGTTCCTTTTTTTTCAGCTTGACTTTACTAATGTGATAACTGGTTATAATCAGTGTTATAATTTGTGGAAGTCACCACTGTAATAAACAAATGAACAAATCGATTCTTTTCTGAAAGTGAAAAGGCAGCAGAAGGGTGAAAGTACATTCTTGAAATTTGTATTAGTGGATTAATAATGAAATGTGTCCACATTTGGTAATCGTTTAAAAAAAGTTTACTCGGACTTCCTATGTTGACAACCAAGGGCGTCGACTGCTTATGACTAAGGAGGAGACAATGGGGCAATATTATGCAGGATAAAAAATATGAACGACTATTACAGTCGAGAGCATGAAGCGTTACACTTTGGAAGTCTTTGCATCGATGACGATTGTAATAAGAACGGTTCTAATATCAATATCAATGTATAAAACTTTATAAGCCCCCGAAGCACAATAACTAAATCAAACTTTCAAACACAGTAATAATTATTTATTATAACAAAAATAATATTCAATTAAAAGATAAACTGCGGGGATTTTTCGCAAAACTTTCAACCACTTTATCATTGAACTTATTTAGGTTTTTATTTATTATAGCTCTGTGTAGACCATTAAAGTGATCTTCTGCCATGGTGCTTCTTAGCCATGTTTTTTGTCTTCTGAGGCTGCTAAGCTATCACTCTACTGTACAGGTCGAACATAGTAAAGGGATCATAATTTTTAATGCTTTTTCCGTTTTGGGAATGGAGGAATTTATTCCTTTTAGGACATCAACAACTGTTAGATTTCTTAAATTAAGCCTCTCGTACCACAATTGTTGCCAAAGTTCGATTTCATTCTTTATGTTCGGTGAATCATAAAACTGGGCAATATATTCACAAGTTGGTTTTAGTTTGGTTTCAGTTGTCATCTCTTGCATCTGCGCCGGATGTACCTTAGATAATGCGAATGATGGTGTGTTTTCTTCAGCAAAACGTACTTCAAGGGAGGTGATAATTGAATCCAAATATGTTATTGCTAAAGACCTCTCCCAGTATTGTAAAGGGCTTTCTGCTGAATGATTGCTTATATGACGTTGTTTCCTCATAATACGCGGCATTGATGTAATGTCCTCCCCCAGTCCGACTTCCTCTGCAACAACAGCAGCTCCTTTATAATTTCGTGAGTCACTTTTTTCGGATTTTCACGGTGGTTTTTAATTAGAAATAAAATCCTTTTAACGTGTTCCTACTCTTTGACCACGTCCAAAGCTACAGATTGGACAAAAATTATACAAAACTAACGTGCAAATCTGATATAGTCGTGATGAAAATGACTGTGATTTTAAAAACGGATGTAAAAATCTTAATGTTATTCTGATTATTCCAATTCTTTCGACATTAAACTATAATATGTAATGCGATGCGACCTTATGATTTTGGTCGCTTTGCGGCTAGCTACACAATTACACACACAATGAACAAACGGTTCCGAAAATTCCAATTAAAATGTTATTCATTGAGTAAATACAACAAATCAAGAATCAGAAACAGCATAAAGGTAACTGAATATTTCAAACTCGTAAAGTATAAACAAGGAAGAGAATGAATCAACTATAACCTCTTCAAACTGTAGAGTGTTTCTCTAATCAAAAAATAAATTAAACGACCCGAATCCTATGAAACCTTCCTGAATTTATGTCGGTTGGGGAAATTAGCTGCTAACAAAATTGTTCAGAAAAGTTTATCAAGAAATTTCATCCAAAGTTTCCGTAGTATTTCCAATTCATACTTCATCAAAGCTACTCCATTTTCTGGAGTAAAATTACTATTTTGACTCGATCTCCCACGGGTAAACCTCTGAAAAAAATATATGCCAGCATAGTGTAGCTATCGAACACGAAATTGGATCCATAATTGTGAAATCAGTCGTTGTATTGAAAAGAAGTCCCACATATTTCACATAATAACGACGAATATGAGCTTTTTATATGTAAATCCTGAGAGAATTTGAAAAAAATTGTGGTCGTCTAGTTTTGAATATTTCAACCTAACACTGTTTCCCACTCTTCTTATTGTGTTATTATAGTTTTCGACGAGTTAAGAAAAGGAACATATATATGCAAAGGACTAAAGAGGTTATATTTTCAAGCGTTGAATAAGCCTGTAATTACCCCATTTTCAAAGAGAAAAGTATGTTCAAAGTAGGTATCAAATAGAAATTATAATATCCTCAGTACCTACTCAATTTCTAAAAAGTAAATTTTTTGTCTGTTTATAATATAATTTTCAATGATGATTGATCCAGTTTTTTTTATATATCAAATCATTTTCTCATCTAATATATGAATAAGTTTTTGAAAAAATATGAGCTAAATCCACGTCTTAATAATTTCTTTATCTTTCACATTATACATACGACATTGCTCCCAGAAGTACTTGGCCTGATCTAGAAATGGCGGTAGTTACTTGAAAAATATTAGAAAGTACACAGCATATGTTTGAAGACGCCACATTGGTTAGTATTCGTTTAGCAGCCATCAGTAGAGAACTTTTTCAATTAATTTGTAAATATGGGAAAAAGTGGTATCGTATCTGATAGATATTCTGCAGGAACTGGTATATACCTGATAAAATCTCATTATCTAGTTAGCACTTTCTGAAATGCCTCCTTCAACATTTCTGGAGTCGTCACCTCATTTGGTCGACCACTGCAAAGGTGCTATTTTTCCACTGCCGCCATCTCTATATCGCCAACGGATGGATGGATTTGTATCATTACTTCTTATATATTTACCATTTTATATAGGATGTCTCATAAATAACTCATAATTGAATTATAAATAAGATCATTGATGGAAATTAACAGATCTCTCTAGATAGTGAATACTGAACTTTCCATTAATCTTGTAGAACAATTTTCATTATCAGGAGGTTGACATATATGCGTTAACTTGATTCCAAGACCAAAAAAGAAAACTTTCAGTAAGGAATCAATCATTTAATGCATCTAAATGTTCTTGATTTTAGATCTCTTCTGTTTTACAATTAATTTTCTCAATAATTTTTGGATGGAAGAAGGAATTAAAAAAAAAGAAAGAAATTTGACGTTTGGACTATTCTTCAAGTCTTTATCAAAATATTATTATAAAAACTAATTTGAAAATAGGAGAGACCTAAAATAAAGATTATTTAGATGTATCAATATATCAAAGGGTCTGAGAAATAAGAAATTAAAGAAATCAACCATTCATATTCATCATTAAAGAAATGCTCGACGAGGATGTTATTTTTAGTAGTTTAATTACATAATTGTAATGGAATACAATGACCTTCAAATCGTTTGAACCCGTTCAGCCTCTTGTTAACATAATTGAAACAAAATTACTCAATAGGGCGAGACTCAACGATTTAATCAAGTTGAGTGACACTCTAAATGCAAAGTTATATTCTATCAGGAGATAGCATTGATATTTTAAGGGATATGTTGTAACAAATTTATTCAGTGGAGAATGTGGGGCTTTATCCATTCACACATTAATTAAAAGTACTTAAAACAACAACTCCTAACTCATTTCCACTTTTCGCAACCACCATATACTTATACTGTCTATTCAGGTGAGTTATAATATTAATTAAAACTTAGCGACGACCCGTACTTCACTATTTGTACTGAGTGTTTTTTCATATTATGTAAAAGTATTAAGCTCACCTGCGTTGATAAAAGAACTGCTCTAGTGCATTCAAATACGTTGATAGAAGTCTTATCAGGAGTCGGTGCATAAATAGTGATTACATATGTTATACCCAACAAAGGCATGAGGACTAGAAGAGCTTTAGCTGCTTTGTGATATTGCTGCGTTTCTACTGTATTGGCAGAACGGAGTTTTGTGATTAAGACCCACATGATGCAGAGTAGGAAAACGAGATTCAATAGCAGGACAATTAATGTCGGTGCCTGAAATATCCAGTCGATAGTGTGGCTTTCAAACCAACGACACTGAAAAAAAAAATAACAAATTAATAAACATTTAATGATGTCTCCACAAAGTTATCGTTAAGCAAGTTAACATCTCTCATAATAGTTGTCGATTGTGACATGAAGAGACTTATGAACTAAAAAAGATTAGCACAAGGCAACATATACAGTATGGTGCAAATAAAAGGAATAAATTCGTTATTTCGTGTAAGCCGGCGACTTTAGCCGGAACAATCCTGAAACCCGTCGATTTTTATTTTAAAACAGGCTATTCGTTAGGATACCTTTTTATTTTTGATGTCATCTATATGGGCCTGATGACGTCATCGCTAAAATTTTTAAATGGAAATGTGGGTGTTGTGATACATTATTTGAAAGGTCTATGTACAGTACAATATGTGTATGTGTACAATATGTACAGTAAATGGTTTGCGTATTGTCACAAATATTATTTATGAAATTTCAACAGATTTCTTAATAAAATGTATTAAGTATTGGTTTGATGTATTTATTAACACACAAAAATAAATTTTGTGAAGGCCGTCACTAGTAATGAAATGTCTTATCTACCTACTTTTTACTTGGACATAATTAACTTTCTGTCAAATGATTGAGGGTATTATTGTATTAGACGAATTCAAAAAGTCTTTGAATCTATCAACCTGAAGCTGACTGGAACGCGAAGAGTTGAAATTCTAATAATGATTGGTTGTGCAGATAAAGCACGTACGCAGAAAGAAGTATGTACGTTATTTGATAATAAATACCCTAACCAAGAAACAATTTCACAATCCACTATAAGCAAAATTGAGAAGAAATTCAGAGAAACGGGTCTTGTGAAAGACCTTCCTAAAGGTAGTAGAAAATCAATATCAGAAAACAAACAACTAGATGTTGTATTAGCCTTTAAAGATAATCCTCATACCAGTTCACGGCAAGTAGCATTAGATAATGACAGAAACCTTAATAGGTCCTCGATATTTAAAACTTCTTCAAAACTTCTTGATATCTGAATTGAACCGGCTGTTTTTAAACAGAAATGATTTATGGCTGCAGCAAGATGACGCGCCTCCACACTATGCTGTATTGGTGCCCAACTTTTTGACCAACGTCTTACGAAATTGGTGGATAGGTCGAAGAGGAACAATAGAATGGCCGCCTAGGTCACTTGATTTGACTCCTCTGGATTCTTTTTATGGAAATACATGAAAAGTAAAATATATCAAAATAGACCACAAAATATCAATGGACTCAAAGAAAGGATACGTATTGAGATTGCACAAATAACTCCGGAAGTTATAGAGAAGGTTCGAGAAGAGTTCGCGGCACGTCTTTCTCATTGTATTTTAGCTGAAGGTCAACAATTTGATTAATTCAGATTTCGTTGTATTTAATGAGTAATTTTTTGAACAAATACAAAAATCAATTACTCTACATATTGATATGGCTGAATAGGTATTTGAAAGACCTTTCAAATAATATATTACAACACCCTCATTTCCCTTCAAAAATTTTAGCGATGACGTCATCACGCTCAAATAGATCACGTTAAAAATAAAAAGGTATCCTTAAGACTAGCTGGTTTTATTCCTTATTCCATTCATTTGCATCATACTGTATGTTATGTTTGGGTGCAGAATCCATGAAAACCCTTTATTCCAAGATTGATTCTTATTTTCGAATGGTTAGAGTAGGTTATTGTTCCTCAAATCATATGCAAGTATATCAGCAGATCTTTATTGGGTAAATATGTTTGGTGATGCGCAAAGCTGATTTTGGTCTTGCAATCTTAGTCTTGATTGAAAAGTAAGAGTAAGAATAAGACCTAAAGCTTATCCTGGTCTTCTCTGGTCTCCTCTGGAAAACCTTGTACAAGACCAATTTTAGTTCCGCAAGATTAAGATCGAGCAGTGCAAGATTTATATAAGATGAAAACCTAGTATTGCAAATTTTACGCAAGACCAAGATCAAGCCTGCAGTTTTTCTCTCAATTTTTATTAGTTTCAATACTTTCTTTTTTAATTTTAGAGTCAGAATATAGAGGAAAAATTTTTGGGTATTTGGAATCTTGAAAACTAAAAGAGAAAGAAAAAAGTTGAATGGAAAACAATTCTATTTTAATACTGACTTAGCAACAAATTCACAATTTATGATTCATGAATTACATGAAGAACTATAATAAAATGGAAAAAGCAAAAACGTTGGATCTGAATAATCATAGATTTTGTTTGTCCCTATAAAATATAAAGAGTTCAACAGTCGTCCTTTCCTTGTTCCTCGCACCTACTTTGTGTTATTTGGCTGGTGTTAAGCCGGTACCACACGATGTGTCCAATCCATTGTGTGATCGTAGGGAGCATGGCATTCGATTAATGTTCCAGTTCCAATGTTGGAATTTGAACGTTGGCCTTGTGAAGTTGGTCAAAGAAATACCCAACATTGGAATAAATATAGAATTAACACTTGTCGTAAAATTACACACTAAACTTTTTGGCCTTTTGCTTGTGAATGCAATTTGTTTTATATGGAAAAGCAAAATTGACAGTATCATCTATGCATTTTAAAACAATTTATATCTGTTGTATGCTGTTCATCACTTCTTAGCCATGTTTTCATTTCCTTAGATAAGTTCAAGTAAAGTCTAACGTTAAGTCGTACGTTAGAACGTGAATAATGGCGCAAACTTTGGACGCATCGTGTAGTACCAGCTATAGTAATTAACAGAAGTAGTATGTTCTAAGACTCCTTCTCAAGTAGTAATATTGAGTATTCAGGGAGTAACTACTTTTTATTTACAGAGCTCTCATACAAGTTAAACATTTTGAGAAGATGATGTGTATTCTAAAAAATGATTCTAGAATCACGTAAGCACCGTTTATTTAGATCTGCTGTTAACCTGCGACATATTTCTAAAAACTTTTCATAATATTCATACCATATAAATCGAATTCCTTATTTCTCAATCACAAATTCACTTTGAATCTTTTTAAAACTATTTTCAAAATCTTCCAAGAAAGTACAAGACAAGGGTCTTGGTGCAAGGCCAATATTAAAACTGGAACCTGCGAAACAAAGACCACTTATTACAATACTAAACTAAGATCAAGATCACACTTGGAAGACTAAGACTAACCTGTTCTTGACCATAATTAAAGATAAGTATATCTAATCATTATGTGTTCTTGAAAGTTATCTTTTTCAAGAACAAATCGTGGGTGGTATTTGAAAACTGTATTTTTCCAATGTCATATTTATTTGGAACCTGACTTTTCCGGAACCAACTTATCATTTATTCCTCAATGATGTCTTTTGTCTCAAAAATTTGAGAGCTTCCGAAATATGCACGAATACTAGAAAAATAACAATAATATATATTATATATTTATAACAAAGAAAATCATAGCTCCTCGAATAATTTTTATATAAAGAAATTATTATGCAATACCGCAAGACGAACAAATTCCACATTTCTTACTAGTCGATGTCTATAGAACCAAATAATGGTTCATGTCAGATTTGAGTGAAATTTTATAAGCACAAAATTCATTTTATTCATTGCAGTTTATTTGGGAAAATAGCATAAAAAGGATTTGAAGTTGTTGCTTAAACGTTTTATCTATAAATTTCCCTGTTCGACTGAGAAAGTTTTCTTGTGACTAGAATATTGAATCTATATGTTATTTCGTTCACGTACGTATTGCGTTTCAAAAAGAATCAATTCTTCTTGGAAACAGTCAATTTTTGTCACGAATATAAAAATTTTTGCAACAAGCAAACACACAGCTGAAAAATAATTTCCTGGATAATTTGCATATTATACTTTTTTCCACAACCGCAAACATTTAAGAAATACAACTTATGTAACTTGATATTCTCTTTTCAATATTAATCAAAATTAGGATGACATGAAGCATCACACCTGTTGATAGGTGGATTAATTATATAAAATCATAATCAATAGTAAAATTGGTTTGTCTCTAAACATTGTTTCTAGAAAATTATCTATTATATTAATCGTGATACAAGTACTTAGTTGTCAGTACAAAAACACGAAGGTTTTTGCTTGATTTTAGTTCTAATTCAATATATTTGGTATTATTTTTTCGTTGTATAATGGTACAGTATTGAAATTCTCCATAGAGTTATAAAGTTGACTTATCTTCTCCATTTTTTTAAAATTTTTATCAAAGAACATTTGATTGGAATAGGAATACTCTAAGTTAACAATGCTAAATACGTGTCCAATATATTTTCAATGCAAAGCAATATTAATAAAAAACAAACAATTAAAATGAAACTTCTTGGATTTTTCTTTCCGGTGTCAATTTATCAGTTACGACTAAATCAAATCCTCTCAATTATTGATTTCCAATCACCAAAGCAGTTACTGCGACATCTTAGAAACTCATCTTATAAACAACAATATTCAAATTGACATTTTATTTTTTATATTTTTTATTATGTTTTAATCCATTCCAAGTTTTGAATATAAACTCCCTGTGATCCAATCAGACACTACTGAACCAGAACTTGATCATTGATTAATTTTTGCCGACTAAAATTTCTTTGATAACAAAATCATTTCAATTGGAGGAATTAGGAAAATAAATTTTGATATAGCCTGAATTTCCGTTCAAGCATGAATTACAAAGCGATATATGGAAACAATGATTGGTAAATATTATTAAATCAATTCTGAATACACATGTCTCTAAATCAGAGGCAAGCGTAGGTTGTGCCGTAACCAATTTCCATCAAATAATTAAACAACATCATCTACCATCCTTCGCTAACGTCTACACAGGAGAGTTATACGCAATCCTCCAAGCTCTAAATTGTCTTTCCCCTGACGACAAACAATCAGCTATATGCACCGACTCTCTCACATCAATAAACTTCATTAGACAAATATACCTCATAAATCCTACTAATCGGAAAATTCATGACACTATTCACTGTGTTGCAAGCACTGATGTTACATTTATTCAATTCCGCTACCGCCTTATATGGAAATAAAATACCAGGTCAAACTACCAAAGAAACTTCGAAAGCTAGCCACCAAAGTGATAAATTGGCAAAAATCTGATAACTAGGATAAGACAATCCACCGATTAACAAATTTCTTGGGTAAGTGGTAGCACTAAGCTATATGAAATTCAGAGTCCATTGATTTAAAAAAACTACCTTCCTTGAGCCGAAAAGATACGCAGATACAGTATGAGGCATACTCGACTGACTCATTTTTTGGTCTCTACTGACATTACCAAATGTCAGCATTGCCAGATTAAGCTAAAAAATTAAAAATTTTGCGGAACATTTACAATGCCTAATCCATTATTCAAAAGGCATCTATATAATGACATTTAACTTCTCACTTCTGAGCAGTTTGTCAAAAATTGATGATAAGATGTCATAGTTAAATTCTACGTTAAAATTTTATTATAACCCTGTATCATTAATCTCAGTTATCGAGACACAATAATTCAAATAATAAAAGGTCCGTTCTTTTTAATTATTGTTTTATATATATGTTTATGATATAATTTTTTAAAGATCTTTTTGTCTAGCTTTCTTTATGACACGTGGATATACTGAGGTAAATCGAAAACTACTTTTTGTTCTCCAGCTTTTATGAATAAAGATGCAAGACTACTGCAAGCGAATGCGTCAAGTTTATGCAATTGCGCTCGGAATAATAGTCGTCTAGATATAGCATAAGTACGTTAGCTTTGCCATATAATTATATCACAAGGGTGAACAACCATAAGTAGTCCGAGAAGTTGTTAGCTAATAAGCTTAAGCCGAAAATTCGAAACATACGCCGTGGTCTGCTCTGAAATAAAATTTTGTAGTTATACAATAACTTGCAATCATACACGTTCCATCGTACTATGGAAACATCTATTAATTGGGCTTTGAGACTCTGGAATATCCTCCGTACAGCTCTCATCGTTTAGAGCCGGTCAAGGCAGCTTCAAGATGTGGGCAATTTGCCTTAGACAAGGACATTCGGGATGCAGTGCAAAGTGGATTGATAACCAACTGAAAACTTTCTACGATGAAGGCTTGTGGCTGCTAGATCAAGTGCATTGCTAAAAGCTGGAGACTGAATTGAATAATTTTTTATATTGTAAATAAATTTTGGTATAATGAAGTTGTATAAAGAAAAGTGTGAGAAATTCTTGACTAACTCACATATAACTTTTGATATTACTCTAAATTTCTGTTACTATTCCAAGCGAGTACAATTTTCGTGAAAAAATATTGCATATTCATAATTTTTCTCACCATTCTATTATTTTGGAACTAGTAGCAACGAATATTTGTTAGTTATTATATATTGTATTTCTATATTCGACCGACAATGCTCTACCACAAAGAGATCTCAATAATTGATTCATTTTGATATAGGAATACGAACCTTTACTGCTGAGATATCAAGATCTTAAATCAAAATTAAAAATTTTCCATGAATCAAGAATGCCTTCAGATTTTTTTTCAAATTTGGTAACCAATATGCTCCTTAATACAGTAATATTTTGACATGAACAAACTTTGGAACAATTAAACCAGTGGCGCGCTGTCGGGGTTAGTGTCACTGTGATTCCTCTATTTTTTACGCCACTGGAGCAAATTCTTTTTTTAATTTTGTTTTAAATTGCCTGAATATTTTTAGTTAAAAAACTAATGACCCTTTATGGAGCTAAAATGAACGGTGTTCTAGACATTTGCCTCTAGCACGTAAGTGACTCACAAATTAATTAATTAATAATTTAATATTGAATAATAATTAAGCGTAAGTAGTTTGAAACAAATAAAAATTATTCATAATTGTGATATAGAGTTGTTTAAATTTAATTTGTGCAATTATTATTTTTATTTTCATTGACAATTTTGTTATTATTGTAGTACATTTTGTCTGAAATTGAGATTATGAATAATTTTTATTTGTTTTGAACTACTTATGCTTGATCAATATTCGAAATTAAATGAATAATTAATTTATTTATAAATTACTTACGTGTTTGCAGACTTTTGTTTAGAGGCAAAATAAAAAAAGAATTTGCTTCAATTGCGCCACTGGTTAAATTTTTCCAAATTTTGTTTACGTCAAAATATTTCTCTATTGAGTATCATATTGGTCACCAAATTATAAAACAAAATTCTAAGGGATTCTTGATTTATGGCAAATTTTTGATTTAAAATTTTGAACACTTTATATCTCAGCAACTAAGCTCCGTAAAAATTTGTGTTCCTATATCAAAATGAATCATTTATTGAGATCTCTCTGTGGGAGAGCGTTGTCGGTCGAATATAGAAACACCATTTAAAATATTATCTCGCACACAATTAAAATTATAACAATTTGCGTTCATATTAAGCTAGTATATTTTTTAGGCAGAGTTTTTAGCACGTGCTAACACATTGAGGTGATTGCAGCTGTATAGAGCTGTTGAGTTTCATTCGAAAACTCCGATATACCAGTTATCTCGGATATTGGTATTCTATTTTATTTATTTACTAATAAACTCTCAATCAAATTGATTATTTTTTTAATTTTAGATACGTGATTTTCAACATATCCAAGTCACATCCACTTCTCTGTTTTCGATGAAAATTAAGTGCTTGGAAATAATTACATCTACGTGTAAAAAATGTCCAAGCAATTAAAATATCCAATACGGGATATTAACACTAGCAACAATTGGTAGTACAGGCATTTCCCTAATGGGAATGAGTGGTATTACTTGAATGTGGATGACGGACATTCAATGATATCCTCTCTAACAAGTTTCCAAGCCCGCCAGACAAGGGACACGATGTCATATATTGTGAAGAGTTTCATAATTAATAGTCTCGAAGCTTTGTTGGATGATATCAATTTATAGGGCTATCAAAAACTAATTTTGATTTTCATTTCACTGATAATGATGCAAAGACAGTTCGATCAACCACATTTATGTAGTTCTGAAACTCATATAAATAGGTACAACATTTTTATTGGACGTTGGTATTGATTTGTTCGAATAAAGTTCGCTAAATTGTTTTTCCCATAAACTGACAACTACTGTTATGTGTCATAGTTTTTGAATAGTATTAACATAGCAACAATATACAACTTCTGAGATGATACAATGAAAAGTTTGTCAAAGTATGAAGCAGCTACAATGGAACAGTCAATAATATTCTCTTATGTTATATCAATCGCAATAATAGTGAATGTTACGATGTCATTTTGGTTATTGCCTTCATAGTAAATTCAAAGATATAAAAGACATAACAATTTTTCCAGAGACACATAGATTTTAGGCTGATTATGATTATGATGATAGAAACGGCGGTTTACTGATACTTCATTCTAAATGATGTTTCAACAACATTTTAACATACATCAGACTTCATCTTTTTTTAGCAGTTTGCGTGCAAATTGGTAAAAACTGTAACAAAGTTTCCATATGATGATTTGAAATGTATGAAACTTCGCTCGCATCACATACAAGTCAATTTTTGTATTGAGTCGTAAAGATCGTAAATATGTAGGCATACATTCTATGTTCTGTTCTACAGGGTGTTCCTGAACCAACCAATAAATTTTTTAGATTTAAATTTCTTTTTTAGGTAAATAACAAGATATTCGACAGTATGCAGCCCAATTAGAAATTTTTTATTGTTTTTTAATTCAATATATTCAATGAATAATTACAATTTATGATAATTTTTTTCTTAATATTTCTTTATGGTAAGCGGTTTTTTTGGCATGTGCAACGATCTAGAAATCTATATATCTCCTAAGTCATAAATTTAATCGACTCAAACAAAGAGTACCTTTTTCTTAAAAAGATATTGAAAAATTTATTTTTGTTATCTTTAAATTGTACAGGTTGTCATTGTAAAAGTTGTAGATTGTTAATTATTATGTATGAGCCGCCACTAGCCTTCAGATAGTAGCGTAGAATTTTTTTTCCATCAAACTTACTAAATGGACATACGTAATCATCCATTAAAAATTCATATATCAAAAAGGTCTGATTTGGCAATTTTAACGGTCTATAACTCAGAGATGAGGGGTACGGGCATTTTTTTAAGTCACAGTATTATTTTTCGAATTTTTCGCATCGAGTTCAGTTGTTCGCCCTGCTCTAAAACCTTCAAGGCATTCTACAATTATATCCATACTTCCCTAACGTATTTCTTATCAATTCGGCGATAAGTCTACTACCATTTTTTACATCCTATTTTTGAAAGGATCTCATTTTCTCTGGCTCTTCATCAGTTCGTTTTTAAGTTAGTTTTCCATCATTTCGATCCCCTTTATCTCTCGGTACTTCCTGTATATTTTCTTAGAATACCCTGCCCATCTGTCTAGTTTATCCTTTGTGACTCCTGGTCTTCTTTGTATCTACAATAATTAGTTTTTGTCATCATATCTTACCCTTACTTCGTTTCTCTAAAGAAATTCCTCTTTTTATAGTAGTAATGATTTGTCATTTTGTTTCAAGTGTTTTTCTAGAGTTCTGCAGATGTGGTTTGCCATTTTTTCATTGAATGCTACCTTGCGCTCATCAAACTATGTTTTCTTCATATTTCTGCTTTTGCTTTTATATACAAAAGTTCGCTGTTTGTACCAAAGCCTTTTGAAGCTTCCTCCAGATATCTTTAATTGATAAGTATTTTTTTTTTCAATTAGCCTTCTTTTTTTATATTTTCCAAATTCATTACTCTCTTTTTTCTTCTCATCTCGTCGTCTTTCTTGATTTGTTTGTGTCCAGGGTTATAACTTGGAGAAAATATTTCAAGCATAACATTTTTGAGCTTTTTATCAAAATTTATCATTCATGACACCATTCTATTCGCCATTACTATATTGTAGAATAGTTTTCGAGTTGAAGGCTGTACATTCATTATTTTTATTTCGAATTGCTTTTTCTGTAAATTTCTTTTCGAACGATCACAAACATTTTGTCCAATATGTCCTAATAAGCTTGTAATTGACAGGAATGTGCTATCAGGATTTAATTGAATTTGAGTAGATGCTGCAGACTGATGTTTTTTTAATAGAACCATAATTAAAACAAATTCCATCTATCCAACAATGGTTTCGATTCAAATTCAGTTACCGATTTACAAAATAATGAGATTGTATTTACAAATCAAAATGGATGTTAACCATAATGTATATTTTATGGTATGCAAATGAGTTTTCCCATTATATCCATACAAACCAACACTATACAAAATTTCGTTTTATTATGAATGATTCGATATTTAGTTAATTAAACTAACGAAAATATTTGTATGCACCATATGAAAACTTTCCCAGTATCAAATTTCTAGCTATAGTTTCATGATAAGTTGAAAATAGTACCTATACAATACCTTAAACTCCTATTTCTGTAATCCTGACTGTTCCTTGCTGTACAGGTCTATTGGTCTATTGAAGAAAGCTTGAGATAAATTTTCCTCGCTCTATGAATCAGTAAGTTCACTCTGGCTTTTTTATGTGGGTTCACATATTTAGAACAAATTATATAGGGTGTCGTCCCTCATTCTCAATATATTGAATATACAGAATCATGGCGATTTTCTTGACGCTTCCAATTTTTTCCTAGATTTTATTCTTCAAATCATGAAAAAAATCACAAGGAAAAAAAACAGGGTTTTTGTGAGGCCTCTGGGAAGTGCTGCCTCGAAGGAGTCATTTATACTGTGCTAATTGCACTATCTTGTTGGAACCAAAGTCCTTCAAGATCAACAACATGTTTGAATACTGGCCCGAACTCATTGACACTGCGACATTTCCTTCAAAGGATTAGTGACCAATAATAGCAGCTGAAAAAATTGCACACCCCTCTGACTTAAAGTGGATATAGAAGCTTTTTATAGAATCCTGGTAGATTCAAGTCAGCACAATAGCACATATTTTGTTTATCAGTGGACCCGCAAAAATAGGAACGAGTTTCATTAATAAAAAAGAAAAAAAAAGCCGTGAGCAGCAGAGCTCCATCACGAAAATCGAATTTTTCGTCGAATGAAGAATTTAACTAATACACAAACAAATCTTTCCATAAAATTAATTTCTTGGAAATGATATCAATTCTCAATTTTATTTCTTTATATGGAAAATTTGCTATTCCTCAATAACTTTTCATTTCACAAGTTAACTCTCTCTCTCGAATGAAAATTCATAATTTCAATAGACCCAGTGGTCTCGCGAACCCTCTTGTTCAATTCCAATTGACAACAAAGAAAAAATTGTCATAATGACAAGAAGTTTCGAAAATGGGAAGTAAAAAAAATCACCCTAGCAACGATCATACTCGTATTATTCATTAAATAGGAGGCGGTCCAATTCAACAATTACAACGATCAAAATGATTTCGGGCGTTTTGTGCTAGAAGAACTGAAGAAGAAAACTTTGAACTTGAGAAAGACAATTCTTCAACATCACCCCTACTTGCATGCGAAGTTCGAACCCTCTAGTTAAACTTTTTCTGGCCAAAAAATAAGAAAATATAACAAAAATGACCATAAAATGGAGAGGGAGGGAGATGAAAAGTTTCGACCCTAGACAGGAAATCATCTCGCAACTAATTGAACCTACATGTGAAATTTCATTTTTCTGTCGCTTTTCGTTTGACCTGCAGAGATGAGCAAAGGTCAAAAACCACTTTTTTTGAACTGCGACCTCTTGAAATATTCATTTGTTTTCAACCAAACTCTAATAACATCAATCCGCCGCCAAAAAAGCCATTTATGCTAATTTTGAACCAAATCGCACCCATAGCAATTGCTCGAGAGACGAAAATAAGAATTGTAGCTTAAACAGATATATATTTTTCCCAAAACATGGGAAAAATGATGTGCCCCCCATTTTTCTTCTAGTCATGCCGACCCGACCGTAATAGTCTAATTGTTCTTCGAAAAATTCGACTAACAACTACATCCATAAGAATCTCACACGCGTGCCTAATGGAATTGTAGTGACTTTCTAAGAGTTTCTGTACAAGCACAAATTTGAAAGGATATAAATGTAGATCTTCGCAGCCAATTTTACTCACAGATTGATCAGAAAATAGAAGATCAGACGCATGTTTGTGTGCAGAACGCCGTGGTGGACATTAAATATCTCACTGCTTCAGTGTTCTCAGTTGATGGGCAGAAAGACTCCAGCAGATTAACCGCTGTTTGTCTAAACATGATGATTCACATGGAATTGAGTTCCAAAGGGAAATCCTCTGGAAAAGCAAACTTCAATAGCAGTATTCCAGTGCATGAAGGCCAATGGACTGTGCCTTGATAAAACTTCATTGCCTCACGTCCACCAACTGAATGGCCATTCAAAAAAATCATTTATGCTGTTTTCTCAATATAATACAAAATGATTTCTCACCTCTTGGAATGTAAGTTCAATAGTAAGAAATTTTAATTCCCTTATCTAAAACTGGAAAATGAAATGCTATTATCCATTCCGTTATATACTATAAGCACATTTTTCAATAATGTTGTTCCCACGTTTTTGAGAAATTCTTTTTCATTCTGACGTCCGTAATAGGTGACTAATAGGAGACGTCACGATATATCACGACATACATTGTTAAAAATAAAAACTTTCATGAAACTTATATCAAGAGTTCTAGTTTACATGAAATGCTTGTATCAGCGTCAAATACATTCAAATGTTTCTCTCACTAACGCACACTAAAGACGTACCTCCTACTCATGTATTTTTCATTCAAAATTGAAACCCTCAACACGTACACCACATCTTATAAATTTTACATATTACTAGAAAATTTAGAAACATTTTTTTTATAATACGTCCCTATGAGATGAGCAGACAGAAAACTCTATATGTATAATGTATTCTCCATTAATCCTGATTACCTAAATTGTGAAAAAATGGAATATTCACATATAGTAACAATATTTTTCTTTAAAAACATTTTGACGATACAATTCATTTATTAACGGCAAATTTTATATTTTAAGGGACTGCGATAATTATCGTTTAATCACAGCAGGAATAAAAAAAATTAATAGATTACACAAAAGCTTATTTATGGATTTTCTAAAAATTTTTCCAAAAAAAATTGAACTAACATGATTCATTCCTGTCTGCCATAAGGTCCTCCTATTACGTGTAATAAGGATGGGATTTATGGATAATACTAATGATAATGTAGATATTACAAACATTAAAACTTTGGTTCCCTGGGGAGATTACCTATTATAACAACAAAGATATTCCTACAAATTCACCATTAAAGTCTTTTGTTGATTATATATGAATATATTGTTTAGAAGTTACACGTATCATTATTGAGACAAACGCGCATGTTAAGAAGGAATTGATGAATAATCAATCAAACAAGGCGACGGCTCATTCCGCTTTGTTCATTTTTCGCCAAATTTAACATTCCTATGGCAGACCATTCGCTTTATTCGCCGGATCATAGGCTGTATAATTTCTGTTTTCTTCCCTTAGGTGAAACGGACATTAGAAGGAAATTTAAAAATATTTCAGTAGTTTTCCACAGATTGCAATAATCATGGGTTGAATGGATCTATCCTTTGGAAAGAAAATTAAAAAATACTTCTTATAGTCAATACACCTGCCACCAATACAAAGCCAGCTAGATAGTTCATTCTGGTGATCTCTGCGAAATTTATAGAAACAAGGAAAGCCACGGGAACTTCATATCAAATTTTCTTTCAAGTCGTTTCAAATAAGTTAATCCTGTAGACCACAAATTAATTGATTGAAAAATTTTCTAATAATTTTTTACCACCTAAGATCGGAATTTTATGAGAAGTACCAGAAATACCTGGACTGACATAGAGATAGCGGAGATAGAGATTGCTTGAAAAATCCAGTTTATCAAATACTCTAAACAGCATATGTTTCAAATTTGAAGACACCACGTTGTTTAGTATTTGTTTGGCAGCCATCAGTAGTAAACATTTTCAGTGAATTTGTTCACATGAAAAAATGTAAATCAATACATTTATTGGAAAGGCCTTAGCCCAACCAATATAAAAGCTGAACTAGATTCTACTTTGGCTGAGACTACTCCTTCGTTATCAATAGTAAAATATTGAGTAGAGGAGTTTAAGCGAGGCCGTACGACCTGCGACGACCAGAATCGTAGTGCTCTACCAAATGAGGTGACGACTCTAGAAATGCTGGAGAAAATCCACAAAGCGGTAATGGATGATCGTCGGCTGAAAATGTACAAGCTAGCAGACCTTGTAGGTATTCCAATAAGTGTGGTATATCGCATATTAACTAAAAATTTGAATATGAGAAAATTGTGCGCAAGATGGATGCCGCGTTTGCTCAGAAAAGAATAAAAACAGAGCGGGGAAGATGTTTCTATCTAGTTTTTGGCAATGTTCCCCAGGGAACAATCAAAGCAATGGACTGAAAAGGAAGAACCGGATCCAAAGAAGGCAAAGACCGTTCCATCTGCAGACAATGTCATGGCGTCGGATTTTTTGAATTGCGCTCTTTGACTATCTTGGAAAAGTGAAAAATATCGACGGCGAGTAATATGTGAACTCATTGCAAAGTTTGAACGAAGAAATGAGGTACAAATGACTGCATTTAACTGAGAAGTGGTGTTTCATTAAGTTAATGCACCAGTACACACATCCGTTATTGCAATGGCCAAAATTAATGCATTAAAGTTTGGACTGCCACCTTATGTGGCATATTTGCGAGATTTAATTCTCTCGGATTATTTTCTGTTGAAGATTTTTTAAAAATGAAGAGGTGATGGCGACAGTTGGTGGCTATTTTGAGGAGTTTGACGATTCTTAGTATGAAAAGGATATCGAACTTATTGACTTATCCGAGAAGTTTATGTAGCTAAAATGAAATGACGTTGTGTAATGAATATATTTGTCTTCAAAATTTTTGTTTTGGATTAATTAACAGAGTTTACTGTATCATACAAAGTTAACAATATCACAATTTATCACCACCGACACGAGAAGTACTATTTATGATATGACGGGCAGAGAAAATCCAGTTTTCTTCATAGTTATAAATGAAATATAGTATTTGATTTGCTAGTAATGGCTATTACACTACCGATAAATTACAGGAGTAATAGCCGTCATTATTTGCTTATCGATAATATTCTATTATACTATAATCTGTGGTTCATAAAACAGTTTCAAATTATTCGTCTACACCTGTTTTGAAGTGGAACTCAATAAATTATCTAATATGCAAAAAGTATATCGTAATCTAGCACATCCTGTTACAAAGGTGAATGAGCTGTATTAAATTTTAATTAACTGAAAGCGTTTCAGCTCAATATTGACTTCCGACATTTATGAATTTTTGAAACAGCTGTATAACTCAGATCTTCTCCTACTTTACGTTTGAGCTTTTAAAGTAGTATGACGAAATTAGATCATGAATTATCAGGTTGGAAAATATTTCACCGAGATTAACTTACTATAATATGATGTATTCTTGTTTTAAAAAACTAAATTTTGGAAATAAATCTGATCATAACTCAGGTGAGGGTTACTAATATCAGGAACCCTTTTATAATATTAAGATAGTGGTGAAAAAATACTTGTAAATAGACCTTTGTTATTGCATAAAATTTGAAGTAATGTTTTATTCTATCAGCATTCAAATTTATAGAAAAAAACATTTCTACTTACCATCTTGTAGGGTTAAAATCTCCAAAGAGGGTCGACTCAGAAAATTTTGTAATATGGGGAGTGATACATGTGATGTAAAATATTCATACTACCCTTCTTCAAATAAGAGACACTTTGAAATGGCATTTTAGAAATTATGTGAATTATTGTGAATTTTGATATCGTTTCATGTGAATCTTTCCAACAAATAATGATAAATGGATTTTAGTGTTCAAGCTCTTTTCATAAAAAGTATTTTGTTCCCAGAAAACTCTTGAAAATCATTTTGGGAGAGGTTAACGCTCACTGAAGTTCTCTGGCTTCGAGCTTTCTCCTCATATTCAATTTGGTGTGATTTCATTCGGCTCTCGCAAATTCCTCACACTTTCACCCTAAAAGTAGGCTCGTAAAGCTAAGTAACAAAAGAAAACGGTTCACAAACTTTGTCTTGAAACTTTTTTGTCACTCGAAGAAAAACTAGTTAAAGGGTGTGAAGTTTGTTTAAGACTGTAGAGTTGACATAATACTGAATGATCCATTTATTTCTCGACTACGAACTATTGTTTGAAAAATTAAGTGTATACAAACAATTATCTTCTGTTGATTTGATTTAAGATTTTCACTGTTACAATTTTTGTGAAGCATACATCAATAAGTTAATAAGTGAATCGATGAAAAGTTCGTCTGATTGAATAGTTTTTCTTAGAATGCTTGTCCTTTCCTAATGTTAATTTCCATTTTATTAATAGCATATCAGAAAAAGTGATTTTTTTATAGGTTGAATTCTAAACCACTCTAAACTCTCCTTCTGCCCACTCGTATCACTCCTGAAGGATCTTTTATAAAAGAATTTATTACCTCTCTTGCATTGTATATCAAATATTTTGCAGATTTAACTATATTCTGGTGTTAATTACGAAATTTTGTACACTGTATATTTGATGACTCTGGTAAATTTTTTCCAAGTTGTTTTAAGGTGTAATTGTGAAACTTAGTTGTCATTTGTTTTTAATTGAATCCGAAGTTGATAAAAAAGTCATATCTACTACATATCAACTCCGAACATGTACATTGGAATTCTAGATACAAGTATATGAGTTTTGCTATTTTGTAAAGTAATAACACTAGAAATAGAATTTCAGCTTCATGTGATAAACGTAGACAGAAAATTGACAATCTTAATCTGAGTTATTCCATGAAAAATATTTCAATATTGCTACAGTTTCAGATGAAATGTCTTCTTTGTAGTTGTAGTAAGTAATTTAAAAATCCCAAAAAATAAACAGAGATTGAAATATGTGTTAATCGTATATTTTGAGCTTATATTTATTAAATCAGATGAAGCTTTTATCGTTTTCTAAAATATTCTTCATTAAAAACACTTCTACATGCAATAGAACTAATTGTCGAAGCATTTTCACCATTTTGATTGCGGTACCTCCAAAACATGTGAATTAAAAGTATCAACTGTTTCTTCAGGTGTAGAAAAACGACCTGGTAATTTATTTTCGATCTGCAGGAATAAGCAGTAATCCTAGAGTACCAAAAAAGGAGTGTATGGCAAAAGACCTATCAATTTGATGTTTTGACTGTTTAAAAGCCTTTTTGTTCGAACTGATGTGGTGAGATGCTGGAAAATGATTCGTTTTCTTGGATTGGTTTCTCTGATTTTTCTCGAAAACTTCTGACAAATGAAAGCTTGGTGTATTATTCAAAATTTACCGTTGCACGTTGCTTTAATGGAACAATGACGAAATGTCTAGTTATTCCGACCATTTACTTCGAAGTACTTCGTGCGAGATCAACTTTTGTTGGATTTGCTCGTTTTGAAAGACCCATACAGTCGATTCAGTTCTGGGTTAATATGGATAGATTTATGAATCGTAATCTGTCGCAATCGCATAGACGTCTTTTGAAGTGACGCAATTGAATTTTTTCACCATTTTTAGATATAATTGGTTATATAAAGAGTATTTTCGGATTTTTACACAAAATGGTGTTGGTAGCAATTATTATTAGTTCTTTTTATTTGCTTGTGACTCAGTCTTGTTGCTTCCACTATTCAGCCTCATGAGTAGTAGATATCCAGTTTCCGTGTCATTTACTGGGAAGTCGGCCGGGAGTCTCCTTAAAGTATGTTTTTCATTCTTATCCCATCTTTCTATGGACGTAATCTCGATCTCGTGAATAGTACTATGTTCTGAATTCTCAGATCTTCTCTTATAGTTTTGCTCCTTATTTGATCTCTTTGGGTTACTCCTTCAAAAGTTCTCAATGTCTCTCGACTTTACTATCGATGAACTTATATTTGTTTTTCCATATGAGATCCCCCAGGTAGCCAGAGATTCTTGACTCTTCATTTACTTAGGTTTGTATCTCTTATTGTAACTTTCTGTCGCATATGATCTTGACTGCTAAGTATGTACATTGCTTATAGTGGAGAATGGAGTTGTTGTTCACAACTAGTTTTCATCTTATAGGTTCTTTTACTATTATCATTGATTCTATTTTTTCTTCAGATACCTACATATCAAGGTTTTCCACTATTGCTTGGAACTGATATTGCAAACGCTGCAGGTCTTCCTAGCGTCGTCGGCATAGAACAATATTTTTATTGATCTTCTTCCCATCTAGTATCCTCCAGAAACTAACTATTGGCGCTATCAATTATTTTATTCATATTTGAATTTATCAAGAATTGGCTCAGACTGTCACTTTGTCAAATTCCTGTTAGTATTGGAGATGGTTCGGTAAAACCCAGTTGGGTTTTGATCTGTTTGTTGTTTTTATTGACCTTCTCTGATATATTTTTGTATTTTACGGATGTCCTGTGTTGTGTGATAATGTGAAGTTGAGAATTGCAAATAAGCTGATAACTACATATTATTCAATTTGAAAAAAAAGACAAATCAAAGTAATTAAAATAATATGCACGTTCTCCTATCTGATATATGCTTCGAAGAGGAGAACAAATAATAAAATTAGGGGTGGGATGTCAAGAATCGACCTTGGAAACTTAGAATACTAGCAGTCAGTCTTTACAGTAAAATCCTAATAATTGTTTTGAAAATCCAGTTCTGCGAGCACAAAATAAGAAGTGGGGTCATTTGTTTCTCATATTTCTTAGTTAATACAAAGATAACTATTAATTGGAGGTCTATTGGGACGTCAAAGAGATAGCTGCTGCATGATAAGAATAGAGTTTGCAGCTCCGTAGGTTCAGTTGTGTTAGTGAACTAAAGGAACACAGTTATTCACGATAAACAAAAAAACGCCATGAATTATAACGCTATAAACTGAAATAAAGACAGTTTTGTAGGAAATAAGCAATGCAGCGATCTGAACAATCGATTTTCTCCGACTTGATTAGCGACAGCCTATATGTAAAAATACATATTTATACTTACAGTATTCGCGAGGTCATCATTAGCAGGAATAACAGATTTAACCGACGCCCATATCAGTACAAAAATCATCGGCATTCCTGGAAAAAAATATAATAGATATTTTTATTGGAAAAGTATATTTAACACTAAAATATTATTGAGAAGAGAAACAACTGCTTTTTATTGAGTCCAAGAAAGGTCAGATATTTTAATTGATATTATTCAATTAATTAGGAATTAATTGCCAAAAAAAATACTGATTCAACTTATGATGCAATTTTCTCAGCTACGATCCTTCTATCAACAGATATAAAACCGAAATGATGGAAAGAAACTAGAATCAAAACCATCAATTTACCAAAAGAAATTCTGAAACAATGACATCTGCATATCGTGTCTGTTCTGAAATTAAGATTCAAACAGTAAAAACGATTAGAATTTTAGCACTCTCCTGCAACTATACACTCCTGCGAGTTTTCAGTTTTCGTACGCCTCCAGGAACGTCTGAACCGGAATGTTATTCAGCTCCTGCGCCTCGGTCTGTTGGACCTCCTCTCCTGAGCGTTTATTTTATTCTTGAAAATAGAAAAAGTCTAGTATAACCAAAAAGATCCTGAAAGATAGCTTTCCTCATAGCTAAGTTTTCTGTCTCTGAAAACAACCGCTCTAGCCATGACAGCATCACCGTAGGTCTCCGTATTCATATCATGAATCTCATCGCCTCCAGTAATCGCTCCATGATTAAACGTAACGTGGCGTTTAGACAAGCATTAACAGTAAAAGTAATCTGCTCTCTTCAACAGCAGTAAGCTGACTGACGATTTTTCAGGTGTTGCCAATCTTCTCCAACCGTATGCAAGCAGATTGCCTCTCGTCTACATGTCCGCAGGAAAAAACCAGTCTAACTACTTTCAGACCAGCCCTTGTATTTTGCATCTTGGTGTTATTAGAAGACAATTCGAAGGAAAGATCTGTTCACATAAACTACAAGCAGATTATTTAACTGAGAAGAATGGCGAAACAATCAAGTGGAACAGGAATAAGAACGTAGAAACAACAATAGAAAAATGAAAAAGAAACAGCTGAAGGTAAAGATTGGTAATGGAATGAGGCTACGTAATTGGAAAACGAAGAAATTGGTACAAGAAACTTTTACCAATTCGTCCAAATGTAAAATGAAGTATTTGGAAAATTCTTGTTATGAGTGAATTTTTTAATAGATTTATAATATTAAACGCAAAGCCCACAATTACTCTAATTTTTTTCGTATCACATAAAAAAGACGTTAAAACTAATGTGGCGAAAACAGTTGAGGTTTTTATTACTAAATTTAACTTAAATAAAATGAATTGAATAGGGAGATTTTATGATCCATAAAAAAGGTTTCCATTCATCACAATTAATAAAATAAATGTTTGAAAATTGTATCCATTGACGGAGTCATGATTGTGGACACGATATTTAACAGAGAATAGTGAAATCAACAGGAATAATTAAAATGTGAATATGCAGCTATCTGCATATTTTTAGATATTTACAGGAAACAAGAAAGGCAGTATCCAATGATAGTGATAGTAAACAATAGAACAGCGACTAGCAACTGCAAAAAAACAATCGTTATGGTGAAAATCTTCAAACCATTTGAAAGAGGTGGAATAGATAATACGTAATAATAGCATCAATATTGAAAATAGACGAGAATAACATAGAAAACCCAAACAATAACATTGTAATTGAAAGATTTAAGTGGAATTAGAAAGATAATACAAACAATGAAGCAGCTAAATATGAAATAAAATTAATGTATTTGAACAACTCCACAAATATTGTTTCTTCTAGTTTTTTAAATAAATAACCTTGGAACAGAAACAGCTGGTCATTCAGCAAGCACCAATATTCAATCGTGTGATTATCCATCTGAATAAGATTCATGGTGTTAATTTTACAAAAAAGAATACAATATGCATAAGAACTGAACATTACCGAAACCAATATGTAAAATCTCATTGAGGCACTAGAGACTAAACGAAATAATTTTGAATTATCAATATTGGTAGCGAAACATTTGACAGTAATGTGAATCGAGAATCTGCTTGCTTTTTCATCACTTATTATTATCAATAACTCCCATAAATTAGTTAGAAAATAAATTGAACAGGATGTACTACGTTCTATGAATACTTTTTTATAAGCGAAATTCCAAATGCTATTCATTGAAATCAAACAAGCATTCGACAGTCTGTTGAGAAAAAAAATTGTTTTGGACGTATACAGAAAAAATAATACTTGGAATGGAAATTGATGATACCCTGGGATAAGTAAAAACAAACAACTGCTCTCAGCATGGCATAATAAGGACTTTTTTGATATGTATAGAATTATATTCGATGATATCATATACCAATGATTTAACTATATTAATAGTAAACCGAATTTTGGAGAAACCTTAGAAAAAGTAATAGGAGAATTTGATCAATAATAAATAACGGAAGACAGTTTAATAAAAGTATGTTTAGCATCAAGAGCACGTAAAGACAAATTAATTAAAATAATCGATATCTTTGAGTACTTGGATTCAAACGTGCTATGAAGCATATAATGAATACTAAAAGTATTATGGTAACGGATAAGGGATGAAGAAGATTTCATAGTGAAATATAACGAGGAAATATTGCCAGGTAAACTGTACAGTAGCTGGAAAGATCAGATTGTAGAGTATATAAAATGAGTATACGATAGGGACAGATAAATGTAAATGTGATAACCTGTAGTTGGTAGTGTTATAATTTGAGCTACTCTCCTTCAAACCAAAAGAGCTCAATTTGAACGATTGAATGTATACCATTGTAAATTTATGTATAAAAGGGAACACCTACTAAAAATCATGAGGAAAAAATTTCTTTTCAACTGTTGTAAATTTGAAACTTAATTTATTTCTAGTTATTACTTCTTGAAAATTCTATTTATGCGTAGGTACCATTCTAAAAGACCTAATTTCTTAAACAGAACTTTAATCTTCGAACTTTAAACAAAACTCACCCCATCCTATAAAGGCGTATACTCTCAATTTGAAATTCTCCCTAGTGAGCGTTTCCACGACCAGAATATAAAGGTAGAGACCTGGAAAAACACCAGCATTAATTACTAATTATGTTCACTCGGTTAAAATTGAAATTTTAAATCGTTTTACTAAAGCCAGTACTTTATATCGCATCAATGCTCTATAAAAGTAATGGAATTGGATTCTTTAGGGAAATTGACATAAATTGGACATTATCATCCAGTGAATACGACAAAATAATGCAAAACATTTTATTGAATATTTGAAAACCAACAATTGTTATCCAAGTCAATTTGTTATTTAATATTTATTATACAGTGATTGAATGAAATCTTTATATACTGAAATATGAAGAATGGGCCACAAAATATAGACCAGCATGATATTCAGAAGTATTAATTAGATTTTTAGTGAATTATTAAACACGCTTATCTTTTTCCTAAAGAAAAGAAATAAAATTACGATACATTTATCATTTGTCAATATCGTCAATACCTTCCGTTAAATTTCCCCAGCCCATTATTTTCAATATTACATCAAAATAATAGAATTTGGATGTAGTATTCAGACAAAGTTATTTTTACGAAACAATTGATCAATAAAAAGTGCAATTCCTTTCATAGAAGAAAACTAAACACAATATCCAAAAAAATAATTGACATCGATTATGCCTGAATGTTCGATCCAAATTTCTTTCTAATGATGGCACACATGGTATATTTAAAAGGTGGTGGAAGGACAAACGTTCTGTAGATCACTATATAATTGCATATGTACAATATCCTGATAAATTGCAACTAATGATGTGCTTCTATATAGGAGTTCTACCAAACAGTAGCTAGCCTTCTTAAAACTACAATCGATAAAAATGATAACACACCTACTATTCTTAGAAATAAAATCAGAGGAACAAATCTTGATCATTTACTATTAATGAGACACCGGGTCTTAACATGAACAAAAACGATAACTTTGGATAGAGTCAAAGTGCGTTAGCTGTTTAAAAAGCCTTTTTTTAGTAAAACTAATTTTCACACGATCTTATAATATATTTTACAAGTTCCTCATTCGTATGGGCTGAACAATAAAAAAATAAATCTTCAAGACAGAAATGCTACAAATAGAAATGTTATCCGAAGTAGCATACAAACACTTAGTTAGAAACAATGTGTATGGGGAGGTTCTGTAATCAACGAGGTAACCGCCTCTCGGGAATTAATTGTTTTCGATGATATACTCTTAGATCAGTGACGTACTCATTATTTTTGTTATAGAGTGACATTACCTAAGAGTTGTATTAGAAAGTTTATTGATAATATCGGTGGTAGAAATTACTACAAATTACTTTTTGGTACCTAATTATATATAAAAAAACGTTTAATGATAGTTTTATAAGTACTTAGCGTCACCGCTCGACATTGCCAGTACTTCAAGAGCAATTCACAATTGTGTAGTATATTCTCGTGGAAAGCTACTATCCAAATTATCCCTGAATCGGATTCGTAGTTATGTTGCAAAATATCAGTGTCTGTCAGTCAATCTTATTTTTTGTAAAGAGCTTCTCCTTCAATAATGACCATCGAAAATTCGTTTAAGAAATTTCATCGTGATTTCATGAGCTATATCAAGATGCCCCAAAAGATAACATGACAAAAGTCTACGATCTTGTATAGGCGGACCGCTGAAGGAATCTGCACATTGTTCGTGATATCCGACGAAATACGAATTCACTGGATTCACATTAGAGACCGAGGAATAGTCGAAACATAGTATTATCGGATGGAAAGGTCATGGCCACAGTTTTATGAAATTTATACGCTATGATCTACCTAAAGAAAAACAGAAAGGTCAAAGGGCAGTATTATTGGGCCGATTCGATGCCAAATTGAAGAAATAGCTGCCACATTTGGCCAATAAAAAGTGACTACTCTGGTTACATCCATTTGAGTTGAAACTAATTGTCAAATAAGTGGTGGATGTACTACTCTAGAAAATACTGATGTATATATCATATGGTATCTCATGATTTACAACTTACAATTCTTCAGGAATTATGGGAAGATGATGCTGCAACTTCATGAACTAATTATGGTATTACCAGATAAATATATCTTTCTCTGGTGTGATGAATGACCAATTTTCTTTGCTAAAACTATAAACGGAGTACCAAATTTGGAAGTCTTACGAAAATAATTAAATCTTCAATATTTATTCTTAGCTCGGTATATGTTAATGTCTCGAGGAGTCATTAAACACATCTCGCAGCTCTTCCTTTCGCGAGTCCTGTTCGAGGGTCTCTCAAGCTATATTTCCACGCAAATAGATAAGATGGGGAGCTCTTAAGTTACCACCAAGATACCCAGATAGTGTCCAAACCAACATGTATTGAGAAAGGAGGAATGAGAAATGAGAATAGATTAATTTCGTCATCAGAAATATCCAAAATGAATTGAGTCATATTTAGAATATTGTTGAATAGTCTGAAGTTTTTGATAACTATAATTTTACTCAATTGTGAGACGTTTCTATTTGGTAGTTCAAACTTACACACTTTATAAAGACAATAGTGAAAGGGTTACTATTTCATATCAACGATTCATTAATTTGAATTGACACCTGTATACTATTATTCTAAAGCAAAATAATAATAGACGAGTATTTCTCAAGAATTGTTTTAGTATTTGAGCTCTTTTTCTAGGTTACAGACTTTGTACTCATAAAAAGACCTTATAACAGACTTGGGACATGGAATGTTCTACGTTTTTTTAATTACAATCGCGAATGTTATGAAGTACCCTCTACACCATTTCCCTCAGGCGAATGCTACAAGCATTAGATACAGTTTACAACTTTAACATTAAGTGAATCTGTATAATTCCCCAAAAATTGTATTAGGGACTTCATTTCTCTGTAAATTATTATTTTGATATTTATTTTCTTAGAAAATGTAGTTGAAATTCCCAAAATTGATTTTATTCAAATCACGGAATCAGTGTCCGTTTTTAACAATGTGTAAGACTCAATCATTCATTTGTATAATTCTTCTATTCTCCATTCCCATTGTAACATATATACCTAAGCGATAACACCAAACAAAAATTGATTTTCCAATATTCTTCTACGAGATATTGGCAGTTAATCTTTGATGATTTTGTTCAATTAAGAAAAATAATTCTTGTCATAATACAAATAAAATTACTGTTTACAAGGAAATTATCCACTATGCAAATTAAAATATCAGGTAATATAAAAATGATCTTCGTGCTTCGTTATTGACGTCTGCTAAAGCACCTCAAACGGATGATTGTTGGTTGTACAAGCACTCCAGAATTATTTGCTTCTTTGCATTTTTGACAGTCATATATAAAACTTCATGCTGTTATTGTTCGCTATAAAATAGTTTTTAAGGAGTCAAAAGAAAATTTAGTGGATAAGGAAGATATCTAAGTAGAATTAATCTCATTTCAATTAATTAAGAAAGTGAGCTTGTTTATAATAATAGTTTATTGATAACAGAAAAATTCATTCATTTGAAATTATTGTTCATTATAGTTGAAAGGGGTCAAAGTATACCATATCAAAATTGTGAATTTACTCACAAAAAAACTAACAACGAAACAAATGTAATATATCTTAGAGGTAACCACATTTTTTTCCTATTGTGTTATGCCATTATTCGTTTTATATTATGATGTTTATCACATTCCCTATTGTTTCAATTTCCATTATTTCTAGAACAATCACTAGTTAATTTATCTTCATTCTCCGTTTTGTAAATTAATTTAATCCATCAACTCTTTATATTCCGTTCCTGCAATCACTTCCACTCAATGTTTATTCATTCGAATTTTGATTCAAAAATTGCCGCACAATATATTTATAACGTCTGATTTGTTATTGATATTCCGTGACTGAGTTGAAACATTTCTTGAATATTTATGTCGATAAGTTGCTTTTTGGTGAGGGTATTTCCGTATAGAATGAATTTTTTTTTCAAATTGTAATCAATCTAAAAAGAGGAGATGAGAATATAAAATAATTTTTGAGGAAATTTACGACCAAAAAAGGATAAGTTGCACTGTATTTTATATTAATGCTAGCCAGCAAGAGGAGTTAATTATTATAGAACAGTCATGTAGTCTATTTAAAATAAGTTTTTGATACCTTAATACAAATCTATACTCACTAAAATGTGTTTCTAAGTAGATTCTGTACCGAAATTTCAATTTATTTAATAATACGGTTGAGTCAAGGAATGGGTATATGTTTAAAAGACGTTGGATTCAATCAATAATGAGAGAATTAATATATTCCGTAATCATTGCCGACAGCTGTCTCGGTTGATAAATTGCGTGTGGGTATATTTAAAGTAGAATCTAATATGTACCTATGCATGCCTTTGATGTCACTAATAAGAGGTGACAGCGTAACGCAATTTCGTGAAGTCGTCTAAGTGAATTCAAATACGGAATTTATATGTATTATCGGAATTTACAGTCTGTTTATATTATCTTGTTATAACATTTTCGAGGTATAACCGAACAAATGATAAATGTTTTGAATTTCGAGTTTTTTACTACAATGATAAACTGTTTCTAATTTTCAATAACAACAAACACCAAACAACAAAAAACAGAAATAATAATAACTAGCAACAATTTTAGAACAATAACTAAAATTATGTAGTTGAGACGTAAAATAAGAACTAAAAAAATATAATAATTGCAACGGAATAAAAATAATTTATAGTAGATTCTTGAAAGGGAACTTAGCAGCCTCTACACATTTTTGTTTTTTGTTGATATACATTGTGTAGATGTTTTTTCATTGCCAGTTTAAAGTGCGGGATGGCTTATGATGCTGCAAATCCATCCCTCGGATAACAACGTTCACGTTGTCAAGCACTACTAAAAAAGTGAGGATCTACTGATTGGTAATTTAAGACACCAATCCAAACGTTAACAGATAAACTCAGGTGGTAACTACATTGTCGAATAGCATGGCTATTTTTATTTATAATGTCTCTCATAAATTGCGCTTCATCTGTAAATAGTGACCTATACGATGATTGTGAATCCATCTACAAAATTCCAACCCATGGATTCCATCTGCAAGATACATTCGCTGAACCATTCGATTATGACATGGATATCGATGATTTTTTTGTAAGACTCTACTTACTTTTGGTTTACTAGCATTAAGTTCTCTAGTTCTTATTTTAGAGTTCATAGTAGCGTCAATGTCATCTTCCTGCGCTCCATTTATATGACGTTCTGTTCTTCGACTGGGAAAAGTACTGTTTTCTAACAAATAATTGAAAACTGACCGGAATGTTAGATGGCTGTAAGTTCGACGATCAGGCAATTTCCTTTGCTATTATCTAGCATAAACAAAAATTATGTCTACATATTTTGTGGTCGAAAACTGATGTGACTGAAGTAACAAAAGATGTACTAAAGCTAAAAAATAGTACGTAACTTAGATACACTAAGGAGAAACATGTATTCTTGTACACATAAATAACGCGGAAACTCGAGAACGGCTGGACCGATTTGGCTAATTTTGGTCTTGAAATATTTGTGGAAATTCAGAGAAGGTTTAAAAGGTGAATAAATATGAAAATGCTCGAAATAAATTGGAAACAATAATTTTGTTTTTCCTTCATGTTTTGTCACAAACTAAATTTCTGAACGCAACGATAATATTTGAGATTTGACAACCAACTAATATGTGCGCGCGAAGCTTCTTCACTCAAATGATCCTTCGAAAACTGCAAATATGTCTGCGAAGCAGTTGTTAGACATTGGATATAATAAAGTCACAGTGGACACCTCGACCGGATTCATCACATTACCCACCGATTTCTGTCACATCACGGACTCAAAAGAGGAGCTTATTCAGCGTGTGAACGAGCGATATTAGCGGTGAGAAATGAAGATGTCGAAGATCTCAATATGACCATTCAGAATTTTCGGGACAGTTGATATCCTTCAAATCAGTCAACCCCATTATGAACCAGGATGACGTAGTCAACTATTCCTATTTGAATTCATCACCTGGATTACCACCTCACAATTTGCAGTTAAAAGCAAGATCATGCTGCGTTACATTAATCAACTTCGACTGTACAATAGAACAAGACTGGCTGTGAAACAGGTAATGATTAACGTCATCGAGGCAACAATCATAAAGGGAAAATACAGATGAGAATGTCTTGATCCCTCCTGTACCGATGATTCCAAGGGATTCACCATTTGCTTTTAAACGTTTACAATTTCCGGTATGTCTGGCCCTTGCAATGACAATAAATAAATCGCAAGGATAGTCGTTGGAAGTTTGTGGAATCAACTTTGAGTTTCCCTATTTTGCGCATAAACAATTATTCGTCGCGTGTTCACGCGTCGGAAAACCGTCATCTTTGTTTATTTACGCACCACAAAACGAAAAATATAGTTTATCAGAAACTACTTTACTATGTTGTTTGATTCCACTTTGGATAATGGTATAAGAAAAAAAATTCTGCAATTAGAAGGAAGCTAAGAGAATGAAATCACAATATTACAAAACTTGTAAATTTGGAAGTTGTAGAAGTATGACATTTCCACGTCGTAAAATGTGAAATTGGTGTTTCACTGGCTGTTCCACTCTGTATGAACCGTGTTATGATTATTGAGTTTGTTGAATCGTGTTTGTCAGATTTAATTATTATAAGATAAGAAATAATAATGTTAACAAAAATGTTTACAGAACGTCAGCAATGCCTTTTAATATTTTTATTCTTACCTTCAACAAACATCCAGAAGAAAGTTGTGATGTGGAAATAGTGAAGTAATGTTACGATGAATATACATAGAATGCTACCTCCAAAATTCAACTGAAACAAACAAGCATGATTGGAAAACAAAGATTTGTATAATTTTGAATTCTATCAGCAAACTATTTTGTTGAATGACGTTGACATATGTTGAGTATTTTGTTCTTTATCAACTTCGATACAAGTATCTCTCACACTCTCACAACAATGGTTTCCTTTTTTACTGATTGTTTTATTAAATGTTGGTTTTCATCAATTATAAGACATCGAAAGTAGCTCAAGACATAAAGAAATTAGCCCCAGAATTATCATTAAAAATATTTTGTAATACAATATTAAATATAGAAAATAGGAAATCTAGTAAGCTAGGCTAGAACTGGAGATATTTCTTTTGGACAAAATAAATTCGATGTGAAATTTAAGCAAGAGACGAGAATGATGAGTGGAAAAGGGACTTGATTCATGGAATATGAATGAGACTTCTAAAGAGCTCCAACGTAATGAATAAAATTCTAGTCGTTTTGATTTGGTTTGAATTTCTACCAAGAATGGAAATAATGTATTCTTACAACAATAAATAGTAGAAACGAAGATATAATATCAATTACAAGGTTGACTATTGACTATAAATGCTGATTTATGTTAGATTTAATTTTGGAACATATCAGCTATATAGGTCAGGTACCAGCCGATTTCTCGCGGAATTTTGGTCGATTTCCTTGAAAATTGGTATTAAGGTAGTATTTAAAACCTTTTTCAAAATCTACCCTCTGCCGAACGGTGCTTTTGTCCGGGGGCGAAAGCCACTTCTTGGAGATGAAAATTTATTTCATCAAAATAATCCCGTAGTTCGATAGATTGACTAATTGTAAATAATTTTTATTGTACAAAGTTTTTCTCTAAAGTTGGTACTTTTAGAGTAAAAACGCATATATTTTTTATATAAGTTTTTCATCAATAACTTAAAAAGTTTCCATTTTATCAGCAAAATAATTGAAAACAAAAATGTAGCTGAAAAAACAAAGAGATTAGATTTCTAAGTACCTCTGTAAATTTAATAATAACTGAGTTATTGCTCATTGAAGGATGGTTATTTTTCGGGAACCCCTCAATTGAGAACATTTAACCTCAAATAACTTGAAATTGATGGAAACTTTTGGAAAAAAATGCGAGAGATCTTTTTAAAGGAACTTTAAAATGAGCACTGTCAAAATTCTTTCGCGAAAAAGTTGACTTATTTATAACATAAATAAAGTTTCTTCTATTCCCTTTTTTTTAAATGTAATAATTATACCCTCGCCTTTACCACCCTAATTGAAATTGATCGTAATCCACTTGTAAGTAACTTTATTTATGTATTATTGTTTTAGAAAAAATAATTGATCAAATTGAACATTATATTTCCCTAATCTTGAAAAATAATGAACTTGTCTTTAATAAACCAAAAACTATCCATGCTATGAGAAAAAGTTTCAGATATTAGTTGTAGGGTTTTTTTTTACCAATCATTTTGAGCTTTTTCAAATTCATATATTATAAAAATTGAATGATATACATTAGTTCAAAGTTTGCATTCACTTACCAAATGCAACCCCTTTGAGCTGCACCCTTTTCAAAACCGAAAAAAGCTTCAATCAATATTACGTTGAAGTACTTGAAATCTCTTACAAAAAACAGTTTTTTATAAAAGTTTCTAGCTTGAAAATTGAGCGAGTTATTGTCGAAGAACCAACTGCTTTTTTTTCATTATATTTTCTAAATAAAAAATCATTTGATCTCAAAAATTTTTTTATTTTCATTTCTTTATTATTTCTGTAAAAAAATTACAACTGCAATTTTGAAATTTTTGGTCATTGAAAGAGGGTTTCATAAGGGTTGAAATATATAAAAAGCAACACTTCTTAAAAATACTGATGAAATATTCTCAACAATAAACAAACTTTTTTTAATAATTTTCAATTATAAAAGAATCGTTGAGATCATTCTTTCATACGATTAGGGGATGATTTGGAGTAGTTTTAGGAATCTAATTGATCATAAATGTATTTGAGAATGTCAAAAGATTCACGAATAATACATTTAAACTCCATTTTACTGAAATAGATGCTACAATTTTTAAATTTTTAACGATTTTTTATGACACCTCTAAAATATAAAAAGCCCGGTTTGGCACAGGGTAGATTTGGAATGAAGGGGTAAGTAGAGCTTGAACATGAAGTTTCATGAAAATCGGCGTTGAATAACAAAAGTTTTTTACTTTACTGCTGGTTCCTGGTCTTATAGTATATCTAAAGTCAACGTAAAGACATGAAAAATGCAAGGTTGTTGATTGATATATTTCTTGAATTGCTCGTCATTTTCTTCCAATCAAAGAACGGTCAATTTATGATATTTTGACAAAACTGGCTTGGAAATATCTGAAATACTTTATAAGTTGGAAATATAGCATTTGAAATTACAGAAAAAATAAATGGAACAATTATTAACCATTAACTATTTAAAAGTCTCGACAACATGACTAAATCTTAAGCCAAATATTATAATCTAAGAATAGATTGAATATTTTTCGAAAGCACAAATCAAATATTGATTGATTATTGGATTAATAAAATATTGGGTGCATTTTCGTTCTCCAACAAACTCGGCGTACTTGTTTTTATATAATATAATGAACCTGAGTATTTTAATATATATATATATATATATAAGTTTGGTAAATGAAGGGTGAGAATAGAATATTGATGAAACTTTTGTGTAGAAAACCTGATTCCTTTGGTCTTGTATATTAACCCTATCTTTCGGAAACGATACTGCTCCAGAGATTTCCAGTTTTTGTTAGGTATACTTTGTTGTAAAATATTTCTGGTGGGAATCGTATTTTCCAAAACCAAGAGAAAACCATTCATAACTACAATTTATTAACCTGCTCGATCCAATTGTTTATCTGATAAGACAAATTTTTACGATGATTTTTGAAAATGTTTCCAGATTGATTAGCTAAATAAGAATTTTATATATTGTATTTCATACAAACAACTGAGTCTACTACGCTAGTCGGCAATCTGATCCGTTTACTGATGACTTCATCAGCCGATTTTAATTGGAGTGAATCGATTCTCTCTTCTCTATACTTTCTGTTGAAGCAACTATTGAAATAACACATTTTTTTTTTGTGATTTACCTAGTATGGAAGAATAATTACTGTGTGGAATAGTGAAAATGTCACTTACCGATATTAGAGTAACAATCCACATGCAGTACGTGAGTATGTACGATAACATCAGATTCATGTGTATTGTGTTTCGTAAACAGCGTAGTTCCCTGAAAAAATAAATAAATATCTTTCTGTGAAGTATTTACATGGTTATGAAGTACAGAATAAATAGTAATCAGCTCATAGTATACTGAATGAAAGTTCTAAATTTCATTCAAAATTATTCAAAATAACCGTACCAATTCAAAAGTGATTTATAAACAATAACAGCAGAAAAATCTCAAATGCGACACATTGATTGTGAGATTATTCAATTACATATTATATTTTTGTATAATATTCAAATGAATTCAATGGAAATTTAATAACTTGTTTTTTATTTATTGAGAACAGATTCCAGAAGAAATAACTTGGAATAGTGTGTATATAGATCCTTATCTATCGTGTCCCCTTTGCTGAGGCACTGGGAATAATCTATTATTACAATTCCAGAAGCTGAAAACATCGGTTGACACTAGCCAAAACATCGTTATCTTCTATTCGATATGCTCCTTTAGAGAATATGGATTGAGATTTGATAATCTTCAGGTGTGTTTTGAATATCCTGTAACTATTAACAAAATGTTATCACATAAATTGATAGTCAGTCGACCATTTATGGTATTAATTTCCCAGGAATATTTTTTTCTGCCTCAAGTTCTGCAAATTTTGCCAGTAACAGTTTTTTAAATGTTTTCTACATTGCTCTATAGCATATTCCTCGGAAGTGCTTGGAAAATACCTGATCTAAACTTCTTTTTTCTTGATGCATTTCACAAGTTCAACATTCCCAAATCAGCTTGAATCTTATGAAATTGTAGCTCAAAGTTCTAACAGTTGCTTAACTATTTGATAAGATGGTAATCTTCTATTTGCGATAATTCCTCTCCAAGTTGAACTTAATACATTTTTTAGTTGCATATATTTCTGAAAAATATTGTTTTGCAAAAGCTATCCAATTGTTTGATTTGGTTTGCTGGATTGGGACAATCTTTGTACCATTTGGTATCATTTCTCTTTATTTCTTATTTGGTATTTTGATCACATTTACTTCTACAGCTCCTCAACCCCAAATTTGTATTTTATTACAAAAGTAACCAAACATGACATTGCACTTCATCCTATAAATCTGTCGTGACTCCTTGAAGGCGCCGAAGCTCGCATTCTTGTTCAAATTTCTTATCAATGCCAGTATCACTGTTAACCTCAGCGAAGTGAGTTTTGATTTTACAAATTTATTATTCAGAGCAATTGATACATATACTCGCAATTGAAGTATACTTACTGATAATCTTTTTTTTTTCATCTCCTTCATTCTTTTATGGGTATGTGCATATCAGATAATAGGAATGCCGTCATTATTTGTTTTATATAAAGTCCACAATCATTAGAAATATATTTGGCATAGTAACAAATATTGAAGATATGCCTGCAGTGTATATTTTCAATCTCAAATTAATTATAATACTAATGGAAATAGTTGTAAAGAGCAACGGTCTGTTTACCACCTTTTGAAAGCAAATACCTGTAAAATAAACTGCAAATAACCATGTGATGTAATTAATCTCTCCTAACAGGAAATTGAGAATGTTTCCATGCAATATATAATACCAACAAAATACTGTTTTTAAAGATACGTGGATTTATTGGAATATAGAAATATAATTTACTATTAAATCGGCATTTGTTTGTTGTGATCACCAATTATGTATTTCGATTTACGAAAATAGGTATAAAAATTGCTGTTTATACTACAGGGAATGTAAGTTTTATTTACAAGTCGAGAACGATTTTACCGGCAATAAAGTTTAACACAAGTAAATGTTATCACATCTTGTAGGCTTTGATTTATATTCATTTTCATTGATTCGACATTCTTTTCTTGAAATTCTGGATAGCTTTGACTGTTTTGATAGCATTATAACCGTTGTTATTTCATCAACAACCTTAAGTTGACAGTTTGATATAAAAAATTGACAGAAATTGGAATTATTGATTTGTATAACAGCCAAATGGATGTAGAATTATCGGCAAATATTGCTTATCAGTGCCTAGTTCCAGAGGAACTAAAAAGAGAACCCCAGCTAGTTTGCAAATAACATTTCATACCATATAACGGAGCCAGAAGTTTCCCGCACTACAAGTAACAGAACAGTTAGAAATGGAGAGTCAGAACATTTAATTAGAAATGGAGAGTCAGAACATTTAATTAGAAATGGAGAGTCAGAACATTTCACATAAACTAACAGAAAACGAAAAAACATTTCTTTAAATTTTCTTCATTGCTAAAACATTGTACACAATTTGTCGAAAACAGCTTGTGTATAACTACAAAACAAACACAAACAACTAAATGAAAACAAAATAAAATTTGAATATAAAATATATACACTAAAAATATAATTAATAAGATAATACTTTCTAAAATGTACATTGCCGACATTTTTATAGGTAATATACAGTACATGTCACATTGTCACAAATTTAATAAACCAGGTAAGAAAGTTAAATTTACGACAATCCTAAAATATATGAAAAACTGTATTGAAAATCAATATTATTATCAAACCAGCGTATGGTAGGAGGCACTTCCCAATTGATTTAATTTAAATTGGCAAATGATTGTGCATTGACAAGACTTTAGTTTTAGAAACGTTGCGGTACAGAAGATAAGAATCGCACGATGATTTATCGTCTTCAATGAGATATATTTCACCGCTGATGTATAGATAGGCAAGGTCGTTAATGGACAGAAGAATCAATATAGGGCCTAGTACTGAACCTTGAGCCATCCACCTTTTATTGAATTTCTAGAAGATACCGTTAGATTAACCTTTACAAGCTGACTTATGTTGCTAAGGTATGACTTAAAATCTACGAGAGGTGTTCCCCTGGAATCGTAGTACAAATCTTTGATTTGTCAATCAAAATATAATTCACGAGACACAACAATGTTCTAAGTACTAATAATTATACTATTAATATTTATTATCTTCATCACTTGATATGACTCAATTGTTACAATTCTTTAATAGTTTTATGTTAATGGTATACAAAATTACTATGAGTATTTCCTATGTGTGGTAAGTTGATTCAAAGTGCATTATTAACAAGGACAACCGATACTTTTTTGGTACTTTTAGGTTCCTTAAAACAGTGTCAAAATGTGTTGTTTACAATATAGAAGGAAAAAGATTATTAAATTTATTTATCATTATGACAACAAATTTTCTCAATATTTTTGAGTCATTATGCATACCTATAATATGAAATCTCTCCAACATCTATGTGATAATTCAACTGATGATAATTTAAACTTCAGATAACTTCAGATAACTTGCCTTTGAAGTGTGCAGTTGCAAACTTCGAAGGTTCTAATGTACTTCAGAATTGAATGACCACATAAATCAATTTCATTTCAAGTTTGTTAAGTGGCAAGATGAGATGCTGTTGGCATCGTCGTTTACAACTAAACTTTCGAAATAGCTAACAGTGAGTCACAGGGAAAATCAACGAACAATGTGAAAATTACAATTTTGACATACGAAGTTAGACTATTGGTAACCCATTGACGTTTTTTGAATTGCATCATAAGTTTTTTGTTATTTGTTATTGATAAACATAATACACCATGTGTGTTATCTTAGTTTTTTGGATAAAACTATTTTGAAATACCAGGATGGTCCCAGTACCTGCCCTAACCTAGAGATGGCAGTAGTTACTTGAAAATACCACTGAATTAGAAAGCATACAATCTATATAGCATATGTTTAAAGTTGGAAGGTGCCACGTATTTAGTATTTGTTTGACAGCCTTAAATAGTGAACGTTTTCAGTTAATTTGTAAACATGGAAAAAATTGATCATCGATATCGATACAATACATTTATTGAAAAGAAAGACATTAGCCCAACCTATATGAAAGCTATTCTACTGTAGGTGAGACTGCTCCTTCGTTATCAGTAGTGAAATATTGGGTGGCAATTTAAACCAGGCCGTACGACCTCAGCGAAAATCAGCATCGCAGTGGTCGACTGAATACAGTCAACAGGCATATTAGGCATTTCAAAAAGTGCGGAACATCGCGATTAACTAAAAATTTGGACATGAGAAAGTTGTGCGCAACATGGTTGCCGCGTTTGCTCACAATGGAACAAAAACAGCGTAGTGAAGACGTTTCCATCGGGTATTTGGTTAGATAATTTTCATTAATTAACTTGAAAAAGGAAAAACTTCCTACAGCGAGTAATATACAAACTAATTTCAACGTTTTAGCCAAGAATCCAGCAAAAACGGTATTTGGCTAAGAAGAAAGTGTTTCATCAATGTATCAGCTCACCCATCATATTACAAGGGCCAAACTTAATGAATTGAAGTTTGAAGTGCTACCTCATACGCCTTATTCACCAAATTTGGCCCATCGCATCATTTTCTGTTCCCAGACTTGAAAAAAAGTGGCTCAGTGGTAAAAGATTGACCTTGACGATTCTTATTATAAGAAGGGTATAGAACTTAGAAATAAATTTATTTTGTTCCAGAATTTCTGTGATTTCTTTACCGGGTCAAGTACTTCTGGAACCATCCTCGTATAGCGTACGTCGCTTTAAAAAAGTTAGTGGTAACCATAGCAAGTTAGTAGATATAAGACTTTTTTATGAATTACCAAGAACGTTGTTGTTATTAATAGCAATTTTTCATGATCTTATCAAATTAGAAAGATATTCCCTTGGGAACACATGAATATAACATTCCTCCAATGGATTACCTGATGTAATAACATAGACCAATGCATATATAACTAAGTTGAAAACTACTCAATATGTATCAATATACGCAAATAAACGAGGAAGTAGCCATGCGAGCAAAATGTAAGGAAATCAAACGAATTCGCTGATTATTAACAAACACATTGTTACATATATTTACGAATTACGTTGATTGCTACAGTTGAAGTAATAATTTCCAACAAATCTGTTTGTATAATAATACTGTAATCTTTATTTATGGATACGATGAAAAACATCACCAGAAATCGATATAATAGAGTATTGTTCATATCATCTAAATCCTAGTGATACCAACCAATAAATCAATCAATATGTATTGAATCAATCAATTGCATTTGATGTATGTAAAATTTTGAGTCCAAATTAGTTTTTTCACATACAATTTCTTATTCTGAAATATCCGGAATAATTGGAATAAGCATCTTGATATTAAACTAGTAGTGATATCCTAATATAGAATGAAACAATAATGCAGTCATGACTTTTTGTTTAACCAAAATTGATCTTAATTTTATACTGTATGTAATTACGCCCACTAGCTGAATTCAATTCATAGAGACCATTTCAATATCCATTCAGATTGTTTGGCTCTGTACAGGGTAAACATTCTTTCAAATGTCCTCTGTTTATTGTAACTTATATTTTTCATTAAATTATTCCATATTGTTCGTCAAGTCTTCTATCCGCATGTTTTCATCATGTCTTACCACACTCTTTTTAACTCAATTAACTTGTCTAACTGTCTGCTTGTTCATTTATCTCCTTGATTTCTCGCTTCTGATAAGAACATTTGATTCATTCAAAAAATTGTTGAAACTTTTTATAAGATTGATTAAATTAATTAACTTGATATCTACGAGTATATGTTCTATTTTAGATGTATGCCAGTATATAATAGTGATTCTACCTCAATTTCTCATATTTTTTGAAGATTTTTTGTCAAATAAATAACTCCCAAATGTAAAATATCTTTGGAAGACTAATGATTCGTAAACGCAGCTTACAATCCTATTGTCAGTATGGAGAAGTGAATAGAAAAGTGAGTTTTTCCTAAAAGTTCTGAATTCTTCTAAGACTGTTTCCAGTTTAATATTTAAAATAAGGTGAATTGAGAAACCATCTTTTACTGCAATAAACTTTTTGTCGTAAATCTTGATAAAGCTTGTCTTCAATAATAAATCAAATAGTAGATGATGATGAAGATAAAGTTGAAAAATATATTTCAATAATTATTTCAAAAACCATTATAGTGGATTAGTTTACTTATTTTCTCGACCTTTTTCTAACGATTGGGTGAATTTTTTCGCTGTACATACAAAAATATGTAAAAAACGAATATCAATAGATTTTAGAGAACTGACGCATTCGCCAAACTTTAAACTCTTCTATTATAGCCGAACAGAACTGACTGCCCGGTCCATTTAGTGGACTTATTTTCAATAATTAATTCCTCTCATAATGAAATTTTGAAATTGGATTTGAAATATTAATGTATCATGATATTTATTAATCAATATATATCCACTATTCAAGATTCCAACGATTATTTTATTGTCTGTCACTACAACACATCAATGTGTTGTAGTGTAGTGTAGTGGCTGTGGGATTTATTCAATGAGTTTTTTCACATTACCACACATTCAATTTGTATTGATTGAATATTATCAAGTGAGATGTGAGGATCTCGTTACGAACTATCATATTTTCTACTTGACCAACTTCCCTCCACATTTCTGGAATTTTTACTTCATTCAATCATTATCAGCAATTTTTGCACCAAAATGTACGCCAAAAACAATGAGTGTTTACATCTAACTGGAATTTTAGAGAAAATTATACTTCAATTAATGTAAATGCTGATTCAAATGTCAGGAAAATCCTTTTGAAAAAATTATTAGGAAGTCCAAAGTAAAACTACTACTCTCGTAAAATTTGTCTAATCATAATATTTTTTATAAACAGACGAAAACGCAAGCAGACGCATCATGAAATCTAATTCTCTCTTTCTGCTTTCAATACTTTCACAACAAGCAGAATAATGTGCTCCTTTTCAAAACATTCCTTTTCTATTTGTAGCAAATTATATTACAAAAGTTTGAAACTGTACATACATTTTTAATAAATGACATAGTCTTTATTGTAACTTCCGAACAAATACTCCTAAATGTTAATATTGAACTCAGTTAAAATAATCCTCAAATTTATAGACAAAAAGTCTAAATTTGGATCCTATTTTGAATGTAAGGGGCTTCCTAGTGGACATATAAAAGAGACAGAGATTATGAACTTAGCAGACGCAATTTCCAGTTATGTAATAATTTTTTTCCAACTATTTTTCACAGTATGAGCTCCTATAAATGTTTGCAAGCCAATGATTGAGGAAAAGCAGTAATGGGTTCATCGTGACTATCAGCGTATTAAAAATTCAGTTTTAATTCCCTTATTCCTTCTCTCAGTAATATCGTCGTATATAATTACCGTGAATTTTCTATTGTCTTCAATGTTATTAAAAATCATATCAGCGAGCTTTCGAAAAAATTTGTGAACACATTATATTGATCCAAGAAAACTATTTCTTCCTCAGACGACCTGCAATTGATGCATGAAGAAAATTGTGATAATTGATTTGTGATTTTCGAAGTCGGGATTGGGAATTTGGATATGGAATTTTAGGTTTTAGTGTTTATCTCCCTTTAAGCGATCGTTTTTCAGTGGAACTTATTATTATTATTAAATAAAAAAAAAAGAAATTTTCTTGGAGGTAATGAATTTTATGAAACATCTCTTCCAGGTATGAAACTCAATTCTATTATCTCCTCTAGTTTTCGATGTGGGGGAAGTTCAAGTTTCAAAACTTGTGACATTTCTGCATTTGTTACTCAACTTTCCTCATTAACATTCAACTAAAATCCACTCACACTGAAAACTTTCAAATACTACTCTAACCTATCAGTTAATAACATATTTAGAATACTCAATGAAAAAATTCAAACGCAAATTGAATGAGTGATTTTGATAATAATTTCGTTTATTGATGAACTAATATCTAAAACTTTTGTATGATGCGACGTGGATAATCCTAAAGTATTGTTGTGACTGATACAGATGGGCTGCGATGGAAACTGATGTTATATAATAGTGAACTAATTGAGTTGAAATAACTCGACGACTGGAACCAGAACGATTATTCACAATAGACTTGAAAAATGAAGTTTTCGACTAAATTTCGGAGATAAACCGCTTAAAACGGTCACTATAATCACATTGATCAGCACCAACGACCAATGCACCATTAACATCCGGAGCTTGGGAAGAATCACCTTCGGCTAGCAATTTTCGATTATCAGTTGGTTTTTCACATTCTTGTCTGAACTTTTTCCACTACTTAGAAACAGGGAACATCTCAGAAATTCGAATTTGATGGCATAGCTAGGGGTTTTGCTACTGAGCAGTAGAGCTAAAATTCTGCATGAAACCAACCACATGCTATAACACGATAGCGAAACATTAATTCCTGGAGCTTGCTTGGTAGAGGGGTTTGATCATACGAAACAGATTTTGCGATAGTTTGATTATTCTTCTGAGTTAGGTCAATTGGGTAAAAATTTCCTGGAAAATTCCTCTTTTCACACAATAAGTCCGAAAACATTCGCTTTTAAAGTCAGCGATATTATGCAAAACTGAAGGATAGTCGTATATAGAAAATATAGGAACTTTACGGATAAAAGAATGCAAGACAAGGTGAATTGTTGTTGAATCAGATATCGATTACTTTGAAGCTGACAGAATTTTGAAAAGTGTTGCAGAATTGATTCGGCTTCCAGCGACACTAGAGCTAAAATAAAATAATTATTATATAACTCCTGATTACACTTATAATCGATATATGAGTGAGTAGAATAAGTAAATGATATGCATTTTAATTTTGAATCACGTTTCGCACACAAAAAAATTCAAACAATACATCCATAGAAAAAGTACAGTTCACGACACGTGAGAAAATTACATACTCTTTCCTCATTTACGTGATAAGGTTGAATAATTTCTTTAACTTTTGCAATATAAATTTTTTATATCTGAAACAACACTAATCGACATATTTAATTGATTGATACAGAGCGACTGATCTAGTACTCGAGTATGGCTGGGAAAGAGGGAATTGACGACTGAAACTGTCTATCACATAATTGATGTCGAGAAGAAAATTCTAAACTATGAATTTCATCGCATTTTCATATACATAAATTGATATTTCCATATTTATTTTTCATAAGAGCTTTTGAAGTATCGAATCTGCTTATGAGGATAGTCCGAGAAGTATCTTGACCTAAAGATGGCGGCATGTGCTTTATTAGAAAGTATACAATTCATACGGCATATATTTCAAGTTTGAAGATGTCACGTTGTTTAGTATTTGTTTGGCATCCATCAATAGTGAACGTTTCCAGTGAATTTGTAAGCTTGGAAAAAATTTATCATCGTTTTGTGATATTATCATTTGGAATGCCTTAACTGAATCAATATGAAAGTCGAACTGGATTCTACTCTGGGTGAGAGTGCTCCTCCGTTATCAAGTTATCAATAGTAAAATATTGGGGAGCAGAGTTCAAACGAGGCCGTACGATCTTCGAAGACCAGCATCGCAGTGGTTGACCAAATGAGTTGACGACCCCAAAAATGTTAAAGAAAATCCACAAATCGGTACTAGATGATCGTCGACTGAACGTACGCGAGCTAGTTGACATAGTAGGTGTTTAAAAAGCGTGGCTTTGTAATTTGACCATGAGAAAGCTGTGCGCAAGATGGATGCCGCTCGAAATGCAACAAAAACAGCGTGGTTAAGATGTTTCCATCGAGTGCTTGACAATGTTTTACAGAAATAAAGCCATGTTTTCATAAGCATGGATAGAACGTTGGTTGATCACTTCACACCCGAAACAAAAGAACAATCAAAACATTCCATTCCGTTCCATCTGTTGGCAAGGTCATAGCATCGGTTTTTTTTTGGATACCCGTGAGATAATTTTTTTTCAATATCTTGAAAAAGGAACAAATATCAACGACAAGTCTTATGCAAATTTATTGCAACGTTTGAAAGAAGAAATAAAGCAAAACGGCTGCAATTGGCTAAGAAGAAAGTGTTGTTTCATCAAGACAATGCACCAGCTCACACATGGCCAAAATTAATGAATTTAAGTTTGCATTGTTACTTCATGCACCCTATTCGCCAGATTCAGCGATTCATCGAAACTATTAAATATCGTTGGGGAAAGTGTGTGGAGCCAAAAGCAGAAAAATAAATATACTTTTTTTCAAAATTTTCGTATTTTCTCTCTTGAGCCAGATACTTCTTAGACCATCCTTGTACATCAGCAAATAATAGTATCGAAGTGGAGTCATTGATAAATGTTTTTCTGTTTATTTTAGGATATTTTTTTTTTCACCAGCCTTTTCACTTGTGCTCACTAAGATTGATATTTTGAAGTATTATTGTTAATAAATATCGTATATTTTAAAACTTTTATCAATGAACTATTCTCAGAAACAATAACTATAGCGACTGCAGTCAATTTACTTTCTTTTATTTTTGGTGCAACAATTTCTTTTAAATGTGCAATGAGCTTCGTCCAGATAAAGGAAATTGGATTGCTTCTAGGAATTAATCCAAACTTATGAAGGTTATGAAGGTTGTCGAGGAAATAGAATTATCCTCAATTCGGTTTTCGGCGGATATTGGGGTTAGATAATATTAACTATCTTTGTGAACAATATCCGGAAATTTCAATTATATTTTATTTCATGTTTTTCATACTCAATTTGAACGTAAGTCAACTTTAAAATATATATTCAATACATTCGTTATATACATGGTTCGAAACTAGTTTCAGCTAAATTAATAAGAGGAAAAATTTCAGAATAATATTAGATCCTCACTTAATATTATAAATGTGAATGTAAGTTTGTTTGTTTTCACACTACTTAACCTATCATCATAAAACTTTGTACACATATTCTTGGTGGTATTAGAAATAATATAGGATACTTTTTATATAAAAAAAATTATTTTTTACGAAATATAACACGATTATTTGTCAAAAAATCTCAAAATATAACTTCACCAACACGATCTAGCATTCCAGTAATGAAGTTCTAGCCGTGAATACTGTAATACCGACTGTCACGTCAATATCCAATGCAATTGACTATAGTTTCAGGAATTTTTCTTTATTTATTGTTATTTTTTTCTGTCATTATATATGCAGTATAGAACTATTTGAATTTTTGTGGTAGGTGTCATTTTTCTGATTACATGCTCTTCATTATTTTATATCTTACTCTTTGGTTTTCATTCTTACTCTGTTCTTCTTTTGCCTCGGAAGTAAAAGCCCCGTGCAGCAAAAGTAGTATTAGTTCGTTAAGAAAGACAAGCTACGCTGCAGGCAGCTAGAAGAGCGATAGAAACGCCAAAACAATAGCAGACGAGAAGAATTCATAATGTAGAAATTCAGATCACGCGTCGTCGAAATTTCATGCTTAACGATTAGTCGGTATTTAATTGTAATAGGTTTCGATATAATCCTTCAATTTAATATCGCAATCATCCTTTGATTGTTATTGAAGGATCATATTGGAACCTAGTACTATCCAATACTGACTAATCCTTACGCATTAAATAATCATCTTTTGATTGTTATTGGCTCAATACATAATGTCACTATTGTAATGCTTTCAAATGGAAAGATCAAACTGTTAGAATGTGCTGTTCCTGTAGTAAAGTTTCACTTCCATTACTTGGTGAACCAGAAGAGCTCTTAAAAACTTAATTGTTAAGTAAGAAAGTATAACGTTTGCTTTCAATCATATGGAGTCATTTCTATTGTAATGATCTCTTTCTCTTATTTAGTGGCTTCTATGCGAGCTAAGCCACAGCTAAAAGCTAGTAATTTATTTATTGTGAATTAATTTATATAATTAATCAAATAATATTGGTATATTTGTTGAAGTATGCAAATAACGACAATTTATGATAAGTTCCTTTGAGATCTGATTTATATAATTATTTTCGAATCAATACAATCGCTTAGGCTAGTTAACAAAATTTTAATTTTTAAGTTTTACGTGTTAACGGGATTCGAAAAAGGTTTCTGTAAATGTTAAAATTGATGCCCATCAATACATTTAAGGCTACGTTTCTCAACGGATAGGTAGGTCCGACGAAGTATATCAAGCTGCCCGCTGGGAGTTTCGAATTCTTCTTCAATTGCGGTTCGGAGGTCGAGAAGGATGCGTGGTCTTGCAAACGTGGTCCCTGAGAAGGCCCACAGAAAGAAATCACGGGTGTCACTTCTTCATACTGTTGAACGATTTGGTAGCGACAAGTTCGGAAATTGTAGTTGAAATTAGGTCAACATTATTTCATGATCCGATAAACGATGTAACAAAAAAAGCGATAACTTGTATCGATTATTTATTCTGAAATCACGTCTACTCGAAGAGCACGTGTTATCATCATAACTCTTTTCCGACAGCGTTGCCATTAAATATAAATCATTCAGTAACAAATCTGGGATATTTTTCTGGAAAATTTTTGAGGAAACATTACAAATTGTAAAAGAAGTATGAATTTAATTTTTTTTCTTATGTTATTAACAAAACCAGTGTGCAACAATGAAATAATAGTTCAGTACTACGTTTTTTTTTTTGGATATACAACAATTTTCAACAAAAATGAGATTTACAAATCAAACTTTTTACCAGACACTAGCAAGAAAACGTATATAATTAGCCGGTATTGAGCAATCGTCGTATAAATAAAAAGATGCGGTTTCGTAAAATATGAAGCAGAAAGTGAAGATGGAAAATAGGAGTAACTAGCAGTTACTTTCATATAGAAAAAGTTTATTTAGATTGTTAAAGCAGAAGATTTGGATTGAATAATACACAGCAACAAAATACACAACTTATTACTAACCGAAGTGAGGCCATACAAGACCTGAAGAAAGATTCATTTGCAGGCGTTCCTTACTTTATGATAGAGGTTAAACATTTTCAATGTATTTAATACATAAGTCACGAAAATTGTCAACAACAATAAAACCAATGTGATAGTTATATATGAACTTACTTGAAATATGTGAATATAGTCATCGCTATAGCTAGAGTTACCAGACTTAACGTATATCCAATAAAGTAGATTGTTGTCTGTGTCTCAACATCTGCAGGTAACGCAATGATTTCTCTGCAAGCTGAATAATTGGATTTAGACCACGTACCGTTCCAAAGACATTCTCTTGTTGCGTTTTCTGAAAAAATGAAAAACAATTATAGGTGTTAAAGGATAAATGTATCTCACTGATTTCATATTGTCGTATAATGAAATTATGGGAGAAGAAATTGAATGTATGAGACATTTCAAATATAAGTTTTGTAAACAAAAACTATGCATCAAATATTTCCAGAAAATACGTATGCCCCTCATGACATATACAAAGAGATCTTGTTTCATATCAAGACTCAATTTATATTTATATCAATTTTAGTTAGAAGATTCAAAATATGTGCTGAATTACAATTCGTCCAGCTCTCTCAAATACCAGATTCCTTGCTCATATAAAAACGATTATATTATAGCCAGCTGGATTTTTCATTGAAAAATTGAGTTCCTTTAGTGGCCGCTCATATGATAAACTACCCAAGAGAGCTTGCATGATATTTACTGTGCAATTATACCTTACAACCATGCAACAATTCAAAATGTTCATCATTAAAAGTGTCAAACTCCATTATGGCACTGTCAGTTTTGACATATTCACATGAGTGTTGCCATATTTCAAAACTTGAGTTGCAATCCTTGTATACAATAGTAGATAAATGTCTTCTGTATGGCACAAAGAAGTTAACCCAACTACTCAAAACATGATATTACAATTTCTTTTTTTCGTTTAATGTCCCCTTATGAATTGAGTTGATTGATCAGTTTCTGTTTACTAGAAGTAAAATTGGATATCGTAAAATGAATAAAAATATATATACCATTAGAAACAATATGAAATCATACAAAGCCGTAGTATTCCAAAAGCAACTTAACAGTGTTTGAAAGGTTTATAATCAAAATTGGCATACTACATACTCGAACAACGAATTGTACATATGGAATGACGCAGCTTTAACGTCCAAAAAGCTAGATTCAGGAGCCTAGAAAGTTTTTTTTGATCAGTAGTTGAATCATTATTTCATAGTTTGAATAGAATCTCTTGTTGACAAAACTCAGAGTAGAAAAACAGATTATCCGAACCAATAGACTTTCATCATTTGATATGCATTGATAAAACTGGGAGTCGTGTTATGAAAACTGTTTCTAAACGACTAGCTTCAATAAAAAGTGAAGTTTTCCTTTTTGATATGGTATCCATACCAGCTAATAAATTGAAACACACTTCGTGGAAGGTATTTCGAGTGCAGATGACTCCCTTAATGTGCTTAACACCTCAAATTGAAAACATACATTCTATTAATGGTATCACTTTTCGTACTGCTGAGGAGCCGAAAAATTAGATTTCTCACTGATTAAAACATCGATACGTTACATGAAGAAAAAGATAACAAGTCCCAGAAGAATCGTTCCAGGTTTGCGAAGTCACCTCCAAGAAATTTGGAACAGTTTCATACCACTTGACTGCCAAACGTTGATTGATAGTATGCCAAGACCACTACGTGCAGTACACAGTCTAAAAGGCAATATAATATAGTTAGTAGTAATTTGATTTGGTTTCGTTCCGTTTTTCTCTATTTATTATGATGATTCAATACTCTAGATTATAGTCAAATGAGCATTATCATAGATTTTTTATTAAATGAATTTTGTCAAAAAATTTAGCATCCACTGAGATATCACTCATTCGAGGGTTGCTACTTAAGTTTTGAGATATGGCAACACTGATGTGATTGTGGCAAATCTGACATTTTTAATAGTGAACGTACTCAGTTATTTGAGTTGCTTACAGAAACTTTAAACATTCATCTTGGTTAATAATGGAATTGAAGCGTGAACATTTTCGCGCGATGAATTTCTTGATTAAGTGGATTAAACCAAGTGCAGCGAGCCGATTAATTAGCTTCGAATTTTGATGATGAAGCACCATCTCGAGCTACAGTGCTGTTGTGCCATAAAGCATTGATATTGTGCGTGAGCTGATGTTGCAAGATCTTCATGTGAGACTGAGGCATACTTGGGTATTAGTTTCACTCACATACATTCAATATGGCTTGTAGGTTTGGCTGTCATAGAGATTTATAGGCGTTGGATTGCACATAATTTGATTATTGCTCAAAAAACAAAAAAATCTCATGTCTATTGGAGCAAAGGAAGTCTATAATATCTTGATAAACGACTAATCATGGATCGATGCATATGGACACAAAACTAAACAACAGTCGATTGTATGGGTCTTTCAAGACCATCCACCTGTTTTTTCGGAATAACATGATACCAAGGTTCCATTAAAGCAAAGGGGGACGGTCAATTCAGAATGGTACACCAGTATTTCTTGGCCAGAAATCTTTGAAACAATTAGGGAAACCAGAACACGAATCATTTTTCACAAAAACAATCTTATTACCGCAGATCAAAAATAAATTGCGAGTTCAAAGTTTTTTTACCCCGGAAGAAGCGGTTGATGCGTTCAAACCACATGTTTTGGAGGTACCTCATTCGGAATGGAAAAAATGCTTCGACAATTGGATCACATGCAAAAGTTTATTTATCTTAATGGAGAATATATTGAAAAACAATAAAACCGTATCAAATTATTAATATTTGTTATTTGTCTATCTCAACTAGTAGCCCTCGTATAACGCCTTATCAAGCAATGAAATATGTCATAAACAACAAAATTCTAGATATTCAAATTGTTTTATTGATCCATTCATATGAAATTATTAATGAAGAATACATATTAAATGAACAATTAATTTTGATGTCTCTTTCTAAAGTAATACTTTTCACAATGTTGCCATACTAAATTTTAATATTCCCATTGTGAATCATCCGAATTGTTCACGCGTAGACTATACACAAAGATCATGAATAGCTTCATTGTTGAGAAACCAGGGGCTTCATTCATATTTCGAAATAAACATATTTTACGTCCCAATAGCATTAGTGCTCTGCTAAATTCTGTGATTCTATCTTTCACTTAATTAAACTGCAACTATAGTTGCTTCGAATCCAATGATGTACTAAATAATTAATGATATTATATTTCCCACGCAATCAATTGATTTTCATTAATATCAAAATACGATAGAGCGGGGTGGTCATTACGAGATAATGCAAAATAAAAATTTTTACGTCTAATATTAATAAAATAAAATATATAAATGCTAAAGATTTTCCAACTTGAAATAGATGGTTCAACTTTTCTCATTTCACTAGCAATTACCTGTCTGAAATTGCTATAATCAACTTAAACTTCAAGTTTTCCGTGTGTCTATTATCTCTTATATATAACTACACTACTAGTAGTAAAACAAGACACATCTGGACGGGAGTAACTAAATGGGAGCTCGGGTTTTGATATGGACTAGTTCAATTCTCAACAATCAACAATCAAAAGACGCTATAGGCGTTGATCTGGGGTACAAACGTATATCATATTCATTCGCTTCAACATCTCATTCATTTTGTCCAGTCAGTTGGATGCGAGTTGTCGGCCATACTTGTGTTGCAACCTTCGAAAATATCTAAATACTGTAACTGTGTTTTATTATAGAGAATTAGTTCAATTTTATGAATTTCAGATGATTTATTGTTTGTTATACATGATTTGTAAAGTGCCCAATCAAGTTGATGTTGGTGAAGATATTCGCATATGGGCCTTAAATAGGGTCCTAAATATTGACTAGACCTGAAACAAAAAATGCTCCTCAATTGGACATGAACAAACATATGACAATAAACATTCGTCTTCCGGGATTGATTTCAGCAGTCTACGTCTAGAACTCTAGACTCTAGAATTATATTCTGTGGCCTTAATTATAACTTCGTCGTCGTGTAGAAATGACCTTTTTGAAACAAATGAGACGAAAAAAATGAACACAAACAAAAGAAAAGTAATATAAGAAATTAGAAAACCAAGACCAGGAACACTGAAAATGAAGGTGAAGAAGATATCGAGTTTGATCAGATAGTTAACCAGATACTCCATAGGGAGAGAAGCTCCTGACTCTGCCGGTGCAGCGGGTATGTCAGGATTTTTTTCCGAAAACGCAGCAGAAGAACTGTGATCTTTGTAAACTGAGAAGTTTCTTTGAGCTATTCATATTAGAAATTTCAGCTCTTATGATATGAACAATTTCTTACAAAATATTATAAGTATGTGTATATTTGAACATCTCTTAGATATGTAACGTCTATTTATTGGGTCTCGCATACACTTTGTCCCCCTTTCTTGCTGCGATACTGAAGTACCCAGTGTTTAAACCGGTGTCATAATCTTACCCTAGCTGGCACTTCAACTGAAGGTTCCTTGAGATTGAAATGGTCCCATAACCGATTTGTAATATGGTTTCTCGAGTAAAGGCTCCTTAAAGACGTTAAAAACGTTTTATCCAACAATTGTTTTTTTACTTTGTAATAATAACTATTAAAGGTTTCACATGATTTATTTTCAATTATAATATTTTTCTAATCCAAGTTCGTTATTAGCAATGAATGCAAAAAGAATTAATAATAGTAATTTTAGGGCTACTTTTATTGATTGATGAGGTGAAGATATATAAAGATGTTACTGAAAATTGAGCAACAAATAAATCGACGTATATTTCTAAGAAGATTTTTCTATGTCGTCTCCGAACAATATTTTCCTCTTCGGATTAGCTTGAGTTCGAACTTGATTAAGCATGATATATAGTAATTTTGCCATTTTTTCCCAACTTACGTTTACCGCTAAAGGAAACTTCAATGTGCTGGAGTAAATCATTTCCGACTTCACCTTAGAATTCGAATTAAATAAACAATTAGACTAAATGACAATTATGAAAGGCGAGATTTAATTTAATCAGAACTTTAAATTTAAATCTTTCTTCAAATGTATTATAAAGCCTGTTAATTTTTGAATTGATTTTTATTTTTGTGACAAAAACAGAATGTTGGCCAATATTTGGTTACTTTTCTCTTTAAATATAAAATCGTGGTCTTCTCAATATCATTTTGCGGTTTTGATTCTCCCTTAACGTATTTATCACTTTAAACAGTTAGTATGTTGAAAGAAAAGTTGACTTATTTCATGAAATATTTTTTTTCAGAATTTTATATGGACGCTTTTTAGTATTTTATCTTTTTATTCCTTCGAGAGCAAAAACGTGGAGTATGTATTACATTAGATGACATTGATAAGTCACTAACTGTCTGTTGAAATTGTTGAAGTACAAACAATTTGTTTTTGTTTCACCACTTAGCTGGAAGCACATCTATATTTTATGTCGGTTTCGAGATTCAAAAGCAATCCGCCTTTCTAGTGGATGAAAAAATGCAGAAATATAACAGTAATCTCATTATTCTGTGTGAGCTAGAGATTCTAATGAGTTTTTTTTTATTTCAAAATGCATCCAAAGTGCAACCACGGGAATTAACGGTGATATGGAAATAGAGTGTGGCTAGTGAAAAAATTGATTTCCGGAGTTTGACACTTGGACAATGTAATGATATTTAATGAATCGATGGTTTGAGAAGCAACACACGTTCATTTTAAATCAAAATTAAGTTGGACATGTTGAATTGTTGGTGAAGTCTAAAGTAATTAAACTTATATTCTATGCTAAATCCATATGCCAATTTGGACATTTTGTCAGTTTTATGCACATTTCTATAAATATATGCATATTTGGAAGAATTTTTGATGGAATGAATAGATTTCCACCTGAATTTCATAATTCACCTATATTTGGTTGTCCTAATGCAACCCATTATGGTCTAGTTAGCGCCTCTTTCCGTTTCAATCGAGTAGAATAATGCAGGTAGTTAATTAGGGGTTTATATCTATTTTCTTAATAGGGGTTGATGTTTGCTATTCTGTTTAATAATTAACCACTTCATCAGTGACCGATAGTTTATCAATTTGAACGTTAAATTTTTCGCTACAAGTATTGTTTCTGAGAAGTTCAAAATGCCAAAGGATAATTCGAGTTTGATTAATTCCCAGACGAGAAGCTTGCTCACAACCATTAAAAAAATATTCTGTAAAACCTGTAGTGAAATGTCGGAACAGAATTCCACAAGTCAAAATGCAAAAATCTCAATGAATCGAAAAAAATTCAACTACCCTTAGACGGTCAACCATCGTTCTGATGAACGACTAGACTTTAATGCTTATGCATAATTTGCGCAAACATTTCCTCAAATAAAAATCTATAGAACTCTAAAGTATTCACAAAAATTGTGAATCATTTTTAATAGCATGCCGACAATTAGAGTAAACTGATTACTATCGTATTTTAAGATTTGTTAATAGATGTTTCATGAATTTTTATGGACCCAAGGAAAAAATTTCATTTATGGTATCAGATACCGCCTCTTATATGGTTGAAACATGGCAACAAACTAAATTATCTTAATTTAGTTGAAGTGATTTGTTCAGTTCATGGTTATAACAGAGTTACATATTAGATGAGAATTTTCTGATGTAATGTAGACGAATTAAAAAAGTTATTGCAAAGGCACAAAATATGTTAACAAAAGCTTTAGGTGTCATTGGTAAATAGAAACTGTTTAACCGTTAAACGGTAGTTTCAAAATCAACGAGAAAGCTCATGAAGTTTTGAGAGGACACATTGAAATTGATATAGGTACAATATTTCAGAATTGATTCATTCACTTTGTATATGTTCTAGTTACCTCGGTAGATGTCGGAATGAGCTTATCGAATCATGCAAATTTATTGTCAAATAAAAAGCAAAATATCCGAATAGATAACTTGCTAACAATGTCGCAGGTTCTTGAAAGCTTCTCAATAAGAGATGCAGAATAATTGTATTTGGAATAATTTTGGTAGGAACAAACATACATTTCTTTTAAGAAATATACAAATTGTATCGATTTATCTTCACCACACCATGTAACTTTTAGGGTATTGTGTCATAGTGTTTCATTCAAAGTCAATAAGCAGAAATGGTGTTGCTATTTTCATAACAACTTCGCTTTGTAATGGGCGTCGGAGCTCCTTTATTGACTTCCTGCCAGTGATGTACGTTAGAGACAATAATGAGCTGTCATTTATTGCGAAATCTACGGGAACATTCAATAAACAATATTATATGACCTTTTAACTAAATAGCTATTAACTGTGGGTGTAAACTTAACAATAAGTGGATAACAAATCTGAATGTGATTAGGTTCTGAGGAATATATTCAATATATTCATAGTTCACTCCCGTGTTGATATAATTGAAGCAATAAGTGACGAGATATTTCTTACATTCAATGGTAATATACGGGATTAAGATGTAGATGGGAGTAAATTGAGAGATTAATACAGAAAATACGAATATTCATCTATAAACTACTGCATTTCTCAAGAAAATACTATGCCTGGTAGATATATCATGAATCTCCATGGATCTTCACAAAATCATATTCCTTAAGAAATCACAGAGAGATTATTTTCATTGAAATATTTTGATGAAGAACGCAACACCCAGAAACGACAAATTTTAATCTGTCTTTCAACAATTATGAAAAAACTAATTTTAAAATAGCATAGACCTGAAATCAATTTGTAAACATAACATATCAAAAAGTCTAAGTAAGTTGGAATTTCTGGAGCCGTTGGCGATATTCATTTTGAATACACTCTTTACACCACCACTACATCAACACTCACAATTACAATGTCTGACGCGCGTTTCAATAACCAAGTTATCGTCTTCAGAGACTGAAGGTAAACTGTTTACCTGATAATTTATTTAAGTTACTTTGCTAATTCGGTCTGTTCACTACGACTATTTATCATATACTGAACAAAAGCTCCTTATATATCCAAAGAATACTCTCCAAAGATTTAGAAAAATGAAGAAACAAAACAAATGAGTAAATAGACCTACCTAGAAATTATTCAAAAGAAACAATGTAAATAAACCGCTTGCTATAAAATCAAAAATTAAATTAATTCCAGGTATTTCATCGAAGGCGGCGCCATCGCCGAATTTTAGAATTCTACTATATCCAAGCAGGACTGACTCCAGGAACAAGATGAAATCGTAACAATAAGTTTAAGTGAATTTGTAGGTGATTGTACTATTTGCGAAACAGATTACGCAAAAACGGGATATTTTGTATGCAAATAACATCTTTTTTGTCAAAAATATACAGTTTTGAATGCTTTCCCAATACTACAGGGAATAAGACAAGACAAAATTCATGCAAATTGAAATTCGATTGATAATTGTGTCCATTCTATTAACCTTAATAAAATGAATTGGAACGATGATGAATTCATTGAAATAACGCCCTTTTCCAAGATTCAGTACCCGTTAAAAATTGGAAAAATGATCGAAATATAAGTTTTAATTGAGGGATATACAATATTATTGAAAGAAATGAAAATTCTTTCTATCAGAATGTAAAAGAGCACGCCTTATCCAGATATTTCAGTCACACTAAAAAAAATAAAACAACGTTGTTCGATACAGAATTTAAATTGAAATTTCATGCTTGAGTTGTAACTGAGTTGACAACGAGATGATATTCTTAACAGACAGTGGAAAAAACGGAACACTTCTTTTTTAGAGTAATCCTAATACATTTTTTTGCTTTTCAATACATTTAAATTGAATATTGTTCATATTTCCAGCAAAATTGGATATAACTCCTTCCAAGATATGACATTGGTTTGTATATATATATATATATATATATATATATATATATATATATATATATATATATATATATATATATATATAATAAGAATAAGAGCTCTTCAGCTCTTTTAGTCGTTTCTTGTAATGAGTCAATCCACGTTACATTCATTCTCCTTTATTTTTCAAACTAGTTTCCTACATGTTTTGGTTTTTCTGTTATTTTTCCCATTTTTTTCATCTTCCGTCTTGGGTATTACTCCAATATCCACAAACTTCCATTTTGTTATTTTTTTAACTATTATTTTTCATTCGTTTTATCCATCATATTCTTTGCGATTTTATAAATCGGATGATAGTGAAAGTTTCATCAAAAGCTTCTGTATCTTTCTTTTTATAATGAATGCTTTCTGTTGTGGAAAATTTCATGATCAAACTCCTTGCAGGACTTTTCTAACACTAAATCACATGAGCTATTTGTCTAACGTTTTCAATAGAAATAAAATTGCTAGGAAGAAATTGGAAGACATCATAATATTTTTCCATTACGCATACTCTTCATTTTTACGTGATTTTCAATTAAAATATTGAAATTATCTAATTTGAATTCATATTTTGTAAAAGAAAATTCGTTCCGTTTTCCAGGAAATCTGAAAATTAAAATTATATTCAACTTTAGTGCCCGAAGGCCATACAGATAACCGAGCAGAACTTGGACTACCGTATGCTCTAAGGTAAGTAGAAAATTAAATAGCATGGCAAACACAGAATGTTTTATCAGAGCATTAGCTAAAAGCCTAATTCATTGTGCAGTTCCTTTTGAATGCGGTAAGAATTTATTAATCTCATTTATATTTACCCCATATAAATTATAATAAACGAGGTTTCTCGTTAGGTATAGAAATATTTCAATAATATCCCTACTATAAAAGGTGTGTGTTTGGATAATTTTTTATCAGATTGAACGAATTTCAAATACATCGTATCTCTTTAAGTTCAACATCATTGTTAATATTGAAAATAATCTAATATGTGCAGCGACAAATTTATGTTATTTTATATTATTTATTAAGATAGTTTCAATATGTCGCTAAACATGATTATACCTTCAGTCTATAAGAATATGTGAGAAGGAATTGTTAGTTCATTGACCATGATATGTGATTATGGAGAAGTGATATTTTGATTCAATACAAAATGATGTTTTTATCTAACATTGCATTCATACACGATTAACTGGACGTATTACTGGAAGGCTTTTCTAGTGATAGCTTTCATCTGCTTTGAAGCGGCCTTCTTAACGCCAAGAATATTGTCCAACGGCTTTAGCAAACTCAGACCTTCCAAGATCCAGTTCACAGTTAACAGAACGATTGAAGAAAACAATGACGTTGACTTTGATGTTTGATTTGATTAACGAGTATTTTTGGTGAGTTAAGAAACTGGTATTCAGTGTCTCATTTCAATATTGTGTGATCTTATTTGTAACTCACAAAAAAAATGAAAACATAGAAATAAGAGAAGATCTAGATATACAACCTACATTAGCTTATATACAGAAATGACAACTGAAATGGTGGGGATACTTACAACGGATGAATGAAGAACGAATATGGAAAGCAAAAACTGGGGAAAACAGAAAAAGAGGTAGACCAAGAACAACGTGGGATATAATTATAACAGAAATAATGAATGAACGAACAATAAACTAGAAAGAAGCAAGGGACCTAGTTCATAATATTGAGGAAATTTGCACAAACATGAATCCCATAGATCCCATAGAACATGTCTGGGACAAGTTAGGACAACTGATCCGCAGACAATAACCAGCACCAATAACTGCTCAGGAGCTGAGAAGATTGCTGCTGCAGGAATGGGATAACATCGACCAGAATGTGATCCGCAACAAAATTTAAAGTATGCCGCGCCGACTTCAAGCAGTCATCAATTAAGTTCCATAGCTTCCCTAATAACAAAATGTTGAATTTCGCCCAAAATGTTAGTTTGTTGCTTTTTCAGAATAAATCATCACTTCAAAGAAAAAAATACATTTTTCTTTAGTAGCAGAGTATAACATTCAGCTTAGAATAGCACATGCAATGATGTACAGTTTGTGAATACTATCTGAAAACGTAAAATTTCAAAGAACTTGAAAATTTTAAAGTGACCTCAATTTTTTGCTCGCCGGTGTATAATTTTGAATTGCTTGTCGAATGATGTATGAAATCAAATGATGAAAATTACTGTTGCTGTTATTCCCTTCTCCTTATAATTTCCAATATTTTTAGTTTATTCGATAGATATATGTCTGAATAAATCTTCTGCTAAATCCTCTTCACTGATTTTAATTAGTTTTCCAAACAAATGAAAATTGACGTTCTAACCTATTTCGATTTTTATCAAAATGCGATTTGGTATTAACAAATTGTATAATTATGTTTTTGAATGTTTTAGATTTTAGTTCTATGAAATATTTTGTATACTGTGTTGTTAATGTCAAGTCATATTTTTTACCTGTTTCAAAAACTAATTTTCAAACATAGGACACCTATGACTTTTTAGTAACAAAAACATAAAATAAATAAGAAGTTACAAAACATATGAATATCTATAATTATTTCGAAGAACACATGATAATAATTTGAACATATTAGAAACTAAACCATATACTTACGTGTGTCATCATACTTGATATTGAATAACTCAGAAAAACATCTAATTGTAGCAGTGCTGTTATAAGGAGTAGGTGGCCAACACAAAACACTATCCGATATGACTTTACAAAATCGTTGGGGCTGAGTTTCCGATAAATTCTGAGTTTCAGTAGCATACTTTGCTTTGCACTGATCTATAGTGAGATTGGTCCTGAATATTTCATCTTCAAGTAATGAGGTGTTCATATTAATTCACAGGATACGAAACGTCTCGTGAATTCGAATGTTAGGAAGCTGCAATCATATTAACTTGGAGTTGAAGATGTTTGCAGTTGTGACAGGATCTGAAAAAGATATAAATATATAAATATTTGGGTATTTTGGAACGGAAATAATTTATTAAAATCGATATTCAGAATTTCACTAATACGAAACTTCTTGCTGAATATTTGGTTTCGTTCGCATTTTTGAATATATTTCTCCGTGAGCCCGAAGCAATAATGTTTTTTTTCCATTGATTTCCATGTTCGGAAGAATTTTCCGCATAAAATAAAGAATCAATATGGTGCTTGCTTGTTCTCTTATTTTTCTTATTTCATCAGAACAACATATACAAGGTGTCCCACGAAGAGTTAAAATTTTATGTGTATGGCAAAATACTCATAGTAAAAACATGAAAACTTCTACGTTTGAGTTTTCGGATATGATCTGTTTAATTAAAATATTTTCAAAGATGGTCGACTTCTTGTTCTACCGGAAGTCGACTGTAACTTTGTTATTTTGAATAGAACATTCTGTATATTAATACATTTTTGAAATCTACGTGAAATTCCAGTATACTTTTGTCTGAAATATTTTTCGAAAAATGCATACTTTTTGGGTTATTAATTTTTTTATAAAAAATTGGACTGTTGAAGAACCTTAAAAATAATTTTTTTCCAAACATACCCTCGAAGATATAAAAATTGTTTCTGTTCTTTCGCTCTTAGTGAGGTCGGACAATATTTTTAAAAAATTTTTCATTTAATGCAGGGTGTGTATAAAAAGTGTTCAAAGTTTAACTCCATAAATTTCAAATTTCTTTATTTTTTTAGAGAGAACCACCCAGTTTTTTTCTATTTTAATGCATTTAGGGGTAGAAAATTCATGTATACTTTCCTATATCTAATTGTTATCGTTATCCAGACATTAAATATTTTATGTACATTTTTAGAGATGCAGGTGTGGTCTAAATCTTTCTATTCGTTGTTAAATTGAGAACGAGCCATTTCGAAGATTTTTAAAAGTATCAACAAATCACTAGTGATAGTTGTATAAGTGTCATTTTAACTTGTTAAAAAATACAATAATAATTTAAAGCCTCAAATATCTAGAAAACGACTAAAGTTGGAATAGGATTAGTAAATACAATTTGATTTGATTTTTACAGACCTTGACAAGATAAAAAAATATACATTTTTATTTCTTAGTGTTTGTATCAATGCAGAATGCATTAAAATGGAAAAAACCAGATGGTTCTTTTTAAAAAAATAAAGAAATTTAATATTTATGAAGTTAAACTTTGAACACTTTTTATACACACCCTGCATTAAATGAAAAATTTTCAACATAGATTCAAATAAGCCTGACCTTGTTAAGAGCAAAGGAAGAGAAATAATTTCTAAGGGTCTGCAGATGTAAACTTTTTTACAATAAAATTAATAACTCGAAAAGTATGCATTTTTTCAAAGAAGGATACTAAAATTTCACGTAGATTTCAATGTATTGGTATACAGGGTGTTTTATTTAAAATAACGAATTTACAGTTGATTTCCTGTAGATCCGGAAACCCAAACGTAGAAATGTTCATGATTTTACTATAAGTATTTTGTCATATAGAGATAGTTTTAACTCGTCGTGGAACACCCTGTATAGTGTGGATTAAATACAAACAATGTACACATTATTGTGGGTGACTTTTTCACTAAAAATCATTTTGTTTTGTGTATTGATAGAGATTATTGAGACAGGGTGTCATCTATTATAGATTTCTCCCTCGATCATCCTTACTTTCTTTTCATTCAAATATTTTGTATATTATCATGTCACATTCTTCAATCATTTGCAAATTTTCTCACTATTTGACCTACATATGATGTTTTTATTAGTTCTGTGTATGTATCTATCATACTCAGTACCTTTAGATTCTATTATTATTTGTGAATAATAGGATATTGATAGGATATAATTCACTGTGGATATTCAATAATAAGCCTCAAGTAATTGATGCTGCTTATTGAATTGATATATAATTGAAGCATCAGGTAAATTTATCCAACTAGATGGTTCCGTTTCAGTTTATTCTATGTCATACAAAAATACTTTATTCTATTTTGGTTTGTTTGAATGTCGTTTCTATCAATAACTGTGGGTGTTTATTTCTCTAGCATCTCATTACAGTCAGCCAATACTCAATACAAAATAAAATACGATCATAATGCAATAACAGCTAAGCTAAGTCAGTAAATACAAATTTTTTCTTTCCTTTAATTATTTAGTATTTAAAGGTGGTCTTTAGGCGCATTCTCCATTTTTAGCAAATGAGTAAAAGTTATGGCATATCCGTAATTGCGCATTCATTATTTTTTTAATAGTGTATTTACCTAATATCACAAGACATAGTTGCTGTTAATTTCATAATAAATGCGTCACTAATATTAATTTTTTTTAGCAATTCTATGGTTGATTCTAAACATCAAATTACTGTTGAGACCTAAGAATACAAAATTTGTTATCGACAGATTTTGTTGATAAATTTCTGCATATAAACTAAACTATTCGATTCTAAATTTGCTCATCATTCTTAAGTCACCGTATATGGTATATTAAATCTGATGAATACTGTGATAGGAGTCCATTAAGAACCAGATATCTATTTCTATCAAAAGTTCATATACATGATTCATTCGAAATGATTGATATTTCCTTTGATTGTGAAGCCGGGTTTGTGAATATTCTATAGCTGAAAGGTGGAAGTTGAAACTACTCTTCTGATAAATGGAAAGTTCCGATTTCAAGAATCATGATGATTCACCCTTATGTTCGCATTTCAAAAATTTCAGCAAATTTTTGGATTTATGTTTATTATTAACGGTGATATACAAGGTGCTTCCCATAAGAACCGACACAAAATCGAGGTATATAAAGGAGACGAAAATACTTTTAACTTTAAAATACTTAATTATATACACTGTAATAAACTGTTGACTGCATCGGATAATGTTAGTTTTAAGAAGAAAGAAAAAGAGGGAAATGCTTTAATGTCAAGAAATTCTTACAATTTGTAAAAAAAAGCTTTTAAAAACTAAAAAACAAACACAAAAATAACTCTGCATTGTAAAATATTGAGCCTTCAACTAATTCTGAACGAGGAGTAGGAAGGTAAAGGTCGTGCCCCGTGCTCCTAAGTGTATAGCCATATATAGTGCAACGATTTTTCTGAAATTGGAGAAGCGTGCTTACGTATTAGGTAAACGGATTCAAAGATGAATAAGGAAGGAAGAGTCAGAATTTTCAATCTTTTTAAGAAGTGTTGCAGAATGCCCTACTGTTTGATCCAAGTGAATATCTAACAGTTCTCTTCTGTAGTTTGTAGATTCGCTAGAGTTGAATCGCACCATATCGTAGATGCGACTCAATACTAAACTGTTAATTAGGTGGATTTTCAGTTCTCTGGAAACTGATCTCGGCGCAAAAACAGGAGGAACTTAATTTTTTAGATGAGGCGGAAATATGTAACATCCATTTTATCCTTCATCCTCACACTTGTAATTTCAGTTCATTTGAAGAAATATTGGCACACAAAGTGAGTTATAAATTTTTTTTAAATATTTACCAAATTGAAAAATAATTTTCAATAAGAATAATCTACTGGGAATCTAAATTAATAATATTGTAGATAAACATGAATTTGTATAATTTGAAGAAATTGTTGATGAAAATCACTATCTTATCTCGGACACAAATTATTTTCTGCTTCTAGCCAGAAGCTTATGATCATTTTTTTAGTTAGATAGCATTTGTCTATATCACGATTCCAGGATTCTTCTCGGGATTTTAATTCTCCATTGAAGCTAATTTAAGGACAATTACTTCTCTATCCAATTTACTTATTTAGATATTGGAGGTTAAATGTGTCTCCTACGTGAATGACGTGTTACTCTACCATGCGTAAAACAATTTTCCCATCTCAATTATAATGGCAAATCGTCGATTGAATCGGTTTGGAAAAAAACCTATTTCAATAAAATAATCAAACATTGATCTTAAACTTACGTTATAAATGGAGATTTTCGCCCAAAAACTCTTAAAATTTATGTATATTTGTTATACCTCCACGAGCTTCATTAGTCGAAAGTGAATATGCGTAAAATAAATCAACAGAAATTCACTCGCTGAACTAAATCTTAAAGAACCAATTCTTCCACATTTTAGGCATGATATGGATAAACGGAATTTCATCTAATAGCTCAGGATATAGATGATCTTCATATGCCACTTTGCTTAGATAGATTTCTGTTGCTAATATGCCATAATCGTTAATGGAATCGAAAATAAGTTTTTGTTCACCCATTTGAACAGGACGTTCCCGATCAATACCAAAAAAATTTCTTATTTAAAAGCCCATTTTCTAACAGTACCAAACGTTTCTCTTAAGAAACCACAGGATTGGAAAACCACTTACAATATTTTTGCACACTTTTACAGTTCTCTTAGAAGAAACCAATAAAATATCCATCCAATATAATAAGTTCATAGCATTTCTTGACTTTTTTGTTACTTTGAATAATATTGCTGAAATCATGTTTTTAATTAACCTTGGAAATGAAGTTTTACGAAAAATGATGACAGTAGAAAAGTTTTTGAATTAAATTATGAATGGTTTGAGAATATTTATTCCAAAACAACTGACAGAGAAGAAACTGTTAAGCTTCAAGGTTATGGTACTCCTAATTAACCTCCCAGGTTGGTTGAACCGCCTCCTACTTACCACTACTCAATACTGTTAACAGTCTAATATAACTTTGCAATGAGGGTCACATGGGAGTTATATAATATCAATAACTTCCCTCACCGCTTCAATGATATGCATTACATGACATTTTTTTATCCTTATCACCTAATCTTCACAATGCACTCGGTCCCCACGACTATCAAGTAAATCCCCATTTAACCCCTTGGGCTACCCTTGTGTTGTATACGACCTAAAAACTCCAATATTTCATAAATGCATTTTATGTGTCACACCATGAGAAAAATTTTTTCCTCCCATTGTAATGATTTTCCTTGACACTTGGCAGTGGAGATATATGATTATCTATGAATTATGATTAAATTCACGTTCAAGATAAGAGCATTGAAATGACTTCAGAACTTTATAAGCCCTTTAATCATCAGTGAGTATATTTGAAATTTTTCCTTCCGTTTTAAAAGGACGCAAAGAGAGCGGAAGGATATTTTCTGTGGAATTAATTATTGCAGTGACATGTTGATATTCGTTTTCGAAATCTAAATGTTTGAAAATGTGAAATACTATACATTTTTCCTCGGAAGTTATGTGGCGAGAATTTAAGTATCATGTACATAAAACTACTTTTACTCATTTATAAATACCTGTTCAAAAGAAATATTTTTGATTTTTTATCTATAATATAGTGAAATCTTGAGCTAAAACCTTACATTGAATTAGGCGGTTTTGATTTTCTAGATTGTTTCATACTAAATAAATCTAACAACTCTTAACAAAATTATGGGCACGAGTTTTCGAAATTTTGTTACTGACAAAAAATTTTGAAACGTAAATAACTCGAAAACTATGAGGTATTCGAATAAACTGCCGTAACAAAAAATGTAAGTTACAAAATTCTCTACAAAAAATTATCTGAGTGCTGAGGCAAAAAATGTACGGCGCAAAATTGTTCACAAATTAGAATTTTTTCCTAACCTCAAAATTTTCAACGTAAAATAGATTAATGTACTTAAAAACATTTTGAATTGCCGATAACTCGAACAATATGAGGAATTCGACACAAACTGCAGGGATAAAAAATGTGAAGCACAACATTCTGCATAAAAAAAGTTTCAATTTTTTCCTAATCTCAAAATTTCCATTATAAAATGGATTTGAACGGTCAAAAATATTTTAAATCTTGAAAACTATGTAGAATTCGAAAAAAAGTGCCGGAGCCAAAGCTGTAGAGCACAAAATGAGTAGCCACACTTTTATGAAAGAAAACTATTGAAAAGTCTGTGAATATTTGATTAAAAATCAACCGAGAAAGAAGATAGTGTACATGAAAGTTAGTTCATGTGAAACCAAGCAGTACTTCATGTATTTTATATACACGAAAATTTTGATAATAACACGAACGATAAATCTCTCGTTGGATTAGCTTGTTTATATGACGAGTGATGTAAGTCAAAAAATACACTAGCTCAGCCGAGAAGAAAATAGATATCTTGTAGATCATGATGCATTTCACTCAGAAAATGTTATGCTCTACATTTTTGTCGACACAGTCTTTTTCGAATTCCTCTTACTTTACGAGATATTAAAAATCTGTTTGAGATCCAAAATTTCGAAAATCTGTGCCGGTTCATTCAGCTCATTCAGTAACTGGAAACCTCTGAAAATTTGGAAAATCAGAAGCACCGAATTAAATTTCGGGTTGTTTCCTATTCTACTTGTACTACTTTCATTAAATTAATGTCTCTAGCTTTAATCAAATATCAATTCAATGACTAACTCAAGGAACCGAACATTTCATAATAGATCTATATACAATCGAATGAAATCATTATATAGATTTGCCTTCGAATTAGCAAACTGTTCACATGAACTACATGTACTGATGTGGGATTTTCAAATTACTATTTAGATAGCTTCCAAATTTAGAGTTTCATGATGTACTTCTCCATAAAAGTTGATACTTGTTGATACTATTTCTACTTTAGTACAAATAGATAAATCATTATAAAGAAAGCAACAAGTAGGCTATCGTATATCATTTTGTTGATAAACCAAGAGATATAATTATTTTCTTATCCTTCAATAGAATCAAATAATATTACTTATGACACTTGAGTGCGTTTATGTTCAATGAATGGGATGATTAGAATATTCTTGCAAATTGAATATTATTTGACCATAAATTGATTTTTTTGTTATCATTAACACTGCAAGTACCTAGAAACGTCCATGGTCGTATTTTAGAAATACGATAATGAAAATAATGATCTGTAACAATCTCTATTAAACCAAATTGGTATATCCACGAAACACTATCAAAAATTTCATCCCTCCTAGCCATTTCTATTCTTGATTTGAAATAAATTATTGAGCACAAAAAAAACATTTTTCTATGTCCGATATTTTACAAATATGAGATATTTATAATGTAACGTTTTACTAATTTATTTATACGATTTCTATTCGTGGATTAAATTAATACACACTGACTCTAACGCTCTTAATTTATTTACACACTATACAATACACTTAACTTATGATAATTTACTTATAAATATAAATTAAATAATTTCTGCAACTACTTTCACTAATTCGTTCTTTTCAATATGACTATTTATTTAAAACTAACCAACTGCGCTACATAAACTTATTTATATACCACAAATATAGTTCTACAAAGTTCTAGAATAAAAAGTAACACAAGAAATAAATAAATAGATTTTCCTAGAAATTATTTAATAGAATTACTGTAATAAACCGCCTTTATAATAAAACTTCTTCAAAGGCGCATCCACCATTTACAAAGAAACCAATGAAAGACATTGCGAATTCACCCAATTTGAAAATTTCATTGTAGCTATACAGGGCTATCCTGACGACCCTTTTCGTGAGCTTGTTTGTAACAATAATAAAGTAATGATTCAAATTTCATCAATAAGACTATCGTTGTCACTATTATCATTCCCAACTTGATTCACAACATCGCATCTAGTAGAAAATCTAATTTTCTCATATTTCTTCATCTTGTAACTTAATCTGTAACACTTTTGATTTTTATTATGATGATCCACGAAAATCTTTTCGTGTACTGAAATGCGCGATGATACTACAACTATGAAATTTAAATTACTGTTCCATTCCATCGCTAACTTATTGATTGCTATGCGTTTGATATAGTTGAATTCTTCTTCTTCTTCAAGTACCATACATTTTGCAGCGTGTAAGTGTGTTCTTATCCAAAACTTCTAATCTATTATCTGAAAGCACCTCTCTTTTGCAAATAATTATTGCCGCACCTTGAACGCCACATCAGTCTCTTATATTCCGTAGCCAGGAATGTTGTTAGTCGATAGTTTTCACATGAAATTTGCTTTGATTGTACTAAGAATATCTTCACTTCAGGGACTATGGTACAAATTGTTATTTGATACAAAAATAGACTGTTCTTCAACAAGATGCAAAACAATTTTGAATTCCAGTTCGAAACGGTGTCGTAAAGTTTTTATAGATATAAATATCATTCTACATTACTTCGGAAATCCACTACTTGTATTTGGAAACCTGTTGTTGAACCTCCAAAATTAACTTTTACTGCTGTATGTTCAACATTGACCCATGTCTCCTCTGAATAATAAGTTACTATGTTGTTCGCAACATATCTAATATCTGTCTGAAAATTTGGATTTGTTGAATTATAATTCTCTTCATTTATATGAATAAATCACTAAAATCGTATTTTGTTTTGAAGCAACTAATTTTATTACCAAGATATAAATAGAAGGTTGCTCTTTCCAGGAATTATTTGAATTGTGCTTTAGGTTGTTGTTAAATTACTTGAAATTTTATGTGAACCAAATATGGTGTTATTCGAAAGCTTTAAGACTAGATCTCTATCGATTGTAATATAGTTCAGATTTGCATAAATTACACTCTAATCAATGAAAAAATAACAGACAAAACATTTGGAACAGCAAACTTCTTTTGAAGTTAACTTATTGACTTGCAATCAAAGACAATCACAAAAGAATGATGGTAATACTAAAAAGAGTACCTAACAAGAATACCAAAAAAGAAAAGTTGCCTTTAGAAGTGAAGTGCATGAAGACCGTATACGTCCTAAATTTACTTATTCGGAAATCAATTTAAAACCTTTCTGCAGGACGAATCCAGTGTACAACAATAGATTTATATTCTTGGATAACTCCAAAAATGTGAATTAAGACATTTATTTGTGCATTCTAGGATATTTATTGTACCTGTCAAAAATTATTCTCTCCTCCTTTTTTGATGATAAAAATAAAGTAAGTGATGAACCCTTGAAAGTGCACGTCTTGTACCAAAGATTTTGTGAAGAGGAACGGAAATTTTTGTGATTAATTGAAACAAAAATGAGTTCTACGTGAAACGTGAGTAGTGGTCATACATAAATACAATGAAGTTAATACCACAAATGGAGAAAATTTTCTTTTTTTTCCTACTACATGAGTAGTTTTGAATGAAATATTTGAGAATTTGTTATCATAATGAAGATGATCAAATATTACCAGCTACAGACTCATATAAATACATAGATCACTTGGAGAAAATAGGCTCGACTAAGTAACAAATAGAAGTGTTGATTGTTGATTTGAATTAAAAGTTAATTTTGAATAACTATTGAATATATTTATTTGAAAACGTAGTCAATACGAAGCTGACAACCAAATCTTATCCATTTTCACTATCGCGATGTAAGTTTAAAAACAGATGTTAAATGTTATCGACTTATCAAATAAAGTATCCATTCGTATTCTGAGCATTATAATTTGACTGCGTCAAAATTCAATCTAATCTGATGGAAGAATAGCTTTCAATTCGAGTTTCGCATTTTATTTTATTTTTTTCATCACTTAAATCTTTGTACGTTTTGGAATGTTTTGAAAGTAAACGATTTCTATCAAATATTATAAGATGAGAAGATCAGAATTCTTTGATATAAATTTGAAAGTAGCTATACAACAAGTTTAAAGTAAACCGTTTAAATTAATGAACATTGAACAGAATTTTATATCGTAAACATTAGATTTAATTCAGTTCGAAAACTGAATATTGTTTCACAATTCATTTAAATTTTATAGTTTGAGAGGGACAACATGAATCCCATTTTACGAAAGCATTGGAAAATTACGTGAAATCTCACATCTATCCTCAACTTATATATTTTGTATATAAGCGAAAGAAGAACTTTGTGCTGAAATGAATTCATTCGAATTCTGTTATATGTTCGATAGGTTTCTACTTGAGTTTTGAGATAAAAGAATAAAAACAAATATTTGTAATTGGTTACGGCATCATGGTTTTTCAAAATATTCTCCATTGACCTTCAATTCAATTTTGCATGTGCTTGAACTAGTTGTTAAAGCATTTTTTCCATTATGATTGAGGATCTTTGAACGCATCAACCGCTTCTTCAGTTGTAGAAAAACTGACCTCGCCATGTATTTATGATCTTCAGGAATAGGAAGAAATCACTGGGAGCCACCAAAAACAGCACATTGGAGGATCTATGAATTCGATGTTTTGACTATTCCCAAATGTTTTTGTTTGAGGAGGTCGCATTTTCGTTGTGGAGAATGATCCGTCTTCTGCAATCAGTTTTTTGGCAAACAAATGCAGATGTACTATTTAGAATTGTCCGTTCTACGTTGCTCCAATGGAACGCTGGCGATCATTTACTTCGTGCTCGAATTTTGTTGCATTTGACTCTTATTGAGAGACCTATACATAGATCCATAATTCGTCGTCAGTCAAGATCGAACAAATCTTTTTGACAGCCAAATAATTATGCAATATCAGTTTACGCACAGCCGATTTTGGACGACCTCCTTGAAAATTATCCGGTATTGAAGTGCGACAACGATTTGATTCAGAAAACCAGCGAAAAACTATGGCTCGACATGGTGCTCCATAAATATAAAATAAAAAGCGAGTTGATTGGCACACCGTTGTTGGTTTCATACACGTCGAAAGTCTTAGAAAATATTCGAATGAAAATGTTCGTTATTCAATTCAATTGTTTTATCAAGACGAATGTTGTAAGTATCTGTAAACCATTCACATAGCAACACATTCTGAGCAAGTTAACCATTTAAAACTTCATATTTCATGATGGCAATGGCAAATTTGACATATCCACAACAGTGTTGTTACATTTCAAAATTTAAGTAGCAAGTCTCCAAACATTTTTTGTTCTGATAAAATTTGTGTGCTATCAATATTTAGTAAAGCTCTTCATATTTACGAGATATCGTATCATACCAAACGAATGCTAGAGAAATAGTGTTGTCAGTTAAAGCTACACTCAACTTTCCGGTTGAAAGGACACACAATCATGAATAGATTGCATATTGGCGACATTTCCACCCCTCACCATAATGTATTCCACACAACGAACCACAAAATCGATACGAAACGTGGAAAGCTATTAAAACAATTGACGCACTCTGGCAGTGTTATAATTTTCAATTTCTAATAGAAACAATGTGACATTTCCATTTTTTTATCAAATCTTTAACTGGATTTCACCTTGATATCAAAGTTTTCCATCTTTCCTCCGATAAAATCGGTCTTGATATCAAAGAAACATTCAAAAAATATTCAGAACTCTTTCGATTCTTCATCAAAATTAAACTTTTCAAGAAGATATTGCTATATCCAGACAAACCTTGGACTATTTTCACCAAATTGCGCATTAAATCTTACTCCTTTTCCCAATCATTTCCAGATTTGTCACCAATTAAGCATGTGCTGGACAAACTTAAAAGGTGACATCGAGTGCCTAATGCTCTGAAGACATTGATTAAGAAACGCATTGAACTTCATATGATTGCTATTGAATTTTACTTATTTGCGTATTATGAACTTTTTGATTTATACATTAGATCAAATACTTGTGTTTAAGACTTTTACATAATAAATGGAGAATATTGAGAAATAATGAAAATAATCACTCTTAAGAATCTGATACCTTCAAAAGTAAATACAAGAATTTTTGGGAATTCTCTCTCATATTTGTGGTTTTCATGTATTTTGTAACTTGAACTTACCTTAGAATAGGCACCATAATATCCAACTGAACATCAAATTGATCTACAAGGTTACCTGAAATTCCAGTTCACAAGCTACTAACAAAAAAGCCACGAAATAAATTTTTTAAAAGGAGAGCCAAATCATTAATTTCTTTTCACCAAAATTAGATTTCATAAAAATTGCAGATATAGAAAAAAACAACGAAGCTCTTTCAGTCAAGATACTTGTCACCAAAACTAATACTGATCTGCACTATACGGAATGCTAACAATAATACATAGTACACCAACCCTAGGAAGTACTACTTATAATATGATGGATAAGGAAACTTCACCTGTTACTTTCAACCTTCAATATCTTTTTGACTGGCTGCACGTACATTCAAAAATTTATTTGGTACGAATTCCTTAACTAAATTTGAAGAGTAGTATAGAAAATAAATACTATATTAATGAACAATGCCATCTACCTTGTGTTTCTAGGAGATTTCAAGCACGGGATGTTGAAAGTGGAATATTTGATGTTATCAAAATGCAAGCGGTAGGGATTGATCGGAGTATCATGTTATAAATCTCAATACACGACATTACGTTTATTTATTCCTAACTAGCAGTTGTACGCGGCTTTGCTCGCATAGTTTTTTATAATTATTATAAATAATAACATAGCTAGATTTCATAAAATGTTTTCTTATATTATTCAATATTTTTGAAAATTTTATTGTTTTCACTTGAGATTCTGACATCCACCCATTCTGAACTGATGAATTTATTTGAGTCACAAAGTGCTAATGAATTTGACGGAAATGATCTTTAGTAGAAGAAACTCGTTAAGGCAAATTGAAGGACTTTTTACCCTTTAGGAAAATCCTAGTAGCGAGTTTATTATTTTTCCAATTTCTAGCTCAAGCACAAAATGGACACTTTCATCCACCTATTCACTTTTAGAGGTTCAATTTGAAAAAACGTTGAAATAGGTGTTTATCTTCAACACTTAGAGAGATCCTAACTCCTATTATTTGTTTTTCTCATTGAATTAAACAGGAATATAGATCCTCATATCGAAGATCATTGCTCTTTCGTGGCTTTCCAATCGCGCCTCTACACTGGTTTATTTGTGTACTGACAGCAGTAATCAATGTGTTCAGTAGAATGATTGTCAGCTACGGACGTGCGACTTTTAGGTTTTGCAATTGAATATCACCCATATGTCGAGTTGGCGTGTGATCAAAGACATATATAGATTTTCGTACAGATTTCGAACTGGGCACCAATTGATAATCAGATATATGAATACCAAGACTGTAGAATCTGCACACTTTCTAGATGAATATTCCACTGATTCATTTGCAAGCAATGACTATCATCATCATATCTTGGTGCTGCGATTTCTGTGTCAATAATTATACCCTTTAGAACCATTGACTTCGGAGTGCTTCGTGCGCGAATAACTTTTGTTGTATTTGACTCATCTTGAAAGACCTATACATAGATCCATAATCCGATATATGAATACCAAGGCTGTGGATTTTGCAAACTTTTGGAGATCTTTATTGCACTGATTCACTTGCAAGCAATGACTAGCATCATCTTGGTGATTTCAATGTTTATACAACAGCATAATTGCATTGAACAACTCTGCATCATTTTTTTAAAAAATATTTTAAATGGAATGAAACCCAAATTATATTCATTATCACATTTTCTCTTTTATAAACAATGTTTCCTTTCTATCAATACTTTTTCGTTGTGGAACATTTTATCTGGAAATAAATGCAAATAAAAACAGTCGTTGTTTGCAGAAACGTGAAATTTCAAGTATTGAGGCTATTATTTTATCTGAAGTCCTTTGTAACAGTAGTGTCAAACATAATAGTCTTTGATGAACGGTATATTATATTCATTCGAAACTTGAATAGCATGTAACCCCAAGAGATAAGAGGGTGAAAAAATGCGGTTCATTAAACTACTTCATGTTTTGATATCATAAGACAAATTTGAGTGAATTTGTCCAGAAAAGATATGATATTTTTTTAATATAGCTTACATAACTTGTTGTTGTTGTTTAAATTTTGATATAAAGTCTCTATACGGGCACAAAATCATTTTTGGATAAATGTCTCAATTGTCCTTTCCTTTTCATGCATCTGTTAAATAAATTAGAATCAACTTTCACATTGTTAGGAAATCGATTGTTTTATTGAAAAGATATATGGTCATAGTAGAAATAGAATTACTATTCAAACTTTACAAAATTTCAGGTAATAAGCATACAAATATAATTAATTTCGTTTTCGTAGTTAAAACAATTTTATTGAATCTTATGGTAAAATTAGGTATCGAATAAAACAAATCCTTCACATGTGACATGAATCTCCTATGTATAAGCTTAATATCAAGTCTCAAAAGTATTTATTTATACAAAAAATATTAATTTTGACATCAATATTTCCCATTTTGTTCACCAAAGCGACAAAATAAAGTACCAAAATAAAAAATACACAAACGAATGTAGAAAAATGAAAAATTGAATATTACAATAGCTTTGTTACTTTTTTAGAGTTCAAGTTTAAATATCATTCATCTAAGAAGTGCATTTTATCCGAAACCAGTTGTTTGGAGACCTGCTTATAAGTCAACATACCGGATACTAGGTATGTTCCATAAGTAATTACCCTTAAGGAAATCTGCAACGAGAGTTACACAAATTGACTGAAGCATCAAATAATATGGATGCTTTATGATTCAACTGATCAATTCCATGGAGTTTCTCTCAGTATTTCATACCAAACGATCATATCATATAGGTGGACCATCTTCGGCTCACAAGCTAACATTCCAAACATTCTACAAGACCTATCCAAATAAAAAAATTTGACATAACTAAAATAACCTTTAATTTTAGTAAATATATTAGAATAATTACTCATTCATAATTTAGAATCAAAATTATAACAAAGGTAGTGAGTTCTAATGCTGTGATTATACCGAATGAAGGTGGGCACGTATAATAGAATTGAATAAAATTACAGAAAATGGATAACGGGGAGAGAAACATATTAAGACGAATTTTTGGAGGAAAGCGAATAAAGCTAGGATTGGAGAGAAAATAAAATCATGGAATTTATACAATTTTCAATGAGGTATCAATCAGCGCGTTTCTTCTTCTTCTCATGCCGTTTTCTCATTGAAGATTGGCAACCTTGTTTTTGATTGCGTCTATCGCAACATATAACAATTCTTCAGCACTGAGATTTGTCCATTCTATTATGTTGCGGATCCAGGATATCTTCTTCCTGTCGATGTCTTTCTTTCCCACTACTTTACCCTGCATTATGTTCTTTATCGGTAGGTATTTGTCGTTGCGTAAGATGTGTCCTATGTAAGATGTTTTTACTCATCTTTCTGCGCAACAAAAAGATTGCAATGACTAGATCACTTAGAACGAATGGACGAAGCAGGCTCTTCAAACTAGTTGCATGGAAGTGACAAGGCTATGGACCTAAATAATCTGCATATGAGCCTATACTCGGATAAACATATTAGAATAGGTACTCCTTCATAATTTAGATTCAAAAGCATAACAAACTTAGTGAGTTCTAATGCTGTGATTACCCCGAATGAAGTTGGGCACGAATTATAGAACTGAGCACCTTCCTTTATATTTTCAATAGTTGAAACACCACATTGTGAACAAAAGTATTAAAAAAACTCAGTTGTTTCATTTTCCAAACACAGAAAATGATAATTCGTTTATATAACACAGTACATTTTAACCTTATTTGGTATAAATTATCATTATAAACAGCTCTATTGGAAAATGTAGTTTCTAAAACTGAAATGAAGAACTTGAATAACTGCGTCTGAGAAATGAACCGTAATCGATACACAAAAAGTTACCCACCCATGATTCAAACATCGTTCATTCACTTTGGTCACTATAAATTTTAACGAAGATGTACGAAATCAAGTGTTTGGATAATGCTTTCACTTTCCTTGTGATGAAAAATCAGTTTATGAGAAGAGCGACCATCGACAAGCTAAAACCGGAACGTTGAGTGACAAGGACGACGATGTCAAAATGAATTAAGTGGAGTCGTGATGTCAATTCAGATGTCAGAATTATCTGAAGGCTATAAGCAAAAGGATAAGACAAATACCTCACTATTGGTAAAAATTATTATAGAAATTGTTTGTTCCCATGAAAAATTGAATTACTTTATCATATACCCTTATTTCAATAAATTTCAATCATTAGAAAACATGCCTTCAGTTTCAGTTGCAAGAAGAGGAAGTGAACTTCTCATTGTTTCCCATCTCTAGCTAAATTTAGTTCTCCTCACGATTTTCTTGTTCATTCAATTAATTGAAAAATATAATAACTCCTCGGGTTATTATTCTGACAGAAATGACCTTAAATTATATTGAGAAACTTGCAAATATAAATTAATTATGGGGATTCTCATTGTGAGTTACGAAAAGTGAGATCAGAAATTTCAGTTTCTCGTTTCCCTTAAGTTGAGTTGCGTTTGTCGAGTTTATGTGGAGAAAACTTGAAAACTTGAAAAAATTGAATTGTAACGATATGAATTATTGGTCTGAACGTATAGCGTACATAGTTTGAACTTCAAATATAATTTCAAACCTCTAACCATAGAATTGACCATTTTATTACAACTTTAACCTTCTGCCATGGCACTGGATTACTTGACGCTCTATAATTATTATCTTCTTACTGTTGACACTAAAATTGATAACCAAGTTGGTAACCTATAGAGGGTTTTCCGGGGCTTGATGTAGAAAATTCGGAAGTGACAAAAATTTTCTCATACGACTCCTCGTTATTGAGTTGTAGACCTTTAAAGTTGCGAAATCAGAAATCCAGGAGGAAGTTCTTTACTCCTTTTATATTCAGAAAGTGCGTGCCGTGGAAGACTTATCCAGCAAGACTGACCTACGCTGGTTGGTTTCTAAATAAACAACGACTTGATAATACATTTGTTAGAAAAGTACTTTTTACTGATGAAGCCGGTTTCACACGTGACGGTTTTATTAATTCCCATGATTTACATGTAAGGGAAACCGTTATGGTTATTTTTGTTTTCGTAGCTTTTTTACCAACTACTACTAGTCCAGTACATTTTCTATGTTGTATAAACTAATTGGTGATGCAGTATACTTTTTATTTCAGAATTATTTCGGTTTGTTGAACTTTTTTGACATAGGTGCTGTAGGTGAAGCTTGATTAACATATTTACATCCTGGAAATAACAACTGGGTGGAATGGGAGGAATTCGTAAACGCACGCAAATACAGAGATATTTATCATTCAATAAATAACCCTCCCAAATTTTAATAATATAAAATGTACTGTGAAAATAACCATAACCGTCCACGCACTCAAATTTTATTAGAAAAAATTCCTCTTAATTATTATGAATTTTCGATTCTCACAACTCAATCTACGACGACGACGCTGCCACTGCTATCGCAATATCATAGTTGATATTGAATTTTTAATAAAAATATTCTTTCCTATCTTGGCTTTGAAACCAGTTCTCCCAAGCTACAACATGTTTCACCATCCACTATACCACTTTTAGTTAGGTTATATTAGATTATGTTAATATTTTCGATTTTCTTTCTGAAAATGAACAACATTTTTGATATGTGGTTATATCAATGAAGTATAGTCACTGAAGTATGGATTACCTCAAAGTTTCTCGGCATATCTTTGCGTTATAATTTTTGAAATAACTGCATGTGAGGTGGGATTTGTTAAAAAATAGTTCTCACGGAATGAGCCATATATAATTTCAAATCACTGTTTTATATAACGTTGTAACTTTTCTAATATGCGTTTGTATCTGCCATTACGAATAAAGTCACTTATTGCGAATAAGCTTTTGATCAGCATCAAACATCACAACACATAACTTTGAGTTAGCTTTTTCATATGTAACGTTTTCATGCAATTTATTGCAACTCGTTTGAAATTCTACGGTAGTTGCTTCATTTTTTTTCAAATAGCCATTAATAACTATTTTTATAAAACGGTTTCAGGTTAATATTATTGTAAATTTGTTTTTTATGAAAAACTATGAGTTAAGCTATTACATCATTTTTTTTCTACATGTTTTCTCATTGCTTTTTCTAATAACTACCAGAATTATCATGTCTAAAATTAATATGTGCGCTTCCAAGTTGAAATGGAAGATAAACTGAAGACTATAACTTGGTTATCGAAAGGCGCGTCAGACAGTTTAATTGTGGGTGTTGGTGTAGAGTGGTAGTTTGAGCAGTATGTTCAGTATGGTGTCAACCTGTTATAAATCATCCTTCCGTTAAAATGCCCTCCTATAATCTTTTCTGCACACTCCATTTTAGATTGAAATGGTATATCACATTATGCTTGATTGATAATAACAATGAATAATTCTAATTGGTCATACAAATTTTCTATATACTAATTTTCTAGAAAGCTCGATGAATAAAAAAGCTTACTGAGTGAACGGAGTGGTTCTTAAATAATTCTGAGCAAACCTGCTTTGATTCGGAAGCAAAACAAACCCAAACCAATTAACTCGGAGCCTTTCTAAACAACTTTAAAAAGTAAATAAGACCGACAACCTTCTACGCTAAACTAAAACCCAATCTCCTTAATTTATATAATGAAAATTTCTAAATCTTTTTCCAACTAGAAAACTCCTGTTTTATCTCGATTTCAGAAAATGATAATGAATAACTACGATATTAACTAATTAGAGTTTTTTAAGGATCTGAAATAAGTAACAAGCTGTTTTTCTAGGTCATATTTTTTATATTATTCTTTGTTATACTAATTTTACTTGTATCATAAATTCATAAATCTTTATCATAAATAGGTAACAATTGATCAGTTTTCTTAACGAAACAAAATAATAGAAATTTAACTTCAATTTTCATCAACTCATTTCGTTCAATTTTCCTCCCACTCTCTACAGATTTATTCTAATCACCTCCTCTTAATGTAACTCTATTGAAATGTCAAACTTAGTACAAATTACGAATTTTGACTCTGTTACAATATTTCATCGATGTGTCAATTTTGACAGCTCGGAATTATTTGTAGATTAGAAAGCAATTTTTCGCGCTTTTCAATATTTGTTTCTCATTGTGAACGTATCAAAGACATTTTAAGTTTATTAGGAATTGGGTTAAAATGCTAACATAATACATACTAAAAAAGCATATACAACCTGATTTTGAATTTTGCAAGGGTAGTAACGTAACAGTTGTCAACAAAAGTATTTGAGGTATTTATCGAAACGCATTAAACGTATAAATATTGTGCTTTAGGTTTAGATTCCATAGATTCGATGTGTCTGACTCTATTTTTCAAAAAGACCAACAACATTTGACAACGAGTTGCTGAAGGTAGAAGTGGATACAGATCCATGTCAGATAACAAGAAACCCTCAAAGCTTTTTATAACTTCGGTCGATCATCAAAGAACAATTAGGTCCACCATAATCTGCCCGAACAAAACAAATCTAGCATCATCCATAATAGTTTTTTTGCCATTTTATTGATGTAAACAGAAAATGGATCTGATATGATAACTCAATATGAAAAAGGCAGTGACTTTCTCCAAATAAATCACCACGAAGTACTTCGAACCCTGGTTTATTATTTATTATTTATTTTGAAGTGCTGGAATAAACTGTTAATACAATTTTTTAGTTAAGATCGAGTGAACCAATCTTGAATCGATAAGTATTTGTAGATGGTCAACAGAAAAGTTGCATGAAATTGCAATATCGATTAATTGGAGTGAGAGGCACTGCTTCAGATTTTCATTCTCTAAATTTTTTAGTGATGTTTAAATTGACATCACGAAATATTTTATTTAAACATCATTTGATTTTCATCGGTCTGGAATTAAAAATTGAAACACCAGGTGACAAAATTTTGTGATAATGAAGGCAATTAGATTATTTATCGAATCCAAAAACTTAGTTAGAAGTTGCATTACTTTCCGGTTTCACTTTGATTTGATGATTCAGAAATAACTCAATCATAGTAAATGCTTCTTTATTACTTCAAGTCAAACATGGAAAACGCATTGCGAAATTTTAGAAATTGTCATTTATCAGATTCTTTCTACGCAAATAGAAATCATGTTTAAACTATCTCGAAAAATCTGATAACTTCATATTTTCTCCGAGATAATACAAATGTTTTATATCATTTCGAAATCTAAGTAATGCTTGAAGCTTACTGATGAAATTTACGAAACAATTGCCTTTGAAATTGAGAATAAAAAATTCAATAGAAGATCTGAATCTATTTCCCATGTGTGTGTCATATTGAAGTAACTCTATAAAATGCTTTCTTGATATCCAATATCGAACATAATTGAATGAAGGTTTAAAGTGAACATATCGATATTCACAAGAAAGAACAAAACTATATAACGCTTAAAAAATCTACAACGTTTCTATTCAATGATATTGGAATTCATATTTAAAAACCTTGGCAGCAAATGCTTAGTAATTATCTGGGGTATTATGGAATTAGAAATGGAAAACAATTCACATCATGGAAAATAAAACTTCGAGAAAGTATATAGACGGAGATAAGCTCATTGCGTAATGTACGTAGATACTTAGATATAAATAGAAAAATAACTGAAAAATATATTTGCAATGAAATTCATAATTTTCTCAGGAATCATCCTATCTGGTAATATAGACCTTGGAATTATGAATATTCTAAAAATGAGATTTTTACACATACATCCTGTGTTGAGATGCTTAACAGTTATAGTTAAAATTGGTATGAGAAATTCCGATTTGCAAATTTTTTTCTCAATAACCTTCTTGTCGACCTACTGAAGTTGATGATGACCAAATCAAAGTCATAATTGGAGAAGATCGTCGAAAGGTTGGGAAAAGGTGACATGTATCATATAGAACAACAGGAAAACACTTAAAATTTCTTGGGCTAGTGAAGAAGCTTGGGTACCTCACGACTTGAAAGAAATTCATTCAACACAAAGAATCAACATTTGCGATATGCATCTTAAAAAAATTAAACCTACCCTTTCTTGAAAAGAATCATCACTGGCGGTAAAAAATGGGTCCTGTACAGTTACATAGTTCGAAAACGATCATGGTGCAAACACGATAAACCAGCACAAACCACATCGAAAGCTGTAAAACAACAAATAAAGCTCATGCTCTCAGTTTGGTGGGATCAAAAAAGTTTTGTGTTTTTTGAGCTGCTTCCAATAAACCAAACGATCAATTCTGATATGAAACGACCAGAATTGTCAGGTTTAGTGTTCCACTATAATAATGCAACGTCTCAAACATCGTCTGCAATTCGTGGGAAGCTACTGGAGCTTAGCTGAAAAGTGATGCCACACCTCCCATATAGCCCTTATCTGGCACAATCTGATCACCATGTATTTTAGAGATTGCAGAATTCTTTAAATGGTCAAAGTTTTCAAATGACGATGACCTGAAGCTGAAAGAAAGATGGCAAAAGGTCATTGAGCAAAGTGGAAAATATAAACTCGTAATTGATTGAAAACTATTCTTTGTTAACAAAAGGGTTTTATTATAATACAAAACCGAAATTACTTTCTAGCCAACCCATAATAGTTTTTTACGTAAAACTTTATTGCATCCTTAAAGTTGAGTATTTGAGCTTCACAAAACTATAAAACAAAGTATCAGTATTTTCAAAAGTACACTGCAAAAATTCCCGAAGCTATTTTACCAAATTTGCAAATGTAGTAGTTTTTGAATTGCTGTGACCAGTCTTCTAAAAAAGATAAACATTCTCTGTTTTCACTGTTTTATAAGATTCATAGAACCAATTCTGAGAATATAGTATGATTTTTCGTAATAAATTACATGACTTATAGGTAAATTTATATTTAATAGCAACGATCCACAACAAGCAGTATGAGAATAAAACTGAAAATGTTATTAATATTCTAAATAATGAAATAACATTCTCCATGTCAAGCACTTTACTGTTGATTCTTTATGAATGGATGTAGCGGAACCGAGTAATCATAAGTATTGATAAGTTTTCATCTTGGTTTATATTTTGTCACAAGTAATATTTATATTCATTGAATGACTGTACCGATACAAAACACAGACCAATTGAGTAATTTGTAACTTGGAGTAACTGAAAGTCTTAAATATCTGGAGGTTGCTAATATATTATACAATGAGTACAATAAATCCTTGATTCACTCCAAAGTTCGAGGCAAGGGTAATGAACGAGCAAACTGAGAATATACGAAACGGTTATAGCACACCGTCTTTCAATTTCAAACCGACTCATTCTTTAGAAAAACTTTTACGTCAGCGTGGAATTAGAAGTGAAACAATAACATTTCACATCAGATGAAGAATTAGAAATGTTCTTCGTTAGTTTATTTATTTATTCTCTTGAGTATTATGCTTCTGTGAGTAATTAAGATAACGAAAAACTTTAATTGTTAGTTGGAAAATACGTTATCAGAATAATATTGCCGTCTTGGAAAGAGAATACAATTGTAGATGATTGAAATTCAGTTTTACACCCAGTAAGGTCTTATTGTAACAAATAAATTCTTTTTTCGCGTAATCATGAATACGGATTGAGAATACTGCATTCTCCTAAGGGTAATAGCTACCCCTATGAAAAGTTGAATAAAAAGGGATGCGTTTTCAATCTTATTTTCAGCACTTTAATGTTGATGATAATTAGAGACCTCAAAAACATTTCCTTAATTCTAATTTGTTGTTAATTCTGATTCTTTTCATACAGTTAAGTATTTATTGTAGCGCAGGAGTATTTTTTGTTGTATAGCCACATCACAACGTAACAGAAATTGATTTGTCGATTCCTCTCTTCAATCTCGTTTTCTGAGAATAGACTTTGATTTTCAAACTCTCTTTTCTTCCATGCCTCCCAGACATCAGATAATTGATTATCAAAATAGATTTGTGGTGGTATTTTTTATCTATTCCCTTTTTCAGCTCCGTGGAATCAAATCCGTGAAAATTTGTAATCTCTGTTTATATCTTAGTCTTCTCTCTATTGCTAAATACAAATCAAATTCAGTTTAAGGTTCTTTCTACTCAGTTCTCTCCTATCTGCCTGTTTTTCCCTCATAAGGGAGAGCTATAAAAAATCCAACGATCTTTAGATAACTTCACATATGGATGTCTAGAATTATTATCACCACATAATTGATTAGTTGTGTTTGGTATATAATTTTTGTTTAAGTAGTATATACTTCAACTGAATACCACTAACTGAAGAAGAGTTTCCAACTGAGGGTTTCAAGGTTACAAATTACGTTCCAACGTGAGACTCTCCTCAAGTTATTTCCATTGTATGTATTCTCAATTTCATCCGGATATTTGGGAAAATTACAAATGATGTTGCTGATGAGGACAGTTTTGAGTTTACCATTCTTCGGTTGAGATAAAATGAAAGATAATAGAATTATTTGTGTGAAATAATAGATTCGATTACAAAGAGCCAAATTCCACTTCTTGATGTACAAATGAGGCTTAAAAATTAACAACTTATCCAAGACCCATTATGTGTGCAACGCCTCTTTGGGCTTGAATGAATTACAAGGTACGTCTTGAATTATTATGCATTCTCTTCATATTTATGGAATCTAATTCTAAGGATGCTAATATCTATTCGAAAAGGAAATCGAATTAATGGATGAGTTGAATCATCCCAACCACAGAAAAATACATTTTCTTTACCGTTTCAACTATAAAATGCAATATTGGGGCTGAATTGGGAAGTAATCAGCGATTTACTAGCGTCACTTTTGAAGGATGAGGCAATTGGAAGAAATGAGTATTCCGAAATAATGATTTTTGAAACAAAATCAACTTTTTTATCTCTAAAAACGATACGTAACTTATATAAGCGATGTTTCTATTGAATTATCGACTGAAGATAAGTATTCAAATTTTACTTAAATCTCTGATTTCTAGATTAGTTATTTGAATAAATCCCTGTTCATAATAAACGTAAATTGATGATACGATTCTAAAACTGACTGAAAATTCAATTCACAATAATGACAGTGGAATTTTAGATTGAAATTCCATGAATATATTGTTTGGAAAGTCGGTGCTTTTCAGTTATACTTATTGTAACATCAAATAATATTCCTAATTTCATGACAGCTGTTCCCTTTAATTCATATCCTCATCTTTCACATCGTTGGCTTGTTCGTGACATATTCATAAGACGTATTTTCCACTCAATTGGCTTTTGAATGTAATAAATTGCATTACTTCTCACAATAAGTTTTGTTGTGATAGAAATGTACCTTAATTAACATTTTCTGTACCTATCATGGAGATATAACGATATATAACACTAAAAGCTGGAACGGAGAGACTGGAAAAATCCTATCCGTCACACAAATTGGTTTTGTCATGCTCTAAACTATGACATGAGGTTACGCATACTGGTGAGGTTGATGTGATATTCAATATTAAAACTGCCATTTTGTGCTTACCGGGACGTAGCAAGATTTTGTGAGAATAGTTCTCGAAAATTGGATATTTTTCAAAAGTAACAACTAGAGCTCGATAAATAATTGAAATTACTACAAATAAGAATACAATTTATTGTTCTTATACCGCGTATATTGCAAATTATTGCTATGGCAAACGTAGAAAAATTCATTTTGGAATTTAATTCAAAATATCCATCTATGAAATTCACCTATTGAATGGAAAATAATGGACAGTTACCATTTTTAGATATTTTAGTAATTAAAAATAGTAATAGGCTAGAATTCGATGTATTTAGGAAAAACACCGTTAAGTGTAGGTACATCCCGGCTGATTAATTAAATAAAGTCAATAAGAATTGTATCTACCAGCAACAATTACAACAATTCTTCTAATATATGCAATAAGAATAAATAATTATTGAACGAATTCTAGATAGGAGAGGCGAAATTCCAGTGAACAAAATAAAACAGATGAATATTTGATTCGTGATGTGGTGTAAACTAAATATGATCTAGAACGAATTACATGCAAAGAGAATGAAAGTCCTTGAAGATGCGGAACTGCTGGAATTACCGAGAATTTGCAAGTTATAGTTTTGTATTATTATTTATACCTGTGATGTCCTATGGGGCAGAGTCGCTTACCCTCACGAGACAAACTGCAGGAAAGATGAGAGTGGCGCAACGGGCAATGGAAAGGGCAATGTTGGGAATTACGAGAAGGGATAGAATTATAAATGAGAACATAAGAAGAAGAACAAACGTTAAGGACATTATTGAAATTATAGCCCAAAAGAAATGGAAATGGGCAGGCCATGTAGCCCGAATGACGGATAATAGATGGACGAAAAGAATATTGGAGTGGAGGCCAAGAATGGATAAGAGAAGTAGAGGCAGGCCGCCAACAAGATGGAGTGACGATGTAAAGAAAATTGTAGGAAATTGGATACATACAGCTCAAGATAGAGATAGATGGTTTAAACTAGAGGAGGCCTATATCCAGTAGTGGATGGAAGATGGCTGATAGATGATGATGATGATGATTATTAGTTCAATTACTTAAGGGTGAAATATACACATCATATCAGAATAGTAAATTCCAAACAATTAAGTTTTGGGACAAATATAGCATGTCCTTGGGAAACCGGATTAATCAATATTTCTTTGAATCATTTCTACATGCTTTTATTAGTATCTTAAGTTTGATTGCTTGTAACTGATTTCTTGGCCTACTTTGAACGATTAAATTCAATTCAAACTCCCCACACTTCTCAAAGACTGACGACAGTGTAATAATTTCATCAAGATATCTGATTATACTGATTAGATTCATCAGGACTCTTAAAGCCCTTTTTTATTATTTACTTGTAGGTAAATAGAGCTAGTGGGGTATTTTCTGTGACATTTTGCATTTAACTCTAAGCTTCGGAATGAATCTAGTTAAAATTATACATCGAGTCCTGAATCTGGTGAATTTATATTTCGGTCATCAACATAAAAGACCCACCGAGAAACACTACCGTCCAACTTATCGTCTAGAGTCATTTTGATTTTATTGAGAAAATGGGTAAGAAATAGAATGGTGGGAAGGGAAGTCCTTTTCAATTAATTTTCATCAATCGAAAAAATAAGTTAGGCATCCCTGGGGGATCACACCAGACTCAGATCTATTGGTTATGAAACTCAAAGTTAGTTTAAAAATATCATACCAAGCACACAATATGTCATATTGAAATTAGTTTTATCATCAATAATTTTATTCTTATGCTGAGAATTATTTTCTACTTTTCAGTTTGCCTATTGCTGAAAGTGCGTTTTTTTATGTTTTCAAACTAATTTATTAAAGAATGGACGCACCGGAAAAATAAGGCAGGTACAGAAGCAATTCATTGAATTTGAAAATCATAGAAATAAAATAGGGCCTTTCTTCAGTGATTTTCTTCTACAAAAAGTTTAAAATACACTTTTATAGTTACTGTTAATTAATGTTCATTTTTCTAGCCTTGCCCTCCGATTTTTCGGTAGTTTGTCTAAACTAAGCATCTCCAAACATCGCTTCAAATAATCAATTATTCTTCGGATTGAAATTCTCATTTAGATTTATGTAGAATATTTCTGATAGAGATGGATAAAGATCAGAGCAGGGACCACCACAACAAAGCAGCTTTCAAAAACAAGATGTAGTGAGAGGGGCGAGAAATCGGCGAAGGAAATAGAGAGAATCCGTGGACAAAATGTCAGATGACCAGTTGGCAAAGATTGCAAAGGAAGAAAAACCGAATACATCCTGATCACCAGGATGGTATAAAAGCTGTTCTGCATCATCCCAGCTGCAGCTAAGCAACCATTAATGTAAACAAGTCTTAACGTACGATGAATAATTTGACTTTCCATCAGAATTTTCAGTACTTTTTCAATTTTGTGACCCCCTCTTGACATTGGGCATCATCAGTGATAGTACGGCTAAGCTAATAATTTGTAATTTTTGATACTATTAACTACAATAATATTTGTGCCAAGCTTTTGCCTCAACGCAATTGTTTCTCAATTTTGAAACCCTGAACTCAATCACTTCAAAACATTCCACTAAATAAACTATTCGAAGCATAGACTGCTGTTATCTCTAAGTAATGCTATTAGGATAAAAATGAAGTATTGAACTTCATTTGGACAATACGCCAAAATCAAGCAGCCGTCAACAAGTGTGATAAACTAAATTATACGATTACCTCCAAATAATTATTTAAAATAAACAGAAATAAAACAAAACCCTGAATCTGTACTAGTCAAGTACCGTCAAAATTACGTCGATCACCTAGATATACTTCAAATTAATCATTGGTTCAACCCCGTATATATTAATAAAACCGTAGTTTGCTCAAACAACATAAAAATAGCTTCGATGCACGTTCTTTGTATTAATAAAAAAACTAATGAGGCCATCGAGTCAACTTGAAAAATTTATGTTCGCTCACTCCCATCCGAACTTATCGTTTTTTTATTATTGTCAAGTGTCAGTTATTTATGTAGCTGTGAGAATAAGTTTTTTTTCAGTCTGAGACGCAATATTTATCATATTAGTTCAAATTCTTGTAAAATTATTGTGTTGGTGTTTTCATTATTTGCTTGATATAAATGACTATTTTATTTTGTTTTATCATTCTGTAGACGGCTGTCTTGAACTCTTTATATTACTAATGAGAAAAAAGTTCTGAAAATCACCGCAAATCGTCAGAAAATAACCATGAAAAGGTTGTTATCATACACATTTTTCTCGCTAAGTCTAAAGATATTTTATTAAAGGCCGCTTTGCATAGATGAATATTGCACGTCGCATGTCTCGTGTCATTGCAACATGGCTGTGTCACTAATAAAAATTCAATAAAGGCTGCTTGAAATGATGCAAGACAACGTGCAATGCAATGCAAGACGCAATATTTCTTGATCAAAAGCATGCGCAGATGAAGTTTAGCTAATTGTTTAATGCAAAATATCGTACTTGCAGCTTTATCGGTTTGATGTCATTTCATTGTGTGTAATAGTTGCAGTTCTAGGGAGAAATTTAGTTACTTTTGGCCCAACAGATCGGCTAATTTTCGTACAACTTTACTGAATGAAATTTGAGGCTAGGAGTTTGATTAATAATTTTTCCTATCTATCACACTCCAAAAGCAAAGTAGCAGGAGTTATAATCAAAGCTAGTGATGAATTGACCACTTTTTTCTTGTTTACGTCACCTAGTTTTATTATTTTCATTTTTAAACCGCACACAAATATTAAATAAAATAAAATATTCATCTATGAAATACATTGAACTTGCAATAAATTGCATGCAATTTCTTGCACGTTGTCTTGCATCATGTCAAGCGACCTTAAGACTCTAAACTTATGTATGTATCAACCAACCACGTCCTGTTTTATAAAATGACATAAAAATGCAAATGTTCCATTTGTAAAATATATTTTGGAAACAATTAGATAAAGATGTTTGCCAAATATGTTAATACATGTTCTACTTTCAACAATCTCTTATTGCAATTTGCAGTCGCAATAAAAGAAAGCGATAGTTACAGCCTCATTAATGAATATTAACAGTACTTTTAAGAAAAAGATAATTACAATTTAGAGCTGACCTTTGATTTAGCCTTAGTATCATAGCCATTGACCGATGTTCTACCGTAATTATTTTGGCAATTGAGCATGGATCTGCACGAATATGACTTTTCAATTTCATACAAATTCAAACACGAATTATCTTTTATAATGATTTGCACGGAACCACAAGCTTTTTATTCTAATTTTTGCTGTTGTTTGTAAATTTTTACTTTGTTTTTTAGATTAAAGGACATCATTTCTTATCTACTACTTTCTTTCTATGGCATTAGGGATGCTCAAACTTTAGTGGTGATCTATCAATCCCTCTCATTTCAGAAAAATCGAGACTTAAGATGGTTCTAATTGTCAAAGATATTTATTTAGTCCCTTACAATTAAAAATTCAGCAATACTGTTAAAAATTACACAAAAATAAGTAACCAAAAACGTTTACGTTAACGACAAAATTTCATAATATACACTACCGGTCAAAAGTCATTAGCCATCTCATAAGTCAATCATTAAATTGAATTTCTTTTTCTTATTGTCAAGCGTAGGCCGAAACGGTGTCTTATAAACCAAAAATAATAGTGTCCGTTATATGTTTACTTTATACTAGTACATTTTTATATTTTGTTGTACTTTCAAGAATCGGTTTATTTGTTTATTACTCTTTAATTGTGAATTATTTCTTCCTATTTATGATTCTAGTTAGACCTGCGAGATGCAAGAACGTGATGTTGTTTATATCTTTTGGACTAGACATCTTTTTTCGTATACGGTTTGTTTTTGTTGTCGCAAACTCAGATTTGTGAATTTGAAAATGAGTACACCATACAATTGCTACATAATTAGAAATACTTCGACGTAGAATGGACTACAACGTGAAAAAATATGCCACAAGCAGCTTTGGCGATAGAAAACCTCCAGAGCTGAGAATAAACATTTTGTATTGATCAGTAAACGTAATCGACGACTCACGGCCCAGAGATAACAGCTCAGGAGGATCTGAGTATTTCTAGCTTGAATGAGAGATTGAGAAAAGCTGGCATTTTTTGAAGGGTGGCAATAAAGAAAAATTCAGAGGTTGCAGTAGACCAAAAAACATAAAAATTGGACGCATGAAGAATGGGAGACAGTTTTATGGAGTCATGAGTCAAAGTTTGAGATTTTTGGATGTAAGAGGAAGTCAAAGGAAAAACGTTTGTCAGATCCAGGTATGATGTGATGATACTTGGTGATGGTTTGTGGATGTTTTGGAGCAAGGACTGTAAAAAATATTGAAGGAAAACGTAGTACGTTTTGGTCAGCGCCTGATTGGAACAAAATTTATCTATCACCAAAATAACAACTATTCCAAGCATTCCTCGATTCTGTGCAAAAAGGATTTGAAAGAATTGGAAGGGGAGAATGCACTGAAATATTGATTCGGCCATCAACATCAACCTCAACCCGATTGCGTTGTTGTGGGAGAAATTGTCAGGAATGTCAGAAAGTCGTGTCCTACTTTTCCGTCACATTTTTGGAATATCCTGAAAAGCAAATAGAACCAAATAGGGGACGATAATCTATCGAAATTGTTATAGAAAATGTACCTATTATATATGTAGTTGGTTTCAACGAATTCGGTAGGATTTCAAACAAAATTGAAAGTTTTTTTCAAATTAGAAAGCCATTCCATCTATATACAGGTCACTGCTTCAGACGTTCTTCGCTAGCAATTAAAGTGAATAGGTATATAAACATTAAATCACTCTGGAGTATGGTAATTCCGTTCTGTGGAAAAAGATACGTCAAAGACTCTAATAACAATAAAATTAATGCTGTCAAAATATTCTACTCTATTGAAATTGTTCATCAACTTCTACAATCAATATAACAGAGAATTTACTGGAAAAAATTGACGTTCGAAATTTCAGCATATAAAATCAACTATAATTTGAAACGGAATATTTAACAGATTAGTTCGTTTTGATCTACTAACCGTAAAAATGAATACCAAGCTTCTTTACTCGTATTCACAAATTTGTGCAGTTGAAGAAAAAGTATATTGTACAACATGTGGAGAACGTACTTTTTTCACGAGTGACAATAATATGAACTTTCTCCACTTGTTGCATACTATACTATTCCCATTTATAAGTACACTATAACAAATATGCAAAAAATACATTATGTGCCAAAGATAATCTTCTACACCTAAATTACCAGAACCAAATTCCCTTTAAAACTCATATATTTCCTTGCCTTCTAGAGTACAAGATAGTTCAACTGAAATATAAGATCAAACGTCAATTCTTAAAGGATTTAACAGTAGAATCTATAACCAATCAATTGAGTACACTGATAAACTACACTTCTATACGTGTGTCTAGTATTTCTCACAAATAGGTCACTAATTAATTTACCTAATAGCTTCAAGTTCAGATAAGTCAGTTGTTCGAGGAAAATTAGAGACTATCAAATGTCAAATCGTTTATTTGGAAGTTTATCACAAAGTGATTAGATTATACAGGATAATATCTTTGGCATTTGCATGAGATCTTGTAATTTAGAAGATACTTTGTGGTGAAATAACGTTAGAAAATTTATAGTTTGGGATCACTATAAAATTAATTGATATATGAAGTTATTTGCTTCAAGTAGCTACGAAGATGTGAGTGTAGATTCTCGGAAAAGTGGTTATTTAGGTTGAAACTTAAAGTTCTTTCAGTAATGTCAGTAAACAGAGAAAAACTATGTGTGGCAGAATAATTAAAAAACGACGAATCAGATGCCCTCACTAAATTTATTTCTTTCTATTTAACCTTAAGTAAATACGAAAATGATCCAAGTATTACCTGGTCTGACCTAGAGAGTTGTTTGGTTGGTAGTTGTTTGAAAAATACCACTGATTTAGAGAGTACACAATCTATACAGCTATTTGTTCAAAGTTTTCTCTAAATTTTTGAACATGGAAAAAATTGATCATCGTTAAGTGATACAATACTTTCATTTAAAAGGTGTTGGCCTAACCAATATAAAAGCTACACTAGATTCTACACTAGGTGAGACAGCTCCTTCGTTAATTAACAGTAAAATATTGGGTAGTCAATCAAATGAGGTTACGACAGAAATGTTGAAGAAAATTAACACTTGTACTGAATGATTGTCGACTGAAGGTGTACGAGCCATCAAATACAGTATATGGCTTGCAAGGTGGTTCAAGAATGTATGAAAGCAAATTTCCAATAGAAAACAATGACAGCAACGTTTGTCTTGTCAGATTATATAAAAACTTGATATAGACGAAGGGCCCAAATATCAAAATCAACAAGATCATTACCAAGAAAAAATCGTCACTGAAAATCCGAAAATGATCAATGATATGATAATCAGTGGAGGAAACACAATTTGGAATTTGACAAAATCGTCTGGCGAAGCGATTGGCTCGAGCAACAAGGAAAAAAAGTTGCTTGTCACCCCAACAGATCGACCACGAATCGTAGATTGTTCAAAATTGGTGTACAAAAGTAAGAGCTCATAAAAATCACGGGTCACAATAATATTAGCGTATACATCTGCATCACTTACAGAAATTAACACGTCTGGATAAATTGCTGTTTCTCTGTATTTTTTCTATAATTTGCAAAAATATTGACTATCTTAGGAGCCCTTGAGTATTAATAATTGTTACTTATAAGCAACCTACGGCGTACGGCGTGGGTCTGTTTCCAAGCAAACACCTTTCGAAATCTGTTATAAAATTTTTACGAACAACTATTAATGTCCTTGGGTTATAACTACTGAAACGAAAACTCACTCACAATTGGACATGGCTGTCAAAGAAATGTATGGAAAAATTACAATACTTAGAACACAACAACAGTATAAATAGGAAGGTAGAAAGCGACACAAGATATTTAATAATTACCGTGGTATATGGCAGCTTGAAAAAGGACAACTGAATGCAATGATTAATGTACGCGATTCAGGACCAGCTTATAGCTACAAAGAATTATCATCAACGTATAATAATAGAAATGTAGAAAAGATATCAATTTTTGCTGAGGATAAAGTTCAAAAGGATAAAGTCAAAGTGACTGATTAGCTTTCCAAAGGACATCGGCCTCTGTTAGTTAATAGTAAATTGCGGACGACAGGTCTATTAGAAGGTTAACGATCCGGACTAACCTATTATTTGCCATGCACATCAGTTAAACCAATATAGAAAACAGAACAAAACATGAAAATCTTGCATACATAGTTAAGTGAAGTATTAATAACATTAAAAGTATTATCGATGGTGAAAATTGTTCATAACAAACAAAGTTACAAAAATTTTGAAAAACTTTCACACAACCTGCATCTTTCAACGAGTAGTCTTAATGCAAACACACAAAATGATTTTTTCTTAGCTTATTAAACCCGCACTCACTTATGTAGCAGTAATGATAATGATGAAATATACAAAAAATACATAATGAGACCAGAATGAACGTTCTTAGAAAAGTCAAATACAATAGATCAAATTAAATAATATATTGTGTAAGATAATTGGTCATTTAATCTTATCACTCACTGAAAACATTGTCTGATGATTTTTTTTCATACTATTGTGACCCTTGAACTAATCAGAGAGGCCTCTAATTTATCCCAAAGCTCCTGTTTATTGTTACAATAGAACTTCAGCTTCTTTCAAACTTGATATTTTTCACATTCAATCCTTCATCTAATTTTGTAATAGATAGATGAGAAAATTTAGTCAGTTCTATCGAACCTATGGTGAATGGCTCCATCTATTATTGAATTATTGGGCTATTGTGCTTGAAGTTTCTGGAAAAATAAGTCAACTGTAACTAGACATGGAAGTTATACAATGTTCTGGAAATATTTCAAAAGCATAGCAGGATCTTATCATAAAGCAGTTTCCTGAACATTGAATACAAGAACGATACAAGTTATCCGGGTAGTAAAAAGGTGACATCTAATGTGAAATTTTTGTATTGTGTGGTAATTAGTTGGTAATTAGGTATTTGTAGTTTAATAACGTTTTAAGTGTACACTCAACTTGTACAATTTCAACCACGAACGTCGCCCAATGAAAAATACATTTCACAATTGGTCACATTGATTGATCGATGAATTATTTAATTAACTTAATTTATCATTAAGAGTGATATGGAAATAAACTAACAGTTTAGATGATAATTTATGAGCACCATAGTAAAGTATAGAAAAAACACATTCAAATGAAATATAATAATTCTATTTATATTAGATGACAGAAGAACCAAACTTCATGAGTTAATATATGACTATTCAAATGATAAAAAATAATGTGTTTACTCGTATGTAAAGGTAAGTAGCGAAGAAGATATCAGTTGATGGCTTTTTATTCTAAAGTTCAGGAAGAAGTTAATCATTAGAGTTTATGAAACTTTATGAAACATGTTAGTTCCTGCTGAATTAAAACATCAATATATCATAGGAATACATGTATTTATGGAAAGAATATTCAAAAATACTGAAAAATATCATCATATTTCATAGTCATAATGTTTAATCTCGAAAACATTTTTAACATTGAGAAACTTATAATTAGGTGCCGCCAGGAAACCCTAAAATATTTTATAAACTGTACGATAAGAGTAGCTATATGATAAATTATTCCAACAATTTTAGAAAAAAAAGGAACATTGAACTGAACCTTCGAGTAATTAGATAAGAAAAAAAATTGAGTGACTGGCTGGAAATTTTATATTTATGGAATAATTATCATTATTGTGAAACACGTAAATCCCTGTGAATGTCTTCCTCCAGTTAAATGTGAAAATTATTCATCATTTTTCACTTCACTATACCTATTTATTGAAAAATAGTTGAAAGCGAAAAGTTGTTGGAAGAAAATATCAGTTATTCGAATGTCTCAAAAGGAAAAAAGAATCATTGATCAATATCTCTGAGCAGCTATTAAACGTGGTGGAAAATATAGCTGTCAAGTAAGTGCTAAGGAAATTACCACATGAAGTGTCTTTAAATGTGAATTTAGACAAAAGTAAATATCAATTTTTTTTCAGGATTATAGATATCCTACTATATGAGTTTGATGTCTATATTATGATAGATATGATTGGTTTCTGGTATTTCATTAAGCAATATTATTATCAGCCTTGTATTTAGATAATAATAACTGATTCTATTTGAAAGAACTTTTTCACCGGAATTTCCCAATCCTTAAGGCGATGTGGTTGTCCTAATGCGACTCATTAAGGTCTAGTTTGTGCCCTTCTGAGGCTTAACTAGGTAGAATATGCCAAGCAGTCAATTAGGCACCTCCAACTATGTAGTTTCTACTAAAAAAATCTACAATCGTATTAGATACCGTATTAGATAGATATTAGAAATTAGACATAATATATTATCGCAATATTTCAGTGAACGAAAAGAAAACATATTATATATCAAGTACCTTATAATAAATCAGGTGCTATTTACATAAGATGGAGATCTAAGTATTCAAAAAATACATTAAAAGGTCATCAAAATGAGGAAAAATCGGCATTAACTAACGAGAAAGCTGTCAATGATGAAAACAGCAATTGGAGAAACATTTATAATTCTTCTTCAAAGTTTCGAACTAATCATGAATAATTGAATCAACGGTTAATACTTGTTTCTGAGATATGACAACTTTGAAACAAACTCAATATTCATGTTGTAGATGATCTATTGATTGATATAATTATGGAATGGGTCAGTATCAAGTAATATTTTGATGAAGACCGAAATAAGTCGAAATGTCGATATTTTTACCTTTTGCAATAACTAATTTCCAATAAAAAGATAAAACTTAAGTTGAAAACATTCATATTGATTTTGTGAGAATCAAGTATAAATATTTCAAAAATAAATATTCTTTTATCACAATATCATCTTCAAATATCTTATTAGAGTAGGTCACGTCTGAAATTTCATCAAATTTTTTAAGAACATTTTATGATCCAACCTTTCAGTATCTAAAACGCTCAACCTTCAATATAATTCTTCAATGTCGCTTCAACAATACTGTGGAAATTTGATATAATAACATCATTCATATACACAAAAAATCACTGTAAAGGCAAATGAAGCCATAAATAACAAGAAACGAAAAGAAGAAGATATATTTCTCAATGGGTGTCATTTGCCATGATAAAACTGTTTACAGGTTGGCAAGGAGATAGTAGCCTAAAAAGGAGTCGAAGCAGATAAAATGAAAACGTGTGATTTTTTCCATTAAATTGGAGCATATATCGAACGAAATTATTAGGCACCGGATTTCATCCAGATACAAAAATCTACGAGAATCTCAGAAATAATAGGATAACAAATTATTGTATTTCTATATTATATGAAGTGTGTCATATTACTAAATATTATTTTATTTATAATATTTATTTTTTTGCATCCATAAAAAATGTACTTTCTGAATCTGTCCAAAAAGCTTGAAAAAAGTACCGTAGCGGTTCATTTTTTCACGATTTTTCGTTAAAAAAAGTGCCGCAACGTGTCATTTTTTAACGCAGTTTTAAAATTATTTTATCAAAATAGTGGACCGTGAACGCTTTCTTTCTTATGTCAATTCGTTTCTTCGATAAACTGTCACACTTTTAGTTCTTGATATTCGTTCAAGAAAATCCGTTTTGTGTCTAATTAAAAGGAGTGTAGTATTATTATTAGTGATGGAGAGTAATAGTGAAGGCAGTTTAAACTGCCCACCAGAAGATGTTGAATCAACAGCTGCAGCAACTATGAATCTTCTCACTGAGAAATCTAGGGAACATTATTTAAAGGAAAATACTTTTTTTATGGAATGGCGTAGTAAAGAAGGAGTAATCAGCTTCACAGAAAGAGTGTTTCTAGCTTACTTTGAAACTAAATTCAAAATGTGGAAGTCTTCAACACTTTGGTCGACTTATTCAAAATTGAAAGGCACCCTAATGATAAATAACGACGTAGACATAAGTAAATACTCGAAACTCATTGCATATTTGAAAAATAAATCGGATGGATATAGACCGAAGAAATCTAAAACATTTGCCTATGAAGAAATTTTAATGTAAGCTGTATTTGTAACATCTTCCAGGTTGCTTCAATATTCGGAATCGCAGGAGCTCTGGAGGAATTATATGAAATGAAGTGTAACGATATTAATAATACCGGAAATGTTTTAATTATCACAGTACTCAATACAAAAACTCATGTTCAACGTCGATTTAGTGTTATTGGTGAAATATCTGAAACTTGGTAAACATTTATAAAAAATATAAAAATCAACGATCCACAAATGTCAAAATAGATCATTTCTTTTTTCAGTATAGAAACGGGAAATGCGAAACCCAAGCTGTAGGTATCAATTATTTTTCAAAAAGTCATTTCAGTTGACTAATTGACCTAATAGAAAAAACTACCCTGGGCATATATTTCGACGCTCTTCGGAGTCTCTAATAGTAGATTCCGGTAGTGATATAATTCAACTAAAGAAGCACGGTGGGTGGAAATCCACAGTTGCGGACGGTAACGTAGACGATTCAATAAAAAATAAAATGGAATCCGCAGTGAAAATTTTAACGGGAACAACTAGTTCGACTTAAAGCACTAATACAACTATAGACGATGTTATTCCTTTGAACTCGTTAAATTCAAGTACCAATAGTAATGTAACTATAGTAACGTAAAAGTTGTAGGAATCTCGTAAGTAAAGTAGCTTTTTTTCCCTCGTAGGAATTGCAATTGGTCAAACCTTCCTACTCGTGAAAAAAAGTATTACTTTACTCACTTGTTGCATAAATAACTATTATGTTTGTTGATTTAGTGTCCATTCAGAAATTATTCCGACTCTGAAATTACACGCCATACATATTTTAATAAGGATAATTATGTTACTAATTTTACGCCAACGAAATTATATGAACTAGACAAATTTTACTACTTATTTACAGTTATGACCGCACTAGATATTTGAAGTAATAAACATCCTTTCTGCGAAACAATGTAGGGGACACGTGAATATACAGTTCGGCAAAAAAACCCCAAACACCACAAAATGAAAATCCAATTAAATTTTTAGGTTTATTTGTTAATTATTTTGATGGTTATTGAAGTGATTCAATCATTAGCAAGAATGGTTTTGATTTTAAAATTTATGAGTCGAGGAAAAGACTTCAAGTGCTTTGCACAGGTCAGTTGCTCTACTTAAGTGACTAAGAGAGGTCAGATTGTTGGGCTACGTGGAATCGATCCGTCGATGAAAGAATATTGAATTTAAATACAAGAACTACAATATGACAAATAGATGCACTGATATACCCAGATACTTGGGAAGTGACTTCTTTGTGAATACATTTGATGCTGCTTCATATAAATAATATCTTCATAAAGTCGCTCAATTGTAGAGAAAATCCTAGTAAGACAAATAAAGGAATCAAATCCTGCCCAGAAATTAATAAACTCCACTTTTATATGGTTGCAGCGCGACTATCAGGAAAGGATGATAAAGTGTCCTTGAGAAATCCAGGGTACAAAATTTCATAGGACTTCTTGAATTCCCTATGATCGTCATTGAAAATAAAAGATATGCTTCGGTAAAAAAAAGTAGCAATATCAATTGGAGGTGTGGCTATTGATTAACAATATTGGGGATCTTATTAAACAGTTTATTTTGATATTAGGTAATTGAATTACTCTATTATCACTAATATATACCCTACATTGCTCTACGCGATTATTCCCTGAACAGTCCAGTCTTTTTCTATCAGTTCCTTCAGGACGCACGCTGCTTTCTCTTTCACAACTTTTGTCACACGTTATTACATTTTCAAATAATTTTAGGCACTAGTTTTGTACACACTTTTCGCATGTTAAATTTTTGATATACAATACACCGCACACGTTCTTTGTTAATTCTTATAGATTCAGCTATCAAAAGAACAAGATTACTGAGACTTTCCATAGTTTCACCCGTTTTTGGCGTGGAAGAACGACTCGAGCTTGAATCAACATCTTCTCGGCCATCTTGAAAGCGCTTAAGTCACTAAAAAACACGTGAACGGTATAAAAACTCATTGCCATATACTTGTTTTAATAAATCATAATTTCAGTTGCAATTTCTCCAAGTTCCATATGAAACTTCACATCAAGTAATTTTTCCTGTAAAACAAAAACCAGCCCCTATACAAAAAAGTTACGGCTATACTGGTTTGTATACAGACATGGTAGATATCGCATTCGAAAGAGTAGGCTTTAGACAGCTAGCAGTCGTCAACATTTCGCGCATGCGTTATCTTATTCTGTAGCAGCGCTAATCTCGTTACTTAACAGCCACACTTCGTACCTAGGTAATTTAAATTTTCTCGAATACAGGGATATATCCTAAATAAAATTTTTAAACCATATCGTTTATAATCGATCTAAATTTATACCCAAATGATTAAGTTTGTCACTCTACTTTATCCCTTGATAGTAATTTTTAATTTGTAGCAGATCGTTTTAACTTGGAAAATAAAACATCAACTCGTGTCATTATGTAATACGAATTTTTATTTTTTGTTGAATCCTTTGATGAAGCAAACGAGTAGCTTTTAGCATACCTCCTCAATAAAGATAAAAAATGCTTCTAACTAAAAGTTTCCTGTGAAATTGTTGGAAAGAATAATTAGATAACTCTTCTGTAAGCAGATTTAGTCGTTAAAACTGAAAAAAATATACTAATTTATGCACGGTCGTCGAATTCAGAATTAAGAAAAATCTGTCTGGGCGGAGTAATCGTCGGCAGTTTACGTTAAAATTGACGATTACAAACAGAAAAATGACTGCAAAGGAAAAACGAAGATGTATTTGGAAAGAAAAATGTTTTTTTTTCAATATTTGGAGTGCGTTTATTCAAAGGAGTTTATATGGTTTTTGTAAAATATGAATGAAATGTATAAACTTCTTATTTTTACTTAATTCCAATCCAATCAGAAGATAAAACTAAGATAGCATAAAATTCAAACATCTTAGAAACACAATAATCTCAAGTAATGAATGATACTTGACAATTAACTCGATATTTTCGATGTGTTGGCGCAGTTCTACGTCGTATGGTCACATCAGCTTAATACATAGATAATACATAGATGAAGAGCCAAAATAGTCATTTATGTAACACATGTATAGAGTATCCTTCTTATGACATATGTCAAAGACATTTATACGCGAACAGTATACAATATTTTTTCTATTAGTATTTAGTGGTAACTTTCTTCACGCACTATTGCGTAGAGTAAGTTTTATATTTTATTATAAGAAACTACAACTCTTTTATTGATTCCTCATAAAAAATATTATATATTTATTGATATTTTGATTATTCTAATCAAGACTAGAACAAATTAACACAAAAATTAACGAATTCAACTAGTAACAATACTAATATTAAAGGTGCACTTTGTGCAATAATTAAATTTTTCCTTTTGGGCATGCATAGATTCCATCTAAAAATAATTATTACTAGATAAGTGGAAAAAAATTGGAATGAGCGCGACTTGAACCTGGGACCTCCCGCATGTAAGCCTTATACTCTACCCACAACGCTACGGAGACTTTAAAATAATTTTTTTAATGCACTACTGCTCAAAGTTTGTTTCTTTATGCGCTAGTGTTTATTGGTAAGTGGTACTTAAAGTTTTAGGCACTCGAAAGTGTGTTTAAAGTATCTACTCCGTGCAGAGTAATCTCATTTTCTTAGACGTGATAAAATCATTACGTCGTCATGATGACAGGTCGGTTATCTATCGAGATCCAAAAAAAAGGTCTGATTTCTTTGTTAGGTCAAAAGCTCTCCAGAAAACTATCATTTATATGAAAAGTTGTTTTTTGTTAGCAATTTTCGATCCATTTTGCAGATATTTGCAATTCATCTGGCAATTTTTTTTTCATATTCAAAATTGTCTAATCAGAAAATTCTCGAAAGCCATATTTGTAAAGATATATTTTTTCAAATAAAAAATTTGCAACATGCAAAAAACAGTGGATATTGTTGCAACCGCGCTAATCCTAACAGAAGTTTAATTTCCTACTTTATATATATTGAAAAAGTTTCAGCCTTGTGAAAGTACCTTAGTCGAAGTGGCGACCATCTCTTAGACTATAGTGTTTTTTCCTTCTCTATAATTATAATTTGTTACTTCGGGGAAAGTAATTATATTAAAATAATATGCTCCAAAATAAAAACTACCTCACTATTGACATTCATATATTGTTCTATATTACAACTTGATTCAATAAAAATACAAAAAGTCCTATGAATATTCAACATTTGGTTTCAATAGAAGAAATATTTATTCAATTATGATGTATAATACAGTGAAAATAATAATTTTATTCTAGCCGGTAATTTCTACTGTGTCAATCAATAATTATAGAATGAAGTGAAGAATTTCATAAAATCATGATCGTCTATTCCATTATACAGACTTTCACTATAATTTTTGTGGAAAAACAAAAAATCACGATAATATTGAAATCTTCAGAGATAAATGTATTAGATTAAAAAACCCATCTATAACCAAAACAACATATTCATTATCATATAAATTTATTCACCTATGCTCTCAGAGAATTAGTTACCTTCAAAAGTTAAAAGTTTATTAGAATAAACCACATCACAAATTAAACAAATAGTTGAGACCGTTCATTTTATAACAACTCACATCGTATAACAGGACGGTTAACTACTGAACATGAACCAAATAATAATAAATGAATTAAGTATTAAAGATTATTTATTATTAAATTGAGGATGGTTGCTAGGAACATCTATTCACTACTGATGTATGATTGTTTATACATTTATTATGCAATCAGTTTGACCTTTGTTTATTAAAAACATTGAGTTTATATTTAAAGCAACACAAAAATCAAAGAAAAATATTCAAATTATATTTTCTCCTATCATTATTACAGTGCTTCGTGATAATTATCAATAAACTTCAATTTTAGTAAGATATTATGTCTAATTGGTCGTAAAAGCGATGATTTCATTAATGCTATGACATTTCTAGTTGTTTGAAACACACTGAATATTGGTTGCTTCCTACTATTCAGATATATCCATATTTTACATCAATTATTGACCAAAAAACAGAACGTATTCAGTTGATGTAGCTTTTCAGAAATTGCCTGTCAAAAGTATACAAGCTCTCAACCCTATAAATGTTAGTGTTCTTATTCTCAATTCCATCTTATCAATTGTCTATTTATTTATGCTGTCTCTATTCCATATTATCACCTTAATTTTTCAACTATTTTCAATATACAGGGTCTTTCCTATAACAAAATTTCTTCAACCCACCCAATTCTAGGACATCACCCTTAAAAGGTTGTGACTAAAATTGAGTGACTTGAAATTCTGTAATATATGGGCTAACCACGGGTATTATTTCAATATTCCTGTTACATTATACGGGGGTTCAATTAGCAGCCCTTACTTCGGCTGCATGGAAAATATAAACACCATTTATATTCTTTTATAATAGATTGAGTACAACACAGTAAAAATGTTAAATGTAATCCGATTCATAATGGTATAAAAGCTGGAAATATGTATTATGGATTGCCGAGATAGGGGTATTTCATGAGTATATTAGCAATAATTATTTTTGTTGACTATGATTAATTGATTATGAGACTTTTCTGCAATTTGGGATGAAATAACCAGCTATAAGCAGAAATTAGAGCAAATTAATGTCATACAAACGACAAACATTTCTAAGCAACCTTAGTCGACCAATGACAAAATCAACCGATCAATTATATGCATCGTCTCGCTTCAACGAATAGTTGGAGATAAAAAGTGACTCTTATTTTATAATGAATAAGGCAGTGGCTCTCTCCAAACGCGTTCCCACTTCAAAGCCGGGTTTACATCTGGAGAAGGCTCTTTTATTTGTTTGATGGGGCATATCCGGAATTGTGGAACAAGGACAACTTTTGAACTTTTGATGCAGCGAATATATCGTTCAATAGAAATTTCATCTCTAATATCGCAGCCTGAGTGCAGTACAAATGTTCGAAAATTCCCATACTAATTAAATAAATAAATATGAATAAATCACTTGCAATATGTAAATAAGTTTTAAGTACTAGATATCGTTTGTATCAACTGAAATGAATGAAATCTTGTTATAAGAAAGTGATTAGTATTATTAGAAAGAAGGTAATTTCTTTGTAGTTATAACGTGGAAAGAATAATCCATGTGTTATTATGTTCATTATTATCCAAATAGTGTTTATACTTCACGAAATAATCGAAATTATGTTCAATTATTATGAATGATAATAATTGATAAATAATAACTGAACACTAACTTGCATCATAAATATGTCCTGGAATCAGTTAATGTATCCAGTCGATCTGGTTTTTGACGAAGATTTGAATTAAACTTTGTTAAACTATAATGTCTTCCTTGAAAAGTAGAATATTCTATTTGTAGAGTTCTAATTTAGTTCCTGTTGCCTAGGGTATTATTTAGAATGCAACATTTGGTACGTTAGTTGAAAATTTTATATCAACAAAAACGGTAACGATATAAAGTTTAAAACAAAAGAAATAACAATTGAAATAACAAGGCAACGAAATTAAATATTGGTCGACCCACATATCTAAAGATCGGGACACACTAGCAAAGAAAGGATCGTTGTGGGATCGTAGGGGGTGAGCCCTTATGTCCTATATGAAATGAAAATTTCACTAAATATTTATGTCTTTATGTTATAAGTAAGGACAATATTCTAATCTATATTGTACGTTTGATTATGATTCCTTCGCAACTTTTCTCTAGATCATGTCTTTGTAGATGGCATTTCGGTACTGCTAGTTGGTTTGGTCATACAGTACTGGATACTTCCTCACTGCTTCAATGAGCTATTCCGGTTTTATACCTGACATTATTGCGAATTAAGTAAAGAAAACAAACACTGCAAAACTAAAAAATACTATTACAAATTCCAGCCGACACGCGTCCTGTAGCCGACTGCACGATCGGAACACGATCTGATGTATGACCAGAATCGTGTAGGAGACACTCGTCCGATTGTATGATCGTAGTGGGATCGGAACGATGCATGATAGATGTGTCCAAGCCTTAAGTCTAACATTTAAGCGATCCGTCGTCTTTACGTCTTCTCAGTCTTCTCTCAGGAAACTTTACGACTTTCGGTACCACAAAATATTTTAAACGTCTTGTGAACAACTAAAACTCGCGTGCTTTTCGTCTAATCATTATATTATGTTTGTTACGATGTTGTCGGCTGACATAAAAAACTGATAACTTAGAGTAGAGATGGAATAAAACGTAAAATGATAACTAAGTAAAAAAAACGAAACTAGAAATTTGTGTATTAAGATTTCAAGGGCATATTAAAAACACGTGAAATCACAAGTTGTACACAGATTTCAAATAAAATGAGCGTTTGGACTGATATTCCTCGAAATAGTATTATTGGACCGGTATTCTTTGAGAAAAATCTAAGTGGTGATCCTTAATTAAGTTTTCTTCAAAAGTTTGTACTAACATGATTGTGATTTACTTCGAAACGACTTCTTGCAAACGATAACACGGGTTAAGGTGGATCAGTCTTCAGCTGCTTGTAGATTCCAGAACGAGATTCAAACAACCATTTCCGAAAGTTGCGTTCAATTTTCGGAAAAAATTCCAAATTTACAAGTTACAAGAACTTTTGATTTCTATAACTTTTTTGTTTCTTTCATGATATTTATTTAGTTGTGTAATAGATTTCAGATGTTTAATGATTGTAATAGAGCAGTATCAACTATTTACTCCCTCACACAGATTTTGCACGAAAGTTTTATACTAATCAGCTATTTTATTGATAAAATACCAGTGAAAACCACAAACCTCAGTAGCTTATCAATAGCGCTGTTCATGAAAATTGATATTAGTTAACTACATGAGGAGAATAAATAATTTTCAAATTTCATAAAACTATAGGCAAATGAAACCAGTCAGATGATCGTATTTAGCCACGGATCTAACGGGTCCGAGAACAATTAACGTGACGTTAGTTTCCGTAAATTCAGATCACGATTGAGTTAACCTGACCATAGTTTCTGAGATGTCCTCTAGTTAATGAAATATTTTCTGACAGATAGCTTAGTCGAAGAGGATCAATAGAATGGAAGCTAAGTTCGCTGGATTCAGATTCCTTTTCCCATTTTATTATATTATACCAGAAACATTAAAAAAATTTCACTAATTCAGATTATAAAGTTAAATAAGCTTTGAAATGATGTAATACTCAACCCTAATTTCTATTTACCTAGAAATTGTCCCCCTTGAAGATTATTGTAATGTAGCTCTGCTTATATCAATTTTTTAGGTGTTGCGTTTCCAAATTTGATGACAAATATACGTTTACTGCTAATTTTCCAACAGTATATATCTATTTTCCAAGCATCCTCGTTGCTTTTTATTATATCGATTTCATTCGATATTATAAATAACTGCCTCTCTGGTTTAATTTATTCAGCCATTTTATTTTATAATCAGTATTTCAGTTTGTATTTCCTCCTGAAGTTTCTCATTTCTATTTAATTTGAGATTTTATATAAATCCTATGCAAGTGCAGAACTTTACATATCTTTTTAGAACACCGTAGAATTGAAATGATAGTTTTGTGAGTCTTAATGTATATGCTCCATTGTTAGTTTCATATGTTCAAATATTTTTTTGACTCACATACCTTTTAAAATATCTTCCACTCCATTTTCCTATTCTCAAGCTCCCCAGTATTTTTTATTAGCTTGTTCAAGTTCTTTGTCAATTTTTTTCACGTTTGGAATAACCTTTTTTTGATATTATAATTAATTCGTTGTTTGACCCTCACAGTAAGATTTGTTATTGATTTAAAGTATTTAATTAATTATTTGATCCAAATATAACCAGTTTTATTATAGAATGGAATTGGGTACTTTTGTCTGTCAATTATGTATTCAAAAGCAATCTACCAATTCCTGAATTGAATGTTATTGACTTGAAGCGGTATATGAATTTACTTTCATCAAAACACTTCACTATGTAAATTTGTAATACTTAAAACGGTTGAAGCCGGTTTTTAGCAAGACAAATGGGATAAACTCCACTCTGAAATACACAATTTGAGAGTACTTGAATTCGTTTGTTTTTTTTTCCCTTGTTGTTTATGGAACAGACGGTTTTATTATAAAACGTATTGTTAGATGATTCGGAGATGTAAAAAAACTACGTTTTGCATCATTAATTTTTCAATTAACTGACTATCCACCTCCTTTTGTTATTATATCAAGCTTCTTTGTAACACATTTTCAAGCGTGTCATAACATAGTATTAGATAAGAGAATCAAAAATCTCTAATGGAACTTGAACGACTAGTTAATTTTTAGTTAAATGTGTTAGTCCCTTGAGAAAATATTTCTATATTTTCATTCCATTTTGGAGATACTTTTTTGCAGACCAAACTAAATTCAATCCTTGAGAATGAGCGCGGCTCCAACGACTCATAGAAGGCCTCAATTTGTTAAAAGACATTATTCTATTCTTTGATTAAAGCTATCATTTTTTCCAGTAATAGATTGACAATGTTTGGTGCTATGACTAGATTTAAATATACACTGTGTCTTTGGAAGAGCCTAAGTTCATGTATACAGTATATCCAAAATAAAACAGTTCACTTACTTGTTTTATATGGAAATATAAAACATATTACTGTGAGTATTAAAACTTTAATGGAAAACTATAGAACATAAAATTTGATTCTTGGAATCCCTGCAAAATTAAAGCATTACTTCTTGGATTTCGGTTCCAACAGTCCCAGACATTTGAAGCAATGAATCAAAACTATAATGAAACAGAATGAAACTAATCGGTTGCTTCTTCGAAATTCAATCTTAAAGTTGTTTTATAGCGCAACGGGAATAAGAAACTGTCTAAACCTATGGGACACGCAGTACATTGTAGAGAAAGCTGTGAATCAATGTGTATGTTAATGGTGGATTCGCCAAATATTTTTTTTTCTTTTGTGTATGGGACAGTAGAGCTACAAAGAATCATTTTGTAAGAAGTTATTGGCCTATTAGAAACAAATATACTGCAGGCAAAAATAACAGAGAATATTAGTGGCGTTGGTGGATGCCCTTTTGGAGGGAGTAGGAAGTACCATTTCGAAACCATTCTATTATTCGAAAGCTTTGAGACAAGGGTACAGTTTATCACCAACATTATTTGAGGATAAGTTCATAACAACTTACTAACAACGTTTCGTAGACGACCAAGTGATAACTTGCGACGAGGACGATGCAGATTATATGCTTAGAAAATTTGACGACGAATATGTAAAATAGGATTTGAATATGAATATGTCAAAAACATTATGTATTATATATAATACATAAATAAAATCAGTTACCCTTAAACAACACAATATTAAGATAACGTTCTATTTTCACTAAAATACAAGATAAAACACCAATAAATAAATCACCCAACATAAAATATGAAATTCCTGGTATAAATTGTACCAAAAAATACATTGGTCATTCGAAGAGGTCTCTCACCGATCGGATAACCTCTCACAAGAGTGATAGCAGTTTATATCCTGACAGATGCTCATTAGCGACACATGTTTACTATGAATGATACAATATGAATTATGAATTTGCCATAGTTTTCACAACTTAGAGAAACTACAAAAAAGTCTATTTTTAACAAACATATATTGCCCAAAATGATCAATGCATTAATAAAAAAACTGATTTAAATAATCTTAGACTAATCTATGCATATCTTTGAGATTTTGTAAAAAGAAATTTTATAAAAAATTCAACTCCAATCGTAATGACCTAACTTATAAAATATGATGTCATTCATAACCGTAAATATTCAGATATAAAGATCGTAGGAGTAAAACTAGGAGAAGAGATATTCATTGGTTCTCGTAAAGTTAAAAAAAAACTCGGTTTGAAAGTCTTTTATCTGCCAATAGAAAAACTGCTGAGAAGTTATTGAATAAGGTTGACTAGGACCCTCTGAAAAATAAAAAAGTACAAAATTATGAGAGACCGTGGGTGAATTATTGAAAAATAACAGACAGGATGCGATTTGTCTTTGACTATTTCCTGTACGTATGATTTTTCTCTGACTACTTATGAAGTATGAATGATAAATGGGGAGAAGATTTTTGAAGAGTTCTATCAGGGATATTGAGACCAATATAATAGTAGGATATTACTTTGATCTGAAATAAGAGAAAACATTTTTTTTCTTATTAAGAACATTTTCATCTTTCCTTTTGTCTGAGTGTAACCAGTATAATCTAAGTGAACAATAATCGATAATTCTCAGGTGGGTATCAAAAACTATGTAAATTAGTGATAGTGATGCAATATTTTATATTTCTCTTGGTATAGAACAATGTCGGGTTATTACAATATCATAACTTTTCGGATTAGAGGTTTTTAATTTTAATTTAATTAAAAATTAATAACAGTAAAACACGAAAACTGTTGAATCTGGTCTCTTTCTCTTAATTAAAATTTGAAATGCATTCCCAGAACATCATTAATAAGAGATATACCATGGTCATTAGTTTCTTGATACCAGTTTGTGAAACCCGTTTACATTAAAATTTTGTTTTTAACATTTAGTATACAAGAAGTCAGACAAGCTGCTAGTTAGCTTTATATGAGATACATTATTCAAGTGTATAGAAATGACCACAAGATTTCTCATTCTTTTTTTAAATTTTTTCGTGCTACGTGTTTGTAATGGACAATTAGAACAAGAAGTCAATCAAATACTCGACGAACTTCATTCCGAAGATAAACAAACGTCTACTACAGTATCACTCCAGCCTATTAACGATGATTCTACACCGAAAAATCCCTATGAAATGCCCAGTGGAGTTACGGAGTGTCCACATTTTTGCGTACCTTTTTTTCAATGTCGCGATGGAAAACTGAATACCAACGGGGTTAATATAATTGATATCAGGTTAGTTCATACCACTATCAATGATTCATAATAATTATTGAACTTTAGTATTCAAAATATTAGATGAATATTTCGACCGATAACGATGACTGTTTTAATTCAATATTCACATCTACTAAATTTTATTACTTCAATCAGAACACGTTAAAGAAGGTGATGCTATATTTCAATTGAAAATAGAAGCTTACATAATTGAGTTAAAATTTGTACAAAATATTTTGAATAACTACTTTGGATAACATATACTTAATTATGAATACAATTTAGAAAACCTTCAGAGCTCTCTTTAATTTGATATGGAAATGTGTTTCTGATTTTTCTGTACCAACTTTTTCTCACTTTTCCGTAAGCTATACAAGCAAATTGGAGCAAAATTTTTATACAAAGCTTGTAAGCACAAATTCTAGCTAAAGTTTCACAATTAAAAATAAAAAATGTTTGTTAACATCATTTGAGCCAGGTAGAATTTTTATAATAATCTTATTCTATTATAAATGAAAGATTTTGATGTTAATCAATTCTATTGAATTACTATTAATTATTGATTAACCTACCTAATTTTGATGCAATCTGATCATTTCAAGTTAATGAACTAAATAGATTCTGAAGGAGTTTGTTGCAAAGAAACAATGTAGCACACTTACAGGTGATTGAAGTAAGTTCAAAAAAAAACTCGTCAACTAACAATTTCTGTCTCATTCACTCATATCGCAACTCAGCTCAAATAGTCATAAGTCGAAAAGAAAAACTGTTGAAAAATAAGCATTTGAAATTAATTCCAACTTTAATTTTCAACTGATAAAGATACTGCAATAGTAACTATTTACATGACAATAAAAGATATTCTCTAATTTTGGTAGAGGAGGGATATATCCTCAATATATAAAAATCATAGTTTGAATAAATTTATTATTAGCTCATATCGAGGGCAGCGAATATCATAATTTTATGCTGTAGCTAATGTAATTAAATGAAAAATGGCAGAGGGTGGAATAATTGATGACAAAACTAGAAGAAGGAAGTCATATCTCGAAATTATAGAATTATTAAACATATGAAGATACAATGTGAAAGAAATAAAAGAGGAAACAACTATAAAGACAGAACAGCCTTAAAAAAAATAATGAAACTAAAAATGTATACTAATTATGGCCAGTTGAGATCACTATAAAATACTGCTGCAGAAACCTCAATATCCACATATCCGGATTCTCTTCGTACAAGTTTATGAGGTAAGAGTTTTGGAAAACTACTTTGTGTGATACGTATAGTTTTATTTGGATGAAAGGAAACCTTCATCGACTATATAAATAAAACTGTGGAAGGGAATGATACGTCTAGTTTTGAAGTCTTTATAAGTGACAATAGAAATAGTGTCCTTTATAGAAGAAATGAGAGGAGATGAGAGGGTGTATTATCCACGCTTTTTTCATCGTGCTACAATAAAAAGTGAATCACTGTCTATACGCTTGATTTTATGATTATATTCTATTTTTTTTTCAATACCCATTGTGGACAAAGCTTCCAATAGTTCACACGTTTCGACAAAAATTCACACACAAACGAGAGACCTAAAGAAACAGTTAATAATAATAATGGAGATTGTCTAGAAATTGAGAATATAATTTATAGTAGAATCCAGGCCAAATTCAAGTTAATATTTATTGTTGTTTCAGAATAAGCTGTAAACTAATCTGTAAATGTTTGCAAAATGCTTGACTTAATTGCCTTCTTATAGTTCCTCGTCTCCTCTATTTTTCTAAAGATTTTTGTGGCTCATAGCTTCTTCCATGTTCTCCTTTTGCTGACCTGGTGTCTAATGACTTGAATATCAAATTTACGAGTGTTTGTCTTTTTTTCGTTCTTCCTACCTTATTATTGGAAATCCTTTTCATCTATTTTCCATCGATCTCCAAGTCTTTACCTATTATAGGTTGCTGCCAAATTTTTACATGTCATTTCCTCCCCTTCGCTTAAATATGTCTTATATTTACATTATCTCATCAATTTTCTCATTTTTTACAAAGTTTAATGGCTGCTTCGTAAATATTTGTTCACTTGACGCCGTTCTCTCTTATATCAGTTGCTTTTTCAGTTTTCAGTATGCTCTATTTCTAATTTTTTTCTGGTCACTGATGTTGTCCGCCTCATTTTTTTTCACTAAAACTCGAGTATTTGAAGCTCCTCATCCCAATCATTTCTTTTCTTGTGCTCATTATACATCTAATCTATCTAGTTCATTTTTAAAACTTTCCACTTATTTTGATTATCACTTCTTTTGGAGGTTTTTGATTTCTGCTATGTTACCTGCCTCATTAATTGATTCTTTCGGAAATTTTCGTTCTAGTTCTAGAGAGCAGAATTAGAATCGTCACGACTTGATTTGACTTTATGTGCGAGAAATGATTTATGTCATCAAAGCCTTTCATTTATTTATAAACGTGTAGATACACCAAACATTTTACAACTTTGTCAAATATCATTATGTGGATATTGCAATATTCAGTTTATCCACTATTGATGGGTCAATAATTATAAGCGAATGTATATTGCAGTAATTGAAAATTCTGTATTAGATGTCTTCTTCACTTATATCCATTCTTCTTTGCTAGACAATAACGTTTCCGTCCCTAATGTATTTCAAAACAAGCGTCGTACAATATTGACGCCAATTTCTATACATTCTCCGAGTTATAAAATGTTCTCATGAAAAATGGGTGCTTAAAACGGAAAAAGATATGAATTTAATGACATACCCAGAGCCCGATGAGTTTTCTCTCACAATAATTCTTTAAATTATAGAAGTGAATTCTGTTTTTTTGATATTTGATATAATCTAATAGTATCCTATATAAATTGAAAAAAATTCCTCAGATAAAAATTATGTTTAATGAAAAATTCTATATGAATTTCCGTGTGTTGGAAACTTGTTTCGTATTTCGGATTAATTGAAAACAACATTTACATTCCACCAATTGGTATTTTACTGTTTATTTTGTAAAATCAATTCGAGTTTGTATAATCTAGTTCTCAAAAGCATTTTTATGCTTTTGGTGGTATTTATCATCAATATCTATTATTTTCCAATTCTTAAAAAATTTTTAAATCACTTCGTTACTGTTGTAACGTAACGTTGTAACGTTGTGATGACTAAGAACCCACCCAAAACCTCCTTAATCTCAAAATAACCCTCGTAATTTTCAATCGCGTTCAAATATAGGATCATCTTGTTCTTTCATTTGTTCTAATTGAAATTTGCAGGTTAAATGACGGACCATGTGGTAATGCTCTTCTTGTCTGCTGTAAAAAGCAATCTGTTACGGATAACCGTTTTACTACGAATCCAAATACATCTCCTACGGAAACTACCGACCCCAGAGGATGTGGTTATCGAAGAGTAGACGGAGTGGAGTTTCAAATTACAGGTACTAAAGATAACGAGGCTCAATATGCTGAATTTCCTTGGATGGTCTCGATACATACACAACCCAATGCCCCTAACGATAGACCTGTTTGTGGCGGTGCTTTGATTCATCCACAAGCAGTTATTACAGCAGCTCATTGTGTAGCTGACATGACTAAGAGGTAATTAGTTATATGTGATACTTCACACACAGTATTTCTTAGTGATTATTCACTCTACACGTTATATGAATGGATTCCAATTTTGACTGATTAGCAAAATTCTCATCTGCCAAAATTGCGAGAGGAGCAAATATTAAATTGATATATGACACTATATGAAAGTTTCTATTACAATGAAATAATTTGTTTAGATGGAAAGTTCGTGCTGGTGAATGGGACATCGTCAAAAAAATTGAAGTGTATCCAGTTCAAGAAGTAGAAGTAGAATCGATCACACTTCATGAAAACTACTACGCAAGAGCCTTATTCAACGATATTGCTTTCCTTAAACTCAAACAAGCTGTTAATTTGACTAAAAACATCGACACAATTTGTTTGCCACCTCAAAGTTACCAACACACTTCTCAAAATCGGTGCTACTTCACAGGCTGGGGTAAGAATAAATATGGAAAAAAAGGAGTTTATCAAGGTATTTTGAAGAAGGTGGACCTTCCTTATATCGACAAATCTAAATGTCAAGAGTTACTAAGAAATACTAGACTTGGGCAATTCTTCGAACTACACCACAGCTTCATGTGTGCTGGAGGTGAAGAGGGTAAAGATGCGTGTAACGGTGACGGTGGTAGTCCATTAGTTTGTCCATGGAATGATGATCCAAAGAGATACTACTTTGCAGGTATGTTATACTTTTTTGTTGGTTATGATGAAGGCACATTGCCCGCGGACGTATCGCCATAGGTCCAAACTAGACACGCCAGATGCCGAAACAGATATACTATTCAATTACGCTTTTTAACAATTTTTTTCCATACGTAATCTTCTTTTTTGACCAGTAATAATACCTTAATGAAGCATCGTTGTTACGTTTCGCAATAAGATTTTCTCTCTCCCCTATCTTTATAATTCCAAAACTATTTAGACGTCTATAATTTTGATAGGTCAGCTTTTTATTACATTGGTTCTTTCTCTTACTATCCTTCACTTGACTTTAAATATTTAAATATTGCTCAGTAGTCAAGACGGTGGTAAAATGATTACCAATCAACGTAATTATTTTTTATTTTTTTTCAAAAGTATGCTTATAAAGTAAATGCTGATCAGCCTCCATTCTTACAAAAAATGATTTCCTTACAAATTTTGTGTGAATAATACAAAAACCACTAACAAACAAACTGCACTTTAGCATTAATTTGAGGTTATGTTTCTTATTTACTCGATCGGCAACGGCGTATTTAATGGAGGAGTATCATATCATATCAAAATGGAGAATTCTTCTTCATTATTAATTACTATGTTACTATTACTTGTTTTAAAATCGTGAAAGCTTGATGACGATCTTTACAATAGAATTTAGGTATCTCAAGTATAGCTAAGCAGAATGAGTCTAGAAACACGTAATTAGAGCCTATTCATCCCATTGAAAATGATTCTTTAAGACATAGAGCATAAGAGCACATAAGTTCTAAATTTCACTCTTGTTGTAGGTGTGGCTGCTTGGGGAATTGGATGTGCCCAAAAAGATATACCAGGCGTTTACGTAGATATTACAGAATTCAGGAATTGGATCGATAATCAGATGACGGTGCATAGGTTACCAACTTTATTTTACGATCGGGACAATCCTTTTGTACCACGGATGAAAGGCGAAAGAATGTAGGATAAGTAGTATTTAACTTTAGAATTTCTTTCTATTATATAATTGTGAGTATTCAAGTTAAGGATGTAGGAATTTTTTATGAATAAAAACTGATAAAATAATAGAATTTTTGTTTTCTTATTTTAACAAACCCAAAAATGGAAGCTTCTTCGTTTTAAAGTTTAGACAAAATAGTTTATTCTTACATGAAACGAAAGGTACTAATAACTATCAAAGAATTGAATGACATGGTTCTGAATTGAGAATGTGGACAAAAAGGTCGATTTACATCACGCTCTTCAGAGGAGTCATTGATTAATCGTCGAGGCATTAGCCAGGAAAGTAGTCGTTTTCTCCTTCGAAGAACGGCGGAATACATTTTCGAAATTATTTCAGAGATGAATAGTAGAAAACCTTTATTTTTATACATTTTGCACACCTTCTTTACCAACTAAATCTGTATTATCAGCGACTACGCTAGATTTCTACATGACCAATAATTCACATACGCTGGGAAATGTTTAACTACATGTATCAAATGCGACGTTGTCTTCAGTTTGGGTTTCGGGCCCGAACGAGGGGTCTTAAACTGCTCTGATCAGACGTTATAAAGTCGAAACTGGTCAGTAGTTGCACCCTCTCCTTGCAATTGCGAGCTATTGGGAATGTTAATATTGACCAAAAGGTTGATTTACAACATGCTCTTCATATAGGTTGTAATTCAATATTCGTCGAGGCATTAGCCAGGAAAGTTGTTGAAAAACATATTCGAAGTATTGATTTTCGAAATTATAGTGGATAGACAGACATTTTTATGTATCAAAGTAAAATCAGTTTAGTTGGTGAATATGTTTTTTCTTTACTATCTATACTATCAAATAGAAGATAAGCTGATAACTAGTGTAGTGAAGTCACATCTTTCTCTCAAAATTCTCAAGATTCATAGGATACCTTGTAAGGTTGGTCACATTGTATTCTACAGTGAATTTAAAATAAAATAAAATAAGGATAGAAGTTATCGCTATCACACATAGCTTTATGGCATATTCTATATAAAACCGCATCAACGTATTATTCAATTACTCTGATATACCATCTAATTTATGAAGCTTTTTAGTTATCTCTCTATTTCTTATGTCATCGAAACGTAAACCGCGTAAGCAAAACAAAAACTTCTGCAATTACAAACCCAATTATGCCAGTATAATGTTTGGTCCATATTTTCTGGACATTAATATGCATTTTTTACTTCGTTAAAAAAATTACTCCGAATAAGTGTAGTATTTCTGCATTAGGAGATGAAATACGTTATAATAATTCGACAATTTTTTGGCTTATTCTTCAGACTCGCACCAAGTGTAAAAAAATACCAAAATAATGTATTAATGCAAATAGTATTTGATTATTTTTTTTATTACAACAAATTAACCATAATTGTAGACTAATATTTTGTCAGATTGGACTTTCTATTCACAATAATAAACGAAAATGAGCTATCCAAGTGAACGGACCACAAAATTCATCATTGCCCCCAAACTGTTTGTTCTAACCAAGGTACGTAATGTGAAACTCTAGTATATACCCCAGGAATTCCAGGCTTAGCACAACCAATTCCAAATGAAGTAATTCCCACCAAATATAATCTTCCTTCTCGTACTAATGAAAGTGGCCCACCGGAATCACCCTAAAAAGTGAATTTATATTTGAATTATCAGGTGTATAGATTTAAACGCTTCAAGAAAGTTTGTGTGCAGTACATTTGAACCAGATTAGGCAGTTCTATTGAATTTGGATCACTTAATACGAGTATGTTGCCTCAGTATTTCTATTTGTTTTCATCATATAAAGTTTATATTCCGTTTTATGTATCATAAAAACAGAAAGTTTTATTAGATATATACATATAAACTTCTCAAAGGGTTTATAGTCTTACGTTATCAAAATTTGTATCAGTCTTTGGTTTTGAAAAAGAAATTTCTCGGAATTTTCCAAAATTCACTTCCTCAATAAGAAACCTAATCGCTATCCATGTATTACCTTTTTATTCAAAAAGTTTTCCGATACTTTATTGTATTAGAAGTTATCATTCAATCTTATACAATTGATTTTATTCATTATGTTTCTTAATATAAGTAAATACCTGACATGTATCTTTAGATCCGTCAGAAGATCCAGCGCAAATTTGCGAATTTTCCACAATACCATAAGGTAGCTCCTCCTTTGATGCTACACTATAAGCTTTTTGACAAACATAGAACGAAACAACGTCCAGCTCAACTTTTCTTAACTCTTCGGCAGTATTTCCAGTAGGAGTAGTTCTTCCCCACCCAGTCGCTGTTAATTTAACGCTGTCTGGAACAGTTGATGAATGAAGGCATATAGGAGCTATATAGTCGGAAAACTCTACTGATCTATCCAGTCGAAGAAGAGCAATATCATCATATTGGCGACCTTCTACATAACTTGGATATGGAATTCTCTGAATCACATTATAATCTTCAGATTGTAAGGTTTCGGTCTGTAAAGTTGTTGTTCCTAGTCTAACGTATTGAACGGGACCTCTGAAATAAAGAGTCCAACAAAAGCAAAATTTTACCTCCAGCCAAATACAATTAACACAAAAAAAAGTTGTTACTTTTCAAAAATACATCATAGTTCTCGCAAGAAAAATAAAATAGAAAAGAATTGTGAAAATGCGGTCTGGAATGTACCTCCTTCAAGACTACTTTCCAATAAAAATGTTTTGAAAACAACGGTAGATTTTACCTTTCTCCACATTTCCTTCAATCACAATGATTTTCTCATCAATCATACATATTAAATCACACAAATTAAATTCTCTCACATGCGCAAGAGTTTAGATCTATACGTGTAATTGAGTTACTATACATTTTTTAGATCGTTCTGGCTGAGTCTCTGAGTGGAGAGCGTTGACATACAATTTTTTAGATCGTTCTGGCTGAGTCTCTGAGTGGAGAGCATCGACATACAATTTTTTAGATTGTTCTGGCTGAGTCTCTGAGTGGAGAGCACCGACATACAATTTTTTAGATCGTTCTAGCTGAGTTTCTGAGTAGGAAGCGTCGATATACAATTTTTTAGATAGTTTGGCTGATCTCTGAGTGGTAGGCGTCGACATACAATTTTTTGATCGTTCAGGCTGATTCTCTGAGTAGAGAGCGTCGACACTTCTCCGGTCATCTTCATATTATTGTTGACCAGTACGTTAATGCGTTTGATATCTTCATGGAGTTCGAACCCGATGTCATAAAGGAATCAGTTGGCAAAAGAAAAAATTATGTGATAATTAACTGTGTCTAGCAAACCAACTTAAGGGATTGCGTCACCGTTTATCGGCCATTTCTTAACCAATCGAAAGCCTTTCGATTTACCTTGAAGTATGTGAGACTTATCTTAAAGAAGATTACTTTATGGGAATACCGGAGCGTGTTTGTGTGGCTAAAGTACATATCGTGATTAGATCTGATATTTCCATACGACAAAAACATATAGAAGAAAAGTAGCGTAGCTCGAATAGTTATTTGATTCTTATTATTGACAAGGGTTTAATGTTCTTCAACGGTCTGGATAGCATTAACTTGTTAGATACATATTTATAAAGTTAAATGGTGAAAAAAGTGAATTTTTTCCAAAGCTACATACTTTCAAGAGACAATACTAATCATTGGAAAGTTTAACTTAGTACGCATAGTTTCCAAAATTTGAACGGAAAATTGAACCTTTAAACCTCATAGCTCAAAGTTATTAATTCAAATATTGGGTTTCATTTTCATCTATATATATTTTGACATTCGTTTATTTAAAAGTAGATTCAGTAGTCTCAAAAGTTGAATTTATTATTAAATATCACGATTTTTTGCTTCAATAGAATTATTTGAGCGCCTTACCGTCAACAAGTCAGAAGCCTTGAAAGAATAGGAGATTTTCATATATTTACAAATCGCTCGATATCCTGGGAATAAAAGGATTCAGTGGAGATTTCATTGCTAACCAGAACACTTGGAAAAGGAGCGAAAAATATAACGGAATTCATATTCCTAAACAATAAATTGCATTCGTTATATCGTATTTCTCACAATTTTTAAATAAAGACTGTACTAGATTAGAAACATAATGAATTTAATAACGATATAAACGACTCATTCTTTGTGGCTCATGTTTTTATGACAAGATTTACGATTTAAGACGACGAATTTTACGATAAATTGCTCAGGGTGAACAAGAGAGCACATCATGTTATCACTTCATATTGTATCTTATATAAAATTAAATCAATCATCACAGATATTGATTGTCCTGTAGCAAAGCGCGTTTAGGTACAAATATTGATTTATTATTCATTCCAAACTCTGTAATATATCTTTTCAGTAATTTATCACTTTTTAATAGGATACTTGGGATTATATGAGTCTCTAATATCCTTATTTACTTTCACAACTACAAAAAGGCTATTAGAGATAGTTAAAATAGAATATTTTACATTTTATTCGTTGACGAGGATGGAAGAATCTACAAGTTGTACAAATCTTATGACGAAGTTTGATATAAGGGTTATTCGAAGGTACAATAATAAATATTAACAGCAGTTATCATTCCAAAGAAACCCATTGTGTTTGGTTTTTACAGGAGATATAAAGCTCTCTGTTTTAGTCGAGATTATTCCAAAATATGGGTGTACTATAATGAGAAAAACCGATTTGAATAAAATTGAAAGCAGAGATTTCAAATACGAATAGAATGAGAAAATTTTTAAAGTTTCAACTACCATTATTCAAAAGAAAAGCTGTCAAATTTTTATTTCTTTTCCTCTAGTAGTTAGAATCAAAAAGAAAGATTTCCGTGTGTTTATCAAACATTCTATTTGAATCGATACATGCCGCAGAAGCAAAGACTTTGCTTAAAAATATTATTTGAGCAGAGGAGGTTTTTGCATAAGCACTACAGCAAAAAAATAAAAAAAAAATTATAAATTCGTAATTTAAATGACATTTTCTGAAAATTATCATATATTTTTATCACATCACACTCATCTTTTGGAGAACGTTAAGGCTGGAACACTTATAATATATCATATACACTTCCGATCCGATGCCGATGATGCCTCTCGAAAACAGATCCGTCTCTCTTAGATATTTGATTAGGTTGGGCGCATATTGAGCTGTGTGTCTCATGTGTCCGGGCAGCGCATCACATCACAGGTCAGCCAAAATTCTGCATCGTACTCGTATATTGGAAAGCAATGTGAGCTATTGTGACTATAAAGGGAAATATTTTTTTCTAGCCACACAAAGTTCATCAACATCCACAATTTCAGGTTGTTTTCTCGAAGATTTATTGCTTGTTTTTGGTTATCATTTATTTACTATACCTGGTAGCATAAAAACTGAATTAACACGCACCACTTCAATTTTCTTGATCCATTATCAAATTCTAGCATATACCATTGCTAGTGAACAATCTAACACAGTTTCTGTGCCTAGGTCACATGTACAAGACAGTCCAAGCGCTGGGCTCTTCTGTCCTCTCTTGCGCCACAATTTGCGCGCGCTCCAGAGAATACGAAACAACAAAAACTACTCTGCTCTTTGCTGCAGTGCGTTGCTCTGACTATGTCTCAATATGTCTTATACTCGCTGTCACTATTGCCAGTATTGATTCAATCAATATTGTGAGTGGTTTCGTGCGTAAATTTTTGAAAAATTTACTGATTGCTATGTAACAATGATCGCATTGTATTTTGGAGAAGAAAATTAAGAAAATCTCGGAGCTTCAGTGGAGGATAGCAGAAAACACCGACTCTACATAATCTACAGGAGTATATTCCACAATCTTACGTCATCTGTTGGACGAAGAGATAAATTTTTTTCAGTATTTTGAAACACTTTATCGATAAAGAAAATGCCTCGCCACACGCGTATCGAGATACAATTAATTACTTAATTGGAACATGATCATATGGAAGATTGGAGACGGTTAGGAGGGAGTTCGAAGTCGTTCTGAAAAATCTGAACAATACCAATTGAAGTCATTTGAGAAATTACTCCTCAGATACTTGGCCGATTGTATGATGGAAGCCTGATCGGAAATGTGTAAGATATATGTGACCCAAACTTTATGCACTATTAGGATCAACCAATATTATGGCTGAATTAAATTCTGCTCATTGTTTCAATCTAGGCATAATAAAAATATGTCGAAGAATAGGTATATATCGTGAAAATTGTATCGTATCTAATTTTGTGTGGCATTGAAATTAGCTCTCCGCAGACATGACTAAAGCGACATTTCCAATAATAGTTCCTAGACTCTTCTAAATTAGATGTAAGTGAGTCCCGTAGAATACCTTAATTTAGTCAACACTCTCTCAACACGTTTAGATTAATGGAAGTATTGAATTTGTGTAAGCTATTTATAATTTTATTGGAAATTGAAAAATGCTAATTTTCTGCAAAAACAAAAAATTGAATTAGTCGAGTATAGTGAAGACCTGGTTCATATTTTATTTTGTGTGGCAATTGCAACGGATCCATAGTTTTAGTACAGAAGCCGATAAAATTAGAGACGATAAGCCTTGTACAAGGTAAACTTTGATGGAAACATTGCTAAACATGAGCCACCACTAATTGTGAGGAAATCAATCACAGAAAATGTTCCAAAGAGGTAGTTATACCACAAAAATTGTGATAGAGAACCTGAAAGTGATATTAAAAACATACAGTAGACACAAATATTAGATGTGAGGATCCACATAACTTCACATGAGTATTCGATGCTGAAATAGCCTCTTTTTGGATAAATAATTGATTGGTTAAAGCATTGTTTAGAGGTGTTGAGGCAAAAAAAAAATGAATTTTTGTGTCGAGACGTAATATCAGATGCGACATGACCTCTCCACTACGATGTATTCATTTGATTGGCTTGTACCCGCCGAAAGCCATTCAATTCAAGCAAAAAAAGCAGTCTGCGGTCAAAGTTATGGCATCTCTATTTTTTGAGACGCTTGATATAATAATTGGATCGATTGTAAAAGGAAATGGTTCAAAATGGAAAAGAAAAATATTCTCTATAACTAAAACAATACATCGAGAACCAGTTGATAGATACGATGGTAGGATTAAATGAGCTGATCAAGCATACTCTCTAATTTTGGTCTAAAGCTACAATTGAACGTCTTAGATCTAGAGCAACATTCCAAGTTTTCAAATTCTTTTCTTCTCTTGAACACCAGACACTGAGAACAAAAACATGTGCTTCAGATTCACTTTGCTGCTACCATTATTTAGAAATAATGATCAAGCAAGAGCTAGAAATTGCATCAAAAAATTACAACTTAAACATAGCCACCTCAACTGGAAATAGTATACTTACAAAGATTTAGTTGATAAACAATGAGCTGCTGTTACAACGTAGTTTTCACTTATCAAACTTCCTCCGCACAACCACTGATTGTCATTCTTTGCACCATAACCCAAAGCTGCCTTAAAATTTCAATTGAAACTTAGATCCATTTTAGTGAAAATGTTTGGATTATCCAAATTGTTTATTAAAAATTTCAATTTTCTCAAATTATATGAAGCTTCTAACTTTTCTGCATATTTTTATATTATTTTTTTTATTTTCATAAAAAAAGTTGAAACTTACCATATGAGGAAACTCTTTTTGTTTAGAAATTTCACCATTAATAATAAAAACTTGTACTTTCGATGTTCTGGTAGCTCTTCTTCCAGTGCTATAGTATTCAGCACATTCTGTAGATCAATGAACTTTGAACAAACAATTAGAAATTTCGAAAAAACTTGAAAACATAGATAAATATTCATATTCAAAAAGTAAAATTTTCATATTGAGCAGTTATTAATATATTTCATCAATAATTATTAACATTTACTTTGAATATGTTATGAGAGAGCTACCAGGAGCAATATCAGAATATACAAGACCTGTGTGAGACCAGAGTACAGAATACCATAACTAATCAGCTTTTAAGAACTAATGAAATGCGAACGCTGAGATCATTAGCGGGACACATATTATTTCACCACAAGAGAAATACTGAGAAATACCACTACACCACGACGCGCGACAGACAATGTAATTATGAGTGTTGGTGTAGTGATGGTGTGAACAGTGTATTCAGTATGATTATCACCAACCTTTTCACAAATTCTAACTTACACAAGAGAAATGATGAAATAAGGAAGATATGTGATATCCAGGATGTAGTGAGATGGGCGAGAAATCGACGAAAAGAGAGGAGAGACCACGTGGATAGAATGTCAGATTACAGGTTGGCAAAGATTGCAAAGGAAGAAAAACCGAATACATCGCGACCGCCAGGACGACTGAAAGTTGGTGTGAAAGCTGGTCTCCCAGCTGCAACTAGGCAACCAATGATGCAAAAACAGTACAAGTCCTACGTACGATGAAGAAGAAGAAGGACGTTCTTTGTTTTGGTGTTCACTACCAAGTCATCTAACTATTGTTTGACCCTATATATGAAGGAATAATTAAATTATGAGGTAGATAAGGTCCTCTACTTTTGGAAATTCAACTATTAATCACAGTATTTGAATCATTTTCGTATCTCACAACTTAATTAAAGTAATGTAAACATATACCTAAATAAACACAAATTTTGAAAGAAATATTGATATTTCACCATAAATACAATATAATAGGAATATATGTTTAGTTGGTAGATCTATAATCTAAAAGGATTCGCAATATTTTGTAGGTTAATGATCTACTCTTTCAGAATTGGATTTATTAAACTTTGATTTGTGAGTTTATTAGATCTTATTTAAGATCACATATGTAGGTAGATGTATGATATAATTACATTTTAATATTAGTTATATAACTATTGATAACAAATTATGTTAAACTGTGCTTAATTTTATTTTAACCTTTTATTTTATAGACTGTCTAGTCTATTCTCATACCTTTCAGCAAATATCTTATTTATCGACTTTTCTATAGCATATTTCACAAATAAAAGTTCAGTTAAACAGACGATTTCTCTACTCATTCTGAATTCAAATGTTTATTTATCAATTTTTTCCCACAGTTTTTTCATGAATCTCTCTCAAATATTCATCCAATCTCACTTCACTTTTTATTCTTTTCGAAGATGCCAGCATGACATTCTATTTTCGTTAATTTGATTATAATTAATTTTTCTGTCAGTTCTCATATACATGGTCATAGCGAAGGTCGATATGTTAATTATATGTGCCATTAAAATTTACTTCAATATTACACATTGTCACTGTAAAAAATTGTCTCTTCCTTCGAAATATCATAAATTATAGATTGATATCATTACTAACTTCAAATGTTGAAATTATCATATATACCATATATTGTTGACAAGATTGAAACAAAATTATTAATTGAATTTATCTACATATTAACTAAATCACGAACACAATTTAGTTCAGTTGTTTATAAAATGCCGAAATTCTAACCTCACTTTTCATTTATGGCAAATTTTTGTCTATATTATATTATATTATATACATTATATTATATTAAACTCCTCTATTCTCTTTAGATCTTAACATACTATTCCAATATTGAAACTGAGATATTCTATTATACTATATTTAGTTCTTCTGAATATCCGTAAAAATATGACTGAATAACGATAGGAATCGAGCGCGAGATTTAGGAATTAAATAACTAAATACGAACGTTCAGTTGCCTATTATCATAACCTATAGTACATCAAATTAAGCTACAATTTAACAACATACGTAAAAAAGAATTTACTTGATATGTAACGAATTCAAAAAAAGTGGCTTTTAAAATATCAACACCTGAATCAAACTAATTTGATTCCTATGAATATAATATTTCCCAAAGTTAGTTGTCTCATACATTGCTCAAAAAAGTCAGTATCCCCAAATTGCATTACCTAGAATTTATCATCAATAATTTTATCGAAGATACATTCATATGGAACATTATGGAAAAGCCAAATAATGAATTTATTATGTCGTCTGGCACACATGTTTCGAAAAAATCTCGTAATAGGTACATCAAACTTGAACATAAAATACCCTTTGATTGATATATCGTTTGTATTTGGCTTTTCCGCACTGTAAATTCCTCAGTGATATTCTAGTATCCATGTATGTTTTATTTAGCAAAAAAATATTCACTATTTTGAGATATTTTGTTCCGTGGTGGCGGAGCAGTTGCAAATGTTGGTAATACCGACGAACTCCTCCATCCTATATTAAGTTCCGTGTTAGAGAGATCGATATTAACAGTACTTGCAGAAGTTGAGGAGGTTTCTATTGAAGATACTAACTTATTAGATGAGGAACTGATTATTTCTATTATATCTAAGTCACTCTGGGTAACAGGGGATAAATTCACTATATAATTCGGTATAGATGTTATATTCAAATCAAATTTAATTACAGCGGGAACTTCTATTTGAAAATTTTCTGAAGTACTTTCTGTGGTAACGAGCTCTGTTGATTTATAGTCACAATCGAGACCAAGGGGCCTATACGAAGAAGTACTAGTACACAATGGATTTGAAGATGTATTATTTAATGAAGTTGTTTCATTCAGTGAAACAGTAGACGATAGAGTAGTAGCTACAGTATTAGAAACCGTAGTTGAAACGTTGACGGGAATTATTGTAGTTTCAGTAGTTTCAGTAATTTCAGTTGTAATATTTGATTTTATTGGAATTGTAGTAGTAGAAACTACCGTAGTACTAGAAGTAGCTGTAGTGGATACTAGAGGGTAAATCCCAGTAGTATAATTGAGAAAATACGATGGATCGACAACAAAAAATGAAGATTTGGTAGAAGGTGTTGCATTGAAAGATTTTTCACTAGTTGAAGTAATTGTAGGTACAACTGACAAATATTTGAGCATATAATTTGGATCAACGACAAGCGCAATCGGATGGACTGTTGTTGGTTTCTCTATTGTTTCTGGTGAAGTAGCCGTAGGGTTGATAATAGGTACTGGAGGTAATTGTGAATTAGGTTGATTCATATTACTATTAGAAACAAAAGCAGGTGCTGTATTAATACTATTTGTCCTACCGATAATTGTCGATAGTGTTGGTGGTGCTGTTGATACAATTGATACTCGTGGGGGCGATGGTGTTATTGCTGCTCCATTAGAGATAAGTCCGAAATTATTATCAAAGAAAGGAAGAGACCACTGTTGGTTATTTGGCGTATCCCCCTCAGTTGTTATAATACTTGCTTCTAAAATTTCATTTTATGAAAATAATTGTATATTCTATAAATAGACACAAATATAATATGAAATTTGTTGTTTTGAATAGTTTGTTTCACAATTAAAGAATTTCAGAAATTTTGTATATGTACCCTAGAGAAACAGCAGTTGAAATGAAACATTGAGCAATGCAATTATTTATAAGTTCTGATCTAAGGCAAGTTCTTCTTCTTCTGAGTTCTGATAACTCAGAAGCAAGAGGTCGTATGATAAATTTTTTTATGTCATATTTTCATGTCATCCACTCACTCCCGAATTTTCTAGATCAAGTCCAGGAACACGCTGTATATTTTACGGTTTATGAATTAGTTCGAATAAGATGCAGTAATGAGCTAATGAATAATATTTTTTTTGTTATGCCACTCAGTAAAAATTTTCGTGTCGTTGATCTTAGTTGAAATTCTCTGCATTATTAATACTCTTCTTCTTTGCAATTGTGACGATATAATTGATAATTTTTTATAATTTGGAAATTAGTTGGAATGAAGTCAAGCAATATACTAAACAACAATATTTTTGCTTTGATATGAAAACCATTTTATTTCAATAATTTTTTATTATTTATAGGTATCGTCATGACATATATAGGTAGAAGTGAATGAATCTATAGCGTTTTTTATGGCTTTTTTCATATATCAAACCATCTAATCTTTTATATGTTATCTGATATTAGGACAGGTTTCGGACAACACAATTACCTATAAACATTTTCATGCACTAATTCTTTTATATACTTATATAGAGCAAATACGCCTCTATACAACTAAGAATCGATTCAAAATGTAGCAGTAGAACGCTCCTCTGGATAATAATATACTCAGTAACATTGTCACAAATATCCAGAAGTAATGATTTCTTGGTATTGTCATAACCTTCTTGAACAGAATGATGATATTTCATTAATATGTGCCAATCACAATCACAATGTGATCACAATCTGACTTATACCTATACTTGTCAACAAAAGGATATGGTATAAATCTCCGAGAATTAACTATTTATGTAGAATGGTGCAAAATTGAACCATCTTCTCTTCATCATATCCCACATATGTTCCCCAGATTTTGAATCTGGTAACCAGGGGCTACTTCAAATATCGACCAAACCATTACTCAAATAGTCTTGTACACATACCTTTCAATATTAAATCACATCGCTTCCATAACTCTTTATAAAACGGTCAACCACACAGTGCTCTGCAGTTATTGGAAGCTGTAATCATAGATGGAATGGAAAGAGACCAAAGATTAAAATGAGGAGATATGATATGCAGGACTCAGCTCTTTTCTAAAATAATTAGTCGCAAATTTTTACAAAAAATTTATACTTATGATCTCAATTACTCTTTTGGGCGTTCCACATGGGGACTACCATCATTAGGGTCATTAATGACTAGTCATTACTAACGCTCACGATGATCCATGTCAAGAGATGGGTTCATGTGAATATATCTCATTATTAGATGCAGAAAGGGATATTATAAGTACTTTCGACGGACCACCATGTAATTTAGTTAAATCCTCAACTCAAAAATTCAATGACTTATAAATTGTATCATAACCTCTTAAATTTTTTGTTTTATTTTTTGTTATTATTGACCCCAACGCTCAAAAGGTTTCATAATCTATTCCACTTGGGTTTTCGAATATTACGATCTGGGCTAACTGGAAAGAAAAAGACCGTGGACGTGAACATGATTGTCGTGAGTACTTAGTGGAATGCACCATTGGTGGTACACCTCCGTTTGTCCCTGTTGTTACCATGATGATAATTTTGAAATCCCCAAACTTGCGAACTTTTCTAAACTGGTATTCTCTGACAATTATTGAACAAAGTCAACAATAAAACGTTGATATCAGAGTCAAGAAATTACTTCTCCTAAGTGTATCATTTTAAAAAAGTAGAGTGAAATTATTTCCTTTTCTGCTTTGATTATACTTGAATTTATGCTAAGATAATGTAAAAAGCACGTAATATATTCTGTTTAAGTATGAAGGAGACGAGTCGATTTGTAAGCTGAATGATCAAAGAGGCACTTTCTTTAACAGCTTAGTTTGCATATTTTCATTGGAACACAATGTTCCAAACAATCAAGTTCATATGCGTTATTTGATTTTTTTATATCCGAAATATTTCCGTAAAATTAAACTACAAATTCTGATTTAATTAAATCAAATAAATACTTCAGGGTTGTCCCATTTTCTTAAAACTAAGAGATGAAAATTTCATTAGATTTCATAAACAAACCGTTGGAAGTGATGTTTTGACAGTATTTTCTAACAACGAGTTGCTTTAATAAAATTCCCGTAGGACTTACTTTTCACTGCAACCGGATTCCCTGTTGTACACCACAGAATTATAAAAATTATTTTGTCAAAAAATTTGTTACCCAACATGTTTTCAGTACTGAATAAAATAATCTGAGTTTATTAACAACTAGACGCTACTATGATGTGAAAAACGGAAGCATGTATTTCTAACAAAAGTTAATTTGATAATTATTTTTATTATATTATATTGACTAAAAATGTTGAATAAATAGATGTATTTAGCAACCGACCTCGATACAAATATGACATTTTTAATATAAATAATGGGTTTTACCGTATGTCACAAGAATTCTAACTAACAAATTATCATCAATAATAACATCACATGTCATATTTTTAAGTTCTAAATAGTAGAATAGTACATCCATGCGAATTTCATATATTTCATATTTAAGATTACTTATATGTCAAATATAGTAAAAGGTATAAAATATAATTATTTTAACGACTGGCAGGTATGTGTTGTTTCAGTTGAATTAGCTCTTCCGTTCTTTTTTTCACAATATTATTCGTTTATTCACTGGAACTAAGGTTTCGAATAATTTCAATTTACTACTAGATTTTCAAGTATCTTTTTGCTTTTCTTGTCAGTATCTTTACTTTTCATATTGTCAACATCTTGTTCTGGACATACCCGTAGGATACCCAATGGTTAAGACAGTGGGTGGTCAGGAACAGTTACTCACATATGCCTCCTAATAAACCGTTACCGTAAGCTAATGTTCTTAGGAAAGGTAATCATACACCTTGATTTTAGTCTAAATAAATTGTTGCCCATGGTTTGCCAAAGGTTTGCCCATGGGCTTAAACTTAACACGTAGTTTGCAGTTCTTTATCATTCATGCACCAACGGCATTGTTAAGACATTCAACAGACCCATCTATAGGACTTTTCGGATACTGTGGTCAGATAGATCAGTTAATTGCAGACCCTAGCCCAGAATGAGATTTCGATTGCAGTTTCCGAACGTCACAATCAATTTTCGGTGGAAATTTCAAATTTGAAACATGATCTACAAAAACTTTTGATTTTTATCACTTTTTTATTGAATGATGATTTTTACTTAATTGTATAATAGAATCTATATGTTTAATAATTGTTATTAATAAGCAGTTATCAACTATTTACGGATTTTACACTTAAATTTAAAACCGATAATCTATTATTATGCTGAATGGCTGAAAAGTATGGAAACGGAAAATTAACTATTAATGACGCTACTCATGGGAATTAATAGTAGGCAGCCATTTAGGAAGTATAAATGAGTTCTGAAATTCAAAAAACCATAGGCAAATGAATCAACCTATCAGCTGATCATAGTTTTTGATCTGATATGTACCTTACCTTGTCTCATGCAAGGTGTTTCCATCTATTTTCGTGGAGGATGTCTTGCGAGCAGACTTCTAAGCGGTTTATGGTTTTACTTATCCTTGTTTGGCAGAGGAATCAGCTTTCTTGTTTCCCAAGTGCCAATGAAATGATTGTGATTCTATGGGGTTGATCACAGCGAAGTCTACTTATCTAGCGGTGTCCTCCGCTAAAGCCTGTTCCGTCCAAGCCTACCAATGGGATCTAGTGTCGAAATTTCAATAGATGTAGAATTGTACTGAAACTTTATGATTATTATGCCTTTCATCAGAGCCGTTTTCAACAATATTTCCACGTTTTAATGAACTTAAACATCTGCACTGGATTCAAGGTTGTCTTATCTTAGATATTTTCTATTCAAATCAACGTGAAGATATTCTTGGGAAAAGTGAACTTATTTTTTCTGTATAGACTATATACAATTTATAGTTTATATAAGTTTTTTCTAAACCTAATTTCGGAATGCAATGTCAATACAATAGTGAATAGATATAACTTGGTTTTACCAAAAAATAAGATCTATGATGAAAGCAGCTTCACAATGATAAACCGACCCCTTAAATTTATACATATTATTACCTACAATTTAGTCATTTATTATGAAATAATACATAGAAAATAATGAACAGAATATACAGAAATCGTATCTGCATGATAATGTTATTTTGAATATGAATTACTCATTATAATAACTGAAATGTTTCATTATTTCCTTTTCTTGCGTTGTCAATAATATTAAGTGTATCATTTTTCCTATACTGATGGTGCAATTGGTTACCTAGTGTAGTATTTTTCAGAACAATGTACATTTTTAACTATTCATTTCGAATGATAATATTAAACCTGATTTAGTTCTAAGCACCATCTATTTCGAGCTTTTCCTGTTTATAATAGTTGTAATCATTCTATCTGAAAATATTCAACTGGAAAAATTTTCTCATAGAAATTTGATTTTTTTAATCACTTACTCGATTTCTACTTATATTTTGTAATCGAAATGGGAGTTTGAATTAACAAGAAATAAATATAAATACAGATTGAGACTATTCTCAATTAGCCCAACTTTCTATAACTTTTTTCTTTTTAGTTTTTCCATAGTTTCGTTAATCAAGAATGTTTTGGCAGAATTCCAGCTCGTCCGTTAGATCCATTCATTTTTTGCGGTAGTCGCAGAATAGTTGGAAACCGTGGGAAGTTTCCCAAACAAGATACAATAAAAAAAGCATTCTACACTGTCATCTTATTTCCATTTAGTTTTGTAAAAACCCACCATAGATCTTGCTACCTGATATGTTATTATCCAGGTAAAGGTGTCCTTACAATAACTACGAACGTGCTCAATTGTTCTAGTTGATTCATAAATCTGCTGGAAGCGAAACGTATGTAGGAGGTTTCATGAAACGTGTTTGTTAGTATTTGAATTGATTCCTTTCTCTTATATAATGTAAGTTAGGTCAAAGAAATTTCCAAATACGAGGATATTTTAAAAAATTAGAAACTTTTTCAGTAATACTATGAACATGGTGTTTATATTTTTGATTTTCTTCATATCTCTTCAAAATTTTTTTCAAATCTGACAGACATTTTCGTTTTTCTACTCATATGAAGGAAAATAAATCGATGTTGAGTGAATATGGAGAGAAATGAATTTGGAGTGAAGATTGAACATTATTTGTCATGTGAAAAAACAAATAACGAATCCGAGAGAAAGTCTCCAAAGTTGTTCCTCAGAAGATGTGGTCGGGCTGCGTGCTTACCAAACAATCTCCTTATTTCCTCTTTATCTAAATTTTTCTGAAGATTCTTGTTACTTATAGGACACTTACCTTATTGCGTAATACTTAGTTTTGAACAGTGTAAATGTTCTTAATATTGATGTTCCTACATCACCACACGTATATTCCAAAAAGTCACACAGAATTTATTAACCGATTAAATATTAAATTGAATATAAAATAAATTGGACTACGGCATAATAACAAGTATTAATATATTTAAATATATTTCTTTGAAACATGCTCTTTCTTATGAGTGCAACAACAAAAGATACACCTGAATACTTCACTTTTTTTTCTATTTGTTAAGGGGCTCAATACCTTTGGGTTAGTTTATCTAATTCGTTAGATCTTCATGTTGTACAGATTTTTATTCTTTTATTGTGATTTCATAATCTAAAGTTCATTTAATAACTAGATTAGTAGAATTTTCCCCTTTCAGCATTAATTTATTTTTATTTAGTGTTATCTACGAATATGGCTATTACGTTTTTTCCTATATCTGGAATATCCACTGGTGAACAAGGAATAGAGAATAGATCCTAAATTAGATCCTTGCTATGTGAAACATATGATGTCAGTATTTCAGGATATTGATTGGGCAACATCTTGTTTAGCTTACGCATAATCTTCATGCTAAACTCTGTCACTGGGTCACATCTAAAAATACTGTCGAATATTTTTATTTCAATTCTTATGCAGATTCTATTAAATTGGTGTTACGATTTACCTTATTGTAGATTGTTTTTGCCAAAAGCCCAACTGAAAATTTGGGATAAGTTTTTGGTTTTCTATCAAAGTATTCATTTTTCAAATAATTTCGATATGAATAGGAGCAGTTGTATTGGTTGAGAATTTGGTTGAAATTTTGGTGAATTGTTGGGATTTACGTTTCACTGGTACTTCTTTTGGAATTACTAACCAATACTCTATTGATCATGGTTGTTAACTCCACTAAAGCTATTGAAATTCATTTTATTGGGTTTGAACCATACTCTGTTTTTTCTTCGTTATCTTTCGCCCATGTTACCATGTCTGATCGAAGGTACTGGTAATATCTGCTTTTTGAGTTTGGAATGGCTATCCGGACGAAGTAGTCTGTTTCTCTACAATTGTGAGTTTTTTTATGGTAAGAGATAAGTGATTCCTATTTAATCTTCATGTTTTCATCTTTTGGTTTTTGTGTTTCATCATTTTTGATAGATTCATCTGCCTGATTCCGTTACCATCATCAACATCTTCTAGGTTTTCTGTTTTCTTTTCCTGTCTAATTTCAATTGAGCTGATACTTATTTATTTTCCAGTCTAATATTTGCATTTACATTTTTTTTATTACTCAATTTAAAAAATTTTCAGTTGATGGGTTTTTCAACTAAGAAAGACATAGCTTCTTATCACTTATTTTAACGATAATTGCTGAATATTTTGAATACAAACCGTAATTGTCCTTGATTTCTATAAAATTTTACGATTCTTTTCTGAATAAAAAGAAATCTAGTGAGTCCGATATTTTATTTTGTTCATTTCTAAATACAAATAAAAACAATTTGAATTGGTTGAAAAACAATTGTAAAGTATGATCTTCATATTTTACAGTCTAAATACAACAAAAAAATAAAAATGAAGGGATAGGAACATTTTTAATAATTTTAAATTTTTTGGATATTATGAAAAAAACTAACAAATAAAATCCAATTAATTAGAATATTGAAGTAACGTCATTACCTAGTAAACGATGTTTATGTCTACTATATTATTATTCTATTCATTTTCAATTTTCTCAAACTCTTATTCCTGATCAAAGTAATATTGATTTCTCATCAATACCATTCTCGAGCTGTTCTTTTTATATTATAATTGAATAGGGAAAATTTCCGTAACTACAAAAAATTAAAAAACGATCATTGAATAGAATTGGATGTGCAACGATTCTTCTTGAATGTAGAATCCTTAAATAAACTGAAGCTCTTTTTAAACATTGATCCTTCAAAGTTTCCTTTATATTTCTAAAAGTTCGCTAAATGTTTTATTTGAAGTCAACAATACGCCAATTTCTTCAATAATACCGAAAATTTGTTGAAAAGGATCAATTATTCACTAGACAAATTTTAATAAAACAGCATGAAGGGTTTTTGTTTACTTACGAATCAATCGAGTTCTCTCTTCATTTCATCCTGTGTTGCGCAAGTTTCTTATATTAATGATATGAGGTCATATCTCCAATTGATAACATAACTACAATTTTTTCAACTCAATTCATTTTTACGATTAAGACAAAAAAGAAAATTTCACAATTTCATGGACAAAAAAACTAACAAGAAGTAGACTAATTACAAATGATTGCAAATCATAAAGAAATTATTTTATGAATGAAAACAGCAACGGGTATTAAATATATTATAATCGAAAGATGTATCGCGAAAATTTAAAATTAGATTGTACCAAAAAACGGCAAAATAATTAAGATTTACGATGGAATTAAATATTATTAAAGAATGTGTAGTGCAAACGATGATGATGATAGATGATAGAAGAGGACGACCAAGAAAAAAAGGATTTAGAAAAGGTTAGAAAAGATTTGAGAATAATGGAAGTGAAGGAATGTCAAAATGGGGTCAACAATGGGAAAAATGGATAGAAATAGCGAATGATCTCGAAGCCGAGGGCCAAAGGGGCATATAGGTAATTGAATTTTTGTCAGATCTGAGTTGAGACTTGTAAATATAGACTATAGTCGAACTTCTTCATGGGTATCTATGAATTTGGAAGCCAATGTGTTCGCCGGGTCATTTGTTGTATTTACTAGGTCTGCCTATTTACGCTAGGTGAAGATTTTGGAATAGGAATTTTATATAAAATGTGAACTGAGTGAATAAAACAAGGTGAGTTCATAGTGAACAAATCCTGATAGTGAAAACTAAACCAAACGGTGTACTTAAATGAATTAGTAAGTTAAGTATTGGTGAATAGCTTAGTTGTGTTAGTGAATAGTTCAGTGTGTAAGTGTGTAATTAAATAAATAGAGAAGTAAGTAAAGTCTCTTATGTTCAATATTAGATATTAACATACAAACAATGATGTTAGTATTACATCATTTTTCATACATTTTTTGTTTTCATACATTAGAGGCGAAACCACAAATAATTTTCCTATAAACACCTTTTATCCATTTATTTTTATGCTTAGAAATATATTGTGATTCTTTTGTGAAATAAATGTGGTGATTAAATTTATAAAATTGTGTTCTATCAATAATATAACGCAATAATTCAGCTGTATTAGACGAGTCAATTATTTACCATGATTTCAAGAGGAAAAGTGTTTTTTTTTCTGCTAATTTTAACTAAGCAGTGATATAATCCTGTCTGCAAAGATTGAGCAAAAACGTATAAAAGCAATTAAAACTTTTTCAAGCCGTTTCATGCATACAAACGATTCTTACAAGTTTATTTGTATGTCCCTAGCGTATTATTATGAAAATTCAACTTTTATCTCTTGCGAAAACTGCTTTCAAATGACTGAAATCTTGATAGATATGAATGAGTTTGTGGAAATCTTTTTCCGTTGAAAATAGCTACGTGACAAATAAGTCAATTTGTGTTAAAAAATATTGCTGATGTTTGTCAACGTTGTTAAATTGATCATCCAAAAACAGACATCGGATATCTCAGAATTACGAGAATGGGAAAAAATAAGAAAAATATTGAACATGATTCACTGTCTCAATAAAGTTACATATATTATGTAGTCTACTAGTTTTTAATTTTTTTTACAGTGTGTTCTGAAAAACCGATTCTTACACTCATTATAAATGGTGTATAAATTTGGAAAGTCAAATTTTCTGAAGACTAGAGTACATTTTTTGTGGAAATTAATAAATAGAGTCATCAAGAAAAGCTGTTTACAATAAACGTTATCCACCAAATTTCGAAATAAGTTAAGCATTAAAATTTCCAATATTTATTGTAATATAAAACATAAATACAGTCAGCTTATGACTACTGGCATAACATTAATTAGTGATATTTGAATAAGTTAAAAACCTCACAGTAGAGGTTAGGCGATGCGCATTTTCAATATGTTTTCGGAATTATCAAAAAGCTACTTATCTTCACCATCATTTGGAATACATACTTGATGAACCATTTGTTTTACCCAAACATGAATCTTCTGTGTAGAATGAGCAGGGCGGCCATAATGCTGGAATGGGTATTTAAAGGATGTTCCTAGCTCGTAAGACACGGCACGCCCAACATTCACTTTTTTGAAATACTACCTTCCTGCTTTAATTACAAAATGAAGATTGACTTAGCTTTAATATCAACAGTTTTACAAAGACAAAACACCTTTAATAATTTTTTTGTAAATAATTACGTTACTCATTACGCTGTAATTACACAATGACTTCTTAAAACATTTTGGCATCTGCATCTATTCAAATTAAAGCAACTAAAACAAAATCTTCATTAGTTTCATCATAAGCTTTTCTGTTATCCTATAATGGGTGTTTCATGTTGTAATATGGATTCTTTGCCTTTTTCGTCAAATTGTATGGATACCACGTGTTTTCTATGACTTTGACACAAATATCAGTCTTTGATTTTAGGAATTAACATAAAAAATTTCAAATTCGAGTTGTCCGGTTAACCTTGTGTTTGGTCAAATGTTGATCCTGAATAAGTGACATCAATAACTTATTGTTGTATTCGCCACATAAAAGGCATAAAAGTCAGAAAATAGTGTTTAACAAAGGCTGGACTCATTCTTACTTATCTCATAAGATAATGCCAATAATACTGGATGATAATGCATAACTCTATAACAAGTACAATTTAAAGAGCCTGATAAAGGCACTATTTCATTCCAAAGATAAAATTTGAATGTTATCGATGGAGATGAATGAATATTTAGGAATTCTCCACAACTCGCTGAATTCCATTTTATAGCTTATCAAATGTTTTTATATAAAAGCATTATCAACGACTTAATTAGATATCTAGAACTCAAGATTATAGTTTACCGAGCTTCAAATTATCAATTAAACTCTGTTGGTTTCTATTCTCAATACGTAAGTGATATTATAGCTCCCAATTGTTCCGCTGACACAGAAATTTCTCGGGGTTTGAAAATAAAAATAAAACACAAGCTTCGTTACTATGACATTTATAGTTATTCTAGATGATTCTCAAAGTTCATTTCCTCTAGCTGAATTGCGAAATTTCCAAGGGAAACCAAAGCTCAAGAAATTTACTACAGTATGATTCTATTCGAAATTTCCGAATAAGATCCTTATACAGTGAAATCGATTTCAAACCTTGTAGAAGCATAATATGTCAAAGAGCAAGTATTTAATTAATTACTAATAAGTTATTATAATAAACGAATCACTGAATATATGCAACATTGTAAATTCTTCACCTTCTCATATATTGTCTTATATGTCGATAATCATCTCGCGATACGATTTCGATTAGAATTTTGAAATATTTGAACTCGGAAAATTCTTGTCAATCTTAAAACACTTATCGAAATAGATGTATGGTTTTTTCATAATACTCTACTCAATGGAGTCACAATAATTAATTCAAATTACTAGTATAATTTCCACGTGAAAATGAATCTTATTCATATACTTTAAAAACAAAGTTTAAAGAACTCCTTTAAGATGTTATATGATGCTATAATTTTTATTATTTATGACACTACGATAAGTATATAAAAATTTTGTTGCCGAAGGGGTCGATCGATTAGGATAAATCAACCCATATTCTCGTCTCGTAGTTTTTTTTTTGAGTTTCATACATTATTATTGATAGTTTATCTACATTTTTTGTAGCAGTATAACCAAATTTAATATAAAAATAATATGGTTATGATCAATGTAAACTAAGATTTTTTTCAACGTCAGTTTCGAACCCAATCATGTTAGAGTTCTTAGTAACGTGATAATCATTAAACAATAGAACTAATACTATAAATTTCATGCTTCTTCTGCTTTCTTCCATAATAAATCTATTGCTTCACCCTTCTTCGATATCTCTTCTCATCCTCACTTTTCATTTCGACTACTACTCCGTCTGTCATTCAAATTATATGTTGGTTCCATTGTTTTTTACGCTGCTGTACCCATTCATTGATATTATCTATGCCACACGATCGTCTGTGTTCTGAGAGTTGTTTCGTTTCTGATGATTCTGGCCTAGTTTCTAATGTATTATAGGTCCAAATGTTGCTTTGTAAATTAAGCCTTTGTCTTTTATCTTACACCATACGACGTTTTAAAGACATCCAGCGACATCATTTGCTCTGGCTACTTGTTCTGCCCTTCTACGTCTTTGCTCTATTATTTGTCCTTCAAATTCTAATTTTCATTTAATGGGCTCTTTTGGTATTGTTATGCAGGGGCTGCTCTCAATCGAGATTATGTCGTAGTAGTATTATGTCGTAGAATAGCTACTGCATCTACGTAGGATCCTCCTGATCTCAATCCTCAGTGCTCGTCTCCTAGTATTGCGAACGAGTTAATTTTATTATTAATAATTTTTTCGACGAGATTTATGGTTGTATCCAGCAGATTTAATCCCCTGTAGTTAGCCGATTCTTTTCTATCTCTTTTGTCCACCATGAGTATAATTGTATTCGTTTCTCATATTAGTACTTGTTTGAGATGTTGTCCACCATACTTCATTAGTTCAATATGGAGCCTATCCTGTCCGGAATATTTTCTATTTTATAAGGTCATCAGGTATTGATTGGTAACCTCTACGTCCTTATATGTGATATGTAGATTTTCTCGTTATTACCTTTTCTTTTGAATAATTCTGTTACGTAGTCTATCAATTTATCCTCGAATATTTGACTTGATTCGCCTAGTTCATATATTGATTTTTCGTAATAAGAAAACTTAGGGCATGTTCTTCATTAAACATTTTGCAAATATGTCTCCATAAAATATTCTTCACGAACCGATTCAGTTATCTTTCCCTCTTTCCCAAGCTGAGTGATCTTATTTTGAATTTTTTTTCTCAATTATCAAACCAGTAGAATTTCCATTTATTCTACTTCTATTTGATGTCGCAATCCCAATTTTCACTGTCAATATTTTTTTTAGCTTTGAATCTACTTTCTTATCTTTGCTCTTTATTTGCATTATTTCCCTCTTATTTTTCGAAAATTCTTTTGGTTTATTTATTTTCCTTCACACTTCCATGTTGTCTATTCATTCTCTCATCTTATCAATCATAATAAATGTATTATCTATTGTCTACCTTAACTAAATATTTTTTTGGTAAATGAATGAGCTTTTGTTCAACCCGTATCAATTGGAAAATTCAGCTGAAATTCAGATGTTATGCAATTATTCGTGGTTTTAAAAGCTATAGAAAGTGAACAAATAATTGGATTTCATCTGCGTGAAATATAAATTAGAAAAAAAAAGAGTAAAAAGAATTTGAGAAGTATACAACGTTTGAATAATTAACATGTCTGGTATCTCCTACCAAAATGGTGTACTTCCAAAAAACCTATGTTTCGAAATAATTTAACGTCAAGAACATCATTAATATTATCATTTTATGCTTTGTGTGCCTCGAATTTTTAAAGAAATAAGAATAGGCTGAAATATTTAATCATGAGAAACTTTGCAAGGTGATTTTTTTTCTCGAAGTAACACTTTTATGATGAGTGGTTTTTTAAATAGAAACTCGGGGAGACATTAATCTTGCTCGTGCTTTTCACAACCACGCAATTGTTTTGTATTATTTTCCCATCACTGGGTTAATTTCCAATTTATATATCACGGTAAGGAGTAACAACTTGAATTTGAATATATTTTTTTCTTGATTTACAAGCACGAAAATGCAAATTTCAATAGTACAAAGTTTAAGTTCTTATACTTAACATAACAATCGAAAGTTTCGACTCCCGCATAAGTAATATTTGATGTAAACATGAAAAAGAAACTTCAGAAACTTTGTTTCTTATTACGAGTTCGCCAAATGACCCACAAAAGCATATTTCTTCCCAAACTACTCTCCAATACTTAAAAATGTCATAAAACGTAAATTTCATTTTGATTTTCTGAATTGGTCCTACAGATTCTACAAATAGAATTAGAAATTATAATTTACGCTGCAGTTTGGAAACTTTAATGCATTTTAACCAAGTGTATATGAAGTAAGCCCCAAGGAATACTTGCAATCGCAGGAGCGCCCCAATTTATGATTCTTATTACTTTTTATTTTCTTCACGATATACGGGGAGATATAATCTGTAACGTCACGAATATAACTGATTAAGATTATCATTAAGTTATGTACAAAATTCATAAAACGTACAATGATCATGTAGAAATACATCAAACTGTTCATTTTATTCCACGTCTTTTGACATGAGTCAAACAAATAAACTGTCATATGTGGAGTCTAATGTCATGTCTAATTCGATCTATTAAGTCTTTTAAGTTCTCCGGTTACATAAGTTTATTTTAGAAAAACATCGAGAAGGTTATGATCAGATGAACTAGGTGGCCAGGTTTTCCTATTAGTTGCATTAGAAAATAGCGCAATTAGGTCCGGAAACACCGCCAAATAAAGATATACCAGCAGAATTTTACCGAAAGAAATAAGTACCCATTAATCTTTCCCCGACTATTCCTTCCCAGACATTAATTTTTTAAGACGCTGGGTGTGTTTTGTCCAGTAGCGATAATTGTACCAATTTAATAAATTTCTTAAAGAAAACTGCTTCGCTTGAAAATATTTCAATATTTGGATTTGGATTTTCATCACAATGAATATTTCACACGTCTGTGGATCATCCCCCAATATTTTGTGAAGTTGAACCTCGGGAGATCTCAATAGTCTCAGAGTAACAAATTCATCAAGTTGAACTGTTTTAATTGGAATTTCTAAGAAAATTGACGAACTGATGAGGAATGGAATTACTATTGGCAAGATAAGATTCCTGAAAATTTTATGATAGGTACTTCATATCAAATTTACAACAAATTCATATTTGAAACGTATATTTCAATTAAATAATGCTTACAATTTAAAATTCAGTGACAAAAGTTGTTCACTTTGAACTTACGATTTCAAATTCAAGGAAATTAGATTAACAGTCCCTTAACTGCATCACTGATTTTCAGGTGCTTTTTCTCTGGTTCCAGTCTCATGTTCGAGATATTTTCTGCGAGTGTATGATCCTGAAAGTCTAAGTTCTACTTTTCTGTGCCTCTTCCGACAATATTCCAACTGGGAGAATCAACTTCTGGACTATTTCAGCACCAAACAACAATAGTTTATGCACCGTAGATTACATGTAGTACGAATATTTGTCAATGATCATCTCTGCTGTTTCTTTTGAGAAGAGCTGAATTTTTCTGGATCTGGTGAAAATATACTCCTTTTCATCCACTCGCTTCTGATTTACTCTATCTTTTTTGTATTGAAATGAATCTTGGTTAGAGTTGTCAGCATTAAAGAAATGTTTTCCTCGTCAAGTTCAGGATGACTTTGTCGAAGAAATACGTCAAAGTAGGTATCACTCTACATGCTCTTAGATATAGGCACATAATTTTTGTTCCATTCTTCACTTTAACACGTCTAGTTTGAAAAGTGGCCTTCCATATATAAGAGGATGCTGAAGCTTTTTTTGTAATCATAGCTGTCGACAATTCTTATTTATAATTCGTAACTTTAACGTTGTAGAGCTTTTTTTGCGAAGTTTGACTGATGAGTGGCTTAGTTAATCATTGTAGAGCGGGGAAATTCTGATAATTTATCTCTACCTTTTTGTATATCACTTATTTGGAGTAGTGTGTAATTTGGTCAAACTTCTATTGTTCTGATAGTGGGTCAAAGTTATTGGCAATACCCTTGAAACAGGGAAAAAACGTACTGTTCTCAGATACTATAACTTATATAGTATGTGAATCACAGAGTAGTTATTTCTGGACGTCAAGATTTTGGAGCATCTTTGACGATTAAATTTTGCAGCATCCTGTTCATTGTACTTCTATTATTTCGAGATCTTTTAAAATTTCGTTACGTGAAGCACATGTTATTCAATGACTCCCAAGTCTGTTGCAATAATTTACTATTATTAAAATTCATTTCGCTTTTCTCTCAGTTATAAGGGCTATAATAATAAAATTGGTATGGGTAATTGTAAGACTGATATTAACAAACAGTTATTTCATTAAAATAATTCAAAAATTGATTTGAGTTGATGTTCTTTCTGAGTAGCTCCACGTTTTAATTCCTTTGATTATACGGAATCAAATTTATTCATTGATTCTTACAATGCATTCTTTTAATTTGAGAAGTTTAATCCCATTACAACGGGAAAAGTATATGGAATAAATTTACTCAAGGAACTTTTCATAACATTTTCATTCGAAGAAACAGTTTTTGATATTGGATCATGAATGGCACATTCTATACTCGTATATTTTATTATGTACACCATTTACAACTCCCTACAAGGTACGTACGCCGTCTACAGACCATTTCAAGCTCTAGCATCGAAATGATTGTCTCATTTTCGTCTATTCAAAGATCGTGTCGTACATAGCAAGGATCGATCCCACCGTCCACAGATAATATCTCATAAAAACTCAAATTGTTTTCAGTTTTCACCTCTCCGAACTACAAGAGATATAGTTTATCTCTTTGACCAGAAAGGATACGGCCTTAGAGGCGTTCATGCATTTCCCATGGATGGTAGCTTCGCACCATTACCCGCTCGAGTGGGGTTAAACAAACCTGTCTCACAACGTTCTAAGCACAGATTTTTCTGAAAATGATTGTTGTATGTATTTTAGATATTAGAATATATTTTTAGAATGTATTATTAGTTGCCACTGGTTGGATAGGGCAGTATGGTAAAATTTTAAAGCTTAGTTTGACAAAGTAGCTCAATTAAAACTTTCAACGCCGATAATTGGGCGTGTTTATTAGAATTTAGTTCACTTCCTCACAAAAACACTAAACAAAACTAAATTACAGTTACTGTACTGACTGAAACTCCTAGAGTATTATATAAAATACTACAAACTACATACTACCAAATTAAATCTTTCTGACAATGAAACCAACCCTGTAAGATTACAGTTAATTAATATATAGGTAGGTAATCCCAATAGCGGATAAGGATCTCATCCGACTTTTACTCATTCGACCCAAACAATGAAATACGAATAATCCTTCGTGATACTCGAAGTAGATATTTTTTATTTGATGCGAAAGGATATTGGAAAAGGTTTCGTTTTATTAAATATTCATTTTCTTATATAAGAAAGGGTTGAGAGGATGTTAAGAGATGATAGATTTTTCGTATTCATAGACAATAGTGTTTATAATGAAAGTGCCGTGATCTGATAAGTAAAATATAACGAAGCAACTATTGCATTATGAAGAAATGTGCTTCACTTATTTTTATGTAGATAACATGACGGGCAAATGTTTTTTCGAACTTCCCAAAAAGTAATACCGTCGAAATTGTAATTTAAATTACTTATTTTGATATTTTGAAATATTATATGGAATAATGTAATGATTAGAAAACTACATTATAACTATTAGTTTATTGGTAAAATATTTGAAATATGCGAATAGACATAATTTAATTATATTATTCATATGCGATGGAACACATACATTTAGAAACTTTTTGAATCCATCCATTACACTTTGCAAACAACATTTCAAACCATAGTTTTTAATTCGAGTATGGCAACTTTATAATTATGAAATAAATTACTATAATATGAAAGACAAGCAGGAAATAAATAAAAAAAAAGGAAAAGTGGGTAAATTATTAAATGCAATGGAAAAATTATTAGGTTGGAATACAGAACAGCAGGTAAAAATTATGGATGCAGAACAAGAAAAGCATGCATAGAAAATACAATAGAAGTTGCTGTGATAAAAGGAATAAAGAACAGGGTGGAATAAAAGAACAAACGGAAGAAAGAAAGGCGTGGAGGAAAAATTATATGACTTGACAACTACATACCGCACGATAAGCTAGCTCAGGATCAAATAAAAAATGAAAAAAAACTGTGAAGTTTCACACCCACAATAGAACCATTTCCTCGATCAATAATATACAGTATGGCTACAAATTTTCTGTTAACTTGAAGAAAAATATGATCAATTATGACATTTATATCGCTTTTGTGATACTATACGTCAAAAAAAATAATATTGTATGATTAAAAAAGTTCAATTCAAATATACAAACAAGATCAATCGAGCCTGAACACATCCCAAGCAATATCATTTCCTATCCCTCGATCTCTAATGAATACTCGTTCACAGCTTGTAGTTAAGTTCCAATTGGGAGGAATATCATTACAAGAAGAATTTTCGAATATTTATTAACGAATATAACTTACGGAAATTGTTTAAAAGTTTTTATTTCACCAGAAAGCTTCCAGACTACATAGACGGAAGCTTAGAACGCACTGAAGGATAAAACTGATCTTACTAGTTGGATAAAAAATAGTATAACAAATTTCTTAACACTTAAATTGCTACTACGTCTCCTGCATTACTTTCATGGTATATTTGGAGGAGTGATGCTCAAGCAAAGTGCAGTTTAATAGCTCACGTAAGTATTTTCTCAATAATTCGACAACTTTCCGTATTTCTTTGGAGGTTTCGGACAGTTTCCAAGAAGTATCAGATCGATTTGAAAATTTATTGATCAATTAATATATGGCGATGTCATCTTGAAATAATCAACTTAAATAAAAAGATGGTCTGAAACTTCTGAAAATCAGCATTTGGCTATGGGGATCATCCTTGTACATTTCTCGATGTAGGGTTATCCTGTGTTTCGGTATCACAAATTTTAGGAGATTCAGATGTGTTGAGTGCTTTTTTTATATAAATTATGAATTATTTCGCTTTCGGAAAAACAAACCTTCATAATAAAATTAACAACTGATGACAATCGGAAGCATTAAGAAATTAGAGGTTAATAGATAAATGTTAACAGTTCAATATTCTTTTTGTTATTTTTTCGTTAATTCATATATTTTTTCAAAAATGCATTCATTCAAACTTTAATTATTCTTGAACTCAACTCATCAGTCAAACATTTTCCGAGTCTAAACGAAATCATATCATTAAAAATTCAAGATCCCTGAATAGAGAATGAGAAAGAAGTATAACAGGAAATTAATTTCTATTCAAAATGGTCAAAACACAAGTCAAGAAAACTCGTTCTTTCTAACGTTTTAAGCCTAAAAGCCCTAAATTTCATCCTACTCCAACATCCTTTTGTTGATTCTTGTCTTCATCTTCGTATTGGTTGTCATAATATTTTCAGGTAGACAAATTCATGCGGTATGTACACATGCACACCTGGTTCGTTCCACTTCAATAGCTGTCACTATCGCTTTTTCCATTGTCACATATGTCCTTTGACTTTTGACTTAGAAAGTTGATAGGAAGTTTCCATGAAGTTATTGTCCACGTTTCCGATTTCAATACCTTTGTAAAGATAGGGATCATTGGTATTTTATGAAGAAACAACATGATTTCTATATTTATAGTGCTTACTGCGTAAACGTACCTTTTTGGAAATCAATATTTTTCCCATTTCTTCATGGACGTTGTGGTAATATTTACGAGTAAGCCCAGATAGAATTGACTAATGATCCAACTCTCTACACAACTAATAGTTTCGATCGTTATACACAATTCATTAGAGAAGAGGAGAATATTGAAAAATCGTTATCCTTTCTTGGCACTAGATTTATTGGAAACGAAGATAATAAAATTTTAATTAACTGGTATAGAAAACTAATAAGTTCTGGAAGATATATATTATCATTCATATCACCCAAGTGACACTTTGATTAATTTGATCAAACAGATGAATAGAGTCCTTAAAATATCTGATCCTATATTTTATGAAAGAACCTTAAAATACCTTACAAACTTTTTTATAAAAAGTTCCATATCTTTTTAATGAATTATGTATAAAAGATCTGACACTGACTTTGCCATCGTACCGATATCTATTTATGTCTCACCTATATATGCACCTCACAATATATAAAATCAGTTACTCCTAAGATTTCTAGAATCTTTGAACAACAACCAATAAATCGCCTTGCATAGTAAATGAAATTCCTTGTTTAAATTGTGACAAATAGTGAAGTGGTCAGTTGGATAATCTCCCACAAAAGCGATAGTAAAATATATCCTGATAGGTGTTCATTAGCGATTATGAAGGGCATACTATAAATTATCAATTTGTAGGTTTTGACAACTGTAAAAATCGTTTGTTCTTACTGCATTAATATATGCCTATTTTTTATTTTTGAAAAAACAAATTTTGTAGAAGAAACTCAACGCCATCGGCAACCAATAGGATTGTTTCCAGTAAGAATGAATCGGATGGCTTTGAGTTACTTTTCTACAAAAATAATAAAAGATTAATAAATTTTTTGGAAAATAAAATCGACAAAATGAGGCGTTTAATCACGTGACAATAAATACCAATCAGAAAAGCGTGACGTCACACCTCGTGAAACGCTATGTTGTAGCTGTCATCTTCGTATAAAGTTACCAGGTTATTTCGAGTTTTCAAGCAATTATTGTTAAATTAATAAAGTTCGTTTTTAGTTTAATCTTGAAAGACAGGTATAATTTGCCATGGAATCAGGATTTAACAAAGCAAACTGCAGTAATTTGCCCCAAATTAACGTCGTTATGCTATACAAATTTTTTGCAATGAACACCTACTTTTGTTCATTGGAAGTCCGCAGTGTGAAAACTTATATGTAAGTATTTTGTGAAGAAGAGTCCAATGTACCCACTGTGGGATGAGAATACTTAAGTGATTTTGAGGTTAACGAATACAAAGTTTCAATAACTTTAACATGATTATGTCATAACGTTTTATATGTTATGTGTGGTATATTGTGGTAGATTTTGCAAAATTCATTCTTCTCACTATACAATTATAAATAGATACAAGTTTTGTTTGATACATCAAAGTGATCTTAACAGAAATAATTTGTGGAATTAGTTGATAAAGTAAGAGCATATTGTCTCTTTGCCATTTTTAACCACTTTCTTCGTATTTCTTTATTGTTTGGAACGTATACGAATAATTTGTCTGGCGTTTTTATCGTTATACTTCCACATTGGGGCACTATACAGCATTTATAATACGAGGAATTCATTATTTATCAAAAAACACAATTGACTGTCCTTAACAAACACAGATGATTCGCGAGGTGTGACGTCATTCAAGACGCCATGACATCTTGGCCTTTTTTGCGGTTAATTTCAAGTTCATTTCTAAAAATTCAAAATACTAACGTGAAAAATCTATTTTTCTTAAAATAATATATTTTTGTGTTGAAATAGATGCTAAGCTATAGTCTTAAACTAATTTAACTAACCTTACCTAACCTATTAAATTCAACTTAACTAATAACGACCTAATTTAATGTCATTCAAAATCGAATCAATAAATGTGTCATCTCCATTCATAACGACGTAGCCTATAAAGAATTTAATGTCTCTCATAATATAACCAATGGAAATTAATAACGATTTTTATAGTAACTAGGATAAATTCAAATCAATATTTGTAGTAAGCGTCAATTTGAATATTGAATTTTGAAGTAGATTAATGTAATGTTTTTCAAAATATATAATCGAATTTAATACTCCGCAATTCTTAGCTAATTGATTTAAGCAGATGTGTGTGTATGTGTGTATATTGAAAAAATAAAAATTAATACATGCTTATGGTATAAACGCCGATTATATATACTCAGTTGGTGCTTCTAATTACAGAAAAAGGTCTAAACTTAATCCAGCCATTAGTCATTCGCAATAGAACAAAAAGATTAAAGAAATAATTTTTTTGACGCCTATATACACATAAAAATATGTTGTGTATCCTTTTTTTTAATTATTGCACATTATTTCGCGAATTGTTTGGAAATTTGGGTACTCTATTAACCTTTTCACTTTTCTATTCTATTTTAATAAGTAAAAATTCAATATATTATCAACTTCTAGCCATATCAAGGAAACTCATTATAAATAATGGATAATGCACCTTACCATAATATATTTTTAGTAAAGCAGCTTTCTAATTATTTAACGAAACATGGAATTTTTATTTGGTTGAAAGTAGAAACTCTACAAAATTCCAACTGCTAAAAATTGCTAAATTTGAAAAGGAAAAATGTTTGTCATATCGAGAAAATAGAAGACTGGTTCATTCAAGAATAACTCCATAAGCAATAATCCCATTTTTGTACTAATCACGATATCTCCTGAACCATATGAAGGAGTTGCGGGGGAGTTGAATTAAAAAAACTCACGTTTTTATTTTATAGCTCTTATAGATTCAAGACTTGGTTAAGATATTCGTTTTGATGTAATAAACTTCCCCAGAAACAAATTTTACGAAATAACATTAACACAACGCGAGGGCGTTAAGAATAAAAGAAATTTCTTACTTTAAATCTGTAGCTGCTATAAAATTGAAACTTGGTTAGGTACAAATATTATTTTCAGGACTAAAAACAAATTCCATCAAATTTCGCTTGCCAGGCAATTACAAATAATCTCAACATAATTATGAAGCTAAATATATGAAAATTGTATTTACTATTTTTTAAAGTTATTACAATAAAATCATATTGAAGCAAAAAAAAATCTAGTTTCACTGTAATATCTCATATTCAATTATAAATGAATCATGAGTATAATTGGTTGATAGAAAATCAAAATAACTTAACTTATTTATAACTTTATATATTTATATTATAACTTATTTATTTGTTAAGTTATATGCAACAATACATTGGTCCATGCGGAATCCCTGATTAAGAAAATAAATTGAGAAGTATTGAAAAGATTTGAGCCAATGGTATTAATGCTGGCGTCCATGGTATAAGCCTACAGAGGATCCCGCCACGTTAAACAAAGGGGACACATCCTATCGCATCTCATGGGTGATGCGGAAAACTGTGTTATTCTTTTTTTGTGAAATCATTAATTTATAAGATCCTAATTTATCATCCGCGTGCGAGAATTTGGTAAAATCCGTTTATATTCTACTTATATCAAAATTTAATAGCTCTATCTATATTTTACGCCACGCGTAACGGACGAGGGACAGCTAGTACTAAATATAAATGATCAAAACTGGAATTCGGAAAGAGATTTATCTAAAAACTATATTTTTTGTTATAGTTGTATATCAGGAACCGTTGCTATGAAATTATTCAATCTTCTGCAAATAATATTATCAATAGAGAACAGTAAATATTTTTTGGAAACTTTAATTTGTTGTAGTTTGGAAGAGATTCTACTTTATGAGTAGAATATAACGAATGCGGCGTTTTAAAATATCCTAGACATGCACGATAGGATTCATATCTGGACTTCTTGATGGCCAGTCCAGGCTATTCCTACTTCATTTAGGTTATTCAGAACATCTGCCGCAACGTGCTGTCTAGCATTATCATGCATTAAACGGGAATTATCACTAATAAATGGCCCAAAAAGAACGAATGATTTTCAAGAATGTCATATATGTAACTTCCTGTGTTAAGGAGGGATCTAGGAAGAGACACTAATTTTATGCGGGCATCAAAACAAATTCCTCCCCAAAACATGATAGACCCTTCTTGGAACGGCAACCAGGGAATAATACAAGACTGCGCCGCAAAATCTTTCTCCTCGCCGTCTTCGAATTTGATTACGTCCATCTGGACCACTTAGACTGATTCTTGTCTCATCAGTAAATAAAACTTGGCACCAATTTTTTAAATTCCAATCTTAATGCTGCCTTGCAAATCTTAGTCTAGCAACACGATACTGCCTAGTTAGGAAAGGTGCCTGAAGAGCTCTTCTGCTGTGGAGACCAGCATTCTGAAGGTGTCGTCTTATTGATCTATCAGAGATATTTACATTTCGAGATTCTCGTAAAAGGTTGTTGAGCTGGACACTTGTCTTTGACCGATTTCTTAATGAATTTAATTGCAAAAAACGGTCATCTCGAGGAGTTACAACTGAAGGACGTCCTTGTTCAGGCCTCCTAGAATGTGAAGCGGTCTCTCGAAATATTTGCAACAATCTGCCAATGGTTGTGTGGTGTACGCAGATTTGCCACTACACGATAACTTTTTCCCTCCCTACCAACTCGGCTATTCTTTCAGTTTCGCGCTCACTTAACTGCCTAACTCTATTCATATTTTGTTTAACTAGTCTTGACTTTAACACACCTTGATTTACTTAAATTACTGCTGTCCACAAGTTGGTACAACAATAGAATAAAGAAACAATTTGCTGATAAGAAATTTTGCTACATTTAATCGATAACATTTAAGACACTCTAACTTTTTGTGATAGAAAAAAAGATTAACATTTTAGGTTTTGATATTGAAATAAAGGGTGGTGCGTTATGTATGGCTACGAGTTAATATAAGTCACATGTCGAATAAGACTTAAAATCTATAAGATACTTATATACTTATAACAGTTATTCTGTCTCGTATTTATATAAATTCAGTTCATGGATCATACGCACGAAGGGCAGTTCTATAATTAGTCAAACATATTAGTTACATTAAAGTCGTTAGCTCATTTGAGGGTTGACAATCCATTATTCATATGTCTATATTACGGGGTCAGGTTTGATATGCATTGTGCGGTGAAAGGGTCACTATACACTATACAATATATATAACATAAAGGGTGAACTGCTGTTTGGTATTAAATTGTTAAACCAACATCTCCGTGTATGACAGCAAGTTATCAAGTTAATTAAGTTTTTAGTTTGTTGTTCTTGCGTATAGTTGAGGTAATTAATAGTTCTAGTAGATTCTGGAATTAAACGGAAACAAAGGTATGTATATTTGGCTTTAGTACTTCATTTACAGTTTTGGGTTATAGTTCTACAATGTTAATCGAAAGAGAATTAATATAACTTTAAATGAAAGCATAACAATATTGAATTTAATTTATAAGTATATATGCATTATTTTAAATGAAATAAAAGATACTGTAAGGTAAACTCAACAAGAAATTGGATGATTAATTGGTAAGTTCCATCAAGTTGTTACTTATGTGTCTGATGTATATCCACAGAACATGGACATATGAAAAGCTATAAATAAAAAACTCATGAAAGAAGGATCATAAGTGTTTTAAGGAAGTTTGACGGGATGGATTAGACCTTGAAACTTTTTTTGTCAGAGTAGAAATATTAGGCAAACTTTATTTCATGAAAATTATTCTACCATATTACTGAGAAATGTTATTATGTGATAAAAGGCAGAAAGAAATTATTCACATTGTATGAATTTTAGTTAGAGAAATATTTAATTACAATTCAATGTTTTTCTTCTTTTTTTTTACTATTTCTATCGGTGGGGTGAATTTTTAAGCACTATCTTTTCCTTACTTATTTTATTTAAGCACCAACACTAGAACTAACTAATTTCTACAATAATTAATTAGTTACTTTTCTATTTCGTTCCTTTCACTATGACTATTTATTATAAACTAACTTCGCTAAACAAAATCCTTTACATACCCAAAACGAATTTCTCAAAGATTCTAGAAAATAAACTGACAAACGAATATCTGCTATGATAAAATAATCATCAAAGCGTCGTAAATGCGTCAAACTTTAGAATTCCATTACAACCGGACAGGACTGGCTTCACGGCACAAGTCTTGAACTTGTTCGTAACAATAAAATCTTCATAATATTTTAGCTTTGAATAAAAAGCGTCCTTAAATGGAGAACAACTCTTTTTCGTTTACCCTGTAATTTAAAAAACTGATACATAAATTGAGGCCTTCTTATTATATAGTTATTATCCATATTTCTTCATCCTTGATTATTGTCGCTATTGAAAAGGAAAGTCTCTTAATGATCAAAACTTGTTGAATAGAGATACAACCTCGGATGTTTACTCGAGTGGTATAATGAACGCAAGATAAATGAAACTCAAGGAAATGTATGCTTATTTATTGAAAATAAAACGCTCTAGTTACAAGACTATTCCTCATAAGTACGAAGCTAATATATGGGACAAAAATTTGGTAGTGAGTATAAGACGTTAAATTAATGGTGTTACATGAAAAAAAACTAATACAAAATACGCTTTTGAGTTATAGGCATTTGAAGTTGCGAACTCAGAACTTATTTAAGTGTGTTTTCTGAATCATATATTATGAATTTTCAATGAATGTTTACGTATGTCCATGTAGTGTATTTATACACAGATAAAATTCTGTGGACTATTATCATAAATTGTGATTATTTATTGAAAATACTTACAAGAGGTATTAAAATATAATCAAACATTGAACTGCATACTGTCAAACATCGTGTACTTGAGGAAAAATTGAAATGTAGAGAGAAAATTTTAGTTGGTTGGCCTACAACTCTTCAAATAAAAACAAAAAAATAAATTTTCAGTGTGAGCGTCTTGCACTTCCGGAGTTTGAACTTGGAAGGATATTCCAAAATTCTGCTTTATAGCATCACAATGGAAGTTTATTCTATCGATCGTTTCGTTCCTTGTGTTTAAAAATCTACATATATACATAAATTTTATCGAGGTAAATATAGAGTACATTTTTATTGAAAAATCGATTAAAAATTTATTTTTTTTTTTAGATTGTACAGGTTGTCACTCTAAACGTTACAGACTGTTAACTATTGGGCATAATATTTATTCTGACAAAAGCACTACATGGACATACGTAATCATTCATAAAAAATTCATAATATTCGAAAGTATACTTTAGAAAATATACTTGAATATAAGCACCTTTAAATGTCTAGAACTCAGAACTCAGAACGGAATGGTCATATGAGAACTTGTTTTATGTCATAGTATTATTTCTACGTCATGCACTCACTTCCCAATTTATTGCATTAAAATCTAAGCAACTGTATGAATTAAGTTCGTATACCATTCTCCAGTTGTTGAAAGATTGTATGTTGAAGTCAAAGAAAGGAAACTATGGTTGAATTCCAATGAAATTCTGATTATTTATTATAATTATATTGAGAAGCTACAAAATGAAACTAAGACCTGGAAATTTTCAAAAATTTATTAAATGTTTCGATGTATTAGGTTTTATCAAATTTCAAAGAAACAGCTAAGAACAAACACACGAACTATCATGTTTTCAGAGCATAATACTTAAATTATTATAATTAACTTTACTTTATAGGATAATCTTCCTATTATTTTACAAAATATCTAAATTATAAAAGTTGGATAACTGCTTTTTTAGATATGCTTCGAAATATACTAATTTTTTAACAAAAAATTCTAGATAAAGCGGAACTATAAAATTAGAATTCATGGGCACTTCCTATGGGTACTAATAACAAAAAAGGTTGCTTGGTTTACTACCCGACTCTTGTAGAATTATTACTTTCATTAAGTTTATAGTTATTATTTTCATCCCTATTCATACGCTGTTTGTCCTGAAAATATACCGCATAATTCTAATAGATAATAGATAAAGGCTGAATTCAAAAACCATCCAGCTCGTCGGTGTAATGTAAGATTTCAATTTTTATTTCGAATTTATAGATTTTTTATTTAAAGGTACCTAATTAATGTTATCAGTTTTGATGTATCAAGCTTTTCCTTAATTTTAGAGCAATGATCATCTACAATAATGGACGGTTTAATAACAATAATCAATATTTCAAAACTAATCATCACAAAACGATGGATTTTATTATTAAATAGTTTTTAGTGAGTATTTGAGTTGGTTTGATATGAAAAAGATTTCATTTTAAATTCCTCTACAAAATTTCAAGCTGTGTATTCATTCACCTGTGGATGATTTTATATTAAAAAAGTTTTCTTAGCTTTTACATTCATCCAGGTTATAAGAAATTAGATCTTTTTGTGAACGTATTCATATAAATCAGCATACGTTTTTGTTTGTTCTCTTTCATTATTCATAACTTCCTTATCCTTGTCTCAAATGTAAAAATGTAAGAAATGATTTGCTCTGTTACATTTTGTCAAGATTATATCAAGACCTTCGGGAAGATTGCAGAAAAAATTTCCTATCTACTTACAAAGTAACTTGTCCGCTTTTTCATTCGTCATTATAAATATACTGAATCAATCGATAACAAGAACTGAATATACTACGGCTCAAAGCAATTTTTAAATAGTATAAAAGTTATTTATACTGAGAAGTGTCAATATTCTATTAATCACTCACAAATTTCAACTTTAAGAAACAAATAAAAAATGTATAAAAATATGAAAGCAGCGTGGATCATTAGAACTATCATTCCAATACCTTCAAGCATTCAATAACTTCCGAAAACAATTCTTAGTCATGGAAAGTATAATCATGCTATAAATTGATCAATACTAATATCAGGTATTCGATACTACGGCAACCTGTCTCTTGGAAACATAAAAGATTAACTGCTTAAATTATTTTTCAAATAAAATACATAGAGGCCTAAACCTAAGTATCTATAACATGGGAAAAAAATTCTACATGAAATTAACTTGTATATTAGCTAGTAAATATCTAAAAAAACAATAGTACCTATTTTTGAAGAGGATAGGGATATTATTTTGTGACGTACAAATTTCATTAAAAATAATAACGTCCATAGGAATATGGAAAATATATGATACATCTGAAAGTGAAATGTATAGTGATAAAAATTCAAATGTATAAGGTGAAAGCTTAAAACTGCTTCAAAGAAGACAAAGACGGTTTCATCGACTGGAAAAAAAAATTTTCTTACAAGGTAAAACAAAAGCAAAAAATATTACGGATCGTTGCCTAATACTTTGAAGGGAATAAGTAAAAATGAAACTGACCACCCACAGTGTTAACTAGACCTGGTCCTAAGTGACTATTTTCTGTTTCTTAACCTTAAAGTTTCACTTGAAGGAGAGCGATTAATATTAAATGAGAAAATTATCGCATACGTGAACGTCTATTTTGATATTTTGAGAAGAATAATGTAAAGTATCATTTACATTGGTCGAAAATGTTACAGATGGCCGTACAAACTTTATAGACTTGAAAAAGAACTAGATTCATATGTAACAATTTTACTTAAGATCGGATTTTTCAATAATTAAAGATTTAATTTCTCTAAGACAAACATTTCAGTACCTATATCCTCAAAATATACTGTACCGACCTTGTCATCATTAGCATGCATTATTTCAAATTATACTACCAATTGTACCAACATACACACAGAAAAATAACCACCCCACAAAAATTATCGCATCACTGGTATTTTAGGATATTTTTAATACTTAATTTTAGTTTTTTTTGGACAATCTATGTATGTATCAACTCAATAGATATTTCTGGTTTCTTATTATGGGCAAAAAATTCTCATAATTTCTTACAAATTTTTTTGAAAGCAAAAATGCTCGAGTAAATCATTTCTGTCTTGGAGAGTGCAATGAGGTCGAGAAGAAATTGTGTTATTGTATAGTGAAAATTAAAATTTATTTTGTTAATAATGGATGTGCCTCAACGTTTAACAAGACATGTGACGAATTAAGAAACCGCTAGAATCATGGCTCTCTTACAAGATGGCCGCAGTCAAAGATAAGTCGCCGGGATGATTGGAGTTCAACAAAGCACCATATCCAGAGTTGTTATTCGCTACCAAGAAACAGAGCAACTAACCAGAAGACCCGGACAAGGCCGCGGAAGGGTAACTTCTTCGGTAGTAGATGATCGTTATTTGAGGTTAAGAATTAGGCATACCACCGCTCGAAGGCTGCGAATAGATCTATTGAGTGCTCGTAATGATCGAATAAGCTTACTAACAGTTCGAAATAAGCTGAGAAAAGCAGGTATACGAGTTAGAGTGCCAGCTAGAGGTCCACGTCTTACCAGAGAACAGAGTAGCAAGATTGAAATTTGCTCGAGAACACGTAAACTGGAATATTCAAGATTGGTCCAATATTTTATTCATGGATGAATCAATATTTTGTCTGTATTAATCAGATAGGCGTGTACCAGTATGTAGGCGACATGGTGAACGGCACGAGCAGGTTAATTTTTGTCAAACTGAAAGCTTTGGTGGTGGCTCTATCATTGTTTGGGGAGGAATTTCTTTCAAGGGTCGCACGGAGTAAGTATTAGTGAATGATGGAAGACTGCATGCTGACTGGTACATATCCAATATCCTAGAGCCCCATGTAGTGCCCTATGTAGTTCGGCAGTACTTAGAAGAGGTCGAGATACCCACCCTGAATTGGCCTGCACGTAGCCCGAACCTTAACCCAATAGAGCATGTCAGGACCATCTAGGATGGCAAATTCAGCAACATCCGGCACCAATAAGAACACTAGATGATGTTCAAAATATTCTTTTTAACTTCTGGGAAAACATGCCGTAAGGATATGTCCAGAACCTGTTTAGAAGCCTTCCAAAAAGAATGGAAGCTGTAATTAGAGCGAGGGGCGGCAACACACGCTATTAGAATTTCATTGGCTGGTTTTAGTTTAAGCACCGTTCATATTTTTGTATAGATGCTTTGTACAATTTTTTTAATATTTTCTATATTTTGGTAAATCAAACTTTTTGTCCTCTGAAGATTAAACTGATAAAAATAAATGTTGCAAAAGGCCTATTGGCATTTTTATTCGTAATAATAATAAAATTTTAAAAACAGACAACACATTTAAAATATCTAAAAAATAATGGGTAATGCGATAATTTTTGTGGGGTGTATATTTTTCAATATATTACTACTCATATCATACTAAGTGAACATAATATTATAAGAATTATATGATAGCACATGAAAATATAGGATATAGAGAGAAATATATATTGATGAGACATCAAATTATGATGAAATTTAAAACTAACTTGATATCAATTCAAAGAAACACAAAGATCAATATAAAATCAGGAGAGTCCATTTAAATTGTAAATCAGCCGTTTGGACGTCTATTAAAGTCAAATAAACTTCGTCAGAAACCACAAAAAAACATAGTTTGAGTTTAATCAGGCGAATTTTAGACAAATACATTGCTGTACGTCTGCTTAAAAAGCTACTAGTGCCAGAAAATTTAGTTGAATGAAACTATTGAAATCATTTAATCTAAAAAGGATAAAGGTTATGAAGAAAATTAAAAAGTAATGAAGTGAAAACTTATATATGTTACCGGCTGAACCTGATTACCTCAGGACAAACTAGATTTGACTAGGATCAACAAGTTTTTCCTATACACGATTGGATTAACTAGTATAGCCTTGTCCAAACTAATTTGTCCTAAGCTCGATTAGATAAACCATAAACTATTGATCCTGATATAAATACGCGCACTCCAGATTGAACTAGTAAGGCCTACTCTAAACATTATAGTATATCTGGAAAGCCAAAATAAATAGATAAATTGAATAAAATACTCTGTAATTATCATTTTTATTGAAACAATAATGATTCGTCATTAAAAAGTATGGATATTTAGTAAAACAAACATTATGACAAATAAGTGTTGCCTCTCATGGGGGCCTCACCGCTTTGCAGAACGAAAATAATATGTTACCTTTATCTAGATGTTAACTTTTTCATATAAATTCATAACTTTCCTTTTAGGTGTAGATTGTATAATGCGAAAAACGAATTCAGAATCTTCTACCTTCAGTATATTTAAAAATTTAATGTGTGAACATGAGCAGGCAATCTAATCTTCAAAAAATATGTGACATACAAATTTAATCAGAGCTACTACATAACATCGAATCAAATTACAATTTCTAGTTCCTTTGTTAATTATTCCGGACAATCGATTTTTGATCAACGTTCTGGTAATCATCAAGAAACGTGTCAGGATTAGAAATTGTAGAAGAAAGGAGATTTGCAATTTACTTGTTTAATCAGTGTTCCGAAACCTAAAGCAAATCGACTGAAACTTTGTTTCAAGCCATGAAATTATCAGATGCTGATTCAGCTCAGTAAGTATTAACTTTGTGTTGAACTATATCGTTCACAGTAAATTGTTTTCCTCAAGAATGTTATTTGCAATCGACTCTTATTTTCCAAGAAACCATTAACTTCATATATTTCCGCTATAAATCTGGATTTGTGTAAATTTTGAAAGCTTTTATCAATTTAATATAATAACGAACGATTGTATGTGAAATGGAAATGTAAATGGAATTTAAAAATACATTCAATAATTTGTCCAAACATTCCATTGAATGATATTATGAAGACTAACCAAGATTCCACTAGACTACATATTTTATATACTAGCTGCTGGTTCCTTTAGACCTCTTTTAACCAACTAATTAAGTGTCATTTGATTGATGCCCCGTTCTTATAGTCTATTTGTATGAATCAGAGAGTAATAAAATTAAGAGGCATTCGTAATCCATAAGCGTAACACTTGTTTTAGTTGACAGATCAAGTTAAACCTTTCCAAAGGGTGATTATTGCACAACCTCACGCTTCATAAAGAATAATTTCAATATGAAAAGTTAATATAACTCATTATAAGTCAAGCTACTTTCCATAAATCCAAATTAGAATCGAAATCAGAAGATTAACCGCTGCAACCTATAATCACAATGAGTGGGATCATTTCATCAGTATATTGTCGAAATTCCACATTTTCAGACAAATTTTCAACTTCACTCATTTAAAAACAATTATTTTTTCAACTGTGTCTATACCAGTTCAATCAAGTTTATTTCACAATGATATGGTGGATATATAACCACCGTCACTCGATTTTTTTGCAATTTCACCATAAAAGAAATACAAAGAATACAGTTCTTCTCTCACAGAACCGGGATGTAACTCAATATTTTTTGAACTTACTAATTCTGTAATTTTTCAACCACTTGGTAGTGGGAAAGTTATCTAAAATTCTCGAGTGGTAACTTGCATTACCCATTCCTATAATGTATTTCTGAGGAAGAATATATATTAATTGTGCGAACCATTCTTGAAAAACTTCAGCATTCATTACCTCATGGTAGTCAAAGGAACGAATAGATTCAAAAGTCAATAAAACACTTTTAACAAAACTGTATGATCAGCTGATATGAACTATTATTAATCTGCTCCCTTTTCCTGTTGGTAGATTTGAAACAGTAGATGAGTAGATGAATTATCTAAAAAAACTAACAGTTCCATCAAACCAATATATATTTAGTGCACGTACTTCATTGATTTATGTTTTATATAAATAGAATATATTTCTACTTTGGTTTCTACTATTTCTCCTCCATATTACAACATCATTTCTTTCTATCAACTGCTTTTTTTTCCAAGAGTTTCCATAGAGTGTGTACCATCGGAAATTCTATCTAAAGAAGAACCCATATATTTACCTCGAAAGTCTTCCTTTCAAATGATTTTTTAATTAAAATTTTGATTTTTTGTAGCTCACTCTTTGAAATTTTTCACGTTTCTTTTGTTCAAGTGTGTAATTCGTAGAATACCAACACCTATTCGTACTACCTACTAATTCCACTGTATCAATAATACATTTACATGAAAGTTTGTTTGCATGTGTTAACAATTAGATATTTATTTGTGGCATTAACTGTTGAAGAACCTTTTTTCTGACGATTACATTGCATTATATCATTAATAATTACACTAGAATTCACAGTGGATTGCACACTCCACGTTGCTAGCTGCAACTAAGCTGGTAAGAATAGACTTGATCCTCTATACTATATGGAAAAACCTAATATCGTATTTTTCGTGAAATTTGTCGGATTTGTCGGAAAGAGATTATAGAAATTAAAATAAAACAAAGTTTATCACTTTTATTGGTACTTATAGTAAAAAATCTTATGATACGTGTACGCAATCTTCAACCCATCACATATCAATGTCATCTAAGTAGAACTGCTAATTTAGACTCTTAATACATTGCTAAAGCTGAGAAAACTGAGACTTAGAGACCAAAAATTGAAGCTGGTGAAGATTATTTATTACTAGTTGTGGTAGAAGAACAAGAAAACTAACAGAAGTTGCACCAAAATGGATAAAAAAAATTCCTGTTTGTAAAAACATGTTACGAACTATTGAGTCTGGGTAAACTGAGGTTGAAAAGTTATATGAAAAAGTTTACACCGCTTCAATTATTAAAACAATTTTTGGACGATGATGTTCGCTCCGAAACTATCCACTATGCAAAACGTGTGAAAAACGACTTCAATTTTGATGACATTGATGAAATTGACAATCTCAAAATTTTTATTGGGGTACCCTACTCTGTCGTCTGAGAAATTATGTTATTAAATTGATGAAGATCTAGGCCTAGCATTTGTGAAAAAAGCAATGTCAAGAAATACCTACTTATAGATAAAATGAGTATTACATTTTACCAATAACGATTACGTAGGCTCTGAAAATAAATGTTTTAAAGTGCGTCCTCTAATTCAAAACATCAACAAAGTCTATCAACAGTGGGGAGTTTTTTCTACAAATATCTTCATTGATGTAATTATTGTTAAATATAATGGCCATAAAACGAGTAGATTGAAACATTTCATCATGGCAAGCCGATTAGATTTGGCTACAAATTTTGAGCACTTTGCAGCTCTAGTGATTACAACTTTAATTTCTCTGGAGAGAGTACGACAGACGACAGCACTGGGCTGGAAATTGTTATCAACCTCTTTAAATATATCGCTGTACCTCAGGATCACGTGGTGTACTTTGATATTTTTTTTCTAATCAAGAACTGCCAATACATTTTAAAAATTTAAGGCAAACTATGCAAAAACGTGTCCACTAAAATCTTCAAAACTATTAAGAAGAGAAGCACGCGATTCTTACTATTTTAAATTTGACAATCAAGGTATACATCATGGGTACGAACCATAGGGACGAGCTAGTCGTCGGAGCAGTCCCAGGAAAGGAAAAATGTGCCAGCATATGGGAGGAGTTGATCATCAAGATTGTTTATTGGGAAAATATGTAATTCAGTTCCATGGAAAAACTGGTACTGGCCAATATTCATTGGTGTAATAGATATGGCTGTTACCAATGCGTGGATATGGAGCACAATCAATAATTAGTTGCTGTGCCATATTTAAAAATCAACAGCAATTATACAGAACTGAAAACGCATGCTGCAGACATTGGGCAAGAAGAAAAACATCTCTGGATTCCACGCAGAAACAATCATAGAAGGTGCCAGTACAGAGGTATTTTGCTCTAAATGTAATGTTACGTTGTACGTAGAATGTTTTGAACCATATCACACAAAAAAATTTTTACATTTTGTGATTCTGTTTTCCCATATATAAGACTCTTCAAAAAATATGAGGCAAATAATTTGTTCCTTTTTACTTTTATGTAGAACTGTGAGTGAATAAACTATTTCCAAAGAAAAACTGGTTTGGATGTCACCATTTTTGGTACCGGTATTTAATAGGTTGATACACAGGACTAGTCCAAACCTTTTTGATTGTCCTGTACAGCTAACTAAGCTGATTTTATCACTCTCTACATTGTTAAATGATTCATAGAACTTGAGATAACATAGAGAACGTAGTAGAAATATTCTCCAGGTATAGTATTTTATCTAATTCGGTATCACCTTAGTTATTGAAGACGCGAAGATTAATTAAAAACTTTTATAAAGAAAGGAGATTAGTTTTCAATACGAATTTTAATTCTTATAAAAATTAATGGTTTATATACTTATTCATGCAAAACAACTTCCTTCAATAACGAAATATCTTGTTAACCAAGGAGTTTGAAAGTTTTCTTTTATGTTTTGTACAAAGAATATTCTTCCTAAGCAAATATTCTTGTATGTAACGAGAATATCTTTCGAAGACTGTATAAATATATTTTTCAATTTCTAATATTATTATATCTTTGCAAAGAATGTTAACAACTTTCCCAGGAAGTGTGAATTGTGGAAGTTAATAAGCTACAAGTAGAAGTATAAATATTTATATCGCAGATGAGATTAAAGTTGAAGAATGGATATTGAGATGAGTGCTTATCTCGATCGTGAAAAATAGCAAAATATGCAATCCAAGGAAAATGGAGAAATTTGAATAATTTCGATTGTCTCCCCTTAAGAGGCTAGAAATTGAAAATTATTAGATTCAAAATATGTGAGTATTTTTACCATATTTTAGTATTAGTCACAAAGTTCATTCTTATTTTATATAAAAATTCAGAAGTCCAATTAATTCATATTCAATATTATTACAATTAAATATTTATTACATGACTGTATTCAATAATATAGGGGTCATGATATGATGATTAAAAAATTTATAAAAGCATAACTTTCAAGGTATCATAAATTCTGAATAGCCTATAACACCAGCTCGCGATAAGGGTAACAAGATTTCAAAATAAAAATTCCATTAATTCCAGCTGTGTTGTATTTAAGAACTTAAAAGCATCAATATACATAAACATTGTTTCTTTGTGAATAATTATAGCTCATTCAATTTGTATTTATGGAAACAAATTTAGAGGTAGTGCACTGAATTTGTTATCATTTATATCAATAACCATTTTATGGAATATTGCAAAAAAATTTCCCATTGTCTAACTTTATCAAAGATACAGGTTTTTCTGGATCTAATTTCACCATAAATTGGTACAGTTATGCAAATCATACGGAAACAAACATTTGAAGACATGCCTACACATTGCCAGATCCTTGGTTCCTGAATACCAGACAATCTACCCTCCCCTCTCGAAAACAAAGAGTGGTAAAATCTTCATAGAAATAAAGAAACATAAGGTTGAAAAAAAAACCTTTTAAACGTATTTTCCTAAAATGTATTATATGGACCTTAATATTAATATAATAAGTATTAATTATTTAACCACTTTCTATTCAAATTATTAAAATATAATAATAAATAAACGAAAGTTTGGTTTGAATGAACTTTTTTCTTTTTTAAATAAAAAAATTTTTAAGCGAAAGCTTTTTCATAATTCAAATTTAGGTTCGGTAAAAAGAACACTACTTAGAGAGTATTAAAATAGCTTTTACTTATTTTCTTTTCTTTGTAATTGAAAAAACAATATAATATAACTTCACTTTGTGGTATACATTGAATTGATATTTGTTGTTAGATTGCACTGCTTCAATAATTTTTTTGTTTGTTTTCGTTAACTCTAATATTTAAAAATAATCCGAACAGATGAATTAATTGCTACAATTAGCTCCGCCTAGATAAGTTCAGGTGTGCAGCTGTTTCTAATATCCGTCCACTTCAAGTGAAGTTAAGAATATTTTTTTCTCAGAGGCATTTGAGGGATGTATGCTTAGTCAATAAGAAACAAACTTGAATATTTTTGATAGATCGGCCGTGCTCTTCTCAAACAACATCTACTTAGAACCAACATCGATTTCTTTTTGTTGTGTTAAATATTTAAGGACGTCCGTTACAATCAAAAATTTCTCATATATATTGTCTACTACTATGTTATTTTCAATATGAAGCTGATGAACAATTCTAATTAAATCATGAAAATCAAATCATGACTTAAGCTCATTGGTCTTATGATGTAGAATTTTCTTCATTATAAGTTTTTGATACAAAGGACCAATAAAACCCATCATTTACCTTGCTCTCTACGTGCTTAACAAAATTAACCATTAAATCATAAATTTCACCTGCTGTCGTTAGTCCATTTAGCAATTTTCTGCTGGTAGCTTCAAAGACCACGGACACATTACTAATAAAGTGTAGAGCTATAGAAAGTTCATTTACTTCAATACTGTTTCTTCTGACAAAAAAAAACATTTTTCTTATTTATGGAACATTGTTCTTTTCTGAAAAGAAAAATGCCATCAAAGCTGACTAGTTTCTAATAACTCTACCAACAGGAGGTGCCAAACTAAACAACTTTGTACGAATAATAACATGCATTAGAAGTTCCTTATAGTTGTACTCTTCATCAATATATTCAAATGTCTTTCAAAGAATCTCGCCGAACAGCACATGGCAGAAAGTATTATGAATAACATGGCATAAACAGCCTGCTTTTAACAAGTTTGGATTTTTATCTTTCAACAAAGTGAATGCTGACTGGTTCTTACCCATGTTTGGATTTATAGTATCAGCAGAAAAAGCCTCAGATTAACTTTTGTGGCCACTTTTGAGTCATCATATAGTTTAGGTAAAAGCTTATGACTACAATCCATTGACATATAAGATAAATTATGTTCAACTGTATGAAATACAGAGGTTAACTCTGCCAAAGCTAGCATGTCACTTTCAATTCCTAAAAAAATCCTTATCGAAGAACGGGAAGTAGCAGTAACTTTATTTCTTTTATGTTCTCCACTTTGTGAATGTTGAGTAACATCACTACGATCTCATTGAGCAATAGTAATATTTGCATGAGGCCTTGTGAACATTACCTATACATGGTTTAAGCCTTTACCCCACTCCTTCCTGGCATAATACAATGTTTACTAAAACATTTTATGTAACTTTTCATTTATTTTCTTTTTAATTTTGTTACTCGTGAAAATACGGGACAAACAGCGGCACAAATTAGGGAAGTAGGGGACTCTCCATTTACTGAAGCACAGAAGTCAGAATTAATATTATCTGTTTTGAGTTTGATAAAAAAAATCAGCGATTGCATTTTTATAATACAATTACTTGTGTTTATTTCAACTTGTATATTTGATGCCTTTATATTTCGAGACAAATACCGACAAATTTGGGTCATCTGTTACTACACGAGTTTTAGTGAGATCGTGTCTCTAGTGAAACATGAATATTGAACAGGTTATTAACATTGAGTTTTAAAAAGATTACCAAAGATGCTTATAAAATATTAAAATCTCTCTATAGTAATAATGTAGTAGACTTTTTATGACTGGTATGAGTGATTTTAAAGTGATTTTAGGATAATAAAGGTTCGTGACGTGATTCGATCTCAAAAACTAAAAAAAAAATTGCAAAATGGACAAATCTGTTCGCTTAAATAGACGATTTACGACGATTAAGATAGACGAAATAAAAAACAGTCCAAAACGTTTTTTATTCTCATTAAATTTTATTATTACATCAACACTTAATTTTTTATGAAACACCTCGTACAAAATCGTTTTAGAAATCAGAGATCAATATACAGACAAGAGGACAGCTTGAAAAGAAATGCGATTAACTTCAGACGAATTATGTAGACTAGAGTTCGAAGAAACCCAGAGTATAAGTATAAATTATGTGACAGCATGAAATGATATGATTAAAACATCAATCTTAGTCTTCGTACATATCGTGGATCACATAAGGAGTTCAGGAGATTAAAATATATATTAAACATACCAAAACGCTTTTCATTGTAATAGTAAGAAATTCGAAATTTAAAAAATTCACTGTCGGGATATAATGGAAAAAATTTAAAAAAAAAATAGAAAAAAAATTATGAGAATGGATGTGAAATTTTATAATTTCACGGGAAATGGAAACATTTATGTAAAAAATAGAACAGAGGCACTGATATATGGTACAAGTAGGAATAAATAGCGTGACTTTATAATTAAAACTAGAGAGAAAGGAATGCGCAGGATTTCAAACGCGTTCTTTGTGAACTGCTTGTTTCACTAGTGAGATTCTACATACGTTGCCAGCATCCTGTAAAGAGAATTTCAAATGAATCCAAACATAGAAATTAAATGTAGGAAAAGAATGACGAAATTTATTTTCATAAAAATAAGTGTATAACTCAACATGTAGAATTATTATATTCTAGAAAATGGAAAATTTGATCCAGAAAATGAATCACTTGGAAGTATTGTGAAGTCTTATGGAGAATCAACGAAGATGTGGAGTCCGTAAAGAGAATAATCATGTTTAATTTCTATATCTGAAGACTATAACTTTATTATATAAACACGCATCAGACAGCTCAATATAAGTTTTAGTGAGGTAGTAGTAATTAATAGTGTGTTCACCATAAAATTATGGAAACAATCGCAGTTCGTTATACAAGAGAATAGATCATTTTTATATTCATGAAACACCCTAATTGTCTTTACTAGGAGGAACCCATTCCATCCAGTTCCTGAGACTGAACTGGATGCTTAACACGTTGAGCTCTGATGCGATCCATAGGCCCGCAACTGAACTTTCCCCACAAACCAAAGTGGTCCTATAGATATATTTCAATCCAAACCTTCTTCACGACCAAGGAACCGTATTTAAATATATTTTACAGTTAGGATGGACCGTCCTGGGTCCTCGGAACATTACCCTACAGTCGGTTCATTTCATTTTATTTTAGTTTTCATATTTTTTGTTTTCTTAGACATAATTATTAATTTTGTATAAAAAAAACATGACGAAAAACATATTTTAATATAAATATAAAATTGAAAAATTGTTACTGAAATCTAAATTATTTCTATTTTTCGCATAACACTAATTACAATAATGTGGTTTCACAAGACAAACACTGCAATAAGTAATCACTTTTTTCACTTTGAATTTTACAATAATTTTTTTTTTCGCTGACTAGGTAATGGGTTTTTTGATTTTGGCGTCTTTTGATTACAAACATGCATAGTTTCTTTCTTCAGTAACTTATTTGCTACACTTAAAACATCAGTAATTGCTATATTCTCTTTTTATTATCATTTCTATAGCAAATAACAGCTCAATTGCAATTTATCTTTACCAAATCAACGTCTTTCTCAAAAAAGTGTTGCTTGTGTAATTTGCTATTTGGTCAGATAGATCGCCTTTGTTATAGTCAACCACGGTTTGAGGCTTTACAACCACAATTAATCGTGTGTCATTCCCTACTGTCTCATCAGCATGCTTTTTGGAAAGCATCAACATCTCTCGTTCTGGGCCCTGGGGAAAGTTTTAACGGTAAACTTCACTTCAGACCCAAAACGCGCCTTGTAACCGCACACAAAAAACATCATTTGTTCGCTGATTTTATTTCAAATAATTTTTTCTTGAATCCACACCACATAAGAATAGAAAAATATTTTTGGGCCCAGGGAAAAGTTTATCAAGTTTGATTGGGGCTCAACGTGTTAAAACAAATGCTAAATACTGTACCTCTGTAAGATTTGAACTCTAGGTCTGGCTGCAGTGCTTATAATTGAATCAGTCAGTAAAAAATTATTGAGATTATTAAATTTTTATATAATTAAACCATTCATAGGTATTTCGTTTAGAATCAACGACTTATTTAAGCAGGACTGGACTTACGTTTTTTTAACTATACATCGTTTTAGGACTATGACAAGGTATGTTTATAAACATTACACAGCAATCATGTGTTTTGTTCTAAAAGGCTAACATCCCATAGATAACTGTAACCAGACTGCATGTGATATTAAAAATGACTCATTGTCATTATTTTCTTGCTTGAAATAAATGGGGGGTCATTATTCATCAAGTGAAGAAAATCTAGCATCCTTCTCACAACAAATGAGTTCTTTTTAGAGCATGAAGCAATAAAATTAGCCCAGTGATTTGTGGTAAAAATAGTGTGGTTTTCGATTTTTTTTGCTCTTTCGAACACACTACCTGATTGACTTGTTTCAGTGTCGTAACCTTTTCCAGCAGCCATAAATACATAAAGACCATGTTGATATTCCTGTTCTGACCACTACAGTTATCTGTCCAGACTGTCAAATTTCAACAAGTTTCTCAGGATTTCTAAACTCTTCATTATGACCAAGTAAATAAACATGATGCAATTTCAGCTACTCCTCGACCGGCTGTAGTTTCATCTCAGATCATACACCAAGTTTTATCCACGGTGGCATCATAAATTTTGCTATTTAATGTTCAAAGTTTTCTAGAATAAAAGCTTTGAGAATTCTTCAAATCTGGAGTTGGAAGGCACTTTTGGATATCAGACATAACAACTCTAAAGCCGTCAGTAGCACAAGCTTTTACCTTGTCTTCTTTCTTCATTTCATATTCAAGTGAAGCTTCTTTCAGGTAATTTCCTTTTTGTAATTTGAGCTCATTAAGTTTTGCATCATTTTTTTTACTTTTAATTTGGCAGTCCAGTTCGTCACAAACATCGCAAGTGTCATTGTCTGGAAAGTGGAAAGATAAGTTGAAGTATTCTTTAAACACTTTGGAATAGACCCTTGGTTTGAAGTTATCTTTCTTGCACTCTTGTATATACATTGAGTGCATTATAGAAATATTTAAATTATTCCTTTGTAACATCTTCCTCACCATTATTATTATTTAAGTTGTTATTATTTTGTAGTAAACATAATACTAATCTTCCTCTATTGTATTCACTCATTTCAAATTTATCTTCAACTTAATTATACACTCAAGTTATGAAAGAACAATAGGTTATCAAATTAACAGGATTCGGTAAGTAAACAAGAGTGAGACACAGCTGATTTTTTAATACAAAGAAAAAAGGTGCCAAGAAGAAAAGAGTATGCCTTGAGTATTTAAAAATATTTAGAGCCACAACAAGCTAAGTTGATTTAAGTTCGTTTGGCTCAATCATAGGTGAGGACTTATGCTCTTACAACCCTTTCAAAATATAAAAGGGGATTTTTCAGAGGACTTAAGTTGTTATGGCTCAATGTAAAACCAAATTCTTCATACAATGGTGGTATTAACCTGAAAATTGTAATATATGGACTTACGTTCATCTGGTTCTAAGGTACAGATATCTCAAGGTGACTTACGACCAGAGACTGACTTGAAGACAGCACCTGCAAGCAAGAGGAAATGCTGCTACTGTACAATAATTAAAATTGATTTCAGATGAAAGGAAGAAATCTATTGCGCTACCTATCATAAGCTATTTAGATTTTATATGGTGGCAAGATAAAAATCAACATTGGGTGAATGACCCCAAATAATCTACAAAAGGAGACTCTCTGCAATAACAAGAGCGTTATGAGTACTTTGTGTGGCAGTGGAAGCCACAAGCACTTGACTCCTATAAAATTTAATCAAAGCTAGTATGGAGATTTAAGCAATCGGTGAGTTCGCTGCAGCAAGCAAAAAAGTTACTCTGAAGTGGGAATTCGTCACAATCCGATCGAAGAAAGACAGGACATCTTCTTCTACCTTCTAGAGATCTCCCAAGAAGCTATCAAAATCAAGAAAAAGTGGAAATAGAAGTTGAAAAGTTGAAAGTGAAGCTGTCTCTCGACAAAAGTTGAGCTACACACATTCACGCTTTTTAGAACCAAAAGTGGTAAGCCGTATAGCCGCCAAACATCAACATATATAATTATATAAACAAGTTTTTCGAACCAACTGTCAAATCAAATAACTAATATTTGTTTCAATTCACCATAGGCGTTCATTGCGTTCAATTTTCATGGATTGTTCTTATCAATAAAAAAATCATTGACGGCTGTTATATCTAAATACTCATATAAAGGCTTTTCATATGGTGTGCTACGCTTGGTATATTGCCTATTTGAGAATTGGGGTTTCTAACAACTGATGTCTGCATCGTGATAGATACAGGGTGTTTCTAAATTCATGTGAAAAAATTCAGGGGGTGATTGTACGTATGAAATATAGATGGGACAAAATTTTCTCGGCCCATCCCATTCCGAGATATCATCATTAAAATTTAGTAAGAAAAATTGAGTTTCTACTTTTTTCTAAAATCTCAGTAATTTTTGTGCTGTTGCTAAAGAATAACTGCGGTTTTTTTCAATATTCCCATTATATTATGGGGGTGAAATAGGCAACCCTCACTTTATTACACATCAAAAATTTTTTAAGATGAAGTTTTATAAAGTAAAGTAAAAACTACTATAATTCATAATTTTTTTTGAATAAATAGAGAAGGAAACAGTAAAGATATAATAGATATTTACGATATAAGTGTCGTAAAGATTCATATTTCGAAATGAGATGGGAAATTTGTCAACCCATTGAATATCGTAATATGAATTTACGAATATAGTACATTATTTTACCTACTACCAATAATGTTAGTTATTTACTCAAAATTAGTCAATATTCCTGAAATTAATGATATTAGAATCATGTAACAAGCAAACGTTGTGCTCATTGTTGATTTATATTGCGAACTATCAATTTTGACGCGTTCAATTCAGTTTGGTATAATTGTATCGACATGAGTTCCGACTATGAAAGTGTGAATTCTGATATAGAACTTGCTGCAAATAACGCAATACAAACCCCAGTACCCGCTAAAAGTTAAAAAAAAGTCCGTGATATATCGGAGAAAATTTTATTAGCTTATTTTGCTGGGAAAGCTGAAAAAGAAAAGGCATCATCATTATGGACAAATTAAAGTATGCTGAGAACAATAACATCTGTGAAGAAAAATGTGGACATAAGTAAATATTCACATCTATTGGCTTTTTTGGAGCGGAAAAGTGAAGGTCACAAGCCGAAAAAATTCAGTATATTTTCAAAGGAAAATATACACAGATTTTTTAAAGAAGCCAATGATGATCAATTCTTGATGATGGAGGTTCTTACCTCTTTTATTCATAAATAAGGTGAATTTGCTATTACTAAAAGAAACATCGTTGGTTTTGACTGTTTGAATAACGTCCGAAAATATGTTCGACTTCGACCTCAAAATATAGTCCATGACCGGTTTTTTATTTTATATAAAAATGGAAAATGTTTTTCTCAACCAATTGGTATGTGTTGATATGCAAATTTTGAAGAGACATGGTGGATGGAAATCCAGTAGTGTCGCTGAAGGATATGTAGAAACATCCTTAGAAAACAAAAAAAATATAGCTACCTACCAAAATAATAGGAGGAGAAATCGTTTCTACAAAAAATTCAATTGAAATTTAAAACTACAATTCTCGAATTGCCTCACGTCAGCTGGAATAAAAACTAATTGTACAGGTGTTATGCTTAGTTATTATAATAAATGAGGTTTAATTTTTTATTCGTGAGTTCATTCCACTAGTGTGGTAAAGTATCTCATTACGAAACTCATATTACTATCGTAATGTTTGATATTCAATATTGGTAGTAGGTAAAATGTAATACGATTCATGTTAGATACTGGAAATGATCTTAATCTTTTACGTGTGTACGAAAATTACAGAATTTCAAATTTCTAGCTTCACTGAAATTTTTGGAAAAAAAATTAAAACTCTATTTTAGTCACCAGCTGGAAAGGTGTGAGTTGATGAAATTTTGTTATAGGAAAGACCCATTTTAATTCCATACGAGCAATCACTCCGGAATTTTGTCGCATGGATTTAGAAACATTTTGTATGTTAATTTCTTAAAAATCTATTCTTCTAATCTAATCTTCTATTCATTACGAATGAATGATCTAATACTTTGTAGAAACCTTAGAATGGACTAAGTTAAGGTGGTTACGCCTGAAAAATAATCTAGGGTTCGGTCAACTGTAATGTGGTGGATGGATAGGGTTGAGTTAGTCCAATGCTTCTTCCCTTGGATTATCTGCTTTTATTTATGACCTCGAACATCCATCCCTATCAGTGCCGTTTCAAATAGATTTCATGTGCGGCTTGTTAACAATATATTTGTACAAATAATAAGCTGGAAGGTTGTTGTCTCTTTTTCAATCGATAAAATAAGCAATTCATAGAGAATCAGCAAGAAATTTATAATACAAAATTAGATAAATTATTTCAAATTATAATTCTGAATTCCTAGATGTACTAATCATCTCATATTTTGATAGCTAGTCCTCAATATTACTTTAGTTTAGTATTTTGAGTTCACTCGATATCAGAATTTTCAGCTAATCATTAGAAGTACGTACTAGGTTCGAAAGTACTTTTGTTCATATGAATTTTAAAGTCTGATTATTACAGATTTTAGCAAAAAAGAATTTAAGAGTAAATTTTGTAATTAACTCTCTGTATAATAATAAATATAGTTTGGAAGTGAAGTTTTTTTTCAGAAAAATCGACTTTTATATACACATCTCTATAGCGATTAGATCTACCAAACAAAATGTAAACTGCGTTCGTGAACTATTGATCTACCGAGGCTATTTTACATTGGACTTCTCACTTGGATCAAAGATTAATGAAAACTTTTACAAAAATCGTTGTAATTTTCAGAAATAAAACTAATTGAATTGAATTTTATTCGAGCATGAAAAGAAAAACTAAATTTTATCGAAAAATTTTCCCTTGTTTGCATAAAAATGGAACAAAATATTTAAATCAATTTAAAAAAAAACACAACAAAAATGACAGAACATAAAGCACCAATATGATAAGACACAAGAAATAAATTGAAGGGGTCGAAAAGACAAATTTACGGACTAGTTAAAACAACAGAGAAAGAATTATGGAATAGCGAGAAATAATAATGGAGAAGACTTGAAGAAATTGTTAATAACACGCAGATTAGGACGATACGGAGACATTTCCACTAAGGAAAATAACAGATTGAGAATGAGGAGAGCAACAGAAGATCAAAAACAAGGTGCAAAGCCTAGCTAGATACGGATTCGAATGAGATAAGAATTGAGAAAGCAAGAAAAAAGTTGAAACGAAAAAGTTATGTAGAAAAATTGTATAGAAAAATCAACCGCATGCAACATTTAATAAAAAGGAAATGGCTACGATTTATTTTTTCCGTGAAAATTGCCCGGAAATATCATACATTTTTATGTATACCTATGTAAAAAAATAGAAATAATATTAACTATTCTAATTCTAAAAATAAATCTGAAAGCATGGAATCTATTTTGTTATGAACTTTTTTAGTGGCTCTGAGAAAAGGGACTAACATAAAAACATTATCAATATAACTCCCTCTGGATTCGGTGGCTACAAGGGCAATTTTTGAGCATCCCTTCCAAATTGTCTGTACGTGTTATCCTTTTGATGGTATTGACAATCTGTTGAAAATGAGTTAACAACGTTGTAAAACCTTTTTTGATTACTCAAACTTTTTATGTTGGAAATAAAACCAATATCCATTTGAGAAGTATCGTTTTTCTTGAGGGTTATTCGATAAAGAAAGGAACAAAACCAAAAAACCAGTAGAAAATTAAATTACAACGAAGGTATATACAGGTATACAGAAAAGTCCCGCATTTCTAGAAATTCCCTACGATTATAACAAAGTTTGGGCAGATTAATTATTCGAGATAATGGTTGTATGAGAAAATTCGTATTTCTTAGTTGCTCTTTAATAAATCACTTGTTTATTTTCTGTACTACAAATTATAGAGAAATGCGTTTTTCTTTGTTTGAATTGTTAATAAAAAGGTAAAAATTTAATGATTTAAGCTCATTGCTCCCAATCTTCTTTCTAACAAAATTGGAATTACTACATTTCAATGTGCAAATTTAACAATTAGAAACTCCCCTCCTAATTAAGAAAGCATTTGCCCCTAGGCTTGATAAGTTTTCACATTTCACTATGCATATGCAGATGCATCCGAAACCACTGACGGCATAGCAGTTGAATATGCAAAAGAGCACTTGATGTGTTACCTGAAACATGCAGCGTCTGCACTGAAAAAGTATAATTCTGCACTTAATTACATAAAAACAATTCAATTTTATCCCACACGCCGAACAGCATTTTTAAGTCGAATTATCACAATTGAAACGTATGTGTAGCATTGTGGAAATAGTTTGGGTTCGTTTTTATGAAGCAGTAATTAGTAAAAGTAAAATAGTATAAAAATAATTAGTAAAATTACTGTACAGATAGTATACAACGATAGAAAGCCACTAATTAAATCAAAAGTGCAAAAATTGTACCAAAACGAATGGCACATCTTCTTACTTTGGATCTAGTATTATTACTATTGATTTAGAAACACATAACAATTCGCCATTCTCCATATGAATCTAATTTTGTTCAATAAAAATTTATATACATGTAAGGTTTATAGCTATAAGTTATATCGACCATGAAACGGATAGTTGCTCAATTTAAATATGTGATTCTTTCATTTTTACATATTCCTATGAATACGGAAATATGCTTTCATGGATAAAGTTTGATATTACGACAAAAAGACTCATATATTTAAAGGATTCGAACAAAAGCTTTCCGTAAACCTAGCAATGAGAGGTTGGCGAAAAACTGAAAAGCCACAACGTCGGCTAGATCGTCGCCGGCATTAAAATATTTTCCGCTCACAGAGATATTTGAATAGTGGAACGGTATCAATTGTGAAGATTTTCCATGTTTGATATCTTTTGTTGGCGCGACAATAATTTGTAATAATATGTTCTTCGTATTTCTTTCAAATAACACTTACAACACGAGATAAAGAATTCGTTACTACTTTCAGTGTATAATGAAAACATACTTTTAACATATGAAATTTGAAAAAATTTCCAGATGTGAGGAAATAATCAATTCGAATGCAAATTCAATCAAATCGATACAGTAACTAGTAAATTGTCTTAAAAACGTAATTGTTGTAACTGTAAATAACAAAATAATGTTTTTTCTCAACCAGTTGAATAAAAAAATTGTTCTTTTATATTGTCCTGGTGATAAAACAAACAAAATTACTTTCTAAAAAACCAATCTCTTATCCAAACTAAAGTATCAGTTATTGAGTATCTAATTAAATCAGTCACTTCACATTATTTACGCCTGCCTAAGAATCTAGACGAAATCCCTCGACTGATCAATTCACTTCAATATGAAAAATATTTCGGTTGCTAATTAATAGAAAGTAGAATCAAATTTAATAAGATCATATAAAAGAATATAATTCACTTTATTACATGTTAATTATAGCAAAACTTTGTTCTGATCGATCAAAATTCAATCATTCTCAATATTTATTCACTCATTTGATATGTCTAACTGAATGATCAATTTTTAAGCTACTCGAGGGAATGCCAGTGCGAAAGTACCATGCAAACTCTGGCACTCACGCAGTTTTATGTTGTCTGTTGTACAACAAGCAATTTTAATGATGGTAGAAACGTAGCATGCAACTGAAAAAATGGAGAGTGTTGATGGCTAGCACACCTACCGCCTGCAATTACAAAGACACGTGTCATGACAGTAAGGTAGCTTCTTTGCTTATTTAGATATTTACACCAACAACTCCCAAAACGTTCTGTAGATAAACGATGCAATGAAACCTCGACGTTGCGAGTCCAAAGAAATATGAACCTCAATCAGTACTCCGATTATATATATTGCCCGAATCTAGAACCTCTAGACACGAGTCTTTACAAGAGGTGGTTGCAGGATTGCTAGCCTTCCTCACTCTCGATTTATTCGGTTACGAGCTGCGTGAAAGAAGTGAAAAAATAATTGTAGTACCTAGAGAGTCTAGGATCTGCTAATCAATTGCTAAAACGTAACTCTGTGCAAAAATGCTGTACTTTCTATTTATTATTCAAAAGTGAATAGATTAGTTCAAATAAGCAGAATAGGCACTAATAAATTTCAGACGTTAATTTTCTGTTTTACCAATAAAATGAAGTTGATTCATATTCAAATATTGGCTATATGGCGAAACTCTTATTAGCTCGTTTGCAAACAATTAATTTCAAAATCTCAATTATCCAGAATTGAACAATAATTGGACCATATAACTGAGACAGTTACGGAGATTTATTCTTGAAACGATAAAAATTTAAACGTTCCCATCAAGCGTGAGGTTATAAAATGTAAATAGGCCATTTATCGATCGGCTTCCATTTCTCCTTTTCCAATTCAATCGCTGTGCTATAAAAAAGATAAAAATTAACAACAACTCTGTCTTCTTCGCTCTTCGCTGAATATTTTTTCAGTATAATTATCCTAAAGGAAATTCCTTCACGCCGCAAAGTGGCAACGGCGTTGAGTAACCATATTTTTTGAAATGGTTCACCAGATATTATCACGAACATTTTATTGTTGCTTTAATAAATTGGAAAAAAATATTTCTGATCTGAAATGATGTACAATTAAGTTTAATGAAAACAATTTGGATGGTCGTAACACTCAAGCCAGCTAGGCTAGACACGAAAGAATTTTAAAATTACACAAGATGCCTTGAATTTAAGAGTAATAATCATTAGAAGAAATAACTGTCAACCTTGAGCAAAGTAAACGATAATGTAGGGGCTTCCACATAGACTATAACTACAATAGTTATTAAAGAAAGACTAATCAAGTTTTTCCACTCAATATTGAAAGTTTGTTATTCTGGATGAAATTATAGCCAGAAAGATTTGCGCATTTAAAAAAATAATGATAAAAAAACTAAACATAATCCACATATAATTTTTTATTTTTTTTTTAAACAAACATCTGGGAACCTCATTTCTTAAAAAGAACATCATCCAGGTGTGCACCATCGCGCTGCAAACATTCCTCAAATCTAGATCTCAATTAGGTTAAAACTCGCTGGCATATTGCGCGGGGAATTGCTGCTATTTCTTCTCGGCTATTGGACTGATTAAGCGTAGTTGGGTTATTGCAGTAGACTCTAGTTTTTAGGTATCCCCACATAAAAAAATCCGTTGGTGTTAGGTCCGGACTTCTAGGCGGCCATGCAATGTCACCTCGGTGAGATATTAGTTTTCCAGCAAACATCTGGTTTACGACCGCCAAAGAGGCATTAGAAATATGAAATGTCGCTCCATCTTGTATGGCTATGTATCGTTCAGAATTTACAGTGACAGTGATTTTGAAAAAAATAGGGTCCGATGAATCCGTGCGCTGATATGTCCGCCCAAACGTGGGTTCTCTGCAGCCCAGCAACGGCAAATCTGTCTAGTGACATGCTCATTTGAGTGAAAATGGGCATCGTTGGAGAACAGAATATTCCAACAAAAGCTCGTCTCAAAATTAAATCATTTGGCTGTAATTTATTGTTGAAGTTGAATTTTATACGGATGTAATTTCAGATCTCTCAATAAAATTCGACAAAGATATTCTAGATACCACAAGTTCTGCTGCGAGTCGATAACCAGGATTACGTTGAACTGAAGCTCTAATTGAAATGAATTGTGTCTTTTGTTCCTGTTGATCTTGGGCGTCCCGTAGACTTCTGATTGAGAATTTAACAAGAACAATTAACGAGGTAAAATCTTTGTATAGTTGAAACAGATTTTGTTTTGATTTTAATATGATAGATGATCTATTAACTTATATATCTTGATGTCAATATCAGATTATATTTATATAAAAGAGAAAAGAAAGTCGAAACGTCAAAAATATTTCTTACAAAGACGTTATCAATTAAAATAGACCTGAAATCAAGATATTTATGAATAAAACGTTAACGATACACGCCGAAGTTCTGATGAAAATCAAATTGCTAATTTGTTTAAGGGATGTAAAGCGAAAAAGTGGTTGCAAGCCATTTATCTTTCTTGGACGATTTGTTTCGTGGGGTATTTCAGAATTTCAACAAAAAAATCTGAGATAGCTTAAAAAATGAATACGGTCTGAATGTAAATTAATTGACAGCGATAAATGAATATTGAAAGAGAATATATTTTTTTACCCAATTTCGAAGAATTTAAGGTTAGGTTCGTCCAACATCTTTATTATATGTATATTTTGAATAAAATTCAATCTTCTTTCTATAAAATTACCAAGCTATTGTTAATATTCTGGAAGGGGAATATAAAAAAGTGATTTTACTACAAAGCTTATGTATTTGACATTATTTATCATTTGTTTATAAAATATGAAAGCAAGGCGTACTCAAACAAATGTTATTCAAACTAAAATAAGAAAATCTGGCCCTGAGATTTTTTCTTTGATACATATCGCAAGTTATCTCAACCATTACCTCACGAATGTTTTGCTTTGATGGGAGTATCATTTCTAGAAAAAAAATGGAGATATATAGGTAGAAGCCATGGAATATCTCCTCTGGGTAAGATATTTATTTAGGAACATTTCTTCAACTCTAGTTGGATGTGCTGCATGCTCTAATATTGTAACCTTCACAATATTGTAACTTTGGTTTAAAAAATCTAGTAGTATTCTCACATATTCTACAAAGTTGATAGTAACTGAATCACGGCATGCATCTTCAAAAAGGTACAAGCCAATTATATCCTTTGAAGAAAATGTCACCCAAACCATAACTGCAGGTGAAATGCAGGAAAATGCAGGTGTTCCAATTCAGCATATGCTCTACTCAAAAATTTCAAGGCTTCTTCTAAGACCAAAATGTTCATTCATTCACTAATTGAAATTTAATCATATACTTTCAATTCTTGAATTAACTATATCTTAAATAGGTACAGTTTCAAAAACAACTACAATATATGTCACCAAGTTGTTAGACTAAAGCATCAGAACGTTTCCTATGTATATGCAGAGTTGTAGAGGATGAATTTTTAGTATTTTCTTACATAAACCTGATCTGAAAACTCCTCCACGTCCTCACCAACAATATTATCAATTTACTACTTTTATTGCTTCTTGATGGACGACAAAGATTAGTTCCTTGTAAGTCCTGTTGGGGCTCTGATCAATTTCCCTTCTTTTATCTCATGAAACTTTTTTGATTGAAGATAATTCCACTTTCCATAGGATGCTTCTTCAAATCATTTTTACTATTAAATGATAATTGTTTCCCCAAATAAATGTCGTGTACATGTGCTCACAACACAGTTCGTGTTTGTAAAATTTGTGAAGTGGATAATCAACAACCGACATCATGACTTAATCACGTAATCTCTTAAATTTCATTCCAACTGTTGCAATAGTTTTTTAAAGCTGCTTTGTTGGCTGAGAATATTGCTGAATTGCGAAATATAACCTTATTGCTCAAACAACAAGTCTCTAAAACAATCAATGTATTTCAATAGAATCTGTCTTACAATTTTCATCAATTATTGATAAAATGAAAACCTCTAAAAAGAGAGTCAAGCTATTTTGATACGAATAATCCTCTTTAAGGACATTCTCTATTATCAACCCACTTTCGATATCCGATACAACACAGAAAAAAGGTTTCCTGATCTTATCACTACCTACTCTTTTGAGCGTAGATTCTGGGTATGTATGCAACGGCTCAGCAATCGACAAAAGAAGTCACAAAATTGGACAAATAAAGATAAAATGGATAGTATACGATATTCAATCATCCCTATATTATCAAATGGATATTGCGAAAGAGAAAAATATAAATGTATCCTATTTTTCAAAATGTATATATTCTTTATATTCCAATATATCTTCATTTTATTCATTCAGTAGTTGCTTATGGCTATTTGAATAGAATAGAATGAATAATATGTCTGACAATGTTATCGATTACGTCTTCAATCTCGAGATGATGAAATTATAAAAAGAGACCATTATGTAAAAACTTATGTTTTTGTTTCCGCATTATATCATTCTAAAATGAGAATAGTTCAATATTTTTCATATTTTTTTTCCAAATTGATGAACTGTATAGTCTTCTTTGTTTATTATTTCTAGTCGCTTCAGCTACTTTTATTAACGACAGAAGATACACATTATATTGAAGTACATTTTACAAATATTTATCAACCTTCGAATCACTAATCACCAATTATGTTTTCTATATTCATGATTTCACCTTGTGAGTGTCCGCTGAATCCACTGAAATGTCGTATTTCTCTCTTGTGACCTCATATTGTTTACACACAGTACATGTTTGTTCCCAACATTCTTATGATCTTGGTAACTCAGTTGGTGTTATAAGACTTTTATGGATTGAAATACTACCATTTTTCGATTTATCTACTCAGAGCAGGTGTTCTACTTGGTAGCGTTTTGATTCCGCTACTATATGTTCAATATACAGCTGATTTACCCACATCAGAAAACAAACAGAGGAGTGAATCATATGCTGATGACGCTGATTTACTAGCTCCACAACGAGATCCTCTAGCTGCATCACAAACACCTCTTCACTGAAAGAAAATAGCTTGGGGTATAAACTTAGTAAACTATATTGGATAATTGGCAGAAAATAACAACTATTTATCGAGAATAAGTTATTGGTGGACATATGGAATTCAGCTAGAGCTAGAATCTATTATCCGACGTAGATACAAAAGATTTACAACGTATGACATCGCTAGCAGATTTAATTATATTTTATTTGAAGTTTTAGTTGAGAAGTTTCTTCTATGTTTACTACATATTACATTCTAGCATATTTAATTTTTTTAAATTGACTAGGAACGTTAATGCCATCTACGTTAACTGTTATCTTTTAAGTAACTACACCAATTTTGATATATCTCCATTTTTCATACATGTTTTTTTATATTAGTTCTACTCTACTTGTTATTTTTCTGTAGTCACCTGCGATTCACTTATTGTTCCACTTAGAAATAGATTGTAAAGAAATTTGGTAAATAAATATAAAAAAAATTGCTATGGCCCAGTCGTTAGTGTTACATTCCTTCTTGGTGTGGCATGTTTGGTGTCGGTTGGGGCCGAGGATTCACTGATTGTTTTGAGTTGGACTCTATATGTTTTGCCACACACTCAACACTAGTTTCACATTTCATGTCATAGAAAAAAACTTTGTCTATTTGGACAGAGTCGCTGGTCTATCCCCTCATTTGCTTCCATACCAGAAGGTAAACACAATTTCGATGGGGGCTTCTTCAATTTGTTAGTCGGATATTTTTGCTTTGATCAGTAAAGTAATTGGGTTGTTGGTATACGCGACTTCGCGCTTAGAGGGCGCCCTAGACAGGGAGGGAATCTAGATATCTTGTCTATACAAGTTTCCGTTCCTATTATAGTATTTATGCAGTAGCGGTTTGAAATGAACGTATTTTTTCTCGTGCCGATGTGTGATGAAAAACAGGAGCAACGTATCAAACTCAAATTTATCGTTAAATTGAAAAAAACTCCGACTGAGTGCTACAAATTGTTGCAAGAGGCCTATGGGGACAATTCTCTATCTCATGCGCTTGTTTTTAACTAGTGCTAGCGCTTTAGTGTGAGCCTAAAGAGCAAATCAAAATTCAAGGCAATGTTGATCGTTCATTTCGATATTAACGGAATGGTGATGACTGTATGGATTCCAGAGGATCAGACTGTCAACCAGACTGTTAGTTTTGGCATCACTGCGAGAAAGAGTTCGTAAAAAACGGTCCGTTTTTGCACCAGGAGAACGCACCTGCCCAAAACGAGCTATCTATGAGGCATTATTTGGCTAGTAAGCACAATCCAGTGCTCGAACAATCGCTGCTTTCATCAGATTTGGCACCGAACGATTTTTTTTATTTCCGAAAAAAAAATATGCTTTGCAAGGGACCCGATTTGAGACCAAAGAAGACTTCCAGCACCGCTTCAATCAATGGAAAAAGCGTATGGAAAGGTGTGTAGCGAGAGGAGGGGAGTATATTTAAGGGGAGCAGTCGAATGTAGAATAGTTTTATAATAAAACCCTTTTTCGTAACCAGTCTCGTTATGTAATAGCCAGACCTCGTATACTAGTTGGTTTGAAATGAGCTAAGTGAATCTGTTAATATTAGAGATGGAAACTTCTTTTATTCCTCAATATGAATGAGTGCTAGGTGCATTGCATATATTTTTGCAGTGGATGTAGAAGTGGAATTGAATTTTAAGCAAGTGTTTGGGGTAACTCCGTTTGGTGATTTGTAAACGTCCGCCAATATCATATGGTGGTTTATACGGTCTTTTGTTTCTTTTTAAATTTGAACTATTGGACTTATCTTATATTCATTTAATCACTCGTTGTATCTTGTCCTCCAATAAATTCTACTTAATTTAAATTTCTTTGCATTTAGAAGACGAATCATAGATCTGATTTCACGAGCAGCGGTATTTTCCATTAAAACTGAGATTATAAAGAAAGCACAGCAAAGAACACGTTGGCAGCAGCGATCTAAAAGTGGAACATTTCTTTTACTTGAGTCAAAGTAAATTCCGTGAATGATCGGAACTGCAATAGCAGCAGCAACTGCCGGTGATATTGAATCTGAACTTAAATTGTGAATATACCTTGCAGATGTGAGGATCTGCTTTCGCTCACATTACAATCGACTTGACACATACCTAAAAGTTTTATACAATTTTATATAAATTCAATACTATTCACGTCATTCATATCAATGTTCGCCAATTTTTGGCACTTTAATAATCGTTTATAAGATTAATGGTACGAGAAAGCTTAACTCGTTTTAAGTATGATGTACTCGTCTTCCTCTCCTAAGTATTCGCTGGTAATTTTAATTGCATGCTAGATTATGAATATCCATTATTTCTGCATTAACTCATATTTTATGAGTCTAGATGCTAACCTTATCTTCCTCTCTTGTGTTAATTGTAGTAATTACCACTTCAAATAATACACAAGTATGAAATTATTGTAGTTTTGAAGTTACTGGAGAATGTTGCTACGACCAGAACAATTTGAAATTTATGATATCAAGTTATGAAATAATGTCTGGCTCACAGAGATCTTTGGGTTAGTTAATTTAACTGCTAGGGTGAATCACCTATTTATTACTGCACTTATATAACCAACAACAAGTGTTGAGAAAGTTAACGCAACATTCATGAAAAATTTCATTTAATATACGAAAAATATGAAATATACTTCACCAATGGTATCCAAAACTCATCTACTCTAGTATTATCTGGGAAAGGAAAACGATAACGTAGAATGTTAAAAACGGTATTGTTAATAATAAAATTGAAATAAAACATTATTATAGTAAATTAAAACATAACCCCGACAATATACAATATCTAACAAATCAACATATGCTGATGATATTGCAGTGATATCAAGAATCCAAACTAAACTGATGTCATTCGTAGGAATAGAAGAGAAAGCTAGAGAGGGGTGATTCTTATTTAATGGAAACATATTATATGACTTCAGCGGATAAAACTTGAACCATATTAGACCTTGCAATAGAAAACAGTAACTTCACGGAAGTAACAATCGTCAAGTAACTTTTTAATTTAATAGATAACAATTCAAACTGCACAGCATTCATATAAACTGGATCTACTATTCAAATCTCAGCTTACTGAAGAACAAACGGATTTCAAAGAAAAGGATTTGGACATAATTAACGTATTTAAGACACTCCCGAATGCCAAGAGAGTGGTAAATATTGAAGAATAGAGGACGAGAAGAATAGGGAGGCCACAAATTAGATGATAAGACAGTGTCACGGTTGATATCCGAAATATACGAATTACGGGATGGTGCTCCTAGTCAAGGAACAAAATGCTATGGAGGTTCGTTATTGAGGGAGTCAAGGCCCACACAACGATTCTTGTGTTGCGTGTTAAGATAAGTTAAGGTATATACCATATTTTTCGTACTTAATCAATTGCTTGTCTATTCTCTGATAAATACTAAAATGGTCTCAAATACCTGGCCCACAAAAATTTTGAAAAAAATTATTTATTTTTCAACGTAATCTCCTTTTAGACCCATTCATTTTTCCCAACGATGTTCAATAAGTTCGATACACATTAATAATAATAATAATCATCAAGCTTCTCAAAACAGCTGTTGACTGCCGATAGCATCTACTGCTTTGTGGATTTTTTATTCCTCATTTAGTACGATACTGGTCTTCGCAGGTCGTACGGCCTCATTCAAACTCTGCCTTCCAATATTTTACTGTTTATCAGTCCCACCCAGAATAGAATCTAGTTCAGCTTCTATATTTGTTGGACTAATGCCTTTCAAATAAAAGTGTTTTATCACATAGCGATGACCAATTTTTTTCATGTTTATAAATTCACTGAAAACGTTCACTATTAATAGCTGCCAAACAAATAGTTATCAACGTGGCGTCTTGAAACATATGCTGTAAAAATTGTGTACTTTTCAAAGCAGTAGTATTTTTCAAGCAGCTACCGCCATCTCTAGGTTAGGCCAGGTACTTCAGGAACCATATTTTGTATCCATCTTGAATTTATATTGATATTATAATATTATAATAATATTATAACATCACAACTTTTATAGATATCATTAGAACTGATCTTTAATAATAAAATGTGATCCAACTTCACACGATTTCTCTGGCATACTGGAAATCCACTCAAATTCCCAAGTTGAAGCGTTAAGAAAATCGAACAACAACGGCTCCCAAAGAAAATCTTATTACATTTTGCTTTTGGAAGATCTCGCTTTCGCAGTTCATTGCTTTCCCGTGGGAATTAACTGCGTTTAATAGAAGGAACTCACGATGGCAAATAGTTTACTTCCAAATCTTTCTATTCCGTAAATCAAGTAATAATATGATAATAAGGTTAATGATACGTAATTATAGAGAAATAAGAGGATTGATGTGATTATGGTACTTACTTCAAAATTGAAGGATCTAGAAGAGGTTTTTTTCAATATATTTAGTATGTATTTGAGCAGACATTTGAATTTCGCACTGAATTAAAAATTGTATAGAACAGGAAGATTTCTATTAGAAGTATGAAAATTCTCAATTATTTTGCTACGATGTAGACAACCTAAACAACAAGCATTTTATGATCGCGTTCGCTAGAGATCCCACTTTATCTTCGTGCTTCGAACAAATTCAAGCAATTTTAAAAAGGGACTTAAGCTTGTCGAATTGTCATATCTACTTAATTTGCAGGTATTAATTTTCCACTTTTCTACGTTTTTCCTTGTTATATAAAAAGACTGCCAATTGGTAGACGAAACTGTCTTGAAAAAGCTCCCTGAAATCGTTTTTGGTTGAGTTGGATATAACCTTAAAGAGTCTCAATTTGTTACCGGTCATTTTGTACTCGAAGCTGTCATCCTAATAATTTAAACCCAATTCAAATTTTTGAGTGAGTGGCAAGTCGAAAAACTTAACTCTCATAGAAGCTATCATACTGAAAGGTCCACCGGATCGTACTTTTAATTCTTCGAGTCGTATACAGTGACTTGTACTTCATGCAACTCAAGTCACAAATTGCAAACATGTTCTCCATTTTTAAATCTTCTTATGAAAGTTATAACTTTTGTGAAAAAAGCTCGCTTCTTTTTTAAATATTTATAAAAATCATGTTTAGGATACTTGCATACGGGTTGTTATGCCATTGAAGTTCGGCTTTTCTTTAGGTTTTTCATTTTAGGAGCGCTAATGCGGATATTCACGTGGGGCCCTATCTGCTGGTTAGATGCCTTCTGCTTCTCTCAAACCTGAGGCCACTGATGGAGCTTTGAGGTCTTATGCATCTTGAGGCAGTGATCGTTTTGTTTCATATTACTCTGATAGAAACCATGGATGGTTATGGAATGTATTCACTTGTTAGAGCATCAGTTGACTGATTTGGTATACTAGTCTTATTTGCGTCTTCTAATATTCTTCTGCTACTTTGTCAGTATTATGTGCTGTTCGAAGTACGTTTGTTAGTCGAATTCTAATAAATCATGTGGATCAAAAAGTTCCCCTTTTCAATTCTAAACTGTTTGTTTATTCAAATATTTGTGAGAATTTAGCTGTTATACTTAAATGAACTAATCGCTATATTGTTTGGTATATTTTCTTCTTACCTAAATTCTTCTCTCACTCTCACTATGCGGTATTCTCCCTCTTCGATTGTATTTACTTTTTTTATCGATGGTATTTTCTTTTTCACTAACAGTGCACTCTGTCGTTTCGGACTAATAACTGATAGAATATATTTTCTCTAAATTTCTATTTGAATTATATGCTGCTTAAAAACCAAGAAGTTCCTCTGGATATCCATTCATTTCTATTTGATAAATATTCTTTCGTAAATCATATATCGAATAGATTGTTGATTATCTTCAATAATGTATGTGCTGAAATTTTGGTTCTCTATTCTCGTATAATTATAATCTAGATTACTAGGCGGTGATTGATGGGAAATTTGAATTTATTTAGCATTCGATCACCTCAATTAGCCGCATACTTTTATCGAATAGATAATCTCTTTGTTTACTTTGAACTTAGAGCTACTCAAAAACGTTTATCTTAATACTGTTTCATTAATAATCGGAAATGTCTATTTTGATTTCATACAAACAATCAAATAGTAATATTCTTGGCTTGTAAACCTCAATTTGAATAAATTTACATAGGGCAGACATGTGAATATTTAAAAGATAGATTAAAAAGTCATCAATAAAATACAAATAACTGCATTAGCAGAAATAATAAAAATTCAAACATAGATATATCGAACAGAGTAAGAAGAGCTAATGAAATATATTTCGTTTCAAATAGTACTGACCGTATGAATAATAACAGCAGCGTTGAAACAACTAATGAAAATAAAAGAAAAAACGAGGATGGACAAGATAAAAAATGAGATAATTATAGATAAGCTCAAATGATAACCGATAGCAAACAAAATAAGACTAATAAGAAAAGTGACAAAAGCAAAATAACATAAGAGAGTGAAAAATAATGCTCTAAGTTTCGAAAAAGCATAAAGACATTGAAAAGAAGAACAAGGTTTCACAGTTCTTTCAGTTTTTTATTTATTTGTTAAATTTAACTTCTTTATTAGATTTATTTTTGATGTTATTAGTAATTCATTCACTTTCACCTATATTTAATTTAATTCAATTTTTATCAATTCACATCTTCTCTTGTTCTTATACTATCAAAATAATTGATAGAGAAATACATTATTATCATTATTTATGAATGATAATATGATGATGATGATCTTTATTCAATTCAGATCATGATGACCTAAGAACATTCGGATTAAAAAACATTTTCATGAACCAAAGAGCAGCTTAATACTTTCTGGATATGTCATCGTAATATGCAAAGTACAAAAAGCTTCATACAAAAACTGGAAACGATTTATATCACAGAAAATGATCTTGTTTGATCTTTTCTTATTAATTTTATCTCAATAAAGTCACATTTGCTCCTTCCTTGAATCCTTGTATGAGATCATTATTATACCCAGGAAGGGAAGCGTAAACATTCTGTAGTCAATTTATACGGAATTACATAAATTTCATACAATGGTAAAACAGAATATAAAACTCAAATAAGATATTTATAAAAAAATATTCCCTAAAGGAGCTGACATCCTTTGACGATACCATTTTATCTCATTTCTATCCTATTACGGAATTCTTTGAAGAGTTTTAATTTCATGTCACTCTTTTCTTTATAACTTCAAGATATTTCGTTGAGAATATTTGTGTTATGTTATGTGATCATACTGTAATAAACGGTATTCAAAGTCTTATGAATTTATTCATATCGATACGTGACTCTGTTCTCTGTTTTTCTGCGTTTAATTGATTTTTTTATAAAAAAGGCTGACCTTGCGAAACTATTTATTAAACAGTCGTAATCGCACGATATGTGTACGAGGGTAGTTTAACAAAAAAGTCAATCAAAAAGTTATTTTTCAATATAACTACCTTTAAATTCTAAATACTCAGCTCAGTTTCAAAATATCCAAAATATAGTCTCACTGAAGTTAGGCAAAATACGCGTATAATCTCAAAATTAGTCTGAAATACTTCTCTAACGAATTTTTTTTCACGTTTGGGAAGAGGGAGAGAAATCATATAAATATGGCAGATGCGGTGAAAAATGGTAATGTATTTGGAATAAAACTGTTTTCTTCAATAAATGCGGTCGCATTTATTTAAGTTCTGCGCAAAAACATATTGTGACACAGCCCTATCTACGTTATCTATGTAAGCGGCTCCTTCTAGTGAGTAACCATTGAATTTTTGTTCCAGATGTATTTGAAAGTAAAAGATAACTGTACCTAGACACAGAAGATTCTATCATGATTTGAAACATCGCAAAATCATATAAAAAGCGGGATCCCACAATAGAGGAGTGATAGTTAAATTAATTTGTACAATTTTATCGACGAAGTTTCATTATATTTTAAAGCTTCATTATATTTCAGTATAATCTTCTCTAAGGTCCTCCCTCCAATTATTAGTTTCCACTATTTTTAAACTATACAGAAAATAACCTTTCGAATTTTGATGCAATATACGGATTTGTCTTTGCTATAATTTATTTTTTTTCTGGAATCACTTTCCACTATGTCATTGTTTTGAGAGAAAATCGATATTCACCCAATAACGAAAATAGTACTTCTCATATTGGTATCAAAAATGTCGCATTTATGTTAACCTTTTGCCAAATGACAAAGTAATCACCATTGCGAAATTATTCTGTCATTTTCAACATCACGAGCATTTTCGGTTTATTTGCACTTGCCGTAACCATAGCAAATGTTTCATTGAAATAATATAGCCAATTAATTCAATATTTCTCTTTATATTACTTTAGAATATACGGAAAATTAACCTACAATGACTTCTACTTTTCTTAGCTTTTTAATTGACGTACAAATCAATTTTTTTTTGAATGAAAAATCAAATATGTTTCTCCTATAGCGACCTCAACTTCATATAAGATTGTCATATTCCTTCTCTTCATTTCTTTCTCCTTTTTCTCCAATATGTTTTCATCCATTCTTCATGAATATTCATACATGTTCAGTTATTTTCTCTTTTCACCACATGTTTCAATATATCTCATCTCCCATACTTTTTGTTTTACCATTATCTTTCCATACTTCACATACAAGTTTGAAAAAATTACAATTACAATTAATCTTCTATACGTTTTACTACTATCCTTCATCACTTATTTCTATTCAAATTCATTGTTTCTACCTGTTACCACTTACAATTCCGTCGGTGCTTTTACCCTTCCCATCTTTCTTTCAAAAGAACTTTACTGACATATAACTTTTTCGTCTATATACCCCAGCTAATTTTCTTTGTTTCTGTATATGATGAGTTGTGTCTCATTACAAGCTTTCCCTACCTCTTTATTACTTAATTTTCCAACTGTATGTTACTAATAATCTAATTACTGTTCTGTATACTTGTATCTTTGCCTGTTTTTGGTGTACCCTCGATTCCAATAATTTGTTCCAACCTACTATTCCGCTTTCATTGGGAAGCCTTTTATTATTATTATTGTTAATTGTTGGCCTTATATAATTGAAACTGTTGGAATTCTTGAAGCTATATGACTGGCTGACCGTCTAAAACAAACCTTTTCCATCCGGTCAAATGTAACTTTCATATTTTCATATTTTGAATTCTTAATGTACCGCCTCTGACAGGCAATTGAATTGAAATTTGTATTGTATTCCATCAGGCTCTTTTTACTTCAAGCCTCTTAGAGCAGCTTAACGCAAAGTAACAAAATTTTTATAACGTTGTTCCAAAATAAGCGGCTTTGGAAACAATTTATACTGATCAGTAAATGGAATCTTCCTTTCGCGCATTTAAAATTTGTTAATACCTTCTACTTATCGTCGCTCGGGTTCGACCTCACATAATTAAATTGTTTCTTATTGGTCTATATTAAAAATAGTCACTTTTTTATGAACGTTTAAATGAGAAATAGCGTAGGTTACTGGCTTTATATTTGAAATTAAACTGTATCAGTAAAAGCGTTTATTACGTCAAGCCGCAGGGTAATATTATTGACGAAATGTTTGGCTATGAACAGCATCCAAAACAAAATTCAATAGAAAGAATCGGTAACGTCAAACTTGTAATTACTACTATTACAGATTTACGATTTATATTATCAATTAATGTTTAGTTTCAATAAATAGTTAAATAGTTCCCAGAGGAAACCAAACAAAATTGATAGAACTTAATTATGCCCGCCATCTTAAATATCCCTAATATCTGAAATATAACATGTAAGATAGGGAGAAAACGCAAATTCTAATTATTATTCATACTTTAACAACGAGTTTCTTGCCCAATTTCATTTAACATTTCTTTCTTCTAGTTTTTGAAATCTTCAAACATGAAAGGACTCAATTTAAGCAGCGCAAGCTGGTTGTAACCTGCTAAGAAAATTAATATCCAAATTAAAACGTATTGTATTACGAGATTTTTTTATGTCACAGTAATCGATCAAATGTATCCACAATCGGGAGATTTTGTACGCAAATTTCAACAAACCGGGTCTTTAAGAGATGTGAGTTCAGCTAAGCATGATTGTTCATTTCGTTCTGCGGAAGACAATCGCGTTAGAAGATAGAAGGACTTCGATTCATGTCGTACTGAACAATTGGATGATTTTGAATAGAAGCTTGAATTCAAACGATTACAAAATTCAATTAACTCGAGAACCAAAACATATGAAAAGTATCCAAAACAAAATTCAATAGGAAGAATCGGTAAATTCAAACTTGTAATAACAACTGTTACATCTTTTGATTCATATTATCAATGGTTTCGATTCATGTCGTACTAAGCAATTGGATAATTTTGAATAAAAGCTAGAATTTACACGCTTACAAGATTCAATTAACTCGAGAATCAAAACGTATGGAAAGCATCTAAAACAAAATTCAATAGGAAGAATCGATAACTTCAAACTTGTGATAACAACTGTTACATCTTTTAATTCATATTATCAATGGTTTCGATTCATGTCATACTGAACAATTCGATAATTTTGAATAGAAGCTTGAATTTACACACTTACAAGGTCAATTAACCAAACCTACTGACCAGTTAAAGTATAGACAATAAGCCTAATATAAAATGAACGAACAGAAGTGACTTCAAGCAGTTATAAAATCACCAAATAAGAATCCACGAATGACTATTTAAAAAAAAACCGATGCTTCCATGAATATATACGTTTTATGGACTAGCGGAATCATGGCCCTTAGCTCTTTGAAAATGAAGTTGGCCAAGTAGTATCCTTGAATGGTGATAACGGACTTTATGTAACCAAAAATTGAGTATACGGTGCCTAATGAAATATTGTTCCAACAAGATGGTACCAGACAACCAATTAAACAAATTTAATGGCGATGTATCACTTTGTGGGGATGTCAATAAAACGCCGTGTCCACTAGACTTGTTTTGGGAAAGGAGGTCACGTCAAAACGTTGAAAATATGGACCATCAAATAGATGTATGTCTCCTTCCATCAAAAAATAAATCGATATAATTATCTGAAAATTTTCTTTTTTACTTATAGTTAACATCGTATGTTATGTTTGAATTAAAGTTGTTTTTGCAAACAGTATCAACATTATTTGGTAATATTACCATTTAGTTGCAAGTCGACTATATGAATATACTTATAAGCTTCATTCTATTGAATACATATAGTTACAGCAGAGTGCAGCATATTAAATTAATATTCTGCAAAATAATTAACTTCTGTATATTATTTCACCTTGCCGCATATAATGTTTTAATCAATATTCCTTTGACTCCTTGACTGCATAAATACACTCATGAATAACATTCAAACTACAAGTAACATTATTATAATATGAATATGAATATGAATGAAACATATGAATAATAATTTTTTCCTCAAAAACCATTATGACTTTATAAATTTTCAGCTGATAACCTTTCAAATATTTTATGCATTTTGTACTAATTTTTTTATATTATCTTACCTGAATAGAAATATGAACAATTCGGAATGTAAGAACAAAAACATTGAGTTTATACAGTGCCAAAGTTGGACCATCTAAAACATAGTTTCCAGCTCTATAAACTCTTGGGCATATTTTGGAGCAGAGTCAATGATATTGGTAGGTTTTCTTTAACAAGTAGTAGGAGTGTGCTATTGGTAGGGATCGAAGTATGAGTTATGAGATATCTTGAGTCTGCTAACATCAATAGCGACCAACAGTACGGCTTCCGTAAACATAGATCAACCGGGGACTTCCTAGCCTATGTCACCAACGTATAGACTGAAGCTATAGAGAAATATGGGGAATCCAGAGAAATCGCTCTGGACATATCGAAGGCTTTTGACAGGGTTTGGCATGACCAAGTTCTAAATAAATTAAGATCGTACGATTTGTCGTCCTCACTTATTAATTGGCTTAGTAGCTTTCTCAAACATCCATCCATCCAGGTCGCCATCGATGGAGACACCTCAGAAAGGTTTGAAGTCAACGATACTGTTCTTCTGGGATGCATCTTGTCAACTAGTCTCTTTCTCCTGTACATCAACGATCTACTAGATAAAACTACAAACCCGATCTATAGTTTAGACGACGATAGTGGTGTCGTCGTTCAAATCAACCACCCTAATAAACTCGATTAACACCCAAATCCGTTGGTAGCAACAGATCATCACACTGAATATACTGTTTACACCACCACTACACCAATACTAACAATTATACTGTCTTACGCGCGTTACGATAACCAAGTTATCGTCTTCAGAGACTGAGACAGTATAATTGTTAGTGTTGGTGTAGTGGTGGTGTGAACAATATATTCAGTATGAATATCGCCAACGGTTCCAGAAATTCCAGATCATCACCATCAATAACCATCTTGAATACATTCTGGAATGGAGTAGAAGTAATCTATCTAACTATAAAATATCCCCATCGCTGTCAATTCGCTTGTTGGGTGTTGAGGTGCAGAAGATTATATAATCAAAAAGATAGAAAAACACGAGCACAACATAACGATACTCATCAATCAAGAGAAACTGTACAATGTATACCAATACAGTTTTGTGTGAAATTCTCTTATACTGGCAGATCCATCCAATGCTCTAACTTTTTATACGAAAAGTCTATAAAATAGGATTTGGTAGTAGGCACTTAAGAGGATCTCCTGTGAGAAGTTAACCGGATGAAAAGGAATGTATGAGTGTCAGCCTACCCACGAATTCAGTAATTCATCTTTTGTTAACCCCTCGACGGAATATTGTAGTACTGTAAATCAAATTTATTTTGTTAGTTTATCATTTTACCGTTGATATTTCATTACCTAGCAGCCACATATTTCTGTTTCTTCCTTAAACAAAACCATATGCACCCAACTGACTTTTTCACACTATCCACTTTTTGTTATACTAAAATTATTGTTCATTCAAGCTCTTTTTTATTTGTTTTTCTTCCAAAGACAATGTTTACATCGAGATTTCGGAATTCAAAAGCAGAACTGTTTGTTAGTTAAGTTAAGGTAATCGAAGGAAAAAAGTTAATGCTTGCTTCAAACACATATTTTAGGATCCATTGATGTCAAAAAATATTCCATAAATCACCTGAACTATGGAAAATTTATTTTCAAAAGCAACGGACAAGAGAATTAAAAATTATTTAAAAAACAATTTTTTGTCAGCTAGATATAACAGAATATCATCCACGACAAGGAGATTGAAAAGTTAAGAAAATACAATATACTACAGTTAATACAGACTACAATGAATGACAAAAAGATGAACGAATGCTTTTTGAAAGATATTACAAATTTTATAACACTGCAATTTTATACTAATTGATTCCCAGACGATGAATACATAAGTATACGATAGCTTGGGATATATTAGAGTTAGTACATTTTGGCCACATTCATACTACGAAAATATATAAGTTGACAGAAATAATTTATAAGAATCACCAAGAATCGTATAATAATATTAGCAGGAAGTTGGAAAGGTACCGAATTATGTTAAAACTATAGAAACCTCGTATGAATGACTTAAAACATAGTTATTACACGTAGATATAATTGAATTCAAAGTATTCTCACATATCTATAAATGTCGCATGGAAATAGAGATCAAACAAAGTAAAGTATCTGTAATAATGATCTAAATAAACTTGAAACATTGTTGATTCTGTCATAATCTGGAACTATAATAACATTTAGAACGTGACGGTGATGGTTGAAAAAACAAAAAGTTCTGGTGAGTTTTCACGGTCTAAAATTACCATATCTACATAAAAACTCATGATTTCAACTTCATGCATATGTTCGGCTTGAATATTTTCCAAAAAAAAGAGAATCTGGAAATGGAACAGTTGTCTAGAAAAATGGCTCTAATTCAGTTTGCCATCTAGTATGCAAATTTAGTAAATAATTCAACTACAGTTGAATTAATTCGCATGAAATCATTTTTATTATATAAACGCCAAAATGGGAGTACGTTGGATGAAAATCAAATAACATTTTCGCTTTGTTGCTGTTGTTGGCTCAGCAAATAGAGTTTGAAGCAACGATAATAAGAAAAAAATAACAATGTTTATAGCATACGTATAGATTGTTGCTAATTGTAATGTATACTTTTCGATTATTTTCTTTATAACGATCGGAGACAAAAGGATTTTGATCATTCACAATACGAGAAATTCTCAATTGAAAACTATAAAATTAAAATTATCAAAGTATTTCAACAGAATGTACAGGGTGTTCCTGGAGTCTGTAGTTAATTGTTAACAATACTTAACATTTACAGGGATAATCTTTACAATCTAAAGGTAACAAACTTGAATTTTTCAATCGATTATTCAACAGAAACTATTTGCCAAACTGGATAAAATTTATAGTATAAAAGATTTCTAAATTTTTAAATCGTTGTACGTGTCATTCGCCATAAAAAGACATTCTGAAGAAAATTATCATGAATTGTAATTATTTATTGAAAATACTTAAAGGGGGTATTAAAACACAATCAAACATTTCTTGGAGAACTGATGAATAAATTAATAAGCATTCATACTACATACAATTACCAGAACCCGTCGCAAAGAGAGATCTATTCGGAAGGAAAATGTTGTATTGTATCTGGTGGAATTATTGAGGTTTAATGTACATCGAGATCATTTCTAACCATCAAGCTATCTGAGTATATTGAGGACAGCTGATGCCAATGTATGAGGTTATTTTGGAGAAATTCTCTTACAACAAGACAACGTTAAACCACATAGTGCGAATAAGATCGAAGACCTTGATGGTATTGAACTCCTAAAACAACCAGTATTTAGACGGAGCCTTGTACCCAATGGTTTCACCAGAAGCTTAAAGAGCTTTATTGCACATTCTATATAAATATCAGTCTGTTTAGTTATTAACGCCTGTTAAAGTATCTAGAGAAAGTACATTTATCAGTTCTTCCTATGGTGCACATTGAATATGCAAAAAAAAAAATGTTATTCACTATAAACAGAATTCGTCTATAATAATAATAATCCCAGAAAGTTTTAGTGATATAGTGACTTAAACTTAAACTTAAACGTATATTAAGAATGGAATATATAAGACTTAATGTAAAGTCTTAAAAGTATGTATTTGAGCGAAGAATAATCATTTTGACTCTTATTATACTAATAGTAATAAAATTGGGAAACTAACAGTACAAAATAATGACAAAAATAAGGAGGACAAACGTTATTACAGCCATTGAATTTGTACAACTAAGGTGATAGCAACAGGTGGATTGGATATTTATGATCTCAATTACAGGTCTAATAGGTAGATACTAATTCTCGAAATAATCAAATCAAATATTTTAATAGTGAATTTGATAGTGAAAGTTTTTTTTATCACACAAGTAATAAAGAACAAAATCATTTCCGTTTCAATAGTTATGATTTTATAATCGCTTTATTGAATCAATATGCTGGAACAACACAACACACAAATTTAGTCAGTGTAATACGACATACATCGTTCTGAATTCATTTGTAGAGCCATTGTGGATTTTGTGTCGAATATAATTGGAGTTTAAGTGGAATCCAATTTTTATAGCAGCATACCTATTAAAAACAATTTAAATCCATAAAATATAGAAAGTTTGCAATTTCCCGTAACCTCAATTTTATCTATTTAATGTGGCGTTGAATTTTTTGCATGCTTTTTATTTGCAGTATAAAAAAAATTTTTTATTAAATACCCGATTTCCTATATTTATAACATAGTATAGTCACATAAATAACAGTTCATGCATGAACTTACATAAAAATATAGTAAAATATCCCAAAAAAACAATTCTCTATCCAACAAAATGATTGTCTTAAGAACTTTTAAATTTTCAAAATTTTTCGTTCCGCGTCAGAAGGAAGATATTCGCGAATCCAACAGCAACTGTTGCGTTGGTTTGGGAACACTGCGACGCTGAATTTGTTCGTTTAAATGAGCGTCTCGGGTATCTGTTTCACTTCATGCGCACTTCAGGCATGCAACTTGAAGAACAAATTACTGTATCTTGTATTTTTGCAACTATGTCTAATGAACCGAACACGAGCTATTTAAAATTTAGTAATAAAAGAAAATTATTGGTGTGCTGGACAGAAGATTTTAGAAAACGATTTTTTTATCCAATGTAGAGCAATTATTTTAATTATTCAGTGCAATATACTTGCACCAGTGAGGTCACAATACTGTGAAACAACAAAAGTATAAGAACGGCAGTTGGAAACCAAAATATAGATCAGAAAAGATTTTTAAATTAGAAAAACAAGAAAACTATGGAAAATACAAATTGAAAAGAACAAAATTTGGAAAATTGATTTAGAAAAAATTTCGAACAAAAAATTACAACAGCATAAATATGTGATCAAAAGTTATTTTAACACATTAAGGAACATGAACAACATAAACATAGAGCTAATAAAAGACATAGTAATCACGAAGAAAGGCTAATTTATGAAAATGTGGCGAAAATACTTCAAAAATCTTTTTAATAGAGAAGACGAAAGTGAAGAAAAACAAAAAAGAGAACATTACCTAAAAGAGAAAATCACATTGAAAGAAATTCTAAATTTAAAACGTTAAGCCAAACTAAATTATAAAATTACTGCACTCTAAAGTACTTACAACATCTAATGAATAATATAATGAAAATTACAACAGCTCCCTAAAGTTTTCAATCTTTTAATCAATATACAGAAAAGGAGTCAGTAAGGAATATAATAATCACAAAACCATTTTTGAGCAACGTAGCGAAAGTATTTGCAAATATCACAAATAAAGGTTAAAGGAGAAATTAAATGGTACTCTAGAAGACAATCAGATTTCTACCCAATAGAGGCAATATTAAGAATGAGACAAACATCGGATAAACAACAAGAAAAAAAATTTCTTTGATCAACAAAAGCCTGATACAATAAATAGAGGAGATCTTTGGATGATATTAGAACAAAGAAGAATTAATCAAAATCTAACGGAATCATTACAAGTTTGTTCAACATCAAAAATCATAATGTAAACATGAAAGATGAAGAATATGTATGGTGTAAGACAAAATAATATGAAGCAGATAAGACATATAGAAGATAAAGCCATAAAAAAGGTATAGGAATCTTAAATCTCAATCTCAAATTGTACAACCAAACCTAAAATAAAGTATGAATAAAACCAAGGCAACTATCAGAAGCACGGAAGCAAAAATGCATTATATTAAAATATGAAAAAGAAAACTGAAACTTTGACAATCTAGGTTAAAAGATAGTGGGATATTGAAAATGTGACAAAGAAATCACAGAAAGGACAACAAGCGCAGGAAAATTATTCAATTCGATCGTAATATCATTAATAGGTGAAAATGAAATACCTAAAAATATAAAGGGAAATTACACCCATTTTTATGGGATGGACCAGCGAAAAACATAAGAAAAAAGATACAGCAATGGAATTCCTCCATAAAATTGAGGAGGAAGAAGAAGAAAGAAACAAATGGACAAATATTAAAAATGAAACCTGCTAAGATCTTTCGATATTTTGAAGAGGAAAGAGTGATAGAAAAAATATTCGAAGTCAAAACAATAAGAAGCGAACTAGATAAAGGCCAAGGAAGACCCGTATAGACAAAATCAAGTGAGAATGGAGAGAATGTACTAAATAAAATGTTATCACAAACGAAGAATCGACAGAAATTGAGATAATTATTGAAAAAAGACATAAAGAAAAAAGAAACTCAGCCTACATGCTTCACACAGAGGGCTAGAAAGTTATAAAGGTTAAGTAACTGAGTTTAACAGAATAAATTGGTATTTTTCTTGTTATTCCAATTTAGCTGACAACTATAATAGAATTTTTTTCTATCACCTCATCAATCCAGTGTCCGTTATGCAAATTTTTGATACAGTATATTTAAATATAGCTCTATAAATGAATTTTGGGGAATATTAGAGTTCAAAGAACATAACGAAATCGCAAATCACGTGGCGCAGATTCCATGTGTTTTTAAATTGATAAATACTTGATTGCTAATTTCTGCGTATCGTTTTCTAGACTTTAAAATTTCTTAAGATTATTGTACAAATATATTTTCATTCAAACATCAGTAAATAATATTTTTAACTCATTTATCAATCCGGTTAATTTGCTATTGGCAGCGTTAGTGACTGTTTCTAGAGATATCATTAACAGTAAGATTAATAAGGCGAACATAAAACAAAGTGAAAACCTGTAGATTCAGTCCTTATTGGTATTTAAATATTTTAATCTAATCATTGAAGATTTGACGAAATAACGTTCAGTTTATTCGTTTTAATGAAATAGCGACTTTAAGTAAAAAAGTTACTTGATATAATCTCCATTCAACGCATTAAACCAGCAACCAATTTTCTCAACCATAATCTTTGAGTGATTCGCGAAAATACAGGTTTGTCCCTGCCATATCCTCATTTGTCTGGCATCGTTTTCCTCCTAAGCCATTTTTTTAAGCTTGGAAATAAATATTGATCTGAAAAGCAGGATCTGGTGAATATAGTGGCTGAGGAAATTATCAAATTCTTTAACTCCTTCTCATAATCCGCTTTCATATCTACCTGATGCTAATGCTAACTTACACAGTTTCTTCTTTAGGCCCGTAGTTTCAACAGAGCTTCGCAGTACAATTAATGACATCAAAAATAAATACTCATTAAATTTTCTTACCACTTTAATTAACGTTTCATTTGAAAATGGCACCATAAAAAACAAGCGTTTAATTATCGCCCAATTGCACTGTTTCCCACGTTAACTAGCTTGTAAGAGTTGATACAACGATGTTATCCAATAGAATGTGGAGTGCCCCAAGGCTTAGTACTAGGCTCTATTTTGTTTCTTCTGTTTATAAACGACATCGTCTATCTAGACATCAATGGCAGACGACACTAGCTTCTCTTTGAGCAGCCCTGATCTCACGGCACTTCATAGGATTAAATCTAGTGACCTAATCACCCTTAAATCCTGGTACGATTCTAACCTCTGTCTCAATGTTTCTAAAACCAACGTTTTATTTACTCGGACTCAACATCAGGGCACACTGTAGGGACTTCTTTAAAAGATTAAAAATTCTGACTCTTTCTTCCTTTTCATCTTTGAATCTCTTTGCCTTATTTAATTCGTAAGTACGCTTCTCCAATTTCAGAAAGGTGGTTGTAAGGCTATCCACTTAGGAACGTGAAGCACGACCTCTACCTACCTACTCCACGTTCAGAATTAGTTAAGGGCTCAATATATTACAATACAAAAAAAATGCACAATCACTTACCAATTGAAATTAAATCGATATCATCTTTTCCCGCATTCCGCAATAATTTGAGGGCATATTGACTGGAAAGTGCTTTTCTAATAATAATATTTAATTTTGTGCATGGTGCATACTGCTTTAATTTTTGCTATGGATTTATTTACTAATTATTACCTATTGCTATAACCTATAATTTAGTTACTCATTGTGGTTTTATTCTGTATATTGAAATTTTATTTCAATTATTTTATTTTTAATTGGTTATTTTTATGTTTGTTTATACAAGCTTTTGTCTACAAATTGTAACAATTTTTTGACAATAAAGCATTTTTCTCTATATTGTTACGTAGTTCTGCAACACTTACTAATGGAACATTAAAACGCAATTAAAGCATTTTGTACAGGATCTTATTTGCTAAAGATCCGATTTGTGTTTGCTTGTGAGTATGAGAAAATCCATTGTCTTGACTGTATTTTTGTTTCTGCGATATAATGGTGTACATCTATTATGACATATCGACGGAAAAATGTACTTGGAATGTTGGGTAGTAATAAGCCTTACGCTGTCCTCTTCCTTGATGTAATCTGTTAAAAGACAAAGGTAAGCAGTTTCATCGTATAATTGTATGTTGGTGTAGTTGTAGTAAGCAGTATATTCGGTAACTAAGTACAAGTGAAATATGGACATTTATAAAGTCAACTTATCAATTAACTAATTGTTTCACTAAAACATTTTCTATTTGAAAAATTTGTATACATTGGAAAAAAACAGTATATTTATTAAGCATTAAGTGACTCATTTTGCAGCAAATCTACGGATTAGTCACCCAAATTTCTCATCTTATTTTAGTAAATTGTGGTCTTATTTCTTTGTTCTATAGACTGACATTTATGAAGAACTGCAAAAATCAATAACATGTTCACAAACATTCTTGTTAATTCAATTATAGTGATCAATTCAACGAATTCTTGCCAACGCTTAACTAGGGAATATAAGAAAACATTCATTTCGAATACAACCAAGTTATTGGAAAAGAAAAATAAAAAAATCAAGTCTCTGTAAATGGAAGCGTCGGGATAAATCGGATTAGCGGACTTTCTAAATTTGTAACGATAAATATAAATGTGGTAGAAACAGAAATTCACTTGTGGAAATCTTAGTAATGACCGAATAAACAATAAATAACATTCCATAATCTTACTAAAACCCCAAGACTTAGGAAAGGAGATCTGAGATTTGAAATTTTCCTAATAATAGCAATATACAGCAAAGCAAGATGGAGCATCGTGCACTACGCGTTATGTGTAATTCAATGTTTATTTTGGACAATGAATAGATGAGGACTCGTTGAGTGGCCAGTACGCTCATATGACCTGATACCCTGTGATTTCTTCATCCTGTAGGGCCTTCTAAAAGACCGCGCACCCTTCTAGACTTCCGCAATGCAATTGAAAGAGAATTTGAAACTCTTCGTCTGTATTTAAATCACTTAACGATGCCCACAGCAATTTAATTTGGAGCTCAACAAAAAATATTCTAATTTAAATGTTATGGAAGATTTCAAAATTTTCAAGCTATTTTCATAATTGATCCTAATTCATAATAAGCAGACACGTAACCATTTAAATCCCATGATTAATGTATGAAATATATTTTGCTGTAACGATTATCACTCCAAACATAAATATATATAAATTTTTACTCAAAATTTTGATAAAAATTGATTACCTCTATCAACATCTTTTTTCTCTACCATTATTTTCGGCTTCTATACTCAATATACAGTATTCTTGTAAGCTCTTTATAGTTGTCTAACGGCGGAAGAATTGACATTGATTTTAAAGGATTGGGCTATGAACAGGAGAATAAAAGATGGTCCAGGGTTTAAAGAAACTACGGTCAAAACTATGTGGAATCTATCAAGTAAACTTTCACAAGGATAATATTATAAAGAAATGAAAGTTATTATTAATCCATTCAAAAGTATTGTATTTCAAAAAGCGCGATCTCTCCGTCAATCTGTACGACGAAAACTGCAATCAAATGTAAAAGGAAAGAAAGTTCGACATCATTAAGCTCTGTAGAAATAAAGAAAATGATAAAGTTATTAAATGAAAACATCTCTGAGAGCTGCAACCGGAATTCAATCGCATAGCTGCGGTAGAATTAGCTTTGCGAGGTGGGGAAGATGCTGCTTTGTTGACTGACTTCTCTTGTATAACAACGATGGTTCTGTACAAAACAAGAATATAACCCTGTATTCAACAAGACTTGCCAAGGTGAGTCAGCAATATATACTGAAAGCTAAATTTTTAATAGAAAATGACAAGAAGGTTTGTCCAGATTACTGGAAAAATTGATGTCAAAAAGAGGCTCAAATATAAAAATTATTATTTCTATTATAGAAGATATATGAAGAAGATGCAAAAAGAAGTTGTGAATAGGGGCTGGGAGAAAATTATTATTTGACTAGTTAGGTTATGTTTCTATTTATTTTTTTAAGGAATATATTTACCATAAAATTAAGTTATTGTCTTTATTTTATTTTCCAACGCAAAAAATGCAGAAGAAATTTGCGAGTAGGGACGGGAGGGGGTGTTAAGAAACTAGACAACTTTTGAATCGATATTTCAATATCAATCAATATTTCTATAAACGTCAATTTGAATAGTGAATTTTGAATCCTATTTATTCTATCCAAAACCACCGAAAATCTTAATTAGTTATTTTCCAGACGATGCATACATAAATATTTGAATGCTAGAAAAAATATATTAAAGTTAGTCCACTTTGATGTTTCCTTGCCACGTTTTCATTAATTTTTAATTGGTTAGATTCTGAATGAAGTTGACTTTTTATAGGTTAGATAAGGATAAGTTGTAGTGAATGATGTTCAATATTGATTGGTAAATTTATGGATAACATTAAACTTCAATAGGTTAGGTCGTTATGAATGTAGTTGAATATTCATTGGCTAAAATATAAAAGACAATAAATTTTATAGATAAGGTCGTTATAATTGAAGTTGAAATTTATGGGATAGGTGAGTTTAGTTGGTTGTTAATGGCGTTGAATTTTTATAGAATTTGTTTTTTCAAAATCTAAAAAATATGCATAAATTACACTAACGTTTTTTTAACTAATGCATTGATAATTTTGGATAATATATGTTGTTTCTAAAAATAAACGTTTTTTGTAGTTTTTTTCAGTTGTCAAAATTTTGGCAGATTCATAATTCATATTGTGTCATGATAGACATGAGTCACTAATGAACATCTATCAGAATATAATCTGCTATCACTCTTGTGGAAAATTATCCGACTGATCAGTGACCTTTCGACTGACCAATGAACTTTTTGTCACAATTTAAACAAGGTATTTCATATTCTATGTTAGGTAATTTATTGATTGGTGTTTTATCTTTTAAATTAGTAAAAATAGATTGAATATTGAGTAATTGACTGTATGCTATTTTATTGTGTGCTGTTTAAAGATACCAGAAAGTTTAGATGTAACTGATTTTATAAATGATAGAGGTGTATAAATATATTAATTAGAAATATATTGACGTTGATAGAAATATTAGAATATTTCAACGACAATTTTAATATTGAATTTTTAATTCTATGATTTTAAAAATTTATACAAGCATTAAAAATATCAAAAATCAAATTATTTATTTCACAGAAGATGAATACATAATTAGTCGAAAGCTCAGAAAATATATTGAAGTTCTTCTTGTTCAGCATATGGGTGATTCCGTTCTAACTGTGATTTTTTGTATTCAAAATTTCAAGATTTTAAAATTTAACTTTTCTAACTTTTTTATGCATATTATTCATCTATTTTACTGTAAAAATAAAACTCTAAGAGGAATTTACTACAACTTCAAAGTATCACGAGCAAGACACAAATGTCGGATTTTGAGTTCCACGGTACTGACTCATTTATCCACGGTACTGACATGGTAACTTAAGATATTAACAACAAGTGCATCAATTTTCCTCAGTTTGATCATAAACATTAGAATTTATAAGGTAATTAGTTTAAATCATTTGTTACGACAAAAAAAATTAATAATTTATCGGTAAATTCTAGGAATGGACATGACACGGTACTGACATTCAAGTGATGTAGTATAAGTTTTCTTTAAGTGGCAAGTTATATTGTATAAAAATAATGTTTAAATATCTTAAGAATTATTCAATTAACACAAAATTTTTATTAATTGATTATTAATTAATGACTAGTACAAAAAAACAATACAGGACATTGAATATCACAGTTAGAACGGAATCACCCATATACAACATATTAAAATTTAAAGGTGATCGGAGTTGAGGGGGTTAAACGTCGATTGCCAAAAAGTAGTGTACAAAATCAAGGCTGATAAAAATTGCGAGTCACAACAATGCCAACTCAATAAAACTCTACTTGAATATTAACGAATAAACAAATTATTAACAGCAATATTGTTCGAAAAAATTTTATAACAACTTTCTCAAGCTTGTTGTTTATAGGTAACAAACCGCTGCCTGCGGTCTACGGCGTCGGCCACTTTCCAATCAGCAAGCTTTCAAAATATGTAATAAAATTCTCTCTAACAATTATCAATGTCCTTGGATTATTACTTTTGATAATAGATGTTGTATTATAACATCCCATATTTTGAATCGAGCTCGTATTAATCTGGTTGTTATTTCTTGGTTTTATTTGTATTTCAGGTCACTAGTTATTGTTTTCCAAACTCTCTTATGAGCTATGTCATCAATCATTCTCTTGATTCCTTACCAGACAGCTTTGTTTCCTCTTGAAAACGTACTATCATCTACTTAGCAAGTGAATAGATATGCGTATTTATACTTTCGATCCACGTGAAATCTCAACTATTTCAAAAATTTATAGAAATTGGGTGTCTATATAGCAGAAATATGAAATATAACTTCAGTTGTCTCAATAATAATTTTGTTAGTAGAATTTTGTTTACAACGGTTAAATTAGTCAGAATCAATAGATAGATTTCGATTTCAATATATATTCTAATTTTTTTAATATCTACAAGTCGAAAATTATTCATTTCTCATCTTTAATGCTTTTGTACATAAAATCCCATTTCTTTTAATTATTTGTGAAGGGAATCAAACACTATTTATTTTCGCATAGTGTGTGCATGACCTCGTTCTTTCCTTGCTACGTTTGTATATATTCGTGATTATAGTCATTATATTTTACTTTTGTTTTCTGTGATTGTGAAAACATGATGATAAAGTTCAGTCAATATTATATCCTTTAAACTTTAAATAAAGACATGAAATTTCAACGTGCTATTAGCCTTCAACGTTGATAGAGCGATATCGTCTAAAAATGTAGGTCAATGCAACATAGTATCGATAAGAACTGGAATCTTTTTTATATCATTTTTATAACTTAACTGAAATTTCCCTCAAGATACAGGCTAGTTTATTGAACGATAGTATTTGATGGAGAATCAATTAGATTATTATAGTGAGAGATGAATATTTTATAGTTTTATTTTCAATAATTCCGTTTTATTGAGTCAAACAAAACTTTAATTTGCTCCACAAACATATCAAATGGTTATGAAAGATGTTATTCTTTCATGAAAATCGTATATTCTTGCAAAGAATTCAAAGCAATCTTACTGTACATGAAACGTTACATAACAATTCCATCTGTAACACATTTAGATAACACTAGTTATATATTTTGTCATTTTTTATTTACCCCAAAGCAAATGTTTAAATGTCTGAAACTACCTTACATAAACTAAAAAGTAGCAGAAATACTCCATTATGTTATTATTATTATTTATTTGCTTCAACCAAATCATTTTTTTTTCTCAGATGACAGATGAAGAGAAGAAACCCCATAGATTTGTTAAAAGTTTGTTCGTTCATTATTTTGGATTACCTATATAAAATGAGATTATAATGGATACAATATAGAAAAGCAATGGAAAACTACAAAATAAGAAAATAAAAAGCGCAGAACAAATATTAACAAAGAAAACATGCAAGAATATAAATGAAGAATGGTACGACGAAGAGTGTGAAGAAGCCAGAAAACCAATAAACAAGGCAAGAATTAGACGGATCGATAAACGAGAAGAACAATTCAGAAGAGATTAAGAGAGGAAAAGAAACAGCAAATTTAACATGGTTACATATAAATTAGAAAAGATAGACCAAAAGGGACGTGAAACAAATATGAGACAATTTTATGAAGATCTAAAACATCAAAGACGTAAAAACATGTGGACAGACATTCAGACATGACAAAAAAATAAGAGGAAAAAACAAAACTCAGATAGAAAAAGAAAAAGAAAATCTGCGAGATGGGAAAGCCCTTGAAGAAGATGGAATAGAGGTTGAGCTGTTAAAATATGAAGGAAAACAAATAAAAAGACAAATTCATCAACTCATCGAGACAATATGCCTAGATGGGTTCAGACCAGATGATCTACACAATGGATCAAATAGTCAAAAAAAACATGGTAACACATGATGTTTATTTATTTTAAAAGCCCGTTTGACTTAATTAATAGACAAAAAATGTTTTGAAACACCAAATAAACTCAGAAAATTGAAGCGCTATTCATAATCCAAGAGATTGAACGGCATAATCATGATGATTATTGAGAACTAAGAAAAAAATTGGCTACCACATGTGTTTTGTGATCACTGTTAATGACTGTTAGTTTTGTGATACGATGAAAGGTGGAAAAAAATACGATATATAAAAATACTATTGTATATGCCGATGTTTCGTCTCTAACTGAATCGAAAGATCTTCTAAATTCAACTTGTCCCAATAATTCTAATCAAAATATATTAGAATATGGGAAAGAAAGTGATGCTGGAATTCTATTTTTAGTAATTTGTACGATTTTTCTTATATATCACTACACCAACAATCATAATTACATTGTCTGCCCCTACATATCCAAGTTATCGTCATCGGAGACTGAAAGTATACTAATTAAAAAGTAACTGATAGAAGATTCATTTTCTGCACTAACACTTGAATATTTTCTCTCATAACTTGAGAAGTATGAGTGAGGAACAGGGGGAGGATCCTTACTTGTGAGAAGCGAGTTTAATTTAATAAACGTGCTCCTGGCTATCTCTATTCTTGTCCTTATTTCTTCATCTGGGTCCCACTCGTCATTTAGCTAGCTTCCCAAATACTTGAAACGGTGTACTCTCTCTATGGGTTGGTTATTAATTAATAGCGACACATTATTTATACTAGTTTTCGATATTACCATGAATTATGAATACCATGAATCGTTTTACTGTAGTTCATTTTAAGTCCGTGATTTTCACTGATAGTATTTACTCTGTTTAATAGCTGTTGAATATCTTGAATGGTGTGAGCTAGTATTACAGTGTCGTCATCTGCATACCTAATATATTTTTTCACATTAATTTTAATTTCAAATTGCAATCTAGTGATATCAAAATATTAATCGGATATACGTATTCCTCCGGAAAAAACTGCTCTAACAGTAACTTTGCCATCAAAATATGTATTGATATTATCCATCTATTAAAAAGTATTCTTCATTAACTGTGATCAACAAAAGACGTTGAAACATAATCTTACTGAAGATCAGAATGCAGCAGTTGTTGTTAATTTAAATACTAAAATATTTTGTAAATATTCATACGAAGAAAAGATGGAATTGAAATCTAAATGTGGGGAATTACCTAATATTATTATAGGAAATCATAAATATTTAGGTAGGAGAAAAAACTACACAAGAGAATCATGCCAAAAATAGTTGTTATTATTGTTATAAAAATGCATTATATTGTTTTCCCTGCCCACTTTTTGGTAGCGATGAAGCGTAAATATACAGAAGTCACCGATCTAGAGCACTTAATTTTGAAGATAAACAAACAGTCAAACTTCAAAAGAAAGAAAGAAAGACTCCAAAAGCAATCTTAATAATTACATGGGATAAACCAATATTACGGCCCGATTAAATTACGGTCATTCATTAAATATAAACAAGCATAATGAAAAAAATAGGTACACTTTGTTGTAAATAAATGATAGTATTAGATTTATTTATAGGAGCAGTTTTTTGAGGCAACTCATCGCTAACCCTACGAAAGTTTCGGCTAATTTAGGTACAACTCTGAGTGAGTCTCGAAGCATATGTTAGTATAGAGAAAAATCTGTCAGCGTTGTAAGTTTTAAGAATTGTTTAATCTGTTCAAGGTGTTAATAACATCTCTGAATATAGAAATATAGAAATTTCTTTGAAGACTATAAAATTGAAGTATGCATTTTTCCTGTGTGGTAACCATTCAAACGATCCATAATTTAAGTCGATAAAATCAATGGAAATCTGACAAAAAGGGAGAAACATTGTACAAAGTTAGTTTGTTTTTGTAAACATTGCAAACAACTAGTCGCCATTGAATTGTTGATATTCATTAAATGAAGTAACACCTGTTAATAATGGAATGAGTGTTTAATATATTTTATTTCTACAGTAAAATTTTAAGCATTGTGATAGTCTCTACTTCTATTTTTGTTTCTTATTCTTCATCTAGTCACGTATGTCTTCTTCTTTTGCAACTTTTGTAAATCAAATATGACTGTCCAATCTTTTCATATTGCATGATACTCTTTGATATAGAAATTTCATTTATCTCTTAATAAAGTATAATAAAACAAAAAGTTTATATCCGCAGAAATATTTAGAATTCCTATTATAATAGAAACGTTTTTTTATTGGTAAGTTTATATCAACTATTTGTACTAGTTTAAAAATTCCATAAAAAGCACGGGAAGAGATAAAATAACTGAAAGGAGACTGATTTTAGACGCTGCAAACGATTAATGTCGGTCTCAGAAGGACGACTTTCTAATCGAAGCTGACAACAGTCAGTCGAACGTTTGTGGTTGACTGTCGCTACCGCTGCCGATGTAAAAAAGCGATTCCTCTTCACACGGGTGATAATAAGTGAAACTGAACCCTCCATTTATGGCTATAAGAGTGTTGCTTACAGTAACTAAAAACGTGAAATCTTGGTAAAAATATTTGATCCACGAAAAAACTAACTGACATTATTAAAAACTGAAAAACTATGAGAGTTATTCGCGCAGTGTATTCAGCTACTAATCCTTAAAGGATCATGTATGATGGAATGTAACCAAAAGATATGAGATGCTACTTCTTTTTCTTTTTTCTTTCTCGATTTAGTACCACTTCTTCTGAGAAATTTATTTTAGTACTTAGTATTAAGTACTTATGCGAAAAAAATACTCACGTGGAAATTATGATTATTTCAATTAATTGTTATGTCTGAAGTGGAGTTTTTTAATCAAAATATAATATTAGGAACAAGAAATACATCAATTTGAAGTACGTGCCTCAAGTTTGAAGTCATAATACAATTAAAAATTGCGTTACGAGATTCCAAATTCATCAACAAACAAAAAACGAAGCAAGGTGAATAGAGAAATTCATAAACTAACCAATTTCCATTCCTTTATAAATAGTTTAATTGATTCCCCAATATCAAAAGAATCAACAAAGTGACAAATTTGATTGTGGACAAAACCGTTCCATAATCGTTAAGTTGTGAAAGGAAAAAAGTATATAAGAGTACATATTAATCATAAGTATAAGAAATCTCTTTATTCTTTACTTATAGTAGGACACACTTTTCAATAGAATAGCTTTGAAATTAATCCAAAAAAACAACACTTTGAAAAATTTGTTTTGGATAACATACTGTATTTAGAAAAGTGGTATTCACAAAATTAGCTATGCTTATGACATGAAATTTGTTGGACAAACAAGGAGATCTGTTAATTTCCGCATAAAGACCACCTACTCATTTAAAATATGTCAGTCAAATAGAGACAAGAGACCAATTCCTCACAACCTATTTAAAAATTTATTAGATAGGCATGTGAGAAATAGGTTTTCTCGCTGGAAAGCGTGATTTGTGCAAGAAAATTAGTGTATATAGGTAGATTTTAGTTCCTCTAAAAGTGTCTAAAGATTTGGTAATCAAAACGCGTAGAAGATAATGTAATTACGAATTGTGTAGTGAAGATAGTAAACAGTGTATTTAGTATAAATATCACCTACGCTTCTAGATATTCCAAGTTAACAAGTCGACTTGGTGTATAAGAATTCAATTTTTGAACCAGTTCCATTGAATTATATACAGTTAGGTGCAAATGAAAGGAATAAATTCAGTATTTTATGAACCGGCGACTTTGAGGATATACCTTTTTGTTTTTGACGCAATCTATGTGATCGTGATGACGTCATTGCATAAATTTTTGTGTGTATTCTTCTGAAAAATTGATATACTTGTTTTATTACAATAAATCCACTCAATACAACGAAACCCAAATTGAGTGCTCAAATTTTTAACTTCAGCTGTTATTCAATGATTAAACATGCCGTGACCTGTTCTCAAACCTTCTTTACAACTTCCATATTATGTAACCTCACTATCCTATCTTTGATTTCAGTGATATTTCGTTGTCTATTTTGGTCACATTTGTTCGTAATGATGCAGCACTTTTAGGGCAATAAAATGTGCTTCCCTTCCACTCTTTCCTATTTTTTACTTTCGTTTTCCAATCCTAAATTCCTCTCTATCTCTCTTATGTACTCCATCACTTCTGCCTACCATCTTTTCCTTGGTCTTCTTTTTTTCCTCGTTCTATGTCCACAATTTTTTGTGCTTCTCTGGCATTCTCTGTATATGACCCATCCACTCTATTCGTTTGCATCTTATTATTCTGCTTAGATCTGCATCTCCAAATAGATTCTTTAATTTATTATTTGTTCTCCTCAGCCACAAATCTACCTCCTTTTTACCGCCTTTTGTCCTTTCCTTCCACGTTTCGCTTCCACGGCTCACTGTTGGTCTTATTATTGTGTTGTATAGATGTAGCTTCACTTTTCTGGAGATTTTTTGGGATCTTATTAACGCGTCCAGTGTTTCCAACTCTTCACTTCCTCTCGTCATCCTCGCTTCTAGGTTTTATCCCTCATTAGCGTGGTTCTTAATAACCACTACAAGACATACATAACTTTGAACTTGTTCTAAGCTCATTGCCTTTTCTTCGTTCAGTTGTATCGACAAACTTCTCATTGCTATTTTACTTTGTGGTGTTGTCATTATCATGAACCTCGATTTATCTTCGTTGACTCGTAGATTCACTGTCTTTGCCATTTCTGTGAAGGCTCTGCAGGTTTGCTTAAGCTCGTTTTCCGATGTTGAAAGGGTTACTACATCTTCTGCGTATGCCAGTAGTTGCGTTGCTATTGTTACGGAAAATACGACCATACTTTTTCGACGACAGGATATCTAAAATTTCTTTTTAATTTCTTGATCTCCGAATTGAACCTGTTGTTTCCAAACATAAATGATTTTTGACTGCAATAATATGGTGCGCTTCCACACCATGCTGTCTTGTTGCGCAACAACGTCTTTTCAAATCGGTAGATTGGTCAAAGAGGAACAATAGAATGGCCGCCTAGGTCACCTGATTTGACTCATCTTGATTTCTTTTTATGGGGATACTTGAAAATTTAAGTGTACCAATATAGAAAGGACACGTACTGAGAAGGGTTCGTGGCACGTTTCATTATATTTTAGCTAAAGGTGAACAATTGGAGCACTCAGTTTAGGCTTCTGAGATATACTGAGATGGCTGAATAAATAAAAGAAATACCTTCCAATTAATGTATCACAACGCATATTCGACGGATATCGGTTTATCTCCTTTCATTTGCACCTTATAGTCCAATGTCCTTATAGTAAGTGCACCTCGGAATTCGAAATGCCCAGCTTCAAGTCTGTAAATACTTGTATAATGACACCCTAAAAGAGGTCTCAAAACCTACATATGGTAGGGTATTCGCAACTATTAAGTTTCAAGGTCAAAGGTCACAAAAATCGGTTTTTTGCGCTATATTTGTAAATATCTCATTTCATATGGATTTTTGATGTTTGTATTTATTATCAATATTATAGAATAAAAAATTCTCTACACATTTTGATTAAAAAAATTTTTTATATAGGAACCGTTTTCGAGATAGAGGGCAGAGAGAGCGCGGTCACAGGATCACTTCAAGTCAACCGGTGGGTGTCTCCAGTTGAAAACGCGCCATATATAGTTGATGAACTATCGATAAATCAATGATTATAAATATTTGTCAATTTTTATTAACTATTTTATTATGTTTTATCATTTTTTTCCTAACCTATACACTTTTTATTCAGTATTAACAACACTTACCTGCCCATGTAATTGCAGAATTCTTAATGAAAATATAGGAATTATATTTGAATTTTAACCTAATTAATATTAATAACTTCTTACATGATGAAAAAAAAACAAATGAATTATGAATTAATCTTTTTATTGAAAAATATCATTTAATACATTTATTTTTATTAAAAGTAAAAAAAAATGGAATAAAAGGTAAAAAACTATAATTTATAATTTTAATCATTTTCTTCCTCTTTATCGTCGTCTTCCGGCTGCTGGTAAATTTCAAACTGGTCTTCATTTTATCGTCTTCAACGACATTTGTCTCCAATTCTTCCATGCTTTTGGGGTCAAAGGTTCCATCTTCATTAATGTCGCTCTGATATGGTAGAGCATTAAGACAAGCTTGCCCATTACATTGGCCACAAGCTAAAGAGCATTGCAAGCCCGCTTTCCTGCATACGCATCGTGAGCCACAACCATTCTTGTAATTGCAGAAAATTGTATTTAGCAAATCTTCTGGAGCAGGTGGTAAAATTTTCATGATAGGCCCCAGAAAATCGTTTCGCATTGCCCAACCCCATACCTGGGGTTCCAAATCATGCCCTAACCAAGTTTGAACTCGATAATATATACGTTTGAACTGTTAATGAGCAGCTGCACTTGTTGGTGGAATATTTGAAAGCTGCACAGGTTTATTAAATTTTGTAGACTTGACGCAATGCATATAACGAAGGTAATCGAGACTTTTCACTGATTTCGGAGCATTATAGACTCCCAAAAAGGTTTGAGTTTCACTCACTAATAATCTCTGGGCCGAACAATTTTCTTCCTCAAATGTTGCAGTTAGTTCATCCAAATTTGCCAGTTCCTCAAAAACTTTTAAAAATGATTTTTTTTCTTTTTTAAAAAGCACAGAAGTTGTGTCACAGCCACTAAATGCGTACAGAAATAAAATATGTGTTTTGGAATGAGGATAATTATCAAAACTTTTAGTCGAGTATATCTCCGTTTTCACATTTCCTTTCCCAACTTTTTTAAAGAAAATTTTTTTGTTCGTAAAATTAAAATAATAATAATAAACATATATAGCAAAAGAACCATAGGAAATGAGATATCTACAAAAAAAAAGCACAAAAAACCGATTTTTGTGACATTTGACCTTGAAATTTAATAGTTGCGTACACCATATCATATGTAGGTTTTGAGAAAATTTTTAAGGTGTCAATATTTAAGTATTTATAGATTTAAGCTTAAATGACTCTACTATTACTGTATTTATTTATGTGTATTAAAACCTCGAAATGAAAATATGACTTCGAATGAATCCTTTTTGGTTCAATAAAAAATAATTCCCTGATAACGAAGTAAACTGTTGATTGTATCGGTAGTATTAGACTCGCGAATTCTACATTATCACACATAGAGGGATAGGCAGCTAGAAATAGAACATATAAAAATATTACGATCCCCATTTCTATCTTATTAATCATGAAATTAGATACGGCGGGTATTAAACGACTTAACAGTTTCTACGCATAAATTAACTGATATTAATAAATATAACAAGGTTGATAGAAAATCGATTTTCAATTTGTTTCTGATAAGTGAACGTAGTATGAAAAATTATCGTTGGAAAATTTGTAATTTGATATGTATAATTTCATCTAAGTGATTTTAATTCGATTTTGTCGACTACGATACGATGGGATCGGCCTTTTATCTATCTGTTTGTAGTAATTTTCCCAATGTGTCGCTTGAACTTTCTCCCTAATTTGCTTCATCTTAGAAAACGACGTATTAGAGGTTATTCCACATTGAATTTTGCTCTTTTAACTTTGTATATTATTTTCGAAAATTTTCCTTTTATTACTGATTCCTTTATTATTGATTTTTATGTATAATTGATTGCTAAGTATCACGATACTTGAAAAACCACATTGATCAAATACTTTCTACATTAATTAACCTATTTCCAATCTTTTGAGTTCTTTGGATGCGGTTATAACCACTGGGAAACTAATTATCGTTCTCATTATTTTCTTTGAAAGTCATTCGATCCACAAACCGTGGATAGGAGAGCTCTTGTTATAGTTTGTCCTAATGGAGGGTGGTCACTTTGTGAAAATGTCTTTGGGCGTCTAGACGAAACGTTTTATGCGAGACATGTGATGCCATTAACAACGAGTGCTGCATTTGACGCTATGACGATGGTATTGTTGAGGAAGGAAAAGAAAAAAGGAATACTCCTGTCAGAATAGAACACTAGAGATATAAAAAACTCATATAATTTAGTTTATATTTACAATATTCCAGGTGCCATGTCTTATTAATTCCAATCATAGAGTCGAATGCTCAAATCTATGATGATTTTGTATCTTGTTAGCCCAATTGTTTTCGTCAGAGGTAAGATGATTGGAACAATTCATTATTGATTTGAGAGCAACTCCAAAAGAATACATCCTTCATCTTAAAAGTTTTTTCATCTAATAATATCTCTTCCTCTTCCTCATTCCATTATCCTCCAAAGGTTGAAGTGAACCATTTGTATTTGATTCAGCAGTTGTTTCCTTGCTTGTCTATATTGTGCAATCTTTTTCGCATGATGCAGTCTCATATTTATTAAGGGTTTTGTTTGGTCTAGTTAGAGATCTGCCTCTTGGGCATTGATCTTCTAGCTATATGTACCAGGTACTGCAGATACATGCGATTTATTCTGGTTAGCAGCCTTGTACGTGAACCAATTTCTTGTAATACGGATACGTTGTTTCCTACTGTGTCCAATATAATAATAAATGATAATAAACAGGAAGATATCACTCTAACCATTCCAAATAAAAGTTGGAAAATTTCATCATCCAATATTTCTCAAATGTTAGTGGAAATTTAATTATTGCCGTAATCTCCTTATCGCCTATATATCGTTATGTATAATGCCTTAATTAAATATATTTTCCTTCAATAGAGGAATAAATTGATATGTTTTAACTATTACTTCGATATTAATTGTCATAGCGGACGGAAAAGAGAATGTGAACTAATTTCAAATATTCTGTCACCAAGATTGGAACATCTTTTAATAAGGGAACCAGCTCTTTGACTCAAACAGCAATTCGACACTAATTTGATATAGAGAAGGCACTTTATCAATTAAATCAGATTTTATAAGGTGAAAATATCCTTTTTAATCTTAATATGATATTAATTAGCTGGAAATTGAAATTGGAAATATTTAAAATAACGCAAAATTCACAGAATTTTCAAAAAGTTGAGTTTCTAATGAATTTGTCAAAATTATAATAATTTTATGTTATATTTTGAACGAATTTTATCAAGACTGAATTAGTTTTTTTGGGTTCATATATTAGTACAGGAATAGAAGGCAGAAAATAGCCAGAATTGTAAAGTTAGAAGTGAATATTAGCGCACACTTTCTTGATAAAATGCCTTTTAAAGAGCACAAATTGTTTCACTGAAAAAGAAGTGGCGACAGGCACAAAACTTTTGTGTTTAAAATTGAAAAAAAAAAATTATACTTTTGAAAACCGAAGCTCTTAGAAAGAAATTGCTCTAACAGAATGAAAGTTTCTTAAATCTCCTACAGAAACAATATCTTGTCCTTTTTGGCAATCTTACCTATAGACCATTAGTTAGTTACTGAAAATAATCGCATCAAAGTACGCTGTATTTATTTCCTATTGATTTTTTTTTCGGAAACTCTACTTTAGAACTATTTTTCCATATTTAAAAAAAGGATACCGAAAAAGAAGTCCAAAAGAATTGATTTAATCTTGTACTCCGTTAATCTTCAGGGATAATTTCTTCATGGGAAAGAAAAATAAATTCATTTCCTTCTGGACAATGTATTTTTGAATCTACCTAAGTTTTTTTAGATCCTAGCTTCATTCCAATTACTTGCTTCCAGAAAGGCTAGACACAGCGACTTGAATCTGATATCTCCACTTTTCATATAAAACGTATATTAAAGATTATTTTCTACGTGAAATTTGTTCGAGTCAAGAAAATAGGGATTCATATAATTCAATTTTCTTCTGTCTTCGGGTAGTAAAACAGAGTGATTGTGTTTAATTTGTCATTATAATTTGTAAATATAACTTAATAAGAGTTTTATCAATTTCAAGAAGTCACCTGGAATGGCACGAAAAGATACAACTACTACTACTACTTAAAAACCTTTTTCACAGTGGGTCCAAGAAACTTTGATTGGGAAATAAACTGAACGTCTTAAGAAACACAACGTACTTCTATGCTTGTCTCTACGATCATTTTCAACAAAGTCATTGAAGTTGAAGTTTGTTTGTTTTCCTGTACTGCAGCAATCCAACGAAAAAATGAGCAAGGAATCCTGCATCCGGGATATCAATTGGATTTCGTGAGAAAATAATTAAATTTTCTTAGAACATTCAATGAACTTTTATTTTTTAACAACAGTGCTTCAGAATTCGAATACTTTTTTCATTTGAAATTGTTTTCTTCTTCAGCTACCCATTTTTATTCCAGAATCTAATTTTACTGTACTATATATGCGTTCAATGGTTTTCTATAAGACATACTATTCTCGGCGTCTACATCATTACCTACACTCGAAATAAATAACTGAATAAAAATGATTCTCATGCTGGCGTATAAACGAAGGCGTGCCTTTGTCGGAAACAAATTGGAAAGCACTAAACTACTGGACGATTATGTATTGAACCTCTTACTACTTCTTTTATTTGATTAGAAGACCATATTCTATTATTTTTTATCAAAATAGAATAATAAAATACTATATAGCATGGCAAAGTACTTTCTACGTGCTGAATTTTAGTCTAAAAAACAAATAATACCGTATAAAGACGAAATTATTTTAACATTATTTTCTTCCACTTCGCTCTTTGCATTGTTTAAAAAATTGATGCTTCTGGACATACTACATATCAGGTAATAATAATGCCATAATATAAAACTTAATTGTGTATTTCATAAGAAATTTTTTTCTCCATTTCGTTGGTATCTGAATAAACTCCTATTACAAAATGATAAATACTTAAAATCAAGTTTACAAAATATGTATTTGTGCAAAAAATGTTCTTTTTACGTAAAAACTATAGTACTCTTATTTTATTTTAATCTTATTGTTACCAAAGTGAGCTTTTTTAATCAAAATTGAATGTCAAGAACTGAAAGTACAGTATATTGTTAGATTTGTTTAAAGCTAATTTGAGAAACAAATCAAATTAAACTTGCGGATTCAATCACAGAGTGAAAAAAGAATGTGGAATACTGATTTCATCTATTAACTAAAAGTTGAAAATGTTTTGATAGTACATTAGGTAGCAAGAACTCATAATGAAATCAGTGACGATTTTTCACAGACATTGAAAGAGATTGATTGCATTTGAAGCAAAAGAAATTCTCCTTTTGAAGAGAAAAAATTCCCTCATAAGACTCCTAGTTTCTGAGCTACAGGCATTCAATGCTGCGAAATAGGAACTATGGAAAATATTTAGTAACAAGTTGAACAAAAAGGTACTCTTTGTTCCGCTCGATAAAATTTACGATTAAGAGATATGTAAACTTTTAGATCGTTGTACATCCCAAAAAACCGTTCGCCATAAAGAAACATTCTGATGAAAATTATCATAAATTGTAATGTATGGAAAATACTTAAAATTTGAAACATGATAATAACATTTTCCTTAATAGGTGGATTGGTCGGTGAGATCCATTTTCGTTCCCCTGTATTAAATATAACGGATTCAATTTTCTAGGGATTCCTTAAAAGCTTGTTATATACTACACAAGCAACGAAATTAACAATAGAATAAACTTGTGACGCTTAAGATAGAATCTTGGTTTGAGTGAGTCAGGTATAATATTTTTGGGATATGGGTGATTCCGTTCTAACTGTGATATTCAATGTCCTGTATTGTTTTTTTGTACTAGTCATTAATTAATAATCAATTAATAAAAATTTTGTGTTAATTGAATAATTCTTAAGATATTTAAACATTATTTTTATACAATATAACTTGCCACTTAAAGAAAACTTATACTACATCACTTGAATGTCAGTACCGTGTCATGTCCATTCCTAGAATTTACCGATAAATTATTAATTTTTTTTGTCGTAACAAATGATTTAAACTAATTACCTTATAAATTCTAATGTTTATGATCAAACTGAGGAAAATTGATGCACTTGTTGTTTAATATCTTAAGTTACCATGTCAGTACCGTGGATAAATGAGTCAATACCGTGGAACTCAAAATCCGACATTTGTGTCTTGCTCGTGATACTTTGAAGTTGTAGTAAATTCCTCTTAGAGTTTTATTTTTACAGTAAAATAGATGAATAATATGCATAAAAAAGTTAGAAAAGTTAAATTTTAAAATCTTGAAATTTTGAATACAAAAAATCACAGTTAGAACGGAATCACCCATATGTACAAATAACACTTATAGCTTTCAAAATCTGTGAAAACCTTGACAAAAATTTATATAGGGTATTCAGAAAATGGTGCCGAATTTCACTATCTGAAAATTTCGAAAACTTCATTTTTGCAAATGGCAACCTCCATTTTTCTCTTTACCATTGGATTCTACGCTTTAAATTAAGGGTAAATTCATATATCTCAAATTAACGGTTTTTTTTAGAAACTTGAAAAAACGATATTTTCCGTCTGCAATATCCGAATATACCATGACCTACCTCTGATACACTTACGTGGCTCATTCATAATTGTAAGCCGTGCAGTAAATTGAAACCTACCAAGCATTTCGGAAAACCCATGAAAGCAAATTTTCAGAACGCTAGTTGCTGTCGTCAGTCAGTCAGCTCGTCGTGAAGGACCCCGTACAACGATCTAAAAACTTACATATATTTTATCGAGTTAAACAAATAGTACCTTCTAAAAATGGAATGAAAAATTCATTTTTGCTTTATTAAGATTGTACAGGTTGTCCCCTTGGCCTTCAGATAGTATTTTCACGTCCTGGAACACCCTGTATAGACTTAAAAGGAGACTATTTTGAAGAATAAAAACGGTCATGGAAAAAATGTGTTATCAGATAACGTTGGTAGGAAGTAAACAGTATAACATGATAGATTCTTCAAATTACTGTACTCATAACACAAAAAAATATATTTATCATTGTCGTATCGATAAGTCTAATATGCATACATTTTCAACCATTTAGTAAAAATTTATACTGAAGACAAATTGACTTGTTATGATATTTAGTTTACGATATGAATCAACAAACAGACCGACATGCAAAAAGTAACAAATATATCAAAAAATCCATCCAGCTTTCCATCAATTATTATCTTTGTTAATAAATATTGTCCATTAACCGTTTGTATTAATTTTTTTACCAAATACGTTCTGTGATTCGTAATTTTAGATTGACAAAAAAGTGAGATTGGAAAAAATGTCTTAATAATTAAAAATTAGATTTTTTTATATAGTGTAAACAATATTAGGAAACCGCCGCTTGTGCTCCTATTCCCTCCGATCTGAGACATCAAAGAGGCAGAAATAATTAAGCAAATTTTCGTCATCTGGCAAATAATTATAGAGGCGGGAATGTTGCTCATAAATTTCATAGAGAACAATGTCTCATTCAAGTCAAATATAAAATATTGCTATGGAGGAGCAATTAATAATCATTGTATACTGAATGAACAGAAAAAATAAAAAAATAAACAAATAATTCCAATTCAAACATTTCTCATTGGACCTAATTTGAACCCATATTGTTGGCGATTTGATTAAAACATCAACTAGAAAATCAAAATTTATTGAAACCTCCATAATTTCTGCTAACTTAGGTGAATAATGTGTTCATAATCCGACTACGGTTGCGACTGATCTCACTCCCCTTACATCCACTTACTGTTCCTTTAATCTAATTTTAGATGCTGAAGGGATGACAATTTAGTAAAATTCCAGGTCAAGCGATCGACTATTTCTGACCATTACAATGTCTACAATCGCGTTTGTTGTGAGCAGGGTCAAACTTTCACAGAAAGAAAATTGATATAAGCATTCCTGTGAAAATTCCCGAAATGAATAAATTCTGTAACAACCCAGATTCCAATAATTAGACATAGACGATTTTGATTACATCAATATTTGCAGGATATAATAAATCAATTGTTGAAAAATGTGATGATTCTCACGTCACTAAATTATCGATATCTAAATAGACTCTTAAAAAGTATTCCGTTGTTTTATTTAATTAAGTTTGCTTTTGTTCACTTTCCTAATGTCATGAATTAATTTATTTCGCTTTCCATTTAGAACCTTTGTAATTATTTGAGGTTATAGACTTCTTCTTTTTTTCCACTTACAATTTTCAGTAATCATATTGCTTTTATGTCAACTTTTGCCGCTTCTTCTCTTCACTCTTCCTTCATCTTTCATTGGTCTAGTCTTTGTAATGATACAATACTTGGCGTATTAACGATAATAAAGGATAAAATATTTATCATTCTTATCTTTTCTATCTGAATTTCTATCACCACCTCATCTTGACCACCATAATAACACAGTCATGAAGATACGTTAAATATCAAGAGAGAATATCAAGACGGATACTTCAGCCATTCTAACCGTATTTGGGATTATGAAGACTTAGTTTGATTGGTTATTATATCAGGATAACGCACAAAAACTCCGCCTAGGGTGGATGATGGGTGGATTGAGTAGCCCATTGACTATCACTGCCGGTCCCAAGCCCGGATAAAGGAGGAGGGTTAAGGGGTGAGGCCAGCAACCTGCCCCTCGTAAAAAGAAAAAACGCTCACAGAACTGTCACATTAGCCTCGGAAACTGGACGGAGCATTGACGACGACACGGCACGAAAACGGAAAAAACGAGTATGGAAAGAAAATATAGTAAGACTCGGAAGTTGGAACATTACATCATGGAGCAACAAAGACTATGAGGTGGTCTTAGAAATAGAGAAAAACAAAATAGATTTCTGCGTACTTTCAGAGACCAAGAAGAAAGGCCATGGCAGTCAAAGGTACCAAAACTACATACTGTTTTATAGTGGAGTCGACAAGAACTTGCGAGCACGGGGAGGAGTAGGGTTACTAGTGAATAAAAAATTTGAAAAAGATATTAATGAAGTACAGTATATAAGCATATAGCATCATACAGATAACAGTAGAGCTGGCCAACGAAAGAACACACCTACTAAGTATATATGCACCGGATGTAAGCAAACCGAAAGAAGAAAGGGAAGCTTTTTTTGATGCCTTGCAAGCTACGTTAGACAAAATACTCAGTAAAGGCAAAGTGTTTATTATGGGCGACTTTAACTCAAGAATTGGAAACACAGTTATCCCAGGAATCATGCATAGTTTCAACGAAGAAGCAGTGAATGATAATGGAGATATATTGATAGATGTATGCGCCCTCAACGAATTACGTATCAACAACACATATTTTGATCATAAGGAACAACAAAAGTACACCTTCGCTAACACGAGAGGCCAAAAATCAACTATTGACTACATAATTACAAACAGGAAAGTCCACCCCTCCCAGATACTTGACGTACGGGTATTAACATCGGCAAATATCGGCACACAACACGGTTTAGTATTGTGTAAATACCGCGTATCCCACATAATGAAGAAAAGAAAAACACCCAACTACGTATCGAAATTTAATATAGAGTCGCTTAAGGATGAAAGCATTAAATACCTCTATCAAAACAGACTCCGCGAAAAAATTGTCCAAAACCCTATAAAAGAAACCGACAACGTAGAAGCCGCCTGGGAGAAACTAAAGAATAATATAAAGAACAGCGCAAAGGAATCCCTAGGAGAAAGAACAATAGACACGAATAGAACACACAATAAACCCTGGTTCACTCTAGAAATTAAGGAACTGGCAAATGAAAAAAAGAAAGCGTACATAAAATACATTACCAATAGAACACAGGAAGAATACGAAGTCTATAAAAGAGTGAGAAATAGAACAACCAACACAATAAAAGAACTGAAAAAAACATACTGGGAAAATTTCTCAGTGGAAATGGAACATGATTTGTACGGAGGCCAGAAAAAAATATGGAACATGATACGAAAAAGGAAGAAACCAATCAACGAGGAGGTAGTGATAAATGTTATAAATCAGGAAACATGGGCAGCACATTTTGAGATCCTATATGATAACAACGGAAGCAGGGACGAAGAAGAAGTCGCAAACCCGCCATCCCCAAACGAACAGCAAGAAACCATCACATTAGAAGAAGTACAAACAACCATAAAGAAACTAAAGAATAGAAAATCACCAGGTACAGACAATATCCAAAATGAACTACTGAAGAACGGGGGCCCAGAAATCGAAAAAGAATTAATAAAACTGTACAATAAAATAGAAAGAACTGGAGTAATACCCGAAGAATGGAGAACTAGTATAACTATACAAGAAAGGTTTAAAATCAGATCCGAAGAATTACAGAGGCATAACGCTACTTAGTAGTGTGTTAAAGTTATTTACCAAGATACTTGCAAATAAGATAACTGCTAAGGTAGGCATCTCAGAAGAGCAACAAGGCTTCCGCCCAAACAGATCCACTTTAGACGCAATATTTATATTACGCCAGTTGATAGAGAAATCCATAGAATACAATAAACCCATGTACACATGTTTCGTAGATCTAAAGCAAGCATTCGATAGAGTAAAACTCAACGATGTAATCCACCGACTAAACCAAAAAGGCGTCAAGAAGCATTATACAAATCTAGTAAGGCAACTTAACATCAACACCAAAACAAGAATAAAAACAGACTGTGGGCTAACAAGAGAACTCAAAGTCTCATCCGGCATAAGACAGGGAGATAGCCTCAGCCCATGCCTTTTCAACGTAATAATGGACCAAATAATTGAGAGCGTAAACGAAGTTAATGCAGGATTCGAAATAAATAACCGTCGCCTGAGAATCCTTTGCTACGCAGATGACGCTGTACTTATAACTGAAAATGAAGACGATCTACAACGCCTCCTTCATAAATTTAACCTGACGGCACAGAGACTTAACATGCAAATCTCATGCGAGAAAACACAAAGCATGGTAATATCCAAAGACCCAATAAGATGCAAGTTGGTAGTAAATGAGCGCATTATAGAGCAAGTAATGAATTTCAACTACTTGGGCGTAGAAACAACGAGCAGCAGAAACATAACGGACGAGATAGATAAGCAGATCAAGAAAGCAACTAGAATATCGGGATATTCACGGGACATTATATGGAGAAATAAATATATGAGCATAGAAAGTAAGACGCGAATCTACAAGACCTGTATCAGACCCATACTAACCTATGCCGCAGAAACAAGGGCAGACACAACACAAACAAAGAGAAAAATGAGAACAGCAGAGATGAAGATATTACGAACAATAAAGGGTACCACACTCCACGATAGAATACCCAACACAGATACCTTAAGAGAACTGGGAGTACAAGACGCCCAATCGGTAGGCCCCCAAAACGCTGGTACGATAGCTGGACATCGGCGTCACAAGAGGGCAGACCTGACAGGACCTCGCCCTACTACAAGAAGAAGAAGAAGAAGAAAAAGATAACGCACAAAGTCACAGGATCATAAGCTCAAGCAAGCTTGAAATCAATTGAGCGTCAGCCTTATTCTTCAAATTTCAGCGATAACCGATTGTTTGAAACAACTTAAAGAGCACTATCGTAGTTTATGATTTTCTTTAGAAAATATAGTCATATATGGGGTGAATCAGTGGTTAGAAGAGTTTGAATATCAATGTAAACAATGTAGGATTTTTAATTAAGAGTATATTGAATAATGAAATTGATCACTGTCAATTTTTGTATTGAAAAGACAAATCAAAGGAATAAGCCTTCGTCTATTAAGCTTCTCTAGAGTAGAAAGTGAAATTCTATTTCATAAATGTAAAATTCGCACTATAGCAGCTCATGGTGCTTTTTGAATGTTATATTTGTGGAATTGATAATCTAGATTTAGTACATTGTTGTCTCCAAGATCCAAAATATCATTGTCTTTATAATCGTACACAGCATCGGTATCTTTTATAACCTGTATAGCAATAGATGGGACTAATTCAAACCAGTAAAGGCTTTTAGATTCGGTTTCTTAAGAAATCAATTTATAAAAAATCGGTCCCAATTTATGCATGTTCATTATTTATGCATTCCAATTAATAAAAAGAATAGAAACATTACTTTTGGATTCTTTTTTTGTGAATTGTGAACACTTTTTTTGCTTGATAATGTTCACCAATGATTTGTTTTCATCAGATCTACCCTCAAATTTTTTTAACATCAAAGTTACTTTGTTCGTGATTCTTGACATTCAAGTGTGAGTACATATTAATCGATAACAAGCGTATTTTAGCAAATTTGTGTCTTTTTTAATATAGTGAACATTCTTATTCGGTCCACAAAGTGGTTACACTAAGTTTCTCTATTTTATACGTTTGGGGACATTAGAGCTGAATAAGAGTGTAGGGTAGAAGAAACTAGCCCTTGAGAGAATATAATGGAGAGGGTAAGAAAAATGTAGTGCAAAATTCATTAGTTACAATTACAGCTTTTCTCACTTTTGCCAAAAATTTCCTAAATTAGAATTAAAGGCTTTGACAGCTTTTGTTTCTGTAATGGAGAATTACCTCGGAAATATAAAATCTGAAAATTATATTGAACTTGTAGAAGACCTGCTACAATTCAAAGATATGTAGTGCAATATGAGATTAAAACTTCACTTCCTCCATAATCATCTGGACAAGTTTCTTGAAACTTTGGGAGATATCAGTAAAGATGAGTGTATGCATCAGGAGTTTCAAGGAGTAGGGTTTTTGGGATATGAAGCCTGCCTACTATCTCTGATACGAAATTTTCCAGAATCTATATATTAGAGAGAATTAAGAGGGAGTTTTTGAAACTCGATGATTAATTTTTCAGTAGTTTTTCTTACACATTTACATGTTATTTTTATGTTTTATCAATCCCTTTCGCTCAAAAAAAAAATAGGAAACATTTCTGATTCTTTCAAAATAATGAAAATGGTTTTTAAATCTTGTATAATTGACCCATATAAGCATAGAAAACGATTTTCTATTCTTTTGGAACTATTAAAAATAGCCAGAGAAATATAGAATAGTGCATAGATCGTTTTGAAGTTAGTCCTTTTAGAGGTTTTACCAAAAGTGCATCATCAAAATCCTCAAAACAAAAATGTCACCTGTCTCTAATATACAAAGTATCCGGTATTTTATTTTGATTTTGAAATAGATTTTCGCACTTGAAAATTACTCACCAAATATAAATATAACCTAGAAATGTAATGTTGATCATATTTTGAGTTGTATGGAATTTTAAAGTAGGAACCTGTACGATTGTTTAGCTAAAACCCTGTCTGGACGATCATCCATTTAGTTCACACCGTTTCTAATTGACTAGTGTTTTAGGGAAGCTCTATTAACAAAATTCAATTATTATGTGGTGAGAAGTTTCTGCGATAATATTTACATAAAACGCTGGGTAACTCTCCGGTCGTAGTTTATGTTCATCATCACAGAAAGAGAAAGTTACCAAAAAGTATGATTTCAGAAGTGATTTAAATTAATAAGTAACATTACAATCAGGAGATTTTCTCCAATAAAAAATCATTAGTTGTTCGTTCATTTGCTTACACCGACAATAATATGAAAATCAAATCAATTATCTAAAATCTCCTGGAATAAAATCAAAGTTTTCTTTGTTATTTAGACCACATGTTTACAAAAGCTTCGGGTGATTTTCTACAATGAAAAATTATCGACTTCCTCTGTTTATTCGCACAGCCCCTAAAAGTGTCTGCAATGTTTTATTTGGGAATTCGCGTAGCATAATGTTAATGGACATAATTAAGAATGAGTCTCACTCTATGTATTGGTCTGATTGGAGAATAAACCATTAAGCAAGAGCCTCATATACAAAATAAATAATTCACTATTCAAGACACATAATAAAAATGGTAGTAGATAGTAGAATTATGAAAAATGGACTTCGGAGTATTTGTAAATTTGGAAAAATAGAGAAATATATAAATTAAATGAGAAAGTAATCTCTAAAACACAATAAAATTTTGAGGCAAGCAAAAAATTGTTCTAAAAAAACATAACAAGCTTTGTAAAATCTTAGACTGGAAATATAGTTTTTTTAATACTAAATCGAAGAATTTTCAACATATAGTGAAGAAAAGACCTTCATATTCAAACTTTTTGATCCCTTTATGTGGAGGATATGGGTAAAGCACTTCTCTACATACTCTCCAATCTATAATCACTCCAAAGGAACCGTTACATCAACAATTTTATAATTCTTTCTCGTATGATTGTAGTTTAGTTAATTCTCTTATTTAAACTTAAATTTTGACTTTTATAGTATTGAAATATATTGCTATAAATACTTGACTTGATAACTATTTCCTGTGAAGCTACAATACAGCCAGTGCTACAAACAAAATTTCGAGATATAAAAAAATTGATAAGATTGTCTGGTACTCAAAACCATGATAATCAGTTGAAAATTCATAGATATCGACAAAATGATTGCAAAATGTTTTTCAGAATATTATTTTAATCTGGTGTACTCATTTCCACAACAATTTTTAATCATTTCATTACAATACTGTTATGTTTGAAATGGAATTCGGTCAATATCAAGCTTAGATTATAAGTTGAGAAATTATATGCATAGATTTGCCCGATTTGCTGATATGATGAATTCTCATTTGACACATTTGTCGACCTAAAATATCAGAAATATGAAATTGTTTTGATTTTAAATGCGACACTCAAATTATATCACCAGCAGAACTCAAATCATCGCCGTTGATCATACAATAATATTTTTAGGAGTTAGTTGGTAGGGCTAGATTGTCTTCGTCTTTCCTCAGGTTTCGTCCATAGTCAGAACAATCGATTTGGACTGCAAAATACCCAAAAATCAACTGTATTCTCCTCCCTACTTTGAACCTACTTCATAGGACGTAAATTACCGAAAAGGTATCTAATACCTTGACTATGAAATACTAACACCACATTCGTAGAGATTTTAGTACGGTTTCTGGAAATTCAGTTTTCATTTGACACATTTTCTTGAAGTATTAAAACGCTGCTTTATACATCTACCTCGACATAAGCAACATAGAAGCAATATTTGCTGATTCTTCTAAATAATTTGACTGTCGTACTAATCAAAATTTCAGTTTTTGACAATAAAATGTCAGTTTGACGTTATTGATAGAATAACAAAGCTTGTATTGCTATAGAAACCGGTAAAATCTGTTTCATGCGAAAAGTATAATCACCTCAGAGTAAATACATCTACAAATCTCGATCTTTATTGTCAGCCCTAGCAATCGCCCATACAGGATTTTACGATGGGCCCAATATAGGCGCAAGCTTGGGCAAAGTATGTACAACTATGGCCATAGCTTGGAAGCCATTATTAGCCCAGATTTGGTGAGACTCTGGGATGATAACTATGTCCCTCGTTTGGTTCGCAAGCCTGGACCTGGTTGCCTACATAAACTTAAGACTGGTTTCTATTAATTTCTATAAATACATATAAATGTTAGTTAAATAATACATATAAAGAAATGATACTATTTTTTATTATTTTATTTTTCATTCTTTTATGTATAAAATAATTTTATTTAAAAAAAATTATTACTTTAAATGTTGAGATATGTATTATAGATAAGATACTATAATGAAACTTTATATAGTTATTCAGAGTTCTGCCAGGCCTGGCTGACTATAGGATGGCCAAGGTCGGGATACCCAGAGTTCAGCCCGGCTTGGGTGAATATACGATGGCGGAGGCCGGGTTACTCATAATTATGCCAAGCCTGGCTGACCAGAAGATGGCCGAGGTCGGGTTACCCAGAGTTCAGCCCGGCTTGGATGACTATATAATGGCCGGCGCTAAGTTACTCAGATTCCAACCAGGTGTGCCAAGACCTGGTGTCCCAGCGTTGACCCAAGCTAAGCCCCATCGTTCAAGTCTGGGGGCTCCTACATGGTCGCTCCGGCGCATAATCGTTCTCGACATGACTTTTAATATAAATAAATATTTCTATGGCCAAGCCAGCAAAAATCAAAACTACTCTGTCAATCTTCCTTGTAAGTGATATTTAACAGTAACATGTTTTTGACTGAATTGAATGACAATCAATTTGTTATCTACATATGACTTTATTTGATCTATTTCCATACTTTAAATTAAAATAGTGATAGTTCCTAATTTTTCATAAAATTAGTAGCATTTTTTTATCTTATTATGGAAATAAACGTCATGACATTTCTGTTGTCAATTTTTGTAACAAAATATTATCCTATCCTATTCTGTCATTAAATAATGGTCACTCTGCCACAGATGGTAGAAAAAGCTAAAGCTGCCACACGTACTTAGTGATGAGCGAGACTGGTCTTTGTCTTGTAGTCTTGATCTATTGTCAAAAAGTTAGACCCACTTCAGGTTCTCAAAACCGAAACAAGGCCGAGTAGTACCAAACTTATACAAGACCTAGCTTCGCAAAATATACGCAGGACCAAAAAAGAGCATGTGATTTTGCGGCTTTTTTCGCAATTTTCATTCGTCGTAATCTCTGAGTCAAAATGTAGCAGAAAAACTCCATTCAAACGTTTGCCAAAAATTTCAAATTAAATTATCTTGGTCTATGTTACTCATAACGAAGATGTTCGAAAAGAAGAATAAGGTATATGGGTTCTTGAAAAAGTTAAATGAAAACTTTGTAATCATCTTCTGTTTCAGTTTTGCTCTGATGATAAAATAATAACAAATTTTAATTTCAAAATATTTGTACAGTTTGTTACTATTTTGGTGTTAAAACTATTTTAAAAATCTTTAAAAAAAGTGACAAACGTAATTTACTATTAATGAATGAAATAAATGAGATGCATTATAAGAACCGATTATATTAATTATCATATTGAATGATTTTGTTTTTTTCGAACAACTGGAGCAATAAATATCTTCAAATGAAACGGATCCCGATCTAATCGTTATATTAAATTAGAATTACGCTATCTGCGGAACCAAACAGGACGTCAGATGGCTTTTCAGTTACATCCTAATGCATTTAACAAAGCGGATAAAGATTCAGTCCCGAGGAGATAAAGATAATATCAGTTATGTAGTCGGAGGCCAAGCACAAATAATTCGGAACGGATATAACAACCAGTGAATTTCTGACCCTAAAGAAAATTAGATGAGTTCCGAGAAATGCTGAATTATGTATGTAGGGAAATAATCTATTATGTCGAATGTATGAAAGTTTGCGTGATAATATTAGGAAGAAGAAAATTAAACAAGTAATGTCGATCTCCAATCTTCACCTTGTTTATAAAATAATTATATAAACAGAAAGCGTTAATATTCGAAGTATAACCCATCGTATGGTTTTAACCCATTGTTCAGTAAGCTCTTTGTGACCTTGGTAAAACCATTATTTCAGCCTAGATGCAAAAAATTGTCGTATTGATTTTCCAACAACTCCTATACACACAAGAATATGTTAATGCGATGAATAGTAATTTGATAGTACTAAGTGCTGGATCTTATTCCGTGTAACTTTCGCTGTATATGGTTCAAAATTATATTGATGCTTCCGGTTAACTAAACCTGGTATTTCTCCGCATTCGTATCAGCTGTTTACTATATACCTCAGCGTTCAGCATCAATAGCTCGACCATCTGGAATGATCTAGAAGTGCATTAAACCTCCATCAGACACATAACAAGACTCCGCTCGAATCAACCTTTCTTTTCATGTTTCATCGCAAGTAACAATGCGTCTAATTGAACGATTTTCTTTCTGCAAATTTCAACTTCGAGGTTCCCTCTTTGTCAATGTGTAACAGATTTATGACAGCTCTATCATATACTATTAAGACAGGTCCGTATCGGTAGCGTAGCTGTAGTTATCTGGAATGGAAACTCTTATTCCTCCTCTCGCCGCCTTTGAGGTTTGGTCGATTATTGGTCTTGAATGCGCAAAGCATTATACTAAATGAAACTTATCTGTCCAATATTCTAATATTATAAGATAGTAGATGATGCATTGCTGGTATAAAAAGATTTCCAAAGGTCGTCAAAGTGTCTATTATGAAGAATACTGTGGAGACTCTTCCTCATCAACGTTGATCTTGTTGAATTCTGTTTGTTAGATAATGATCGTTGTCACAACAACACAAAATTCAATACTTAGGTGTAGCACTGACATTTCTGCAATGATATCTCAATAACGGCGACGAATTCCTAGATATCGTCGTCACTTGCGATATAACTTGAACTTCGCACAAAATCGAGGAAACTAAACAGTAGTGAGTTCATTAAAGACTTCTGGATAATTCGAATTTCAAATAAACGCTTACGGTAAAAAAACTGACATGCGCGATGTGCTGTAACTTCCACTTGGTGAAATGGTAAATGCTGGCCATTACTGTGTAATACTGTGTAATACTACGGACAGACTTCGGCATTCCAAAACAAGAGACCTATAGCCCAGACCAACTTATTTTGTAGGTAGAGCACCATGCCACAACACTACGATGATCTTTTTTTATTATGGTATGTGTTATAACTATTTTTAGGTTGTCTGCACATACCCCATCGATTATATTTAGAAATATATTACAGTTTTTGAATATATGGAGTATATTTTTAATTCAAACATCCGTCAACGGCAATAACATTAAATGAATTTATCATCTATAATTTTTAAAATACTTTCTTCAACTGTCGTCCTGAATTACATGGTGAAAATTGAAATTCAATTTGAGCAAATACACAAAATAGATTAGCGAGAAATGATTTTTATGAATCTGTGAATTGACTGGCAACTTAATGTTTATTTGATGTAATATTTTTGGATTTCGGATACCATGTCGCTCAGAAATTATAGTGACAGACATTATTGTTTAATTTGAATTTGAATTATTTATCTTTAAAGTTCCTTAAGGGCAAAAAAATTTGTAGATAGTGATATCGCAGTTGTAGAAAATAAGACAATGGAAATAAAAATAATAATTCCGAAATTTTGAATAGTATTTTATTTGATAGAAAGACTTTGATTTTTTTATTTTATTTAAATGAAAAATGGATCAACTAGGGACCAACACCAAATAAATTTTGACAAGATAGAACCATTACAAGTTGAAGACCAGCTTTTCTATATAATTTATCTACCAACAATCAACCAACAGGAAAGGGGAATAGACAGTTTAAATGGTTTTGTTAAAGGTGGTTTATTGGCTTTTTAATCAACTAGTTGATTAATATGAGAACATGAATGTTGATGTTCGAACAAATAATAAATCTTCCTTAGAACTGTATAATTACTCGAGACTTTTAGGAAAATTGTCCTCAACGAAAGTAGCGGGAATTTACAGAATTAGCTAAATTCGAAGAATATTTAGTTTTACCCCGGTTCTATGGGAGAAGAATTTTATTTTTTTGTTTTCGTCATTAAAAAAAATGGGAAAAATAACTCTTCAAAATCAAAGTTTCAAGTTTCAAATCTATATAAGCAGTATGATATAATATTCTTAACATACCATGTGAAAAAATATAATATAATAGAAAAAATTGGCTTTCTTTATATTCATCCTTTTAGAAGCAGATTAATTGGATGAAAATATAACTATACACCCTATATATTAATTGTGTTCATACAAAATATTATTTTACACGACAGTATCATTTTCAAAATTATTGTAACTGTTTACTGTCATTATAAGAATAGATTGTAGTATCAATACATATATTTAGTACTTACTATGTATATTTTTTCCGATGAAGCTCGATTGGGTAATCAATTTGATGGGAGGTTAAGGCAACTACTGATATCAATTATTATTAGAAAACTTAAAGAATGTTTTGGTCAATGATTTTGGTGGATTATTGTTTTGTTATTGATTAAGTTTTGTGTTTCATACAAAGATTCCCGTCAATATTCTAAATGAATATAGAATTATAAAAACAAATTATGTAATTCTATTATAAATATTCATTTTATCCTGAAACTCCAGAATAGCGATTTGCAAAAATCATAAATCATTCTAGTCGACACGTATTTGAATAAACCAACTGGCATTTAGATTACCGTTATCTAAAATGATTTTTCGCATAATGTTTATACAACTTATGTACGGAATTACAGTTAATGTGCAAGATTACTTCACCAAACATTCTTTATACAAATATTTATATAAAGAAACTATGCAGATGTATCTATTATTTTCGTTCATACTTTCGGATGAAAATATATTCTAGTTCAAGGTAAACCACAGGAATTTGCAATGATTGACAATATAATTCTATCCATATGCATCAATAAGACTTACGAGGTGAAATGTTAGTGCAAATAATTTAAGGGAAACTCAAGTTGGAATTTCTTGAACCGTTGGCTGAATACAATGTTTACACCACCACTACACCAACACTCACAATTACACTGTCTGGCTAGCGTTTCAGTAACCAAGTTATCGTCTTCAGAAACTGGTAAACTGGTGAACTTATCTTCAGTCTCTGAAGACGATAACTTGGTTATCGAAACGCGCGTCAGACAGTATAATCGTGAGTGTTGGTGTAATGGTGGTGAAAATAGTGTATTCAGTAAGGGAAACTCATTTTTATAGAATTAATTAACAGGAACATATCTTGTTCAAATTGTCACATTCCACTAATTTAACAATATCAAAGTACCCAAGATAAAGAACTATCATGTTTTGTCTTCGACAAGGTGTGACCCTATCTCAAGGACAGATAACGTTATCCGTATTCAAGGATAAGTGCGTTGAAGAAAAAAATGTTGACGTCTGCATTTATATTCCTTAAAATTACATTTCAGGCGAATCAGTATGTTTTGGATCTGACACATCCCATGAATGTGTTTTTATATCGGACTCTCTTAAAGGGCGCTTGTTATTCGTAACAAATAGTATTGAACATAAGTTTTTTGAGATTGGATTTATCAATCAAAAACTTCGAGTGAACATACATATCATTCAATTTTAACCAAAAAGTTACCTTATATTTCGAAAATTCGATATTGTGTATTGTTCTTAGATTATTTCCATTAGAAAATTATGAAATATGTTGATGGTATAATGTAATGATGAAGTTATTATAGAGTGTGTCTTATGGATAACATTAGTTTCCAGTGTGCACTTTGTTTATTTAATAGTATAATAATAATCATAAAAAAGGAAGCTTCCATATTCGAATTATAGCTTATCGTATTCTATAGTTTGACCAAATGTTCAGCGAACTCTTTGAGGCTTTGGTGTAACCATTCTCTGATCTCATCACACTGTATTTAGAACATTTCCTTTGGATGCAAATTTTTGTCATGGATCTCAATAATTAGTAATCTGTCGGTACAAGGTCCGACTTAAATGCTAGATGAGGTAGAAGTTGAACACCAACAAACGTTTCGATCTTATTCCGCGTATCTTTTGCAATATGTAGTTTAGCATTATTTTGTTATAAGTGAACCTGTTTTTGGTTAACTGCTTTTTCATAAAAACCTCATACATATACTAAATAACTTGGCTTTGTTGACTTTATTATCTAAAATGATTTCTGAGTACACTGAATGTGCATAATTCCACCAGACACATAGCAAGAATCTCAGTTAATACATGGATCTTACCTAATATAATATAATATAATTATACCTTTAATATCTTTAGAATATTCATAAAAGTCCAAAAATCGACAAAGGCTGGTACCAAATTTGTTTCCTACTGTTTCCCTTGTAACCTTAATATCCCATGAAGAGGAAAGAATCTGAGCGTGATCTTCAAGCATCAAATCTCCACTATTAATTACAATGATTACCAAAACTGTGCCGTTCGCTTATTAACTGTATATTTTCCTTCGATTTTCACATATGGACACAAACATTACATATAAGAAACTCTCTGTAATTATTAATTAGTATGCATTAATATAATTTCAATGGTTTTTGTAAATGAGACCATTTATAAAACGAATACATTTTAAAAAATTGGCATTGGAGGGCTTTCCTTGCATGTAGCGTTTGAGAAAAAATATTTATTACTATTAATTTGTTTATCTTCATGCCCCGGAATTGATAGTTATGAAGATAAGTTAACAATGATTAGGTTTTTAAACCCAATTTTGTTGAAATGAATTCTTTTTATACCGGGGCCACCTTTTCGCGACATGATGCATGATGCAAGGTAAACACTCGATTAAAGTTAATACTGAGACGGCAACTTTAGATGCAGAATTAATAGATTTTCACGTTCTACAAGGGAATTTGAATGGTGATATGTACAGTCCGCCGTACTTTGATAGAGGGTATCGTAATTGAGTAACCTTTCCAGAATGATGGATTGGTAGAGTTGCAGAAACTGATTCATTGGCTTTCTTGGTCATGCGGTTGTAATCCTCTGGACTATAGAGGTGAATTCACGTCAAGAATTGAAAGACGGAATTAATTCAACGTCACTTCAATGACTTTATTGCTGATCCCGAACAGTTCATACGATTAAGAAAAAAGTATAAACTTGTATATTTGTGAATAATGAGGATACTTTGAACACTTGATTTATTTTATGTTCTTAGTCTTTATTTCAATATTCTCCTTCTAATTTTTTGTTTAATCAATAAATTTTTCCTTACTCGAAATGTAGATTGAGGAATCTAACCTTAGAAAAAGTTCAAATGTTCAATGCTGATTGGTACGGACCGTGTAAATAGCGACCTCTATGAGATTCAGATATAGAATCAGGTTCATTGGGATGTATCAGCTTCCAAAACACATCTATGTAGAATTTTATCAAAATGTTATGGGAAGTTCCAACAAAATCATAAAAAATATGTTGTATTACGCAAATTACTATAAAATATTAAAATAAGTTTAGTTTGAATCTCACTTATATTAAAATGATCCTGGTAACAAAAATCACTTCATCTCGCAGGATCATCAAAACGACCAACACTTTCAAACTACCTTTGTTGCAGTATATTCGATTTACATATCAATTTTCAGATTAATAAAAATTAATGGATAACGCTAAATAAATTTTTTATTTCTCAGTCCTTTTGATTTATTAATGCATGTTCTTGATTTTAGGTCTCTTCTGTTTCAAAATTTTAAAACAGTTCATACTCATCTTAATCTATTTTCATGTTCTTCTATTTCTTACAACGATTTTTATTTAACAAAAATCCATAGATAATTGAAACCTTTGTAAATTTATACAATTATCAATTTCCTATCTACAATCCAGGAGTGGTGAGATTATAAAATAATTATATATCAGTTATCAATTAATCTCTTAGTACTACCGACAATATAAACTATGAATTGCCACTTTTAAATCTCACTTCAATACAAAAAAAAACCAGTGAAATCGCACCTAACGCTTTCATCATGAGTGAAAATAGTTTGAACGTAAATATAGAAGAAGCATTGAAAACAATATTATTCGCAGATACCTTTGAAGATATAAATGTTGAAATAGAAGAATCTTTAGAAACCAATCAGGCATTAGTTAAAGTAACAGCATCAAAGCAGGGTGTTTCTGAAGATTTAAAACTAGTGGCTAATATAGGAAAGAGTGAAAATGTTTTGGAAGCATTTAAAAGAGAAGCATATATATTAAAAAATGTAATTCCACTATTTCTAGACTTGCAGAAGTATTTGAAGATACAAAATCCTTTAACAACATTTCCAAAATGTTACAATTATCTGGATAAAGACGGAATTGTAATTTTATTACTTGAAAATTTGGAAAAAGCTGGATATACCAAAATAGAAGGTGATTTAAATGAACACAACTACAAATTTGTACTAAAAACAATTGCGAAGTTTCATGGTCTATCCCTTGGATTACGTCATCTACACCGTAACAAATTCGACGAACTACTTGGAAATTGTCGTATGATTAGTAAAAACATGTTTGAAGAGCTAGCACAGTTTTTCACATCTCGTATGGAAAAGCTGAAATTCAATTTGAAATTGCGTATGAGATTGGATTTATTGAAAAAATTCGATAAAGCACTTGAGAATTTCAGTGGAAACAAGATTTTAGAAATCTTGAATGAAACAGTAGAAAAATCAGTATTGGTTCACGGTAACTTTCATCACAACAGTGTATTATTGAAACTTCAGGTGTGTACCTAATTGTTATATACTACTGCTCCATCGTATTGTGTAGTCTAATAATGGTAACAAAGCTTTTATATTCCTGTGAACTGAGATGCAAAAGATTAGAAACTAGAAAGTAATGTCGTTTCTGCGCATGCCGATATATAATTGTCATTTGTAAATTAATTATGTCCTTCAATATTGTGTCAGACATTTGAAGCTTATTGTGAGTATGATGTTCAGTTAGCTCAATGTACGTTATAAAAAAAAAATTATTTCACCTAACATAATTTGTTAAAATTTCTCTTTTGTATACAGGTTAAATGGAACGGACTGATTTCCTTTCTTCTTCTAAATGTAATACTCTATATTTTATAATTAAAATAGAATTATTGTTAAGCAGTCCTCCTGTACAAAAAGTTTACAAATTTATTTTCCATCGCTTCTTTTTTTAGTCGCCGCAATGAGCCGGTGTTCTTTAAATAACCAATTATATTTTCTACATCCATGCTTTCACCTAGAGTTAGTATATGTTTACCACTAAGTTCTACATCACAGGCTTCGCCTTTTGGTTAGTCAGTAAGCCTCACTTGGTGTGATCTGTTTGATTTTGGTTGTGGCCAAGGATTCACTGACTGTTCGATTTGTTTCAGATTGTTTTTCTACGTACTTAGCAATTTAGATTTAATTTCGCATTTCATGTCCTGAAAACAAACTTTGTCTATTTGGATAGAGTCCTGTTTACTGGTTGCTGATTATTTTTCATCGTTCATTTTGCTAAAATAGGAATCAATCTATAACATTCATCCATTACTGGAAAAATATTCGTTATTTTTCCTTACATTTCCAAGTTAATTAGCACACAAACAAAAAGGAAACACCGTATTTTGGTATAAATACAGGATTTGGTTTTTTTTTTCTAAAATTCTAATCAACTTTAATATATTCCAAAATATTGCGTGATTATAGTTTTACATTCAGATTATTAACATTATTATTAACAATCAGGTGTTTTCTACAAGTCTAGAAAAACTTTAAATGCCATCGAGAAAAACCTTAACGCTGATGAGTTTAATAAATAAGTTTAATAAAAGTTCGAGAAGTAAGATACAAACTTATGTTACTATGGAACCTAGGAAGCATATTTAGACGGTCCTGGAATATCCTAGCAAATGTTGCTTCCCCACAAAAAGCGTGAAAGCTCATACTTACAACTTTATCGATTTTATGACATTTTTATTGCTTGCAAGTTGCAAGAGAGAAATGAGTTTCTAATCTGCTGATATTTTGCTTTATTTTTCTCAGAAGTTTTCAAATGTTTCTTCATGCATTCTCAACCAATTTTTCTTGTCTAATTCTCTAGCTAAACTGTCCATCAGATTCCAAAAGCAAGACATCTGCACTTTTTTTGTTTACTTTAATTAGCTTTGTTATTTTCATTTTGAAAATGCCTACAAAATCAAGGGTGGGACTGGTGCAACTTTGGTCACAGGGCACGGGCCCACGGGGGCCGGGCCTAACTCTCTTTTAATGCAACTTTTTAATTTATTGAAGAATATTTTACCGTAGATTCAAATCTATAATTATGACAATGTCACATTTTCATAGATTTATGAAAATTCTTGATCTAGGTTAATTACTATTTAATTAGGTGCACACGTGCTAGCTATTGTTTGCAATGTTTGCATAACATAAAGGGGGGTCACGAGCCTGATCCTCGTTCCAGGGTCCGCACAAAATATTAAATAAAATTTGAGGTTTGGAAGTGGCAACCATAATGCAATGCCAAGAGACTTACAAACGACGTGCAACTCGTGTCAAGTAAATCCCGCTTAACATGGGGCGTTCAGTAAATTGTGAAATATTCCATAAATGAATATTGCACGTCATTTGACATTATTAAAAACTTTTGCGATTGCATCATAGTTAACACTAACAAAAATTCCATTAGTAAAATTTCCTAACATCAAATTTTGTTTAATATTTTTATACCGGTTTAAAAATGAGAATGAAAAAACTCAGGTCATTGGGCTTGTTTTTGAAGCCCATGGACAAGTTGTTTGGTAAGTCAAAAGTTTCTTTAGATTTTAAGCTAGAATCGCAGCAATAAAAATGACACCAAACTAATAATATTGCAAGTGCAAGATCTTGCATGAAACAATCAGCTGCACTTAATCTGCGCGCCTTGTATTGCATTGCACGTTATATATATCAAGCGGCTTTTACTTGAATTTTTGAAGTATGGTAAGTAAAACTGATTGGTGATATAGAAAGTATGAGATTTTAACTGGAACCACAGAGCGAATATTTGAAGCATCCGTATGATCTGTATGCATCATTGCCTGTAAAAACAGTATTTTTGGTTAGAAAAGAGAACTTTCAGTCGATTGTTGAAGTTAATACCATATTTACACATTAAATTCAATTTTTTTGAAAGACTTCAGCTTTAGATATATTTGGTTGAAAAAATTTTCCTTGAATTTATCTGAAACAAAAGTTGAGGTTGGGCTTTTTGATTTGAAAATTAGACATATTTCTTCGATGAAAAATTCCCAATGTTTCTGTATCGTAGTCAAAAATCAAGTGGAATTAGTTATAAAGCAGTAGTTTTTGGATTTCTAGGAAATTTTGAAGTTGAAAACTACAAGGGGGTAGTTGAGGATATGCTCAAATTTTGAGACCATGGGCAGATAATTTTAAAAGCAGCATGGGGCAACACACACACACACAGACAAAGAGAACGTTTTCATACAAAAAATGTGTTTCATACAATTTTGAATTATTTTTCATGTTTTTAGTTAGTTTGTTAGTAAAGCTCAATAAAAATAATAAACATGTTTCGAGTAGGTTCACCCCAATTAAAAATTAAAACCACAGATTTTGAAAAACATAGTTCAAACAATCTCCTAAATTGCAAATCAAACTTTTCAACGTCGTGCAATTTGTTCGTCTAATTATGACCACGAGTTTAGAAATTCTGTGTCAAATCAAATTTTGTGTTTATCGGTATTACCTGCATTTTGAAGTTTTTATTCATTTATAGTATTTTACAGTACAAATAGAATGCTTAAATTCAATTTTTGTTAAGCATTCCTTATACCCAAATTTTATAAAAACAGATTTTATAATATCTATCATGAATCAGAATCAATATCAACCGATTACATTTTCTTACCAAGTAAACGTTTTTTGATGATTCTTTTAAACGTGCTATGATCAACCTTTCTGATAGATTTTGTACGCAGACACCCAGCACCAGTTTTTTCACATTTTTATTTGTATTTTTCTGCTACTATTGAAGTGTTTATTTTCGGGATTAGGTTCAGGTTTATTGCGGTATAGAAATCTTTAATAATAGATTTTAGTTGAAAGCAAACAATTTTCATAATAAATACCCAGTATACAAATCAAGTCCACCGCTTCTAGAGTAGAAAAAATTACTCTAGTCATCTTACATAATTCTTAATCCCTTTTTTGTCAAATTCGAGTGTTGTATTTCTATCTTTATAAAGCAATGTCAAGCAATATTGAACTTTGTCTACTATTCACCCTCTTATCGAAATAATCTCTTCCACTTCATATAATAATAACATATATTTACATATCTTTATAAAAAAATACAAAAACAACATTTCAACATGTTTTATTTTATCACTAATTTCACAAACAATAATGAATATGTAATTCTATTAATCACCTCTTTTCGAAATCAGTCTACCTGGGAACATCTGGTTCACAACCACCATGGAATCATGTGACGTGTGGTTGGTTGAAACCAAGTCCTTAAATTCACTATTTGTGAAGTTTTTACATCTGGAACTAGAAAAACATCCAATATCGTAACTTAGTGGTCAGTATTAACAAAAACCTTTCTGTGCATTTTTAAAATAAAAGGACCAATCGTTCCTCTGCCCGAGATTGCTACCATAACGTCACTTAAAGCATATGCAGAGGTTTCTAGTGATTCAGTTTGGGATTCTTACTGTTCCAGTACCGAAAATTATGACGGTTTGCAAACCTATTAACAGGGACAAAGCTGGAATTTCTGGAACCGTTGGTGATAGTCATAATGAACACATTATTTACACTAGTACTACACCAACACTCACAATTACACTGTTTGTCGCGCGTTTCGATAACCATGTTATCATCTTCGTTATATCTTCGTTGCCGTCTTGTTTATCGTATTCGTTATCGTCTTCGTTATCGTCTCTGAAGACTGCTGTGAATGTTGATGTAGTAGTAGTGTGAACAGTGTGGATCAAATCTATTGGTTACAAAACGAAAAGTTTGTTTGAAAATGTCATAAAAAGCGCCCTACGGTTTTATAATAGTGATAAAACATGTTTTTGTTTTATAAAACTAAAATTTATTTGAGGATCATTGTCACAACAACCTGTACCTTCAGAAATAGTTAGGTAAATATTTGAAATGTACCAAAACAAAGTATTAAATGAAACTGGTATCAAAAAATGATGCATTCAGCTCAGAAATTATCAAACTAACATTCGCAAAAAAATTAGACACCTGAGCAATTATAACCACGAACCAGTAGCTAAATTCGTTGATAACATTCGTGGCCTATGTTTTATAATAATCAAACTCTCTCTTACTTTTCCACCAGTTTCACGAACTTTGTCATTCATTAAGATTTTAGGAACTGCTAGTATTATTTTTTTTTTCAGGGAGAAAATGCCACCGATGTAGCTCTAGAAGGTTTTCAGACATCAGGTCTTCATTCTCCAATAATCGATCTATCTCACTACTACTTCAGTGGTATTGGTAATGATTATTTTTCTGGAGTAACCGACTTTTTGAAATTTTATCATGAAGAACTTGCTTCATTTTTGAAAACATTGGGATGTAACGTTGAAGAAATATTTTCCGTTAACACCCTCCTCGACCACTGGCAAAGATACTCCTTTTACGGATTCTGTTTTGCCATAGCATCTTTAGAATTAGGATCGCTCAAATTAGATGACGTATTAACAGAATTCAAAAAAGGAGAGGAAAGAGGTGAAGCTGTACAAAAAGCTCCACGAGAACCTCGATCAGAAAATATTATAGCTTATAGAAAAAAGTTGGAGAAGATTGTAGAAGGTTTTTTAGAGTCTGAAATAAGATTTTGATGAGGATACGAGGATTCAGTTTTTGTTTCACAATTTCGTAAAATTTAATATGTATCACAGTTTATCTAGTAATGTTTATAATTGAAGTTTTTAGTTCAAACAATAAAATTGATGAAAACGATGACCACTTTCTTCAATACCTTGTGTAATTTTGGAAGTAAGTATTAATAGGAAGTTTGAGCAGCAAGATAAATCAAACTTCTAATTTTGTCAAAATTCAAAAAAATTATACGTACAGTGAAACCATAAAATATTGTGAGATGAATCACTACACTATTAGTATGTCAAATGCTTGATATCAAACTTCAAAGTATGTATTTATGCAAAAATGACTCATGGAAACTACAATGGTTATTCTACTTAATTATAATGACTGAAGAGAGCTTTTTAAATCAAAATAGAATTTTAGGTTAGTTTGAAAAAGTTTGCGCAACGATCTACATTGTTGTCAGATCTTTTCTTTTTCCGGAAAAATAATGAGCTTTGTTATTTTAATTGGATAACCCTATATATTTTGGTGTTTGTAAAAATCCTTAAAAAATACTGATTTTTTTATTGGCAGGTTTTGTTTTATAAACTATGTTTTTTAAGTGATTTCACAGAAAATAGTCTAAAGGATTCGGGTGATCGAGAGGGCCAGTCGATAAAACCACGGCAATAAATTAAACTGAGAATTCGTCAACTTTGAATTTACTTAACAGGTTATTGCGCCTATTTCCGCCGTGGTGTTTTATTTTCAAAACTGATACCAAAAAAATAGGAGAAAGCAATTATATTTTGTGATTTTAGAAATCCTTTAGGTTTTTACGATAAATCACAATTTTTCTAAATGTTTCATATACGTTTGAAGTTTTATTAATGAAGTAGGAAATTTGGTATAGTAATGGATGGATATTTAATTTGTTTTTAGGAACATTAAGCCTTTAATCTGGTGAGCCAGTTCACTAGTCAAATGGCAAACAATAGCGAATAACGCAGCCGATGCTGTACCCGTCCGCTGCCCAATCACCTGCTTTCTAATTAAAAATAAATAGAAAAGAAAATTTTCAAAACAAATAAACAGAAAAACAACAAAAAAATACAAAAATATATCCCCAAAATGAAAGGAACCGTTTTTACTTAGACTGGATATCTCTTTTCGTCTTCTTCGAACCACTTGGTCTTCGTTTCTTCTTTCTTCCGTAGCTTAGACAGCACAATCACAAACCAATTCACCACAATCTCAGCCCTACAGAAGAGCCAATCCTATATCAGTGCCAACTCTAACAAACCTTCCTATAAAAAAAAATTTCCTTACCCTACCCAAAAATTCCTATCGAATATCTCTCTTTCTCTCGCAACTTTAAGACTGTTAGTTTCAAGATTTGAGAAAAAAATTTCGATCGGCTTACGAGTTGTTACACTGTATCTCTCATAAGTAAGCCTTCGACTATCATCGAAACTAGAAAATATCTTGTATTAAAAAATATATTATTTATCAAAATAAAGTTAAAAATATTCTTATCCTTCTACAATTTCTGGCTCAGAATATCATGGCAGCTTAGCTTCAGTTTCACCCACTCACATAAATTATTACCGATGACCAGCAAAATGAACGACGCAAGTTTTAGAAACAGAGCAGTTGTTTTGCTCATAGCTTACCACCTGTGACTTTTCATATGACAATTTTACAAAATTATTATCCAATTATCAATTGGATAAATTTATAAATAATATTGATGTAGATATAATGGTAACGGGCATTGAAATATATTGTATTATATAAAGGATTGGAATAAATCACCGATACTCGAAACGTTGAAAAAATATCTGATTGTTCATTCTCGAGCATAGTATGTCTCTCTTTACACTAACGAGTATCATCAAAACGGGACTGAAACTAATTTTCGTCGCACTCTCCAACTATCATTAGGTAATGATTCCCTAAGGGGCGTGCCGTAAAACTTCAACATTAGTTAACTGAGCTAACGAAGCCTCAAATTAATTTAGTAGGTGTAATTAGAATTTAGCAACACTAGAATGAGCTTGAGATGTAACGGACACGTATGTCTTAAATAGCGGTCAACGATAATACGCGGCAAGATTTCATATGAGCACTCGTGATTCCCCTAACATAATCGTAACTTTATTTTTAGTTACAAGATAGATGAAGAACTATTTCACCTGCTTGTGAACTTTGTGGAGTATTGGATTGACGAGTAATAATTTCTTGATTCATGATTTTCAAAGTGAATTTGTTGATATAAATTTTAAATAATTGAATATACATTTGCATTCCACGTGTGAAACTCGGGTGTTTCTTGAAGAAAAACTAATTCAAATAATTTTCACGATTGCTTGGATGTAAAAAATTGTCGCACTACATTTTCAACATTTCCTTTGAACTCAATTTTTTTCCAAGAATTCCCTCACGGTTCTGAATAAATAGTAATCTGACGGTGCAAGATCCGTACTGTAGGAGTTTATGTGGTTTAGTATTGTAAGAGGTACTGCTTTAGGTTAACTCAACCTTGATACTTTTCAAATAAAGCCTCATACACCACACCACACCTCTACTCGACATTTCATTTTAAAATTTCATAGATCTTACTTGATGACTCTAACTGGCGATATATAGTATCTTTACGAGGTCCCAGAGACTCCAATAATCGGCAGTACCAATACTAGAATGGTTTTCTATTGCTCCCATTGTAACCTCAATATCTCACGCTGATGGACGACCTGTACGCGAACGATCTTCAAGCGTCAAATATTCACTAATAAAAGGATTACAACACAGTTAATGAGCCGTTCGCTCATTAACTGTGTCTTCTTCCACTTACACTTTAATTGCTGCCGCGGTTTCTGCAAACTTTTGTTTCCAATTATGACTCGATTTGTATTTATGGCACTCCATACTATTTATTAGAAAAACACACTACTTTGTCAATAAAAACAGATAATTTAGTTAAGTTGACAGGCGATAAGCACTCTTAAATATGTTTAAGTGACTGTGATAGTATGAAGCAAAAACGTGATACAATTTGTAGTTTTAAGAATTTTTAAGTATTGAGCCACAATCCGACGATTGTTCAGCAAGAGTTTTGTTAATCATTTCTCAACAAAGAACCCAAACCCACTGAAAATAACAACATACTTCAACTGAACTCTTTCAATATTTGATGAATCATTAAAAATATGTGAAGTCTAGCCCATGTTGACCATGAAACTCGCAGCTGCTGTTTGCCTACGCTGCACAGACATTTCACTTTTGCTAAGTTGAAACTACTCTTCTACTCAACAATGATTTGGTTTTTTCTTGGTTTATTTCTAGGCCGACTTTCCCAGCTTCTGTTCTCACTTTGGTGATTGCCTTTATTAGTTATACTGCTCCCCATTAATACGAATTAATTATTTAGTTTCGTATGAATTTTACCCAAACTATATTCAATACATTTTTTAATTAGAGAATTTAATGGAAATTGAGCAAACTATGATCGACTTATAAATTTAATTAATCAAAATCTCAAATGACTGTTATAAGAAAGGACTTTGTTTTTGGATAATTACTAATGATAAATTTGGACACGAATCCCCATTTAACATTTCGATGAGAACATTATGAGTAACAAGCCGACAGGATTTCCCTTAGATAAAACATGATCTTAGTTGAGGACATATAAACTCGGGAATAACAAGATGACATTTTCCACATATAAACTGGACGAGGGTTCATAAGGAACTTGATTTATTTTGAAAGTGCTGGACAACATAGATAACGTAGGCGGTTTGAAGCTAAGAGACAATACAGTGTCGTAGCCTCAATTTTTAAAACTAGGAATCGAAATATCACAATATTTTGCTTTATAACGAAGTATTAAATAATAATTTAGGATATATATATTAGATTGGAATAACCTTTAATTGAATCTATTTTCCTCGAATACTATTCCAAATATGATATGAAAACACAACATAAATATAGATGTATGTCAACAATGATGTACAAAGTTTTTTTAGGGGGTTTGCTAGCTTCAGTTGGCAACTATGCTAAATTTTACAACCAATTTAATAACTTAGCCTTGTATCAAAGTAAATTTTACAAGGTGTTAGTATTCAAAATATAAAAGTAATGGTTCCACGTTAAGCAGTGCTCTCTGAAGAAACTATAGACGGTATATAAGTATTCAAATATATACAAAACATTGAATTTTTCGATGTTCTTAGTAATTAGGATTATGTTCTTCCACTTTATGGTAGATTTTACGCAGGGACTTTAGATTAAAAGCTTCCAACATTCAACTTATTCAGCAAACGACCACCGCATGTATCGCCAATTCGACGAATGTGCTGAAGTACAAGTTGATATTGATGTCCATGTCCATGTCCATTTCAAATTAAGTTTTCCGATTAAGCCCATTTTTAGCTAAATGAATACGTGAGAAAATACAACTTGTCTAAACATGGGAAATTACTATTTGGTTTGCTCTATGGACTGACAAGTCATTGGTACAAAACAATGATAAGTAACAAACATATTATTAGAAGACAAGATGGAGGTATCACATATTGAGATCCATCAAAAAGAGAAAAATTATATGTTACTTAACTTAGAAACTAGAAGGAAAAGGAATATTGAACAGATATGAAGCAGATATGAAGTACAATCAGAGAGAGAACTGGGCAGTCTAACAATAATGAACAAAGCACAAAAAGAGACAGAATTCAAAAGAACGAGATAATAAAATTGTTAGGAAAAGAATATAAACAGAAACCACTTAACTTGGATGAAACAAAGAGGAAAATTAATTGATCACCAAGATCTTCTGAGTTAGCCCCATTGAACTATTTTCGTTGGGTTTATATAAATTCACGTAGATAAATAACCAGAAATAACATTCGAACAGTTATTAGTGATATACGACTCCGAAAACTTTGTGAAAAACGATGTTACAGATCACCCCTTGTACTCGCCAGCCATGGAGGTCCTATCGCCTAAATCATATTTAAACATTAATGTCATAAAATTTTCCATCGAATAGAGCCCATTTTATTGATATTCAAAATATATTTCTTCATTTTATTATGATTTGAACTTGTTTAACAGTATATTAGATTTCGACATTATACCAACATTGTATATTCTTAAATACTTAGATCGGATCAGTCTGTTGATAATAATTCAAGACAATCAATTTCTTGAGAAACGAGATGATGCTTAAGAAGTGAAAGAATTCAGTCCACAAGTTTCACTATTTACTATTTACTTCTACTATAGCTATACAATACTAACTAAATTTCTTTAATTTCTTATTTCTTACAACTTTTGATATGTTCTTGATTTTATGTCTCCTCTGATTTACTTCACTATATAGTTATACTATTATAGCCAGGAAATTGGATTTCACTTTTAGAATAATGAAAATTATATTTGAATATTTTTTAATCTTTCCAATTATTTCGCAGGTGCTAATCAGGCTTATGAAAGAAGTAATGAATAGAATAGTAAATAGAGTTTTCAGTTTCCAATTTAGAGAGGACAGCTGCGAAGGAAAGAAATTTTAATTGGTTTAATTTTGAATTTCTGGAGGTAATATTTCAAAAAAGTAAAAATACAATCCATCTACAAGCATAAAAAGTAAAAAAATAACTTTATTTTCATCTACATTCTCTAATAACATTACATTAAACAATAAATGGAAACTATGCTGCAAGTGATCACAAAAATGATAATATCTTCACTTATTTATAGTCCTGCGCCTTCATGTTCTTCTTTTTTAGGGTGCGTCACTACTCCACCTAAAATCACCGCATCATTGGTGATATCACATCAAAATAATTTTAAATTTATAACCGCTTCCACGAACCATTGCGCTATCGAAGCTATTTTACATTAGAAACGATATTTGTAACAAGACTTGATTTACAAAAAATTGTGAAATAATGTTTCTATTATAGAATGACATATATGTAAAATAGAATATTCTGTTTCATATAAAAATCAATCAATTCGCGGGATATTACTAAATATTTCACCAATTTTGTTATTGAATTACGTACTGTCATCAAAAACCAGAAAATATACGAACTTTCAAGAGAATCGGTTGATCATAAATTGATAAAAATTCCATCTAAATATACAAACAATTAGATAAAATAACAAAATTAATAAAATGTAAACAATAATGTTTTCAAATTGAAAATTATATGAAAGTCATAAGTAGATTTGTTTAAAAGGTAGAATGAAAAATATCCATAAATTTCAAGTTTCTCTAGAAACGGACAATTACGTAGCATGCTTTTAATCTGAGAAGTTTTTCATTACCTACTTTTAAGAAGCCTATAAAGTAAGTTTATGCTTCTGGATGTCTTTTACCATAAGCGTCTGAGAAAGTAAGATTAATATCGGATAATTTTTTACAACCATAGGATTATTTATGAGAACCTCATTTTGATGAACTTCTTTCGCATCCTAACAAATAATCACATCTTGTTGAGAAATTAATCGATATGAAAATTGTTTTTCGCTTCTCAATTAATAAAATTTGGAATTTATATTGTGAAATAGATTGGAGACATTTTTCTCGTAACTTACCTCTCCAAATCAATTTTTCTAATGCAATCATTGGTGCTTCGAACAGTAAACTTAAAATCAAAGCCAACAGATAAGCCAAAACAATATCCCCGGCAGCCTTATGAATCTGTAAAATTATATTCAAATCACGAAGTATATTTTAAAATTATAAAGAAAATTAGAAACGGAGTTTTCAAATATTAATCATAAATACATTTTTTTTATATAGAGAGAAAAAGGAAAAAAGGAATTCTATTCTATTAAATCTTTAAAATATATTATAATAAATGAAATACTCATCACCGTTATATTGCCCAATATTAAGATCTTCAGAGAAAAACATTTCATAGAATCAGAGTCTTCGCCATTAGCTTTAGCGCAGTGTTGGCCAACAGAATCATTAAAAATCTGTGTAACCTAGTTAGAGATCTGTCTTGATATATAGGAATGTTTGGGGGAAATAATTTAGACAAACCAACAGAATAATAGTTAGCAAAATCACCATTTTAAGATAAATAAAAAAAATATGAAGAAATCCAAGCACGTCGAGAAAATAAAGACATATTAAAGAAAATGGGCTTCTACGCTTAGCCCCGTAAGACCATCAGAAGAAAACCTGCTTAGAAAATCAGCAAACGGATGGATAGGCAATCTAAACCATCGGTTAGTCTAAAAAGAAAGAAAACGCCAATACTTGCAATATAAAATATCATCTCTTATACAAGGGTCACTCTGTATAATTTGAGATACCCTGAAACTAAAAGAGTTACAGCTAGTATTTTTAATTACGCCATTCTTTAGTACCAAGCTCTGACTCCAGAGGATTAAGTGACACCATTTATATTTGATTCAGCAGTTGTTTCCAAGCTGGCCTATCCTGTAAAATCTTTTCAACATGATGCAGTCTCATATTTATTAAGGGTTTTGTTTGGTCTACCCATCTAGTTTAAGATCTTCCTCTTGGGCATTTGCCTTCTACTTTCCCTTCTTTGATTAATCGTTGCACTGATCTTCTAGCTACATGTCACAGGTACTGCAGATACATGCGGTTTATTCTGGTTAGCAGCAAGGGTTCTCCCCAAGATACTCGTAAGAGTAGTCTATAAACCCACATTTCGAAAGCCTCTATTCGAGTTTCATCTGCTTTGTTTTCGGGATAGATTTGTCTTTCAATATTTTATTTAACTTGGTAGGCTCTGATTTTGCCAACCAAGATAGTTAAAATTGTTTACTACCTAGTTGCCGGTTACTTCTGATCTTTGTGGAAAAATGTTGTCTTATCTATCAACTATCATTATTTTCGCTTCAAATTTATCAATTTTTAAGCCATATTTTTCGCTGATAACAGACAGTCTGATCATAATTTTTGTTATTGCTGGTATGCTTGACGTGTGTCGTCGGCGTAGCGTAAGTTGTTGATTCTCTTTCCGCCAACTGATATTCCGTATTCCCACTCATCTAGAACCTCTCTCATGACGTATTCACTTCAAACGTTAAATAAGTTAGGTGAAAGAATGCAACCCTATCTAACTCCTGCGGCCGTTCTGAAAGTCCCCAATTAAACCCCGTCGAATCTGACTGTCGCGTTGTTTTTCTGATAAAGGCTGCGCACTTGTTGAACAAGGTGTTTTGGCGTTCCCATTTCCTTAATTATGGTCCAAAGATAGTTCCAGTTAACTATATCAAACGCTTTTTGGTAATGTACAAAATAGAGATAAAGTGGAATATTAAATTCTCTAGCCTTTCCAATAAGTTGTCTGCTATTTAATATTTGCTCCCTAGTTCCCTTTCCTGGCACAAAACCTGCTTGCTCTCTGAAAGCTGTTGCAAAAGAAATGGTTTCAGACGGCTATGTAAGATATGCAGGAAGATCTTACTAACGTTAGAGATAAGAGAAACCGTTCTGTAGTTGCAGCACTCCAAGGGAGATCCTTTTTTGAATATATTTGAATATTTTCTCCCCAATCTTCAGGTGATTGTGCTGTTTTCCAAATAAGATTACAGATTTCTTGCAATATTTTGATTCCTACTTTGCCCACAGCCTTTAAGATCTCTGCCGTTATTTGGTCCGCACCTGGTGAATCACTGTTAACACAGAATAAAGTGGCACAAACAATTTGCCAAAATATGGTTTTTTCCATTTTCAAAATTTCAAGGTCGGTTTATATAAATAGTAAAGTTTTGCAACACGCTTTTGGTGATAAGAATCTTACAAGAGCATGTGTTTTACTAGTATAGCAGATCTAGAAAACTCTATTCCCTAATTAGGAAGATTCAATATGGATCTATAAAGCGATTGAGGCAACTCTTGATGTTAGATTCGCAGCAGTAAATTCAATTTTACAAGATCGGCTTTCATGCCATGACAGCCGTGTACGGAAACACGAAGATTCACCAAATGTCAGCAATGGCAAAAAAGTAAAAGTCTGACAAAAAAGATATACGTGTACAGTTACAGAAAACTGATGACTTATATTCATTAAGTCAATTAATAATCGTGAACTTATGCTCCATCATCCAAAGCATCGTCAGACATTTGAAAGATATTATAGGAGAAGTATATCTGTTTTTTGAGGCCATTCTAAAACATAAGTGGCTTTAATTTTTTTATTTGTGGAACCAAAAACTTTGAACTTAAATAAATTCATTTTTCTGAAATGGAAATCATCATTACCTATTTCAAAACTTACCGTATTGTAAGTACTTGCGTAAACAGGCGCTCTGATAGTACCAGATGAATACATTTGAATGATACCATGGCATAAATATACAGTATAAGTGAGTCGACTCAGTATTACCAAAGGAGACTTACTCAATATCATGTAAACCAAATCTGGAATTCATATTCATTGTGTATTTATTAAACAAAAAATATACTTAAAAACTATAAGGCATATCACCTAGTTAGTGAATCAAGCAATTCATGCTATTCATTTACAGAATGTTTCCTTTTATCCGGTATTTTTTCTAAGCAAACTCGTCCACTGACGTAAATGGTGAAGTTAGTTCTGTGCATTACATTCGTAGAATCTTAATTTTGAGAGCTGAGGTAATACTCAGAATGTCCATTTTTATTTTTGATACTGCGGCAATTTTTGATTATTTCTATTCAAAACAATTTGCGGGACTATTAATTCATTATTTTTATCAATTTAACAATAAATATATGAAAAATTATAAGCCAATTAGTAATTCTAGCATTTAATTTTTTTTAGTTTTCTATTTATACATTATTTTCTAAATTCATATTAAAACATACATTAAATCTTATTACGAGCTCGACTACTGACGTAGATCGTGAAGCTAACTCTGTTCTGTTATAGAATCTAAAGTTTGGCGAATGTGGCAATTCCCAAAAGGTTCATTTACATTTTTTATACTGCGTCAATTTTTTCATATTGGTTTTTATAACTTATTGACAGTATGTTATGGCAGTTTTCATAAAATCAGTTTCTAAGAAAGCCTTTTTTTAGTTTACATTCTAGAACCGAATGGCTGATAAATCTGTTTTGCTTAAATTTAGCGCTTGATAAAATCAGTAAATAATAATATTGAAAAGTAAACGATGAATTCAAATAAATTAGTGAATAATTTAGTCTTAGTAGATAATGATAGTCAATAGCGAGTAGTTTAGTGCTTGATGCATCGTTTAGTGTATCTAGCGTAAAAGTACAAATAAATTAAGTAAATAAAATACCTCGTGTGAATGAATTTACTCCACCGTAAAAACACTTTAAATAAAATAGTGAGATTTTCTTTATTTTAATATATATTTTGAGCTTTCGAATTTACTTTTTTGTTATATACTTTGGTCACAATGTACAATGTTCCACTTGTACTTACTTCCGTATCCAGAAGAAGCTGCAATAACGATCCAAGCGATCCCCAAACTCCAACTTGCGTGATAAAGAGCACCATATAAAGCTGAAATCCAAACTGGAACTTCTTGAATGAAAAACACAAAAGCCGTATGTAATGAAATAAACATCATAGACGCGCAAAGAATCCATCCAGCTCGTACCCATAGAATTGGAATTTTGAAATGGCTATTTTTCAGTCTGTATTTGATATAACCAGTCAGAGCTCCGATGTAATAGGAACTAGCTCTTAGATGTCCTGGAATATACACTCGCAAGAAAGTGCTGTCTTCAGCTGGATGTAATAACATGCTTGAAAACAAAAAACATATTTACAATCTTATCGTCTATCTCTGTACAATATATTAGCTGTTGCCCGCAGCTTAGTTCAAATTGTTTTGTATAATCATCAGAGCAGTAACATAAAGTAAGTATGTATAAATAATAAACTATCGAAATATCAATATTATTACGAACTCGTCCACCTTCATAGACCGTGAAGAATACAGAAAAGGCAATTTCCAAGAATCCTTTAGATTTCTTTGCGACAAATTAATAATTTTCAGTACATGTGACGCTCCGAGAAGTAAAATCAATAGTTGGAGATTCAGTGAATAATTTATTGACATAGTAAGCACACTGGGATAAGTACAAAGTAAACCAAACAATGAATTTAAATAAATTAGTGCGTTTCATATTAGTGAACAAATGTTTATTGTATTTAGTGTTCATGAACAAATAAATTACGTAAGTAGGTTATACTGTGTGTATAAATTCATACCACAATTTAAAAACTGTTTGAACAATAGGAACATTACAATAATATTGAATTGACTAGAGTAGGAGCTGTCATTAATTGTTAATATTCTCTTTGTTGTCCGTAATTTTGTAAAAGTTGTAGACAAAAAAGATAATTTCTCATTACATTTTCTGTATATTCTGTTAAAATTATCAAATACATACTTCTTTATCTAAGCAACTCCTATTATTTGGAAATTTCACATATGTTTGAATTCTATTGTATTCCACAATTAATTTCATATCGCATGGAGTTTTTGTGGAAAATTAACAATAAAAATTCAACTGCTTGAGGCGAATTTTTAAGTTGAAATTTATAACTTTTTTTTTATCTTTGTTATGCGTTTCTGAATACCGTCTTTTACCGTTAACAGATTCGACGCAGAGGTCTATATTGTACCTACGGCCGCTGGCAAGCTGCGTGCCCCGGTATTAGAAGAAACCGCATACAAAATCAGTCATAATCATTCTTTGAAATGAAAAAATCGTAAATAATAATATTATATTACATGGAACCTAACAATTCATTCATTCTTGTGATAAAGTAAAATTGAAATTTAATTTCAGGTATATATGTAAAATGCTTAATTTCAATCTTGAAACATATGTATTCGTGCAAAAAATAATCATTTGACGTGGAAATTATAGTGCTTGTTTGAATCTATTATTATGGCTAAAGTAAGCTTTCAAAGCAAAGAATAATACCAAGAGCAAAAAATGCATCTAGTCTAAGTGAGTCTTTTAAATATTTATAGCTCTGTTCTTTTTCATCTACATCCTGGCTCTAGGTTGTCACTCCACACCTCTTTCAAGGTCGACCTCTACTTCTTGTTCCAATTAGAGATTTATCTTTCCCTATTTTTACCAGTTTATCGTCTCTATTAATAGCGTACTCAACAAGAAAAAACATGTGGCATCCGAATACTAATTTTTTTCAAAAGTCATCTTTTTTCAAACCAATTTTACTTTACCACTAATCAATGACTATATGTTGACGGAAATTTTGACTGAGGTTCTTCGCATAGTTGTTCACTATTCACAAACTTTTACATTCAGGATTTTATCTAATAAGCAAATGAATTTACAGTGAACGGCTTAAAGTTTTCTCCACTCCCAATTGTTTGGAATGGCTATTTAACAAAGTGCAAGTATGGCCTGTAATAGAAATATCTTTTTGTTATTTGGCCTAGTCATGGTTTGGAAAAATCCAGTTTCTAGTGCTGAAGAGTTTGAAATTGACCATTGGTTAAATTGGAATTGAGAACTGATATTTTGACCTCCTAACTAAGTGAATTTTTTGAAGATGGTTAATGTTCAACGAGCAATGAAAGACGCTGTACATTCAATCAATAATTACATATCAAAAAACGAGACTTTTCCTTCAAAATTGTGAAATTGTAGTACGAAACAAAAAATTAACGCTTGTCAACCCTCTCATCATCAATATCTTTTAGCTTATCTGAGTCCACTGCTGGATATAAACCTCCCGTAATTCTGTACGGCATCCACTTAGTTGGATTGCATTCCCTTAATATCTCGTCGGAGGACTCCCCCTAATACGGTGTGCGTATTAGGAGGATTCCAAAATATTTCTTATCCAGCATTTATCGTTCAATCCAGCCAATTTTAATTTTGCAATTCGTTCAATTACATCAGTAGTGCCTGACACTTGCCGCAGTTGGTTAATCGGAGTTTTGTTTCTAAGAGAATATCCCAGCATCGATGATCCCATTTTTCTTTGTACAATGCGTACCTCATTCACAGAATATTTTGTGATCGTCTGGGTTTCTGCTCCATGAGTGGGTACTGCCAATTTGCATTGATACATAACCTTTCTCGTCAGGCATTTTGGCAAATCTGATTTGAAGATATGATTAGTCACTTCTGATGCAGATTTTATGCCCTAAATATTTATACGATCTGGCTTGCTTCGTATAGGCTTCACTACAAAAAACTAAAATTATCAAAATTACATTTCAAATTTTGAAATTTCTTAATTTATTTTTGAAAACTAAGTCCATTTTGAAATTAAAATTGTTAGTTAGTTGTCTACTTTCCTAGTCTTATATTTTCCAGAAATTATATATAATTCTTATCTGTGACCGAACTGACCTAATTCGCTTGCGCCCAAGTGTCCTATGGGATTAAGACCTTCAACTAAACTTAAAAGTGAACGCCGCTCCGGAATAATTCATGCCCTTTTGGTCGTATCTTCAAAGTTATGAATACTTTCTTATCTCACACTGTATTAAACACAGATATACAATGAATATTTGAGCTCAAAATACAGAAAATCTAATTAATAGAATCAAAAGAATTGCGTTAATTAATTTCATACGTTAATTATAAAAAAGTAACTAGGAAAATAAGTTCTTTTCATTTCCATTTCAATTAAAGGAACTGTTTACCTGGGACTCAAATCGAAAAAAATATAATTCAACTGAAGTATCGTGAAAAAATGAGAAAAGTCATTACTTTTTTGATACACTCAAATTTTTATCGCATCATGCTTTTACACTTTTTCATGGTCGCAATAAAATTCGGATTTTATGTGAAAATATTTTATGGTTAATAATTCGAAAGAAAACACTAAAGGTGAACCGTCAGATTAATGATATTCACCAGAATATATTCGACAAAATATTGCTATTGTGATTGACTATAAACCTATAAAAAAAATCAACGAATTTAAATATCTCGATTACAACATCAATAACAAATTGGATTTGAAAATAAAAATGTTCATAGCGATGTTATAGTTCTTCCAATATCAATTGCAGATTATAAAAACTCTTGCCGACAATTGTGTTTGATCTACCATAGGCGTAGGTACCTCATTTTATAAATCTATTATATACACAGATATATAGACAGATGTACTTAATTATAGTCCTACTTGGAACTGAAAAATAAATCATTATTATACCTCGCTAACTTGCTACAACTGATTATTAAATTATAAAACGTAAATAGACGAGTAAAATGTACCTGCCTGTAAGGGTGTTTGGTTTAAACAAACAGGGTACCAGACGTTAACTGAACCCTTTTTGTATCCCATTCGTATTTTTCCTGGAAAACGAAATTTCAAAGCAAAAACCATAAAAGTAAATGAATTCTTTGCAAATAAAACAAAAGGAAAAAAAAACATTCCAATTCCAAAGTATCTTTATAAATAATCATGGTAGTAAAAATCGTCTGAAGTAGAGTCATCTTTTTATTGAATTATGAAGTGTTGTGAAGAGGGTGATACCACATACTTATCTTCTTCTTTGATAACATGTTTTACACACTTTTTCCACGTGGTAGAGGAGGTTATATACATCTAGGGACAATCCTGGTGCGGCGTTAATTGCTGCTTTTAACGCGAATTCCGTGTAGACCTTGGAAACACCAAGGCCCTTGAGTTAATAAGTATGTGTATGATAAGATACGATCAGAAATTGGTGAAGATAATGTGGGCTATTTGCACATATATTGTCATAATAAGTGTTAATGTTAATTTTTTTCAATCGTTCAATTAATAAAAATGCGCTGAAATCAATACCCACCTCATATACGGTATCAAAATGGGCATCTCATCATAAATGTATATAGTAGTAAAGACCAATATTCCCGAGACAACTATGAGTAAAATCGTAACTGCAATACCTATGATTGGTTTCTTATAATAAAGAAGACTTAACAAAGGTATTAAAAGGAAAGCCTGCATATCACATGCCATATACCAAGTCTGGAACATACACTGTAACAAAAAGCAGTACTCGAATATTTTGCTGTTGCCAAAAAATCTGATTTACCAATTTTTATACAGAATAACTTAGCAAATACTCACGTAATTAGAAGTTCCAATATAGTTGTTGATAAACAGTAAATTGGCCCACCATACGTTCCTGCATTTTTGTTGTTCAATCTCTATTCTTTCTCTCCATAAAGGGCCATCACCAAATTTCACAAATATTGTACAATAGAAAGTTAAAATCACTACATACACAGATACCATTCTAAAAAATTAACAATAGACTTAGACAAATAAAAAGATACGTTCTCGAATCACGACAACATAATTTTAAACAAGTTTAGTTAAATAATTATTAAAAGTTTCATTATTCATCTATATTATATTGTGATCTTCTATTTCAATTATCTATTCTCATTTCTAATACTATGTTCAACGTATACTTCTTTGTTGGTCAAATGTGTATACCAGAGATTTTAAATAGTCTTCCAGTCATTTCGAAGACCTATATCTTTCTATGTGTTATTAATGATTCTTCTTCGTGGAAACTGTACCTGATGCTCTGAATTATCTCTATTGCTCATATTACTAATTTCTAAATACAGTGGACCCCCGGTAATCCGGCCCCTGTCTTATCCGCCACCCCCTGTAATCCGACATGGTCCATTACATGTACTATGTACTGAATAATTTTTTGACAATCTTCGCTAATGCATGTTTGAACAAATTATAACTTGTACGAACCACAACTACCACATATTGTACTCGACGCGTAGGGTATTGTTTTGATTCTGACTGCTTAGTTTGAATTTTACTACATTTGAAGATAGCGGTGCGGTCTAGCGGTCTAGCGTGTGCTCATTATTTACTGTTTATTTATTGTGTATTACGTATTCATACTTAGTAATGTCGTCACTCACAATTAAAGAAATATGTGATATATTAGACCGCCTAAATCGTAACGAATCTTTCGGTAGTTTAGCAAGTGAATACGGCGTAGGCCGATCTACAATTTATGACATTCAAAAAACCACGAGAAGATTAAACAGTTCGTGTCAACTACTAACTGTGGACCAGGCAAGAGACGGACACTCAAGAATGCTGAACATCCAGAAGTGGAAAAAGCTTTATACATGTGGTTTCTTCAGGAAAGGTTGACTATGAAAGCTATTTTTTTTTATAAGGAAATAATAAAAAAAGATGATTTTGTGGCTAGCAAGGGATGGCTAAAACGTTTGAAAAGTCGTCATGACATATGTTTAATGACTATTATATGAGAGAAACTTTCTAATGATGCCACCTGCATAGAGCCATTTAAATTAAGATTTTTGCAAAGGGTGAAAGATTTAAATCTTAACTCGTCACAGGTGTACAATAAAGACGAATAAACTACCTTCATTCAAAAACATTGATTTACCTGTACACTATTATGGATAAAAAAGTGCATGGATGACTTTTCAAAAAGTGGTTTGATGAATGCTTCGTACCAGAAGCTAGAAAATGGTCGAAAGATCATAATTTTCCTCAAAAAGCGTTATTACTTCTTGATAATGCTTCTGGTCATCCGTCTGAAGAAGAACTGACAACTGAGGAAAAAATGCATCACTGCGATGTTTCTTCCGCCAAACTGCACTGCACTGATTCAACCCATGGGTCAGCATATCATTCAGTTTGTAATGCAAGATATGAGAAAAACCTACTTCTGAAAGCCGTACCAAGAAAGAACAGCCTACAGAAAAAACGTTAAAAGAATGTAATATGAAAGACTTGGTTTTTGCTTTTTGTCAATCGTGGAATGCATACCGTCATCAACTATAGTCAACTATAGTCACCACTCCTACCAACGATTCACAAGTCCGTGTACCTTCAGAAGTACTACTAGAGCAAATTGCTGCTGAAACAAAGATAAGTCCTGAAGATTTGGAAACCTGGTACCGTGGAATGGATAAAGATATTTTTCATGAAATGTCTGACAAAAAGATTATAAAACAGATTTCTAGTTATACAACAATTAATCAGGAAGATAACGACAAAGTAATTGCAACTACAATTCCTCAAGTGACAGCACAAGATGCAATTCACGCCTTTGAGCTGGGTTTGCAATGGGCTGAAGAGAATGGTGTATCTTACAACGAACTTCTACTTTTGAGAAAACTGAGGGAGAAAGCGTCCATCTCGCGTTTCAGCAATGCTAAGCAAAAAAAATGATGAATATTTTCATGCTTCATAAATTAATTGATTCATAATTTTTTATTATCTTAGTACATATGTACATTTGTTTGTACACAATTACATAATTCTAAAAGTTATTACATATTTTTTGTAAGTTGTGGTTCAAATCTTCTCCATTCAGGAAGATTTCTGTATAGGTTCAAATGCTCCTGTTTCATCTCAGTAAAGAGCTTCAATACTTGTCTAGCGCCTTGAAGGTTTTTCCTCGGCATAATTAATAATATTATCTTATACCAGAATACAGTGTGTCCTCCTGTAGATGAAATGACTCGTGTATGATATAAAAAGTTTTGGTCCCAATTTTCACTTTTTTAGGTCAAGCCCTGCGTGAAAAGATTGATCAAATCTTGTCATGTTGAAATTGGTCTGTTGAATATTTAAAGGGAGTTCGTCAATAAATCTTTGCAGAATTTGTAAGTAAGAATCCTGATTCAACGTTCCTTGAATTAGAAAAGTTCTGCAAATTCCTAAATCGTATATCACGGCACACTAAAGATTCACTTTTTTTATATAATGTCTTCGTTCCGATTTCTACATTTCTAGAAAAACCGAATACGATATGTAGTAAAAGCACTGCGTTAGAAACAGATTATAATAATTTTCTGTTTCGTGGAATTAATTATCCTAAAGACAAAGAGAACTGTAATCGCCGTGCTTCGTCACCTTCTTCTAAAGTGTGAAAAATTTTGTCTTTGTACATATAAATTCTGTTTCTTTTATCTCCGATTTCTGAGTAATCTGCATCAGTTTCTTGATGAGCATGTGTATATTTCTTTTCATTGAAAATGTCCAGATACACAGTTTTTCAAAATTAACATTATGTTATGAGTCTTCAATCAAGCCAGACTGAAATCTTGAATCAAGAATTTTTTATCGTTTGCAAGTATCATTCCACCTATTTGGAGTAATAGTATAGATTCAAGATGATCCTAGGTATGTCTTGTCTTCTAATTGTGGATACAAAAGTTTGTAGATCCCTTGTATGTCTTGTAATCGTGGATGAAACAGTTTATATATCCTTGGTATGTTTTATAATTGGGGATAAAAAAATTTGTAAATCCTAGGTATGTCTTGTAATTGAGGACGAAACAGTTTGTAGATCCTAGATATGTCTTGTATTTGAGGATGGAAAAGATTTTAGATCCTTGGTATGTCTTGATACATATAGTTGAAACACTTTGTAGACCTAACAGCACAGCATTTGGTCGAAAGAGTTTATCAACATCATTTTAATCTTGATAAACGAGTGAAGTTCCTTATTTTCTATACGAAATTTATGACGTAGAAATAAGAATTAGAATTCAATGTCTATCCAAAAGAAATATATTTTTTATTTCAATCTACTAACCTCAAATACCTATGAATATATATTTGCGGGATGCAAATTCTCTTTGCTGTTTGATAATGATGCAAAACAAAATAAGTTGCTAAGAATCCGGAGACAGTAAAAAATGTATCCACCAGTATAGGTCCATTTAAAATAAAAGTTATAGCAAAATTTGTATAAATCTGAAAAAAACTTATTAAATGATTTCATGTTTTCGAAGAGAAATAAAATTGAAGGTATTCCATATTACTATATTAGAAAGTGAAGAAACCAAGTAGGAAAATAATTCAAATGTTATTTGGATCAAAATAATGTCTTTAGAAAAAAAGAATGAGGAATAGAAACTTGAGATGTCGTGGTCCTGCAAAAAATTACAAAATTCAGAATAAATACTTCTAAAATGAGGGCAACGGCGATATTACAGTGTATCATGGACTTAATATTTGGGTGTGTGGTAACTATTGCAGGTGCTCCACCACTTCTTATGGTTCAAATCAACTCGTAAAGGAGCTACAGTTAAGCGTTTCCTCAGGGAACCTCGTGAAAAGTCTAGATTGAGATTAACACATTTAAATTCACGTCACAACCTTCTGACTATATAGTATGATAACGTAGAATTCCCTAATATATCCAAAAAATCTCTATGGGAGTGAGAGCATCTCTTTTCATCTGACGTTTTAAATTTAAATTTAATTTTGGTTCAGAGGTAAAGGAAAAAGATACACTCTCGTAAAATGAGAATGAATACATAAAATGTACCTTAAAAAAATGATAACTAGGATAGTTCAATAAGAATTCGTGAAGGAAAAAGAGTTGCTTGCAATTTCCAAAAACCATTTTTTAAATTGAATGGGAATTAATTACAAGTCAACAAAGTTACAAAAGTATAACCAAACAAACGTTTGAGGATATTATTTTGTGAGAAAAATGGAAGGAAGATGTAGAAGGAAAACTATTTCCAAACTCAATTTTCAAATTTTATTCTTAACTCTAAAAAATTACCTTTTCTACGTATGACGAGTTACTTAGAGCTGAACCAAAATCGAACATATTTCTGTGTAAAACTATTATGAGAATCATTGAATATACTTTCATTCCAGCGGTACAATTTAGACCATCCAAATCATTCCCCACTGAAGTTAATGATTTTATATTCTTTTGAACAGCAAAGCATAGCAGTATATCTTGTATTATACCTGAAATGAGAAATGTGCTAAAATATATGATGATGTCGCAGGATATTCCTGAATCCTATCTTACCGACTTTAGTTTAGAGCAAATCCAAAGATTATCTTATGGTAAAGTTGCGAGAATAACTGAAATTTTGTGTCTATACCAGTACATAATAATGATATTCTTATACAATTATTAATAATTCAACAATATCTTGTAAACGACACATATTTAAACAAAAAATATATAATAACAATCTTTGAAGCCTGATATGGTATTATTCAAATTTGCATTCACATATACACAATTATATTAGCAACACACATTAATAATATTATTATTCTTAAGATAAACTACTGGTAGAGAAAAAAATCATTCTTTTACCTGTTAAAGATAAATATATTTTTAAGGTATTTCGAGAAACACCTAAACTTTCTAAACCGAAATTTCTATACTAATTTGAATGGAAACTACAGAATTTTTTAAAGAAATTGATGTTAACCCAAGAACCCTTATTCACTACAAAATTGTTGTTCTCTAGAGCTCACTACTTTTTTCTATGACAGCCGTCCATCCCTGTTATAATATAGACTGTAAAAGTCAATATTATCAAAATTCAACGGCTACGAACTAACTAAAAAAATCATTGATTCTTTTGCTATAAATTTGCCACTCAGATCTCCAGAGCTAACACTTTCAGACACCGTTGTTTGGCTGTCGATAATCCCCAAAGCACAATAAACTGCGAAATTACCGAAATATCAAACACTAGCAAGAAAACAGGAAAATTATTGATCCTTTTGCTATAAATTGGCCACTCAGATCTCACGAGATAACAATTTTAGACTTCTTTATTGATGATTTCCACTGATAATGGATACGAAGAAATGATTGATCTTTTTTTCATGGACTGTCACACACATCTCCAGAGCATACAATATTAGATTTCTCTCTTTAATAATCAATAATCCCACTAGATAATAAACTGTAAAAGGCAACGACTAGTTTGCGATACAAATCGAATCATAACAAACAGTGGAAACTATTTAAGAGTTATCAATTTAAGAACCTAATTTTCATAAATATGTAATGCAATGGATACCCATAACAAAAAAAGTGTTAATCTCTCGACCTAGCAACTTTCACCTCGATTAAAACCTCAAGAATCGAAGATTAAAATTAGAAATAAGGTTAAATATTGAAAATTTTGTTCCAAAGTAGATATATTAGTATTTGATATTAGGTAAATTAGTTAAATACTTTCACAATTCCAATGAAAGTTTAAATCTAAATGAAGCACACTGTTTTAAGGATGAACTTTATGCATTATATGTTTCAGTGATTTGAAAATTAACAGTAGCATGTACATAAATAAACCAAACTTTTTAATAGGTATTATTAAATATAATACTTTTATTTTCAAGTTTTAATAATCTGTTAATCAAATAAAATCTACAAGTATTTCAAATATTGACTAAAAATAACAAAGTTCCATAAATAATAGATTTTCTCCTTTCTAAGGGTACAGATTACGTTGTTTCTAAGCCCATTGAAACGTCAGAAAGATGGTGTAAATCTAATAGTGATTTCTTTTTCTTTATAAAACCAAAACACAAACTCTTTGACTATGAAGCTTGTGCTGGAAATCTTGTTTTGGGTTGTAGAAAAAAAGAAAAATGTTCTGGACTAGATTTCGGTTTTTTCCTGATTTGGATGAGTCTAATAATAATTTTGATGATTTCTACTTTTTGTAGTAGACGCTAAAGTTTACAGTCTACAAAATGTCCTGATGTACAAACTGAAGACTTCATTCAGTCTATTTATGTTTTAATAATAATTTTTTACAAGTAATAATGAATGTGATGAAACATCTGTGCAAAAGTTGTTTGCTCTAAATGAAGAAAAGCATTCAACACGATATCTGAATCTAATGCATGAATCCAAATTGCCTATCCAACCAAACTCAAAGTTGAATATTAATATGGTTATATGGATATATAGTCGTGCTTTATTTAGGATATTAGAGGAAAGCAACTTCGTCGGGAAGCAAAATGAATGCCAGAAACTATCAATAAACTCAACGTGATAAAGAACCCATTTTTAAGCCCAAAAAAATCATACTTCTTCTATTACCTATTCAGTGAGGTAGTGAAAACTTTGGATAGAGAAAATTAACTTTAATACGTCCGTAAAAGTTTCATAAGCATAGTATGGAAAGTATGAAGGCGGAATACTGGACTTTGAATACAAAAATTTATAAAATATACAAATTTCATCAAGGTGATGATTCTTATTAAAAAAAAGATTGAAAGCTTCTGCAATTCTTTGTCAAAACAATATCAAACCTCAAAATATAACTAAAACCAAAGAATTCATAAATAAAAATAGAAATCTCAAAGTTTTGAAAGCAGATATATCAAATAAGACTGTTATCATGAAATCGGAAGATTATAATAATAAAATGATGAAATTATTAAACGATACGACCACTTACAAAAAAATTAAACAAGACCCTACGAATTCTTATCAAAAACAAAATAATGATCTAATCCGATCTTGGGAAGAACAACTTTTTATTTCGTCATCAGACGCAAAAAAATTGAAAATTCACAATGCCTTACCCCCTAAAATATATGGTTTACCAAAACTCCACAAACCTGACATGCCCCTTCGATCGATTGTTTCAAGTATTCGAACTCCTCTCATCCCATTATCTAACTATTATAAAAATATTTTGAAAACAATTTCATATCAAAATATATATCAAAAACACATGGGATTTCAAAGAAAAAATTAAAAGTATCAAAATTCCTAATGAATATTTATTTATTTCGTTAGATGTGGTTTCTTTATATACATACAAATATTCCTATTAGCATTGTGAAAAATATATTAATGAAAAAATGGGACAAAATTAAAGAATATACAGAAATATCTCAAAACGAATTTATAAAAGCTATAGAACTCACACTTACAACAATATATTTCAAAAATGGAAATTAAATATACAATAAATTGATGGTTGTGCTATGGTAGCTTCCATTTCAAGTGTTATAGCACAATTGGTAATGGAAGATCTTGAGGAAACGGTCCTAAGCAAACTTGATATAAATATTCCATTCTTTTTCCGATATGTAAATGATTGCATTAGTGCTGTACCAAAGAATAAAATTGAAAACATAAGTAAAAAATTCAATTCTTATAATGAAAAACTTTCACAATCGAGGTTGAGCAAAATAATAGAATCAATTTTCTTGATGTCACATTATATAAAATTAACAATAATACAAGAACAGGATGATATACGAAACCAACTTGGTCCTCATGATATTTAAACTTCAATTCGTATCATCCTATGTTACAAAAAAGATCAGTAATATTTAGTTTCGCTGATAGATCTAACCAACTATCAGATCCTGAATTTAGATGCTTAACTATTCAAATATCAAAGAGAAATGGAAAGAGAATAATTATCCGGAAAAAATGATGAATAACTCATTCAAGAAAAGGATAAATAGATACTACAATTTAAAACCAAAACTGAAACGAAACATCAAAATATAAAACATTCTTCCTTATCATATGAACAAGGACTTTCTCAATAATTATGGAATTATTTCAATAAATATAATATTAGTATAAGTCATAGAGAACATAATACATTATCCAAATATTTCACTAAATTAAAATCTAAAACACCAAAACACAAAAGAAGTAATAGTATGTATCAAGTGCCTTGTACTAATTTTGACGCTGTCTACCTAGGGCAAGCATCTCAGTATTTAGAAATAGACTAAGAAGTCATCAATGCGATAAAAAAATAGAACCGCATTAACGAACCATGAAATATCAGAAAAATCATGAATTCAATTATAAAGATTCAAAAATTTTTGAAACGGAGTCTAATACACAAAAAAGAGAATTTTTAGAAATGGTTCACATTCATAAGAACGAAAAAGCTATAAATGATAAAAAAGATCTAAATAATTGAAGTAAAATTTATAGCTCTATTTTGTAAATTCTAATAAATTTAATATATTTGATATTATGTTGAAACTAAGGAAAAATTAATTTTTCTTATTGGAACAAAGTTCTAAGTTGATTTTATCCTTATTTTGATATTCATGATGTAGGTGATCTGTAGATCAATATAAATAAGCAAACTGTCAGTGTTAATATCATATTTTGATAAAGACTTAAAGAAAAGTCGAATCGTTAAAATTTATCTTGCTTTTAAAAACTATCAAAAAAAACTAATTTTGAAACAGAAGAGACCTAAAATCAAGAACATTTAAATGCATTAATATATCAAAAGGTCATTTCTTACACCTTTTATAAAAATGTTAATTCATGTGTTAAATTTTGTCTTTCAAATCCTTTTTAAATCACTCAGCCACAGCAACGCGTAGGCGGGTCTGCTAGTAACTATTATAGTTATTCTTTCTAATTCATTCTAGTAGTATAACCTCCAACTCTTATTAAATCGATATTCTATGCATGCAGTAACTTCTGTGTTATTCTGTAAGCATAAATTTTGCTGTTACATCTAATATAGACAATTTTGACTATCTATTAAATATTCGCTTGATCAAATCGAGAAGGAAAATTTGAAATTACCACGTAGTGACAATTCATACTCTCGATTGTATCAGTCGCAAAATGAATTCATGTATAGAAAATGATCCATCTCAGACATTCTCTGACATTTCGTTTAATCTACGTTTATAACTAAAATACCCCAGTGTAATAAATTACCATTCCCACCAAGTGAATTTAATTAATATCTCAGTCTAGCTTTCTTTTTTCTTGGTTTTCGTTTTGATTTTCCATCGAGAATATTCCATCAGTTTGACATTATCCTCGGGAAATATTTTCAGCGTTCGTATTTTCAAGTACGAAGCGTGGCAACTCGAAAAATAGCAACATTGCTTCACTTCGTCTGCGTCTGCCTGCCTCTCTTCCAGTTTTATTCCTATAGCATGATTTAGTTGTGTGCTTAAACTCTGTGACTCTATTGTTATTCAATTTTTAGTGATGACAAAAAGATCTTGGAAATGTAAGACAGCGTGCGACAAAACCGCACGCGTTTGAATGGTCGAAGTAGTTCGTAGAGACGGTAAATCAGTAGAGAACGATACACGCGAAAAAGTTTCTGTTACCGTTCGTACAGTTGTGAATATCAACTATTTCCGGACGCTGTTCATATCTGACCGATACCTAACCATTCCTGCAGCAGCTAATGGCACGTGTTTTCATTGTACAACCCAATGCCAAGAAGACTGAAGGTAATTTGCATCACAACAACGCACCTCTACATTCCTTATTGATTGTGCCATAGTTTTTGGTATTCCAAGATAAAAATTAAACCTCAAAATTAGTTATCATGGTAACACAAAGTTAAAGAAGCTGTAACAGTGGTTCTAAATTCGGATGATTACCAAGGATGCTTTGAATAGGAACTACATTGGAGTCGACGGTATTTGATGTCTTCCATATTTGGAAACTATTTAATTTATCATGGTACTCAAAGATAGAATAGGTGTATAGTGAAACAGTTTACAAATTATAATTTTGGTGATTTTTATATTGAATTTGTTTTTTACTTCAATTTTAGACCTTTATAAATTCACACCAAAGAAATGAAATAAACGATATTGATTAATCATCTAATGTAACGAAAAACTAATGTGGAATCATACAGTATATTAAATTAGAAGAGGTTTATTCCAAACCTCAAGTGATCTTTTGAAGTTTACGATCACACGACATCTTTTTAATGAGAAAGTCAGTGGAGCAGATTGTTAGTAATTTGCAAATATTGAACTAACGTCTTATTCGAAAGTTTCAGCCGATTTCAAATATTTTCGAATTAACTTCCAAAGTCAAACTTTCACTTTGTAATTACCATTCAAAGTTATTTGTCACGTCATCAAACTTGTTTCGCATTCCTTGAGATTTGTTCGTGCAGGAAATTGGAAATAAATGATTATCTCGCCAAATTTACTACCAAGTTCAAATAATTACATACATCTGAGTATGGTAAATTAATTGTCGATTAATTGGAAAAGATAGACAATACATCACTGTCAAATGAATGTCACAAAACAACCTAAAATCTTTGAAAGAATAAATCAAATCGAACATCGAAATTGAATACATTAAGTTGTATGGATTACTTAAAAATATAACCATTGCACTTGGCGACAAACTTTTTCTTGCAAAAGCCTTCGGTTGTAAACGAGTTGAGTCCTGCGGTCCAATTTTAATGCGGGTTACTGTTAGGGTCGTATATTAATTGAGTCCCAAAGCCTCAAAGACCCAAAAAATGTGGTACTAAATACTTCTTTTAACTAATCATACTTCACAGAATTATCGATATCTGAATATTGAATTCTGGTAAACCATTTTCTTACCTGAATGTTAAGTAAAAATAAATAAATTGGTTGAAATTTTATGACCAAAAGCATAACCTAACCTAACCTAATCTAACCGGATTAAAATTTTTGTACTTAGCCTGTAGATGAGAAAATGTTGAACCCGAAAACAACTAGTATTAATCTTTACGAATCCAGTTGACCACAGAACACAACTAGTTTGCATCGAAGCCTTCATATCAACAACAAAATTGAATGACCATGACAAAAACAAGATACTTCGATTCAACTTTTTTCTATATGATTCTTCCACCCTAATTACTCACTATATTGTAATAGGTGATAATGTTTAATTGTATACAACACCCGATACTATAAGTTAGTGAACAAAGTTACCTGTAAACTAAAATTGGTATATAATAAAATTATTTAAAACAAATTTCAATCAAAAAGATATTAACCTCACTCAAAATTCACTAAGAAATCAACATTTTTGGCATAGCTGATAAAGTAGGTTAGAAACTGAAAACACTCGTAATTCAGAAACCTGTATTCCATTCAAAAGGTAACAAACACATTGACCTCGTAGTTGATAGTTGAACTCGGTTCTTGAAGTAAGTTTATTGTCACTTTGGTGTGATTTGTTTTTTATTGCCCATGGTTGCTACAAGCCAACAGTCATTACAACGGATTACTCTTTTAGTAGAGTTGGCTCAAACTTAAAAATCTCGAAATTGTAATGTAATTATGTACGAATTGAGATAATTACTATTTTTTATAGGTACCAAACATCGATGAATTTAAAACATATTGATGAGATGGAAATTAGCAATAAAAATATGGATATTTTTCTAAAAACTCAATAAAAGGTGTAGGGTAACAAAAAAATATTGAAAAGTAATAAGTTTCATACCACAAAAATATATTTATCTATTGCTGAATATTTTTATAAAATAGAATGAACTTACCCGAACTATCTGCAGATTGTCTTCTATTTGAAAAATGGTAATAGCATGAACCAGTGATCACAAAACATAAAGCAATAATGGATATTATTCTAAAAAATTGAAATTGCATCATATTTTGAATCAAATAAGTCACTTAAGGCAGCGGTTCCGCGGAACCCAGGGTTTCCCTGAGAAGCTCCCATGGGCTCCGCGAAAATTCAATGTATCGATGTTTTTTTCTAGTCTAACTAGACTTGTGAATCGCTTCACCTTTGATATATGTAGGTATGATGGTAATTCTATAAATGAACGTATTATTATTTAGTTTCAATTATCTTATTTTAAAATGTATTCTAAAATTCCGTTTAGGTACCGTAGTGTAAATTCGAGTTCGTGACAGGTAGCATGGTCTGGCATGGCCACAGTACATTAAAGTTAGGCAGAATCTCATTTCTTGTTTTGCCATTGATACAATAATTGTTATGCATATCATACTTTTTCTACTGTTCAAATTATATGTAGATAGAAAACTCGACTTTCGACTGAGTTGGTAATCTAAAACTGATATTTCTGGTTTTGACAAAGTTGAATTAAATCATTCTTACAGTAAACATTTAGTGCAACTTACTAGAACCTAAAAGCCCTAGTATGGTTAATTTACTCCTAATTTGACCTAGGGTTCCGCCCAACAAAAATAATTCGGTTACCGCTGATCTAAGGTTTATATTTAATAATTATAACAAAAAAAGTTTAGTTCGTAACTGTTTCGACTATTGAATTTTCTTTCTAATTTATGAGAATAAATAAAATATCATACAGGGGACTCATCACATATCATACATATTCCGTATCTTGATTTTGATATAACAATGAAAACCCTCACTTTTCAGAATAGGTCATACACATATGCACATTCAAATGAAGTGAGTGTTTTGAAGATAATAAACAAAGGAAAACAACTCGGAAATTTTATAAAATAGAACTTATAAGGTTCATAAAAAATAAATAGAGAGGAACTAAAATTTTATTGTGATCGCAAAATTAAAAACTGAAAGAGCTGGTGAGCTGGCTATCATTTTTCCTCTCAAATTTTGTTACTGGATAAATAGAAAACCTTCAGTAAAATATCCGGAAAAAAGATGTACATTTTTCCGATTGTAAAAGAAAAAGATTCTCCTCCAACCCTTTTCTGTAACTTCAGATGAAGAAATCAGTTTTATTTGTTTTCATTTAATGGGGATTTAATAGAGTGGTTGATTATCTGGGAATCTCTGTTCAGATATATTAATCTTGGGAAAGAGAGGAATAAGAAGAATAACATAAGTAATTTTTTCTCCATACCTCGGACGAAAGTACGTACTTTCGTCTTTAGTAGCTAAAGCTCTAAGGCTAAAGGTTAACATTTACTCCCAATAAAAAAATATATCCGCGCATTACCCTGCATGAACCAAATATTGAATTTTCGGCCCTGCGCGTCATAATTCCCGAGGCAAAAGTAAATGTTTAACTTCTATCCCTGCAAAAAAGTACATAGCTTCGATCGAGGTATGAAGAAAAATCGTGTGCACTACACGGGACGAAAGTTTAAATCTTGGTCGTGTGCGTTTTGATTTCCGAGGCTTAGCCTATTTTCAGTTGTCTAATATGTGTTACATATAATAGTTTCAAATTAAGCTCGAATTTTATAATGAAAAATTGTTGTAATGGAAAATTTAATGCTAGACGAGTTTTCCAAGTTTATATCCAAATGCTAGCAGTATATACATAAATTACTTCATACGTTTATAGACGCTTATCTTAGAATCATAGAATTAATTATTCACTTTCATATTTAGAAAACTTTAAGATTTATTTAAAAACTCACATAAATATTAGATCGCCGTAGTCCAGTCGAGAGCTTTGAGCTTGAACTTGACAACTAAGTTGATCAATTTCTACAGTTACCCTGAAACCAACTTGTTCATTTAAGTTTTCAATAACTTCCTGTAGAGTTTCCTGCAAATCCGAATTGGTGCAACTGGAAGGCATACAAAAAGCAAACCGTAATATATTTCGAGGGTTCTTTACAGGATCTTCCATAGAATTCTGGAAATTGAATAAATACAAATGATTAAGAATAGAGAAATATGCTTTTTCTACTGTCAAAAATTGACCAATTTTTATTTGAAATTTTTCAAAATTAACATCAAAAATTGAACTCAGTACTATCCTTAAACTTTTCTTTTATGTTGCATTTCTAGTATAAGCAGTACTTCGAAATGCATCGTCAAGGAAGAAAAATTGATGATGGGGTATTATTTTCGAATTTTTAATCATCCTTATTTCACTCAAGAGGACTTAAAAATGTTATACAATTTTCTTCGTTCCACGAAACACACAGTATTAACAAGAACATAGAAAGACACACAACATCAAAATAAGAAATAAACAAAAAGAACACATAAAAAATGACAGGAAACACAGGAAAACTATTCAATGCGATATAAACATCTTGTCTAGGAAACAATGTAAAACCTAAGGATATATGAGTAGAAATTTTGAAAATGGTGGTTATACACATACAATATATGGTTCAAAATCATGGACAACGACCGAAAAACACGGGAAAAAAGGTTCAAACTATAGATATGAGATTTCTTCGAAAAATTGATAATATCACTCGATTAGACTACATCAAAAATGAAGCATACGCGCAAATATTAAATACAAAACCTGCAGAACTAAAATGATTGCGAGATGTGGAAAGAATGAGTGAGGAAACTATTACAAGAAGAATATTGGAAGCCTGAAAAGTAAGAGCGAGAAATAGAGGAAGACCTAGGCAGATCTGGATGGACGAAATTAACAAAGTGACTGAGAAACAGAAGAAAGAAACTACATAAGGTACTACCATAAACAATAGACCGAAGGAAATTGATAGAATTTTGAGAAAAAGATTCTCGTAAAGGATGAGGATTAAATAAGTAGAGTAGGTTTCAGGAAAACAGGAGTTGGGTGATAAAATAATGCCCAATTGAGAATTTACGACATAATTCAGAACTCAAGAAGACAGGCGATTAAATCTTCATTAAAATGTTAATCGTAGTTTCAAAGGACACAAATTTGCGGTTTCTGAGCCATTTTCTCACAATTCATCCAAATGGCTATTAGGAGCGGACAATGAGAGTGTACCTTTTCCGAAACCTTCACCACCAACCTTCCTATCATCAATTCCAACATACTTCACGCTACTCATGGCATCACAAATTAATCAATCCTACTAGTGAGTTAACGATACTTTCTCATCACTTTTCGTATGTAGGCAACGATATTGATTCTTTTTGAAGTTTATTTTTAACGCCACTTAAGAACCAAATTGTATAATAGTATTTCGTTCTTATCGGCCCCTCATACATTTATATACATAAATTAGCTGTGAGTCACTATGAAGCAATAACTGATAATACTTACAATAATTTTCATCCATATTGAACTGTTCGTAAAATCACTAAGAGAACTTGTTCCATTGGACGTATATTCTTCGAGAAAGTATTTTGAAGGCTCTATAGTGAATTTCGCCAAGCAGTACTTTCCAGTAAAATTATAATTCTCGTATGAAACCTCTGTTCTAATGCATTCATCAAAATTACCAAAATCGTAATTTGATCCCTCAAGTATACCATTTGGAAATTTCGTTGTAGAATCAAACACTGTGAATTAGGAATAAAAAAAGTGTTAGAAAACAATTTTTTTGATAAGTCTTTTATATTTATTATTTATCTATCAAAAATCTACATTCCTAATATCAAACAGTCCACGCTTCATCGAACTATCCAACTAGGTACTTGGGATATTCAAAGAATGCTGCAGCCAAATAAACTGGATGAAATAGAAAAGGAAATTGGAGAATACAACGTCAGGATATTGAGACGACTGGAAAGGAGACGGTCATTTTGTAACATTGAAAGGAAACACCGTTCACTCTTCTGAACACGGTGAACAGAACTTTGGTGGTGTCGCTTTTGTCGTCCCGACACGGTTCATCAATTTCATGGATTGCGAGTTGAATAACATCAATAAAACCAGATACAAAATCGGTTAAACTGGACATTTTACAGGTGTATGCCCTAACAACGACACCAAGTGAATAAATAACTGATGGCTTTCACAACAAGCTACAATATGTAATGATTTATCACAAGAAATTATTATCATTGCATAAATCATCACTCCAAATACAATGAACATCTTGTGCATGTTGTTATTGATGCGAACAATTCTTTTCATCTTTCTTAAACTTATTGAAAGAATCCTATGAATTATAAGTTTTCGTTTTTGGTAAGAAACTTTTCATGCTTGAATATTCATATGGCTAAAATAATTGTAACAATTCCTTATGAAATTTGCGTGATCAATCAATAAACTATTAGATGAAATAAAATTGAAATTAGACAACTGTTGTTCAAAAGAAGGTATTTTCAGAGAAAAAAAAAAGATTTGCGTTGACACCTGTCAGTCATCGTAGACTCATTGATCGATGGGATATCAGTTACCTCTGAGGAAACCGTGGATAATTCAATTATAACCAAGAACGACGGGAATTGATCGAATAAAAAATTAAATATCATCTGATATAAAATAAATAATATTATGAGTTAAATACTACAACACATAAATATTATTTATCTGAACTAGTCCTAGAAAAGAACAATTCGATTTTCGACTAATCTTTCAGCTCGTTAATACAGCTCAACAACTCAACGTATGTATCATCACACACTCAGTGTGTGATGATACATAGTTCAAGAATTTGAAATACACATTTTGCGGTCTTCACGTGTGATTATTATTCTCTTTTTCGGAAATAGTTGATGTGGCACCCAAAGATTAACGTTTTTCACGTAAAAATAATCATGTAAACTTTACTGTCTTGAATCCAGATCCAAGAGTTGTCTTAATCTTCAATCTTCTTCTTCAAAGTTCATCTTCAATCTCCATTGACCACATGCCTCACTTTTTCAACGTTTCCAACAGCTACTAAACTAGAGGGCCTACCAGTACGTACCTCATCGCAAAGGGATATCCATTCTCCTTCAAATTGTGTGTTTTTTCGTGCTTGGATTTGTCTTTTGCCTCAAAATAGGCTCAGTTTTAGCAATTGCTTCTTTGTTCGAGCTGAATTTCTTACCGGTTAGCATTTTTTGGAATCAGCGAATAGTCAGTAGTCTCTGGGAGCCAGATCTGGAGTATAATGAGGATGAGGAAAAAATTCGAAGTGTAATTTGTGCAATTCAACTATCGTTGCCATCGACTTGTGATTCAGTGCATTGTCTTGGTGAAATAGTTGTTTTTTCTTCGACATATGAGGCCGTTTTTCCTTGATTTTTGCATTTAAACGATCCCAACAACTTTATGTATTTGCTATTGACTGTACCTTCCTTATGGAGAGACTATCGATGAACAATATTCCATACGCATCCCGAAATACTGAAGCCATAACCTTCCCAGCTGACTGTTATGCATTTGGATGCTTTGGACGTGGTTCAGCGGCTGGAGTTCACTTTGATGATGATCGTTTTGATTACTGTGAGTAAACGTGTCATCCCCTTTGAAAAAAGCTTTCTCATGGTCAAATGTTCATGCATATTTGTAAAAACACTCCCTTCTGATATCGTTATGGCCGTTGGGTTATTTTTGAACAATAAGCGAATAGACAATGAAAAACGTTAAGTGATCAAATTAACACGCAATTTAAAGATAACGCTATCCGAGAATGACTGATTGACAAGACAGCCAGACTCTAGACGGCAGCAATTTCAGAGAGATAGATTTAGAATGCATTTTGCTGAAAGATAAACTTGGTCATGGACTTTTATCTCTGAGAACAAAGCAATAGTTCAAATTAATCTTATTAAGGTCCTATGAGAATAGAAGCTATTGAGAAACTGGCAGATCGCAGACCTCTTGTCTGATGTCTTCAAACATACTCAGTGGTTACTTATTTAATTTGCAGATCCTCTGTCAAATTGATTACACATGCTTCAAGATGCTCTCAATTAGTTTAATCGCTTGTTTAAATAAACAAGTTCCATTTATTTTTAAGTACCGTCCTTAATTAACTCTTTTCCACTGCTAAATGTCTCGTAGAACTTGTAAACAGTATCCAATTTCACAGTATCATTATCTTTGATAGATTTCAACATTTTCCTATCTTGCCTCAATATATCAAGCTATAAGACGTGATTTCCCTAAATTATTTTACTTAGTATGTGAGACCAAAGGGATAAAGTTATCATATAACATTAAATCTTGGACTTACTAATTTCATTTTAAATAATAAAACAGTTTTATTATGAAATACATAGACTTACTTTCTGCTGCCCATCTTGTATATTTTCTCAGATTTTCGGCGTATAATATACTTTGATTTCTACAAATTTCTGAATTAGAACGTAATGTAGGAATATAATTTTGAATAGCATCTTCTATAATTTCTGGATTTGACACATCCACTATAACATTGGCCTCGACTTGATAAAAAATAGAAATTATGTAATAAATTGTTAAAAAACTAAGCTCCTCCATCTTAAAATCCACAAGGTGTGTGAACAAAACTTATTTACGAATGAAAGTTAATAGTCTCGCTTCGTAAATTCAATTATCTTTCTGTTTAACTTATTCCGTTAATTAAATGAATAAAAAATAAAGACAATCATACAGAGACGATATTAAGAAAACTATTATTTATGATAAGAATTGAACACTGCTCTAGTGGGAAGAATAGTGATAGAAACAATAGGTGTCATAACGGCTGAAGGCTATATTTTCCATCTCGATTTATTCAATTTTAACAATAAACATTTGAATAAACCATCAAATAGAATATACGAAATATTAAAACACACACCAATACAATTCCAACGTATCTTTTCCAGTGATGAACCCATGAAAACGGGTCCTTTATTTTCTCAAACATAATTTTTCCTTTTTCAAGTCAGTCATTGAAAATTATCTCACGCGTATCCAAAAAACCGACGCCATGACCTTGCCTGCAGATGGAACGGTCTTTGCCTTGTTTGGAACCGATTCTCCCTTTCAGTCCATTGTTCTTTTGTTTCGGGTGTGAAGTGATGAACCCATATTTCATCCATGGTTGTTATGAAACGGTGTAAAAATTCGGTTTTATTTCTGTAAAACATTGCCAAACACTCGATGGAAACATCAGCATTCGCAGGTCGTACGACCTCGTTTAAACTCTGCTATCCAACATTTTACTGTTGATGACGAAGGAGCAGTCTCACCCAGAGTACAATCTAGCTGAGCTCTTTTATTCGTTGGGCTAACGCCTTTCAAATAAAAGTATTGAATTACATAACGATGACCAATGTTTTCCATGTTTACAAATTCACTGAAAAAGTTCACTATTGATGACTATCAAACAACGTGGCGTCTTCAAATTTGAATCATATGCTGTTTGGATCGTGCATTTTCTAGTGGTATTTTTCAAGCAACTACCGCCATCTATGGGTTAGGTCATATACTTCCGTGATCATCCTCGTATGTTCCAACCACGCTAATTTTTAGATTTGACTTATTTAACTTAATATCAAAAAAGTTCAATCCAAAAATTCAGGTATTTCAGGTTTCCAAGAAATTTGTAAGGATGGAAATAAGTGGCGCAAGAGTTTATGGAAAAGTGGAACTTCCATAACTGTTTAGTAAGTGCTTATCACAGACATGTATCCATAACAAAACCCAGTCAACTCTTACTTCCATAATAATAACTATAAAGGAGCTTTTAATATTGTGCCTATAGTTATTTTTAATGATCATGTTAAGAAAATACAGTCTGAAATGAAAGATATCTACTAGTATACATCCTCCCAAACTGTATTCTCTAAATAACTAGAAAACCCCAGAGGCAATGAGCCTTACATAACTAAAATTAGGAAGTTCTATCTATGGTGTTTGTATTTTCATGTAAGCTTAGCACTTGTTTGTACCTTGTGTTCATAAAGTAGCGCAACTGGTTAATATTTCGATTTCTATTTGTATTCCAAAATAATTATAAAAGCTTATCAAATAATTCAAGGCATCCACATAAATCTATTAGAAGTATCTATATAGGGTACACTCATACACCAAAATAACCTATTAACATATTATCGATACTAGTAGTTGTTGTGAAAAAATTCAACCCTAATACATTGAACCTCCCAATAAACGGTGGTAATTTGAATGCGGCATTGGTCATTAGAAAATGATTCCCAAAATTTTGAGCGATCATACTTCGATTTCTCAAAGCCAGCTTTCCATTATCTCTTGGATAATTGAGTAGGAGGGAGACTTTAAATCGGTTTTTTCCCAAATCAATTTCAATATTACTCGTATCATTCCAAACGTCAATATATTAAGATGAACAAAATTTCTTAGATTTGTACAAGGTGCGATTGCTCTGTCATTTTAAGTATGATCATTGGGTTATTATATTCATTATATGTAGTATTAATAAAATATGTTTTTTCAAGTCATGACTAATCATTTTAAATATAAGGAAGAAAGTCTTTCGACCGACGAGTTCACAATCAGATTCATATAAACAACGAAACCTCCAAACTCTCAAAGCCTCCAATATGATTCATTAAGAAAGCATCATGTTATCAGAAAATGTTAGACCTTTGAACAAGCATTAAAACGAGCTTTAGCTGTAAGCTAAAATACCAGTAAAAAGCCTCTAGCTCTGCTGTAGATACAATATAATATAATACATATACTTTTCCTGAAGTATATGTAGAAATATATAATATATGAAGAAAATTGCAGAACAAATTTTAAGTTCGTGAACACTTTATTGAATTCAATCTGTTGCGTTGCTCCCCAATGTCCTCATGCTCAGTGGTGCAATGAAGATGAAGAAACATGAATTAAATCACAGAATGATTCACGAATTCAAAGATTCCTGTAGTATTTAGTAAGTATCCATCTTTTGATATATTGGCTTCTTAATATCGTATTAAAATAATTTTAATTATATTTTTTTAATTTGAATTTGTATTTATTTTTTTTATTTTGAAGATCCATTATTTCTAAATTCATAAGGGAAGTTAAAATCCGAAATATTGAAAAACTATTTCTTACTTTAAACTCGAAAATTATGTCATCATACTACAACTCTACGACTTCCGCTAAATTTATGATCATTTTTCAATAAATAAAACGTCGCAAAATTTTTTTTAAGTTCTTATTATTTGGCATAAAATTTCCTACAAATTTCATACCTACAATATTTTGTAAGATCAAAAGTGAGAGAGTGTGAAAAACTCAAATTTCGCGTGCCCTCATTTGTACTTTGTACGTACGTTGGATCTCAGTTTTTACCAGATTCTATTAGACAATTCAGTAAATTATTCGTAGTCGACACATTCTCAATTATTTTGTGATAAAATGTGAGATTACTTTCTTTCCTAGACCAATATAGAGGTGAAGCAAGATGAGATTGAGGCTGAAAGCCATCGAAAATTATATCTTCACAGAATAATACATAGTGATAATATATTTATGACAATTGATTTAACACGTTGGGCCCCAACCAAAATTGATAAACTTTCCACAGGGCCCAAAAATGTGTTTGTGTTTATATGCTCAATAATATGGGTTGTGGATCCAACAAAAAATAAAGGAAATGTTCTTTGTGTGCGGTTCATAGCCCCCTCTGGGCCCGAGGTAAAGTTTAGTGCAAAAACTTCCTCCAGAGCCCAGAGAAATTCTTGAAAAGAAAACATCATTTTTGCACTTTTTATTTGAAATAAAGTTTTTCTATATATTTTTTTGCAAGAACTACTTGCCGAATTTTATTCTTTGAACGATGATTTATACTTATGTGCAGTCTACAAAAATCTACGATATGCTTTGAAAAATATTATATAAGATCAAGGTAGGTAATGTGAAGGTAGCATAAATCAAAAATTCTAATAAAATATCATTCGAATTATATTGAAGAAACCAAAAAAAATATGAAAACAATGGAGTTGAAGATCAAAAAAAAATTCAAATGGACCAAGTGTAGTATAATGTTCCAAGGATCTAGGACGGTCTAATCAAACTGTGAAAAACATTTAAATACTGTCCCTTGAACCGTGGAGTGGATTTGGAATAAAATACATCGTTGGGTCCAAAGGAGAGTTCAGTTGCGGGCCTATGAACCGCATCGGATCTCAACGTGTCAACTCAAATAATAGGAATCTTCCAATTTATTAACTATATGACATTCATACCTACATATGAATGATACGTCTAAAATTTGGTAAAATTCGCCTATAATACTATATGATATTACTCTGACCCTATACGAGGTCTGGCTATAAAATAACGAGAATGGTTAGGTTAGGCTTTATTATAAAAATTATTCTACATTTAAATACTCCTATTCCCTCGCTACACACCTTTCCATATGTTTTTTCCATTGGTAAGTGCCTTTAGGAGTACTGCCGAGCTTTACCGCTTCTATCGACTCAAATTGGGTCCCTTTCAAAGCAGATTTTATCTTCGGAAACAAAAAAAGTCGCACGGTGCCAAATCTGGTGAGTATAGCGAGTGTTAGAGCACTGGAGTGCGCTACTGGTCAAATTCTGCTTCACAGATATCACGTTATGGGCAGGTGCGTTGTCCTGGTGCAAAATCGGGTCGTTTTTTACGAATTAGTTCTTGCAGTGTTGACAAAACTGATAAATAGTAAGTCTGGTTGACAGTCTGACCCTCTGGAACCCATTCAATCGTCACGATACTGTTAATTTCGAAAAAAACGATAAACATTGAATAATGGTTCGCTCTTTCGGCCCTCAATATAGTGCTTATACCAGTCAAAAACACTTGCACGAGATAGAGAATTGTCCCCATAGGCCTCTCGCAACAATTTATAGCACTCAGTCGGAGTTTTTTTCAATTTAACGAGGAATTTTGAGTTTGATTCGTTGTTTTTCATCACACATGGTTTTCGGCGCGAGAAAAAAAGACGTTCGTTTCAAACCGCTACTGCACAAATACTATAATAGTGACAGAAACGTGTTTTGGAACGTGCATAGACAAGATATATAGATGCCCAACGCACTATTCGTTTTTTACCCCACCCGTCTAAAGCGCCCTCGTATATAATCGTATTTTCATCAGAATAATGATTCAATATTCTAAATGAAACAATTTTCCGACTTGGTATAAAAAATGACATGCTTCCATAAACGAAGAAATTGATTCGTCATTATTGATTACAATTTAATAATTGCAGGACAATTTAATAATTAGTTTATAATTTATTCCTGATGATTAAATAATGTTGTAACTGAAATATATAATTTGCAAAATAATCGGTTCTAATGCCTACACTGAACGTAGCGACCACATACTTTTCCTTATTTTTACAATCAAGGTCTCTGGATATAATTGAAGGTCCTCTCAAAATAAAATTGATTCTCATCCAACAGTGAATTTACACTAGGGCTAGTTGGGGCAAATGTCCAGGGCGGAAAAATTTTGGGAGTGAAAAAAAATTAATTTTTAGTCTTATCAAGATTGCTCTATATAATTAATAAATTCATAATTTTCTGTTTAATTGATAATTCAAGAAATTCAATTCATTCATTATTTGCGAATTATAATTTTGGTGGTTCTAATTATCAATCAAAATCAATTTATTTCCTTGGAGATTTGAAATAATAATCGATTTTTCTATTTTCTAGAATGAAAGAAGTTTATTTGGTATTTTTTTTTTTGAAAAATTGAATTAATTTCGAAATTATTTTTTCCATTTTTCAAATCATAAACTTTAATCAATCAAAGAATCTTAAAAAAATATTATAATCTGTCGATTACGTCGTATGTATTACAAAAACGTAAATAGGTTCTTTTGATGAAGTTTGTTATTTTAATTTTGAAAAATAGAGTATATGAACTATAAGTAAAATTCCAGTAATGGAATGGATTTTTTCCGGTGCCAATGAACGGCATTAAGTTCAAATCTAGCCCTACAAATAAAGTACAAATCAGCTAAGAAAAGGCTAGACGTGTCATACCTGACAAAGGCCGCAATAATTTCCTTCTCTCTTAGGCCCATTCTATTTATGTGACAGTGGCGATTTTTTACGATTGTTCGATATTTTTAATATAGAAATGCAAGTGCTAAATAGTGTGGCAACGCTGAACGTCTGCCGCATGGTGCAAATCAGAATTCCAAGGGAAGTCGTTGCGTAACCATGGATCTCTTACCATTGCGAATCCCTCTTCGATGTTGCCAAGCCTTTACTTATGAAGGAAAGTACGGTAATATTATAAATAATTTGAGCTTATGGTCAGATGCATAACCTACGGAACATCGGATATTCAGCATTTAGTATTATTCGTTGTTCAGTAGATAGTGTGATTTATTATGTTCGGTGTTATTTTTAGTCTGTGCCATAGCAAGGTCTTATTATACGCAGCCAAGGACGAGAAATCATAAGCAATATTATTAATTTCATGAAAAAATTGGCAGATAAAGGAGTTACTATCCCTTTGAAAAATTACAGGTATGTAGCAAGATTTAATTCGAGAAGTAGGTTGAAGAAAAGCGGAGTTTACACATTTTTATACATATTTTACACATATTATAAAGTCATGTACCTACTTAGTTTAAGGTTTACCGTTGTTACTATTTAATTTAAAAGAGCAAACGTGCAATGCTAAATTATGATGAAATTACAGGTGTTTTGCAGAAAATAAATGACCGGCAAATCTTGACAGAAGCAATAAGTGTAAGCAGCTTGAATCGGCTCCTTAAAAAAATTGGTTTCAGGTAATAATTTTGATTTTAAGTTGTCCATTATTACGATAATTAAAACCTTGATGTCTATCACAGAGATTTTTTTTTTGTAGATGGCAGAAAATGTCAGACCGAAGAAAAATTTTGTGTGAATCACACGACATTCGCCTGAAACGAATAAATTACCTAAAGAAGCTGATAGAATACCGTAACGAAGGCCGCAATATATGTTATACTGATGAAACTTACATACACAGCAGCCAATAAAGTACAAAATAAACGAACTGTTACAACATGGGCACCGTGTACTACGTTTACCTCCTTATCATCCAGAACTAAACCCGATCGAAAAAATCTGTTTATTAGTAAAAAATTGGGTAGCTGCGCACAATACAACATTTAAACTGTCCGAAACGGAGGCACTCGCTAGGCAGAAATTTGAGGAGGTATCGGAACAAGAGTGGTATAATATTTGCCAACATGTTAAAAAATATGAGAATGACCTTATACAAAAAGAGCACATCTTAGACCACACTCTAGATCACTTAATATTTACAGTAAATATGGGTTCATCGGAAGAAAGTGAAGACAAAAACAGCGAGGATACTGATAGTTCATTAGTTCATCATTACTGATGAACTAGGATGTTCGTCTCTAGTTTCTGATAGCGAATAATGTTTTTTTTTAATTAACGACATAGATAAAATATTACACTCAACATTTGCAAAAACTGTGCTTATTATAAACATGCCATGCACACCAAACCTTTATGCAATAAACAGTTGCTATTTCTATTAACTAAGTAATATCCTACTGTAATATATGTTTAAATCCTTAAAATATATTTTTTTGTATTTTTTAATCTAATAAATGTTTTGTTGCGAACTGCATTAATTTTTATTTAAATAAGAACCTACGCCACTGGTATATTAGTCTGAAGCGACAGAGAGGGAATATTTTAAAGTGAGGCAGACGATAACTAGTTGATGACGCCTGTGGCATTTTCTTAGTTGATTCGTACTTTACCTGTATCGTTCCATTATCAAATGTAGAATCTGATTTTGTGGAGGGATTGTCCATGGGGATTTGGTTGACGTCAAAATCTTTGATGTTCAATTAATCGAAACAGTTCAAAAGCATTTATTGGCCTTTCATTTTATCAAGTAAAAACAATCAACAATCTTGTTATGTTTCAAACATATAAGGCCGTAGACGGCCGTAGCTATTAATCTCCCTGATGTGGTTATTTATTATTAATTCTTATAAATAGTTCCATTCGCAGGTTACCGAGGCATGGGTGATCTCTCTTATCTATAATCATAGTTTCCGATAAGCTCTGTTTTGAATCATACTTGAAATAAATAGTCGTGTAAGGAAAAATTGACATAACTACCTAATAGTCAGTTTATACGAAGAACTATTTCTTTCTGCACAGAGGGTCACAGAGCATAATATATTACCCCTCTTCCATTTGCAACACCTTAGAGTCTGACATTGGTTTGGGGTAACGATTTAGCTGATTATTTTCATTTTTAGTTAATTTTATTACCGTCACCAAAGTTTCATTTTTTGTTAGGTGGAAGATTAATTATATTTTCTTCGATCCCTATTTTAGGGATCATCACTCTTGATAGTTGATAGATTACTTTTCAGCCATTAAAGTACAGCAATAAATTCTAAATTAAAAAAAAACAGTTGTGAGTTAACATATTAATGTTTTAATAAAAAGTAGTAAATAAAATGTTTCCGCCCGGGTTCGAACCGAGGACCTTGTGCGTGTGAAGCACACGTGATAACCACTACACTACGGAAACTTAATACTAATATCGATAACTTTTTGATTAAATATAACATTTTATATTAAAAATATGAAAAACAGTTAATATTCAAAGCCTATTCTGGAATGAGATGGAAAATTTTTTCGTAATATATATTCAATTTCTATATGAATACAAGGAAAGCAAATTATTCAACCAAACATACAGTAACAATATGATATATTATTGTTTTAGTATTATATAAAGACGCATGTAAGACCGTGATCAAGACATCAAATATATAGAATTTCTTTAATTTCTCATTTCTTGGAACTTTTGATATATCAATGCTTCTAAATATTCTTAATTTTAGGTATCTTTTGTTTAAGAATTATTGAAAAAAAACTAATTTTTATACAGAAGGGACCTGAAATCAAGAACATCTAGAAGCATCAATAACTAGAATTTAGTCAACGTAGGCAACACACATTACATTATATAATTTAAATCTGCTAAAAATTATTCGAAAACTATACAGAAATATCACTCAGTCACTAATGGAATGTAACCTAATAATTTTACTAAAATTTAGAATAACAATGTCGTCAACTGATGAAGAAGAAATGTCCATTTTATATTATTAAATTAAATTTTTATATGAGTAAACTGCATTAATTCTATAATGTAAATAGCTAGGTGCAACTACAACCTAGTTTTCAAAAATGTAAAGTGGTCAAAATTTTAAAAAGAAATGTTTCCGCCCGGGATCGAACCGGGGACCTTGTGCGTGTGAAGCACACGTGATAACCACTACACTACGGAAACTGCATTATTTTTGCTTGGTAATACATACAAATTTATAATACTACAAATTTATAATTTTTAGCTCAAAAATTTGTTTATCAAAGTTTAAACTATTAAAAATAATATTCAAATTTTACTATAAACTAAACTATGAGCAGGTAAATTAGTGCTATTCGAAAACCGCTTTATATAAAAATAATATACAATAAAAAGCAAGACTCAATATATCTTTCGTACGATCTAGTTTTATGGATCTTTATTTCCATAGTTTCTATGACAATTTAGTACAAAATGATGCTTGAAATCGGGTTTTGATTAATAAGATGCTAAATTAGGGAGAATCCAAATTGACCGCAGACTTTACTTAGTTCGTTTACCGAGTATATAATCTTGGTGGTGATTAGCAGAAACGTAGTTTAGAGAAACCAATACCTAGATATAAAAGTATATTTAAGGTTTTTTATCAGAATTCTACCACCTGATATTCCTTTCAAAAAATTGATAGCATTGTAAAGTAAATCTCTAATGAACGCGAGCTTACAGGCAACCATAATTACAAAATTTTGTCATATGGGTTGTGTACCTTGCAGGAAATAAATTAAAATCTTAATTTTTTTAGAGGAAATTCCAAATGTTAGGTTAAAATTATACGCAGGCAAAGATCAGCCGATTCATGTAGCTTGGTCGGTTTGATGCTATTTTTAATTTGGATTAACAACAATATTTAAGTATAATCATTTAATTGATTGTAGCAATTTTGTAAAACTAACTTTGTGGTCTTATGTGATTAATTTTGTTGGTACTTGATTTTTCTTAGTTCCATTTATTCACTTTACCTGTAATTCTGGATAGTTGGTAGCCACACGAAAAAAAAATTCTTAGTGTTGATTAGTGGCACTCATAATGCGAGTATGCGTAAGTGCATTGGGGATTCAAGAAAGGGATTAAGAGCAAATGCATTTTCTTTGTTTCTACAGATTGAAACTTCATACAAAATTAATATATTTACATTAAAAAATATACAATACACAAAATTAAAATAAAAAATATCTATTATATATATAATTTTTTCTACTTTTTAGATTTCTTCTTTGTCTTCGTATCAACTTTTGCTTTCTTGCCATCTTTGGCTTTTTTAGGTTTCACCCAATTCGTGAATATATTCTCGAAAAAACTATCTTCTGCCGCATCCGTGAGAGGAAACACAAACAATTTATTTTCCTCCGCTTTTCGTTCCATCTCCTCTCTTAATTTCATTTCAGCTTGAAGCCTTGCCATTTCCGCTTTTTCTTGTTTGGTAAGTCCCGGTTTTTTCTCTTTCGCTTTTCCACCTTTCTTGCTCTTCTTAGATTCCTTAGAGGATTTGCTCTTTTTTGAATCCTTGGAGGATTTACTCTTTTTCGAACTTTTTTTGGAACCTAAAGAATCTTAGTGTAAACTAAACCGGAATTAAATATTTTTATTAGAATAGAAGTCGTTCACAGAGTAGAAGGCACTTTCCAGTAAGAACGCCCTCAAATTATTGCGAAATGCAGGAAAAGATGATATCGATTTTATTTCAATTGACAAGTGACTGTGCATTTTTTGCATTGTAAAATATTGAGCCCTTAACTAATTCTGAACGTGAAGTACGTATGAACAGGTGGAACGATCTTACTGAAATTGGAGAAGCGTGCTTACGAATTAGGCAAATGGATTCAAAGATGTATAAAGAAGGAAGAGTCAGAATTCGTAATCTTTTAAGGAAGTCTCGGCAGTAGGCCCTGCTGTTTAGTCCGAGTAAATATCTAACTAAATATCTATCAAGAATTTCTCACAACAAGCGCTAAGAATTTTACAGGTTCAACGACGTCAGTGGTGTTATTAAATAAAAAAAAGATACAATGTATTCTTATATGATGAAACTTTAGTTTTAGAAACGTTGAAGATACAAATGATTAGAATTGCACCATGATTTAAGGATGATTAGGTCCTATCAAGTGCCGTGAGATCAGGCTTGCTCCAAGACAAACTAGTATCACCTGCAAAAAGACAAATTTTATCACTGATGTCGTTTAGAAACAAAATAGAGCCCAGTACCGAGCACTCTACAATCTATTGGCTTGCAAGAAGACATCGTGGTATGAACCCTTACAAGCTGAATTCTGTTGGTAAGGTATGGTATGGTAAGGTGATCCCCTGAAACCGTAGTACTGCAATTTGTTAATCAAAATAGTTTTCTTAACACAATCGAAAGCCTTAGAAAAATTACGAAAAGTTGTTGCTGTCGAGTGTTGGCTGTTTACGCTGGAGAAGACATTATTTAGGAGCGAGAATATAGCATCATTAGTGCATTTGTTACTTCAAAACCCAGGTAGTATATTTAAACAGAAATGATTCCAACTCCTACCGCTTTATCTAAATATTTGAAAAAACTTTTGAAAATAATTTTATCCGAGAACAAATATTGTATCAAAAACACATGGGATTTAAGAAAAAATTGAAAATATCGTAATTGCTGACGAATACGTATCTAATTATTTCGGTAGAAATTTTTTAAATATACGAAGAAAAAATAGGCCTAGATTCAAAAATACACATACACTAACAACAACATACTTCTGTAGAGGCACTTGAGCGTGGGAAAATTTTTGATATTATGGGAAAATATGAAATAGCAACCATGCGGTACGCTTCTACTATGAAACTCGTAGTATACAGGGAGTATACAGATGGGATTTGGAGCGTACGTAACCTATTATATAGGGAGTATCGAAAAAAAAAAACTATCGATGTCAAAATAAAGGCGTTATTGTCTGGTGTTATGATTTCTTAGTCGTAGTCGAGTGAAATAAAAAACACATACTTCATATACAGTTATAATCAAATTTGAAAATTAAATATATGAAGATAATGACGGTTTTGCTTTGGGAACATTCATACCAAGTGTTATAACACAATTAGTGATAGAAAAGCTTGAGGAAACTATCTTAAGCAAACTTAACATCTATAATCAATTTCCGTTATGTAGATGATTGCATTGCATCAGATCCTGAATTCAGATGAATAACATTTCCAAAAAAGGATAAGCAGAGACTATAATCAATTAAAGAACAAAACAGAAACCAAACATCAAAACATAAAACATTTTTCCTATGTACAAATACTGTCCCAACAATTATTGAATTATTTCATTATTATCAGAACAAATCATGAAAGACATAATACATCTTCGTATAGTATCGTATTAGAGATATTATTGTGTATCAAATACCTTGTACTAATTTACATAGGACAGACATCTCAGTTTTCAAAAAATAGATTGAAAGCCCATGAATAAGATAAAAAAATTGAACCTTCATTAACAAACCACGGAACATCAAATGAAAACATTCATTTGATTATAAAAGAAAAAGAGAGTTTATAAAAATGGTTCATATTTCAATAAAACTACGAATTATTTAATTGATCACTGCTTGATATTTTTGAAATGTAAAAACTGAGGGAAAATAATTCTATGTGGTTAAATCACATTTTTATTTTTATTTTGATATTCGTGTTCTAGATGCTAGGTTCATATAGACATAAATAGGTCAAAGCGTCAATTTTTACCTGTTTTTTTAAAACTAATTCTCTATCAAAACAGCCTAAAACTAAGACGATTTATAAAGACAAAAAGTATATTTCAATATAGGAAACGTGATCTTTTAAAACATACTTTTACTACTCTTTTTTGATCCTTTCTCTTTTTTGGGTTTCTTCTCTTTTTTCACTTTCTCTTTTTTCGGTTTCCTGGGTTTTGGCCTCTTGATTTCTCCTTTAAATTTCTTTGGTATATACCATATTCTATTCAGTTCTTGAGTTATCAAATACTGTGGATATCTGTAGGCCGTTTTCAATAGCGAAAATTGAAATGTACCAAAAAAACTTAAAAAAAAATAGTAATATTAGCGAAGTTATTCTCCACGACAATACATAACTTATAACTAAAATATTAACTGTCCAACAGAATGTTTTCTTTTTTAAAAATACTGAAGCTAATGACACCTACTACTCACGAACAATTTGCTTGATGGCCATCAGTGCGCATGAGTTGATAAAATAATTTTTTCTTGCTTCTTTCATCCTGTCTTTCGATTCCATAAGATAATCGAAGAGTTTTTTTTGAGCTAATTCAGTTGCAGAATCGAAAAACGATATTGGTTCTACGGATTCAAATTCGACATCGGAAAGTGACAGCCAACCAATCTTTGGATCATCCATATCTGCTTTACGTAATTGCCATAGATGGTAATCGAACCAACTCTAAAAATGTTTGACTCTTGTCTATTGAATAAAATTAAGAAGTCGATAAAATATTATTCACTAGCTATATCATCATGGGTTTAATGGTAGCCTGCCGCACTAAGTTACACTTCATAGAAATTGATGATATAGAAGATTACAATGGAGCTATTATAGTCAATAAACTTGTTCAAAATCAAAACAAACACTTCTCATCGTTTACCGTGTCGAATAAATTTTACGAAATTACAGAAAATCTTTCGGTGCGACCACTGCATGCCCCATCAAACTCTGTATTTTAAAATTATCAAAATGCACAATACAAAAAGTTTGCAAAACAAAATGGCTGCTATGGGGAAACCAATCGGTATATTTAGAAAACTGAATGAACCTTAACTTTACACGAATCATTAATTTTGTCCACCATTGGCAACAATGTGTAAGAGCGGGCGTGATATTATCACAGCTGTAAAAATACTAGGAGAAGAGGATGTTACACAACGACGACAACATAAATAACAAGCTTGAACGATGAAGAAAACTTGTGGAAGTAATTAACAAGTACAACACAAAGTACTACATATTCTTACATAACTAATTATATTAAACATGTTGGCAACAATGATTAATTTTCCTGATATTTGTTGATAAAATTGAGTAGATAGATAGATAGATAGATAGATATTGGGGTGTCATATACACTGCGATCCAAAGGATTATCGCATGTAGAATAAGCAAAGGCTAAAAACATTAAAAACGAAACTCTTAATGTTGAAGTGATTTTACTGAGTGAAATCAATGAGCGTATGTACTCTGATAGGAAAATTAAAGTCCAAGACACATAATAAATAATCGTATGTAATTCTTGGCCAAGAGTATAACTAACATATAGAAAAAGATCATAATGATGTACTTATATCAAAGGAAAACTGTGAGTTATACGAATCTGGTGCCCTAAGAGGGCAAAATTCAGCTTCAGCTATATAAATAGATAAAAATACATATAAAAAATGAGATTTTCCGGACATTAGAGTGGAAATTTCTGCTGTTTAATTAATTGAGGTCGAATGACTTAAACCTGCAATACTTCCTCTTCTTTTTTCTTTTCGTCTACCTCGATATTTCCTTCGCTCTGAATTTCGAATATCTTACTGGGGCATGGAACATCGGGATATTTTCGTTTAGCAATAAACCAATTGGGAGCGAAAGTAGCAGCTTTTTGTTCTTCTTCAACTTCTACACTACAGCTTTCGTATGAATTGGAAATAGACGATATATCATCAAATATCGATTCTGACGAAGCTTTGAACCTACAAAAACGGATTATTTAAGAAGATTTTTTTTGTACAATGATTATTTTTTTGTCATTATATCTATTTGATGTATTTGAGAGACAATACGCAATAGTCGTAGAGTTGAACAAAAACTGTACAAACCTAGGGGGAGTGCGCAAGTCTGGTTTATAGAAATCTTCATACATAAGATCAGCATTCTCTTCTTCTTCAACAGTTGCGTTAATCGATTCTTTTTTCACCAATATCATTTCATCTTCGGATGCAGTTTCAATTGAAGAACTTAGACCTAAGAACATGGTGTTTTGTTAGTTTACCAGGTATATTCACAATGTAAGTTCCGTTAGTATTTCTTTCAACGGTAGTACTGCAATCGCAGTTCCGAGCAGTTACTCTGCGTCAAGCAGAAGAGATTACAACCCAGTGACATTTTCCCGCAAATCTACGAGTCTTACGGACACAATGCTCTGTGTGATTCAATGAAGTTCGTGATCAAGTGCAACTGAATAACATAAAAAACAACGGGTGAGCAGTGCCCTTCATTTTTCATCACACTACAAGATGGTGCTGATTTTCTTTTTTGGATAGTCACAGGAGATGAATATTAGGTACCTTACGACACCTCAGAAACTTAACGGCAAACAATGGCATTGAGGCGTACGTCGTCCCCAACGAAAGTTAAACCTAAACAAATTTTAACATCTCGAAAAGCCATGTGTACAGTGTTTTGAGATATTTTGCTCATTGATTTATTACCACTAAGCCAAACTACCATTGCACATGTTTACTGCGAGACCACTAAGGAGTTACGCCACAAATACGATTCCTGTCATAAAGGTGTTGTCTTTGTCCATGATAATGCCCGACATCCCACAGAAATTTGACTGGGATGTGTTTGATAATCTTTTGTACAGTCCCGACCTCACTTCTAGAGACTATTATCTCCTCTTACAACTAAAATTATCACTAAGTGTTCAACGATGATGAGCTGAAAGAACATGTTAGCACATGGTTGAAAAAATAGGCGGCAACATTCTATGAAAAAGTCAAGCCAAACGGAACTTACTTTGTGGATATACTATCTATATAGTAAATCGATGGAAAAAAATCTAAATTTGGGCTTTCATGAATAAAAATTAGAACATTAGAGATATTGTTCGTTATAATATATGACTCACAATCCTCGTCCGTATCCCACGGACACAATTTCGGAGGTAGATCATAGAATTTAAGTCCATCTTTACATTCAATTGCTAAATAACTGTTCTCATTTTGTGGTACATCTTCATCCGAAGAGATAGAAAGAGAACAACTTCTGGATACAGATTCCGTCTTGAACAATACAAATGGATCATGTATCTATGGAAATGAATAGAAAAGTAACTCACATCTGAGGCCATTTGTGGACTTCCAATAGTGACAGGTTGCGCTAGATCGTCCACTTTCAACTCAAAAAGCTCTTCTGGGTGAGGAATTAATGCGGCCCCATTTTCTATAAAACGTTCAGCTGCGGATATAGCTTCCCCGAATATTTTAATTATTTGTTGTCGTGTAAGGTCGAGATCCGTTGCTGAAAGATTGAATAAAAGCTTATTCCTTAATAATATCGGCACTTGTATGAACAGAATACCTCTTATTAAGTTGAATACATAAAGTATCCAATCTAAAATCACTTTTTGATAATTTTCTGGAAATTGATACTCATCTTGAAGTCTCCATAGACAATCGGTGACGAAATCAAGAAACCAAAATTGTATTAGATTCCAATTAAACTGTTCGCATCCATATACATCTGATAATTTTTTTATTGTTTCTTTTACACCGATTTCTCGAACCCACGGAATTGTAGTGATTCTTGGTAAGTTTCGCGGAACTGGAGTCACTTCGCAATCGGATATAAGATCTCTGGGACTTGTAGGAGGAACTAGGAGATCTTCAGATAAATATGCATCTGAAATAATAATTAGAAAACTATAACTCGACCATTCTGGTTTAGTATACACGCGGATCAAGAGATTTAAAGGAAATAGAAACCTTTTTCAAGACGGTATGGCTGGAGGCACCCCAGTGTGGTATAAATCTTGGGTGTCTACTACGTTTCGAGGTGTACTAGTTATAATATCAACGGCAGGAGCAAACAATACAATCAAATTGAAAGATAACAAAGAAACTCTGCTGCCTAACTTAACTTTCTTTTGTTTCAATGTATAAAATATAACATTCTCCATTTGCCCAACGCTATTAATGGTGGAATATGGAATTAAATCGGTCACTCCGTTTAACAATAACATTATCTGAATCAACTCCATGCTCACATCTTAGGCATTTAAATAATCTTTGAAATGGACATATGAATATTTGTCCAAACAATTTGTCCAATGTCCAAACTCTCATCTGACTTCTGAATTCACATTTTTTCCACACCTCGACAGTGTATCCATCACCTAACTATGCGAAAAGCGGAAAATAAATAACTATAAAGTCCATTTAAAATACCACTGAGGAATGTTACTATCAACAGTGAAACAGTGAAACAAAACGTGTGTACTTTGTCAACACTTTGATTTCTAATCGGGGTAACAAAAAATAGATAATCTTGTAAAATTCACCACCTTTGTAGAAGCTAATGGTCTGACATTGACACTTTCCAGCATATCGGTATTGCGGTCGAAACTCTTTGATACTTTTGATAGTCGTCTATGTAAAAACAGATGAAGTGTACTTCTAAAAAGTTTTAAGGTCCGATAGTAATTTTAACTTCCACAGCTGCTTTCGCAATCCTATTCTTTCCTAGAATTCTACACTCCAATTTGGATCTACCTCTCTAATATCTTCAAACACTGCATCCAATTTTTTAACGTCCTATTTATTCCACCTCCTACCCTTCTTCAATGATTCTTCACTCAAATGTTTCAAACATCCTTTTAATATGTCTTGGTATTTATACAGATCTTTCTTTCGTTCTCCATTAGTTCTTCTTCTCCAAAGTCCTCTGTTAGTTTCCATTCTCAACAGCTTTCCATTTATTTTATTTTTTGATAGAATGATGAAAATTGTGGAAACGTAAACTTTTCTATTAAATATCAAAAGTGGTACCATATTTCTTTTGGTATACTCAGTACTGTTTGGCAAAGAAAAAATAACAATTTTTGGAAAATTATTTTCATGTTGAGGTTTGATTTTTAACTTAAGAACTGGAAGGCATACGAATAAATATCGAATTCTGCTAATGGAAAATGAGGAAAAAGCAAAAATATTGTCAAATTGAGTGCATAAAATTACTTATAATTCCATCCAACTTACCATTATCTTGATGTAGGGGAATAGATGTAGTACTTAAAAACTTGACAGGTTCATCAACATATGGCAAGCTTTTCCGTGATTTTACAGCTCGAAAAGAACTAGTTGAATTAAAATCTGACCTAAGTCCTTTGCTCTTTTTATTTATTTTCTTAGACATAAGCTTTAAATAAATATTTTCAACTACAAATTGTCACTGTCATTGTATTCAAAATCATATGATAAGAGATGACGTAAGGCACCCAATAGACGAAGCAGTCAAGTTGCGCAGCCACTTTTTGAATCTCCACAAATGAATTCTCTCGGTCACAGTGAATACGTATCGTATTTATCGTTGTTTTGCATTACGAGTAAAGTGTTCTAAAAATATGTTTATTACATACTATACGGTACTATATTTACTTTCCTACCTCGTTAAGAAAACTGCTATTGGGGCCTAAATTAGTTTCAACTTAAATGTTTACTTACCTTGAAGTAACTACACGTTTTTCTTCTGGTGAGATTCATTTTCTCATTTAAGTATCTATCCCAGTTATGTCATCTCATATTAAGTCTAACAACTCCAAAAAACTTGGTTTCGACATGCGAAAGTAAATAAAAAATTTAATTGTCATCTGCACATAGTGTTATGCGTTATTCTTTCATCACCTCCTTTTTTTTCTGTATCAACAGAAGAGGCATACTCTCTAATCTTTACTGTCAAATGTCCCAAATGTTCTCATCTATTGAACAGCGAACTTGACAATGAATAACCTTCTCTTTCGTCTTGTTTCAAAGCTGGTGATTTTAAGGTTACTCTACTACTTACTCTCTTAAGCAGCCAGGCTGCCTCATCTAATAAGGGTCTAAGAAGTTGAGTTAAAGAAAATTTAAAATCATGACAGTTACTTCAAACAGTTTTTCAAATCATTTTTGACTCTTAAAATTATAGTCCGAAGAAATAATTGAAGCATTATGATTACTAAGCAAATCTGTTGAAACCTCAAAAGTTTAATGACATTGGAATATGTCTTCAGTTTTCTACTACTAGCGCGGGATATGTTTCTGGTCTGCATAAACCACGAACTCGAAAAGCAACGTTAGCGTTAGCACCAGATTGGATGAATTCCCCTTTTATAGTCAAGAATAAGACAACAAAATATACTGACTCAAGAACTATTAGCCTTATAAGCCATATGTTGAGATCATTTTTAAGAATAACGATCAGCTTGGTTTGCGAAATGTATATGGATACGCGTGAAGCATTATTTTTGTGCTGGTTCAAAGATTAATCATGTGCTGTCGATTTTGAAAAAGCGTTTGATGAAGTAAGACATATTAAGATAGATATTATCAAAAAATCACCAACAGATGATTAATGCTAATCTCTGTATCAGATGACTAGCGTTCGCATAGATTTCCAAAGTTCTCCTGAGGTTGAAATAAGTGAAGGAGTAAGACAGAGTAAGGTGCTCTTCAACTTCTACTCTTAAGAAACATTCAATGAAGTTTCACAAAGCACTGTTAAATGTGTCTTAACTCAAGTGAATTCGTGAAAATATGCGCTACGCTGATGATACTCTTATAATCGCCATATTGTTTGAAGAACTACAGAAATTCCTAAACCTACTTGTTATAGACTTCCAGAACTACGCAATAAAGCAGTATCACAACCAAGACTGAATGTATGGTTATAACAAAATGTACCAGACGGAGAAATCTCGGTTAATTTTTTTGTAGAATAATTATTGTTTGTAACCTTACTTCCACGGCTGGTAACTCTTCGTCAGTAAATGATCTTCGGCCTCATTTACAGTAAATAAATCACTGATACTAAAATGGGGTCAAAAATTAGTATTAAATTGGACAAGCTTTGTAACGAACGAAGTTGAAAGTACCAAGTCAACTACTCCTTCTTTCTATCACAAAGTCAACACATATCTATCCAGTATGAACCTGCAATTTCCAAATATCAATCATAGATCATCAATATATGCTATGTTCCCATGGATAATATGGACAATACCCCAACAAACACCAACAACGTAATAAAACAAGAATTCCTAATAATCTTAAGTAAGTACAACTTTTACAGGGTATACATAGATACTTCAAAAAATCAAGATGAAACTGGAGCCGCCTTCTACTCCAGAAACCTGTGGAAATCCTTTGTACTTCCTCCTATCACATTTATCTATTCCGCTGAACTGTTTGCCCTTCTATAAGTACTTAAGGAATTTCAGAAAATTGGATTCAAGAATATACTTATAACAACTGATTCCCAAAGCTCACTAACGGCAATCTGCCAACAATATTCCAACCATACAATTGCCACTCATATTAAGAAGTAGCTACTCACTTGCAGAAACAACAAGATAAATGTTAATTTCATCTGGGCTCCATCCAACACCAGAATAGAGGGATATGGAATAGTAGATAGATTAGCAAAAAATGAATACAACAACGAGCAATCAGTAAAGATTAACTATATAGTACATACCTATTAAAAAGCATTTTTTAAGGAGAAAGTCCAAAAAAAATGGCCAGGCAATTAATACAATAGGAGCAGAAATATCCCAACATCAAGAGCACTTTGTTGGTTCTGAAACAGAGGCCTACACCCAACATATTGAATCCAGCTGGAGGCGCATGAGAAGAAGAATATCGAGGGGTAGGGGGGAATCAGAAGTAACTTGGACCTGCATCTTTGTGAATTTCTCTGGACACGGCGAGTTCGGTTAAAAAATGTGAATCCATTTGGTGCAATCATTGTAGATATAAAATTTTTGTATCGTGGAAAGAATTATCGAACTCCAATGGAAGAGGATGAGGAAAGTGACTGAATTTTTGTGGAATAAAATTGCTTTTCATTTATTTCTATTGTTTTTATTGCTCTTTCGGGATCGGGAAATACGTCGATGCTATCGATTCGGTCAGGTTAGGTTAGGTGCGTTTACTATCGTATTTCTATTTTTCTTTCCTTTTCCGTGGCAAGAATAGGCTTTTTTGACAGAATTTTTAATTCACTTTCCGCGCATGCGCACGATCTCAGACATATTTTCTTAGTCCTTATTCGATTGTGACCATTCCCTATCATTTTCACCTTCTAATTCTTCTTGGATTTTTTCATCCATAAAAGCAGTTGATTTAAAAACAATCCATATTTATTTATATTAAAAATAAGAACTGTGACTTATCTATGAAAAGCTGGGATGGTTGCAGCCCTCAACTGGGTTCCAAATTGTTGGTTACAGCTAAGTAAGTTACAGAACTTACTTTTTGGATATATCTCGTATATCATAACAGCAAAAAGTTATTATAAATATTTACTAAATCGCATTACTGATATTTGTAAGGTCGACCAGATTATTAGATCATTTCATGTTTATATAGTGGATAATTAACTCTATTGATAGGACGTAATCACATTTTTTGATAGGTAATTTATATGTCAAGTTTAAATAAATATTCTTGTTTTATACTAAGTCAGACAGAATAATTCTGTAATTATCTATCCAATAAATAAACTTTATCAACATTTCGATAGTTACTTTCCCGAAGATTGAAATAATCCTAATCATTAAATAAATAACACTGAAGTAGGTCGAAATGTCGAATTTTGACATGTTATTTTGAACTAATTTTCCTAGAAAAAGACCTAAAATCAAGACAAATCATCACGGAAAACATATAAAAAGTCTAAGAAGTAAAAAGCTAAGAAGGACTAAAATAAGAACATCGCAAGGAATCACAAGAAATTATTCATGTAAAAAATTCGGTTGGTTAGATTAAGTCAAGCGCGGATCTAAGAGGGGGGGTCATGAATTAACTTGGTTTTTGTTTCAAAGTCGATGAGGAAATGAGGTTTGAAGTAAAAATTGCGTAAAATTCGTTATTATGCTGTCAAAAGCAACGTAATGTTTATATATCTACACAAAATAAAATACATTAAATTGGAAATTATTTTATTCAAACTAAAACTGTGGTTAATGATGAAATTAATACTTAAGTTTGCTAATATCTACTTAATATTGTGATAGATCATTAATAAAATATGATATTTATATTCACCTTGAGGTTGTAAAAAATACGATTTCAAAAATTTTGCATTTGATACCATATTATGTCGATGTGAAATTCCATCATTGACGAAATGAATATTATACAAATTACTTTTAAACAACAGTCGTTATAGAAATAGCACATGCTGATGAAATTCAAATCAAAATAAGTTTTAATTATCTTTCAATTAGATTAAAAAGATTAAAAATCTTTCAGTTGATAAAAATGCTAATTAATACTACTACTACTGTGGCCACTCCAAGTTGATTTTTGTCATCGCCAACAAGTTGTCTCTATAATTTTCTATCCTCAGTCATGTCTACTTCTCCACCAAGTCTTCTTACATCCTTACCCACTTGGTCATTCCATATTGCTCTTGGTCTTCCCAGTGGGCGCCTCCCTTCTGGTTGACCTCTTCACACTCTTTTTATTGTTGTCTCTTCACGCCTTCTTCTTACATGACCTAGCCATCTAATCCTTCTACTTCTTATCACAGCCACAATATCTGGTCGTCTTTACCTGAGTTCTCAGTATTCTTCATACTCCTTCTTCGAAAACTGGCCCAGATATCCTCTTTAATATTTTAATTTAATATATTATTAACTTCTTCTGGATATGTTTTGTTAGTGTCCATATCTCAGCTCCATACAATAAAACTGGCTATATTATGAGTGTGAATATTCTTATTTTCCTATTTTTTGACAGCAGTTTACTTTTAAGTAGTGTCCATAGGCTCCAAGAACTTCAAGTGTCTACATTTAACCTCATCTGTATTTCTCCTTCTATTTTATTGTTGCTGTCCATAGTAAATCATACGTACTTAAATTCTTCAGTAATTTTAAAGCTGTATCCTATAACGTCCAGCGTTGAATGGTTTTCAGTTCATTATTACTCCTTGCTGATAAAGCTACATCATCAGCATAAAATGGAATATCTATTTTCTCTCCAATATTTGCTCCTCTTGGAATAGCTTCAGCAACTTTTAAAGCTTTTTCTAGAGCAAGGTTGAGCAGAAGGGGGACAACCCGTTTCCTTATCTTACTCCTGTGGTGATATTGAAGGCATCTGTGTATTCTTTTTTAGTCTGACCTTTCGATATTATCTTTTCTGGTATGTTATTCTCTCTGAGCACATCCCATACTTTTGATTTTATAGGCTATCATAAACTTTCCTAATGTCAGTAAATGGTATATATAAATGTTTATTATATTCCTAGTACTTTGAGGCCAGCTCTTTCATAATAAATATTTGGTCAGTAGTTATTTCTCACTCATAAATTCTGCCCACCGATTATATCATCTCCATATTTTCTTAATCTATTTAATATTACTTTAGATAAAATTTTATTAGTACAGTTCAGTAGAGATATCCCCCTGTAGTTTGAGCATTCTAATTTATCCCCTTTTTTAGGAATGGAGATTATCACTGCTTCCTTTTCTCCTCCATTCTTTGGGCATAATTTCCGAATCCAGATCTTAACTATTATTTTATGGAGGAGCTTCATCATTGATCTCCTTCCGTACTTTATCAACTCCTCTGGTATTCCATCTTCTCCAGTAGCCTTCTCATTCTTCATCCTCTTAATTACATTTTTAATTTCTCCTATGGTCATCGTCGGCTCTACTAATTCCTGGTCTTTCCCGATTTCAGCGTCTCCTTCATCATTTTCATTGTTCATATTCTCTGAATTCATTAGCTCTTTAAAATACTCTTTCCATGTGTTCAATACTGTTTTAACATCTCCTATCTCCAAACAGTTCGAAACAGTACCCTTTTTGGAAAAATCTCACTGTCTTGTGGAAGTCTTTAGAGTTATTTAATACTGCATCATGTTCCGCTTTAGTCAGTTTATCATTTATGAATTTTCTCTTTTTATTTTTCATTTCTTAAGGTGTTATTTACTTTCCTGTTTATTTCTTTGTATGCCTCCTTTGCTTCAGCGCTTTTGCATTTTAGTAATCTATCTTTGGCTTCTTTTCTTTTGTCAACTCCGCATTTATCATTAATTCAAGGTTTCTTTGTCTATCGCTTCTTTGGAAATACCTCCTTTGCTTTACTTTTACAACTGTTTTAAAGGTGTGCCAAAGTGTTTCAACTTCATTTCCCTCGTTGGCTTCATTTGTGTCTTTTCACCAATTTTCCCTCCTCAAAGAAATGCTCTCTTGCACTTTATTCCTGTTCCTCTTTTCAACCTTTATTCTTTGCCTTAGCTTTGACAAAACTAAATTATGGTCTGTTCCACAAGCAGCTCCCCGTTTCTAAGCTTATAAGAACTGAGAATTAAGTAATGAGACTTAAACATAGTTTATACAGCCAAAATTAAAATTTACCATTAAAATAACAAATCAAATTACTTGTTGAAAGACACTAAAATAGTACTTGTAGTTCATACAGAAAATTAACAATAAATTTAAATTAAAATTAAACTAAGAGTTCGCCAACTTTCAACTTAACTTAGATTCCTTAATTTTGTGAGGTACAGAAGACGTCATTTCAGGTCTGTATTGGTGGTATTATTTTGTTTACAATGTTTACATCTTTGTTTTTTGGTTATGTAGAAATTATTCGCCTCATTGCACCGTATTTTATTTTAAAAACTGATATCGAAAAAATAGGGAAAAAAATGTCTTAAAGTTAGCAGTGTCCTTTAGACGATGGAACACTGATAGACAGTGTCAGGAGCTTTCCACATTTGTATGACATAAAAAACCCATACGGGTCATCTTATTCTCTGGATTTATCGCTCTGTGAACTCTTTTTTTTTCCGAAAATAAGAAATGTTATGAAAAAAACGCAGTTCGAATCGAACCAAACAAATGTGAAAAGCGTGCTGTCGGTTATTCCAGTCAATGACTTCCAGAATGCTACAGCCAACACCTGGAAACATAGTTGAGGTCGGCGTGGAAGGAAATTACTTCAGAAGGTATAATATCACCCAAAAATTTTATTTATAATTAATATTTTTTATAACACCAGACTCATTACTTAATTGTCAAAATTTCAAAATTAGAATCTCAAATTATTATTTGTAAGCTACAATATTACGAATGTCTAGCGTAGTGGCCTTGGTTTTATATGAATGCATAGAAAGTATCTGTACTTGATTCAATAAGAGGATAAAAAATTGTAGAAATATGAGGCGTAGACCAGTTTTGGAATAATTTAGTTTTATTTCTCATATCCTTCTGTACCAGTTGGTAGTTGTACTCATCCCCTTTGTCTACAGGGGGAATAGAAAAGACTTTTGTATCTCGAATGGAAGTTGGGGTCGTATAATACCTTATTTTGAACGACGCTTTTCTAAAAATGTCATTTTAATGGATAGATTTAACGTCGTATTACAAAATAGTAAATATTCAAAAAGTTTTTACTTCTAATATCTGACAAAATAATAAAGTACATAACATAATATTTAGTTAAAAATAATCATTATAGTGACTATTAATTCACTTAATCGACACTTTTTATATTTGTGTAGAAAAAAGGAGCCATAATATAGCATCCTCAATATTTTTACTTAATACATTATTTCCGAAAGTAGTTCTTTATTGTATGATTAATTTTGTGAATTGATTATTGTTCTTCAAGATTTTAGTTAGAGGGTTTATTAATCAATGCAATTCTACAAATTTTTCAACTTGATTGTAACAATATGTTATCAAATTTTTAATACAAACCGAAAAATCGAGGTAATTTACATTCCTCATAATTACTATGCTTATCTGTTCCTTTTCTACCTAGTTTCCCTATGTAACTTCTTTCCTCAGTCCAAAATACATGTTAAGGATTATTAATCCCAAAGGTTATAAAAAGCCAATACGACCTAAGTTGAACCGACGCGAGGACAAGGTTCATAATAATATTAAATATTTAAAAGTCAGTTTAGGAATTTATGTAAATAAATAATCTGTATAATCAAACAAATATATATAGATAGTTATTGGTCATATAAAATAGTTTTATGAAGTGGTATATAGAATTGTAAACCCGTGATCTAGAAGATGCCATTCTGTATTTCCGATTGTAGTAAGTCTTTATTCACATTAATCTCCGGAGTTGGCTTAAGACGTAAGCGTTATCCCACAACGTAACTATGGACCACAATTTGAGTAATATTCATCACTATTTAATATATTTTTAAAGTGATATTATTTTTGTTTATTACAGAGTTCATTGTCATAATTAGTACAATCTAATATCACGCACCTCATTGTGATACAATGATTGTGTTAACATTTCAATCTTATCTTTAGATCAATCAGCAACTCTCAGCTGACTTAACTAAGGTCTAATTACCCAGCTTTTGACAACCTCACTTCACCAACTCAAAAGGTATAATCTATCACCTTACGTCTTGTTATTCTTACAGTGTCTAGAAGCTGGATTACCTAAATATTGGTGTTATGTTGAAGTCTTAGATCATGACTACCAGGAAATTTACTTATAGTTTTGTCAACAGTATCCACATCCAGATTCTTATAGGGGCTAATGTTTCGAATGTATCAACGAAAACCGGGAGGGTGTTAAGCCGCTCTGATGAGACGCAAGAATGTCCAAACTAGTCAGCAGTTACAACCCTTTCGTTGCCTTTGTGGGCGACAAAAAGAAGAAGATTTAATTTAATATTCATCGAGGCATTAGCCAGAACAGTTAGTTAATCGAGAATTGTGATGTGAAGTTTTCTCTTTTAAAAAAAATAATTTCTTTCGATTCAAATATCAATACTCTAATCGAAACTTGACATAAATATTGAGGTTTGTTGATTTCTATTGCCATTCAAATTTTAACTAAATTTTCATTGGTTAGACCATTAGGTTAGATTTTGATTTTTGAATGGAATATATCCAAAGTTTTTTTACGAGAGAAAATTTCATAACAATTAATTAATTTAAGAGATTTTTATACTTTTATATATTTTTTCACATCCTATTTTGACCATAATCCTAGTCTCTAATAATTAAACCATCAGTATATTCGAGAGCTTTGAATATATAGCAATTAGAGTACACTCCGGTGTTTTATTTGCCACAATCCTAAAATTATAACGCTAATAAACTATTTGGCAAATTTTTTGTTCCAATTCAGTCTAAACATGATTTTATATTTAATTTCAATGAAATATTTCAATTTTCCTCTTCATTGAGGGTAATACATACTTTATTTATGAATGGGATTTGTTTTTCATTCATGTGTATAGCTAAGTTGTTGAGAAAAGTGAAAACGTGAATAGATTTGGATTAATCTATTCTCCATTTGTCTAATTAGTTGATTTATACCTATAATTTTTCCTGTTTATGAAAGCGTATTAAAAATATTATTTTCGATATAATGAGTATTCAAACAACAGTTCTGAAAATTATAAAAAAAACAAGTTTTTTTTCAATTCATAAATATTCAGAGTGACCGGCCTATTAATGCCCGATAATGTAATGGGAAAAGTGAAATACTGATTTAAAAAAAAAAAAACATGTGAATAAATTCATTCAATGTATGACCGTGACGGTTAAAAGATAATGAAAGAAGTTATCGAAGGTTCTAAATTCAAATCGAGGATTTATCAATATATTGCTGCAGTCGCTGGTGAGTCATTCATTTTTCTTGTCAGGTCAATTCAAAATTATTTGTTAAGTAAAAAAAATAATTTCTATAACCAAATTGTGAGCTATAATATCAGGAAAGTATTATTCAATTATTAGTCAAAACATATTGTTGCTGTTTGAGTTTTTTATCTTAAATCAAACGTTCTTAATGAATATTAAGGGTATTTCGACTCCAATGGAAGTATTAATGCTCTGAATATAATTGATTGAATATTAGTTTCTGTGTTTTTATTCTAGTTACTGGGAAAATGAGTAATTTCAATTTTTTTAATACACCTATTCATAATAATTGTTAATTTTTCCAGCAATTTGTTCAACAATTATGAAAAGTGAGAATGAAAAAGTAATTTTTTTCATGCTTGAATTCTTGTACATATTTATTACGGATAAAAAATAACCAAAAGAATTACCATACAATTACTTCCACACCTTTTATTTTAATTAGCTATTCAGGTACTGGCATCTAACATATTAAAGTAATTAATTTCCTTTGTTATATTATTTTATCTTCAACTACATTCATTATACGAGGGCGATTTTGTATTAAAAAGTTATGAAAAAAATCATTTTCAACAAATCTACGAAATACCCACTATTGAAGGCGACTAGAAGATTAAAGAGGCTAATAATCCAGAATCCAAGAATCCAAAGTTAAGACAGTGAACTAGAAACAATTAACAAGAAGCGAATGGATGTTAGCAAACGTTTTTACAATAAACTAAGAACAGAACCTCTTATACAGACAATACAAAGTCAGTAAAGCTTGAAAATAACCTATACTCTAAAGGAAATATCCATAATGATATAAGAAGAAGAAAATTTTTAATTTTAAGTTAATCACAGGGGATATACTGAAATATTCACCAAAGAAAGCTATAATCAGTTTTTTAATACTGTGTGGAAAATGAAGTCTTAATGATGCCCAAATTGGGAAAGCAACCAAACATATTATCTTCATATAATCAAATATCAATATTATCATAATGATTTCGAACAATTTGGCTCAGGGAAAGCCACTCCACAATAGACTATGACCGATGACATGGAAAAAACTTAGACGAGGCTTATGCATTTGAGAAGGTTTGTCATGAACGCTTTAATTACAAATTTAACAAACTCTTGTCTAAACATTATGCTAAATTGTTGAAGTCGTATATAAGAGAGCAAGCTTTCAAAATAAAGCAAGAAGCTTATTCAGTCTTGAAGAAAATAGAAATACCACAAAGTAGTATGCTTAACCTTTTGTATACTAGTCAAATCTCTCAATTAGAAAATGATACAATTGACACATTTCGTAACGACAGGCAATATCCACGAAGGAGCGTCAAATATCCTACAGATATCAATTAATATAATTAATTATTGAACCAAAAAATTGATACTAATCTAAAGTAAGAATAATCCAGAATAAGTATAGACGGCAGATACCATATGCCAATACAGCAAAATGGATCAGAAGAACCCTCAATATATAATAATAAACTTTTACGTATAGAAGCAAATCCCGAAACTAAGTTGGCACCCTTATAATCCAGAGATTTCAAAATAAATGTCCATTGATGCACCCTGGTACATTTGAAATGGTGACCTCTATCGGGACCTGGTTTTCAATTGACGTTATTTCAAATTAACTCAAAAGTTTGATTATATAGGAACAGAAATAAATGATATAACTTATATGTTCATGCCACACAAATTTTTGACTACAAAATGTGCATTCAGATAAATATTAGAATTCCGTTCTATTGTATCGTTGCTTGAGATACTGCTTCCTTAAAGATGCTGCTCATAGCGACCCCATACATTATAAATGGTTATATTACAATAACATTCTACGTTTCAGCAAATTTAGGAATTTTATCAATCGGACTACATTATGGTTGGCCTTCAGCTGCACTTCCAATTCTCGTTAGCGGAAAATATAGTTTCACTCTTACTAATGATGAAGCCTCCTGGTTAGTAGCTGTAATTCCAATGACTTCTTTAATCGGTGACGTCTTAGCGGCCTACACGATCAACAAGTGTGGAAGAAAAAAGCTGATACTTTTCTCCTCAATACCAATGACTATATCTTGGATATTGATAGCAGTGGCTGACTCAAAGACGAATCTCTTTGTTAGCAGAGTTATTGCAGGTACCTATATTCCTTCCATTAACAACGAGATTGTTTCGAACTATAAAAACCTCTAAATTTTTTCGATATTCATTCCTTGCAAAAATTAGTTACTTTTTTAACCATAATAACAGCTAACAGAGATCTGTTATCTTGATGAGTTGACATATTTTTCTTAATTATATTATTTATTTCACTGAACTTGGTTTCGCACTCGGCTCCCGCGTGGAGCAAAGATAATTCTTGCCGCAATAAACATGGAAGAAGAGAATTTAATGTTCCTGTTATAATCTTTCATTTGAGTCAAATCAAAAAAAGGATTTTATGAAATATAAACAATCCGTGCAATATTATGTAAAGTTCTAAATTTATAAGATAATATAGATGTGGATAATTAAGTTTGGTTGGATGTTTTCAATTTTATTATATTTGTAGTGAAAATTGAGTTTTCCTTTCATCATCTAACGTCTACAGATTTGGGGTTTGACCCGTGTTAATACTCGGAATAGCAAGGAAGGTTTTCCATTACATAACTCAACACAAAATTTGACTTTGACTTCAAGGCGTAAAATTTTAGGTTGTAATCAGATTACGTTTACTTTTGTATTCAAGAGTCAGACTGAACGATATTTTCTGTGGTTTAAATTTTTAATTGATTCGAATAAGTATGTTTTTTTTATTGAATATTAACATCATAATAACTTACAAAAAAGTGGAAAACAATTTGAAAGTCTACGGTTTTACTTTTGCTGTCTTATTTATAAGTAATGTCTTTGAATAAACTGAGTGATCGACCTTGATAACAATTTCCGAAGCTTATATTGTCCTGATGAGAATGTTCTCCTTGGTCTTCTGAAGACGCTCCCTGTTGTTTTAAAATGTTTCTAAATGAGCGTACAGTATACGTATTTTCAATGACATCCTGCAGCACGCTTTTTGAGCACGATTTAGTAACGTTTGAAAAATTTTAACCCGCGGAAATCTGTACAATTTGAGCATCAAAAAAAAAATAGTTTCGAGTATCCAAAAGCTTATAAAGCTTCATACAGCTTTTTAGCACTAGCTTGGGAAGTGATCACTCATCACGTCTAACTTTTTGTGTTGTGAGTGGAGCGGTGCAACTTTGTAAGATCTTACGGCACGTTCCTGCATTGATCGTATTTCTGCGAGGTAAAAAATCCTCCTAAAGGTAGGATTCCTAAGCAGCGACTGCAGTCGTGGTACTATGACTCCTTTACAAACGGCTCTAGTTAATCTGCTCGAGTCTTTCGACTAGACTGTATGCATCAGTAGTCTAATCGTAACAGCCGCGCGATCAACGTACAGTTTTATTTCCAATTATCAGTTTGTTGTCAGTTTTAATAATCCACGATAATATACTAATAAATAATATTAATCTCTTTGATGTAATCCAATAGTTACAAATAATTGATGAGAGTAAATTAATAGAGCTTGTGCGTGATCATCCTTGTATGTTCAATCCAAAAAACTGAATCATCCTGTAGAAGGTGCTTCTTAATTAATATATTTTCAAACCTTGATAGATGCAGTGAGTGTTTTTTTTTTAATTCCGATAGTGTAAATGCTACATCACGATTCCGTTTAACACTTTTTGAGACATCAGGAAATTCTTCAGCTAAGGAATAATTCGTGAATCGCTTGTTCTCTTCCACATTGCTTTCCACTTTTTGGAACACATCATCGGTAATGACTGAAAGTTCCCTACTTGGTTCTTCGCCAAAAATGTTTGTGTGGTCATCATTGAAGATCTCATACTCATAATATCTTCACCATAAACTTCACTGATGTTGTAATTAATGTTAGCTCAGCTGAAGTCTTAATAAGTTTTATATCTTCGACCATTTCTAGTCTTGTATTTGGAGCCATTTTATCCGAAATTCGCGCCGATTTCTTCTTTTGCTCTTGACAGACCAGGAGTACTACCAACATCGCTTTTCTAGTAACTTGAACAGTGATATAATATATAAATTTAGTTCACGTCACTAAACAAATGAAAAAAATTTAATCTTACTGAAAATGAACGCACAAACTTAACTCATTCAATACGGCAACCATTTTCACAGATTATCACTGAGTACGGGGCTATTTAAGATAAACCTTTGGCTCTGGCGGAAAGGTTTTTTTATACAAATTATTTGATCTAACATTAATTTGAATTAAAAAAAATTATTAAAATAATCCCAAGATTCTATTTCCGATAATTAAGTGGGCGCGTCTCGGTACGCTCTCCGTCAGTGGTAAAGGGATCAGTTCACCTGTGTAGCGGGTAGCCTAGCTGCGTGACTTACCATGTAACTAATTCGTTGTTGGTTCTAAGACAGAGAAATTAAACTAACAATAAAAAAAAACAAAAACGTAATTGTGTATATTAATTACGTTAACGATTACTTAAAATCATATACATATTTCACCTTTTTTTATCAATCAAATATTTTGTTTTTTGTTGTAGAAAATATAATAAATAAACAACCTTTTACATTTTTTTTTTATAAAATGTTTATTATATGTCCAATTTTTCAAAAACTTATAGAAAAGTTATATAAATTAAATTAAAATTATATTTACAATTAACAGTGGACTTATTTCCTAAAATTTATATAAATTCAATTAAAATTATATTTACAAACAATACACTTATGTACTACAATTACAACTCTATATTTTTATAATAGTTTACGAAACAGTCAACTAAGCATAAGGGGAGTTTATTTGGACAGGCCGGGTCGGGGCTTTTCTCTGAGGGATGTTCATGATTATATCGTATTCTAACTTCTCCCAAAACTTGAAAAATGAACAAAGTATTTAAAAATGATGATAATTCTACAGATGGTCTCAAAAATAAATGTTTGGTCCAATTTACAAGAATCCTCATATACAACTTGCGTAGTTATTTATCAAAAATAGTTTTAAAAAATAGACCGAACGATATGTTGGAATTAAATATTTTTAATAAGAAAAAATGTCAACTTATGTTAACGATTTAGTAATTTAGTTGTCATATTTGTTTTTCTTCATGATTTGTGATGATGATTTGTGAAAAATATGTTTCACTTACCTGAAATTCAATAAAAAAGGCATACTTTCAGTTATCCGATTTTAAAACGGTAAACGGCGTATTGTACACTGTTTCTTCGAGAATCACGATAGTACAAAGCTGAGTCCTTTGGTTGTAACGGATAGTTTAGTGTCGACTTGTAAAGTGAAGGAAAACGAGCGCGCCGGCACGCTCTCCGTCATTGGTGAAGGGAAAGGAGAGCGTCCCGGTACGCGAACCTTCAGTAGGAATGCAAATAATAATACAAAATCAATCTAAATGAGAAATAAATCTTCGTTTGTTAGTCCTAAATGTTCATTTTTTGCTAGTTGTAGATCAGTTCTCGTTAAGATTTATATCTTTGGATATAAAGTTTTTGAGCTGTCTTTCGTTTACGTATTAAAATTGATAAAATTTAATGAAGAATGAAATTAAACACTATATTAGAGTATGAAGTAGAAAATTCCAAAGCACAGTGAATCGACTTAAATCTGGAAGCATTGGCTTTGGTACGAATATCGCCAATCAAAAGTTCCGTACTGAAAAGTTCCTCTAAATTAAATGACAGGTCTTATCTTCATTTCAGGTACAATCGACGGCCTTCTCTTCACTGTAGTCCCTCCGTATTTAGCAGAAATATCGGAACCTGACATTAGAGGTTTTTTGGGTGGGACTTTCATGTCAACTTTGGCGTTTGGACTTTTGTTAGAAAATATAATGTTATATTTCATGTCAATTTCGACGGCAGCGTACATATCATCTAGCTTTACAGTTTTAACATTATTTTTCTTACCTTATTTACCAGAAAGTCCTTATTACTTTCTATTGCATAGAGAAGAAGTGAAAGCAAAGAAAAGTTTGAGGAAATTTCGAAGGCGATACGATGTGAACGAAGAAATCGAACGGATGACAAATGGAATTGAGGAAGACGGAGAAGAAGGAAATATATTAGAGTTATTGCGTAACAAAACTTACAGAAAATGTTTTTTATTGTCACTACTTTTAACTTTAACTCAACATCTTAGTGGAATCATGCCGATACAGTCCTACGCGGAGACACTTTTTACAGAAACTAAAGAGTTTCTATCTCCTAGTACCGCAAATATAATTTATTACTTAATTTTTTTCCTATCAGCGATCGTTTCTTTAAATTTAGCTGACAGAACTGGGCGGAGACCTTTAGTATTATTCGCAGCTGGAATCGCAGCTCTGTGTCTCCTATCCAATGGGATATTCTTATATTTAAAAACAGCTAAAAAAGTGGATACCACCGGACTGGACTTTCTTCAATTGCTTTTCATTTCTATTTACACAACAGCTTATTGTAGTGGACTACATTTGATGCCTGTAATTATTTCAACCGAAATCTTCCCGTCAAATATGAAAGGACTAGCGTTATGTATGATTAACATCTGCTTTAGTTTCGCCTCCACTTCTTGCATTAAACTCTTTGGTTGGTCTACTTCATTCGGTATTTACGTCCCGTTCTTTTTATTTTCTTTCTGTGCCATGGTAGGATTTATTCTTATATATAAATTTTTACCAGAAACCAAATCGAAAACTATGGAACAAATACAAGTTGAACTGAGAGGTAGTGATAGAAAAATTAATAGATATAGAGGTTAGTTTTCATCAAATTATTTATCTGAGATTTTTAAATCATCTTCGATTAAATATATTAGTTTCTTGATACATTCTTTGTTTTGCTATTTTTGTAATTATGAGTGAAAGCACTATAGTTTTCCGTGAAAATAAATAGTTTTTATACAAATACATACTTTTTAAACTTAATATTAAGAGTTTTACATTTGACGATTAATATATATCATATATTTGAGATTAATTTCACCTAAATTTAATCAATTTCCTCTTAACTACGAACAAAATATAATGAAGCTTTTTCATGTTTCACTGTCAAAAACTGTCAGCTTTTGTTGTGAATACAGATGTTTGTGTATGTTATATTTAAATTTAGTTAACAGCTATCAAAACATTTTATATATGTTAAATGTACAAGATAAAAGCGCTTCTGAGATTGAAGAAACTGATTATCCACTTGTGCTGCTTTGACTAGATGCTTCGAAAAACGTCAATAACGAAGCGGGCTGATAATTTACATAATGATCATTAGAAGTATTCAGAACTAGCAAACTGTATATTTTATTAAAGTGTTTTAGTTTCAATCCTCAGATTTTAGGCTCACTCTATGTACACTTTACTAGTGGTCATGATTGACCTTATATATTCTTCCATATTGAGGTTGTAGTAACATGATAGATAACTTTTTGTGGGAGTTTGTACTTTTTATTTCCCACTAAATAATTAGAAAAAAGAACAAAAGTTTCAGAAGAATGTCATTGTTTAAAATTGTACATACAAGTATAAATGAATTATAAATGTAGACCAAAGAGTATGCTTCTTACAAGACTTCAAATGGCAACGATAATAATTTGTTTGATGACGAATTATGCTGGCAAATTTACCAAGCTGGCAGGTGTAATATCTCTCACATTATGTTACATTTCAGAAAGTTTATTTTTCTAAAATAACAATTATAAAATAAAAAAATGAACGTTTTCTTCTTCTTTCTATACCTAGTCATAATAATTAGGGTGAAGTGGGGTTAACGTTGGCAGAAAAGTGTTATACTTGATTAAACGCCCACAATATGAATAATATTCTACACCATGCTATTTTTTTATAATATACAATAATATTTTAAGGATTATGTATTTTCTTAGTCTACTTTAACATAACCTCTCACAGTTGAGCCATATGACTGATAATAATTTTAAATTGGCAACGTTGTCCTATATTCTACCTTATCTTGTAACCGTAACTTTATCTTTATTATCTATACGAGTAATAACAAGTTGAAGATATCTGTAACGTGAGTCTTTAGGAAGTCTACCAAACTAAAAATTTATTCGTTTTTTTCCACATGTATTTATGCTTAAAAAACTTAAATTAATTAATTATGAAGTAAGACAATACATAAAAGCAGCTGCATTAAACGTTAAAATTTAATCCAAATAGTATATTATATTATAAGGATTAAAACGGCATGCAAAATTGCGAATAATAATAATAATAAGGTAAAATGTGAAAAAAAAAGTATGTTTTCTATTACAAATAGTATTAAAACAGAACTGTAACTTCTAGTATAAAAAAACATTTGTGTGATAGACTTATATTTTATATGTCACATATATATATATATATATATATATATATATATATATATATATATATATATATATATAGTACATATATTTTATATGTACTAGTTTAAAATTTTTAAAAAAATGTCACCTTACTTCACGTAGTTTTTTCCAATCCTTATTTCCAATAAAATAAGGTAAAGTGATGTTAGTCCGATTCTGTCTATTTCATATATATCATTCTACAATGAAATCGTTGAACTTCAGATAAAAAAAACAATAGACTGATTATCTACTATCATTTAAATTTACTTAACTAATTATACGTATTTTAGTAGATTTCATGTTAGTGTTATATATACAGAAATATTATGGATGACTCTAATTTTATAAACTTTGGTGCTGGACCTACACAACTACCAAAGCAGGTGAGCTTGAATAATGATAAATTTGACTCTCAATTTTTGGTCCGAACTATATTGGGACTAAACCAAATAAAATTTGCGTCTTAAATTGCAACCGAAAGCTACAGTTTTTATATTCAGAAGATAAGTTTCTAGGGCTCCTCGGAAACTATAACCCTGATACTGACAAATCACAGTCTGCTGATTGCAGATCCTAACCCAGAACGAGATTCAGATCACTGTATCCGAACGCCGTAATCAATTTTCCTAGAAATTTCAAATTTAACATGGTATACAAGAACTTTAATTGTTATTTCTTTTTGTATGTTGATTCTTCCAATATATTTGTTTAGTTGTATAATATACTCTAGATGTTTAATAATTGTTGGTGTTGTTAATTCTTCCACGATATTTATTAAGTTGTATAACAGATTCTAGTTATTAAACAACAGTTATTAATCGGTCATTAACGATTCCCCACCTCACACAAATTTTACACTAAAGTTTTTGTCTGATAAGATATTTTTATACTGAAATGCCGAAAAGTATGAAAAGCGCAATGATGAGGCTCACAAAAAATAATAAGGCACTTGCCATTTAATGACAACGACCCGATTAACTAGATTAGTTTCCGAACAACAATGAATGTGATCACATAGATAAATCACATCCTTCGTGATCCGGGTTCGTCATGATCCACAGAAACAACATTCGGCTATTCGTATCAAGTCTACCTATTAACCTAACCTTAAAATGTTTAGTTAACCATTACCTTGATCCAAACTTTTTTTGATAAATTTTACCTAATATCTGTGTACAATAATGACCTACAAATCTAAATCTTATATCATGAAAGCTATTGATTTCAAACAGAATTTCAGAGACTTCAAGTTATGTGAGGTTACATCAATTAATATAATAATTTGTTCAAGTAACGATTCAGTGTGTACGAATACAAATCAAAATACAAAAGAACTACAATAATATGAAGCTTTCGTCAATAGAAGCACAAGTTTTGAAATATTCCTGCTTTAAAGTTGAAGACGATATTTATTGCTTCATATTAAATGTGCTTAGGTACTTGAAGAAATCCAAAGTGAAATGCTATCATATGAAAACATTGGAATAAGTATTATTGAACTGAGTCATAGAAGTACAGAATTTGGTGAACTGAATAAAAAGGCGCAAGAAACATTGAGGAATTTACTGTAAGTTGGATTTTCATTAAATGATAGTATCATGTATCAAAAAATACGTTGTAGAAATATTCCATCAAATTACAAAGTACTTTTTGTTCCTGGTGGTGGCCAAGGAGCGTTTTCAGCTATACCAATCAATTTAATTGGAAAAACAGGTAGTGCAGATTACTTAGTTACTGGAACATGGTCAAAAATTGCTGCCGAAGAAGCTAAAAAGTATGGGAATATAAACATTGCAGTAAAACTTGATACAAACGGTAGTATTCCAGATCCAAAAACATGGAAACTGGATCCAAATGCTTCCTATGTGTTTTACTGTGATAATGACACAATTGACGGTATTTATAAATGAAAACTCTTTATTAACAACATATTGAAATAATAATACTCATTAGGTGTTGAATTTCCATTTGTACCAGATACCAATAATGTTCCGTTGGTAGTGGACATGTGCTCAAATCTTTTAACAAAACAAATAGACGTATCAAAAGTGAGTTAAATTTATCTAAAAAACTTTATCTTTGAAGTTGAAAAAAAGTTTGGTGTAATATTTGCAGCATCTCAAAAAAATTTGGGCACTGCCGGAATAGCTGTTATCATAATCCGTGATGATCTCTTGGGATATGCAACAGGATATTGTCCCAGTACATTAAATTTTACATTACTGAACCAGTACAATTCCATATTGAACACACCACCGATATTTCCGTAAGTCTAGAAATTATTGTAAATTGAACAGAATTTTTGAAGTATCTGCATCCCAAGAATTACCAAAAAAAATTATTTTTCGAAATGTTTTAGAACAAGTAACAAAAATTGGGTTTTTTGTAATAAGAATTATAATGTTCTTTTTATTTCTTTATAAGGTTTTTGAACTTACCCAATTTATTTATACACTACACTATTTATTAAACTATGCACCACACTTAATACCAAACACTTTACTTTTTACTATCCCTGTGTGTTCACTATGACATCAAGTAATTTACTGACTACTACGGCTGTTGGAGTCTCATTTAAATAGTATTATATAAATAAATAAACTAGAAATTTCGCTTACTGGAAATCTCTAGTTTGCCGCAAACAAATTTTCTCCATAAAAACATGTATTTCACATAATGTTTTAGAATTTATGTTACAAGCAAGATTGTAGAATGGGTGAAACAAAACGGAGGACTAGTGACAATGGAATCCCAATGCAGGGAAAAATCAAATTTAATTTACCAAGTGATTGACAATTCGAACGATTTTTACTACACACCTGTTGATAAAAATGTACGAAGCAGAATAAACATCCCATTTCGAATAGGAGGTTCAGGTGGTGACGAAGAATTGGAGAAAATATTTCTAGAAGAAGCTAAAACAGAGAATATGATTGATCTAAAAGGACACAGATTAGTAGGAGGGATAAGAGTTAGTTTATATAATGCCATAACTATAGAAAACGTAAAAAAATTGGTTGCATTCATGATTTATTTTAAAGACAAATATGGAAACAAATGATAATCATTTGAAACAAGTTTCTGAATGAATATGTCCAATAAAATGGTTTTATTATTAATATTATTAAAGTATAAATAAGAGTATTCAATTATTAATATCATTTCTAAGCCCTCCTGTCAATTTTTATGAAAAGAAAGTGGCAACTAAACAATGTTTACAATATATTGTTTAGTATTTCAAGTAAATAAGAACATCCTGAATTTTTAATTGATCAGTATAATTATTTTATATAAATTTATAATCATTAACCAGCTTTTAGCAGCTATCTTTTGAAAAAATTCATGAATTGGGTGCATAAATATAAAAAATTTAATAGAAAAATAATTAATAGGCAGTTTTATGTATTGGAAAAACAATATAGAATATGAGGCGCCTAGATTCAAAATCCGCCAACTCCATCTCAAGAAATTTTCGGAAAAGTGGAAAAATCCTTAGTAAAAATCTTGATTTTAATTATTACAAAAATTGCAAAGTATTATTATTATTATTAGATCACACACAATGTATATAAATTTCCTCATCAACAATAATGTTTTTATCTTGTTCATTGCTTAGACCTTCGGATTCTTGGTTTTCCAAATCTCAATAAAATGTCAGCATCTCGTGATTTCTCCGCCCTTGTCCAAAATGCTTTGTTATCAGCTTCTCAACATTCTTTATTTTTGCAGCCTTACGGCTAACCCCCTTGTTGATGGCTTTCCATTTATGTGAGACATATTAAACTTTGGTTTTGTGACAGATTTTGCTTGACAAGTTTCAGCTCTATAAAAGACTTCACCCTGGACCAGAAAGCCGATACTTAAACTTGACGTTTGACGTCTATTGACCCTATTTATATACTTGACGTTAACCTAAAATATTTGTTATTCTCTTTGACGTGTATACTGCATTTTGTTTTTGTGATATTTTTGTTTGTAATCTGGTATTTATGGAAGATATGGAAAATAATAAGGAGTTTTTTATATCGAGATCATTAGGCATAATTGACAAATGGTCTTACCCGTTTCAATGTCTTTAATTATATAATAGCAAGCGAAAAGTAAAATTTATGAATTAATTTGCATTGTTGCATAAAGTTTATCAAACACGAGCAGGTTGCAAACGAATAAACAAAAAACATATTAGTGCTGATGTAGCAGTATTAACTATCTTCAAATGTCGTCATCCATCTTAATATAGGTGATCTGTAGCTTTGAGACCTCAAGTGGACAAAACACCACAATTTTCTTTACATTACAGGATAGATAAACTAATAAATCACTTATAATATCACAGACTATATGGTTTATTCTCATTTTATATTCACAAAAATATATTTTATAAATTTGTAAATAATTTGTTGTACTTCTACTAATTGAAGTAACAATAAACTAGTACCCTCATTCTTCTAGTCAAGCAGTACTGATTTTGAAACTTCTTGAACCTCTTTGATTACATATTGTTACCTGTTATGTTTGAGAGGATCTGAAAATAAAACTTTAATTTAGATTGAGCCTGTAAGGACTTGATTATACCAATAATGAAGGGAGGAAATCTCAACATATGTAGTAATTACAGAGGTATTAGTTTGCTTAATACAGTATATAAAATAATAACAACATTAATGAATGATAGACTGAAAAAGGTAGTGGAACCAGAAATAGGGAAATATCAAAAAGGTTTTATACAAGGAAAATCAATACATACTATAAAACAAGTTATCGAAAAAAAAACTATGAGCACAACATTCATTTGCCAATGCTCTTCATCGACTTCAAACAAGCATTCGACAGTCTGAAAAGGAGGACTATTATAAAAGACATGGAAAAACTACAAGTATCCCAAAAGTTGATACGATTGGTGAAAATAACTATGCTAAATTCTAGGGCAAGGGTAACATGGACCCTCTACCCTCTGAGGAATTTGAAATAAATGCGGGGGTATGGCAGGTATTGTTTAACATTGTAGTTGAAGGCATAATATCAATGGAAGTATTAATAAATCAATACAAGTAATAGCATATGCTGATGGTTTAACTCTATTAGCAAGAGACCGAAAGAGTCTAGAGAATACATTAGAGAAAATTGTAAGAGACAGGAAAAAGAGTATTGAATATAAATCAGAAAAAGACAAAATATATGGAAATTGAGATATAGGGCATGTAATAAGTACAAAATTATAATACATAGCAATAGAATTAGCAGAGTAACCAAGTCTACAGTACTGCGATAAAACAATAAGACTAACAAATATGGACAAACAACTAAGGATATATGAGAGGAGAATAATTAGGAAAAATCATGGACCAGTTAAAACTGGAAATAATGAGTATAGAGGAGCTATGAAATCAATAATATATTAGAAAATGAGGATATAGTAAATACACAGCAAAAAGAATACAATCTTACAGACACATTAAAAGAATGGAAAAACTGACAGGGTACAAGGAAAATAACAGAATAGAGATCGAACGAGAAAAGATTGCCTGGTAGACCAAAAACTAAATGGGAAGATCAGATTGTGCAAGATATGCAAAATCAGGGAGTACGTGACTAGAACAAACAGATGCAAGACAGAAAGAAATTGAGAACAATGGTAGATGCTTCAATGTGTTAAGCTGTAATTGAATAGGGATAAAATACAGAGTCAAAAGAGCTCAATTTCAGCGGCTACAATTCTCAATAGAATGTATAGCCTTGTGTATATATAAGGACTAAAATCCATAGGAGAATTTTTTCATAAATTGAAAATATTTATTGAATGCATTGAATTGTTTTGATTATATTTTTTAAAATAATGAAAGTGGTCAGTAAGATTATGAATTAAGTTTTAAAAATTAAATCAAAATGATAACAATGTTGTCTAATAGAAAACATAATTTGGAAAATTAGTGAGATTTACTGATAAAATGATTTCTATTTCTTGGCAAATATTCAGATACAATTATTGTACAATGTACCCTAGGTATTTTAGGGTACTGTTTGGGGGGATAGTTTGTACGTTAATGTGTAGCTGCGATTGCAATGAGCTGCTTTTCCTAGCTATACGTCTGAGTAACAAGTACTCTGTTTTTGAGGCATTTATAGTTAATTGTTTTGAAAATATGGTAAAATTTTGTTGTTTTAATATGTTTGGGTGACTTTAAGTGCGTGATAGGGATGTTTCACCGATGCTACAAAACAAGTATCGTCAGCTTACACGGCTGTTAAGATTTGTTGGGAAATGGGTTGGTCATATGTAAAAAGAGAATACAACAAAGGTGATAAAACTGACCCTTGCGGTACCGCCATGTTTTCGTAACATTTTCATTTGTTCAATCAGGAATGCAAAATTCTGAACAAATTCTGTTTCCAAATCATTAGTGTAATTTTTTTCCAGAAAACTAACTTTCCATTAGAACAACTCACTCCATTTGATGAAAAATTAAAATTTTTCACTAAATCCATTATAGGCCAAATAACCAACTCGGATTTGAGTCAATTTCTGACGACAAAGTAAAATTCTGAAGTAATCATTCGCTGCCATTCCAATATCTCCATCCGGTGTTTCATAAAACCTTCTTTTTGGTTCTGTCTTTCCATATCTCTAGCATTTTCTTTGTATACGCTTAATTCCATAGTCTTTTCTTCGAAATACTTGAATTTCTCTTGTACAGTTATGGAAAACTATTTAAGATCCGCAACGGTGACCAAAACTCGTTTTCATATAAACAATTTTTGTTTTAAATTTTAAAAATTTAGCCCTAGGCTACATCGTAGTCAGTCGCCAGTCTGTTGATGAATCTACCACTGAATTATCGTATATCTTCACGTTGCAATAAAAAGAAATCTAGTGGACTTGAGTCAGGACTTTGTGGAGGCTAGATTGTATCAGAAAACCAGATATATGTGAGAAACTATATTCCTCACTTTAATTTGCAATACATTATCCCAACCATAAGGGTTTTTTGGATACTCTATCCGGATTCAGGTAGATCACCTACCAGCTGATTGTAATTATTAACTCAAAACGAGATTTAGATTACAGTTTTCGATCGTCCTGTTCAATTTTCGGTGAAAATTTCATATTCAAAACACGACAAAACTTTTAATTGTTATTAGATATATTCTATGTATTTAATAATTGCCATCGAGCAGCTATCGACGATTTATCCCCTTACACGGATTTTGTACAAATACTAATAAACCTTTTTTCATGCTGAAATGCCAAAAATTGTAATATCCATCAACCTCGTAACCTATGAATGACGCTGCTCATGAGAAGTAATAAACTCGTACTGCACGATACGTCCAACTTTTACGCCAACATTCACATACCAACGTAGGGTGAACATTGGACATTTGCTGGAACCTTATCTAAACTTATCTAAAGAAATGAAAACATAAAAAATTAGTCAGAACAGCAAACAACAGATAAAAATTCTTCAAAAATAATCTGGTTGATACTGGCAACTTAGATTAGATTTTTCATACAAAACACGTAGCATAACTAGAAGTGTGTTTAGTTGTACCACAAGTGTTGGTTCCAACTTCTTTCCAATGTTTGGTACTCCTTTGACTCGAGCCAAAAAAAAACCGACTTTCCATGTCCAACGTTGGAAGCAAAATATTCGCCGACTGACATGCGCACTATGACCGCACGTTGAGTCCAATCATACCAGCGTCCGACATAATTGTTCTAAAAACCATAGACAAATGAAACAACCCATCACGATCACATTTACCCACTGGTCTACCACACTACGATTCGAATAACTAGATTATAGTTTCCAAAAAGTCTATAGCTATCTCACCAATGTCAGTTCTCAATAGATAAATATTAACCCTTATAATACACACTCCGCAAAAAAGTATCGCGTAGCCCATAAAAATGGCAACATTAGTTACAAAATCAGAGATAGTGAAATTTTTTTATTATTATACTATTAGAATCTAAAAAAAATACGAAAAACGAGACAAAAAAAAAATATCAATTAGTAGCTCACATTACTCCTCAACTGACCAGCTTACACCTGCAATTGGTTAAGATTCGCACGAGAATATGCGAACTGGAATTTTCAATATTGGGGTAATGTAATTTTTACGGACGAGTCCGGATTTTGTTTATGTACTTCAAATCGGATACAATCGGTTTATAAAAGAGAGTGCTGTACGTCTACTTCCCGTGCACCTAACGTTCCATAAATTCCATCATACTGTGCGTCTCACGTTCGAAACATTAGCAATACTGGGGTGGAAGATACTAGAGCATCCCTCCACAGTCCGGACTTATTTCTACCATATGTTTGGACTACTGAAAGAATCCTTCGCAGGTCAAAAATTCAACACCGAGTTGCCAGAGAAATTTTTCAATACCGGTCTCAAAAAGCTTCCGGAGAAGTTGTAGAAATGTGTAACTAATGATGGGAATTAACTAACTTTGAATATTTTTGATAATAAATAATTGTGTCACTGCGTTTATCTCTGACCTCCTAGCAATTACAACTTTAATCTCGCAAGAAGTCCGTAGATGACCGTAACCCCATTAAAGACTTGTGCAATGAAATAAATAATCTTCCTCTAAAACTGACAAAATATAGAATCATACACGTCAGTCACGACAGTAATTAGAGCAAAGGGAGGCAATTGAATAGAGTAGGTAATGATTTTTTATAAATTCATAAATAAAATTTTTTTATTTATTATTTTTTTTTTCATTAATATGCTTCAAACATTTGATAAATTTCAATATCAATACATACAAACTACTGCAAAATATATTTTTTCGTCAATTGGTGTCACTTATCACCAACTATTTTTTGGCGCAAGGTATATACATACAAGCTAGGTTAAGTTATAGCGAACGATTAGTACACAGCACCTCGCCTATGCGGACAATTTTGACATCATTGCACGAACTTTTTACTTCTTATACACAAAATGTCTATAATTATAACCATAATTCCCTCAGAGACCAGCTATATGAGGACCTGGTGGAGTTTGACGTTCCAAAGAAGCTGGTGTATATGGTCAGAATGACAACGATGAACGCCTCTGGCAGCGTGTAGGTATCTGGGTCTCTAGTTTTTACTGTGAACACAAGCTTACGTCAGGGAGTCCCATTAGTGTCAACAGTGTTCAATTTCTCACTGGAAGGTGCCGAAAGGAGCATCCGAACGAATCCCGGAGGAACTATTTGCAATAAGCTCACACAGCATCTCGCATATGCGAATAATGTTGACATTATAGCACGACCACTCCGACTCTTTCAGGAGTGGTTGAGGAGTTGAAGCAAGAGGATTTGAAATCAATGAACAGAAAGCCATGAGAACCTCAAGGAGAACACCGACCTCATAAACCATGTTCCAAGTGAGAGAACATCACTTTCTTGTATGCCACAAGAGGGCGGATTTTGAACTACTAGGAACATAAGATCCTACATAAGAATTTTGCCCCTGTTTGCGAAAACGGTGAGTGGAGGATCCGGAGGAATGTTGAACTGAGACAGATGTATAACGAACCAGATTTGGCGGCGTTCATCTGAGGTGGCTGGGACAAGCGGAAAGTATACCTTCTGATCGATACCCGCGCAGAGTCATGTATGGAGTTGACAACTAAGAGAAACACCTCGCTTTCGCAGGAAGATCTTCGACGTTGGAAGCGCCATGCTCAGGACAGAAAGGATTAGCAGTCGATTGTTGAGAGGGTCCTGTGTCTCAAACAACCGTAGCGCCAGTTAAAGAAAGAAAGAATTATTAGTATGTTTATTTATAATATTACACATAATCTGAAAATATGGATTACCAAAACTACTTTTGATGGAAAGGAAAAGAAAATAGATAGAAACAATTGATTATTTAATAATCATAAATATATACATACACTGGTATAAATTTTGTTATTAAACAATTATTTACAGTCTTAAACATCAACTAAATTAGCTTTCAACTACTGAAAAAAATAATACAAAGGTTGTAAATATTTAAAACGATTACCGTGATTATTTGTATGGACCCCACTAACATCAGAACTACTAATATCTTTATTATTACCTGAGCGTTTGTCCTTGACAGTATCCTGTGTCAATGTGCTATTGGAATTCCTTAATAATGAGCAATAATCAAGTTTATCTTTTTGCCTTTGTGCTTCAGCTGCCCTTTCTGCTTCTATAATTTCCTTGCAAGCTTTGCTGGTACCTTCACGCAAACAAAATTCTTTGTAATGTTTGGTGGCTTCCCTCAATTTATCAAGAAAATCTGGCATGGCACGCATGGCAACCCATGTCGTTACCGATGATGGTATACTGACACCAGGGTTGTCGTAATAAGTAAGGGTAAATTCAATTCCAGGTTTCTTCATATCTCCATCGTGAGGTCTTATTACCATGCACGACCAATAATCGTCTATCCGATATTTATCTGGGTATTTGGGAAATTTCGGATATTCAGTACTTTTATTGAGGATGAATATGTATTTTGATTCTTCATCAATTAAATAACGTCTATTGAAGACATAATCTCTATTTACAAACAATCTCTGAAAATAAATTGATTGATTAAGTAAGTACACCAATAGATAACACTAATAAGAATACAAATATGGATAATAATTCATTTTTTGTTTAAATTAATTGAAACGAATTTAGAGATTGATTACTAAAAATTATTAGATGATATAACTTCTTATCCACTAGATGACCCATCATTATTCCTGTTTCAATAATTAGAAAATTGTGTCAACATTTTCAATTTCTCTAAAAGGTAATGTAATTTTACAAACATAGGTAATTCCTTTCCCAAGACTAAAAATTTCTGGATGAGGAGTTTTTTTCAATAATCAAGCCAAAAGTTCTTGAAGATTCATCAATTGAAACAAATTCTTTTCCTACAGACTTGAGATCCCTGACTTGATGAGTTTCTCTTGAACGATGCACAGATACATAAACTTAGTTTTATTGCGTTTTTCAATTTCCACAGATTCACAAAAAAAAATCACTTTCCTACACAAGTTTCAAAGTTACTAAAATAAATCTTTTTTTTTCTCACTGCCCGTTTCCTTTTTATTTTTTATCTATGTATTTTTATTTATTTAGTTTTATCACTTATTTTTATTCTATTTCTTTAATCTGTATAAACTTCTCATAAATGTGCTATCAAATATTTGCAGCTTACTTTTTGTAATTTTTATTTCAAAACTACCTTATTGCTTTATTTATATAAAATTCAACTGAGGTATATTATATGAACCAAAAATATTTGTCATTTTTTTAATTTATTATATCACAAGTCTTGTGTTATATTATTTAATACAATAATTAATTAAGTGATTAATAAGTTTCTGTAATTGATCTATTAATTACCATGAACTGTCTTATGTGCTAATTAACAAAAAAAAGGGAGATGAGGTAAATAAATGCCTTAAAATATTGAGTTAGTTCACAAACTACTAAAATTTATCAAAATTCTTAAATTTAAATCAACCCGTGGGATTGAAAATTTGAGGATTAAATTTTAAAAAGTCTATCAACTTAAATTTTACCAACAATAATACCAAATAAGCACAAATACTTACAGGCCACAACAATTCCCAGTATATAATGTCACTATTAGAACTTTCATCAGTTTCTCCATGTTCAAGAACAACAGCACTAGTATCCCAACTCCTCCTGTAGTCAATATCAATCTGTACATTTAGAAAGTCTTCTGCTGAAACATCATTATAAGTTCCGAACATTTTATACTCATATTGCCCAGATCCTGATGGATGAAGTCTTCTCCAAATAACTAGATCTGGCTTAACAATAAATAGAGCCCAATCTTCATAAGTTTTTGGCGTTTTCATGGTACCACAAGCGCATATTTTCATATCATCTACATCTTTTTGAGAAGGATCACATGCTAAACATATTGTATTTTCCTTTAATACATTTATATAATCAAATTCCTGTTCATTCTTTTTTATTTCCTCGTCTGTTATTCTATATTTTTCCCAATTATAAGCAGATATTCCTTAAAAATATTTTTTATGTGTCTAAATTGTCTTGAATTTAGGTCTATTCTGTTAGTATTTTTCATAAAATTTGAAAGACAGATCAAAATTTGACGTTTCCACTAATTTCAGTCTTTATCAAAATATTGACAATGCTAATTTGTATATTTATATTAATCAATAGATCACCTACATCATGAATATCAAAATAACAAGAAAAATTAATTTTTCAATAGTTTTTACATCTCCAAAATATGTAGCAGCCATTAATTGAATTATTTGTGGTTGTATTAGAATATACAAAATACAGCTAAAAATTTAACTTAAATTATTCAAGTCTTTTTTATCATTTATAGCTTTTTCGTTCTTATGAATGTGAACCATTTCTAAAAATTCTCTTTTTTATTAATAATATTCCGTTCCCAGAATTTTATAATTGAATTTATAAATCAAGAATTTTTATCTGTCTTTTGAAAATTATAAAAAAAAACTAATTTTAAAACAGAAGAGACCTAAAATCAAGATGATTTAGAAACAAACATTTATAAAATTCTAAGAAATTAAAAAAAATATGTTATAATACATATTAATCAAGTGGATACTGCTATATCAATTCCAAAATATTGCTTTAAATATATGGATGGTTAAGTGATCTTCTCTATTTACCTACTGATCCAAATGCAAAGTCTCTAGTTCTTCTTGTCAAGTTCTGCCTCATTCTTTTCATAAACTCTTTAAATGCCTTTTCTTCCCACCATTTCGAATACAAGGTAAACATCTGCTGGCATCTTCGTAATCTTTGAGCAGCAACACATTCGCAATGATGTAGCCACACCTTAATAACATTGTTTCTACCTGATCTATTACTTGGACTTTCTTCTAAAAATAACTTATAAACCTGACCCTTTCTTACAATTTCACGGATTCTATTATTTATATCTTCAATACTCTTAATGCCACTTAATTTTTCACGAAAGTTAAAACCATATTTTGTAAAAAATTGTCTCTGCAACAGATTTCTGCATATATTTTTTAGGTTAGAATTTAGCGGTAATATGGATAGTGAAAATCCTCTTCTCGGATACATTAGTTTTTAAACTTACTTAATGTTTTGATGAAGCTGATAAAAATAACAATCACGGGTTTTTGTAAAATGAAGATTGGAGATGAACGTTTAAATTTATGATAGTACTGAAATTTTGACAGACATGCTTTCTTTAATTCAGATGCATAAGGTGTTTAGACTGTTTAGTAGTATTAACTGTGTAATCAAGAGGCAGTATTGGCAATGGTAATTAAATTGATTTGTTTTCACTGGCACTGCTTTTTAAACTAAATATTCTACAAAGCGTTGATAAACAAATTGGTATGCTTCTATTATTTTAACAATGTTATGCAACATTTATTGAATAGTATGTTTGTTTTTATTTCGACTTTTCGAATTTTTCGTTGTAATGATAATATATCAAAAATTTAAAGAATTAAAAATAGAAAAAATATTCTACATTTTTTTAAAAATAGAAATTCCATTCCTAATTTGTTGTCATTTTCACAATTGTTATTGTCCTCTCAATTTTTACTGATGTTAGAAAGAAACAAACTACCATTACACCGGTAGTTTGCACCGGGAATTTACGAAATGAACATAGCATTTAAATGTCCTTATACAGAATCGGATTGGCTTAACGTGCTCTTTATTATTTAGATTTTTATTGAGGGAATACTGGATATTATAGTAACTATCATAGTATGAGCTTATAAAGCATGTCGTGCAAACGGACCATACTTACAAAAGTCACGATTAAAATATTTTTGAATTTGAGAATAATATTGTTATGGATAACCATTAAATAATATATTAGCTAGTTCAAGTTTTCTCCTTTTCATTTGAAAAAATATATAAATTGAAATTATTGTTATATTTGCATTTTGAATTTAAATATGAAACTTAGCTTTCACTGTAAGTACCTATATTTATCATAATATGTCAACCTTGAGAAATGAGTGTAAATGAGCTCAAGAATGACCCCGAAAACGTTCTGGTACCCGAAGGTATCTCAAGCACAGAACCAAATTCGGGGCCTACATGAATACAGCATAATTTGAAGCCCAATGTCATAGAAAGCATTGGTAGATCGATGTTGTTTAAATCCAATTGAAACAACAAGTCAATTGACCATAATATCATATTCAACGGTGCAATATACAGTACATAACTTCAACTCCCACTGAAAGAAACGAAAAATTCGTAAAGATTCGATGAGACTAAAGATAAAAAAAAACCATATATGATTCATACAAACAAAATGTTGTCAAATTAAAATGTGTAAACCTAGTGTTTTCTTCTTATAGTTAGCTTCATTTGGCTTCATTTGGTTCTACATTCTTTTAAGTGCCAAGCCGCAAATTAAATGATGATTAGTTGCGGTAATCCCTTTTTAAAGGTTTACAGAGACCATAGGACTAAGACTATATCCTCTATTGAATCAATAAAAAAGGTGTGAGCAAATTAATAATCGTTTTGTCAAAGAATTTTTCATGTTACTTTCTAAAGAAAGTAATATTTATGAGAACATAATGAGAGAATTTTATATATATAGATGCTTCACGCAGGCCTTTTAGACCCATAGCATGGTCCCTTTCACTCTTTCCTATTTTTTACTTTCGTTTTCCAATCCTTAATTCCTCTCTCTCTCTCTCTCTCTCTCTTAGGTCTTCCATCATACGTACCATCTTTTCCTCGGTCTTCTTTTTTTCTTGTTCCTCCTTGTTCTATGTCCATAATTTTTTGTGTTTCTCTGGCATTCTCTGTATGTGACCCAGCCACTCTATTCTTTTGGAACTTATTATTCTGCTTAGTTCTGCTTCTCCAAATAGATTCCTTATTTCATTATTTGTTCTCCTCAGTCATAAATCTCCCTCTTTTTTACCGCCTGGTATTCTAAATATTTTTCTTTCCTATATATCATTTCGCCACCGTAGCTCACTCTTGGTCTTATTATTGTTTTGTTTAGATTTTTTGGGATCTTATTAACGCGTTCAGTGCTTCCAACTGTCTACTTCCCCTCGTCATCCTCGATTCTAGGTTTTCTCCCTCGTTAGCGTGGTTCTTAATAACCACTACAAGATATACATAACTTTGAACTTGTTCCAAGCTCATTGCCTTTTCTTCGTTCAGTTGTAACGACAAATTTCTCATTGCTCTTCTCCTTTGTGGTGTTGTCATTATCATGAGCTTCGATTTATCTTTGTTGACTCGAACATTCACTGTCTCTGCAATTTCTATGAAGGCTCTGCTCATTTTCGTAAGACTTTTAAGCTTTTTTGGAATACTAAGCTCGTTCATAATGCTGAACTAATGGATTCTGTTTACAGTATCGTAACTTTGTTGTAAATCTATGAAAACTAATAGTAGTAATAAGAAGTAAATTGGCTTAACGTCTTCATACCCCATTCTTTGAGTTTGAGTGAAAATGTGGTCTGTAACTGATTTTCCAGATCTCAACTCGCATTGGTAGTCTCCGAGCAAGTTTTCTCCATATACTCCTAAACTTTTATCCATAGCCTTAGTCAAAGGTTTGTGGATTGTATCTAGTAGCCCTATACCTCTGTATTCATTTATTTTTCCTTTTTTGTGTATTGATTCTATTATTGTCATTTTCCACGTTTCTGGTATTACCTTTTGTTCCCATATACTGCTTATTAAATAATATATTCTCGTGTTTGGTGCAGTTCCACCATACTTGGTTAATTCTGAATCTATTTCGTCCTCTCCCGGGGAATTGCCGTTTTTTAGCTCCTGAATTATTTTTAGTATTTCCTCCTTTGTTGGTGGCAATATATTTTTGATATTATTCCAATTTTGAGTTGTATGCTCCTCCCATCTATTATTATTTGCCCCCTCATATTTTTTATATAAATAGTGATTTGATCACCGTATTTTATTGTATTTTATTTCTTTATAGAAATTCCTCATTTCTTTGTTTAGAAAACTTTCTTCAATGCGTCTAATTCTGCTCTCCATTTCTTTGCCCTACACGTCTTCTTCGTTATTCTTCTTTGATCTTCATTGACAATTGTCTTAGTATTTGTTTTATTCCAAGAGAGAAAGATATTGCTGGAGATATCGATGTAGTACATCCAAACCACTAAATTTTCTGTAAACATCTCAGTTCTAGGGAATGTCTTTTTTAATTTATTTTTTATGTGTAATCATATTGATGAATTGAAAGTGTTTATTCGCTTTTTATACCGTCGTACAAAGTATTCTTCTTTCCACAGTTTTGTCAAATATTTAATCTAAATTTTTTAAATAAACAAAAACGCACAGATTTTCTTTCAGTAAAATTAAATGTATTATAAATTTGGATACTTTAGTCTATATTTTCTGGAAGTATCCCAGAGTATTTTCAATTTTGATAAAATCTTAATTCTTTATTGAATATCAAAAATAATTTTGCGATACACCGCTGGTTTAATTATGAAATTTTTGTAGATATCAATGAAAAAAGATTAAATAAGATTAATAGGAAAATATCTTTTAGAACAAAATCTCAAAATTCAAAAACTTTTAAACACGTTTAATTCCGGCTAGGTTCACAAAATGTCGAATTCGCTGAGTGTTTTAATTATTGGGGCCGGGGTTGCGGGTATTTCTGCAGCCTGTAAACTATTGGAACATGGTATAACTAATGTAACAATATTAGGTGTGTACAATTTTTTCTCTATTATTATATAGTTTCAATTTAAAATAATTATTTCAATATTGATAATTATATATAAAAATCGCCAAATATATTTTAGAAGCAAAAGATCGTATCGGAGGAAGAGTTCACTCTGTGGAATTCGACGGTAGTTACGTAGATCTTGGAGGTCAATGGGTACACGGGGAAGACGGAAATATCGTCTATGATTTAGTCAAAGATTTTGATTTATTAGGTACATCTTTGAATACGTACGAAGACAACACGTATTATTTATCAGATGGTTCTGTAGTTGACAAGAATTTAAGTGATAAAATATTCGAAATTGGATATAACGTTCTATATGATGAAGAAGACGCTACTAAATATCCAGGACCATATGGAGATTATTTCATAAAACGGTGATTTATTATATAAAAGTTGATAGAAAGCTTTTTGATGTTATTCGTTAATCGTAGATATAATGAAAAAATAGTTGAAGAATTCAAATCTGATAAAGAAATTTTGAAACTAGCGAAATATTTTGAACATTGGTTTCATAAATTTTACACTTGCTTAGATCCGGCTAAAACTTGGTTTGATATATCGACTCATGGAGCGTTGTCTGTATTTAAGCAGTGTGACGGAAATCAACAGCTTAATTGGAAAAAGAGAGGATTCAAAACTATTTTAGACGTTCTCATGGTAAGTTAGACCAATTTTTATCTTAACAATTGGTCATATATAGGTTTCATTGATAATTGAAAATGATTTAATTTAATTTCGTACCTAATGATTCTATTATAACGAGGCTGTAGGGTTTGGTAATTTTTTTTCTTAATTTTAATTGTTTTTAACTTAACGATACATTTCTGATTAAAAAAATAACTGAAGTTGAAAATGAAGTAAAAAAAAATAAGCAAACACAAATTTAATTAAAATATGATTAATTTGCAAATCTAATTTTTATATAATATTCAAAAATTTTATGCGTGACATTTCGAAACACGGTTCCACAAATACACATTTCTCACAATGATATTCCGAATGAATGTTAATCAGGATATTCCACTATCCGACGTCTTTTCGAAAAGTCCTCATCATATTTCGTATGTGGGAGGTCTTCTCTTTTATGAGGTTATCTCCATTGGAGTTTCAATATTATCTTCGCGGTTGTTTTGTCCTCGTAAAGTGTTTGTATATCCTGCCTCAAGCAGAAACATTAAACTTCTTTGCTTAGAGAATGTTTAAATTAAAAGCTCCTTCGTCTTCTCTATATATTTCCTCGATGTACAACTCGTTACTTCATTTTATAAAGTACGAAGTTACGTTATTGGGCGTGACTTCAGTCCTTGGATTTTAGGGTTTTTTATATTTTTTATTTTGTGTCTGTGTATATGAAAATATATATAAATTCAAAATTACTTACATCAATTAGAGAAAGTGAAATGCTTTATTGTCAAAAAATTGTTACAATTTGTAGACAAAAGCTTGTAAAAACGAAAACATATTATTGAGAATTGTGATATCACAAATTTTGTATGAAATATTATCATATTATTCAAAGAAACAACATTAAAAATGACACACAAATAGTTCGGCGGGTTAGAGGAAAAGTTAATAACACACGCAAAAATAAACATTAACAATGTGAGTTTTATAAAAAAAGAACTATGAAATATAAACATAACAAAGAAAATAATAGTTTATCCACACAAGTTTTGGATTTAAGCGATCTATCGTCTTAACTTAACGATAACTAAGTAGAAAAATACACAAAATACTCTGAAACTAATAAATTGTAGAAATATATTTTCCTACAATATTGAGTAGAATTTTTTCAATATTTCTTTAAAGTCATATCTGTCTATTTAATTATTTATTTATACACTAATATCAAATACACTAAACGAATCACTATCCACTCGATTATCCAGTAACACTTAACTATTTATTAAACTATGCACTAAACACTTATACAATTCATTTTAATTCACCTTTTGGTTCACTTTTAACTATTCCTATTTGTTCACTATTTTATAAATTAATTACTTACTCTTACAAGATTCAACAGATAAAATGTATTAATTAGTAAATAAACATCTTGTATAACTGAAGTATCAAATTCTTCATTAAAGATAATATTTATAATCATTGATTCTTTTAGAAAAAGTTTCCAGATGAATCGAAATGTCTTCCTGTGGAAGAAAAAATCTTCCTAAAGAAAGAAGTAAATAAAATAATTTGGGACGACACTACCGAAGCAAGCCCAACTGTCCGTTGTTTTGATGGTACTTCTTATAAAGCTGATCATATATTAATAACAACTTCGGTTGGAGTATTGAAAAAACTTCATAAAAGTTTATTCGAACCTCGACTTCCAGCTTATAAAGTCAACTCCATAGAACATATTTCCTTGGGAGTGGTGAACAAAATTTTATTGAAATTCCCAACTAAATGGTGAGTTGTATAGGTGATATGTCACCGATATAATAAATTTTATGTCTTCAGGTGGCCTGATGATACTTTAGGGTTCAGTTTACTCTGGAATGAAACAGACAGTTTAAATTTAGTGAATGAGGTACCTGCTATCGGACCAATTGATGAAAATAGATGCTGGCTGGAAGATGTCTTCGGATTTTATGTAATTGACAGTCATCCTAGAGTTCTATTGGGATGGGTCGTTGGCAAAATGGCATCAGAAGTTGAATATATGAGCGATGAGGATATCATTGCTTCTTGTATGTTCGTATTAAGAAAGTTTCTAGGGAAATTGTATGACATTCCAGACGCAGATGGCGTTCTAAGGTATACCATTTGCACATTCTTCATTTGAACTTTTTACGCTTTCTTTTCCTTAATCCTTTTTTAGTTTTTCAAAAGTATGCGATTTTTATGGTTAATTTTCTATTATAGATCCAAATGGGGCACCGATCCACATTTTTGTGGTTCATACGTCTATGTTAGTATGGACCAAGAAAAGCATAATGCATCTGCCAAGGATTTAAGTGAACCGTTAGTTTCAAAAAAATGGAATACTCCCACATTACTATTTGCTGGAGAAGCCACTAGCGCTCAGCATTATTCAACGGTTAATGGGGCTATTGAAACAGGTTTCAGGGAAGCAGAAAGAATTATTAATCTATATAAAAATTAAATATATGTTTAAAATACCGATTTAATTAATTTAATGTGGATTTGGGTCAAGAAGTGAACAATTTTATTAAGTTAAAATGTTTTTTTTACATTTGTATTATTATTATTGATATCAATAAAAAAATAAAAATACTAGTTGTTTTCATTAATCAATAAAATATCTATTCCCTGGATAGATGCTAATATATCATTTATCACAATTAAATTGATGAAATATCAATCGAAAGAAAAAACGATATTGGTTGAAGATGGCTCTGTGCTTTTCGCTTTTAATTCTTAAGATGATCGCTTTTGACATGTAATGTGTGTTGCCTAATACATATATCGCTTATTATATTGTTTGGGGTTATTGACAAATTAATAATTTAAGTAATGTTTTAAATTAGAAGTATATCTAAATTTAACTAGAAGTGTATCCGTCGTTGTCTAGCTTTAATGAGTTCAACGAAACATTGATCATTTATTTCATTTATTATAATTAAATTGATGAAATGTCTATCGAAAAAATAAAGATATTGGTCGAAGACGGCTCTGTGCTTTTCGCTTTCAATTCTTAAGATGATCGCATTCGACATCTGATGTAATGTGTGTTGCCTAACGCATATATCGCTTATTGTATTGTTTGGTATTATTGACAATTTAATAATTTATTTAAGTAGCAGTTATAATTTTAAAGTCTTATAGAATGGCTAAGTAGTGAATATAAGTGAATGTTTCAAATTAGAATTGTATAAGTGCATCTAAATTTAACTAGAAGTATATCTGTCGGTGTCTTGCTTTGATAAGTTCAACGAAACATTGATTTTGTTGTGAATGCATTAAAGTTCACTGCTCTTATTATCCATTTGGTAAATCACAGCTTAACGCACTGTATTACAAGAAAATAAATAGTAAGCATGATAAACAGTTCAATTATATGAGGTAAGTTTATTGAAATGATTGTTTAATTTTATTTAACTCTACTAAATCCCTGTAAAATAGAGTTTATTTATGCTGCAACTAAACGTTATGATTAAATTTTTACTTTATTAATTCATAAAATAATTCAAATATTTAAATAATTATTGGTAAAAACAAATTTATAATTTTTTTTATTTTAATTTTTGTATTAGTTTTTCATTTTCGTCATCCAATTTTACTTAGTTTTGGTATTTAATCCACCACATAGATTCATATTTTTTTAAATATTTATGTAATATTTCTATTCTACATACATAATTTAATTTTTTATTTTCACAGTTAGTAACATAAATTCAAGTATGAACAATTACTTACAAAGATTAGGACTTACTGCTTGGAGAAAAAAGACTACTATTCTTGTAGCCTCTGGTTTCTTGTCATTAATAATATTTGGTTTACAATTCTCGCATTTAGATAATAACAGTACAAATCTTAACAATCTTCTACAAGATGAAAAAGATGCAGAGGTAGTAGCTGAGGCTTTAGTTAAGAGTATAAAAAATGTTAAATTTATAGAAGCAAATAAAAAATTGGTTGCAACTGAAATCGATCCTGAATCAAGACAAAATGATATTAATATTAAAAGAGAAATTAAACAAGACAAACCATTTGAAAACATACATTTGGAGCAACAATTAGGAATACCTTTTGTAAATATAGATCCTAAAAATCCTTATATTCCAAAGAAAAGAATAGTCCATTTAGATTTAAAAGGAGCGCCACCCCTAATTTCATATTTCAGGAGGTTTTTCCCATTAATTCAATCAATGGGAGCAACTGGAATATTATTAGGTAAGAAAACATTATTTATTATGTGCTCCTCTTATTATTATTTTTTTCAGAATATGAGGATATGTTTCCTTTTTCTGGACATTTGAAAAATATATCGGCTAAAAATGCATACAGTGTGGAGAATATCAAAGAGATTCTAAATCTAGCTGAAAATTCTCAATTAGAAGTAATTCCTCTGGTACAAACATTTGGTCATTTGGAGTTTGCACTTAAGCATGCAGAATTTGCTTATCTTCGAGAAGTTGGTGGTAGTCCACAAGCTCTTTGTCCCAGCAGAAAAAGCTCTTTAGATTTCATAACGGAATTGATTAACCAAGTATGATATATTTATGAATTATTCTAATATTTATAATTTATTATATAATTTATAATTAGCAAAAGATTAAGTACTTAATGAGTTTTTTATTACATATATAAATGAAATTATGCAATTAATTCAATAAGATATGATTTGTTGGCTAGTACAAATACAAAAGCATTTGTGTATTTCCAATAGTAAACTTTTAGGCAGTCATGACTAGCATGAAATAACAAAATAAAACTAATATTTTCATCAAATTAGACTTCTGATGTAACATATATATATATATATATATATATTTATATATATATATATATATATATATATATATATATATATATATTTATATATATATATATATATATATATATATATATATATATATATATAAGAATGAATTAGTAAGACTAAAAATTGAAAGACATGTGGTCCTCAACTGCATAAGAACAATTTTGCAACAAAAATTGCTTTGAAAGTTTATAGAACCAATTCTGACCCAGTATGCAAATCTAGAAACTCCTTCATTCAATATAATGTTGAAAAAAAATTTTAGGTAATGTCATTACATCCTTCAGTAAAGTATCTTCACATAGGTTGTGATGAAGTTTTTCAAATGGGAGAATGTGATTTATGTCGATTGGAAATTCATGAAAATCTTTTCTTAAAACATATTAAAAATGTAGTAGACATTGTTCGTCTCAAATATCCAACATTAAAAATTATTGTTTGGGATGATATGTTACGTCATATATCTCAGCAATCAATGTTGGATGCTAAACTAGGAGAACTAGTGGAACCGATGGTGTGGGTTTATGCTGAGGATATTTACAGGTATTTACAAATGTATATTTTATAATATATAGTGGACTGCATCTATATTTTCAAAACTCAATCCATTGAATAGAAATAAAACTGTTTTACAGTGTGGAAAGGAACTAATGCGCCATCTTCAACATTATTATTGGACTTAAATCTGTGTAAAGATCTAGATTGTTTGAATAGAATTCATGTAGTTTCTTAGTGATTCAAAACTTTCTTTTGATTCACTGTATACTTTATATCTTTTGTATAATATGTTGCCTGCATCTATATTTTTAAAACCTAAGCCATTGGATAGAAATAAATTAGTTATACAGTGTGGGAAGGAACTAATGTGTCTTCCACATTATTATTACACTTTATACAATATATTAATTACAATCAATACTTTGTTTTATCATCAATAGATTTGTACAACCTACCATATGGGAAAAGTATTCATCAGTGTTTGCAACAGCCTGGTCTGCTTCAGCTTTCAAAGGGGCATTTGGGGAAACTATGTATGTTCCTAATGCCCGTAGACATTTAGAAAATACTTTAAGATGGTTAGATACTATGGCTGCACAATCTACTGCATTTAAGAATGGAATATCCGGTATTGCTATTACAGGTTGGCAGAGATACGATCATTTTGCAGTACTTTGTGAACTACTACCTGCTTCAATACCATCATTAGCTCTGAGTCTGCTTGCTGCAACAACTGGTTACTTCAATTCGTCATTGAAAGATAAATTTTTGAAAGTATTGAGTTGTCCTGAATCAGCTATTGATAGTACTCCTTTCATTACATTGGAATCTGATCCGTTTTTATGGGAAAAAGTCAGTAGGTAAGATAAAATCATATGATATAGAGGGAATTGAGACAAAATTGAGTTTTTTCTTTAGTTATATCATTGTATAAAGAATAGGATAGTAGAACAGTGACAATGTTAAAACCATTTGAGGCAATTTTGCACGCCATCTAGTTACTTTTACGCTCGTTCGTTCGTTCGTTCGTTTTTGTCGAAGCTATTAAGTACTATCATGGTGAAATTTTTCAATAATGTTGTTGAAGTTTTCAATGCACACTTATCATTTAAATAATAATTCTTATAGAATATGAGAAGCTCTTGTCCACTGTTTATGTCATCAGAAGCTTCTAAACTGACTTTACAGTCTTTGAAATTGAAGCGATCTAAACATTTTTTTTAATTAAATAACCCCCAAAATATACTACAGAACAATTTTATAACGTCGCAATATAATTTGAATCTACCTCGGAAGAAATTGAATTGGTGGATGAATCCGTTTGTTCGGATGATGATTCTTCTTCAACATTTAATGAAGCGAGTGCTTCATTGTCATCTATTGGTAAAAGCAGTATATTATCATCATCAGCCAGTTGACTGTCTGCATTAGCACTTCTAGGTGGCTTCATTAAATTGGCGACAATATTTATTTTAAATGCAGCTCGAAATGCTTCCACTGTTGAGTTTCTGTTATACCCTCCTCTTTGACGATAAACAGAAAATTTATTTTCAGGTGGTTCTTGAATTAGTCGGTCTGTGAATAAATAATGGAAACGTTGATTTTTTTGATCACTTGCAAATTGTTTAACGGAGTTAATGGTGAGAAGAAAACTTTGTATAGATTTTCCAATAAATGATATCCTGAGCTTAAAGCTGCTAGCACTTCTGGATTCGTATCGCTCAGAACACGATTACAGGGTTTTGTTAAATGTAAACGTGTACTATTCAGGGCATCAAATAAATTGTTCATGGTTAGAACAAAGTTAGCCGTGTTTTTAGCTGTACTTGAAATAAGTTCACCTGTTTCCAAAGATGTCATTATGGCAGAATAAACACTGTGACTATGAAACTATTGTTCAAAAAATTGTTTCTAACGTATATTTTTCTCATTATGAAAAAAATAAGGTTGGTTTTTGTTAACTCCCAAATGCTTTATGAGTTTCTGATTGGTAGTTGTAAATCACATACTATGCCTATAGAGTCTAGTTTTGTCTCACTAAGTTTTTCCAATGCCTTGGTAATTATACACCATAAAAAATTATATGACACCCCACCATTCGATACAAAGTAGGCAATAGGAATTTTCCAGTTCCAGGCTTTCTTCCAAACTCGCCTAGATCTTCGAAACTCTCAATTAAATCTGTTTTCATGTTGTACTCAAGATTCCTCTTAATAGACATTTCATCGAACATAAGAATATATTTCTTCTCGTAAGGCAGCATCGTATCCGCATTTAAAGTAAGGTACATAAAAATTTTTTTATTGAATCTAGGTTTGCAATTGAAATTGGCAACCCTTGATTTCACTGTTGATATTGTTGGCCTAATAAACCATTTTTGTCGCAAATATCTATATGTCTTAGGTCCTTTATAAAATAATGACTGGGCAGTTTTCTTTTCAGATAGTAACCATGGGGATTTCATCTTATGTTGTAATTGCATATTCACAAGAGATTTTGTAAAATTCGTGAGATTTCCTTCTCCATACAACACGTTCGTAGAGAGTTGCGTTTTCATAATCCTTTTTTTGTAGCTCTCAATTGAGTATTCAGGTTATTGACTTTTTTCTCAGCATTGGTTAGTTCCTTTCTCAACCGTTCATTTTCTTCTTGCAATGACTGCTTCCTACCTCCAATTCCCATAGAACAAGATGGGAGGTTCTGTAACTCTTTCAACCACTTTTTATCTTCATGGTTACTGATTGAACTATCTGTCATGTCAATGTTTCTGGAATGATTCATTGGGGCAATAAAATCACTATTTGAATATATTTGTGGATGTGAGGAAATATTCAATTGGATTATTTGTTCATCCAAATTTTCCCTATCCAATTCACTTTCTGAACCTTCATCATTTTTGTAGCGGAATGGTACAGCAGTAGTAGGCAATCTTTTAGATTGACTAATATTTTCACTGAAATGTTTGCTGCAGATCAACTTATTTCTTAGTGATTTCTGGCTTAGGTTTGCCAAAACGGCATTACCTGAAATAAAGAACATTAATGTTAACATACATATTTATTGTAATGGTTATGTTAATTTTATATTTTATAATATTTATTTTTTTATGTTCAAAAACTTGAATTTATTTCATTTCAGTAACGAGCATAAATGGAATAACGACTAGTAGTACCCTTATTTGGAATTTCCTTAATTGTATCTTATATCATCTTCGAAATGACAGAATTTTCCCGAATTGTGTTAAGATAGTTCCATACCTGTGTATCATTCTCAAAAACTACACATCATTGAAATTTCTTGGTATGCTCACAACAACGACAAAAACACTCTCATACTTATCTTTAATAAGGGTTTTTAAAAACGAACAAAAAAGACCATTCAAAAGAATTGTAACAAAACCAGAAATAAAAAATATACAAATAAGTATATACGTACCAAAGATATTTAAATAATCTGATTTTAATATAAATATTTTATTCATTGGCTTTGTATTGAAAGTTACGGATCAATGCGAAAATTTGAATAAGACCAATAAATAAAAAAACTCCTTCTAATAAAAAAAAAAATTGTCCAAGCAACTACTACTAAAATACCCACTTATAATCGTTTTGTCAGTTTTATCATTGTGTAAAGATATTTATACAATGGCCCCACCCTTACCGATAAGTGTACCAACTAACCCAGAACCGGTCTTGGTTTTACATTGGAGAGGCAAAAGTTATAATAATCGAAAATATTATTTATTGTATTATCTATTTATACTTTTTGAATTGACCACAAAATAATATAGAAATGTTAAAACTGAGCTCATTGTTGAGTTAAATATATTTATATTACTACTGGTACTAATTTAACAAAATGGATTTTATTCACAAATCTGTTATAGGTAAATCAAGCATGAGTCATATATTTTTGAAATTATAACCTATTAAAGTGCAATTTAAAAAATATATACTATTAAAAAATATATCCAAGGCGTCATATTTAATACAGTTATAACGTTACAAAAAAGATACCAACTACTACAGTTGAAAATATAAATTGCTCTTCTCCATGATTTTTTCCACGTAACATTTTTTAAAAATAATTAATTTGTTCTATATTTTTAAATAGGCTGTTTGTATTATCACTGTAGGAAGTTATGGATAGGTAAATCTTGAAATAAATAACTAACATCAATATTTGTTGGGATGATAAATTCATTCATGGGAAATATGTACTTGAGGAGCTTGTTGCTACCTTCAACTTTCAAAAATTATATTTTACAATGAGACCATAAATGCTTACAAAACCATCTGTTTGTTTAATGGTATAATAAAAGCAAGCAAAAGGTCTACTTATCTGAACCAAGTATGTATGGTCATAAAAGCTGGTACTTACTAGTAAATAAAATTATCTCTTGTTAAATGTGTTTTTTGCAATATATATAATAAAATTGAAACTAAAATTCATTTTTATTGAAAGTTTTCAACAATCTTAGATGGTATATGGCGTTATTATATTCTTACCCTTAATAGATACAAGGACAAAAATGAACAATGGACAAAAATGGTGATTATATTATGGATGGACATTACATTGGTTAAAAAAGTTTTTATATGGAAAACACCAGGTAATGTTTAAAGTAAAGCTCTCAGTACATTTTTTGACAAAATCAACACGAGAATCTACGACAGAAATGTATTTAAGAATAATCATTAGTGATGTTAGTTATTCGAGATAATAGTGTGCTATATCGCTTAAATTGACTAATAATTATAATAAATAAGCATATCCTCATTAAAAACCTATATGTTTCCCTCGTGAAGGCACGAAACGTCGTATCGAAGATTTGTTGGTACATGTCTATAGTAAATTTGTATTCAAATAAAACTAGTATTTGATATTATTTCATTCAAACATTCTATGCTGGATAAAACAAAAGCATAATTTTCATGTATAACTTGAAAATGGAGGAAATTATAATTTTCTCCCTAATTGTTACTATTTTGTCAATCTGTTATGGCATAGAATATAGTATTATAATCATATTATAATATGTGATAAAAAAACAGTCTATATACATTTGAACAGGTGAAATTTTTGCCTCATTGACAGGATAATTTCCAAATATAAACACACAGACACACTACCTTATTATTATGAGCTTAGTTCATGAACATAAAAAAATAACAAAAAATACTATTTCAATTTTTGTGAAATATTAAAGTTCAGTCCTTTGTATTGGGTTAGTTGTGTTTATATATAAGTTTGAAATATTTTCAAAAATGTTTTATTCTATTCTGCTTGTCTTTACTATAAAGGTGGCTTCTAACTTTGAATTTAGGTATGATTCAAGTACTTTTGATAAGTTTATAAGATTGAATGGATTTGGAATTTGTAGTAAATCATTGTACTCGTATAATATGATAAGGTTAACCTACTATCCTATTCTTTATACAATAGTTATATTAATTATATTTATTAAGACACTGTTGTTGTTTATTTGTAAATACAATTTATTGATATTTTAGTAGATATGGGTTAGACAGAAAAGGGAGAAATACAATTTTGATTTTCATGGTAGGAATATAATTTTTCTGACTACTCTATATATAATCAAAAGTAATTTTATTTTTATTCAGTGTTACATTAATTTATAATATAAAATAAGTAATTAAATCAACTCAGTGACTAATGTAACCAACTGTTTTTCAGGTGTACATTTCCAGGTAGTCCAGTGTTTAGATTAACCAATCGGTTTCACAATCTTGAACTGGAAGCCAACGAATTCTTAGACGTCACATTGAAACAAAAAGGTTGGATGACATTATATAATGTTCAACATAATTATAGTTTAGCACTTAGAGTTGAAGAACTTACTTTAGATCTACCTAGACTTTATCACGGGATGATTTCCTTAGCTAGAACTGCTGTTGACGCTATGAACGGCATCTTCGACAATTACACAAAATCTGAGTGGATAGAACAGAAAATTTTTCCTTATATCTTGCAATTTGAACAAATACAAAATGACAGTTATGTTTTAAAGAGCGTAAATCATTGGCCAGCTAGACCGCTGCCAATTTCTAAGGAAATGCAAAAATTAGCTTTCAATATTGGGTTACACTAGCAGAAAGGTAATCAGTATATATTTTTCTCTTGAAATAATACTACCTAAAAACCTGTTTTTTTAAATGTGTAAAGGCCTGGTTACACGAACCAGTATCAAATATGTCTTAGTCAGTTACTACATTTTTTTTAATACATCATTCGCCTTTCTCTTGTAAACCGGTATCAATAAATCCATATAGTAGATGTCTACTTTTATACCAGTAGCTTGCACTTATGTGACCAGGTCGTAAACCTACTGTCACACGATTATGTAGATAAAATCTATCACTTGAACCACTCGAATCAAATTTTATATTTAAAAATAAACATTGAATAGAAATTTGAAAGTGAAAGAACGTATAGTAAATTCTGTGATCTAAAAAATCTTTTTCTTGAATGTTTCTAAAAAGTATGTGTTTTTAGTTTTAAGTAACAATGGTATTTATTTCATAAGAATCCATGATATATCTGGGGTCGGTATTATAAAAGTTTTGTTCAACCGAACGTTCTTCAACCGCATGTAGAAACTCCACCGATGATTAACATCGTTCGGTATTATAACGCATTTGCAACCATCCGTTGGTCAACCGGAAATTTGTGCTGAAAAATTCACGTTGGCTGCACTGAGAGCTCAATTTCAACCAATCAAATCCGAGTGAACTGACATTTTCTGAGGAGAGTGTGTCAGTCAAAGGTTGAAGTATAGTTTTGATTGAAGTTTCCACGTGAAGTTGAGAAGGAGACGATGATAACGACATCGTTCAAATGCTTCAATTAATTAAAAATAATATATTAGTTAAGTTCATCAAATGCAAGTCAAAATAAATGAAAATTGAGGTTAAAAAGTCCGTTCAACTCTCGGTTGACACTTCAAACTGAACTTTCATTACGGTTGAACCGAACGACAGTCAACCATCCGTTCAACGGTTAACGACTATAATACGCAAATTTGGCTTCAATTATAAGTTGAATCTAAACCTTCAGTCGAAACTCCACCGATGATTAACATCAATTGGTATGATAACGCATGTTGGTAGCACAGAGAGTTCAGTTTTCACCAATTAAATCCGTAAAACCGGACTTTATAATCCCGACCTTTAAGGTTGATCCACACATATCCGTGCCGAAACATAAGGTACAGTGACCTTCAGTGGAAAGAAAATATCGGCTGACGAAATTCTTAGTAAACTAAAGGGGGAAATACGGTACGTGTTCAAACATGAACGGCGAAGTGACAACTTGGGGTCCTTCATATTGTAAAGAACTGGTTGTTCCAGAACCAACCCAATGAGAAGCTCGTCGGTCATATTAGAAAAATGAGGGACACACAGAAAATATTGGAAAATTAATTGAGCAAACTTTTTTTCACGGTACGTCACGGCGCGGATATGTGTGGATCGACCTTTAGACGTGTGTTCATTCAAAATGGTACTCGAGTTAGTGTTGCTAGGTTTGAAAAAAATGTATTGATAAAAGTGAGAAATTCGTATTTTAAAATCAGTTTTCATGAAATAAATATTCATTTCAAGTACTAATTACAGTACTCGTTTAGATATATCTAAACTATATGCACAAAAAAGAGATTTAGTTTTATTCTATATAAGATAACTTCTAAAAATCGGTCTAATCTTTAGTGTAGGTAGGCGATGTTGTTTTTTAGTGTGTCAATACATCACTTTATATGATCCCTAATTGGTAAAAAAAATCATTTTGTACTGATATTTATTGATGAAAAGTTAGGGATTTTATACTTGTTAATGATTCTATTTATAACATTTTATAGAGAATATTCGGATTTTCTTCATCTAGTCAAACATTAAAAAAAATCATGAATAATTTTTCTAAAGCTATATTTCATTACAACAAACCAATCCAAAGCATTACAACCATTATACTTTCACACCTATAAAAAGTATATGAATAATTTCATATACAGTATGGTGCAATTGAAAGGAATAAATCACTAGAATAACCTGTGCAGAGATAGTCCAGTAGGAGTACCTCACATATCTATTTATGTGAGTATCCTCACATAAACTTTGAGCGATGACATGCTCATATATATGACGACAAAAATAAAAAGGTATACGAAATAACAAATTTGTTCCTTTCATCATCATACATCATCTATACAAGGTGTGATCGAAAATACAATCAATTATTTTATCGAAAACAAATTACATATATTACATAACTTTTGAAATAATTGCCCTTAAATCATTGCTTTAACTTGATAAAAGATTTTTTTATCCAATTATTGGATGTAAATAAATTAAATCATAAAAATTGTAAAATAACTTTCCCAGAGGAACTGTCTTTGCAGATAATCCGTATTTTCAAACTTCAATTTGTTGATTTATTAGAAACCACATAATTTCACGAAATAATAAAATTTTTTCAATTATCGAGAAACCGCATTTCCCAATATGATTACTTCGTAATTGGTAACTAATATAACTCCAAATAGGGTTTCCCTGTATACATTATTGTTTTATGAGAAACATAGCATTGCATCTGTTCATTATCCATTAAATAAAATGAGTTTTTGAATTACCAAATTCTTTTTCATCGTATAGTCCTCCTTTAATGAACTTTTCGTATGACATCTGCTCTAGTTCCATTATTTTTATCCATTTATGGTTGGTCTATTCTATGTACACATATGTACAAAGTTAGTGGGATTCCATCTCGTCTAGTGATCCACCATTTTCCGTTCAGCAGCTCGTTTTATCACTCTAATCTTATTGCAATTATTGATTCGACAAAAACGGTTTGCATTTATTTGAAGGGTTTTTCTTGTTAATCGCATTTTGTTATAGTAAAAAATTGACGTAAATCCATGTTAACGAAGTATCATTGAGATCTACTTTAAACTTTAAAAGCACTCCTGGATTATTGCCAGAGATCTTCGTCTTTTATTTCAAGCGCTCCCAAGTGTAGTGCTCTGGAGCTCCTTAGTGTTTCACACTTCGAGAGAATGTGGATAGAGATCTCGTCCTCGTGCAACACAACCAGCACACTACTTAGGTTGATACATTCAGTAGATCTTCTCTGGATATGGTTTTCTAGTATTTTCTATGGAGTTTACAGTTCCCCTCTCGAAACGAACTTTGCCTCAACCAAAGAAAATAATAATAACTATGTTCTTGAAGGACTCATTTCCACTTTTAAAATTTTCATACGACTTGAAAACACTCTTCGAAGTTAGTATATTTTACAGATTTTAATATTTCGTGAGGTTCTTTGCACTTTTTCAACTCTGCGTTTTTAAGAACAAAGTTTCAAAACAAATACTATAAACGCGATGTCATTAATTTAGTATTATAGCAGACTGACTAGCTAGAATGGTTTCAAACTTATCTCACCACAAAAGGGTACATTATGTACTACAAATTAAAAAAGATACATTATAAATAATCGTTGTTATTAATTTGTGTTCTTCTGTATTTTGTAATCACACCTCGTATATATTTTTGCAAAACCTTAAATTTCAAACTTCCACTTGATATAGAACTTGAAAAATAATTTTCTCTGATCCCTTTATCAAACAATTATTTCAATAAATGTTAGTAGGTTCTGTTAAAAAATACTTTGGCTGTTTGTCTATGACTATTGCATATCATTTGCCCAATCTGTATGTTACTTTTTCAACAGTAATCTATTAAGTGAATTATTAATATTTTTTGTTTATCTTTTATATTTTATTAATACAAATATTAAATCATAATATTTTTGATATTAATAATGACAATATTTATTTTCCTTTCCTTTTCCAACAATAATTACTTAATAGGACCAAGGACAATCGGTATTAAAGACTATTTTTAAAGTGCCAAAATTTTTTGATATTATTTTTGAGATATTTGAATTTTTCTTGTCTTTGTGGATATTAATTATAATAACAAATTGACAATAATTCAACTTGATTACTGTATCATTATTTTTCTTTTGTATCATTGCAAAAAATTATAAACATTAAATAGTCATAGACAATTTGCTGTATATCTTTTGCTTAGTTCTAGTTGATTAATTTTTAATTCATGTTTCATGATTTTTATTGTTTTATCTAATCAGTTGTGATAAAAAATACTCATTTTTTTAAAATTTATGTATAAGGTATAACTATCAGAAATTAGATAACATGTATACCTTTTTTGTAGCTAAAAAAAAACAATTACTTGACTCAAGCCTTCAGATCAATTCATTTTAAATGGCTAGTCATCTATACCCAATTTTGAATATATTTTATGATTGTAAATGAGGATATAACAAAAAATATAGTTTATAAATTAAACCACATATCATGACCAAAAAGAACCTGACTTAATTTAAGGGGTAAAAATTTAAAAAAGTCAATATCTTATTTTAGCTAAAATGGTAGGGAATTATGTTAAAACTGACGTTCTTAAACAAAAAAAAATTCACTTGGACATTAAATTAATAAAAATTTTTTGTTTTATGACTAATTTTTTTATACAAAAAAAAGTTTATCAAACTTCCGCGGTTTTGTTAGAATTTCTTATTATTTTGAAACCCATACGGACTGTTGAATGCGTTGTTGACGAAAGTTGATGGTAGTGGAAAATTCCTGTTATGCTTATAGCTCTGTATTGATGCCATTTTGTTTAAGAATGCTCTGTTGAATTAATTTAATTACTTCAAAACAAATATAATGAAATCATCTAATTGGATTTTGCATCTGATATAAAGTTTTTTTTTTTTGAGAAAAAAAAATTCCAAAAATAATCTTAAAAAACCGTGCTCTACAATGGTGTTACCCTTTGAATATGCAGTAAAAAAATTTACTACATTCGAATTAGGTTTTCTAAAAATTATAATCAATAATATAGGTGCCAGTATCTAATTGTATCTCTGGCAACAAAAACTTAATAGATAATTAAAATAAATAATTTTTGTAGCTAAAATGTACTAAAGAACAAAAATTTTGTTAGTTAATCAGGACTCAAAATTAAACGAACCCAAAACTTGAGTCCTAGTTAAATTGAAAAATTAAATAATACAGTAAAGTATCATGAAAATTTCATTAAACTTTTGTATCCATCTTTAGAAACTTGGAAAAATTACAATCATTGATTTATATTTTGTTTCATAATTTTTTTCCGTTGCAGCTAATCGGTTGTGATAAAAAATACTCATTTTTTTCCAAATTCATGTATAAGGTATACAGTTCAATATAAATTCGAATTGTCTTTTTTAACTTTTTCATTGAGAGGTCCTCTTATAGTCGGGCTATTGTCTCATTTTAGTAGGTCTAGATGATTGTTCCGTGCTTGCGGACCACCCCTAAAGTCGGGCGTAACATTTTCAACATTTGACTGCTGCTACCAATTAAAATAAATCCAAAAATGTATTCTCATGTTTTAATAATCACAATCAACAATATAGATGTCAGTATCTAATTGTATCGCTGGCAACATGAACTGTTAAGTTTAACAAATAATCTAATACCACTTTTTGTAGCTAAAAAGCATTAAGGAACAAAAATATTTTAGTTACTTTGGACTAAAATGTAAAAAAATGAAGCCAAAACTTGAGTACTAGTTAAATTGGAAAATATAATATTTGTTAAGTATCTTTTTCTTTCATGTTCCTTGTCCGGTCTCCTTGACGTTGGTGATCACCATGGCAAAAGTTGTACGATCCTCTGCTAAGTGCAAAAGTTCACCAGCCCTTCTTATAACGGTCCAGTCTTGATTATTTCTGAGCCATCACTATTGCTTTCTTCCAACTTCACGGCGTCTCTTCATTTTTCTCTTCAGTATGAACTATAAAGGAAGATTTATTAACTTGACTTTTCATTTGCCGTTAGATGTTACAAAATTAAAAACATTGAATTACATAAGAACATTCATAGTTGCCGTTTGCCGTTGGCGGCTTTTAATATAAACCGCCGTTCGTAGCAATAGAAAAAATCCAAACATATCCGTTTGTGTTTAATACGTGTTTTGACGTATGACGTTAGATTTTCGACCCCTGTTTATTAGTCTCACATTAAATTTCCTCATATTCTTTTTCTTTTCAAGTTTTGTTATTGCCATTGTAAACATAAGACCTAATGCTCTCAATAAAAAAACTCTTCGTTATTTTCCATAATATCATTCATAAATACCAGATTACAAACAAAAATACAAAAATATCACGACAACAATTTTTAAGTTAACGGCAGCACTTCAAATTTATGAATGGGGTGTGGAACTCTCGAACTGCAACAGCAAACGGAAAGTCAAGTTTATGAATCGGCCTTAATAGACAATATTTATCACCCCTCAAAATATGACCAATTTATAATGTATTTCGTCCAGTGCTGCCTTTCAACGTTTGCTGTTCGTAGTACTTTCTCGTTTGTAACATGTTGTGTTCATGAAATATGAAGTGTTCTTCTGTGAAGCCATATTTCAATTGCCTTCAGTTGGTTCAGCGTACTGACCTTTAGAGTCAGAGATACATGGAATTTATCAAAAAACATAGTTATTTCGAAAAATCAAAAGAAAACTTCATTTGTCCTCAATAATAAGAAAAATTGTTGCAGAAATAGTCCTGGAAATAACGATTGAAAATTTGAAATACAAAAAGTAAAAAATAGTTTAATTTAATTACATGTAACCAGTTTGTTTTATGATAATTTACAAGAGCTTTTTATTGAAAATTTATTTCCTTCAAAATATGTATTGGTAAAATATTTAAGATTAATGATTAGTAATGTTTGCATAAAAAAGATATTGTAATGATATATCAGTCGATATGATAGATATTCAATATAACAATTTTTATAGTAAAAGAAACGTCGTTGAAAAATAATTTTTGGATACAAAATGACGGATAATATTTGTAATAACATCATAAATTATCCCAATATATTTGATATTGAAAGTTATTAGGAAAGCTTTCGAAATCTTTCTGATATGAAATTTTAGTGAACCAACACCCACTCGTCGTTTTTCGCGGTACATTCGAAAATTAAAAAAATTAATGAAGTTACAACAGTCTTAAAAAGTTTAAGAAAGTTCCTTCAGTAAATGCAAAAATTTGGTAATACCTGTAATGATTGTTCTATAAACATTTAAATATCATCCCTATTCTACAAGAATTTAAAATCAAGAGTTGATGAAGAAAGGAATGATTTTTATGAAGGAAGTCAAACATTTTATTATTTATTATAAAAAATTCCCTTTAAGCAAATTAATATAAAATAATATGTTTAGATTACATATCTCACATAGTTGTACTGATACTAATCCACAGGTATTACAAAAAAACCGTTATAAGGTTAAAGATAGAACTGAAATCAGCCGATATTAATAATTTTGAAAATTGTTGGATAAAGAACAATGGACCTCATTGCTGGCATCACCTTTCACCAGATATCATTGCTTTAGACTTCTTTGTTGGACGTATCTAAACAATTTGCTGTTTGAAAAAACAATTTTCAAGATACCGTCAATCGCAGTGACTTTGCCCATTTTTAAAGTTTACAATCAAATTTTGGATATTTATAGATGAATTTTCCACAAAAAAATCATTACATTTGTGCGACTATGATCTGAAACTACTGAATTAATATTTTTTCTTCTTCTTTCTTACATCATTACAAAGTCATCGCCATGATAGGGGTAATTTACCCCCCCCCAGCATTTTTCTATGTTTTTAGGTTCATATGCCCCGTGTGGGCAATTTTACATTTTGGCATGTTGGAAGGACCACGATTGAAGAGAATAATTAATACAAAATTAAATTTATTTTATTTAATGTATACTTTTATAGAAAAATCTTCATAAACTTGAATTACACCAAACTTAATTCATCAATAAACTCATTGAGATCAAAATATATAATAATGAAAATAAAGGATGGTTGTTAGGCGCCTCTGGTATCACTTGGATCAATCATTTTTAAGTACTAAACATTGTCTCAAAAACTGGGCAAAGATACCCCGAAGGACAAAGTCACCCTAATTGACGGTAACAGACTTCAGCAGCAATTTTTAAGTACCCAGTATAATTTTTCTAAAAATTTCAAATGATTTAGAAAGCTTTGGGTATTTTTGGGACAAATTCTACACTACACTCAAGTGTAGTTTATTTAATTTTAGTCAAATCAGATGAATTGAGTTATTTACCTCCCTCTCACCGATGCAATACCAACTTTTGTTTTACGAAAATAACTCAGTTCAGTTTATTTGACAAATGACTGAATATCAGTTCTTACTGAATAGAGTTGTGATTAATATTTGTGAATATCTTTTTATTTCACTTTTGTATTGACAAGTGCATTTTGGTTTAGAATACAATCTCAGTTTGTTATTCCATTTGACTCACCATATCAAAGTGAAAACAGGGGAGCTGATGATATCAGCTTAATTTGAAACAGAGCAGATCATTTGCAAAAGGGAAGCTATGATAAATTTCGAATGAAGTTATATTGAAATCCATCATAGATTTGTATGAAAAGTGGAATTCGTGAATAACTGAAAATATTTCTACTAAAACAAACTCCCCGAAAAATATTAGGTCATCATGGTATACCCTGTATATTAATAACACCTTACAGGTTTTAGTATATTTACAACTACATATTTGTCCCTATTTTTTATAAGTACAAAAACATTTATATTTAGGAATGATTATATGCTTGTGAAAAATATGAATTTTATATCTCTATTCTACCTGTTGTGATACCAGTGTTGTTTTATTTATATATTTCACCAAATAGTATTAATGTTCAAAATATATGAAAAAAATTCTCTAACGTTGTTTTTTTTGCTGGATACTTGGAATATAGATAATGATATTGGAAGGAACCAGAAACAACCTAAAAAATTGGCATTTCTACTACTTATCTAGATTTTTATCGAAAAGATGAACAAAAACAACAATAAGAACATTTAATATAACAATAAAAGCGAAACATTGAAAATAGGAGTTATAACAAAAATACAATAATATTAAGAATTAATATTTTTTCCTAGGTTCACTATAATATCATCCCTCTTATCGTTATTGTGTATCCTTTTATGAGCAGATAATTGTCCTGATTGTGAATAGCTATTTCCACATATATTACATAAATATGGTTTTTCTCCAGTATGTACTCTGTAGTGACACTTCAACGTTCTGGAATCTCCAAAAGCTTTACCGCATGTAAAACATACAAAGTTTTTTATTCCAAAATGGGTACGTCTATGTGCTGCTAAATTACTTGATGTTAAGTATCGTTTACCGCATTGGTCACACGTATAAGGTTTTTCACCTGAAAATATACACTTACATCAGAAATCACATCTAATAAACACATTCATTCAACTTAAGAGTTATATTTATAAAAAAAATTTTCAAAAGAGTTTCTCACATAATCAATTTGGAAATACAATTTGAAAAACATAGTGAGGTAAGCTTTTAAAAAATTATTTTTTGCTAGACTAGCTCAGCGTTTCATTTACTAGAGGAGAGGAAGATATTTTAAATGAACTGAAACCCAACCACCCAAGATAAAATTAAACTGGAGATAATTCCTAGAAAAATAGAATGGATAAAATGTTGCAAATATAGAAAAGTACAACTTCCGATGAAGAAACTGAACAGTATCAGCCTTATTCAATTTTATTTACAATAAAAACTTGTCAATGTTCTCGGTCTAATAAAAGTCAAAAATTTTCCAAAAGAGTACCTTACGTAATCAATTTGGTAACACAATTTGAGAACTATAGTGAAGTAAACTATCAAAAATTTATTTTTTGCTATACTAGCTCAGCGATTCATTTACTAGAGGAAGGAAGATATTTGAAATGATTTGATTCAGAAAATTAAATGGATTAAATATTAAAAATATGAAATTATCAAAGCCATATAAAGAAAATGGACATTTTTATGTATGGTTTCATTCTAAATATATGTGAGGTCTCAGTTTAATGATGTATGAACAATTATTCAATCAAGTACCTTACATATTAAATTTTGTAAAACGAAATGAAATAAGACTTCAAAAATTCATTTTTTATTATACTTCCGCATCCTCCCAGAGAAGATAATGAACTGAAAACTAATCCCAAGAGAATGGAGTGGATGAAATATTGAAAATATTTAATTATACAACTCGTCATACTGAAATTGAAATGTGTTAGCTTCAATTCAGTTTTTTGACAATACATTTTTGTGTACGGTCTCAGCCTAATGATATATGAATAATTTTTAAAACATGTATACTTCCTCAGTAGTTTATTTACTACAACAGAGAAAATATTTCAAATTAACTGAAACACAACCACCCAAGATAAAATTAATCTGGAAATTGTTTCTAGCAGAATACAGTGGATAAAATATTGTAATTATAGAAAAGTACAGCCCCCAATTAAGAAATTGAAAGATCTCAGCTTCAATTCAATTTTACTTATAGCAAAAACTTTTGTCAATGTCATTAGTCTAATAATATTTGAATAATTTTTTAATCTTGTACCTTACATAATCAATTTGTCAATAGAAATGAGAATGTAACCACAATAAAGACAGCATTCCACAAATTACTTCTCTATACCTCTCCAAATTGTTACTCAATGCAGAAAAGAAAATATTTTAAATGGATTGGAACCTATTTCTGTAGTAAATATGATTCCCATAGAATTGGATTGGAACAAACAAAAAAAAATTGTTAGTTTTTAAATATAGTTTATAATCACTCCAGTTATTGAAATATCGTGAAAGGCAAGTAAATACACTAAAAGAGTAGCCTGAGTAAGCATTAGATTAGATTTGGTCTAATAGAAACTGTGAGTTCATATTCCGTGGGTAGCAAGATTAAACTCCAGTTCACCTATTTCTAAAAAGTTTTACCATTGCAAGCATATGCAAAAAATTATTTTATTAAACTTCTAGGAGTGTAAATCTATTCTCCTTAAAAAGTGCAAAGATACTAGAGTTAATTACTAGTGAAAATTGAGCTGTCAATGACTAAAACAGTTCAGATAGGATAATACGTTAGAGGTTGAGGTGTAATCTAATCCTATTAATTAATAATGAACATCCACATATGCATAATTTGGTTAAAATAGTATGGAACATTTTGAGATAAACGTAATTTCAATTCTTACCCGTATGCGACCTCATATGAATTTGCAAATCAGTAGATCGATTGGCAGTTTTCCCACATATTGAACATTGATATTGCTTTTCTTTATTATGAATCACCTGATGCGTTGAAAGAGCAGTTTTGCTCACAAAAGACTACAAAATACACTCAAAATGAAATCAACAGAAATAGCAATTCAGGAAACTAACCATTCAGCTATCAATTACTTACTTTGAGGCATGTATCACATTTGTATGGTTTTTCTTGGGTATGGATTCTCTCATGTATTTTCAAATAAGAAGATGAAGCAAAGGAAGCTCCACAAGTAGTACATTTAAACGGTTTTTCTCCAGTATGAACTCTCTTATGAGCACTCAGTACAAAAGAATGGGCAAATCTTTTACCTAAAGAAGAGAATATTTGCGAAATAAAATCCAAAAGGTATTTGCTTTAAAAAATATTTTGTAACAGTTTCTTATTGTGAGAAAATTTATTTAAATGTCGAATAAATGAGAAAAAATGACAACATCAGAGCTTACCACATTCGTTACACTGATACTTTCTTTCCCCAGTATGAATCTTATTATGTGTAACTAGTCCATGTTTACTGCTGAATTTTTTTCCACAAGTTTTACAACTTAAGAGTTTTTCTCCAGTGTGTGATTTTAAGTGTACCTAAAATACTTTTTTGAACACTTATCATTATATTAATTGAATTTTTGCAGTTATTATATTTCTAAGTCGGTTTATCCTCAACTAGTGTCGGGTATTAGAACATGTTTTGTCTCTTGTAGGGTCGCATTGACATATTTTGTTTAGAAGCTTAGATCAAATGATCCCCTAATTGGTTTAGTAACGTGTATTTAATTTCACGCGCGTTAATTTATTGCCACAACCTCAAAGAAATTCATTCAAATTATAATATGATGCTTAAGTTAACTACCGTATTCACGTAGATAAGGATTAATACAATATCTGTCTAAATATATTTACAATTACTTCATTATATGAAACAAATTTTTTTTAAGAAGCAAAATAGATGGTTTGGCCATTTTAGTATTTCTTTACGTGAAAATTTCAATTCTTTTAAAGCCATTTTTTACATCAAAACACTTTATATCCATTACAACGTTTATAAGTGTTTTTTATTTAGTTCTTTTAATTTCTTTTTAGGGTTTTTATGAAATTAGTAGTACAAATGTACCCTAAACCAACTTTAATCGAAAAGAAATCACACCTACTAGAGCGAATCCTATGAATAGACGTAATAATTTGAAAATAATTATTTTCCTTTGAAATTATTCAAGTTACTCGTTTTTTCATGAAAATTATCCAGTTTTTCAATTTGTTTAACTTTTTTGAAGCCATTTTGCCTATAAAAATACTATATATAGTCTTTTCCTACTTTCCAAACAGATTATAACGTTTTTCAATTATCAAAATGTTTTCTATTTTTTATTTTGTTGTGTCTCAACTTTTTTAGTATGTAGATTCTAGCACAAGTATAAGGAAATTAATGAGTGCAAGCAGTGTTGCCACCATTTAAAAGCTGAATGTAAAAATTGAACTAGAAAATGTACTAGATTGTACCAACTTCAAACAAATTTAATAAAATTATAGAAAGATGATTAAACATAAGTTTAAATTAATTTTTTTTCCAAAAATGTTATAGAATGTGTCAATTATTATTTTAAGGATGAAAAATTTATATAAAGTTTACCGATAAAATTAGCAATGCAGTACAAAAATCTCACGACCTAAATATAAATCAACTTGGCTCTGTTTTCTAATTATTGTTACAATCTAGTACAATTTCTAATTTATTTTATTAAACGAAAATATAAAATAACTTCATATTTGCGAACGCAGGGAAAATGTATTAGAAAAAAGGAAAAATGTACTAGCATATAAAATACACCAAAATTGTACAATTGTACTAGCTCTGGCAACACTGAGTGCAAGAGAGATCGTGACAATCTTTATTTCAATAGTCCTCCATTGTTCCATTTTATTTTTTACACACAGCGCCATCTATTCGATAATAGCCACACCCCGATATTATTCATATAGCGCCACCTGTTGGATAGTAGCCCCACTATGATATTATTCAAATAGCGTCATTTGTTCGATAATAGTCACAACCCGGTATTATTCAAATAATCCTCCATTGTTCTATTTCATTTTCTAGGCGCCATCTGTTCGATATTAGTGACATTTCGCAGCGTGTCCTGATATGCCACATAACGGTATTTTTTTAATAAAAACTTTAATTGGAAAGAAAAATCGAACCTCCGGTTTCCATGGAGGAAATTGACCTGTGACAAATATTTTAACAGCATAATAATTACTAAGTTAAAATCAATTACCAATTCAATTTTTTTATCACTACTTCACTTTATCTGCTATACTGGGTGCTTGCCCATAAGCCCCTGGCTTATCACTCACGACGACGGGCTATTTATATACACAGGTTATGGTAACCATGGTTACCGATATAATTATCATTATCACTGTAACTGGTTACCATACCCAGTGTATATAAATAGCCCGTCGTCTTCGTGAGTGATAAGCCAGGGTCTTATGGGCAAGCACCCAGTATAGCAGATAAAGTGAGGTAGTGATAGAAAAGTGGAATTGGTAGACTTTGTATAATTTGTGTAAGAATGCAGTTACGTGCGAACATTTTATCAGCCCAATTTTGACTACTAAGTCAAAATCACTTACCAAATCCACTTTTATATTACTACTTCACTTTATCTGCTATACTGGGTGCTTGCCCATAAGACCCTGGCTTATCACTCACGACGACGATGGGCTATTTATATACACAGGTTATGGTAATCATGACGGATATAATTATCATTATCATGGGGATATAATTATCATTATTACGGTAACTGGTTACCATACCCAGTGTATATAAATAGCCCGTCGTCGCCGTGAGTGATAAGCCAGGGGCTTATGGGCAAGCACCCAGTATAGTAGATAAAGTGAAGTAGTATTAGAAAAGTGGAATTGGTTAGTGATTTTGACTTAGTTATTGTACTTACTGTATCAATTTCTTAGATAAGACATATTTTTCCTTGAAAAGATCCAAATTTTAATAGTTTTTTGAACTTTTTCTACTTCCTAAACAGACTATAACGTATTTAATTATCAAAGTATTATTTTCTTTCATCTTTGTTTCACCTCTACTTTTTTGAAAGATTTGGAAATAATTATAAGTAGTTCAAATGTACCCGAAACTTAACTATATCAAATTATTTTAATAGAAAGTACATTTAAAAAATAAATAATTTTTCCTTGAAATGATCCAAATTTCAGTAGTTTTTTCATAAAAATGGACAATTCTTATATGTTTCTTAAAATTATCAATTCTTTGTACTTGTAGCCATGTTTTATTTTACATCACAATGCATAATAACGATTTTTTTCACTTTCTAAACAAACTAAATCTTTTTTAATTATCAAAGTATTTCCCATTACTCATTTTGTTCAATTAAAACTTTTTTTTAATCTTAACCAAATTAAAATCTCATTAGTAGTTCAAATGACAAGCAAAAGCAACTTGTTGAAGGATTAAGCAGCAATTTTAACTAAAGCTCTCTGGAGGCCCACTCCTATATTATCATATTGCAACCAATATAAAACTTGAGGAAACTTAACTCAAATCTTTCTCACGAATCACTCTTTCCCTTAGTAGAATAATAATTTAAAGCAACAGAATATGCTCTATAAAAGACAAATTTTCATTATAAATGGCACTTTTCACTTACATTATTAGTATTTGGTTTTAGCTAAAGAGAGAAAAATATTAAAAATATATACTACTCACTAATAAATGATTGTGTTCATAAAATCTCTTTCCACAAACTGTACATAGATGTTTCCGTTCACCTCCATGTATTCTTAAATGTTTAACAAGGTTGTGAGATACATTAAAAGATTTTCCACAATTTTTGCACTTATATGGACGATAATCTGGATGTTTAGATAGCATATGGGACCTGTATGTTCTCATAACTAGAAAAACAATTCTGATAAAAAAATATTTATATAATTGAAATTTCATTTATATTGATTGAAAACCATCAAAAAATGATAATTACAATTGATTTTTACATATCTTACCAATAAACTGTTGATTACAAACTTCACATACTAATTTTTTACCATGGGTTACCATATGTAACTTAAAAGTACTTTCAAGTCTAAACTTCTTGGCACATTGTGAACAATCGAATAGTTTTGGCTTAAAAATTTCATTAGCATTTACTTTTGGATTATATTTAATAACACTATGAGTATTATGTTCAATATTTTCTTGAAATTCTTGCCTATTGTCTGTATAAGAACTTTTAGGTACGTTTTTGATATTTTTATTGTAATTTTTGGCATTCAAATCATTTTCTTCCGAATTTTCAGATATATTTAGATCAGTATCATTTGATTTTGGTAGATTTTCTTCATTGATGATTTCTAAGCACAAATCATTAGGATTACTATCTAATATGGTAATTGATTTATAAATAAGTGTCGATTCTTCAGGAAATAAAACACTTCGTAACTGACTTTCTGATTTTAAGCACTGCTTTTTGAAATTTATACTAATGTTGAGCATATAACAGCAGTTGTGACAAATTCCATAAGGCAAACCATCATTTTCTTGCACCTACAAATTAGAAGATCGATTACTGTAAATTCAAATAAGTTCATGTCTTCCAAACAAATTAATTCAATCATGAATGAAATATTCTACCTCTATAGATGTAATTTCTTTCAAATCCTGTCTTAAGTTATCATCATATAAACATTTCAGTTCTTCTGGATTTTTTTCAGTGAAGCATGTACGACATAATTTATTCAATGAGGTAAATACTGTTAACTCTTCTGTCATTTTGTTAAAATTTATAACTAACACATGAATTATAATTCAAATAAAGTATCATAGAAACTTAAAATAAAATGTATATTTATAATTCTAATACATAATAATTATCACTTTTATGTCAATTTTATTTAGAATTATTACTTGTAGATATCTGTACTATAGAACTTGAAAATTATTATTCTTTCACCAGTAGATGGTGCTAAAAGAGGTGTTTGATTCGAAATAATTTTAGGTATTAACAAAAGACCATGTTACGAATTATGTTATGATGAAAATTCGTATTTTTTAAAATAATATATGGTTATTGAGACAATGTTTTGTTAATTTAGAAGATGCGCGAGATGGATATGTGTTACTCCAGTAGCCTACCAACTAAACCGCTATTTTCTATTATCTCATTCCATCCAGGAACTACAGTGACATTACTTCGATATCATTTGGCTCGTGTAAACACTACTTACACTCATGTGTCTGTACTTTCTTCATTTTCTGAAGGTTCCGCAGAAAGTAGCTGTATCCCGTCAGGAGCTGGCTAATGTAATTCACATCTTCGAACTTCCTTTCTTTTCAAAGTCTAAGGTCCTTTATCAGTCGTTGTGTCTATTAACTTATTTTACTCCTGTCCCCCGTTTTAAATGGAATGAATGAGTTCGAATAATTCAATACAATTAAATGAGTGTTTTGAATGATGGGAAGTATAAATAATTGTCATTAGTACTTTGCTATTTTTTATTATTAAATAAGTACATAAAACTTTGACTAGTTGACAACTACCGTTATCATTTTGTTCACATTCACTAAACAATACATAATAATGTAAAAGCCTCATTCACTTTAAAATATTTTTACAAAAATTACAGTTTTCTGCAGTTGACTCTACTGAACTTTGTCATTTCGTTTTCTCACCGTAAAAGAGGCTTTTGAAACATATCTCCACCATTATATGGCGTATTAATACATAATTAATAATAAATATATATACACACAAAGAATAATTTAATAAATAATTACTTTTACTGAATGGTATACAGTTAGCGCAATCAATTTTTGATATAATTTTCTTAGAAAATGAAAAATTTTAATAACTTCCGGAACAGAAAAGTCAGCTACATAAATTCAAGATTAGAATAATATAAAGTAGAAGCGGATTGAAAAATATTAGATGGAAAATCTGCAGAAGAATTCATAGAACAAATTAACTAAAATGGTTCGCCACTGTTAAAAAACATAAGTGAGGAAAATATTACAGTAATATAACATGCCACAACAATAAGAGCGAGAAATAGGGTGAAGACTAAGGAAGACACTGATGACGCAATCAACAAAGCAATTAAGAACATAGAGTACAGAGAGGTACTACCATCAACAAACGACCGAAAAAAAAATACTACTACTACAGCCTTAAGGGTAGATAGATTGAGGGATTGAGAGAAGAAGCTGATTGGATGTTTTCATCTCGAAATATTTATTAAATATTTGAAAAAACTTTGTGCCTTTATTTAATGATTATGTTCAGAAGCTTGATATACCAGGGAATGAGGATTTTATTAGAAAAATTATTAATTAAGTTCAAATTATGAGTTTTATCTAGCTACCTCGTTTAAATTAATCTTTTCTTATAAAATAAAATTGAATTTAATGGTTCATTATATAGTTTCATAAATACTATACGATTTCTAATTAAATCACTTTTTCAAAAAGGATAGTTAAAAAATTAATCAAAGCCATATGACACTTGATAGTGCAATTAACGACATCTGTCCAGACGTCGTTTATATTGACAATTTCTTTAATAATCTTTTTATTAGGAATATTTAACTGATTGTAATTAGAAAGATAAATGAATGAGTTAGTTTTACTAAAAATCGAGATGGAATTAAACAAAACAAGGAGACTTGTATTTATAGGTATAGGTCTTGACGCTTTAACATTTTTCTACTATAGAGTTGACTACTACTTGACAATCCAAGCTATTATAAACAATGGCTCTTTAAGGGAAGGATTTAAAGCGACACACGTTATAGTTTTCATTTATACAATCCCTTATTGTGTATTAATCAGCTTCAAATGATTCTAATTAGACCCGGGTAAAAGCCTTTAAAAATGATTAAAAGTGAGAAGGATAAATGCTGGAAGAAACACTTTGTAAAAAGAGGAGAATATAATAAAAATGCAAGGAATAATAATTTACGGGCGATCTGGGTTCCAGGAAGGAAGGGGAGTTTAAGGGTAAAAAACGGTTTATCTCGATTTCCGAGAAAACTACAATTCCTATGTAGAAAGTTGTATGTAATAAAATAATCTACAACATTCATACTTACATTTTTTTCAAATAACTTCAAAATTGATATGACAACTTCAATAAATCAACTTTTGGTTTTCATATTTTTATCTGTTACAAAAAACATTATTTTTTCACACATTTTGGTGAAAACTTCTTTTTTCATGTCCCAAATACACTATATTTTATTTTGATTTTCTGTCAATATTCTACCGCCAAAATATCAGCTTTTTTTAAAAAGTCGATGATTTTTTTGTTCTTTGAAATTTCCACTTTTTGGTGGTGTAAAAAAGATTACCTACACTGTGGTAAATTTTTTTCGAAACAAACAAAGAAAACTCGAACCAGAATTTTTTTTTATTTTTTTAAATATTATGTATTATATATATATATATATATATATATATATATATATATAAATATATATAAATTTAAAGATATTTTTGAAAAATTTCACACTCTAATTACTTATGGTTATCAATGTAACATGGAATCACATGTTTTTCGTACAATCAGAGTGAAAAGTTTCAATAAATAACTAAAAATTGTTTAAATGATAAAAAAAATTTTCGGATACTTTTTTTCGATTTATCTTTTGTCTTTTCTGAGAAAATTCACCATGGTAATAGTAATATTTTAATACACCATCCGAAAGCAGATATTTTGACGTCCAAAAATCTCACCGACTTTTTGAAAAAAACTGATATTTTGATGGGAGAATTTTCTATTGAAAATTATGGTGTTTTTTCAATATTGATTCAAATTAAGGTTGGAAAATAAATTTTTCAAATCAAATAAATTACACTGTATTTGGGACATTTTTTACCTATAAAATCTCACCCCATTCCTTTTCCTCACCTGAGATTGCCTGTAAATTATTTTTCCTTTCATTTTTGTTATATTCTCATCCTTTTTTCCATAGGATTCATCTACTATTATTTTTTTTGTTTCAAAAAATTATCAACCCTGGTTAAATGTATTCAGTTAGAGTTTGAAATATAAATTTTGGAATTTTGTTATAGTCAATATTATGCTGGTATTTGCATTGTTGTCACATCTTTCGTTTTTATTGGAATATAATAAATCTATGATTACATCTCAGGAATGTTTTATAATGTCGATTAGTTATAAAAGCAGCTTACATAAGATAAAGGGGACAATTTCAAATAAATATTAGAAAAAATACTACTTTAAATTTTATTTATAGAAAAACGAAAGATCTGATAACTACGTAAAGCCGTTTTCGAGATAACTGAGATGTTTTATACTTTAAATTTACTCTGTATATTGAAATATTTTATTGTATATTATTGTCAAAAGTGATGATAACCTTATACAACTACTCCAATTTCCTACTACAATCAAATATACACTTTTTCCTAATTCTCATCAAATTATGATTTTTGCAATATTACTTATTTATAAATTTCTTCAGATTCTTATTTCTCAGACCTTTTTATATATATTTACTGTTAAATTGTCTTGATTATAGATCTTTTTGCTATAAAAAAGACAAGAAATCAAGACGATCTAGCAACAAATTAGTTATTTATTATACATGGGTAAAAAGTATAAGCTCGAGGTTGATGATGGAGTTAAAAATCGAGATAAAACTTAAGATTTTGTTCTGTAACGGAAAAAACTACGATGCTACACCGCATTAGTATTTTTTCATATAATTTACAACGCATTTAATGATTTATTTTTTGTCACTCACTGCAATGCTATACTCGAACGTTTTGTTAAGCCGGTAATACACGTTGCGCACAAAGTTTGCGCCAAATTCACCTTCCAACGTTGGCTGAATATTGGACAAAGGCTGGACGCAGCGCTGCAGACAAGTGTGAAAACATATATAATGTGTGCGAGTTGTCAATATTTGCAAAAAAGTGATGAACAACATTCAACAGATATTAATTCTTCCTAAATAAAATGGATGATACTGGCTATTTTGGTTTTTCATACAAAACACGTAGCATTCACGCGCAAGAGGACAAGAAGTATGCGTAGTTGTACCGTTGTTGGGTACTCTTTTGACCCGACTTTCCATTGCCAACGTTGGTATCCAAACATTCGTCGAAAGACATGTGCACTACGACTACACGATGCGTCCGATTATACAAGCGTCCAGCGTTAGAAACATTGGATGCATCGGCCAGTACCACACGAGGTAGGTAAGTTTTAGGTGAGGTTTCAAACTTCGTTCAATGTTCAGCCAATGTTAAAAGGTAAATGTTGGCGCAAACTTTGAACGCATCGTGTAGTTGCAGCACTGCATGTAGACTTCCTTCTAATGTTCAGCCGTACATTGGAACGAGAATATTGGCGCAAACATTGGACGCATCGTGTAGTACCTACCGGCTTTATAGTGATTTATGTCAGATCTGATTCGGCGCAATAGACTTAAAGCGATCCAATGCATTATATTTTCATAAAACTATTTCACACACCACCAATAGTTTTCTGACAGTTTGCGTATATTTTACAACTAAATTGTAAATTATGTGCGATTATAAAACAAAAACTAACTCTGAAAGCAACACACTACGAACTCGACTTTTCCTTATTTTTTTTTAAAACATTTTTTGTTTTGTTTGAAGTTTGAAGAAGTTCGAGTATTAGTGGACATACTGTTTATTTTTTATAGTTAGCTTATTTTATTTTAGTTTTTTCTGTATAATTTCATGGGGTAAGCGCAAATTAAAATCTTGCGAAAAAATAGAGATTGAGCGATCTACACTAATTAGAAACATGTTTGGATCAATCTGAACTACACAGTTTTAAAACTGGTGGATTCATGATTGAACAAATTGTATAGCTTCTACCCAAGTGATATGCAAATGAGTGGTCACACAGAGTACCCAATATTATATCATCAACAAGGTTGAAAAACATATATTAAAAGTAGTCATATATTAGTTAATAATTCAACTTTTCGTTTTGAATCGTGATAAGAACGACTGAACCAATAATGGCTGAAAACTGAATAGTTTATTAATTTTAATAAACTTACGATTAAGTATGGAAAAAAATATTTAAAAAATTGTTTAAAAAACCTGTGTTTGATGTGAAAATTCCATACTGGCATATTATTTATCTACAACTATCAGGGAAAAACACCTAATATCTAAATTTTTGCCAACATGATAATTATAATTAATTTGTTATATTACTATGGTTATTTGAAGGATTTTCTTTAGCTGACATTTTTATATGTAGTACTTCCTGTGGTAGTTGTACTTGTTTTTTATTATCTTTGTCAATTACTTTAATAATTTTTCATCCTCGTTGTTATTCGGCAACTGAGTTGATTTAAACCCTTGGACGATGTAAAAGTTTGAGCGATGGTCTTTGATTTGGGGTTTTGGGAACGCTTGTAACTTGAAATGATTTTTCAGATGGAAGTTATGGTAAATATTGAGGGTATTCGTAGACTCGAGTAGAAAGCTCACAATGAAGATGACTTGTATTTATTGTTTAAGTTAGTTTAGGCAGGGCATTTACGAAATTACGTGACAAAATTAATAGTAGAAAAAAAAACAACGCTATCATGCTTTAGTGGTTATGAGCATAAAATTCAACATTTTTTGTCTATGCGTTATTTTTTTAAACAATAAAAACACCAAAAAATCGGTTTTTAACGTTTTGCGCTGAACCTATGCAAAACTCGTCCTTGTTACTATGTGCAATATTGTAGAGAATTGAAAAATCCTCAAAATAAGCTTTCATAAATTAAATTTCGATAATTTGTTGCTTAGATAATTATAAATATAGAGGTTTCTCATTTACTGAAAACCGAGATCTCAATGTACTTAATCAATGGTCTAAAGATGGGCCCTGTGGCCCCAATAGCTTTTGCAAAATGGCAATTAAACCATAGGAGGCCCATTCTTGCTGACCGGTCCCCTATCATTATTTGGAAAGTCGCGTTGGAAAGAAGAGTTGAACTAAAAATCCCTCATCTCAGTTTTTTGAATTTTTTTTGACCTCAAAAAAGTGTTCAAAAAAGGGGTGAAAAAATAAATAATTTGTTGTTTTTAATATATTTTATAGAAATATCGTAATACCAATGTCATATTCGGAAAGCTGGCAGTTTAATTTGGGGCGAAGTTAAACAAATTATAAACAATTTAAAAAGTTAAAAATTTTCTCCTTCCGGATAAATTATCTAAGCAACCAATTATCGAAATTTAATTTATAAAAGCTTATTTTGAAGATTGTTCAATTCTCTACAATATTGCCTATAGTAACAAGGACGAGTCCTGCATATGTTCAGCGTAAAACACAAAAAACAAAATTTGTACCGATTTTATGGTGTTTTTATTGTTTAAAAAAATAACGCATAGACAAAAAATGTTGAATTTTATGCACATAACTTTTATTTAACCACTAGAACACGATGGCGTTGTTTTTTTCTACTATTAATTTTGTCACCAAAAGCTTTTTTTTTTCGTAAGTGCCCTGGCCTAGTTACACATGTTTGCAGAAGAGAAGTATGCAATTTGATTTTGTGATACCAGATTTTCTATTGTGCTTGTAGCTATATCCAAATTATCAGAATAAAAACACAAAACATTTATAATTTTTGTCAATGTGATAATAATGATAGTTATTTAGATAGTTATTGTCAATATTATCGACAAGATTAAGAAATGTAATTACTTGACAATTGATTCGGTGACAATTGTAAGATGAATATACTTTTATTAAGTTGTATATATTTCCATTGAAACAGTTATGACACAAAAAGTGATAATTTTTTCAACAAAAAGGGAATATCAAAAATTTTTTCCGCCACAGAAAAAATAATTCATTATTCACACATAGAATAAATATATATATTGTAGAAGCCATCCAAAGTTGCGTTTACATTACAAGTTGGTATCTATATATGGCTGAATTTCTATTCAAAGATGTAAATACTAGCGATACTACTGAAGGGTGTTTACCTTTGGTTTTTGAAGACGATAACTTCTTTATCGAAACGCGCGTCAGTGAAATTGTGAGTGTTGGTAATAGTTATTATGAATAGTACCAACACTTCCAGAAAATCCAAATTAATGGAAATACTCGGATTTGAGAGGATTAAGGATAATAATGATAGAAACAGATAATTACTTAATATTTTTTGAGAGAAGTAAAATTTTTGGATAGCTCAGTAATAACTTTACCACTATTATTGTAGAATTCTTGATTGCGTGTATTCTATTGATAAAATATAATTAATGAAAAAGTAAAAAAGTCGTCGCTCCCTCGGCGCGAGAGACTGTAGCAAAGTTTCAATGATTATTATTCCATTATTTCTTGACAATTTTCAAAATAAGTAGTTTATGAAATGAAAAATTTGAGCTCATTTGGCCAATGAGATCGCATTTTGGTTAATTGAATTAATTTTCTCATCTACAGATATACAGAAATTAAAATCAAGTCCGAGATCGTTACATGCTTTCTATTACGAGATATCACTGCTACTTACGGTCGGACGTACGGCGCATTTTTTTGTAAATAATGCTTCAAAACACAAAAGGAAAAACTCCACTTCGAATTAAAAGAAAATTATGGAAATATCGATGAATATTTACTTTACGTTTTATTGTATACTTCATTTTTTTTCTGTTTACTCTCATAGTTCAACGCTGTGAATGTTCACAATAACTACGTAAACGCAATTTTATTTGGCTTTTACTTAAGTTGAAAGTTTTATTAAAACATCAAGGAAACTTGTTGAGATATATACATAAAATTAAAATTTGCTTTTCTCAAAATAGCACCAATATAGTTTTCCTATTGTCTATTCATATCGTCAAGCTTAAGTTTTTTCATATATCAACATTTGATATCTTTAGATTGATAACTTCTGAACGCATCTGCCAGAAAAACTTGTAAAGACTCAAACAAATCCGTTACAATTTGAAAGCCTAAATAAAAAACCTCGCAATTTCAGACCGCCATTTTGTTTAAGACTAAGCACACTCCATGTTGATTTATATGAACTGTATTTCTTCAATTATTTTTTAGAAATTCGATATCTGACCACTACTTTAAACCCTTATTTGAAAAAATAGGTCAAGTCTTCACTAATTCTTTTGTGTCTACTGTAAAATTTAGTATTATGGAGTTACGAGGTTTGCTACTTAAGCTGACGATATGCCAATTCCCAAGCATATTTATAATTATCAACCATATTAAGAGCTACCTCTACTATTGCATTTTTTTTCTGAAATCTCTGCTGGATAGTTCAATATGGCTTATTTTCATCTATATTGCCACGAAAGTTTAAAAAAAAGAATGGCATCCATATTAATACGAATCATCTGCAATTCAGTTTTATTTGAGTCCACAAGTTTGAGTATCCATCGTGGATTGAATTTCGAAATTCCATTTATCAAGATTTTAAACTTTGACTTAAACAGTCCAAAACATACACTTTTTACGATCAGTTTTTTAAATATTTCTCTTTTCATATAGTTTCAGTTAAAATTAACTTAATATTATTCATGAAAATTCCTCATATTATTTTCTTACAACTTCGCCTTTTTAATCAGAATATAAACTAAAAAATACATTCGTTTTATCAAACATATATTTCCCCACTCGGAAGTTTCTCACCATTAATACCAGCAACGATTTCAATCGGAGCCCTTACATAAACATTTTTAACTAAATTTTTCTTGTTCGATGTGTCTTCCTCTTCTTTAACTTCTTTAAGACTACTTGACTGTCTAGAATAGTTGCGACTGTTTTTCAGGAAACTCTCCGAAGTCTGCTGAGAAGAAGTATGAGTGGAAGAACTGGTACTTTTTCTGGTGATTTCCGGCTTCTTCAGATACCTCTGCCTGAACTTTTTAGCGCCACATAATTTGAAGAATCCACCACGGAATTTAGAACTCATTATGTTATAGAGAATCGGATTAACGGCTGAGTTAATGTGAAACATAATTCGAGAGAAATAAAGGATGTTGTAGTATCTTTCGAATCCTAGTTCAATGATAGATCCTGCAGGAGCTATGATAATCCAAAGTGTAAGCGCACGGAAAGGTAATAGGCAAATGAAAAAAGCTAGAACCACTGTACCCAGCATTAAAATGACTTGTTTTCTATATTTTATTACGTTCTGTGCTGGTACAGTATTATTTCTCGATGCTATCATAACTAGAGGTTGAGCCATTAAGGAACTAGCTATAAGAGCGTAAACGCAAATTAGTATACCCAATGGGAAAATGAAAAATACTACAACCGATCCTATGAAAAATATACAAGGAAATAGATCTTCAACTAAACTGAAGCAGACAAATACTAAGGAACCATCGATGTACTTTTCTGTGCTGTACTGGGTTATTGCCAAAATTGGACTGCAAAAATAAAAATATATTAGAATATTGCAGATAAATTTATTACAACTATCACCCAAGAAATTTAACAATGCCTTTATTAGTCCGAAGAATTGACACATAAAGATGATGATTATTGAGAGGTTATACGGCTTTTAATAAAAATGTTTATATTAGTTGTAATAACGGTCTTCCATGCAGGTCTGGAAACGACGGTAGTAGGCTGGGTTGATTCCACGGGCGTTAAAGTACCTCATTCTGTGACCGCCGGAACGGCGTTGTAATCAAGAGAGGATGTCAAATTTTGTTAACCTAATAATGTAATAAATTGTTATATACAGGGTGCTGCAGGACTTGACGCAAAAAATTCGGTGAGTAGATGACTTGAAAATAATGCTGTACCATGAAAGAAATTTTCTCATACGACCCCTCGTTTCTGAGTTGTAGGCCTTTGTAGTTGGAAAATCAGAACTTATATTCAAGTATATTTTATAAATTATATATTTGACCATTATGAATGATTAATGATTAGTTATGTCCTATAATAAATAATAAAATAATTCTACACTATTATATACCCAATGGTTTTCAATTCACAACTTTTACAGTACAATCTATAGATAGAAAAAATAAATTTTCTAATCGATTTTTTAACAAACTCGATAATATTTATGGTTTAGAAGATATATAGATTTTTAGATCGTTGTACATGCCAAAGAAAGCGTTCGTCATAAAGAGACATTCTGAAGAAAATCATAAGAAATTGTAGTTATTTATTGAAAATAGGTATTATAACAAAATTAAAAATTTTTCGGAGAACTAATGAATAAGTAAATAAACATTTGTACCACATAATATTACTGACGTAAGGCAAAACTTGAAACAGATTAATAATTAATTTTGATCAAGTTAAATAACCTACTAAATGGTTTCCAAAATACCCATATCGAGATTTAAAAGAACAGAACTACTGGAATCTGATTTCGAATAAATTTAATGAGTTCTAGTAGATTTCTCTCAAATAAACTACTAGAATGGACTCCTCCAAAATTATTTCCCTCCTTGTTATGTGATAATTCCTCCAAACATTCGCCTAGGTATGTGGAGCATGCACGATGGAGCCCCTATCCAATTCCTAAATGATGTAAAAATCATCTTAATAACATTTTGCCTAATAGGTGGATTGATTGGGGAGGTCTATTTGCATGGCCACCACTTTCCCCTGATAAAAGAATGCAACATTCTTAGGAACAAGATCACAGAGGAAGGTGAATGAAGTGTTTGATACCACGCGTGCAACCTCTGAGAGAAAGGAACTATGGTATAGTTGGGTGATCTCAATTTATATCGGGATATGGGTATTTTGCGTGCTATTTGCACACGATGTGGTGAAGATTTCAAAAGAACAGATCCACTGGAATCTGGTTTCGAATAAATTCAAGGAGTTCTAGTAGATTTCTCTCGAATAATCTACTAGAATTGACAGCAATACTTTTTCTCAAAAATGATTTCCCTCCCTTGTTATGTGATAATTCCTCAAAACATTCACATAGGCATGTGGTGCATGCAGGATGGAGCCCCTACCAACTTCCGAAATGATGTAAAAAATCATCTTAATAACTTTTTTCCTAATAGGGCCGGGGAGTTACATTTGCATGGCCACCACGTTCCCTTGAATTAAATACAATGGATTTATTTTTTTAACGATATCTTAAAAGCTTGGTATATGCTGCACCGATACACAAGAAACGAAATTATCGATAGAATAAACTTCCTTAGTGACGCTATAAGAACATTTATTATTGTTTTTTTTTGATAAATTGTAGACTAACCAACTAAATTTCTCTACATTTCAATTTTTTGTAACACGATGTTCGAGAGTATGCAGTTCAATTTGAAATGTTTGATTGTGTTTTCATATTTGCTATAAGTATTTTCAATAAATAATTACAATTTATTATGATTTTCTTCAGAATGTCTCTTTATAGCGAACGGTTTTCTTGGTATGTACAACGATCTAAAAATCTACATACCTCCCAAACCCCCAATTTGATCGAGTTAAGCAAAGAGTACCTTTTTGTTAACAAATCGATCGAATAATTTATTTTTGCTATCTTTAGATTATACAGGTAAAAGTTACTGATTGGTAACCATAGGGCATGTGCCACCCCCGGCTTTCTGATCATAGTGTAGAATTATTTATTCCATCAAACTGACAACATGAACATACGTAATCATCCATTTAAAATTCATAATGTTCGAATGTAAAATTTAGAAAATATACTTGAATATAAGTTCTGATTTTGAAGGCATATAACTCAGAAACGTGGGTCGTATGAGAAATTTTTTTTTCACAGCATTATTTTCACGACATCTACTCATTCCTAAATTTTTTGCATCAAGTCCCAGAACACCCTGTATAGAAGTAGTTGATACGTAACGTAATTATATATAAGTAGTTAAATAAGTACAAATAATAATAGTTGTGAAAATTCTGTCAACATTTTCATATCTGCCCTACTTCACGGGTTTATGTAACCGTGGCACTACAGTGAGTGACTTTTAGTTTAACCCAAACTACGATATAAAATATTTGTTTTTAATTAAAAATACTACTGAGCCCTTGGAGAGTTTTTGATTAATTATTTGAGAATATAAATTACGATTTTATAAGCGTTATTACAAGAAAAATAAATGCTAAATCAGTCTAGGGATATTCATTTAACATCGATATATCAAATTTATTCGATGTTTTTCGTTCGATCCATCGGATTGATTCTATGTTTTGTCAAATATTTATTGTATTCCATATATCGATATATTTATAGAAATATCGAAAATATGCTATTTTTTTGTCTCATCTATTATACAACTAAATCATTTCAACACTACTGGAAGACTTAAATTTTAAATACGATTTATTTAGATAGTGACATCTGTGAGTGATCAGCTTAATTACTTAATTTATCCTGACAAATCGATCGACCATTTCCACTCATTATTTTTGCATCGTCTTCTACTGTATGGCGGTAACGCATTAAATCATTGTTTTGATTTTTTAACAAAGACTAGTTTATGTCAGACTTTTACCTGCTACTAAAATTAATGACTCTCAAATAACTGATTTGACGCATAATTTCATTGCTAGCTCGAAATTAAAAAGGTATGTAATGTAATACTTCTATTATGTTTACGAACCTAACCTCTACTCGTTTGTGACAGTGTTTTATATTTAAGATATAACACAATGAATTATAATATAATACATTTGTTGTAATATTCGTTTCTTCTATAATATAAATAAAAGAAATTTACACAGGTTCTTCTATACTTTTATTATATTAGAAGTAAAACTACACAAAATGACTTGAATCTGAAAGTAACCATTTTATTCTTGACATAATAATCATCCTTGCCAACTTAATTGCTGGGTTACGTTCAGTAATTTTTTACAACAACATTTAATAATAAATTTAAATGTTTTTCTTTTTTTACTCTTATAAATTTATTAAATCATTTCTTTAGTTTATTTTGACTTGTACTCAAATTAACTCAATAGTGATGTGACTCTACAGACACAAAATTAAACTATAGAAATAAATAAACATTGATTGATTTGTTTGTTTCTTAGTTAATTACACCAAAGAAAAGTCATGTATGGAAATTTTTTACGAAAATTGAGAGCAATGAGAACCTTGTAAAGTGCAAAATTTGCCAAAAAATATTAAATCTTGTAGCAATACATCAAACTTGTTTAGCCACGTAAAAAATATTCATAAGGCTGCCTTTTTAGATATGTATCAATAAAATTCGCAAGTGCTGAGCAATGTAAACTTACTAAATATACATAGTAAAACAATCTCAAAAACAAGAAGGGATAATCATTACAAGGTAGTATGCAAAAGCTGGAAATTATCCCAATCAGATGATGCAATTTCTGATGAATTATCAATCCACTTGCGTAGTCCAGTAGTAGAAAGGCTCAATGAGTTTCCTTTAGAGATTTGGCAAGATCCAAGAATTCAAGTTCCTAAGCTTTATAAGATTGCCTTCAAATATTTAACTATAGTCGGAACTTCTGTTCCATCCGAACGATTATTTTCAAAGGCTGCTCAAATAGTTAATCAGCAAAGAAATAGAATGAAAGGTAAGATTGAGCAAACTGTTATTTTTGCGAAGTTTCTCTAAAGAGCATTGATCTTAATTAAAAAGGTAAAGTTAGTTTTGGAGATACCTAGATTAAGGCTAGTATTAAATATGTTTTTATTTTCTTTTACTGTTTTGAAGTTTTGTATGTAATAAAATATTTTTATTAATTTGTTGTTTTAATTTCACTTACAAATGTAGGTATAAATCATCTCAGTCATCCTACCACTGTCTTAGTATCAAATTTCTATTTAAGAAACACTCTTAGAAAATCACTATCTTTACACTACTATTTCAGCTATGATACAAATTCAAGGACCACCAAACTTTGCTTTTCTCTTGGAAGAGGTAATATTAAACTTTAGTGGAAAGTATTCGATAGTAAAAAAATATCGATGTTTTCCAGCGATATATTGAAAAAAATCGATGCTTCAATCCGATATTTTATATCGAATACAAATATCGATATATTTTTTAAGTGGACACCCCTAAATCAGCCGAGTTTGGGTTAAACATGGCGGCCACTCTCATGTGTCCATACTGTCTCTATCAAGCAGCCGTAGACAGCAGCGCCACGCAATGGTTATTTCAATATATAGAAATTAGGTTTGGTTTCCAGACCTGTATGTAAGACCGTGGTTGTAATTAATATATATATGAGATTATGATTAGTATTTTGTTGTTGTAATTATCAAAAATTTTCGCAAGTCTTAGATCGTAGATTCTTTGTACTGCTTCTTGTAAATATATAATTATGATTATTCTACATTTTAATTAGTTTGTTAATTGTTAGGTGATAGTTGTTACAATCGCAGAAACATGATAAAATAATGTGAAGTTAATTTTTTTTCAATTAAATTTCATTCGAATTATCAATAATAAATAGACCAAGAAATAGAAACTACATAAGTTACAAAAAAATTTAAGGAGATAGTAGTAACAGTTTTAAAAGAAAAGTAAGAAACAAAGACTTAACGTATTAGTAAATTGGTTCATATAAGTTATTTAACACGAATTGTGTACTATGTTTCTCAATTTCATTGTATGCTTTGTGTAAATAAATTCATTTCCTCTTCGAACAATACTAAAAATAATAAATAATACCAACTTTTTCCATATTTTTATATCCTATATGTATTGGTGGGTGGAAGCTATGAGAATAAAGAAGTATTTAAAAAGATTGGTACAGGTACAAAAAAGAGCGGCACCAAGTCTCAGCGTATCGGATGGTCATGAAACCAGCCATAATAATGATTGTGGGAGTTATTCCGGTAGAACTTCTTGTTTTGGAAAAGAAGGTAATATACCTTAGAAAAGCAGAGGTATTCGGAGTGAACGAAGCGATTGATAGAGAAGAACCATACCAAAGTTGGGCTATCTCATACAATTTATATCCGGATATGGATATTTTGCATTCAATGTGGTGAAGATGCTAAAACAGAACCATTGGAATCTGGTTTTCATTGAAGGAGTTTTGCGTAATAAAAAGGCTGACCTAGATGGGACAGCGAGAGAAAGGAAAGAGCGAGTTCGAAGAGTCAAATAGGGATCCAAAGCTGAAGTAAATTGATAAACAGTTCTAGGCTGGTCGGAAAAAGAAGCGGAGGTTTTAGTTGATAGGAGAAGTGATGAACATTCGAGCACTCAGTGCGTGAATGCATCTCCTCCGCCGAAAAGGAAATGTATTTGTACTTCATTTTTGTTTTCACTTCTTTCAATATATCATCCATTTTTTTTATAAATAACGCCGGACTTGATATTGTTTATCAATTTGATTCCAACTCCTCTTTGTTATGAACTATTATTTTGATATTTGATTTTTTGGGATGCTACCATATGCTTTTCCAATGTCTATAAAATCGAGGTATACTTTATGATTTGTTTTCAGTTTTCTCTCTATTATCTATCTCAATGTAAATATACGTTTTCGTATACTTTCCTTTTAATAAAGCCACTCGAATTAGTTGAGCATTATTTTCCTCATTCTGTTCTCTAACATATTCTCGAGGACTTTCAGTACCACGCTTATTATACCTCTATAAATACTGTCTGTTTTAACACTTTTTTTTAAGTGGTGAAATTATACCCATTTTCCAAGTATTGTCTACTACGTATTAGAAAATAATATCTATATTTTTTTGAGACCTGTTTATTTTAATAATAATGACTTCAATTAAACTTTTGAAAGAACTGATATTAAAAAGTTATGGTATGCTGTGTTATAATATGTAGGCTAGAAAAACGTTAGGAAACCCTCAATTTTAAAGTGTAACTAAACGCCGACACCCATAAAGTTTTATTGAAAACGTATTTAAGATCTTGAGGCACTTAAAATGTTGTGGCTTGGCATCCCTCAATAGAAAACATTGAAACTTGCATATACTGATTGATGACTTACTTTAGAAGTAAATAATTTCAAGCAATATCAATTATCAATATGTAAGGAAATGTGTTATGAAGAAATTGAACTGTTGCTACTCTCTCTCGCACTTTGTGACGTCACGTTGGAATCAAAATGTGAAGTATAATAGGTTCGTTTCAACCCATTAAAAAACCTTCCTTGGTACGGTCACGATTTTTCGCAATATAGATAACTTGTTCCAACCGGGCAGTTACTGTTAAATGAACCATTATGTTTGTGAGTTCCAACCGACTTAGGTATCGTTTATGTACAAACCTATTAGGTTTGTTCCAACTGGGAAACCTAACCCGATAGTCTGGAATATTCTTGGAACGGTTATCGGAAGCGTTTATAGATATTTTTTGCGCAGTCTCAGACTATGCACAATTCTTGTAACATTAGTTGCTATAAATCAAGTATCGAAAAGACCGTCCCGGAAACGGTTCACAAACAACAGAATCGTTCGTATAAAGGTCACCGCCCGGTTGGAACACGCAATCTCTATTGCGAGAATCGTCACCGTACCAGGACGGTTTTTTGATGGGTTGGAACGAACCTAATGTGTGCTGTATAACTGTTATAAAATTTCCTATATGGTTATCGAATTTGCCAGTTAAATTTCACATTATTAATAATTTCTTGTATGTTCCATGAAATAAAACACTATTTAAAATATGATTAACAAAATTATTCAATTCAATAATATTGTTTCTGATATGTTATAGGTAGATTTTATTCTTTATATTATATGGAACAGCCCGAAACCGTTTTTGTTTATAATTCTACAAGTGAATCGTCAACAACATAGAATAAGTATAATTATTGGAAAAAATAGGAATTGTGTGTGTTATTTTGTGATTTATGTCATTCATTTACCCTATTTTAAATTAATTTTATCCTTTCGACCACAGGGTCCTATTCACCACTTCGGGAAGTCTTTTTTGGGAACCGAAGTATTTAATATCTGTTTGTTTTGTATTTCGAAAAGTACAATATTTTAAAAGAAAATAATAACAGTTGGGTCAACGCTAAACACAAACAAATATCAGGAACACACAAAAGCCCAGGATATACGTACAACTCCAACCTAATCTTGGCCAAAAAACATTCTGATTTCAGTGTGACGTAATGCGCGAGGCGTGTTAAATTTGAGTCGATAATTCAGCATACAGGTGATGTGTATCGTGTTTGAAATATACAATGGACAAAAGAATAATGCAAAATAATTATTAGTATAATTGTTACTAGAATGAAAGATTAGATGTTAAATATTTGTATATACCACAAAATTTTAACTAGTTCAAAAGATTAGGTATGTCTTATCGGTTTTAACTTGATTTGGCTCTCAATGAAATCTCTATTGCTTGGTCTAAAAGATAGATTAGGAATTCTAGTGTGTCCGTCGAATTAAACTAAATGTTTTGGTAGATATAATAAGAATAATAACGCCCTTCAATACAAATTGAGGCCGATCTTTGACAGATTTTGACGAACTTATTAATAATATATTTAGTTGAATTCGATTTCTACATTTGTGGTTGCATCGACGCTACAATAATCAAAATTAGAAACTACTTCTGATATACTCTTAGAAAATAAATAGAACAGTGCTTTATCTACTGTATTTACCAATTAATGCAATGAAAATGTATGGATGATATTTTTACAATGTAGAATATATACAGAATGTATTCGTATATATATAAAATGAGCAATAAGTTGAATATAAATACAGAACATTATCTAAGTGTTTTTTTTTTCTCAATTTCTTCAATTATAGTATGTATTTTTGGGTTCATTTGGATGATTATAAAAAAATATGGCTGCGGATACGCCTTGTAGGCTCCTGTTTTCCGTTTTTAACCACTTTGGTAATCCCTTCTAATGCAGTATTTCGTTCCACTTGTTCATTACTTCTTTTATTCATATTTTACTACTTCATCCTGCTTCTGATGTACTAATATCTACGAACAAATACTTTGAATGCTCCAAAGTATTATTTTTATTGTCAAGGTCTGAAGTCTCACCACGAACCAGGTCATAATATGCCATAGACTTGTTAGTGATTTGTTTCAGTTTTGTGTGTCAACTCTACCTTGTTTTCTTTCATATATGAAAAAATTTAGTTTCTTGAAGAATGTGGTGCATATTGGAGCATATTGCGTCTATGTACAGTACGAAAAAATGCATATACTATTTTTGTATACTACCAGATGCTAAAATAACATATATGAATCAGTAAAACTATTTTTTTCTACTACGAAATTGGAAGCCAAGCATTATATGCACACAATTTAATGAAACTAAACATTGTTGAGACATTTTTGTGAAAGAGCTTTTGAATTATTTACAATAGATCGATGGCCCTGTACAAAACTGAGTAGAATAAAAATTAAAAAACAAATGAAAAGTTATACTCACATTTGGCTCATTGTTAAATGACTGGATGATTATTGTTGTTAGAGTCGATGGATGCTGTTTAAACTCCTCTAAGGTGTCATTTGTAATGAAGTATGTTGAATAAACTCTCGAAATGAAGATTCAGTTTCATATAACTTCATAGAATTTATATGAATAATTTGAATGAGATTCTAATTTAATTGTGATTGTATACCCTTGTAAACGAAACTATTGTATTGCCCACGACATTCTCGTTTGCGAAAGTATCGTTTTATCTCGCTTTCGAAGCGAGAATTTCAAAAAGTCTCGTCTCAAATCTCGCACGAGAGTTTCGCTAAAGTCTCGCAAATATATTAATAAAGTATTCTAATATAGGGAATACTATTGAAACATATTTTTTAAAGCCGCTTTATAGTTTCATTTTCAGAACAGACATAAATTCAAGACGATTTAGAAAAATGAACATATATGAAAGGTATAACTAATTAAAGAAAAATTAACCTAAATTACATATAAATATGAAAATCTTAAATTTTCAGTTTATTTATTTCGATAGCAGATTTGAAGAACACTGTTAGGTAATTCAGTGATCCAAATTAAGTTTGTGGGTCAATTTTGAAGACATCCAATAAACATAAGTTTGGTATGGTTCATACGTAGTTTTCTTTTTATCATGTCATTCAAGAAGCGGTGAAAAATGAATACATGTTGCTCCAAAGATAGATCCAAAATTCTCGGATGAAGTTTTATACATTAATCTTGAATGCTTGAAGGCTAGAAAATACTGAACAAAATTCAAAGCCTGATATGTTTCGCGGCGCCTACAGGTTAATCCATACTGAAAATCAATGTCAGGGAATCTGGCAGGTTACTTGAAGTTTCTGGAATTGATAAAGCTAGAAATAAGCAAAAATCTTCTGCAGGACTTGAAATGCATCTTTGCGGTTCCAAACAAGCGCAAGGAGCTGGATTGGGCATTTTTGGACCGAAATGCAAGCTTTCTATACCTCAAAAAAAATCACTAACTATTTTTAAGGTACAGTTGCTAACAATGAACATACGAGGATATATTGAAAAATTCTTAGCCTACTATAGAACCAAACAAAATTTCAATGTCAAAATATTTTATTACTTACACAGCTTTTATTATCTCCTCGTTGGAACAAAATTTACGACCTTTTAAAATTTTTTTCACTTGAGGAAAGAGATGATAGTCGGAGGGACCAAATCGGGTAAATAAGGGGCGTGTTCTAGTAATCCAAACCCTAAATCACGAATTTTTTGCATGGAAACATGAGATTTGTGTGCACACCTTTCCGCGTCTTTTCTCTTTAATTTTTTCCCGTAGAGTTGACAGTAATGTCGAATATTAATCTCCAGTTATTGTTCTACATGACAATCCCAAAAAAATTGAAGCAAGAACCTTTCCAGCAGATTTTTGGACACGAAACTTCTTAGGTCTTGGAGAATCAGAGTGTCACCATTCCATCGATTGTTGCTTTGTTTCTGGATAGTTGAAATGTACCCAAGTCTCATCCATAGTAACAATTCGGTTAAAGAAGTTTAGTTTTCAAATCGAGTACAGATGGAACGCGATGCTTCTACCCTTGCACGCTTTTGGTCAACATTCAAATATTTGGGGATCCGTTTTGCAGCAATTTTTCTCATGTCCAAATTGACGTTAACTATATGATGTATGAAATATTCAATGCTTCATATATCCGTTTTAGCCCAATTCGACGGTCTGATAAAATTATGTCATGAACTGCAACGATATTTTCGGGGAGTGACACAGAAATTGGCCTTCCCTATCAGTCATCACATTCAATGGTAATTTTTCTTTTTTTGAAGCTTGCAGTCCAATTTTTCACGGTCGAATACGAAGGATATTGATCACCAAGGGTATTAAGTATAACTTCGTACATCTGCTCACCTCTCCCTTTTAAATACAGGTACTTGATGATGGCTCGATACTCCAATTTTTCGATTTTCACAATTTCGGTGGACATCTTTTTTCTTTCAATTTATTGCATAGCTCTGATTCACTTTTTTGACGTCAAACTTTACACTGACACTTCTAATAAGTTATTGTTCGTTGCTATGGTAACGCAATATTTAGTTTAAACATAGAACTGGTCTAGGCTAAATAGATATCAATACATCCTTGTATATACTCAAGAGTGGTTTGATTAAAATCTCTCTATACATTTTTTCCGAAAGCCGAGTGGTCTCGAAGGCTTTGGAAGCTATTAAGTGTACTTACACGCTAAAGTTGACATGTAAACAACCTCTAAAAGTAATTTCTAACAGCAACAAAGAAGCCTCAATGTGGACACCAGGGCATACTAGGTAATGATGAAGCAAACAGCATTGCAAAAAAGGGACCACCACACTATATTTTTGACTAGGGCCCTAGCACAAAAATTTAGATTTAAGAAATTTTATGGGTTTCACCCTTTATCATAATTTTCTTGTTATATAGCATTAAAAATTTTTTCTTCACCCACTTTAGTGGAGACGTATTCATATATTGATTCTTATCTATATAATTTTCGTTCTTTGGTGTAGATTGAGCGAAAACAAAGTGACATTTCATCTATTCAACATCTTCAATACAAATTCTTAACATCAATAGAGAATCAATAGAGAAATGTTTCTTCTTAGTGTATGCTGGGAAGTACGTACCTGCTCGAGGTTCGTTAATATTGTTAGAGAAATACAGGTGATGAAATGATAAAAATAAAATAACACAAATATCTTAAACTTTATTTAATAACAGCTAACATTTATTCTTTGGTCTAGGTGCATGCAGTACAATAAGAAACTTTACAAAAACGACTAATGGATTAAGTACATGATAAATTCAGTTAGAGGATGAAACGAAGTTAGCGTATTCGATTTTTCAGTTCTTTTCTCATTTTTTTATTATTAATATGTACGAAAAAATATTTAAAAGTGAAATTATATATTCTTCCATCTTGGTAATGTAGATTATTTTATCGAAATTGTTGAAATATAAATTATGTCAAAATCAGATGCAGCAAGTTTCAAATTGCGATAATAATATTTAAACCGGAAATAATTTCTAATAGTTTCGTAGGATATTCCTCATAGTTAATTATGAATATTTTGTAAATATATATTCGTTGCAGAAAAATTTCGTAAAGTTCAAACAAAATCGTTTATTCAGAAAATTTTAGAACTTTTAGATCAAGACGGACATGCGTCATAATATGATATTGTGTAATAATTGTGGAAATTTGCCGAAAAGACTGTTGAAAAAGTACGCTCAAGGGGCATCAAGGAATATGTATAATATGAAGAGTGCCCGATCAATGTATAGTACTTCCAATATCAATTGCAGAAGACAGTTATGCGAGGAGCAATCAATATTTCATAAATACGCATGGCACTCATATCGAATTAAGAAATGAAGAATAATGTTCATAAACCATCACTGTTTACCAATGAAAACATCGAATCGTAAACATAAATACATTTCTAAGGGCCGTAGCTGCCGTAAGGCGTATGTACACAATTTCTTTGATATACTCATTCTAGACAATCTGCGATAAGCAGTGGCGTGGCTAGGTGAGATTTATTTAATTAATACATTTCTTTAAATAAATAGAAATATGACGTACTTTAGACCATGAGCAAATGAAGACAATGAAATAAGAATGTTTAAAAAAGGAGAATATTCAGTAATCTGATAATGCCATCATAATGGAAAATGCTGAATTAACTAGAATAAATAAATTTATCGAATAGTTACGGAAAGGGTTGCTGTAGATCATTCAAAGAACCGAAAAACATGTAAAGAAAAACTGAAATCAGTTGACAAAGCTACTCAAGATTTCTTACTTAGGTTGCGACATTAGAAGTAATACAGCAAAAGATAGCAAATTATCCAGACTACAAATATACCAGTTTAGAAACATTGCATCAAGTTTTGTCAGCATGTGGTTTTAAACAAAAAAAACTGATTAAACGGATGGCAATAACCGAATCGTCAAGGATAGTTCAATGGCGACAAGATTATTTACGTCAGATAAAAGATTACCGAAGTTCTAATATACGAATGGGGTACAAAAAGAGCTGAGTACACGTCTGGTAACCTGTTAAAACCAAACTCCTTACAGGCAGGTACATTTTACTCGTCTATTTACGTTTTATAATTTAAGTTGTAGCATGTTAACGAAGTATGACAATGATTTTTTTCTAAGTTCCAAATAGGAATACAATTAAGTGCATCTGTCTAAATAACGGCGTATAATGTCGTCCAATTTTTAATGATTCGATTGCTTTTTAACCAATCATTTACTTTCTCGCATAAAATATATATATATTTTCAAAAATATTAATAAAAATAACAAATTTATAAAATGAGGTATCTACGCCTATGGTACATCAAACAAAATTGTCGGCAATCAGTTGATATTGGAAGAACTATATATGAAACCGAATATAAGAATCAAAAGCTGCAATAGAAACGCCTGGTCGAATGTCTCTTTGGAATTACCCACATCAGTTAATTTTGAAAAGTATGCCAAAAAAAAAAATAGAAATTATGTTAATCATTGATGGTAAGAACAATTTAAAAATTTATTAACACGAATAGAAGTGATTAGTGATAAGATAAAATTCCTTTAATGGTACAAGGGAAGAAGTGTTTATAATTCAAAGAAATCCAGAATATCGATTGTATTATGTTCAATATTTGTCGAACTCTTTTTTTATTATGAAATATTGGTTCAAAGTATCTCATCCGTTGGAATTACGCTTTTGTGATAGATAGCGATAAACAGGTTAGTTCGTAATCTAAGGGAATAAGTTTCAAGAGTTTTTAGAATTTCTGTAGGAATTCCATCAGGCTCAAGAGCTTCTCCATTTTTTGCATTTGCAATGGTTTTCCTGACTTTATCTATTGTTAAATCTAGGCAAACCAGTGGTTCTTTTATTCTGTGGACCTCTTCTCTATCATCATCAAATAAATCTTCTAAATATTCTTCCCACCTAGCTAGCTTTCCCCCTATATCTAAGATGATTTGTCCGTTCTTATCTACAAGATTGCCATATTCACTATACTTCCGTGAGCCTATGTTTTCTTTGATTTTTTTATGAAGATGAAATATGCCTTTTATCCAATTCCTAGTGAAAGTACTATTGTTGTTTATTGTACAAAAAATAAAAATACCGATCAATACTAATCGCAACATAACATATGTCTCGTGGCAATAGATTTGAGATTTTCTGCAATGTTTCTATGAAACTCATGTTGTGAAAGCTTTGTAGTCTTGATCAAATTTCCATTGATTTCATAGGTTTATATGATGGAATTATGTATTGTTGGACCGGTTATTACACAAGATTAATATGAATCAATAATCCCTACTTCACTCTTATTATTTATACGGGAGATTGTTTTCTAAACTAACGTACGTTTCGGTATTCACTTACATTCACTTGGTAAGTAATAACAAAAGGTTGTCTTACATCATTATTATTTAAATTGTGTAATAATTATCATGTTTTTATGCCATTATAATTTCTTACAGTTCCACAGTACAGCTTATACACTAACCGCCCCCGGTTGTAATAGAATTCTAATGGTTTCATTACCGAAAATATAGTTCATTAATATCATTTTTACTTTCTTTTTTTCTAGTGATGTAAATAAGTATATAGTTAGCGTTCAAATAAATAGAGCTCGGACTTTTTTAAAAACAAATTTTCTGAATGAACTTTTTAACTGGACTTCATGAAAATATCTATGGAAGTTTTCCAACTGAAAAATCAAATACATATGCAGCTTTTCACACAAAGCTTTCGTCATCCTTATTTGGATTTCGTTTAACGAATTTGTCTTGTAAATTAATTTGTCCCTCTTTCTCTCTATAACATTTTTCCTGATAAAAGTTTTTAAATTCATGCCTTCTCTCTTGGCTGTACATTATAACTTTCTCGGTAAAAACGTTATAATCGGGGTTCTCATGGTTTTCTAGATCAAAATCGTCGTATTCTTCGTCAATACTACTGTTTTTTAGAGATCTATTTTTGGAGGCAGTCACGTCTTTCAATATAACCGAATGAGAATCAGAACTTTTATTTGAACCCGGCGAATCACTGAAGCCTTTAATAATATTTTTAGGTCTATAGCAGACCCTGTAATTATAACTGTCTTGGCTGTTTCTAAGTGTACTACTACTTCTCGTAGCAGTAGTACTAGTAGTACCGTTTCTTGCTCTTCGAAACAGGTGCCTGTTAGTGTCTGAACATATTACAAAACCGTGTCGAAATTTTGAACTCATTAGATTGTACAAAATAGGGTTGACAGCCGAATTCAAATAAACCATAATTCTGCAAAAATACAGAATATTATAATACTTTTCAATACCTAAACGAATGACGCTTTCTTCTGGTACTACGATTATCCATATTATGAATACCCTGAAGGGTATTAAGCAGAGGAAAAAGCTTAGTACCACGGTTCCTAACATCATAATAACTTGTCTCCTAGCTCTGATCGAATAATTATCTATATGTTTATTCAAAACTAATGTAGCGGCATTTGATATCAAATTTTTTGCTATTACAAAGTATAATACTATGAGCAAAAGTAAAGGAACTATAAAAAATAGGAAAACACTTCCGAGGAAGTACAAAGCAGACCAAAACGTGTTGGCGAGTGTATGGCAAGCTGGTACCTTGGTTCCGTCGAAATATTCAATGTGTTTGAATTCTGCTATTCCAATTATTGGGCTGGAATAAATGTTGATTTTCTGAATAACAAATTTTCCATAAAATGCAAAGAAAGCTGGATGCAAAAACCAAAAAACCAACCCAAAACTCCTCACCGAAAGTGTTATTTTTAAACTTTTATATGCAGGAAACGGAAACCAATAATACGGCTCGTTGGTGTCAATATGGTGGGTCGATGCAAACATTTCGGAAGTTAATAGAAGACATCATTTTGAATTTATTAAGACATATTTCGTCCTTACGAAATCTTATGGATTATGATAAATTGTTAAATTGTAAATGTATAAGGTCGTTAAATATCAAAATTACGTAGAAATTAATTAATGATGGCTTTATAATCTAAAATTCTCCACGGAACATCACGTTGTGGGTTCTTTTAGAATACATATCACATAATCAAGTAAGTTATTAGTTCTTGAAACTACAGAGCAATTATGTGGAAAGTGGCCAACAAATAAATTGTCAAAATTTTCATCAATAAATTTCTTATTACAATTAATATTGATCATAACATTCATAGTGGTTACTTTAAAAAACAATTTGTGTTTTAGAGTTTTATCGGAATTGCAGCTATATCGTATAGGAGAGCGGATAGTTGAAGCTTGACAACCGAATCAAGAAGGGTTTTTACTCATAAAATATCGTGTTGTCTCTCAAGCAGTAACTGTAAACTGTAGCGTACATGAAATTGGTTTGAACTCTTAAGTCTAAGTACACAATTTACAGATATTTGAAGCAGCTTAAAATGAATGGACTCTAAAGAGAAACAGATGCCCTTAGGAGAACGGTAATCATCTTGTCACAAATATGAATGTAACCTCTTCTCACATCCCTCATATAAAAGAAACTCATTTTTTTGAAACCTCTCACTCCAAATACTTTTATAAGCTTTATTGGAATTATTATCGTAAGATAATCCAATTTCTAAGCCATCAACTGTCAAATTTTCTACAATCTGTTTAGTTACTATCCCGTCATTCCAGGAACTTATTTAGAATCATCAATCATCAAATATTTATTGTACAACACAGTTGTTTTGTCCTAATTTCATTTCACATAAGTCTGACAACAGCTAGTAGTCACTGGAGGCTAGATCAGGAGGTTACGGTGTATGGAAATTTAATTGACAAATTTTGTCCATCGTTTGTGTTACGTTGCATTGTCTTAATGAAAAAAAAATTCTTTCGCATATATGTGGAGCCGATTTTTCATCACTTCTTTTCTCAATCGTATTATTTCGTAGTGTGTATCCTAAAATACAGAGGCCGTTACATTGACCGCCCTTTTTGAACAGGTTTTACTCAGCGCAGTTTGCTCAGATGGACGTCTAGTGGTGAATTTCGGTTCCATCGATGGTAAAGAGAGAGAAAGATTTTCATAGGGTTTCTAAGGAATTGTGTGTGCGTGTGCGTGTAAGATCTTGTAGAATCGTTGTGTTATATTTCAGTTGACTTGATAATAGTTCATTAAAATAATCTACTTAAGTGGAGAAAAATAAAAGGAGATAAAGCTGCGGTTGTATATAGGTTATAAAATGATTTAAACATTTCCATATGATTTCTTCGATACCACCATGGTCCCTATCAATTTTTCGTTACTGTTTGCTATTGGTCACAATGATATTTGATCATAAAAGGTGTACAATTTCTAGAAGGAAACTTACTAGAATAACTGTTCTCGCTCATTACAATGAAACTGTAACGGAATGTGTTTATTACAGCTTTCTCAATAGCTAAATTGATAGGTGTGGACCTAGAATATCGCTTTTTATGTCTTTAGATATCAATCCTATGAACTTTCATGCTTGGGAAATTGCAATCGTGGGACCATTTTCTTCAAAAAATGATACGAGTTCTATTATATTGATCATTATTATATCCTAGTATCACAAAAATAATTAAAAACTGTGTAATAACACTTTGTCGCTGTTTTATAAACCCATAAGAATTCATTCAAGGTAAATAAACATATACATAAATTTATATATTCAAGATGATGTCCTTTATCAGGTTATGAAATGTTTGCACGGACCTACTGAAATTTGTATTTGAACGAATGAAATTTCAAATTACGTAACATCCTTTAGATAGTTGTATATACAACATAATGTAACATGCAAGCAAGAAGCTTCTTCGATATTTGAGGCAAAGGATGATTTGTCAGTATTGTTTAATCCAAATAAACGACGGAAAACTTAGGTTAGATGTTATGAAATAGTGGCCACATCTTTTATAAACATAATTCACTTGTTTCTCTTAAGCCTTCATAAATATTTCTAGTTATTTTCTAATTATATTTGTATCATTACTCAGTTTGCATCTCATACTAATTTGTTAAAGTAATAAACAGTCGATCAAATTCATCTTCCCCCTGATGTTCTAACAGTGAACACAACCTCATAGTAGAGTATGAACTCATGAAACACGTACATTTGTCTTTTAATTGACATAACTCTATTTTTGTTGTTCAATTATGTCCTTAAAATGTTGAACAGAAAGCAATAAACAACATCAATTCAGTTTTATTCATAAGGATTAATTCAAACTAATGAAATTTTGGTTTTGCAGGACGAATTCTTTCAACATATAGTAGATGTAAAATTAAATAGACGTGTAGAATTAAGAATAGATCATTACTTACTAGCAGCAATTATAACGCAGAAAATGTTCGCAAATCATACTGATGAAATTGAAAACAACGGTAAAAATTATTTTTTCTACGACCGTGCGTTATAACCCACTTTCCCGCACGCGTTTTAGTTTTGAAAGTGTCACTAGTGCGGGACAGTAAAATTATGCAAATTTTGACCTTATTAGATAGTTTTCTACTTCTGAGATTATAACTATTGTTACTACAGTTAATTAAATATTTACGAAATAGTCCATCAAATAAAATTTAAACCTTTTCTAGCTTTTTGTAGCATTTTTTTTTGAAAATATGAAATAATAGGGATATTTTTATATAACCATGTAATTGTTACTAAAACGTCAAAGTTGTTAAAACGTCTTGGAAGTGACCGAATAAGTGCAATTTTCTTCTAAATTAAACCACATTAAACCCAATCCGATACAATAATATTAATGGATTCATCCGACGAAGAACTTCCCGAAGCCATTTTGAAGGCTGCAAATGAAACTAATTCCGAGCTGTTACCTGCCAAATGACAAAACCGTTGCCGTCACCGTCATCGTTATCTTTATGCGACCTGCAACCGATGCCATCCTCATCGACGTCAATTACCTTCCAGTTGAAGCCAAATAACTCCACTGGACCGGCAATTCTTACTAGTCTACAGAATGCAACAAGTTGTGTTCTCATTATCAATATTTATAATAATTAGTATTTTTTAGTTAAAGTTTTGTATATTATCATGTTTGTTGGAAGAAAATAATTTTCGAAAAATGTGTTGGTATACTTTTTTGTATATACGGTCGTAAAGAAAATAATGTTCCTAACTCATGCGTAAAGTGTATTTCCCGCACTTGACCGCTTTCCCGAACTCCGCTTCGCGTCGTTCGGGACAACTGTAGCCGCGTGCGGAAAAGTATCACTTTCCGCACTTGTTAGGAAAATAACTATTTTAGACGGCGCCATCTGAAAGTTGTTGTTCTGTAATCATTTACAGACCGAAAGCTACGTTTTGAGCGTTCCATGTAGTGAAAATGACAGTTCCGTAATGCAAAACACTTTCGGGACGCTTTGGAGTAGACAACTCAACTTCCTTAAATGTGATTCTAGCCACTTCAATGTTGACAGTTGACAGTTTCACTTCGATGATTTTGCATAACCTTAAATTTTTAATTTTCTGAAAATAGTACGAATTCTTTATGAAGTGGTGTCACCAGATAAAAAATATAAATAAAATGTTTATAATTCTCTATTATTTATTTTGTGTCGTGAGTGTAATTGAAAAAGTTTTGGATTTTATGCATCGTCTCAAAAATGTTGTGTACGCCGCGGCTGAAATACTACTTTGTTGGACTCGTCTATTGCTCGCAATTTTCAGACTCATCTTTTTCACGTATAATTCCTAAATAATTGTGAGCAAGAGTTTTGAATGTTTGCTTATCTATTTAGGTTTATCTCTAATTCTCTAAGTCGTGCTCTTTTGTTTATCCTGTTTTCTATCTTCTATCAATTATTTTTTTGTGCTGTCATCGTAGTATCGTCTGCATCTGCTATAACTTATGCCTGGTTAACCATTGTATTTTTATTATGTTAATTTTTCCTCCTGAGTATGCCTGTTACACAAGCTGGTCATTGTCTAAGATGCAAAAGCGGTAATTTAACGCTGCGCTGCGCTCCTTCCTGGAAAAATCTTCAACGATATTAAGGAGAAAGTTATGTGTGGGCTTTTTTGCTGAAAACATAAGGTAGATCTCCACAATCTGTACTCCAATCCATGAGATTTCCTTTGGAAGTTCGGACATTATTGTTAAATTACTTGACGTGGATCTGATTCATATTGGAATTGTAATAATTGGAGAACAATTATTGAAAATTTTTTATGAAATATTATGCGTCTGTATAATAACGATTTACAAACATGACCTGTTTTCTGTATCTATTCATTTCACATCTGATTTTCCTCACCCATATTTTCGTTCGCCGACGACAGTGATAGATCTTAATAAGCCAATATCAGGAGTTACGACACCAGATATCGAATTTTCTGCAGAGTAATGCACCAATCTTGACGATATTATTTGATTTTCGATTGCATTTCTATAGTTATACCAGTGGGACTCTCTCATTCAATTTTTTTATATAAAAAGAATATACGGTATGAAGAAAATTATAGTAAACAAAAAATAAGGAAGTAATATAGTAAAACTCAATAAAATAACTATGCCAATAAATCTCCAATGTACGTAATTTGCAAAACTGAAACAGTGTAACTCTACTTAATGCAATAACTTTTTTTAAATTGTTGAACTCAAAACTCAAAATTTTTTCCTTATTATTCAAGTGGTTCATGTAGAAATGTACGTAAATTATTCAAGGGATGAGGGGTCTAATTCAGTACCAATTGGGAAGAAATAAAAGGGATCAATTTACAGGAAAGTGGAAAATTGCTATCCGTCTAGCCGTCTTCACGAAGGAAGTCGAATTTTGCAGTTTTCTCGGTCGATTCATCCTAAATAAGAATAGAATTTTCTAAACGTTGATATATTTTCTTCGTGAAATAGTTCTAAAGTTTCATTTTATCTTGAATTGTGGGGGAATGCGAACCGAATATACTGTATGCAATAAAGTAATTTAGAATAAATTTGAATAGTAATTTTAAAAAAATACTTGGATAAAAACGTGTACAGGGTGTCATAAGTACTGGAATAAAAACTTGATAATTATGGAAAACGTTACAAACCCTATAAAAATAGACTGTGTTTGCATTTAACAAATTCAACGATTCTTTCATATTTCATATCGCTAAATTGATAGATTTTGAGCATTTGCAAAAAAAAATAGTAATAAACTTTCGAATATGGTAAATTACACATTTTGCTCTACCTTTTTTACCTCAATAAATGGTCCTGAATCATTTTGACTTATTCCCATCATTCATATTTCGTTTCACCTTTTGTTTTTTCTACTTGTGATTTTCATACTGTCTTGTTTACTGCTAGATTTCCATACTTTCTGAATACCACCTAATTCTTTGTGACATGAATCTTCTTACAACATTATCCCAATTTGAAATATAGCCAATTTTATGATTTATTAATACGTTGACACATGCCTTCTTGTTATTTTTATTTAAATGTCAATCATTTTACGCCGTTTTCACCAAATGAGACCAGGATTTTTATTTGTCTTGTATCATATTTTGCAAGCACACGAGTTTTTATTGAGTTATTTATTTTTTCAATTCATTGTACTCGATATTTAGCTGAACATATTACATTTATGATTTTCTATAGAGACAATAATAGATGTTTCTTCATCTTATCTTATCGTTGAGATGTTTAGCTTTTCATTATGTTTTCTCAACAAACTCAAAAAATATTTTGTCAAAATGTTTAGCATTTCAAGGATTTTAGGATTTTATTACGTATTCTGTAATTTTCACTACCAGTTGTGTTGGTACTGAAAATTTTGTCCATTAACCTTTGACCATTAACCAAATTTAATTCATTTTATTTTAATTAATTAATACTCAGCATATTAGTAGCTTTTCATAAACATTAATGCTTTATTTTTTCCACTGTTTTTTTTCTTTCTCGCTCATTCAGTTTTCTAATATGTGATTTACTTCCTTGTTATTGATTTATCTTCTTCGTATACTGATTAGTTCGTTAGTTACAAATAAATTATAGTTTAAAAACAGGCATTTAGCAATAATCACACTGTAAAGTGAAAAATTAGTCTTGGCATAACAATAAAATTACTGATTAGAATATTTTAAAATTTACTTTGCGATTCGTAACGAATAGATTAGTTAGTCTGATTGAAATTCTAGGACTGTTCCAATGATTTTTTCGATTATTGAAAACTATTCACTGAGTAGGACTCCTATTTTCATTATTCCTTTCCCTCCTCATTGTATATAGGATAGCTTAACTGGTAAAGCGCGTAACCAATAGAACTCGCTCAAAATGGCGATATAGAATGATGACTCGATGACACTCGTTATAATTTTTACTAGTTTCATGCCGAAACACACAGTTTGTGTAAAAATGTCAGAAAGCATCCTACGTCAGTTATGAACATACTAATATATAGGTGAAAGTAATAAAAGCATATCGAAACGTATTAAACCTCTTTTTCGTCTTCGAGGGGACGTAACATAACATCCCATAACATCCAATACTATTCAAACTTCTCGATGCCGTGTTTGTAGAAGCAGCTGTCTTTTGCCTCAAAATAGACTTCAGTTTCAGCAATTGCTTTTTCATTTCAGGTGAATTTCTTACCGGCGAGCATTTTTTTGACATCAGGGAATAGCCAGTAGTCACGTGGGGCCAGATCTGGACTATACGATGGACCAAGAATCAATTCAAAATGTAATTCGTTCAATTTAACCATCGTTGCCAGCGACTTGTGAATCAGTGCATTGTCTTGGTGAAACAGTCGTTTTTTCTTAGATATATGAGGCCCTTTTTCCTTGATTTTTGGATTCAAACGATCCAACAACTATACGTAGTATTCGCTATTGAATTATTTCTCCCTTTTGGCGATAGTCTATGAACAATATTCAGATGATGATTCAGTTTTGATTTCGTAGTAAAGTGATGGATCCATGTTTCATCCATTGTTACATATTGATGCATAAAATTTGATTTATAACGTTAAAACATTGTTAAACACTGCTCTGAATCATCAACACGTTGTTGTTTTTTATCGACTGTGAGTAAACGCGGCACCCACTTTAAAAAAAGCTTTCTTATGGTCAAATGTTCCTGCATAATTGTAAACACACTCCTTACTGATATGTTTACGGCCTAAGCTATCTCACTTCCAATTTACGATGAGATATAAGCAATTTGTGGGCTTTTTTGATCTTTTCTGGAGTAACCACCTCAATTGGAAGAGCAGAACGTTCACCATCATCGGTGTGTGTAAGTCTACGTTTAAATTCAGCAAACCAAAAACGAATGATTTTTTTTCGACGAAACAAAGTCTGGATAACACTTTGAAAGTCAATGTTGAGCTTGTTCAGTATTTTTTCATCAAAAAGTAATAATAAATTAACACAAGAAATTGTCTTGAATCCACTCAAATGAGTGCCACTTTTTTCTGACTTATCGAAATGTCATGAAACTCTTCACATAGTCTATTGAAAGTTGGCGCTTCATAAACGTCATATGGATTTGACAATAGCAGTGCCATCTATGTGTCAGTCATACGACTTATTTAGTGATGTTATACCAATCGGCCTGTTACTATTTTCGTCAAATAATTTCTCTAATTCGTTGATTTTTGTAGTGCAGATGTCACTTTGGTTTTGTAGCTACTATCAAGTTCTGAAATACTGTTGTTTATATCCTATTCAATTCGAGAAATCTAATAAATCATCCTCTTTATCTACAACATCCAGCTTCAAGTAAATTTGTGGTGAAATTATTTTTTTTAGTCGCTCTAATGTTTTTTTAACTTCTCTTTTTATGTATAGTGCTTTTCACATTCTTCAGTTGTCTTTTAAAATATCTTTTAAAACTCATTTCAACACATTTTTCCATTTATTTAGGGCATGAAAATAAATTTTGTTGGAAAATTTCAAAACATTCAGAAATATAAAAGTAATTTTTTTTTGAATTTAAGACAGCCTTTATAGTCAAATCCATTACAGTTATAAACCTAATAATCATAATTTAAACTTTTGTAATAATGGCTTATCCCTCATATTCGCTTTTCAATTTGTTTCTAAGTGGGCAAAATTCAAAACTGTTTGCTTAGAATAACCTTCAAACAACCCTAATAGATTAAAAAAACTTTTACGACCCCACAACTTTTTTTAAAAGTGGCCAACGAAAGCGATACTGATATATTAAATTCCAAAGTTGAACTTCAATATAATAAATTTAATGGGTAACTTTGGACGTTTATCTGAATAGTTTCATTTACTGGAAACTGTGGTTTTCTTCGCGAAAAGTCGTTCCAATGGAGACAAAACAATTTTGAACAAAACAAGGTACACTGTTTTCATTAGTGCAAAGCTCGAAATAAAAACGTTTCCGTTACGTGTTTCGATTCACACAATTTCAAGTTACAAAATAAATAAAACAATAGAGATGTTGACAATACATTTTCCTGGCGTTTGAAAAACCAAATCTTATGTTTAGGAAATACCTTAATCGGAATGAAAAAAATCATTCGACAATTGGTTCGAACCCAGGCAAAAGTCACTTATCCAATTATAAATATTATTTATTTATCTGAAAACTTGAGTAGCAACCTTCGTATAATAGAATATATAATTACACAATTTTAATTTTGTATAGCTAGAGTGTTATCTAGGGGCACTAAATGAATATAAAAACACCATTATAACAGCGCGGTATTTTTGAAAAGTATTAAAATAAATTTACTATCATTATCACTGCAACAAAAGCAAGCTTTATACCAATAAAAAGTTATTTTTGTATATAATTAACCGTAGAATTATAAAATAATTCTACAATCTTTAGAACAAAGATTGGAATTGTTTTTGTAGAATTCAGCTTAAATTACTGATTGAAATCATATATGGAAAAGATCAATTATCGTTAATGAAATTTCAAACTTCAAACTCTAAATTTAATTGTGATTTGGGAAAAATGAATGTTCATTATCAGAAATAAAAGTTTTTTCGTATGTTCGTAAGCTTTAACTAAACTCAACGAGCTTCAATCTTCAACTAGCCTTGAAATAAATACGGCATTTTCAACATTAAAACTGAATGCCTCTCATGTGCTTTTGCCAGTTTAAAGCTGAAAAATGATGATTCGTTAATATTTAAACGGATTAAAAAATATACAGGGTGAGTCGGGATGAGCACACCAAACTCTAGGAATGTATTATACACCCCTAGAGCTTGATGCGCTCCTTCCGACTCACCCTGTATATCTAACCTCAAACGGAATGTTACTTATTTAAATCGTATTTTTTGATGCTTTAAAAGAAGGTATTGCAAAATATGGATCTAATTTCGCCAAACATGTTTGAAAAGTCAAACGAGAGATTTTTTTAATGAAATGTTGCTTTCATTCAAAATTATGACTATGACATCATATATTAAACTTGTACAACCTATCATCAATCGTAGGTAAGTAGCAGGCAACCTGTAATAGTTTATGATGTATGACCGATCCAAAGAGACAAAGGGAGGAGAGAATTTTTGAATGGCACATATTGTGAACTAACTTATATCAAAGAATAGATGAACACACTATTCATAGCTACACCAAAACTAAAAACTACCTGACCGAAGGTTAGACAGTGTAACTGAGTATTGATGTAGTAGCGTGAACAGTGTGTTCAATATGAATATCACCAACAGTTCCAGAAATTCAAACTTATTGAGGAATGATTATTGTATGTAAGTGTAAATCAAGATGACACCACAAGTGAATAATGAAGTAGATTCAAATAGATGAAAATTCATGAGAAATACTGAAAAATCATATCAATTTAACAGCTAAGTATGTAAATGATTAGATGTTAAGGGCAAGTGATTTTTAAAATGCTCCAAGTAGGATATTCACTTGATAATATACCAAAAAAACTAATGATTCAAAAATACTAAAATACTAAAAATATGAATTTACAAGAAATCGCCATCTACCTAAATGGAAAGACAGGATCAAATTATTTATCTTTATATAGATTTTGTATAGATGTTTGTATAGGTGAGTCATCTTGAGCTAATGATATGTATAACGGGAAAATCAAAATTTTAGCTCAATTACATATTATTATAATTATTATTATTCGAAAGACTTATCTACTACATCGACAAAAAGAACTGAATTGACTCTTCTTTCAACCACCACGATGTCAGGTGTGTTATTCGTCACCTGTCTATCGGTGATATCGTAGTGGAGTCTAAAATTGTCATTTTCGAGCACTTTCTTCGGCTAGTACTTCTAATACGGTGTATACGTATTGAGAAGACCGAACTTGTTGACCAGTTTCTGGTGGATGATGTTGCATCTACACATAATATATTCAATTGCATCAAGATATTTTCATTACTTCATAAAATTCATCTGACACGGTAAACTATCTGTCTTCGTTACGGATGTTTTCACTTAAAAAGGTTCACTGCAATGTTAGTTTCCAATTGAATATACCTCGGTCGTTCGTTAGACTTCTAATAAACACTTAACTGATACCACCTGTGTAAAACGCTAATGAATTATGTAGGGTGTTTCTAAATTCGGACAAAAAAATTCAGGAGTCTTTCCTATTCCTCCGCTTACACCTTTTCGATATATAACCCTTAAAAGGTGGTGACTAAAATTGAGGAAAGGGATGGGTTGAGGAAATTTTGTTATAGGAGCAATCAACCCCTGTTTTTTTTGCGCACGAATTAAGAAACATTTTGTATATATCATATACATGTACTAATTGAATCGGTGGGTGCAGAAACAACGTCAGTCACAAATTTCAAATTTTTCAGGAGGGAGAAAAAACGTAATAACTCCTCCAAATTTTAAAATATTTGAGAACTTTTTTTTCCTTTGTCATAACATGCTTTTATGTTGCTGTTATAAAAAAATTACTTAATTTCCACATAAATTGGGCTCAGGAGAATCAAAACTATGATTTTGACTAATGCTGTTTCTGCACTCAACTGTTTTTACAGACAGTAGGAAATTTGGAAAAAGATAACCATTCGTTAAAAGTTTGTATTTGTTATTAATTTTGTTACGATTTTAGTTAATAATATTAATTTTAATTAATTTCACAAAAAATTTACAAACGTATATTTTTCCATATTACATGAGAAATGAAGTTACAGTATTGCAAAGTCATAAGACAGGCATAAAACAAACTGAAACGCTTTCCCTGATGGATAGGCTGCAATACTTGAAGGAAAATCAATATCGACGTTACGGAAAGCAGGTCTCAGCAGCTGATAGCTATGCTTTTGTAATCCTTCAATGAAAATGTATGCTGTGATTACCCCCTTTTCTTCAGAGTTATAGCGGAACTCTTTATATTCGGTGGGAGCACACACTCCTCCCTCGGCATTCTCTGGCTACTGGGTTTTTCTCCTCTTCATAGTACCAAAATCTCGATCGTTTGGAAGATATGAATGCCCTCGAACCGGAAAGTATTGGAAAATTTGTTCAAAACGTCCTGTATCTGTAAGAGCAAGGCAGAATCTTATCATGGTGTGATTTCGATTCTGTCCGCAGGTACCATCAGAAAAAAGGTATAGTTTTTTTTCACTTGATGGAATATTAGTGTCAATGTAGCATGCTGCATATATCATTTGCTCCTTTATGGGCTACGCCTTCATGGTACAGGAATATTTCAGATTTCCCAGTTTTTAGATTTTTTATTCCAAAAATATTCACCCAAAGTTGCTTCAAGTAAAAAATATCCTGAACTGGGATCGCTGGAAGGGGGAGATTTTGCATGAAATCAAATGAAAGTGCAACGGTGTCTTCATGTTCCGCACACAACTTTGTGGACCTTTTGAAGTTTATTGTAAAATTTCTTGGCTCTCCTTTTGCGATCAATAAGCTCTGCACGAGCAGCCCTTTTAGCTGCATCACCAAGAGAGGAGCTCTTGATTTTTACATCACATTTTTCACATTTTATGCGGACGTCCAAACCTTAACGAAAAGTTGTCATGAAAATAATATATAAATACTTTTTTTTAAACAAGGAATGCATTTTTTACATCAAGGTGGGCATCCAGATAACTGATTTCTTTGGTGCCATAGTGTGTAGTCTTTGTTGGGAATGATGAAATATGTTCATGTATTTTAGAACAAACTTCGGCAGAAATCGTGTTCTTCTTGGGATTTTTACCGCGTTTATCATTACGTGATTTCCCCTTAATCAGGAGATCAGTGTGCCTTCGAACTCGGCCCTCAGTAATGCCGTACAATGAAATAAACGCTATTTTACATACGTTTTTCCTTTCTCCTCTGTATAGTAAGAAATATTTGAAACTAGCTGCTGTTTCTCTAGGCTGTTCAGAACGAGGCTTACGGTCGTTAATGGCGTGTTTTTCGATCAGTTGTTGTAAGAAAATATCTTGCTCATCTTTTGATTTGAACTGATTCAAATTAGCAAGAAATTCATATTTTTCATCATCGCTAAAGTTAGTAAAGCATTGTAATTTCTCTTCTTGAGAGCTGTTTCATTATCACTCTCACTGCTTGTGAGACTCACTGACATATTGCTAAAGACTGACAGTAGACGTTGAAAACTAACTTAGAACACGTTGAAACACATGACTGAACTGACTTCGATACAACAACAACCCTCACCTTAAGGTGTTAATCACACGGCGCATGCTCGGCAAGGTACCTGACAAGACTGGTCACGCGATCTAGCGGTGGGTGCATAAACAACGTCAGTCACTGACTCATGTTATTTCTGCACTCAACACTCGAAATAAACGGACGTATTTTTACGGAACTACTCAACAGACTAACGTAGTTTTTGCACCCAATACGCATCTTGCCTTTCTTCGCTCATTTTCATTGAAAACGAGTTTTCGGATTTTTTTGACTGAAGTGGTTTCTGCACTCACCGATTCAATTTCTCTTTGGTAGTGGTTCAATAAAATATTTATTCAGATCCTCTAGTGTTTTATTTTAGTCGATGGCCTTCGGACTGGACTTTTAGGAATCCTTGCAACTTCATATAACTTTTCAGATGGAAGTTGCGATTAATATTCACTGTACTTCTAGCATCAAGTAGAAAGCCCATAGTGAGGATAATTTGTATTTCTTGTTTGATTCAACACTAGGAACACAGTTGTGAAAAAAGGAGTGTTTTTTTACGTTGAATGCAAACCATAGAATTCTTGTATGCAGTATTATACTTCATCCATGATTTTGTATCTAGCAGATTTCCTGGTATGCTTGCAGCTAACTCATATATGTTATAAGAAGTATTGCTATGCATTTCGAGTTCATTAAAGACACCCAATCATTACATCTTGTATGCAAAATAAACATAACTCAAGATAGACAGTTATTGTTATGAAATTAAAATTATTAGGTAGCAAATATTCAATTTACGTGATTTTTCTTAGGTTTCTCTATTTTTTTCGCAAAATTTGTTGATTTAGATTCATACAATCTTTCTATTTCATATTCATTCTATTTCTCCTATCCTATTACTTTAAAAAGGCAGTAAATTTTATCTGTTGCTATTCCTCTTTATAAACGTTCTCAAGAGAAAGCTTTGGAATTTTAAAATACGAGACAAATTGAAAATTTAATATGGATTTATTAGATCTATTAAATCACTTTAATTAGGTACTTAACGTGACATGGGTCAATTTATTCAGTATAAACCCGAAGAAACTATAAAAATGGACGTGTATGCACTTTATATATCAGCAAGAAGTTCGAAAAAGAAGTTTCCAACAACGAACTACTAAAAAACCTTTTTTTGGGAAAAATTACTTTATACACGAACATAAATCAAAACGAAAACGTCTTTATTATTAAATCTGAAACTGAATATATTATTATTTATGTATTGAGAATGGCTCTCGGTAAAATATTAGAAAAAGGTATGGTACGGATGCTGAAAGAAGTATATAACTTGTTTCGAGTTTTTATATATGTTGTTAAAAAAATAAAAAACCAATTTTCACAAAATTAACACACAAGGGACGTAAGGCTGTTTATATTCTTGAAGACACTCTCTCAGAATTTTCTGTAAGTCTAGCCAAGGTAAAAATTTTATTATTTTTGGGCCTTTTTTGGTATACAGTAAGTTTTATCGCAAAATAGATCGGACAAAAATTATTTACCAGGAAATTGCCTTCACAGAACTGCCTCTATACTTTTTTGGGTAAGAATAGTCATTTCTGAGATATCTCGATTTTAAATATTTAACAAGACACTTTTAAATCATGGTGTAAATCTAATCTCCTATGTCTCAACATTTCTAAAGCTAAGTTTTATCATATAAAAATACATTTCAGCATTGATTATTAAATAACACCACCATTGACTTCGTTTAATCTATGAAATTCTTAGGGCTTGTTGTGGACAATTCTTTGCCAGTTTTGCGCAAAGATCAGATAGAACTTATCCACCTCTAAAGCAGTTTATTATGCCCTCGCATCTCCGATATTCCCTTCCTTTCTGGGATACGTGTGGAGCAGCTCAATTTGAGTGAATCCTCAAACTACAAAAGAGAGCTGTCAGGACTTCTTCAAAAGATTGAATATTATTTATCTTTGGATCCGTTTGCCTAATTCTTAAGCACGCTTCTTCAATTTTAGAAAGATCATTGCATCGCTATCCACTTAAGAACGCAGAGCACGACCTTTACCTACTTACTTCAAGTTGAGAATTAGTTAATAGCTCAGTACTTTACAATGCAAAAAAAGCACCATCATTTGCCAATTGAAATCAAATCTATAATATTCGTCGCATTTCGCAATAATTTGAAGGCATTTTTATTGGAAAGTGCCTTCTACCCTATAGAACACTTTAATTCTAATAATAATATTCAATTCAGAGTATGATGAGTAGTGGTTTAATGTTGTTATTGATTTTTAATAATTTAGTTTTGCCGTATTGTTAATTTTCAAATGCATAATTTCAAAGGTAATTTTGTTATTTGTTGTAGTTTTATTTAGTTATTTGTATGTTTGTTTCATAGTTTTTTACAAGCTTTTGTCTACAGCTTGTAAACAATTTTTTGACGAAAAAGCATTTCTGTCTTTTCCTCAATATATATGATTCGCATACATTTCTACGCTACCTGTTCGCTAGTGAACTAGTTTTTTCCGGTCCACTTAGTGCTGGACCTTAGTTTCGCCATATGTTTCTGTCAAAAAATGTTACATTCCTTTTAACTCGTCATCTACGATATTCTCATGAAAATAGTGAATGCCTAAATAGATACAAGGAATTTAAAACAAAAAAAGAAGTTGAAATTCAAACTTTGGAGGCCTACAATTCATAAAAACAAGGAAATGTTTATATGATGTACTAATATTATTATGGATCGATTTCTCTCCAGATTTCTTTCCCATTGGTCGTAGGATGTATATGCACACAAGAAAACTCTAAAAGATATTCAATCCTTTTTGAATACAGATTATTCAAGACTAATCAAATTTTATCGCCAAATTTGGTCCATTAATTTGATACAGAGAGCATAATAAAGGGCAGAAAATGGAAATCTCCGCAATATTATCCAGATTTTGCCTCCAGAAAAAGCCAGCTGTTTCCAAAACGGAATAGAAGCGGTACAAGGGCATCAGTCTTTGTTTCCATATTAATAATTAAGATTTGTTTTAATTTTTTGAATTTTTTGCTTTCATTAAATTCTCAGTAATCTCTGAACTTATGTGTTGTGATTTTTTTGTGTGTGTCCTGTTACTTGATAATTGACAATAATTTTATCGTTTTCATATTTTCAATGCGATTTGGATCATTTTATGCAGCATTTTACAATAAAGCAAACTTTTATCAGCCGCGCATTCGCCAAAAATTTGAATCCAATTGTAAAAATTTCAAAATCAGTCTTATTACTGCATGAATTGATCAAAATGTCACTATCCTTGAAGATTTTGTAACGTTTTGTCCGATATATTTTATGTGAATTGAAACTACATAAAGATCCGCCTCTTTTCACGAATTGGACATTTTTTGTTTATCCTGTGAGAAAATATCTAAAATTAGTAGTTTTCTAAATCACGTATCTAGGAATTAGTTTATTTACTATATTCATAACTAAAAGAAACGATTTGATTATAAAAAATGACCGATAATGAATGAATTGATTAAACGGGATGACTCATAAAAAGGCGGCTAACTTAAACACTTATATTCCAAGAAGAGCGCCTAGGGGATTGTCTTACGAAGTAAATATTTTGCAGGGTCCTTACTTTTTCACATCACCAGTTTCCCCGAAGTTGTTTATCCTTGAAACAATCGACTGCGACCTGCAACATGACCCTGGGGCGTAATATGATGTTAACCAAAATAAGTTGCATAAAATTTCACGACACATTCCTTCGACTGTGCCTAGTTTCACCCTATCCTGAGCAAAAAACTTGAAGGAAGTTTATTTTTCACGAATATATGTTACATATTTATGAATAATCCCGAAACACTTCAAATTTGAATTATAAATTGACATTCTTAAACGTCAAAATTCGAACTTGACAGCAATTTGAAGATTTGAACCAAATTGCCTGACGTCGTATGGGTGAATGCTTCCATTTATGTTCGTTTGGAATTTGAAAATTCGAATAAAAGGTTCAATAACATAACATTGTATGTCAAAATGTTCATCAAAATGTTAACTGAAGAAATATAGTTTACTGTTAATTGATTGGTTGAAGCAATAACTATAATAGAAAAAGTAAAAATTTTGTCTTGTAAAAGATACTTAGGTTTTTTTATTGCAAGCATTACGCATATATGAAAATGCTTTCTGCTTAATGTCATCTAGACTACTTTTTTCGGATGATGATTTTCGTACGAAAGAGAAAATCTTGAAATTATCAAAGAACCACTGGAAGTTAAAACTGATTCTGAACCTTCATCAAATCTGCTTTTACCTGTGACAACTAATACACTTAAAGTAAAATATCGAGATGCAAGATTACAGAAAAGCGATTTAGCTATTGCAGTATAGACTTTTCCTAATGATGACATTCAGGAAAGACTTCGCTTTTGGGCCATGTTAATCATGGAAGGGTCACATGCTTGAAGAAAGTGGAAATCTATATTTTTTTTGGATGACAAAACGATTGAAGGTATGAAGCGAGGATTAAGACCCAATTTTATCACCTCCAATGTCGATTTGAACTACAGATACCGTTTTTCCCGTTTTATTGGTAGCGTTTACTTACAAACTTCGGGTTAAACGTTACCCACGGTCTGGGGGTAGTTTGAACTTCAGTTTAACATGGAACAGAAGATCCGAACCTAACTGTTTCATTTTTTTACATTTTTACAATATTATAAAGGTTTTTGGTTGAATGATTGAAAATTTGCACTCTATATTCCATGAACTCGACGACGATGATGAAGAAGTTATTCGTTCTAGAGCGAATATTCAAATTATCCCACTTATTCTTTAAATTTGTTGTGGTTCTATCATAAACATAATCGTTTTTGTTATTTTCATCATAAAATGTCATTGCCAGTTCCACCCAATTTTTTTTCTTTTCTTTCCAAGCTACGGTTTCACTTTTTGGGAATCGATTGTTTTTTATAAAACTCTTTTAAACAATTCAACTTTAGAACAAATATCAGAAAATTTTGATTATGTTTGTGACAACTGGCAGAAAAAGGTCTGATTAGTTAGTTGTTTACTTTCCAGTAGCGTCTGTGCAAAAAAAACGAATCAACTTTTTTACAAATCTAATGCCTTGATCTGTTTGAGAGACACCTAGAGTGCAGTTGAAGATTTGTTTAAAAAGCAAACATATTGTTTGAGAAAATCGCCAGTCGTTCTAAGACACCCATAAATACAAAAAGTCTGTTTTTATATTTTCTAATTCGTCATAAGCTTTTGCAATACTTCTAATCAATAAATCTTCTTTCTATCTAGAAGAATCTGAAGATGATACGAGAAAATCCTTATCTAATAAGTAGTGAGGGTAATTGATGAGTGCCATTAAATATTATTGACACGAATATAACATAGTATTTATTTTATGTTCGGTAGATCAACATAATTTGATTGTTAGAAAAGAAATAGGGCTTTGACGATCTACTAAAGATTTCGTCACACTTTTTGGTTTTGGTTTATAGCATTTGAATATTTCTTAATTTCCGGCGGAATATTTTCCATTTCTATATCAGATTCAGACGATTTTTGACTAATTCTATTCAAATTTAAACTTGTTCTTCACTCAGAATGAAATAAAAGTGAAATATCGTTATTAAATCACAGAAACAACGAGGACGTACACTCAAAATTACTTTCTCTATCACTACGTTTTATACTTTTAGTAATTGAATTTTTATCGTTATTAGAGAAAGTTGTTCTCTTTGCGATTCCAACATTTTAAGCAGTTTCAAGATTTTATTGTTATTATTTAATGCCTCCAAGGAATTCGCGTCTTAAAATTTAAGTAGAAGCGTAGTCAGTCTGGATTGAGTCTTATAAACGAAACTTACACATCTGAAGATTATATCGGTAAGACTATAATGGAAATAATAATAAGAACTTATCCATAATGGTTTGCACATCACCAAATATATATCATGAAAATTGGATAATGAACTTCTGAGGTAACAGTTGATGCTACAAAAATTATATGATGTTTTTGAAATTGTAGAAGAATTGATATTTATGAAGTATTTTATTGGTATTGTGACTTCAATTAGACATAGTTTCAGCAAGAAAGAATTATGTCGATATTTCAACTTATTCACTGCGAGAAAGCATAAAAAAAGCGTGTATATATATATATATATATATATATATATCAAAATAAATAAGCAAATCTAGTATTCAACATCGGAAAACTACACAAAATGTCTAATAAATGGTAAAGAATACAAAATTTTCTCATTAAGTTTAAATTATAAATTCTTTCTATAGAGGCTTTCTACTTTCCTCCTTATCAGAAATCTGTTAACAGGGTTCTCACAGCACAATCCGGCAAAAACCCTATAAAGCCTGAATCTATTCGTCCCATATCACTCATCAGCGTCTTAGGTTTTTGACAGTTTGATCAAGAATAGAATATGGGACAGACCGCAATACATATCTAAATTTCCAATTCGAATTCAATCAACAGAAAACACTGCGCCATGTTCGGAAAGTCGTCGATTAGGCCTGGCATGTCAGACTTGTTAGAAAGCTTCTGAGTATCCCTCTGCCATACTCTATAATAAAACAGATATATGCATGTCTTATTGACTGTTTCATAAATGTCAAAAACGGCCATTGTTTATCTCAATAATTAACTCCCCCAGTGGCATCCCACAAAGCTCTATATTAGCCCCTCTTCTATATATCTTTTATACGTATACCACACCCGTTTGTCCAGCCACAAACATAATTTCGGACATTAATGCGAGAAATGGAGGCAGCTCTTAATTCTACGAACAACATCAGCGGGTTTCACCTGGAGAAATCATGATAAAGATCACCCAAATCCCAGCTCTCATTATCAGACCAATATGCAGAGTTTTATGGAGACGTTTGCAAAAATTAGAAGATCGAAAGCATATAAACCATTATTTACATTTCATCTTTAGTAACACAATGCTGCTGCTTGATGACTGAAATTTTCTGGACGGCTAGTCAATAATTCCAGTGATGACTGTTTACATAGTTTAATGGAGACGTTTGCAAATATTAGAAATTCAAAAGCCTATAAACCGTGATTGACATCTCAACTTTAGTAATACAATGCTGCTCCATAATGATTAAAATTTTCTGGATGTAAACACTCTCAATTCGTCAATCTGGGACTCGTATAAGTGACATTCCTCAATCTTTTTTTCTGCGCCCTATCAAGGTGAAAGTGAAAGCCTTCTTTTTTGAATCAGTAAGTGAAACTAAGACAGAGATGACTCTTCTCTCACTTGGAAGGATATGAACTTCAGTACTTTATTTTTCATGCATGCTTATTGGATAAAGAATAATGTGATTGTCTGAAGGTTTGTTTTCCACGATCTCCATCTAATTTGACGCCTTGTGATGTCCACGTCCATAATCGCGATTTGAGATAAGACGAATATTTATAGGCTAACAAATTTCTTGGATACAACAAACAGCTAGTGGATTGAGGTATCAGAGAGAGTTTGAAACAGATAAGTTTAGAGGAAGCTAAAAAAGACAAATAACACATCAACAATAAACATCAAGAAACGAATGATGATTATAAGTTGTCAGGCTTGTAATTTGAACGATTTCTAATCTCTAATTGATTGTTTACTTGTGAAAATTGAGTAACTTGGCAGGATTGTTTTTAGTTTACTTATGTTGAAGTAATTTTAAACCTTTAAACCTCTCAAATATCTAGTGAAAACTCTTTTTTTTTCTGTTAAAAAACAAACCAAGAGAAGAGAAGTGATTAAAAAAACTTCTTATAACATTACACGAAGTAGTTAACACGGACTGCAATAGAATACGTCTGAATTAAAGTGTACTAAGTAAACTTTTAATTCCCCTCGTCGGCTTTTAATATAGGATAACATTTCCAACATTCTTAATTCTTGGAAACAAGATTTTATGATGGAAACTGTTTCAATTTCACAAATAGGATATCAATGTTGAGTAAAACAATTCGATGGAATAGAATAACTATCTTATGATGAAGAGTATCTAATTTAAAACGGTGGTATTATTGAATGGAAGCGTGAAGTACTAAAAGAATGTTATAATTGAGACTCATATTGGAAATATTAGTAGAGGAAAGTAGAAATATTGTCATTTAAATAATTTCTATTATTCTAATCTTATTATAGTCGCCATAGAGAAGGGCTTTTCATTTAGTAGGAAGAGCTACATGAAAAAAGGATTGAATCGGATGATTCTGTAATTAATGGCAACCAGTAAACTATGTTGAACCAGTTCTATATTCAATAAGGTGTTTATGAAATAGTTAGATTAGATTAGATCACCGCAAGCTCCAGACTTTGATAGTAAGTGTCATAATAATTGGTTGAGTGACTTTTTTCCGTATTGATAGTGTAGCATAAGTTTAAAACATTCTTCAGAAAAAAACAGGACTTTTTGTAAAAACGAAGTGCAAATTTGTAGTTGATCGCATAAGACAAGTTAATAACATTGTTAAGAAAATGGTAGATGAAATGAGATTTTACCTTTCTGGTCTGGAGTTGATGATGACCGTCATCAACCTAAACTTGGTTTAGAAAACATAATATAAGAAAATTATATTCAAGAGTGCTCAATTTTATTAGTGGTATGACTATTATAAGATTTTGAACTAGAACTACCAGATGTGTCAGTTGCCATACAGATAAAGACCGCTCCAATACCAGCAGTGTTGTTACAAGGAGTCTTCACTTTTGAGAAATTAAGTTGCATTACCTGTATAGTACTGTTTATATCACCACTACAACAACACTCACAATTACACTGTCTGACGCGCGTTTCGATAATCAAGTTATCGTCTCCAGAGACTGAAGGTAAATTGAGATTACCTTCTTCAGAGTTTTGGTGTATTGGTGGTATAAACATTGTATTTTGTTAACAGGTATCAGTGTAAACTAATTTTTAACAGTTTTTTGATGAAAATTTTAGAGTTTTGTGAGGCAGTTATGTGTTAGGCCCAAATCAAGACATTTTATACTATAGGTTAGTTCTTTTTTCATAAAAATCTTTTTCTTGCTGACAATTCTAAAATTAAATTTTCGGTATAATCCATTAAGCTATTTTCGGGGCTCTAGAAACGATTTATTAGTTAAAGCTGTTACTTTTCAACTACGAGTATATATTTATTCCAATGTAATGATGGATATGAACGTGTGATACGTGCATATTTAATAAAAAATTTTATAATTATCTAAAAATCATCCACAATCCCCTATTGATTTGGGGTTTTGGGGCGTGTTAGAGGGATGTAATTACAACACTATTTATACAACATCTTTTCGTGCTCTTTTAACACATCTCCGCCACACCCCTTTACCTAATTTTCACTCCATTTTACCATAAAAAAATAGTTATTGAATTTTCAATTTTTCCATACGAATTTTCCTATGATAAAATAATAATTACTTATGGTTACGTCAATTAACAATTATAATTGTTCATAATTCCACTAAATTAATTTCATATATTTTTCACATACTATTTTCACTATTTAGCTGTATTCTTTGTTTATATATTTTCAAATAAAATTTATAATTTGTTAACACACGTAATTCCAAAAACGTTAAATTTTTTAGTCTTTAATCCTCTCTATTTTTTTAACAAGGGAAGACCGACGGCTGGAATAATTTTTTTGTGTTCAGTACACTTTTATTTAATACATCCCACAATCCCAAGTCGATAGGGGGTGGAGGATGATTTTTAGATAATCATCAAAATTTTTTGATCTATCAAGCTTGTGAATCTATTAATAGTTTTTTTATTATTAAAGTCTATAATAAATATTGAAAATAAAATAGACAGAAGCTGCTCTTTATCAAGAGAAAACATATCACCCAAAAGGTATTCATACAAAATTTCAAAACAATGTTGCCAGTACTTCAAGTAACATCAAATATTTATATAAAAAAAGTTCTTTCTTATTACGTTCATTCAAAATTATCATATAAAAAATCCACTCGAAAAAGGACAGTATAAGAAAGGTTTACCAAACAAATTTGCCGTGTTATTTTGTACTTTCGACTACTTCGAATATATGCCTTTTTTCCTCATTTAAAATTTTTTTTTTATATAAAGAGTTTTTTATATGGTAAAATAGATTTATTAAAACGTTGAGTGGTTAACAGAACTGTAAGAATTTGAGAGATAATTTGCAGTTTTACGAATTTACTACAAATGTAATCCACTACAGATACCCGTTTGCTCTAAAATTGAGGTCAGGAGAAAATCTAATTGGCCCAAATTTCTTTTCGCACAGAGAAAATCCCTTATTTATAAACCCTAATGGGTACAGCGACATCCGAAGCAAATCTTTCAGGACAGGATTAAGCATATCAACTGAAGGGAAACCGTTTTATAAATAAAAATCATCCTGAAATAGAATAGAAAATTACTCAATTTCAAACGGTAGTAGTAACAAACATTTTGTGTTTTATATTCATAACTCTATTAAAAATAAACGAATTCGTCAAAAGAGAGAAATTTACCGCTTGTATTACTTCATATTAGTGATTTTGTGAAAAATAAAAATGATTGACATCTTGATTCAATTTCCAATTGTTCCATTATTGATTCCGAAATAAAAATAGCTTTACGGTTCAATATACTGCGAACTTGCTAGTTACCTAGTTACATATGAATGTTCTCGGTAAAAAGCTTTATCATGAAGTATATATATGTCAGATATAATATTCACGTGAACAAATGATTTGAGTAGAAAAATTATGTCGATAGGAAACAAAAATTTCATTCCTAGCTAATCTATGACTTCCATATTTTTATTACATTCTACCGTTTTGAAAAATTATGGGGAATTAATTTTGAAACTAATCATATTGAGTTAACCAACAGCTAAATTTTTAATGGAAGAATTAACAAAACTAACTTCCTCGGAACAATTCACTTTCATATCTTCCTCTTTTATTATACTTAAGATCTCTTAGATGTCGAATTGGAAATCCTTGGTTTTTGCTTACACTAATTTTTTCTAATCCTCTTTCTAATCCTAGTAAATATTTTCATTTCCCTTAAATTGATCTCATACCCATTATGAAATATTGTCTCCTTGCTTTTAGCTACTTTCGAGTTCATTCCTCATTACTTCATTCTCATTATATGTATAATTCCAATTAACTGTCTTAACTTTTATTGATATTTCTTCTGCCAATTTCGTTGTGTATTTGTTTCTCATTCTGTTCATTTTGATTTTCTACAAGGAGCTCAAACTGTCTTTTGTTTTATTTCTAGCTTCATTGGAAATTCTTCTGAATCCTTTAATTCTATCTTCTATCTTTTATCTTACTATTTGTATGTTAATTTTAATAGTATTCATGGTACTTTCATTTCTTTTAAACATTTCCATATTTCCCTTCAATATATGGTACCAAGAGCCGCTTTCGTATCTATGTATCTTAGATATAATTATTCTCTTTGTATTTTTGAGTTTCTGTCAGTTTTCTAATTATATGTGAGTTATCGCTTGTTTGTTTGCTTAGAAGAAAACTGTTTGTTCTTCTTCTAGCTTATATTTTGGATATTTTCTTGTGTCTAGAACTAGATTTGAAATGGAGTTTGGATCAAAACTATCAATTTTTGTCTATATATGAGTATTTTTCTTACTATTTCGGTATCTTTCGTATTTATTTTTAGTATCACCATCATTTGTTCTTTTTCCGTATTAATACTTCCGATAATTTCCTATGTAGTTGCTTCCTTTACGCAAGAATTAATAGTATTTATTTCAATAATATAAGAAACAGAATAAAAATGATTATAATTAAAAAATTCACGTCTATCTCTGTATATAACGTTCTCAAGTAACCAAGACGTTATAAAACTAAATTAAATGTGAATCTCTCTCAATAAAAATATTTATACACAGGGAAAGTTTATCTTAGATACAAAAAATTTTCTGTAGCATTTGAGATCAATTTTTCGATTAAACTGCATTGTGACAGTTATCTGCTTTTTTTCTGGTATATTTTCAATCCCGATTTTTGTTTAAGTAAAAGTATTGGTGTTGAGTATTCCATTAATGCTCAATGTTCCATAAACTATAGAAATTTTTCTGTTTTAGTTCTAATATTAATGTGTTAATTCCTTTTTGGATCGAAGAAACATCTTCACTAACTACAGAGTACGGTTATTTTTAATGGCATTATATAGAATAGCAACATATCTATTTTCATATTGAATAAATATCAAATCTCCCTGGTATATAAAATTGTTTAAAGTGCCGTCACTAATACCGTTTAATCGTGATGTATGATGTAATTAACATATCTCTCCAATACCTGCCACTTAAACGGCCTATTCTTCACGTGGTATTCTCTAATTCAATTATTGGAATATACGCCATAAATTAGTCACAAACAAGGCATAAAAACGTAATCACGTTTTTTTTTTAAATTTATTAGCATGGAAGCTATCTCCAATTACGTACGCAATCAAACATTCATGGTTTATGGTAATTTAAGCTCGAAAATATCTACTTTGGAGCTTGAATTAGTTCGAATTCGATATTGTTTGCCGTTGTAAAAATTTTTTTCACCTATATTCCAAGGATTAGTTACTTGAACCAGTATTATTTCATCCGTGACATTTAATATTGATATGTTTGCAGCTTGTCCAACCATTTTATCTATTGATGAGGTGAGGAAAAATATGTAATTTGATAAGACAAGGTATTTTCCACCACTTCTTCCAAATTCATTTTCATTTAGCAAAAAGAATCGATGCAAAAATAGAATAATAAAAGAATACTAAGAGCGTAGAAAAGACGTTGGAATTTGACTTCAATTCAAAAAACCAATGTAACTGGAATGCTTCTGAAGATAATGGTGCTACTTTAATATAGTGAATCATCCACATGATTCCTATTCAATAAACATTCAAGTTTTGACAACATACTTGTTTTTTTTTCTGTGCTCCAATTTGAAAGATGTCAGTCACGAGCATTCAGAGCAATTTCATGCTAATTTCTTGAGTGTGTAAGAATAAAGGAAAAATAGCAGTACTCTTTGGTAGATTAAAACTTAGTTTGGCTACAATTTTTTATGGAAATTACTACCATTTATTCCAATTTTGTCCAAGTAAATAAATACTGTTGATGGAAAAGTTAAGAAAATCTTCGTTATCAAGATTTGTTCAATTTTAAAGCAAAAATATATCTGTTCCGCAACGTTTTGTCGTTTTGTGAACATACGGAAAAAAGTATATGGTTGATCAAATTAGAAAACCAAGTATAGTTAGAATTTTATTTCTATTTGGGTTTAAATCCAAAAAGCCCCTATTATAGGGATACTTGAATGGAAATGATGGAAAGAAAGTCGAAGATCAAGATAAAACAAAAACTTCACCAAGAATCGTCAAGAACATTGTATTCGACATATAACATTAAATTACGTAAAGCGTGAGGAAGTGAATAATTTGCACCACAATCTAAAAAAGATCTAAGTACTGGAAGAATTATATAAAAATAATAAAAAAACCCAAGGAACAAGATTGAACAATTAAACTTTTGTTAAGAATCCTAAAGATCATTATATCGTTCATAATCAACAGGTATAACAACTAATAATGTAATAATTGTAGAAATATTTGCTAGTAAGAGTAGGTTAGGTTAGGTTCGGTTCAAAACGATCAATAGAGAGCCAAGGAACGTGGTTTAACAAAAGAATTTTGATTGAATTATCAAGATCATTGTTATTGTCATAAACGAATAATAGAAAAATTGGGGAAATCTTTATCAGTAAAATATATTTCTGTTTCCAACATAAACAACAAATAGTTTTAAAAGATTGATTGAATTAAGAAACACTATATTTAGCATTAGAATTTTATTCCTTATTGTGTTTAGGTCTCAGAAGAGCTTCAAGTATTGAGAGAATAGGTTAAAATGATAAAAAGAGATTTAATGAACAAGACTGAATGAAAAAACTTCCAAGAGTTATTAAGATCATTATATTTGTCATAATCAAGGGATATAACAATTAATGAAGCAAAAATTGTAGAGATCTTCGCCTGTAAGATTTATTTTCGACGACGATTTAGAAGATTTTGTCATCTTATGGAAAGAAAACCAATTCCAGTTATGACATAATTTGATGCTGCAAACGTCTCGGCATCGACAAAAGGATCCAAGGTCGTTAATTACTTCCCCTAGGTACTCTGAACTGGTGATGCAAATTGGACAATGTTCTTTCCATCATATACCGCAGATGTTCATTGAGATTTGAGTCTTATAACCAGGGTGGTCACGCCAAATATCAACAACAGATTTTTGGGAGCACTGCGTGCGTTATCTTGTTGAACAACGACTTGTGGACGCTCAATTAAGTGGAGAGAAAAACGATCGAAGATACGCCTCCTTTTACCCTTCTTCGTATTCCTGAGTATAGTTAAAGAAGAACACAAATTTGAGATAAAAAGCAACGTTTTGTTAGAACACAATTGTACCTCTGGCAAAAGTTTTAAAATGATTATAATTGAGCTTGAGACTTGAAATATTGGATATAAAACATTATTAATGGTATCATTGACTTAGTATGGTCAAGATGTTGCCAAGAAATTAAGGTCAAGGCCCTTCTGAGTATTAGAAATTATGGGCGTAGTTTGAATCGTATGGCAACTCGACTATTATTGTTTCACATCGTTTCTAATGAGAACATTAAGTATCCTTATTAGGAAACATGATATTTATGAGGAACTTGATTTCTAGATAAAATTTATTACGAGAAATAGTATTGTGTTTTTACATGTTAAATGGAGAAAATAATTGATATTGCATTATTTTTAAAACGACAAATAGTTGCGATTTCAAAAAAAAAAACCATATCTTGAGGATTTGAACACATTTTTACTTCATTTATTATTACTGATTTCAAATGGACTTCGATAACTTCGTTCATTTTGGAACTTTTTGTCTTAGACTTAAGAAATCGACTTATTGCCATGAAAAATTCATTAGAAACAACAAAATATGAGAATCAAAATTATGTATCATGTTATTGCAATTTATTATTGGCACTTTTATCAACAAATATGTTTCATTCTACCAAACTTTTATTACACTAATAACTTTTTTAGTCAAAATTCTGTCACAAGCAACATGGTGTCTGAACTCAACATGTTTCAGTTATTAGTGGGGCGCATTTAATATTCTGTGATTTATGTTCTTGCGCATAGTAAAATTCCCTTTACTTGCAATTTAGAAATATAGCTGGCAAGGGACTTACAAGATGAGTAATTTCCCTGAAGAAGTTGTTTCAATTCCATCAGAGCCTATGTTGAAAATTTGGCAAAACATAACTTGCGACAAGTTATTTCAATTTCTGAAGGAAAAAAATTCGGCGGTAAGAAAAGATAACGATAAGAGAAACAAGCCTCAATTTTCCTGAGTGTGTCAACACTACACCATCCCAGGCCTATAAATAGCATTTTATTTTGCTTTACCCAAAATTGTATTTTAGTGTCAAATATAACTTAAAACATGCACATTGACAATGAAGTAGATGAAGATTTCACAATATTGTGAAACCCTGCTTTACAATGTTACTTCTTTTTGCAACACCTTTATGATGTTTCCCCACTTTTCGAGTTTATGAAATTTTCGTGAAAAAACTTTCAATAACTAAAATTAACACTTTTTTCACTGATTCGCTTAGCTCAAAGTAAGAAACAAAATGACAAGAAACTGTTTAGGTACTGAACATACCCAATAAGAAGGAAAATGTGAATGTTTTCGACAAAACAAATTTACTTCTGCCACTTACCAATAGTGGCGCCAGTGAAATAAAAAATGTCATTACTGTCAATGTCAATTGTCAAGATAAATATTTTTCCAATTTCACTAAAGCTTTCCTGATATGTGATGATATTAATGGAAAGAATTTTGTAAAATTCTATGCTCAACATCAAATTATTGCTTGTGTGAAAATCATTATCTGGAAAGTGCTTTTACAAATTTCGATAGAAAACACTTGATGTATGAAGCTATCCCATCTATTCCTTCTTCTTATCGTTGTAATCGTTGTCTAGTTCCATTCATGAAGATCAAAGTTACGGCAAAGTTCATGAGTGTGTAGTAAACAAAGAACATTCATATGCTGTAAATACATATATAGTAGATACTGATATGATCGTCAAAGAGCGTCAAGTTTTAAACCTCAAAATTCCATGTTACAGAGGAAATCGTTTTGACAAACAAAAATCGGGTTTTTTACTGTAGCTGGAAATAGGAAGAACAATTTTTTAACATGTAGGAAATGGTAATTATTCACGTTCACAGTTTGAAGAATAACAAAGAGCAAAAACATTGAAAAAAAGTGTGAAATTGGAAAATTTCACTGTATAGAAGAAAGTTTAAATAGTGTAACGAAAGAAGTCATTAATTACAGTTGAGAAATATATATAGATAAGGGATAGCAAAACGATGGACTAGACAATATAAAACTTTTGCTCTTTCTATGTACAAAAGAAATCTCTAAAACCTTGGTTCAGCTGAAAATGTATGTAAATATTATTTTGTAAATAAACGTTGTCCAGTTCTAAGATGTTTATTATTGTGAATTCAGGAAACCTCGAAATCGGCACTTGATGGAAATATTGTAAATTCAAATGAACCGCGAAAACGTAGTTCTGCCACGTACCATCGAGAGCACTGGCATTGAAAACCTGCCATGTTTTTCCAACTGAATAACAACTAAGGTTGCATTTTTCCTTGGGGTATTTTCTATTTAGGTACTCAAGAAAAAACCAGCAACGAATGTGTCATTAATAGCGACCCCTTTCTAAATATAGATAAAGGGATTATCTTGACAACAAATTGACATCCATCCGATAGGGCTTAGTATTATCGAATCTATGCAATTACTGATTGATTATCTACTAATTCTTAATATATAAATAAAAAACTCAACATTTTGAATTAATTAGAAAACTTTTATAATTTGTACATTTCGCGAATAAATATTTTATGAGCTCACTAAATTGAATCAATCAAATCACTATATGAAAATGTTATTAAAACGTAACGAACATCTGAAATAATATTTGTACTTCATCTTATTTCAGTTATTACCACAATATTTCACGTTAATTTTGGAGTAACGCCAGATTACATTAAGCGACAAAATATAATCTGAAATACCCAATTCCTATTTTTGAGAATTTACATCCCATCGTTTATCATCTTCGGGTCAAAATAAATAAAACGAACAAGATCGACATGTCTCAAAATAATACCCAGATAAATACTGACGGGATTATTTTTATAATTATGTACTATTAAAATAAAAAATTTCAAGATTAGTAGCACTTGAAATACTTCATTTCGAAAGTTATTTTGATTGAAAAGATTGGCCACTATTTGTTGATTGTTGTTAAATAATTAGACAACTTATTGGTTGTTGAATGATATCATTATGTGATTAAGGATAACGGTTGAGGAAGGATTGTTATATATTTTTTTTGAATTCCGAAATCGATAAATTCCATTCGTTGATCAAAAGCAGCGACATTACTGAAAGGATGTAGTTACAGTTGGTGAAGCTTTCCGTTATTTAATTATACCGGGTTTTTCACTATAAAATAAACCATTTTCTTGTCAAGTAAGATAAATAAAGAGTGTCATATAAAACCAACTTTGAAATATTTTTTGGTAGTTATTTTTTTTAATCACGAATAAACTCTAGGTTTAAGTTAAAGTGAAAACCCGATTAAATGAATTCTAGATTATAATTGTTGTGAGTATATGAAAAAATCCGCAAATATCCCAAATTTATTACAGCACAAGACATGATCGGTCAGCGGTTCCGCGCCAAAATTTGTATTCTATGAAACCGCTCGTCGTAATGTTTTAGTTATCTCCAAGCAATGAACATTTTAGTATAGTGCCGTGGATAGTGATGAAGTTCAAACCCCAGAAAATATTATAAAAACCTAAACTCACTAATAAAAACATAAAAAGAACAGAGCGGTCACGGATGCAATGTCTCCTAAAATATTATTAGAAATTATAAAGTCCAAAGAAAAAGGTTTCTCATGAGACTCATTGGTATTCTACACTGATGTTTCGAAAATGGAATATGGACAAGTGGCATTTATAGCCTAATAACTAGGCTTACTATACCAATGGGCTCAGAAGCTTTAGGTAGTAACATACAGTATTCGTACATGCGCAGCCCATTACTTGACTTTTATACCATTGAAGTGAATATACGCGACATCTAAATTCACTGGGGATAAAAACAAAACTACTTCGATGTTGGTAGAGGCCACATTGCATTGGATAAACTGATCACCTTGCTAAGTGGCTTTTGGGAAAACAACCGTTTATAGGTTCCACAAAAAGTCATGATTATAAAAAGAAATTAGGAACATGGAGTAAGATGCTAAGTTAGAAACCATAGACTAGATTTCTTTATTGACCTACTAGCTAGACCTAAAAAGTCCTATCACTAAAACAAGGACGAGATAAGGATATTTACTTGGATGTTTACTGGAACCTGTTGAATCTGAAGAACATCGAAGAAACTCTCGACAGATTTTATCGTTTCTCCAATGAAACTAAGGAAGCTGTCTAGCAACTACTCCCTGTTTCTATTAACAAAAGCTACGGTATTTACCTTTACGATTTTTAAACCAGAGAAGTTAAGCCTTCAGAAAAGTGGCTCAATGGTAAAATCGATGCCATCTGACCAATAGGATCAAGTATTAGCGAAGATGGTCTTTACCACCCAGCAAACTGGATAATATATGGTTAAATGGTTACACACAAGGGGAGCGGATTTTATTTAAACCCGTGAAGTAGATGAGTAAGCTTTTGTTGGAAAATAACAAACCATCAGAAAGGTTTTATTGTCTTTTTTACATCCAATCAGAACAAAAGAAAACAAAGACATCAATTATGCTGATGTATATAGTTGAAAATAATATTCTACGGCTTCCCAACAAGAGATTGACATAATGAAATGGATATCTTTTTTATTACAAAAATTTGTTTACTCAGTTCAAACCTTCGTATTATCTAATGCAGAATGTGCACACGGGGTTTGCATTTCTCTTTCTTCAATATTTTCTAGTAGTTTTTACCACATTCTTCTTGATGAGGTTACAATAAACTATACAATAAAATTTTTTTTGTTGAAGTACCGAACGGCCTATATTCTAACGCTAAGTAAAAGTAGTATGAGAATCCGAGATTCAATTCTCATTTAAAATAACGTTTCCGTCGCATTTCATTAAAATGACTCGATTCTAAAATTACTGAAAAGTACTGCACAATCTACATAGTAACTTTTAAAAGCTCGAATAAATTAAAAGCCATGCACCATTAGCTTCGCAGTTAGTCAGTATGCATAGTGTACATAACGTGCAGCATGCTACCAATCGCCTTTTGTGAGCCGATCTGTTCACGAAATACTAAAGAAAATCTACTGTTCTAGGCCAGTACTTTTTCACCCTAGGAAATCGAGAATAAGTATATAAAAGAGTTCAAACGTTGTAAATAAGAGGCAAAATAACGAGATAGATATTGGAGGGGAAAATAAAATAAAAATAGTAATTCTTTAATGAACAATCCGAAATAACAGAAGTGGATGGTCTGAATATATTGTATTAGAGTAAGCGGGTAAAAAATTTGCTTGAGAGATACAAGAGGATATGAAATATATGATAAGTTGATGAGGAAACTAAATGAAACAGCATCATAAGATTTCTGAAACAGTAAATATAAGATGTGATATACTTGGTTGGCAATGGCGACATGATTAAGATAAATTAGTAACTCAAGCTGGATACTGATAGACAAAAAAATTGATCAAATCTTTGGAGGTAGTGTAGCCAGACAAGAAAAAAAAATATTAGTTTTACTATGTAAAACAAGAAATCTTCTTCTTTCAGTGCCTGCTTCATTCTAAAGAAGGTTGGCAATCCTCCTTTGGAATTCCTGCCGATCTTTAGACATGCGTATTAGATTTACGGCATCACGTACATGGAACAAATCTCGAAGGTTTTTCAACCATGAAAATCTTTTTCTACTCAGGTCACACCTGCGTTCTATCTTCCCTTTCATGATCAGCTGTAACAAGGCATATTTTTGTTTTCTAAAAATGTGGCCAAAGTAGAAAGCTTTCCTTCTCTTTACAATGGTTAATAGTTCTCGTTCTCTGTTCATTCGTCTTAGTACGTCGCCGTTGGTCACCCGATCCGTCCATGGTATTTCAAGGATCCGTCAAAACATAGCATTGTGTTATTCTCCAGCGTGTTCTCAGGTTAAGGTCATTACTTGTTAGAAGCGACTTGCTTCTGGCTATCTCTATTCTTGTCTTATTTTTTTATAATTTAGCAAACAAGAAATAATAGATGTAAAAAGAAATCACAAACATCTTAGAAGATCTGGAAAGATAAAGAGAGTAGATGGGACAAATGCAAGAAAAAGCATCACAACATTTATGAAACAGGATACACCTGGTTGATCCATAAGTTTTTCCTTTGGATCAGATATACAAGACAACAAAGGCGAAATAGGTAACTTAAACTAGATACTGAAAGAGAAAAAAAAATTAGACAAATCTTTGGAGGTAGCATAGCCAAACAAATAAAAAAATATCAGTTCTACTATGTGAAACCAGAAATAACAGATGTAAAAAGAAATCACAAATGTTGAGTGATCTGGAAAGATTGGATTTGAGTAAGTGAGTAAAATATGACTGACGAAACAAGAGGTCATAAAATATAAAGAGAGTAGATGGGAAAAATGCAAGAAAACGCATTCCAAGATATGTGAAACAGGATACAACTGGTTGTTCCATAAGTTTTTTCTTTGCATCGGAAATACAGGATGCCAAAAGCGAAATGTTTAGAATAAATTGATGATAAATATGGATGCCGAGAAAACAAAAAATAGACAAATATTATAGCTAAAAAAAAAAGTATAAGTTCTATAATGCAAAACTTAAAATACCAGACCTAAAAAGATATCACAATAGTAGGGTGATCTGAAAAGATGGCATTTGAGTAAGTGTGTTAAAAATATAAGTGACAAAACAAGAGAATATAAAATAGAAGAGTTGATGAGAAAAGTATGACAAGATTTGTGAAACAGTCAATATAGTAAAGAAAACAATTGTTGGTTCAATAAATTTTCGCTTTGGATCAGAAATAAGAAGATAAAGTTAACTCAATCTAGGTACTGAAAGGGAGTCAAAAATCTGTGGACGTAGTATAGTCAGACAGTCAAACAATATTAGTTCTACAATGTAAAATCAAATATAACAGACGTAAAAAAAGATCACAATAGTTAAGTGATCTGAAAAGATTGGATTTGAATAAGTACGTCAAAAATATGCGTGACAGAAACAAGAGAAATATGAAATTTAGAGGAGAGTCTTTAAGAAAAATGAAGGGAATAGTATCCGAAAATTGGTGAAATAGTAGATATATAACTGGTTGTTCAAAAAGTTTTGCCTTTCGAATAATGCGAATTTGTTACCTTGTTGAAGGTACGAACAGGTGTAATTGATATTTTTGATTTAAACTCAATATCTTTTTCATAGTATAGAAACCTATAATCTTTTCCAAATTACGGAAAGCTGCTTTTCGTTCATTTTCATGAAGTAATTTTTGTATAAAATGAATATATTAATAAGCGATTCAAATCATGATATCTAGAACATATTATAAACGAATACGATGAGTTTTCTTCCAGAATTAACTAGTTTTCCGTTTACATACTATAAATTTAAAAAAAATTATATGTGTTTGAAAGAATACTGGCCTGGAAAACAAAGTTGTAGCGGTAACTAATCTATTCTGTAGTCCGGTAGGTTAGGGATTGAGAAAGAGAAGACTTTGTATAGAATGAACAAGAACATTTTATTAGATTTATTTATACAGGCCATCGAAAAGAATCTTAACAATCGTCTGTTGAGGAGTGAGTGTAAACTACCATTTAGGACCGGCTTGGATAAAATGTAATAAACACGATTATCAGAAATGAAATAACTGTAATTTTATCAATTTCGTGAGTTGAATTAGGTAAAAAAAACACAGTGAGACCAAAAATTAGATCCAAAATACGTAGAACCAAAAGAGGTCGAAGAAAATACATATAGGGCGTATAATTATTAAATTCATTGAAACACCACAACCATTACCACTTCAGATAAGTTATTTTGAGAATAAAGCTACATTTTCTCAAATAGGAGTTTCTGTAATAGGATTAAATGTAAGTATATGAAATTTTCTAGAAGATTATTCATTAAAACAAGATTGTTTTATCAATATAGACCATTGATATAAGAGCAAGTGATGTTGGTAATTAAATGAAGGTAAAATGACTTTGTATCTTAATGTGAGTCTGACTTTGTATGTAAGTATAAAGTGGAAGAGAAAGAAGCTGATATTGGTAATAAAGGCAAAAAATTCGTAATGTGTATTGTAACCAGAAATTAGATATAAAAGGAGGAGAAAAGCTAAAAGTGGAGATATAAAGATTTTGCGATAACCCTAAAAGTTTTAATTTCTAATTTTATATTATAACTACTTGAATAATGAAGCATAAAGAAGAAATCGATTACAAAAGCAAAAGGGTAATAATATTCATCCTCAGTATGAGAAGAGGTACAATTAACAAAAAATTAGATGAATATAGATCATAATAATAAAACACAATACAATTCATTCACAAGGATTATTACCACAAAGAAAATTAAAGAAGAAAAATAAAATACTCTAGATGAGTTATAAATTTATCCACAAGATAAAAAATGAAAAATAAAATAATAAGAGACTGGCTAAGTATTAAAAGTGTTGCAAAATATATTATAAAAATATATATATACGAAAGAGATAAGATGAAAGAAAAAATAAAATAAATCGAAAAATAAATGGAGCTAAACAATGAGGAAAGTTTATAACTTTGATTGGAAATAAAGGCTGTCGAAGTTTTTTTTACAATAGTGGATAAGATGGCAATGGCAATGCTAAATAACAAGGAAATCAAGTTACAAAGTACTGCATTGGTGTGGTCACATTCAAAGAAGAACATTACAGGATGTGAAAACGAAGATTAGAATGAGGGTCCTTAGGGGGGAGAAGATGGCTCTAAGATGGGAAACATACATTGGATATGTAATATATAGAAACGTGAGAGTAGAGGACTGGAACGTGCTGGAACTGTTGAAGAGAAAGCATCGAATTTCGAATATAAAGCGTGGAAGGCAAAATATTCATTCATTCATACACTTATTTCTGGAATAGATTATATGTTACAAATACAGACAATTAAACTGCTATCAGCTACTTGACTTGGTGATCATAGTAGCAATATCCATAATATCGAATGTGAGCATGCTGTTGCCTTTACAACCAAATGTAGAAGGTATATTATCGAAGGAAAAATCTTGTTCATTCCACAAACGACATTAACAATGGAAGGAAATTAACTTTTTAGTAATAAGCCCGTCCTGATAAAATTCTTCAAGGAGCAGTCTACCAACTTCGTAAGTCTCTTAATGAGACGGGTTAATTTCGAAATAGAACCCTTACTAAATTCCAACTAGACATAACAATTATTGTTATTTTAAAATTCGTACTTTCTTCTTCATTTGTGTAAAATAATGAAATAGGTTGTATTTACTGTTTGGACATCATAAAGAGATTGTTGTTGTTATAATTCCTAACCTTCAGATACTACTAGCTCTAGAATTTATTATGGAAGCAATTGTTTCATAAAACCATAGCTTCATCAATCTACAAAAGCACATCGAATCATTTGAAGTACATAATTTGTTATTTTAGTTAGAAATGCAGCTCACAAACGGATAGTGTTTTATGTACTTACCTGGTAAAAACAGCTGCTACAAACCAAGCTAGTAAACAAATAAGTGATGCACGGGCCTTGGTACATATGTAACCCGCTTTCAACGGTTTGCAAATGGCGTAGTAACGTTCGAAGCTAATGGCTAGAATAGTCAACACCGACGCATGGGCTACAGTCAGTTCTACAAAGGGAACTGCTTTACCTGAAACAAAATTCAAGACTCAATAAAAAAAATCGAAACTTATACTTCACAAAAAAATATTTTATTAAACCCACTATCTCATATCAATGAGATTTGTATATTTTGAAATCACAGGAGCATTAAGTATTTGTATATTGGCGTAATTCTCCTACTCAGTTTCCAGTTCAGTCGAGTTATACTAAATTCAAAATATTTTACGATGTAATAAAGCCCTCTGAGAACTCATCAGTAACTGTTTGATCGAGATAAACAGAGCATAAAAGAAATCTTCATCTGCTTATTACTTAGTGCATTACGGCGAGGTTCGAGAAAAATAAAAAAAGACTCGAAAAACTAATTAATAGCCACTTTAAGATAATGTGACATTTTTACGACGGTTTAAACACCAAATTATGCTGTTCAGCTTCTTATACGCAGTTGATTTGTAGAAGATATTCCGGAATTTCATTTTCTTAAAGTTAATTGTTATTATGGGGAAACACTAATTTTTTTGTGACGAAACTGTTTTCAAAATTGCTTCTTTTATTTTCTTTTTATGATTGGAGCATTATTATGATGAAAAGACGAAATTTTATGTTGGAATTTAATTGACTGAAGTACGTGGAGCTACGATTGAACTAAAATAAACTTTTAGTCTTTAGATTTTCATTTTTTTTATTGAATTAGGCACATAGTTTGGTACATTATGTTATTTATGAAATAATACAAATGATGACCATAACATATCTAGCACATACGCATTCTCTTGTCGAAATTTCCAATTACCGTTTTGCATAATTGTGATTGATTTTTTTAATGCAGATTTTGATTGATGTTATAGATCCTCATTTCTAAAAATCCATTTAGAAGAATGATAAATATACTGTTTAGAATCAACAAAACAACATTCATATTTACATTATTTGATAACGTTTCGATAACTAAGTAATCGACCTCAGAGGTAAACTGATTTCAACTAGTATTAATCTAAAAATCTAATGACGGTAACGGTATATTCTTTGTTGTCATTCCCCAATCATATTATTCGAAAAAACAATTAAGTTTAAACGTGATTTATATGAAATAAAAATTTCTGTTTCTCATGTGTTCGTTATTGACTTATTCCCTCTTCTACCATCTGGTGGATGCCTTCGTAGATTCTTGAGTGAAAAGAAATCATAGATTGCCTACTGTTGGGTAACTGGAAGTTGAGGATAGGCAACCAAAAGTGGGCGAATAAATATGTACGGACATATGGTGTATATAATGATGTGTTCAATCCAAAATTCACATCAAACATAGTAATTTTGGTGATTTACAAAGATATCAAGGTAAAAAGGTGCTTAATCGCCTAGGATTATTTTGCTTGAAAAATTAGTATCTATTTGTTGATGTTCAGTAATCAATTCCGCTACCTATTTTATTTTTGAGTATGTACTATAGAGAGTAACTGTGTTTGACGTCTTCAACTGATCCGTATAAAATTTTCAAACTGGAACTGTCGAACTTTCATTGCTTTCAAGATTGTTCAATAACGAACACATTCTAAACTGTCCAATGACATAAAATCGATCTAATTCCAACTGATTAATTACATTAATCTAATGATAAAGATATGAATGGCATGTACATTTTTGGAAACTAATTTATGATACTCACCTATAGACAATCATGGTTCAACCATTTTACAGTCATTCTTCTGTGCTTCATTTCGTCCATAAGTTACATTCTTTAGGTTTATTAAAATTAATTCGATGTATTTCTACGTATTAACAGAAGGTTTCAGAACAAATTTATAGTGCAATTTTGAGATACCATTTCATTTATTCAACACTTTTGTCTTGATATTAACTGAAATTTAAATTATACTAATTATTTTTGCTTGACGCGTCGCATCATATGCTGGACGGTGTTTTTGTCAATTTCTCAAGCTATTGCTCATTTTCGGCTTTTCAGTACTTATCATACACTCAATATCGCCCAAAACTGCTCCATAGGGCGAGGCTGGGGAACATTCAGTTATTTTGTCTACTATGTAGTTTCCTTATCTTTATAATGATAGTATCTTGCTGAGATTAGAGCACTGGTGTAATCTAAGCAGCTGTATATCTTTTTTCATTGTATTAATAATCACCAAAGTTTGTCCACTATAACTCTTCTTTTCTCGATAACATTTTTATTATAAAAAAATTATTATATGTTAGTTTGATCCTTCACTAGATATTTTCGAAACGATTGTGATCAATTCTGACTTTTCATTAACTAATTTTACCCAAAACGCTATAATTCATCTTTTTTGGATTCTCCTGATTTTTGCAGAAAACAACTTCACGCAATTGTATTTCATCTGAGGAAGTTCAGACAGTTTTCCACATTTATTTAAAAACCCTTGTTAATTGTATATTTTAAGATAAATACTGACCTGGGTCATTATCAAATGAAAGTAATATTATTCTGGATTATGTTTTCGTTGAATACATAGAAGTAACTTGTTTCTACTTTTTCATTTCAAACACAAATTTCCCCAACTGAAAACTGGAGAACGATTTCATGGGAACGACATGCTGCAGACATTTTAATAGCTTTATACGAGTACATATTCACCAGATAATTATTTGATACAGATCTTTTTTATTTATAATATTATAGTAATATAATATAATGAAAAGAATGATATCATAGATGAAATGATGAAACATGACGAAACTTTGTTTTTTCAATTATATTTAAAAAGAATGGTATGTGCTAAAAAGATAAAATATTCAACACATAAATATGTATATGAGCTCATATTATCGACAGAAGAGTGTTGTACGTAGCACGGAAAAATAAAGGCAAACATTTATATCAGATAACATTTTGAAGAATTCGAGATGTAAAAAGAAGCTTAGAAAAAGGTAGATACGCGATTTTACCTATTTAACGAGAAAACAAGTAATAGAAACTGCTAAAAACAGAGAAACGCTAAAAGAGATATATGGTCGAACAAAGGTTGATTATGAGCTAGGAATCATCTTCTTCTTCTACTGCTTTGCACCTACAGTGCGTTGGCGATTAGACATCTATTTATAGCTGCATGAGACAGCTCACAGGTGTTATTTATGCCAGTCCAGTGTTTTATATTGCGTAGCCATGACATTGTTTCCTTCGATATTTCCCCGTATGATCAATTGGGGTATTGTTTATCTTTCTCCTCTAAGAACGTGACCCAAGTATCCAACCTTTTGCAATATGATCAAGATGAACAACTCTCTCTCTCAGTCCCCGTTCTTCTTAGTACATCCTCGTTCCTCACTCTGTCTGTCAATAGTATACGCAACATTCTTCGAAGGGCCCACATTTCAAAGGCTTTTAGTTTATTGATGGACGATATCTTTAATATCTATGTTTCCATGCCGTACAGTAAAATTGATTTGAATTGATTGATTTATGTATAATTTGATAAACATTAAAATGAGGTTATAGTAATTCATAAATAGGCCATTGCAATAATTGTTGATGTTTGCATTAATGTTATTTAATCAATCAAAAATGCCGCATCGATTTGTTCAAAGAAATGTAATTCCTTTGAACTTTGGAGCTGCACAAGTAAAACATTTTTATATTTCGTAATCATTTAAGTGGTTCAAAGTGAACTATATATTTGTGTCTAGAGCTATATGTATTTATAATAATATTTATTAATGATAGTTGAGAGGAAATTTATTATTTGGTGAAAAATAGTTCAGCCGATAGAAGGTCACTATTTCTTATAAGTCACATTCACACGTAAGTATTTATTTTCCGTTAACTGCAAACTAGTTTGCTTTGACATGAAAATGATGCTGATTGAGTTAAGAAAAACGTATTAAAATCTATATTTGAAATATTTTGAAGCTCGCACTAATACATTTGAATTACTAGAATGTATCTTTTGTTATATCGTCTTAAAATGGCAAATAATCTCTCGTAAAAGATTCTATTTTGAGGTTAGGTTCTGAATTGGAATGTCAGCTATTATAATTTTCTTCTTCTTCTTATTCATTTTTAAGATATCATGATCTGTTAGTTTTACAGGTTTCTCTGTATCAGTTGCTGGAAGGTGTAATGTAAATAATAATATACTTCTAAATGGAATAATTCTATAATAATTATTAGTTTCCTTATTTGTGAATTAAATTGAATATTATTCCAAATCTTATATGCTTCTTTTCAAAATTGATTTATCTAGAACTCAAAAAATAAACGTCATAATAGTAAAGATAATAAAAAGGTATGGAACTAAATCAAACAATTTAATTTGCTATACAAAATTACTACAAAAACCCACAAAACTAATGATTCACATTCTTTGAGAACTAGGGTTCTTGAGAAAAACATCAAAGACAAAGTACCAACTAGTCATCAAAGAACTTTATACCGGAACCAGAACAAGAATTAAAACTAAGGTACTTGTGCTCGGCAGGGAGACAGCCTTAGCCCAACCCTATTCAACATCATAATGGATCACATTATCGAGGATGTCAACAAAGTCAATGCAGGGTACAGAATGGGTCACTGCTCCCTAAAGGTATTGTTTTATGCAGACGATGGTATTGCCGTAGTAGAAAACGAAGACGACTTACAACGTCTACTATATAAGATGAAAATTTCTGCCGAAAAATTTAATATGAGCATCTCAGTCAACAAGACACAATCAATGGCAATATCAAAGCATCTATAGTGTGGAGAATCAAAGCAATGAGCTCACAGAGCAAGACCAGAATCTATAAAATGTGTGTGAGACCTATTCTCACATATGCCTCAGAAACCAGAGCCGAGACATCAACAACAAAAAGAATAATGAGAACCACAGAGATGAAAATACTGCGTACCATCAAGGGAGTCACTATCAGGGACAGAATAAGGATGATGGCATAAGAGAAAAATTGGGTGTACAGGATGTGGTGAGATGGGTCAGGGCACGAAAAAGATTCATGGAGGAATCACGTAAAAAGAATGCCAGAAGACAGATGGACAAAATGGGCTAAAAATCAGAGACCGAGCCCACGCAGACTTATAGACTGACCACCAAAGAGGTAGTACGAGAGCTGGTGTTCAGCTTCTCAGGAAGATACAAGAAGAGGGCCAAGTGCTGTGGTGATACTTTTGTTACTTACATGAGCCGTTACCGTTTTCTAGTCTTGTGTTAGCGCTTAAATGATTCTGGTAGAGGTAAACAAACACGTTCTGATTTGTTTGAATCTCCTACTAAATTATTTTTGTATTGTGTCAAACAGAATATGAATCTTCATCATCCAATTTGTTATCGTTTCAGTTACTGATTGGTAACAACAACAAACCTGTTATTATAATAAAACAGAGCTGACACAACTTTACTACATAAATCAAAATGAATATTTTGATGAAATAGAGAAATGTGAGGATCCATTGCACTACAAAATAATGACAGACAAAATGATTCGTTTATCATCATATACAATTGTATAAATTCTCATTCGTATTTCATTAAATGACTTTAATCGATTTTTCACGAATTTCTATGAAATGAGGTATTGATTAAAAAAAAATGGGAATTTATTAGCAGAACTACATTGGTTAATCCACCTATCAAATAAACCAACATTTTGTATAGGATTTTTAATATTGACAAATACTCATGACTTTGTTGTTAAATTATTGATTTAATTAATTAAAAATTATTTATAGTTTTCAATTTCGTTTGTTAATATGAGTATTAACTTTATAATGAACGAACGAACATAGGCAACTGTGTATTTCATACCAAGAAAAAAGTGACTGATTTGTTGCAAATGAGGCATTAAAGTATAGGAAAGTTTATTATACGAATTGTACTTATTTGCATCACATACGAGGTCTGGCTATTAAATAACGAGACTGGTTACGAAAAAGGGTTTTATTATGAAAATTATGCTACATTCAAATACTCACATTCCCTCGTCCCACACATTTCCATACGTTTTTTCCCTTAATCGAAGCAGTGCTGGAAGTCTCCTTTGATGAGTGCCTTTAGGAGCTCTACCGTTTTTTGCTTTACCGCTTCCATCGACTCAAATCGGGTCCCTTTCAAAACAGATCTTTCCCTAACCTTTCAAGGAAATCTGAGCAGGCCCGTTAACGCAAGAGTTTTTGGTCAGGAGTCAGATTTTTTAGCACCAACTTCGCATAGACTTTTGTGATGTGTAATTCCTCGTTTCAATTTTTTCTAACCGTTTCTTTATTGGCGCTTACAACCACGGCAATTATCCGGTTGCTCATTCGACGATCTGCACGCACAATTTGGTTGATTTTGGCCACTGTTTCCGCAGTTGAAACAGTCACACTGCAACCTGGGTGCTCGTCATCTTCAGTGCTCTCTCGGCCCTCACTAAAGCGCTTACACCGCTCAAAAACACGCGCACGAGATAGAGAATTATCCTCATAGGCAACAATTTATAGCACTCAGTCGGAGTTTTTTTTAATTTAACGAGAAATTTGTAAAAGTGACGGAAACGTGTTTTGGGACGTGTACAGACAAGATATCTAGATACCCAACGCAATTCTCGTTTCTTATCCCTCTGTCTAGGGCGCCCTCTAGGCGCCTAGTCTTGTTATTTAATAGCCAAACTTCGTATAAGACAAAATATGATTAAAGTCATCTCTAGATTCGTCAAATTCACTTCGAACTCTATCCATCTCAAAACTATATATTTTCTTAATTTTTATGGATTTTTGGAAAAATTTCAAACAAAAATAGATGAACGTCATGTTTTCATTTGTATTTTTCGTTTCTATCGTCATACTAGTTTTAAGAACACACTTCACTTGATCCCTATTTTCCCATTTTCTTCTTTAATCTCACTCGGAAATAGTGAGTAAATTATCATTATTGACAATTTTTAGATCTTTTTTTACTCAAGATCAATGTTCCACTGCGTCCACAATCTCACTAAAGTAGTTAAAGTAGTCGACTGCCAGGTTAGAGCTGTTTCAAACTCTAACTCTTAATTATTGCTACCATTAACATTAATTTACAGTATTTTTTCATCATTCCCCGTATTTTTACGGTCTACTTTCAGAGTTTATCTTGTATATTACAGACTAACTGCCGCATAAATCACCTCTGAGATGTCTGTGAGTGGCTTTTAAATTTTTCCAAAAGTCGAAATTTATTTGAAATTCAGATTTTACATATTATCATTATCATATCCAAAGTCATTTTTATTGTATATCACATTACCTTCGACAAACAGAACTTTTCAAATTACAGAGCTTTTTTTCTAATACAGAAAATGTGTCTTGAATCATGAGAAGGTCACTAGAGAAGTCTATGATTTATAAACGGCACATTCACCCCAATTACATTGAAACGATAAAATATGACTCCAGGAAAAGTAATTTTGATTCCATGTTTTATTTGAATTTGGTTCGTTTTCCTTGTAGATGAGGCATATATTATTGTCATTGAGAAGTTGTTAACAAAATTGTGATGGCTCGTTTATCATCAGATCGAAATATATAGGAAAAACTCTCATTAAATGACCTGAATAAATGAAAAGATTAGTTTGGGAACTCTTTTCTCAAGAGAATTGCTGATTTTCCTATTTTTCATTCGAATAACCTAATCAGTAGACTTCCAAAAGACAGTTAGTATGCTAATTTATATTTCTTATATTTTCAAGAAGTCGCAGTAGTTTTCTTCTAATACATAAATCAACATAAACGCTCTTACAAAGTGAGGAACTCATTCAATAAAGATACTTACATTTAAAACGGTTTTGATTCGTTTTCAATATTCGTCCTTCAACGTTTGAACTCAAAACTAAAAATTGTATTGTATTGTACGACTATTATCAAGGATATAGAGGCCTCGTCGATTCTAATTGCCTTAGATGTCTTTGCACTCATTTAGTTGCTCTTGTACTAGTTAATAGACAGTACATTTGATGATTCGGACATTGTTGATTCTTAAAGTAGATGCTTCTACTAGGTCAAATTCAAGGATTCTCCTCCGTGTGTTAATAAGAACTTAACATTTACAGTATCGAAGTATTCTGCTCTATTCCATAGAACCGGTAGTCCATATCTACCACCCTACCTGCTCTATATCTACTTAATTGCAGTATTTCCGCCTCAAAGTCTCATCCATTAAGCTTTTGATCTATATGCCTGGAGTCATGCCTCTTAGTTCATTTTTCACAGTTTAAGACGCTTCTCAATTTCTGTTCTGTTGGCAATTGAGTGGTTCTAAGTTGGACTGGGAAGTAAGTGATCTCATTGACTTTAGTCCCTTAAGCAGATCTACAGACTGACTTTTCGCCAGGATCTCATTGAGTTCCTTATTGCATTCCCGAATCGAGTTGTCAAAGTTGATTAAGTAATTATGTCTTCATGAAACTTCATAGTTATACTGTGAGTTATCAGTTCTTTCTTTTTTTCTTGAGGATAAACTTTTATATTAAGTATTTAAGTGACCTTGTCTCTGTATAAATGGCTGAAGGAGTGCAAGAAATTAATTATTTCGATAGATTGCTTCAAATGGAACTGGCACCATATACTTCGATAAATAATTAACTTCTGAATCCATCAAATATACCATCTTAAAGCTGAACTTGAACTTAACATATCGAACTTTATATTTCTTAGAGAATAATCCGTTCAACTACTATGATTTCAAAATAAGTCGATGTACCTAACTATTAAACCTAATTATTAATATTAGCTGAATCGATTTTTTTAAACGGGCGTAAGTCCAAAAAAGTGAACTATCGGGTAACTAAAAAAAACTGTTCAAATCAAAATTTTTCACTTAAAATATTTTTAAAAAATATTTAATATTCAATTTACAACAGGGTTCAAAATTTCACACTTGTATCTTATAAAAAAATCAAGTTGCAAAGAGATGAAAAACCATTAAATTAAAGTAAATAAAAACTGTTATTTTTATTGTAAGACAATGTTTACAATTTACTAAAAAGATAATAAAATGACTTAAATGAGTTTAAAAGAGTTTAAAAAGTCAATGATGTATATTTGATGTCATATTTCTGATTTATGGGTCATCGTTGGTTTCTTTAACCTCGAAATCGCTGGTAATTTCTCGAAATCTGTCATCAGTTGGCTAGTCATAAAGTTCTTCGAAAAATCCTCGATGATCGTCTGGAATGTAGGCTCCCAGTTTTTTAATATCTTCCATCTTTGCAGTTTTTATTATTTTTATTCGACTTAGTAAGCCTTAACCGATGGTGGGGAGAGATTATCTGATATTGTTTTTGCCAGTAAAAAGTTATGATGAATAATACCATTTATTGTAGGGTAGGCTTTGACCACATCCTTTTAACTTAGATTCATAAACAAACATTAAGAAAGTACTAATTTGAAAGTACATTTTATCCTTCTTATCTTGTTTTTGCCTTTTGTTTCTTGTGATGTATACGATTTTTGTTAAACCTATTTAGCCATTTCTTGAAATCCAAAACTATGTCAGATGATGTAACATTTTGAACAGGGAACTTATTAAACCGTGATTAGTTTTGCAAAATTATGTCAGTTACTTCATGAACTTCAAAAATGCGATCATGTTTCTTTAAAACCTTAGATATTATTCCAAAATCCTTGTCACACGAGAGGAAACTGTGGCCGCGACCAGGGAAATACTGAGAGACCTTCTGTGAACGACCTCAATCTGTCAGGTATAAGCAGAATCTTGACATCGCTCGGTTTTTGTTTTGGTCTGAACAGTTATCACTGAATAGACGAAGCTCAATGTATTGGCTCATTAGGGATTTGTCGTGCTACACCCTCGTGGTACAAGAATAATTAACTGACAACTGTCTCATGTAGTATAATTCCTGAACGGGAATTTTAGAAATCGAACAACAGAATGTATAGAGGAAGTGGACATACGCCTTTAAAAAAAAACTCTTTTGAACTTGCGTCCTAAACTAAAAAATAAAAATGCTGATTTGACTTATTTCCATTCGTGATAAAATCATTCTTTTAACAAAAATCAATGTATTCTGATATTTAGACTACAAAACCACCAAAACCTGAAAATTTAAAAAAAGATGGATTTACCCCCGTTTAAAAAAAAATCCAGTTAACAGATCAAACAATATATATATATTGAAATAATAATTAGAATTAGAACAGTCAAACAATGTTCTTCAAATGACTTTGATTTTTCCCCCACGAATTGGTTAACAGTAGGGGGGTGGACGACATCTAAGAGCTCGCTCCATAGATGTTGTGCTCTGTAAGGTGGCTAATAGCATTTTAAGAACCACTAACTTAAGTAACAGTATCTAGACAAGCAATTTTATGAAATAATTTGAATATCCAGTAATATTGGACATTTATTCTGTACGGGCATCAAAGTAAACATACAAAAAGCGATGAAGTGAGATCTCACACATCTTCTTTAAGAGCTTTAAGGCTAACTTAGGTTTCAAAAAACAAATTTTTTCAATAATTATTCATCTAGATCTGATGTATTGTGGCAAAATACAATCTCTAAAATTGTGAATGATTTTTTCTGTATATATGTATAAATTTTACTTATTTACTTTAGAATGATCTCGACACGAAAAGCGAATAAATAATGTCAAACGAAGAATATGAGGTAAATAGAGAAATCCAGAGAAGAATAAATAGCTGAAGAATGTCCCTGTACCGGAAAAAGTATTAAAACCACAGAAGGAATGGAAAATAAAGCGCTATCAAGGGAAAAAAGTATATTTCTTGATGTCACAAAGAAACTTGGTGTGTCAATTTTTTTCCATTGATATATTATTGTTTGGTGGCCCTAGTGCATTCAATATTTGATATATCAAATATTTTGTTGACCAGTGAAATTTATCTAGAGGCATTGTTATGAGAATGATTCTATGGAGAATGAGAACCAGCTTAGAAAAATCATTGGTGATTATCTGTCCTTTTTCTATTGTTTGGTAGAAAATAATCCATTATATTGACTCATTTTTGTTTCAGCAAATCAAGAACAACATCAGAAGTAGCCGTTTTATTTTCAAAACGCATATTTTTGAGTTATCTTAGTAAGACAAGAAGCAGAGCTTTGAAAATTGATCCAAAATCTTTTCACCTTAAAACAAAATTAAATATCTTGGACATACTACAAATACTCTATAAATTTTGTATATCTATGCCTATGAAACGCTATTAAAAAATAACAATCTTGTTTTCCAACTTAGCACTATGAATTTTTTCCAAAAGATGAGGCTGCAAATAATGAGTATCTTCTGAAAGTTATGCAGAGTTTAAGGAAACAAGTTCATAGGATATATTAGATACATAGAAGTTTCACATTGATGGACCTATTTTCAGTCGGTGGGATACATATTTTTTATTATTATTCCATTCCGATTGATTTATTTAATTATAGATCGTTCTATGCACCACAAACTAGTTCCTTTATATTTGTTTCATTTGAATTATCCTTCATAGTTCACTTAATTAATATCATAAATTATTCATGAACATTATGTTTTTATCACGTTTGGAATATGTACGCACGCCTTGCCAATTCTAAAATGGTCAACAAAACACGTGTTTCACGCTGTGTAACACGATTTGCACCGCAAACTTGAAAAGAATAAATACATATCAATGTTGAGGTAGTAATTCATTCTTATTTTTAATATTTCCTGATTAAATGAGAAAACTAATCAGAGAATCATTTTGCAGAGATTATTCTGATTTAACGAGTCAAAATCTAGCAAATATTTTGTGCCTTTTCAGTTTTCATACTTCGAACACCTGCATTTAAAATTAATTAGCTTTGTATTTTTTACACGTCTTCGTATAATCCACTTGACAATTGTTTAAGTAACAAGCTTGTATCTGTTCCGAACAAAGATAAAAGGTTATCCATATACAGCAGAACGCTTGTTTCAAGTACGTAAAATTTCTTACGATCCGCAATTATGGTTACCGTTAAAAATCTTACACGAGGTATGTGAGAAAAGTAATGTGACTAGTTTTTCATTCACCAAAACCTTTATTTTTTCTTTGAAGCAAAATTGTTATCTTGTCAATCAAAGTAGTTCCCATTGGGCAGATATACACTCGCGAGATCGGTAGTAGCGTTGTAAGTTTTCGATTACTATCTTTTTAACTAATTATTATTCACAGTTTTTTGAATCAAGGTTTCTAGAATAATAGGAGGTTTGTGATATGCGCATGTTTTTGTAAACAAACGATCAGCTGCTAGAACACCAGCTACGTCATTATGTTTACATTTTTGTTTTATTTGTTTTTATGTCATTATGTTTGAGTTATGAGGATGTGTGTTATCTCTTGCTGATCTGGCTATACAAACGAATATATTTGTAACTAACGAATTTATTGAGACTTGTTGCCGTTCTCACAGCTGTGAAGAACCGGTGACGTCACTTGACTACTGCGCATCTTGTTATTGTCACAAACCTTCAATTATTCTAGTAACCTTGTTTTGAATTTTCTTCAGAGTTATTATAAAACATGTACCCGTATAGGGATACATTAAAGTCATTAATCACTGTTCTTGGACTTTGGCAATTCCCACTTCAAAATTAATGATTCTTACTACAATATTTATTCACAAGTTTTTCCTATTCAGTTGTGAGATTGTTTGGCACCATTTTGGTAGTGGAAGTGTCCAACTATTCATTCATCATCCTCATTGTTAAAGCACATGTTCATCGATTTCGTAGTTTTTGAAGTTTAAGCCTCTCCGAGCAACGTCTATTGGATCTTATAAAAATTGTCTTGATTTCCAAGTTATATTTCTGTACAATAACGTATGTTCCAACAGTTTTGCACAAAATTTTTAATCATATATTTTTGTAATGAGTGTCTTCAATGAAACTTTTCTTATTTGCCATAAAATAACTGCTTAAAGACAACGTTAATGACTTAAACTAAATGGAGGAGCCTGTGCTCAACTAGGCAATATTTTCTGCGAATATATCATATTAGGTCTAGGACTATACTTGTATTTCAGCCTGCCTATTTCCATCATACACTTTGCGAGATAAAATTCTCAATTGAACGGACCTGAGTTAAATTGATGTCGATTTTAAGTTGCCCTTGAAGAATGATAGCACGAAAAGTCTGGCCAAAACATTATATCATCTCCAACGTGATGTTGACGTCACAACATCAACTAATTAAATGAGGCAGTTGTTGATATAGCTTTCAGAATGTACAGTTTTCTCCCTTACTCGATCCACATATGGTCTGGGTATCAGTCTGGTCGAAATGGCTCACTAAACTTTATCAGGCAATTTTGCTTTTTCTTTAAATGTTACCTTGTTGGAACACCCTTCAATATTAAGCATATAAAAACTATAGTTTCTTTTATTTTCTCAGATTGCTAAGTATCGAATATTTTTAATCGTCCATAATAATGACTCTCTGATTCGCAAAATGTATCCGCCTTAGTTGACGACAGTATCTTGGTATTCGTGTTAATTGGTTTGGGTTATATTATGTTCAAAAAAATATAAAATACAAGATAATCGTCAAAGTGCTAAGAAAAACCTACAACAACAGGCTGAAAAACATGCTGAAATCGAGTGAAAAGAAGTTTGCTTCTGTACCTATTGGTACTTCTGTACGAATTGCAGTTCAAGAGGTTGACAGAGGACGTGGTGATGCCCGAAATATTATAGGTGTAGTTTTGGCTAAAACCGATGATGAGCTTTATCAAATTGGTACCAAGAACGAAATCTTAAAACAATTATATTCACGATCTCAGATTAATGTGTGTCCAAGAGTTCTTGATGCAGAGGATGTACCGAGAGAAGGCACTACGGTCAGTTGCTAACCTCCATCCACTGGAACCGCCCAGGGATTTAAAAAGTGCCTTTGCAAGAAAACTGTACTACAGCAAGATGTCTGTGCGATAAAAATAAATTATTGTGTACTTCCAAGTGTATTACGGCTTACCCTGCAAAAATAAATAGCCATATGGACTGACTCGTTTACATTTAACATAATATAATAATATAAAGACTTACTTTAATATTGTGACATTTATAATTACCTAATTAACAGACTGATTACTTACCAAACGAAAGTTAGTTAAGTGACAGTGATAAGTAAACCATATAAATGAGTTAAGTGTAGTGTAAAGTATCTAAATAAATTAATTCATTCTACGAATAGAAATCGTATAAATATTTATTATTTCTATTTTCATTGCCAATTTTATTATTATTGTAATACATTTTTTGTTTGAAATTGAGATTATGAATAATTTTTATTTGTTTTGAACTACTTACCCTCAATCACTATTCGAAATCGAATGAATAATTACTTAATTTGTGAATTACTTACTTGCTTGCAGACTTTTGTTTAGAATCAAATTTCTACTAGACCGTTCATTTTAGCTCCATAGAAGGCTATTAGTTTTTTAACTGAAAATAATCATTAAAATTTTGAACGCCCCGTAAGGGTTCGTATTCCTATATTAAAATGAATCATTTATTGAGATCTCTCTGTGGTCGAGCGTTGTCTGCCAAATATAGAAACACCCTGTATATGTGCAGAAAAAACATTACTTTTTGGTCTTTGAAGAAGAAACATTAAAATTGAGTTTTCAATTATAAATCCACGAAGGTTGAGTTTTCTGCTTTTTTATAAATATTAAAATGATAGGAAATTATAACAATCGAACAATTTTATGAAAAGAGAAATTTTTCATTCAGAGAATTGATTCTAATGGCTTCTTCTATAGAAAATAAAAAAAAAGTATTGGCAGAAGGATGAAAACTAATATCCTTTCATCAATTGCTTTCAAATACAGATAAAGAAAGATTATATGAATCATAATCTCCGGTTACAAGAACTAATCGATTCTCATAAACTATTTTTCCATTAGTTCACTAACCTACATGAAACGAATTGAAGTAAAAAAGAATTAAATCATTTCTCTCCATTTGTGGAATTATTTACATGTTCTTTAGGATGATTCAATGAAATTGAGATTATAGACGAGAGTAAATAAATTTTCAATAGATTGAAAAGTTTTATCTGAAATGATTTTTATTTATTCATTTATAGTTTATTGAACTCCACATTTCTGATCAAGTTTATGTGCGTACAGTAAATAAATTAATTCTTTCAAAATTTGCAACATCAATTTAAATTCTTATACCCCCCATTGTCTGAATTTCTGAGAAAAAAAGTCATAAATTTTGAAATGGCCACCCGGTACTTGGCCTACCAATAACGCTCATCATGAACAGTTACAACTAAAAATGGTCAACAACAACATTAATGTGTTACTGTTATTACACCAACGAGTAATTATCTTAATTTTAATTGTATCAAAAAAGTAGCAACAAGCACATACATTTCGTTTAGTTTTTTTGCAAACCTCAACTGATACACATATGACCAGAATAAATATACACTTGAATTGAACACAGGGTGTTTCAAAAAAAGGTAATCCCGTCTCTAAGATAGATAGAAAACTGAAAAATCTTTAGGGTTTGCTCCGTGAAAAAATTTCGCGTATCCGTATTCAAGATAAAGGGCGTTGAAGAAGAAAAAAAAATGTACACTTTTTTTACGATTTTTCCGCAACTACTAGCAACAGCAAATTTTATACGAATATCTTTTGGAAGCTGGTACATCCAATGACTTTGTTTTTATGTCCGACTCTAATAGAGGGCACTAGTTACACGTACCAAGTAGTATTGAACATGACTTTTTCAATATTAGATTTATTAAGCAAAATTTCAAGTGACATCATTTAATTTTACACCAAAAAGGTACTCTTCATAAAAGTCGATACTGTGTACCGTTTTCGGAATACTTTGATTTGAAAATTATGAAGTAATAACCGATGCTGGTATGAAGAAATGATAAATATATGGATTAAACAAAAAATCACAACATGAAAATTTAAAAAAATGCTATTAACATAAAATAGAATTCAAATAGAGTAGGTGTTCAAAATGTCCTCCGTTTTCACGAATATACGAGTACAAGACTATCCTATTTTTATGAAAAATCCATTAATCTTGTAATCAGTTGGGAGTCAGCTATGAGGTAACTAAAGTAACGTTGAATTCTGTCTTTCAATTCTTGAGGTGAATTTAAGAAAGGACCAAACTGTGTAATCCAAGAGATTGAAATCGCATGATCGAGGTGGCCAATGAATCAGAGCTTCTGCACCTCTACCACTTCATCGATTCGGAAAGTGATTACTTTTATCAAAATGCTGCGGTGGAGCGTTAAATCTTCTAATATAAAAAATCCAGGTCCAGATATTGATAATGTATTAATTTGTTACCTAAAGTTGCTGCCCAAACATTAACTTTAAATGAGTATTGGTAATGTGATACTTTAAAGTAGCTTTGTCCGTAAAAAGAATACATTTCAAAAAATCTGGATTGAGGACTGTCTTTTCTTGTAATGTTTGACAAAAATCCACTATAACCAGTATATGGTCTGGCAAGAGCTCTATGACTTGTTTGTAATGATAAGGATATAGCTGTTGCTCTTTAAGTATTCTCCAAGTACTCAAAGAAGTATTCGTTTGTCTTGCTATACAGTAACTGTTGGATTTTGATCAACTAATTGTTGTTCTTAGCCTACCAGAATTTATTCTTTTATGCCTCAAATTCCCAGTTTTTCGTAAACGTCGTTGAATGGGTCCAAATGTATTTTTAATTGCTTTGTTTTGTTTCTTCAAGGAAACTTTTCTTCAAAATGCGTAACAGCTGCACTAGAGCGCCATGGGCAGTTCTTAGCTGCCCAGCCGGTATAATTCTTCATTGCTCCCAGCGTATGGTTAAATATTGGTATATTACGTTATTTTTACAGAAAAAATCTTTAAAAAAATTAAGGAATTTATTTGTTTCAACCGCGAAATGTGAGAAGGGTCCTTTTCATCAATTAGTTCGATATACTATTTTCTTCCTAATCGTGATCACTGTTCATTTCCAGGCTTATTTTCATGACATTCCAGTCGGTCGTGTTATAAACAAAATAAAATAAAAAACTACTTGGTTTTTCGGAAATATACTAAAAATTAATTATGTTTAAAATAATTAAGAAGAATATCCTTGGAGAAAAGATTTTGAAAAAAAAATTATTACTCCTGAAACTATATCTTTATTATTTATAATTCCAAGCGGAATCTCCTGATTCAAATAGACTCGACAGATGATCGACTAGAAATTGTAGCAAATGTTTGATTAGAACTAATATAACTAGTTTGTTTGCTGAAGTGTAGTGTGGTCGAAGCAATTAATAAAATGGAGGACAATATTTTCATTGGAGAAAATCTAACTGGTAAGCTTCACTTGGAAATTGGAAGATTTCACGGAAAATAAATTTTATCCCATTATTTTTTTCACGTTTTATCGCATATAAGAAACAAAAAGCTACAGTACTAGAGTTAAGTAATTCAAAGTGACACTTATCACCGTGGTGCACCATTATCAATCTCATTGAATTATTCATCTCAATTTTCATATTTATGTCAGTTTTATAGATTTTCAAGTTTAACCCCGTTAAGGTATCCTTATTTATATTTGTATTATATTAATGTGACTGTAATCGACAATAATTATCTTTATCTACTATTGCTATAATAATTTATAATTATTGTATACGATGATAATTAGTATTTGAGGCAGTTTGTACACTGATACATTGTTCTCAATGGTTTGATATTCGTCACTCAGATTATTGAAACCAAAAGTAACTTTAACTTATTATTAAATTTTCAGTTTGATGAATATATTGTTTTAAAAAACAAAGTTTGTACACTGAGTTATTTAATTCTAGCGAAAAAATTGTCAGTGTGAAAGTCTTCTTGAGTAGAATTTTACTGTGTTATTTCTTAGTAATACACTTCAATCTGTTAATATATCACGTTCTCAAAAAAATATATTCGTACTTAACTTTAAAATAGCGAGAGATTGGAATTCCCGTCCGTTTTTTTTCTTATCGTTTTTTAGATTTTAATTCAGGATGTTCTGTACGTTCGCTTGTCGATATCACGTTCTCTAAATTCGAAGCGGCAGTTTAATCGAAAATTTATTTATTTTATAATGAATCTAAATCTTCTGTTGGTTGCTTGTTCAGTTGGCAGCAAAATTTCCAATTAATTGTTCGATTCAATAGTCAGTCGTAAAATCTTATGCGTTTTTTAAATCTTCCTTAACGAGTCGATGTGTATGTTAAACAATTTTTATCGAATTAAGGTGCATGTAAAGTATTTATCTTCCGTAAAAAGAATAATTGCGCTTTCTGTTGCATGTATATACCTCGACAGGGATTGAATTACACTTCATCCCAACGCGCCACAGAAAGTTGAATGTATTTATATCTATCTCCTTACAATTTATGGTGAGTACAAAGAGGTATTAAATTTTTGATAATATTTCTTTCATATTATGAATTATATTAAAGTTAAAGACTTCGATGTTGGATATATATAATGTTATCAATAAATATACAATGTATGACAAATATTTAACCAAATATATTCGAAACTAATGAAATTAATTACTTTAAACAAGTCAATCAGTGCGATCGAGAAGTCATCTCCACAGATATCTATTGGTATGATTATTGTCGGGTAATATTTTAGTACCTATAAACTTTTAAAAATTTGTCAAAATTCCTGATGTGAGGTAAATGTATGTAATTACCTGGCCTCACCTAGAGATGGCGGTAGTTGCTTGAAAAATACTAGTGTGTATTAGAAAGTACACAATCTATACAGCATATTTTTCAAGTTTGAAGACGCTACGTTGTTTAGTATTTGTTTGGCAGCAACGTTTTGAATTTATAAACTGGACATCGTTATGTGATACAATACTTACTTGAAGAAAATAGAGGGCATTTCAAAAAGTGCAGTACATTTAATATTTACTTAAAATTTGGATATGAGAAAGTTGTGCACAAGATGGGTTCACAATGTTTCACAATGGAACAAAAACAGCGTCGTGAAGATGTTTCCATTGAGTGTTTGGCAATATTTCAAAGAAATAAAGCTGGATTTTATATATGGCTTATAACTGTTATCACAAAGAACTGGTTTTACTTCTTCAACCACAAAGGACACGTTATATTCTTTCCTCTAGACGTCTAGGCAGATGAATATAACAAACGTATCGTTGTTGAAATTATATGATGAAGAAATAAAACATACTGTTTGATCACACACTAAACTGAAATCATTATGTTAGAAATCTTCTTTTTGCTTGCAAAAAACGACTAATCTTATTGAAAACGCTAACGAACAAAGAATTGGATACAGATCGACAGACATTACTAACACTGCACCGTACGATCAAAACGAGACTATAAATCAATTGTATATTCTACAGCTAACAAATCGTTTCTGAAAAAACTCAACAGCTTTCAAAATTCAGCCTTACGTTTGATAACAGGTTCATTCAAAACAACACCAGTGGAAAGTCGGTAATTCGAATCAGAGATACATCTTTAAGAAACATAAGAATATATTTGAGCCTTATGTATGCAGCCAAAATAAAATTCTTTCAATCCTATCCTCCAAAATTGCTTACCAAATCTTTTTTCACATAAACTAAAAGCCTCAAAACTTTTCTAAGCTGGAATTACATCATATCTAAGCGAATTATACTTTTTTTCTTCCTGAATATCTTTCTACCGAATATTCTCAAACACTACCATGGACAATAGAAAGCATCAAATTTATTACCCAGTTTACTTCATTGGACAAACATCACACCAATCATATGCTAATCAAAGGTCATTTTATTAATACTCGACGAATACAAAACTTCGTACATACATACACAGACGCATGGAAATCTCAAAATGATACGGGTATTGCTGTCATCAAACCTATCTCCAAATATTTGCTTAAAGCTCCTCCAGCTCCTTCCACTTTTTCTGCTGAATTATATGCAATATATAACTGGTGCCGATATCTAATCAACTCTAAAAAATGGAGAGCTTCGTGAAGTGAAAGACTCCGTGAAACCATCCTCAGTGCTTCCGAAAATCATAGAGATGAAGTTCTTCTAAAGCGTCTCCATCTAGACAATACGCGGCTGACAATTGCAAACGATAAAACACGTTATCGAAAAGTGTCTTCTAATGCAGAAAGATCATCATCAAATTTACTACTCGGAACAATTTCTGAAATTTTAGGAGGATGACAACATTTAACACGCCTCCATAAATTATGTCACAAATGGTATATGGAAATCATATCAGGAGAACGTACAGACCAGTCCAGCACCATGATTCCCACTTGTCCAAGTATTCGGTTACACTACATTAAAATGAATTGCTCACCAATAAATGGGGCAAATTAGATCACAGCCTCTAGAAGGACTTTCTCGATGTACCTCCGAGCAGTCAGAACCGCATTATTGATAATAATCAGTTCAGTCCAGGCGTGGAAATCAATTCCACCCCAAACCATAACTGTCGCCTTTCGAAATGCCGTGATTCACGAATGGTACTTGGAGCAAATCGCTCCTCTGGTCGTCTTCATATTCTGCCTCTATCGTCTGAGTGCTATAGTCCAAAACGAGACTCATCCGTGCATAAAACAGCTCCCCATTGCTTCAGAGTTCAATGAGAATAATAATCGGCAAATAATTGCCTTGTTGCCATTGGTCGCACACTACCGGCTCTCCTATCGTAGCTACCAGTTTTCAGAAGATGCCGGAGTGCCGTGAATGGTAGACTTCGCTACCCCAAGCGTTTCGGCAATGTAAGCTCCGGCTTTCTTTGTCCAATGCATCAGCTATGTCAAAATTTGAAAGAACCATTGTTCTGGACAAAAATGGAAAAAACATGTCTAATAATCACTGAAAAGGCTTGGTTAATAAATTGAAGACGTTGAAATATGCGAAAAACTACTTACAGCAACTACTTACAACAAAAACGAAGACATTGCTGAAAATTAGCTTTTAATAAGAAAAATATGAAGTGTCCGTTTTTTTTTCTGTTTGTATTTATAGTTCTACAAACTGTCAATAGTGTAATCGTGAATCGTAAAGTTCAAGTTCAGTTGTTTTACTTTAATAGAATAATAATGGGCTGTTTAAACCGAATGCATGGTTCCAACTACACTTTCGTTTAATTTACCGTTTATATAAAACGCGATCCGGTGAGAACACAATTTTTCAATACTATTAAATGTCATTCGTACCAGTGTGAGATTAGATTTCAGGATAAGTTGTCTATTAATGTCGTTGTGAGTATTATATTCACCTGTGTTGACTGCTGAATTCAATGGAATTCTAAACAAACTTCGCTGTATAATAAATATTGGTTAGATTGCTTTACAACCGTTCTTTTACGGAATAATTCAACAAGAAACCGATTTTATTTATTATTCAGGTATTGTTTGCACATAGTTAGAGCTTTTAAATAACACGAGACAATTAAAAAGTACAATGACAAGAAAGTAGATAGTAGAAAGATAGTGATTGATCTGATATATGATGTATGAAGTGGGGATATTGAATAATGAGATTGGCATTGTGGAAGACATTTTTATTTATTTCTTAAATCCTTCTGTAGATATTATATTTTCCTACCCTACAATATCGTGTATCCTAGATAGTTACTTTAAATAACCTTTTCATGAATTACTTTTGTATCACAAGAATATTCCCAATATAGTAACAAACTTATTTTATGGTAAAAAGAAGAATGCAATAGCAGCATTATTAGTATATTTTCAGATTCATTGAAAGGTATTGTACACTACGAAGCATACCTTATACAGCGTTTCACAAGTTCGAAGAGTCTCCGGAATCCCAGCCTGCAACGAAGCAGACAATGTGTTTTTCGTATGTTGAAAATTTGAGATATACCGACATAAGCTGGAAGCCGCGCTGGATCAAGGCATCACACCTGAAACCTTGCTTTGGAAACGAATGAAATGCAATAAGATCCCTTACCATGAAAGTCTTCCGGGACCAGTTAGACGAAAAGAGAAATAGGACGTGTCACTGCACTGCACTGCACAACAGCAATTTACCTACCACAATGCCGAGATGACAAAGCAGTGCCGATATCTAATCATCTCTAAACATATATATATATATATATATATATATATATATATATATATATATATATATATATATATATATATATATATTAATCGGGTTAAAACGTTCTTCGCCGTCTTCCGATTCCCACTTTCTCGATCTTCCCAAAGATCTTCTTCCAATCCTCTCTCTCGAATATCCTTCTCGATACCTTCTCTCCAGCTTAATCATGGTCTTCCTCTTTTTCTTCTTCCTTGTGGTGCCCAATTTAAAATTTGTTTGGGTATGCGGTCTTCAGGCATTCTTTGGATATGTCCGTACCATCTTAACTGATTCACCCTAATGTCTTCCGTAATCGTATGTTGCACTTTCATGATCTCCCTGATTCTGTCGTTTCTTATTTTTTCCAGTCTTGATATTCCTGCCGCGCGTCTCCAATAATCCATTTCAAGCATTTTGACTGTTTTTTCTTTTAGAGGCCAGATTTCGCTACTATATGTTGTTATACTTTTTATTATGCTATTGTATATTCGATGTTTGTTTTCTGGATATTTGTTTGTCCCACAATACACTATTTAGTTGTCTTATTGCTTATCTTCCTTGGTTATTTCTTTGTGTTATTGCTTCATCTAATCTTCCATCATTAGTGATGATCATGCCTAGGTATTTGTATTTTGTACAATGACTTATTTTTTGTTGTGTTTCTTCAAGTATTAAATTTTGTTGTTCTCCTCCAATACACATATATTCCGTTTTACTAAAATTTACTTCTAGACCCCATTTCCTGTATTCCTCTACTAGCTTTCTTGTCATATATTCTAAGTCTTCGTAGTCCTGTGCCAAGATTATTTGGTCATCTGCAAAACACAGGGTATATAGTGTGGAATCGATTAGTGGGATGCCCGTGTTCTTACATTTCCTTTTCCAGTGTGCTAGTACGTGTTCCAGGTATATCTTGAAGAGTGTGGGCGACAGACAGCATCCTTGTTTTACCCCTTATTGATGGAGAATCCTTTTGAGACCTTGTTTCCTATTTTTACTTGTGATTTACTGTTTTCATACAGCTTTTGTACTGCTTTTATTAGGGCCGCATTTATATTTGTTCTTTCCAAGGCATCCCATAGTTTTGTTTGCGGTACGCTGTCATATGCTTTTTTAAGGTCAACATACAAAAGGTGGAGTTCTTGATTTTTGGCGGTTCTCTTATCAATTATTTGCGAAATCGTAAATAAATGATCAATAGTCGACCTCCCCGCTCTGAAGCCTGCCTGTTCTTCTGCCTCCATGTTGCAATATTCCTGTTCGATTTTATTTTTTATGATTTTTCCATAAATTCTGGATATTGTACACAGCACTGTGAGTCCCCGGTAGTTGTCACAATTTTCTCTACCCCTCTAAACATAAAGACCTCAATGAATGGGAGAACAAATGATCTACATCCACATACTACATTCGTAAAGTGAAAGATTCAGTGAAACCATAAGCTGGAAGCCGCGCTTAATCAAGTCATTACCTTACCATGAAAGTCCTCCGCGACCTGCTACCCGAAGAGAGAAATAGGACGTGTCACAACTGACACACATTGCGAAGAAGCACCAGGTTATGAAAGAGGAATTTCACTACCCCAATGTAAAGAGGACGAAGTATTGCCGATATTTAATCAACTCTAGAGCATAAAGAGTTCAATGAATGGGAGAAGAAATGGTCAACGTCCACATACAAGCTTCGTGAAGTGAAAGATTCCGTGATAGCATAAACTGGAATCCGCGCCGGATCAAGGCATCACACCTGTGACCTTGGTTTGTCTTAAGAAGCTTTTGCTTTGAATGGAATGCAATAACAACTCTTTCCTACAGGAAGAGCGAAATAGGACGTGTCACAACTGACATAGAGACGATAACTTGGTTATCGAAACGCGCGTCAGATAGTGTAATTGTGAGTATTGGTGTAGTTGTAGTGTAAACAGTGTATTCAGTATGAATATTGCCAACGGCTCCAAAAATTCCAGCTTAAGGAAAACCAAACTTATTCTGATCCTCGAATCAACCAACATCGATTGGGGAACGCAATCGGAAAGTAATGAATGAAGATCAAATCAGCTGATGCCCCTCTCCAGAAGGGTGTTTCCGCGGGGAATCTAGGCTCACAATAGAGATGAGAGAAGTGGGCAAAAGTGCATGCGAGTGTACACTTTTGCCAGTACTAGTTGACAGATTAGGTTGGTAATGCTTTCCTTAGCAATGCATTATTTAAATGATTGTGGTACAAGTGGATGGACTGAAAATTAAATATCAGAGGCTTTATTATTTAAATTATTTAAATTTTGAATTATAGTTATAAACCTTGAGAGAGACACAAGTTTATTTGAAAATACTCAGCTACATTAATTAATGAAATAGCAAAATAGCGCAAAAAGCGCTAGTGGCAGAAAAAACTGAATTATTTATAGTTAATAATACATTATGATTATAGTTTAAAATGTTGATGTTGATAATTTATTTGTTTTTCACCTACTAGTTGTAGTATTCTATTCGCGGCTAATAGCTATTTCTGAATAATATAAAAATACTACTAGTGTTATAAGGTAGGATGATATTAATTCAGTTTTACTGATCATAAACATTGATGTTTAGTGACATGTGTTGTAGGAAAAATAAAGGATATAATACATTGCGAAAAGTATTCGCTTTTACGGCTGATGCTACAATTCAGAGAAAAGTTTCGGCACTTTTTTCATAATTCAAAATTCATATAATACTCAAAGAATTGATAAATCCGTTTAGTAATTGATATATCAACATATTCAAACTCGTTAGATGAACTGGTCTATAATATCGAAGGAAAAAAATAAATAAATCCGATTGATAATGGACTGACACAAAATATCACGCGAAACTGTCAAATTTATAATGGATTTCGATTCTCGAAATGATTAATATTAATGGTGAGATGCGATATATGTGGCGTATTGCCTTATATGCCAAATTTAATTTAATTGATGATCAAGGCGACGTAAGAAGTTATTTATTTTTTGTATGTGCAAGTCCGGAGGATCAGAGGAGTGTTGATTTTATGCTTTTCAGTTTAAATCAGTTGATAAATGAATTGAACTCGCACTTGAATAAAACTCATTTTATAAATAGTAAATTATACGGAGAGTATTTATAATAATTGTGATTAGTTACTTCAATGCCATAATTTTTTAAAAGCAGCCTTCGAAGATACACTGTAATGAGTACTTCATTTTTTTATTAATTAGTTAATATTATATCTGAATGGATACCAATTTTTCTATTAGATTGAAAAGTCTATCAGCTATTTACATTGTCTACATCGACGAGCAATTTCTTATTATGCTCTCCAAGCACTTCATATAAGCTGACGATACTGCCGTTGCTTTTCAAGATATACTTTTGAGAGGGTTGAAGAAAAACTTTCTCACTGCTTACTATAAATAGAATTTCTTGACACACCAAACCCATCAAAAACCGGAGTGTTTTCCACCTAAAGATACAGAAAATTGAGGTTAACTGGAATGATTCACAATTATTAAGGCCCCCATACACTACGGGTAAACACGACAATCTTAACAGAACAATTAAAATTGCGCGTACCAAATTACTAGTGTATGAGCCAATCACGACGATGTTAGCCGACGTTCTTCATCTCCGACATGACTTGAGATTTTACCTGTACAGGCTAACGTATTCGTGCAAATCTGCTAGTGTATGTGGTATTCATTAAAATTCGTCGTGAAAAAATATAGTCGACCTGCAAAATGGCCGATACAAGAATGTGGAATAAAGATTTTACTATTGAATTTTTGGAGTTATATAAATCGTTGCCAAGTTTGTGGAAAATAAAATCTTCAGAATATTCCGACAGAATAAAAAAAAAACAAAGCGTATGAAATTATGATCAAAAAATTGCGAGAAACAATCCAGAAGCTTCTAAAAATGATGTTAAGAAAAAGATTGACTCACTTAGGGGATCTTTTAAAATTTTAGATCTCCATAATTTCGCCCTTTAGCAAGATATCGTAATGTCGCGGTAAGACGTTCATGATAGGATATGGACTGTCGAAGGTGCGAATCTCGCTTTTGTATCAAAGGTGTGACTCGGTTTATAAATTCTAAATAAGTATCTTTATCCATTCTTAAATAATTACATCAGTCACTTTTTTCCAATTTGAACATTTAATAGATTAACATGGGAAAATTCGTTTCTTTTTAATAACCAATATCTTGCCTATTTCGAACGTTTTCTACGTGATTTCTTTTTTAAAGCAAAAACCAATGCTTCTGCAATTATGTGCTTGCGGTTCATCGTGAAACACACAACAGCAGATGTTCTTTTCCGACAGTGTATGTGTGTTTAAAAGCGGCAATTTTGCACATACAATTTTAAATGTTCGGTTAAGATTGTCATGTTTACCCATAGTGTATGAGGGCCTTTAATCAATAATCAATAATAATAAACATCCCTTCCGCAACAACATAGTATCAGAGTTAACCGTCAGCATATAGGTCGCGAAACCAGCTACTCTTCGAACTACAGCGTTTGTGGAAATATGCTACTCCGGTATGGCACAACTCAGTCCACGCAAAACAAGTAGATATTGTCATAAATTAGAAGGTAGGTGTGATCATACAATGACTGAAATACACATCACTGCCAAAAATATATCCAATAAGTGAGATTACGCCTTCTTATATCAGTAGATCTACTGTCAATGCTTTTGAGATAACGAAAGGAAACATGTCATACACGGCCAAAATCCGGCGCCCTGGCACGGCGCTTGGGCTTCCGAAAGATCTTGCTACGTTCTATTGAATCCATCTCCGTCGCACCGTCTACAAACTTAGAGAACATCTTCTCACCGAATGTACTTGAACCTAGAGAAAAGCTTGTAGCAGGATATAACTTGCTTTTTCCGTTGTATCATCAATCTCTTGAAAACGGCATGTCTTCTATGCAAAAAGAGAGCAGCAGACGGCTTATTTTGTGACTGTAAGATCGTCCAAGACCCTTCTCATTTGTAGGTGTGCCCAAAATCATCTACACATTGCACATCAGAAGATCTATATCTGGGACACTACAAGGCGTTCCAAGCCACTCAATATGGACCTTTATATGAACATACCATGCTTTGGATACGCAAATTAAGTAACTCATCAAAATCTAGTGCTTTGGTTACTTTCGAGGTTTTGTACAAATTTTTTTGAAACTGTATCCTTATTCTTTGATATAAGAGTTTGGTGAGTATCAAAATTTGAATTCTGGATATGGCGAATCCTAATCATAAGAGAACAACATATCGCGAGCTTAGTCATCTAAAGATCGGATCCAAAATTAGTCGAGCATATCTGAAATACAGTCGTTGATAATTCTAGAAAAAAAACTTATTTTCATTAGGAACAATGTTTTTGGGAGGTAAGGTAGCATAACGCGAAACAAGGAAAACATTAGTAGAAAAAACTTCATTATAGCAATAAAGTTGTTTTGAATTTTAAAATTAGGAAAAAATTTCACGTATAGGCCTAGCGGGCTTTGAATTCTATGCATAAAATTGTTCCAAAACTATAGTTCGAACTATTCGAAAACCTAAATAATCCCTAATTATTTGTGTTCTTAAGGCCACTTTAGGTTAGGCAAATTAGACTTCATCAAAGGCATGCTCGAATAGATTCATACAACATAAAGGTTTAGTAGCATTTTCATAGCATGCAGCTTGCAACTCTAAGAGAAAAGCTGCTAGTTACCTTTGTTCTAGCAATTGAACAAATATTGGTAAGATCATTCGACTGATTGGAGCAATTTTATAAAACTAATCTAATGTGGTAAATTTAAACTTTTTTTGTTTTATCATGACCAAGTGTAAAGAAAGCATCTTGCAAAAAGTAAGTAACAGAAGAGAAGTAAATCAATTTATGTTAAAGGGCAAAAATAATGAAATGACAATAGCCTTGCAAACAAAGTCGCATATGTAATATTTCAAATTTGCAAAAGTTCAAATATAATTTCTTGTATGCTATGTCGAGCTGTTTTCACTAATTTGTTTTCATTCGATGCAGTTGGGCGAGAAAAAAAATAACGGCTAAGTACGTTTTTTTATCATTTCATTATATTCCACCAAACCGAGATAACAATTGGAATTCATTGGTTTTTTTATTCCGATTTATTGCTGGTTTTCTTGTGTTTGAGATACAACGTAAATCTCAGAGACTTCTTCATTTCTTGTCAACGATGATTCACATTGACTACAATGGAACTTCAGTGGATTCTAAAAGCATGTTTGTATTTTTGAACTTTGAGTTTTTGCACTCCAAGCGGCTCATTTATATTCTATGTGGAATAAAGGAAAAAGTAGGGTAATTTATTTTGCAAATTGATTTAATTCTTGTTCGGAATGAAAGAGATTCGCGATATTTATTAAAATTGTTGTAGGTTTGAACATAAATAAGAGAGATTTACAATCTACACGGTAATTAGAAACGTAAAAGTAGACAAATTGATTGTGACACTCAGTGAACGTGGAATAATTCACGTCGTCATGTCATACAAACTTGTATTTCCTTGAAACATACACAACGTGACTTACGGGTGCCCAAGTAAGTAATTATATAAATTCTTAAGTGACAGCCATTTGTGGAACCGTTGTGCCTTATAGTATCAGGAATTTTAATTTTTTTTCCTCAATATTCTCACCTGTTTACAAATTTTTAAATCGTTATACTTTTTACTCACAGATCTTCTTGATTTCACTTCATGCTGTAAGTAATGAAACATGAAATATTCAAATTTATTATATCATCTTGAAAATGAACCATTCTCGAAGAAAACATTGACGAAAAGTTTTGCTTAAAATAACTAATTCGGCCAAGGGTATTAAATTTTAGACAAACAAGAAATCGATCATTGTTTCATCAGAAGAAGTTTGATGGATTTCTGATAGTGTGTCTTATTATGGGACTCTAAACAAACGTGCTACTAAACTATCACTATCAGTTTCAATATCAGGAGCAATTTATATTAAATCTTCGGTTGAGATAAGGACCAAAACTTCCAGCTTCTAGTTGTTGTGTATTAAAAATATATATAAATTTTAAAGCAGTTATGATAAAGTTTTTTCTCCTAATTAATGATGCAACTAGAACTTTTTTGGAAAATGAAACTAGTAAGTCTATTTGGGTTATTGGATTTTACTGTTTCCTCTGTACATGTTTTTGTCATCGTGGAAATAAAAGTAACCAAGTTTTTCTGTAATCAAACAACATGAATGAGTGAAATGCAATGAAAGTATAAAAATACGTTTTTTATGAAAACAGCTAAAGGGCTTCTGTAAACATTTTTGCTGTTCACATATTGAAAACATTTCCCCCAGATAATTATAAAGCATATTATCAAAAAAATCAGTTCCGGTGTAAACATAAAGTGAATCCTTACAGTTCATGATATATTTTACTAAAAAGGTTCAGGCTGAATCCGACCAAGTGAAAATGAAATAAATTTTTAGAAAAGTAACAACTATGCTCACTTCAATATTTAAAACATAATTCTTGAAGAATGAATAAAATAACTAAAGAGAAAATTGATGTTACTATTTAATACATAGTTGACGCTGTATATTTTGAAAGGTATTGTTTGGTAAATGATTTCAAATGTTCAAAATCATCATCAATGCACTTTCGATGAACAGCCTCGACCCGTAGCGAAATGTCGACCACGTAAATATTTCTTTAAGTTAAAGAGTAACCAGGTGTTACATATGGCGGCCAAATCGGGCGAATAGGGTGGACATTCAATGACTGCTACTTCATTTTCACATTAAACTGTCTGCTGAGGAGTTTGTTATGATGCAACATCAAGCCGGGAATATTGATCAACTGAGAAGAGTGAAGAGTGTTCGATGATGGTCCCAGAAGTACCAGACACTATTAAGAAAATACCAGAATTTTGGAAAGAAATATATTTATTTTTCAACGTAAACTCGTTTTAGCACCATACACTTCTCCCAGCGATGTTCAATAAATTCGATACCCTCTTAATAGTAAGAATCGTCAAGCTTCTCAAAATAGCTACTAACTGTCGACATAACCTCTCCATTGTTAGAAAATTTTTGATTACCGAGTCATTTTTTCAACAGAAATTAATCCGGTAGCAATTCAAACTTTAATTCATTAATTTTGGCTATTGCAATAACGGATGTGTGAGCTGTCTTGATAAAACAATACTTTCTTCTTAGACAAATGCGACCGTTTTGCTTGATATCTTCGCTCAAACGTTGAGATAAGTTCACATAATAGTCGCCTTTGATAGTTTTTACTTCATCCTAAAAAACTGACGCCATGACCTTGCCTGCAGATGGAACGGTCTTTACCTTCTTTGGAGCCGGTTCTCCTTTTCAGTCCATTATTTTTATTGTTATTTTGTTACGGTGTGAAGTTATAGACCTACGTTTCATCAATGTTTATGAAACAGCACCAAGGTTCGACTTTATTTCTATGAAACATTGCCAAACTCTAGAGAAACATCTTCACGACGCTGTTTTTGTTCCATTGTAAGCAAACGCAGTACCCATCTTGCGCACAGCTTTCTCATGTCCAAAATTTTCAGTTAATATACAATGTATCGGACTTTTCGAAATGTTTACTATGTCTGCTAGCTCGCGCACTTTCAATTGACAATCATCCAGTACCGCTTTTCTTCAACATCTCTAGAGTCGTCACCTCCTTTGGTCGACTACTACGATGCTGGTCTTCGCAGGTCGTACGGCCTCGTGTAAACTATGCTTTATTCTCATAATAAGAATTATTTTTAACTTCAATTTGACCATCAAAAGCGTGTTTTTGCATCGTTTTATCATTTATCTATTATTCGAATATCTGGTTACGATTACATGGGACATGATAAACCGTGTAGTCTTGCAGTTTGAATCAGGATGACAATTTTCAAACAGAAAATATTTTAATTAATTCAATGTTATCTTCGAGAATAAATATTTATTGCGTTACTTTTCTATCTTAAATACAGATAAGGATAATGGAAAAAATTATTAAAATGTATTTTCTTCGTAGTTCGAAATAACTATTATTAAACCAATTTTAATAATTAAAATTTAGTAGTAACTAGTTGAAACAATGAATGCCTTCAGTAAAAGAGAAAAACAATAAAAACATTCTTAATTATGAATAAGAGTAAAACCAAAAGAGTTATGCCCTATAGACCTTCTGTTATGTTAGTTTATGGTATATTCCACGAATTTTGTTCCTCTACCTATTAAAGAGAATGTTTCAGAAGTTTAAATCGTAATATGTCGATCTCTGATTCCACACATTTTTATCTAAACGCTGAGAAAGCGAATTAAAGTTTCCTGGAACATACAAGGAAAAAAGTTCGTTGTCTTGTTAACAGGAAGCAGCTCTTCTCTCATAATTCCAATCCTTAATCCTAGTCGTTGGCTTTCCTGACTCGCGTTATAATTTTATTTCGTCTTGGAGCATGGACGTAACGAATATGTGAAAGTAAATACTGGCATTTATTCCTCAAGTATCTTTAGAACTAGAAAATTTTCATAAACTTAATGCTAAGCCTAATGTAGGACAAGCATAGCAAATAATAAAGAGTTAATTAATTTTTTTTATTTAGGACTTAATTACTAATAATGAGAGAGAGAGAAAACTCCAGAATGATAAAGCCCCAGGAAAAGATGGAATAGAAACGGAACTGGTGTAGAAAAACTAGAGAAACATATTCATCAACTAATAGGGCAGATATGGAAACAAATGAAAATCTCAGATAAATAGAGCACAGGCATAATCAAAACCAATATTTAGGAAAGGCATTGAAGAGATATGTGAGAATTATAAAGCCATAGCCCTGCTAAATGTCACAAAATATTCAAAATTTAATAAACAAAAAATAGAAACAATTCGCAGAGAAAGAACATGGGGATTATCAAAACGGCTTTAGACCAGGAAGATCAACTATCGTCGCAATCTAAACTGTAGACCTAATGATAGAAAAGACAGTGGAATATAAAAGAGAAATACATTTAGTTTTTATTGACTTCAGGAGTGCTTTCGATTCAATAATAAGAAAGAAAATAACAGAAAAACTAGAAAGACAAGAAATTACTAAAAAATTAAGAAACAGAGAACACAAATAAAGGCGTCAAACAGAGAGACCCAATGGCACCAAAGCTATTCAACATAATATTGGAAGAAACTCAGGATTACAGAATAAAAGCATTATAACAGGCGCAATATAGATAGTAGCATATACAGATGATCTATCTACTATCGTAGCAAAAGAAAAGAGGGAATTAATAAAGGCGATTAACAAATTAGAAGAAGAAGCAAGCAATTATAGACTGGAAATAAATGCAGGAAAAACAAAATATATGACAAACAACTGATAACCATCGAATACACTTTTGACATCTTTAACTATCTAGGAATAACGGTGAGACAAACAGCCAGGGACAGGATAAAAGAAAGGATACAAAAAGGCTATCAAGCCTATAAAAGAAAGAAAAATAAAAAGCAAACAAACAAAATAAAAATGTAAAAAGCCCTAATAAGACCAGTAATCACGTATGCGATGGAAACAACAGTAATCAAGAAAATGGAAAAAAAACTTAAAAGAGCCGAGAGAAAGATGAATTAGAACAGGTCCAAACACAACAAACGAAGAAGAAAGGAGAGCAAAGAAAAATGAAGAAATTGAAAAAGAGCTAGAGAAGGAAAATATAGTAAGATACATAAAAGCACAAAGACTCAACTGTGCTGGACATATAATGAGATGGAAACCAACTGAAATGATCAAAAGAATAACGCAATGGGCCAAGGAGAAAAGGCAGCCCGAGAAAGACATGAAATGAAATGAAATGAAATAGAGAATGATATAAGAGCACTTAATATAGAGAGCTGGAAGGAAAAATTCTGATTGGCAAATAATAACAAAAGCATCCAAGACAAACGATAAACTATAAAGAAAACAAAAATAGAAAACGAGGAGTAATCCAAAGGATTGAGAGACTTGATGATGATGATATGATGATCAGAGTTGCTTCAATGATGAGCCTACAGCAGAAAGCATCCAAAACTTTAGAAAAATTAGAATAGACACTAGTAAAAGTTATATCAGACCATCAATTTGGAATTCGTTTACAACATGTCAAAACAAAGAAAAGTATATCTAGCTTATTCTTAGAAAAGTAGTGCAATCTTTGGGATATAGACATTTTCTTATTTAACATCTGTTAGATTTTGCAATCTGTTAGACCAATTAACATTAAGCAAAATAGTATATATACTTTGTAAATAAGAGTCCATTACTTAGAGCTAGAAGATATATTTTTATATCTTAAAATATATTATTTATTCTAATTTATAACCTATTATGTTATTTGAAAATTCTTGGAATTCAGAATACAAGACAAAATTAAATAACAGCGTGTAACTTTTCCCAACATCTTCCATGGTAAATTAAAATTGTCCACCTCTGTACATAATTCCCACAAACGTCTATGGAGAGATTGCTGCAGCACACTCGGCGGTGACTATGCAGTCATCAGTGTAAAGGTCACGGTTCAAATTGTTGTCTGATGGCTACTTTTTAAAATAAAACCGGAGAAGCGTGGGTCGGAAATAAACATCAGAAAAATGGAAGTAATGTTTATTTGTTGTTCAAAGAGTCATATACGGTGTAGAGAAATCTGTATCAGACGAGACGTGCTTTATCTTAATGGATAATAAGGATCTGGCAATTCATTCCTTTAGACCTCAATTTGTAGGTTAGCTTTTATTGCATAAGAAATAATAATATTTTTAAAATGTGTGATATTTATAAGAATCTAAATTGAAAAGTTAAACTGGAGAAGTATAAATTTTGGGTATCGTGTATCTTTCATGTAGATTGTCCAAGACTGACGTTGTAAAATTCAAATAGTTGACAGTAAACCAGTTCATTTCGACTGGTGAAAACTTAAATAATATATAGTATAGTATATTGAAAATCAAAAGTCACCAATATCAATGTCTCCATTCCGGCCTCGCATTGTATTTATAGATTTCTAATGAACTTCATTACTGATGCTGTATAAAAGGTTAAGTCTCCGCTTCTATGGAGGTTTCTAGTTCAAATCATCCGCATGGAAATGTGAGAATTAGATGAACTGGAGTATCTCCTTCTAACATAATCTGTTTTAGGCGACTCAACAAATAACACAGAAAAAATTACTGAGGAAATGGATAATGATTCTACTAAGATAAAATAAGTCATTGCATATAGTGGTATCAAACAATAAGGAACTCTTTTAACTGTTCCACTTAGGACAGACCCCTCCATAGTGACTCTTTGTTAGTTTACTTCTTTTTAATTTCTTACAGAAGCATTTTACAAAACCACTGTAATGCTTGGTGCCAATAAATACGTTTCCTGACGGGTGTATTAGCCTCTTAGTTTCCTGTCATAGATGTCAATTCCACGGGGTAAAAATTCATTTGGGGAACGGAGCCTCCCAATAATTAACCTAGAACCTATTAACAACAAATTCTTTTTACCATAGAACATATATATTTTCTACAACAGATGAATGTCATAATATTTCAGCAAAGAGCTGCAATCTCTTGGCTGGATTTCGAACTTTTCACATGTTCGTTGGTTTATATTATAAGGTTTTATGTGTAGATATTTAGAGAAACCAATACCCGCGTGCTTCCTACCTGCTCTTCTTCGTTCCAATAGGTTTTTTGTACCATGTAGTCCTTATATTAAAATGTTCAGCTTAAAATGACAGGAAGAAAAAAAAGATACAACAATTGAGCTTAATCCCTTACACAGACCATGTTGTGTCCGTGTTTACCTATGATTTGTTTCGTTCATTGAAGCCAAAGAATGTGTAAGGATTGTCGAATTATAAAGAATCGATTTTTCGGGGTCTAATTCTGACCATTTGATTCTAAAATGCTTCATCTCACAATTTTTGATATAAAATTTAGAAAATATCAAGGAAGACATTGACGTCCATTAAAGCCGATTGATATCGATTGTCATTTGTTATAGATTTATGTCTATTGACGTCGAATCATGTCCCTCATTGGAGCTGATTGATGTCGTTTGTCTTCTTTGTTAAATCATCTCTATTGACGCCCATTGAAATCGATAGATGTCCATTGTTATTTGATATTGATTGATGTCTATTGACGTTGAGGTTATTTGGCGTCTTCTTTTGAAAATATGTCAATTGTCGTATGTGGTATGCGGCACATGCGATCAAGAGTTGTTAAGTGTATTTCATCGTCTTTTTAAGACAAAACTTCTATCATCTTTTAACATATTTTCACCACAAATTTTCTCTGGATTCTGTTTGTACCATTTAATTTTTATTTCGTTGTTACATAGCGATATCTCGAAAATTTCCAATCTCCCATATGTAGCAAAAAATACACTTTTTGTCATTATTTCAATTTAATTATCTCTAATAAGTACAATAATAATGTTTCTAATATGTTATCTTGAAAATTGGATCATACTCCAATACATAAATACAATTATCTATTATCATGATTTGTTTTATATGAAAGAAGCCTAATTAAACTGTAAGATCTACTTCAAATCATATCACATGTGTAATAACAAATAATATTTCCTCAATAAAACTTGTGAAGTATTTGTTGGGTGGATTCCAGAATTATTACTATCAAATGCCAATAGTTTTTTTTCTTGCTTCAAGCCATTTAGAGTGCATCATCACCGTTGAGGACTCAATTCTCGAAAAGAGCATTATCCTTTAAACGATAGGGTTCACGTTCTTATTAGGTCGACTTCGTAATCAGAAGAAAATAAAGTTGAATCATATTATGGATATGTAATTTGCTGAAGTGTTTCTTTTTATTGACAAAACATTTCTATCATTTCTATCTATATGCTGGATTTTGCCTACGACTATAATAAATGATTTTAATGAGTCTGAGTTCGATTACTATTTTGTTTGGTCAAGTATTACCATAAATGACTAATGAAATGAAAGACCAATGAATTTTAAACATATCTTAATGGTTTTCTTAGATTGATCATAAATTAACAGGATTTTTTTTTAAGTATAGATATTCATAGCTCATTCTACATCGTTTCGACATATTTATTATTATGAGAAAAACAATGCACGTAATCTCACGATTTACCAAAATTTTACATTTAACCTAATCTACACTTCACTATTGTGACTTACAACTATTGCACTTAATTTTAATTATCACTTTTCGCACAAATTTAAACGGCTAAGTCCGCGTTCTTCATGATTTTCAACAGTCTTGTTTATCTCTCCTTTGACTATTTTTATATGGAATTCTCTGTGTATATTATTGCCGGTATATCACAAAACGTTAACTGTATTCTTTTGATTGTTTTCAAGCAATCATAATTACTTTCTCTAATACAGCCTTAGTTGTAAACCTTAAGTTTACATCGATTTGAGTATTTGCTAATACACTAGCACCTTATTTTTAATAGTCAATTGTGTGGTATCTATGATATGATGATCACTGTAGTAACTGTGACGAGTAGTATGTTGGGCAGACTAAGAGATCCGTGCATATTCGATTTAAAGCACATAGTGCTGTAATTAATGAAAATTGTTAAAAAATGTATCCAATATAAGAAGACAAAGCGCCTATACTATACGGTTTTTCCGCTGGAATTATTTTTGGAGGGAGTCTCATTGGTGGGAAAATTTAGTATCAAATAGGTAAATCAAGTTTTAATTTAGCTCCAGTCTCTGAAGACGATTCTTGGTTATCGAAATGCGCGTTAGTCAGTATAATTGTGAGTGTTAGTATAGTAGTAGTGAAAACAGTGTGTTCAATAAATGTACTTAATAAAAGTTATTAATATTGGAAATGCCTACAATTTACTAGACGAGTAGTCTACAATTAAAATATGACAAGTCATTAAGATGACTTAATAATAATTCGAACTTTCTATAGAACATTGAACCTCCAAAGGTTACCTCAGTAGGTAATCTGAAGTAATTTCTCTCTAATGGTGCATATAAATCAACCATTAATTTAATTACTCGTCCATTAAACTGCGAATTCACAGCTTTTAATTAGTTATATACAAATTATATCGTGCACCAAAAAGGCAATCGCAGATAGGGGAATAGAATAAACTCAAATTGAAATAATTATAATTTTAAGGGTCAACGGTAGTTGATATCCTCATAATGAATAGCTTGAATTGAATTGTGTTTTTGTACATGTACATTTGTACGTAATTGAGCTCAGAAATTGTGCTCACTCATAGTGTGGTCACATCAAACTAACCAAATCTATTATAACTAAAAATCAAATACATGGTCAACCTGTGACTTGGGATAATTTACAATTAATTGGTAATAAAATGATTTCACTTCGCTAGTTTTTCAGTTGAAATAGGATAAAGTCTCAAGACTTAAATTGACAGTATTTTCTCCTCTAGCAATGGCACTAGTTTTCAAATGTGACATAAGCTTTGTATCTTGTTTTTAGATTATATAAGTGGCATTTTACGGAAGATTATCCCTTTCCTGGAGTATATTATCCCATTTCTGGATCATTATGTCGGAAAACTTTCCAAAACGTCTGAACAACGTTACATAAACTTTATTGGAATAAGTATGCTATATAAAACTGGCATACATGTAAATCGGCACTCAACGTTTTAGTTCTACATTCTAACACGTCAATGTGTTTCTCACTCATGCTCTATGTTTTATTTATTACAAGAATAGTCTGCTTTAGACGAATTGATGTGAACTTATATGCTATAAATCCATGTAAATATATAATACCGTGACTAGTCTACAAATTCGGACTTTTTTTATATACCTTGAAACATATATTTATCTATATCTGTCAACCTACCTTCCTTAACCTAACAGTGCTAGCAGATATACTTTATTAAGTCATATTTTTTTCAACCAAACCTTTTTTTTAACTACTTCACATGACAACTTCAGCTCGTCTTTATCTCGTTTCAAATTAAATTGAAATGTCGAGTAGAGAATGCAAAGTTCTGATCGTTTCCGAAGAAATGTTTGTGGACAGTGTACATTTTCGAAGAAGACATTCTGGTCAAAAAATGGAATTCAATCGTGAACATGATTTTATAAAACTTTGGATCTAAATTAAACCTACAGCTGTGTGCCTATCAACTTGCTTCGACTTTTGGCGATGAAGCACCATCGATGCTGTGCATAAAATGATATTTTAAGATCGTCATGTGACATACTCATAGGTTGAGGCAAGCTTGGGCATTAGTTCCACTCGCATACATTCAATATTCCATAAATAATTGACTGTCAAAAAGATTTGTTCACATTGGATATCGCATAATTTGTCAAACACTCAAAAAAAGCTGGTGTCGATTGGATTCAAAATTCGTCAACAAGATCTTGACAGACGACGAATTATGGATCTATGCATTTGAACTCGAAACTGAACAATAATAATCTGTATGGGTCTTTCAAGAAAACCCAAATCTAATAAAAGTAGTTCGAGCACGAAGCACGTTGCCATTAGAGCACATAGTCAAAAATTAAAATTGATGGGTAATTCGCCGGATGGAAAAAATGCTTCGACAATTAGTAAAAACGCATGCAAAAGTAATCTTATTGAAGAATATTTTGTGAAAACAATAAAGTCACATCCAATTATAAATATTTATTATTTTGAAGCTTAAGTAGCAATCTTTGTGTAATCAATATTTTGGATTTCCTATTACGAACCACGCTAAAAAGTAGCTACTTCATGTGTTTTGTGAAAGTGGAGAAATTGTTCTACCAAATGGTCAGCCGAAGATACATATATACCATCCATTTGATTCATCAATGTTATGGAAAGGACCTAATAATCATAAAAATTACAATTACTTTTGTGTAGGAAATCATTGAGGTACAATGGAATTCCATTCGAAATATATTAGAAGATGGCAATAAAAATAATATTTTTTATAGTGATTCAAATGATTTATCTCTCCAATAATATAATAATGAACATTTGATTAATCCAGCTGAATCAATTGATTTCAGATTTAAAGTAGACTTTTTGGGTCTCGCTTACAACAATGGAATTTGTCAAATGTCGAATCACATTGAACGACCAGCTAAGTAACGATTTTAACATGTAATTCCATTATTTTAATGCCTTATTTAAACGATAAATTACACATATTACTTTTCTACTAACGGGAAAGTGAATCTTGTTTCACTAAAATGTTTCTTGAGCTTAACCCTATTTCGGGACACATTTCAAGCGTGACAAACTTTAATTATATTTACATGGGAACTAACTGGACGGCCGTTTTACCGTGTTAATACTGCAGAGACAGTTCTCATGGGATCTTTCCAACTCCGGGGTAAAATCAAAGAAGGGATGCCTGCATACTTAGAAACTCCTTTATTAATATTAAATTCCTTTTGGGTGTTAGCATTACAAATTCTTACTGAGAAATTATCGTATGATCAGGTTTTTAATGAGTGTATACATCGACTATATTACTGCAGTATTTATTTGAACCAGTTATTTGTTTACCAGTTAGTTTTCGTTTATACTACCAGCCGTGATTTATATATAAAATTATAAGGCAGGAATAATTTTGGTTATTGCTCTTGCTGTAATAAAAATATTTTACTAGTTCCCAAGCCCTATTCGTGTAGAACTTTGTACTAATAAGTTCCCTACAAAGAATTCCGGCAAACACCGAAGCGAAGGGTAATGAATTAGCTGATAAGCTTCTTAAAGCGGAAGCAGACAAGCCTTTCATGGGACCTGAACCCTTCTGGAGTACCAGCTACAAAATAATGTAAAAAGCTCTGGAAAAGAAGGTGGATAGGAGCAAAAACCAATGATTAAGACAACCTAATCGGGGCACTGTTGCTTCAACAAACACCTGAAGACGATAGGCTTAGCAAGTAATGAGGCGTGCAGATTTTGTTGCACAGAGGACGAAATCTCTATTCACATTTTCTCGAAGTGTGAAACACTAAGGATCTCCAAAAGCACTACACCTGGGTGCGTATGAAATAGAAGACGAAGATCTCTGGAAAGGATTGATGTATCTGCTGTAAACACTGGGTTCTCCGTATCGTAATAATCGCAATAGATCCTTTGGGTCACAGTTTATACGAGACCCCAAGTCTATACATACATACATACAACTAATAAGTTTTACCTCATAGAATTGTCTGAATGCGCTTTTGCAGATAAGCTCATATGTGCATCCACAGAAAGAGAGTTACAGAAGATAAGAGTTACAAAATATGAAAGTTAATGTTGGAAAGTGAAATAGAGATAGAAAGAGAAAAATAGAACAAGTCGAAATTATTAAGAATTTGGGGATGACAATATAAAGGAAAGTAATAAACGACACGGGAATGAATGAATGAATCTCTAGTGTCTCCTAACTATATTTCATAGTTCTAAAATGATTCGAAGGCAAAAAAAAGAAATCAGCAGGAAAACTGAATAGTCCACAAATAGAAAAATAAAAACGGAAAAAAATCTATGTACATGAAGTAATCGAGAAGAGTGAAGGGAATAACATGTGAAGATAGAAGACATGAAGCAGTGAGGAAAGAATTAAGAATTGAATCAATAACCGAAACGATAAAGCTATATGGAAACCACGATCAAATAGAAAACTGAAGAAAGGTAGATTTGAGACAACATAGAATAAAGAGATAGCAGAAATAATGGAAAAAGTTTTGGTAGCTAAAACTTTGGCAAAAAATTAATAAGCCAACCAAGTCCTATACCAGTGGGTAAGCAGGAAATAATGTTATATAATAACACTTTTGAATCAAACTGAAATTTCACGCATATATGGCGCTACAAGAAGCAAAGAAAATTTATGATTTCACTAAAATATAGTGTCCCTAATTTCAAAGTGATAAAGTGAATTAATCATATTGATAGCATGAGCTAGATTTTAATTTTTATCTACTATTAATTATCATTATTTAAATCAACTGAGTTCATACATGAATTTTGTCGCTCAACAATTTATAACAAAATGCGATGACGGTCACGTGGTTAGGTCATCGCTTTACAGTCAAATGGACACGTCTGACTGGTATATGTTAAGAGTTAATATTTCTATAATGACTTCGAAGATATTTTTCATAAGGTTCCTTCCTTTTTAATAAAACTGAAATGATTGATTTTGATATACCTAGAGCTTTTTGTTTATAGCTACAGTTCTGGGAAAAATGAATTCGAATTTTTTTGTAACATCCCATATTATTTTCGAATTTCGGTTAGTTGAACATATGTGACTACATAAAACTATTACGTGACTTGTGATGTCCAGCAGATTTGGCAACGGAAGAATTTCATTTTATACTTTATCCAGACTGATGGTATGCAGCTGAAACCATATTTCGTTTCACGAGAAATATCCAGTTGATCCCAATAATTAACGTTAGCACATTTGTCTTTTGCCAGTGGACCACACTACGCCGGATATATTTCTCGGTATATAAAATAGAATTCTGAAATCTCCATAAATAACTACGTAAACGCCATATATTTCTTGGCCGAATAAGAGTAAAAGTAATTTAAACCGGAATGAAATATGTGGTATTTAGTTCTGATGTCAAGTATCGTTTGTAACTGCGTAACTTACTCGTCCAGAGATAATCTATTTAAATGTGGCTACATCCGCGAAGGATATTCATGAAATATCTCGAACCGATCTCGAAATTTTTATTAAAATATTGTATTTTATAATATGAAAATTCATTTAAATAATTATTGTAATAAATAAATAATAACCAAGACAACTGTACACAATAAATTATTATATTGGTTAAGGAGTAATTACTTTGATAAAATTAGAATATTCATACACACTAAAATGATACTAGTTATTATAGAAACGTATAAAGTTACACACATACCACAATCAGTGTTAGCACAAAAACACACACCAAAAAAAAAACAAAAAACCAAAATAAAAATGCAGAAAACACAATAAAACTTTTTTCCAGGATCCTAGGTTAAGTCAAACCACAAGAGGGCACTCCCTGACACGGTAACTCCACACTTCATAAGCAAGTGCCGAGTTATACATTGAGGACAGCTATAAAAAAGGCTAAGGACCTCTCGGATTAGATCTTTTCTTGCCGAAGGTTGGAAGGGGTTTACCCCAGGTAGCGAGAACAAACATACACACACATACACTCACACATTAAGACGTCCAGACCAAGAAGACAAGAGCGTATACCCATCAAGCTACCTCTTAACAAAAATATAAGACCTTCCAGAAGCTTCTACAGAACTCAGGGAAGAGGAAGTAGTCTAGCGCGAAACTGTGACGCTAACGAGGATGAGGACCTGTCGAAATGACAGGGAGTAGTGGAACGTCCTTCTTCGCATCTATCCGCGGATTTATCCGGAGATGGATGCCTAGAGGGACGGGCTCAAAATATATTTTGAAAAATACTGAAAAGTCGAAACTTATCTTTCTTTCAAAAATTATTAAAAAAAAAAACTAATTTTAAAACATAAGAGGTCTAAAATCAAGAACATTCAGAAGCATAAATATATTTTTTATTTATAATACTTAGCAACCAAAAGGACGATTATGCTGATCGCCGATTTCTTCGACTAAACAATAATTCCACATGGTAGGTATATCGAAATCGTTCACAATCTCATGAACAAAGATGATTAAATGATATATTTGGAAAAAAATTGTTCGGAAGCTGCTTAAGACATAAAAAATAGCTTGAACAAACAGAACATTTATAAATTAGCTATCATAAATCACCGAAAGACACATTGAATGTAATAAATTTAGGCAACACAACCCACTAATTAAAATTATCAAAGAAAACATCAAGAAAATTACATGTAAGCAAATTCCAAACATTTTTAGTTTCACATATGTAAATTAATTGTTTTCTTACTTCTTCACAAAACCTATACCTTCTCCAAGATCCTCAATATCTAAGAACAAAATAAAGTTACTATAACAACTTTCCAAAGGAGAATCTTGATAAGAAACGACTATTATTGTTTTCTATAGACTGTCAAAAACATCGAATCGTTAATAAAACTAACAATCAAAAGATACCGAAAAACTAGTAATATTTCTTATCGAATGAAACTTGTAATCGTTTAAGGCCTTTTAGGAAATAAATCTCAATCGCTCTGGTGTGGAACTGCGAAAAGTTTTATTGGGTTTTCCACTTATCCGAGTTGTTCTTTCGTCGCTTCTCAAGGTCACAGATAATACCGCCGAAGTAGGAGGTCTGGTTAGGAAAATGGTTTTTGATAAAATTGCTGGTGCATTTCGTTTCAACATTATTATCCTCCTAGGTGTTCTTGAATGAAAATAACAGTGTATACAGGGATTCATTTAAAACAAGAAAAATTCGATATACCTTCAAACTAAATAGAGTTCTTTCACATTTTTATAGATAGAGTATTATCTATTATCCAGGTAGTTAGAAATCCTCAAATTAAAAATTCATATAATAGAATTCATTTTTTTGTAATAATTTCTCGATAACTTAATATTGAAGTTTTTGTTTTGGTTTTAGTAGATTAAGAGAGAAAAACTGGAGAATATGTGTTAAATCTTCACTCGGATGGAAGGAACCTACCATCCAACGAATCCGTACGTTCGACATTTTGACAGGTATAACGTACCGAATTTAAAATTTTCTTCGAACCCTGGTTTGAACCAGAGATATATTTCATATAGAGTAAGCGCGCATATAAGTGAAAGTCTTCGGCTTTCAGAAAGAGAAATAAGATGATTCATGTCTGCCTTTTTACCGTTGCAGTTGAATCGGTGTCACGCATGTTCAGTATGCAACTAAAAATAGAGATAGAGATGCAGTTTAAGTGTAATTCGTACAATTAGTACTAAAAAGCACTCACGATAGAGTTCTCCAAACATCCATTGTCGTAGAATTACTCGTCCAACATTAATTTTGGCATCGCAATTTGAATAGGATTGTTTAGAAGATTGTCAAACTTTGCTCAAGCTCAAAAGTGACTATAAAATATTTATTATGCCACTATCAATTTTACTTAAAAATTTTATTATTATTGAATGAATCGCCTCAAATTTTCTTTGCTAGAAATATTTGACTAAAAAATGAATCGTTAAATGTTTGTGACTAATAGAAGACGGTAAAACAAAAACTCTGATAATATGACTAACACAAATGGATGTAAAATGGGATGGAAAAGGTAGCGAGCTGAAACCTAATCTAACATAAAAGCTGAAGAAAGGACAAGGTCGTTTTAGTTTCTAGATTCATTACATCTCTTATGCAGTTGATTTAAGATATTTATTTACTATATAATTACTCAGATCCTTTATATATGATGATGTTGTTTAGAATAACATATCACTTCTTTCAAACACAATATTCCCAATCGTAGGAATCTTTATCATATTTGTTAAATAGAATGCTATCTGTTGCATTAGCTTCTATGTAGTCTCCTTAGCTGGCTTTCCTTTTAACAGCCTGTTCGTATTTTTTCTTTGTCAAGAATTTTACAATCTTGTCTTATATATATATATATATATATATATATATATATATATATATATATATATATATATATATATATATATATGTGTGTGTGTGTGTGTGTGTTTCTGATTTTCTCAATAATGGAAATTTATAATTTCTGATATTATCAACACCAACGTCACTTTTTTATTCACATTCTTATCAATTTTATCGTTCAACGTGTTATTTTAACGACAATGTTTAGCATACTTTTTTAAGTTGGAGTTCGCTTCTAATTTATATGCGTTAATTTAAATGCGTACAGATTGTAAAAATATTTTAAAAAACCTGTCAAAGCATTCCACATGCAATATCATATTCCTAAGATATTTGGAATGTGAACAATGAAGTAATGTAGACAAATTGACGTGTTAACACCTATACGTCGATCGAAACCGAACCAATTAACATTTTATATTTGAAACCGAATATATATATATATATATATATATATATATATAGAGTGTGCCAATTAAAAAAAAAAGAAAAAATTATTTTTATATAATGTATTATATCATTATCTCAAAGTAGTAAATCGTATAGAAAATGTCTTTTGAAAAAGTAATACTACTACTACATGAAAAATCATATTACTTCATCATGTTCTCTTATGAAAGATGTAGATTCTCTTATCTATGAAATGCTTAAGGATCTTTTTGAATATAACCAAAATATAAAACATAAATGAGTATCAACATAGAAACCGTCTAATCCTTGTCTAATCCATCACCCTCTATAATCCAACCTGCCCTGAATATATACGAATAGTCGAAAATTTGTCTGATTCCAAGATATACGTTTTGGTCTACAAGGACTGTAGCAGTACTACTCGTATATATTTAATAACTAAATACCGTCTTGCAAAAACTTTGTCCGCTTAGCAAAAGTCGACTTTATTTTGATCTATAATTTATATACTTAACTGAAGGATAAACATGTTTTTATTTAAACAGTTGCTATACATTGGGGTAAAACTATTTCTCACTTACTTAATTTATTCATAAATTAACACTAAATGCACTAAACTAATCACTATTCACTAAACTATGCACTTATTACTAGACACTTCTCTCTTCTACTTAACATACTAATTTATTTAAGCACACTGCTTACTTGTCTATCCCGATATATCCGGGATGATAAAGTATTTACTGACTAACTTTCTGATAAACAAACACCTATTTATTCCCAACGAATTCCTTAATAATTCGGTTGATTAATGTGAACAACCAAAGAGTTTTTCCAAGAAATTGGTTCTATAAAAACAAATTGTAAAACAATATAAAAAAATTGCCGTTTTATAGTTGTTCTCTGAAATTTGTACCCAGCGCATCCACCAAATTTTAGATTCTATAACACAATCGAATATGGCTAGCTTCACGGTCCATGTCCGTGGACGAGTTCCTAACATCATGCAATTATGTTTTATTATGGTACGCCGTTAATAATATTGGCAAACAATTACGACACCAAGATGCAAGCAAAAATCTAGTATATATGAATGAAATATGATTTGATAAAACGACATAGTTGAATATAGCTGGATTGATTATTCTACAAATCAACCCTCCGAAGCGCCATATAGTATTTCTGTTGAAATCCGATTCTTTGCAATGTATCTAAATAAGGTAGATGGTGTAAGAGTCGTGTGACTACTTATTTGTCGATCACAAGCTCTAAAGTTTATAAGATTTGCGTTTTCTGGATTTGCGAATCGAATCAGAAGTTAGATCAGAAAATGTTGTACTGCTCAACGAACCTGATCTTGGTGCTTCTTCAAATGTTATCGTGCGTCTATCACGAGAAATACTTCGATACCAAAATTACAAATAAAGTTTTAATTATGATTTATCTTGATTTTACGGCTATTTCATACAAAATCTGCTTGAAATAACAGGTATACATTTTTGGACGTTTCTACTTTATCTTTATCTGTATCAAAAGATTTTTACCTGTTATTTTTAAGAGATTTTATATGAAATAGATCTAAAATCAATAAAAACCATCTTTAAAACATATCAATAGTGGACTAAGAAGTAAAAAGCTACAGATATTTTCATAATTACTATAGAAGCTTACCACTGCTAGAATACTTGTCATAAAACAAACAAATTACCTATAGGCGAAGAAATTTCCAAAAAGAGAGATTATTCTTGAGTATATTGCTGATGTGAATGTTGCGGGTGTAGTAACCGTAGGCTAGAAAGATGAAAAAGTAGAAAGTTTAACATCCAGTTTTGTCGGAAAAGTGCTATAAGACAACTAATGGTCGTCCAAATATTGTTGGGTATGGCGTCAGAGGTTGCGACAAAGTACAGCTTTGTAGTGATTTATTGGACTTAAATATAACAAGCGCATGGATTCCTTACAAAAAAATTCATAAAGCTAAAGGCTTGCAGAAAAAACATTTGAACTCGGCTGATTTTCGACTATAAATTGCTACAACTTTAAGTGTACCATCAAAGATGAAAATCAAAAACGAACATGCTGGATCAGACAGGGCACTGGCCTGTTTGGACAGAAAAGAGAAAACGATTTAAATTTTCTAAATGTTCTGTTCTGTTACTTATAATTTTTCAAGCAATCCGGAAATGCGAGTACTTTTATTTTTTTCAATAAACGTGTTTCGGGGTTACAGAAGGTTGAATAATATTTGCTGAAGGAATATATGAATACAGAAATCATACATCCAAAATTACCGCATATTAAGTGATATTTAATGAACGCCAGCGAGGTGGATTTAAACCAGAAGTGCTCGATTTATTGGATATATTATTAGATCAAAAAAATGTAATTCCGAATAATTTAAATTCTATATTTCGTTCCTAAAAAAGTTGTGATTGGAAAAAATAACAGCCACTTGTCCTATCAAAATTCTAAATAATTTCATCTCTTTATCACTCAAGTGATTTGTGGGCAAAGGAAACCATTTTTTCAAATTTGCAGAGTGATTATGAAATAGCTTTAATAATAAATTTTCATATAACTCCCATATAAAAAGTCTATCATAATACCTTTGTTTATTCTAAAATGACTTTTTAACTTTCACTATATTTTCTGCTTCTTCTAGCAATAATCACCATGTCAAATATATTTATTTTGGAATTTAGGTGATTTAAAACTGTACTGTATAATCCTACAAATTGTACGACACTGCCTTGCAGAACCATTTTCGGTTCACTGTATTAAAGTGATATGTTCAGGTTTGCTACGGTTTAATTCCATTTTTATGAATCAGGACATGAAAAAAATATCTTTTTTTCTGACATACAATACAATATCAAGACTCATATGTCCTGGTTTTCACAGCATTTACTGATTGTTTTGGAAACGTGCCAGCTGTGAATTGAGTACAGAAGACAATTAAGATGAAGTTCAAGATAGGTAGATGGGTCAGTTAAGACGGGGTCACAGATATCTTTCACACGTCAATCATAAGCGAGCGGAGAGGAGTAGAATATGTTGACATGAATTCCTAGGCGATGAATTTTTACTAATACATTTCAAAATCATTACATCACTCACTTTAATAATGTACTATTAAATCAGATATGTTCTAAGAAATCTATAAGTATTTTTCCAAGACCGACGAATAATTTCTAAGGTAGAAAATGGAAAAGTGTAAGATATGATTATGCCCTAAAGATTTCCTAGATGATAGGACTTCTTGGATACTACGAGTTAATTCGATCATGATCTAAATGTTCGGTAAGTAATCCTGATCACGTTCACTATTGTTCAGAAAATAAAGACATTATCGGGTCATATAGGATCCTTTCTATCCTAGTATATCAGTGAGTAAATGCGCTCATCTTATGAGTTGTTTTGTTTATTCGAATTAACAAAAAATGATCTTCCAAATTTTATTTTACCTCAAAGTTTCTGAATAAAGCTAAAGAAAATTACAGATATTTTTATAATTAGTATAAGGTCTTGGTACAACTTGCCGAAATAAGATATCAGATTGCAAATAACCTATAGCCGAAGAAATTTAATGCTGAAATGATAGGACTTCTCGGATACTACGATTGAGTTAATTCGATCATGATTTAAATGTTCGGAAAGTAATCTCACGTTCAATTTTGTTCAGAAGATAAAGGAAGTTTTCGGTTCATATAGTATATCGGTGAGTAAATGCGCTTATCTTATGGATGGAGGAACATTACCAAAAAGTTATAACTATGATTGAAACTGTATACAAATTCTATTTTAAAATTGTCACTATATTATGTCACATAAAATCAGTTTACCTATGTTGATGATAGTTCAGCCTTAATTTCATATGGCGAATCTAAAAATTTCCTAAATGCTTTCCAATATATTTAACTTCAAAATCCAATTTATCATTAAAATACTAGTTATATCAACATTTAAGTTTCGTTTCTAATTCTGTAAGGCGGCAATTGCGGCACTTACTCTGACTCAAATAGAACTATTTAGGTCGCTGCTGCAGTGCTTTGCTTCTACATGAATTCAGCTTTAATTGAAAATGCCGCCGCTTGTTAAGCCAGACCTGTGATTAGTTTTCTAAATGCGAAGAAAGTAAAATTTATTGGCAAATCTGATATGAGTGATCGTAGATAATAATCAGCATGTAAAATTTCTACGTATGGTACTTATTCAAACTAAGAATATTACTGTTGGAACTCATATATATACAAAAGAAAAATAGTGTGATTTTAGGATTAGATAGAGCTACAAAAACAACAAATTCAATGTCTATTTTTTTACTTCGAAAACAAAAACGAGAACATGTGAATTACATAACATGATTTCTTCATCAATAAACATATTTATTATAAAGTCACGACACGTTGTACGAAGGTAAATGAAACACTCAATGTAATTGTGTAGGTTTTCCAACTATATTAACAAACATTTACTTATTCATAATAAAAATACTATAAAGAAGAATAGCACTTAAAATCACAGTCATACAGAAATTACAATGCTACAAGTACCAATAACATTATATTAGAATAAAATCTCTTTAACCACAATTACAAAATTTAATAGTTAATAAATCTTTTAATTCTGTGGCAACGATTTTAATGATTCCAAATTGTGGTTGCCGTATTGTCATAGAATACGTAATAATGATTTTGACTTCATTGCATAAAATTATACGAATAGAATGGCTTTTTTAGGTTAATGTTCTTGTACATTATTATAATAATTATTGAAAAACTTGAATCGTGATTAAATATTTAATATCTTCGGTTAGTTAAAGCTTTCATACTACTTTTTATATTCATTTAGCTCAAATTAGAGAAAAATCTTTTTATAAATTATTTCGAAAAGAGAGAGAGAGACGCAAATAAATGCTCCATTGTCAAAAAATTGTTACATTTCGTTGACAAAATCTTGTAAAAACTAAACATACATAAAAATAACTGAATAAACATACAAATAAAAATTTCAATATACAGAAGAAAACCACAATGGGTAACAGAATTATAGGTAATAGCAATAGGTAATAATTAGTATATAAGTCCATAGCAAAAATTAAACCAGTATGTAGCAAACCCGAAATTAAATATTATTATTAGAAGTCGTTTACAGAGTAGAAGGCACTTTCCAGTAAATATGCTCTCAAATTATTGCGAAATGCGGGAAAATATGATATCAATTGGCAAGTGATTGTGCATTTTATTCCATTGTAAAATATTGAGCCGTTAACTAATTCTGAACGTGGAGTAGGTAGGTAAAGGTAGTGCTCGGCGTTTCTAAGTGGATAGCCGTACAACGACCTTTCTGAAATTGGAAAAACCTGTTTGCGAAGTAGATAAACATGGGAAGAAGGAAAAGATCTCAGCGCAAAGCAGGAGGAACTTAATTTTTTAGATAAAGCAGCAAAATGTAACTCCCATTTCAAGTAATTGTCCACAACAAGAATTTTACGGATTCAACGACGTCAATGGTGGTGTTATTTAATAAAAAAGAATGCATTGTATTTTCATTTGATGAAACTTTAGTTTTAGAAACTTTGAGACATGGAAGATTAGAATCGCACCGTGATTTAATGGTGATTAGGTCACTAGATATGGTCCTATGAAGTGCCGTGAATCAGGGTTAATTCAAGAAAAACTAGTGTCGTCTGCAAATAGACATATTTACCACTGAACACACACAAGAAAAACTGATTTTAAATCTAAGATCTTTCGAATGGATATTAAATACATATCTATAAACACATTAAAGTTCATGTTCGGAAACTAATCCAGATCAAGTTCATTGTTGTTGTTGTTGTTATACCCTGGTAGAGCAATGGACAAATCATCGACTTATTAAAGGTTATGGACCAGCCCAAACGATTTTAAATCGATGCCAACGTAGCGCAAGAGAAACAACATAAGAAGGATGGAGTTAAAATGGGTAAGGAATTTAGCCTGGAGCCTGGAGTTTATTTGTTTTGCTTATGGTTAATTACGATACTTCATTTAGAGTTCCTAAAAAGTGCCCTTTGTCCTTTGGTGTCTTATCACCTGCGATTTATTCTATTTTGGGATATTGATGATTATAATATCGTTTTGAGTGATTTTTTGAGAAATATTTCATTTTTTAAATTCAAATTTGTGGTTGAAGGATACTCCAATCTTGACTCCAATGGCTAGAAAGAAAAAAGACGTACAATAAAATGTAAGATTTTCCAAATAAGAATGTTAACATAAGTAATAATTATTTTTCTCCCAATAGAAATCAAACGTTTCTAATTATTGTAATCAAAAATGTTTATATACCTTTATTTTAATTTATCAAAAGACACATACCTCAGAAATAAATAGGTAGTGGCTATAAGAAGAGAAAATTCAAAACTAAGTGACTCATCAGTGATTTGGAAAAACACTTCATCATGGAAGACTTTGAAGTTAATGTACTAGAGTTCAAAAGCAGGAAAAGTTATTTCCTGTTTTTGATTTCAGTATTATCGTTAAGGTAAATAAGTATTATTATTGTTGAGACCCACCTTGTATAATGTAAATATCAAATATGAGGATATCTCGTCTCTTTTTTCTACTTAAAATTTCTTCTACTCATAGACTTATTGACTTAATTTGTTGGGGTTGTCTATTCTATCCTCTGATATAATAATTATTTAACAAGATTAGGAAATGCGTGTAAGAGTACTTAGAGTTTATAACTTTGTACCAATGGCGTTACAAGAACTTTCCAATGCTGCAAGAATGTCACAATAACTAATTAATAATCTGGTGGTCTGACCAAGCGCAGACGTCTTCAAGCTGGTATATATAAAAAAGGTGACAATATTGTTTTATTTCATTCAATAATCTTTCGTGGAATAATTTATCATGTTTCTCTTTGGTTAAATTAGCTCGATTTAATTTCTAGCCTGAATGATATTACATAAAATGTGAAAAACTTCGTGAATCGATAATCAATTTAATATTTTCATTACGTATTTTTAAATTATAGAAACATTCAATTTTGTTCAATATATAGATTAAAATACAGTTCAATTGGCTCAGAAGAATATAAAGACTTTTTTTTTAAATTTTTAATAATTTTCCGATACTATATACTGCAACGCCACTGTATCCTTCGGGTATATGCCTTTGACATGTATTCTAAATCCCATAAATGTGTTCACTCGAAGTTAAAAGAAAAACCTGAATCAATGTTTCTACTTTTTAAGGAATCTCATAGTTATTGAACTCAAAGTGAATACAAGTACTGTTTACCAACATTAAGCGAAAAAGGACATCAAAGTTTTGATTTAGATGGAAAGATAGGGAGAAAATAGATATTTCTCGAGAAACTCAAAAAAGAACTGCTATGATGTTGTCTATAAAGTTTTTTAATACGATAATTTTTCAACTCCAATTCCTGATTTATATTTCCTTCTTAAATAATCCGGTCAATTTAGGCATTCGACGTTACATAAATTCCCATCAAGCTGAAAATCAGTAAAATTGTTTAAATTACAATTGAACATAGAATTTGAATGTTCCCCATCATTTTCGTGTATGGAAACAATTTTATTCAAGGTCAAAAGTCAAAAAAATTAGTTGTTCGCAATTTTCAGCAATACCTTAGAAGAAAATTGTAGATCATAAAATTATCTACACAAAAAAAACGTATTCATACTTTTTTTTCTACAAGCCACTGTTTCTTGAGATATAATGATTCAAAAAGTTGTTAAAGTTGTCGTATTTAATGGTTTCACCAATATATTTTCATCAGTAACTTTTCTTAAAACATTGAAATGAACCCTGACTTGTTGTGAGTATTTGTAAGAAATTTCTGTAGACTGGAGCTGTCATAAGTTCATCAAATAAATTATCAATTGACGAAGATGTTGCTAAAGTTCGACGATGTTGTTCTACAGTTTTGGTATTTCTCGTGTAATCATTATAGCCATTAAATACGACAGTAAATCTGAAACCTTATAACTTTTAGAACTTTTTGAATCGTTATATCTCAGAAAAGGTGGCTCGTAGGAAAAAAAAGTATAAATACGTTTTTTGTAGATAATTTTATGATCTACAATTTTTTGTCTGAGGTATTTTCATGATAAAACTTGCCGTTTTGCTGATAACCGCGAAAAACATATTTTTTGACCTTTGAACCGTGAATAAAATTCTTTCCATACACAGAAATTATGGAGAACAATCAAATTTTATTTTCGATTGTATTTTAAAAAATTTTACTGATTTTCAGCTTGACGGGAATATATGTAGCTTCACTCTTATTTTTTGGGCTAATTTGACCGAACTAAAATAATTCAAGAAATATCAATAAAATGTCCAAACATGTGTATAAACAGAGATTAAAATCAGAAATGTTTTTATATTCAGCGTGTTTATATGTCGCTGCTCAAGTTGTATTTCTTTTGATTAACAGTTACCGCCAGCTGGGGACTGTTCTTTGAACGTTTCAATGGGTCATTGTTGAAAGTTTTTCTATATAGAATTCATATTAGATTCAAATCGGTTAAATAGAGAAACTTATATTCTCAGTAGAATAGGTAGCTTTCTACAAAAATGATGAATATAGATGATACTCACAAATTCATAAAAAAGACAAAGACACAAAATGATGGAATGAAACGAATGTATGAATAGATTATAAGATGTATTGAACTTAAAAATAAATAAGAATCCAAAGAAAAACTTTGGAATAAGATATCTAGATACGAAATAATACCATTAAGATTGTTAAATATTCAATACAGTAGAACCCCGATAACGTAATAACAACTATAATTTCATAAAATTTTGTGTTCCCTTCCCTCCGGAGTCCAAATCCTCTTTTACTTAAAAAATAAACCCTCTATAACTTAAACGAATAATTTGCGCTTTATACCTCAGTAACTCAAAGTTGCAACGACGACGGTCTCTTTAACTGCAATTGCATCTATCAATGAATGATTTTGTATTAATATGCAAACAAAAAAGTTTTCCTGTAGACCATCGCTTATACGTTTTTACCAAAAGGCTTCAAATGTAAACAATAGACTAAAACCCAAGTACAGTAACTTATTTGTATGTATGTATGTATCAATAGCTTTTAACCTTCGTTCTGTGACTGAAAATGAATTCAAACAGAAAACTGAAAGCACTAATTTATGCTGAGAAGTTAAAAGTGATCCAAGTTATAGAAAGTGATTTGAAGAGAAAAGACATTGCAGTTCAATTTGGAATACATGAGAGTACATTATCCTTCAAATTAAAAAACGAAGCTGGGTTCTTGGAGAAGCAAAAATCAATTTTAGTAATTTTAGCAATTTTACACGGTGTAGAAATAAAAATATCAGTGTTAGCGGACCCATACTAAAGAATAAAGATGAAAAAGTCTCTGGAAATGGTTAGAAAATTTGAAGAAACGACATGATCTGACCTTCAAAAAAGTTTACAGTCAAAATGCAACTGTAAGCAAAGAAGTTTGCACAGAAAGAAAAGTTAATTGGAGACTTTATTAAATAGATACTACCTCAATGATTATATCTATCAACGAAGCAAGGAAAGCTGTAAACACTTTATGATCTATTGTAGATCAATGCATAATACAGATAATGTCGTTTTCTCTTCTTTATTTAAGAAAAAGTGTGAGTAGTTTGTAACAAAAAAAATGTTCAATAAAGTACTCTCTTTTAAAATTATGATTCTTTAGCAAATATATTTATTATTCATGAACGATTTTTTTGGAATAGAAATAGAAGAGGATAATGCAGTCAATGTGAATCCTGAAATAAATTTATAGCCTCGGGATGATCAGAAATTTGAAGTACCTAAATCCATTAAATTGAAAGGTTTGAATCGTTAAAATTATTGTTCTATGAGATCTGGTTTTATAGTGAGCACGATGAAATATAATTTTTATGTTTCGATATAAAATCAGAATAGATCGGAAGTGAAATCAATAAAATGGTTCTCTAAACATCGGAACAAAATATAAGAACCGATATTGGCGGTCAACAGGTTATAAATTTTACGAGAATACTAGCGAATACCAGGTATGTGCAAGCTGTAAACACATTATTTTAATCCTGAATAACATTTGAAAATACAATACGCATCGATAGACTTTTATTGTAAATCTATGACCTTTATGTTATTTTTATATAAATAATATTTATTTCAACTCAAAGTCTAGTAGGTACGTATATCCTCAACGTGAAGGAAAAATCTTATAACTTATATCCTGGGATATGTAATCAGGCAGAAAAATATAATACAGGAAATAGTTTTATCAATTGAATATTTTATTTCGCATTTATTTTCAGAAGAATTATTGAGAGATAATTGTCTCTGCTTTCATTTCTACGAAGGTTGGAAAAATGTGGTTGAAATTACAAGTTTTGTCTAATCCAAAACCTGAAAATTTGACCTATAGTCAATCTTAAACAGTTCTTGATTTAACATATAATACTTATCGAACTTTTTATTAGAAAAATTATTACAAAACTTAATAGTTTTGTTTTTGAGATCTTTGAATCTACTTATCGATGTCTCCATAAAAAAGTATTTAGTATTTAAAAGTTATTAGCCAATCAATCTAAGCCAAAGTAAATCTAGCCTAATCGAAGCTAAAGTAAACTTAACATAACCTAATTTATTAAATAAGATTAACAGACATTTCCATGTAAATAAAACTGTGAAAAACAATTATTAATGAATTTTTCCTTGCTGTTCGTTTTTTTTTTCTAATCAATCTTCAATCTTCTAAAATTAAAGCCCCCCAAAACCTAACCTAACCAAATAAAATCTTTCGTTTAATTCAAAAGCGCAACCAAGTAAACCAATTCAAGTATTTTCAAAACCAGATGACTAATTCCGGGGATTTAGATAAATGAATTCTAGACAAACTAAACTGTTGTTGTTATTTTCCTAAACCAGGCAGGCATTGAAGTATAATTGCTCTCTATATTATATATAAAGTAGTATCCTTTGTGTGCAGAAATTGATTCCAACATTCCAATTGCCTAGTCTAATTCAAGCTGCTGCAAAAATTAAACAATGCAGGAATTTTTTTAATTTGCATAATATCAAACGTAAAAAATCCCATTGGGTTATTTAGTAATTTGTTATTCTATATATCGAAATTTATTTCCCTAGCACTGTCACTGAATCAATTGAGCTCTTGGTGTCGATTCTTTAAGGTCGACTGGCATGATAGTGATGATTATTGTCAGGGTATACGGGATGTATTACAAACTTAATATATAAAGAAAAAAACGAGAATTTTTTTGTTTGATATAAATGAAATTTATATTATTATTTCATCCCAAAAAAAATTAGTTACTACACTGACTTATAGCTAGTATTTTTATCGTTATGCCTACACAATTACCATACGCACAGTTAAAACTTTTTTAAACTAAAGTGAAAATTATCAAATTAGGTTAAGTAAGCACCAATGTATTTACATGATTATGTCGTTTCACTCTTCCTCTATTATAACGAGTTACATATCCGGATATAAACCTTTGAAATTCAATATTCAAAGAAGTGATAACAATTGTAACTGATTTGTGTTTATTTATAAAATGCATACGCCGTTATCTGTTAGTTTACTGAAATTAATTCTACTTGAATACAAACGACAAAATTATGCAAATGATAAATCCGAAAAGGAACTAAGACAGAAGGGCCTTTTAATCAGATGAACTCTTTGTTGTGGAAATAACTGATAATAATGAAATGATAAGGAAAGATGGTATGTTATGAAACTGTTCATTTCCAAATAGAAAAATTGACATCACAAATCAGTTATCGAAGCGACTCTTTTTGAATATGTTGAGATTAAAATAGGTATTAGTATGTGAATAAATAAAATTAATTTTATAAGAAGTTTATCTTTCTTTCTATGTTTTAGTTCTATTACGAGAATGTGTACCTGATATGACCTAGAGATAGCGATAGTTGGTTAAAAAAATACCTCTGTATTAGAAAGCTGAAGAAAATCCACAAGCTGGATGATCGAAGATGTTTCCATTGAGTGTTTGGCAATGTTCCACAGAAGTTGAATTTTCGCTCCGTTTCATACCAATGGATTGAACCTGGGCCATCACTTCACACCCAAATCAAAAGAACAATTAAAACAATAGACTGAAAAGGGAGAACCGGCTCGAAATAAGAAGAATAAGAACGTTCCATCCTCAAACAAGGTTATAGCGTCGGTTTTTTGGAATGCGCGTGAGATAATTTTCATTGACTATCTTGAAAAAGGAAAAACTATTAACAAGGAGTATTGTGCGACGTTCTAGCAAAGAAATCAAGCAAAAACGGCCCCATGTGGCTAAGAACAAAGTGTTGTTTCCTCAAGATGCATCTGCTCATATATCAGTTATGGCAACGGCCAAATAAAGTTTGAATGGCTACCTCATGCACCCCATTTGCCAGATTTTGCCTACTCGAATTATTTTCTGTTCCCAGACTTGAAAAAATGGTTCGATGGTCAGAGATTTTCCAGCAATTAAGAGGTGTTGTCAGCAGTTAAAGGCTATTTTGAAGAACTCGAAGAAACTTATATATAAATATATACAAAAAGGGTAACGAACTTATTGAACATCGCTGGGAAAAGTGTTTTTTCCAAAATTTTTGTGTTTTCGTTGTTATACCAGGTACTTCTGGGATCATTATTGTACACTAATTTGATGATCGGTAGAACTTTAATTGCACAATTTGGGTTTGAGGAACATTAGCACTTACATTTTGCTATAAAAATTATGCTATCTGCAGTTGTATGAAAATACCTTACTGGGTACTTGACATTCATACATATACCGGGCGTTCCAATAAAATAGTTCTAGGCTACGCAGATCACGATACTGTCTCATCATAGCGGAGAGCTAATTCAAATATCCCACAATATATATCAAATTTTCATTATGCGTCTGTGAATCTAATTCAACCTTGAATAATCTAAATCCCTGACCCCTTTTTCCAATTTTAGCTTCATCGCTACCAAAAAGTAAAAAAGAAAAACAATTAAATACCTGTTTTTGTTACAACTACAAATTCAATCATTACTGGAATAAATATTTTTCGTCCTATTTTCGATGATGTAAACAGAAAATAAATAAATTAATCTTCTGCTCATAGCTGTCGATAATAGCAAGAAAATATGATCATGTAAGTTAGTTTAATCAAATGAAGAGATTTTTCGTGTGAATTTAGCTGTTCGTTATACGAAAACCTACATAATTATAAAAAAAACATAACATAACACTGAAATTGAAAAATTAACATAAGTTATCATGTAACGTTGAGTTGTTTGTTGAGATTTATGTCCTACATTCATATTTAAATGTGATGATGTTTCCCCTTGTAATAATTCATGTATTTTGGCACCGACCGTACCCAAAAATATGTCCGTATATCTCAAGCGGCTGTTAAATTCCTTCATTAAGATTTACAAGTACGTAAGTAAGAAAAAAATAAAACGAAATCTTAATTGTTGGATTTTAAAGAATTTAAGTCGTTGTTAATCCATTAGATCCTTGATGAGAATTTATTGGTTCAACTGGTGCTATTTGATTTCATACGACCAGCAATTTGTGGAATTGTTTTAAACGTAAACAGGAGAGAAACGGTTTTTAAAATGTTGGAAAAAACATCTCAACACATCGATGAATAAGTCGGTGCTCTAGTAAGGAGAAGAATCACATTTTATCTTCAAGATACCGATAAAATAATTCCAACGTTAATCAAGTTTCCAATACCATTTTTGAAAACAATTGTTTACAGAAAAGGATTCTGTTTTAGATATGACTTTCTCATTTGATTCATATTTTAATCGTTGGATTATTTGTTTAGGTGAAAAACCGAAAGTTATTGTTGAAAACCAGATATACAGAATATAGTAGGTATAGAAACAAATCCTTGAATATAAGACTTTTTTTAGTTGTATATTAAAGAATCCAGGTTTTATCTATTGTCAGATATAGACGAAAATAGCAATGAACAGCTCCTTAATTTACTGTCGTGTTTATTTAATTGTGAGGAAATGTAGAAATCCTTTGGAAAGATCTTTTGGTGATAAAGTGCTCATGTAAAATGATGTAAACATGCCAAGAATTTGATAAAATTAAGTGTTACCGTAATTTATCTTCAAGATATTTTCCTGAATTCTCTGGAGATAAACTTTTTGTCCTTTCTAGATTTTGTTGGGAAACATATATGTACACGAAATTTATTTTTTTAATTTCTTACTCACTTATTATACCTTCCATATGTTATGAGTTCCAAAATAAGGGATTGAAGTATCATATCGATTGTACACTGCAGTTTGAGAATAGGCTATTTCTAAATTCTGTGGGAGGTCGCCCAAATGAAACTTATTCCTAAGCCACGGAAACCTACTAAAGAGACTACATCTCACAAACCTCTTAGCCTATTACCTGCTATGTCAGAACTATTAGTGCCCTTTCGCACATAGTCACAAAAATCGTGCGGTATGGTAATACCTTGCATCATGTTGCAGACTATCATCAGACTCCATTGGAGATTTTGGAAACATTGTAATGTTATTGGGTGACCAATAGTGCAGATTGAGATGATGAGAGTATCAAAAACAAAATAAAGAACCTCAGAAACGCATTCTACACAATCATCTCAATAATAAAAAAAGCGTTCTGGATTTACTGATTACACTGAAAAAGGGTTTGATTATAAATCTTTGCAGATTATCTCTAAGTGAATCTTTCTTAGTAGTTAGTGGTTCTTTCTTTGAGTATACTGTCAAAGTTGCTTGACCAGCCATATTCTATGGTGTTTATCCATTCGATCAATCGAATAAGTAGACCAACAACATTTTAACAACATTTTTAAGCACAATTATATGAAATTTATCTAGGCATGATATTGCTTCCACGTATAATAGTCTGTCGCATGCTACATCGGCCGCATGATGTTAACTTTTGTAGCATGCAACAAGAAGACGAGAACTTATGGCATGCGGTAAGAATAGTACATAGCTAACGAGTAAGTAAGTAATTAAAGTCACTATTTTCTATGTAACATCTATAACATAATCGAATTTCAGTATTTTTGAACACAACATTTAAATATATATGAAACAATGATTCTTCTTAAAATCCGGAAAGTACCAGCACCTTTAAACAGAGCAAGGCATTACCGATTATTGAAGGATTTCTACAAGAAGTCATTTGTACAAACTTGCAAATTAGAAAACTTGACATAATTTCAAAGTAAATCTAAGATATGCTGACCCCTTTTAATAATAATTAATTACTAATCTGTGGCTGGTATATCTTAGAAAGCTATTCTTATCAAAACATAACTGTACATTTCTAATATACTCAATAGATTTGTCAAGTGATAATACAATGCATTTATTTATGAATATCGTAAGAGTATGGTTCATTCTTTCTGTTCTGCGCATGTCGCGATAATATATTTTTTGGATGTTATTATTTTCGATTTTTCTTCAATAGTTCGAAACAACTCTCTTCCAGTTTCAATAAAAGCATCTTTCCACACGTTTGCTTCTTGAAATGATTCATTATGTGCAAGTATCTGCAATTTTAAATGAGGCAATTATAGAAGTTTTCGAATTTGTATTGTAATTGGAAAAACTATTTTATTGTGCAGTTAATTGTGGCTTCAGTTGGTGCACTTTGGTTTTCGTCGTCGCAGATAATCTTCATAGGCTATAAATACTGTCCGATAATCTCCTACAATGTTTCCTTTCTCAGGCAAAGCTACTGTTGTACACGTTCTAGTGAATCCAAAGAGACAATCGTGCCAAAGAAAACCTGTAACCAGTTAAAAAAAGGTTTCGATTGAACAACACACCTGGATGCTAGTTAAAAAAATTACTCAACCTTAGATTTGTATACTACTTTAAAAACTTCTGCAGTCCATAACTCGACTATCCTGCCACCGTATTCGCCAGATTTGGCTTCTTATGACGAAACTCAGAAATCCGCTTTGATGAGTTCATTGAAGCATAAAAAATTCGCTTGAAGTATTTTCAGCCGAGACTTCGAACACTTGTATGGAAAATTGGATTTGGATATGGGAAGCAATAATAAAGATTTTATCAAAATACGTGAAAATGTTTTTTTTGTCAGCCGGGTCAATTTTGTACATATGGTATTACACAATCTATTTTTGTTGAAATATGTTCACCGCTTGTTTTAGTTTGTCGTAAAATTATTCATTCGTATTATATTAGTCACAAAAAAAACATGATGATTTAAATTCAAATTTTTTATATGAGGCTATTAAATAACGAGACTGATTACGAAAAAGGGTTTTATTATAAAAATTATTCTACATTCGAATGCTTTCCTCTAATATACCCCCTCCCCTCGTCACACACTTTTTCATATGTTTTTTCCATTTATTGAAGGAATGCTGGAAGTCTTCTTTGGTGAGTGCCTTTAGGAGTTTTTTAGTTTAAGCCTTCCATCGAGTCAAATCGGGTCCCTTTGAAAGCAGATTTTTTTCTAACCTCTTTTCCATCCATTTCTTTATCGGTGTTTACAGCCTCGGCAATCATCCGGATGCTCATTCGACGATCTGCACGCTTAATTTGGTTGATTTTGGTCACTGTTTCCGGAGTTGAAACAGTCACAGGGCCACCTAGGCGCTGGTCATCTTCAGTGCTCTCTCGGCCGTCACTAAAGCGCTTACACCACTCAAAAACACGTACACGAGATAGAGAAATGTTCCCATAGGAACCTTGCCACAATTTATAGCACTCAGCTGGAGTTTTTTTCAATTTAACAAGAAATTTGAGAGTGATTAGTTGCTCGTTACACGTGGTTTTCAGAGAAAAAAACACGTTCGTTTCAAACCGTTACTGCACAAATATTATAATAGTGATGGAAACGTGTTTTGGGATGTGCATATATAAGATATCTACATACCCAACGCACTACTAGTTTTTTACATCACCTGTCTAGGGCGCGCTCTAGGCGCGCTGTCTTGTTTTTAATAGCCAGACCTCGTATAGGATAACCAGCGAATGAGAATATAAATATAAATTCGACCTTGGGTACGTTGGTAATGAACCTGAAATTTTGATGTATGAACTTTTTCGCATGATCAAAGGTTGTAGAGGAGCGCCGGAAAGAAAATTTCAATTTTTTGTCTTTTCATCTTCTTGTGCGGTGAATGAGTCACTGGCGTTGCGTAAGTGGAAGCAGATTTATAATAATAGACATCATATATATGAAAGATCCGCATACCACTTTGTTTATCGTAAACACTTTATTGCTATAGTGGATCGTGTTTTAGTCAATATTTTGACAACACTTAATACCTTTCGGCATAAATATAATCACGTTATCCCATAATTTGTTTTAAAAATTATGTATACAACTTAATTATTTTGACATATGTTGAAACACCTCTATTTTTATTGTACTCGAGTTATCCTTTATTTTATTAATTTATTTATAGAGCATAGAGAACGATAGGTATGAGATATATATCTTACAACAATGGCAGCGTCGAAATTTGCAAAGGAATTTCAAATCAGTTCAAAAAGTCCAGTGAATTTTAAGTTCACTAACTTGGTATTATATTATATATATTTAATGAAAATACTAAAATCGATTATTATGATATATTTTGAGAACTTAGTATAATATTGTCTTCTGAAGTGGTTACTACTTCGGATAAATGGGGTAGTTTTATATATATTGTTTGTGATCCTAAATCCCATTTTCGATCCCGGCAAATTTCTCGATCACCGTCAAAAACCATAAAAGTCGCCATAATTTAGTAAATGGTTTATTTTTATGAATTCTGCAGAATCCGTTAAGCTGACTTCTTCTTTCTCCTTTGGTAGAAACTATTTTGACTGGTTTTGAAAGAATTGTCACCCCAGTTTCATCGACATTGAATATTAGTTGAGTTTTTATGGTGTAGAATCAAAATATAATCGTCAAAGAACTCCTGAATAGTTATTTTATTAAAAGATGTTACTTCCATATTTCTTCTTCCAACACTTTTCATTGGGAATAGGTTTTTATGGAAAGTTATAAAAGGAATTATTAAAAGAATCAATTTTATTATTAGTACTAAACCCGAATACTAAGAGTTTGAAAATTTGACGAACTTTGAAGAGTCGTATAAAGAAAAGTATCAAACTGAAAATATCTATTTCCGACTTTCATATACTTTTGAAATAGTTGTTCTTTAAAAAAATTATTACTCAGCATCAAAATTAACTAGACGTAAAGTGTCACATTATGTCGACTTATGTTGAATCTAGAAGTGTACCAAGATAGCCAATGAAACAATACCTTATTCCATACAAAATAAACTCTAACATGGCTAACTATTGAATTTTCTATAAAGCACAGTCTATTTTATTTCAACAACTACTATTCTTCTATTAATTTATACTTATTTTCATGAACTATAATAATGAAATATTTAAATGATACCTAACACATTTATGATATGAATTTATTCATTATTAAATATTTATGCTGGACATTCCGTATATATACACATGCTTAGTTATAAAATATTTACTTGTTCGAAATCTTCTGTACTATCGTGACTTGCATAATCAATTTCGGCGATGATGAATACTCAAGAATCTTCGAACAATAAAATCTCCAAGTGCTTATTCTTGACGAACAATGCACTGAAGAAGCAGCATGCCGTTTTTGGTCACACACGGAGAATGAAAAGAGAATAGTTAATCTTAGTGTTCTGTACAATATATACACAACATTTTGAAAAATTCCCTCTTTTAACTTCTTCTGTTTGTTTCTTTTAATGTAGATCTCATCTTTTAAATATTTTCAAGCTTAATCTTATTCCCAAAATTTCTGGTTAGTAAAATTGAATTGTTTTTCTCATATGTTAGTTTAGTTCTTCCAATATCCAATGCAGAAGACAGTTATGCGAGGAACAATCAATATTTCATAAATACGCACGGCACCCGTACCCCATTAAGATATGAAAAATAATGTTTTCTCCGCGTACAAAATTGGGTAAACATCTAACAAACCGTCAGTCCACGTGGACTCATCATCTTCACTTTTCACCAATGAAAACATCGAATCGTGAACATAAATGTATTTCTATTGTCCGAAGCTGTCAAAAGGCGTACGTATACAATTTCTTTCAAATATTCCTGCTAGACAATCTGCTATAAGCAGTGGCGTTAGAATAAAAAATGTAGTGAGAATAAAGACAGGTATGAATTTAATATTAAAGATTTAGATATACAAACACAGCAACTTATTTTATTATTATTTTTAAATATATTCGAATGTTTAAAAAAAGAAAATATTCAGCAATCTTATAATGCAATTATAATAAGAATTGCTGAATTAACTAGAGTAAATGAATCTTTCATTTATCAGATAGTCACAAAAGGGTTGCACAGAACCAAAAAACTTGTAAAGAAAAACCGAAATCAGTTGACAAAGTTACTCGAGAGTTTATACGTAGGACAATTTATAGTTTATTGACGGAGAATAAGTCAAATTATCCAGAATACAATTATACCAGTTTGCTCGTCTATTTACGTTTTATAATTTAATATTCAGTTGTAGCAAGGTAATGAGGTATCATAATGATTTTTTGTAACTTCCAAGTTGGACTACAATTAAGTGCGTATAATGCCGTTCTATTTATAATGATTCGATTACCTTTTAAAGAATAATTTCTCGCATATATAAAATAAGGTATCTACGCTTATGGTAGATCAAACAAAATTGTCGGCATAGGTTTTTATAATCTTCAATTGATATTGGAAGAACTATACTAATGCTAGAAATTTTATGAATTTCATGCGGTAACAAAATGTTTGTATGTTTGTTTGACATTTCTAAACATTGCAACTATAAAAAGTATTTCATAGTGGCAATTATATTTTTGTTCAATAAACAGTCAAATATTGAGATTGTTTTGGAGACTTTAGATCGTTTAGGTAATTCCTTCTTTGTCACTCAATAATCATTGTAATTTCCATTCTTTGTTTTGCTTCAGCTTTTTGTATTTCATTCTATTCTCATAGTATTCTACTAATATTCCTATCCACTTTTGTAGTTTCTATTGCATTAATTCTTCTTTGTTGCCTCTAAGTACCATATTATCAGCAACTTTTCTTCCTTTCTACTTCATCCTCCTTTTGTCACAAGTTGTTAGCTATCACATTGATAAAGCTATTTTCATATCTTGTTCCTTTTGAGCTCTAATTGTTTTATCTTTTACACTTCCTTCATGTCATTCCAACTCTTGTGGGAACCTGTCGAATGCTGACTTTAGATGTTAAAAACTATTTTTTCATTAATATGTTTTCTATATCAATTTTTTATGTAAAATATGTGATTTTGTGCACTTTTTTCGCTTCTTAATATTTTTTAGGCAGTATGTAATTTATTTTCTATTCTAATATTGGATCTATTATTGTTGTATAAAGGAGTGAAGTTTCTCAATAATTAGAGTATTATCTACTATTATTTTGATATATCAACAAAATTGACGATTTTTTCATTTATTTTAATTTAAATCTCCTTTTTCAGTATCATCACAAATTTTAATTCAGTGAAATTTTTGTTATTCTATAATTTTTCAATAAATTCATTAATTAACTATTTAAAGCATTTTGGAGTATCTTTGTTGATAACTATATCCGATTTAATATACTATTATCATAAATATTACGGTAAATTTCAATATTTTTGCAATACCACCCACTTTCTTTCATTGTTTACCTGTTTTGTCATCTCTTATGTCGCAGAAACACACCTACTTGTGTTGGCCTACTTGTCATTTTTAAACATTCTTGGAAAATTAATAATATTTTGAAATAAAGTTGTTATAATCACTCATATCGCCATTTGGTGTCTTGCTCATTTTTCCTTGTAACCATTTTAAATATAAATATAATTTTAGATTGCGTAGGATTAGATCAGAAGGGTCTATTTAAAGATATAACTAATATTTATAAAGATATCGGAATATGAATGAATTAGATATGAATTTAGATTTTTATCAAGTGTTACAGTATTTTAGAAAAAAAAATATTTAGTGGCACATCTATTATGAAGGAAAGTACTGGATTGAAAAAAATTTTCCTTAAAAATGATAAATATCACATCGATGAAATGATAAAAAATATAAACCATCAATGAATAAACCCTCTTTCTTACCATATGTCCGGGATTTTCTCAATTGGAATAAATCATAAACATGGAACATTATCAAAATAGTTCACTATATATGATTCTTTTATAATTATTATGATACTGTTTATATTGGACAGATATGAAAAAATTTCGACAATAGATTAACAAAGCACCAATAAAATGAAAAATTAAAACTGCAAGATTTTGGTAATTTCAATGTTATTGTGACTTACTTGACACGTTAGTTGGTTTTTATGTATATCAAAATTTTTTAAAATGTGGATATAAGCTAAGAACAGATTCTCAATGTCAACTCTTATTTTAATATTCAAAATTTTTTCTTCAAAATACAATTTAATACAAGTCCCAAAAAAATGCATAGATAAAAACTGTCAATCTCATATTACAGAATGGAAACAGGAGAGAAAATAAGAAAAATATATACAAATTAGGTGACATGACCAAAAGACTTCGTTTACATTTTCAGAATAAAACTGAATTTAATAGCCAATACTGGGTGTATGTATGATGGAAGACAAAGAAGTATGATTTGGTTGAGATGGTAATTGTGGTGTATGGAAATACACCGAATACTAACAATACATACAACGTATAAGTTGAGGGATTTTATGTTCATATCCTGAGTAAATATTAAAAAACTATGATTTATTTCAATTTTTATCCATTTTTATTAAAGTTTACCGTTTTTAGTGACTTCTCTATCCATTATTTTCTCTTTGTACAGCTGGCGCACCAAGATTATTTGATGCTATTCTCATTCAAGTTTTGTCTACCTAATATATTTCACATTTTATGATGACTCGAGCCGAAATTTGCTTTAAAGTTAGGGTTTATTGCAGTTTATCCTTTTGTTTTGTTGAGAGTATTCTCTTTCTTGCAAAAATGCCTTGCTCTATTTTCTATTCTATCCTGTTGTTTTGAGACAAATGAAAACAAATATTTATGATTGGATGTGGCTTTATTGTCTTTCAAAATATTCTCCATTAAGATCAATACACTTTGGTATGCGTTTGTCCATTCTGATTGAGGTGCCTTCAAAACATGTGATTTGAATACACTAACCACCTAACCAACCCATCAATTCAATGTTTTGATTGTTGAAAAACGGTTTTGTTTGAACTGACGTGTAAGAGCTCGAATTGTTGTGGTGGAGAATGATTTGTCTTCTGCGATTGATTTCCTATATTTTTTCGAATACTTCTGAGAAACAGATACAGGTGTATCATTTAGAATTGACCGTTCTACGTTGCTTTAATGGAACGGTGGCAATATGTGCAGTTATTCCGAAAAAAACGGACGACGATTTGTTTCGTGCGCCAACAACTTTTGTTGGATTTGACACGTTCTGAGAGAACCAATCGATTGTTGTCTTAACTAGTTTTGGGTTCATATACTTAAATTTATGATGCGTTGCTTGTCACTATCTTATTAGCCACGATTGAATTTTTTCAAAATTTATTTGCTTTTTTTTGAGCGATTATCAAATTATGCGGTATCCAACTCGAACAAATCTTTCTGGCAGCCAAATGTTCATGCAATATTGAATGTATGCGAGTGAAACTAAGACCAATTATGCCTCAATCTCACAGTATGTCAGTTTTGACTTATTCACATCAGTGTTTCCATGTCTCAGATCTTAAGTAACAACCCTCGTATACATTTACTTCAATAAGAATACTCTTTATACTAAATCAGTTGTTGTAACGTGACATAATCCACTTTAATGCCTTTGGAAATACCCCACTTTCACATCTGTATTTTATTTTTGTGACTAAGGCAAATATCGTAGCTCGACCCTCGTGTCTCTTTACCATCAAATTTTTGTCTTTCAAATTAAGTTTTAGTTTTTTAGTTTTAAGTTTTTTTATAATATTTATAAAAATTCATTCCTCAATTTACCAATCAATAGAGTATCTGCGTGGATACTCAAGATCTCTTTTGCTGTGAGACTTCGGAAGGCAAAAGTCAAAAATTGTTTCTGAAATTGTAACGAAAATCTATTTTATTTTCATTGCCGATAAAAACAAAAGATATATCGTCGCTTGTTTGTGGGTGAGAAGATATCATAATGTCATTCAATTGTTTCAAAACATCGCAGAGAACGAATTTGTAGTAAACAATCATAAATTTACATAAATTGAGTTCCCATCGTTGGAATTTGAGACAGGTTCAGCTAGCGCTATCACTAATATTTTGCAACTTGAAAACATTTAAAATTATTACAAACAATATAATTATACTAATTTCAATTTAGTAAATCTAAAAATGTTGTTGACGAGATTTTCTATAAATGTTTGACCTTCTATTTCACTTAAAAATATGTCATTTTCATTCCCCCACAAATCAATTCTTATCGACTAATTGTCTGAATGCATATATTTTCTGTATGAATTTTTTAGTATATTTAGTATAAAAGACATATAATATTTGTACATTCAAGATCTCCATATCACTACCTTCTTCATACTTTCACTATAATTTGAACTGTTTCGTTGACGCAAAGAGAATTACGTTTCTGGCGTTCTCTTTATTTTTCTTTCTGCTTTACACGATTTCATTTAAACCAAACAATGTTGGAGAAAATTATTAGGTCGTATGAAAAGTTTATAAGGAATTGAACCGGAATTAAATTATGCCTGGGAATATTTGAACAAAGTGGATACGTTATTCCAATTTTGTCACCCAACTATTACAAAAATATCAATAATAAAATCTGTTTCATTTGAGTTCTATGTCGTTTTTATATAAATGAACCAAAAATATCCACTATCCAAAAATTTTGTCAGTACCTCCAATCTTCATTCTGCAGTTAATGTCGATCAAAAATAAACATTTGCAAAAAATGAACTGCTACATAATTTTTAATGTAATGTATAAATACAGAAAAAATGATAAGCCTCACAATTCAAATACTTGAGTATATATTTATTTTACCACCGTCACTCATGATGATCTTTCGAGCCTTATTTACTCATTATAATACATAGAGATGAGTTCTAGAAGTTCTCTCTTTTCTATTGGTATTTTATCCATGACTTTTAAACCTATTCTTCAAATAGTGTGATGTTTGTCTAATGTAAACGGTTTTAAAGCTAATATATAAATATATCTTTTTTCAATTAATTTTGTTTTTTAAGATTGATTAGATTATCTTAATAACAGAAATCTATAATTTTGCTCCAATTGGTTTTTTATATGCTATTGCTTCAATTAGTCCAATTTAATTCTTTTAAATTAGTCGTTAAGCATTAGAAATAAATCACATTTCAAAAACAATAGTCTATTATAATTTCACAAATTTAATGGAGAAGTCAGACAAAATTATCACTCCATAAAACAAGTTACAGTCGACCCTATTCATATAAAAACATAATTCACGAAATTTATCGATGCATCCAACTTGAATGCCGAAGTAACAGAGAAAGCAAAAGTTGCTACTTTTCTCTTCTGGGCCATAATTTTGTTGGAAACAATGTACCACTACAAGCAGAAAACTAAAAAATGAATGGCGTTCCTTGAACGAGAAACACGAAGGGACATTTCCTTATAAGTTGGTATCGTCTGTATCGAAATATGCAGAAATATTTACGACTGGCTTTTTGTATTGTCAAGTATATGACTGTTATGTTGACTTAACATGCGTAAGAGAGGAAAGATATAGATCTTATCCACAAAATTTACATGTAATTCAATATTTTTAATTTTAAATGTACTATTCTTAGTTATAAGTCTGAAAAAAGAATATCACGGTAATCACTTCTTCAATAATTTAGTCTCAAAAGGTTCTCTCACTTTTGCTACTGGCTTTAAAGTCTGAAAAATCATCCTAGCTAACACATAAATTTTCTAACTCTCCTTACCAGATTTCTAGACGATAAATCGACGAAACTTAAAACTTCCAGAAACACAAATCGATTTAACACATTTCTGCCAATTGCCTTATCATCAAATTTCTAGATAAGAGTTCTGCAAGACATACAAAGAAGTGAAGAGGCTTTTGATAGATTCTGTTTATGATTTTAGGTCTCTTCTGATTTAGAATTATTTTTTTTTATAATTTTTTAGACAGATAAAAATTTTACGTTTCGGCTTTAAATATGATATCGACACTGACAATTTATGTATTTATATTAATCTATAGATCACCTACATCATAAATATCTCAATAAAAATTTTTTTAACGAGAAAGATTAATTTTTGCTTATTTATAACTAGTTATAGAGCTTTAAATTTTACCTAAATAATTTGAGTAGAGATGTTTAAAATACAGTACGACAGTTTTTTGTATCTAAGCCCAAAGAATAGTTTACTAAATGTCTCAAAGAACTTACTGAACATTGGGTTTATCAATAAACCAGGTGAACATTGGTACTAGACAATATTTATAAAACAACGTCTTAAATATAGTTAAGATATCTATGTATGTATTATAAGAATTAGATTATCATGAAAAAGAATTCAAAATCAAAATTTGCTTTCCCAATAAATTCAGTAGTAAGATATTGTTGTTTGAAATAAATAGCATTCCAGAAATAAGGACCTCGAGCAGCATTATTGGAGTGAGGTCCTTTAGGAAACGATTAAACGTAACTTATAACTACGAACAATTACAGACGAAATTCCATGGCATGTCGTAAATTCTGTTCTCGAGAGATTCACATCGTGTTGTTTTCGTTTTGTGTTTTTGTTTTACATGTACTGGTAAATTTCTCTTGAAATCGTGGAATATCTAACAAGCTATTAATTACATTGAATTTTTGTTCTAAATCATTAATCATATGATTTTGAGGAAGAATGTTCACGTGAGTTGAAAGAATATTATTAGTGAACGAGGATTATTTCAAGTGGAATGTTTTTCATTAAATATGTATATTAACGAATTCTTTCGAATACAAAAAAGTTTCACGATCCTATTTTTACAAAAATTCCTTGGTATGACACTAACACAACATGGATGGTTAGAACAAGAGATTAACGAGAGAACTAGAGTAGCTGGAAGATTATTCAATGCAATGAAGAAACAGCTTCTTGCCAAAAACCTAAAATAAAAAGTGGCATGGCCACTCACACAGAAACAAAAAAGCAAAATAGAGAAATGAGAGGAAAAGAACAGAGAATGAATCAAAATACAACAAAATAAGGACTAACACTATGAGATAAAATTGGATTTGTTCAGAGATTTTGTAATTATAAACATAAGTTGCAAACTTAAAAAAATCTAAAATATATAAAGAGAATATGAATAAAATATATAGTACTTACACATCTCCCTTCCAAGTACCCACGTCTCAGGTATAGAATTTACTTCTACTAGTACCGTTGGAGTACAAACCAACAACACCATCAAATCCGCCACACTCAAATTCACTAAAAAAATATTAGTACTATTCCTCATATCTTTCGTTTTAAATATCACTATGGGCACCATGACGTTCCCAATAACACCAAGACACATTATGATAATACAAAACACCATAGAAGTAGTTCTAATATAACTAGGGAAGACTGGATATATACCCTCTGTGAAATTGGTAACATTGTTGCTTATATTGAAGACATCTAAAGCCGAAGGGGAGTAAAGATAGTTGGAGGTAGTAGCATTTAAATCAGTTATAGATAAAGGAGTTGCATTTAAAACAGACGTCGTGGAAAGTGACGTCGTTGTTGAAATCATGACATCGTTTTAGTGATGAAGTTTATTACTCATTGGATAGTAAGAGGGTGTTGACTGGATAATCCTTGCATCTGAAACAAAATAAATATATTTTAAATTTGTGTCCTTTTTACAATTTATAATTTAAAGCTAAACAAAAACGAAGTATAACAAAGCATTTATTAATTGGCTACAAAATCAATAATTTTTTATCAACAGAACAATATTATTGCGATGATAAGTGTGATTCTTATTTTATATTTCGATCAATTCATGAAATTAAGTCTATTTAACATCCAATCCAACGACAGTTTTTGCAGAACAAGTACATGAAAACAAACGGTTATTTATTTCTTTGCCATTAACTTTCATGTAGCAACACGTGCACTAGAACAACGTCAAACGGTCAAGAAATTCGTAAAACGTCGGAGAATACGCAAAAATTTAAATTTCAAACGAACTAGGAGATCAAGTCGATGGGCCATTCACTATTGAGCACTGATGTGGCATCGCTATCGCAAACAATCTTCTTCGTCAATGATTCTTAAAACCAGAAGAGTACTTTTTGCATGTGATACATATATTTTGGAGATATCTGAGAGCAGTGCTTCGAACATTAGTTGATATACATAGAAAATTCTGTCAATTCTAATGAGAGATATTAAGAGAATCAGGAAAAATTAGTTCAGATCATAATTAATTGACCAAAATCATTGACCAAAATCATGAAGAACAAACAATTTTCGTAATATTGACTACACTTTCTACTGAAAAAATATGTACTATCATCCATAAGTAAACTTTAATATAATCAAGCTTATTCACAAATCCAATAATAGATCTATGTTTTCAATTCAGATCAGATTCGATCAAAATCGAGCTTGTAGGTTGTGAATAAATGTGTCGAAATATCTGAACCACAAACCCTAACACCTCACAGTGAGCCATTTGTATATAATAGAACCAAAATATATATTTATAATTCTCTATTTTCCAAATTCTTTGAATAAATCTTTATTAATAAACTGTTTATTGTGTATTATCTTGCCTCTTGAGCGTCGTCTCATAAGATTTTTCCTTTCCCATATTAACAAATTCTATTCGTTTAACATGTTTATCGATTTGTCTTCTAAAGTACATACTACTGATTCAAATCATCAATAATATAAATGAAATTACAATATGTATTTCGATATTCAATTTGTCCAATCATATATGAGAAATACAATTTCAGGTAATGACTGTTGGATAAATATTTTGTCTTCTTACTTCTCGAACCTGATCTTATTTTTATTTTGTTGGATTGTTTCATATCGACAACGCATTTTCTGTAAAAACCAACAGTTTATATGACTTTTATTTTATCCCGTTTAAAATTTTATTACTGATGACAGTTTGATCAGTGCACAGTAATTCGTGAAAGCCTCATTTGCAAATAGCCAAAGTTCTTCGCTAAGAAACTTCATTATATTAGGAGATAAATATTTTGAAGTGTTTTCATAATGTTAGTTACCTTCTATTTTCTAATATTTGTTCTAATTTCATAAATAATAAGCTGTTGAATATAATCTTGATATATTAATAATTCGGAAAATAATTTAGTACGAGCAAACATAATCAGTAAGTATTTCAACATTTGTTTACAAAAAACATCCAGAGAGCGACACTCGATATATAGGTTAATAATATTTTGATAGAGAATTTTGATAAAGTTGCACACATAGCTAAAATATGAGAAAAAACGTTTAGAATTCGCATAGATTTAAAAGTTTATATTAAATTAATTCATCCAAAAATTAACTTTCAAATTCATATTGCTGCTATAGAAACTTAGACTGGACCCAAGAGATCATAGAATTGTTACATAAGGATTAGATGGTCAGTGTTGGATTTGTATTTTGCATTTGTTTTTCTGAAATAAGAACTACTCCAGTTGAAGCAATGAAATTAACGCTATCTACAATAATAAAGGCACACATCTAATGGTTGCGTAAAATCATGCGATAGAAAAATTTTCACAAGAATTAATACAATTCAAAACCACCGAAAATCTTAATTAATTATTTCCCAGACGATAAATACATAAATATTCGAAAGCTCGGAAAATATATTAAAGTTAGTACACTTTGGTGTTTCATTGCCACGTTCCCAATAAGAAACCGCTCTTATATAGGCCCAAGGCTTGGAGTCGCTCTAATGCTTTCCCCCATCTATTTTATACATGGCTGGTTCACGCCAGTTGTCTATTCCTATTCTTTCTTAATCTTCTCTGCATACTTCTATCCATTTTTTCCGTAAACACCATCTTTTTCATTTCGCCCCTTTTCCCCTTAACAAGGATCTTTCCATCCAACTAACTTCGTCCATTTTGGACCATCCAACGGAGTTTTTTTTTGCTGAAGACATATCCCATCTCAGCTTGACCATATAGTGCTTTGATATCTGCGTTCGTTCTTCTCCTCCATTAATTTTGATCCTGCACTCCTCCGAAAATCCTCATTAGTACCTTTCTCTCTCATATGTTTATTTTGTTTTATTCTTTTTTGTTCATGACCTCACTCACTCATTGCCATACAGTACCATTGTTTGTAAAACTGTCTTGTAAATGTGTAACTTGATGGCCCTTAATAGTCCTCTTAGGGCTCCAAACGTTTTGTTCCCTCTCGCCAGTCTTTTGTCGATTTCTCTGGTTTCACCTCTTTCGTTTGTTACTATCTCTCCCAGGTATTCGAACTCCTGGACTTTATCAAATCGGTACTCCTTGTTTTGTTTTGTCGTCACTTTCAATTGGTTGCAGCTATTCAGATCCATCCCCATCTTCATTATATTATATGTAATAACATACAAAAATTCACGATGATTAGATGGTCAATTGCAACATTCTAATTTTCAGATTGCAATAGATTGTAGGCAATTACTCTTATGACACAATTCTAATGAAAGGGAAATATTTTTTTAATATTTCAGTTTCAGTAAACTTACTACTTCAGAACAATCGTTAATTTCTCTATTCATTTATATTTATGACATTTATTCAAAAGCACATATTTTGCATATTACGAAATACATATTAATTTCATAGTAAAACATATACTACTCTAAGTTGCCACCCTACAGAATTAGGTTATAGGTACACTTCTTCTTCTTCTTCATTTTCATCGTAGGTTTGGACTTAGTCCTGTATTTGCATGAATGGTTGCCTAACTGCAGCTGGAATGATGAAGACCAGCTTTCATACCATCTTGTAGGTGATCGGGATGTATTCGGTTTTTCTCCCTTTACAATCTTCTCCAGGTACATTTCTCTCTGCATTTATTCATTTATTTTTTGTATCCACTTTAGCTTCTGGAAATATGTAAAATTTACACTTACTGTTGTTTCTGCTTCTATTGTTGCTGTCAATAACGTAACAATTATTATGAACCATTTTTCGTTAAATGTATATAAGAGCATGATTTGACGATAATTTGACCACATCGAGCGCTTTGATCGAGTCAGTTGTCCCCACTATATACTTCGCTCCCTGCTTAGAGCTATAGTAACTATATTATATTCAAAACTTTTAAAAAAGATTCCGGTCAAACTTTCTTCGGAATTAAGTTTTCGATGTTCTAAATCTGATAATAGAGTTCAGTAATTTGACAAATATATTTGAATACCATTTGAATATTCCCGAAACTAGTATATCAGGAATTGGGAACATCGTTCTTTGTGGTTCTTGTTATAGGTATCCAATTTTATGGCAACAAAAGCTATGTGTAGATTGGAAAATAGATAGAAGTTGGTTAATAAACTAATCAAATTTTTTTTATTTTCCCGCTTTATTTGAAATCTATAACAATAATTACAAAAAGCAAATTACGTGACTACACTATACAAATTGATATGCTCAGAAGAAATACACTTTCTCTTACAGCTATAATCAATAACTAGATCACTTAGGTTTGGCTAACACTCGTTTAAAACTACTAAATAGGTAGTAAGGAATATGTTTCTTGAGTTTACGATGAACTGTTGATTGCACCATCAGGTTAGATACCAGTCTGTTTGGGTCGAGGCTTAACCTATTTTTGCAACTTATGGATAAGTTTTTTATTTCCGTTGGCACATGGAGGTCACTAGTTATGACAAAGATTGGTACAAACTATGGAACATCTACGATAATTCGTAGGACCCTGAATTTCAATATTGGATTTGGCTTTTGATCTCCACAATGAGACTCCTTAGGTCCATATGGGCTTGAGGATTACTTTAATTTGATTTCCTATCTATGAGATAGTATTAATCCCTTAGTTTCAAACCCAATTGTATACGTTTGGTGAATATGTGTTTCCTCTAGGTTAATCGCTTGACCAGGTCTGTGTGGTAGGGTTTGATTGTTTAGAGTGACTTCTGCGAATTTACCTTTTTGTCTGTTTTGGTTGAGATGGAACTGTAATGTATTTCATGCAAGAATCTCTGCATTTTGCTAGTATAGCGGTGTCATCTGCAAATGTAGCTGATAATACATTGCCGTGAAGATGAGGTGAAGCAGACAAATGAAAATAAAATAATAAACATTTTGTTGTGAAACTACATGATGTATAAACTATTATATTGGCTGATTATTTATAACACATGATTATTTTGCAATTATGAAAATTCTTTTAGAAAAAAACTAAGTATTACATATATCATCATAAAAGGTAGGTACAATATAAACATAAAGTAGGTTTCAATTGGCTTCACTCTACTTGTTGTAATAGACCATTCGTAAGTGATTCTAATCTGCGAAGTAAAACAAAATATTCTAAAAGAAAATGGATTGAAAATTGAATTATCAATCCTGCACATAGTTAACCAGAAAACATATCTATGTCGTTTTCTCTTTCACTGTGTAAGTTAAAGTATTATCAGTTACCAGTAAGTATATGGTAGTTGGTGCTTTTGAGAACATGGAATATGCAAATATTATTTATATCAGAGAGTACGGAAATTATTTCAAGCGTAATGGAAAGATAGCAAGAAAATTAGGTCATTTCTGAGACATTCCGTTTTTTAACTCAAAGTATTTCATTTACAAATTTAAAACCACAAGAGAGAATAATAAAAATTTTTATCGATAATATTCACTTTTTCATTAATTTAAATAAGAAACTAGAGAATCAAGGAGTATTGGGAAGTTTTGTCACACTAAATCCTACAGAGTATTATTATATTATAAAATACTCTCTCAGTTCATTAGATAAGACAGAATTATTGAATTTTTGGGAGTACAGTGTGGTTCTTTTCCTATTATTGAGTGAATGCTGTACTAAAATCGTCATCAGTACAGATTAAAGACACTACACGAGAAAACGTTGAAAATAAACTGATTATATGTCACATAAAACCAAAACTACAGTCAGTCTACAACAGTGTTTCCCAACGTGAGGCCCATGCTCCAAAGGGGGGCGAATTGTTTTTTGAAAAAGGCAATATGAAAATTGAGTCGACTTTCGTTCTGGGTCATTTAAATCCAACGCTCCAAAATATCAACTGAGTGCTGGAGTCGTAAAGTAAACTTCCCTGCGGCAGACAACAGGCTCCGCAAGGAGACTCGGACTTCTATATTATTCCACACCTTACAGTTGGTGTTCTTAAAACTATTCTGGACGTTCCTTTATTCAATAAATACGAGGTCTGGCTATTAAATAAGGCGATTGCACGCCTAGAGGGAGCCCTAAACGGGTGGGGGGAAAAACCAGTAGTACGTTGGGCATCTATATACCTTGTCTATGCACGTCCCAAAACACGTGTCCGTCACTTATAATATTTGTGCAGTAGCGGTTTGAAACGAACGTGTTTTTCTCGTGCGAAAATCATGTGTGACGAAAAATAGGAGCAAAGTACCATTCTCAAATTTCTCCTTAAATTGAAAAAAAACTCCGACTGAGTGCTATAAATTGTTGCAAGATTCCTATGGGGACAATTCTCTATCTCATACAAGTGTTTTTGAGTAGTGTAAGCGCTTTAGTGACAAAAACAAAGGCCAAAATTAACCAAATTGTGCCTGTAGATCGTCGTATGAGCTTCCGGATGATTGTCGAGGTAGTAAACGCCGATAAACAAACGGCTAGAAAAATTTTACACAAGAAATTACACATGACAAAAGTCTGTGCGAAGTTGGTGCTAAAAAATCTGACTCCTGAGTCAACGAATCTGCTCAGATTATCTAGAAAGGTTAGGAGAAGATCTGCTTTGAAAGGGACTCGATTTGAGTGGATAGAAGCGGTAAACCAAAAAAAGGCAGAGCTCCTGAATGCGCTCACCAAAGAAGACTTCCAATACTACTTCGATCATTGGAAAAAACGTATAGAAAGTGTGCGTCGAGGAGAGGGGAGTATATTGAAGTGGAGCATTCGAATGTAGAATAATTTTTATAATAAAACCCTTTTCTTGTTTCTTGATTCCAAAAATATGAAGTGACTTAAGCCGCTGTAGTTATTATTGTTAATCATTTAAATATTCTACCTGATGATTTAAAAGATTGTTATTTTAAGTCAAATTGATTTATCAACATGGATGGTGCAGGAAAAGTTAGTGGATTTGTTAGATATTATCAAGTATACAGTATCAAGAAGAACTCACAGAATTGCAAAATGATGAGTCAGTTAAAACTTTATTTAATATGAAATGAGGGATGGTATGGCTTTGTGAGGAAACAGAAATCAAATATTTACTGGTAAAAAATAAAATATAACACAACGTGAAGGCAGGAGACTGAATCTAACCAAACTGGAACTAATATAAAATCTTTATGGAGCAAACATTAAGAAGACATATAGAGAAATTAGTATTAAAATTAACTAATTATTTCTTCCTGAAACCCATTTTGAGTTTGTTCAGTAAACAATTAAATTTTTTATGTGTGTTACACAGGAGGGCACGGGAATTTTAGAAAGGCTAAAGTGGAGCATGGCACAAAAAAAGTTGGGAAACACTTATCTACAGCATATGCATTTTCTTATTTGACTGCTATACAAATAAGATAGTACAATTCAACAATGTAGTCATTCAGGGAAAAATAACAAATATTTAGTTATTTTTTTACCGGAGAATGATTTTCTTGAACATACAGAGATGTAAGACGCAGGAGTATCTGACTATATCTTTATAGGCCCTAAACAATTCCTACTATATTTCTGTAAAATGATTTTATTAGCTTAATCGAACACCAACGGAAAATTTATTAATATAGAACTTTATTCAATATTATAGGCATAAGTTGAAATTGCATATCTTGGTTAATTAGTGTTATATAGAGGTTGAGATTTACTACGTATATAAATGTTTGTTTGCAAAAGCGGGACATTTTCGTTGTCGTTGGGAAATCGAAGCAGACAATCTTAAAGCGAGACAATTTTAACTAAAGCGGGACGTATAGTCACCATAATCTTCATTTATTATTAATATGTTTCATAATTACAATGTATCTAATTTATCGGTAGAAATATGATATGTCTCAAATTTCACTCAATATTATTTGCAATGATTTGTCTATAAATAGAATATTGTTTTCAGACACAAGAGGATATTTTCACCTAATGAAGAATTATTATAATATGTTATTATTAGACATGATTAAACTCAAAAACAGATCTTTGATCCTTGGATATAGGTTATATTCTCCTTGTATTTGTGTTTTTAATTGTGTCTTTAATTGAAGGAGAATTATTTTACTTCTATTGTTCTATAGAAGATGGAGGATGTGAAATACCAAAAGATATAAACAGAGCTAGAAGAACTAATTGTAATGAACACCAATGAATAAAAAAAGCAAAGAAGAAACTGAACAAACCACTAGCAAAAATAATAAGAGTTTGTAAACATAAAGGGAACAATGAAAAATAGGAGATTATGAATTTGGGGAAGTACAACACATCAAAAATCTAAGATGATTAATAGGAATGAGGAAACACGTTCGGAAATAGAAGAAATAACGATATAATCGATACTAATATACGGCGCAGAAACAATGAAGAAAAGAGTTATAGTTTATTCCAAGGTATAGAGTAATAAAACCTCATTAGGTATGCAAAGGGACCACAGAGTGACCCAACGAATATTTATAAGCCACCTTCAAAGTTTGGCATTGATTTCATTGTAAAATTCTTTCTTTTTATCAAGTGCAGGTAGTACTACAGGGTTTGGGTCAATATATGGGTTTAGCCTATTGTTATCCATTCACAAACACTGAAAATAGTGTGCCAAAGACGTGCCGATAGGATACTCATAAAAAGGAAAACCGAATCTGAAATAGGGTTGGAATTAGGCAGAGGCACTAATAGAAGGTTAAACGTAACTGTATAATCTACTACCTAAGTAATCCCTACACAATATTTCGATATTGACACTTCAGGCCAGAAAACATACTGAACCGAACTGGACGGAATTTCCCATTTTATTACTCTGTATCTTTCTGAAACAGACATAAGAATCGAGGACAAAAGATTGATGAAAATGAATACAAACAACATAAGAATTATAAAATAAAAGAAAAACTTAAAGTAAGTGAGGTCAAAGATCAAAGTGATTAAAAGGAATAGAGGAAGATTTGAGTAGAAAGTATACTAAGCGATGGAAAAAAATTCGAAAGACAGGATCGTATGAAGAATAACTAGTGATATAGAAAAGTAAAACGATAACGGAGATTGATTTATCCCACAAAAACATTACGCGGCTAACCCCAATAAAGAGTCCATCGAACTACATAATAAAAATTATTTTATCACAATTTTTAGAGAATACTATATTTGGATGAAATCAACCTTATCATGTCTAACATAAGATGAACCAAGTAACGGTGTTAATTTTCTACACTTCTTCTTAGCCCGTATTATTTTTTCTTCAATGATTCTTCATATATTATACTCCATTAACATATTTCGTTACTGCGAGACAGTCAATTAGGGGAAATTAATGGAGGATATAAATATCATCTCTTATCTACTTACATCGCTTTTCCCAATAACAATAAATAAAAAACAAAAAAAAGGATAATTTTCTATTAACCAGGATTACACTCACAGACTTGACGTTACTTTTTACTGTATAGTGCGGTCGTAAAACTTCCTTTATCCCCCTTTTAAAAGATAAAAGATAATCTCAAATCTGAGTATTTTGAAATCTATGACTGGCTTTAAAAATACATGAAAATTATATGCATTACAAATCCCTGTATTTACGTATATACTCGTATGTATTTGAATTGACGAATTTAAAATTAATTTGTTACAGCCTCGATAATTGAATATAAACAAAAAATAAAAGTTTAAACATAATTTTAGCAAATAAAAAGTTAAATGATGTAGAAAACAATCTTTATATTCTAATTTCTTTACCTTGGATGGTTAATAATAAAAGCAATTCATCTGTTGAAAATCGAATTATAGTAAATAAAATAACCTGAATCAAGAATTTTGTTGGTCACGGTTCAAAATAATGTCACGGAATAATTGGTAGGTTCGCAATCTCTGTCCATTAACGATCGGGTATATTCTTAGTTGTTCAATATACACAGTAGTCTTCGCAAAATTTGAGTCTTTTGAGCCACATTTTTCTCTAGGAAAGAACGATACATCAAAGGAAGCTACATTGGAATATTTCGAGACTCGCGAGTCTAAACGACTTGATATTTCAGAAATTACAGTACAAATGAGCATTGTCTAGTGAAGCAGCCAATAAAGGCTTGTCCAAATCCATAATCGCTTCTTTTTTATTGGTAACGTCCTTACTCCACAGATGTAGCTCCGAATATCTGTAGTGTAGATACAAATGCTACTCAAGGAATTTATATACTATATTATATACCGAAGTAACTTCTTCACTACATGTTATTATGATCAAGAGGTTTAACCTCATTAATTTATAACTATAGTATTATTTGCAACAAATATTCATGTAAATGGTCGTGACATAAAGCGATATCTAAACACTGCAGTTATTTTTGAAATCAAAACTTCACTTTTTTAGAACATTGGACTTTGGAGCCATGACGAGGAGTCGTTACTGGAATACTTTTCATACCATCTCTAAGATCGTATGCTTATAGATAACTATCATCATTACATCGTCCATATTATCTTTTCATTCTCTTCGAAACAATTTATAATCACAAGTACAATGATGAAATTGAAAAAATCTACCTCAGAATTTGTACTGTATGTAACCTAACCATCTTTCTTAAGAAATATCTATTAAAACATCTGAATAATATGAACTGTACTTCGATCCAAAAGATCTATTACTCCCCCTTTTTTTGATGTGGCACTAAGGATTTTTGCAACTGATATATCAGAATGTTGAATTACTCTAGATGTCAAAGATCTTTATCTTCTAATTTGTACTCTCCTAAGTGTAATGCTATGGAGTTTGTAGTTTCTCAAACTTGAAGAGAATGTGAATAGAATCTGGACATTTCATCCTCTATTAAAACTAGGTCTCCATTGTCTCGACAAGACTCTCAGAAATATCTTTGCTTGTCTCAATCTATACAAATTGTTCCAGTAATTATCTATCTTCTTTTCTACTTCATCAGCCAAGTCCTCAGAAGGGTTCTGGACCTACGAAGAGTTTATCCATCCTAACTTTAGTCCTTCTGCTATTCAATATCCTTCCATTCTTTTTTCCTACCTCGTTTAACTTGTTCAGGCATTCCCAAATCAGCTTAGATCGTATGAATTTTGATGTTGATACGCTTTTTCAGTAAATTGTTCAATAGTGTTTTGTTGATCATTCTTTTATTATGTGATATTTTGAGTTTTACTACTAGCCGTCTTCTATTTTCTGATAATAATATGTTGGTTTTAATAGTTTTGCATCTATTGATTTAATTTAATTTATATCTCTCAGTTGCTTACTCCTATTTTTATGATGGAAGATTGATGAACATCGCAGTTGTGTGTTCGTGACAGTAGTACGCTGAGATTATTTTGATGTCGCAATTTATTTTCAAAATAATCGAAACTTTAGGAATGTTCTATTCAACAGATGACTATTTCTAATGAATTATAGTGATCTCATGTTTAACAATGTCGGTAACGATTATATAGTATATTTTTCAAATATTTTTTCATTGAGACCAGTTGGGATAGAATATTTTTCAATAAAAATAGGTATTAACTAATTAATTAACTACGATAAGTTTGACGATTCCTCAAATAATAATTAAAAAAAATTGATTTGTATTTTATTACAAATAAGAAGATATTGATATACAAATTTAATAATCTCAACGCACTACTATTTTCTGATCTTCTTTTGCGTCCTAAATATATATAGTGGTCTTATTTGATATACCAGAATTGGCGCGTAAATTGAATTGAATCCATAAAAAGTAGTTCGCTTGAGGTGGAAATGTTTTGATCAGTGCAGGTTTAATTACATGGTACTTATTTACTACACGTCTATAAGCTCCTTTTTCTTTTTACAAATCATCTGTAGCTCGGCTTCAAACAGTACTACAGGTTTGCGGTTTGGTATACTCTTTTTGGACTAAGAAGTAAATAAACAAAGTAAAGTTTCTACCTCTTGCTTCGTTTTGCCTATTTCACACTTATTTTTTCAGTTTGGACGTTTATGATATTGATATTTAATCATAGATATGATATTTCGATCGATTTTGATGCTGTATTTTTTGGCGTCATAGGAGCTTCTGCATTTTAAATAGATATTCCTAGAATTAATTTCTGATTATATTACTACTTCTGAATGTCTGGTTACACAAACTTTTTCTTTTTCTTACTAAAAGGTGTGTGTTCGGATATGTGATTTTTTGATAAACACAAACACGACCCCACTAACAAAAGCGGCTATATTAGTCGGGACTGGTTGAAACGGGTAAGTGTTTATCTCAACACATGTATGAATTATTCTAGTTGAAATGGATACTGGTAGATTGCAATCCATTCTACAAAAATGTCCAAACCATGTAAGATGTTATTTGTAGATTGTTTGCAATATAGAACTATAATAAATCATTTCCTTATTTTCATTACGTATTAGAATGTTTCTGATAACGCCTTTGAGACAATTTCTGTTGCTCGCATTTTACTTAGAAGATATCATCATTTTAAATGCTTTTTAGATCTACGCGTATAATTTCAAATCTCTTCAATTGTTCTAACTGCATTTCAACGATTTATATAACTGACTTGTATTCGTTAACTTTTCTGTTACTGAACCTAACGATACTCCCTATCTTAATCCTTTTTTTTCTCTTTTCTCTCCTGCTATCCTCATATGTTTTATCATATTGTTTCATAAGTACATCCAATATTAATTGCCAAATCAACTTGAGATTCTCTTTATTTTTTCAAGGAACACTGTCAAATGCCATTCGAATGTTCACATACCCTAGGCATAAAACATACTACCTGAAGTAGATGCAGTGTTTCAATGGTATTTTTGATCATACCTGTATTTGTCTTAATAAAATAAGTTTCTCGGTTGGGCTTTTTATGCATCTAAATGTTCTTGATTTTAGGTCTCTTCTGTTTCAAAATTAGTTTTTTTTGATAGCTTTTAGAAGCAAAATAAATTTTGACGTTTCGACTTTTCCTCAAGTCAAAATTTATCTTTCTTTTAAAAACTATCAAAAAAAACAATTAATATATATACAGTATGGTGCAAATGAAAGAAATAAATTCGTTATTTCGTAAACCGGCGGCTTTAAGGAAAAATCCTGAAACTCGTCGATTGTTATTATAAAACGGGCTATTCGTTAGGACACCTTTTTATTTTTAACGTCATCTATGATGACGTCATCGCATTTCTAAATGGAAATGTGGGTGTTGTAATACATTATTTGAAAGGTCTTTTAAATACCCATTCAGCTATATCAATATGTACAGAAATAGACTTTAGTATTTGTTTAAAAAATTAATAAAATCTTATTATTACAATAAATATTTAATATATATTACTCATTAAATACAACGAAACCTAAATTAAGTGCTCAAATTGTTTACCTTCAGCTAAAACACAAAGACTCTTCTCGAGCCTTCTCTATAACTTCCGGAGTTATTTATGCAATCTCAATACGTATCCTTTCTTTGAGTCCATTGATATTTTGTGGGCTATTTTGGTACATTTCACTTTTCAAGTATACCTATAAAAAGAAATCAAGATGAGTCAAATCAGTCCACCGATTTGGAAAGACGTTGTTCAAATAGTAACGCATCAATACAGCATAGTGGGGAAGCGCACCATCTTGCTGCAGTCATAAATAATTTCTGTTTGGAAACAGTTGGTTCAATTCAGGTAGCAATAAGTTTTGAAGAAATTCTAAATATCGAGAACTTGTTAAGGTTTCTTGTTAAGTATGGCCCAATAATCCTATGATCTATTATTCCCGCCCAAACATTAACTTTCTCTGGGTATTGAGTACGGTACTCTTGCATCCAGTGTGGATTTTCTGTAGCCCAGTACCGATAAGTTTGACGATTGACTTGACCGTTTAGTAGAAATGTAGCTTCATCAAAATTTCACAAAACTCAAAATCATCTTCCATAAGCTCTTGTACTACACTTACTTAGCTTTCTAAGAACTGGTCCATGTTATTATCTAATGCTACTTGCCGTGAACTGGTATGGGGATTATCTTGAAAGGCTAACAGAACATCTAGTTATTGGTTTTCTACTACCTTTAGGGAGGTCTTTCACCGTTTTTGTGTGATATGTTGATAAGGTAACTAGATTTTTAAAAAAGGTAAAAAGTAGGTAGATAGGGCATTTCAATGCCAGTGACGGCCTTTACAAAATTTATTTTTGTGTATTAATACATGCATCATTCCAATACTTAATACATTTTATTAAGAAATCTGTTGAAATTTCATAAATAATATTTTTATGACAATACGCAAATCAATTACTGTACATATTGATAAAGCTGAATGGGTATTTAAAAGATCTTTCAAATAATGTATTACAACACCCACATTTCCATTTAAAAATTTTAGCAATGACGTCATCACGCTCATATAGATGACGTAAAAAATAAAAAGGTATCATTAGGAATAGCCTGTTTAAAAATAAAAATCGGTGCGTTTCGGTATTTTTCCTTAAAGTCGCCGGCTTACGAAATATATGAATTTCTTCGCGATTGGTACTGTAGAATCTGGACTGTAACTTTATTTTTTCTTATCTGGCAATTCATATGAAGTGAGTGTTTACAAAATGTCAACTTGTAGTCATTGAACAAATAATTTTACGGTTGAAATTGCTAGAGTAGCATCTGTTTATTCAGGCAGATGGATTGCAATTTCCAAGACACACAAAATAAACGACGTGAAGTGAAAATGCATGTTTACATTAAACTGTTCTTTTGTAAGACATTCGCGTTTCTCTGTTACTGGAAGATTTTAAGATTCTATGAATATTAAACTGTTTGTTCCAACCTTTATATGTGTACTTAATTGAACATAATTTGAAAAAAAAAACTTATTCAATTAACATCTACATTTTAAAGGCAATCAAAGACTTATTTTTCTATGGTATTATTATTAGAATCAGATAAATAATATTTTTTGTAAGAAAATTAGTTTATTTGTATATAAAAATGAAATAGAGATGAACTCAAATCTAAGAAAATCGTTTCTAGACGTCGGGGAATACTTTCTATGCACAAACTTGCATGTTGTTTGCAATTCTCCGAGAGAAACGAATGGATTCCTTGGCGATATCTCATTTAGTAAGCTCCCACAGGTTCTTTATAGAGTATAAGATATTGCTCTGCAGCCTTCGACAACGTTTAGCAGGAATAAATGTTGTAGAAAATAAAAATAAACTTACTTTACCCTATTTTTTCATGTGCTGAAGTCTTACCTTACAGAAGATACTTTCAACTGGAATATAGAGAATCACACACATGTAGTACCGATAAAAACTGGGGTACCAAAAGGGCAGTATGCCAGGACCAATTTTTATCTGCTTTACACAGCTAGTCTTCATGCAACAGGCATTACTACCCTAGTCACGTTTACATATGATACAGCTATTCCAACCCCACATAAAAACGCTGACACTACCTCCAGATGTCTGCGGTACCACCTCGATACAATAGATAAATGGATGAAGACCTGGCGCGTCAGAGCGAATAAATCCAAATATGTCGATGTAAACTTCAACCTCAAGAGAGATGAACAGTTGTCCATTACCCCAAAAAGAAACTATGAAATACCTTGGTGTCTAGACCGGCGCCTAATCTGGAGTGAACATAGAAGGAAAAAGAGACTACAACTTGGTCTGACTTTCAGGAAAATGTACTGGTTGGGATTCAGCAAGCGACAGGAACATCTTAAAGCTAGAGCGTTTTCCATCTATAGTGTTCAAATCGATAGACAATGCTCCGTGGTATATTTCCAACTACGTACTTCCATGAATAAATGTTGTTTATTATGGAAGTTCAGTTAACTACACATTTCTGGAGCTTCTAATTTTTTATTTATTTAATGATTGTGATAGTAACTTTATCGTGTTTTACAGAAATCCACTCAAACAAATTGAAAGTAGGAATAAAAACCAACATGAATCTCTCATCCTTCTCAAGAATTTGAACCTAACAAAATCAATGGAAATTTTTGTAATAACATTCTATGAAAATATCCCATCGAGTTATCGGATATGGATTGATTGAAAAGAAGATGAAATATTTCAACGTTTCAGTGACCGACATTGTTATCTTTCATTTTTGACAGTAAAGTTTATGAGCAATAAATATGTTGAATATAAACTGCATAAAAATATGGAAAACTAAAATGAAATCCTCGCATCTGAAACATTGATACTAGAAGTTGAAATATAAACTATAACATTTCTTTGTCAATATATGATTGCCATTGTTTACCACACTTTATTTAAGTTACTTTGTTACTTTCTCCGTTGAGATGGAATTTTGTAATGAAATCTTCACTTTTAATTGACCCATTGACTTAAAATGAAGAAAATATGAAGAGAATTGATTACTTAATTTTAATATGGAACTCATATTGTGCATTTTTGTAACATAAATCATGTATACGTAGTGCGGACAATGAGTTTTTAGCCTAACATAGAATGAAAAGTCATAAATACATTTCGACAAACTTTTCTAAACGTCTGGTTAAAACATCTATGCCACTATAAAAATATATTGACACAAAATGTTCGTACATCGCCTGGTTATTTTCATCGTCGCTGTTTAATCTTTTACCCATTATCTTGGCCTTCGGGTTGTAAACAAAAAGTAGTCTGACGGAGCCAGATCAAGGCTAAATGGTGGTTGTTAAATATTTGTGAGGCTATATTAATGTGCAGTAGCCCGGGTTATCCCATCGATAATAATTTTTTGGCGCAACTGCCAAAGTAATATGCCGCGTTCACAGTTGTATTTGATCCCTCAATATCAATAAAAAGGGTACCCTCACAGTCTCAAAATATTGTGGCCATCACTTTTTTTGGTCTATAGCTTCATTACCTGTTGCAATTGATCTTATTACATTCTCTTGATCCTCGCGGTAAAGCTCTAGAAATCGCTCACAATATTCTACTCGACGATGCTTTTGCACTGTGTTAAGAATTCAATGCCCATGTAGAATCCTTAGAAATTTAATGTTTTCTGTAGTAACCACCGTCACAGGACCTCCCCCATTTAATTATTGAAAATGATGTCAAAAATAACGCGACTTTGACATATTTTTAAAAACAACTTGACTGAGTGGTCGTTCGAGTTCTACTATGATGAAATGGATCGAAGTAAATTTGTGTGAAGCTTGTTGAGACTTGTCACTAAAGCGAGTATAAAGATTTTTGCGCACGCACTCTCTTTACTATTTGACCTCAAGATATAATGAACCGCGCTATAAACCTTTTTTTAAATAATATTCCGAATGTAAAATAGCTTCGATAGATCAATGGCGCGCGAACATGGCTGATAGGTTGATAGATCATGGGGAAAGTGAATAAAAAAGTTTATTTAACAACATACACATGTGAATTTTTACTTGAATCTACTTAAATCACATCAAAGAGACCTGAGAAATGTCTATTTGAATACGCTTTTAATTAAAAGTCACCAAATACTGCTTTTGATATGCCAGTAACCTCTTATATCTCTCCAATCTTGATGTAACCATCCCCCATTAGGTGAGTTGGTTGTCGTAATTTTCAGCCGCCGTGTGCATTCAGCTGCCCAAATTTTACGGTCGAATATGATGGTGCAGAGTCTCCGTACACAGTCTAACTCCTCTTTTCATTTTCATATTGCCTTCCAAAAAAATATATTTATTTACAGCTCGATACTTACTCAATTTTCCACATTTTCCAGAAAACAGAAACTGAGAAAATGGATAAGATTTTAGTGTAAATCTCTAAACGCATATTTAAATATATTTTCCAATCTCTATTCAGTGCTGACATCCTCAAATTGAGGTTGGCAACATTTCTGACAGTCCTCGTAAGCTAACTAGATTGACTTCTCAGGACTATTTAACTTGTTAGAAAATTATCTAGATCTGTTACTTAAAAGTGACTATTTTATTCTCTTTCCGTGTGGTTAAGCTAGTAAAGTCTTTCCATTTTATGAATCTCTTTGTATCAGATTGTACGTAAATGTGTTTATGTAGATCATGCGATAACCATAAGTGCATCAGGTAACATAAACACCGTTAACAATGGGTGTTACTAGTTATTAGACACAAACCAGTCATTATTATGATTTATCACATGTTCTAATCTATCGGAACTACATAAACGCTGCTAAATAATAATAATAATTACTCTTGACAGCTGTGGAATTAAATTTGTTTGTTGGTATTCAAACTAATATTTCTGAATAGATGATTCCACTTTTGTTTAATAAATTTTATATTGTACCAGAAATAAACGATGTCAATTAAAATTATGTATTTAGATGTTTCGTACGTCAAGTTCTACCTTGTTCATTAGAATATAATTGATAATGAATTCGATGATTCAATTCGCGGATTATTTGCTCACAGATATTCTGAAAGTTGAGTGAATAGTTTCAACTCCAAAAAGAAAACGTAAACTTAACATAATACAAATTTTTCTTACAACTCAGAAATGGGGTTATATCATTCCGGCATCAAACCCGTATTAGCACCAACACGTTGGCGCAAGATCAGTCTATTGGCACTAGTCTTAATAAAAAATCTCAACTACTTCAAACTTTCTATATATATATATATATATATATATATATATATATATATATATATATATATATATATATATATATATACCAACGAAACAATATACATGAACACATTATATACAAAATGGAAAATAAACCTAGTTGCGCATGCCGAATCTCTAGAAGCAGCGTAGCTTCGCTAGAGATATCTAGTATGCTATTAGAACACTAAGAAGGTTATTATAGAAAGACAACTTGGAATTCACTAGGTCAGACATTGTTCGGTCAATAGTCGAAAGATTATTGTTTTATTGAAGAAGTTGTTGAGAATTCTGTTAGAGGGTGAAAAATAAGGTGAATTGAGGTGTACATGTATTATATATGTTAAAATGCGACGGCTTGGCACATGACACATGGCGTAGTCGTCATAAGCCGATGTGCTGTGATCAAAAATCAACAACTAAAGCAAGAAATGTCGGACATATTTTTAGACCAGATCTACATTAGGAAATTGATTTGATTTTTCCGATAGTCTTTAATCCCAAATATTCTATAAGGTATCGATGTTCTGCTCCTGCAGGAGCTCTTACTCTCATGAGTTATCTAAAACGAAGTGCGTTCGTAATTTCGCATAATAAAAGTTTTTTCCGCTATGTCTATTCATTTATCCTAAATTGCTATCAATTAATACATTTTTTTTTCAGTTATAAAGCAGAAATTGGTCAGAAGGCGGTCAATAACAACAAAACTAATAAATGTTTGGATAACCATAAAACCTTCTTCAAATATCTAATATAAAATAGATATTATCGGGTAGATAATTTCAATGTAAAATTTATTGAAATACAAGAATCGAGTTTAACATGGAAATCTGTGTAACCTTGAACTCAAACAACTTTTTTCACGTAAATATTTCTATTTTCTTTAGCTGGAATGTTCAGTTTACTTCAACAAATAGATGTTCAGGTAGAAAAACTAAACAAACTCTATTTATATAACAATTATACTCGACAAAAATAATTACTTGTAATACACAGTGGCAACCCGGAAACAAAGTTGACAAATGTCAGTTGTCGAGCATGTTTATATTTCAATTAAGCGTTGATCTAAAACGGCTGAGGATGTTTTGAAGTTGATATTTTAATGTTTTAGAATCAGAATTGAAGTTTAATCACCCGATTCGACTCTATTCGAAGTTGTTAATGAATCTATTTGGTTTATAACTGCGGCAATATTTCAAGAAAATTATTAAGTTCCTGTTACATCTTTTTGATTCGGTATAGATACTAAAATATGACAAGAAAGACCGTACTTACGACTCATTTTTTATTTATAAAGTTTAATGGTAAGATGGATTCCTAACGAATTGAGTATACATGGGTTTTTTCATAATTTAGAACCGAAATTTAATTTTATTAAGACATAATGTAGCAATTCTTTATATAAGACAAAATACATGGTGTTTTTTGGGTTTTTTGAGTAAAAGAAAGTATGACTGATTTTGATCGTTGTAGTTATTTCTCCTTAAGACTTGACGAATCAAGTGATAAAGTTGATACAGCTCAGTTGGCTATTTTTGTAAGAATGGTATTTGAAGATTTGAAGAAGAGCTGGTAAAGGTTGTGCCGCTAACAACTAACTGAAAATAATATATTTATTTAAAAAGCTCATTGAATCTGAAAACTTTTTGTCTTACCATTGAATCATACCCCAGCAGTCACTGTGTGGAAAGTTCTTAAGTATAAACAATGTCATGAAAACAATTGTCGAAATAGTAACTAATTAGAACTAAGAGTTAGAAAGCCAGTATTTTGATTTGTTGCTTCATACAGAAGTTCGTTGGCTTTGTAGAAGCAGAGTTTTGCAACGTTTCAAAGAGTTGCTATTTGCACTGGTGAAATTATTGAAAGATCGGGGAAAGCATCTCACCGAACTGGAAAATCCCACATAGCTACAAGATTTTGAATGGCTTAAACTTGCAGCTCAAGGCAAAGATACGAATATCGGTCGAATTATTTCAGATGTAACATTATTTCCAAAAAAAAAGCTCAAACTGTATGAAAAGAAGATAACCCAGTTTGAATACAAGCACTTTCTCAGTCTGAAGCAGATTGTTAACAAACAAAATCCTCCACAACGACCCAGCAATAACCACGAATTCATAGAAATTCTTTCAGATTTAAGATAACAATTTGATCAACGATTCCAAGATTTTAAAAGCATATTGATTGTAGCACAGTTCGTCATTTCTCCCTTTGTAGAGATCGAAATTTTGCAGCTTCTATAGTAAAACATTTTGATTGAGATCAGGCTGCAGTTGAAATGGAAGTTGTTGATTTTCAGAATGACCTCTATCTAAAATCCCTCTTTACCACTGGAAATGTCTGGTCTCTGATCCCCAAAGAAAAGTATCCAATTGTGGTTCAAGTTCAGCTCTACATACTTGTGTGAAGCATCTTTTTCAAGTATGAAATTCATTAAAAACAAATATAGAAACAGGCTAACTGAACATTTGGGCAACTACATCAGAATGGTGACTACAAAATACTCTCCAAACTTCAAGAAAATACTTGATGGTTCCACTCCTCTCATTGAAATGAACATTTAAACTCTTTTCATTACACTTCCTATATATTTTGATTAATAATAGAAATAAATGTTCGTTTCTAATGAACTGGTTTACATTCCATTTTGTGTACTTTCTTTTGCCCAATATTCCGAGGTATTTCACTATAAGGATTATAAATGCTAGGATGGCTCACTAAATCAAAAGTTTGGCGACCTTTGTACTAGAATATAAGTCACAAAAAACACAAAATGCCTTTTCTTAATTCCAGGATATTTACTAACGGTTTAATTTGTTGCAGGTTCAGACAAACAGTGTAACATTCTAGATTATTCTGTTTCCACTAGTTTTTTCATACATTTTTGTCAAAGTCATGTTATTTCTGTACCTCAGAGTTAGAGGCCGTCAAATGGCATCTTCTCTTTACTCATGGGTAGTTCAGGAGTTAATGGGTAGTGCAAGCCCCACTAAATTTCTACATGCGGCACACATCCTTGTACAAAAAGCATTTACAAGTAAATTAATCAGCTTTTATAAGGGTTACCATATTGAACACTTACTAAAACTAAGACTAATCTGGTTTTGGTCTTGGACTTTCATCACTAATAATATTTAGTTGAAATCATTTAGTGTTTGAACTTAGATCTAAAGACCTGAAAGTACCAATAGAACTGATGAAAATTTACATTACTAGAAAGATCTACGTTGTTCAACATGATACTGAAATTGATATTACGAAGAAACGGAATAAAACGGCTGGAACACTAAAAATAAAAATATGACAGTTGTTAACAAAAATATCGAATCTAAGAGTAAATGAGAAGAAATCCAAGTTCAGGAAAATGACCTATTCCAAACCAAATTAAACAAACGGAATTTTAGCAAATCCACAGTTACTTCTACCTTCGACCAGCAACTTATCAAAGACAATGGCGATGAGGAAGGAAGCATAGGAGTAAAGTTAACTAGGGGAAGTAAACAGGCAGTAATAATAAACAAGATACTGTTACGAACTCATCTCCGCCCTGTGGGATGGTCCTGCTTGGATATAGTGGAATTCTGAAATACAGCGAATGCGTCGTCTTTGATGAAATACCCGGAATTCGTTTGATCTTTGTTTTTATATAAGTTTTTATAGCAAGCGGTTTATTTACATTATTACTTTCGAATAATTTTTTATTATTTGTTTTATTCCTTCATTTTTCTAGATCTTTTATTTTGGGATATATAAGGAGTTTTTGTGGCGCAGTCCAATTCAAGTTTATAATAAATATTTATATTGAACAGATCAAAGTAATAGAAGAATTCAAATAAATTATTTAAGTGAGTAAAGTGATAAGTGAATATTATAAGTTAGTTAAATGTAGTGTATTTATTAATTAACCCCACGAATAAAAACCATATAAATAAATAAGGAAAATTGAAAGTTGAAATTCGATTTCTGTTGTTTGGGATACAGAAATATCTGTAATATTTTATTTTAATTGTCACACAGAATTTATTTCCGTTTATAGTTTTTGCTTTGAAATTTAGTTTTCCAAAACAATCACTTCACTTCCTTTACTCTATTGTTTAAACAGAACAGGTATCTGTCTCTGGAAAAAATTGCATACATTTTCATTGTCTAAAATTTTTGAATCTATTCAAGATATCATATGAACAGAATACTTTCAACCTCACATTCTTCCTGATTTTTCTCTATTACTGATTCTAAGGTTAATTTCCTGTCCATTAGAGGATTTTATACTATATAGTACTTGGTGTTGTTTTGTAAACTCGTAATTTTGTTAATATGTTTTTTGATTTCTAAATACAAATTACGTAACCTAATATTTCTGGATAAACTGTACGATATATTAATTAAAGAATCATATTGGCAACATTGACAATTTTATTTTATTTATTCGCTTATTTATTAAAATTCTGGAATTCTCTTGGCAGCGTTTCGGAATTTTGTTAGTTTGTTTACTTATATTTTCATTTGGAGACGAAAAGCAATTATTTGAGATTGCAAAGCATGTTAACGAAAGATATTGGCTGGATGTATCAATAATTTCATTATAAACAAACATTGATAATAAAATAAATAAAATATTGATTTGTATACATAATAAGATTTTTCAATAACTGATAATTTGGGGTGAATTTTGCAGATATGAATTATACGTCATTGTGAAGTTTTTTAGATTGATGATGTTGAAAATAGTAAAAATAATTTTCAACTTCTTTCATATTTGTAAGTCAAATGTCTAATTAACATAACCTAAAAACGGGAAATGGTCTAACTTTAACCAGCTATCAGAATTTTTATAGATTTTGTCTTAGAATCAGTTTATAATTTGAAAGAAAATAATTAAAACAAATTTATTGAAATAAAGTTATGTTCAACGTAAAAAAATACAAACAAGAAGAGTTGAACATGTTAAATTTAGAATTTAGGTTGTAAAAATATAATTAAGTTGATTATAACATTTAATAGGATCTATGCCTATGAAACAATTAAAATTTTAAATTATGTATTAAATGAATATTTAGAATATGAATAATAAATTATCTAATTGTATATATGAACTATTGAGAGACAGTGAACCAAACTTATATTTAAAAAAAAACTGGAAAATTCATAATTTTTTCAATATCTGTGGTATCTGTAAAACATTGAATAGTTATAACTGGGCAAAAGGTACGGACATACAAAATAGAGAAGAAAGTGGGAGAGACTCTCTTACCGAAAATATTCATTTTCTCTCTCGTTCAAGACACTTTATGAATACTGCGCATGCTTGAGAATGCGCAGAACCGAACTGGAACCTCGTCGGAACAGCTTCCGACAGCTTCTTTAGAGATATCTACGAAAATTTAGATCAAATAAATCAGATTAAATCGTTATAAACAGTCTTAAATTAGAATGTTAAATTTTTATATTTTCATTGTTATTAGAATTATATGATTAAGTTGTTCGTAAATGATGTCAATGTTTCGTATACAGTGTAGAAATAAGTATTTTTGGAAATCAGTAGCTATCTATACATCAAACGAATTTCATTATTTTGTTACCCCGGGCGAAGATTCTCCTGGGAAACTATAACCAGGGAAGATCTGTTGAATATATCAACATAGGCAAAAGTATACGACTACTATCAGGAACAACTGAAGATGTTATGTTTAGCAGACATTGCAACGTGCAGATTAATTTACTTAGAAGACGAATACATGAAGTAGAAAACTAAAATCTCAAACATCTGGAGCCATTCCAAATTTAAAACATTCTAATAGGAATCAGATTGATTAGCTGTAAACACTGGGGATTCCCAGTTCCTCAGCAATAAAAGGGAGTGCAATGAATCCTTTAGGTTGCAGTGTTAGCATATACATACATATTGTTTCCTTTTGCCTGAATCACGCGTTTTCACTTTTCTGTAAACTAATCAAGTTGAAACTGTAGAAGATTCATTAAAAGTAACCAGGGCAGCAACGAGCAGTAATATAATTAGAATTCACACTAAAGTCAACTAAAACTGCAGAAAAAAAGTAGTATTTTTTATAGTAAGAAGTATTTTTGGGATATAAATATTATGAGGGTTGTCATTTTGAAAATACCCTTTCTATTAATACTAAACAAAAACCGCTCTTCGGTCAAACTCAACATATTAATCTCCAGAAGTTCCGAAAACAGGAACCTTGAAATTAGTGATATTTTGTGCCTATATGAGATTTTTTATGACACAAAAAAATCTCTGAACACACTTACAATTACACTGTCTGAGTCGCGTTTCGGATAACCAAGTTATCGTGTTCAGAGACTGAATATAAACTTCAATTGTGAGTGTTGGTGTAGTGGTGATGTGAACAGTGTATGAATATCACCAACGGTCCCAGATACTCCTTTTGTTAACAAAAAATCTCCGCAAATTTGTTCATCCAGCACCGTCATACTCTTTCTTGCTTTTTGCAATATCTTTCTTTAGGTATAAATCCGATTTTCTTCCATCAAAGTAGAATAATTTCACGTTTTTTGGATTTTTTCCCAATGTAAATATTTTTTTTTACTACCTTCATGTGTGCCTTTGTCAAAAATAAATAATTTTTTATAATTTTTCAATTGCAGCAATAACTAATTTCAATGTCATCAATTTCAATATAATATATATATATATATATATATATATATATATATATATATATATATATATTTCATGGGTTCGATATCCCTTTTCCAAGACGCCAAAAATCCTTTTAGGTCCAATCATCTTGTGTGTGATGGAATATCTGGTAAAATTTGAAGCCAATCGGTGGGTTCCCATTTTCTGAAATCAAGTCATTTTAAGTATTCAATCGCTAGAATTTTATTTAGTTATTCCAATGATATAGTCTTGTATGGTAAATAAGTTTTGGCATCAAGTGCCTGGATACCGTGTATATCACGAAACAATGATAGTAATTTCCAAAAATGATTAATTTAGGTTTCAAACCGATTAAAATATTTTGAATTAATGATACCCATAAATATGGACGATACCTCTCGTTCTCATTCACTTTCAGTAACAACTCAGTCAAAACTAGTGTTTTCATTATAAACAAGGAAACATAACCACAGAGATAGTAGAATACGACTATAAAATTTATATATAGTCCCAAATTGTTCGCTTTCTGTGAAAAAGAAATGGCAAAAAGAGTGGAAACTTTTTTATACAATTGGAATAAACATGTGACATGAAATATATCGATAAATAACTCAAAAAAAATAAACGAAAAGAAGAGGCAATGTGTTAAATGTTTTTTCTTGTTTTTATTTACAGAAAGATATATATGTTTACAATGCAAATAGTCATAAAAGTTCGTTTTTGAATTTCTGTTTTCCCGAATATTAGTCAAAGGAAAAAGCACGAAACCCGATCTTTATTTATAGAGCCAAAATTTTATTGTTAAAAGCAACATTTGGAATGAAACAATAGACAAAAATCACAAGAAAGAATTCGTGTCCTCGATCCTTTATTACACATTTCCTTTGATTATCAAAATCAATAAACAAAATAGTTGTCGAAATAGCACACATATAATAACCAGCACAACCAGTTTTATTTGTATAATATTGCTCATTATTCGCATATTTGCATGTGGATATTGCGAAATCGTTATGAATACCCACCAATAATTAACATATTTTAAATACATTATTTAAGTATAATTTACTCGTTTAAAAAATTTGCATACTTTCATAGAAATGAAAGTTGTGTCTAATCTGACGGAAGAGTTCAAATTAACAAATTATTAGTAAAGGGTAGTTAGTTTTGATTTACAAAGTGTAATTAACAGCATACCAAAAATGTTCTAATTTGTTAAATCAATGTTAACCATAAAACGATAGCAATCGGAGAGGTCCACTGACCTCAATATTTCGTTCGGTTGATTAATATTTATTTAACTACAAGGGCTGGAATGCTGTGCATTTCTGATACGCGGCAAACACCTGTATTAAGCCCATGATTAATGTCACCAGAAATGAATTATATAATCGACCTTTGTCGTTAGATATTTCTAATCAGGAGGTTCGTTTATAAAATTATTAAGTTTTTCTGGCCTTAAATTGTTTTCTTTTTTCATTTTATATGATTGACATATAAAAACACGTAATTTTAAATATAGAGAGTGTCTCATAAATAATGTCATAAAGTACCGTATTCTTCAATATTTCTGGAGTGTACACCTAATTTTTTATTTTTATTTTTATGATTACAAATTCAATGAAAACTTTCTTCGCTATTGATGGCTACCAAACACATACAAAACAATGTGGCGTCTTCAAACTTCAAACATATGCTGAATACATTGTGTACTTTCCAATACTTTGGTATTTTTCAAGCAGCTACCACCATCTCTAGGTCAGACCAGCTACTTCTGCGACCATCCTCGTAGAGTGCGCAATTAAATTCCATATAATCGCACATTTATGATATGATATTTTAGTTTGGGTAGGATATTAATGCCTTGAACAATAATTATATTTAGATATGACGAGAATTATTCTTTTTAATAAAATAGAATAAAAAAAAATTATAACAAGGCGTTTCAATTTATTTAAATGACATATCGAAAAAGCAGAAAATTAACACCCGAAGATATAGTTCCGATGTGAGAAAGTATGAATAAAGCGCATGCGCGACTCACTCGCTCTATTTTGTATGATTGACCTTTGAAAACACGTAATTTTAAATATAGAGGGTGTCTCATAACTAATGTCGTTTTTCATATGTGAAAATTCCCAATCCTCAATTTAAACATGACGTAATTTATTAGGACTTTATGAAGAATACAATTGCTTTACTTTCTTCTGAGCATTCTCTGTTTGTTTATTGATAACGCAGTATTTTATTCTATTTTATTTAAATTATAATTTATCAATCACTTTTTTCAGTATAACTAATTCTAAAACTGCGTTTCTGAGTGTATCTTTTCTAAAATAATTCTAATTGACTTGCAATTAACATCAACTTAGGTAACAGCTTATCTCAGTGATAAATGTGGATCCTAACTCAACCGCTGACTGTGTTTCATCACTTGTTTTGTATCTACACATATTGTTTAGTATGATTAGTAAAGTTATACACTTTCTGCTGACGAGGAACATTTTGAAAGTGGTCAACAAATTACAACAAATTCAATTTGTAAAAATTTAGATGAATCTATTTTATTTATTCAGTTCATATTATCGTTAACTAATGTTTTCAGTCATGGTATACTGAATAATTGTTTTTTAAAAATTCAGAATTATTCCGTACGTTCAGAAAATTTGTTGTTAATATGACAATGTTTATACCACAGTAAATGCTCCTAATGACCATTCTTGTAATAATTGTCAAAAAGAGTGATAATGTTTTTTGAGAAGCGACCTAGGTAAAATAATAATACATATATAAATTGTATTTTTACTCGAGAAAACGAAAATTACTTACAGTAATAATAAGTTTTATAAAAACACTTAGCAATCCGACAAACAGCAATAAAAGTCACATAAAACAGTAAATATCTACGAATTAATAAAAGTAGTAGGAATATAAATATAAATTAATGTCTCAAACGTGTAAAAGAATACATAAATTTAGAATTTTGACATACCAGTATTATGTTATAGTCGCCTAATGGATTCTACTATAAAATTCAGATTTTTTTAAGGAGAATGGTGTGGAAACTGATTGTCGAAGTTAATGTTTGGAAAATAAAAGTTTCATGATCAAAATTTCCCTTCTGCAGAAGATATGACAGCATATTTGTTAAAAAATTAGTTTAAAGACCAGCTCAAAATCAGACACAATAATTGAATAAAGTACTATAATATACATAAAAATACTTTTTCAAATAAAAACAGTAATAATATATAATGAGGGTTATATTCATGTCTCACTGTAGAGAGACAAATTCTGGCAGTTTTTTCTATAAATTCAAATAATCTTAGGTTATTACCAAATTGAAATTTAATTTCTAGTAGAGGACAATTGAAACATCGCATATTTTTTTGAAAATACTGATTTGCCTGAGTTACTTTGGCAAGACGCTTCGACAACCGTCAACAACGAAGCGTTCAACATTTCATATTCGAGGATGGTGCCATAAGTAACAACAAAGAGAACACAAAAATTTTGGAAACAAATATATTTATTTTTCAAAGTAATCTCCTTTTAGCTCCATACGCGTTTCCCAGCGATGTTCAATAAGTTCGTTAATAATAAGAATCGTCAAGCTCATCAAATTAGCCAATTACTCCCGAAATCACCTCTTTGACCACTGTGCCATTTTTACAGGTCTAGGAACAGAAAATAATCCGAGGGGGCTAAATCTGGGGAACAGAGGTAGCAATTAAAACTTTAATTTATTAATTTTGGTCATTGCAAAAACAAGTGCGTGAGCTGGTGCATTGTCTTGATAAAACCACAGTTTCTTCTTAGCCAAATACGGACGGTTTTGCTTGTTTTCTTTCTCAAGATAGTCAATGATCAACATTTCTGGAGTCGTCACCTCATTTGGTCGACCACTGTCTTCGTAGGTCACATGTTACGGTTGATAACGAAGGAATAGTCTCACCAAGAGTAGAATATAGTTCAGCTTCTTTATTGGTTGAGCTAGGGCCATTCAAATATTTTTTTTTGTTATTTCCATATACAAATTCAATGAAAACTTTCGCTATTGAAGGCTGCTAAACAAATACTAAGTAACGTGGCGTCTTCAAACTTTGAACATATGCTGTATATATTATGTACTTTCTAATATAGTGGTATTTTTCAAGTCGCTACCTCCATCTCTAAGTCAGGCCAGGTACTTCTAGGACCATCCTCATAGATTGCACAATTAAGTTCCATTTAGTCGCGCAATTATGACATGATATATTAGTTTGGATTTCAATGCCTTGACCTGAGGTGACGAAGGAATATTTACGGGTATAAATAAAGCACCAGCGCGACTCACTGGTTCTGTCGGCTCCTCACAAACCGGATACGTGCCATATCGAATAATTTTCGTTGGAAAATATTTAAATTCACTACCAGTGCGAAGCCGTGAGGTCGTATTCAATAAATTTTTATTAAAATTGCTCTTTCGTTAAGTTAAAAAAATTATACTGTTATATTAAAAAGCTTAAAACAGCTCTCTTAATTCGACGTTAAGCGATTAAACTTTAACGTTATTACACTTTAAAATTGAGCCCACTCCATCCAACAAGACATGAAATGAATGCAAAAACGTGGAACTAGGGTAACGATGTTGTTAAGTAAGCTTTACCAGAGAGAATTCAAATATATTTCGGAATTAAACTAATTGTTTAATAATTTACGTTGATATTTAGCAAGTTTTCAATATAATTTTGAGTAAAAAATGAGAAAACACTGTCAACTTATATCCAGAATAAAAAGTACGATATTTTAAGAGCTATTAATAAATTTCTAAATGGTTCTTTTGTATTTGATAGGTCGAGTGTTTATGTTGTTTTAGACGGAAATGGATCCGGCTTTTATGAAACACAGGAAGGCGTTTTCATTTAAAGAGTAGTAGTAAATATTATATCTCAAATTTAAGCTCAAATTTATTAATACATTTTGTATTTGATACTTTTTATAAGCTAACAAAAAAAAATTAAAAGGAAATTATTTATTAATTTATTAATTCATTTTGTTTTGTAACTTTCAAAAAAATATAAACTGTTTACATCAGTGATTTCCAAAATGGTCCGAGTGCACCACCAGGGGTTAACGGGAAGCTCTACAACGTGTGTGTGCTTGAATTTACATAGTTAAATCTGATCCACTATTACTAGCAAAAAGTATTTTGAAAGTGCTTTACGAGAAAATTCTTTTTCCATTCCTGGAAACAATCTGAAACTCCTGTTTTTTTCATAATTTTCCAGTCTTCATAATAAAGTAATATATTTATGTTTTATCATTTTTATATATTATATTTATAATTTAAAATCTGAAAGCACTTCATTTTTAAATAGGTCGATTCAAAGTTCTATACTAGTTATATTCTCATTTTTTGAGCAAAAAAACTGTAGAAGTAAAAAATAGTAAAGGATTCTGCCGTTTTTCATTTTTAAAATAATTAAATTATATTATAAAGAAATAAAAAAACATGAATTATAATAAGGCAGGATTTTTATATTGGAATTTTATACAGATTATAATTTATTTTATTTCTTGAGGGTTATGTATATGTTAACTAGATCTTCTTTAAAACTGGCTGTTGGTAGTGGTCGAAACTCTTTTCATATAAATTTACTTTCTTCTTCATCGTACGCTAGGACTTAGTCCTGTGTTTGCATCAATGGTTGCCTAGCTGTAGCTGGGATGATGAAGACCAGCTTTTATACTATCTTGTCGTCCTGGTGGTCGGGATGTATTCGGTTTTTCTTTGCCAACCGGTCATATGACATTTTATCCACGGGGTCTCTCCATTCCCTTCGTCGATTTCTCGCTCATCTCACTACGTCCTGGATGTCACATATCTATCTTATTTCATCATTTCTCTTGTGGTCAAATAATTTGTGTCCGCTATTGATCTCAGCGTTCGCATTTTAGTAGTTCTTAAAAGCAGATTAGTCATGTTATTCTCTGATCTGGTCTCTATGGCGTATGCCATTAATGGTCTCACACAGGTCTTATATATTCTGACTTTACTCCTCCTGGTAGTCATACATTTATTCCGAAAAACTACATCTCATCCCTGATATTAATGACGCCTTTCTTGTTTGAGCTTTCACTTCAATCTTTAGATTTCTATTACTATGTTATATATATATATATATATATATATATATATATATATATATATATATATATATATAGATTCTGTTGATTGTAATTACAATTTACATGGAGTATAATCAATTTATTAGACAACATTAAATTTGTTTATCCGAAGACTTCAAGGCTTTATGGTGAACATAACCATGAGTAATCTTTTAAATGTCTATCAAACTTTTTTAATTTCTGGAAGTTCTGAAACATGACTGTCGAGATATCAACTTCACAAACAACTTCACTTTATTTTCCTTATCAACGTGAATTTTACCCAACATTCCGATTCTTCCCATTTTTTAAAAGTCTTTCAAACCTATAATTCCAAAGAAAATAATTACTTTGATGATAATGTGAAATATAAGAAAAAGTTGCCATAGAAATTCAAGAAAAAGATACAGATGGTAGGAACTAACTCATAAGTTATACACGAGAAAAAAACGAAGACGAAAAATTTTTAACAAAACAAAGAAAAGTAGCAATAATAAAAGATCCAAAATGTGAAAATTTTTCATCATAACTCCTCTCAAAAACGGAGATGTGTAAATTGATGTTAAAATAAAATTAGAAACGGATTAAAAAATATAATGAAAATTACAGATACAAAATAAAATTTGATTATGTAGTATGATTAATTAAAGAGAGCTGGTGGCACTGATAGTATATTGGTAGAAAGAAGACAACAAAAAGATTAGTTATAAATATATTTTGTGCCAAAATTCTTTAGTGGCAACAATTTTTGGCGATTGTTCGATAAGGATAACTAAGTGGCAGAAAATGTGGTTAAATTCCTTACCGACCTCTCAAGAACTGAATTTTAAACACAGTAAATTAATTGCTTATATTTAGTGATATTTCAATCACGCAGATGTATGAATTGATTGAATTGAGTTGAATTTTTATTGTTTGCAAATTAAAAAACAAAACTATTCATTATAAATGATATATTAAAACTATGTGATTTTATGAAATTATATAATAAACAAATGATTATGACATTTTCTAATATATTTTTGTATATTTGGGTGATTCCGTTCTAACTGTGATTTTTTGTATTCAAAATTTCAAGATTTTAAAATTTAACTTTTCTAACTTTTTTATGCATATTATTCATCTATTTTACTGTAAAAATAAAACTCTAAGAGGAATTTACTACAACTTCAAAGTATCACGAGCAAGACACAAATGTCGGATTTTGAGTTCCACGGTACTGACTCGTTTATCCACGGTACTGACATGGTAACTTAAGATATTAAACAACAAGTGCATCAATTTTCCTCAGTTTGATCATAAACATTAGAATTTATAAGGTAATTAGTTTAAATCATTTGTTACGACAAAAAAAATTAATAATTTATCGGTAAATTCTAGGAATGGACATGACACGGTACTGACATTCAAGTGATGTAGTATAAGTTTTCTTTAAGTGGCAAGTTATATTGTATAAAAATAATGTTTAAATATCTTAAGAATTATTCAATTAACACAAAATTTTTATTAATTGATTATTAATTAATGACTAGTACAAAAAAACAATACAGGACATTGAATATCACAGTTATAATGGAATCACCCATTTAACAAAATTATTTGATTCAGCTTAAAACAAATTTGAAAATTAATGAATTAATTTTTTAATAATATTATTGAAGCATTTTCACCTATTTACTCAGAGCCAAGCAAACACAATGATTTTTTCGAAAGATATATTCAAAAAAATATAAACAAAAACTCGACTTACTAAAACTCCTTTCTTTCTTAACTGTCACTATTATCAGTAAGGTTTCACCCGAAAATTTTTTTCATTATCAGTCTCACAAATATTCGAGAATGGTTAATAAAAATTCATTTTCAATCACAACAGTCCCCATACACAATTAATCCACGATTGGAAATAATTTTTGTTTTAAAAAATAAAATAAAAATCAATCAATAACGATGTCAATCATGCTTTTCAAATCTATTGGCATATTTGTGACATAATAAGAAAGCACGACGTAATATCAATGGAACCGCTTTCATGAAAGTTTGTACGAACATTACGGGCAGTGTAAACTGACTGGCATCCTCATGGTAAAGGCGGTAAGATGCGCTGTTGCCGGCACAAGAAAGCAGAAGCCGGCTAAATTTTCTTACAAAAATTATACTACAAATACAGTTTCTTGTTAAGCCTTATTTTTATATAACTTATCAAATTATGACTCACAATATCTACTTAATCATATGAACAGATTATCAATCAGAAACATACTGAACAAATGAATCCTTTCGTTGGCTATTTACCAATTGGTATAAATTTGAATTTGAAACTAAGTAGTAATTTCTAGAACTGTTGGGGATATTTGTACTGAAGACACTACATTGCACTGGCATTCAAATTTACAGTGTCTGACGCGCGTTTTGTTAATTAATGATCATCTTCAGAGACTGAACGTTAAATTCCTTTTATTTTCCTTGAGTCTTTGAATACTTGAAGGTTAGTATACAACTACTTGATAGAGACAGTGCGGACACAAGAGGGTGACTGCCAAACTAAGGCACAAAATAAATTATTTCCGTATTTTTTTAATTGGAAATACTATTGAGCCCTTAAAAAGTAAGTGATTAAGTATCTGAGAATATAAATTATGATTTTAGAAGCGTTGTTATGAAAAGGACAAATTAGTAGTAAAATAGTCGAGTTTGGGTTAAACAGAGCGGCCATTCTGTATTTATCAAATTTCAATTAATAAAGTTATAGCTGTCCCTTGATGAATTACAAAATTATTTTTCAGAGCAGTATCAATGATATGATTTCATTAATATCGAAGATATGCATTTTTTTGACATTTACAGATTGTAGTCGCAGTAGATTCGAAAGGACAATAATCGATTTTTTCTTTTATAAGAAACTAGACAAGGACCTTTCTGGGAACACAGCAGCTTTTCTATAACGTTTGTCGAGATTTATTGGCTTCAATTAATTCATTCTTTTCCCGTAGCAATCTTAGAAAATTTGGATAGTACAGGTACCTTGTTTAATATTTTATCACGGTAAATATTCACTTTTCAACCCCCACTTCGGAGGGGGTTGAAAAGGGATGGTATGGGTAAGTGTCCCACTTACAAATATTAAAAAATTAGCTGTCGATCACCCTTAGAAAGAAAGTTATGGAGGGTTAGGTTAGATTAGATTGAAGTTTTATTTCAACCCCCACTTGTTGAAGTTGCTGAGGGTGGATGTCTAGAGCATCCTTAAAACAATTCCGTTGGAATCACCCGTCGGTCAACCCCTAAAAAAATTTTACGAGAGTTGAAATATTGCAAAAACAGGTATTTCCAAACAAATATGAAATTATTGAGATGTAATCTATACCTGTTTATGTATGGAGGTTTTTTATTTGCAACAAGCTTCTTTTCACAGCTCCTTTGCCCTCCTCCCCCGATCTCGCAATTGTTTCGAAAAGTATGTTTCTATCAATACTTATTAGACAACATATCGATATGTAAACACATTAATTTGTGTTTACATTTCACTTACCCTTACCATCCCCTGAAATTTCAACCCCCTCCGAGAAGGGGGTTGAAAAGTGAATATTTACCAAAACTTCAACCTAACCTAACCTAACCTAACCTAACCTAACCTAACCTAACCCTCCATAACTTTTTTTCTAAGGGTGACCGACGGCTAATTTTTTGATAATCATAAGTGGGACACTTACCCCTACCATCCCCTGAAATTTCAACCCCCTCCGAAGTTGAAAAGTAAATATTTACCTTTATCTCATAGTAATACCACGATACTATAGGTGTTAATTCGAAATATTTCTGACAATATCTCCCGATGAGTTTTATAAATGACCATTCTCTGTATATATTCGTTCATGGGATGTAATTAGACTACTGTATGATATGAAGAAATTAAATATTATTAGCGTATACTGTGTTTTTTTAACTAAAATGAAGTACATTAAAAAAATTATATTAAATTCGCATTGTCAAATTCAGGAAGTTTGAAATATATAATGAATATTGGAATTTAAATATTTTTCTGTGATTTGGCAACATGGCAAGGCGCCAGTTTCATTCACAGCAAGTTACTACCAATGTAGCCATCCAATAGCTTCCTTATTCTATCGAGCGCAGACGCCAACGCCACGCGGTTTTCATATCTCATTCTGCTGATTGTGATTTTCGCGAAATTCTGATGACTGATATTTTTCCATATTCTAATTTCAAACTTGATGGATAATTTTAATAATCGATCAATCTTTGTTCGATCAATTATGTACGTTCTCTCAAGCATTGTTGGTTTAAATGCGAATTTTCAACTGACAATTTTGTTTGCAAAATTTTTGTTAAGCGAATAAATGAGATTTGGGATATTATTTATTATGATTCATGAAAAACAAAGCTTATTTGATCAATGAAATGGAATATTGACACGTTAAATACCTGATACACGATATTTTTTCTCCATTTGAATTTTTATTTTTCAACAAAAACTCCTTTAAAGTCAAGAGAAGCTCTAACCCTTCCAAATAATAGTGGTCGTTTTTGTCTTAATTGAGTCTATGTATGATGAAAATCTGTCTCCTGCAAATGAAAGTCTGATGTTAGGAAACAGGAATAAGTCGCTCGGGGCCAAATCGGGAGAATACGGTGGGTGGTCAACAAATTCGAAATGCAATTCGTGAATTGATGGAAAAGCTCTTTTACTTCAAATTCAGTCACTCTTTATAGTTGATGAACAAAATCTAAAAAAGGACTTCTGTCGATGAAACAGTCTTTGCTATCTTTGGACCCGGTTTGACCTTTGCAATCCACTGTCTTGACTGTTTCTCGTTTCAGGAGTGTATTGATGGATCCAGGTCTCACGTACAGTTATGGATCGACGCAAAAAATCCGACTCATTTTACTTAAATCGTGTCATTAGAGCTTGGAAATTACGGTACCCAACCTGCAGACATCTCATCATTTTTCAGTCAGTGTATAGCAATGCCAATAGACTCCTTTTGATAAAGATTCTCAGTGATATCGCTGATTGTCACAGTTTTTGTCCGCCCCAAGGGCTAGTGGTCTGTCAAGCTGATACAACCAAGTTTCAATTCAGCTTCCCAAATTTTTATGGTCGTAAATAATGATGCAGTATCTAAACAGTGTTTAACTAACAGGATCTCAATAATTTTTTTAACAAAGTTAAAAACGAGTTTAATGGATAAGATGGTTAAGAAATTAATTTTTCATGGTGTTAATTATTATTACGCAAGTTATTGTTATTTATGCAAATTAGTGCAAATTCACGTCGAGTACAATAAACACTTTTTGCACGAGTTGCATACAATATTTTTTTTACGTTCATGAAAAAATGTTTTATTCAGATGTAGAAAAATAAAAAGATAATTTAAGAGCAAAATATTTGATGATTAATTAATATTATCGGTTAACATTGAGAAAGTTAGGAACTAGTAACATTATTTGTACCATTAAAATTAAAAGTAAATATACAATTTTTGCAATTTCCAGTATAAATATTTCTTAGTGAATTATTTTTTTAATTCTACTTCTTGATTTGAGACTTCTCTAAATGTACTTTAGTACTTGGTATCTGTACATTGTCATTTTCTTCAGCTTGAAATATTTGTTTTGTATCATTGAATTTGTATGCAAGTGATTGCTCTGCGTATCCTTCCGCTACTTCTCCATATTTTCCATATTCAGAAATTTTACAATTTCATACGGGATTTTAGCAAATGTGTTTACACCAATAGCTTGGACAGTGCACTTTTCATTTCGATAATTGATAAAAAACGTTTATGTGGAATATGACAGGGACGTAATTTCGTGTATTTACGCTATATATCGATCAAATATAATCCTTCTTCAGCCTCACCTCTGATGACAAAACTTCGTTTTTTGTCAGTTTTTGACCGTGGCACTTTTACAATTAATATTGAACCTACTTCTTCTATGTCTTCTATATAATCTCAATTTTTGGAGCTGATCTCTCTGACATACCCCTGCGATGCCAAATATTGCAGTGACCTACAATAAGTATTTTACAAAAGCTAATTAAAATTTTTGACTTTTGATTTTTTTGACCAAAGTCCTGCAGCGTTCTGCTTCATAGATGCCATTAGTTTTTTTTAATTTTTAATATTAATACCCCTTCTCTTGTAGAAAGGCAAACTCTCACCATTGAGTACTCTGACCAAAGTGATGATAGTTTAATATCTTTCGATCTTTTACTAGGTAATAAGTTTAATGACGCTTTATTTACTATTTCAATATCTTCTGATGAACAATTCTTCTTTGAGTTTGAGGATATTATGTGTCAAGAATGTCAAGATTAATATTTCAGTTTTAATTTTTGAAAAAAAATTAAAATCTACCCCCTTTATTCGATATGCTGCTGTTGTTAGAATGAAAATAAGAGGCTCAAGTGGTGTTGACCAAGTATTAATGCAAGGGGCATAGCTACCGCCATCTATCAAAAATGTTTCTTATACATAGAAAAATTAAAAACTACAATAAACTTTGTTTTAGAAAAACCCACCTTTATGTCTTAAGATAATATAACACATTTATTATAAGGGATTGTCTCTTACAAAACAAAAACATTTTTATAGTAAACATCATTTTCTTGTTATTTGCAATAACAAATTATAAACATTACAAATCACACGGTGCAGTGGGGGAAGACTGAATGAAATTAATTTATTATTTAGGTCAATTTACAATAATTATAGAGAATCCTGAAACTCATCAAATTCAAATTATAAATTGACTTTCTTTAATACGTAAATGAGATTCTACCTGGTGACAGGATTTAAAATTTAGAAAAACAAATGTTGTTATTCTTGTTTTACATTTATTATAACCATGTGTTACTTCATTATTTAAATACCTATTTATGACTATTGTAGTGTATTTTCTTCAGTTTTTTCTTTCATAGACTTTAAACAAATTTGTATATAATCAACTGATGTGTAATATTCGTCTTATTATTATTAGTATTATCTTTTAAAACATATCTTATCATTTCGTTTGTATTATGATACGAAATAGAAGTTCACCAATTCATAATTTTCTTTTTCTTCTTGGGTTTCTTTTTATATTTTTCTATAACATTGAATTCATACTTCAAGTTTCCTTGTTTCATTGCGTTATATTGTTATACTAAATTTCTTTATAGGCTCACGTTCATTTTTTCTCTTTTTTTTCCATTCCAAGTTGGAAGTTTTATTGTTTTTTCTTTTCTACATAAATAATTAGATGCTTTAATATCATTGTCTTTTATCAGGAAACTAAATAGTGATCTTCTAACTGGTCTCATATTATTATTTCTTTTATAATTTTTTTTAATGTGAATTTCCTATGTTTCTTACAAAGTTTGATATCAATTGTCCTTCTATTTCACTATCATCTATTTTTCTAATAATACTACTCATTTTTAAACTTTGTTTAATCATCAAAATTAATTTTTGACTGACATTTCTAGAATTGTAGAGTTGCATTATCCAAATCATTGAAGTCGTGATTGCGTATGTTTGAGGCATTTACGCTTGTGTTTATAAATTAAGAAATAAATGCATTTTCCAATAATTTCGTAATCCAGTACATAATAAATATGATTGATAATAAAATAAAATCCGCAATGCTTCGAAACGTAATTCAATCTCACAGAAAAAGGACTAAATATTTCGCTGCTTTTAATGTTTATGTTTGTCTTGATAACAAACCTCTGTACTATATTGACAGATGAGTGCAACAAATATTTATTACACTAGTGCAATAAATATCCACTTTTTCCAATAAATATAGTTCAATAAAGTTGTTTTTATTGCATGAACTTGATATTCTGAATACATTTTAATTGAGTGACGAAAAGAACGAATTTATTCCATGCTGTCTAATAACAAATACTTATTAAACAGCGTCGTTTGACATTCCGTAAGAAATATAAGGTTGCATAAGAAAAGAAATAGTTTCAGCTTATTTCAAATATTTGAAACGCAAACGTGTATGTCTACAATGCATCTGTGACCAAGAACTGCCATTATAAAGGAGATTATTAATGTTGTGTACACGCCTCGAATACGAGAAAGAAGCAATATCTTGTAGAGAAAAAAAGACGAGAAAAAAATTGTTATAAAAATTGGTTCTAAATACATTTACGACAATTATACCGACATTTTTTATAGGTTAAAAAAAATTGTATTTAACGTAATTTTTCGTTGCATACAGGGTAGAGTTAAATTGGAATTCCTGGAACCGTTAGCGATAGTTATACTAAACACACTGTTCACACTAAAACTACAGCAGCACTCACAATTACACTGTCTGATGTCTGTGTTTCGATAACCAAATTATCGTCTTCTGTTACTTAAGGTAAACTATTTGGTGGGGAGCTAGGAGCGCACGTACATCAAGCGCACAGGCATGTTTAGAAAACGGCTCGTGGATTTAGCGCACATTACCTATATCGAATCTGAAAGGTTGTTCGACAAGCGCACAAGAAAATTTATTCTGCCGAAGTGAATAATTAGTATCATTGAGACAAAACGAAAAACCATCAAAAACATCTAAGATTTTCCAAAATGAGCAAATTTACAATATTATATAAAATATTGAACAAAAATTGTTAGAAAAGTCTTTTGATTTAAGAATGGTTACGTTAGGTTAGGTTGGGTTAAGTTATAGGTTAGGTTAGGACACTGTCACTATAATCCCATTGATGAGCAGGTATTTACTCTTTATTACTATGTTATCAACTCTTTTATAATTTTTCTTCTTTTATTTACGCTAATAAACATTTCAAGTTAATTACAGGGTTTGAAGATAGCGTCTTTATATATGCAGATGTGCACTCGATGCATCCTCCTATGTAATTTGTGCGCTCGAACCGCCTTGCGCTCGACTATTTAGTCTTTAGTATTCTGACGATAACTCATACCAGTAAAATCGAGATTATTGGTACGGTAGTGTAAACACTGTATTTAGTACAGAGCAAAAAAGCACATAGCAGTATATTTTGATCCTTGATATTAGTGATGAGTGAAATTGGTTGCAGTATTCATCCGGTTGAGTATTCCGAACAGGAAAGACCAAACGATTTAGACTAAGAACAAAACGAAGAATAGGGAGTATTTTTTTGGGGAAAATACCAATAATATCAATGACTTGGTATGGTCAAGCTTTATTGAATTTTTATTATGAATGAATGAAAGTCCTGTTCTATACGAGGAGACATTTTAAGCGCTCCATCTAATCATCTGAAGTTCTCAGATTACAATGTCAAATGTCGAATTGAACAAACAAACAGACTCGAAATTGAGCTAATATAATAATAAAATATATTTCCGAATTATATTTTCAGTAAACTATGTTTTTAACAGAAAAGCAGAATATTCGTCACTCCAATTAACATATATTATCATACAAATATTATAGTTGTTATTAAGATGTGAATAAATAATTATGACCACACCCTACATCCTTTGAATCGATAAATAATGCGAATCTATGAAAGGAAGTGTTCGACGACAAAGGAACGAAAATGGCTAAATAAAAGTTTGCAAGCTCCTACCGAGAGAAAATTCTCTCATGCTGACCATTTTCTTCTATACATAATGACATGCTGCGTCTCGAAAAATGTGTGTTACATTTTCTTTTGAAATAAAAGCTTGCTTTGTTTCAATACCGTGAAAATATACAGGGATTTTAATACATCTCGTATATATCATAATGATATTGGAGTGAATAACATTTCAAATTGTTGCCGTATTTACATATTGTGCAAACCGGATAAATCCAACTACAGAAAAGGAATTCATATAATTTGCTCACTGAATACATCAAAGTGTGTTTATTGCAGGGATTCGACAATGGAATTGTTCAGTATTTTGCCAGGACTTTGTACGAGGATGGTCCCAGAAGTACCTGGCCTGACCTAGAGATGGCGATAGCTGCTTGAAAAATACCACTGTATTAGAAAGTTCACAATGTATACAGCATATGTTCAAAGTTTGAAGACGCCACGTTGCTTAGTATTTGTTTGGCAACTATCAATAGTAAACGTTTTCAGAATTTGTAAACATAGAAAAAATTGGTCATCGTTATTTGATACAATACTTTTTTTTGAAATGCCTTAGCTCAACCAATAAAAAGGCTGAACTAGATTGTATTTTAGGTGAGACTGCACCTTCGTTATCAATAGTAAAATATTGCAAAAATTTTAACATGAAAAAGCTGTGCGCAAGATGGGTGCCACACGTTCTTACAATGGAACAAAAACATGATCGTGAAGATGTTTTCATCGAGTATTTGGGGCCATCCTCGTAAATTATATCTAATAGAGCTATAGAGCTATTCACCGGTAATCATTGCTTTCTTCCTTGGAACCTTTTTTATGGATTGTTATGATTAATACCTTGTTCCAATGGCCAGGAATCTTTTCCTCTAGCCGTAATTTTGTCAGCACAAACCATATTCTTCCCGTTAGTTGTTCGCTGCCATTTTACAAAATTTTTCTTGAAATATTGTTCTTTCCTGCACTCTTATTATTCTTTATATGTTTTAAGTATTAAATAAACTAACCTAACCTCATTTTGTTTTTATTTTGGCTGAATCTTCTTCTTCACTAATCTCTTCTTCCAAATAATTTTCATTTTAGCTTAGTTCTTCCTCATCAACATTTAGTCATTCTTCGGAATAATGTTGGAATCTATAATAATGGAATATAAAATACATATAATGAGGTAGAAAGACACACACACGTCCATCCATTAGGAATCCAATCTTGGACAAAGTCCACCGAAAAATACAAAACAAGGCTATCCACCACCCTCTGTCATTCCCATAGACGTTTATCGTGTTTTACGATGCAATTTCAGACGTAATCTCATTCTTCTTTTCTTAGTTCAATGGGAGACTTCGGGAGAACTTCTTGATTTGTTAACAGCTAACTCCGGTGGCTATACACTGTTGTCTTTGCCGTTGTTCGTTCGTTATAACGTGTGTGTGTGTGTGTGTGTTTTGCTGCATCGGGTAAACCTTTTCTAACCTACTTCAATAAGAAAATATCTAATCCGAGTAAGCCTTCGCTTTCTCTTTAGCTGTCCCGAATATATAACTTAACTTATTAAGTAGAGAGTTACCCTTGTCTACCCTTGTGGTTCGGATTCTCCGTATAATTTCTCGATCCTTGTTGATCAGTAGACACGTAACGCTCGCTTTAGCGTTATATTCTGTTGTGCTGGTAAATTATTACCGTCCGTTTTGCAGGGGTGTTCCCCAATGTCTCCGGATTAATCCGCATAATCTTACTCACCTCTTTAGCAAACGTAGCACCTCACGTCCAGATATATGGACTTGTTTCTCCACTGGATATCTTCGTTGAGTTTTTTCAAACACCTCCTTGCTATTGAGGTATCATCCGCATATAGCGCTATCATGGTGCTCTCCATTTTTGGTATGTCCACTGTGCATATATTATACAACATCGGTTATGATACTTCTCCCGACGGTACTCCTGCCCGCTACCTTAATCTTAAACCTCCCCTCCTTGAATTTTAAGTTTTATGAAAAGTTACGAATATCCTTGGATTCTTGAATCATTGAGTAGTGTAGGTGGATAAATATTTTCTTGAGCTTAACAATTCAAAAATATTATAATTATAGTGTTAAGTATAGTATCGAAATTATTATTAATTCTTATTAGATTAACTAAACTCAAATTCAGTCTCTGAAGACGATAACTTGCTTACCGAAACGCGCGTCAGATAGTTTAATAGTGAGTGTTGGTATCATGGTAGTGTAAACAGGCTGCTCAGTATCCTTATGGAATTGTAATATGATTGTTTCAAATTTTGGAAACTTCCTTTATAATAAGCACAACGTATACATGCCTGTACTGCAATTCTGCGTCTGGTCAATTCAATATTAATGGTATTTGGTTTTCCAAAAAGCTTTTTGAAGCTCTTTGTTTTATTGGAAAAGTTCTAAAAGTTTTAAATTTGGGATTTGGTTTTACTAAGTTGTTAGTTTTATGTTTGGAATGTTGAAGTTATTCTGCGAAAAAGAAGTAGTAGTGCCGCCTCTTAATGTTTGTCAAAATATTTCATTTACGTGGTAGAAACAGCCAATGATAATAACGCCGTTGATGTTTAGTTAAATTTTGTCTAAATTTAATAATGGGCGCCGCCGGTGAAGTAGTGTGAAGTTTTTCTGTGGTTTATGAAGTTTCTCTGTGGTTTGTGAAGTTATTTGTTGGATTTCATACCTTATTATTATTAGTTTTTTCAAAATGTCTTCTCAAAAAGTTGCTATTCAAAAAAGTGTGAAATTTCTTTCCGGAAACGAGGCTTTGTAGGTTTTTTGGACTAGGCAATGTTGTACTAAATGTAGATAAGCGGTATATATAATCTGAAACGCAAGTATATTGGAAACATGTGGAAAATGAGCTGACTAAGAGCACTTGTAGACGTCCGATTTTTTTTTCGCCGGACAACGGACCGCGTTTTTTGCGGGATTCGCGGGGGTGTATGATTTATAATGAAGTGTGTACATGCACCGAACATCGGTCCGGCGAAGAGTATACGCCAGAAGCACCACTGCTTCCCCTCGGCACTACAGACACCTTTCTGATGTAAGAAAGTGAAAATTTAGTTTCATCTTCTTCCAGCTGCGTGAGAAGATTATGAAATGCACCATATTCTTCCCTTTCCTATAATATAGGATACACCCACAATGACCTTTTACGTTTTTCTATTTTTTTTTGTTTCATCTTGTACAAATAGTAGGCCAATACGAGTTTTTCTTTCTTATTATTCATTTTACACGTGCGTAATCTCTAGCTACCAGTTCAAAACTATTAACTAGCGCATGTAAGACGGTAGTTCTAGGTAAAATTCGTCCGATAAAAAAATATATGTATACAAGGATAGCCGTTTATTGACGGTCCGTTCTCCGGTGAAAAAAACTTCTACAAGCGCTCTAAAGCTATTTTTACCTAATGAAAAGGAGTTAATTCTACCGAAAGCTTGTCCCTGTACCTTTCTGTCGCCACTGTGTTAGCACTTTGCAACCTTAAAAAGTACTCATGTTTGATAAACTTGAAAGCTCAATGGAAAGCTCACTAGCTGACTTAAAAAACTTTGAATATATTTAGTTTCGGCTGTATTATTTTTACTGAAACAGATCTAAAAAGTATCTGTGGAGTTTTTTTAACGACATAAATCAAAAAAAAAACAATACAAAAAAGCTCAGACTACCGAAAAATGACAAAAAAGTTAATCCATTACCACACGACCTCCATTTTGACGGTAATTTCATGTTGATGCCTGACGCTGGGTCATAGCGTCAAATGAGGTCACGTGGTATCATTTCGGCTGGAACGTCATCTTAAATTAAAGCAGCGTGAAATGTAAGAGCGTCAAGATTCAAAGCGCTAAAAATAACTAAAATATACCACCTCTGCCAATAGTCTGTTAAAGTATAAATATCAAGTGCGTGTCAAAAATAATTGTTATTTATCAAATAATCAACAATGTTTAGTGCATCAATTTAAGATGGCGCTCCAATAAAAATTGGTCACCAAGTGACCTCATTCGACGCTCAAAAGACACATCAAAATTAATTGTGGTATTTTATTCATTTTGTAAATTTCTATCTTGACTTATGTTTGGCGTATATTCATTTCTTCTGACAATATTTTAAAAAGGTTGCTTCAATTAAGGTTTCAATATTTTTTGTTAATTCAAGTCCTAATATATGTTGCATATAATTTAACTGTATTATGACTTCTCGATGATCAATTTTCGACTAAAAGTATCTTTTTTTGCTTCGGAGTAATGGAAATGTTAGGAGACTAGAAAATCTACTGTTAGCACGTTTTGTTTTTTGTTAGATTAGGTCCTGAATGCATTCTCACAGTTTATCAAGTTAATATCAAAATCAGATGGTTTTCATCCTTTTCACAGGAAACAAAGGATACCATAGATAATGAATCATTTTGGTATTATTAGAATTAGTGTGATATTTTTTGTAGTGCAGTAAAATGTGGTAGCAACAATGTCAGAGATAAAATTAGTTTTTATCACCTGCCCGCAGTTCTCAAATTCAAAAATAAATTGATATATGAAATGTGGAGCTTACTTTAGCTCTGATAATAATGTAGTCCGCAACTTTACGACTTCTACAGTTTATGATAAATCTTGCTTTATAGTACGTTGATGACTAAAAAGACTTTAATACGCCTTCAGTTGCTGGTATTTATATAGAGTAAGTTTTGTTTAACATTATGTAACTAATTATCTCCCTATTTGTTATTTTATGAGAAATTCCACTGAATTGATACTTAAGTCTGACATAAGTATGTACTGTTCACAAAAACTATTTTTCGTTTGTATCCAATCGCAGCTCTCTGTCTAGAAATTTCTAAAAAAACTATTCACACTGAAGTCCTGAAAGTATGCTTTACGCACAGAAACATTTTTACTTTAGAACACGAAGAAATGCCTCAAAAACTTTGTCAAAAATAAGGAGAATTTCAGTTATGCTCTGAAATTGCCCACGTAAATACTTAAACTTTCAAGTTCATGGTTCTTTGGAAATGATAAGTTTTTAAAGTTAAAGTTTAAGTTAATTAATGTATTAACCATTTTTAGTAATCAATTATCTCTTACACCTGCAAACGTGAGTACATATAAATTGTTTGTACTCTAAATAATTTTTAATTCAAGTTTGATATAGAGACTCGATACATAATTTAATTATTCTGTTATATACCGGTCACTCCCGATATTGAGAATATATTTTACAATGTCGTAGTGTTGTAACAGCAGGTTTGGATGATCTAGAAGTCAATAAAACGACAGTCATATTGAACTAATGATGTGTTAGCTCATAAGCTGATATTATTTTAATAGATAAATAAGATGGTAGATTTTTATTAAATTTCTAATACGGAACATAAAAAAGTTATTATCCATTTAAATTTGAAATGGCATTTTGAGTTGTATGTTTGTTTTATCGATTTTAATTGCACCTAACCAAGAAATAAGATTAATAAGCAATACTTTTCTCTTCAAATATTACTGTGTTTTTCTGATCATATACCTTATTCGAAAAAAAGTTGTCGTTAATATAAATATTATATTATATTTATAAATGTTATAAATATTTCGAGAGTTACGGGTGTACAAGCACTGCAGCACTGCGTAGCTCTAAAAAAATAAAATAAACAAATTTAATCGAATAGTTTAAATGAATTTAAGTTACATTTTCTACCACCTATCCAAAATAAAATGGCAGCATTCAGTGAAGTCGATCAGTCTGCATCATTATTAATTATGTGGAATATGCGAACGTGTTCTGCGGGCTTTTTCCATAATCTACGATTCCCCACTTTATAGTCCCAATGGTCTAAAGTGGAGAAATTTGCAGTATTCAGTCAGTCTAGTGAAGATATCGAGTAAAAGAGATGCTTGATGGTAATCAAAATTACGGATGTCCTGCTTATCCGAAATCAAAAAGACACACGGAATTTTAATCTTCATATTTAAGACTAACGATTGGGATAGAGTGAATTCTAGATTACAAAAATTGTCTTTTTTATACATTTTCAAAATTACATTCTATTCTTTACTCAAGTTTTTCGCTCGTAGAAAAAAACCATCGAAGCAATCATGGTAATTCTACTTCAATCGCTGGCTTATAACATATTAGGATGTATTGATATCTGGTTAGCCTAGACCAGTTCTATGCAGAAACAAAATATTGCGTTACCTTAGCAACGAATAATAACTTATTAGTGTCAGTGTAAAGTTTGACGTCAAAAAGTAAACCAGAGCTACGCAATAAATTAAAAGAACAAAGATGTCCACCGATATTGTGAAAATCAAAAAATTGGAGTATCGAGCCATCATCAAGTACCTGTATTTAAAAGGGTTAAGAGGTAAGCACATTTACGAAGTTATGCTGAATGCCCTTGGTGATCAATGTCCTTCGTATGCGACCGTGAAAAATTGGACTGCAAGCTTCAAAAGAGGTGAATTTTCCATTGAAGATGATGACCGATCGGGAAGGCCAGTTTGAATATTGACTAAATGCGTGCAAGCGTACAATCCAGAAACAAATCAACAATCGATGGAATGACGATACTCTGGTTTTCCAAGACCTAAGAAGTTTCGTGTCCAAAAATCTGCTGTAAAAGTTCCTGTTTCAATTTTTTGGAATTGCCATGGAGTAATCATGATCGATTTTTTGGATAAGGGTAAAACAATAACTGGAGATTACTATTCGACATTACTGACCACTCTACGGGAAAAAAATTGAAGAGAAAAGACGCGGAAAGCTATCCAAAAGTGTTTTGTTTTTGTAGGAAGACACCCATGCACACAAATCTCATGTTGCCATGCAAAAAATTCGTGATTGAGGGTTTGAACTATTACCCCCTTTATTCATCAGATTTGGCCCCGTTCGACTATTATCTCTTCCCTCAACTGAAAAAAAGTTTAAAAGGTCCTAAATTTTCTTCCAACGAGGAGGTAATAAAAGCTGTGGACGTCTGGTTTGCATAGTAAGAAGAAACATTTTTTTTTGAAAGGTCTAGAGGCGTTACAGGTTCGTTGTAATAGATGTATCCAATTAAGAGGAGAATATGTTGAGTAATAAAATATTGTGACATTGAAATTTTGTTTGGTTCTATAGTAGGCTAAGAATTTTTCAATATATTCTCGTATTTGAACAAGATGTGTCCAGTAGTTTCTGGAATATCGTGGTCACCGTTTCGAAAAATGGTGTTTATAGGAAAAATGCGTATGAATTGTCACAGCAAAACTGAGCTAATCTACGCTGCACGGTGTTATAGTCAATAATCGAAAGCATCTGTCAACGGTCTCGACTCCTCTTTACTTGGACAACTCAAAATGTACAAAAAGTTCAGATAGCAGCTTGATTTAGGAATATCAGCATAATATTCAGCGCCGCTCAGCTTTCGGAGTAGCTCAACGCGCGCTCCATATACCTGCTCCGTTCCAGGGACCGTAACTTGAGAATCACTTTGAATATCGAAAAACCCTTTTGCCCATATTTTCTGTACATGTTTTAGTATCATTCTTTTGACCCGAGAAACAAGAGGACCCGTTTAATAAGAGATTTTTGAAATATTCCTATGAAGAAAAGCAATGAAATGAAATATCTAATATTACTGCAGAAAAAACTGTTGTTAATAGGGAGAAAAGCTGCAAAAAACTCAAAATAAACTATATTATATTGTTTTCTCTGTTGACTGTTTGGTGGTAATGAAGCTTGGACGGAAATAGGATGAAATTGTTTGGAATCATTGCAAAGCATGAGAAATTTTTTAGATCATCAGGCAAGTTTCCATGTATAAATGAGGTAATAATAATTTTATAGATATTGTAATAAGGGGATAGACAAATTGATGTTTCAAATGTTTCATTACGGGAGAATTTACTACTTCACGATCTGCATAAATTATATATAACCCACAATAGTGTGAAGAAATATAAATATATATTAAATTCCCTCAAAAAATTGGAGCAATATATTTTTTAATAAAAGACTATCTATCGCGGGCCCTGTTTCAGTAGGCTGGATATAACATATTTGTTGGGTTGTTACATTTTGAGATGAAAAAGTACCTCAATATATCCCTCCTAGCCACATATAGGACCGACAAAGAATTTCGATCGGCACAAATTCCCATAGAAGTAGCAATTTATAGTATTTCCATGTCATTTACAGTCCAGAGAACTATTTTCCACTCAATTTTCAGATACTCCAATTCAATATTGATGTATAAGAACGAGTCTTAGATTCTTATCGGGGTTTCACATATAAAATGGATGGTGTTCACGAATGTGGAAAATCAGTGTTCTTGAAAACTAGTTGGTTAACAACGATTCCGGAAAATACATTTTCTAATCTTGCGTTCTAGTATAGAAACAACATAGAGTGATGTATCTTATTATTACATACCGAGGCTCATTTTTATAAAATTTATTGTTACTCCAAGAACGTCGCAAACCACAGATTCCTTTCAAATAGGTGTATAGCTCAAAAATACCGTTTTGTTTATTATACTTGTAAAGGCTACGCCTTGCTGTCATATACTGATTCAAAAAAAATTGGCTGGGCCAGATAGAGCCATTCGACTCATTTTGAAAGTTTATTAGCATGTACATTTCTCACGAAGTAATGTCAACAACTCAAATAATTTCAGTGCCACTGCCAATAGACAACTGTCCTTTGATACATCCAAAAATATTTTTTCGATTTCGTAGAAATGTTTTCACCTGTCTCAGTTTCTGCAGATTATTCTGGTAAATAATTTTCATCCACGTCATCATCATCACAATTATCAGGTTTTTCAATCCTTTGGATTATGGCTATCGCTTATAGCGCTTTAAAATCCCCTTTTTTGAGGTGGATTACTACTCGTCTCCTATTTTTGTTTTCTTTATAGTTTATCATTTGTCTTGGCTGCTTTTGTTATTATTTTTCATTCTTTTCGGTTCCGATATTTTGCCTTTCAGTGCTCTTATGTCTTCTATTTCGTTTCTCCAAGTCTTTCTCGGACTGCCTCTCCACCTTGCCCACAATAGCGTCCATTGCGTTATTCTTTTAATCATTTCAGGTGGTTTTCTTCTCATTATATGTCCAAACCAGTTGAGTCTTTGTGCTTTTATGTATTTCACTATATTTTCCTCTTCCAACTCTATTTCTTAGTTTTTTTGCTCTCCTTTCTGCCTCTTGTGTTGTGTTTGGACCTGTTCCAATTCTCATTATCATTCACCAACCAACATATTTTCTGAATGTTTCCTCTATTTTTTTGTAGCAAACTCCATAAATGTTTGAAGTCCTACAAAAGGTTTATTCGCAAATCTGTCTGATGTTTCATTTTTCCCCACTACCAGGGCCGGATTAAGCTAGGGGCTTGAGGGGACTATAGCCCCGGGCCCCAGGTCCAAGAGGGCCTCTTCATTTGGAAATCATTCTGTATTTTTTGATGTGTTGATACCACAAATCTAACGTATTGATATTATTTTGTGAATTTTTCCGGGTTTTCGAATTCCTTAAGGGGGCCCCGTCATTATTTTAGCCCCGGTCCTTATAAATCTTAATCCGGCCCTGCCCACTACAGTATGTCGCAGAACTCATAAAGTATTTGCCCAGCTTATTCAACTTGCCCAGCTTGGATATTGTGATGTGAGGTTTCGACTTATTGCCCGGTGAATCTCACTCTCACACTTCTAGATTACTAGATTATCAAAAAACAAAAGTGAATAGGAAAACATTTAGTAGTTTATTGTGTAACTTCTTAAACTTTGTGTAATGTACACTTACATTTTCCATTTCAAAGCTATCTTTAAAGTTCCATGCTCATAAATATAGTATAATAAACACAAAAACAAAAGGATTATATTTCAAGTTTTCTTTCTACGTACCTTCCAACGTGCTTCATTAATTTTCATTGAGCTGGCAACGTTTTAAAGAAAACAAAAAATCAACGACTTGTGAAACATGCGACTGACCTTCATGTATTCGATGTTTATGGTTTTTCTGAACTTAAAGGGGTTTCGGACAAGGCATTATTTTCAGTAAAGTGTAAACGATATTAGACCAGGCAAAATAAACTTTACTCTGTACGTAGCATACGATGTGATATAAATAGTGAAACTTGTTGATATCATTTGATTCAAAATTCTTAATATATACACTTTCTAATTAAAGGTTTATCAGTTATGTATAGTTATCATAAAATTAATGTAACTTTTTTTCATCCTAAAAATCAGTTGACAGATATCCAAAATCGGTTGGCTAGTACTTCAATGGAGACGGAGAATTCGTATATATAAATTGATCTGTTGGAAGTAACGGTTACAAGAAAGTTAACCTGCAAGTGAATACTTCTGTTCCAAAGAATTCTTGTTTGGTTTCGCAAGATTTACTGAAAGAAGAGATTTTAGCAAATTTCGCTACTAAAACTTATAGTTTGTCTTCACGAAGTTTACCAAATTTATATAAAAATAAATAGGAAAAAGTTATTATTTCTTCTTATTGCTTTAAATACCTTTAAATACCTTTAAATACCTAAAATAAGTCTTACGCTTATAGTGAGTAATATTCTCAAGCAATCAGTTTTGTAGCAGGTTGTTGTCTGAGAAGTTTAACCTGTATATTACCAAAAAGTGTAGTAGCTTTCAAATATCACAGATATTCTATTAAGATATGATTAGGAAATGTTTTTATCAATAAAATTTGATAACAAGAATTGCTTTAAAATTACTAACTTATTCTATCACTTGTCACCTCCATTAAAGAGCATTCGCCACATTTTGAAATAATGTCATTATTTGGCGGGAGCGCAAGGATATTCGATAAATCTACAGGATTGAATAGGAGCTGGGTTTTTCTAAATCGGCTGCTCCATTAAACTATCATGAATAGATGTAAATGAGAACGATTCATATAAAAATACAGGAAATCTTTTGAATGAAAAATGATTCCACAAACTGAAATATTCAATATTAATGTCCCGAGTGCATGTCAAATTGTTGATAATTTAATTTTCTCGAGTGCGCGAATGCGCACGAGAGGAAATTATGAGACAATTTGACATGCACGAGAGGGCATTTTGGCAGACTATTTCCTGAGCAAAATTTAATTTAAAATAAACTTAATTCTGTGTTTAAAATTTGTTATTCTTTAAATTATAATAAGAAGTGGTGGAAGCAGCATAGAAACACCATCGTCGGCCTCCAGTAAAGTTGTATATTCTAATTGCATTTTCAATAATTGTTCCTTTTCTTAAAATATAAAATTAAAACCAAATGATGTTTATTAATCCTAGACGAAAATTTGGCACAAGTGCAAATTATCGATAATTTGCACTAGTGCAGTATTATCGCTGAAGTTTGATCGTTGCTAGGTAAACATAAAATATTACAGCTTTTTGGTTGGCTTAAATTTTTCGAAGGAAATAGTCGATGTAATTTAATTTTTTTAAAGAAAATAATAAACACCACACAACAAACAATAAAAATATAACAAAAAAATGATGTTTTGAAATCGCCATCATCATTTAATATACAATTAGAATCCTTGAAGCATTTCGGATTATGAAATTATATGAGGTATGCTACTATGTGCTATGTTCTTTCAGTATTCTGTGAACCCAATTATCCCAAATTGTTTTTTGTATGCTTCCTTCAATCCAAAATCTTGATAAAATCATATTATACAAATAAAACCACGTTGAACTTGATAAGAAAGCAATGATGTGAATGAAACATTATGACATGACGAGGTGCGGAGCTCCTACGATTGGTTCTTATTTGTATATTGAAACAACGACAGAAATGATCAATAATACTGTAGATATAAATTCTGCATTATATAAATACATGGATCTATATTTAAATATTCGTTAACAAGCAATGCATGCTAATTATTCAATTTTAAGTAGTTTAATGATGACATTTTATATATCTATCTTTCTCTGTAATTTTAGTCTAAGCAAATTTGCTCCTACTTTTTCTAGATCGTTTTATTATTGTTCGGCATAGAGGTGTTAATACATTCCTTCGCCTGGAATGTCTTCTAAATATTTAGATATTTCGTGAACTATTTCATTAATACGGAAAACCTTCTTCCTCTTAAGCACTAGGTTATCATAGACAGTCCCTGACCACGGAATTGGACTGGAAAATTGGTTTTTTGAATTCCATTTCTGATGTGCTAATCTCATATTGTGGTAAAACGGAATCAAAAGGACTTTTAGTCCAGTATGTGTTGAATAATTTCGCTACCTCTTGTTTGATGTAATCTGCATTATTATCCAATCCAAAGCCTGAATCTCTGAAGAAGCAAAGTAATATTCGGATTTTCCCGGGCTCAAGGGTCGCACAATTATTTCATAGAAACTGCTCTAGTAACCCCTCAAGGATACCCCTAGAAAATCTGTATAATCTATTATGTTAATTTTGGCCATTGCAATAACGGATGTGTGAACTGGTGCATTGTCTTGATGAAACAACACTCTCTTCTTTGCCAATTCTGGCCGTTTTTGCTTGATACCTTCGCTCAAACGTTGCAATAAGTTCGAGTAATACTTGCCTTCTAATGGAACGGCTTTGGCTCGTTTAAACTATACTGCAACAGCTATTCTGGTTCTTCTGTGCAGCTCTAGCTCTTGCTTTCTAATGCTTTGTATCTCTGTACCTAAGTTAAAAGAACTAATATTATAGTTTTCATACTTTCATATCCTCTTTGTATTTGTTTAACTCAATTTTTATAATGAATATCTTTTTCACACGACTCCTAGTTAATTCATGACTACATTTTTTATTATTCCTCAATTCAAATTCAACTCTCTCCAATGTAAATACTTGTCTAAGTAAAGTACTATCAAATGCTTTCTATAAATCTATAAAATCTTTTTGGTTTTTTTTTCAGTTTTCGCTCTGCCACCCGTTTTAATGTGAATACAAGGTACTGCCTACTTATTTCTTCTTATAAGCCACTTGGTTATCGTTATTTTTGATTTTCTAAATGGATGTACAAGATTATTTCAGTACCACACTCAGCAATGTTAGGCCTCTATGATTGTAATATTATCTTTCGCCACCTTTTTGAAAAAGTGATAAAATTATGAACTTTTCTAGTCTTTCGGAATTTTCTCTAAGCTTCACATTCTATGTAGTAATTTAGTTAGTATATGTAGTCCTCTTTTTTATGAGCTTCGTCGCACTTAACTACATATTTCGCTTCAAATGCTTTTGCTGATCGTATTCTTTGGTGATTATTACCTTCTTCTACATCAAATAATTTCTCAAACTATTCTTCCTATAACTTATTCATTATCTTTCTTAGTATAACATCAACCTTTTAATGTAATTGTTTTGTAAATTTATACTTCTTTCTTTTTGTAATGTGTTCTAGATCCTAAAGAAGAACTTTTGATTTATCTCACTTTCTTCTCCCAACTTCACGTCAAATTCTTCCTCTGTTTCTTTTTATTACCAAATCTTTCACTGCTTATATAACTCATGATAACAAAATTACTTTAGTTTAATAATAGTTCAAAATTTATTCTTCAAGATATTTTTCAACCATATTTTCTCTCCGGGGCATAATCGAAGAAAATATTGTTGTAAATTCAGAGATTGAGATTGAATGTTATTTTTAATATAGTATTATCTTCTCTAATTTCCTGATAACTTTTTTTAAAACTAGTGCATTACAACTGTCTGACCTGTTCTTCAACATCAAGTTATTTTTACACAACGTCTTCAAAAATAAAAATTCTAGTGATTTCAGCAAAAACTAGCTTAGAGAAATAAGAATAAAATATTTTCAATGCAAAATCTCAAACATAAGATTAATAATAAATAATAAAGTACCGTAGAATGAGTGGAAGATTGTTGAAAATGCACCTCGTATTCATCAATTATTTATCAACAACATGAGCGGATTCGCAAAGAGGTTTTTTCAATCAAACATTACGCAATGGTTTTTCAAATGAAACAATAGCGCAATTGTTCTACAATAATAATGAATATTTTTCTTGGTCTTGAAGAATAAAATTCGAAGGTCAAAGCTAAATATAAAATACAATATCGGAGGAACAAAACTCGGTACATTCTTTTTTGGGTCAAGAGTTCTTTGTGCTGAAACGTTGATTTAAATCCAATATATTTTGTGAACCATACATAGTGTAACTATAAAATAATCACCATTTTAGAAAATGACTGTCCCTGGTGGTTAATGCACCAAAAAAAGATCGCTAGTTAACCGCTTGTTAAACCAAAGAAATACTAAACAGAAGCTGATGCAATGCTGAAAAAGGTCTAAGGGGAGAAATATTTAGTTCGTTCATGAATGGTATTATCGTTTCAACGAAAACGATAGGCGGCTAGGACCATCAATGTGAAAAACGGTCAATATAATTTTAAGAAGACTAGCAAATTGATCCGCGTTGATTGTAGACTAATTCGTAGAATACTAAGTTCCGATTTCTACAATATTATATACTAAAACCTTCACAAAAACAGCACACCACTCTATTCTACCTTAATTTTGAAATCTATCTTCCCAAAATAATGTATCACAGTGTCGGAGTATCTACCGTATTCGCCCTACTTTGTTTCTTTTTACTTTTCTCGTGTTCAAGTATATAGAATTACAGGTGAGGAAACGGTCAAAGTGTACAAGCGAGCCAACTAGTACTAAAAGATTCCAGAACTATTATAAAGAACTATAACAAAGGTTTAGAGGTGTCCTTCAAGTGATACACCTCGTATAATAACACATTTTTTTTTCTACTATTAAGTTATGATTTTATGATAGTTATAATATAACAAAAATTATTAGTCTTATATTATGAATATATTTAGCCTCTTTATTAAATATGCTAAAAATAATTTAGTATTACTTATTCATTCATAATTAATGATCCCACTTGGTTTATTTTCCTCTTCCTGGTCAAGAATGCTACGAACAAAAACAAAACTAGACTTTAGGTCCTTGTATGAAAAGATATTAAATAGTTTCAATCAGTAGCGGCACGCGTTCAAAATGCTGCAAATATTTGATACAGGCATTTATACAAACGTTATCATTGAACATTAAATAAAGAATAACAACTAGATTTTCAGAGGATATTTATGCTCGAGTGTTGCTTCTTAATTTTTGAGATAGATAATTAAAAACAAATATTTATAATTGGATACGATTGGTTCGGATGGGTAGACTAGAAAATCACGTATTGTTGTTTCTAAAATATATGGGAATTCTATTATTACTGCAATTAGTAAGAAATATTTGTAATGACGTACCAATGTAACGACTTTCTATGCACACTATCTATCAGATTTAGCACAATGTGAGTTCTGTCCATAAAAAGACATTCCGAGAGAAACATTTCAGAAATGCTTTCAGACGTCAACCCAACGGTAATTTGATCATAATAAGTCATCTTGTTATTATCATACAATCAAATTATATGCTGAATCGTATTATAATTGAGAAGTCAGTCTGTGTCTGGTCCAAATTCTTCCCTCACTTTCTATCATAATCGTAATATAAATTTATTATTACTATTATTACAAAAGTTGATACTTAAGTTTTGAGATAGACAAATAAAGACAAAAAATGTTCTCGATTTAGATCAATATACGTTTGCATGCGTTTGAACCAACTGTCGAAGCAATTTTTCTCCATTCCGATTGAGATATTTCTGAAACAGGTGATTTGAACGCATTAACCGCTTCTTCAGGTGTAGAAAAACTGTTTTGACTGTTCAAAAACGTTTTTGTTTTAACTGAGATCTCGCATAATGTATCAGTCAGAATTGTTCTTTCAAGTTGGTCTTATGAAACAGAAGCAACATTATTACGAAAAAAATAGGCGACCATTTGCTTCGAAGTACTTCGAAGCACTTCTTGAAAGACCCCCATTGTTGTTTATTTTCAGGTTCATATGCATAGATCCATGATTCGTCGCCTGCAAGATGAAACTTCTGGAAAACAAATGCTAGTATACTGTATAATTTACAGTTAAATAGTATATAATCAAATCTTACAAAAAGAAATTCAAGGTTTGTTTTTGCTAATATTTTGAATACTTTCATCCTCTTAGAAGCAGTTCCATTAAATGATGGTCATAATACCGCGCCTATACCATAGTCGAAAACAGATAGATATATTTCAATACCTTTTATTTAAAAAAATTAGGTAAAACTCTCCCTAAACTATGAAAGAGAAAATCAGAGAGGCATTCCTATTTATTGACATGAATATGTTGAGAAATGTTATTCAGAAAACAGCATTGCATTGATACTAACAATTTGAACATTTAGTTCAATAGCATGGTAAGGATAATACTATTTTTTGTTAGAAATAAGTCGTTTGTCAAAATGGAAATACCGAGATAATAAATATTAGTAATGGTTTAAAATATATACCATAAAATAACTTTGTTTCAATGAACTTTGAGTATAGGAAATACTAATCAAACTTGAAGTGAGATAACCGAAGAATCTATTTATGCTATAAAAAAAGACTATGAAGGTTTCGGCCTGTATTAAAAAGAGAAAACATTTTTCAGTTTAGATTTTTGAAACCTCCGCCGTTTCACAATACCCAGCTCTAACCAGTCATAAATTCTAGTCTCGGCTCTATTATCTTCTTAAATATGGCTTCTCGCAGAATTTCAGTAGTCTCGCCCTTTTTCAACATTCTGTTGGATTCCAATGAAAACTTTTTTTTTGTTAGTTCACATTATTAGTTCAAAATGTCATTGATCTGACTACTCTTGTGATCATCATCGTGTTCACGACTATTTGTTCAATTTTTAGAATCAAATTTAACGGTTCTTTAGATTTCTTCGCTATTTCATCTAGTCAAGTACTTCAAAAGCTCCCAAATATTATTTATCAATTAATATAATAGATACTGTACTGTAATGCCTTTATCAAATCATTCTTTACACATAAAAACAAGGCAGTTGAACACATTTTATCGTGTTCTTGGATCGTTCATCATTTACGCATTCTACACACATTTTTAGGTTTCTTGAAAAAAGAAGCTTTAATAATTATTCATAATGACATTCATCTAAATTTCAAGGTAATCTATCGACATATTTGAGCTAAAAATGGTTTGAATTGAAAAGATTATATTACTGTCCTTAACATTTACCGATAACATGAAATATAATGAGCAGCTTAATAAATGTACACATTTTTTTCTAGAAAAGTCTCTAGTATTATCAATATTTTTCTATATTGACATCGAAAAATCTATTTATAACTATTAATATCTGACTAGTAGTCACAAAAATTTCTTATCCTTCATAGATTTTAATTCTTTATTATATAAAAAAATGTATTTTATGTGTGTTAAATGACATTATAATATTGTCTAGATGATTCTGAAATATCAGAAATGTTATTTTATATCCCTAAACACAAACAAAGACTATTATTTACAGATTTAAAAAAAATTGCAGCTTTATTTAAACTGAAGAACAGGCCAAAAAAAATTCTTAATTTAAAAATAAGAAAATTAATATCTCCATAAACAAATTGGAAGCCATCGGTCATCAATAAAAGTGCAATTCCAAAATGATCCGACGTTTTGGGAAACTCAAGAAGTGCGTAAAAGAATTCATTTCCATACATACAAGAGCGTGGCTAAATTACGGAACACATTCATTAATTCGCCACTGACTAATGTTTATATAACTATAATAAAAAGTATTTCAATTTATTCATGTAATAATTTTAGAATAAACAAACTGCAATATAAAATTAACTGATACATATTCTTCAACTAAATTAATTATAAAAATTCATTCATAGGTTTCTTCATATTTTTCAGTTATCTGTGGTTCGAATATTCTTATGGAAAATTATTTCATTTAAAAAGACAAGAAAATCCGAAAAATGGAGCATAACATGAACCTATAGTAAACAGACGTCTAAAAGCATGAACGTTTCGAACATATGCTACAAATGCTTGAGGAAGATCTTAATTTGTTCAATTTTATAAAGGTATGAATTATATGTTTAATAATTCGGTAATCAGAATCTTTCTCTATTTGATATTTACAACATTCTTATGGTTGATTTTTTTAATATCAATCTTACACTATTATCACTTTTTTATTGAAGTTTTGTTTTAAGATCCACCAAACAAGCAACTTAAAATGTTCTCCTTTGGTCTTTTATTGCACACAAAGTTTTGAATCGCCCTGGTAAGTGAAAATGTAGTAGATCCAATCGTGATAGCTCTGTAACAACCTCGTATAAACACTAATAACTGTGAAGGTCGGCTCGTCTAAGCACGATTTTGTAAGCCTTACTTCAATCATTCCAACGAAAGTGACTCTCTTGTCTTGTTAATATTCGGTGTTCCAGAGTTTTTAATCGACTTATTTAAGGATTTTCTCCCTGTGTGTATACAAACGAAATTAATAAAAGCGTGTTTAAAATCTATTGCATCTCTCACAAGTTTTTTGCAAGAAATCAATATTTAAAAAGTTATCGTCAATATAATGTAAAATTATTGCAAAATTGACGATTTTTCTCACTTTACCAGTCACTACTTGACGTAGAAAGATTTAAAGCAGCTCATTTTAAAGCTTAAGCTTCAAAGTGAGGTGTGGTGGACCTTTTAAATATAACAAGTATGTCAAAAAAGTAATAGATTTTGAAAAAACAAAATGCACCTTATAGTAGCTTAAAGTACTGATCAATATGAACATTTTGATCACTTCCAATTATGTGTTGAACCCTTATTTATCAAATTATGCAGTTTTAAACTGGGCGATCAGAGGCTAAAGTGTGCGCCCGCGATTACTATAATATCTAAAAGGTCTACCTAAAGGTCTTTAACGTTTGGAATGAGCTATGTCATGTAGGAACTATATAATGACCGATAAAGTGAGAAAAAATGTCAGTTTGGCAATAATTTTTCATTAAATTAACGATAACTTTTTACGGTGTTGCTATTGGCACCCTTCACGGAACTTTGGCTCTTAGAGACACGGAAATTTTTATAGGAATCGCTACCCTCCATGGAAAAACTCGTGGCCATAATTTTAACCTCATAGAAATGTTTATAGAAACGGATCAGGATGAAGCATTTTCCGTGTCTCTAAATCTTACCATGTGATCCAAAATCCCCACTCTCCCCAGACCAAAAACCGTGGTCTAATTTTAATATTAGAAACATGCAAATCTTAAAACTAAACTAACCTAATAAAAAAAATATTATGGGATTAGAAATGGCATATATGTCAGATTTTATCTATAGGTGATATTTATCCGTGAATGGTATTTATCCGTGAGTTAAAGGTTATTATTGTTTAATTCACGGCTGAAATCAGAGACACGGATAAAGCTTCATTCGGCTCATTTCTTTAAAAATGTCCGTGTCTCTATGATTGAAATTAAAGTCACGGGTTTTTCCATGGAGGCTGCCAATAAACACTTCTAACTTTTTAAATATTGATTTTTTGCAAAAAAATTTTTCATAGATATTCATAAAATAAATATTTTTATTTGAAATTTTTTCATATCTCTTTTTGTTATAGCTTTATAAGCAATTAAATTGTTTACAACAAATTACTTGATCAGATGTGGACTCGGTGCCCTCGAAAAATAGATTCTACACAAAAAAAATCATGGAAAACGCTCTAAAACTGATGGGGGTATGAACGGCTACTGACCTCCCTCCGTAGCTGCTGTACTATTCCGTTCCTTTCAAACTTTCATAATAATGATCGATTATTTTTGAACTACCGCAAATAAACAAAACGATTATCGTTATTATGATCTAATTTGGTAAATATGCAGTAATTATTTATTTAATTCACCTATACTATATTAAAGAATCGTAGTTTATGTATTATCAATGCATATGAATGAATTGTAATATCAGAATGATTTATTTATTCTTTCTAGATGAAAGTTGGTCAAGATCTACGCATAATTTAAAATTGAAATGATGATTTAAATGCATAAATAGAAACTAGTTTATTAATTGATTCAAAATCAGTTTTAAATATAAAAAGTTATACTAAAATCTAGTAATGATTATTATATATAATGAATCATATTTAAAACAAGGTCCCCAGGTATATAAAATTTGGAAAGGTACCAAAAACTGCAGCCAAAGGAGCATATAACCTTGCTCTAGGGTCCAACAATTAATACTATTAGTTCCGTGATATTGACAATTTAACTATTAATTTTTCAATTTCAACGAGAATCATTATTACTAAATTTTTTATTTTGATATCAAGTTAAAATCTTTTTGAAATTAAAACTAAACATACAGAGTTATAATAAAGTAAAGCACGAAATACATTAGAAATCCAAAGTTCACCTTTGAAAATAATGCGAAAAAACTGAGAGAACTGATTTAGGGATTTACGAAAACAACTACACTATCAAAAAAATCTAAAGTTACCTAATAAAAATATCTATTTATGTAATAATTTTTGAAGAAAGAAAAACTGAACCCATATAAGTTCAACGATCAAGAATTCGCGAAAATTGATCTAGAAAAATGTTTGTAATTTTGTGAAATCCTCATGGGGTATTGTGATAAAAATCCAAATTTTATTAATAGTATTGTCAGACAAGGCAACGTTTTGTTTTAGTGGTACAGTAAATCAACACAATTATTGCTAGTGGGTAGTGATGAGCGAGACTTGGTTTTGCATTTTTTGTAAGACCAAGACCAGCTAAATTCATTCCTATAAAATGTGTATTTTAACCTCAAAGTATCATGAAAGCAATTTGAATTTTGAATAAGTATAGCTAATTTGAATAAAAACATGTTAATTGAACAAATTATTCCACCAGAATATTACCTGAGATCTCACAAACTAATAAAATAAGGGAATGTGCTAAAGCGAGGATCTTGTTGTGAACTTATTCAAAATGAAGGATTGTCGGTTCATTTATTGAGGGTAGTTAAGAGATAATTTCATTATTTGTTCACCATATATCTAGGCATCAGAAATGAAAAAAATATGTGTACGTATATCTTTTTATTTTTCATATTTCTATTTTTCAAGTTTATGTATTACATTACGATATGGTTTTGACTTAATAAAAAAATGTTATAATTATTGCGTTGCGTTTTTTTTAGAAATAATATATCTTAATTAATACATTCAAAATATCACAATCCTACACTTCCCATTTACAAAATTGGTGGTTTCACTTATGATCCGAACGAGATTAAAGGTGAGATCGCTTTCTCACTTCGAAGAATGATTTGACGTGTTATTTCTATTCAAAGGGATCTAGAATATCGTTATTTTACAAATAGGAAGAAGATATTAAGTAACAATAATATAATTAGTCGTTGGATAATAAAAATGCAGATTTTGCTTCGGACAACGGGATATTCATCCGATTAATATCTAAAATTATTCAATTAAATGTTCAATTATCAAATGATTTAATTCCATTCTTCCCTATTATATGCCTGTACACAATTTAACTGATTAAGTGCTTTAAATTCTTCGAAATCATTCATTAACTATTCAATTGAATAAGTGAATTTAGTATATTTATTAGTAAATATAGAAAAATGTTTGTATTTCTATGAGGATTCATCCTTACTCCTCACGATAATAATAATTGGTTGCTAATTACCAAAATCTCTCTATTGATATGTCTCAAAAACAAACTATAATAAGGATCCATCTCCTAAAATACGAAGGATATCCACTAAGTATGTTTTGTTTGGTTACATAACAAAAATGTACACAGATACAATGAATATTTATTGTACAAAAATCTAGAAATATTGAACTACTTTTCATAGCCTGGCACAAGTTTTTGTATGCTTTCTTCATAGGTTTCCGCCTGTGGTAACATGTTCTTTCCGCTCGTTGAAGTATTGGTTAGCGAAGATGTTAGGTGTAATAAGATATGAGAGTCGCTAGGAGCGAAGTCTGGGCTATACGGAGGATGATCAAACACGTTCGAGCCAAATTTCCGTAGGAGTTTTTTCCATAACATTCGCAGTGTGAGGTCGGGTATTACGATGAAAACCACAACACATTTTGACAGTAGCTTTTGGCGTAAGACATCAATCAGCATAATGCGTTTCCTATTCTCAAAATCCCACATGAGTTTTCGAGGTGTCAATATTTGCTTAGACATAACTTTTTTAGGGATATCGTGATATAGCCAATTATCATCCCTTGTAACTATCTGAGAAAGAGAATCATCACCGTTTTAATTTTATCGTCACAAAAACTATGTGTTTTCGATATTTCAGCTTTTCAGTAACAATTCTATAGGAAAAGCACTGACTGTAAGCTTACGGTTCTGCTTAAACTTCTCTTCAATTGCGTGAACCAGTTCACCATTAACCAAAGACTGGACGTTGTCTTTCTTCTAATCATTGAATTCCTCATAGCATTTTTGTCGATATTTGCAGTTAGAAAACGAAATACTGATTTAAACTCACAAGCGGCGACATTTTAAATTAAGTGAAATCACAAAGAAGCACTACAAAGAACACATAGGCAGCAGTGATCTGAAAATAGCGTATATTTCTTCTGTTAGAGTCAAAGAAACTGCCGCGCAATTAAACTATTTATAAATTGTAAGCGAGTAAACAAACCTTCTGTAAATCAGAATCCAATCTAGATAAGGAAAAAACTTTATTAAATGTCCAGAAAAAGTAAATTTCAATTACGATATTTGGAGCTCTTGTTCCGTAGCCTTGCACCAGCAAGACATTTACTTTTCAAATAAGATTATGTGCCTCTTCATTTTACTGGACATGTTCGTGAGTATATTTTTTCATGGGAACTGTTTTGAGACCAAACTTGCAGTATTATGAGATGGCATTGATAATGAGTGCGATCATCTGAAGATAGAAAATAAAGTTACTGCCTTCTATAGGACGGAATACATGACTTATAATGCAGAAATATATTTTTATATTAAACATTCAAATACAATCCGCTTTTGGTTTCCCAATGATAATCAAGAAGCTGCTATGAATAATAATAAAAAGTTGAATTTTTTCTTAATTTCTGACAGCTTTTCTCAAGCTTCATAAATTCCAACTGTTGCAAAATATAAACTTCAGTTACTAAATTTCAATGAAGAAATTGTCAAAAAACTCAAGTTAGAAAGTCATAGATTGATTTCTTTACGGATATAATACAAAATATATAGACAAAATCATGTTCTCATAGCAATTCTTTAATGTGTATGCCATAAAAAAAGTTTCTAGAAAACGAAATCGAAATCTCTTCTCGGTGGTCTCATTAATTTAGGCCTAAACTATTATTCTAAAAGATTCTTCTCGAGTTGATGCAGATCTCCAACAAAACCTTCACAATTTATAATTAGAATATATTATGCTCTGATGGATTTCATTCATTATTAAACGAATAAAATCTTCATTACTTTTGTCACGCTTCGGTGATAGCCCTGTCTCCGCACTATAGGGCAGCAATAATAATAAGTATTTGAAAATTAATTTTATTCTTATTAACAAATTAATTTATTCTAAACAGATTTCTTCGCGTATCATATATTGTTATATATTATCTGTTAAGGTTAAAATATTAACAATTAAACATTTATTTGTATGAGAAAATCAACTACTAGGTATTTATGATACGAGGGTTGCTACTTAAGTTTTGAGATATGGCAATACTAATGAATCATAAAGTTTGACATTTTTAGTAGTGAATTTGTTATCATGCGAGTCTATTTGAGTTGATACTTGAAACAATCATCTCGGTTAAAAAATGGAATTGAATCGCATGCGAAGATTTTCTATGACATTCGACGTGGATTAAACCGACAGCAGTCTGCCGATTCTCGAATTTTGGTGATGAAGTACCATTCTTGAGCGATCGTGTGTCGCTGATTTTCCAAATTCAATCGTGATCGCACTTCGTTACAGAATGAATTTCGTGAAATTGTGCAAAATCGGCTATTGCGCCAGAAAACATCGATGCTGTGCGTAAACTGATATTGCAAGATCGTTATGTGACATACCGTGAGATTAAGGCTTATTGGGTATTAGATCCACTTGCGTAAATTCAATATTGCATGAAAATAAGACTCTCAAAATGTTTTATTTCTTGAGCGTTTATTCAACCAAAGGTTAAAAAATAAAACCTATACAATTTTAATTATCCTTTATTAAAAACAAACGTAAAAGTCTATCTTTACTAACTAATAATAAGGATTTTAAAAGTCTTCAAAAGAATCAGACTTTTGTAATAATTAACTGCACAATTAATACTTTCTTAGCTTTGGCTGGACATCCTCTTTTGCGTTTCATTCCAATTGGAATTGCTCTTGCCTCTGAAGGTGGTTGGACATGCTTAAACCGAGATGCTTGCAGATATAATCTTTGAGAAACTTTGGGCAATTTCATGCGCCGTGTAATCAATTTGCTTTTTCTCGGGGCATTATTACTTTCCACTTGCTAAAATGTTGCTCTTTGTATTCATCAAAGTTCTCCCACGGCATTTCCTGATGTTTACAATCCAAATCCGACCTAACTGGTTAATCTTCAATGGCATCTGCTTCGACAATTTTGCCCATTGTTCATGTCTCTATAGACACTGTCGGCAGTTGAGCAAATCGTCTTTCATTATTAATTATGTCTTCATTAGACAAGTCTTTGACTATTTCAGAAGTACTAAGAATCGCGCCAGAGGATGACGCTCACGAATTATGCCGCCATCTTTTATTGTTTTATTGAAAGCTTCTAGAGCATTGTTTGTAGCATGAGGACTTTTTCTGACGTATGATTTATATGTATGATAATTATTTAACTGTAACTTAATCAGCTGAACTTAACCTTACCAGTGACATAACTCTTAACAAATACATAAATTAGTATATGGGCATTTGAAAACAAAATTCGAATTTCCGAAATAATCATTCTATTCAAGTCTGTCACTATATTATAATTTTTGTATAAATCTTAACACGTAAGCGAGAGATAGAAATCGTAGCAATTAGGTATTAACAGTACGGACAAAACGTATTTACATTGAATAATCGTATACACATTTTTCGGACACAGCAAGTTAACAAATATGTCAAGATCATAATTATTAACACTTTCTCAATACAAATACTGAATGTGACTCGTTTGCAACGATTATGATTTCGTACGTATTAACAACATTTCTTTGTTCAACGTATCAATGTAGCGAATTTGAAATTTATAGACTAATGAACGGTATGTGAAATATAGCAAGGAGAGAAAAGAACGAAAAGATAAAGTAAAAATTGGAAAGTGTGAGTTTGAAGTGGTGACGAAATTGAAGTACCTAGATCTGATAACAAACGATGCAAATAGAACAGATGAAGTAAAAGAGAAGATACAAAGCAACGAACAGATCAATTCAAATCGAAAAAATGCTGTTAATCTGAGAAATATCAATGAGAAACTTGTGAAATATAAAAATAATGCTAATAATAACTTGCTACAGAGACAATAAGTATAAGGACTGGAAAACTAAAATGCCATATACAAAAATAAACTACTAAAGAAATAAATGAAGTGCTAGATTGAAAAAATATTATATAGATAATGAAAGAAATAATAATAATATGGTTGGAAAATATATCATGAACTGGACCGGTAACAAGAATAAGAATTATGGTAGAATGGAACTCAGGTGGGAAAGGAAGAGGTAGACCGAGAAGGATTTGGAATGGATAGGAGTATGAAACTTGAAATAAGAAGACAACGATTGAGCCTCTACTGAAAAGATTTCTTTCAGTTTTTGTTCACTTTTTTCACGTTTCACTATTGCTACTGCTACCTTACAAATTGAATACGCTTCATTCACTCCACACACTTCAACGACAGCTGCTCACTGGTTCCGTCCACTGAATGCGACTGTTCTCTTAGCCTGTACAAAATAAAATAAACGAGGTGTCTCAAAAAAGCGTCATTACATCCTTACTGTATACCATAACCTGGACTTGTAACAGGGATAAGAATTATGCTGGGATGGAAATGATATGGGAAAGGAAGAGATAGATCGAGAAGGAGAAGAAGTTGGAATAAATAGTAGTACGAAACCGGATACAATAAGACAGCGATTGAGCCTCTACTGAAAAAAGCAACAAAAAGCTTGAAATCGCATCCAAGTAACTGATTTGACTCTAGGAAACCTTCTTGATTCAGTTAACATCCTTTAAAGGATCTACAAAATTGTTTTACAACCAATTGATTCGAAATCGTTCATTATTGTAGTTTATTTGGTATACCTTGTAACCTAGTTCAAAAATGTGATACTAAGGCATTATCCTATCGAACTTTCACGAGAAAGTTTAAAGGTATGGTCCATTTTAAATTGTTTGGCATTATCTTTCTAAATCATTTTTTTCCTTCTCTCTCTCTCTTTATTAGGTGTTCATGAATTATTTATTATTTTGTATCTTCAATTATTCATATTATTTAATTATATAATATTTTGTATATAATTATGACGGAAGGCCTCTTCTATATTCTTTCCAATTATCAAACTTTACTGACTTTAAGTGGTATCCCTTCCAATTCCGACGTAGATGAGATATAAATGAATTTTTGTGCTCCATTCAATCAAAAAAAAAAAGCTTTTATTAAAATAATTTAATATTTAGATACGGTACAAAACAAAGCATAAGTCGAAATGTGAAAGAAGTGATGAGAAACCTCGTGATTATCTGTTGTAATAGAAAATAAATTTGAGAACGAGACCATCGCTGTCGGTATGTTTTGAAGTAAAAAAGAAAGGACGACGTCGTCATATATCATATTATAAGTTTGTTCATCGTATTTTTAAAGATCAACAAGTTTTCAGCAGTAACGAGATTATTTAAAAGTGCAGTAAAGAGAGTTATTTGTTTTCTTCCTGGCTTTAGGCAAAAGTAATAATTTTTGTAGAACATGAAAGACCGCATATTGTTACCTTTTGACAAAGTTTTGCAGTACATAAGAAAGTCAAATTCAAATTAAGAGAGACCTTGTTTAATAATATATGGTTCAAAAAATGGATTTGACATTGAATGGAAACCTAAAATTTTAAAGAGCCATTGCCTTCTCATTTCATCCACCGCCAATAGAATCTTTTGTATTTTTTCTAGTTTCACAAATGAATTTTCATAATTGGAGGTGGTACACAATACCAAATATTCTAGTTAGATTTGTGGTACGATAAGTAGCCATTACTGAAATAACTCAAACACGTTTATGCTGACCTGGCGCCATTCTATTACTTTAAAATAGCCACTCATATCAACTTTGCATTAGGTGTAGATACTTTCAAACATTAGTGGCTGTTAAGAAGTAACTACCATAGAGCCACATCTTCAATGTAAGTGCAAGTAAAATTAAGTAGAAAATTGAAGACATTATGGAAACAGTTGATAATCTAATTTAGTATAATCTACAGAAATATCACGTTCAAACAAATAGAAGCTCTCAACAATATTTGTTATATCTAGTAAATCGTGAGAGGAAGGGCCAATATATATAAAGGAATAGTAGGCCATTTTCATTAATAACCAAGAAAGCTCGAATTAATAAATCAAACTGAAAACGATGATGATCTTTGTGAAAAACCGGGTTCCTGAAGGTTATAATATTGATCAACATACCACATGCTGTGATACAATTATAATTGGTTTATTTTCAAATGATTTTAGATTACCATGTTATAAATAAACTACTAGTACACAATTTCATATAATTTCTTTTTCGCGGTTGTGACCTCTTCTATCTGCGATGGGTTTTGCTGTTTCTACAGAAAGAGGCTTTTTTAAGCACTACTGTTGCTTAGCTAGTAGCTTCCAGAAGGTGACAGGCTGAATTTTTGACGATGTTACAGACTTGATATTGAAACTGGTTTAGAGGATAAATCACTATACCACAGAAACTACTTCCTAGTACTTCATATAAGCTCCAGTTTTAGTTCTTGCTTATGTTGAAATAATATTTTTCATCAATGGTTACCAGAACATCTTCTAATAAGATGAGAGAAGAAGATTCCTTTCCAAACAAGATCCAAGCTAAAGCGAGATCATATATTTTTATTGATTGATACCGTAGAACGATAATAATTTTGGATAATATCGGCCTATTTTGGCCGTATGAAGCCCCGTCAACAACACTGTATACCAATTAAACATTTTTTCAGTTTTCATCGTAAATTTTTGAACGAAATTTACGCTGTTTAAATGATTTTTACTATAAAAATATTTATTTAAACATATATACTATATTTTTTAACATTCATGAAGAAAATTGTTTTATTTAGGTACAGAAAAATAAAACAATTTTGAGCAAAATATTCAATAATTAATTCAGTTAACATTAAAAATGTAGTATTTTTGCAATTTTCAATATTAATATTTCTTAGTGAATTATTTTTTTCTCTATTCTATTTTATTTCTCCTTCTTCTCTAAATGTACTAGTACTCGTACTTGGTATCTATACATTGTTATTTTCTTCACCTTGAAATATTTATTTTGTATCATTGAGTTTGTTTGCAAGTGATTGCTTTACGTATCCTTCGCTATTGTCGATGATTTATGTGTAGTTTAAGCTCTATATCTGCTCCAGTTTCTGTGTATAACTTGCTTGCTTGGATAATACCCTTCGGTAATTGATAAAAAACGTTTTTAGACGACGCCATCTGAAAGTTGTTCGTTCTGTATTCATTTACATTCAGAAAATTGCGTTTCGAGCGTTCCAAGGAGTGAAAGTGACAGTTCCGTACTGCAAAATACTTTCAGGACGCTCTAGAGTAGTCACATTTAACTTCTTTAACTGTGACTGTAGCCACTTCAATGTTGACAGTTAACAGTTTCACTTCGATGATTTTTTTATAATTCTCTATTATTTATTGTCTTTTCTCCGTTTAATTGAAAAAGTTTTGGATCTTATGCGTCCTCGAAAAAATGTGTAAACCGCGGCTGAAATACTACATTGCTGGACTCGTCTGTTGCTCGCCTCGCTTCGCTCGTCTCGTAATTTTTAGACTCGTCCAACAAAGTAGCACTTTCAGTCCTTGACATACAAATAACTATTTTATGGAATATGACAGGGACGAAAATCAATCAAATTTCATCTTTCTCCAACCTCACCTCTGAAGACAAAACTTCGTTGCTTGTCAGTTTTTGAGCGTGGCACTTTTACAATTAATACTGAACCTCATTTTTGGAGCTCATCTCTACGAAATGCCCTTGCTCTGACTCACTATTTTCATCAAATACTGGAAATTCGGAGCTTGTTCTAGAAATTGATGGATGTGTCCCCTATTAAATACTTTTGACTTTTCTGATAGAAATCCTGCAGAGTTTTGCTTTATGAATGACATTAGTTCAATATCTTCTTTTGTAGAAAGGCAAATTTTAACCATTGAATACTCAGACCAAAGTGATGAGGGTTTAATATTTTTCGATCTTTTACTACCTAATAAGTTTAATGACACTGTATTTGCTAACTTCACCAACAATATTCTTCTTCATCACTGACTCTTCTAGAACTGCGGAGTTGCATTATCCAAATCATAATAGTCGTGATCGCATATGTTTGACGTATTTACTTTTGTGATTATAAATTGTACTATTATGGCATTTTAGAGAAAAATACATTTTCTAGTAACTTCGTAATCCAATATATAACAAATATCATTGATAATAAAATAAAATCCGCAATTCTTTGAAACGTATTTCAATCTCACAGAAAAAGGACTAATTATTTCGCTCCTTTGAATGTTTATGTTTGTCTTGATCACAAACCTCTGTACTATAATGACAGATGAGTGCAACAAATATTTATTACACTAGTGCAATAAATATATCCACTTGTTCGGTAAATACAGTTCAATAAAGTTTTGTTCATTGCATGAACGTAGAAAAATATAATTGACAATTTCGAACGCAATCAACAGAACGTTAGTAACCTTAAACTCTTTTCCCATTCCATTAGAAGAGTACAAGAGAGGGGCGAATATAGGGGAGATTCTGAGGACATAAATGATAATTACCTAACCCCTACTTACATACAAAATGCATCCTCCTATCTCTTTTTCTTATATAATTTTCTATCCTTGTTGCATTGTTTAATCCTTTTAAATTTGATTATATATTTTGCTACCAAACAATTTTGTTCTTAATGACAGCAGGAGTGCTTGGTGTTTTGGTGAGATAAAAAATTTGGACACCGTTGGGAGTTTTTTTCAATCAAAAGACTCAGTAAGTGATTTTTTTCTCATCATCTTTTTTATTGATAAAATGAAATCATTATTTTTTCTATTGATACTTTTTCACGCATTTTGATCTATGTTTGAGTAATAATTTACTATTTATGTTGGATTTTCTTCTAAATAGCTCCCTTCGATTTCAATACTCAATAACGTGAAGTAGAATGTACTACAACTACGTATAATTAGAAAAAAATACGATATAATCTGAAATCGTATAATCTATAATAAAAAATTTATTCTAATACTTCTAATGTGTACTCATTTCTATAATTGATTCGAATTGAATCAACATCTTCACCTGGTTCAGCAGTTATTAGGATATTCGTTGGAATAAAAAATCAATGGATATTATCGTGAATGGTATTTTTAATATCTATGCATCTACACTGGAATTAAAAGTAATTTCTCTCATTGACATTATAGATTCAATATGCTTTATGAAAGTAATTCATTATGTGTGATTCTATATTGTAATTTTCCTGGGAAAATATCTCTAGCTGTAATTCTTACCAGTCTGCAACGACTACCCATCTTGGTATGATTATAAATATATAATAAAAATTTCTTTTATTATGTTTATTTTAAAGTAAATATTTGACAAAACAATAAATTTGCGCATTATTCCTTGAAATATTAGTCAAATTACTTATTGTGGGGTAGAACAGAAATAGCTTAATCAATATTTAATAAAAAAAATTTAATTTAATTTGAAATAACGGATCTCCTCGTTTCTTTCTACCTGTTTGGGTGTCGTATAAAGGTGTCTACACCTCTTTTACCCACCCTCCACCACAATTTGACCTGTTTTTCCAGTTTCTTTATTTCTTCCTCTTTTTATTATTCTCCATATTTGTTTTTAATGATATTTCCTGTATCCAATATTTTTCTCCTCAACAACAATTATCTTTTAGAATATATGCATCGAGGTAGTAAATTATTTTTTTTTTCTAATTCTACATCCCCTCAAATATTTTCAATCGATGTAAAAAAATCCTCTCAAAACATGAGCTCTATTTTAGTTTCCAGCTTAATTAACATTTATTGAATTTGAATTTACACATAATTTATGCAACTTTTACGAAAAATATAGCAGTCAAATAAAAAAACTTATATATCGTATATTATTAAACTTTTGTCTTATTTTTTTCATTTCTGAGTATAGAACGTTCATCGATTTGAATTTACTTTTAGAAATTTTTATTAAAGCTTCATCGTCATAATCTAAATCATTTTCACAGATTATTTTATGAATCAAACATTCTTTTCAACGTTCGTACTAATTTGTGGTTATCTAATTTGTGGTTATTTATAGCTACTTCAATTGGATATTAGATTAAATTGGATTAAATAGTTGTTTGATTTTAAAGAATATATTCTACATTCAACTATTAATCACTATTCATGAGCAAATTATGAAAATGTAGGCAATAAAAACTTATTCCAATTAATATAAAACATTAGAAAAAACTATGTAGACGGAAACAGAAATACGAATTAATTTGAAATTTTAATAAACTAACTAATGTACATCTTTGATTCATGTCAACATTTTATAAATAATAGAATGACATATTCAAAAAATAAATTATTTAATTTACATAATATTCAACTAAATGTCAGATTTTGTCAGCTGAACTTCATTTATTTAAAAAAAAAATGTTCATTGGAATAAAAATATTGATAAAAAATCGGGCAAATAAAATTTTTCCCATTTTTTTTCAAAACAATTTTACATGTGTTCTAAAATAAGTTTTTAAAATAATAGCCAATTCCTATTTGTTAATATGTATTCCTACAGATTTTAATTTAAATATTTTAAAATTTTAATCAAATTTTCTGCTCGCTATCTATTAAGAGAAGCAGCTAATAATTTTTGGTATTTATTTAAAGCAATAACTAAATGCGTGTAACTATACAATATCATATCAGATCTACATCGAAAAAAACCTATTAAAAAATTAATGAGAACTCTGAGCTCGTTTTGGAATTCTTGGACAAGCTAAATGAGCAAGGTATGAAGAATTAAATTACTCTTCAATAGGTTTCAGGACACACTGGAACAGGGGAAATGCAATAGCAGATTTCCTATGTAAAGATTAAGAAAACCTTAATAATACCTTAACCGTTTTCGCGGAATCCGCTACAGGACAATATAAAAAACACTAGAAAAGAAAGTAGATATTGAAAAAACCAGTTATTGAAACAATCTACATGGGTTGAAACAGACAAAGATATTCCTTGAAACTACAGCCAGTGAGGATAATTTAAATGTATTGTCCTAAGCAATAACAATCTGCTAATACAGGAATCTTGCCTCAATGGACACCTGAACATGACTGGTTTAGCAGAAAATGCAAAGTGCAGATCCTGCTACGTGGAGAGACTACTGAACTTCAACGCATTAGATCTGGGAGCGTATGAAATAGAAGATGCACATCTTCAGCAAGTAGAGCTATATCCTAAACATTCTGGAAAACATAAGATTAATACATACATGAGTCCTTCGTTATATTTTGTGAGGTGAACATACGAAAAAATCTTTTCTTCAACTGTCAGAGAATAACTTTGTATAAAAGTTAAAATTCATCGAAATTACTTAATAAAATAAGTCATGTGACTAGCTAAGAAAAACATATTTTTTGCCAAAAATCGATTTTATTTATCTATGTGATCTCCTTCAAGAACAATACAATCATTCTACGCTTCTCTATCTTCTCGATGCTGTAGAATTTGTCTCAAAATGGCTTCAGTTTTAGCAAATGCTCCTTCATTTGAGCTGAATTTCTTACAGTAGTCACTGGGGGCCAGATCTGGACTATACGGTAGATGAGAAAGCAATTGTAAGTGTAATTCGTTCAATTTAACTATCGTTGCCTTCGACTTGTGAATCGGTGAATTATCTTGGTGAAATAGTGGTTTTACCTACGATATATGAGGCCGATTTCTTTCCCTTTTGGGTATAGTCGTTGAACAATATTCTAAGCGCATCCCCAAATTACTGAAGCCATAACATTCCCAACCAAATGTTTTGCCTTTGAGATGTGGTTCACCGGTTGCATTCAACTCAGATGATAATCGTTTTGATTTTGATTTTGATAACCACTTCAATTGGACGACCAGAACGTTCACCTTCATCATCAACAAATGGTTCTTTCCGATCGAGCCATTGCTGAGCTTGTACAGTATTTTTTTTATCAAGAAGCAATGATAAATCAACGCACGAAGTGTTTTTGAATCCAATGTTTTGAAAATAACAAAAGTAGCTTCACTTAAGTAGCTGTCACTTTTTTTGACTAATCGAAATGTCATGAAATTTTACACATAGTCTGTTGAAAGTTGGTACTTCATGAACGTCATATGGATTTGACAATGGTAGCGATATCTGTGTGTCAGTCACGCGACTTATTGAGTGACGTAATATTTTTCCAACGTGAAATCGTTTGAAAATAAATTCATATTTATCAGCGTATTCGTTTTAAATGAAATATTGGAAATTTTTTAGAATATTAATGAAATAAAATTTAATCGAATGTCCCATATACGCAACTATTACATTAGATGGTAAAATAATGTGATTAAATTCATAATTTGCTAATTAGTAGCTATTCCTAATTTATATGTCAGACCGTAAAATGCAGCTTACCACTATTTGAAGGTCACTATCATCAATCAAATAATAATTATTTAAACATATAGTGAAACTTAATTAGCTATATTATTTATGTGTAATGAGATATATCAATAAACAATATCTTGAGTGACATTTAAATTGCAATTTTATGATCTTAGAATACCTCCTACGAGAGACTGGTAAAAAATAATTTTATTGCCCTTGGTATAAATTTGATTTTGGATATATTAATGATAATATATGAAATTATCTATGATTTTCTAAGTTTTTCATCTAATCTTTAATTTCAGAAATCGAAAAACATGAAATAAAATAATAGATATATTTATAAATATTAGTTCTGTTTAAAAAAAAATCGGATGCATCGAAGTAAATAGAGAGGAAAATATTGAAAACATATGTTATAGTTCACTAAAACCTTTTATTAGCTTTTCTTTCAAAATTTAAAGAGCAATCTATAAATCCTGGTGAAGCGCTCTCCTTGTTTCGAACACAAAGCTGTTTCAAATTTCTATTTCCGAAACAGAATCAACTTTGATGAAATCTGTATCTTTCATCAAATGCTGGACAATCAAATATTCCACGTTACAACTTTTCAAGCTGAATTTCGATAATTTGCTTCAAATGTATTTCAAACAAAATCGTTCTTTCTCTAACGACAAATTACAACATTCCTATCTTGATATGTAGTGGTGGAAGTTGGATTTTGCTCATCAGTCACTCCTTCTTAACATTGGTTTTGCTGACTGGTATAGAAATTCTTACATACAATACATACTAAACATCTAGCTTCAAATGAAGATTCTTTGCTTCACTGTCCCCTATTCAAAAGTATTTCGTTTATCCACTTTGTTGATCAACTAATTAACCATTTCAAAATTCACACAGATCAGAGATTGATATTTCACGTAATTTTTCTGAAACGTATTCAACATTTTCTTATTCGGCTCATAGTTTGATTGAATGGAAAATGGGAATTAATGCTACTAAAAAGTTTTTAAACCCGATTTTATTAGCATCACCTATATGTGGGACTTTGTTTGTAATTCTCCTTTGTGGTTTATTACTGTTTTTCGATAAATTTTTGTTGGAAAGTATCACTGCAAATTTTCTCTATACATCAAAACAAATTTCACAACTGTTTGCCCTCTGTTGGAGATTGTAAATGTCTAGAACTTGGGGAAAAATCTTAGTTTTGACAATAAATCGAACTAAAAAGTGGAAAATAAATATAGTTGGAGCGTTTTGTACCATATTTCTCGTAGATCGAGCACCCGATGCTTTCTACACAATTTTCATTTTGAGCTTATTCTAAAAACTATTTTCAACTTTTCAATTTTTTCTCAAACTATATTTATTTTTCAAATCGTAAGACTAACAGTTCTAATTCTCAGATCGCGAATCAAATTACTAAGTACCTTTATCTCCCCTTTCATTGACAGACTTTACCGATTTCTGTGAATTTGGCAACATAACTTTTTCTGATGGCGGGAAATTTTCATTGTGTGAATCAGGACATTCCGTATAAGTTTAAATATCTTCTACCTACCTACCTACCTACCTTCTTCTATGCAAAAGTAAAAATCATAAAAACGATTATTTGCTTCATCCAGATAATATGATTACGAATGTCTGAATCCTAATGTTTACCTAGTTTGTAGCACAAGTCTACTTTACATAGTCATATTTCTTATTTTTGTTTGGTATATAAATTCCACAAATATAACAAAATAAATTATTACTATTTTACACTTACATTTGGTTAATACTATTCAAAATATAAGATATGCAAATATTATAAAAATAAGAACACATTATTTACAATGGTGTTATGGGTTGAGGGCTCAAAATAAAAATGTCCTAGAGTTTTTCAAAATGCCTCAGTTTCGATCTTTTATTTGATCTTACTCATAACTCAAACGTTGATGAAAATAAAAAAGTAAGGTTGTTTACTTATTTATCTTTATCCACTTTGGAAAAAGCTTTGTCATGGTTGAATGTTCATGCATAGTTGTGAACACACTGCCTCTTGATATCTCTAGAGCCTCAGCTATCTCACGCAATTCCAGTTTACGATTAGATATAATCAATTTATGGACATTTTTTTTTTTGAAGTATAAACCACAATTGAATGTCCCGAACGTTCACCATCATGGGTGTGTGTACGACCACGTTTAAATTCAGCAAACCAATGTCGAAATCGAAATGTCATAAAATTTTACACGTAATCTTTTGGAAGTTGGTACTTCATAAATGTCATATGAATTTGGCAATGGCAGCGCCAACTGTGTGTCACACGACTCATTAAATGATGTAATATGTTTCGAAGCCTAAATGTGAAGTAAAGTTTCACTAACAGACAGACTAGGAAATATTAACAAGGTTAAAGCATCGCTGGAAAAAATCTATAAGGAAACTATGTTGAAAAATTGTTATATCGGAAACTTTCATACAACCATGGTATATTCTTAAATGGGTTATATTTATTATTTTGTATAAATTTCTAAATTCAAACTTTCATACATATATAAATATTCATGTTTTCCAAAATATATTTTGAAATATTTAGAAACTATATAGTTTTTTTTACTAAATCTTTTTTCGTTATGTTTAAAACATATATTTGATTTTCGAACGAAAAAATTGGAAAGAATAATAATTAGAGATTATGATTTCAGTTGTAATGCATTTTTTTTTTCATTCTTTATAAGTACAATTATTGTTTGTGGTTGTCCGCCTCGTATGCTTCTAACAACGACAACCTTGGTTTTACTTTCATCATAATGCATCTGTTACGTGTAATCAATGACCGACCGGCTTAATGTTAATGATGTTCTCTGTTTGCTAATCTATTGAACAATCAAAAATTCTTTAGATATTCCAATTTGACGTGATATCTATAAAGGGGTATTATTTTTCTATCTGTTGATAAAGCTTGTTTCCTGCATTGTTAAAAAATTAATTAAGTAGGGAGCGCACATCAAAATAACAATAAAATAGAGAAAAATCGAATTAAATTTATTTTAGCAATAAAAGTCTATCAATCCAAAAATATTTATAGCAGGAATTGTTAAAACTGTTCACTATTTGACATATTATGTGAAAACGGTGGTAAACCTGATTTACGAGACCTGATTACTTAAAGATACCGACAGGAATAAATTGAGGGGGTTAATATCAGGTGACCTAGCTAGCCACTCCATTGATCCACGTTTTTCAATCCACCTTCCTTCAAACTGGTTATCTAGAACATCTCTAACATCAAGGTACACCATATTGTTGGAATCCAGCTTTTCACTATTATTTAATTCCGGAAATGATGCAATTAGATGTCGCAATCAAATACGCAGATTGTTCATTGCTTAAGTCTTCGATATTTCCAACTACTATTTTGATCAAAATATAAAAATCGATGTATGGTAAATTGAAAAATACTTCAATACATCAATTGATGTACAAAAAAGATCAAGACAACAAGCAGTTAACTTTTTGATAATTTAACGCTGTGACCAGTAATACACATGATTCTTATAAATGTTATAGCAGTTTCTAGCGGTATTCAATATGTTTCTTAATACAATATCATAAGCAAGTTTTGGCTGCTCGTGCGATTCTTTGGTTGATCCGTCTACCTTTTGTAATATGAAGGAATAACTTCTTATTCAATTGGATTGTGATTAGACGGAAGCCAGAACTTTTCATTTTTTCTCTCTTGAATGGAGCACTTCTATTTTATACCACAAATAGAATCTTCGGGTCTGTAAATTTTTGATCCCTATAATTCGGTAAAATATAAAGGGGATATCAGTTAAAAAATTATATTTTTTTGGAGTAATTAGTAATTCAATGATACTCAATGTCCAGAACCGATAAGAGGCACCTTACTCATCATTATCTAACAGTCAATCGCGTCCACTGCTGAACATAGGCCTTCCTTAATATTTGCCATTGTGCATAGTTCAAAGCAACTGTCATCCCGCTGGGAACCATATCTTCAGAGCAGCGTATCAGTGGGCGTCCTTTACTTCGAAGGGTACCTTGATGCAACATCACTAAAGAGAAAAATACAATATTTATGGTGAAGGGTTTATAACAGTTAGAGATGGATGGACTTTTATAGTTTAAAAACCTGTTATAATTTAATTACAATCGTTAAACGTATCTTGAATCACTGTTGCAGATTTATCAATATTGAACATCTACGCCAACTCTTACAAATGTGATCAAAATTTAAAAAATCGTATTCCTATATAGCTGGATATAATTTAAGATTTTAGCAGTAATTTAATATTTTGTAGCCCTTTACCATTTGATTTACGCTACGCCACTGAGTACGGTATCTCAATAATCATATTAAATTCAGTTCATGGCTAGATATTATTGCAAAATTAATTGCATATATACTTCTTTATGGTATAAAACAGCCTTCTTTAAACACTTCAACTGGTTACTCAAATTCTAGACTGTTTGCGAAAAATGTATACAAGGGTTGCTATTCAGGTTTTGAAGTAAACGAAGAATAACAAATATCTTTAATTTAAAATTGCTTTATTGTTTCTCAAAATATTTTTCATTTAGATGAATACATTTTTGTATGCGTTTGAACCAATAATTGTCGAAGCATTTTTCTATTCCGATTGAGGTACGTACTTCCATGTGATTTTAAGGCATCGACCGCTTCTTTCAAATGATTAAAAACATTGACCTCGCAATTTATTTTTTATTTGCGGGAAAAATAAGGAATCACTGGGTGTCAAGATAAGGACAGTACGGCGGATGATTCATCAATTCTATGTTTTGACTATTCAAAAACGTTTTTGTTTGAACTTGCACACACATGCATTGCCATGGTGGAGAATAATTCGTCTTCTGCGATTGTTTCTCCTGATTTTTTTTCCAACACTTCTAGTAAATAAATACTGGTGTTTCATTCAGAATTGATCTTTGAAGCTGCTCATATGGAACGGAAGCGACATATCCAATTATTCCGAAAGAAACAGGCGATCATTTGATTAGAAGTGCTTCGTTCGCGAACCTATTTTGTTAGATTTGACTCTTCTTGAAAGATTCACTGTCAATTGTTGTTTACTTTCGCATTCATATGCATAGATCCATGATTCGTCACCTGTCACGATGAAACTTATGCCCAAGTATTCCTCAATCTCACGGTATATCACATGACGATCTTGCAATATCGTTGTTTTCTGACACAACAGTTGGTTTTGAACAACCCTAACGAAACTCATCCTGTAGAGACCACGATTAAATTCAGAAAACCAGCGAAACACAGAGACTCGAAATGGTGCGTCATCACCAAAAGTCGAGGCGAGTTTATTAGCACACTACTGTTGGTTACTCCATGTTGGAAGTCATATAAAATCATCGTATGAAAACGTTCGTGATTTAATTCCATTTTTTACCAAGATGTTTCAATTATTTGTAAAAAACTCAAAAGCACTCGTATGTCAACACTTGATGTTGGCAATGTCAGATATTTACACAACATTTTTACATAGTAGAAACCCTCGTATAATAAATTCATAAATTCATACCATTATCGTCACCAGATTAACATGGGACGGAATCTTCTAAGCCGATGGCATAAATTTATCAATAATCTAATAAATAGTCCCTGCTGAAGAAGACTTCAAAATCGTAGAAACCTCGGTATGCAAACCATCATTATAGACCATTCTAATCACTATTGAATTATTAAATACGTAAACTTATCGAATACCAATGGAGAATCGAACCCAAAAATGTATAAGTAATTTTATAAGAAAATATGTTGCTTGCCACTGAAATTCTACAAAATGAATGTATGAATTATGTTTATAACTTAATATTAGTATAAAAGTGGAATTTGCAAAATTTTCATGATTTTATCATAAAAAGATAATTATTCAACGAATATAAACAGATAATATTATATAAATTATCATTTATTAACAAACAAGAATAAACCTCAAAAGAGATACTTGATAATTTAATGGGAAGCATTAGACAAACACCTATTGTATCTTTAAAACGGCGTGAAGGTTAAAATTGAAATTAATTAAAATTTACTTACAGCAACTACAAAAACTGTAATTGTACAATCAAATAATTAAGTCAAGGATTATCTATAGGAACGGCTACTTGAAATTTTGAATTATATTGAAGTTTATAAACAATCTGATATCAATTATTCAAATAAAATAATTGAACAATTTATGAAATGTTGAATACAGAGTCAGTTTAAAAACGTATCACCCTTTAGAAAATAATCATTCTGATGAAATCGATTGAAATATTAAATTAAATTAAATATATATTATATTTAATAAAATATATATTGGTGGAAGAATATCACGCTCTTCAGAGGAGATTTAATTCAATATTCCTTGAGGAACGTAGTTGTTTTCTCTTCTTTCCAAAAGGTTCACTCATGTTTTCTGGGTCTCTAGTTTCTTCGGTTAATTTTTGAAACCATTCTGCAATAAGTCTACGTTATTAAAACATAGAACCCAATTTTTATTAGATATTGTATATTTATAATTATTGATAAATCGTCTAAATTAAAGGTTCAAATAACTAGTGTGAAAGTTTTTTTGGAACTATTTTTCTATAAAAAGAAATCTAATATCAAGACGATGGGTACACTTGAATCACTGGTTCAAAGATACTCTTAATTGCTCCAATGTAGTTGAATAATTAATATGTAATATAATAAGACTACATAGATATTGTTTGTCTTGCATGCTCAGCACATAGCAAATGCGATTATAATTATCAAATGATAATGATAATTAACCAACAAAAGACGTCAACATATGATTCGATTCAAATACTTTTATTATCAATACATATCCTTATACAAAAAACTTTTTCACTCTTTTTCACTACCAAATTAAAATATTCCTCTTGTCAATCATAAATAGTTTCATTAGGAAAATAAACTAGTGTTGTCGTTGTTATATATTTATGTATGAACAAAGTATAGCTAGGTTAGGTTAAGTTAGGTTAGGCTAGATCGTATTTCGCTCACGTTCCGCTGTATTAGTCAAACTCACGTTTCAAAATTTATCTATAATTATTGTGCAAATGTGCAACGATTCTTCAAACATATTGTTACAATATTTTAAAGCACATAAAAAATATTTAAAGTCTATAATTATTACCAGTAAATTATTGTAATTATTTATTTATAATTTATCTAACAAATGTGGCATAATATTTTATTTTTTAACATCACTGCTAATAGAAGTTTGAACTATATATGAGAGATTGTGGTAAAATTGAACACCAAAGTGTACTAACTCTAATATATTTCCGAGCTTTCGAATACTTATGTATTTATCCTCTGGGGATTAATTAGTTAATAATTGCTGCGTTGCAAATTTAATTGATTGTTTAAAAAAACCTTAAATTCATTGAATTTAAAAGGCAATATTCAAATTGACGTTTGATAGAAATATCAAGGTTTTTTAGTACAAATGCCGGAATTCTTAACAAATTAATTTCAAGGCGATGAATACATAAATATTCGAAAGCTCGGGAATATATTAGAGTTAGTACACTCTGATGTTTACCCAGAGGTATTGGTCTAAATCCCTTCTGTTTTTTCTTTTCATGAATCAAGTTAACCCATTCTTTTTCATTTTTTGCCATAGTAATATGCTTCGTGCCATATTGTATCCAAGATCCAAGATTTTTTAGCTTGTTGCTTTTTATTGTTTTAGCTATAGATTGTTTATTCAATTTATCTGCTTTGTTCACGAGCTATTCCCTTCATCCATCTTAAGTACTTCATCTCCATTACTTGTACTCGTATTCTGCTTTTTGTTCTGTTTGTCAGTACCCAGCTTTCACTGATATACTGCTATTTGCCCAATCGTTCATACCGATATTTTGGTTCACCAGCTGATCCAAGGTCATTCATAATCAGAAAAGATCTGCTTATGAATGAGTTTGGAAGTGCATGATAGTTACGATTCACTAGATATTCTTTCATTTATTTTCGCTTCGTCTGTTTCTTCTCTGTGTATTGTCATGTCACAGTATTTGATCATTTCAACATGTTCCATTTTCCCCTTCTATGGTAATATTCAGCTGTACCTATATTTTCTTCTTCTATGCATATTACTTCTGACTTCGCAAGATTAATATTAATATATTTGTTTAATGTATATTATTTTCCTTTAATCTTACGATTCCACTTAATATATGCTTCATTCTATAAAAGGTTTCCGTAGCTCTTTACCATCTAGGTCTCATTGAATATCATCAGCTACTTTTAGCAAAGTTGTTTGAATTTCTGGAACCAAATCAAAAAGTCAACAAAATCGTTAAATTGCTGGAGTATAACTATCATAAAAAGTTCCATATGAAACTATATATTTTGAGAAACAAGATAAATAGAGTTTTGTTAAGAAAATGATTTTATTTATGTTCAAAGTAATCACCATCTCAATAAATATACTGTTGTAACTGATGCTTCTACAACTTAACACCTTGAAATCAGTGATCTTTTGGAATGATTTAAGAAATTTTATGTTTATGAATCCACACACGTTCCTTCTGACAGGTAGAATTATCACTCTACTCTCACTACATTTGTGTCGTTAAACTTAGAGACCCAGAAATTAAACATTCTTATCACGAGAGATGATCTTGTTAAATTGAATTTTCTGTTGTGGATCCAACAACTCAATCGCTTGATAGATACATCTTGGATTTTCTGCGATCATACGTATCATTCTCTCGATGTTTTTAACAGTAATTGGAGAACGATGCTCACCAGCATTAAATCATTTAAATTGGCTATATCAGCGAAACACAATTGCTTGTGAAAGACTCTTATAATCATTTGTGTTGCAACCGTTCAAAACATTGTCGTTCATATATATCAACCTTGAAATCATGACAAATCTTGACAGATTCATATATCGTATTGACAATAATTGTCAGCGCCTTGGCAGTATTACTAGCTCTAACTGCTCTAGTCTCTTTCTATTTCAATATATATAGAATGTGGACTCCGCAAACTTGAATGTCTGAAATCTGATTAGTTCAATAATGTCGCAATCAAATCCTCGGTACAGTTAACGATATTATGAGTGCAATCTATTTGGATTTTTCACACTGTATATAGATATTCATGACCGCCTTAAAAAGTTTTAATGGAAAATTGTGTTAAAGCCTTTAAATGGTTTTGTAATGATCTAAACGAAACAAATCATCGTGACCCTGTGATTACCAATAAAAAATATATTACCTTAATGTATATTTATATAAATATCTTATATTAATTCTGGTGAATAATAAGAATAAAAATGTGAGAATCTCGTATACAAAGCTAACCTTGAAAGTAACTAGAAATGAACAAAAATAAAATATTTACTTTGAATCAGATTCAATGACCATGCACTTATTTTCTATAACTGTTTGTTGTAAGTTCCTTCCGGTACAATTTTTCTTTTTTCTTATTGCGTACATCGAGGTCGTTTTAGTGATTACAAATTTGATCTCTCGATCACTTTTACTTTTTCAGATAATATTATCTCCTACTTGACCGTTTAATGAATAATTACTTCAAAATGGGTAGTACAACGAACTCAAAATAAAATATGTTTCTTTTGAAACAAAAACGTTGTAAAAAAGTAAGGTACCCATATATTTTACAAAGAAAAAAAACGATGTGTATTGTTATTAATGTTATACATATTCTCCATTTTTTCGACACACCCTTGAAGACAGTTCTCTTTTGCATTTCTAAGTCGAAGATGTCTGTTAAGGAAGAGTTCGGCTGGTATTTCAAGTTCTACGCGGGATGAGGCATCATAGTCCATTAAAATTTCTTCAAAAACTGTGTTTGACGGGCTACATGGGTCAAAGATTATCGTGAAAAAGCAAAACTCTTTCCGTCAGCCCTCCTGTTTCACAATGTTGTTCTAGGTTGCATAAAATGGTGGATAAAACCCCCTTCAGATCCCAAAACACAATCGATATAACTTTCCCAGCTAGCTGCGTGTGTTTGAATTTCTTTCTTGGCAGTGAAGCTATACAAAATAGAAATGTTTAATTTACTAAACGCTTAAAACCTCTAAAATACCTGCTATAAAAACGTGTCAACAATATATATCTGAATAGGATCGCTGTACATTGTGATCATTTAATGCCTAGTAGACGTAAATTTGTACTCTATGCCCGGTATTGGAATAGATAAAATCTTGAAGCAATGATGTTGTTTTCAGAATGGTTCAGAAACAATTTGAACAATCAAATTATTTCTGCTGTATATAATGCTATACATAAAGCATTCAAACACGTCATTAAAAAAATATTGTTCTCTCCCTAAGTTTAGACTCTATAAATACAAGATTTTTATCCTAACTCCAAGAATACTAGTTAACAAAGACGAATTTGCTAACAAAATAAAGAATTACAAAGGGCTTACTAACTCTACTCTTGAAAAGAGCTATCGAAATCTGCAAAGGTACAATTAATATATGATAATAGGCATGTGTGTGTGTCTTAATTGGTTGAATCACAGGCTCTAAAATCAAGTACTCTTGATTACTTCGTTTCTTTTTCGATCTTTTCTGGTGACACCTTTGACTCTGCTTAAGTAATTCATTTCAGCTGCTTGAATTTTCCTTTTGAGTGAGTTTGTAAGTACACAGCTTTCGTTAAGGACAAATCGGAATATTGATTTATATACGTTCGTTTTGGTGTTTTATGCTCCCTTGCTCTGTATGTCCACGCCTAAATATTTGAAACTCTGCACTTGTTCCAGTTATATACCATCTATTTCAGATTGGAGGTCTTCTTCTTGTTTCCCACTACCATTATTTTTGTCTTCTCTATATTGATTGATGATTTTATGCTTGTTTACATGTTAATAAATTGTGTTTCAATTCTCCATTTTAAGCGAACAATACTAAATTTTCAGTAGAAACACATTCAAATATTCCAACTATTTCCATGTTTCTGTATCCTACTTCTATCCTTTCCACTTTTTTTCCACTAGTACCGGATTCAGTACTCCCTCTTTCTTTATCATTCTTTAGTCGTCAAATTCTCAGATTGCTCATTATTTTTCCTCGCCTGATTGTTTCATTTATACTTTTGATAATGTTTCTCAATTTTACTACAATTTTCTCTATATTGTAAACTATTCCATATTTGATTTCTTCGAACGCTATTAAATGCTTTTTGGATGTCTATAAAACCGAAGTATATTTTTTGATTCGTTTTAATTTTTTTTCGCTATTATCTAATATCTTTTTGTGATTTTTCTAATTGGTTGTCTATGATTTTCCTTAATCTGTTCTCCAGCATACTCTCTTTGAAATCTCTTAGCTTATCCTTGTTTATGAGAACATAATCAATGATAGATTTTTCATTCGTGCTGCTGATTTCTCCGGTGTATTTATGTGAATCTTTATGTTGGTAGAATATGCTAGACACTATTAGGTGCTGCTATTTTTTCCTTCTCTCCATATGTATCAATTACGTCACTACTTTGCTTGATTTTGTCCCACCGCTTCCATTAAAATCTCCCAATATTATTAATCTGTCTCCAGCATCTTCTATTGTATCAATTAATTTGTCCCAAAATTCTCCTTTCTCTTTAGATATTGCATCTTCATTTGAACTATACACTACAATTATTATCGTGCTTTTCTAGTTCTATATTCCTTCAACCTTCCTTTTTTGTTACTGTGACCCCCAATAAAACATTTCTTTTACAAATTCTTGTATGAGTTCATTTTCCTTTTCTGCTGGTCCTCTCATGTACCATGTTCCTATTTTCCACATCCTTTCGTTCTCTATAATTGTCTCTATATTTTTCTTTATTTGTCCTTTTTTTATCCATTCTGTATCCCTTATTTATTTTTTTGTACGTTTTCATACAATTTTTTTCATTCTCGTTGTCATATCCGTTTTCATAGCTATATCATATTGTTCAGTTTTATTCATTTGACTTATCAGATTTTTGTTGTTCGCATAATTTTTCTTATTTGTTCATTTAATGTGCTTGCTTCCGGAGATCTTTCTTGTACTTTTCTTTTTCTATCTTCATTTTTTTCCTGTTGTCTGCTTTGTTGTAACCCACTGTGACCTCCTTAGTACACCTTGCTATTTATAATCAATTTATTATATTTTATGCTTTATGACTATTATTTCAAGCGATTTTCAATTGTGGGTACAGTGGTTTCCATTCTTCGACAATTTCTTTCTGGTAATCTTCGTCGAACCATATATCTGTGCCATTTAGATTTTTACTTTGTTCAAGTATCTCTATTTTCTTGTAGCTTTCCACTAATTTTACTAATATCGGTCTGTCTAATCCTTTTTTTTCTTTTTCATTCTCCTAATAGCATCCTTTTCTATATTAAAATTTATGTCTAACGCATCAATTACTTGTGTAACTTTCTCTATCGTTCCTTCTTTTTCCTATCCTGTATTCCTTTTTATAGTATATTTTCTCTCTACATTTTTCGTTTCTTTCAACTGATTCATTACCTGTTCCATACTTTGTATTTTCTCTTAATATCCGTTTCAAGTTTATTATTTTTTACTGGCATTAAAAGCGTATTCCACCTCAACAGTTTAGAGAATTCGCTTTTATTCAGTATTTGAAATCTATATTTTCCTAACAATCCGATAACGCCAAAAATAAAAAATCAAAGCTAGTCCACTATTAGCTTTCATTTATTTTATCAGCTAACCTCCTTTTCTGTCCGATGTTTAATTACTCAAAATTATTATTTTTAATAAGAAACTGTAGTTTTTTCTTTACTACACCCAAATCGATAATTAAACAACATCCCAAATTTCAGATTATTGTAAAAGAAAATAAAACACGTATTTATCACTTTGGTATCACGTTTGGTACAATTAGTAATTATAACAAACAATTTTTTATTGCAAAAAATCGAAAAACTTAAATGTTACTTTTGTAAGTTTTTTAATACCTATAATCTCTGAAGTGAAATCCATCCGACCATAAGAAAAACCCTTTGAACAGGGATATAGACAATTCCTCCAAAAGTTATGACATTCGTTTTACTGAAATCAAAGCTATGGATTGGCGTATTGAACAAGAAAGAGCAATTGTCATCCACATATTAATTTTGACTAGATTAATAGTATTCAATTAAAAAAAGATTCATGTTTAAGTTTTCGATTTATTAAATTTGTTAATATCTCTATTTGCAGGCTATGGGATCCATTCCAAAATTATCGATATTGAAAGGACCGACAAGACATTTCCAAAATAACACACTTGAGAAAATTTTTGAAAGCATTGCCAGGTCTCAGCATGAAAATGATACTGCTTTGATTTTTGAAGGTGAATAAAATTCTGATTTTATTGTGGAAGTAATATTTTAAAAATTGTGCACCCTTATGTATTTTTAGGTGAGGAATTCTGAGTTATGGACTCCGATATTTTGTTTTTTGTCCAATTCAAGAATTTTCACGTAACGAAAACAATTCCATATTTTTGCTTACGTCATTCGAAAGCTTATGAAATTTTTCCGCTCTATGTAAAATTTTTGCTGAATCGACTGGCAGAAAAAAAGAGATATTAAAGAACCAAAAATACCCTCTTCAAGAGTATTTATATTAGTATCGATTATTTGACTTGTTACAAAAAATGCAATATCTAACATATTTTTTCGCTCATGCAAAATTTTAGTCATGGAAAAAATTGAAATCGAATACACAACGACGTTTATTCATGATTGATATTTCCATTTCGTCGTTGCCAATATTTTAATCCCAGCCATTGTCAAGGTCGTGGAGAAAGTCGTTAACCCATCAATACATATACGTAAACATATATCAACCAGGGACCTCCTGGCGTATGTCTCCAGCGTATGGAATGAAGCTATAGAGAAATTTGGGGGATCCAGACCAATCGCATTGGAAGTATCGAAGACTTTTGACAGTGTTTGGCATGCCAACCTTCTAAATAAACTATCATCGTAGGATTTATCGTCCTTACTTATTGATTTACTTAGTAGCTTTCTCAAAGACCATACAGGTCCTTATCGATGGACACACTTCAAAAAATCCGTAAGAAGCAACAGAAGCAATCTGATCGAGTTCAGTGCATCAAAGACCCAGATTGATATTTTTACAAAGAGGGCTTAGGATGTGGTCCTGCCTGGACATAAAATATTACCGCAAATTCGCTTGTTGGGTGTTGAGGTTGAAAGCAATATGTGCTGACATAGTCACCAATTTAGCCAAGGCAGCTTCACAAAAACTTTTAGGCGTCTTTAAAATCAAAAAGCTATATACTCCGCAATAGCTTCTAGTCCTCTCCAAGTCCCCAGCTCATCCATTATTGCAAAATTGTTCGCACATTTGGAGCTAGGCTTCCAAGCATACCCTGATGGTGCTCGACTCATAAGAGACCAGATTGACGATCCAGAGTAGATCAGAAATAAGCTAGCAAGGCATGTCTTTCCCGAACACTACAACCTACGAAAGTACAAGATCAATATCCACAGGCATCTCTACACGGCAGGCGCCACTCGAATCACTCGAGGGTGGAAGAGTTAACCTTTCGTGCTTTTTTACATAAAAATTGATAGGTTTCATTGAAAAAACTGATAAATTGACTAGACTAATAGTATCCGAACGATTGTCCATTTCGCTTTTTAACCTATTGTTAGCAGAAAAACGAGCTTTGATCTAGCTTAAGTTTGACTGTCATAATACCAAAACTACGGCTGAAATTGACAGTGAATTCGAAAGGTTTTGCGTTGGAATTGGGCATGTTCGGTGCATTCAACCTCGAGGTCATTTAACCGATTCCGCGTTCGTAAAGATATGAGACGCCCATTAATTTCAATTCGATCATGAATTTGTTACCTAACCAACTATATAAATAATTATTCTCGACCTTCAGTTCTAATAATAGAAATTGTCTTAGGATATAGTAGATATTCATAAATAATTGAAAACAGTGTTAAAACACATCCATGATTAATACGAATTTAATATTTAATCAAGTAGAACGAAACGATAAAAATAGTTCCAGAGAATTAATGCCATTCACTTGAACTTGATAATCTTTTAATTACAAATCATTTACTAATACACCATACAGTAATTCGAATGGAGGAAATGAGAAAATCAACAATGGATTTAATACTATTAATGACGATATTTAATATATTACTTTATAAAAAGAAATATATCGTTTCTTGAACTTGGTATTTCTTTTAAATGCCTCCGATAGAGGTAATAGCAATTATAGTCTGTAATCGAATAGATTTCAACTAGACTTTCCTTTAACTATAAATTGCGGTACTATGGCAGTTAGCTTTGAAACTTACTTAATGCTTGTCCATAATAAGTTATACATAATTTTTTAATATTGTTTCAGTTCACTCAAGAGTTGTAATCATGATTTTAGCGATGTTTTTGCGGAATCCAAAATGCCGATTCACCAAATACATCATATTTTCTATTTTGTTCGATTATCATTAGTAGAAAAAAATAACTAAAAAAAATTATTGGCCAACAGTAATTCAAATATTTCAACAAATAAGGTCCGTCTAAATCTAGAAAAGTAGGAAAATCCTATTATGAATTTACGATTTAGGATTTTCTGTTAAATTTAGCTCCAGGATTGTCCTTTTTCAACGTCGAACAAGAATCAACCAACTACCTTAAGCGCTTTTCCACCTGCCGAAATGGATTTGAAACGTCTCCCAAATTCTCAAAAAAATAAATCTTGAGTGTCATATTGCAACCCAACGCTTGTTAAGGCAACAACAATTCGCTAAAAAACTCTTTACACTTGTCACTCTTATCGTTACTTAGAAAATTTGCAATAACGTTTCCAAATCCATGATCCTTTTCAAGAAGGTTCAATTTTTGTTCAAATATTGGATCCTTCATCAATTTAAGCCACTGATTCAGGTTCCAACGAAAATAATCTTCTTTATATTTGCGTCACTTATTTTAGGAAATTTTCGCTTCTACATACAAATATCGCCTTCCATTCAGATCTTTACAAAACTTTTAATTAGGCTTATTTAACGTGCAATGTTTCAAGAAGAACAATTTTGGAATCCTCACAGATTTACTATATCCGTATATTACCAGCAATAGCTTCATGTTTTCATATTTTTTTTTCACATCAGCAGCATGTATCAGAAGGAAATAAATCTCCGTTGTGCAGTAAAACCGCTTTAAGCTAGTTTCATAGTCGACGAGCGGTTAATCTAAAAAGTCCCTTCATAACATGCATGTAATTTTTTTTTTTTTGAAAATTGATAGTTCAAAACTGATAGAATGGAGAACGCGAGGTTTACGGGGATTTGCAAAGCCGAAAAAATTATGGAAAACCAGTATTTCCAAAGAGAAACACTTATTCTAGATATTAATTGATTCTAATTGTATTAATCGGAAATGAGTTCGAAGTCAATGGATTTTAAGCAGGTTTGTTGGATATTTCCTGCCGTTTCTGAGCCCGCAAACCATTTAAACGAACAAAATAAAGAAAAATCATGTTACATAATGAGTGAGAAATTTACTCCCTCATAACACACTTTTAAAAAAGGCTTCCCCGACCAAAAAAATTGTTATGCGTAAATTTTTTCTGAAAGAGAATGAAATTTTCTATCGAATACACTTAAGGCAAACTATTTCATACTATGAGAGAAAAACATTTATTGATTTTTTTAATAATTAAGTTTTTCAAACATTTTTTCGGTTTTGCAAATCCACCTCGCGTTTGGGTGGATGAAGAGTTTGTCACGAACATTCCATTCTTAGAAACGAAATCCTAAGAGCTCTGAGCTCTGATTGCTGTTCTTCTTCTTCTTCACGTATCAACGGGCTTCTTTGAAATTTCCTCAAACTGAGATTATTATGAAAACGGCTTGCGATTCCCTAAAAGTGAATATCTATGAATCATGGATCGTAACAAACCGTTACTGGTATAGATAAGTTTCCACCTTGAAGTACAGTTTTCTTAGTTAACTGTAAATTGGGGTAACTCACTTTAAATAACTTTTATATTCGTAAGACAAAAATAGCGTCCCGAAAAGTAATTTTTTGTTTCCATCCAAATCATATGTACAACAACGGCATGCGACAAATATTAGAGCCCAATATTTGCCTTAATGCCTCTGGGCTTCATTACAACTTTCGATTTTATCTTATAATTCTCCACAAATATAACAAAACGGTCAGAAAACAGAAATTAATCATAAATCACAAAATTAAAAAACCAAGTGTCTATTGGCACCCTCCACGGAAAAATCCGGGACTCGAATTTCAACCATAGAGACACGGACATTTTCATACAAATATCATCCACGGATAAATACCACCTACAGATGACATCTGACATATATGCCATTTCTAATCCTAATATATTTTTTTCATTCATTCAGAAAGAATTATACAAAAAATTTATTAATGAATAATTTGATTATAAGAATAACCTTAGTAGGTCCGTGGTTAGGTTAGTTTAGTTTTAAAATATCTGTGTTCCTAAGATTAAAATTAGACCACGGTTTTTTCCGTGGAGGGTGGTGATTTTGAATCATATTGTAAGATTTAGAGACCCGGAAAAAATTCATTCTGATCCGTTTCTATAAACATTTCCGGGTCTATGAGGTTAAAATGATGGCCACGGATTATTCCGTGAAGGGTGGCAATTTCCGTATCTAAAAGAGCCATGGAAATTTCCGTGGAGGATACCAATTGAAGAAAAGGTTGCAAAAGCTATATTAAATATTGAAGTTCGTATGGCATGTGACATGGTTGAACCAAAATTCAAATCGACATTTTATTGACTAGATTTTCCATTTTACGATACAATCTATATTTTCAGTCAACGGACAAGTAAGAAAACATACGTTTTCCGAAGTTAATAGCATCGCCAACAAACTAGCAAAAACCATTGTAGAAATAATATCCAATAATAATTTACCAAGGAATAAAGATGGAGATTACATAATAGCAGTTAACATGCATCCCAGTGACCATTTGGTGATATTATTATTGGCAATTTGGAAAGCTGGAGCTGCTTATATGCCCCTGGATCCATCATTTCCCGGTGCAAGAATCGAACATATAATTAGGGAAGCAAATCCCGTAATAATAATTTACGAAACTGGTAAGAAATTAGTTTAATCAAATAATGTAATGTTATAATATAACTGAAGTTAACAGAACTGTTTGAGCATAGTAGAATAATCGACTCTTTCAATTTTAAAAGGTATCACAATGTATCCCTTTGACTTTATTCTGTGGCTCCCAAAAAATTTTTCAGCCGGGTTAGCCTTAACTGGAGCTGCTTTGAAGTTGATTAAGGACTATATATATATATATATATATATATATATATATATATATATATATATATATATATATATATATATATTCCCTAGAAGAGATAAGCCTGTCCAAAACAAATATCTGGGTGCTAAACAACTAAGGTCGCCTGGAAAATGTGTACCATTATAGCAGGCCTTCTCAAAATATCTATTAAAAACTGAATTAAGACCAGAACCATAGCTGGAAACGTGATTTATCAAATTAAATTAGCAGTGGCAAAGAACACATATACACACATTCTAATCTATAAAATCAAGATAATGACTGGCCACTTCTTGTTTTGGTACATAAACACGTTTTCTCTAGTACATTCTTCTTGAACTCTTTCATGCTATTCAGTACTCTGGAAGGAAATTTCTTGATCTAAACTATCGTAAATAGGCTTCAACATGATATATATCAAAGTAGATTATTCCCATGATTTAATGTAAATAAAATCAATAACATTTTGATGGATATTAATATTTGTTGAACTTGATGTATTTCTCATCTTTCATTGTGAAAATAAAACGTCGGAAATTATAACGATCTATAAAGAGACTGTGATCCAAAATGCACTTACGTAAAGTCAAATTTTAGATTCTAAATTTTATTTCGACACACTGAAAATATCATTGGAAGAACTGGCAAATAAAAGCACTCATCAGCCTGAAGAATCTCTAGCAAACACCGAAAAAATAAATCACGTTCGAGATAATTTAGCCGTGGTTTTATACACATCAGGAAGTACCGGTGTTCCTAAAGGTAAGTAGTCTTACTAAAGACAAATTTTAAAGTAAAATATTTAATCAAATTAAATCAAATGAAATTAATTTGATTTGCTTTTTAATCACCCAGTATTACGTGATACTGAGAACCTGCTGCATGATATGTCCTAATCAAGTTAAAAAGTTAATTATTATTGTCAATAATTTTTTACAACAATGAAATTAACGTTCGCTGAGGAATGTTTAACTAAATGTACTAAATAGCGACGCTCTTTGACGTTGTCTTCAGTTCGGGTCTCAAGCCTGAACGAGGGTGTTAACCTGCTCTGATGAGACGTAATGACGTCGAAACTAGTCAGTAGTTACAATCTCTCCTTGCAATTGCCAGCCTTTGGGGATGTTAATATCGACAAAAGGTCGATCGACATGACACTTTCCAGAGGAGTGGTAATTCAATATTCGTCGAGACATTAGTCAGGAAAGTAGTTGTTTTTTCATTTGTAATTTCTAAATATTCAATTTCGAAATTATTTCAGAGGTGAATAGTAGAAATCCTTTATATATAAACAGGGTATTTCAAAAAAAGGTATAAACAGGGTATTGTAGCTTAAAAACTTCATCAAAAATGGAAAACATATACCACCTTACTCATTTTAGATGGAGTTTTATCACATTTAGTTACTTTTTATACATCAAAATGAAAAGTCATGTTATAATCTACGCTCTATTCTTGTGGTTATTAATAATTAATACGAAGTCTTCGAAAGTTTTGAAAGAATTTGTTGTCACAAAAAATATTTTTTTATTTTAAAGATGAAAGGCTCATCAGATATCTATGTGAAATACATTTTGTTTTACAAGACAAAAAGGGCAGAAGTCTTAAATAATATTCTAAATTTCTACTTTGGGATTCTTTGCCTCGACTTGTAATTTCTCTTGTAATCATGCTGTATTTACTCTCCTCGAGGTAACTCCATAAAAAAATATAGGAGTCAAATTAGGAGTTCTAGGTGATCATTCGATATTTTTCCGTTTGAAGATCAACCTTTCTGGGAAAATGGTTGTGATGACATTCAGGTTTGCAGTATATATCTTAGAACATCTGAAAAAACGTGTTTCTATCAGATCACTAGCTGTAAGTTCAACCGTAATAATTGCAACATATGTCATAACAATGAGAGAGGATAGTGTTCTTTGGTATCTTTTTGATACGATATTTTTGGTAAATTTCTAAATAAAGGTATCCGTAAGAGCAATGCCTAAACCTTCAAAGGCTGCACCTGAATTTTATAAATGTGGATCTGAAATCATGACTCGGTTTGTTGTAATCAGTCTTTTTAAATAATACTTAGAAACTAACAACTTGATCAATGGCGTTGTTGCCAATAACGTGACAATAATATTATATTATAGTCTGGTCGAGAAAAAATAAACCTGCCGAAATTAGTTCTCCGTCTCGGAAAAATATGGTTGATGGCTTAATCGATCCGGAATGGCATCCCGAAAAAGACGTCTTTCGTCTTTTTTCCGGGAGAAAAAAATTACAATTGTTATTAACAAAAAACTGGATGAAAAAAAGAGGGGTCCAGTTTTTTGAAAATTTCTCAAAAAGTATAAGTCGTAGGTCAAATATTCAAAAAGATTCTGAAAGAGCAGGAAATTTCAGCTAGGAAGTCTCCGACTCCCGAAATCGTACGACCAATATTTATAATTTTTATTTAACATTGAAAATAGGCTCCCGCGCGGCAGTTTTGGCATGCGCGCGACGCTGCCATTTCGGAGTCTCGCTTTTAAATAATTTTTTTATGCAACTAAATGTTTATAAAAAAATTTCAAAAAATTCAGGTATTATCTAGAGACTTCAAAGATTATGACCCCGTGTTTTAGAAAGTTTAATAACCATTTTTCAAAAAGTTAGGCTATTGTTAATTAACAGTTATTTTGCTGATTTTCGCTGTTATAAAAGGCGGTGTAAAAGTTTAAATAATTATCCTGAATTTTTTTCCTCTCGTAGATTCCTTTTTATTAATATCCTGAACAAGATGGCATAAAAAAAATTTTTTTTATTTCATTAATTATTAATTTTTAATCAAGTTAAAAAAAGAAAAATTGATATAATATTATTTAAACTATTTTTTTTCAATAACTTTAAGCCAGGTATGATTTTATATTCATCCTTGGCACCATATTGGAATTTTAAAAATTTGTTTATGCCATTTGTTTATAAAAAATTTTTAAACAAATGGACTAATTGAATATTTTTCAAAAATTTTTTTTTACCACATTATTAGCCTGAGAAAAAAAAATTTTTTTTCTTAATAACAATATCTTATTGTTTATAATCGTTTTTTTAATATAACTATTATTTAAATAAATATTTAAGAAATTTTTTTTTCTTAAAAATCATTATTTGCATTTCTCTACATAATTGCAAAAAAAAAATTTTTTTACTCGTAATTTATTCATTTGTTTATTAAACAAATTGTTATAAACAATTTTTTTTCTTGTTTTATTTTTTTTTCGGTAGATGAAAAAATTAGAAAAACAACGATCTGCAACAATAGGGTAAAAAAAATTTTCTACTATTTTTTAATGAATTTTATAGTAGAAAATAGAGCTGAAATTTCCTGCTCTTTCAGAATCTTTTTGAATATTTGACCTACGACTTATACTTTTTGAGAAATTTTCAAAAAACTGGACCCCTCTTTTTTTCATCCAGTTTTTTGTTAATAACAATTGTAATTTTTTTCTCCCGGAAAAAAGACGAAAGACGTCTTTTTCGGGATGCCATTCCGGATCGATTAAGCCATCAACCATATTTTTCCGAGACGGAGAACTAATTTCGGCAGGTTTATTTTTTCTCGCCCAGACTATTATCACTTTAGAGAAAAATATAAGCTACTATAATCAAACACACGTTTAAATGAACTGCACAAATGAAATTTGTACTTATACAAGAAATTGAATACTTATAGGTACACATAACAATTTTTACAGCATACTAATTGACGATCTTTTGTACACTTGTAAGAATATGTATCAATTTCAATATTTCATAAAATTTATTTCTAAAAATTCACTTTAAGACGGAATCTGTTACATAAACGTATGTCACATCAATATACTTAATTTTCAACCTGAGTAATTTAACAGCTGGTGTTCGATTCAATATAATTATTATTTTAGGAGTTCGACTTCCTCACAAAGTCATTCTCAACAGATTGCAATGGCAATTTAGAAGGTTTCCTTATAGTTCAACAGAAAAAGTATGTGTGTTCAAAACAGCTCTAACTTTTGTCGATAGCATAGCTGAAATTTGGGGACCTTTGCTGAATGGGAGAACAATTTTAGTTGTTTCAAAATCCATAACAAAAGATCCAGAAATATTCATTAATCTTTTACAGGAATATAAAGTAAGTTTTGCTTTTTCTTCAAATACATCGTTCGTAGTTTCAATTCAATTCATTATATTGAAAAAGATAAAAATTTCGAAGTATCCATTTGAAAAACATAAATATCTGTAGTTTTTTATTTCTTAGATACTTTTATGTGTTTTTGTTTCTAAATTGTCATGATTTTAAATTTCATTCAAATTGTTTAGTCTTTTTTATTATTCATAGCTTTTTTGATCCTAAGGAACGAAATCAAAGATAAGAAAAAGAAAAGTTTTAGAAATGGTTTACAAACCTAGAAACGGTTAAGCTGCTGATGATAACAAAGACCGAAACAATTTGAGTAATATTTATAGTTCTCTTTTATAAATTCTAATGCAACTACAAAACCTAAAATTAAAACAATTTAGCAGCGCAAAAACAGGTACGTTTGAACGACAGAAATCTAAAGATAGTAGAACAGTGACAATGTTAAAGCCATTTGAGGCAATTTTGCACGCCATCTAGTTACTTTTACGCTAGTGCTTCATAAAAATGACCCGTAGCTTAGTGCCATCTGAAATAATCAGCACTATTTTCAACAACTAATTTTTTTTGGAAAGATCCCGACTAAATGTGAAGTTTTCTTTATTTTCGAAATTCGAACCGACAATACATTGCTGTCGATTTCACTTTTTATTACGCAAGTGACACAATTTACCTATTCGATAGTAATCTTAATAATAATGTTACAGCATGTATTCATCTCGAACCGAAAATAAACTTAATCTCCGTACTAATTATTTGTCACCAATTTCAATGTATAAAAAAAAGATTTTTGTAATGAGTTCATGTAGCACTAGCAAATGAATCAAATAATTTTTCATTAATCTGTTAATCACTTAAATTTGTGATAGAAAGAAGGATCCTTGCACAAAGGGATATAAAATATATATACTTTCCTTTGGTGACTGAAATAATATGAATTTACGATTTCAGAGCGTCGGTCATGAATGTATTTTTGAAACATTCATATTTTGATGATATTTTGAAGAGGCGAAAATATAAGACCTGGCTATTTTGTATGTTTTTTTTTAACTTTTAGTTGATTTATGTGATTTATCCATTTTCTTCCTGGAAAAAATATTTTTGATTTTGTTTCGCTTTCGTACTGTATTAATATATTTCATAAAATCGAAAACAATAACTAGTAAAAAGTTAATATATAAATATAATATAAAAATACTAATATTTTAAACGTAACGAGATGAAATATACTAAATGTATCATAATACAATATCGTACTAATAATTCAATTAATGACATTGTAGAATTCTTCAATTGTGCAATATGTCCTTTCTTGAAGAAATGCCGTCGTCGATATTCGGAACTTACTAAATCTATTTGTTGCTTATAATTCTAAAGATACCTAGATGATAATGTTTTACAATGAAGGTTCTAACAGGTCTGAGGTCGGTTGGGCAATAAACATCTTATAGCATTACCTAATTCTTGGACTTTCAGTTAAATTGTAAACAGACGGATTTCAATATAAATAGAGTAGGATGAGTTAAAATTTTGTATTTTCAATACAATGTGAAGTTATGAAGCACAATATGAATAAATTGAAATAAATGAATGTAAATAAAAAAAAGTGTTAGATTTTGGCATAAGCGTCAGGAATCAAGGATTCCTATTCTTTATACAATGGTACTACTAAAAAGTGGATCAGTGAAGTAAAAAAAACCTAATTTATTGATAAAAATGTGTAACAATAAATATTTCTCACCCACACAAAAGTTTTTAAAATGATTGCGTATGAAAATAGTATTTTTAATTATCAGTCTTCCGATATGAATTCAATTGAATCTTGTTAACGCAGGGGCGCTATAAGAAGTATTCTATAAGAAACTATCAATAGCACATACTTCTTAACTGTATTCCTAGTGACCAAGCAAGCATGATATAAACACGGTATATTCCAAATTTCATTCAATTTGAACCAGTAGCCTAAGAATAATAACTAGTCAAAGTTCTTGATTTTGTCACGGAAAAACTAAAATATTTTGCAATTTCAGTCCAGTTTTTTAGAAACATCTACTACATAAATAACGTTGCAATCTCATACTTTTTGATATATAAAATGAATGTTTAAATGTTAATTGTTCTATCGGCATAGTGCACATCCAGAAAATAGGAAAATATACGTTATGTTCCCGTCAAAACTAAATTTGAAATTCTGAAATTATTAATAGAGCTTAGGTTTATTCCGAACAGTTTCCTATATGTATAGCTATGCTTATAACTATATACAAAAGTCAGGAACTAAATCTCAATAAAGCGCTGATGGATATCGGTTCTGCAGTATTCACAGCCGGTCAAGCTCACGTGGCACCTTCGAGAGTTACAAGTCTGAGCGGGTTTCATCTAATTAATGTCAACTTTGAAAGTATTAAAGCGCAGAAATCCTCAATTTTTGAACACAATAGACTGAAAAGCATTCATCTAGACTTGTGAAAAATTGTAGCATCAAAACTGAGAAAAAACAAAAGAACTGGAAAAGAAAAAGATCAAGAATTTCTATAAAAATAAGAAAAGCTCATAAGACAGAGAATGGGCTTTAAGAAAATTCGTTGTTTATATTTAAGAAATAGAGGGTTCTGAAAAGGATAAAAAATAAGTCTATGTACAAAAAGAAGTGAATTGCCATTAAAACAAACTTGTGAATAAAGCCAAGCCTCGCAACTCAGTTCTTCTACAGTAGAAGTTCGTAGATCCATTTAATACCAAATCAGTTGATTTAATCAGTCCCTACTTAAAGGGCCTCTTATAGTGACCAAATTAATATTGAAAATCTTTCGTATTTAAATAAAATAAATTAACTTCAACGCATGAAAACACAATGCCATCAAAAATAAAACTTGTAAGAAAATCTCTAGCAGCTCAGTCAGCGCAATTTTGCAATCTCACTAAACAATTTTATTTACTATAATATTAATTACTTGTGAGATACATTAAGTCTATTTAAACATAGAAGATTTTTAATATTAATGTGGTCACTGTAAGATGTTAGATAATTGGCTAATTATGTAATAACTTAAGACAGAAAATAAAACAACCGACTTATTATTATTACATGCATCGCACAACTTTTTACACTATAGATACGAACTGAATTGCGAGACTGGTTTTTATTTACAAGTTTTATTTATGATGACATAGTAATATACATAAATATGACCAATTATTTTTCCAGTAATTTCATACTTATATACATATGAATAAAGACTATAGATATAATCTAGCTTCACGTGGAAATTTGGAAAAATATAATTCACAATTCATCGTTGTGTTTAAACAGAAAACAGTTAGTCTGGTTTGATATATTGTTATTTTCTAAATAGGAAGATGCGGGTACAAATTTTCATCTAAATTGGGTTTATTCGTGATTTGTGTTAACCACTATATGTGATTTTGATCAGAAAATGTTGACCTCTTTTTCACGATAGAATGAGATAAACCTTAACCTCGTTCCGCTCATATTCTTTTATTGCCGTCAAATGCTAGAATACATAAATTATGTAATATATATATGAAATGATCAGTAATTTCATGATTAAGTACAGAACTAGTGATTTTGCAATAAATTCCTACAATCTAATTTAATTCAACAAATAAAAATATATTTATGTTGGCGTTCTAATAAATCATTTTATTGTACGAAGAATGAGATTATTAGATATTACTTTACTAAACATCATTTTAGATCGTAAAATATATCAATATTAAATAAAGAAGTGACATTAAAATAATTTGAATCAACTGTATTACAAAAATTGTCATTTTTATAAATAAGTATGCAAACCTCCAGATATAGAAATCAAAATAAGTCTAAAGCGGATAATAATGACATTCTATAGAATGAAACAGATCCTTAACAATAGATTTGGACCAAGCATATTACCACCGTCTACAATTCAGTTCAATTTAACTTAACTCATTTTTCTTCTTATTGTGCGTTGTCTATGATCGAACGTAGTCGACCTTTTACTTCTACTTTATCTCTTTAGGAACACATATTCATTGGATTTTTTTGAACTTTTGGAGATATTTATTCGCTACTACCACTACACCAACTCATAGTTTGGTGGAGGCGCCAGTCATTCGTTCTTTTGTACACGTTTCTTACCTATTTATATTTAGGTTTTTTGACTTGCTTTTATATAGACATTTCTAAGAAAGCCCTTTTGTTTGTTTACTGTAAATTAGAGATATCCGGTAAACGAAGATTCTAGAATGTAATGATTGTATATAAAACGGTAGCTAGAAGGAGTCCGTGAACAAATTAGTGTCATAGTGAATACACACAAGTAAACTGAATGGTATAAATAAATTACGTACGATAACACCGTATGTATAAATTCATCCCACTGTTCAAATGAATAAGAAGAACATTACATTGTCGTCAAATGTGGGGTATGATGAATAAATAGATACGTAAAAATAACTAAGAGACTAAATGACCCGAAACTGATGAAACTGAAAGCAGAATTGCAGAATCACGATTTGAAAATGTCCGCGTGCTGTGTGGCATATCGCACCGTCTTGTCGAAACCACATGTCAGGCATGTCCAAAAAAATCGTCAATCATCACACGCCAATCGCAGTAACGTTCCGGCCATCGTCGCTTTTAAAGAATTACAGCCCGATGATACCACCGGTCCATAATCCACACCAAACAGGGACTTTTTCGGGATGCACTGGTAGCTCTTACAATGCTTCTGGCTGGTCTTTACTCTAGATGCGGCAATTTTGCTTGTTGATGTATCCATTCAACCAGAAATGAGCTTCGTCACTGAGCACAATTTTTCGATAAAAAAGTGGATCTCCTTCCAATTTTGCCAGCGCCCATTCACCAAATGTTAGATGTTATGGGAGATAGTGTACACCAGCCGTATCTTATAAGGTTTTACACCCAAATCCTTACGCAAAATTTTCAACGTAGTAGAGTAATAGAGGCTCAATTGCTGCGAACGGTGGCGAATCGACATTTCACGGTCATCAGTAACACTGGCGGATACAGCCGTAATATTTTCTTTGGTCCTCACTGTACGTTTGCGTGTTAGTGGTATAATGTCCAATAGTGTAAACTGGGTTCGAAATTTAGTCACAAGCTTCCGAATAGTTGCCTCAGTGGGCCTACGAAACAACCCATAAATTGGAGGATGTGCCCGATGCACTCTCTTAACCTAACATGAATTTTGATAGTAAAATTCAATAATTTGCAAGCGTTGTTCGTTTGTAAGTCGATTCATGATTAAATTATAGACCAAACTGAACAAGTTTGACAAAGACGCAAGACACTATTCACGCGTAATTGTCAAAAACAGTGTTGCCAAAAAGATACCACGAAAAAAATCGCTCGTTAGCTATTAAAACTTTAATCAAACCAATATGCAGCATAATTCTAACCAATCAAAAGTACTAACATGGTGTTAATTTTGACTTATACTCGAGAATTTTCGAGTTCAAGAATGAGAAACTAGTCTCTAAACGCCTCACATACTCATTAAGCACTCTGTATGTCTTGATTCAAAAAGTCATTTTGTTTTCTATGAATAATGAATTTCAATAGACACTTATAGCTTCTGTAATTGATATAATACTTCGGAATATCAAGCAACTTTTGGACTTGACACAAATTCACTACATTTCGTAGATTTGCTTAAAATAAGGAGCTAGGGAAAGACATATCTCAAGTTATCTCTTTCACAATTATTCACGATATGTGTAGTACCGGCTTAACACAAGTAGTCGAGCTCACAATAACTATATTATTTGGCTTTAGAAGCAGGTTTTTTTAGAACAAATTGATAAATTATAATAATAAGTAAAACATTCATGACGATTGATCGTTAGAAATCAGCAAAAAAATCGCTTTTTGTGTCTAGTCACTGTCGCTTCATCTTCAACAGCAGTTATCATTAATATAAATAAATGGAAAGAAAAATCATTAATATAAATAAATGGACAGAAAAAATAATTGCATCCTGATTTTCGAAAATAAATCATATAATTCAGTTGTGTAACTACTCATAACGTATTATGCTTGCTTCAATTCCAAATATTTTCGCATGTATTGTTGATTCCGAAAAAAATAGAATATGCAACGCTGCACTAGAGTTTTTTTTGTCACTAGTCTAGCTGAACGCCTCGACAACTAAATAGAATGACTTTAGTGCCTTGATACATAAATAATTATTATTTTTGTGGATAAAGGCAAAGATAAAACTTTGATATTGCTTTAATAATCTGATCTAATTATGGTGATCATGTAATCAAGTAATTTTTTCAAAATTTAACACTGAATTCATGACATCTGTGTTTGTTTTCACCACATTTATACGTAGTTTCCATTAATTACGTGAAGTACACTCTTAAGTATTAACATTAACTGTGGTTATATCATTTTTTATAGATTGAAAGATTGATACTAGTTCCAACTTTGTTGAGATCCATTCTGATGTTCGTGCAGATGAATGTAAGTAAACTATTTCAGATATTTGTTAAAATAATTAATCACTATAAGGATATTATTCTAAACTAAAAACTAAAAAGGGATGAGCAGCTAATATTGAATTATTATCATATAAACCCGACACAATTTGATTATTTTATTACGGTGAATCATTCCGCATGGTTTCTTTTGGTCATTTTCTATTAATTTTCATGTCTTTCCACTTCTCTCTTTATCTTTGCTCATTTTCACACATTGTTGATCTTCTTGAACAGTAATTTTTTTTTGTTTTCTGTTAGTTGGTAATCCAATCTTATCCTAGATTGTACTTTTGGTCTACACTCAATTGGAATCCAATTGTCTATTTTTTTTTATTACGGAATTTGGTTGCCGTATTTTTTCGTGTACATACTCTGGGATTTTATGGACTTAGTTATGTTTTTTCGTTCCATTATCTCTTTCAATTCGTTATTTACTAGCCTTCTATATTCTATCTCATCTTCTTGGCATCTTTATTTTTAACATTCTACAACAACAAGTCTAATGGTTACTTTTTAGAATCTCATTTGAGTTTTAGTTTTTAAGTTCTTGTCTCTTTTATTTTTCCAGTCTCTTTTTTTCCAGATTGTATGCGGTTCTTCACTCCTTCTAATCCGACATTTCTTTTTCTTACTATGGTATTGAAGTTATTCACACTGTAACTATAGTTATGTTTATTCAATTTAATTTTTCTTTTGCTTTTATCATTTAATTCTAATTTCTTACTTCTAATTCTCTTCTTTCGGCTTCTTTCATTAACCCGAGGGTCTTCCTGTCTCACCCATGTCCTCTCTTAAGCCTTCTGGGGTTAAAACTCTCGCTTTTGATATTTTCTTTGCCATTTTTGTTGATTTGATAAGATTTATTGGTATTTCCATATCTTCAATGCACCCTATTATACATTGGATGAAACATAGTTTATTTTGGGACATGTACATTTTAGGTTTCTTGGCATTTGTAAATTTTATTGAAAGGCTTCAGATAAACGAGAAAATAATAAAAATAATAAAAATCTTCAATAGTTTGGTGCACGCCTGAAAAAACGCAGCTCAAACAATAGTGAACCGAGCTGCTCCAAACAGAAGTTAGTCGATGAAGTCGAATAGTTCTTCACAACTAGTTCATGCAAATAAGGAAGTTATATTGCTTCTAATACTCGTATTGAGCTCATACGCTAACTTTCTCGATGTATTACAATAGATTCAGCTCGACGAGCTAGAGTTCAATATCTAACTAATCATCCAGTATGTCAAGTCGATTTCCAGATAGATGTCGCATCTTTTTGAGTGGTGAAATAAACTATTGATGTATAAAATAAGTTAGTCTATGCCTGTACCCTTATCACCAGTAAACCAAGTCATAACAATCAAAAACAAACTGTAATCTTGGAATTACCGATATCAAACCAAGAACCAGTTGATCAAATTAAATAGCTAATGTCTAAATAAAGTAAAGATGAATCTTACTCAGGAATCAGTGGATCAAATCGAATAGTTGATGTTTACCTAATGAAGTTTACCTGGAAAGTTTCAACAATTCTTCACATTTGCAAACAAGAAAGCTGTAATACTTCGGCCCAGGCTAATCTTTCTCTATCTCTTATAGATTTATCTCGAGGATCTAACATCGACATATGTAAAAAGTTGAATTGAACTGTAGCAACATAGTATACAAAATAAATCATCATCTGAGTATAGCCACTAACATCACATTCAAAACAAATATATGGAAAATCAATTTTTAAAACTTTGCTGAAAATGCTGGTATAAATATTTTTCACATAATAATTCAAGCTGGACGTATTATTTTTAAAAAACTTTATTTTCAGAAAGAAAAACGGTTGCTTCAGAATTTGAAAACGTGGATATGTTCGGGTGAAACATTGGTAGTGTCTTTGGTAGAAGAGTTTTTCAAGTATTTTCCTGAAAATGAATTCCAATTATGTAACTTTTATGGAAGTACAGAAATTATGGGAGATGTAACATATTACGTTATCAAAGAAGTTGAGCAGTTCAAGAAAACAAGTAAAGTACCAATAGGTAAATATTGATAACAATCATTTTTAACATTAATAATTTTATAGCCAACAAGAAAAAATACATGTTTGCATGAAAATTTATTATAATTACGATAATTAGGCTTACGTATGATTTATACAGGATGGAACACAACATAACCACATTTTCTTCGTTTCTAGATAGAATAATAAGTAAATAGAAGTTTCCTTATATATATATCATAAATACTTATGTTAACAAAAAATACTTGAGAAACCGATAAATATACTTTACAAAAAATGTTTATAGAGGAAAAATAACTAAATTTAAATAATTTTGCAATAAGTTTTTAATCGTTGGCTAATATAACTTGAATAATTTTTCAAAAATTATCAACAATTTTCTATCCATTCTTATTCTAGAATGCAACAAGTAAAATTAGTAAGGTAGAATCAAGTGTCTGGGAATTTATGTAAATCATGAGTTGACTTTATCTTAGCATTATACGTCCTATGGCAGTCGAACGAACATTTTGAATATTATTTCCATTGATTCAGTTCGACCACTTTTACGTGCCAAACTTTTTTATACGACATACAAGATATTGTCGCGAAAATTTCTATTAGAAGTTTCTTTTATATAATCCGTAATATTAAGAAACAAGAATTAAAACAATCAATCTAATATATAAGGTTATGATAAAGTAATGCACAAAATTCATCAAACTTACAATATTTTCTTTTGGAAAAAATAATTAAAAACTCATCAAACTGTTTATTTCATGCATTATAAGTAAAAAAAATAAAACGTCGATTGTCATATAACATAATCAATATGTTTTTTCAAATAAATGTTTTCACATCATTTTATAAATCCCGTTTTTCTGCATTATTATAAAATAATATAATGGGTCACAAGAGAATAAAACAGATTGTTTTCGACCATCTGCGCAGTTAATCGATTCATTTTATGTCTAACGTCTAACACGACTTCTTAAATGTCACCACAGAACAAAATCAAGCACGATAATATCAAGTGACCTAGATGACTATTTCATTAATCCACGTTTTCCCATCCACCTCATTTCAAACTGTATATCTAAAAAGCTTCGACCATTAATATAGTGGTTCACCATATTGTAGGAACCAAATACTGGGATCCAAGATTCCTCTATTATTCGGACCCGGTAACAGGTCCGAAAGCACTATTAACACTGTTAAATTCCCGCGAAAGAAATAAGAGGCAATAAAACTTCTCTTGATGATCCTTATCAAAAATTTAATTTTTTGAACGCGCTGAGTATCTTTCGCCAAAAACAACGTTGCCTATGTCTGAAAATACTACACTAGTAAAAAAGTTGTGCGCCTGCTGAGTAGGCGGGATTTCAGCCGTCTAAATAGTATTCCGCTTATTATTTTATAAGTGACGTTCAGTAGAGAAATTCTTCTGTAATTGATACTTTTTAGTTTTGAACACTCTTGTGGCTCTTCATTGCTTTGATGATGACCTCTATTTTCTTCCTGGTAGTTTCAGCTGCGTGGATACTGCTCGTACGTGAAGGTAGGCCACTGCTCTTCTCGACACTGTCAGTTCCGAGGTTTAACAGGCCTTCAAAATACTCAGCCTAACGTTCTGCTACTTCCACTGTCTCCACTAGCATCTCTCTATCACTGATATATACCATATTCGATTTGGCTTGGAATCTTTAATGTACATTGATCTAATAATAATTCTTTAATGCTCTGATATCAGCTTCTGCGAGTTAAGTTTGTTGTTTCTCGAATGGACTGTCTTTCCTTGTCTCGCCAGTCTTTGCCTGTACGTAATTTTTATCATGAACAGCGCCTCTGTAAGTCCTCACGTTCATGACGTCTATTCCGTGTCTGATATAAACAATAACGTGGTCTATCTAATTTTTGGTGACTCCGTCAGGTGACTTCCAGGTAGTTTTTTGGATGTTCTTTGTTTGTGTTGATCTGTTTGTGTTTTCTCGGTCCACTTTTGCGTTCAAGTCTCCAAGGATGATGTTCACGTCATACCAAGGTGCGCTGTCATACACTTGTTCCAAGGTATCATAGAAGCTGTCTTTGTGTAGTATGAAAATGCTTGACATTGAGCAGAAGAATGCACTTTGATAGCTTTGAAGTCATTTACTCTATATAGCAAGTTGTTCTTTACTACGAAAGCTGTTCCAAAGGTATTCTGACTGGCTTTGATGGTATCTGAGTCTTTCCATTGCACTTCCTGAATAGCAGCTACATTAACTTTGTACTTGAGGAGTTCGTTCTCTCAAGCTCCAGCTCTTGATGGGGTGCGAATATTCCTTGGGCAAAATTCCAAAGTCCTGTTCCATTGTAAGGTCCGTTTCCATTTATTCTGTCCTATTCCGAGGCTTTTGATACCTATGTTCGTAACAGTTGGTCTGTAATGGGATGTATTCGTTAGCCCCAAGCCCATGGAAGGGGTCATTATCTTCCTGGTATCCAACCACCAGAAGAGCTCTCTTCACTACAGCTATGGAGCTTCTTCTGCTCGCTTATGCACTTTGTCGGCGCTGTTGGAGTAGCATAACAATAACCAACTATTTTTACTGTCAGTATATGAAAAATAACTCGTTTGTCTGTTAAGCAAAGGGTATTTACGACAATAATACATAGAAACTATAATATTTTTCTTTATATATAATTAAAACTAATATATCTGTCCGATTAATGTTAAATTTTCACAAGCGATATCGAAAACATGGCGGAAGCTAATATAATTACCATAGCAAAAGAATTCTTAACCTTTTAAAAGTTACCCTTAATCCTCCCTCGTATTTGATTTGACGTCTAAAAAAAGCTTTTCACCTTTTCAGGTATTCCTTTGGACAATACAATCCTTTATCTTCTGGATAAAGACTTCCGGCCGGTAAAAGCCGGTGACATTGGCGAACTTTTTGTTTCCGGATCAAATGTTGCTGCTGGTTACGTCGGCGGAAGAGATCCGGAAAAATTTCTCGACAATCCATTAGCAATCGATCCTACATACGGGAAACTATATCGTACGGGAGATTATGCTAGGTTGGAAAAAGAGCTGCTATATTACGAAGGCCGCACAGATTCTCAAGTTAAAATCAGAGGGCATAGAGTAGATATCGCAGAAGTCGAAAAGGCCGTGAACTCTCTTGAAGGGGTGAGTGTCGGAAAAGCAGGGTCATTGGTAGGTTATATAGTATTAATAAAATTACTTTTGAAACAGCTGCTGGCAATAAAAATTTAATTTAATAACTAAATAAAAGATATGAAATTGCACTGCAATTTAACGCTCAAACAATTGAATTGAATATACCGGGACAAGTCATTGAATAATATCAAATGACAAAAAGAAGCTGTTATCTACTATATATCTAAAATAAATTTCAAAATGGATTCATCACAATCGATGGATAGAAAGGATAATCTTTGATTGTTCATAAATTCATTTTCATGATTACTTTTGATCTGATAAAACATAGACCACCGTAAAAAAATGGCGAAGATATGAAGACTAGAAACTTACCTTATCAATAAGAAAGAATTTTAGCGGAAATTCGGAGAATTGAAATCAAGTTCTCTATTAAGTACACTTTGTACACCTCACAACTACTAATTTCATCGCTGGGACTTTATATACTTTAAACAAAAAATGAAGAAAGCTCAAAGTTTGAACCCAGAGTACTGTAATACCAGCTGCCACGTCAATATACAATCCAATTAACACTAGCTATACCTATTTGGTTTTTCTCTATATTCATTGTTATTTATTTCATTATATACACATTATAAAACTATTTGAATTTTGAGGTTAAGTGTCATTTTTATGATTAGTTGCTATCCATAATGATTTTAATTTTTCTCACTGACCTTTCCAATTCAAAAGGGCTCAGTTTTCCGTCAAGCTCAGTTTTGCTGTTAATATAAACAAAGTATGAGGGCAGACATTAAAGGCTGCGGCAGTGCATTTAAAAAAGCCATCTTCCTCTCTGTGGCCCGGAATTCACACATATTTATACTCGACGAAAAAACTCATAATGTAATCTACAAAATCAATACTAGATCAATATTCTGCAGTTATATCTTTGTAAATTGTTAAAATTCAAAATTACTTATTTTGGTTTCAGAGAAATATATTCTAACGTTTGTTGTTGTATCTCAATAAAGTATATTAAGTTTTTGACCTCATTGTATGTATTCATTTTTAAAAATTGGTAATCCCAGTGAAGCACTGAAATATACTCATCATATTTATTAATTTCTATTGTAATGATACTTATTTAATGGCTTCAATGCAAACGAAGCCGCGTGTTTCATAAAATTATTCATTTCCAGGTAGACAAAGGTGTTGTTTTGTGTTATAAGCCTGGTGAAATCAATCAAGCATTATTAGCCTTCATAACAACAACAACTGCAGTGAGTGAACACCAAATTGAAAATATGCTCAAGGACAAATTATCCTCTTACATGATTCCTCAAGTGATTCTAATAGATAAAATACCTTTGCTCGTTAACGGCAAAGTTGACCGGCAATATTTGTTGAAATCCTATGAAAATACTGATGACAACGGTAAGTTTTTGAAAATAATTGCATATTTCCATTTATTACAAATTGAAAAAACTTTATGCGTGTTCAAGGTAATCACCACCTACTTTAAGGCACTTTAATAACCAAAGATTCCACAATTCCAAAGATTGATATCATGTTTTGGAAATTCAAGAAAATTGATGATTTGCTTAATCAATCGCATCCTATGTAAATATTTCTTCAAGTTGAAGAATAATCGGAATCACTATAGCCAATTCAAGTGGGGTGGATGTACAATAACAGTCACTAATCCTGTATTACGAGAGAAAACTGCGTACATAACTTTCTCCATAGACTTTTTCTTCTTCTCATTGTTGGTGGTAGAGAATTTTCAGGAATCCTATACCAAATGTACAGATTCCAAACTCAACTTAAATATTTTTTCAATGTATTTATGATTGAAGTTATCATTATTATTATTATTTTAGAAGAAACGGTGACCGAAATGGAAATTAGTTACGAAGGAGTTCCTTCTCATCAATTAGAAGCAGCCAAAGCATTATTTGAAATTGTTGCAAGTGTTCTAAATAAGCCAATACGATCGAAAATTTCAGTAAATTCCAATTTTTTTGATATCGGTGGAAATTCGCTAAATTCTATTTATACTATTTCAAAATTGAATGAGCAAGGTTACCATATAAGTAAGTTCTAATATAATTTGAATAAACAAACAAAAATATTTACCGGATATTTCATAATAAAGGTGTACTGTAATATTTAATTATACATTTATCAAAATAATATGCGGTTTCAATAATATTTCTGTTTCCACAGCTTGATTTTATCTATATAGGACATAACTGATTTGCTATTATATTATCTTTTGTAGGAATCAGCGATTTCCTTTCTGCTATTGATTTTGGCGAGGTTATTCTAAGAATGACATCGAATAATATATTAAATATACAGGCGCCTTCTTTTTCTCGTGATTATTTGAAACCATGTTACAAAACTAATGTATATGAGTAAGTATTTGTTTCACATCTTGCACAACTTGCTATATTTTTTCAACAGAGCCTTGTTTTATTTTTTTAATACTTATGTGAGTACTGTACTTTCCCGTTTTGTCACGTGATACTGGTCACATTGACAAAACTTTGGAAGCTAATGGTGCGTGATTTTTATTAAAGCTAGTAGTTGTGGGTTAATTTTCAATGGAGTGCAGAAATAAACATTTTCGGCATATTTTACTTTTTTATTTCCGTAAAAGAACGAAAGCTGCTACGGTTCACAAAGAAATCAGAATTGGTATAAAAAATTCCGTTCTGGAAATTTTTCCTTCAAAGTAAAGATGAGCATCGTTCTGCTGAAGTTGATGATGTCCAAATAAAAATCATAATTGATGAGAATCGTCATATAACTGTTCGATAGATTGCGAAGAGATGTCTTGGGCTAGTTAAGAAGCTTTATATTTGGGTGCCTCACGAAAGGAAAGAAATTTATTCAACATAATGAATCAACATTTACAATTTGCACCTTAAACGAAATGGAACCGGCCCAAATCGTCAAATTTGACCTTCAATCGTTCAGTTTTTTGCTGACAAGAATCAGAAATTTTGTGAGCGCGGAATAATGAAACTGAAAGAAAGATGGCAAAATTAAAATATATATTTGATTGAAAACTATTCTTTGTTAAAAAAAGTGTTTTATTCTATACTACAAAACCGAAATTACTTTGTCGACAACCCAACAAGTTTGAGATTTCTCTACTACGCGGCTTGATGTTATTAAATATTTTGATCCCTCAAAATACTACACGTAATAGACAAATAATCTGTAAATGATATTGGAGCAACTATAAAACATAATACGATACGTATCCACCACCTGAAACACACGGTCCGGGTTTTGCCCTCAAGATGTTCGTGAAATGGCGCCACGAGAACAGTTGAAAAACTTATTATCATCCTCCTTCAACTAAATGAAGTATAGAGTGCCCAACAAAGTTCTTTTTTTTCTAAAATAGAATGAGCCCAAATAAATACTACCAAGCGAAATTAAACGAAGAATGGTTAGTTTCTTAAGTCTTGATAATTCCCATATTTGCATTGATGGTAAATTAGAACCTACCATAATCTGCATAGTTACCCAGCACTGCCAGATCTGAGCAAAACTAGGACCGGACGTTCGCTCGGACCGCGTCACTTATCCCCAACCTAAAAGGTTGAGACATAGCTTAAAGTTGGAATCCTTTTATGATAATAAATTAATTCAATCTAATATCTCTATTTCGGAAATCATCTTATTGACAAAAGGCATTCAATTTTCATAAAAAAGTAATAATTTCGTCAACAAAAATATTAAATTTTATCATGACATGATCTGTAACTAACGTTTTGAAATGGTTTTGTCATCGTCAGTTGGTAATTTGTAAATATTTCGAATAATCTTGCTTGTTTGTTGCACAAATTTAATAATTTAATGATATATAGACTGGAAGCTTTCAGAAATAAATTGAGAAGCATAACTACACCCCAACTTGATATTTCCAAAAAATTTATTTATAAAGAAATATATGGCACTGCAATTTTACCTTTAGCTCAGTAAGATTATTTCCACGAAGCGTTCTCAATCTGTCACAAAGCAATCGTTCCACATGTCACAAAGCTATGATTTTTAATAATGTCAACAATGGCAATTTTTGTTTGTCACCAAAGACAACGGTATCGGTATCGCTTTAGTTATGCATCATTCAATCTTCATCTAAAATGAATTATGTAAATCGTTTCTTAGCGTTTTACAATCAGTGTATATTTCTCATTCCATTTTAATTTCAATTTCTCTAAATCATAGAATATCACCTACAGGAAGAGCTATAGTGATACTAATGGGATTATTTTCCAAGATAACAGAATGTTTTTTGTTACTTGATAAGATTGTTTTGTGAAGAACCAACCAACTACTGCCGAATCAGAAAACATTTGCAAGAATGGAGATACTATAGACGTATCTCAACTGTGAACACTCTCGCACAAGTTACAATTGGAAAAAAAACATTTCAAAGATCTTAAAAGATCGTCCTGAAAGAAGTACTTGTGGTTTGTCTCTGGAAATGAAAGTTTCAAAAGACGCAGCTCACGGGATTATTGGAAAGTCCCTTCTACATCTCATTAAGCTTCAAAATGTACTCCTACCAGTAGATCCGGGATCGCAATTAACCTTTTATATTATACTTAAATATTTTAATACATTTTTATAGTTGAAGCGTGCTTTATCTAATAAGGTATTACAAATCTCCAGAAATAATTGCAATCACGTGTCAACTTTTAGGAACTCTAATTAGGTCTAACCAATTCAATTTCTGCAACAATGTGGTGTCTAGCTTTCTTATCGCCTCTAATGATTGTTTATATGGGTATTAGGGTGATGTACGACAATACTCAGCATTACCTCATCTATGAAATTCTATGAAATGTTCCCAAGATTCTAACCAACTTAGAGAATAGAAATATTAAGGCGAATTACTTAGTTTTCAACTTCTTTGGACAAGTTTTATTGCTACATATTTGTTTATTTCAGAATGATAACTTCTAGTTTCTATGAAAAAGCCGATCTTGAACAATGGTTGAAACCTGATATCAACGTTTATGATTACGCCGAGCTATTGGATAAAATCTGGGATCCTCTTCTTGAGGCCAATTTGAGCTTTATCATCAAAAATGAATATGGCAAGGTCGTTGGGGTAGCATTGAATTTTGATGCTAGGGACGAACCAGAAGTTGAAATATCATCTAAACTCAGTGTTATATTTGAATTTCTGGAATTCCTGGAAGCGCCTATCAGGTAATAAAAAGAAAATAATAATATTCGATTATTTATATAATTATAACAAAATGTAGAGATTATCAACTTCCGCCTGGAAAGGGATCAGTATTACATTCATTCATGATGGCAACTGATTCCTCCTTAACGGCTAAAGAAAATATAGCAGTGATGCAATATGCAGAAGTAGAAGTCATGAAAATGGCGAAAGAAAGGAATTTCAAAGGAATATTCACAACGAACACGAATCCTTTAACACAGGTGAGGAGATTATGATAAATTAATTTGTATTAAAGACGTTTTCTTGAAGAATTATCGAATCGAATCTGGTTTATTCCGTTTATGATTCAGCTTGCTCTATTTCAATGCTTCAAATATTATAATACCCTCTGTCACTTCAATACGACAGTATTTTATTGTATCTATTCTACTTATTCTGGAAAGCTTTCTTTCTATTTATGCTCTTAGCGATAGCGACACTTTTAAAATGTTGGAAAGTCGAGATGTATAAACTTTCTTGAGTATAATCCAAAGCTACAGTCATCAGTGAAAAGCGATTTCTCATCGCCTTTTATGGCGATTGTACACAAGAGAAATCGGTTTAAATTTTGCGATTCCGCCGCTTAGCAAAGTCAATGAAGACAAATAAGTTCAATTACCTCTCACTTATCCTACACAAAATAAGCGACAACTGCTTGTAGATGCAGAGAAGCAGGAATTGGTTGCTCCGTGATTTACCTGCATTGTAGTGGACAAACAAGGAACAAAATCGCAAGAAGCGACATTTTATTCAATGATAATGATAATAATGTTTCATATATCTCAGCATCATTTCCATCGGTTCGATAGTCTTCAAAACCCTAATAGTTGACAAAGAAGAATTTTAATTAGAGTTTTAGAAAAACACGCTTTGATCCAGTTAGAGTTAGTTACACTTAAAAGTAAAAAAAAATATATTTCAAAAAAACTAAAACGTACGCATATAGAAATAATCAAACAAACATATAACAAATTAATGTCAGTATTATAAACAAGCATGGAGTTTCCCATGACATTTTAAAATTAACTTTCCAGGTTATATCACTTGCTGTTCTGTAATTTGCTCATCCCTGATTTTGAATATGCTGAGAATTATTTTTTACTATTTACTTCGATTTTTGGTAAAAGCGTACTTTTTAGTTTTTTCAAACTATAATTTTGACTGATACAGCATCGTTTACCTCCCAGCCTTCTTCAAACTTATGAAAAATATTACCAAATATCTCCGAAAATATTGATTTGAGAGAAAACAGTTTCAAACAAAAAACGAAGCTGATAAAAAGCTTTCCAAAAAAAAGTTTTACACATTTTCACATAATACAATTTTTTTGGCTACAATGACCGAAAATGTATGACAGGAGTCAAATTGACTAACTCAACCTAACCTAACCTTCACCAAGTAGGTAAGCGCCGCTCTCCTCGAAAAAAATTTGACTCCTACCGAGATATTTTGGTTCATAACAGCCAAAAAAATACATTTACTTAAAATATGTATATGATGATTTTTATAGAGCTTTTTAGCTTCATTTTTTCAAAAGTAAATATTTCCAGAGATGTTCGAGCTGAATTTTTATAACTTTGAAGGGGGGGGCTGGGCAAATTTATCGGTAAAAATCTATATTATTTATTAGAAAATAAATTTATTATACTTATTTTTAGCAACTTGGTGCAATGTACAATTACCAGATTATGTTGGACTATCAAGTCAACCAATACGAAGCCAGTGATAAGACAGGACCGTTTCGACTAGCGCCAGACAATCAACGGGCCATTGTTAATTGGAAACCACTAGAATAATGTTTGAATATTAAATCTATTCAAATAAAAAAATGAAAATAGTCGAATTAATACTTTCTTGTATTCATATGATGAATGAGAGAATAGATTTGGTGATATCAGTTGACACAATGTCAAAAGCAAAATTTACGACACTGTTGTAACATATTTCCTGAACCGGACAATACAAGTGAATATGGTGATAACAATTTCTGGCTCAAATTGAGTATTTTCTGACATGTAATAAGAAAAAAGTAAAGTAATATACAATTATTTCAGCGTTTTAATGTTTTTACCAAGTGGGTCAGAGCCTTTCTTGAAATTCATTAAAAGAGAAACTGAAGCGGCTAATGCATAAGCGCTGCAGTGCTGCGGAGCTCTCAGATATATCAAGGACCAAAAAAATGATCGACCAATTGAATAATCCAACTGCCTGTCGATTCACGCTGTTGCAGTATTATTCATCTGGGATACACGAATGTGTTCTAAGCGCTGTATTCAATTCTGCAAAATACCGTCAATAGCTTCTTTTAAGCATTTCTTAGAAAGTTTGCTATGCATGATGTAGTGGTAGTAAATTCGGCCAGATAGCAGGCAGATGGATTTTTGGTGTGGTAAAGTGGACCAGAAAAATTTGGGATGCATTATTTGTACATGTACGGATAGATTTAGGGTACTAGTATAAAACCAAAAAAATTAATTGAGGTATTATGAATAAAATAACTAACGACTAACTAAAACCTAACGTAATCTGGATTGTGACACTTTTTGGCCGAATTTACCAGTGAATTTATCTTTATGAAACCGTGGGTCAGATAATTAATTTGGCCGCCTCCAGCAGGATCTATACAGATAAGTTAATTACGGACTAGGATACTATAATGACGAAAGAAAATACACAGCTGCGTAGTTTTTACTAATTTTGGGAACTAATAAGCTACTTTTTATTACTTATTTCTTATCATTAGTAAGAGTAAGTGAGGTGCTAGATAGAGTGATTCATTTTATAGAAGGTAAGTGGAAGACAAGTGATTTAAATGCTTTAGGGAGTTCGTCTTTAAATCTGAAGACGTTACATGAAGTTTTTGTTCCATAATTAGTTCTGGTTCCGCTATTGCTCTGTTACAACATCAAAATCAATATTTAGTATTCTCATCATGTCAGTGTATTTTAATTAAAATGCATTGCTGCGATCCTTGCCGATTTTCAGCATTTTCTATTTTTCCTCTTTTTTGTTTTATCCTTGTCGTGTGTCATGCCTGGAAATGGAAAAAAATGTAATATGTTGAAGATGAATTGGAGAAAAAAAAGTCTACTTCATTAAAAAAAACAAATAGTCAAAAAGTGATTTAAGTTCATTATAAAAAATTCTCAGTCCGGCACTGTCCTGTAACCTCATTTACAACGATTACATCATCAAGAAATTTCCAAAATTGCAATTTGCATCCACTTTAGCTATACAAATTGCTCTCGTGAGAATTTTCTATTTGAAAAATTCTAAACATTTGTTAGCTAACTTTCATCACATAATCTATTATAAAATATTATAAGTATTTGCTACTTAACAAACGATTATTAATTTCACATTTATTTTAAGTATCTGTAAGTATCAATTGAAAGTAGTATGATCTAAAAACTACATTAGAAATATTAGGGTAGGTAAAATACAAATCGTTTTGATCAAGTTTCCTTTTTCATCAACTAATATTCTAAACATAAAATTTTGTGTGATCATTTTCAAGTTTCCATCATAACAACTCAGTTAAAACAAAAATTGAACAACATTATCTGTCATCATTTAATTTAAGTTAATAAATTTTGAATTCTTTCACTCTCATGTTTATAATATCAGGTTAATAACTAATGTGAACATAATCGTATTTGATTTAATTACGTTGAATTGTTGTGCCATCTACTGGTCAGTAGTCATTCTTCAGAATTAGAATTAACAGTAAACGGAAATATATAGTTCTGACATCTATTGGGCATTAGTTAAAATCCAATATTACTGAATTAACAGTAAACTGGAATATATCGTATTGCCATCTATTGGACAGTAAGTAGTTTCAAAAAGTACTGAACTAAGAATAACCTATTTCTATGGATTATACCTGCGCTTCCCAAACTTTTTTAACTGTGGCCCGGTACAAGATTTTAATTTATTCGCAACCCACAATCAGTTATTTAGAAAACATAATTTACTTTTTGACAAAAATCAAAATTTGAGCTATTTGCTCATTTCGTACAGAAAAATTGCAAAATAAATAAATATAAAGAAGGCATTCTGTTAGCTTCTTAGCTAACTTAAAGGAAATAAATAAATTTTGGTTTTACATATTTTGATATCACTGCGAAAGTAATGTTATTTTTTATCACATGGTAATTTTAAATTAAGCTGAATATCCAACTAGTTTCTATACAAAGAGCGTTTATGGCCGATAATTCGATAAAAAGTCTGCTATCTAATGAACAAGACTTGGAGTGCTTGAAAAAGTTTCGAAAAATATTAAATTCAGAGCTAAATATTATAAATTTTGTGTTCTTACAATTTTTGACCTGAATTTTTCTGCGACCCACAGTTTGGGAAACACTGAACATGTATTAGACTACAAATTTTTAGCAAATTATGAAAAATACATTAGTATATTTATATTATTTTCACTACGGTAATGTTTTCAGAGATAAATCAAAAATACAAGGACACAATTTGAATGCTTCAATTATTGCGAAAATACTATTAGTTCCCACTAAATATTATTGTCATTGGCCTCGGTCTTACATACAGTAAAACTGTGATTGGCATGTTTAACTGCATCAATTAATAATAAAATGAAATTTAGATAATCACTTTTTCACTCAAAAATATCTTAATTCTACTATAAATAGTTTATACCCAATAGTTTTATTTTTGGAAACAAAATAATTTCTAAAAAGAACTAGCGTTTCTATACCATTATGGAGGGTAGAGGTAAGGAGAACCATCTCTGTGTATCGAAAAGTGTCTGAAGCATGTGGAAGAATTTTAAAAAGAGCGCCACAAACTAATAGAGTATGATAGTAAATTAAATTCTTTTTTGAAAGTCATAACTATTTCATAGAAACTATTAATATACAAATTCATTCGCAAATTGTACATGAAATATATAACTGCTGAATTCCTATCATTCCCACTTGCTACACTAGCGCTATTTTGGCGAGTCTTCGTATATTCTACCAATCCTCCATGCAAGACGGTTCTCCTTACTACTAACCTCCATACATACAATCTAAATTTGGTGTTAAAATGGCTAGAAACAACAATCGCTTAATTTCTTTGCTACAGCCTTTAATAATTGAACAGAATCATTGAAATATATTGATAATACTTAGGTATGTAGAATATTATCATATAGCAAAAAAGAAAGCTATTATATTAAAAATACTTCTTATCATATTTTTTACCAATAAACAATCAATTTAAATATTATGTATCATATAATAATAATTTATATTCTGCTGAATCAGCTTCAATAGTCTGTCATCTATCATTAAATAGCTGACTCAGTGTAATGTACTTACTATTTTAGTAGATTACTGTATAACAAATATATTGATTTTAAAAGTCAAATTTGAAAATTGCCTCTACGGATACTAATGATTACTGTAAAATATGTTTTGATTTGGCTTGAAGTTTTAAAAGCATAATTCTCATAATAAAAGCAATAATATGTCCTACTGAAAATTTACATGAAATAAAGTTCACTTGAACATTGCAATACTATTTTACTTTCTTAGAAGTGCCGGGTGATTACTTTGTAAATGGAAACTCATCATGGCTAAACATACGGTCTATGTTATTTTAATAAATCGACTAGAAGCTGAATGTTCATGAATTATTATAATCTTTTACGGTTGCCTCCACTTCATTCTAGTAATTAGCTGTTGATTATTCATTGAAAATAATGTATCATTGTTTTATATTGATATGATTACATGAATATTTCGATAGTTAATATTTCACTTTATTTTCACAAAGTCGGGAAAATATCACATCCATTAATATAATATACTCAGCTGTATGACATTACTCAGAATCACATCTCGTTCATATAAACCTTTAGACAAATCTTGAAAGGATTTATGTGCCGTGATGGTTAATAATGTTTAAACATAATTATTCCAAACACAAAAAATATAGAGAATATATCAGAAATGAATTCTTTAAATAACAATCTAAAATCTAAAAATAAAACTTGACAAAAAAATACTCAAGTCAAGAGATTTAATTTTGAAATGTTTTTTATATTTCATGCATTAGATTAGTTTAGTGTTTACTTGAGCTGACGACTGGAATATTAGGCATTGCTTGTTGTTTCCCAACAGCAGCGCCCCCTAATGGATTTCTCATTCTACCGCCATTACAAACTGAACTCAACAACCTCTTTTCATCTTCGGCCAGTTTACCGGTGGTCACTTCACGTGTATTTCTTGAAAAATCTAATACCATCCTTTATCAAAAATGGCAGATGAATATTTTTTTGGTAAGTTTTTCGTCTTTTCATATTTCTTGGACATATATTTTTTATATATACGTCACATAAGAAGGCTAATGTTCCTATACTAATACGTTAGTCTTGTTCTGATAGCCGGCATTTGCGCGCCATTGTCCTTAAGAGTAGCATCAACGGGAGTTATTTTTCTATTATACAATGGTTGTTTCAATTCATTTTGCAGCTTTAACATTAAAAGGAAAAACTAGTGAAGTATGGGATCCAGAAGCAAAAGGAGCAGAAGATTACCAAGGAGGACACAAACTGATAATCAAACAAGCTTTGTTAGGACCCGAAGCCACCGAAGGTATGTGTTGTTAATTTTTTCAAATACTGCTTCCTAAGTATATTTTTCATATTCATTCTGTTTGTTGCTTATTAAAAATATGTCTTTGTTCCATAATTACTACGTTTAACAATATTTAAAATTTTGTTATGTCCGCCCATTGTAAACGCCATTACTCGGCGTCCAAGCTTCGGAAAACTTATTCTTTTTATTATAATATTGTTTTATTGTTAGATTCGTCATATTTTCAAAGTCGCTTTTGCATTAATGTAATCACTTTGAGGATAACTAATAACTTATTTGGGCCCCAAAAATGCAAGTGCTTTTTTAGGCTTTTGGTAGCAGTAAATATTTATTTCTAATTGATTTAGCATTTTGTTTTTACTATAATTCGTTGCTTTTTGAAATGACGCCAACTTTTAGCAAACGTGTGACAAATTATTTGTCAACTGTAATTTACCATTATATTTATTAAAATATCTAATACATTCCTACTATAGATCATTGTTTTTGTTTCATTTTAAGCATTAATAGTTATCAAACAATCATTTCTATTTTATATATACATATATATATATATATATATATATATATATATATATATATATATATATATATATATATATATATAGTAGTATAAAATATATATAATAGAGAGGGACCAGCTAAATTGCCATTTACTAAATTTACCTCTATATCTGCAACAAAGATCGTCAGTAATTATAATCAAAATCTCGTTACAAAGAATTATGTGGATATAAAACTCTGCATTTGTTAAGTAACATACACATTTGCTGTAATCCTAGCAATGATGCTATGTTTGTGACTTTTGTCATTGTATTCGCTTAAATAATTTTGCTTATTGGATATTGTGTGCATTAAATGTGAAACAAACACTAGAAGAATGTGTAAAATGCCCAACCTTCTGGTATTTGAACTGAAAATGCAATATAACAATTTGCTACCATTTATTACTGATTAGTACTAGTTTGTGTTTTAATCATGATAATATAGCTCCACAGCAAAATTAACACATAATCATGTTGAAACTTTTGATGAAACAGTTAACTTCACTAATTTTCCAGTTATAATTCTAAATTAATGCAAGAAATTCTATATTTAAAATCACTTTGGCAGGTACAGGACCTAGTTCTATAACTTCATCAAGACCCTAAAATGATCTTTTAACATCCATCAAAATCAAATAATCTCAGCCCTAAAGATTGAACTGCAGCAATTGTGTTAATTTGATAAAATGGCATGATTTTCTGTATGATAAGGTGAATTTGATCTGAAAGCTGGGAATGCCAGACCTCTGTGAACCTCAGCACATTGAAGTTATTTGGACTGAAAGTACAGGGGTCAGTGTCTCACTAAACAAGGTTTTTCCATTGCTTCATAAAACCAATATTTGCCTATGGTGGTGGAATAGTAATGAAATGGGGTGGTTTGTTATGGGCTACACTTGCACACATGCAATTCTATTGGAGCTAGAAAACTTTGAAATCTAATCTCAAAAAATGTCAAGTTAATAGTTGCCTGCTTAACTTTATCAGTTTTTGACTTGTCATCTGACAAGTGAAAAATGATGGTGGTTATTTTTCTTCTATTTTTAATTGAAACTAAAATATATTGTTTTATTTTAATTACCAAATCTTTAGTATGAAAAAATTAAATAAATATTTTGTTTAGGTGAGGTAAATGTAGTACAAGTAGAAGCCATGACCTGGAAAGATTCCGTAAAAATTCCAGTAGCAACACTTAAGGCTGGTGGTCCCAACAGTCAAGTATTGTTAGATCTGTCATTCCCCGATCCTCCAGTTACATTCTCCCTCATACAAGGTAAGTAAAAAAGCTTATTTGTAATGAATTGGATGTAATCAATTGTTATAAATTAGAGTCTATTTTATAAATTTGTTTTAGTCAAAAACACTGAATAAAATGTGATTTTATTTTCAGAATTAATAAACTTTTTTTTATAGGAAATGGACCAGTTCACATAATTGGACACCACCTGATTGGTAGTCCAATGGAGGAATTTGATGAAATGGACGAACTAGAAGAAGAAATGTTAGATGATGAAGAGGGCGAAGAAGGCGCTGTAAGTATAATATTTGTAAATGAAATACATTCTGTTCAACCTCACAAACTTCACTTTTTCATTGAAAAGTCTAATTGAAAATCTGGAAATGTTTTGAAAAAGAGTATAGAACAAGAATGGATGACCTGTATCAGGAAAAATCTGTGGCCCTCAAAGGGTTTACTACCTATATAAGATTAAAACCTTTCAACCCTCTAACCAAAATTTTTTAAGTACTGAAGCTTTTGTTTATAGGAAAATTTGTTAAAAATCATACCTTAATAATACCACTACTGTAGTCATTGGAAAGTTATCAATATTATGAAATATAGTAAAGCATCTGCACTGAGAAAAAGAAATGTGTTTGGTTGATTTGGTCATTATTTACATTGGGATCCATATTGACTTAATATTAAGTAAAGTAGATAAGTCTAGGATTGAGGCGGCTACAGACTATGATTTAGTGGGGCCGACAAATAGCCTAACCAAATCGTGTTTTGCTTCAGATTTCACGACCAACACGATGTAGTCAATCTAATTTGTGTTGGCATGTCTACTATATCTTGATTTGTGGTCACACAAAACCACAATAGATTATCAGGTCTATACACAAACTACAATCTATTATGGCTCTGCTTAACCAACATAAGTTGGAAATTGTTCTAACAGCATTAACGTTGATGGAAAGCGGGCTAGACTTCTGTATTGTGATGGATTGTGTTGGGGTTTGGTATGTAAAATGGGATGGGAGTAAATATGAAAAATAAAATTGCAGAAACAGCTTCTTTGATCATTATAATGTGTTCTGGGCTTATCAAATCTGTAAATACAATAATTTTTTCCAAACAAAGTGTTTGGATAATTTCCAAGATGGAGATCCTACTTATCCTAAAACATGTGAAAAAAGGTACAATACAAAGATACGCACAGATAGATGACTTGCTGCAACTAATTGACAAAATAAGGTTATCTCTATGAGACAGTGCATCTTGATTTAGAGTTCATGACTCCGGAAGGAGTTGACAGTCAAAGAATTGAAGCTTCATGGTGATCAGTGTGTTCATACTTGCATAGGAGTAGTGTAAGAAAGGAAACATGTCCCAGATATGTAGTTAAATACCAATAGCAATGTTGGTGCATGAAAAATGACATAGTTTCAAAACTTGTTAGGTGAAATTGTAGATTTGTATAAAGTGTGAAATAAACAATTTGTTAGGTTGGGTTATAGGTCGTATCAAACTCTCAAAGTTATTTCAAGCAATTTCTTTTCAAATTATACACTATTCGTGCGATTTTTTAGTTTCAAAATCTTTTTTTGTCCAATTACAGCGTAGATTCACTTTCTCATTTCTGCAATGAATATTAAAATATTTTGAATCCTCATGAGGATTAAACCTACATACCAAACCTCATCAACTTCCGTCTCTGTTAAGATACAGAAATCTTACAAAGGAATGAAATCCATCCAACAGTGCTACACACTTTATGATTTGGTTGAATAATCAGTTGGAACGACAGGATTATAGTCTACATTCGACCTGATATCACAGCTGATCCGACCAATTTATCCTGTCGACCCGGCCAAATGATATAGTCTATAGTTGCCTTTAATCTTACCACTGTCAAAAATTTGTTTTGTAATTCTTCGTTTTTGTCAAGATTAAAAGGTCATATTAATATTTTGTTAATGTGTTTATTTAATAAAGTGAAGTTGGAAAATTTCAGAAGGTGAACAGAATATATTTTGTATGTATGAGTGTGTGTGAGAGTGCTGAGCATTGAGCTTGCCTCTATATTGCTTTTCCTTATTCATTTGTGCAATTATTAGTAAATGATCCACTTTTCAATTTTTAAAATGGATTTCATTCAAACATCGATTTAAATTGCATGATTTGTAAAAACTGTATATTGGTAATGCAACAAAGAATGTTCCATTTCTTTTATTAATGATAAATTTCACTGAAATTCCGTTTTCGAACTAGAATCTTATTAAGTGTCTAAATAAAAGCGGCTTTCCAAATAATTTTCATTTCAATGCGTTCAACATACTGCTTTTATATGTGAAAAAACATCGAAAACGTCTTTTGTAATTAAATGTTCTAAAATGTTCCTTATAGATGAATGTCATTATTTCAATATTTATTAAATTACCATTTCATAAGAAATCTCAGTCTTATTAAAATCACATTTAGGTAATTGATCACTGTGATTTCTGACATTGGTTCTGTTATGCTAGACATCAGACATATTGTTAGTAAAAACAAGTTACAAATAGTAATTAAAAAACCTTTTGTAACAAATTTGATATGTTGATATGAAATTTCTGGCAAACTGTAAGGGCTATGTCAGTTATGGTAAAAAAATCTTCTGCTGGTATCAATTTTCAAAAATGTGCGAAATTTCATGGTTTCATAGATATTTTTTCAATGAAAAGGCTGAATATTGAGAGGCTAATTATTTCATTCAAACTGGTAAAGAAAAACTGTATTCTGTGTTTTTTTACGAAATACTGGAACCTTATTTCAAACAACAAATACTTCTAGGTTTATACTAAACTTTTCTTTGAAGTTGAAGATGTTTTGAAAATAGTATGTTTTGTGTTAATTAAATACGGATTTAATATGGTTTTGGATCTACTTTTCAAATAGCTAAATTCACATTCCATAAGACCATTTGCATTTTGGAGTTAATTTTTTTATCAACAAAAGGCATCTGTTTGTTTTGCTGAAAACAAAAATCTTGTTTTGACCATGGTCATGTATTCATGATTCTTTATTTTTGACAAATTCTTAGATCAGGCTACTTTTGAAATTTCTTCAAATTGTTCATATGGTTTTCCTACATTGCATTTTTTGGATCAACTACTGTACATTTATATTCTTATTTCTAAACTTCTAAAAACCACCGTAGAATTAGTCGATGTTGACTAACTTGTTAGTTGTATGTCATACTCGTTTTTTGTGTGTGGCGTGCATCAGATTTCAAAATGGAGAGGAAATTTGCCAATCTGTACACGTGGTCTATAGTGCTTAGTGCTAAATCCTTCATATTAAAAATAGGAACATTTTATATTATTATCAAAATGAACTTTAATTCAAAGGGACGTTTTTGAATTGAAATGTTTCTAATATTACAAGTACAATTTTTATCGCTGCGAAATCTCTACATCTTTCGAAGCAATGTAGATAGCAAGCTAAATTCAGTACATTGTACTTGTTTTAAAGAACAGACCCGCCAGTCTAGTATTAAAGTAGCGACACTAATAATAGTGATCTAAATATTTAGTAATCAATGGGGTGGATGGCATTATGACCTTTTCCTTTTATTGACATTCCCATTTTTTTAGGAGGACGGTAGAAAACGGAAAGTTTCAAATGGAAAAGTAAAGGTGTGACTTGATCGACTTGTAACAACTAAGTAGTCACCGTTACAATGTTTTTTTATATTTCAGGAGGAAGACGAAGAGGAGGATGAACCAAAATCCAAAAAAGCAAAAGCAACTAACGCCAAGGGAAAAACTCCTGTCAAAAATAACGCCAAGGCTGCAAAGAAGTAAAACATTAACATCTAAGAATGTATGTACATCGTATTGATGCTGTCAAAAAAACAGTTGCTTTTGATTATTCTCCTATTTGACTTTCATCGATGTGATGTACAACCAAAAAATTAACCTCCTCCTTTGTAATATTAAGTTAGTTTTTTAATGTATTTCTAGAGTTATTCGGCAGGTCTAAGCGACAATTCTGAATAAGTATAGTATGTTCTTGACGTCATAAGTTTGTGAAAGTTTCTTTTATTCCAGGTATAAATCTTAGTTTTTAAATGTGATCTAAATATTTTTAAGCCGGACAGCGTTTGAGATATTTATTTCTTGAAAGATCATCCAATTTTGTTGTAAATATGCAGCCTCATTAAAACCATTTTTTGTAGTAAATATAGTTTTTACTTAACCTTTCACTAAAAATTACATATTTATAAAAAGTGTTTCTATTAATCAAGACCTAAAATGAAGACTATTTTCCATAAAAAATTTCACGCGCGAATCGCGGATAAGATTGCCACAGGATCGCATTGGGCTCTTTACGCGTATGCAAGTTTTCTCAAAGTTTTTTGTAGTAGGTATGGACAGTGAAAACACTGCAGTAGGTGGTTTACTACTTGTTTTGGCAATTTACAGTTACACCTTAAAGAAACAATTGCTATTGAGTGACTGAGCAACCCGCGAATGTAGAGTCTTGTGTTCGCTACAGCGAGACCTTTATCGCGGAACTAAAACCGACAATTTTCGGGGAACGAACCGCGAAGAATATGCGAATCGGATCTATACTCATGTTTCGCTCGCCAAATCGGATGCTGCTTTAAGTAGGTATTTGGAAATGATACGACAAAGAACATTTTATACGGGGATCTGGTAAAATTTAGTCGAGTAACAGCTTATTAGAAATAATTTCAGTTTTTCATTAGAAATTTTCTTTCATTATATTTGGCTAAAACTGAACTTAGCAGCTATTCCCCATGCGTGTGTAACCTCTAGGAGCAGCGTAGCTCCGCTAATGATGACTTAGGCGTTCGAGAAACAAGAAACTAGGGTTCAAAACGCCTCTGTTGGCTTCGTGTAAATAAAAAATATGAAGGGTTTTCATACAACGGGAAGGTAGAAGTAGGTATTGTTGTTTTCCCTGGAACCTGCTACCAAATATATATATATATATATATATATATATGAGAGGAATAAGTTAATTGCATGTTATGATATTAGGAAGATTTGATAAAAATGTAACTTGCCTGCGACATGCGACGGTCAGTCAGATTTCGTTGAAATATTGGTTTTTTCAGGAAGTTCGGGAATGAAAGTGTTCCCATATTATGTATCTTTAAATGAACATGGCGTGGTCGCCACAGTTCTAATGAGCTATCATTGATATTTAGGTTTATTTCTATATTTCACAGATTTTAACATGTTTGTAAACTACAATAGTTTATGTACTAAGACTGCAGTCTATAAGATCATGGTACTAAGTCCAAAGATTATTCTCTCAAGTCAAAATTATAATTTAACATAAGAAAAATGAATTGCAGTGTAAGTGTATATTGGGAGCAAAGGTTATAATTAAATGAAGGTAATAAAAGATTTTACGTATATTTCAGTTTACTTTTTAAAACTTGAAAATGTTGAAGAGCAAACTTCTGTTTTTATAAGTACATTAACAATTTTAAGAAACTACATTGTTTGTTGGATTTTAGCATATTTCATCAGTGCTATCCTCAATCGTTTTGTGGAGTTTTGCAAATACGTTCAAAGTTATTGGATTTGTACAGGTAGCAGTGTGAACATCATAAGAGCATTTCTTGGCCTGTTTCAATAAACTAAAAAATAAAAGAATACTTAAGTTCTATTATAACAATAGGGTACTTGCACATTTAATTGAATATTTTACTTTCCGACATTATCTCATATGAAGATCTTATGAAGTAAACAAAAAAATACTTTTTAAAAAATGCAAGTACCCTATTCTTAGTATGCAACTATAATTATTATATAACAATTTATTACACTAAAGAAAGAAATATTTTTCGTGATCAAAATAATTTTCAAATCATCACTTTTTATGAAGTTCAATTTCATTTGCGGTTTTCGAACAAAATCTTATTTTTTGAATTGTTTGTAAAGTTTTGACAATTTGGTTTATAAAAAATTGCTTGCGAAAGAAATAGAATACTATAAAGTCCACTAAATGCTTTTCAAAAGTATTTTTCTTTGTATAAATACTATCTAATAAAAATTTGTTTCAAGCCTATGCTCGCATTCAGCAGGAGTGAAATTTTAAAAAGCATATGGAAGAAATTTGTATGTATACAAATAGGAAATAATGTCAATACAAAGAAGAATTACTGATTAAATACCAAAACATAATATAAGACTGAGGTTAATGTTGGAATATATTATGTTCAATATATATACACAATATTCTATGAAGGCAAAACAACCAGGACTTATAAAAAGAAGAGCAACTGAATATTGTAGACTAACCACAATTAACAGATTACCAAGTTCACATTAATAATTTTAATTTCTTCCATAATGAACAGTTTTTACTTATTGTGATTTGTTAGAAGCAAAATTGATGAAAAACCTAACAATATACTTACTCACAAACTTTTTTCGTACTTGGAAAATTTCTGGGTATATCTTTTTTAAGGTCTTGACAACTTTTAAATTCTAAGGCATTTTTCTTGAATTGACATGGATTGAGGAATTCTAGAAAAAAGATATAATTAATGTTTTAGCAACTTTGAACATATTCAAAACAAGTTCAGAATCAGAAATCCCAAACGTGCTTTATTATCAGCGCGTACGCACTATTTCAAAGTGCTCATGAATCTGATGACAGAGTATGTTCAAGATTCTTGTGTCATACTCATTTGAAGAATTTACGGGCAAGTTGATTGTCTTTTATTAGTAGTTCTGTACTAAATGGTAGCGCAAAAAGAAGAGAACGCATGAATTTGAGTTGAGGAGCGGGGCTGGTTGTTGCTGTTGACCATGTCTTCAAAAATAATGATTCTGTTATTACTGTTCAACGACTTTTCCGCACAGAGTTCAATGTTCCACTAAATGGTTCCATACCATTCGCACGGCGCGAACTCTACAAAATGTCGACAAAGTTAGGGAGTCGGTTTTTCAAAGTCCCTGCCGTCCCTGCCTGCCGTGATTGTCAAAAGTAATAGAAAACTTTGAAAAAAGACTTTGATCTGTATCGACGTGGAAGGACGCCATCTGTCTGAAGTATTCTTCTAAAAGTGACCAGTTCACTACAAACTGTCCATATCGATATTACAAAATCATATATTGGATAATCTAAATATTATATTCAAGTGAGTCCATTTTTTATGTAATCAAAATAAAGTAAATTATAATGGTTTGAAATTTAAGTGTTCTTCTTGCGCCACTCCAATTAACGATACTACTCAGTAACTTTTAGAGAGTAGTATTGAAGAATTTTTGCACAATAACTTTTATTTTGTAAACCGAAGATACGTACCTACTTCTACTACAGTGGAGTCCTGATAATCCGAAATTATTGGGAGTGTACCCATTTAGGATTGGAATGGAATCATTACCAAAATTCATATGAATACGAAATACAACGTATAATTTTTTTTCGCATTAAGTTGGAGGGGGAATCACCTGACATCAAAAAGTCTAGTTTGATGCCAAATTTGTTCCCGAAGTCACTCGATTTTGTAAAGAAAATGGTTTGCCTATTCGTACTTTACTTTTTCTCGATAATGCCACTTAACATCCCTCAAGTGAATAGTTAGTTTGTGGAGATATAAAGGCCGTTTTCCTCCCACCCAACGTGACCCCTTTGATCCAACCCATGGATCAACATGTACTGCAGCCTCGTACAAGAAAAAGTTATTGAGACGAATACTTGAAGATGAAACACTCTTATTATTTCAAAAGCTCAAGATGATAGTAAATATAAAAGATGTAATTTATTGGGTTGCCAAATCATGGAATCTACAAATGGATGTTGAAAAAATTCTGGAAAAAAATTTGGCCAAGCGTAACTTTCGAAGAAACCCCAAATTAACCAGCAGATAGAAACAGTTGTACAGGTGCAGAAGCTATTACAAAATATTCCTGGCTGTGGTGACGCTAATGAAAATGATGTGGAAGAGTGGCTACAAGCTGACGATAACGATTATGAAATTTTAAATGATCAGCAGATTGTTGATATGGATCTTAAAGAACCAAACAACGTGTCAGATGTGAGTGAAGGTGAAGCTGACTACGACAGTGAGCGGAGTGTATCACACTCGGACGCCGCGGCTGCCTTTGATGTAGCGCTACGCTACGTTGAACAACAGTCCACCTTGACCCCAGCGGATACGTTGTTTTTCAGACGTTGAAGTAACTTTGCCGTCAAATAACTGTAGTGGACTTTCTTAAACCAGTATAGTTTAGAATATTGTTGTGTTTTGTTCGTTACACTTTAATATATTAGAAAGATACTGTAATTTTTATTAATACACTAATTATTTTTATCCTTTCTTCGTTTTTTCATTCTTAAAATATCCTTATTTCGGTTTCGGATTAATAGGACTTTCGTATTATCGGGACTCCACTGTTTTATTAAAGATAATGGAAGAGTATTTCTTAAAATATGATATAGGAATAAATTGTGGACCAGATATCTATTTATACACATTTTTTCTGAAAATTCTTACCGATCATTTCTTCAAGGGTTAGGCCACAAGCTTGATTAACTAAACCATTGATAATTTTCTCTATCAAACCAGGTATTTCTTTAGTATCAAGTGGTAAACAGTCATTTAGTAATTGTCGTACTGGTACAGTACATTTCAAAACGAAAGACTGCAATGTATTACACACAGTGTTTTCACCAACTTTTATTTCCTTTCGACATATCATCACATCAGTACGAGTTTGCTAAAATATTTTGAATGCAGTAAAAATTATATAAATACGTTGTTGGTTCAAAAAAACATCAAAATACAACGTTTCTTAACTGTATCGTTATCGCTTAACGCTATCACCTATTTAGCATAAAAATGCACACATAAACACAAAAAGTTTACTTACTCTTGACGGCAATTTATGGAAAATAGATTTTTCATTCTATAGTTGACAAACAGATGTCGACAAGCCCGACAATCGACGACAAAAAAAACGAGAACAGACTGTCTTACTAGATTATAAAATTTATATGTTTACTTATTATGACAAATTTATAATGGATAGTACCATCTTGTCAATGCTACGAGGATAGTCCCAGAAGTACTTTGTCTGACCTAGAGGTGGCGATAGTTACTTGGAAAATACCACTATTGGAAAGTACACAATCTGTACAGCATATGTTTCAAATTTGAAGTCGTTTAGTATTTGTTTGGCAATAGTAAATGTTATCAGAAAACCAGCATCGCAATGCTCGATCAAATAAGGTGACCACTACAAAAATGTCGTATCCATAAAGCGGTATTGGAGTTTCGTCGACTGAAAGTGCGCCAGCTAACAGACATTTCAAAAAGTGCGCATATTAACTGAAAATGGATGAAACGTGGGTCATCACTTCACACCCCAAAACAAAAAAAAACAATCGAAATAATGGACCGAAAAGGGAGAACTCAAAGAAGGCAAAGATCGTTCCATCTGCAGGTAAGGTCATGGTCTGGGTTTTTGAGGATGCACGCGAGATAATTTTCATTGACTATCTTGTAAAAGGAAAAACTATCAATGCGAACTTATTGCAACGTTTGAGCGAAGAAATCAAGCGGAAACGACCGCATTTGGCTAAAAAGAAAGTGTTGTTTCATTAAGACAATGCACCAGCTCACACATCCGTTATTTCAATGGTTAAAATTATTGAATTAAAAATTGATTTGCTACCTCATGCAACCTATTGGTCAGATTTAGCCCCTTCGGATTATTTCCTGTTACCAGACTTGAAAAAATAACTCAGTGGACAAAGATTTTCCAAGAATGAAGAGGTGATTTCGCTAGTAATTTTAAGGAGCTTGACGATTGTCAAGGGTATTGAACTTATTGAACATGGTATATTTTTTTTCAAAATTTTTGTGTTTTGTTTTTATTGGGCCATGTAGGTACTTCTGGGACCATCCCGCTAATATAATTTATATTTCAATATTCAAAATTTACTTACGTTCAGTTTTTGTTCAAAGTTTTGACACGTATCCCTCGATCTATCGACATACTTTCTTATTTCTAACAAACTGCCATCAACTATTATCGACCAATCGACAATGAACTCCTCGACGTAGCGTTTTACTTGATTTAGACTCAATATGTGAAGTTTACCCACAGTATTATGTGCAGCTAGAACATGAATGATATAAAATATTAATTATTGTAATAAAATTTAAATCTAATTCTCAAAGTTTCGTTTATAAAATTGTAGCTGTAAAGATAGATATAATAAAGTGCTCTTGCGAAAAATTATTATTTTACTGTTTATTCAGCTAATAAAGGACGTACTGTGTAGTGACACTTACCTAAAAAAACTACCAAAAGCACAAAAATTTTCTTGCTCATTCTACCGAAGTTATTGCAGCTAACTTAATTGGAAGTAATTTTATCCATAAATCACCATTATATATATATACTTCTTAATGATCGTATGAACTTTCGTAACCTAAGTAATATTGATTCATGATAGGAATCGTGTATCTATCGTCTTTAAATTGGTTTATAATGTTCAATAAACTTAACATTTATATTAGATAACTGATTTTACTATAACAATTTAAGAGTTCAAACAGTGACAAATTCCAAATCTGATAAAGCAAACACAGTAGAAGTCTAATATATCAAGGGAGACTCCAATAATTTTGGACTTTTCATTTATACTTATTTTGAGTAGGTAGAATAAATGAAAATTCAATATACAGAGGTGACAAAAATATTTTCATTTATTATCAATTAACATTATTTCAACATATAAAAAATATAATAGACATTGAAAAATTAATTTTTTGCTATAGACAATTCGATAGTTCTTTACCTATAGCACTATCTAATGTATAAAGAGCATTCTTTTTCTTCGAAGTTGCAGGTTTGCTGTTTAAAAAAGTTTTTAATATTTTTTCCTCTTTGATGGAAACCCGTTAATTATAATAAAATGGACGCTTGACCTTTGTTAAATGTGTGGCGCCACACTAGTATCAGGGTATATTTTAATGGAGCGCTAAGTACTATTTACGTTCTCGACAATTTTTCACACTTTTTACAAAGCAAGTTGAAATTTTCAATAATGAATTAAGTATGATATTAATTTTTTTAATTCTGCTTACTCCAATTCATCCACAATTGCTATATTTATTCCATTCCCTTCGTCTATACCAGCGCCATTCTGGAAGGATTTTGAACTACTCTATATCGTATATAGTTGGTCACTTTTTCAGCTTTTATCCCATATGAGATGTTCCTTCTTATAACTCGAATTTCGATAATTATAATAAATCTTCTAATTTTTCTTTCAACTATTATTATTACCAAATTCCAACATCATAAGTACCATCCATGTCTTATGTGACCCCTATTCTATTTTTTTAGAGTTCTTTTGAATATTGTGGTTTATTTATACTATATTACAAGCTTTCTTTTTTCTTTTTATTAACTGTAGAAAAAGAAAATTACAAAAAACTAATCAATTTAAGGTATATAGTTTAATTTAGATCTGTATGAAGTTACAATTTGAGTCCAGTAGTTTTTCAGAGCCAGATTAAGACCTAATTTTGATGAATCGGTCAATATAAAAATGACCTAAATTCAAAGAAATGATCCAATGAACTGTTATTTGAAAACTAAGAATCGTTTGAAACATATGCATATGAACTACTTTCAATACATTTCTTTTAAATTGTAATTAATGTGTAAACGAACTCTTTCGATGAATTTTTAATACAAAACTTTTATTACAAGAAAATAATTGAATGATTTGCTTTTTCTTCTTCTTTGTAATGATGGGCTCAATCCTTAGATTATCCACCCAGGATGAGTTAAGGTTCCTGCAATTTGATTTGGATTTGCCTTTTAAAGAATCTAATAATAATTTAAAGATTTGTGCAAATGAACAACTTTTAAGGAATTTTTCAATAAATTAACAACCACTTTTTTGTCAAGTCAAATTTATTTCAGAATTTAGAAGTTGTAAGCAAATGAACGATTAATATGTCAATTCAAAAACAAATTCTATATCCCATGCATTCAAAATGTAAATGATGAATTAAAAGTGGGAGTAAAATTTCTAGTAGAAATATATTCGAATGATCTACAACTTGAATTATTTTGTGAATTACAGCAATTCATTCCTCTTATCAAACTTCAACCCGACGATTATCGTCATTAACAAGGCTGTGCATTGAAAATGAGTTACAGAATATGAATTTTGATGAGATAATTGAAAATTTTGCCACAACTAAATCGAGAAAGAAGTTTATTAAATAAAAGTTTTATATAGTTTATGGAATAAGATTTGAATTTATTTTTACTTATATAATTTATATTTAATTTTAAACTAATATATTACATTTAAAAGAGTTCGAGCTAGTTTCCTTAAGTAGGCACCAGGTCGATATTAGGCACAGGCCCCACTATTTCTTAATCCGATGCTGAGAATCGTTTGAAGATATCTGCAAATGAACTACTTTTGTAAATATAAAATAATCTGCTCAATGATGAATAAAATGCTCCAAATTTGTAGGTCAAGCAGAGCAGAACATGTATAATGTTGTCAGAGGTAGTTCGGATAATCGAAATTTTCCACAGTTTCACGATTAGAACTGCCCGCCTGTCAAGATTATGTTCGTTGATTTACCAACACCGAACTTTCGATAGCTAATGTCTGACCCGATTCATTTTTTTTCCGCCGCGTAATAATTTCCATTTTATCTTTTAATGGAAAAACCATTTTTTTTCTTTCTGTTGACATATTTTACAACAAAATGCGATATACACCTCACAAAGAACGGTTTGAAACTGAAAGTAAACTATCCACAACCAGTCAAATGAACGTCGAGGGTTTCACATAATCAAATGCAATGAACAAATTTTGTCTTAGTATACCAATATGTATTCAACGTCTAATTTAATTGAACAGACACACTTTTGAATCAGATACAAATTTGTAACGAAGGAGAGAAGAGCACATAGTTCATTTAAAATATGGACGGTCCGGAAAATCGAATAGAGTCGAGGCGCCGCCAGTCATAATCATGACATGAATATTAATAATGTAAAATTGATTAAAAATATATCTAATAATAAATTGTTGAATGTAAAAAAGTAAAAGTAGCCTACTCTATAGTTTAGTGGTCAAGGAATAAATGTGAAGATCTCGGCTGGAATTAATTTTCGCGAGAAAAGGTTCATTGGTGGGAAAACTTTGTACAAAAAAGGTATGTCAAGTCATTAGATTTTAGTTTATCTTCGGTATCTGAAGACGATAACTTGGTTATCGAAACGCGTGTCAGACAATGTAATTGTGCGTGTTAGTTTAGTAGTGGTGTAAACAGTGTATTCATTAAGAACAATTTTTTTTTAAATTTTATTCAAAATAACAAAAATCGGTTCTGATAATCGACGCTCTACTGTAGTAGTTGTACATCTAGATGAAGATTTGAATGTTTTAAACAGGAACATCAGTTTTGTGACCTTCTTTTAGTATTAAAAATAGTATTAATTTCAATAGTAATCTGTTCCACCACAGATGTTCCAAAGTTTATGTTCTTAACAATTGTGATATTTGATGGTAAGTCCAAATACTAGAACTTGACAGGATAGGTAAAGATGTAAATTGCAGTTAAAGTGTAGATTGAAGTGATAATAGATTACAAATAAATGAAATATTTTACTTATACCAATACTTTAGTTTACTTTATTTGAAAACGTAATAGATCTCTTTTTATCAAGGATAAAAACATTAATCATAATTACATATACAGTCTGTAAAATTCTGCCATCATTAAACTTCATTATGAGCTGGATTTTCACATATGTCTTTAGTGGTATCCTCAATCGTTTTATGGAATTTGGCAAATGCGTTCAAAGTTACTGGATTGGTACAAGTAGCACTGTGAACATCATTCGAACATTTCTTGACCAACTTCAATAAACTGAAAAACCAAAAGAACGTTTACTTGAATTTTGTTCTAACCATCAACCATAATTGGAATATAATACACATTCATTTAAGGTTTTGAACAGAGATTTTATTTCTTGGTTCTTGGTGAAAATTTTTGAAATACTAATGAAAAAATGAAACTACGTATAGTAACTATATACTATATACTACCCAGGGCTTTTTTAGAATATTTTTTTCTGGTTGAAATAAAACCTTTATTTAAAGTGATCAAAAAAATTAAATAGTGGTAATATTTGTATTAAACATTTTTTGGAATAAAATAAAATTGTCTTCTTCAAACTTTGCAAACTTTTCTAATGTCGAGTTTCAGCACAGACTAAACAGTGTTCAAGGTCGACTGTACTTAATAGAAAGCATATTTGAACAAAGACTGTTTTTATATAAAACGATTTAAATGTTTGTTGCATCACAATTATCTGTTGTTTTGAAACTTCTCAATATTTCCAAAAATGTAAAAGTAAGAATTATAAAAGCATTCTAGTAAAAAACGATGATCAAAAATTTGTTTAAGATAGATAGTAATTAAGAGAAGTAATTGAATATAAAGTACTACAAAACTATAATGTACTTACTCACAAACTTTTTTTGTATTTGGAAAACTGGTGGGTAGTTCCTTCTCCATTTCTTTACAAGTATTAAATTCTGATAAACTTTTCTTAAATTGACATGGATTGAAGAATTCTAGAAATAATTTAAAATCTTTGTGAAACATTTTCTTTTCAACAATCTACTTTTGATGATCGAATGAACTAATTTCATAAAAATATAAATATTAAGAACCATTTTTAACGATAAAAATCTTTTATTTTGTAATTCCCAAAATGAGCTACTTTTCATATAAGCCAATACACAACTGATTTTTTTTTTCACTTTAAAGAAATAATTAAATGAACTAGCTTTGGAACAAATTAACAAATATTTTTAAGACCAAATTTATTTTTAAAAATCCAAGAATTATTTCAAAATTAGTGCAAATAAACTACTCTTGATGAATCTGTAAAGACAATTCATTTTAATTAAATTCAAAGATATAATACAATGAACTACTTCCAAAAAAGTATATTGACGTAAAAGTTTTTGTTAAATTCGAAATAATGAGGGAATGAGTAAGTAGAGTAGAATAGAGTAATAAAGTTATTGATGAGTTAGTTTTCCTTAAAATATACAATTTGCAATCACATACTGTTCTTTTGAAAATTCTTACCTATTAGTTCTTCAATGGTGACACGACAAGCTTGATTCACAAAACCAATTAAAATTTTCTCAAACAAACGAGGAAGTTCTTTAGTATCAAGTGGTAAACAGTCACTTAATAATTGTCTCGCTGGTACAGTACACTTTGTGATGATAGACTTCACCGTGTTACATACTGTGTTTCCACCAACTTTTATTTCATCTTGGCATCTCATCACTTCGGTAACAGTCACCTAAAAATAATTTGATTGAAGTAGAGAGTATTAATTTTGTATAAATACATTGATTTTGAGATGTTTTCTCAAAGATAAAATTAATGCAAACTAAGAATCATATAAACTCAATGCAAAATTTATCATTCTTGGCGTTTAAAAACAACAATTTTTATGATCATTTAATTACACATTAACAGTGATGAAGAAGTACACTGCGAAAAAGATTAAATTAAAAACAGAAATGATTTTCAATGCTCAAAATTCATGTTGAAAAAAAAAATATGTAAAATATATAACACGAGCTGGAAGTCGGAACATTTTTTATTTGAGCCTACGCCAGTTCTTTGTGGTTAACTCACAATGGCAGAGTGGTAATCGAAGTACATCTTTTTCACGCGCCATTCCATCTACAATATATTTAATATATATGTTATCGGCCAAACCCGATTTCAGGACAAACTAGTTTTACCTAGGCTAAACTAGTTCTTCCTATACGAAATATGATTAACTAGTATAACCTAGTCCAAACTAATTTGTCCTAAGCTCGATGGTATAAACCATAAATTATCGATCCTGATGTAAATACGTACACTCTAAAATAATGCTAATTTAAACCAAATTAGCAGAGTCGAAAGTAAACATGTCAGAACTTGTACATGGGGGAATTCGATATTTGCAATCAAACTTTTTTAGAGGTAGCTACCAAGTTTCTAAAACATCGTTAAGGACTGCAGCTACGAAACATTCAGTTGGATCTGGCAAAGGTTTTGTGAAATGCAGCTGCAACAAAAACTGTTCGACAAAGAAGTGGATAGTGCAAGAAGGCAATGATATTCTGCAATTCCAAGTGCCACAAAGCACACCATGTATAACGATTTTAAAAATTTAGATATGTCTATTGCTTTTATTAAAAAAACACTTATTTAATCTATTGTAGTATGATTGTTTGTATATTATCCATGGTTTTACACAACGAATCATTATTGTTTTAATGAAAATGATTATTTTTCCAATTTCGGATTATTTTATTCAGTTAATATATTTATTTAGACTTTCTAGATATACTTTAATGTTTAGACTAGGCTGTCTAGTTTATTCTAGGGTGTGCGTATTTATATCAGAATCAACTAGTTTGGACTAGGCTATACTAATTAATCCTATTGCGTATAGGAAGAACTAGTTTAGCCTAGGCAAAACTAGTTTGTCCTGAAATTGGGTTTGGCCGGTAACATATATATCCTTATGACACTGTGTGACAACTAAGTAGATGTAATTTAAAAATAAACCATAATTAAATTATATTATTTGTCTTCCATTTTATACTTTGTTTCATATTCTGATCGCTTGAAATATCATGCAGGACAACGTCTGTCGGGTCGGCTATTATGAACTAATTTCCTCAGATCTGGAGTGTGGTAAATTTGATCGGCCTTGGCTTTTACTTTTTACTGTTTATGCCTTTGAGTTGATATGATAATTTCGAATCTAATTCAATTTATTTTTCTAGATTTTACAATAATACTAAGATACACTTACATTCAGTTTCTGTTCAAAGTTTTGACATGTATCTCTGGATTTATCGATGTATTTGCTAAGTTCATCCAATAAACCGTAATCAGCTCGGGTTGTCCAGTCGACAAATACCTCTCTAACCTGCTTGGAATAATCTTCTATTTCGGTTACACTTGGTATGTAAATTCTACCTGCACTACTATGGGCAGCTACAACACAAATGAAATAGTCAAAACTGATTTGATAAAATTTGAACTATTTGTGTGTCTATTAAAATTTATTTTTCGTATTTTGATAGTTGATTCGAATAATATATCACATTTCATTTCTTCCTATAACAAATATGAATATTTGTCAATATAACTAGTCTAAATTATAAGTGAAAACTATATCTTCGCATAGATTCATTATTAGTTGAAGCATTAAATGTCTTTATTTTCCAGATAGACAAGACATAAGCATCGTAAACTCGTGAATTTGAAATTGACAGCCGCTTATTTGTCGTCTTAAGTTTAGTTTCTTCCGGTGATTCTAGAGTCCAAGTACAGGAAAGTGTCGTAGTTTATTTTAATTCCACATTATTTGCTGCCTTTTCTATGTGAATTACTACGTTTTCAACATCCTCTAAGCTTCGTTCCCAAGATGATTTTATGTTGTACTTTCTTCCAAGATTTTCTACAACTTCTGTCTTGTATCTATCCACTTTTTATGGATAATTCCATGCATTCCGATGGAGCAAACCTCACAAGTACTTATTGTCTTCATTTGCTAGTTCATTCATAAACGGAATATATATATTAATACTTACCAGTAAAAACTACCAAAATAATAAAAATATTCTTGCACATTTTGCTGATGTCTAGAATGCAAACTTATTGAGTGTAAAATAATGTAAAGTTACTTTTATATATAATAATTGTACACGTGAACTTTCTTAACCTTAGTAATATTGATAAATGATATTATTTGTTTATTTATCATGTTTCTTCTGAATTTCAATGTTAAAAACACTCGTTAAAACATTATTTATAATAGATAACTGATTTAAGAATAATACCCCAATGGGTTGAAAACATTCAAAATTCCAATAATCGATAGAACTTGTCAATTCATTAAATTTTAGATACAATCATGAAAATAGGAAAGGTAGAGAGCACGCATGTGAGATTATGGGCACATGGATGTGAAGCCTGTTATTTGGTATCGGGTATCAGCCCCTCCTCTCGAAGACAGATCCGTACTTACATTAAGTAACAATATAAAATCGAGAAAATACTAATAGATTTATTGTAAATAAAAGTCATATTAATCATTTAATACATTTATTTTATTTTTATCTCAATGCAAACATTCTTTATTTCCAATATAATAAATTAAATGAATAAATTTGTTAAATTTCATTGTCACTTAAAAAGAATTCTTCCATTATACTGGTCCCATATAAGGTGCATATAGGGGACACAAAATTTCGGAAAAAATTGATTTCTTTGCAAAATTCTATCTTGATTTGATACACTATATAAGACTGTTAAGGGCATTAAGTGATGGTAAGTAGAAGGCCAAAGGGGGCTAATTAAGTGTGACCTAACCTTAAAATTGTACAGACGTTTTTTATCTGTCAGTTGATTTGAAAAATTTTCTTCTCGCACTATGATTAATTCAATTTAAAACATTTCCTACTCTTGTAAATGTTTGCTAAAAATTTATAAATAAAATTTGACAATATGCAATTCAATCATTATCATCCAATTTAAAATACCATCTTTTTTCACCGTATCAATTTTGAAGCATACAATATCTATTGAAAAAAAAATAGAACGAACTATATTAACATTAAAGGGTCTGTGGGAAGCTTAAACCAAAACTTTGAAAACTAGCTTTCAATGTGATGATAATATAAAACAAAATAACTTAGCATGTCAAGAACTAGGTTCACGGTTTGAATTGCGTTAGAATTTTGAAAATTTTCGACGTTTCGACGTTTTTTGTTTCATTATTTTGTTCTATTATTATTATTATTATTATTATTATTATTATTATATTATTATTATTATTATTATTGTTATTATTATTATTATTATTATTATTATTATTATTATTATTATTATTATTATTATTATTATTATTATTATATGTATATATATAATTTTAATAATTTTTGAACATTTATACATATTTCTTATGTTGTACTCGACCATAATTTCAGTTCCAGACGATGAGCTATGGAGATATAAACAAAACAAAATAATGGTTTGACTAAACAAGTTTTGGATTTAAACGATCCGTCGTGTTTACGTCTTTAAAAAGAAATACGACTTTTTTTGGAAACCGTGCTTTCTTACGTCTTTATAGAATATCATAAATCATCAGCCCTCACGGCTTCAGAGTAACTAACTTTTAAGTCTTCAAATAAAATAATACGTCTCCTCTGCAAACAGTTCGTTTTTCGGAATCACAAAATATCCTCAACAGTCAACTCTCACGTCTTCTGAGAAACTGCTTCTCGCGCACTTTTTCGTCTACCGTATAATCTTAAAAGTTACCCTCCTTTTTACAAATGAAAACAGATGCATTTCAGTTAGGAGGGTTAAAATCGAGATTTAAAAAAAATATTCCCTACAGTGCTAAATTTGAGTACAGAAAATAAATAATATAAATAAAATGTTAAAATAGTTAATGAATACATACTTTATACATTAAACAAGAGTTTAAAATGTAACTAAAAACAATTATCACTTACCGTAATATTTGCATGATGTTTCAACGAAAAGAGAAGTTAACAGTTAACAAAAATTATAGTAAATAATATTAAAACTCCCCCTTTTCGACCAAAAATTAGTAAAGTTATCATGCAATACCGTATATACGGGGGTATTTTCGAGATTCTAGAATGATTTCGTTTTCGTCGAGAAAAGGGTGAGGATATATTCGATATATATGTTACGTCCCAAGCCCGATCTTGTACGGAGTCGAGCTTCGTACAATGAATTTGTACGAAGTCCGATCTGTACAAGCCATTTTGTACGAAGCCGAGATTGGCGGACTTCGGACATAGATGATTGTACGAAGTCGACTCTGTACAACGCTGGTTGTACGGAGTCGGAGCATCGATACTCACTCGGTAATGAGCGCGCTATTAAGATGTTAGTAAACACAAACGTAGTTATTGTGATTGAAAGTATGTTCTCCGGCTAGTTGGCTACCATCTATTGTTAGGTTAGGTTAGGTTGCGTGTACTACTTCGGAATAACGCGCTCATTACCGAGTGAGTATCGATGCTCCGACTCCGTACAACCAGCGTTGTACAGAGTCGACTTCGTACAATCATCTCTGTCCGAAGTCCGCCAATCTCGGCTTCGTACAAAATGGCTTGTACAGATCGGACTTCGTACAAATTCATTGTACGAAGCTCGACTCCGTACAAGATCGGGCTTGGGACGTAACATATATAATAGAACAATTTTATATGGTTTTGTTGATAAATTATCTTGATTTTAAGATTAAAATTTCGTTAAGAAGCATAAAATCTTGACATTTCGATCTACTGCGGCCCTTATCAAAATATAATTTTTATATGGTGATTAAGATTTAATGTCATTCATAATCTAACCAATGAAAATTCAAAACGATTTCAAAAGCCGCCAGAATCAATAAACTAGATATTTATATCAAGGGTCAATTACCATATTGATTTTTGAATCTAATGAATTTGATTCAAAATAAAAACCAAAATGCTGGACACCACAATTCTCAATTGATTAATGTAAGTAATTTCCAACATTCTCATACTTTCACAAATATTTTTACATTGTACTTTGACCATAATTTCACTCCCCGAATATGAATACATAAGTTAGGAATACATATTAGAGTACACTAGGTTTTCATCAGTGTAGTCATGTAGTTTTAGGGGGAAATTTTGATATGTGATGATAGAATAAATAAAATCTAATAATTCTTACCACATTTTCAAAATTTGTGAAATGCTCTATTTTTAATTCAATGACCAAGCAATACAATAAATCAAATCAAATAATTAACTCACTAAATTCATATATTTTTTTTAAAATTTGGTTTTTCAACTGATAACTTTAAAGGAAAATTTCCACTTTTTGATTGAAAATTTGATACATAATTGCGTAACTTGAACTTGTCATTGATATTTTGTTTTCACTACTACTAAAAAAATGTTACTTCATTTTATATATATAGTATAGATGGTATCACTTGCTTAAAATGAATTATTGTCTCTAGTTTCGATATATTCACTTGTTTTCCTTTTCACTTATTAATTCTAGTCTCAAGAATGGATTAAAATTGAGATAAAATGTTACAAATTTTATTGCATTATTCCAGTAAATATACATCTTTTCGTTTTAAATAGTAGAATAGTTCAAGCTTTACAGTCATCCTTCACGGAGTTCCAAATGGCATCCTGGAATTTCAAACTACTTCGCTTGGTAATTGCATTTTGACAAGACGCTTCTAGATGATCCTTCATGCAGCTTCTCATTTTTGGAATCGTACTGAAAGAAAGGAAAAAGTAATAATTGAATAACAGTCAGGGTCAATCTTAGCAGATGTATAAAACACTTGGCGGCCACAAGCAGCATCTAATTTGATTAATCCAGCAAAAATTTTATGTATTTGAAAAATACTTTGATCGAATGAATATGCTGAATTTTAAATACTGAAAAATCAAAATACCCAAGTCTTATTTTTCCGCCAATATAATTTAAGAAATATAAAGTGTAGTACAAAATGAAGTGATCTACATTTCACACACTAAGAGGCTTCACACCAGATATTAGTTACATAGTTGGTACGTCTGTAATTTCACATTTTTTTTCAGCAACTATTACTACTAAAGAAACTCTGAGCAATGTTTTATTAGTACGTATTGTTACGAACAAATTCGCAAAATGGTTCCCTAGGCCCGCCCTGTCCAGCTACTATGTAATTTTGAAAATTCGCGTGGCGCATTTCAGGCAGCGTCTTTCAGATTTTTTGTAAATAGCGGACGCGCCTTTGAATTTTCCTTTTAGCGGCAAACGGTTTATATACAGTCTTTCTTATAAATAATTTCTAGGAAAGTCTATTTATTTATTTCTTTTGTTTCTTTTTGTTCTAGAACTTTGTAGAATTTTATTTAGGTATATAAATGATTTGTATTAACGCAGTTATTTAGTTTCAAATAAATAGTCATAATGAAATGATTGAATTAGGAAAAATAATCGCAGAAATTATTTAAGTAATATTTATAAGTGAATTATTATATATATATATATATATATATATATATATATATATATATATATATATATATATATATATAAGTTAGTTAAGTGTAGTGTATAGTATATAAATAAATTAAGAACGTAAGAGACAGTGTTTATTAATCCATCCCACGAATAGAAAGACGCTAGATAAATACGAAACGTTACAGCATTATCTGCAGCTCGACGTTCACTACAATGGATCGAAAGGGGAAAATATAGAGCCTCAGGAACGGATTCTTAATATCAATCCTAGAGCTCTATAAGGTGTTGTGGCTCATACCCTAAATCTCCCCTCTAGTGGTGAAATTTCTGTTTTTTTTGAGTGGTAGTGTAAACAGTGTATTCAGTATAATTACTTGGTATAACAAAAGTAGATATATACTTACGAACAAACAAGAGATTTTGATGGAAGTTTATTTCTTTGTTCTACTAAAGTGGTTCTAATATCTGCACAAGGTTGGAACTCGATGAAATCCTTTTGCATGTAACATGGATTGAATAGTTCTATAAAAAATAACAAAGTTCTTTGAGCTTTAAGAGCAAATTTAGTATATTCAAGTGCGAATATTTTTTTTCGATATTTTAATAAAATAATTATCTGAAAATAAAATATATAAAAAAATTATTGTCCTGAATTAAGAATTCAGACACAAAACCATTCATGAAAAATGAATTTAATCGCCTTATACGTGGTATTTAATAATAACATGTACGTAGTTGATACTCGAGAAAAAACTTTTTTGGGTCATTCAAATGGTAATTTTTATCTACGTATGATTTTCTCAATTGAACAACATAAAAATATTCGCGAGATACATTTTGTAATAAAAAAGTGATTCTAAATGACGGCAACACATTATACAATTTATTCAAGGAGTTAGCGGCATGTAAGGAAAATTTAAAGAGAAAGAAAAAACATCGGTTTACCACTCTCTATCTCTCTCTAGTGACTATTGAAATCAAAACTCATTCTGCTCATTTATCGTTCCTTCCACACGAAACATTGGCGTCATGGAGATCCAACCAGGTTAGAGTATGTTTTTTCTCTTTCTATCAGCAGCTCAGGTTATGGAGGATAGATATATTTCTATCATAGTTCAGATCTCCTATGGAAGGCAGAAGGAAGAAGAAGTATCTTGTATGGAAGAAAAGTGTGTACATGATAAATAACAGTTGAAAAAACCCTTTGTGTACACCTGAATGGCACTGGTATAGTCAAAGATATGATATGAATACAACAATTGCAGATTAATTGAAGTATGCTGAATTGAATTTTATGGTTCGTAATTGAAAATTTCAACATTTTGTGAAAACAGATGTGTGAAAAGTTGCCCAGGGCGTATAGAATATTCGAAGCTTCCTTCAAAATTTATCCATATGCTAATTTGGCGTCACATTTATGGAACGCATTTCAATGGACACTTTTTCATATACATAGATTGTTCTCCTTCTTCTACTCTCCATAAGAATCCCATACCCCGCTGGTTTTCTCATGCTATGGAAATAAATGTCATGTCCAACGTTGCCACGGTAGCTAAAACGCTGGTAAAAAGTTAATCCGTTAAGTAGGTATTTATGTGATATAATCCAAAATGTTCAACCGTTTCCAGTGAATTCTTCACTTGCATATTGTGACGAAATATCGATTCATTCAGTCATTTATTCGATGCTGAAACTCCAATCCACAATATAATAACATTGAACAACGAAAGCAGAAATCAGATAGTTTTTGAGGAAAAAAAAAATCGAAAATATTTTCTAATGAACACTTTATTGAGTTTCAGAAAATACCCTAGACGATAAACATTTGTTTTTCTACGACCGTGCGTTTTAACCCACTTTCCCGCACGCATTTTAGTTTTGAAAGTGTCACTTTCCCGCACTAGTGCGGGAAAGTAAAATTATGCACATTTTGACCATATTAGTTTTTTACTTCTGAGATTATAACTATTGTTACTACAGGTAAATAAATATTTACGAAATAGTCCATCAAACAAAATTTAAACCTTTTCTAGCTTTTTGTAGCATTTTTAATTTTTTGAAAATATAAAATAATACAGATATTTTTTATATAACTATGTAATTGTTACTAAAACGTCAAAGTTGTTCAAAACGTCTTGGATGTGACCGAATAAGTGCAATCTTTTTCTAAATTAAACCGCATTAAACCGAATCCGATACAATAATATTAATGGATTCAACCGAGGAAGAACTTCCCGTAGCCATTTTGAAGGCTGCAAATGAAACTAATTCCGAGCTGTTACCTGCCAACTGACTTAAAACCGTTGCTAAAACCAAATAACTCCACTGGACCAGCAATTCGTACTACTCTACAGAATGCAACAAATTGTGTTTTCAATATTAATATTTATAATAATTAGTAGTTTTTAGTTACAGTTTTTTATATTGTTATGTTTGTTGGAATAAAATAATTTTAGAAAAATGGGTTGGTATACTTTTTTGTATATACGGTCGTAGAAAAAATAATGTTCCTAACACATGCGTAAAGTGTCTTTCCCGCACTTCACCGCTTGCCCGAACTCCGCTCCGCGTCGTTCGGGACAACTGCAGTCGCGTGCGGGAAAGTATCACTTTCCGCACTTGTTAGGAAAATAACTATATCAGTGCTAAATAACTAATATATTGTGTAATTATATTCACATAAAAATGAGTTTTTGTTTTCAAGTTATCCAGGTTAAGCAGGGCTCGCAGTAAACAAAAATTTTGAAATAGATAAAAATGCAGCACAGGAAACTAGTCGATAAAGTTTTAACGTATTTTAGCACTAGAAACGTATCAAAATTACATGAATTTGAATCCTCCTGGAATGGAACTTCCTTTGTTATATACAGAAAGTATGAGCAGAGGGGCTAATGGGGGTTAACACAATTGATACTATACTGCCTAAAATTTCTGAGTATCTTCAGCTTTCACAACCAGCAATATACTGATGAATGACAAAAATTGATTACAAAATAAAAATCTTCATGTAACCTGCAGAACTATAGATAATATCATCATTAAGTAGTGAGACCAACGTTTTACAATAATCCTCAATTCTGTCTGCATAATTGCAATTTCTTTTAGTTACAACTCTTGATATGTATTGAGCTACAAGCAGTTTAAGATTAACTGTTGAAATACCTCTAGTTGCAACATTTAATTCCAAAAATATACAATTTTCTCAAGAAAGAATGAAAATTCATCAACATTCTTACAATTTTATATATACGAGAGTTGTCTGAAAAGTTTCCAATCTCAATAAAAGTTTTTTAATATATTTGCGCATGCGTTGAGATATTCTCACAACAATATCCATCATTTCAGACGCATTTACTATATAATGATCGAAAAATTATGCGTAAGCTATCTGCGCGCTGGGTGTCGCATTTGCTGACTTTGTACCAACAACGCATTCAATTGAATATTTCCCAGGTCTTATTGACGTGATTGAAGCAAAATGAGAAGGATTTTTTACTTCGATTCATGACTATAAATAAATCCTATAACAAAAAATTATAGTACTGAAACCAACAGCCAAGACAGTGGATTGCACAAAGTTTCGTAAAAAGCAAAGACAGTTTCATTAGCCGGAAAAGCGATGGTCACCGTTTTTTGAAATAATCAAGGGATTGTGGTCATCGAGTATCCTCAAAAAGATGAAACAATAACAGGAAAGTATTACGCATCATTGGTTGATTAGGTAAAAGATGAAATTGTAAAACAAGTGACATTCATCTGTCATAACCTCTTCCTAACCTCCAAGTTTCACTTGTGGAAGAGAAAGTTTCATGAGACGAGGGTGTTATCGCTTACGTAAAGGACTATTTTGAGGAGAAACACGGCAATTTCTATTTGAAAGAGTTAAAAAGATTAGAGCGCGCCTGGAAAAAGTGAATGGACTTTAACCCGACTATGTTGAAAAATATAAACAATAATGGAAACAAAGTTATGTTTCTTAGTTGCATCGGAAACTTTTCAGATAACCCTCGTACATTAACTTGTGTAAACTTACCCAGGATTTCTTCAACGGTAGATTGGCAAGCTTGCTCAACGGTCGCTATAATCGCTTTTTCTATTATAGAAGGAAGATCTTTAGATTCATTTGGCATACAAGAAGTAATTATATCAATAACTGGTTTAGAGCATTTCTTCAAGTTTTTCTTGATAAGAGAACAGAAAGTATCGTCTCCAAGTTCAATTTTTTCGGCACATTCTCCCATTTGCTCAACTACGTTCTACGGTAAACATCAATAAACATCAGAATGGCAGAAATTTTGCATCAAATAATTTTGTTACAATTTATTTTTAATTGTTTATCGAGCCCATTTTTGAGGTGGGTGGAGCATGCAAAGAAGCTCTGTATCTCCTCAATTGTCAGGTCCAGGAAATAATATGAAAAAGTATTTTCCGGATTTAACTGATATAAGACTATTATGAAAATATAGTCATTTGAAAATATAAACTTCGTTCGCGGATCAAATTCCGAATCAGTTTAGGACCGATCGCATGCGCACATTTAAATATGTGGTTCCGGGGGAAAGAATCTTTGTCAAGACACAAGAGATATCTATTGATTCTGGAGATTCATAGAAAACACTATGGGTACTGAAAATTGTTTATAATAAGTAAAATATGATTGAATCAATATTGTTTTTTCTTTATTCTAATAGTGGATAAACTGTTAGAAACAAAATTATAAATACAAAGTGATTGTTGTGAAAAAAATATAGTTTCGTAACTTACATCCATTTTTTCCTCAATATCGGGACATTTGGCTTTAGCTTGGTTGCCTAATTCGAGAAAATCTAAAAGTAAGGTTATATTGAACTTTTCTTTCAATAAATTCCCAATCTCTTTCAAATCCTCTTCGGAACTACTGCTACTATCTGCATTCACAAATGCTGAAATATATCATTTCATTTACAATTTAAATGTTGTTAATGATGATTAAAATGGAAAAACTTACATAGAATAGACAAAAGTGTATATTAAAAATTAATTAGCGTGTACAGTAGCCTTTTTTCGACGAATTCGACAATCACATGAATCGAAAAAAGGCCTTGCATACAATATTTTTTCTACTATTGAAAATTTTATCAAAATATTATAACTACACTAGCAAACCCGGCGAACTCCGTTTCGCCACCAGATGGCTTCGTTTTATGTAACATTTCGTTTGGTGATTAAAAGACGAAGAAAAAATTTTTTTTTTGTTTTATATTTGACAAGGAAAAATTTTATTTCATTTCACAACAGTAATGAATTCATTTCGATTACAAAAATGAAGTGTTATTTAGTTGAACTTCTCTAAGTAAATGAAAGTGAATCCAAAGTAAATACTGAATCGAAGCGTTATACGTATCCGCAAATTATCCGTTTCATTGATGTGCTCTTTGGTAAACCAAATTTTTTGTTTTTTGGTCTGACGTTAACACAAACAAAGCGGATGGTTTCCCAACTCGTGAGCACGCAACGTATAACTGCCCATGTGAAAAACAATGATTTTCTAAATTTATCCCGCAAACATTAAGCGATTGGCCTTGCGACTTGTTAATTGTCATTGCGAACGCAAGGCGAACTGGAAATTACAATCGTTTGAATCCAAACGGAAGATCAGTCGGAATCATTGGTATTCGAGGAATACATACATTTTCACCTGCGTACTATCCGTTAATAATGGTTGCCTCAATCAAATTCGGCATAAGTCTTTTTACCGAAAGTCGAGTACCGTTGCAAAGTCGCGGTGGATTCAAATTACGCAATATCATAATAACTGTACCAACTTTGAGTTGCAAGTTATGTGGTGGAAATCCTGGTAACTCCAGAGAGTTCAAAAACTCCGTTGGATAATTTACTACATCATCGGGATTTGTTATGGAATCAACGGATTTGTATGTCACTAAATCGCCAGCAACTTTTGATTGAATGGTGAAATTCAGTGCGTGTACATCATTATTCTTTGCAAGAATTGCTCGTTGACTTAACCAAGCATAATTCTGATAATTCTCACTAATGTTTGGGAAAACATTTTCAATAAGAGCTAATTGAGAGTCTACAAATCGACAAAAGTCGTTGGTAAGAGTAATTAAACCAGATGTCGCATCAACTGGGACTTTTCCATTTCCAACAGCTAACAATTGTTTGGAAAATTGTGCAGCACTTTGATCATTTTGAAGTTGAACTCTCATATTAGTGGTTAGCGATAATATTTTTACGTTATTCCATAAAGGTGATGCCTTCAGGCAAGCATTCAATTCATCTGCAGGCGTTCCACGGGGAATTACTGGCAACATCTGCCTGAAATCACCTGCCAACAATATCATCAAGCCGCCAAAGGTGTTGTTATTTCGCCGAAGATCCTTCAGTGTGAAGTTAAGTGCTTCAAATGATTTCTTATGTACCATTGTGCACTCATCCCAAACAATGAGCTTGCATTGCATCAACAATTTTCCCATTACACGCCAAAGCTATGTCACATCTTGACTTAAAATATTGGTTTGTAGTACATGCTATGTATCAGAGATGACGCTGTATGTGAAAAAAGGTTTTCCCGCTTTTCTGTTGAAATGTTTCCTGAATTATTTTCTTTGCTATAAACCTCACGGAGCCCGAGACCTTTCCAACGAATGCAAAACCGTGGAAATCGGTTCGTGCGTTCTGGAGCTATAGCGTCAGGAAGGAAAACCCGATTTTTATATAGTGGATAAGTAGAAAAATAAAAAAAGGCATCAGCGCGACTTGAACCTGGAACCTCTTACATGTGAGCCTCGTACTGTAGCCATTACACTAAGGAGATCTTAATAATACGTGTTTTAACCACAAGCGCGAAAAGTAAAGCACTAGAAAGTGTGTCTATAGTACGTACTTTAGGCACGATAGTAGAAAAAATTATTTTTAAGAAGTATCAGGGCCGGATTAAGATTTTTGAGGCCCGGGGCTAAAATAGTGACGGGGCCCCCTTAAGGAATTCGGAAGCCCGGAAAAACAAGAGTAATAAAAGTAATAGGCATTTTCAATAAATTAATTATACCACATATTTTCTGTAAAAATAATTATTGCATACATTATCTCAAAATTTTAAAAATAATTTCAATACGTTAAATTTGTGGTATCGAAACATCAAAAATACAGAATGTTTTCCAAATGATGGGGCCCTCTTGTACCTGGGGCCCGGGGCTATAGCCCCCCCAAGCCCCTAGCTTAATCCGGCCCTGAGAAGTATAAAATGCAGGAATAAAAATTGGTACTACACCGATCAGCTACCAGGATACTTGATAGTTTGGTGAGGAAAACAAAACGGATTATGCTACGGATGTTAAAGTATACAGGGTGTCCGATATAAGACCGACAAAGCAGAGACATATATGGGGGCAACTAACCTCTATCTAAGATTTTTGATCGATTGGGTCCTCTTAGAGAAAAAATTTCCAATGGGCTCGAAAAATAGGAAAGTTTTATAGTGTTAACCGAGAATGTCCTGAGGTGATGAAGAACTCATTTTGGATACCATTGACGACCAACAGCTTATTAGCATTAGACAGATAAGCAAATCAAGATCATCTATAAATCGAACTATTAGATATAATCCACTTTATTCATCATTTCTGTGTATTTATTTTACGTCAGGACTTTCAAAAGTAAAATATTTTTACCGATGAAGCTTGATTTACCCATAGGGGAATTAAAAATATGCTTAACTATCATGAGTATTTCCATTTCCACCGTGAGTTTAAGATTAATGTTTATGTCGACCGTATCGATCAATATCTGATTATTTAACCAAACCGGATAGCTGACGAAATTTATTTAAAGTGTATCCAAATTATTCTTCTTATTGAGATTGGAGTATTGGTTTATGCATAATGGAGCATCACCTTATTTTAGTGTCAATGTGAGAGACTTTTTATACCGCCAATATCCAAAATAAGTGGATTGGACAAGGAAATAGCTCTTCTCCATATTGGCCTGTTAGCTAAGAAGAATTGTGGAATGCAATGTAATAAAAAATGATCATCAGCTACTGACCAGACTCTGATCGAATTTTGGCGAAAATTAATTTTTTGTCTAATAGAAAATGGTGATTATTTTCAGAAATTTCTTTAAATTACATATGTTAATGCCCTACAATATTATTAATTTGTTTTTCCATTAAATTATTCTTATTGAGATGTATCTAGTAATTTGTTAAATTTGAAATTGAATTCATTCATTACGCAAATAATTTTTTTTCAAATTTACTCAAATTATAGAGTAAAAAAAGTCTTAGAATTAAGTTATCCATTGAATGAAAATTTTTTTAATCATATGACAGACAAAAAACTTCTGTTGAATTTTCAGGTCAATTAACCGTGTCATATAATGTACCAAATATGGTATTTTTAAGTATAAGGGATGCAGAAAAATAATTTTTTTGATATTATATTCGAAAATAGAATATTAAGAGCAAAAAATATACCCATTTTAAAGTAATTATTTCGAGTTTGGAAAAGATTTAATTTCAGTACGAACAGGCGCGAGGCGTCAAAGTTTATTTAGTAGCAACTAAATTGTGCGTATGAAATAGTAATTAATACCTCCGGATAACACATCGTATATTTAATTAAAAATTTAAAAAAAAAATAATAATGAAATATATGAAAAACTGTACCAAATGAAATTGAAATCGATTCAACGAAAAAATACAAATACTACTCCGAAAAGCGTTGACGGAAAGACATCCAGAAACTAAATACTGTTGCCATAAGATTTCTCATTCAAACTTTAGGAAAATCGTCTCTAGATTCGTACTTAAATAAAAGGATAACCTAGTTGCCATTCTGGACAAAGTATGGAGATAAATCGGCAGAAAATTGGAACAAACGGAATCTCTATCTACATGTAAAACATAAATCCAACTCATAACCGAATATAGAATGAACCCCTACTCCACCTTATTCAATAATATTGTTTTACAAACAGTTAATTTTTAGGTTCTGCCAATATTAGTGCCTATCTATAAATACTGTCTACACAGATATTACTACCATTTCAGTTTGTCTAACGACTAATAACTTCGCTAAAATCACCCTCCTCAGTCTGAGATAATAGTTTCCTTAAGAATTCAATAGCTAATTGCCTTCTCCACGTTTCGGCTTGATTGGTTTAATTGAGATGTCTCTCTCTATTGACAATGATGCGCATCACCTTGTTCTGGAATCTCTGCAGGCTGTCCCAATGAGCTGAATTCCTTATACTCATACCGATGTAGGGATATTCTATATAGTAAAACTTTGTTTTCAATTGATTTTTGGTATTCCTGCCTATAAACCAATACTTTTAGTTTAGCTTTAGTGTTTCCGCTTGGTGAATGTGTGTTTCTTCTAAGTTAGTTTTCGTATAGTTTTCCAATAACTTTGACAGTGTTTCTTTTCGAAGATTCAAGGTGACATAGACTGATTTTGATTCGTTGACTTCAATGCACCATAGCTTTAGTCAAATAGTTAGATGATAATGTGGCAGTGTTTGCTAGGACAGATTAATTACAGAACCGGTCTTAAGATATTTCCTTTTGAGTGTGTTATTATATTTTACAAGAAAATATCTATCTATCTTGGTCAGTTATGATTTTGATAATACGTGGTGAGGACTGCATAGATAATTTTCCTCATCCAAAAACTTTCCCTGATTCTCCACTCACCACTAGTCGTTGTTGCAAGCTTTCTTCGGTTTCCCTGTAGATTCATAAACTGGATCTAATTGTTTTAACGATTTTTTTGTTTTTGCACCTCCAATAAGAACATACCCATATTAAGTTTATTCAGGAAACGGTTAACGCGAAACGATTCTATTTGAAGCATACTTCATACTACTAAGTCAAGCTCCACAGAGGAAATAGGTAGATCATGGTCTTCCATAATCAACCTAATCAAATATAATACGAAGGGAAGTTTAGCAATAAAACAAACAAGATTTTTAATTAAAGTAATTGGTTTCCAAAGTTTTTCGATTAGTACTATTATGAGAGTTATCTAATAGAATATTATTTATTATGTAATAACAAGAAAAATAGGTCATCGAGAAACATATACATAATTAAAAATCTTACCCAGAACAGCGAAAAGTATTGTGGTTAATACCAGTTTGTTCATTATTAGTTATTAGACTCTAGTCTAGTTTAGTACTTGAAGATTGAACTCGTTTTGCTTCGGTAGTATCAATAGCAAAGTCTTTTATATCGTCATGATAAACAAAAATCAACTCTGCTACTGTGTGGAGTGAACTTATAGATAAAAATACATATTTTTTTTGATAAAATTTTATACACCAGTTACTAGTAAGTAGATAATTAAACTATGAAATGATAACTGTTATGCAATAGTCATTAAAACTTATTTTAAATATTTTCTAATATAAAGGAGATCTAAATTTTTTCTGACATCTACTTGATCGTAACCGACCAGGTTATAGTTTTCGGGAAAAGGTACATAATTTACAAGGAAAAACTATTGCGATTATGAACATTACGGATTAACAGACACAATTTATTCTCTTGTTAGAATCTTTTTTCTAAACGCTTTCTCAAAATAAATTATAAACAAAATTATATCTTGCGCTATAATCTGCAATCGCAACAATACAACTGAATCAGTCTTTTGACTAACTTGAAATTTCCAGAACTGTTGGTGATATTCATACTGAATACACTGTTCACACCACCACTACATCAATACTCACAATAACACTATATATCGCGTGTTTTGATAACCAAGATAACGCGCGAGAATGTTGGTGTAGTGGTGGAGTAAACAGTGTATTCAGTCAGTCTATTGAGTTGAATATAGAAACAAAAACGCAAAAATTGGCTTGCAAGGCTATTGTCTCTGTATTTTGAGTTACCAAAGACATATTTTTACTGGAGAAACCCTCCAGGACTAATACATTCCAATTCATAACCATAAGTTCGTTCCAGCACATCAAAAAACCGTCCTAGGTACGGTGACGATTCTGCGCAACTTATTATTCGAAGGATCCTGTTTTGCATTCCAACTGTTTGTGAAGCGTTTCCGGGACGGTCTTTTCGATACTTGATTAATAGCAAGTACTCTTAGAAAAAACGTGCATAGACGGAGATTGCGCTAAAAATATCTATAAACGTTCCAACTACGGTCCCGACAAGCTGTTTGGTACAAACCTCATATCAGGCAACACGATAAACGTATGCCTATAAGCAGACACGCGCGATCCCTCTCGCAAAATGTGACATCATGTTGGAATCAAAATAGGAAGTATAATTTATGCTGTATACCTGTTATAAAGTTTTATTTTGATTCCAAGAGTATTATTTGATGCGAAGACATGTCTATATATGTATTCTTTGAAGGGTTATTGAATTTACCAGTGACATTTCAAGTTCTTAAGGCACTCGTGCAGTTTACAAGAAATATAATTTCCTGCCTAATCCAGGAAATAACAGACTATTCTAAGTATTAAGTATGATTAGCAAAATTATAAAATTATTCAATTTAATAATATTGTTTCTAATATATTATGGGTATATTTTATTCATTTCTTTTAGCGAATCATACATAGGTAAATAAACAATGTTTCAAACCTAGACATTTTGCATTATAAAATGCAAATAAATAACACATAAATAAGGGGTATTTTATATAAATATTTCCAACCAGACTGAAACCCTTTTTGTTAATAGTTTTAAAAATAAAAATCCAACAACATAAAATAAGAATAATTGTTGAAAACAATTGTGTGTGTCAGCTACGACGCTTGACTGGAGTTTACTCCTTAAGTTCGATAGTCTAACCAGACGCAAAAAGAGTTTATTTAACTTAAAGATTGATACTGTATAAAAGGGTAAATTTGTTAATTAATTATTGTTATAAAATTGTTAATTATAACTAATCGATGAAATATTTTCGATGACATCGACAAAAAAATTAATTTTTGGTTAGGTTAGAAATTTTTTGTGGATTTTTATGTGGATGCGCTCGATAATTCATATTGGGTTGATTATCTAATTTTATGTGTTGTTTTCAATTATATATTTATATGAACTACATCGATAATTATTAAAATATTTAATAAATACAAATTGCACATGCTCATACATATAATACATGAATTATAACGTATCTTGCAACCACGTGTTTGTTAGATGTTCCGGCAATATCATCTACACCTCTTTCTGCCATAGTTATTTGAAAATACTTTCAGTTCACTTTAGCGGAACACAATGATAAAAATTAAAACTTTACAATAACAATATTAATTATTGATATTTATAATAAAAACAGCAATATAAATATGTCGACACTGATAGAAATAAACAAACCCAATAACATATAGGTATAGTCGCTTTGCAGTATAACCTATGCACGTGTCCCTATACCCTACACTCACAACCAAATTAGAAAGTTGCGCATCATAGGGTGCGCACCAAAAACGTAACGAGGTCATTCATCGATAGATTTTACTCCTCACATTTTTCTTATACCGGTCCCCTTATATATCCAAATCGATTCTTAAGTAGTAAACTCCAATAAACTCCAAAAAAATAGAAATTGTTTGTATTATTTTGTGATCTATGACGTAAATTAATTTTCTCGACTATCCACTGATTCTTCAAGTCTTTTTTTTAAACCAAAGTATTTAATAACTATTTCTTTATTGTTTTTATTAGTGTTTTGGCATACAGTGATGTCATTTTGATCTCATAATAGAAAGTCCAATCTTTTAAAAGACATAATAATAGTTAGGACAACTTCTCCCTAATCTCAATGGCCAAGAGAACATTCTGATTCCGTGACGTATTCGCGAGCCGACAACAGCATATTCTGCGAGCAGAGCATTTACTCTACGAAACAGCAGAGCATCTACTTTGTGAATATCCTGCCTATTTCATCAAAAGGCTTAAGTACCTCGAAGGAGTAGTTTCTTGGAAAAGGGGACACAATAACCCCAGAAAAATAGCCTCCTTTGGATGGAGTCTACATATTTTGGAAGCAGAACAGTGAGATGTGGAATCTTGTACAAAATATCTTCTTGATATAGGCTTGTGAAGCCAAACCGATTCTCCAAACATTATACAATCTATATAAAACTTATTTTGAAAAGGTGTTGCTTTTCTGACATTATTCTTTCAATGTACAGTATTGAAATTATTAAAATTTTCCAGTTTTTTTAAAACACTTTCCTTCGCTACGCTACGGATTATGAGGACTTTCAAGATGTGCAACTTCTTTCTAGTTGTCAAGTATAATCTAGTTCTAAATAATGAATTTAATATGATACAACAAATAGGTCACTATTAGTTATATTACTTATAATTGATAAATTTACAATTAATTTTGAAATAAAAATTTCAAGCTTTACAGTCGTCTTTCACGGAATTCCAAACAGCATCCTGGAATTTCAAACTACTTCTTCTAGTAATTGAATTTTGACAAGACGCTTGTAAATGTTCTTTCATACAGTTTCTCATTTTTGGAATAATCCTGAAAAAAAGTGATAATTTTATAGCAATGTTCCATATATTCAATTTCTGCGACAAAATTGAGAAGACTGTCTATATAAAATTATAATGGGTATTGCTTGTAAAAAAATACCACAACTAACCCTCTTCGGAGATATCATACATAAAATGTGGTGAGTAAAATTTTATTTTCCTTCCAACTAGTTTTCCAATAAGTGAAGATAGAAATTTGAAATTTTGTAAAACGAGTGTTAAATTATAAGAAGCTTAAATTGAAGTCGAAGAAAAATAGTAAACTAAAACATATTCACGCATAATGCACGTGACTAGGGTTGCAAACACCCAAATCGAGCATGTAACAGGACCGTACTTCGCACTTAAGAAATAATTTGCGTTTTCATACAGCAGATTAATAATAAAAATTATATATAATTATGCATAATTATTATTTCAAAAATTTACTTTGTGAACGTAAAGTTTGGAATAGATACAAAGTGAACGGCTGGAACACATTCATTTAAAAATTTAAAAATATGTATATTGAAACATTAAAATAAAATCTTCATTGTCTAGCTCAATAAACACATTATCTTATTTCCCTTCAGATGACATTTAGCTTCTACTGTCGTCAACAAGGAACTCAACTTGTACATCAATGACAATGTCTTCACTCCACATTCTGGTTTCAACCTTTTCCTGGACATTTTCAATACACTTTTTCCACTTATCAAGTGTAATTCTTTAATAGCTTCATGAAAAATATTTCTAATGTTTTATTTCAGTAGACGCTTGAAGAAGATACTGTTTTAGAAATAGTCATCAACAGTCTTATCACCATTTTCTTGCATTTCATTTTTATACATTTCCACAATCATTTGTTTTTCACTATCGTTGAAATTAAGCGTTTTAGTTTTCTCCTTAAGCGGGGAGCTAATGTCAACAACTTCTTTATTTGTCTCCATGTCAGATATGTTTAAGAAAATTATGCAACAGACAAATATAAACAATCTCACTGCAGTACAATGTACTACATCTGATCTAATAGCTTCTTCAGCGATGATGCCGATTTTAATTTGTGGTATATTATGGTGCCACTGATTGGGACCAATAACGATGCCACGCCACCGTTCACTTTAGATGTTCACATGCTGATCACGCACTTATCATTGTTTGGTCTACTATTTTTCTTCTATAAATAGATAATAGCAACCTTCGCCAAGTCTTCTTTTCGGTATTAAGTTTTTAAACTATTACTCGGGAAATATTATCTTTGCAATTCTAAAACAATGTGTCCATGACCTCATCAGCTGGAAAAACGGCGGGCCCACATTCCTCGTACTAAGTCCATCATTTCAACTGGGGCTTTCGTTATGGAAAATAATCGTGTACCGTATCTACTATGACAAAACAACCAGCTTAGATTACGATTGAAGGTATCCAAACATTTTTTGAAATTTTAATACGAGTGAGCTTTTCATCCACTTTGCATATAACTAAGTACGAATAAATCTTTTTAGGAATAATGGTAAATGGTGTACGACGTTCAGCATCATCCTTGTTCATATGGCTAGTTTTCCAATTAACGAGCTCTTACGAATAATTTCGGTTTTTTTAACTCTTCGAACAACGAAAAGGAGAACAGAGTGTGAATATTAAAACTAATTTTTTTGTCATATTTGTGTGATATTTTGACAGATAGTATATATATACACACACAGATTTCGTATTTATATTAATTTGACTGAATACAAAGATGTGTTCGATAATACTTTTATATTAGTTATCAATTGAATATCGAAATAAATATATGAGCATACTTACGAACAGAAAAACGATTTGTATGAAACTTGATGTCTAAATTCATCCAAAGAAGTTTTAATTTCAACGCAAGGCTGGAAATCTATGAAATTCCTTCTCATAAAACATGGATTAAACAATTCTAGAAGAGACAAAGCTTTCTTTATTATTTAATTAATATAAATGTCGAAATATTCATTTGTGAACCAAAAAAAAAAAACATAAATAAAACAAAATTTTAATACCTGGATGGTCCCATAAGAACACCTTTTAACCGAAAGATAACGATATTAATTGAAAAAATATCAATGTATTAGAACGTATACCTCTACAAAACATATGTATTTGAAATTGAAAGGTTATTCAGTATATTTCAAAAAATATGTTTCGACGTCTTATTCAAATGATTACTCAAAATCATAAGCAAAGCCGTTAAAACATGTTTTTTCAATCATGTATTCCCACTACTACTAGGTCAATAATGTAAGCTTTTGTTACTAAATTGATTACTCGATATTAAAAGATTTTGCATCTTTTCCCAAATTTTGATTCATAATAAATGATTTACAAAAATATACCATTTTTCTTTAACTAAACTTCATTCCCCTAGTCGTTATTTCAAAAAGTTTTGTAAATCGCACAATGTAAAAAGTTGTAAAAAAACGTCGTGATGTTCCAGTTAAGTGTTTAGTGAAGTCATACAGCAACAAAGCAAAATTACGTCAGTTTCGACACAAAGAACAATCCAAAAAAATACTGAAAAGAGAGAACATACAATAAAGAAAGCGAAAATCAAGCCAAAATAGCTGCATGTAGCTAAAAAAAGTTTTATTCCATGAAGATAATCAATCAGCTCACAAATATGTTACAGCTATAGCCAAAATGAAATATTTGAGGTTTAAATTGCTGCTTCCAGTACCCCATTCATTAGATATAAATCCCTGAAGATTTTCGTTTCGATTCGATTTCGATAATATGATATCGACAGTTGATGATTTATTATAAGTATCGAAATTAGTAAATACAGTTATGAAAACTGATATTTTTCAAAAAATGCTTATTTTTATTAGTTGGACGGGTACTTCTTGAAATTAAGAATTTCCAAATTATTCATTATTCATGATAATGATAATTATGATGATTAAGCTTTAAATCTTTACGAATAATCAATTTAAAAGTTAATCTATAGATAGTTTATAATTAATACAAACTACTTTCTAAATTTTTTATACTAGCTTTGCAAAACAACCGTTTTGTTACCTTGCTTTTATTGTACCCTGTAGAAAAATTTGTGAAAACTTACCAAGAATTTCTTCAACAGTAGATTGGCATGTTTGTTCAACCATAACTACTATTATTTTCTCTACCATAGAGGAAAAATCTTTAGAATTTTCTTGCAGGAAATAAGAAATTAAGTCAACAGCAGGTTTAGAGCACTTTTTCAAGTTTTTCCTTAGAAGCGAGCATATAGTTTCATCTCTAAAATTAATTTCTTCAATACATTCTTCTATTTGGTCTTCTACGGTCTACAGAACACATAAATATCGGACTCAGAATATAGAGTTTCGTAACTTACATTCATTTTTTCGCCAATATCGAGAGACTTTGATCTAATTTTGTTACCTAATGCTATAAAATTCGATAGTACGGTTATATTGATCTTTTCCTCTAATAAATTCATAATCTCTTTAAAATCTTCTTCGGAACTACTGCTTCTGTCCGCATTCACATATGCTAGAATACATCATTCCATTTACTATGTGAAAATTATATTTATTCATGAGTGAAATCAAAAGGTTTGCCAATAAAACACAGAAATACAAACCAATAAAGAATCAATACTCATTTTAAAATAAAAATACGAATGGATACCATACCGATCTGATACTATACTTCGAAAGATTTTTAGGTAAAAGGAGTACGGATATTCCATGTCGAAAAGGGGTAAAATCTGTTATACCATGTAAACCGAGCTATGGATATACAAATTGAAGTATTCAGATAATTTCATTTATAAACTAATTTGATCCATCCTTGTTGGTTCACAGCGTAAGCTTTTTCAGAATTTTCGCTCCTGTAGCATCAAACAGTTTTGTCCACTTTCTACCCGTTTACGTTTGCATACCGATTATTCATACGTACTAAGAAGTCTTAGCTGATTCTATTCTAAGCTTCTTCCAACAGATTTCACTCGAAGCTTTTCTCTTAATAAGTGCTCCTTCTAATCGTATGTAATCTTTTTGCCCATTTTGCTATTTTATCTTCTTCGAAAATACATCTTAACAGGTAGATAAGCTAACAGGTGAAAAAGAAAATTGTGTGATGCTCATGCAAAAAACAACTTAAATCTATAAATGTTTTAAAACCTTACCTAAAATAGCGAAAAGAACGGTGGCAAATACTAGTTTTTTCATTGTGTGATATTTTTTCAACTGCCTTTGTTCTATCTCCATCCAATTCTTATATATTGTTATGATAAGAGAAAGACCACTCGTTAATTACTTATTAATAGCTCTTATGCTGTGTATGGTAAAATAAAGAACAGAAATACATTTTGGCTTGATAAAATTCTGCACACAAGTCATTTTATTTTACTACGATAAAATTAAAACTTTTATAATGCAATAGTAAATAGCAATGGAAAATTATGTTAAGACTCTATAGTCTACGCATTAACCCACCAATTATTAATTGAAATGTTGATAATATAATAACTAAATTAAGTCCTAGATCATAGTACAATCAAATGACCAAAACCCGGAATGCAATAATAAATCAACTAGCCAAATTCCATAATAGTTTTTCACATGAGCGATTTGATTTGAAATGTGTTCTTTATAAAGAATATACCACAGACACCTAGACCAAATCCTCGCCCCCTTCAAAATGCATTCATTAGAAAACAATGCATTCCTACCACCCCCCTCTCATGCTATTTCTGCTCGTTCTCCATCAATCTTTCATTGCTTTAGTATCAGGCAGTGTCAGGCTATCCTGTTCTACTTGACTGGATAGTTGGTCGTGAAATGTTTTAATGATTTTGGGATCCCTAAGCCTTAGCAACACTTAGCGTCCATTTGCCGCATACGAATCTCACAATAGCCGCACTAAAAGTGGAGTCATCGGATCCATATGTAAAACATCATCTCTTTTCGCATTTTTTTCTTTAATTATATCAGATCTTTCTATCACCTGGAACTTACAAGCAGCTATAACCTTTTAATAGTTTTCCTCGTGTTACGTTTAATTGTTTTAAAGGTGAGTTGACAGTGTATATTTTGGTACCAGGCGGTCACAAACTAATATCCTTGAACTGCTTGAAGTAAATTTTCTTTTGTACACCAATTTTAAAATTGGAGTCCGTATTTTTCAGCATTGGGAAGAATCGTATAAAGTAACTAGTTCTTAGGTTTCTTTTCTCGTAGTGCGCAAGCTGATTTGCTGTAAATGGAGGCGGAATGTTGCAAATTACCACGTAATTCCAATCCTCATTTGCAGAGTTTATATGAGGTGGGGATGAAATAATTTCTGGAGATAAGACAACATTTGTATTTTCGTTTTTTGTATGTCTGCGTTGATATTGACTTTTTTACTGTTTGTTGTCTATTGCTGATATTTGTCTTATTCTCTACCAAACTTCTTGATCTAACACTTATTTGGTGATTCGTAAACCTGGACTCGAGCAGTTCAATCATGATTGTCCATAAAACTAGACTAGAGTAGACTCTAGAGTCATGCTAAGTACTCGTTTTGTCTTCAGTTTTCTCGTTGAGTGTGTCTTTTGTGGCCTATAAAAGGAACCAATTCAAAGCAAATTATTTTTTTGGTTGTTTTGTTCACAGTTCTGATTGTGGTGTACTTGCTTTATGGATTTCGCGTAGATAATTCATCATCTGGATGTTGGAGTGGGTCTTCAGCTCTCCTAAAATCCCTTTTTTGGGGTTTTCTTAATTACATTTTGGATCCAGTTCTCGGTAGATATGATGTACCAATGGGCATTGAATAAACAATCTCTTCATTTCAACGTAAAGACTTATAATTTGAAATCAAATTCGTATCTGTTGGAGCCGGATATTCAAGGGGTTACGTAAAACTGCAGCTGAAATCTTTGGGTTTATGAAAGTGAATAGTTTCTCGCAGTTTGTCATTAAATTTAAATAACACCTATTTGTGGGTCGAACTACAAATACCAAAATAGATTTATTCGTTAATTGAGTCCTATTACTACATTCACGACACGCAAAAAAGTAGCATTGACCACATTCTTATAGTTTTGACAACATTGTAAGTGATGCAGAGTTTGTCAACATCTATGTCTTAATGTGTCTCGTTATAGAATGAGATAATTTCTTCTTTGGATCGGGAACCTCTTTTGAAGATTATATATGCTTGCTCATGTATTTCCCGTTTTTCGTAAGCTACTAAATGTAAACGTTTTATTGTTCATGATACTAAAGCATGCACTACTTTTTGGAGTTACAAAAGTTGATGGAAATCTGAATTAACAGATTTGTCAAATTTTTTTCGTTTTACAACATTAACAACAACAAAAAGAACAACTTGAATTCATACCGAGCGGAATTCAAAAGTTAAATGGGTTTTTCTCATTCGCAGCAGGAAATTTTTGTTCGGTGTGACATGATGTTTTTACCAGAACTGGTCAGGTTTTTGGGAAAATAGAAGCAATACGCCAAGGCATTGTGCTCCTATTTATACGCATCCACCACAAAATTGGTATTGGTACCTTGTAGTACGCAGATGTGTTTCTACTCTGTAGGCTACTAATTGACCCTTATTCGGTAAAATCGGATTAAATCAGTCAGACATCGGCAAATTTAGTCTGCATTTGCATTGCATCTTCATGCATTCATTTCACGGAAGAGAGTAGAAAAGACTACAGTCAATGCAACTGGTCTCTAAGCCACGTTGACTTGAGTTTTCCTCAACACGAGTCAACCCGGCTTATCCGAGTAGCACATCACTAGAATAGTCGTTGGGGGAGTTTTTATTTTAATTCATAAGAGATTATATGCATTTTTTATCAGACTTTTCAAAATAAAAATCTAACAGATAGTTGTGTCATCACTATGAAGGATATGTAGATTCTGTCAAGAATTTGTTACTGTTGTACTGGATATACTAAAAATAAGCGAAAGCACTGTCAATTTGAATCCAACAGTGGGTGTAAATATGCATCTAAGCCGTTGAAACAATAATTATAACATGGGATGTTTTATAAAATAACCCTGTGACTAAATGTCATTTTTATCACAAATGGTTATTTTCAAAACATAATTTATTAATTCAAACATTTCCACGAATTAATAAAATTTTGATATGTAATGAATAATTTATGCATGAGAAATTCCTAGTTTTTTCATATTTTAGGTATATAAGCAAAAATATGATAAGCTTTGATCTCGTTTATTATCAACTTTCATAATATTATATAAAATTAATAATTCTAGAAGAGGTTATCATTTATTAATGGAATCTACCATTAATAAACACATACTTTTAATTGTGATAAAATAATCCATATATTAAAATATTTACTGGAATAACATTCAATTCTATTTTTCTTATTTCGTTTCGTTAGTTGTTATAATCCAATTTGCTTATTTAAGAAGCTCGTACAATTTAACATTATCTCTTCGACTATCGCGTGAAAAAGCTTAGCTGAATATCGAGAGGGATTACACCAAGTGCCCAATGCAGTTAGGATCCTGTACGAGCACCTTTCATAAAGAAACAGCTTACAAAGTAACCTAGTCTAATATTCAGGCAGCGAAACTCAATATGTTAGGCAAAACCAATCTGTATGGTTTGGGTTTCGATCGAACTTCTGATAGGTCAGTCGTGTCTCACTTGGAATTATCAAAGTCCGATCAGGCGCTTTGACCTAGACCTTTCGACGTCACTAGGCAAACTGTGAGAGCTGCCAAACTATTTGAACCATTTGAACATTGAACAGATGACGTGGTCTACAGTTTTTTCCTCCTCTGTGCTCTTGTGGCACTCCAGATTGTTCGTGATGCCAATAGTTTGGAGATTACATCTTAAATGACCATTTGCGGTTAACAATCTAGTAATCCAATCAAACTGCCTTAGCTTGTCTCATGCTAGGTGTCTCTATCCATCTCCGCAGAGCCTACCTTGCAAGCTGACCATTAAGAGATGTAACAACAACATTTTTGGCTACCCCAGAAATGGGTTCTGGGCCCATTGGTGGATTTGATGATCCCAATCTGGCAAGTGAGTCCGCTTCGTCTTTGCACTTGTTGTCCAAGTTACTGGACAAGCGCTGATTCTTACAGCCATCACTTACCAGCTTTTGTAGAACTTCGATCATACCGTTTCAACTGCTTATAATGCAGCTCTGTGGTCTGAGCAGATTGAGACTACTGTCGTCGATTAAGTATCGTGCGTCCACATTACATCACATCGAATACCTTGGCTTGGAGGTTGTTCTCCAATCGAAAAATATCGCTTATTTTGGGTTGTCCTCATTTCCAGAAAAGGAACTGCTAAGCCCTTTAATAGTCGCAACCTTCCTGTGAAAAAAAAATAAACTGAAAGGGTATTCTTCCAGGAATAGATTTCTCCAAAAAAATACTTCCAACAAACTACAAGAATAAGGACACATGTCATATCTCATTTATAAATTATCCTTACTTCTTGAATAAAGAGTGTAGTATAAGTTATATTGGTAAAAACCAAAAACTTTATGTGTACATTTTCGTTTTTTTCCCTTATTTCTTTCCTATCGTTCATTTTTTTGACTATTTCTCTCTCTGAATCGAATTCAATTCCGTTTAAGGTATAATAATAGGCTCCTCATCAATAAAGTTTTAGCTAGTTTACAGTAGAGTAGTTGGTTCCTTTTTATAAACAACATATTATCTTTTCACCAAAAAATTAACCGAAAGAGAGAGCTACCACCGAATCATCGTCGCCAGACAGCGAAAGTAATTATAATGACTATATAGTAAAAGAGAGCAATCCAATGAGATTCATTAAAGGACTAGTGATCTTTGCAAGCCCCTGTTATGAAACAGCTTGCTCTTTCCATCGGAACGCCAGCACGTGTTGAACTTACTACTATCTACAGAATTGACCGGCTTGAGTCACTTTTAGAAAAAATCATTCATTTCAGTTTCAAACAAAATATTTTCTCTCTAGAGCAATTATTAAAGCCAATTGCATTCCTTGATTTGTTCCAATCCAAATTTGGGTACCGCCAGATGACTAGAAACTATTAGGTTCTATGATATTTGGATCTAAATGTCATCAAAAAAGTTTGAAAACACGATAGGTTTCTTCTAGGAGATCCTCTCTGGCTTTTGCCGTCTAAAAAGTTTTACGAGAACAAAATCTGACGAAATCGACATAATCGTCCCAACGGAATGAATAGCCCTCGTCTAAACAGAATGACCGATGGTATTCATGACGTAGATACTAACGAAATGGATTCTACTAATAAGAATCCCAATGAAAAAGAATAGAATAAGATTACAAGAAGAATATAACGAAAACGATTCTGGAGATCCCCAGGTTCTGGGAAATTCGAGAAAATAGCCGATCCTCTGGGATCTAAAATAAACAGATCGAATAGATGGTTAAAGGAAAAGAAATCAGGAGTAAAATACTCTCAATTTTAAAAACAACTATGCACAATACACAATGATCTTCGGGTCCAAATATCATCAAAAAGATTCAAAAACACGATAGGTTTCTTCTAGGAGATCCTCTCGGGCTTTGGCCGTCTAAAAAATTTTACGAGAGCAAAATCTGACATACGTTCTGACGAAATGGATAGTAATCGTCAAAACGGAATGGATAACCCTCGTCTAAACAGAATGGCCGATGGATTCTACCAATAAGACTCTCTATGAAAAAGATTCTTTGTAGAATAAGCGATTACAAGAAAAATATAACGGAAAAGATTCTGGAGATCCCCAGGATAAAGTACCCAAAGATTCTGAGAAATTGGAGAAAATAGCCAATCTTCGGGGATCTAAAAGAAACACATCTTACTATAAAACAGATCCATTGGTACGTTAACGATTTGTTCCCTGACGTGAGGTATTGGGGCTGAAGGAATGAAAAAGGGCAGAATTCTTATAATTCTTGAGCAATTCTGATTTATGCTTTATGCTTTTTTGTATTTACAATGCAATAAAAATTATTTGGAATGACAAAGGAAACACATATGTAAAAAGGAATCATTTTATTAAAATCTGTACAAACAGTTTTCTATTTCCAATATTTAAACTTTGTTATCGCAAACGTCTTTAATTGAAGCTTCAATAGCATCTTGGAAGTTGGCAGCGACACGGTTGGTAATTGGATTCTTGCATGATGCTTCACGGTGAGCCTTTGAGCAGCTTTTCACTTTAGGTACGGTGCTGAAACAAAGAACATTGATAGTAAATACTGAAATAATTTAAACACAAAAGATGAAGTCAATATGTTTGTGTAAAAACCGAAATACTTACGAACACACAAGTGATTTGGAGGGAAGTTTGTTTCTGTGTTCTTCTAAGACAGTTTTAATCTCAGTACAAGCTGAGATAGTAGATATATCAGTCTCCAAAATACATGGGTTGAATAATTCTAAAAAATATTTAAATATAATTTCATAACATATCACTTAAAATTAAATAATCTATTCTACATTTACTTCGCTAAATGAATGAATAAACTGAGAAGTTATCGAACGCTTACCTAAAATTTCTTCTACAGTTGATCGGCAAGCTTGATCAATGATGGCTGAAACAACTTTGATAGCTATGGTAGGTAATTCTTTAGATTCAGCTGGTAAGCAGGAAGAGATGAGGTCAACACCGGGTTTGGCACATTTAGCGAGGTTTTTCTTCATGAGAGAACAGAAAGTATCCGATCCAAGTTCAATATCTTCAATACAAGTTTCAATTTGTGAACCTACTTCCTAAAAATAAAACAATATGTAGATATAAAATTACAAGTTTTTTATTGACTTTACAAATTGTGATCAATATATAGTGAAAAGGAAATTTAAACAATATTAATTATGTGATGCTTTTTCGTATACTATAATCTTGAATAAGATATATCAACTGACACCTGATTACGGATCCTAACCCAGAACGGGATTTTTATCACTGAATCTTTTGCGGATTTGAGTACGTACAGCAAAAGAAGGAAAACAAAAAAAAAGTCCATTTCACTTTAAACGATAACGTTATTGTTCACGCTGCACAATCAGTCTTACATACTATTAGGTAAACAGATACTTCTAAGCTCTTAAAGAAATAATAAATATGAAAAATCCTATTATTGGTAGACAAGAACGACGAATTACCTCCGATAAAGCTTATGCAAAAACTTCATATATACGTGGAAACGGATCTTACTACACGGCAATACGAATGAGGGTTGTAAATCGAAGACACTTCTCATGCCACGATCTTTTAATAAAGAACAAGAACTTTACTCGCCAAAAAAAAAAACAATAATTATTATGACTTCTTCCGCAAAAAACAACTAACTAATGAAGAAGAATGTAGATTGCTAACTATTCTTTGTAAATGAGTTTGTGATGATTCGCTGCAATACATATTTGATCAACAACTTGTTCAATTTAGGTAGAAAATTCAACTTTTATAACATGATCTACAAATACCTTCAATTTATTTTACTTTTTACGTGCGTTAATTTGTATGATAGATTCAAGATGTTTGATAATTGTAGACTTTTCAATGATTTACCCACTCACACGGATTATATATTGAAGTTTAATAACAAAAACCTATTTTCATGTTGAAATGCTAAAACCACAAATCTCAAAATATGGCCATTTACCCACTTATGTTCTAAGGTAGAAATAATCCTTTATGGGTGATTCCGTTCTAACTGTGATTTTTTGTATTCAAAATTTCAAGATTTTAAAATTTAACTTTTCTAACTTTTTTATGCATATTATTCATCTATTTTACTGTAAAAATAAAACTCTAAGAGGAATTTACTACAACTTCAAAGTATCACGAGCAAGACACAAATGTCGGATTTTGAGTTCCACGGTACTGACTCATTTATCCACGGTACTGACATGGTAACTTAAGATATTAAACAACAAGTGCATCAATTTTCCTCAGTTTGATCATAAACATTAGAATTTATAAGGTAATTAGTTTAAATCATTTGTTACGACAAAAAAAATTAATAATTTATCGGTAAATTCTAGGAATGGACATGACACGGTACTGACATGGTAACTTAAGATATTAAACAACAAGTGCATCAATTTTCCTCAGTTTGATCATAAACATTAGAATTTATAAGGTAATTAGTTTAAATCATTTGTTACGACAAAAAAAATTAATAATTTATCGGTAAATTCTAGGAATGGACATGACACGGTACTGACATTCAAGTGATGTAGTATAAGTTTTCTTTAAGTGGCAAGTTATATTGTATAAAAATAATGTTTAAATATCTTAAGAATTATTCAATTAACACAAAATTTTTATTAATTGATTATTAATTAATGACTAGTACAAAAAAACAATACAGGACATTGAATATCACAGTTAGAACGGAATCACCCTTATATGATTTAACCCGTTTACTTAGATCAGTTTCTTAACAGTGGACGTAATCCAAATTAAATTTAGATCATGATTGGGTTTATTTGATCATATTTTTCGAAAAGCTCTAGCATGAACTGATTGAACATAGGTAAAATGCGATAATTTATTATTAATATTTTCAAAAACAATTCCAACGACAGGCTTCTTTCAAATAACTAATTTGTTCAACAAATTTTTGTTGTTGGAAGTTCATTGTTTGTTTATACTACTGAAAGTTTTACTAGCAGCTATCAATATTTTTCTAAGAAGAATTTCAATATAATATAATTCTTACTTCAATTTGGGTTTCGATATTGGGGCATTGGGCTTTAGCTTTTTTTCCAAGTTCTTCCAAATCTTTAATAATGGTGATATTGAATTTGCTTTCTAGCAAAGAAGCTAATTCTTTCAATTCCTCTGAGGAACTGCTAGAATCCTTCTTGGATACTGTGCCGGCATTGGCAAATCCTGAAAAATAAATTCATACAGTGCGAGTTCAAAGTAAGGAAACAATCATTGAAACATTTTGGAATAAGAATAGTGGTTCCTAATATTTTTTTAGATGACGTTACTCACCACAAATAACAAGAAATACTGAAAAGATCACTAGCTTATTCATTTTGGATATTGTCCGCTTGACTGTTTTCTTTCAACTAGACTAAATCGATTCATACCGATACTTTTATACTGACCATAATCAAGAAACATTGATTAGGTTCTCAGTAAGTAATATCTATTTGAGCTGCAGATAAAGTTGTTTATATAAAAATATTATGATAACTCCAATAAAAACAAAGAATACTATTTAAAGTTGATTTTAAAAAACAATTATATAATTTAGTTTTACTATTTGATTTGAAATTAATAGTGTTGTTTGCTGGATATACACTGTCAGACGCAAAAAGCAAAAAAATATAAAAGAATTTTTTATGACACAATGTGTAACTTTTTATGTCAATATAGTATAGAGACTGGCTATTCTGTATGAAAGCAAACGGATTCTTTCACAAAACACGATCTACTTACCCAAATCTGTCACAAAGTACACGACATTACCTCATTTTATAGTAAATTATGAACAAATAACATAATAACAAATAATATGGTTTTTTAAGCTTCATTTCACACAATACTTTGATTTAAATCCAAAATCAGCACAAACTCAGCCTGGTATCTTGAAAATGGTCCTGTAAAACTTCTCGTTATCGTAAAGCAGCAAAAACAAAAAATTTGCCATGTAAATTTATTCATCTAATACGACATAAAACATTGAACCAACTGAGTTTAAAAATGTTATTCACAATTCCCCATAGGAAAATATGACCATTGGTCTTGTCAATGAAAGCTTTCATAGGATGGCTACAAACTTGTTGTGATTTGTGATGTCACAAAATTGGATTGTGTGAAATTTTTCCTTGTGGAATAGTCCTAGGCTGCATCCAACGTAGAGAAAAGTACATTTGTCAATAGGTTATTCAATTGAAACTATTTGATTATAATGATGTCATAATTTATTATTAAGAGTATACTGATATAAAGATTCACAAAAACAACAATCAAAAACCATTTATTTATGGATCTTATTTTGATAAAAAAATGTTTTAGTGCCCGTCAGCATGATGTTGAATGAATGAATTTTCCCGGCAAATCTCGTTCTTTTACAAAACGACAACAAACTCTTGCAAGCACTCTGATATACTAGTTGATTTTCATTTCTTTAAGCACTTGAGCTTGGTACACAAGAATCAATTTTAAGACAATTAGAAATTATTATTTTTTTGCTGATTACCTGCATACAAAATACGGATACTTTCTTCTAAGTATACTTTTTACTATGGATTCTAAACAATTTCATGTGTTGATTTATCATTGCTTCTTGATGAAAAAAATACTGTACAAGATCAACAATGACTTCAAAAGTGTTATCTGGTCTCTGCTCCAACGAAAAGAATCATTTGTTATTGATTTGCTAAATTTAAACGTGGTCGTAGAGACACCGATGAACGTTGTTCAATTGAGGTGGTCACGCTAGATATCATCAATAAAATCCACAAATTGGTTATATCTAGTCGTAAATTGAAATTGCGTTAGATAGCTGAGATATCAGAAGGTGAACATTTGACTAAGAGAAAGCTTTTTTCATAGTAGGTGCAAACAACGTCTTGATGATTCAGATCAGTATGAATGAGTGGACTGAAGCCAGTGAACAACAGTCAGCGGAGAAGGTTATGGCTTCAGTATTTTGGGAATCGCATGAAATATTCCTAATCGACTTTCTTCGATAGGGAGAGACAATTAATAGCGATAACTACATAGAGTTGTTGAATCGTTTGAATGCAAAAATCAAGGAAAAACTGCCTCATATGTAAGATAAAAACATTGCAGAAATTGAAGCCTATTTTGAGGCAAAAGACAAATTCTTCTACAAGCACGGCATCGAGTAGTTAGTGAAGCGTTGGAATGATTGTATTGCTTTTGAAAGACATAACATTGATGAATAAAATCAACTTTTGGCACAAAAATCTGTTTTTCTTAGTTAGTCACACGACTTATTGAGTGATATTAAATTAAGGTAAATAGCAACAGAATTTTATTTCAAAAATAAACGTCTTACTCATTTTGGTTAATAAAACAAGGGGTTAATAGCAATATTTGCATTTGGGTGTGAATCTTCAATTTGAATTAAATGATTAAATTTTTCTAACTTTCAATTGAAAACTTAACTCTGCCAATATCGCTAAGAGATAAAGCTAAAGCTGAAGAAAATACTCTTGGAATGCTGTCGGTTACGTTAATTTTGTTGCAAATAATTTTCATATGTATACCCAACAAGCTCTCATTTTAATGGTACTCAACCCATAAAAAAACCATACTGTACCAAGTATTTTTATTGTACTTCAAACATAAAATCTTTTAAACAAAAATCAGAATTTTTAGAACTATATTCTCCTTACTTTAGTTTGACTACAGAAAATTTTAGTAGAGCTTCATGTCAGATTTACAAACTGTAACTGTAACATGAATTTACCAATTCTGCCTTTAAGTTCATATTCTTACCCCTACTACCATCAAGCACTGATGAAATTGAAAGATACATAAAGTGATTATATAACACACGGAAGCCTCAAATTTATTTTTAAGTCATGACATTCTATCAATATCTATTCTAATTTAACCTTATCCTATTTAAATTGTGTGAAAATTACAAACAAAAGCTGTATAGCTACAATAATGATAATTATAATTCATTAATATCCTGATATAAAAACTTTCCAGAAGCTTCATATTATGTTTTCATTTTCTTTATCAATAAAGATTTATGACATGAAGTAAACACATGAATTTTGTTTTCGATCCAATGGAATTTATAATCCAAATAATTCTAGATAAATTTGTTTCATTAGAGATTCTTGAAGTTTAGTTTGGTAAATACTAATCTTTGTTCCAGTAAGATTAATCATGAAATATTTTTATTTATTGTGTTTAACTATAAGCAGTAAGTTTTTTATTTTCAAATTATAAAATTATCATTCGAATTTTACTTTTTTTGTTCTGAAATTTTTTATACTAAAATTTCAACGTAAATACAAAGGTTAAAATATTTGTTAATATTATGTAGTTTAGAAGTTTCCCATCTTATTTATGAACTTATTAAATATCTATTTCACATTTTCATTCGTTTGTGTAGTTACAAAATCTGCTCTCATCTCTCCATACTGTAAAATCAACCAAAAATTTGAAGTAGAATAAGGGTGAGAAATATTATCACCTTATACGGCTACACAAATCACAAATCCTTTCAGAATGATCCAACAGGTATGAATACTCAATCAAGTGCAATCCAGTATATTATTATGGGAGTTATAAGAGTAAACAGTGGGTTATAGATTGAGTTGGGTTGTGTCATAATAATCCTAGCTTGTCTAAAATTGTAGACACGGAAATATGCAGTTTTTATTTAGTGAAAACTTTTTGTAATCCTTCTTCAGATATTTCAACACTAGTCATAATTAAAAACGAAGTGATGAAATAAAAATTTCTTTGTCGGATGATTTACTGTCCAGTATTTGACAGTAAGGCTATTTGGTACACTCGACACTTTGTATGAAAAATTAAGGCGTGATGATAGAAAGTTTTTCAATTTCTTCAGAATGTTTATTGCATCCTTTAACGAACTCCATGAGAGGTTGAAGCATGTACTACCAAAAATAGTTTATTTTTCCGAGAAGTCGATTGGAATGACTGGATTGGAACGTTCGCTACTGCTTCTAAGGTAGTGCCGGCGAAACAGTGGCATTGGACGGCTGCTCACCGGCATTTTACTAGCACTAATCAGCGGTCGCGTGTGTGCCAGGTCATATTTCCACATGTAGTTCACTAATAATATTTGGACGATCGGTATAAAATTGGCGGTCTAAAATCGGTGTGTGTGCAATTATCCTAATGAATACAGCAAGTTCTTTGCTATTGGGTATGTACCAATTTAAAATCAAGTATTTACAGTTGTTCAAAAATAGGGCTACAAGTCTTGGGCTTTCTACATGAAAAAAGAAATATATTATTACACCAGAAGAGAAATGACTGTTAATAATTTTATGGCAACAAATCACTGAATTATTTAGAGTAATTACATCTTATTGGTACTATAAAAAGAAATATAAGAGAGATTGCAAATCCCAAAAATCATTATTTCATGGTTTTTGCGGATGATGAAAAAATAGTAAATTACATTGTCAAAATATAAAAACAACATCATGATAAGGCAGTATCTGATAATATCAAGTTAAATTTAATTTTGCGACTGCATGCTACTAAATGAAGGTATCACTACCATCAACATCAAAACCAACCTCTAAGGGCCCTTTCACACCAAACGAATCCGAATCAATCAGAATCACTCCGAATCAAGTTGAATCTGATTGACCAAGATTCGGCTTCGAGCTCTCCGTTTAAATGTGAAGGGACACTTTTCCCTCCTTCAGACCGGACGAATCTGGTTCAATCAGGTTTGATTCAAGGTCGCATTTGATACAACCTGTCAGATTCCTCGTCCGCTCAGTCTTGAATCAACAACTATACGAGATGGATGTGGAGTTATTATCCACACTTTTCTTGTTTTCTGTTTCCGCCGTTGCCTCCTACGAAACACTATTGCATTTAAAACAACTGCGACCATGATGATAGCTCAAAAGCAACTAAAAGAAGGAAAACAAAAAGAAGATGAAAGGATTTTTATAGATTCAAGTTGATTCAGCTGGTGTGAAAGAGTGGAGATGACGAATCAGATTCAACTTGATTCGGAGTGATCCAGATTGATTCGGATTCGTTTGGTGTGAAAGGGGCCTAAAGGTATTCAAACGTAATGCAGAAATTATTTTTTTACTTCAATAGAATTATTTTAAATCGTCTACAGTTGGTATTCAACGGTGCGTTGACCCTTGGTAAACGTAGGTTTGACAGGAATGTGAAGAATTTAAATAAAATGTTGATATCAAAACAAAATATCAACTCCTACAAATAAAAACAGAGTGTTATCTCAAAGTTAAGTAATAACAATTTGTCTATGCTGATATTGAGAATATACTGTATGATAACTTATCTGTGTTATCCAATATCTTTTTTGTATGATAGAAATACTTAACAGAATCATTATTCAAAGTAAAATTAGTAATAATCCCAATATTAAAACTATGACTACTCAGTTGAGAATCAATAACACGAAACCTGAATGAAACTATCAAAAAGTAAACCTCAAAGGCTGTATCAAGGACAAGACTTTTGATGTTAAAAAGAAACAAGGAAGTTCAATAGTTTTGGCCAAATTAGAAAAGAAAGACTTCAAAGAAATCAAATCCTTTTTGAAGTAGTTTAAGCGTCTACGTATTAGGCTTCTACAGTGCAAAAACAATAAATCTGATCAGTTCTTATTTCTAGTATACTAGCATAAATTCATACTAATTTTTTCAAACTTTCATCTGGGTATTTATTCTATAAAAGCATATATATTTCCTATAATCAAACTATATTGTTAACAGAAATCTGGTCAATATCAAAACAAGTCATAAGTATTATTTTCAGATTTCATTTTGTAAATATAAATATTAAAAAATTTTCATGAGTTACCGCTGGGTATGGTTGAGTAATGAAAGTAGAATATCTTTTTATTTTTTTTTTATATGATTATATCATTTCTTTTTTGATATTATTATATTTCTTCCTCTCCGATTCTTCTTTTTTTTTCGCTCTCTGCTCCCATTTATATTGGTAATGGAAATAACGCGTAGGTATATATATATATATAAGAGCGGTTTCTTATTGAGAACGTGGCAATAAAACACCAAAGTGGACTAACTTTAATATATTTTCCAAGCTTTCGAATACTTATGTATTCATCGTCTGACCGAGTTAAAAAATTTATAATTTTTGATGACTCAAACAGTTCTTCATTGAAAAGAAATTTATCGTGATGCTAATGTGGCGCCACCCTCATTTAATATATATTGATGGATACTTTCCACATGCACAGATTGTTCTCTTTCCATCTATCCTCCATAATCTTTTAATATATTTTGGTATATTGTCAAACTTCAAAATAGTAATGACATATTTCACTCTCATTGTGGCCAAGAATCAATAGATACACCCTTTATTTTTAATCTAAGGCCTAATCGAATTTCTAACTGAAAAATGTTTTTGAATATAATTTCTCAATTTTCGTTCATTTCTATCCACTCTTTTTTGAAACAATACGCTTTTTCTAAACTAAATAATTTCTATATTTATAATATTGACAAATTGAGATTTTCATATAATAAACTAGATCAAATTAGATGAGCCGAGGCGTAAAGATATGAATCTACCTGGCTAACACTTTGACGTATTGATCTATTGTGTACCCTCAACTGTTTAAGACTTTCAACGTGAACTACCTTTTTGGTTTATGCGGCTTACTACTTCTGGCTTTAAAACATTGAGTAACTTAATAATGTAATTAGTTATCACAAGAAAAATCCTATGAAGGGATAAATAAGTATGATATCAAAGAAACCATGACCTAACTAATTAAAGTATATAAAATATACCACCAAATAATGTTGATCATTAATATTTTCATTCTTTCTCTATGGATTGGTGCGCTGGATCCTATATATAAAAAATTAATAGAAAATAGAATCAGAAAGGATTCTATCCTGAGCGAGTGAAAGACTTCGAAGAAGTCAAATTGATTGTGGGTCTTTTCTTTTGATTTAGAGTCATACGGCTCAAATCTTTGAGAAAAATTGGTACTTAAATGAGTTCATCTATAGAAAATAATTGAATAAAATAAGTAACAGGAAGTGTTTCATTTTTTTTAGCAAGACAATTTATATTTTCACAAGGTGAATTCTATGGAGACTTTTATTTCAAAGAATCCTAAATCAAGAAATATTTGTATATTGAGCTGGAAATATTTGAAATCTGAAAACGCTATTCTCGTAATTCTAACTATAACAAAGTATTAATTATAAAAACTTTAATAAGTGTAATGATGCAATTTAATAAATAATTATATCATGTTGTTTTCAAACTACTATCTATGGGTCATTGTAGGTTAAATAAACTTATGACTTACGTCTGCTCTTGATAATCACCTGTAACAGTTAACTTAGCAACAGCTAGGAATACTTTTTCTTTAAAACAGATATCAATTAAATGATTATCGTTCTTTAATAGAACAAAAGTATTTTAATTGTGAAATGAAGCACAAACAAAATCAAATCTTTCATCAAATTTCAAAAATATCCACATTCAAAAATGTTGTCTGAATAGAAAACTAAAATCCCTTCTGAACCCGACCTTAACTATTAGCCTAAATAGTCTTTCCCGCTCATCTCTATTCTTCCTCAAAATTTATTCAGCCCCTTATCCTCTTCTTCTATATATATTTGTCTTCCCTTTTGGTACACACCATTCTTTTGACATATTCAGATTGTTCCATTGTTCCAAAACTTTTAGGCATTACAGTCTTTTTGATTGGATAACCTCAGTAATTCTTATTTCATTATTCAGCTCCTATATTTGATTGTTCATGTATAATACATCATAATTTTTTCTGCTTTAGATTCTTCAAAATATTTCTCCCACAGACTTCTTGTTTCTTCTCATAATCCAGATTTTTGCACCTTACATTATATTGTTTTATAAACTCTTTCTTTTTTATCTTAAAATTTGTGTTGGCTTTAAAATATTATAGAATCCTTTAGTCGACCTGTTGACAATATACACTACTGGTCAAAAGTCTTTGCCTACACCATAATCCATTCATTAAATTTTAATATCATACGCTTTAACAAATTTCTCTTTCATATTATCAAGTGAAAGTCAAAACGGTGTCTCACAAATCAAAAATAAGAGTACTGGTTATTTGTTTTCATTATACGATGGCATGTTCAAATTTTGTTGGTGAGTACGACAAGTTAAAACTTGTTTAGCTGTGAATTATTTCTTCAGTCTTTATCATTGCAGTTTAGCTCCAGTTAGCCTTGTGAGACGCGAAAACGTGATGTGATTTAAACTTTTTGGACCAAGACATCTTTTTGTGAACTTTGCTCACGATCTGGAAAATTCAGACTTGTTTAAGTTTAAAAATGATCAAAACCAAGAAACTATCGATTAAAACTCGGTCATTAATCACTAAGCCAGTAACTGTACCAATGGCGCCGAATTAAAAATATCTCTTCGTACCGTGGACAAGAATGTGAAAAAATATAATATTATATCAACAAGGAGTTATGAAGATAGAAAACGTTAAGGAAGTCCTCGAAAAACTATAACCGCTGAAGAGAAACGTAGTGTATTGATCAGAGATAGAGATAGCAACTCAGATCGATGAATCTAGGAATCTGCTTTTGAGTACTTCTACAGTGAAAATGAGATTGAGAGAAACTGGCCTTTTTGGAAGGGTGGCAGTGAAGAAGCCTCTTTCAAGACGTGAAAATAAAATTAAGTAGTTGCAGTGAGCTAAAGAGTATAAATAGAAAGGGTTTTATGAAGTATTGAGTCAAAGTTTGAGGTTTATGGGTCTAAGATAAGAATGTGTGTGCACAGGTCAAAGAAAGAACGGATGTAAGATTCATGTGGTATCCCGGCTTTAAAACACGGAGAAGGCTGGGTGATGGTTTGAAGGATATTTTGGAGGAAGGGCGACTGAAAACCTGAATAGTAAAAATTGAAGGGATTTTGAAGAAAGAAGGCTATATAAAAGGAAAATGACCAGCGCCTGGTCAACAGAAGCTGAGTAAATAGTATTTGAAAAAACTGATAAAGAAGTATGTACTGAAAGAAATGATTTGGCCGTCAAAGTGGCCTAACCTTAACCCGATTGAATTATTGTGGAGCAAATTAGACAGGGAAATCTAGAAGTGTCCTACTTTCATTTCACATCTTTGAAAATCTTGAAAAACGAATGGACCAAATAATTTTTTTGAAATTGTTAAAATTGTGTACCAAATAATGAAAACAAAAGAGAATTTCATCGATGAATCAGAATTTTAAAATATATAAATATTAAAATGAATCGTATTGTTTTTATTTGTTGGGTACCACTCAAACTATAGGACGGGCAAAAACTTTTGAACGGTAGTGTATATGCCACAAATTTCATCAACAACATATTAAGTACATATCTTTATTTTATTTATAACCCTTTTCCCATAAACGTTTTTTCTCGCTTACTTTTTTAATACGTTCTCCAATAAACAATTTTCTTCTCGTCATTTTTGCTACAATTATATTTTTTTGTAGCTTCTGTTAGTCTCTTATCTATATACGATTATATTTTTGATAGAGCTAACTGTTACCCCTTGGGGAGGAAAAAATAGATGCATAATTTCATTCAAAAAGACTCGTAATTTAATAGACACTACTCACTGTATAAAATATTGTTTCTATTAATGACTGTCATTTTATTTTCAGTATGTGGAGTAACTTTTGGTTTATCAAGTGAAGAATCAGTAGATGAGAGAGTACAATTGATGAAAGACTACTTCAAAAACAGAGTACAAATACAGAATGTTAGAAAAAAATTTGAAAGTATATGCCCAAATTATGGGCATAAATTTGAGGTAATTAATCAAATTTTAATTGGACTTGATTGAAGGTATTTTTTATCAAACAATTCGGTTTCCATTATATATTTATCAGGTGAACTCGTATTGCTAATACCTGTAAATAGAAATGACAGCAATCCACTATTCAAAAATTTGGCTTGTTGTTTTTGTAGTCTACTTTCCTCTACCATAGATTCGATAGTTTGTGTTTGGCTTTTCTTAAAAGTTTTGAACTTTACCCCTTTCTCTTCTGTTTTGCTATTATTGTTAGATAAATATGTGTTTTTTACTCAACCTCAAGAAGAGTTGGATACTTAGCCGCATGAACCGACCTTGAAAAATGGATCAATTTGCTTAAGCTCTTTTTATTGGAATTTCTATATCGTCTTGTTTTTAGGCCTATTCTATTATAAAACTATTTTTTCATAATTTTTGAAAGACGGATAAAAATTTGATAAAGATTGAAAGTAGTCGAAATGTCAAATTTTAATATGTCTTTCAAAAATTATAAAAAAAACTAGTTTTATAACAGAAAAGACCTAAAATCAAGGCGATTTAGAAACATAAAAAAATATAAAGAAGAAACAAGGTGTTGAAGAAATTTTTTGAAAATTTGTCTTCCTTGTTTAGTTGGCTGTTGGGATGGGACCTAAGCTGTCAAATCTTCTCCTCGCAATGTCGTTCATGATCTCTTCGATCTGCTCCTGATCTATCTCTCGGTAGATCTGCTGTGACCAGATATACCTGCACATATAACTTCAGTTGGATATATTGAATCTTTTTCAAATATTTTTGATGAACAATAACTTGCCCGTCATATATTTGATTTAGCTCTACTTCTTCTCACATTTCTCACAGCCAATGAAATTTAGAATCGTCTATAGTTGTACGAGATCGTTATGACATTAGTCCTTCTATATACTTTGCCCCTCACTCCGCCAAAGTAGCAGTCTATGTAACTGTATCCTTTAAGGGTATATAATCTGTTTTTAGCTAGCATTGTTGAAAGTACAAACTTGTGAAGGATTAATAGACAAAAATGAGGAAGAAACCGTTTGTTCTGGTATCAAGAACCATTTAGAAGAATGTACTCAACCAATTGTTGCAGTATTGGAAGACTGTTTACCAGAAAAATCCAAAGAATTACCAAGATTTACAGTCAAAACCGCCGTAGAACTATCAAACTATATCTGTAAATCTGATGGAGAACATATATTTGGTAAGATATGCATCTTACAATTATGTCTATAGTAATATATGTATAATCCGTTACTTAACCGTACTAATCGTTTTCTGACTCAAAAGTAACTCTAATCTTGGTTTATTAGTCTGTTTCATTAAATATTTTGCAACAAATAGAACTCGATTCAATATCTCTAGATGTATTAGACTAAAATATTTTTTGAATAATTATGTAATTTTGAGATTTGATATTGAGCCTTTTATATCTGATTTATAATGAAGGGGTTTGAAGTACATTCGCGATACTGTTCAGTTTAAGGAGGAAACTGTTTGTGTCAATTTCAGTGCATGATTAAATTATTTACTTCGTAAACCGTATTTTACATTTATCTAATATATAAGAATCCTACAGGGTCCATCTTAACGCTCTACTTCGGTTTGAAGATATTTTGGCTGAGGATTTACGTGTTTCAGTCAATGTCAGTTGGAGTACGAGTTTTCCTTAGAACATACAGTGATACTGTTACTTTACCTAAGAAGAGAATGGCAAAACATTTAAATGACCGAACGTCAAAACTATCACGACTGACCACGATATTGGATACTTTAAATAAAAAACAAGAATTACAACTTTTTTTCAAAATGTACTGTAAAGTCGACTTTACAGTACTAATTTGAGTCCGGAAAATGGCACTTTATGGTATTCTTGTACTCTTAAATTCTCCCAATCCTTGCCTTTGTTACAATATAAGAATATTCAAAGGAGCTATTTTTTAGTAAAATTGTCAAATATGAGATTCCAAATTTTAATATAATTTTATTTTTTATTTAAAACCGGAAGCAGTATAAAAAACATATTACGAAATACGTCCGTGAAGATATTCTGGACTCGGCTCCCTCGTCGCCTCGTCAATATATATCTATCTCGTACTGTACCAAATCACTTCCTGTAAAAAGAATTGGAATATATTTGCGTCAAAATTTGGAGAATTGAATTTTAAAAAGATGTTTCACCATTTTCCTTGTGGTGGGGAAAATAAAAGGATTAATAGTCCACGTAACTGTATGGCTTAAGCATCATCATTTCTGAGAAAGATGAAACTACAGTTTTTAACCCTGCCCAGGTTTTAGCCTTCCCTACGCCGGTAAAACTCTTCTGCACAATTTTTTGCAACCATAAAAAGGTTGTAGTGCTAAAATTGAATCAGTTTATTCTCTCGCCAATATTGAATCACCAATAGAAGAAGATAGTAAAGAGGAGACATATGGTGGATCACACTATTGAGGCAATATACTTGCACACAGCAAGAGAATTAGAAGAAGTATTAGACGTATTTGGATCTAAAAGACTATTTTCCATAGTTTTTTTTTTTCTAATTTATATTGCTTCATTATTGAAAATATTATTATCTTTGATTGAGTAATAGTTTGGAATTAAAGAGTTTCCTTCCCCTGAAGTTTCACCTTAACGTAGTGATGAAAATTACAAATTTTATAATCGATATATCTAAGAAACGATGGACATTATAAAAAATTTTAATATTTTCATTATATGGGTGATTCCGTTCAAACTGTGATTTTTTGTATTCAAAATTTCAAGATTTTAAAATTTAACTTTTCTAACTTTTTTATGCATATTATTCATCTATTTTACTGTAAAAATAAAACTCTAAGAGGAATTTACTACAACTTCAAAGTATCACGAGCAAGACACAAATGTCGGATTTTGAGTTCCACGGTACTGACTCATTTATCCACGGTACTGACATGGTAACTTAAGATATTAAACAACAAGTGCATCAATTTTCCTCAGTTTGATCATAAACATTAGAATTTATAAGGTAATTAGTTTAAATCATTTGTTACGACAAAAAAAATTAATAATTTATCGGTAAATTCCAGGAATGGACATGACACGGTACTGACATTCAAGTGATGTAGTATAAGTTTTCTTTAAGTGGCAAGTTATATTGTATAAAAATAATGTTTAAATATCTTAAGAATTATTCAATTAATACAAAATTTTTATTAATTGATTATTAATTAATGACTAGTACAAAAAAACAATACAGGACATTGAATATCACAGTTAGAACGGAATCACCCATATATCATTATATAATCTAAAATTTTTATCTGATATAATTTTATGATAAAACTCACCAGTTTGCTAATGAATGCTAAAAACTAATTTATGCGTTCATCTTGATTCAAAATATATTCCAGATAAGATATGCGTTTCTCGAACATATAATTTTTAGCTCAATGCTTTTCGAAATTGACCGGACTATCATATAAGTATAAATTAGCAATAGTAACTTTTATATTCAAAGTAATATTTATACTTATTTTATATATATTATATTGTTCAAGAATTATCCAATCCTTGTATAATGGATCAGAATTTCCGTTTGAATAGATGTATTCTGAAAACTCGTTCAAGATTACAACAATATGTCAACTCAACGCCATCAAAATCTGAAATTTGCGAGTAAGTACAAAATAAAGCTGTAGGTATCTAACTGGTGCAAATATATGAGGATGGTCCTAACAAAGAAAACACAAACATTTTGGAAATAAATTTATTTAAATTTCAACGTAGTATCCTCTTAGATCGTAGCGATGTTCAATAAGTTCGATATCCTTTTTATAATAAGAATCGTCAATCCCCTCAAAATAGCCATTAACTGCCGACGTCACCTCTTTATTGTTGGAAAATTTTTGACCACCGTGTCATTTTTTTTAGATCTGAGACAGAAAATAATCCGAGAGGGCTGTATTTGACGAATAGGGTTCATGAGGTAACAATTCAAACTTTAATTTTGGCCATTGCAATAACGAATGTTTGACTGGGGCATTGTCTTGATGAAGAAACACGTTTTTCTTAGCAAAATGCGGCCGTTTCTCCTAGATTTCTTCGCTCATACGTTTCAATAAGTTCGCATAATTCTAGCTGTTGATAGTTTTCCCTTCGTTAAGATAGTAAATGAAATATATCTTACGCGTATCTCGAAAAATAAAGGCCATAACCTTGCTTGCAAAAGGAATGGTCTTCGCGTTCCGTGAAGCTATTGTTGTAATTGTTCTTTAGTTTCCGGTGTGAAGTGATATACCCACGCTTTCTTCATGGTTATGAAACTTCGGTTTTATTTCTGCGAAACATTGCCAAACACTCGATGGAAACATCTTCACGATGCCGTTTTTGTTCCATTTTGAGCAAGTGTCCCACACATCTCGCGCAGCTTTCTCATATCCAAAGTTTCAGTTAATAAGCCTTGTACAGCATTTTTTGAAATGCCAAGTATATCTGTTAGCTCGCTCAGTGCGATGCTGGTGTTCGCAAATTGTACGGCCTCGTTTAAATTCTGCTACTCAATATTTCCTGTTGATAATGAAGAAGCAGTCTCACCTACATTAGAATCTAGTTCAGCTTTTATATTGGTTGGGCTAAGGCCTTTTAAAAAAAGTTGATGGATGCCAAACAAATAGTAAACAACGTGGCGTCTTCAAACTTGAAACATATCCTGTAAAGATAGTGTACTATCTCTTATAATTTAATAAATTTGGACAAACCATTTTTGAACCTGTCCTCATTATTGTAATGTTTACCAAGCAAACAAAAGGGGCAATATCTAGAGAAATGCAGATAGTGAGATAATACATTTCCAGTTCAAGTAGCGTAGCTCTTGTCGTATTTCTAGCGTATGAGGTTGTGCGTTATCATGATTTTCATCACGTTCTTTTTTTCTCAAATCACTGTCTAGCATTTCCAATTTTTCATTACAAACTTCACTAGAAATGGATTGGTTTATTGAAGGAGTTCAGAATGAAGAGTGTCTTTTAGATATCTTTGAACAAACAACACCACTGCTTATTACACTATTTTGTTCATTTGGCTTCGTAGCTTTAGATTAGAATTTTGGGGTACTCAAAAACTTACTTTAAATGGATGTCTTTTTTGTTTATTACATTCTATTTTTATTACAAAATCTGAGTGTTGCTTCAATATGTATGTTTAGGATTAATTTTACTTTGAGGTTAACTTAATTCAACTAAAGCATTGAAAGAAAACAGTTTTTATATGGTGTTGCTTAATTTTCAGATTCATAAAATCCATGCGACAATGCTTCAAGAGACATGTAGATTTGTCGTGTAACAACGTTATAACTAGAGACTCGTTTATTGGTCTTTTTGATGCTGTAATCAAACAGTGTGATACTAAATTAGAAGACAGTGTAAATGAAGTAGACGTTGATTAAATACTAAGTACAATGTGGTGCCTACAAATATGCTTATTTTGAAATTCCAGGAAATGAGAAGTACCGCATTAGTTTACTTGATTATATGACCAAGATTGTGTACAATATAAGAAGCATGTTTTGAAATAAAAAGAATTTTTTAATAATTTAATTTTTATATTAAAACCTGTAATGCCATAGCTTTTGAATTCTTCTCTCTAATATAAAAGGTTTCTCGTAATATCGATTTCGAAGGAACACTTTAATTACTAGAAAATTATGTAAAAAGCCTTAATGTTAGAGGTAAAAACCTTTGTATTCTATAGTTTTAACCAAACGTTTACCCTTAGTAAAACCATTCTTTGGGCTTAGATGAGAAAAATTGTCTCATAACATTTTCATAATCTCTTTTAGATTTCAATTTTTTTCCACGTAAGAATCTAGCCATTGATCTTAATAAACAGTAATGTGATGGTGCAAGATTTAAAAGTCCGGGCTACCAAGGTTTGTACATTCGATTTCCATTAATCTGCAAAATTTTTATGTTGAAAATAATCGCGGAAATAGAGCTCCAAATTTTAAGCAAAAAATGTTGTTAGCAAAACTTTTTTCTTGAAAAAAAAAGTTTTTAATTGATTTTTCATGAATAACTCAAATACTTTTGATTCTATCAGAAAAAGTGTAATGGACAAAAATAAAGAAATTAGTTTTCTTAAATTTGCTTTAGACATAAAACAATAATACAAACCGAGTTATGATTTATTGAAGGTTGAAGGTTGAAAGAAAATTTCTCAAAATTTAACGTCTAGTAACGGAAAAACGGTCAAACTTTCAAGATAATTGGATATAACTTTTTGCAAAGTACTTTTAAAAAGCATTAAAATGAGGGTTACTGGAAAACCATGAAAACCAAGAAAGTTATGGTCGAAATAAAATCGATTTGTATTTTTTTTTGTAGAAAAACCCTCAATTTCACCGTTATAAATAGTACCCAAATTGCAATAAAAATATAAACTAGTGATGATTTATTTTATTCACATACTAATAATGATTTCTGGAATTTTGAACGATTTAGATTGCATTATTTTGAAAAAAATATGTTTAAAGTCGAAAAACATTAACAAAAATTTCTACAAAACTATAGGATATACGTACATGAAAATTGATAGTAAACAAAAATTGAGTATTTTTTCAACAAATCTTTTGCTTTTCCAAATTTTTTATTACTTCTGAAACAACTGAGATATGACCTTACAAATCGTACCCTTACATATGACTGGTACCATTTTCGAACCCTTTAAACATTGCCCTTAAACAAATAGAGGGGTAAAGAAATTAAAAACGTTTATAAAATTTCCTATAAATAAACGTTTTGAGTGACTAATTAGTTAATTTATTATATGCGAAACGTTAAATTGTACGTCCAGAATGTTCATACAAACGATGATCTTGACAATCAACGTTGCATCGATAAAAATAGTTCGCTAATATAGTAATTGAATACACAACCTTGATACAATGTATTTTATTTTCATTGTCCCCGACAAGTAGAAAACGTTCAATTTAAATTACATGGGAATGACTGTATTTTCGACTATTTTAAGAAATATTGGGAAATCATACCTACATCCAAATTAAGAACAATCGTGAGTGAATGCCTTGGTTGGTATTGTTATGAGGTTTCAATATTATTAAATATGCTTTATATACAGGATGGTACCGGATTCGTACCCCACATTTCACATAAATCTACACGGTACGAAATTAAAAACGTGGAATGTTAAGTAATGGCCCCATTTAGACTTAGTAGCAATTTAGTAACCGGAGACTGCCAATTGAGGAAACACCTGGCGATGAGTGACAAGACAATGTCACCGATGTCAAAACAACTTTGTTGCAAGGACGGCTAGTAATATTGATAAAAACAATAAATAATAATGATCTAAATTAACACAACATTTTCTATAACTCATCTAAAAGGTAAGCAGTGGACTCGTAATATCTTGACTAACAAGTTAGTAAATTCTCAATTTAATAACCCCACGATCATCCGATTTCCGACCTTATTATACATTTGGGATACATGAACGTGGTCTGCGCACTCTTTCCATGGCTCTCGATGACCCATTATGTAGTCCTGGTGGTCTTAAACAGAGGCTTAATTGAGCTGGACAAGTTTGCTGCATCTTAGTTCAGTGCAATGGGTAGAACAGAGTAAATAGATTTTTAGTGACTTACCGAACTGTCTAGTTCTTTCGAACCAAAAGATTTTGAGAATATTGAAGAAAAAAATTGAATTAAAAACGAAAGGGAGGCCCTATCAGCGATCATAATTGAAACGTTACTTCAGACAATCATATTTCTTAGACCTTTTCCTTTTCCTTCTCCTGAACATGGTTAAAGCTCTTTTAGGACATTTTTGAAAATTGGAACATTAGAAATCTTTTCTCTTTCACTCACTAAAGTGTAAAAAGAATTGGAATGCATCAATAGGAATCAATTTTGGAACAACTAAATTCCTGAGAATCGAAAATCTCCACTGGTTTGATTAATTCTATTAGATGTTTTTTAACTTTCATTTTTCTGACGAGAAAAGTGAATAATTTAATGTTAGTAGTGCGTTGATTATTTCGGCTCTGTTTGTTTATTCGTAATCATTGTTTCTATAAACGTTAACTATGTATACTTTCTTTGTGCCTTATTGATACCAATTACGAATTGTTTAAGAGTAAAATTTATGGCGTCCTTATGTTCAGAATGGATAACATCATCGTGAACCATCTAAATTTAGTTGATCTGTTTTGTGCTCGCTCTATATATAAAAGTAAGTTGACAGTTTAAGACTATCCCACAATAAACTGATCCTTTCAACAATGGATCGTTTGTGGGGTTCATCATGCGCTATTAATTCTATTTGATTTGATGATTTTTTATGTATCATTAAGCTACGATTTAATGCGTGTACGAGTGATTGTACCAGGTATTCCAAATTTTAAAGAAACCATAAAAACAGCACAGATGTGGATAATATCCTAAACTTTTTTTTTGGTTTACATTTCTATATGTAGGGTATAAATTTCTGATAACATTTGAAAAGGCAAAATTGAAAAATTAATCTTATTAAAAGAACTAACTAAAAGAATAAAACAGTGGGAGAGAATGGGAATTTGAATCAGGTAATCATAGTGAAAGTACTTGCTACTATCTTTAAAAAGTTGCAACCAGAAAAATTGACGATGTTTATCCAATTAAATTAGACCTTCGTATTTTCCAAAGATTGCTCTTTAAGTTTAGACCCGAAATTTAGATCTCTCCGACTCCTGTTGATCAAGAAGACCAATTGCATACTAAAGGCAGAAATGAAATCCATGTCAGACAATTGAGGAATTGACAAACACCTCTAACCAAGGTTGTTTTGATCGACGTATTTTCCAAAGAATGTTCTATAAGTTTAGACCCGAAATTTAGATCTCTCTGACTCCTGTCGATCAAGAAGACCAATTACATACTAAAGGCAGAAATGAAAGCAAATCCATGTAAGACAGTTGAGGAACTATCAAACACCTTTAATCAAGGTTGGTTTGGTCGACCATCCAAGAACATTTGCAGCGAGCATCACACCTCAAGAAAAAGGAAACAACTTGATATAAAAGCAAGAGAACTACATTAGTTGATAGGGGTAAGTCTCACTAGAAAAAAAAACCCTTATTTACAAGTCTGTCGTTAAGCCAATATTGAGCTGTAAGATTGTGCTTCCAAATCTAATATAAATATAATCAAGTGATTCCAATAGAAAATACTCCGTCAACTAGTAGATGCTCCATGGTATGTATCAAATCATACCATTCACATGGACCTAGGAGTGAACTCATTACAAGAAGTTATCCAAGTGAGGATCATCAAGCATTATAAAACGATAGATATCAAGCCAAATTCACTATTATTTAGACCAAGAAACACAAAAAGACTGGAAAATATTAGCCAATAGACTTAGTATGGGGTATAAGAGGTTACATCACTGGATGTAAACCTCATCAAGTAATTGTAGACGTCAGATTATCTAACACTCGCGCAAAATAAATCAAAGAATGTGAATAGAAAATCCTATAGAAATAGTTGGTAGTGAATCGAAAGCCAAAATGCCCATAAAAGCATCAAATTTGAGGCAATTATCGTATGGAAACTGAATCATTTCATTTCTCTATTACGAAAGCAAGTTTAGGCAAAATATTTTTTTAAAAGCTTCAATAATCTATGTAGAATTCCAAAATAAATATTTCATTATTATAATATTATTGTCTACGTAGAAGACGGCAGAAACCTTTATTATTTTGTCTAAATATTGTTATATAGAAATTGATACAATCATAAATGGATGAAACAGTGAAATAGGACCAAAGTTTGCATAATTATTTTTTTATAACTGGATGTCAATAATTAATAGTAAATATTAAAACCCAAAACTATAATTTTTATTGAAATGAAAAAATGGAATTTGAGTAAATATTAAATATTAACGAGATAAGATAAAAATTTTCCATACACCTTCAGAACATATATTTAATACACCTAAATAGACAGTTCGTATAAGTGGAAGGTGCTCCAACTAAGTGAAACAAATAGTGTATCGTTCTCTCTCTCTCTCTCTCTCTTCCGAGCGCTTCAGTTAGTTCTGCGCAACTTTTGCACGCATGAAGCATGCGCAGTATAGATAAAGTATCTGGAGCGAGAGTGAAAATGAATATTGTCGGCATCATAACGTAGCGAGTTTTTTTCGCATACCAACTGTTATACATATAGGAGTATTACATATATGCTTTAGAATTTATAATAGGTTACCGGAAATAAATATTGAATTATTTTAGTTACAAATGATCCACTAAAATTATTTCGATTCCATCATAGTTAATAATCAAATAGATTTTCATGTAAAAATTACAAAATTTCATTCTTTTGATCCAGTCTAATGAAATGTATCTACTATTATTTGTAAAAAGATAAAAACCACCAGTATAGTTTCGACAGTCGACATAATATACACATAAACCTATTTACCTTTCCTTCTACTATTACTGACATTATGTAATCGGCCTTGTACTGCATTTTCAAGTCCTATGCATCATTTGTCACCGACATCATCACAAATCTGTGTTAATGTGTGTTCGTTGTTTAAATGAATGTTTTATTACTATTTTTGATAGTTCATTAGCACTAATTTGAGGTGACAGACATCATACGAGTAGATATTATACAGTATGTCCGAAATAAACATCTAGAAACTGCATGCAAGATAGTATAATTGGTTAATGCCATTTTAATAGCACACAATTCTACTTTTACTTTAACCATCAACCATATTATATCAGTTAGATCTGCTGATTGATTGGAATGCTTCTATACAAGTAACTTAATTCTTCTATAGTAAGCATACAAAATGCATTAATAGATAGAAACTTATTTACTTGTGGTTTAATAGCCAATGTCAGTCAGAGAAGCTGATTGATTGGATAACTTCTATAAAAGTAGTGGTGGGTTTCTGCGGGTCGTGATTCACGATGTGAGCTACGCTAAGTATTTTTGGTGACACATGCGAAGCTGACAAATCAATTAAAATTCACATGATTTTGCGCTCTTTCTGGTCACTATGTACGAGCTAGTTGTTGAAAGGTTTACCTTTATGAGCTCTTTTTTGTACTATATTAGCAAAAAAGATTGATCGACGAAATAAATTAACGTTGATTCAGTTCATCTGCACAATCTAAAATACTTTTGTATCATCTGTACCATTTCCAGGTCTTGCAATATCCACTGTCAGATATTTTTCTCGGCTCCTGACTGTAAGGGCTTCTTAGATTTTTCAATATTACAATCACTTATTCTTTTGATCCAAGCCCAAGATTATCTAATTCATGGCTTATTCTATAAGCTACAGCTGCGTGCAAATCTCTATCAGTGTATCTATCTAAAGCTGAGTCATACAGCAATGCTCCAAAAAACATGTGGTTTAATTGTCATTAAACTTATATGTCCGCACTGTTTTGACGCTTTGGCACATTTGATCATTCGACGCTTGAGTCGTTCGCTGATAATTACGTCACGCCTTGTGGGAACGCATCATAACTTTTTGGTCTTCTGTAGCAAACTCTTTTTCGCTTTGGTGCTACGTTGATTGTATGTAAATTGCAATTTTAGGGAAAAATCTAGTTTAATAACCAAATGTCTGCTCTGCTCTAAATCGAACCTTCTTATTGAGCCGGGTTTTTTTATTGATAGCATTCATTTGGCAGCTTTTTTTATAGTAGAAACGAGAGGAATTGGATATGTGACGTAGCAACCATGATGTCAACGTTATATTGAGAATTATTAAATGAATTGTTAGCTTTGATTAAGAGTTTTCAGGTCATTTCCAACGTTACTTATAACAATATAATTTAAGATAGTAAATTTATGTTTTTTCTTTTTTTTATGAAGTACATTCTTGCGAATCTGCCAAATGATCAAGATTATATTTTAAATTATTATATCTGTATTTTATTCTCAAATGTTTTTCTCGGGAAAATTTGCAATTCGAAATGTTAGTCCGACGTTAAAGTGTGTAGATATAAAGATGTTTACAAACAACACATTATAATTCATAACGAATCCTACTTAACCTCATATCACGTACGATCATGAAATTTTACCAACATATTAATTCTTTCGCGGGTGACGTTTGCCGTTTGACGTCTATTGATTCATAAACTTCCGTTAACCTAAAAATTTTATTATGCATCATATATTTTTATATTTTTGTTTTTAATCCGGTAATTTTTTATTGGAAACATTGGGCGAAATCACGTGACAAACGCTAACGGATGTGATTGGCTATTTTTGTATTGATACGAAGTTCCTACGAACGGCCAACGGGAAAATGTTTCTGTCACCAACGGCAGACGGCGACGTTAAACGGTAACTATGAATGGTCTTATGCATTTCAATGCTTTTGTAACAGAAAAGGCTAAAGGAAAGTCAAGTTTATTGGAAATTTTTCAAGTAGATTTCAAACCTCAAACATCAGCTCAAACTACATACACTTTCCAGTCGATCTGAAAGCTTAGAGACTTTAAGTTAAACATGAAAGGATTCCAGAGAATTGAGAACCTTTATCAATAGAAACAAATCACAAATGATGTTAATACAATATTAGCAACTAAATACAGTTTTCATTATCTCAAGCTTTATTTCCTTAATTCGGTTACGAAGAAGGTGTGTATTCGAATTCCTTCCAACATTGTTCCTTTCACTTTTCACTTTTTCTATTTATTTCTTCAGAAGCACAAGTTACATGATCTTTTTTGTTCTTTATCCATTGTTGTTTATCTATCTTTCTTAAACAATTAAACTTTAAAACCCACATAAGCACATTATTGTTTTCTCTCGAGTGACAAATGACAGATAGTCTATTTAATTGTGACGAGTAAAATGCCTCAAGCTAGAACTTAATCCAAAGATTAAACTTTAGTTGAATATCAGTTTCACTTTTTAGTAGTAAAATTGCACATTATTCACAATATTTCCAAAGACAAAATGATTCGCTTCCCGTATAAGCACGCCTACCCCTGAATCAGTACATTTCTTAATTTCTTTAACGTAATAATCATTCGACTATGTTAAAGTAATGACAGTATTTATGTATGTAATTAATTTCAAATTTAATATTCAAATTACATTATAATAATAGACCGTTAGTACTTTCTTAGCTTGAAGACTCTCTAGATAAAAATGTGGTCAACAAAGTAAAAAGTAATTTGAAAAATATTTAAAAAGTTAGCGAACCACACACTTTTAAGACAGTGACATAACTTCGTCACATCGTCAGTATTTTATTCTCCCAATTAAAAATTATTTTCCGCTACATTCCATCAATTGTACATTCTGCTATAGACACAATTATTTTCATTTATTAAAAACAATTTTTACAACTCCCTTAGTCTGTTTGTATGGAACAAATTTTTAAATCAGTATTAGTAGAGATTTTAGCTTGACTTTTGCATGCTTAATGTATTAATTAACCAGTCAATTGAAAGTCGTTAATTAGTCTTCTGTCCGTTTGATGGCCTCTCACAATAATTTCGGGATGGTTCAATTGGCTTATCGAGCTGGGAGGAACCTCGCTCCTGAGCGGGAAGAAATTTCTAGACAGGCAATAAAAAACCTAAATGACCTCGCCCCAGATCTACGGCCTATTCAGCTCCTGTTGCTATTTTCATACCTTCCTTGATTTTGTAAATCGGCCAATAGTCTTCTTCCAAAACCCAGCAAACACCCTACTAAGCCTGTATTTGTACCAAATTCAATACAATCCCAAATTTCGGATGCAGGCCCGAACAGTCTAGCCATAACGCCATCACCAACCTTAACAGTATCGAAGCCTGTCGATGTCTAGAAAGGTTTTGGCACGCCGGTCTGCTGCTTCATTTGGACTGAGTACGTAGACGAGTCTGTCTCATCAAGAAAAATTCGGACGAACCCACCTCTCTAGCTTAGCACATACGTATAAAACCTACATCCGTTCCATGATGGAATATAGAGCAATCACTTATTGCACACTACCAAATCATCTTCCTTCTCAAAAGGCTCTTATCCTGCTAGCAATCCATTCTCAGGTCCAAATGAAATTTAGGCCTGAATAATTATTAGACGGTCTCTTTCCCAAAATCCGTTGCAAGCGACGGCCTACGAAGAGCTCTCTGAAAGTTGCATAAGGTGAAACTTTTTCAAAAAGTCCACCTCGTCGCTTGTCGGTGTTGTGGTTCATTTTTTATTCCTCACGAGGTAGTAGGGGGACACAAACACAGTGAGCGAGTAACCTTCTTCCAGAAATCACCAAAATCCCCGCTCTGCAGAGGAAAATTTTTCCTATATCAGGTCCAATACTGAAATCTTATCCAATATGAAAATGTCCCTAATCCAAAGACCGGGAGAAGAACCCAGATGAGAAGAAGCACATGCATGATATAAAATAACTCTGGTGAGGAAGGAGAAAAAATCCAAACGAAGTGGCAATATATAATAATAATGTAGGAAATTAATGATCTTTTATATGTATGAATATATAGTAAAAAAGAAGTTAATAAGAAGAAAAAGAAATATGATAATATATCATAATAAAATTTTTTTGATAACCTCGCTTTAGAAAGTGCATTAAAAAATGAAAAATAAGGACAGAATATAGGTCGTGGTGGATAAGGTAAGGTAGGTATATACTAACGTATGATATCAAAAGTTGGTAATAACAGAGATGAAAAACATAAATTTATTATAGCAATACCAAAAGTGTAGACGCTACTCTGGAGCTCTATGACTCCTCAGAAATTGCACCCAAACGCCATATTTTAGCCTCCCTTATACGCATCTGCTCCGTCTTTTCACTTTTAACTCCGATTAAAATTTGGATACATAAAAACAGCAATATTCCAATTTTTAATTGTGATGTTTCTGCTGGTACCTGTCCGTAATAAATTGCCTCGTATAGTTACCATATCATCAATTATTTCTTAACTTACCTTTACGTTCTTAATGAGTAAATCGATAACAACAGATCTAACTGGGTACCTATTATCTATTCCGTAACTTCTGACGAAAAACGTACGTTATCGTAATGGGTACCACCACTTTTCCTCGTGATAATCGACGCCAAATACCATCCTTCATCAATGAGTAAATCATCAGTAGGTAACCGACGACGACGCGCTCGTATATATTACCATCGTAAAAAACACCGGTACTCATCAAAACGTCGCGCCTTGTTACTATTCGAATAGTACCATATAACTATTTAGTACCAATCATGTCCGTTCTATCAATATGATTATCATTATTTGGTGTTTGATTTTTATTGAATTCACTTTCGGTAAGGATGATTTTTCTTATTTTTTATGAAAAATGCGTTTAATATAATAATAACTTTATTTAATAAGTGCATACAATATGTAATAATAATTGTGACGCTGTCTACATAGGGCAGACATGTCAGTATTTAGAAAATAGATTTAAAGGTCATCAATACGATAAAAAAAATAGAACTGCATTAACGAACCACGAAATATCAAAAAAAAATAAATTCAATTATAAAGTTTCAAAAATTCTTTAAACGGAATTTAATACACGAAAAAGAGAATTCCTAGAAATGGTTCACATTCGTAGGAACGAAAAAACTATAAATGATGAAAAAAGACCTAAATAATTTAAGTAAAATTTATAGCTCTATTTTGTAAATTCTAATAAGATTACAAATAATTCAATATTTGAGATGTAAGGACCAAGGAAAAATTAATTTTTTTTATTAGAAGAAAGTTAGTTTGATTTTAGTCTTATTTTGATACTCATGTGTCAATATTATATTTTGATAAAGACTTAAAAAAAATCAAAACTTACTGACAAAACTAATTTTGAAACAGAAGAGACCAAGAAACATGAATAAAAATATAAATTCAAATACAATTGATTCAAAATCAAATTCAAATAGGTATAACCCACAAACAAATTTTTGTGACGTTGTATTATAATGTTTTCTCTCTCAAATTTTTAACAAAGGGCCTATTCTAATACTTCAGCAGTATAATTTCTTTGTACAGTGGCGTGTAAAATGACTTATTAATATATTAATAAAAGATCTTGAGATAGACAAATACCAGAGGAGTTACTTCAGTGAGGACGTTGCACAGCTATCCACTAAGGAACCCGGAACACGACTTTTACCCATCTACATCCCGTTCATAATTAGTTAGGGCTCAATATTTTACAATGCAAAAAAATGCACAATCACTTTGAAATTGAAATTAAATCGATATCATATTTTCCCGTATTTTCCAATAATTTGGGGACATATTTACTGGAAAGTGACTTCTACTCTGTAAACGATTTCTAATAATAATATTTAATTCCGGGCATGCTGCATACTGGTTTAATTTTCACTATCGACTTATATACGACTTATATACTAACTATTACCTATAATTTTGTTAGTCATTGTCGTTTTCTTCTATATATTGAAATTTTATTTTAATTGTTTTCATATAGTTATTTTAATGTTTGTTTTTTAGTTTCTACAAGCTTCTCCCTACAAATTGTAACAATTTTTTGACAATAAAGCATTTCTCTCTCTCTTTTTCTCTCTTTATAGCTGCATTTTTTGTCGCTCGCTTATTTTATCAAATTTGGTGAAATGCTAACAACGAATGACAACGTCAAGTTAGCATCTATATACTTTATTAACCCTTCTAATCGGCTTTATTAATTTCTAACAATATTATAACAATTTATATAATACTGAATCCCCTGTGAACACCACCACTACACCAACACTCACAATTACATTAACTGACGCGGGTTTCGATAACCAAGCTTTCGTTTTCAGAAACTGAAGGTAAAGTGTCTCTGAAGACGATAATTTGGTTATCGAAACGCGCATCAGACAGTGTAATTGTAAGTATTGATAACAACGAAGCCAAAAAATACAAAGTTTTACTGAAAAAATCATAAACAAATTCTTGAATTGACACTCCTAATGAATATCAATTGCTGTAAAAAATGTTCTCGGAGGCAGTCGACAAAACGAACTTGTTAAGATGACTGACGATCTGACGATATGAAGGACTCAATGATTATTGTGAAAATTCGAAAACGAAAAGACACCGCATATTCACAATAATTAATACTGGCTCTGTAGATTATTAGTAATTATAAATACATGAAATACGAGTACTACTAATGTTCAATTGAATTGAACCTCACGTCGATTTTTTCTTAAATATATAAAACGACGTTGCCATAATCAAATTGTTGGGATGAAATTCTATTGCAAAAATTCCAATGGATATCGCTAGATATAAATTTAAAAAAACTGATTATACACTGATTGCTGCTTCAGGCGAACAGCAACTACTTTATTAAGTAGTTTATGCGTCATTCAGTCAAATATCGATGAATATATAGAAGACGCTAAAAGTAGAACAATTCACTTAGCATAGGAGATTTTAGGTTTATCGTGTTCCATTTAAATCGGTTGTCCAATTTTCAATCTTAGGTAATAATTGGAGCATTTTTTTTATACGAAGTCACCATCAGTGACCATACAAAGCCAGCAGGTGTGTGGGGGCATGTAAACCACTTCAAATTTTCTATCCTGGCCCTGCGTCAGCATTGGCAGAATGGCTATTCTTTACTTGATTTACAGTTGTTCTGTTTATTCGTCGTTCTGTAGTCTCTTTAGCTGTTACTTAACGTAGTTTGGTTCTCAACCAAATTCTCTCGTTTGCTCGTCCGTAAGATTGTTTCTAGTTCCATCTCTCTTCTTCTCGTGAATATAATCCCTACGATTTTCGAAAATGATTTTTTCGATCTTTTTTATTGTTGTAAGTTCCAATGACTAAATATGAAGAACGTGTGGTCTGCGTTATCCGCAACTTAGTTAGATCGAAAATACCCATGTGAAGACAGTAGTTAAATCAACTAATAGTTCACCTCCTCGTGACTTCTCCATAGGTATCCGGCCTTTGACATGTGATAAGAGGCGCGCAGTCCAGTTATGATACCTCTGTCCATTATTACAACTCTTTCAGAATTTACGATTCTGGCTTTGTCGATCATTTCCTTGACCTTATCCGCGTTACATATTCTCTTGTACGAGGATAGTCCCAGGAGTACCTGTCCCGACCTAGAGATTGCTATATAAGCATGAAAAATACCACTGTATTAGAAAGTACACAATGTATACAGCATATGTTTCAAGTTTGAAGACGCCACGTTGTTTAGATTTTGTTTGGCAGCCAACAATAGTGAACGTCATTAGTGAAAAAAATTGGTGATATGTGATAAAATAAAGCCGAATTTTACCTCCGTTTTTTAACCATGGATGAAACGTGGGTCCGAAACAAAAGAACAATCAAAACAATGGACTGAAAAGGGAGAACCGGCTCCAAAGAAGGCAAGTTCATGGCGTCGATTTTTTATGTTGTGCGTGGGATAATTTTCTTTGACTACCTCAAAAAGGAAAAACTATCAACGGCGTGTATTATGTGAACTTATTGCAACGTTTGAACGAAGAAATCAAGCAAAATGGCCACCTTTGACTAAGAAGAAGGTGTTGTTTCATCAAAACACTGAACCAGCTCACACATCCGTTATTCCAATGGCTAAAATTAATTAATTAAAGTTCGAATTGCTACCTCATGCATCCTATTCGCCAGATTTTGGTGATTTGTGACCAGGTACTGAGACCATCCTCGTATATCCTCCTACGCTCTAGCGCCAGCAGATCTACTGACTAAACTGACTAATAGTAATGCTACATCAACGGGCTCCTCTTGCTAGCAGTCGGACACCCGATATTTCTCATTAGTGGACTGAGCGATTGCATGAATAATTGTAGCAATTGTTTTTTCACATTTAACATTCATGCATAATATAACAACTAAAATGTCAGAGTACTATGTTAAATCATAATCCATTTCTATTATAACCTAGGATAATATAAAAAACTGTTTTAATTATTATAAGTGTAACAGTAGAAAAAATTATGTGTGCTTTTCGAGTGTAAAGTAAAATTTCGCCACATTTTGCTCTGCGTTGGCAATCTGTTATTTTACCCTCGAATTATAGAAATAACTATTCAGGGAGATTTACTTCATTACTTCATAATAATTTGTTTTATACAATCTCTTGCTTTATACTTACTTTTGATTTTCCATTTTCACGTGTGTAGGAATTAACTGATTTGCGTTTATTTTGTTACTTTCATTACGTTCTGTTTTCAATAATGTTTTTTCTGCGATCCTTCATAGTATTTTTATTGCAGTGTATCCTAATAGAAGTCATGGCCATATGTTAAAGTATAAAGGTTGGAAATTCATTGAATTAATTTTAAAATCTATGCAAATCATACCAAGGCAGCAATCAGTAAGGTCCATTGATTTCAGAAATATGTAAATACAAATTGATTGTAATAGTTTAATTTTTTTCTTTTTGTTTTTCTTTAAATATACGAATATTTTAGACATATTTAAATATGCTTTATATAACAATCAACGTTTTTTTGTATCTTTCCATAATATTTGAAATTAAAAAAGACGACAATTATGATGACTAATCATACGAATGGTACAACAAGATGTCTTTAACTCTCCAAAGCTATCTAAATAATTTTAAAAAATTATAAATTAGATAATAAACAAATTGCTTGTTATTTGGAAATGGCTACCGTTCTATATTGATCATAAATTCATATTTTCAATAATTTTTTTTATTTTATTCATTTTTTCGACGCAATTAAGATAAGAATGATACCTAAGTCTGAAGAGCTGAAATTTAAACACTTTTGTCCAATAAAAATACCAAAAACGATAAATTCTCTGATTTGTCTCCTAAAATTTTTTTTCAAAAATGTTGTATAGGTTATGTTAGGTTAAGATTCTATTTATTCATGCTTCATGATTTATTTGTAATTTTTCGTGCATTTCACAATGATTTAATAAGTATATAAAAGTATGTTTTTGGTAAATAAAAATAATAAAAGGATTAATAATATGATTTTTATTTTTTTATCTACTAAAAAAGTGTTAAAATTTGTTTTTTCGGCTTAGGTTTCATTTTTGGCTAAAGTCTATACAAAAAATGAATAAAATTGACTTTTGTATTCCTATTTCAGGTCAAATTTTTATTTTAATTGTGCAGCAAAAATAAACAAAAAAGATATTGGAAATATTAATTTTTTATAACAAAAAATAAGTTGGAACCCACTTCCACCCAGAAAACTTACTTAATTTTATCAATTTCTATCTAATTATAAATAATTTAAATTGATAATTGTTTCGTTTTCATATAATAAAATGTAAAATTCAACAATTAAGAATAAACAGTCTTTATATGGATAAAACAAAATAAAAATTGACTAGATGACATCATAAAGTTTAATTTGGTATTTTTTAGGTGCCAGTGTGCTCAATTGCCCTCCTTCTGAGCTCAAATTCGAAAAAGTTCTTGGCCTAAGGCCTTCTAATTCAACAATATCCAGACTTTTACATCAATCGAATCCAAGTATCATCTCAAGACCTGTTACATCAGAATGTATTGCGAAATGCCTAACTCGTGATGATTGCTCAAGTTTCGTTTTGTTTTACAGTGTGTCAAAATGTTACTATTATAGCAGTAATTTTAGTGTAGTGGACGATAAGGATCAAGTTATTGATGAAAATGTAGCTTGGTTTATCAAAAAGTGTTTAGTCACAGGTAAGGATTGGCCATTTATTCTTTTGCTTATCACTAGAAAAATCTAAAACTGTTAAAGGTTGAAGACATGGGATGAGTCAAATAATACATTTCTTGGGGAATATTTTATCTCTAAATTATAATATAATATATTGATAATGCATGTGATTTTAAAGAAGACACCCAAAAATGTTTTCGTTTCATTATATATTTCTTTATACAAAGGTGTGCCGTGACTTGATGCAAAAAATTCGAGATTGAGCACATAACTTGAAAATAATGATATAACAAAAAAAAATCTCATACGACCCCTCGTTTCTGAGTTATAGACCTTTAAAGGTGCCAAATCAGAACTTATATTCAAGTATATTTTCTAAATTATACATTCGAATATTATGAATTTTTAATAGATGATTACGTAAATCCATGTAGTGTCTTTGAAGGAATACAAAAATTAATTTTTCAATCGATTTTTCAACAAAAAGTACTGTTTGTTTAACTCAATAAAATGTATGGTTTGGTAGATATCTAGTTTTTTAGATCGTTGTATATGCCAAGGAAACTATTCGCCACAAAGAGACATTCTGAAGAAATAAATAAATTTTAATTATTCATCAAAAATACTTAGAGGAGGTATAAAAACATCAGGATTCTTCAGGAGCAAATTCTTTACCACTTTCATATCCAAAAAGTGCATGCTATGGAAGTAGAGGATTATCCAGCAAGCCTACGCTCGTTGGTTTCTAGGCAAACAACGAGTTGATAATACATTTCTTGGAAAAGTACTGTTTTCTGATGAAACTGGTTTCACATGAAAAGGTTTTATGAATTCCCATAATTTACATTTATGGGCAGATGGAAATCCTCACGGTAAAATTCAAACAAAGAATCAACATTGCTAAACTTTAAGTGTTGCTATTTACATAAGACAAACAACACATTAATCGAAGAATAGATTAAAAATTCGTAAATATGATAATAAGAATAGAACAGCTAATCCTGTTTGAGGAAAAATTTATGAAAAACACTCTGTAATAATAAAAAACCAAATGATCATAAAGGACATAACATATTAGTGAAATATTGTAGTGAATATAAAATCAAAACACCGAAAAACAAAAAACATTGTATACGAAGTTGATTGAAATTACTTATGTCGCTATTAATTATGTCCTAAATAGGGCAAACAACACATTAATTCGAAAATAGATTAAAAATTCAATGATTTAATAAAAATAGAACAAAAAATTCAGCAAACCATCTCTACATTCTGTAATAATTAAACTCCTTTAGATGCTCAAATAGGAATTTTTATATTAATCTTATACGTTTTCGGATAATTCCAAGTGAAAGTGATACATGATAGCCAAATTTCATTTTCTCTATTAGGTCACTAATAATTGAAGGCAAAGATATTTTGTCAAAAACGTTGATATACTCTTTCCATAAATGATTTTACAAACAATAATGTCCCATTTATTAAGGATGTATGTGGTTTATTGCCACGGTTGTTTTTCCTTTATATTATACTCGTTATTGAACTAAAAACTTATCGCAAAAAGACAACGAAGGTCACACTTATAAATATTTATTTCTACTTAACTCGAACATATGAACATTATTCTCAGAACATATTTGAGTACCAACAAAATATTCAGCGGAATGTATTGTTTTAGAATTTCATTTTGTAATTGAAGGTCCCTTTAAAGTATATTTAGACACGTATATTACTACAATTATCTATTTCATTAGTTCTAGGTAGATATTAAAAAAATACCTAAGTACCCGATAAAGCAAGTACAAAAAATTTCTTGATAAAAAGGATAATTCACGTAATGATTAGGCAAATCTCCAAACATAACATATAAAAAAATGTAAAATGAAATGTATGACATCATAAAAGGATTATTTGACACAATGATTCTCCTCCTCATGGATTTTTACTAATAGTTACTTAGTAGAAATCTATTCTACAATATACTTTCTTTAGATTGTTTCCTAGCAGATTGTATTATTAATTTTAGGTTCATCATGCAACAAACTATGGGTATTTGATAGGATACCAGGAGCTACTTTAATAGGCAACGATACTAAAACCTTACAAAGACCCATTTCAAGAACTGATTGTGAACAGTACTGCCTGAATGAGACCCAATTCCCTTGTAGATCCACTAAATTTACTATTATACAGATTGGACCTGATTCTTCTACAGGTAATCCATTAGTACGCCAACTTTTGAGTATATTGGAGTTATTTTGAAAAATTTATTCAATAACTAGTACCAGTTATTAAAAATCACTTAATTATTAGTTCCTCATTACATTTTTCGTACATTACCCGAACCCAAATATACATACAAAATATTGCATCGCGCTATCTAAATATTGACATGACTTTGTTTATTATTAAATTATATCGTGATCTACATAACATTTTATTAAATTACAGTGAGAAGATAGAAAAAGGTTCGCCGTATTCATTAAGACGCAAACTTTGTTTTAAACGTTACCGCCGGTCTAAGGGTAGTTTAAACTTTTTAGTCTAATGCGGCATTGAGGATTTCAACCTAGTTTTTTTTCAAATTTTTCATGTTTTTAAAATATAACCTTTGGTAAATGGTTTTAGTTTTGCTAAAAGGACCAAAGATATCTATTTGGTGAACTCGTAAATGCAGTTTCGGTTAGCTCAAGCTAACTGCCTCAATTCGATTACGAACATATTTACCTTATCGTCACAGAAGTTTCATGATATTTTTGTACATTTTTGTTTATGAAATAATAGAAATTTGGAACCAATATAAACGGATTTTTTTCTCGTAGTTGTCGGGTTATATTTCCGAGGGTGAAAACTACAAAAAAAAATTAGGGTGCAATTATGATCTACACGATAGAGAAACTTTGTTTTTTCTTGGTTTAAGTTAGAGTTTAATCTATTATTTAATATTCAGTTTTAACATAATGTATAAGGACGCATTTACTTTCACAAATCTTAAAACAACATAATTTTTTATCAGTTTCTGAACGACCTTTTCTGTTGTCGGTGAAAATTTGAAATTCAAAAACCAATGAGAATTAATTAGGTAATTTTATTTATTTTAAGTGTTTAGTAATTATTATTGAGTAATTACCAGCGATTTACAGACACACTGGAATTAGACGACTCTAAATTTTAATACTGATATGCTACAAACTAAAATTATCTGTTAACTTCCCTACTCAGAAGAATCAATCATAGGTATTCTTTATATACCGATAATTCCGTTTTTATTTAATTAAAATCAAAAATAAATCAAAAGAAACTATCGATCAATTGATCTCATTTACAATCATTAGGAGTTGTCGAACAAAATATGATTAGATCAACTCGATTATGATCTGAATGTTCTAAAAGTAATCCAGATATTGTTTACTCTTGTTCGGAACCTAATCGGGTCTTAAACATATTTTGATTCTATTGAAAAAGTGCGATCAGCTGAGGGATTGCTTGTGTTTTTTTGACCTTGAAAATCATAAATTGATGGAGGCTTGCGGTTTTTGTACTTTTTAGCATTTCATCATATTAGTATTCAGCTTTAGTGCAAAATTCATGTGAGTGAATATCTTGTTAATAACTGTTAAAAAATCATAATTATTAAACACCTAGAATCTATTATACGTACAGATCAATAAATATTATGCAGGAAAAAATTAATAAAAGAAAGGTTTTTTTAGATTGTGTTTTAAATTTGAAATTTCCACCATAGATTCCGAAAGGCACTAGTGATAATTTAGGTTAAAAAGGAACAAATCATATAGCTATGATCCTTTCATTTCGATCAGTTTCCGAACGTTATTGAAGTCAATTCAAACGTTTATCTCATGATCGGGTTACCGGTTAATCATAACGAAATTCCAGGCAAATATTTTAGTTCCAACAATGGCAGACAAAGATATTTATAAACTATTTTATTTTTATATTGCTTTATTATCTTTTTATACAATATTATTTCCACTTTAATCTAATTATTGCGAGTAAATATATTAAATTTTTTTTCTTAGGAATTGATGGATATCCATATGGACCAAATAACTATAATGCAGGAGTTGATGGAATTTGTATTTTAAGCAATACTGATAGGCATCAACTACCTAGTTCTTTTCGAGTTTCTGATTATGAAGATGAATATCTCGAAAATCAATGTTCCCCCAATATAGAAAACAGTATGTATTATTAACAATACAATATTCAAAATGCAATGAATTTTTTTGAAGGAAATGAATTCTGTGCATATGAAGAATACGAAAACATGACATTATCTAACAAAGATATGTTATTCGAACGAAAAACTAAAGAAGAATGCCAAAAAATGTGCGATATTTTTGAACCTTTCAATTGTCGATCATTTACCATAATTAATGGTAATTTGTGTTACCTACATAGTGAAGATACCAAAATTTATGGTCCAAATTCTTTACAAGACCTTGCTGGCGCAATATATTACGAAAAAGCGAATTGTTTGAACAGTAAGTTACATTTTTATCTACTCTCTCTCTCTCTCTCTCTCTTATAAGATCGTAATCACGATTATCACAATCATTTATGATAATTATCAATAATAGGGGAAGATGCAAAAACACGAATGAAAATATTTCAACACCTAGGTCACTAAAAAAAAAGAATCGATATCATCAGGATCTGTAATATGCGTTCATCAATTATCGATTTGACAGAGTTGTAAGTTGGACAACTCAGGAAATTGTATAAAAGTGTAAATCTGGAATATTAATATCTACATGCATTTTACCAATGCATCATCCTAATATAAAGTATCTCGTAGATTGTTTGAGAAGTTGTTTTGGCAATTTCCTTCGAGGTACGTTCCTATCGTTAAGATGGTATTTAAAATCTGTTAGAAGGCCGACCACCAGTTTGAAGTCGTTTCTGGTCATCACGATGAGTTCCTCAGATTTCTTAACTGATATTATTATGAATATTTGGGATTGTCTTAGGTTTGGAGTGTTTCTCCATTTAGGTTCGTTAGGTAGGTATAGTTACTACTTTCTTTCTGTTAGCTAGTGCTTCTAGACTTTGTTTGCTCTCCCACACTAGCTTGATGTGTACTCGATAGCTTTCAGGATCTTGGCTATCGGAGAGTATGTGAATGTAATTTTTGGAGAGGTTTCTATTCAAACACTCCTGAGAACATTTATTTATTGTTAGCAACTCTACCTGAAAAATGTTGAGTAATTTTTCTGGTTGTAGAGTTTGGTCGCAAAATGTCCAATCCAGCTCCTAATATAACCATCTTTATACCAGAGATACACAGTTTAAGCTTGTGGAAAAGCTTTATTGACCTATGATTGGCAATCAATGATTATCACTTCCAATGGGATGTGTATGTCGTTCATGCTGCATATTTGGTCTGTCTTTATAATCCTGGAAGGCAGGTTCAGCAACGCATCTAAGGCTGTGGGGGGCAGTTGGTCATTGCCCCTGAAATACCCAGTCAAATCAGCCTTTGAATTTTGTTCAGTTACTATCATATGCAGATTAGATGAGAAGGATAAAATGAGATAGAGGCTTGGTAAAGTTCACTGAACATATATAGAATTTAATCAAAATAATAGAGAAAACTGACGGTAATCTATATAAAAAATGAGCAAATCAAAGGACAAAGAAAAAGAAACACAAAAGTTTTCAGCCAGATATTGCTTCTGTTTAATGTATGTATTTTTTTATGAATATGCTCATTTTTTCCGATTTATTCCAGTATCAGTGACATGTAGTGAAACTTACATGACAATAAACTACAAACCAGAAATAAATTTTAAAGGTAAAATGTATATGGAAGGATTCTCAGATAATCCAGTTTGTTCGGCAAATGGACAGGGTGGATATAATGCCATATCATTACAAATTCCTTTATTAACTGGACAATGTGGTATCATAAAAGCAGATGGACCAGTAAATAGGTGAGTTTATTTCCACGGAATCACTTTATCAGTGTAAAATACTCGAAATCGTATCAGACAAACTATTTAGATGTATATATATAAGGGCCGTCTTTTTTTCAACCTCCGATTGGCTATAAATAAATGACAAGTTCATATAAAACAAAAACAGTTACTTTTCGACATAATCACGGAAGCGATGGAGACATTTGTCATATCTTTGAACAAGCTTTTCAATATCCTCTTGAAAGAAAGTTGACGTCAATTTAGCCTAACCGTTCAGTAACAATAGAGTACAAAACAGACCGTTTTGGAAATTCCGTAGACAAAGCAGTAATGGTGAATCTGCGGTTTTCTTTAACCATTCTGTCAACTCGTTGAACCAGGTCACCTGAAACGACAGATTTGCTTCTTTGGCTCCCTTCATCATGCATATCATTTCGGCCATCTTTAAACTTTCGACATCATTTACGCACATTATTCATGAAGTTTTCCCCAAACACGCGCCTCATTCTCCGATGGATTTCTGCAGCACTATGACCCTCAGCATGTAGAAAACGAACCACACTTGGCGGGAGCATCAATAATGGCGGACGTGTCTACGTGGCTGTAGCACAACGCCGACTGACGCCTTCATGTCAACAATGGCGGAGTGTGTAGTGCAAGAGCTAGATAAGTGCAAGATAAATAAGGTAATCTTGTGAGAGAAGGCTAGAATTTTTATGCTGAACATATCTGTATACTAAATAGATTTTTCACTTTTTATTGAAATGACACATTTATTTACAGTCCCTTAAAAAGTAGATAAGATAGTTAACCAAAGAAAGTAAGTATTTTGTGTAGTAAAATATAATTATTCAAAAAACTTTTACCTATATTTCCATGCTGATATTAAATATTATTTTGGCATATGTCTTAAAAACCACCCCTTTTTGTTTATAATTATATGGATATACAACAAATAACTAACCCTGATAACAGCCAAAAATGATCATGAAACTGATCAGCCACTAATGTAGAATTGCATTAAAGTGCAAGAAAAATTGAAGGCTATGAAAATCATGACTCCATTACAGTTTTTTAAGAAATGTAACTTCAGATTTGTAAAGGCGGAATGAGGACTATTTTTTTCTTCAACAAGACTTACCAAAACTTTTTACAGTGCGACCTTAATATAACGTACCTCAATATAACGACTTCCTCGACTTAACAAATTCTTCGTAATCCTCTTGAATTGTCCATAAGAATCAATGTATAATATACCTTCACATTACGAACATTTTTTGCGAACAACCTCTTTATAACGAATTTTCAACTATCAAGAGGTATAAATACCTCTAATTAACGAATTTTGTCAACTCAAAACCTTTATATAAAGTTACCTACCTAATTGTTTGTGATACGATAAGTACGTAATTTTGAGGTGAATAAAACTATTTTTACCTCTTTATAACGAATTTTAAACCAACCTAACCTCAACATAACAAACCTCAGCTCAACGAATTACTTGATATAACGAATATTTACCTTTCTATTATGTTATTAGAACTTTACTCTCCGGAAATTTGTTGCTTCAGTATAATTCGTACATTCAAACACAAAATGACAGACTAATACGAGTTGGATGTATTTTTGGTAATGAAACAAAAGTAGTCATTGGTACTGGTGTACATGTATCTCCGTAAGTAACTTTATTTATTCACATTGTCAAAGTTTATAGATTTAATATAATAATTTTTTTAAACAACAAGAAACACTCTATTTCATCTGGAAAATTGGAATACTTTATTAGTTTTCCAAAAAATGGATTTTAAATGAGAATCACTTTACTTTACTGACCTAAATAAACCTTTTTAGGATGTTACCAAACAGGGGAAGCGTGATAATAATTCCAGGTAATAACGCTACCGTACCAAATGTTATAATGAAAGTCGTGGACGCTCATACTGGCGATGAAATAAGTGATTCCCAAATTGGTCAGGATCTTCAACTACAAATTATACTAAACAAACCAGATAGTAAGTGATTGATCACATAAGTTGATAATTTTTTTTAAATTGTTGATATAATTTTCAGACTCTATACAAATCAAAATATATTGTAGTAATTTTCAACCAATTATAACCGTAATGATTTTAAAAAGAAAAGTTGACAGTTCACGTTACAATTCCCTGTACTATTGGAATTTTTATCGACAAAACAAAATTACCACTCATATCTTACTGTTTACACTACCACTATATCAACACTCACAATTACGCTGTCTGACACGAGTTTCGATTCTGAATTTTCCCGCCAATAAACGATGTACCAAAAAACGTAAACTGGCCATTTTATGTTGGATACAATGAAAAGAATCAGCCGGAATGTACGCGAACGTAGTTATGTTTTTCTTAAATACATCAAATTCTAGCCTATTACTATCCCTAATTACTGAAGAATCTGAAAATGTTGAATGTGAGAATGAGGAAATATCCACATATCTGTACCATACCCTGGGATAATACTAATCTTGACTGATTTGTTTTTCAAAATTACTCATGACAGTTCAGCCATAAATGGTGATAGGCAGTTGCCCATTCCTAACCCTTCATCTTGTTTGTAGAATTCGTTGCTGTACTGGAAATATTTTTTTCCATACCTATTTTTGTTAACTGTAAATATTCTTCCATTACATCAGCTTAAATAAGGATAAAATGCCAATTCCTTACAGCCCAGTCTATAGTTTAGTAGTCAAGGAATAAATGTGGAGATTCTCACCAAACAGGTTTACATAATTTTCGCGAGAGAAGGTTTATTGATGGGAAAATGCAGTATAAAACAGATAAGTCAAGTTATTAGGTTTTAAATTACCTTCAGTCTTAATTTTGTTTAAGATACATATCTTATACAGTGTGGTGCATTTAGATGAGAAACACATGTGTAAAAAGCTGTTTACAGATTTCATGCAATTTTTCATAATGCGATTAATAAAACAATAATTTTATTCAATTTCAATCTTCATAGTATAATACTACAAAACTTTTTCATAAACTAAAACAAATCGCTATTAGTAATGACAACATGAAACTCAAAAACTTTCTCAGCTAAAGCTTTTTCCGTTCAAAATGAAGTGAACTGAGATACTTAGTTATGTGAGTATCTTAGAAGTACTCAGATAATGACGTCACTGCTCAAGGAATGAAAGGAGCCGTCTGTTACTTACAGCGAAAGAAACTAAAATAATACTATTTCGATGACAAGTTCTGACAACATGATGTCCTCAACCTCACTTTCATTCTGAGTTCACAAAACTGCATCAATGGATGTCCATGGAAATTAAGTCTTTTGTATTAAAAAAATTAGTAACTTCAGATTTTTCCATCTAAATTGTCACACTGTATAATTATTGTTTATTTTGTCTTCTATTCTGTTTATAAAATATTTTAGATTTGGATATTTGGGCAAGTCATTTGATAGCCATGACTGAAAAAAACGATGAATCTATATTTTTATTAGATGACAGAGGATGTCCAACTGATCCCAATATATTTCCATCTTTAAGAAAAATAAGAACTGATGATTATGTAGAGCTTGTGGCAAATTTTAAGGCTTTTAAATTCACCAATTCTCCCATAATAAGATTTAGCGTTATTATACAATTCTGTGTAGGAATTTGCGCTCCGGTATGTTAAACCATTAAATTATTTCATTTTTATTTAATTATATAACATTTTTTTTAGATAAACTGTGGGGGAAATATATTATCCCACGGTCGACGAAAAAGACAAATTACAAAAATCGAAACTATAAATGGAACTACAGCAGTCAAAATTAACCCGACTAATAACAAACAAAAATCTAGTCAGATGTTTGAAATGCCTCTTGAATATATCATGGTAGTAAGAGATACCAATAAATATATATCTGATAGATTGGTAATTGGAGATAATAAAATTCTAGTTGCTGGATATGGTAATTTGAAAATTTAATACAATTTTTGATAATCTGGCTGACAAAATAAAACAAACAGCAATAAATGTTCGTTGAGAGCTTCTAATTTTCAAAAAATCTCTGAGAATGGTAGTAGAGATTATTCTGCAAACCTGAAGTCTTTAAAAACAAACCAATAACAAGAGGCTCACACTGAGTGGTATTGCCAATTCGTAAGGTATTTGAATTTAAAAGTTCGTGAATTTTAATACAAAGCTTTATGTGTGACAAGCAATATCCCCAGAGGACATAGAATTTAACAGATGACGCAGCAAAGTAATTAAAAACCCCAATAAGAACCAATTAATTATCAGAACTGAACATGGGTGCATCAATGAAAGCATAAAGAACTTGATTGAAAAAACTTTCTTCTTAAGTTGTCTAGTGAAGTTGTAAACCCAATCATTCATTAAGAAGTGCAACAATAAAAAATTATTAATATCGGATGAGCAAATATTGGTGTTTATTTGTTTTGTCAGCTAATAAATATTATTTCATACATAGTGTTGTAGATTCTATGGATACCAATTTGTAATGTATGAAAAATATTAGTCTTCATATTAAAATTTTCCTTTTTTTTTCAAGATTTTGCAACAAATGAAGTATGTCTAGATTATTCTTTGGTAATCGCTTTGATAATATTATGGATTTTGGTTCAATTATTTTTTATTATTGGTTGTATAGTTCTAGTAAGGAGATACAAAAGGTACTACCAGCACGAGTGCACGCGGCAATCATTAGAAGAACTACATAAAAATTTTGGATTGGGAACCAGCAATTTGGATAATAGAAGAGTTCATTGGGCTGATAATGAAAATATTCTTTGAGATATGAAAATAAACTTAATATTAAGAGGAATAGACTGATATCAATATTTTAATCAATTCAAGTCATAAATTATTTTAAAAAATGTATCACTAAAAAATATATAATTATTTCAATTGATGTATAAAAAATTAGAAATATATCTGGAAGTTTGTAAATAAAATGGAATACAGTTTTGTAAGTATAATAAATTCTGTTATTTCTACACTTTGTCACAAGAATTCTGAACCTATGTTCAACTACCGTCTCAACTTTGTTTTTGCCTCATTCTTCAAAAACCTGTGGTACTTAAAAATTTGCCCTATATAACAATGAACTGAACTCTTATTAGATAAGTTGTAGTGATTTCTGAGAGCAATTGTACATGAAATTTGCCACAATATAATAAACTACACTGTTAAATGACAAAAACTTTTTGATTATATAAAAAAACTGATGACAGACAATGGTATGGACACCAAAAGAGGCAATCAAACCCCATAAATCTTTGTTTAAGTGGCCTTATTTTTCAATAACCTGCGGTACTTAAAAATTTGCCCTATATAACCATAGTCTGAACTAATCGCCAGGAACCAAGGTTGAACCCTGGAGGTAGGTTGTAGTGATTTCTGACGTTAAGACAACAAAAATTCTTTGAATATTTAAAACTGGTGACAGACAATAGTATGGATATTAAAATGGCAATCAAACAATTCTTACAAAACCTGCTGTAAGGCACTAATGGCAGATATTATTTCACTAGCATTTTTAGCTGACATTCTGTAAACTTGAAGTTTGTTAATATATACACAATTATATTAATAATATTAATTATATTTTATTAAATATATTTTCGAATCCCGGAATTCCTATTGTATTTTTGCATTCAAATTACAGCCAATTTAGCTGTCTGTTGGGAATTCATATAAATTAAACATTACCAAATTATTTATTTAAAATATATACTAACAACTAAAATACAATACTGCTCAGGTTATTTTACCATTTTCTTCATTTCTCAACTGTTTAGCAAGATCAATTTGTTTTTGTAGAACATATATATTTTCTTGCTTTCTCCTTTGTCGTGTTTCAACGTCTCTTAAAACGCCAGAATGCATTTGCTCCCTGTAAATTAGAAAAAGTGCCTACAAAAATAGTAATACAAAATACGTAACTCAACATACCTATCATAACTTTGTTTAAAGTGTACATAACCGATTATACTTGCCGAAAATACACAAGCTGTTGCTAAAACTACTTTTGATTGCAAAGACATTAATTGATCAAATTTTAACAAAACTAAAAAATGTAAAAGTGTTAGGTTAAAAGTTTGACACTTTAATCGAGAGTTGATTATACTTACATACATTTGACATTTGCCTATGGTGACGGTATAAAGAATATTCTTTATACAATGGTATTACATATAAGAGCATTACGAAAAATATAATCCGCAATCATCTATCAGATGATGGCGGATTAGAAGAATTAGGTTTATTTAGAGTTTCAAAACATCGCATTCCTTTGTTGGTGGAAATTTCAAATTTAAAAATCAATTTACCAAAACCTGTTATTTTAATAACTTTTAAACTCTCGATTTGTGTGCTTATAACTTCATCGTATTTATTGACATTATGAGTATCATTAGTATAGTACATTTTTTATAGCTGCTTCTTAACCTAACCAATACTGTCACTCTCCACAGTTCTCTGAAGACTACGAATAGAGCTTACGATTCATTCTCAGTGTATGGAACATAGTGTTTAAATTTCCAAACAGTAAAAACATACAACATATCAAAATTTTCAAATGCTTCAACTTAAATTACTATTACTTAAATCATACAACTTGGTCAATATTAACAAGTTCAAACTAAAAACAGGCCGAATAACCCTGGCAGCTGAGACCTTTCCAGCCTTAAGAAGAAGATGACTTCAACTAAGAAATATATTTTGTATATACAAATATGTTAAACTGCTAATAATTAATAATCATATAAATGGAGTCAATGATTTTTAAAGATAAAAAAAATCAAATAAAACACTGATTGCATATACCGAAATATGACTGAACTGGACAAGTGCAGGCCAGTTTATGAGTGTATAGAATTTGTTGATTATTGTATTTGAGGCTATTTGATGTGATTCAGGCCTTTTAGTATTAACAATAATAAAAAACGATTTAGTACTTTTTGATATTTTACATTCGTCCGATGACGTCCAGATGCACTGGCTGAACTGAATCTAGATCCAGTACAGTGAACTGGGTGAACTAGTTTTCTTGCAGTGCTACTAAGAACAGCGACGCTAGCGCTGGTTCTGCTACAAAAAATGCTTTAGTGTACACTTCCTTAACTAGTTCTGCCAATGCAGCTACCAAGAACAAACCCATTATAAACTATTTAAGAGTAAAATTTTTTTAAATAAAATAAAACTAACTATAAACATGTATAATTCGAATTTGATTATATCCATTTTTCTGTAATCGAGTTAATTGTAACGTTTTCATTTAATATTGATTAATGTGGGATAATCTTTTCCATCTGGTGTTATTGGATGTTTTAAATGTAAAAATCGACACTTCCATATATTTTTTACTTTATGTCCTTGTCTAATAAACTACTACTTATTTTATTTTGAGTTTCTCATAAAACTACAAAGTAATAAAACCATTTCAATAAAAAATAGATATATTTACATATATTTAGAAACTACAATAAATCAATATTACAACTAAAAGTTGAATAAATATTCATATATAGAGTGAAAAAATATAATTCAAAACATTTTTGAGTATATAAACCGATTTTAACTTTCTTAAGAGTTGCTAGACCTATTCAGTATTCCAAAATCTGCTAGAATCAACAAAATCAAAACTGCCCAATTTAAGGTTTTAGCTCAAAATCGCCTAATTCGCCTGTACTAAATTGAGATCAATATACTTTTGCATGCATGTCATTTCAAAAATTTTGCCGCCCTACAAATTATGCCGTCCTAGGACTGGTCCTCACGAGCCTAGGCATAAATCCACCACTGCTCATTTGCTGACATAGAATAATTACTTCTCAAAGTAAAATATAACTGATGTCTTCCACCGGGAAAAAAGGAAGCTACCAATTAATTTACAATGTATCATTGTTTAATCATTTACCATTCTAGCATATGGTTTAGGAGTAAGGTAGTTTCTATCTAACCTCGAGGTCACTGAATGAATTCCCAATGGAAAACATTTCTTTTTAAATTTGAATGATTCAATAACAAATCATATATTAATAAACAAAACATGACTCAATTGTGAACCTAAAAGTAAAAAATTAAGCAAAAATTTGAGTCTTAGTTGACCTGTTGGGTACTGGCGCTAAAAAGTTAATGATAACTGAGTTGACAAAAAATATAATAAAATACTATGAAGCTTGATACTCAATGATTCTAAAATACTTGATTGTAAATAATTTTCTAAAAAGAATTATCATAATTTGATATAATTTTCATGGAAAATTTCTCCGCAGACATCCGCATAGACCAAAATACAAGAAGTCAAACTGTACACTTCTTTCACTTCTGTATGCTTATTTTGATATTTTTGAAAATTTATTTACATATATAAATAAACTAATCGTATAAATTCATACATTTATACGGATAAAAAGATATATTTGCTTATCTAAAATTTAAATTTGCTTATATCTACATTTGACTAAAAGAGCTATTGATGTACCTATTCCAACATATGACAGATTTCCAATTTTTAAAAAAACCTCGGCTGTTAGGCCTGTTGGCGGTTAAACCAAGACACAGCTTCATTCTGAAAGGTAAACGCTGCCATTCCTTTAACGTTATTCCCATGGATACTAATAGCAGTTGCTGACAAAATAATATAAGCAGAAGAAAAGCTATTACAAGACTATATATAGCTGATACGAAGGATAAGCCCAATCTAAAACAAACACAGGAATCTTAATAGCCTATTATAATAAACAGAAAATAACAACATTGAATTTTGATAGATACAATTAATTCGAATTCATTTTTATTGAAAAATACATAAATCCTTTAGAGCTAAATCTCAACAACCAAAATCAGAGAAAAATTAATTAGCTGATTGATCAACTGGTATTTTGGAAAAAAATTTTTAGTTTCAGAATTGGGTGAAGCAATACTGTGATGGATTTGATTAGTAATTACATTAAGGTTTATTGTACCCCTATTAGAACTCTCTTTTTATGTCTATCCTTCCAATCCCAAAGTTATAACAATCTCCACGGTATATACTGGCTTCAAGAAGTTCAGATCTTTATCCCCACAGTTTTCTTGTCTAAATAATTGTATGTGCATGCTAGAATTAGATGAATTGAGTTTCATCCTCCCCACAGAATCTACACTCGTTAGTTTCTACTAGAACTCAACTCCAAGAATACTATAAGCAAACCAGTGAGGTGGTGTTTTGCTTAAACCCAATTTACATTTAGCAGTATCAAAGTATTGAAAGAATTTTTTAGAATGCCGGGAAGGCACTATTAAGACTCAGGGCGTTTGTGATCTTTTCTACCAAATATATTGGTCTGTTTGATTAGAGTATGAACACAATCCTAAACTAAAGAGACTCCGTTATTCTTTCCCATTCTATTAAGTTGTTTTCAGCCTCTCAAGTTAGCTTGGAGTTAATGTTCTTTGATGGCTGCGAAAAGCTATGTAGGTAGTGTACACCTCAGCCTCTTACTTAGAATAGTATAGTTCTTATCAATGCTTAAAGAACAACTATAAATATATTTTCAATCATGATACTAAACTCTTTTTGTGTTTGAAGTCTATTATATGTAAAAACTCAATAATCATGGAGATTACTATGTTTCTAAGGATTAATCAGTAAATAATTTAAATTTAAAATAAAATTACTAAAAAACGAGCTGAAAATCTGATTATTATATTATTTAATTATTATATTGTATACTTACTCAAAAAGTTTATATACTTCAGAACAATCATCTGGTAGTAAAATTGTCTTATATAGTATAAAAGGATGGCATACAGATGTTAAAGTTAAATTTGAACTATAAAGTAATGCTCCAATTGCAAATAGCAATGACAAAATAAAAACGCATTGATTATGTTTCCCTACACAGCAATCAAACCTGAAATAAATCACATTTTGTGAATTTAAATGACTGATACAAAATAAGTGTTTCTAAATACATTCCTTTTTATAATAAAACTTTTATTAGTTTATTAGGAAGATAAGTTATTCTGAATTTAAAAGGCAAGTTCATTAGACTTGAACTATGTTTTTTTAGAATATATTTTATGTGAAAATATAAGTTTTTTTCCTTTGAAGTTTCAAGTGAAATATCTAAAATTCATTTTTCCAATGACACAAAAAATAATAATGGGAATTTAGATTACTAGTATATCAATTTTTTTAATAAAAGCAATATTTATTACATTGGCATTCAGTACATGCAACTACTTCAATAGCAACACAAGTATTGTCTAAAGTGTGGCAAAAAACTATCAAGTAAAATAAAATATCGAATTATTGAAATTTCTCACTATATCCTCTTCGTCTGTCTATATTTGTTGAAATCATTTTTTTAAATTTTTATAACTATAAATCTTTGTCTGTAAAAATCCTGTCAGGTATTCTCTTTTCTAATCAAGGAATACTTCGTTTAGTGCCTAACCGTGACGAATGATGGCAATCATTCTAGCAATCTTTATTCTGACAGCAAAAATGCGAAAGAGTTGAGGAAAATTTTTATTCAACCAGGTTCTAAGGTTGTTAAGCCAGAATGTTCTTCTTCCTGGACCTCTTTTTCCAAATATTTTGCCTCACAGGATGGCTTCCAGTAATGCTTATCTGGATTTGTTTCCCATGATTTGGCCAAAGTACTGTAGTTTGTGTTTGTTTATAGTTATTAGGACCTCTCTTTTTTTATTCTTCTTCATTTATTACTTGGGCGGCCCAAGAGATCTTGAGTAATTATCTATGAAGCCACATTTTGAATGCATAATTTTTTTAGTCATATCTCCATTAAAGGTCAAAGACTCAAGAACATGAAAGAGGACAGTGAAAACATAGTATCTCAGCATTGAAGAAGGCATTCATCTAGTTAAAGGTGGAGTAATGGCAGTGATGAAGTAAAAAATTAAAGTGCAGAAGTAAAGTCAAAGTTTACACTTTACACATTATATATACTACTATTAATAATGTTTGAAATTATCTGATTCAAATCATTATATGGCAGTACAATAATTCTAGGTTTTTTATTTTTTGCTACAATTTATTACTATATAAAAAGTGCTTACCAAATACAATGATGATCTTTATCAGGAACTCTCACTTGACAAATTGAGCAGTTTACCAATCTGTTACAATTTCTAGTAATCAAACCTTTCTCAGCCTCATTTTCCCCTAGCCTAGGCAGGTCATTCGTTTTTTTCTTCATTGTGTACACACTCATGATAAATCCAAAAATTAATATACTTAATGCAATATTTTCTTCTAATAATATTTCCAGAAAAGGTATGACAACAAATTCAAATATCACATATAATACAACTAACGAAGTTATTGCCCACATTAGAAAAAATTTAGTATATGGTAATGTTCTTATTAAAAAATTTGAGATCAGTATCAAAAATATTATTACTGTCGTAAAAGCAAAGATAGTCCACCAAAGACTAATACTAGCAGTTAGTAACATTACAGGTATAATAAATACTGGTAAAAGAGCATCAAAGGCTACTTGCTTTGCACCTCCTTTCCAAGGTATTCTCAGCCTATCTTGAATAGTCATAATTAGACCCTGTTTATTTTTTTCTGTAACTCCATGACGAGTTATTAAACTAAAAAGAATAAAGCTGTTAGCATATCTAAAGCAAAGTTTTAATAATAGTTTATATGTTCATAGATAAATTTTATTTAAAAAACCTTTCAAAAGCCTCGTCTAAATCTTCACAATTACAACAGCATGCTAAAATGTGATTTCTCTCATAGTTTACATCATAGTATTCGCAGCAGCATAAGGGGTTATTATCTTCCATAGTTATCAGATTTATCAATAAATGCCATTATCAACAAATAAATATATCAAGTGGTTTGATGAAAAGTTTCAAACTATATATATGTATTTAACATATTAAGAAACAAATATAATAATAGTTGGTTATAGTTTCTTGACCTTGAAAAGCATAATAATATAATTCTTCTTTTTTAAATCTATATAGCCTGGCTATTACATTTTACGTAATATTTTTATAATCGTTATAATGCCTAAAATAATATTATATAAAATCTAAACAAGGGACAGTTTATCAGCACGGTCTTAAATATTACTACAGAATTAATACTACTGAAAGTTAAAAGCTTTTGTTGGAACCTTTGATCTTCGTGTAACCTATGGAGTGTAGTCTACACTCCATAGTGTAACCGATATTATAAAGCACGTTGACAAAATTGCCAGTTATTACACAGAGAAAAGTCAAGTTTTTTATTAAAAATTAAGAGAATTATATCTATATAAAAAAATATTAATTTGAAAATAAAGAGTAATTCAATACTAACTCAATTAAAATCTATATTATAATTATTAGACATAGTAGGTTTTGTCATGTGACATTGATTTTTTCTTAATTGATAGATTAACTAATAAAATAACTACGTAGACTTATTTTCTATTATTTATTTAAGCCATTATTTGTCTTTGGTACATTGAAAAAAAAGATTATTGATTAGAAATGAGCCCATGTAATAACTATAGTTTCTAACCGTAATAAATTTTACACGTATTGTGATTATTAGTATTTTTATAACAAATGAATTGTTTTGAATAAAAGTAGTTAATATGTAATATTAGTTTATGATGAAAGTATTATGAATGCTTAAATTGTTGCTATTGATGTGTTTTTGAATTAAAGAAATATATATACATAGAGAAGATGTACAAGAGTTGGAATTTGCTGATTACGAAGATTTTTTAGAGCTACAAGAATTAGAACTGTTTCCCAAGGGTTCCACGGAATTTTAGAAACACAAAAAATTATATAATTTTTAAATGGAATAAGCAGGAATCCATAGTATTAATTCTGTGATAAGACCATGGTTATTAGAAATTGCACTGAGTGTTATTCCCACTCTACCGACAATAACTGTCCTTTCTCATGTGTGAGGTTCGATCCAATGTAATATCCAAAAAATTTCTTTACTCTCTTATTTCTTAGACCTTTTTATATTCTGCATTCAGCGGACGTACCAGTAGAGGCAATGATCGGGAAAGGTTTGAACGTTCGCTGATATTTGATTTCAGTAAATTGTTAGTTTTTGACAGGTGTATTTTTTCAATAAAGGCTATATTGTTTGTTTTTAGCTTTGTTTATTCAAACGAAATTATTCTTATTAAACCTAATGAGTGTTATATTATGTGGTAGTACTTCATCTAGTTTTTTTTATTTACGATGTGTATTTAGCACTCAATCACTTTTATATGTATATAAAAACGGATTTTATAATTCAAAATTGAAATATCTGAAATAAATCATCAAACTTAACGTTTGATCACAGAACATAGTTGACTTAACAAATTTCTATTCTGGTTTTTGTTCATTTTTCTTACGTTTCAGCTCCGCTACCGTTACCTAGCACAAATTTAAAACGCTCCGAAACATGGCGTCCGCTCTAGAGCGTGTTGAGTTTGTAATATCTCTATGGCTAACGATTCCATTAGGATTTTACAACAGTTGTACAACGATTTCGTCCGCTGAATGCGACCAAATGGTCATGACAATCGTCGTGGCCGTTAAGCGGAACGTACTCTTTATCTATTGGTGCAATCTTTTGTCAATTTATTGCATGTCAAAATTGTCAAATATGATAGTTGTGCTAGTGTTCGCGCCAAAGCTGTTTTGGTTTATAATATTATCCATAAACAACCCATAAGTTTATTTAAATGAGTATACAATCTGGAAATAAGTATATATAATATATAACTAAATCTATTATTTAGAAAACAGTGTTTTACAATTTGACTACTAGTGAAAAAACTAGTCAGCGTAATAATGGCTGGATCATTTGAGACTAAAAGACTATCAATGAATACAGTTCTCAAAAACGCTAGAATCTTCGAAGATGTAAGTTGAATAGTATGTATATTTAGCTATATATATCAAATTCAAATCGAAGATAAACATGCATTCATTATAAGTTTTTGCCTAATTTTATTATAGGATTCTTGGGATACTGACACTGCAGGATTTGGAATACCTGGGAATGTACAAGATAAAGATAATAATAGTATAATTAAATCAGAACCCAAAGAAGAAGGTGAATTGGATGATTCCATTAGTGAGACAGGAGCAAACACTAGCTCAATCCAAAATGATACATATTTATCGTCAAAATCTACAAATGAGGAAAAACGGTATTAAATGAGGAATCATGTAGTTAGATATTTTTTTCACTTGATTTCGTTCTTTAGGTATTTTAAAGATATTCATATAAAATCAGAAATGAAGGTGACTGATAAATTGGATGATTGTGAACTGAATGTTACTTTAGATACATCGTATATTAAAAAAGAGTCAGAAGACCATTGTATAAATACAGAGTTAATTGCAAATACACCTATAAAAAAAGAAATATGTCAAGATGAATCTAATCCATCTCCTTTTAATAAAGAATTATTTAGAAACTTCAGCCTAGAAAGCCCAAAATCTAAGAACTCTGTTCAAGGTAAAATACATTTTCAATCAGGTCTAGTATGTGTAACCTCACAATGACAATTTTCAGTTGATGATAAAAAAAAAGCTGTTAAAAGAGTCTTTGAACAAAACATTAAAGAAGAAGAAGAGACATCAGATGAGACAAGCGAGTCTGAAGATGATGAAGTGAAATGTCCACCACCTCCAAGGATAGGTGATCTAAGTGAATACAACAGAATTCCCATAAAGAAGAGATTAGGTGGAAAATGTGATCATAATGTACCCCAGTAAGTACCATATTAGATGAATTCTTTTAATTAACAATTATCATTTATCTTGTATTAATTGAATTTCATTCAGATATCTGAAACTGTACAATACTTGATATTGATGACTTTCTGACACATACAAGAAATATCAACAATCCATGATAGAATAATAAGAGGGATTCACATAACATTAATTCCATTTTGAACTAAAAGAAAAACCAGTACAGATTTATTGCACAAAATTAGACCACACTTAGACTATTTTTGACAAAGCTCTCTCCCATGTTTTTCCAGGCATTTGTTACAGTGTGGTACAAGCCTTTGTACATGTACATCCTCCTTATACAATGTTCTTCAGTAGTTAAGACTTCAGATATCAAAACAAATAAAAGCTGCTAAGAGTAGAAGATGTTCAGACCGGGCTTTTTCTCACATTTGCAGTGGGTGATTGGGCAGTGTGAATGTCACAGTATAGTAATATGCAGGCTTAGGTTTGGTATCATTTAATGTCTAGAAATTGGGGAGTCTAATTAAGAGAACCTGGATTGGTTATGAGACACTATAATAAATCTGCTCAATTTGCCGTTGTAGAAATGTTAGCTACCTCCTTTTCACCAAGTATTGTTTGTAAAATTTGTATGTAAATATAATCATTTTCTAGAAAAAAACCAAGGAGGGAAATGGAAACTGATCCAGTTGTACTTTCAAGGCGACAGAAACAAATTGACTATGGAAAGAATACTCTTGGATATGACAATTACATACAAAAAGTTCCAAAGTATGTAAATACTTATTTATTTTATTTTTTGAATATTTTAAATCATTTTTAATTGACTTTTAGAAATGTTGGTAATTGACAACTTGTTATTAAACTTCATATACCTGGCTAAAAAAATCTAGATAAAATTTAAAACATTTCTGATTTTTAATTTAGTGAAACAAATATTTTTTTGTTCATTCTGACTATTGAATCATAGTAATAAAGAATCCCATTCTGTTCGACCCCATTGTTTGGGAAACCTCTAGAAAATAGGCAAGAGTAAGAGATTCCTATTCTTACCGAACTTGAAGAAGCCAATACTACACACCCCTTCCTGTTATGCTTCAAGAAAGAATTTTGGAAGAAGGAAGAAATCGAAAGTGCCAGTGCCTTCCAGGTCTAGATCACTCTAAAATTTCCTTTGTAAGTTATTGATAGATCCAAAATGTATTTGGATCTAAGCTAAAATAAGCTACACCTCCTCATTGGTTTCCAGTCACAGCTGCTTCAAAAAGTATAAGAATAAGATTAGATGTAGTAAGAACTGACGAATGTAGATTCTGTAGGGAGAATAAAACTCCGGTTCATCTAGTTAGAGTTAGAGGAAATGCAATAAATGCTTTGGACAAGAAATCTATAGGAATAATAACCTAATTTTTTTGAAGCTAGCACAGATACTAAACTACATTGATGTTAGAAACAGCTCTGATAGAGGTACTCAATAAATCTCAAGGTTGCAATATAACACCCAATTAAATCTATTTAGGAAACTTTGGAAGATTGACAGGTTACAAAATTTATACAGGGTGCGGCAGCATAACTTCCTTTTTTAAAAAGTTCGCCATTTAGTCGGTAGATGTCGTAACGGAGTGCTAGTGGTCTCGTTCGAGAGGGGGGACTATAAAGTTTTGTCCCGGCACAGTTCAGTCGCCATCATGCGTTGGAACAGTGAGGAGCGTGCGTTTGCCGTTGAGGTTTACTTTTCGAGCGGATGTTCTGTGATCGCAACCCAGCGCGCCTTTCGGAATCGCTTTAATTTAGCCCCCTTGGCCCCTGTCCCGGACCGGAAATCAATTGTTACGTGGGTCACTACGTTCAGACAAACTGCAAGTGTGACAAGACGAAGAACTGGAGTCCCTCGGCCCATTAGATCACCGGAGAACATTGAGTTAGTTAGAACTTCAGTGTTGCGATCACCACGGCGTTCTGCGCGCAAACATGCGTCTGCCCTTGGACTTTCCGATCGTTCTGTGAGGAGAATACTTCATGATGATCTTCATTTTCATCCATACAAGATGGCAATTGTGCAGGAACTTTCTGAACGTGACTTCAATTCTCGGAGGAACGCGTGTGAGGTTTTTCTGGAAGTCGTTCCTGAGGACGCTATTGTTTTTTTTAGTGATGAAGCCCATTTTCATTTGTGTGGATCCGTAAACAAACAAAACATGCGCTACTGGGCTGATACCAATCCTCGACAATTGCATCAACGGCCTTTGCATTCACCTAAAGTCACAGTGTGGTGTGCAATTTACTCACGTGGAATTATTGGTCCCTGGTTCTTTGAGGAAAATGAAGTCACAGTGACAGTGAATTCGCACCGGTATGTAAACATGTTACAGGAATTTTTTTTCCCACGGCTAGATGAGTTGGACTTAGGGGACACTTGGTTCCAACAAGACGGAGCAACGGCACACACTTCAAGAACATCGATGGCTGTTTTGAGGGAACACTTCCCAGAGCGCCTTATCTCAATTAGGGGCGATTTGGAGTGGCCAGCCCGCTCTCCCGATTTGACCCCTTGTGATTATTTCCTATGGGGTTTTTTGAAATCCCGTGTGTATGTGAACCGTCCAAGGACCCTACAAGATTTGAAGACGAACATCCAGGAAGAAATTGCCAACATAACGCCTGCTATGCTGGCAAGAGTCATGACAAACGCCAGAAATCGGTTTACTCAGTGTATGGAGAATGGGGGACGTCACCTAACTGATTTGATCTTCAAAACTCAGTAAAACAAAACTTTATGTATGTGCCTGTATTATAAAAAACGAATAAAAATTTTCTGATTCATACAATAAGTTTTATTAACTTTTGAAAAAAGGAAGTTATGCTGCCGCACCCTGTACTAATTATTTATATATACATATATAAAATCTTCAATCGAAAATAGCCTAATTTAGTAAAATTTCACTAAGGATTCCATATCAAACCATTGTTTAGTAGTGTTTTCCGATACAATAAATAGTAGTTAAAAGCTATCCAGTAACAGAAACAAATAAAAATTTTAATGAACACATTTATCGACGATCACGGTAAAATCTAAATTAATACCCTGTTACCCTTTCGGCATATTCTAAGTTTCAGAAGACAAATATTTATATCTCCATTAAACAATCAATCTCTTCCTGATTCATTCTTAATCACTTATGAATAATACTCTTATAGATTAACTTTTGTCCATTGTTAATCAAGAATGCTTCTATCAACTCATTCCACCAAAATTGCCCAAATAGTATAACTCCCGAACGCAGTGCAACCCAAAAACCTTAATGTCATCAGAATAGATGACCCAAGGAAATACCAAACAATATTTCGTATAATTAGCAGGATTAATCAAATACTCAAACAGTTTCCGGAACTTAAATACTCAATTAGCTTATTATATCGAAAAAAGTGGATACCATACACTAACTATAAAAACTTATAATATGCAATGTTTCTATACTTTTATCTTCTAGTATTTTTCTGCCAAATAATCAATGTCTAAACTTGATTGTTTTTAGAAGAGAAAGGGGTCCAGATGATCCAAAAACTCCAAACAAGTACATACAGTATTCCCGAAGAGCATGGGACGGTTTGATAAAGCAGTGGCGTTTGCAGTTACATAAATATGATCCAGCGGACGATTAATCTGTTAGAATTAGGAATATCTACTATGTAAATAATTTTTTTGTTATGTATATATCAAGATAAGTAATATTAATAAACACATTGGTACAATATCAATGAAGTAGTAAGATTTAATAATCTGATTATAAGATTTATTATGCTAAAAGATTTTTTTCTTCGATTTGAAACTAGCGTTTATTGACCTTGAAAATATTTTTTACTAAATTGAATTTTTTAAGAATTAGAAATTAAGTTGAATTCAGTAAATATGTGCTTTAATCCTTTGTTGCCTAACTTATTAGGATTACGATTATTTTATCTTTTTTTGACTATAGTCGTTAAAATAGGTGAACTAGCACCAAAAAAATGTTTTTTTTTAAATTTCTTCATAGAAAAACCAAGGTGGTATTTTGAAGTACTGTCAAGCATTTGGAAATGATTGTAATGGTAACAATTACAACTTTTTTTACTTTGTTCCACATTAAATTTTATATAAATAACTAACTAAATAAGAAAAATGTTTATTTATTACAAAAATAAAACAAGCAACAAAACAATTTTTGATAGCATTACAACAAAGATATAAACGTGATGTAGAGCATTTTGACAGTGGTTTGGATTGAATCTCTTATTTACTACAACCTTCAAATCTACCCCTCTTGTTAATGAAAATGACCAACAGTTTGAAAGGCATACATCTGGGGAAATGGAATAGCCATGACCACGCCTCTTCTTATTAGAAGTAACGTTAATCACATCCTATTATTGGTTCCACATCGTTTATGGGTTATTAGCCCCATAGCAACAGATAGGCAAAATACATTTGTTTAAATTTATTGCCAAGTTGTTTCCTTTTCGTAAATGTATGTTACACTCTGTCAAGACGAATACACTAGTATTTAAAGGAATTTTTAGATTCTTGACTTTTGGTTAGGTCCTAATTCTTCATTATAGACATGAACATTGGAATTTTATATTCTACCTATAATAGAACGCGCATAAAAATAAGAATCATTTAATACATACATTACTATACTTATATGTAATAGTTGTGGAATTATTTGAGTTTCTCTATGTATTGCATTAAAAAAAAACTAAATAGAAAAAACAAAAAGCTATACAAATATCGTACCCTTAAACAAATATTTTTATTTGGGCAGATTCAACTGCATCTACATCACTAGGTATTCAACTATAGGCACTGCATCCAACTCAAGTATAGCAATTCTATAAGATTTCAATCAAAAATACTCAGAATTGTTGTAAATGCTCCTACCCAACAGTGTTATCGCTTGTGATATCCAAATTAAGACCGTTAAAGAAGAAATATCTTATTTCTCCCAAAAATATTCTTATCCCCATCCCAACACATTGGCTGAAACTTTAATGAGACCTCCCACCCAGTATAGGTTTAGAAGGCATTTGATTTTAGTAATGTGTTGTGTGGTTATCCTTCAATCAAACGATTTAAGTGAAGGGAAATTGCCACTGGGTAAGTCTATAAGACAGTTTATATTGCTTTAAGCCATTTGCTCATTGTAAAATTTTCCACATTGCAAATGAAAAAAAGGGGTAAAAAAAACTAGGTATCTTAGTTCAAAGAAGCTCAACTGTATTATCATCTTAAGATTAGTTCTCAGAAATGTTTTCAGATGGTAAATGTTGTTTGTTAAACCCATTAAAAAGTTTTTTGAGGCTCCAGGCAGTGCTATTTTTATCTTAACTATAACAAATTGCAAATATAAAATAAAAAATTATAAATTAGAAAGTAGTTGAATATCAGGTCGACAATTTCTTGAATTGCTGCCCATAGTTTGCAGAATATTGAAATAAACTTTTGATACTCTTATGAATAATTGTCACCATATAATTTATTTCACTTATTTTTTTTTAATTATAAAAAATTTATTTGAGGTCAATAAATTTCATTATTAATTTTTTATTTTGTTGAAGAAATACATATAATTATTAAAAACAAAATTATAAAATTTCTTCACCTCACATTTGTAATTTTTTTATGATAATGATTTTTAATTTATTTTTGTAGTGCAAATCACAATATTAAAATTTTATTTCAATTATTCTGATTTGAATTGTATTTATGTAAATATTGATTATCGATGTATTCAATAGTTTTAATGAAATTTATAGACATTGTACTGAGTACTATAATATACAACTAGTTTATAAGTTTGTTTTTTATTTACCTTACTAGCACGATCTCTCATAAAAAAGGTTGGAAATCCTGACAATTCTACCCTTATTTATAGCAATTACAAATATTTTTTATCAAATCTGTATATACCAGTTTTTCATATTTCACAGCCAATATGTTCTCCCTTGGCTTCTATTTCTTTCTATATTTTCTCTTTACCATCAATTGTTAAACTTTCTTATTTTAGTATTGCAAACTAATTACTTCATTCTGCGTAGTTATTATTTGTGACACTAGAAGCAATATTCCAAATAATTTTGAAAAATCTGTTTCATCTCCAGGCTTGGATGTCATAAATGAAAAACATTTACAAATCATTGAGCTCCTACACTCAACAGCAAAAAAACTGAACACTCAGATTTAGTTTTATAATTTTGTTAAATATATTAATCTTTTTAATTTAAGATAAAAATTGTTTAATTTATAAGTTATTTACACAAATTCTGCCAAAAGTATGAATTTTATCATTATTGAAAAAAAAATACAAAATAAAGAAAAAATATTTTTCAAAAAAATTTATTATTTCTCCCTCTGCTACGGCAAAGGGTACTAACCCTGTCAGGTAAAGAAGACATTAAATTCTAGTCGTACTCCACTGATATAGCATCCCTTCACAAAAATCAATTTCGAGTTGATTTAAGTGACTAGAACGAGGCGTCTAAGTAACGAGAACGTGACTATGCCGAACATACCTCCCTAAAATATTCCACAAATGCTTTATGGGGAGATTTTATATTGTGCAGGTCACTCCAGATCTGTGATTTCCACTTCTTGAATTATTTGGTAACAATTCTGGCAGTATGAAGACAAGAATTGGTTAAATGGAGCACATGGAAGCACTTCTTTGATGTACCTTTAAGTAGTCAGAGTCCCATTATCGATGAAAATCAGTTCAGTTCGAGCGTGGAAATTAGTCTCGATCATTTGAGTGGTATAGATTAAATCAGGACTTATCTGAGAATAAAACGGTTCACCATTTCTCTATAGTCCCATAATAATGCTGGTAGGCAAATAACCCTTCCCTATCGTGAGCCGCACTGATACAATGTCATGCAACCCACCGTCTACTGCCGATATTACCTTTAGTGGCTCACTACCAGCCGTCTGATTATAGCTACCAGTTTCCTGGGAGCTCCAGAGTGCATCGTGAATGGTTGACTTCGCTACCACAAGCGTTTCTGCAATGTATCGTACGCTCTGGCCTTCTGCTGCCAATACATCAGCTCGGGCTACGTCTACATTCAAAAGAACTATTATTCTAATTAGATCTTCAATATTAACTCTATGCATAAAACAACAATGAAAAGAGAGTAAAGATAGATGAAGAGTGGTAAACCGATCCTCTCTCTCACTCTTCTAACAGCACATATCCACTTACATACCGCTCTATGCTACAAATTTGAGAATAACATCATGTTCCCTACAACCAGTTAGCCTCTGTTCATCATGTACAATTCTTGTTAACTATATTCATTAATTTATATAAATATCTTTTGAGGTCTTCCTCTGCTTCTTTTTTATAATAGTAATATGGCTAATTATTATTTAAGACACTCATAAATAAGGTAGACATAATTTTAAAACACCAACCCGAGTTTTGATCCGAAAAGTACTTTATATTGTAAAGCAGGGTTTGTAGTCGTACTTAAACAGAATATAATTTATGACGCTTTATTATTCTTATTCCATAAGCATTTAAAAATGATCTTAGTTATATAATCAATAATTAATTATGTTCATCTCACAATTTGAATCAAGCTTCTAAGTGGGACATTTGGCTGCCCCCACGAGAATTTTGGGGACGCTAGGACATGACACGCTAAATCGGGACTGTCCCGCCCAAAGCAGGTCACCTTACTCTTGGATTTCAATGGCAATAGGCAATATTTTGAACAGTGCCTTTTAGTTTTCTTCATGGAGTAAAAATGCATATTCTGAAATTGTTCTGCTCCAATAATATAAGAGAATAATGCTTTAAGCCGCCCGGTATCGATTACATTTTAAAAGCACAAATGTAAATTCAAATAAATGCATACATATCCTCAATTCTACAGTTTGTGTTTAAAGCGCAATTTTGAAGCTCATAAAGCCCAAATATTTATATGATTTTTGAGGGGCAAGGGAGCTCCATTGGGTGTTGAAATTGTACAATTGGGAAATATAGTAATATATACGTAAGATAAGAATATTTTAAATACACCGATTTTAGTTTGGACATGTATAAGAAAGTTTGGAAAAGTTATTGGAAAGATGAAACTAGGTATATATATTTGCCTAGGCTTATTTCAACTACAAATGTATATCTTTATTGGTTAGCTAGATGAATTTTAATAAAGCATAACAATATTTTTTCATTAATCATAGAAAACACTTTATGCCAAAAAGATCGTACTATTAGAAAAAAATATCATATAAATTTAAATATCGTCAGAATAATTCAAAAAATCTACAGATACTAATTTTAAATCTAATGAAGATTTTATTACAAACGATTTTGATTCTTAATAATACCTTTTAATTAAAATTTTCTTTTTTTTTGGATCTCATAAAAACATAGAATACGCATAAAAAAGATGTGTAGATTTTCAAAGCTCTTGACGTTCAAATTTCTCTCAAGTTTTCATATGTATGTTGCCACTATATATGTCATGAAATAGTTATTAATTGCTATACTAATATTTTATAAAAGAAATTATATCACTTTAATACGAATACATAATTTCACTGGTTCAAATGATAACATAACCCATTAAAGGATCAACATAAACTACTTTTTGCATTCTTTACTCGCACAAAGCATAATCGTCAATGTTTGTTACACAATTTCACAAAAATAGTATTTGATAAACTAAAAAAATTATGGCAACACTGTTGCCATATTTAGAGATTTCTATGCTACAATTTGTTAAAGAAAATGACTTGTATCAAAGAATAATTTGATTGAAAGAATGTTTCTTATATAAACAATATAGAAATGTTATAGGATATATCAAATTAAACTTTCTTAAGCTTTTTTCCTAAATGTGTTTTAATGACAAATAAAGCCGGCAAATACGCAACATTCTGACCAAGAAAGAATTTTTAATTTATCACACAAAAATTTGAAATAATCTTTGTAACTACCTTTTAAATGTGTTTTTTGAGTATTAATTAAATTCTCTAAAATTGCGTCATTCTACTTTATGATTTGTAATTTATCTATGGTTGTGAGAGAAAAGGTTTTTCTCTTTGGAGCTATATATTCTCTATGTAAAAAATCTAACGAAAAATAATCTTTCATTAATAAAATTAATATCTAAATAACATTCGGAAATACCTTTATTTGATAAATCAATGAGTTTATTTACATGAAATAGTTAAACATGAGGTAGTGTTAATTCTTAGTTGGCTTAGAATCGTGTCGCGATATTCAAATGTTTTCAAGCCACCATGTTCATGCTCGTGCTTGTATTAACATTTGAATCGTTGTAATAATTCCAAAAAATGTCTTCGACACCAACGGAAATTATTACCTTGTGTACTTTAAAAGGAAATGAACCTAAGAGTTCATTAGTGAGTAGTGATGTAGGTGAAAGCGAAATACATCAAGAGGATAATATGAAAGATGATGCCAATATAATATTATGTATAATATACAAAGCCGGTAAGCTTGGTGCAGCATATTACAATTTTAAGGACAAACAAGTAAGTTTTATTAGATATTTGCAGTATAATTATTTTTTATAAAAAGAATTTTTATTATAAAACAATGTTGCATACAAGATAATTTGTAGTTGTATGTATATGAAGAGCTTCTTGAACAAATTCCTCAATATTTGACTATAGACGGATTAATGCGCGAAATAAAACCAAAATTTGTAGTAACGGTTGGAGGTAGATCCGAGGAATTCGTTAAAGCTATCATAGATATAATAAATTACGGATGTAGTTTCCAGAATACTACTACATCTGATAGCGCTCATTCAATACCGGAAAATCTGTTTTTAGTTTCATTACAAGAATACAGTGAGTCATTTTGATTATGAATTTTAATTATAGGTTTTAAAGAGGGTTTTTTCCGGCAATAATATTTTACATTTTACCGAACTCTATTTTTTATATATAAATATTGGAGATTATTTTTTGAAATCAGCTGTGAGAAGTTTACGGTCAGTTGATTTTTGTCAGCCATGATTTTCTTATAGATTCGTAGAAGATCCGAACCTAATCGACCTCCGCCGAGTTGATAATAGAATGAGACTTAGTTTATTGTAAATTTCGAATATTATATAGTAAATATATTAAAAATTTTTAATTATTTTTGAAAAAATGTTTTCTTTGAAATTTTGCTACATAAAGATAATAAGAGAATTTTATAATGGATTTATAAAGTATGAAAAACGTAGAATGTGCAGAAAGAGAGTGCCAGGTATAAACAGGTATATCGATACCAGTTACTTTCACTTGATGTGATAATAGAAAAAAAGAAATTTATCAGCATAAGCGCTGCTTTATTGCGAATTTTGATTTAAATTTTAACACGTGTGGAAATGAGTGACAGAGTGATCCGTGAAATAATAAAGGACCGCACATTGCAGTCGTGTCTGATGGGACCCTGAATATCAGAAAGTGCGCATGCTAAGCTCAGCAACTATGGAGATTAGAGGTACCCCTACTACCCTCCATATTTTAAACAGTACGGCCTTAATTTGGAAGAACTGACATTTAAATTGCAAATGAAATAATTATTTCGAATTTCATGTTTCGAAATGTTGGATTGCCATTCCACAACTACTTTCATGGCTAATGCCTCGACAAATATTGAATTATAGCTATAGCTATAGACCTTTTTGTCGATATTAACATTTCCTTAGTTCGCAGTTGCAAGGAGGGACTTGTAATCACTGACTAGTTTCGACGTTATTACATCTTATCAGAGTGGTTTAACAACTCTGTTCGGGCTTGAGACCTGAATTGAAGACAACGTCAAAGAGCGTCGCTGCCGAAAATTCAAATTCAAATAGAATAATTTTATTAGAGAACAGCAAAAGTACAAAAAAATGTTAATGAAAAAAAAATTAACAATAAGTTTCTATTCAATATCTGATTCATCTGAACTTAAATTGTGACTCTCGAATTCATCGGACTCAAGTTTTTTCTCATCGACTGCCATTTCAATAATGTCTTGAATTTTTTGACACAACCCATTTTCAAATACACGAAATTTATTATAAACTAAGTCTCTTTCTATTATCAGCTGGGTGGAGGTCGATTTAGGTTCGGATCTTAGACTATATACTTCGTTAACAAGATTTTTATAATGTACACAAATTCGATTTAAATTAGGCGAGTAACAATTTAAACTTGGCGCCAATTAGGCCCCGCCAAACGCGTTGTGATAAGCAGGAGGTTTTTACTTTAGTTATAGAATGTTTGTACAGGACAGATGCGCACCGTTTACTTACTGCATTCCTGGCAATCATTCTGTGCGGTCGGAAGTTATAATATAATATAGTAACACTCATAGCTCATATTAAAAAAAACAGTAATGACTATTAAAATTCTATTACTTTTTCTCATATATATTATTATTTTCCAAAGCTGATTTTATTATAAAAAATTAGACGGTGAAATGTTATACTCTTTAAGGATACATTTTGAATCCAGATATTATCGATTATATTTATATTTTGACCAAGTAAATGTAACGTTTTTGACATTTGAACAATATTTTGCTTTAAGCCTGTACCACATGATGCGTCTAATGCTTCCAAAGTTGGACACTAGTATGATTGTACGCATCGTGTGGTCATTTCATTCGACGATTTTTTTGCTTTCAACGTTGGCCATGGGCAGTCGGTTTTTTGAACCGCGTCAAAGGATTGCCCAATTGGAATCAACAATTGTGCTATAATTATACACATTTCTTGTCCTCTTGCGAGTTAATGCTATGTGTTTTGTATGAAAAATTTCCAGTATCATTCAGTATATTTTAAAATAATTTATATTTTGATGTATGCTGTTTATCACTTTTTATGCCACTTTTTTATTTCAATATGTGAGTTTAGGTAAGGTTCCAGTCTTCGTCCAACGTTCAGCCAACGTTGGAAGGTGGCTGTTGAAGCAAACGCTGAAAGCATCGTATAATATCTTTACACTATTTTTTCAGCTTACGAAATTTGTAAAGCGATAATTTCTCAACTCAATCTAGCCGCTATTAAAGACGAATTAGCCGAAACAAAGAGAGAATTGTATATAAATTCTTTAATAAATTTCGATAATAAATTATCATTGCAAGCTATTGGTACTTTGGTAAAGTTTTTGGAGAAAAATTGGTCATTTTTTGGAATTCTAGATAAAAACGACTTGATCTATATTCACATAAATCAAGTTTGCAGGTAATACTCATAATAAACAATTTCAGTAATTTCTCTAGATGTAGTAACCCGTCTCGTACAACTTTTACTGCGTTCCGACTTTATACATTAATAAATCTGACTGTTCGGTATCGTTCGGCAATCCACTATATTCCGATCTGACTGCTCGGTTATATACATTTTTGAACACTTTTTGAGCATAAAATCTCTGTTTTGACTTTTGACGTTTCGTTTGACATTTCAATGTTCATCAATTAGCAATTCCATTCGAGATTTGTATGTACTTATGTATTGTGTATTGTTTTTGTATGTATAAACTAAATAGTCTTACTCGTAATGCATAAAAACTAAGTATAATACTTACAACCTCCAAAGGTCACGAATTGATTGTCAGCTTTAGTACGAATAGGCTATTTCATTCAAATTCTGCTCGGGCATTTTTGATCCCTTTCTGATCTCTTGTTTGCAACCAAGAAGATCTAACTTTCTCTTTTTCGTAAGCACCACCTTTCTCTTTAAAAACAAATCATAACGAAAAAGGGTAGTTTCGAGTGATTTTTCGAAAAGCAGTCAGTCTTTGTCAACTGTAAAAGCAAGTAATCACGAACAAGAACAGATGAAAATTTGACGTTTCGACTTTTCTTTAGTCTTTATCGAAATATTTATTTAGTTCTTTCGTCGCCTTTATTTTAAATTCTTTTGAATTTGGAATAAGTTGATGATTAAAAATAATCTCATTTCGAGATTATGTTTGTAATGTCATTTGTGTTCTAAGGTTTTGATCACTTCAGTTTCAGGTTCATTTTTTTTATGAATTTTCGTATTTTTTTAGTATTCACATATTCTATTGACAAATTGTTATCCTATAATGTAGCTTTTTGGTACTTTTTTTACAATAATTATGTCTTGTAGGAAAGACAGAGTATTAATAGATAATTCAACATTTAAAGCTTTGCAAATATTTTCGAAACGTGGACATGAAGCTGGATTTAAAAGAGGTCTAAATTCTAGTGATAGGGAAGGATTGAGCGTTTTCAAATTATTTTCTCTAAACTGCAAATCGAAAATTGGATTAATGACTCTGAAGTATGTATAAAAAATGATATTCAATTCTCATTTATTTATATATTCCGAGGATGGTCTCAGAATACCCGGCCCAACAGAGAAAACCCTCGGAAAAAATATATTTATTTTGCAACGTAATCTTCTTTTAGCTTCACACACTTTTCCCAGCGAGGTTCAACAAGTTCTATACCCTTTTTATAATAATAAGAATCGTCAATCTCCTCAAAATAGCCATTAACTGCCTACATAGCCTCTTAATTTTTGGAAAATCTATGACAGAAAATAATCCCAGGGAACTAAATTTGGCCAATAGGGTGTATGAAGTAGCAATTCAAACTTCAATTCATTAATGTTGGCCATTGCAATAAAGGATGAGTACTGGTGCATGGTTTTGATGCTCAAACGTTGCATAATACTCGATGTACATGGTGCTAAGACAAAATATGATAGAAGAAAATGAATTGATATATAAGCGAGAAAGGGCAAAAAATATAAGACAGAAATACCTGGGAACAACACTGTAAAATAAGAACGAAGAACGAATTGAAATAAATAAAAGTATAACCAAAGGAAGTAAAGTAGTGGAAACATTAAGTAAATGAGACAATTACATATGGAAGTGAAACATGAGTTCTAACAAACGCTGAAGTAACAAAACTGCTTATATGGTAAAGGTGCCGAGGAAAATTTTTGGGGACATAACAATACGAGAAGGACATTAGAAAAGAAAGAATTTGTATCAATAACCATCAATAACAAGATACATAAAAGTCCAAAGAGTAAGGTGATTGGGGCGTACTAAAAGGATGTCAAGAAATGGAGTTGCAAAGAGGATCATTAAAGAAGACGAAGGAGTGAAAAACTAAGAAAGTTTGGATGTAGCTTTGAAGGTTATTAGAAAGGTAGAACCAAATTGGACCGGAAAAGTTTACAATAGGAACCTGTGGAAAAGAATTATAAAATTATTTGAGAAAAGAAGAATAAGTCGTGGACCTTGAAAGTCTGTAGTACTGTAAATATATATTTACGTGAACTCCATGGAAGATATCAAACAACTGCTTACGGTGTACATGAAATTCCCCATCATCATAGTCCGTATATCTTTTATCTTGTCCAATATAGTGTGCTTCCTGCTACTGTTAGTCTTCGTGCTTCTTTAACTTCCAAAAAATGTAAATCTATTATTAGACCTTACGTTTATTCAAACCAGTCTCAAAAATTTCTAGCATATTTTCATCGATTCATAAAAATCACACCGAATAAAATAGGTTATGACGCTTTGCTTAACGGCTCTCTCGCATTACCCATAAAGCGAAGACCTATGTTGTCGGATTTGATAACCTAAAAGGCGTTGTGTGTAGTACGATCGTGGACGCACAACTCGTTTTGGATATAAACTTAAGTAATTTCTTGAATTTTTCAATTGAGTACAACATATACATTTTTTTCTTAAACCCTATTTTTCTTGAATACGAAAATTTTTCTACCAACCCAACCCTATTTTTCAGTTTTCTGCCCATCCTCGAGATATCGTCACTCGCCTTTTTTTAAACGCCGTGTATAAGTCTCTCTCTCTATCCATATTTTGTAGGAACATACTTTTGAATCCTATAAATAATATCGATATCCTTAATCAGAGATTAGATTTTATTTATTTTGTGCTACAACCCAGCAATAGAGAATTCATTGAAAGCTTAAGAGAACATTTACAAGGAATTGTTGGCGACACTAACGTACGTTTTTATATTTTGCTTCTAAATTATTAAACAGTTTGTATAGTAGCATTAGTCGAATAAATAAAGCACAAAAAGAGCAAAACATACGGAATTTTTGAGCTAAAGGTACCTCGCAAGTCATCGCCGTCATGATATTAGTGTTCAGAGACCTGAAAAACTCTCAGGATATATGTATTAGGATGATTCAAAAAATTTGTTTCAACTCTTACCGTCTCAAATGTTTCTATTTTATGTAAAAAAATTCTGACTAAAGATGAGCTCTGTAGCTCAACTATGAGGGATCACTATTTTTATTTCAGTTTTCCATTTAATTAACATGAGAAAAATTTTCTTTTTCACTAAAATTGAATTTATACATAGTAGATATCTTTTTGGAATATATAAATCCAAGTGGGAGTCATGGGGTGCCCGCGTCAACCGCCATCTTGAACAACACGTTTTATCGAATATCTCGCGAACCGCGTATCGTACTACAAAAATAGAGGAGATCATTTTTATAGATAATAATTATTGCCACTTTTATTATTTGACACTTTTTTTTTGTACAACGCATAGGTTTTTAATTATAGCGCTCCAAACTTTTTACAATATGGTTTTTGCTAAATACGAGGTCTGGCTACTAAATAACGAGACTGGTTACGAAAAAGGGTTTTATTATAAAAATTATTCTACATTCAAATGCTCCCCTTCAATATACTCCCCTCCCCTCGTCACACACCTTTCTATACGTTTTTTCCATTGATCGAAGCAATGCTGGAAGTGCCTTTAGAAGCTCTGCCGTTTTTTGCTTTACCGCTTCCATCGACTCAATCGGGTCCCTTTCAAAGCATCAGTCCGGGATCTTTTTCTAACTGAAAATCTGAGCAGACCCCTAGACGCAAAAGTTTTTGGTCAGGAGTCAGATTTTTTGGCACAGACTTTTGTCACGTGTTTCTCGTATAAAATTTCCGTTTCTTTATCGGCGTTTACAGCCTCGGCAATCATTCAGATGCTCAATCGACGATCTGCACGCAAAATTAGGTTGATTTTGGTCATTGTTTCCGAAGTTGAAACAGTCACAGAGCGACATGGTCATCTTCAGTGCTTTCTAGGCCCTCACAAAGCGCTTACACCACTCAAAACACGCGCACGAGGTAGAGAATTGTCCCCATAGGCCTCTTGCAACAATTTATAGCACTCAGTACTAGAGCATGTAAATGTGGAGTGAACGCAAAATATCCTCAAGATTATAATGCTGTAAATTCAATCATGAACACACACACGTGCGCGTGAGAAAACCCGTCCCACTAAGCATCCACCCCCGAATATATCCAAGGATGGGTGCGAAGAAAGACATTCCACCAACCCCCTGTCTTTTCGACAGATCCTCTCCAACTCCTTCCTCTCCCCTGAGGTCTATGAGAGATTCTTGGAAGTCTTCTCTTTTTGTTAAGAGATTAGCCTGTTGGCTATATACTTTTGGCTTCTTGTTCTGAACCTTTGTGTGTGTGTTTCGATGCCTCAGGTAAACCTTTTCCAACCTTCTTCGACAAGAAGAGATCTAATCCGAGTGGTCCTTCGCTTTCTCTATAGCTGTCCCCAATGTATAACTCTGCACTTGCTTATTAAATGCGGAGTTACCGTGTCGGGGGGTGTCCTCTTGTCTCGGCGAACCTAGAATCTTGTAAAAATATTTTTTTTTTTTTATGTTTTTGGAAATTTTTTTACTAATCTAACTTAACCTAATGATCCTTTTGTCCTCCGTTTTACTTTACCTGTTCGGCTATTAGTGTTGTTATCAGTGTCTGCATGTTCTGCAGTACACTCAGTAGCTCGAGCGTTCCTTGTCCTGTCGTTTTCTTAGCAGCTAGTGCGTCCTATTTATGTGGTGCTCGTGGCTGGTTTGTTTTCCGTCTTGTTTGCGTATTTCGGACACCTCCTGTAGTTTACAGGATGCCTTCCTACAATTTGGTTGCACGTGCTTTGTTCGTGGTGAAATCCTTGGCATCTATAACATTGTACAGGTCCGTAATACCTTTTTTGTTCTACCACAATTATTTTAGTGTGGCATAAGTATCTCAGTTTCTTGTAAGATTGTTCCTCTGCGGGCTTTATTACTACCATGTATATCGGTAGTAATTTTCGGATGTTGTCATCGTTTTTTTGAGTACCGCTCGTTAGTTGCCATACTCTTTTTGGTCTTAGTCCATTTTTTCAATCATGCGCCTATAAGTTGTAGTATATATTTTGGATTCGTTCGAAATTTCCACCTCGTTTCAAAAATCGATCTTTTTTGGAAAGAATCGCCATCCCTAATCAAAAGTGACTTTATCCATTTTTTTCAATGAAGGTTTTAACAAATTGCACTCATCAAGTGTATTAGCTTATGGAAAACGTGAATTAAAGTTAATGTTATGGCACTTTTCTATTTCTATTTTTTTTTCACTCTAACCATTTGCAACTGCTTTAAGTGCTACAAACCGGTGGAATACAAGGTACTGTAAAGATAGAGCGTGGGAAAAATAATTAACTTGTTTAGTAAAAAATTTCTATTCTTTAAATAATCGAAATTCTCAAGTTTTGTGCTCTATTTCCTGGACTATATGTATATTCCATCACATCAAATTTTTAGGTTATTTTAACAAGAATTGAAAATTCTCAAGCAAAAGTTCGAGATTGGGAAGTTTTATATGAAGTATGTATTTGTATTTTGAGTTTTTAGAATACGTTTTCAATCAAAACAGGTTAATTAGAAAAAAATCACAACATGGCAACTATGTAAATTATCTTCCATGTTATTATGGATACGCGCCAATAACGATTGCAATGCCCGAGACCTCTGATATTCCCATTACTCTACATTTTTGAAAAAACTTCCATTGTATCGTCAGTTTCGGAATTGTAAACAAATGGTTTCGTCGTTATTTTTTATCTACACGAAACTACCAAAAAGGTGCACTAGAGTTTTATTGGACACTAGAATAGGATTTTAACTAGTACCTACAACTTTTATCACGTTTTTATTATTTTCGTGTGCACCTTATAGATATGTGATTGTTTTTTTCTCAGGAAAGCACAACAGGTATATTTTATTTTACTATGTAGGCTAAAATTTCAAATAACACTTACTATTGCTTAGGAAACAATAAAACTAGTTCCCTTTATTGTTCACCTCTATTGAAGTTTGAACAAAAATCAACGGATGTGTTTTCGACACTACGATTTAAAGACGTGCATACACGCCAAGAAAGGCAACGACGAAGCGGACTCATTCGCTAGACTGAAATCGGCGAATACACCGATGGGATCAGAACCCATCCTTGGTGTGGCCAAAAGCGTTGTCATCGCGTCTCTTAACGGTCTACTCGCAGGGCGGGCTCGGCAGAGATGGATAGACTCCTGGCTTGAGACAAGCAAAATAACATATAGATGGACCTCGTGCGACTCCCACCAAACAACTGCTCCAACTAAACAGGCGAGAAATCCGACTAGTTACCGGACTTCTAACCGGATACTCCATCTCTACATCATGGGCAACACGGACGATCCGGAGTTCCGTTGGTACGTATAAAGGAGGACGAAAGCGCAGATCACGTTATCTGTGATTGCCTTGTACTCATACAAGTGTGATTTCAACACCTGGACAATTCTCACAACTTGCCTAATGACATCAAAGGTCCAAATCGCCTGATCGGCTTCTCAAACGACTTGGTAACTTCAAGTGGGGCACGACGGGCGTATCTGAAGTAATATGAGCTCAACGGCTCCCTGGCCGTCAACAACTAAAAATCGTCAAGAGCGCGAACTATACTCTGAGACTCGCGCGAATCTGCGATCGTAGAATATTGGCAGCCATATCTGCGATTCGCGCTGCTATTCACACCGAGATTCGCGTGCGATTGTGGATTTGCCAAATGACTTCGAAATCAAACGGTACAAAGAAGTAATGATACAATCGTTGTTGGCATTAAGTGCAATGTAAACATTGTAAAAGTGTTTCATTTTAGACTATCTACCATGCTAATTGTATAAGAGAACTCAGTTCTCCGTACAGGGAAAAATGTTCACTATTTTTGGAATTAGATGAAATCATATCACCGAACTTGATGAGTTTGGAAGAATCAATAAGAAACGGTATAGATTTTAAAGCTAGCAAACAACGCGGGAAACCTTTGATTAGATATGGATTGGACGAGACACTAGACGCAAGTAAGTTTGTTCCTATTATCTCGAAAAAATATTTTGTTTATTGTAATAATAGTATAAATTAATTATTAATCAATTTTTGAAATATTTATTTATTGGATCATTTATATACAATAGAAATAGAAAATTAATTTACTAAATGCTTTGTGCAATAAAATTTAAAAAACTGTTTAACTACACTGTAAAATTTTTTAAAAATTACCATTACCATATGTTAGATAAAATTACTAATCAGGGTATGAGAATTAAAATTATAATGCAATTTGAGTAAGTTTCTTGGACAATTGAGAAAATTTACTAATAGTCCCGTCAAATTAGACCAAAAAATAGGAGTGAAACTACATAAATTTCCACCAAGCTGAAAATCAGTAAAATTGCTTAAAATATAATTAAAAATAAGGTAATTATCTAGATTAGGTCACACCCCTCTGATTTCGTTAAAATTTTTGTATGTTATAGAGAAAATTATGCTGAAAAATATATTAATTAGAAGGGTTTGATAAAATTATGATTGAAATGGGGTAATAAATGTGAGGATAAAAATTATTGGAAAATACTAGTATATATATATATATATAGTGCGCGGATATCATCCCTTCACATAGTTTTTCAACTAATTTTAACTGAGAATATTGATAGAATATCAATCAATAAACAAAAATTCATTGATTTTATCTTTTTCATGGTCAAACACGAATAAAAAAACATTGATAGATTCACTAACGATAGTCGTATGTAAACAAACTAGACTAAATGTAACCTAATCCAGATAATATCCAAAAATAAAATTTCAAAGGTCCCCAACATTCCCATGCATGGAAAAAGGTCAAAAAATGGGTTTTTTCGCGATTTTCAGTAAATCGGTGAGTTTTATTATAAAAATACCTCAGGCTAAAATGAAATTATCTACAAAAAACGTATTAATACTTTTTTTCTGAGATATAACGATTCAAAAAGTTGTAATCGTCATAATATGCATGAGTACGCCACGTATATATCTAGAGTTGTAATATTTGTTAAAATATTTTTCTATCGGTCACTGTAACTTACATAAGCTATAACTTAAGAATATCAGGTAAAATGAAACCCAGTCCCTTAATTTATACGCCATTGTAACCTTGAGACAACATCTGTCTCCTGTTTAATTGGGTGCGCGACTAGGGTCTTATACCTACTGTAATAAATGAAAAACCCGTTGGTCTTGAGTGCCAATTGGTAGTGAAAACACGTGTTTATCCTAACCTATATCGTGCTGTTTAGAGTTTCATAACGAAATTGTTAGAAAATTGTTTTATTTGTGCTAAACTTTTAACAGAAAGGAAAGTTGTTACTGATGAACATGGTATGAAGACTAGTGTACGTCTCATCAGAGTGGTATAACAAACTCTCGTTCGTACTTGATACTTGAACTGAAGACAAAGTCAAAGAGAGTCGCTATTTGGTTTATGTAGTTAAACATTCCCCAGCACACGCTAACTGGCGACTTCCTCACTTTCAACAGCGAACTAGTCACCGATAATATATTTAATAAATTTAATATTTCGAAAGTCTATTCTATCGTTCTTCAAAGGGGTAACAACTACTTTCCTGGCTAATGCCTCAACGAATATTGAATTATAGCTCATCTGAAGGTCGATAATCGATATTAACATCCTCAATGGCTCGCAATTGCGTGGAGAGGTTTATAACCACTGACTAGTTTCGACGTTATTACGTCTCATCAGAGTGGTATAACAAACTCTCGTTTTTTCCGTAGAAAATTTCACCAGGCTAACCAGAAATTCGAATTGCTGAAATCCAAATACATAATAAGTACCTAAATCTCCGCCAGAAAAGTTAGCCAACACAACCCCAGTCCTGCAGAGGAGCAATTCCTATATCAGGGCCAAATCCAACAAACCCTTCTACTATAAAAATATTCCTTATCCTACCAAATTCTATCCAACGAATCTCTCTGAGTGTAGTTTAATTGAATGGTAATGCGTAGTAAATTTACTAATCGAATTTTCTATTATCGCTTGGTAAATTTTTATGAAATGTTTTGTGATTGTCTCAAACTGAATTAAATTATTTTGTTCAGTAAAATTACTAAATTGTTTAGCGTTAAAACTTCCCACACATTTTTGGTAAAATTACCGAAGAAATTTCTAACAGTGTAGATAAAAAATATATTTATACTAATTCAAAAAAAAAGAAATTCATATATACCGGGTGGGCAACTAAGAACAGTAGTCGGCCATAAATTTTTTTATATATCATGTTTGTAAATAATTCAACTCACAACTTTTAATGAAATATTAGTTCGGAATAAATTTATTTTAGAAATGTTGAGACGACAAGATATCATTAACGACGTAATGGCAGCTGCACGCTTTGCAGCAGAAAATTTACCAGATTTTTTGGACGAATGTTCGGTGGTTTATTTACCGGAAATGGGACATTTACTCGCTGTTAAAGAGTGGGAAAAAGATTGTAATCCCGAAGATTTGCAATATTTAGATTTCCGTTTTATGGTACGCAATAATTTATACAAAAATTAAGCACCCCAAATTGTTTATTTATAAAAAAAAAATTATCCTAGTCCAGTTACAAATAGAAGTAAATATGAGCGTCCAAATGGACGATTTGGTTTATTCTAATCATTTCAGTTAGAAAATAAATGTTTGTACATAAGATTCGGTTTTCTCTTTTTGTTTAAACAACAAATTGTGTAATATTTATTTTATTGCAGTTTAAAATAGGTGGGAAAATCCTTTACAAGAATCCTATGTGTGTAGGTAAGAAATAAACTCAAGATTTCATCAAAATCTTTGAGAAAACAATATTCCCATCACGCTAATTTTTTTTTTGTTTATAGAATTGGATAATCGCCTCGGTGACATTGTTTCTGAAATTATCGATCATGAAAACCGTATAATTCGAAGATTATCTGGTTTTATTTTGAAATATAATAGAGATATAACTGAACCATTAAAAAAAATTGGAATGATTGATAGGTAAACATTTCTCTCAAATTAATATTATGTCTTGTGACGCCAAAGCTCACATGTCCAGATGAAAAAATATCTTTTATACCATTTCTTTGATAGCCAATGCTCTTCATTTGCTTATTATAAAGTTCCTTTGATTTAGGATAAGGAATTTATCGGTGTTCATGGTTTTTCTAAAATAACGCTTTCGTTAAGAGACTTCTACTCCTTCTATGAAAGCAATTTTCTTTACCATACTTCCTCACCTCGCTGTTTCATCTCTTTTAGTGTAGGCATCTGATAGTTCCTGGCTGGTAACAAAAATTAGAAGTGTCAACAACATTTTCAGAAGTTCTCAAGAAGAATTTGAACCTTATCATTAAATTATTCAATTAGATATATGAATGCAGAAACATTCCACAAGACTGGCTGACGTCAGTTTTCATCCCTCTTCCAAAGACAAACAAAGCCAATAAATGTGATTTTAGACTTATTAGTTTGATATCGCACGTGCTAAAGCTATTTCCAAAAGTTATTCACCAATGGACCTACAAGAAATGTGAATAAGACATTAGCGATGAAATTGATTCAATCACACAATTATTTTTTTAGTTTGATTGCTATGGCATTGACAGCGTCGAGCAAAATGTATACAAGACCATTTTTGAATAAACAAAATTATTATGTATTAGAAGATTGTAGACATCCTCTAATGGAACACCTCATCGAGCAGTTTCAATCCAACCATTTCTTTTCCGGTGGTCAATTTAGCAGAATGAAAATAATTACAGGTCCTAACGGAAGCGGGAAGAGCGTTTATTTGAAGCAAATATCGTTAACAATATATTTAGCTCATGTGGGATCATATGTACCTTGTACAAAAGCAGATATAAGTTTGTTGGATTCAATGCATTCTAGATTGTGCTCCACCGAATCTGCAACTGTCAGATTATCATCTTTTATGATAAATGCATCACAGGTAAGGGTGTAATAATAAAGCATAAAAAATATGATATAAAATAATTATATTTCTAGATGGCTCACGCTCTGACAGCTTCTTCTTCGTCTTCACTTATACTAATGGATGAATTTGGAAAAGGTACATCGGTGGAAGAAAGTGCTTGTTTTCTCGAAGGTGTTTTGGAGCATTTCCTCAACAGAAAAAATAATTGTCCACATATATTAGTTTCGACTCATTTTCAAAATATTCATACTAAAATTCCACAATCACATTTGATTCAATACCAAAAAATGATGCATACAAATGAGAACGGGGTGTTGTATTTCCTTTATAAAATTTCTGACGGTAACAATTTTTTTGCTTAATATATATATATATATATATATATATATATATATATATATATATATATATATATATATATATATATATCTAGATTTAGTTTATTTTTGATCATTCAGTTATATTTTCTCAATGTAATAGAAGACACATTAATAACGTATATTTTAATTACTGTTAATTTTGTAGGACTAACATAAAATACTGTCTACTACTACTATTACACCAACTCACAATTACACATCTTGGTCCTTGGAACTGGATATGAACCTATGAAAGGCTCAAATGACCAGTGTGTGTGTGTGTGTGTGTGTGTGTTGGTTTAGTCTTAGTTCAGTACATAGTTTAAAAAATTCCAATTTGATTAATTTGTAGGAGTTTCAAATAGTTTTGCTATAGAAGTTGCAGAGGCAATTGGGATAGATGCACAAATTATCAAAAGAGCAAAAGAATATTATCGTTGTTTGACTAATAACGAACCATTTACACCATTAAATAAGCTTCTTAAAAGGAATAACTTTGATCCGACCAATTTAGATGTTCTAAACATACCAAGTTTAGATGAAGAAAGTCTTCAACATTCAATTATTTAATAAAGATCATTTTTTAGTTAAGATTTTGATTAATACAAACATGATACTTTGATTTAACAAATTACAGCAATAATTGTATTATTTTTGAAATCATTAAATAAATATACATTTTCTTTCTTTGATGTCCTAAAACTGAAAAAAATATTTAAAAAATTCCGTATCAATTTTTTTACAATACTAAATTTTATATTTTGATTTTAAGTAAAATTTTTATTTAGTTGAAATTTTGTATATTATTTTTCAAGCTGAGTAATGTAGAGGATTCAGAATCGTTTGTTCCCAAAATTAATATAGCTCTGATTTTTCTGTTGACGAAAAACTTCAACTTTTTTCTCAGATTGAGTTCAATGAGCTAGACTTGGGTCTTTCAAAAGATGTAGCTAGATTCAATGATAAATAACTCATTATCATCTGGTACCTCATTTTCCTGGTACAGACATCGAGAGAGAGAATTTACTCAGTATTTCACTCAAGAGGGCAACCTGGTTTATTGTAATATTGCAAATACACTTGTTCTAAATGTAAATTTATACGAGATATTTGCCATATCGCGGTATCGTGTACTGATCCAAAATATTTAGCGTTAATATTGATTATTTTTAACTCAACGTTCCCAATCACTCCTGGAAATCCACACTGATTATAATGTATTTGATTATTTCTATTACTTAATAGTATCTGGTGCTGTTGTAAATCTTACCCATCTATTTAATAAATCGTTATAATATAGCATTACAGACCTCCAATATACAACAATTAACAGACGGTTAACTCATTGAGTGATCATACATGTTTTATAAATTTTGAATTTGGAAGTTGAAAAACTTCGCTCATATCTCAAATTTCTGTTAATTAGACGAGCTTCGTTGCTAAAAGTTGAATAAACCTGAAGATTATATATACATTATCAAATTTATTATTTACCGTCGCCTCTTTTCGTGTCGAACAATTGCAATGTTTTCTGGAGCAACCATTTAACAAAACAAAATGTTATTGTAGTTAAATAATTCTATATTTTCGATATAACTATAACCATTGTTGGTTACATGTATGACCAAAGTTTTGATTCTAGAATACGAACCAATGCTTATGCACTGCAATTAAATATAACCATTCGTTATTTTTAACCAAAAAAAACCTTTTATCAGATATTTTCTTCACATTTATACAAATATTTTATACGAAAATACTAGAGTTACAACTTGCTGTCTACTAAAAGAAGTGATAAACCTACAGATTACGAATGCTGCATAATTTTATTGCTCTCTCATACATCAAAACAGACTATAGATTGTTCAAATACCATCTCTATATTTCAAACGACTATGTTCAAAAACAAATTAATTTTATTTAAAAAAAAATGCTACTCTCAAAATTTAATTAACAAAAAGCACTCCATCATATACCAAATGCTGTAGGCTAGAAAATCCGGTAAAAAGTCGTTAAACAATAGTCAATTGTTATGCAAGGGATGGTTCAATAAAATTCTGTCCATTTTTACTAAATGGTCATTAATCACAATTAAATTGTGATAATTAGTTTGAGGTGGTAAAGAATTTAACAGATATTCATTATTGTTGTAATAATTTTGTCAAATTTATTGCATTTACACTATCCCGAATTTAAGAAGAAACAGAAACATTTTTTCAATTCTGTCTCAATTCTCTAAGCACTCTTCCACATAAAAAAATTTTCCTATACAGTTTTTTATTACATACAGATAATGTACATGTAGAAGAAAGTTTACATTGCCCACATTAGTTGAAGCTATGTAAAACTAACCACATTTTTTTAATAGAAAAAATTCGATATTCATATTTTGATGAAAGTTTCTTATTAATAAAATTGGTATCAGTTGAATAAACATTTTGGTGAAATATTAGTAATCATCTCCCCTGGAAACAACTTCCTTGCATGTTGGCTTTAACATTATAGTATGTTCAAACTGAGCTGTATAACATCCTTTTATGTCACATAACGGAGGATAATCATCTACAATCCCTTTGTCACACAAATCCTTTAAGGCCATTTGGTATTTTGTTGCCCCAGCTCTGTCTAACCACCTTTTGCAAAACGCTAGCGTTCCAAAATTCTTGTTGATAATGTTTAATAAAGATTTGGAGGATTGTAGACTGAAACAAAGTAGAAATTTCACATTAGTCATTGATGAGAAACCCTACAAACACAAGGTTATTACAAAATGAAGTTATAAATAGTTTAAGTAATTAAAAAAATTCATAAAATATTTTAAATGCCAGTGAAATTATTTTAAAAACTTGCATACATCATAGAAATATTGATATAAAATCTATTTTAAAGATTAAATCAAGAACAAAAAAGATGATTTGATGAAATACCTGACGAAGATATTAGAATTAAATGTTTCTCGTCATAGATTTCCTCATATTCAAGTTTGCAAAATTGCAAGAAGTGTATAATGGATTCAGCTCAAAATTTTCATTTCTTCTAAAATTGATAGAGTTGTTAACCATCAATTCTAACAGAAAAGCTAGTTTCCTGGAAAACTTGTACCCTAAGGCGAGAGAAGCTTTCCTTGCTTGAAAAAAGTGAAAAACTATTTACTATCGACCTCTAAGTCAAGAAATGCTCAATGCTTTAGATCTTTTAAGCATGAGTCAGATCTGAACAAGTTTTCATAAGACAATATAATCAAGACTTGGTTGGTCTGAACAATAAATTGGAATGTTTTTATAATTTAACTTACTCAAACTGTAATACCAACAGGTAATTAAGAAAAAATATTTATTTTATTGTTGTTAAACTGAGAATGTAATAAAAAATATGTATCAGCATTACTCATTGTGTATGGTTTAGTCATATTATATAATTATTGAATATTTTTAACATACAAAAGTAGTATTCAACTTTTCATTGCTTGAAATAATGTCTTTCGCTAATTTTTTTTTACGTGGAAATAATCAAGCATCTTTCATTTTTCAAATTATAAAGTTGAAATTTTTCTAATAAAAAAGTTCAAATTATTTTGAATTAAGGTATCGAATTTCAGAGATCGGTAGAGGCAACAAAAGATGAATAACCTACAAGTGGCAAATATGTATACCCGCCACTGTTCTTTTGACAATCTATTTACTAATAGAGGAACTGGATAAGTATGGAATTTACTCTTTCTTACCGTAATGGCACATAGGGAACATCAAAATTTTTCATGTAATGGGAGCATTCCATATCATCATGTACAACACCCCTACCCGTAGAGCCAAAAGTTTCAATTGCATAAAATTCATTTTCTTCCATTACAGTAGCCTCCCCTCCTTTGACTATTGGTACTGTTTTACCAGCATGTATCCCTAAAAAAAATACTTTTAAATCTTGAAATACAAAATTTACAACAATGCTTACTATAAGGTGAAATAGAATGCCCATTCAAATTTCTTATAGATTTAACTTGGTAAGTTTTTCCATCTAATTCAACTTCATATGACTCCATGACCTCCTGTATTTGAGCTCCGATTTCACAAAGTTGAACATCAATACCTTGAAGCAAAATATGCTAGTAAAGACAATTCAAATCATAACATTTTTTTTTCAAACTGATTTTTACCTGCTGCTTTAATTCCGGTATTAGTAGCATCCCTAACTGCTTCAACCAATTTGTTATATTTAGGATTAAAAGTGTGGGTAAAAGCACAATCAATAATTCTACCATTAATGTGAGTGCCAAAGTCAATTTTTACAACATCATCATATTCAAAAACTGTCTTATCACCAGCATTGGGTGTATAATGAGCTGCACAATGATTTTTTGAACAACCAGTTGGAAATGCTAAGCCTGCTTTCAGGCCATTTTCTCCAATTAATTTTCTTGCGGTATTTTCTAATTCTTCACAAATTTCTATCATGGTCATACCAGGTTTTATCCATTTTTGAATATATTGACGAGTCTAATAAAATAACAATTACTAATATATTGTAGTTATATTAAAGTGATCATCATTAATAATATACCTGTCTATGTGCTTCTGCTGCCAATCTCACTTCATTATAAATATCATTATGCATTCTATCAAGTGCTCGTTTTTCTTCAGAAGTGAAACGATCTTTGGCGGTACGATCATCTTTACCTGTTTCATATTTCTGTATTTCTCCGATTGGAAATACACCGTCTGGAAATAGTTCTACGATTGGGATAGAAGGTGGGTCCGTTTGTTTTGGTTTACCACCCTTTTTTCTATTTCTTTTCTTTTTCTTCTTGTCACCGTCCGCCTCTACTTCCCCGTTTTCGGTTATTGGTGTATCCATGGGTGCATCATTTAATTGTTTTTCACTATTTTCATCTTTCCCATCTTCGTCCAAAATTACTGTGATAAAAATGTGGTTATTCAATAATATCAAGCATGTGACGACACGAGCTTACCATTTTTTTTCTTATTTTTCTTTTTCTTCTTTTTTTTAGAAGTTTCTGGATTTCCATTTTCTATATCATCTTCAACAACGCGTTCTTGGTCTTCCTCATATTCCTGGTCTTCTTTAATTTCGGTTTTTAAAGCCGCCATTTTTCTCGTATGAATAAAAAATATATTCAGTCAACACCAAATGTCAAAAATGACATTATTTTTTTCGTGAATAGTTACCCAATAAGTTAAACCGGTTAAATAGCCGTGTCTAATTCACGTTTCTACTTACTGTATCTTTTTTAAGAGATATTAATAAAATTGCATATAATAATTGTAATAATTGTAATTTATACTGAAAAACCGTATACTTTGGCCATTAGAAGGAATTAACATTTGAGCTTTATAAATTGTAAAAATATCACTGATCATATGATTAGTTGATCGCATTACGGTGATTCTGATCTGATTGCGCATTACGACACTTCCACACTTGTCACTTAGTAAATGTCACCTCTAAGGATTGAGGTGAAAAAATAATTTAGGAAAATTATTATCTAAATTTCGAATATACGATTTTTTTTACGATTTTTTCATTTTTTTACCAATAAATCCACAAAACAATCATGCAACGCTCTGTGTGTAACGTATTAACAGCTTCTTTAAAGGTCAGTGTTTTTTTCAGTTTACGTAATAAATTGCCTGTATATCTTCATAAACCGTAAACTTTTTAGATCTTAATGATTTCGTAGATACGTTATAATTATATAACGTATAAATGGCATTAAATAGGAATATCTTGACTGATTTAATATAAGAATAATATATAATTATTGAATGTTTATTGAATTACACGATTGTTATAACAGCATGAATGCATACATTAATAATTAGTTTTCACTTCTCAAAAGCCGTATTAACATTTGTACTTTTGATTATTGGGATTATTATTACAACAATTTTTCTTTATTTTCCAGTCAACTTTAAGATATAATCCAAGAATATTGGGTACACTGCAAAGTAGACTATATTCCAGTACTGAAGATGCAGATATTGTGGTCATTGGTTCAGGACCAGGGGGTTATGTTGCGGCTATTAAGGCAGCACAATTGGGTATGAAGGTAAGTGTATGAATTGGTCATTTGTCAAAAACTTATCCTCTGATTAAGAAATAGGAGTATATGTTTTACATTAATTATTTTTTATAAAATTTGATTATTTGCAGACTGTATGCGTTGAAAAGAATCCAACATTGGGTGGAACTTGTCTCAATGTTGGTTGCATTCCATCTAAGGCTTTATTAAATAATTCTCATTTTTATCATATGGCTCATACTGGGGATTTAACTGAAAGAGGAATTGAAGGTTAGTTAGAATATTAAATACATTGAAATTATTTTATTAATTTTAAAAAACTGGTGAAGGTTCTTAAGACACATGATTTGGTTTCTTTGGATCTTAGTTGACAAATTTCAACATTTATTTAAGTATATTTGAAAAAGGAGGTGTAGAAATCAGCTTATATTAAATTAATTTTAGATGCATATTAAATAGACATGTGACTATTGTATAGTTTTGAACTCAAAATTTTATCTGCCTTATTTTGAAACAGTCATAAAGTACCCAGTAAAATTATTCAAATTTTTGTGATGATTAGTATTTTTTAGGTCTCTTTTCTATGAAAATCAGCTCAAAATAACATGGAAAAAATGACATTTTGCCCTACTTTGGTTTTTATTTTTGATAAAGAAAGAAGTAGGTCAAAATGTCAATTTTTACTTTATTCTAAACTGATTTTCATAAAAAGAAACTTAAAATCAAGACAAATCACCACAAAAACCATATAATAAGGTTTAAGAAGAAGAGTGTACAAGAAAACTATTCAGTTCTCTAGCTAATGATGTATTGCTTTATAGTTGGTAATGTTAGCTTAAATTTGGATAAATTAATGGGACAGAAAACAAAAGCTGTTACTAGTTTAACTGGAGGTATTGCCCAATTGTTTAAAAAAAACAAGGTAAACCTTGTTAAGGGACATGGTAAAATTACTGGACCCAATCAAGTTACCGTAGCAAAAGAAGATGGCTCCAGTGAAGTAGTAAATACCAAAAATATTCTCATAGCTACTGGATCTGAGGTTACACCTTTCCCAGGAATAGAGGTAAGCGTTCATTTTCCAAAATATACAGTTGAAGTTAAGGTACATATATTTTCCCAATATTTTGTTTTAAATATGCCTAAAGAAAAAATCATTTTGAGTTCAATCTGGTGGGCCAGTTAATTGTAGTATGAGAAGGAATAATTCTATAATTGCTAGTATTTTTTTAACTTGGCACTGAAATAAAGGTAATGAAGTCACAGAGATTACCAAGGGAATTAAAAATGTCTCAAATATATTATATTACAGCTAAAATAATTGTTAGATCAATACAAAAGAAGTCTCAGACATGATAAAGCTGAATGTTTATTAAGCAATTTATAGATCAATATTGACCACGACTTGTGAAATATGGACTCTCACTTATGAACAATAAAGTGCGTAAGCTACAGAGATGAAATAATTTATGTTACAAATGTCCAAACACTACAAGATGTGAAGATTATGTCACTCTTTGAACAAAGACAGTTAAATTGGTAGAGTCATTTACAAAAAAGGAAGATTCAAGACCAGCAAAGAGAGTATGTGATGCAAAAATAGGGAAAAATTAATAGAAAGACCTAAAGCAACATAGGACAAAGTAATTGGGACTATACTTGAGAAAAAAATTAATAAAAAAGAATGAACAAAATTTGTATATTTCATTCTATTTTTTTAGAAAATTTTATTTATGAATTGAGTTAGTTTATAATAGCCTCATATCTAAAGTATTTTAGCTAAATATTTTTACATACTGTTTAGTTGTAACTTTTGTAAAACACTTTTATTTATTGTGAAACTTAAATGTTATTCAGTTTAAATTTATGACTTATCTTCTCAAAATTTTTTTATTAAATTAATTATAAGTTAATTGTTAGAGATCTGAATAGAGAATGAATATTAGAATGAAGTTACAAGGATAATAATTATGTCTCGGCATTTATCACTAAATAAGAATTTCTAAGAATGTAATTTCTGCTGCTCTTCCATGTTTTGTAGATAAGCCACGTATGGAACTTCAGACCCATTTTTAATCCCTTTCTGAGAAATCTTATTTTTCAAATATATTTTGGTTAATTGATTTATCACCTCATTTTTTCCCAGTTAAAGTCATTCGAACACCACTCTTCTCTTTTTAATTGAGTATGTTCTCCCTTCTTGAGACCAGAATTCACGTCCATCCTTCAACAATTACAGCAAAAATAATTGTTAGATACTTTGGATATACTTCGCCTTATCTTCCTCAGTCTTCCTCAAGCAGTAAAACTAGTAACCACAAACATGATTGCATATTACTGCTTAACCATTTATATTATCAACTTAATAACTTAATATTAATAAATTTAGTTAATTTCGTAAATACATTGATAATTAAAAACACAGTACATAAATATAAACTTAGACCACACAACACTAAGTGGTATAAGTGGATCATACTATATATATATATATATATATATATATATATATATATATATATATATATATATATATATATATATATATATATACTAGTATAGTAGAGCTGATTTCCATAAATATTATTATATTGATATTTGATTATAATAGATAATATTTCTTACATTTTTATTTTCAAGATCGATGAAGAAACTATTGTTTCATCAACTGGTGCTTTATCTCTGAAACAAGTTCCACAAAGATTGATAGTTATAGGAGCCGGTGTAATTGGTTTGGAATTGGTATGTAAAATTTAATAAACAAATATTTTTAACAACATTATTGTTATTATTGTAGGGTTCGGTATGGTCTCGATTGGGATCCAGTGTAACAGCAATTGAATTTTTGCCATCAATTGGTGGTGCAGGTATTGATGCAGAAGTAGCCAAATCTCTTCAAAAGATTCTCACTAAGCAAGGTCTAAATTTCAAATTGGGTACCAAAGTTACTGCCGCACAAAAAGAAGGAAGTATCGTAAAAGTAAACATTGAAGATGGAAAAGATTCTAGCAAAACTGAAGTGGTAAGTTCTTGGTTAAGTTTCAAATAATGAAAACGTTCCTGATGGTTCATTTTGGTTTATAGCTTGAATGTGACGTACTATTGGTGTGTGTAGGTAGAAGGCCGTTTACAGAAGGTTTAGGTTTAGATGAAATGGGTATTGCTAAAGATCAGAAAGGAAGAATTCCAGTAAACTCACATTTCCAAACTGTTGTTCCTAGTATCTATGCTATTGGGGATTGTATACATGGACCTATGTTAGCACACAAAGCTGAAGATGAAGGTAAACAATCATAAAAATTATATTATTGTTGATACTAATTTTTATACTGTTACTTAAATTTCTCCTATAATTATTATATTTTTTGTTTTTGTCATCTTTTATTTTAGGAGTGGCTTGTGTGGAAGGAATACAAGGAGGACCTGTACATATCGACTACAATTGCGTGCCATCTGTAATTTATACCCATCCGGAAGTTGGTTGGGTTGGAAAGACTGAAGAAGACCTTAAGAACGAAGGCATTAGTTACAAAGTAGGAAAATTCCCGTTCATGGCAAATTCTAGAGCAAAAACTAATGCTGAAACTGATGGTTTTGTCAAGGTGAACTTTTGAATATTCAAATACAGGATAAATTATACTGTTTAATTAAATCAAATCATATAAATGTCAAATAGATTTCAGACATCTATAATTATCTATGTTTGTTTTCCTAGAAATTCAAAGTGGTGTTCTCTATAACTAATGCTATTAAGGAGTTTAAGTTTTTTGTGATAGGTATCAACTCACACTCAACTGAAGTTGTCAGAGAATAATTTTCAAGAAATTAGAGACGTACCAAAGAACCTCTTTTTATTACAGGTATTGTCCGATAAAGCCACTGATAGAATTTTAGGCACACATATAATTGGTCCCGGAGCTGGTGAACTTATCAACGAAGCAGTTTTAGGTCAAGAATATGGAGCTTCAAGCGAAGATATCGCTAGAGTATGCCACGCTCACCCAACTTGTTCAGAAGCATTACGAGAAGCTAATATGGCTGCATATTGTGGAAAACCTATAAATTTCTAATATGCAAACACAATGTCACTTTCATTTCTTTTGTTTATGTATATATTTTGTTAAGCCTCACTTAAAATATAGAATATTTATTTATAATGATTTGGTTTTTATTCATTTTTTCTCTCTATTTCTCGTTTGTTTGTTTTTGAATGGGATAGGGACATATTTGTGTAGGATATGACAAATTTCAGAAATAATCCTAATATAGGAAAACTTTTCATCTGCTGGGCTGATATTGTGATTTCTAATATGCAAACACAATGTCACTTCATTTTCTTCTGCTTTTGTACATATGTATTTTGATAAGCCCTAACTTCACTTGAAATATAAAACAAAATTTTTTAGGATATGCTTATTATGTTGAATTTGCTCATTTATGTGCTAATTCTAATCGATCGTTAGAGGGATCAATCCAGCAAATTCTCGAAAGTCGATTAGAGAATGTACGCTCGTATTATAACATAATATATCGTATTTTAATAAAGTATTGTTTTTATTCTATTACGCCTCGAAGCTATTCAACAACGACTCCTAACTAAACATAACAGTATGTGCTTCTGGCCACCGTGAGGAATAATAACTGAATATAAAAGGAGCAAAAAGAGGTTCAATGAACTAAACAGCTTTTGAGTTTAATTTGGTAGGAGTGTTGTGCAAGAGCAGGTACAGTTGTGACTGTAGATTATCACAATGCGTCAGTTTTGAAAGAGCTTTAAGCCTTTAGATATATACTAAAACATTGGATAAAGCATATTATCGATACTAGCTGAGGTAGATAGGTATAACGATATAATTCTCACCTTTCAACAATTCCTAAAAAATATTTGAAAAATGCTTAAATATTAAAAAATGGAAATAGTGTAAACTCACTAACCTAGAGATATAGAGCACTTTTCTCAATGCTCTGCTTTACCATCTTGATTACTATGTATGAATTTATTAATTCTTATAATACAGTGCAACCTTAATATAACGTACCTCAATACAACGACTTCACCGATTAAACAAATTCTTTGTAATACCATTGAATTGTCTACATACCTTTACATTTCGAACAATCTCTATAACGAATTTCTAACTACCAATAAAAAAGTATAAATACCTCTAATTAACGAATTTTTTCGACCCAAAACCCTAAGATATACATACCACCAATTTATGACTCTTAATCACATAGTATGTCGCGACACCTTTTTGTTCGTAAAACAATCATTTTTGATTTGTTTACCTTTTTATAACAAATTTTAACCATGTAACCTCAACATAACAAACCTCAGTTCAATGAATTACTTCATATAACGAATATTCACTTGTTCCCTTCCGGTTTCTTATATCGAGATTGTAATGTATATAACCATGCTTTTTTGAATAAATGACACTTAGGAAAAGAATTATAAACAATACGTTTTACCCAAATGAATAACATATCACAATTCTATCCAATAAAGCTAATCAATCATACTAAAAAATATTTGAAACAAAATTGATTAAATTTTTTTTCAAACCCAAGTTAAAATTGCTGTGTTATATTCACGGTATACCAGATTAAATAAAACACGTGTCGATTTTATTAACGGAATTAGTATTCTTGTATTTTTATATTGTTTTTTTTTTATTAGTGTAATGAACATAAAGCAAATATATTTGTACATTTTCTTTGCCTAAAGTTTAAACTGCGCTTTAAATTGAGCTTTCGTATTGAAAACTAATAAAGACTACACAACACACAACCATACAAATTTATCAGCAAATTGTCTCTTCTTTTATTTTTGAAGTGAAGTAAGAATATTACTGGTCATCAGTCACTTCGATTCGAAGTTTTATTCCTTTGCGTATTTTATAAGTTTACAAGCATATCGTGACAAGTGAATGCTATAGTATTTTATTAATTGAATGCTACCTAAAAGTCGGATGTTTATAATTTTAAGTTTTAATAATCTTTATTACTGAAACTAAATTAAGAAGAAGAGTGTAACCTATAATAAAAAATATTGACTTTTTGACAATTATAAAAGGGGTAGGCAAGGTGCTGTTTCCTAATATTTTGTATTTTTTTAAAATTCGAAATTGAAGTGAAGAAAAATGTCAGAAAAAAATAAAACAGTTTTAACTGAAACGGAAGAACAGATTTTCAAAGCTATTGAAAACAATGATGTAGTTCTATTGAAGACTTTGCTTTCGCAAGTAAAAAACGTGAATATAGTTGATGAAAATTCTATGACTCCTCTTCAACATGCCGCTTATAAGGGAAATAAGGATCTGGTGCAAGTACTTTTAGATCAGGTAAGCTATCATTATATTGGGAAAGTAATTTACACATTTCTAGTAAAATGAATAACAATAACTAAATAAATTAAACAACAATTTTATACATTGAAATATTTATATTATAAAATCTAATTCACGACATTTATTTAATAATTAGTACAACTTTGATGTTTCAGTTGTTTTTTCATATTATAATATGTAACCAAATGATTCAATAGTTACAGTTCTTTATAACTAAATGAACTACCAGTATCAATTTTTTTACAGGGAGCTGATGTAAACTACTGTGAACATCAACATACATACACAGCTCTACATTTTGCTGGACTGTCTGGAAATTCTGATGTCTGTCTTGCACTTTTATTAGCAGGAGCAAAGTCCCACATCACTAACACAGTTGGCCGCACGCCATCACAAATGGCTGCATTTGTAGGACATCACAATTGTGTTGCCGTAATAAATAGTTATATCCCAAAATCTGATGTAGACTATTACACAACAGAACCACCTAATAAAGCACCATACCTACCACCCTTTTTAGCTGAAAGCTTCCATAGATTTGTAATGCAGACAAACATAAATCCCATAAAGGTGGTTTTGAATGTTCAAAATTTTGTAGGCATTTCTGAACATCTATCAGAAGTTAAAAAAGTTCTGGAGCTTATGTGTGAAAGAGAAATAAAAAGGGGAGCTGATAGAAATGAAGTGATGTCCTTCAAATTTCATTATCTAGGATATATTGTTGGAGAAATTTTGAAAGTGAGACAAAGGCAGTCAGCTAAAAAAGATGAATCAGAAGAAGAAAAAAAACTAGACATTACTGAATTGTTTACAAGGAAGCTTTTAAAACCAGGGAAAGATGGCCACTTAGAATTTATGGATTCATTTTTAAAAGAATGTATTAGAGAATTTCCATACCGGGATTGCACTCTATTTCGTCAGATGGTTGCTAGCTTAGCCAGCAAAGATCCACCGACAGCTTTGAGTGTAATAAGTCATGCTATAAATGGACAAAGAGGGTTTGAAGATAGTTTATCAGTATGCAATACCTGTGGAGAAGAAAAACCTGCTAAAAAATGTTCGAAATGTAAAGTCGTTCAATATTGTGATAGAAGTTGCCAGAGGTTGCATTGGCATTGGCATAAAAAGGCATGTCCTAGACTGAGCCAAATGATTGATACAGATCCATTAACCAAACCAGATGCGGCTGAATTGTCGACTGACCTACAAAATCTTTTAGTAAATAATTGAAATTTAGTAATTTCTACTTGTTTTATTTAATATCTAATAAACACAGCTCTGTGAACAAAGCAATTAATTTTAAGTAAACTACTACAAAATGTCATGACTGTTTTTCTTTCCAACATTATCTATAATAATATAAGAAAGCTGAAGTTTTGTTGAACATGCTAATCTCAAAAGTACTCGTACACATAAATAAATGATTTAAGTATTGATTTATGACTACGACCAATGGAAGCAGAGTAAACTTGGTGATTCATTTTTCATAATTATTTACATTCTTTATACTCCTGGAGTGAATTAATAAACACCGTCTCTTATGTTCTTAATTCATTTACACACTATACACTATAATATTTCACTTATACACTGGCGAGCAAAAAATTGAGGTCACTTCAGAAATTGCGAATAATTTTAGCGTCAATATTGATAAGGATAAGTAGGCGTTAAAATAAATTTTTTCAGAGACTTGACAACTGTTATTAGCTGTCATTCCATGTATTAGAGTTCGACTTTGATGAAAAAGTGCCTTTGCGTTAATTGACGATTTACATTTCCCTTGCCTGTTTTCCAGTTTACTGTTGATTCTTTGTGTAAAACCTAACGATTGCAAAGTGTAGTGATTTAACAGGTCAATAATGCCTTCAGATCTTATTGTTGTGGCAAGAATTGTAATTGTTGGTGATAGTCTTTGTGGTGTGCAAATCGTATACCAGCGCTTTCTGGAGACTGGCCTGATTATTGGAAGACCAGGGTCTGGGCAAACAAGAATTACCACTCAACGAGATGACTGTTTTTTTTTGTGTCCACAATTTTGCGGAATAGGACAGCTACCGCGGTTTCACTGCGAAATCAGTTAGAAGAAGTGAGAAATGTCAACGTTAGTGAATGGACCGTTAGAAGAAGACTTCATGCTGCTGGACTGTCATGCAGAAGAATGGCTACATGTCTCCCGTTGCAACGTCAGCATCGGGCTGCAAGATTGACATTTTCTAGAGATCACGTTCGTTGGAATGATGATGACTGGAGCTGGGTATTGTTTTCAGATGAGTGGCGTTTTTGCCTCACTGGGTCAGATGGGCATCGACGAGTGTGGAGAAGACCTGGGGAAAGATATGCTGAAGTTTGCATTGACGAGCGCCTTCCATTTGGCGGTGGGTCAGTTATGGTTAGGTTAGGTCTTCATAGAAAATGGCATCCTAACATCTCTCAAGAACATTACAAAGGTGCTAGAAGACCTTGTTATGCCTTTCATGGTGACTATGGGGGAACGTGGCATTTTTATGCAAGATAATGCGAGACCATCTACAGCCTGAATTATCAGGGAGTATCTGGATGAGGTAGAAATTAGGCGGTTTTATTGGCCAGCCCGAAGCCCAGACATGAATCCCATAGAACATGTCTGGGACGAGTTGGGTCGACTGATCCGCAGACACCCACCAGCACCAAGAACTGCCCAGGAGTTGAGAAGATTGCTGTTGCAGGAATGGGATAACATCGACCAGAACTTGATCCGCAACTTAATTCAAAGTATGTCGAGCCGACTTCAAGCAGTCATCAATGCAAGAGGAGGGAATACACGTTATTAGTGTCAAGTTTTTTTATTTTGTTCGTTCTATATCTTCCCTAACAACAAAATGTTGAATTTCATCTAAAATGTTAATTTGTTGCTTTTCCAGAATAAATCATTAAATCCAAGAAAAAAATGCATTTTTCTTTGGTATAGAATATCACATTCAGCTTACAAAAGCACATGCAATGATGTACAGTTTGCCAATTCTATCTGAAAACTTAAAATTTCAAAGAACATGAAAATTTTAAGGTGACCTCAATTTTTTGCTCGCCAATGTAAATATCACTTAAATAATGTGTGATTACTTTTACTAATTCGTTCTTTTCACTACGACTATTTATTTTTTAAACTAACTAATTGCGTTTACACAAATCATTTATATACCCAAATAAAATTCTACAAAGTTCTAGAACAAAAAGATACAAAAGAAATAAATAAATAGACTTTCCTAGAAATTATTTAGTAGGAAAACTGTAAATAAGCCGACTGGAACTAAAAAAATTATATACAAATAAACATCAACGAGTTCTGCCATTTATAAACAATGTGAACGACGCCGAATTTTTAAAATTCCATAGTAGTTGGACAGGGCCGGCCTAGGGAATCATTTTGCAAACTTTTTTGTAACATTATTATCGAAAAAGAATGTTCTCTAAAAATGTAGCAAATACTGAATTATTTTTTAATCTATCATAAATTGTTATAATATATTCTTCATATTATTAACGAATAAATATCATGTTAAACTCTATGTTTTTGTGAAGCCAAGCAAAGTTGATGCCTTTTAATCAAGTAATAAAGTTATTTTGTTATTAAATTACTTCATTCTGTAAGCACGAAAATGTTTTGTTTGCGTCGGGCTATTTACTTCTAAGTAATCAGATACAGTTTACAAACTTTAAAATCTAATAACACAACTGGGAGCTAGAATTATGTAGAGCGGTTAATGTTATTTAATTAACTGAATATAGTTAGTATAGTCCATTTCATTTTGAGTTGCGAAAAGAGCTTTTTTAAATCTAAAACACGGTCTCTGAAGACGATAACTTGGTTAATGATACGCGCGTCAGATAGTGTAATCGTGAGTGTTGGTGTAGTGGGATGTCAACCATCATCCGCGGTTTCAGGAACTCAGATATTAGATACTTTCAAATTAATTATTATTAATCTACTTATTATTGATTGTGTAGATTATAAATTTTAAATGTTTTGTTTGATTTCTTCGACTATCAATACAGCAATTACTATTAGGACTGTTATTAATTGAGTTTTGATATATGGCAACACTGATGTGCATATGTCAAATCTGACGTTGCCATCATAAAGTATGACATTTCTAATGGTGATCGTACTCAGAACCATCGACTCAAAGTTGGCTCGCTAAATTGCAAAAAAAAATGCTAAAATATGGTAAATTAACTGCACTTTTAAAAAAGATAGTTATTAAAAACTGAACCTTTTTTTAAACGTAAAAAATTTATGAATAACCAAGGTATGATTCGCATTTCAAACAAACAAAACTGCAATTTATTTAAAAAAATTGCAACCTGCTTAGAATATGGAAAAAAAATAATAAAATTTTTTGAAAAACTATAAAATTAGCTAATCGGATGCAACCTGTGGTTCTCAATCATAATTTTGATATTTTATGCACCGTGAGGAGTGGTAAGCTGATGTTAAGCTGGGTAGCTAAAAGGTTGTCTGCAACTAGGCAACAAGGAAAAGCTACGGATAGCACAAAATGTTTATTAATTGTTAATTTCAAATATTATTAAGTTTGAATAAAATAAGTAACCGTGAAGGAAGTGACAATAAACAATAATGAAGAGAGACGCTAAATTACGTGCCATGAAGATTAAGTGTATTGAATAACGGTTATTTCCCTAGAATATACAAAGTTGCACTTGCTTCAACTCACGACCCATTCAATTCAGTTTACATATTCATTTCGTTTTCATGTCACTTGAATTCATTTGACTCAATCAACTTACTTGAACTTAAACGCCTCATTGAGGACAAGACAAGATGTCGAATAGACTATCAAAATAAGAATGAAAAAAAAATAATAGGAATAAATGAAGTTACCGATGGTTACCAATTTTTTAACGAAAGTTCAAGACAGTAAAGAAATAGATATAGAAGAGTTCATGTCTTATTAATCTATGGTATAAGTATTTTCATGTTTGTATTATTTTTCTTTCCTCTAGTGTCATTATTATTAACGATTCCAACTTTTAAAAAGCTCTCAAGTAATTCAAAAAGTTCGGAACATTTCATTGTACAAAGACAACAATTACCTTAAAAGAATTATCAGTGTGGAAAATCGAAACATTCCAATTTTTGTATATTTGTATGAAAAATTTATAAAATCTTTGCGGTCTTGGATGAGAGCTGCAAAATTTTCATTAGATATAAAAGATTGTTATTTGGAAGTGGGGTTAACTCTATTTTCGGTCATAAAGAATCGATAAATTTATATTTTCAATTTTGTTTATTTTTTTGGTGCATTTAAGATAAAAATAAGGCTTAAGTTTAGAAACAAAAGCAGCTTTGACCAATAATGCGAAGTCTGGCTATTAAATAACGAGACTGTACGCCTAGAGAGTGGGGTAAAAAACGAGTAGTGCGTTGGATATCTAGATATCAATCTCAAATTTCTCGTTAAATTGAAAAAAAACTGAGTGCTATAAATTGTTGAAAGAGGCCTATGGAGACAATTCTCACTCTTTTTGAGTGATGTAAGCGCTTTAGTAAGGACCGAGAGGAAATCAAAATTCAAGGCAATATTGATCGTTTTTTCGATATTAACGGTATCCAGAGGGTCAAACTGTCAATCGGACTTACTATTGTTTTGGCAACACTGCGAGAACGAGATTTTGCACCAAGACAACGCACCTGCCCATAACGCGCTATCTGTGAAGCAGTATTTGGAGGGTAAGCGCACTCCAGTGCTAGTTAAAATCTACTTTGAAAGGGACCCGATTTGAGTCGATGGAAGCGGTAAAGCAAAAAACGGCAGAGCTCCTAAAGGCACTCACCAAAGAATACTTCCAGGACTGCTTTGATCGATGGAAAAAAACGTATTGAAAGGTGTGTGGCGAAGGGAGGGAGTATATTGAAGGGGAGCATTCGAATGTTGAATAATTTTTATAATAAAATCCTTTTTCGTAATCAGTCTCGTTATTTAATACCCAGACCTCGTAAATCCAAAAACAGTAAATTTGCGCGACATGATACCTTCCGTCACTTGTGGTGTAATATTCTATTAAGATGGAAATAGAGAAATTAGTCAGGAGTGGCGATGACAGTGAAACTATTTAAAAACAAAAATGATGATTTTCTACTTTTTCCTACATGTTTTGAAGATGGTGTTTCAGTAGCAATTGTTGGGTACATATTCGTAATAGATTAGTTCTGCGTAATGCACCAAAGTTTGAAATATGATCAGAGCGTACTGCTGGAACAAACCTATTATAAAATTCACCCTGGATGCTAATGTGGTGCCATCCTTATTTAACACATTTCTACGGAAACTTTTTGTTATACATTGATGGTTTTCTGTATCTCTATCATCCATATTTTGAAAATAACAGTTCAAACAAAAAATTTCACGGTCATTTGGAAGAAATTACGTTTGAAATATTTTAACATTTTCAAAACTACGGTTGCAAACAAACAGACACATTGGGTCAATTAGTTTCAGAATGGTGACGTTATTTGACGAAGATTTGAGTTATAGGAAAAGTATTAAATATAAAAGACTACTTCATCAAGTTATTTTCTTTTCCTTTTACACATTTTATTGCATTTAAACTTTTCTGGTATTATTATTACTTTGGTTAGTAGCTTCCTGCTATATCTTTTTCTAAGAACATAAATTGATAGTGATGTATTACGAGGGTGTCCTACCTCAACTTAAAGATGTCACCACTTATCAAGCTGAGAAATATATTTTTTTTTCATACTGTATTGTAAAGTCGACTATTATTAGGGTACCGTCTGTTGGGGTAAGATTGGCCCTTTAAGGGTAACATTGGCCCAAAGTTAGAAAAAGTTTTGCTGTGCTGTATGTAATCATACGATGTGTTATCGACTTAGTTTACCCATTACTGGATAGGTAGCACCACTGGCCCACCCGTTGATGAAGTGGGAGATTAGTTCCATATCTCACAACCACTCCAGTGTTGCTCCATCTATACTGATCTATACTGTGAGAAAGTGGTGAAATTTGTTGTCTTCCAACTTTTACTTGTAAACGCTAATTCTTGAAGAGCTACTGGTAGGCAAGTGTATAATAATGTTATATATTCAATTGTTTCAAGTATTTTTGGTGTAATAATGCTTTTACCTTTGTTATATACAAAATAATTCGATTTTACTACTTCATGATATCTTTGGCCCAGAGTTGGGTAACTTTGGCCCAGTAGTTGGGGTAGCTTTGGCCCAAGATGGTGGCTAGGCCAAATTTACCCCAAGAATCATATTTTCGATAGGTATAATACTTGAGTAGTATTTTATAAGCAGTTTCTTACACAAAACCACTTAAAATATTTTTATTACAATTGTAAGCACTAATTTTTGGATTTTTTTGCAGGAATTATGCCGAGAAATCGAATAAAACCTCTTTGGAACAAGAAATTATGCCAATTACAAACTAGAAGTGTAAGAGGAGTGCTTATTAGGTCAGGTGTTAACCCAAAGAGCTGCAGAAAAAAGGTATAATATACCTTTATACAAAAAATGTAGGACGTGCAAGAATTTTTAGTGATGAAGAGGAACATGTTTTCGAACAACATTTAATTAAAATGGCAGACTATGGGTTCCCTGTAGTTAAAATGGATTTTCGTTATGCAGTCAAAAGTTATTTGGACAAAAAAGGTGTCCACATTTGTCAGTTCAAAAACAATCTCCCTGGCTATGAATGGATAAAAGCCTTCTTAAAAAGACATGAGAATCTGGCTCGTAGGATAAATTCCAATATGAAAAAGGTCAGAGCCGAAGTAGATGCTTCTCTCATCGAAAATTACATTGATAACCTCAAAGAAGAGGTTAAAGATGTTCCCCCAAATAATATATTCAATTACGATGAGACGAACCTTACCGACGACCCTGGGAATAAAAAGGTTATCTGTAAGAGAGGAGCAAAATACGTGGAGTACATTTGTAATTTCAGTATAAGTGCAACATCAATAATGATGGCTAGGAATGCTGCAGGCGACCTCTTGTCTCCATATGTTGTTTATAGAGCTGAGCACTTGTGGTCCACATGGACTGAGAATGGTCCTGAAGGAACTCGATATAACCGCTCTGAAAGTGGGTGGTTTGATGCAGTATGCTTCGAAGAAGAGTTCCAGTCAACATTGTTACCAGGTGTTAAAAATCTAGATGGTCCTAAAGTTATCATTGGAGATAACTTATCTTCTCACATCAGTTTGCATGTGCTTAAGCTCTGTGAAGAGAATAATATAAGGTTCGTTTGCCTCCCTCCGAATTCAACACATCTAACGCAATCATTAGACGTTGCCTTCTTTGGACCAATGAAAAGATCGTGGCGTGACATCCTCCGCAAGTGGAAAGAATCAGATTCAGGTTCCAAATTTGCAACGATCCCTAAAGATTTGTTTCCACGATTGCTAAAAGAGCTAATGGCAATTTTGGAAGAAAAGCGAAGAGACAATTTGACGGCTGGATTTGCCAAATGTGTAATCCATCCCTTAAACAAGCAAACACTACTAGACTGACTTCCAGAAAACCAGCCCCTGGGTAAAGAGTCTATAGGAGAAGCTTTTATGGAACAGTTGGAGAAGAAAAGAGCTGGGTTTTTAACTAAAGATGGCCCGAGAAGAAGGAAAAAAATTGCAAGTGCCTGCTGGCAAGAGTATTGCATTTGAACAGGTTGAAGCAGCCATCTCAGAAGCAGCAAGCAAACCTTCACCAGTGCGTCAAAGAAACACAAGTTTCCAAGAAGAAAAACAAAAAAAAGCAAAACTCTTCTTCAGATTTTCCGATCTGGAAGAAATATTACAGGAAGTTGCAGGCATACCTGTTCACAGGCCTAATGATGAAGAAACACCAGTTGCATTGAAACCTGAAGACTTTGCTATTGATAACTTTGTAGTGGTTAAGAATGATGGACAGAAATACCCTGGCAAAATTGTTAGTTTATCTGAAGAAGGATCTATAGTTGAATGCATGGAAAGAAGACTCAAGTTTTGGGACTGGCCAGAAAAATAAGATTGCCTGACTTACGACTGGGTGGATGTTTGTCAGAAGATCAATCCTCCAAAAATAGCTTCAAAGTGGAACCAGTGCCAGAACTGGACAACTAGTAAGTAAATAAATGTATGTAAATATGATGTAAAATGATATCTTTTTTTGTACAATACAATTTTTTTTTATATATGAAGTCCGTTTCATTTATTCCCATTTCTTATCATTTCTTGGATGTTTTTGAAGTAAAAGCAGGTAAAAACACAAACTAATATGTCTGGGGGTAATTTTATCTTGTCTAACTTTAGCCCAACCAATACTAAACATAGGTTTTATATGGTTTGAAAGTATGGGACAAAATTTTCCCTAATTCAAGGCAACTTTGGTCCAAACATTAAAAAAATTCAGTATAATATTGCAAAATGATTGAGGGGTCTCAATATGGTTTTAATTTAATGATATAATGTTTGCTTACACATTAAGATACATTGAAGATTAATAAAATCATTGTCCAAAGATATGGAGCTGATAAAACCATAACATAGCTTTAGATTTGGACCAATCTTACCCCAGCTGACGGTACTCGATTAGATATTAAATGTAAAGTTGTTATTATAACAATTACTAAATTGCAGTGGATTTTATACATCATATTGTCTACTTCTTCAGTCTTCTAAAATTTGGTCTTTTTTTGGCTTTCGGGACCCAGCCAAATTCATATTGTATTCGGGTATTCCCGCAATCGTTCGAAACCATATATGACATAAGAAAAAGAAGCAATTCAATACATGTATGTTTTGTTATTTTTTAATATGGATGTTTAGTCACTATTTGACAATTGAATAAGTTAGTTGTGTAAATTTTTCTGAAAATGAAAAAAATCGAGTATCGAGATGTCATTAAATATTTGTTTTTGAAAGACAATACGCGTACGGAAATGAAATAGGAATTAGATACTTTGTACGAAGACTCTGCACCATCATTTACGACCGTAAAGTTTTTGACATCTAAATTCAAACGTGGTTATATCAGCTTGACAAACGACGAATTTTCAGGATAAAATACTTTTCAGGACAACGCACGTACTCACACTTCGGTCAATTCACAAATTACTTTTCGAATTGATTGTATAACTCATCGTATTCATCAGATCTGGGGCCTATTCCACAATAATACTTTGCAACTTTGCACTCATCACTTTTCAATTTGTATTTGCTGCAAAGTGAAAAGTCTTTGAGTTCCACAATTAACTTACACTAACTTTGCACTTGTCACTTTTTTTTTCAAAGACTTACGTCAATTTGACATTAGATTAAATTTTGTTAGTTCCTGTCTGAATTTCGCTGAATATTTATAAAAAAGATGGTAGAATTTGAATTCATTTATTCAAGTGAATATGATGATAACGACAATGCTGTCAGAAGACGCAAAGTGTATAAAGAGCGCTTCAACTTTGAACACTTGGGTAATTTTCATTTCAAAGAAGCTTTTCGATTGACTTCAGAGGGTGTAAATATTGTGTTACAACATATTGGGCAACATTTAAGACATCCCACAGGAAAGAGTACAGCGCTTCAGCTTCAGCAGCAGTTGCTGATTACCTAAAAAAATGGAGGCCAACTTCATGGTATAGCCGCAATGCATGGAGTTAGCAAAGCAACCGTATGCAGAACTGTGCATCGAGTTGTCAATGCTATTGTACAAAATATGTTCCCAACATTCGTACGTTGGTCCGAAAATCCTGTAAGAATAGCACAACAATTTATCAACATTGCGGGGTTTCCTTCTGTATGTGGGTGTGTTGATGGTACTTTATAAATATCGATTTCCCCACTGAAAATGAAGACACGGTAACCATTCTCTCAACTGCATGATGGTTTGCGGCCCTAATTTTCACTTTCACGGTGTCAATGCTAATTGGCCTGGCAGTGTCCTCGATGCAAGAGTACTACGTAATTCTGGGATTTTGGTCAAGGATTCCGACCTTTTCCTAACGCAATGATCTTGGGAGACAGCGCATATGGACTGAAAGAGTGGCTTATGGTTCCTTTGAGAAGAAATCCAAATGATATAGCCGAACATAATTATAATAGGAGGCATAAAAGCACACGGCGAGTTATTGAGAATGCTTACGGCATTTTGAAGGAGAGATTCTCATGTCTTAACCATCTCAGATTTTCACCACGAAGAGCGGGAAATATTATATTAGCATGTGCCACGCTACACAACATTTGCTGCCAGAATGAAGGTGTATTTTATCAATTTGACGATGAATGTTTCGATAACCTCGGTGCTGGTGACAACGAAGTCTTATCCGAACCGGAAGTAGTTCCCTAACAGACAAAATCGCCTTTTGAATTATTTAACGTATAAACTAAAAATTTTCCGTTAGATACTCTTCATTGATGTTTATAGTTTCTTATAATTGTTGAGATGTGGCAGCTTGCACATGATTGATTAAATTTGTTATTTATGTTAATTAATTGGTTATTTTTTTAATTTACATATCACTGTGACTATTTAGTATTATCCACTGGTTTTATAATACTTTGTAAGCTAATAAGCTGATTAATAAACTGATGATGCAAGAGTTTAAAGGTCCATTTTGTATTGCTGTTTAAAAATGTAATCAAGACTAATAGTTACTTGATAGAAAAGATTTCTTTCGCGGATATAATTCGGAATCGGATAATATTTGATTGTGTGATGCCGCACATATTATAGAAGCTTTTAAAATAGGTCCTTAAGAAATAAACATGAAAAAATGTGTTAATTTATTCATGCTATATAACAAAATCTAACATATAAAACCGAAACTACTCAAGATAACATTACACGAAATGGGTAGGTAGATATTAATCCCTCATAATGAACTGCTTAGTGATAAAATTCTTTTGTAAATATACTTGGTTGTAAACGTAAGTCTTTTTCTAATTTTAATACCTCCAGTTTTTTTATATTCCTCAATCTCTAATAAAGACTCTTTTAGTTCGACTTTCCTATCTTCATTGTGGTTTTTCTTGTTTTTTACACAATTTTCTGCTGTCTTCCTTCTCTTTCCCTTGTGGAAGTCAACTACAGCTTTGAAAATTTCAGTTCCAGTTTCCTTAGGAACTGTGTTGCAAGAGGTATTCGCACTTAGCATTGGTTGAGCTTCTGGAAGATTTATTCAATCCACTACCGTATGATTTTCATTCAAAATATCCAGTATTGCCAAATCCACTTCGTCTAATTTTTTGTCGACCCCCCCCCCCGATGTTCCTGTCCGACGTGCATTCTTTGTTTATTCTACGAAACACAAACAACTCAAATGTACTGAACATTTTGAATTATTTATTACTTTAACCCAAAGTGCGGCTTTTTTTCTGGAGACGCCAATTCTAAACACTTAGTTAATGACGATATACTCTCCCATGCATTTTGCTTGTCTGCATTAGAGGTTGTTTTGAAATTTCCAAATAAAATATCGCGCATTTGTTTGATAGCAGCTAAAACAGCTAGCTTCTTTTCAATAATTAAATCTTTTTTTTCCCATATTTATACGAATAAACTATTTTTTTCTACGACCGTGCGTTTTAACCCACTCTCCCGCACGCATTTTAGTTTTGAAAGTGTCACTTTCCCGCACTAGTGCGGGAAAGTAACATTCTTCAAAGGAGAAACATCTATCAAACCACCCAGGTTTGATATCAATTGCTATGACAACCCAACCGTGTAATTGTTACTAAAACGTCAAAGTTGTTCAAAACGTCTTGGAAGTGACCGAATAAGTACAATCTTCTTCTAAATTAAACCACATAAAACCGAATCCGATACAATAATATTAATGGAATTATCCGACGAAGAACTTCCCGAAGCCATTTTGAAGGCTGCAAATGAAGCTAATTCCGAGCTGTTACCTGCCAAATCCAGACTAAAGTATAAGAAGCAATACGACCATTTTGTTATATGGTATAAGGAGGAAGGGGCCAAAACTTATAAGGGAGAGGTATTTCTTGCGTATTTTTCAGACCTAAGTAAGGTTTTGAAATCTAATACATTATGGTCCAGCTATTCGATGGTGAAAAGTTTCTCTGTTCTACATATGACTTAAAACTGTTGCCGTCACCGTCATCGTCATCTTTATGCGACCTGCAACCGATGCCATCCTCACCGACGTCATTTACCTTCCAGTTGAAATCAAATAACTCCACTGGGCCGGCAATTCTTACTTGTCTACAGAATGCAACAAATTGGGTTTTCAATATTAATATTTATAAAAATTATAAGTTTTTAGTTAAAATTTTGTATATTATTATGTTTGTTGGAATAAAATAATTTTAGAAAAATGGGTTGGTATACTTTTTTGTATATACGGTCGTAGAAAAAATAATGTTCCTAACTCATGCGTAAAGTGTCTTTCCCACACTTGACCGCTGCATTCGCTTGCGGGAAAGTATCATTTTCCGCACTTGTTAGGAAAATAACTATTGCAAACCACTCAAACACTCAGCAGAATAATTTGACAAGTGTCAAGATGACAATTGGTATTTTGCGAAGAGATATATGTTGTGGAACAAAAATCGGAAAAAATATAGCTTATCGATGTATTCTTGGCACTTAGCACTTTTCACTTTGCAACTTGTTGTTATTGTGGAACAGGAATTTGAAAATAAATTGCAAACTGCAAAGTGATAAGTACAAAGTATTATTGTGGAATAGGCCCCAGGTACCTAGTGACAGTCACAGTAACACTGGACTAAGGGTATGATATGGTAAAAAGTATCTGTCTTTGTTAAGTCGGTAACTTTTCAGTCAACCATTGTATAAAGAGTTCGATCATTGAAATAATTTAAATATAATGAGCGATTCACTCAGTGCGTTAGAGTTCATACATACTAGGTGGAAAGTTAGTTTTAAATATTTCATTGTATGTACATTAGTTATTGATATTCGATTAAAAAACAATAAAACTACTTTTCAACGCATGACGATGATAGTAACTTGTAAGTGTATAGATACTGTGCTATAAAAAAGCAGACGCCAGCCGTGATATTAGTCAATAATGGCGTATATACGGAAATATTTATATTTTAGTTACCATATTTGTTCTTTGTTTGGTGTTACACCATTTTATAGTTTTGTAAAACAATCACCAATTTATAAAATAATGAATTCATTTATTCCACCATTTCTTATATTCTACTCAGTATCATTATTTATAATTTTATATAAAAACAGTTTTATAATTAAAGGTGATGGTACAAGCACTTTATACGTTACCGAAATGCTGAGTATTGGAACGTATTGTTTCATGCCAATAGCAACGTCCACGGTATTTTTTTATAAAAGATGGCATTGGATGCGCTTTAATAAGAAATTCTTGGAAGCTTTTGATAATATAAAAACGGTTTATTCACACAAATGTTTCTCTCTTATAATGGTAATGGTATTGTTTCACTTATTAGTATTTTCTAATATTTTATTTCGCTTCATGAAACCCGATACCCCGCATTTGATTAGCATGTACTTGTGTATATGGGATTTGGCTATACTGTATTCGGTTATTTTGATTATTCTCATTAATCGGAATATAAAAGTGTTTTATAAAAACTTGCAGGATGTATTAGTTAAGATATGCGAAGAAGCTATCAAAGATAAAATTAACATCTATGATAGTGATACTGTTACTGTTTTTAATCTTAAGGAGATTTTTGCTTACTACGTGGATGTAACGGAATTAGTAAATGGAGTAAGTGATCTATTTGGTTGGACTATAGTTCAAATATTTGCTTACGCATTTACTTCAAGTATCGCTTTTTTGAATAGATACGTCAGCGGTGTTAAAATGTTTCCTACGGATTTATTAGACCTTTTCGTTACTCTGGTTAGTATATTTTTAAATAAGTTTACCAACAACATGAATTTCAAACTAAAAATCTGTTTCAACCACAAAAAATGATTTTTTCTTAGTAGTTATATTAAAAAAATATGTAGCAGCCTTTAATTGAATTATTCTATTCTACTCAAATTGCTCAGGTTTGTTTTTTATTGAGAAAAAGTTAGATATTTGTACTTTTTAAAATTATCACCCCAAGAAAATTTGAATTCCGATTTTTTTTATATTCCCAACTTTTCGAAATACATGATGTTATCATATGATACCACTAAGAGCTAATAATTCTTGAGTCTTGTTTCTAGATTTTGAGCCAGAAAATTAAAATAAATTCAGTAAAGTAAATTGAAAAATCTTGGTAATTTTATACTTTCTCGATCCCCTCTTTTTTTGGCGAAAAATCATTCGATTTCGATAATTTTTTTAAAATCTTTGTTTTAACGGCGGATTTACGAAAAAAATTATGGGAATAAAAAAATGGAAACTTTATTGGTTTCAGGACTTTAAATCCTTCAGGTATAATTGTTGATAATTTTTTTCCAAATAATCGAATGAAGTTATTATATTTTTTTTTCATAATCTACACAAAATATGTGCACTTTTGTTCAAAAACTAGGTAGACTAAGCACCTAGGGTTACCAAATGGTAACGGATTGATAAGACTTGGCGGAACTCCTAACTAAGGGTCACAAAATTTTTCAATAAGTTTGTCAGTTTGAGGTCTAAAATCAAGTGAATATATTTAAAGCGGAAAATAATTATCGAGGATTTTTTTTAGTAAATGCAGGGGCTCATATGATTCATCTTAAGGAGTACTTTGTTACTAGATGCTAACCAGGGTCAGATAATGGGGAAGGTGGCTATAGGAACTCTGTAATTAAATGAACTCCAATCAGTTTGGGCTCATTTTATTCGTCATGATAAATAAAATAAGGACCTCAATCTTCAATATAAGTCGAATTTATAATAAGAAAAATTTTTTATTCTAAGAATATTCCGCCTGTTATATAATTTCAGAGAAGCAGACTTTCTTGAAGTACTTTTTGGCCACAATACGACAGCATTTGATAAATCACTAAATTTTTTTTCAGACTTTGGTGGTTAGTATTACATTATCATGCGACTTTACTGCAAGTGAAGGTAAACAATTTATTACTGCGGTGTATGACACCGAAGAAAAATTTGGTTTAACCGCCCCTACAAGATTGGAATTGGTTACCATAGCCGAACAGGGAATCTATTATTTACCGAACTTCACTTTATTTGGTTTAATTACTATTAATAGAAGTATAAATTTAAATTTAGTGTCAATTTTAACCACTTATATGATTGTTGTCATTCAATTTAATATATCGTATAAATAATAAAACGAGGTGTGATCTATTTACGAGGTGTGATACAAAATACGGTGAATTATTTTATCCAAAACAAAACGTAATTGATTCTAATTTATCTTTTTCAAAGTACTGACGTATTCTAGCGTTGAATATAGGAGTAGGTGCGTTACTGACTGGATTGTTCCGTACTTGTTTTCGTCCAGAGGAGGCTAGTGCATAGGCGCCTTAATGGTTTCAAAAATGAGACATTTTCTATTACTTATCCTAAAGAAAATTGGTAATACTTTGCCTTGTAACAACCCAGTAAAGTTAACCAGTTATATTCTAGTGTTTTTACCTGGAAATCTTCGTAGCATACACTTGAGCGGAACGCTTATTATGATGAAAACACGTCGAGTAAATTGTTTTTTGTTCGTGACTTCACGAGCTGTCTAATTCAGTGTTTCCCAACATGAGGCCAAAGCCTCACAAGGGGGGGATTTGATTGTAAAGATGGGCAATTCGAAAATGGACTCAACACGAGTTTAATCCTTTTCTATCTCACTGCGGAAGACGCAGTTCTTCGCATCTGATTCAATGAACTCCAAGTTATGAAGAAGGTGACTCGTGAAGAATTTGTGGTCCGATGATGCCTAGCAAAAAAAGAATCTTGCAGGGACACCACTCGACTCGGAAGCAGTTGAATCAAGTAAGTGGCGCTGTAAGCTAAGATCAGTCTCAAACGTCACGGGTCAGCTGACCGAAGCCAATTGAATCAGAGAAGAATTTCTTTTCTTCACAGCCACGTGTGTATTTAGTCGTAGATTTCGTATTAATTTATGCTTTTTTTTTAATCAATGTTATAATTTTTTACGAAGTTGAGGGTACAGGAAGATTATGCTTTTAATTAAAATCTGTATTGAAATGATTTCATATTTGAATTTTAGTTTTTCATTATATGTTTTGAAAATTTCTTTACTGTGTATCTGGCATGAGAATGCTTGGGTGGGGGAAGGAACAAATAATGTTGGGAAACACTGGTCTAATGATTCAGGACGATTTGAACTGAATAACAATATACTATAATAGAGCGTGTGTGATATTATGGAAATTGTTTTTAACTTAATAATTACCAAGAAATTTTGTAAATATTCAAACGATATTGTAGGATTAAAAACGAAAGATAAGTCAGTAGCAATTATTATTATAGAAAAAAAAACTGTTATAAGTAGGGGAAAAGCTACATAAGAGGATTTACTCAACATATTTATCGCAGAAATGATTGGATTTGTGGTTGTACCAAAAAAACATTGGATCCTTTGGCGAATAATCTCGATACTTCTGAAGATTTCTATTTTATTACTTCATACCTACGAAACAGAAACGATCTTAGTTCCATTGATTGTCAAATTGTTGGCTTTCTCCTATATATTCCTGTATGCTAGCACTCAGGTTCAAATAATTTAGCTCTTTCAGTACATCTAAACATATCACGCCCAACTTCGCTTTGATTATTTTTGGGTTGATGACTTTTTTGGCGGCTTGACTATCTAATATTTTTGCTGTATCTCTTTTCAAATAGCTCCTGTCTTAATCACATTATGCACTCTTTCCAATTGATAGAAAGCAATAAAATAGGTTCCTATAGATTCTAAGTAGTTGTTTCTTGGTCCCAGAGGCGGCTTTACCCATTGCTAGGCTCCGGGCGGCAGGTCTTTGCGAGACCCTTTGTCCTTCGTGAAAAGAAGGTGAAAAGAAGGTCTGGTTGTTTGGTTTAGGTATTTGTCATGTTTAAGCAGAAATGCTAAAATTATATAAATAAATCAAATTTAAGTTTTAAAATATTTTACATTGAAAGATTTACAATATTAACAAATACAGAGAGTCCTAAGACTAAAATCTTCAATCAAAGTACAATAATCTAGCGAATAAGCTACGTCATTATCGATTGAAAGAATAGCAAGGGCTGAAAGCCGATATTGTGTCATCGAATTCCTCAAATATGTTTTAATAAGTCAGGCGTAACTGTAACAGGTTTGGTAGCAATAATTCTCAGGACTATTTCGTAGTGGGGTAAACTTCAGTTATTTTTTTTCTATTATGTATTTTAGCAGCGAGATAATGTCATCTTTTCCTTTATACACACGGATGAACATATTCAGTTCTTCGTACAATTCATGTCCATTAATAGCACATGATTCTCCTCCTGTCATAGATATTTGCAAGTCACTGCATTGCTTTAAAAGTTCACTATAATTAATTTCCTTTAATTTTTTTATATTATACATGAAACCAAATATGCTCTCATGATATTTAAGAGCCTCAAACCTAGAAGAACAGCTTGCGCGCACATTGTCGACAATGATATAAAAATAGTTGAATTTGAAAATTCCTTCCGCTTTCAATTCATGAGCTTCATCTCCCCCTTCATAATCAAAATGCCTTTCTTTACGTCTTTACTTCTTTGAACTGTCTGTCAATATATATAAAAAATTGTTAAAAAGTTTTATATTTTTTAAAATTTGCTTGAGTTGTTGCGCGAGGCTCCTGAAAGAGCGAGGCCCTGGGCGATTGCCCTGTTCGCCACCCCCTAAGGCCGCCACTGCTTGGTCCATATACTCCTTACCACGTTCCTATTGCGGTTTGAAAGTATGTCATGTCGTTGTATATTTTCTGATTAAATAATAAGTGTCGTCCTTCTAATTTTTTTTGTCATTCAGTTAAATCACTTACTTGGAGCTGCGAGAGTGGTATTTTTGCAAGAAGGACCTTCCATAATCTTGAGTTTGAAATTTCCTCTTTCCAAATCCGCTTATGACCATCGTCATCATAGATGCGTTGGCATATCTTTCTACGACAATGTGCAGTGAAGGTAAGTCTAGAATAACTTTTATTGTCTTTATTAGATAATATCACATGACCCCTGTATTACACATAGATGCTAGTTACTTAGGTGTTGAATCAATTACTGTAACTTGGGTTGTATAGGTATAAGTAGATCTAGATCATATCTGATACTATTTTTCTGGAAAGTAGGGACTCATTGAAAAAAGAAACACCTTACTAAAAGCATTTTCTTTATTTAATTTTGGTGGTGATGAAGCTTGGACGGAAAGCTAGGAGCAATCTAGGAATCTTAACATGCAAACTCCAAAAGATAATTGCATAGTTTATGCATTATTAGGTTCAATCAATGTTATGTCTCAATTTGATTTTGCCCATTGGTGGAATACACACAGACATAATAAAAATGAGGCTTGAATCACAAAATGTTCAATTTAATAGGGAAAAATGTGAGGAATTTGCAAAAAAATGTACAGAGGAGCCCATTTTATGCAAGGGCAATGAATTACCTGAAAAAGCAAAGTCTATTCTAAAAAAACATCAAAAAAGTTAGAAGACTTATGTTCAGACCTCTAGAATTATAGAAATTCACCTATTGCTAAATAGTCGAGTAAGTAAAACAAAAGTATTGCAAGGGAGTTTCTGGAATTAAAGTTACCTTTGTCAACACAAACAAAAAAATCAAACATAAATTTGACAAGAAAAAAAAATATTCTGATGTACAATCGAAAGTTGTAAAGCCTTTATAAGAAAACATGAATGTAAATATGTTTAATCACCTAGAAAACGGAAACCTGGAAAAATTATTAAAACGTATACAGGTCCTAGATCTTATGTAAATAGAGATAAAAACGGTAATATTAGCATAAAGATTCTGACTCAAGTTCCGTACATATTGTTTCAGTATTCCTATTAACAGTGACTAAGGTAAACAATACCCAGATAATAAAATTGTTGATAACTCAGGTGGTTGAAAATAGGTCATTAAAAACCCTGATAGGCTAGATATTTGAAGGGAAAAATGTTTAATATGGTAACCCTGACAAGATCAGCTGATCAGAACAGACAATTGAGGCCGATTCATAACTTGGGTGACGTTTGCCGTTTGACGTCTATTGATCCTATTCATAATCTTGACGTTGCTGCCGTTAACCTAAAAATGTTCTTTCTTCTTCTTTCTTCTTTCTTCTTTTTGACGTGTGTACTGCTTTTTGTTTTCGTAATATTCTTGTGGACGATATTATAGAAAATAATGAAGAACTTTTTTTGTCATTATTAAACGGATGTGATTGGCCCTTTTCTATTGCTACGAAAGTTGTTACGAACGGTCGACGTGAAAAGATAAAATTCGTTGAAAGTCACCAACGGCAGACAGCGACGTCCACCGGGAACTATGAATGGTCTCTGAATCGGCCTTTAAGGTTAAAATAACGGCTGGAATGTTATGTATATAAAGAGACAATTACTTGGAAATTCTTAAAGAATTTATAGTTGGAAATTAGTTGTGTGTTTTAGTTCCATCTTATAATAGAAACACAACCCTGTGAGTGAAGAATAAGAATTTTAACGAGAGTGGGTAATAAATGAATCACTGTTATAAAAAAAATAAATATATTTATTTAACGAGTAAAGCTTTTGGCAATGGCTGTTGCAAACAACTTTTCCTGCAAAAACATTGAAAAAACATGAAGCTTTCTAACATAACTATAAAAATTAGAAATGACTACATTAATTTTTTATGTAATGGGTTAGAAAAATATACGGTTGTCCCGAAAATAATCCATTTATAGTTTTACCTACACACATTCTGCTAGTATACAGTTTTCCATAAGGTTACAAGAATAAGCAGGAAAATAAATGTTTATTTCTTGATGTTTCTCATATTTAAAACGGTTTATTAACAAATAAATTGACACAATACCTGTTAATTACAATTATTTTCCAAAAAGTCGAACTATTATTTAAAATGCTTTCTTTGATAAATAAAATTAGTTACCAAACAAATTATTTGGTGTTGCTAAAATGTTTCTAATTTTAATAATTATATTGTTTAAAAATTATTATTCTTAAGCAAACAGTTATCTATTTTATATTTAGTGCCTTGGAAAACAATCAAATGGCTGTTTGACCGTTTTCTTTATTAAAATTACTTTAAAGCCTGTTTCATACCCAGTTTTTAAAATTTATATAGAACCAAAACGTACATAAATAATATTTTTTCAATATATATATACACTTTTGATAAATATATTTGCCCTATTGAATAATATTGCTAACTAATACATTTTCTATAAAATATCTACATTTTCGATGTACGTATCATACTAATATAATATTTTATTCGTGTAAATGAGTTGTCAAAGTTCGTGAATTTATTGTTGCTTTCTTGTTGTTGAAAGTGAATAAATGCGTCTTTCCAAATGTATAAATTCATTAAAGCTAACATAAAAAACAAATTGTCAGTTATTAATAATTAGAAAAAAAGATTAAAGATTAAAATTATTGGGCCCTACCAATAATTTTACGCCTTGAAACTTTTGTATTTTAATTTAACAATATTAAATTATTAAATAGATAAACGTGTACTATCATCAGATATTTGGCAAAAAATATCAGACGTTGGCTGTATAGCACGCGTTTCTTAAAAGTAAGTCATAAAAAATGTTCAACAAATTAAATCAATTATAAACGTAATTGTTTTATCCAAATTATAAACTATGTTTATCCAAATAATAAATGTGGAAAATACAATTACTTACTTGTTGTATAAATAACTATTAATTTACTGTATATCTGACAGCTATATATCAGGTTCTGGTAACAAACTGAATTTTTTTAAACCAATAGTTGATACTCCCGCAAAAAATTATAAAATGGGATTAAATAAAATAACTTATGTATTTTACATCAATTTTTACTCAATTTTCAAACAAACATGCTAATCTCGAAATTTTTTTTCTTGTATCTGCCTGTAAAAGAGTCGACAAGTTGATATTTTTACTGAAACTAGTGGTGACAACATTTTTATTATAAAGTAATTATTTTGATTATTTCAGAAATAATAAATTTCAGTGTCAGGTTAGGAACAGAGTCATGGACTGATACTAAACAGCTAACTGTTTAGGATTGCACAATCAATTAAACAATTTGCATTTATAGGTTAAGTACAAGAAGTTACTGCGTGTGCTATTTATTATATCACATAATCACAAAATATGATTTTGTATCTTTATATTTTATTTTTTTATGACAAATTTAGATTTAATAGATATATTTAATTACTTTGAATTTTTTGTATTGAAAAAAAAATTTTTGTAACCAAAAATGGTACAAAGCGAATACCGGAAAAATTTTATTCTAAAATTTGATTCTATATTTATACATTAGTTGATGTCAATAATATACATGGACACGTTGAAAATAACATTTATTTTTTAATTCAATACATATACTTAATAACTTATTGTGTGAATTTTAATAATAGCACAATACATAATTGTGTTTATAGTATATTGAAACACCAATAAAAAAGACAATTTAGGAGATACAAATTTACCTTCTTTCTTAAAAGAAAATACAGCAGGAAGCCCAAAAAAACTCAAAAATTAAATAGTGGACTGAAATGGTGGAGTAAACAATGACGTCAAAAACATAACCTTGAAATGCGAAATTTTTCTTTGTGTGCAGGATATCCTAATTAAATGTCAAGATGATGATGATTTTAATGGCGTCTACAGGACAAAGTTAAATTAAACTGTTTTTGTTCTTTGGATAAAACAACTTTTCGATCATAGTATATAATATTATACATTGAAATATATAATAAATAATACTAATAGAATTATTGTGCTAGTGATATTCTATCGAAATGAATTAGGTAATGATCGGATCGGACTAGTTTTTCATTGGTCATTGGTCTAGGTATAAACATTATTACTGTTAACATTTAGGGGATATCTTTACAAATTTATTTAAATCTAAACATTAACACAATTACACATAATTTTACCACTTTTGATATAAAATACTCTAGGACTAGACCGTTTATTTCTATTAAGCAGAACCAATATAAAAGAAAAAATTAAGATCTTTCCGAATAATTTGATTAGAAATAATCAAACGTAATATTCCTTAAATTTAGTAATTCTCTTATCTCACACTTCAACCGGTGGTTGGTTTGGTAGTTCTGGCGCCGATAAACGAACTTGCTGACTTTCCGTTTGAATAACTCCATTTATTTGAGGAGTTCTTTGAGTATCACGCCATGGGGTCGTTAAAATTCGAATTCTCTGAAAATATACGTAAGTATGATTCAGATAGGGTTTTGTGGACAACTACGACACGCATATTCTGTACTTGTCAAGATTTTATTAACACATTAAGGTAAATCTTTAGATTTAATTTAATCGTAAAGCACCGCTTCAAAAACAGTAACGCCAGACGGCAACCAAGGGTCATAAAAATGGTAGTTATAAAATGGTGACCGACAAAACCTCTCCATGCTTAGTAATGGTAATAATGGTAATTTCCGTTCTGAATTTTTCTAATCGCCGGCAACAGCATTTTTGGCGTTTTCTTAATATTTAATTCTGGGCCTTCTCGTTTCCAATTTCAACAAACTTTTTATTATGGATGACATTAAATGTATTCTCATCTATATTAAATGTTTTTTTTTGTTTTGCAAATATGACACAAAATTTTGGTGTGATGTTCCTTTCATTTGTAAAACATCAAGAATTGGAGGAAAATGATCCGGATAGAACTTGAGGTTGAAGATGATGGTTTTAGTTGAATGGTGAAGTCAATAGATATAATTATTATTAATGTGTCATACCAGCCCACATATTTTCATACACAAAAACCCTGGAAAATGGATATTTAAACAGGAGCTCTAAGCGACGTCTTATAAGACTATTATATATCGCTTTAAACTCGCTTTGTTTTAAAGCATATATTATAGAGGTTAATAAGTATGTATGAATGTATATAGATACTAAAACCCACTTTTTTGGAAAGTTCAGAATGTGGGATAGCTGGAGGTTAACATAGGAGCTATATATTTTGAAATACAAGAAAAACTACAAATCATTTTAGGTAAATGGGGTTAATCATGCTCAAAGTAGTTACTACACCATCACCTATGTCAATGCACATTTCTCCCACAATTTGAAACCTGTCATATTTTAGAATCATTTAAAAAAGTAATAGAAACTAGAGCGGAGAACACAACCACTGAACGGCTCCTAAGAACAACAGAAATGCGGACTCTGAGATCAATAACAGGACATACGTTACTCTATCGGAAGAAAAATGAAGGAATAAGGGACATGTGCGATATTCAGAATGTAGTAGGATGGGCGAGGAGCTGCGGAAGAGAATGGAGAGACCATATTGACAGAATGCCAAATGAACGGTTAGCAAAAATTGCAAAGGAAAAGAAACCAGACACAACTCAACCTCCTGGACGACCACCTATAAGGTGGTATGAAAGCTGGTCCTCAGCATCCCAACTACTCCTGGCAAACCCTTGATGAAAATACAGGACCTAGTCCTAACGTAAGAAGAAGAAAAAGAAGAAAAAAGTAATGAATTCCTTCGTCAGTTTCCTTCGTATCGTCGATTTCGTTAACGCTTCTTTAGGTTGAAGAATAAAATATTACTGAATATTAACTGACTTAAGAACAGGTAAATAATTTGTGGTGTAACAGTTTTCCGTAACTATCCATAGATCTTCAAGCTCAAATGCTTTCACCCACCCTTTATACTAAAGAAAATGTAGCTAGGAAATATGTTGAATCTATCAATCTAGGTACGAACAACCTACGAAAATTAATAGAAGTCTTCTCGAGGTATTGCCGCCTCAATGGACACTTGAAGACGCTATCACATAGAGAACGAAACCTTCATCTACATTCTTTCGAATTGTTAGAGACCACGGGAAGATGAAGATGTTTGGTAGCTAGAGTTATCCCACATTCTGAACTACAGTATACATGACACCCCAAATCACAACGTACAATCAATATCTGGGACAAATAATCGTCATAGAATGTCGTGTACTTGAACCAGAAATGTATTAAACGTATTCAAGTAGTAGTTACTTACCATAAGGAAAGACCCAGGTGTGACGATGAATTTATACAGTCCAACAATAGGAATCATAAGCACCGAAGATCCTGCAATAACCCAACCAAGAATATTCGCCCAACCGGGATAAACGTAATTTTCGTAAGTTAATGGTTCGTACCCTAATAGACCGTAAACAATGATAAATAATAAAAATACTGGCGCTGCAAATTTCCAACAAAATCTCCAGTAGTATCCTGGCGCGAAACCGATCATATCTTTGATGTCATCACAAAAACGTTGAGTCCCTGAAATAATACATTATCATATTTTACTTTCGAATCAAATAAAATGATTAAGGGCCAATTTTGTAACCTAGGGTAAAACTGGATATTAAACTAAGGTTTTAAACTATGGTTTAAACAAATAATAAGCAAGATTACTCCATTATACACGTGACAGTTAAGCAGACATTTTTCTGTTGTCACTAGCACGAAAATATAATTTTTCCGATATTTGTTTCAAAGTTGTATTAAGAAAGTTGTACAAAAAGAACAATTTGCAATTGCAATTTCTCTAACGATTAAGTAGTGTCTTTGGTTAACCTTGTGAAGAAACACAAAGAAATGTTTTCGAAAACAAATTTAAAAAATAAGTGTCACAATTCAAAGGTTTTCTCTAGGACGAATAACTTTTTGTTTTTTCGGCGCGTCAACAATATTGATAATTTCTTCATCATCATCGTCGACTTCAACAAATTACAAAGTACAAATTTTCAATCACTTCACCGAAAGCGTTTATAATATCTTAAAAATGTGAACAATTGAAAAAGTTATGTGTAGATCCTCCATTTCATGTTAAACTGAAGTTTAAACTATCTCCCGACCGCCGGTAATGTTTAGTTTATCGGTAAATGCCATCTATAAAATGCGAAAAAACCGGTATCTGTGGTTTTCAGTTTTGAAGTTTAAACTTTATTTGTAAAACTGTGCCTATAAGTTAATGGACAAAGTTTTTATCATTTTCTCTTTTAAAATATTTGAATTAAATTTTACTCATTTCTTATAACTTTCTTTTATTATTTTGTAATTGGTTAGAAAAAAAGACAATAATTATAAAAACAGTCATCAGTATCACAGTGCTGCTATTTAATAAAACAAGGCAACAACAACAACAACAGAGAATGAAATTCAAGTACCTTGGAATTGACATAACTAGTTATTGAGATGTCTTCGTGGTAGGGTGAAACAAACTCCTAAGACAATAAACGGAGGCACGAATACATCAGATACAAGGCTAGAAACATCTAAAACGACTCAAGCGGATCTCGGGGAAAACACTACTAGACCGAGAAAGCAACGAAAACATCAGACAATCATGTGACGTAGATAATATTAATGAATGAGTATTACAGTCGAAGAAACAATGGAACTAACATATAAGTCAAATGATTGACATAAGATAGGTAAAAACAGCAAGGGATAAATTTCCAATTGAAACCCGGTGTAGAGGTGGACCAAGAAAGAGATGGAATGACAAACTAAAGCAAGTGTAAGGAAATATATCGAAGAAAGAATCTATTATGGAAGAAAGAAGAAGGACGAATGCTTCATATGTCTTAATTGAGACCTTCTCTATACCAGTATAGAATATTTGAAAATAAACTAATAAAATAAATAATCAATTCTAAGGATTTTCGTATTGTGCCATTCCAGGTCAATCACCATGGCGAGTTGTACACAAAGTGATGGGAAATAAAACACTTCGAATTCTTAACCTGGAAACATCACACAGCTTTGTATTAATAAAATACATCTTACCGTATATCCACGAAACTGCTATGGCTTCAAAAAATACTGCGAAAAGCATAGAATACCCTGCAGCATAACGATCCAGAAGTAGAAAAAAATAAAATCCACCTTGAGAGCACGATGCCAGTCCGACCAAAAAATATAAAGTGAATAAGCAAGCGACGAAAATTTCCCTGTTTCTTCCTATTTTTGGAAATTCGTCACTTAGAGCGGTGATTATAGCTTCCGAACCACCAAACTGAAAATATTAGAGTCTGTAGTCAAATTATTGCAGATAGATAGATATTTATGTTATCGGGTTCTTAACCCCTTATCGAGCCAATTTTTTTTTTTGAAAATTGTTCTATATCTCGTGTATTAGATGTTTATTCTTCATTTTCGACTTATTTTGGATTGATTTACAAAATGGCATAGCCATATCCTGGCGCTGCGGAAATCGTACTCGTGCCTGCAAAGCTATTAAGATCATTGTATCTGGTACCGATTTTTTCAATTCTAAATTGCATTTCCGGTACGTTTTAATAAATTTGATTAATATAAGAGACTGATCTTTATAACAATGAACGCTATAAACGATGGATACTGTAGTATATTACTTCAAACAATAATGGAAGATTTTCTTGAATGTTCTTATTTAATCAAGACATGAAGCTTTCAACTAGAGAAAGGAATAAAGCGAAAGCCAAAAGAAGTCGTTTGCTGGGTTCTAACGATGAAATAAAATTGGACAGCAATGATGTGATACACAAGGGAAGTAATTTTGGCAAGAAAGAAAAAAGAAGAGGGGGAGAAGTAGTCGCGGATATCTACGATGAGGAGGATTACCAGCATTTATAGCTAATAGTACTGGGTAATTATAGCGCGGGAAGGATAGGAATTTCACACTACTAGCTGACCTCAACTGAGTTTTGGAAGATTTTCCTTCTTTTCCATAGAAAAAAAAATGTACCTAAAGTATTGTTGTGTATCAGACGATTATATTTTTTATTAAATATGTGATATGTCAGAAAAAATATTAAAATAGCATTCTATTCGGAATTTTAATTAAGGTTTGAATATCACTTACCGAACTATCTAAGCCTAAGGTTAGTAGCATCATGAAAAATATCAGCGCCCAAAAAATGCTTCCAGGCATGGTGGCTATCGCTGCTGGATAAACAATGAAAACTAACCCTGGACCTTCAGTTGCCACTTCTTGAATTGGCCTTCCGGCAGCGTGTGCCATATACCCTAGCACCGAAAAAATGACAAATCCTGCTATAAAACTTGTTGCTGAATTGATTACACTGGTTAAGAGTGCGTCTCTAAAATATAAAAAAATATGAACAGTTTATTATTATTATACATAGCTTATAGCTGGTATCATTACGGTTATAATGAACTTGCTTACAACTTGGAAAACGACCGGTAAGCGTTAATGGAAGTTTTAGATGAGTCAAGTCATAGTGCGATTCGGATAGTCGTATCTAAATTAGAATTTCTGGAGCTTCGGTTATCGAAAAGCGCGTCAGACAGTGGAATTGTGAGTGTTGGTGTAGTGGTAGTGTAAACAGTGTGTTCAATACATTCACTTATAATCTTGCGAATGTTATATTACAGAAAAAATTAACGAACGCGTTTTGGCAAGCATTCTACCGAAGGGATACCAAATTTACTTCGAGCTCCTTGTCCAACCGATTTTCTGTCATTGTTTCTTGGCTATGCCATCACTCCTCTTACTAGCTATCCAATGACTATGCTCTTGTGGTTAAAACGAGATTGGAGATCAGGACTTTGTGTTCTGTCTGGTTACTCCAGAACCATGACATCAACAAGACATTTTTATTATGTCTGCGTATTTCTCATTTTGAAACTTCTTGTAGACCTCCACTCTAAGAACTAGATTTTCAATAGAATACATAAGTATGAATATAACAAACACGATTATCAGAATTGACATCTTCATGAAGAATATATTTTTGATGAGAACGTTCGCTATAAAGGTCAGTAAAATGTTTGTAGCGATATTTGGCTCTATTCCTTGATCAATTGGAAAAATTTAACAACGGCTAATGTTCGATGTCCTATCAGAAACTTTAGTTGCGTTTTCATGCGGAATTAGGAGGATCGCATTTATACCAAATCCGATATATGAAAACTAGAACGACATTTATACATTATATTGAACATATTTAACAAAAACTCTACACCCATGGAAGAAGATGCTGCATAAAAATTAGTTAATATATTTGAACAATTGATAATATTAGTACCTATAATAAAAAAAAACGATTGATTGATGTCGTGGTATGCACTAGTGGTTTCGTTCGAGAGGCGGTGTTATACAGTTTGACCCAATAGAGGCTTTCTTTTCAAACAGATTTTCTGTAATCGGAGCCCTTAGCCCTTTTTGGAACCTCTTTAATTAAGACCCGTCGTTGGCAACTGCACTGAAAATCAATTGTTACCTCGATAATGGAGTTTGGATAAACTATAAGTACGAAAATACTTAGAACTGGAGTCCCATGGCCCATTAGAACATTAAAGAATTGAATGCTTCCATTTAGACTCACATTATCATACAAGATATCAATCATGCAGAAAGTCAGTTCGGTTTTTTAGGGATGAAGCCCATTTCCATTTGTGTGGGCCTGTGAATAAACATGGTCTACTGAGCTGACACTATTCTTCGAGAATTACATAAAAGGCATTTGCAATTACTTCAGCTGCAATTATTACTCCCTGGTTCTTTGCAGTGTTAGTAAATTCGGACTGGAATGTAAATGTGAAAATGAACTTGAGACTACATGAGTTGGACTTGAAGGGATATTTGGTTTGAACAAGATAGTGAAACAACACACGCCGCAACAGCTTTGACGGCTCTTTTGTGGGAACATCTCTCAGAACGCCTCATCTTCATCAGACATGATTTGGCCGACCCAATCTTCTGTTTTATCCCATTAAGATTTTTTCTAAGGGTTTTCTAATATCCCTTGTTTATATGAACCAACAAAGAACTTTCAAGATTTAAAAAATAAAATCCGGGTAGAAATAGCCAACCAAACGCTTGTTGCTATGTTTGAAAGAATCGGTATACTTAATGTATCGAGAATGAAAGACGTTTCCTACAAGACTTTATTATGATATTTATCTTTTAATATATGATGAACATTGATCAAAATAAACATTATATTATATTCATAATATTGACTACTAATCTAAAAACACTTTAAAATAATTAAGAAGTTTGCCTGTAGGCAAAATTATTGTTGTTAATGGTCCAAAAGTAAAAAGGCATACAAACAAGTTCATGATTGTGAAGAATCTGTTTCTCATGTAGAAAAACATAATTGAAATAAGAAATAAAATAAATGTTCAAGTTTCAAAATGGATATCAATTTCGCTCCAGCCTTACGTTGGTATTTCAAAGGTCTATTTGGAAATATCTTTGCCATCACTTACTTGTACACGTTATTATGATATTTGTTATAGGAAGCGTATGCTAAGAGAACACCAAATCCTGGACCCAAAGAGAAAAAAACTTGTGTTGCAGCATCTACCCAAACCTAAAAATCGAAACGTATATTAAAATCCGGTTTACACATCACCTACCCGAGTGTTTCAGTTCTTTAGAATCCATTTAACGTAGTGATCATCAAACAGCTCAGCTTTACCTAATTGTATGAAGCATCTTCTCAAATATGAAGTTCGTGAAAATATTTGGACAACCTCGTATGAACAGGTGCTACAACTTCGAAAAAAATATTATCTTCTCCAAAAGAGTTCCACTCCACATTTTAACTTTTTGTTTTGCCGACTATCCAATGCTGATCTATGGTGACCGGTTACTTACCAACAAATTGAAGCAGAAAATAGCAATGTGTGAAATTAAGATACTGAGAAAAATAGCGAGGGTGAAGAGAATAGAGAAAATAAGGTAAGATACAATTAGAGGCGAATTAAAACGTAGTAAAGGCAGTGCAAAAAATTGAACAACATTTGACATGGTTTGGACACATAGTAAGAATGAAGAAGAACAGAACAGTTAAGATGGTAAATCGAAACTAACAAAAATAAGAGAAGAGGCAAGCCCAGAAGAAGATGGAATACAGAAATAACTAATAACCTGAAAATACAAAGGACTGATCTGGAGACGGGCCAAACAAGAAGAACATATCACCTCTACACCTATAGTAGAATAGGTTACGGATAAGTTAGTTATAATAAATATCAGATATTTAGAAATGTATGGTTGTAGGCAATAAACGTGTTAATTTCATTTCTTTCATCTCGTATTTCTTGGTAACTAACTTAAAGATTTATAAATGATATGCTAGTTCACGACTGAAAAGTTTGGCGACCATTAATCTCATGAGTGTTCACACTTTATTATTCACATCTTCTGACGTATCAACTTTGTCCACCAAGATCACTAACCTTTTATTTGCATCCAAATTTATAATGGTCAAACTGGGATTGGAGGAATGAAGTATGAAAATCCGAAAGTAATGACTAGACAATAGGTAAGCGTACAAAATACCAAGTAAAAATATTAAATGGAAGTTGTTGTAATATTTATCACATCATTTGAATGATACAAGCAGACAGTGTGAGTTGAATAAAGTGTGAAACCACTAAAATTACTATAAATAAAAATGATTAGAGTACTGACCTCTGCCGATCCAATGGCTTCAAAATTCGGACTCAAATAATATTGGATTCCTTCTGCAGAACCTGGTAATGTTATTCCTCTTACTAAAAGAATTAATAGAACTGCGTACGGGAACAAAGCGGTAAACCAAACAACTTTTCCAGACGTTGATATGCCCTTCCACAAAGAAAAATAACATATAATGTATACTGCTAAAAGGCACAGAGCTATATCCCATTTTATAGCACCCAGATCGTGTAAACCTTGACTTTGATGGAGCTCTAAGATAGCTCGACTAAAAATAAAATAGTACATCATATAAATATTGATGTAATTATGGCTATTGGAATACGAGTATTGATTAATTGAGGCTACTGATAATTGTGACCAAAAAAAAAGAAACACATATAGCCATATGAATGAATTCAACCCCATTTGAGCTGACAGAATCATAGAAACATACTTCTTTGAGAACGACCCTGATGTTGCCTAGGTCATTATCGTCAACGGCGATAGATATAGTTCGACGACTTAGGCCTCTTTTGTGCACGCGTTCTTTGTCGCTGGTCGCGGGGCGACAAAAAACGCGACGTTTTCTAAAAGCACGTTGTTAAATGTGAGATTTTATGCATCGACGTCAAACAGCCACTCGCCGCCTGTGTCGCGACGTACTGAAATCTTGTCACGTGGAATTACAATACGCGTCGCGACAGGCGATTCAAAAGTACATTGATTTCAATTGGTGCTTCTATGTAGTGCGTTTCTTATCGTTTGTCGTTGTCATTTTGAACAGTCAGTTTGCAGAGTTATGTTGATGTGTGAAGAAATACCATGGAAAATCTGGACGTTGAATTTTTTATTGACGCAATAAAAGAAAAAACATGTTTGTGGGATTCATCATCAGATGATTACAAAAGCAGGCAATTGAAAAGATATGCGTGGAAGGAAATTATCGAAAAAATTATTCCCGTATTCCGTAAAAAAACTGAAAAAGAAAAGCATGTATTTAATTAGATTATTCGCTAAGGTTGTATTTTAAAAACGCATTCTATATCTATTCATTTATCAGTAGTATCATCTATTAGTACAATATAAAAGTATATACACATAATATATTCATGTATATCTTCTACAGTATCACCTGGGCACATTTTCTCCATCCAATAGTAGTCGCAGTACTCGCAGTTACAGTAACACTCTAGAGATTGTGGCCATACCAGAAAATTCTCCGATAGGATCAGAGGTTTCCATTATGTCCGAAGCCGAATCTATATTATCATTGATTTAAACAAATGTGTATCTATCTACACATTAACACTATTATTATACTTATTTTCTCAATAATGGTCTTTTGTTTGTACTTATGTCATTGATAACATTTGCCCTAGTTCAAACGCAAATCCCCGTACAAACTCATCAAATGAGCTTGTCGACATACGGTAATAATTGAAGAATTTCCCTTATCGAGACTTAATTCTGCATGAAGTGTATAATATACACCTCCTGGAAGTCTTGCACTATTAATTGGATGCACATCGCCACGTCTCTGATGTCTTTTTCCAATGAAATTTTCAAATATCAAATAGGTAAAAACACACGGATTTATTTTTAATTCCTGCCGTTGTGTGGTCCACTTGCAACAGTTGAAATTGATCAAATTTGAATGCGGCACGCGACAAGAAACGCTTGGATATTGTTTCATAAAATAACGCCGCGTTTCTTGTCACTCCGCGACCAGCGACAAAGACTCGTGCATAAAAGAGGCCCAAATCCTTTTTTGGCTTGAATTAAATAATATATGTAGGTATTTGAACACAGTTTTTATACGCGATTAGAGAGCAAGTCATTTCTCGTAATCATGATGTGAACTTTCCACCGAGATCATACTAATCGACCCTATTAGACTTTATTTAAAATACTGTTTTTTGCAGACGAAATTTACGTTTGATTTTTTAGATTATGAATACCTAATATGCCAATGCCATCTCTGCATAAATAATTTCTTTGGGACGATTAAAAGTTATATTCTGAATAAATATTATCATTAGAACTTTCATAAAACGTTAGTTAGTTTGTTCGAGAAATTGACTACTAAATGTTCTGTAAAGAGTGTAACAGTTCAGAGGTTAATGATAGTTTAATTTTCTTACTTGAAGTATTCCGAAGCGGCTGATGCGAATCGAGAATCCGTTGGTCCTATAATTTCTTCAAGCTCAGTTCGATTGAAATCTGAATAGTTTCTGGTAGGAAATTCGAACTACAAGAAAAAATTAGTTACTTTTATTTTAGAAACGAATAAATTTTTCAGTCAGAGTGAAGGAATGTTTAAATAAATATAGTTTAGACCAGAGGTCGACAAAGTGCGGTGCCAGAGCGGCACTGATCATACTGTTTAAACCAACACTCACAATAATTACACTGTCTGTCAGTGTCTGAAGACAATCACTTGTTATCGAAACGAGCGTCAGACAGTGTAATTGTGAGTGTTGGAGTAGTTGTGGTTAAAACGGTGTATTCAGTATGAATATCCCCAACGGCTTCAGAAATTCCAACCTAGTCCAGAGCCGCATTTGGATCTTTGGCTCCTAAGTGCGGCTTTAGTAAAAATCCCTACGTTAGGTGTAATAATATTTTCATTCAAAAGAACTTCTTTTGAATGCATTTACAAGACCGCAATCAGACCTATATTATCCTATGCAGCAGAGACCCGACCTGAGACCTCTAAAACGAAACGGATATTGGAGACTACAGAAATGAAAATAGTTCGAAGAATAGCGGGAAGAACACTACTGGATAGAGAAAGGAGTGAAAACATAAGACGAACATGCGGGATAGATAATATCAATGACTGGGTACTGGATAGAAAGATAAAATGGAATGAGCACATTGACCGCATGACGGAAGAACGAATTGTGAAAATATCAAGGGACAAATCACCAGCAGGACAAAGAAGCATTGGAAGACCTAGGAAAAGATGGAGTGACAACCTCCCAGGTGACTGAGCAGAGGCAATGACGTGAAGAAAAACAGGCAATGATGCCTATACACAGCAGGAAGAAGAAGAAGAAGAAGAAAAGAACTTCTTATTTTGATAAATTAAAATTTCCCTACAAATCGAGAACATGTGTAATTTTTTCTTCAAGTTAAAAGATAGGTAGGGAAAGAAAACTTTTTTGATGCTAAAAGAAGTAATAACACTCGAGAAGAAAGTATCAACTTTACTCAGGATTTTGAAAGAAAACATTGTTCCATTTTCCGACCCTCTTGAATCACCCCCAAGGAAATAATTCCTCTATTGATAAACGCCGTTTCGAAACAATAATTTTGAATATGAGGGAAACATTTCTTAGCAGGTTTCAGGAATTTGAAAACAGCAGAGTAACTTTAGTATTTGTCATAATGCTATAATAAACGAGTTGAAATTTTCTCCTTTTAAAATTGAGATTGGCAGATTTGAAATACAATTGGTGGATTTTAAAACAAGGAGGCACTTTAAATACGAACGTCTTTGTGTTTAATTAGAAATATTGGAGAAGGAAAAATGTGATCGTAGTAACACAAGTGATTTGCTTTGAATGACCAGGAGAAAGAAAACATGATCATTTCCAAGGCTTAGAATAGTATTCCTGATTCTTACAAGTAGCTGAAAAAGCTCACATTTGCTGTTCTTTTCCTTTATTGATTCTACATATATATGCGAACAATCTTTTCCAAGCACGAAACATTATCAAGAGTAGACAGAGAAACGGTCTTATTGATGAGAACTTGCAATCATACCATTAAAAACAACAACATACAAACCTGACTCACTCAAACATTCCAAGGAGATAAAAGTACATTGTTCTCATTAATATATAATTATTAGGTATAAAAGTAATTTTATTTAGTCTAATAAAGTTATCTAAGCAAGAAGATTTGCCTCTCATTTTTTTTAAATTGTTGTAATGCTCATATTTTAGCTCTTTGGCTAATAAGTTTGTCGACCACTGATTTAGACTATTTTTTTCAAAATGCCAGAACAATTTTAATACAGATTATTATCAACAAACATTCTAGAATTGCTGAGATTCAAAAATACGCAAACTCGTCCAAAACTGGTTTTATGCGCCCCACTTTCCACTTCCTTTGAGATATTTAAGCCTTTTAATGAAATCATCAAGGCAATAGCAGAGTACATGCTCTGTTGTTTCCATAACTTGCTTATAGAATCTGCATGCTTAACCTCTTAAGGTGATATTTCACGGGACAGTGACCGACCACCAATTTAATGTCATTTCTGGACATCAAGAGAAGTTCCTCGGACTTTTTAGCTAATATGGTATTTTTGAAATTTTAGCGAAAGTTAATAATGTGTTTCAGACATATTAAAACAATTCCGTTACAAAATATTTCGAGTTGATTTAAAAGTGTTGAATTTTCATTATAGTTTCTAATTTTCAAACCAGAACTACCCCTTGGCAAATTTTCAATGGCAACTGATACATCATTTAAAGATGATTTCGTTATCGTTGCTTGTTACTTTTGGTTTTACTTTTATTTTGAACAAACCTTTTAGGAAAAAATCACATCATTGTTAAAGAAAACAGCACTAGTTTCAAAAAAATATTCTACTTTTCATGCAATCGTACAGTCTATTCTTAAATGTTTCTTCAACTTATCGCAAAATTTCTGGTGTAACTAACATTTTTTAGCACCCAGAACTACCTCTTGACAAGCTTTAAATGGTGAGTAAACATCATCTGAAGTTAATTTTGTTGTCTTTGCAACACTGTTATTGTTTTTTTCTCATTTTGAACTACCCTTCCAGGAGAAAACTGTTGACATTACATATTAAATTAAACAACCGTAGTCCTAAACTGCTATTCTATAATTCGCCTGCTTATTTAAAATTCTTCTCCAACTTTTCTCCAGCACTAGGGGTGTAACAAGTTTTTTGTTATAGAGTGTCCTCCTCTCCAATAATTATTTCCAATTTAAAATACCCAGTGGGCATTTTATTACATTACAATCTGATCAAATAGACCGATAAGAAATTTAATTTTAAACTAAATCGATACTTTTAGATATTAAACTTAAGCAGTTCTTCTTTTAACATTTTCACTTCACTAACTCAAATGGTTTGATCTTTATAAGTCTTCTATTCTTGTGTTACCCTACATCTTTGACGTACATTTGTTGATGAAAAATTTTTGGCTAAAGTGATAATAGTTTTTTTAGTACTCTCCACTTTTAGATCTCCCTTCAAAATAGACATTTTTTGAAATTTTTGGTGAATATAATTCGAGATATTGAGGAATGCCAATTTCACATTAGGATTCCTTGTTTATTTAGCACAGACAATTTCGATCTCATGAACCTTGTTGGCTAAACGTTATTTCTAGGAAACTGGATTATTTCATAGTTTTTATTTACTTACTGGTCTACAATTAGGAGTGTTCCAGGAATTGTCACATGTTGTCCAAGGTAATAAATTCGTAAAGGAGGCAAAGAAAAATCTTAAAGCCCAAGCAATTATAACATTGTAATAGAAATCAACGTAAAAAGCTATCAAGACTACGGCATACCCAATACCTGAAAATAAAATTAGGTTTGAAGATTGAAATTAATCAGCATTTTTAATTTTCCCAATATTTTCTGGATACATAAGAAATCCTTAGTCACATTTCTTATGAAAATCATAATATAAATTTGAAAACGTGAGAAAAAAAAACAGAAAAATTGTCATTAATGATCAGTAAGCTAAGTATTTTCAAAAGATAATCAATCAGTAATTTTTAGTATTTTTTCTTGAAACGGACTTTTCACTGTGCTATTATTACCGAAAAAAAAAAACGATCACCCTGAGTTATTGTTCGATTTTAATTGAAGAGATTTAATTAAAGATGTTTTTTAGGGTTCTATTGAAAGCTCTTGATTTTTAAACATGAGGTACACCCACAAAATAAGTTTCGTTTCAGCTCGTTATCATCCCTGAAGTGTTTATTCACGTCATTGAATTTGTTTTGTTTACAAACTGTTGTCTACAAATTGTAAACAATTTTTTTAAAATAAAACATCCTTCTTTTTCATCTTCTTTAAGGAAAGATTTTATATTTTATAAAAATAAATGTCGTTAAGAAAGAAACATGTTTTTTGGTCACGTTCGAAGTGTGAGGTCGGGCATTATTATAATTTTGAAACGCGAATAACCCGAAAACTAAGAAGAATTCGAAAAGAAAAAAATGTAGAACGCAAAATTTTCTACAAAAAAGGTCTCTAGTTTTTTTTTCGTTGGAGCCACTATTTCTGAGTAAATCTCCCTCAACCAGTGCGACTGGAAAGCCGATTTCCAGGCGCACATGGAAACTGTTCTAGCTCTTGGAAAACTACTTCGTTTTCAAAAACTCAAAACGCATTATGGTGGTTGAGATCTCTATTTTCTACTCGGGTAAGCTAGCATAATTAGCATCTTGCGAGATGAAGAGGTATATTGACCACATAAGCACTAGAAGTTTCAATGGATATATTTAGTTTCTCTTTCATTTTGTGCTCTACATTTTTAGCTCCGTCACTTTTTTCAAATTCTACGTAGTTTTCAAGTTATTCGTGATTCAAAATATTTTTGAGCGTTCAAAACTACTTTATAATGGAAATTTTAAGGTTAGGAAAAAATTGAAACCTTTTTTGTACAGAATGTTATGCTCCACATTTTTTTTACCGGTAGTTTGTGTTGAAATCCTCATAATTTTTGAGTTATCCGCAATTCTAAATGTTTTTGAGTACATGAACTCATTTTACGATGAAAATTTTTTCGAAGTTTTCGAGTAATCCGCGATTAAAAATATTTTTGAGATTATAAACCGATTTTAATGACAAAATTTTGAGGTTAGGAACAAATACCTAGAATACTTTTTTGTAGAGAATTTTGTACTCTACATTTTTGATACGGCAGTTTTTTTCGAATTCCTCACAGTTTTCGAGTTATTCGCCTTTCAAAATATTTTTGAGTTGAAAGTTCCAAAATTTCGAAAACCTGTGCCATTAATTTTGTAAAGAGACATCTTCAGTTTCCCAAATCCACCCAGAATCTAGAAAATGAAAACCGTCCAATTTAATTTAAGGATTTAGCTCAAACTCGCCTAATTTGCCTGTACTAATATGATAAAAACAAAAGAAAAAACTGTCTGCCTATTACCAAAGCTGAAATAGTCGTTGTTCATACAGAAACAAAAATAAGATAACATAATTTAATATGAATTTAATCAAAAATATAGAGTTTATTTTAATCAATTGCCTTAATTTATTCATATATGACTAAAAAACAACATCATAACTTATGTTGCCCGAAAATGCATTCTGTGCATAGTGCTCATGTAAAGACTGCCTCATGATTAGTGAATCTTATATCCTCAATTATGTTATTTCTTTGTCTGAAACCTCTTTGTTCATTTTATACCATCTCATGTTATTTTTGTTACTTTATCCTGTTTTTTATATATGAATCCACAACTTATATATATTTTCTGCTAATCTGTTACACATTCACTTTTTGTGCAAATCAGTCTTCTGCTAAAATAATTTCTGGTGTAGCATCTTCGGAAAACCAGATTTCCAACAAAGTCAATTATCCACTTTTGTTAATCTGCGGAGTGCCTCTTTTGGCCACAAAAGACACTTTGACTTCAATTCCATTTTCATTCTTCCGGTTGTAGGTTCGAAATTCTGCTTTTCGACATCATTAACGCATAATGTAACGTCAACGACAAATCATTCGAAACAAAATGTCGGTTCAAATTTGAACACTTAAATAACATGAAATAAGTTACTTTAATTTTCTGACAAACGATAAATAGTTGAGTCGTTAACTTTCTCAGAAATATTGATCTAATGCCAATATTAAGACGTGAAAAAACATAGTAGTCGGATATATTTTGCTACTTTCACTATACAATTAAAACTGTTTATTCAGTAAACTTGTAGATCGTTATAGTAATAAAATTGTATCTTCGATAATACCTATATACAATATTATTATAAAAACATCAATAAAGTTTATATTACTATTTCATTATAAAAACACCGATTCAATCTTCTTGACCAAGAAACAAAAGGCAAAAAAATTTGACAATATTCAAGCTATGAAAATCGGAGAGCTCTTCATCGAAACTAAAGAATCCATAAAATATTTAGGAATCACCTTAGACAATGAGTTTTGGGAAACGCATAAGATGAAAATGACCAGATAAATCGATTAGACGACTAATGGAAAATATGGGGGTCCCCATGTTACCAAGAAGAAAGTGTTGATGTCAAAAATTCAATATCTTTGCCCAGAGGTACGGAGGGAGACTACACAGAAAGAAATATATCGCAAAAGAAAGGGTACAATACAGAGCTGTTCTTAGAGGCAACAATACCAGTAAATTTGCTAGCACTCAATCGCAGGAGAACGTACAAGAAAATAAGTAACGCGGAAAAGTTGGATGAATCATCGATAAAGCCAGAAACACAAACGAAGTAGGAATCGTGATCTTGGATCAATGGTAGCAAAAATATGATATGGATCCACGAGGTACGTGGATTGCGTGCCTCTCACTACAAAGTGAGCTATCACTTGACCCAACCATTGTCTGGACACTGGTACTTAGGTCCTACCTGTTTAAGCGAAGAAAAGTAGAGAGCTTGCAGACAAGCTAACGACAACGCAGAGCACACATTCTTCGAGTGAAGAATAGCCATTCCTTGGAAAGCTAAAACAGGTCTAGGATAGAAACCTCAAAGAGGTTTAGCTTAAAGAATAAGGATTTTAGTGGGTCGTACAAGTATAGTACAGCGACACATACAGGGTGGTCTCGTATAGCCACTGATGATGCGGATGCACATTTCCTTCCTCTTCGGATAAAACAAAAACTATTCCATCATGCCTAGTACGTCCGGATGTTGTGTTAATGATTTTTATTCTTTTTTCTATATTTATGGTGGATACACATATTAAAATTTGACACCATTTGTATTTTGCCCACTTCAGTATTAAAATTTGACACCAAGATAAAATGAGGGTACTTTATAGTATATATAAAATAGGCGTTCAACATCTGCGACAGTTGGGAGAAATTTGCACCTAAGTTTTTAAAGTTTGGAGTGCCTATAATATGACAAGAACAAAAAATCATTACTACGACTTTTACTTTTGTATGACTATTATCTTCAACAATCTAATCGCCATAAATGGAAACACCTTAATGTTCCCTAAGCACAATCACCTATTTTTCATTTAGGAAATTTTCCAATACCAGTTTCTTACTAGGCCGTGTCAGGAGAATCATCAATCAATCACACGTTATTTTCTTTGTTGGCCCATAGATCCCAAAGTCTATAAAATATTCTCGGGTTTGGAAGTCACTTATCTGTGAATGAAGAAGCTGCTCAGAAGTTATTAAAAAAGGATGCCGAAGGGTTTTTGGGAAATAACAATAGTGAATATTATGAACATTTTTTGCTTATGACAAATTTTCAACAAATATATAATTATAATTAATTTTGTGTATTCGCACTTGAGTTTTGAACATCAAGATTTAAAGATTTTTAAAGAATCATATCAGGGATTTTGGGATGGAAAATATGTTGGGGGATTACAAAATTTGTCATTTTTATTCATTTTTTTATTATTTATACGAGTTTAATCAAGGTTTGTAAGTAATCCTAAAGTATTTTTAGAACTAGGAGCGAAGAAAATATTTAATATTCCTTATGACTAACTGTTACAACAATTAATAACTTTAAGCTGTAAGGTGAAAACCGAGTAAACTAATATTATATTTCTTAATGATAACTTATTTAGAATTAGCTGTTTTTACTTTGTAATGTTTTATTTCATTTTATTCAAACCGATCTAACACGAATAATGCTGAATCATATACAGATTTTTCTATGAAAGTGAATCACTCTGTAGATTATATAATCTTTGGAATGGAAAGTTAGTTTAGTATACAAAAAAAGTGTTTTACCACTCCGTTCATACGCACTACAATTTCCCTATATTTTGAGACGTTCATCTCATTCGTGAAAATCTGAGAAACACTTTCTAGTTCAACGTCTGAAATCTTTAAATAAAGTGCTCTTATTTGCAAATTTCATAGGGACGAGAAAAGTGCGGAAAAGCAATTCAAGACCTCTTAAACTTCTGTCGGTCGTCAAGGTCTTAGAAATTATGATAAAATGGAAGTCATATAATTTAGCACAGTCGAATGACCGATTCATGGAGCATTTTAACGTCGTTGCACAAAGTTGTAAAAGTGTTTTTTTTTTAATATTTTACGATATTCCCCTAAGGTTCTTTGTGAGACTATAAAAATTATTTATTATGATCTCTAAACAATTATAAGGTTTTTAGTATCAGTATTTCCACTTTATTTTGAGTTTTATCATGTACAATACTCTATAATACTAAAAAAAATTTTGTACAAGAAAGAATTTTTTTTAAAGTCAACATCATAAGCGGAATTTTCAAGAGAGGAGTGGAATGTAATAATTAAATAATCATGACTATATAATAAACCAAAAATTCATTAGGAACTTCAGTGTAAATATTCTAATCAACTTTCTCTTCATCTATCAGTATAAAGTTGATTCTTTGATTACTTGACACTTATTAAAATCGAAATATATCAGTATAAAAACAGGAGCGAGCTCTTGTCCATTGAAAACTTCTTGGAAAGTTTTTAAACGGATTGGTTATATTACAAACAACTCAGGAAATGAAACCGAAATCAAGATTTTTTTCGTTAACCGATGAATTAACAAGTTCGATTCAATGCCCTCAGAAATGGAATTTTGAAAGAGTTAACATCCTTCTGGATCAATTAAACTTTCTTCTTCTGCTTCGTCATTTTTCCTTACAATTTCGACGGTTTGTTCTTCGCAGTTCCCTTCCATTCCAGTGTCCTACTCTCATATTTTATAGATGGTCGGCCTTCATGTCTTCTTCCTGGAAACTTCTATTCCAGTATTAGTTTTGAGATTCTTTCAACGTGATGATAACATTATATTACTATGTGAGCTGATGCATTATCTTGAAGAAACAACACTTCCTTCTTAGCCAAATGTGGCCGTTTTTGCTTGATTTATTCGCTCAAACATTGCAATAAGTTTGCATAATAATACCCGTTGATAGTTTTATCTTTTTCAAGATAGTCAATGAAAATTATCCCTTGCGTATCCCAAATAACCAACGTCATGACTTTACCTGCAAATGGAACGGTCTTTGTCTCCTTTGGAGCCGGTTCTCCCTTTTCAATCCATTGTTTCAAATGTTCTTTATTCCTGTGAAATATTGTCATACACTCGATGGAAACATCTTCACGACGCTGTTTTTGTTCCATTGTGAGCAAATGCAGCAACCAATTGTCCAATTTTTGAAATGCCTATGTCTGTTAGCTTTCGCGCTTTCAGTCGACGATCATCCAGTACCGCTTTGTGGACTTTTTTCAAGATTTCTGGAGTCGTCACCTCATTTGGTCGATCACTGCGATGCTGGTCTTCGCAGGTCTTACGGCCTCGTTTAAACTCCGCTACCCAATAATCTACTGTTGATAACGAAAGAGCACTCTCACCCAGAGTAGAATCTAGTTCAGCTTTTATATTGGTTGAGTATTGTATCACATAACGATGACCAATTTTTTTCATGTTTACAAATTCACTGAAAACGTTCACTATTGATGACTGTCAAACAAATACCAAGCAACGTGGCGCCTTCAAACTTGAAACATATGCTGTATAGATTGTGTACTTTCTAATACAGTGGTATGTTTCAAGCAACTGCCGCCATTTCTAGGTTAGGCCAGGTACTTCTGACACCATCCTCGTATCAGCTGTTTGTTTACGATTTTTTGGCTAAACACGAAACGACAGTCATCTCTCAATCACCAAATTTGCCAGATTTAGCTCCATATCCACTTTTTCCTTTTTTAAAAATTCGGAAAATGCGCAACGAGTCCTTTGAAGCCATAAAAAGTAATTCGCTGAAGGCACTGAAGGTTTACCAATTGAGGTTTACAAGAAATGTGGAAATTTGTAATTAAGCATTGGCATGCGTGTATTGGATTTTTGTCAGTCCATGTGAAATTTGATCGTAAGGTATGTAGTTTGTTCCAAAAAATCGTATTTTTGTGACATTCTTTGTTTGAAAAATTAAACATTCATGGTGGTGTAAAAGAACATGACTAAAAGTGTCAAAATTTCAGTGTCATAATAAAAAAGAGGTAGATACTTCTTGTGAAATAAAAACTAGTTTCACATATACGAGCCAAAATAAGTTCAAACTTCAATATTAAAAATGCGTTAGACGTTCACATAGAAAGTTGTTTCAAAATAAGTTTATATTTCATATATTTACCTTTGAATAACGGACATATTCTGCCCCAGCAAGTGATGGCTCCTTTTCTGTTAAACTGACCCAAAGCTAATTCCATGTAAAAGAGTGGTATGCCTCCAATAACCAACATAACACAATAAGGAACCAAAAATGCTCCTGAAAAAGAATTTTGTTAGAGCGTACAACTAAATATTATTTCATTTGCATGGAAAATCTGATATGAATAATGTACGGGGTGCGTATCATGCACCATCTTGGTTTCGATTAGAAGTTTTGGCAGGTTCTTAACGTTCATACGAGAACGATTTGACGATGCAATGAAAAAGTTCCGCAAACTACTTCATCACTTACTCATTTGGTATAAGTCGTTTTCCACTAAGCTTTGTGATAAAACTGTGATTGCTACAATATATATTTACAGTTAAGGCCCATGACTTATTTTTCTTTTCTCATCGGTCTTCACAATTTTTCTCCACAGGCTGCGATTCTGTGCTTTAGTTCGGTTCTACCTCTCTAATATCCTTCAAAACTGAATCCAACCATTTTATTTTTGGACTCCCAATCCTTCTTGTATCTCCTTCAGCTTCTTCAATGGCCTATTTTTCAATTTTTTTTTCGGGCTATCTTTACTACTATGCCCTAACCATCTTACTCTTTGGGCTTTTATGGGACTTCACATAATACAAACCAAAAAACTGGCGTTTATACATTGACAGCTGAAAATAAAGGCTTGAACAACTTTTGTCTTTGTGATGCAGAATTTTCTCGTACATTAGAAAACTTTCTGCTACAATTAAAAAATATGGGGTATAATGAGCATGAAACTTAATTTTTTAAATAGGAAAGGTTTCCAGAAAATTATGAGATATGAGCGAAGAGCAGCGAGGGCGAATGCATCAGGACTTAAGAGTTATGGAAGACCCCCATCAAGGTGTATAGATTACGAATATTATGTCTTACTTTTGTTAGTCTCTGATAGGTTATTTTCTAATCTACACATTAGAAAAAAGCATTAAAACGGAGTTTTTTCAAACTCAATGATTAATTTTGTTTATAATAGAGTTTATCTTAGTAGATACATGACTTTTTCTAACCTACATAGCTGAAACTCAGAAAGTAGAGCTGAGAAAAATGTTTTTATTATATTTTCGAAAATAGTAGCAGATGTTTAAAAAAATGTGATCGATTCTTCTCGAAGCTCTTATGATCATGCTCATGTATCAATTATTCAGATTCTAGTTGTTTATTTATATTTTTGGTTAAGTTTTCATAAGAAGCAATTTGTTGTATTATATCGATATCCTATTATAATAGCTGCTGGATATAAACAATACTAAAAAATAAAAAGGTGACTATCCTCATTCCTTCAGCATTTGATCAGATTCACAAAAATAAATACAAACAAATATTAAAATAACAGTAAATCCTGATCAGCATACCTATCTTAAGTAAATCTTCCTCCTCTGTTGACACTCTGTTAAATCGAATAATTTTATATTCCGATAAAATAACTGACTAATTCCATTATGACTAACTTCGTAGTTTCTATCATACATGTAACTAAGCTTCTTAGTAAGTGGTCTACTGACCAGTGTGGCGAAACAGACTCTCGCCTGTGAAATATATTCTCGTTCGTTATTAGTATGTAGGTACGGTACAGATTCCCTCTGCCGAAGCGATCTTGTTATGAAGGAGTAAGTGCCAATCGCGCGGCGGCTTCTTTCTATCTCAATGTTCGTACATAATTCAATTTTAAAAGCCATTAAGTTACACGTCGAGACTTAGTTGGTCTCTGTTGCTCTTGTCGTATTCCTGCGTAGATCAGATTTTAATTATATTTCGAAAATATACATTTTTATTCATAACTGAAGTTTAAAGAGAAAAAAATCTCTTCTAAATTGATTTCAAATTATGTGAAACTGACACAAAAGATAAACGAAAAAACTGATTTGATCGTTCGAGATTATATAAAACGAACGAGTGATTTAACTTACTATATTTTTTCGAAATAACATTATGAAAATTATCAAAATAATAGATATTACATTCCCGTGAATCAAAAATAAGTGCCAAGGAGATCAAAACGAAACCCAATTCGGCTTCAGAAATGGGTTGGGAACACGAAAAGCACTTTTTGCACTGAATGTATTACTACAAAAATGTCGAGACCAACGGAAAGATGTATTTGCAGTCTTTATAGAATACGAAAAGGCATTCGATCGACTACAACACGACAAGTTATTAAATATATTAAGGGAAAAAGGAGTTGATAGTTCTGTTGTAGTAATCATTGGTTCCAAAGAGCGGATGTTCGAATCTACATCAAAATCGAACAGAAGAATACAAAATCTTAAGAGGAGTCAAACAAGGTTGCATACTCTCATCGTTTCTGTTTAATTTGTATTAAGATAAGATCTTTAAGCAAGCTAAACACAAATTATCATATAGAGTAAAAATTAACGGTAAACTTATAAATACATCAGATACGCGGAGTCCTTGAATGGACTGCAATGCCTATGACAGAGTGGGAAGAAATATGGGTCTAAACATTAGGGACGGGCAAATGAAAAGATTATATCGATAAATATCGTATGGATATATTCAGAGAATATCGATGTATGTAGCGTAAAAAATATCGATATGTCGATTTATCGATATTTTTATTTCAGAGCGTTGAGTATTCAAATATAAAAGAACTTTAAAAAAATTAATGCTTTTTTTATTTTCATCAGTTCTATTTATTATTTAAATAAAGTATTATAAATTATATCTATCTATATAGGATCCTTAGTTTCATTTACAGATTTTAGTGATCTTGAATATATATTAAAGCATTATAATGTTTTGTTTTCAATTTTTTTTATTTCCACATGTTTTGTATGTGTTAACACATAAATTACATGAAACAGGTTGATTGTTCCCATTTTTAGTAAAAAAATTCCACACTGAAGACATTATAAATAAAAAAATAGCAATTGCACAACAAAAAGACACAACAAATCACACCACGTAATGTCGCTTGCCGCCATTTTACTGTACACTACACATACATACACAACAACTTAACACAATATGGTTGTCACGGTTACACATAGAGGCAGCACTTATATCAAAGCTTGCGCGTTGATGTAAATAATTAATTAATTAAATATGAGGACAGGTAAAATATTACAACAGTAAGTGAAATATGAAGTTAGTATATAGTAAAATAAAATAAAGTTTTCTTAAAAAAATATCGAATTCGATACTCAAAAATTAATATCGAATATCAATATTTCAAGATAAAAGAATATCGACAATATTTATTGATTAATTTTTGAAAAAATATCGATAGTTTGATATATCGATATTTTGTGCTATTCCCTACTAAACATTAACTGTTATAAAACAAAATATGTGGTATTTAGACGCTTTAGACGCAGATACTTATTTCTCCTTAGAATTGCAACGTGCACATAATAAAAATGCCATAAAACCGATAATAATTCTAAGTGCGAGATTTTGCTTGTAACAATAAGCTAAACATCTACGCATACTTTTGGTCAAGAAATATTGCACGTTGTTTTGCACCATGTCAAGCTTCCTTTATATATTTCATAGTCTTGCTCAATCTCTGATTATATTCATAGTTGCCTGGCAATGTTTTATGTTTACTTATTTCACAATCTTGGTCAAATTAATATCAAAAATTAAAATACATCGACAAATTCCACCAATTGAAGATTTAAGTCTCACAAATCCGCTCAGTTGAATTTCTCAATAGCTACTTTTACCTGCCGTCGCCTTATCATCAATCCCTTATACAAAAAAGGAGAAGAAATAATAAAATTGAATACATTTCCCAGTATCTCGATCGCGATATCTAAATCTTCTTACAACCTTTACTTTATCCCAATAATTGAATTAAATTGCTACGACGGAATCACTAAAGACTAGAGATTTTCTCAATATCTAATCATTTTACGTAAGGCAATTAGGTTTTGAAGTTATTAACATGTTACCGTGAAAGAGTGGAGAGTGACGACTTTCACCAGTGAATGTCGACAAACATCAAATACGTTTGTTAAAGATGGAATATTGGTGTATGTTGACAATCACAGATATCGAGGAGATCGAAAAGAGGCGACTAGCTATTTCCCACCAAATCCATTGTTCTGCTTAGAGTCAGTCAGCTTTGTCAGGTTTGATGGTGAGAGCAACGTTTTCTTACTTTTTTTCCAATATACTAATTTGTACAGAATGGATAACGCAGTGAATTGGGATCTTTTTCTTTCAAAGTTAAATGCCTTAACTGCGGATATTTCAAAAGCTCTTAACGTCTTTGGTATTGATAATGGAGAGAAGTTAGTTATACCTTTAGAACAAATCTACACTATTATGTTACTAATGAGGATTTGTTCATTATATTGTATGAAATTATGTGAATGTTGACATCCACCATACATTTCATTTACATGAGACTCACAAAAGTTAATAGTATAACAAGCGTGTAATGACGGCTATTACCAACGAAGTTAAAATTTCAACACGAGCCGGAAGTGAGTGTGGTAACATCTCCGTTGGTGATAGTCATTATGCTATTAAAATTGTTAGAAAAATAATATTTTTCATTAATAGTAGCTTACACATATACAAAAAATTTAGCTTTATTCACTTACACAAGATTTGTGAATAGATATATTTTATATCTTTACCTACCTACTCCACGTTCAGAATTAGTGAAGGGATCAATACTGTACGATGCAAAAAAATGCATAATCATTTGCCAATTGAAATCAAATCTATAACATCTTTTACTGGAAAGTGTTTTCTACTCTATAAGTGTTAGTTGGTTTTTTACAAACTTTTCTCTACAATTTCTCTCTCTCTCTCTCTAATATTCCATTAGCAAACCATAGAACTTCATAAAATTCTACTATATGTTGAACTATAGCTGTGTAACCGTAATCAAAATACTTTGATTACCTCTATCATTCATTAAAATTAGTATTTTTGTTCATAAAGAGCCCAACTAAATTACAAAATGGTGAGGAATTAATAGATTTTGCATTGAATTTTGCTGTCTAACTGCTCGTCATAGTTGAGGCGATTCTCAGTAACTCTCGTAATACATGACATTTCTGGAATTCCAGCTTGCAAATACCAATTCTGAAGTACGATTAATAATTAGTGAAGGTTTATGCACTGATTTATTGATCTTGAGTTTACTTTACTTATACACTATTTTAGAACAAATCACAGAACATATTAATATCAATGGAAATATTTTAAACAACCTTATTCTAATCTAATTCCATTAAAACGTTACAATAAGTTTTAATAAACTTAATTGTTCTACTGGATACACACTCCCTCATTTAAAAGTAGCATAAGGGCTGGCGAGAGAGATAGGCAAAGGGAGTAGATTGCACCGAGCCTAAGGCCTCATGTTTTTATTTATACAGTTTCACAGCCCACATTAGTCAAAAAAATATGAGAAATTTTAAGCCTCATCAAAATCTACACATCAGAATACAGCACGCAACAGTTAATAGTTGCGAAATTGAGATTTTAGAGGATATACTTCACGAACATCCACATATCCAAGTACAGCATTTTTGACAGTTGTAGAGCAACTTATTATTAATACAGAATCGCTTACGTGCGACTACTGGTGAAGACAGACTGAATTATTTGGTGTTACTCAACATCGAAAATGAAACAGGTAAAAAATTATAATTTTAGAGCATCATTCACCAGAATAAAAGCTTCAAAGGAAAGGTTGTGATTTTAATTTAAAAGGAAAAGGTTCCAAAATTTTAATATGTTATTTCTAAACAATGTATGCTTGTGATTAATTTAAAAACTGAAAGCTAAACTAAGTTTGAAATGATCAGTTACCTGATATTATCTATAGCTGTGTTACGAATGTTGAAAGTAATAAAGGTTTTTATTTTTATTAAACATTCTCAGACTACATTGAATTTTTTTAATCCTGTAAGCCTATTAACCTATTGGTGTAGACATGTTTCAGAAAAGTTGACCTCATGCTACGAATTTTTATTAAGTTTTAGACGAACTTTGGAAATGAGACATGGGGCCAGTTCAAGGACAACTTACAATTCCTCTGCCTCTACGAATCTGTGCCCCGGACCATCAAAATACTCTCGGTAGCCAAGTGTAGCATCTCTGATTGTAATTAGCATAGAACTCATTTGGTGTCAAAACATGATCAATGAGTTGGGCTACTTTATCAAATACACCCGAATCTTGAAAATAACGATATATACTGCATTCGGCTTTGTACATCTGATGAATCTGACTGTTCACTTGATATTGTTCGGCAATTCACTTTGTGAACACTCTGCGTAAGATTTCTTTGCTCAGAATCTTGAAAGAGATTTCTTTTGAATTTGGACGTTCCAATGCTCTTCAATTAATAATTTTATTCGACAGTTGCTTGTTGTGTTACTTATTTCAATGCGAAAAATGGATAAACAGTAGCTCTAATTTGTACGTTTGTAAAAAAATTTTTTGAAAATGGAAAAGATAAAATGGAAGTACATCCAAATATAATAGATTATTTGTGTCATTTGTCATCTGTCACATGCATCAACCATCTTGTTTTCACTGCTTGTCTTAACAGGATTAACATGAAAATAACCTTACACGGCTATTCTCTTTGCTCTCTTTTGAGGAATCGAACCACTTTAATCGCACTTCAAAGACGAAAATTTTTTCCGCAATGTTTGTAATATTAAGATTTTTATATGCTATAAAATCTTCATCCCCAAACCTTCGTTATGTGTGTGTAACCAAGCTAAAATTTTTTTAAACAAATTTACAATCTGATGTGATTTTAATAATAATAAAACAAACGAAGATTATGAATTATAATATTTTGAAAATGTTGGAGTATTTTATCTCAGTAAACACCAGGAAATTAGAAAATAAGCTTAAGGGTAGCGAACGTACTCAAGGCGGTTGACAACCGGACATTACGAAAGCTCTTCTGCTTTCTCACAGCTTTATGGGCTTTATATTAATTCAATCTTGTGAATAATACGCTTTTAAGATCATTTTTCCGAATAACGGGAGAATGGTCATACTTTAAGAGATTTATTCTTCGAGATTTAAGTAGGATTTGCCAGTTGGAAGCGCTTATTATAAGTTATTACTATTTATTTGTCAAAATTATGTGAATATAATAAATCATGGAGGTAAAGTAAACTTTTCCTATTTAACTGACAAATAGAATGAAGACCAGAAAATACACATCACAAAATTAACATATTCAACTCTTTTGTATTAATGAAATAAACTTTTTAACTTATAGATGAAAAACACGTTTTTTCATTTTATGCCCTACCATATAAGGCTCGCCTTGAAAGCTATTTTGAAGTTTGCGGTTACCAAAATCAAGGAGTATCCAATATTTTTACTATTGCCGTGATAAATTGGTACATTTTTATAGCAATTTATTCTTTTTAACATCTAGTGAACTTACCGCCTCCATTCTTATAACACAAATAAGGAAATCTCCACACGTTTGCAAGATCTACAGCGAAACCTATGACCGACAGCAAGAAGTCGACTTTTTTGCTCCACGTTTCTCGCCCATCAGTTGTCGCTGGTGGAAGTTCAGGAGCACCTCGAGGACTTCTGAGACTCTCCTTACACGACATACTCTTCTTCTTTTAACGGCGAAAAAGCCAACAGCAAAAGATAATAATGTGTGCCGTCAACACTGAAAAGTTAGAGAATATGTATAAATATTTAAAAAACAATTTAAATTGATAATAATTGTTTTTACGCACTAGTGGATTAAAAGAAAAATACTTTGTCGATATAGTCACAGAAAGTTTGTAGTCAAAATCGTTTTTTTGTTTTTTGATAAAGACGGAAATAGGTCAAACGTCAATTTTTGCATGTTATTTTAAACTGATTTTCGTAGAAAAGAAACTTGAAATCAAGACAAATCATCACGAAAAACATATAAGAAATGAAAGGTTGAATAAAATAGAATATTCTTATATCTACAAGGTAATTAATTAAATCTCTAAACTGTGTATTCTAAAACCTAGAATATTATGATTCAGTCCGCTATTCTTTATAAAAATATAACTAGTTTTTGTGATAATGGATTGGTTGAAATAAAAACCTACTTGGAAATATAACATATTGCATAGGCAACTATTCATTCCATCATCAGCCAATCAGATCTCGGCTTTCTTTAAGCTGTCAATATTCCTCGCGCTTCTCCTTTTCATAACTTATAAAACGCTATTTCCTCACTTTCAATTCCATAGTCTTATATAGTTAACTTCTTCGTTATTTCTTATTAATTTAAGGACTGAAAGTTTTAATGAAAACGACCCCTAATAATAAAATAACAAAAGAGAGTGCAAGATTTGGGCATACGACCCAACGTACCACTATATACCCATTTTTCATATACAGTTTTCAAAGTTTACGTAGTTTGCACACCTTTAGACATACGGCATACAACTTTTTGAAGTATGCACGCTGAAGTAATCTAAGAAACAGAGACATTCATAGACCTGGGAGTGGTAATGGTGGCAAATGGGGTCATATATTAAGAAGAGGCTACACAACCACGATAACGTCTGCTGGACAATGGTGAAGCATGATTAGCATCAAGGGTAAAAGCGCATAACATATATTGTATAGAAGAAGGAACAACATTGAGAAAATATCAGTGTAGCAGAGTCGCTAAGATACTTTATTTTTAAGATTTGATAGAGAATATCTCATAAATAATATCGTTTTCAGCGTACACTTTGCTTATTGAATAACCATACGAAAAGAAAGCCCTAATATTCTAAGTAGAGCCCATCGTATTCTTTGATTTTAACCCAACATTGAGCAAGCTCTTTGATATCTTGGTAAAAACACTCTTTGAGTTTAGAAGTAAAAAATTGTCGCACTGAATTTTCTGGATAAATAGTAATGGTCGACATAAGGTCCGGACTACATGCTAGATATGATAGGAGTTCGATACCATCAATTTCTTATATCATATTGCGCTTATGTGGTTTTGATTCTCTTTTTGTAATAAAGCTCGCTTTGGTTAACTATATACCACTATTTACCTCGGCTTTGATAGATCGACCATTTCGAAATACATTAACTACTATTACTGATTGTGAGAGTCAAAATACAGGACCAGCTGATTATGATATGGTGACAAAAGGAAAAAGGTTTTTCTAATTGATGCAATTGATTTTGAGGGAAGCCAACGAAACAAAACTATATACAATACTATCCTTTTTACGCTGGATATTCTTTGATACTTCTGATAGTCCTATAAAGTAGGTAAACAATATTATACAGAGGTCGGTATAAGTCAGGCAAAAAATTTTGCATTAAGAGAAACAAATGTAGCATCAATATCAATTTATTAAAAGTAATTACAAAAGGGATTCGAAAAAAGGTTCAAATTGAAGCCAATTTCGATCAATGCATTAACGGCAACGTTTCTCAACGGAAAAGCAGATCCGGAGAAGCATGTCGTGCTGTCTTCTTCAATTGCCGTTCGGAGGGCGGGAAGAGTGCGTCCTCTTGCTAAAACGCGGTCCTTGAGAAGGCTCCCTATGAAGAGATCACAGGGTGTCAGGTCACATGACCGTGCGGACCACTCAACGATTCTTCGTCTGCCTATTCATTCTACAAAATGAACATTAAGAAGGTACTCCCGATTACATTCTGCGGCGAAGCACCATCCTGCATGAAATGACGGATGTTCGCGAGTGTTGGGTCGTTGTCCATTTGCACACGTAAATCTTCGAACATTTCCAGATAACTTTGGCCGATACCTACCGCGTTGCTATACATTTGTCGACCTCTAGGTTCCACTATATCCATGTGAGTGTTTCTTTAAACGGTCCGACCTTAATTTGACAATAGACCAAAACAAAATGTTCCTCGCCAACTGTTTCTGAATTACTCCACGTACATTACGAATACACTATAGTAGATTCTTTTATCTACAAATAAATCAATGTTAAAAAGATAAGTTATCTTGAAACGTTACGGTCCTGAATCACATCATCGTTAAATCGGCAACACATGACCTTATCGGGGGATAAATTGAATCATTGTCCCTCTAACACACATCAATAGATGCTGTATACATAATGTTATCAGAAGATGATGACTTCGTTTACGTTTTCTTCGTTATTACATGATATGATAAGTCACAATAGTTTTCCATTAAGTTTCTTGGATAACTATTGGAAAAAATTCGAAAGGAGGAAAGTTTCTTTAAGGTTTTAACATTAATTAAGAAACAAAATACGGGGTGTCCCACGACGAGATAAAACTATCTGTATAATACTTATAATAAAATCATGAAAATTTCCACGTTTGGGTTTTCGAATACGATCTTTTTAACTAAAATATTTTCAAATATGGCCGACTTCCGTTTCTACTGGAAGTCGACTGTAACTTTGTTGTTTTAAATAGAACACCCTGTATATTACTACATTTTTTAAATCTAAGTAAAATTTTAGTATACTTTTGTTTAAAAACTTTTTTTGAAAAATGCATACTTTTTGAGATATTAATTTTTTTGTAAAAAATTGTACCGGTGTAGACAAAATTATTTTTTTTTATTTTATTTTGATCCGGTTCATTTTAAGCAAAAGTTTATCGAATTAAACCATTTGTGACAATAATACGATATGCTATCACATTTTATGGAAAATTAAAAGGGAAATAATCTGATGACCGAACAGAAACCATTTTTATATCTTTGAGGGTATCCTCGTAAAAAATAATTTATAAGGATCTGCAACGGTTAAATTATTTTCCAAAAAAACTAATAACTCAAAAAGTATGCATTTTTCGAAGAAAGTCTTAAGACAAAAGTATACTATAATTTTACGTAGATTTAAAAAATGTATCAATATACTGGGTGTTTCATTTAAAATAACAAAGTTACAGAGGACTTTCGGTAGAAGCGGAAGTCGGCCATCTTTAAAAATATTTTAGTTAAAAAGATCGTATCTGAAAAACCCAAACGTAGAAATTTTCATGATTGTACTATAAGTATTTTGCCATATACAGATAGTTTTAACTTGTCGCGGAACACCCTGTATATTTTTCAGCAAATGATGATAATATATTAATTTCTAAGGTGTAGTCTGAATTTACACAGGATAGGACATAGGCTTTTCGCATTTTTCGTCAACAAAAAAACGCATCATATTTAAAGAAGTATTTATTTCAAATGAAGCACCTTAAATGGAAAAACATTATTTGTTATAAATAATATCGTCCCAGTAACAATTTCTCCTCCGGTATTCCTGGAACTATAAGAATGTCGGAAATTGTTCGACACATGATATTATTAAAAACCACTAGCTGGATATAGATCTGATCTGATAAGTTCCGATGGAACATCTACTTTTCGCAAAATCAATTTTCTGGAAAAATTTTTTCAGCCACGGATAAGTTCTTTGCATTTTCATTTGTTCTGTGCAGATCTATTACTTCGTTTGAAGATATTGCCGCCCTAACCGTGACTTTTGGAAAATGTGATAGTTTTTGGTATTTCAATTTAGGGTATTCTCTACTTTAAAATCTGCAATTTTGTTTGTTGGCAAGCTCATTCGAGTGAAAAAAGCATTCGTGCCAAAAAAAGTTGCAGTTTGGTTCTCCTGCACCATTGGGGTCCTGTTTGTTTTTTAATTGTCGTGCTAGTTTCGTCGAAATTTTTAATCCAGAATTTAATCAAATATACTGTTCTATTTTATGGAATTAAGATTAGATGGCAAATAATGATATAAGAGCATCATTTTTATCAAATAAGAAGTGTGTTGCTTTCCCGTGAAGTCATCCATATCCATTTTCACTACATTCTCAAGAAGCGAGGAGCCACGCGAGAGTTGCACCGACTAGACAAGGCGATCTGAAATCGATTAATCGAATCGGTGAATCGATATTACACCCTTGAAAATCGACATGAAATTTTTTCCGTTTTGGTAAAAACCATGAAATTATTTACAATTAGTTGAATGTACTCGTAATTTTACTGTTGTCGGGAAAAGGATTAATTACTCTAAAACTCGAGAGATGGCTATGTGCTTGGCTACCTCAGAACTTAAAAGAATAAGTTGAACATTATTTATTGCAGGCAGTTGGGCTACTGAAGTATGATCCTATAGTTTACTGGCAAGAACAGAAAAATTTGTGGGATCATCTGTTCCTTGTGAGTAGATTTAATCAATTTCCGGCACCATGTCAGCGATGCCATTTGGATCCCAGTAGACTTAACAAACTGTTGATTTTAAAAAACTTAGATATCAATCATTGGATACTATAAGCTATATTATCTTTTTTCTCAACTTCTTAATGAAACATTGTAAATATAGACTTTATATAAAATAGATTTTTTAGTTATCCATCTTTTAGACCCCGATTTTTTATGAATAGATTCATCAGGTTAAGAGTCGAATCGATTTAAAAATCGATCTTTTTTGGAAAGAATCGCTAACCCTAGCCCCGACCCCTCCAGCGCATGGTTCATTCGCTTACAAAAATATCAAGAAACGCACGTTTAAAAAAGAATAGTGCTGTTCGTCAAATTCAAAGTTGACACGTTTCAGTCCTGATACTTTTTTCAATAGTAATTTTAATTTCTCAACAACTTCTTTTAAGTCTATACATTTTTTTAGCAATGCTGCAACCTTTTTGATTCTCCCAAATAATAATTGCCGTATTTTTCCTCAAAATAAGCGTTTATGTATGCAGAAGTAGTGTAGCTATAAGGTTAGGAAACAGGAAAAAATCACTGGAGCTAGATTTGGTGAATAGGGTGGGAGGTCCACCAATTCGAAGTGCAATTCGTGAACGCTAGCCATGGAGATGTGAGACAGTGCGTTGCCCTAGCACTTTCTTTTCCCTTAAACTCGGTCACTGTTTTGCAATATCTTTCATAACCTTATCAAGCAATAATGCCTAATACTATCCCGTTATTGTTTCCTCTTCTTGAATATAGTCGATGAGCACAATTCCTTGGCTATCTCAGTAGTGACTTTTCCGGCTGATGAAATCGTGTTTACCTTTTTCGCAGCAAGTTCACCATTTGAAATTCACTGTCTTGGCTGTTTTTCCGATACAGGAGTGTTGTAGTGGATCCAGGTTTCATCTATATTTATTAGTTTGCTTAAAACGGGTCAAAAATGCCTGCGAATTGTTCATTCGTACACGTTATTAGTCAAAAATGAGCAAACGCGACTTTCAATGCGCGGGTAGCTTAAGTACGCATTATTCTCCAAACGGTATATGACAAATACGTTCTTTTCATATGCGATAACTTTTTCTATTTTCTTAATTTTCATCCGATAGTCGTCCAATATTTGAGAAGATTTTCGATAATATCGCTGGTTGTCGTAATTTTTGCTGTTCATCAGTCATACTGATATGGCCACGATTGTATTTAAGTGCCAAAAATTTTACGGTCGTAAATGATGATGCCGAGCCTCCATACACAGTGTCTAACTCCTATTTTATTTGCTTAGGCGTATTTAATGTCAGCTCGATGCCCTATTTTCCCCATTTCCAGAAAAATCTTCACAACAAATAACTTTACGATTGTTAAACAGAAACTAAACGACCAACAAGGATGAAATTTTAGTGAGACTCGAACAACGCATGCGCAAAAGTACTGAAATTATGGAGTGTAGAGAAGGAGGAACATCTCTTATGGACGGTACGTTTAAAATATGGTCTGAATTCTGTAGGGATAATACGTGGCGCTGATTGTACTATGGGATTGAGATCTGAAGTTAAACACTTACTATATCTGAAACTAGCTTCAGATTCTATAAACTAACGAAAACAGAATATTATGTAGGTGGTGAAAAGAATTAAATAACGTTTAAAAATATTAAAAAAATATTAAAAAAAGAATACAAAAAATCATGGTGAAAACTTGTTGTATTTCTGGATGTATAAGTGGTTCTTTAAAAGATCGTGAAATTCGTTCATCTCAAAATATAAAACAAGCAAGTCTCTTTGGAATACCAAAGGTAAGTCATGTTTGAATCTGTTAGAAAGCAAAATTCATTAGAGGAAAATCAATAATTATTTATCCATGTTCCCAAAATATTTGTTGATTAACATTGATTTCTCATTAAATTTGAAAAATAATAAGTAACACGCGGAAGATTGATTATTCAGGTGGAATAATCAAAGAATATGAATTGAAACGATGGACCCTATTGCCAAATGCTGTACCAGTTAACCTACAGCCAAGACAATATGGTATTGAAGTAAATGTAACTTTAAATGTAGCTTTCAGAAAATCAAGAAAACCTGCACTATCAAACGGTTAAAATAATAAATGACGATAAATTTTCAAAGGTATAAGGTTTAAAGTAAAAACTAAGCAGTAATTTAATTTTAATTAATTTTAATAAATATTTCGTAGAAGCCAACCATCAATGTGCGAAAGCCTTTTCAACAGTTGGACAATCGTATTAACATTAGAAAAAAACCAGCGTCAACATCAATCGAAAAGATCTCGCCTTCGCTGATAAAAATCCGAAAAACTGCAAGTTCTGACGATAAATATCCACAATTTATTTCACATAAAACATCATTAAATAGTATACCTGATCAACCAGTAGACAAGATGCAAATTGCTGTGAACAATGTAGAGACAAGATTTGATGCAGAACAAGATTTTTTAAATGAAATCGATTCAAACAATGTTAGTTAAAGCTTGAAATATCAGTAGGTTCATGATTTAAGTATATACCAAAATTTTCTACAGATCCTTAATTTTTTTCCAGACTCCTAAGAATATTAAGGAATTGTTGGACTCTTTTTTGAGTATGATGCCTGAGTATTGGTATTATATACTTCATGATAACCAATTAGTACTTGTTTATACTGATCCCTTTAGGGAAACCGAAAAACTTCGCGTTTTTATACAAGATGATTTTTCAGTAATGGTAACTATATGTTCTTTATAACTCCATCTTGTAAAAATAGAAAGGTATTTGGATTAACGTACAATTATTTTTTTTGTGGAAACAAACAATATTGTAATATTTTGATATGAAACTTAATATAATTTTTTTTTCCAATATTTAATATTCTATAAAGCACAAATTAAGGTTTTGTAGATTTAATTTATACATTTCTTATGGATAACGAAAAATTTTTAGCTCACCCAGCGCCTCAATGAATTCAACAATTATTCATTCAATTATTTCTGAATTCTCCTCATGTGCTCAATGAAAGTGCTTTGGTACTCCAGCCATGAAATTATTATCTCAGTACTCAACGTTATATTGTTTCTGAATTTTCATGTCCTCAATGGAAAAATTTTGAAACTACTGCCGTGAAATGAATTACCAAAAAACTTCCCTGCACTTGTCGTAAGAGAAATAACAAAAATAAGTAAACTTAATGAATATAGTTTGATAATTAACAATGGTTGGGTTTCATTATTCTTTGGTTTCAGTAGTATTTTTATTTTCTGGTTTTTTTTTGGTAGTTACATACGTTATAACATTTTATTATTTATTATTGAAGTTTACTAAATCGAAAATATATATACTTGAAGAAACTCATACAGTCATATAGTTGCTAATGAAGTTCAATATTTTATTTTTATGAACCGAAATATTTTTTTTTATTATTCTATTATTTTTATTGATCTAATTATATCGCTATAATTATTATATTAGTTACGGATAAAATTCAATATTTTATTTTAATCAACCAAAATGTTTTTTTTATACTATTTCATTATTGTTACATGATTCTACTTTTTTTTCATATTAGAATATATGTATTATCTAAACCAAATAAATAGCTAAATAATAAAGTTAATTTAACGAGATTCTGTTTTGTTAATCGTTTCATTATTTTAATACTACTAATTTCATTATCACGGTGCATTATTTAAAGCATTACTATACAGTTATTTTCAAATCAGCGCGTAAAATTCGAGCGAATACCCTCTACAATCAGCGCCACCTATTTTCCCATCAAAAATCAGCTCACATTTTTTAACCCAGAGATGTTCCTCCTTCTCTACACTCCATAGCTGAAATGTTCAGGTAAAAGTCGGAATATCCTTCTCAAAACTTTTTAACAGCTGAAATTTAATTAATTCATATTTCTTCGAAAACAGATTAGATATGAGAAAAATATTTTTCAAATGTGAATAAATATTAAATTTAAAAGGTATTCTTGAAAAACATGTCTATAATGAAAACATCCCACATACGTTACGTGTCAAAGTTACATAAATATAATTATCAAAAACTTCTTATTAGTCTTTTGAAATCAAACGTTCTTGCGGCAGTGCATTGTTATGATGTTATTGAAAGGCAAAAACATCGAAGTCAAAATATCGATATTTTGTCAGAAAATAATCGATAAATATCAAATTTGATATTTTTTAAGTACTTTATGATAAAAAAAAGCGATAAAATTGAGGGAATCGACAAAAGTAAAACGAAATTTCTAGTTCATTTTATCTTGAGACTATTAGTAAGAATGGAAAATCCGCTTCTAGTTAAAACACTCAGTAAATTAAGTCTTTAACAGACGAGGCAGTTCATCATCATCATCATCATCATCAACATCATTTTTTCGAATTATTTTCTTTTTTAATTCAATTTCAAGCTCAATTGATATTAATTAAAAGCTCTGCGATCGAAAGTTCAATATTTAATCCTTATGCAATAACAAAAATTGACAGATAATATTTTTGCTCTACTCAATATTTGTGTGTCCTCCACGTACTCTTTGACCGCATTGAGCAGTCTTTCCATATTCCAATTAATTATAATAATAATGTCCTCAAAAAGTGGAAATTAATGTCTCTTACTCTCATTCATTAAACGCAAAATCTACTTTCATTTGTGGATAAAACGCTGTAGCATTGGAGTTTTCTTATTCCGCAGGGTGAAAGCATTTCTACATCTCTTTTAATGGTTTAGTTACTTATTCGTGGTCTTCGAGGTTCTTCCAGAAGATTAGCGATATATGGCTTTTCTTTGTGTCTGTTTCGTTCATGCTAGCAGTGCTTGATTGACCTCTTCTTATGAATATTTCCGTTTGCCTTTAACCAGCCATATTCTGGTGGATTATAAACTTTTTCAAGGTAGAAAAGTTGTTCATTATTTACCAAGAAAAATACAGATCCTGACAAACCTATGTGAGATAACATAACATGAACAACAAATGGCAATAATTCGGTCATGTTGGAAGACAAAACAAAGAAAGATGAAGGTCACAACATGCCGACACTGGATGGAAACAATACAAGACAGAATAATGTAGAACACATTAAGAGAGGCCTATACTCAGGAGTATACGCAGAACGGCTGAAGAAGAAGAAAAAACATTATTATATTTGAATAAGAATAAAAAAAACTTTTATATCTAATAAATCATTTAAGTAATGAGCCAAAGGTATCAAAAACACGTGATTGTAAATATTGAGAAAGAAATAAAAATATAAAAAGTTATAAAGGGCATGCAATCTGCTAATGAGAAGTATGAAGTAAATACTTGATTGGTTGCGAGGATGACGTAAATTAAGGAGTAAATGGTTGTATACCCAATAGGTTCAGTTTACCGAAAACATATTGATGGTCCAAATAGTGAGTACACTAACAGATTAATTAAAATATCTCAACAAAACTGTAATACTTCATTGAAATTTCTCAATCAGAAAAGTTGAAATGAAAAGAATGCCACGGACACGTTTGATTGTGATATTTATAGATGTATGATATCGACAGGTATAGTACTTAAACGAGAAATTTAAATCTCTCTTTGTCAATTCATATTCAGGATTTCAATAATAGAGATTCTAGAATATGATGACATGTGTCTGCGCCAGCAGAGCGCGCTCTTTTGTTTTGACAAGAGATCTTGAAAATATCCATTGCCCTCTGAATTACCGAATGGTGGGTAGTTATTGGGTCAACGTTTGATGTATATGTCATGTTTCAACAATTATATTTTACACAGAACGTTTTTTGATTCGTGTAATCTCGTATCAACACTTTCAAAAAGCTATTGAATACAAGCTGTCATATTAGTTTAAACACTTATACAATAAAAAACGTTCTATAAACAGAATTAAAATGAAAACATAATGAACAACATGTTGTTAGTTATCGTCTTCAGAAACCTAAGTAAAATAGTCGACTTTCAGTAACTGAAGGCGATCTACTTGTTCTAGGATCACAATATGCGAGAAGCCCTAAAAAGTGTGGTATGAATTGAGTTAATCGGCACATATAGACTAATTTTTGCGTGAATATATGAACGTACTCAGAACGTGTTTTCGTACGAGTGCTATTTGAGTTGTTTACAGATACTTAAAATATTATCTTTGTTAAAAAATGGAAGTAAATCGCATACATTTTCGTGTGATGAGTTTCAACGACTTGGATTAAAGCAGCAGCAGTGTGCCGCTCAACTTGCTTCGACTTTTGGTGATGAAGCACCATCTTGAACCACCGTGTTTCGCTGGTTTCCCAAATTCCTTCGGTAATTCCAAAATCGACTACTGTGCCAAAAAAAAATCAATGCTGTGCACGATAATGCATGAACACTTGGTTGCTAAAAAGATTTGTTCGCGTTGGATACCGCACAATTCGTCAATCGTTCAAAAAACGCTCGTGTCGATTGGTGCAAAAAATAGTGAAAAAAGTCTTTCCCAGACATCTATAAGATCGTAACAGGCGATGGATCATTGATTTATGCATACGAACACGAAACTAAACAACAATCGACTGTATGGCTCTTTCAAGACAAGCCAAATTCAACAATAGTTGTTCGCGCACGGAGCACTTCGAAGCAAATGGTCGGAATAACTGGACATGTCGCAGTTCCATCAGAGCAACGTAGAACGGTCAATTCTGAAGGATACACTAGCATTTATTTGCCAGAAGTGTTCGAAAAAAAAACGTTTTTGAATAGTCAAAACATTAAATTGATGGGTTATCTTCCGTACAGTCTTTGTTTGTCACTTGATGATTTCTTTTTATTCCCGAATATGAAAAATAAATTACGAGTTCAACATTTTTCTACACCTGAAGAGGCGGTTGGTGGGTTCAAATCACATTTTTTGGAATTACCTCAATCGACAAACGCATGCAAACGTGTATTCATCTTTATGGAGAATATTTTGAAAAACAATAAAGCCATATCCAAGTATAGATATTAATTTTTATTGGTCTATCTTAAAACTTAAGTAACAACCCTCTGATATGTAGATAAAATATTTGAAATAAATGGGGTTTTGGAAATGGGTTATTCTTTTATGGTAATTTGATATTATTGGACAGGTTTTCTGAGACTCTACTTAGAGGAAGAGTTTTGGAAATCATAGTCATAAAAGATAAGATATCATATCATGGTGAATTTCGAATTGTTAAGGTAAAACCAATTATTACATCAAACTTAAACATTATCTGAAGCTACAAAATATGGCTACAAGATTAAGAAATTATTTTTATGAACTCACTTGTTCCACACTAGATTTTATATAATAAAATATTCAACCACATTAAACGAACAAGATAATTTCTTTATTCAGCAGAAATGTTCTAATGATAGACTTTTTGAAATGACGCCGGATGAAGGTGGGAGTAAATTAAATAAATTAAACACAAGAATTCTAATAAAACGATAGTACGAGGTCTGGCTATTAAATAACGAGACTGGTTACGAAAAAGGGTTTTATTACAAAAATTATTCTACATTCGAATGCTCCCTTCTATATACTCCAATTCCCTCGCCACACACCTTTCCATACGTTTTTTCCATCGATTGAAGGAATGCTGGAAGTCTTTTTTGGTGAGTGCCTTTAGGAGTTTTTTAGTTTAAGACTTCCATCGACTCAAATCGGATCCCTTTCAAAACAGATCTTTTTTTAAACTTTCTAATCTTTCAAAGAAATCTGAGCAGACCAGTTGAAGCAAGAGCTTTTAGTCAGGAGTCAGATTTTTTGGCACCAGCTTCGCACAGACTTTTGTCATGTGTAATTCCACGTGTAAAATTTTTCTAGCTACTCTTTATCGGCGTTTACATCCTCGACAATAATCCGGATGCTCATTCGACGATCTGCACGCACAATTTGGCTAATTTTGGTCACTGTTTCCGGAGCTGAAACAGTCACAGGGTGACCTGGGCGCTGGTCATTTTCAGTCCTCTCTAGGTCCTTACTAAGGCGCTTACAACACTCAAAAATACGCGCACGTGATAGAAAATTGTTCCCATAGACCTCTTGAAATAATTTATAGCACTCAGTCGGAGTTTTTTTCAATTTAACGAGAAATTTGAGATTGAAACGTTGCTCCTGTTTATCGTCACACACGGTTTAAGACACGATAAAAAACACGTTCGTTTCAAATGCACAAATACTGCACAAATACTATAATATTGACGAAAGCCAATGGTTTGCGATTTTGTAACCAATTCAGGGACTATTCGAAGAATTGTTTCGATTACTTAAAATTATTCACCGAGCAAGACTTCCCTTCCCATTACTCCTTTGTTTCTACATTTTCTTAATAAGCTTGAAATGGCTCCCTATGATAAGATGGACTGTAGTTTTTGTCGATAGGTCTCACATGTAGGTGATTGAAATAGAAATGTGATACGATCTTTAGGAGAGCTTAACCGTTAAAACTTCTAGCGCGTAAACAATAAATTTGGGTTTGCTCTAAGTATATTTTTCTTTACTCGCCATTTTCCCATACATCTAACTCATTTTTTACTTCATTCATTCCAAACAGAGTTTTAAAACATAAGACAACCCAAGATTTAATAGTAAAATAGAGTAGAAATGTCGGAAGTAGTTCTTTGACTTAACAAGGGATAATGCCTGATTTAAAGTATGGTTTGGAAATAAATAAAAACAATCGAAATAATCACAATAGGCACTAACATAGTGCAGAAGAAAATAAGAAGATAAAAATCGAAAAAATAGAATCAAAAGCTAAAATATTCTAAAGAATAAAGGTGATGATAATTTATAATAGCATAAAAGAAAGAAGTTATCTGCAAGACCAAGTTGAAAGTCTTTAAAACAATTATAAGTAGGACACATAAAATTTAACAATAAAGAAAAATAACTGCAATAAAATTACAAAAGAAGACCAACAGATAACTATGAAAATACAATCAGATGATAGTAAAATACGATGATTGTCGCAGAATTACCTGGCCTGACCTAGAGATGGCGATAGTTTCTCGAAAATATCAGTGTATTAGAAAGTACTCAATCTATACAGCATATGTTTCAAGTTCGAAGATGTTGTTTAGTATTTGGTTATTGGTCACCGTTATATGATACAATACTTTTATTTGGAAGGCCTTAGCCCAACCAAGTTAAAAGATGAAGTAGATTCTACTCTGGGTGAGACTGCTCCTTCGTTTTTAACAGTAAAATATTAGGTAACATAGTTTAAATGAGATCGAACGACCTGCGAAGACCAGCAACCAAATGAGATGACGACACCAGAAATGTTGAAGAAAATCTACAAAGCGGTACTGGAGGATCGTCGACTGAAAGTGCGCGTGTTAACAGATTTAGTAGAAATTTCAAAAAGTGCGGTATGAATAAAAAGGGAGAGCCGGCTCCAAAGAAGGCAGAGACCGTTCCATCTGCAGGCAAGGTCATAGCGTCGGTTTTTTGTGATACGCGTGAAATAATTTTCATTGACTATCTTGAAAATGGAACGGAAAGTATCATGCGAACTTATTGCAATGTATGAGCGAAGAAATCAAGCAAAAACGGCCACATTTGGCTAAGAAGAAAGGGTTGTTTCATCAATACAATGCACCAGCTCACATTTCTGTTATTGCTATGACCAAAATAATGAATTAATGTTTGAATTCCTACCTCATGTACCCTATTCGCCAGATTTAACCCTCTCGGATTATTTTCTGATCTACGCATAAAGTGACATTTTCTAACTAACTAAATTAAATGATCAGTTTTCTTAGCACTTTTTTATTAGTTTCACCTGTATCTTTGTATACTTGAATATTTGTAACTTTTCGACGGCTGTCAACCCGGATACAAAACAGTTTTCGAAAATCGAGAGGCAACAATTAACACATCTGTACCTGCATGTTATAGACGGGTTTAAAATAGCAAATTGAACCAAAAATAAATTATAGTTTAAGAAACCTAAAAAACACTTTTTTAGCTATAATCAAACTAAAAATTGAAAGATAATTCTTGACATAAAAATAAAATTACTAATGAGAAAATTAATGTCGCTATTATAAGAGCGTGCGATGCTTTCTATGACATTCTTAATTTTCAGTATTGAAAAAACCATTCGGACAGTCCTCGGACTCAGATCTCTTGATTACAAATACTGAGGTATGTAGTTTATATCGTAGAAAAAACTCCACGCTTTGAATTATTTTTTAATTTTTAGTTTCATTATTGCTACTGACGTGTTCTCTAGTTTTTTTTTAACTATAATTTATTAATTGTTCAATATTCTACTGAAGTTCAGAAATTGTTAAACTTACCAGTGCGTACAATTTATTTCTCGCATCTCTTGCTAACGCCACAAAGTGATGATGAGAGAAAAGCTAGAATCAATCTGGCCCATCCAGAAGACTTTCTCAACTTCTTGTAGATGTTAAACACAATATTTTCCCCAAGAGGAACGGACCTTTTCGCAATCGACAAACAAGTGACAAAAGCAGCAGTTTGAATAACGCAAGAAGCAGCGATTCCACATGCGTGCTCCGTCACCTCCTGATGGTCGAGGACCATCCTCCAGCGTCCACCTCTCGGTTGATGGGATTCGTGGAAATGGAAGTTTCCCGCCTTGGATATACGAGGTATAGAATGATTGGGCATATAATTCGATTTTTAATATATTTATTTACTTTTGAGCAATTAATAGTATCTATAAACGAACAACAGGAATTATGACACACTGTCCCTGCAAATGAGTTGTAACTTCCTCGGGGTTTTCAGTGTGAAGTATGAAGAAAACATTTTTATTGGTGTAACAGCATACTACGTAATTTGAGCCTATCTAAAGTACGAAAAAAACAATACTTAAAAGTTTTTTCGATGCATTTTAAAAACCACATTTAGAACAGTTCATTTAATATTTATGGTGTCTTTTACAACTATATTTCTATATTTGATGATATTATACCAATAGACAAGAAAAAAGACACAAGAAACTGTAACAACTATACAGTCTTTATGATATGTACGATAATAATAGAAAACAGACTAAAAGACGATCTAGAAAGCTTCGCAGAAACCTTACAACAAGGATTTAAAACGAACAGGGAAACATTAATAATTAGACGAATAATTTAATGAGCAATAAGAAACGACAGACCCATACAGGAAACCCTAGAGTTGACGAAGGGGCCAAGCCTGGGCCAGTCCTGGGAAGCCTAGCGTTCTCTAGTTTATTCAGTGTGTATGTGTGTAAGTAGGCATGTCTCATGCGTATGTTCGAGTTAAAAGATGGCGTGCATTGAATAGAGAAAAAAACTAACTCAATTGTGGACTGGCAAAGCTCAAATAATTTTAGTATGAACATCAGTTCTGTGATTGAGGTTAACGATAGTGGTACAGACTTGTGCAATCTACAAGCGTTTAATAATCATAATTTGGATAATGATGATAATTATATTATTATTACTATGTTGTTAATTACAGTAAGAGTAAGATTAAATATAAAAATTTATGTTTGTTTATTCTTAAAATCGAAAAAATCATATTGAATGAAAAATAAATAAAGAAATGAAATAAAGATAAAGAAGAAAAAGTTATGTAATGAATAAGTCTTTGTATATAACATTGGCCAGGTCTTGGCATTTAAGCTTGGCCCAGCCCTGGCATTTAAGCATGGCCCAGTTTTGGCGACCAAGCTTGTCCCAGTCTTGGCGACCAAGCTTGGCCCATCGTTATCACTTCAGAGTTTTCCCAAGACTGGGCCAAGCCTGGCTTTCAAGCTTGGTCCAGAGCTCTACATAGTTGGACCAAGCCTGGGCCAGGCTTGTGCCCTTGGAACTTTCCTCTATGGGGAGATATACTTTTGTTTTATAGAGCTTGAAGAAGCCTTCGAGCCAATAGAAATGACATATGGAACTAGGATACAGAAAAATAACTAATAAATGGAGAGAAACCTATATATAATCAGACGAAAAATTATGTCAAAGTTAGGCAAGAAATACCAAATAAGTTCTAAACAACAAAATAAGTAAAGCAACGATATACACTAAGCCCATAATCATTTACTGTAGTAGATGAATTAATAAAAAGAACTGAAAGATAAATAAAACTGTATAAAATCGGAAAATGGAAAATATTAAAATATCAGAGATTCTTTACGCAAATAACATGGTAAAAACGGCAGAATATCTGGAACCCAAACTTAAAAATATAGAAGGACAGTTTACAGATAATGAATATGAACTTAAAACGATGACAATAAACCGAAAAGAGGAGACACATAAGATAAAATCAGAGGGAATAAGAATCAAAAACAGAGCATTTCAAAAGCTCCAAATGTCTTGGCATGACAAGAAATGGAACAGTGAAACAAGAGAGAATTGAAGCAGTTGAAAGATTATTCAAGGAAACTAAGATACAGTTTCCAGCTAAAATGGATAACAAGTAGCCATTCCCATATATGTAGGCATATGTATCATAATCATGGACACTATTAGAGAAACAAAAAATTATAATACATTATAAGATATCTAAGAGAAATAGGCAGTAAATTAATATGCCGCAAAAAGAATAACATTATAAGAGAAAATTTTAATGTAAAATCAATTCAAAGCCAAACTCGAAAACAATTAAGATGGTTTGCCCGTGCCACATATAAGATGTATGAAGCGTAAACTTACAAAAAAAAAAAAGAAAGAAAATAAGATGGCAGGAAATAAAGCAAAAGACGCACAATAGGAAAAAATGGAAACAGTTGTGAAAAAGGCCCACGTAATGACTAAATACCAGCACGCTCTTGTTCTAGAATTTCAATAATTCTCATATCTTGGTGGAAACTCTAACCCTTGATTATCAGGAAAAATGATAAATTGAGAATAAAGAAAATAAAGTTTCAATGAACATTTAACAACCAATCTACAAGTTTATTAACCAGCTGTTCATTGTTTGCATAGTTATTGTTGCTCAAAAATTCCCTCACGCCACATACGAATGAATTCCAAATTCTTGTGCGGTAAGGTTTTCTATATAATTAATATCGCCAATAAAAATACCCCCCTCTAATTTGCGTCAGTTGACTGGCGAAAGACTTGTCTTGGTTTTCAAATCGTTCGCTCTATTTATTCACAACCTTCACAAAGGTTTCTATTAATCCACATACTTACCATTTTGAGATTCTGGTTAAAATTTGGACCTTTGCAGATAAATTGTCCTTAACTCCACTGTCCCAGAAACGTATGTGGAGACCCCTCCATGCGACCTTGCAGCCGTCCACATCCAACTAACCGATACTTGACCCAGGAAATCCCAAGTAACCTTCTCAATGTCCAAATAGCATATGATGAAATAAATCCTCCCCAATACACCTGACTTTGGGAAAAACCAAAACCTTCTATCTGCTCTTTGTTCCATATTTACATAAACCCAGGCGAGGCATTTGGAGAAATTCATTCTGTGTCGGGACTTCGAAGCGATCGGATCTTGAGCGCCGAGATCTCAGCGATGCTGCACCGTTTCCAGAGACTTAGCTCGGGTGACGTAGTTTAATATTTCGTTGTAAATATTTTTGTCTTTATAGTTTGGTTGTAGTAAGTTTAAGTTACCAAACTTTGTTTTTACCCTCGACACTAAGACTAGCGGCCATAGATATTTTGTAAGCCATCTCTAAAGTCCTACTAAAATTGCGATAATATTCAAATAACCAGATATCTGCCACTAGCAGTAGTTGTAGTTAATTCATACTAAAAGGAGACGCATAATTTTGTAGGTTTCATTATTTTGGTTGATGGACTTTCGCTATACAAATGAAAGTCTGTTCACAGACTGTTCCACCTGACTTACGAAGATGAGTTACTGATCTTAATGAACGATCTTTATCTTCAACCTGTTCATCATTATAGAATTATGAAGAAAAGCCCTGTCTTCGGCTTTGAATTACCGACGGTTAATACTTGTATCATACCAACTTTTCATACGATCTCATTCAATCTTCATCTTATTACGGATTTCATTATTAACTACCTTTCTTTTCCTTATTAACCGGAGACTATTGAACTTGGAGTGAATTGGACACAGCAGCTACAACAAAATCTGATTTTCTGTAACAGCCATTTCGTTTAATATTTTTCGAAGAATCATTTATGACATATTAACTATACGTCGCAACAGTGACGAAGTTACATCGCCATTTTTAAGTTCCAAATAAAACAATTTTCGTTATAATTTCAATTACTGAAGACAAATAAAAAATTTGTGTTTATTATACTAGCTGATCCGGCACGCTTCGTACTGCCTCAATTGATAAATAAAAGTAGGTCTTAGGTATAAAATAAAATTAAAAAGAGAGAGAGAGATAGAGGGAGAAATGCTTTACTATCAAAAAATTGTTACAATTTGTAGACAAAAGCTTGTAAAAACTGAAAAAAAAAAACATAAAAATAACTAAATAAACATACAAAATAATTAAAATATCAATATACAGAAGAAAATCAAATGAGTAACAAAATTATAGGTAATAGTAATAGGTAATAATTAATATATAAATATTATTATTAGAATAAAAAACAAAACGAATCCTTTTTTTATTAATTTTTATTAAAACAAATAAAAAATTGCTATGTATGAATGAAGTTTTATTATTATTTTCGATTAATTACACACGATGTTGCTTACTTACAAAACAAAGTTTTCTTGAAATACCGGCTATTTATAAGGTTTCAATTTTATATTGATAGACATACACAGTTATGATCCAGTCTGTTGATCAATTTAAAGCTTTAAAATTTGTTCTTTGTTTAATGGTGCGTAAACAAATAATGACGGTTTTCCAACGCGCGATCACGCGACGTATGCACAAACTTCCAACCACTGGCCTTGCGATTTATTTATGGTATCCGAGACGTATCGGAAATTGTAAACGTTCAAAAGCAAATGGTAAATACCTTGGAATCATCGGTATAAGCGGGATCAAGACATCATCTCCTCTGTATTTTCCCATTATGATTGTTATTATGATCACTGATTCTACTTTTAACAGCAAATTGTGAGGTGGTAATCCAAGCAAATCCAGTGAATTTAAAAACTCCGTGGTATAGTTGACTACATCATCCTGGTTCATAACGGTGTCGACTGATTTAAAGGAAACCAAGAAAATTCTTAATGGTCGTATTGAGATCCTCAACATCTTTATTTTTTGCCGCTAATATTGCTAGTTCACCCTGCCAATTGTGGTTTTTGAGCTGTTGCGCTATATCTGAGAAAGCACGCTGGATAAGCTCCTCTTTTGAGGCTGTAATGTGACAGAAATCTGTGGGTAATGTGATGAATCCGGACGAGGTGTCCACTGCGACTTTATTATTTCCAATGTCTAACAATTGCTTCGCAAACACATTATTTGCAGTTTCATCTTGTTGCAAAAATACTCGCATGCCAGTATTAAAGTGTCATTATCACAAAAGATCCTCAGGATTCCCTTTTTGTCTGAGGTATCGATCGACATATTATAGTTGTGTTCAGAAATTCAATTTTTAACAAAACTGTAGAGCTATCGATCTACATACAGTTGGTTGTCGAATTTCAAATATTATGGTTGCTTTATTCACCACTTAAACCTTCTTTGGACTTCCATGAATAATTCAAGACCAAAATTAGCCAAATCGGTCCAGCCGTTCTCAAGTTTTAGCGAGACTAACGAACAGCAATTCATATATATATATATATATATATATATATATATATATATATATGTATGTATCAGATTATCAGTCTATTAGACTCTGAGCTACACTAACTTTCTGTTAAACTATTTTTGTACTGGCAACCCTGTCAGAATATTTTATTTGTATAAGTTAAATGGAAGTTGTTTTTTTTAATTATCGGTTTCTTATAATATATAATATTCAAAACTTATTGTACATTATTCCAATGATTAAGTAGAACATTTTTCACGCTACACCAATGCAGCGTATTTTCTTTAATTTTTATGATACGAATGAGATAATGAATGTTGTGTGCAGCATAAGTATTTCTCAAATTTTTAAAGTCTAATTTTTTTAAAGTTTTTAGTGCCCAACAAATTTTTCACCTGATTTTTAATTATTTTCATAATTTTGTGGCTATAACCCAGACTGGCAAATTTATATACCTAACCTTCGAAATATTTGAAAATATTTTAATATCATGTCATGTGATATTGTCAATTTTAAAAAGAATAAAAATATCATTTGAAAGTATATAATTTATTTATTATGAAGATATAACAGTTTGTAAAATAATAAAACAGTATCCAGTGCTGCATTTGTTATTCAACGTTATCCAGGAAATCCTCGTAAAATTGTACGTAAAATCACCAGAGCGAAGGCTATGTACAATGTTTTCCACTTCTCATTGCTATTAATCAAACTGCAAAACCCACATTATTCAACATTTTCAACCACCTCTTGACATACGACCAGCAGGAACAGGGAAAAGAAATATCGATAATCTTTTAGTTTTATCACGAAATAAAAATAATAATTCAGACAGTACAAAAAAAGGGTTTATTTTTATTGCTGAATATTATAAAGTTTCAACATTCAATTTAACAAGAGTAACAATGTACGGGTTATTGAAAATATAGAATAATTTTCTCTTTTCGTGCAATAATGAATAATACACCTGGCTTATTATTTAAATTCAATAAGTTTTGATGTTATATTTTACAAGTTTCTTAATCTGTTCACTACATTTTCATATAAATATATTCACATTCTCACTATGGACTCTACGGTATAGTATTAATTTTTCAGTTTACAAGGTATAAAATTTAAACAAACATGTACTTATTTTCTTTACGTATACGTATGTATGGTAGAGTTAACACCAGTTGAAAATTAAATATTTTGTAAATAAATACTTTTATGGACAGCAAACATAATAAAAGGATTATATCTAATTTTTATTATATATAAAAAACACATAATGTTATTTTCTCCAATTGTAATTACAACAACCAATCATGTATTTCCAAGTGCAAAGATTTCCCATACTATCAGTGGGTCAATTTAATACTTCCCCCTTACTTAAATTTTGCGATGTTGCCAGTCTTACCAATATTTTCACTAGAATTAAGAAAACTTGGAGGGGACCGTTTCTAAAGGCCATGTAATTAAAAACACACAGCTTTAAAAGCTCATTTTATTTTACAATTTATTTTATAAAATATCTGAAATAAATTCCGCATTTATATTCTTTGATACATGCTTCAAAACAAACGTTTAGTCATTGTACTTCTTCTTCAAGTACTCTCTGCATCTAAGATTAGCAGTATACATTATACAAATGTTTATCTAGATTAGTTATAATTCGTTACTTTATATAACTAATATATTTTTTAAAAAAATTACTGTTTCAATTAAATGTATAAAAATAGAATTCTTCAAATCTTAAGATTTTTAATACATTCGAAATCTGACAACGTCGTTAAACGTCACTATTAAATGTCAAAACAGCCAATTCTGACAGTATAGTATGTATTGCAACAATATTACGATTTCACTACGCAAATAAATAAATACAGAAATGTTCTGATGAATACAGTGTAGTTACAGTTTTGTGCAAACATTTTTCGTCTGCCCCACTTTAAACGACTATTGGTTATTCTATATAATTTCTTGAAACCAGGTAATATTTCTAATATAAAGAAAATAACACTTTGTAAATACTAAATATGGTTATTATTTAAGAAACTTTGAGAATCAGAAATAAAGATGAGCAATGAAAATTTCAATCCGTGTGAAATTATCTGGGATCAGGTGAATCATGAGTTATCTATGAGAAGACTTCTCAACGTGGTATGTAACACTTTAAAAACATTTAGTAGTTTCGTAATTTTGTTAATTTTAGTTGAGAAATAGTCAGTCATATTGTACTGACAATGAATGTTTGGATGAGGGTAAGTACCTTTTTGTATAACAACTAAGAATCACTGAATATTTCTTAATTAATACTCAAAATTAGTAAAATTAGTTGTTTTTACAGGCTTTTAACAATTTTATCCTTTTGGTTGGTCATTTGATTAGATATATATTTTTATACATTTAGTATGCATTTTTACAGAATGTACTGAATCAACAAATTAGATTATTATTTTGCACTGTTTGCATTATCTAGCTGATCTTTTGACAGCAATATTCACCTATATAATTTTACTTATATAATTAGCTATATTATTTTTGATGATTAGGCAGTAATATTGTATTGAATTTTCCAAATTATTACTATACTTATATTTTATAAATTTTTGTCTAAATACAACAGCATTTTGATAAAATTCCTCTATTCCAATAATTAAAGTGGAATTTTGTTGTATTTATTCACTTATGAATATACGTATATAGGAGGCCTTATATAATTATAATAATTTGCGTTTCAACAATACTAATTAAAGTATTGATAAGTTAATATCAGTAGATAAAATTTCCGGTTTTTAAAAACGTAAATGTCATTATATATAATGAGGAGTACTGACTTTAAATTTACCACTAGAGGGTCTGGTGTAGGTTGAGGTCCTCATGTCAAGTATTTTGTTTAGTATCTTTAATTCATAAGAGTCACGGTTTTTTTACAAATACCTGAATGTTTCTAAGAGATTATTATGTTCTGTCCTTTTTTCTGAACAAAATAAAGGAAATTACTTATAAACTTTATTCAACTTGTACATTTTACGAGGGCCGTTTCTTTTTTCATCGTCCGATAGGCTATAAATAAAAGACAAATTCATATAAAACAATAATTTTATTACCCAAATATTGGTACACTTACGGTTACTTTTTGACATAGTCACTGAAGAGATTGACACATTTGTCATATCTGTAGACAAGCTTTTCAAAACCCTTTTCAACAAAAGTTGCCACCAATGTAGCCAAACCGTTTAGTAACAAAACACACCTCAAAACTTCTGGAAATTCCGTAGACAAAACTGTAATGGTGAATGTGTGGTTTTGTTTAACCAACTCGTTGAACCAGGTAATTTAAAACTACAGATTTGCGTCCTTGGTCCCCTTTATCATGCATATCATTACGGCCATCTTCAAACTTCAAACCCCATTCACACACAACAACATCACTCATGAAGTTTTTCCCTTACACACGTCTCATACTCTGATGGATTTCTGCAGCACTATGGCCTTCAGCTTGTAGAAAACAAATCACACTTGGCGGGAGCATCAATAATGGAAGAAATGTTTACGTGGCTGTAGCACAACGCCAAATGACGTCTGAATGTCAACAATGGCGTCTGCACGGAGCGATCGGAAGTTGAAAAAGAAACTGCCCTCGTAAAATAGAAGTTGGCAATGTGATATGTTTTATTTTTGTAGGTTCTAATCCAAACGCCACTAACCCGGACCAATTTCTACTGATAGGACTAGCATTTGTTGCCGCTTTATTTCTCTACTATTTTCGTCCAAGACCTCAGGCAGCTCTTGGAAATTCCAAACCAAACAACAATGGCAATGTGAGTAATAATTTAAAACTTTATTTTTTCTCTATTTAGTGAAATGTACATCAAAATCAAGAGGAATTGCTACAACTCCATTGTTTTATATACTTCAATGGTTCTTTTCATGTTTTAAATGCAAAAATTGGGAAAAAATCTATCTGATCCTGAAGTGAAATCTACAGGGTGTGGACTTGCTAACATTCTTCAATTTAATATCTAGGTAAGATAAAAGCACTGATGGTTGACAGTCTGATGTTATAATATAAATAATAAGACTTTTGTGAGTTTCTCCCGATAAATCGGAACAAGACTTATATCTTCAAATGGTTAACCAAAAAATAGTCGTAGAAAAAGTATAGTATGCAACTTACCCCATTGTTTGTGTTGTAAACTTTTATAGTCCTGCGAAGTATGATCCATTTTGTGACTGTTGCATAATTAACTGTTTCTTAACAACTCAATTAACTTGAAATGTTAATTTTTTTTTTCTAATAAAATTCTTTATCTAGTATTTCCTGCTTCATCTAGTGTAGAAAAAAATTCGACCTTTTATGTTGTGGATGTAGGATATTTTTTCCATATAAACTTATTGTTATTATTCTAAATATCTTACGTAAGTTCAAAAGCGTTAGAATTTGATAGAACGCCCACTATCTAAATGTTAAAACAACAATTAAATTCAATTTAAGTACAATCCAAACAATTCCATTGTTTCACTTAATTAGTTGAATATAACTTCAAAATGTTTTCATGTAATTGAAGTAGTTTTCAAAAAGGGTTTCAGAATTGTTCAGAAATTTGGTTTAGGGTTATTTAAGAAAAAAATATAAATACGAAGTTTGAAAATATACCAGCATAGTGCGGACCTCAGTTTAGAGATGACGTATCTTTTTAACACTTTCCTACCAGGACCGGTCAAATGACTGTTTTTGAATTTTAAATGGGAATTTCCTACATTCAACATAAGTTATTCGCCGTTCAACGTTACGACGATATTTTCCAAGCTTTGAAATATTTATATTCATCGTCTGGGACTGAAATTATGGGCAAATACAATATAAGAAATATGTATAAAAATAATAGAATTTCCACTTACTATATTCAGGCAACATCTGAAGACACCTGAATGACTTTTTAAAGGGAGTGGGATTAATGGATCAGCTGTAAACATTGGGTTCTTCAATATCGGGGCAAGAAAGGAGGACACAATAGATCCTTTGGGTCACAATGTATACGAGACTCCAAATCTAAATATTCATGCCGAGCCAGACTGAAATAACCATTGCAAAATCGATAGAGGAGAAAGTCGGTTTCTAAGCATAAAAGGCTCTGTGAACTTGCGTCGGACGCGATGAGAACTTCAGGAACTCAGAAAGTTGGGCGTATATTATATTACATACGCGTATATTACATTAAACCAATGATTGTAAAAAATGTTGATATGCTATTTAAGTGAAACATGTTTTTTTCTAGGATTCCAATGGATCTCCACCCAGTTCATCAGCACATTAACAGAAATCTTGTGAATTATAGAAGAAAATTTCTTTAAACTTTATACATGGGGCATAGTTTCTGATCACATTTGTTAAATTTTGTTTTATCTTTTTAAATTTTATTTATTCAGAAATTATATTTAAAAAATATCTGTTGACGTTTAGAAATTTTTCATTTTTACCCCCTAATAAGCTTTTGCACTACATTGCGATGATAATTCCAATCGCATATTTTATTAAACACGAAATTTTATATCAGCATTTAATATTTTAACATATTCTATTATTATCTATCTGTAAATACATGGTGGCGCGAAAAGATCGCGTATATTTTAAGTGCTACAAGTTTATTATTATCAATACAAACCAATCAGCAAATAATATGATTGAGGCTCGACTATTTTTTGGGTTAATACACATTAAAACTCCCTCTCCCAAGCTCTCCATAAATTTTTTTAAAATGTGAAAATGTCCTGTACCTTAACAATAATTTCTTTACAAATCTTCTACTCGACGAGGTTCACAATAATAAATTTTAAATTTCAATTACCGGTCGATGAAGATCGCGAAAACATGAAATAACATGATCCAGAAACATTCCTTTCATAACCATATTTCTGTCACGTTAATCTAGACGCTCTATCTGACATAATGAGTCGCTTAGCGGTCACTTCCATGCACTAAAATACTATACTAATCAAATCTATGCGTTCTTTTTTTGCCACCTTGTATATAGTATACTTTTACAGGTGTACATATATTATGAGAATCTTTTAAAAAATATATTTTAATACTTGCCTGCCATTTTATTTTACTTCCACATAGAGATGCTACTCTTTAATTAGATATGAAAACACTTCCACCATTTGTTTGGTCTAAAATCATATCAAAAGTACCACCACCTCAACATCCTCCAACACTCCGTATCCCACAATTACATCAATAATTACATTTTGTAGTCCTTCAAATACTATATGTGAATATTTGAACTTGAAGAACCAAACAGTGTTCGGTAAGTAGAGGTAAAGACCCGTTTGGAGCTAATACATGCAGGGTGTTCTTAGAGGTAATTCTGGCCACCAGGTAGCAGATTCGTTTTGATAATCCTCAGTTGTACACCAAAACTCACGGCTGTTGCTTTAACCTTAGCAGGGATAATTCAGTAAGTTTATTTGTCTTGTCTGTCCTGAGCATGGTGCCTCCAATGTCGAACCCCTAGCTGAATCAGATCCGCCTCAACGTCCTCTAACCAGCGAAGGCGCAATACTTTTTGTTTATATTATGTAGTGGGGGTTTTTATAGTGACAATTTGTAAGAAAATATTTTTGTTTGCTTATGACAAATTAGAGATTTTCAGTAAGCCAAAATTCTGGATATCGTTGTGAACACATCGGGCTAGTAAAATAAACCAAACGCTGAATTTAAATAAATTAGATAAGTGTTAGTGTATAAATAAATCCCGTAAGTAAAATACACACCGTGTGTATAAATATCCGCTCACCGTTTAAAAAGAAATAACAAGTACAGTACAAGAGACATTTTTTCAAAACTGCGTTTATTTTATGTTGAAACGAATGACGGTAGGCTAATCTCACTTTCTAGACAAATTTCTTTTCTTCCTGATAAAGCTCTCACTTCTTCAACGGCAATAATCTTGTCCATATGAATCAACGTATTCTATATTAAAAATAAAAATCGAATTAGTATTAAGTGATCTTTTGAGAAAACAAATATAAGATCATAAAATGAATTTTTTTCTTGGAACTTTCTTGCACGATGTCACACGGCTTTCAGGTGGGCTTGCCAAAAGTCCCGGTTTGACCGAGACAGTCCCGGTTTTCAGACAAAGTCCCGGTGTCACGGCCGTTTTACTTCAGGTCCCGGAAAAAAATCAAATTTGATTTTTTAGATGACCAAAAAAGTCTCTAAAGTAATTAATCCAAGCTGTTTTTCGTCACACGAAAACTTATAACAAATTTTGAAAGTATGATGGCCACCAAACAATGATATATCAATGGAAAAAAATTGACACATTAGGTTTTTTTGTGACATCAAGACTTATTTTATTTTTATAAAAAGTACAAAAATCATTAACACAAATATTCTTTAATGTATAGCTATGATTTTCGTGAATGTTTGGCTTCTTACTAGTAATACGAATATAAATATTAACATGTTTCAATTTACAATTGTGTCATTTATTAGGTTCGTTCCAACCCATCAAAAACCGTCCTTGGTACGGTGACGATTCTGTTTTGTGTTTCAGTCGAGTTGGTATCGTTTTTAATATAGACGCTAGCAAGTATTGTTATAGTTCTTCAATCAATATTTCATAAATACGCACGACACTAATACCAAATTAGGAAATCAAAAATAATGTTTACTCCCCGTATAAAATTCGGTAAACAACTAACAAACCGTCAGTCCACGTGAACTCATCATCTCCAATGTTTACCAATGAAAACATCGAATCGTAAACATAAATGCATTTCTATTGGCCGAAGCCGTATGTACACAATTTCTTCGAAATATTCCTGCAAGAAAGTCTGGGATAATCATTGACGTGGCTTGGTGTGATTAATTAAATTCATATTTTTTTTAAATAAATAGAAATATGGCGTTCTTTAGACCATGGGCGAATGAAGACAATGAAATTGTACAGTGTAGTGAGAATGAAGACAGGTATGAATTTAATAATAAAGATATGTTATATATATACGAATGTTTAGAAAAGGAAAATATTCAGCAATCTGATAATGCAATCATAGTAAGAATTGCTGAATTAACTAGAGTAAATAAATTTTCCATTTATCGAGTAGTCGCGAAAAAGGTTGGTGTGGATCATTCACAGAACCGAAAAACATGTAAAGAAAAACTGAAATCAATTGACAAAGCTACTCAAGATTTTATACGTAGGACAATTTATAGTTTATATAAAGGCTGCTTGACATGATGCACTACAACGTGCAATGCAATGCATGACGCAATATTTTTTAATCAAAAGCATGCACAGATGAAGTTCAGCTGTTTGTTTCATACAAGATCTTGACATTATTGGTTTTGTGCAATTTTTATTGCGTGCAAGTTGCTATCTAGTTACTTTTGGCTTAACAGATCAGCTGACTTTCGTAAAATTTAGCTTTGTTATTTTCATTTTTAAACTAGGCACAAAATTATTAGATACAATTTGAAGTTAGGAATTTGTTTACTTTTACTTATAGAATTTTAGTTAGTGACAGTCATGATGCAACGGTAAGAGACTCTAGTTCAGACGATTCTGACTACCATGATTATTTATAAAGATACTTTGGATTTGAAATGTTTTTTTCTTTTGTTTTATTTGCAAAGAATTTATTTTTCTTTTTGATTTTTTCTTTGAAATTCCGTTTTCCAGTAAAAAATTAATGAGGTCCAAAAAGGGCTCAGTTCACATCTAGTACCTTGTTTAAACCAAACGCCCTTACAGGTAGGTACATTTTACTCGTCTATTCACGTTTTATAATTTAATATTCAGTTGTAGCAAGTTAACGAGGTATAATAATGATTTTTTTTCTCAAGTTCCAAGTAGGACTACTAAGTGAATCTGTATAAATAACTGCGTGTTATGTCGTCTAATTTATAATGAGTCGATTGCCTTTTGCGAATACTTCCTCGCATAGGATATACATATTTTAAAAAGTATTTATAAAAATAATAAATTTATAAAATGAGGTATCTACGCCTATAGTAGATCAAACAAAATTGTCAAGGGCAAGGGTTTTGATACAAGTTTTTATACTCTGCAATTGATATTGGAAGAACTATACTAGATCCGTGCATAGCCGAAGATTGCGCAGAAAATATAATTTAAACGCTTCTAATAACCGTTCCAAGAACGGTCCACACTAGCAGGTTGGAACAAACCTATTATTACCCCTGGCTTAGGTTCCTAATCAGTAACTATATTCATAACATGAGGAATATACTACCTTCTAAAACTCTAAAAACCAGTCATACGTGTATACCCTTAAATAACCTATCTGGCAAGCCTACCATTAGGTTGAGAATTTAATTTCGAGTGATAGTATACTAGAAAAATCATAGGATTTTTGTCAAATCAATACTTACGTTCAATAATGGATATACGGTTGGTAACTTAGCAGTTTGCCTGTATGGTAAATTCAGCATAGTACTGAATACACAAAAATCCTTTTCCCAAACTCCTATCTGTATTTGCCCCGTATTTAGAAAATAAAACCTTCCTGTACCGTGTTTTAAATCTTTATACCATGATCCTTCATATCTATTACCGTCTTCTCTGACATACAATCCTGGAAAAAATATTTTTATAGGGTAGAAGCACCATTTGTGGCAATTTCACCATTATTCGCCATCCCAGCATTTACGTTGTTATTGTTATATATTTGTTTTATACGAATTATTTAGGTCTTTTTTATCATTTATAGCTTTTTCGTTCTTATGAATGTCAACCATTTCTAAAAATTCTCTTTTGCGTTTATAAGATTTCGTTCCAAAAATTTTTGAATAATTGAATTTATGTTTTTTTTTGATATTTCATGGTTCGTTAATGCAGTTTTATATTTTATCGTATGGATGACCTTTTAGTCTATTTTCTAAATAATGAAATGTCTGCCCTATGTAGATAGTATCACAATTAGTACAAGGCACTTGATATACAATATTACTTCTTTTGTTTTTTAATATTTTATATTATAGTTTAGTGATATCATATTCATATCAATAGTTGCTGGGAAAATGTTTAATCCTCGTCATTTAAAAAATTAAAACAAGGACAACCTGCCAGTGTTTTAGCGTACTAATAAAAAAGCCTGGGTTACAAGCGCTATTTTTTGCGACTGGTTCCGAAATTGTTTTGTTTCTGAAGTTAGAACTTATTTAAAAAAATCAATTTTTAGACTTTAAAGGACTTCTAGTTTTGGACTATGCACCAGGTCATCATCGCGAACTTGAAACTAATATGCATCCAAATATAAAAGTGACGTTTTTACACAACGGCTTTGCTTCAACCTATGGACCATGGAAAAATCCAGGCCTTTAAGCTCTATTACGAGTACATTAGACGAACCTTCAAAATCATATTGGATAATATGGAATGTAATTCTGATATGAGTTTTATGGAATGCATTGTAAACATAAAAGAATCATTGGAAGAACTGAAACCACACACAATGAAGTTATGTTGGAAAAAACTGTGACCTGCTCTGACTGAGGAAACTGACGAAGAATTTGTTCAAGTTCAAACTTTGCCGAAATCGCGAATTGAATAGGACGAGTGGGTTCGAACATATAGAATCAACTGACATTCAGGAATTGCTTGAATCGCAAGATGAAGATTTGGATTGAAACAGACTTGGAGGAAATGTTGAATTCACAGCCCATTGAAGAAGAGGCTTCAACAAGCACTGAAAACAGTTAATTTGAAAAATCTTGGTGAAGGCTTAAAAATGCCAAATGAGCTTTGCGATTTTTTTATGAACATTTATTTGTCTATGGAACGTATGCTGCGTATCAGTCTGAATTGAATGAACTTTTAAAAACTGGAAAGCAAGAGAAAATTACAAAATTCTTCAAACTATTGCCTAAGCCTTAAGATAATTAATCGAAATGTTCAAAAACTTCAAGTAAACTAATTTTTTTTATATATTTTTTAATTTTTATCATCTAGGAAAGTATCCGCTATATCCGCTATAAAACTATATTTGAATTACTTTTATTTCTGTAAAAATTTCGAAACTTGTCTTGTATGTGTGAACGATGACTACAGCCTACTCAGGCTACTGGTAAATCCACCACTAATACATCTCTTGTATTGCGAACGAAGTAATTTCTAGATTAAATGATAATTTAAACGGTCTTTCTGATAACTGATATTTTAAACTTTCTACTTCTAAATTTTAGTAAACTCGTTGAAATCTGATCTAATATTTTCTCTTACATGCAAAAATTTGTATAATGTGAGAGATTTGACAATAATTCAATAAAAATCTTTCAATTCAAAAAAATATCACTTACCCAAACCTTCCCTAAGATCATCCACCCAATCCCCATCATAAAAAGCTCCACAGTCGTACCACATTTGTCCATAACCGCTTCTTTTGCTTTTTTTAAAATTTCCTATGTAAAATCCAATACCTGGATACACTCTAAGTCCTTCTCCGTGCATTTTTCCATTCTTCCAGTCGCCTCGGTATGTTAGAGAAAAAACGTTATACTTTGGAAGGTGATAAGCTAAAACTCCGAAACCGTGTCTGTAATCATTGTTGAAATCGCCCTCGTATAAATCTTTGTTTCTTGTCAACATAACCCCTTTACCTATATACCAATATGAAAAATATACATTAGAAGACAATAGTGATTAATATGTAGCATGAAAGATCTTATTGTATCCGATTAAATTGATTGTACATAACTTGATTCCGTCTTTGTGCACCTTCTACAAAATTTAAGGGTGCGCCTATGTTTAGAAATATGATACATAATAGTTTATAGTAAGAAATATTATGCGAATTAAATAAAACAATATTAAATTGTGATTTGAGATACCTGTTTTTTTATTTGCTTTCCATTCTCCTACATATCTATCACGTACTGTATTAAAAATACAATGTCGCAAACCATTTTTTAAAGTTGATTCCTCAATTTTTCTCGATCTAGCAATTTTATCTTTCTGAAATCTATTAATAAACGGCATTTTTCTTTAAGGTTTGTTAGAAAATTTGGTCTCAATCAATATCCGAAATTTAAAATATTTGTTAAATCGATATTCAACAGCTTTTTATTGAGAAAATTGGATAATTGGCTGTCAAATTTAAACAGTGGAGTGCTCTGTAAATACATTAAATACGGATGTTCAATTTATCATACTTATATAATACATTATTGTTAACAATTTTTTTTAGATAATTTACATATATAAACAGGTCTAAAAACTGAAAGTAGTTATTTCTTCTTTCAAAGATTTGAAATTATTATTATCAAATATAGATGACAGTATTAGCCATCTAAGATATGTTAGACGCACCTCGTAATTTATGATAGTTGAATTATTTTTGCTCAATAATTATAATTTTCTCCGTCCTATTAAAGCACAGTATTATCCATATTTTTTACAAAAAAAAAATTAATAAATAATGTGTCATTATAATGTTAGATTGTATAAAACTCCTGGACAACGACAACGGTGATGACATTTACATTGCACACGCGCTGTTTATTTCTTCTAAAACAAGGTATAAACGCAAATTGACAATAAATTAAGATGGTGGCTAAAAGACGAGGGAAACGAAAAAATCCTTCAAAAGACCTCGTATTTGAAGTCAGTGATAGTGACGTTTCATCGGATAACTCAGATAATGAAAGTAACGAGCCCCATAGAAAGGTATTGAAGACTAATTCCCAATTCGTTGAATCTGTTGTGACTGCTCTTTCTAACCTACAAAACGAGGAGAGAATAGAAACACTGGCATCGCGTTCCAAAACAGATAATGAAGAAACTATACAGTTGGATGAGAGTATTGTTGAAATTGCTGATAAATCTTTAGAAGTTGATAATAAAATAGAAGAGCAAGCTGCCAGTGCTAAGGAGGAAATTATATTTTTAGATGAGAGCTCTGATGGCAGTGTTCACAAATCTTCAGAAAATGTAGATAGTATCATATTTATAGGAGAAGATACTTTATATGAATATAAAGCAAATACTGATCAAAGTACTAATGAATCTTCACAAGACCTCAATAGTTCAGTTATAATTTTAGAAGAAAATTGCTCAAATGGATTTTCAAACTGTAATAAAGATACTGAACTAAATTTGGGTATGTAAAAAGATAAATTAATTCGCAATTATTTTATTTTATAATTAGTATTAGCTATACTACTTTTTATAATTAGAATAAAATATTTTGATTTTCAATTTGATAAGTTGTGTTTTGGCATATTTACATTAAATTCTTATTTTAAATATTCATAATAAAACTAAAGTTGAATGAAATGAATAATTTTGTTGAAGATATTTAATATGTTTAGTAAATTAGATTACTTATTACTGAACTATAATTATATCAGCTGGCTTTTAAAGTGATTGTGTCTCAATTAAATAAATTTTTGACCTTTAGATTGTACTTGTATTTTACAACTGTTAATTTTTTAAGGAACATCTAGTATCAAAGCACCTTTTGAAACTTCTGTAGCTACAGATTTAGAAGAAGGAGAGTTGTCAGCAGACGATAATGTTGATGCAAGGGTACCAGACATATACATAACTTTTAGCTCTGAAAGCATAAGCAATCTGTACAGATCAAAATTTTTAGACTTAATAAATACTTGTACTAATTTAAGAGTAGTTGAACAAGATGATCTCACAATTACTATACTAAAAGATGTAGATGAAATTCCTCAAACACCAGAAGAATCCAAAAAGGATGAAACTTACATACAGCCCCCATGCCAAGTCACATCAGATGGACAGACTCCAAAAAAGAAGAAAAAAAGGAAAAGGGTGAAAAAGGAAAAAGAATTATTCACATTAGATACCAAACCATCTGAAGATGTGAATCCAGTTGTTGCACATTATTCAAGTAAATTCCAAATCTCAGAAAATAGTGGTGAAGAAGTTAACGTTTCATCCTCCCAGAGTTGTTTGAATTGTGATCAGAATCACCTTCTCAAAGATTGTCCATTGCCAAGAAATTATATCAAGATTAACCAAATGAGACAACAGTATAAAATGATTAGAGAAAAAAATTCATTGTAAGTATTTGTATGATGTATTCAATTTTATCTAGTCCGTAAATATTTAAGTCATATTTTTAAGTCTGATAAATTTCCACCAGTTGCTGAATTTTAAATATGTACTTTCAATAATGATTGTTCTTCCAATTTTGATTTTAGTAATTTCCTTTTGTGTGGACAATGCCTGGGTAATATTAATATATTTAAACTTGTTACTAGAGTTCTTGAAGTACATTGGTTCTTAACCTTTTTAGGTCTGTTACCCTCATGACCTAACTTGGTCACTGATTTTACCCCTCCTCTCAATGTTGAAATCAAACAATATACAAATGCATAGGTATAGGCTTTATTACACATGAAAATAATTGCACATAAAAAATTTTTACTCTAAATTACTGTCTTAAGCTAAACAATTTCTAATTAGAAAATATAAAATAGATTTATAAATTTCATTGCAAAGGTTGGTTCTGCTTCGCCCTTACAAGTTTAGTAATGTTGGGTTTTGTCTCACTTGAAGCACATCAAATCGTGTTCCACATTGAGACCAACTCTTGCCTTCGTTTTTAGTGTCACCAAAGTTGAAAAACCACTCTCACATCTGTAAGTAGTAGCAAACGGTACCAACATTTCCAAAGGTCTGTCTACTATGATAGGATATTCAGCTCCTGCTTTTTCAATGAATTAAATAAGGTGCCATGTCAAATTACACTGTTTGAGGAAGTTATTGTCTGTATATACTTAATAGATATGATTTGGATAGTCTTTTTTGTAGATTATTCAAAACAATTGTATAGTGTAGTGTGTACTTTTACTTGCTACTAGAACTAGTCTAAAAACCATAAATATCTCTTGAAATTATAAAGATGGGCTTGCATATGTGCTACTAGAGCCATGAGATCATGCTTAATAGAAATTCACACCGAAATATCATCCTCAAAAAATTACCAAATCTGGGATATGCCTCATGAAGAAATACTAAAAAAGTTTATCTTTGAGAAAAAACTTACCTTGATACTAAACTTTAGAAGCAATTGGGATCAAAAGACCATATAAGAAATGAACATGTCATTAAATGTTATGCTCCATAACAGAACTAACCTAAATGAGCTAGGTAAGTTACTTTTAATGGATTCCAGGACAGAAAGGAGTGAAGGGAAACAAAACAGCTGATAGAAACCCTTCATATTACCTGAACCTCTTTGTGGTATGAGTTACAGAATGATAGAGAAAACATTGGAAAAGGAGGTGGATGGGGGTAAAACCAGTCAGTGGGAAAATCTACAAGGCAAGAAAACTTACAAAACAAATACAAACAGGAGTTCTATCGCCTCAATGGAAATCCGAAGTTGCTAGATTTAGCAGAGAAAGAAACATACAGATTCTGTTGCATGTAGGACGAAATGTTCATCTACATTCTCTTGAAGATTGAGACACCACACCTGAGAGCGTATGAAATAGAAGACGAATTTCTCTGGTACTTAGAGCCATCTCATATTCTAAACTTTCTAAGAGGAGTAAGGGAATGGGACACAATATATCCTTTGGGTCGCAGTGTATATGGTACTCTATGGTACTTCCCATACATACTCTTGAAACTACAGTTTAATTTTATTTTTTTATTTTTTTTGTCTGATTATGTTTTATTTCTTTCCCTTTAAGTATATCTTTTTTTCGTGACATTTCTGTGAAACTCTTAATATCCATGATTTTTGTTTCAATTTCAATGAGGTTAATAATGGTTTTAGACGTTATCATATAGAAGAAGACCAAAAGTATGACCACTTAAAACCCGGTAAGATCTCAACTAAACTTCGAGAAGCTCTTGGTTTGAAGTCAAATCAGATTCCATCTTATATATACCAAATGAGAATCCTTGGTTATCCACCAGGTTGGCTAGAAGAAGCCAAATTATTCTATTCAAATCTAGCACTTTTTGATTCAGATGGAAAGCATGTACTATCAGAAAATGTAAAGAAAAATCCTGGATTGGATCCAAACAAAATTATTGAGTATCCTGGATTTAATGCTCCAATGGATAAATATAGTAGAGATGTATGTAACTCTTTGTATTGTTTTAACTAATTACACTGTGTAAATTGAATTATTTACAGGAATATAGGTTATATAGAGTGCCTTCATACTCGTCTCAGTATAGTAAAGAATCAATGATTGAGTATTTTGAAAAAGAATATTCCAAACAGCAAGATGACTTTCAAACCTTGGATATGGACTTAGATGTAATTGATGATAATGATTATAAAGAAAAACCTTGTAGTATACCAGTAAGTTGTCAATTAAAAAGTTTTTCACATATAATAACACATTAAATTTATTTTTAGACTTGTCTTCCTAGAGATTTAGAAAAAGATGTCCAATCTCCCTCGATGCTTGACTTGGAGACACAAAAACAAAGTCTTTTAGCCGCCTTAGATGACAGCTCAGGATCTCTCCTGAAATCTGAAGACTGTTCTGAGAAAGAACCACCACAGCCAGGATTAGAAGAGGAAAACCTAAAGCACGACCCTGAACAAAATACAGTGGTGGAACAATCGAAAACTGAATGCTCGGCTTTGTCGTCTGAATCAACAAGCAATAAAATCTTGAATAGTGATTATGGTACTCCTATTTTAAAAAGTTGTTCACGTTTTTTGACTTTACCTAACCCCGACAATTTCACAAAAGACGTCAGCCCCGTTATTAATTTTGAAAATTTACCAAATTCCACTGGTAAGTACCAACAAATGTCTGGTTTATTACAAAAAGTAAGAACTACTTTGAAAAGTATACAGAAAAATAATTCATGATAGTATTTGTGATTACAAATAAATTTTGGAGTGTATAAAGTGATTTTTTACAATTTGATGGAACTTTTGGTGTATATAAAACGTACAGTAGCAATTAATGCAATGTTAATCACATGGCTCAAACAGAACCATGTGTTCAAATTTGAATTTTTTAATACTTTTATTGTTTATTTGAACGATTTTTATAGTACTTTGTTAATTCTCTCCATATTATGGAATTTTTTTATTATTAAACATAATGGAATCAAATTTATTTTAATCGATAAATTTTTATCACTTCAGTGCATATTAAACTGTTAACAATCATTACATCAACACTCACTATTACACTGGGTGGTTCATTTAACCGGATCTGAATATATGAAACACTGGAAACACCAGACAGTGTAATTAAGGGGATATTCTGGTTTAGAACCCTAGATTTTTACTATTTTTATATTATATTTGTCGACTTTTTAAGAATATAAAAATAAAATAAAACAAAAAATCAGAATTTCAATAAATTACAGGCCAGTAAAGTGGGGGCTACAAAAAAGGTGCACCCTGGTTGACATGATTCCAGCCCTTGTAGTGATCTAGAAAATTCTTTTTTGACCTTTATGAATTTTTTATAAATGCCCCAAATTGAAAGTTTTTAAATTCTAATGCAGACGCGATGGAGAGATATATAAAAAAGATTTCCACCAAATTTTAAAGGAATCGTTTCGGTAAAACTTGAGATAACATGTCAACCACTTCAAAAAAACTAGTTTTGAGGAAAATGGTTTACGTCAGAAAATCAACTGTATCTTTTTTTTATTTGAATTTTAAATACTTTATTTTAATATCATATCATATAAATAATACTTTTATTTATCAATTGCATAGCATTCATACATTAAAATCTTCGTTCACTTAGTTAACTACTAAATGTTATACCTACATATTTCACACGTTTCCTTGATTTTTTTAAAAGTATCTATAAATATATATAATTATTATTTTAATCGTAATTTTGTTTTCCCTAACCTTAAATAGCTAGACGGTTTTTCAAATTTATGGTATATTAAATAAAAATGTAAGGGTACCTAATACTGTAAAGTAATATCTAAGAAAGAAATGTCGTGCTATATGTTTTATTCAAATACGTATCAAAGGTTATAAAGTAAATTCATACAAAACGATATAAATAATAATAATAATAATCTTTATAAACAACATATGGTCCTTTCCTGAATAAATTCTTTGTTTTCAAAAAAGGTGGTCGAGAGGGATATAAGGGCGGATGAATTTTTATTTTAATCTAAATCGGAATCTGATTCCGATGAGGACGAATCAGCTGTTAAATTTATTATTAGAGGTTCCACTTGTTTTTCCATTAAATTATCAATGTCCCACATTTTATTTCGAAAAAAGTGGACATGTTGGATTGCCTTACTCCAATTGGTTTGGGTAACATTATTTAAAGCTTTAGTAAATAAAGTTTGAACATCACTAATTTTAAATGTTGTGTTTTTCCTTGCCACCTCACCCTTGATTTGTGCCCATATGAGTCCAATTGGGTTGAATTCACAATGGTAAGGTGGCTCAGATTCATTTTGTCAAAATTCTAAAAGTATTAAAGCAATGACGCGTTTAGAAATGATTGTTCTTCAGATTGAATAACATAAAGACAGTTTAAATTTAGTTCCATGAATATCACAGCCACTTTAAACAATAAAATTTATTTTAAAATAGAGGATATTCAATGTATAACATAACTATAATACCACATATTAAAGAATAATAAAAATTAAAGTACATGTTTAACATGCGCTATTATACAGTCACATAATTCTTACTGTAAAAACGCATGTTAGAAATGTAGTTTAATTTTTCATTTTTATCAAAGTAAATAAATAACATAATAAAACAAAAGCTTAAAATAATTATTAATATAAAATTTTTAGAATATAATTATAATAATGAATTAATGTAAAGAGCAGCTGTGTGAACTTGACTTTCTCAGACATTGCTTCAGACAATACGAATCGTTATAAAAGGTACCACTAGCATCCCATGAGCCGATCACGCGTTTTTATCGCTCTCCGACCGCTACCGACCGGCCAGATTATAGTACTGGTTATAAAGGTAAAAAATGGCGCATAACTAAATATTTTTTTCTCGTTTTCTTTATTATAATTACTTATAAAACTGTTTTTCAACATCAAGAGAGCTTATATAGTAATTTACCACCTTTGAATAAAAAATTGAAAGATCAAAACAAAATGGCGGCTGTTAAGAAAAATATGTAAAATTAACGTTTTTTTCACTTTCACAAATTATAACTGGTACTAGTCCTTTAAGGGTCTAAGATTTGAAAATGTGAAAAAAATCGATTTTTCAAATTTTTAAACCAGAATACCCCATTAAGAGTATTTGTGAAGTGGTAGTGAACAATTTGCACAAAAAAAACCATTGAATGAAAATATTTATATTGATCATGAAACTGTTTGATTGATAATTGAAACTTTTTAAATATTTGCATGTGAGATATAATAAATAATATTTTACACGATTTCATGATAACTTTGATTCCAGAACAATCTAGTACTATATTGCGCAACTTGTGTGAAATATCCACTATAACATGATATGTTATACAAAAATAAACTTTATAGGGTGAAGTATTAAGTATTTTTTGTAAGAAAAAATCTCATCTATCAGACTTGTTAAATAAAAAATAATTTTCGTTCAATAACTAGATTTAACACAGCATCTACTTTTATATTTAGAATCTTCTAAATACTGCAAATTTTTAAACTCATATTTTCAATTCATCTGCCAACTTGAAATCTATACCTATATTTGTATTTGAAAAAAAAACTTTTAAATTTTAAAAAAATTTTAAATCCTTGACTTTATATATTTTTGTTACAAATAAAGTACTCTTGCTGCGTTATCAGTCGATTAAACTGAGTAATTTTGTCACACTTTGAGCTAGAGCCAGATCTTCTCGAAGTGAATACATTAATTTCTAGTGTATTTAGTACATCTCAAAATACAAATACTTCATTATGTACACTTTTTTTTATATTGGAAAAATAAGAGAGGAGCAATTCTTTAGAAGGTGAATTCAGAACTTTATTTTTAGCCAGTTATGGTTATACATAAATTTTCTAAAAGTATTTACTGCCCGAGAGAATTATTTCCTTATATACTCAGAAAACTTTTATTATAATAGAAATATATAACTTTTTGTGTTTTATGCAATGTTTATAGCAGGGGTACTCAATGGGATGTTAAAGAGTGCTAATTTATCGTATCCTTTAAGAATTGAGGTTTGCTACTACTACTACTACCACTGGAATTAAGGCCTTCAAAGAGCCTTGGCCTCGTCCACCACATTCCTCCAGTCATCACGATCCGACGCTCGGCGTTTCCACTCACTCACACCTGGCTTCCGAAGATCCTCTTCGATATCATCCAGCCATCGTCTGCGCGGTCGTCTAGGCAGTCGCCGGTCCTCGGGCTTCTTGCCTAGCCATCTGAGTCTGGCCTTCTTGACTTCTGTCACCAGGCCGAGGTCTTCTTAGAGCCGGTAGGAACTCGGTGTTTATACGGCTGCGCCACACGCTCTGCTCGCACACTGGCCCATATATTCAGCGTTAGATCTTTCACTCTCACACGTTGAGCATCCGCTGTTGAACACCCAGGTCTCGGGCGGAGAATTGTGCGATAGATCCGCTTTTTCGTTCTCCAATTCAGTATACGTCATTTCATTAACCGTTGGAGACTGAAATATGCTCTAATCCCCGCTTTCACACGTTATCTTATTTCACATTGAGTTGTTATTATTTGCGGTCGCAGGTATTTAAACGATGGTACATTTTCCAACTTATCCTACTTCGGAGTTCAGTTGTTCCTTGACATAAGTATGTATTTTGTTTTATATTCGTTAATGATAAGCCTCGCTCCACATGATTCCTCCTCCAGCTGCTCAAAGCTTTTCTTCAGTTCATGCTCATGGTATAATTTTAATTAATATTTTTTTTCGGACACTGAGGGGCGTACAAAATTGCATTGCGGGCCGTAAACGGCTCGTGTAATAAGTATCCCTGGTCTATAGTGTTTTAGTTTTATTGAAAATCTGATGTAACCTCACTTAGCCTTAAATGCTCTCTTATATTCATATGTGATTGACAATAAATGAAAATAATGATCTTAATATATTGTAATCACTCCCAAAATGTGAACTATGAATCAAAACAGTTGGGCAGGTATTTAATTAAATAAGGGTCTTAAATAACTCTTCTGCAGCATTGTATATAACTTATTATCCAGATTTAGAGAAAAGTGTACACGTGAACCTTTATTTTCAAACATACTGAAACTCTAGAAATTTTATTTGTTTTATTGGAAATAATTTTTAAATTTTGTACCAACAACTGCAACTATATGTTCAGTTGTTCAAAATTGTAAAATATCCCGCAATATAAATGTTAGGTTTAGTTTTGTAAACTTTGTAATTTTGAAAATTATTTTATAAATAAATTGATATTAGAGGGGATTTTAAATCGTCTGTTATTCTTCACTACCTATTTGTCCAAATATATCAATAAATTTTAGTTATAGACATTTTTTATCATCCTATTTTCTAATCAAAAGTACAAAATTTCTTGTTGGTACGTTTACTTGAAAAGAAAAAAAAATCCTATATATGAAAATTTTAATCTGTTCGAATTTTTATACACTGTGATTTTTCTTTATCCATCTTAGTAGTTGTCATTTTTCTTCAACCACCTCTTCAGTTATTACTGAATACACTGTTCACTACACCAACACTTACAGTTACACTGTCTTGCCCTTCAAACCTAGTTAGATTCATAACCGATTTGAAGAACCAGAGATTGTCATTACGAGTATTGGTGTAGTAGGATGTGAACGGTTCCAGAAATTGAATCCTAATAACCGTTGGTGATACTTTGAAATTTGAAGTTGTTTTTTCAACTTTAAGCATTTTCACAGATAGTGAAGTGCAACAGGTGTCAGTATTGTCAGTATCTGCGGACTGACGTCTTTTAGCTGACAATCTGCTTCTGTAATAAAGTTGTGTACAGGTTCTAGTATTTTATCCATTAAAATAAAAAAAAATCAACTCAATATATAAAATATCTTTATTTATTTTGTCGCTAATAATATTTCTTCCAACGAAGTATAGAAATGTATCTCTCTAAATAATTTTGTTTGTTGAAGTAATACAAACTTTCCTACATTTTGTATCAAAACTTTTTGTACACACTTAATGAAAATACTGTTAAACATTTCCAAATATTTCATTGTAAAAATTTATCAAGTATTATCTTCATAATTCTATAATGAGCATCATATATGGTTACAAGTTATATTGATGGTACTCACGTTTTAAATCAACTATTTTTTTTCAAATGTCTCTTTGTAAATATAAAAACACTAAAAATATCTCAACATATCAAATAATTTGTATTAGCAATCCTGGTATAGAAAAAATTGTTTAATAATATCACACATTGTAAAACGTGCTATAAAAATATTATATGCACTCTTTGGATCGTTTCAAACTACATGTATAGCTTGTATTAAGTCCCCGACTCCGTTTCTGTGTGTGTTAACGTCCCCCGATTCGATCTGTTCCTTAAGCATTTCTAATTCCCTTATACCCGATAAAGTAGTTTCATATTTATGTGTTACTAAAGATCTATAGAAATGTATAGCGAAAGCTAAAAATACAAACAATATGGGTACTAGGATAATTGTCGCTGTCCAAGCAGCAGTTTCGTTTTTGGTGTCCATGAACTTGATCCAACAAATTATAGCGACTTCTGCTAAGAATAAAAGTAGACCTAATAGTGTTGAAAAAGCCCAGGCGGTTTCAATATACCAATGTAATCTCTCGTGAGGTGATTCCTCTACTAAATTTATAGATTCTAAATTACAAATTGCTTCTACGTTTGGTAATATACATGTACTTATCATTAGAGCCAGCATGTGTACCGCTACCAAAAGAGTGGTAATGATAGCGAAAGCTACAAGAACTTCCGTTGGAATATTGTTTGGATTTTGCAGTTGAAGTTCCACCATTGCAACCATAGCAAAACCTGATAACAGAGCTGATGTTTTGCTGGATGCTTTTAATTTTGCTCGGGAAAGTTGGAGTTTTCGCCACGAGAGGTAGCGACGGCTGTGCAGGTCGTCTCCCGAAAGAGACATATTTTTATACTGAAATTAAAAGAAAACAAAATAAATTATTTTCATTCTTAAAGATCATATTTATTTTTGTTATATAAACTCAACTTTTTGTAGTAACTAAATATGAATAATTAGCATTGACTTATTTGGTACTTCGAGCCGTGTATAAACCTATGGAAGGCTTGAAGGACCCTACTGTGTAATTGTGAGTGTTGGTATAGTAGTAAAAAGAATATTCAGTATGAGTATCAACACTTCACAAAAATTTCAACTTGTAGTATGAGTTTTCATAAATTGTTTGATTTAAGCTTTATTTAACGAGTAGGTTTATTTTTATTGAAATAGTAAATAAATCAAGGATAGTTCATAATAAGAGTGTCTTTCCCAAAGATCTGTTTTAAATTCGATGCTGTTTAACGTCTATGACGGTTGTCTGAAAAGTTTCCTCAACCTGAAGATGTCAATGTCACGAAATAAATTTACGCATGCGTTGACAGATTTACGCTTAGTACTATCGTATAAGTGAGTCGCTAGAAGATTTTTTTCTAAAAATGGAAAAAATTCCGTATCGATCTGTCATTAAACATTTGTTTTTGAAAGGCAATAGCCAACGCAAATGAAAGAGTTGTTGTATAAAGAGATTTTGAACAATCATTTAAGATTGTAAAATTTAAAACCGCCGAATTCAAACATGGATTACCTTCCTAATATTCAGATTACGATTAGATTAACTGGATGATAGTTTCCGAAAATCCTTCACAGTGGCGCAAATAGGCGAAACTCAAAGTCGTGGTAAAGATAAAACAAAATTCGGGTAGTAAACATTTTGAATCATGAAATTAGGTATCATATTTGATCCTTTTTGTGAAAATGTATTGCGTAAGCACCACAGTAAATCAGTTCGATTTTGGGCGTGTACCAGTAGACTTTAGAAAGCAAGTGAAGTAAATCGAAAATCATTAGGATTTGTTTTGTTCTTCTTCCAGTTTTATGTCTCCTTAGTCATGGAAACTCTAATGTTAAGTACAAAATATAGTATAAAAACTTATTCAAATTATGTAGTACCTAACAGGTAGTTACACAAAATTTTTTTTCATTGAAGGTAAAAGTTGAGTTGTCACAACTTGACACGGACAACGTTATTAACATTTTTATGAAATCCAACCCTCCCTCTTTCAAGGAGGAGGATTCAGCTTATTTTTATTTTTTTGTTATTCAATACATTGTGTACAATTCTTCTGGTGGCGCTTTAGTCAAAATCATCAATTGAATTGTTAATTTTTTTTTTGATGGATACTTTTTTGGATCGTCCACTGAATGATTAGCTCTGTACTCACGAACAATTCGGTAGACACTTAAAGAAGATACTCGAAATATTTGCCATTTTGGAATTAACGTCATCAATAGTCTTTTCATAATTTTCTTGCATTTCATTTTTATAAATATAAATAAGGCAACAGACAAATATATAAGCAATCTCACAGCAATAAGATGTACTACAGTTGATCTAACGGCTTCTTCAGTGTCGTCACCTATCCCACGCGGCTTTTTATTTGTGATATATTATGGTGCCACTGATTTGGACCAATAACGATGTCGCGCCACGTTTCGACCGGGATGTTCACATGATGATCACGGACTGATCATTGTTTTGTTTTACTATTTTTCTTCGATAAATACAATTTAGTAATTTAATTTTTAATTTTGCCTACATAAACTACTAAATAGTTAAATCCTGATATTTCCAACAAATGCATCACAGTTTAACCACGATTTTCGTCTGATGTCTATATGGGCGAAATCTATCTTACCAAACCATGCTTTGACGACATACCTACTAATGATAGTGATAAAATATAAATGTGCGGTGTGATAATATTGAAAAGCATACATATTTGATAGAAGTTTTATTTTGTAACTCAAGTTTTTACAAAAGTGACGTTCTTCGGTTTTTTGCTTTACTGAAATCCTCTATTTGTAATAGATTTATGTTGCTAAATTCGTTTTGTTGAGAATTGTGTTCAGTTCTACTTTATGTTTCTCAATTAATTTTATCACTTTTTATACAAATGTCGTAAAATGTTTTTTGTACAACTGCCCTTTTTTGATAATAAAATAGTCGAATTTGGAATGACATTAAACTTCAAAATACATTCAAATATACAAATAATAACCACACTGGGTAAAAAATATTTTTTTCTCTCGCCGAGATGAGTTCGCTTTTCGTCACTGTTATGCGGAACAAGAGTGGCCTGTTCTCTCCCGGGAAGAACTTATTTTACTCTTTGCTTTGTTTATCGAAATGTTAACTTTCGATGACCATTTGCCATGATATTTAGTATTTATTTTCGCTTGAAAATGAAATTAAAAAAATGTATTTAGACGATTCTAGTGATAGTGAATCAGAATACGTCAAGGACGAACTTTTCATCCCGGCGAGAGAAAAAATAGTATACGCATCTAGGGTGGTACAATAGAACGTGCATATTGCATCATCTTTTTTCGCGAGGTAAACGGTGCATGGGCGGGGGAGCCTAGCGTGGTTGGATAGTTGCACTCGTGGAGTTTTAGTAGCCATGAGTCACTTCGACGGAAAATGTCGCGCTTTTTGTATTCGCACGTTTTAAGAAAACGTCTTGACATAGCGACTGTATCGTTCAGAATATGGAAGCACCGAGTGCAAATTTAATTGAAATATAGGTTAAGCATTTTGAAGAGACCGGTTCCACGTTTAAACCACCAACAAGAACGTCTAGGACCACAGACAATATTGATAGGGTGAAGGAGTCCATACGAGAAAATCCGCATTTGTCAACTCGGAAGCGATCGGTGGCTTTAAACTTATCGCGACCAAATTTACATCAAATTTGGGATCTTAACCTGTATCCTTATAAGCTCCAGTTAACACAGGAATTAAAATATACCAACTTTGGAGCAAGGTTGGCATTTGCTGAAGAAATGATTAGTCGATTTCCCACTTTTGAGAACTCTTTTTTTCAGATGAGGCTCATTTTCATTTAAATGGCTTCGTAAACAGACAAAATTGTTGTTAATGAACCGAAAAAAAACCCAAAAATGAAACATCAAAAACCACTGCGTTCGAAAGTAATGGTATGGGCAGTAATCTCAAGCAAAGGAATTATTGGCCCTTTCTTCAAGGGAAAAATGCTTTTGCTATCACGCCATTATGAATCTATTTCAAATTTTTATTTAGATTTCGAAACAGGGATTCTATGTCTGATGGCTTCGCTTTTAAAAAGGAATAGCGAGGCCGTGGGTAATGGCCCACTTCATTCACGTCCAGCTAGGCCACTTATGTTTATTTCATTTGAAATGATAGTTGAGAATTAACTATCCTATTATTGGAAAAGAACGTTATTTTATTAAGGGGGGTAAGGTTTTAAAAGCGAAAAAAAGCACATTTTCGTGATTTTTTTGCGGCGAGGTGAGTAATATAATTTTATTAAATTTAATTACATATGATTGTACAACTTTTGAAGTATGTTAGAAAATTTTCAATGAAAAATATTGATAAACAAGCCGGTGGCGGTGATTCTCTAGAGGCGCCTTGAAAAAAAGTAGTTTTGCGGTAAACATTATAAATCGTTACCGTATCATTTGAAACAAAAAAATTGTTATGCACTTTAAAGGTGATGTATTTTCGAGGTAATCAGGAAAAGTGTTTTTTATATACAAAGTGAGTTTTATGTATGGAACGCCTCAATTTTCTCGGAAACGGCTTGTATGATTTTTAGAAATTTTGTGTACAAGGGTCTTGTGATACGGCTGGTATTATGGTGGTGTCAGATGGATTCGCTTTTCGAAATACTTATATGCCGAAATGCCATAATTTACAGCTACATTTGCGTTATCTCTGTCGAAGTTAAAATAATACATGTTGGTGACTATGACTGCTACAATAACAAATTTGACGTTTAAATAAATTATTATTGTTAAGTTTATTGAGAGTCACAATGGATCGTTTATTTGAAAAACAATGAATTGATATTTTATGGTGATATTAGGATATGGTGATAGTCGTCAATAAGAAATGTGTAATATCTTTAATAATTTATATCCTAACCAAAATCCGATAACAAGATCTACCGTCAGTAAATTAGTACAAAAGTTTAACGAAATTAGGAAAACTGCATCAACTGAAAACCAATCTTTAGTTTGTTTGTGTCCTGTGCGATCCACACCTGCAAGTGTTTACTGTTTTGTACTCAAGTTGAGTATTTGATATTTCGCAAACATCGGTAATGAAAATTTTACGTGATAATCAATTCCATCCATACAAAATAACGTTGGTTCAAGAGTTGTCAGATGACGATTTTGATAGACGCGAAGAATTTCCAGATCTACTGATGAAAAACAGTTACAATCAAAACGATCCAAATTTTTTAAGTACTGTTATGTTTTGCGATGAGGTCACTTTTTGTATTAATGGAATCGTAAATCGGCATAATTTTAGATACTGGTCACGTATAACAATCCTCGTTGGATGCGTGAATCCCACACCCAATATCCCGAAAAAATAAATGTATGGACCGGGATAATAGGGGACAAAATAATTGGTCCCTTTTCATAGAGGTTAACTTATATGGTCCGGCGTAATTAGATTTATTGGAAAATAGTATTCTATCTGAATTGGCTCGGATATTTCCAAATCAGAATAAGTAGATAATATTTAGCTACAAGATTGTGCCCCACCTGACAATGCGTGTGTGGCTAGCAAAATATAAAAATAATGTGTTTCGCAGAAGATGGATTGGAAGGCCTTGTTTTTATCTAATGGCCCCCACGATCACCGGACATGAATCCTTTAGAATAATTCTTGTGGAGTCACTTAAAAAACATAGTTTATAAAACAAAATCGTACAGGCCCCGTTTCAGAGATAATTGAGGCGTTCCATACTAAAACGAGATTTTAGCTAAAAAATCGTAGTTAATTTGTTATTAAAAAATAGAAAAAAAAATGAAAAACAAAAACAAACTTCTCCTGATTACCTGTGAAGAAGAAATGTTCAGATTTTCAAGAATTGGTTCAGTAGATTTTGAGTTGTTATGTTCACGAACTTCAAAAATGACATTTTCGAGAAAATCGATTCAAATTTTTGAAAATTCCAAATAAACCATCAATAAAGGAACATGAATTTTCATACTTACATAGAATCATCAATGCCATCAACACACAGACGGAGAAAGGGATTCGACTACTAGCGACTACCAGGTATCAAGGCCGGTTGTTTAAAACATTATAACTTTGTTACTTTTACTCGGATTGACATAAAATTTGTAGACAATATTCTGTTCATTTAGAAAAAAAAATGCAAAAAAAAATTTTTAAACCTTACCCCCCTCTCCTTTAAAGGAATGATTCAAGATTTGTTAGTATAATAATAATAATAATAAAATATTTCTCAATTTACTTACAATAAAATCTTTAACATTAACATAAACGGTTTGGATTTTCACTTTCAAACCAAACCAATAAAATTTTTTCAAAAAAATATAATAAAAACATGTTTTCATATCACGTTTAGGTACATAATATCAAATACCAAATATAGCAATATTGCTATCCCAGAGATTTCTATAAAATATCACTCACATACCATTGTAAATATTCATAAAAACTATAATACGGGGTGTTTCAAAAAGAATCATCCTATTTAGCAACATAATAGAAATTAATCCTATGCAATCGAACAATATAATGTTGAGAAAGAAGTTCTGGAGTTTTATGTGATTTCCGCTAGTTAAAAATAGCGATTCCGTTAACGCCCAACTCAGTAGTTAGCAAAATATGCGCAACGGAAAGCGTTTTTTATGCTTAGCGTACAAATTTCAATCACTACAATATAGGGAGAAGGAGGAGTATCTTTTATGGGAGGAAATTTGAAAAAGTTTCCAGCTGTGTACGATAAATGATAGTTCAAAAACCTGTGTTCTGAATGTAGTAATCGTAGATAATAAGTATTGCCGAGTTAAAAAATATCATCTAAAATAATTATTATGAGAAAACGTACACCTGGAATGGGTCTAATAATAATATTTGGTGCTTCCTTTGAAATTTACCCTGATGCTAATGTATCGACATCCTTATTCAACACGGACACTTTTCATTTACAGATTGTTCTTCTCTTTACCCTCCATACACTAAAAGCTCTCCAAAGTACGACATATTGAATTTTGTTGAGTTTATCCAAAGCCCTGTAGTAGACTAAGATGTGGAAAATAATGATGGAAATGGAAAACTTCCCATTTGTGTGGACAAATAACCGCCACAACGTGAGAATATGGGGGACCAAGCAATCACACCAAAAATTGTATAGTACATGACTGAAACTCTCCGAAAGTTATTGGTTTTTGTGCAAAGTTTATGGTCCTTTTTTCTTTCTCATACCACTACATCTCTTCCCTCGGTTAGAAAAAAATGAATATCTTAAACTATGGGCTTCCTTATGCTGTTGTCTCCTATAAACGCCGTCGGCTGCGTACAACGTCACTCCGTACGCCGCGTCACGATGCTTACTATAGATATTTACTGTTGTAGTCTCTTTCACACGCTGACTTTGGCGTGTGGACACCGTAGGCGCCATTCAAACGTTTTGCGACTCGTCTCTAGTGACGAATTTATATCCATTTTATATCACACGACTATACGCTAGTACTGTTTGTCGACTACTGTTGTGAACGAGACGTCGTCGTTCGCTTATGAGATAAATTGACCGCTGACGCTGTGTCTGGCGTTTAGACGTCGATCGGAAGGTTTACGCTCAAGCCGTATATAACATTTAATAGGAGACTGAGACCTTAATGAATCGGCAGTTACATCGCGTTACACCACAGGCCTTCAAGGTCACTGTCCCTTACTGTTTACGATTTTTTTGTAAAAGACACTTCATATCTGTCATCTGCTAGAGCATTGTCTAAAAATTAATGCATATATCTTTAAAAAAGCAGTTGACGCGTAATGAGTTTTGATCCACTACCACCAAAAGATTCCAAACGCCCAAGAGACAGATCTCCAACTAGATGGGTAGACCAAACAAAACCCTTAATAAATATGAGACTGCATCATGCCGAAAAGATTGCACAGGATAGGCAAGCATGGAAACAACTGTTGAATCAAATATAAATAGTGTCACTTTATCCTTTGGACGATAATGGAAAGAGAAGGAAGTAATTTTTTGTTGTCCTGAAAATAGTTGTCAAACAAACGTGTAGAAGATCTGCAGACATAGTGTGTATGCAGAACAATATATGACCCTGAGATAGCTGCTAGTTGTGCAGTGAGTGCTGTGAAATCAGGCAGTTGATGAGTATCGTGAGATATAGTTTGATGGTAAGCGCTTACATCAAAATAACTGTTCTCCGAGGGAGAAATGCGATAGAACGATACAGGGATTTAGTGGAAGCCCATGGGAATACTGCCCTACTATCCTACCAAGGTGCGTCTCTTGGTACCACTTCATAGAGCCATCGAATCTATCACTCAAGGTATGCTAAGTAAGTTTTAGAACGAATTTGATTATCGAACAGACATATGGTGTATATCTTAAGAGGGGCTCTTTAAATGGTATGTGAAACAACTTTACCATTTCATATAAAAGTAACCTCATATCCATATGATCATTAGTTTTGCTAATATAAACCTAGAAAATTGGATGATACTTTTTGAAACGCTCTGTATAAAGGCACTTTATATTTAAGTAACTTAAATTACGTGTATATCTTGTAATAAATCACCGACACCGTTTCTGTGCCCATTAACGTTACCGGATTCGATTTGTTCCTTTAGAATCTCCAATTCCCTTATACCCGATAATGTAGTTTCATATTTATGGGTTACTAAAGATCTATAAAAATGTATTGCAAAAGCTAAAAATACAAACAATATGGGTACTAGAATAATTGTGGCTGCCCAAGCAGCAACTTCGTTGGTGTCTATAAATTTCACCCAACATACTATGGCAATTTCTGCTAAAAATAGCAGAAGACCTAATAGTGTTGAAAACGCCCAGGCGGTTTCTATGTACCAATGTAGTCTCTCGTGCGGTGACTCCTCTACCAAGTTTATGGATTCTAAATTACAAATTGCTTCAATGTTTGGTAGTATACAAGTACTTATCATGAGTGCCAGCATGTGTACAGCTACCAAAAGTGTGGTAATGATAGCGAAAGCTACAAGGACTTCCTTTGGAATATGGTTTGGAGTTTGAAGTTGAAGTTCTACCATCGCGACCATAGCAAAACCAGAAAGAAGAGCTGATGTTTTGCCAGATGCTTTTAATTTGGCTCGGGAAAGTTGGAGTTTTCGCCATGATAGGTAGCGACGGTTGTGGATCTCGTCTCCTGAGAGAGACATATTTTTGTACTGAAAATTAAAAAAAAAAAACAATAATTCAATAATAACCACTGACTTGTATTTGTAAAAATACCAAGATGATTGTGAAATATAGGTTGAAAGGAATAATTGATTCTGCCTAGGAAGAGTCTACTCTTACTAAAAGTATCAAAAGGTGATTGAGAAGAAATAGGTCAACTTTTCCTAAGAAGATTCGACTATGCCTTTTGTGGTTCGATGACGTTGATTCCACTTGTTACTCTCTAGATGCCACTACGTTTTGGATATCCCAGCTCTATTTGTTTACTGTTTTCTTTGACACTATATTTGTTGTAGTTTTCAACAGTGAACAAAGAATTATTACGTGTTTGATGAATAAGGCCGACTCCATACTTCGTCAAAAAAAAAAACTAGAACGTTCTATTATCCTAGTATATTCACTTAAAAGAGTTTGACGAAAAAGTGACTTTTTAATTAAAAAGTTACAAACTTAGTCCAACGAGCGTTCCATTTTTTGACCATTTAAAAATAATATATCTGAAGCTCCCCAAAATACTCCATTGTCTCTGCTATCACCTCTCCTTTATCACTTTCCACTTGTCGATTTTTTTAAGTTTAAGGAATCTGTATAATTTTTTTCATTATTCACTCTTCAAATACTATAAATTTTTAAATTTTTTAAATAATATAGATAATTGTGTTATTAAATGAAACTTCACTGTGATATAACAAAGTTCATTCTTATTTTCTCTGTCATTGTTATAATATAATATTGGCTACACAGAACCACGATCTTTACAGAACTAAGTGTTAATTCTCACTCGCAGCCAACTTCACGACGTATTAGGATGTTGCGATTACCAAGGCTTAATCCCATACAGAAATCTAACGAATTGTCAGAATGAGTTGATGCTTATTTCAAAATGGCCGCCGTGGGGTATATGAAACCAACAATCTTTTGTATTTTATTCTTTTTAATTAGGTGTTTTTACAAATCACATAGATTAGTTTGCGCTACCTTATAATTCGATATGAGGTTGGATTACGTATGTCTTAGATTATAAAAGACGTACGTCGGTTGGGATGATTCGACGGAATGGACAACCGGAGCGTGACGTCACGGCCGTCATATAGTTATAGTTCACTTTCCAATCAAAGTTTGTGGGGTTGTGAGTGTTTAATTAATTTACTGTTGTATAAAATGGTAATGTGTTTTGTACCAGTAGGTATTTTTTGTAAAATTTATCAAAGAAAATAAAAAAAAAATCGATTCTCAATGCAGTTAAAACTTTGTTTGGCAAGTGATCTCTGACCTACCCTAGCAATGGAAATGTATGACGTGAACACTTCTGCAGTCTATTTAAATTCTGCTCCGAAATTGGCCGATTGTTTCCGAGGTACCTGTAATTTTCAATGTCTTCTATATTCTGACGCAGATCAGCTGTTTCCTCAGATTGCTCTATTGAAATATGATAAACTTAATAATTTGTTAGTTTTCTAAATGAAATTCAACATCTATTGTTATAACTCTAAACCTATTATCTCTCTAAGCTAAAATTGCTAGTTACTTATATATATATATTAATTATTGTTAATAAAGCAAAAATGGTATTTGATATTATTTACATAATATAAGGAAGTTACATAGATTATTCTTTAGTCCTTGTAACCAGTTGACCACAGTATATTCTTGGGTCTCGGTTTGGCTATAAAAGCAATAGTCTAAGCAAAGGAGGAAAGTTGAAAGAATTTAGAAGACTTTAGAAAAACTTTAAAAGAGATGATTATTATCGTTTGGCAAAACGATTTATTACCTGTGTAGGTATTCCAAACTAATTCGTCTGGGTTGAATAAGGGCATTGCAACAAGAAAAATTTCGATATTTTTTTGACAATTCTAAAATACACGGTAATACTAAATTGAGACGTTCTTTATATATTTATATATATTGTATGAATCCTAGATAAGATTTACTAACCTTAATCATTTTGTTAGAATTCTTCATTTTCTTGATATTAAATCTAAATTCAAAATAAATAAAATGTAGTAATTTGATTTTGTGTTCTGCTTGTTTGAAGCGCTCCCCTATTCCTTATTAAGTTTAGGTAATGGATTTTGAAATGTATTTTTGTTTCTATAATAGCTAAATATAACTAAAGCTTGAGTGAAACCAGTATCGGTTGAAAATATAATTGGACTGAAGTTCCAGTACTTACCATTAATTGGAAAAAAATGTATTTATAAGGTAAATACCTACAAACTATATATTTAATTCAAACATTACTTGGCTTTTCCCACCATTATTATTTGATAAATTGAGATAATTATTACATTAGAATCTAATTTGACTAGAACAAAAGAAATGAATCTCCACCACAACTTACCAGGTGATTATAGTATCTGCACCGATATCCTCTAACAAATCAGAGTAATTTTATTGAAAAAAAAAATCTTGCATTGTTATAACTAATATTTTTAGTAACCTCTCACAATGAATTACCCAGTATATGAAATATGGTATGCTTCTATTATGGAAAGCCACATATCATTTATTTAATTAACATACCTATTGAATGAGCGCGAAAGCATAGTAGGGAAACAAAGATTTTCACAAAAATTATTTTCTAGTAAGTTTATGTTCCATTAGATACATTGGTAAAGAAAATAAGTAAATAATGTTACCCCGTAGCTTTCTAAATGAACTTATGTATTTAAATGTTCAGCCATGCGAGATTTCAACTTTTGGCCCATATAGTACACGATTTTCTTTTTCTTGACCGGTTGTAAGTACGTACTTTTGATCGAATTACGACGAAAAATATTTTTTGGAATATTTATAATAATAATTTATGGTCTACAATAACTTCAACTTCATCACAAACTTCCTGGTTTATACATGGTTCACTAAGATGACTCAAGGTCGAGTTGATTTTTTATTTTTAGTTTAGATAGATCCGTCAGCATAAATATAAATTAAACTGGCAAAAATTACACATTAGTAAATAATTTTATGTTGGCAATTCTGAACCTTCCTACTGGTTATTAATGATTCTAGTTCTAGTTGTTGGTTTTATTAATTATGGTGAAAATATATTTGGTGAATTTATGAAAATAAATATTAGATATAGTTTACAATGCGAGTGCATTAATGTATAACATTTTTTCTCATAACCTCATAAAACTTTGTAATGCTTTAGAATATTGTTCTTAGATACAGGGCCTGTGCACTGGAATAGGAGAAGTTCTATTGCTGGCTCACATCTAAAAGCTTACTTTTTCGTGTTTTATTTTTCAATGTTTGTCAATCTGGATTCTGAAACTAAGATGCAATCATGCATCAAGAAACAACCAAGATTATTGAATGAACAACGTCCATCTTGCAAAGGTGTTTGATATTGTTTGTTTATTAGCTATTTGCATTTTTGTGCATTTAAAAGTTATTATTTGCTGCGATTTGTGCTGTCGTGTTTACTTACTCAATATGAGTAAACGAGTAAAGGCCTACTGTGTACCAGGATGCACGAATAAGCAAACGATAAGGTGAGAGTAATATTTACTATTTATCAACATAAAAATGTTTAAATTGAAATCAAGTTTATATCTATGAGAATAATTCTTTTCTTCCTAACTTCATTAATTTGTATTTAGGAAATCATTTTGTTGAATGGTTAAATATGTTGACTTATTTTCTCCTTATTTTACTTTTTTATAGACATTCCATTCCAACGCTTTCACTGCCAACTCTACATTTACCTGGTAAGTACTTATATTTACTGTGACAATAAACCTCTTATGAATCCTAGTGAAAACTTATACAGAGGAAAAGAGTTGCAATTATCTCCAATAGTCAATGTCCCAATTTATAAACCATTCAATAGAAGCTCAAAATATACAGGATTAGATCTTGTTACTCCTTATGTGGCAGGTTCAGTAGCGAAGAAATTATTTAAAAGTCTCAAATGCCATTTGTGTAAAAATATAATATTTCAAAGGAATTAATTAATGCAAATTCATTAATATATTCTAAGGAATATATAAAAAAAATGTTTCATGTGCGCCTTCAGCAAAAATATCTGTGATATTTTTAAGTTTTTCTGATAAAATTATCGAAAGATTGACCCAGTTAATCAATTCGTTAGGCATAAAGAAACAAATATTTCGTTTGGAGGATTTGACAGACATTTCCTCAATATTTTGTGCAGATCATAAGGATTATGTAAATATGTTTGTAAATATTAGTTTTAGCATATGCATCTTTCATTACATAGATATTATTAATAAAATTTTGAAGGGCAAAAATCAAAAATATAAAGACTATGATGTTGTGATGAATATGGCATATGTTAAATATAGGGAAAGCTGCAAGAAAGTCAACGGTAATCATTAATTAACCATGGTTATAAAATCAGTTTTTTATATACCATTGTATGTACCATGTACAAACAGAAACATTTTTTAACCACTCCAACATCTCACTGTTGACAGTGCTAAGCCTTCTAAAGTGTGAAGGAAAATTTTTTGTTTGTGGATATAGCTATAAAATGTCAAAAACAAAATAAAAATTATAATAATCATCCTGTGTTTCAATATTCCATCTACCTATATCTTATATAAATCATTTAATTGTGAAATTTAGATGGTCACATAAATTGTAAATGAAACCAAAATATTTCACAAAATACTTTTAAACTTTAAATTTAAACAGCATTTTAATTTCAGGTATCTATATTTTCTTATTAACAACAATATTTGAATTTGAAACGTTAGCAAAATGAATGTATTTTGCATAATAGGTTTTGTTTCATTCACAATTTGATGCGACAACTAGCTTCCAGCATTTAAACTTACTCGAGTTATTTTAAATTTTTATACAGAGTATATAATCTTTGCTTAGATATAAACAATGCAAAATCACTGTATAAAAAGCTTGGTTTATTCCACCAACATTAAAAATTATCATTAAACTAACAAAACTTCTTTATGCAGGAAATTAACAAAAGTTCGCTAACTTTTTACTTCTTAGTTTAATTTCTTAATTTTGATGAGAACAGAATAAGTCAGGTCTGTATATATTTGTGGTTCTGTTTTATTTATAATATCCTTGTTCTTTGGTTATGGAAATATTATTTGTGTTAATGCGAAATAGGAAAGAGCAATGTCTAATAGTCGGTAATATCCTTTAGATGATGGAACACTGATAGAAAATGTTAAAAAACATCCATACATTTTTATTAGTTTACCAGTAATTTATAATTATCTTCAAATTCACTGCATTAACCAAAAAATTATCATCAAGAAAGTTTAGTTTAATCTTAATTTAGTTTTAATTTTGGCTGCATAAGCCAAGCTAAAGTTTTGAGTCTAATATTTTAACTCACAATTTATGGGTGTATCTTTTTATTTGTAATGGTTACTTGCCATTAGTGGGAACATAAAATGAATTTGTTAGTGTTAATCAAAATATGATTAATTGATTTTATTTTCCATTCTTTCAGTGGATAAAATGGTGCTTTATCAGTTCATAAACATGGAGTGGAATTAACTTAAGATAAGTGTTTCCACAATATTTTTAAGTCTTCATATCAATATTATTTTCTTTATATTTTTTTTATTTAGTTATTAAAAAACATTATACTTCGGGCTCCCATTAATGGTGAACAAACAAAACCCATAACAGTCAATAGTGGTATCAGACAAGGAGACTCTTGTAGTCCCATGTTATTCAACATGATACTGGATGAAATCATAAAAAGGTGAAGTTAGGTTAGGTTAGGTGTCAGAAAATCAAAATTCTGTGCTATTCTGGTAACGCCATGATATGTGCCGAAAATGAAGATGATTTTGAAGATTATTAAATACTTTTAATCTTACAAAAAATGACTATATTTATTGAAACAACCATATGCATGACAACAGAACTCATTAGAGACATATTAGAACTAAAATGCCCACTAATACAGCAGAGAATTAAATACAAGTACCTTGGAGTTATACAGTCGTAGAAGACCTAAGACAAGAAACCAAAGCATGAATTTACAAAATGACCAACACAACAGAAACAAGTCCAGAAACGATTATGTGAAGTGTGATATAATTAATGGGTATCATAGTATAAAAGACGGTGAAACTAATATTTAACCACTAAAGAGGTGAAATAGATAATCATAATAGATAGACAATCTAGAGCCAGGGCGAGGAAAGGTATCGAAGAAGGAATAGGCGTTAAACCTATTATGGAAGAAAGAAGAAGAAGTTATCAAAATTCCATTATTTTTATCCGACTTTCGAAAATTAAAAAAAAAAACAAATTTCATAACAGAAAAAAACTAAAATCAAGACAATTCAGAAATATAATTCTATTATTTTGTGATAATATACCTGCAACTTTCAAACCTAATCCAAGCAAAATAAGTAAATACAAAAAATTACTGATTTATTCTCAGGTAATGTGGGATGACCTATTGTATGTACTAGTATTTTGATATGTGAAATTCACTTGAACCATCTAAATATAAATAATATGCGACCCCCATTAATCTTCACAAATCTAACTCCTTATAGAATGGGAAGTTTCATCAAAAATTAAATCAAAATCTGTATATATGTTAACATTAGAATTGGTTAACAGCAGGTTTTATCTTCCTGTTATCTAATTGTTTGAATTACTGTGTTTATAACTGTTTACCAATTCCTATTTTTATATACAAGTATTTTGAAAATCGATTTCATAAAAAACATATCACTTTATACACACTTTCCATGTTTTGAGATAATTTTAATTTTAGAACTGATTCTACACAGAAACAATCGTAGTATGCAAATACTACAAGAAATACAAAGAAATATAACACAAATAATAAATGGGGCAGTTAATATCAAATTTATAAATAGTAGTATTTTGAGGTCAGTTTAACCTTTAGAATGAGCTGTTTCAATCAACTAGAGATATTTTGGCTAAAAAACTAATTTTTAAATACATTTGAAAAATATTTTTAGTCCATAAATTGAAAGAGGCATTAGAAATTATATTTTTCAAACAACTATACCTATAATTTTCCTTGCCTTTGTGCACTTAATCCATATTTATTAATACTTATCACATTACTGCTGTTAAATTTAATATTATATATAAAAAGCAACTTACATGTGAGGAATGATGATTGTGACTTCTCAATCTATTGAAGCTATCATCTGTGTTCTGAGGCTTATAATGTGAGTTGCTTAAATCTAGACAAACAGCACTGGTACTCCAGACAGACATTTGTTACAGGATTCCTAAAATAAAACATTTAACTGTAACAAGTATACTAAAGACAAACATAAAAAGTTGAAGTGAATTGAAAATTACAAGAAATTAGAATGGCAGATCATCTAAGGAGCAATTTGATGGTGAGAACAATAATTGTTGTTATAATAAGACAGGTCTACTGATTGTCCAAATTATACCCCAATCACACATGCTGTGTATATACTCATTCTATGCACTGTACTATCCTGTTACAAAATGGAATGTTTACTGTAGATAAAAAAGGAATGTTCAAGCACTGTGGTCTCAAAGCATAATAATGTACATACCTATACTATTAGATAATAGTAATTTATTAGTTGACACTAAAACACATGTGAATAGAATTCTTAAAATTATGTTTCCTAACTTTGAAATTGCAACTTAAACATAACAAATATTGAAATTGAAATCAATCTCCATTAGCTTTATTGACGCTAGAAAAAATAAGTATATTCTGAAAGTAATAACCTTCAGTCTAATAATTTAGTTTGTATATATTCCATTTTTTCAAATAATAATACTAAGAGGCATTTACAGTAGATATGAATGCATAGAAGAATATTTAAAATAATTACAATTGACAATAAGTTACAACATATTTTTACTTTAATTTAATAAATTTCATTTGTTCAAATATTGTATATACAAAGAAATAATTAATTTGAATCAAATAATAATCTTATACAGAAAAATCATCAAAGACTCTCGGTCAAAGTTTACAATGCAAACGAAAAAAAAAAATATTACTCAAAATTTACCATTGTTTTGGTTGGTTGCACTAAACACAAATACAAATAAATCGACGGAAGTATGATTAACAATTTCATACAACCACTTGCTTTGAAGATTCCGGAATTTGTTTACATTATGGGATTAATCCAAACAATATTTTAATTGCACACATACGAAACGTCAGCATTTCGGGGAAACGAGGTTAGTTTCATGGTGTTATGACTTTCGCTCCGTTGCCAGCTCAATTAGTAATTCCCTATATTTATAATTATTTTAAGGCTGTGACTTCTGGTACACGGAAAACCGATTATATTCGATAGAAAGTAACCTTTCCAATTTTCAATTTAAATAGTAACTGTACTCAGCAGAATCACAGTTCTATTCATTTAAATGTATATTTTTTTATAGAAACATCAATTAATTTAGATCTTAATCATATGCGGTACTAGAAAGAGATACATACCTACCTATCCGATTTTGAAAGTGTTCACTTTATTCAGAAAAATATGGTTTTTTAATAGTTCTTCATCTTCATCTAACCAAGTGCAATTTTCAGTCAAACTACAATCGTTACAAAAATTAATATCGTTGGCATACATTGCATACCACAAATCTTGGCAAAACATTCAAGACTCATAACTCGTTTTCAATACCATACAACGGTATCGTTGTTTTGCCAATCAATCAGAATGTTTCAAAACCATCATGTTTTCATATTTTGTATTAGGATCACATATTTATGAGAGGCTTATGTATTTCTTAATATTCACACCTTACCGCCATCTATGCAGGACTAGATGAGGCTAATTTGAAATCTCTATACTCAAATTATAGAACACTTCTATTGTTCATATAAAAACAAGCAAGCAACCAAAATACAGAAAATCCGTTTATAAAAAATTAGTAAATACATAATAAATCATGAGTATGTAGATAGTAATATGTTTGAAAATAACGGATATTTACATAAGCAATTTTATCTAAAATTTTCTATTTCTATCAACAACTGAGAAACAATCTTAAAACGGTTCCATACTGACATTTTTCGTTTGAAGAAGGTGTAGTCTGGAACTGCACACAATAATAGTCGTCATAATCTTAAGAAACGTCGATTGAAGCCAATCAAATTAAATTTTAAAAAAAATTTGCATATACACATGAAATCCATTCATTTGATATGTTTTAGCTAGGGAAAATATGAATTTTTTGGATTTATAGAGTTAATGATTACTTTGCATATAAAAACATTTTTGTTTTTGATCAATTACTGATTATTAAGTGCGAAAAATTATCAAAAAAAAATTATTTCAGCAAACAATAAATATCGCAGTAAGGTAAGGTATGTCTTAAAACTATACAATACTTACATAATATGAATAAAGCTTATATCATATATATATATATATATATATATATATATATATATATATATATATATATATATATAATCTACTACATAAAAATAAGTCGGGTTTTCCTTCCTGACGCTATAACTCCAGAACGCACGAACCGATTTCCACGGTTTTGCATTCGTTGGAAAGGTCTCGGGCTCCGTGAGATTTATAGCAAAGAAAATTCAGGAAAAATTTCAATAGAAAAGCGGGAGAATCTTTTTTCACATACAGCGCCATCTCTGATACATAGCATGTACTACAAACCAATATTTTAAGTAGATGGCCCCGGTGCGTGATACATTATTTGACAGCTACTCATTGTTCTCTGCTCAGTGAATTTCATGTGACAAATCGGTATTGTGTTCACTGTGAAATTGTGAAAAAAAAGTAAAAAAAATAAGTTATTCGTTTCCTAACATTTCAATTGAAAACCATCAAATCAATCACGTGTATTGTGCAAATTTTTATTCAATTTCAACAGCAGGTATTTGTCTTTAAGGTGGTAAGTTGAACTGTGTAAATTATGTGGATCGTGCATTTGAGGTTAAATTCACCACTCTGTCCATAGTCCAAAATGCCTAGAGGACGACGTGCGAACATCGGCCGCCGCACAAGACATGCAAGCCAGCAACAAGTGTATTCACAGAACTTAAGCGAAGAAAGACAAAATATAATAAGAGAAAATGCCCGATTGAGACAACGCGAGAGCACACGAAGATCATTGGCATCATACAATCGCTTGGCATTCCAATATGATCCCACTGCGAACTACAGTGATGAAAATTTAGATAATGGACCAATGCGACTATATGCCGATATTGCAATGCGCTAAAGTTCAAAAGAGAAACGGCTGGATTGTGCTGTGCAAGTGGAAAAGTCAAACTGGATCCATTACTTACATCACCACAGCCACTGAAACCATTGTTCGATGGAAGTGATCCCGATTCCAGCCATTTTCTTCAACACATCTTTGAATACAATAACTGCTTTTGCTTGACTTCTTTTGGAGCTAATATCATTCGAGAAGGCGGCTTCATGCCGACTTGCAAGGTAAAAGGTACAACACACATAACCACTCACACCAACACAATGAATTGCAACACATAACAACTACATATACACCACACACTACACCATCACACGATCAGAAGTTACACCGTATTCTTCAACAAATGATTGTTTGCAATTACAGATACAAGGACAAATATATCACTTGCATGGTTCAATGGTGCCAACTCCAGATGAACCGCATCAATTTCTGCAAATATATTCAGTATTTACTTTGGATTCACTTTCATTTACTTAGAGAAGTTCAACTAAATAACACTTCATTTTTGTAATCGAAATGAATTCATTACTGTTGTGAAATGGAATAAAATTTTTCCTTGTCAAATATAAAACAAAAAAAAATTTCTTCGTCTTTTAATCACCAAACGAAATGTTACATAAAACGAAGCCATCTGGTGGCGAAACGGAGTTTGCTGGGTTTGCTATTTTTTTCTAAATTAAAAGGTATTCCCGCCGCTTCCAGTCGCGTTACAGGCTTTTCGGTACAATAATCGTTGATTGATTGCAAAGTTTTGAGAAGAGTCTTTCAAATTTTCACAAGCATCCTCTCCAGCTAACCAACGTGTCAGATTTACCTTTTTAACGCTCTTAGAAGCTCACAAGAAAAAACTATAGTCAATAATAGTAATAACACTTAATTTTAACACTTAAATTATCTTGCAGACACTAGTATGAACACAAATCACAATAAACTTTCAATTTTATTGTAAACACCAATATAACCTTAAAAAATCATATTGCCTACTTCTTCAGTCTTCATAAATTTGGCCTTTCGCCTTTCGGTACCCAGCCAGATTCATATTGTATTCGCATATTCCCTCTATCATAAGATAAGAAAAAGAAGCATTTCAATACATGTATGTTTTGGTATTTTTTAGTACATGTGTGAGATAAGCTACTTTCTTAGGTAAACATGAGTGTGCAATCTCTCATTTTCATAAGTGGTCGTAGGAAACATATTCTGATTTTTACTAAATATTTAAATTTCTCTCCAATTTTTGAAATTCGCATTTTGCGTGTGTGTATTAATTTTTTTGTCCAATTTGTAAATCGAAATAAAAAAATTTATGAACTAAATTTGCTGCCCTAGGCTCTAGCCTGCTGGTAAATCCATCTCTGCCAAGAATACTTGAAGGCTAATAAAAACAGGAAATAAAAATATAGATAATGTTTCTGTTATTAGATACTGACGACAGATTAAAATGAAAATATATATTTGTTCACTTATTTTCAATTGTATTTGTGTACAGGTTATTATCAAATAAACGTGTCCTTTGAGACCAATGCCAGTTGTTTTATTACGCTATTCACTTACTATAATTTATTCTAATCATGCCTTAATATATCCTCAATACATTTATAACGATCGAATGTGGTATTATTCATTCTATATAAACATACTTATCATCGACCATATGGGAATTCAACGCATATCTTTCAAATGATATATAATTCCAATTTACTCACGTTTTGTTTTGATATTTTAAATTCGTTGAATACTTTCATTATTTGTTTAATAACAATTGAAAATAATTTCTTCTTTAAACTCAATATTGACTTTCACCTTAGGTGCTTTTATTGTATGAAAATGTATGGTTAGGTTAGGTTAAGTTAGGTTAAGTTAGGTTATGTTAGGTTAGGATTAACAGCGTCAGAAATGAAACTTTTTGTTATTCGAAAACTGTCATGAATGTGCAGAAAATACATTGCAGTGGAAAAAATTACTTGAAATTATAATAGAAATGATTTATAATGAAAATTGATAAATATATTAAATAATGAGACTGTGCGCCTAGAGGGCGCACTAGACGGGTGGGGTAAAAAACAAGTAGTGCCTTGGGTATCTATATATTTGTCTAAGGATCTCCCAAAATACGTTAACGTCACTATTATAGTATTTGTGCAGTAGCGGTTTGAAACGAACGTGTTTACTTACTAGTGTACAATAGGTTCTAGTAATTCACTACTTCAAACTATAATACGCTTTCACTTACACTAACTCTAAAGGTTTTGCTTTCTTACTATTGTATATCATTATTGTACAAGATTTGATTCTCCAGCGCTTAATCCAACTGTTCATTATATTCAATATATTTAATGATGTTTATAGTTTTCTTGCAGCATTGTCGTGTATTTTGCCATAATAACAGTGTTGTCTGTTGGTTCTATTCGTATCTCTTGTTGCGTTTATCATAGTTCATAGTAGAATAGTGGGAGGCCAAGAGCCGTTAATCATCGATGGCTTCAGGTAGACCTTTTGACAAATGAGAATATGATTCCCAATCAGTCAAAAAAAGAGCAGCTGCGGTGGCTTAATCCCTATGCCGAATGGAAACCGCATAATGGCCCCAGTCACCGCTTCAATTAAATCCTGTAACGGTTTTTCCATAAAGTCAGGGATGTACCGCTCGACTCACGACTAACTGCAGTTTCAATCTTCCTTTCGTTTTCGCGTAGCTAGCACCGAGCCCTACTGTGGGTGCAGTTTCACGGCTTTTGGAGCCAAGTCGTTGTTTATTTGGAGTAGAGAGTAGAGAGAGCTTTGGCCTGCCATCGTTTTCTTTTTCTCCGTTCCATTTATGTTACGATGCGACATTTATGCTAGGCTTTGTTAAAGCACTAATCAGATCTTCGACATCGATAGAAACCGACGCTTTGAAGTTAATGCGTTCCGTGGCCGATCCCTTTGCTCAGAGCCCTCGGGAGAAGAGGGGGATTTGTCATGAAACCTACTCTTGCAGGGCCATTGGAAATTTACCAGGTTTGTTGCAGATATTGTTGGCGACACCTAATTAGAGCTCAGGTTCCATTCATCCCTTAGCACGACTGCTTCAGCATTGGATTAAGCCCATAAAAATGAGCTGTACTTTGCACCAGCTCCTTTCTGCATGCCCACATAGTCGCATCCTAGGCCACTGAGCCTTCTCACTAACGTCGAAGTTCAACGGCTGCTTGAGTGGGGTACTAATCATACATTTGGTTATTTCTAAGTTTCGTTCTTTGCTTTTGCTTTTCCTGATAAGCAATTAACTACAAGTGTTTTTGTGTAAGCGTTCTTTTGATTGCAGTTTCCTTTATTGTTCTCTAAAGAGCTGTATTAAATAGCGTTGTCTCCATATCTCCATTGTCAAATATGCTGCATCTCTTACTTCTTAAGCTTAATTGGTTTTTTTTAGTCTCTCTTTCATGTTATTTGTTTTTCCATCATAATGTCTAATATTTTGTTGGTGGTGTTTAAATTAGAAAATATACTTAAATATAACTTCTGATTTCGCAACTTCAAAGTACTATAACTCAGAAATGAAGGGTCGTACGAGAAAAATTGTTTTATGCTACATTATTTTCACGTTACCTACTTACTACCGAATTATTTGCATCAAGTCCTGGAACACCCTGTATAAATTCGACAATTTTTTTTTAATTTATATTAAATTATACAATCATTTCTTAAAAAATAAAAAGTATGGACCACAGAGATCATGAAAATTGATTGAAATATTTAATTCCAACAATTTTGGCACCTAGTATTTCAAGCAAATCGCTAGATATATTTTTTGTTGTTGGTTATTCGGTATAATTCACTCGCGCTTGTCCAAAAATACTACATGTTATTAAGAATATTTCTAACATAAACACTATTATCTTAATATCTCAGTTTCGTTTACTTTTACTTTACTGAGAACAGAAAAAAGATAATTGACACATCTTCATAAACATTTGGAGTTTGATGTTAAGTAAACAAAAAATTCATAATTGCAATACGAGAATTGATCAAAATGATATACGTGGAAGCAAACAAGAAAGCGTTCGACATTCGTTCTAACAACACAAAACAATTTTAGAAGTAGAAGATTAAAACTGAATTTTAGGTTAGGTTAGGTTACTTACTACATCACATAAATCTATTTTTTTAGTGCAGAATACTAACAGTTCATCGTCGGTATTAATAGCATAGAAAAGTTAAGAAAAGAGCAATAAGGAAAAGTTAGTTGACCAGGATGGTTGTTGCATATGGCGGATGGCAATATCCGCTTTACTATAGACTATAGACCCACGACGAGTTAAAACTATCTGTATATGACAAAATACTTATAGTAAAATCATGAAAATTTCTACGTTTGGTTAGGTTAGGATCTTTTCAAAGATGTCCGACTTCCGGTACAACCGGTCTGTAACTTTGTTGTTTTAAATAGAACACCCTGTATTTTAATACATATTTGAAATCTACGTACAATTTTAGTATACTTTTGTCTTAAGACTTTTTTCGAAAAATGCATACTTTCTGAGTTCTTAGTTTTTTAAAAAAAAATTTGACCCTTGCAGACCCTTATAAATTATTTTTTTACGACGATACCTTTTACCAAGGTCAGACGTATTTGAATCTATGTTAAAAAATTTTTCATTTTATACAGGGTTTGTATAACACTCAAACAAATCCTGGAATCAGTATGGATATATGGAATCCAGCTTCGGGGCTGTGCTACGCAGAGGAATTTACGTTTTTCTTTCTGCAACAATAGTCATATTTACCGGGATTTCTGAACAGATACTTAACCAATTTTCAAGAAGTCATGAATAATGGCTCCATCATGTAACCTCGAGGTCATCAGATCTTGTACAATAATGATATACAATAGTAAGAAGACAAAACCTTTAGAGTTAGTGTAAGTGAAAGTGAAAAAGGCGTATTATAGTTCGCAGTAGTGAATTACTGAAACCTATGGTACACTACTAAGTAGCTTAAGTTATTTAACTCTCAAACAAGAATTATTTATCGATCAATTAACATGATTAATTTTTATATTAACAAATGGGGTATTTTATAAATAAAAAAATGGGATCTCCATCTTAATTGAGTTTTATTTTCTTATAATCTCATTTAGAAGGTTACTGACAGACAGCGAGACAACTTCTTAGTTATTGAATTGTGTTCAAATAATGGCTTTGATGAAAGACCTTATTATTAAGTTCCAGTAAAAATATATAAAATGTTAGTTTTGAGTTAAACGACCGATTTATTATATTTTTTGACCTTATTCTTAACAAGGCCGCTAGGAAGAGTTTATAAACAACAACAAGAGTTGCTGAATAATTATTAGACTGGCTATAACGTTTTTTATATGTTACGTAACAGAATTGATAATTGGTATGGTTTTTATGTGGCTAGCAAATGAACAGTTTATTTTGTTTTTTTTTGTTATAAGTTTGTGAATTTTTCGACATAAAAATAAACTGAAATTTTATAGTGTTTGGATCTAATTGGATTGGAATGGATTGGAAAGATTGGGTTTTATTATTATTAATTGATAATAAAATGATCGTTCTTGTCATTCTGCATCAACAAGGTTGAAAATATCAGGTTGGTCGATTTAATCGATTAAGAAGTTTCGGTTACTAATAATTTTTCTCAACTACTCCCATTAATTCATATATTATTTATTCAACAAAGATGTCAGCACTTATCAATATCCATCCATTGAGAAATTCTCACAAAAATTCCATCCATTTTTGAACATTTACATAGTTCCTCTTCGACAATCTTAGGAGTCGTTCTGATAGTGGAAAACATTGTTTCGCCAACTACCATTGAATATTTGATTTTGTCTACGCAAATGAAAGATGAGTTAGACACTGTGTACGTAGACACTACACCATCATTAGCGACAGTAAAAGTTTGGATAGCTGAAATCAAATGTGGCTAGAGAGATGGAAAAGTCTTTCGCTATTTCAAAAGAATGAATTTTTCACATAGTGACTGAATATATATGAATCCGCGCGTCGGGTCTCGCGTTTGCTAACTTTGGACCAAAAGCGCATTTCAATAAACATTTCCCAGACATCATTGACGCGGTATAAACAAAATTAGTAGGTTTTTGCGTGGATTCACTGTGGATCCACCAATACACTCTTGAAATTGAAAAATATTCAACACAGTGAATTGTAAAGGGCAAATCTGCTTCAAAAAATGCAAAGAACGGTTTAATCGGCTGGAAAAAAAATTCAAAAGTAACAAGATATAAAAGTTATTTGTCTTATTACCAGACGAAAAAGAAATTTGACTGCAATCAGTGCTTGCAGTGTTGTGTATGGCTGATTTTTTGAAGACAGCACAAACTTTATTTATTATTTAAGACATTTTTCAATTCTAGAAAGTTTCTTAAAGTTTATTTGTGCAAATTGAGTGCTAATAAATAAACATATTCTGAATAATAACCTTTTTTTATTTCAATTCCTCGAATGGTGGGACACGATTGCAAGGTTTACCCTAGCGAAATATGTCCGTGAACTAAGATCTAAAATACTCAAAAAAATAAGTACTACTATATATCTAGTTATATCAGCATCTTGGAAAGATTGAGCCTCTGTTTACATAGGACAGACATTTTAGTGTTTGGAAAGTAGTTTGAAAGGTCATCAATACGATATAAAAAAATAAAGTTGCATTAACAAACCCTGGAATATAAAAAAACATACATTCGATTAGAAAAATTCTTGGTACGGAATCAAACAAATAAAATAATAAAAATACGAACGAGAAGAGAATGCTAAAAAATATGAACAATTTGGGTAAAATTTAGAGTTCTAGTTATAAATTTTAATGCAACTATGAATAATATAATTTATAACTACTTTTTATTTTTGAGATTTATAACATCTAGGTAAAAGTTATTTATTGTGGTTGAAACAGATTTTTACTAAGATATTAATATTGTGGATGATCTATTGAATAATATAAATACGCAAGTTGCCAATGTCAAGTCATGTTTTGATAAAGGCCGAAATAGTTTGAAACGTCAATATTTTCAACTGTTTTAAAAACTTTTATTAAGAAAAGACCTCAAACCAAGACGACAAAACATAAAAAAAAGTCTACGTCAACTGCATCAACAAAAGCATTTATTATTATAATCGCAAATAAAGACTATAGACCAGTGTGAATGACGAATATCACCTTTCTTTAAATAATATATATAATAATTTTACTTTCACATTATCGGGTATTTAGTTTTCCTAGTTGTTAAATTCGAAGCCTAGTATTACTCACATCTCCAAAAGTTTTTATAGATTTAAATATACATATTTTATTTCATAAAACAATATATTTAAATTTATAAAAGGTGCTCAATCTTATTTTTTAGTGTAATAACAATATATGTGAAGCAAAAAAATTGAATTTATGTAACCAAGAATATACAGATGTGGTCTGGCATTATCATTTTGAAAAATGAGATTTGCTCCATATTCATTGCGTAAGAGCTGAACTATCGTCTTGTTTTCCGCGTATATGGTACCTGACATTGTTCAATCAATGACAATAAGTGGTGTATGGAGACCATACATTATACCCCCCAAAAACATCACGTATCCTCTTTGATAGATAACAACATCTATGGTAAAATTGAGTCGTTCCTGTCTACCTGGGACTCACCAGATCCTTTTCCGCCGACTATCCCTGTGGAAACCAATCCCTGTATTCTTGAGCCCATTGGAGACGGGCAGCTATGTGTCGTTGTGAAAGTCTAGGCACCCTTAAAGGTCTTCTTGCCCTTAGAATCGATGAATGTATTCTCCTTCTGATGGTACTTCTCGAAACTGCCCTTCGGTATGTTAGCAAAGAGTGACTTGGAAGGGGGCGGTCTTCGCGCAACGTTATCAGTTTCCTGGAAAAGGGCCACTATCTGCCTCATCGAATATAAATCTTTTTGATGTAAGGCCACTATTCTTACTCGATCAAACTCAGAAATCAATTCACCTGGCATTTTCAACAAAATATAAATGAACTCGCTGTTAAGTTAAATAGTTAAATCTGATTTCTTTTACAAAAATTCATATATTTACGGACGAAAATAATTTTTTGTTATGATATTGTTTTCATTGTTATGATAAGGTGCCACAAAATTAAAAAACGTTTAAATTTAAATTAAAAAAAGTTTACAAGGGGGGGCAAGACTTTTGGAGTTGTGTCTATTTTATTGTCCTTAAAAACTGCAAGTATAATAATTTGGATCCTGATCAATAGTTAATAGGGTCCTGCTGATAATAGAAAACATTATATACCAAGCATATTCATTTATACATGGTGCTGAACCTTTTTAATTATTACTGGAATTAGATAAAAATACTGATTTTTGCCAGGTAGGAAATACTCAGTTTAATTGATGAAAACATTAAATATAGCAGCACGAATAAATAAGGTCACTGTAGTATTTTCGAAATTATTATTGTCATACACACAACTAATCTATAAAAAGACGAAATTTTTGGCTGGGCTACTGTCAACATAGCTCAAGTTATTTTACAAAATAAGGAATCGCTTATTTACCTACGTACTACGTAAATGTACAAATCCAATAAATATTAACATTTGATTATACACTTAATCACTTGTAAAACATTGTCAGTCATCAAAAATTCCGGTAAGCTTAAATCTTACGAAAAAATTTATTTCTGAATCATGTACACGATGAATTGGAAAATGCGCGTGTTCAACTGTTAAAACTCTACTATTAATTTGTCTGCTATTCCGGTTAGGCGTACAACGCCGCGTTTTCGACGTCGAGTAAAGTCTTGATGGGAAGTTTGCTTCTTTATTTTTGACGCCGCGCCGGTTTCATTGATTTCTATCATGTAAGGAATAGTCAATGTTTGTTTAGAAAGTGTAATGTACAAAGTAGTAACCTCCAATTCTGTAATTAAAAATTACGTGCCATATGTAGATCGGATTTAAGGTCAATTTTACAATCTATGTTAAAACTGGAGAGTAAAGTTTAAACTACGATTTAAACTCTAGTTTAAACCAAGAATGAACCAGATCTAATTATTTTACAAGTCACAGTTAAACAGACATTTTTCTTCCAGTTGTCACAAAATTTTTCCGATACGAGTATTTGTTTGAAAGCCGAATTGTTTAAGGAAGTTGTATGAAGAACAAAAAAAAAAATCGTACAATTTCTATGAAGTAGCACTTCTGAAACTCGTGAAAAAATATAAAGGAACTGTCAAATAAAAAGAAAAAAAAAAGATAATGTGGTGAAAAAAATTGGGAGGAGTTAATGCTGAAAATAACAAAACGATCGTCTTTTCGATTGAACCACAACAACAATAAAAAATCTAGGAAAATTTTAAGATTCGCTTTTTGTTTTCTCGGAACATCGACAATGTTAATAATTTCTTCATCATCATCGTCAAGTTCATCAAATATAAAGTTCAAATCCTCGATCATTTTACCAAAAACTTATATAATATTGTAAAAAATATGAAAAAGTTAAGTTCGGATCCTCCGTTTCATGTTAAACTGAAGTTTAAACTACCTCCACACCGCCGGCAACGTTTAAACCAGAGTTTACCGGTAAATACCATCTATAAAACGTGAAACAACGTGAAACGACGTTTGAGGTTCAAACTTCACCTGTAAAATACAGATAATGTTCACAGTCAACCTCTAAGGTCGATTTTTGGACCATATCTTCAATTCTTATAAACTGATTGTGCTCTTATTACAAATGTGTATTGAGCCTTTTGGAAATAAATATACAAATTTAAGATAATAATTTATTAATACGATAATAGATATTATGTTAGAAATGATTGGGGTAAATACTAAATCTTTAAAATAATAGCGTACATGTTAACAAAAAATAAATATATGAGTTGTTATACTGTTAACGACTGTAAAGAACAAAATTTTTGAATAACTGAATAATTGATAAACAACATATTAAAGAAGATAAATGTGGATTTTAGACCTAAAAAAACTAAATGTTTGTCCTTTCAATTTTTATGCTCGTTTATCACTTTTTTAAAGCTTTGAAAATCAAAATTGTTCGTTCTCATTTTTTTCTTTTTATTAGTTGTCATCTTTACTTTGAACATTTCAATTTCTTCTAATGTAAAGCTTCAAAAATCAATCTTTTCATTTTCCATCTTTATTGTATATAATATGATCTGGCTTGTTAATCTTTTTTGGTACATTTATTCGTGGTCTTTCTCATCTCTTTATTTGAGTTCCTTGATATGTTTTCCTGGAAAATAGCTTGATACAGATGAACCAAAAAATATTTGGCGTGCGAATTTTCATTGACCATGTAAGATAGATACTCTTTGGTGAAGGCTGTACTTTCACTACTACTCCAAATAGTTTCCACTTCTTTACGTTATGAATTTTTCAATAAATTTTTTTTTCGCAGATCTTTTCTAAAATTGTCTAAATTGTTAAATATATATAATCTAATAGCAGTGGTAGACAATTGGATTCATCTAAATTTATGTTCAGAAATATTACCATATAAAAAACATGCAAAAATATATGAAGCTGGAAAACATCTTATTAAAAGTCAATGAAATAACAGTATATCTTACGTACAATCACCCATCTATTCAATTACTATATTCATAATACTTTTGGGTCAACCATTCAGTCTTCGACGTCCTGTAACTGTCGGCGTTCTTCTCTCATAATTTAGGCTTGGAACTCTCACTACCCTTTTCCAACAACTAACTTTACCAGAAAACAAACGTTTACTTTTCCAATACTTACCAGGTAGTGTGCAGAAAAACAAAAATCATCCGCTCTTCACACCGTTGCCAACAATCTACACTACCCTGTACCTCACAAACTAATGATAGACTCTGATTTATGGCAGACACTGTATAGGATTTGGGGCGGCTTTATATAGTAACTTTTGCTTCATTTCACTAGTTTATTATTATAAAATAGTATACACATAAAAACTACTTATGCTGATATGAAATATAGCGCTAACTGGCCAATATTAATTATACCTGTACAACTAAAATAAATATTTTATACTCTGGGTTAATAATCTTAAGTGTTTATTATGATACTTTCCAAAAACACATTCCCAAAATCGTGTTCACAAATTTACGAGGCATCTTTTTTAAGTAAGTACCGTTTTGGAATTAAAAAAAGAAGTGCAAAGATATCGCAATAATTTTATTTTTACATAAAAGCCTGTACCTTAATCTAATTTTCTACATAATTTCCGTGAATATAGAGGCACTTGTCATAACGTGGCACCAGTTTTTGAATTACCTCTTCATAAAATTTTGCCGCCTGACTTGTTAACCACTGTTAACCACAACTGTTTTGACTTCGTTATCGTCTTGAAGACGCTGCCCGCCCAGGTGTTTCTTCAAGTGCAGGAACAAATGGTAGTCGCTGGGCGCCAGATCAGAGCTGTAGGGAGGATGATCTAGAGTATCCCATTGAAAATATTTGATGAGATGTTTGGTCCGATTAGCCACATGTGGACATTGTTATGCAGTAAAACGATACCCTTGCTCAACTTACCACGTCTTTTGTTCTGGATTCTGAATAAGACATTGCATTGATTGTCTCATTGCGAGGCCGAAACTCCACTAGCAATAATCCTTTTCTGTCCCAAAAATCTGTACACATGATTTTCCGGGCAGAAATTGTTTGCTTAAACTTCACTTTTTTGGGTGATGATGAATGTCGCCATTCCATGGATTGTTGTTTCGATTCTGGTGTGACGAAGGCCACCCATGTTTCGTTACCAGTAACAATTTGGTCTAAAAAATCTTCACCTTCATTGTGGTACCGCTTAAGGAAAGTCAATGCACTGCCTAAACGTTGGGTTTTGTGCAAATCCATCAACATTTTTGGAACCGAACGTGAACACAATTTCCGGTATTTCAAGTTCTCAGTCACAATGCGATACATAACACTACGAGAATATTGAGGAAAGTAGTCGCAATGATGAAATTGTAAAGCGTCTGTTTTCTTTCATCTTTTCGTCTACTTTCTGCACCAAACCTTTATTAACGACCGAAGGACGCCCACTCCTTTCTTCATTATGCACATTTGTGCGGTCATCTTTAAATGCACTCACTCATTTCCGTACCATTCCATCACTCATAATGTTTTGTCCGTAAACTTCACAGTTCTCACGATGAATATCGATCGGTTTTACGCCTTTAGTACTAAGAAATCGTATAACAGCCCGTACCTCACAATCAGCGAGACGATTGTCGGAGGCATCTTAAATACTCAGTAAACAACGTAACAATGAAGAATCAGACTGTAATGGCGTCAGTGCGTAGACAATAGATGTAGGTAACCAGCGCGCATGTGCGGAACGCCGACCTTGGGGTTGCGGCGGCGGAATCGCAAAACGGTACTTACTTAAAGAATATATCTCTCTTCACTTTTATGAAGATTGAAGACGATTATTTTCCTTCATATGTGTTTTTAAAAATGAAAATCAATTTTTCTTATTCACTATAATGTACCGGATAATTATGACAGGCTAAGTCATAAGTCGTTCCTACAAAAATAATAAAAATGGTTTATATTTGTTGAAAATACATTTACAAAACATAATTTCTTTACAACTTTCAAGTTAGTGTCATTATGGCCACATATTTGAAATTAGAATTTATTATTTTTTTCAATGTAGTGATTTGAGTGCGTTATCTTAGTGATGGGGTCGGCAATCTGCGGTTCGAGAGGCACATGCGGCTCTGTGGATGTGAAGCTGCGGTTCTTCGGTTTCATTAATTTTATATATATAAAAAAATATATTTAAAAATCGTTCTCAATCTGTTAACGAGAACTAGGCATCGATTCTATATCTCAGCGACTTGTACTCGCTTTTTTCGCTTCCTACCTATGGCACACGTCAAGGATTTCTTCTTATGTGCATCTGAAGAGCTGTTTCCACATTCCGAAAACAAATCTTGGAAAAGATGTAAGATTTGACATTATCTGCTAAAACAGTACAAGATAGAATAGCTAAAGTGTCTTCAAATGTAACATATTTGCAAGTGTAATATATTTTCAACTTTCTTCTCAACGCCTTTTCGTTTGCTATCGATAAGTCATGCGACATAAAAGACACGGCACAAGTTGCTTTTCTTGTTAGATATATGTCTTCCCAAGGTCCAAAAGAAGAACTTCTGGGATTGCTACCGCTCTAAGACATAGCGAATACTGCGCAAAAACGTTTTGAAGGCAATTCGCTTTGTGTGTGACTGCAGCGCCACAGTAAATATGAACTACGGGAGGCTGTCAGAAAATGTTTTATTATGTTTTTCAATATTAAACGGAAAAATTTTGGAAAAAAGTATAATAAATAGTAATAAATTAGTCGTCAAAAAAAAAATGTGACAATTTAATACTTACTATTTTATGATTATCTTGAACAAGCCAAAAACACAAGTAAGTATAATGATAAAATATATAACAGAATGCAGTAAACGTATATAAGAACATGATGGCACCTAAGTACACTAGATTACATGAACCTCAGAACGTTTCAGTAACTGAATTTGAAGTCGATTCACCATTAAAACGAATCATGGAGGCACAATTGACAAAAAATAATAAACATACAGTAATAAATGTCATCAATTCTCTGTTGACCCAACTAGAATTGAATTTAGAAAAAGAAGAATGTGCTGCATGGTCAATAATTTCTTAATTTTTTGTGAAGAGTAGTTTATTTATGAATTCGAGTATGAACTGGATACAAACCACCGAGAGTTTTATTTGAAAACTGTGCAAGATGAAATAGTTAATTTGTCTTGTGAAACTGGTGAGCAATCTTCTTGTAACAATTGGTTTCAAGCTAGACGCTTAAGAATTTCTGCAAGTTCTAACGTTCATAATATAAAAGTTTTATGCCGGAAACCAGTTGAAAGTTTGGTTGCAGACGTGCTAAATCTTAGTAAAATTGACAGCAGCTCAACTAGATACGGTTTAAAAATGGAAAATTATAACCAAGAAAAATATTTACAATACTTCGAATTATTATTTTTGATAACAATAAGGTTATGGTACTACTTACTCGAACCTTTTAACTGCAGCTATCCACCGATTCCGTTGGAATTCCATGTAGCGGTTGGAAATTTATAAAATTTGCACTATTTTTACAATTCACTACACAACAACTTTGGTCACCCATTTTTATTTAATTTATTATAATTAAAACAAACAAAAAATTTTAACGTGTATTTGTTTATAATTTCGGTTAAAGTAGCCTCCCATGATGCTCAAAGTGACCACTGCGGACGCTTCAGTCGATTTAATTTCCCCTACCATGCCTTCCTTCAGAGCGAATACGAAAATTACAGGGGCAAAAACGATTCTTCAGAATAAAATAAACCACGAAATTCTGAAGTTTTTCTGCATAATATACCATGCGCTTTTCTGAGGTTTTGGATTTGGTAATCAAAATGATGAATAGCATCTTGTCAAAAGCACTCTACATTGCCAGTTTAAAGAATTGTTAAATTATAGATTTCTAAAGATAAGATAATGCAACGTTTTGCTTTGTGCTAGAATGTAATAAATTAAATGGAAAAGGCATTAATCATCCTGAATTAAAGGAAAACCTAGCCTGGGTTTTGGTAGAAGAATTTTTAATTTTCAAAGCAATATCGCGATAAAACCAGTGCAAGTGTTAACATCAATTATTACAGCATTTTCATTGAAAAAATTGAGGATGAATTTGCTGATAAATTTCAGCAATCAAAACCAACAAAATCTTTATAGTATTCATAGTAAATCCACTTAATACAAATAGTAATGAAATCTACATTGAGCCATTTAGAATTGCTGGATCTCTAGAAATGCAAGTGGTCGATTTAAAAAGTAAAGCTTTATGGAGTGGAAAATTTAAGTACATGTTAAATTGTTTCGTAAAGTTTAAACTTTCTACTTGAATAACCATGCAAAGTCATCATACCCATCAAATTTTTTTGCGCAATTGTTTGTTATTGAAGTATACGTTTGTTTTCAATTTGTTCACTTAAATAATAGGTAATTATCGAATAATTCCATATAAGTATGTATGTATATGCCTTTTGGCTTGATTTTTTTGCTGGAACGTTGCAATAAGTTCGAATAATACTATCCAATGATAGTTTCTCCTTTTTCATGATAGTTAATGAAAATTATCCCACGCGCATCCTAAAAGACCGGCGCCATGATTTTGTTTGCAGATGGAACGGTCTTTGCCTTCTTTGGAACCGGTCCTCCCTTTTGAGTCCATTTTTTATTATTCTCTTGTTTCGAGTACGAAGTGATGAAAAGATTTATTCTGTGAAAAATTGCCAAACATTCGATGGAAACATCTTGCGTACAGCTATCTCATGTCTCATGTTTTAGTTAATGTGCAATGTACCCCACTTTTTGAAATGCCTACCTTGTCTGCTAGCTCTCGCATTTTCTGTAGGCTTTCATCCAGTACCGTGGATTTTTCTCGACAATTCTGGAATTGTCACCTAATTTTTACCCAATATTTTACTGTTTATAACGAAAGAGTACTCTCACCCAAAGTAGAATCTAGTTCAGCTTTTATATTGGTTGGACCAATGCCTTTCAAATAAAAGTTTTGTATCACATAACGACGACCAATTTTTTTTTGTTTACAAATTCACTGAAAACATTCACTATTGATGGCTGCCAAACAAATGCTAAATAACATCGCGTCTTCAAACTTGAAACATGTGAGAAATATATTTTAATCATTTTTATATCAATGTTTAATAACTAATCTATACGTTTTCCGAAAAAATTATATACTTAACACGACCAGAAAATGTTTTTTTCTACGACCGTGCGTTTTAACCCACTTTCCCGCACGCATTTTAGTTTTGAAAGTGTCACTTTCCCGCACTAGTGCGGGAAAGTGACATAAAGTATCACTTTTCCGCACAAGTGCGGGAAAGTGACATTCTTCAAAGGAGAAACAAATATCAAAACTGGTTTGATATCAGTTGCTATGACAACCCAAGCGTGTAATTGTTACTAAAACGTCAAAGTTGTTCAAAACGTCTTGGAAGTGACCGAATAAGAACAATCTTCTTTTAAATTAAACCACATTAAACCGAATCCGATACAATAATATTAATGGATTCATCCGACGAATAACTTCCCGAAGCCGTTTTGAAGGCTGCAAATGAAGCTAATTCCGAGCTGTTACCTGCCAAATCCAGACTAAAGTATGAGAAGTAATACGACCATTTTGTTACATGGTGTAAGGAGAAAGGGGCCAAAACTTATAAGGAAGAGGTATTTCTGGCGTATTTTTCAGACCTAAGTAAGGTTTTGAAATCTAATACATTATGGTCCCGCTATTCGATGGTAAAAAGTTTCTCTGTACTACAAATGACTTAAAACCGTTGCCGTCACCGTCATCGTCATCTTTATGCGACCTGCAACCGATGCCATCTTCACCGACGTCATCTACCTTCCAGTTGAAACCAAATAACTCTACTGGGCCGGCAATTCTTACTGGTCTACAGAATACAACAAATTGTGTTTTCAATATTAATATTTATAATAATTAATAGTTTTTAGTTAAAATTTTGTATATTATTATGTTTGTTGGAATAAAATAATTTTTGAAAAATGGGTTGGTATACTTTTATGTATATACGGTCGTAGAAAAAATAATGTTCCTAACTCATGCGTAAAGTGTCTTTCCCGCACTTGACCGCTTGCCCGAACTCCGCTCCGCGTCGTTCGGGACAACTGCAGTCGCGTGCGGGAAAGTATCACTTTCCGCACTTGTTAGGAAAATAACTATTTCGATCTCGCCCATAGCTCGCACTAGAATCTTGTATTTTTGTCTGATAAAACAGTACTTTCCAGATTTGTTACGTAAATTTTAATATATTGGTACTACATTGATGATTCTAGTTCTCATCAGCATTTAAAATAGACTATGAATCTGGTAGTTAGTTATAATAATTTGAACATTTTCTATGATACAATATTTTTGTGACGTATGTGAAATTAGCAATTAAGGTTTTCACGTGTAGATGGCGTGTGTTGCGGTCAGAGCAAACAGCAGTGTGAGGCATCTAGATATATATGATCTGTGAATTGGTATGTAATAAACCAGTAAAACGTGTTGTCGAACTCTCAGTAGTATATGTAATATTGATTAAACGAATTTGAATTATACCTTCAAAGTGTTCAAGTAAAATTTCTGCGTTTTAGTCGAGTAAAAACAGTTTTACCCATTTAACTTTATATAATTGAGTTAATTGATTTATTTATCTTTCTTATCATATGTAAATGGATTACTATTTTACGGGATTAAAATCTTCTGTAGAATAATTTCGAATTAATTTTGTCGATCTGCAACGGAAATTTTTTAAAAAATCGACTACTTATTTCGTCATTTCTATATCTCCATATTTCCAACAAAAATATTTTTTATGTTCAATAACAATAAAAATACTGTCTTCAGATGAAAATAAACACATATGAATATGAGGTTAATAATATTTATGGTGATTTGTTTATTTGTTAAATTATTGTTTGTCTTTGTGAACTTTAGAGATAGTTAGCTTCAAACATAGACTGAATTAAGCAATAAAAAATTAGTAAAGGAAAAATACTTAATCAAAAATAAATAAATAAGAGGCAGAAACCTGGTGGATTTCAAATTATCAAGAATAATTGATTTTTGAGTAGATATTTCAAAATTTAGCAGTAGTGGCAGAACTTGTATTTGATTTAACTTGTTTCAACCTTGAGGTCATCCATAAACCAGGTTACACGAATTTCATGATTTTTTGCATCTCCCCCCGACCTTGTTACAGCTGATCACATTTGTGATCTTGTGTGACGTCACATATTTTGCAAATTACTATTTAAATTATTTTTTTAATAAAATTAACATCAAATCAAACAATTAATAAAACAAAAAACGATTAGTTATATTAATTAAAGAAACCAAACATATATTATTGTATAATATGAACTTGATAATCTTGAGTCCGTAGACTTTGAATCCACTCCTTTAAATTATTTACTGCCATAGCAGCCACTTCTTTCTCGTTTGTGATGTTAATGTCAGGAACATTAATTGTTTGAACACCTTTTTCATCTAAAATCACAAAATATAAGAAACAATTATAGAAATTATCTGAATATGTAATAATATCATGTTAAAAAACTGATGTACATGGGTAGTAATAACATGACTGATATTATAGTTTTGATTTTATTTGAATCAATAAGTCAGTGAGTGAATTGTGTAAATAAATTCTTCTAAGCCTTATCATAAAAGTTAGAACAATGAACTTGGCTATTTTTATTTATATAATAGATATATTATTAGCATAACAGTCAACAAACACATACATGATGGTTCTAGAATGTTTTTTGTATTCCCAGCAAGGAAGAATGCTTGGGATTTATAAACATTGTTTAACGGTGAATTACGTATCAGGTAGTAAATGTGTAAAATCAAAAAGCAGGCTCTGGCTTCTATAATGCAACACTTGAAAAACTTTAAAATAGTAACTCACTGATAGAAAGAAATAAAATAATTATCAGAATCTGCATCTGTCAAATATTTCATCATTGGTAACTAGCAAAAGGAATCTGCAGATTAAAAACACAATATTCTCAACAAGCTTTGACATTGAGTAAAGAAGTTATATATGGTATATGCTTTGCAGCTTCATTTCGGAGGTACATTGTGGATCACTCACTGAGTACTGCCTGAGAATTAATCTTTGTTTATCTCAGAGTTATCATATTCATTGTTTCTTCATAGGGTGTCTACTAAGAGGTCAACTCTGATACCTGATCATTGTCATAGACGTTATTTGTGTGTGGTAAGGCACTTGTAGATTCAACTGAGGTGTGGTATTAGCCATGACCTTCGAGCTCTTGTTAATGTATTTATTAATGGATTATTTTTTCATAAAACGTTAAGTAAGTAGTATTTAATATCAACGTAACAATCATGGATCTTAAGATGTGGAAATCTGGGAGCTTTCTGAAGCTTTTTGAGAGAATTAATAGAGAGGAATGAATAATAATTGGGGAATTGACGTATGAGAAATTCACTAATAGTATATTCAAAGTTTGAAGACTTGAAAAAAACAAGGTTGTCATATATATTTTGTGAAATGAAGTATATTGAACAATTATTCTCGTTTATTCAGTGAACTATTAGTTCGCGAGATTCTTAGTTAAGTTAATTTGGAAATGTTTGGAAAAAATACATTTGTAACTTGATTAGCAATAAGGCGTTAAAAATAATTTGAAAAATGATTATTAACAAGCTTTTAGTTTGTTTCACATGTCCCGCTGTGTGTAATCAAATCTTGCAAGTTAAATTCGATCCACTTCCAGTTTTCCGATTGTCTGAAATTTTACATGTGACATCGAGCTGATCAGATGAACGGAAAGATGGACATAGAAACTCCGTAATTATAAAACTACGAAATCAATCAAGTTTGGGCTCATTAACCTCAGTAACCAGAGTCTGTTGATGGGGAAGATGACCATAGAAATTCCGTAATTAAATAAACGACGCAACCTCATCGAGTTTGAGCTCTTTTGACTCATCTTGACGAGTACTTTGTTACTAGTTGCTAACCAGGGTCTGATGATGGCGAAGATAGCAATAGGAACTGAGTAATTAAATGAACGACGCAACGGTATCGAGTTTGGGCTCTTTTGACTCATCTTGATGAGTACTTTGTTAGTAGATGGTAACCAGGGTGGTCTGATGATGGGGAAGATAGCCATAGGAACTCTGTAATTAAAAGAACGACGCATCGTCATCGAGTTTGGGCTCTTTCGATTCATCTTGACAAGTATATTGGTTGGAGACTCCAACAAATTCGGGAAAAAAGTTTGTTTCGTGAGGTGAGCACGTACCAAGGGTTGAATGGTATGAGGGTGTATAAACATTTTATATAGCTAGTTGCGCCTCAGGGTACCAGGGCGAACCCTGTTGTATTGAAGCCCTTATCTATATACAATGGACCTCGGGGGGGATGGATCTTGGGAATAAGATTAACACAAAGAAAACGACGTTTAGAGAAGGCGAAATTGAAACGACAGGAGATTTGAAAAAATACTAAACCCCCAATTAAAAAGACTAAAAATTTGAAAATAGAATTAAACTAAAAAAAAAACATTTAGTAAAAACAAGCTTTTAATATTTGTTTATGTTAAAGATAAACTTTAATAAGAAATATAACACTTTATAAGCTCATAATTATATATTTTTAACATTAAAACTTTACACCACAATTATTAATTCTTTCCGTTTTCATCACAGTCCCAATTTTATAAATAAAAGCGTGTAATTTGATGGTATGATAAGAACATTTAGCACCTTCTTTTTTTTCTTGTCATCACGCTTTTATTTATAAAATTGGGACTATGATGAAAACGGAAAGAATCAATAATTACGGTGTGAAGTTTTAGTGTTAAAAATATATAATAATATAATAACTTATAAAAAGTTAGTTTATTTTTAACTTTTCAATTCATTTTATCAACAAATAATAAAAGTTTGTCTTTAAAACTTTGTGGATATTATTATAATTTGGATCATTTTTTCACAGTTTACACGCATTTATTACTTTATTCTTATTTACAAGCATTTCTTGCTTTAAATAAAAGAAGCAATTTAAATATCTCCACCAGTGCTGCTCTTACAATGTCTTCAGATATACACAGTAGTAATTTTATTAGCCATAAACATATACAAATATAGCGAGATTTGTATGCACGTCAATTTTAAAATTAATTTGAATTTGTATTAATTTGCTTTAAATGGAATTAGAAATATATTTTTTTATATTCACCTTGTTAAAAAAAGTTGCTTCTCTCATAAATGCGCAAGCGATTTATGCATAGCTACGCTACTGATTCTCAATTAACTTAAAGACCTTAATTTCAGTGTCAAAAATAATTTATATATTTTCTCCAATAATATGTTCTATATGTTCTATTCTGTATCTAATATTTATAACGTAACGGTGTCAATAGTCTCTGAAATCAAGACGAAGAAAAATGTATAATAATAATTACTAAATAACGTTATATAATATGAATAGAATTTAAACTAATTTAATAATTCATGGTATATTATGATTAATAATAATGAGGCTGTTATATGTATAAGATTTCATTGCATCCAAATATTTTTAAATCTTTTCTCACCTTGCTTGCATTAATCCATTATTTTCAAAGAAGTAGTTCTATTTAATTGTTAATCAGGTAATGGTTTCAGTTAAACGAATTTAAAATCGATTCATTCTATTAATAATTATTAATAAATTGCTTATTTTGACTGTATTATAACGATACTTCCCTACTTATATGCACCGTGAACTGGTGAGCGAACGTGGTTATAATTTTTATCATCAAACTGAGTTTATTCTCACTGTATTCGATGGTAGATGTGGTTTATTTAGGCTCGTCCATTACTCGTTGGGGTTCTTAATCGATTGATTGTGCTTACAGTTACATTTTTAGTTTTAACTTTCGAAGATGCCTCGTGCTAAGATCGAGTTGGACGATGATCAGAAGTTCGCATTAATGAAGGTGAGTTTTTTATCAAAAATTATGAGCGAATAATTAAGGATTTTTCGATTTATTTATATTTATTATATATTTATTTATATTTATTAATTAAAATAATCGATCATGCTTCTGCAACCGAAGTTATTGGTTTTTTCTTTGAATTGGATCATCCCACGACCATTTTTTGCAAAGAATGTGAATCCGTAATCTCACGATACAATTTTGATTTTATTTAAATTTAAATGAAAAATTCCAATTAATAAATTTCGCACTAATACATATTTTTGAGACTTAAGTTTTTTTGGCACTTTATATATATATATATATATATATATATATATATATATATATATATCATATAATTAGAGTTAATTTTAGAATATTTATATAGTTTTTTTCCACTAAATTTAATTAATTTTATTTTGAGTAGTAAAAAATTACTTAACAAAAATAATATACAATCATACAATCAGTGACGGATTCACAAATTGGCCGCCTGTAGGCTATTAATTTATTGCCGCCTTTACTGACCTCTGAAATTTGAAACATACTTCACAATTATTCAAATTAGATTTTTCATAAAAATTTCAACTTTGTATTTTGAACACTAAGAACGGTTGAAAGATATTATTCCAAGCAAAGAAAATATTAAGTACTACTTTGAAAGTAAGGTAAGGTATGTTACAAAATTTTCAAAATGTTCAAAACTGTGAATAAAGCTTACAGAATGAGTAACATCCGCGTCTTCGTTCACGTACATAAGGATTTATTTTTGTAAATTCTTATTATTTATGTATTATCATGGATAAAGAAAATCAATGTTTGATATAAACCGATCAATGTATTAAACAAAAATTACACTTACAAATATTACAACGTAATATATATACAAAAAAAGTTATTTAATAAGTATTTACAATGCCTTTATATATAAAACGTTGTACCTTTGGTTTATCGGGATGTATACAAATAATTTTTTTAGACGACGCCATCTGAAAGTTGTTCGTTCTGTATTCATTTACATACCGAAAGTTGCGTTTTGGGTGTTCCATGTAGTGAAAGTGACAGTTCCATACTGCAAAACACTTTCGGGACGCTCTGGAGTAGACAACTTTAACTTCCTTAAATGTGACTCTAGCCACTTCGATGTTGACAGTTGACAGTTTCAATTCGATGATTTTGCATAACCTTAAATTTTTAATTTTCTGAAATTATTTGTTTTATTCGAAGTTTTTTCTCAATTAATGAATAACAATGAATGATGATGAAAAATAAAACAACAGCGATGAAGAGTTACTCGAATCCACGCCACCTGATCTCACCGAAGAAAGCAATTCGGTCGTTCTTAATTCGTTGCCGGATAAATATCCTGCAAGGTTCGAAAAACAGTACAAGCTCTTTGGATCTTATACGTCGTTTAAAAAATGTTGTGTACGCCACCCCTGATACGCGTGGAGTCTGCTGTTGATAGCCATTGCATAACAAAGACTAAAGAAAGTTGTTTGGAAAGAAAGGGATTGTTGATATAAACACCCGCGTTTGCCGCTCACGATCATCGTTCAATCGGATATTTCTTTGGGTGGCCGTATCCGCGGAGCTCTCGATCTGTGTCTTGTCGAGTACAAAGAATGACTTAAAGGTTGCTCCTCATTGGATTCCTGAGATCGAACCAACTTTAGTCTTTTAGCCCCTTTTGAGTATTGAAAAAGATTTCCTAAAAAACAACAAATCGCTATTAGAAGTGGTTTTCATTTATTAACCTTATTAAATATATATCAGTAATTTAATACTTACTTTTAAATTGACAAAAAGTTTATTTTATCAGTTATCACTGAAAACCTGAAAAATAATTTCGCACACTAAATACAATTTATCTGTGTCGTCGAACGAAACAATAAAATCCGTGACAATTATGACAGTTCACTTTCATTTGTCACACGAATTGAAAAAGTGCCATCTGTAGAAGTTTGGTCGAATCAATATGCGACATGTGAGATAAGCCGTTAGCGTTGGGTCATGTTATAGCATAAAAATATCTTACAGCTTGAAATAGATACAGAATAGGTTCCTTATTCGTTATTATAATGACTAAAATAATTTTCTATGGCAACGACTTAAATTCGTATACATCCTAGGTACTTACTTACAAGTTGCCTAAATTACGCCGAAGACAGACGCGAAGCGAACTGCCAACGAAAGTTTGGTATTTAACTTTAGATCAACATAACTTTTTTTTCGTACACCAATTTTGATCAAATATAGCCTAAATGTTGCTTTTATCTGCGACAGCTACAAATGAAAAAATCAACGATGAAGATGATGACGACACATCAGAACCTTTTGGCACCTTCGTCACTATACAAAGCTTCTGTCTACAAAACGAAAGTGACGAAAAAGCATACTAGGCACTTAACAAAAGTTATTGAGCAGCCTGAGCAACTCTGTACATTGAAGCAAACTAACAAATTTCTCTCGAAATATTAGTCAATTCACGTAAACAATAGTAGTAAATAAATAAAAAAACATTTCAAGTGTTTTGAATCAGAAAATTCTTTTTCTCGAATTGTTCTTATTAATAATATCATGAGATACAGTGATTATGAGGATCTTCTATTTCTTAGACAACATTCGTTAAAGACAAACTATTCTTTTCTCGAATGCCTTCTGTTCACGGCTGCATTGCGACAGCTCGCTAACTCTAACTTCTGTAAGTCTTCTTTAAATGCATTTAGCCATTTTCTACGTGGACGCCCTCCTCTTCTTTTTGCGCCTTCTACACTTGATAAGGCTCTTTTACCCACCCAACATTCACTACCATATAACAACGTAGGTTATATAACTGTCCTTTAAATTCTTAGCTTCGCTATCCTTGAGATATCTTTGGACCTTAATAAGTTTCCTAGAGCTCCAACTTTCTTGTAATCTCTTGTCGAACTAATTTCGTCCCCTTTACTTGTTACCATCACTCCCTGGTATTCAAACTCTTGAACTTTACCGAACCGGTTTTGTTCTGTTGTGATTTTTAATTGGTTGTCATTTAAAAAGTTGTTACCCATTTCTATATATTTGGTGTTATATTCGTTCTCACGTAGGCCATATCTTTTTGCTGTCTTTTCAAATAGTAAAAACATTTTTTGTAGTTCCGGTTTTGTTCTGGTTATGAGCACTACGTCATCTGCATATGCCTTTAGCTATTATAAATCATTTAGTAGGAAATTACACAACACTGTTGATAATGGCCTGTTATAAGCCTTGTTTTGTTTCGATTTTTTCGGATAAGGTTCCTTCTATTGCTACTATGTTTTCAGTATTGTTCAGTGTCATTTTCATCAATCGTATCAATTTTTTAGGTATCCCCATCAGTGCCGGATTAAGCCAGGGGCTTGGGAGGGCTATAGCCCCGGGCCCCAGGTCCAAGAGGGCCCCATCATTTGGAAATCATTCTGTATTTTTCAATGTGTTGATACCACAAATCTAACGTATTGATGTTATTTTGTGAATTTTTCCGGGTTTCCGAATTCCTTAAGGAGGCCCCGTCATTACTTCAGCCCCGGGGCTTATAAATCTTACTTCGGCCCTGATCCCCATTTTTCCTAGAGTTTGGTACATGTGATTTTTTAATATTAATGCCACAGATTGTCTTTAAAAAAACCGACATTCGACTTTAGAGACAGTCTCTCATAGAAACAAAACTATGTTCTCCTTAAGTCTGTATTTTTGAAAAAAAAACCGTCATTTGTCTTCACACATTGTGTTTTTCAAAAACAAACTTACATCTGCCTTTAGAGACGGTCTATGTAGGAGAAGGAATTGACGTTTGCCTTGAGAGACTTCCTTCTTCAAAAACAATACGACAAATTTTTGGTTACTTTACATAAGTTACCGACACTAAAAACTCATTCTGTGTTTACTATTAATTCGATGATATTGAAAACAATACTGGAATTGTGAAAATTACAGATTCGTGTTGAAAATAAATTACCATTAATTATATGGTTTTATATCAACCGAATGAAGCAATTTGTTTCGTATTTAATCTTGAAAAAATGTAGGGCTCGTTTAAGTTTTTTGTTGATTAATTTTGCAACGTCTGCATTTATTTAAATCAATGAAGGTGAACTCGATTTCACTTGATGAATGTCTCATCTGGTTTCTATCTAGTTTTCTGATTCATTATTTCATCAAATTTGATATATAATAATAATTATTTGATTTGATAATTTTCTGAATATGAATTTGAATAGCTAGTTTGCGGTTGTTTACTCATAATTCAAGGTTGGATACTTTATCCAATGCCAACTAAGTTATGAAAAAAATAATTGTTTGGTACTATATCAGACAATATAAGTAATTAATATATTTATTCAGTTATAATTATATTCAAGCAAATGATTTACAATAAGATACAGCAGGCGACAAGGAAAAAAGTGCTCTATAACTACATCGTAATTAAATTTGCATCAATTGGACTAAAAAGATTTCAATGAATTGGCGACCCATCGTTAATTTTTTTGATGCAAATCAATTTATTACATTAACTTGGAAGTGAAAATATTGTATGTTCATAAATCAATGCTGTGATAGATTTAATTGTCCTTACTAAATATTTTCCCCCGAGCTGCGCACAGAACATGTAATTTCTTTAGTTGATCAGTAACGAGTACGGCCGCTGTTATACTCCAAGACGTCATACGATAGATGGCGGATTTTAAGCGACGGGCTGCAGGTGATGGGCGTTATTGTGATTATACTTTAATCTGTTAGAAAATTTTATTATTATTAATATGCGAAAAACTTAGCACTACTCAACTTAGATTATCAAAAGGATTGACCTGTTCACATAGTGAACTTGCGCACCGTGTGGCAAGTATTCAATATTGCAGCCTTCTGGATGTCAGCGAAGGTGTTTTTTGGAAATCCCAGAGTCTTAGGCACATTTTCGCTGTACCACATCTGTTTAATCTCTATTGCGAGATCTGTGTATTTAGTCAGTTTCTCCTGGTGTTTGTTGAGACCGTTATGAGTATTCGGTATAGCTACATCGACGGGAAAGACTGAATTGACTCTCCTATCAACCACCACGATATCAGGTCTGTTATTCGTCACCTTAATAAGATCTTTTTGTAGTTATTCGTGTTAATAACTTGAAACTAAGTAGCCATAATGAAGCGTTTGGTGTCTGGAAAGAGATTTCCGCTAGTAAGCCATATGTTTGAAGCTTCTTTGTCAATATGCGGCTGGTTGAGTCGTGATGACGTCTAATACTATCTTCAAGTCAGATTGTATGTAATTCGATTTAGGTCGGTAACTCCATATGTATATCAGTGGAGAATCGATGTGTTATATCAAGAAGGTAATTGATTTGCTCATTTTCTGCGTATAGCTTTATGTAATCCATGAGAAGGTGGGAGATGATACAGTTGGTGTTTCTATTAGCTTTGATGTTGAAACTGTACTTCGTATCAGTGAGCATGGTGGATAGGGGATTCATGGCAAGGCAGAACCACAACAGGTTCAAGGAGTCGCCTTTGACCTATTTGCAGATGTTACTTTTTGGACGTGTTGTGTGAAGAAACCAACCATCAAAAATTATCATAGGAGTACATTGGAATTCATAACAAATTATTAATACAGGACTATTGAATACTGGAAGGAAGTGCTATTTTCGGAAACAACTAAAATTAGTTTGGAAAAATAGTAGAAGATAAGCTCGAAGATAAAAAAAAACAAAATACGATTCACAATATCAAATATCGTTTGGACAAATTTTCAAAATTGGACTATCATAAACTCCAACAAATACGCCAAGAGGATGAATTCCACATGATAATGATCCGAAACATCGATTGAGGCTTGTTGAGTGGGCTTTCAGCCAAAAGATTCAAGGTTTAGAGTGGTTGAGTCAATCTCCTAAATCCGAGAGTGACAAATAGAAGTAGTAAAATTTACCAAGATAATTACTTTGTGGGAGAAAGTCCAGAAAGAATGGTAAAGTATTTCTCAAGAAAGAATCGCAAAATGCATTGAATCAATTCCTTAAAGATGTGATGCTGTTATACATAAAGTGTGTTATTTGTGTTTAGCCAGATAATCTTGCAGGCAACTAAGATGTCTCATACCTTCAAGATTAAGGTTGCTTAGGTTAAAAGGTCCCTTGCTACAGGGTTACCAAAATATCGTTTATAAAATTTATCTCAGTTCAAATTCAGTCTTAACTCGAATGATTTGGTTCGTAAATAATAATCAACATTATAAAAAGTATGAAGTTATATTTGAGGTGAAAAAATGTTGTGTAAGGTTCATAAGATAATTTTGTAACCAATTTCAAAAAATTGTTAAATATAGCATGCATTAATGTCCAGAGATGTGCTACAGCCACATTCTATCTGTAATCAGCAGTTTTCTTGATAAAAATTATCCATTTACAACAACTAGTGCAGAATAAACTAATTTTAAAATTGAAAACTATATTATTTATTCAAACAAATTAACTAGATAATTCAACTGTAACATGACTGATTTGGAAATATTGAGATTATCTAATCATTCAATTATCTTCATCGGAAGAATCTCCTTTATTTCGGATCAGATGAACTGTTTCGGCTTCCAAAGCTAATTTTCTGATATTTGCCAAACATCCAGCTGCAGCTTCCTGCAACGCGTAATCAGTGGAAGATACAGCTTTCAATAAAAATGTCACTACGCCACTTTCGTGCATTGTAATGCAATTGAAAGGATTTTTGGAAAGGTGGAAAAGAGCCAGAGCTGTAGTTCTGTGAACGTTACGATCATCATCTGCCATGTATTGGACTAAAGGGGTTATAGCACCAAGTCTGAAAAAGATTTTAAATTTCAAGTTTTTCTTATAAGATTTCATATAAAAAATTTTTGGATGTTGTTATCTTTGAAATAAGTATTGCAGAATATGCTCTGCATCTAACTTAGATTAACAAATGTTATTGTTTGAAATGGATAAAGTGTATTGCACTTAAATACATGTCGATGATTGATTTTGATCAAAGCTCACGAAAAAAGATTTCAATTTATTTTTATCTATAATTTATATTCAAATTAAAATTAAAATATTACATTTGATTAAGTTCAAGCTGATTTGATTGCCTTCAGTGGGTGCTGAAATCAAAAACTTCTTGAAAAAAACAGACAACTGAAAGGAGTTGATGGAGGAGATAGAACTGATTATCTATTATTGTTGATTGGAATCAGTTTTAAATCCAAATTCTAAATAGGTTATCAGTTATAATATCACAAGAACTTATAATGAGATTCTTAAGTTGTAGCTTTTGTTAACACACATTGCAGGACCGAAAACTAAAAGTGATTAAAACATAAATTCTATTGAATAAATTCATGATTAGTTATATAATCATTGTAGCATGTGCTGTGAGATTAATTGAAATAACCATCGAAAGTATTTGTTTACCTGCCGAACATTTTACAGTTAGTACCCCAAGCGCAACAGTAGGCGATTGCAGAAGCTAAATGTTGTCTCAACTCGACATCGTCTGTATTAACCAAATTTACCAATAATGGGACGACTCCATGATCTGTCATTATAGCTAAATTCTCGATATCTTTGGCCACTTCAGATACTGCTGCACAAACGCATGCCAGAACATGATTATCATTAGATTTCAACAGATTTACTATGAGTTCTAATCCGCCAACGAAACATCTAACCATTTCTCCAGAATCTGTAGCGTTTCTCACGCAGGGTACTAGCGACCAAGCCGCGTTGGCTTGAACCTTAAAATTATTATGAAAAATATGTGAGCATGTAATGAAATGAGTTTTTTCAGATAATCATTGCCGCTAATGTTCTTATCGTCGAAAAAAACTGAAATCCTTATTATATCCATAATCCAAAATTGATATAAATTATTCCATAAATTTGACTCTTTATCGAGACTTAAATATCAAAAATAGTAGAGATAATTAATGTATAAATTAATTGTATAAACTGTGTTATTATGTGAAATGTGACAAAACGGAATTCTGAAAGGTTATCTTTCTTTTCAAATTAAATTTAAAAAATAAACAGTCAACTTATTTGTAAATTATTAAAATGGTTTTTTAAAATATGTATTTAAAAGGACTAAATCCAAACGATCTCGTACTACTATGTACGTTCCTACATTTCCTTGAGATTCCAAAAGAGTCAAAAAGCAATTTCAATGTTTTTATGGTTTGAAAATGTTTTTTTTATTTATAAAAATTGAAATAGTAATTATGTTAAATTAAACGAAACTAATAAATAATTTCCCATGCACTATGCTGTTAATTTCTATTAAAATGCTACTATGTGTGGTTGTCTCATTTTCACCTAGATGAATATCAAATTTATCGTCAATACCTTTACTTTTTTAATGATTAATAACTTTCCGTTATTTATAATTAATTACCATGTTTACTCGGTGATGTTCACCATGAAATGTTTTTGTTTTTTCATGCAATATGAATTATGTGACGTTGTTCCACATTTTAAAGAACTAAGTCCAAACTATCTCGCACAACTATGCACGATCCTAGATTCTTGATTTTAGGTCTCTTCTGTTTCAAAATTAGTTTTTCTAATAATTTTTGAAAGATAGATGAACATTGACGTCTCGATTGATTTTAAGTCAAAATATGATATTGACACTGACAATTTGCGTATTTATATTAATCAATATATCACCTACCTCAAAATGGAAATTTGTTCTCATAAGAAAAATTAATTTTTCCTTAGTCCTTACATGTAAGGACTGAAAATTAGTCGAAACGTCAATTTTTTATCAATTTTTCAAAAATTATTAAAAAAACTAATTTTAAAACAGAAGAAACCTAAAATCAAGAACATTTAGAAGCGTTAACACCTTGAATTTTCAATTAATGATTTCGAAATGTTTTTCCCGATTGCTGAACCTCCCCCTTTAACACATTTTCGATATTATATCATATAGATTTCAAAAAGTTTTTTACTTGTTAATATTACAAACAACGTTATTAAAATACCATTTTATTGACATTAGTTCAAAATTAATGATGCTCAGATTCATTTTTTTCGAAATATTATGGTCATTAATCACATTGATAACTATTATTTACGCACCTGAGCGAATAATAACTATAATGAGTAGTTATCATTATTATATGTCATATATCATCAAATTTGATGCACGTCATCAATTACGTCTTCATTTCTAAATTAACTGAACAAATCTTAATAAAAAAACTTCCGGTGGTGGTCAAGTTTCTTTAGATTCTCATGGTATTTGCCAGTCGAATGGCTTCAACACGAATAATGGTTTGATTTTTCAAGACAAGAATAAAGCTCCAAGAAAAAAAAACGAATAACACTTCTAGATGTTTTTCGTCCTATGAACTATTGGATTACCCTGGTTTATGTTCCAAGCCTTCTACCCCAAGCCTTCTACCCCAAGCCTTCTACAACCTTCCTCAAAAAGGAAAAAAAAATAATAAAGTGAGATCAGAAATAGTTTCTATTATTATTTCTTCGACGAATCCAAGACAACAACCACGCTGTGAATAATATCAATTTATAAAAAACAATGGTTGTCCGCAACATTTTCACTTCTAGGGGAATCTACTTCCACGTGGACCAACTTAAAACTGAATCGAAAAGGCTTTTACCGATTACTCAAATTACAATTGAAACCGTCGGACGTCAACGATAAAATGCCAAAGTTTCATAGAAAAGAGACCTAAGTCCAAAACAAATTATATCTCATACATATTAAAAATGACAGATTAAATTTATTTACCGATACTTTGAAGACCATTTTATTCCAAAGTTTTTCCTAATACAAATATTGATTTTACGAACAATGAACTTACCTTATGGGAATCGTTTCTGAGTAACGACCAGATAAGTCTCACGCCATCCAAATCTTCTATTACTCTCATAGAATCGTAATCTTCGGCGCACTCTCGTAATACCATAGGTACGTTTTCCAACAAAGGAGGATACGTGTAATTCAATAGGTTTACCAAATGAGGTATACCGTTCGCTCTTAAAAGTGTATATCTGTTATGTTCGAATTTCAGGCATTCACCTAACGCTCCAACTACGTTACTCAAAACACCTTCGTCTTCTTCTACGTTCTCAAGAAGAGTCACCAGACTCTGAAATATCACATTGATAAAGTATATTTTTATTCGTATGATGATTCGAGTATAGATTCGGAGAAAAATTTGGCAGTTGGTACTTATATGAGTCGTTACCTATAACACAAGAAACCGTTTGACTGCGTGCAATGCAATGCAAGACGCAATATTTCTTCATCAAAAATATGCGCAGAAGTTCAGCTGATCGTTTCATGCCAAATTGCGCCCTTGCAACATTATCGATTTGGTGCCATTTTTATTGCGTGTGAGTTGTAATTCAAGGAAGAAATTAGCTTCTGATCTGCCGATATTACGTCTCTCGCCAAGGATTTTTTACATATTTTATTTTCCATAAGAGTTTTTCAAATGTTTCTACTACATTCATTTTCAAATATAATTTTGTATGTTTTCTCGTTTCCTTTTGTTCTATCTAGCTAGGGCTTGACTTCCCAACGCCTTGGTGCTCTTCTCTGCCCATCAGACTCCAAAAGCAAGGCAGCAGCACGATCACTTTTTCTTGTTTACTTTACATACCTTTGTTATTTTCATTTTTAAACCGCCCACAAAATATAAAATTTAAGTTGAGGTTAGGAAATTGTTTACTGTTTCTTATGGAATTTTAATTGGCAAAAGACGCAATCTCAAAAGTTATTTAGAATAAAAAAGGTTTTCTCTCATCACCTAACCCCACTTAGGACAAAATTATGATTTAATAAAGTTCTTTGATTAAATACAATACAATGGCTCCAAATTTACTAACTTATCAAACATGTTTTTTGTTTTAAATTAAGTAGCGAAAACAATAATTCAGATTAATTCGGAAACATTTATCTTAGTAAGTTGACCTTGACAACAACAATGTTCAAATATTTTTTGTTTGTATAAAAAATTGTAATAAAAATGATATATATTTAATTAAAAAATGATAATTTCCAAAAACACAAATAACGGAAACATATTTTTAACTGTTGTATTTTTTATCCAGATCCTTAGAAAGTAGTGTGTAATGGTATTTTATCCATCCTTTAAGAGAAAATACATCGATAAACAATTATTAACTATCCAACAATTATGTCCAATAAATTTTATTCGCTAGTGAGTCTTGGCGAGTGGAGGCGGTAGAAGTGTTAGTTATCAGATAGCTAGCACTCCTACGCTATCCGTGTGGATAGCTGCAATCCACACTCTCTATTTATTTAGACGATCACTAGCAGACAGGAAACAGAGCGAGAAAATACTAAGTGACCCTAGCGGACTGTCCACACTCTCGTGCTTTTTCTTGAGCATCGTGAACAGTCTGGTTTTAAAGTCCGATTTTTGTTTAAAATCACAATCTACTGGAAGACACCGAAGTGACTCTTAAGCATTCACAGTTATAATCATGGTACATATGCAGTTTGTTCAAAATTATATTCAGTATTGGTATTAAGTTGGCTTTATTAAAATCCAGTAAAATCTTTCGTTATATCATCGACTTTTATCAATTTTCGGTTAATATTATTTCGTTTCAACTTATGTACTACAACATTCCAATCTTATACAACGCGATAAATGATAAAATATGGAATAAAAGATAATTGTTCAATATGTATTACTTAGTGAAATTCTTTACTTTTATCGTACGGATGGGTATTCTAAGTGCTTCTGTGAAAATCGCTGTGGTATATCAGTTTTGCGGTCAAAACTCTTTGATAGTTTTCATAGTTCTTCAAGAGAGAATATTGTAATGTTTTTTATATTTTTCAATTTATTTAAACTGTTTTTCAACGGTGGGGTGAATATTCACTACTTCATAATAAATTTTATAATTTATTTATATTCATTGAGTAATTTTTTATGTATTTCTTTTCACTATAAACTAACTAAATCCGCTAAACAAACTGCTGCATATACCCAAAACGAATTTCTCAAAAAATCTAGAAAATAAGCAATAAATGAAAAGACCTTCCTAGAAAATAGTTCTGAAAAAAATGTAAACAAATCGCCATTGGGATCAACCAAAAAATCAAAGGAACCGGAAATTCACCACACAATAGCAAGGACATCACAGGCTTCACGGCCTATGTCGTGGACAAATTCGTAACAATACACTTCACACTAGTGGATGAGGACAAGAACAAGCAATAATGTAACATCAAGGTCGCGTATAAAGACGGTCTTCATAAGTGAAATCAATCTGGAATAGATTTGGCACTCATTTATCCCATTATTTAAATTTATGGTACAAAGCTCTGTACTTGGTTTGAAGTTCTAAATTTTCGAATAGGTAACCGCCTGTTTTTTCTTATTGATTTCATATTCTTGGGTTGTGTAGACCATTCCGCGCTCTTAATTATATTATATCCATTATTAACCCTCCCATACTTCTTATAAATAGCTTCAACTTTAGAAATAATATTCATGTATTATTCAAGAACCATGATTCTCGATACGATCTCATTGAAGCGTCTGTAATAACAGAAACGGATTCGACTTATTACTGCTTGTCTCGGTGCATGGATGTATGTAACATACTTTTCGAAATACTTGCTGCAATAAAAATGCATTCACGCTATTTTTACAACAAACCTTGTATTTGCTAAATTAAGCGAAAGTAATAATTTTCGTTATCCGTTAATTTCTATTAAGTTGCTACTATGTGTGGTTGTCTCATTTTCACCTAGATGAATAGAAAATTTATCGTCCATAACTCTCCTTTATTAATAATTAATAACTTTCCTTTTTTATAATTAATTACTATGTTTACACGTTTTTCACGGTGATGTTTACTATGAAATATTCTCGTTTTTTCATTGATCTTTTTAAAAATACGTGGGCAGTTTGATTGAATAGTGACTTGACAACTTTTCACAACTAGGTATTAGTTTCCGTCATATTTCTGATGTCATCTGTCAAAATTTTACATGAATATGACAGATAGAGTAGTTTTAATATTTTCATAACAAAAATTGTTTTTATTGTGTAAATATAAAAAAACCTGGTAGTAATTGAATCAGGCTGGTCAATATTATTCTGAAAGGGATTCGTTCCATGAAATGAATTGTGGTTTTCTGATTTTCAGATGTCCGGGACCGTCATTTACTAAATCTACTCTAGAATTCTAAATATACAACTGATTGACTGACTGATTTATCATTACATAACTGGAGTTACTATTAAATTACCTAAGATATACCAAAGAGATATAATTGTGTATTTCTTTTTTTTTATTTTCCATCTATCGTCTTCAATTCATTTCACTTTATATAAAGACATGTCTTCTCTTAACTAAACACAGTTTTTCAGGAATATCATATCCATCTACTCAAAATTGTGTATTTTCAGTCATTTAAATTGGTATACTACATTAATTTAATTTTTGATGCGTATGATTAATTAGATTCTATACACTAAGATTTTATTTCTCTCAAAATTTTTGATATGATACCCCATACACTTCTGACATATTTAGAAACTTGACACCATATTCCAAATCATCAAAAAATCAGATCTAACTATGGAAATTCAAGTACACTTCTGTTGTAGAGCTTCTGGTGGACCCTTGGAGGTACACCTGAACCACTTTGGGAATCACTAATCTAAACAACAACTCTAACAAATTGAAAATATGATCCATAAAAGTCGTACTTCACTGATAATGAACACAAACATTTTTTCATCCCATTCTTCGATGAATTGACCACCTTATATATTATCAAATTATTCGAGTTATTCATTTACCTCTACTGTTTTCAATTGATCAAATCTTTCCAAGTTTTGCGGACTTATAGCCAATTTCCAAATTGCACCCGTTACAGCTGCCAAAAGTGGTTTATCTTCTTTAGTCTTTGGATCCCTCACCATTCTTACCAAAGGATCTAAGCCACCAGATTCCCTAACCATGTCTCTGATCAATGCATTCTCTCCACATCTGAAAATAGTTTCTGAACAATATCTTCGAAGAGCTGGATATTCCTAAAAGTATATAAAGAAATCCATATTGTTTTGTTTTCAATGAGTAATCTTAAAAGTAAAACTTATTTTAAAAACAAAGGAAATTTTGGTACTATACGTATTAGTCTACGAGGATCGTCCCAGAAATACCTAGCCTGACCTAGATATGGCGATAGTTGCTTGGAAAATACCGATGTATTAGAAAATACGCAAAATTTGAACACGCCAACAATATTGAATTTTTTCAATGTATCTGTAAACATGGAAAAAATTGGTCGTCGTTCGTTATGTGATACAGAAAGGCATAAGTTCAATCAATGAATAAGATTCTACTCTGAGTAATACTGCTCCTTCGGTATCAGTAAAATATTGGGTGGTAGAGTTTAAACGAGGCCGTACGACATGCGAAGACCAGCATCGCAGTGGTCGACCAAATGAGGTTACAACTCCAGAAATGTCGAAGGAAATCCACAAAAAGGTACTGCATGATCGTCGATCGAAAGTGCGCATATTAACTGAAAATTTTACGTGAGAAAGCTATGCGCAAGATAGGTGCCACGTTTGCTCACAATGGAACAGCGTCTTGAAGAAAAAAGCAATCAAAACAATGGAATGAAAAGAAAGAACCGACTCCAAAGAAGGCAAAGACCGTTCCATTTGCAGGCAAGGTCATGGTATCGGTTTGTTTGGGTGTACGTGGGATAATTTTCATTGATTATGTTGAAAAAAGAGTATTATACGAACTTATTATAAAGTTTCAGCGAGGAAATCAGGCAAAAACACCCGCAATTGGCTAAGAAGACAGTGTTGCTTCACCAGCTCACACATCCTTTATTGCAATGGCCAAAATTAGTGAATTAAAGTTTTAATTGCTACCCCATGCACTTTATTCGCCAGATTCAGCTCCCTCGGATTCTCTCACGGATATTTCCATTGTATTAATCAATTCACACTAAAATGATTCTGTTTCTTGTTTTTTTTTTCTGTTATGAAACTTTCTGAGGTATCTCGACGATACTTTATTTTATTCAGTTGAACACTCAGGTCCGGTCAAAACGTAAGCCAGTTTAAAGTCATCTCTTTGAACAAAATAACTTATAAGAAACTAGTAAAAAATTTCAGAACAGCCTAATCATTTCTATGTTTTGAGTACAGAAAATTGAGCTAAAGAATATTCTTACCTCTGAAAAAAGATGACGGACCATGTCTTTAATCATACCTTCAGTCTGTATAGCTAACTGATAACATGGATCCACAGCGCATTGAGAAATAGTTCCTATTGTGGGAACTACTACATCCATGTGATCAGATTTTAATAGTCTAGCTAGTAACGGTACGGATCCACTTTTCATCATAACCCGTATATTTTTTCTACTTTTCGAAACTGACCAGAGCGCTCTTGCAGCCGCTCTTGCTATATTCACCTCAAGAAAAACAAAAAACAATAATAATTGAAACTTAGAATAAATGTTTACTAACTTGTTCCGTATCGTATTCGTTGAGTTGATCTTTTGGCGTTTTCAATAATGATTCCTTAACATCTAAAAAATCAATCAAACGTGGTATACCATTACATTTTCTGATATGCTTTCTAGCTTTTCGTATTTGAGCTACATTGTAGATAGTTTCAGCTACTAGTATTTGTAAATCTCTTGCTGGCTCCGCTAAATTCTGTACTAGAAGTTCCACACCTCCTAAATCTGCAATAGATTTTCTTGTATCCACGTTTGTTGATATTTCTGATAGTACACCTAAAGCTCCTAACTTGCATTTTAAGTCCTTTGTTTCAAGTAAGTTAATAAGGATTTCCAAACCACCTATCTCCTGGAAGATATTAATAAACTAAACAACTTTAAAAGAGGATGCTAGTAATATCTAACATATATTCATGCTATGTTTCCCTAGGGGTGAAATTTTTAAAGCGAAAGATGATATCATCATGTAGCTATGGTCAGAGAACAATTTTTTGGCATATTAGTTAAGCCCTTATAGGCTTAACGACTAAATTGAATTACTTCGTTTTTCCTGTGGGTCATTCAAATATGAATTTGAATGAAGATATACGACGAAGAACTTTGATATATCAACTGCACAAGGAAGACCCAAAAGAGCTGGAAGGAAGGGATTGAACAGACCATGAAAGACAGAGCTATCCAAGAAAACGAGTTGATAGATTGAAATGCGGGGTGCGACAAAGGAAGCTGTAGAACCCCAGCTGCAGAGAAAGAGAGAGAGTATTTTACAAGAACGAAGTGGACATTTATGGTAAATGTATTACAACAGCAAATACTTCAAAATTGTACAAGGTGAAAAAAACCTCACTGCTACATCTAAAAGATTAAGATAGATCAAAGAATGTCAAGATAACTGTCCAGTGCATCTGATACAAAAGATGGGAGAGTAACTGATATCAAATTAAATGGACTGTTCTTATCTCCATATATGGATTTTAGGAAGAATTTGGTATAAAAATTGCCCCATCAGTATTATTCAATTCAGTAAATGGACACATTTAGGAACGCAGAATATTAGGATATAAAGAAGGTGAAATAACCAATAATTACAGTAAGCAATTTGACCAAATCTGAAGCCAGCATACAAGATGTTATTTAAATTACTGGTCAATTAAATCTCTGAACCCAAAATAGTTTCTACATGTACTCAATAACTTTTAGGACTTTAAAAGCTGCTTAGCTATCGGAAATGATGTGAATGTGCTTTCTAGAGAGGTTTTTATCTAAACCCATATTGTTAGCAACTCTACTTAGTGAGTGATTTTCCTAGTGGTGTGGAGAGCTTGCATTTTGGTCCAAAAATCTATCTCCTTGCGCTTGTGGAAGATCCTTATTGATCCATTATTGATCCATCATTGGTGTTCATTGATTACAATTATCAACTCTAGGATACTTAGATGACCTATCAGATTTCCTGGCTTTAATTTTACTCTTTGAATTAGCCTGTGGCCGCCGCTAAATGCCTCTTTTTCATTATAAGGTAAGAGAGAGGTGGACTTAACAGCTCCTCTAAAGCTGTGGTGGGCAGGTTGTCATTGATTTGATAACTGATTGGTATACCTTAGGCTTAGGTCTTCATGTCTCGCCAACAAGTTTGCGACAAATCCATATAGCAACAGTGGCTTTGGAGATTACCTTCTCTAGATGATTGTGCAAATAAGTGTTTTATCCAGGATGATTCGTAGAGGTTTTACTTCATTAGAAAGTATAAGTTGAGTTCCATTAAGGGTCGGTGCGCGTATATTTGCCTTTCTTTTCCTTGGAAATGGGATTTGTGTTGTTTTACTTGGGTTGATCGAGAGTTACTCTACATTCCTGTAGTTTTTAATTATGTTTAGGGCCGTTTGCATATTGGCAGAGATTATCCCTTCATGCTTGCCCCTTACTGCCAACAGCAAATCATCAGCGTAACCTAAAACTGTGAATGCAGCGCTGTTAACTCTAATAAGAATTTTGTCCACTATCAATGACTACAAAAGGGGTGATAGAACTTGCTAACAGACCAGTAATATTAGAGGTATTTCCGTTTATTTCTGCCGTTAACAATGTGCTATAGTTGAAAATGGGAACAATCGATTATTTTTTATGCTTTTGTGATATTATACTTGAATATATCCAAATGTGAATATTTCATAGGGTCGAAGATTTAAACTTTGATAATAGCTTTATTAGAGGAGTAGAGAATATATCTATCAGTGATTATTAATCAAAATTGGAATAATGGAAATGAAATTCAAGGAAAAATCAACGAAAGAAGAATTTTTGCACGCACGCCCAACTTTCTTTTTTGGAATACCAAAATTATGGTATGGAAAGTTTTATGTATCAAGCACAAATCATAGAAAAAAACAAGAAGTTGTGAGCGATCAATTCTGGAGCCGATTTGAGTTCATAAAGAAAGTACAAAACGGTAAAAATAGAACGAAGGAACATCAGAGACTTAGAAAATCAAAAAATAATCAATCCAATTTGTAAGTGGCATTAAATGAGCATGAATAAGAGGTAGATAATACAAAATTAGAATCAGTACTTTGGTATATTGGATATATGAAGAGAGATTGAATAAAAGGAAATTTGAATTAATTACTTGTATTGCCAGTTGACTAGTTTCTGTCGTCAAATCATGATCTCTTAAACAACACAGCGCTACAACTGTAGCTGTTTGATTCCCAGTTTTCAAATATTTTATTAGTTTTTGTATATGCCAGTATTCTGGAGGAATATCAGCTCTTGGTTTGTCTGTTTTTCTTTCTTCATCCGAACTTCTAAAAATAAAAGTGACACATGAATGTAAGAAATTGTGATTTTGAATATTTTTTATTAGAATTTGAGAATTTATATTGGGATAATTACTAGTTGGCATAATACGAGGTACGATTAAAAGATATAACGGGCTATTCTATACAAAGTGGAATGGTTAAATATGGATTTAATGTCTTCAAAGAATTCCGCTTGGCTAGCGATGTATTTATCCCCATTTACGAATGTAAATATTTTTGTAATGGTTATTCCGTTCCTATTTTGGCACATTTTTTATTCTCAGTTAGAGCCAGAAATCGGATGATGCTAGAGAGAAAAAGAACAGACAAGACCATGTTTCAAATCGGTGCCAATGATCATCTGTTTCCACTTTCCTATTGCTCGTACCACTTGTAAACAATCTTCTACGTAGCTGAGATTTTCTAATGTAATTTATGATACATTGATCAAGCACTAAAAACACGTTGCAACTAAACGGCTGTTGTAACAGACTGACAAGCTGAAATAGCTACAAACTTGTCACTGCTTATTTCAACACTAAAAGGTATAAAATGTACTGGCGGCTGATATGGATAAATCGGATGTAATTGTTGCTATAAATTGCCTTCATTGTATTAACCACATCTCATGTTTGTTCTTTTATTATGTACCAAAAGTTAACAAATATTGACGCTCAAAGTAATTGAAATTTACCCTGATACTGAAGAATCTGGACTATCCTCATGTTCTAGAACGAATACTTCCTTTAGGGTAACTGGGGGAGGTGGTGGAAGCTCTGGTTCCTGTTCGTCAATGGAAGCTATTGATTCATCCGTCATCGTTTAATGCTATTTTCGATATTTCCAGTGACAATTGCTTATAGTTTTGACAAAACATGGCATTTCATATCAGGTAGCTTCGATTTCTAGATTGACATTTGATTCAAATAAGTTGTACAACCTTAACGCTTTCTTGAAAAAGTGGGTTTATTCTGAAAATAATGTAAATGCCATACATTTGGCACGATTAAGCTATTGATTTCAAAATTTCAAACAATTTGTTCATAAAAAAATTGATTTCAAAATTATTTTATTTTGTCGCTTATCTACGGAATCGAAATATCGAGAGATATAGATCAATGACAAATAAAATAATCAAACAAATTTCAAAAATTTAAACTAAATTTAATCAGTCCATGATTGTTTTTGTGTCAAATAATCTAGAATTTGTAAATATAAAAATCTAACGTTCTCGATTAAAAATATACAATTAATTGGGTTGCGTGTAATGAAGAAGCTAATAGTCTAAAAGACAGATTAGAATATAAATTTGGGCAAAGCTTTCAATTTAAGTTAAAAATACAATGATTAAAATTATGTTTTTTTTTATTTAGTTATTGCATATATGAAAGTGGAATTACAAATTATAAAAAGAGATTTACCGATAATTATGTTCTGAGATAAACATCATTTCATGTAATAGAACATGAGTTGGATCCTAAGTTCATGGTTCTACTTAAATAAATCACTTACCAAGAAAAACCTGCTTTTGATACCTAGAATTGCTTCCCCGTGTTGATACCAGCTATATAAGTATCATTAACAGCAATAATTTGATAATGATGTTTTCATTTATCTAAATTTGCTTTTTCTGGAAATGAAATTTGAGCACTTAACTTTTTTAATTCAATGATAATTCAACCTTTCAATTTAAACTATATTTTGAACATGGCCATTGATTGATTTCCTTCTAAAAGCTCACTGAAGGATTTTCATATGTTTGTATAACAATGGATGTTGTTTCTGTACCTAATTTCTGAGAATTCAATAGTTACAGGGTGTTTCCAAACTCATGCGTAAAAATTCAAGATGTGATTGCTCGTATGAAATTAAGATGGGTCTTTACCCTTTTAAAATTTCCTCAGCCCACACCCAGCCCACACACGAGATATCACCCTTAGAAGGTAGTGACTAAAATTGATTTTTCTAAATTTGCATGGCCACCACGTGTCCCTGAAGTAAATAACGATAGATTCAAGTTGTTGGGAATATCTTAAAGCTTCGTATATGAAAACATAAGGAAAGAAACGATAGAATAAACTTCCATTATGATGCTATAAGGCAAAATCTTGGAATGTTTTTCTATGTTCAAAGAAATATCCTCTATAATCTCCGGAAATTTGTAGAGGTGCAAGGTGCCTATTTCGAACTTTTATTACAGCTTTTTTTGTTTTTATCTGATGGCTAACCAATTTAATTTTTCTCCATTTCAATTTTTCCTTATGTGAGTAACACGATATTCGACAGTATGTAGCTCAATTAGTAATTATTTTCGATAAATAATTACAATTCATGATCATTTTCTTCAGAACGCTTCTTTTTAAGGCAACGCTTTCTTTGGCATGTATAACGATCTAAAAATATACATATCTCCTAAATCATAAATTTCATCGAGTTAAACAGAAGTACCTTGTTGAAAAATCGATTGAAAAGTTACTGATTGTTAACCATTGGGCATTATCCACCCCTGGCCTTCAGATACTAGTGTAGAATTCATAAGGGGTCGTATGAGTTTATGTCACAGGAACTAAAGTTATTTTAAATTTCGAATAAAAATATTGTATCAAAATGAATATAATTTATTATATTATTAATTAAGTGCGACGCCATAAACATGGACTAGGGCGACATCAAGCCTAAATCCGTAAGTGCCCCCAATAGAAATTTCTACTTAACTTATATTTCACTTCGTGTAAAATATGCAAGTAAAACATTTTAGGGAAATGTTCTGAATATGGAAGTATTTAGATAATTATTTGAACACGTTATGCATTTCTAATGATATGTGAATGTAAGTTTCATTTTTGTGATAGCGATACGTGCTATAAAAACCGAAATGTATCTTCCAATATCTTCAGACGATAGACTTTCACGATTTGACTTTGAGTTTTTTACAGAACAGCCGTTGTGAAATTTTTAAGTAATTTGAAAATATTTCAAAACTATATTACTTCAATACCACAATAATGAGAATAAAAATAAAATAAATTTATAAAATAGACATCGTTATGACGCAAACTTCAAGGTTTGTTCGGAATGCATTAGCGTTTCTAACAATTTTGTCATAAATAAATTTACTTCAAACAAAAATTGCATCAAAACTGAAAATACCAATTCAATTTTCTGTTTTTACAGACAAATTTTTTATTGATAGATCAACAAAATTGTGCATTTTACGTATTCGAGGCAATAAATCAAAATACCATATAAAAGAGTCACGTGATAAAAAAGAGCACGAAATAAAGACATTTTAAAGTTATGACTGAATTCTGTATATATATAATCTACAAATTATAAATTCTAAATATCATGATCAGACCTCATACAAAGTAAATGAAAAAATTATTCACAAATACAATAAAATATGATCTGAGACAGATCATTATGAAACTACAACAATAGCAAACGCATACAAAGAGACTATCAGTAATATTAAAATAACCTGTTTGCACAGAAATGCTACGAAACTGAATGGTTGTGGCAATCGAACAGATTACTGATAATAATTCCAATAAGATAATTATTAATATAGATTAAATAGTTAGATTTAAACTGTTTAATCTATATATTCAGTTTGTATTTCAGAAAGTGCTGGAGGAGAGACATGAGTGGTAAACATCGGAGGAAGATTAACCAACAACTTAATGGCTGAGGGCTGAGAAGATTTTCAAATCCTATTAGAGAGAATCAACCGAGAATGTGAACTATAGGACTCACTATAAATATTGAAAAAACTAAATTCGTGGTTATAAGTAAAAATCAAAATATTAATATTAACCCCATTCTCACATTGAATGGAAAACAAATAGAATGGGTGCAAAAATACAAGTATCTTTGTTCAGTCATAAACGCTCAAATGCATCTAGACGAAGAAATCAAAATCAGAATTGAAATGGCTCGAAAGGCATTTGTCAAGTACTCCTCAATTTTTACAAACAGAAATCTAAACCTTCAAGTCAGAATAAGATTCATGGAATGTTATGTGTGGTCAGTAATGCTCTACGGAGTGGAAACTTGGACCTTGAAAGCTCAATGATAAAAAAATTTGAGGCATTTGAGATGTGGCTCTATAGACGCATCCTGAAGATACCCTGAACTGTCAGAATCACCAACGACGAAGTACTAAGTTGCATTGTCGCAAAAGAAAGCTGTTGCCAATTATTAAGATAAGAAAAACATCTTACATAGGACACATCTTACTCAACGACAAATACCTACTACTACAGAACTTAATGCAGGATAGAGAAGAAATACTGGCTCCGTAACATAAGAGAATGGACAAATCTCATCATCGGAGAATTGTTTCATGTTGCGAGGTACATAGACGCATTTAAAAACGTGATCGTCAAACTTGAATGAGAAGGCGGCATGATAAGAAGAATTATTAACTGTCCCAAGACTTCCGTGAGCAAAATGCTCAGTAACCTTCATTTTTGAAAACAAATTTATGTCTTTTGGCTGGAAATATACTTTTGTTAGAAAGCGCTTTAAATAGGGAAGTTGTGCTGCAGCAGTAGCCCTGACGGTTCCATATACAATTCTACGCAGACCTCGATATCGGTAAAAAAGAAACTATACATTTCCAGAACCAAATAGTCTCATTTTAAGTCTATGTACTTAGTCCAACGATGCTCCAACTTTTTTAACCCTACTTTCTCCTTAAACTAGAGGATCAGCAAAGTATGAAAATGGTCGGTTCATAACTATGGATGGAATTTGGATCCACCACTGTACTCCTGAAATTAAAAACTGACTAGACCAGCGTTTCCCAAACTTCTTTGACCGAGTCCCTTTACGAGATTTCAAATTTTTTCCCGACCCATTTTATAAAAAATATTTATCTACAAAACAAATTTTATGAATGAAAATCAAAATCAAGTTATGTCTTTGTTTGTTTCACATAAAAAACATTTATCTAAATAATATTTGAAACTTCAACAAAGTGAATTTTGTTTTACATATTTGCATGTTTATCCATTATATTTCGAAAGATAAAAAAAATCATTGTTCGATAAGGTATAGGGATTGATTGCAAAAAGGAATGCATTTGTAGAAAAGGAAACTGTTTTTCCTTCAAAAGAACGCATCCTTCCATATTTCGGTGATTAACTAAATTTCACGAATTGCACTTTGAATTGGTTGACCGCCCACTGTAACCACCGGATCTGACCCTAGCGATTTTTCCTTCTTTCTAATTTGAAGTGTCACTTTTATCAGACAAGGACATTTTTGAATAGATCAACACCTGTTTTGAGAAGAAAGACGGCAACTATTATCTAGGAGGCTTAAAAAGGTTGGGCCATCGCTAAAAAGGTGCATAGACTTCAAAGGCGTTTAGGTATGTTGAAAAATAAAAATGATTTTGAGAAAAACTTGTCGGAAACCACGCTCGTCAAGCTTACTTTTTTTGTCAGAATACGCATCTTCCTCTATTTTACTAAATACATATACATTTTATAATTTCCCGTTGCAAAAAAATTGTGGTTCCGATTGAACAGCTAAACAACGTTTCAACAAAAATAGATAATAATAATTTTTTAAAACGTAAAAGGATAAATTTCGAAGTAATTGAATGTTTGAATAAAAAATTATCAGTTATTCAACAACGTATAAATGTTTCCTTATACTTTTAGCACTATTACTATTACGGATAAAATGAAAAAAATTAGAAATTTAATTGTACCAATTAGGATGAAGGTGCAGTCACCGCAATAAAAAGTAATTCTGAATCTTTCACGTAACCAACTTCTATATTTATAAGTTATTATATAATTTTTGCAGTACTTATTCAACTAATAGTCAAGATATTCAGGTTAAAACCAATAAATATTCTTCAAAGATTAGACAAACTATTATATTACATAAGAAGGGAATGGAGAAAATTAAATAAGTTATTCTGTTGTATAAGTGTGAAATTTTACGTCTAAACATTGTTTTGAAATGATGGGTTATAAAATTCGAGGTTGGCGATAACGTTTTGTTGTATGTATAGTAATTTTATTTTTAATAGAAGGAGCAATAACTACAATAAAAAATAACAAATGCTTTAATCAGCTTTAGTAACGTCCATTTGTCAAAATATGTAAGCTCTATTGTAATCAGGTTACTACAGGGTAACAAGTTGGCAAAAGATTGGAAAATATACATAAAAGTCAATGCTAACAAGTAGTTTTGCTATGTCATCATTTAGTATAGCTCTAGGTTAGTTTGTAAATCGAAATCGAAAATTCGTCTTCACCGACAAGTTACAATTATATGTTTAATAATGAAAATAATTCACTATCATTCGATATTACTCCAATTATGTACTGAACAATAAAACCGTGTCCATCAAACACGAGTGTACTCTTTTTAATATGTAATCCATTTTTCCGGATAACTACGTATGACTTTCATAGAAAACGTGTTCGGCCAATGAGCAACTGTCAGGATATAATTTGCTGTCACTATTGTTATAGGTTATCCGATTGGTGAGAGATCTCTTGGATTGACCAATTTATTTTTTATCGCAATTCAAAAAGGGAATTTTTTAAACTGTATTAGTCAATTTATTAGATGGTGTTTTATCTTTTACTGTAGTAAAAATAGATTAGATATTAAAGATTTGATTATGGACCATATTATGTTATTTAAAGATTCCGGAAAGTTCAGGAGTAACTGATTTTATGTATGGTCAGAATTTGGGCAAAGCTTTCAATTTAAGTTAAAAATACAATGATTAAAATTATGTTTTTTTTTTATTTAGTTATTGCATATATGAAAGTGGAATTACAAATTATAAAAAGAGGTTTACCGATAATTATGTTCTGAGATAAACATCATTTCATGTAATAGAACATGAGTTGGATCCTAAGTTCATGGTTCTACTTAAATAAATCACTTACCAAGAAAAACCTGCTTTTGATACCTAGAATTGCTTCCCCGTGTTGATACCAGCTATATAAGTAACTGATTTTATGTATGGTGAAAGTGTATAAATAGATAGTACTGTCAGAATTATTGCTTTCTTGACTGTTGCCATAACAACTTTGGTGACTTATTTTTAAGTTGCTTTACTACCTATTCAATATTCGCGTGTCTTTAAATTGAATCTCTTTCGGACATATCCAGAAGATTTGCGTAGTTTAATTCGGTCTAGTTTAATTAATTGAAGAGGTACTATACCGACTGTATGGCCCATTATATCATCAATAGATGATGAATAATTGAATTATCTTATAGAAAGTTTCAATAGATGATGAAAATCTGAAGAGACTTTTAGAAAGTATCGGTAGATGCTGAATGATTGAATCATCTAGAAAGTATCAATAAATGACGAAGAACTGAACTGTCGTCTAGAAAGTATCTACAGATGATGATGAACTGAATTATCAGCTGAAGTATGAAAATGAATACCTGAGCTATCTTCTAGAAAGTATCAATAGATGATAAATAACTGAACTGTCTTCTAGAAAGTATCGGTAGATGATGAATAATTCAACTGTCTTCTAGAAAGTATTAATAGATGATGAAGAACTGAACTAACGTCTAGAAAGTATCGATGACGAAAAACTCAGCTGTTATCCTGAAAATATCTATAAATTATGAAGTGACCTGAATTATCCTCTAAAAAGAAAGTATCGGTGAATGATGAATAACTGAACTATTTCCTAGAAAGTATCAATAGATGTTGAAGAATTGAATTAAGTTATCTTATAGAAAGTATCAATAGATTATGAAGAACTGAACTATCATCTGTAAAACTGATAGATGATCAATACTTGGAATATCTTCTAGAAAGTGTTAATAGATTATGAATTTCTGAACTGTCGTCTGGAAAATATCTATAGATGACCAAGAACTGAATTATCGTCTAGGAAGTATCAATAGATAATGAAAAACTGATTTGTCATCTAGAAAGTACTGATCAATGATGAAGAACTGAACTATCGTCTAGAAAGTATCAATAAATGATGAAAAAATGAATTATCGTCTAGAAAGTATCGATAGATCATGAATTAGAGTTAGAAACTGGTTACTGGCTGCATATTCACATACAATACCAACTGGAAGTCTAACTTTCTATTTATAATTGAAATACATAAACTATGTTAGTCAATTTATCAAATGGTGTTGTAACTTTGATTTTACTGAATGCAGAATGAATTATAAGGTTTTCTGTTTACTATCCTCACGTTATGTAATTTGGGATGAATAATCGCAGTAGCATTCGAATTTTGAAATTTAAAAACAGATTCTTTCATAACGGTCAATACAATTCTATCAAATTTTTAAAATGTTTAGTAGGAATCTTCCTTGTCAAAAATTTGCGTTGGTGTTTGGTTTTTAATATTATATTTCAAACATTTTTTGAATCAATCCGATAAATATTATTATATTTTAGTAGAGAAATGAAAAATTAATAAATTCAAACAATGAATCAGTTTATTAAAAAATATAAAAAAGCAGTCATTATTAATTACTGAACAATATTAGTTTGGGAAATTCTTGACTTTCCTTTCCTTTCCGAAAAGAACAAAAACATTTTCGTCTATCTTCTATTTTTCGTCGTTATTTAACTTAAGTAGTTAATCTTCGGTTTCTGAAGATGATAACTTGGTTATCCAAACACGCGTTAGACACTGTAAGTGTGAGTATTGGTGTAATGTAGTTTTTAGTATCAAGATCATAAACAGTTACAATAATACCAACAACTACCAACAAATATTTCATATTAATTCAATTCATCATTCATTTGTTATGTCGACATATTAATCATTTTTAATGATATTTCTGTATAAGCAACACGTGTATTTCTGTGATTCTCAGCATTACGTAAAGAATTTGAAGCTAATTTTCAAAATAAAAAAAAAAGTATTAAAACTTCACTTTGTGTAATTACGAAAGTATAATAAAAAAAACGTTAAAATTTCTATAAAAAATAACAAAAAAGATTTTTTTGATCCATCCAGCACACATTTATAAAATAAATATAGTAGATTCCAGCTTTTGCGATAGTTGTAACTGTATATGCGACTTGGAACAGATTTTTTTAATGTAATTGATATATGCAGCATAGAGAAAAAGAAAAAAATCGATGTTTTACCTCCATTCAGCTTATTGAGCTTTCTGGCATTAAATAAGGCGACTGTCTTCAAAATTCAATTAAATTTCATTAGATATTGCAAGTTAAAACTATAATCTAGTTAGTTTCGCCTCTTTTGTTACTCAACCAAAGAGACCTGTTCCTACCTTGTCTTTGAGTTAGTTTCCCAGAACGAACCCTGGGTGTGAAACATAAAGCGTTAATGGCTAATTGGACGATGTCCTTTGGCCAAAAAAAATAATTTTGAATAATTATTAAATAATGAAACTACGATGTGAGATCCGCTTCATCAGTATACTGTACTTTTTCAACACATATGTATATTATCAAATCTTTTATATAGAAATTATATGCAAAATCGTTAAACACAACCGGAACGAAATGATCGATATAATAAACTTTCATTGTGATGCTATAAGGCAAAATCATGGAATGCTCTTCTAAGTTTAAAAAAATATCCTCTGTAGACTCCGGAAGTGTGAAGAAGTGCAAGGTGCGTACTACGAACATTTATTATAGTTTTTTTTTGTTTTTATTTGATAAGTATTTCCAATAAATAATTTTCTTCAGAATGTCTCTGTATGGCGAACGTTTTCCTTGGCGTGTAAAACGATCTAAAAATTTACTAAACCATAAATTTTATTGAGTTAAATAATGAGGACCTTGTTAAAAAATCGATTGAAAATTTCATTGGCACAATGATAGTTCGAAGAAAGTTGATTCAACCCCATCAAAACTACCTCAGAAGTGTCCGAAGGTATCCTGGGAAGAAGGTAATTGGTTCTAGCCAATTGTTCTGAAACTTGACACAATGATAGTTCAAAGCAAGCCGATCAAAAATCTCAATGGGAACGAAACCTCAAAACCACCATTGAAGAGTCTTAATGTACCATAAGAGGGAAGATTTCAGACAGTTTGTTTGAAACTTGGCCCAATGTTGGTTTCAATTATTTGGTTAGGTTATTTTTATTTTTCCTGTTACTTGGTTATACCTATTGGATATCGAATATTCTAGAATATTCTCAAGTGTTCTGTAATGTGTTGGAAGAATTTAGGAGAATATTAGACAGAACAGCGAATTGGCTATGAAACACACGACAAGATGGATGGGGGTTAACAGGAAATTTGAAAAAGCTTCAAAATTTGAATTTTCTGTAAACTCTTTGATATAAAATTTAGTCTGCAAACAAATTCTGGTTTAAAAACATCAAAATATCAATTGTAACATGCAACAGGAAATCACTGACACAGATAATAGTATAGCTTCACTCAACACAGGTAGAAATTAAGAGGTTACCTACTTTTATTAGGGTAGGGCAAATATATAAAGATTTGTTGTAAAAAAAATGGTTGGTAAAGTTAATGGGCTATTGAAAGAAACAGTGTATGTACTAATAAAACTCTAAAAGTTACGAATTGTTAACCATTGGGCTTGAGCAGCCCCTGGCCTTCGGATAGTAGTGTAGAATTATTTTTTTTATCAAACACATCACATGGAGATCATTCTCCAAAAACTCATATTGTTTGAATGTATAATTTAGAGAATTTTAAAGTCTTATAGCTCAGGAACGAGGGGTCGTATGAAAAAATCTTTATTGTCACAGCATTATTTTCACGTCATCTACTCCCTCCCGAATTTTTTGCTTCAATTCCCGGATCACCCTCTATATACTATACTACGTTTATAACGCATATAATAACAAAATCTCCATTGAATAGACATATCCAGAGTCATTTAAAAACTTTGATCCAATAACCTCAAAACTTATCTATTATTGAAATAATATATGTTGTGAAATTTGAATATTAAGTGGACTTCTTTTCTTATATAAATGGTAAATTTTTGTTACAGTTTAGAAGAAGCATCAATGATATCATACAACCTCAACATGATGATCATTACCTACTTAGGTGGTTACGAGGTGAGTTTTATCCAATAATTAGCGTTTTTTTTTTCGACTCGATTATAACTTAGGACATTTATGCTCACTATACTCTTGCCGCCAATCATCATGAATATATTAATGCTTGAACAACGTTATTAAATTATTTAGATTTATTTTGAAAATTTTTTTGATTTCTATAGCAGACATAATCTTCCATTTCTATACTACATACTCGCAGGAACGCTAGTAACTAGTTGAATTTAAGGGTAAATATTAGCTTTGGTTGCGGGTTTGATTCCTTATCAGTTTAGGCATGCGCACTTTCAAAATTGACGTTCGCGGAGGAAAGTGCGTCTGCGATCGGTCCTAAATTGGTTCGGAATCTTCGGACTTGCGAAGAAAGCTAATCATTGTACTTTCTACAAAATACACTTTTATTGATACGCGTATGTTTATATGTTTGTAACTGTTTTTTTGGCCTCGAATTCGACCTACTTTGAACGATCAAATACAATTCCATCAATACATCTTGTCGCGTAAAGATGGTATCGTACGTAAAAATAATACAACTAAAAAATGTGTATTGAAGCTTCCTTTTTTCTAATGTTTGACATAAAAGAATCTAACCGATAGATCATCTGAAAATAGCTCTGGACTTGTCTGTGTGATATCCTTTAAGTATTCTCCAGTACTTGAAGAATATATATTTGATTGTCTCGCCATATTTCTTACGCTAAATGTTGGATTTTGATCATGTAAACTTAAAATCATATTTTATTTATTAATGGCTCTTGTTGTTCTTGACCTACCAAAATTCCTTTTTTTTAACAAGCTTTTATCAGTTTCATATATAAGTTTATACGTGACTCTTTGGTTTTGATTTCCAAAGACGATGATGCAGCAATAATTCGAGACACGTACATTGCAAGCTTATTAAGAAAATAATGAAAGAAAGGAATTATTGAAAGGGAAGTCTAATCAGTGAATAATTTTCACTAATCGAAAAAATCAATTGAATAGTGTCCGGACTGAGAATCAGACTCAGATCTATTGGTTACAAAACGCAAAGTTATTTTTATCTCATACGAAGCAACCCACGCTTCAATCATATTGCTTTTATGTGAGGTCTTCGTTTTTTGTTTGTGCATTTTACAGTTGAAGTGGAAATATACAGTCTTTTGCTATATTCCACATTATTAAACATGAAAGTTAATGATTACTTTAAGACTTTATGCGGTCGTTGAGTTTCGTCATCTACACCTAGCACAAATTTTCTCAGATCTGTCTATGCAATTTATTTCTATAATAAGTAATATCTAGTTTTCTTCATGTTATTTGAATATCGTTTTTTGTGAAACTTGCGAAGTAAGTGAAGGTCGATTTCTAGATGATTGCATTAATAGGGCATAGTCCGCTATAAATAAACCATGGAAGTTCCGTACACATTTCAGAAAGGATATTTTTTACTTTAACTACTTCTACAGCTACGACAATTTCCACATATTAAGACAGTACAGAAAATATATTAATATTTGAATGAAATTGTGTAGCTTGTAGGCTTTTATTATTTGCTTTTGTAAAGCTGACAGTCTTTCATTTACGGTGACAATCGAGGCAACATAAGCTAATTTTGCACTACTAACGTTGATACATAATCTTTTAGCGCTGTGAAGACTTTGAATTGAAACACCAAGTTTAACGAGCGTTTAAGAACGTACTCAATCAAGTCATGGATGGTGAACAATAGATATCCTGCCCTTAAACTAGATTTTTATTTGTATAATTAGCTCCCCTTTTCTTTTTTCCATCTATAAGTGCAATACTTAACTCACTTCATAAAAAACATTTTTTAGTATCAAAATTCGATGAAATATAGCAAAACGATTGGACTAAATTTATCCTACTTGCTATTTTCTCGGATGTATGAAGCCTACAGTATATGCTGAAAATATTTATGGAAACTAAATTTGATTTTAGGATTGCTTAAAGTTAAGGTTGCAATTAATAGACATGACACAATCGGAAGCAACATTATGAATTGAGTTAACTAGTTTCGAATAAAAGATGCAGTTATGTCATTAAAGTAGCAGTAATCTATTTTTGAATTAATTAGTGGTCTATACACTTCATAAACTGAAAAGACATTTTCGTCGGAACATTTTGAATAATTCCTATGATAACGTTTACGTGTTTTTATCATTTTACTTTACTTTACTTAAAAAAGCGAATTGAATTGTCGTTAAAAGAAAAGTTATCAAAAATGAGATTCTGGCACACGATAATAGTTAATCAATTTCTAATGGATGATTATTTTTTTCAGCAAGAAATTGGAATCCCACAGATGCCGAGAAAATGTTTCGAGAAGTGAGTTATTTCATTTTTTTTCTCTAAGAGACACAACAAAAATGTTTTGTTTTTAGTCGATGATGTTTCGGAAGCAGTGGGAGCTTGATACGAATTTACTACTATGGGATCCTCCAGAAGTTGTCAAGCTCTATCATCCAAGTGGTACCTGCGGATATGACAAAGATGGAGCACCTGGTAATAATTATTTGTCTGTATTATTTCCAGAGTAAATAGTATATTTTATTATAAGGATTAAAAGTGCATCTTTTTTTACGAGCAATATTTGCAATTGCAAGGCGGAGTGCAGCTCATTCGAGTGAATGTAAAATTGCATATCAGCGATTCATGGATTGGTGTAAAGAAAAAAATGTGCAAAACTAGGCGGAGAGTGTTCTTATGGTGTCTTTCTCAAACTTAACGAAGACCGTCAAGCCATCCACTCTTTGGTCACAGTATTCAATGTTGAGATCCCACTGGATATCAAAAATGGTGTGGATATTAGTAAATATTCAAAATTGTGAACATTGTTAAAAAGGCAAAGTGATGGAAATACCTAAAAAGTCTAGGGTTTTCACAAAGGAGGAAGTGGATCCTGGATATGGTATCTGATAATTTATATTTCATGATAAGTTGTTCTAGTATTAGGAATTGGAGGGGCTATGCGTTGTGACGAACTAAAGGGTTTACCAATAAGAAGTGTTATTTTGAACAGCCCGCTATTTCGGTAAATGTCACTCTTGAAGCTGTCATTTTTTGACATTTGACAAGTAGAAACTACGCCATTAATGAAAATGGAACGATACACGCTTCAACAACGCATTGAAATTATTAAAATTCACTATAAATGGTGAAAGTTTGGCAGAGAGTTTGGTTCGTAAAACTAAAATATTTTTGGGTCGACGTGAAGCACCTTCTCGGACCGCAATACAGAAATTGGTGGAAAAATTTGAGCTGTTGGGACAAGTTAGTGATGTGAAGAATAAAACCCTTGCACGTCGCTTAAGAACAACTGAGAATATTGCTGCTGTAGCCCAAAGTGTTAAGGAAAACCCAGGTTTGTCCATTCCTTGTCGTTCTTTGGAATTAGCCATTCCACAAACGTCATTACACCGTATTTTACATAAAGACTTGGGTCTTAACGCCTATAAAGTTCAGTTAACACAAGAACACAAGCCGGTCGATAATCAAAAACGACGTGTCTTTGCTGATTGGGTCCTTGAAATGCATGAAAATGATCCGGAATTTAATCGAAAAATCATCTTAACTGATGAGGCCCATTTTCACCTTGTTACGTCAATAAACAAAATTGACGAATCTGATAATAACCCAAGAGTTATTGTTGAAAATCCTCTCCATCCTCAACGCGTGACTGTTTGGTGCGGTTTATGGTCTAGCGGTGTCATTGGACCTACTTTTTCGAAAATGAGGCTGGAGCAACAGTTAGGGTGAATGGATTGCGCTATGGAGAGATGATTAATGATTTTTTATGGCCGGAATGGGATGGTATTGATTTGGACAACGTTTACTTTCAACAAGACGGCGCTACGTGCCACATAAGCAACGAAACCATCGATCTTTTATGGGAAAAAATTCCGGACCGTGTTATCTCCTCAAAGAGGTGATCACAATTGGCCACCGAGATCTTGTGATTTAACACCTTGCGACTTTTTCATTTGGGGCCACGTGAAAGATAAGGTCAACGCCAACAATCCAGCATCGATTCAAGATCTCAAAGATGGAATTCGTGAGGCTATCGAGGACATAGGGCAGCTGCTTTGTTATTTGGTTACGGAAAATTTCATGACAAGGATATGGTCCTGTAAGCGCAGTCGTGGCGGCTATTTGGCTGACGTTGTGTTCCATTATTAACGACATACCTCCCTCTTTATAATGGAATAAACATCCGATCATTTATATCAAAAACTGGCATTTTTCTTTGAATATAAAAATAACACCTCCTATTGGAAAACCCGCTAGTTCATTTGAAATTTTTTGGCATTGAGGATATGGACTCGATCTTGGTCGTAAAAATTTTTCCAAGAAAAAACAACAAACCTCGTTTGTTTACCATTATAGGCGATAATTATTTGCGTTCATTTAGAAAATATGTTGCACTACGGGCATCAAATATACAGGAACGTCGTTTATTTTTGAAGTATGTTAATGAGAATTGTCAAAGAATGGTTGTTGGTATTCACAAAATTAGTGCCGTGCCGCAAGAAATTGCAAAATTTTTTAAGTTAGAAAATTGGATGGAGTATACTAGACATTCGCTAAGAAGAACATCTGCTACACTTCTTATTGATGGTGGAGGTGACCTCACTTGACTAACCTAATCTCAATTGTCTTAAAAGACATGGAGGTTGTATATCGAGTACGGTAGCAGGAGGATATATTGAAGAATCACGTATCAACAAAGAGAATTCTATCAGAAAAATATTGTAACCTGACAAAGAAGGTACAAGTACCTGTTCAGATATTTCCTCGAATGTTTCATCAACAGTTACGGAGAATATTTTGAGATGTTCTAATATTAATGAAAATCTTTTGAATTGTTCGAAAATTGTTAGTAATAATTTCAGTGGTGGTTTGAATTTTGGCAATAATTGTTCCAAATGTACATTCAATATAACTATAAACAACAAATAAATACCTATATATAGTTGCCCAATTAGTTTGTTTTACTAGGTTTGTAAGAGACAATGTTTTTTTCTTCAAATTTCAATTAGAGAGCTCAAATGTAAATATTTTTAGTCCTAGGATTAAAAGTGTTGCTAACAAACGAGCAAATTTTTGTACGGTAAGGGAATTGATGGCTTTTGCACCTTAAAATAGTACAAAAATGTCAACATTTTTTGATGATTGGAGAAAATATATATTATTTCATGAACAAATTTAATTTAGGTTTTATTCATATTTTCCTAACCAACAATTTTGACACGTCTTATCAAGTCAATGCATTGAAATGAATTTGGTCATTTCATATTATTAATTTGTGTTGAATAATTATTCATAGTTATTCAATTAACTGAACCATTTTGTTAGTGAAGTCGCAATAGAAATATAGATATACGAGGACAGATCAAAAAGTACATAACTTTTTGAACAATACACAGTTTTTGGATGAAAAATCATTTGATATTTCTTTGAACATACATATACACACAGTTTTAGTTTTGTTTAAGAAGGTTCAAAAGGATAAAATCGTTACGTTTAACAATTGATTTTCAAGAAATGACTCAGTATCAAGTCAACAGCAGCCAAATAAAAACGGTAAGATTTGTTGAAGTCATCAAAATGAGTATTTCTTTGTGAGATAATATCACTGTTGGTATCAAATCTCTTTTCTGTTTGGATAAACTGAATAGACATTGGAAGCTTAATCTGGAGAATAGTGGAGATGAAAAAGCAATTCGTAACCTTATTCGAGGAATTTCTGCTATGGTTTGCTACGGAATTTGCACACTTGTGTTTTTCTGATGTAACATATACCTTTTTTTGTACTTATGGGGTCGTTTCTTCTAAATCCGTATTATATCGATCCAATACATTTGTATAATCTTCCCAATTGGTTTTTTCGTTCTATTGAATGTAATTAATGCGGATTATATTGCATGGATTCTAAAAACGGTCACGCACATGACTTCAGCTGACACTGTTTTGGTTTCCGTCTGTTAACGGATACGAAATGACGCAAAAAAGGTTCCGTATTGTGATTGGATAACGCCCATGAAACCTATCTTGTGGAAATATTGCTCATACTTAAGTGAACGCTCAAATTAAAACCCAGGAGGCAAGAGACCACAATATCTCACAATTTCAGTCTCCGACCGTAAAGTGAATTGTTTTACTTATTTAGGGCTATTAAGGCTAGGAAATAGGAAAAAGTCGCTGGGATCCAGATCTAGTGAATGTGGTGAGTAGTCATACAATTCGATCATTTTAGCCATGGCGATCCTTGGAATGTGAGTAATAGAAACTCATTTTTTTTAATTGTGGTCGCTTTTTTGCAATGTCTCTCTTTACCTTATAAGGTAATCACTCTTGTGGTTGTTTTATCTTTTTGAAGATAGTCAATACACACAATCCCATGAATATCCCAAAAAATAATCGCCATCACTTTTATAGCCTATGATACCATCTTCACTTTTTTCGGAGCAGTTAGGAGTTTCGTTCCTTGCAATACACTCTTTTTTTTGTTGTTTGTCAAACAGAAACTAAGCGTCTAAAATGGCTATAATTTCAGTGAGAATCTCTACTTGCGTGCGCAAATATATTTTCCCGCTTAAATTATATTGATAAGTGCTGACATCTTCAGATTAAGGTGGCAAACTTTTCAGGCAATCCTTGTATTTTCACTGGATTACCCGTCGGAATTTTTGTTGAAAAGCTTAAAATTTGTATGAAGCTATTAATATAGAGGTTCACTAACACTTTTAATATATTTTCCTAGATAATCTAAGTAATTTACCAATATAATTGATTTTATTTTTTCTAATTTACTTGGAGGCAAATGAACTTCTCTTATTTTTTCCTCCAAAGAAATTTAAAACAAACTATTAAAATTGCTTTGACTTGAAGATAAATAAATTACTGATATTAACATAAATAAATTTATAACGATGATTTGTGGGGATTCAAAATATTTCCACATTTTCAGTGATCGTCGTCCCATTCAAAGGCTTCGATCCAATCGGTCTTTTGAGCTCAGCTTCCAAATTGGATCTTATAAAAATGACATGCAAAATATTAGAAACCAATGTAAGATTGGCAGCAGAAACACAAGAACATCAGCTGGTTGTAATTTTTGATATGGAAGGATTCGATATTAAACAGTATGCTTCTAGACCAGGTAAAGATAAATAAAAAAAACTACAACTTTTCCAAAAAAAAGTAGATGTGTATGTCAATTTGAAGTCATGTTTTGTTAAAGACCAAAATAGGTCTAAATACCAATTTTGTTACCTTTTCTATTCAAACATTTAAAAAGGTTTAAAATGAAATTGGTATAATATATCTATTAATATAATAGTCCTTCTTTCTTTGGGTGCTACGGAACTCTGATAAATCTCAAATATCCTCAGCGATTTTTCCACTGCAAATGACACACTTTAAGATCAGCATAATCACTACCCAATTACATAATCAAGAATACAAACAATCTGAAATTGTGAATCATGAAAAGCTTCAATTTAGTTTGACTTCTCAAAAATATTTCTATCAATGATAATTTTCAAGTAAATCACATTTTATTAGTCATTGAAATTATTAAATATTTGTGTGAATTTGAAAGATATGAGTTATAATAGAGTAATTTATTTTGAAATGCATAAACATCGTGTACATTTATTAAATATACTGAATGTAATTCTAATCAATTAAATTATGGTTCAATAAATTCAAATATTTTATATAGTTTTTTTCTCTTTTCAGCTGCTGAGATAGCTATATCACTCGTTCAATTATATGAAGCAAATTATCCAGAAATACTAAAACAATGCTACATTATAAACGGTAAGTGAAGATTATAGTTAGAAAGAAAGTCGATCAAGCATGGAGATACGTTTATTTCTTACAAAAATAAAAACGAATATACTTATAAAAACAAATGAAATTTTAAGTCAGTCAGATGATCAGTCTATTCTGTGTTTCCAATTTTCTGTCTTTTTATCATTTGCGTTTTTCTTTTGCATTCTGTTAGAAGTTATTGATAAGTGGATAAAGCATTTACAACACCACGTCTTACTTTTGAATTCCTGTCGAAATTTGGATTATTTTCAACAAATTGGTCTATAATTTCAGCTATAGTATATACTCCTTTTTTCAAACACCATCTTTTAGCTCTTCTTCGAAATCACTACTATCAATATTTTTGTTGCTCAGTTAATTATTTGAGCTCATCATTGGAAAGACCAATTTCTTGGACTATTTCTTCAACGTCTTCCACATTTACCTCAATCTAAACCGGTTTGTTTCGCTAATTTCATCCATACCGACAGAGTGTCCAATGTCTTCGCTCTTATTTAAATCTGGCCAAATGTTCATCCATACTCCTTCTAAACATCTTTCTGTTATCTAATTTCAAGAAATGTTTTTGTTTTCTACAGCATTCATGACATTGTAGTTTTTCCAAAATTCTCTTATGACTGCTTCACTCCTCCGTCTGTCTTTCCAAAAATTTGCCAAAATGTTCGCTGCAAGTAATAAGGATTAAAATTGGTTATAATGCCTTGGTTCATTGGTTGGATTGATGCAGTTGTGCTAAGCGGCAAGAAAACCACTTCGATTGGAATGCATATTGTTAAGTCTGTAAAATTTGTTGAGTAACTTGGAGAATTATAAATTAATAGTGGTGCTCTTCAAGTTTTTTAATTTCGGAATAACGTTCAACATACGGACAGAAATGTGAACCAATATTGAAAAATTAGACTAAAAAATTAGAATTAGACTATTAGACTAGATAGGAGTTTTATCACTCTTAGATTTTTGGAGTGGTAAACTAGTTGTTGCTTTAATTTGAAATTTCTGCTTGCATTACCACCCAGTAGAAGTGTTAAGCAAACTTTCGCAGCTTTAATTTCTGATGCTCGTTTCTCTTCATGGGATAGAAATGTTCGTTTTGGCATAATTTTCCAAAACAGGCATGTTTCACGAACATTAAAACCAATTCTGGAGTATAGTTTCCTTGTTCAATTATTGTTTGCTTTCTAAGTAACCTGCCACTGAATTGTGAGACTATTTAGTCTGCACTATACACCAGAAAAAAGACTGATTGAATATCCATTGATATACTTTTATACTTGTAGTTGAAATTCATGATGAAAAAACTTTTTTTAGCGCCCAGAGTATTTTCTATCGCTTTCAGTGTGATAAAGAGATTCATGAACGGATACACTTTGAGTAAAATACAAATTTTTAAAAATGATCCTAAAAAGTGGAAGCCCGCTATTCTATCAAATATTTCTCCTGATAACCTACCAGCTCATTACGGCGGTAATCTCAAAGACCCCGATGGTAATCCAAAATATACCACAGTGGTAAGTTTTAGTCAGGTAACGGTTGTGAAATGGTATGGCACCTTAATTAATTTTTAGATAAAACCTGGTGGAAAAGTTCCTGAATCTTATTATAAGAAAAATATCGAAACCATAGATTACGAAAAGGAATATACTAAAGCTGTGATAAAAAAAGGAAATAAGTTAATTTTAGATTTTATTGTTGTCGAAGAAGGCTGTTATTTGAGGTAAGTATATATTAGATTTTCATATTTTGTACGCTGAATTCTCAAAATTAGTATTACTAGTTCATATTTTATATTTATTTATTTGGGTTCGTAGCCAATAAATCATATCTGGTTGCCCACACTGAAGATGGTCATGCATTCTTTATTGCATGAACTATTTTATTTCTTCAACAAATCTAAATAAATAATTTAGTCCGTTCAAATAGTTTTTTCAAAGAATAGACTTATAGATAACTGTTAAACATCAATATTACAAAAACAAATATATTTTAAAATAAAAATGGCTTCATTAGAAAAGACTTCTTTAGATAATTCTTGTACTTTATAAGGATGGAACTTATTTTTCTCAACACATTACAGACGAATCTTACAATAAAGTCCAATTATCAAAAAAAAAAAACAACGATCAGTGCGTGATCAGCACGTGAATGATTGTGAATATTGATAAAAATTAAATACGATATTTCCAAAACGGCAAGAATTTTTTGCAAGTGTTGAAGGTTGAAACCAAAATGTGGAATATAGACATTTTCCTTGATGTACAGGTTGAGCCCCTTACCATAAATCATAAATGCACGACATTGGAAGCTCATCTGATGGGGAATAAGGAAATGTGTTTGTTGAGGTAGAAAATGAAGTTTTTATTTTAATGTTTCAATACACATACTATCTTTCGATTTCTGTATTCGGTGTTAGTAAAAATAGGCTATACATAATCATTAAAAAATGTAGGTATTCCAAACTTCACGTTCACATTGTATATTTTTGTAATAATAATTGTGCATAATTATTCATAATTTATATAATTCATCTGATGTAAGAAACGCCAGATTATTCTAAGTGTGGAGAGCAGTCCTGATCGCGTGAATTATCCGTGAATATGTTTTGGTCAACATTTTTTTCACTAAATAAATATAACATCTAACATCATTAGTTACGGTCTTTGGTACATCAGTAATAAGCGGTACAACCGCGTCGTCGCCTACTACTCAAGTATAACAATGCATTTGACGTCGCCGGTCTCCTGCCGCTCGTCACCTGGAAGTAAAACGACGGCCTAACGAACTCTAATGGAATTCGATCGCTTTTCTATCGCATATCAAAATGCTTATAGCAATAAAATTATTGTAAAAGGTCACACTACTTGTGTGCAAATTTATCTCTGGAATATATAACAAAGCAAGCGCTTCCTCTATTTTTGTACCGCCGTTTGCTTCTCGACAACTCCTCACGATAGTGTGGACATGTTCGATGTATAATAAATACGTGACAACGAGGCGCTCGATACGTAGTTAGTTCGATTACACTGGTCGATAAAAAAAATTTATTATAGTAACACAAAAATGAATATTATATTGTGATGAAATGGGCCTATGCAAATACGAAAATATGAAAAAAATAATTGTAACAGGTAAGGTTTTTATGTTACATTTATAGAACCATATTCATTGGTAAAATATTTGATATTTATTAAAAAAATTATTTCACGTTTTATGAATCGTATATATTGACAATATTTATGGTTTACATCTAATACAAATGCCTCACATCTATTAAAAACAAAAATCACTTCAAATATCAATTAATTCTATTTTTTCTTTTTATGAGGAGTTGCAATCACTCATCATGGCGGAATCCCATCAAGTTTGATACCAAATTTCCATTGTTCTAATATCTTGGTGGAACCTTTCACTGACAGTTCCCAAATTTTCAGGAAAAAATGTCAGATAACCCCAAATCACGAGCTAAACCATAAACTCACTTTGAACAGTTAAATGTGTCTCGCCGGAACTGGTACTTGGAGTAAAAATAGAGTCGGTGCATTGTTCTTCGGAGCTTTCTGATGATACGTTGTTTCCAGTATCTTCTAAAACAATATTTCGTTACTGATAAATCTTCGTTATGGGGAACAAGTCGTAAAGCAGACGGCAAATTTGGATACTCGATTTTGTGCTTTCTTTTCTTAGAATGACCTTCAGTCTTTATTAGACAAAAATAGCAGTCGTCAAAATAATTAGTAGGTTTCCGCCGTACCATTAGAATTGCAAAAGGCATGTTTTTTTCTTCCCATTCATCCACTGCACTAATGACACACTACAACTGCTTGTCTTGGTAAAATTTAGCAAAAGTTTTGCAACTGCGGCGCGTTTAACTCGACATTTCGTCATTTTAATACCTTTTTGCACTATGAACAGAGAACCACTTACTATGAAACTCAACAGAATACTAATTTATTTTTATGTTTATTATTCTGGTATTTTTTCGGCCATAAAATTTACCGATATTAACCGCCCCTTTATATAATTACCTACTTGCTAATGTAAACAAGGATATTTGAGCTATTGAAAAGTGGTACGTGCTAGGGCTTATAAATATTTTTTCTATTATTGGACGGGTATTTCCATTTTAATAAATAAAGGTCTTCCTTGTGTTATGGAAAATCTTGTCGGCCAGTATATTATTAAGGTAATGTTTCTAAAAAAGTTGGTGTGTTCAAATTTAAAAATCCAAAATGGCCGGATATTGTATGTCGAGACGGAGTTTGCTGCAATCGACAGTAGAAGAGTTTTGATAAATATTTAAAAAATTTGTTTATTTTATTTTGATGCTGAAACTAATTTGTTTTCTAAAATTTCAATTAATGCCAGCTTTAGTTTCAAATTTTGAAAGAACAAACTCCAAAAAAATTTGTTTTGAAATTCAGTTTTATCGTGAATCTTGGTGCAATTGGTATTTAATAATGATTTAACCGTTAGAAGCTGATTATGATGAAGTTGGAAAAGTAAATTCTGAACATTTAGAAACATAATAAAGTGAGGGCTACCCAGCTCACTGTCATCCAACGTTATATATTATGTTAATTTTCCATCTTTCAACACATAATAATCAATTTTCAATAATTTCAACCATATCACTTTGTACGTATATGTTCACAATAACTTTGTCATTAGCAACATCTATTATTTAAATACCAATTGTCTCAAGAATTGTGCCATTTAAATAAAGTGTGTTTGTTGTCTTACGATATTTGTAAAAAAAAGTTAATTCAATTAAAAATACCATAATAGGATAACAAAAATGCAAAATAGAACATTCTGTCTTATAAAAAAGTAAGTTAAAACGATACACCAATTTTTTTACTGAATCATCTATTGTTAGAAGCGAGAACGTATAAGTGTAAGTCAATAAAATTTTTGTTCTGAAAATTCCATTCAAACACACATACCTCTTCTGTTTGTTTTCAAATTCATCTGAACTCTGTATAATTTACTTCAATACATTAAAAATTTAGCTAAATGTGCAGTTGCTAGATCAATGCATAATCATTTGTATAAAAACTTACCTTCCTAATACCTTTTTTTCGATAAATGTGAGATATTATATCTTTACTTTAGGTGGGACTTCAGAACCGATGAGCACGATATCAAATTTGGAATTACTTTACAAGACGAAAATGGAGTTGAGAGTCCTGTGGTGCGTCATAGGAGAGTCGCATCGCATCAGATGGACGAAAGCGGTGCTATAGCGTGCCAAGCACCAGCAACATGTAAGTTTCAACAAAATACACCAATAAAATATGCACAAAGAATATTTAAGTATTTACTTGAATTACGCAATAAAAAACTTTTATTTTAATATTTTATAACATAAGTTATCTCTAAGTTGCAATTTCTGGAACCGTTGGCGATATTCATAATGAACACTGTTTACACCACCACTACTCCAACACTCACAATTACACTGTCTGACGCGCGTTTCGATAATCAGCTTATCAGTCTCTGAAAACGATAACTTGGTTATCGAAACGCGCATCAGACAGTGTAATTGTGAATGTTGGTGTATTGGTGGTTTAAACACAATTTTTTTTATTTATTTATTATAGAAATGAGTTATACATCAAAATACTACCTAACCTAACCTAAATAAATAACTTTTGAAAGCATTCACAACGTACTTTTTGCTCGAAAGAGGATATTTTTATATTAAATTATTAATTAAAACTTCAAACTATCAGTAAATATTTTTTTATTTTATAAATAATGAAAAACAACGGACAATTCTTTATGAACAACAAAAATTATTCGTATGTTAATATATTCATAACAGAGTGGAGCAAAAATGGCTCATTTTCCTATTATCGCATCATTGGTATTTTAGGTTATTTTTAATACTTAATTTTAGTTTTTTGGGACAATCTGTGTTTGTATCAACTTAATAGATATTTCTGGTTTCTTATCATGGGCAAAAAAATATCACAATTTCTTACAAATTTTTTTGGAAGCAAAAATGCTAGAGTAAATCATTTCTGACTTGGAAAATGTATTGAGATCGAGAACTTTCTAAGCAAATTGTGTTATTGCATAGTGAAAATTCAAATTTATTTTGTTAATAAAGGATGTGCTTCAACGTTTAAAAAGACATGTGACGAATGAAGAAGCCGCGCTCATAGAAGATAGCAGCAGTCAAAGATACGTCGCCGGGGTAATTGGAGTTCAACAAAGCACCATATCCAGAGTTGTTATTCGCTACCAAGAAACAGGGCAGCTAACCAGAAGACCGGGAGAAGTCCGCGGAAGGGTAACTTCGGTAGTAAATGATCGTTATTTGAGGTTAACGGCGTTAAGAATTAGGCATACCACCGCTCGAAGGCTGCAAACAGATCTGTTGGCTGCTCGTAATCTCCGAATAAGCCTACAAACAGTTCGAAATAGGCTGAGAGAAGCAGGTATACGAGCCAAAGTGTCAGCTAGAGGTCCACGTCTTACCAGAGAAAATCGAGTGGCAAGATTGGAATTTGCTCGAGAATACGCAAATCGGAATATTCAAGATTGGTCCAATATTTTATTCACGTATGAATCAAGATTTTGTCTGTATTCATCAGATAGGCGTGTACCAGTATATAGGCGACGTGGTGAACGGCACGATCAGGTTAATTTTTGTCATACTGAAAGCTTTGGTGGTGGCTCTATCATGGTTTGGGGAGAAATTTCTTTCGAGGGTTGCACGGAGTTAGTACCAGTGAATGATAGAAGACTAAATGCTGACAGGTACATAACTAATATCCTAGAATCCCATGTAGTGCCCTATATGCCTCATATCGGTGACAACTCTGTGCTAATGCACGATAATGCTCGTCCACACGCTGCTAGAGTGGTTCGGCAGTACTTAGAAGAGATCGAGATACCCACTCTGAATTGGTTTGCACGTAGCCCTGACCTTGACCAATCGAGCATGTCTGGGACTATCTAGGATGGCAAATTCAGCAACATCCGGCACCAATAAGAACACTAGATGATCTTCAAAATGTTCTTTTTAACTTCTGGGAAAACAAGCCACAAGGATACGTCCAGAACCTGTTTATTTTCGTTGGCTGGTTTTAGTTTGAGCACCGTTCATTTTTTTGTTTAGATGTTTTGTACAATTTTTTTTATATTTTCTGTTTTGGTAAATCAACTTTTTTGTCTTCTGTAGATTAAACTGATATAAATGTTGCAAAAGGCGTATCTATTGGTGTTTTTATTCGTAATAATAATAAAATTCAAAGAACAGGCAACACATTTAAAATATTTAAAAAATAATGAGTGATGCGATAATTTTTGTGGGGTGTATATAAAAATTAAATAAAAAATCTTTTGTTTATTGAATTACAAGATTCATATAGAATTTGAAGAGATAAAATATTAATTTTAAACGAAGTATTGAACGCCATCTGTTCAATAAAGCGAATTTTGAACAAATGTTTGATTACAACTTTAAGTATGGATATCTCGAAAACAAAGCAAGATTTCATTCTTCATTTTCGATTTATTTTGGCCCAATTAAGCCAAATCGCGGCACCACGGAAACCGTACTCTCCCCAAATTTTTTTACTGAGCAGACCCCAAATATTTTCCAGTTTTATATCTGTCCAAAGACAGGATCATCTTTTTTTGAAACACCCTGTATAAGTAGAACACCCCATACGAAAAACCAGTACCAGTTCGACCTCACCTCCGTAATTCAGCCCCACCTTGTACTTATTAATTTCTATTTGTTTCAGATATAGTAACTTTTGACAACAAATACAGCATGTTTAGAAGCAAAACTATCCAATACCGAATCTACGTAACGTCTCCTATAGAGAAGTTGGGCATCGTTCCAAACGATGAAGAGTTGAATATATTAAAGTCGAATTTAAACGAAGATGTAAAACAGTCCAAAAATGATCCCTTAAATAATAATATGTTAGAAGAACCGAAAGTTGTAGGAGTAAATTGTTAAAATCTTCTTTGGTGTTAGGTGATAAAGTTTTAAAAATGTTATTTATAAGAATCAGTGTTTTAGAGGTATATGTAATGAAAATTTGTTACTAGGAAGAAATTTATTAGCAATAAATGTGGATCAATTATAAGTACTGTATTTTTAAAAATTTAATTGGACCACAGACATTTTTAAAAATAAATTTTTTCAAATATCGTGACTTTTTTAATATCAATTTTATACAAAAAAATTATCATAAACTGTAAGTAAAATACGAAAAATTAATCATCATCTTCATTTAAAAGCATGTTCACAAGATCAGCTTTATCACATTGTTCTCCTTCTAATCGCTGTGGGCCTTCCCATCTCATTAACGTTGGCAAAACTCTTAATTTGGTTTTGGGATCGTGTCTGAATGGACAAGTCGGATCTTTCCAGCTAAAAACAAAATAAACATATTACATATCACCTGCATCTAAATGGTTCTCTACGACAATTTGTAATATGCACTTGAAGCATTGCGATTGGGTACTCAAATTATGCAATTGGAAAGAAATTCTTTAATATTATTTGTATTATAAGTTCATAGCTGTCATGAAATAATAGCAAAATTATATGTTCTAATTGGTGCGAAATTTAACCACTTCTTCCACTACCTCTTAACAATGCCAATTTATCTTTCATCATTAAAATATGTCTCAAAGTTGCATATTTTTAAAGTATATTGATATATTATTACAAAACAGTAGAATTTTGAAATTTATATTTATAAAATATGAATTTGTAAATTTTTGTAAAGTTATCAATCACAATATGCATATGCAATATAAAAGCATTTTTTACTCCAATGAAATTTAAACAAATAAATTTTTAGTGATAAGATTTTTGCAAACATTACAAAGTGGTTTTTTCATAGGCATTAGTCAAGTGCAAATGAAGTTGAACTGACTCCTCATAGAGCCAGAACGGATTCTCACAAACAAGGCAGTGTCTTTAGCTTGCCCCCAAGGTAATCAAAACTAGCTTTATATCGTTTTAAGATGATGCATTAGAAGAGTGTACAAATGTTACATCCAATTGTTGTTTGAACAATGAGCTATAATGGATGAAGTGATTAAGGGAGCTGTTTGACATATAACAAAAATTTGAGATCTGAAAACATCGCCAAAATGATCTTTAATTAGAGAGAGGTAGATTTTTATAGATGTATGATAATGTACTGTGTTATAAAATTATCTCCATGAAACGGAAATTGCATCTTTAGCTTTGTTGGTAGAAAGTCCTTATCTTAATCTAATTGAACATTTATTGGCCATAAGGTTAACATCTTACTACCTTTACTTGGAGGTTTAAGTAGGGTTTCAGTCAAACTGGTAAAAATATGGTATCAAACAGAGAAGACAATACACAGTATTGAATTGATTATCAAATAATTTTCTTGAACTTCTTATTCCTTATACCTTTTTATATATTTTTCGTGATGAATTGTTTCAATTTTCATAAAAAAGAGACCTAAAATTAAAACAAAACATCACGAAAAATATATGTAACAATTTATTTGTTTAAAATTCAAAATAGAAATTTTGCCATTCTGGATATTATGATTTTGTATAAATGTGACTAAAAAATTACATTCCAAAGCGAAGGCAGATCGTAGAACAAATTTTTAAAGGGCAATGTATGTGTATATAATACTGAATACAAACCCAATTGAATAGTGAAATTAACACACTTATTTTGATGTCTATAATGGCACAATTGAATTTCATTGAGTTTTATGATCATCTGTCTTTTACTGTTTTAGTACTGTTACATTTTGTCAGGTCACCCCAAGTTTTATTGCTTTAATAATATTAAAGAAACAAGTACATATACTTTTTAGTGAAATCCTGCATCTCAAATTGATGTGACCCTTCACGAGGCCATAAATGGCCAAAATCTTATTAAACACCTTGATATTCCTATATGACTTTGTCTGATATTTTTTTTCTTTTTTAAACATGAATGAACAGTTTATAGTACCAGTCTGTAGTCTATAGAAAAAAAGTAATAGTTTATTATTCATTGACTGTGTAATATTTCTTATGACAAAAGAAATGGAAGCTCTAAAATTGAAGAAGACAACATTTTTATTTCATTTACAGTCTTGCATCTCTTTCTTTCAAAAGTAATACACAGTGTTAAATTAAAATTCTGTCTACTAGGGTTATCCAATTTCTAAATTAAAATACCATCATTATTTTCAAACTCAGTATAGTGAATGAAGAGGAAATACTTAATAACATGTACTTTGACAGAAATCAGATGTTTTCAATTTCAAATTTTATAATTTCAATGAAAATTACACTCTAATGATGAAAGTGAAGCCAGATAATGTTCTTATCATTTTCTAAATAAAATCTCTAAATGACAATCCCAGTAAATGTTTACTTGTATTAGTAACAGATTAAAGATACATTTATTTATATCAAGATTTGTAAGTGACTTAGATATACATATACTATTCAAACAAATATTTTATATAAATCAGTTATAATTTTCTAAATATTATCCAATTTAGAAATTTTTAGCTATTACAATTTGTAATCTACTCCTTTTAAAGATATAAGCGTACTTACACTGGCATATCTCCAACTTCTACCCTTACAAAGTGAGAATTAGGGTCAGTTTTTTCTAGTTCTTGGTCTATAACTGGCCAAGCTATAAAAATGTGTTATTTACTAATAAATGCATCAAATTATTGCTTATAGTATTAAAGCTGTTTTAAATGTTCATGGAAGTGTCTAATCTTCTTTACAAACTTACCTCTTACACAATATGTGCACCAACTGGTGTTATCTTCTTTTCTTGGACTGGAAAATAAGACGTGGATTTTTTGTCCTTGGCTATCAAAATTTTTGAAAAATTCTTGAAATTTTTCATAACCTTGTATTACATGAGTTTGAACCATTTTTATATTTGAATATTTTCGTGTAAACCTTAGCAACATACACTGACAATTAAATGCCCGAAAAAAAAAAACGTTTTGTCATGACACCAGCTTCAAATAAATCATGTGATTAAATGACAGTGCCACAGATAATTAGCTGTTGTCGATGATCTCCCATCAAAATAAATTCCAACAGTAACATTTATATTACAAGGTTGCCAGAGTTCATACCAAAGAAGTATACATCGAAATAGTAGATATATTGAAGATATATTTTAGAAATCACCTTTATTAAAATTAGTTAATGATGTTTAATTTAAAAATTAGTATTTTAACTGTTTGAAATGTATATTATTGAAATTGGATATACTTTAGAACTTCGTATTTCTGTGGTATACTACGGGAATCAAGACATAAAACTATATCTTTGACAGAAATTTATGACTCATGGTACATAGACACGTCTAATTGAAACATCAGCACATGGTCGGCGGTAATAATAAATATGGAGGTTGAAATTTCTTAAATATTTGATGCGGTAAAAATATAAGATTTTTATTGAATAGTTTATTTATACAGATATTGTTTAAAAATTATCTAACATGTCTCAAATATAAACTCTAGTTTATTATCAACATGGTTTTGACTTTAGAAAGTTCTCAAGCAGGATATCTAATCTTAAACAAATTTAACGTTCATTCCCTTTAACACAGTTTTATAACTTAAACAAACTGTTGAGCAAGAATTTTCTTGATAGTCTTATTTTTCAATTTTTTCATACTGCGGCTATGTATGATCAAAAGAATGAATTTTACATAAAGGAGGTTGATTATATTTCAGAAATTCCGCGAAAAATAATTTTTGAGGCTGCACTGTACTCATATAATAATGATTGTTTTGAAATTGAGGTGGTAGTTGGATATTAATTAAATAATATCAATTTTCTTAAAATTTCTAAAGAATATGTTTTTTCGAAAGTGTGGTGACAGCTTAAAAATTGTTTTTCCCTAAACTTTTGAAAAAAAAATATTTTTTTAAGGTTATATTTTAGAGCAATATAGAATAACATAGAACACCCGCCAAAATCGCTATACCTTAAAATTACGGGATATGATCTTGTCACCTCCTCAGAAATGAATTTGAGTATATTTTCACTTGAAAAAAAATCAGTTCAAATTCCTCACACAAAAAAAATTGAAATTACGGACATGTCACTGTTAAAACACGGTGATAGGGTTTTTATAATTCATTCTATTCTATTTCAGGATGCTTGATTTAACTTTTTGAATAAACTAAACATTAACTGGATATTTAATTCCAGTGCACTGCTGCTGGTGATTGAACAACATAAGTGGATGAAAAAGAATCATTTTTATATAAAGGTTACATATTTTACAAATAAATTGATTTGTGTATAAATATTTCTATTTTAACACTTTAGTAAACATGGTTAGATCACGAAAATTGTCATGCCTTCCTGAAGAAGAAAAACTTATTTTATTACTTTTTTTACAATTAATAACAATAAATTTTTTCAAAACTACACGATTTTGATGGTGTTTTTCCTTTATGTCCCAATGACACTCGGAGTGGCTCCCTCCGCACCTGCCTAAGAAGAGTTTAATAGATGACTATATAAACTGATAAAGTTCGAATAAACATTTATTTTCATATATAAAGATTACAAAATAAGTTTATTCACAGAACTGATAATACACTTAAAAATTGTTTACATATTATAAAATATTATCCCCTTTTTCAATACATTATTGGTACTTGTATAGATAACAAATATTGCAGTTGGTAAACTATATTGGAATTCATTTATTATGGCCTAAGATGAATAATGTGATTTCAATTTTCCATGGATTCCCTCTAATCATCATCATCATCTTCAAAAAATAACATTTTTACTAATTCTTCTTTCTCACATTGGTCGCCGTTTAATCTTTTAGGTGTGTTCCATTTTATCAATGTGGGTAGAACCATTAATTTCGTAGAGGGGTTCTTACGAAAAGGACAATTTGGATCTTTCCATCTATAAGTAATTTAAAAAAATTTAGTCACTCAGTATTTTTATTTGTTTAATCTGTATATGAAGATAACGTAAATTTAAAATTTGTGTAGACAATTTGATTTCCTAAATTTTACAGAATAATCTTAATGCAAAGAACTTCAAATTAGAAAATATATTATTTTATGAATATAGGTAACTTACGTTGGACGGTCTCCTACTTCAACATAAACAAAATTCAACATTGGATTTGCTGTTTTTAATACTTTGCTTATGACAGGCCAAGCTAAAAGCAAATAATAAACTCAAGAATAGCTTTTGGTTAACAAAAACAACTTACATTTAGACAAAATCTGTTGTTTTATACTTTACCATTGTATTTGTTTATAGTATTGATAAAATATGTAACATGAAATGGCACGCCTCTGATTGTTAACAATGATGCAAATTTACGTAATACATATTTTAATCAATTCATTGTTGCTGATTCAATTAACCAGAAAACAATGACATTGTTATATTATCGGCATAATGCGGTAAAGATAAAAAATATTGGTTATTAACTGTTATAACTGAAAATGCTTCCGATATTCTGAAAGCAAAGGACGTTTCACATAATTTCGTCGTAATAATAAGTCGGTTTTTTATTTTAAAACTGTTTTCAACTAAATGTTTGTATGAAAAATTTAATTATAATAATCACTCACCACGCTGACAATCATCACACCAGCTTTCGCCAGTATTTTCTTCTTTTGTACCACTAAAGTAAATAACTAAATCTCCCTCTGGTTTAAAAACTTCAATGAAACTTACAAAGTTCTCATAGCCTTCTATATGATGATGCTGAACCATTTTGAAATATAACTAATTATCAATGTCAAATAATTTGTATCCCATCTGATTAAGAACTGAAATGTGATTGGAAACAAGGCAAATGGGCTGTGGCATCAAATTTTTTCTTTTGATAGCGGAATTTTCTACTATAATCTTCAAGAATAATGTTATAATTTTGAAATTTCATAATTCAAAATTTTTTTATTTCTTAAAAATTGTCATTGAATTAAACAAACAATATTTCTATGACAGTATCTTAATAGTTCTGCAACCATTTATTCACATAGACGTAATTTGGATTGCCTATACTAAAGTTATTCCTGGGACAAGCTGTAACCAAAGCACTCAAAGACTTTTGGTGTATATATTTTTAGCCAGATTAACACTGAGATAACTACTCTATACATTGTGTTTTTTTGAATTTAAATAAAGATTGATATTGTATCTCCTCTTTACAAGTTTTGAAACTGTTTGTATACCAACTGAAAAGTAAGTCATCTTCAGAAAGAAAAAGAAATTAGTGCCTAATTTATTTATTATTATTTACAAATCATGATAAGATTATTTGTTTATAATAATTAGCTTAATTTATGTAAATACTGTTGTATTTATGTCTGGGAGCAATATATATTTGGGGATTTTGAAATATGTTGCCATTGCAAGTTGTAAGAAGTTTATAGTTCGTTTTTCAAGTTTTCTATATAGAACAAGTGAAAAATATTCACTACAGAATAATGAAGATATATCTGCTTTTTCTTTTGTGGGGCTCAACAAGCGCAAGAGGTAAGTGCAATATTCTTTCATATTCACATATACATAAAATGATCAACATTAACGGTGTCGCAAAAATGTAGGTCATCATTGAATGTTTTTACGATCACGCATTTCATACGATTATCTTAGGAAAACACTGAATTTCACCCGTGTGCAAAATATTTCTCTTCGCGTCGATGAAAGTTTGTAAACTGAGAAAAATTATCGATAAATTGAAGAAACTGTTGATTTTAGTATGTAGACATGACGTTAACTTTCCACACGTGTTGTAAATTTACCACACGAGTTGGGAAAAGTAGTTTCAACTCCAATAAAGGCAAATTGATTCAAGTAATTTATTCAGTAATTGTCTTACATTTGCTCGCTGTTTCAATTGACGTTTACAACGTTTACTCAGTAAAGCATCTTTCTAAACTAAAATGACGAAAATTGAGATCCTCTAAGTTCTCACATAAAAATTTTTGTCTACGTTTTCCAGAGACAGTATTTAATCACTTTATTTTTGGAATTTTCCGCTTCTTAGTGCTTTTCAGAAATATGAATTTTCATCGAGGAGCAGACTCTTATGTACGTTACCTCAAAAGCTACATTTTACAAGTTGGATTGGGATTATCCCAAAAAACAAAAAACTGTATTTTAGGATTCGCTTTTTTATAACATCCTGTACACGTTCTGCAATATTTATTGTTCGTTAAACACTCAACTAGTATCGTTGGTTTTTATTTTAATGAAATGTTCCAATAACTTGGTTTGTAAATGTGTCAGTATCGTTTGTTTTTTGTGTAGAAACCAGCCGGGTATAGTTTGTTCAATCCTTTTATTCATAACACCTATCAGTTCACTACTTTAATGATAATTGAGTGGTAAACAGGGTTCTTGGTAAATCATTTTGATTGAAAGCTATGAAAAAATAATGAACTTCCACTAACTTTATAGGAAATTACTGTAGGTGGGATTATTTTCGTATTTAGATAATCGAAATTGAAGCATGATATCTATAAAATTCTCGATTCTCGAAGAGTAGCAGCCGTTCGTATTCTCTATAGTTTTCAAATGAAAATCATAAGTAAATTACCCAAAAAAAAAATATCATCTGGCTGTTATATATGTTAGTATGGATAAGTTTTACAACGCCAATAACGACTTTACACCCTTTGCATAGCTCCATCTAAGTTTATGCCTTTGCTCGCCCCGTCGTACATAAAATAAATATGAATCAGAATAAGCTTGTTTCATACGTAACGATAATTGAGGTTACCGTGGTCGTACAGTTAGTTTTTTGAACAAACGTAACCATACAAACATTATTATTTAAAATTGAATTTTAGCCCTGTCGATAAGTGATATTCATTGCAAACTGCACGTTTTTTTATGAAGACGCCATATTGTAAGCCATTTTACGTTTGTCGATTGGGACTTGCAGTAGTCGCGGAATCTTTCACAAGAAATAGGATGATTTACATTCATTAACACCACACAATCCAATTTTGATAAATTAGAGCAAGTGCGTAGGCATGCTATGAAAGCTTTCGTCTTAGTGACATTAACAAGAATAATGGCCATATTGAGTACAATTAATATGTCTTCAAAGTTTTGATCTGATATATTGCCACAGTTTAATTTTTTAGGCGCGTGTCTCATGTTCTACTTAAAACTTTTTTCAAAATTTAGAAGGTGCTCACATTTTATTGACCTAATAAAGTGAGGTTTACATGAACAAAACCACATTATTTATTATAATGTTGCCATTATAAAGTGAGGTTATGTCGTATAATTTGTGACGTCCTATTTTTTGTTGATCATTACGGGCTTAAGATGGAACGTTTATGAATTATCATGAAGTTAGCTGTCTTCGATATATGGAGGGTATAGAGAAGGAGAACAATCTGTTGGTATGAAAAGTGTCCGTTGAAATGCTTTAAAAGAGTGGCGCCACATTAATATCGGGGTAAATTTATTTTAGGTTATATTTACTACATTATTCTGTACAACGAAAGTCGTTGAAATTTTCTACAATTAATTAGTTGAGTCAAAAATGATATTAAATTTTTTAACTCGGCATACTTGAATTCATCTATATTGCACGTTCATACCGTACCTTTCGTCTACATCAGGGCCATTCAAGAAGATTTTTGAACTCTTATTTTTCGTATACAGGTGGACACTTTCTCAAATTTGTGCCCATAAGATATACTCCCCCCCACTCTATCATTTTCTCTCCATAGTTCGAAAGAAGACGAAAGTACCTCACTAACGTTGTCAGTGTTCCATCGAAATTAAGGGCGCTGAGAAGAATCTTCTAGTTTCCTGTATTCGGCAAGCACAGCTTTTTTTATAGCCTTTCATGTTTAATTGTAGATCTGATTAGTTTCCTCGTCTAATTTAGTAATTTATTACTGAATCTACTTAAACTTGATATGATACTTTTTGACATTTTTTGTGAGTTTAATTAGCTGTTTGCATGAAGATACCTTTTGAGCTCTTCATTTTTTAATTTGATTTTATAATATATTAATTTTTAAATATTGTATGTATCTCAAGTAGTTGGTTTTATTGCTGACTTTTTTGCTTTACTGATTGTTACCTAATTCCTATGAATAAATATTTACCATTGAAATTGTTTGATTATTATTTTGGATTTGAATAAATTCTCTTACACGTCTAGCTTATTAGGAATCACATTATTATCGTATTTGAAGAATGCAACAAACAACAATATGTTTCCAATATTTGGAAAGCTAAAAATTTATTCTCCGAAATAGCTAGCTTGTATAGGATTAGTCTTAAGTCATGTGTTACTTTAAATAGCTTTCAGTGAATCTAAAATTATCTATGTATCTTTTGACAAAAAATTTGGTTTCGAGCAAAACGTCAAAAATAAAATTATAGATAGAATTTTAATATGCTAGAATTTTATTTAAATTGATATAGAACTATGTCTTACAGTCATAATTGCAGAGACTTGAAATTCAGATATGTTATTTTAGTATTTAGATTAATGAACAGAGGGCGCGTGAGTAGTCGGAGTATGACACTGCACGTAATAAAATGAGAATTATTGTCTGAAAAACTAGTAGTCTTCGTTAAATGAAACTGTGTATAAAGTTCTTAACAAGAGTCTTAGGCTACCATTTTACTAGGATGCTGGCATCTGGGAGGTTAGCGGGGCATTAAATCAAATGGGAGCGATTAGACTAGGGATGCCAGCATCGGATGCTAAAACAACCACCCAGAGGCTCGTTTTTGTGCATCCCGGCTGGGATGCTGAAATGCGAGCAGCCGGTCGCTTTTTGCATCCTGGGATGCACAAAATCGGTTGTGGGGCATTGGTTCAAAAGTGACGCATCATACTAGGCTGCTAGCATCCGAGCAGGCGCTCTATTTGACATATGTGCGCGCACGCAGTTTGATCAGATTTATGACTCGTTTCTCTTCGGGTGAAATTGGTCTGAGGAATCTTGTATCTTGTTTAAAGATGTCGCTTTGGATGTAGCCTAGAAGCTCTTTGAAAGAAGGAAGTGACATTATAAAGTAATGTCAGTTATAAAGACACCTTCTTTTCTCAATTGGTAACATCAGCAACAACATCTCTTAATTCGTTGGGGCCATATTGACGACTGGCAAAAAATTAAAATAAAATAGCAGTCCGGGATTCTAGCATCCCAACACAAATTCGACTCAAAGTGGGATGCTAGCATCCCGGATTTCAGCATCCCGGATGCTAGCATCCTAGTATAATGGTAGCTTTAGTACATACAAACTAGCGTTTGGTACGTTTAACATTGTCCAAAATAGTAATAACATTTACACTCACATTTTTCTTCCAATTTTTGTATTGTATTTTGAATCACCAAATGAATTAACTATCGAAATGTCAAATGATAAATATTTCGAAGGTTATGAAATCTTGATTCACTTCTACTAACACAGTAGCGGCTCGTGGAAAGAACTTCTAAGTATTCTGCAATGTTCCAAAAAACTTCCCCTGTAATAGATTCGTCATCTTTCTCAAAGTTTCATCGATTCCTTAAGCTTCAGTGCTGAAACGATATTAATACTATTGCCTCACAAAAAAGCATTATTTTACGTTTTTAAGGTCTTTACTTTGTGCCCTATTTTATTACCGCAATGGTTCAATTTTAAAAAAGTCATAAACAACTTGAACAGATTCAACATCACTAACTTTGTAACCACTTTATCATTAAATTTGACTATTTCTAGTATAAACTTGCTTTCGATGGATAGCATAGAAAGTGCTGTCTTCTTCGATGATAATTTTATAGTTTCTGTATGTGTATCTGCTAGATGTTTTTTTTTATTAAACATTCTAGAAGAGGTTTTAATGAGTTTATTCTCGGGAAATTTATTTAATACTTTCCAAAGTTGTCCAAATAGACAAAGTGATGCAACAACTAAATATTTTTTGCGATCCAATCGAGCTTTTATCCTAATTTAAAATGACGTCACAAACCTTTAAAATTCCAAAACACAGACGTACTTGAGAATTTGTAACAACAATATTAGGTAGTTGGGATAGCAATATACGTAATCTTTAGTTTTAATTTATTCTTGAACGTTTGATGTTGGGAATGATGCCAACGTATTTTTCGATCGCCTCTGGTATTATTGTATCAATAAGGAAAAGATATATTTTATTATCTACAAGATATATCGAAAATGAGAAAAAATGAAATCGAATAAATCAAAAATAAGAGATTCACCCTTTTGTTTTCAACTCCTAACCTTGGGCGACCGAACCAATTTACGAAATGGACCGTAAACTCTTCTGTACAGCAAATCAAGATAAAACGGAAGACAAATGTGCTTCTGCCGTATTTACAAACCATACCAAACATTCCACAAAGTGATTAGATTAATCTTTTTGTTTCGTTTTAAACTACGTTTAATCCTCTCGTTATTAATTCGATTTCTCACAATGATTAACTTAAATTATTTTTCTTTTCTTTACCATTTCTTTGAACGAAATTCCTCAAGAACAGGGCATTGATATAAATATTTAGAAATTTAGGATTGGGAATGTGAGATACTTTCTTAAAGAAAGAAAGTGGTTGCAAAAGTGGATTCACCGTTCATTCCAAACTTCATTCTTTTATGATTTCCTGGACAAAACTCATAAGCTTCTCTGTAAGTTTTCATGATTGCAGAGCTCGATACAATAAATGTACATAGACTTCTATACTGTGAATTTCTTTATCAAAATTGAGAAACCAATGGACAACCTAGTAGCATAGTAGCTTAGTAGCATAGTAAAAATATTGACAGAATAGAAAATTTGGATCTTTTTTCATACTTCCCATAAAACCAACTAAAAGAACGTGAAGACGTTTATTAAACCAATATTGCGATCAGAAAAATTTTTGCAATGAGCATTGGATGTTCGTAAATGCCAAAGAAGGGTTTCTAAGTTCAGATCTGATAATTTTGATTGACTTCTATTGATGCAGCAGAAATGGAACATAGGTAGAGCAGGTGCCCCATAAACTACTGAAGAACGAAGGCAACCAATTTTTTAATTGAATCATATTATAACAAATTATATATCCTGCTAGTAACTATGTATATTTCTGAAACTGACTTCAACTTAACCTGATTTTTCGCTTCCCTGTATCCATTTCTGCAGGTCTTCTTATTGAATTTCTTATAATCTTTTCACTTCATAATCTATTTCGAAGCTATCTCTCTAATCTCTGAACTACAAAAGCCCTGATGGTTTGCAAAAGCTTCGCAGAGAGGAATTGGAATTGTAACTCAAAGATCCTACTGTGGATGTATACGGTAATTTATGAAACCAATCATCACATATGGGTAGTGGTTTGGGGCACTGGAACTAGTCTGAATACCACGAGGAACAATCTCTAAAAGGTTGAAAGACTGCTTGTATATATACAACCGGAGCCATGAAATCATGCCCAACGGCTGCACTAGAAGTGATTCTGAATCTCCCAACTTTCCATATAATACTGGAAAACGTGACAGAAAAAACATCACTTGGAATGTTTAGAGACGGAATCACCAGAGAAAAATCGTTCCTAAATAATGAACAAACATGGTCCATGCCGCAGGATGATGCATCATAAAGTTTATCTTTGAGAGAAAATTTACAACAATACTAAGCTCTAGAAGCAAGTGGCACCATACAAGAAATGAATAGAATTGACATTATAAGGTATACGGACGGATAGTAGTAGGTAGACAGAATTGGAATAGAAGTGTACAGGACCAGAACAAATCATTCTGAAAGCCTGGGCAACACACCAATCATTTTTCAAGCAAAAATGTATGCAATTGGAAAATGTGTCCAGTTCAATCTACAGGTTAGTTTTGTGGCCACTTGACCGATGGGAAAGTTTTAAAAGCATAGGATCGTTCTCTATGAAAAATTGAACATACGAAGTTGTGAATGAAAAAAATAAGAGGAGCCATAAGCGCTCTTTATAAATATACAAAAACATACTCAAAATTACTTCACAAATTGACATATTTTAAGATCAAGGTCATAGAAGAGCTGTACTTCAAAAAATAGAACCATATTTTTAACAACAAATCTGAATTATTTTTTAGTTTTCTACCTATCGTAGAGGTGGCGTCATCTTCCATATATACATTTTTTAAAACTTTTTTAAAAAAATAAGGGATCTTTATACACTTTTTGGAGATTTTATATATCAGGTACAAATTTAAAGGGGTTTCAAGTGGAAAACCCATATATTTTGATATTTTAGGTTTTACTATAGTGAAACTCAAGTTTTAACAACAGTGAGTACGTTATAAAACTTTCTCAAAGGAATCCATTAACTACCTTTTCTTTGTGAAATACATTCGTGGTCAAAAATAACGTACCACCCCGATTTCTGAAAATGATTTTTTGATTAATAAATTTAAATTAATATTACTATTGTTTAACTTCCTTTCAATCATTTTGACACAATAATAAGAAATGAATATTAATTTTTAATGAGTAAAAAAATAAAAATAGAAACAATGCAATAATACCAAATATAAAAATAAAACTTGCATTCTAAACAATAATGTTCCTTTCTTTAAAACGCTAGTATCGTGTATTTCCTCCTCTGGATTTTAATTGTTGCTAACAATCTCCTGGGCATGCTTAGGTGCTATATCTCTTCTTGAGGTATGCTCTCCCATTCCTCTAATACAGCTTGCTCAAGCTCATTTAAATTTTGAGAAGATGGATTTTTGAGGACGAATGCGGCGTTTTAAAATGTCCCAGACAGGGGGATAGGATTGATATCTGCACTTCTTGGTGGCCAGTCCAGGGTATGCGTTCCTACTTCGTTTAGGTTATTCAGAACATCTGCCGCAACGTGTTGTTTAGCATTAATATGTATTGAACGAAAATCATCACCAATAAATGGCCCAAACGGAACGACGTGATTTTCAAGAATGTCAGTTATGTATCTTGTTGCGTTAACGGCGGAAGAGGAAGAGACCCTAATTCTGTGCAGGCATCAAAACAAAATCCTTCCCAAAACATGATAGACCCTCCTTGGAACGGCTCCCTGGAAATGATACAAGACTGCGCAAATTTGGCACCAATTTTCTAAATTCCAAGCAAAGTGTTGCCTTGCAAATCTTAGTCTAGCAATACGATGCTGCCTGGTTAGCAAAGGTGCCTGGAGAGCTCTTCTGCTGTGTAGACCAGCATTCTGAAGGTGTCGTCTTATTGATCTATCAGATATTTACATTTCGGACTTCTCGTAAAAGGCTGTTGAGCTCGACACTTGTCATTGACCGATTTCTTAATGAATTTAATTGCAAAAAACGGTCATCTCGAGGAGTTAAAACTGAAGAACGTCCTTGTGCAGGCCTCCTAGAATGTGAACCAGATTTGCCACTTTACGATAACTTTGTCCCTGTCCAACTAACTCGGCTATTCTTTTAGCGTTCATTTCACATTCACATTTTTTGTTTAACTAGTCTCGACTTTAACACACTTTGATTGACTTAAAAATTACTGCTGTCTACAAATTGGTACAACAATAGAATAAAAGAAATATTAAAATATACATAAATTAGAATTTTAGGAAACCACAAAAACAGTTATTTGCTGATAAGAAATTTTGCTACATTTTATCGCTTAAGATACTTTAACTTTTTCTGATAGAATAAAAAAGGAACCCAAAAGATCAACATTTTAGGTTTTTATATTGAAATAAAGGGTGGTGTGTTATTTATGGCCACGAGTTTAGTTATTCCACACCATTAACATTCAAGTGAACATACTTCCGCAAACCATCGAGCGAAGATTTCCAATTTATTGTAACTTTGTTGCAGATTTTCGTGTTATTATATTGTTCTTGATTGAATTAACGTTTTTTATAAGTAATATAACAGCTTTAAGCATTAAATTTTTTGTATTTTCAGATAACTCAATCAATCAATCAATAGGGAACTTATTAGATCTCATGAAAAAAAGTGCTTCGGTTCAAGACGTAACGCTAACATCAGAAATTGCCAATCAAATAACAAGAAATGTCACTCAATATATTAACAAAACGAAAACAACAATACGTTCAATACCTTCGCCAACAACAAATGATGAGGATTCATTTGATGCCGCGCAGATAAGAGGACCGGAGCTTACTGAATCAGAGCTATTTAGCAACGAAACAATACCTGTCAGACGAAAAATTAGTGAGACAATACTTTCAATACTAGATAATTACAAGCAATCTGATGTTATAGGAGTTCCAGGACTACCTGTACCAGATCCTATGTATATACCTGATATGACAAGAACTTTCTCAATTGGTACCATGTATTTCGAGAACATTCAATTACACGGTTTAAGTAAATACGGAATAGAATATGTTGTTGCAAATGTGGCTGAGATGAAAGTTGAAGTAGGTTTAACAATTGATGTCTTAATAGTAACAGGCAATTATACACTCAAATCGTGGGTTTCTAAAGGATCTGGACCCTTTACTGTTACTATGAAGAACGTAAGTTGTTGCTAGTAGATTTAAGAGACTTATTAGATTAAAAATATAATAAAATAATTAAACAATTCATATCATTATTAACGGAAAAAAGACCTCATGTCAATAATATACAAGACGTAGATTATAAATTATATTTCATGGCATCCTTGAGGTGTCTTAAATTGTTTTCAATATCTACCGCTCGATTTTCAAATTTCCAATGAACTCTTTTCACTGGCTTCCAGGAGGTTGGATTTTTTACAGATAAAGTATGATTGTACTGGCATTCTAAAACTAGATGACCTGGAGCCTCTTCCTGTTCTGCCTGATGCGATATAAGGATGGTAATGAGAAGGTGTTTATTGTGTCTATTAATTAGGAAATGTTATGGGAGTCAAAATATAGTAGAACTTTGGGAACCCCTTCTAGAGTTATCATTGGTAGTAATTCTTCATTTATTTCGGCACTTGGTAATTTCGGAAATTTTCTAATAGACTGACAGTTGAAGTTAGGTGATCGAGACAAAGAAAGTGGTTAAAACTTCATACTTTTAATCTCGAATTTGATGGAGAAAAAGGGAAACTGAAAACAAGTATACCAAAATCATAGTTATTAAGTTATAATTCAGATATTTTTTAAGGTTACTGTAATAATTATAACTTCATTGGAAGTTGGCGACGATGGTTTGTTGGAAGCTCCTAAACTGGATACAGATGTAACTTTTGGAGACATTGAAATGGATTTTCAAGAACTAGGGTTCGTTGCTAATGTGTTTCAAGGTGAGTATATATTTTTTAATGCTTTTCTTCAACTTTTCACGTCCATTTTTCATGATTCTACTCTGGGTGAGACTGCTCCTTCATTATCAAAAGTGAAATATTGGGTTACAGAGTTTAAACAAGGTCCTATGACCTTTGAAGACCAGCGAAAGAATTCACAAAGCGTACTGGTCGTTGACTGAATGTGCACGAGATAGTAGACTTAGTAGGTACATCGCATATTAACTGAAAATCTAAACATGAGAAAGGTGTACGTAAGATGGGTGCCCATTTTGCTCACAGTTGAACAAAAACACAATCGTGAAGATGGCAATATTTCATAAAAATAAAGCCGAATTTTTGCGACGTTTCATAACCATGGATGAAACGTGGGTCCCATCACTTCACATCCAAAACAAAAGAACAATCAAAACAATGGACTAAAAAGGGAGAATCGGTTCCAAAGAAGACAAAAACCGTTCGATATGTATCCAGGGTCATGGCGTGGGTAATCTTTATCGACTTGAAAAAAGAAAAACTATCAACAGCGATTATTATGAAAACTTATTGAAACGTTTGAGCGGAAAAATCAAGGAAAAATGGCTTAGAAGAAAGAGTTGTTTCTTCAAGACAATTCACCAGCTCACCCATCAGTTATGGCAATGGTCACAATTAATGAATTAAAGTTTGAATTACTCTTGCATGCAATTCAACAGATGAAGAGGTGATGTCGGCAATTAATAGCTAGTTTGAGGAGCTTGACGATTCTTATTATAAAAAGGGCATCGAACTTATTGACTATCGCTGGAAAAAGTGTATGGAGCTAAAGTATGGTTACGTTGCAAAATAAATATGTTTTTGTTTTATTTGTTGGGCCAGGTATTTCTGGGATCCTCCTCGTATAAGGTCCAAGGAAATCCGATAATCTGGTATTGCAAGGGCCGGATTAAGATTTCTAAGGCCCGGGGCTAAAATAATTAGGGCGCCCCCTTAAGGAATTCGGAAACCCGGAAAATTAACAGAAAATAATATTAATACGTTAGATTTGTGGTATCAATGCATAAAAAAATACAGAATATTTTCCAAATGGGGCACTCTTGGACCTGGGGCCCGGGGCTATAGTCCCCCAAGCTTCTAGCTCTATCTGGTCCTGGAGATTGCTGATAGTAGGCTGGTTTTCTAATGCTTTCTTTGTAACCTCAATATCCCAAGTAAGTTCATGCGTCAAATATCCACTATTAAAAGGATTAACATTTATTCCTTTATCCCTTGCTGCCACGCCTGCTTCAAACTTCTCTTTCCAATAATGTTTTAATAATACACGAACTTAAATGCATACCAGACTATTTATAATAAAAACGTATTACGTCTTCAATAAACAAACAGAATTATTAGACATTTCTTATGATACACCCCTGTACATATAAATTGGTTTAATAATAAATTTAATTAGTCTGCTATTGGTTTACAATTCTTGAGAATTTTGAATTGATTCTGCTTATAAAACTTATTTATATTATAACCTGACTTAAGTCATTATTTTCAGGGATCATGAAATCAGTTGGCTTTTTCTTGTTTGATTCAATAAAGCCCTATATTCTGAATGAAGTAAATACAAATATAAGACACAACATCAACTATGAAATTAAAAACATAAATAAAACTTTCCTAACAACAATTTCACCAATCGACCAATTGATCTACGAAATAAGAAAAATGATCAGATACAGTGGCTACGAACCTTTCTCTATCCCCGATTACAACATTACTGTTGGGATTTTTGACGTTCGCTTGTACAATACCAGGATCTTCGGACTATCAAATTTTCACAGAACGAAAGACCTTATGTTCGAATTGAGAAATAAGACTTCACATGTATCATTTGAAGTTAGTACTGGAAAGCTTATTGGTAATAGTAATTGGGGAGTAGTTTTGATTCCAGGAAAATTATATAGAGATGGTGCACTTGCCTTCACTGTTAATAGTTTCAAAGTAAGTATTATTAATATAATAATTACACTAATTAACAAAAATTTAACTTTTTGAAATATATTTAAATGATATGCTTGAAAAAGGAATCATACATTAAAGCGATTCACCCTGGAGTAGCTCAATCTGTATGGTTAATGAAAAACCCAATGTTTCTGGTTGGCAAAAATAGAGCATTGTCGTAGATTATCGTAAACCAACAATCATTGTTACCCTAGTTTTAATATAACTGACAATCTCGAAGAATTTGGCCGCTGTAATTTTTCCCTAATTCTTGATTTAGCTATTGGTTTTCATTTACTGCAATTTTTGTGGTTAATAATGTTCACTTATGATTTGTTTTTGTCAAATATATCCACGAAACAGTTAGACTTACTTAGATTTTTATTATTTAAGCTTATATATTAATAGATAGCAGGCGCATTTCACTGAGTTAAGATTGGTACTAAAGCTTTTATGTCATAAGTAGTTCAAAGATACGTTGTTTGAACAATCCAGATCATTTTCGCTATATATGCGATAAAAAATACTTATAGAAGAGTTTATACGAAGCCAGTCCTGTAGTTCTGCAGACAAGCCTACGTTGGCCTGGTCCATGTTGTTTAGACGAAGCCATTCATTCACGGATTATTCTTCGGGTGTGCACACATTTGAAGTTAAAAAATGATGAAGTCTGTTGAAGAAAATGTTTAAAGAACATCACTGCACTATTAGGAGGAGACTTGATTGCTATATTAGATTAAAGCGAAACTACTTTGGATAAGAAAATGGTTAAGCGATAGACCTATAACTGGAGTTTCTGATTTGTTGCTGAAATAACTACGATTAGAAGATCCTTCTGAGTACAGGTGCATCACAACGCTTATCCCACAAGCATTCGTGCTCTCTATAAAGTTGTCCAAAGTATCCTCTTAGTTGAATTTTCTTGGCATTTTGCCGCAGAAATTCCAAACAAAAACAAAGACACACACACACATTGTAAAAATGTTTACACTATACCAAGCCAGTGCTGGCTGTCAGTGAGACTTGCAGCCAGCCATGGCCTCGTGTATATTAGGCTTATTTTAAGTATTTTAAGATGTTGAATAAAAATGAGAAGTCTTGTGCTTCCACTTGTGTGTGTAAATCGTGTGTGGAATGTTAAGGATTATATAAAATTGGAGCACCAACTATTTTGCAAGAATTATGGAATCATCTCGAAGAATGTTATGTTTGTATCTTTAACGTAAACGGTTTGAACCAGAGTTTCCCAAAGTGGTCTATATTGACCCCTTGGGGTCGATATCGGTTTCCAAGGGGTCGACATAAACGAAAACTGTTTTTGGGGGTCGACGACATCTAAAAATCGGCCCGTATTAACAAACCCGAGTTCTTATTTAAAATTTTTTAGATACTGTATAACTTGTTCTAGGGGTACCGTCTTGTTATGAGAATGACTAATATTTTAGTAGGAAGTATCATTCTTTTACTTTTAAAAAAACTTAACAATCAATAAGCGTGCACACGTTCGTAGATGAATAACTTGACTAGTTAAAAAGCGTGAAAAATTCCTGTAAGATAATATAATGTGTTCAAGCGTATAAATTTTTCAGGCATGTTTTGACTTGCACTGTTTTAGGCGAATTTAACCCGAACGAGATTGTGATAAAGTTGAAGTTTAAAAATGCTCCGGATATTTGACATAGGACACGCTTGCACTTATGTTAAAAATGCATATTTGCGTTTTCAATTTCGTTGGAACTTGATGAATAATACTGTAGGCTTCTCGGGCAAAAAAGTCGTACAGAGATTCTCAAAAAAACGAATCGAAAGGGCAATATACATAATGTCTTCGATACTGTCGCCGCGATTTTTCTAAAAAAAATAATTCAGCTTCGTTGTGCTCCACTCTGAAATCGCAAAAATCTTTCGAACTTCTGCCTTTTTTCATTCAACTTGCAAAAAATGATATTTAAAAATCGCAAAAAATATTTAAAAAGATGACTTTTGCAGATGAAGATTCACCCTTTAAAATCCTTTTTTTAAAATTTTCTTGTCATTTTTAAATATCATTTTTTTGCATGTTAAATGAAAAAAAGACAAAAGTTCGAATGATTTTTGCGATTTCAGAGTGGAGCACGGCGAAGCTGAAATTTTTTTTTAGAAAAAATCGCGGCAACAGTTTCGAAGAGCATACATTATGTTTATTGTCCTTCGATTCACTTTTTTAGAAGCTCTGTACGACTTTTTCTGTCCGAGAAACCTACAGTATATTATTATTCAAGTTCCGACGAAATTGAGAACGCAAATGCACTTTTAACATAAATGCAAGCGTGTCCTATAGTAAAATATCCGGAGCATGGATTTCAACTTTATCATAATCTCGTTCGGGTTAAATTGCGTACATGCGCCTAAAACAGTGCAAGTCAAAACATGCTTGAAAGATTAATTGTATAGTAATTACGGGGGTCTGAGAAATCAGTTCAGTTAAGAAAAGGGGTCTCTTGCCTAAAATGGTTTTAGAATCCCTGGTTTAAACAACAAAAATCCAAATAAATAGCAGTATCCAAGAACTAAAAATATGCGTAGACCCTTAGAACATAACTTCGAAGGACTAAGACCAAGCTCATCACAAATTGATATTAATTTTGAAGGTATATCAAAAGAGCGAAAATGCCTTTCCGAAGACAAGTTAGATTATATTGTGCGAGGTTCATATAATTCAAAACAAGCTTCAGAATTTTTAGCATCAAGACGAAGAAAAAGCTTGCTTTCTTCCGAAACTAAAATAAGTTTATATCGTGAAAGAAATAGAGAATTACGGTGTTAAAATCGGTACTAGCTTTTGTTCAGATATCAAAAACTTGTTGGTAAATATATGGTGGTAACAATAGGAACCAAACGACTGGCGTTTATTCGTTGACAGCTCAGAAAGTAGACTAAAATGTATTCTATTACATAATGGAAGTTATACGCTGTGATATTCATTGCCCGCAGTATAACGTAAAAGAAAGATTTGAACTTTCATTGTATTGGAAAAGTTATACCTAACATTATGACATCAACTTCAATGTCAAACTGCTTAGTATTTCCAGTTGAACCCAATTTCAAAAACTTTGTAGCCCTAAAGTTGAATTTGTTTTATAAAACTGTCCCGAATTAAAAATTAACGAACTGATCTAGAATCTTACTGACTGTTTAATATTATAAATATTATCCCAAAGGAATACAAGGAAAAGGACTACAGTGCGTATATAATTAATCACGTTCAAAATCGTGGAAATATGAAAATTAATATTTCAGTTACACAAGAGGGTTATAAAAACAAAATGTATCTGTGTATTCCGTGGTTTTGAGTTAACCCAATTTAATTTCATAGTTAAAAGGATACAAACAGGTTTTTTGTTTTTATGTGAATTCATTGTAAAATTGTTTGTTTGATAAAATTTGTTTCTTCTAGTTTCTCAATGTGGTAAGGACGCATTTTATCATATTACGAGTATGTCTTTGTGTAATATTTTATTTACATACTTAGGGTAGAGGTAAAACGATGCATCAGACACGATGACGCACTATTATAATGTGACTAAAAATCACTTTGGAGTGATAAACACACAAACAAATAAAAGATTATCGAATATGCAAATGATGAAATTTTGAACAGCAACAATGAAATACAAGAAAAATTTAATATTAAAGGAGAACGCAACAGAAAGAGAACTGGGAATTGATGAAAAGAAAACCAAACACATGCATAGAAACAGAAACATAAACACATACAGCTAGAGTTGAAGTTGAAAAATTTGAATATTTGGAAAGAATAATTATCAAGCCCGATCCATATTCTCCACAAGGAAACGCCAGTGCGAGAGTGTAGACTGTGCGCTTGTATCACCTCGCCTTCGTCTCGTTGTCGCTCCGCTTCTTGTCGGTTTTTCGGATGCGAGTCAAAAGACGTGAGGGAGTGAGGCGGGGGCAATTAACCAAACTCTCGTGTTTCATTTTCATCATATTGGAGACGTAGCGGGCAACTGAATGTATCGAGAGTCTAGAGCGAACAATAGAAATAAAAATAAATATCAAGTACAGAATTTCGGCAGGAAATAAAAAACTTCACAACAGAAATGCGTTTAAAGATAAACATATGAATAACAACACTAAAACACGGATTTGTTCTAACTCATTGATCAAATGCAAGTATTATATTGTAATGTTTTTCTTATTCAGTTATACTATCGGTGGGGTGAATTTATTAACACTGTTACTAATTTAATTTATTCAAACACTTTACACTAGATTTAACTAACTTATATAATTCATTTAAATTTTTCCCTTTCTAGAATTCTAGAAAGTAAACAAACCAAAACAAATAAATAATATGTACTTCCTAGGAATTCCTAGGAATACAGATCACCTGCTATGATAAAAAACGTATATAAAAACAAACCTCGAACGAATCCCTTTTTTGCCAAATTTTAGAGCTCTATTATAACCGGAGAGGACAGGCTTCACGGCCCATATCGCGGACTTGTTTGTAACAATACATAAAAATAATACGAATGATTTATACCTAGAAGAGGATGAATGAAACAAAATCAATACCACTAACCTGGAAATTGTTCATTTATCAAATAAAACGAACAAAACAATGAGAATTAAATCACAAAAAATGAGGTGATACGTGAATTATTTGATGGCTTTACCGTGAAGTAATATGGAAGACTGAAAATGAAAATAAAAGGAAAAGGATGCATGGAGATGAATTATTAATGAGGCAAAGGCACACCTAAGATCTCAAGAAGAACAGTGATAATGTGGTTTGGTACCCAATAGAAACCGAATTAAACGAGTTCCAAAATAATTTTTTTAGGAAATTATGCCAATTAGAGTTTTTTGTACGATGCTCACATATTTTATTTCTTACTGGAAGAAGTTGGGACTCCTGTAATTGAATTAACCAAACTTAAATTTAAGTTACTTGACTCCAAAAAACTGAAAGTATGTGCATCGGAACTACAGTACAATACATCGACGAGACAGAAATAAAACACTACGAGGAACATAAATAACACTCGAAAAAGTAATCAAAGAGAAAAATATACAGGATAGAAAAGTTATATCTATAATTAGTGGAATATTAGGGTCTAAATAACAAACAACGAATATATAACATAATATATATGGCAGATAAAACAATCAACGGAAAAAATGCCAACGACGGAAATAGACTTCTGGAGAAGAGTAGCCGGAAAATTCAAGAGGGGAATGATAAGAAATGACAGAATAAGGGAGATAATAAAAGTCAGACACAAATCAATAGATTACATCAAAACCATAAAACTAATTTGGTATGCTAATGTACAAAGAATATTAGAAAACACAATACATAAACAGGTTCTAAAGTGGACACCACAAAATAAAAAAGGAAGTGGAAGACCACAAAGAAGCTACATATAGGGTAAAGACAAGGGGAAATAGAGGAGAAAGATATGGCAGGATTTTCCATTAGCAATATTGTAAGCTTAAAACTATCAAAACATTTTATTTGTATGTGAACATGGATGACAGATGTTTAATACCTTACTTTTTTATCTTTTTTTATTAATATATGCTTTAAATAAAATCCGTGATATATTTGCCATTCTGATTAATGGCGAAACTGAAGCTAGCTTTACACCAACAACTAAGACAATTTCGTCAGGGAGTCATAAATGGATATTCGTTCCATTGAATTTTTACTTTTGCTTTGCTTTTGTTGGTATATAATTTTAGGTAAAGTGGCGAAAGTGACCTACTAGAATCGCTATTATCAAAGCAGAGTAACTTTTGCACCACTAGAGAATAATATCTTAATCTCAAAGATGAACTGTTTTTACTTATCTTGACTAATTATTCTGTACATGTACCATATATAGTAAGCTCGACATGACACGTCCTGTAGTATCTTGAAAAAATTCTAGTGCACATTGTTTGAACTAAAAATATAAGAATTCGTTCTTTATCTCTAGATGCCGCAAAAACGAGTTGGTTTCTAACAAGCATGTTCTTGGCAGTGTAAAGAAATCCTGCTTTGATCTCGGAAAACGAATTATTTCGGCAATTACTGAGGCCAGCTTGGAAAGCTCTGATAAGCTAAAAACACATTTATTTATAAAATTTGATTATCTACTATTTGTGATTAAAAAATCCTTTGAGTAACGTTTAAAAATAATAATTTCGGTCCAAAATTAAGGATATTTTTTTAATATGGAACGAATTGACTTCATGGAAATCAATGTTTTTGTCTCGAGTGGTCCTATTATTTTTTTAATTAAATTTGATCAAATTTGCAGGTTCGTATCGATGCCAGTCAAAGCATGGATATCTCTTATCCACCGTCACTAGACGATATTCAATTAGAATTGGGAGATATTCATGTAAAGTTCAATGGACTGGGAAGAATAGACAAGCTTATTGAAATCGGGGTGAATATCATTCCAAATGTATTGAGAGCTCAAATCATGGATGCCATTGAAAGACCTCTCAAATATAAAATTCAAGAGGGACTGAATCTAGTTAACGTGGAAAAGCTTGTTGTGGACAATGCCGATCAGTTAGATGATGCAATGGGATATTTATGAAATATGTGACAAGTTTTTTATAAATATGTTTGTATTATGATTTTTTGAATAAAAGGTTTTTTAATTTTATTGATTTGTATTGGGAAACATTCATTATTTAAATTATATATGAAATAAGAGGAAATAACGTAACTATTATATGGAGCCTCTAAAAAAATGAATAGAGTGCCACTGAAAATGACCTTCATCAATTTTAGACTGATTCGGAAATTTTTGCTTTATGATAAAGACAGATAATTATTGATTCAAATCCACCATCAATAAAATATAGTAAACTCGCTTTTTCAAGAAAAATAGATATTAAGCTACTATTTTTATAGCTATTTGTTCAACTAATAACCAACTAAGATCATCTATTGTATATGGGAGTTGCATACAAAACATAGGTAATGCAAACTTTATTGTTGCTCAAGAATCCCAAGGAAAATTCAGAAACGTAGGCCATGGTTTTCTAATCTATCACTAGTACATTGTGAATTCCACTTTTATTAATATGATAATATAATAATAATGAAGAAAATGGGGAGGTCTTAACGGTCTTAATTGTCTGAACTTCAGTTCCCTTTGTATCATACAGCATCGCTTGGAGAGGATGTGCATAGTAGTTTCACCCTCTATTCCCTGAAACGGCAGTCTAGTTGATAGCCGATTTCCGCGTGACCTGTGATTATGCCTAACAGAGTCATTGACTTCTGTTTAGCTTCAGTAATTCCATTTCCCACTATGAGGGGTTTGTCTCTTCCTGAAGGTTTTAGCCTGTCCGCATCCATGTGACTTAAGTCATGGTTTTCCATGATAAAACATTAGCATATTTTTTAAAACCCTTCACGTCTTTTTATATTGTTTTCAAATCAGTGATGTAGGGTGAAATTGAAAGTAAATTCGGAAGAGAATATTAGAGGAACTACAACAGTTTGAATGTTGGAATAGAAAGGTAGTTTTAAGAATCTATTTTGTAATTGTTCAGTAGCTGAGAGTAAAGTCTGTATATATTATTATTCGTTTTGCTGCTCAGACTAGAAGAATGGTGTTGATTCTGCAAATTGAAAAAGTAGCGTACATATATAACAAAACTAGCAATACCCGTCGCGGCTTTGCCCGCGGTTTATTGAACCTCGCGTTATATAGGGATAATTCTATGAGAAATGACTTCTGACTTATGTATTCTATGCATTAATTCAATTTGGAAGTGTTATAAAAAAAGCTGCGTAAAACGCTGGAAACCCAATTTCATATTTAACCCTTTTTAAAGACATCAAAAAGATATTTCCAAAAACAGAGAAATTCGTTTTTAGATATTCACACGGCACTCATTTCTAAAAAAGATTCGCTTTGATATCTCAATTCGTCATGAAGAATTGCTAATTATATGGTTCCCTAATAAAATTTTTTTTAACCCTTTGAACCCTTTCCAAATCGAATTTTAAAAATGGTAGAAATTGGTTTTTGGGTATTTGTACGGAGAATGTTTTAGTGCAAAAACGAAGTCGATATCTCAATTAACGGCCGAGAAAAACGAAAAAATCGAATTTGCAAACATACCCCGTTTTACCCATTTAAAATCGAAATTTACCGCTTTGAAATCTAAATTTCACAAAATCCTTTCTTAGCACACCTCTACACACCGATTTCATGTCTCTATCTTTAATAGCCTTGGCTGGGCGTTGATGAGTGGATGAATCAGTAAGTCAGTCAGTCAGGACATCCTCTTTTATAGATATAGATAACCAAAAATCTTCGTCTTCTTCTTACGTTAGGACTAGGTCCTGTATTTTCATCAAGGGTTTGCCAGGAGTAGCTGGGATGCTGAGGACCAGCTTTCATACCACCTTATAGGTGGTCGTCCAGGAGGTCGAGTTGTGTCTGGTTTATTTTCCTTTACAATTTTTGCTAACCGTTCATTTGGCATTCTGTCAACATGGTCTCTCCATCCTGAATATCGCACATGTCCCTTATTTCTTCATTTTTCTTCCGATCGAGTAACGTATGTCCTGTTAATAATCTCAGAGTCCGCATTTCTGTTGTTCTTAGGAGCCGTTTAGTGGTTGTGCTATCCCCTTGTCTGATGACCAGTTGCCACAAGTATTTTATTGCCTAATTTGTTTGCCATTCTCACAAAGGTATAATTATCGGTGTTAAGTTTTTCGATAACTCTTATTATATTGGGGTGAACGTTCCTTTTTTTAGTAGAGTTATAATATCAGTTAAGCGTATCCAAGCTTGGGTGAGATCAATGAAGCACATAAAGGCTGCCTTATTAAACTCTATGGCTTTTTCAGTTATTTGGCGCATTATAAATATAGCATCTATAGCAGATCTGTTGTTTCTGAAACCTTGCTGTTCTTCACATATCCCGGTAGACATTACTTCTTCTGCTAAGATTTTAGTGAATAGTTTCAGAACCGTACTCATCAGGCTAATGACTCGATAGTTTTGGGGATCGGTTTTTACTCCCTTTTTGAAAATCGGTATCAGAATCCTTTCTTTCCATTCAGATGGTACATTTTTGACCTCTAGTATTTTATTGAAGAGGGATTGTAGTTCATCATACAGTTTGTCGCCTCCATATTTGATCATTTCGTTTGTTATTTCGTCGATGCCTGGGGCTTTTCTGTTCTTTATCTTGGTTATCATTTGTTGTATTTTATGCAGGGAAAAAATCCTAATTTGTATTCCATTGATGTTTTCATCTTCGTAGGGTAATTCCTGTGCTGATACGTTAGCTTGTGTTGAACTATAAAGTTTTTCAAAATGTCTTTTCCATTCGTCTGCCGTGATTTTTGTATTTTGTATGTATTCGTTTATTGGTTTTCTCCTATCCCTCAGAAGATTCCACATTTTTTTCTGTCCCCCATATAAATCATGTTCCATATCATTCTAAAACTTCTCCCAGTGATCTCTTTCAATTTTTCGAATATTTTCTTACAGCTTTATAGTCATTATACGTTGTTGCATTGGATCTGTATTGCAAGTACGATTTTCTTTTCTCTTCGGCTACGATCTTGACTTCTTGTCTAAGCCACGATTTTGTATTTGTTCTTCCCCCTTTTTTTATAGTCGTTCTTTCACAGGCTTCTTCTGCTGCTTGTAGTATATTAGTTCTTAGCTTTGTCCATGCTGTTTCGATGTCATCTGTCTCATGGATATTATTAGCAGCAATTTTCTCTCTGAGCCTTTGTTGATAGAGGTATTTTGTCGACTCGTCTGATAGGGATTCTATATTCAATTTGCTTACTTCTTCGATAGGTTTGTTACAAGAACGTTAAATGGTTGTTCGTAACAAACTGGTGGTTTGTTCCTGCATTTGCAGAAGTTAGAGATCTAGTGTCCTGTATTCTTGTCGGATGGATATTTTTATTTGTAATTACGTAATCTATAGTTGATTTATGTCCTCGTGTATTTTCGAATGTATATTTATGTTGTGGTTATTATTTCGTCATGATTGGGTATACCGTCTAAGACTGTTTGTAATGTCTTATAGAATAGGTCTATATCCGCCTGTGTTTTGCTGCTGTCGGGTGCGTAGATACTTATTATATGCGTTGGTCTTGATTTTTGTAGGTTGATCGTCGCTTGAAGTATTCTGTCGTTAACGTATATTATATTGCTGATTTGGTTCTCGTAGCTTTCGTGTAGCAGTAAGCCAACTCCTGATGTTGCTCTTTCATTTTTATTCTTGCCGCTGTATATTAGAATGTAGTTTCCATATTTGCTGTTGCCTTTGCCCTTCTTTTTAGTCTCCGAAAGGGCGCATATATCTAATTTGTGTCTTTTTATTTTGAGTAAAATTTCTTGGTCTTTATTGTTAAATGATGTTACATTCCAGCATCTAAGTAAAGTCCTTTTTCCTTTTGCGCTTAATCCTTTTTCTCACCAGGTTGTCATTATTTAATCCAGTCACATCCGAGGCTAAACCGTTGGATCTCTGAGCACTTTGTTTTTTTTTTTACCCAAGCAGGTCGCTAGCCTCACTTGGAACCCTCTTCTTTTACCCGGGCTTGGGATCGGCTATGAAACCACTGAGCTACTCAGTCCAGCGATATCACAGGCAGAACCAAAAATCATTATAAGAAAAAGGCGAGAACAAAAACGATTATAGGAAAAAATTAAAGTTGAAGAATCAAATTGAAAACCGAAATAAAACGAAAGAGAAAACATGTAAAATTTGAACAAGACGATAGTTTTGTAAACGATGGTGAAGGTGACGAAGCGTTCTGAATTTTTTTCTACCGAAGTCTTTACTAAGAAAGATCTGAAGCTTTGTTTTCGTCTAAATTTGCATTTGTTTGGCAGGATGCTAGAAAACTGTATAGTGACGTAAATAGAACTATATAACTAAATAATTTTCCATTAGAGGAAAAATGTGATGAGATAGGCATATGAGAGCACAAGTACAAGTATTTACTAATTTGTACACTAAAAAAGATACCAAAATGTATATCAATTGTTTATGTATATACGGAACAAGAGTAATATCAAAAACAAGATGGAAAATCAAATTTACACATACGTAAAGATTATGCCATTGAAAAAGACAAAAGGAATCTAAAACTTATCCGATGCAAACCGAAACTAACCTAACCTAATAATATTAAAAAGCATAAGCCAATACTGTGATGAGTCTTAAGTTTGTGGAAAATTCAGCTTCGTCAGTATGGTGCTTTTGTTGCTAACAACTCTGGATCTACCTCTAGATATATTGACTAAAGTGAAAAAGCAGCACCTCATTCCCGTGACAGAATATTCCGTTCTTACGACAATTACTGCTGCCTTCTAAAAATTCATCATTATTGAGATCGGATGAATATCTGGCTATAAGCTGTTCAATGCAGCAAATAGCCGTCCAAAGGCTACAATAGGTATATACTAGTATAATCAGAAGATAATAATTTGAAAGTAATAGGTATAATATGGGCTCCACAATTGATTACTGTTGCAATAAATTGTCTCGCGATAAATTGCCACAGACCAGAACCGTCATGCGATATATTGTTTTAGCCATGAATCGTCGTGTGATTAAATGTTGGCGATAAATTGTCGGGCGATGAATTGATGTAAAACGAAAAAGACATTTATGGAGAAAAACAGTATTTTTTTGATGCCTAGTTTAACAGTTACTGAATACATTCAACTTCCTGGGATTCCTGAACTATCTATTTCTTTTTAAATAGACCAGATAATCATTTCATCGTTTAGTATCGAATTCGATTGTGTTATATAGCTTTGGGAATATAAATCGGGCGCAATTTCACTTAAGTTAATAATAATAATTAATTTGTATCGTTAATTGCAACACTGTAGATTTCCTACTACGTTAATATTGAAACATAAGTAATCTAAATAATTATCAATTATTATCATTAAAGCAGATGAACTCTGACACTGCCTTCGTGAAACTGATTCAATTGATTTCGTTCTTGTTAGTCTCGACATGCTGGTACGCCAACAAACCGTGTATAACTTATTCTGAATTAGGAGAAACAGTTTTTAAAGGAATTATTCATTATTGAAGTGAGATGAAGAGTGTTATTTGTTCTTTCATATTATTGTTTTGTATGGTAAATGCAGATGGTAAGTTTGGTCAATCTATTATGTATTGATTTATATAAACAAAGTTTTTGATGGTACGTGTTATTATAAACATTGAATACATAGCCTTTATTGAAGTTATTTACTGTTAACATTCAAATAATGATAATATAACATTGTAATGTTGGAGTCTGAAGTACCAGCATTTCTAGTATGAATAGTGTTATAGAAATCAATCTTCACAGTACGACCTGAATGTAATACACTTCTACAACGTTGACATTTTCAACATATTAGATACGCAAATATTATTTTCATATATTTTTCTTGCCGAGTGAAGGAAAATGAAAATAAATTTCGCCCCGAAGGTCAAACAACTGATTTGTAATGTTTGTAATGTGCTGATTACAAAAATGCTATCAAACTTCTATTATCAGCTCTAGCCCTAAAATATCCTATTCAAAAGTATAATATAATTAACCAAATATACAGTGTGAATCATCTATATTGATACGGTTTCCAAATAGTAAGACTTTTCAACAATTTATCTTAATAGTTATATGAATATTAGTATGGTACCATCTAAAAATATTTCCAGTCGTACAGGATGTTCAGAAAGTAGTTATACAAATTAAATATACGATTTTTGAAATAGAACGCACTATATTTGTGCAAAACTAAAACAATGGCCTTCTAAAGGATGTGTTTTGTTATGTGTGTGGCGAATACACTCTTTCTTACTTAATGAAAAAATCATATTGTTATACCATTCATTTTCACGATCAAATAAATCTTGAGCTTTATGTTTATTTGTGAAACAATTAGAAAAAGAAAATGGTTTAAATTTCTACGGAATCACGAATCATTATTAGCACTTTTATGTATTTGGTTAATATTGAAGATAAAATAATAGATAAAAACCTGTTTCAATGAGTTGAGAGACTTGGAATGTAGTAGAGAGCCGGACGACTGTTCATTCTCGAGCTTGGCGAGATGGTTTGGGCTATGTGACACCAACAACAGCTTAAAGGATTTTTTGCAAACGTGAATATTAAGAACCTCAGCATCGAAAGAGAATAGTTTTAGGAAGGGGCTGACTAACAGTCGGTTTCAACGCCAATGTCAGGAAAATCTGTCTGACTAGTGAAATTTTGAAATTTACTAGATGTAAGTGCTTTCCTTAATTGACCGACCAAATGAAAGGAGACCATGAACCATGAGTAAGGAAAACGTAAATATTCAATACCCGATACAGTAGCGTCAAAATGCATAAAGTTTTCATTAAACACGCGTATTTTTAAGGGCTGGCAATAGTAATAATTAGTATGTGGAATATACACAATATTATAATTTAATTTCAACCAGAACAGTTGAAATTTTCTGTTGGTGTGTAATTTGTCAATATATTTCGTTTTAAGATATCCATATCGGATTGAAGCTAGCAACACGGTCGGGAAAATCTATCGTGGCAAGCCCCTTCGGGGATCTGATAAAGTTTCTTGCTTTCAAAAATTGGTGGCAGCTAAGTTATAGGTCCCAGAAGAAATTCATGCGGGTCAATAATAATTTTACACTGGAAAAATTTTTGAAAATATGAAAAAAACATTTATCTTACAAAAATTTTTGATCAGATTCGGTAAATAAGAATGAGAAAGAAAAGGATCTGATGAGGTACAAAGATGTTTAATTTTTTCATGTTATTTTTGTTGAATCATTTGAAAAAATCGTTATCTATAGTTATATCCCCTCATTCAGGAAGTAATTGATGAAGTCAATTAGCATACTTTAGAACTATGAAAATAATTATTCACAAAAATTTATATGAATGAAAACAAGGATTAAAAAGATAGTATAAATCTGGTAACATATTATTACTGTTTTTGGTTGTTTAGTTTGTTGATTATAAACTGAATTGTGGGCTTTTTCGCGCTCCACACTCTCACAACTCTTGACACGAGTCTTGACGGAGGTGTGATGTCATCCGCATTCTCTACTTATTCAGTTGCTCGCTACATCGGGTACGAACTAGGCGTGATTCAAGTGACGTTTATACGGTAATCGAATTAACCTTTCTTTTTCTCAGCTGCACTCTAAAAGTCGACATTAATGCATTTTTTTAAAATCTCAACTCCCGTATACTTACAATTTCATGCAGACAATACCAAAATTATTTATTTCACTCCACAACATATAAAAATATTGTACGTATATTTGTAGTACCTAGTTTTATTTAACATATACGATACCACGCGTCATTCACTTTCTTTTAATCCTCACGTCTTTGATCGACATGAAACGGAGCGACAGAGAGGCGAGGCGAGGGAAGGCGAGAGAAAATTAACGTATTTCATACGCGAGTCCTCGGAGATAGTCTGGATCATGCTTTTGTTGAGTTTTCGTCGAACATCAGTCGTTGGTTTACTGATTGTACAACTTTTATTAATTGAAGAATGGACGTTTCATAGATTATTATCCCGATCATAGTTTCCGTAAATTCCTTTAGTAACATAAAAACCTGACAAAACAATCACAATGATATATTTCGATATCAGTCGAGAAATGCTCAACTCAAATTCTTGAACTCTTATATATGTGAAACTTCTTCAAACTATGCACAATGTGTTTAAAACAAATATATGATAAATAATATTTTGTCGTTACGTACATGTTGAAGTGAATGAAAGTTTAATTGCCAAGGCAAACAATCGATGATCAAGGGAGTGAAAAGATACAGTTATAGAGATTTTAGAACGATTTTATCTGCCCAACACGAAGCTGTTTACAAGTTTAAACGTTATGAATTCTACTAAGAATGAAAATCAAACCAATGCGTTTATGCCAAGATAAACGACGAGAAAAATTCCTTTGATCTTCTTCAAAAATACGAGCTTCTGCGTATTTTCAACATTGGCGCAAACTCTATTTGGTTCATCGACACAGGACGAATGCCAACATTGACCCCAATGTGTGGGGTTGATGTGATTGATCGACTGGTTTGGATAATTAACGAGTTTTTCTAAAAAAAGTTTTGACATATCATTAAATTTAATACAGACACTATTAAATTTCCTCACCTCTTACGAATAAACAGTTCAGTTAACTGTTTTATTTAAGAATTCTTAGAAAAGTTATTCTTTAGCTATTACCATATCCATTGGATTTTCTTCAGTGAAAATGTTTAAACAGTTTACCAAGTATTTTTAACTATTGAATTGGAAGCGCATGATAAACAATTATGTATAATCCAGAAGTTTCACCTACTACTAGAATAATCACAAAAGTTTAAATTAGTCTGGAAATGACACAAAATGCATCTGGATAATACGGTTGCTTTACTGGAAGTTAACTAATTTTCGAAAGTACTTCAATTTAATATTGTTGAGAAATCGTCAGATATCTTATCTACATGTTTTGTTTCCTGTCCTATTCAAATATAATCATCCAAAACAAATTGTGAGGTCAAGAAAATTTCAAATTAAAACCAATAAATTTGCAAATAGATATTTTGTTCAAAAAAATAGGAAATCTTAAAAACACGATTTTTGAATAACAAAATTTCAGTGCTAGCTGTTACTATTTAGAGCTAAACAGGGATCATTTGGCGTCCCCAGGTCAAACCTGAATGGACTAAAATTTTTTCATTATATTGATCTCCATGCTGACACCACATTCTGGATGAGTATGTTTATGAGAGATCCAATAGATTTCTGACAATTGGAAGAAATATCAATGGTTTGAAATATAACTAAGAAGTGGTTCTTTTCATAGAGAATAGTAACAAATTATTCTAAGCCATTCCAAGCAATTGTAATTACCAACACTTGCTTGTAACTAGTCAGAGCCATTGACTTATGGCTAATATTGTCCAATTTTCCTTCGTATGAAAAAATAAACGTAATATACCTATTATAAAAAGTTTTTTTGTTTCTAGATCGTCTTGATTGAAAAACTAATTTTGAATCAGAAGAGACCTTAAATCAAGACTATTTAGAAACATAAACATATCAAAAGATCTCAAAGATAATAAATTAAATTGAAAATAAATGCTGAGGGTTGAGGGTAGCTTTCATACGCGTAGTTTAGATGGAACCACTCAAAGGAGGTTTATGCGGTTTGTTGGAGCATTGAAGATTACAGAAGATAGGAATGAGCTCATACAAATACCAAGATTTGTTCCGGAAAGTAGTTATAGACTTCAATAAATCGTAGTAGGCAATTGTAATCACCAGCATTTGCCTGTAATTTATCAAAGCCACACCATTCACCATTCAGACTGTCAGTCTCTTCTCCATTAGTCTCTCGTAATTAAATCCATCTTGAATCCATGCTTTGTGCAGCAATCATCCAATTTGTTTGCATTTTTTTAATAAGTTCGGATCATCACGTTAGTGGACGTAGCCTACAACGGTGTGCAACTTGCTAAGATCCTCTCTCCAATATCTTCTTTGCCTAGTGTTCATCTCTAAACCTAGCAACGTGATACCTTCAATTGGATTGTATATATTTGTTCTGAATGTCATTTGTAAGCCCCACATTAGGAACAGCTATTTTCCTTAATGCCAACGCTCTTCTGTTCTTAGTTACAGTCAACAATGAATTATACCCGAATCAAACGCTCAAAACGGAGAAGAAGCTAAGCGAAACTATAAGGACTATTATAAATCACTACAAACAACCCGATCCTTTGGGTATTCCAGGAGCCCCTATTCCAGATCCAATGCCTATACCCGACATGCGGAAATCATTTTCGGTGGGAACTATGTATTTCAAAAATATGCAGCTTACCGGTCTCAAAAAATTTAGAATTGAACATGTTCTTGCTGATATTACTAAAATGAAGGTGAATGCTACGTTGTCGATAGATGTTTTAGTAACTAGAGGAAATTATACTCTTCGTTCGTTATTTTCAAGAGGAGCTGGACCTTTTTCGGTAACTTTAACCAAAGTAAGTCATTAATTATGGATATAGAATCAAAATACCACGAATAGAAGTGTAAATACACTAGCGAGCAAAAATTGAGGTAACCTTAAAATTTTCATGTTCTTTGAAATTTTACATTTTCAGAGAGTATTCGCAAACTGTACATCATTGCATGTGCTTTTATAAGCTGAATGTTATACGCTATACTGAAGAAAAATGCATTTTTTTCTTGGATTTAATGATTTATTCTAAAACCAACAAATTAAACATTTTGGGCGAAATTACCTCATCTCGTCCCAGACATGTTATATGGGATTCATGTCTAGGCTACGGGTTGGCCAGTCAAACCGCCTAATTTCTACCTCATCCAGATCCTCCCTGACAATTCTGGCTGTATGTGGTCTCTTTATCTTACATAAAAATGCCACATTCTCCTTAGTCACCATGACATGGTCTTCTAGCACCTCCGTAATGTACCTGTGAGAGGCTAGGGAGCCATTTTCTATGAAGACCCAACTTTTTCCGAGTTTGTGCAGTGATTCCAGCCCAAATCATAACTGACCCGCCGCCAAATAGAAGATGCTCGTTAATGTAAATTTCAGCATATCTTTCCCCAGGTCTTTTCTACACTCGTCGACATCTGACTCAGTAAGGCAAAAACGCGACTCATCTGAAAACAATACCCAGCTCCACTCATCATCATTCCAACGAACGTGATCTCTGGAAAATGTCAATCTTGCAGTCCGATGATGCAACGGGGGACATAACAGTCCAGCAGCATGAAGTCATCTTCTAATGGTCCATTCACTAACGTTGACATTTCTCACTTCTTTCAACTGATTTTGCAGTGAAACCGCAGTACCTGTTCTATTCCACAAACTTGTGGACACAAAAAACTCATCTCGTTGAGTGGTAACTCTTTTTCGCCCAGACTCTGGTCTTCTAGTGATCAGGCCAGTCTGCAGAAAGCGGTGGTACACCCTTTGCACACCACAAAGACTAGCACCAACAATTCTTGCAGTTTCACGTTGCCCCCGACCATCTTCTAACAGCGCAACAATTCTTGCCACAACAATCGGATCTAAAGACATTATGGGCCTGTTAATTCACTACACTTTACAATCGTTAGGTTTTACACAAAAAATCAACAGTAAACTGGAAAACAGGTAAGGGGAATGTGAATGTTCAACTTTTCCATCAAAGTCGCACTTTAATACATCGAATGACAGCTAATGACATAAGCCTCGGAAAAAATTTGCTTTAATGCCTACTAATCCATATTGACGCTAAAATTATTCGTAATTTCTGAATTATTAGCAATTTCTGAAGTGACCTCAATTCTTTGCTCGCCAGTATATTATTGTTGTATGATTATGACATAAAAGTTTTGTTGTAAGAATTTTGTCGCTACTTTTCAAAGGTTAGAAGTTGTATTAATTAATTTAAACGGACATTCTCCAGTAGAATATTATCGATGATACAATCGTCCTTTTTCTTCAAAAATTGGCTGGAACTTTTTATTGATAATACCATTTTATATATTTTGAAATTAAATCAAAGCAGAAGCTTGTATCGTTTCTTTTGTGAAATGTATGAATTTATATTCGAAAAATAATTATAATTCCATTTAATATACAAATTATTAGTTTTGATTATATAAATTATACCCTTCATTCAAAATAAAGGCTATTTCTTCATAAATTGACTCTTTTTTTAATTTTGGTAGAAATATAGGTAAATAATAATACAGAACTATTAAAAAATTAACTAATTTTTTTCACCATAATAAAACTTCATGTTTTATTGTTTTGGTAGCTCTTTATCTTCAATAGATACATGAATCCCATTTTCTTTTTGAGAACTACATAGTTTCAAAAGTTTTAAACTAACAAAAATACGGATACGAACTATGTGAAATTATTCCAGAAAAGTTTTTGATGCTAATATATTTATTTTATTCATGACTTGACAAAGAAAATGACAGAAAATTCTTTTGAAATAAAGTTTATCAACTACAATATACTACTATAATAAGTTGATATACTACTATATAATTTGGAATTTTTCAATAGAAAACAATTACTACAAAAGTTAAACTACTAGTGCCATATCTGAATATGTTTACTTTGTTAATGTAGATTGAAAATAAATCACTGGGAGACTAGATAACACATTCAAAGACTTTAATATGAATGACTTTTCGTTGTCTTCGATATATGTATGTAAGTACCATTTGATAGTCGAGATCGATTTTGCGCGAGAGCTGGCAATAAAGTTGAATATGTGATTTGTATGAATACTTCAACTTTGAAAATTAAATCGTTTGCCTAGAAGTGTTTACTTTGAGATGTCCAGACATGTAAAATCACTTGGTGATAAAATTGGACTATAAAATGGACGATCAGATGTTTTTCAGGAAATTTCCCCTAGTTTCTGCTGTGTGGGACAATCTGATCCTTGAAAGGGAACACTATCCAAAAGACCACACCAATGTCTCGACACAGATGGTAACTTTATGTAGAAACTTCTTCTAAAAGAGTAAGAAGTAATTGAGAAATGCAAACTCACTAACGTGCTGAGGTTTTTCCGAAGCTAGCTGTTCCGAAAGTACTGTGATGTGTCGATAAGCACTGTTTTCATCAAAAATCTTAATCATGAACTGGTCAAGAATTAAGGTATCCCATCCTAATGACTGTAAATACCAAATCATAGACAAATTCCTTATCCCACCCTCAGCTTATTTATAAATGATTGACACCCGTAGTATGTTGCTCACCCCATATATATTCCATTTTGTAGAATAATTTTGTGGATTTTGTACAAAAGTTCGAAATTAATAATGGGGTTCAATTACAATGAAAAACCCGATTCAGTACAGTTGTACAGTCATTTGGTCGAAAAAATAGAAGTTACCTCGAAAGTTTTCCGGGAGTTTTGAAAATTGGCACTTTTAGAGATTTTGATATGCTCTTTCCAAATTTCAACTTTGCCACCTCGTATGTTTGCCGGTCGCACCACCATATTGAAAAAATGGCGCCCAAAAGTAGTTTTTTGATAATAACTCCTTTCCGACGCATTTTACAGGAAAAACATATCTATACAAAATAAAAGTAGAAAAAATTTCCTACAATTTATGTCACGATCTTTTCTTTCCTAAAATTAATAGTACGAGCGCCGTAAACCATTATACATCCACACCAACGTGTATTATTTACTTTAAACTGCTCATATTGTTCCGTTCACAAATTATCAACAATACAAAACTTTTCTTCAATATCCTCATACATGTTTTTTAGGTGGTGGTTACGGCTGTAGCCAAAATGGAAATATTACCAGATGGATCGCTAGAAGCTCAAGATATGGATATGGATTTGAAGATAGGAGGTATAGAACTAGATTTTAAAGGAATGGGATTACTCCAAGGTAATTTATTGCGAACCAGTTATGTTTTCTGGATTTTCTTTAATTTTTGTCATTTCAGGTGTTGTGAATTCAGTAGGAACATTTGTTTTTGATTCAATAAAACCGTTTGTCTTACGAGAAGCCAATACCAACATGAGAAATGACATGAATAAAGAAATTAAAAAATTAGGGAAAACATTTCCCAATTCAATTTCACCATTTGATCATTTGGTTTACGAGTTAAGAAGAAAAGTTAGAGATGGAGGCTTCGATCCATATTTAGTACCTGATTATAATAATAGCGTTGGTATTTTCGATATATACCTTACCAACACTTGGTTGCATGGATTGGCATCTTTTCACAGGGTGAAAGATATCAAGTTCGAAATGAAAAATAAAACTGTTCACGTGCTTCTGGAAGTAGGCACTGGTCAATTACTTGGTACTAGTAACTGGGAGCTATCTTTGGTGACCGGATTGCTGTCTAAAGAAGGAACTGTTTCATTTTCCGTTGAATATATTAAGGTCAGTTTTCAGTTTCTTTTGCTACAATAATCTTTTGCTATCATAACTAATAACAGTTATCAATTATGTTGATTTGGTGGTCACAAAAATTTTAATATATTGTCTTGTTAGGTCCATTTGAATCGCTTAAAATTTGAGAGCTCTATTTCTATTTGTTTTGAATCACGTACTATTACATTTTTGCAATTTACTTTATTCATTTTATGTACTTCCTACTCATACAGGGTATTCTGGGATTTAAGTATATTTTCTAAATTATACATTATGAGTTTTTAATGAATCTTCAAGTATGTCCAAAAAGTGTTTTTAACGGAGTAAATATGTCTACACTACTATCTGAAGGCCAGGGGCGGCTCATAACCAACAGTTAACAATCAGTAACTTTTACAGCAAAATGAATTTTTCAATCGATTTCTTAACATAAAGGTACTCTATTTTTAAATGGATGAAATTAATAATTATGCCAATAGTAATGCCAAGGAAACCGTTTGCCATAGAAAGACATTCTGAAGAAAATTATCATAAATTGTAATTATTTATTGAAAATACTTACAGGAGATATTGAAACTCAATCATACCTTTCTAATTGAACTGCATACTGTCGAACAACTTGTTACTTAGATAAGGAAAAAATTGAAATGTAGAAAACTTTAGTTGATTGGCCAAGAACTTATCAAATAAGAACTATACACTTACGGAGTCTACGGAGTATATTTCTTTGAACTTGTAAGAGTATTCCAAGATTCTGCCTTATATGAGAAAATGTTTTGTCACAGCAACACCATGTATATCTAGTAAGAGTGTGTATTTTACCTTGTAAGTTACTGGAGGATCAACATCCACCCCATATGTATACTATTGTAGTGGTTTTGTTTAATTTGTTTAAACATTTTTAACCACAAAATCTATACACAGGGTGTACGTTACGTAATTTATCTATACCCTTACTATTCCGTAAGCCTTAGATGCTAAACTATTTGCTAATACTTCACAACAGCTAATCCATTTAAATACCCTTTTTAGTTCACTATGCGATCAAATTGTTCACAAACTTCCACGGGTGCTAGAGCCTCTTTTAATATAACATAACATTCTAGAATTTTCGATTCCTGAAAATTTCTAGCTGCCCGTAAACAAATAATAAACCCTTCCTAGAATAACCTCTATAATAACAAGTAACTGCGCATCCACCAAACGGGACCGGCTTCTTGGTCTAGATCAGCGGACGAGTTTATAATACTATTTTAATAATTTTGCCGATATGGGTTGAAAATTATGTGTTATTTCAAAATATACAGGCTGGCCCTCGTATAAATTGAGAGTTTATCGAATCATATAGACGCGTCAAATTTTAATTACATTCTGATTTCTGTATAGGTTCTTATCAACGCTAGTCAGAGCATGGACATTTCTCACCCCCCATCATTAGATGATATCCAATTAGAATTAGGTAATATACAGATTAGATTTGATGGACTTGGTACTGTAGATTATCTAATTGAATTCGGAGTGAATGTTATTCCAAATCTGTTAAGGTATCAAATAATGGACGCCATAGAGAAACCGATTATATTTAAAATTCAGGAAGCTCTTAACCAAGTGAATGTTGAGGAGATGATTATTGAAAATGCAGAGCAGCTCGATAGCGGTAAAGGATTAGAAGACATGGAGCTTATTTTAGGATAAAAATTTTGTTATTGTGGGTATTAATAAAATGAGTCAATTAAAATAAATGATCTTGCTTTTAATATCATTTATATATATATATATATATATATATATATATATATATATATTTTATACATTTATATATATTAATCAACTATATATACTTAACATCTGAGCAGACATCCTTAATATCAGTATGGTGTTGTGGCAATAAAAAAACAGTGAGTTGATATATTTTTGAGAATGACTATGTATTCATAACTGGGAATTGATAAACCTAGAAATTAATGACCATTATCATTTTGAAGGTTATTTTTACTACATTTCTCGATTAATTAATTCCCTAATGATAAATATATAGTTATTCGAAAGCTTGGAATATCTATTAATGAGAGAAAACTCTTGATTTTATTGCCACAAACCCACAACAATCGCATTTTTGTTTGTGGAATTTTATAGAAAATATTTTTGTTACTTCCACCTGAATTTGTTTTTCATCGAAATATCGAAAATTCATAAGTCGAGTATATGAATTAATAGATCATCTTCCACATGGATATCACATTATGTTCAACCATACCAATATTAAAGTTTATAAATATCCCATTTTATGTTTATAAATCATTTCAAAGAACTTGTTATTTTTCTTTATTTGATTTTGTTCCATTCCATGTTCATGATTGTATGTTTTTGCCTTTTCAATAGCTTTTAGTTTTATTGTAGTATTGATAGTTTCTCCTCTCTATTTTTAAATATACAGAGGGTGTTTTATTATTAGAAACAAAAGCTTAAAGCATCCGTGGTAGCAAGGGAAATATGAGAAATTGAAGTGGAAGAAACAGTTAATGAGCAAAAGGCTGAATTGCTTTGATAGCTTCAATAGTAGGTATGTGAGAAATATTCAGGTTTAGTTAACTAAAAGTGGATTTTTCACAATAAAACAATGCTAAACCTCATAAGGCGAAAGTAACTCGAGAGAGAAGTGTGGAATAGAAAGAAAGAGAGAAAGAAAGCAAACAATATTTATTAAAATAAAGAGGTTACTAAGTCTTTATTTATACATTCAAAAAATAATATGAGAAACTAGAATCTCAGCTTTTGACCATGACATGAGGAAAGTTATCTTGACAGCTGACAAGTGCCTGACCGAAATAGAATGTACGCGTTCCGATACTAGTATGGTGTTCCATTATTCAGAATCACAACAGTAGATAGTTGTTACAGCTACATCTGTATTATTCTGTATCGTTGGCCATTTGGCTAGTGAACCAATTCACCATGTTACAGTAAAACCGCAGAATACCTGCAACACTGTTGATTGGAAAGTTACGCGGTATAAGTTCAGCATTTAGTCCGGATCATGCACCGTATTATTATTTATTCAAAAATATGGCGAAATTGTTACGTGGGAAGAAATTTGGATCTAACGAGATGTTGAAAATGCAGTGCGACAATTTTTTGCATCCAACCTCAATGAATGGTTTTACAAGGATGTCAAAGGGATTGCTGAACGTTGGGTTAAAGCCATAGATTATGATATATTATATGATGAGTTTTTTGTGTGATTATTTAATGAATAAAATGTGCTATAAAACCAGAGCTGCAATCATTAAAAGATGAGTCATACATAATATAACTTGTTTCCATTTTTAGTAGTATATATTTTAGGCTTCTGGCTCAATCAATGGTTTGGAATATCTTGTGAATTATTAATTATCCTGTATAGAAGCTGATTTACTTTTTTTTAAATATGTCCTTAAAAATTTAGGATCTAATAGTTGGACATCATTTTCCATTACTAATTTTTCTATAACATTTGATATGGATGTCTCCATAGGACAACAATAACTTTTTTCATATATTTATAGTAGAAGTGATTGATTTAATTTGATGAGGTAAATATATTCTGATATAAAGTGACTTTAGCGTGAAGGAAACATATTTTTCAAATAAATAGGTAAGTAATAAGTTAAAAAAAGTTTGGATATTTGATACAATTTCTCGAATTGCTATAACACTAAGTTATGTAATTTTGAATATGTAAAAACATACACAAGAGTAGCTACCTTGATGTTACATGAAAATTAGGAAATGTTTTTCGTTTAAAGCAACATTTCAATACAATAGTGAAAAATTACTAAAATTCTGCGCGCGCTTTTCACTGAACCGGGATGGAAAACTCGGGAAAGTTTAGTTATCCGCGTGTTTTCGCGTTGTTCAGTTAACGTTAAAATCGTCGATTCTCACAATATTAACAGCCCAAAACTTCGCGCTTATGGTGTTCGATTTCATCTCTAGATTAATTATTGCTGAAAGTTTTTGAAGGTAAAATTTTTTTATGGTATCCTGTTGTGGAATACTTGAAATTTGCAAAAAAACTGAAAAACAATTTTATAGAAGAATTAGGAAAAAAGTTTACGAAATAAGTGGTTGAGTGATTTTTCGAATAAATTCTATATTAACGTTGAAATAAAATCTTTCAGAATTCAGAACCTTTAACAATCAAATTGCGTTGTATCTAGTATGATGTTTCATGAATTATAAATTTATAATATGCATTATTCAAAGTAACTTTCTATTTATTGATTTCAGTAATAGAAAAAGACAATTTACGTCCTAAAATTATATTTTATTTACGTCAAGATATGATACAAAAATTTCTGATTTTCACTGATAGTGTTTAAATTGATTTAAAAAAATAAAACTGTGGTGCATTATCACACGACTTAAAGATTTATATAGCTTATGAATATAAGGACAATAAAAAACTGAAGTATAACCAACTAAAAATTAATTTAGGCAGCTACATAACCGGCATATCAAAACATTCGAGTTCAAGTGCCAGCAGCGCGGCATTTATTGATATTTGTTTTGATATCTGTTTATATTTCTTTAGTGAAACAGTTCAAATGTTGTTCAATTATAGAGTATATAAGAACAATAATTATATTTTTAGTTTATTATTGAATACATTGAAATGTGGGCACAAGGAGTTAGGACAAACAAACACAGTGTGGAACGATTATAAATGAGACACATTTCTACAGGCACAAGTAATAAGGCGTCGTTATAGTATGAAAGAAGTATTATAGCTCACTATTTATAGAATTGTAAGTCAAAAAAAAACATTGTAGTTAGACTTAGGTATCAGAGACACTTTAACGAAGACGAAATGTATTGAATTCATTTAAATTAGCTAAAGCTAAAAAGTAGAAAATAATGATCTATTGACGAAAAATATAGAGAAAATCGAAAAAATAGCTGATTAAATCCATTTTTTACGTCGTTAAGTTGGGTAAGGTATTAAAAACTATTGATGGGCGTTTTTAGAATACTATTTATGTAGTAACTGTTTCAATCGAAAACTAAAACATCGTTACTTCAATGTGATTGTGAGACAATTTGTCTATCGGGAATTTTTGGTAGACTAAGACTCATGACAATGAATTATTTTGCATCACGATAATTTGAGCTCAACAAAAGAAATCAGATAGATCAGTCTTAAAGTTCTGACATTTTCGTGATTTATTTATTCTAAATAAAAATAGGAATTGAAGATTACGTAGATCCTGTCATTTTTTGGATACTTTTCAAATTTTTGTAACAGTAAAACGTTAGAGGATTTATTTAATAAATTTTTTAATAGAACTTCGTTTTTTGCAATTAACCGATTAAGTGCTTCGCAAAAAATATCAGTAATACGGTTTCTTTATTGCAGAAGACGGAAGAAATTCATTAAATTCTAATTTTGATGTTTATTTTGACGATAAATTTCTGCTGTGATATCTGCCAGAATGTTTCGCTGGAGAAAATCCATTGAGAATAAGATTTAGTTTTTGAGTTACAAGAGACAAAATTAAAAAAAAAAAATTAATAAAATACATTTTTTAAAATGCGATGAAAAATAAATAATAAGTATATAAATATATAAATAAGTATATAAATAATAAGTAATAAATAAGAAGTAAATTATGAACAAATAGGTACAGAAATGGAAAGGAGAGTATAAACGTCGTAGTGGCATTATGTAAATTTAAAAATAGTTTCAGTTTGTTTTTAAAGAAAATTGACTAGATGAAAATTCCATAATTTTATCTACCAGCCATAGGATTGTGAAATCAAGTTATTATTTATAATTTAATTAACAGTATTATTATATTTTTATTTTCTATAAAGCTAGACTACAGTGAGGTATATGTCATATATAAAGTGTCCTGCATAAGAGCCCACACACAACAGGTACTAATGAGGGAGCCTAAAATTTGACGATTTGAGGCAATTTACATCTGTATTAGTTACATGCCTCAGGATTTATAGGACTTCAAAGTAGTGCCAAAATGTTCAAAAAAATTAAGTTTGTCGCAGCTCTTTAACTTAAAAAGTTATTAAAAAGTCTCAATTGTAATGGCAAATCATCAAATAAAACCGGAAGAACATTTTGGAGAAAGTCTAAATAAGTTTTGCTAGTTAATCGATTTGGTAAAATAACTGGGACAATCAAATAATGCTCGTTTAGGCCTAGCCAAACATGGATCTTAATATCATCGTTAAAAATGTATAGAAGTCATTACATACAACTGTATCAAATTTTGTGCCCTACTTTGAGGACCTATACTTCTTCAGGTGAACAGCTTTGTATAAAGGTGAATTGCCTCAAATGTTTTGACATAACAATTTCCCATTTAAAATTATATAAATTTAAAAACATTGCACAAATGTAAATTACAAAAACGTTTATTTTTATCCTTCATTAACGTATCCTCTCGGATTATAAAATTTTTGTCTTATATTTATGTAAAGAATCATCTATTCAAATGTAAGGTTTCTTATATTCATTTAGATTTAAGATCCTAATGGGGGCCCATATTATAAATGATTGATTCCGGTTGTCCCTTCTACACTTGGGTTCCATTAGGGTATCAAATTACGTATTTTATTTTGTATCGATATGACTCTAACGACCATTCTTATAGATACTCTTATAACCTTTCATACAATAGGATTTAAGAGCGGTCTGTAAACAGATAGATGTATTAATATTCTGGTGTTCGTTCGAGTATGGTCGTCGGATTATTGAAGCCACGTTCAATTAATTATTTTATTATTTAATAAATAGTTTATTTCAAAGTAGTTTTGATGTTTTAATACAACAAATATGGCCAACCATAATTGGTTAGACCGAAGATACATTACACGTCATATACACGCCTCTGTGTTGGTCAGTTCGCGGGACATCTTGTATAATGATAAAAATCAAAAATAGAACCTCCCATTATTCATGAAATTCATTTTAAATAATTCCAGCAATTTTTTCGATGAATCATATGTCATCAAATGCGAGAAAGTATAGGTGGTATGTCGATTAAAAGTTACTGAAAATTATATTAGAAAATCTCATCTGAACAGACAAATTTAATAGTATAAGTTGTGAATGTAGTAAATAAGAGTATGAATTTCAATGTTCCTAAATTGATATGTTTATTTCTTGTCACTCGAGAAACTGTAATTACATTATAATTTTCTAATATGACCAAAAAAAAAAGAAAATTTGATTCAAATAAAACTATATTGGTAATAAGAAATTATGTTTAATGTATTAATATTAATAAGTTAATTAGGCTTTCCACATAAATATCTATTTCTACTTGACAGAAAATGTATCTCCTTTGAATACAAATAAAGGATTATACTACAAGTTTAATTTATGTCAGCACATATCCAGTCATATCTGTTACGCATCAGTTCTCCCTTGAAACGTAGAAATTAATGCGATGGTTTTTGGTGATTTACAATTTATTAGGTTATTATTATTGTAATAATTGTGTACTACGAGGGTAGTACACAATAGTAATATAGTAATAACTTATATCGAATATTGAGAATGAAATAAGTTTCTATGTAAAGTATTGAAGGAATTAAGACTGGACATAGTAATATTCCATTTTCAATATTTAATAAAACTTGTGAACTAAATCTCTCATCATAGAACCGTTTCTAGTTTTTAATTCTAGAATTCTAGTAAAAATGATGTTCACTGAATCAACTTCAATATTATAAAGTATATCCACAAAGTAAGTTCCATTTGATACAAAAATCTACAGCTATTTAACTCATTTTCTACATGGCTTCGAAAATTTTGAGGCACTTGTCGTAGCGTAGCAAAAACTTTTGTATGCCTTCTTAATAGATTTTTGCCACCTGTGTTTTTAAATGTGGTACCATGTTCTTTCATCTCGTCAACATCGTTGAAGTTTTGACCAAGAAGGAAATATTTTATGTGTAAGAAAAAATAAAAGTCGCTAGAAGCGAGGTACGGAAGATCATCAAACACATCCTAGCCAATTTATGACTTTTGTCACGTTCACAGTGCGATGTCGGATATTATCATGAAAAAAACCTTTTGATAACAATCCTCGGCACTGTATTGCGCGGTATAATTTCTTAATGGTCTCGCAGTTAACACATGTATAGATAGTTTGATATCGTGGTAAGAAACCAGTAAGCAAAATGCCTTTTCAATCCCATAAACAGTTCAAACATTGCATTTGAGTTTACGAGATTTGCTTAGTTTTAACTTTCGTTGGAGACAAAGTGCGTCGTCATTCCATTTATTTCCATTTAGTTTCTGAGGTGATGTAAGAAACCAAATTTTCAGCTACCTTAGGTAGCTATTCGATAAATTAAATGATCACTGTTTTTATTGCATCGCGTCAAAAACTGCCCATCAGTTATTTTTTGTGTTTTTGAGTTCTCTACATGAGCAAAGCTATGATTATGAGATTTGCGGAAATTCTATAGCAAAAGCACTAATTCTGAACTTACGGTTTTGCTTAAGCTTCTTTTTAATAGCAAAAACTAGTTCATTGAGCTGTCTGACACTTCATTCAATCACTTATAGCATTTTGTCTGTACCCCTTGTATATTTGCTGATAAATGTTTCTTCGTTTATCTTTCTTTGCAGTGAATCTCTACACAGAATATTTCGGCAGCAACGATCTAAAAATGGCGTTGTGCATGAGTCAGAATAAATGCCACGCATGTTTGAAACCATGATCACAGCGCTGATTCTGATAAGATAGAAATCAAACTTACATTGTGGATATACCTCGTATTATTAAATGTAATTTGAAACAACATAAAACATTTATAAATATAATGAAACAAAAATGATAAAATACGAAAATCAACTAACCCGTTGTCAATAATATTATACATGGTGAAAATGATGAAAAAGGAAAAAAGTTATATCTGAGTAATCATGTCTATAGTGAATTTGAAAAAACAAGTGTTTCATAATATGCATGATGTATGTACTTGTAAAACGGGTATTGGAAGAAAATGCAAGCATATCAGTGCCATAATTCATTACGTTCCTATAAACTTGAAAAGCGATAGAAATTTGTTACGTTTGATTAAGAATTTTTCGTGTAGAAATACGTGCAATTAAAAAATGCACACACTTCAATTTGGAAAGAAATTATCGCAAAGAGGAGATTATCACCTAGTCCGATAGCCTAGAAGTCATTATAGCTCTGTGATTCAATGTCATTAGATTTAGGTTGGTTTAGGAATGATTAGCTTACAAAACAATGTGTAGGGTTATAAAATAGCAGATAGACTAAAGTAGAAACAGATGAGTCCTTTGTAGGACATGAACTCTAGAAAAATCATTAGAAAAGAATGTAGATAAATAAATTAGTAAGAAACAGGCAAATATACTTCTATGAAAATATCACCAAATAACATCTATTGAATTATTAACCTAAGTAAGAACAATATATGAATATTAATAAGAGTCTTGTACGGCTATGTCGCCTCAATAGTCACCTAAAATTGCCAGACTTAGCAAAATTTTAGGAAAATTCTATGCATGATCCCTCGACGTTTGCGGAACTTCAATGAATCACTAGTTGAATGTGTGCCACGATAGATGAGTGGACAGAAAAAAAAACATTTTTAAAATGTTTGGCTCGAATAATAACTTAAATATGCCAGTTAGAGATAATTATGAGTTACGCAACCTCAAAGTTTTCAATGAATGCGGAATAAATTCATTTTTTGATTTCCTTTCTCAACTTCAGCTTTTTATATGTATTGTAATGTTTTTTTTTCATTTATATGATTTCTAGTCGTAGGGTTAATTAATAACTGATGTTCTTAATTTATTTAAATACTATACATCTAACTTATAATAATACATTTATCACTATCACTTAACTAATTTCTTTAAATTCTTTGATTACTTTGATAATTCGTTCTATTACTACGTCTATTTATTATAAACTGAACTAAACTACGCTATATAAACTTCTTATATATCCCAAAATAATTCTCAAAAGATCTAGAAAAATATAGAAGCAAAACAAATAAATAAATAGACTTTCCTAGGTATTATTCAAAGATCGACGAATTCCCGATATTTCATCAATGGAGAAGCTGTTGCCAAATTTCAAAATTCCCCTATATCGAAGCAGGACTGGCACCAGGACGGAGATAAGTTCTCAACAGTATTATACATAACGTAGAGTTTTTAGAAATTCAATATTTTTGATAGAAAACCTTTTTTTGGAACCTCGGTAAATATTTTCTTCCATCATGCCTCAAAAACTCAGTTGGTACTACTCTTTAGGGATTGTTAATATGCTTTTTCTTTTTCCCTCATGTTTTCTTGGATTCTAAATCGTATAAAAAAATGTGACGATTCATAAGTTTGTCATCTTATCATTTATATGAGATTGAATATTTTTATTTTGTTTCTATATCTACAATATTTTTTGAATGCTCAAATGCATGATTTATAAATTGTCTCTGCTGCTTAAAACAAAGAAAATTTTACTCATACACGCGAAGTTTATCAATACATGAAAAGTTCACTTCAAACGATGACTATGCATAAATATCAACAAACAATTAACTAGCTACGATCCAAACAAATACATTAACGATTGTTTCATTTCATCATAGTGAATTTATGAATTGGTAACATTTACAACCTCCTTTCATGTTTGCTACTGAGCATCTTCATTTGTGTTTTATTTTATAGAATAATAATTAAATAATGTTTACAGCGTTTCGAATTTATTATTCGAACTATTGAATTTATTCCAAATTACACAATTCCTATATAAAAAATATTCGATGTTTGCCTAAAAAGTTTATGGTCTAAACACGACGATGGCAATTATTAATAGATGTCGGAAAATTTATCGACTTGAGAAAGTTAATATGCGGGTATTCGATAAAATGATAAAAATTGCTATTGAATATTTGTTTTTGAAAGAGAGAGAATACGCCATCGTCAATAAAAAAGTTTATAGGACTCTCCGATTAAGTGGTACTGAGATGAGATAAGCACTGAGCACATTTAAAGAATACGTTCTTCATAATATACGAAGGTTGTTTGAAAAGTTTCCGACTTCAACCTTAACAATATAAGTTGGGTAATATATTTAAGTCTGCGTTGAGAAATTCTTACTAAAAGCTTAGCTTCTCTTCAACAATCTTATTAATGTTTATCTGTCTAAGTCTATCATTAAATGAAAGAGTAGCTGAACTCTATTTACAGACACTCTGTACCATCATTTACGACCATAAAATTTTGGGAAGGTGATTTAAAACGTGCTCGTATAAGCTGGCCTGACTACAAGCGTTAAGATGGCCAAAAACTGCGATAAACCACGATATTATCAAAAAGTTCTTCAAATGGTATTGGACGTCGGATTGATGTTAGAGAGATAGAAGCGTCACTGGGCATATCAAAAGAACCCATTTGCTATAAAATGACAAATTATGCAAGCGGTGCGATGGGTGCTACGCTTTTTCGAATAAATATTTTTCTGGCCTTATTGGCATGGTTTAGGGAACTTAATCGATTTTTTGCTTCGATTCATTACTGTCGATGAAACCCGCATCCATCAGTAAACTTTTGAAATGAATAACAATGAAGATAGTGGATTACAAGAGCGAACCTTCTTGGAAAAAGACAAAGACGGTTTAATTGGCCGAAAAAGTGATGGCGACCGTTTATTTTCGGATAGACAAGAAATTGTGTCGGCTATCTTCAAAAATAATTAAAAATAACAGGAGAGTATTACATACATTTGCTTGATAATGTGGAAGAAGAAATTGTAAAAAAGGGACTGTATTTGGCAGAAAAGAAAATACTCATACTTTGGTAATCGCCACACAAATTGACAAATTTCAACATTTTTTAAAAATTTTTGGTTTCTGCCCTGAAATTTGATTATTATGTTACTAAACCGTTAAGTTATTCACATATTTAGAACGCTGACAGAATGACGGTTCTAAATCCATACATCAATTTTTTTTTTAATTTTTAGATCCTACGCAATAACTGTCCAAACTTGGCTTTGCAAAGCTATTATATTTTTTGATATTATGAGGCAAAATTTTGTTTAAAATATCATGTGAGACATATTTTTTGCCGCGGAACATGATGGCGCTATCAGCTTTGCCATAGAGCATACCTAAAAAGCGCTAAATGTAAAAAAGTATATTTGCATAAGGTTTTTCGGCTCTATTTTTTCTAGGTACATTCTAGGATAAAAATGATAGCGGAAAAGTACACAGAAAACGTCTATCATATTATTTTTAATACAATTTTTAAGATATATATCACTATCAGGATTATGATTGTTTATTCCTACACACGAAGTACCTATAGTACGTAAAGGCGTATTTACGTAAAAATTATCTGCTTTTTCATTAGTTCTTGACTATATGTAATGAGCCTTAAAAAATATTCATAATATATATATATATATATATATATATATATATATATATATTTGCATGAATAATAGAGTATTGGACAAAATTTTTTTTGGTCTGCCTCATGCATATTAGAAGTTGAAATAATTATTTTTAAGTGTAAGGAACAGCACATTGTATTTTATCGAAAAACTCTATGCAAATGTACATTTTTACATGTTCCGCGGCAAAAAATACATCGAAATCATGTTTCACATGAAATTTTAAACAAAATTTTGCCTCATAATATCAAAAAATATAACAACTTTGCAAATCCAAGTTTGGACAATTATTGCTTAGGATCTAAAAATTGAAAAAAAAAATTGAAGTATAGATTTAGAACCGTCATTCCGTCAGCGTTCCAAATATGTAAATAACTTATGGGTTTAGTAACATAATAACCAAATTTTAGGACAAAAACCAAAAATTTTCAAAAAATTAACTTTGTCAAAACATGACCTTGAAGTAATTGGAGTATTTTTCTCGTATTCTTAATCACATAAGCTACCTGCTGTAAAAATTTCGAATTCCTAGGTCAAGCCGATCCTGAGATTTACTATTTTGGCATAAATGATTTCCATTTTTCCCTATGTGCACCATGGCTAAAATTCACTTGCAATTGATTAAAGCCATCAGCCGTATCCATCAGATATAGCAATCAGCGGCTTTTTTTGTTACATAAGCAACGTTTTACTAGAAGAAGAGATATTATCAGGAGAGCACGTTATTCCATAGGAAGATTTTGAGGAGAAAGTCGGTAACTATTATTTGGAAATGTTTAGAAGGTCTTATATAGCCTGAAAAGATTATTTTTAATAATAAAAATGATCATGAAAAAGTGTTTTTATTTCAACTTTCCTTTAGTTTGGGAACAATAATCATAATATACTGACAATTATTCAAGCTAAGACATCGATGCGTGGGAATCCGCGGTTACTCACTGTGGTTCAAAAACGTAATCGAATTCTCACTTTGCTTTTTTGGAATCATTTTAATAAATCCAATCCATTTTGTGTTTGGGTTGATTATTCATTACTGCATTTCTGATGTAAGAAAAGCAACAGTCAAAGCTGTGGTTAACCTGCTTCGAAACAGGCGAAGGCAGTTCCGTATGCCGGGAAGATAATGGCAAAAGTTGTTTTCAATAGTCGCGAAATATTTTTCAACTATTATCTTCAAAACTGGGAAATAAAATCCACGAATTGATTGACCATATACTTATACATACATGTATGTATGTATTGGTTGATTAAGTTGTATCGAATATATGTTGCTTGTTTATTTGTTCAGACGGAATCTTTCCAGACAACCCTTGTATGTATAAGTGATAATGTTATATTTATTCTGTTCCTATTTGCATAAAAACAAAACGTTCTGAATATTATTTCATCATTGTCTATTCTTCCATAATAAATCTTTATAGATCTTAAGAATCATTATGTTAATTTATTCATGAAGCGAAATAAATAAAAATGACAGATAATAAATTATATCTGTCTATTTTTCGTTCTTCACGTTTACAATAAGGCGTCTATAATTCGGTTTTAAATTATTGCAGAGACAAGCGCAAATTATTCATGTTTATATTATGATAAATGTCATTATTCACCAATCTATAAATGTCGAACATTGCTTGATTATATTTACGTGTAAAATATTGATGTATCATTTTTTTTCAATTCAGTGTCACTATCATTTGATAAAATATCCATTTTTGAGATTGGTTCACGTTATTATTTCAAATATATAAATTAAAATAACAATATACGCCTTTTTCCAATATTTTTGAGTAAACAGTCGTTAAAATGATTGATATATACGTTTTCGTCTATTTATTCGATTTGTATATTATTGTATGAAACATTCTACAATTTATTAGGCCCGTTGGGTATTTTGAATTCATTGATAACCCCAAATCCTTTTGAAAAAGATTCAATACGATTTCCTTTCACTTCTAGAATAACTGTCTAATGTTATCTACGGCCAACTTCTTTCTAACTTTGCCGATATTGCTGAGCTTTACTAAGGAGTTATCAGTTTAAACGCAGAAAAGAAAACTTGGATTTGATATTTCTCCATAGTTCCACATCTTCGACATTATTTTGCATTATTTTTTATTGTTGCTGTATCTATTCAACCATGCACATTGAGAGTTAAGTTAATGTAATGAATTTTGCCCTTCATTTTAACATTTAAAAAATTAGAACCTTTCACTAAGAAATTTGACAAAACTTATTTTGTTAATCGCAGTTCTAATAAGGTCTGTTACATTTGAAAACCTTGGTGTTACATTTGAGTGAAAATTAAACTTGAGCATATTAAATTAATCCTTGGTGGAGCCTTTGGAGACTTTCATTTCTCACCGAGAAACTCTAGGCAGTTTAGCCAAGATATGCCTACCTACCTATCTTTACTTTTTGATACTAAGAAAGAAAAGAAAAGGCTTTATTTTACATTGACTATTTTTTATTGGTGTAACCATTCAGCAATGAACATTTAAAAAAATATTGTATTGAATTTTCAAATCCATAATCGATAATAACCAACTACTCTCGATGTTCCATAAAAGTAACCCTTTCGTATTCAATTGCCCCTTATATCAGCTTTATGAGAACAAACAAAACAGGTGTTTGGGAGAGAAGTATAATAAGAGAAGCATTGAAACTACAAAAGTTGTTCGCTATTAATAGATTTCAAATATCAGAATATAATAACTACTTTGAGATTCAAATTTGAAGATCTTTGAGAGGCATTTTGTTATTGGGGTAGAGGAACATTATTTTCTAACTGAGCTTGTTTTTATTGGACCCTGTTTTTCAACTATTTTCCAAGAATAGACTCATCTTAGCTTCCTGAGATCCTCGCTTATTATAATATGTACAATTTTGATAAATCCAAATAAAAACACTACTCATGACTGAGATGATAACTACGACGCCATACGACCCTATGTATCCTTATTTGCAGTAGTCTATTAGGTCTTGTAATTAGATATTGAATGATTTCACAGTCTGGAGTGGATTTTACCTTTTTTAATAATCTGTCTAAACACTGCTCTATTGTCGATAACACCACTCACTTCTATTATCATCAATTCTACTATACAAACATTCATCCGCTTCAACTTAAGTCTTCCCTCACAGAGTTTTCTTTACCTACGGTAATATATCCAGAACCACATTTTCTATTAATGAATTGAAAAAGCCAATTGGTTGGATGAGCTTAGTGTCAGTTCAGATTGCTAGGGAATTATTATTAAACTTTTATTGGAAACTTTATGGTTCTCTAATAAATATTATGTTAAGTATCAGATCTAAGTACTGTCGATTATTGGTTTTATCGTCATTATAGATGATAAACGTGAGTCCTTGCTAAGAAAAATATTATCTATGAACGATATAAGGAATAATAATCTTTCCCTTGTATATAAGATCACTCCTAGAATCTTTTTTAACTTTAGTTAACCTTAGCAAGCACTCGAAGAAGAGTTTTTAAAATCTAAATCGTACAAGATCACATAATAATATGAATACTCGATATTTCCACAAATGAATTCCTGGATTTGTTCTTTTATAAATTAATCGTCGCACTGATTTATAACAGTGTAGGGGATACTGCGTGGAAATTACTTTTGCGGGTGCTAAGCAGAGGCTCAAGAGTGTATCGGCTTCGAAAAATGAATGTCTGCTACACGGCACTTTTCGGCATTTAATTTGATTAGATGAGATTTCTTGTGCGAATCGAATTCAACCTAATACAACGATTTTGAAGTAAATAAGATATAAGGAATTTTTGCCTGTTACATCTACATAAGTTGGATGCTAAGCTTAATGGATTGGAATGGATTGTTTGGATAAAACAAGTAATCATTGATCACGGAATTTGTATTCATTTTTTCCTTTCATCTGATAAGTTATTTATGTGTCTAAGACTTCGGCTCTTTTTCGTCTGATGCGGAGACATAGATTTTAAAAGTTTTTTCTTTTTGTCAATTGTGATATATTGAGATTATCCGTAATTGTTAGAGCCAATTTAAATGATTTATATGCCAACTGGGATATACAGTGTGAGTCATTTAGTGAGCGAACGACGATATTTTTCCAATTAGTTATGTTTTATCAAGGCGCCCTATGTCAATTTTGAACATAGGTATTCTCGAGATACTAATAATTCAAGATAATTAGTGTCATACATTACGGATCGTATCTAACCTTTATGAAATAACAAATAGAAGTACGAAGTGTATATTGGCATTTTTAAAGAATGTCGTGAATGTTACAATAATAAGCTTAAACTCACTTAGTAGATGAATATATAAATACGGTTGCATTTTCTATGTAACTTGTACAAAATAATTTAAAACAATAATTACGTACGAGGTCAATCTACTCAATCCTCTTTCTTATTCAATTTTGTAATTGTTTATTGGACGTTATTAATAAAATTATATTTTAATGTTATTTGACAAAAAATTAATATAGTTTAACGATTTGGTTGTCTAGTTCAGTTTTTAATTAAATTAGATATTTTCCCTCACCTGTTAACTTTTCCATTGAAACGATAAAAAAATCGATTAATAAATTTTAAAACATTGAACTGTAAAATATCCTAATCCAAAATAATTTTTCCCGGGAATTTTTAGCTTCCCAACCACAATGACAAGCAAAATTATCATATTTATAACGGTGGAAATGACAGTACACAGCAACGCTCTATAAACCGAAGTAAACATTAAAAAGTGTAATTACAAAGATTATAACCCAAAAAGGGTTGGAAATAATTAAAATTTATAGCCTTATTTAGGAAGTTTTCAGTGTATAATGTTTGTAGATTATACTTCAATGTTATTTTACTAATTTGTTTTAAATTTTTATTCAAGCTCAACCAAATTATTATTATTGTTATTGAAAGACTAAATTTAAAAATATAATGACAGCAAGTTGCTCCTCTACAGAATTCTATAATCTCTATCTAGAACTTTGTAAGAGCTTCTATAAACATAAAAATTCCATACTTTCATACATGATCAAGATGATATTTTTTTGTACTAATTGTCATTTCATTTTTATCTTCCATTCATATTTTTCTTGTATTTCCATGAAACATTTTATATATAATGATTGATATTCATTGACAATATGAGAATAAATTCGACTGCTGTGACTTGCTTGACTATTGTTTCGCTAGAGTGATTATTATATGGAAAGGGTAGTGTTTGATTTCTGTGACTTGATTAATTACTACCCAAGTTATATTAGTGGGAGGTTATTATTAATTTCTCCTCCTGATGTATCCACTTATCGAATCGGGAAGTAGTCACCTCATGTTTTATTCTGTTTATGCTAATCCTATTACTATTCTGTTATTGTTATTTCGAGATATTTATGTAGATTCATTCTCCCGCACTTTACGGGTTAATTATGCATTCAGTCAGCCTCCGGTGCTTTTTCTCTCCAGACACACCAATCGCGATAGAATTATACGCTATTATATAATTTCAAAGTTTTAGATTCATAATAAAGACATTTTAACATATTATTCAAATTTGGAATAAGCAATTGATACACTGAAATAAACAGCGACATAGTTTTAATATATTTCTTACCAAAGTACCAGAGTACCAAAGATTTTATCTGAATGTATAAAGGTCTGTCTCTCTCAAAATATCCAAGGAACCAAAGAGCTGCAAATTGACCGTATAAAATTTGACGGTAAATGAGTTCATGAGCTTCCAGTACCTTGACAGCAATAGTACCAGTAACAGCAACTTCATAGAATTGAAGACATGTAACAAACGCAACTACATCTGTCCATTAAAAGCGAAGTAAGAATATTCTAAACTTATGTGGGACTTGCAATGACATATGCTGGAGAAACAAGAGCAGAAACAGTATTTACGAATATGCTACTACAGAGAATTGAGATGAGAATACTACAGAAAAAGTTAGACCATGTTTTACGGAACCACCAGACAAAAATAACATTCATATATTTTGAGAAAGGGATAATTTGTCGAGATTAGTCAGAAGTAGAAAAAAAGAGTGAAAAGGTCATGTGGATAAAATACCTGATGATCAGATAGCCAAATATTTGGAAGAATTCTTACTAATCAAAGGAAGGACTCCAGGGAACACCATTGTTCAATGTCATTCACAGAGAATTGAAAACTAAGACTAACATGGTAAGGTTAAAGATTGCGAATTTATAGTATTAATTGGACTTGTTTCGGTATTTTTTGATTGGTTTTTAGTATTCAACTTCTGCTCACTGCACATGAATGTGTGCAATAAATGAAAACGTGAATATTACTCAACTAGTGATAAACATATATCCAACATCACGAAAATGAATATATATAAAAATCAACAGATTATATTCAGAAGAAAGTTTTTCTTACAAGTTCCAACACACGTTACCACAAATTCTGCTCTTTTTCATAGCTTGCGATTTCCCCTGATACTTTTCCTCTTTTTGTTACCACTACAATAAAGTTTCTGATGATTTCATTTTTCCGATGACAACTTTTTCTAGTAGTTGTTGTTTGGCAGTAAAAGTTCATACAATGCTCTAGTCAGACATTTAACTTTTTAAATTGTACCGAGCAAAAAATCCACGGAATAATATACTGAATGAATAATAAGAAGTACTAAAAATGAAACCGTCAAACTAGGTTATAATATTCAACCGCATTTACTAATATTGACGCCTTGTTTACATTTTATCCATATTTTATGCGGTATGAGAATAGTAGCGAAACACAAAAAGGACGGCGAAAATATTTAGGTTATAAAACGTGACTAAGCAAATTTGTATAAATTAGCAACTCAGTTTCTCTTATAAATCGCATGCACAATTATTGTTAGACATATTTCTACGAAAATTATCAATATTTAATTTTGATTCAATAGATCAGTTAGAAATTACGTTGACGTAAGAACCTCTATCCAGATGACACGGAATGACAAAATCTAACAGTTTTCAAACTTTGCATTAGTATCAAAGATTGACGACAATGCAATATTTTGATCAAAATATCTGGTTATCCTGATATTAGTTACGTCAGGGTTCATACATTTTTTTTGTATCATTTGCACATATATATAATACTATATGGATAGTTTTTATAAATAGAAGATGTTCCGACTAAGTGAAACAAATAGTATATTGTTCTCTCTCTCTTCTCCGAGCGCTTCACTTAGCTCTGCGCATCTTTTACGCACATGAAGCATGCGCAGTATAGATAACGTGTCTCGAACGAGAAAGAAAATTAAGTATTTAGGAGTATTACATGTATGTATTTTCATAAGAGTAAGAAAGATAGAGCTATCAACACATAGTAAAAACAAAAAATAAAATACAGTTAATGAAGACTAAAGGAAACGTTTCTAGAGTCAGTTATACTAAAAACTGAGGCTACATGTTTCGCACACAACAATTGAAAAACATTTATAATGTCTTTGGCAAGTTAAGAAGCTTGATATTTGGGTACCTCACGAATTGAAAGAAATTCATTTAACACAAAGAAATAACATTTGCGATATAACCTTAAACGAAATGAAACCGATCCTTTCTTGAAAAGAATCATCACTTGTGATAAAAATTGGTCTTGTATAGTAACATAGTTCGAAAACGATCAGGGAGCAAATACGATGAACCAGCACAAGCTACATCGAAAGCCGTCAGTCAATCATCGTCAGTTTGGTGGGATTACAAAGATGTTGTGTTTTTTGAGCTACTTCCAAGGAACCAAACGATCAATTCTGATATTAACTGTCTACAATGAAACTGGATGAAGTAATTGAAGAAAAACAGCCAGAATTGTTAAATCGGAAAGGTTTAGTGCTTCACCATGATGATGCAAGACTTCACACATCTTTGGAAACTTTTACAAATGACGAGCTTTACGTCCGCAAAAGCAAGACTTATGCTAGATTAAGACCTTGTATTGCAGGACTCACGTAAGACTATTTGTTCAAATATTGCTATGTATAATTGGGTATTTTATATTTAACAAAAGTAGTTCGTGACAAAGTTTGGTTATTAGATTCAAAGCTTCGGTTTTATAACTTGTTATCAAATTCTAAATTGAGTATTCCAATAGTGCTTTGTCTTTACAGAGCTCCGATGAGAATTTTGTTCGATATTTCATTGTAAACATCATTTTTAAAATCTATCAACAAGTCGCCAATAATATTTTTAAATATTGAAACTCTTATAATCATCCGATATGAATATGTTTGCATCTACTTCGATTTGGACACTTTATATAGAACTTTTCATAACATTTATACTAACAACACTGCATTTCTCATTTCTTAATTCTTCATTTATTTTAAATAGCTTGAAAAACCATGTATTGTCAAATTTTCTTCGAAAAATGCCTACTAAAAGAACTACCAAAAAGTGCAGCACTTGCTGGAGTCTTGATGCAAGATCAGTACCAAAATCAAGACTGGATATTGCAAGATCAAGGCAACGACCACTCATTAAACTTTTAAACCGAAACTAATCTGGTCTTGATTTTGTATTCACTCATCACTTATCGAAATTATCAATACACAAAATCTTTTTTTAGTTTTTCTCGTCAGAATTAAATCCATTGCATTGTAAATTGGATACTAACACACTGCTAAATGTATACGTATCTGTTTCTGTTACATTATTCACATTTTCTCAGCGAAATCCAACCAGATTTAATATAATATGCAACATTCTTTGAATATTTTGACGTAAGAATATTTTTCATATAAAATTTAACCATATGCATGAGTAAACAATATATCAGCGTCCTAAAAATAAATATTTGATGAATATTTTAACTTGAAAAAGTGTGCCTGTCACTCTCTTAAAATGTTCAATCTTCATATTGGTTTAAATTCGAGAATTTTCTGCTCTGCTTTGTTTTATATATCTACATACTTCCGACTTTTATTGGGTAAAAAATGTATTTGTGGATTTATGTTTGGATTTTGTTATGTCATTGCAATTAAATCAAATTGATGTACAAATCGAAATAGGTAATTAGGTAATTTTGCACGGAAGATTTGTTTGTTTTTTTTTTGTTGATTCATGTTGTAGGTAATCTATTAATTAATATAATTCTGCAAGTTGTCAAATGACCGCAACAGGTCAAAACGTCAAATTTTTCATGGAAATTCCCTTCGATAAATTAAGATTTTTGTTGATATTTACTGATTGCTAACCATAAAAAAGAGCTATAGCCTCTCGCGCCGAGAGTGCGATAACTTTGTGACGCTCTTTCGTCGCTACGTAACCGTTTGACACCAAAGCTCAGGTATCGGATTAGTATGCTCCTCTTGGAGCAGCGTCAGTTAAAAAAATAAAATAATCCAGGGGTCAGTACGGTGAAACCTCTACGGTAAGGGCTGCGGCTATCAAATCTAGCGTAAGCAAATTACCGCATGCTCGTTTATCAATTCCAGTAACAACTTTTCAAAATACTTTCCTACTCGGTTGGCTGAGGGCCCTAGCACGACCACCACTGATATGTGAGAACTCAGCGCCCTCAATGGCAGTTTCGCTACTCCTAGTAGTGTATGAATACTCAGCGCCTCCAATAGCAGTTTTCTTACTCTCGGTATAATTGTTTGGCTGAGGACCACTAATGAGTTGTGAATACTCGGCGCTCTCAGTGGCAGTTTTCTCAACCTCGGCGGTTGGGATCAGTAGTCCTAACTAACCTCGATCTGAACGATTCAGTGCGGTCTTTGGTGGTTTCTGCCAGCACTTCTACTGACATACTTCTCGCAATTCAGTGAATTATATAGTTATATTGACTTACTTGGGTTTCTCCCACTTAAGTTCGGACAGACTGGTGCAGAAACCCTTTAACGATTTGAAATTTCGGACATTACTCTTCTCCGGGTTTTGCCTTGTAGACTGCGTAGTGGACAGGCTGCTGGTTTTCTGAGAACTGCCTTTTCTCTTCCAAATATTAAGACAACTCCAGGTATTTCCCTTTAACCAATCCGCTAGATCTGCGTGGTTTCGAGTAGGAACTTTCAATAGTATTGATTGGTTGGCTTGTTTAGATCAGGACGGCGGAGCGATTTTCTTAAGCGACTGGGTACCGTCTCTTTTATTGCTGTAAACGCTTCCCTCCCTCTAGCGCTGCGAAAGGGGTGGTCGTCTTGGCTATGATTCTTTGAGTTTCGGAGCACTGGGAGAATACAACCCTTGTAAATAGTAATTTCGGGGACGAACTATTTTTTACATTTAATATTATTCTGGTTATACTTGAATATGAATTACATTTTCATGTTAGATATAATATATATTTACATTTAAAATCGGTACCGTCATTGCTTTTACGTTTTTATATAAATATTAACTTCGTTTCACAAAATAGTCATTTGGTTACAAATTTTTTATTTGTTTTTGTTTTAAATTTGAAATTCAATTTTCAGTTTAATTGGAATCATCCTCCGACTCTGAACGTAAATGTTTTCTTTTAGAAATTATCAATATATTTCAATATATGTTCACATAATTATTATTAATTGAGTACAAAACTCGAGATAAATGGTATATATCATCTGCGTAACTCATTACTGTCTCATTAATAATACACACAACCAGATGTAAAATTCAATTGGTAGTGGTTATGTATTCAAATCTTAAAATAAATTTTCGATTTAATATTTGAAATATTACGTTTTTTATAAAATTTTTTTTTACTCTCGTGTTCATTTTCAATGGAAGACTACTCTCACAATTGAATGATGATAGTTGATAAGATTACTATGTAGAGACATAGTGTACCAATAATAAGAGTTGAATCGACTGAATGATTGGTAATGTGCCAGTGTCCAATTTCATTGATCAACTCCACGACTATTTGCATCAAATACATTTTTTTATATAGAAAGTAATTTCATCTGTTAACGTAATCTACTTTGACCTTTATAAACTGCGTCCAACGTTTAACTAATCTGTTCATTAGAGTTAATTATCTGTTAGCAGATAGTAAATCAAAACAACATTTCTTGGAAAAAGCTTTATATTGATTGCACGAGTTAAATAACAGATATTGTCTAAATTCTCCATATTATGCAGGAGAGTTGTGCTTACTAAGTGAATATAATTGAATTAATAACTAACTTGATGTATTCAATGTGCACTGCTTGCTGTATATATTCACGAAAATCGTAATATGTCAAGAGGTCATGGTAGTGCTCCTTGACGAATGACCCTTGGTACACGCTATATATATACGAAAAAAAGTTAATACAATCTATGAAAACTCAAGTGTCCGTAGCATTTATTCCTTCAGACGCCGCAGTCCAAATTTTCGGTCTTCAACACTTGACTATTCGAAGAATTTGGTACCAAATATATTACCCATCTCCGTAATTTAGACACTTCATAACATGTAAGTTATATAATCGACAATTATAATTTTTTGAAAGACTATTAAATATTAGAATTGGAAAATTTATGGGATTCTTAGAGAAATAACAAGATTTTTTTTTATATCAAACCGAACTATCTCGAATCCTAGTGATTCGATTTGAATAATGCTATTGAATCTGAGCTATCCAGTAGATTTGTATATGAGATTAGGCATTCCCTTCACAGCATTATTTCTTAATCAGCGAGTGAATATTCAAAAATTTATAACTTCAAACTGAGATATTCCGACATATAGTCATCTCAATTAAATTATATCTACCAGATCCCATTAGCAGAATATCAGCTATCCGCTAGTCTTCCAAAAATTTGCATTGCAGATCATGGATACACTTTACAGCAAAATTTTCTAATCAGATAGTAAGTATTTGAAAATCAACAACTTCAAACTCAAATATCTTGACTTTTAGTGGGCCAATTTGAATGATGTACCACCAAACCCTACCAGAAGAATCTCAACTTACTATTAGGCTTACAAGATTGACATCTGATGATCATGGGTGCCCTCTACAGACAGATGTTTGAATTAAGTAATGATTATTAAAAAATATCTCCACTTTCCATGATCCGATTTGAATGATATATCCATGAAACCCGACTAGCTGAATCACCGCTTACCAATAGGCTTCCAAAAATTGTCATTGGATGATTATGGATACCCTCCACAGCGCACAGAGCAATTTTTCATTTTGATCGCTGAAAAATTTATCTCTAAACTATGTGCTCTCATACCAAAAATATCTAACGCGTTGAGTAACGCATTTCCCGCTACAGTACCTACTGAAATCAATTTGGATGCCGCTGCATAGCTGATTAGCTAACGTCATGGAGGGATGTGATGCATGATTGGATTTTTTAACGTCGATAATTTTTGAGTAAATTATTCAATATTCAAAATCTAAAAAAAGAACGTTTTTGTTCATTGGGCGAGGATTTACAAAACAATAATTCTACCAATCAAATAAAACGCAAATCATTTGAGCGTGAATCGTATCTCTGCTTAATAAATATGTCATCATAAGTGAATTGATTACGCATGGAAAAAAATTGCGATTTGTAAAATTTGTTCCTCGGTTCAAATGAAATGCATTAATTCAGTCATTTTTAGATTACTTTAGAAATTTCAAAGCATATATCTGCTCATGATGTTAGGTACTCATACGTATAATGTCAACAAAATTTTTTTTTTTGTAATTTTGGAGATGTATATGTCTCACTCAATACCATTTAAGTGTTATTAGCATGATTTGCAATATACAGTTTTTAGAAATAATATTCAGCTTATAAGTCAGAACAGAATTTTTTCGAGAAAACCATATTGATGGAATAATCCTTAGATTAAGGATAGAACAGGATACCGCATATGTATATCTGGCAGTGCTTTTCTTTTGTTACCAAAACGTATCAGTCCGTTATTTCATTTTATTATTCGAGCGTATTTTATACTTATTCTAATGGTAAACTGTTGTACTTTCAGTTGTAACCGTCACAACCAGAAAAAGTAGCCAGGAATATCTTCTCACAGGTAATTATTAAAATATTATAGCTAAAAATTTAATTTAAAATCAAATGAATTAAGGGAACTTAAAATAAACATGTAGATGAATTTGAGGTTGAAGAAAAATATATAAAGGAAATTAAGTGAAAAAGATAATTTTGGAAAGTTGGGCTTCTATTTTTTATCTAAGCATGATTATAATACATGGGGAATTAATCGATATGTTCTAAAACAGGGGTGTCCACCTTGCAAGGCACCAAGGGCCAAAACTAAAAGCTTTGATTTGGTTGCGGGCCATATAATAATTTTGTTAAAGTAATAACAAAATAATGTAAGGTATAAAAATAATTAAAACAAAAAAAGAGTATTACATCTTTTATTGCATATTTTTTTTGAGAGCTAAGAGAAACATTGCAATAATAATAAAAAGTTATATCTAATGTGAAGACTGTGGTCGATCGGCTTCATCCACCAATGAGGAAATGTCCACCTCCAGTTCAGTTGTAGACAGTCTCATGAGATGACGTAAGGAAGAATCGGTGAGGTTGCTTCTGTTGTGGTTTTTATTGTACTTCATGGAGGAAAAGGCACTTTCACGTGTATATGTGCTTCCGAACATTTTAGACAGTAATTTAAAAAATTCAGGTCCCCTTTCTTGTCTGGTGATTAAGAACATGTCAGCTTGAAGGTCACATAACTCAATTTGTAAGTCGGGTAGTTGATCTTCAATGATTGCTCCAAAAGGATTATTATAAAGCAGTAAACCGCTTTTGAGACTTTCGATTTCTTCAAATCTTATATTAAATTCATCAATAACTTGTTGAATTTGTGAACTGCAGCATGAAAACTCAATATTTTCCTCACTATTGAATTCTTCTGCTAGTTGCAGACAGCTAGGGAAGTATGTCAGGTTGTTCTTTTCCAAAGCATGTTTAAACACGCTCAGCTTATTCCGAAATCCGTTTATTTTTCCGATTAAATCTGAAACCGTTTGGTTTCTTCCTTGAAGACTCAAGCATAAACTGTTAAGATGATTAGTCAGATCTCTTAATAAAGCTAACTGTCTTAAGAATTCTGGATCCTTAAGCTTTCTTTCCAGTTCAGTTGTGTCCGATGAAACGTATTCATTGAGGAATGCAGGGATTTCCTTCCTTATGGCAAAAAACCGTTCCATGCACTTTCCTGCACTCAGCCACCTTACATGGTTGTACATTAGCAAGTCTCCATACTCAGCCTCGAAGCAGATCCACTAATCTAGTTTTTTTACCTGTCATTGATGGGGCCTCGTCTGTTGATATGGCTGAACATTTATCGAAACCTCCATTTCTATCAACTCTTTCTTCATAGCCTCATAGATGTCTTTTCCTTTAGTCATTCCATAAAGAGGGCAGATATCAAATAACTCATCTTTACCGGTAAAATCGTCAAAAGTAGTACGCACAAATATTAGGAGTTGACTAACATCTGATTGATCAGTGCCTTCATCGGCACACTTTTTAATTAAATTGCCATCAGTAAAAGGTTTTTTTGCCTTTGCTAGCTCAAGCGACACGGCATTATCATGTTGTAAGGTATGTAAGGATAAAGAAAATATAATCCTCTCCGTAAAACATTTCGCGGGCCACAACGAATGGTATCGCGAGCCGGATGCGGCCCGCGGGCCGCCAGTTGAACAACGCTGTTCTAAAAGATAATACTAGTGATATGATTAATATTATACATCAGTCAGTTATACAAATTTGTTTAAAGATAGTGAATTAAGGAGAAAAATTGAAATTTTATTTAGAACTATTACGAGTGTGAGGAACTATATAAATATGATAATTATGGGTTGACTAGAATGTCATAAATAGGTATCTGAATAATGCAATTATTTACCATTAAATATAAATTATAAATACGAAATATTGGATAATGAAGTAACACATAGTTATAATGGATATGAAATCAAGAATAGCATTGTTTTCAATGCAATGTTTTCTAAATCATAATCCTGTTACCAGGTAGAAATATCGTTTACGTATTTAAGAAAGTCAATTTATAATTTAAATTTGATGATTCACTGAAATAATAAATTAATTCCATTCAGTATTCGACACTGTATGATTTATAATTTGTAAATTATATCATTAAAATAATATGAAAATAAAGTTTGCTACAAGGATGTTTATAAAAGTTAGTCCCTTATAATAAATGATAATTTATTTTCATAACACAATTTCTAAAGATATAAAGGTTAGTTTTTATACAAGAAAGTTACTAAGTCATAGATAGTTATTTATTCATAGTAATCTATGTTTAAGAGAGTTTTGAAATTTTTTGATAAAAGGCGGTTGCTACTCTGTTCGCATTTATGTTTGAGTAAATACCACTCGAGCCTCTCATCTTCAAATAAACATCAGTAACATTTCGATACAAGGGAAAGGATATTTTATTTATCAAAAATTAAAACTGAAATAATAATCATAACACATCAATCTTATATCTTCAAATCTAAAGCATGACAGCTTGTCAAATAAAGTCGATGGATAAGGGGTTTTCTGTTCCATTTGCACATTGACCGGCTACAAATCCTATCCCACTCGAAGGTCCTTAAATAGGAACTACTCAATGGTTCCTCTGTTTTCTTAAACTTGATTTTATTGTTTATTCTTATATTTCTCAATAATGAAAACGATTATATATTTTATCATCGCGTCTTGGTTAAACTATACCTAATCTCTTGACAGTAATGAAATTCGTCCCACTTCGGTGTTTAATATATTATTACATATCTTTCATTAGCACATGGTTTTTTCACGCAATCAATCCCTTACCGTACAAAAATTTCCTCGTTGCTAAGCAACACTTCTAATCCTGGTATTAAAACGCTACTCTCAATCCTAGTACTAAAAGTACTACTAAACTACTACAAAAATTATATGATTAGTACGTCTACTTGACAATCGATATTTACCAACAATACCAGATATCCATGACTACCGACTTGCTATCGCTGTTATAATTGAAAGGTGCTCAAATTTATTACCAAATTAACGATTTTTGAATAAAGCTAACTTTATTTTAATTTTGACATGGTTGGAGAAATCAATTTTATTTGAATTTACTAGTTTTCAGGCAAAAACTTAAACTTAACTGTAAAACTTTTATTCAACTATAATGACCCGAATTTGCATATAGTGTCTATATAGAAAAAGTTCAAGAAATCATTTTGTTAAAAGTAGTAATGTTTCAAACTAAAAACATAATTAACTACTAATATTTTCGTTTCCAATTATAATGCATTGATACCGAGAGACCGATGATGCCTAAACTATGCGTGTTATGAAGCAGAGTTTGCTAAGTGTCAAGGAAAAAAATGTTTTCGTCGTCAATATTGTGTTTATTTACAACATAATATGATGTGTCAAGGGGATAGATTAGCGACTGAATTGTTTAAACTGTAATTAATATAATATAACGTAAAATTTAAGTATAAGTAATTACTTGTTATGTAGAAAAAGTGTTATTATAACACGCAACAAAAATGTAATTTTCTGTCACGCGAGTCTAAAAATTGATAAATGAAATAGTTATTTGTGTGAAGTGTGTGTAAAGTAGCCTTTTCTCGAATGTGAATATTTCCACAATAAAGTCGATGAGTCTTTACACACGAATTGCATATCATAGTCTTTCAACTATCGAAAATTTTATCAAAATACAGAAGTTCAATGGAAATTTTTCTTATAAAATATATTATATATTTATTAATATTGTGAACAGTTTAATCAAGATGAGAACAAATTAACAGAACAACGACAAATTTGTGTTATTAAATTTTCAACTCTTCTTTTCGGCATGTACAAAAGCCACCTGAAAATAATTATTCCTACATACGTAGAAAAATAAAAAATGGCATCAAAACGATTTGATACTCTACATTACGGAGACCTTAATAATACATTTTTTACGCACTACTGCTTAAATTATATTTATTTACTCACTAGTACATAAAGTAAAGTTGAAAACACTCGAAAGTGTGTCTTAAGTACGTACTTTACGCACGGTACTAGAAAAATAGAATATTGGTGATGTATAAACAGTATAAACAATTTTTCTAAAGAAGTGCTCTCAGCTAACATATAATCCATAAAAAGAAAACTGTTGTGAGCTTAATAAAAATATATTATTAATGGAGTTGAAAGGAGAGATTCTGTTAATTGGAAAAGCACATTATATGTTACTGCGACGTATTGTTATGAGATATATGAATTTATATGAAGAATAAGGATAGAAAATACAATCAGTTTACAGAGGACCACAATAGATACAGAAACATTGCAGTGGAATAGCGACTTGAGCGATGGTGCATACCTAATATATAATTCCTTTTAGAGTCTAGAAACAATATTAATAAGGATGAAAACTATTAATAGAAAGAAAACTGTTATGAATTATTAACAGGTTATTGTGAGCTTAATAAGCACAGTAATGGGGATGACCGAGATTTTGTTAATCTGAAGAGCACAAGGTGTGTCACTGCGAGGTACTTATGGGAGAGACATATAACATCACTCAATTCATTCAAAACAATTTCGTGTATTAGTTTATCATTGCTTCTTGATGAAAAAAATCGAAAAAAACCATTTGTTATTGTTTTGCTAAATTTAAACCTATGATGGTAACGTTCTGGTTGTCCAATTGAGGTGGTTACTTCACAATACATGAAAAAGTCCTAAATTGAAATTGCGTGAGATAGTCGAGCCGTAAAGATATCAGAAGGCAATGTGTTAACAATTATGCATGAACATTGGACCATGAGAAAGCTTTTTTCAAAATGGGTGCGCGTTTATTCACTGTCGATCAAAAACAACTGCTGATGCTGATGATTCAGAGCATGTTTGGCCATGTTTACACGTAATGAATCAGATTTTTTGCAGCAATATGTGATAATGGATAAAAACACGGATCCATCACTTCACTTCGAAATCAAAACGATCATAATCTGAGTGGTATGTAGCCGGTGAATCACATCCAAAGCGTCCAAAGGTACAATAGTCCGCTGAGAAGGTTATGGCTTCAGTATTCTGGGATGCGCATGGAATATTATTCAACGACTATTTCCAAAAAGGGACAGACAATCAATAGTGAATACTATATAGAGTTTTTGAATCTTTTGAATTCAAAATCAAGGTAAAACGGTTTCATTTGTCGAATTAAAAACTACCCTTTCACCACAAAAATTCATAATTCGGTGGTAACGATGGTTAAATTGATCGAATTACACTTGGTTGGAATTGGCTCCTCATTCACCGTATAGCCTAGATTTGCTCCCCAGTAATTGCTAGCTATTCTCTGATACAAAAATAGATATGGAAAGGTTGAAATTGAATAGACCGCAACTTCCTGGAACTTACCTATATAATTCATTTTTGTTACTAGGAATAATATTAATAAGAATAAAATTTTTTTGGAATTTAATGAGTTTTAAGGCGAACATATATGAAGATGATTTGTTTATCCTGCTCGTCAGACAATGTAATTTGAATATTGTAGCGTCTTCAGAATGGTGGAAATATTCGAAGGTGGGAAGCTATTAAAAAAGTGGAATATCTCGTTAAATTTAGAATTTGAAGTTTGGTATACCTCAATTTTAATTTATAAGGTATATTTTTAATTACTGAAACATTAACATAAATTCGTATTCAATGTTTACATTCGAAAATTACTGCTGTTTATTAGATTTTGATAAACAAATTGTAACTTTCAAAAATTTGAATTTCGGTAAACTTATTTTCACAATCCTGAAGTAATATGAAGTTATTTAAATAAAACCTGACAGATTTTCTTTCGCGAAGATAGTTTCACTAATCAGTTTTCACATAAATTTCTGAAATGAAAATTAAGAAACATCATTTTCGCTATACAGATTAAATGTTTATTATTTTGGTTGATATTTCGAATAAACATTCGCTGATTTGAAGTACTTGTTTTAACATAATTATCGAAAACATCAACAGCAGATGATTTGAGATACTATATCATACAATGTTGATGTGAAATTAACCGGATTTTTAATGGACAATAGTGTTTAAATTTAAACAAATAAATTATGTGTATAATGAAAGCGTTAAACGAGCGCTCATTTGAGAGTCGTACAGTATGCCGGATGACCAAATAGCAGAAAAAATTCAATATTTCAAGAACGGATTAACATAGAATCTTGAGATTGGCCTCATTCGACTCAAAGCAAAAAAATACACCAAGTTAACTGTTTTTATTGAAATTTCGAAGAAAATTAAAGAACTAATTAGGAATTGAAGGACTGTTGGCAAGATGAAAATTTTCATGGTGAGTTGTTCTTATCAAAGCAACAATAATTATTTGAAGTGTATATTTAAATTCAATAACTCTTACAATTAAAAATTCAATGAAGCCTTAAAAACCAAGGAATTTTCTAATAATAAAACTAGGGTTTCAAAGTCAAAATTTGTTCAATTTGAAAAAAAAAAACATTTTAAATTCAAAGAAATTAGATGAATAGCTCTTTAGCTACATCACTGATTTCCAGGTGCTGTTCTTCGGTTCACGTATCATGTTCGTAATAAAAGGATCCTCCAGTTGCTTGTGGAACGCATTTTAGTTGGTTGGTAGATATATAAGACATTATCCGCGAGTTTCTGATCTTGAATGCCTTGTAATCTTCATTCCTACTTTTTTGTGCCTCTTTCGTCAATATTCCGAGTGGAAGAATCTACTTCTGCACTTTTTCAGTACTATGCAATAAAATTTTATGCATCGTGGATGGCCTGTAGTACCATGGATACTTCTCGATAGCGATCTCTGCTCTTTCTTTTGAGAAGAGTTGATATTTATGATTTTCAGTATGAAATGAATGAAATGTACTATTCAAGCCAATTGGATTAACAAGGTAGTGTAACAAACTAAGGCTTACTCCAATCCTTTCCTTTCTTTGCGGTGGTATGATAGACAGATAAAGGCAGATGATTTTGTTCTAATCTTTAATTTAACACGTCTAGTTTGAAAAGTGACCTAGAAATAAAGTGCTTAGTCTGTTTTTTTGATTTTATCTAATCGGTTTTGGAACATTTTTAATAATTTACTGAACATCCCGAGGGATAGTAAGAACTTTTGCAAATAAATACTCACTACACTTTTATAAACTAATGCTGCAGATTCAAAAACATATAGTTGTCGCCTGGAATCTAATTTATTTTTGTCATTGAAAAACTTATTTGGATAACTATACTGGAGTTAAAGAAATTTAAGTTGCCGAATTAAACAGAAAATTTTGGAACCAGCACACAAGGAAATTCCTTGATGATGTTTCCATTCAGTAGTAAGTGGAAATTACAAAGAATTATTACATTTCTATAATTCGAATTTGTATAAATTAATCAGCTGACTAACATAAGCTAGTAAACTTTCCTCCAGTAGTTTCTTTAAACGTATCGTTTATTTTCTATTTCTAATCTTATCTTTTTTCTTACTATTTGATATATGAGTCGCAAAATATATTTCTGGTCGAATTTATCCAAGAAAATTACTCATATCAAATAGTAGTAAACTTAAATATATGCATCTTTAACAACAATTAGTCATTCGGATTGAAATATGAACGCTTCTGCAAAATTTCAATAGTGAATGAACGAAAATTTTAGCTCTATATATTAAAAAGTATATATTTATTTCAAGTTTGATTAACATATTGCAATGCAGTTTAGTACTAAATACTTCTGGTTAACATCAAGCGTATTTTTCTAGAATCAATGGAAAAATATAATATATCACGTCAATACCTACCAATAAACAACTTCCAGTTTGTTATTTTTAAAAAGATGTATACTGTTAGAAAAATTAATGGATCCTTTCTTCTACAATATCTATCTTCTGAGTCAGTTACATGCGCAATCATTAAATAAATCTTTTGTTACATAAAAATGAAAAATTCGCAAAATTTCTAATGGAAAGAAAGCATTTTTCAACTGTTTGATCTTTTTTCAATAATTACTCAGGCCGACATTTGTTTGGACATATAACTGAGAACAAAAAATTATTTTATTTAAAATAAATAACTATTTACATTTCTTCTTCAAGCTTTTATTATAAAAATAATCAATTGTAAATGAATGTAAGGCTTGTACTATGTAGATAGTTTTTAATATCTCATTACTTCATACACACCTTGTGGAATTTTGTATATTTTGATGAGAGCGGAAATGTTTTTTGTTTCCACGACAACATGTAATTTTTATTAGGGCTCTGAAAATAATTCAAAAATAAATATTTCTAAAGTTTTAATAAGAAGCATTCTTAGAAACTGGATTCTCAAGTTAAGTAGGTGAATTTATTCAACTATTAGTTATATCCAAATTGAGTTTGCTCAAATTAAAAAATATAAATAAATATAATAAGCATATAGAACAATAACCTCAAAACGTATCATGCTTAGATTAGTGGAATATTTATAAACTAAACAAAAAACTGTGAACAGAAGTTATTTGTCGGTATAAAAGGTAAATGAATGTATTTACTAAAGATCCAATAGGAATTTAGTCAAATTTTATAAGGACACCATCGTTTCATAGTTCAAAGTCATAGAATAGAAAGAAGGCTTTAACAACTAATGAAAATCAGCAATTCAAAGTTTTATAAGCTTACAAAAGCTTACAAAAAACAATATTCAGACATAGTATAATAACTTATTTTTCTTTGTGTATAGGTAAGTAACATACTCAGTGATATTAGAAGTGGTATGTCCAAAAAAGAAGAAAAAACCGAAAGTTTTCAGTTTCAAGAAAATATTCACCCTGAAACTAAAATACCATCAAATGGTACAAGGTATATGCAATCTCAAAATGGTTCCGGTTCAAATTGGAAAAGAATTATCGCACATTAAAGATTATCAGTTTGTTTTATTGCCAAGCGTCCATTAGAGCTCTGAACTCGAATGTCATGAGATCCAAGTTGGTTTGGAAAAGTTTAATGAGCTAATTAGCTACAGGACAATAGAAAAACCACTATGAAAAGGGTAGAAGGGAAACAAAAATTGAGACCGGCAACTCCTGGGAACTTATACCCAAAGAACATCTATTGAAGATATCAACATAACAATTTACGAATGTGAACAGAAGTCTTGTCGGGTCATTGCCTCATATTCAGTGGAAGATTCAACGTCTGAGAGACTTCGGAAACCCATAGCATTTCACCTGGTTTTCTAAATTCTGAACTTTAAGAAAGGAGTGCGATTAAAAGATTGAATAATATGAATCAAACCAAAAAATAAAAAATGCAGCACAATGAGCTGAATATTATATAGAATTATCTTAGAAAGCACCCCATGCTTCTTTATATTAAAATTATATCTTATATCAATCAAGCTACCCTTATTTGAAATTCTGGAAAGATTTTTGTAATTTTTTAATTGGTTTGGTTTCAATTAAAGTCATTAACTCAAAAAGTGGTTAAGTGGGGCGTTTGTTACATTCCTGTGAGAGTTTATTTTTAAAATACCGCGTTTTCCTCGATTATAGAATCAACCAATGCGCACAAAGTACCACCAGAAATTGCGTATCAAGAAAATCTTTAACTATTCTTCAAGATAATTGTACGAGTTTATTAAATTATTGTAATGTCATCTGTCCTTGAAGTTTTAAAGTACTCAAAAATCGATTTGAAAGATTCAGTTGCAAATATATCAAGCGAATATAAACTTGTTAATAAAACCTTCCATGGCAATAGTGAAAAGTTGATAATTTCTCCACATGGAGTATTTGAATTGATCGACTAATGTCACAAGATTAATCTATATATTATATCGTTTTATTTGCACGTTATATCATTAATTCAGTGTACCGCATTTAGTTCTGATTAATTATATTTTGTCTCAATTCGCATAGATTTGAAAAATGATAAACCTATATTTAGAACCAAATTTCTTTTCTGGTCATTAGCTAGCTAACAAGTTACCAGAACGAATGAATTGAGCTGGAAATTACTCTACGTATTCTGGACGATAATTAAAAATCGATGTTTGTAAAGTCTGGTTAGTATGTTGACCTTGAATGTAATAAAATCATCGGATTCAAGGGTATAATAATACAGTAGAGAGATATAATTATTTATATTATTTTGAAATCAAACATTGAGCTGCTTATATTGGACGAAAACAAATTTGATTAGCTGGCAGAATTTTTAGTACAGCTAGGCACATAACGTCGAACTGATTACTGGGATATGATTTTATTTCGTCATAAAACCACTTATTGGGACTGAAAATAAACAAAATTTGAAGTAACAAAAGCTAAATTTATCGATTTGAGGCGTCGACGATGAGTTTCATGTTTCAACTTTTAAGAACTTAGGAAACATTGTTTCATAGGGTTTCAAACTTTGTTATTTGTTACTAAGTAAAGGTCATTTTGGTTTTTAAAGTCATCAAATTATATATTGATATATTCTTAAATAATTATCTTAAAGTCAAAACTGCACAAATTACTTCACCAGTTTAATAGGTTGAAGAACTTTTTCTTAGAATTTGACAAGTCACTTTTGTTCTTTAGAAATTGGAAATGAAAACAAATCAAAAATCAGGCCTTTTGCTATTAAAAAATGTCTTCTTTTCCTGTATCTTTAGACTTTGTCTTGTTTTAGTCCGAATATTCAGTGTCCTTCTGAGTTCTTCTTGAGACGCTGATATCCAGCTCTCGTACCACCTTTTTGATGGTTTTCCTAGAGGCATCTATGTGTTTGTTTCCTAGTTTTATTGAAGAACATTATTCATCTGTTTTCTCTCTTTCGATATGATTTTCACAACCTCGATCACGTTCTGTAATTCTTCTTGTAACATCTGGAATTTCTACTTCTTTTTCGTTTTCATTTCAATAGTCCTCATTATTCGTTCTGTTGTTGATGTTTCCGTTGCATACGTAAGAATAGGCTTAGTGCTTTGTGCACGGATTTTTGAATAAAACCATTTATTGAGTCGTATTAGTTAAAAATGCTCATATTATATTTATCTGCCGTTAACTTTATTGTGTATAATAGGCGGTTTAGGTCATCTCCATTATCTGCCACTAGTACTCCTCATCATTTTCAGAATTTCCAGATGTGTTACTAAACGGTTAGGCTACAAAAAAGTTGACAGACGGCCACAAAACTCGACGTACGGCGTCAGCTTTGGAGTTCCTTGAGCATTATAATGATGAAGCAGACAACTTTTCGAAATCAATCGTGACTGGGAATGAAACCTGGATTCATTACGGTATACTAGAAACAAAACGACAATCACAACAATGGATGCATTCAAATTCAACAAACAAACCAAAAAAAAAAAAAATCCAACAAACCTTCAACGACCGAAAGATCAACAAGGTGTGCTGCTTGTGGAGTTTATGGAGCCTAGAGCCACAATCTCTGCAGCTATTTATTATGAAACATTACGAAGTTTGCGTAGAGCCATTCAGAACAAACGAAGTGGAAAGCTGACCACTGGAGTTCTTCTGATCCATGATAATAACCGTCCAAACACTGCTGGAACAACTCAACGGATTTTTGAACAATTTGGATAAGACATTTTCGATGATGCGCTATACTGCCTTGTCTTAGAACCAATTGACTCCATCTTTTTCCTGAACTGAAGACGTGGCATGGAAGCGTTTTGAAACCAATAAGGACCTTCAAACCAACGTCAAGGATTACTTGAATTCTTTGTCGGCTACTTTCTTTGAAGAGGGTATTGAAAAACGTGTCCACAGTTATGACAAATGCCTCAATATCTTCGCAAGTGCACTAATCTTTTGATAATAAAATTATTGTTTTATATGAACTTTTCTTTTATTTATAGCCTATCGGAGGTTGAAAAAATAACGGCTCTTGTAATTAACATAAGCACTTTTTTATCTCTTCTTCACCAGATGTTCGTCTTGTTTATTCACTTTTTTCTAAAGATTAATTGGGTTTGCTACTTTTTTCCTTATATTCTTTATCAATGTAGCTTCTAAAAGGTGTGCTGTAGACAAAAATTAGGTCTCTTCTGTTAAGACAAAAAATCTAGTTCATTCCACTGCTAAGCCGATATTTTATGCGTTTTCACTCTGATTTTCTCCCTATTTGATATGTTAGGATTTGAAATAAATTATAATTCAAATATTTGAACCTTAAGTCTATATCTAAATAAAAAATTCGTTCCCATTCTACGTTTATTTTGAATTCTGACATATCCCTCATATTAATTGGAATAGGAGAATATCGTGGAATCTCGTTATGGAAAAATATACAATGTCGATTCCTTCACGTATGAAGACGGTCTTCTATTGTAAATTATGTAAAAGCTGAAATTGTCACATCATGTAAATAGATTTTCTGTTATCATGTAGATATCAAAGGCAATAATATATTCCGTTTCCATAAAATGAAAATGACAAGAATTTGAATGAAAATTAAAGTACTTCAAACTTTCACCCACAACGAATTGAATTTGAAAATTTAATTCGTCTATATATAATAGTAAAATGGGTGTTGGGAAAGAAATTCTTCTCTGAAAATAGTTTATCTCAAAAAATCCAGCTTTCAATTTTATTTGAAATATAACGGCATCACTAATATCGGAAATTGAGTCTCTCATTAGATGACATCCAATAATCTTAGGACTATTACAACTAAGACCAATCAACAGAATTTGAAACGAGATATCATAAGCAATTTCCATTAAATTTGCAGGGGTCGTTAGTTCAAAAGAAACCACATTTAATGTGTTGTCTGTTAAACTTTTCTTAATTCCAATTATTTTCATTTTATACTTGTCTAAAATTTTGCATACCAATGTTTATTGACGTCGTTGGGTTTAACATCAGCATTTGTGATAATTATGTTGAAATATCTATTTTTATATCATCAGACAAATACTATTGAAATAAGAGAAAATAAACATTTATTTAATACCGGCGGTTCTATAAAAATAAATCGCAGATTTGAATGTAAATAGTGGTCAGATATCTTATTTTTCGTTTAATATCAAAGACAAAAAGGTATTAAAATTTGATTTAATTAAACTCGAATCTACATATATAATGTGTGTTACTATCTATATTTATTTTAGTTTTAGATATTTAAACGACGTTAACAGGTTATAAAGAATCGAAATTATTCCCAGATAAAATTTTAAATAGCCATCTTACTATTTTGTGTTTATAAAGGATATTTTTCCGATTCTATTCATGTTCAAGGATTCAAGTTTCAGTTCTAGGTTATAGATATTTGAAAAATACGAATACCAAGAATGGTTATACTGCAAATTCATTGTTGTCACTTTATGTCAAACATAACAATAAAAATGGTTCATATTTTGTCCTGTTTTTTTGATACATGAATTCCATAATCCTACCGAATATGATGAAGTATTTCTTGATGTTCCAAAATACAAAAGAACATCTGTAAGTTGACACCTTAGAGACTAACTAAGTGGTCAACATACCGAGGTGATCAACTATGGGAATTTAGTTAGTTACAGTTAGTTATTAGGAATAAATTAGTCACAGTCTATAAGTTCATTAATCATGCTAGGGAAATTTTTTGCGGAGAAGGCGTTAAGTTGTTTGATCATAAGCTTTGCATAGTTTTCGTTCAGAGTCAGCTACTTTTTAGTTTCTCTGCGAAATATTAAGTTGTTCCATCATGCGCCTTACATCGTTTCCGTTCAGAGTCCATCACTTTTCAGTTTTGTCATCAAATAGAGAATTTTCTTCCACGCAGTTCATTTCTATATCTTTCAGTCCTTGCTGTGTTTAGTTGTAGAGAAGTTTCATTGAAGATTGTCTCTGGGTCTGGTTCAACACATGTTACCAACTCATCGTCCATGGTAAGATAATCCTCAAAATCAACTTTATCGAACACAGAGAAAGAGCAGAAGCTCATCTTCTTGTACCTATTTCTCCCAGGAATGAAAAGGTGTTCTCATTTTGAACTTTGAACGAGTCATAGAATGAAAAACAAAAAATGAAACTTTATTTTTTCTCTTCCCTTTTCGGTTGTTTACAAATGACTCGCATATTGGATACGAACAATGAATGGAGTACCACAACGGGGGCTAATTTTGCTGAAATAAGAGGAATTATTGATAAAGTAATTTCTGGAAACTAGATGAAGAGCAAACGGGGGATAACCAACTTCAAGAAATCATCAATGCGTCAATGATCAATTTACTTGAATCAAAAAATTATAAAAAGTTACCAGCATACAATTTATAGAGGTTGTCGACATAGAGAGATAATCATCCATTGAAAATGCGTTGTGATAAATCCAATTGACAAATTTCGGTCAATATAGATAGTTGGTTAACGTAGAAAGGTGGTCAACATTGGAGGATGTATGTCTACCACGGTACCAAGATAAACTTCATTTACTGAAGACAATAAATTAGTTATTAAAAATAGTGTCATAACAGTGTAATTGCGAGTGTTAGTGTGGTGTGCGATATAAAATAATACGACGATTATCCCCACGGGTTAGCTGTTTATGAATGAACTTACTAACATATCCATGTAGACATTGGTTTTTGGTTATGTGTTTTTGATAATGAGGCTACTTTGCGCAAAAAGAGAACGCTTAGGAAAATTATGGTGTTAGATAGACAATGAATTTAGTTTTACAGAGATGATGAGAGAGTAGATCATCTTTATTTTAACGATTTCCAAAAGGCAGAGTTAATAAAAATCGCGTAAAACGTTAAAAAGGGTTAAATAATGAGGAACATCGTTTTTGTTCTAATAAAATAACAGCTGATAAAATATACTATCATTTTATGATATTCTAATCCACCAGAAGAACCGTGTATGGATTCACTAATATTCACTAACACCAACAAAACAGAAAATCGCAAAATTCTGCCAAGAAGGTTGTGAACGCAGTTTTTTCTAGTGTAAGATTAGTTGAAGCAATTAAGCTTGATAATCAACGCACTATTATAACGATCTGGTACACCACAAAATGTTTACCAGTAGCTCTATTCACGAAAACACATTGTCATACACTACACAGCAGACAATTGAAGTTTAACAAGAAAATAATGTCATTTTTAATCACTCTATCACTGATTTGGCCATGGGTAATTTCTGGTTATTGATTAACCAAAAGAAACCTTTATGATGTTGACGTTTCACAAATGAGGTTGAAGCAAATCATCAGATTAAGAGCATTGGCTTCAAGTTTCAGAAGCTTAGATTACAAAAGTGCATTGATGAAGGTGATGAAACTGTATCCGTATCTTGAAATATATTATAGCGTCATAATTGAATGTTCTTGTGAAGTACCTGGATCAGAGGCTCTCCACTAGGGGATCGCGATCTCCAAGGGTTCGGAGATAAAAAAGCATTTAGTTCACAGATACCACACAACCGGCGTATAATAAATGAAATGATCATATATTTTTTTGGAACTTGAGTTAAATTCGTTTGCCTGTTATTAATTTTAACCAATTCAATTTTGAAACAAAACTATTTTTAACAAAAAGGATCATATGGATCTATAAATGATTTAACAACGCTACTAAAAATTATGTTGACCGTCGCGCCGCTTGTATCGTAACGAAGGCTTTATTGTTGTAAGGCAAAACTTGTTTGCTCAGAAAAGATATTCTCAAACTGCAAAAAACACTATTTTCTATGAAATGCAGCAGAATAATTCAATGAGAAATTTCGACTTGCTTGGCATTGTTAAATGTCTTGATTGATTTTTCCAACTATAAAATAATATCATTTTCAGTCCCAAGCGATTTGTTGATTTTGTTTTTAAATTTACCAAGGAAAAGATAAATGTGTCAAAAGATTCAACGCTACTTTTCTTAATTTTAGATATTCCTTCAAATTTTTATTTTAGATACCAAGCACCAAAACAGACCAGCATTGATGTGTCAATGGATGTCAATGGATGTGTCTTCAATACTTAAGACATACTTATGTCTTGTTAAGTTAAAAATTTTCATTTAATATTCTTACGATTCTTAATAATTGATAACTTAATGCTGACTAAAGTCTTGTCAATGAAGTTTTGAATAGTATTTTTGTTTGTTTGTTTTATAACAATTAATTATTGCTCTCTTTTTGTAACGATGTTACTGATGCTCATCCTAAAAAAGTGGTCGTAGCGTTAAAAAGTTTGAGTGCCCCTGATATAGACAATAGTAAAATTAGAGTATGTTTAATAAACACATACAAGAAACAAGTTTGTATTATGTTCACGAAACGTGCTGTTGCATTTTCAGCTAGTATGCGAAGTGCTAATCCTGAAATTGCTTATACCGAAGAGTTTGTTTGTACTTCAACCCTCATGAAGTGAATATCAGCCAATACTTCAATTTCTATTTCAACAATGAGAATATTACGAATAGTTGGTAGGAGGAGCGAAAACCATTTCGTTTAGAAATTGTATCTTCACATTTAACCATTTGAAAAAATTTAATATTAAACAACAATCTCTATCTTTATTTTTTTACAATAATATACTGATAAATTGATCGGATTTCTTCTTATTTTATTAAGTAGACATATCTCTTGGAGTCATTCTCAACAAACACATAATACAAATTGAAAGTTAGAACGAAGTGGTTACCATTACTTTGTTTTGCTTCAAATATCTCATTTTTTCTGTATTTGATAAGTGTGTTACCAGCTTAAGGAAAAATTTGATTTAGTTCAAGGGTCTAGCATGTAGTCTCTTGAAGTTCCTATCAAATCTGTAATTTTTTGCTACATTGGGATGCAATACTCAATAATTTATTTGTCTCGATTTTCCATCATAAATTTCCGATACTCTTGTATATCTTGTTGGGAACGTTGTTTGTACGTTTGGCGACGCCAACGATTATTTTTCAAAATATGCCGAGCAGTTCTCAATGTATAACGTCCCCGTTGTTATTTTGATAGCGATTTCTTGTCTAATAAGCTGGATACTCAGAAAAAGGAGCTGGTATCCAGTAAAACAGTTTAATTTATTGTAGCCATTATTAAAATAACTAATTTGCATCGTAATAGACAATAATGTAGGATATCTGATTGAGTTCAATGCAGCAAAGACCTATGCTGCTATTTTCACAAAGAAAGCTGGAACTGCAGCTCAGGATTTGGTCTTGTATGGACATAAAATATCAACATCACGGTAAATTCACTTGATCAATGAATCAATCATTATATAGAATTATATTTTGTGGAAAAGGGAGAATCTTTGAAAAACTTTCTTGATATCTGTAAGGCAATTGAGTATTTTGTTGAAGTTATTGTTGTTGAAGTTTTCTTATTGTTGTAACTTCTCTCCTATATAAAAATTTAGGGAGATGTGCAAGTGTTGAAAACAGTATGAGTTTCCATAGGTCGACTCAAGAACTTTGGATGAAGTTGAAGTGTGAGGTGGACTATGATTTCTGGGTTGTTGTTAGATGCTGTTTTGGCATAGTGATCTGCAATAATGTTACTGGTGAAAAATGAATGATAGAGATTACCAGATCCCGAGCAACGAGAATTTGGTAGATGTCATGTATATTGTGCACTATTAGATATTTGATAGAAACGATTTCAGTTACCTGAATGCAGGAAAGAGAACAAATATGGCGATATGTTTGTCAGTATAGAGAATTCAATTGTAAGAGTTGTTTTTGTAGAATTTCTAGAAATACTTCCGTGATAAGTATGCTAGAAGATAAATTTCTATTCTAAATGATGATTATGAGAATGTTATGATACAAAAAGAACAAGAAGGTGGAAGTATCATGGAGATCATAAGAATTTTGATATTTTTTAGTTAAGTACGAAAAATTGAGAACTAGAATTTCTAGTTCTTTTAAATAAGTAATAAATTATTCAAATCACATCACATATGAATATAGAATTTTTCAGATGTATTGTTTTTTAACTTTTTCATAAGATGCTTCATATATTCCCTCTCTTTAAATTAATACAATATTTTATAATAGATTACTATTTTATAAGTATAAATTTCTTATAAAGCGTTAATTATTTGTCCCTAGGGATAAATGTGTCCCGTGCAGGAAGCAGTCATATTTCTCTCGTTTTAATAATATGTCAAGCTCTTAATACCACAGAATATATTAGCTGCTATGTGTTTCAACAAAAAGAATAATTAAACCAAGTAAATACCTTATTTGAGCCCGGAGAATTTCAAGTGTTCTCACTTTTCTTTATAGTCTGGTCATATTAGGAGTTTCACCTCGGATTGAGAAATGATAACGTCAATAATTATAATACAGACCTTCATAACCACATTCCTCAACTTATTAAACATTTTTTCAAGGTTTGTCAACGCATAGAGTGTATTGCAAACGAAACTAACAGTTGTCCATAAGGTTGTAGATCTTCTTCTTCTTGTGGTACCTAGTGTAACGAATGTTGGCAATCTTTATTCTATCAGCAGCAATTCAAAGCAAGGATGTTGGTCTTTTTCTTGGACCACCTTTTTTTCAAATATTTTGCCTTGCAAGATGGCTTGGAGTATAAAGCCAGAATTCTAATTTCTTGCTCATATCTTCGTTCAAGGTCCAGGATAGAGAAAACGTAGCATCTCAGCGCTCTTATTTTTAATTCAAAAGAGAGTATTGAGACTCTTGAAGAAGGCACTCATTCGGTTAAAGGTGGATTTTGCCTCTTTGATGCTTGCCCTTATTTCCCGGTTGTTTGTCCAACACTCGTTTAAAATAGTACGAAGTATTTATATTGTTTGACTCTTTCAATATTGGAATTTGATTGATACAGATATGGCTTCTTGTGATCTTATTTTAACTTATAATCTGGAGGGTTGTCCTTTTGACATTGGCATAGAGGCTGTACTGCTGACTATGACAGGTGACTTCAAGCTATGTGTATCTTCTATATTATTAGCTAATACAGTAGAGTTCTAGATCAGGCAAATTAAAGTGGTCGATATAAAAGGTTGATTGATTTTGATCTGAAAATCTTATCTGAAACTATATAAGAAGATGTAAAAAGGAAGTATCATTATATTTTTAAAGGACAGCAGCGTACACAAGGTACCTCAGTATTTTGAAATCTCGTTAATTGCTCAGCTTTTTCTTAACTATATTACTTGGTCTTGCTTTGTAAAATATAACAGTAATGTTGGCGTCTGGCAAAAGTGGAAGAAAACCTTGACAATTCTGACTTTATACTGCTTTTATACCTTTGGTGTGTGTTGTAGACATTATTATATCCTTACGCTGAACCTGTGTTACAAAACAACAATGAAGACAAAAACATACCGGCCACTTTGAAAAACTATAGTCTCTTGCAATAAACAATAGCTCCTGGAGAGGTCTTCACTTCCACAACTCTGCATACTTCATGGGCAAGTGTTCATTTTTAATTAACACTAATTGTCCTATTTTGATAATTTTTGGAAAATTTGGATTCCATTTGGCTTTGGTCCTTACTCCATTGTCTCCAAAATCTTTGACAAAGTGTTCGCAGTTTTTGAAATTGCTCCAGGAATAGTAGACACATCAGCTTCTGTCAGGTCAACTAAGGTTCGGCCAATAATCAAATGAGTGGGAGTTTAAAGGCATAAATAATGGACATCAGAAGGAAGGATGGAAAGAGATCTAGTTTAAAATAGCCCCCACCTGATTTAAAACAGTATAGAATACTTTTAAAACCTGCCTCCCAGACACCGGCGAATAAAAGTAAACTTACCAAGTAACTCGATCATTTGCTAAATTGCTTCATTTTCAGAGAGTAAAAAACATTCTTTGTAGCTGGCGAGCTGCGTTTTTAGAAAAGCCTCTGTATGCAAGGGAGTAACTAATTCTAAATGTATATCTTTATTGCTCTTACAAATGCTCTTACAAATTAAAGGACATCGAGATTTTCCATCTTTTATTGAAAACGCACCACCAATCGTCACCCAAGTAAATTACACATTAAATAACTATCTTCAACAGGTTTCGCTTTGAAACAGTTATTTGTAGTAGCAGGGTAGAACTATCAATTTGCGATTTTTATGATGTTTATTCATAGATATCAATAAGAAAAAACTGGAGATAGGATTCTAATGGGGATTTTGATATGGTCGTTTAGGGTATCAGTTTATTGTGCAAAACGAATTTCTTCCCTAAAACAGTTTAGAAATCCCTAATATAGATAACTGAGCGTTGCGCGTTCTCAAATACCGTTGATATATAAGGTTTTTCAACCCACAAAAAAAAACAGTCTTTCGAATGCTGACGAATCTGCTTAATAGAGATTATGTGCTTCAACTGTTCAGTTACCGTTATACGAACGATTCCGTTTTTTTCATTCTACCCAACTTAGATACTGTTTGTGAATCGTTTCCGGGATGTTCTTTTAGGTACTTGGTTGATAGCAACAAGAACCGTGTAACCTTTCCAAGAATAGTCTAGACTGGAAGGTTGGAACAAACCGTTACCAGATATATTCCATTAGGTACAATCTTAATCATTAATATGATTTAGACCACCGAATATCTCAAGATGCTGACACGAGAATCTATGACACAACTTTTAAAATCTCAAAATATGTTTACTTATCATTCCGTGGTTGACCCATATTTTTTACCCATATGATGTAACCAACTAACAGGAGTTTCATTACTTTATTATCTCATATATTTTTCTGGTAACCATTTTGCAAATGGAAACTCTCTTGATATTCCTGATATTCTCTATGCTTTCCAGACTTCCCCATACAAATTCAAAGCTTTTAGTAGCTTCAAGAGTGCATTGAAACGTAGTTTCCTTCACTATTCTTATCAGCTGCAGGTCACGATATATTATATTGACACGGATGTCCGCTTTTATATTAAGATAAGAAAAATTGCGAAATTGCGTTACAAGAGATGATTCCATTTGAAGTGGTTTCCATGTTTGCGTTAAAGTAGAGGAGAAACAACGTATTGTTGAAAAAAGAGAGCTAGATAAGTAATCAAACACAAGGTGATATTGCTTTTTGTTTCCTTGACCTTCATTACCTAAGGTAGACAGAAATTGAGTAAAATAAAGGTTGTTTACGAGATACATGAAGTCGATAAATAGTAGATGATGTATTCTGAAAAACAAAGTCTCTAAAAATGCTTAACTGCTCTAAAGTATATGGAAAAAGTAAATTTAATACAAACCTCCATTTTATCAACAAACATTGTCCATATTATATTACATGAAATAAACAGCCGTTAAAAAGTGTAGGTTATTGACCAAATTTGATTTTAAAAGCTTCAACAAAAAAATTGAATGGTATTTCTTGAAATGTGTATATATTTGTTGAATGTTGATCATAAAATCTTAGAATACTACGTTAATGAAGAGAATAATAAAGAATGTTTAAACAAATTTAATACAAAAAAAAATGCTTAAACAGCAGTTGATATTCTGTCCACATCTTCTTCGCATGCTTTCAATTAAGTTGTGTAACAAATTTCGTGCAATTTCTGCTTAAATGTTGTAGAAGATTTTTGATCTCCTGTATGGTTTCTGGTAACATCAATGGTTTTATTCAATGATCTCAAGCATGCGGTAGAAGAAGGGGACCTAAATTTTCTATATTTCTGAAACAAGTGCAACCAGATGTTGCATAATCATGCTCGACAATAGTATGACATATATGGATATGTAGAAAAAAATTCAAAAACTATAAGCTTTACAAAGCATTGTTGTCGTGTTTTTTTAAGCTACAAAAGTTATAAAAAGTTATTATGATGAAAGAAGTAAATATGTAAAATGTTCATAAATAACTAGAGGAATTTTTTTGTTTAATGTGGAATTTTGTTGAATGTAAACGTCTACAATAATGAAAATAGCTTTGGTTATGTGCTAGTTTTGACGGCGTTCTTATTGAAGATTGTTGAATGCAAAGATCAACTGGTAGTTGGAAATACACGTGTTATTCATTCGTAAGTTAGCGATAGCTGCTTAACTATCAGCTGCTACCAGTTTGTCGAGATGGAAAATTCTTAAACGATAACATTCTAATAAGTGCAGAAAATTTTTATTTCAATAACTATTTACCAGCAATTTATGCAGTTTATACAAACAAAATGAAATCAATAGTCATGTTGGATTATTTGATGAGTGAAATTTTACGAGAGTCAACATCAGCCATAATTTGCAATAATCGTTAGCATAAAACGCAAATTTCAAAAATGTAAAGATATCAAAATATTTGTATAAATCTTCAGGATTTTCTATATGTCAAATATTATGTTTCTAGTATTTATTAAAATAGTTTTCATAGATATTTGTTAGTAATAAATGTTGATAATTTTGAACTAGTGATATATTTTAATAAAACAGAATAAATAATATTTTTTTCATTTTTGTTTCCACTTTTCAATTAGCTAACAGAAATATGAAAAATTTAGACTCACTGTTTCTATATGTATTTTTTCACTCAATAACGCAACAACTAGATATTATGAACCATTTTTATTCAATATTTACGGTGTTTATTTATATTAAGGGCATGATTTGACGATAAATTGACCTCATCGAGCGCTATGGTCGATTCAGTTGTCCCCATTACCCTCTGCCAGTAGCGGCAAGATATTGTGCAATCACTTGATTCATATATACCTATCCATATTTTCATCCAATACAATCAAACAGTATAGCCCTTAAAACGAATTCCTGTGCAATTCATACCTCTTCGGAAGGAGTGAATTTCTTAAACAGGCAAGGCCTTCTTTCTGAAAACAACCCATAAAGAGACTCATTTGTGAAGATTGTGTTTCTGTATCATTACGCCAGTGTCAGTGTTCCAACGCCCAATCTAATCTTTACTGCTGTTTCTACAGGTGTCAATGGTACTCTAAAAGTTGTTTGGATCTCAATTAGCATTACGGATTTTTCTCCTCACTATTGAGAACAATACAGAAACACTCTTACCATTAGAAAGTACTTTCCTCAAAACTCTACAGGTCCCAGATAAATATCATAAATAGCGGTTGTTCTCTGGGTCTTCCAGATCTTCAACTTATATCAATCGGTTCCTGGAACCGATTAAGCATTCTTTAAATGATACGTTGCTACACATTTACGAGTAATCTAATAGCACGAGAAGATTATTTGATAGTTAATTTTATTCTTAGCGTTGATTAAATTTACCCAATTTTCTCAGAATTTGTATACTCGTTTATTATTTTTATACAAATAAAAATGAGCATTTCTGAATTTGGACGGCTTACCAAAGATAGAGAAAGTCAAATGAAGAAATAATGAAACCAAAATAGAACTCATTCATTTTGTCTCTAATGTTGATTTTGAAAAAAACGATTTTATTAATGAGTGTTGATTTCACTTTATCATTGTTATTATGTGATCAGGAATATCCCAAATCTTTTATTTGTATATTTTGTGAGCTGTCGAAATTAAATTTTTCTTTTTATCTGTTAGTGTATCTTCTGATATATCGAGAATCGATACATATTCCCAATTGCAACTTATCGCATAAAGATCTTTGGCACAGAACATAACTACCATTATGGCTTTTATGACGGAGAAACACCTTTCACCGTTTATGACAGGCTGGTAGTCGTTCTTTTCTATTTTCTAGACAGGGTTCGTATTTGTTGGCTTTACTGAAAAAGAGTTTCAGGATAAAGAGGTAATTTTGTTTTCTGATCACGATTCCACAAAATACCATACTTTCTTATGAAGCGTCGAGATTCAGATTACTATCGACATATTTATAGAGCTTCTTTTGTCCTACTTATTATGAATTTTACGTAACTGGCGAATAATATATATGTTAACGTCAAAGTATATAATGCAGTTATATTATTACAACAAGGATTACTAAATTGACACTCGGAATTACAAAGAAAATTATTTCTAAAACAAAAACATTTTTTGTTGACACACTGGGTTTTACACAAATATTTTTCAAATCCCTGACCAGTACCTAAACTTTGAGCTGTAGCAACTGACCGGAGCGATAATTCTACGGCCGTTTCTTGTGCCCCATTGGAAAAATCTTTCTTCGGTTACTTTTATGATGACAGCTAAAATAGATTTGGTATAATCTTTTCCTCTTTCAACTTCAAGAACTGGGATACGGATAGTAAAACCCACAGAGTCTTCAGAATGATGAAGAAAAAGTTTTGTCGTTGATTTATGCTTTGGTATTTTTGCATTCCTTCAAAAATCATTTTTATTTGAATTTGAAATTAACGTTTCCATATTGTTAAGAGAAACGTAAATGTACTTTACCTACTACCAATATGTAATATCAAACATTACGATACTAATATGAGTTTCGTAATGAGATAGTTTACTGCTCTAGTGCGGTAAAGTTACTTTACCGCACTTTCATAGTCGGAACTCATGTCGATACAAATATACCAAATTGAAGTGAACGCGTCAATTTCCTATCTCATTTCGTAATATGAATCTTTACAAATATCCATTATACTAAAAAGACTAGTTAAAGTGTCAAGTTAGTAACATACTACACAATTTAACAGACACGTTCAGTTATTCAGTTATAAAATAACGGATTTCATACTTTAACGGTAACATATGCACGGTATTTCAACGAAAGCTCGACTTTTAGAAACACAGAAAGGAAAACGAATTTTATATGAAATATCTGATGATGTACTTAGGTGGAAAACCCTATTTTCAAACCCTTTCCTAATAATTGAAAAAACAAAGTTGACTATAAACAATGACCTGGCTGATCATGTAGCCCCGTGAAATGTTTGGTAAAAACATTATAAAAAAATTATTATCAGATTCCAATATGTTTTTTATCAATAGAGTCATTCAATAAAATTTGAGTATCTAGCTTTTTTTCGTTAATAAATACATATTTTCTTCTTCTTTTTTTGTGAGACACACAGTATAGATTACAACAGCTCTAATGGTTAATTTATAGATTTTTAAGCTAGCTTTTCATCTCTCCTACTATGTCATTTCTTTAATTTTATATGGTTTCTGAGTACTTCAAGCTTTTTTCCAAAACTTTACTATCTTATATTTATTGTGATTTTCTTTATTTGCTTCTTCTACTACCTTGATGGCTTCTTTATCTAGGGCTTCTTTATTTATTATCTATGTCGTATCGCTATACCATGAGCTGCGCAGATGTTTGTACAAGGTCCTTTTATTGCTTTTTCGAAAGCTATATTAAATAGTGTTATCATAGTGCGTCTCCATGTTTCACTCTACCTTTCATGTATTCTCTGTTTATCCTTATATGGTTAATTTTTGGGTCTTCCATGTCCTTTTTCCCAATATCTGTGTGTTGAGCCTACGGTAAATTTGTCTCTTCCAAAATTCGATTACTTATCTCCGAGTCTTCTACATGCTCTGCTATATTTTCTGTGTGATGTTTAAAAGCATGGTTTCTCTGTAGGTTATCTCTCTTTTCCAATGATATATGGCGATCCAATAATTTGATTTTCTAAAATACCTACACATCGTGCATTTTCCAATGGATAACCATAATATGGGGGTTTTTTGAGACGTAACTCTTGATGCTGAAGAAATAAACTCAAGAAAAACAATTCTGTGTGGCATAGGAAATTTTAACCACACCTTTATCAATATTTTGGTCATTCTTCCTGTATCTACAGCATCTAGTGGAGGTCTTTCTATATGAAAAATAAAAATTCACTTATGAAGCGCAACTGGTAGGAAAATCTAAACAGATATAAGAATTTATCATTTACATTTACTCTATATTTAAGTTATTTTTTTTGGTTGATAATATAATATTATTTTCTTTTTATGTTGAGTTCTTTGTAGCATTAATGAATTTATTGAAAGTAGGAAATAATTTGAGTTATTTAGTTTAGAAGCTATTTTTTTATTGCCATTCTTTAAAAAGAAACAAAATAAAATTTGTGGATATAATGATCTAATCATTTAATTTAAAGCTATGTGATTACAAGTGTGCTAGAATCGAAATGGAAAATTTTGGAAATTATAATACTTCTATTGGTGATTCACTGTCTTGTATTATTTCAGCTCTTGATATTTTCAAGTGTCTAATAACGTCTGATGGAAGAACCTATTTGTTATGCTATCTAATGTTATTCAAGAGAATCAACAATATCGAGTTATGAGACGAAAACTCCCAGGAGTTTTTAAATAACAGACTTGTATCATCTTATTAGAAGTTCGGCGACGTCAAACACTTCTATTTTCAATCCCAAGTGACATTTCGCGCTCAATACACCCTTGATTGGGAAAACAATTCACGTCAATACAGACGCTAAACAATTGAAATGAAACAAACAAATGATTTATATTAACTGCCGCAAACATTTTAATTTATTTCCTATGAATCGGATCGTTTTGATTTGACATCATATCAAAATATATATTATACAGTCGCCGATGGAATTCAACATCAAAATAGTCTTGCTAATATAAACTCTAGTTCAGATTTTTTTATTTTATCGTATTATTATTGATTTAAATATGTTCACTGAATATCGCAAAAAGAAAAGGAATTTTTAAATCCAAATATTTTGTCACATTATATTCTGTAATTTGAAAATATCTATATTATTTCAAAACCTATGGATGGTGTCTTTATTTTTAATGCCATGAATGGAGAAATATTTTCTTGTCACGCAACTATGAGCCTGTCTATTAATATCAGCATATTTTCCAGATAAGGAGCATATTGTCGCCTACAACTTTCTTGAATAATTTTTACATTCCCTTTAGTTGCTAGGTAAAGTGAAACTAGTTCCGTACATCAGATACGGCCGATATTTCATTAAATACTTCGACTGTTGCAAGTGACTGTTCGCAATGTCGCAAGTTAATTATTAAAATTTGTTTTCGCGATCCTGATTAAGAATGAGACGGTTAATTATTCCTTATGCTGGTATAAAGATGATTTTTCATCAAATGTACGAGATGAATATTAGCAGACTGTAATTCTTAGTACTCGTAAAACTTTTTAGATAGTGGCGAATCTAACTATTGAATCATCGAGAGATCATCATATCACTCCAGAACAAAATAAAAAATTGTTGGTCTCTTTCGTTTGAGTCTAAGTAACAACAACGATCATAGATCAACCATATCACAACGACGATTCGGGAACGAAATCTATGATACCGGAAAAGTCTCCGGTTACAATCGGTCGAAGTCGAAAAAATACCATAAATTCGAAACCTCACAAAATATTAAATGATTTTATAGTTCAACGATCAGCACCTACCAAAAATTCCATCAAAATTCATCATTAAGAACACCCTAGAAAGATCACATAGAAAAAGATTTGCATCAAATTATCAAAAGATATAATTTGGAAAACGTTATTGATAGCACCTGACCTCCACAATTTATTGCGTGTTTATTTAATCTTATAGAAAGGCTAGAAGTACATTAAAAGTAAAACGATGCTAATATACTTGTTCAGACGTAGAGAAGATAGATATTTTCTCCTTCCTCAAGTAACAAAAATAGAACTACCGAGGTTGCCTCATAAGTAATGTAGGCTTACATTTAATTTCAATTTAAACATATAGTAGATTGTTAAGACTAGACTGTAATTCTATAAAGAGGACAATCTCTCCACATTCTTCATTCATTCACTTTGTTTATTGATGACGCAGTTCGTTTTTATAATAAATGGTATGGAGTATAATAAATATGAAATTCATGTATTGGAAATAAAGTTTAAAGCAGCAACCGCAGCAAGTAACAATATGTAAAACTAAAGAGGTAAAGACAATAAATGAGCAAACGATACAAAGTCGGTTTAATCGCAGATCTAGCATTTATTCCGGATCTTGCACTGTCTGGTTACCTACTATTCATTCAGATCTACTGCATTTTGCATCAAAGCCAAAAGAATGTATTTACGGTTTTAAAGAGCTTACTGAACGTTGGGTTAAAATCATAAAATACGATGGGCTATAATTGAAGCATTAAGAGTTGCTTTTTGAATGATTATTTATTAGTGACCATTGAAAATCGACATTATTTATAAGTCACCCTAAGATGAATTGGAAAGATCTAATTCACAAAGTCACTAGACAATTATTAAACGCTAGATTCTGTAACTGAACATTTCTACAAATTATCTCTCTTAAAAATACGAGTTTATGAGACGTGGTTTTGATATTAACCAATCTTTTATATCTAGAATCACATAAAATATGCATCTCGAATTATGCAAAAAGTAATTCACACTTGGTATTTTCAGATTTTATTTTACTATGCATTTCATTCCGTTAAATTTCAAGAAGCTTATTGGATTTGACGAGAATCCAAGACCATTGAAACCTTATCTGTACTTACTTCAACTACAAAATTCATATTTAATGAAACCATAAATCTAATATATGTCGACTTTATTATATACGGACATGAAGAATTTATGATGAAACGTTGGAAATATTATGTAAGGATGCGATTCCAGACATTCATTTTGATTTAAAGACGCCTCAGTTTTGACACATGCACAGGAAAACCTCCAAAATTATGGTCCGTTCTACACAATATTTCAAAGTATCAAAATAATTCATGTTTTGAGAATATAATTCTTAATATCTCGATATTCTTATATGAGTTACCAATTCTGAGAGTAATTTGAATACCAATTATTAGTACTGAAAAATAATATGAGTTATGCAGAATGCGCTATGCACATAAAATCAAATTTACTTGCAGCACTCGTTCCAAATGTAATTTTTACCGTCATGCAGTATGATTTCGAACGTATATGGTTAAATGAAAAAATACAGTCTATTGTTACAAAACAGAATAAGTAGAAAACGAAATAGCCGATGAATTATGTAGGACGTTGGAAAGGTATTTGGACGTCTATAAATATCAGCAGGATTAACTGAAAATACCACACACAGACAAGCCAAATAATTGACTGTAACTAAGGTAGAGATGCTTTTATTCAGTATTCTACAGCAATATTTCAACGTAAATTTTTAGGAGTGGAATAGGATGTCAAGATAAACATTTGCTAACAGTATTTCTCTCTATATCATTTCGTTTAACATCACCTTTCTATAATGCCAAATCACTCATTTTGTTATCGAAAGGAAGGTTTGACAGTGTAAAGATCTTCATGAAGTCCTTACATCAAGACAAACATGTTTTTGTGTATTTGAGATCTACACAGGAAATTAATCTCAACATGTCTAGAATGTGGTGATTAGTGATACACTGTTTACACCACTACTACACCAACACTCACAATTACACTGTCTGACGTGCGTTTCGATAACCAAGTTATCGTCTTCATAGACTGAAGGTAAGCTAAAATCTAATAACTTGACTTATTTACCTGATTTTAGTTTACTTTCAGTCTCTGGAAACGGTAACTTGGTTATAGAAGCGCGTGTCAGACAGTGTAATTGTGAGTGTTGGTGTAGTAGTGGTGTAAACAGTTCAAAATTGAGATGATGATCAGTTGATTATGGTTTATTCCATCACTTGCTCAAAGTTTAATGAAACATTAGTCTGTACAATGTCGCAACTGTCATAAACATACATTAGAATTTCAAATAATTCATACTACTAAATATCTTCCGTTTACCTAACGTTTTATGAGAATTATTGGAAAAATTCACGGTATACTGAATTATGTAATGTATGAATACTTATTGAATATTAGTTAACCTATCACGCAATATTTGTTCACGATTTGTGCATGTCATATTAACAAACATAAATATGAAATATTTATTTGTCGAAATAAATATTCGTTACCCTACTCGAAAATATGTAAAAATACGAATCAGTTATATAGAAAAACATTTTTCGAATGAATGTAAAACAAAGAAATGATTTTTTTCTAACACAAACAAATAAACAAAATATTCGATTGGACCTTCACGTTCGAAAAAAACAAAAAGGACGAGTAAATACAAGTACGATCCGAAAGCATGATTCAAGAAATTGAATATGGTGTAACTGGATCATGAAAGAAATCAATGGCGACCAAAAAAATGGACACTTACATAACAAACAAGTATTATCCAGCAGTTTCTCATCTTTTAATGTATTTATTTTCTTTTCCTCTCATTTCATTAAGTTTCTTTAATACGAGGACAACATTGATGTAAATATGTCAAATCAGACACTGCCATCATAAAGTTTCACATTTTTAATAGTGAACGTATTCTCATACGAGTGCTATTTGAGTTATATACAGATACTAGGAACATTCATTTTGGTGAAAAAATGTAATTGAATCGCGAAAATTTTTGTGCGATGATTCTCTACGACTTCGAATAAGCCAACAGAAGTGTGTCGATCAAGTCGCTCCGACTTTTGGGGATGAAGAACTGTCTCAACCCACCGTGTTTCGCAGGTTATTCGAATTCAATCGCTTCAGGATTAATTTTGTGAAGGTCGTTCAAAATCCAAAAAGTAAAGTTCGTGTCGATTTGTGTAAAGAAATGCTGAAAAAATGTAATCACAGTGCTTCAAAAGGCGTCTATAAAATCGTTAAAGGCGAAAAATTATGATTTATGCAGATGAACCCAAAACTACACTACAATCGACTGTATGGGTCTTTCATGACGATCCAAATCCAACAAAAGTTGTTCGCGCACGAAGCAGTTTGAAGCAAATCTTTTCCGGATAACCAGACAAGTCACCACAGTTCCATCAGAGCGATGTAGAACGGTCAATTCTGAAGGATACACCAGCATTTGTTTGCCAGAAGTGTTCGAAAAAATCAGGGAAACCAATCGCAGAAGACGAATCATTCTCCACCACGAGAATGTGAGTTATCACACATCAGTTCAAACACAATCAAAATATCAGTCAACGTTTTTCTATACCTAAAGGAGCGGTTGATGCATCCAAATCACATGTTTTAGAGGTACCTCAATCGGGATGAAAAAAATACTTCGATAATTGAATCAAACGCATAAAAAATTGTATTGATCTAAATGCAGAATATTTTGAGATGCATTAAGGCTATATCCAATTAAAAATATTTGTTTGTAGTTTATTTATCTCAATGTAAACACTACTGTACTTTTAAGTTGTTGGTTAGCACAGTCTTGTTGTTTTAGTGTGTATTCTTCACAAAATATTGAATTCACAGCGAAAGTGCTTCCTCGAAAAGAATGAATGTTACGTTAACATTTTTCCTATTTCGTTAATTAATTATTCTGTTTTATAACCACTTCCAATATCAGAAGGAAATTATTTTTTTGTGGCTTTACACTCAATTAAGAGCTTGAAATAACGTTTCAAGTGTTTTCTTCCTACATCGCCTACGAGAGGCAATGACTGTGTTGATATGATTATTTATACCCACTTATATATTTGTAACTTATGTTATGTAACAGTGCTTATTAGATTGCTGTTAATGAAATTATTAGAGCAAATTTCTATCTATTTAGTTGTATTCAAAAGTTTGAATTTAGTTTTTGTGTGCATTAGAGCATATGCAACATCAGCATTGAAGATTAACTATTTGCAAAAATCTTTGAAACTACAAAGGGGACTACTCAATTGGTAGATTTAGTTTGACATAGTCCGAAGGAAGAGAAGCTGCAGGTTAGCCTTTTGCCAAAAAAATTGCGGCACAGAACAAATAACGAGGACGAAAAGTATTGCAGTAAATCATATTGTGAGGAACAAAAAATTGATATGTGCAACAAATGTCTTAATTTTCTCGCAAAAAATACTTTCAAAGTATTTCATTGTTATTTATAACAGGTGAGCCCTTAAAAAATATTTTTTTAATTAGAGTCAGTAGAAAGACTGATTATGTAATGAATTTGTTGATAAATGATATAAATGTTTTTTTTTATGAGTGATAAAAACTTGAGGCAAATCATAAGTGCTGCGTTTCATTTTTAAGAGGTATCGAAAAAAAAGTATGTCCAATGATGCTCCATCTAAATGACTTTTAAATGATACTTTTACCATACGATATCTTTAAAATCCAGTGAATATTTCAAAATATCGTACTGGACTATTCTCTATGGGACATTCTAAATACACTCTCATTGGTTTTTTAGCGCTAGAATAGGTTTATGCTTACTGCAATACATCAACAATTACAATAATGCACAAAGATTTTACGATCGAGAAGAAGAAAAATAAAAATCATCTTTCATTGTTTTTAATGCTCATCGTAACAATAAAAATTTTAAGTGCACCCTAACAATCAATTGGTAAAGTATGTAACCAACAAAAATATCGAAACTTTTAACAATGAGATAAAATGAAGTTTACTTTCAACTGTTCAAATGAAAAATATCGATAGTATAATACGTAAAGCAGATACGTTATATCTCGATTATATTCACAAACTGCCAGGTCAATGATTGCCGGAAAATATTTTAGTTTTAGTAATACCTAATGTACAGGGTGCTTAAAAAAGGTGATCCCGTCTCTAGGATAGATAGAAAACTGAAAAATATTTGGGGTTTGCTCAGTGGAAAAATTTCGTAAGGCAATCCGTATTCAAGATAAACGCATGATTGAGCTCCACCGCACTTTGATAGAAGATGTCGTAATTGGTTGAGTAACCACATTTTCCGAATCGATGAATTGATAAAGGTGCACAAGCTCCGATTCATTGGCCTCCTCGGTCATGCAATTTTGATCCTCAAGAATTGAAAGACAGAATTCTACGTCACATTAATGACCTCATATCTAACATAACCGTCTAGAAGATTCATGGATTCTTTAGAACAAAGGACTTGTGTGTTCGTGAAAATGGACGACATTTTGAACACCATCACTAATTGAATTCTATCGCATGCTATTAGCCATTCTACAATTTTTCATTTTGTGATTTTTTGTTTAATTAATACATTTATCATTACATCGGTTATTACTTCTTAATTTTCAAATCAAAATATTCCGAAACGGTACACAGTATCATAGTATCGTTTTGGTGTAAAGTTGAAATGTATAACTAGTGCCCTCTATGGGGGTCTAACATAAAAACAAATTCATTGGATGTATCAGCTTCCAAAACATATTCGTATCAAATTTCAATATAATGTTGGCAGTAGTTGCGGCAAAATAGTAAAAAATGTGTATATTTTTTTCTTCAAGGCCCTTTATTTTGAATACGGATGGCGTTACGAAAATTTTTTAATGAGCAAACCCCAAATATCTATTCTTCTATCTATCCCAGAGACGAGATCACCTTTTTCGGAATTACCCTATATGGGGTATATTATGGTCACATTATTGAAATACCATTATCTGAAACAGCATCTACCGATATTCTAAAGGATGACATATCAAGCATATCGACTATGGTTTGTATTAAAATTCTAATAACTTCATTTTTAAATTACCTTTTTGTGGCGTTTCAATTAATCTTGGCGAAAAAATGTTTAATCAATACTAAGTCAACCTCTTTTCAAAATAAACATCCCTAAGTTTACGGTACTTGCGTTTGAATCACCGTTTTGCATGTCAAAGGGTATGTTGTGGAACGTGGATTAATGTAGTGTTGTTTTATTTGCATGGAATAATAAAGTAAATAAGATTATTTTTATTATCCATTTAATAGAAAATGGTTTTTTTTATTGAAAGCGTCGTGATTCAAGAAAGAATTGATAAAAACCGTATATCCTCATTATTTTTTAACTTTGTTCAATCCCGCCTAACGAAAAAAAACACTTTTTCTTTGTTGGAATAATTGATACGACAAAACGGTGTGTTTGGTGGTTAAAGAATAAACTCGATTTAATAAAAAAAAAATGTTGTATCCTTAGGGTTCTTTTTGACTCCAATACTAAAATACTGCTTACGATTAAAGAATAAGCGAAGCTGACAAACGTGAAAAGGAGGAAATAATATTTCATCAAATTGGTAATTAGTCATAATTATGACACAATTAATGGAAAAGCTACTTTGAATAGCTTTTTTCTATTTGGAAAAGTTTTGTTCAATAAACGATTACTTCAGGAAAATAAGATAAATTTGAAGTTCGAAATCTCCATTTGATAAATGACTCAACTACTCGGTACATTAAGATTTTCTATATGTAGGTATAAAGTAAAGGTCTAAATTTCTACGAGTCTCTCATCATCGATAGGACCCTAAAAATTTAGGTTATAGATATACATTTTAGGACCTGATGACAGATGGATTCCAAGAGTTTCTCAATCAATTAGGAATTAACGGAGTTTCAATGATGATTTATCATGAAATCGATATTCCACAAAGTGTTCGAAAGCCTTTTGACTAATAAGAGACTTATCTGAGGGTGACAACACTCATTGTTACGCATTGTCACTAGTCAGTCTCGCTGAAATAGTTTGACTGATTCAGTGATATGAATGAATAATAAACAACTGTTCATTAAGCATGATCAGCAATTTGGTACGTCAGTGAAGGTGAAAGCCGTGTCTACTTTTGTTCATGTTGACCGATTCATTATTATCGAAAATGACCGTAAACTGATGTGTGTCCATTTAGATCTGCCCTAGTTCAAAATGGTTTTGAACTATGTAGCGCAGCTAGACTAGAAAAACAATCGCCCATTGGTAAATAACGCAGTAGCTCTTCACATTTTTGTTTGTTCAACCTTGAGTAATTTTTATCAATTTCCAAATCTTCCAAAGCCAATTATTTCAATATCGTGTCATGAGCACCTTATTTATTTCTCCCTAAAACTCACTCTCTCACTCGACGTTCTCTTCGTTTATGGTTCTTCAAAATATTCTTCTCTTCATTCTTCTAATTGTCAACATACTTCGCGCACAACGGATTTCATTTTATGACGTAAAAATATTGAAACTGAAATGCCTGTTTGTTGTGATCAACATGAAGCGTGTGAAGACATTCATTTTCATTATTGATGAATCAGTCTGACTGTTTTAGCGAAACTGACTGGTCAGAATCATGTGTTAGTTTACGTAATATTTCGGATCTTATCTGTCAAAAATTTACATAAATCTGACTGATAGCTCAGCTTAAATACTCATATGAATAGTAAATACGTTGTTGAGCAAATACGGAAAAACACTTTTTACGTGAAAAAATAATGAAGGAAACTGAGGAAAAGTTTATTAAGTATTATGCCAAAAGTACTCCTTCTGTTTTGATGGTTTGTAAGTGGTTATATGGTTTTAAAAGTGACCATATGAATAACAATGATGCTAAACTACCCAAAAATGTTTAATATCGTCATAGTTGATGAAACGAATACCCCAGAAACGAAAATACCAACTGAATTATGAACTGTCGGTGGTATGCCATTACCTTGAGATGATATGGTAGTGCTGAATAAGAATTGTTGAAATGGGCACAATATTAGCTTATATAGGAATCAAGGTAAATGAAGAGGTCGATATGGTCTTCAGAAAAGCCCTTTATTGGTTCGAATCTATTCTATGGCATATATTACTGCTACTATGAAAACTATGTTCGAAAGAAGCACCAAATCATTGAGCATTTTGTAGGTGCTTCTCAAGATCCCTCCAAAACATTCTTGGTCAACTCTAGATCTAGAAGCAAGCTACAAGTACCATCATCAAAGGACACTGTCGCTTCAAGCGTCTGGTTAAGAGAAAAAAGAAATTTTATCTTACTTCATATAAGAAATCTGTGTACGGGAAACATATAGGAGCGAAGATCTAGCATCTTTAAAATCAGTATAGATACTTCAGCTCCTTGGAACTTAAGATAGCGATGTGTAGATGTCGAAAACAGTACAATAAATCTTAACGGTATGGCGTTATGTATTCCCTAATCAACAACTACATGTCATCCGGCAGGTGACACGCTATATTTATATGTAGGGATTAAGATCATTTTGAAGAGCACCGACAGTTATTCGTCTGCAACTAACAGTTGATGAACTTGATGAATAATAATTCGATTGTATTGGATGCAAATTTATTTCCGCTTTATATTCTCAACCCAATAAAACTCTCGCACTTTAATCTGTAGTCTATCGTACCATATTTAATTTAAATGCATTTTACATGTACGTAATACGCGATGCACTGATTTTTGGTACTATATAGTGATTAAAACATATCAAACATTTGATTAGATTAATCGATTAAAAGCATAATTCGTTTAAATGTACTATATTAATTGTTTAGTAGCGAATATTGTAAAGTTTATATAAAAACAAATCATTGATAGATCGTAAATTGTGAAATGAAATTAACAAAACATTTTCCGTTCTGTAATCATTGTTTAATTGATATTTATTGGATTTTTATAAGGATTTCATTCCATTTATTGGTTGATTAAAAATTAATTTCGGACAAAAAACATCATTTATCATATAACTAATTACGAAATTGATAGAAACATTTCTCACTCACTTTACATCAGATTTTTTTGGTTCCTGTTGTTACTTCCTCACTTCGATATTTCAATATTTCAATGCTCAAGAGAGTTCTTTATGATAAAGTATTAACCTCTCATGATTTCAGTTCGTTCAATTCAAAAGTATTCCGAAATTGTTATGAAAAATACTTTAGAAAAAGAGTAAAAATCAAGAAAAAAAGTTGGAAATATTTATCAAACAGCCAACAGTTTTCTTTTCGCCGTTATGTACCACGTGTATTTTATGGCTTTTAGAAAGGAGAACAGATGTTCTTAATAGGGGCTCTCCTATAAACGGAAAAGAATGATTGAGTTTGCACAGAAATAAATTGGCAATACAGACTTTTGTTGCTGGATTTTTATAGCTGAAAATGTGGTAATCGAACATAACATTATGTTATAATTTATAATAGTTTAATGAATCAGTTCTATTTTTACTTCAAGGAGCAAATGAATGCGCAATAACTCGTGGTGATTTTTAATCCATTGAGATAAGAATGCGCCAGTTCGGGACGGGGATATTTCAGGTAAACGAAAAGGTAGTCCGAGTACATAACTCATGATGAATTCAATAAGAACATTACCTGTATTGAAACCTAGAATTTCTAAATCCTTCATATCAACATCAGGTAGGTACTAAACTAAAAAATTCCATATTACCTAATAGTATACACTCGCAATTGGTTAATATTCCACCCCCAATATAGCCACCACTCTTTGTCAAATTAGAGTAAAAATCGTTGCTCCGTTCATCTTCCTTTAAACAGATCACGTGGTGTGGGTGTTTGTGATAAGTTAAAATTGGCATTAGTAATAGATTTTATCTAAATATAGTCAGCTTATAATTGATGATTTAAATTTAAAATAAGAGATTACACAAAAGTCAGTAGAAGGATTTAAAGCAAATTGCCATATAGATCGAGGTAAGTTGAGGTAGGTTCATTCCATAATTAAGATCCTGAGGTGCATAATCTTCCTTCACGAGTTGTCTAATCTTCATGACAACCAAGATCAAGAGTTAGCACATTGCAAAAGAAGTTAAAATTTTATTGGCGGGTATTAAAATCACGAGTTAAGCATGGCTGAGTAAATAATACGGTAAAAATGAAAAATAACAGATGTTTCTGTCAGCTTTGTTAAAATAAATTTTATTATACAACTCGCCATAGTCAAAAAGTGACGAAATGATTTACAGTTCTTATACCATAACTGGATTAGTAACATAGTTTCGAAAGATGAAGATTTAAATTGAGTTTTCACTAACAAATTCGAAATTTCTGAGATTGTCGTAAAAGAAGCTAAACGTATTATAACAGTGAGATCTTGGTGTAGTGATAAAACTCTTAGTCTAAAAACAGAAAAAAGCAAAAGAAAACAGAGGTCGCGTCGAAATTCCAAGCGATGTTGCTGGATTGCTGATAGTACTAAAGTTTCTTCGAAAAGTTGAGGTTAACCATTTACCTTGCTAATTATAAATTATGAAAAATGGGAATGGAACAAGTGGGCAAATGATTTGGTTAAAAGTTCGGATGGAGAAAAATTTCAGAAAATTGTATAATATGAATGAAGCGACGGATAAAATATATATAATGACAGTAATTTCGAATTTGAAAGTAGTAGAAGAAGAAACGCGGTACAAAGGTAAATAAAAATAGGAACATAAAATATCAGAGGTAGGTGAGAAAGAAAGGGATCTAAATAATATTATAGACACAAAGAAAAAATATTGATGCTGGAGTTACTAAGAATTCGTAAATCAGTAAAATTGAAATTGGTAACTTGAGAAATTCTGGTTTTGTATTCAATATGAATGATCAACAATTTGTATTTTAACCGAAAACAGGCCGGGTTTTCTGTTTTAACTAGTTATTTTATGGTAATTAGATATGATTTTATGGGTTAAGAAACATTCAAAGTATAATTGGAGTGATCTAGACGCTTTTTTATATCTTTTGTTACCACTTAACAATAGTACAGCAGTAAACTTTTATTATAGAGCTTTGAAATTTCAATACAAACAGTTTAATACACTCATTTCCAATTTATCAAAATAAGTTTGAGCATAACATTGCGATAAACTATTTCTGCTCAACTTCACTTGGATATATGTGAGTTAGGATCGCTTTTGTATGTTATTGTTCTTTTGCATTCACGATTTCGAAGTGAGGTGTGAGTTCAACGAAACAGTCACAAATGAGTTGGTTTAACTATTTTAATTAAAATTCCAATGTACTGTAAATCATTTTCCATTACCTTATATTACCTCGTAACCCACTTTTATTTTATTTATTAAATATTTTGAGAATGACAGAGATATTTTAAGAAAGCACTCTATAGTGTAAATGCAATTTTCCACAGAAATTTTCCTCTTATAAAATGTCACAATAAATTTTCACAGGTCTCATCACACGCTGTAATAGAATTCGGTAGAAAAACCTTACTGAGAATTAACAAGTGCTTCCAAGGGCATCTGGTTTTTATATATTTAATAAACTGGAGTTAAGAATTTAACAACTCTCATAACTCGATATAAAAGTGAACCTTTTTCTTCATTAGAAGTTCATTTCAATTGATAAAATATATAAATAAAAGATAACTGGATCCAACTAATCCATTGACTAATTATATCAAATTAGTCAATGGATTGGATTCCATAAGCGCACCTAATATGAAATAAAAGTACTTTACGATAACTATAACCCGTGTTCAGGTAGATCACCTATCAGCTGAAGGCAGATCCTAACCCAGAACGAGATTTTGATCAGATTCTCTAAACGCCGCGTTCAATTTTCGGTGAAAATTACAAATTTTAAACGTGTTCTACAAGAACTTTTGCTTTTTATTGATTTTTTGAGTGTTATTTCTTCTATGACATTCATGACGTTCTATAATAGATGCTGCTCATGACAATTGATAGAGAATTAAGGGAAATAAATAAAAGTTCAAAAAACCATAGACATATGAAAGAACTCGTCAGTTGATCGGATTTACACACAATGAACGTGATCCTGGTTATCTTCTGAACTTTCAGATCATAATCGGGTTAACCTGAAGTCCTAAAGATTTTGCTCTTATGCATTTGTAAAGAAAATTAATTAAATTTAGAGGAGAAGAAAAGTTAAGTTAATCATAAACATATGCCAAACAACACGTCTGCATACTTTCAATAAAGTCGTAAGTAAGTTGGTATTCTTGATATTCATACTGATGACACTGTTTACACCACCACTTTACCAACCCTCACTATTACACTGTCTGACGCGCGTTTCGATAACCATGTTACCGTCAGAGACTGAAGGTAAACTGTCTCCGGAGACGATAACTTGGTTATCGAAACGCGCTTCAGATAGTGTAATTGTGACTGTTGATATAAACAGTATATTCAACGACATAAGTGTCATGAATTGATTTGTTTTCAAAGTCTGATTAAAGGCTACCTAAGCTCTTTAACTGACAGTGGGGATAATTGATACGAAAATAAGTTTCTTTGTAGCTGTGCCCAAGCATGTTCGTTGACAGATGACAGCGGGGGCAGTACTAAACAAATGATGCCAGGCACAGTACGTTTTCAACTACTACTCGATGTAAAAATGGATCTAGTAGCAGCAAGAAACAAACGTTTAATCACCTGTTGTACGATTAAGCTTTCCTAGAAACTGTGCCACCTTTGAACTGATAAGATTTAATTGCTACTCGAGGAAGAGTATGACTACTATCAGATAACTGTTCAAACCTGGAATCATCTGTAAGCCATGTGGGTGTCAATTCAATATATCAATTTACTTTTTGCACGTAAAATTATTTAGTTTCTTTTATAATAGGGCTTAACTTTTGGAAATGTATGGGATTGTGACTTGACAAACAGTTTTTGTCAAATACTTTTCCAATTTTGTTAATTATTGTGTTTTATAGCAACTTTCAAGTCCTACAAGAAATTAATTTTTTGTCGATCTCCCCTATTCTTGATTATTTTGATAAAATAACGAATTTAAAACTTCTTCTCAATGTACAACATCACAAAGTAATTTGTGGAGAAGCACCGTTGATGATGTGGTAGCTGTTGGTGGGTTAGTTTTATCCATTGACATTCCAACCTGGAGGCCACAGAGTAGCAAAAATAACATGGGAGGGGGGGAAAATATGACCGAGTAGTACTAAATAAGAAAAGAGTAGGTTGTACAGATCTGGATAAAAATAGAACTTATGCTTATGCACCTAAAATCTGAATCCATATGTTTAAAATATATATTGGATAATGTGTACAATTACTAATTTATATTTTTCTTTGTTTTTGATAGTGGAAATTTGTTGTTAATAATGCCTAAAGTTCAGAGTACGCTTCAAAACAAAAAAAAAACAAATTTATCTGTTAGTGCAATTGCAAAAAGTATGGCATTCCTAAATCCACCATACATTTCAAATTAAAAAATTCTAGTGCTGAAAATACGTTTCGCTGATTCTCACGACTCAAAACGTCAATGGAGCTCAAAGATAAGTAAAAATGGATATCGATAAAAATAAAAAATAGACGATCTAGTTTCTAATATCCATACATTTTTGGAAGAGAATCCCATAACGTGTCATGAATTGTACAATTACTGCATATTTTATCTTATATGTTATCAAATATTTTCTTCTAGATAAAACGCTTCAAATCTCACTCTGTCTATCAATTTCTGCGAAATACATTCTTGTTTTGTTTTTTTTTTCAAGTTTGATTAACTCTTTATGATTATTTTCTACTAACTTCATTTTTCAATGAAAGACCGTTCAAAGACCGTCGTTACCAATTTAAGATACTGTGTATTATTTGTATTGATCGATTTAACCTTTTTCACGAAAACTTGACGAAATATATAGGGAAATTCTAATCCAATTTGGAATTTACTCTAAAATTTTATCAAAAACATCGTCGTTATGAGATAATTTAATGAAAATTTCAGATTCTGAAAGATAATCGAAATCAGGGTGGCAAGGTTTTTTAAATGGTTTTTCAAATCAGATTAACTAATAAAGATGAGTAAAAAGGAGATTTTTTAATAAAACAACTCTATATAATATGATAACTAAAGGGACACGCAAGAAGCGTTTGATTTTTAATTCGTTGAAATAAGGATGCGCCAATGACAACGACGGGGATATTTCAGGGAACAAAAAGGTAGTACGAGTACATAATACAACCCGTGACGGATTCATTAACAATATCACCTGGAATTTAGTACCTAATCCAGTTTGTAAAATTTGAAAATCCAAAAATTGAAATCTAAAATTTTCTAAATCTTTTGGGTTAGGTTACATAAGGTTGGGTAAGGTGAGGTTATGTTGGGTGACCTAACTTCACAATTTCATAAAAAATACAGATCTCTTAAAAACTGACCGAGGGAAATATTTTTCATTGGACCAAACTAATAACATAATTACATTTGGATCTGAAATAAATTTAGATTGCTCAAAAAACTCAGCAACATTTTACTTTTAACAATGTATATTATTAAAAACCATAATCTTGCGTCACGAGTTGTCTAATCTACAAGACAACCACGATCACGAATTTTACAGAATTAAAAATTTTATGGGTGGTATTAAAATCACGAGTTGAGCACGCTCACAAAATTATAGATGATAAGGAATATATAAAAAGCTTATTCACTCACCTGACTAGTTTTTGTCTTTCAATATCTGAGACTGCAATATTTGTTTTTTTCTGACCTCATTTGTTGTTTTTTGATAAATATCAGGTTAATTCGTTAAAAGGATTCTCTAGTTGTATTGTCATCGATAATGAACAAAAAAATGCATCGTCAAATATTTTTTCCCTTATTATGTGATTAATCCATATTTTCAATTTCTGCTTATTATTCTTTGATATTCAATTTTTCAGGCCAATTCTCATTGGCTTCATTTTAGTTTTTCATAATGTTTTCTCGAATTCTTTTTTCAATATGAATGCAATAATAAGAATAGTATCTCAATAATGGACCTCTGCTTTTAATAATAGGTCGTCCATTTGCAGTCAAACAGTCGCGGGTTCAAATCTGACTCCGACATAACAATTTGGCATTTTTTCATACTTTAATGGTATTTTTAGTTAATGTAACTTGATTTTCTAGACTTCATACTTTTTTGTAGAATAAATCATTTATAAGAGCCTCTTTCTAAATGTAAAGTAGCTTCGACGGCTAAATGGTTCATGAACGCGAATGAAAAAGTAAATTTTCTTAAAAATTCACGTATATTTCTACTCTGAAATTACTTTCAGTCTTACAAACTGAAAGAGATGAAATGGAAAACTGAATTTATGACGTAGATTTTGCTACAATTAGTCTTTAAGAATGAATTATAGATGCTAATGATGACAAAGTTGCAATGTTGCAAATTTTTAAAAATAAGTTGTATTTATGAAAAATTTCGAGCGTGTTATACAGAATCCATATCTCATCGCTTGTAACAATGGGTTTCAAAAAATCTTCTCTATTATAATTGTGAGAGTAGTGCTTCTGTAGCGCAACTGTTCAGTAAACATACAGTTCGGGGCAGAGACTTCCGGAAATTGCATTGATTTCCTAACTGATGGTCAACTGTAGACTTGCATTCTTGATCCCTTTGTCATGAACATTAGTTCAGTCATCTTCAAAATCACAAACAACCTCATCACTCATAAAGATGTCACCATACACTCGACTCATTCTTCGATGAATTTCCGCTGCAAGATTCCTCTCTGCTACAAGAAACGAATAACAGGTCGCAATTCACGCTTGGCGAGAGAATCGATAGCGAAATCCATGTTTATATGATTGCAACTCAACGGAAAATGACCTGTTCTAATCGCCAGTGAAAGAGCGTTTGAGCAGAGAAGATGCGTAATAGCACACCTGTTGCGTTCTTGGACATCATACGTTGCGATCGAAAGTTGAAAAAAAAACAACCCTCGTACTTTTCCAACTTTGTCGTTATCCAATATTTGAATCATTATTTAAGAACAATTATACCAAGATTCATGTCAAGTTCTCTATTTTCCAATAGAATCTGGTTAAAAAACGTTTTTTTTTACCAACAATACAATACGTCTCGTATCTGCAACGTTACGTTTTATTCATATTTTTTTAAGAGAAGTCAGAAATAATCGTGCTTGTTGAAGGTAGGTTTTCCTTTAGAAACAAAATTATTGCATTGATTTTGGATAAGTACAAAGGAAAACGAATACCAAAAAACACTGACTTTATAATTTCAAACAACCAGTCCTTCTCATCTTAAAGGCTGAAGAAGATATTCATAAAAAATACAAAAATAATATCAAATAAACCTGGTACAATGCGGTGCATATATATGAAGCTCTCTGTCGCTTACTTTTTCTCAATAAGTTTCGATGAAAAAATCAGTACTTGCCTTTTGCTATATATTTGAACATTACTATGAAAATGTTCCGTAAAATGCGAATCGATCTTTGTTGTGAATAATTAATAACCTTCGTGTTGTAAATGGAACCTACCAACTTAACTTTACGTATATTGAAAAATCTCGTTATTTCCATTTTCTTTCATAACTCGGTACAAAGCTTCGTGTTTCTGTTTACCACTTGTAGAACTTCCTTTCATCACCATTATGATTTAAAATGTAGAGGTATATACTATACAATAAAGGGAAACTCGACTATCATAATTTCTCATCGTCTCGTATCTAAGTGTCAACATTCACTTCATGTCTGAATAGTACAGAACAGATATTTTTTACGAGAGCATGTGCTTTCTGTCTACGTTATTTATGTTCGTATCTGAAACGTGCCTTTTGCAGAAAATCTACTCTATTTTTCTTACAATTGGAGGTAACTCACTTAAATTCTATTTAACTGAATATCTCGTTCCAAAACAAACAGTGTGTTCAAGCAAGCGTCGGCAATTTGCGTCTCGTTTATTTTTAACAGATTGAATCTCAACAACTTTCTCAAATATATTTTTCCTCCTCTATTTCTGCAAGTATTTGAATGAGATTCGAAGAAATTTGGTGCTAATATTGATAATTAGATACTAATTGATGCTTGTACACATAAAAAATTTCATTTCAAATATACCTACGTAATTTCTTGAAATAAAACATAACATATACTCTATCAAATTTAATCGTATCTTCACGTCATACTCAACAAACTTATGAACGTTAAAACGGAGTACATACTGTTGCTTTCTCGTGCGCGTTTTGAATACATTGTATCATATTTTGATCTTGTACCTCTATAATAAAGGGTTTACCAATTTACACTATCAATACTACTAAGGAGTTATACAATATTATTTTAAAATATGGTACTTAAAGATATATATCATTTTTCTCAATAACATTTTTTTTGATATCTCCTAATATAATCCAACATACCAAAGTTTATTATAATATTGGTACACCCTATATATGCATTCGTTTTATTCCACTGTCTGGCAATTAAATACTCATTCGTAACAAGTTGCCATAGATAAAAAAATGCTTTTATAATTATATGATACACGTTTGAGACTAATGAAATTATTTATAAAACAAACATAGCTCAGAAGCTGAAATATTTCTACTATATGTGCAGAACGATACAAACAAGAAAGCTACAAGGAGAGAATCGTATGAAAGTTTCAGAAAAAAAGCGTGGAGTCTTAAGTAGTGTGAATCAAGTTCTTGATGCATAATTAAATGATGAACTTGAACAAGACAATTTAGAAAATCTGTAAACTTTTTCAAAAGATATATCACGCTTACACCAATCAATAACAAAAACGTTTATGCAATGTTACATTTGCTGGAAAGTCTTAAGCAATGCTCTAATTCATTCAATCCCCCAATCTGGGCAGATGAATGATCGTTTTCCACAACAGAAGTATTCCATAGAAAAAATATAAATTCTTAGGAAAACAAAAACCGTAGACAACGAAAAGTCATTCAAATAAGAAGATCCAATAGAGAGTCAATTAAAGTTTGAATGATAATACTGATAAATACTGTTTTTGTTACACAAAATTTCTCATGATTCTCTTTCATTTCTTATTTATTTCAATAGTTATTAAAGGTGGGGTGATTTTATGCACATGGTCTATCCTACTCACTTACTTCGGGATCACATCAGATTATTTACTAGCAACTCGCTGATAAACAATTTCCTATTTATACACAACGAATTTCTCGATTATTCGGATTCTAGAATGAAAGCAAACAAAAATGTCTTCTTAGAAATTGGCATGAAAACAATATAAAGAAATCGCTGCTGTATATAAAAAATATGAATGGTCCTTTTGGAAATTTTCCATCGCTTCCGTAAAATTTTAGATTATATTAACATAATGGAACAACGGGAAAGAGAAATGATTTATTGTCGAAGAATTGTTTACAATTTATAGACAAAAGCTTGTAGGAAATAAAGAAATAAACATACAAGAAATTAAATACAGACACACATTAAATAAAATCTAAAAGTATATACATCAGGACCGACTTCACGATTTACGTCAGTGAACGAGTTCGTAGCAATATAATAATTTGGTTGAAATCACGTTCAATTATTTTTTATTACGTTGGGCTAAACAAGAACTTAGACATATGCCATTTGCTATACCAATGGCTTGGACCAAACCTAAGGATCATGTATTACCTTACAACCACATTATGCAGAATCATAGTCTTTGGCGAAGAGACCTATACTACATGGTGCCGAACAGCCTGTGCCAAATCGATCAGAAAGTCTGAATTCTATTTCAGAACTTATTCCAAGACAATACGATAAGGTACCTGAGGATAATTACCCTAGCTATAAATCAAACTTTTGAAAATTTACTTTTCTAAAGTAGGTGATTTATCTTGAAACATATTTGAAGAATTTGTCACGAATTTAGAGTCACTGCACTTTTGCTTGGACTACAGCTTAGTTACACAAAATTTTGTTGTTTCATTTGCAAATGGGGCAGAAGAGACGAAAAAAGATCACTAAACGAATTGTTAAACACTCAGGCCATGAAAAAGTTAAAAATAATCCGTTGATGAACCCTGGTAACATTCTTTTGTCACCATTCCAAATAAAGCTGGGGCTCATAAAAATTTTTGTAAAAGGTAAAACTCGTTTAGAAATATTTTGTAAGCGTTGTCCAAAATTTACTAGGAAACCATAAATCGGAAAATTTCAAAGACTCATTAAAAGAACTTATAGCGTCATATGAAGCTTTGTTTAGTGAGTGACGAACAAAGCGAGATGTTGCATCAGGACATTTCCTTAATAGACAGCGCTATGAAGAGAAATGGATCCCAGGAATGCTAGCAGATTATCGTTTTAAAAAATACTTTCAGAAGCCAAATATTCATGAAATTCATAAGCTTTTATTCTATAATAAGTAATAATATCTCTAAATGTAACTGATGTTTGTACTTTGTAAGAAAACCTGACGTATGTATCAGATTTCTGTTCCTTACAAGAAATTGAATTGAATAGTCCAAATACTTATGCTATTTATGCATATTACTGATAATGAACTTATATAGTATTATTAACAAGAGAATAGAATGCGAAATTTTGTATTAGTTATCGTAGTATATCAATGTACATTGATTTTTTTGTTTAAATGTTCGAAAAAGGTTGGAAGAAGATATTTAAATTGCTTTCCCACACTTCTATATATAGAACCCTGCATTTCAATTAAGAAATAAAATTTTAAAAGCCATAAAATTTCTATTAAGATTAAGATTTATTTTTAGGCTTTTCTAAACATTTAATTTTATGAAACATCATGGTTTGGACACTGCATTTAGAATTATAAAAATTCATTTAAAATTTCTATGACGATATCCCGACATTAGAATCGATTGAAACTTATTTGAATTGGCTGGAAGAAATGAACTAAACTCATATTGCTTTAAAACGAAATGTTGACGGTGTAGGCAATACCAAACTTCAATGAAAAGGTCCATTCCCAAGAAAAATTGGGGAAGAAACTTTCACATAAAATGGCGAGATGTTATAAGAACTAATGAATGCTTTTGATGTATTTTATCCATCAACTAAGAGTATTTAAAGTTAAAATGATGGATATGTTTTATATATAGCGTTTAATGAATCTCGATAGATGAAACGAAATCATCAGTGGTGAATAGATGTTGTTCTGGCAACTGAAGAATAGTTGAACATTTTTTCAAACAAAAAAAGAGATTTTTAAAATTAAAAAGTGATTCAGGTTTATCCGTGGAGGAAATAAACTAATAGTGCAAGTCCGATTAATGAGATAGCCAGTTAACAGATAAATTTCGTGAAATTAATCGTTGGTCAAAAGATTCTTGCAATAAATTAATTTTTTTGTCTGACGTATGGTATGCGGCGCAAAAATTGAACATGGATAATGACATAATGACAGATATATATGTCTAGCTGAGCCATTCCTTTCAAAATAAATTTGAATCATTTAAAAACGAATTTAATCTATTCGTAATGAATTGCTATCGGTTTGCACAGAATACAGTGTGGCCTTGTTCATTCTTACGGACTATTTTAGCTATTGTATTTTTGGAATTATTTCCATGCATGTGTCATTCCCATTATTTGTGCTGGTCGAAACCTGGTTCCTCACTACTCCATTTAAATATTGATCATTGATAACATGAGATTTCTTGGAATGATTTTTGACAAAACAATTAAATGGAAGCAGCATATACCGCACGTGCAAAAATCTGTCAAAGCGGTATGAACATTATAAAAAGAACCACAAGCAAATCCTGGGAATCTGACAATACTCGTCCAGTGCCCATATGTAACTGTCGACAAAACTTAAACCATTAAAAACACAGTACCAAGAATAGCAACAGGAGCGTTCCGGTCTAGCCAAATAAAAAGTCTGCAATGCGATACCGGAGAACCTCAAACAATTGCGAATTGCGCAACATACTCTGCGGCTCCTTATGCACTATCCATCAGGACAAACCCGCATAATCTAGTTTACTCTAACATACAGAAGAATCGCTACAAAATTCCAAATTCGACAAACACCAAAATAAATCCGCCATTTTGAGGAATTCCAAATCGAGTTCGCTCACGACCTCTTCAATAAAATTATTGATGAAAACTATTCTTTCATAGTTTGATGTTCACGATTTTAGTATAAGTATAAGAGTCAAGGTCATCTACATCTTATAGAACAACAACAGAAACGAATCCAGTATTATAAGAAAACTATGTAAAATCGATATGAATACGATTGAAAATATAATTGGAAATTATAAGTTGAATGTTACTTTTAGGAAAGGTTATTTTGAATTTTTCATCATAATATGTATTTCCCTATCTATAGTTTTTGTTTGTCAGAAATAAACAAAACAACATGGTTTAGTGATATTTTTAAGCATAATTTAAAAAAGTACACTTTTCAGATAGTTCTACTATATTTATTCAAGTAATTGAATTCGGTTGCATAACAACTATTTTTAATGTCTAATAATTAAGTAAAAGAATCCAGTCTAAACGGTATAATATATTGTATAACCTTAACCTTTTGTTCATACTAAAAACGTTATCAATTACAATTTGATGAAGAGATCGCATTCCCTCCGACAATGGGTCTGAGGGTCTGAGAAATAAATAAAAAAACATTTTTATACCTTACCCTCTTTTGTAATATATCCCAGGTTCTGTTCAACATATGCAGATTGTGCAAGAAAATCTAGTGTGGAACTACTACAGTCCCAAGTATTAGGTTTAAATAATCATTTTCTTTTAGAAACTCTTGTAAAGAAACTATCAGCTCTTTCATTTGTGGTGATTCCTCCCCATACAATACTTCACCTTCTCCACAACTGTGTACATTCTGATTTGTGTGCAGACACTAATCTCCATACTAGTACTTGACTACCATCATAGTCCAAGCTTGGATTCGTTAGTGAACCTTACCTTTGGCCATTGATTTTAATCGTGTGGAGTCCAATCTAGCCTTGCTACGTTACTGCCACGAAGTGAAAATCTTGAAGGTCTTTAAACATGTAAATTCGCTTCAGATAAACGTCTTTCTACAATTTGGGTGTATATCAAAATGTTATAAATACTTTAGAGATCAAAATTCAACTCAAAACTTGTAACAGTCTTGATGTGAAATCGTCGAGGGTCCAAATATCGTTCAAGTACACTGTATATTTGCCAGAGTCGATGAATGAGATTCAATTGTATACTTCAATTTAGCAGTACATATAGCCTCCTATTGAATATCCTCCCTCTATGTTTGATTGAATTTAATTTAGTATAAATAAAGAAAAATTATTAAAATATCCTTACATCATATTATATATATAGGAAAAGTTGAAGTTACATTACGTGTATAAATTTGTGTGCTCACATAACCTCATGCATTTAGCTTAAGTTGTAGACGGATACACCGATCAACATACACGTATTATGAAGTTTGTTAACTCTGCGGGTCTGGAAGTTTCTCTAATGTCTTAAAATTACGGTGATTCGCTTTGAGCTATACCACTTTACAGTAATGGTGAGTAATAACAGAAATCGAGCTCTCATGAGTAAAATAGACGAATCTAAAAGCTAATCTAGGAATTTATCAATCAACTTGATAGCTGCGAGATGAGACATTTTAATTGACAACATTATATCTTATTAGGTTTCTTAGTGCTCCAACTGATGTTTCAAGTGACATCTTGAATAATTTAAATTTATTAAGTTTACTTAATCCTTAGTCCAACTATTTGCAGTTTTCTGGAAAGTACTTCGCTACCTCTCAGCCAATTAACGCAGTAATGGCGGGAGTAAGTTTGATAGAAAAAAAAAAGAAAATGTTATAGGAAAGAGTGAGATGTATAAGGTGTTCCACATAAGAGTCGACACAGAGCAGAGCGTATAGGGGAGCTCAAAATATGACAATTGGAGGCAAGTTATAGGGCCTGAAGGTAGTGCCCAAATATTCTGAAAAAATTAATTTCTTTAGAAACCTTTAACTTGAAAATACTAAATTTGGTATAATTTGGTATAATCATTGCATGGATAATTTAAATCTAAATTTTCTTAATGTTGTAATTTTTTATAAAACTCTGCCATTTCTAAGGAAAAGTCCAATAATCAAAGACATGTTACAAAAATGTCAAGAATTGATTATTAGTAATCAAATTGTTATAATTCTTTTATCTAGAAAAACATATAAAAAAATCTAAGAAGTAAAAAAATAGTGGGCCCAGCTCATATTTTTTGTAATATCAACTGGAATTAAATTATCACTCAAATTGAACAATCCTTTGTGAATTCAATGGATGTGTTTGAAATATTAAATATTGGTGACTCAAACTAAAAGATTTCCTTCCCTTCATATTCTACATATAATGGATTGGTTTATTATGTACAGCACACGGAGGAAAATCTTTATTTTGACACAGTGGAAGAGTTTTGTTTCAAACTCACTCTCGAATTATTCTTTTGAAAGCTTCTAAGAAGTGAGCAGCCAAAGGAACTGCGAATGGAATAACCAGGCAATAAGAACTGAAAAGGCCATCACATTTTTAGTTATTGTAATAACGCTTTAGTTGAAAAACCGTTTTGTTCCAAACGTATAGCTTTAAACGCGTTTTCCTCAGAGCATAGTCATACAACATTAATTTTCATTATTGTCTACGAATCATCTTCACTACATCATGTCGAACTTTACCATGATTAATATTGGAATAACTGATAATAAAAAATGATATTCATTTTGCCTTCAAACCACAAATTCACCATATATATAAATCCGTTATCTGAAGAAAACCGTTTACTACAAGTGTTAAAAAAGACCAAGAATTGCATAAAATATTTTTCTACTAGCAAAAACTTTGTCGGAATACAGATGTTTAATGGTAATTTTTTTACGCACTAATGTGTAAAGTGAGTTCAATTTTTCGTTAGAAGCTTAAACGCTTTTATGGGTTCCTTTTGAAAATATGTTATATATTTATTGATATTTTGAACATTTTAATCAAGACTAGAACACATTTGAATGCATTTATTAACAATATTAATAATGAAGGTGGACTTTGTGCAGTTATTGAGTTTTTTAACTCTTCTATACGGCATGCCTAAATAATTATTACTACATAAGTAGAAAAATATAAAATGTAATAAGCGCGATTTGAACCTGGGACTTTCCACAAGTGAGCCTCGTACTCTAGCTACTACGCTTGACCTTGATAATATCTTTATTCACGCAGTACTGCTTGGAATATGTTTCTTTACGCACTAATGCGTAAAGTAAAGTTTTATTTATTTTATTATGCATGCTGCCGGTGGTATAAAAACAATATTTCAATTTTTAGAAATAGACAATAATCGCTGAGATCGCATGTGGAGAGTAAGACGGATGCTCGCCCAATTCGAAGCCTGTCTAAGCTGTTGCAATAACGAACTGCGGGCTGAGTTCTTTCTTCATACAACCGCCCAAAATTCTATTCCATCCTCTCACGTAATTCTCCTCAAATTGGCATAATGTGTACTTATAATTATACTACCCATTCAATAAAATTATGCCTTCAGAGTCCTAAAATACGGTTAGTACGAGTAAGAACTTCATGGCTGAAAGTTGGATTTTAAATGCTTTTGGTGGTGATGGACCACAATATGTTCACTCCTTAGTCTGCATTTTGGTCTCTACATAATAGTGATGGATTCATGACTCATGTATTTTTATTAATCTTGACGGAAAATTCTCTTGTATGTTTGTACTGCTTCAAAACCGTGAATATAATATATTGAACCGTATGAGTCATCACTATTTTCAGCTATTTAACTAATAGTTTTGGACAAACTTGAAAGACGAAACTATGTCATATGATAATGCATTCACCAAACGTATATTTGCGTTCTACTCAATTCTTTTAAACGCAATTATTCAATCAACGCGCGTTGCTCCACAGAATCCTGTCAATACTGATGTGATTGTATATTGTATTGTTTTAGTTTGTAAATAGCTGAGATCTAGAGTAAAGAGATTGACCTAGATTAGATTAGGGATTGGAATGTGTGAATTATGATTGGATAATAGTCACGTACTTATAAAGTTTTTTGTGTTGGAAACCACAATTGATTACAATTTGGGATAATTTAATTTGAAGCACACGCCCATCGATTATAGCAAATGATCAATATATTTAATTCAATTCAAATTGGGGTTTTTTCACAGTTAACTTATTTTTTATTATAAACAAAGTTTTTCAAATCATCCCACAAAAATTCTTATCGGGTTATCATTGGATCCAACTGACAGTAGATTTTGTCATGAAATTTCTGTTAGAATGTATATTATTATTTCACGTTTCTTCTTAATTTAACATATCTCAATATTATTAAAGTTACGATTCGTTCTTTCACAAACAAGCAAACCATTATAACACCAGCAATTATAGTCTATTGAAGTCCAAAGTTTTGGTTATAGCATTAACCCTTTTAATGTAAGATTGTAATTTCGACAGAGGTATTATTACTGTATGAATAAGACGTTGAAAATTTCTTGAGTATTTCAAGAACAAAAAAAATCATGATGTATTGGAAGTAAAAAAAAGTGTTTTATAAATGGAAAATGAAAATCTCACCAGAGATGTAAATATGAACATAATATAGACAATATTAGAAAATCCTTTCAAAACAATTTATCACATCAATATCATATCAATTTTCACATTTATCTATCCACCCCTTTATAACGCTCGAATTAGGTTAGGTTGAAACCAATATTCATATGTACGTATATTAAATTTGCTAGTAACAACCGTTATTGCCTATATGTGTCATATTTATCATGTATTTGAGGGAAATTTCTGAATACACTAAATTCAGTTAGTATTTTACGTTACGTATTTCCTAATGTTTCCTCATTTATTTCAATCACGAACAAATTGCCTACATCTTTCACTCCGTTTCTAGCTAAACGATAAGTAACATTGACGTTGAAATAGTATTTGAAAACATCTGTTAAACCATTTAAATTAAACTGCAGGAGACACGACACTGAGAATTACAGTAGCAAAGTCAACTGTAAATATATATACAACATTCAATCGTTCTCTACTTCTAGTTTCTTAAATTCGAAATTTTCTTCAACTAGCTGTGAAGTTTGTTACGTTGTTACGTTTATACATAACAAATATGATATATATCAACAAAAAAGATGCGTTTGGTTATATAAAAACATGTACAGATAAGGTAAAAATTTTCATTGTACCGGATGTCCCAATAAGAAGGCTCTCGGACATATCTCGGGGAAATGTTTATAGTAGAGTTTCGGGAAAAAAATTATAACAAAAGTGACCTCGAGAAAAACCTAGAAATTATTTACTGAGTTGTAGGTCCACCGCCAGAGGGCGTAATTAAAAACCAAAAATTATAAAATGGATAATTTACAAATTTTGCCTAATTAATATTTATTCAATTTATGATTATCGTATTCTTCAAGAAATTCAGTGCATATGTGATTTTACAAGTTTTAGTCTATCTCTTCAAATAAGAGGTGGGGGGAAGTGGGAACTTTATTATGAAAAAACGCCTGTAAGTCCAGTTCTACTTAACCTATCTATGCAAACTTAGTCTTTTTGAAGAGAGCTCCTTTCCACCAATGTAAGAGTTATAATTTCGAAACAACCTAATGAGTAACGTATACGCTAGAGGGCGCTAATTATCTATTTTTTTAAATCTAGCTTTCCTTGAAAAATGTTAAATGAAAACATGCAGTTTTAATTGAAGAATATAAAAGTAGACCAAACTAGCGACAGAATAGCGAAAACCGCAAGTCGATATATTTTTCGTATTACGAGATATCCTAAGAAATGTGTAAATTTTAACCATTTTCTATTAAACATAAATTACTCCGGGTTTACTGAACGGATTTTAACATTTTTTGGCTTTCCTTGTTCTATTAATAATAGTTATGTCAATATGACATATGCTGTCACCGGGAAACAGCGTTATGGAAGTTAAAATGGAAATATATAAAAACAAGTAGTTGGCCATGAAAAAAAAAACAAAACAAAGAGATATGTCTTGTGTTAAATTAATAAACCTAGTAATTTGTTCATTTACGTGTCATTGCTATTTGTGTGCATTAAATTCGATATAAAATTTACTTAAAAGTTATATCTAAAATGATTCTTACAAACAAAGAAACATTTGATATGATAAGCATTTACTTTGAATGTATGAGAAATGCAACTGTCGCGGATAGGGTATATGCCATACAATATCCCCAAAGACATCATCCCGGTAGCAGAGTTTTTCGTTGACTCATACACCGTTTAAGAACGACTAGAAATGTAAATCTTCCCTTATTTAGAAGACGCGGCAGAGGAAAACTCAATGTTATGGCATATGTGCAATTTAACCCGCATTTGAGTATTGGAGCAATAAGTAAAGACTTGGGAATAAGCAGAACCACCGTTCAACGTATTTTGACAGGACACACGTAAATTATGATGTAAAAAAATATGTTTCTTAAACAAAATATACCCGCATAATATTATTTGTGGGCATGGTTATGTGTTAACATAATAATTTATTTATCATTCCGGAAACATATTAAATAGGACATTATATTTCTTTTAGATTTCATCCATATCATATAGTACTGCAATTGGTTGATCGTGATTACGACAAATGGTTGGATTATTGCAACTGGTTACTACATATGGAATGTGACGACCCTCAATTACTGTCACGTATTTTGTGGTCAGATGAAGCTACATTTAGTAGTTATGGTACGGTTAACCGGCATAATATGCACTATTGGTCACAGAATGATCCACTTTGTATGGAAGAAGTTCAGTATCAGGGGCGATGGTCGGTGAATGTTTGGTGTGGTATTGTAGATGGTCAGATAATTGGACCTTTTATTTTTGACAACGCTACCTAAATTTTATGAGGGATGAATTACCACTTCTTCTAGAAGATATATCACTAGCAACTCGTAGGTCTATGTTGTTTCAGCACGATGGGTGTCCAGCGTATTTCTCCAGACAAGCTAGAGAATTTTTAGATAATGCTTACCCTGATAGGTGGATAGGACGTGGAGGCCAGCCAGGTCACCAGACTTAACCGTCTTAGATTTCTATCTCTGGGGCCGGATTGAAGACCTTGTTTGTTCAATTAGACCCACTACTAGAAATAACATGATCGAGAGAATACGAAACGCCATTCAGAGTATTTCGAGAGCAGAAATTGAGACTACTATTCAATCTTCTCTTCAAAGAATAAAAGCTTGTATAGAAAATGATGGGCGACAATTTGAACATTTAGGTCGTCATTAGCGAGATACCTTAAGTTATATTTCCATTTTAACTTCCATAACGCAGTTTCCCGGTGACAGCATAGATCATATTAACATAATAATTGGAACTATTATTAATAGAGCAAGGAGGAGTCAAAAAATGTTAAAATCCATTCAGTAAACCCGGAGTAATTTATGTTAAAAGGAAAATGGTTAAAATTTACATTCATTTCTTAGGATATCTCGTAATACGAAAAAGATATTGACATGCGGTTTTCGCTATTCTGTTGCTAATTTAGTCTACTTTTATATTCCTCAATTAAAACTGTATGTTTCCATTTAACAACATTTCAAGGATAGCGCCCTTCAGCATATACATAAATAGCGTTTCGAAATTATAGCTCTTACATTGGTAGAAAGGATCTCTCTTCAAAAAGACTAAGTTGCCATAGATAGGTTAAGTAGAATTGGTCTTAAAGGCGTTTCATAATAAAGTTCCCGCTTCCTCCCACCTCTTATTTGAAGAGATAAACTAAAACTTGTAAAATCAAATATACGATGAATTTCTTGAAGAATACGATAATCATAGTTTAAATGCATATTAATTAGACAAAATTTGTAAATTATTCATTTTATAACTTTGGTATTTAATTACGCCCTCTGGCGGTGGACCTACAGCTCTGTAAATAATTTCCAGGTTTTTCTTGAGGTCCCTTGTTATAATTTTTTTTCCTGGAGCTGTATTATAAACGGTTCCCGAGATATGGCCGAGAGCTATTCTTATTGGGACACCCGGTACAAAAATCGACAATTGTTAAACTAATTTCCATTATAGCTTCCGAAATTTTGTAGGCACTTGTCATAGCGTGTCACAAATTTTTGTATGCCTTCTTCATAGGCTCCATAGAAGGTTACCTGAGTTCCAACTGCAAAAACATTGTATATTTATTTTATAATATGTGAATTTATACTCAACAAAATCTATTGTTCTACGTGGATCTTCCCAGGAGTACCTGGAGTAATAAAGAAATTACAAAAATTTAGGAAAATACATTCATTTTCAAACGCTTTTAGCTCCATACACTTTTTCCAGGGAGGTTCAATAAGTTCGATACCCTTTTTGTAATAAGAATTGTCAAGCTCCGTAAAATAGCCATTAACAGCCGACATCACATCTTCATTGTAGGAAAATTTTTTACCACTTGGCCATTTCTTAAGTTTGGCAACAAAAAGTAATCGAAGGGGGTTAAATCTAGCGAATAGAGTGAATGAGGTACCAATTTAAACTTAAATCATTGTAATAACGGATGTATGAGCTGGTGCATTGTTTTAACAATAACAATTTCTTCTCAGCTAAATGCAGCTTTTTTGCTTGATTCCTTTGCTCAAATGCTGCAAAAAGTGTGCATCATACTCGCCGTTGATAGTTTTTCCTTTTTCAAGATAGACAATGAAAATTACCTCACGGGCATCTCAGAAAAACCGACGCCATTACCTTGCCTGCAGATGAAACCTACTTTGGAGCCGATTCTCCCTATTCAGGCCATTGTTTTCATTGTTTTTTTTATTTCGGATGTGAGGTGATGGACCCACGTTCCATCCATAGTTATGACACTGCGCAAAAATTCAGCTTAATTCCTGTTAAACATTGCCAAACACTCGATGGAAACCTCTTCACGACGCTGTTTACGTTCCATTGTGACCAAACGCGGCATCCATCTTGTGTACAGCTTTCTTATGAGCAAATTTTCAACTAATATACGATATACCGCCCTTTTTCAAATGCCTACTATATCTGCTAGCTCGCGCACTTTCAGTCGCCGCTACCCATTATTTTACTGTTCATAGCGAAGAAACAGTCTCACCCATGGTAGAATCTATTTTAGCTTTTATATTAGTTGGGCTAAAACCTTTTAAATAAAAGTATGACATAACGATGATCAATGTTTTCCATGTTTACAAATTCACTGAAAACGTTCACTATTGATGGCTGCCAAACAAATACTAAACAACGTGGCATCTTCAAACTTGAAACATTTATTGTATATATTGTACACTTTGAAGCAACTACCGTCATCTCTTAATTCAAGCAAGGTACTTCTGGAACCATCCTCGTAGAGTGGAAATTTTCAATTTTGATACTCTTGAATAGATCTTCTTTTGTTTAGAAACATTTTATAACAAAATTTGTATTGAACTCAACTTTTTCTATTCATCATAAACTCAAATTGAAACAGATCCAGTTATAACTTTTTAAAAGCAGCTCTCAGTTCAAAATTTAATTTTCCTGAGATTCTTATAGCTTTTAATATTTATCATCAGAATTTTGTTACCCGAACAAACGCTTACATGATAAAAGTAAATGGCTTTAACTAACTAGATTTCAACTCTCACAATCAGATTTGATATTTTCGCTGCGTAAAATATTAGGGCAGCTCCTGTGGGAACTGCTTGTTTAGAATATAAGTTAAGCCAAAAGGTCGACATAACAAACCAAAAATAATATTACAACGACCTCCTTGGCGTCAGAGGACTGGCCAATGATTGATGTAAATATGAAATGGTTGGAAAAACGTTCAAACAAACTAAATTGAATTGTCAGAACTTCTCCGGTTTAGGAACAAGAATATTCAAAACTATACATTAAACTAGTAGAATGTTGAGTTTCATGAAACGATTATAGTTTTTTAGAACAAATAAACACAGAAAGAATAACATTGCCATAAAACTAACCTTATTTTCAGATTTTGAAATTTTTATTCAAAATCTTGTTATTGTTGTTTTTAATAAAAAAATAAAAAAAATATTTCGCAATTTTGGTGGTTAATTCTTTCGGAAATAATTTCATTCTATGTATTTAATGTATTAAAGTTCTTAGAGACAGAAAATACGAATTAAAGACATGTCAATTTGTCTATTGAGCCGACGAAGCTCGAAGCATCAAGTTCAGTATTAAGACAAGCAATGCTGTTATTGAAAGTTTCGTTAGCAATTTTTTAGCGATGTATAGAATATAGTAGACTAGAAACCAGGTTGGATATGTAGTCCCATCTGCCACACGTTTAACTACGTGATCCCGGCTGAGTAGTACGCCGCAGATTAGTTTTTGAAGCCAAAAATATGAAATTCGAAAATGGAATGCCATGCAACGAAGATTTTCACGTACCAGCTCCATCTATAGAGATGGCAGCTCCTGCGACTGGCCTGCTGGACGTCCTGTGCAAAAAAATCTCACACCAAAATCGGGAAGTCACAGTTCCGGACAAATTTGTTTTTTTTTCCTCTTGGCATATAAAAACGAAAAACTACATGGCTGCTGAGTCTTAGCCGAAACGCCATTTTCAGGTCGTATAGCTGTGAGCGCCTGCCAAAGTGATTTTCTCACATTTTAGGTTCTCCTGAACATTATATCACGAACGTAGCTTCAAAAAAATTCCTGGAATCGAAAAAGGAAGAAAACCCATATCTCGACGGTCCAACGTTGGGTTAGTTTCACATGAAATAATGAATTTAAGCGAGCTTTGGAATGCTTAATAATACCATAAAATATGCATCTTTGATTTATGCAGTATGTTAGGGAGCATTGAAACAAAACTGCAGAACCATCCGTGATTATTTAATTACGAGGTGACGACCCAACTTCGCGTTGTTTGAGAGGAGAAGTTCATATATAATATTAGAGTTAATTTAATTAAGAATGTAATTAAAATAATCAAAAATACACACACACATATCTATATATATATATCTATATATATATATATATATATATATATATATATATATATATATATATATATTATCGCTTTCATTATTTCAATAAATATTACACAATAGCGTCATCTTTGATAAAATTAAAATTATTCATTTTTCTGTGGTGTCATCTATTGGTGAAATTTCTCAGTTTGTTTAAGAGTTTCATATTGTTGTTGTTTAAGTGCGCTCGAACTATTGATAGAGAGAGAAAAACCATCGGTATACCACTTCTCCCTCTCTCCACCCGTTTCTGATTGGATAGTTATGACGTCGAAATTTCAAAGGATGGTAGCGCTAAAAGTGCAAAAGTTTTGATTTTAATAGCTAGAAGGGAGAGATAGCACACCAATGCTGATTTTTTCTCTTCCAATAGTATAATTCCACTTAAATATTCTCAAGAATTGAGTAGAATGTGGCCTAAAGTAAAAATATTATGACCGATGATGAGAACCGTTTTCCAAACATTTTAAGTATTCTCATAGATCCAAAATGAAAATAGTGGATGGCTAAGTAATGGAATAAAATGATTGTATAAGAAACCTGTAGAGCTTATACGAATATGATCAAACAAATCGACTTTTGTTTTGAATAACAGATGATCAAATTTACATTTCGTAGGAATTACGTCACCGATTTTAGTGTGGTAACGTAATGGTTGTCTATTTTTCAACATAATCTCCATATTCATTTTCAAAGACGGTGCTCCAACTTATATATTCCTCTGTCGAAGAAGTGTCCCGCCAATTCCTCAAAATCTCATGTGTTTCACAAGCGATATGGGGTTTCTGGAATTCTGGACTGCTCGCCTGAGCTTGATCAATGTTTCATAATATCTGACTGAGTTTATTGTCGTATCAGATTGCATGAAATTGATAAGAAGTACCTTATTCTGATCTCCAAACATCATAACCTTTCTTTCCAGCTGCGTTGTTTCAATTTTTTTGATGGCAGTAAATCCACTGACGAGATTGTTTTGTTTTGGGGGTGGAATGAAACCCGATGGCGATAGAGTTTCCTTGTGGCCTACCCCCTCATATTGTTGAAGAAACTTGCGAGCACAGTTAAGGCGTTGCTCCTTGTTTCCATTAATCATCATCCGGGGGATATAAGAAGTTCTGATCTTGCAATAACCCAAAGTTTCTGTTGAAGTTCTCTCAATTGTTCCATGAGAATCTTCGGAAATGCGTTTACTTAGTTTATTAACTCTTCGATCTTCAGACAGCGCAGTGCTGATCTTTTGGACAATCGCATCCGATATTGTTAACTTCCGTGCGACCCTCAGCAAAGCCTTGCATTATTTGTGTGCGCGCTTAACGGACATGCACTTCATAAACCTCTGTCAGTTGCGTGAAATAATTGGTTTACTGCTCTAATTTCACAATAGGCGATAGCAGCTATTAAGACTTCCATTTCTGACAGCTAACAAACGTACTCTGAACGACTTAGCGCATCTTGGACGGGCGGGTTCGAGAGTGAGGGAACCATTGTGCACGGGTTTCTATTAGATATTATCTTCTTTCGTGGCTGTAGCTCATTGTGAAACTTACTTTTGATACAACTCTCATAAATAAAACGAAATTATCATTATTGAAATAATAATGAATTATTGAAACAAAATGTAATCTATACAAAACATCAAAAATTCCATACATTGGTTTTTTGATAACAAACAAATTCACTCACACATCCGTCAAGTACATCGTTGATAACTTTTGTAGATAGTTACGCTCATTTAATGTTTAATTATAAGTTTCGTAAATTTCGAGGTCGTTTTACATATACCTCATAGAAAATAGTCTAGAGGTTATATATTCTTGTTTCCCCTTCTGTATAACCTCGTCTTCCGATCCATTCTCTTGTAAAGTAGTAATTGGAAAATTGTACAACGTCAACTGCATGTTTCGAAAGGTATTCGCGATTCATTCACTTTATGAATCATCCCAATATAAAATTCTCTTACATTTAGAAGTTGTACAAATAAAAGCTTGTTAATATGAATCTTGGATTTCACAAGCGAAATGCTGTCATCCATTTCCACTGTTTTCCAGTTTACTTTAAAAAGCTTCACTTTTTGTTTTATGCGATGATTATGATAATAGTTTGTGTCGCGAAAATTTTTCAATATCATTCGGGTGTCGTTAAGGTCTTTTACCTTTTTATGCTTTTAACACAAGGAAAATAGGAGACAATTTCATGCGTTTCAACGAAAATACTACAAAACAAAATTTCCGTTTCCACTTGAAAGCGTAGTCTTGCTATAAAAAGGAATGTATTGTGAATAATGTATGCTACATTTAATAACAAATCGATAATATCCTCGTAAACGTCTATAGGCATAGAGCTTTCTGAAAGACAACTACATATTGTGTATGTACAAGCATTATAATATCTAGTTTATTGTGAAAAATTTTGTTGCATTTTATCATAATTTATAATGATAGTTATTGATTGTAAGGGAAAAACATCATGATAATAACTTGATCACATAAAACGGCATGAAATGTTAGAGGGATTCTTTTCAGCAAAGCCTCAAAGGTACATCGTCATGAAGTCCAACTTGGAACGAAATCGCGGAAAGATTAATGAATTCAATAGATTCATATAGATAATGGGTGAGATAATCAAACTGCTGAAGTAAGTAAAAATATCAGAGAAGAAATGGTACTGGAAATATGACAAATGATTTTAGTAATTTTCAATGTGCTGATTTCTAACAATGATTGATGTAATTTATTTAGCCATAAGGTAGTCGAATATATAGGTGATATATCTAAATCTTCCTTCATATATTAGCTTGAACAATTTTGCTCAATCTCATGCTCTGAAGAATTCACAATCTTGTGTCTGCGACTCTCCCTTTATTACCATGTGGTCACTAATTTTAAAGTCAATAACATTTCATGGGTCAAACTCGATTTAGTATATTATTTTTACGAGTTTTGGTTTTGTTTTTCATTATTTTATAGTGTCAGGGCCGGATTAAGCTGAGGACTTGGGGGGCTATAGTCCCGTGGCACCAGGTCCAAGAGGGCCCCATCATTCTGTATTGTGTTGATACCACAAATCTAGCTTATTGATATTATTTTTTTAATTTTTCGAGGTTTCCAAATTCCTTAAGAGGGCCCCGTCATTATTTTAGCCCCGCGCCTTATAAATATTAATCCGGCTCTGTATAGTGACGTATCAAAATAAAAGAATGACATACACAAGCAGACGCAAATCATTTTTATTATGTATTTGTATACAGTGACGGAGTATGTAAATTCGACCAAATTATCTGACCTAAGCTACGGTTTCACAAAGGTCGTTTCAAGTTCAGTGGTAAATTCGGCCAAAAAGTGTTACAGGTACCCGAGTAGAGGAGGCGGGTAACTATCCGGAAGAGGGACAATTATCTTGATTTAATCGATAAACTCCAATTTACATTTTAATACAATAAACTTAAAAACATCCATAAATTGGATTTTTATATATTGTTTTATGTTGGGTTAGGTTATTGTTTTTTTTTGTATGAATTTTTTTTTGAAAATTTAAGCTTACAGTTTTATACTTGAATTTTCCTTACTCGATTGAAATATTTTTGTAATATCTAATTCAGTTGTTTTAATTGTAAAATAGCAATAGAATCTGGCCGAGTTTACATGTATTATGCAATACAAATTTCTTTAGCTGAATTTACCGCACTAAAAGAACATCTACCTTCTATCTGGACGAATTTACTACCGCTCTATGATGAATAAACAATTTTTTACTTTTTAAAAAGAGCTTATCTAATTTTGGTATTTATTCAAGAATTTAGGAAAATAAATATTTAGCATTCACTACTAAGAATAATTAAAAAAAAAAAAGTTTCAAATATTACTAGTTTTGAAAAAACATCGAAACTATCACGACAACTGTTATTTAGAGAGAAATGGATAGAATTAGTGTAAAATATGCTTTAAAATTTTAGTACCCTCGCTAGATCGCTTTCTCAGAATTTTGTGCGTTTGTATTGAAAACGTAGGAAACGTTTTCATTAGAATAATAATACTACAGATATTATATAGGACCTTGAGATATCGATTTTTCGAAATTTCCAAATTGAATGTGAATGTCACCGTTTTTATGTACATCATTGACTAAAAAAGCTAGATACCCTTGAATCCACTTACCTATGAAACAAGAGATAAATTGAGATAAAAAAATCACATAAAACTTAAGAAGAATCAAACTAACATCCATCAATATGCAACACTGTAATGAAGATATATAACAAAATGTTAAACGGTACAGACAACTAGATGAATGATCATTGACTTATGTGTTTGAAAGTTTACAGTGGTATTATCATAGTTTTGTTTCGCGTTGAAGAATTATCTTCATTCAAAATGCACTACAAGAATTCGGCGTCGTACTAAATGTATTTGGAGCGCATCCATCCGTTTATATAACAATTATGTCTATCTGTATTAAAGAAAACCATATGTTTGAAATCGTGAAAGAAAAATATGTTTAAGCAACCACAAAAAATTTTTGAATACATGTGCTTCTCTGAATAAATACTTGAAACCTTGTTTTTTCTCCATCTACACAACGTGGAATGGAACAACTTCAGGAAGATTCGAAATTTCAATAACATTTATGCACGCGAAAATTAACCAGAAACGGTTTGTTTGTTTTTGCTATAAATTCTCTATTAAGTTCTTTTGTTTTTCATTAGGATAAAAAAAATCTTCCACAAATTAGAGACCTGGATTTAAACATTCCTTCGTAGAGTACCTGAAAAATGAGGTTGAAATGTAAATTCTGAAGAGTACAAGAATAATATTAAGGAGCATAATATTTTTCACGATATTAGAAATAATGGATAATACAGCATTCCATGTACGAGGTTTGTTCAAAAATTATCGATCCTACCTTCGTTGTTATACGTAATTAACGACTAAACGTAATAATTAGTTATAGGCTTGCTTGTGTCTACATTTTTTTGTTAGTTATTGTGATATCTCGCATCAATTTTTATTTCGATCTTGTTGGTGTTGTATCATGTAAGTGACAATATTGAAATTCTGAATCGGATACAACTATTGACAAGTTGTGGAATGTCAGCACATTCATCGTATAACAAATAGAAAAATGCATTGAGGGTAATTCCTAATTACCTGGAAAGATCCCATACATAGAATAATAAAGAATAACTACAATTTTTTTCTCAACTTCTAATAGCAACATCATATTACCAACAATTTATTCATTCCCTCTTCGGTCTTTTGAGCTACATTCTTTCAGTTCTGTGAAACATCATAATCCACATCCCACGCTCATATTTTAATTAACGCACCCATCAGTGTACGTGTACATAACGCATAAAGTAGCAAATCCTTTGATGTTAGCGAGAAAATAAAATAGGAATGACGGATGACGAGAAATTCTATACGTAACATCATGTGCCGTGAAAAAAGAATATTATTTGAATATGCTTAATATAACCCTTGGAAACTCAGATCATGTTAGATAAGCATTCGTTTTAATTTAACTTTCGAAGGGCTATAAATATGAGAATTACTACTTAAGTATTGAGACAAATAAAAACTTTTGAACCAATTGTCGAAGCATTTTTTCCTAGTTTTTTAGAACATGTCTGGCAAATAAATGTTGGTTTACCATTCAATACTGACCGTTCCGTTCCGTTTCCGTATTCCGAAAAACCAGGCGATAATATACAACGTGAAAAAATCGTTTTGACAGCCGAATGTTCATGCAATATTAAATGTAAACAAGTGGAACTAATGCCCAAGTAAAACCGTCCTACTGGTGAAAAAAAAGTATTACTTTACTCACTTGTTGCATTAATAAATATTAAAAAGTTAATTAAGATAAAATAATACTGAAACTAGACAGATATTCAGTAAATGAAAATTAATATTCATGCTTCGGATTTCATATAAAATTAGTTTCTGGACGATTTATTTAAAGTTTGATTTATTAATAGCTGTTCACACAAACTCCCAAAAACCATTGTCAGCATAGTTTCTGTTGTTTTATCTATCTATTGAAAATGTGGCATGGTGTCGTTACACGGAAATTCTAGAGAGTTTTACGACCCAATATTACAGGAATATTGTTTTTAATGAAGATTTATTTAGAGAAGCCGCGACAGAGTGTATTCTGTTGACTGTAACACAGAGGATCGATACTTACATTATCTTATAATGAATTACTCCATTATAATGCATGTAGGGAATAATTTTGGCTGTGGATTGGGAAAATTGAGGGAGTTATTTTCTTTCAAAGCATACAAATTTGACAAATTTTTGTCGAATCATCACAATTATCTGTTAATGTATATTTTAAGACCCATTACTTCCCGTTTTCTCTTTAGAAATGTCCTAATTCAATTAGTTCTGGCATTGTAAGATGATTAAAAACCCTATCTTGGTAAAACTCCATTAAACTCTTAAGTCAAATTACAATGGAATTAATTAGGAAAGTATTTCAGGGAAATACGTTACTAGCTTATAAATTTCAAAGTGTTACTACTGTTACCGTCATTTGTTCGCTTCATAGTTCGAAAGTTGGCCATTGTATTAAAAGGTGAGAATGAATTATAATTGACAAACTCTCTTAAACGCGAATTATATAACAATACATCATTATAAAGCAATTGTGATAGCTCAACAAAGTTACAACAAGAATTGTAGTTTTATTCATGCTAAAGAAGTTCTATGCGGGAGAAACTATATTTCAGTTGAAACTACAATCAAGAACTACCAGAAGTGCATAGGAATCGGTTTTAACTCGAAATCAGTATATGCCACAGGGCATAGTATAATATAGAAAGTTAGTATAGGTCCGTGACTGGTTTCCAAATACATTAATTTTAGTGACAATTGTATAATATTGAAAAAAATCCATTTATTTATGGAATTAAGATTATATAATAATAAACGATAAAATTTTTTTTTTTTAATATACACTTAATAAGCCAAAAATATCCAAGTTTAAAGTATTTTAAATTCATTATGATTCGATTGAATACCCATAATTTTTTTATAATTCAAATTTGTATTTCAAACAATGTAATCTCTAGAGATACATTCGCCAATCAGGTGTAAATGAAGTTTGTTTTGTTTTAAAACTAGGATATTCACAAACGGCAATCTTTCCATTTTTTTGCTTGTGAAATTTGATTGGAGATACTCAAATAAGTATTTTCAAATATAATATAAGATAATATTAAGTTTTGACACCAGATATTTGGGAGAGTCTTGATTGAGACTCCTTTTTTCCACTTTATAATCGATGATGCCTCAGCTTGTCATAAAAACGAGGGTATTACTTCCTTGGGAACGCTTGAGGTAGTGAAAGGATTCGCCAAAAGCAAATCCTCCAAACCATATTTCATTTTTATATACTTTATTGCTTGTGTTCATTTCAATTTAAAATAATTTGTTGTTGTTTCTGGATTATGTTGTTTTTTTTTATCTATCAGAAATGATTCAAACATTGCTGTAGAATTTATAACACTTAGATCTGTTACGACATGAAAAAAAGTTTTATCAAGAAAATCCATCGCTTTTATTTAACTAAATGCTATTATCGAAAGAAATATCCGGGAAAAAATGATTTTACTCTTAAGTAAATTTTTTCTCATCGAGTTTATTATAAAAGCGGATATTCCATATAGTTATGAATTCTTGTTCTGTTTCCACAATCCCTATTCATTTGAAAATAAATCAAAAAGGTTTTGAAAATTTCAACTAAAACCGTTTCCAATTACATTCCACTGTATTCACGTTTCAATATTATTCGAGAAACCACTCAGGGGCTGAAACCTCTCAAGTAAAAAAAAAAGAAAGTAAAAGCTAATTATATTACTGTCGAATTTTAGATTTTTCTCGAAACGGTATTGATAACCATTTGAAGGGTATCAATTCAGTTTTCTATATATGAATTCGGATTATGTTCGGATGGGTATGATACAATTTGGTAACGAGCCAGGGATGTTGTTCTAGTTCTCGAATTTACGTCTACCTGTTGTTGGCCGTACAGTCGCACATAACTTTCCGTTTTCGTGTTTTAGGATGAGTCTTAGATTGAGATGAAAAATTTCACATCCTTTCGATGATGGCTATAGCAAGCGTCTATTGAAATAGAAAAGATAAGTAGGAATATCCATCTAGCTTTAAGAAAATTCGAGAAGAGGATCTTCCAAGATTATACTATAAATGAAACTGTGAGACTAATACGACAAAAGCCTTAATTGACATCTTTCTTGTTCTTGGCACTGTTGCAGTAAGACCAAAAAACCAAGGACGATATTTTATAGAAGGGCGCCATTAAACTTTCATTGTACATAATTTAAAAGTAATTGTACCAAAAAAATTTTGGTAGTCCAATGACAGTGACAGTAGTTGTTTTATGTTCAAAGCACGCAAATAATTGGAAAATATCCCAAGTAATTGAAACTAAATATGAGTTTCTATCGAAACTGTATTCTAGAATCTTTGAATGATGTAAGAAAATATGTCAAGAACAAAGTAGGAATGAGAATATGGATAAAAGTATTGAGATTTTGGCTTTAAATTATAATAATTTATATTTTTTATAAATAAATATATAGTAATAAAAAAGTATTTCCAGATTGTTATAATAGATGGTGTTTGTGTATCGAACTACTCCGATTGAAATAACTTGAAGCACGTTTCAAAGGTGATATTTGAGGTTATTTTCTTATGAATGAGGATTTATTAGTCAGTATTTCTGTTAAACGTTATAAACATTACAAAATAAGGCAATATTTGAAAAAAGGAGCTACTTGAATATTTTTCATCATAGAAAATGTATAACGCACAAAGACATTCAGAGAAATTGGCGTTGTTTGAAGTGAGAATGTTATCTCACTGAACGCAAAATGGTTTGAAAGATATCCTGGTGAAAATTTGTTTTCGAAAGATTCGTTCCACACCAGGCGGTCTCTCACTTTCTCTTTCTCATCAAGGCGCTCTGAGGAAAACTTTAACGAACCCACCCCCTCTCCTTACTTCATACGTACAAAACATACATCCTCCTGATAATTTATGTCAATACAGATATCACCCCCCATCTCAAGCCGTCTAAACCTGCTTTGTGATTTATACCATCGAATCTAATAACTCTTCTCACCCCCTGGCTCACCGATAGACTGCACCTCACCTCAAAGCCCAAGAGGAAACTCCCCGCTCCCTCCCTCCAGCTGCTAGCAACAGCATACGAAGACCTCCGTGAAAACTTCCTTGATAACTCTCCCATATCCATAAGATAATAACCCTTTCACATAATTCGTCGATCGTTGATCGTCGGTATTACAGGTTTTCTGCGGCTCTCCTGTAATCTGATGAACCGGTTCATGCGTCAAATGGCCGACGATAAGGAATAGTTCAGCTCTAGCTACCAACAGATTTACCCTTACCTAAATAACAAACAACATCTGCAAAGAACCGTTATTCTTGTTCGTATCAGGCGTTCTTTCATTTTCTTTCACACTCCTTCTTCTCATTGCTCATTTTTTTAGCTTGATGCACTATCATTCATCTGCAGCTCCAGTCTTGCACAAGAGTAATTCCTATATTAGGGCTCATCCCAATAAATCCCTTCCTCAACACGAATAATTTCCTCAACCCATCCAAACAAAACCAACTAACATTTCTCTCTCTCTCTCTGGCATTATCTTTCCAACCGTTTGGAATCATTTGTAAAATGCTGAATGTACAAAAAATTCAAAGTTTAGTCGTGATATGAGTTGCTGGTGGAATATTATAAAAAAAAACAATGAAATCGAGCTATTTATAAGGGAAATGATGATCTGCGACGACAAGGAACCATGTCAATCTAATTTGCACATGCCATTTTCCTATTTTTACACTTGATGCTAATGAGGTAAATTCATCTATTGGAGTACGTATAAATCGTTCCACGTTTGTAAATTCAAATATTACAATGGGAGCGTTTTAGCGAGAAATTGAGTAAGAATTGGAAAATAATTTTTATATGATCTCATTATTATAAAGTAATCGAAATGGTTTCCAAATTCTAAGCCACTATGCTTTAAAAGATATGAATAATCTCACATTAATTATTTCATTAACAAACAAATATTAGAATTTACGAAAATAATAACAAAAGATTTGCACTGATTTTATCAGTGTACCTCAAACTACGTTTCCCATTATTCAAGGAAGATAATGTCTAAAATTTGTATTCTTCTTGGATCTTCTTGGAGTCATATAGAAGAAAAATCCAAATTACATAGATTGGACTATTTTCCAAGGTACAAAGTTGAAAGACGTATTTCATGATTCCCACAATGTAAATTGGATAAAATAATCAAGTTACAAAGTCTGTTAGACGAATTACAAGTGGTCATAATGTCATATATATGCAAATTTTTCCCAAGCACGGACTTTGAATGAGAAATTTATACAGGCGTTTGGTATAACTGCAATTTTTTGATGAGTAAATTTTTTTCTCTATTAAGTTATAAATTAAAAACTCGTGAGCAGTAAATTCACTAGATTCAGCATATCATCATCTTTCAGTCTGAAAGTTGATAGACATTTATCGTAAAATGTATTTCGTTAAAGTCCATTCGCATGTTAACGATAAAAATGATATAAAATAATTTCTGGCTTTTAATAGTTATATGAAGCTGAGGTATTTCCCATAATACCTACAACCTCGTATTTATTTCAACTAATGTTTGGATATATAGATTGATAAATGATTTCATTTATTGTCGTGGCTGCACACAACCTTGTGTGCAGCCAAGTTCAAACTTTCAAGAGAGTTGTGTGGAAAATTTCTGATCCAACAATTGAACAAAACTCATAATTATTCATATTTTCCAGCATAATTTCCTTTTTCACTTTTCTAAATAATAGTTACCTTCTTTTTTTATATATGCAATAACGTCCTCGTCTGCTGAAAATCTCTCTTCTTCAGCTTTGTGAACAGGAAACAGGAGATAGGATAAGATTTGGTGGATCCGGTAAATGGTCAATCAATTCAAAGTGCAATTTGTAAATTTTAGACAATCACTGAAGTACTAGGAGGAGATGAAGAAATATAATCCTTTTTTTTTTAATATTTCTCTATTTTACTTATCATGTAATGATGCGGAATATTCTCCTGATGAACACAATCCCAAAAAACGTTCGCCATCACTTCTCCAACCGATGAAACCTTTTTCGCAGCATGTTTGCATGTTTGCCATCCACTTTCCTGATTGTTTTTTCGTTTCAGAAGTATAGTGATGGATCCAGGTTTCAACTACAGTTATAGATCGATTCCAAAAATCTTATTCATTTTGCGAAATAAGTTAATAAAGCTTGGAAAACGTTCGTTCGAATGCGATTTAGTTCAAACGAAATCCACTAGGTGCGAATATCTTACATATGCATAATTCTCCAGACAGTATATAACAAATTCGTTGTTTTGCTATGCCGATAAGTTCTTCTATCTTTCTAACCTTAATTCGACGCAGATCCAGTACCATTTGATAAACTTTTTTCATGATATTGCTGGTCGTAGCATTTTTTGACCGTCCTGAACACACGTCATCAGTCAAACTTATACGGTCATGTCTAAATCAAGTTTTATAGTATCAAATGATGGTGCAGAGTCTCTACAGTCAGTGTTCAACTGTTCTTTCATTTTTGTGGGCGTATTGCTTCCTAAAGCCAAGTATTTAATGACTGCTCTAATACAATAAACAAATTTATGGATTTTTCAATTTACTGTATATATATATATATATATATATATATATATATATATATATATATATATATTTTTTAAGTTTAAGCTCTATTAATATTTCGTTGTACCAATATTATAAAATGCTCAAAAACACTATCCAATGAAAGTTAACAAAAGATTGTTTGTTCTAGAAAGTTGTCAAAATACTATTATCGAGTTGGTTCCTGATTAGCTGTAGAAAATCTGGAATACTAAAAAGGCCAAATGTGTTATAGCACATTAAGCAGATTATCGTTTATTGCTCTGCGAGTTTTTTTAATCGACTAACGTATTATTTTTCGAAGCTTTCTGGGCTTTTATCTCTCATTGTGTTGGCCTATCCGGTCAATTGTGACTATTCAAGTCTGATTAACTGTAGTAGAATGAGAGAAACTAAAAATAGCACACATTACACCAAAAGAAAAATATCTTGTGAAAAACAATATGATAATATTTGAAGAAGCAAGATTTGATATATTTTCGAAGTTAAAGCACATGTAAATTGTTCTATTTTTCAAATAAAGGCAATAGCTTACTCATTCAATATGTTTATCGAATTTTTGGAAACCTTCTTAAACTTGTTCGTTCTATTTGAGATAAAAAGTGAGCTAAAGTGAGCAATAGACTTCCCTCAGACCTTTGTACAATTGAAAGAACAGAGTAAAGCCTTAAAATATACAAGAATCCTACCCAAATCAAGAAAACTAATAGAAATTACCATGGAAAATTTGAGTGCTGCAGTAACAACAAAATATTTGATACCATCATCAAAAACACGTTAATATATGGATTACAGACGTTACAACTAAAATTACAAATGAAAAGGAAAATAGAAGCTACAGAAATGGACGGAATTAGTGACCAATGAGAGAATTAAGAAACAATTGGGTGTAGATGAGACATTTATAACATGTATAGAACATAAAGAACTGGTATCTTCTCAGAATGAATCTTCTTGACAACTGAAAAACCTACAAAAAATGTCTCTTTTTAGAAACAACATATTTTGGCCAAAATGATCAATGGATTAATAAGATAACTGATTTAAATAATCTTGGTGAAATCTATACATATCTTTTAAATTTTGAAAAAAAAATTTCTATAAAAGAAATTCAACGCCTTCGATAGCCAATTAACCTTAACTAACCTTACTTATGAAATTCAAGTTCATTTATAACGACCTAACCTATAAAATGTAATGTCATTCATAATCGAACCAATAAATATTCAGCTCCAGCCATAACTACCTAGCCTATTAAAATTTATTGTCATTTATCATTATATTCACAACAACCCAGCCTAATATAAATTATAAAAATTTAATGTCATTCATAATCTAAACAACTTATTAATCTAATTATTTATTTATTTTATACATATTTTTATATTGTACTTGACCATAATTTAAGTCCTAGACATATAAGTATTCGAAGGCCCTGAAATATATTAGAGTTAGTACACTTTGGTGTTTAATTTCGCCACAACATAAGGGGAGAAAAAAATTTTGATCAAGCAACAAAAGGGTGAGGAAAGTCAATATTTATCTTTGCTCTTGAATATGTAACAAGAAATACAAATTAAAAGAAGACAAGAAATAGAGAAAGTCAAATACTAAATTATTAAAGTATAAAAATAAAAGAAATGTTGGACGAATTAATAAATGAAAGTGAAAAAATGGCAGATTGTGTTATATTCTTCTATTTTATATTATGATTTCCAACAATTTATTGCTTTTACATCAAATATTTTAAACTAATGAAAGCGCAACTTTTCTAGAAATTTTGGAGTTAAAACACAAAATATTCATTATTGGTCTGACTAAAATCAACACTTCGATTCGTTTAACTCGTTCTCTAAAAGTGAGCGTTCTAAATTAGTATTGAAGGTTTATTTAATGGTCGTTTGTTAGACCGTACTTCAAAGAGGGAACGTTAACTGGTGAAAAAGAGATTTAACTAAACTTATAGAAGATATTCCTTTGGCATAACAGAATACAATTGTTTGTTAAAGGGATGGTGCCTAATGTACCTCATGACGCTGGTGTTTTTTCCTAACGTTTGATGGACTAGCTTGGTTTTTCTGCCTGCCAGATGTATCAACAATTTTTTGGGAGTTATGATATATTTAAAGGAAGCTTTAAATTTAGTTATCCTAAAAACACACAGCTGGTTTAATTATACATTTTGAGGAAGCTGAATTGCCATTTAGCATAGATGTTCTTTTATTTTGAACTTTGAGGTAAAGTCAGAAATGTTTTACTATAGAACGTTGGAGACTTCATTAGTGGCAAAAGTCAAATGCAAACATAGGCTATGTTTGAATTCTAAGCTGAGTTTGAAAAAATAAAAGATTCATGCCATAATGGCTAGATACGTGCTACATTAAGTTCGAGTTCAAGCTCATCCGAAGTCGAAAAATATATCGATTATTTGGAAATATATAACAACTCGTATTTTTTAAAACGATTTCGAATTACTAAGCTAACAGTTGCGGCATTATTGAGTCAAATTCGGGATGAATGGAATGGCCAGTTTCCCGTTAACAAGAGTGCAATAAATTGCACCTTAACACTTATCACCATGCGGTGAAGACGCAGAAATTTTTAGGCTTTTTTTCATCAAACGTACAAACTGTATCCGATGCTCGGCTTCGGAATCGTAACATTGCTGCTCGTTGTGTTCACGACCAGATAACATTCAATAACACTCCTTTGAAAAGACAGTTATAACAAGAACACTTTGGAAGACATTTTTTAGTGGGTGGCAGCGGATATCGAAAATTTCTAAAATCTAATATAATATAAGAACAAGAAACGTCAAAGAAATAAATTGAATCGAATAATTGAAATAGAAAATTGATTTGAGGAATTAAATTGGCTAATACAAAACACAATAGCACGCCACCAAAGATCAAAGTCATAAGAAATGTTACCGTCAAAATAAAACACTCTTCAACACTCACTTCTACGTTTAATTTTGTTTTTTTTTCTAACGACATATATTGGAAAAGCACATTGTATTGCCCACCTCCATTTAACGTCTTAAAGTAGCCTTTACTTGAGAGACTGTTACAAATCGATTATGGGACCACTTCACTGTAACAACTAAGCTAAAGAGCCCTTCAATCTAAAGGAACCTTTAGTTAAAGTGCCAGTTAGAGTGAGTTTATCAATCGGGCGGTAGCTGATCAAACCCAATCTGTGAATTCAAATGATCGTGATAGCGAAACACTTTTATTCTTGTTTATGTGATAATTTTACTGTCTGTGTATCTTGTACAGGTGATATTTTGAACACAGTACTCCTTTTCTCCTCTTTTGAATTGCATCATAGGTTTTTTAATTAAAATTAATACTTCATGTTAATATTTCAGTTGTTATTAATAAAAATATACCAAGTATGTTCTATCGTTTGATTGCAAATTATACATAATTTTCAATGATAATTGCTAAAGCTCACTCATTGCTGTCAAGTGTGGTGAGATTTGATTAATAATTGGTATGTTTGTATTACTAGAACAATTAATAATGTTCGTAGAGACCATAATACTCACTATCACTACCTCGCACTATGTGATAAGCGTTTTGATAGACAAGTTATCCCCTTCAGGGGCATCGAAACAGTATCTTTATTTGGTTGTTTATACGATTAATTTAACACTTCCTTCCCTAATTTAATTTTAATATTTTAATTATATTATATCACATATTTCAGTTTTATATCCACAAAGTACCACAATAAAATTAAAAACTGAGATAATTAATTTAATTATTTCCCCAATTGAACAAGTTCTTTCCGTTTCAGATTCATCTTCATAATATGAAAAAACTTCTCGGAGAAACTTTCTGAAAATCAAAGAATGCTTTCATCACCTAAAGGAATTGTTTTTCTTTCGGCTGTTTAAGGAATCAGGAACCTTTTTATTTTTTGTCGATAGTGATTTCCAAGGAAAGTTTTAATGTCTTCAAGGACTTTTGGTAAATAACTTTTCAAAAAAAGTTAATCAACGACAAGGAAATAAAACTACTTTGATAGGTGATAACAATGAACAAGGAGGAGATTCAACGTCTTAATGGGATAACGGAGGAGAAGGAATCAAACTGTACATCCTTAATGGAAACCAAGACAACATACAGTAATGGTAAGTAACTAGGATGTCAATAGGATTAGAGTTTCCACAATGTACTAAATGAGCTCTACAGAGATATTTTCTAGGATCTTGAATATTTTTTTGTGTATGAATGTGGCAAGATATGCAATTGAAAATACAAATTCTAATACTATAAAATGTATCAAAAGTGAATCTTCAGTGGAAAATATTCAAAACATTGTATTTTCACTACTTTTTTCATCAATAGGAATCATTGGTGTGAAGAAATAAAATTATTATAGACAATTATTTTTCCTTATTATTCATAAAACTTGATTAAGAATAGTAAGATAATGGAAAATGACTAATTTTGGCGTTCCGTCCATAGTTTTTGAAGTAGTTTCTCTTATGAAAGTCTAAAATAATATTCTAGTATTTCAAAATTTCTGATAACGTTTTTCGAATATTTTTAAATTTTGTTGAATACACTCTTTCTGCTTTTCCTAAGTTGTAAGGGAAAATGTGAGTACAGAAAATGAATCTTCATAATTTTCACTTTCTTTGTCTCCTCATAACTCTTCGTCAACCTTTTTGAATGACTTCCAAGCAGGTTTTACATTCATAGACAAGAGACTTTCAAACTAAAGAGATAAGGTAACATGAGTATTTGGTAAACCCTTTTACCAAACGATGATTTTGATATCGCTGCACCCTTCTCATTGATGTTCTCCGTAATTTATTGATTTCATTAACGTATACATCAATTCATAGCTGTCTTGACATTTTACGGTGTGTCCTTTTGGTATTGGTAGTTCCTTTTACCCGTTCTGTAAACTTTCAGATTTCTAAAAATCAACAAATAAGCGACGGAACATTTCATCTCATATTGGGCAAGGTAATTTTTGTATCTACCGATAACAAACTTCACTATTTTAAGAGAGATCCAAAAAGTTTTGGTTTAGGTCTTGGTAAATATTAATCTCTTATGGGATTACTTAAGACAGCAAGATTGATTAAATTAGGATTTTCTTGAAGAGATATATCGTGCTAATCACTAGGAATAAATTTAACTTCAACAACATATAATTTTCAGCTTATAATAATAATTGACTTAGAATACTAAAATAAATTAGTTTTGTAACAGATAGAACATAGCCATATATATCACTTGCATAATATTGTATCCCACTGTCTTTGTAACACAAAAATTATACTAATTTTAATGATTGTTGGGCTCTTAACAATTTTATAGCTTTCACAAATCATACGCGATAAACACTTTTCATCTTGGTTTGCAATAGGAAATATAAGAAAAGATATCCACTTCTAAATGAATCTACCATGGATCTTTTCTTATTTGAAAATATGAACTGCCCACAAACAATATCAGAATTCTGTTTGTATTTTTTATTTGACAATTGAATTTGAAACCAGATACTGGACGTTCAGTAAGAAGTGACGAATATTAAACTTAAATCATCAGGTAGAAGAAGAAATGATTTCACGTGATAGAGGATTCATGCATTTAGGTAGGTTGAGACATTTATAAACATTCGTTTTGGGTCAAATAAAAAAATTAAAATGTGTAAATTAGTGAAATAACGATTGTTTTAATTCACCTAATAATAGGTTGTCACTTCATATATGGTATAAAATACTGAAATATGTTAGTAGTGGATGTTTTTAATGACGTATTTGATGATTACTAATCTTCTTTCAACTTGAAATTTATTTTATCATCTTGATTTCGCATTTTCCATGTTGATTTCGACGCCGGGACTAAGTATCAATACATGGTACAATTTACCTTTATTTGGTGAGATTTTTATTCTATACAACTTGCAATTCTACAAAGACATAATGTTGTTAATATAAGTATTGTTTCGTGGCATAAATGGCAAGATTACAAACAATTACTAGTTTTCGTAGTCTATATCAAACCGCTTTCAAAACCGCCATTACCCCGATACTTCAACCAAAATGTTAAATGAAATTTTTCAACTTAGTTTTATTTAAATTTGACGTAATGAATTTTTTGAGATATTTGAGGCCATCTGTAGATTCAAATCCTGTGCAATGTCTTAGATTTCTTGTGTGACCTACAAAACATCGCAATGTACTTGAATCTAATTATATTTGCTGTAATAATTCATATATAATTTCACCAGTGAAATGAGTTTTTTCCAAAAATCCGTGTCGAATATTGACCAAATCTTGAAATTTCACCTTGTTGGAAACAGAAGGAAGACAAATGTATTTCAGTAAATAAAATAAACCAACAGCTGGGTTTAGTCTTAAATTGTAGTAATTTCGGTGAAAAATTGCACTGTTTTTCAAGTAACGAAAAGTAAGTGCGGGTTTGCTGCGAACTGGAAATACGAATCTGGTAAACTAAATTTTCTACATTTAAATTTTTTCCTTCTTTAAGTAACACAACGTTCCACAGTATCCAGTTGAATTGTTCGAGGGTGTTCTAATAAATTAATAATTAATTACAATTTATGATAATTTTTTTTAGAATATCAAGGCGAACGGTATCCTTGGCATATTCAACGATCTAAAAATCTACATATCTCCAAAACCAAGAATTTTATCTAGTCAAACAAAGAGTACCTTTATATTAAAAAATCGATTCAAAAATTCATTTTTGCAATATTTAGATTGTACATGTTGTACCCTGTAAAAATTAAGAATTGTTAACGATTGGACATGAGCCCCTGTCCTTCAGATAATAGTGCAGAATTATTTATACCGTCAAAAACCCTACATGAACATACGAAATCACCCATTGAAAATTCATGCGGTTCAAATGTATAATTTTGAAAATATACTTAAATATAAGTTTTTATTTCGCATCTTCAAATGCCTAAAACTCAGAAACGACAGATCATCTACTAACTCCCGAATTTTTTGCATCCAGGAACACTCTGTATAATACAAAATGCTGTCAAAATGATTAAAACAAAAACTCTTTTAAAGGTACACTTAATTTTAAAAATAATATAATATTTATTACCTCAATTCATTAATATGAAAATGAAGTAACCAATTCATCCTCAATTAAATATTTATTGTTGTATAATGCAATTATAATATATGTCTAAAAATGTTGGATAATATTTAAAAGCACTGTTGTATATAATTATCTGTCGGCTCTTTTGCTAGATTAATGTTTAGAATAAACATTGGATGAATTAAATTCGAAACAAATTGATAGTTGGCAGGGGCGTAGGTGAAAACTGTTTTAAATAACTCCAATATGTTTCCATAAAGCAGACGAGCGGATGAGGAAAAAAGTAAGAATTTATAGATTCAAAACGGGTATAACTGATTGTCTAATTGACTAACAACTCTACTTTGTAGAAACGTAAAAAAATGTACAGGAATTATATATAACAAGGCGTACATATATTAGTTTTGCTTAATCTCACGTTATTATTTGTGGTTAATTTTAAACTGAACTGAGAAGGCATCGAATCATGAATTAGTGATTTGTGAATAATGACGAATCGGGAACTGAATTCGTCTAATTTCAAAAGTTTTATCAGTTGAGATCCTTTATTAGAACTAAATATAAATTTTTGTTCAAGTCTCGTTAGTGGTTTTGGTTGTTTCATTTGGTTGAAGCATGCAATAATTTCTCGTTTTTAATCTAGCATATCCTGCTTGTATTTGCTCTTGTGTTTGAGAAGCTACACCTACACGGTGCTCTTATGCAATTTGTCGTTCTTCATCAATTAATTGATTCGCAAAATATACCATAGCTTAATGGCAATACCGATCCGTTGGTGAATATTAGATTTTCTTGCTCGCGGAATTATTATTATTAATACTCATCATTACTCAAAAAAAATGACTCTGACAAGATTGATGGTAAAATTATGTCATTTGTTCACCTGTTATATATTTAAGTACCTTAATATTTTTTCATTAGTTAAGACAAAAAAATTTCTTTACGATTATATAAATATATCACAGTCTGTAATTTTGTTTTGACATTGTTCTATATGTTTGAAAATAAGAGGATGGTCCTAGAACTACCTGGCCCAACAAAGAAAACACAAAAATTTTGAAAAAAAACATTTTTATTTTTCATTCCAATCTTCTTTTAGCTACACTCCTTTTCAATACCCTTTTCATAATAAGAATCGTCAAGCTCCTCAAAATAGCCATTAAGATCATCTCTTCGTTGTTGGAAAATCTTTGACCAACGAGCCATTTTTGTTGTCGTTGCCAGGATTGCTAAAAACCACCAACAATCCCAATTTGAATACATTCAGATTGTGACTAACCAATTGAAACCCATATCAGTTGAAAACTTTTAGGACTTCTACAAATAATGGTAGCCATCCCAGCTACTCAAGAACACTACTCTGAAGGGGATTACTTTGATTGTAAAAAAAGTCGAAAAGAAAAGCGAATCTCGTTGCATTTCTCATATAATCCGTAACTTCAAACAAAGACAGGATGAAAAATTTATCTCAATACATTCACAAAGTGCCTTCGGTTACTAATGATCTGTGACAAAATGGCTAAAAAATTCTCAAACTACTGATACATATTCAGAGTTTTGGTGGTACTTATTTAAGTTAACAGATATTTCGAGTAAAATTAAAATTAAACTTCAATTCAATAATTTTGGCCATTGCAATGACGGATTTTTTGGTTGGGCTAATGTCTTTCAACTAAAAGTATTGTATCACATAACGATGTCCATGTCCATGTTTACAAATTCACAACAAATACTAAACAACGTGGCGTCTTCAAACTTGAAACATATGCTGTATAGATTGTGTACTTTCTAATACGGTGGTATTTTCAAGCGACTGCCGCCATCTCTAGCTAAAACCAGGTACTTCTGAGATCATCATCGTATTTTGTCAATTCAAAACTTTTATTCAAATATGTTATAGAGAGGAGCTCGATAGGATGAACATTATGTAGCAAAAAATATTTTTTCCTCCCCTATTTTTCCGTTAATTTACAATATTTTCACAGTTACTGTGGTACAATAATCCCTTCTAGGATTATTCCCAGTAACATCTCTGGCTCTTATCAGATAATTTCAAAAACCAATTTATCAAAACAAAAACAAACCAGAAGTATCAGTTACAATCATAAAACAAAATAAGTTGTTTTTCTCATAATATATGTTTTCGTTTTAATTATGTGCCTTATTATAAACATTAGTAATTGTTTATTTATAGTGTAGTTTCATGTTCTGCTATTGCCATGCCAAACTATGGTTTAGTGTAGATGTGGGTAAAAGTTATTCGGTGATAGGTGGATATTTTATGAAAATAAAAAGATTCAATTTTAATGGAAACAATAATATGCAGCTTCATCTTTGCTTCAAATTGAACAAAGTGAAAATCATTAAGTGAAATGTCCGAACCCTCTTTTTTAAGTGATTTGTCGGATGTGTTGTTACAAAAGGAGAAAGAGTGTCTAAACATTGAATCCAATAAATTGGATTATTATGATGGTGAGTAAATGTCTTAGGTGGAAATATTGAAAAGATATGTTGATTCAGAGCTCTATTTCAAAATGAGGTTAATTGAAGGAAGAAATCTTGATAAGTATAGGGACCACGCCAAGTGCTCTCGCATTAAAAAATGCAAATTACAGGTGCACATTTTTCCCAAAAACTTCTTCAATAAGCAATAACCGTTCGACTCGGGAATTCCAAGGCATTTTTGTTTCATAACCTCCTCAATGTCCTAATAGCAATTAAGCAAATCTTCACCGTATTAGGAAAAACCAATATACTTACACGATCCCAGACGAGGCATTTTAAATCGAGGAGAAATTCACTCCTTCTCGAGACAGCGAAACAGGCAGGTCTCGAACACCTAGTTCTCTGCGGAACGAAGTTTAGTATTTAGTTTTATACATATTGTGAGTATTGTTCTATTGAGGAAGTATTATGCATTTTTCAAAACAATGGCAAATGGCGTGGTAGCCAAATAAGAGATGATGATTTTAATATTAGACGATAATGATTTATTTTGTAATAATGAAAATCATAAACTATCACTATTTGATGAACGTGTCCAAAATCTCCAATTTCAACATAGGTTTTTCTATTTTAAAAGGTAAACTATAGGGTTCTTCAATGCTAACGGAAACATTTTTCTTAAGAAGTACTTATCAATTGTCCCAGAAAATTTAAATATTACATTATGACACCACACTCTTTTTGTTCTCATGGATGAGAATATATGAGAGGTAACTCTTCAAAATGGAAACTCCAGATCCAAATTACATATAGTCAAATCAGTTAGCAAAGACTCGGTATTCCATATATTTAGAGTTCACAATAATAATATGGTGGATAAAAAGCGATAAACTGAGAATATCATATACTCTCGAAATTTCAGCCGAATTTGTTATCATAGCGACTAGAATTGGACGAAAAATGAAAAAAGAGAAAATATTCACGGGGATGTATTATACAGAATTTATGAGCCAAATTGAAGCCAAGCTGAAACAAAAACAGCCTCATTTGGTATAGAAAAAGTTCTTCACCATGATAACGCACCAACTCATACCTTCGCCATCGCCGAATTGGTTGAATTAGACTACAAACTGCTGTCCAATACACTGTTTTATCCTGACTTAACCTAACATTACTTTTTTTTGTTTCCAAACTTGCGAAAGTTATAATTTTCCGTTTTCTGTAGCTAAATACTTATCAGACCACTCACGTACTCCCTTTTTTTAGGATTAAATCTTTTGGTACAAACTAAAATCGAATTATGTTTGGATAAATAGCAACTTCATTGCAACTATTCATATGTTTGGAGAAAAAGATATCTATACGGGCTCAACGGAGTGTATAACATCTTAATGTATTATAGCTGAGCTGGCTTAAAACAGAATGATATAGATCGTATCTTAAAACTATTCCATTTATTAGTTTATTGAGTCCGGGTTCCGATCGATTAAATGCTTCTCTGCTTGAACATTCTCACATTTGTAATTTTATGTATAAACTGATTAATCTGATTAAACTGGATCCATTAATGAAATTAACCTTTTTTAGAATCGTACAATCTCTGAAACTAATTTGGAACTATTATTTTCATTCAGTTTATTTTCCTCTCATTGGAATTCTCTACAGAAATCTAATTAAATTCGTTTGAGATAAATATTTGTGAACGCGCGGAAGATAGATTGAGGTTTGTAAATGTGATATTAAAAAGTCTCTATGTTTTATCATTGTAAATAGTAGATTATTGAAAAAGTGGAATATCAAAAATTTCATTTTTTGTCTATCTTTCACGGCATGATTTATTTTTTATTTTTATTGAAGCTTTGTAATATGTTGATATCAAATTTTAGAATTCTGAAGGAAATTGAGATTATAAAACAAAATTGTTGATAAAAATTATATTTGGAATACATAGTATATTGAATAAACTTCGACAATGTCTTTGCCACTATGAAAAGTGTCCAATATTGTCCTTACAGAAGCATCAGCTCTTCACAATTTCTTTGTGATGCTGCCTTAGCTAATTCAGCCAGGACATATTGCTTCCAGCCTCAAGATCCAACAATTTGCGGTGGCGTGGATATTTTATGTCCAGACAGGACCAAATCCTATGCCACAGTGACAGCCTTCTCTGTAAAAACAGCAACCTGGGTTTTTACTGCATTGAACTCAATCATGTTGCTTCCACCTTACTCCAGAATGTTTTCGAGATCGGTATTGATGGTGGTGATCTGTTACTGATTTGGATGTTGGCCGAGAAAGAGAGTAGGTGACAAAATGCATCCCTGGAGATAAACAGCGTTTACCTCAAATCTTTCCGATGTGTATCTATTGTTTTAACTACCTGGATAAATCGATTTTTGAGAAAGCTACTTAGCCAGTCGATAATTGAGGACGACAAACCCCACGATCTTAACTTATTCAGAAGATTGGCATGCCAAACCCTCTCAGAAGATTTCAATATGTCCACAGCAGCGATTGCTGTGGAGATCTTCGGTTGATTTTACTGAATTTTTTTCCAGATTTTTTTTTAACAATATTCGTACTATATGGTTTCTATCAAAAGACACTCATAATCCGATCATTTCGCAAAACTTTTTTGGACTCATCGGTTTTTATTCTTTCAAATATTACAGAATAGAAGATGTCTTTCAACTTTTAGTAGTGATTTTTATTTGAAATCCCAACACACCTAAATTAGCTTAAAACACATATCAGATAGTTGTTTATATTGTAAATCCAATTAAAAATATTATTTATTATTATATTTCTCCTAGCCCTACTTTTTTGGTTAAATGGGTTATAATTTATGTATACAAGAGTATGGAAATGTAAGTCATCGTTATAATAAGCATACTCTCGCGATTTTACCACTAGTCCAAGTTATCCATTCAAACAACTTTTTTAGACCATATTCATTCAGATTCACCACAGGAAAGTGATATTTATATTGCTGATCATTCCCAAAGATTTTTTCAGTAAACGCTGCATCTTCCTGCACATGGCTTGGAGAAACCGTAGACCGGTTCTTGGTGGCTGTCCAGGATCAAGTTATTACCACTAATATCTGAAGGAAAGGTATTATTAAGTATCCAAATACTCATTCCGATAAATGAAGAAAGTGTCAACAAACATCATAGACCATTCAACAAAACTGCTTGTTAGTTAAATCTTACTATCTAGACCAACATCATTCATCAGAATGATCCGCTCGACTCGTGGAACGAATAAACGAATCTGTCTAGGACGACCGAGGCTCTCTACACGTGAATGTTCAGATGCTTCAGCGATACCCCAAACAACTTAAAACCGCATCCTTTTAGTTACAGTTAGTGCAACAATCGAAAAAAAATGATTTAATGTTACGAATGATCTTGGCGATATAATATTCGACGTTATGTATCAACAAAAAAAAACTGCAGATTATTGGAATAGAGAAACCCGCAATTAAAATACTAACAACCTTTATATTTTCCAAAAGTTACGGTTTTGGACAACAATATATTCAAAGGACATAATTGTTCAAAAAGACTCGCGGTTATTCCGTTACAACAAAAGAACTTGGATGCTGCAGGTTGGTGCAATATGTCACACATTCAAAGAGAGTTTACCCGTGGTTAAAGAAATGCTCTTTAACAAATTGATTTCGGGCATATTCCATGACAATCTAGCTCTACCTCCAGCTGATTTATTTTTATGACGCTTTCTCGGAAGTCGAGTCTGTATAGATAAGGTAAGACAAATGAAGAAGCAAATAACATATAAAAGTTTTTGAGAATCTAAGGACCAGGTTTAAAGAATGACAGCGGCGAGATGGCATCCACTCCTACAATATTTTTCATTTCATATTCTTTATTTGAACACCGCGTGTGTTTCTATAGAGAATAGCAAAACTTTTGTTACGAATAATTTTCATGAAAAAGTTAATGTAAATGAATCAATGTTATTAACAAGAATTTAAAGGATGATTTGATAATTCTTAAATATAAAAGACATGTGGGTGATAAGAATATGCAAAAGGTTATCTGTTAATGACATGAGGGTTAACCATAATTTCTTGGAAACCCTTCGATTAATTATCAAATTTTAGAAAATAATGACTTCAGTATGATATTTCTGAAAATCTATAAACGCTTTCCACACCGCTGAGAGAAGAAACATCATAGAACCGTTTATTATTCCTATCATCTAAATTTTAGATTCGCATAGGTCCCAAAAGATCTCGAGTAATTTCAAATATAGCATCTTGTGTATTCCTTCTACAAGGGATTATATAATAGACTCACTAGCTAACACTTCGTTTTTATTGATGTATTCTTTGGATAATACCAGGTGGACAACTAAGAATGGCTGTTGGGCATATCTCAGGAACGGAATGTATTACAACTTCAGGAAAAAAATTATAACAAAAGTGGCACTGAGAAATATGTATCTATTCATTATTTTCAGAATTTGAAATCCTCCATTAAACGGCGGATTAAAAAATAGAAAATTTTAAAGCAATTGAATGGCACTTTCTGTACGATCATTGAATTCTTCAATAAATTTTGCGTATTTTTCATTTTACAAGGTTATCTATCTCTTCAAATAAGAGATAGGGGAGAGTAGGAAACTTTTGCTTGAATGCTAAAGGGCGCTCTTCATATATTTTAGATATAGTTATTTCTCTTGGAAAAAATTGAATAAAAGTTTAATTAAATCTCGCAAAAGTGAATTGGTTAAATATTGAAATAGCGAAAACTGCATGTCGATATCTTCCCCGAGATATTTTAAGAAATATGTAAATGGCAAAAATTCTTCTTCAAACGTTGGTTGGCCCAAATGGAATTTGAAAAGAAAGTTCTTACATTGTCTTGCCTGCATTTCAAACTATAATCTTGTAATTGCCGCTAGATTATGTTATCTAAATGTGAAGCTAATATTACTAACAAATGAGAACAATAACAATCAATAACTAACCACGTAATTAGTGACAACCTAGGTTTCAGAATGTCGTTCATCATTTTCTACACATCAAATCAGACGCTGAAGGGAGTATAGGATAGAAGTTTCAATTTTTGTTGTTGAAATACTTCGTATTGCCTGTCGAATTCTTTTAATAATATCATCTCTTGTCCTGATTCGATCGGTGTGAACAAAATCTAGGCCAAATAACTAAACTTCCACGTCCTATCTACCTATAAGGGTATCTGATATCTGAAAAATGCCGAGAATACGTGGAATAATAGACTGACTGATTGAAAAAAATCCACTATTTTTTGTTCTTAAATATATCAAAAATATTTTTGGAGATCAAAAAAAAATCATGTGGAAGCCGAAAGCCAAAGCCGTTATTGTTAATTTTAGAATTTTATTTCAAGTTTCGTCAAAAAGACCAAATCATTCTCTTATATAAAATTGAATGAAATAAAAGTTATATTGAATGTGTGGAAGTTTTTTGATAAATTTCCTAGTTGTAATAAAACTCCTCTAATGTCAAAAGATAAGAAGAAAAAATTTTCAAAAATAATTTCTAGCTGAAACAAAATGATTCTAATTAAATGAAATTTTAAGATACGGTAGCATTCGAAATTTGACAGTTAAATAAAAGCATTTGTGAAACCAAAAAAAAAAAAATAGGATACATTCTTTGATAAACTTAATAGTTTATTATGAGAAAATAGTATGAGTTATATTTAAAGTCAAATAACGTCGGATTGCGTCAGTTTATCGAAAAATTATGAGAGAGCATTTTGTAGAACATTCAATTTTATATGAGACAATTATTTGGTATGGCTCTGTTAATCATATGGAAAATTGAAATTTATCATGCGGGATATCTTAATATTAATATTAAGCACTTCACTTGATAGGACCTTCACTTGACACTTGATTTTTGTCATTATTTCCAACAATATTTTCGATATATTTAAGAACAAATATAGTCAATTTTTCTTCCAATCAGTCCAATGAAATAATATGCCAGGGAACTATCATCTTATAAGAATATGTCACGACGAATAGCCTAGAATATGTCTTGTAAAATTCGTTTCTTAATATATTCCTCCATTAACTGTCTTATTTGAAAAGAAATTAATTGTCCACCTATAATCCCGCACCCCACATTTACAGACCAACGACCCTGATGATGGGTCTCCTGCATCCAACGGGGATTCGTTTCTGACCGGTGGTGTATAATATTGTGGCGATCTATTTCACCATTATTATAACAACTAGCCTCATATGTCCACAAAATTCGTCTTATATCAGTCAATTGCAATAATCCAGCCTGATATCAAAATCTCGTACACTCAGAGAATGCTGTTTGAATGAAATATGTCGATTTACTGTTTTGCTTCGTATAAAGGTGCAACTTAATTGTCTAAATTTTAAAAAATGTTGTTTCTTCAATTTTATATTTTCAAATACGCCCTCTACTGAGGGTTTTACGAAGCTACTTTATTACAATTTTTTTCCCTGAAGCTGAAGAATCCGTTCGTAAGATATGACCGACGACTGTTCTTAGTTGCCCAACCAGTACAACATATCATTCATTTTATTCTTCTCTAATTTTGTTTTTAACAATAATTCCTTGCAAAAACAATGAAAAAGTTATGAAACTCTAGTGGAAAAAATATGGAAGGAAGTTAGATAATATGTAACTATCTGGGTCACGTTTTATCGATAAAAGTCCTCCAAATAAAAATTAAATTCCTATTAGCTTTTGCTCATAGCAAAAATTTATGTTTCAATTTCAGTTGGATATTCGCTACAAAGTAAAAAAACTTGAATGTTATTGGTAAATGAAAAATAAAATTCCGTATTATGAACTGGCAGCCATAAAATGTTAAAAGAAGAAATGGATACTGTTGAGTTTATGATTTAAAATTATACACCTAGGGTTAATAAACGTCATAAAATCATTTTAATATCTTGGTAGTTAAAGAATTGAGAAACAATTAATACTTTAGTCTGGCTCATCCCACATACACCCAAATATTGACCCATTCGGATTCTTTACTACTACAATTTATATACTATCTTAGAGAATTGGGTTATCTATCTGTAAGTTTTTTTACCACTTTTTTTTTATTTTCAATCTGTAAAAATTGAAAACAGTTTCCTGAAAATGGACATGAAAAAAATATTCAAAAACTAGGTAGAAATGTTGAATTTACTGATGAAAAAAAGTTAGATGTACTTCTAAAGATTGAGAACTTACTTTTTACTACCAACAAGAGCTCCACCGAATTTTGCACGGACTGTTAGAAATTATTAAAACGAGGTTTTTCCCAATAGGTGGATTGGAAGACGTGTTACGATCAAATAGCCGGCTAGATCCCCCGATTTGACTCCTTTCGATTACTTCCCATGACGTTACTCAAAATCTAAAGCATATTTCAATAGACTAGACAATATTGCTATTCAAAATGTTGTACGAGAATTTCAAAATCATCATTAATAGATAATAACGCTAAAATTTCCTTTCCTTTCACTAAATAATAATGAAGTTTGATTAAAGGATGATTAATATATACATTGTGACATTGAAATCGGTTAGGCAAATCACTCGGGAAATGTCTTTCCAGTCTTCGCTGGGTTGGACGTCTCATTAGAGGTTGAGCCAATTCGTTGGGGTGATTTTCAATGCGGTAAGCATACTTCTAGGAGAAATAAGATATTTCTTCTCTAGCTGAGTTCATTTAAAGATCACACCGTGGAATATTTTACACTTTCTTTTTGCTGCGGAAGATACTCGTTTAATACCACAATTGCACAGATCTCTCTCTGTTAGGTGAAGCTTACATGAACAGATTCATTTTAATTTTGATTTAATACTAAAAACATCAAATTGTGAGTAGGAATCTTTTCACTTTGGTAAAAGCACAAAAATTATTTTGATATGAAAACGTATGAAATTTTCTCACTTATTTTTCTTGAAAAATTAATTTTTATGTAAAAAGCAAGTACAACAGATGATAAACCCTCGAGTAGTACGGGTGGTGCCTACCGTGTGAAGATGTCTGTGAATATTGATCTTGAAGTTCTGTTCGGAACAAATATTCTGGTAGGAGAAACGGGAATTTTTCTATTTGTATAAATTATCAAGAAGTAAAGGGAATTCAATATCAAGATTTTTATTCCAATAAGGAACCTAATAGAAAACTATTGTCTATTATATCAATAGTAATTTTCCCCGAGGGACGCCGCTTGTTACTTTTTACTTTTATAGTATTTTTTGCTCATTCAAATAATATTAGAACTGCCGTACTACAAATGAAACTTTTATATAGAAACCTGTATTTTCAGTATAGAGGAACAGGCTACCAATGATTGGAATTTAATTATGTTTCACCAAGTGTGATACAATAATTTTGTAAAGGTCTATCAATTGCATTCAAATATTGCAGATATAGACGTTTTTTCATCACTTTTTGAACAAATAAGGCATTGAATGCCTGCCGGCCACTGTATTGGTAGTATAATAATTGATTAGAGACTTGATAATAAAAACTGCTAAAATGATTTAGAAGTAAATAAACCCAGAAATTTGCATGATTTTATCGAACATTATATCAAACTTTTTCTGAGCTTGAACCCCGACATAAAATATAAAATATTCAATTAAAAATCCTATATTCTACAATAAGTAATCCTAAAATGTAATATCAGAAAATATTCATGAATTCATTGAGATTAATTAAGCTATATGAAATAAAATGGTGTTAGCAGGTAGGAATTAAAACGATTCTACCGAAAATATTAATTTTACAAGCACTTAACTTCAAATCCATGGAAAACGGAGACGTTTTTAGCAAAGGGTTTCTGGAAATGATTCTCTTATTCTTAACAGAAAAGTTAATTCGTTAAAAACCAATTAAAATTATTCGTTCCACTCACTATAGTCGTTAAATTTAAGTTAGTTATGTTACTTCAAATACTCATTTGAATAAAATCAGACGGCAATTTCAATTTGTTCAATATATTAACATCGGCTTAATCTCAACCGGAACTTCTGTGGGAATAAAATCAATTCGAGGGACACCGTACGGTGTATCTGTACGTGTATAACCGACTTCAGTCTACGCAGATTGCGCGTGCTTCCTACATTGCATAGGTACCAATTTAATATTTGAAAATCAAATTTAATAAGAAGATACTAGAAGATTTTGTATCTATGAGACAAAGAAGAAGCTGCTAAACAAATTTTCCTGAAAAAATTGACACAAATTGAGCTAGATGCGAAAAAACAGCAGTTGTGAGAAAAATGGAGCACCTGCTGATGATGTATACAGCCTTAAATTATGGTACTACGATTTATTCAAATTCGTTTATGATTAATGAACTCTCAGGGGATCTCCATCGAAATTAGATAGTGTTGATGAAAATAATGTGTACAAAGAAAGACTATTTCTTACAACGGTGTCTTTTCTTCTTTCTACCAGAGGAGTAATCACAGCAACTAATTTTCTCGATCATTCGGAGATAATTAGCTTTTCAAATAACTAATACTTACACCACTTTTTCACTTCCTTTTTATTGGTTTTGTATTTTTAAACTTGAAAATTAAACCAAAGCCTAATAAGGTAATATCAATCAATGCCATCGCAAAAATAACTGAAGACCTCACCGGTACACTGGACCCATAAACGCTACTAATAAATCTTTACAGTTAACCTTTCCGGCAAATCGTAGGGTGTAAGACTTACTTAACGCGAAGTCCAGTTAGCAATTTCAGAACGATTAAGTATGCGCCGAAGGTCCCAGTTTCGAGTGTTTTTGAATAGGCTTATTTACGATGTTTTGCTGCCAAATTCGTGTTTTAAGTTTCATTATTTTATAAAAACTTGTGAAGCTGCTACTATAATGTACTATCAATAGCTACAGCACTGTAGATTCCTACCAACAAGAATGGAAAACTTTTAAGACTCATTGATCAGTAGGATTAGTTCAATTATGGAAGTTAGGTTTGGAAGCTCTTAAATTCGATTTCACTAGGTTATTATTCTATCTAATCATTTAACATATCCAAAAATCGATGTGTAATGTAATTGCCACAACTCAATGTTGCTGTTTCATGGGAGCGAAGCTCATTTGGTTTAAAAAGTTTAGTAATTCATACAGATTTTCATAAATTAGTCAAAAACAGCATAAGTAGTAATAATTTCATTAATATCATTTTTTTATAGCGTTATTTGGAAATTTCCAAAATATCAAATAGTTTGATTTGTTTTTCGTTATTTAAATATTGGTACAATTCTATTCGATTTTATTCATAGTGGAATCTAATTCTCCAGCTCTCTTTTCGTCACCAATCAGAGGCAATAGAAATTCGAAATGATTTTTTTGGTAATATTCGTATATTATTAGTAGGTTTTTATAATTGTTCTACTTGGTTTTATATGTATGACACTCACAAAATTGCTGCGCGAAAATCTCCGAAAATTTTGCTAAAGAACATGAATGATCTGTATTGCACAATAATAGATTGAACATATACTATAAAAATGAAATTTCAAATATTCTTTTAGTTAAATATATTAAATTGCGTGCCTAAACAAGTTCTTAATGATTTTGTATTATTAAACTGATAATTCTAGTCATAGCACAGAATTACTGTTCAAAGAATCAATTTCATATCTAAACTAAACTATAACTAAAATATCAGGTAATAATAACATTCAAGATAATTAGGTATTCAATAAAAAATAAATTAGTAGTGCCGCCTGGGAAATTGAATAGACATTAGAATTGACAACAAAACCTGGCTAAAAATAGAATATTAGGAAAAAAATACATCAATTTTAAGTGTTTCAAGTTGGAAAGGATTTGAGGTGTTTACATACCTCCAAACTCAAATCAAAATTTTGTCGCGAGATTGTACTCGTAAAAATAAACTAAGCAAAGTGAGGAAAGAATGTAAAAAGGAAAATTGAAAAGATTTATTAAAAAAAATATCATCACAAACGGTTATTATTGCCTTTGAAATAAAATCTGAGTAGAATGTCGACAAATTCATTTCTTTAAGATGCGGTAGTAGCTATTGCTCTGCAAAATTTATTCAATGGAACAAGAAAATTTTTGAGAAGTCATAAATTATAAAATAATGTTTCAAATTCTCTTCTCGTCATCGTAGGAAATTCCATTCCAGATCAACTTCTTTAAATATGATATTATGTTAAACCCGATACCACATAATTAATCCAATACTTTGTTGGTTTTATTGGAGATAGTAGGTTTTTTTGACCCTCGTCATAGGAGACCCAACATTCGAACAAATACAACTACACTCACTTTTTTCCTCTTGCTTGTGAACACTGCGTGTTTTATCTTAAAGTTGCCAGTATCATTCAATTTTAAAATCACATCTGTTGTATGCTATTCATTAGTTTTTATTTCTTTAGGTAAGTTAGGAAAGTTTCCAGCCTTCCTTCCAATGTTCAGCCGTACGTTGAAACGTAAATGTTCGCGCAAATGTGGGATATATCGTGTAGTACCCACTTAATATACCGGTTGATTAGAGGATACTCAATAATCGATTAGTTCCAGTTCTCTCCGTTTAAATATAATACTATACAAAAAGAAATAATATATTTCTATGAAAATAAAATAATGACATCAATTTAGTTGATATTTTCTTAGATAGATAGAAAGAACTGTATTACAGTATCGTGTATAGATTCATTAAGATATATCACTTAATACATTGTTTAATATTTCTAAAATTTCATTTTCTCTAAGAGAAATAATATATCCAATTCCAAAGAGAGTTTCTCATGTAAGCAAATAATAAAAGTAGTGAACGAGGCCAGAAGCGAAGTTTTTGTTTCTTATTAAGACAAACGAAGCCGTGTGAGACTTAATTTTAGTATTTTTTCCATGCATTGAATTAATTTTATCATGTGCAACCCTTTAAATAATGAGATCAATAAATCTATTCTTCGAATATTAAATCTCTCTATTTACATTATAGTAAGTTTAGAAAACCTTTATTTGATGACAACTTGTATTCCAAAAATTCCATAATCACAATATAATTCAAAATTGCCTGTATACTCCAGCTTGCAAATTACTACAAGACAAAAATGAGGAGAACACACAACTTGGACTTCCTTAAAAAAAATACATTCGTATTTTAGGTGAAATTTGTTGCCAAAAGATCTTGGAATTGAAATAAAACAAAATGACCAGCCTTCCTAGGCTCGACATTTTGTATGTATAGGTACTTATTGAGAAAAATTTCATAATACAGCAAGTTTTCTGGCCAGCTCAAACCTTTTTCTTTGTTTTGTACAGCTTATGGTTATAAAAGATCATTAAAACCCAAAACTTTTATTAGGTCAGCTACATTTATGAAAATTTCATGAAATATTTATATTATTTTGTAAGAATATTTAAAATTAGTTTTGCATTAGAAATTTGGTTCTATTACTCTCTTGTACACAAAAATACTATACTGTAGTTCTTAAAGAAGAGAGACTTTAATTCATAAAAGAAAACACGTAACTAAATATTTATTTAATGCATTAACCTAACCTAACCTAACCTAACATAACATAACCTAATCTAACCTAACCTAACTTAACCTGACCAAATAATTATTTAATGCGTTAATGCGGTAAATCATTGATCTCAAACTCAGAAAGAAAGAAAGAAAATAGTTAGATCATTGGAACACTCAATAATCAAAGAGTAGAGGCGTTGGTTTTACTACCTTTGTCAAATGACCCAATAATTAAGCATGGGTCCTTGTTACTAGTATCGAAGTGGGGTTCGTAAAGATGTTGTTAATGTATAAAATATTTTAATTAAATACTTGTCTCGTTGGATCTTATTATCGAGAAAATAACATTCTGTTTACATTTTTTAAACGGAAAGCATTGTGTTTCAAGAATGTTTACTTTGTTTATGTTACAACAAAATATTTTATTCGACCAAATATTTCTCAAAAAAATAAAATATTTTCTATGTAAGCCTTATTATCCTCCATTACCTTATGTTTTTTTTTTCAAGCAATCAATTTTTATTGACTCAAATGGCATTTACTTTCTACAAAAAGTCTCATTCTTTTTTCTACCTATAACTTCGTGGAATATCTCGAGAAGTATTAAACAGTTTTGTAAACCTTTCAAGAGCAAAAAATATCTCTTTATATGTCAAGGAGGGTTATGGATCACTTCTTTCTCTTCATCGTTATTATATATGTTACGGTAAAAGTAATAACTTCGGTGATTATATAAAATTATCTGAATTTTGAAAATTTGATAAATTATTTCATATTTATCAAATTTACCAGTTAGTTTATAAAATCCTCAACTCGTAATGGGGATTGTGATCAAAGTCCTCTTTACTTTACGAAAATTTGTTCAGTTTGCGCAACTCCTTGGCACGCGACATCCACGTGATTGCAGAAGTGGTTCTAATTTTGTTGCATGTAGATGTTTTTTAGCTACCCTTACTTAAAAAATAAAACATTGAATAATGGCTGGTATGCTTGAGCGTTTTAATTCCAAATTACTCAATATTACGAATACTAAGAAAACGAAGGTTAGGTTGGATTAGGTTAGGTTATTTTAGGTTAAGTTAGTATCTATTTAGAAAACACCTGGACTCTATTTTACTAGCCCAATAAGTAGGGTTCGTTGATTTAAAGCTGATGTGAAATCTGATCATCTATCAGTGTTGGAAATGATGTTATACTTAGAGTACTTATACGTAGCTTCTGGCATGAAATCCACTTAAATTATATTTTATGATCCTGTTCAAGACATGTATTACTTTTACAGATATAAAATACTGATTTACTCTAAATTTAAAGACTTGTTGAAAAAATCCGATTTGAATAAAAAAATCTGATTTAAATAAAAATAAACACGAACACTGCCAATAAGTCATGATATTTATCACATTTACCATTAAGTGTTGGATATCTTCCAAATTTAATGGTGATTATGATGATCAGTGCAAATGTAAAAAAACTGTCAAGCCTTGTAATTCTGTAACGTCTAAAACATCTAAAGAAGTAAACTTACATGTAAATGCAAATCAATGATTATTTCCCCATAGAATATGTGGTGATTATGTATAATCACAGGTAATTTTACTGTAACATATATAACGATACCCATCCGTTGTAATTCATGTTATATAAAAAATAAGTCACACAGTTAGGTATAATTTGACAAATCCTGAAAATGGTAATTAGATGCACCGCTATTCATTGTTATTCACAATTCTTCAATAATTCCAACATCTAACTATTTTGTTCTTGCGATAATTTATTAAAATACCTCTATATATGTTTGAGTCTCGGAAAGTATACGATTTATAATAGAAATTATATCCATGTCCTCGAGTTAATCCCTCACTCCATGTTTATCGCATGTATAAATCTTACCGTTGTCTATACGAGAGCGATATGACAGAAGATGGACTTACCAGAGGTTTACACTTTCACTACGGTGATTATATTGTTAATTTGCTCCTTGTTTTTCATGTCATCTGTCAAAATCTAGCATTCTGACACATGAATTAGCTCAAATTCTCATATGAAGAGAATTGCTCTATTTGTTGGGTATACATAAAGGGAAAACAATTTCTAATGTTTATCTAACATCATTTTTTACTTTATGGAACAAAAAAAGAGCAGAGGAATAATTATGTAAATATAATCCTAAACGCGCACTATCCTATGTAATAATTTATTTGTTGCTTCTAAAAGTTACCATATGAACACGGATGATTTGGAATGTCTTGGACCGTCTCAACTTTAAACCAAGCCACGTCGTTCAATACTGATCAAAAACTCTCTCTTCACAAGAAATCCAAATGAATTTTTCCTTCAATATGGCACAATGGATGAAACTTGGATTCTCCACCATACCCCAGAAACAAAAATACAATTGAAACAACCGACTTTATCCCAGTTGTCTAAAGGTATAATCTAGTAGTAGTAAAAGAGAAAACTGTAATTGATTGATGTCTTGTTGATATATTGAGTTTTTATGTTCGATTTATTGCCTCGTCCAACAATTTGACCTGATCTGGCACCTAACGATTATTTTCTCTTCCCAAACTTGAAGAATATCTTGATAGAACCGAGTTTTTTCGAAAGATGTGGAATCCAAAGAGTTTATGTTGAAAAAATAAAATATTCTTTCTATCAGATCCCTCGCATTTTCATTTACTCTTCAATTTTGTATATTTTTGTTTCAGTTTTAACATGTCCTGTACACTTCGATGGTTGGTCTTGTTGGCCTGAAACTCCAGCAGGACAAGTCGCCAACCAATCTTGCCCGGATTTCATTCCAGGATTTGAACCTACAAGTAAGTATGAGACCCCAAACTCAAATAGCTGGGAATGTGAACAATTTATTTAGTAGTATTCACAAGAGAACCATCTATATGAATGAAAGGTTTTTGTCAATCAGAAAAAAATATTAAAGTTCAGGTTGACCAATATCCAATGAGTTTTTCATAAGTTTATTTCCTTTTGTTATAAAAATTCAAATATTTACAAGAGCTCTGGGGTTCGGCAAGCAACATAACTATCTTAAAGATACAGCGTTTGCAATCCAAAGTACTCAGATCGCTGGCTAATGCTCCGGCGGTATATTCCAAACTACGTACTTCAAAGAGATTTCAAAGTTCCAACAGCTATTGAATAATGTGTCAAACTAGCGGAGAATCACCAGATCCGAATGAGAGTTTATCCAAATGAACTAATTTCCTTACTCATCAGCCAATAAGAGTCTGTACCTTCCTCACAGACTTGTTGTGTCAATATTTATGTATGCTATAAAAGTCAATGCAAACTGCACAGATATAGAAAATAAGTAACAATATGTTGTAATATTAATGTTTCAAAGTAGCATTAGCGGATACCTCTCGTTATTTGTCGTAATCCATACCAAGTTTTTATTGTCTTGAGAAAGACAGATAGCATTTATCAGGTATGCTTGCAAAAATTTTTTTAGCTAACTGCGGCAAATCTCAGGAGAGATAACTTTGTTCTTGTTGATCAAGCGTTTTTCGGGAACAAACCCGTGCGCTGTACGTTTGAAGTTTCTCAAAAATTGTGATTCAGCGATTTGATCAGTAGTAGGTATTCAATTTTAGTTTCCATTACTTAAATGATGCGTCATACGAACATATATCAAAAATTAATCGTATTTAAATTTGCAGAGCAGTTAAATTTATTTGGATTTAATAAAGAAAAGCAGAAAGCTGGATATAATTTTGTGACTGGGTTTTTAGTAAGAAATCAAGATGTTAAAATTTATAAATCGGCGGAAATCTCAATTGCTCGCTTAAAAGTTATGTATCGAAATGATGTATAATCATATTTCAACATTTTGGATACCGTTTTGAAAGATAACGAATTGTTTACTAAGCCTTCTAACATCTTTCATATGGATTAAACTAGTCTCCAACTGAATAATCGTCCTGGAGCAGTTCTAGCGGTAACGTCAACGGAAAAGGGAGAAACTGTGACGGTGATCGCCTGTTGCAGTCCCGCTTGCATCATGAAGGGCAAAAATGAAAAAGCAAATGACATTACCTCCAACCCTCAGACAGAACTTTTTTCAAGCCCTTGTAATCGTATTTTTATGAACAATGTCGTCATTGGCTTGATAATCATCCAGGTTGAAGGATTACCCGATCACAGGTTGGCAGGCTTTTATGATAGTCCTCGGGAATATCTACGTCTCAAAAGAAAGCTTCTTCTGGGCTCAGCTCTGCTGGAATATTCCTAAATATGTTTTCATATTAGACTTTGAAAAGCGAAATAGAGGACAAATACAACCTAACTTTTTTAATGGAAGCCAAATTGCAGAACCATCAAAGTCACTCCAGCCAACAACCTCAAAATCTGTTACGGTCACTATCGAAACTCCTTTGTGAATTAAGTCCAGTTTCTGAAATTGACAACACTGCAATAAAACGTGAAAATAAGTGAAAAGAAAGTAGAATTAACTTCTGTAGAATAATGTGAAATAGATAGTGAAAATTTGGCCGGAGAAAACTACGAATATGATTGTGTGAGATATGGTGAAAACTACTATAAATCGAAGATTGTATTCAGTTTATTTACATGTGAAAAAAAGGCAAAGTAAAAGATGGTAGGCAAAGGAAATCAAAGAAAGAAGAAAGGAAGAGGAAAAAGGACGAAGAAATAATATTGCTGTCTTCCACTTCTTACTATGACCATCTGAACGGATGGATCGGATAAGGTTGCCACTTACTTAGTTTGAATAAGAAATTTAATTACTAAACCGTCAATTGATAAATCGTCACCAAAATTCTAAAGAAAACAAAGTTGATTAATAAAAGATTAATAACAGAGTACGGATTTTCATTTCTTTTTGTAACTTGTAAAAACTAAAAAAACATGAAAATAACTAAGTAAATATACAAATACCATAAAATTTCAAAATACAGAAGGAAAGCACAATGAATAACAAAATTAGGTAGTAGTAAGAGGTGATTATAATAAGTATATAAAGTCCATAACAAAATTAAATCAGTGTGCAGCATGTCCGGAATTAAATATTATTATTAGAATAGAATAAGTCGTTTACAGAGTAGAAGACACTTTCCAGTGTATACGCCCTCAAATTATTGCGGATTGCGAAAAAAGATGATATCGATTTGATTTCAATTGGCAAGTGATCGTGATTTTTTTTTTTTCATTGTAAAATATTGAGCCCGCAACTAATTCTGATCGTGGAGTAGATAGGTAAAGGTCGTGTTCCGCGTTCCTAAATGGATAGCCGCAACGACAACAAAAATAGAGAAGATTAGAACCGCACCATGATTTAAGGGTCACTAGATAAGGTTCTATGAAGTGCCGTGAGATCAGGGCTGCTCCAAGGGAAACTAGTATCGTTGGCAGAAGAAACAAAATAGGGCCTAGTACTGAGCCTTTGGGGCCCTTCGCATTCTAATGACTTGCAAGAAGACATGTTGTATCAACCCTTAAAAATTGACTTCTGTTGGTAAGGTATGACTTAAACCACGCGAGAGGTGTTCTCTTGAAACCTTAGTACTGCAAATTGTTGATTAAAATATTATGATTAACTCAATCGAAAGCCTTAGAAACATCACAAAAAGTTGCTCTATTGGAGTAACGACTAGATTAAATATTATTTAGGAGGAAGAACCTGTTTACCAATATTTCTATGATCTCAGATAACGTGGCAAGGAGTGCAATTGAGCGATAATTTTCATCTACTCCTTTATGCAGAGCTATAATTATAGTCGTCTTAAGACAATTGGAAAAAGTGCCATTTTGAAACATTTTTAATATAAATCTATCAGTTCCAGATGAGTATTTATTTTTGATGTCATCAAATTGTATCACGAAGCTCTGCTAAAATTACGGGCATAAAGAAGAAACTGTGTAAGTTAGTATTAACATCAGAGAGATATGAGAGCGGATCATGAGAAGGAGTTTAATAGAATTTATTCATTTTTTGGCTACATTCACAAAGTAATTATTAAGGTTAGCAAATGAAGTAGAGATTATGCTCAATGAAGAAGTTTCTTTAGAAACATTAAGAGAATTAGCAAGTCTCCTATTATAATAAATATCTTTGGCAACTTTTATTGTCTTGTGATAAATTTTTTTGTATAGTTTTACATAATTTTTGAAGAAAACACTATCCGAGAATTTCTTTAAGTGGAATAAAACATAAGCAAGAAATTACATAATAAATAAAGATGAGGAAATTCATTTATACTGAAACTAGCTCTAATTATAAAGGTATGATGTAAGAAATTTTAAATACATTTACATTTATCTGGAAATGCAATTTTAGAAACGTTTTCTGAATGAGTTAACCAATGATCGTTGTTATAGCGATCTAAAAGAAGATATTTGCGCCAACTTAATGCTTTCTCATTCATGTGATTTTCCGTTTATCGAATAACCAAGTAATAAGAGTTATGCGACGTTTTATACTCAAACCGGCACTTCTTTCTGTGCAAACGGTAATTTTCATTTTAATTAAAAGCTTGCAACTTTGTAATAATATCGAAATTAATATTTCTCTTATAACTCTGGTCGTAAATGAGTTTTCAAAATCTGATAATTCACGCGAAATGGTGTTATGATATACTTTCATTAAAGAGAATCAATGAACGGGGTCCCAACAAATTCTATTTATGGACAGTTGTGGTGTTGCCCTAGCAATTGCACGGATACTCATTAAACGATTTTATACCCTGTTTGATCATGAGTATTTACACTAAGAAGCATGACAAATTTCTCACAATATAACTGAAAATATGAAGTTTACATCATGTTAAAATAATTTAATAATCACTAAACAATTACATAGTTCTTATAGTATTTTTTATATTCTTTTTCATTCTAATTTAATTCGATCTAAAAGTTCACACCAATTTGAGATGCATTTTTTACAAGTGACAATGTTTTACAAATATACCCACGCAATTACATACCGTTTAAGGAGATCTGAACATTATGAGGAAAACAAATATAAGGTTTTTGACTAAGTACTTTTGTATATTACTGATACATTTTCAGCATATTTTAGTTTTTTATTTCCGTAAACGGAAGGGAAAGCTGCTACGGCTCACAAAGAAATATGTGAAGTTTATGGTACTGATTGCTTAAGAGAGCGCATGTATCAAAATTGGTATAAAAAATTCCGTTCAGGAGATTTTTCCCTCAAAGGAGAGCAACGTTCTAGTCGCCCTACTGTTGTAACAAGTTGATGATGACCAAAGTCATAATTGAGGAAAATCGTCATATAACTGTTTAAGAGGTCGCGAAGAGGCTAAATGTATCGCACACAACAATTGAAAACCACTTAAAATATTTTGGGATAGTTAAGAAGCTTGATATTTGGGTACATCAGAAACAAAATGAAACCTACCCTTTCTTGAAAAGAGTCATCATTGGACTGGATGAAAAAAGGGTCTTGCACAGTAACATAGTTCGAAAACGATCAGAGAGCAAACACTATCAACCAGCACAAATCACATCGGAATGCTAAAAATAACGAAAAAGCTCATGCTATCAGTTTGGTGGGATTAGAAAGGTGTGTGTTTTTTGAACTGCTTCCAAGGAACCAAACGATCAATTCTGATGTTTACTGTTAGCAATTAATGAAACTGGATAAAGCAATAGAACAAAAGCGGCCAGAATTGTCAAATAGTAATGATATAGTATTTCACTTATGATAATGCAAGGCCTCACACATCTTTGGCAACTCGTGGTAAACTATAAAAGCTTGGCTGGGGAATGATATCACATCCCCCATACAACCCCTATCTGGCACCATATGATTACAATTTATTTCGAATTTTCAGAATTCTTTGAAGGGTCACACTTTCACCAATGGAGATGACCTTCAATCGCACCTGATTCAGTTTTTTGCTGATAAGGACTAGAAATTTTATGAGCGCGAAATCATGAAGCTGAAATAAATATGGAAGAGAGCATTGAACAAAATGAAAAATATAAACAGGTCTCATCTTACTTCTAGTTTCACGTAGTTTTGTTTTTCTCTAGAACTTTTTATTCCCTTTTGACTGTCAGAATATGGGGATTTTAATTTTCATTTTTCCAGTCTTTCCGATTTTGTTGTTTCATAAATATGATTTATTGTTTCCTCTACTTATTGTAGTATTCCTAGGTATTCCTTTTTTGCAGCTATTTTGTTTTCCATTGGCTCCTGTTTGGGCATTTCTATAATAACCTTATTCCTATCCTATCCATCCTCGTTCTCCCAGCTATTTTCCTCTTTTTCACTTCATTGCAACGATTAGATGGAAACAAAAGGATGATACCCAATTTAAGTGAAATTATTTAATATTCGAAGTACAATTGATATTTTTCAGTGTACATTTATGAATCATTATTCACGTTTATATGAGCTCGTCGTAATGGATAGAACAGCTTAGTAACAACGATAGGTGAAAATATGAGGACATAAAACGTCGCTTTTGAATAATTATGTAATTTCAGGAGAATACTAATGGAGGTATTACAAATTGCAATTGGTGGCTCTAATCGAATAATATTTCATTGGTGATATGGACAAAGCAGGACAATTTGGTAGACTGAGCTATTCCTTTTCATAACAAAACAAATTAAGGGATAAGATGAAAATACACCGTACACATAAACCGAGTAATATTTATACATAATATAGTCGTTGCAAATTGATATAACCTCGAGGCGGGCCGCGATTGACTGACCGGTCAATCAAAATATAACCAAGGGCGACTTGATCATGTTGCCAATAATAATGAAAATGAAATTATATTTCTGTTGCTTCGGTATAGCTTTGACCTTTACCAAAATACACTTTCCTCAACAATAATAAGTTTCAAAACAGTGAGATCAAAATTTCTATTTCATACACTGAAAATCAGTTATTTGGGATTACGAGATTTTTGAATGTTGACAGTATTTCATAAAATTCAATTTTTTGTCTGTTGTCGGTGTAATGTATCTTCGCTAACCAATGATGTTTGACCATATTCTTGCTATTAAAACTACTTTGTTACTTGATAATCAAAATTTTAATTGTTAATATCTAACCAACAACCGTCTCATCGTGTTGGTTGGTTAACACAGTTTAATAATTCAATTCACTATTTTGGAAAAAACTTTTTTAAACAAGAAAATAATCAATTGAACTTGGTTTCAATAATCTGACTAGCTTACTCGACGAATGTCAAACTATTAAGAACTTAGTGTACGTGTACAAGCCGCCTTAAATACTAAATTCTATCGTAAACAAAAGCTATGGTTAATTATTTGTGACATTCATGGTAACATCAATTTAAGACGAAAATTAGGTAATCCGAGACGATCTGTGTAGATTTGAAAATAGTGAACATTTTCTTAGTTTTAAAGGTCTTTGAGACAGTAAAGCTAAATAAGAGCATAGGGTAAGAATAAACTGGACCTTGAGAGGAAAAGTGGAGTCTGGAAAGACATGAAACAGTTTGTTAAATCACTATATAAAAAAAAGAAAACTGCTTATCTTACAATTACCAAAAATTTCCATCAGTTCACTAAGGAAAAGAATAATATCGTTATTTTTGATGACTCCCAGATAATAAAACTATTCCATCTAGAAAATTATTTCAATTTCAGAAAGTACATTAAAACTTAATAAAAATCTGCTAATTATATTTTGAAAATAGTAAAGCATTTATAGTTAGCAACAGCTGAAATTTCTGAATCAAGTCTTCATCGTAACTTTCATCCTATTTTTCATTGACTTTTTAGCATTTTAAGATTCTCCACTTCAGTAATAACATTTAGCCTATGGAAAGTTTCTAAGCCTTAGCTCTTTTCTTGATCCCATTCCATAGATAATAATTGATGAAATTGACATTATTAATTTTTGTTGGCTACTCCACAACAGTCATTTTTATCTCTATATTGGAAAACTGTTTCAGCCTGGCCAAACCTAGAGTACAAACCGAATATCAGTTTATCCACATCAAACAGACCAAGGAATCTTCTCCAAAAGCCACATGTCTCACAGTACAAGACCATGTATATCATTATCCTTGTTTTCAGTATACTTATCTGCGTGCATAGTTTTCAATAAGATACATTTTACACTCATTCGAAAACAATACGAACCGCCACTGTTTGAATCCAAGTAAATTGAAATTGCGATAAGGGAAGATCAATTTTTGACCACCATCATGTATCAATTTCTCGTAGACACGTAGAATCGTTTGTTAAAGTTGCGAATCTCTTAATTTTAATTTACTGCTGATCTACTCGAAAGTTAATATCTGACCCAGACTCTTTGACTCAAACTGGCCTAGTATCTATCTGTGTCGAAGTTTTTTTAACACATAACAACAAAGAGTGATTTTATTCATGTTGAATGTACTTTAGTAACCCAAGCATGACTTCTTATTTAAATTCGCTACACCAGCAAAGCATAGTTCCTTATTACAGACTTTCATCACCTAATGCACGTTGTAATCGTTCAACACCTTGATTTTCATTTGAACCGACTTCTGCCTGCCTGCCGAGGTTTAGTCTAGTCAAACATTTCAGTAATATCATGTGCTAAATAGAACATTAACCATAAAAAGAATTCAAATACTCTCATTATTCATTATTATAATATAGATAAATCCAAAATACTGTTTTATATAAAGAAAATTCGTTAAATCAGAAAGACATTTGTGTTGTCGTTATCTCTAACAGCGTTATATTAAGCCATTCTCAACAATAACGGTCCTTTTTATGTTCACCAACCCTAGTTAAAGTTTACTCTAGTTCTGTTTTTGTCTATAGAAATTCCGGAATTCAGCGGAAGTGATATAAAATCTCCATTAGTATGCCGGCAACCTCGATATGGTCTTTTATAAATAAACCAAATAGGATTTCTAACTGTATCGGTTTCAATCGTTATAACGAAGCTCAAAATGAACGTTTCACGATATTTTATTGTTTATTAGGAATCATAAAATATTTTAACAAACACTAGTGCCGTTTTTTAAGTTTGATTATTGTAAAATGCTGACGATATGTAGCGTGTAAATCTTTCTTTTAGGGTATAAAACCACGGAAAGCATTTGTTCGATATGAGTTGCATGTCCGGTACTGGTAACGATACCAGGACACTCGTTATGGTGTGATATTCACAACCCATTAAGAAAATAAAAGCTTCAGAATACTCGTCTTTTACTTTTGAACTCCAAAACAGCCCATATTTACATGCTTCTGCTAACTTTACTTGTATTCATGCAAAGGTAAAAGGTAGGAAATGCGAATAAGTAAACTAATAGGCGCATGCAAGTGAAGCTTGTATTGCGGCAGGGTGCATCGGCACCTCCTTAGTAAAAATATAAAATCGCCACAATAATAATAAATTTTCTGTGAATAAAAACAATATTGATCATTTAGTACATTTATTTGTTCTTAAAAAAGAATTTTTTTATGTAACTGAGTTTTTGTTTCTCCAAAATTTGTTTGTCTTGCAATACCAAGAAATCTAATATCTAAACATTTTCCAGAAAAAGCTCTAATTAGATCTCATTCATGATTGTAATCAGGAAAGTTGAATTTGATGATTTCGCAAACTAGAAAAAATATCATTACATTCAAATATACGAATGATTACGCGAGTTCTCGATAATCTTTATATGAAATGTTACATTTAAAGAAGATTTATTTGTTTTTGTACTATTAGTGAAGAAAAAATTGAACACTGGTCCATTTTTAAGATGTGATTTATATGCAAACTTGATCAAGACTGCTCTGTTGTATCTTACCATAAGTTAATCATACTTCAGGTTTCTATCTACGGCTCAAGTGCTTGTTCTCTCGTTTTATATCTCTATTGCCCACACTTCAAAGACCGACGATAATGACCTAATTTTAATTAACTATCTATCTATCACCGTCGATATTTGTTTTTCATATATTTTGATGTTTGAGCGAAAAATAAATTTTTCCCAATTCTTTCTTTGTGCTCATACTTCACAAATAAGCTTGAAAAAAATTAGTATTCATTAACTAAAAAATTTTTTTGCTAATCGAAAATTATTTTTAGTATAATAAACAACATTTCTACCTACGAGCAAGCTTTTTAGCTAAATCTTATGTTTATTAGGATAGTGATAGAATCAGTATACACTCCTCTAACCTTTCCATCCTATTATTATAGAAGAATTTTTCTTGGCATGAAAACAGGCTTCAGTTTCAGTCACGATTATCTCATTTGATTCATACTCCTCTTCTTTTTTATATCTGAAAATAGCCAGTAGTCCCCTCGAGCTAGATCTGAAGAATAAAGTGGATGTGAAGGCAAAGCAAAGTTCATTTTATTGAATTTGATTTCCACTGACATACTGCCATTTTGACTCAAATATAGAATAGTGATCTCAGGTTTGGTTTTGTAGTTACAGCTTCATACAGTTAAATCATCAATTATTTATACCGTTGTGAAGAAACACGGCCCCAATTTGAAGAGAAGCTGTTTCATGCTCATAAGTAAAATATATCTCTGAATTCTATTTGTGAGTTTTATATAAGGGTGATTCCGTTCTAACTGTGATTTTTTGTATTCAAAATTTCAAGATTTTAAAATTTAACTTTTCTAACTTTTTTATGCATATTATTCATCTATTTTACTGTAAAAATAAAACTCTAAGAGGAATTTACTACAACTTCAAAGTATCACGAGCAAGACACAAATGTCGGATTTTGAGTTCCACGGTACTGACTCATTTATCCACGGTACTGACATGGTAACTTAAGATATTAAACAACAAGTGCATCAATTTTCCTCAGTTTGATCATAAACATTAGAATTTATAAGGTAATTAGTTTAAATCATTTGTTACGACAAAAAAAATTAATAATTTATCGGTAAATTCTAGGAATGGACATGACACGGTACTGACATTCAAGTGATGTAGTATAAGTTTTCTTTAAGTGGCAAGTTATATTGTATAAAAATAATGTTTAAATATCTTAAGAATTATTCAATTAACACAAAATTTTTATTAATTGATTATTAATTAATGACTAGTACAAAAAAACAATACAGGACATTGAATATCACAGTTAGAACGGAATCACCCATAAGGATTTGAAAGAAGGACGGTTTCGAGATTTTCTCGAGCAACTGCCTCTTTGGCCGTCTTGATAGTTAATCACAATCGGTGCTTATAGAGCCCCCGTTTTGAAGCTCACTATAACAATCGATCATAGCAAAGCCCAATACACACACGAAATTCTATTTTTCACATCGTATATATCATTTAATTTAGAAAAAAACGAATATTGTTTGTAGTGATCTCTATATATCTCGGCGGAAATTTATCTGTCGATGCAATATGTATGCAAGAATCACTTTTCAAATTGAGATGTGAAATGTATTTGTTGGTTCTTATTGCTTACATTGTTTTAAACTGCATTTGTACTTCATTTTTAATTTAAAAACATGGACACTACAAGTGTACTATCACCTAGACTTAACCCAATATGAGACTTTCTTAATTTTGTACTCTAAATTGTGTTCGCTCATGTATATTATCGTCAATCTCAGTTTGTAGATATGAACCAATCATTATGATATATGAGACCATAAATCTTATTGTTTCTCTAATGTGTAATAATTCAATGATAAACAGCATGGAAATAATAGTGACGAATAGCTCAGATTTATCATTATGTTATTCTTCGGTGGAACCTCGACCGAGCATTGCAATGAAAATGATCGCTATTCATTTCTATCGCTTCGAAATGAAAACGGTTCATAATAATCTGACACGGTGTCAGAATTTCGAATCATATATTTCGAAAGTTATTAGATTTGCGGATTTAATTTATAGTTAATACAAGAATGAATAAGCTGCTTCTAATACCGGAATCCATACTTTTTGTAACAATTTTGTAAAATCAACCGAGGCTTGAATAACTTAAAATATATCGCATTATTCGTCTGCTTCATTATATACTTGAATTTATAGATGAAATTTCCGATATATCCTCAAAATTCTTCATCGTAACGATCCAATTATAGAGTTATTCTGTTCATTCACCCAAGAACCCTGATATTTCCTCCAAGGAATGATGAAATCGTTGAAACGAACTAGTTGCGTATTCACCAGCTCCCATTTAACGTATCCTACTGATATCGCCAGTTAACTTTCCCCGCTCGACAATTTTTTCTCGAATTATTTATTTGTTCCAGAAATTTTAGCTCATTCTAATATAATACAAGAATATAGAATAATCAACTAAAATAAAATACGCAAAAATGAGGTTTATTGTCCAGTTTTTTGATTATTTTGAGAAATTTGAGTTATTCCCAAATGAGGACTAAATATCCTTTTTTCAATGTAGTGAAGGTGAGTAGCTTTAAAATAGAGTGGCGCCGGATCTATGAACACAGGCTTGCAACCACTAAAACGCTAACATCTAGTCTTATCGCAGATTAAAGAACAACTTGAGCGGTGGGAATGGAAAAAAATAAATTGACTAGACTCCAGTCATATGGAAGACGGTTATCACAAAAAAAAACACCAATCTGAGCTGCCAGTACTGCGGGATAGAGACTAGGATTTGACCTAGTAGTAGAACTTTGTTGCAAAGCCAGCGACGCCAAAAATATTATCCAACTGTGCAGAGCCTCCATGTGATAGGACGAGGACTACCGACAAAGCTGCAAAGGGATAACCAAGGCTATAAGGATCATAAGTTGGAATCAATTTGAAGTTAAATTAAACTCAACAATAGAAGATTCGGCAAACTGGCGAAGTAACAAAAAGAAAAGCACGACAGTTGAGTACAGTTTCATGAGAAGCATAATTTTAACGATTTCGATTGAATTTGCGAAGCTACTTTCATGAGAGTATAATATTATGCATAATATATTCTTGACGAGCCAAATTATCGCTAAGAAGCAATGGAAATTCTCAAGGAACAAGTTCACACCTAAAATCGTTATTCTTAATAATGTATTAGACACACTCAATCAAATTAGTGGAGATTATTAGATTAGATATACTGGTCTGATTTAGAGCAAAAGAATTATAATAGCATTTACTATAATTCTGACATTTGCAAATTTTATTTTTAACAAATTTGTTAATTTCATTAAAAGTTTTACTTTATACAGTATTGTGACTATATACAAATATAATTTACTTTAAATTTTTGTGGTTAATTTACTATTTCGTAATTTCTATATAATAATTTAATTGATGATTGCATTTTCTCGGAAATTTTTTGATATACCTAGGGATGCAAAATCGTTCTGAAAAAACATCGATATCTTAAAATATCAATATATTTGACAAATAGCATGTGCCAAAATATCGTATAAGAGCGATATAAGATGTTTTTGCCGATGTTTCATTTTTTTAATAGGATGCTTCATTAATGCATTTGATTACATTAAAACACATCTTATTACATGAACAATATCTATTTTGAAGTTAAAAATCTGGACTCTAACATCCTATTTCTTTGTTGCTAATGGCTGCTCCACCTTCCGAGAACAATCGCTTTCTTGCGGCAGACGTTGCAACGATGAGAAGGTATATCATTGCGACTTTGTAAAGTTTTCGAAATAGAGATTTCATATTGTCCCAAATTGGTATTACAGAAGATAAAAGGTACATTTGGACCTCGGTTTCGCTAATGTAGCCCGATAGTGGCGTGGCTATAGCTGAAGCACAGGGTATAAGGTATCAAATCCTCTGGCTAGATGTTTTTTTAATTCTTCTTTGAACTGAAGTATTATTTCATTGATGTTTTTCAATATTTCACAGACACAGATAACTAGCTTTGCTTACCGTAACTATCTCCAGAAAACTCATTTGTCAATTTCTCAAATGGGCATAGCAATTACATGATTTCTTTGGTGCAATCCAGTTGAGACTATTGGTGGAGCTTTAGGTCGAGTCAAAAGTATTGCTTCTACAATGGACCCAACTCAGTGAATCTTTGGAGTATATAAAAACAAGACTTCCTCTTGTGCGAACATCGTGTATCATTTTTTTTAATTGACCTTCTTTCAGTCCCATCTCTAGCTGTCTGTTCCGTCAAAACAACAAAGCAATGCGTGCGGACGTCACAGTTATTCCAAAAATCTGAACAGTCTGAAGAACGATATCAATGTTTGTGAATGTAGCAGACTATGTATCAACCATGTCATCAAAACATCGATGGTAACATCGTTGTTTATGACCGATACCTCGATGTTTTACAAACATCGATGTATCGTTTGCAATCCTAGGTGTACCAGGTCACCACGAAATAAGATTAGGTTAAATCCATATAACAAAAACCGTTTAAAACATCGCTTCAGGAAACAATCTATAACATCCCTTGAAAGAATTTAAAAACCAAATTATAGGAAATCAAGGTAATTAAAGGGTATAACAGGTATCGCATCGCTCGAAAAATTTCCTCGTTCATTTGATATTCAAAACTCAAGTCCATGTACCAGGGAGAGTAGGATCTTGGTAATAGAAAACCGTTCACGATTTCACTTAACCGAATCGTAAACTGTTTTATTGAAAACAGCTCTTTCCATCAACATAAAAGTAGTAATTTCGGCATGTACTAATAAAGAGCATGTTCAAGGGATCTATATATTTCTTTCAAATAAAAGTATTTCTTGAAAGAACTAGATAAGAGTATGCAATTTAAACTAGAAAATTGGCAACAGAATAGCAAGGATTGCAATCGGTATAATAGCCTCTAACGTGGATGATATCATTGAGTTATGTCGAAATTATCACTTTTAACTGTTTTTGCAAAAAAAATCCCACTTTCTTCCAATCCTTATTAGTAGATAGCTGAAGGTTGTTATCAAATATTAGCAGATTTTTTAGATGAGCTTATTAATTTTGTTATACTTGTCAATTTTGGTTTTTTCAATATTTTTGTTTCCGATTACGACTATCTCTTTCTTATAATTTTTTTACAGCCTTACTATGAATGGATCCTAACACCTAGTACATTTCGAAAAATATATTAGTAGTAGTAAATCTTATTTTTCGTTTTTCAGATACCGTTTATTACAAATGCATGGAAGATGGCACCTGGTACTTTCACGAGCCCTACAATCGAACGTGGGTAAATTATACTACTTGTGTCAATACAGATGATTTGTCGGTGAGGTTCTTATGTTTTTTTATATTTATTTCTAATCAAAATTATACATCATAAACAGGTGTGGATAGCAATTAAATGATTACGAAGTAAACAAGTTAATCTATATGATACACGGAAGAAATTACGTGAAACTCAATCACTTGAGTGGCTTTTTATGAGTAGGTGCAGGAAAAGTTTCGCAGGCAACGGATATTATTTCTCTTATCGCCATATTATTTATTTGGAAAATAATAAAATGAAAAAAGCTGGGAAATTGTACATTGAAAGTATCACTGTAATTGTTGGAAATGAATTATTGAGTAATGTAGTTTCCTGATATCTTTTCAAATGTTAACGTCAAACTCTATGTTGCATACTTTCTTGTCCCCTGCTAATCTTTCTATTCCATCTAGAAATGTCCATTCCGTATCCCCTTTCTCGGTAACTATGTAAATCCACGGTCTATCTCTTCCTTTAATATTAATTCTTGCTTTCATCATTCTATTATCATGAGTCTGTTATTATTCAGACTATTCAGATTATTTTTGCTCTATTTTTGAGTCCCCTTTCAATACAGGTCTCAGCTGTGATAAGACCATTACTCTTTCCAGTGTTTCAAGTTCCATTATCAGCCTGTTGTTCACAATTTATGACCATCACTTTAGTTTTATTAGTATCCACTTATCAGTTTCTCTATTTCTTTAGGTCGGTCGTTCTGTACTTACAATTCATTTGACATCTTGCAAAGATACAAAAACCATTCTGAAGACGCTATTTTCTACTGTTACTACACCAATAGTCACAATCATACTACATAAAGCGCGTTTTGAAATCCAAGTTATCCCCTTCAGGAGCTGAAGGTAGAGGATGAAAGTACTTTTTAGGTTGATGTAGTGACAGCAGTAGAGAGTATGTTCACTATGAATATCACCAACGGTTTCAGAAATTCCAACTTATACAATAAGCAGGCTGAAGGGATTTTGCGCAAAATTTATGGCACATGAATTGTAGTTGCATCGCTATTCTCCTAAAATTAAAAAGTTATCGCACTTCGATCTTTTGGAAGAGGACTCTGGAAGTGCGGTGACTTCATACTTTTCGAAAAGATGATTCCACTAGAAAATCAAAGAACAGCCGACTGGCTTATCACAACACGTGTACCGGGAGTTTTCGATGAAATTGAATGAAAAAAACAGAAAGAAGTTTGCGACAATGACCATGCTCATAGTTCTGCAATGCCTCCAAAGAGAAAGTCTCATTATTTTTTTTTTCATGTTCACCCTTAGAGAAAAGCTTTGTGGCATAACAGTTCAACAGTAATAATAGACACATGAAATGTGAAGAAAGAATTCAATAAATTTTAAAAGAGTTTGATCATATGAGGAAGGTCACAGAAGTACCTGGCCTGACGTAGAGATGGCGGTAGTTGCTTGCAAAATACCATTGTATTAGAAAGTACACAATCTGTAGTTTGAGGACGCCACGTTGTTTGATATTTGTTTGGCAGTCATCAATAGTGAACGTTTTCAATGAATTTTTAAACATAGAACAGTAAAATAGTGGGTAGCACATTTTAAACGAGGCCGTATGACCTGCGAAGACCAGCATCACAGTGGTCGACCAAAAGTGGTGGAGACTCTAGAAATGCTGAAGAAAATCCACAAAGTATGGATGGATAGGTAATGGATGATCGTCGACTGAAAGTGCGGAAGCTAACAGACATAGTAGACATTTCAAGATGTTTTCAACCAGTGTTTAGCAATGTTTTACAGAAACCAAGCCGAATTTTTCGCCGTTCCATAACCATGGATGAAACGTGGGCCCATAACTTCACATGCGAAACAAAAAAACAATCAAAACAATAGAGTGAAAAGGAAGAACCGGCTCTGAAGAAGGCAAAGACCGTTCCATCTGTAGGCAAGGTCATGGCGTAGGTTATCTGGGATGCGCGTGGGATAATTTTCATTGGCTATCTTGAAAAAGGAAAAACTGTCAACGACTAGTATTATGCGAACTTATTGCAACGTTTGATGGACGAAATCAAGCAAAAACGGCCGCATTTGGCTAAGAAGAAAGTGTTGTTTCATCAAGATAATGCACTTGCTCACACATCCGTTATTGCAATGGCCAAATTGATTGAATTAAAATTTGAATTGCTACCTCATGCAACCTATTCGCCAGATTAGCCTCCTCGGATTATTTTCTGTTCACAGAGTGTTCACAAAAAAGATTCGGTGTTCAAAGATTTTCCAACAATGAAGAGGTGATGTCGGCAGTTAATGGTTGTTTTGAGGAGCTTGACGATTCTTATTATAAAAAGGGTTTCAAACTTATTGAACATCATTGAGAAAAGTATAAAGAAAACTGTTAAAATAAAAACTAAAAGTGAAAAAATTAATATACTCCTCGTAAGTTTATGATAATTGCTTTTTTCGAATGTACAATTATATACCATTTCTTGAAAAATTTGAGTAAACGAATTACTTTCCTTCGCTAATTCATTATGAAGATGATAAACAAATTATGAGTTTGTACAATTTTAACGAAATTTTCATCTGTTTATACGGCTAATATTATATATTTTTTTTTTTCATTTTTCCAGTTTCGAACCGTTGTGATAATAATTCACTCGGTAGGCTACAGCATCTCGTTAGTGGCTCTCTTGATTTCCTTAGCTCTTCTTATCTACTTTAAGTAAGTAATATGTTTTATACTTGTAATTAGTAGTAATTGCATCTCTTATCAAGCATGTTTCAAATAAAATTTAATAGGTATGCCAAATGGAACAAGCCGTTGCCAACATAATCAAAGTTCTTCTACACCAAGGTAAATAACTTCCGTACGTCCATTCGATATTGTAAACAACTCTGTGCGTAGTTATACTCAACAAGTGTTAGCAACCATTAAGAATACGTGTTATTTCATGTTACATACGTTATAACCTTTGGAAAAATTAATTTATTTTCAGTCAAATATATATATATATATATATATATATATATATATATATATATATATATATATATATATATATATATATATATATATATATATATATCACACCTTGTTTATTGTGAACAACTCCATCGACGTGTAGAACTTATTTTCTACCAACCTCATAATTTTATAACAAATTTCATATTATTCTCTACCTTTTTTACCAATGGAGAACGTATTATTGATATGAGATTCCCTTAATCACGTCACGTTCAACATATTCTTCCTATTATTTCTTACATCTTCATTTGTACACACTAGAAACGTGTAGCTTGATAAATATACGTTGGTTGATCGTACGTGTGGCAGCATGCATTTTAAAGTAACAGTTGCTGCCAAGAATTCTACTTACACGATTTCCGTTCAAATTTTAATGGAAAAGTACACATATATTCACTGATATTGTTTAGTTCTCGTTGAGTTTGAACAAAGAATATTTCTGATCCTTATAAATACATATATCTGTACAAAATACAAGAATAAATACAATTCGTTTTCGATCTGGCAATGAAACATAATTATTTTTATTTTCCAACATAATCTTCTTTGAAATCTATATACTAGAGTAAGGGCCTTATCATACGGATTTGAGTGTCTTTGAAGCGGAGAGTGCGCGCAGCGAATGTGGGAGGACGTAGGTACTCAATCGTATCATCATGGCTTCATTGGGAGATTCGAATATTGATACAGATACTCAAAACCGTTACTTCATATGGGACCAAAAAAGCAGAGAAGTTAGTGATCATAGTTTGAAAAAAAGGCTTGGAAATAGGATAAAATGATCACAAAGCTAATGCAAAGGATGGTGAAAAGTAATGAAAGTGAACCCGAATACAACTTTGCGTTGTCTCTGGTTGACGATTTGAAATCAAACAGACTATAAAATCCTAAATTTCCTAAATCCTGGTACTTCCTTCCTTATGCCACACGTCCGCGACGTCCTCATGGTGTAGTCGCTGCGTATTTGCGGCGCATTCGTTGCGCCCCCTCTCCGCCCCGCAAACCGCTAGTATGATAAGACCGTAAGGTTCCAACCTAACCCCAAAATAATAGTTGCCCTTTTTTTTTCATTAAAATAGACGTTTAAGTATGCGTAATGAAAATATCTCTTCTGTCAATGAAACTTAATAACTAGAAACAAAGAAAAACGATCGCTATCACTTTTACGGTCGAGGTACACTGTTTTTTAATTTTAGGAGTAGTTTTACCTACAGTTATGAATCGACGCCAAAAAATCGAACTCATTTTGCTTAAAACGCGAAAATTAGGCCTGAGAAATGTCGATTTCAGTACGCTTTTGGTCTAAATTAAGCCAATGCGGCATCAAATTCGCAGATAGCTCCCGTATGCATAATTCTTAACTCAACATCATGGCAAAAGCGTTTTTAAGATAAACCTATAACCTAGATTCTCAAACAGAGCATATGCTAATATCTCTAGAAATTTTTGGACATTTAAGTAGTAAAAGTTTGAAGTTTATCAAATATATCAAAGAAAATTATTCACCAATTCAAAGTAAAGAATTATCTGATAAGTAATTTGTGTTAACATAATCCAAACGGGAAGTTGTGTGGTAAAGCCGCTCCTGTTGAATAGAATATGTTCAATTCACTAATTCTCAAAGCGTGGATATCTACTTGTTGGGCCCGAAATCAGTTCCTAATCAAAAGTTTCGTCATTTATGGGTGAACTTATCCTTTATTCATGGTTTCCACATTCATCAAAATTACCAGGAATGCTTCAAGATGTTGTTATACGTTGTTATTTTAGCACATATTATACTCACTTGGACGCATCAGCAAAAGATTTTTCGGAAATTTCATAAATTCAGATACTTCTCATTAAATAATATATTCTCACAATATAGTAGTTCATGAAACAAACCAATGGGATGCAAGATCTGTTAACCAGCATCAGAACAGAACTTAAGCAGTTTAATTAAGAGTATCAGAAGTTTCATTTCCAACGCTAAATTCAAACACCTGCAATACGAAATATTGCTGAGAATTACTTTTTCATAATATCTAGTTGAATAAGATTTAAGTTCTTGTTAACAAAACTGAAAACTAAATTACTCAAGCTTTCAAGGACATTAATCCACAGTCTTTCAAGCAAAAGTTATGCCTCAATAATGAGTTAACCGGTTCTGGAGTTAGTTCCTAGAAGACTAAGCTAGTCATAGACTGTACACGTGGCCTACAAGACATGAATCTGTAAAATATAATTATCATTCCATGGTGCCAGATAACGAAAGTCGCCATGGAAAAGAAGATCTTTCAAATAATTAAGGACGGGCTAAAACATTGCTAGGCACAGAGTTTTTCAACGACATTAGAGAAAGACATCTTGTAGCGTCTATGAAATTCTAAGATCGGATTATTAATATGTCAATTCCACACTAGTGGAGGACATATATTATGCATAAAAATGCTCAACGCTTGAAAAAATATAATATGAATTCACTTCCATTAATGACTTTCATTCATTGTTCATCCATCCGTCGAAAAGAAACATATCCTATGCATATCTAACGAAAACTTATATCTCAAAAAGATACTATTCTGCATCCTCACTCCCCAGTTTGAAGGAACTTTAGTATGAAATGGAAAACCAACTTCTTCTGGTATTTCTCGAAGTTGATAAGTTTGATGTAAGAGAAAGCAATCAAAACAAATATTTCACGGAAAGTTGCGTGCGCGTCGGTTTAATGGAAGAGGTGGAAAGTTCGAAGTAATATATATCAACATTGATCATTCGAAAGTTAGTTAGTTAACAAGTAACAGGTGGAACCAGGAATTCTATTTTATAATTATTAATTAAGGAACGCTATAAATACGTAAATTGATTAAACAGCCGAAAACTTGGAAGGAGGAAAAGTTATCTCAAAATTGAAGGCACCCATTATACAGAGTATCCAGAAACTCTCTTGCAAAAAGCAAAATATAGATTATGGATTCTATTTTATGTAATCCTATCCCGTTATTAATATGATGCTTCCTAGTTCATAGTTGTCCAAGTGGGCAGTCAATTGAAAGTGCGCATGTGATCGGTCCTTGAATCGATTCGGAATTTGAATTCCGAACAAAGCTTTTGATACGTGCGAGAATATTAGAGCCGATCCTAATTATAATGTCGTTAACAGTTCATTAATATTTGGAATGGCGTTAGAACGAAACCTGACTGTTACGGATAGTATAATACTTATTGTATATATATATATATATATATATATATATATATATATATATATATATATATTTGCATCTAAATTACTATGAATGTACACGGCGGTAATTGCGAGACCGATCATCACATATGATGAGGCAGTGGTTTGGGGTACTAGGACTAGTCTGAATACAACTAGGGACAATAGGTTTGCATATGTGTAACCAAAACCATGAAATTATGTGCAATAGCAACACTAGAAGTGATTCTACCTCTTCACATGGTACTGGAAAGCTTAGCAGATAAAACATCACTTAGAATGTTCAGAGACGGAGTCACCAAAGAAAAACTGTCCCTAAATAATTTGGTCTTTATTTAGGGTCGGGTTGCCTCAGAATGATGCATTGAAAAAATTCAATTCATTTCGAAGCTGTAGAAGTGAGTGGTATGAAAATACCATGCAAGAAATAATTAGAAAGGATAATAAATGGTATATGGATGGATCTAAAGCAGCAGACAGAACTGGATTAGGAGTGTACGGGCCCAAAAACAAACACTCTGAAAACCTGTGCAACACACCAAGCATTTTTCAAGTAGAAATTAATGCAATTGAAAATTGTATCCAGTTCAATCTAAAGACGAAGAATCGCAAACAAGAGATCATCATCCTGTCTGATAGCCACGCAAATATTAGAACTTTAAGCTCCAATATCGACCATGAGCGAAGGGAAATGGAATAGCTGATAAGCTCGCTAAAGCGAGGGCAGACGAACCCTTGTGTGGTATCAGCTACACAACAAAAGCCTTGAAAAAGACAGGCAAAGACTCTCTTGGGTAACTATAACCAAAAAAGATGTACTGTTGCCTCAACAGATACTCTAAAATGCTAGATTCAGCGGATGAAGCGGCGTTTAGATTTTGTTACAAAGAGGACGATACCTCTATCCACATTCTCTCGAAGTGTGAAATACTACGTAATTCCAAAGCACTACACTTGGAAGCGTATAAAATATAAGACGAAGATCTGTGGCAGCTACAGCAATTCCAAATTCTAGACTTTCTAGAAGGGGTGGAATTAACAGATTGGCTGTAGACCCTGGGTTTCCCAGTATCGCAGCAAGAAAGGGGGACACAATACATTTTTGGGTCGCAGTGTATATGATACCCCAATATCTATATACAAACATACATCTATTCACTTAAAACTGTTGTTCGTGTTGCATTAATTAGTTTCTATAGATGTAAAGAATGGAATAATTGAATGATGGCAAAAAAAATATCCAGAAAATGAGATGCAAATGAAAAAACTGACACTGAAAACAAAAAACCGAGACATTTATTTGATTTTCCGCGACATAAATAAACACGTTCAAAGTGAGAACTTTACAGAACAGGACGAATTGCATTGACGTTCTTTTTGATAATTCTTGGCTGTCGGCTATACGAACATAGACCTCCGGATCCGCTCCTGCATCTACGCACATTCTGTATTTTCAGCAATACATAATTGAATCAATAATTCAATTATCCTTTATAACAAAGTTAGGTTCTCATAATTTCCATTAGTTCCAATATTTATTGTCATGTTTTTTCACTATAATGAAATCAGTTCCACAAATACTAATTTGTTACATATATGTGTTGGGAGGATATTCTTTTGGGAATATCAATTTACGGTACACCAAAAATTATCAATTAATCACGCTTAAATCCCCCAATTATCCATTTATTTGTTTCTAATTATTATCATTACCAGAAAATTTAAGTAATTAGTAATTTAATTAAGCAATTAACTAAACTATACACTTTAATATGAACCTATTTTCCGATTTTTACAACAAAAACACGTAAATAAATTGTGGCTGTATTTGATCGTATCACGCGTAATTGATTTGAGCATATCATCGAGGGAAATGTGGTTGTGGAAAATTTGCATCGTTGCGACATTAAAAGTGGATGAAATTTTGGACATGCAACGTCGCTGATGCACTGGGAATCAACCACAAAACAGTTTGGAATCATTTGATAAACAAAAAAGGTCGATGTTTAGATACCTTAGAAGATTAATTAAACAAATTGAAATTATTATCAAACAAATTAAACAAGCCAAACAAAAAATATAGTATCCCAAATGTGGTAAAGTAAGACAAGTCTGAATTGACGATCCGTAAGGTCATGCAGGTACTGAAGGAATTGTTTGAGGGAATAGCCCTCACTGGGCAATGGCGTTTATCTCTGAATGAAAAGAAAATTAATCTAATGTTTAGGTAGGCACGTTTCGTCGGTAAATAAAAAAACTTCAATGCTGATTCCATTAATAATTCCCCTTTTCTCTTAAAATTGTTCTATTTGATGATAATTACAATTTTCAACAATTATGTATGATTTTTTTATTACAAAAAGACCATTTGGGATTATGCCGCTAGTCTGAGCGTCATTAACCCTTAGTGACTTATTTTTTCATTCTTATATGCAAGGGACCACCGTTAAAACGTCTTGGACCGAAGAAGACCTTAAATGTGCTGATACTGCGATCGAAGAAGTTTGGCGCAGAAAAGATATGAAGATACATTCAATATCTAAAACATAAAAGAAGACCAATCTGGATTTCGATTTATAAACTTTATTATATTTATTAAATTAATCTCACGTAATAATGGAAAAAATTGTTGCTAATTTGTGATTGTAGATTTTAGCTAAGAAAATCTCTTTAAATTAAACGTATATTACTTGTTAATTTTCTCAAATTAAGTTCATAATACATAATTAGAAAAAATTGCATGTTTTCCTTAAATAAACATCGTTCTCCCTTCCTACTTTACTAATAAATTCTCAAACCTTCGATTCACTACTATACTGTTAGCAATCGACCAAATTACAGAAGGAAATTCAAAATAACCGCTTAGAGTTAATCAGTAGAACGACCGTTGTGTTACCAGGCCAACGCTCAATCAAAAATTTAGTGAACTCAGTTTTAAGATACCCACCATATATTATGGATATTGTATGATTATTTGTTTAGGTCATGGAAAATAATATCATGCAAGATGGACTGAAAATTTTGTTTCGCTGACTCATACATGGAGTTACAAGTATCAAACCAATTCGATTTTCAGTTAGTTCCAACCTTCAAAAACCACGTGTATAAATTTGAGAGAGATTCTTAGTTTTTGGGTTGCAGTATTTTGAGAGAAGTTGATTTGAAAATGGCAAAATGTCGAAATTGTATAATTTGGGCTTCAAATTGCTTCCACATTAACCTATTTTCCATATCTAGCCACCAGCAACTTTTTCATTCTCTGACCTTAAAAATATGCCCGCTTGAAAGGGACTATCGCCGAAATTTAAGTCTATTCTGAAACTAAACACAAATTCCACTTTAAAAAGTGTATCGCAAAGTTGTGTGACCGCTATAGTCTTTGTATGGCCCTCGAATGCAACTATATTGAATAATAAAAATAATAATGTCACTAAACAACAAAAGTCCTACAACAATGAAACTACGATATGCGTGTCCTTGAGTAGTATCGATTAATTGATTAAGTGAGAATGAGAAAATAATTTTAAGATGACTCTCATCTTCTATATTACTTTATCGTTCGTATTTTTTTCACAAACTTCATTTATGTAAACTCGAATATTACTTTCCAAACATATTTCAATCATAATTTTATGTACGGCTTATAAACGTTTAATATCGTCGTTCTGATAATATGGTAACTATCTCTCCATTTATAGAGATATTTTCAGGGAATATTCGTGCTCACAGCAATATAAAATTTTTATGACAATAATAATAAATTTAGCTCTAGTTATATTGGTCTAATACATCTGGTTTTATTACCTAGGTAATAAATCAATCACAAAAAGTATCTCATATGAATATATTTTCAAAAAGTATGAAAAATTTGTGACCTATGTTGACCTATGTTGGGTTCTATTTTCCTCTTGTCATCTTAACAGACTGTTTTGCGTCGACTTAATGAATTGGCTCACGCTATAGTGCGAATGTAGCAAATTGCAAGAAAGTTAGTATACGAGGGCTGCTACATAGTTTTGAGATATGACGACATTAATTTGAATATGTCAAAACTAGCCTTGTCATGAAGTTTTACATTTTTAATGGTGAACGTACCCGAACGTGTTAGCTGGCAAAAAGATTTGTTCACGTAGGGTAAAGTATAATTTGACAATCGCTCAAAAATCGCGCTGCTTCAAAAATTCGTGACGAATCATGGATCTATGTATATGAGCCCGCAACAACGTAAAAATAGACTTTATGGATCTTTCAAAACGGGCCAAATCCAACGAAATTTGTTCGCGCACGAATCACTTCGAAGCAACTGTTTTTCCTAAATAGCAGAATGCCTTCTTTGCATTAAAGCAACATAGAATGATCAATTCTGAATGATACTCCAACATTTGTTTGCCAAAACTGAATCATTCTCCACCCAATGATTTCTTCATATTCCCACATATTAGAAATATTTTGTGAAGTAAAAGTTTTACTACACCTGAAGAAGCGATTGGTGCATTTAAATCAAATGTTTTGATCGTATCCCAATCAGAATGTAAAAAATGCTTCGAAATTCAATATCTAATTTTATATTTCGTATATCATTAGCTAATAATACTGTGAGCTATCCCACCAAATTCTAAAATAATTAATTATTTTTCGAGTTCCTCTCTAAGATCTTTTATCAGTATTTCGTTCTTGTACAAAAACTATATAATCAACTTGATTCCTTCAAATATGATCACCACTCTATATACCCAATTCAACTAGTTCAGTTTAATCTCTCCTACGGAGATAAAATCGACGGTTCTCATAAAGCTTGAACATATAAATCGTAGTTGATGAGACTGTATCAAAAATATATCTTTTGAGTTACTTTATATCCTAATAAAATTCAAACTAGATGTACATGTTTTTATGCTAGGGAAGCAAAAAATTCGTTCAATTTGTAAACGATTTTCTACAACCAGTGATGTACTAGCAGATATTAATGAATAAAATGCCTTGAGGCGGAGCAAACATTGCATCTCATGTTATATCTATTGGAATAATTTTTATAATTAAGCAAATATTACGCCGACATGCAAACAGGATGAAAATTGAGCGTATCATGTTAATTATTTTTCATTCGGAGTGAAAAATATCATATTCTGAATTTTACTTTTATGTTTCTCTACTTTCTCACTTTATGTTGTCGTCTATGTAACATTCGGCAACTGCAGTAGATTTACACCCTTCTCATTGCATCAGACGTTCTTTGGCACTAATTTTGATAAATGTATATTAGCATTAAATCGCCATGGAAAGGCAACTTTCCCCATTTCTTGAACAATATCCTATTTTGTTTTTTATAAATACTTAATTGTAAAAGACAGCTGTCAAATTTTAAGGTTTGAGGTCCCTCAATTAGTTTGTTCATTATTTTTCTAAACAGTACGTGAGAAAAGTTTCCGATGTGGGGATCAAAAATTGTTGTTTAACTGAGATAAATGCAATTGAGGCAAAGATTGACTTAAAATATATTATTATGACTCCAAAAAAAAAATGAAAATAATCCTCATAAGAGTTTACTCACTATTTTACATGAACATTTAAACTTCAAAAGCCTCCTTTCTCAGATTAGAACAAAATTTAACGAGTAATTTGAGATTCAGATCAATGTTTAGCAGAATTTTTCACCTAAGTAGGTGTCCATTTTATACCATACAATTACATGGACTGATACTTGGAGCAGGACTTACATCAAAAAAAATACATGCTAGATTTTATATTTCCTTGATTTATACCAAAAGAACCTCAAAGTATTTTCCTTGCTTCCATGATTCAGAAATTATTTACGATTATTTCGTATTATTATTGGCGTGAAAGAATCAAAATCGATATCCTTCATTGTCCAAGGATCAAGACCCATAAATGATCGCTAAAATAATCAGAGAAGTAATGTTTCTGTTTTCTATCGATAATTGAAATGCAAAAAAAAATTGTTTCAATTATTTATATTTTGAAGAAATGTAATTTTTTTTCAAGAAAGCGAATCGAAAATCCTAATGTTAGTCCTAATAGATGTTTTGCCACTCAACTTTTGCTAAGGATAATAGGAAGAGTAGCGTTATATGTAACGGGATAGTCTAAAATGACTCCTGGATTCTGTAGGTGTGTCTATATTTCACGATACAATCAGTATATAATTCAAAGCCTGCTCGGAAACAAGATTAAAGATTAACTGTGATTATCACTATATATTATTGGACCAATCTAAGAAGAAAATCTCAAAAATACGACAGAAGATAAAACCAACAGTCCAGATCTGGCCTAAAGTGACTGTTTTAAAACCATAAAAAATGGAAATTAAAAAGGATGAAATGTGGAAGTCGCCGTTGTAACAGGGCAAAGAAAATATTGTTCTATGAAAATTGCATAGCTTTTGCGAATTAATAGTAACTCCATTCACAAAAAATACGACCGCCCAACACACTTACAATTACATTGCCTCGTATTTCGAGAACCAAGTTTTATCTAACGAAACTGAAACTAAACTGTTCTTGGAATGTGTACCTGGTGCAATCAAGAAACTTTAGATTCTTTTAACATAATCGAACAAAGCTGGCTCCACGGACTATGTAAGAGGACGAGTTCGTAACAATACATCTGATTTTACTATTACAAATAATCCTTAAAATGAAAATGTGTTCCACACTGTATATTTGACAGTGTTCAACAATCAAACAAATCGTATACTGTGAATAATGATAATGATACTATTAACCCGTCACATCAATTTGATTCTTTGCGCTACCAATTCCTTAAATTACTAGATTAATTAAATGAATTCTCGACTCTAATATAAGATTCGTAATTTTGGCGATAGCGCAGATGTCGCCAATTTTTAAAGTCGCGTTAACCCCAAGGGTCATTTGCGATGAATTGCCATCCACTTTGCTACAGACTTTGTTCTTTTGATTACACAAAAAACTAATCCTCATGTGGCACTACTTGAATCATTCCTTTCGAGATTTAACTGGTACATGGCATTCAAGCCAATCAGTTTATTCTTTTGAAAATATATTTTTCATATTCTTGAAATATTTTGCCAAATTTTGGAAATTATGTTTATCACTGAGCAAATTATGATGAAATATAAAACATAAAATGTTATCTAAAATAGTGCATAGTACACAATACATTTTTTAAAATGCTTGAGACGATATTTTAGCACTATAGTCGGGCTTATTTCTGCTTGTCTGATTTTCCTACCATTTAACAAGTTTATGATCCACAACAGATCTCTCTAATAATTCTGTTTTCCATGTAAGCTCCAGGGCATTTTTCTTGGAAAGCTATTTGAATACAAAGTTACAAAGTAAATTTTAATTTGTGTCGCTGTTGAGATATGCATGTCTTCAATCTAAATATAACAAATATAAATATAACAAATAATGTACACAACTTCTTTGATATTGTTTCACAAACTTCTATAACATTTTCAAATGTACTAACCATAGTTTTTCTATTTCAGAACATTGAGATGTGCTCGCATTCTTATACACATGAATTTATTTGCATCATTTGCTCTCAACAACTTTCTCTGGTTGCTGTGGTACTATCTTATGTTCGACGAGACTGAAGCACTATTTGCTAACCAGGTATGTAACTAATTTTTTATAACTATGGATCTCAACAGTTTTCACTTAAAATTTCTTTAAAAGTATTATCGGTTTTCATATGTGAAAATTTCCACCTTCCTATGTCGTAACTTGCTAAGGTTAGTCTTCAATTAAATGAAGATTACATTTGCTCATTTTTCTTTTAATCAGTCTCTCTTTTGATTATTTACGCCACAGTACGTTTTTATGAAAAATTATGAGGTGTGATAAATATAAAATTCGTGTATTGTTAAGAAATTATTAGAAACAAAAATTTAACAAGTAAAATATGTGAAATACAAGGAGAAGACACAGTTAATGAGCGAACAAAACAGCATTGGTTTGATCGTTGCAATGATGGAGATTTGAAGCTTAAAAATCGTTTGCGCTTAGGTTATCAACCTTCGTGGTATATTGAGGTTATAAGGGAAGCATTAGAAAACCAATTAAGTACTAGCACTCGCTAATTATTGGATCTTTTGAAGATACCATACACCTCAATTCAAAATCCACCAAAGATCTATAAAAGTTGTCGAATAATGCCACACGAATTGACCAAGATTCAAGCTAAACGTCGAGCAGAGGTACGTGAACAGCTCCTGGTTCTGTTAAAAGATGTTCGTTTTATTAGACTTCATATATCACGAAGAGCTGTGCACAATGCGTTTTTGTATATCAGAATATTTTAGTAGTAGCTCTGACTCTGACTTCAGATAATGGTACTGCTACGAACGTGTCTTCGCCCTAGAGCCGGTCCTGCCTAGATTTAGTGAAATTCTAAAACTCGGTGAAGGCGCGCGCGGTGCCTTTGACTTGCTTTTTATAAACCGCGGAATCCGTTTGATGTTTGTTTTTTATATCCGTTTTTATAGCAAGCGGTTTATTCACATTATTTATTTTGGATAATATATAGTACTGTTTATTTATTTCTTATTTTTCTAGAATTCGTTAGGATATTTAGCGCAGTTAAGTTCAGTTTATCATAAATAGTCGTAGTGAACAGAACGGATTGCAAAGTAATCGAAGAATTCAAATAAATTATATAAGTTAGTTGAGTGATAGTGATAAGTGAATTATTATAAGTTAGTATAGTGTATATTGTTTAAATAAATTAAGAACGTAAGAGACCTTGTTCATTAATTTACCCGACGATCAGAATAAATAAGAAAAACATTACAGTACTTACGAAATTCCATCGAAATATCGAATTGTCAAAGGAATATAATCAATTATGATTGTGGGCTCTAGTACATAACAAATTATTGATCGCTTGCAACACGTATGTGGTGTAAAAAACCTTTCGCGATTAGGTGAGCTTCACTGAGATAGTTCTTCAGTTTTTCTTAGAAATCTTAAGAGATCGAGACGTATGACTGCAGGAGGTCCGAAGAGCTACGATCAATCAACTCTAAATTAATGTTTACATGATCATTTTCTTGAGAAAAAATTGGTTGCAACGTACTCGTGACGATTTGCAAAAGGTGCGTTCACTGTTAAATAATGATGAACTTCAAACTACTATCTCAAAAGATATTCCTATCTGCCAAGAGAGCCGTGTGGGGCTACAAGAAGATTCAATTACATAAACAACAGCGAAGAAAATGTCTATCAAAATAGTTATGTACGCGGTTTTGTTTCATGGTATATTATCAATGAAAGAAATTAAACTTGAAGACTAACGTACAGTTACGGCAAACTGATACACTAAAAATATCTCCCTGCAGTTCTTAAGTCACACACTGTATGGCAGACAGTTGAATTTTGACGTGAAAATAATGTAAATGTCATTGAGCATTTCTGGTTATTCCATAACCTGAAGAAACATCACATAGTCGACTTCTCCCGATGTGGGATGTTTGTTTGTACATCTATCTCAACCTGAATAGATATTTCATTGATATTTTCAATATTATAATGAATCTCCGTATATTTCTATTGGAATTTTTAATGGAGTGTTCAAAAAACGTTTGTTGTGGAGCATATGAGGTGGATATTCATAACAAAAATTTCGAGCTGCACTTGTTCGAAAGTTAATTATCCCTATTAAACTTGCCATGGGGTTACCGATAATTGAGTTTTGACTCGCTCGGATTCCAAATCATGCAATATACGAATGCTGATTAGTCAATTCAATAGCTGCGTCAGAATAAAAATCCAATAATTGAGGAGTTGAATTTCAAAACATCTCATTTCTATTTTGGAATATATTTCGGAAACTACTGTTGAAATTTTATGTCTAGAGATCCAATATTTTTTTTGGTTGGAATATAGAATGTTATAACAACAAGAAATATATTTTTTTGTTTATTATCTAAATTCATGAGACATAGTCCTTGTTTTATTTAAAAATATTTTTTTAACTTAAATTTTTCCCCTGAAGCAAATAGCTGTATAGAAAAAAATAAACCCAACCATAATTTAAAAATTTTTTAATAAATTGAGTAGAAAGTAGTTAAAGTAGTTAGTCCTTTGCGAACGCACAAAAACTACAGAATTACAAGATTAAAGCTTAACTGAAATTTTAGAACAAAAAAATAAGAACTCAAATATTAGTCATCATCTTTTAAGGGTTATATCTCGGAAAAGGGTGGGCTGAACAACAAGATGTTACAAATAATCATCTCCCTGTAGATATATATTGATTAGTTCATGGTATAATTGAAAATATACAATATAAATTCAAAGTTATAATGTACACTGTATACTAAAAATATATTGACTCAAATTTCCGCGTAATTCCCCGATAAAAAATTGATGAAATAGCTATTGATTTCATATTTGAATTTTATCACTCTTAGATTTATAACAAAAATGCATTGATTAGGTTGTCGTGCTGCAGTCAAATGGTCTCGGGCTCAAAGCTGACTGGAATATGCGATATTTTACTTTTTTGATTAAATTGATTTGATTTTTCTAGTTTCATAGCTTTGATATCTCAATGATTCGTGAGCGCTGCTTACAATCCTTTAGTTGTTAAATCGAATCTCATTAGGGCAGTGGTTTCCAGCCTGTTTTTGTAAGATTTGTTTTACCACATTTAAAATAATTATTTCTCGTATCTTATTTCTTTTTATCTATATTTTCACATAATATTGTATATTATTTTGTAGCCCCTTAAATAAATTACAATATCAGTTGAATAATCTCGAAAATACTTTGTTAGAAACATTAAGGAACCGCAACAAATTTGGGGCGCAGTTACAAAAAGGCTGGAAACCACTGCATTAAGGGCATTAATAAAAATGTTAATTTCTCTTACCAAACGAAACTTCAACTGTTGATTTATTTTTTGTGTGATAAAAATGAACAGGGTAAAATAAAATTGAGAAAAAATTTTTTGTACATACTATATTCAAATATATATATTTAAAATGCACTATAAAATAAACAATAAAATTTTTTGTCGTAAATTTTTGTACATCCTTTAAGAATGATTTGAATAATAGATGCTAATTATAATGGAATCTAAATACAAGAACGTAAAGAAAAGTTCGTCGTGTAGAAATTGTTGTTCACTAAGAATTAGCTATTGGTTGCAAAATAGATTATATAGAAAATAATTTGATGGTTTCACTAAGTTTATTTGCTGTTTAAATATTTTTTCACGCATTACAAACATAGTGGACAAACTTTTCTTCGTATTTCTGTTCCTGTATGTTTTCCTGTATAGTTTTTTACATTTTGAAGAACCTCCTAATTCTATTCGGTTTTTCCATACTATATATGTAGATATAAAAACGATTTTGAATTGAAGATCAAAGATTTGAATTGAATTGAAGATCAAATGCAGTTTAATCCTAATTGATTAATATAAAAATTTCACGATTATAATGTTTTTAACTATAATCACTTTATAATATCAGTTCCAGGACTAAGTAAATTCCAAAAACTGTCGATCATCATAAATTTAAACGTGCACTTCTATTTCAAGTTTACTTCCTATTTGTATTTCCAGAACCAATCGTATCGCAATACAGTTTACTTTAACAAAGTTCCCAATTAATTGATATAGTCTCGACTATCTTAATAAGTGAAATTCATTCAGATAAAGTAGTTGTTTAAATATTCAAAACTAGATATATACAGTTTGTAAAGTAAATCTTCTTAAAGATCTTTTTGGATCTAATTGATAGGAAAAGAAAAAAATCTCTTCGTCGTTTTATAGTAGTGTGGAGTGTGAAAAAAGAGCGAAAAATATTTGGAGAAAGAAGGCAAATAGTAAGTCGAGAACAAAGCAAGTTTTTATTACAACAGTCATCAGCCAATCATCATAACAAAAATTCTTTGTTCGGTGTAAATAATATTGATTTTAAAATCATTTATTCGAAAGCTCTAAAACATATAAGTTCATTTCGTGTCAGATACCAACTGTTTTTGTTTTTCATAATATTCTACTGACAAACCAAAATCTTTCTTTAAATTGATTACTAGGAATTAAACACAACAAATAGGAGCTCTGTGGATTCATCTTTTCAGGTGAATTATTCCGCTTTCTTTGTTCACTCTCCAACCTGTCACAGATTCTTGCTTGCTCCCTTCACTATCGTTTTTCACTTCCTTTTATCTTCTACGATTTTAATCCAATACCTTACCCCCAATTTCAGCAATATCCTGCATTATTTGTTGTTGCCAGCGTGCTTTAACTCTGTTACCTCATATCAGGGATTTCGGATATTATCTTCGTATATGATTCAACAATTTCAGCCTCTGGATCTTGATTACTGTCACTGTATCATCCTTTTTCTACTTCGTACTTGATCTCGTGGTTTATTCTTAGGTATTTTGTCTTGAAAGTCTTGACAGGTCCAAGTATCTTCCTTAAAATTTTCTCTCCAATATTCGAAGATCTTTGTTCTTCCCGAACAAGTGAATGGTTTCGACTCCAGATGTAATGAATGGTCTGATTCCTGTTCCATATATTCTCAACTTTGTGTTCATGCTCAGCTCTACACTCCAAGAAATTTCATTCAACATCAGTAAGATTTGATTTTCTCCGTCACATCTATGAGTCCATTCTTTGCCTTGGTCACACCCAAATCAAATATTGTCAAAGAAAATAGGTAACTTGTCATCTCTTGTTTATTACAGGAAAATGTTCCATCTTGCAAGAAGCAATAGTTTCCAAATAAATTTGGCTTTTATTCATAATCAGATATTTCCGCAAATTATAGAGCAGGAATTATCTTTTTTCACAACAATAGTACATTCTAAACATATTATTTATAGCTAATATCGTCTAACATCTTCTCTGAAGAAGATAGCTTGGTTAACGAAATACCTCTAATTGTGAATATTGATAAAGTGGTTGTAAATATATATACAGTGGTTGTTGTAAATAATGAATGCTAGATCATGTCAAATATATGTTGAAATATAACTTTGTATATACACAAAAGTCTAGCAAGATGGGTTCTTCTAATGTCACCATTTATATTTAATTTTCATTAATAACCAGTTTTGTTATAGACTACTCAACAACTTCTCTTATTCAGGTTTTTTTGCGTTTTTTGAGGTTTTTCCAATCAAAGCATAATGTGGTGCTTAACCTCGGATCTATTTCGTTGAGAAATAAATTGAAGAACGCAGGGTCAATGATTCTATATGAATTAAATGTTCAATATTCAATATTATACATGGTTGATAGTTGTGTAAATTCAATACATGACAATTTATAGTCCTTGTTAGTTGATAATTTACTAATTTCAAATTTTTTGGTATGTTCAAAAAATTGGTATGGGGTCCATAGATTGTGAAATTATTTGTAGTTGACAATTGTACGCGTGAAGAAATAAGGGGGGAAACAGAAAAAAGGTTTGCATGTATTTAACAAGAATTGTAATAAAAAAAAAGATCCAAAGGTATATATTCCCTTAATGTATGACAATTTACCCAGCTTTAGAATAAAGGTATTTTGAGAGAATACGAATAGCTTCCTTCACAATAAATTGTATGTATCGATAATAATCACCCCCCGCATATAGAAGGAAATATATTTAAAAACTGAAAAATAATTTTAGCTCTAGGGGATATTATCACCTTCGTTAAGTGCCCGAATACTCACATTTTGAGGTTATGCATCACTCATCAAACGATAATGCTCCATTGATCAATATCTACGGTTTATTTTCCACATTAATCTAATAATACTGATTCTGGTTTAGATATTAGATGATTGTATTAATCTAGTTGTATTAAAATGTTATTAGCTTAGTTGAACTCTCTGCTGCAATACTTGTCAAAAAATGTTAAAATTTCTTAAAGGATATACGTTTATAAACCTGTCTTCTATTTATTCCAAGGGTTCCACTTGAATCGCCTTAAGAATCTCTTACTCAAAACATTACAGAAGTTCACTCGATGATTCAATTAGTTGGAATAGATTGTGAAGTTTCTTCCTGAATAATGAAAATATATAGGTTGTTTCATAAAAACATATTTCTAAATTAAAAATGTGAGCCACATCAACCGTATTCAAACTTCTTGAAATAACGACACAAAATTTTTTATCAATTTTGTTGTTTCCATACTGTATAATCTGTATTTATTATCAGTTGTTGCGAAGTTGATATTTTTACTAACAAAGCTCATCAGATAAACACAAATTACTGTATTTTAACGAATTCACGCATAAATCTCGACATTACTTTGCGTTTAAATTCAATCATTTCGGAATTGTTAAATTGATCGTTAACATCCAGCGAATTTCAAACAAAAACTAATAAGTTTCATTAAAGAAATATTCACATGAATCATAAAAAAATAAATTCGGCAATTTTGTTGATCGTTCAGGAAAAATATTATAATAGGGAAGCCGTAGCTATTGGAATGTGTAATTAGATGTTGTTCCTGATAACGACTCTATTTTTTTTTCATTTTTCCATCTCAGTATTTCAAATAACATTATCTTGATGTAATAAAAATACTTCTATCGTAAAAGAAGCTTTTTCCGCTCATTTCTTCCTTATTTGTTGCGACGTTCGCAAATACTTTGAGAAAGTACGGACCAAATCTTTTGTTACTCTTTTCATCTGCGTCCACTGACCGACAGGTCCCATTTCACACACTTTCATGATTTACACACACTACCTGCGGAGTTGAGGTCGAGTTTTTTGCTCACTTACACAAACATAAAGATAGATAATGTCGAAAGAGACCTTCACCAAAGTATTCCATTAAATGGCAAAAAATCCTTACACTGAGAATAATGTGATTAATTACTCTTTTTGTTACATGCATTAGGACCCATCAAATAAATTAGTCTTGTACAAACACTTTTTCACAAAAATATATGATCAAATTATATATCATTTCCTAAACCAATGCAACAATTGTTGAAACATAGATTTTACAAAGAAAAGTATATCAATATAAATTTGTTGAAGTTAAAGAAGATTGCTCAAGTGATATTCGAAAATTCGAGTGTTTCTACCTGCGAAATTATGTACGAGGGTTAACCAAAATGTAGTGAATGTTTTAGAATTCAATAATTTCATTGCAATATTATATCCTCCTGATAGTTAAGTTGTCGCGTACACATATACCAAAATATAAGCCATGATCCGGCTCCTAATGGCAACTAATCTCACTTTCTGTATCAGCAATCGTATATTCAGTTTCATGATCTTCTTTGAAGCAACTACATTGTGCTAACGAGGAAGGAATTGAAGCAATAGCTACGCTCGCGGATTTGATTCCGAATCAGTAGAATTGATTTAGAATAGATTCTAAATTAGCCAATTAGCTTCGTCAGTAATGGCAACCGAGTTTGCGTGACTAGTGGAGTGAGTTCATCTGTATCAATATGCTTCACGGTTCAGAATATTAATATTGTCTGGAACTAAAATCTGAAGAAAACAGGCAATTTGTTTTTAAGGGATATATCTTCAAAACATATATCTGAATTGAAAAGAAAATCCATTAATTTGGATTATTTGGATTGTTATATATGATAAGCATTGGAAAGCTACACGGCACTAATTGAATTTTTGCAATGACACTCAAACAACGATAGTGAAACACAGGAATTTCATTGCTTTGTCGACTTCGTAATTATTTGCAATATAGGAAATTACTTCTGCATGTCCAAGTTCACACCATATGTGAAACTTTTTTATTGTTAATACTACTAAAAAAGTTACTCTTTTTATGAGCATTTGTAAACGGCCCTTGTTTGTATTCTCTTTCAATTGACCCCAAAAGAAATAATCTAACTGGGTTAAATCTGGTGACCAAAAAATCTCTGAAAATATGTGTATTACTCTTCCAAATATTGCCTTACTTCAAACGTACATGTTGTTTCATGTATTGGCAGGTTATCGATAAAATTTTTGATTTTTGTTTCCAATTTCATTTTTTTCTATCATCAATCATCAATATACATACCGTAGAAGAAAGAGATATTATTTACAGTATTTATTCTAAATAATTTCTAGAAAAGTCTATTTATTTATTTATTTTGTTTCTACATGTTATAGAACTATGTATAATTTTATTTAGGTATATAAATGATTTGTGTAAAGGCAGCTAGTTAGTTAGGAATAAATAGTCGTAGTGAAAGGAACGGAAATTATTCGATTTATAAGTAAATTATTGAAGTTAAGTGTATTGTATAGTATGTAAATAAATTATGAACGTAAGAGACAGTGTTATCAATTCACCCCACGAATAGAAAGAGTGAAAGTAAATACGAAAAACGTTACAATACTAAATCACTCATACGAATCTGTTAATTTCTGGAAATAAATAACTTCACATTATACAAGTACTGGACAATATGTATATTAAGGCTCTTGATCGTTAATTAGACAGTATTGGCAGATATGAAATGGGTCTACGCTTGGTGCTCTAATATAATTAACCAACATTAGAATCAGCTAATCAATATCCAATTTAAACCTCCGAGCTACTTAACAACACGACATAAATATAGGGACGGTAAATAAATAGTGGGGGAGAATTAATTGATCAAGTTAAAACACACAACTCTAATGTACGTAATCTGAAATGAGATTTATTTTCAAAGTGTGCGCGGAGGAGATCTACAGACTGATTATCTCCAAGGAATTCATTTCACAATTATAAAAAAATGTATTCCAATTAATTTATAATTGGTTTCACAGTGTTTAACAATCGACGAAAAAGAAGTTAATGCCTTTATTAGTAATTATCCAATATGCATAATTGCATTTAGAGACATATTAAAACTGTAGACTAGAGCTTATGCCTAAATAGTGTAATCATTTATCTAATCAGATACAATTATTTAATATACTATATATATAATATAATTACAAGCTACTATTTGCGTTATTTCGTTTATCTTTACATCTATCTTATCGTTATCTATCTCTTTCAAACGTTTCAATCCAGCATTTGTTTGTGAATGTATTAAGCTCGCATCCTCTGTATATATCAACTATTGATGCAATACACATGTTAAAACATGCGATAGAAAAGAACCAAGAATACAATATAGAAGATATATAGAAATTTCATTCATAGATATGCAGCAGGTTTTTCACAAAATAAAAAGAAAAGAGTTGAGTGAATGCTTCGTAACATATGAGAATCCCGCCAAAGTTAATAAACTGATGGAAAACTCAAGTGCTAAAGTAACAACACCATATGGTGATACAGAAAAATTCATTTTTAGACGATGCCATCTGGAAGTTATTCGCTCTGTATTAATTTACATACCGAAAGTTGCGTTATGAGTGTTCCATATAGTGGAAGTGACAGTTTCGTACTGTAAAACACTTTCAGGACGCTCTGGAGTAGACAACTTAACTTCCTTAAATGTGACTATCCACTTCAATCTTGACAGTTGACAGCTTCACTTAGATGATTTTGAATAACCTTAAATTTTCAATTTTCTGAAATTATTTGTTTTATCCGAATTTTTGTCTAAATTAATGAATAATAATGAATGGTGATGAAAAAAAAATATATCAGCGATGAAGATTTACTCGAATCCACCTGATCTCAGCCAAGAAAACAATTCGTTGCTGGATAAAACTCGTGCAAGGTACGAAAAACAGTAGGAGGTCTTTATGAAGTGGTATCACCAGAAAAAGGCGAAAACCCCTACGGAACACATAATGCTGGCTTATTTTTTAGAAAAATCTAAAATATGGAAAAGTTCTACTCTATGGTCTACATTCTCGATGATTAAAAGTACTCTCGCAATAAAACAAGATATTCACATCAACAAATATCCAAAACTCATCAATTTCCTGAAGAAACAAAACAGAGGGCCCTACAAAAAAAAGAAAAACTTTAACCAGAGAAAATATAATAGAATTCTTGTTACATACTTATGCGTCGTCCAAAAAAAAGTTGTGTACGCCGCGGCTGAAATAGTATTAATAAAGTAGCACTTTCAGTCCTTGACATACAAATAACTATTATAATAGATAAAGAGGGGAGATAAGACGAAGTAAATGAGTAAATGTAGCGAAAGAGTCGAAAAAGAAGAGATTGATGTGTGGAGGATGCGAGTTGGTAGTGGTGAAGAAATTCAGTAGCTATGTCTAATAATAATTGATGATAGAGATAGAACCGAAGAAGTAAGTTACAAGCAACGAATAAAACACTTAATTCAAATAGAAAATTCTGAAAAGCGAAGAAATAAAAATATGTAAATCAACATTTAGACTCATTTTTACTTATTCTGCTAATAAATTAAGAAATAGGCCGAAATGATGCTAAGAATAGAAAGAAAAATCATGAGTATATTCAAGGAAGTATACGAAGGAATAATAAGTGATTAATAGATAAGAATGATGGTCTTGTTGACGCAGGTTTGGAGAGGAAGAGGAAGAGAAAAAATATAGAGGGCTGGGAAACAAGCTGGAGGTGTTAAAGGACGGGAACTAAGTCTCCCTAAAAAGGAATTCGAAAAACTCGAAAGAACAGCCGAGTTCTACAAAAGGGAAGTCATGTCTTTTATTATCTTTTATTACGAGAAGTGATCAGAAAATATGGTTAAAGTATTTCCTCAGCAGTATCTGTATCTATTTTTACTAGTTCGCCAGTTGTGACACAAGGAATTAACATTGAAAATTGTTTAAAATTGAAGAGAAATGCTCCAGAAACATTGAAATTTGTTCATGGTGATAAAGTAGCATATTTAGAAACTAATAAGAAGTACAATGGAAAATTGGAAAGAGTGAGTTAAGATCGAGGATCGCTCGTGAATAACGATCTACAGAAAATATAAGTTAAAAATTTTTCGAGTTTTTTAAATTATGAATAGAAAGATAACAGTTATTCAATTGAGTGGTACTAATTATGCTTTTACTTGAGATAATGGGGTTGAGTAATGATTCACTTTGCCCTAAAAATTTCTGTCAATAAAAATCGACCATCAAGATCGTGAACTTAATTTTATTGTGACAGTATTCATATCAGAGTTCATCCCAAGTAAAATTTCATGTGTGAGTACTAAAAAGTTTGTGAAATGATGTGCGAAAGAAGAGACCTGAAGACTAAGTCCACAGCTTCATGGTTATGATAACGCATCAAAACTCAAATCAATTTGCCTGAGTTTTTGACCGCTAAAAGTCTTATATCTGTCCAGAACCATCTCACTCACCAGATTAAGCACCCCGGTAACTTCTATCTGTCTAACTCGAAAATGTACTAAAAAGGAAAAGTTTTAATAGTAACTTTCACCTTAACACAACAGATCAGACCTAATCCATTTTATAATACATAAAAAATAAGGGTTAAAAACTTGTTAGCTCAAATTCAAGGGCTAAGTGGGGGATATAGATGATGAATAATATCAATCTTAATACACTCAAGTATGTGTTTACTTTTGGAAATCGGAGCAATTATAATAACAAAATGGAAGTAAGCAGAGAGCGAGAGACAAATGATAGGATAAAAAATGGTACCACACAACTAAGATATGGTTTTTCGTTGTTTAAAAACAACGAGGGAAGACTTATCGTTTCTACATTTTCTTTTGAAATGTTCTTTCGTTTTCAGATCAAGTTTATACCCCATGGGCGATTAATCATTTCGTAATATTTGACTATGAAAAGGTCACGTTAACCGTATGTTATTTGGTTTTATTCAAAGTTAACTATGAAACGGTGAATTTATATTGGATGATATATGGCAGGATTCAATTTAAATACGAAGATATCGTTGATTGATTCATATGTTTGCACCGTTTATATTCGTCAAAATTCAAATGAATAATGGATACTTACAATGAACAAACATTGTAATATTTCATCAATAACTTCAATATTGAATTAATTGCCTCTGAAAGTTCATTAGGAAGAATTATTGAATCGTAGGAATCGGGTACTAATGATATATTAATGGTTGACATTTTGATTGACCATAACATAATTAACGCAAAACCACAATCACGACAATAGTAAACTTTGTTGGTTAATATTTGGATTCTCTATCTTCAGATTTATCAATTACGGTACACGTTCAACCATCAATTAAAATTTAAACCCTCATTGATGAGGTTAGGCCTCTCGTAAACAGCGCCACAACAAACGCTACTACATTTTCTGTGTTAAGTTTACTCTAGCGATTTATTTACGATAAGTAAAACTACACCCTGATTGATGATGATTAATATGAAAAGATATGGAATATATGACCCAAAAACTCATAGCTCAATATAAAAAATAAAATTTTTATTGAGGAAGAACGGAAAGACCTATAGGTAAAAAGGCATTATTCTGTAAAAAGAGTACAAATGGAGATAACAAAAGAATCTAAAACAATTTTGGAAAAACGTATACAGAGCAAAGCTGTAGGGATTGATAGAAGAAATTGGAAGCTACTGAGAGTATTTAGGCTGGAAAGATCTAGAGATCTAGAGAAAATTGCGACAACTACCGGGGACTTACAGTGCTGTGTACAATATCCAGAATTTATGGAAAAATCATAAAAAATAAAATCAAACAGGAATATTGCAACATGGAGCAGAAGAACAGGCAGGCTTCAGAGCGGGGAGGTCGACTATTGATCATTTATTTACGATTTTGCAAATAATTGAAAAGAAAACCGCCAAAAATCAAGAACTCCACCTTTTGTATGTTGACCTTAAAAAAGCATATGACAGCGTACCGCAAACAAAACTATGAGATGCCTTGGAAAGAACAAATATAAATGCGGCCCTAATAAAAGCAGTACAAAAGCTTTATGAAAACAGTAAATCACAAGTAAAAATAGGAAACAAGGTCTCAAAAGGATTCTCCATCAATAAGGGGTTAAAACAAGGATGCTGTCTGTCGCCCACACTCTTCAAGATATACATGGAACACGCACTAGCACACTGGAAAAGGAAATGTAAGAACATGGGCATCCCACTAATCGATTCCACACTATATACCCTGTGTTTTGCAGATGACCAAATAATCTTGGCACATGACTACGAAGACTTAGAATATATGACAAGAAAGCTAGTAGAGGAATACAGGAAATGGGGTCTAGAAGTAAATTTTAGTAAAACGGAATATATGTGTATTGGAGGAGAACAACAAAATTTAATACTTGAAGAAACACAACAAAAAATAAGTCATTGTACAAAATACAAATACCTAGGCATGATCATCACTAGTGATGGAAGATTAGATGAAGCAATAACACAAAGAAATAACCAAGGAAGACAAGCAATAAGACAACTAAATAGTGTATTGTGGGACAAACAAATATCCAAGGAAAACAAACATCGAATATACAATAGCATAATAAAAAGTATAACAACATATAGTAGCGAAATCTGGCCTCTAAAAGAAAAAACAGTCAAAATGCTTGAAGCCACAGAAATGGATTATTGGAGACGCGCGGCAGGAATATCAAGACTGGAAAAAATAAGAAACGACAGAATCAGGGAGATCATGAAAGTGCAACATACGATTACGGAAGACATTAGGGTGAATCAGTTAAGATGGTACGGACATGTCCAAAGAATGCCTGAAGACCGCATACCCAAACAAATTTTAAATTGGACACCACAAGGAAGAAGGAAAAGAGGAAGACCAAGATTAAGCTGGAGAGAAGGTATCGAGAAGGATATTCGAGAGAGAGGATTGGAAGAAGATCTTTGGGAAGATCGAGAAAAATGGAAACTGGGAATCGGAAGACGGCGAAGAACGTTTTAACCCGATTAATATATATATAAGATCTAGTATGAAGAGGATCACAAATGAGAGACTCAAGTAAAAACATATTATAGAGAGATAGGGAGCTGATCTGGTTTGGACATGTGCTGAGAGTAATGGATATGAGAAGCAAGTCATCGAGTAAAATCTGGTAGGAAATCCAGACGGAGAAAAGCTAAAAGCAGGATGATCGGAATAAATCAAGTAGAGAGTGATGGATATCAGGCAGCAGGACACATATGATATGGTAAAACTAATTTCGATACAATATCTAATATTGTTGATTTGTGAATTTTTATAAATCTTTTTATTTGCTTAAAGGGCTTAATGGTGAATCAAATAATTCTGGCAATTGAATATTTTTCTATGGATAAAAATTTTCGATTTTAGGTCTCTTCTGATTGATAATTAGTTTTTGAGAAGAGTGAAAAAATTGATATTTCAGTCGTTATCAAAATAAATCAAAACAACAATATTTCCACCTCTTTTAAAAACGAATTTCATTAAAAGGAGAGCTAAAATCGAAACTATTTATCAACAAAATCATATAAATAGGTCTGGTTTCCTGGTTCCACTCGCTCTGTCATTCTCTTATAATCTGCGTTTGAATTTTTTCTGTTCTAAGAGATGTACCGTATTCTCTATGCTCCCAATTTATAGCCCTTTCCCTCAACAACAAGTTAATATTTGACCGAATACAACTCATATGAAGTTTATTGAGATTCAAATACTTACTTACTATACTTACATTGATATTGCATATTTTTTTTGTAAATTGACAGCAACTTTTTTGGTCTTCTTAACACATGAAGTGAAACTCTCGCTTCGGATTCATAATGTATTGTAGTGTTATTTTTACCTTCAGAGAAGCTGATCCCCTCATTCCCTTCTACTACTTCAGTTTATAATTAGGCATTAACAGTGATATGTTGAGTCAACCATCCCGTCTGATTACTACCTTTTAAACTGGATTAGGATGAAAAATAAAATACTCTTTGAGTAATTCAAATAGATTCATAGCTTCTTGGTTTGACGAAACAAAATGGACAAAGGGTTCAGCCAGCTCATTTCGTAATTGACATTATAGTTTGTATTTCTTTATAACCTCTCCACCACATATAAGAATATTTGTTGTATAGGTGTTATAAAGAAAACAGAATATAAATATTAATCAGAACAGCACAAGATACGATTTGAATATTCACCTAGTAATATAAGTGTGGTGTGTTATATTTATTGGGTTCTCTGAATTGGATGCTCTGCCTAACTTACGTCCAAGATTTGTTATTCCTGATATTTACTTACGGTAATCATTGACATCTATAAATGTCAATGCCGTTCACATATGGAATAGTGGAATCCAAAAAATGTTGTTCATATCGCGAGTAGAAGGGGTTAACTTATTGGTTCTGTTAGGAAAAGAAAATCAAATGTAATATGAATAAAATTCAGTTCACCTTGATACACAAGAACTACCAAATATAAATTTTTTTAAGATACTTCTTACATGTAATACAGGATACCCTGATTGCAGTTTGTTTATACCGAACATTTTTTCTTAAACCTCAATATTAAGTCTCTAAAAGCACGAGTTGAGGTGAAATTAATAACCTACTTACCATTTATTTGTTTTAGGCGGTTTGTAAATCTCTCCACACCGTCCTTTACACCTGCCTAATATCAAATTATTCTTGGATGTTGTGCGAAGGCCTCTACTTACACACTGTCCTTGTTTGGGCGTTTATTTCCCAAAGGAACCTCTTGAAAGGCATGATATTAATAGGATGGGGCATCCCGCTGCTTACCACACTCATTTATGTACCTGTCAGAAGCATCTTTGGAGAAGGAGACGATTTAACTATGTAAGTAATATCATTGTATTATGTAATGTCTGAGGACGGTCGGTCCGTATTTTCAAACATGTTTACTTGAGGATGGAAACAATCTTTGTTTTTCCCTTTTGTTTACGTCATGTCATATAAAAAAATTGTTTGAATTTATGAAATATCACAAAAATACATAATACCGTGTAGCTAGTAGTGAAAAAAATTAATTGCAGTTAAATTAATCAAGTTAGATGCATTTTGGTTAGGTTACCGGTCCCTGCAATATCAAAATTTTGTAGGAAATACCTTCAAAGTTAGACTGGCCAATAACTATTAGGAATCTTATATCCCGGATATTATAGAAATAACATTAATTAATTGTATATTGGTTTTGTTGTAAGTTTAAGACAAGGATAAATAAAATGTACATATGTCCTTTTGTTCTAACAAAAATTTAATAACCAAACTATGATATTATGTTTCTTTGTTTCCTTTGTTTCTATTCAGTCATTTTAAAAGGTAGTTGATTTGAGAGTGCTCATAGTAAAAAACATCTCGAATCTGCCTACATGTATCAAATGATAAAGTGGATCGCCGAAGGGTTATGTGAAATTGGTTACCGTTCAAATTTTAAGTAAAGTGTGAAAATCGCTAGACATCAGCATAATAAAAGGATTGTCCCAGAAGTACCTGACCTCACCTAGAAATGGCAGTAGTTGCTTGAAAAATACCGATGTATTAGAAAGTACACGAACTATACAGTAAGTGTTGCAAGTTTGAAAACGCCACGTTGTTTAGTATTTGTTTGGTAGTAATGAATAGTGAACGTTTTCAGTGAATTTATAAACATGGAAAAAATTGGTATCGTTATGTACTTTATTTAAAAGGTATTAGTTCGACCAATATGAAAGCTGAACTAGATTCTGCTCTTACGTTACAAACAATTAAATATTGGTTTAGACGAGGCCGTACGACATGCGAAGACCAGCATCGCAGTGGTCGACCAAATGAGGTTACAACTCCAGAAATGTTGAAGAAAATCCACAAAGAGGTACTGGATGATCGTCGACTTAAAGTATGTGAGCTAGCAGATATAGTAGGCATTTCAAAAAGTGGCTATTGGTGGAAATTCTATCAGCGTTCAGGGTGAAATTTGATTAATGGACGCACATATTTGAGAGTACTACATTACTACAATGACTACTCCGAGATTACCTATTAAATAACTTATTTTATCCGAATACAAAGGAATAAAAAAAACAGAAACGGAGTAAGAGCTTTATATACTCAGACAAAACATCTTATCAAATTCATGCAAGAGGTACCAAATATGTAAATCAAGGATATATACTGAACTTATTACCAATAACCATGGTTAGGTTAAGTTAGAGTAAGTTATGTTACCATTTACCATGGTTTTATGGTGAATAAAAAGGAGAGAGAGATAAGTTAAATAGTATTAAGTAAGACACTGTAAAATTGAAGATATTAGGGGATACTACATGCAAATGACGTAGTAATAATAGCACAAGATGAAAAAACTTTGACCTAATTTTGAAAATACGCAACGAAAGTCTACAGGTAACAAATTATAAATTAAAAAAAAAACACGATAAGACTAAGAGGATGATAATAAGCATAAGGGAGAAAACACATGAGATAATACTAGAAGAATTTAAAATAGAATAGGTTAAAAATTTGAAAATATCAACACAAGATGGAAGACAGGGAAAGGGAATGAAAAAAAGGACCGGAGCAACTTGAATACACGGAGTTTCTATTAAAAAAAATAACATGACAAATAAAATCAGGAATATTAAAAAAAATCAGAAGTATGATCACTTACACAGACACTAAAGATAAACTGCACAGAAATAAGATTTTTAAGAAAATAGAAAAACAAGATACGACAAAATAATGAATAACATGATAAGATAAACTTTGAATTGATAACCCATTTAAAACAAAATCGATTGAAGACAATTAAGATGGTTTGATCACGTCATGAAAATGGAAGAAGCACGAGCTTAAAAAAGGCAGAAAAGGACACCGAGTAGGAATTGGACAGAAGGAATGAAGATGGCGGGAAAAGCGAGGAATAAGTTGGCAGTGAATAAATCAAAATGGACACAGACAACTATGGAAAAAAACTCACCTCAACTCCAGCAAGCCTTTCTTGTGAAAAGTATTGAGCTTCTAAGCTTATTTTGCCATTTATAGGTGCTATTGGCAAAAACTGAGTTGTTATGTCTAAACGATTGAATATCTGATACCACCCTATCAATACGTTCGATAAGTTAACAGAAGATGCCATACAACGCTGGATAAGCTTATCTCAATCTCCTTGATCCATAATGTGTTGAACATGGTTATAGAAACTTTATTCGTGCCAGTGATACATTTTAAAAATAGTTTCGATCTTTATCGTTTTCTAGTTCTGTATTGAACTTATAAATTTAAAATGATATCTTTAACAAAATGTGATTGTTGCTATTCTTGAAATATTGGTTATAAATTTACTAAACATAAACCACTACCGAAAAGTTCTCAAAAATACTTAAGAGTACTGTATTTTGAATTCAATTCTGCGGATTTTCCTTATATAGTGAGGAATAAGCTGTTGATAATTTAGAAAACAATTTGTTCTATTATACTAAATTTTTATTCATATTAGTTTTGTTATTTCAAATGAATAATTCAGTTCTTATTTTTCAAATTTGAAGAAATTATGATAAGATTTCAGAATGTCCTAACGGAAATGTCGTGAGAAAATCTACCATCAATAACAGTAACGACACTGAAAATCGGCAATAACTAACAATTTTATGTTGAAAATGATTAAGTATAGCAGATATGCGATTTTCAAAATTTTCGAATGCATTTGTTATCAATTCTTCTTATCTCTGCATATTTTCCCATATTTATAAATCATATTGGGTGATCGTGGGAACTGATCAATAAAAACCACGCATCCTAATCCATTTTATAAGAAGTACATTAGTATTTTGGTCAAATATAAAGTCAAAATAATAATATGAGTTGGTATTATCTGAAATATTTACATTGATTTCGAAATAACCATCACAGGCTTAATACTATTTACCAACAGAAAGTTGCTTTCTATCAAAAGGGGATTTTTTGAGGATATTCCGTGTTGGATTTCCGCTATCACAATTACCAGTAGATTTATGTTCCAATTAGTGAAAAACTGTAGCCTTATTAGAAAATAACTGAAGCAGCATTTGAAAAATTGGGATCGTTTTGGTAGTCAAATTTTTTCATCGTGGTTTTAGCAAACTCTTTAAGTCTATCGAACTAACAATCTAACAAATTCTGAATCAACCTGTTTCATGTAAAATTCTCGTTACGGATGTTTGCGAAATATTTCCCTGAATATTTGTCTAGTAGTTTAGTGCGGATCTTCTAACATGACACAAGCATCTAAATATTTGTTTTCACTCAATGCAGTTTTCTTTGGATAAATCCTGCAATTCTTTTCCGAGGTAATTGAGTTTCTCCTTAAAGGTTTGCGAATGTAATCTTGAAATACGAAAAGGATTCTCATTGTATAATAATTAGCAGTATTTCAAATATATTGTATAATAAATCAACAAAGTAGTATAAAATTTTGCGAAAGTTTGTTACAAAAAATATTGTTTTTTGACAAAATATTTTAAATAATTGATCGGTTATGTGTAGTAAAAAAAGTTTTAATGTTTAATCTATTAAACAAGCAATAGAGTAGATTTCACAAACGTAGACAATCGAATATAAATTTCGAACATTCACCCAAATCTTCTGTATTGAATATTTCCCAACTTTTTACAATATATAAAAAAACTTTCTCAAGAAATTACTGGAAATTCAAAACTTCCCCAACTGGAAAACTACAGATAAGATTATAAACTGAGTTTACACTTTTTAAGTGAACACATATAACAAGTTATATATCTCTTACCGAAGAATTTGATATCTCAGGAAATTTTAAAGTTTTCTCAAACAATCGGCAACGTTTTTTTCTCGCAAATCCAACAAATTTTTTTCGGGAACTGTCTCAAATGAAACGACGATAACTTTTGAATATATACCATGTAATTAAATTTGACCCGGACTGACAAAAAAAAATATTTTAAACAAATCTTTTTATTATCGCCTACAAAATAGGTTCCTATGAAGACAACACAAGCATACCAATGCTTAATCTATTTTCCCATACACTTGTTTTAAGTCTCGACTGATATGGCCTCCAGAACCTCAAACGAATTACTTCTCATGGCATCAATGGACTCATGGCGCGGATTTTTAAATTCAAAAAGAGTAATAATGAACCAAGACTGATAATTACGGCAATTTATCAATGACTCTTTTGGTATTTGGAAAAAAATCAGAAACGGTCCTGCTGGAATGTAACGACGAAATATCGTGGTGAAAAATTTATGAATTGCCTGTCCAAAATTTATTTTTTTATAAAAATTGTACTCAAAATCCATCAAAATATGCTAAATTCAACAACAGAATTTACTTCTATTCATGTAACTCGATCGATTATTGATATTATAGTTGATGGATTATAAATGTATGGAATCTTTCAAAAAGTACAATTCAAACAATTTGTTTAGTCTAAAAATCTATCGCCGGCATTTGGAATATGTTAACATTTTCGTTCTTCTTTATCTATTTAAATGTGATAATTATATAATTTTCAAAGTTATGGAGTTTTGGATTCATAACATTCAATAAATTTCTTAGCTATGAATCAAAACCGAAGTTCACACTGTTTGATTTAGTAATTAAATTTTATTTGTTTTGTATCTACCTTTTTCTTACATTTCAAATTCGCCTTCGATGATTTTCAGAATGAAAATCAAATAATGGACTTACGCGGACGATATAATTCCACATAAGAACATTGGAAAAGAGGGTAAACGATCAAAATGGAAAGGAAACACTCGAAGTTAGAATGAAATATTGATAGACTTCGATCTTTTCGAAACAATCTCAATTCCTACGTACAGTGTGTCCATGAAGCAAGACAAGATACTGCCGTTCATTTGAATAGGTTCATAAATTTCCCCATTTTGGTAGAAAGTTTTAGATATATACAACTTGAGGGAATAATGGATGGAAATAAATAGAGAAAATTAGTAAAATACTAAATTTTCAATTATAAAGCAGCCAATACAAATTTTACTAATTACAGAAAAAATCAGTTTGCTCCTAACTAGAATAACAATATAATTGCACATTTTTTAAAAAAAAAGTATAATTAATTTAACGAGAAAATGGACACATTATGGAAAGAAAAACGTCACATCGTGTGATGTAACGGACCTTTCTTATCGTTATTTTCTTGACATGGTTATTAAATATTATATGTTTATTAATTAATGAAATTTTCCTCATTACCAAATAATAACTGGGTCGAAGATACAGCGAAATTCAATATATAAATTATTTGAGGGACTAAAAGTCTTTCAAGATGTGTTCGATAACCTCTAACTGATCATGTGAACGTAAGCAGTCATAGTGAAATTATATGGTGTGTGATGTGATGGTATATCAAGAAGTCTATTTCTAATGATACTACATGTGTCAGATTCATACTGTTTCTAGAGCTTAAAGGAGCCTGCTTGAAGAAGCTTAGTTCTAAGGGCACAATCAGGAGATTAACAGCAATTTTTTGCTACATACTGTGTATCGAAAAAGAAGATACGGCCTGTGAGAAGAAATAGATCATGAAGTAGCAGAGGCTGTAGTAATGTTTTCAATAGTGACGCCATAAGCGATCGAATCGGTACATTTATTTTTTTCTCGCTTCGAAGGGATAATATACCGAAAAAGGAGAAGAAGCGTTTCACAAACTTTCAAGAAATTGTTGTCATTACTAAATAATAACTGGGCCGAAGACACAGAATTATGAAGCATTTGAGAAGAATAAAAATAAGTTATTTATATGATTTCGATTTGCACACGAACCCATGAACTATAAAAAGTAATTGCATTCGTACTATCCCAATATAATAGCTTCCCGATCCACTGTGTAAAAGATTGAAATCGGTTCCATTTTTGTAAATCAAATAAATTTTACAGTCAATAAAAGTTTTATCAAAATGGATAAAAATCAAAAGAGAAATAATTGGAATTTTAATATTAGAAGACATACGAAGTGTGAACAAATTATACCTTGAATTAATTTATTAAAAACATAGTAAAGTTAAGTTAGGTTAAATTAGGTTATGTTAGGTTAGATTAAGCAGCATCATTAAAAATAGTGATTGCTAGAAAAAACATAGAAAGTTTTAATGGTGATAATTACTTTTTTATGATATCTAGTAAATAAAATATATCGTTTTCTCAACGTTCTCACACATAAGTTGCTCATTTTTCGATTAGAAAAAGTATTTCAGTGAAAAAAAATTGAGAATGTGGATGTCTTCAGGAACAACTACTTCTTCTTTAGTTCAAGTCTACCAATAAGAGGATTTAGTCTTTTATAAAAACTCTTAAGCCGATCGATATGTATTTCTATTCGTGTTTTCATCAAATTCAGTTCAGTGATAAATTCCCAGAGCATGAAAAAAAGAGAATATCCCACATATATATCACTACATGCTGGATACATACATATATTCAGTTTCCATTCAAATTTTTTGTAACGGTTGGAATATTACAATTGGGGGAGGACAAAAATCATCCCATAAGGAAACGACTCCTATATCCATTTAATTTTACATCGGCGTGGATGGAGATAAATATATTGATATGCAAGAATATATTTTTCATATGATTTTTATGAATTTGAAAACATTGAATGCAGGTACCCGAGAGTAGTATGAACTGGCATACATAATAACATGACAAAAAGTGTAACTCAAAGTATTCGAAATACTATTACCAATGAGGTCGCTTGACATGAAGCAAGACATTGTAAGCTGCAATGAAAAATGCAGTCAAAAGTATAAGCAAATGAGACTCAATTGATCGATTTCAGCAAGATCACACAATTGGTTTCAATGTTATTGCAATCAAGTAAAAATTCTAGTGAACAATCTTTTGACTTTTAATCCAACAAACAAATTTTAGTATATCAGCTGATTGATTGAAGCATATTTGCATTTGAAACATTTCGCATTCTGCAGTAAATATTATCTTGGCCAAGGCTGGGTAAAATACTCACCGCATATAAAGATAAAAAACTTCACAAGTACTTTCATGAACGCAGACTTGCTCCATGTGAAGCGATCTAAAACCTTTTGTAGAAAACTCATTCTAAATTAATCTACTATGTTGTGTGTAGATCGTGAAATTTTGATTAACAAACTAAAATATTAGGGTATCAGAGGTGTTATCTTAAAATGGTTTGTATCTTACCTTGGATGTCGGAAACATTTGGTAATAGGGCTAATTGTAATGTTTCAATTAAATTGCCAGCGTGCAGGGGTGTACCTCAGGGTTCAATTCTGGATCCAGTTCTTTTTTGTTATTCATTAATGATGTCACAGACTTACGAATTAATGGTAAATTCACTTTATTCGCATATTCTATCATAGGCAAAGATTTATCTTATAAAGGAACTTTACCAACTCAACAGTGACTTAATACGATCGTCAAATTCGATCAAGTTTCTTAGTCTACATATTGACGGTGCCCGTACATGTAGAAAACTGGCAAAAAAATATCCTCTGCTTGTTTTGCGATTAAACCTATTTCTAAATAGTCCTAGTCCATCTATCATATTTACTAGAAGTCTGATAAAAAATCTACCAATACCAAGTCCAAATGTAGCCTCTATGGATTCAATTTTCAAGAGAGGTTGTCAATTTCAATAAATATTGTGTCCAAGTCATTTAAATCAGATAACAGAGAAGTTCTTCTGGTTACTATAATAAGCAACATCAATTATATTTAATAGAGTTATTTGGCTTCTTCATTATTGAAGAACTTTCTGGATCTGGCAAAATACTGCTCTTCTGTTCTGTTCTGACATAAAGGCACTACAAACTGTCTAGGTGGATCTTGTTAGAACTCTACTGAATACTTCCAGGTAGTTGGTAGTTGGTAGTTGGATGATAACAAGATGTAGAGATGTAGCTAGATATGAATGCCTTTTAGAAACATATAAAGTTCAACTACAGTTAAAAACGAACCCATAAAATTTATTGCCATTTATATTCAAACCAATATAATATAAGCTATATTCATAACGACCTAACCTATTAAAATTTAATATTATCCATAAATTAACCAATTAATATTGAACATCATTTACTACAACTTATCCTCATCTAGACCTATAAAAATTCAACGTCATTCATAATCTAACCAATTAGAAATTAATAAAAATTCCTATAGTAACCAGAATCAATATTTCAATTATACTCCATTCGAAAAGAGTGTAGAGTAATAAACCAATCCCTCTCCTGGCCACTATAGCCGTAGTCACATTTAAGAACAATTTATCATTTTATTTTATTAAACCTTAGCAAATGAATTCAACATTTATTTTCTAAGAAATTTATTGCATCAAGTTAAAATTTCCAACTATGTTTACTTATCGGCCAAAACAATTGTTATGGGGTATTTTAAGAAAGGAATGATGTTGACAGGTAAATATTTCACGCCCTTTATAGTATATACCTATACCAGACAGCAGGTTAATTTGAAAACGATTTGTATAATGTTTTCTGGGAAAATGATAATTAGGTACATTTTGCAAGAGGGTAATAAAAGATTAAAATATGGGGTATACTTAAGTGGTTATTGACAAGTTTCAGTTTAAGAAAAAGTCCTATAAAAGAAAATTCCCAATACACAACTGCACGTCTAGCGCACTGTTTGTCACAGAAACGTTTACAAAATTCAATTTGTTCAATATGTCGACCTTTGAAAACTATACTCCAATACATAAATTGAATACGCATGCACTCCCTGTTTACGAGAAAGCCATGGCTTTAAATGTATATGGTGCATTAAAACATCAGTACCCTTTAGTGAGTGTGGATGATCTAACAAGTATGTGTTCGAAGATGACAGGTGTAGAAAAATCAACGGTCTACAAACTTCTCAAGGAAAGGAAAACAAGTTTAAGAGGTCCAAAGTCTCGGTCAGGAAGGCCAGAGGTTTACATCGATGAAGATTACAAATATGCTATCCACAGGAAAGTACACACTTATTTTACTTTAAAAAGAAAATTCCTACCATTAATAAAATTTTGGCTTACTCGTATTTGTGAATAATTAAATGAAAATAACTATATATGTATCTTATATTAAAAAGCAGAAATAATATTTTATTAACTTTCGAAAAACCCATTGCAACGGCTATGATGGTGACGGTCTTCTTACTTTTAAGGAGATTCAGAGGTTGGTGTGAGAGTATTAAAATAGAGTGAAATAAAGATATCCTCCAATTTTGGAAAGAAAAGGATAAATCTAGGTAACCGCTTACATTTTAGTACGGTCAATTATGGGTAAAATATATCTCTTTCCAGTTACTTATTTATCATTGGCATATTTGAATATTCCAAATTTTGGAAGTAAGCTAACGTACTAAAAAGTTCAGGGTTTTGCATTTATGATGAGCATTTAATACTCTACGCTCTTTCCATATAGAGTATAATCAATATTTCTATAAATTTTTAATCCTATGAATTCAAAATTTTCACAAGAATTCACAACTCAAAATCACTACAAATCTTAATTAATTATTGTGAGTGGAATTTTATTATTTTATACATTTATACATTTTTCTTTATATGTATTTTCTATATTGTTGTTGTACGTGTAAGATTATGAATGACAAGAGCTAAAAAGTATTAAAAGATGAAGTTTGCTGAAAAACGCGATTTTTATAAAAGTATACTGACACACTGTCCCTTAACATGGATATGGGATGAGCCCAGTGTGTTAATCTTATCTGTTCTTCTTCTTTTAAAATTAATGCAATTAACTATGGAAGTTCCCACATATTTCTATTCAGACCTATCGTATAACGATTTAGTAAATTCGAAATGGACTAATATCAAAAAACTATTACATGATGCATTCTTTATTAACCTTCTTACGTCAATACCATTTTATCCCAACATTTTGGAGATAACTCGATTTTAATCCCAATCCATCACCCCGCATTCAAGTATCATTAAAAAATCATTCACCTTTCAAAGAGACAACGATCATTCATCACAGAAGGTATTATGGTATATATCGCTCTAATTACATATAACGCGGAGCCTCGAAGTATCAGGGCTCCAGACTTAAAGGAAAATGGATCTTTTGTTTTTATTCCACTAAAACAACTCTTATTTCTAGGCGAGTAAAAACTCTAAAATTTAGAAGGAAATTAGAGAGGTGGAAAGTTATCTCTCTTACCAGAAATAGATAGGAAAATAACATTGAAATCCGAATAACGTTTCTCTGGAATATTGCATGCCCGAAAAGATTTGGAACTTGATAATAAAACAATTTATGGAAGATTCATAACTAGTATAAGAGAAAATTTGTTACGAGGTATTCCATTTGTGCTGATACCTTGTGTGGATAGTACTGAATGGAGTATGAAAATTTACCCAATCTCAAAGGAATATTTTTTAAATGAAAGAAGTAACGAATGGAATTAGATAAAAAAGAGAACACATTCTCTCTTATCACAAATCTGAATTATATTTCTTTGTATAAAGAATAGACAGTCCGAAATTATACCATGTGTTTTAAAATGAATACATGAGTCTTAATACTTCATAGTATTCATTCAACTAACATGAAACCGAGAAGCAACTGTTTTGTTTCTTGAATTGATAATGCGTAGAGAATATTTCCACCGTGATTCAGCAGAAAAAAAAGAAATTAGTTTGGACGGTACAGAGACTACGTTCTTATCTTTTATAACATATAGAAGCCCTAAATTCCATGATTCAATGCCAACTTTTATTTTATGACGACGAAATATCGCTATGAATGAATGATATAATATTCGATTTTCCACCTCAATAAATAGGGGTTCAAAAAATCGTTTAACGATGATACAAATGCAACAAGGCTCCCGTAAGCTCAATATTTTTGTGTCATATACTTGCGAATAGTTATTGAAACGTTCTTTTCATTGAAACAAGCGTAAGTGGTATATCTTAATCTCAATATCCATGGCTTTGTCTTCAGACCAATAATACAACTACATTTTTCCTCAAATGGTGCACTACCTAACTCAGCTTGTTTTCCATGTTCACCAGGACTATCAAGGATCGTGTGTATGCTCCTCTACCACCAGATGATCTTCCAGGGTTGAAAAAAAGAATCGAAACAGCTATACAATTATCTGAATGACTGATCAACGTTTGGGAAAAACGGGCATATTTCAATGATATATATTGAATTGCGATAGCATTAAAAACTCGTAGGGGCTTATGTAAAACTCTTCAAATCGCTCTTCCTTTTGGTGTATCAATTACAACTGTTTAATGTAATAAATATCATAGAACCGCTATTCGTTTGAAACATCCTTTGAACGTAAAAATGTAGCACTTATGAGCCCAGCATGCATAATCAGTTAATGTATACGGAAAGTCAACAGAAAATTAATATAAATTCTAATGAAACTTTCCATCTTTGGGTCCTTTTTGTGATTTAGATTCATTTTATGTAAGCTGCTGTCTTGCATTTTTTAAAAAAACTTATTTCGTTATCTTGCACGAGAATTTGTGTAATTTCGTAAATTACTTTTATTTTAAAATTACCACATTTATGTGTGGAAACAAAATCATAACCTCCCTAATTGTAGGACTGTATTTGTACTAAAAAATCTGATCGAGTCATTCGAGAAATTATCATGTAAACGCAGGAAATGCTATATGGATAACATTTTCTTGGACTTGGCCAAAACGGTTTAAAGTTAGGAACAATTGAATTTTTAGAAGCTTTCAATTTAGGGTTATCGAATAAAATTAAAGGAATTAGAAATTATATTAGTGAACTATCATCCTTTGAACGTTGTTTTGGTAAAAACAAGGCTTTTCTTACCTTCTTTTGATTAAGAATATCATTTTGAGTTTAATTAAGTAAAACATTTTAATTTCTACAAAAAATATATTTCACTGCTTGTTTCAACCAAAAATTTTTCTTAACAATTTATTTTGGAGAAAAACTGGCTTTTCTGAGTTTATTTTGGCTGAAAACTAACTTTCCCGAGATTATTTCAAGCACAACATAGCTTTTGAAATTTATTTATTCAGAAATTTTAGTCAAAACATGGAACAGGCCTGGCACCGATATATAATTGAATTCTGTGTTAAATATGTCATTTTTTTACAGAGACTATGTAAGGAAAGAAGAAAATGATCTATCTTAGTTGTTTGCCTAAGTTATAGAGTACGATTTTTCTTGCCTTTCATTGCAAACTCTGTGGAACTTTTTGTATTTGATTAATGTAACTTTCTAATAACCAAACTATCACCATACCTTTCACAGATAAGAATTCGTTTAACTGTTGGTCAATGTAACACATGTTTTATTGGAGGTAGAGTTGAGAATGAAAGAGGCAGGTAAAGTATATTATACGTTAAATAAAATATTTCGAAGAGTAAAGATAATTTCAAAAGTTAATGAAATATGTACCAATTTTTCAACGAGTCCTGAGATCCTACATATACAAGCAAAGAAAATGGAGTACTTCACAGAATAAAAGGTATCACGAGAATAGACTGAACAAGGAATCTAAAGATAAGATTCAAACAAAGAAACTACGAGGTACCTGGCTTGACCTAGAGACAGCGGTAGTTGCTTGAAACATACCACTGTATTAGAAAGTACATAAGCTAAACAGCATATGTTTCAAGTTTGAAGACGCCACGTTGCTTAGTTTGAGCGACGAAATCAAGCAAAAACGGCCGCATTTGAAAGTTTTGTTTCATCAATACAATGCACCAGCTCACATTTCTGTTATTGCTATGGTCAAAATAATGAATTAATGTTTGAATTCCTACCTCATGTAATCTATTCGCCAGATTTACCCCCTCGTATTGTTTACTTGTGCCAGAGTTCAAAAAATGGTGGGTTGTCAAAGATTTTCCAACAATGAAGAGGTGATGTCTGCAGTTAATGTCTGTGTTAATGGCTAAATATGTGGAGATTACGTTGAAAGATAAATATATTTTTTTGTGTTTTCTTTGTTGGACCTTCTGTGAAATGGATAACGACAAAAATGATTTGATAAGCAAAAGAAATAAGCAAGAAAAACGCCCAAAGGAATAAATGGAAAACACAGTTGCCAAAGTTTTTAGCAAAAACTGAACAAAGGCAAACCAAAAAAAACACAAAGATTGACGTTAGTTTGTGAAACGACGCATTTTATATCCATAGACGGCACGGCACAATCGTGCTTATGTGAATATTTAATTTCAACAAAGAAGATTTCTTATTCTCTTTCGTCAAACCTCGTACCTAAAATGATCAATCGAAAGAGGTCGTAGAAAGTCCGTCAATAATTGTACATAGACATTATATAACTATCATAACTTTTATCATCAGTACTCCCTTAATACTACTCAATTTTGTTGGAATTGAAGGATTCACAGAGGATTCGTTCGAGGAGATGCGACAGAATTATTATTACAAGAACGTCTATTAGAAATTCTCGGTGAATATCAAATGTAGATTTATTGTAAGGAAGGGACTGGATTATAATGATTGAACTGATTCATTATATATTCAAGAAGAAATTAGTTTTTGAAACAGATATTTCGAACAAGTCTGGAATAATGAAGTAATGCATGTTTTACGAAAATAAAAAAATGCACATTTTTTATAATAAACAATATCTTGGAGACGCTGGGGAATAAGAGAGAATGTCCAAGCAGTAAATCAATTTACTACTTTTTGTGGGGAGGTGAATTATAACTTTTTTTGTTTTCTGAGATAATTCTCTCGAATCATCTCAGCATATAAATTATATAAACTGGGCAATCTCACCCATATATCCATATTAGACCGATCACAAACTATAGGTTAGATCGAACTTTTTATCAAACCAGCGACAGCAATTCCCAGATTTAATTCGTTATCGTTCTTAGTAGATCCAACATAATTTTCCCCACATCCTAATCATTCATTTTTCATCCCACTCTTCTAAAATGTGTCACTTTCCTGAAATACTGGACCTTTTTTGTCCCTTAATTCACTTTATTTTCTCCGTGACTTCAATTAAAACATTATTTTTTGTGAAATTGTTCATTCTTATTAACTGGGATCTGTCAACCGTCCATCATTGAAGCTGATTAGAGTAAATCCTTATGGTCAGACGCCTTCATCTGTTTATTAATTATACGTCGGACACTTCTAGAAAGTGGGTAACATCCTAATACAGCCGCCAAATGGTTCAAAATAGTAATAGACTGCAATAACGAAGTGATGCCAGTTTTGCATATGTGAAAACTCCTCACCTTTTATAATAACTAATATAATAACTGAAGACACTAACTAGGTAAATGAGATGAAATAAAATAGACGAAGTGCTCTAAAAAGATTATATTTGAAGATAGGTCGTAAAAAGTTGATAACTGCTAGTACAAAAACGTTGCGTTTGGTCCCGACTTCAATGAACTCCACAAACTCCCATGTAAGATATTCTCACGTCTTGATAGTTATCACTGATTTTAATAAGGACAATTCGTGTTTTAGAGTCATTTTCAATATAGTTTCATGAATAAACCATATCAATATTGTGAACCAGTATGTTGAGTGTTTTGCAGATATGTCGACTCCTTTGAATTTAACGTGCGTTTTCCACTTCATTGTATGTTTCTAAATTGATCTCATTTTATTTCCAACTTTGATCAATGAATTTTGAAGCTAGTTAATTATTGACCGAAGCAAACTGATTTTATCATAACCATTGAAATATTAAAATTGCATTGCAATATTTGATGAACGTAGGTATGGGCAATGTCTTAAATATAAGTCTTTCTCCAGATTTTGATGCGTTACCATATTTTCATTGTATACATTCAATCAACAAATTTATCGCAGCTTGTATGGCAAATCCACTAGGTAGGTAACTTTGAGAATAATTAATTCACATTCGTTATGTTTATTCATATTAATATTTCTTTGATAAATTTCTGTCACATTGATTTGTTTTTCTATCAACATGTCAAAATTCTCATTCTCACTGTAATGTTTATCCGTTACATCATCACATCATAAGCAATCTATTCATTACACGAGAAGAAAGCATCTTCTAATCTCCGACTACAACATAATACGATACCGTCAAATCGAAAACGTGAAGCAGAGTGAATCATATTTTTTTGTAACATTAATCTCTATTATTAACTACGACGAGCATCTCTATTGTGTATGTATGAAGGATAACGAAAGGATTAGTATCCTTGAAAGTGAGTATATGGGAGGATTTGATAGAATTGATGAAGTTCTTTACATGGTGCACTATTAAAAGAAAGATATATAAATACACATTAATAAAATTAAAGATTATTGTTATAATTGAGATCCTATTTACATAGGACAAGCTTCTCTATATTTGGTAAATGGATTAAAAAGTCATGAATACGATAAAAATATTAGAACAACATTTAAAATCAATGATATAGTAAAAAATCATGTTTTTGATTAGAATAATCGGAAATATACCAACAATAACGATATACTTGGTTACTAAATAGTTTAAATAACTGCCAACCTAAATTTGAAAAAAAATTGCTCTGAATCTTGTGGATCGCGGTGTCTTAGCACAATGTATACCTTGCGCAAACATCCTTTGTAGATTACTCGTTTACATGTATTGTTTCTTGGCAATACTTGCAGAACAATTTAAAAAATGCATGTTAAAGACTTTAACTGATGAAAAATTCAAGCAAAGGTAAATGGGCGCAACATAGAAATAAAATGAAGTGATTGTTGTAAGTGACATGATGGAAGAAACGTTTCCTTCTTATGAACGAAACATACAAATTAAGGAGTATACTATAGAGAAGGTTTTAGTCTATACCATCTGCAATAATAGAATTCAATGAAGCATGATCATTTGGTGATATATCAGATTAAATGGCTGTTTCTGAATTAACTATGAAAATCAGTGAAATGCGGTAGGCTTTGGTCCGAGTAGTTAATGCATCCACTTTTCAACAATCACTCGTTGTTTCCAAATGTGGCAATTCTGCTGGTTAACGATTCCACTGAGGTGAAAGTTTCCATCATCGTTGATTTTCTTCGTAATTCGCTTGAACGGTTAGTAAACTTCAGCTCTTGAGTTGATTGAAATTTCTAAGCGTGTATATTCATGATTCGTATCAATTATGGTCGTAAGATATTCAAATGTTGAGCACAACATAAAAAAGACTATAATCGACGCCAAACTCAAGAACAGATGAATTGTTACATAATAAAACTGAAATAAAGTGGCATGTTGAGACAAAACAGAAAAAAATCTTCTGCAATAGTCATCTAAAATAAAGCAAAAGCATTTGATGATATATTTAGAATTCTCTACTGAAGTCCATGACATGATATAATCTTTGGCCCGATTATTTTATGCTGCAAAAACATAAAAAAACAAAAAATCTTGCCGTGATACTTTTTGGAAATGCAGTTTTCCAGAAGAACACAAACGAAATAAATGAATAACGAGAGAAACCTCAAAAAGAGTAGTTTCTAAATATTGCTCTGACAAAAAATTTTAATAAATCATTATATTTTTTGGCGCAGCTGCTAGGTTGATAGTTTCCACAACAAAGGATACAACCACCAGACCACAAATTCAACGCACTCCGATATCTGGGAAGTTGAGTTGAGACTGCAATTAAAAAAATATAATGAGGAAGGAGACGGGAGCACAGATGGAAATTACGGAAGAAAGAACGAGTAAAAAGATATAAAAAAACTGAATTTGTATTTTTTTAAAATATAACCAAACATGGATCTGTTCTATTATATTGGTTCTGTTTCCAAAATAAATAGAAAATACGAATTCATATGAAAAATATCACACAAAATTTGCACAAAAGTTTTTGTGAGCACAATAAAAAAGCAAAGGAAAACTTCCCAGCGTCTATAAAGAATAAAATCACCACAAGTTTATTAGAATTTACTTTTACTTGGAGTACATAGATAGGTAGAGGAAGAATTAGAATCAATTTTGAGGTTTTATTGAATTTCTCGAATGGAGTGGGAGGTCGATAACAAATTAATTTCTTCGAAAACTCGAAATTAGAATAAATAAATCCGTGACTACTGCCTAATGGCATGTTATAAAATTCACCATTCTCTACCAACCTAATTTACATGTAAAAAGTTCCATCCTACAGAACAATAACACTGTGCTGAAGCTGTAATGAGAAGAATTTTCAATCAAACTCTTACTTCTAAGTTTCGACTATTGGCTGAAATATATTTAAGCTAAAGCTTTCCTAAAGCTTCATCCACACTATTTTGAATCGTAATTCCGGATTAAAGTTAGATATGATAACACATTCAACCACTTATGACTTGATGAATATTTAACATGATGGTAATTATTTTCAACGAAACTATGTCCATCAAACTTCAGTTGTGTCATGGATGTAATATGCAAAATAATAATATCAGTCTTAGCTTAATGTAGGTGTTGGTTGTGTTGATAATACTTGTAGAGTAATAAATAAAGAATTTCAAGAAAATTTTGACAATAACAGTATATTAGACCTTGCATATAAACAACACATATTCAAAAAATAGAGAAGATAATCTACAAACGAAAATTTGATCATGTTACCAAATCCGCAAATTCCTGACAGAAATTACTAAATCAAAAGTAATTATATGGTGACCATTGTTATTCGTAATTACTTGTTTAAATTTAGATTTACTCTTTGAACAATGAACTGTTGTGATAACTGATCTGAAACATGAGGAAAAATTACTTGGAAACTCATCAAGAATTTGCTGCGGGAAACAAGCATTTTTTTAACCAATCCCAAACGTATTTGATGAGAATTAGATCGGATGATTTAGCTGATAATCTTCAATGATGAATTACATCTGCTCGGATTTTTTAATATACTTTCTAGCTCTATGTGGTCACACACTAGAAAAATGAAATTAGGTTCCAAATTGTATTATTCTGTTGTGCCAGACCACTCATAGTGCCATTACATAAGTGCGACTACTTAAAAAACTTAGAACCCAAATCATTATACCGCCATTTAAAAAAATATTTGATGTTTTTGACAACTTTTGGAATTGAGTTTACTGCTTAACGCTGGGTATTCCAATAATATATAACCGGAAGCAATGAGCTACCAATATACTTCCATAATTGTATTATAATGATTTTATAAAAATAGTTGTTAGATTAATTATTTTATCCGATAATTTATTCGCACGATTATCACAATAAATAGCAGATAAATATTTTTTTCAGGTGTTGGATTAAAGATACCAAATTTGAAATCATCAATCAAATACCTGTAGCCGCAACTATAATTCTCAATCTATTCTTCCTCATTAACATAGTAAGAGTGGTGGTGATGAAGCTTAGAAAAGGTCCAGCTGAAGGCCAAGGATCAGGCACATCGCGGTCGTCCTTACAAGCGTTAAGGTACGTACAGTCAATTAACTAGATAATTACAAAAAAATAAAATTGAAAATAAAGAACTCTCTGTGCTTTTGCTTCAAGTATCTTCTATAAATTGTTTAACATTGTTTGATATTGTAATATTTGGATATGAAATATTGTGACCTTCATGTTCCTAATAAAAATAGTTGCTCTATCATTTTTTTGAACTGGAGCTCCGAAAACGGGAACCCACCGATTGGCTTCAAGTTTCTACCAGATACTCTATCACCCACTAGACGATGGTACCTAAAAGGATTTTTGGCGTCTCGCAAAGATTGGGGATTAAAACGAAATTTTCCTAGCTTAACCTAACCTATTTTCAGTTACTGATATTGAAGAAAGCTATTGCAGAAAGCATAGAAATATATAGGTACAAAACATCAGTAGCTCGAAGGAAACAATTTTTTAATCACAATTCCTTGCGTGACACCAAAAAACCTTAATAGTTGTCGACTGTTGTAATTGATAAATAACATAAATGTAAAGTTCTGTTAACGATTTAAGAAAATGTAAACAATTTATATTTTCTTTTATACATAAAAGAGTGACTTTAATTTTTTTTACTAGCTTCATGTGTGCATTTGTCAAAAACTAAACTAGTCAGTGGTTAAAAACCTCTCCTTGCAGTTGGGAGCTATAGGGGGTGTTGATATTCACAAAAAGGTTGATTGACGTCACGTTTTCAATATTCAATAATAGGAATCACTTATTTATTTTTTTCATTTTTTTAATCCCTTCCCTTGCGAGATACTAGAAATCCTTTTAGGTACAATCATCTACGTGTGATATAGTATCTGATCAAAATTTGAAGTCAATCGGTGGGTTCCCATTTTCGGAACTCCAGCATTTTTTGTATGAAAACGATAAAATAAATGATTATGATATACATTTACATAGGTAAAAATGTTTCTTTTTAATCGTAGTATAAACCATTTTCTATTAATATTGACAAATCAATCACAAGAAACGTGTAAATATTCGCCAACGTGTTTTCATTCATTATTTGTTGGACGTGTTGCCAATTCAATTCATATTTTTTCGACTTGGCGTTAATTTTGTCATGTTTGGGAAAAAAAAGTAAAATAAATGTAATGATACATTTGAAGTGATATTGTGTAACCTGTACTCTTCATACATGATATTCGGCCTAAATTGAAGTATTGTACGTCCCCAGTTTTTTAACGAGGCCAAATTAAAGGTGAAGAAAAAAGTGAAAAAGCTGGAAACATCTTATTTATCAAATTAATAAAAACTATCCCCGAAAAACTGGAAAACCTTCAGAAGCTTTTGGATACTTAAAAAAGTTTTTGCAAAGTTATCAGAGCAAATTTTGAAGTTGGGATTTTTGTTGGTCAGCAATTCGGACACATTTTGAATTAATTGTGCTTGAAAAGCGAGTGTAACAGTTATGAAGCTGGGTTTTTTGACAATAACAAAGCTGAAACCTACGAAAAGTTAGTTGATATTATGATAAAAAAATGTAAGGTCATGAGCTACAGGACGTCATTAAAAATATATATCCTGCATGCTCATCGAGATAAATTGCTTTCATCAGGACATTATGAGCATTATGGCCAATACAATAAAACATGATGGGAGACTATATTTGGTTTATTGAGAGTGAACATAAACATAAAAGAAAAGCGTGCACTTTTAAATTATTTTCCAAATCTATCAAGTTATTTTAGTAGTAAAACACAGTACACATATTTATTTTGATCGTTTAATCTGTAAATAAAACCAAAGAATTTGAAATATATCGTTCACTCGATCTTCTAAATACAAAAGCAAACTTCTTTATTTTACTATCGACATTTTATGCTTTAAAGTAAAAGTCAAATTTCACGGTGTCTCGTGTTCATGCACAATGGGCGCCACTTTCCTTTTCTTGTCACTTATCATTACTAATCCTCCAAAATTAAGAATAGAGTAAATAAATACCAGCAAAAAAGTATGTATAAGCAAGCTGATAATGATTTATCACAAAAAACGGAAACAATCAATCATCTGATCTGACGCGACTTTAGTTACGTTGATCCGTAATATCGGTTTTTAACAACTATCATGAATAATGAATAAACACAACAGATTATAAATGAATCACTCTATTTGAAATATTTGAAATAAAACACATGAAATTTTTACAGAGCAACACTACTTTTGGTGCCTCTTCTCGGATTGAACTTTCTCCTCACACCGTTTCGTCCAGAAACAGGAGAGCCCTGGTTGTACTATTATGACTTGTTCTCAGCGGTAACAACTTCCTTCCAGGTAAGTTTTATAAATCATTTTAATTAGCGGCGATAACGGCCTGTTATAGTAAGTTGTGCAAAATTTATGAATATATTGTTAGTATAGGACAAGAGTTTAAGCATAAACAAAATATTGGTGAACATTTTATTTTGTTTTCATATCAAGGGGTACAAATAATTGCATCACAAATAACCAAACCTAAAAATTAAAGATCATCGATGTGTGAATAAACAGGGCGTCTAATGAATAATGTTAATTTGAAATGTTCACTTGGTTTATTAAGTAGACAAAAGAACTCTCTATATTTAAACTATAGTTTATTGATGGCTTTAACTCAACGTGCAGTAACTTCTTTGAAAACTTGGATTGCCAAAAATTGCTGCACTGTATTTTCAACGCCTCAAAGAAATAGTAATCTGACGCTGCAGGATCTGGACTAAATGCTAGATGTGTTAGGAGCACACTGTTGAGACTGCTCCTTCGTTATCAACAGTAAAATATTGGGTAGCAGCGTTTAAACGAGGCCGTGCGATCTGCATCGCAGTGGTCGACCAAATGAGGTGACGACTTCAGAAATGTTGAGAAAATCCAAAAAGCGGTACTGAATGATCGTACCTCGCATATTAACTGAAAATTTGGACATGAGAAACCCTTGCGCCAGATTGGTACCGCGTTTAATCACAATGGAATAAAAACAGCGCCGAAAAAATTAATTCCATTGATTTATTAAGTCTATCACTATCATACCTGAAACAAAAGCACAACCAAAACAATGGACTGAAAAGGGAAAACCGGCTGCAAAGAAGGCAAAGACATCTGCAAGCAAGGTTTTTCATTGATTGTCTTGAAAAAACTATCAATTGCGAGTATTATGCGAACTTATTACAACGTTTGAGTGAAGAAATTAAGCAAAAACTGCTGCATTTGGCTAAGAATAAAGCGTTGTTTCATTAAGACATTGCATCAGCTCACGAATCCGCCATTGCAATGGCCAAAATTATGAATTGAAGTTTGAATTACTACCTCTTGCATTCTATTCGCCATATTTAGCTCCCTCGGATTATTTTCTGGTCCAAGACTTGGAAAAATGGTCGGTGGTCAAAGATATTCCAACAATAAAGATGTGATGTCAACAGTAAATAGCTATTTTGAGGAGCTTGACGATTCTTATTATTAACGAACTTATTAAACATCGCTGGGAAAATTGTATGGATCTAAAAGAAGATTACGTTGAAAAATAAAAATTTTTGTATTTTCTTAGTAAGGGTAGGTACTTCTGGGACTATCCTGGTATACCACAATGCCAATTTATCAAAATCTGATTTTATATTTACATGTCGTTGATCTTACAATTGTTATCTTCCATTTTATAATTGTACTTTTCTTTCTTTGTTCCCTGTAGTCGTATTGATTTCTCCTTCTCTTTCATCTGCTTCTGGACTTTCCTTCTCCTCTGCTCTTTCTTACAATGGTTCGTGTCCAATCATTTAAAGTTTATACAGCGATTTCCAATATATCCAAACAATAAGCGGAGCCTTCACAATTAAGATCTGTAGTCTTTGTGAGAAACTTTTGTTACTTAAATTGTTTTATGTTAATGACAGTTTCTAATTAAGAAAATACTTGTATTTTATGCCGAAGAAAATCACTGTATTGAGAGGAAGAAGCTTTTAATGGCTTTATGTAAGCTCTCCCTTAATACTCTGAAATGTATTTTCAACGTAACAGAGAGAAGACATCTGATTTTTTAGAGTGTAGAGAAAGCAAATAATCTATATCGCTTAATAAATATTTTAACGACTTTAAATCTCCGGAGAACAGATACAACTGAATTAAGTTAAATATACGTATTTGTTTTTTTTTTCCTGAAATTATTCATAAAAATTATAATTGAATATATTGATTAGTTTATGTCAGAATATAGAATTTGTTAAGAAAATATGGGAGGAGTAGAAAATATCGTTCAAATTTTAATAATCTACTATAAAAACAGATTAGTGGAAATGCAAAAACTATACTAATAGAAAACACGTAGTTAATTTTATCAATAATATGAATACAAGCCATTGAGGCAGTAGTTTCGAACCTTTTTATAACTGCGGCCCTCTTTAAAAAAAATTGTTGCGCGCCCTTAATTTTTCGAATAATCCAATTTCATAAATACTCAACTGATGTTATAATTTATTTCATGGGCTACAAAATAAGATATAATATTACGTAAAAATCTACATAAAAATCTACTAATCGAAATCGATACTTCTAAAAGTTCTAAAGCTTTATTTGTCAAAGTAGGAAAATCGTCCATTACTCGTAGCCAAAACGTGACAATATTATTTTCGTCTTAAAAATCGACTTTAATGTGCTATCACTAGATAAGTCAATTATCATTTTCTGTTCTGATGTCGTAAGGCTAAAATTATCATATTTTTCAATCATAAAAGGGTCCATTCATACTTGGACATATCAATTAAAGTAAAACGAGAATTACTTCTATAGACTGGTCAAATAACTAATAATAAGAACTTTCTTCTATTTCATCAACAAAACAGGTAATTTTAAAAGTGGGAAACATGTTAAAGTTATTATTTTACAAACATATTATACACAGTTCCAATTTTTCCATAAACGCAGTAATCTTCTCTTTTGCGTAAAAGCATGATTTTGAGGCCATTGCATTGATTTATTCTGTACTGAATTAACTATGCAAGTTTTACAAGGAATTTAGTGGCATAAAACAAGTTTGCTTAATTTTTTTTATTATCTGTAAGAAAACGAGATGTTTTCGTTCCAGCAAGAGTATGTTGTAGCATTTGTACCCAAAAAATTCGCGGCAAGGATTGTGGATTACGTATAACTATTTTGCTGATTCATTTTTTTTACACCCGTTCGACTTTTTTGGTTTGTGTTCGAAAACAATATTTTGGAAACGCTGTATCAACAGATGCAATACATACACACAAATTATGGAAAAGGCATTAATATGAAATAGAAATAGTATAGTTGAACTTGACACAATTAGATGCGAATGAAACGTAGTAAATGCAGTGCAAAAAATCGAAAAATAATTGAGATGATTTGGAGACATGTAAGAATGATGAAAGACAGAACAGTTAAAGCCATATGGAAAACAAAACAAAAAAAGAAGAGGAGGAGCAGACCCGGAATAAAATTGAATGGAGAAATAGCAAAAAACATGAAAAAAGAGAAAAGAACTGGAGACGAGCTAAACAAGAAGCAAGAGAAAAAATCAAATGGAGAAGATATATTACCTCTACACCTTTGGTAGAAGAGATTCCAGATAAGTAAATACGTAAGTAAGTATAAATGGACTCTCAAAAAACTTTTATTTACTAAGAAGGAAAGAAATTGGCACAAGAAGAAGAAATAAAAAAGTTCCGAGTAATTCTAACACATTGAAGGAGGATTCAGTTTGAACTAAAAATTAATGTGAAAAAATTGGAGATACGAGTAATGAGATTCCAAAGAACAGGACAAAATTGATATATGAAAATAGTTAACACAAATTTTCAATATCAGGGCGTAATGATAAAGAAATAAGAGACAAACGGGGAAGACGAAATAATGGCAAAAACATCATACTACAAAGTAATATATGATCTACTCAAAAAATATGAACATATTCAAAATAATAAAACCCATAAGAATGTATGCCTCAGAAACGATAGCTAATAGCTAGGATGATAATTGAAAAAGAGAAGTATAAACGATCGAAAAATAATAAGAATAGTTCTTTCATCAAGTGGCTAGAGAATGTATGGAGATAACGATCAAAAGGGACAAAACGTGGAAGAGCAAGATCAAAATAGTAAGAAAGGAAAAACAAGATACTGGAAGAAATCTACTTTTGTTTTTAACGTCATTTTTTTTCTCTCTTCTTCATCACTCGCCATTTCTGAATCTTATAATCTTTTTTGTTTACTCTTCATCAATTCATAGTCAAATCGTTTTCGATATCGTGCAATCACTTCTGTTTAGCCATATATCCTAATATTTGACTCTGATTCCTTTGTTACTAACATCTTATAACAATCTCATCGCTAGTAGCACTGTAACTGTCTCTTTAGCAACCTCTCTTATCGTCCTATCCTATCTGTTTTAAAGTTCCTTTACACTTCATTGTGTCTATGTATCTAGCAGAGTGTTACGAATCCAAGAATGTGCCTCGTAACAGCTGATTACTACTTTGAAGTTTGTTGTTTTCCATAGTATTGTTTTTGAACCTGTCTGACTCTCTGTGTAGAATGTTTTGTATTAGCGAGCCATCTTTGAAGCTAAGAAATTTTTTATCTTAACGTCAAACTGGATCTAAATTTTTGCATCCTACTATCGTATCTAGTTATCTTAACTCTTCTCTCTGTCTATTATCCAGGTGCGAAATAAATAACAGCAGACTTAACATGTTGCCTCCGTTTATGTCCCGTATATGATTCTTATTACAATTTATTTAAAAATTTCGATTTCCTCTGTTTCAAAACGTATGTTATACTATAACGGATTCCTTCACAAGAATCAATCATAAAATCTCGAAACATCGAATAGTGTATGGGAGAACGATAGCATCAAGCTCTATTCCCAAAAGGTGCAAAACAGATTCAGATTGGCTTCGGTAATATAAAGTAAATCGTGTTAGCTGGAATATCAATGAATTTTTTAAAACGTAGGTGAATTGCAGTTGGGGTAAAGCGCATGGTAATATGTTTTATATCATATCGTAGCTGGCATATCGAATACTCAGGTTCTAACAAGAAGCTCGTTTTATAAATGCATCCCACGTACGCGCCGATTCCGATTTCAATAAATGCACGTTCTATAATAATTGAAATTTTAATCGCGTATCCCGAATATTTTTATTTTGCTCACTCATATTTATTTTGGAATGGAATCATTAAATTTCGTCAAATTATATAAAACATTCACATATATTTTTTAATTATGTGAAATTGATATTTTGAAATACTTAATACTTAGTAACTGGGGAACTAGAAATTGGAAACCAATAGCAATAAAAAATACAAATAAAAATAAGATTGTCCTGTAAGGCTTTGGCCAGTATACATTTTGAAAATTATTTGAACTAAAATATTGAAACTTGGTCATACAGTATATTCTTCCACTGCTGTAAAGGTGCCTCTTATAGTAATTTGAGGACAACTATTTTTCAACAGTAGTAGTAACTTTCACAATATTTGATGCTTCAATTGATGTCCATCTTTATTGATATAGCATTAAGATTTTTTTAAGTAAATTTCTTTTACCTTCTGGTCTAACTAATCTGATTCAGTTTTTAAATTATCTAGAATGGTATATACACATTTTATTTGAGACGTTATGTCCAATAAATGAAGAAACTGTATATTATCAATTGATTGCTTTAAATCCACGTCGCAGGCGTTCATAAATAAATTTCTCTCTTTATTATTTTTCCATACATAATTGTAGAATTCCATTTAACTTGACATATTTATCATACTTTATAACTCTTAAAGGAGGTGAACGACAACTTTTTAAAATTTGAGAAAACTCCTCTTCGTGAGAATAATTTCAAGAATGTTAATATAAATTTCCATCAATGTTGATACCTCATTTTTTTTAAAGGTAATTGGATTTTTTGTAATATTCGGGAATGATAAGATGCATTATCTAACAACGATTGAATTTGGTAGGAGCTAATCGGTGAACCACGTTTCAAATAATGTCGCATTTATTACAGAATCATACTTACTACCAACATGAAGAATAATTACTGGTTCATTCCTTGAACAAGGAGTATTTAAAATACAATTTTTAGAATCATCTAGTCTGCTGTATTTAACTACGACGTGTTTTATTTAAATACACTATATTTCTGTTTGAATCTCTGCATGTCTTGATACTTCGTGAATATTGTTGTCGAAAATGAACCATTCTGTTGTCAAGTTTTTTTATGTTTAAAACTACACTCTAGTAAAGTACGCAGAAGTATTATTTTAGTCATAATTAGGATAAGTACGCAGTTTGTTTTGAATCATGTCCAACGTTAGCACTTAATTTGCTCTATAAATGTCACACACTATTAGTAAAATAATATTTTTAGTTGCATTGTCAACTTTGTTAGTTCTCGTTTAACTAAACTAAACTAAATGTTATTGTCCTCAAAGTCTGAAAATAAACAGTTTAAAGCTACACTGCAAATCACTACTGTCAACAGTCCAAACTAAATTAAGTCTTTTATTTAGACACACGTGTTCTTTGGCGACACTTACAATATTTAAAAGTATTAGTGGGCAAGGAATATACATTGCATTGATGACAGTTGATATTAATTTTAGTGTTATTATATTCCAATTATTCTTGTTTCTCAGCAATGTTTTTTCATATGAAGATTTATAAAAATTTGTTTATTATTTCTAAGTACACCCCGTGGATATCGCCGAATTAGTATAAAAGAAACCTTTACAGCAATACAGCAATATACAGTGTACCTCATTAATGTTATTACGTAATATCTTCATTTTTTAATGTTAATAAGCAATGTTTCATAAAATTTGATATCACTTCAATAGACATATCATTATATATAATAATCATTCAGAGGTATAATCGTTGTGAACACACTGTTTAAGCTACCACTACACCAACACTCACAATTCTAAGATCTAGGATCGACGTCTGGTTGTGAATTCTGAAATAAATTAAACGAATTCAAAGTAGTTTTTTTCCTTGAAAAATTTTAATAATTAACAAACTACGTCATAAAATTTACCCTGAGCTAACAAACATCAGTGGGTTCGAGAATAATTAATCGTCGGTAATCAATCACAAAGTTGATGTATATTTTTGTGCAATGCGCTAGAGTAATGTTTTTCTGATAATTTAATGTTCCATACAAAACTTCTGTACGGTTTCTAAATAAACGTGCTCAATCGCTTTAGCGTTTGTCTATAATATATAATCAAAGACAAAGCCTTAAAGAAAAGTCGAAACGTCAAAATTTATCTTTCTTTTGAAAATTATCAAAAAAGAACTAATTTTAAAACAGAAGAGACCTAAACCCAAGAACAATTAGTTTTTTTAAAGATATATGAAAATTTGACGTTCTGAGCAGTTGTGGTCTTTTGGTATTTTTTTACAATATATTACATAATTTAGCACACACTAATTAATTACCAATTAATTCCCAGACAACGAAATCATAGGTATTAGAAAGCTAGGAGTTAGTACATGTTGGTGTTTAATTTTCCACAATCCCACTACGAAAACCAAACCGTTTTTCACAAATAGAGCCGAATTTTTCAAAATTATTCCACAATCTAAAATATATAGAACATATTGGATGTAACTTATTTTTCTGTTTTTTAGTAGCTGGTTTTCTTATGATATGTCTTTTTCTCCCTTACTTTGAGAAGAATATTCTATCTTAGAAATATCCGCGATATTAAGTGATTTAATTTCATTATTATTGAAACGAGTGGTGTTAAATCTGCAATATTTGATGGTCAAGGAGTTTATTGAGGTTTCAAAACTTTATCTTTTGGTGATAAATGATTGGCTCCAATTCTTTAGCAGATTTAACTCAAAAACTGATATTCTGGTAGCATCTTCTCCAAGTATTTCTGGTAATAATGTGCAATCAATGTTATGACAAACAATAATGATTTTGTCAAATAATCTGAATCAGTATTCACCACATAAAACAGTGGTTCATCTATCATAATATTGAGTGAATGAGTCTGTCTTTAGTAGTTTTGTGAAATTTTCAAACTAATTTTAAGTTCACATGTTGTTTCGCTCGTCATATTTAGAAAGAAAACATGAAGTTGTGAGTTTGAGTGAAATTTCAACATCTATTACAATAACTTCGTCTTCTTCACCGGCGCCAAAGTTACTTTCTCGAACTACGATTCCAATGTTTCCTGTCTCGAGCAACTGTTGGCCAATTATTTATTCCCAACGTGTTATAGTAATATTACCTTTAAAATAAAGACCTATGTAGATTCCTCGATTCCTCTCTCTGAAGGCGCTACTCCTCTATATTTAAAAATATATTTTTACCAGGAGATAATCGATCCAAGTGCGAAACATATATTCTCTTCATGCAACTTTCTTGTTGAAGGAGATTTACTGCGAAATAGTGACTTCAACAAAAAAATGACTCAAAACCTTTTTTATAGAAAATTTTGTCCTCTACATTTTTTGTTTGGGCAGTTTTTTCGAATTCCTTTTAGTTTTTGAGTTATTCGCGTTTTTATATTTTTTTAAGTACTAAAATGCAAAATTTAGAAAACCCGTGCCCGTCATTTTGTTAAAAAGTTGCTAGGCTTATTCAATAACCAAAATTCTCTAAGAATCTAGAAAATCAAAAGTGCACAATTTAATTTCGGGTTTAATCTTATTTTACCTGTACTCTAAGAAAAGTATGTTAAATAATTTATCAAAATTATCAATTAAACTCGTAAGGCTGTACCAAAAATTTAAAAAACAAGTTTAATTATTACCTTGACTTTATATTGAACCTCCTTTTATCTATTTGAAATAAAACGTCGATTTATACTAAAAATAGAGTTTTCAGAGAATTAGACGCCTTACAAAATCTTTTTGTCTATTATATTCAGCTCCTTAATATTCTCTCATATTTTCATTCATTCAACGTTTTCATTCAACTAATTTTATTTTGAATGAATTGTACATATACTACTTCTAAAAATCAATCTACTTCATGAGATTTGATGAAAGTCGAAACGTATTGTAATGAATTTTCTATTATTTCAGGGCCTTTGTGTTGCAATACTGTTCTGCTTCTGTAATGGAGAGGTAAGTTTTAATAATTTCCATTGACTAACTGTGGAAGTCATTATAAGTTTTTTCTCCAGTCTCGTATTTAGATTTGGAAACAAAAGAAAAGTAATTAATTTTATTATTTGTTCCTGAAATAGCGTTATTAGAATCCGAAGAGGCTATATATGATTCATTTTTTGTAATTGAGTTTGAATATAGTGGATGGTTTTGAGCTCGTTAAACGAACTGTCAAATGAATCCCACCGACAAGAAACAACAACAAAACACATGGCATTATAAATGGAACATAACGGATAATGGATACAAAACATATGCGATTTTGAAAACAGTAAAAAGACCGCTACCTGCACCAAAAGATTCCGGTGCCTAGGAGCGGGTGATCCAAACCAAATATAATAACAACATTTCAAAGAAATATTGCCACTATAAACGAGATCAGTTGAAGATCCCAATTTATCATTTCGTCGACGGTCGCAGGAATTGGTACTCTATTCGTTCACTTCGAGGAAGGTTTGGCCTTACATCGATACAAGATTGAGCAGGTGCAGAAATTGAAGCCGCAAAATCATCATTTACATCGGTATGTCGCCATGTCGGCTCATGCGTTCTTTCAATCTCTAGTCGTAGTTTCCTACTAGCAACTTTGCTTGTCTGGAGCTTGCGTGCATTTTTTATTTCCCAATAAGGGATCGATCCCAGCGAGATGAGATTTCAACAACATAGTGATGTATTCCATACAGCGACTGCACTAACTCATAATTAAGCGATAAGTTGATTTATGGAATAGACCTGATGGTTATCTCTTTAAGGTCTTGCGATTCGGCAAACTCTAGATTATTTCTTGTCAAACCACATGAAGTTATCCATTTATTTTGATAACACAGGAACAAAAGATGACCTAAAGACCAACATTGTTATGTTATTTGTGAGCATTGCTCATAAAAGAACGTCCATATTGCGTTTCGTCGAAATTACCGCAGTGGCGATATGGCCGAAATCATTTTTGAATGTTAATACCATGAATAGATCTTTGAGATAAAATTTTGCTAAATTCGATTTTTCACAATTTGAAGCTTCTATCAGGATTAAGAAAACACAGTTGAAAGACGTCACCCCTTTATCGATATTATTATTTCTCACTGCATAAGTACATCAACTTCTTGCTTTTTCTTCTTATGTATTCTCAATATTTTCCTATATTTTTTTTCAAGCTATAGATTCCATTTTTAATTTTATGTTATACAGAGTTTCCCACCATGAGTTGAAACTATCTGTATATGGTAAAATACTTATAGTAAAATCATGAAATATTTTCAAAGATGTCCAGTTTCCGGTACTACCTGAAGTCGACTGTAACTTTGTTATTTTGAATATAACACCCTATATATTAATACATTTGTTAAATCTACGTAAAATTTTAGTTTACTTTTGTCTCAAAACTTTTTCGAAAAATGCATTCTTTTTGAGTTATTAATTTTTTTGTGAAAAATATGACCGTTTCAGACCCTTTACGAGTATACCCTCAAATATATGAATATGGTTTCTGTTCGGCTGCTTTTTACAAGGTTAGACGTATTTGAGTCTATGTTGAAAAATTTTCCATTTTATACAGGGTGTGTATAAAAAGTGTTCAAATTTCAACTTCGTAAATATCAAATTTCTTCATTTTTTTAAATAGAACTACCCGGTTTTTTCTGTTTTAATGCATTCAGGGGAAAATTAGGCAAATTCATATACTTTCCTATACCTAAACCTTACTGCTATCTAGATATTAAATATTTTCTGTAAATTTTTAGAGATACAGGTGTTGTTCTAAATTATATTTTGACCCTTTGATACAAGCACTACGAAATGAAAAAGGATTTTTTCATCTTGTCAAGGTCTGTAAAAGAATCGAATCATATTGTATTTACTAATTCTATCCCAGCTTTCAGTCGCTTTTCAGATATTTGAGGTCTTAAACTATTATTGTATTTTTTAACAAGTTTTAATTTTTTATGTATACCTTTAGTAGGCTTTGTAATAAATGACACTTATTTAATGTGACAAATGTGACAATAACATGTATTTTATTTGCTGCAAGATACCCTACAACCAAACTAGCATAATGTTAAAAGAATTTGAAGCTAAACGGTTCATTTGGAGTAAAAGTTAAAGGGTTAAAATAAAATTTTCACCACACGTGCATCTCTACAAATATACAGAAAATATTTAATATCTGGACAAAGGTGAGGTTTAGGTATAAGAAAGTATACATGATTTTGCCTCATTTTTTACCCCTGAATGCATTTAAATAGAAAAAATCGGATGTTTTTATTTAAAAAAAATGAGAAATTTTATATTTATAAAGTTACACTTTGAACACTTTTTATACGCACCCTGTATAAAATGAAAAATTTTTCAACATAGATTCAAATACATCTGACCTTGCTTAAAGTAACCGAATAGAAATCATTTCCATATCGCTAAGGGTATCTTTAGGGTAAAAAATAATTTATAAGGGTCGGCAACGGTCATATTTTTTACCAAAAAATTAATAACTCAAAGTGTAGGTATGCTTTTTCGAAAAAAGTTTTTAGAAAAAAATATACCAAAATTTTACGTAGATTTCAAAAATGGATTAATATACAGGATATTCTATTTAAAATAACAAAGTTACACTCCGGTAGAGCCGGAAGTCGGTCGTCTTTGGAAATATTTTAGTTAAAAAGATCGTATCTTTAAATCCAAACCTAAAAATTTTCATGATTTTACTATAAATATTTTTGGCATGTTTGGGATCTCTACTTCCACTCGTTTTTTTTATTAATCACTTTCAACCATGTAAACTGTTCAGTGATTTTTTATGAGAATATCCAGTAGTCAAGATATAAATGATTACACTTCATTTTTTTTCAGGTTCAAGCTCAGATCAAAAGAAAGTGGCGCACAGTACGATCCTTTAGACCGAGAGCAAATTCGTGTAGTGCAACGACTATGTCGGTACGTAAGGTACTAATACAGAGCTTACTAATACTACTAACCTACTTTTAGTTCAGTAATAGTCATATATTAAAGTCTTTCTTAGATTATAATAATTATATCTGTTGAACTTTATTTCCATCCAGTTCTATCAAAGTATTTGACGATCGTCATTGCTCGAGGTACGTAGTTTGATTAATATCAGTTGTCTTTTGTTACTGTTTTGATTATTTTGTTGTACAATCATCATCATATCTATTTTTATCATTATGTAAACCAAGTGGCGTATTGAAGTTTCCCATATAATCAAATTATTTTCTATTAATTTCCAAAACAGCTTCACAACATTTATACAGTTGGCAAAATTGAACAGAATACCACCATCAATGACTATAAATTTGAGAAACAAGTCAGAATATTAAAATATATAATACAGCTATGATACAAACATTGAATAGCTAACTGAATTTAGCTGTCTTACAAGGACGAGAAAAAAATTTTTGAGGGTGTCACTTGAAAAAATAATAATATACTATCAAATGAAAAAATCGAAAACTTTGAGCTTGTTCCATCTATTACAGAAGAACCCAATAGGCTCCCTAATAACAAAACAAGAAGAGTATGGATAGAATCTTGTGATTTTACCAATTGTCAAAATACAATTGTTTCAGTCATTCTATAATATCTAGGAATATAGTATCACCTATGCGACTCTCCATACTAGGATTATAGTGTAGCCAATCATAAAATTTTCTGCAATGATCGTAGCTAACCAAAGTAGGAGATTTAGCAAGTGCAGGAATTAACACCACATTCTATAATAACTATGAATATAGTATTGTAGCAACTAGTCCTCATTCTAGGATTCTAAATGTCATGAAATACTTCGAGTGGAAGTGAATAAGTGAAGATAAACGTTTTGCTTTTCAGGATGAGTGACGAAAAAGATCATTATAGAAAATATCAACAGAATCTCCTACACGATAACTATTTCCAGTTATATAGAAATGGGATGTAGCGAATGAGAAATAACATAAAAGAATGCAACTGAGAACATTTGTTGGAACTGTAAGAATACGAGAAGATGAAATATCTAAAAAAGTATGAAAATATATTACTAAAAAGTGAAACAACCTTTTGTACTCTATTTTGGCAGCTGAAAAGAAAGTGAAACGTTTGTTTGTCTCAAGAGAGAAATTGTAAGGGTTTCTGTCAAAAATTCAGTTTTCTGTTGGGGATCCCCTTATTGAATTTTATTTATTCACTCAACGCTTCCACGGCTAGGAAGAACTGAAATATATTTACGAGAAAACTTCGAATTCGTTAAGTTTCAGATATTTTCGCAGAATACATTGATTCAAATATCGTTAAAACAAAACTTCTGTAAATTTTAGGAATTACGCTTTCTGCTAAGTTTCAAAGCATCCTTCGAAATACAAACTATTCAAACTAAGTATACAGAGAAATACACAAGAAATTGACTAAGTTCATGGGTTAAACCGCGTTTAAAGTTGGAATCTTGACTTTTGAACCCATTTCCAAGAGTCTCAATATACCCAGATGTTTGTTCTTAAATATAAAAGCAGTTTTAATATTTTCTTATAAAGATTGAAGTTTTTATATCAGTTTATAGCAAATGATTTTCATTTATACAGGTAGACGACATACAATCAGAACTTGTTTGGATGCTGAGAAAAATTTTGCAGTAATATTCAGCCTACTGACTATTCATCATCCACTACACAACAACAACTAATATAAAATGCTCTGAGTCGACTAATGTATCGGATATTATTTGTCATATAATTTGAAGAATTTTACCTGTCCAATTTTACTCATTTCATTTGTAATATTTTCAATAGTTGACAATGACAGACATAGTAAATCCTTAATTCAAAATAACTATAGAAAAGGAATACTGAATACGAGATCCACCTCCAAAAGAAAAGACGCCATATTTTTCCAAATGGCGATCCACTACTACGTGGAAAAGATCAAAAGGCAATACAGAATGTATTCCATAACTATCTTTACTTTACCAAAAGCATTCGATTCTCTAGATAGTATGAGGTTATGTGTGTGCTCTAAGTACACTTTGTGGCTGTAGTGAAGTCATGGTGGTCTAAATACCAATGTATGAAGGTTATAAGGACAACACAAGGTAGATGAAATGGCCAGAAGAGCTGCGTCAATAATTTTCGTTAAATCAAAATCTTTCTGAGGCAATGCAGAAGCTGTTAATACAAAATTAATGGAAAAAGCTATGAGCTACGCTATAGTGAATAGTAAGCTAAGCCTAGGGTAAACAGTTCAGATCAGAACAACTGCCATATTTAACGGTAGACCTAATAATAAATAGTCAAAATTGTAGTGAGTCTGTTAACAAGACATCGTTAAGTCAATAGGCAATTAGGAGTGTAGATTAAAGATTTGGTTTCGAAAATAGACTTCATAAGAATAAAGCAAGAAAATGTCATCTGTATTGAAAGGCAGACAATAAATTTGAAAAGGTCGCTGTGAGTCACAAACCAACTCCTTAAAATATATTTATCTAAGAAAAATGTGGAAAGTTCTGTCCGCAACATTTACTTTTAAAATGACCAAAGTAATTTAATGTGACGAAGAGCAAAGTGGACACTTGAGCAATAGACTGCAGAACTCTGTTTAAAATATTAATGAAAACCGCCGTTCAACAATAATAGATTTTTTATTTAGTTTCCCACATATTTTGTCTTTTGATATTCTAAGAAAGAGCTGTGCCTTATAAAAAAATCAAATAAGCGAAATCTGGAATCCTTCAAACAAAGATGTTTCAAAGAACATTATTATGGAATTAAGATCAATATCTATATTTTTTGTACTAAGATTCTTAACTGGTTCGGAAATTGTAACTAGCTATAAATGTTCTCTTGTATGGGTAGTAGTTTATTCTCCACGGATTCTTTGCATCCTCTACCCCCCTGATTAAATCTTAGAGACCATTAGCTCCAGTGCCATTTGTCACACGGAAAATCCTGTCTTTTTGGGCTTGGGGTTGTGTAAATCGCTTTATCACGTCTCAATTCAGATTGGTAATGTGTCATGTAACAGACAGACAACTGAAAATATTCCTAATGATACTAACTTCACGAAAAACTGTCTTAAATAACTTTTTAGAGAAATATGGCCGATATTTTTTTATACAAGTCGACTCAGCTCTTCGTGAATTACCCTATAAATACACAATTCAGAGATTGAAGGAATCGTCCACTCAGCATATTTATCATCAACTAGTAGAGCACTATTTCAGCTATTTTTCAATATAGCCTTCACCAGAATTGGAACACTTGTCTGTAAATGGAATCAGATGTTTTGACTTCACAATATTTGCGGCAAATGGCTGTTCATATCCGTTATCATGAAGCGACGATCCTGAATTACGAGCTGCCGCACAAGCTCAACAAAATCTCCTACCGCGCTCCTCATCATGGACATTTTGACGACTTTTTGCCTGAACCAGCGATGCATCATCTACTAAATCATAACATTCGCTTTAAAGACTTGACTATGCGCAAAGATTTATGCATCAAGAACTTGATTATCTTGCAGATGGCGTGAGGTGAATAAGAGCTTCTATTTCGGAACCTTGATACGAAGAAACCGTCATGACGTAGAACATGCATAAATGACACAATTAACTTTAAACACTCGTGACTCTCACTTTCCGGATGTACCTCGTACATTAAATACTTCTCATAAATCTGTTTTGAGAATCCAGTTCTTTAAGACTCGAAAATAAATTACATTTCCGGTTATCTTAGATTGAAATTGAGTATTTAAGTTAGTCTGACAATATCATATAATCAATTTCAAAAGAAAAGATAAGAAAACTCTGTCAGATTGAGAAATTTGTTTATGGAGGAAAACGTTAGCGAACAAGAGTAACTAACTCTTTCGCAAGTATTGGATTCATTAAACATAATTTGGAAAAAATTGCATTGAAGTGTTGATGAGTTACAGAATGCTTCATATTAGGTACGCTATGTTCAAATTAATAACTTCTTGCAAAAATAAATTCATATGTTTAAATTGTGACCCAGCTTACACTCTACGTCTTGTTTTAAGTTATATGGGACATGACAAATCCATTACAACGTGACATGTGAACAGCAAACAAATGTCTTCTCGAATCAAAATGAAATCGAAAGTCAGATTAAAATACTGATAGAAGATTGTCATTTTGTGAGAACTGATAGGACGAAACATTTAGTTTAGTTAGCTCAATTCACGACTAGATCCAATTCATCTTGCTTCCTTCCACAAAAAAACCTAAAAAGGTTGACTATGAAAAATAAGTGACTTATTATAGTGACCGTTGTCGTCGTGTATTCCAAGTCCTTGAGACTACGTCCTATTGAAAGAGGTCTTCATTCCTTCTCATCTCTTCTTGCCCATAATAAAAACATAATTTCTTTCTGAAATATTTACTAAGCTAACTTTACAAAACTCAAGAGTCTGGATTGGAACTAAGGTAGGAAGCTGTAGTGTATACACTGAACAGAACGTTTAGTTGTTTATTTCAAACGTTACTTGAACAAATATAATAATAAAATTGATGTTAATTTCTTCCAAGATATCACACATGTATATAAATTTGAAAACGTAATCATCTCCTATATTTGTGCCACTGTAGAAAGTTTAAAAATATGCAAAGCCACGTCACTTATTTTCAAGGGGTCAGTTTATAGGCCGATAAATGAAATGAACCCTTTTGCTAGTGCGGGTACAACCAAATCTTCTCTTAACTACATTTTTAAAAGTAACAAATATTCCTTTCAGCTCTTTTGAAAAAATATATAAATTATCAACTTGTTTCTTTTCGGTTTTCGTAGTCAGAAGAAAATTAAAAAATTAATTGAATTCAATGGGGAAGGAAGTAACTTTTCTAAGTGTTATAATCCTAAACGGATGATATATATATTGAGTATTTAGGTACCTCAAAATTCAAATAGAGAGATTGTAATTCGCTCAACGAAGAAATAATTAATGGAGAAAACTTAAAAGAAAAGAATGTTTAAAAGGTCCTTATCAATTTAAAAAAGATATATTACAAACAGACCAAAGTATTGGTCTGTTTGTACTATATTTATACTATTGTATAAAGTATTCCGGAAAACATTAACTTACTCACTGCTCGACGCTTTTGCTCTACAGGACCTTGGTCTCCTTTATCACTCAGCTCCACTTCGACTAATCCCTGGCCTTCTTTGTCCAATGTTCAATTTTCTTCAACTCTTGTTCATCTAATCACTTTTTTCTGGGAGATACCATTTATATTTTTGTTCTTTCTCTATAGATCTACTTTGTTGCAATTTCTTCACTTCTCTGTATTAGTTTAGATTTCATGTCTTTTTCTTTGTAATGCTCACTCAACTTTACAATTACTTCAGAGTCTCTCAATATTTTTATTTCTATTGGTCCCTATTTCATTTTTCTTTATACTAGAGACGATTTAAGCAACTAAACCACTGATAAATAGCAACTATTACCTGGCTTTTATCTTCGTTCATGTGTTTCATTAATAAATAATTGAACCAAGATATTAAAATTCAAGCAATCTTCCAAAACCATTGCATATGTGGTGACCATACTGGTCCTCTATTACAATATATTTAGTTTCTTATTAATAAAGGATCCACAGGCTGTGCCCGTTCTTCTAAATCCTTGCAGTTTTCAATTAAACACTTTTCTGTTCTTGAAATTAAGCAAAATGTGAAAATTTTTAAAGTTCGGTTGAGAATTATTCACTCTCGACTATAATAAATTTTCATTATATGTTTCAAACTAAAGTTAAAAATACTAGTTGACGACAAGTACATCATCCTTTTCCGTAATAATTCCCAAGTTTGTTGACAGCTTTCTCTGTATTTTGTGACTGTCTAAAAAGTTATTTTAACAAGTTTTATTTTCCCTGGTAATTTGAAAAAGTAAATTGGAATCTCGAAATTATTTCCATCTCCGTAAAGAGACAAATTGCTTGTTACCATGCTCAATTAGAAAAAGTAAAGTTAATATTGTCTAAATATTGATATCATGGTGCAAGTAATTTGAATTTATTCAACTGTAGCGTAACTACTGGAAGTAATCTGAAGGGTTTTATAGTAAAGGTACTTAGAACTTATATTTGAGGTGGTGATGACGAGGGTGGTGTGTTTTGAAAATTACATCTTTTCTGTTAATAAAACAAAAGGTGTATAGGTTATATTGGATCATTGTTGAAGTTTAATTCTAGTCTTTCGTGCAAGATTTACCTTCTTAACCGACATCTTTTGCTTCATTATATACTAATATTCTTGGGTAAGGGTTCCTTTGTTTGGCACTTTTTTCATTTTGCAAATCAATATATGCCTGAACTAATACAATAAATGCCTAGCCTCATTTCCAAAATTTATTGAAATTATATTTATTTATTTACAGTATGTTAAATCGACGTACACAACAAATGGCAGAGAAAAAGTATGACTAGGAAATGTGGGTCGCAGAGCTTCACAATGGGTATCTGAGAGAAGAGCTTCAGTGATGGCAAAAACTAATGAAGATACACTAGAAACTGCGGCTGAATGTGTTTAAAATAAAATGAAGCTTATACTTTGTAAATATATATAAAATATATCTGTGAATAAAAAATGCTTGTAATAAGAACTAATTAATTAAAAAATGTGAATTTTTTCAGTAGTTTTTTTTATAAAACAACTTCAATGTCTTATTTTTTTTGTTTTATCACAAAATTCGCATCAATCGTATACTGGTTATTAGCGATTAATTTTTTTTTAAATAAAGTGTTTCTCTTGGAGCAACCCTGATCTGACGGTACTTCATAGGACCATATCTAGTGACCTAATCACCCTTAAATCCTGGTTCGATTCTAATTTTCTCTGACTCAACGATTCTAAAACTAAATTTTTATCATATAAAAAAACATTGCAACCTCTTTTATTAACCACCATTGACGTCGTTGAACGACGTAAAATTCTTAATGCTTGTTGTAGACAATTCCCGGAAATGGGAGTTACATATTGCCGCCTCTTCCGAAAAATTAATTTCCTCCTATTTTGCCCTGACATCAGTTTCCAAAGAACTTACTTATCGGAACTCCGATATGCCCTTCCGTTCTGGGGTACGAGTGGTGCGACTTCAAACTACAAAAGATATTTAGATATTTAGTTAAACTAAACAGCAGGCTCACTGCAGGGACTTCTTTGAAAGATTCTGACTCTTCCTTCCCTATACATCTTTGAATTCGCTGGCCTAAATCGTAAGCACGATTCTCCAATTTCAGAAAGGACGTTGCACGAATATCCATTTAAGAACACGAAGCACGACCTTTACCTACCTACTCCACGTTTAGAATTGGTTAAGGGCTCAATATTTGTCAAAACAAAAAAAAGCACAATCACTTGCCAATTGAAATTAAATCGATATCATCTTTTCCTGCATTTCGCAATAATTTGAGGGCATATTTACTGGAAAGAGCCTTCTACTCTGTAAACGTCTTCTATTATAATAATAATATTTAAGTGCGGGCATGCTGTATACTGGTTTTATTTTTGCTATGGACTTATATACGACTTATTTACTAATTATTACCTATTACTATCCTTACTATTATTATAAATGTGAAAGCGTGGATGTTTGTTACGATTTCCCGCAAAAACTACTTGACGAATCATCATGAAACTTTGTACACATATTCTGGGAGGTACTAGACGTAACATAATATACTTTTTATTGAAAAAAAAAAATATATTTTTACAAAAATAAAAAAAAATTTTGTCAACAAATATCAACATTTTGCTACTTCAGCACCATCTAACATACAGTAATGAAGTTCAAACCCTAAATACCATATTATCGACGTACGATACTACCGACGGTTAAGTCAATATCTATTTAATCTATACATCCAATTCAATTGACTATAGTTTCAGCTGTTTGGAATTTTTGAGGTTAGGTACAATGGTACCTTCAGTGACTGTCAGTGAAATCGTATGTCTAAAAAATACATCGGAAGCTTAAATCTACATTGTCTAAAAATTCGTCACGGGCAAGATGTGCAAGGAGAAATGAAAGAATATCTGTCGATGGATACTAGTATGGATACGAAACTAGGTATTTCATATCCTGTCGAATTTTTAAATTCCCTTGAACTGTCAGGTGTACCGTCACATAAAGTTCAATTAAAACTAAATGTACCAGTAATGCTGATACGCAATCTAGATGCTTCTCGGGTATGAAATGGAACAAGGCTTCGAATAACAAAATTGGGGCAGAATATACTTGGTGCGACTATTTTAACAGGTAATGGCAAGGGAGAAAGTGTTATCATACCTAGAATTCCAATTATTCCTACCTTCCTTTTCAATTTAAAAGAGTTTAGTTTCAAGTCAAGCTTAGCTGTTACTATAAACAAAGCATAAGGGCAGACATTACCGGCCAACTATATGTAGCGTGTTCACGTGTATCTAATGCCCGGAATTTACACATATTTGCACCCAAAGAAAAAACTTATAATATAGTGTAGAAAAATATTAATTATTAATTAATACTCAACATTTTATCTTTTTAATTGTTAAAATTCAAAACTATTTATTTTTGTTACAGGAAAATATATTTTAACATTTGTTATTGTATTTCAATAAAACATGTTTTGAAACTTCATTGTATGTAGTAATTTTTGAAAATCGTTAATACCAAGCCATAAAATGAAGTTATCATATCGATATATTTCTATTATAATGATTTCTGATACTTATTTAATTGATTCGATGCGACCGAATACGCGGGTAAAAGCTAGTCACCCATAATTTTGTTACTCATTGTGGTTTTCTTCTCTATATTGAAATTTCATTCTATTTGTTTTATGTTGATTCATATTTTTTTTATTTTTTTATTTAGAAAAAGTCGTATCAACCGTAAAAGGTAGATCCGAACTAAACACTCTCGCAATCGACACTTAGTTTCAACTGCATTAGCAATTTGCTATTTATATTTGAACTAAATAAATAAAGTATAATATGTTCAATACAAATATTATAATATTCGCTAATCAAAAGGTAATTTTTTATATAGTAAATCGTATCATTTAAAATTATGAATAGAAATTTATGAAGAAAAAATGAAGTAAATCTTCTCATTAAATAAAATAGTTGGCAACGTTACCCAAATATTCATGATATTCCATCAAAAAATTAAATTTTCAGCTAAAACATGAATAATGCGCAATTTTCTCATTAATTTGTGATATACGATCTTTCTACTTCTTTATAACACATTTTGTTCAATTTTTTTCATTCATTACGTTGACGACATTCCTTATTTCATTCCCACTTCTTATTGCAATATTTTCCTCAGCCAATATTATGTTTTTCAGGGTTTGTTTTAGAACAGCTACGAGGTGACTAAACTTACTTATATCATCATTTTTCTCCTCTTAATATCAAATACTCACTAACACTCCATAAACATCATTTTCAATACACTTTTTCGAAGATATTCTGATATGAAAACGAATTTAATTAGGTAGGAACTGAACTTCACGACTCTATTTACAGTTGTTACTACAGCAACTGTAACGTCATGAGAAATGTCGTCAACATGAATATAGATAGAGGTTATCTGGCTATGATTTAAATTGTTACCCATATAGATAGAGGGAAGGGCACTTAAATATCAGGCAGGGATAAATTTCAGTTTTCTGATTAAAAATGGAACTAATTTCATCGCCAAATCCTCATTTTATACCAGGGTAAGTATGTTGTTTAACGTGAAATAACTAAACTCGTAACATAAGTTTTTAAGAATCCTATTCTTAGAATAATTAATTGAATCACTTCAATGGAAATATGTTTCTTGTTAGTTCATCTATAAGTGAAAAATTTACATTTACAGATTTCTTCCTATATGCGAATTTTCTATATTCTTTGTATAAATCAACGCAACCGAATTAGACCTTTATTAAATTATATATGTATCAAAATATATAATCCATTCGTTACCATCAGGTATACGGGATTTTGTCCACAATATAAATATCGTTTGGGTGACACTTATGGTACGACAACACATAAAGTGCTGCTGGATCCGACTGTACATCATGCCGAAAAGTTAGTGCTATCCGACAGAAGTGCTGATGATTATCATGTAAGTTTCTCAAGAACTGTTTGTAATTCTTATTATTAAGCTCTTACTTTCTGAGATCTCAGTGTCTTAACTTTTTGATTATGATTCTAACAATTCTTATTTCCATTTTTGTTTGTTGTTTCACTTCAATATCTTCCATTTTATGTGTCTGGTAAATTTATCATAAACTTTCACGACTTCACATAAATTGGGTTAGACTATGATATAATTTTTTAAACATTTGCTCTGTACAAGCTCTGTTTCGTTATTCCTATTCTAATTATATTCACGTCTTGTCAAGGCCATAGCCAGAAAAAAAACGTCGGAGTGAGTTTATTTCGGTGGAACAGAGAAAACAAAACTAGTTAAAGGCCGCTTCACATAATGCAAAACAACGTTTAAGAAATTGCTTGTAAGTCTATATAAACAGTAAAAGTAAACAAATTCCTAACATCAAATTTTATCTAATATTTTGTACACAGTTTAACGATGAAAATAACGAAGCTATGTTTTACGAAAGTCAGCTCATCTGTTAAGCCAAAAGTAACTTTATTGCAACTTGTATGCAATAAAAATGGCACAAAACCGATAATGTTAAAGATCTTGCATGAAATAATCAAAGGAACTCCATCTGCGCATGCTTTCGATCAAGAAATATTGCGTCTTGCATTACATTGCACGTTGTCTTGCATTATGTCAAGTGGTCTTAAGTAAAAGAAATAGTGTTACTTTTCTTATGATATATATTTATTAGGAAACCATTACAGAAATACTTACATCAACGAAATTTAGTCTTCTACCTTTCTTAGAAACAAACAAGTTACCTTCTCGGTGTGTATATCAGTTCTGCGATGGATTGACTTTTAGTTCAGTCTTTTCTGGCTTTTGGAGTCTCTAAAATGAGATTTGAGGTGTTGAGAGAAGAAAAAGTCCTCTCATGAGTACATGTGGAAACTGGCAGTATCTTCAAGATCCTTATAAGTTTTTGTAGATTTGGAAATATGGTCTGTTTGCATTCCAAGCGAATGTTGAACGATCTCATTCATATTCTTCTAGCCATTGGATACACCACAAGTCTACTTCAGCTTTCACAAAAACCTATTCAAAAATCTAGACGACAAGTTATTTTTCTTGATAATTGTACTTGATCTGCTCTTTACAAAATAGTAACGGATTTAGAGATGAGATGATAACGTGGCTTTGGAAACTTGATTGAAGCTGATTAGTGGAATAATTTAAAAGTGGAATCATTATAGTAATTGTAAAATAAGTTTTAGAATATTTTTTGTGTTGTAATTTGCTCTTGTTTTGACTTTATTTCACGAAATTTTCATTTCTTTGTTATAAAAAAGATACGTTCTAAATCTGCTGTTAAGTGGAGATTGGAGTGTTTTAGAGAGTGTCAATGTATATGAGAACAATATTCCTAAGCAATATAAGTTTACGAAAAGAATGGTCTTTGACGATGTCAGTGCTTTAGACTTCATAATTTCAAGACATAGTCCAACGAATCTCGCACAATCCAGAAATGTTTTAATTTGGTTTGGAAGTTGTTTATATTCTACCCCAATTTTTAAAACAATTTCCCTATGACTTCGGAATACGTTTCTGTTTCCCCTCATTTGATTGGTATTTCTTTTCTTTGAACATTTTTTCGGATCTGAAAGCATCTAGAAGTCGAGATCTGCTACTTCAAGGAAAAAATATTTAAATGTGATTTGTGATCCTTGTTTCGTCATACTAGGGATTTATTGCTTGATATTAGATAATTGGAGAATTTTGAACAATGTTTCACAACATAATTGACAGCGCTTATCTTTAAAATCAACTCCTAGCTATCTTCATCTTTTTTTTTATTTTCTGTAAATCATCTCTAGCATTATCTCTCAAGTATTTGTCTGGTTGAAATTTGGCTAGAAGGGTTAAAGAGTCAAAACAATGATTCTGAATAATTCTTGATATAATAGTAGGACTCTTGTTGAGTTGAAATCTCTGGAATAATTTATCTATTATTAATTATCAAAAACATCCATCTATCGAACAAAAATTTCAGGCCTACAGTCCAGCAACAAGAGATATAGATATAGTAAACGAGAGACATGGAGATACCATTTATAAACATCCAATGATACCTGGATATGAAGGTAATGTTAGCAAAAGAATAAACAAAATCAAACTATTTTTTTTTCAATATTTTTAAATTCATTTGCTTAGTTTGAGAATGTCATTTAATTTATCACACAGGATTTGTTCCAAGGGAACATGGCAAATTTGGACAAAGATTCACAATACAAGCACTGGAAGCATTGTCGGATTTTGAAAAAGCGCAAATGGCGCAACGAGAAGCTTTTAACCAAATAACGAAGTTGGGATATCTGCAAGATAATAGATGGGATCCAAAAACATTAGAAGAAAAAGAGGTGAGATAGGTTATTTTTTGAAAATTAGTTATAATCATTTCTACAACTCAAAAAATTTATCCTGAAAATTTTTATTCAATCAATAACTTGACAAAAATGATTCTGAGGACAAACTGAATTAAACAGAATCAGCAAAATTAAAAAGTGGATTTCTTATAAATTAATAGAGTGTTAATATAAATATTTGTAACGTCTTAAGACTTTTAAAGTAATCCTAATATTTTGTTGAATCAATATTTGCTTCTTCCTGTATGATTTCGCAAAATGAAGATAATTTATTGGAAGAAATAAAATGCCACTAAAAATATTTTTATGGGAGCAACACGAAACCATATGGCTTAGCGCAGTTAAAAAGTTAGCAAAGCAAATATATAAAGCCAAAATTCGAATTCTGCAGATCAGAAATTTACTAGCTCTGACGCCCTTAATTTCTGTAGGGAAATGTTCGAAACAAATATTTTAACTAACGATAAGGTGTTGAGTTTATAACGGAGAGGTATGTAGAGCTCGAAACTTGAGTCAAAAAAGACAGTGTAAATTATAGTTAATAGTTGGTTTAGCGGGCAGTCGGGACATATAGGCCGTCTGTTTAAAAATACCAAGGTCCGATTTCCTTCGAAAACTGATCACGTACATAAGCTTAAATTTTTCAACGTCCCTAGGCAAACTGTGGGTGTTTAAGACTCGCATGTCTGAGCTCTTTACATTCATCGATGACGTGATCTGCAGTTTCTTCCTTTTGAAGATATCCGGAAGGTATTCCGGATGTTTGTGGCATCTTAAATGACCGTATTCGGTTAGAAGATCCGCCACCAGTCAAATTTGACGACTGTTTAAGAAAAGTAGTTGAATGTCAAAATAGGCAGAAGACTTGTGTATTATCGCTCGAGTAAACCTATTTCTCATATTAACTTCAAGCAGAATCAATAACAATCACTTCTGTTGGGATGCAATCCCGCGCAACATTTTATTTGCTCTATCATCTATCGCTTCAAATATGTTTTACACATCTTGCGCTCACTAATAATATGTATTTTATCATTTATAAGAAGACTCAATTTAAAGGCCTCTACTATCAAAATTTGCGGATAATCCCCCAGCCCTTAGTTTAATAGGATGAAACGAATGTTCAAAATTCAAAGCTTTTGTTGTATAAGTAATAATAATAGCTTACATATCAAATTTCAGCTTTCTAGGACTTCAGAAAGTACTATAAGAATCAGTGAGTCAACAAAGAAATCGATTTTTTGAGATACCTATAAAATCTAAAGTATAAGTGTTGAAACATTATTTACTTAATAAGTTTACTATTGACATTACTTTACGAGTGTTTTTTTGATCTTTTGAAATCTAAACTGAAGTCATGGAGATTCACATAAAAGATAAAATCTAGGTAGTGACCTTGTGCTTGGCGTTGTCCGTCTATCCTGACCTCAGATTATCCAATTATCCAATATAGCTATATCTATAGTTACATTGAGAGTTTTTGAACGATGATCAGTTATCTCTTGGGCAGAATAAAAGTCGATCATCACATTATATACTTTTCTTTCAAGAATGAGTTGTAAAATGACTAGAGATGCATCATCTCCGCACATACCTAGACATTTGAATAATTTTTAGTAACTTCCAAATTGTTTTAAACGAAAAATTGAACTGAAAATAAAGAAATAATGTTTGTTTTATCCTCAGCTTGCTCAAAGTCAATTCAAATTGCCGTTATTAGAAGTGAGACCAGAATGCGGTGGCCTTTTAAGAAATTTACCCGTAACCGAACCACCGCTAACCCCTCCGAGTCAATCTGTTAACCCCTATTTTGCGGATATCGAGGATCCCGAGAAGTATCTCAAAACAGGTGCGATTATTATTATATTGAATGATAGTTGAGGAAAAATAATTTCTTTGTTTCTGTATTAATTGGACAATACATTATTTTCGCACGCTTGTGTAAAAATGAACTCCAATCTCAACCGATTTTTGGTAATTTTCTGTAGTGGGTTGGTGCCCCTGCATATCAGTTTCATTTTGACAGGTCATGTGTGCAGGTGGTGTGAGGTTTCAATTTAGGATACTATTTACAATGAATTATAATTAGTGATTGTAGTCATTAAATATGGACAAAACATACAAGTCTATAGTGAGGAAATTTTTTTGAAAAAACCTAACCTTAAATTCAAATAATAATTTGAAAGTCAACTGACAAACAGAAGGCCAATCCAGCATTCGATCGAACACTTGCTGAAATGAAAACCCCTCTGTTTCTATTTTAATATATTATTTATTCGGTTTTAAATGATATGTACAGTCGATTCTTGTTGTGATGATTCTTCTTTATCAATTATATACTGATCGTTTTCGTTATCAACTTCTCAACGCTCCTAATCATGTGTTGACAAAATGGCACGATTCCGTTTTGATTTAACAGATATTCACAAGTAGAACTTGATCTATTAAATTTTTCGATGGTATTCAATCTTACGAAGATGGTATATAATGCTTTATAATCAACAAAATTTAATTTTTACGTGGATTGCAACACAAGAAAAGATCTCAATTTCTTTCCAAATAGAAGTGTTTACTTGTTATTAATTTGAACATAGTTAAAAAGCTTAAATTTTTGTATCTTTTTCAAAATAGTTTCCATTTTTTCTCCAAGGGTGCTGCAGTTTTTGTATTCTTGAGTCAAAGAAATCTCCTGTCAATCCGATGAAGAAGAGGATTTAATCGTCGTTCGTGAACCTTTTGCCACCTAAATGCTCTTTTAGCTTGTGAAAAAGATGATCATCGCTGGGGACTAAGGCCGAACTTGCCAGGGTTTGGTCATTGTTTCACAATATTTATCTTAGTTTATTGCCGTTCCAGATCGCATGAAATCGATTATAAGTACCCCTATACGATCCCAAAACACAGTCACCAAAATATTTCCTGTTGACTGCGTTTGTTTGAATTTCTTTGGTAGCGGTGATTCAGAATGACGCCACTGACGATTATTGCTTTGCTTCGGAACTGTAATGAAACACACACCTTTCATATCGATAACTTACGAGAACAGTGAATGGATTGTTCCTTGTATCTGTCAATGAACATTCGGGGGACCCAACGAGCACTCACCGTTTCTCACATTTTTCTTCCTGAACTTCCATGCAACCCTCAGCAAAAAACCAAATTACGGCTCGAGCCTCTTACTTGCCGACAGCGTCGATCAACACATCCATCTCTGCCGGCTGCACAAGCGAACTTTTGGTACTAACCTCGTATTTGTCTATATAAACCCACCTTCAATGTGAAGTTTTGTATCATATTAATTGAATATATTATGACACAATCCGTTATATAACGTAACAGTTATCTTTTCTGAATGGTCATCATCCATCTCGAATACTATCAAAATATGTAACTAACTTCAGATATGGAATGTCATAGTGAATTTCAGAATTTTTTTCTAACAGAAATCAAATCGATATTTCTTTTCAAACATCAAATATGTATGATAGACTTTATAATTCTTTTCTGCAACAGCAACGGTATACTACAGGACCTGGTAAAAGTTAGTATTATTTCAAATTTCTGAACATGTTTGTCGAATACTTTCATTGGTACAAACTGTATCAGGTATTAGTAGATAGCTAAAACTTTTTTATAGTTTACGCATTATCGGTTGAGATCGCCTAAAAACTAAAAGTAGTCGGTATTTTCGTCATTTTATTCTTTGCAGAAGTTCTTCCTTTATTGGAATTTCATTGGAATTTATCCTATCCTTTCCTATCCTTATTTTTATCTGTAAGTTGTTTCGGAATTTATTTCTTTGTTCTTCGTTCCCACCATAAAATAAATATGAAGAAGATGAAGATTGGCATAGTTGATTATATAGTTTGAAAAATTTATCACCGTTCTACATTTGATAGCTAGTGGAAAAATAATTAAAACGTATGATTATATTGTTTATTAAAGATTCAAATTACCAGTGACTAACGTCTAAAAACTCAGGAAAGAAAAATTGGTATTTGTAGAAATATTTTTTTAATTATATGTCGTGCAAATAAACCACATTTACTAAAATGATCTTCACTGTTTACCATGAAAGTTCTGCTGTAAAATATAAATTACCTTTTACAAAACTATAACCCGGGTTCAGGTAGATCACCTACAAGCTGATTGAAGATAGTATCCTAACCCAGAACGATCCAAACGTATCGTTCAATTTTTGGTGGAAATTTCAAATTCAAAACATGATCTACAAAAACTTATGATTTTTATTACTTTTTTGCCCATTCAATCTTCCATATTCTTTATTATTTAATAGATTCTAGACGTTAAATAATTGTTATTGAGTAATTATCAAAGATTTACATCCTCACACGGATTTTGTACTGAAGTTTAATACCAATCAGATATATTTATGGTGAAAAGTATAAAATTGCTACCATCTATAAACCTGCTCATGAGAATTTGAGGAGAATAAATAATTTTCAATGTTCAAAAAACCATAGACAAATGAAACAATCCGTTGGATTCACCCCCTGGTCTAACAGGATAGAAAGGATCATCTCATATGACTACGACCCGAACAACAATGAACGTGATCCTGGTTAGTTTCCGGACATTCGGAACATGATCGTATTCATCCGATCATAGTTTCCGAGTCCTAATGTGAAAATCTGAAACAATTCTATTTACAATGTTCATAATTGAATATACCTTAGAGGTATCAATAAATACATCTAGGTAAAATTATTACCTTGCAAATTAGTAATAGACGATAATTTCCTGTACTAAATACAGCAATAGAGAATGAGCCTAGTTAAATCTAATATTGCAAATTTTTATGATAATAATCAAAATAATCAAATTTTATCGAAATAATAACACTTTACATATTTCAGTGATATGTGCTGATTCAAATGAGAAACTAATTGTTAGAATTTGGATGTGGATTATGATGAGTAAATAGAAATAGAAAAAAATTTAATAGAAACAAATTTTTGACCAAAACAATTATATTCCATAGACCAAAATTAGAATATTGATATATTTTTCTGGTTGAAATCTTCTTCCGTTTTAGGATTTACTGGTCATGTTCCATTTGGATATGCATCGTTTGGGAAAACGAACCAAGCTATGACAAATAGCGCTCTGTGTGATTTTACTGCAAATTATAGAAAAAGATTGAGTAATGAATGGGCGCCAGTTCAAATAGACCGACCTAACCCTCCGGTCTTAATACAACCTACGGAAATTTATCATAAACATATTGGACAGTTACCAAATTACGGTGGACACATTCCTGGAGCAATATTCAGGTAATGTACAGGGCTCTTATTAATCCTGTGGAAGGATTAGATCGTACAATCCTAGTTTGTTAAGAGTATATAAGTAAATAAAATATTCTTTTCCTATTTTAATTTTGTCCTGCGTCATTGTGCGACTGAAAAGAAGGGAGGGGAAGTTATATTCAAGTTGTGTATTTCAAAAGATAATTGCAGTAGCTAAACAAACTGTTCTTTTAGTTTAAACTATAATCAGAGCAGATGTGATGTAGATAAAAGTATCCAATAAGTAATCTGTTCTAAAGTACGATAAATTTATCAAGATTTGTTATATATGATTCAAATTTCTCGAGTTTTGTGAGAGGTCTGGATTTCTTCTGGGTTTTTCTACCATAGCGCCATGTACATTAATCCTTTTGTCTTCTATTTTTTCATTGATGTGTTTTCCGCATATTAGGCACAGTCTCAATCTCGATCTTGAAAAGTAATTGCTAAAGCTTTGCTTATAATACATGAAGCAAAGGCAAAAATTGCCATAAGTGGAGAAAATGTTGTAACATGCTGAAAATTGGCATACGATTTCTTAATAAGATGCGTTTTGAGAGAAAAATTTTTATCGAAAAAGTACTGGCGAAAGATTATGAGTTTAAAATGAAAAATTCCATTTTTTTTATTATGCTTTGAATTTAGAAGCACTCAGAAAGAAACTTTTTTTTTTCACAAAACGTGATCAAAAGCGAGAATGTAAGATTACAGCTACTGCGGAATTGCAGTAATAGGGGAAAACAAACTTTAATAATTTTCAAGACCTCTAGTTTACTTTTCAATCAATGGTTTCCGAAAACGCTACTGGAAAACTCGTTTAAATAGGGAAGAGTAGGGAACTGAAAAACGGGTTCAACAAAAAACATCTATCTTGCGTCCCTTTAATGCTCGGATGTAATTTCTTCATGGAAAAGAAAGATAATTTTATGTGAAATTTTGAAGAAAAGCCTTGGAAAGGCCATGATTTTTTAAATCCTAGCTGTATTACTTTCTTTATTATAATCACGCTATCAGAAAGTTTAGACCCTGAGCATGAAACTGATACCTTCACATTTCATGTGAAATACATATTTAAGTTTATTTTATACTTTTAATGCGGAATTCCGAGAAATGTGTTCAAATCAAGAATAAAAATTCTTTATCTCCGGCAAGTAAGAACTACGTATTTGGGCTTATTATATTATGAACATCCCGGATAAGGATCTAGAGGTCATTGGAATTTATAAATATAAATTAACTAAGAATTCCATTTATTTTAAGAAATCACCCGGAAAACCACAAATAGGTTGGTTAAAACGATGAAGAACCAGTACTATGGTGGCGTTTTCAAAAAACTTATTGGAAAATGAGCTAGAGAGAAACACAATATTTTTTCAACAAAGTTATTGCATTTTTTTCATAGTGCAGCAGTTCTGTAGTGGCGTGAAAATAAGTAACCCTGGTTTTCAATCGCATTTTGTAAATTTAATAAACCCTAAGTTTCTTTCCAAGTTATTCGGCAATAAAAGTATAATTAGTCCATTTCCTTATTTGAAACTCCATTATCGGGTAAATAATATTTTTCTTCAAATACTTATTTTCACTCCAAAATCTTACCTTTACTATTATTCTTAATACCAGCAGATTATCTCGTGAATGATTTTTCTTATCCACTACCTTGGTGTAGTCGCTCATCTGCACGTCGAGGTGGATGATCAGCTTTTGAAATCTTCTCAATACCGTTTCTTTGATCATTTAAAAAATTTTACAGTTCATCTCTCGATAGGTTGCAATTACGGGATGTACCAGGAATAATTGGAATGATTTATTTGATTATAGTTTATATGGTGTTAAGTAGTAGCATGCACATTTTATTGTGAAAGTTTTTATTACAGATATGGAAAAACTTATGGAAACGATTCAAGAGATGCGAAAAGGTGGCTTAGAGGAGATTACTCTACATAAATTCACTGTGATATAAAGTTATGTAGAAAATTCTTTGAAGTTAATTAAATTTATGTTTTTCGAAATATTGCTTTTTTATAGCTAGTATCTAGTGAGTAGCGAGAATCATTTATTGATAGAAATGTGTAAAGTAAATGATACCGCACTTATCGCTTGTGCCCAAAACATGCGCTTCCTCAATACTAAATCCCAAAATCTTCTGAACCAATTTTTGGATTGATGCAATTTCCAAAAAACTCAAGCCATCTTTTTTACACATCCCAATACGCAAACATCAACCCCAAAACTTCCACTCGAGACTTTGGGGAGTGAAATCCGCAGAGAAGCCGTCTATCTGAGCAAACGTCTTCAGCACTTTGCCTAAATGTCTTCTTAAAAAACTCCTGAACTGAGAGCAGTCCATTCTCAGGTACTGCCAATACAAGTGTGGATTCAGCCTTAGGAACACCGTTCATGTCAATACCGACATAACCCCCATCTCTAGCCGCCTAAACAACTTCCAAGCCCGCTATGTGGTTCGTACCATCAAATCAACTAATTCCACTGCAAAAGAAACCCTTCTCATCCCCTGGCTCCTCGGTTCAAAGCCCAAGAAAAAACTCCGCCGCTTCAACTGCTAGCAACAGCGTACGATGACCTCCATGAAATCTACCTCAACTTCCTCGATAATTTTCCCATATCAATCAGCACTCACCTACACACTTCGTCGATCCCCTGTGTTGTGGTTTCCCTGCAGCCTGGTGAACCGGTTCTCCTACCAAATGGCCGACGATAGGGAATAACGCAGCCGCATCTGTACCCGCCCGCCCCCTTATAACATTAAAATGAACAAAAAAACACAAAACTTTCAAAAAACCAAACAAAAAATAAATAGAATTCATCAAAAAAAGGAACCAAACAAGGAAGAGCCGTTTTTGCTTACAAGCTTCATTTTCGTTTTCTTCTAGCCAAAATATACCTTAAAAAATAGTTAGGCAACCCCACGCAACCACCACAAACACAGCCCTGCAGAGGAGCTATTCCTATATCAGGGCCTACTCCAACAAACCTCCCTCCTCACAAAAATCCACCATCGATTCTCAGTCTCTCTCTAAAAAAATAATTTTATCGCCAGATTGGTTGTTAGAATGCAGTTGAATATAATGTGCTGTAATCAAGAAGTTTTCACCGAACGTGAATAATAATAAGGTAAATAGTGTCAGACAAATGATCTTTCACATATTTTCCTTTGGTATGAAGTGATAGGAATGGTTAATTATATTTCCTTCATTCTATTAGAAAAAAGTTTTAATTCCACCTATATAAAAAATAGTTCAATGCTACATAATACAAATATTATCTTGATTAAACTTTTGGAAGTGAATTCTGACAAATTTAGGTTGCTATGTTTTCTTTTAGCGCTTGTTCAACACTAGCGAATCTCTTAAGAATGGATAAACAAGAATCCAACGTAGAAAGTTCCTTGAAATTAAAATACAATCATTAAGCTAGAATTTTTTATTATCAAATGGATAAATTCTCCTTGTCAGCTGATATAAAATGTATAAGGCAATAAGTTACTAAGATGAAGTTTCTGGAACCATCGAAATACTAATACCAAACACTCTGTGTTCTGCTACCCCTAAACAAACACTCACAATTAAAGTAACATGTGTTTCAGTATATCTTTGGTTTCTAAAGATGACAACTTGGTTATCGAAACGCGCTACAGACAGTGTAATTTTGAAGGTTCATCTATTGATTGTAGTAAAAGCAGGATAAATTGTTAGTTTCTAGAAATATTATATATAGTTACGGTGATTTTAAAAGATCTTCTCATGGGGTAGCTTGTTAATAAATAACAAAATCTCTAAAATAATCTTTAGAAGGATTGTCGCATTTTCTTAAGAAGTGGATTAAACGAAAAATCTATATAACTCATATATAATCGGATCTACATATACCACATATTGTTGAGTGGTGCAAGTTTAAATTTATGTGCTAAATACAACTTTTGTCTATTCTTTTTTATTAAATGCTGTTATTTTTGTTCTTCTCCATACTGTGTCTCTTTTCTCAAGTATATTACCAATTACTTTGTCCCATATCGCTTTAGGTCTTGCTTTTTTTGCCTTATTTGGCTTCCCATACTTTCTGTACTAATCTTGAATCTTGTTAATGCCTCCTTCAACTTAATTGTCTTTGCTCAATGAACTGCATGAGTGACATGTTTTTCAAAACTTATCGTATTTGTTCATTTTTCAATTTATCCGCTCAGATACCTAGATATTTCTTCTCTGCGGGTTGTGATGGTTTCTGTCTATTAATGTTTAACGTTTCACAGCAGTAAGTCAATATTAATCTATGGACTTCTTTCATTCGGTTTCGTGTTGCTTGAAACTTCTTTTCCATTAATCACACAGTAGTTCATACTTTTATATGCATGTAAGACGTTTTCAATTTTCTTAGCATTGATTGTACTTTCTATTTGTGTTTTTTGTGTTGCTTTTAATCCTATATCTTTCTATTTTTCAGTTTATTGTTTGAGTATCATAACTGCAGTCTTTTCAACATTCATTATAATATCAAGCTGCTTTGGTATATTGTTTCAGATATCAAAGTTTTTCTGTAAATCTTGAATGTTTTCGGCAATAAGTAGTATATGATCAGCATTAGCTCTTTCAGATATTTTCACTACTTGCAGAATTTTCTATTCAACGTACACTTTCTTTTTGTTTATTGAGCTTATACTCAATATGTTGTCTAGAAATATGTTGAAAGGCAAACCACCACCTTGTCTCATTTCTTCTGTGGTTTCTGAAGTTTCTGAAATTAGGCTTTTACCAATAACATAATTGACATTTCGTCTATAAAGCCTCATAATTACATTTATGTTTCTTCTTTCCAAATTTTACCATATTTTCGCTCTGGGTACTTTCTCAAAAGCTTTATCCATAGCGCTCTATAACTGAGCGCAAAATGAAATTCCAGAAATATTTAGGTAACAAAATTCAATAAATTTATCGCTCACTATATTATACGAGAACCGTTTCTTACCAAACTCCGATAGACTATGAATAAAAGTTCAAACAAAACAATAATTTTATCTCCAAAACATTGGTACACATACGGTTACTTTTCGACATAATCACCGATGAGCTTTTCAATACCTTCTTCAGAGAAAGTTGCCGCTATTGTAAGCCAACCGTTCAGTAACAATAGTGTACAGAACAGACCTTGGAACTTCTGGAAATTTCGTAGACAAAGCAGTAATGGTGAATCTGCGTTTTTCTTTAACCATTCTGCCAACTCGTTGAACCAGGTCGTTTGAAACGATATATTTTCGTCCTTGGCCCCCTTCATCATGCACATCATTACGGCCATCTTTAAACTTACGACACCATGCACACACAACACCATCACTCACGATGTTTTCCCCATACACACGACTCATTTCTGCAACACTATGGCCTTCAGCTTAGAAAACGAATCACACTTCTCAATTTACACTAGGCGGAAGCAATAATAATGGCGGAAACATTTACGTGGCTGTAGCACAACGCCGACTGAGCCTGAATAACAACATAGCGTCTGCAAAGTGCGATTGGAGGTTGAGAAAAAACAGCTTCAAAATTTTATTTGATTTAGATCAGTGCAAAAAGTTGTTCAGAAGTTATTGAGCATTACTCACCTTAACAAAACAAATTCTTATAAACGTTTCAAAATTTTTTTTATTATCTTTGGTGCAGGAAATTGTTAAAGGAAATACTTTTAATGAATGCTTTTTTACTAGTCGTTTGATAAACTTTTCGTCCAAAAATTTGTCTTGTTCCTCGGATAGATCAGTTCCAGCCACTAAAACAAATCAAACTAATTTTCAGATGTCCGGAGTATCTGTTATGTATGAATTAAAAATAATTTCAATTCAAATTCCTTCTTTTATATCAATATTTTCACTATTTACTACTCTGGTGAAAACGAACTTCTGGAATTGTAATGTCCTCCATAATAATTGTACATAGTTTCAAATTCATGCGACATTAAAATCGAGTTTAATATATTATAAATTGAAGCCTAAAAAAGCGTCTTCAAAAAATTTAAGATGGTAACATGACGTTCACTAGATTTCAAACAAATTCATTATTGCCATACCTAACCAAAAAAATACGTATTAACATATGAAGAATATATTATATAACTATACAGGTTAAGAATTACCATGTTTTGATATATCTATCATGACATACATTCCTCCTTCTGGAACAATAGGATTGAAATCGGTACCATGTAAATTTTTAAGAAAATAATCACGCTTTTCTTTCAAGTCTTCTCCAAAAACTTCAAAATATGACTTACTATTCATCATCCTATCATATACTTCTTGAAAAATTTTTGCAAATGCCGCCTAAAATTAAATCGATTATAAATACCTCAAAATTAAAAAGAGCACAATGCTCATTAACTAGTTTTTTACTTCTCACACTTTCAAATGTAATTAATTCATACAAATTAATCGTTTTTATTTTTCGAGGATCACATATAGAGTTCAAAGAACAAGAAGGGACCAAAGACTAATGGATTCAACAACCCATTCCGAGAACCCCATCTACTATATTAACTATATATAATCTAGCACTTGAAAGAGAGTATCAAGTTCAGTGAAACAATGACATTTCTTCAATCAAAAATTTTCTCAGTTGCATTAAAAGTGATTACGATTTTTTTGAAAACGTTCTATCTTCGACTATGTTCACCAAAACAATTTTTTTTCTAAGAAATCTACGAATGCTGTAATTACACGTATACAATACCACCACATTCTAGTCTTTGGTAACTTTTTGTATCGTCCACGTCATCAATATTTGGTTTCAGTTGGTGCAGATAACGGCAACTGATCTGTAGAGCGATATGATTTTAGGTTTATTAATGAAAGGTATAACCAAGCCTAATTAGAGAATTTTTCCAAGAAGCTGTCACTTAAAGTATTATCCACAAAAATTATTCGCAATATTAATCCAAAAATGTGATTATTTCGGTATCCTCCAACTTGTGTGTTGTTAAGGAGTTCTATTGGAGCAAATGATGGAGTAAGAGCGAGTGTACAGTTTGTGGAAAAGTCATTTCCTTTTCCTTGTAACTAAGATAGTTAATTCCCTCATCAATCTGATTTTTGAAGGCTTAGAGGAATGAATTTTATTTCTTCTTGTGAGTGCGTTAGTGTGTAGTAAAATTCTCAGTATCTGTTATAATAAATATACAAATAAACAAATAGTTACGACATTCGCCACATCTCTTACACTTAATCAAGGATTATATAACAATTTCTCTTTCATTCATTCAAAAACGTTAAGAATGCACTAGATCTTGACTCATACACACGTGTTTTGATAATTTTAAGTTCACCTGGAAACTACAGCACAACTGTACAATAAATCTAACACAAAATAAACCGAAGCCTTGTTTTTCACCCATTGAAAAAAACAAAAAGGAGCATTGGAACCAAACTAAATGACCCTAACCATGCAGTGTCATGAATATAATAGAAAACACCTTACTTGTATTGGCGTGCAAGCAGAGAAAACTGTATACTGATGTAGAGTTTGTAATTTCTCAATCATACGTTGATCTCCATATGCAAAACCAACCTGCCAACCAGTGACTCCAAACGATTTTTCACAAGCTCCTATAGTGACCGTCCTTTCGAACATATCGGGAAGTGTAGCTAAAACATAATATCTAACAAAAACATTCATAAAAATAATAAAATTAGTTGAGCATGGTATGACCCAACAATACAATAATAATAATCTGTCGTTTGGTTTTACCTTCCCATGGTGACTTTAAAGCTTAAATCTTCGTTTTCTCTTGTTTATTTGCATTCTGGCTCACTTACTTTATTGTACAAAAGACGTGGAATTCAATATTTGAAGCTTCTTTCCTTTCTTTATGTTATTCTTTGTTTCCTTTGGTGAGCTTCCATAATATTCATGTAATATAGACCTTGTTACGATGGATATCTCTTTCAAGTACAGTCTGTCTCAGCAGTAGCTCTGATGCCTTGTAAAACTTCATATTGTTCCCCATCATTCTTTTAGTAAACGTTGCCTTCCACCTGATTTCATCCAATTTGATGGATTGGAACTCTAGCTTAAAGCTGTTAATTGGCATTTGATAAATAATCATTGGGCAATACACTAAGTATCTTTCAAGCAAAAATATATGCAATTGAAGAAGTTTCCAGTTCAACAAAGGAATTATCGCAATCAGGAGATTATCATCTTGTATACAAGATTGTTTGGAAATTCCCGTACAAGTTAAACAAATTAGGTGCGAAGAATGAAGTTACCCACCAATGCAATGTGTTTCGGGAGTCTAGAAGGACTTGAACTCTTTTAAGGAAACTTTAACATACACCTGGAAGCGTATGAAATAGAAGATGAAAATGTCTGGTAGTTATAGTAATCCCATATACTAAGCTTTCTAAGAGAACTGGGATTAATTAATCAGATGTAAATACTGAGCATCCTCAGTCATTTCCACTGCAAGGGAACGCAAAATGGAAAAATAGATTCCTTGGATCGCATAGTATATCATACATTGAATCACACACATACATAATAAAGATATTCCCTTATGTTGTTTTATTATAATTTCTATATAATCTCGACACTTCTTAATATGTTCTTCTATATCTTTGATTCTTTAGAGAGTTTCAATCTCTTCTGTATATTTCTTTATATGAGAACTTTTGTTCAATCCTTTTCTTTTTTAATTAATTTCTTTTTAGATTCACATTAGGTACTTGAGACTTTTTTATTTTGATATGGTCACTTTTCTAGATTAATTTATAATTTAATCGTTTTATCGTTTTTATTGTCCCTTATCATAATTTAACTTATTATCAGCCAATTTTTTCTGATAGCGCTTAAAATTATTGTCTTTCACTATAAAGTATACAGATTGAGGAACGGTATCGAATATCTCCTCTTGTATCATTCGCCCTTCTCTTTATTCATCTCTTATTTTGATTTATGAAATCGGAATGTATTAAATGATTCCTAAAAGACGATTCATGTTGAATGAACATAAAAAATCCACAGAAACTCTTGTTGATGACTTCTACAGTGTTTTGAACGTTATCTTGAATGACCGAATGTTTAAAAGCATTTATCATACTTGTTTACAAATTCCCTATGAAAAATACTTTCGTTAATCGTACTAATATTGACAATCAAATTTTTCATTAATTATCTCCAGAATGTAATGTAATTATTCATTTCTAAGTGCTTGAATATTTTTATTGGGAAATAAATATTGATATTTTATTTGTACAACTATTGCGCATTTCAAATATTTTAATATATCTATAGTCAAAGCAAAAAGATATATTTTTAATCCCATTAAACGTCACCTAATTGTGTGCATATATCTTTCATGATTTCACATTAGTAATTAATCGACATTTTACTAATGAATAATTATAGTTTAAAGAAAAACTAAACAAACGCTTTAAAAACACAGCTTTAAAACTAAGAAGCTTGAAGTTGACGCATTAGCCCGCTCGGCTAACAAACGCAATTTAAGTGGTGGGATATACTAACAATGATAAACCATAAAGGAAAATTACACAACAAAACAGCTCACAAACTCAGATACAAATGAAGCTTATATAAGCTTGTTAAAAATATTCCTTATTCCTACTTATATCTTAGTACTCAACTTTTTTAAGCTGGTATCTTGCCGATTCTCAAAAATTATTTCATGTTTACTAATTTCCATAGAGTAGTTTCAACGAATTATCTTTCAAGTAAATTCAAACTAATAAATTTATAACATATTTTTTAATAGTTCCACTAACATCATCGTAAAAACAGTATAATGAAGATCTATTGTATAACGAGCTTATCAACTTAAGAAAAATTGTATGTCTCAACATTTAATTTAGATACACCGACTTTACAATAATCAGCAATGGGTGAGTAATCAGATCTAAATTTGTACGATCTAATTAAAAATAAAAATAAATTAATATTTTCGGAAATAATTCATATGTGACGCTATATATTTGGATACACGAAAAAACTACAAGTCATTTTAAGAAAATAAATAATCACCACATACATCTATGCACTTATGGAAATCAATCTGCGTGTGTGGCACCTAACAGTAATATTTTTTTCACTAAAAAATTATCATGTAAAATTGAATTAACTTCTGCGGATCCAACAGAAATTTCGATCGTACGTAACGTGACCATGCGACAAGAACTGTGGTTCTTATCCCTGTCCAACTTTGATATTCTAGAGCCACGAAATTCTTTTTCTGCTCAATCCCCTTCCTCCCTCTATATTTTCTTCTATCAAAAGCCAAATAGTACGTCTGGTTCTACATTTTATCGTGCCAGCTATTTATTTACATTCTCTTCCAATTCTCCTCAGAATGTCTTCGTAGGTTTTTCTTGTCTTCCATGGGACTCACAGCTCAAATGCTCCCAATCTATTCATGGTGTTAACTTTTAGTGTCCAGCCTTCCATACTTTTTGAATTTAAAGAATGAACTCCTTGCTTTTTCTATCCCGCACTTGATCTCCACGCCTGATGACCAGTCTTCGCATAACCATGTTGCTAGATAGTTAAACTTTGTTACCCGTTTAATCTCCTAGCTATATTGATTCCCATAAGTCGATTGTGTATTCCAACTATGTCCAGGAGCGTCTGGAGATCATGTTATCAGCTATCAGGAGTGTATCATCGGCATATCGTATATAGTTGAACAAGGGCTTCTTCAAAGAATTTTTTCTACTAAAAATTAAACAGGAGTGGGATAAACCTCTAAGGATTTTTTGGGCCTTTGAAATTTCCTTGTCAACTTTAATTATACCAGATTGATTCATTCATATTAGTTCTCAATAAAGCGTATATTTTTCTAGGCTATATCAAGACAAACTTTCATATACCAACTTATTCAGTTGTCTACATTGAAATATCACTAAAATTAGTAGGGTAGATGCTGGATTCGAACTCAAAGTGTCGCCCAAATTTTATTATTGGGCATAGTGGTACTTGCGATATTGAAAAACATTTTACATCACAAAAAGACTATTTACCCAATCAATTGGCTGCTTCAAGCTCGTCAAAACAAACTAAGATTCAAATGTGGCTGCCGTCTAAAATGCGTGGGCGCTTAATTGATTGTGCTTTTAATTTAATCCAAGCAAGTTTTGAACTTGGACAGCTTGTTCAAAATCTAAGTTCTATTGTTGAAACGTATTGGCTTCTATCATATATGTAAGAGTTAGTTATTCAGTAATAGTACCATACCAAAATTGATATTTAGAACCATAATTTGTATTTTGCTCTCATTTATGGCATGTTACACCGATTTACCTTGACACATCAATATTTCGATAAAAAATCGTACCACTATCTATTCTGTGATAGTAGCTACTCAGGTCCCACTATTTAAGGATCGGGTATTCAATAATGCAGTTATTGTAGTTTCTTAGCATCTTAAAATATACAGACAGGCCCTCGTATAATAAATAATCGCTATTGTTGAAATTAGCTATATAAAATAGAAATCAGTGAGGTAACGTTACAAATATTTTAACCAAAAAAAAATCGTATTTAAAACCAAAGAACTAATAAACTCACCAATTCTAATATGTTTGCATGGTTTATACACCATATGCTCGTACACTTCATCGGCTATGCATATAACATCCCATTTTTTACATAAATCAGCAATAATAGTGAGTTCTTCATAGGTAAATACTTTTCCCGTAGGGTTGTGAGGAGTATTTACTATAACAACTTTGGTTTTTTCGTTAAATAATCGCGACAATTCTTCTTCATCTACTTTCCAATCAGCCGATGTTTGATTTTTCGGATTAATGTTCATCTACGATTCATATCACATTACTTATGTGAAAATGAATTTAAAAAGAATACGATTACTTCGTAAATAGTATCTAAATGCTTAATGCTTCCGTTTAGCCTAAGCTCTATAAAATATTGGATGAAAATTGGTTGTATTGATTTGCAATTTAAAAAAGTCTTAATTCAAGACGTATTTTAATGAATATTCCATAATTTAAAAATGTTTAACATTTTCATCTCCAATTAATGGTCAAATACACTTGGTTTGATGTTAGACCGTGAAAAATTGTCTGAAATTTAAATGGTGCGAATTGTTAGAGACAATGGCTGCTTTCCATTTACACCAAAACTCAGATTATTCTCATCTATGATGTCGTAACTCAGTTCAATACACGTTCCTCATCAGTCTTACAAATGAGACTGAGTTTTTACTCGCAATCTGCATTAGCTTGAGAGCGTGTGCTTGTGAACTTGGCAGTAAGGTCCAGGACATCACGTTGTCAGATTTTGTCATCAAAATAAGCAACACAATACTAAATTATTGAAAGCATTCATTGGTATATATTTTCTTTTTGAGAATTTTGAGCTCAAATTACGTTTTCCACTTATTTAATGAGCAGTAACGTGATTATTTGAGTAGAAAGTATTCACATAACTGAGTGTCTTAGTTCATTTGAATGCAAATTTAAAGCAGCTAAATAAAATTTTTTTCTAATATACAGAAAAAAATATAGTATAGAATAATTGTCATAAATAAGTTTGAATTTATTGTCTCCATAATAAATATTTTCGATTTGAGAATCAATAATCAATTGTTTTTGTTATTATATGACAACTCCTGACTGACCTTGGACCCGTTTTTGCGAATGAAAGGCTTTTTTGTTTTCAACACCCAAGTTTTAAAATATTTATTCACTTTCTTTTCCTCACTCTAATTTGAAGTTTGTTAAGAGTGATTTAATTAGATTTAAATTTTCAAAAACACCGCAAATTATTTTCAAACTTAAAACACTTACTTAAATTAGATGAATCTTTGTTTCTAATATTCAAACTTTAATCAAAATAATTAAATGAAATAAGCATTGTAGTTTTCAAGTGATAATGAATAGTTTTTGCACAAATCAAACAATATCATAGGCTTAGAATTAATTTTACTTTAAGGCAAATTAAATTTATTTAACCCATGGATTTGAAGAGAAAATGTTTAACAATTTATTTCAATATGATGTTATTATCTTTAATAAAAATAAGAATAAGTACTGAAAAGATTTTCAATAATTTTAAATTCATGCAAAGAGCTGAAAGCTCAAGATCAACCTTCCACGATGCAACTGTTTCGAAACAAAGGCTGCAAATCAGTTGCAACAGTTTTGCTATCAAAATAAAATTTTTGAACGCACACGGATACGACTCGTAATCACTATTAAATTAGTTGGTGCAGCAGTGAAACGTAATTTTGCAATGTATTCAGACTCAGATGAGGAAGACTTCATTGATTATTATCAATACCGTAGAAAACGCAGGATACAGAGAGAATATTGGATCCATCCATACCTAAGTCAAAATGTGAACTCTAGACTGTTCGTAGCTGCACAAAAACTGTCTCAGGCAGATAGAACGTTTATAGCTTTTTATCGAATGTCAACTTCTCCCACAAATTTGAGGTGTACTTCTTGATCGCTCATATTGAAAAAATAAAATAAATATTTGATAACCAAATGATCGACCGCGGAATCATGATCAAGTACAACTAGCTTCATTCGAGTCACCTCGTGTGTGGCTCCTCGCTATTAAACGTTGCCGAGGCGGCCAAACCGTTGCAAGATCAACTGGTTTGCAAATAGTTGCATCGTGGGCGGTCGGCCTAAGTAGTTACTAACTTATGTCTGGAGTTTAAGGTTATATAAAGGTGAATTCAACATCCTCAAATTTCGCGAAAGTTATGTACAAGATATAAAAACAAAATTATTATTGAGTATCTATCTTACCCATTTCAATTTTGTATATTTGGGAACACCTTGCGCCATTTTCACGAGGGTTTCAAACACCAAGAAGAATGGTTCAAATATGATGACTTCATCACCAGGAGATACCAAACTGAGAACAGCACAAAACAGTGCTTCACTAGATCCAGCAGTTATCAATATTTCTTCTTTAGTTAAATTTTTGTTCAGCAGTTGTGAATACACCTTTGAGAAATTGTGCACAAGACTTGGATAACCCTATAAACGATTCAATTGTAGTCTCATTATTACAATTTCTTTGTCTTTTTCACGTATCATTTTAACCGGATTAATTAAAACAAAATCTCCAAAATTGATGAAGAATCCGTTATTCACGAAATACAGAAACATCAATAAAATCTGGAGACACTGGATATTAAATTTTAATTACAAGTTCAAAATAATCAATTATGTAAATGTAAACGGAAACTTTGCTATTTTTAAAATAATCATATCTAAAAACAAACAATATAATCGTACAAAATTGCATAATAAGATTTGTTCTTGGAGATGATCTTCGAAATCGATTATTTCAATGCCAAAATATCTAAAAAAAATTTTAATTCGCTCCTTTATATGGTGCGCTAAGAAAAAATGGCAGAAAATGTTTTAGTTATTAGTAGAAAGAGTGAAAACCAACCTCGTAAATTTTATAACACTTATGTTGAGGGTGAAAAAACTTACACTTAAATCGGTATATTGATGCTCAAAAACACGATGGTTGCGAACAATTCCATTAAGAGCATTTTCAACAAATGATGCAGGCTTATAATCTGGACACCCCATAGCTACATCAGTAACGTTGTAATTTATGCATAATTCTCCATATTCCTTACTAACATATTATCAAAAATAATAAATTTCATATTAAAAAAAACATATACTCACAGAAAATTTTTATCCATATTAATTTGAGAAAACATTATTGCACTTGAATACAATTTTGAACAAGAAGAGATATGGATAAGCTGATTACTTAGACATTACTAACGAGAAAGAGGTAGGGAGTTGGTTTGTTTATAACGTTTTGACATGAACGTAACACAGCTTTATTGTAGGAGGGCTCAAGATATTTATAACAGGAACAAATACGCTATGGTGCGGGTTTACTTTTATTATTCCTCTTTTTTTTCAAGGTTTCACCAACAAACTACGTATCAATCAAATACTAACCTAAAACTTCATGTATCTTTTTCATCCCTTGATTTTTGGTTCATTATTATTGTACTTTATTCAAACATAATTCATTTGAATTGGAACCAAATGATAAATGACTGTCGAAAGTATAGAAAAAGTCTGTATGCTTGATGTGGCGTGACGTTTTACTGAAACTTTAGTACTGCCTTGCAGACACTTTTGAATCTTCTTTTTTCACTAGTTTGAGTTTTTGAGCTGTTCATGCTGTTACAATCTTTCTTGAGAATCTTAGTGCAAGTTTTTCATTTCTAATAGTGTTTTCACTCATCCCAACAGTCCGATATTTACTTTTTTCAGTCAATGTTATATGAGTTTTGATTGCACATAAGTGCTCTATCCCTTAAAAGGGTGGTTAAGCCCCATTCAATCTCTTCTATCTCATTTCCTTCTAGTGGTGTCATAATAGTGTGAACAAGAAACGTTTCCAAACCTTCTTTTAAATGATTTATTGCCGATAACTGACTTTTAAGTCATTTTATGGAATAAACAATCAAAAGAAGCTAAAAAACTTTTTTTGATCTAGTTCTAGTTTTACTTTTTTGTGGATAATAGAATAATTTTAGGCATTTGAAACAATTAATGTTTATTGACTTTTATTACAATCATTTCATTTTGCAGTAGCTTTCCATTGTTTCAAAATGTCTTCTGCTTGCTTCAATGTCTCAGTTTTCTGTAATATAAATATTAGTTTTAATAAATATCACATATATTTAATATTGAGTTAATCTGATAGATTTGATAGTTTGGTCATACTTACATAGTAAAAATTCTATTTAAAACAACAGGCTTAAACCCTTGACATTCCCTTGTCAACCATCATGAATAAAATATTATAATTTTTTAAATAAACATCACTTTTTTTTTAAATTGAAAAAATTTATGGCTTAGGTGGTATGTAGATATTTAGATAGTTGTACATACTAAGGAAACCGTTCGCCATAAAGAGGCATTCTGAAGAAAATTATCATAAATTGTGATTATTTATTGAAACTACATATTGTCGAACACACAAAGTAAAAAAGTAAAAAATTGAAATGTAGAAACATTTATTTGGTTAGCCTACAACTTATCAACTAACAACAAAAAAACTATAATATATATATTCGAAGTAAGGCACCTAGGAGGGTATTTCTTTGAACTTGGAAGAGCATTCCATTTTGTAGATACTCTAAGAATCGGTAGCCATATAGACTCACTATTTCTGTGCACACATAAACACGATGTCGATTTTGATTCTTTATTTGAATTTTACCGTGAGGCTTTTTGTCTCCCCATAAATGTAAATTATGTAAATTAATAAAACCGTTTCGTGTGACACCAGCTTCATCAGTAAATAGTACTTTTCCAACTATTATCAACTCGTTGTTTATCTAGAAAACAACGAAAGTAAGCCAGTCTTACTGGATAATGTTTTGTTTTTATTTGATAAGTTATTGACTGACCAACTAAAATTTACTACATTTGAATTTTTTCTTTATGTACGTAACATGATGTTAGACAATTAGAAATATTTTATTGTATTTCAATAGTAAGTATTTTCAATGAATAACTACAATTTTTGATAATCTTCTTCAGAATGTCTCTTTATAGCGAACGGTTTCCTTAGCATGTACAAGGATGTAAAAATCCACATATCTCCTAAACCATGAATTTTATCGAGTTGAACAAAGTACCTTTTTGTTAAAAAATCGATTAAAAAACTTATTTTACTATATTGTACAATGGGCATGAGCTTCCCTTGGCCTTCAGAGAGTAGTGTAGAATTATTCATTTCGTCAAACTCACTCATTTCGCAACTTTGAAAGCCTATAATTAAGAAACAAGGGATCACATGAGAAAGTTCTTTTAATCTCATAACATTATTTTCATGTCATCTACTAACTCCCAGATTTTTTTACAATAATTCCGGAACGCCTCGTATAACCAGTAAAAACAAATTTGATCGGTTTTTCCCATATCCTACGAAGACTGTATGTACAAATAGTAAACGATAGAATCGGTTCATGTAAAACACGAGCTTCAAAAGATAAACGTTGTCACGAAAATATTTTAAGTACAATAATGATACTAAATGAGAGAGAATCATGGAAGGATTCATACTTCCATGGATAAAATGGTGAATGCGGTAGGCAAAAGGAACGTGGTGAATATAGATTAACAATATTTCTTCAACATACCTTCATATAACAATATCTCACACAATGTTCCGCTAAATATTTATTGGGGCTACTGAAGAACGCTGATGGAGGTATTCCCTGTAGACCTACGTTTTTTGTCATCCACTTTGTAAAACGGAAATCGTTATATTTGTCGTTTTCTGAGTTCATATCTACTTTACTTTCTGAAAAAGTATTAAAAATTTTAAGAAAAGAATTTAAGATTTAATTAAGAGATATGAGTCTGTTTGTTCTTCCACTTCATACGTAAAATTAGAATGAACCAGTTTATAGCTTTCCAGGAGTTCGTTTCATTTTGATATGCAAAGTAATTGTTGAGTTCTCGAACTAGTTGGATTAAAATTTTGCAGAGAAGATAGATGGTAACATAATTTTACAAAGTTTGTTTTTTTAAGTTCTGATAAACGTATAGAGCTTCCAATATACTCCCCGTATAAAATTCAGTAAATATCTAATAAAACGTCAGTCCACGTGGACTTTCATCTCCACTTACCAATAAAAACATCGAATCGTAAACATACATGCATTTCTATTGGACGAAGCTGTATCTACACAATTTCTTCGAAATATTCCTGGCTTGACGAGATCAATTTAACTAATAAATTTATTTAAATAAATAGTAAATGTAGTCAATAAATTGTACAGGATAGTGAGAATAAAGACTTAGATATACAAACACAGCAAGTTTTTTTAAATATATTCGAATGTTTAAAAATATGCGACAATCTAATAATGCAATCATGATAAGAATCACTGAATTAACTAGAGTAAATAAATTTTCCATTTATCGAGTAGTCAGGAATCAGTTGACAAAACTACTCAAGATTTTATACGTAGGACAGTTTATAGTTTCTATAAGGATAACAGGATTGCGATATTAGAAATAATACAGCAAAAGTTAGGAGATTATCCAGATTACAATTATACCAGTTTAGAAACATTGCGTCAAGATTTATCTAGATAAAACATGGTTTGACAGTCACGATGTAGTAAATTTCTAAATTTCGGTGGAGTTGACAATAGTAAAAATTGCTGTTTGAATGGGCCATGTTCTAAAGGGAAACGCATTATAAGAATACACGTTGGAAGTAAAGACGGTTTGGTACCTAATGCTCTATTAATATCTGCTCAAAAAATTAAAAACTGTACAGCTGATTATCATGAAGATATGACAGCATAATCATTTGAAAAGTGATTTAATGTCAGCGATCGTAAAAAAGGCCCAACAAACAAAGAATTGCTTACTGTAGTTAAAGGTCTAAAGTTTATTATATTGACAAGCTGTGCAAAGAACAGGGTCATACTCTTCTCAGACTATCTCCTTACTATTGCATATTCAACCCTATAAAGTTAATATGGGCAAACGTAAAATCAGAATTACGAAAATGTAATCTCCAGAATTGAGTTAAGAGGTTGTAGAACTCTTAAAGAAAGTTCTAGCAGCTGACCGCCAAGAGCTTTGAAAAAACCAAGCTTTTTCTATAAATTTTTTCAATTTATTTGGAATGTGCATTTGCGATTAATTATTACTCAATATTCACTGGAAGAGAGTTTTTAATTTTATAGCAATCATTCTGAGGATAACAGTTGTAGGCGTACCAAGTGCTGACCAATCGGCTAACATAAAATAACCTGCATCAGGAATTGTCGGCTTCATTCCAATATCCACCAAAAAGTTAACCATGTAATCTCTTTTCGCTTCTAATTCTCTGGCTAAGGAAACAAAATAACAATCATCACTTTCCATTCTTTCCATTTCGATTTCGAAAGCTATAGCTGTGGCTACCTACAATATAAAATCTAATTGAATCTGTCTTGTGATAATCAGGCCATTTGTAATCAAATATTATATATAAAACTAAAATTTGCACCATCAAATATCTCTAGATATGTGCAGACAAGATGAAAAAAGGAGAATTTCAGCCTTGATAAGTTGACTTTTTATAGTAATTTACAACTCTTTTTATTCCTCTATCACCCAGAACCAATCCTTAAAATATCTTGAAAGTCAAGATATGATAAGTAAAAGTTTCGTAAATTTTGAAACTGCGTCCAGACCCGTTCTTTTGTCTCTTTAAACGACTTTTTTCTGAGAAAACTGCATAGATTAATGTTCAAGATAACAACAGCTTTTCCAAAAAGCAATTTAATTTCGATGAATGTACTATAACTTGGTAAAGCAGTGGTAGAGTCTGTTCCTAAATGCTTTTCTAACTTTTCACAACATTCTAGGTTAATGCAACGGTTGTCTATCACAATGTTTTGTCGAAAGGTCTTGAAAGTTTCAGGTAGTGCGGCATAAGGTTTAGACTTAGTAACCCCAATAAATATAGCTATATAGTATATAGATAGCCGAATCAATCCAGCCTCTAGCCTCTTCAATATTATCATCTAAAAATTTGCGTACATCATAGTGACGAAGCATATCGTCATTTTTCAAAAACGTTTCCATGAAGATTTAAATCATTTTCTGAGCTTGGGTTATCAAAAATCAATTAGGTATTTAAATAAATTCAAGTTATTGTCAACCAGTAAAGTTCTAATCAATACAAATATGATCACTCAAAATGACTGTCAAAATATTCGATTTTTATGTGATATGTACATGACCTTCATTGAAAATGTGTTTTTGCTGTAACAGCTACTTCAGCGGCAATTCAGCTATCGTGCCCGGTTCCTGTAAGTGCTGGAGTACAAATTATGGAATCCTATATCATGAGCGAAGTGAAGAAGTCTATATATTTATGTATCATTGATTTCAATTTACTCTCCCGCGCTCTTTCCCAGAATATCTTATCGAATTGGAGTTTCATCTTCACTCTTGCATGTTGAATATTGAGTATCTTGTCTGATACTTATCGTCTTTAATTGTTTCGCTATATATCAATTGCCAATAATTAACCCGATGAACCAGCCTCCCAATTGATGATTAAGAGCATCTGTTTATAAAGCTGTCTTCAGCTCTCCTGTTTATTAGACTTTTGGTAGCACCATCGAGTGCGTAAATGAGAGAGACCCGTAGCGTACTCGTGACAACACTTTTCGCTAATCATTTACTTTTTTGGTTTTGGTTAAAGAGTCTAGCAACACACTTATTTTTTGGTATTACACTTTCACTACACTACAACAAAACATTGGAAAAACTCTGATTTCAATGATAAAGGAATAAACAATAACTGGTATAAATAAAAACATGTTTAAATATATTTGTAAAGAAATACTTTTTCAAATTTTTGGTAAGAATAATCAAGATTTACAATTCCACAAAACCCAATGACTCAATTCTTCTTCTTTCCAAAAGAAAATCATTGAAATAAAAAAAGAAGAAAGAATTCAACTTCAAAGTTATGGATTGCTTAAAATTCCTTGGCGTTTAAATTTCGTTAAGGGTTGTTTTTGGGCACTAGTTCAAAAACTGAGCTACGCTAAAAATTCAGCCACATGTTAATTGAAATTGACCTATTTTTGGATTTTCAAAAATATTATTTTCAAACAACAAATATTTCAGAATGCAATTATTAATTGGGTCAACCGATGTTATATGAGAAACACCAACAAAAGCATATATTGTAATTGTATGAAAGCTATTGTTAGACGCTTTCTTATCGACATTTTTTGCGAAAGTTGATAATTACTATAAGGAGTAGTCAAATAAATAACTCGCTTTCTGTAAACGCACTGGACTAAATTAATAGGAAGGATATAATACCTGTACAGGTGTAACGCCGGTGTAAACGCTATTTTGATGAACGATGTGTAAATTTTTCATTAAATTTTCTGGGCAGTAAACCCAACCAACTTTCCATCCAGTCACACTAAATGTTTTACCACCAGAACCAATTGTTATCGTTCTCTCCCACATTCCAGGTAAAGTTGCTGAAAATGATAAGTTCGAATTGAAAATATCATCAATTATCCAGTTAAAATTAAGCTTAGACACGTAATTTTATTCAAGAAGTACGTTGGTGAAAAGTGTATATATATATATATATATAAATATATATATATATATATATATATATATATATATATATATATATATACAGCTCAACAGGCCTTATAGGCACAAGGCTTGGAGCCGCTCTACTGCTTTCCTTCATCTATTTTTGTTCATGGCCGCTTCACACCAGTTCTCTATTCCTATTCTTTCTAAATCTTCTCTACAATCTTTTATCCATTTTTTTTCCATGGACGTCCTTTTTTTCTTTTCGCTCCTTCTTCCCCTTCTTCACAACTCTCTTCGACCCATCCCAACTTGACCATACAGTGCTTTGATGTCTGCGTTCGTTCTTCTCCTCAATTCATTTTGCTACCACACCCCTCCAAAAATCCTCCTTATTACCTTTCTCTCCCATATGTATATTTTGTTTTCTTCTTTTTTATTCAAGATCCAATCCTCACTCCCATAAAGCACCGTTGGTTGTATAACTGTTGTAAATGAGTAATTGGCGGCTGTTTTATGTTTTATAAGTAGAATCAAAAATCTCATCTGCTCCAAGTATTTTAAAATAATACTCCATTTGTTGATGCTTTAGAATACATTAGTTTCAATAATTGGAATGAAAGAGAACAAAAAAACTATTACGGTTTATTTGCAGTTGTATATTCTAATTATTATCAAAATTTCCACTATCAAATCAATAACTCTGCTTTCGTTAGATGTAGATCCATAGAAACGTAGAAACGTGATTTAAAAAAAGGATCACAATAGGATAAACGTGTGAAGGTGAGATAACAGAAATAACACGTCCGGAAAGTTTAATAAACTCTACAAAACAAAATGAGATGTAGTTTTGATTCAATATTTTCGATAGTGTTGATTGCTGGAGCATTGGTTAATAGCAGATAAAGACTTGTGAGGAAAATTGTGGATATTTGTTGTCATATATTCTATTTAAAAAAATTAAAAATTATACATCTATGCAAATCCTCGATTGATTCAAATGAGCATACAAAAAGTTACAGCCTTTGAAAATATTTCATAAAAATTTGGTAATAAAAACGTTCACAATGCATATTTATCGTAACATATGACCCATTAGTTTCAGCGCAAAATATTCAACCATATATTTTTGTATCTTTTATACAACTTTTCTTATTTGTCATAATCAGCGATTCATTAACAGACACAGTTAATAACTTAAATAGAATGTTTCTGTGAACATCTCTCATTATCCTTTGTATCGTATGAATTAATATCTCTCTCAAATGCAGACCTCTCTGGATCTCATTTGCGGCACTATTACTTAAATAGAATGGAAAATTTTTACCGTTCTATAACTTTCTTATTATTCCTTGGCAGAGTTGTTATGGAATTCTAGAACTGCTCAATTTTTTTCGTATTTTTTGGTTGGTTTAGATTGTTTCAAATTGTTAACTCTTATGTATGTATTTTCCACCTTTTATGGCCCTTGGGCTGTAGGATGGAGTCAATAAGTGAATAAATCGATAAAAATATAATATATACATAATAAATTATGTCTCGAACGACTTGAACGTCTATTTCAGGTATTTTCCTAAACATTCTACACCCCAATTGTTCCTCAATTTTGGCTTGTCACCCTCCATCATACACTAAGATAAAAGTGCCCAAAAATATTCAATTAGATGATCCCTATTGTAAATTATCTTGTTTTCTTATGGAAACTCCGTCTGTTGTTCGTCTTGCAAATATTTATTCTCTTTCTCTGATAACATTTATGTTTAAGCTCCAATTTATTTAATACGCATTAAAAAAAAATTTACGTAAATCTTACTCATTAGAATTATAAGACTCTCTAAAGTGTTGAAATTTGATATATAAGTTAAAAACAAAATCCTCAACTAACCATCGTTCATTTATTTTAGAAATATGAAAAAAAATATGGAAAAAAGTTTTTTCCAAAAACCAAACTTCATCGAAATATTAGATATCAGTTCATATCTGATCAACTTACGTTCAAAATTCTGTATTGTGTTCACCATATACTTCCTGAACTTTATCTTCATCAGCATCAATCCTTGAAGACAAATTGTTACAAGATTCACTCCAAAATTTTTATTTTCTGATGCATTTATAATGAAGTTTAAAAAATATCACCAATTTATTCTATACTATAACAAAAATAGTCGAAACTTTTTTGCGTTCTGACATACTAAAAAAATTATTTTTGACTCCAGAATATGTGCTTCAATCCATGACCAACCTTTTTATTACATCTTGTCGAATAGAAATAATTGCTGACATTACAGGAGACCTTTGAACTGCTCAATTGAATGTTAAAAATATTATACATTCTGGGATAACGTCTTGTCAGCTTGAATACTTCTTTTTGTGTCCTGGCAAAAGCATTTCCTCAGGAAACTGATAAATAATCTGCTTCTCCGTAATTTTTCAACGTCCTTTTAACCAGATGAACATTGTAAATTTACCGAATTGAATAATTCGTGTGGATTTTGAAATATATTGGAAATCAAGGGGTGTAACATCAACTATTCTCATTAATGAATAATAAGAGTAGATGTCACATAAAAGTGTTTCGGATAGATTACTTATAAAAAATAATTCATTCGAGGGGAATATACGAGGTGTATTGCATCTACAGGTATGTCAATTAATATGCCTTATAATCTCATCAGTAAGTAGCAAGTTTGAACCCGTTTCGGTTTGAAACTCTGGTGCTATAGTCGCTTTAGTAGGATTTTATTTCAAATAGAAAAAAGTTCCGAAGAAGTTCACGAAATTTTCATATTTGAGCAGTGTATGTAAGCATTTGAAGGCAAGTAAAAGTCGAGACGTTATTCAACTTTAAAAATAGAAAAAATATACAGAACTAACATGTTAGTTCAAACAGATAACTTAGAATAACTAACTCATGAATCTTATCAAAACTTATTTTTGTTCCTAGCAGCAAGGAGAAACCCGAATTTGTAGGATCTCTAAGAAATGCGTAACTGTTAAACTCCAAACAATAAAGAAAGGGTTGACTTCAACCCTTCGAAGTATTAGCTAGACTAAAGGATAAATAATATTCTGTTTAATAAACGAATTTGTTTTACCTATTCGTATGTGTTTATGAGGCTTGAATACCATCCATTCGTAAACTTCGTCGGAAAGACATAGTACGTTCCACTTTTTACACAAATCAGCGATAAAAGTTAATTCCTCCATTGAAAATACTTTCCCGAGTGGATTATTTGGTGAATTAACTATAATCATTTTAGTCTTTTCATTAAAAAGACTTTCCAATTCCTCTTTATTCAAAACCCAATCTGCTGATGAAAGGAGCCTTCCGCTTACTTCTTTCTGTAAAATATCACTTTGGTAAGTAAATGAGAAGAGAAATATTAAATATAAGGTTCAAAATATACTATCGTAAGCAAATTTGTTAGCTTTCGGAATACTGTTAGACGTATATATTTAGGTATTACTGACAAACTTCGTACTGCCTTAAAACAAACAAAAGAAATCATTTATCAGTGAAACAAATAAAAATAATGCTCGGTATGAATGAAGTTTTATTATATTCTAATAATGAAACATTATGTTGCTTACTTACAAAACAGAGTTTTCCTGAAATTCTGGATATTTATAAGGTTTCAATTTAATATTGACAGACACACACAGGTATGATACAGTCTGTTAATCAATTTATAGCTTTCTAATAAATAATAATGACAGTTTTCCAACGCGCCAACACGCGACGTATACTTGTCCATGCGTGAAACAGGTAAACTCCAAGTTGATTCCGCAAACTTCCAACGACTGGCCTTGCGATTTATTTATGGTCATCGCAAAGGTCAGACGCACCGGAAATTATAAACGTTTAAAATTGAATGGTAAATCCGTTAGAATCATAGATATATGTGGAATCAAGACATTCCCTCCTTTGTATTCTCCCTTCATGATTGTTGCCTCAATGACGTTATTCATCACCTTTTTCACAGTTAGTTTTGGTTCATTGCTCAGTCGAGGTTGAGTAATGTTACGTAGCATGATAACAACTGATTCTACTTTTAACTGCAAATTGTGAGGTGGTAAATCAGGCAATTCCAGTGAATTTAAAAACTCCGTGGGATAGTTGACTACGTCATCCTGGTTCATAACGATGGCAATTGATTCGAAGGAAACCAACTCTGTCCCGGAAGAAAATTCTGAAAGAGATCCTCGATATCATCGTCCCCAATATTGCTCGTTCACCCAGCCAACTATGGTTATTGACCTGTTTCGCTATATCTGGGGAAACACGCTGAATAGGCTCCTATTAAGTCTGTGATGTGAAAGAAATCTGTGAGTAATGTGATTAATCCGGTCGAGGTGTCTACTGAGACTTCATTATTTCCAATGTCTAGCAACTGCTTCGCAAACACATTTGCAGTTTCATCTTGTTGCAAAAATACTCGCATGTTAGCAGTATCTATCACTATCACAAAAGATCAACCAGAAAAAAGAGCACATAACTTGAAATGTCACTTGCACAAAGGATCACCGAAGTAAAGAATGTAGCGGTAATCGTCACTCACAAAGATAGAAGGATGCACTCTTTGAAGTATAGAGTGACATAGAGGATGGATCGATATATTAGTTGGTTGTCAAATGTCAAATATTATGGTTGTGTTCAGAAATTTAATTTGTGATAAAACATCAAGGAAAAACAAAATTGTTGTTTCTATTTAATTCCGAGCATTTTCATATTTATCAACCTTTTCAACCTTCTCTGGAACCACAAATAATTCCAGACCAAAATTAGCCAAAACGTCCAGCCGTTCTCAAGTTTTAGCGAGACTAACGAACAGCAATGCATTTTTAAATATATAGATTAGATACAAAACACAAAAAGGCATACTGTAGACCTTCAAAGATCACTTGGTTCAATCAAACAATTTTTTAACACCTTCTAAGTAAAATAAAAAGTCATTCTTTTCGAGTATTAGTAAACTATATCAATGTCAATATTGAAGTTCAAATTTTCGAAGCCAAAATTTACATAACTAAAATGAAATAGGACATTTGAAGTAATTTTCCATAAACCAAATAAACTTTTAGTTTCTGCTCTGGTGAAAAATAAAAAAAAACGTAGTTATAATTAGCTGGAAAACACCCAGAGCGCATTGTAGTGCATTTAATTGTTTTTATAGGTAAAAATGACTTTAATCTAAATAATGTTAAACTTGATTATACTGATATTGAATAATAGATAAAAATGTTTGATTGTAAGAAGAAAATACTATATGTAATATCAAAACTCTTATTAAAACTTGCATTCTCTTCTGTCTGTTCAGCCAACAAATCGACATTTTAACTTGGTTCGTAAGTTGAAGTGAATCCTTCCAACTAGATTGCAGCAGAACTCTGTTAAAAATATATGCAAATGAAGTATTCAAATTTGGTTTCAGTCACAATAGATTTTTACCAAATAAATTTTAAGGTCAAAAGGATGGCCGTCTGACGCTGCATCTGCTCTAGACGAGTAAGTTAGATGTCTGAAAAGTGAATGTCAGCAATGACTAACTTTATTCGAATTTTCTTTGCTTCACTCTTTGAGAAAATCCACCATGGAAAGGTACATATTTGAGCTATTTTTGGTCAGAATAATCAACTATATATGTCAAACAAGGTCTGTAGAAAACGTGAAAACATTTGTGCATGCTTGTCCAATCCTTTCCGTAGAAAATATGTGCTGCTGTTCGTGATAGTGCGGCATAAGAGCCGTCAAACTCGAGTCGGAGTGGTGCTGAAGAATTAAATATCAACAGACATCACGAATTTTGAATCAAGATTTGAATTTACTAGCTTACAAAATTCACTCAAGCCAAGAGCTGAAACTTTTCACCCTTTCAAGCGTCGTCCAAATACAAAATACGATATTTTAAGTTCTTCGCATGTTTGAAAAAACAAGTTTGTCCACATCCACATTATCAATTGTTTTCGAGATTAAACGTTAACTGCAGTATGAGTATTTTTTTATAAGTTTTTTTTTCATTTTTTGATCACACACAACATACAATTTTAGAAGCAGGATCGGAGCTTCAGTTTCTGTAAACTGTATATTCTGTGTAAATAACAAATAATTACCGGTCGCAGTGGAATGAATCGTGGTATGCCCCCGGCATATTTTATCATTGGTTCATAGCAATCAAAATACGGCTCAATAACAATAACTTCATCTCCAACATCTGTGTGACCGGAAATTGCGGAAAATAGAGCTTCGTAACCTCCGATACATACTAAAATTTCAGTTCTCTCATTAATTTGTCTTCCAATTAACTTTGAGTACAATTTCGCTAGTGCTTTTATCAGTCTAGGGTGTCCCTGCAATAGATAAAAAAATCTTTAACTTCGAAACAAATAGCTATTGATTTGAAAAATATATTGATTCAGAATGGTGTATTTGAATAGAATGTGTACCTGCAATACATAACCTAAAAACTTGTTTGTATTATTTCAATATATAGTATACGCCAAAATACTAACAATATTATAAGTATATTACTTATTATTTATACATTATTGTTCCAATTATTTCCATGCATGCTCAAAATAGAGAGAGAAAAATGCTTTATTGTCAAAAAATTGTTACAATTTCTAGACAAAAGCTAGTAAAAACTAAAAATAAAGATACAAATAGAATAAAATATAATATAGAGAAGAAAAATAATAATTACTATATAAATTCATAGCAAAATTAAACCAGTAGGCAGCATGCACGGAATAAAATATTATTATTAGAATAGAAGTCTCTTTCCCGAAAATATGCCCTCAAATTATTGCGAAATGCGGGAAAAGATGATATTGATTTGATTTCAATTGGCAAGTGATTGTGCATTTTTCTGCATTGTAAAATATTGAGCCCTCAACTAATTCTGAGCGTGGAGTAGGTAAGTAAAGGTCGTGTTCCGCGTTCCTAAGTGGTTAGCCGTGCAACAATATTTCTGAAATTGGAGAAACGTGCTTACGAATTAGGCAATATTGTAGGCACTGCTTATAACAATCACACAGATTTTCAAACAGATTCGAAAATACAATTTGCTAGGTATTCCTGAGACTATCTTCTCACGTAAACCATTAAAAGTTTTGAGTATATCTTATCGCTGAAAACTTCCCCTTCAACATATCCCATAGGTAGAGTCCCGTTGATGTTAGATCAGACGAATGTGAAGGATAGTTGAAATTAGAGCCTCAGGAATCGTGTCAACCACAAATTTCCTGCAGTAATGTTATAAATTGTCCAGCAGTGAGACTGGTCGCCCTGTCATGTTGACACCACTGGTTCGAATATTCTAAGCGCTACAAAATCCTCTAAGATCTTGCGCAATTGACATTACCAGGCTTTTATGTGTTTGTGATCTTTTTTGACTGTTATTATTTTCCTTTGAAATATTGTACATTTGGTAATTTTATACTTTCGCGGTCCATTGTTTGGCTCTAAAAAATCGAAAAATCGTCGATTTCGATAAATTTTTTTTTAAATCTTTATTTTTACGGTAGATTTACGAAAAAAATATGTGTTACGTGTTACAATTATTTTTTTCATATTTTCGTATTTGTATAGGTCCATTTTATCACAATATCCTATTCATTCTTTTGTTTCTACAGAAAATTTTTTTTTGTCGACCAGTGTTATTATAACAAAAACAGAAAATTATTATTTAATACGATATACGTTATTAGTATCTATGAGTAATCTTTAGTTGACTTTGTAAGATGTCCATTGAATTAAATATAGAATTACATTTATCAATGAAACTTATATTTATTAAAAATACTCAATAAACATATTAGTGATCTCAAAGTTAATGTATTTCTTCTAATAAGGTTATCGACCGTAAACGATAAATAGAATCTTTATTTTTTGATAAATGTTATTTCTCCAGTAGTTGGGGTCAAAATAATACACTATAATTAAGAAGCTTTTATTTTTCACAAAATTTATATTAGTTCAACCTGTATATATTTATCATATATGTAATACTTCTACATGGACAGTTTCTATAAGTGGAAACTGAGGAAGATAGAATGGTAACGATTTCTCTATCCTCCAAAGTTCCAGCTCGGTTCTGCGCATTTTCAAGCATGCGCAGTCTAGATAAAGTGTCTCACTTGAGAGAGAAAATGAATACTGTCGGAACCGTAACGTAGAGACGTTTTTTTCTCATACCAACTGTCCATATAGGAGTATAACATATATGGTATTTATCCATGATGTAAAGACTACAAGGTGTGTTCTTGCGCAGCCGGATAGCCACAGCCAATAAGAGGCCTTTCTCACTATCGGCCATTTTGTTCTTCTGGCCAATCAATTCAATGCGGGAATTTGAATCTTTTCGTTTTAAAATTTTTATGAACGAAACGTTGAGCAGCGAATGTGATACAAAACTATGAAAAATTAATTCAGTATATGGTAAATTGGGTTTGTTTGAAAGTAATTTCAATAAAAACAATTCTCAAATTAATGTGAATTCAATAATTTTAAATAAATTGCTAAACTTTTTGCCGTGTAAAAAATGTACTCGTATATTATAAATTTTTTTGTTTAACAAGGAGAATTAGATAATAAAATGCATTGTGTGTTTTTTAACAATTTATCAATAAAACAAATTGTAAAACTTTAGTTAATATAACAAAGCACATAGTAAGCAACAAGTCAATCTACGAATATTTTATAGTAATACAGCATTTCTGCTATTTTTTTTACACTCACATTGAATTTTCACTAGTAAGTAAATTCTCAGTTGGCACTGCATCATTGGATAACACATAGATATTTCTATCTCCACTAACAATCAAGTGCTCAGTTTTTACACGAAGCAACTTTTTTTAAAATGATTCAAGCATATTCTCGCTATTCAAACAATAAATATTTGATCAATGTTAAATCAACCACCAAAAAAATATAGGATAAACTTGTAAATATTTACCGTTTTGGAAATTAAGTGGTCTTTCTCCACAAACTTTTTTCCATTTGTTAAGTAATTTAATATATTTTGTAGGAAATCTATGGAAACTAATATCTTTACCTCTACAATTCGTATTGTTATTTGTGCATGAAGGTACAGAACAAGGAAGCATTTTAATCTCAATAACTACTCTATACACTCAATGTAAATAAATATAATTCAGTCAGCTGGTGACACCCAATATGGCGAAAAGTGGGACTGCGCAGTATAGGTCTTCTGTAAAAGAACACACCTTGAAGTCTTTACATCATGGTATTTATTTATCAATGTAACGGAATCTTTGGAGACAATTTTCATTTATTTAAAAACATTGCATCTACTTGTCTACTTGTAAAAGACCAAAGTGACAATGCAAAAATTTCCTAAATATTTCATAAAAGATCGTCAAGGTATCAAAAAATAAATAATATAATTGCACTGCTGAAAGTATACAACATATTATTAAATGATGAATTATCATTACCATTAGATGGTAAATTTGAGATAGATATATGTAACCAACTGTATAAAAAGCGTGATGATGAGAAACTTTGGACATTATTTTTATTGATAAGAGAAATCTCCTTACGGTTGATGGTTAATTTTTCTTTTCTTACTTCGATTTTCTGATAAACCGTGTTGTTTCAGCTTCTTTTAAATTGATAATTTATTATAAGATAAAGAAAAACTAAAGAACAATGAATTATTAATACTATACTTACGAATCCTCTAGCGTATTGATGTATCGTATAATCGGATCTATCTTTTGCTACTTCTACTAACGTATCTGTTACGTATTTTGGAGGGAATTCATCTGGAAATCCTTGACCTAAATTGAGAGGTTTATAATCTAACGCCAATTGAATATATTCTGTCCTACAAATAAGCCCTGGGTAATCGTGCGCTTTTGATATTGTCATGAAAAAAACAAAAAAAAAAGCTTCCAAACAAATATTTATAATCAGGTGTAGGATTTGATTTTGAAAAAAACCACAAAAAAAATTGATGAAATCTTTATTAGAATCGATAGAACGATCAGTATAATTTAATGTTTGAAGATGATTTCATGCATTGTTGGCGCAGTTCCGCTTTAGATAGCCTATGCGCAAGGTCCAATTTTGGCACACTCTCTCCAATATATCAATCAGTATTTTGGGAATAAATGCTTCAATACTGGCTTCCAGTGTGTCAATCGTTGCTGGTTTATCCCTGCAGACATTAGCCTTAACATGGCCCCACAAGAAATAGTCCAATTCTTCCATTTTCCAAAAATAGTCAATCAACACACAGTAGCGCACGCCTTTCACAGTAACTTTCCGACCATCGTCGCTTTTGATGAAGTATGGCCCGATAATGCCACCGGCCCATAATCCACACCAAACAGTGACTTTTCCAGGATTCATTGATAACTTTTACAATGCTTCTGGCTGGTCTTCACTCCAGAGGCGGTAATTTTGGTTGTTGACGTATCCATTTAACCAGAAATGAACTTCGTCGCTGAACACAATTTTTCGATGAAAAGATGGATCTCCAATTTTGCCAGCGCCCATTCACCAAATGTTAGACGTTGTGGGAGATCGTGTGGCTTCAATTCTTGCACCAGTCGTATCTTATAAGGTTTTACACACAAATCCTGTCAAATCCTGTCAAAAACAGGGTTGCCAAAAAGATACCAGCAAAAATATCACTCGTTTTAATATAAATATAAAATGAAAAAGTTATAAAATCGGCCGCTGGCAATCCTGGATCCTGGTCATTAAATTTTCGAAACCTCTTCGACACATAGCTCTATGTATGTTACCAATCTATCGACGAATGACTTTTAATTGGAGTATCCTTCGATTTGTAAGAACACCTCACAAATAATAAATCAGCCAAAGATAGATGTGGGCTGCGAAGAGGCCATGGTATATCTTTCATGGAGACCATGTTGTTTAGGAACATTCCTTGTTGGATATTGTTCCGTCTATCTTGCTGCATTAATGCTCTATTGTAATTAATTAAAATAATTGACAAAAAAATCGTATCTAGCATTTTCACATACTCTGCGGAGTTAACAGATTACTGAATCGCCGCGTGCTTTTTCAAAAAAAGTACGTATCAATAGTGCCTTTTGAAGATATTGCCACACAAATTTTCATTTTTGAAGAATGGAAAGATGATTGATGTTTCTATTTAAATTTTTTTTTCTATCCGTTATGAAGAAATTTCCTAGAGAGAAACTCTGCGAGCACAGTCCCGACCCTTCGTTCTACGCGGTTCCTTTAGCATGTTATTTTGATGTGAAAGGATTTGCAGAGGAAGATTTAATCAAATATGATATCTTTGACAATGAATATCAACTAAATGATTAACTAATTACTTACTTACCAAACGCTAGGTTCGGATCCAGTATATCTTTGTGGTAATACAAATTTCTGATTTATTTCAGACATTTTCATGTATTTTGAGAAATGCTACAAATGCATAAATTATAAATTACAATCAATTTAGACAGAATATGAAGGCGAATGTGAGAAGTCAATAACTTTCCGTCTATCACGACTGCGACATTCATTATAAACATCAGTCTCCTAATAATCATTAGAATATATGAAGTGTCAACGACTACAAAGAGAGCGATCTAAAATAACAATTTTTATGTGTATAAAAATCTCATATACAAGGGGCGTCCCATAAGTAATGCAGATTTCATATAAGAAAATTGCTACGCTTTCATTTTAGCATGTCAACGTTTATTAACAACGCAGTGCTTTTTTATAATAAATAGTATAGAGTGCGATGAATAAGAAATGTTAAGACTTATTGGAAGCAAAAGTTCTAATTAGCCGTGGCAGCAAGGAAAATATATAAAATTAAAACGAAAATCACAGTTAATGAGTGAACAGCACAGCGATGGTGTAAGATGTGACGCTTGAAGATCGTTTGCGCACAGGTAGTGCACCAATGTGGGATATTGAGATAACAAAGGAAGCACTGGAAAATCAACTTAGAACTAACACTCCCTCAGACTTTCTAACGATACTATCGCCATTTAAAATCATTAGATAAGATCTATTAAATTTCCACAGGAATTACCCAAAATTGAAGCAAAACGTCAAGTAGAAGTGATCGTTCTATTAGACGCATTGTTACATGAGATGAAAAATGGATTCATCCAAACAACCAGAACATGAAAATCAGTGGTTAGATAAAGAACAGTTACCCAAACGCGTCGCAAAGTGAAATCAAGTAAAGCGGAGAGTCTTGTTGTGTGTCTAGTGGGATTATCAAGGTGTAGTGCACTTCAAAATCATTTCAAATAGTTGAGCTATCAATGCCGAGGTATATAGTAGAAAGCTGCTCTCTTACAAGACAATACTGCAATGCTAAGCCACATACTACAAAAGTTGCACGGAATAAGATCGAAGAAGAACTTGGTGGTATTGAACAACTACCACATCTAACATTTAGTCCGGACTTTGCATCTTCAAGATTCTTATTTATTTAAATCCATGGTGTATATATTTCCTTTTCTCTAGATTTAATCAATTTATTTTGTAAGAGTCCTACAACTACGGATTGTTAGTATTAAATTTAGTTTCTAGTAAACAACAATCAAAATTTTAATATAAAATGCGGCCGTAAGTTGTATGTAATCGCATACTTATTACCTGATATTTTCGTTTTGATAGAAAATTAATTCCTTGATGAGTCATTCTGTTTATATCAATTATATAACTAAATTAATAATATAAAAGGCGAAAATAATGCTTAAAATAGTTATTTATTTTGTGAGTCAAAAGTTTTTGAAATAAGCGGAGCGAATTGAACAATTTCAAGAAAATGAAATAAATTTTAACATAAATGTCACAATGCTTTTTTGTATAACTGTCTTATTTTGATAATAAAATAGGCTAATTTGGAGAGATATTAAACTTCAAAATGCAGCGTAATATTCAAATAATCCCAAGGTTGTTGTGAATGGCCACGTTGCTGGAGTTACTAACAATTGTTTGTTTACAAATAAAAAAGCGCTATTATTTAAATTGCGTTCTTGTCCAAGTCTTGTTTTAGTTTGTGACTGATTATTATGTTTGTCGATAGTGGAATAAGTATAATAAACGTGTAGATTTGGTCTTTCCTGTGGATAATGAAGAGTCTGCCAGGAAATCAACATCATCCTATAATGTACTTCCGGTTTCTACTAGTTATTAAGGAACTGGGGATTCCAGTAATGTGTTGCGAAGCTCCCTAACTTCGCCCTAGTTGTACGATTAATATTTATGTTCATAAGTAATAATTGATATGGAAAATATTCTATAGAAGAAAAACTAATAAACAAATAGTTTCGAAGCAACAAAAAGAGTGAAGCAAGGATGTATACTAAGCCCATTATTATTTACCTTGGTGTTAAATGAAGGAATAAAGAGTACAAAAGAACAAACTGAACAGTATCAAGTCGGACATTGGAAAATGGGAAATATCAAAATATCAGAGATACTATACACAAGGAAACTTCGAAGTTAAACTTAAAAATATACAATGACAGTCTACAGGCGGTGATAATAAGCCAAAAGGAGAAGACATATGAGATAAAAGTAGAAGAAGAAAAAAATTAGAAGAATAAGTCAAAAGCTTTAAATAAGTTGGCACGACACAAACACAAGATGGAAGAGTGAAAGAAGAGATAAACGAGAGAACTGGAGCAGCTGGAAGATTCTTCAATGCAATTAAGACTTAATTTCTAGCCAAAAAGGAACTACCAAAACAAATAAAAATAGAAATATATGAAAAAGGAGCCACACCCATATTAAAATTTGGATCTGAGACACAAGTAGTTTCCATTCTCATATATTATGTGTCTCTCTTCAAATTCATGCCATCTTATTCCTCGATTCTCAATTTCTTCTATCCAACTCCTCTTAGAGATCAAAAAAAAGAAGACCGAGGAGAGGCTGGACAGAAAGAATTAAGATAGCAGGGGTAAATCACAAAATACGTAAGAATGGAAGCTGCTGTGGGAAAAGGAGCTCACATATTGACTCAACTCCTACGTGCCTTATACCTGAAAAGGTAGAAAGGCTTCGGGATGTAAGTAATGTTGTTAAATATTGATAATAAAAATTCGTAATTTCTAAAGTTGTTGTTATAATTTCATCTGTTTTCGTGAATATTGTTAACCATGTGTGGAAAATATTTTTAACACGCTTCCACCACGTAACTAATCTGACTTTGAAGTGTGACTTTTAATGGCAGTTGTAGAAAAAACCATTTTTATACAGGTGGTATTATTTTAACCACAAATTGATATAATTTTTTAAATTCGACTCTATTTCTGTCTTATAGATCTTCAATTTTTGGCGGCCTATTTTAACAAATCTTGTCTTTCAAATATTCCCAAATAAATCAATCTATACTACGTTAATTATAGGAATGTAAGTAGCCTTCCAGTTCGTTCAATCCAATTCAAATATTTCACCGAGATATTCTCTGAGAATAATACCAAAATGTGGGGAGCGTTCAATATTTGTATCAATGAATTCACCTTGAAAACCATGATAAAAACGAACTCATGCTATTAGAAGTAGAAAGTACTTACCAATTTATTTATTATAAAACTAACACTATTAATTGCGAATTAATTACCTTGAACACAGTGCTCACTAGTTTCATCAGTAAATAAATTTAATATAAAAATGTTTCTAAACAAATATTGTTTATAGTCTGAGATACTAGAGTTGAACTTAATGTTGTGTAATTATAAATATTATTAGATTATTAACTAGATCAATTGCTTCAAAATCAGAGAATGAATTTGCACATTATCATATTATTGCGACGAATTTACTTATCAACCGTTTAATATTTACATTAGAAAAACCCAAGTATCATACAACGTTAATATTCAATGCAATAGCTGTGAAACATTTGGAATAATCCATTTACATTAAAAAGTATAATAATAGTAACAAGGTAAATTCCATTATGTACTTTCTTCAAATTGAGTAATTTTTAAGCTTGGTATGTATCTATGCAACGTGATTTGCAGCCACAATTTAGAACAATAATGATGTACCAATCGTCGTTGTTCATTTACACAATTTGAGCACTCAATCGAGCATTTAAAAGGCTTGTTCAAAATTGCCGTTTTTGAGAAATGTGCTTCAAACACAATAACCTTTTCCCTTTGTACCTTAAGCACCATAGTTGGGCTTCAAAATTACGCTTTAGACACAAACTGTAGAATTGAGGTTATGAAGGAATTTATTTAGATTTGCAAGCGTGTTTTTGAAATGGAATCACAACCAGACTGCTCAAAAAAATATTCTCTCATATTATTGGATGCAGAAACAAGTTGAGAATATGCATTATTACTTAATAAAGAAGAGTACAAGAAAGCCTAAGAAGGTAATCTATAGTAAAAAGTATGGTTACAAATAAGTAGTATTCGTATTTTGTATCCATTTAATCGAGTATCGTGTATTTCGGACTCGGCAACAAATAATTTGTGGTCTACTTTAAAATTTGACAGTTGACACAAAGCTCACCGAAGTTTGTTCTAATTGATTCTGGCGTGATAAGCTCATAAGCTTCGAGCACGTGAGTTTTGTGTATATAATGCTTAATAAATTGGAAATACTCATGACAACAAATTTATCTAACTAGCCAGATCAGGTTTTAGGATACAACGGAATCTTTGGTCTCGTTTTTCCTTATTTTAAGCATATAAACTCAAAATTTTGCACACTTATAGAACCGATACATACATATTTCTTATCAGGTTCATCAGGATTAACGATTTCCTCCTGAACACGCAACATGACAAGCGGAGTAGTCTGCAAAGAGGACGAAAATAAATTACTAGATTAATTAATAAAAAAAACTATCAATTAAAAATTGTCATTCTGAAATGGGTATCGACTGCCCACAAGATATTTGTTAATACTGCTGTTGGACAAGCTTCACATTAACTTTGAAATTTCTATTATCTGCCAAGTATTTTCGAATACATTTTTACGTATTTTATTATTGAGCGTGTTTCATGAATAATGTTTATAAGCTTAATATTCGAAATATAGGCCATCGTATTATATGGACCTAACCCAACGTTCAGCAAGTATTTTCTGTTAAATAAACCTGGACTATTCGACAACTTTTATAAATCTTACATAAAGATTTCAACTAGCAATGCATTTCTAGCAGTTATTAAATTTGACTTCATAACTTTAACATGAAACACAAGCTTTTGACACTATCAAGTTTTGTGGCCTTCACAATCTTATTATCCCCTAAATAAACATTTACAGGTTCTTTTAATACCGTACATTAATCAAATAATTTTTCATTAATGATGTGGTCCGTACAACCACTATCTAAAAGCCATTGTATTCCATTACTACTTAAATTATTTAATTCAACATCATGAGCCTCATGATGTGCAATCGTAACCATTGTTTCTGTCTTCACTTTTCTGTCCTCGTTGTTGGTCAACACCATATATATAATACTCCTATATGGACAGTTTCTATAAGTAGAAGGTGTTCCGACTGAGTGAAACAAATAATCTATCATTCTCTCTCTCCTCCGGGCGCTTCAGTTAGTTGTGCACATCTTTTCCACGTATGAAGCATGGGCAGTAGAGATAAAGTATCTCGAACGAGAGAGAAAATGATATTGTTTGCACCGTAACGTAGAGACGTTTTTTCCCATAAGAACTATCCATATAGGAGTATTATGTGGTGTTAGTTGCGTGATAGTTTGTAGTCAAGATGGCGTTAGTTTAGTCATATTGGGGTATAGTTGCTGTTATTTTTAATGTTTTTGACAAAATGGTGTTACAATCGCTGGTGAAAAATTAAAATGTGTTTTTTGTAAAGACAGAAATAGAAAAAATAGTAACTTTTATAGAAGATGAATTTAAAAAGTACTACAAATACGTGTAAATTTTAATCTGAAATATAGTAGTGTACAGTTACCAAAGCCAATTAATGACACTGAGGGATATCACAAAAATTGTTACAGCAGTTTTACATCACATCTAGTTCAACTTCGATATCAAATACAGTAGATGTTAGCAGAACCCTGCCAGATAATACGTCTCAAAATTCACATATCGATCAAGAAATTGACCGTTCTAATGCAATTATTGAGCTTGAAAGTGTGGTAAATATAGAAACAACTTCAGGTATTAAATGAATTCTTTTTTTGTGGAAAAGATCGCAAGCAATTAAAAGGCAAGCAATAAATGACAAAATTATGTAATCAAGAGTTTCTAGACAAAATAGAAAATTTACAGTCAAAAAGTGAAATGATTTTTTATCATATGTATGAATTGAGATATTTCCTTTTCAGTTTTTAGATACTTAAATTACATCATATATAAATATTTTGAAAAAAAGTTTTTTGAATTCAAAGTAAGCGTCTGGCACAGTTTTAACAACAATAAAAACATGTGGCGAAAATAAATTCATATTGCAAAAATTTCAATAAAAACATTAATAACAAAAAGAAACTTCTTAAAATGGTTTGAGAAACTGATATTTTACATATACAGGTAGGATGTTTTCCCGACGTTGCTAGTTTTCATACCATAACTGCTTCTTGAAATCAACGTTCTTTGTTAGTGTTCAGAATACTTTTAAGATTTTGCAGTTGATCAAAACATTTGCTAAGGTTAATTTTGACGTTGAATTGTGAAAGATACTTATAGTATCTGAAACTAGATTCCATTCCATTCAACATCTTTTAAAGTCATTCATATGGAATGTTTTTTGTCTTTGTATAAGTTTTCAGTTCAAAATTGTAAATATTGTACTCCAATAATGTGCTTAATATCCTCTTTGAACGCAGTCACCTGTTCAGAATTTTCGTTGTTCTCTTTGAATTTATACAAAATGGAAGTCTCTTTCAGTGGGCAAAAGCATTTGTGCTACTCATTAGCACAGAACAGTTTTCCAAAACCTTATTTACAGAAAAATCAACCTTCTCTGTATGTTTCATATACTTTTGATAGAGGGTCATTAAGCCTTCATTAAGGATATTTTCAAAAAAATATTTCTATTCTTTCCTTTTTTTTTAGAAAATAGACTTAGAGGTTCAAACATTTGTAAAATCCTTTCTATCGCTGGAAAAAGACTCAGCTTGCGTGTCTTTGGAAGGAATGTCTAATTCTGAGCCAATACTTTTGAGTTCTTCTGTACTAGGTATACAGTATATGCAGCACAAAGAAATTTCTTGATGAAAATAAAACACGTTATACCAATTTTATTAAAAAAAATCGAAATACACTAATTTAGTTTTCAGTAGTTTTCCATCGTTTCAAAATATCCTCTGCTTGCTTCAAAGTTTCATGTTTCTAAAAAATACGAGAATATATAAAAGTATTCTACGTATTATAATCACTTTTCATTACCTTTATGAAACAAAACCTCACAAAATTTTCTGCTAAATGTTTATTCGGCGTACTATAAAACACAGTTGGAGGTATTCCTTGTAGACCAACCTTCTTCGTCATCCATTTAGTGAATCTATAATCCTTATATTGATCCGATTCTGAACTTACATCTACTTTTGATTCTTGAACAAAAAAAATCAACAATTCATAACAAAAACTTGTCTAGCTATTTCAAAAAAGCATAAATTAATATACAACAATATACAAACCAAGTGCTGACCAATCTGCCAACATAAAATATCCTCCGTCAGGGATAGTAGGTTTCATTCCCACTTCAGTAAGTACATTGGCCATATAATCTCTTTTGGATTCTAAATCCTTGACTAACGATACAAAAAAACAATCTTCCTTACCCAAGCGATCCATTTCTGTTTCGAATGCTATAGCAACAGCTTCCTGAAAAAGATTCGGAGAAGGCATTTCAACATTTTTGAATAATATTAACACATAGCTGCTTAGTAAATACTTCACAAAATAGGAAAAATTCCCACATTAAAAATTCTTTCCTCAAAGGGGATTACTGAAAACACTGTTCACACCACGACTCACAATTACGAAACGCGCATCAGACAGTGTACTTGTGAGTGGCAGTGTAGACAATGTGTTCAGTATGAATACCCTCAATGATTCCAGAAATTCCCATTTAACTCAAAGGGAGTTAATAACTTAGTCAAGACACTAAATCTACCATTTTTAGTTGGAAGCGAATATGAAACAAAATGACCTCACTAGTTACAAAAAATAAAAACCCTCCTTCTTTCCAATCTACAAAGGAAATTGGCATAGCTCTTATTTCAAACTGTTTCTCATGGAAAACAATGTTTAGCATTTCTGTATAAAGTTTCTTCGATTTCTCCTGGGAAAAGTAACTTTTACTTTTCTGTAATTCATGACTTGTAATTCATTTTTGAAATGTATAAATGATTATTCTAGTGAAGGAAAAATCTCATAATTGTAGAAATTATATTTTTTGCGGATTTTTTGAGATACCGTATTCAAAATTCATTAAACCAAAGTTGGTTTAACTGTTTTTCTTAGAAAACCATGTTTGCCTATGTATAAGTAACTAGTGAAAAATCAGTCAATACTTATATGTGTATTATATACGTGGCAACCCAAACGAACTATTGTGTTCTCCTTTTTTGCTATAATGCTGAGGATCCTCAGCTTCTACAACTGAGCTATTAATCTCACACCTTTTAAAAAGTTCAGAATGTGGGACAGCTGTAGCTGCTAAAGATCTTTGTCTTCTATTTCAAACCGTCCCAAGTGTAGTGCTCTGGAGTTCCATAGTGTTTTGTCCTCTGTGCAACAAAAAATGGCTAAGTGACTAGTGAAAAATCCGTCCATACTTTTTTCTATTTTTCAGTAAAACGTGATTTATTCTTTTTTATCAACATTAATTACCATTCGTTACAATGAATTAAAATTAGATTCTTTTTGGAAATGTATTATTGATTAATCCAATCAAAAGGAAAAGCTCTTAATTCTAAAGGCTATATTTATTTGAGCTTTTTTCAAGATACCTGAATTGGAGTGACACCTGTGTAGACAGTATTTTGATGGACCATCTGTATATTTCTCATTAAATTCTCTGGACAATAAGCCCATCCAACTTTCCATCCAGTTACACTAAAAGTTTTCCCAGCAGAACCAATGGTGACAGTTCTTTTCCACATATCAGGTAAAGTTGCTGAAAATAAAGCAAAGGTATCATTGAGACATCACTTTTTCTGATGTAGGCAAATCTAGATGAAAAAAAAGATACACTGAAACATTTAAAGAAAATTTTTCATTCATGAATCTTACATAATTGTGAGGAATCTTACTTGCAATTATTTAAGCAGCATGTTCATATGATTATCATTAATTTTAGTAATTACAGATTAATAATTACAAACAGTTAGTAGAGAATGGAAAACCTAGTTTTTTACATAACTAGTTACGAAAAGAGCGATATTGATCAACAAGCATATTATAAATTAATACTTACCCATTCTTATATGTTTAAGAGGTTTGTAAACCAACCATTCATATACTTCATCAGAAATACATAGTACATTCCACTTTTTACATAAATCTGCAATAAAAGTTAGTTCTTCCAAAGAATATACTTTTCCTAACGGATTATTTGGAGTATTCAGTATAATAATTTTAGTCTTTTTGTTAAATAAGCTTTCTAATTCTTCCTTATCTAAAACCCAATCCGCTGATGTAGGTATCCTTCCACTCACTGCTTTCTTTAAAAATATTTTAGGTATCAAATTTTACATATTGCTAAATATTTCAAGTCCCAACCCAAGTGTTGTATCACAACTTTAAAAGCATTTAAACATTTCCCTTCCTTGAATAAAAATTTAAAAAAAAATAATTTTATTAAATCTCTATCTCAAGCTTAATCCAATGGTATATAGTAGAACATATTTAGAGACAATATTTTATTGTTTTAACTTTAACAAATTGGACTACTGGAATAAATATTGATTTATTCCTAAGATGAGTGTTTAATCTTCAGAATTGCCCTGCAGAGGAGAACTCCTATATCAGGGCCAATTCCAATAAATATACCTATTGAATCTCTCTCTTGAACATCAATTTTTATTAGATAACAATTATTTAGTTAATGAACTAAATAAATAATATACATTACCAATCTCAAAGGGATAAATCTAGGCACACCACCAGCATATTTAACCATGGCTTCATAACAATCGAAGAAAGGTTCTATAATAATTACTTCATCACCAACATCTGTATGACCTGATATGGTTGAAAACAATGCTTCGTATGCTCCACTAGTTGTTAAAATTTCTGTTTTTTCATTAATTTCTCTACCAATTAATTTTGAATAAAGCTTGGACAATACCCTAACCAGTCTAGGATGTCCCTGAAAAGTTTGAAGAAAATCTGCACATTTTATAAGTAAAATTAAATTTAAAAACCTATGGAATTAAGATTGAAAATTCTAATTATACTGTATCTATTTAACATATCAAATTCTAATAATAATATTGAAGAACCCGGATTGGTTAGAACTTTACTTACAAATCCTCTTGTATATTGATGTAACATATAATCAGATTCATTGGAAACTTTGGCTAAAGTATCCATTATATATTTAGGAGGTGGATAATCTGGAAAACCCTGGCCAAGATTCAAAGGTTTATAATCAATAGCCATCTGAATATACTCAGTCCTAAAATCACAATACTTGAATGTTTGGAGTTTCTATTCAAATTTTTGAAAGGATTTCGGCTTCAGAGATACTACTAAATAGAAAAAAAAAATTATAACTTCTTGGGTACATATCCATGCCTACACTTATATTAAAAAATATTCTAAAATTACAAGAATATAAAATAGCACATTAATGTTTGAAATCTATTGTAAACCAAAAAGAGCAATTATCTATATTTATTAATTACTTTGATTGCAACAAACGGCTTATGAAGTTTATTAAAGTATGAAAATTATTGTGATATACATAACATTCAAATTTAGCGCTAGATTTGGTTCGAGAACCATAGATTAACCTCATCCATAACAACAATATAATTTTAAAAATTTAATTCTAACATGAAAGTTTATCGTATATATTTTATTTCTGTGATATATTACAACAATGAATTTTATAATCGTTTAACAACAACGCAAAAAGAGTTAATTAAAAATAATTGAAATGAAGAATACTAACCAAACACTAGGTTCTGAACCTGCATATTTTAATGGTATTACAAATTTTTCATCTACTTCGGACATCTTGACGTTCCGTAAAATCAGTCTGCAATTATAAAATATTTGCCTATCTTTAAATTGGTAGTAATAAAGTCGTTCATTTACAAAATAATCTAACTATTTATTTTGTTTCAACTTATTATATTTATGGAGATAAAATAAGTAACTAATAAAAATTTTATGGTATTCTGAAATTATTTATTCATATTATACCAATATAACATTATTTTTAAGTTGCAGAAAGTTTTAGCTCAAGATTGAGTATAAATTAGAGTTATGTTTTTATTATTAATATAGTATACCTACGGATAATGTAAGTTAATTTTACCTCCTTAAATATGTAACAGCTGATCGCCTAACGTTATCACCTCAAAACAAACTTTCCTACTCACACTATAAGAAAATCACATGTCATTGATTGCTGAATATGGAACAAAGGTATTCAAGGTAAAAAACCCATAAGCGTACACTAAAAATATTTTATAAAGGGCATATATAAAAATTTTTCAAGAAATAACTGTACTATAATAAATCGTTAGAAATAACCATTAAAAATTGATTTATATAAATTAAAGTATACGCTGGACTTTTTTTGTTCAACGTTCCAAATTCTAGCACAGTGAATTAGGCTTTGATATTATTAAATTATATATTTAAGCACACAAATCAAAAAAAAAATTCCATGTATCTGATGTGATACTTACCTCATTATGTGCTATAAAACAACGTTCCATATCGAATATAACATTTGGTAATAATTGGACTATACAAGATCTATATATTAATATGGAGGACGGGTATTTAACAACGGATAAGTAACAAATCTGTTTAAATTTTGCTCTTGTGTATGTTCTTTGGAGATTTTGATAAAGAAAAATAATACTTTTTGAGAATAAATCAAGATTAAGAACTTTTATATACACCGACGTCCAAATGGATGCTAGTTTGTAGAAACTACATATTAATCATGATAATTAGGTCCCGAAAGATTGAACACTAACGTTAGATTAATTTCATTCTTGATAATCATTTATTGCATGGGCTCCAATTTGTTTTTATTAAACGGCATCAGTCCATAGATGGGAGAAAACTGAGTCTTAATCATAGATAAATCTATGGCCTTGATCTAAGTTCCATAGATCATATTTGGATATTTGACATGATGTAGTAGTAGACTACAAGGTGTGCTATTGCGCACCAGTTGGGAAGCAGCCAATGAGAATTCGCTCCCAAAGAGATGCGCAGAACGAGTCGAAAATGAGCCCTCGGGAAGAACACACCTTGTAGTCTTTACATCATGGATATTTGACAGATCATCGTGCATTCCACTTAACACCCACATAGATTGTAACAGCACAGAACATACCCTATGTTATGTAACAGCTATGGAGTGTAGAGGTAAAGAGAACCATCTTGGTTTATCGAAAAGTGTCTGTTGAAAGGAAGCAATTAAGATGGCGCTATAATAGCAAGTGGAAAAATTTTAGAAAGAGCGCCACAAACTATTAGAGTAGGATAATAAATTAAATTCTTTTTTGAAAGTCATAATTATTATAAAGAAACTATTATTATACAAATTCATTCAAAAATTGTATATAAAATATATAACTCATAAATTCATATCACTTCCAGTTGCTACACTAGTGCTATTTCGGCGAGTCTTTATAATTTTCTGTTTACAGCTGGACACTTTGTCAACTAATCCTCCATACAAGACGGTTCTCCTTACCCTACCCTCCATAGTAACGCCTGTATTGTTCCCAAAAACGTCTCTACGTTAAGATGCAGACAATAATAATTTTCTCTCTCGATTGAGATACTTTATCTATACTGCGCATGCTTCATGCGAGCAAAAGATGTGCAGAACTAACTGAAGCGCCCAGAGAGTGAGAACGATACAATATTTGTTTCACTTAGTCGGAACACCTTTCACTAATAGAAACTGTCCATATGGGAGTATTACATATATGATCGTAGCTACGCCGCTTGCATTAATGCGAGTCAACAACATTTAAGCCTCTTATTTCTAAACAAACATCAGTAACATATCGATACGGGGAGTGAAGAATTTAAATTGTTTTTAAAAATTAAAACGAAAATATTAATCATTGCAAATCATTCTTATATCCTCAAACTCAAAGCATGTTAGCTTATTAGGGGAGGATAGTTTGTTTTGGCTGTGTTGTCATTCAACTATGGCATCTTGCAGGATGATAGAATGTGGTTCATCTATGATGGTAGAATCATAGATGAACCACATCCTAAGAACCCGCAAAACTGTCTGTCTACTGAAGGAAACACGGTTGTTTCAATCATTTTCTGATTAACATATACAAAATTCAGCTTTTATAATATAAGATAAGTATAATTACAAAACAATATAGTTTAAGTATCGCGAGTTTTTATGTAATTACGAATAAAATAAAAAAAATTTAGCTTAGTAAATTAATAAATTTGAGATAAGACCTTATACACCTTTGTTATCAGTTATCTGCCAAAGGAACCACGATCCAGGTTCCATGGATGGAATCATTCTTATCTGTGTTGGGGACACACACGGAAGAACTTTCACTTTTACTTATGATAGGAAAGTTCGGCCCACATATTGGAGAATTAAGTAGAAAGGTGATGAAATAAAAATGCTGGTATAACAAAATATATATTTCATTTTACCACAACATTTTGTATCACATTTTTTTTAATTACAAACAAATATTGGTCAAGAGTCTCTCCATTTCTTCAAAATCTCCGCCGCTTTTTGTAGATTTTCATCTTTCTGTAAGGCAAAAATCAGTATACAATTAAAAATATAAAGAGGCAAAAATAGGGTTCAATGATTGGGTTAATTTGAGATTAAGTAAGAGTTAATATTAAAGATAGAGAAAGCAACATGTAAGTGGCATTGTACTGTTGTTAGAGAGATAAAGGACATTGGTTTACTACTCCCTATCTCTTTTCACTCGATTGGTGCTTTATGCTTAGAGTTATTACTAAAAATCCATTCAAAATAGAGTAAAGAGAGACAGAAAGTGGTATATCGATGTTCTTTTTCTCTCTATCACCATTTCGGGTCCACTTGAACAAACTTCTATACCCCGATATCTCTTTGTATAACATTAACTCTATGGCTTGAGTGACATTACATTATAAGAAACTAAAAAATAAAAGAAGCAATGAACATAAGTAGATATTTTAAAAGCATCTACAGCAATATCAACATTATTTTGGTAAAACTTTTGATATAATGTTTCAAAATATATCAGGAAGACTCGGAGAGTTCAATTTAAGAAACATAATGTTGGAACTGGATCTCTGTTAACCCCAACAAGTGAAAGAGCAGGACTTCAGGTTTTTTTCAAAAATTTTTGGACAGTACAGATCCAGTGGTCGAATATAATGCTTTCATATGAAGAGCAAAATAAAAGGTATTTGTTATACTGAGGGCCAAAACGATTCACAGGTACATTTTTGATGTATTAGAACCACAATTTGTATCTTTAGTTACTTTTCCAAAATAAAATTTAGTCTTCATGCTAGACAAGTCAAGCAATAATTGATGCCATTGTTTTTGAAATTTTGAAAACACATACATTGTTAAAATACAGTATACCTAACAATAGAGATTGAAATTAAAAAATATTTTATATTTCCACCTCCATGACAGTGACTTTTTGCTTATCTTGGGATAATATTGCTGGGGAGTAAATATAAAACTATCAAGAGTATATACGGACACACTGTTTACACTATTATTACACCAACACAATTACACATTGGTCTTGGTGTTGGTGAAGTGTTAGTGTAAACAGTGTGTTCAGTATGATTATCAATTACCAGAAATTACAATATAGTACCAACAATGTAACTTGTATATTAAGAAGAATTAGAATTAAAATATCAATGAAGCAGTTTTAATAACAAATAGAAATACGAAATTTAATTATTGTTTGGTGAGAATCTTGTTTAAAAGAGTATTTTTAAATTTAAAAAAATACGAATCAAGTAGGCATTATTTTTTTTATGAAATGGTCTTTTTAATCAATATTTAGATATTATTAAGATATGTTTTATTATTAATTTCCTACCTTTATGAAACAATATCTAATATAGTTTTCTCCTAGCTTCTTGTTATCTGGGCCATAAAATGCTGACGGTGGAATTCCTTGTAAACCAATATTTTTCGTCATCCATTTTGTAGCTCTATAATCTTTTTCAGGATCATTTTCTGAATTAAGATCTATTTTTCCTTCTGAAATAAGATGCAGTATACGATAATGGAATAGCATAATTCTAGCACTATACAACTACTTTAATACTCTTTAGAGAACATGGAATTTTTGAAAAATGTAATTTTTCACAAATATATTACAAACCAACAAAGTAATTTGATAAATGAAATTCTCACCTAAAGGGGTCCAATCAGCTAGCATGAAATATCCCCCTTCTGGTATTATAGGTTTCATGCCAACATCTAATAGAAATTTAGCCATAAAGTCACGTTTAGCTTCTAATTCTTTTGGTAGAGAAACAAAGAAGCATTCATCTGTACCTAAACGTTCCATTTCAAGTTCAAACCCAACTGCACATGCTTCCTAGTCAAGAAAAAAGTAATATAAAAATTTAATTAGTAATTTTCGAACAATGTAGTTAACCTAAATAACTGAAAATATTTAACCTACAGAAAATTACCTGTATAGGTGTCACTCCAGTATAAATACTGGTTTGATGAATTGTTTGTAAATTCTTCATCAAATTTGCAGGACAAATTGCCCAACCTAATTTCCAGCCTGTAACGCTAAAAGTTTTGCCAGCAGAACCAATTGTGATTGTCCTTTCCCACATATCAGGTAGGGTAGCTAAAAAATCAATTACAAAAAACTTTCAATTACCTCTGGTGGGTTAACTGTGAGATTCACTTTAAAAAAAGTATTTAACAGCGAAAAATGAAAAATTGTTTGTAAAACTTATAGATAACTGTTGAATTTTCAACTTTGCATGTCTATTTGCATTGTTTTGTAGACCTATTGAAATTTTTGAGGAATATTAGCTGAATTAGCTTATCAGCAGTTGCAAAGCCAAACAACACCATGGATAATCATTCCCAATTTACTCTATTGCAACGAGTTTTGAAAAAGGTCGTAATGCATTAGATTTTATTTATTATATTTTCAATTCATGAAAAATTTAAAACAATTGTAGAATAAAATCAATTAAAAATGGGTAAAATTCAAACAAATAAATAGAAATATTCTTCTACTAATTGTCTAGTTAAATATGAAGCATATTTTAAATAATAATAAATTTTACTCTTATATATCCATGCTTTCTAATGCAAGCGGTATTTTTATTTCCAAAATCATTTAATCTTTTTTTATATTAGTCGATTACACTCTAGTTTTATAACAATATTTTTTCCATTTTTATCAATTACTGATATACAATTTTATATTTAAATTGATTTTTAAAAATCCTTTGTACCCTTCTAAATTGTGCGTTTAAGATATAATAACCCATTGTCAAGTGTTTTCAGAAATATACTAATAAGAACAATTAAACTATTTTGTGGATTTCTCATTCAACACACATATCAGAGTTAAAAGTTTACTTAACTATAAACGACCAAATAGTATTTCAATAAAATAAAAAAGGTAAGATATTGATCAATGGTAAATTCAAAATTTACCACCTGTTAATCTGTTTCTATATTATGGTAATTCCAATTTATTCACTAATTCACCCAATTATATATTTTTGAAAGTTTAATGCATTAAAATTTCTCATTTTCCTTTGAATTTGTAATTTGATTATAAAAAGAGAATTTTCACCAAAATGAATTGATTAAGAAAATATATGGGTATGTTAGGTTTAAATCGCATGTACTACTTTAGTTCTTTTCTGAAAAATGAAACCATGATACGATTAACATTGTCTTACCAATTCTAATGTGTTTGTTTGGTTTGTACACTATCCATTCATATACTTCATCTGAAATACATAAGACATTCCATTTTTTACATAGGTCTGCTATATGATTGAGTTCATCTTCCGTAAATACCTTTCCTAAAGGGTTATTTGGATTATTGATAATGATGCTTTTGGTTTTTTCATTGAACAAAGATTCTAATTCATCCTTATCCAATGCCCAATCTGCTGATGTAGATAAACGACCGTCAGATGGTTCTTTCTACAAAAAATGAAACCCAATTATCAACTATCCACTCTTATAGAGCTAAAATGGCCCTACTGTCTTAATTAATTCAATTAGTTCATAGTTGAACAGTGGATGACCAAAGGCAATTAAGCACATTCTCCTTCTGATAGGTCCGTCCTGTCCTTGATACTACCAAAGGCCAATGTCCTATGAAAAGCAGATCAGGCACTTTGGCTTGAATCTTTTAACGCACTAGTGTGTGCTGGGCACTCACAGATGACATGGTCTGTAGTTTTCTCCTCCTCTATACACCAGCAGCATTTTGGATTATCTATGATGCCTACAGTGTAGAGATGGTGTCTTAGATGACCATGACCAGTTAAGATTTTCAACCATCCTTATCTTTATTTAACACTGCCATGGAAAGAATGATCCTTTTATTTAGGTGATTATTTAGTGTCGTGGTGTGTAATGAAAATAATCAATTCCATCAAAAGCACAACAAACTTTCTGGAGAGAGACAAGTTTCTGGAGTCATTGGTGATATTCATAATAAAGACACTGTTTACTATAGTCTCCATTTGTTTCCATTAACATTATTTTATAATGAAAAAATAATCATAATCAGTAACAATTCTTAATTGCTATTTTCCAATTTAAATGTTTTCAACTGAATAATTTGATTTAAATCCCCGTTCTTACCAATCTTAAAGGTATGAATCTAGGTATTCCTCCAGCATACCTAACTAAAGGTTCATAACAGTCATAAAATGGTTCGATAATTATAACTTCATCACCAGCTTCTGTGTGCCCCATAATAGATGCATGTAGAGCTTCATATGCTCCAATAGTTGTTATTAGTTCTGTGCGTTCATTAATTCCTCTACCTAATAATTTAGAATACAGTTTAGTTATAGCTGCAACTAATCTAGGGTGTCCCTAGAATAAAAATTCAATATCAAATTTATAATTGGATATAAAGAGCTAATTGAAATTACAAATCCTCTAGTATATTGATGAAACATGTAATCTGATTGGTTCGAAACTTTAGCTAATGTGTCCATGATATACTGAGGTGGTGGATAATCTGGAAACCCTTGTCCAAGATTGAGAGGTTTATAGTCTATAGCCAATTGGATATATTCTGTCCTGAAAGTTACACAAAATATTGGATTCGCCTTTGCTTTCAAAACCTTAAGTAAAAAGTATTTATTCTACTATGCAGTAGTTAATTAAAATAGAGATTACCAAACGCTTTCTTTGCTTTCACCATATCTTGAAGGTAGGGCAAATTTTTTGTCAATAGCTGAATTATTACTGGATGCAACTTTGGTACCCATTTTTAAAATGTTTTCATGTGACTTACATAACCTACTTCTGTATAAATTTTTAACTGTCTTCAACATCTAAAAGAAATGTTCATAACCTTAGAATTCATTATAGACCATAGAGCTCTAGTTTTATACTATAAATAATAAAAAATAATATTAATCACTCACAACCTACCCTATCACGTTCAAAAAATATTTTTAAATCTCAATTTATTTCTTGAAATTCGGCAAACTGATTATAATTAGAAAAATTACATAACCAACAAAAAAAATCAGTCAAAAGTTCTTCCTGATTAAATAAACCATGAACTTTTTATCTACAATTTGTGGTGAATTGCAAAATTAAAAATATATTAAAGACTAAACTAATTCACTTAACCCCGCGTTATCACACAACCCACATTACTTTTTTGGAATAAAAAGTCATATTAATTTGTAAAAAAAATTCTTCACCATTTTCAATAATGACAGGTCCGGATCTATGGAAGCCAAATCGGAGCACCATTTTTTAGTTTCTGTCCCATATCCCAGATTCAAGATCAAGGACTGAATATTGATGCCTGTAACACTCAAATATCCTTTAAAAGTTTAATCAGTGTTTTCTTACTGATATATAATTTGTAAAAATGGTATGTGGTACACACAAATACGTTCAAATAATGATATTGAAAGTTTACTCAAGAAGCGAGAAATGATAGCAGATTATTTTAGAAGGAGTATCACAACTTCTGAATATAATCCTTCAGACTTCAGATCCATTATCTTGATGTATATTCATTGCGATGTAATTTGTTTTACAACAAGAAAACTTTCCTTTTCTTATGTATAATACACTTTATTTAATATTTCAAATCACTAGGCAAGTCATATTCATAGAATCCTTTATAAGCCTATTACTAAATGGAATTAGTGAAACGATAAAGTCATTGAATTTATATTGAACCCACTAAGCGAAATACGTTACCGTATCCCCTAACTTTAGAAATTAGAATTCTCGACTATGAATACTGATATTTTTTTTAGAATAGAGAGCGTAAGTCTAGCCATTGCTATTTAATTATGATCATTGATAAGTATGAAGTTACTAACAAATAAATATATGTTCATGTTCTCTTTGTGATTGAATTGTAAAATAAAATGAATTTCAGTTTTTATTCTTTGTATAAACCCACTTTTATAGAATGCATGTATATCTTGCAAATTCAAGATTTAATAGAGAATCATGAACCAATGTAAATATCGGTTTTTAATACTACAACAAATTTTGATAAGGTGATTTTATATAGTGCATTAATTGTACTGAAACGTAACTTTGTACAAATGTAAAAAACTTACTCCTTACAATAAATGCTTCTAGCAAAACAAATTAAATACGCACTCTTTTCAAATTTAATAATTAAATCATCCACAGGAGAAGATTACTTCAGTTGTTTCAGTTTGACCTCTATAAATAATAGGGATAAATCTGAAACAGGTACCTGTCCCATAGAGGTTTTTAAATAATTTTTAATCCAGAAAAACTTCTCTCTCTCTCTCTCTCTCTCTCTCTATATATATATATATATATATATATATATATATATATATTTACCATTTCACTTGATTAAGACAAGAGTTTCTCATCAAGGCTCTGAAATCCTTGTTTAGTTTTAGAAATTAATATGTCTATGACTTTGAAGTACAATTCTGGGACTGAAATATTTTAATAAAACCATTGAAACAACACTCTGTCTTTTATTTTTTAGAACAGTTTATTATACTGAACATGGCAATTGATTATGAAAGATATAAAGAAACATTTTATTTAAACACACTATTTACAGATGCAGTGTCAAATTGATTTGTGAAACATAATTTTTTTTTGAAGAAATAACTTTGTTATGTGTATTTTTCTTTTAATCTTTGGTTTGTTGTCAAATAATGGGGTTTGTGCTTGATATCAATTTAAAATTCTCCCTCCATTATACCCCTAATACATTAATAAAATATTTTTATAACACGTAAACTTTCTTTGCTACCATACCGAGTGTTATTGACAGAGTTTGACTAATATTATGGGTAACATTTTATGAATTCTTTCTTGCATTGGCTCGGGGCTACTGTAGTTAGGGGCCCTCGCAACTTTAATACGGCGGTAGCCCCTAGTGCAGATTCTGCTACGTAGAGGAGAGAATCTCTATCCACAGTGCAGTGATTGGTGATATAAGGGAGTAGAGAAATCATTGGAAGTAGTGTGATACAAACACCCCAACATTTGGCACAGCTAACAATACAGCAACTTTCTTTGTCTACAAAAAAGATATTTTCAGCATTAATAGAAATTTTACATATTCTCTATAGCAATATTTAGAAACAAAAAAAATACAGCACATCTGATACAGCACTACTAGATTTATTAAAAAGGGAAACAAAATAAAACAGTGTAATTTTAGTAACATTTTATTTATAAAAACAAAACAATAGTTGTATAATTCAAATGTATATTCAATAGAATAACTTAGAGGCTTTATGTTTTCACACATACAATAGCATTCAGGCAAAACAGACACACACTAGTATATTTAAATTACCAAACAATCACTTGAATATGGTTTTAGTAAAATCAACATGTAGTATAAAATTTATAGTCTTTTCAATGATCCAAACAGATGACTATATTCGTGTAAATGCCCGCCATAAACTAATGTCGTACTATTAGTCATTTTACGTGTATATAATAAATCATTTCACTCTAGACTGAACTGAAAATATAGCATTTAAATGGTCTTTCCATGTGAGATTAAAATGTTTCCAATAAACGTAACTCCTCTTGTTCAACTGCAGTCTACCCGTTAAAATACCTTTAAGTAAATATATAAACAACGGTTTATGTAACACAGGTAAGAGTTAATTTAAAAAATGCTTTCCCCAACAATAGTGTATGGTGAGCTATAATTACCTCTTGCATTCATCAATCATTGAAAAACCTATAATTGTGTTGAGGTTATGTTTAACACATAAAAATATTAATATTAATGAAAATAAATAATACTCAACAAATATACTCATGGTACTATTTTCTTACTTAAATTTGATTTATTATGTGAAAATTATAAAAATGGGTTTAAACCTTAGTGAAATAATAGTGAGGTAGTGCACTTGAACATCTAGAGAATGAGAAAAGACTAGTTTCACATTACACATTTTAACGAAAAAGACTAGAATAATTGACAGAAAAACCTTATCAAATGTAAAGATATTCCGAGTGTTAAATGGTTTATTTCAAAATAACAAATCATTTATCGTAACAGTCGGACGAAACTCAATCAGGAGAAATGATATGGTGGTTGTTGATGTTGACAGGAGCCAAATCAAATTATTACAATTCATTAAAGAAGCACAGACATTTCACCGGACGTTGATTACAAAATTAAAAGAGTGATTTTCGGTCATGGCTTCTTTTTTGTCCCCTATTTTTCCGGAATAAAAGTAATTTTCCGAGCTAAATGTAGATCTCTATCAAACTGAAAAATACATTATAGATGAACTAACAATAAAAATATGACATATTATACCATTTTGTGACAAAAAGAATGTGTTACCTCGTCGTATCGTAGCACCCAAACAGTAGTTCAAAATTCATTCAAGGAGCACAGACATTTAATCGAACGTTTTTCTTAGACTTGAACGGTCATGGTTTCTTTCTTGTTTCGATTTTCAAGAATTCCATACATGAAAGTCATTTCGAGAGCTTAATGTAGCTCTGTGGCCAATAATTTTATTCAATGTCAAGATTGAAAAATATTTGAGATGAACTAACAAATCAAATGATAACACACCAAATTCCCTTGTGCCAGCTTGTGACAAGAATTCATTTTCAAATGATAACAGGTGACTATCTTATTTAAAAGAAAATTTGATGTTATGTGAAAGGGAAAAAAACAGCAAAATGTTCATGAGCACTGACAAAAGGAAATAACTTTTAGTATTTGTAGAATTAAAATTAAAATGTTTACACACTTAGTTTAAACACAGAAAAACAATAAATACTATCAATTACATAACCTCAACAAATATTAAATATCTATTATTCTGTATACGATAAACTGGTCTAAATCAGCGAGGAAAACATGACAACATTGTATTGGAACTATTAGTTAATTTACAATCACAAATATCTTTATTGTAAAAACAATATCAGAAGTATAAAAGAGGCATTCTGAGATCTTTTTTCTACATCATTTATGATCAAAATGTTATGTTCCGATAAGCAACTAAAGTTTAAAGAAAACGTAAACAGTTCAATAATATAAAAATGCTTAGAAAACAATTTTTTATTGTTGGATGTCCAAAGTATAAAGTGACACACAAAAATATGAATCAGGTATTTTTTTCAATAGCATAATATAAAAACTTATGGTTCTTTTTGAATAACTAAAAATTGTGTTGGAATTTTAATGGATATTATTTCATTAATTCTATACCAGGATATCATCAAAGCGCAATCCATTTTCCCACATTCTTTAACTTCAAACAGTTCAAGAAGACACTAGTGAGAGATTTATCACCATTATAATATTTTAATATTTTTAATCGAAAATAGGCTAATTATCTGAAGACTTGATTTAGAATGTTGACCGTCACAATAAATTGAGTATCCCTCAATTTTTTTTACTAACTCAAGAGTGTCTAAAAAAATTACCCCCTAACTATACTCGCTAGCACATTCCATTTTTCATAATGTTACGAACAAGCTTGCAAAATGGGTCTTTAGGCCGGCCATATCCAGCTACAATAGAATTCCAAAATTCGGCGAATTCGCACGGTGCCTTTGATCTGTTGTTTATAAATGAACTTTGATGAACTTTTTATTATAGAAGTATTTCTTCTAAATAATTTCTAGGAAAGTATATTTATTTATTGTGTTTCTTTTTGTTCTAGAACTTGGTAGAATTCTATTTCTGGTATATAAATAAGTTTATGCGGCGCAGTTAGTTTTAAGCAAAAAGTCGTAGTGAAAACAACGAATTAGTAAAAGTAATCATAGAAATTATTAGTGATATTTATAAGTAAATAATTATAAGTTGAGTGTATATTATGTATATTATAGTGTATAGTGTGTAAATAAATTAAGAACGTAAGAGACAGTGTTTATTAATTTACCGCACGAATAGAAAGAGTGTAAATAAATACAAAAAACGTTACAATAAATATATAAAGAAGCTGACTGAACTAAAAACGTTGAACAAAGCAAAATATGTATTTGTAAATAAAAAACAAACTTTCAGTTAATGAAATTCAAGTTTTCAACAATTTCACCTACTATGGTGGTTATTAACCCCGAAGGTCATAAAAAGTTAATATGAACTAAGTTGAATCGTCGCGAGGACAAGGTTGATAGAAACTACACTACCTTGGAATTCTAGAAACTTTTGATTTATGATGACGGTTATGTTCTTTCATCTACCAGCTGGCTTTCTAGCACACGTATTAAAATATGCTGACAAGTCTCTCATTGTCACTGGCACTAGTAAGTGTTTCCTATTGGAGGTAAACAGGAGAATATTCGTTTAGTTTGTACAAAAGTGCGAAAATGGATTGCAGTGTTGTCAATAGCTCAATACACAATAAATTTGTGAATACTCTTGTTAGAATCCACTTGGTATAGAAAGATACAGGATAAGGATGATAATTTTGTCAAAATCACGTATATAAGGATGATCTTGGATCTTGTTTTTTTCATAAATTCTATTGCACCCAATATGTAATACAAATTTTGGACAACAATAGAGAATGAAATATTAGTTTATTAATAGGTTTTTAGGAAAATGTACTTGCTTGAAAATTTAACCTTTTAATTTAAAAACTGTAGAATAATTAATCAGTTGTTTAGAGGATTTCTGTTTTAGGACTGACTCTATACTACATAATACATAATAAAGAAAATTATACGGAAAATATATAATAGATTGAGTAACTTGGATGATCATGTATGACACAAAATAATTAAATACATAAAAGTTGAATAACAAACAGTGGGTTTTTCACAAATAGAATGTTTATACTGTTAAGGCCGATTCATAAACTTGACTTTCCGTTTGCTGCCTAAAAATTTTCTAATCCTTTTTGACATGTATACTGCTTTTTGTTGTGATATTTTTCTGTTTTTATTTGTAATCCGCTATTCATGGACGATATTATGAAAAATAGCGAAGTTTATTATTGGAACAAACATGACAAACGTGAACAGTTGTAATTGGCTCTTTTCTATCGATACGAACAGCCGACAGGAAAAGATAAAATTCGTTTATACTGAAAATCAACAACGGCAGACCGATAGGTAAACTGAGTAGGGGAGAAATGGGGATTCTGTGACACCTCCCACTCCGCACTCACATACCACTTATCACTATGGCATCAATGACCAATCAAGGTCAATCCCAGTTCAACGACTTGTCAAGCTTGACCTTTGATGCCATAGTGGTTGAGGGTATGTGAATGCGGAGTGGTCCTTGACCTTGATTGGTCGTTTAACTCAGTTTGACCTTGACCCGTCATTGACCCTGGTCCCCGGCTTGACTTTTAATACCTTAGTAGCGGGGTATGTCTCCGTTACTAAACTACGACATCAAACGTCAAACTATGAATGGTATTATGCCTTTCAATATTTTTAATTTTTTAACAGCAAACGGTAAGTCAAGTTTATGAATTCTACGTTGAACAAAGTAAAAATGTTTTTCATTCATACCAACATTTCACTTTACCCAAAAAAAATTATCGTCTAAACTATCCAATGAATTTAGAATAGTCATTAACGGGAAAAAATTCAACATTTTTCAGACTAACCAGTGCACTTGGACATATCCGTTTAAAAACAACAATATACAGTAGAGATAGCATCGGTATTATTTCAGATATATTTTTTACAAACAAAGTGTTTTTGTTATTGTATATAATAATATATCCAACAGTGTTTTTAATAGATAAATTTTAATCAAATCCATGAAATACAGAATAACAAATTAATTATAAAAAAATATTTTAAAAATAAATCAAACAGTACCGCTGCCATCTCTCAGTCAACAATAGATTCAAAATAATTAGGACGTCGGAACTCTGCTTCAATAAAATCGACTCACATACACCAGAATCAATAAGACACCCAAAAATTCAAATGTTACCAGTACCACTAGAATAGAATAGAAAACTTCCCGCACCGAAGTGTACGGGTGTTTTAGGACTCGAGCATGTATACATGAAATCATCTGATTGGAGATGAGTTCGATTCATGTTAGGTTCGGATGTTGATCGACTAATTTTTGGATGATTCCTTAATAATCCCTCCAACGACGCATGTATTTGTCGAAATAATGGACGTTCATCTCTGTTGAATTTTATGCAGTCTTCGGTAAGTCGTCTCAGCGCCTTTGGAGTATCGGATCTATATTTAAAAAAAATACATACATACATACATACATATATATATATATATATATATATATATATATATATATATATATATATATATATATATATATATGTATATATATATACAAAAGAGTTCAAAATTAGTTTTGTTTCGATAAGAAGATATGCATCTTCCGCTCACCTTAGTTTTGTGAGATCGGCCTTAAGATACCCTCTACCGACCATAAAGAGTATCTGGTCTTTGTTATTAACGTGCGAATATGGTAACTGTCCCGCCAACATTTCAAACATCACGATACCGAAAGCGTATACGTCAGATTGAAAGCTGTATGGATTGTCTTCCTGCATACGGATTACTTCTGGTGCCATCCACAAAATCGATCCTGTCGGTTGACGAAATTGATGTGAACCAGACCTAACGGAAATATGGTCTATGAATATACTTTTACTGAAAAATGCTAAAAACACACAAATAAATTTTTTTATCTGTAAACCTATTAGATAAGGCTGGAAATTTTGAATTAATTATTTATAAATTGCAAGAAAAAGGATAATTTCTATGGTGATTAGGGGGCATCCATAAATTTTGTAACACGTTAAGAGGGTGGGAGGAGGTCGACGAAGTGTGACAAGAGGGTGGGAGTGGTCCTAAATTAGTTACGTGCCGACCGCCTAGGTGCCCATTTGATAAATGGGCCGTCAAACAAATTGCGCCTAGCATTCACTATATTTTGCATCATACAAAGTCACTAATCAACACAAGCAATTAGGTAAGAGGCAACAAGAATATTTAACCTATCGCGAAGTTTCGTCATTAAAAAATTGCTGCTAGACTTGCTAGAAAACTTCTTTGTGTGGATGATGACGAGTATGCTGTATGATTGGATGGAAAAGATGTTGACACAATTAATGTTTCTGATATTAACAATCCAAATAAAAAAGAAGTGGCTGCTATGCCAGTTATAAATAATTGTGGAACTTTTCAATACAGTTGTATTTTTAAAGCAATTATCGCCATCTCAAGATCAAGGCCAAGTGTATGTTTTGGATGAAATCACAACTTCACATGGGAGATTGATGTTTCGACCCTGTACTATTGTACTACATCTAAAATGCAGGAACGTTTATTTTACAAAAATTTCATTTTAAATTCAATTTTTATATTTTTCTCGTGATTATGTCAAATTAATCAAGTGGTGAGACATTTATATGCAACGTTTCTATATTAGAGACCTATCTTCAACTTAAGTGTGGATTCAAAGATCATAAACTCAAGATTATTAAGCTTATATCTTCAATTAATATAATTCTGTTAATATTTTTTGTTTTGTTAATTTACTTAATAATTTTTTGCTTTGTTAATTGTTTGATTTGATTGGGTTAGGTTAGTTAATTTTATTAAAAAATAATTTAAATTGAAATGAAAATAATTTCGGAACCACTGTTTTCTTTCAAGAATTTCTATATAATATTATATAATTTGCAAAAAAGGCGGGGGGTGTTAGTTAGCAAATGTAACAAGCTGTGACAGAGACAGGGGTAGAGGCAAAAAACCATCAAATTCGTTTGATGTATATATATATATATATATATATATATATATATATATATATATATATATATATATATATATATATATATTTATTTCTAGTTCAAAGATTTGTCTAAATTTTGGAAAATTCGTAACACGACATTCGACCTGTTAGATTTTTCTTCGATAATTTTTTTTGTTTACTTATTACGGCTCAGTAGTCACTTCTTATTTATTTTCGCGTTAAAATTTTTGAAAAACTAATTTATTATCGACCTCCCATTCAATTAGAAAAATTCAATAGTCTTCATTCAAAAACTGTAACGACTCCTTGGAAAATTTCTGTGTACAACAAATTTTCAGAAGTAGCAGTAGTTTCTGATGGAAATAATTTTGTGAACAATATAAATAATTGAGAGATATAATTTACCAACAATCAAAAATATTTTGGCAATTAAAAATGTCTTTAAAATATTTTTAAGATACTCGCCATCTAATTTTGGCCGTAGCTAAACCAAAGTCCCCTATCTTCACTGTTAGATCATCATGAAGAAATATATTGTTCGATTTTAGATCTCTGTGAATAATATTCTTGGCATGTAGATAGTCCATACCTTGTGCTGTTTGTCTACCTGTGAGTAATAATAAAAAGTTATATCTATTTAAAATAATTTTATAATTACATTGATCAGTACCTATTTCTATTAACGTGAATAGTTGGAACTTTGTTTCTAAAACGTGTAGATGCTTATACAAACTAGAGCCTTCACACCATTGTGTTACAATTGCTAACTGTGGTTTACTAACGCAACCCATGAAAAGAAGAATGTTGACATGTCGAGTTTTTCTCAAAACTGCTACTTCGTTCTTAAATGCTTGTAGTTGGCCTATTGTTGGAATTTTCACATTCAGTGTTTTCACCTACAAAAATTATAACATTATCTAGCTACCTGAATTTCCAAATGTTTGTCAAGTTATTCTCTATATATCATGGATTTTAAGCACCACTTACCGCCACAGGTCCATGCCAATGGGCTTTATAAACGGTACCGAAAGATCCTGATCCAACTCTAGAACCTACTAGAATCTCATCCGCTGGTATTTCCCAGTCTTCAATACTTTCACGAGGAGCGAGAAGAGGTTTGCTTTCATCTGCCGATTTGGCACGTTGTCGACGGGGTTGAAGGGAACCTGTAGGAGATGCCTGGGTACTTCTACAATGTGGTGCACAGTCTCCTTCAAGTCCTCTTAAGTTTTAAAAAATTTGTTCAATTCAATATAGCAGAAAAAGCTGGAATATCTATTAATTCAGTCTAGTTCAGTTCTAGCAAGCTCAGACTATTTTCAATTGAGAATTTAAAGATGGTTTCATATAATACTGTAACTTTATATTACTTCTTTTAAATCTTTAAATCTTTTCTCTAAATCAGTACATTAAGTGTTACATTAATGAAACAAGTAGTTTTATTTACCTACAAATTGGTAACGTCTTGGGATACTCATCACCAGAAGCTTTAACATTATTTAAACAAACATTTGGAGCTGAATTAGATCTATCGTGATGTCCTAATGTGCCAGAATGTCTTTCTTGTTTTGACGGTAGTTCTAACTCAGCCTGACCCGCATGGAGGATACCTGCTGGACTTGATTCTGCTGGTAGAGCTAGCAACGCTCTGTAGTAAGCATCTGTCATACGAACCTACATTTTGAAAAGTTCTCTTTAAAGATACAGGAGTGTTAAAACTAACGATATTAGATCAGCAAAATTGTCACTTTGAAAATATACCAGTTTCTATGATACTGCCTCTATAGAAAATTCAAATGCATGCAGTCCCTTTTATTTGTGAAGATAAGAGTTTTAAGGCGGATTTTCAATTCAATCATATCTACCATTTAAAGGCAGCAAACACAACCCGTACATTCACAAATCAAAATGGGGGTAGTTTAACCATCTCTTCTAAAAGAGCAAAACTATCTTTTTAGTACTTTTGGAAGAAATGATTTACAACATAATCATATGTAGGTAATTTATTTTATGAAATACTCGATTTTTTTTATTATAGTCTAAACAGTAATATGCCTACTCTTCCTCCTTTGTCAATAATTGATACATGGTAATAATCACTTGATCTAGTCATTGACACCCACGCCAACTTCAGATCATATGTTTTACTGATAAAAATGCCTAAAAAATCCTGTGATTCGTACTTAAACTGTACCCTGACAATATGGAATAAATCAAACATGAATACATTATGAATAAATAAAAATATTAGATTCAATTACCTTAACTAAACTCTCAAATTTTCATATCCAAATGGTAACAAAACTTTTCACATTTTGAAATGATTAGCTGATTTGTTTCATAGCTGGTACAGTGTTATGAAATATATTTATTGTGTTTTTGTATTGAAAATGGCTCAGAAACGTGGAGTTAGATTATTTGGTGAAGATTTACCTTTAGGTGGCAATTATTGGAATATTGTGAATAACTGGTGCAATTACCTTAACTAAAGTATTGTATTGATTAATAACAATAATCATTTATGTTGTTTGTAGTGATTCCGGTGACTACAGCTAGTGCTAAGAGAACATTTTTAAAAAAGTGATGAAAATCCACTTCAGAAACTATATGGGTCGTAGCTTTGATGACTTTATTTATAATTTTACAGAATAGAAAGCTTGATAAGAAGAATTTTATTAAATGTTGTTAATATTAAATGATATTATCAATGTAATATTTGAAAATTAAAGTTATTAAATATTTGATTTTAATGCACATAATACTAGTAATATTGTTCGATAACTACCCAAATGAATAATTAGAATTAAATTACATGATGATTTTTACCATCCAATTTTTACCATGACTCCCATAGATACGTTAATGTTGGTCTATTATTTTAAGAAATTCATGATAACTCATATTTCTTATAACCAGATTATGGTACTTAAGCAACAAGTGAACAAACAACAAATAAAAAGAGTGAAAAAATAAATTGATCAATGGGATAATTCTGTGGAAACAAAAATTTGCATTGAGAAGGCTAGAGTAACCTTCAACAAAATGAATGTTTATAAAAGCAGTGATCTACCAATAGCAACAAAAATACTTTTACAACACAAAAGTTTTCAATATGTTGCTTTATATAAGTATATTAAGAATATCACGGACATACAGGGTTATCAATTCAAAAGAACTAAAAAGGCTCAACAATAAGATATGTGACATCAATAATAACATCTAAAAAAGAAAACCAGAATATTTCAGTCACATAATAAAGAAATGAATGCCGATATAGCTTGCAACAGCTATCTCTTCAAAGCAAAATGTACTCAGAGGACAGGAACAGAGAATAAACTTTTGTCTCCAAAGGTTTGCCCTCACTATCTCAGAATTATTCTAGGCAGCAACTAATGAAGTTTGGTGTTACTTACGTTCATTCAATTTTGAGAGAGCATTGAAAAGTATGCGGATTACTAAAGGCATAATCTGTTTATTCATTAATGTTAATCAAATACAAATGTGCTTATTTGGTATGAATTAATCTAAGATAGGCGATTTCTGTGATGCTGTAGATCACTTATTTTTTGTTGAAACAGTGGTCAAGGGATTATATAAGTAGCTTCTCTTACAGGACACTTCCAACAGAATTCATTTCATCTCCTAACAATAGGATTATGGTAAAATATGTAATAAACAGCATATACCTAATTCAGCTGAATCAACACCTCACTTCAGATATATCATATACTTTTGTAGAGTCAATCACAGCTGCTCCAACTTCTTATGAAGTTGAGTCATCTGTATATATTGATTATGGTATTGGATATTTATTAAGCATATCTCTCAATGCTTGTATGATCAGTACTTTGTCATGTATTATTGATTGATTCAATTATTGTTTATTGTCCATTATGGTGAAGAGATAAGAGGTCTCGTTTAATTCTATTGTGTTCTTAAACTAGTTTGTGAACTTGATGGATATCATTTTTAGCAGGAAATATTTTTGACTAAGCATGTCCTCTAGGGATACTCTTATATATTTTAATATCTCATTAGAGCTTAAAGAACTTTAATTTGTATGAGCTGGAAATTGACTTCATATGTTTGTAACTTTACCTGATGACATAGAAGGGGCACTCTAGCTGCACATCTCTGATGAAACTTATAACCACAAGTCCGACAATAAAAACCTTGAAATAATAGTCTCCTACAGCATTCACAAAAAGCTAATGTAAAAAAAGTCTTTCTAACAAAATTATGTGAAATACTAGTAGGAATAGGAAATTTATCTAAAATTTTAACTGTAATTTCATCACAGTTTAAAGTACTGATATCGGTATCCCAATTTATAGCTTCATCAGAATAACCACAACCAGAATATACACGACACGTTTCACAAACTAAATTTCTTAATTTCATGGCTTTAGACAAAGCCTCTCTTAAACTAAGACCCTCACGCACTTGAACACTAGTTCGTTGCTGATTGGGTAAGTACGCTCGCAAAAATTTAGGCCTAAGTGTTTCATACTGTGGTTTGACCGTCTCATACTGCGGTTCATATCGCTCACTCAAATTGTCTGAATTTTCTTTACTGAGCTGTTCCATCAGTCTCAATTGTTTAGATTCAAGCTCGTGTAGTTTTGACGTTAACTCTTCGTATTCTTTAATATACATTGTTGGTGGATGTTGAAAACCGGCAAATTTTGCATTTAAGGCATCAATATTTGCTCTAGTTAAGCTTATAACATTATCAATATTTTCAAGCTCTTGTTGAATGTCCATCTCTTCACTTGTATCAAACGACATTCTAACGTTGGGGGCACTAACAAAGGAACTGAACTAACTTTTACTTTTCTTTTTACTGAACTTATTTCTTTTAATTTATAAAAAATTGCCATTGCACTCGTCCATGTTTGTCAATTTGTCAAAACTGATGTTAGTTTTTGGTGACATTTGGCAAATGACATTGACATCAGCCGGTAATTCTCATCAAATGATATAGCGAACAGATCTCATATGTATGGGCCTTAAAAGATTATTCTTGAGCGTTATGAGTGGTCATATTTGCCTAACAATTATTTATGAAATTTTATATACTTAATTTCATTCTACTCCTCTTTTAATCTCCTAATATTTTCCATTATGAATGCCTTCATATAGTTTAATGTAATTTAGTGCGTCATGTTAGTTGTTTTTTATCGTTAACGCATTAGTAGAGAAACATCGTTAATAATACTGCTTATACTTAGCTTTTATAATTTCTTGACTCGATAATAGAAGGCAACCCGTACATTTCGAGAAAATTTATATAGAGAGAGTTCGTTCTAATTCATAGAATGACAGAGATAACTGTTTTTATGATGAGTGATGTCACTTCAAGAATAGTTCACCAATAGGATTGCTCAATAAACTGAATGTGTCTGCCATGTGCGTGCGAAAAATCGCCATACGTGACGTCACCTGCAGACCTCGACCGGTCTTAACTCTTTGTTGAGCTAGACTATTTGATGAGTTTAAAGGCCAATTTTAACAAAAATACAGTTATTTTTTTAAGTTTTATTCATTATTATGAATTAATATTAATTTAAAATCCAATTGAACTGATGCTTGAACTACTAGCTTCACTTGTTGATTTTTTTGAATACAATCCCAAAGTAGGAACAGCGGTTTTTTTCAATATTTTTCGTAGTGGTAAACCTAAAATACATATACATATTATATATATTTATGAACAAATTGAGTTACTAAATTTCATTACCAAAATCATTTTGGGACAGTATAGACTTTGAAAGCTATAAACTATTACACTAAACAATTAAATAATTCACCAACCTAATAATTCATTCTGTAAGTCTCTTTCATAATCCTTTTCTGTGAAATGAACTGAGCAGATGTAGCTAGTATCAGGGTTAAATTTATCTTCCCGTTTGCATCGTAATATCCATTCTTTTCTCATAGTTTGGGAAACAAGATCTTTAGCTTTGGGAAACCGATGAAATATAAAATATTCATGTTCTTGCTGCCTTGTTTTATAGGTATTACCACAACCATACACAGCACAACGTGTACCAGGCATTTTGATTTTTGGACATATACTACATGCACTAAAATCAAACAAACAAAGTTTCATTTAGCAAAAAAAAGTAAAATAAAAATCTAGATTAGTTGCTGGACAAATGCAAACCAACCGACCAAAAACGCTGTTATGATTCGCCCATTTTTTTAATTTTTTATTGTGGTGTATAAAGAATAGAAATTTAAATAAGCCAATTAAATTTCTGCTCAGCTGGTTTTCTTTCAGCCAGTAACTGACTTGGATTTTAATTTTTATTTTGCTATTTAAATCCAGCTTTAATATAACAAAACATTTTTACCTACCCTTGAAAGTCTCACAAGATTATTTTGCCTTAAACAATAATATTGTCTTTGTTCACTATTCTCCACATATATAATACACACAAATAATAGTTTTTAAAACGTAGAACTAAGTAAAAAACGAATTTCCAACTCTTCAATCACTTGTACGACCTTTTCGAATTAACAAAAACACAAGCAATACCGCACAGCGTAAATGGTAAACAAGCCGTCGAGGTCTGCAGGTGACGTAAGTATCACTTGACCTTGGCTCAAGAATTGGCGTATGTACGTCTTATGGGATTGATCAATCCTATTGGTGAACTATTCTTGATGTCACTTTCTGTCTTAGCTTAGAAGAATAACAAAGGCGCGAATTACGCAATATTCGAACATTGAGTTCGGCAGCTTCAACTTATCTGATGAAATACATATATTAAATACTATAAATCTACTTTTGTTATATTTCTTCTTCGAATATATGAATTAAGAATGATAGTTTTAGCGATTATTATTAATATTATTATTCTTATTATTATTATTATTAATATTATTATTATTATTATTATTATTATTATTACTATTATTATTATTATTTTTATTATTATTATTGTTATATCTTGTACTATTCTTTTAATGGATACGTTCAAGATTAAGTGATGTACACAAATAATTTCTAATAATATAGTTGATGTGCTCTACAACAAAAAGTAAAGATATCAAAGAGTTAAAGCGGTCATTTGAAAAATCAATATCGTTTGAAGATGTTTTTTTCTCACAATAAATCAGTCGTAACTAACATTAAATTACAATACTAGTCGCAGATATAATCAGTTTTATTTTCTGGAAAGTCAAATTAAAAAGTATTATTTTAACTCAATAAAAAGCAGTTGGTGATAGAACAAAGACTTTCTTTTTGTTAAATTATAAAACAATAAAAAATGAAGAAGAATACTGAGTAAAGTGTAATTATCGGCACAATGATTAGCCATCCCACAACGATAATCATGAAACTCTTGTACATAGACTATTGATATTACGAGAAATCGATTTATATAACAGATATCAAACCATGGATAACTTTGTTCGATAGTTCTCATCAATATCTATCTGTGTGTGAGAAGTAATGATGATTGACGCATGCGCAGAAGAGTTGCCGATGAAAAAGTATGCAAAATAATTATTTCCTCGAAAAATCAATAGATAAAATGAAAATTTAGTGATTGTTGTAAGGTTAGGTTAGATTTTCCATAAAAATTATGCATTTTCATACTTTTTTCACAAAAACACACTTCTGCGCATGCATCAATCATCATGACTATTCACAGACAGATAGATCTATCGAACAAAGTTATTCATGGTTCGATATCTGTTAGCTTTCCTGAGATAATGGCCACTTCCGGTATCTCCGGAAGTAAATGTTTCCGCGTAAAATAGATATGATAAATCGATTTCTCGTATCAACAATAGTCTGAGTATAGAGTTTACCAATTATCTCCATATGACTCGTTATGAGCCCAAAGATTGCACTTAAGGTACTTCACCCACAAATAACTTTGGATATAACTGGAAAACTTTAATAGCTTGAAGTATCAGTGTTTTTAAGCTGAAGTTCATCGACTGGAAGTTCAAAAGAAGATTCACCAGAAGAAGTTGAGAGCCACAGGTCTTCGTAAACAGCTTCTGAATCACCACTGCTATTAACTATGATTACTTTTTTAAGCTTTTTATGTGGTCCAAGACTACGACTAGATAGAGATTTTCCACAATCGTTACCACAGTAGAAGAATAAAACTTAGTAGTGATTTAGTTAGTCTTTCCCTGATATTTGAAGATTAGGTGTAATTGAAGCGACGGATAATGCCTTAAATCAAACTTCTGAAAGTTGTTGCAATGTTGTTGACATGTCATTTCGCAAACATCCATGCGAGTTATCCCGTGAAAGTAAATATTCATACAATTACTAAGTGGTTTCCGCTCAAAATTGTTAAATTAATTGAATGTACCTTCAAAGTCCAACATTGTCAAGGAATATTTGGAATAGATATTGAGATTAATGTTTTTAATTGAATTAAATGATGATTAACTTATTTGCATTGTAGTGTAGCAAAATGCAAGCGGTATCTCGACAATTCACCAAATCCGAAGTTAATGAAATAGATGAGCGAATGTTAGTTATAAAATTGATTGCAGAGTGTATATGTTCAAAGTTATATTGAATTCATTAAGATAACTAGACTTTCAAGGAAACATCTAGCATGTTTGTAATAGCTGCATTTGAGTAACTTTAAATTTGCAGGTGACGTTAATTTTAATTACAAATTAAAGGGATACGTTTTGTTGCTTTGTTGCTTTATTCAACAATGCTATACAGAGGAGATATTCTGGCTCGATAGAACAATGAAACCTGTCTTGGAATGTTATTATCACAGCTTTTTCAACAGATATCGCCACATCTATTACTGACCATTATTCGATATTATTACTCGTTCTTGGAGGAAAAATTGAAAGACATTATTCCAACTTTAATATTCAATATAAAGAATAAATTGATAACAAAAAATTATTAAATAATATACAGTGCGTCCCATTGAGCGACATCTTTCTGGAACCATAACAAAACAAACAAATTAATGAATATTATACAGAAAGCAGTACAACAATCTATTATTTACTCAAAGGTAACACATAATAAAAAAAAATAAAAGTATGGATAACTTCCTCATTGATGAAAACTGTTAACAGAAAAAATAATTTATATTTAGAATTGAAAGAAGATCAACAACAACAAAATGGAAAAAAAATAAAAAACCGGACTGTAAAAATGAAATAGAAAGATTGATAAAGAAAGTAAAAATATATTACAATAAGAAGGTGAAAAGTGGAAAAAATTCGTCGATAATGTTATGGAAACTACTCAATAAAGTTGTATTGAAACCAAAAATAAAGGAGATTCAAAGTATCAAAGACAATAACCAAATAATCTTGGTATTGAGCAAATGGCCAATATATTCAATATGTATTTTATTGATGTGGGCTAAAATTTAGTCCATACTATTAATAGACCACGTATTTATAAAGAAAAGAAGATTGTTAGTTTCCACTCGTTATATTTGTATCGAGCTACTAGAGTGAGGTAAAATGAATAATTAATAATGACTTGAAACCCAAAAAAGACCCTGGGTATGATAATATCAGTGCTGAAACGTTAAAAATTATTATAGATTATATAAGTTATCCACTCACTGTAATAATTAACAGTGCACTAGAAACAGGGCAATTTCCAAAAGCATTCAAAAACAGTGTTGTAATACCAGAATGGCATTTGAAAGGCGACACGCGGCGATCAAGTTTCAGTATTTATTTACTTTCTACGTCACAACCGCAATAACCAATAGAAACAGGTTTTTTGTCACGTGTTATTATTCAAATTATCATCATTTTATATTATAATATTTTAAGTTATAATACAATTCAACCTAAAATGATTATACATTTTTAAATATGTTAAATACCCACTGCAAGGACCCTATTTTTAAATTTGGAGACAGAAATGATGTGGCAAATTATCGCACTGATAACAAGTTTAGCCAAAGTATTAGAAAAGATCGTGAAAATTAGAGTAAACAAATACTTGGAAAAACATAATTTACTTTGAAATTCTCAATTTGGATTCAGAAATCATAAGTCATCTAAAGATGCAATATACTTATTTACAAACACTATTTATGAAAGCGTAGATAAAGATAAATTAGTAATAGGTATATTTCTTGATTTGGCAAAGGCTTTCAACACCGTCAATCATTCCATTTTACTAGAAACCTTAGTGGACCTAGGAATAAGAGGTATAGCGTATAGTTTTTTTGCAAGTTTTTTGGAAAATCGAAAACAACAGGTCAAAATAAAAGACAAAATAAGCATAACAAAAGAAGTGACAAGAGGAGTTCCTCAAGGAACGGTCTTAGGCCCATTGTTATTCATTATTTACATGAATAATATATTTTAATTGGAGAAAATGGGACAAATCATAAGCTTTGCTGATGATACTGTGGTCATATATAAAAACACAAACTGGTACAACTTGAAATTGAAAATTGAAAAGGATTTTGTAGAAATTAAACTTGGTTGGACTATAAATTATTATCAGTGAATTAAAAAAAAAAACAGTTTATCTACCATTTGGCATCCTCGAGACAGCTCTTCCAAACTTGATATAACAATACAAAATTCTATCACAAAAAAACCAAAATATTTGGGAATAATATTAGATCGTACCTTTCGATGGAAAACTCATGTGGACTACTTACCAAAAAATTAAGGAGCATTCTTTATAGTTTTAAAAAAATTGTCGGATTTCTGAATATACGAGTAGTTTAGTGGAACCACATTTAAATTCTAGAATCATAGGCTATAGAGGTGTTTCAAAAACACACTACAAGTTTTGCAACAAAAATTTTTAGAATCACGTCGGAAAAAGTATAACAAGTATCCGTCAAATATATGATTTACACGTCAATTTAAGACAATATTTAAACAGAGATAAATTACATATGGCTATAAAACTAAGAATAAACAAAAGTATGCTGCAGCCCTTATAAGTAAGAACATGGACAGAGAAGTTATTTGTACTTGGGGATTGTATTATATAACAACCTACCGGATGATATAAAAAAAGAAAATACACTGAAAAGATTCAATACTGCACTCAAAAGTTATATATGAAATAGACCAAGAAAAGATATTCATGAGTTAATTGACAGTTCTTGATCTAAAAAAAATGAAAACGTACATTGATTGTAATACCATATTTATAAAAAAATTATTTTATTTTTTAAAAACTTTTTAACTCCACTTTTTTGTTTTGTTTCATTTCTTATATCTTAGATAAATTTAGGAATAAGTACTAAATTGCTCTTATGGATTTATTTAGTTTTTTTTAATGAAATATCCCACCACATACAGATAGTTTCTGTGGTTATTTATGTGTTTATTGAAGTATATGTATATTTAAATATTCCAACTCAATGTAATTAATTAAACAATGTATTTTTTATGCCAATAAATAGTATATACATTGCGGTTAATACCAATATTGTTTAATTATACCACTTTAACAATGTGTTAAAAAGTTGAAGTTACCGAAAACTAATAGTTTAGTACAGCTTAGTTTATTGATTAATGTGATAAATTATTTATATTCAGAGAACCATTATCAAAATAAGAGCATAAAGAACTGAACAAATATGATCGTGGTTAACTATTTAAAACAAAATATATAAATTTTTAACTTAAAATAATGCTTGATTTGACTGGCGTACGCGTACCACTAGATCGAATTATTTTTATTTTACGACGGTGGACCATAATTGCCACGCTATTGGAAGCTGAGAGCATAATTTGACAGTGGAGTACCATGAAGTTTTATGTTCATCACACAAATATGGTTACTTTCACATAAATATTAAATGATGGGAATGTAAATTTCGCTATGGTTTCAACTGCTATTATGGATTTACCGTATCATATTTCATAAGTTCGCTGCCATGTGGATAACGATCGCGCGAGAAGTTCTCGATATTATCTTGGAGACAAATACAAATGTGATTTACACCTTGCAGAATATTATCGATGTTTCACGTTCAGCTAGAATTAGTTCTTAGTATTTTACAAATGAGGAAGAGAAACAGGTTTTTATCTTATGCATATGGCAAAGCACATTCTTTATAAAATAATTTTGCGCTTTTTTTTATGAGCCGAAATAGATTCCAGACTATATAAATGTAATATCAAAATATCGGCTGAAGCTCGTTAATTAACAAATTTTTGGTGCCTTTTCAGGTGTAGACGAGATAATGATCCCATCCCGAGGTCGTCACCTCTTCAGGCAATACATTCCAAATACATTGTTATGGTGTTAAATAGTTCTAGGAGGATATACCTATAGAATGATGGTTTATACCGGAAATTTTTTTGAAAATGATAGCAGCGATAAATGGCTGGGGCAGAGAGTTATTATTGATTTAAATGAAGATTTCTCGAATGAAAGCAGGACTATTATTAGAATACCTTTCGTAATAGATCTTCTAGATCAAAACACTCATTTATTAGGAACACTTTGGAAGAACAGAAGAGGTCTACCCAAAAAAATAATATCAGCAAAATTTTAAAAAGGAGAGGTAGAAGGAAGAGAAAGAGAAAGGGTATTATAGTCCCTAAATGGAAGGATAAGAGGTTTGTCACATTGGTACCAAAAATCAGACAGAATAAATGGGAATTGAAAGAAAAAAATGAAGTTTACAAAACAGAAACAGATAAATGACCTCAACTTCGAAGTAATTCACACCTTAAAGAAAGTTTTAACAAGGAGTACCATAAACCAGGGTTACTTTGATACAGGGTTCGCATATTTTGTATTGTAGCACCCTCATTTTTCAAGATATTCTTGAACCAAACGATAACTTAACATCTCAGCTTTAAAATGCAGTTTGGAATTCTTCGATATATTGAATAGGGAGGGAGGGGGGTCATTTGTTTTTTGTATTAATGTTACCCCACAATCCAGGTTTACTTTGTAACAACGTGTTTTCTCCATCTAAAACGACTGTTTCGGTGGTTCGTAAATAAAGTAACCCCATCCAAAAGATAGCCTGAGTTTTTTTTAATAACAAAAATCAATTTTTCCATTTTTTTTTTGTTTAAAAAGCTGGATTTAAATGAAAAGTGGTTTTATTCAAATTAAAAAGAGAGAAATTCATAGAAAACTTCTTTTATTATTGTTTAAAATTCTTTGCTGGTTCAAATAAACTAATTGTTGATGTGTGTACTGTATTATTTATTAATAATATTAAAACATGTGTTAGTTGTGTTTTAATGGCGATATAACAACAACACATTTCTTATTAATACAAAAAATAGAAAAAACTTTATGTTGGGCGGCGTTGCCACGTTTTCGACTTATTTTAACATAATAAAATATTATTTTAAAGATTAATTTTAACAATTATAAAACATCAGTTCAAAAAAGGTTGAAATCACATCTAGCGTGTTTTTTAAATGTAAATCCACAATGTTTTTCTTAATTTCGACAATGAAAAATATCAAGGTAACGTCACTTGATTAGAATAAAATAAAAGTTGAACTAGAAGTTGGAAAGAATAGATTCAAAAATTACAAACGCTCGAAAAAAAATTAAGAATAAGGCACAGAAATCCCAAACTTTTTAAAATAAATGACGCGCTTGAAATCTTTCTCATATCGTTTCTCATAACCTAACAAAGGTGCACTAACAGCAGTCTTTGATTTATGGCTTCGAGTCAACTGAAAACAGTGCTTTCTCTCCAGGTATGATACAGATTTTTTCATGCGTGTTACTTTAAACTCTCCATCCTGCTCTTGTACAACTTTCCCCAGGTATTTCCGTCCATCGTAAACTACAGCTAAATAGTCCCCTTCAATCAAGGGTTTCTCCATCAGAGTCGGCAGCATTGCAGGTTGCGGTGGTTCTGGAAAGATCTGGTGACTTGTTGAAGGAGCAAAACGGCTGTCTATGGGAAATAGATCTTCTTCATCTGACATATCTGATCCGAAATTGAGAGGGCACTCTTCGCTTTCAGCATATGGCAAGTCATCATTGTTCAGACTACCAGCCGTGGAGCACCGGATTCATAAGAGGCACGCCTGGTTTTTTTTGCCCTTAGGTTTCACATTTTGGCCTTTCCCCTTCTTTTTCATTGCGGGAACAGCTGGAAGGTCTTTGGGATCCATAAGGTCATCCGCTGTAATGCCTTTCCCAGCTTGGATAATCAGCTTTTTTTGCGTGGCTTTTTTGCAACAGATTCAGTTCGAATTTTTTTCAGATGTTCGACAAAACTTTCATGAATCTTGTCCTTGAAGTCGGACTTTTCACAAACAGAGTCACTTTCGAGAACTTTATTTGGATTCAATAGGAAAATTCCACATTTTCGGAATCCTGCTTGCAAGTTAATGTTTCTCCGGTCTTCCAAGTTTTCTAGGGTGGTTTTAAGCAATTTGGGGAACATATCCTTAGGCGCTATCCCGCATCTTCTGCCTTGAGGTGTCACTTTCCACGTGTCCAATGTTTTCCGCCATTCAACCTTTAATGGACTAAAAACAACCACATCTAGTGGTTGCAGAAGGTGGGTTGCATTGGGAGCAAGAGCTACGAAGGCAATGTCATTTTCTTCAAATTTTTTGATGATATCAAAATTGAAATGCAAAGATAAATTGTCTCCTAGGAGAACCTTTTTTCCCTGTTGCCTTCTAATGAATGGTGAAAAGTGATTTTCAAACCAATCAGCAAATTTGTAAGAATTGATCGAACCACTTTTAGAACGATGGTACCTGCAACATAGCGGCCCTCCCTCAGTCCAGACGTTCTCTGCTCGGTAGATGACATATTGTGGTACCAAATCTCCAGCAGAATTCCCACATTATTACTTTGGTGCAGGCTTTTGTTCCATTTCTTATAAGTTCTTATTTGTCTCATCATAGTTGTAAATATTTGAAGGTGGTACCCGCTCAACCTCTTTTTCAAAATGTTCGAAATAGTCTTCAATCACAGTCTTATCCACAGAAGTACGGCTCAATGATATGTTTATGGCAGCAATTTGAGAGATTTCAGGATGTCTTTCCATAAAAAGGCTACTCTAATTTTCACGATCTTTTCTAATACTTTGCCTTCATGTATAATGCTATAGTTGCAACTGATTGTTATCTGACGTTTAAGACGTTTATCCACAGCTTCATACAAAGTTTCAGCACTGTAGTTGCAGTAGGCACGTGTCCCAAGCTTACGAATGTATTTTCGTAGCATTTCAAGTCAACTGCGAAAAAATACAAAAACCATGATGTTCTAAAGTAACCCCATAGCCCTTTAACTTGTGTTGTTTTATGTTTTAATTCATAGTAAATCGTGGAATTGAATTATAGAAATAAAAAAAAGCAAAATCATCCTAAATAGTTGTGTAATCAGAAAATAACTCCCCCGAATTCAACAGGTTGCTCAGTTGGTGGCACCAGAAGATGTTACGACAACAAACTGAAAACAGCTGATATCACTGATAACACATAAAACAGTGTTACGAAAAATATTTTTCTGTTTCAATCGATTGGCGATATCAGCGTAGTCTGATAATTGATTCTTGAAATCCCGACACCACCAGGGGGTCGCTAGTTGTAAAATTAAGCCCGCCAGAACGGCTCAAAAATAAAAAACAGGTTTTTATAAAGTTACCCCGTCAGTCTAAAGTAACCCAGGTTTACGGTAACAAAAATGACACATTGTACAAGATCAAACAAATAAACTATAAAATATATAGAGCATATAGTAAGTATCAAATCGTAATTCAGAGTAAGAGGATAAGCCGACCAACCAAATTAGAAGTCCATAAGACTGCGATAAATCCAATATGGATGGAGAACTACTAAGGATATATGAAAGGAGAATAATCCACGAATATTGAAAGCTGAAAATAGTGAGTATTGAGGACTTATGAGAAATTATGAAATTAAGAATATACAGGGTGTTTCAAAAAAGGCGATCCCGTTTATACACATTTTTTACGATTTTGTCGCAAATACTGGCAACATTGTATTTTCTTCCGCGCCCTTTATCTCATATACGAATGGTATTCTATCAATCCTAGAGACGGAATCACCTTTTTTTGAAACAACCTCTATATTCTTAATTTTACCCTGTATTAGAAAATGAGGATATAGTAATTACAATCAAATAAAACAAATATGGATACATTGAAAGAATGTAAAACGATAAAGAGAGCAAGGAATATTACAGCATGAATAAAGAAAAGACTATGGAAAGTCTGAGAGAAAATAACTGTTACAGACAGATGCAGGACGAATGAAATGGAGAATAATATTCGATGCTGTAAAACTATTAAATATATTCTAAATTAGTAGCGATGAAATATGTTAAAGGACGACCATAGTAATGTAGTTGTGAGTACTTAATTCTCTTTAATCCTTAAGACATACTTCAAAAACTCTAGTTAAATTGAAGACAATTTTCTAAAGATTCCAATTCACCGTTACATAATTCATAATCCTAACATACCCTGTATGTGGGAAATTTGTATTAGGCGTATTTTTCTATCGGCATACTAACAAGTTTTGTTTTCTACGCATCCGCGGACTTTTCAAAATCTCCAAAAAAAAATTAACATACAAAGAACTCACAAACAAGGTAAATAGACAGTAATGTACCGCTAACTTTTCGAAACTTCAGCGGTGTTGCTAACTTTGCGGCTAAAACAATGAAAGAGTCATTGTGTGGAGGCTGTCAAGTTGGTATAATTTGATTGAATGGAAATTTCACAGCCCCTTGAGAGTATAGCTTCAATGTACTTACACGCATTTACTGAAAATCCATTAGAGCAGATTTTGTAACGCTTACTTACGTTACCATTCAAGGGACTTTATTATTTGACGACCCATAAAAGTTATTTCCTTTTTCCTGTTTTATAGCTTCATCAAGATCGTATCCGTAAATGTGTATTTCAAATTATAAGAAGGATTTTAATTTAAAATGAAATTCTCCGAATTTAATTCGATATGTTTCCATTTATTTAGGGTACGGAAAGAAGAAATCAAATAAGAAACTTTCCTCAATGTAAAATATACAAAAGACAAAACCAAATCGCTGGTAATTAAATTTCTAATACGAGTATAAAATGTCGTAAACATTTAGATACTTAGAAATGGGAGAAAACAAACAAACAACTGCAATATACTAGCTGCTTACAAAATTTTACAGTAGGTAATTAATCAACTTATTAAAGTAGGTAGGAACTTTGGATTGGTTCACAATTTTTTACATTCTTTTGTTCACTACGCTTCGTTGTTTGTTTGCGAGTGAATCCGCAATCTAGAGACACAATTATTTTGATTTCAATTTTCAGCTTCTATTCTTACTCGGGGGAGTAAAAAATACGGTAAAAGTAAAACACAACAAATGATTCGGCCATCTTCATCGGAGTTCCATTATTGAGATATAGGGTCTTGATGTGAAAAATTCGTTAGTAAGTAGATGACGTGAAAATAATGACTTCCCCGACCAATCTACCTATTAGGAAAAATGTTATTTTTTATATTTTTATTGTCAATTTCTCTCAAGTTTTTCCTTATGCCAGTAATATGATATTAGATAGTATGTAGTACAAATGTTTATTTACTTCTCCAAGAAATGTTTGATGGTGTTGTAATAACTTTTGTTTTCTGTATTTTCTGATTTTCTTTAGAATATCTCTTTATAGCGAAAGGTTTCTTTGGCATGTACAACGCTATAAAAATCTTCATATCTCCTAAACCATAAATTTAATCGAGTTAAACGAAGAGTACGGTTTTGTTGAAAAATTGATTGAAAAATTCATTTTTGGTATATCTAGAATGTACAGGTTGTCCCCGTAAAAGTTACAGAATGTTAACCATTGGGCATGAGTCGCCCCAGTCCTTCAGATAGTAGTGTAGAATTATTTATTACGTCAAACACACTACATGGACATACGTAATTATCCATGAATAATTTAGAAAATATACTTAAATATAAGTTCTGATTTGGTAATTATAACTCAGAAACAAGAGGTCGTATGAGAAAATTGTTTTATGTTAAGGCCCGGAGCACCCTGTATATTTGAATTCTATATACATTATTAAAACATCCAAAACTTACTTCAAAAATTAAAAAAACAATTTTCGCCACAATTCGATTGGATCATGAAGAGGTGAAATGATTTAAATTTTTTAGAGGATAATTGGGTCAACTTTTAATGTTTTTTTCGACATCAAAAACCATTCTTCCGTTGTAAATAAAATTACTGCTAGGAAACAACAAAAATCATTAAGGGTACTGATTTATTCGGATGATGTCTTAGCAGGCGTTTATAATTGAGAATTTTTATATAGAATGCTCATTTAAGTTATGTGTAATTGTTTACCATTACCTGATATTTTAGTTTGAATAGGAGATTAATTTCTTGAGCGCCAATAGAATCCTCAATAAATTTCTCAACAATGGCTATTTTAATTCATTCATTCATAATTAACATAAGTTAACAAAATATGAATATATACTTTCAGTTTTTCATAATTACAGACTGTACAACTTTATTATGAATAGTATTCATCCTCGATATTTTGTAATTTATAAAAATAGATTAAAGTTGTTTGACGTCGGTGAAGCTAATGTGACATACCCCTTCTTATTATAAATTTTTCTCGTGATATAGCCTGGAAAATACCCGGAATGATTTTGTACAGTGGAACGTTAAGAATTTTATTTCATAAAATGTTCATATTCTTTTTTTTAATGTATGACCAACTTATTTTTAATTAATAATGTAATTCATAATCTTAAAAATATTATAAGTCATATTTAAATGTTGACATAATCTATTTAGGCAATAATAATAATGTAGAATCAATTTATTTAATCCCTTTTAGTAGATTAAATAGGTGATATTCAATCTCTTGAGCCCCATCTTGTAGGATGTTTTCACATCCCTGTCTGATCAAATATGAGCAGCATAGAGGGTGTCTCCAGATTTTCCATCTGAACAATCGCAGCAATTCGTGTGTTTCAATATGGGGCCATGAATAAGATAACATCAAACATGTCCGGCCATTTGCGTGGCTTTGTCAAAATGAGACAATAACAATTTGCGTTGATGGCCGTCTGTCTAACCGAACAGAATAAACTCCAACAGACGAAAACTTGAATTTAATTTTTTTGGTGATCCAATGTGGAGGCGAAGATGTACTTTATATAAAAACTCTGAATGCGTTTGCTCATTTAATATGGTTTAGTTCAATTGTTTGAGGAGATGACTGATCTAGTAATTTCAATGTTATAAAAATCTAGCATAAAAAAGAGAAAGTGTGAACATTTCAACGAAAAGGTAACTATGAAAGGTACCTTGATTGATTATGAAGATGATGTTCAGAGAATCAGGCTTCAGCAGGAAATTTTTTGCAATTGCTACACACGAAAAATATGAAACACCAAGTACACTTAATTTTTTTACTAAGGTTCATAATATTTTTCACTACTTTACGTCAAAGAAAATTCGCAATCCTGAATTTTCAAAAATATCCCAAAAAGCTTGAAGATATGTTTCGGCACTAAGTTGGAGTTGCGTGTAATTAAGCCGAAAAATTCTGTTGAGAACCAATTCAAATGCCCTACACAATTGTAATTTTGACAATATATTCATCGATACATAATTATAAAGAAGGCTTTTGGAGTTTTCAGGCCATTTTAATTGTAAGTTTGGTCTACATCGTTGACATATATTTCTGTCTTTATCGCAATATAATGTATTTTTTGGTTACAACTACTATTTATACCTATTTTACCTTCGTATGAATATTATTCGGATGTTTATTAGCTTATAAACACTCAAAATCACACACGCTCTATTATAGTATATTGTTATTTGGTTCAAATCATCCTTAACACGTTGACCCCCGGTGCGGTCAATATGCGTCAATAGACCGTGCTAGGTCATAGAAACATTACCTTACACTTGGTACATTTTTTTTCACGATCAACTCCATTGTAATACAGAAAACTTTCCTTTCCATATTTTTTTCGATTTTTTCAACACATTACGAATAATAAGTTAATAATTTCTTTTATTTGTGCTACTTTCATTTTACCTTGATCCAATATTTCTCAAAATACATCGCACATTTTTGTACCCTTTACACAAGAACATAAATCATTGTTTAGAGGATAAAAAAGCAAAGAAAATCGAATAAAAAGTGCAAAATATGATGTTTTTTGTGTACGGTCCATGGGAAAGCTTTAACTTCCACTTTTCCTCGGACTCAACAAAAGCATTTTTTTGAATTTTTTATTTCAAATAAATTTTTCTTTTATTTTCCTTGGTTCCACACCCCATATGGAGTGTAAAGCCCCCCAAAAATCTTCTTGGTTCCAAGGGAACGTTTTTCAAGTTTGGTAGGGGCTCCATGTGTTAATAACTAGACAGTAAGCCATATCAATAGCTTCATTTCAATTTTTCGAGACGTAGTTTGGAAATAAGTTTTTTCATAATATTATCTAGTATACATCTGCACCTCTTTCAACTGTGACTGATTCTTCGTGCACTATTTATCACTGAACCCCGAGTGTTGTGATAAAACAAAATAAATATACCTCAAGTATTTCTAATTAAATATAATATCTCTACTATTCGAAACATGACTCAAGAATTAAGAGTGGCTGATGTTCTGGTTAAAAGTGTCAATAACGTAAGCTGCTGAAGTATTCATCTCGACGCATAAATTTCTGTCATAAATTTTTTTCTAAAAAGTATCATAAAACACCCTAACCGCTTTAATAATGACGAAGCCAGATTTTTTTCCTCTGTAACGATGTGATGACTTTGAATGAATTTTAGATGACTTTTTCAACTCGTTCAATGTTTATTTCTGTTGTTTAAGAACTTGACCAACCGTTTTCACTCATATTACGGTTTTTAACATCCTGTATGCAACACTCCCATTTTACTAAAAGTTATCCATTGCTTATCCACCATAAACCCAGTTTTTCCTTTTTAAATATCTTGAACTAACCGGGAATTATACCTACCTGCACAAGTATCTGTGTATAATTTTAAATGTTATGGCTTGTAACATTTTTTCAAATCATCACTCGTACATAATTGGATTAAATTTTTTTTTCTTGGTCTGTTTTTAATTTCTGAATTCATCTTTTGTCAACTTTGGTTAATTCAATCTTAATCTAATTTAATTTTTAATAAGAAAACTTCAATGTGAAAAACAAGACGTCGCGGTATTGTTGTGTTGTTTTAAAATATTTATAATTTAGTAACCAATTCATCTTGGAGTTTTTACCCTTTAAATAGTAAATTTTATTCAAGATGTTTCATTTTGTCAGAGTCAAATTGTTGACTCATGAAAATACAAATTATTCATCCCCTTCGTTAATTTTTCGACTCGAATTTTGTGTACTTTTAACTTTCTGTTTATGTAAGTACTTTTCTTCATATCATTCATTTTTTGCTTAATTAGATATTCCTTTTCAATTTTTCTTAAAACGGATGAGATTTGTCTATATTACTTTTCTACTTTTCATGGAGTAGAAAATCATTTATTTTAAAATAAACAATAGTTCAATTAACTGAACAAATAATTCATGCAAAAGCCCTTCACAACAAAACAACAGGTAAAATAACTCAACAAAAACATTAAAGTAATAAATATATTACTTTGAAACTAAATATTCACACTAGAGAAGATAAGTACCGATAGATACATAGATATTCATCTTTTTTAAGAACTTCAGGCTTGAATGGTGATCACTTTTTGCAATTTATTACGGAGACCGCGAAATAATCAGCATGTCTATATTTGTCACATATTATCTAATAAAAGAAAACTATAAGATCATCTGCAAATTTAAAATCCCACCAACCGAAATTCTGAAGGTCACTGGCTAAAAAAATACAATGAGAAAACAATAACATTCTAAAAGAAATTATGAAATTTGACTTCTTCTTACCAACTGAAATTTTTCATAACCCTAACATCAAAACAATTCGAGAACGCTATTTATCAACTAAGTCTTCTTAATACAAATTTCTGCAACAATTACCCAAACAATCCATGAAAATGATAATATTTATTTATACTCAGAGCTGGTTGTTCAGTGGAAGTTATCAGAAGTAATCCTTTTACTTAAACCTGGAAAATCGACTGAAGAATTTTCCTATATTTTAACTCAAAATTCAAAAGCAGAAAATTTCCTTTCACTGAATTATTTCCTCAATCTTACATCCTTCCTCGGTTAAACACCAAGACGTACACAAAACAATATATTTAATCAGCGCAGCTGTTTCTGAAGGTAGCCTTTTGGTATCGCTTCCAGATCTTCTATACACAGCTGATTTACCCAGATCAGACAATATACACATTATAATATATGCCGATGATACTATAGTTGAAAATTTAAGTTGATGAGTCGAAATCCATCCGCGTGACCTATAAACAGTCGAAAAAACTTTCTTCATAATGAACAAGCATGAAATTCTACAAAGGGAGGAAGCCGAATATGTTGAAATTTATCTTAACGAAAATTAAAATACGTTGAGATTAAACAACTGCATTGAATATTGAGAAGAAAATCACCACTATCTCTCGAGAATGAACTATATAAGGTATATAAGACAGCATTTAGACCTATCTTCTATTATCAAGAAATTTTAATGAAAAGTTCTAAAGATGATAACAAATGCTCTGAGTCGGGTTCCTACTCCGAAAAGCTAAATGAGTTCATTATAGGAAGATATACAGACTTTCTACTTGTAAACAAAAAAGAAAAAGCCAAAATAATCTGCTTAGACAAAACTGGATACACTGTAGTGAACAAATCAAAATATCGAATAAATTGGGCTTTAAAACTAAAAACTCACTACCCGTATCTTTTATCGACATTGAACTATCAACCGCACGAAATATCATAAAACAAAGCGTCTGCCTGTCTCTCTGTTCGCGCAAAAACTACTCAACGGATTTTTTTGTGCTGTTGTCACCAAAAAATAAAATGATTGATGAGGATGGTTTTAGTATAGAATTTAACTATTAGATATATTAGTTGAAATATGATGATTATTGTTTAAATGTCATTCTTAAGCTCATTATAATCACTTGAAAGTGCAATGTTTTATTTTGTAAGAGTTGAATAACTTAATTCACTTTGTAAAAACTATTTATTAACATAAAATATATAAATAAAGTGGTTTTAATAATCTGACTACTGTACTTTTTTGATGTCAAAACTATTAACAACACACTATACGGGTATATAATCTGTTAAAAATTAATCCTATTGTATACAAAAGCTATAATTAATTATATTTACGGTAGTTAGACTCATATCAATACAAAAATAAGGTAAGTAATTTTATAAGTTAATGGAACTTCAAGGGACATATGGAATCGCTTAAATAAGACTTTGGCTCCCGTCAGGGGATAGTCAGTTTACAATAAATCTCAACGAATACAATACAATAAAAGTTAAATAGGTAGATTCATGATTCTTCAAAGGTCAAAGTCATATCTAAGACAAAAATTAAGTAATCCGAGACAATACGTTATTGGAGCATAAAATTATAGAAATATTGTATAACTTAATTATATGATTAACAGATCCTAATGGTTCCCATCGGGAGTGGTGAGATAACAATGTAGTTCACGCTTTTTATTAAAAGTTTTATTAGAATTTAATATTTTTCTCGCATAATGAGGAATAGTAATGATGATTTCTGTAGATACTGCAAAAGCTATAGAAAACAAAAAATTATAAAATCGGCTCAGCAAAATAAATATTCTGAAAAATTTAAGAGTTGTGAAACAGTACCGAATTGACATGATGGCGATGTAACAGACAAAGCAAAAAGAGAAAAACATAATCCAAATTGATGATGATATTTCCTTTAGTAGTGGAGGTCTAAATGAACGTCTAGGGATATGGATTTATATTGAGTAGAAAGATCGAGGATTTGTTGGTTTTGAATTTTAAAGTGATATATAATAAAATATGCTTACTAAGAATAAGAGGTAAGTATAGATGTTAAATATCAGAGGAGAAAGGTCGGAAGGTAAAAAACGGGTTCCACGAGCAAATCGAATCTATTCATAATGAAATGCTAAAATATAATACCCAATTAGTATTTAGAGACTTTAATGCTGAGATTAGTAATGAGAAAATTTACAACAAATAAGCAAATATCAAGTGATTGATAGAAATGGTTATAGATTTTGCAGTCAGCAATTATATGAGGATTATGAGCACCACCCAGAAGCTACAGATGAGCGGAAAGCCCAAGGTTCTGGTAAAATATGACTTAAGGACATTAAAGGATGAAAATGTAGTGAAAAAATTGGAAAATGCAATAACAAGTTTGGAGTACAAACAACGATGGGAGGATATAGAGATGGAGTGGACAGAGATTCAGAAATAAAGGATATGATGCAGCAACACCTAGGAAGATTGGGAAGGGAGACAAAAAAATAATGCTTCAATGAAGACTGCAAATGATCATTAGAAGGATGGAACTAGGCCAAACACAGAGAATGTTGGAAGATCCAAAAGACGAATTAAAACAGAAGTACGCATAGCAATGGAAGAAAGCAATGAAAATGAGCACTGAGAGGAAACGAAAGCTTTATAACGACACTAAGCCTTTGAACCCATAAAGCCTGTTGAGATGTTTATACATTTGATTACCTCGTTTACTGATATTTTGTGTTAAGAAAATATTTTCAATATGCTTAGCATAAATATTTGAGCACCTCCTTTTGTAAACGATATCTTTTAATGCTCTTAATAATTATGCAAAGTTATATAAAAATAATATTTCAAATGTTTTCCTCGTCATCTTGTAGTGTGTGACGAAATTTATATTTAAAAGGTGACTCTTGTTTGTTTGAATACATAAGCAAATACCTTTTTCCTTCATGTTCGTTTTTTATTTGCACTGAATGAATTTTTAAGTGTTAGTTACAGTACTGGTTAAATTAAATGTAATATATGTGTTTTGGTAATTCATTCGATGAATTTATGGAATGTTTCTTTTAGATCAAAGATAGCTTGAGGACAAACTCTTTGTATTTTTGTCGTAATGCAAATTATTTGGATTCAACTTGACACAAATTTTGTTGAACGATTCTGAAAGTATGAACGCTGAGAGTGATCTTTCCAATGATATAGTGATATTGTTATTTACATAATTTTTCAACTTTATAACGTTTTGTGCAGAATCAGCATACCAATTCTTGTCCTTTATATTTACTACGTTTTTCAAGCTAAATTGTTATCTCACTCTACAATATCAGTTTTAACATTTGCATAATGTAGAATGTGTGTACAACAGCAGAAAATTCATAAATACCAGGCTTGGGCAAAAGTTAGAAACTATTAATAATATTATCAATACCCACGCTAGGTCATTATTTGGATTAGATAAAAACTTATGTTTCACGTAAATAGTTATTTCTAAAACCATTCGAGACTTTTATGACAGGCGATTGCTGTCACAGCACTAACTTGATAAATCTGAGAAAACAATAAAATAGTTATCGTAAATAGCGTCACATAGGCGACATATCAAGTCGTTTTTATATTGAACCCACAAATAAATACTAAACTCAGGTGGATTAAATCAAAATGCATTTCAGCCTGATAAATTTTCAAAATTGTTGTTTTAAAAATGCCTTCGATACAATAAATAGAGAAGACCTGTAGAAGATATTAAAACAGAGAGGAATAAACCAAAACTTAATCAACTTAAGCATTAGAAGTCCGTATAGCAACAACGAAAATTACGACATATTGCAACTTGAAAAATCAAGTATATTGGAAATCAACAATGATTTGATATTGAGTCTACTGATATACACAATAATCCTTGATGAGGAAGGAAGGAAGAAACACTAAACCAAAAGTTCGAATAATACAACCAGAAAATCAAAGAATATAAATAGAAATGAAACCAAGTCGATGATCATTCAAATACCCATAAAGTATCTGGCAGAGAATCATCACTACCGATATGACAAATTAGTCTCTGTCCTTTTCCTAATATTAAATTTTTTTTACAAAACGGAGCACAAAACATGAAATGGGCTATTAATTGAACTCTCTTGCATTGTAATGAATATGGAAATTATCTATGTCAACTCAATACTATATAATAGTAGAAAAATATTTTTAGAAACAATCTTTTATTTGAATGAAATTTTATAGGACTCACAATATGGATTTGAAAAGATGCTCAAACAACTTGATATTTAGAATTACATAATCAATTTTATAGTTTTGAAGATAGCCTTTGGTCAAATAAGAAGTGAAGATATAGTGCTATATATATATATATATATATATATATATATATATATATATATATATATATATATATATATATATATATATATATATATATATATATGTCGGTCAAAATGAACTTTTTAGATTTGGCACACATACATACACAGACAGGTGACACACTGAGTAAAAGCTTGTAAAATTGTTTTTTAAAATATTACCTACCTGGCTCTTGCATTGAGAATTTTATGAAACAGTCCACCCAAACCTTATCCTTAATATGTCCAGAATTTATCTATGATTCATCTAGGTAGTAAATTATTATTTTCTTCTCGAAATTTCTCAATTTTTTTAAGTTATTCTCGCCTCCACAAAATTATTTCTTCTGTTTCTAATAATAAACTATTCTTTCCTCGTTTTTTGTATTGAAATCCCATTTCTTTTAATAAATTATAAAATGTTGATCTCTTAAAATCAGGCAAGACTTTATCTTCGTTGAATACTCTCAGAATTTTATTTATTGTAGGTAACTCATTTTGAAAGAAAAAATTGTGTACACTTCTTCTGACAATTGAATTCTTTTTTATAAATATTCACCATCATTTGTTTTTCTCTAGCATGAAATGAAATGAATGAAATATTTTTAGCTCTTGTCTTAGGTGGAGTATAGCTAATGTCAACAACTTCATCAGCTGTATCCGAATTAGACATGTTTAAGAAAATTACGTAACAGACAATATAAATAATGTCACTGTAGTAGGATAATACAATGTCGCCCCTGTATCATACCTGATTTAGCGGCTTCTGCAGCAATGCAACACTGGCCCCTTACACGCGGTGCCACTGATTAGGACCAATAACGGTGCCGCGCCGCATTTCGCACGAGATGTTCACGTGATGATCACGCCCTTATCATTATTTTGGTTCGCTATTTTTCTTCAATAAATAGACTTTAGAGCTGGGCGTGTATGCTACAGGTGCTTATCTAGTCCCAAAGAATTTGAGACATATTTAGTGTCGATCGACTTCCCGGATTTCCATAATGTTCAAACGAAAATTCTAAAGTTTAAATATCGCCCTTTTTATAAAAGTTCTACGCTTTTTGTTCATTGCAATCTCTTCTTTGTGATGGTGTAATAAAATGATACATTATTATGGTGAAATTTTCCATGAAACGCAAAAAATTTGAAATATGAATTTTTCAAATCATTGTGTACAAATTTCAGCTATATTTTAAAATTTTATATTTCAGTTACATAAGTATTTGAAAATATAAATTTATAATAAATAGCTAATATTAAATAAAAAACTTTTTGGATTCGAGTTTTTTTCATTTCTTTTTCATTTTTTTAAAAAAATTACGTAGTATTATGAATTTTTTAGAGTATTAGAAAATAGGAATTTCAATGAACAAAATAAAATAGCCTAAATTTTGACGTGATGATTTTCTATCCTAAATCAAGGTGCTCTTTTAATATTAATTCAAAATAAAGTAAAAATATATCTTAAATTGAATAAAACACAGTGTATTTGGGACATAAAAATATAAGTTACCAGCTAATTTCGTGAAACAACTAACAACTTGGTTATATGAATTTTTCATATAAATTTTAAGGTTAAGTGATGAAAATATGTAAAAAGTTGTGGTTCTTTCATATATGTAATACTTATATATGGATAGTTTCGACTAAGTAGGACAGAAATATAATGCTTTCTCTATCCTCCGAGGTTCCAGCTTGGTTGTGCGCATTCTCAAGTATGCGCAACCTGAACCAGGTATATAGAACGAGAGAGAAAATAGTATATTGTCGGTACCTTAATAGTGGTACATTCCTATCCATTTTAACTGTCCCTAATGAAGTATTACATATATGGGTTCTCTTTATCTCGTTTTTAAATAAGTTTTCCTTTCATTTTTGTTATATTCTCTTCCTTCCTCAATAGGTTCCATCATACTATTTTTAGATTTTGTTTTGTTTTGATCTTGTGAATAAATTGGTATATGATTGGCGCGTCTCTAATTCAATCAGCGATAATTCAATTCACCGCTTTTTTACCCGAAGGGCTGTTATCGCTCTCTTCTTTTGACATGTACTGATAACATTAGGGAGTTTCTAAAGTAATCCAAAAAATTGTTTTCGGTGATTTATCATTCTATTTAAGAAAAAAAAAATGATCATATAGTTTAACGCCGGAAAACTGTTCTAATAATTTTAACTATTGAACTAATTGAATCCAACGAATGAATCCTAAAGTGGTTTGATGTATTCTTATTTATATTAAGAAATATTGCTGATTGTGTTATAAAAATATATTATTTTCCTGGTTTCTCACGTAATTTCTTAATTAAAATAATGCAAAAGTCAATAAAAGTGTTGATACCTATGAATTTCACCAACTCAGCTGAAATACTACTGTAGAAATTTCTTCATTAATTCCCGAAAAGTGAGCGAATCAACCTTTTTAAATGCGACGAAGTCATTATAAATATCCCTATAACCAAAAATATAGATGATTATGCACAGAAAATATCAAGGAAATGAATAGAAATAGTGTTATTATTAATTCCCATTCTTTCCATGTAAATGGAACAGTATTGTCAAGCTTTAACTACTTAAATGATATCGAAAAGAGTAGGATTTTCTAGAAAATGAACTTATGTGTCAGTTCAACGATTGGGGATGGAAAAGTGGTTCTAATAAAAAGTCGTTGGTCATTGCAAAGACGTTTGTAGCGACTGGATTTGCTTCAGCCTACATGTAATATAATGAAAATTGATAAAATCATCTTTTATTCATTTGTATAGATTGTGGTGTACGGTTAAGTTGAAGGATAACGTTTACGTTTTATATCAACTCCGGAGATTAATGTAAATAAAGACTTACCTCAATCCGAAATACAGGGTGGAAAATGTACGACATCTTCTGGATCACTGGGTTTATAATTACACTAAATACAATTTATATCTACATTACTTTTTATTATATATTATACACAATTATATAGACAATTCTATATATCATTGTATACTACATTTCACTGTATACAACTATTTAACTACATTCAATCATATACAACTATGTACAACTATATACAACCCTATATGACTAAATAACAATTTATGTTCCTAAATGTTTCTGATTTTAGTCCTCTTCTGTTATACAAATGTTCAGAAACAAATTGACGTTTCGACTTAAAGAAAAGTCGAAACTTCAAATATCTTTTAAAAATTATTAGAAAAAACTAATTTTGAAACAGAAGAGACCTAAAATTAAGATGATTTAGAAGCATAAACATATCAAAAGGTCTAAGAAATAAGAAATTAAAGAAATCACTATTAATATATATTAATATATATATATATATATATATATATATATATATATATATATATATATATATATATATATATATATATATTAAGGTCCCTATCTGAGACTTATAGTAAACAATTGGCTGTTTTTTAAATTATACCGAGTGAGTTTTATATATATTTTACATAAATTCCTACCATAACTACCTTCTAAATGTTTAACAATCTATTAACCTTGTCCTTTGCGTAGGCTCAACTTAGTTGTTATTGGCTTTTTATGACCTACTATTAATTGATGAGACTGATTTTGTGAAAATTATTTTCTATAAAATTATCCAATGACAAAATTGTTTGCTTCCGAAGTAATTGCATTTTGCATTAATACACCGACCTCAGCGATTTTTCCACGCGTTGCGCATTGTAGTCATTTTTAAAGGCTATATATCTAGTGAAAGTTGAAAATTTTGTCACACTCAACAAGCAGTGACAGGATGGATAATAATACTGTATGAAAGGTCTATAAAAGTAAAAGAAAATGCTTATCGACCATTCCCTGACTATCAAAGAGGCAGATTTGCTTCGTTTTCACCTTCAACTTGCTTATGAGTAAGAGATATTTTGGTCTTGAATTGTTTAGGGGTCAAAGTGAAAAAACAATAATAATTGGATCAAGCGGCGTAAGTTGAATTTTTACCTACTTCAAACAGTCTTCTGTGATTAACATTCGTTGTTGTTCTTGTTTTTCTGAAGTTTGGAAAGAGTTTACTCATTGCAAAATCTTAAGTTCAAAACTGCCTAGTGGTTTTGCGGTTAATATTTAGATCGTCTGCTATCATTCTAATGTTCCTTCACGTTTCTATTGCCCTATTTGACGTTTGCCTTTTATGCGGCTTATAAAATCATTAACAAAACTTTACAAAAACTGTAAGCTTCTCGAGATTTCGTTTCACCATTTTTGTGATGAGCATCACTACCATACATCTGAGAGCTAATAAATGCACGCAAATAGCGAAAATATGGATAGAGCAGGGATACCCCATTATGCGGTAGAAGTTTTCTTTGTCATCATTATTAATTATCAGACCCAGTAAATGATATATCAACATCGATTTTTCTAGACTTTATTGCAAGACTATCTACGAACTAGATGATCTCTAATTTAGAAAAGGTGGACGCATGGAATATTACGTTTTTTTTGTAATCACTTGTTGAAGAATTTTGTGAATTTAAGATAATAATCAGAATCCAGGTTATCCGCATCCAGTTATGGAATTTCACTAGAATATCCATTGATATTTTTTATTGATCAAAATATTCACAACTCCTGTTAACAAAGATAGAAAAATATTTTAAAACATGGTAATCATATAGATCAGTGTTAATAGATTCTCACTCACTTTTTTGAAAACATTTTTCTCTATTAAAAATCTTATCCAAGTATATATGTTTGCCATTATTATGCTTGACCTTTTTGATACGTTTCGGGTAGCTTCATAATTCTCTCTGTGAAGAGAGTGGTTTATAGGCAAAAAACTTGACAGGATTTTCGTCGTTTCCTCCGTTGAAAAGAATGTTGACGGAGATTTTTTTATAAATAATACGTATTCAACTTACCTTTTATCTTATCATGTCATTTTGTTCTACTGTACACATTTGGGAATTCTATGAAGGTTGTTTCTATATCTGTTTATTTTCTGGAATCACTTTTGTTTTTACTTGTGAAAATACTTTCTATAGGTACTATATTTCAGCGGATTATGTGAAGTGGAGTTTTTTAACGAAATGATACCAATCTTGAGAGTGTAGGATCAGAATTTTTAGTAAAAGGCCGATAATTAAACTAGATTATTCCGATTTATAGTGTCAAAATGGGCAATATGGAAATTATTTTTTCGAATGTTTACTTTGGATACGAGGGCGATTTGACGAAAGAATGACTATGATAATTATATTGATAGTTTCTGGCATCTTTCTGATGTTTTCTGTTTGTAACCAAATAGATGGACGAAAGAGGAGAAACTCTCCGAAGGTGGAATCGTTGGAGCAGTGAAACCAGAGGACGATGGATCTACAGTCTAATCAGGGAAGGTAAACTATTTCCTGACACAATTCCTAACGAGACATATGTATTTCTGGTGGTTTCTGAAAAATATTGGGAAGAGGAGGACACACCGTCTCCTGTTATGCAAAGTGGATAAAACTTCACGATGAATTCGCACAACAGATTGAGGGCTTGTTCCTTAAATAATCATCGGAAACATGATCGAAAAGAAGGATATGTGGAAAGTTGTAAGCAATTTTGTGTTGGCCGTATTCAAAGACAACAAAGAATACTATCAAGGCATGAACGAAGAAAAGAGAGAAGCTTCAAACAAGACAAGAAAAAGGACCCATTTCGATTAAATTTCATGCTACGTTTACATACTTGGCAAGCCTCGACAATTGTGTACAAATACAAGCGTGTGAACGAGGTACTTGGCTTGACTTGTGATAGCTCGTGACCGATCTAAGTGTCGATTTTTGAAAACACATAACAAAATTTGTGGCAAGTGCTTACATGTAGTTATATGTCAGTCTGTGTTTGGTGTCTCGCTCCGCTCTGTGTACGATGTAGCAATCATAAGTCGTTGTTTTTACTTTATATTTTGTTTAAAAATACATTAAGCCAAACGCAATACAACGTTCACTCCCTTCTCGTTTGCCTGCTAAGCTTGCCTTGTAAGCTGGTAAATGTAGCGTTCCCCATGAAAAGCTATTTACAAGGTAGGTTCCGTGATTATCTTATGCTGATTATAAGTTCGATTTAAGTCAAATTTTCCATCGATATGTCACAGTAAATAAAACTTGGGTTTACCATTATCCCAGGAAACAAAAGTACAGTCGAAATAATGGACAACCCATAAAAGCAAAAACTGTTTTGGCTAATAAGGAGTATGTAATCAACTATCAACTAAGTTTCCACTTAGAAAAAGGAAAGCATCTTTGAAAGCTTTATTGAAATTGATTTAAAGAATTATTTGGAAAATGAAGCCCAAGACCAATGATAGATTGGTAATTAATCGGTCATCACAACGAGTATGTGTATAAAAATATAAGGATTAAGTGTTTTAGATAGCATTTTATTTACGTAAATATGATATTTTGCTAAAGTTTTTCAATTTCAAATTCATAACTACAATATTTTGAGATTCCAAAGGACTAATCTCTGTTGATTATTTAAAAAAAAGAAGTGTAAACTTGTCAATATTATACTGATTTTCTGACCCTTTTCAATGCCGAACTCCAGAAAAGACAACCGCAGGCGTTGAAAAAAGATTGTTCCATCGCGACAATCCGCTTGCACATAACACAAAGTGGTGATGACAAAAAACGCGTATTTTGGGAAAGATTATTTGGATGATTTGATAAAATTAGACTAAGTGTTAGGAATAATTTTTTCCATCTCATAGAAAAGAAAAGATGCTATCCTGTCAAAGCAGCCTCGTGGAATTAATTTTTCCATCACAGATCTTCCATTTTATGCTCTTCGGTTAGTTTGGAGTTTGTTTTCAAAGCATCTATATTATTATTCGTCTTATAGAGATTTTCCGAAATTTTTAAACATACTTTTTTTGGGAACGTGATGGAAATCTAAATATTAGCAAGTTACTTGATGATCATATTATATAGTTAAAAAAATCTCGAATGAGTTCATTGTCTTTATTTTAAATTATTCCTCGTATATAATTGTATATTGCCGGTTTGTTTTCGTTATCAGGAAAGTACCACGGTCTTTATGTGGTTATGGAGAAATGAAACAACTGGTATTTAGTATTTTTTTATTTTAGTAAACATAAAAAGTGGTCATGCGAAGATAAAACAGCAGTGGCAAAAAATATGGTATGATCTTTTTCAGTATTTTAAACATGTCCAAATCAAACAACTCCAAAATGTATTTAATGATTTTAAAGCAATTATAGCTTTTTTTCTAATCGAATACAAAACCAAAAATATTGTCTAATTCCTATTTACTTATTATTGTTTTGAAATTTGTAATATTTAATAACAATTCAGTTTGAAAATTAAGAAAATGAAAATCGGTTTGTCATTGATGTATTTGAAAGTTATGGTTATATTAGAACGCAGAGCTAGGAATAAACAACACCAAGGTGTATAAGTTTATAAATTTTAGATTTCAAATATGCTACTAAGAAATCAGTTTATGTGAAATCTGGTGATTGAGGTGGCCAATGAACTGGTGTACTATCTCCTATCTAATAATTGTCAAAAGTATTATTTGACCGTGATTCAATTGAGTTATATGAATGAGCCGGAAATCCATTGTGCTAAAACCAAATAAAATTCTTGCGAGCAATATTTCCAATTCACTTATTTTCTGATAATTCGACCAAATATTCCAATTCAATCTAAAGCTCGTTTTTTGGTGCCAATTATGGAAATTTACGTTTATGTTGATTTATGTACCTCCATCAAACAAATATTTTCACTAAAATTTCGATCTTAGTGAACTCAATTTAAAATAGTTTCACAAAAAACCATTCCGATGAATTTTTCTTTCCAAAAAACTTCTTCATTACTTTATTTTAATTTTGAATAACTGTTTTTATAATTGTTGCCCAGCTTCCTGGACACTGTAACGTGTATAGTACATCTTCCAAAAAAAGTTTTTCTTATTGATAAACTAAAAAAAATTATGGTTATAATTCCGTATCTGCTCAGGTTAGGATCCTAATAAAACACGTTGGTTTAACGTTTTTGAAGTAGTAGAAACCATTTATCGAAGTTCCAGATGTCAGAAATTTGTACTTTTACCAATAATTGAATTAGTTGAATTCCAGTTCGGATATTAGTACTGGATTAATGAATTAAACGAAGGATGATGATGTAATGAAAAATAATCAAATTAGTCTTGAAATTTGAATAATCATGATATTAAATATTAATTATATGTTAATTAATTTTTTGAATTTTCTAAGGAATGAGATTGGAAATATATTAAGAATATAAATAAAATATTTCACTGGTTTTCGAACCTTCCCCGTCAAAACCAACCCAGTCCTATCCCACCAACTCCAATTTTCAAATTTAACGACAGGCTATTTTTTTATAAATTTTATTGTTGTGGGACTGTGGCAAACAAACTCAATAATGTGTACTCCTTCTAATATATATTCCGAGCTGTCGAATACTTATATATTCCGTATCGGAGAGTTGATTAATCGAGAATTTTTATTTATAGCATCTTGAATTTTGTATGAATTGTTAAATTCTTGTGAGTCAAAATACAACATTTAAAATGATGACACTTAAAATAAATATATTATATAAAGCTCGGAATGTATATTAAAAAAAGTACACTTTGGTGTTTCATTTCTTATAATATACGTATATGGGTTTGTAAGATAAATACAATTTGCTGTAGTTAGATATAATGAAATGTGCAGTGAACTTTGGGTTTTAATCCAATTGAATAAAATAGCTCGAAAAATTAATACTTGTTTCACTTTGCAGATCAAGATTTTAAACGTGATTCACTTAATAGGGCTTGATATTGACTTAATATTCAGCAAACACGATACATTTCTAAACCTTTACATAGGTATAGTTGGTTTTCCGATATTATCATCAGAATGTGGGTGTATCCAACGTTTCACTTTCATTCAATTGAAAATATCTGTAGTAGCAATCGCGTTGCCAGAGAATATCTCATAACAAGTTGTACTGTACGTAATTACGTTGATTTCGTAACTAATATTACCTATAGCTCCACAAATGAAATTTAAATTTGATCCAATTAACTCATTGAATAGCGTATAGCGAATAGCGAGTAATATTTTTGATTTGGTATAATACTTTTCCGGTTTCTTATTTATTTAAATTCGTCACTCGTTTTGATTTTTTCTTAAATTACTGACAATTCGTTTTATTATTGTTAACCTAAATGTTTGTGTTTCTACTTTCAATTTTTGATTTTGCCAGAAAACTATTCACATTTACAATTCTATAATTTACTTGTTCCTTGCAGTTTTTGTATTCCGAACTACTTCCAACGTTAAATCATTAAAATAAATGAAAAAATTATTAATAAAATTACATGAAATTCAATTATTGGAAAGAAATATATCTCTTTGGATTGGTGAGTTCTGATATTAGCTGCTGTTATATTTACGTACGGCCACTCTAGTCGAACAGCAAATATTTCAGACAATAAACAAACTTCTTAAACAATTCATCACAACCAGTACTAAAATATATTAAATTTAATCCCAAAAGTGTTTACAATTTAATATATGGTACTCAAAACGCTTCCATATACCGGAAACAATTCAGAAGTATGAGGTTTGTATTTGATTCGCAGTTATAAACTAAAACAAACTTCTGAGGCATTTATCAATATTAACTAATCTGAATTTGAAATTTGAAAAGACTAAAGAAGAATAGTTGGGTATAGAAATATTGGAGGGTAGAGGAGAGGATTAAATTGAGAAGATTGAACTAACAATATAAAGAGAATTCTGAAGTCATGGGCCGTCGCTTTCTTTCTAATAACGTTTTTGAAAATAGTAATTGAACGGTCCAAATTAATATAAATAATAACTGCATTAATCACTTTTGGGATTGTCTTAATTATGTATTGACATTCTGAAAAACTCTTACAATATATTATATTACAATTAAAATTTGAATTCACAATTTATTTACATCTATTCCAACTTCTACAACGTAGTTGTATTTGTCCCGTTTGGCACTGTCCTACAAAAATGTTATTTAAAATCAGTTGGAATGGTTGTCTAAATAAATTTATGCATTACGAAATTGACAAGGACGAACACATTTTCATACAACATTTACTGAAAATCCAGGACATAAAATTGAGTCCTGTAGAGATAAAATTATCAAATATGGAAGATGAGGCTTTTCAAGCAAACGAATATCCTTTTGAACATATAATAAGACCCCAAAGCAGAAATTGGCAGAGCATCGGCAAAAAAATAGTCGTTCTGTTTTTGGGTTTCCTTTCAAAGGTAACGATTAGGAGAACTGTACTTTCCTGAGTAATGAATGTGTCCTGAAATTACGAGGTTGTTTGAGATGTTTCCGACGTCAACCTGAAGATGTTAGCAATTACGTATCAATCTGGGAAATATGGATTAAGAGATTCTCACTAAAATTTCAGCAATTTTATATGATTAGTTTCTGCTTGAAAATCGTATAAAAGAGTTGTTGGAAATATTTTCGGGAAATGAAAAAAATTGAGTATAGAGGTGTCATTAAATATATATTTTTGAAAGGGAATAAGCCCATAAAAATGTAAGGAGAGCTAGACACTATGTATGGAAAGTTTGCACCCTTATTTACGACTTCAAAGCTTAAAACAACGATATCATCGAAAAAGTTTATCAAAAGGTACTGGACAACCGTCTGATTAAGGTTAGAGATATCGGTATATTACATAACGATTTGCCATATTTTAACTGAAGTTTTATGTATGACTATTTTCAAAAAAATAGCATAATAACTGCAGAGTATTAAGCATCATCGCTTGATGATGTAGTACTTTTTCATCAAAGCAACGCTCCTTTTCATACTTAGGTGACCAACATGTCTAAAAATCAAGAATTTTTCCAGTGAATTTTTGGTACTTCCTAATCTTAAAGTTTCAATTGTAAGAGAGATATTTTAATCAGAAGATGACGTTACGCCTATTTTGAGGGAAAAGACGGCAACTATTATTAGAAATCGTTACAGCGGTTCGATTGGAGGAAGTTTATAGACTATGTTTAAAAATAAATATGATAATGGAAAAAAGTCTCGTTTTCGTGTTAGGACGGAAACTTTTCAGACAACTCTGGTATATCTAATCTTTAACACCTCCCAAGAAGAAGGGTAAGTACTTTTCGAGATTCCCATATAAGGTACCTAAGGTATTAACAAAATCTGAGAAATATATTCCTCTAATCAATAATAAATGATTTTTTTTATCTTTTTTTAAAGAGATGTCATAAAATCACAAGAAAAATTCATTCCATATTTTTTCAATTTTACTATTGATGTAGGTACATTAGGTATATAATATTATACTGCGACCTCATTGTACTTTTACGCAATTTAAATGTTATCGATATACTTCTTATAAGGTGTAGTTCCATGTATACCCAACGGGAAGGGTTGTAAAAGAATTAAAGAGAAATTTTGTTTAATATATTGAAATTACTTATGATTTTCAGTTGCCTCCTAAAGACTAAAATTAAATTATTGAGCTGACAACTTTTAAAAGACACAACAACAAATAAGTTCTTGATAACAGTTTGAAAAATACCATAAATAATATTTTATAGCAGAAATTACTTACACAGCATTTATTCCAACTAGTATATATCATACACGAATGTTTTGAGACAAATAAAAAAGTAAAAACTTTAAACCCCGATTTTCCAGTCTGCTGTTGTCAACTCTAAAGTGAAATTGTGTTTGCTAATTTTTTCGAAAACATGAATTTTGAACAACCCATTAACATTAAACTGAGAATAAGTATCGAAGGAGCTCTCGAAATATTGAAACGAGCGTTTTAAAAGTGAAAATCGGTCAAGTTATGATACGGAACGGTTGTGACTCCTTCGACCATGAAAATAGATGAAAACTGTCTGTTCCAATGGGTAATTGGAGTACAAGAAGATTTGCTGAACAATGTGAGAAAAAACAAATTAAAAAATAAGTTATAAACTTTGTTTTTTGTCATGAAAAGTAGCTTCTGATTGTCTGTTCACATCCACACTACGACTTCTGGTTCTTTTTAAAAATAGAACATGTGCTGAAAGGGAAATAAATATTGACACAATTCTGGATACCAAACAAACTAAGATAAAGTAGATGAGTGTAATTCCGTAATAAGGCTTCGGAAATGCTTTTAGTTATGAAGTTGAGGTTAAGGTAAATTTAAATTTACAATCCTCGTGTGTTTTTTATTCATTCAACTGAAAAGTTGGTTCTCACAGATTATAGTGCAACTTTTTCTTTTATAAATATAACAATTACTTTTGAAAACTGAAGTGATAAATGATATTTATACAAAATGAATAACAAATCTAATGCCACAACATTCGTGTTGTCTTCTGTAATTGATAGAATCCTTATATGACACAATAACTAGAAAGAAAAAACAAAACTCCAATGTTCTTCGCAATCTTTGAAGCAAGATTGAGGTTGTGATTTGATAAATTTGTACTGTAGCGTGTAGTAAATAGTCCAGTAGAAGTAGTCTCCTATATTTTTCAAAAAGCTAATCAAGGTAATAGTCAATATTTTTAAAGTTCACAATTTTTTTTCTAAAATATAACTATCTCCATATCTCACATTTTTCTCACTTGTATCTCTTATATATTTGAATTATACATTTATGAGAATATACACTCATAACAAACTGCAAATGATTAAGATTTATCTTAATTCAAAATATCAAACCATATACAATTTCTAAATACTTTAATCAGCTTTAATACGGAATCAACTTTTTTCAGAAGGGGTGAAGCATTAGTATCAACAATAATTGAAGAAAGGATCGCGCCAAAGCTTCTCCTAAAACGATAATAACAAGCGTAATTCATTGTATCCTCTCTGTTTATGTAGCTCCAAAGAAAATTAATTGTATACTGAGTATAGATATTTAACTTTTGTAGAAACCACATTCCGAAAAATGGAGCTGGAAATCTACTTGACAATATTGTGGAGCCGATTCAAACTATTCTTCCACCTGATCACTAAAAGAACATTATTTTTTGTAAAACTGTTTGTTGTAGTGTTTGTAGAAAAGTAATGTTATCATGTTCACCAGCGAAAACTAATTGTTAAGGCAAGTCTTGCTGGATGTTCAATTTAATCCTAAAACTGATAATTCGTATGATATCGATGAAGAGGTAGTAAGTTGAGCAACGTATGAAATTTTAGTAAGAAGAAGTTGAAGAAGACATGACTGTTGAATTTGAAGAATTTGAATTACTTAGTCTGTTGCGCAGACTTGTAAGGATCCCATGGACCGAGCACATGACGAATGAAGAAGTACTGAGGAGACCGGGTATCTTATTTGGGACACATCCTGCGAGGACCGAAAATATTCTACTCTCAAGCTCATACTGACGGGAAAGATCGACGGATGGAGAGGACCAGGGTATAAACATCATTCCTGGCTATGGAATATAAGAGACTGGTGTGGCATTCAGGGCGCGGCAACAATTTTTGGTCGTGCAGAAGAGGGGTGCCTTCATATAATAGATTAGAAGTTTTGGACAAGAGAACACCTACACGCTGCAAAGTGTATGTTACTTGAAGAAGAAGAAGTCTAAAATATTTACATATACTAGAACTACAATTTAAAATAATTATGTATCAAATACAATATTTTCCCATAAAACTCCATCAAAACAGATCGTGAAAAGTCTTGCCGTAGAAATCACGTTAAAATTAGCGCCTGGTATTGGCAGGTGGTATGGAAAGGTGTACATAGACTGTAATAGATAGTTTTATGATCAACAGTTGTGTCACACCATTTTTAATAAAAATTAAGAATATTCGAAAATATTGACTTTTACCTTGAATAACTTTTTCAGCACACATTTGGGGTATTTGTGACTTTATTTCTCCTCGTTTAGGCTTTTGCGATATTTTTGTTAACTCAAATGTCTATTTTGACCATACCAAATAGTTGAATGTAGAAAAGCTTCACTAATTAATTTCAATTCAAAAATCAAATTCCATACTAGTTTTTGATAACTAAAATAAAATGAAGGTTTTTGTGAAAAGATACTAATCGATCATTTCAATTAGCCTGATTGACAAGACTATTTTCGATAATTCGATTACGTTTGTATGTTATAACGATTCTACTCGATAATGATCAGGTAGGTAAAACTATAGAAGCTTAGAAAACACAAATATATCAAATAGTAAAAAGTGTTTCATTCAGCATGTTCTAAGATACAGTTTTTACATACAAACAACCAGAAGACTAAATAATGTCTATTGAAGTGAACAATTATAAATTGAAATTATTCTCATTTGAAGGTAACTATGAGAGGATTTGAGATCATGGAAGTACTGAATAAAAAATAAAGAATCTCCACCTTCCATAAATTATTACCGATTCCTTCTCTCTTTCTCCTATATAAACAGCTTATTATAAAATGAAAAACTTACGTTGTATGCGCTTCAGAAGAATTTCCTGTCCACTTATCCAAAATCCTTGGTTTAAATAATTGACTGAATGTAGTTCTAAACATTCGATTCATACAACAATATAAAATGAAGTTTATAGAGCCGTTGGCTAATGCCATAATGTCCATCACCTCTCCATAAGGTTGGTAGCATTGTAAAAAGAGATCGTGGCCTTTTATACCGATAAAAAAAGCAAATATCCCTTGAGGGAATTCTGTGATCAGAAATAATAATAATACAGCTACAAGCATTTTCGTTGTTCTGTCGGATCTCCTTTCTGCTTTGTTACCTTTTCTTTTCACTTCTTTCCCATCTACCGTGAGAGGAAATGAATCGTAACCTCTTAACACTTGTCTCCTCTTTTTGGCATCAAATAAAGTTTTAATTAACCAGATACTGATTATGGTTAATATGAAGCAAGGTAAAAGTTTGATGAATACAGCAAATAGCCAAAAATTTATTTTGAGTAGTGTTTTATCTTGTTTTACTTCTTCTTTTAGATCAGTGTGATAAAGAGTAATATTTTCATTGTTCTCTTCTATAACTATTGATGATATTTCGAAAATGTAGTAAGCCGGAATACACAGGAATACGGGTAAGATGTAACAAATGCAGATGGCTAATGTGCATCTGCTGTTAGAGCATAGCTGATGATTTTGTTTCGGATATCTGAAAATTGAAAAAGTTTATTACTAAATCTTCATGAAAATAGAATATTATTCAACTTAATTATGTTTACTGTTTCTCTTTGAGCTTATTGCATATATGTTGTTAATGTATTGGGTTCAGATGTAAATTTATTTGCAGTATACGTCTTATTCTTTGAAGAATCATCAACAATCAAATTAAGCCAGTTGAATAATTAATATTTAGGGTAGGATACCATAAATATTTATAGTGATTCATATTTTCAATTTAGACCTTTGTGAGTTCAATGAGAAAGGAGGAGAAACAACGGTGGAAGCCCGACAATCTTGTGGTTAAGTTGGTATTGACCCCCCTATATGTTCCATAAATAAAATTGCGTCCCCTAAAAAAATGTTTAGCCCTTGTAACATTTCAATGGACTAGTGATGAAAGAAAAGAAACTGAAAGCGAAATGTTAACTTTTAAATCGTCGTTACACATATAAAAACCTAAGTTTATCAAAATTTCACTCAAAGAGTTTCGAGCTGTTAGAAGAAAAACGTTTGTAGGCGGAAAAGTTTCGCAATATAATTTGAAAAATTGAATCCATCAAAGAGGGCTTAAACTTTCCATTAACTAATATGACTAGCTCAAAAGTACCAGTATCGAAGATTTTCCAAATTTAATTCACTACAAATTTAAAGAAAGGAAATTTTTAAAAATCATTGAGGAGAAATTGAATGCGTTCTAGTAATAAATCATAGAATTAACATCAAAAAAATCTTGAGAAATACAGATAATGTCGAGAAAATATGGTGAGCAATTTTTTTACTTAACAAAAACTGATCTAGCATATAGATTTGAGCTTTAATTGGAAGATAAGAAATTAAAATGAAAAATTGGAAATATTAACCCACTTGTTTCATTCTATTATTATTACATGGAACCAAAGAAGGCCTATTAATGAAACTAACAGATGTTCCTGGTCATATAAAGCGAGACGTCCGTGATACAATATTAAAAATAGAATGGAAATCTCCCGCCTGTGTTATGCATAGATAAGTGAACAGAGCCTCCAGGAGAGAAAACTGGAAAACTAAGCTTTAGAAAGAAAAAATATATCACTAAAATGATGAAAACATAAATTTGGAGCTAGCGTAAGATTAATGAAGACCAACCATACAATTTTACAAAATTATAACAAATTAGCTGCCGACATTACCTCTTCTTTGCTGGAAAATTTTCGATCACCGAGTCAGAGAACATAAAATGATTCTGAATCTGGCGAATAGGGTGCAAAACTTTCTGCTCAGCCACATGCGGCCGTTTTTGCCTGATTTCTCCGTTCAAACGTTGCAATAAGTTCGCATAATACTCGCCATTGATAATTTTTCCTTCATCCCAAAAAATCAACAACATTACCTGCAGATGAAACAGTCTTAGACTTTGGAGCTCGTTCTTCCTTTTCAGTCCATTGTTTTGATTGCTCTTTTGTTTCTGCTGTTAAGTGATGTACTCACATTTCATCCATGGCTATGAAACTGCCCAAAAGTACGGCTTTGTTTCTGTGAAACATTGCCAAATACTCAATGGAATAATCTTCATCTCTCTCTCTAACGAAGGATCAGTTTCACCCAGAGTAGAATCTAGTTCAGCTTTTTCATTGGTTGTGTTAATGCCTTAAGTATTAATTCACTAAACGATTATCAATTTTTTCCATGTTAAAAAATTAACTGATAATATTCACTATTTATGGTTGCCAAAAAAATACTAACGAATGTGGCCTCCTCAAATTTGAAATATATACTGTATGGACTGTGTACTTTCAGTGGTAATTTTCAAACAACTACCGCTATTTCTAGGTTAGGCCATATACTGGGATCATCCTCGTAAGTCTAAGTTCGCATGAGAAAAGGTCTAAAACCTAATGATCGACGGAAAAAAGATACTTAGTAATGAAAAAAAAAGAAAAAATAGATATTATTCCAAATTGTAATGAAATTAATATCTTCAGAATAGAAAAGGTAGAGCAAATCTAATATTTGGGAGTGACATCACAATTGACGAAGAAAAGCAAATAGAAAAAAAATATAATTGAACCTTAGAGAGCTTCGTTTCTCACCATGAATGTTTATACGGCCATATTTAGTCCCTAACCCACTTCTGTACCATTACAGCTCTCATAATGTTTTCACTATAAATATTACTATTGTATAAAGAATATTCTTTATACAATGATATTACTGATTTTACGATAAATGTCAAATATTTTGAAACTTTTATACCAACAAAAAATACGTGGGGATTCTCAATAGATGGCGGCATTTCAAAATTCTCACAAACAGATGTAGACTCGATTGCATGGTTCTGTAATAGTTTCTGCAGCTTACCTCCTCACATATATAGGTATTCAGACAATTTGTAAATCTATGCATAGAATTTAATGATGTCGCAGATATACTCTATTTCAATATTGAATACTGTTGTCTCTAAAAATTCAACTTTATAGTAGCTTTCGTCAAAATAAATATTACTACTCAACTAAAAAATAATCTTTCATGAGATGATTCTACCCAACTTTCATTCTGAGTACTACGCATATAACAATGTTAATAACAAAAAAGTTAATTATTAGATTGATTTTCATTAACTCATGGATTATGAGAAATAAGTTTCCGATATTTATTAGAATCATCTTTAAATCACTCCACTTTAGTTTAAAATACCGTAAACTCAGTTTTAATGCAATCAATCTGGAGTCTAGACAGACAAAACTGCTTCGATCATTTTGAATTGGGACTGTGAACCCATTACTTAAATTTACCATTTAGAATAGGGGATTTTGCCTTTCCGACAATTTCAATGAAGTTTATGTACTGTGGATGTTTGGTCTACCGAAAGTTTAAATTTCAATGGGTTATTGAATTTGCGGTATTTGTTTCAGTTGGAACAAATCTAGGAGTGTGACAATCATTCTTGTGTAAAATGAACCGACCATACTTGCGACTATTATAATAGTTTTCTCTAATTACTACTTAACAATTATGTGGTGTTATAGTAGCACAATAAAAACAGTTTATGTGGTAGACGTTTTCTACGTACAAAAGGAAATAAAAGTCTTTGTTATACATTTAACATGATTTTATGTTAGATAAAAGGGGCCATAATTTACTTGTTTTTCTCCAGAACTCTCAACCTTTATATAAAGAATATTGGATGTCAACAAATAAAAAAACAGTATACAAATTGCAGGAAAATATAACATTAGCTTCTCTTTGATCAGAAGGAAATAATTGAGAATGGTAAATGCCAGAAAAAATTCGAAAATGTGAAATACAAAGAATCCAATATAGTCTTGACAATCCTAAGCCTCTAAGCAATTTTTTTATTGAAAATTAGACGAAGTGCTTTTTATTAACTGTTCATTTTTCGTTTCCTTTTTGATTAAAGCATCTCTACGTCTGCATTCCTTTTCTATCTTTTCTGAGCTTGTATCAGCTTGTATCAATCTAGGAAACATATTAATATGACTGATTTTTAATAATATTTTTCTATCTGGTAAATACTTTATAAAAAATAAGTCGTATTTGACGAAAAATTCATCTTGATTATCCTCAACTATAACATTATAATGATTATTCTAAATTTCCCAAAAAGAATTCAAACATATTTGGACATCGCGTTGTGTCACGTTAGTATCTTAGGTCAGGCTTATTCATAAAATGATAATTCTAAAAACATTAATCAGTACGGTTTAGTTAAAAATTAATTACTCAGTGAATTTTAATTACATAGTTAATTTGTTGTTGATATATGGTTAAAAAAATCCTCAACGTTAAATCAAGCGTGTATTTTTCTATGAATATTATGTTAACCGAAATCTTATAACAATAATCATTTACGATATGAGTCTGATCGTTACAAAAATCTACAAGAGAGAACAGCCGAAGCTTATGGAGTTGATATCACAACTGTGAATAATATAATTGGAGTAGAGAACCATCAAGAAAATGGATGAAATGTTCAAGCTCCAATAAGTTCATAAATTAGAGATAGAAATAGTTATTTACTTCTATGCAGATACTTAGTCAGAGAAGCCTACTATTTGTATATTTGTATTCGTTTTCCAGTCCTGAATTCCTCTCTCTCTCTCTCTTCTTCCATCACCTTTGCGTATCATCTTTTCCTTGGTCTTCCTTTTTTCCTTTTCGTCCTTGCTCTATGTTTATATATTTTTTAATGCTTTAAAATCTGGCATTCTCTGGATGTGACCCAACGATTAAATTTTTTTGGATCTTATTATTTTGCTTAGGTTTGCTTGTCCAAATAAATTGTGTCCTTGTTCTGTTCAAACCGATTTTACGTACTATCCATTCTGGTCCTATATAGAATAGCGATCTCCCTGTTTTAATTCTGTGTTTTGTGATTTTTCTGGAAATCTATGAAAACCTAGTAAATTACCAGATCATATTCATACCCCATTCTTTACGTTTGCCTCAGAGTTAATATATCGCCTGTAACTGATCTTCCAGATTTTGAGCCCGCATTGGTAGTCTTTGAACAAGTTTTCTCCATATCCTCTTAAATTTTTATCTCTTGTGTGTAGTTTCTGCATTCATTTTTTTCCTTTCTAGTGTACTTGTACCATTATTGCTTCTGGTATTATTTTATATTCCCATATATTACTTATCAAATAATAGTTACTCGTCGTTAGTGCAGTTTTACGCTATTTGATTAATTCTAATTCTATTTTCTCTTCTCCTGGTTATTTACCGTCTTTTAGCTCCCTACATTATTTCTAGTGTTTCCTCACCCAATATATGACAATATATTTTCATTATTATTCCAATCCAACGATGATAAGGAAATAGGCTTCAGTTTCGGGACAACCTCTTCGTCCTGCGAATATCCTCTTGAGAGCGGAAAATAGGAAAAAGAAATTGGAGACCAGATCTGGAGATTACGGTAGATAAGGAAGCAAGTCGCTGTCCAATTCGGGACATATTGGATTGTTTTGATGTAACAGCACATTTTTCTTCATCAAACTATACCGTTTTTCTGCAAATTTATCCAATAAAGCTACGTGATAGTCGGTATTTATGGTTTTTGTCTTGTTAAGAAAATCAATGAATATTATATTGCGTCTTTTTATGCCTTGGAGTCGGTTCATTACATGTAGTCCATGGCTAGTTTTCGATTGGACACAATATGTAAAACACATTTTTTTGATATGTCAGCTAATTCAATCAGCTTCCACAGTTCATCTCACTTTTTACCTCACCTAATATATGCTTGAGATGTATCAGGATTTGTATCTAATGTGTTGAACATATTGACATTGAGAAGTTATATATATATATATATATATATATATATATATGCTAGGTCATTTTCCACGCTTCTGGTCTCTTGTTTCCATATATTCCTCATGATAAATGATAGATTCTCATCTTTAGTGCAGTTCGTCCGTTTTGATCAAGTCTGGTTCTTTTTCGTCTTCTTCCGTGGATTTACGTCTTTTTCATAGAAAATACCTCTTACCGCATGTTGATCCTATTCAATTTTTTCAGCAATGCAGCTAGTGCCAATGGGAAAAAGTGTTTTTTGTGAAATAGTTTGAAAAAAGAATTAATTAAAACGTGTAAGTAAATGATCTGCAATAGCTAACTGAAGAACAATTATTTCAATAGGTAACAATTTGAAACTGGCAAAAAATTTGCGCTAGTGTAGGAGAATTTTGCATTTTACCTATTGAAAACCTATCTGTTTATTCAATAATTAAGGATTAAACGACTTACCTTAAGGATGTTCAATCCTAATTATACGATATTGGACACGTCCTCCTAGAACACCCTGTAGTAATACTCCTAATCACTTTAAGTGAAAAGTTTAAAGAAAATGATTCACCCTCTCGTCGATCCTGCCTGGCTCGTTTCGTTCGTGAGTCATTATACTTCGCCTCTGTACTAAGATCGCCTCTGGGGCGGGTGTACTATTACCTTTCGTTTTGACAACCCAAGTCACTTGCTTCCTGGGTGGGTTTGTTCTAGGAGGACGTGTCCAATATCGTATAATTAGGATTGAACATCCTTAAGGTAAGTCGTTTAATCCTTAATTATACTTCTATTGTACACGTCCTCCTAGAACACCCTGTAGATGTTTAGAGAAGATTGTAGAGGCGATCTTGACCAGAATAAAAATAGTCTTATTACAGTTCTATTCATTTTTATTTCCCAGAAAAGTAACATTTGTGTAACAAAAAAGTACATCCCAAAATTTTTAATCTAAAATTAATTATAAACCCTTTTCGTTTTTAGTATTATTAATACTATGAACTAACATAACATACTTGCATGAATGAACAAAACATTATATATTTTTGTCATAGAATGCAAAACCGAACAAAAATTTTTTCATTTGTTTTTTATTAAGTTTTCAATATAATTAGAAAACGTTTCTGTGCCTACCAAAGGCCTGTTATAGAATTTACAAAAAGTATCTGACTTTTCAGACCACCCAGCTGCACTTCTTATGCTCTCGATATTTACCCCAGATCTGAGGGCAGCCGAAGAAGCAGCGTGTCTGGTACTGTGCCCTTTAAATTTTTTAGTGTCAACTCCCCCCATTTTTAATCCATTTTTGATCCAGCGACTGAGGGTTTGAGTCGTAGCACAATGATATGGTCGTTTGGCAGTTAAAATAAGGTAGTCTTCGCTACCCCTGATACTTTTTGTTCGTTCGATATAGTGTAGAATGGTAGAGCAAACGCAAAGCGCTGGATTATCCCTGAAGAAGGAGAACTTTAAGAGTGGTTGAGGTTTTTTCGGCCCCGAGGTTTTCACAATATCTGTTATTTTTATTTGTATTCCTGTATCCGAGCTCACATTATTACTTATTTTTATTTTAGAGAAGGTCTGCACCCTTTGGGCTGTGGTCAAGGCTAACAGTACAACTAGCTTTACTGAAAGTTGGCTCATATCAAGAGTATGCATTGGGTAAAGTTTTTCTAACATAATTAGTACCGGAGATGGGTCCCAAGTCTCGTCGTATCTTGGAAAGCTTGGGCGAGTTTTAAAAACCCCTTTCATAAACCGTTCCACAGTGTCTGATTTCCCTGCTTCTGAGATAAGATTTAGTGCAGACTTGTGAGTGTTGATGCTCGAATAGCTTGAGCCATTTTGAAATTGTTGACTTAAAAACTCAAGAATATTGTGAACAGTAGGTTGAAAAAATTTTTGCTTATTCCCTTCGAAAAATTCCCACCATTTTGAATATGTTGTATTATACTGCTTGATTGTATTCTCACTAAGAGATTTAAGCATCAGGTCTGCGGCGTTTCCTGATATATTTTTCATTTTGAAGGCTTCCCTGATAAAATCGCGGCTCCCAGGGTAAGTCGGGGCCACAGTGGGTGAGGCTTTCTGAAAGGGGATAAAAGCAAATTAGGACTTGGGTGTAATCTAATTAGTGTGGAACTCATGAGACTTTCTAGTTTTGGAAACCATGGTTGGGATTTCCATATAGGGAAAACTACTATGGATTCTGCTCTATCGGCCTCTATTTTACTTAGAACTTTCGGTAATAAGGCGAACGGGGGAAAAATATATCCTTTAATATTCTCCCAAGAGAGTGTAAATGCATCACCATTTTGGCTTTCGGGGTCAGGGTGCCAAGAAACAAATTTTTTGCACTTTTTATTAAGATAGCTAGCAAATAAGTCTATTTCTGGGCAACCCAATTTTTCGACAATTTGTTTGTAGGCTTCGACATTCATTGAGTATTCTGTATCTATTTCTTTGGATCTCGAAGCTTTATCTGCCAAAACATTGCTCTCTGAGTTAATATATGAAGCAAATATTTTGATATTTCTTTCCTCACACCACTGCCATATGTCCTTAGTTAAATCATTTAGATACTTATACTTAACGCCCCCCATTCGGTTTATGTAGGACACCGCCGTCGTATTGTCTATGCGAAGCAATATGTGACTGTTTCGTAAATCTTTGAAAAAAGTCTTGAGACCAAAAAATGTCGCTTTTAATTCTAAGTAATTAATGTGCCTCTGTTTTTCAAATGAATCCCAGAACCCATTTGCATTTTGACCATTGTAAAAAGCCCCCCATCCTGAATTGGACGCGTCTGTAAACAACGTATGTGTGTACTTCGGAATTGCAATGCTATTTTCGCAATCTTTTATATTATTTAACCACCACAAAAATTCACTTTCCAGTTTAGGAGATATTTTCATAATTTTATCATAATCTTCACCACTGACTTTCAGAGCTAAATATTTTTCCCTCTCGAATTGTTTTGTGTGAAGCCACCCGTACTGCGTGGCTGGACAAATTGAAACCAAGTGACCGACAAATTTGGAAAAATCTCTAATTTTTATTTTTCGCTTTTTTAAGATTGCTTTTACCATAGCAGTAATTTTTGATTTTTTATCTGTAGTTGGACGCATTGTCATTTTTTGTGTGTTAATGAATCCTAGGAATTTTATTTCTCTTTTAGGAGAGAGACAACTTTTTTCTTTATTTACTACAAAACCAAGCCTTTGAAGAAGACTACATGTCTGATTTATATTATCCCGGCATTCTGTTCTACTTTTTCCAATGAGCAATGTGTCATCTAAGTAAATTACAGAGGACAGACCTTTCGCCCTTAAATGTTCAATAGCTGGTTTTAAAATTTTGGTAAATGCGTAAGGAGCAGTGCCAAGGCCAAAAGGAAGACACTGGAACTCTAGAATTTTGTTTTTGAATTGAAATCTAAGATACTTTCTCTGCTCAGTGGCTACGGGTATCGAGAAGTATGCGTCTTTTAGATCAACTGAAGATAGATAGCAGTCCTGTGAGATAAGATTTTTTGCCGTTCTGTTGTCTTCCAGTTTGAAATGGGGCGGTGTTATAAATGTATTTAGTTTTTTAAGGTTAAGTATAAACCTGTCGTTGCCGTCGGGTTTCTTTCTTAAAAAATAACTAGATAAGAATTGCCCATTACATTTAGTCACTTCTTTGACGGCTCCCATATCAATAAGTTTGGTAATGCTGTCTGAATAAGACTTTTCTAGTTTCCCACTTAAATTTGGGGGTTTTGGAGGCCTCTTTTGAACAAGAGTTGCATTAAAAGGTATTCTGTAACCTTTAACCCAACCTAGAATTTTACCGTTGGTTGTTATTTTCTCCCATTCCTCGAAGAAAAGCCTTATTCGTCCAGCTAGTTTTGTGTTAGAGGTTACCTCTATATCTGACGACGTCTGTAGGAGCTGTGCCCCTGTCTCCGATTTTCCGGAGCCTCTCTCTCGTTCCGGCGCTTGAAGGTCATGGCTTTGCTGGATTTGACTGCTCTCCTCCCTTCTCTGTTTTGTTGTGTCTTCCATCGATCTTTGGAGGCGTAGGTCTTCAGGTTTTTTGAAGTCTGGGGCTTTAGTTCCTTTGCTGCAGTCTCTATATTTTTGGCGGACTTACATTTTTCGCCAAAGTCTTCCCCAAAAAGAGTGGAGTCTCTTAATTGCATAGATGCCACTTTCTGCACCTTTTGATTAAAATTATGGTACAGTAAAAATTTTCTGTGGTTGGTAATGGCGTGGTGAACCGCGCAGAGCATTTTTCCCGCTTCCACCATATTGGTAATATTTGGATCGGGGTCTTCGGCACTATGTTTTGCTTCCAGCATTCTTGAAAGGGCAGTACCAAGCACGGAAATGCTTTTTCCCAACTGATTTTGTAATTCTGCTAAGAAACTATCCTTTTTATTTTCTGAAGCAGAAATGACAGTCTGGACTTCAGGGTTATTTTTTGGGGCTTCCAACAAGGAGCAGTTGCTCGGTACAAGGCTGTTTTCAAAAAGTTTAGCTTTTGTTTCCTTGTCTATGCCATTCTGGAGATAGCTTTTCCAGCGGTTGGCCAACTCTGAGGATATTTCCGTTCCATAAATTTTTTCCTCAGTCGGATCCTCCCCAAGAATGGTTTTAATTTCTCCCATTCTAGCGCTTTTATCCGAAGTAGTGCCGGAGCTAGAGGAGTTGCTATCCGCGTATTGTAGGCATAACGTTTGTATTGTCTTAAAAAAGACTGTAAAATAAGCGGATATCTGGTTATTTTAGAATTTTGGGCACCATAATAATATATTAGGCACCATTTTGTTTAATATTCTTGTAACGTATTGAAAGTACCAACGTACAGAATCATATGTTGCCACGTCACGCTGACCGTTGCTGATGCGAGACTCGGCGTGCATAAGTCAAAAACTATGCTGGGTTATCGTGGCTTTTCTTTTTTTTTTTTTTGTGTCTACAAGGTAGACTAACCCATGCCGAATATATTAATCATACGATTAATATATGGTGTCTCTTTCGCTGCTTTTCTAAAACATACTTGTATTTGTATTAACTGTGAACTTACTTGAATCATATTCCCTTAGTTTTTCCTCCAGTCTCTTCATTTTCCTTCGAATACCGGAAATCACTTTCTGTTTTCTTTTCTCGGCTTTCTTTCCTTTCGGCATTCTTTTCATTCTATGCACAATCACTTTTAAACTGAAAACACCGTTGGAATTTTTTCGCTACTGATAAGAACACGATATTCGTTTTTTGCGTTGTTTACCTGCACGAAATAAGCGCAAGAAGTATAATGACACACGAACGAAACGAGCCAGGCAGGATCGACGAGAGGGTGAATCATTTTCTTTAAACTTGCGCGTGATAAGTGATTAGGAGTATTACTACAGGGTGTTCTAGGAGGACGTGTACAATAGAAGTATAATAATTTGTACTAAACCAATTCATAACCCATGACTGTGACTATTAGAAATTAACTACCTATTATTGTGTGCCCAAGAGCTGTTCATCGAATAAAAGCAGCAGCAGATACAGTCTCCCAATTTGCTCAAGACCATTTGACATAATGCAAGATAACTAGCAATGCAATGCAATGCAACATGCAATATTTTTTGATAAAAAGCATGCGCAGATGAAGTTCAGCCGATAGTTTCATACAATACTCGCAATTGCAATATTAACGATTTGATCCTATTTTTATAGCGTGTAAGTTGTAATTTTTAAGAGAAATAAGTTTTTAATCTGCTGATATTCCATTTAATTTTCTTAGGAGCTTTTCAAATGTTTCTACATTCATTCTCAACTAATTTTTCTATGTTTCCTCGTCTAATTATCTTATTAAACTGTACATCAGACAGCAGCAAATATAATTATTGTCATTGAAGCACTGTCCACTTTTTTCTTGTTTACTTTAATTAGCTTTGTTATTTTCATTTTTAAACTGCCCAGAAAATATTAAATAAATTTTGATGTTAGGAAATTATTTACTTTTTCTTGTAGAATTTTGATTAGTGGCAACCATGATGCAATGGTAAGAGATTTGCATAGTGTAAAACGACGTGCAATATTCGTCCATGTATTATTTTGGTTTTGCAAGGAATTGCATGCAAAAGGTGAAAACTAGAGGTTGCTGGAAAGACAGGGTTTTGCTAAATACAATTAAAACTTTTTTCCAATGTTTTTTATGTTATGTATATTGGAGTGGTCTACAGAAGCAGTGTCAAAAATGTATGTTAATTTTCTGTTGAAATATGGTTATATTGCAAATGCCACTATTTAAAAAAAATTGATATACTTGTCCTGCAATAAGAGCTCATCAGTTTAAATTAAAAATAAAATATTGTTTCAAAAATTTCGTTTTTTTCTTGATACCCTACAATATTAGTGGGTTAAATATTGAGAGACAACATAATATAGTAGCTTACCCAATAGCTAGAAACCTCCAAATTGCCAATGACAGCGTTAAACAAACGGATATTGTATGTAGTAGTTGACTGTAATTGATATGGAAAAGAGTAAATACAGCACCATAATAACAAAAATCCTTCCTTCCTCTTTCGTCGTGATAATAATATGCAAATGGAATATATTCAATCATAAGTAACATATCAGCTACAGCTAACGCGCTTAAGATGCGGTTAATCGGAGCATTGGACATTTCCTTTCTTGTCAAAACTATTATATTTAAAATGTTTGCAACGCTTCCAAATATGCAAACTAAAATTGATGTGTAAACATGATACTTCTCTGCGTATGCCGTAGATAAGTTTAATAACGTATCTCCACCACAGTCCAATTCAAGCGTATCGGTTGTTTGGTCTGTCATAAGGGATCTGAAACAAACAATTTTCTTAAATTATGAAGGACGATGAATTGGTTTTTGATGTGTACCCTTTCAAAATATGTTTTATTCAAACGAATATATACAACGTAGACGTTTCTTCTAGCATCATTTAATATAAAAATGGCAAAAACATACATTGAACGTGAATTATTTATTATATGGAACATTCGAAAACGAGCCAGTTTTTGAGAAAGCCTTCAAAGTGTAGAAGAGACAAAAAGATGATACGGTCCCTAAAATTTAACTGCTATGACAAGAAAAGGATTATCAATATCTTTATTGCAGACTCAATGCCATTACAATCTTTTAGATGTGAACTTAACTGAACTGTTTGTTACAGAAATCTACAAGATCTTTACAAATATTTTATCAATGTCCATGAGTTGATTACGATGTGACGGCGAAAGTTTTATGGACTATTGTAACCAAACATTTATGAGGTTCATGTTATAGTTTTATTTGGATATGGCAGTTTAGATGATTGTATGTTTTAACAGAATGAAAGTTATTTCAAATTTTTGAAATGGTTAAATAATTAACATGCGTCTACTAAGATTTTTAATGTTGGAGGAATATAGTTGATGTTGAACCCGAATTTAACAGTTTACCGTAATAGTACAGTTTTGTTTATAATGGTCAAATCATGTCGTAGGATCTTTTCATAATATACAGTGATATATAGGACAAAATTCTATTCTGATAATATTTGATACATATTTCAGGTAATTTGTAAAAGATAAATGATTGAAATTTCGCTTAACTCGAGTGAGAATAACCTCAGTTTCTCTTCACTTCATATTCTACAAAGCATAATAAGATTATCAGTATTCTCCTGGAGTATTTCTTTCCTTTATCTTACGGGAAAGGGTCATCAGAATTTGAGGAGAACACAGAAAATGTCTCAACCTTCTATAGATTATATTTCACACAAGTTCAATTGGGAAGAAATCTGACAATGCTGGGTCAAGGTAAGAGATGAATTTGAGCATTGGGGAAGTAGTCCAAGATTTATCTATACATATTATGTGGTGAAAGTTTAGTATCCTGAGGTAAATAATCAGAAAAAGTTACTATATTTTTTGCTATAAACATTGACACCCTTATCATAACTCAGACAGTGTGATGTGCATGCCACTCAACCAAAAATTAAGTGTTAAAAAGTTCGCATTGTCTTCTCACCTCACTATTATGAATGTCTAGGCAAAATTGACCAAAGTTTTTATACATGCTTGACAATATGTCATTTCATTTCTTTGAATGCGATGATATTTTATATATTTTTTAAATTCCAAAAACCTTGTAAAATGGAAATTGCCCATAATTTATCAATCCGATGGTCGTCCAGTACCAACGAACGCTCTTCGGTCAGACTGATACGTCCACGTTTGAATTCAGTCAATTAACATTTTAGGCTTGTAAATAATGATGTAGACTCTTCGTAGACGGTATCTAACTCCTCGCTAATTTGCGTATGTGTATTGCTTTTCAAAAACAAATATTTAATGACAGCTCGATACTCAATTTTTTCCATTTTCAAAAAAATCTCCACCGCGACTCATTTAAATGATTGTCAAAGAGAAAATAAGCGGCCAAAATGACAAATCTCTAGTCGCATTCGCATATATATTTCCCAACTTATATTGTTTATATATTAAGTGCAACTTTAGGTTGAAGTCGGAAACTTTTTAGACTCAGACAAGAAAAAGTTTCATTGTATGCTATAGCTTATTGTGAAATATTTTTTTCGTTATCAGAAGTTTAATTAAGTTTAGTGGAAAAGAAATGTATCTAAGTAAAATTAATTCTTAACATTTGATTAAGAGTCAATTTAAACCCAATATCAAACATCCAAAATGTGCACTTGTGCAAAAATTTTTATTTTCTCGTGGATATTATAGTATTTATTTTAATTAATTATTTTATGGTTGAAGTGAACATTTTTAATTAAAATAAAATATTAGAAACAAAGTATAAATCCATTTTAAGAGATTGCGGATTCACTCACAAACAAAACCGAAATGAAGAAAATAATATAATAACAATAATACATTATTCAAAGAAAAGTAAAGTAGGTAGGTACGAGATTATCAGCACCAGTCGCAAGTAAACTATGATCATTAACGTAGGTTGAATATGTCCTATCAATCACAAATTAACTCGTGTGACAAAAACCTAGAGAAGATAATTTGGGGCTGATTTTTTTTAATCCTTTGAATCGTCTATCGAATGAAATATAATATCGTAAAAATGTCCTTCATGGCTCCATTAATCTGGCACATAATCAAATCACACATAATCAAATGACATATAATCAAATCACACATCTTGGTGGCCAGTCAACATCACCTCCAAGTAAAATGAATATGCCTTCAAGCACTTGTACAGAACGTTTATTGTAGGTAAAGTCGTTGAAACCACGTGTTGAGAAATGCTTCAACAATGATGTCACTATCAACTCTCTAAGTAGCAGTACTTAGCTAGTTAAGTGAGCTATGAATATGAAACTTTTGTTTTACAAAAGATAATTCTCCATTACCTCTCTCCAGCCAATTTTCCAATAAAAAATAGAATTTTTCGAATTTCTATCTAATTAAACTAGTGTTATGTGTCTATATCCTGCTCAATTCTTATTATTATTATTCATTGTTTGTGTTATACAAGCCCGGTTACAACAAATTTTGTTGTAAAGAAAAAAAAATCAGCATTTTTAGGTGACACTTTCTTATCTACAATTCCAATGAACCAATGAATACCAATTAATATAATTTGATTGTTAGACATCTTTGTGTACAAGTATTCAGCACTAAGAGGAATTAGAAGATCTCTAGTAATTTTTCCTTGTCACCAACGTTATTGTAAACTCTCAATACATGTCAAAAAACTGATGTGTTTATCGTTACACCACACAATTTATCGGACGAGTTTGTTGGGAAATAGAAATTAAAAACAATATTATTAATACGTAAAAGCATTATCTAATCCATGTTGTTATATACAAAAATATTAATCAACGTCTATTTTCATTAAATTTTTATTATCTTTCTTTGTTAGGACTATTCTGTTTTAATGCAATTTATATTAATTTCTATTTATAGGCTAACTTTCGAAAAACTACCCACGCAGTAATTTTATTGTTGGCTGCATTTCCACAGTTCGTTTGTAAATGTATTCATAAAATAATAAAAGTAATTTCATTCTTCTATTCCGTATATTTTTAAATAAAACGTGTCCATAATTAAACGGATGTCAAAGATTTTCCAAGAAACTTGGACGAAAAAGAATATTTCTTCTTCATTCATTCTTTTCATTCATATGCTATAATTAACTCCAAATAAAATAAGACTGCTACATTTTCGAAGGTTGAAAAGTCAGTGGCGGAGGTATTTGATTTATTTGTAATATTTAATTCAATTATAATTTATAAATAAAAATATTTTGTATTGTAGCTGTTACAGCTAAGTTTCCACCTAAAATGTCTGTAAATTGTCTGGATATATCTATGACCATATTTTTTTTTTCATAAAAGGCGAACTAACACTATGCAGCTTCCTATAATTCAGAACATTTGAAATTTTTTCAATTCAAATAAACAAAAAATTTAAAAATAATCACAAAAAACTACTCATTTGGTCCGTATTATATTTTGCAACCACACAAGTATTTATTAAGTCACCTTAGAAAATTATTTTCATGCTCTTGGTATTTTAAGTATGCAGTGTCAAATTCTTAGGTTTCTTTTAGTTATTTCTTATTGATTTCAGTATTCTGGAAATTTAACCACACATATCATGCTTCATTATCTTCTCCTCAACATATCTTACATTTTCCTGCATTGTTTAACATTTTATATTTCGATAGAACCCACCCTTTTAATTATTTTGTGTTGCATATAATACAGTTGCCTCGAGTAGACGCTTTAGATAAAGAAAAGAAAGAATCCATTTCTTCCTAGGATTTAGGCAATTTTCGTAAATTAAAACTTATTTTGAATCACTTGTAATACGACACTATAAAGCTTTATCAATTTTAAGACTCTTGATACTTTGTCAAGTTATAAGACAAAAGGTTCCTTATAATAATATAATAACATGTCTTATTCATCCGACAAAAAACTATAATAAATTGTTGAATTGTAATAATTGAATTGAAATGACATGCAATTGAGTACTGATGATAGTTTCTTAATCTAAAACATTAGACAAAAAGTCTAATCTAACCAGACTTTTTTCAACAGCTATCAATTAGTCATTAGAATTTCGTTTGATCTTTCTACTCACTCATGGTAGCAATTTTCAATTGGTAATTGTGTTACACAATTATAGGGATAATTTGTTATTTATTTTAAACGTAAGTTATTGGCGATATTTACTTATACCGAAAATACAGATGAAAGGGAATGGAAATGTAGTTTGCAGTTAAAGCTTGACGACTCTATCACAAAGGTGTTAAAACCGAATGGCTTCAGACATTAGAATATTCTCTTTCGGAAACAAGAATAGTTTGCAATTTTTACTTATATCACTAAAATTGTATCGAAGAGCTGTTAGACAAATTCTTGAGTGCTAAACTCAAAAAGACTAGTGGTTATTTTAATCCATTATGTGCTTATAGTGAACATTTTATTCAAAATATACATTTTTGGCCAAAGATTCTTCAGCTGTCTTTTTTCCAGTGATTATTGAAATATTTCATGTTACTGGTTGTTTATTATTTCATTACACGTATTATTAATTAATTGGTTTTAGATCTTTTATTGTTATCAATTAACTCACCTGTTTCTCCGTTGATTTATAATAGACAGAAGATCTTCGTTAGAAAAATTGAGAATTATTGAAGCTGGAAAATATTTGAGAAGGATAATCCTAACTGCTGACAGATTATGTGGTGGTACTGGCATTTCAGTTTCACACGAACGCATTCTTAACGGTGTTAATCATTTTAAATCTGAAAAAAAAGCTATATTAAGCAATTTGTTCTTAACAATTATCATAGACCAAACTTTTTATGAGTATAAAACTTCCCTGAAGCTGAAGGCACGTCCCTACATACAACAAACCGTGAACCGAACAACCCACCGTCACGTGCGCTGCTTTGTTGTGCACAATCTTTTTGCTCTACCCTTGTAATAATGATTAATATGATTTTAATACTTATTCGGTCAATAATAATCCTCAAATTATCTTCAATGTTTATCAAGGGCGAATGCAGAATGTACATTTTATATTTGGATAAATATTTGGATAAAAATTATTTTTCAACGTTGTCTTTATACACTCTATCCAACGTGTCAACGTGTCTTTTTTATCCTTTGCAAGAAATAGAATTTGTTTGTGAGATAATTTCATAACTGGAATCAAATATAGTTCAGCCGAACCATTTTTTAATGCTTGGGCTAGTAACTTGGGCTCTTCTTTCTTGGTCAAAACAATGTTTAAAAGAGCTCAATGTCAGATGTATGTTCAAACGTAATAAACGTAGTGTGGTTTGAAAGTCTGCTTTTCAATTCATAACCAAACAATATCAATCAAATGTTTTTAGCTAATCATTTATTCTCTATCTCTCTCTCTACTTGGTGTACATGGTTTGATCAAATTTGAACTATTGACTAAGGAAAAAAAAATTAGTTTGCTTGATGCACCATTCCATTTTAGTATTATTGCGATATGTTTTTTAGCCAAACACGTATTCCACCAAATTCGGCTTTCTGTCATGTTTTTATCTGTTCTAAACTCAAAAATCCACTTGGTGGAATGCACCATGAAGCCACTGATGCCATAAAAAAACTTAAGGTACTGAAGGCCATCTCAGCCAAGGCTCACAACAAGTGTATAGAAAATTGGATTTCTCATTAGCATGCTTGTATTGGACTATTTTGAAAGCCATTACAAACATTTGTATTAAATTACGTAAAAATGTTGTTTTTTCTTCAGTTGTTTTGGGCTAAATTTAATCACATGATGATAATAATGTATGGTTATGTTTAATTGGAGAAGTTGAGAAGCTGCATCGGTGAGCATGAAAAGATGTTATTAATTTTATTCAAGTATTGAAATATTTTCGAACATTAAAAAAATGCCATAAGTTAAAAAATATTTATTCATTATTAGGCAGTCTGATCATTGATCGACATTATTTATGCAATTTTTCTTTGAGATGACATAATTTCAACATTAATTTCATTATTTGCTTGAAATATCTTGCTTTATCCTTAACTTTTTAGCTTCCTCTCAATTAATTCTCATTTATTAATGTCAAATTTACTTTGAGATGCGACAACAATCAAATGAGAAGTTGGAGATGGTTTTAGTTGCGAAAGATTTTCAAGTCCATTCAAAAGGTGTTGTGTACTATCTGTTACTTTGGAATCTACCCTTTTTATTATTGTGATCTATTATTTGACGAATATCAGATTATCACTCTCAAAATCTATTTACATTTGTTTAAGGTAATTAGTGTTTTATTTCTCGAAAAACGTTAGAAACCATTTCAGGTAGATTATAGACTATTCAGATAAAATATTGTTATATTGAAAGATAGGAACAAGAGGCAGAGGGCAGGATCAAATGAAGAAATTTAGTAAGAAAAATCGAGCTAACAATATAAAGAAAACTCTGAAGCATCCAAATATATATGGAAGGTAAGCGTAAAATAGATAGGCTTTTGTTGTGTTTATAAATATTTCGTTCTTGTTTGGGTTAATTATTGAAGATTTATTTTCCTTCTGCTCATATTTTTTTGATCACTTCTGGTGAAGAAATGCTGTTGAACCATTTAGAATTGACCGTTCTACATTGCTTTAATGGAGCGGTGACCAAATATTCAGTTATCCCGAAAAAACTGGCGAACATTTGCTTAGAAGTGCTTCGCGGTCAATAACTTTTGTTGGATTTGGATCGTCTTGAAAGACCTATACAATCGATTTGAAGTATCTGTAAACAACAACAACAACAAAAATATCAAACTTCATGATGTCAGATTTGACATATCCACATCAGTGCTGCTATATCTCAGCACTTAAGTAGCAACCCTCTTACATTGCACATAAACTCTATTCAATCAAAAGTTTGAGGAGAGAAAAGGATAAAGGAACATTTCTAAGATAGAAGGTAAGGAAAAAGCATATATGTACAAAGATTTCAAATGAGGGTATGTATGAGGTTGACGCGGATGATAGTATAATTGCTGTCCCAATAGATTAGTTTCTCAGATAGGATTGTAATCCAAATGATATGGAGTACTTACTGACCAAGGAATGAGAGAATTACTACGGTGAAGATGTAGTAAAACAAAATGAACCGAAGTAAATATGTTAGTGAGCTCTACAAAATATTCAAAGGAATAAATCAATGTTTCTAAAATATTTCAAGTTGAAAATATAATGTTGTATCATAAGTAATACAGATTAATCAGATTTGAGGATACCGAAAATCTAAAAGAAAAGTCTAAAAGAAGCATTCGCTGGAACTTCTATGACTTTTGAATGAATTCATAGATTCTAAAGCGTAAGGTCTTATGGAAATATTTATAAATTTTTGAGAATGATCCCGCACTGAATTCAAATGAAGAGAAATTTACTTTATTTTCTTTGCGAAAGTTGTGCATATTTACAAGGTAATAGGGAATTTCTAAAATAATTTACCGATCTCTCTTTTCCGGATAAAGTTGATGGTTATCCCATCTTTGAGTATGCGAAAGAAAGGTTCAGTACCTCATTCTATAGAGCATATTCAAATATCGATTGGAAGAGTTGAAATCAATTCTAACTTGAGGATTGAGTAAAATCATAGCTTTAATTTTAATACACCATTCAAGGTGTATAATATATATTTTTTACTTCAATTTCAAATTGTTAAATACTATTTAAGTAATCACCTTTCATTTTTGTTCTTTATTATGTCCTTTTTGCTTAATCATTTTTTATTGTTTTCAAAAGTTTTTAGTATTAATTTGAAAGATCATATTTTCAGTTTTATCAATCTAATTATTGTTAATTCTATATTTCCAACCGTCATTTCATAAAAAGTTGCTAGTCTCCGACTTGATATTGATTTTTCACTTTTCAACTTGTATATACTTTAACCGAGGCCAAATAACTTTTTCCAGAGAGAGTTTCTAGCAGGATATTATAGTATAACTCACGAGTGTCGCAGTAAAACTTGCAATTTTGAAAAAAGTTCCTCATACATCAAGGTGTCGATACAAAATCAAACAGGAGCCTTGGGAAGGATCTTTAGGTTACGTTTACACTCTCACTTCTGCTTAATTTGCATCGCTCGGGCTCAAATGGAAATGGTTTTGTTTCTAGACGGTGTTTGTGTGGAACGCTTTTCAGAGAGATTGAATAACGTGAGAAACTTTACAGAAAACTTACTGGATGAGCAATGAGACGTATTGCCATCTCTTTAATTTTTTAGCAAACAAAATTATAGATATTAGAGCGACAAAACTCTGAAGGACTTGATCAAAAGCCTGTCCATTGTCCATCCAATGTCTTCAACAGGAATCATAGACAAAGCAGAATGCAACTAGGGAATGTTCCGAATATACTTCATTTTTCGTTTTCACTTTGCGTGTTCACCTGACTTCACCAATACGACTTTTTCTCTGCGAGCTTCCTAAATAGTAAAGTTGCAGCAGAATAACCTCATAAACTTGAAAAAGTGAAAGCGAGAATTGGTCAAAAAATCTTCAGCCGATGCTTCGTGTTGAAATAAGTGATGCCAACTTCGGGGTTTTTTCACTAAATTTAGGGAGAAAATTATAAATAAGGGGATTTTTCGGAGGTAAAAAGTTTTTAGGGAGAAAATTAGTGACCTCTTTTATGGGAAGTTTTTTGCTTAACAGGCTAGACAGAAGAACTTGCAGAAAAATTAAATTTAAAATGTCTAAGTTTTGGACTTCTAATGAAAAGTAAATTGTGGCCCTCTTTCGTTAGTTTCATTAACTTGGTATGTATATAGTTATATGTATTTATTTATTTGTTGAAAGATTTCACTTATTTATGTGAAGGTCATAAACAAGTTAACATTTTCCATCAATCCTATGCGATATTTCAATAGACCTTTTTTATTCAAAACTTTTATAATTAAAATATTTAATTAGACTTTCCATTTATTGAAGTTATTACTTTAATCAACAAAATATCCCTAAAAACTTAGTTATTTTAGTGTGAATTTAGGGTATTTTAAAATATGTTTCAGGGAAAAAAACTCAACCGGTTGGCATCACTGGTTGAAATGAATAATTTTAGAGAGAGAATACATTCATCAAAATGAACGACATGTTATTTCTAAAGGAATAATGTTTCTCGAAAACTGTTTAACTTGAATGTTAATAAAGTTTCTCAAAATACAACCGTGAATTTTTAGTTATTTCACAAATTCATGTACACAACTGCCGTATACTGTACAATATTATGTCTATCATCTTTTATGAATAAATTATTTTTCTGTAAGTGACAGTAATTTCCTGTAGTGTATAAGGAAAGATCAAACATTGTCATTTTATTTTAAAAAACTCAATTCTGATGTAATATAAAAATGGTAAGATTTTTCTATCAATATTTGCCTCGAGACTTTCTTATATTAAGTTACCTCACATCACTTCCTTCCTGTGGGGGAAAATCACGTTCTGCGCTAGGAAATAGAAAGACATGAAAAATTCCGTATTGTTCTCTATAAATGGGAAACGATAACATTAAGAAGGAAAATATTTTTGTCACATCTTCAAATTGTGTTCAATATATATCCACATTTTAAATTACATAACAGATACTAATTCGAATTATGATCTCAAGTTGGAAATATTATTATTATTAGTGTTTACAGTATTAGAAAAAGAATTTTAACACGTAATCAATTCATTCCATTTTTCCAAAGTAAATTTTAATATATAGTCGCCATTATAATTATTTCAATAATTCCACGAGATTTCCTCTCCACTTTACCAGGATGTATGAAGGCAGTTTTTTTTTCAACCTCGGATCGCTCTGTGCAGACGCTACGCAAGCAGAATAAAGCGCGCATGCGCTATAGGCGAAGATCTCATACTGCACACTTCGCCATTGTTGACATTCAGGCGTCAGTAGGCGTTGTGCTACAGCCACGTAAACATGTCCGCCATTATTGATGCTCCCAACAAGAGTGAATTGCGAAGTGTGATTCGTTTTTTACAGGCTGAAGGCCATGGTGCTGCAGAAATTCATCGGAGAATAGGTCGTGTACATGGAGAAAATTTCTGAGTGATGGTGTTGTGCGTAAATTGTGTCGAAAGTTTGAAGTTGGCCGTAATGATGTGCATGACCAAGGGGGCCAAGGACGCAAATCTATCGTTTCAAAGGATCTGGTTCAACGAGTTGACCGAATAGTTAAAGAAAACCGCAGATTCACCATTATTGATTTGTCTACGGAATTTCCAGAAGTTTCAAGGTCTGTTTTGTACTCTACTTGAATTCATTGGCGGAACTTTCTTTGAAGAGGCTATTAAAAAGCTTGTGCACAGATATGAGAAATGTCTCAATCTTTTGGTAATAAAATTATAATTTTATATGAACTTGTCTTTTATTTATAGCCTATCGGAGGTTCAAAAAAAAAACGGACCTCGTAGCTGGATTATCTGGGTGAAATAAACTTTTATTGATCGTCCATTTGGATTTTTATTAAAATCTTGGATACTATAATTCTAAAAAATCTACACAGAAGATAAATAAGAATAGATATTAGAATAGAATTTCGATAAATGTTTACTATAACAAATGATTATTTATTTGCGCTTTTGTCAGTTTCTACATAATTTAACATTAGTTGGTTTAATGAGAAACTTGAAAAATGATGTATCTAATGTTGGAACAGCAAAATCTGAGCGCACGGTGGAGCAATAAAAGCGGCACGGGCGTACCATGCTTTTCTCGAATCAGATCAGGCCATTTTCGACCCTCTATAACTTCGTTGTGGATTAAACTAGAAACCTGTATTTCTAGTAACCAAGCAAGCATTGTATAATCACGGAATATTTCAAATTTCATTCAATTTGAACCAGTAGCCTAAGAATTATAACTAGTAAAAGTTTTTAATTTTGTCACTCTCTGACTGACCGATCATCAAAGCTATAAACCATTTCAAGTAGACATAGAAGCTTCAAATTTTGAATAAAATTCGAAAAGTACAAAAATAATTAGTCAAATATACCTAAGTCTCAATAATGTGCTGATGGATATCGGTTCTGCAGTATTGACATCCGGTCAAGCTTTCGAGAATTAGTGTGGGTCCGGGTTACATCTACTATCAGTTCGTGAATACAATAGGCGAAGAAGCATTTACTATCAAAAATTGTAACATCAAAACCTCCGAGAAAAACCCACAGAGATAGGGAGTGGGCTTTGAGAAAAACTGTAGCTGAAGCTCAAGAAGTAGTACCGGAAAAGAAAAAGAGGAAGACTCTCTACAAAAATAAGCTCGTAAGACAGAGATTGCGCTTTAAGAGAATTCGTTGTTGGTATTTAAGAAGAGTTGCCTCTAAGATACTCTCTGCATGAGACTTGCTAAGAGAGGCGACACGTGTGTTAGTCATCCACACTTTCGTGTCTCAGTCATCATTCAATTGTCCTCTACGTTCACTAAAAAATGGATGTGATTTAAGTGACTGTATTAACTATTTTATAGACCTACTAATACAAGACATACATTAATTCACAGAAAAAGAAAATTGTTAGTCCACTCCACCATAATAAAAAATTGTTCAGGTTTTTATTGTGTAGCAGTTGACAAAAAGAGAGTGTGGTTGATTCGCCTCTCTTGTCCTTTGGCTCGCAATCGAAAAACTGACAAAAAGGGGAGCAATGAAGGTAGGCGAGTGAAGGTGAGTGGATACGAGCGCACGGTCCAAGCTCTTGCACTCGCGTTCTCTTGTGTAGCCTCAAGGAAGTCAACTGGAAGTCGATGTATGTATACAGGGTGCTCCGGGAATTGGTGCAAAAAATTCGTGAGAAGATGACGTGAAAATAATGTTGTGATGATAAAAAAAATTGTCATACGACACCCGTTTCTGAGTTTAAGGCATTTAATATTGCGATATCAGTACTTATATTTGAGTATTACATTATACATTCGAAAATTATGAATTTTCAATGGATGATTATGTATGTCTATTTAATATGGTTGCCAGAATAAATAATTCTACACTACTATCTCAAGGCCCGAGCCGACTCATGCCCAATGGTTAACAATTCGTAGCTTTTACAAGGACAACCTGTACAATCTAAAGATAGCAAAGATGAATTTTTCAATCGATTTTTCACCAAAAAGGTACGCATAGTGAGACATTGTAAAGAAAATTAACATGAATTGTAATTATATATTGCAAGAGGTATTAAAACATAATAAAATATTTCCAATTAAACTGCATAGATACTGTCGAACATCGTATTACTTACATAGCTAAGGAAAACATTGAAATGTAGAAAAAATTAGTTGATGAGCCTACAACCTATCAAATGAAAAGCAGCTTGCACTTCTACACACTTCCGAAGCCTCCGGAGGAGGAGATTTCTTTGAACTTGGAAGAGCATTCCGAGAATCTGCCTTATAGTGTCACAATGAGAGTTAGTTGTATCAACCATTTCGTTCTTTGTATTTATCGGAATTATATATACCAAGCTTTTCAGATATCCCCAAAAAATGAATCCATCGTATTCAATTTAAGGGAACATGGTGGCCATGCAGATGGATCTCCTCGACCAATCCACCTATCAGGAAAAATGTTATTGAGTTATTTTTTATATTATTTAGGAATTGGAAGGCGGCTCCATCGTGCATGAGCTACATGTCTCTGCAAATGTTTAGAGGGATATCACATAACATGGGTGGGATATTCAGGTTATTTTTAAAAAATATGGACCTACAAAATTATTACCCACTATTCCTGCCCTCACATTAACACAAAACCAATTTTGAGTCTTTGTTTGAGTTCTATTATGAGGATTTTCATCTGCCCATAAATGTAAATTATGGGAATTAATTTCACGTCATCTACTCTTTTCCGAATCTTTTGCATCAAGTCTCGGAACACCTTGAATTAATAACAGAGTTGTTGAAGAGTTAATTTTTGTTATTAACAGATCATATTTTTAACACTCTATGAACTGTTTAGCTGAGATTTCTTCCTCATACACTATTCAATATCATTTCTTAATTAAGATCGACCCAAAATGACAGTAGACGTGTTTTTGAAACAAGACGGAAATTCTGATACAAGACGTCTCTTCAATAAATAGAGTTTGGAGTGTAGTTGAACTTTTTGGTCGCTTAAATTGGGGACTGTTTAAAATAAATTAATTAGGAATGAGCTACAAACAGTAGTTACCTTCAAGTAAATATACCTATTCAGAAATTCGAAACTTAGTCAATATTCTCTTTGACATTGTTATACTAGATTGTTGAAATCTAAAATAAACTATCCAGATGTAATTATATTGGTTTTCACGTACATATTCCACCAATGAGAAACCAGAAATGTTGCTACGACATTTTAAATATCCATTCAAGGCGAATAATGTACGATAGATAATAAATAGTTTTTAACCAGAACAAAATTAAATTCATTTTTAACTTTTGGAAAATGGGGATTTAGAGCATTTAAATTCGAATTCATAATTACTCATTTTTCTATTGTTTTCATTCAATTAAAAATTAAAAGAATCAATTATGGATGTATTATCTGAATCTCAAGCATTGATCTACAAAATTCGATTGTCGTGTATATTACTCAGTAATACAATTTTCCAAGTTCAACGTTACTTGAAAAAACATCGTTGAATAGGGAAGTAATGTTGCTTTATTAAATTAAATTCAATCGAATTATATTCAATACATAATGTAATCAACAGCAGTTTGATATCTAGTGTGCAAATTTTCAATTTTGGACCAGTAAAAATCGATTCCTTAGTGGAATATTTCAAAATGGCATTTACGCCATATTCAAAATTTCTTGCCATCAGGAAAATGTTGTAGCTATCGAAGTAAATGGAAATCCAATGTTTAGATATCATCAATTAATTAATTCATTAATTTTCTTCAAGGATAGTCATGTAGAGTGTGGTCTTGCGTTTTGTATTAATAGTTTCAGTACTTTAAAATGAATAATGCTGCATATACTCAACTAAAAACTGCCCTTTTTTTAATATACATACAACTCCGCACTACGTGGTGCATTTTGCGTTTTGAATAGTCATATAGGACACAGTTGTTGTCTCCAGTGATCAAGCGTTCAAAAATGGTTTTATATGATACCATTACCGTGATACGTTGCATGTGATTGATCTTTTTTCTTAAGATAGATTATTTTTTCCAATCTGCTACAAACTACTTTCTAATTAGATGGGTTTTCAGTTCATTATGCCATAGCTTTGAATCAATAGCCGAACATAATTTTAACTGTTGGATAGGGCGCAGTAGTAGGTACGTAGATAGATTGTTTACCCAGATTTCCAGATCTAAGAATCTTATCTTTTTTCAGAAACTAACTTTAGGCGAATAGATTACCCTTTAAGAACTGAAGATAGTAATTAGAAACATTCATAGGCTCTATCTACTAGATGGTAAATTGATATGGTATAAACGATGTTGGTGAGAGAAAAGTGCTTTATTGTCTTAAAATTGTTAAAATTTGTAGACAAAAGGTGATAATTGTTATATAAGTCAATAGCAAAATTAAACTAGTATGCAGCATGCCCGGAATTAAATATTATTATTAGAAGTCCTTTACACTGTAGAAGGCAATTTAGAGTAACTATACCCTCAAATTATGCGAAATGCGGCAAATGATTGTGCATTTTTTTGCATTGCCTAATATTGAGCCCTTAACTAATTCTGAACGAGGAGTAGGTAGGTAAAGGTCATGCTCCGTGTTCCTAAGTGGATAGCCGTGCAACACCTTTTCTGAAATTGGAGAAGCCTGCATACGAATTATGTGAACGGATTTTAAGATTAATACGAGAGGAAGAATCAGAATTTTTAATCTTTTAAAGAAGTTCCTGCAGTTAGCCGTGCTGTTTAGTCCGAGTAAATATCTAACAGTTCTCTTTTGTAGTATGAAGATTCACTCAAATTGAGTCCCATCACAAGTACCACAGAAGGGAAGGGCATGTCGGAGATGCGACTGAATAAGGGCATAATAAACTGTCCAGGAAGTGGATAAGTTCAGTTCTTTGGAAATTGATCTCATCGTAAAACAGAAGGAAATTAATTTTTAAGATAAGGCGGCAATATATAACTCCCATTTCAAGAAATTGTCCACAAGAAGCTCTAAGAATAAACATATTTTACCAATGATGTCTAGATAGGCGATGTCGTTTTTAAACAGACGAAACAAAATAGGGCCCAGTACTGAGCTTTGTGGCAGTCCACATTCTATTGGCTTGCAAGAAGACATTGTTTATCAAGAAGCTGACTTCTGTTGGTAAGGTATAACTTAAGCCCTACGAGAGGTGTTCCAATGGAGCCGTAGTGCTGCAATTTGTTAATTAAAATATTATGATTAATACAATCGACTTAGATAAATTACAAAAAGTTGTTGCAGTGGAGTGATGGCTGCTTAGATTTTATTCACTTTTGAAGTTAAATGTGATCATTCTCTTATTAATTTATTATATTTATACATTTATTTAGTTACCTTATAGATGTTGAAGAATTGGAATAAACTTTTACTATTTTATTTTTTGCATAGCTTAGATTATTAGAAACCCAGTGCAGAGACAGTCATTTTCTGATTGGTTTTATTTGAATCCTGGAGTATTAACATCAAAAAATTAATGTAGAAAAATTAACCTCTCAATTTTAATGTTATATATAACGAATACTGGAAGTTATTGATTAATATTGATTATAGATTTATGTCGTTGTTGGTCTCTTCCTAATCGATAGGATCCGAGCCAAGAAAACCATCTCTGGTATTAACTCAAAAATCATATAATGCCGGATATTATCTTATATTATCTTATATCTTATATACATTAGTATATAATGTATACTTTTGACGCGACTCCAAAGTATACATTAAGCTGACAAATGACAATCAAATATCATGTAAAGAAAAAACTACTTTCCAGTCCCCCTATTTATAAACTGAGCGAGCTGAATATCCACATTAACCTAAAACCAAAGAATATCTACTACCTGCCCAAGATCCATATTATATAAATAAATTAGAAATAATTATTTAGATACAAAAACGTCTTCCCATTGAGAACATTCATACCTCAATAACCAATTAAATAGATGGAAACATCAAAGTTCAAAACACCGCATTTCTAAATCCACATTATTGGTGAGAATATGTCAGTTACCAGATATATCGGGCGTTGCTCTGTTTGCACGTTCGATACTGTAATAAAGATAGTAATTACCGTTTGTGCTTGAATAAATTTCGTTTTGTAAATTGAAACAAAGGGTTCGCTAACACTTTGTAATCAATCTTCTTCCAGTAGTAAAGCAACATGTAAAACGTCGGGAGCAGCTGTTGATCAAAGAAATTATCGTTAAAGCGAAGAATTCAATAAAGCTATAAACAAAAAAAGAAACACTTTTATTTCATATATTTGGATAAATTCAATGATTTCTAAGATTACTGTGTATATAGTGTGTTTATAAAGTAATGTAAATTGTTAATATTTCGATTTCTGTCAAAAAGAAAGAATCTTAATCCAAAATAACTATTAACATAATTTGTTCAACAATACATTCTCTATATAAATAATGATTCAGGACACAGTGAGGCCGAGGTAACGCATGCGTCAGATAGAGTCGACGATACTTAAATGTAAGTGACGCGAAATTAACAATTAAGAAACAGGTATAACCAATTAAATCTTCTCAAATCTCTATTAAGAATATTATTAACTATTATATAAAGAATCGGAAAAAATGTATTATTTATATTTCATTTTTTTTTCAATATATTGGGTCAAAAGTCAAATTTGCGAAAAACCATACGGACTTTCATATTTGTATTTTAATAAAGAAAATAAAAAGAATTGTATGGTTGAATAATAACAATTCCTTGCAATTGCTTAAACAATACAGAACGGAGTTGCCCCATGGCAGCATGCATTTGTATCATCAGTAGGGCAATTTGAAGATCACAAAAAAATTGAGTTGGAATAATTTTGGGTACTCATGCGCCGAGTCCTTCTGGAGTAATTCATTAGTTCCAAACTCACAATCATTCAGAATTAAAATTATTGAAAAATTGTTCAGAAAGTAGTAGGTTTTTCTGTCATAAATTGGGCTCAAATGTCATGATTTTTTTCAGTTTTATCCGTGAAATATACATATAAGATTATCTGAAAAATTTCTGATCTGATGCGTGAATAAATTTCAACCACATTGGACGTTCAGTTCCTGACAATCGTATAAGTGAGCAGTTGTGATTTTTCTGAAAATGAAAAAAAAATAAGACCCAGATGTTTGTTTTTAGAAGGCAATACGTTTGCGCAAATGAATGAGGAGTTATACACTGTGTACGGAGACTTTGCATCATGATTTACGGTCCTAAAATTTTGGGCAGCTGAACTCAAACGTGACCGTATCAACATGACTGACGACGAGCTTCGCGACGGCCAAAAACTGGAACAACCTGCGATATAATCGAAAAAGTTTACCAAATGTTACTGGACGATTGTTGGATTAAAGTTAGATTGATAAAAATGCCGCAATTGCCTACTTTGGACCAGAAGCGCATTTGAATGATCATTTCCAGGACTTATTGAAACGGTTTAAGCAACATGTGTCGACTCATATATGTAGATGAAACCTAGATCCACCATCACATTTCTGAAATGAAAAAAACGGTCAAGTCAGTAGATTTCAAAGAGCGAACCTGCTCCGAAGTAGGCAAAGACAGTTTCATCGACTCGAAAAAGACTGTTTTTTGGGATAATCATGCGCATAAAAATTATTATGAAAAAAATTATATAATTAATTGATAGGTCGGAAACTTTTCAGACAACCCTTGTGACTAGGTTTACCGAAAAGGGCAGAATAAATAAGTTGGAATTTCTGAAACGGTTGGTGATATTAGATATATTGTTCACACCACCACTACACCAACATGGTTATCGAAAAACGCGTGTCAGACAGTGAAATTACGAGTGTTGGTAATACACAAAAGTGTATTCAGTAAATACAGAATGAAGATTATATAATGGGAGATCTTATTGATCAATCAAGAACTAATGATGAGAAAGCTCACCCATTTAATGATTCATATCTAAACCACAGCCAAATTACTAAAAATTCAAGATAGTAAAACTTTTTGAGGAAGTAGATTGCTCTAAAACTGGTCAAACATAATCTGTAAGTTAAGAACAAAACTTCTTAGAAGTTTCCACAAAGTTTCATAGATAATCCATTTAAATCATGCAGAAGGTAGATGCCGACCCATGTTAATAGTAAAATAATGAAACCTCGATCGTATTAAATGGAGCAGATAATTGCTACAATGGTAAATATTGTAGTAATACTAATCCTAACTGAAATGATTAACCGCTTTACTACAATTGGTTCAAATTTCAAATTGATGATTGAACTGTAACATGATTTTAAAAGATCATTAGCACCTCAAACAAAATTAAACTGCACCACATCACTTTCTTTCAGTAGCTAAATGATAATCTATATATTGATACACTTAAAAAAAGTATGAGTTTCCATTTTTTTTAAATTTTTGATGCTATAATATAGAGGGTGATGTGTAATCAAATTGACACTACGTATAATATTAATATCAATCCATCAATCCCGTTGCATGTGCAATCATTTCCGTCCTTTCGAATACACTCATTTTGACCGAAATTGGCTATATATCAACATGAAACATAACTATGAGAATATTGACAAACGATGACAGTTCTTTCTCTTGTCAATAGAATAATATTGACCTTTTGATGAATAGGTATTTATCTATCCCGCTATCAAATGTGACACTTTAAGTCACTCCTTGACATTAGGAAACGTCACATTTCAAACGGGTTTTCCGGGTTAATATTCTCTTGAACTTCTTGTCTAATGTTAATTTCATTTGAAGCAATAATATCTACAAGTATACCAAGGGCTTGGCTTAATGTTTTCTAAAATAGGTCGAATGGTCTAATATTTCTATACTTTTTGAGGAGGTGAACAAGTTTGACACAAGCAATATTTCCAGCAGTGACCAGCAGTTATTGGCGAATAACGTATGTTTTACTTTTTAGAATTGTAATTTTAAATCTTCATATACGTCTCTTCGTTGGAACGTTAGTTCAGCCTTCCTGCAGGTTCCCGCATTGCCTATTATCATTGTCACATAAAGAACAGTTTTATTTAATGATAAATTATACATGTCGGTACTTGTGCAAATAGGAATATTTTGTCTTCAGTCTTGTTTATAAATCTCCTTCGTCAAAATCTCAGATTTTTTTGCATGGTATCTGCCGTCTCGCAATTGCATTTTTGTGCAGGTCTCAACATTGAATATGTAGTTCACAAAGTCGACGACTTCAATGTTTTCAAATTTTCGAAAAAAAGTAGTACCTTTTCATTGATGTTCTTCATATTTTTCAAATCACACCATTTTCCAAATTTTTGGTACAATAGAGCGCATCTACTTCTTGATTTTTCAGATATATCAGCATATACTGCATTATTTCAAATGGAATGTCTGATTCGCTATCTGAAGACATTTTAAGTAATCACTTCTGACTTGATTCGACTCATTTTGAAAACTCGTTGTTTGCTTCTATAACACTATTTGATTCCTCGTTTATATGTTAATTGTAATTGAAGATTAATTAAATATTAAAAGAATAATGCATCATTTTGGCGCAAGTAGGTGGTGCGAGGCTGCCACAGCGATTATATTTGTTTCTACAATTGTATCTTGATCTCTATTTATTTCGTGTACATAGGTTATACTTCGTTTTCTTTATTCATAATAAATAATAGAGGTCAAAACTCTTCATGACAGTAGATGTACACTTTGGATTCTACTACGCTGAATACGAGCGATAGGCATTTGTCAAGCGAAATTATTGTTGTTTGTGATGAGACTTCAACATTTCTTGGTGGCAGTAATAAACCATAATTACTATTCCATACAAAGTGTTAACAATAATAACTACAGCTACCAGGGGCAGTCCTATTTATGATATGAAAGATGGAAAAAGTCCAACTGTAATTTTTAATAACAAAAGTTGATATTCTATATTATAACTATTACTCATTTGGATGAATTGTAGAAATCATCCTCATTACGGTCTCAATGAATCATATACTATTAAATTCACAATATAGCAGGATCCCAGACTATAAATTCGCTTAATGCAATCGACCCTTTAGAGTGTTATCTTGAACGGCTCTATTGAAATACTGAAAGTTCACCGTTCCTAAAGAATAAAGATTCTGATGACGCAAGTTTATGGTAATCGTAAAAGAATGATGGTAGTTAAAATATTTCTTAGCAATGTATCCAACCTATAAAACAACGACTGAGATCACTCTTTGAGATATTTAAAACGTTATGAAAAATTAGAATTCATTTAGAAACATCTTTAAAAACAATATAACAAATATATTTACGGTTAATTCTCACTATAATATTTTATCAAATCGAGAAGCGAAATAATAACGATCGGCGTTTATTGAGAAGAACTTATTAGTATAGTGCAAAGATAGATTTTTTAGATCAAACTAAAAAATAGACTCAGCACTTCATAATATATAAAATCCTTATCCTTATTAAACGCTTTCACATGAAAACTACTTAACCGATCATGACGAAATTTTGTACACATATTCTTGGAGGTATTAGAAGAAACATAGGAGATACTTCTCATAAAAATATTTTTTACGAAAGATAAAAGAATTATTTGTTAAAAACTCTCGCTCTAGCTCTAGCAGTAATGGATCTAGAGTACTTAATACCGTTGCACTGTAGTATCGACGGTCACCTCAATATCCAATCGAATTCTCCATAATTTCAGCTGTTTGGAATTTTTCTATTTTTATTGTTATTTTTTCTGTCATTTTATATGCAGAGTAAAACTATTTGAATTTTTGAGGTAAGGTGTCATTTTTGTGGTCAGATATTATTCAGTGTGACTCCAATTATTCCCACTGACCTTCCATTCCAATTCAAAAGGATTCAGTTTCCCGTTAAGCTTAGCTTTACGTCACTATCAACAAAGCACCAATATGCAAAGCTATTAGAGTCCTAAATAAAAGAACGAGCCTTCATAATAAAGCAAGAAGATGCTTACTATAAGATTAAACAAGAAAAAATCGCTACATGTAAATTTCACAAATAAAAAGAAACGGTATGTGCCGGTACGAATGGACAATGAACAGGTACCATATGCTAGTACAGCAAAATATCTGGGGCTAACTCTAGATGCGAAGTTACTCTGAAAACGTAACATAAAAAATAAAAGAGAACTAGATATCAGATACAAGAAAATGTTTTAGTTAGCGGGAAAATATCTGTCAATGTTTAATACATTACTTATATATAAACAAATTCTGAAACCGGTATGGACCCACGGTATTCAACTATGGGGATGTACCAGCGAAAGCAACACCAAAATAATCCAAAGATTTCAAAAAAAAGTGCTGAGGAGTATCGTTGATGCACCCTGGTACTTTCGAAATAGCGATCTTCATCAGGAACCTGGAAAAAGACTGAAGAGGACGAAGCTTTTTGAGTTAGTTATGTAAGTGCTTAGGGTAAAAGCAGAGCAAAGTGCCGAATTTTACATATTAGTGTTAGTGTAGACAATAATAATGGTAATTATAATAATTGAAAAAGCTTCTACTAATTAAGACTCTTGGTCTCTAGATACTTAGTAATTTAGGATAGAATAAAATTGTTCATTATTCATTGATCATGATAATAATCAGATCACAATGATAGGGAGATCTTGTAGGTTTTCTTATTTATTTATTACAGAGAAATATATTTTAACGTTTATTGTTGTCTTTCAATAAAGTACATTTCAAAGGTTTGGCAACTATATCCTATTTAACAAGTAATTTTTAAAAATAGATAATCCAAGCCAAGCAATAAAATATAATTATCATATTGAGTCATTTCTATTGTATCTCTGATACTTATTTAATGTCTTCAATACGAGCGAAGCCGCGAATAAAAGCTAGTATACTAAAAAATAAAAACAGATGTTCTTAATAGGTAGCTCTAAGTATTATTTTTTTTTAACTTGTAGTTTGTTTTTCACAAATTGTGCATTTCTTGATGACAACTCTGTATATATTGTGTCACGATAATATGAGCGAATATAAATGTACCCAATGGATCATGATCTAATTTAAAACAAAGGATTAGTTCATGGATAAACTTCACTTGTCTAGGAACTCTATAAGGCATTCATTATGAAGAAGAGATAGAACAAAGCTTCGTAACGGTTCTCGATTTGCAATCTCAGTTTGCACCAATTTTGAATTGATCAGATTGTACGAGACGGAGATCATATACAAATAAGGAATCATTTATCTTATTAGCAGCTTTTATACACAACAAGTCAATACCGAGATTAAATAAAAGCTGGCATTGATGTTATTTACAATTTAGTGTTGCGACTCGTCGCTAATATGTCAAAGGGGAGTATACAAAAAATTGCCGTATTTGCATTAGGCCTGTCATAGTGAATTTTAAAATAATAAAGAGATGTATCTCCATTGTTCTAAATGTCCAGAGTTGAGGACAGGCGTTATTCAAATTTTTAATCGCTAAACACGATGAATATGCGTATTTGGAGTTACGCGCTTCGCTGTATAAATTCTCTATGCAAGTACAAGTTTAACCTGACTAAACACAATTGTTTTCATCGCCAGCAATATAACCTCAAATGACACTGGTACATAGAGTTTCTTGCTGCAAAATAAAGTTGAATAGCATACTGAAGTAGAATGAACCTTTCTGTATATAAAAATGGTCAGAAAAAAGCTGTGACACGTAAGGTTTTTTATTGCATTTTATTGCATGGATCTACAGCTTTTTTAAAGTGTTTATCGTATTTAACATATGTGTGTATTTGTATTTAACATATAACAAACCAGAAATATTAATTTACAGCATAGTTTTTCCTTTTATGGGGATCAAATCTTCTTTTAAAAACCCGCAATAACCATTCTTTCTCACTGGATCCCATCGCTCTTGATAAATAATTTCCATTGTTCTGATATCTTGGTGGTACCTTTAGCATTGCTCGTTGTTGACAGTTCCCAAATTCTCTGATTTAGCTTAGTTTAACTGGGGAAAGATTTGTCGGTAATCAAATCCTTCACCCTTGTTATTCATAGACTTCACACATTTTTTTATTAGTCTATGTTTAACGTGAAACACAGGCAAGCATATTTCTTGGGTCTACGAGAGGTACACACTCAAAATTTTGAGATCCTAGTTGCAATTTGGACTTTTCCGGTCAAATTTGCCTCACATAAAATTAGCAATATTTCGTGAACCTTTTCCTGAAGCGGTTGATGTTTATTTTATCTAAAAGCAAGCGCATTTTTTGTAAGTTTCTTTCACTTAATGAGCAACTGGTATAGATGGGTTAAAATATGCATTATGTTGACACAGTTTTTAAACCATATACATCTATGGGTACATCTATGGGTACATCTATGGATACATCTATGGGTACATGATCAGGTGCCATTCACAAGGAGAATGCTTGATATGGAGTTTCGGCTTTAAAAAATGTGGAAAAAGCGAAAGTTTTTTTCTTTAAAAGTTGTAATTTCTGTTTCTTTGGTAAGCAAGTTAAGTACTTTCTTTATTTCAGAAATCCATGGAGTTTGAAACTCAGATGAAAAGTACATAGGAGAATAATTAATCCATTTTATAAAATATCTTGCTTACTAATAAGGCCAATTTAATACGCAAACGAAGTACATTTGAATAATTTTGTATAATTTGGAAGGTATAAGCTGTAATCCATTTGACTCGTTTTCTTTCAAATATTTTGATAATCCTTTGTTCACGTATTGTGGCTAAGTATTTACTTCTATTCTAAGTATAACGTTCTAGTTTTCGAAGAAATTAATTTGTTGTAGACCTGCCACTCCATTCAAATAATTTGAGTGAATCTCGGTCTCTATTCTAAAGCGTCCTCTATCTATCTACATTCTACAAATAAAGTGTAGAATAAAAGTAAATTTAGTAAATGTTTACATTCTTTCACTGGTTAGTTGTTCTAATATCTTTTTAACTTTACTTTTTATTTATGCTTTATTTTTTTTATTAATATTCCAATTATCTTTTTTCACTCATCGGGATGAAAAGTTCACTGGTATGCGGGTCAAACTTGCCCTATTCTCTCCCGGGAAGAACTTTTTTCACCCCCAGTATCGTAGAAACGACTTGTTTATCGAGATGTTTACTCTTCACACATTAGAGAAAGAGGAAAAAATTGTGAGAAACTTGAAAGAGGAAGGACTAGCTATTAGTAGTGATCTACCCCCTATCAGATCGAAAGCGCTAGATTCTTCATTTCTAACGTTCAATAATTAAAATAATAAATTAAACAAATTATCATAAATAATAATAAGTACGATACCAAAGAAAAACACATTGACTAAAAATGTAATTATGTTCAGCATTAATTTTTCTATTTAAAAAATGTAAAATATATGTTTAATTTATGCAAAGAAATAAATACTTTTGAAATTTAATTTCAATTTATTGATATATCAACATCGAAATTCAAGCATTTATTCAGTGGGTGACTATGTTATGTTAAAAAAATATCTATTCAGTTTTTCATATACTAGAGATTAAGTTTTTTCATTCATAATTTCTCTTTTTTGTCGAAACTAAAAGACGAATGAAAATCATTTAATTAGAGTACTTTGAAACAACGGATTCGAAGAAATGTGCATTCATTATATTAACAAAAATGATATCCACTTTGGATAAGCTTTTAGTGGACATTAATGGAGATGGAGATTTGTTCAACAGCAGCGACAAATTGTGGCAAACTTAAATTTGGTTTGGGAAAAGAATCATTGAAACTTTTATTTGGGTAATATTTAAAAACAAATAGAAAATAGAGAAGACAAAACCATTTTTCATTTGATAAGATACACCGAAAAATCAAGGAGATATTTTAAAAAAGATATGTCATTATATATTGGTTACAAATGTACATCAGACATTTGAAAAATCAAAGAAATAGCAATGGACGAGAGAGAGGTCAATCTTGTGAACATAAAAACTATGCTAACATTTTCAAATTTATTATAGTCATCTATTCACATATTTATTAAGGTTAATTCTATTTTTGCAAAATTAAGTTCCTAACTAGCTTTCGTTATCTCAACAGCATTAAAGGAGATAATTAATACCTCTAGAATGTTGTAGGTGCAGAAAAATTATACTATTCACAAAATAGTTACTTATATTGAAATTATTCACATTCGTAACTATATGGATTTATCTCTGACTCTAGGACTTCATTCTTATGTTTCATATTTCGTTTCAAATCTCCTGGTAAACGTAAATTCACGTATTTTCTATTACGAATTATATCAAACTACATGTTTTTGTTATAAATCTTTTCCAATAATATTTTTAGAACTATATCTTAAACAGACTAACAGAATTCAGGAAAAACTTATGAGCCTATTATGATTAAGGTGAGCTTAACCAGATAATTATATAATTTTTATGAAAATATGAGCTTTAAAACGTAATTATATATACAAACTCTCTGGTTAATATCAAAATGTAAGAGGATTTCAAACTAAGCTCATATAAGTCACGCTTACATGTTACTAATTTGTTTACTACCAGGAAAATTTAATGCTCTTAACTGATGTTGAACTTGGTCAAACGAACTATAAAATGATTTACTAACGATGTTATTGTCCCGTTTAGTTCTCGCGCTGCTTAATTCATATTAAAACGCTTGAAAGTTTCGGAACTTATTTTAAATATTATATGCATTATATTGAATTGTCTGGAGATAATAATTACGTCCCTTTGTTCAAAGGTTTTCGAAAAAAAAAAAAATATACGATATTTCTCACTCTTTAATGTAATAAATGTCTTATAGAAGTCCCTGAAGCACTCAACGGAATCAGTTTATTCGTTCCACCCACACCACGAGAGAGTTACGACTAGATAACTTTCCCCAGGTGCAATTATGCCTATGTCTATACAGTGGAATTCGAATTCGTTCATTATATGATACATTCGTTAATCTAACTCGAGCAAACTATTGTCTTTAATTGAGCAGATACTTTTCATATAATAACATTTCATCTATTATCGAAGATAATAAAAGACAATTCCCCAGACAAATTAGTGGCTATTACAGTTACCAATAAACTTTTACAGAAAGACATCATCTTTTTAAAACTATATCATATTGAATTACTTATTTGTAGCTGCTTTTAAGAATTTGATTGTAAATATAAGCGAGGATCAACTTCAATTTCTATGCCTGAGAATTTCTTTGTTCTATAGTGGAAGAGGATCTAGTGGAGTCGAAATCCTATGGTGCGATATTGTTTTTTATTCTTCGAAAATTTGATTTTATACAGTTTTGTTACCTTAAAACTAAAATCATGCCACCATAAACAGAAAATCTCCATCATTTTTTGCTCATACCTTTCTATTTATCTGTATTATTAGACCTTTTTAATTTCATCTATGCACGAGGTATGGCTATTGAATAATGAGACTGATTTTACTGAACACCCTATTCATTCCACCCTTACACCAACACTCGCAATGGGTTTGAAACCGATGTCGGCTTTATCTTAAATGATTGGGCACAGAGTAACATAAATTTTGCAATTTACCACACGTCTCTATCCCTCATAACAGCGCTGATATAAACTTGGATGGTGGAATATTTTTACTCCGCCCTCATTTCTTTTTGTAACGCGCCAATCGCTTGCTTACGTCACCAGCGCCGATCGAGTTTTGCCCACCCAACTATAGAAGCATCCACACCACGTTGTTTTGTTTTACCATCCCAATGCGTGATGAAGTATTAGTTGTATTTTTTGTGCGAATCACGAAACATGGATCGACAAGGATTCGAAAAAAATTGGATCACGGAAAAAATAGTGTGATCCAATGAAAAAGGACAATTAAAGAAATACTTTTTTACAAAGTACAAGTAATCGGTTCTGTCGTGTCGATCATTTGAAAGATTAAAACTTACGATACAGGGTGGGTTGACGTATTATTGTAGTAGGTTTAAGGTTTTTCAGACTTAATAATTTTTAAAATTCACGTTCAACATGGTGTAAATTTGACCACTAGAGAATTTTTTTTAAGTAAAGAATAAAATAGGTCTGATTTTCATTACGAAATCGTCAAAATGTAGAAATGTGCATATTTTTTATAAAAAATTTTATGAAACTAGTTTTTATGTGAATCGGTTGGCACTTTTTGCTTGTTGTCAGGCATCAACTAAATTAAATTAATAAAATTTAGGGGTTCTACAACTTTGAAAAAACATTATACAATAAAATCGAAGTCTAGATCGACCTAAATTAAATGTAATATATTTGTTTGAATTTTAACACTTGGTATCTCAAAATCAAGAGGTTCCGTGTACATGAAATCTTTCTGTTTTTGCCCAATGATTATGTCATTCTATCGATGTGTCTGTTCATCTAGTTCAAACCAAATCTTTGTCGTCAAAATAACAAGTCACTTCAGCTTTTTAACTAAATAATTTTATATATCAAATTTTGACAAGACATGAGGTTACTACGACGTGATTAAAGCGACAACAACTACAACCACTTACTTCACTATACCGACTACAACCATGACAGACACTAATTCCACAACATCCTCCCACCTTGAGGAGAATAGCGACTCAACTATCAAACTGAATTCAAGGACATCTAAATTTCTCACAAAAACTGCACTTGAAAGCGACTTCAAACTTTGAGAAACTGAAACACTTGAACTAAAAATAACACACGGAACTAGGAGAAACGACTTGGAACTTTCACCTTCCTTCCACATCTGGTTTCCACATGATGAAACTTCATCAGAGGGTCTTCAGAATTAATAGGTTGAGCTTCTTGGATTTGGGGTGGTGAAGCGACGACCTTGACTTGTGAATCAACTAGAGAACCGCCGGTAGCTGAACCACCAGAATCACTTTCTGATTCGACCTCAGCTAGAAGCTGGCCTTGATCCATTTCTTCTTCGAGAGGAATTTCCAAGGGAAAAACTCGCTGGACAGGACGCGTCAGTTGGCCATCCTGCGTTCGAAGCTTGACAACTCGGCACCGACCGTCCACACCAAGAATCAGTTCTTCAACCACTGCCATCGGCCAATGCATCCGCTTCTGATTGTCAGCGCCAATGAGGACTATTTCTCCCACCTTGGGCTCTCTCGGATTCTTCAAATTGCTAGCAGTCATGAACATCTGGCCCAAGTATTCAGACCGGAAACGCTGCTTTAGGTTGTCTCTGATCTCTTGGCGACGTCTAACTCTTTTGTGTAAACTCTTCGCATCAACTTCGTCCAAGTCAGGGACACCCATTTCTTGAATATCTCCAATGAACATTTGAGGAGTAATAGGCACCGGATCACTCGGGTCATCCGATGTATAGGTGATGGGGCGAGAATTGATATAAGCAGTACACTCACTGATCACGGTGTTCAACTCTTCAAAAGTGAGTGAAGCCCGTCCCAGAATTTTGCGAAGATGAACTTTCAAAATCCCTATTAAGCGTTCCCAGAACCCGCCCCACCATGTTGCTGTGGATGGGTTGAAGCGCTATTCAATTTGGTTCACCAAACCGCGGGACGCTACTCTCTGCCAATCAATTCCATCGAGAGCATTTTTGAACCCCTTATAGTTTGTACCATTGTCACTGTACATGAAGGAAGGTCTGCCCCAACGCGCAATGAAACGTCGAAACGCCATGATGAAGGCTTCCGTTGACATGGCAGTAACCAATTCCAAATGTGTGACACGATAAACAGCACAGGTGAATATGCACACCCAAACTTTGTCTCCATTTTTAAGGTAGAGTGGACCAGCAAAATCCGTGCCACTGATTTCGAACACACGAGCGTCCCTTACCCGATTCTCCGGGAGCGGTGGAGACTCGATTTCCAATGCCTTGGCCCTATAACGCCTGCATATCACACACGCAGACACAATTCTTCTCACAGCTTGCCTCCCTCTAACGATCCAGAATCTTTCTCTTAGAAGGTTCAGAAGACCTTGCCCTCCAATGTGTCCATTCTGCGTGTGCAAGTCGTGGATCAATCTGTCAACAATGACATGCTGGAAAGGAAGAATATAAGGTGCACGGAAGTCTTCAGGGTCTTTTCTCGCCCAAATACGGGTTCTCAAACGCATCAGTCCGACTTTATCTTTGTGTGGCTTCAAATTTTTCAGCTGTTTATCACCTAGCCCTTCAAAAGCTTCATCCTGTATCGATTTCAGAACCACCTTTTCAGCTCTTGCGATTTCCGACAAAAACAGCTCTCCAGAGCGCTTTTCCTTCTTTGAATATTTGTTCCACAGAAACCTTATCATCCATGCAACCATTCGAACGATCCGGTGATAAGAAGAAAAGTACCGGGCTAATCTTTCGCAGCAAAACACACCTGATTCTTGGGATAAAGCTGAAATCAAAGGCGTTTTTCTCCTTTCTATTTGAACTTCATTTTCATCAGGAGGGACATCGCAGTTAGGCCATTCAGAACGCGGCCCGTACAACCATCTCGGCCCCTCCCACCATTTGGAGTCAAGAAGTTCTTCAGGAAAATAACCCCTGCTAGGAAGATCTGCTGGGTTCATCACCCCTGGCACATGTTTCCACGTATCAGGATCAGTCAGAGAACGAATTTCCTTAACCCTGTTGAACACAAATACTCCCCACGGTTCCTCTTTCTTGATCCAACACAGAGCCGTGGAAGAATCTGACCAAAAATGGCACTCTACATCGCCAATCTCTTTTACAATACTAGAAGCCATTCGCGCCCCAATTGTTGCAGCCAGAAGCTCTAGGCGAGGAATTGTAGGTCTCTTAACAGGGGCAACACGAACTTTCGCTCCCACCATTATCACAGATACCGTGTTATCTGTTTCAACTCGCAAAAATGAGACGGTGGCATAAGCGACCTGACTTGCGTCACAAAATGTGTGTAGAGACACATTACCAACGGTCAATTTCAACCATCGTGGGACTTCGATTTGATTCAAGACATCAGCTTGACTCATCCACTTACGGAACGTTGCCTGGCTTTGCTCATTAAAAGGGGTATCCCAGTTCCCAGCCTCACCCCAACTTTCTTGAACTAACAATCTCGGTATCAAAATGGCGGGTGCACATACACCGAGCGGGTCGAAAATACGGTGTGCTGCTGACATCACTGTTTGTCGCGTGATGGCATCACTTTCCAAAGACTTGGGAGGGTTTAACCTGAGAATATCCTCCTTTTTATCCCACAGAAGTCCAAGAACGGGGAAACTGGTGTGAGCAGCACAATCGGGGTCGCTCCATTCCCAGCCACGAAGATCAAAGCAGGCTTTCATAAAAATTTCCCTGGCTTGCGACATGAAGCTCAAAAGTTCCTTCTCATCATCAACCGAAGTCACACAGTTATCAACGTACAAGCATTTGCGCAACTGTGAGATGACAGATCTTTCATAAGGAACCTCTTTTGAAGCCACTTTTTCCTCACACTTTGAGAGATGATGGTCAATAACGGCCCCTAGCAAATAAGGGCTACTGGTCACCCCAAACACCACCCTCCTGTGACGGTAGATTTTCATCTCTCCGACCTCGTCCTTCCATAGGAACCTCAAGCTATCCCGATCCTTTTCCGAAACAGAAATCTGTAAGAAGGCTTTTCTTATGTCAGAAATAACGCCTATTGCGTTCAGTCCGAATCGTAGAAGTATCGATGGGATTAACTCTACATAACTCTCCCCTTTTTCTAGACACATATTCAGGCTAGGTTTGCCTTTCTCTTTGGACGAGGCGTCGAAAACAGGACGAATTCGGGTGGTACTGGCTTCCTTAACCACGGCTCGGTGAGGCAAATAATGTCCGAAATCCCACTTATCAAGCTGTACCTCTTCAATAATTTCATCTTTCAGCCATTCTTGAAACACCGCTTCATATTCTTTCACCAAATGACCGTTACGTAACTTGGCTAGGGTCGATTCAAGTCTACCACGGGCCAGATCGAAATTTCGAGGCAGCGGGGGATGTTCCTTCAGCCATGGAAGACATACCTCATATCGTCCATCAGGTAAAATCTTAACTGTTTCCAAGAAGTGCCGACGCACAACCGTTTTTGCCTCTTCTTTGGTACTAACCAAAGCGGGGTCCTCGATGCCCAACACATCCAACCTCCACATATCAGAAGGGTCGAACTCCTGGGCGCAGTGCAAACTGATGTTAACCATACAACTTGTCTCAGCGTCCTTAACGCGGCCCATTATGGTCCAACCTAGGCTAGTTTCGATAGCAACCAAACCACAGCTTAATACCTCGCGCCTCCCGGTGAGTAGCTTTCCCGCGACGTCCGCTCCAACAAGAATGCCAATTGGGCCCTCTCTGTCGTCAGTCAACTCGATTTTCTTCTCGCGAAGTTCAGATACCCATAGACCTTTAGGAATGGAGGGAATGGCGTGACAAATCTGTTCCGAGTCAAGAAGTTCAAAGTTGCAGGAAAACGCACTCATCAAACTTTGCAGACGGATCTTATAGCATTGATGCGTCTTGGGTTCAGTCTTGCTCCCACCAAACAATGCATGAACCAAGTTCTCAGTGCGGATCGGCTCATAGCGCATTCTGGTAGCCAGCGCTTGAGTTATATAACTTCTTTGAGAACCTGTGTCAATCAACAACCTGGTGGTGACAGGATTTTCTCCTTTCAAACGAACCCTCAACGTTTGCATCAAAACTGGTGCACTCTGGATACTAGCATAGTTGTGCTCTACATCGTTTTCTTTCTTCGTTGCCTTACTAATTTCAATAGACGTTGAATTCCGGTTACGAGGAATTGGGCACATCACAGTAACAGGTTCAGCACAAACTAAGCAACACAGCTTTTCCTTATAAGGCCGTTTCCCGTGGAATTTTTTCAGACACTTAAAACAGCGGCTTTTAGCTTTGAGGAGCTTAATTTTCTCCTCTTTGCTCTTGTCCCTCGCCTCTGAACACAATTCGGTATTGTGAGAATTTTTGCAAAAAATGCAACTGACATCTTCAGTGCCTTCTGTGGACTCAATACCAACTAGGTCAGCAGCTGTGGTGTACTTTCCAGTCGAGGACTTGACATTCCCAGCACTGCTCTTTGGTGCAGCGCTGGGGACAGAAAACGTGCTCCTAGCTAGCAGAAACCGCTCCTCGCTTTCAACCTCTCTCTTCAGAAAATCTCGCAACTTCACCATTTGATCTGCAGCCTCAAAGAGGGATGATTCATCAATGCCGCACGACTTCCGCTTACGCTCCCATTCCCGCAAAATTGACTCAGGAAGTGCGGATTCAATTAAAGGCGCGAGCATGCACGCGTATTTTTCTGATGTAACTCCCAAACTCTCCAAGGCCATAAGCTGGGTTTCTAGCTTGTCATGAAGCTGTGCGAGAGTCAAAGAAACTTTGCCCGATGCCTGTACCAAGACCAATGAGAGAAGCTCCCTAACATACAACTCAATCAGCAATTCATCACGGCCAAAACGGTTTTTCAGTTGGCCAAAAGCCTTCGGATAATTGGCCCCCGATGCAGGATAGCTACTCAACAGTTCCTTTGCTTGGGTACCATCCTTGGCAATACGCAACAAAATCAAGAACTTATCCTCAGAAGGCAGGTCCTCTCTTTCATGGATTTTCTTGAAATATGCCCAAAAACTGATCCATGTTTTAGGCGTGATGTCGAATTTTGGGAGATCCAACTTAGGTAATTTGAGGGTGAGGTTATCACTAGGAGCAGCAGCAGAAACTTCGGTAGGACACGCTGTGTTGGCCTTGACTTTTTCCAGTAACTCATTCTTTCTAGCACTCAAAGTTAGCCAGGTGTCCCTGTACTTCTCCACAGTTTCAAACTCCTTACCTAAATCTTCTTCTTTGACCTGATCCAATGACTCGAACATAATTTCTTTTACTTTATCATCGAGAAGAAAAAGCCTATCAGCCTTGTCGGTAAGCTTAATAAAAGCAACAGTTACTATTTCAAATATAGAACTACACCCCTGGGCTTACCCAATAATTGTTTCGATGTCTGTTCTAGGCCAATTTTAAACCTAGTCGGTTAAAGGTGTTTTCTAATATTTCTTTATAAACAAGATTGAAAGGTACCAGAGCAATTTTCCCTTGTTTTCCGTTTCGATTTTCTGAAAAGGTGGTTTCACAAAAGGATTTCTCAAAAATATGACGGCTGAACAGCTTATCTTCAATTTTCTTTTCATAAACGTTCAGTATAGCCACATTCTCGGACAACTATCATTTTTAGATACCTTACTAATGAAAAATAGGAATAGAGTAGAATTAAATATATTCAGGAAAATCCCGCTACATACAGGTGCGTACATCGTATCCAACATAAAATGGCCAGGTCCACATCACCTGGTTCATTGTTCAAAATTAGTAGAAACGCAATAATGGTAAGGTTGTAGCTTCTATAATTGAGGGTCGACATGGCCTCGACTATTTGTAAAATTAAAAAGTAAACAGTGACTCTTACTATACAATACTGGAGAAGATTGAGAATACACAAAGAAAAAATCTTTCCCACCAATACAGTGCACATTATAAGTCAATAGAAGCAATTGTTAGATTCAGTGAATTGAAATTGCTTCCTTACCCGTAGATTGATCATCAACATATCTGAAAAACTATCTAAACGAAAGAAATAAGTCATCGCTGAAGCAGAAATAAGAGAAAAGTTGTGCCAGAGAAAGTTTGGAAATGCTTTAAATTGTATGTATATTTTATATGAAACTATACTGAAAGTAAAACAAATTTTGTTCCAAAACCTTTTTTGTGTACTAAATTTGTTAATAATAGCCTTGAGGGAACAATTCAATAATAGAAAAATGCCAAGCTGAGAGCTAAAGGGATTCAGAGGAAAAGATATGCACCGTAGGATTTTTACATAATAAAGGAAAAACTATATGACCACAGATGTAAGTGAATTGTTTCATAAACCCTTCTTCAGTGGACAAAGAATATCTACCTGTCTATTTCTATAGTAAGTTCAAATAAATATATCATTTCAATCCTCGACAGAATTTATGAGGGTTGCAATTCATTGAAATCAAATTGCATATTTGTTTCAACGTTCAAAAATAATGTTGTTAAAACTAAAATTGAGAATTTTTAATTTACCACTTTTTCGGAAGCATTAGCATGAGGTTTTTTACTGCTTAAAGCTGTTTTGTTGTTCAATATCCTCTGCCTACGTGCGTTCTGTGAACATATTATAGATTATAGAACCTACCATGTCTATATTTCGGGATAACACCAAAAGGATTTGCTTTTTATTCTAGGCGTAAAGTTTTCAATCTTCTTCCAAGCGAATGTTTTAGATAAGATAAAAATAAAATAAAGTCGGAGCATACAAAATTATCATGGAATATTTCTATAGATAGTTTTCGAAAAATAAATCTTATATACACACTCTTCCTTCTTACCTCTCTTTTTTATGACGTTGATATATAAATTGAAACTGAAAGAGCGATAGAATATTTGAAAACATGAAAAATATTTGGTTCTTACTGGGGACGATTATTTATATTTGAATATAGGACAAAATTGTGTTTCAATTGTGTGAGCAATTTTTCTTTTTTCATAAATTCAAGGATTGTTTTAGTTGAGCCATTGCGTTAGATTCTTTTCCACATATTTCTCCATTCTCTCCTATACCGTCTTTTGTTTTATTTGTTGCCATTTCTATTTATTTTGTCCAATAATTTTTATGTCTTCCTTTCTTGTTTCTGTAAATTTGTCATTCATATATCTTTCGTATTAATCGTTCTTCGACCATTCTCATGTAGTGACAAAACCATCTTAGCTGTCCTCTCTTGACTTTGTTTTGAACTGGTGCAGAGTTCAATTTTCTTCCTCACAGTGTTTTTCTTATGTTTTGATATTCTCAATTTTTTATTTCTGTACTCTGTGTTATACATTTTTGTTCCTGTTGTTCTGTTTTCATGTTTCTGATCAAATGTGAAATGTGGGTGTAAATAACCACTTCTCTATATCTTTTCTTGGCCATATTCAAGTTTTTTTAAAGAAATTAGTTTGTCGTCTCTCACTCTACTCGGAATGATCAGAAATATTTCAGACTCGATTTCGAAACGTTATCTGTCTACAACGTCTACCAGAGGTAGAGCCTAAAGTAAATTTTAGTAAATTTTTGATAGAATTATCCTTTATAGTTGCTGGTAAGTTTTTCTTACATCTTTTTGACTTTTTATATGCAGTGCTCACAAAATTTCTATGTTATTTTTTTTGGAATCTTTCATAATTTCCTTTAAAAAATATATATAGCTAATTCATTTCCGTGAAAAATCGTCTATTCTATTCATTTGGGAAACAGAACGAAAGTAACAGAATTGAATTCTTTTATTATTATATTTTGAAAGTTTTAACATTTGATCCTTTTTATGCACATCTGTTCCACTAACTCGTTTCCTCCTTAGTACTTTCAAACTGTATTCACGTTTTCTTACAACACATAAGAAGGAAAAAAGCATAAATTACTATACCAACACATCATCAACGGGATCATCTCTGCAGATTGGAACACAATTAAGGGTTGCCATCATCACTGCTTTCATTAGATAAGTTGCACTTTTTATTTCTAGCATATTTGAGTTTGAGCTGCTTTTAAAATAAACTGATTCATTTTAGATTAACTCTTTTGATTAGTTCCGAAACTTTTCTTATGAATTTATTATTCACTGAAACTTTTTTTTTATAACAATTCTTAATAATTTGGAGAATCGTTTTCGTTCAAATTTTTTGTTGCTTTTAGTGTTCCACTTTTCTCCCGTCATTAAATAACTGATGGTAACCAATTTTTCACCTCATTTGAGTATATGTAATATGAATAGTTTAACTGAAGCTGAGTACTACTTCCTGGTGAAGACTCTCCAACCGAGAACCTTAAAGTTACACTTTATATGAGTTCATATTGAAATTTTCACCGGCAAACTGCTATGAGATATGATACAGCAGAGGTAAGGAAATGCTGAAAACTTCATGTGTTCAAAGAGGAAACGAAATACAGACAAAAATGTTTATTGCTAAGGGTTTTTGACTTGTAAATTTGATATTATATATATTAGTTTTTAAATTTTAATATGTCTAAACAAAATATTTGATTTGGTGTTTACTTAATATTGACAGTTTACTATTTTTGATATTAAAATTATTTCGTGTTTTCATCACTGCGGTGTTTAAGTATTGGTTAAGGATTTCGTTAGAGTTTATCCATAAAGTGAGACTACAGAAATTGAGGATGAGGAAATTTTAATCTCCTTTGTTGTAAGTTCATTATTTCTCAGCGTGCCGATCCCGCAGACCTTCCAGTACCTTGAGGACTTACTGAGATGTAATAATTTGGGAGCTGATGTAATAGAAGAATATTAACAGTTAACAAAAATATGTACGGAACAAATTATTTCCAGTACAACAACGAATTCTACAAGCAAGACGAAGGAACAGCAATAGGAACGTGCCTATCACCGTTTATGGCTTAACTGCTCAAGAGTCATTTTGGAAAGCAAATCATTCAAAAGTTTCAATATTTTCCCCGGGTATCGTACAGGTATGTGGATGATATTTTCGCCATATTCAATACGAAGAAGGCAAACGTAGACGAATTCATTTTGGAACTCAACTCAAAATATTCATCTATAAAGTTGACCTATGAAATGGAAAATAATGGAGAGTTACCATTTTTTGATACTTTAGTAATTGGAAATAGTAATAGGCTAGAATTTGATGTATTTAGGAAAAACACCGCTAAATTCAGGTACATCTCGGCTAATTCTTTTCATTATATCCAACATAAGATGACCAGTCTCCATTTCCTGGCACATCGTTTAATTTACTTTCCATTTACCATCGAGAGATACAATAAGGAAAAGACCTTCATTGGGGATGTGGCTGTACTCAACTGCTATGATAAAAGAATTGCAAATAGGTTAATCAATTGTCATAGCTTTAAAAAATCTCTATGTGAAACACTTTTTTTCAGACCCAAAGTGAAAGACCAGAAAAATTTGCGCTGATGCCTTTCAATCCTCTTTGTACAAAAAAAGTAGAAGTGGAAGTAATATTTAACAGAGTCTTACAGCTCACTTTATGGTTCAGTAGTCAAGAAATAAATGTGAATATTACCGTTAATTGTATTTGATTAACAGATTTTCTTTCATATGTCAATTTTAAGCGATATATCCCAAAAGATTTATTCAATCTGATTCTGGGTAATCTCTTGACCATTAGCGGGGTGTAGGTTTCTTTCGGTTGACCTTAGTGGCGTTCATAGACTAGAACTTGATAATATTGAATTATTAACTTATTTTCAATAAAAACCCTGAGCGTCCATATTTATTTCAATTTTAAAAAAATTGGATGAATACTAAAAACATAAATTTCATGTTTATCTATACATAAATCACTTGCTTGTAACTGTAACAGGGAATCTGAATTTATATACCTCATCTTTTTAATAAATCTGAGTTATGGATTACAGATATTCCATTGAGAAAACTGTCAATCTCACTAGTTGGTAGGTATTTAGATATACCTACCTCCAGACTGAACAAAATATTTGAAAAATATTTTCAAAAGATTGATATCCGATTTTGATTTATTCTTTTCAGATTCATTATGATGTAATCACAAAATTTTCTATTCTGGAAGTCTTCACATATTTTCGACTTATCAGTTTAAGCAGGTTTTCACTAAAATTAGTACTGTGAATTGAAGTATATTTATTTCCAACTTAAATACGACGAAAACAAAAGCACGCCATGCCGTTTGAACGTGCTTGAAACGATACAACAGGAACGTACTCAATACTATAGTATAATGAGAATAGTATAGAGTAAAAGTTTGTGGTATTTACAGATGATAGTAAAAAAAAATTCAGACATAAAAAATGTCCTACATTATTTGTATATAATGAAGTGAAATCAGTGGAAATACAATGTCTTTCCATATATAAAACTAACTCGTTCAGGGTTCTATTATAACCGATTATTTCACATCAAAACATCTTTTGATGTTTGACTTCTGCGGTCACTTGGATCATAGTTAAACTATAGGAAAAGACGAAATCTCTCATTCAAGAGGTGTTGCTACCTCACAACGCCAGATCCCACACAACAGCTGCAATATAGCAGAAACTAAAACTGTTTAAATAAATGAATGTAAAACACTTGATCATCAATATTACAGTTCGGATTTATTGCTATGTGATATTCAAAGAAGCTCTTGGGGGCAAGCAATTGCAGACTTAACATTAAGTGGAAATACCTCATTTTATTTTGTTTCCCAACATCATTTTGTATGTATGTACAATAAAAAAGGTGATTATAAAGGAAACTAATTTGTAGAAATGTAGTTGCTTTTTGTAAAATAAATTTTGTTTATACGCCGAGCTGTAATTATTATCTTTATATTCGCCTATATTTTTTTCTTTATATTCCCATAATAATACCTAGATAAGATCATCATTAAGCACTTATATGATATTGGTTTGTATTTAGTTTCTATAGAAAAACTCATGAGTTTCCCTTCATAGTGCGTTTTTTTTCAAATTTTGCGTAGCATTCCAATAATACTTATGCAGTTCTGGTTGCTTTTCGTTTCTGAAATGAATGTGATTATTGCTACCATTTGTACAATTTCTGTTTTCAAAAAGTTGATATGTTGTTGTAAATATTTGAAATAAGAACTTCTATTTTAAATTTTTCTGAATTAGGACGGTTATAATAAGCGTAGTCTTCGATTTTATCTGCTATTCCTTTATTGACCATTTTACTATTACAGTCAATTTTAAAATACAAAATACAATGGATGGAAACAATCAAATGAAAATGCAAGTCATCTACTCTCAGCTTATAACTGATTCCAGCCCTGTGAAACGATATGTTGACTGCAGGTGCCCGACGTTTTGCACTTGTGGTTGATAGTGATTAGGTGTGTACTTTTGTTTATGTCTTGTTTATCTTGAAAATAAATACACCAGAAATACTGACTGAGAATTTGAGAGAAATAATAAAAAGCATTATTAGACAAACAGGTGTTAATAAAATGAATAGGTGGCTGTGACACAATTTTGAAATCAATGATATATTCAATGGAAAAGACATAGTTAAATTATAATGCCACAAAGGTTAAGAGGGTTTGGCGATGTGCATTGGATGGATGAATATGGAATGCCTAATAAATTCTTGAGAGGGCAAACAAAAGATTGAGGTGGATAGATAATGTAATCAAAGGGAATGGATGGAGTGTTATCGACAATAGAGTGGAGTGGAGACCTTGGGCTCGGCCACTCTCGACTCTTCATGAAGCACTGTGGAGTGATTAAGTTTTTATTGTTACATCTATTCAAAATTAAAAGAAAATATTGTCATTGATCATGCCAGAAGCCAAGAGAAGATGTCCTAAATCATGTCATCTCTGCGGTGGCCCTTGTCCCAACCATCATCCAGCTTCCCTGCCAGTAGTTGCTAACAGATCTTCCCAAGAAGCCACCGCTAACAATAAGACGACTCGCCCTGTATCAAAGTCGCTAAGGTTCCAAAGGGAACCGAGCAAAGACATCAGTTTATTTCAGTTAGTTCTTGGTCATCCTTTTTTTTGGTGTTCGACCAGTAAGGGTAGGCGCCTAGATGGTTTTTCATCATAATTGGTCATAATTGTTTTTATTGCGGGGAAGTGGGAAGGGTGTGTAACGAAGTTACTATTTCTCTAAAATGTAAAAATGTAATTCTTTTTCAAGTATTACCAGGAAAATAGCCAGGTGTTAATGTAAAATATAGTTCTCTCTCGAAATTACTATTTACAAGGGATGTATTTTTTCCTGCGCCTCGAAACTCAAGGAACCGTAGCCAGAGCGACCCCACCTTTCGTACCGCTAGAGAAAGGGAAGAGCGTACAGCAATAAAAGAGATGGTACAAAATAAAAAAGGAAAGTCGTTTGCTGTCCTCTTCGAAGTAAGACGCCAACCAAGGAGTACCGTTGTATGTGGAAATATTTTTCCCAACCTCGATAGTGGGAGGAGAAAAGGCAGTTCTCGAAGAGCCAGGAGTCCGTAAAAGGTTTCGTCCAAATTTGAGTGAGGAAACCGTTTATTCAAATCCGTACCTCGAAAGCTTCGTAAGTAACACTAGCAGCAAATACTCAGGTTACCAATCCAGGAGAGCGAGTAAAATTTATTCATCTGGTTTCAGCACATTCATCCTTACCATACTGACCCCTGGAGTATTTCATTTTATTTACTGACGCTGCGCGGGGTAAGTGGAGCATACTATGATAAAAAAACTGGCGTCCGAGGCAATCCAAAAGAGCGTTACAACACCAATTGTCCTTAATCAATAGTGCTTCTCCCAATTGTATGTTCAAATAAATATTTGTGTATGACTGATGTATAATTTAACAATTGCTTAAAGCTAATTGTTATAGTTGGTTTCCTCAATTTCTATGGTAAAAACGTTCTGCTAACTTATATAATAGAATCTTGACTGATTACTTGAAGTTCGAACAACTCTGTGATATTGGAACACATCAAATATATCCCTCAACAAAACCGGTCATCGATCAAGTGACTTACGCAATCTTGTTCTCACATTTCCATATTGTTCGTCATGTCTATGTATATTATTTGAAGATGAAAGCTTATTGAATTGACACTGAAGTTACAGATATTACTTGGGGAACGTTACAAGGAGAGAATTCAGCGCAAAAGGAAAACATGTTTATGGATGCATCATGAAATAACTTTCACGATCAGACCTAAATTTGACATCTTGGGAAGAGAAATTTTATGCTACACAGATAGAATAAATGGAAAAGGAGTCATGTTATTTGAGGATATATGTTAAACAGGATTTTATGAACATATATTCAAAACAATTTATATTCGCACTAGTTTTATTTTTATTCTAGATATAGATTTTGAGAATCAACTTTGTAATGAGGAAAATTGAAACTTTGAAATATAGAGAGCGATTCGTCATTCATTTTCACACTGTAAATTACTCTAAACTTGTGTTATGAATCTTATCAGTGAGGAAATATAGAATTTTGATATTTCTGCTCATTTTTCTACGAGCATATCAGAAAATAATGGACTTCACTTTTAGGGGCCCTTTCTTGGGACAAAAGACAGCGAAGTCTTCTAAAACTTGGGTTATTAAATCAAATAAATGAGAGTCTAGGGGTATATATTTTGGCTTGAGGGATATAAATCGATAATGCGTTCTCGAATTCAATAATCTAGACACGTCGATAGTATGTCTACAACATCGTAATAAATGTCGATTCTTTTTCGAAAAAAAAAATCTTAAGCACACGAATTTGAATTTGTATTTGTATTGAATCACCTAAACAATAAGATTAGCTGTACAAAATGAATGGGAAACAAGGACTCAATCGTTGAAATACAACGATTATTTCTTTTTTTTTTTTGGTAATATACGACAAAATTTATTTGGCAATTGCTACTATGCTATGTACAAGGAGCAACACTTCGACAATTTTGGCTCCGAAACTGCAGAATGCTATATATTATTATACTTTCTTCTTAGTGACGTTATGAAGACGATGACTACTTTTTTAATTACTGATAATAATCCTTGTACTAATTGAAGATACCAAAACAATGAAGGAAAAATATTTTTTCAAAATGTTTACAAAAATTTTTACGTGAATCTTGGTATAAATGGTCTTCAGAATGATTTAAATTATAGATGCTAATGATGACAAAGTTATGAAAGTCTATCGTTAAGATATAGATACAGACGAGCTCATCATAGATGAATTTTATGACTTTCGTTCGTATATGATTAGGGTCACCAGATTGTCACCATCGAAAAACCAGACAATACAATTTTTTTTCGGAGATTGTCATTATTATTTCGGCATTCAAAACTTCTTCAAAGGTTAGTCAGTTTGATTTCTTATAAAATATGTTCGTAACATGTAAAACTAAAAAATTTAAAGAAACAAAACAAACTCAGATTTTTTCACAATTTTAAGATGCAAAATTGAGTATGATACAGTATACTTCCATCAATTTGTCTATGAGTGAAATTTCTTTACTAAAATCAAATTTCATGAATAATTTAAGATATTTTAAAAGCTTGAAGATTTAATTTAGTAGTGCGAACTCATGCCTCGGAAATTTATTTAAATTCCTAATGGAAAACTTGATGTTTACATTAGTCTCATAGAATCAATCAAAGAGACACTACTGTAGTAAACAAAAGCAAGGTCCCTCATCTCAACTTTATTTTATTCATCAAGATATTTTCCTTCAATATTAGTACAATTCAATCTCCAAGCTTCCCATGTTATTTTTATAGAACTATTTTCTAGCTATTCGAACTGAATCAGGGAAATCTGGTGGGTACAGAAGCAATTATAAGTTTAGTACATTCAATTCAAACAATGTCCGTGACATAGTACATTTTTTTCTTTTTTCAATCGATTCAATAATGTATAGTTGAGGTCATTATCAAATGTTTTCACTATTTCGCTGGACCTAAGTTCCTCAAATGACTATCGTTTTGTTCCACTTGTTTAGTTTTACATTTTACATTTAACATAACCTAACCAAAAAGGTTTTCTTGATTGAATCGAAAGCCCACTACATCATAGTAAATGAAAAAAAATCGTAAGAAGTAAGATCAGGCGGGTGAACATGATTGTTCTATAATTTGTTGACAGATACAAAACTTTCTTTTTCTTTTCATTACACTTTCTTATGGAGCTTTGAAGACCAAATGTTTCAATGTTTCGAAAACGGACGTTTTCGACTTTGGCTGAACTGACCGCCGATTATTGTTGTTCTTTCACGCTCCACTTCAAAAACATGTGTACGATATAGACACATCCCCGTAGATTTAGTTCAACCTCATATGAGTGCTATAGTAGTTTTTCTACAACATTATCCTTTAACCGGAAAGGTGGGTGGGACTTTTAGTACACCATTGAAATGGTGGCATCTGAGAGACTACTATTGATGGGTATTAATAAGATTTTTGGAGCACAAGTATATATATTTATCATGACGTCATATTTACATGGCTTCTGAGGCATTTTGACCATTGTCTATAAATTTTTGGTTCATCATTGCTGAAATATATCACGTCGCGAAAAGAGTTTGTAATTTTAATGAATCAGTATAAAAGTGAAAGTTTTGCCAAAATCATGTGCTTTACCTTTAAGAATCAGAATTTTCATTGCAATATTATGTTTTTTAGTCAGAGATGAGGATTAAGGGCGAACTTCGGCACCATTTAAGCATGTTTCTACCGTACACGTATTTAGCAAGTTTTTTCCTAACTGTATTAAGAGTATTTGTTCTCTTCCTGACCTTCCGTATTTTCCTTCTCCGAATTTTTGATGACACTAGCAATGTCCGCTTCCTCGTTTTCTGAAACTTCTGAGTTACCATAATTTTCGTTTACTGTTGATGGCTGCCAAACAAATAGTAAACAACGTGGGGTCTTTAAACTTGAAACTAATGCTGTCTAGATTCTATACTTTCTAATGAAGTGGTAACTACCGCCATCTCTAGGTCAGGCCAGGTACTTTTGGGGCCATCATCGTAGTTCGTGAGTTTGAATCCAGTGATTTCCTGTTAAGTTAATTGATAGAAGAAGACCAATAGATTAGTCCTCCAAGATCTCCAGGTGTTACACTTCTAGGTTGTTTTTTATGGGATTATTTGAAATTAATACGAGAGTTATCTGAGAATTTTCCGACCTTAACTTGCGAAAGTCAGCATTTGAATATAAGTTAGCAAACATATTTTCGCAGTCGTTGAGAGATTCTCTCCATTATTTTAGCCATTTTGGACGCTTAGTTTCTGTTTGACAATCATATAAGTGAGACGTTGTGAAGATTACTGAAAATGGAGAAAATTGAGTATAGAGCTGCCATTGGAGAACTTTTTTGAAAGGTCACATACGCATGCAAATGAAAGAGGAGTTTGGTGCGGTCAAAAAATGAGACAACTAGCAATATCATGGTTAGACAATCACTTGAACAAGTGTATAGACTTCTGAAAAATAAAGATGATTATGGAAAAAATTCTTGCATTTGTTTTCGTCCTTTTGTCAATTATCTAAAGACCCCTGGTTGGCATTTTGAGCATTGATTATAATTAAAAAGATTATGTATTAATGCATTTAATATTCAAATACTTTTATTGTAAAATTGATCTCTAAATGAGACGATTCTGTAGATTGTTGAAATGTCAAAGTTATGTCAAATTTGGCGTCTTTATAATTTTCACAAACTATTAAAAAATCGGCAGTTTAGGATTTTCATCTGAAATAAATCATTGCCGAAATAAAGATTTCTTCCATAATTTAACCGTTCTCTTTATACGGTCTACCTAAATTGAAATAAAAAAAAATTCATCAGCACGTATTCAAAGTCCTGATCTGACTCTCGATGACCATTTTTCCTTTTCTCTATTTCCAAAAGGATTTGCGTAGAAGGCTTTTAACGATGAAATATTGTTGCAGAATGCCGTAAACCAACATTACTTCTACTATTAAAGTGAAAAATAATTCATACCGTGCTATTTATTCATTTAAACTGATTTAGAGACGGAATCTGTTTACATAATACTAAAAAAACTGAAAACAGGTTCGGAGGTTTCATAATAGTAACCATCAGTATTCGTGTACGTGGGTACATAAAAACTGACCTACAAATTGATGTCATATAATTACTCGGTCTTCTTCAAGTCAATACTGTATCACGTTCACTCTAGAAAAGATCGTCCGTCACCTTCTACTCGTTTTATAATCGTATAGGCTTGTCAATGACATTTGAAAGAGTACAGATTTAAAACACAGGTATAGATATCGCAATCTACTTGCGAAACAAGCACTAGCTATATAAACTCTTGTCTAACTTAGTGCGCCCAAGATTCGAAAAGAAAAGTGTCTTGTACAATACACAGGGATTGACAGATGTTTTTTGAAAACCAATTCAGAGAGTAGTCAAAATATACTTGAGGCGTGAAAATAAACAACGATTCATATAGAAGAAAACGAAAACGAAAAATTTTGTGGATTTGTTAATGTAAAAACTTAGCTATAAGCCTGCAAGGCCTGATGTTTTGAAAAATAATCTTCCGAGGAAATACGTAAATCAGCAACTTCAAAAAATATCTGACGCCTTTTGTAATTCATATTCTCGGCCACCCCAGTTGAACAACTGCTCTTTTAATTTATTCACACCATCCAAGAAAATCCAAATGTACCAACGGTACAAGAAGCTATTGAAGAAAAAATTAGAGGGCTTAACAAAATCATGCAAACCTACTTATAGAAGAACGACTAACGATACCATGGGCAATAAACCTAGCATGGGGGGTGTTAGAGGGTATATCGCTGAATATAAACCTATCAAAGGCAACACAAATGGTAGAGAACAAATTAAGTTATAGAATTTAATTAAGTATAGTCAATAAAAATATAAGAAAATATTTTGGTGTCACTGAGGTACATTTTCAAGAAACTTATATTTATAATGTCTCAAATAAATTTTGCTACAATTGCTGGTCTATTGACAAATTGTTATTCACTAGCCCTTATGGTAAATATTTAGAGCTGGTGCTTATTTTTTTTTATCTAAAACCCTTTCTGGGGGATCGCATGAGATATCTTGAAACATTTTTTGAAGAGGTAATTAATGAAGAATGCTACTTTCAATCTTAAAAAACCTTTTAATATTGGTTTCTTTATACATGGGAAAAGTAATTCATGTAAATTATTTTGAATCACACATATTATAATGAACGTGATTTATATTAAGTTCCGTTCATATTTTCATCTAGTACCTTCTTGTACCATCTAATAAATGGACAGTTAATTACTTTAAATAAAATTAAAGCTAATCTAGTGAGATTTCCGAATAATATTTTTCCATTAAAATCTCAAATGTGTGTTTTACCGGGTTTTTCTCAGTTTTGTTCTGTGTGTAGCATTATCCATTGTGTTCTATTTTCCTATCATTATAGTAGCTCGAAATCTTCAGCTCTTTTGGATCTTTTCACTAGCTCACGTTTGTCCAGTAGTTTATCGCTTCATCTTTCTTACAGTTCATTACATAGCGTTAACAATAACTCTTAAAATCTTGATTTTTGTTCATTGTATGATCTGAATATCGCTGGATTTGTCATAGCCTTAAAGTTGTTTATTTTATGTCCATACAATCTTTAAGACCTGTATGTATATTATCCATTTATTTTTGATTGTTAGTTTTTTATGTGATAGCCAGTATAGTTTTCTATATTTCAGATTTAGTTCTTCCCTTTTCTTCATAACGAGATTTTTCCATTGTAGATTCGCTTAAAAATTAGTGTCTGTGTACTTAGTGGTATTTGTATATAATTAGGAACGATCATAGTCATTTAACAAGTATGTTTATTTATATAATTCACACATATATTTTGATCAAGTTTTATGCTCCAGATTTTCATCCAAATATTGATTTGAACTCACGCTCCTGGGAGCATTACAGCCTCTTTTCAGATTTACAAAGTGTCAATACACATATGTCGTTTGCAAATGTTTCTACTATACTTAGTTTGTTCTTTTACTGGTATATCGATGGACAGTGTCAAGATGGAAAATTTAGGCCCACCGTTTTCAAATAATTTCTGGAATAGTGAAAAATAACCCTTTAATCATGTAAACTTTTTGTAGTAAGCTTAGACTTTGAAATTTTTACCGTAGAAGTATAATGAACTAAAAGAAATTTGTGGTACATACACGAGTAACTTCACAAATAGTAAAAACTCCACTGACATTAACTTCGAAATGTTGACATAATTTCTGTAAAATAAGACGATCTATCTCCGTAATATTCCATATGGGTATAAACGTGTATAAATTCTGAGAAATTAGCTCGAAAGTTTAATCTCCAAACTTGAAATGAATTGAAGAAAACATTTAATAGACAAACTGAACAAGAGACGGATATAAATTAACAGTCTAGCGCACTTGAAATTAAATTTAAGGGAAAAGCTTCCGAAGTATTATTTCGAAATTTTTAAAACCAATTAAGAATGAGTACTATAATGTATGTTGTATATTAAGAGAAAAAATTAATTAGGGTCATAAAATAGCACGAAAGCCACCGTCGTGTCATTAAATATATTCTATTTCAACTTACTTTTTACAGCTGGTAGGTATAAGTAATGGACTGAGTTATTTCAATGTCTACAAACACATATAAGAGTTGAAATAAGTTATGTCAATGTCCACAAACACGATTACTGATCTTTTTGTTAGTCTAGCTCCGTGACTATCCAGTTTAAAGATAATTTCAGTTATTAATAGTAATTAATTAGAAAGAATGATAGTAGAAAACAGTGGACAACACTGTGAAGCTCCAATTTGGTTAATTACAATACCAATATGTTAGATATATAGTTTTCAAAGTTTAATAGAACTCATTGTTCTTCAAATTCTGGAGAACGCTTCAAAAATCGAATTTTCCAGAAAAAAAATTTACCTACTAAATATCACACGAATGAAGAGTCATTTTAGTTCAGCCACTAACGAGAGCTCGATTCGCGATTCCTATTAATATAAATTAATAATAAATTAAATACAAAGCTAATAATTCGAGTATTTGAAATAAAAATTGATTGTATAATAGAGAAACGTTCAAATGAAATAACAGCAAGAATATAATATAGTAACTTTGACTTTTTAAAAGTGATATGGGAACATATCATTTGAAGACAAGGAACACTGTTGTCTTCGGTTGTGAAGTAGTTCGATCGGAGTTCGTTCAATGGGAACTCTTTAAACTCCCAATTTTACAAAGGAGTATTGGAAAGTTTGGAAATTTATGTGGAAGTAAAGGTACCTAAAAATGAGCCGACAGGTTATTTTTTAATTAACGTGTCGTGGTATAGTTACTTTTTTGCGTAAGTTTATACTTTGCCCATCACATTTAGTACATTACGAATTTTGGTCCCTTCCAAAAGTGGAAATGTGCTACAAGAGAATAGTTTTGACAAAATTACTGACATTGAGAAGTCTACAATACGACAATATTTCTGTACAAATAGTCCTTACGCATTTCGAAGTAATTACTTACAATTATCAGTTCCGTTATCCATAACTTTTTTGAGAACTCCAAGTATAATGCAACCAATAAAAATACATAATCATCTAAGAATTGTGGTTTTAACAGCAGTAGATTTGGTTGTTAATGATCTCACAAATGAATAAACTACAATTGCCACAAGATTATTGAAGTGGATGATTTGAATGAAATATATGAAGAAAATGTGAAAATTCAAAGTTATATAACTACTGATAGAAGAAAATCACGGAGACACAGCCATAAGATTCCTCAAGATAACTCATATTTAATCTTATATTTGGCGAGTTAATAAAGCAGTTAAAGGAGATAAAGATTATTTTATATCTAGATAACACCTTCATGGCAGAAAGCAGACACAATGGTTGGGACAGAGGTTCAATTTAGCTACAAAGAAACTAATCATGGCTATTTTAGTAAGAAATGAGATAACTGCAAAGAAACTCGCATGCAAAACCTAATAAATAACCTCAAAAGATTTAATACAGGGGAATAAATATTTAAAAACACTACTTTAGATAACATACTCACCAAACTTTTTTCTAAACAAATTCAATGAAGGCGGTGAATATGAACAAATGAAGAAGAAGCGTTCAGCATATCGAGTGAAGAGTAAGGAAACTGAACAACTTGTAGAGAGATAAATAGCTGGATAGCAAATAACAAGATGAGCAAGTTACTAAGAGATAAGTGGTCAACAGCTCAATGGGGTATTAATAAAGGTTGGTCTAACAATAGCTGTTATTTGTGAGTCACACCCTAACGTCAAGTCTTTGCATTCATTTGACATCTCTTTGTTGAGGTCTTTGAAGGCAAATTCAACGATAAAGTAGAGCTACGGAATTGTGGCAATTTTTTTTGAAAATAGACGTTCAATTAAAAAAACATTTCGTGCACTTTTTTGGTTATGCAGTCAGGATTATCTCATTATAATAATTATATATATATATATATATATATATATATATATATATATATATATATATATATATAAATTAGTCTCTTAAGGACATAAATGAAATTTTTTAGTCTCAAATTTTCATATTAACAAGGTTACACCAAAGAGTTCAAGTCTATTGACCATTTTAAGCTCAATGGTTGTTTGAACAATCAAAAGGTTGGTGACGAAGGAAATCAACGAGAAAGGACATCACCGTAAATGAGCAAAATGAGAATTGTTGTATTCGGGCAATTGAGAAATTTGAGAATGATTGCCAAAAAGCCAAGAAATTTGATCCGATTTATTAGCTGGTCATCATCTCCAGTACTTCTTCGAAAATGGAGTCGCTCAAGCAGTTACTGTGAATAGTTTTATGAAAGATAACGGATTTGTAGCTAGAAATTGTTGATATAAAGCTCGACGATAATAGTTTCCAAGATAGCGCGTGTGAAATTCTATGGTGGTGATATCTCGAATTGTGATAAATCATTGGCCACCACATTCATGTTATTTGATAATGTTGGACTTATTTTTTGGCGAGATATCCCAATGAGCCCAGAACAATTCAAAAACCAATTGGATAGAGATATTATCAAATCAATTGTAGACCGTCGGATATGCCACTGAACCTCTGCAGCATGGTTGGACTAATCTTTATATAAAAACTCAACCCATTAAAAGAGACAAGAGACAGCCTCAGAAACAAACAGAAAAAGAAGTCTATTAATAGTAGATGTATCTCTACAGAAATGATATTTTCTATGGAAAAACTTTTCTATAACTAAAAACAAACATGGTTTGAAATAGATTAATCGTATCCTGTATATAGGAATGTCTCTTAATCATGTGTATCTAATAATTTCACTCGAAAGAGGTTGAATCTAGATTTATCGTCTGATAAATGCTTTTTACAATCGTAAATCTTAATATTATTTTGAGAAGATGTTCCATAATTGAAATAAAAAAATAATTGCCACTTGCTACTCCTCACTGTATTAGTTGACTCGAAGTGAATTAGTAGTATCCCTTGACGACAACCACTACTGCTATCAGCATCCACCAGAAGCCACGTTACGAATTTTAAATACCTAATGAAATAAGCGTAGCAAAGTTAGCGTGACAGAGAATACTTGATCAATCTTAATTTTCTTCTAATTTTATTTTACTGGAACTACGACTCTCAATATTTCTCACTCGTCCGATTTCTAAATCGAACAGCTAATATTGTCAACTAAATCTCTTACTTCTCTTGGTAACTGCAATAAACATTCAAATTCGCGGTAATGGAATTTCATCGTTAAGAAATGGAAGTTAATCGCTTGTACTGCATCCCGACCAATATGCTTCTGAAAAAGGTTTTACGGAATATAAATTATGCTAATTAAAATTTGATAATATCTAGTATTTCCAAATTACAGTTATAAATGGTACACGAAAAGGAATTCAACCAGTATCCAATGTGGTAAACATAAAGTGGAAATACGAGCTCTGTCCAAACATTTATCAGTCAGTGTCTCTCGAGTAATTGTTGTAACAATTACTTCAATCTTGTGTTTTGAATTGGAAAGGTCAGTTTATAGTAGCCATATACACACGATCTTTTATGAACTCTAAAAGAGATATCTTAGAAAATAAATTCGGTCAACAGACCTCTTGCGTTCAAACTAAATTTATTTTTCTAGCACATCGGTTTTAAACTGAGAACGATAATTGTAGATTATCAAGATAAGTAACACCAGTTACAGTTTTTTTGGGTATGGTAGCCTATATTGATAGCTCCTTCAATGGCTACGCAGATAACAATCCAAGGCTTTATAAAAACTGCACCAGGCCTCAAATGGATTATGGTCTTTGTGATCTCTAAGTGGTCAAAGAAGTCATAAATTTCACCATTGACTAGAAAAGATGGGTCAATCGCAATAACCGTAAAATAAAGCCGATTGTTAGCTTACATGTTTGCTTCAAACCAAACTCACTGGGAAAATTATCACCCAGCTCACCTATTATTGATTAATTAATTGATTGATGAAAAAAAAAAGAATTTCGACACCAAGATGTCGAGGGAATATCACTAATTGTAATAAAAAGATGCGCAGCTGAATTAACAAGTCTGTTTTCAAATTCTTTTCACTATCTCACAGAAAAGGTCTCTTCCCTACAGATTGTGAACTTCGAGTGCAATCCGTACCAAAAAAGAAAACGGAAAAAAGACGGTACCGTCCAATTGTTTTAGTTTGTTTAATTTAGTTGAGTCATCTTAGTCTGCTTACACCATCAGCGATCATCAATATGGCTTTTCCAATCATGCATTTTGCTGTCCTGTCCCCGCTGATCAACTGGCTCAATTATTTTCTTAAAAACGGATCCATCCTAGTCACCATCGATTGAAATACTTCAGAAGGGATTGAGGTCAACGCTGTGATGCAAATCAGCTACCCTAACGAAAACCCAATCCCGAAGAAAACAACATACCACTACTTTCAAAACCAATCTTAAAATATTCTGGTATTAAATAGTATCAATTTGATTGGGTTTAACGCAGAAAAGACCCGTACTGCTGTTTTTATAAAGAAATCTAGTGCTGTGGTGAGGAGCAAAATGTCCTGGTACCGTCTTGAAGTTGAAATAACTGGGCAGTTCCAAAAAACTTGAGGATCAATAAGCTTTATACTGCTTATACAGCTTCTAATACTCTACAAGTCTTAGATTCATCCATCGTTGGAGTAATGCTGGCACATCTGAAGCTGGTATCTCTAGCATACTCTAAGGATACAGCCTACGAAAGTTCGAGACCAACAGGCACAACTCAAGCTACTCGATTGTGGCAGGTTCTTACCTGTTGTGTTTTTGCTTTTTACATAAAAATAACTAAAAAATAAATTTTTATTATGATGGAATATCTGTCGATCCAAATTTTGATAGTACCAGCGAAAATTAAAGATGATCACTTCATTTTCGTTATAATTGTCAATTTTTATGCGAAACACTCTTACCCTAGTTTTTAAAAAGCTCCTACAATTTTTTTTTGGAAAAATTGTACGGTTTTTTCTTTTCTTCTTTTTATCTTTCCAAGTTTTCTTCAATGAGGTATAATACTTCGTTACCTTCAACTTTGTTTTTAATGATTTTTTTCGTAAAATGCATAGTTGAATAAATTTTCAACTATTATCTTTTGGTTGAACTATTTTGCATGTATTGATTTCCATATCCGATAAAAAGTGGCTTTCACCCCTGGTTAAAAAAATATAGCTTTAGGACCTTGAGGTAATTTGTACTTCCATGTCGAATTTCATTGTTGTCCTAAAGAATTGTTGACCGGACTATCAATTGAAATTGCCTTTTACTAATGACGAGGCTATTCGTTTTCACGTTATTTCGAATATTTTCAAGATGCTGCAATATCTACAAGAGGGTAGATGCGAAGCGTTAAACAATATCGAAGATATTATGGTAGAAGTGTTTTCCGATATTGTATCGCTGTTGTCGTTGCTGAAACCGTTTCACATTTAATTTTGAGCAATTATTTAAAGTTCGAACAGACAACAGATTGAAGTTTGACGCTTTAAATAGTGTTACAAAATAATATGGGTAATATATTTTGTATCTAACTTCACGTTATAAAAGTTAAGTATATATTTTCCAAATTAAGGAAAGCACATTTAATAGAAAACATTTAGCAACAATATCAGGGTAATAAATTTGTTTACTTGGATCCTGTTAGCAACAAAATGAGCAATCGTATAGCTCAAAAAAGACAATTTACAAAGTCATATATTTTTATAGCAAACTATTTAAAAATTGTCATCAATTTAGATGAACGATGAACTATCTTACTCCATCATAAAGTTTTATAATTGCAAGATAATATGAGCTCGTTAAACAATAATCCACCCTACATGGTTTATAAATGTACTAGAAAAACGTTGGGAACTGGATCGATTTTCAATATCCCACTAATACGAGTTCTGGCTATTAAATTACGAAACTGGTTACGAAAAAGGGCTATTATAAAAATTATTCTACATTCGAATGCTCCCCTTCAATATACTCCCCTCCGCTTGCCACACACTTTTCCATACGTTTTTTCTATAGATCGAAGCAGTGCCGGAAGTCTTCTTTGGTGAATGCATTTAGGAGCCTTGCCATTTTTTTTAATGCTTCCATCGACTCAAATCGGATCCCTTTCAAAGCAAATCTTTTTTCAACCTTTCTAATCTTTCAAGGAAATCTAAGCAGATCCGTTGATGCAAGAGCTTTTGATCAGGAGTCAGATTTTTTGGCACCAGTTTCGCACATACTTTTGTCACGAGTAATTCCTGGTATAAAATTTTTCTAACCGTTTCTTTATCGGTGTTTACAGCCTCATTCGACGATCTGCACGCAAAATTTGGTTGGTTTTGGTCACTGTTAGATAGAGAATTGTCCCCATAGGCCTCTTGCAACAATTTATAGCACTTAGTCACAGTTTTTTTCAATTTAACAAGAAATTTGAGATTGATTCATTGCTTCTGTTTTTCGTCACACATGGTTTTCGGTACGAGAAACAAACCCTTTCGTTTCTAACCTCTACCGCACAAATACTATAATAGCACTACTCGTTTTTTACTCCACCCGTCTAAGAACGCAATCTAGTTATTTAATAGTCAGACCTCGTATATGAATACTCTTCAAATTCCAGAGAAAAATTCAATCCCATTTTCTCAAATTATTATGGAATTTTATATTTTCATAAGTTTAAATCCTTAAGGCCGATTCATATACTTGTCTTTCCGTTTGCCGTTCGCGGGTGATGTTGCCGTTTGACGTTTGTAGCAAATTCTACACCCTATTCATAAACTTGACGTTGCTGCCGTTAACCTAAAAATTTGTACTACTTTTTGTTTACGTAATCTTTCTGTGTTTTTTTTGTAATCTGGTATTTATGGATGATATTATGGAAAATAACGACGTTTTTTCATAGGGACAAACGTAACAAACGTAAACGGATGTGATTTGCTTTTTTCTATTGCTACGATCGGCCGAGGAGAAAAGATGAAATTTGTTTATGTTGAAAATGACCAACAACAGACCGATCGACAAACAGCGATGTCAAACGGCAGCCATGAATGGTCTTACCTATGAATTTCAATGTTTTTAATTTTGTAACGGCAAACGTTAACGGCAACGCCAAACGGAAAGTCAAGTTTATGAATCAGCCATTATTTCCACTAAGGAAAGTTCAAGAGCTTCGCAAATATTTTAATAGTTGAATTTCTTCGCAAATATTTTAATAGTTGAATTTCTTCGCAAATATTTTAATAGTTGAATTTAATTTGAAATTTAAATTGAAACTTTGATGTTTATCAAATTCTTAATAATCGAACCGTAAAATTAAAAATAAAATAAAGAAACCTGGAATATAATAGGCCAGATGGTATTAGAAAAGAAAATGCAAGAGAAAAGCCAACTTCTCTATATTCCTTCGAGAAGAATAAATAATAATTCTTGAAAGTATTGTATAAAGACAAAACTTTTCCTTGATTTTATAGTGAAGTCTTTATCTGAAAAGCGGATTGAAACAAAAATATAAGTACACAGCTGTGTAGTTAGTCTAAAGAATTTGACCCATTGTGAAATGATAATATTTTTTGTTCTAAGATAAAATATTACCGTCGAACAAATTTCGGTCTTCATATAAATATCACTTACTACGATAATATGGCAATACCTACAATATGTTGTAACCATACATTTTACATACATACATACATGTTTTTCCATTCTCAATTGTCTAGTTTTAATAACTAAAAGCTCATTATTCGTGGGTTATATTTTCCGTAAATATACCATGAATACAAATAGCGCGAATATAGAATGGTAATTTATATGGGATTATAAGGGATACGTTCATAGTAGCCCCAAAATATAACAAAATCTATGTAAATAAAATTTTTGTGTGCCTATTAATTGATAATCATCATAAAGAGTTTTGTATTTTCTTGTTTTATAGTACTCAAAAGCCCCTCATTAATTCAAACTAATATTCAACAGTCTTCTTCTCCATCGTATGTTAAGACTTAGTTCTATGTTAGTATCAATTGTTGCCTAGTTGCAGCTGGGATGATGAAGAACAACTTTCATACCATCTTGTTGGTGGTTGTCCTGGTGGTCGGGATGTATTCGGTTTTTTTTCCTTTGCCATCTTTGTCAACCTGTAATCTGACATTCTGTCCACGTGGTACCGCCATTCCCTTTGCCGATTTCTCGCCAATTTCACTACATCCTTAATGTCACATATCTCCCTTATTTCATCATTTCTCTTGTAGTCAAATAATATGTGTCCCGCTATTAATTTCAGCGTTCGCATTTCAGTAGCTCTTAAAAGCCGCTTAGTTATGGTGTTCTCTGCTCTGGTCTCTATCGCACATGTTATTACTGGTCTCACACAGGTCTTGTATATTCTGATTTTGCCCCTGGTAGTCATATATTTATTCCGCCAAATTACATCTCTCAGGTACCCTGATATTAATGACGCCTTTGTTGCTTGAATTTTCACTTCATTCTTTAGATTTCTCTTCAACATATTCATTTTCTTCTTGAACATTTGACGAATCAATTTTCATAAAGAAACCACATTTGGCATAATTTTCAAGTTCAATAAGATTTTTCAAATTATCTAAGTCGTTTTGTCAATCAAGCAAATTCTGATTTTATTTTTTCTACTCATTTTATTCGCAATTTCAAAAATACTTGAGCTAGAACTTGGCTTTCTTCACATCAAAATTTCTTCCAGAACTGCATAATATTGATTTCAGAATCACCTTCCATATCCAGTATGGTTTCAAAAGTCATCTAAACTAATGAAGCTTGGAGGCCATCGTAGTGGTGAATGGAAGAATGTCACTTTTATATTTGGATGCCTCCCGAGGACGACCTGGTGTATTAACCAAAAGTAGACCAATTTACTAAACTATATTTTTTGATTTAGTTTCAACTTCAGAAACTATTCCGGATCATTCATAAAAATAGTTCTTATACGCTGACACCTGTACAAATGATACTGAATCCTTATTATTAATATTAGCTCTTAGTCCTTACACCGTTACCTTTATAAAGGATTCTTTTTATTGATATTAAGAAATATCTAACGGCGAATATACGAAAACACTTATGAAGGAGCTTCAACTGTATACTAACAAGAGAAAGATATTAATTCAAATTATTCAATGTGTCAATGCAGATTCATTTTTGTCATCGTATTGATGACTTCCTAATCGATTTTTTATATGCTGTTAAACAGATCTATATATTTTGTGTTTTTAGAAATCCTATCATCTAATATTCCCTATACCTAAATACCATAATTAATAGCTACATTTGCGTTATCTCCGCTGAAGTTAAAATAATACATTTCAATAAATTCAATCAGCAATAAATTATTATTGCTGAAGTTTATTGAAAGTCACAATGGATCGTTTATTTGAAAAAGAACCAATTGATATTTTAATAATATTAGGATATGGTGATAGGCGTAGAAGTCAATAAGAAACGTGTAATATCTTCAATAATTTATATCCTAACCGAAATCCCTACAAGATTTACTGTCGGTGAACTAGTGAAAAAGTTAAACGAAACTGGTTCAGTAAAAGATTTATCCAAATCAGGGCGCAAAAAACTGCATCAACTGAACACGAATCTTTAGATGTTTGTGTCCTGTTAGAAGACGATCCACACTTGAGTTCTAGACAAATATCCAGGGAACTTGATATTTCGCAAATATCCGTTACGTGATAATAAATTCCATCCGTACAAAGTAACGTTGGTTCAAGAGTTGTCAGATGACGATTTTGATAGACGTGAAGAGTTTGCAGATCTAATGGTGGAAAAATGTTACAATCGAAACGTAAATCGGAAATAATTGATCCCACACCCAATATCCCGAAAAACTGAATGTATGTGCTCGAGTAATACGCGATAAAATAATTGGTCCCTTTTTCATTGACGGTAACTTAAATGGTCCGGCGTATTTAGGTTTATTGGAAAATAGTTTTATACAATGGTTTATAAAACAAAACCTGCCAATATTCAGAAAACTTACTGACATTAGACTGTTACGAGATTTATATTAGCACATAAATTTTTAAAGAATATTAAAATTAAACGAGTTTATTCAATCGTAGGCATTTAGTATTTCTTGTAACTTTGGTATAGATACTGTAAATGTAGCTATAACTATATAAATAAGTGGCATTTAGATATAGAGAATATTGGATGAAAAATAATCAGTATTTCTTGAGAATTTGTGGGAAACAAAATATATAGGGTGATACATTTGAAATAATAAAGTTCATTATTTTTCCGGAAAAAGAAAAGATCTGACAACAATGCAGAGACCACCATAATACCGGCCGTTTCCGATATAATTGACGCCTTCCAAACATAAAACTCACTCTATATTTGTCAACTTCTTCATTGTAACAAGCAAGCTTTGGGGATAAGGAAATTTTTTTTATCCTTTTAGGCTTCTATAATTTCATATTTGTTAAAATCATTTTATAGCTGTTGAACAAGTCCTTGTATATATGACAAGAGAAACGGGGCTCTAAATTTCGCTCTTTTGGATTTATGTTGAAATTTTCTTGAATATATTTTTTTCTCGATAAGAATTTTAGCTTTTTCAATATCTATGCATCTAAATTTTGGGTCTGATAGTTGGATGACTATATCATCTGATCTTTATTGAGAGATAGGACGACATGAATTGAAGTTTAGATATCTGAAGGACCAATTTGGCGTTGTGTACTATTCTATTTGTATGTTATGTAATGTTGCATCCAGAAAACTAATTTTCTAAAATCTCGAATGTGAATTTTTTTATCATAAGAAATATATATAAATAATAAATATATATTTATATTTATATTTACTTACGACAGTTTCCTGAATATTTTTCATGGCCAATAGTGCTCTAACAATTGATATGGGTGCCCTCACACAACTTTCAAATTTTAGCATGTGTGTATATCCTTCACAGGTAAAATAAAAGTAAAAGTTTTTGTCTGCTTTCAATATTCTTAGTTATTTGTATTTGATTTTAGTTATATTTTGATATATAATGTTACCCTTTTGATTGCTTCTTAAATTATTATCAAATTTTATTTCTTTTTTGGGTATTTAGATATCTGGTGGTGTATAAAATATTGAGTAAGATATTTGTCAGCGGAAATTCTTTATTTTTAGTTTTGGTAATATATTTGATTAAAGATGGAATTTAATATATTTTATTTCGCATATATTACAGTCAAATTATTAATCCCTTCTGATTTGATTTCATCAATAAATTTTTACTTCAGTTAAGATTATTTCCATGATATTTTTTTGCATTTTTGAGAAGATATATATATAGATCAAAAAAGAAAAAATTACATTAATAATAATTTTCAAATCAAAATGAAATTCCTACACAATTTCTTGTCTAAAATTAAATTTAATTTAAGTAGTTCATATAAGATTGGGTTATTTTGAAAAATAAGTAGCAAAAATGTTGTACTCCCGTCTACAAGATGCACATAATATGAAACCAGACATTGCTGAAGCTTGGACATAATACTGAAAAATGTATACTAATTAGTTGTGTTTCCATGACGTTAATACAGGGTGGCGCAATAGAACGTGAATTTATTAAGTATTGGCTAAAAAAATAAATACATAAGGTATTGTTAAAACTAACCTTATAACCTAGATGACGGCCCTCTCGAAGACGGCACTCCTCTAAACGCGAACGCAGATTTGTGAAAACTCTTGTCCATAAATCTGGGATGATTGCTGCCATTTTCTGGCGAATATTTTCCTATAGCTTACTGATGTCCCTCGGATTGTTCATGTAAGCTTTATGTTTGAGGTGTCTCCACAAAAAAAATTAAGAGGTGTCTAATCAGAGACAAGGGATATCGCCTCTTTTGGAAATTAGTCTTGCAGGAAACATCTGTCTCACAGCCGCCATAGTCATTTGATGTATGACAGGTCGCTCCGTCTTGTTGGAACCAAGTTCTTTTATTCTCTATTCTTGATTTTGCAAGTTCTGGAGTAAAATATCCCTCTAACATCGCAACATAGCGGTCGGTGTTAACGGTGATGTTTCTTCCACGTGAATCTTCAAAGGAGAATGGGCCGATAATTCTTTTGCTTGAGATTGTTACCCATACCGTTTTTGATGTTTCATCTTTAGATTTTTCAATTCGGTTCAATAATGACAATTTTGTCGGTTTACGGACCCATTTAAATGAAATTGAGCATCATCTGAAAATAGGATGTTGTCAAAAGTGGAAAATCGACTAAGCATTTCTTCAGCAAATGCCAACCTTGCTCCAAAGTCGGTATATTTTAATTCCTGTGCTAAGTGGAGATTATAAGAATGCATCTTAAGATCCAAAATTCGCTGTAAGCTTCGTCGCGACAAGTTTAAAGCCGCCGATCGCTTCCGAGTAGACACATGCCGATTTTCTCGTACTCCTTCACCCTATCAATATTGCCAGTGGTTCTAGAGCTTTTGGACAACGTTTTGTTGGTAATTTAAACGTGGAACCGGTCTCTTCAAAACGCTTAATCCATATTTTAATTAAACTTGCACTCGGAGATTCATTAATGTGTCTCCATCCATATTCCGAACGATACTTTCGCCTTGTCAAGACGTATGAATGACCGTTGATGCAATATGCACGTTCTATTGCGCCACCCTGTATTTTGTTATTGTTTAGATAAGGGAATGTTCAGTTTTGTCTACTGTTTTTGTTGTATATCAACGTAAAATTAATTTTGCACGAAATTTATGGTGGGGTGATTTTATGCTTAGTTTTTATATAGAAATTTATCTAGTATGGACAAGGTTCACGAAAAGTCTACCTGTGAAATCCTATTTATTATATCTCTACTTCATTAGTATTGGACTACGGGAAGAAGTTTCGAATAAAATTTTTTTATGGAGAGTCGATAGTTTAGTCTTGTTTATGTTATTTGATATAAAAGATTTAATTGTTAAAAAATTCTAAAGGTCAATTGGTGGAAAAAAAGCATATTATGCTTATTTGAAAATCAAATGGAAAGATCAATCTGAATATTGAGCACCAGTTTTCGGGTACCTACATGCTATGGATAGTGATTTTGAACTATCAACCTTAGGTTAAAATCAGCCACAACCCAATTACTGGCGTCTAGGTTAAAGCAGAAAAATTTGCTTGAAGTAACCTTCACTTGATATAGAACTCGTGAGGCTAAATGTGTAGAATATTTAGTACAAAACGAACGATTTCTGTACTACCAAGCAATTACTTATCTAGTTACTCTTTTTGGAGTTACGGAGTACAGACCTTTTGACTGGATACTTTTTATCGACTTTTCGAAAACGAGTCTGGAAGCTGATCTTTTACATAATTAAAGGAAAACTATACGAATTGAGAGGAATTATTTTCAATTAAATAATGAAATACGGTATGAAAATTACGAGTAAAAATCAACTTAAACACTTAGAACCAAAAATGTAATTCGTGTCTGATTGACCGTCAAAAGTTTTACTTCCTCCAGTGAACAACAAAAATGGACTTGGAAAAAATTTGTTGAGACATTAAGCGAAAAAAGAAATTGTTTCAAATATGGGTGTGAAATATTTCAGAAACAACATTAAAAACGGGAATATTTATAGAACCGAAGATTAAGAGCTGTTTGCTTTTAAAAAAGATGTACATAAATTTCAAGAAAATTCAAGATTTTTGGTTGAAATATGAGCATAAACATTTATTTTTCATATTTCGACTATTTCCCGGAAAATATTGGTGATGTGAAAGTGGAAGAAAATCAAGAGATGAATAAAAAAAAGGCGCTGGAACACAAAGATGATGGCCGATTACTGTTGGAAATTAACAAGAAATTAACAATAAGCTAAATAAGACTGACAAACAACCAGAAGAAGTTTTCTTTGACAAAGAAAATATTTTTTTAAGAAACGTAAGAAAAATAAATATTTCTATTTATTTTTATTTTATTTATTTTTATTTATTTATAATAAATCGTGTTTTTTTTTTTATTTTTCCGTGATACAAAAAAATTAAAAACAAATTTGAAATCAGCACTGCCTTATCGCTAGCAAGGAATTAAAATTCTCAAATCAACTTTCAAATTGTTAAAAAATGCAGGTTTGTATATTTTCAAATGACCGAACTCGAAAGTTTTTAACAGTGTTCTAGCTAACCTAAGAATAGAATAAATATTCTTAGAAAAAGTATATACAACATTCCAAGTTTATCTAGAATGAATTCTAGGAAATTTGTTGACAACAACATGTTGTCATTGCTTACATTTTGTCAATAAATTGAACAAACAACTTTTCATTTACAACATTTTGTTTCAATTTACAAGATCTAATTAATTTCGTTTAGTGGTAAATTTAATTGTATACATCAATGTGGATTTGTACTAATGAGAATTTTATCATTCGAAAATAATAAAACAAATATATTCTGTTTCCCTTGTAAATAACTCTGTAATAGTAGCAACGACATCTCCTCGAAAAAAATGGAAAAATGAGAAAGTTCTTCAGTGTATCAACAGGATATCCATTACCACTGAACATTTTCCAGACGTCAAGCTACTATTTTACACTTTAATTAATGGGAGGACTGGGTAAACAAACTATAGGCTAGAATAAAAACTCACGACGAAAACCCATTTTCCATTATCATTCTTTTTTATTTTTAGAAAAATATTCCTCGATTATTAAGTAGTTGAATGGGAGAAATTGATAACTGTTATCATATAACCGGGAATTTCGGTATACAGGGTGCGCACAATATGAAAAATTGCTGGGAGCTATTTACTATTTTATTTCAAGCCGAGAAGTTTTATGAATATGTGAGATAAGATGTTTTTTGAATAAATAACAAGAAGTTAAATTGTTTTTGGAATCAAAGTAAATGACGCTAAAATTTTTCAAAAGTTATAAGAAAAATCATGCTATTCTGATTGGCTTCTGGAATATTCATAGAACCGATTCAAAATCTAAGCAAAAATATTGTTATCAGCAATTCTCATTATTTTACAATAAGTTGACCATTCGTTTTGGTTTTCCGACAGTTGCGTTGATTAGTTTTAAAGGCCTGAAATTTCCAATTTTTTTGATAATCTGTTGTAGCTGTACTGATTTAAAAGTGAAAAAAGTATAAAAATCAGGAATTGTACAGTAATTGTAAGCAAATGTATACAATTAAACTATCAATTACAAATTATTTGTGATACCGTAAAGCTAGACAATGAATATACATTGCAATATGGTTGTATATCATATAATTTATATGTGTCGACGAGTTTTTTTAATATAAGTTTACATAGATAGGATTGTTCGGACTTAAAAGTTTCAAAAAATGGTAATTCTAGTAAAAAACGATGCCTGATATTACTAAAATGGCCAATGTGCTTTTTTGTAGGGTTTTAAAAAAGCGCGATATTGCAAATTACTTTGGATCACCCTGCGTTTATTGATATATCTACACAAAGGAAGTAAGAAGTTATTAGGAAAACAGCTTCTGATAACAATAGTTTAATGTATTTAATATCATTGAAAATCCAATATGGCAGCCAACAAAATGACGGACTACTTAGTTTTTTCACAATGTGTATCAAATGACTGGTTTTGCCATTATAAGGAAATATGTAAGACCAGTGCAACTGGAGCTAATTAAAATTTTCCTATCGAAACTACTAAAAATGTCAAGTAATGTTTGTTATCACTGTTTCAACTTCAACAAGAAAAGTATTGCGGGTATTTGGAAGTACGTCGTTAACAGAATTAGAATGATAATGAGGAAAATTGGACCTTCGGAAGCGGACCGGGTAGGAATACGAGGCAAAAAAGGGATTACCAATCCTTTTGTGACTTTATTTATAAATGGTAAGGGAGTTATGGTTTCCAAAACAAAAGTCCAGAGGCGGTATGCCGAAAAGAAGCTGATAGGTCATCAGCCCATCGGAAAAACACGCCTTACCAAAACCATGAAGAAGAAACGACTACAAAGGATCAAACGACATCCTCATATGACTATCACAGACATAAATATCACTAGACTCATTTACAGGTATGCTATTCCAACGAATCAACATTCCAAATTTTGGTGGATAAACATTATTCGTACCACGGCACTGGTAATTCCATCCACACTTTCATATACAAATTCAAACATGCGATTAGTTACATGATGTGGTCTGTCATATCAGGACAACGAGATGACAAATGACAATATATCTTTATGGTTTGATTCGGCATCATACCATAATGCAAACAGTATAACTGCTTTTTTTTGTATGAAAGGAACATCATTGTTTTCCCTAACTAAAAAGGCTATCGCCAAAGAATTGACCGTCACCAAGCGATAGTTGATTGAAACACTCATCAACAAACTCTGAGCAACATGTGAGACTGCATGGAGCGCCTAGAAGCACTAAATATTAACAATGATTTTATTAGATTTGTGTTATATATTTGAATTTTATATATAACTAAACCGCTTTTCTTACGTAAAATGTTGTCTATATGATATTAAATATACTTTTATGAATAAAAAAATACCTATAAGGCACATAACTAATTATTTTTTCAGGTAATCTTGAAAATATAGAAATCTGAGTACTATTCTTAAAAAAATTCGTCCACTTTTCTCTTCTTTTTCATTGACTCATCTTACTTCTTTATCTATCATTGAAAAAAAATTATTTTATTTCTTTTTCCATTACAACTTTATCTGTATCTGGCATCGTGATATATCATAAAAACTTTCCATTACTATTAGAGTTGTTTGAATGTTTATTTCTTCTAAACGTATTCACATTTTCTCTCCGTATATAGTGTCAAAATCCAAAATGTTAGATATAATGCTTTTCGTTTTCTGAGTACATTTATATCACTTAGTTGCCTGTTAAAGCTAAAAGCTGCTGCTCTTCTAACACATGTTCCATACAATCTCTCAATATACTTTTTGAATCTCTGGTATAGATTTTAAATGGTGTTTCACCCAGACCCGTTCAATTTTATTGTATTTATTACGAAAACATACTTATATCAAAATTTGTAAAACTATCACATTCGGAACAAAAGATCTAATTAACGAGAGTATAAGGAACAATTGGCCTTATTCAACTTCCAATTGTTCTAATTTACTCTTAATAACATTTTGTGCTTTCAGGTCAAATTGTGTGGTATCCTCAAATTTCATTCCAAAAGGAAATTGATAAATGATTTTTGCGTGCGTGTCTCGTTACGCTGAAATCGTAAGAAAAATTTTGTTATTAATTTTAAAGAAAAAAGATTTTTTTAGAAAAAGGTTGTGCATCACGTAAGGTGAAAAAATATATTTCAAACAAAAGTAAAACCATTTATCTTCAATAATATCTAACATTAGAATTTAGAAATGTTATTACGAAAAGTGAATCGAAATTTTGAGGTATATGGTTAATAAAGAATTTGGAATAGAATTGTGACTATGACCGAATGTGTTTGAATGAGTTCAAACACTGTGAAGGATTCTAGAAAATATAAGTGTTCTCAAATAGGTTAATATTTAACAAAAATTTTAAATTCACATTATATTTGTTTTTATTTGAAGAAAAATATTTAGACCTGCCACTTACATCGTAAATAACATAAAAAGACAATTTAAAATGAACGGGTACCTATGTAAGGAAAACAATACTAATCCACAAACTAACCGTGAATATATCAAAATAAATATACAATGTTGAAGAAAATCCTACATCCCTATCACGAAAATATGAAATTAGATAGTTTTCAGTAGTACGAAGTGTTGAAGGAAATAAATTGGATTCTTACAAACTTAGGATACGTCCTGAATATGGAATATGGCTCTAAGACAAGACTGCAGTTTTATGAACAAGTAGACACAAACTAGGTTATGTTTAGGTTTAATGTTGGGATGAATCAACAAAATTTATTAAGGGTAGATGAAAATCCACGCTGGTTGAAAGAAGCCTCAAGAATGAATATTACGGCAGGCATATCAATCTTTTTGATCCAAAATGGAATGGAATCCTTTAAAGAAAAATGCTATATTCGAATTCTAAACCTGAACTAGTGTCTAATATCTTTAATAAGTTTTTTAAATTTCTTACTTCTTAGACCTATTTTTCTTTTGATTATAGGTCTCTTTTCATCTTTAGTTATCATATCTCAAAAATAAATAAGAGGAGTGTTTAATAGAATTATTAATTATATATAGTTACAACGAAATTTATAAAATAATAAAAAACCAATACAAGATACTTGATATATATTATTATTATTTTTTGTTTTTGGGTGTTTTAGATTTTACTTTAGCGAAATATTTTGACTTATATCAATATAATAATATTTTGAAATATTGAATTGAATTATTGGAAAGTCCTTGTACATATTGTGTGAAGTTTAGTTATTTATGTATCAAGTGTCTGAAGCAGGCCTGTTTCCTAGAATTTGAATATTATCACAAATATATGAGTCTAAAAAAGGCCTTTACACACGAATTGTATAAAATACATTTTCTACAAGCGAAAATTTTATAGTTTCTTTACGTACTAGTGTGTGAAGTAAACTCAATTCCTTACAAAATATATATTTATTGAAATTTTGAACATTTTAATCGAGATTAGAACAAATTAACAAAACAACAGACAAATTCAATTATTGACAATACTAATAAATGCCACCTAAAAATAATTATTACTATATAAGTAGAAAAATAATAAATGGAATGAGCGGGACTTGAACCTGGGACCATCCGCATGGGAGCCTCGTACTCTAGCCAGTACGATACGAAGACGTAAATAATAATCATCTTTGCAAAGTACTGGATAGATTATGTGCGTAAAGTAAAGTTTTACTCACGAAAGTGAGTCTAAAGTACGGGTTTCGCGCACGGTAGTAAAAAAAGGTGTTTTACATTTTAAGCTATGTAAAGGTTTTGTTTTCTTCGTAATTAGATATTTTCCTTGCTTATCCTCCTCTTATGTTATTAATCAAAAAGTAATATGTCAAAAACAAAAAACATTGTACCACAATATTAACATATGTTTATAGAGAAACCTCTTATTTTTTATAAGATGCTAGTGATGCTAATAAACAGAAAAATGTTTTATATTTTTTGAAGTTAGCTTAAAATTTACAAATATAATTAGTTATCCGGGATAACAAGACATTTTGCTTCAGAACATGGAACAATTTGCACTTATTGTAAATTATTTAACCTCCTTAAAATCAAGCATATGCCATCTTGTTCTGAAATATTGATGTTATACTGAAAAAAATGATAAAATAAGTTGTATTTTGAGCATATAACTTTTTGCACGAACGGCAACGTTGTTTTCTCTTACTGCAGTTTTTGCTTTTTGAATAGTTGGGAATTTGAATTCAGGATCTAATAGTTGGATAAATCTCTCAGCCAAACTAATATATACTGAAGCTTTCTTGACATAAACTGAAGTTTTAATGAGGACCAAGATAATATATTTCTAAAACTTTGATAAATTCGTTAATGGTGTCCGATTTAGTATTATATTACAGAGATATTTGGTTTCAATCAAATTATCTCGAAGCTGTATTTCCATACAGAAAGATGGGTAGAACGAGAAATTTTGAAAACTAACGGATATCCCCAAACCTCAATAATTTTATGAGGGTACTTGAAAACCAACCCAAAGACCAAACCGACAAATGTTCAGGAGGAAAAGCACGAATATAAAATGAGTCATTGAAACGTTTAAAACGAATTTTGACCGTATTTTCTAGATTGGAATAATTAAATTCGATTTATTTTATTACTTGTTCCCCATAACTTTGTTACTTTTAATTGTCTTGTAATTGGTAAGAAAAAGAAATGTGACATTTAGCAGTTATGTACAACTTTATAGACCCTATAAAAATAGCCATTAAAATGACTGTCTTGTTGCTTAACAATATCGCACAATGTCGTAATATTTCTAAATTAAGACACATTATTATTATCACATTATTTTTTTACATTGCTTCATTTTTTGTGAGTGAAACCGCAATTTCACACCTCAGTTTTTATTTCACTTTTGAGGTAAACCCTTTCCAAACTTGAACCACTTATTTAAAATGGATGTATTTTCTCTATTATTTTATTTTGGTTGAAAAAACCACTATAATACTATAATCAATTAGAATTATAATCATAACTTTCCACATTAAAAAGAATGTTGATATATTGGTATTTTTATACAATATTCTATTAAGTAAAAAGTACTAATTCCAATATATTTTATATTATCACGCTTTGTTATAATAATTACGAAAATGAATTAAGAAGTATTTCAAACTTTTCATGGAACATTAAAGCCATTTTCACAAAAAAATCTCACCCTCGATCCAAGATTAAATTGATTTATTAGTGAATTTCACAAGCCACTGAAGTTGTGGGCTTAAACTCGGTTCATTTAACAAAATAGAACTAGATTTGCGGTTGAAGATGGTCAATGTCGTCGAAGATAATTGGAATTTGAGTTTAATGTTGTAAATACATACAAGGTTTCTTCCGGATAAACTTTTGTAGTTCACATTTTATACTTCCATTAGCTGTAATGTCGTTCGAATTAAACAAGGACACGTGAAAATACTGTGGTCATAATCATTAAAGGAGAAAGTATACTCGTATGTATAAAAAGCAAATTCAATACGGTACGTTATGATATCACAATATGTATTATTTGCTTCCACTATCACAATAATATAAATATTACAGTTCAAGAAAAACTCATAATCCAAATTTGTAATATGTAACAGTAATATGTGATGTAATAGTAATATGGAAACACTAGAAAAAGCAGCACCAGCGGTAGCTCTTTTGATGAAGTTCTTTGTGAGAAAGCTGAGACGGTCAGACTCAATATGAGTTTATAGGTACATTCACCGCCATACCAAGAAACTGAAGGCTTTACTTCCAAACCCGAACTCAAAGACTAAGAGCACCGATCAAGATAACCGTAAAGATAATTCTTTGCAGCAGCAACTCCAGGAAGTAAGGTATATTTCTCTCAGTTTTTGGTCAGTGAGATAGAAAAAAGCCTACCAGCAAAAAGACCATTAGGTCATCGACTTTATTTTACCAATAAACATGTCCACCGTATTGTTCAGCAATGTGTAACAGTATTCTTTACTCACGAGACATTCGGTCTCTGAAGACCATGACATAGTTATCAAAACACCTGTCAGACATTGTAGTTGTGAGTGTTAGTATAGTGGTAGTAATATACTATCTGATCAAAAGAACACACGGTATATAAATTACAGCTTACAGGCAGTAATTCAAAACGAAAGAGCAACACAAACTTATCATAATCAAGTATGGCTATTTTAATTCCTTAATTCCCATTGGAAATAGATATTTGCTCAAAATATTATCGACCCACCTCTGTATCTATAGAACTTCTCCTTATTTTTACAGAATTTAACTTGCTCGAACTTACTCTATAGATTCGAGTCTTAAGAGCTTACAAACTAATATAACTAGATAAATTACTGTTCGCTAAGGTCATTTTGGATAAAACAAGTAGTACGTAACTAAATTTATACAGTGTATACATAATTCTTGAGATATAGTATTGCTGTATGGCTGCCCCTCTCATTTCAATCATCATAACTATATTTCTCATAAACAAAATATAAACTTACACAGTTTTTATTATTTTAACAAATTGTTCCTTCAAATACTAGCAACTTAGTGAGTTCATAACGCATTGATACAGCCAATCGATGGATAGCAAGATGGGAATGAATGGAATGAATTGTTAGATCATCCGATTTTACACGACTAGTCATTTTTTATTAGGTTAATTAGAATGAGTTACCACAAAACATATTCTGCCATAAGTCTCTAAATCAGGTAGGATTGTGGCGACCATGCCATGTGCGGTCGTATTCAAAAATACATAATACAAGTACACTTTAATTGACGACAGTTTTCACCCTTCGACTGTATTTCTCAAACACCTTCATTAGTGAAACAATAATTTTTCGATCCCTGACTGATCTATACCTCACCCAGGGAATTCCAAGTTGCCTTCTTTCATTAATTCCAAGTCACATTTCTTTTATAACCGTCCTACTGTACAAACAGCATGCAATTAACTTAATCCTTTCCGATATACCTGGTAACACGTTTCAGGAAAAAGCAACATACCTACATCCATCTACCATCCACACGGTTAATGACACCCACTACTATTTCTTTACCCATACGAACCTAGTTACACGATTTGACTCGAAGTCTTAGACCTTAAGATAATTTATCTACATATACCGCTCTAATGAGACATAATAACGTAGAAACTCCTCAGTAGCTACAAATTCCTTGCAATTGCTTTAAAGGCGACTACGCAAGATTTCTAGCTGACCAGTGGTTCGCAGTTGAAAGTGAGTATGGCGCCATTTAGCGTTCGCTGGGGAATGTGTAGTTATATGAACCAAATAGTGACACTCTTTGACGTTGTCTTCTGTTTGAGCCTCAAGCTCAAACGAAAGTTGTTATACCACTCTGATAAGACGTAATAACGTCGAAACTAGTCAGTGGTCACTAACCTCTCCTTACAATTGCGAGCCATTGGGGATGTTAATATCGAAGGTCAATTGGCATCACGCTCTTCAAGCTTTTATTGTTTATCATAACCATCATGAAATATTATGAATATTCTTATTACATCATATTCAACAAATCTCAATTCTTTCAATTTAAACAATGGAAATAAGACTATCCTCGTTTGTAAAGTTGACAGCAATAATAATTGCGCAGAGTTTTTTGGTGTTATAATAAAAACGCCGACCATTGTTTTTATGGTCTGAGTAGATGTTGAGCGCATATCGTCGGCGTTGCGTTGTTTACATGGAAAACATGCCGTAAACTTTTGACATGTAACAATTTATGGCTTGAGTTATAATAATAACAGTAACAAATTATTTCTTACTATAACATTTTTTTTACATGGGAAAAGATCGCATAAATATTATCCCAAAAGTACTTACTTCGTCTCACGGAATGATTTGTAAATAGTTAACTGCTCTTAAAAAACGCCATATAAAATAAAAAGATAAATACTATACTTTCGCCCGAAGGTGTATACTATATTTCACATGAAAGGTTAAATGAAAAACTTGCAAGGTGGGTGCCACAATTGCTCAATACTAATACAAATCTCACTCGCAAAAAAATTAAAACAATATTTCACAGATATCCATTATAACCCAGAAAGAGAAATACAAGACATGTGCTCTCAAAAAAGTAAAAACCATTTTTATAGCCAATGAGGTCATGACTACAGTGTTTTCGGATTCGAAAGGTATAGAAATTATTAGTTATTTAGAAGAAAAAAAAATTGTTCCATTACGACGTTGCGCCTCTTTATTCGTTGGTTATTGTTGAAAAAAAAAACTTCCTTACGATTAATATGTGAATGATTCGAAAGAATTGTAAACTCGCTGGAAGAAGTATATAGAAGAGATTATGTTGAATAGTGTATTTTTCACAATATGGTAACTTTCTCAATAAAAACTGCGCTATTTTTGATTGCGACTATCTCAAGGCACAAAGTAATGTACGTATGAGTATCCCATCATCATCCGGCCTAACTTAACTCTTGTTGTCATTGATACACACGATCACGATCCATCTCGTTGACTGATGAATCCAGTCCACCATCTGAAATCAATTTGTTAAGACAAACCTTGATTCGGAATGGTTACAAGAAATTTCAAATCTCTAGGAGCATCCACAAATTTTTATCTCCAGTTCCTCTATCCTTCTCCACTGATTTGAAAGATCAACTGAGAGTACCCTTTCCTTACATCCTTACAAAGGTGTAACAGACAAAATTTGCAGACTCTTAAAACCTCACGGTATTCGCACAATCTTCAAACCCAATTAGAAATTTTTCCACCTAATCAGATCCGTCATAGATAAAATATCCTATAAAAACCATGGAGTGTACGAAATCCCCTGGTTAGACTGCCCCCGTTCTTTTATTGGCCAGACAATTCGACGTACTTCCGTTAGAGCCAAGGAACCTTGTTGTTGTCTACTAATTCTGACAGCTCCTCCACCCTTGACCAACATAGTGTCCATACCAGACACGCAATTGATTTCAATAAAACCAAAACTATCGCCCCAGTGCGCTCTTTCAAGTTCAGAGATTGTCGGCAACTTGGAAACACCCTCCACTTCGCTCCAATACCACTGCGGCAAGCAGCAACATTTTCTCTAAAATTATCTCTTTAGATGAAATTTGTGTGTCTCACGATCAAACCATACTAACAGAACAATGTAAATGTACTTCAAAACAAAATTTTCTTCTCTCTAATCTCTCCCCAAAGCTCAAAATACCACAGAGAATTATTAAAAATCAAGATCCATAGATTATAATAAAATAATTTCCAATTATTAAGAATTTTTATTGGTAAATCAGAAATTCCATCTACTTAAATTCATTAAGCAAATATATCTATAGTCTCATTTTGCAATGCCACTTTTTTCCATCTGTAAAAACAGGATTGTTGTCGGAAATCCTTGAAAAGTCATTGAAAGTCAATCTAAGGGCGGCTATTATTGACAGATACCTTCAAATACGTATCGTCTCTGATAATATGCTACGACTGTCGAATTCGACGAATCTTGTACGATAATTGAATTGATTATGCGAATATGCCGAGCTATTTTTATGGCGAAATTCGCATATAGAAAACGGAACTTGGTGGATTATCTTTCGAACGCATGTGAAGAGGAGGTTTCCACAACATTTCCAGAATTGAAAATAGATTTTGAATAGAATATTGATACAATTAATACTGATCTATATTGAATTATGTCTCTCTACCGCACAGAAATATCTCAATTGTTACTTTATTTACAATGATTTTAACTCAATAATAGTATACGGCTCGTGCTGCAAATCTAATGAGTGGGTAATTAGCATTCCATGCGAGTCATACACTATACTGTTTCTACGATTAGATAACATTCTTTTTAGAAGGTTTAGAACAAATATTCATTTATTATTGATTTTGCAAAACAAATAGAGCTGTCATTGCTCGAAATTTCACATTCCATAAGAGAGTCATCAGAAGACATCAAGAACAATTCTGATACAACAGTTTTATGTTACAGCTGTAGAAAAACTGAATTTTCTATACATATGTATTACAATCTATTAGTCCTTTCCTAGAACAATTCTAATCTTGTCCTGTAGCTAGAATTGTTGCGTTGGTACAATAATTATTTATGCAACAAGTGAATAAAGTAATATCTTTTTTCACGAGTAGGTTGACAATTCCTACGAGTGAAAAAAAGTTACTTTACTCACGATTTTCATACAAAATTCTTTCTACGTAGTAATATTAAAAATACAACGTTAGCATTATTATTTTGAAATGAGGAAGAAGTTACATTACTATTAGTACTTCAAATGGCAACATTTCATGAGTTCAAAGAAATAATATCGTCTATAATTGTAGGTATTAGTACTTATTGGATTGTAGGTAAATTCAAATTATATGTTGCTATAAGCGAGGGAATTTTTGATAAGGTATTGACACCTACAGCTTGGCTTTTGCATTTTCCATTCTATACTGCAAAAAGAAATGATCTGTTTTGACATTTGTGGGTCGTTGATTTTTATATTTTTTATAAATGTTTACCAAGATTAATCTATTGTTAGATATTTCATCAATAACAGTAAATCGACGTTTAACATGAGTTTTTGTATGAAGTACTGTGATAATTGAAGCATTTCCGGTATTATTAATATTGTTACACTTCATTTTATATAATTCCTCCCACCGCAGAGCTCTTGCGATTCCTAATATTAAAGCAACTTGAAAGATGTTACAAATAATATCTAAGCTTACATTGAAATTTTTTGCTGTCATACCTTATTCATGAGATAATGATCGTCTGGAGGTTATTAATTGCTTCATAGGCAATTGTTTTAGATTTTTTGGATCTATAGCCAACTGACTTATTTTTCAAATATGCAACGAGTTTCGAGTATTTACTGATTTATACGTCGTTATTTACGAAATACGTCAACCAAATTGTTGAGGACTTCCACTTTTTGAATTTGGTTTTAAAATAAGCTAATAACACTCTTTCTGTGAAGCTGTTTGTGCCTTTTTTGGTACGCCACTCCATATAAGAATTATATTCTTTTAAATACTGTTTCCTGGATTTCTCAGTCGCCGCAGTTGGCGATTCAACATCTTCTGGTGTACAGTTTAAACTTTCTTCACTATTACTCTCCATCACTAATAATAATACCACACTCCTTTTAATTAGACACAAAACGGGTTCTTTTGAACGAATATCAAGAACTAAAAGTGTGACAGTTTATCAAAAAAACGAATTGACATCAGAAAGAAAGTGTTCACAGCTCACTATTTTGATAAAACAATATTTTATGATTGCGTTAAAAAATGACACTTTTTTTAAAGCGCGAAGAAATGAACCGCTACGGTACTTTTTTCACGCTTTTTGACTGATTCAGAAATTACATTCTTTATGAATGCAAGTGAATTAAAAAAACGTGAATATTATAACGGACGTAGAAAAAAAGTAATTAAAGTAATTTCAACTTGTTTCACTATAAATAGTATGTATGAATCTGATTATAGAAAAAACGAGAAACATCAAAATTTTAAGAAAATTAAAAGGAGAGGAAAAAAAATTATCATAGCAATGAAAATAATCATACATGCTCCCTACATATTGTGAATGAGGGAAATGAATGATACTTCGTTTCACTTCATCGCCACCGACAGCAAAACGTGTTCCCATAGATTCGACGAAACTGTAACCGATATAAACACGTCCATCTTAGCGATAATCATGTATTTTGATATATAAATTACAAAATAGATGCTGACTACTACTTATTATTATGAGGAAATGAAAAAGTAATAAGAAGAAATGTGGTTGGTGCCTTTTTGTTTGAACTCTGAGGAATTTATAAGACGTGCTTCGCAGTGGGAGTTTCCGGGTCCCATCAACTTCTGTCCGATTGTTGTATACCGTATTCACTATTACGATAGTGAAAGAAAGAATATTATCTGTTTCGGAATTTTCCATTTTTACATGTATTAAGATAAGTAAACGTAAAAATCGGTTTGGTAAAACCGGAATTATGGGCGTTTTTTTCCACTCTCCCCATATGTTATTTAAATGCATAGTCTACAACTTGCAATATTAAATATTCGAAGGATTTTATAGACGATGCGATGATTGTTTTTGTTAAAATCCTTCCACAATCCACCTTGTAACAGTAGAAATGAAAATATTATTGTCTTTAGCTAACATTGCACTTATTACAACGTAGAATCTACAACTGAAACTGGAAGACTTCTTTTGGAATGGCTTTCATTTGCTACGTAGTAACCTATTCAATATCAAGAATGGTTCCAAGACCATTTCATTTAAATACGATTTTCATTTTCGTAATCACAGAAGGAGGTTAATTGATTAGTACCGCGTCCAGTTTTATAGGATGCTGCGAATTAAAACTATAAAAGCAGAAACAATCGATATGATACCTTGGTAAAAATATTTGCTGTGAACCAAAAATTAGTTTCGGGTTTGTAATTTTGTGTTTTTTTTTTTAAATTTAATGACAACTCTTGCGTGCTATTAACATTACAATCTTATCTCATTAACTAATCAATGTCTTACCCAAGAGCATTCACACATTCCGAATGCATTTTGTACACTAATTAACGTAAACTTCAACATGCACATTACTCTGCTACGACAATTTCACTTCACAACTTGAAAGGTTTAATGCCTCGTTGCAGTGTCAAAAAAATTGGATTGTGGTAAATTTCACTATAGTACTATGCATATCCAGATCCTTATAGAGGCTACTGTTGAGAGTGTACCAAGGTGCATCCATGTTCCTAAATACCTTGTTCTGAAATATTTAAATGATTTCTAGTGACTAGTGCAGCATCATAGCTGAGAATTATATGACCAGATGAGTTTGAAATTAGTTTTATAAAGCATAAGCTTGGCGAATCTATCAATATAAATTCAATCAAAATATATTAGATAACAATGAAAATGGTGTTGAAGTGTAATTTATTTCTACTGAATCGGAAGATATACTTCTTACTCCACATTTAATTAATTGAACTAAATTAAATGATCTCATTAGATATTTGCAGCCATCAAGTTATAAAGCAGAATTTCTTCTATCTTCCTCACAATATTGGAATTTACCAACACCGGGTACAAAAGTTATCTTATCCAGTGCCAAAAGTGAGGGTTACTAAGAGTTTTGCAAAATGTCGGAATCGTTGATTCTTTGAAATACAGTATGAAAGCTTTTTTTAGAGAGATATGAATCAAAATATACGTTAATGAAATTGATAGAGTATGAGAACATCAATGGAAAGTGTGCAGTGATCTCAAATTTACCAGTTTGTTCTTGGGTTTACCAATCTCGTTTCCTTTGTCTGTGGGTTATGACCAGAGAGGATCAGTATGTAATAAAAGACTGTCTCATAGACATTCTTCCTCATTGACACAATAAACTGGATCTCTTGAAAAACTTTGTGAAAGCGCTTAACACGAATAATGATGCACAACTGTATTTGCAAACAAGATTTCCAAATTTTACGGAAGCAAAACTAAAAGGAGAAATTTTTAATGGCCCTCAGATCCGAAAACTTATGAAAGATCCTTAAATTGAAAGTCTCTTCTCAGTCAATGAAAAATCTGTTGGATATCGCATGGTGTATTTATAATTAATTCAGATCGGCAAGCTTACTGTAGAAATAACAAATAAAATTTTCTAAAATGATAAGTTTCCAGTTGTGCGGTTTTCAAATTTTGTCAATACCACTTGTTAAAAATATCCATTTATTCAAATTAATGAACGTCTCAGTGGTCAATGTTAATGAGTAGTGTATCCATCTGCGAAGGCATAAGCCACGGCTTATACCCCCATAGTACCTGTTAATAAATTCACCATATTAAATAAGGACATAAAATCAAGTATTCTAATATAGTTGTTGAATGTTGACGATTTAGAAACGTTATGATTAGTTTTTACATCATCATAATTAATATGTGACAGACAGAAAACTGGATTGTTGCCATATTCCAAATCAACAGTATACAATGAGAAAAAGGATTGTTTCAAAATAAATACTTTGCACACCACTCAATTTATTATAATATAATTGAGTTGTTTATTATTTTTAATGAGAGGATTTGCCATCTGTCAGATCCATCTTTAATGTACATGGAAATGTTGATTTAATGTATGTTTGATACACGTCAGTCAACGAATTTTATCGGATTAATAGTATCTGCCAAAGCAAACAAAAATAATCCAATTTCTCGTGCGTATCATAGAGAATGATCTGGAAAAAATTAATAACGCGTAATTAAGCAACAGCATCATATATTTATATCCAGATTTCTAATAGCAGTCTTGATTTTGTTATTAATACCATAGATATGATAAAACACGTTACTGTGATATATTGTACAATGGTATTTTGTATATCATATTATGAAATATGAGTTTATCTCATGAAATCCTCAAACTCAATAATTATAAAGTGTATATGAAGGAATAATCATTACAAACATAAACCTCGGAAAATAAAATTATGTTTATTTTTATATAATCTATTAATTTAACAAACAAATTTTATTTTTTTACATTAGTAGGAATCCAGAAAAATCACATTATTGCTGTAAATAGCCTTTTCTGTACCCTGTACGAGCTTCTATAACTGTTTTTTTAGATATTATGGGTAACCTAACTAGAGCAATGCTATGTTCTTTATTTCATTCAGAGTGATAAAATGAAGCACAAGGACCTTAGGTGTTAGTGAAGCAATTATCTAATATTTTGGAAGAAAAATCTATTTTCTTAAGAACTAGAGCTGATGTGAGACAAGCTATTAAAGTGGGCCCTTCGCCTCGTATGCCACCCACTGTGTCCCACTTACTAAAACTAAAGCGCAAGTTAACTACAGCAAATACGTTGCCCACCCTAATAAAATTTAATTTTTGAGCCACTACTTGTTATGGTAGTTTCAATAAGGAAGGTAACATAATTTAAATTGCGTTTAAGTATGAATTGGTGGAAAACCGTTTATTCGAAAATACCGTCACACAGATATTTGCTCTCAGCACCCACTTATAATCGACTCCGATAAGCACTAAACACAAATACGCTCGTTCGCTTCCGACGTTTTTGATGATGATGTTACTGGCATACTGTTACTTATCAGGAGCAAACCGAAAAAATAATAGTTCTGCCTGATCTGGCCATTCATGTGCCCCCCAAAGTCTACGCCCTGTGTCTAAGCACCGGTGGCACCGCCCTTTTTACGGCACTGCTTAGGAACAATAATAAGCAACAAAAATGACACAAAGTACGAGATAAGATAAAGAATTGGCGCGGGTTAAAGGGCATATACGAGTAATGATAAATGATAAAATGGAACTAATAAGTATCGAGAACTTATCACCTATAATATTAAAAATACATTAGAAAATGAGGATATACGAGGATGTGTTGATATCTAGTTAGCCTAGACCAGTTGCATGCATAAACATAATATTGCGTTACCATAGCAAGTTAGTGACCGAAAATATCGATGCAGTTCATGACATTATTTGACCGGACCATCGAATTGGGCTAAAACGCATATCTGAAGCACTGAATATTTCATAAGAACGCGTTCGTCATATAGTTCACGTCAATTTGGACATGAGAAAATTGCTGCAAAATGGATCCCCAAATGTTTAAATGTTGACCAAAAGCGTGCAAGGGTAGAAGCATCGCGGTCGATCTGTGTTCGATTTCAAAACGATGTAGACTTTTTAAACCGAATTGTTACTATATGGCAACACTCTGGTTCTCCAAGACCTTTCGTGTCCAAAAATCTGCTGGAAAAGTTCTTGGCTCAGTTTTTTGGGATTGCCATGGAGTAATCATGATTGATGTTTTGGATAAGGGTGGAAAATAACTGGAGATTACTATTAGACATTACTAACCACTCTACGGGAACAAATTAAAGAGAAAAGACGCAAAAAGCTATCCAAAGGTGCTTTGTTTTTGCAGGACAACGCCCCTGCACATAAATCTCACGTTGCCATGCAAAAAATTCGTGATTGACGGTTTGAACTATTACCCCTTTTATTCACCAGATTTTGCTTCGTCCGACCATTATCCCTCAACTGAAAAAAAGTTTAAAACGTCATAAATTTTCTTCCAACGAGGAGGTAATAAAAGCCTGTGGATGTCTGGTTTGCAAAGCAAGAACAAACATTATTTTTGAAAGGTCTAGAAACGTTTCAGGTTCGCTGTAATAAATGTATCCAATTAAGAGGAGAATATGTTGAGTAATAAAATATTTTGACATTGAAATTTTGTTTGGTTCTATGGCTAAGAAATTTTCAATATATCCTAGTAGAAAACACAATTAAATCAAAAAGACACATTAAAAGAATATATAGATAAATGACAAGGGATAAGAAAAATGGAGACCGAAAGGGGAAAAGATTTGAAGGTAGACCAAGATGTCTGGGAGTACGTAACTGGTATTGACAGATGTAGAACAGACAAACATGGAGAATAGAAGACGATACAGTAAAAACATCATATTTGAGAAATATATTAGGATTGGATTGGATATGATGGACCCAAATAGAAAAATATGTGGAGAATCTTAACTTTTTCGATTAACAAATGGAAATCAGAAATTTTGATTTTTGATCCATAACATTCAAATAACAAAGGATATCGATAGGAAGTGGTGTGATTGGAGTGATAGGAAACTAAGAGATACAGATAACAAGTTCGAAGTGCTTGCATAAAAAAATCACTTTTACGCGGGGACATAATTCTATCAAAATATTTGTGATTCCATTCACTGAAACGAATAAAAAATAATGAAAAACAAAATTGAAGAGAGTGACATCGGATGTCATTGACGTCTGGTACTTCTCTCTATCTCATTCCTCTATGGGAAAGTTAAGTGGACAGGGACAAGCGTGATCCTAAATGCATTATAATTCTTTTGATAGAATAACAGTGCCGAAAGCCTTTAGAGAGTCTAGTAATCACATTTTAATTGCAAACCAAGTGACAAAGTTTGTTTAAACTGGCAGAAGCTCTAATTAAAGTCATAAAATTCAGTAGCCAAGTTAGTCTACAATTTATATTCGCATTAACAAAATTCAAAATTTTTACCACGAAACCCTTATAAATATTCTGAAATTGAATTTTTCTTTTTTTAAATCAATCATCAATGAGACTTTGCTTTAAAATTTATTCCAGAATGGATACAGCAAGTTACGTATTTTTATTTAAAATAATTCGTAATTACACAAATGAGAAAGATTGATTGTGATGACTTCGGGACTCTTCGATAATTGCTTTATTGGCTGAGGCTTCAGCGTTTTTGTATCAATTCTTTCGATTGTGTTTTTGTTTCTAATATAATGTATATCTATTACGACACATTGACCTGAATATTTCCTTGAGTTACGTTGAGAGTATATAAATATTGAGTTTTAATATGGGGGAGCTTTTCATCAGCATTAAGCAATTCGCTACCCACTTAAGAAAATATTGTGTTTCTGTAGCAGTTACAGTAGATGATGATGCTAAACGTTTTTTATAGTTCGCTTTTAAAATTAAATAATAAACTTTTTCTCACTTCATTTAACTATTTTTTGGTGTCAAAAATAATGTTTAATTAATCCTGGAAAGTTTTTTGCTTGCTATTTCTCAAATAACGTAAACAGTTTTCAAAACTGTACGAAAACTAAAAATGAACACGACAAATCACTCTCCCTGTTCGAAAAGCAGTTTTTGATAGAAAATTTATTCTTTATCGTACACTACTTCTATAAATCATACTTGTATAAAGAAAAAAATTCCATTTTGTTACGTATAAATGTGGGCGAGAAAAGCAGTCTTTAAGATTGAAAGTGTCTTGTATTCTACAGCTCTATACCCATTGTGTAATGTATAGGATACTTAGTCCTTGCCTTTTGGAAAACAATTGAACGTTGTGCTTGTGCCTCGCTTTTTAAGAGCTAATTGATTGTTTTGGTTCAAAGCAACAGCACATATTCACCCAGGCGTAATTAATGAACTAAAAAAAGATTACCACTGAATATACTTATAATTACAAAACAAAAAACCTACTCACTCAGAGAATCGCGGCAATTAAATTTACCCAGGGGAAAAATGATACTACTTGTCGATATAAACCTAATTGTTCCACATCATTAGTAAAACAAAACGAATAAAATGTTTATTTTATTTATTATGTTTCCTCGAACCACATTAAAAATACTTATAAAAAACATATAAACATTTCCAACATATGATAATAGCGAGGATTATTTTTAAAATTACTAATTGTTTATAGTCTCACATAACTTGTTAAATATTTATAATGTAAATATTCAAATGTTAATGATCACTATGCTGAAAAGTGAAAAATACACATTTTAGTTAACAATATAATCCATTTTATCCTACTTCATCATAAAACGTCTGTTGATAAAAATGACCACGTAGAAGTAAGTAACATTTTGCGTATATAATAGTTGTCCTATGTCATTTTCTGTGGTCGCAAGAATGTGAATAAGAAGATATTTATATTATTTGTTATTCCGGTTCCGTAAATCTCATAACGTGATTGAAAATTGGATGATTTCCTTTACAGGAAATCTAACTAATTTATAGTACAGAGAGGTTTATCAAAGCCCCAGCGCAAGGCAAACAGAATAAACAAAATGATTGAATCGCAAACATAAATCTAATCAATAAAAGTTGATTTAGAAAACCGAAGATACTTTCGATCCTTTATTTTCCTTTATCTGACATTTCTCCAAAAAGAATTTGATCGGTCTAATAATTTATTATAATAATTTATTTTCTTTAAAACTTTTTTCAATCTTAAGAATATTATGTTTGTAATTAAAATATTTGAAAGTGACGACCCTTCTCTTTTAATTGAATAAGGAATTTTTTCATACAAATTGTGGTGTTTTTCTTTTACTTTCTGTTACAGACAGTTTGGTTGAAAGAGCTTTGGTTCCCGAACTCATTTAGTTTACTCTTTAATAGTGGGGTTGATTAAACATGAATAGAATGACAATATATTTTGCAGACAAAAACCACGTTGATAACGATTTCCATTTCGTATATAATTTCGTCATTTCCGGAATAAATCTGTTTAATAGCGCCAGAATTTTGTTAGGTATTGTAACTTCGTATTCTTGTGTGGGATTTTAGGATTGGCTCTGATATAGGAAAGATTTTTCTCTGCAGGCCTGATGTTATAGTGATTTTTGGGAGGATGTTACATTGTGTGAGCGTTAGCGTACTAATGGATAACAAATAACAATAAAGACAGCAAATCAAAACGGCTCAAGGCTCAACTAAAGAGCATATGGACTATGTAATGAATTTTTCTGTCTAATTGCGAGTACAGTTGAGGTTAAATTATTCCATATCTTCGACTATTTTGGTGATAAACGAATTCACCGAGTTACAGGAAACCACAGAAAACGTGCCATCCCGTGGGGCATCCACCTCCAGATGTAGTCCTCGTATTAATGATGAACAGGACAATCTACCCCTTTAACATTTCTACAGATCCCCATTGTATTTCACATTGAGTTTCTCGCTTGCAGTCTCAATCTTCTTCAACTAGTTCTGTGAAGGTAGGAATTACCTTCTGGTGAAGGGTATGCCCCCGTCGCTATAAACCCTTATTGTCGTGATTGTTCGTTCGTTGTAATGTGTATGTGTGTATATTGCTGCCTCGGGTGAAATTTTCTTAACTATCTTTGCTACAATAGAAGATCCTAAACCACCTGGAATCTGTTCATTTCGTATTCAATAACGAAACTAAGTTGGAATTTCTGGAACCGTTGGCGATATTCATACTGAATACACATTACAAGGTAAACACATTCTCTGAAGACGATAACTTGGTTATCGAAACGCGCGTCAGACAGTGTAATGGTGAGTTTTGGTGTAGTAATAGTTAGTTAGAAACAGTGTATTCAGTTCTAATAAAACAATTAATGAAATTATTTATTGATAGTCGGTAGAACCTCTAATATTGTCGATACCATCACGAGTGTTTCTGTTTTAATTATTAAAACTAAATATTAAAACTAAATTTCAATTGCAAGCAGAAATATATTATTCATTGTATAATCGTTATCGAACGTTATAGAATATATTGTTGTCGTGTTTCTATATAATGTAAAACTTCTGAAGCTTCAACTTGAAATATTTCGGGATCGTTCAAAAAGGATGTAAAGTCTGCCACAAAAACAATCAAAGCCATTTTCCAGACGTTTTATGACGTCTCAAAATCATGGGTTGTAGTAAAACTTTTGTTTACATGCAAAGTAGTTTCGTTTGTAAAGTTTACGTAGTCCCATAGACATATTTTTTTCTCTGTTCTAATAGGTACATTATGGTCACTCATCAAACTGATATTCGTTTTATTAAACGTATATCCATTCAAAAACGGTTAATCTGCAAAATATATAACTGCCAATTTTAATTTTCTAAATCTCATATAATCTCACATAATTCTATCTATCGCAATCACGTTAAGCAATTTGCCCGTAATTATATCCACCAGTTTCACTGATTTGGATGGTTATAATTTGTAATCATCAAAAAAGGATCACAATAATAATCATTATAATACCAAAAATGAATATTATAGCATGTTACAAAATGATGGTTTATGATCCGTATTTCATACAAAACTTCTTGCCCGGACGAATTATTCATAAATTTTGATAAACATATAAATAACAAATACAAAGAAGGTACAAGTCTATTTAGAAAAATGATTTTATTTATATTGAAAGCAAGCACTATCTACAATTATTGCTTCATTTATTTCATTCTCCGTTGTGGAATATTAAATGAAATGAATGAAAAGGTTAAAGAGTAATTGGGAATCACACATAACCAACTAAGGCGAATAGGATGGATATTCAATGGCTTCACGTAGAAATTCAGCTAATCATGTACTACGAAATTAAAATGCATCTTTCTTGACTTTTTCAAGATTGTTGGTGTTGATCAATCTCCTTGAGTCACAGCATGGGTCTTTTAGCAGGTAGGAATATCATAAAATAGTATGTATACTGTGGATACAACACCAAGACTTTCATCACCAAATGTGCGTCGCAACCCTTCAAGACCAGCAAATGAGCGCCAGAATCTGCATAGATACTAGTCGACGATCACTAAAAATAAGGATTTGTAACTCGATAATCATTTTCGGCACATTTCCAAATTTATCTATACCTACAAGTTCAATGAACGTTTACTTCCATAATTGTATTGTAAATAGTAATTTTAGCTATTTTTTTCTTTAATAGTATATTTTCTAGACAAAAGAAGTTAATTAATTCTTTTTATTAGCCTTTAGTAAGGTCGATAACTCGATTCTCAACTTCTAATATAAGCTCCATAAGGTTAAATTGTTCAATTTCTTTCTCGTGCAAATATGTAATAATTTTGGGTTCATCTCATAAACTAAGTTTGTTCGTTCTATGAATTGGACATTCCATTACGAAATTCTAATTGAAAAAAATTGAGGAATTATTTTCAAGAACCGGAACAAGTGTTTCAACAATAAAAATCACATAACATGGCAGTAAGCAATACTTATTTTCACAACAACGAAATGTATAATTAGCAAATAAATTCAATTGACTATTAAGAAGAAATCTTTTAGCAACGTTTTAATTTTTTTTTTTTAGTTTTAGTTGAAATAATCACAATATGTTCAAAGTTGAGAAAAATATTTGCTTGAGTTCAACGATGTGAGAAATAAACGGAATTGTATGTATGTAATAGTTTGATTAAATGTTTCACACCCAGAAATTGAAGCTGTAAATAATTCTGCACCTACTTAAGTCCTGCTAAAATTTGATGCTGCTAAGCTGTTAATTAAAAAAATGTTTACATAAGTAAGTTTACTCACCTAATTGCTCTTTAGAAACGAAATTTTCATTATTACAAACTTAAAAAGTCCAAAATATCTTCTTCCAGTAACTTGACTATATTGAGAGGTTGTTCACTAAACTAAGGGACTCACTTAGAGTTGCATCTAATTTAGATTACAAATATGCTTTCATGTAAAATAAATTTTCTTGTGGAACTTTTTTTCTATAGCTAAGAGCTTTGTACAGGAGCCCTAGCCCACCGTATATTACGCATTGCGCTGGAGACTGAATACAACGAACTTCTCCAGTTAAATCAATTCACACTGTTTTAGACCTCTGACATTAAAACGTAGGTCATCGAAATGGCGCGTAGAGCAGGTTGGTACATCCCAGGTGAATAGGAAGGTATGTATATCATTTAACTGGTCGACTTGACTGGGCGCTAACATTTCGTTTTCAGGTATTTATCAAAGTATTACAAGGCGGCTGCCCAATATAAAAAATTTCCGTTCAGATAATTAATACATGATGTTCAGTTATTTATTATTATTCAAATTATGTAATTATCATTTTTTTAGTTATAAATTTTTATGATAGCTCCACAGGACTGCAACGCTTATGCACTAGCCACATGTCTTATTGTCTTTATCCTAGATCGAACCTTGGTTCTTCAGCTCTGCACCATATATCATGATAATCTTTATAATGATGTTATAGGTCCCTTTTTCAATGTTCTTAGTTATGTTCTTATCCAAGAATATACAGTGAAGCAATGATATTACCTTTCGATTTTGCATCCAACGGTCCCAACTATTCAGAAAAGTTATTGTTATGAGTTTTCAGGTCATATGCTCCATAATTTAAGATATGACATTTGGTCGCTCGCAAAGATCAGGTTTTTGTCGTCAAGCAATTGTTGGAGGAATAGTTTGCACACATAGGTTCACGGACAAAAAAAATAATTGCAGTTCATCAATGCTAATAATGATAACAAAAATAATAATAATAACACCTGACTGAAGTGGACTTAAACAGAGCTAGAGGTTGACACAAACAATAATGACGAAGAAAAATAACTACTACCCGAAGTCATTCACTATTAGAACAACATTACCCTGAAAGAGGGTGAGAGAGGCTTGATCGACCTTCTTAACCTGTTCTCTCAACAAGTGATGAAAATACGTGAGTTTTTTCATAGGAAATCAGAAACCTCAACCAAACATCGGATTATATCCAACGCGGATAAGGATTATTCACTCCTCAACCTCACATTGTCAGAATTTGACTTGAATATAGTATTGGACACCGAGAAGTATTGGACACCGAGAAGTATTGGACACCGAGAAGATGGAACAGTGGTCACGAAAAGCACTAAACGGTGACATCATCACGACCTCAACCAGCTGCATGTTGACAAGGAAGCTTCAAACAATGGCTTACCAGTGGCAAACTCCGAAGGCTTCATGATGGCTACACAGGATCAAGTTATTAACACGAATAACGACAAGAAAAATATTAAGGATCCAAAAACTCAATATTACAAATGCAGAAAGTACCAACTAACATCAGAGACCATTCAACATATAACATCTGCTTGTAGTATGTTAGCTAATACCGACTATCCACACCGGCATAACCAAGTGTGCAGCATCATCTACCAGAAACTAGCCAACAAGTTCGTCTTTTCAATATGCAAACACCTTAATACAAGTACCAACTGCAGAAGGTGCTCGAAAATGACAATTTTAGACTCTACTGTGATAGGTCCATTATCATCGATATACAGGTGACGAATAACAGACCTGACATTGTGGTGGTTGATAGAAGACTCAATTTAGTCTTTCTTGTCGTTGTAGCTATACCGAACACTCATAACGTTTTCCACAAACACCAGGAGAAACTGGCGAAATACGCGTATCTCGCAAGTAAGTCCCAGTTATTATGTCAGCAACCGGCGTTGTGCCTAAGACCCTGTCCGATAGCATCGCCATACTGGGATTACCAAAAAACACCTTCGCTGACATCCAGAAGGCTGTAATATTGAATATATGCCATACAGTGCGCAAGTTTATTATGTAACCTGAGCTTCATGCAATAGAAATAATGGAAAGTAACTTTCTCACACTCGTGTGTTGTTTCCACATATCCCATGTCTAAAATTTCTTATCTTCTCTTGTTATGTAACTATTTTAATTATTACAATTCATATAATCGAAGTCAAGATTTCAATCCTGAAAATAGGATCGAAATACAGAGATTACGATCAAGGATTGATGTGACAGATACTCCATAATATTTTTTGCTAAAAATCTAAATCTGAATGGATACTTCTATTAAAAGGTATGTTATAAAAACAAGCTTTACGTTAACATTTGACAACCCGGTTTGTTACTGAGTCTCACATTTGCACAGAAACGATGTAATTTCGTCACGATGTGTCTCGATCTTATCTTGTAATCGGCTGCCCTAATAATTAGAGCCGTCTGAACAAACGGTTATAAAAATATAATAAGCTTTAGGATCGTTTAAAGCAGATTCGTCTGTTCGGAATACTACAGAGGCTGATTCAAAAATAATGTCGTGTTTATCTCGTTTATTACATAGTCTTACAAAAAGAAAGCATCAATATTCAAAATATAGCTTTATCTTACTCTATGGTTTCAACCCACCTTTGAGCAACCTCTTAGAGACCTTAGTAAAACCATTGTTTGGGTTTGAATACATTAACTGTGCATCCTCTCCAATTTCACATATTTAGTTTCAATAATATCTTAACAATACATGAATTTCATATTTTGGTATCTATTTTTGAATAATCTATCTCAATTTTATTTATAGCTTTTTTAATTGAACTTTCATATCCATTGTAATTGTTTGTGCTAAGGGTCACCGGAAAGTATTCAATCTCTCAATAAGTCGTCTGACTGACACACAGATGGCGCTGCCATTGTCAAATCCATATGACGTTTATGAAGCACCAACTTTCAATAGACTATCTGTAAAATTGCATGACATTTCGATTAGTCAGAAAAAAGTTAAGCTACTTTTGTTATTTTGAAAACAATGGATTCAAAACGAATTCGTATGTTCGCAAGATATGGCTTCAAAAGTGTTATCCGGACTCTGCTTCATTGAAGAGAACCATTTGTTATTGGTTTGCTCAATTCGAATGTGGTTGTATAGAAACCGATAATGGTAAACATTCTGGTCGTCGAATTGAAATGGTTACTTCAGAAAACATCAAAAAAGTCCACAAATTCCATGAGAAAGCTTTTTCAAAATGCTGCTTTACTCATAGTTGATCAAAAACAACAACCTGTTGATAATTCAAAGCAGTGTTTGGCTATGTTTACACGTAATAAATCAGAATTTTTGCGTTGGTATGTGACAATGGATGAAACAAGGATCCATCACTTCATTCCGGAAACAAAACGATCATCATCTGAGTGAACTCCAGCCGGTGAACCACGTCCGAAGCGTCCAAAGGCACAACAGTCAGTGGCAAAAGTTATGGCTTCAGTATTTTGGAATGCGCATGGAATATTGTTCACCGAATATCTCCAAAAGGAAGATACAATCAATAGCGAATACTACATAGAGTTGTTAGATCGTTTAAAGGCAATGCAAAAACGGGCTCATATGTCGAAGAAGAAACCACTGTTTCTCCAAAACAATGCACTTATTCACAAATCGATGGTAAATTTAACGAATTACATTTCGAATTGCTTCCTTATTCACCGTATATTCCAGATCTGGCCCCCAGCGACTACTGGCTATTCGCTGAACTCAAGAAAATGCTTGCCGGTAAGAAATTGAAGCCTATTTTCAGACAAAAGACAAATCCTTCTACAAGCACAGCATCGAGAAGTTAGAGAAGCTTTGGAATTATTGTATTGCTCTTAATTATTACAAATATAAAAAAAACATTGTCATTCATTCTCCGAAAACTATGGTCAGTGATGAAATTTACTCGAAAGATTCTTTGAATTTTAAAGGTTTTTGAATTCTGAACGTTAATTATCTAATTTCTTAAATTTTTTTTGAAAAGAATTTAGTGAATCCAAATCTTTTCCAAATAATTTCTGATGACAATTAAACACGACAAGTACAAGATATTAGATCTTGGAAAAAATCAATGAAAGTGAGAGGTACTGTTTCACCCATCATACTTACCCGATATCACATCCTAAAATTTCCATTTATTCTGGTCGTTAGAACATTTACTAGGTGGGTAAAAATTTGTAAAATTTAGGTAAGGTCTAAATGGTATGTTCAGATATTTTGTTTAAAAAATTAGATGATTAAATAATTAACGTTCAGAAGTCAAAAACCTTCAAAATTCAAAGAATCTTTCAAGTAAATTTCATTATTGACCATGGTTTTTGAAGAATCAATGACAATGTTTTTTTTATATTTGTAATGATTGAATGTCTCACCCGCAATTAAAATTTTTTAAAAATAAAAGATATACTTCTAATGTAGGGATCTCTACATTAGAAAATGAACAAGGAGTTTAGTTGACTAATATAATGTGATTGTTTTTGTTTTGGGTGACTTCCTTTACTTGCGGGACATCATTGAGGAAAGTTATTTTCTGTCCAACAGAGCTATTATTTCCGGATTTGTATTCCATGAATCTTTCATTTTATTAAGGTAAAAAATGAGCTATGGAAGTTTTTTATTAAGGATAGGTGCGCGCTCGATCCAAATGTTCCCAACAAAATATCAGCATTGACAATTTGTCTAGGTTTTAACACTTCGAATGAACAAATCTAAGTATTCTCCTCCAAATATACAAAAGCTCCTTCTTAGAATTTAAGCCCGGTTTCGCAGTATTTCTTGGTTATTAATTTTCAGAAAGTCACTGTCTTTTGCATTTTGGATTATCAAATAGGACCCATTTTTTGTCTTCAACGATCAAGCGATTGAAGAACAGTTCTGTATGGTGAAGCTAAAGCATACATTGTATAATATGGATTGATTAGTCTGCACTTAACATGTCGTTGTCTAATGTTGTTGCTATTCCTAATAAATAGATGTTAAGTAGATCAAACTCACCGGAAATAAACTTAGAAAACCATCTTTCACATTTGCATACCCCTAGCTATGAATCGGTTTTTTTGAAACGGGCGTATTTACTCTATAAATTCTGTTGTTTGATTTCTGGACTTTCGCCTGTTATCTGCATCTCCCAGCTGTTACTGCTTATTTTTATCTATTGTTATTATAACCTCCATAATATTGTAGTGAATGTTACTAAACATCCTCGTACAGTCTTTGTAGGCTTAGTTTACAGTTTTAATAGTTTAGTAGGTGGCAGACTAATGGATGGAAAGAATACCCAAAATCAGTACCAAGCCAATACACTGAGCTTCATCTGTTCAGTGATAACTATTCAGGCCAAAACACAAACCAAGCGATGTCAAGGTTCTGCTTATACTTGACAGATTCAGGTCGTTTCCAGAAGGTCCCTTAGTATTTACCTTTTCGTGGCCACAGTTTCCTCCCGTGTGACAGCGATTTCGGAATAATATCTGAGGGTTGAAAGAAAAAAAGTGCAAAACTCATCCCGGTCTAATAAGTTCACTATTCATAAGATTTTTATGTTCATTTATGAATCTAAGTTAAAAGGTTCTGTTAAAGCCTACTCTACAATAAATGGTATTATTCATCACTTTTTACTGACTAAGGAAAAAGCAGATACTCTCTCCCCACTTTCGGTTAAGGTCGAATGCCAATAAAAACTGCAAAGATGAAAGATATCAAAAAACTGAGAACTCACATTCCAGACGAGTATTGGGGATTTTTCAAAGAAATTTGTGATTGGCCTACTGATGACAGATCTCAAGAGATTGCCAGCCATTTCGAGGTTCAAGAACAACGATGACCCATAATTCAGAAATATGGCCTCATACCTACATCTTCCTCTTTTAAACGAATTCAAGAAATTTTACTATCTTTTTAGTAAACTGTAAACATGTTTCACAGTACAAATAACAGTTTTCACTTGAAATTTAATGGTTTTTATCTCCCTGCAACTTGATTCAAAATTCTACATTTTTAGAGCTATAAAACTAAATTATGGATAAAGACACGAGGGTGAAATTTTGAATCTTGTTGGAAATTCAATTTCTTTACATGTTGACATTTTTTTAAAAATGTTCTTAGTGACATATTCTATTTTAACAGTTTTACTTTAGTTTTCCGAAAGTTTACTTTTTTAGACTTACGCCCGTTTAAAAATATCGATTTCTGTATGAATAAACATAACAAATTTTCATGGTTGAAACTGTTGTGCTACTACCCTTACGAAGCTCAAAAAGCCTACAATTCCGGATATGCTCTTCTGGTATTTGCCGTGCTATTTTATCCCAATTTGTAAAACAAATATAATATTCAATTATATATAATTGGATAAGTCAAAATTACCTTAAAATTTTGAAGCACATATTGAGATGGAAAATGAAAATAAATTATCGACACGTACAAAAAACGACATTGAATACATTGAAATAATATGAAACTCCCGTTTACTTCGTAGTGTCCTCAGGGTACATAATTTCATCGCTAAAATAATTCGTTACCAATCTCTGGTTAATGATTACTATATATATTTGGAAAATATTCTTACTCCAAATATTAATTTTCATTTTAGACGATATATTCATTACAGATATATATAGTAATCAAATCATACAAACCTCATATGTTTTCATCCCACAAATATTGGAAACCTATATTACGAAAACAATTGAATATTTATCTAATGGATGTTGAATAAATAAAATATGAAAATTTTAAGCATCATATTTATATAAAATACACCAAAACTTCAGCTATTCATGGAATATTCAAAAAATATTTGATAGGTTTAAATAATCCATTAAACTTACGGTTAGGGATCTCATATTGATATTGATAAAAACTCAAAAATATTTGTGGAATTGATATGCCACCAGGTTTATTTTAGAAATTAATAATTGAAAAGGCAAAGAAAAATTAGAAAAAAAGAATAATTGCAAAACAACTATATGTATGAATGCAGCACATTATAAAAATGGTTAACACGTTAACTGTTGCATGGTTTTATTCAAAATTATTAAATTAACATCCTGTACAACCTGCGTTCAATTAACTGAATCTGGTCACCTTAATCGCTGATTTTCGATACGCTAGCAGCTCAAATTGCGTACAATTTGTCGGCGTACATCATAATATGCATCATTTTATATTTTGATTCATTATTTACTATAAATATTGGGTGGTCGAAAAAGTTCGAATGCTGACAGTAGACAGTAGATGGCGCTACTAAGAATATATCCGTATTCTCAATTAGCTCTAGCCTTCGAAAGACACGTGTAAGAAATTGACAGCTGTCGTACTATGAATTTGTATATTATAATACTTTGTTTGAAAAAAATTGTTAAAAAGGAATTTTGTGCGTTAATGAAGCATTACTTTGTGGCAAACGCCAAAGTTTGGCTTGATAAACTTTATTCTGACTTTGCATCAGGAAACTCAACCGTCAAAATAAAGCGTCTGTGGTAAATCTAATTGATGAATGAAATCAAACCTTTTAATTTTTTTCGGCACAAATTAACTCTTCTCGGTTATTTCCAAAACCTCATTGAATACAACCAATATATTGGAAGTACTCTTGGTAGATTTTATCACGTATAAACGAACTGTTGTGAAAGCTGATCTCTAGAGTATTAAAGTGGATTCAGTTTTCGTTCTGCTCATTCAAACCTTAGACAGCAATTAAATGACAGATGTAAGTTGACACGATTAGAATTGTCCATTCAGAAACGAGAGATTTCAAAAGTTTCGAAATTATTGAAACACTCTGGTATACTTAAACAAATCGATTACATTTAAATATTTTTTTCGACGTTTCAGGTATTCGTCAATGACACCTGGCTATACAGGTGGCATTAAGGGTCTAAAGTATTATATAAACACGCAACATTCAAATGATTCCACTTAGTTTATATATTTTAAAGTTGGTTTTCTATTTTTGTAATAAACATACGATATAATTAATAGTAGAGATGTTTCTAAACTGTTGAAATTTGAATTGAAAACGAACTTTTGTTTATTCTTTCATGAATCGAAGATAATTCAATTTATTTTTCATCTTTCATCTTGGAAAGGACTAGAAGTCGCTATAGTGTTGTTATTCTTAGCTACACATTGTTCTAGCATTCTAACATAGATTGTCGATCTGTCTGAAACGATCGGTAGAGTTTTATTGGAATATGTCTAATTGGCAATTGCATTTATCCGTTAATCTAGCTTCTTGTCTCTTTTTGTTGAAATTTGTGGATTTTTTTCCCTCGTATCTCTAAAACTTCCGACCATTCTACCAATTACCAGAGTATTTTCGTAAATACTACTGTGAGACTTCAGAACGCAACAGCAAAAGTTGGAACAGTAAGTTTTCCTTATGTATTCCAAGTAGCCGAGAACCGAAATACCTTTCTCGCATATCGCGACTAGTTATTGGAAAATATCGTTCAACATCTAGTTCACCATGACTCGTTAATAGAAAATACCGTTCAACATCCCACATACCGTGACTCGTTGATAGAAAATACCGTTCTAAATCTCACATACCGCACAACTCGTTAATAGAAAATATCGTTCAACATCTTGCATACCGCGACTCGTTAATAGAAAATACCGTTGAACGTCTTACATACCGCACAACTCGTTAATAGAAAATATCGTTCAACATCCTGCATACCGCGACTCGTTAATAGAAAATACCGTTCAACATCTCGCATACCGCAACCGTTCATAAAGTAAGTATACGATTATATTTGCGTAGCTTGGCTTTAAATATACTCCAGACAATTTCTATAAGATGATACATACAATAATACAGAGGCAGTCTTAATGAAGTATGACCTCGAGTTTTGCAAACGCTATTAATAACATACTCATTGTATGGTAAGTGCCGAAAAAGAAATTAAAATTATTATTTGTGAAACCTAAGTAAACAATTTATTTATTTATAACTCTTATAGGCGCACGTATTCCGGCGTTACTAACTAGTAAAATTTACTACTATTGTCTTGGGAATATCTATTATAAACGATTCTATAGCATCCGGCCCGGTAAATCAGTTTTGTGCTCAGGATTCTCTTATAGTTTTAAATTCCCAAAATAAGAATAGACATAATATTATAACTCAAACTAAAATGAATATATTTAATAACTTCATGTTATTTTATCGAGCTATTTTCACCAATATAATTTGAATCATTTTAACAATATATTTAATATATGAAAGCTATTGACGCTATAAAAATGTTTATTAATTTCAGCTCAGTCTCGAAAAAGAACTAAATTAAAAAAATTGTTTCTGAGACAGAGGAACTGCAAAAAATTCTATTATAGTAGTGCAACGTTCTTTAATAATAGGGCTAGACGGAAACAGTTCACGTTGTAAACAAAGCACCTGGACGCTGAACTCCAGCATAGCCATATTGATATAATGACTTTCATTTTCTCATATCACAAAATATGTGAAATGAACTGAGCTACATGAGCACATATAACATTGAGGAGTTAGCATATAACTTGAATATTGTGTGATTATTAATACATACAACTTAAGCTCAAATAATGATAAAACAAAAATGAAACAAGCTTTAGACGATTGAAAATTTTAATAATGTCCAAATATGATTTCGGCCAAGTGGCCGCAGTGGCTTGTGTATACGAGGCATAATCTGGAACACCACTTCTCACAAACTTTGTTCATAAAAAAAAAATGACTTCATAGCCTGGATAAATATTTGCTCATTCTTTTAATGATAAAAAATGATAACTGTACAAAACAACTACAAAATAATATATATTCGAATGTGGATTTCCATCTCTTCAATTGTCTTTAGTTCTGGAGTTAAACAACACGGTCTTTGAGGCCACTTAATTGTACTATTATCTGAAATTATTATCCAATCAACATTCTAGCCATCCACTTTTTTGAAGACATAAGGATCTTTAACTCCAGTCCATAAGGGGATCTAAATAGTCCTTTTTTTATGGATGTAATGGTATTTCCAGAGAATCTTGTGAATAATTTACACTCCAAAGGAAACAATTTGGCTTATTTACATACACTAAATAAAAAAAGGTTTAATCAGAGAATAAAATTTTGAATGAGAAGTAAATATCAATTTATACTTCAGCCCTTCCGCCGAAATGGCAGCGAATATGATGGCCATTTGGCCTGTACAACTTGAATCTTAAAATCCTTCCGTGAAATCTTAAATAAAGTGGGGGAATACAACCCCTGCAACAAAGATGAAGGGGTTGATTTGGATCTTCTTGTTTTCTTTCCTGTACAGCGGTTATAGCTTCTTAGAGTATACATAAGAGTAAACGAATTAGCTTTTCTAAAGGAAGGTTACCTACGCTATACGATAAATGGAGTGCACTATAACTTTAACGAACAGAGCCAAAATATTGATTGAACATTTTATAATTTATATATCTTAAATGACATATCAAACCAAACTATACAAAAACAACTATAAGCAGTAAAATTGGCTCTCAAATATAGCAGTGTTGCCAACTGAAAGCTTATAACACCATACGGTGTAAAACTTTTGATTGGATCGGACACAAAAAACGAGAGTACAATAATTTATGAGTTATATTGGGAAAACTTTGTTTAATGATGTCTTTTCGCTCTCGTAGTTTTAAATTGTTAAAATATAATGAAGTTTAGTGACAAGCCAAGAAATCGGAGTTCTACCTGAAAATCTCAATTAATTGGATTGAAAACTTCATATCGGACAAAAACTAGAAGTTAAACATGGGGACGTGAGTTGAAATATTCTTTTCCTAATAATCCAAATCACATCATAACAATAATCTAATGAATAATTTCCTCCAATTCCTCCATTCATCTCATTTCTATATCACTCCCACTTGTCCAGCTAGTTCATAGAATGCTTTTAATTTACCAAATTTTACATTTATTTAATAATTTACTTATATAATAATTGTATCTAATTCTACTAAGATCATAACTGCATTATATGTTTACATATATTTGTGACATTTTAGGTGATTATACGTGATTATACCAATGAACGAAAAATATTTTTTTTCTATTTATTAAGACATCTCGAACCTTTTATAATATATCTTATATATTAAAAAAATTGATGATTTCCATTCCGAGTCCGTTCAGGCGTTCTACCCAACCGATTTGCTTAATTTTTTTTTCCAATGAAAGGTATTGATGCACAGGTCAGCCATCAACTATCGGATTTCATCTAATTTTCACCATTCTCAAGTTATACTCAAATGCGATTTCTCCCTGTGCATTACTTATGGGAGCTTTTCACATACACACGTTCTATCCTCAATATCTCAGGTTATATTCAAGATAGAGAATTCGTTTTGGTTTAAGAACACTCGCCGAAACACCTTTTTGAGTTTTTGAAAACTTAAATCGGTTGAGTTGGAGAGGAGCTAGGTGCGGACATTCAATGTGGAGTTATGGATTTTTGTAGGTTTTTGGCAATTTTTCTACATTCAAAGATCTATATCTCAGGTTCTAATACAGCTACAGAGTTCGTTCTTTTCCATTATAATGATTTCTGATACTTATTTAATGGATTCGATGCGAGCGAAGCCGCGGGTAAAAGCTAGTTTTACTTTGAAACAACGAGTATTTAACAGAATAAAGCAGTACACAGAATGAACGCGAGCATGACGTACTCTAGACAATCTTCTGTCAAAGAGAGTTCACCTTATTAAGAAACTGTGATATCGAATACAATGATCGCGCTTGACGTCAAAGTTAACCAACTTTCTAGTTTTTACACGCTGATCGTCGCTGAACATCAAAACATAACCTCACCTTTCTAGTGTAGTTTGTAGTTGCAGATACACAGCAAAAATGACTTATCTGAGTGAAAGGCTGATGGAATTTCTACGTGCTCAGGAGTGTGGATATAACAGTCAACTGGATACAAGAAAACAGAAAATAGGAAATAATTTTCCCATTTGAAAATTTCATGACAAGAACTAGTGATTAACTTCCTGATCTAATCGCCAAACAGGTTTTCTTCATGTTTTGTTCAGTCTTTGTTCGATTATTTCAAAAGTTGGTCATATAAACCCCGATTAATTCATCTATGTTATAGTAAAGTAACTGTAGATATTTCACCAACCAAGGCCGTGTCAAATGTCGTTTTGTATATGCACATTTCATACAGTAAATTAAATATATGATACATTATAAATAATTCAAAATTGTTGATCATCGTTTAAATTTCTTTATATACGTGCACAATTGAGGTAATGTTTATCAGCGAACCAGCGTCATGTTCGTGTTCTCTCTATGCAGCTTCAAATTTGTTGTGTATTTTTAACAATCATCAACGTCTATAGTGCAGACTGTAATGATACACTATTTTGAGAAAACTAAATTTAAGTAATGTCATTAATACTATATTTATTGTTAGAAAATCCGATTTCGGAAAAAATGTCTGAAATGGAAGTGCATATGAACCTTAGAACATATCATTTGGTTATCATATTTGACCCGGACTAATAATTACATATTTCTATATAAATCGCGTTCAAAATAAGCTATGTGATGAAGTGGCATCCGAAAGGAGAATCCGTGTCAAAAAAGCACCGAAAGGGAGATGGTCGCGTAGGCGGTCAAAATTACTTTACTTTTGTTTTTCGACAATAATTCGATTAAGTGAAGATTTCTGTAGTGAAAAAAAGTTAATTTGAATAAAATACCGCCACTGACAAATTCTTTCAACTACTTGTAATTCACTTAATACATTGATAAACTTATATCTTTCTAGAAGTCTTTCCATAATCCATTCTCAAAACAATCCAATTTATCAACTATGCGCAACATGGGTTTTTTTTTTCAATTTAACCAGTGCTGTTTTTTTATACTTCAATTCCATCCAAGCCGAACAAAAAATAATTCGTATGCATAGAGGACGTTGAAATCCATCACTCGCTTTTAAAACATATCACAGGAGAATAGTTTGAAGTGGTATAGCAAACGTATTCTTAAAAACCAGCAGTTCAGTATTGACGATATTTTCAAATTTATGTGGATCGTATAAAGGTAGCAATCAGTGATACCAAAGAAAAAATTAGTTGTATTCATTCCTATGGAAAAACTTTTTTTCTCATTAGATATTATCGTTATCAAATCAAATTGAACACTTTGCAATAATTGTACAAAATATTTTTCAGACGACACCATCTGAAAGTTGTTCGGCCTATATTCTTTTACATAACGAAAGTTGCGTTTTGTGTGATGATTTTGGATAACCTTAAATTTTTAATTTTCTGAAATTATTTGTTTTATCCGAAATTTTGTCTAAATTAATGAATAACAAAGATTTACTCGAATCCACGCCATCTGATCTCACCGTAGAAAGCAATGCTGCCGTTCTTAATTCGTTGCCGGATAAATCTCGTGCAAAGTACGAAAAACAGTAGGAGCTCTTTATGGAGTGATATCACCAGAAAAAGGCGAAAAACCCAACGGAAAATTTAGTGCTCGCTTGTTTTTCGGAAAAATCTAAAATCTAATTTGAGTCCGGAAAATGGCGCTTTATGGTATCCTTGTACTTTACAGTACTCTCAAATTCTCCCAATCCCATTTGAAATAGTTGGAAATAAAAAATCAATTAACATCAATAACTGAACTTTTTTTCTAATTAGGATAGTTTGCCCTACTGCTTCTGCACTTTTCTCAGCAGTTTTATTTGAATTATCAACCAATCCTTTGGGAAAATATTTTTTTTATATTTCCACAAATCCAATATGTCTGCCTTTGTTTACAATGTTATCTTAGAGACCTTCTGTTAATTTTAATTTTTTTAAATAATAAGAGAATAATCATAGGAGGTATTTATCAGTAAAATTGTCAAACATGACATTTCATATTTTAATAACTTTTTGCTTTTTATTTAAAACCAAAAACAGTATGAAAAAAAATATTACCATATACGTTCGTGATTAGATATTCTTGACTCGGCTTCTTCGTCGCCTCATCCGTAAATATCTATCTCGTACCGTACTATATCGCTTTCAGGACTTATAACGTAAATAACTATTCTCGAACATAAATCGTAATAAATGAACCTGAACCTTGGTAGTTGGTAGTGACATTAGTATTAACTTCTTATGATTTCAGTAGCCTTCAATAGATAGGCCTTCAGCCCTAGCCTTCAATAGATTCGTATATAAATTTGATAGCTATCGTTCTTTTAGATGGTGAGTTATAATATACTGAATCAAGCACATCTATCAGTTTGAAAAAAAGGTTAATGAGGTATTTTTTTTATGTGTTAATAAAGTTCGTATATTTTATAAAATTCATAGTAGAATACACACTTTCACAAAAATAGGTACTGTACTTCATTTTTGGAACAATATTGATTATTTTAGGGAAACGCTCGTCAAAGAACTGGTGCAGTCCAAACTCTATGCTGCCTTTGTGAAAGGGGTTTCCTTGTAGGTCACATGATTTCAAATGATAGTTTTGTCTTCACACTTCCCATTGCAATTGTTAATGGATAAGAAAAAAATTATATATCACTCTTTAATTTTCTCAAATTCACAACTACGTCGTCAATATATTGATGATCATTATAAGTAGATCCTTCAATATGTTTCATCTCTGTGTAATGTTCTTTGAAGCTTGTAAAAAACCAAACCTATTTACATATTCATACAAGACAATATTTTCTTCTTCGTCGTTTGACTCCAGCATGAATTCGTTGACCAGTAGAAATTTTGCTTAAAGAATCTAGAAATTTCAAGTCAAACCTTTGGTTGCTGATATTCTAATAAAAACTACTAGCAATTTTCTATGAGAACCAATTGCAAAGTTTGAGCGAAGAAATCAAGCAAAAACGCATTTGACTAAGAAGAAAGTGTTGTTTCATTAAGACACTGCAATGGTCAAAATTAAAGAAGTCAAGTTTGAATTGCTACCTCATACACCCTATTCAATAGATTCAGCTCTCTGGGATTTTCAAATTTTCTAAATTTTTGTTTTTCCTTCTTTGGGCCAGGTACTTCTGGGACCATACTCGTATGTCGATTAAATCATCGATAAAATAATCTATTCCAGACTAAACAAGGAAGTAACGACCTTAATTTACCGCCTGTCGAGTAGCGTTAATCTAAATTGTCTCAAATTATCAGAATGATTTACCACATTTGACAGAATTTCCATAATGAGATACCGTGTTGGAGATTACAGTATATATCTCCAAATCTTCGACTTATATCTAAAGTCTCACTTAACACTAGTTGAAATACAACGCTTTGCTGTCTTCTCAATACTCCTATTTAATAATTCATGAAAGAAAATGCACACATTTGTTAAATATTTATATAGAGTAAATTCCAGTTAACCGCTGGTAACCGTTTAAATCCTTTTAAGCTTCAACTAGTGTGCAATATATTCTTAATTTCAATTTTCTTGTGGCCGCGTGGAATTATTTTTTCATCTTTACGGGTTTATAAAGGTAAAAGTATATAAAGAAAACAACATAAAAGTAATTTCATTAAATTGTGAATGTCTATTCAACCTGTCAAACGGAATAGGGAAGAATAAACTTTGATTTTCATTCTAATGGATAAAATTTTTATCTTGAGGTCAGAGTTAATAAAAGATAGTCCCTTGTGTGCATTCTTATTTTGTAATATACGAATCCAATTACTTTAAGGCGAACGATATTTTTTACTTCGAAATTGATTAGAGATGTGCTCCAACACTTTTATAAGTAAATATGAAGCTAAAAATGGAATAATAGTAAATCATATTGTTATGTACGAAACGTGATTATAAAATAAACAGAATAGAAAATTTTGTTTTGTATTCATATATTTCACATCATCTGGAAGTGCCGAAATCTATCTATCATGTTATTCACAACGCGTGCATTTTTCTCTTTCACATATTGAGTACCTTAACTTGGCTAGAAGGACGAGCCATTTATTCCTTTCCTCTCCTAAATTATCATTACCTCAAAATTTGGTTTGTTTGCAAGATTCTTGTTGTTTAACATGAGAAGTTCATACCTGATAACACTTTTTCGTGGTATCTATTAATTCCTACGGTTTCAGCAATCAAGAATACTTAGTCAATAGTTAGATGGATTAAGATTCTGAATTTTTTCGATTCTGTCAACCATTTTGTACATTGAGGGGCGACTCGAGCACACTCTAACTATTCACTGCAGTATAGTTCTTTCAAGTAATTATAAGTTTCAGATGCATTTTTGCTCTACTCTTTTCAGGTGGTAAAAAAAATAGCATAAATACATGAAGATAATGACATACTTGTTTTTTTACAGTAGCAGAAGACGCTACATTCCAAACAAAATTATATTTTTCAATTACAGGAACATCGTTTGACTCGGTTCAAATTAGTTTTTTCTAATGGTATTTATGCCCGGGTTTTATGACACGTTTTCCATTATAATATCGAACAACAAATCTGTCGTGCTTCACAGTAGGAGGTTGACACCAACAATATTTCCAGCAGTGATCACAAATTCGCGAATAACGTGTGTTTTGCTTTCTAGAACTGTAATTTTAGAAAAGGTGCCTTTATCAAAAACGTATCCTTCTCGTAGGAACGTCAGTTCAGCCTTCCTGCACGCTCCCGCACCCCTGTTATCATTGCAACCTAAGGAACATATTATGATATTGTAAATTGAGTTGAACTTTTGAAAATAGTAATATTTCATCTTTTATTATTTAAAATCTCCGACTTTTTGGCATGCTATCCTGCTGACCGTCTCTTCAATCGAGTGAAAAGCACTCCTTAAATGTTTTTAAATTTTCAAAATAAGCCAGCAAGGTACCTTTTCTTGACGTTCTTTATATTTTTCAAATCGTACAATTTTTCAAATCTTTGGGTAGGGCAAGGGCGTATCTACTTCTTGATTTTTCAGATATTAAATTACTTATTGCATCATTTGTAGACTCTTATACTTCAAATGGAAGGTTACACTAGTTACGTAAGTAACCATTTTGAAGTATGATACTCTTCGTTTGTATTTTTTGCAATTTACTACTTTCCGAGATTATTTTCGACTTTCAGATAGCCAAGACAAATAATCTTGTAAAAAACTATACATTTTATAGTGGTACATGTATTGAACCTAACACCATATTAACAACAATCTGACTACTAACATAATGAAGCAAATGATAATATTCTTTTCTTCGCTCATCCAATTTGTAGTCTTATATTTCTCGTATATTATAATCAGACGCATCTGTGAGAACACCATTGTTGTTCAATCAACAGTGAATAGAACAAAATTATTAGCACTTCGAACTTCACTATAAACTAGGAGTTCACCCGAGGTGAAATTGGGACTAAACCACCAAAGTATATTCCAACTTGATTGATGTGATGATATTGAATTGTTATGAATAGTTGAAGTTATCCTTATGTTCATGGAGAGTTTCTCTATTCATTTGGAAATTGATTCAGTTTTTAAAAGTTACTCTGAATTCAAAAAACATATGTCAAAAAACTATATACTGGAAATTTAAATAATAAACTCTCAGATTATCAGAGTCAAAATTATGTCACATTTCGTCAGGTACCCGGTGTAAGAAATCGAATAAGCCAACTATACGAAATATATTTACCAAATTTGTACGTATCATCCATCAAAACAAAATCAAGGATAATTTGGAAATGTGGAGGACGACAAGCAATTTGTTTCCATAATTAGAAATTTTCATTGTAAAGAGTTTTGATCATATTCAACAGATAAACACTTCAGATAGATTATTTCTAAAAACTTTGAAGATAAACTGTCATCATATTTTGGATTTAATAGTGATGCAAATATATTCCCACACACACAAAACTTTATGAATTTTGTGGAAGATGTTTCTAATAAATTTATATTTTGAGCTTGATTTTGAATAAACATTTATTATGTAAATCTTGATATGAGGATATGCATGAAGCTTTTCATTTGCTTATACTTTGTGAAATACAGAAATAAGTATTTGAATTTAATATTTTATAAATATTAATGGAGCTATTTGTATATATTTCGCTCTATGATTGAAGAAAATTTGTTTTATGTGGCTCAATCAAAGTTTCGATAATATTAATTGCAGAAACTGATGTTATTATCGCTAGCACGCTGAAGTAATACCCTAATACAGTCCACGGAAGTGTTATAAATATTTTCTCTGTCGCTATATTTATAAATTTATCTTTATAACGGCTTATTTCACCCCCGTGGTAAGTTTCAGGATTTAATGCGAAACGACATAATAGGAACGAGCTCGAGCTTCTGTCAAAATGGTTTCTTTAGATGGAACAGTAATTTTTTCTTCAAACTCATAGTGTTGGTTTTCGTCCTAATATTCATTTTTTCTTCCTGCTCTAGTAATAGTCGGAATTGTGTTGGAATTTCTGGAATCGTTGGTGATATTAATACACCGACTCGCACAATTACACTGTATGACTGAACACAGAGACTGAAGGTAAACTGAAACCTAATAACTTGACTTAGCTGTTTTGTACTGAATTTTCTCACCAACAAACCTTCCCCGCGAAAATTAATACCCGCGAAAAAACTTTCTTGGTGGGAATCTTTCAATTTATACAACTGAACTACCCAGTGGGCTGTAAGTAATTAGCCGTTTGTCCCTGTTTAAGCTACTATTATAACTAGCAATTTCAATACTTTCAAATGCATCCAACAATTCATTATTGGATACATTTATATTTATGTCATGGTTATGACTTCCCGTCACAAACACCACAGCTATATTCATATATAGAAATCTTTTCCAAATTTGGTATTTTATCCTTAGGATTACCGAACAATTGTTTTAATATATTGTTGGATTTATAAACCAATTTAAAACCCACTCGGTTAAAAATTTTTTCCAATCCTTTTGTATGAACAGGACTGAAAGGTACCAAAACAAATTCACTTTCCACTTAACATCGAGAGATATAATAAGGAAAGGACCTCTATTGAGGATGTGGCTTTACTCAACGGTAATGATAAAATAATTGTAAATATGTTAATTAACCGTCAAATGTTTAAGAAATCTCTATATTAAACTCTATATTAAACCACTTGTTTCCAAACTCAAAATGAAAAAACAAGAAAAATGGTAGTGTAAACAGTGTTGTGCTCAGACTTGCGCGAATGATTTTTTGAGTACTGTCTTTTAGATCCTTTGTACTTTGTTTTTCACTGAATCTATTGAATTTTAACACGTCTTAATTACTTTCACCTATATATTTCTAACTGACTATGGAAAGAGAAAGTCCCACTAAATGAATTATTTTCAGTAATAGAAAAAATCATTCGAGCATTCCTTGGACTGAAAGTCACACTCAGATCTATGGAATACAAAACGCAAAGTCCACATCAGTAATAATTTTTCAATTTTTAATTTGAATCTTACTAAGAGCGTGGTTTTCAGTTTCTTTGAACAATAATTTCTTACAAGTGTATAATTTTTGGCACTGCACATAAACTGTTAGAAACATCATTTTACACAATACTTGAATCGATCAAATTTTTCACCTTCAGTCAAAAGTTCATCATAATTAAAACAAAATTGAAGCCTTTTTGTTCAAGAATACCTGGCAAACACTGTAAAAAGAGACACTACAATAATGAGCATGTGTATTCACACCAAGAGAACGTTCGTAACTATTCCATTAAGGATGCTTGAAAAAAAACAGGCAAGAGTATCCCCGTCAGAACAACATAACAGACAAATTTTACTCAACGTCATCCGAGTAAACTGAGTGAGGGAATAAGTTATAAAAAGCATGAATAACTAGAGAATAAGTTGAGGAGGCAACTATTCTCACTTTTATTAAATGTTTGACAAAGTTTATATATACGAGGGTTACCTGTAAAGTCTCCAATCCATTAAAGAAACAAGTATTTGTTTCATAATCAGTTTCATTTTTCAACATAATCTATACACTGTTTTAGAACTTTCTCAAAATAGGTGTTTACGTATGCGATAACGTTCTCGTCTGAGGGCCATATCTGATGAAAACTGTTGATCGCTTTTTAGTAGTTTTTTCCTTAACTTTATCAAGCGATGGTGTATGATACTATCCTGAAATTCTCTTACTTTTTTGTATATAGTCGATGAACCCTCTTTGTTTTGTTGGAATAGGTTCGCCCTTTGCAATACACAATCTTGACTGCTTTTTAATTACAGAAGTGTAGTGGTGGATTAATGTTTCAATTACAGTTATGAATCAATACAAAATCCAGCGCATTTTGTTTAAACAGTATCAATAAAACTGTGGAAAATATTCATTCGAAGGTGTTTTTAGTCCAAAGTTAGAAAACGCGGCACAAAATGTGCGGAGAGTTTACCCATGTATAATTCTCAATATTTGGCAAATACATTCTTTTGATATATCGATAGCCTCTTAACATTCTCTCTGAGTATTGACTACACTGTTTACACCACCACTACACCAGCACTCTCGATTACATTGTTTGACGCGCGTTTCGATAACCAAGTTATCATCTTCAGAGCCTGAAGGTAAAAAGTTTACAGTATTCAGTATGAATATCGTCAACGGTTCCTGAAATTCCAACTAAATTCTCTCTGAGTACTATTCGGTGATCTATTTCGATATCTCTGGTTGCTATAATGAGGTGCTTCAAAAATTTTTTTATTCAATTTGCATTTACATATGTTTTATGAAATTTTTTACTAAAAATCACATCATATTCCCAAAGTGATCATGAAGTACGTTTTATATTAGTTTATATCAATTTATTTTTTTACTAGTACGTTTTATATTAGTACAGTTCGGAAATTTTTGCCCATGAGATTGAACTAATTGGAGTGAGAACTGTTTTCCAATCTACTTTTGAAAATATTCATACATTGTCTAACAGTTTTATGAATTTAATCTAAATTTTCCATGTTAATTAAATGGAAAACAAAGTTAAAAAACGACTCCTTAGAGTTGAGCTATACAGCTCATGTTTGTAAGGATTTTTTACATCAAATAGAAACATTTGAGAAGGTAAAAGTTGAATTTTTTCTCCCAGTTTTTGACCGTTCCGAAGACTCCTTATCAGTAAAGCTGATATAGTCACGTTGAAATTCTACTACGCAATATTTAACGATCTTACAGTGTCTTCTAACATAGTGTTTTATTTGTTTCATTTAAATAGACACATTGCCTCTCAAAAACAAATCTTCATTGACAGCTGGATACTCAATTTTTTCCATTTCTGCGATCCACATAAACGATACTCAAATAGAAGCCAAACGTTCAAAATGACTAAAATTTTTATAAGAATCGCTCAAAGCATGCTTAATACATTTCCCAACTTATAATGGCTGAGATCTTTGGATTGAGGTAGGAAACTTGTCAAACATCCCCCGTAAATACCAATCACACTTCTTGTTTTGATCTTCCTCTATTATTACTTCAGTGTCTAAATTATTCAAATTTTTTTTTTCCTCCGATGTGTATTACCCTGCGATGAAAGTTTTCTGGTCATTCAAACCTTCGAAACAACCTTAATTCTCATAATGTTTCTTCAACAAAACGTATGCAGAACTACTAAAACCAAACAATAAAACGTGGGACGGTAAGCTAATCCTAATCACGGGCAGCCAATATGTGACTTCCTATTGGTCGACGAGGACGTGTCGGTGTTTGAATTTACACATCATTCGGACAAGTTGGCTTATGTACTTAAGCTTGATACCCTATACCACATATCGAATAAATATTGTCGGTTTAGAGAACGTAAAAAACGGTTTATAAATCTCAATTTCAAAAAATGTGTGAGCTGTCGGGTATTGCATATATAGGGCTGTTATTGATTCTATTCAATAACCTAGTGAGTGATTATATTCACAAATAATCCTCGACATTTTTAAAAGTGCAGTGAAGGTATATATTATTTTAGATTTTAATTTGAAGGAAAATATTTTTGTCAGAGATTTTCAATTATTTACGTATCAACGATACCGTAGCTACAGATTTTACAGTTTTTTAGTGCTGCAAAATTTAAAATACTTTATATAAAAACAAAGTAGTCGGTGAAATTGGCTAATATAGAATATGCATAAATTCAAAACAATCTCTATTTTCTATTACCTGATGCTGACGTCATATAAATAAGATCTCTTTGTCTACGTCTCTTTTTTCTTTATATAGCACTACATCAGATTCTGACAACTATTTATGTATATACCCTTTATCAGTATAACTCACTGATTTACCTCTACGCTGACCAATGGTGTTGAGTGATATTTCTACTCCATTTGGTTTTAACATTTTCTTGCTGCTTAGCCCGGTCTCCAGCCCATTCTTTTCTTTTTCTCCTTTATCCAGGTTGTTTGCTATTTTTGTAATCCATTTCCTTCTGCGTCTGCCTCTTCTTCTCTTTTAGTTTCCTCACTATATGTCCCAATAATCTCAACTGTTATTTTCGATTTTTTGCACTGCACTCACTACGTTTATTTCTAAACGTGTCATTCCTTATTTTATCAAGTCTCTCCCCCTCCGCACTGATTTCTTCAGTTTCTTCATTTGATATGTTTTTAATTTCTTCTGCTTCAATTTGCTGGTTAACACCCACCCAGGGTTCGCAACCATATATCATCATTAGTAGTAGTAGTGATTCGTGATTCTCGTTTTTGTACGTTTTTTACCTCAACTATTTGTATACATATAAACTTTTACATAAGGATACATAAAATGATATTTATAATCAATTTTACCATGCTGATCTTTTTTCATCAGATCAAATTGTGCTTAAATCTGTAATATTTCCAATAATTTATCAAGAAGGAAAGCCTATTAAAACCAGTGACAGCAAACTAGTCATTTATATCTCCACATCTACCATCAAATAATTATTTTTACGTTTAGTTTATGAAATTCCTCAATGTAAGCTTGTCCACCTATCTTTCTTTATGTTCCAATCTAAGACAATTTTATTCGATGAATCAAGTGGTTTCCTACAAATTGTCATTGATGTCAAGTCCTCGCACTAGCAACTTATGAATCTCAACGCTGATCTAAGTCCCATAATTCCTAATCACAAAACTTGTATTTACCAAAATGAAGTTTTATGTTATAGGAATTATTGGTACATTTCCACATATGAGAAAATGTGTTACTCATGAAAAGTTACATTGTATCTTATTCTGATTTTCATGCTTTCAACTGAACCAAAATGCACTTATTGAACCAAATCAAATATTTTCAACATTCATTTCTAAATTAAACTATTTTTTTAATCAATTACAAGTTTTTTGATTATTCGCGTTTGTTATTTTCGTATCAGAACTCGCGCGTGGACATTTATTCACAAATGCATTTTAATGGAAGCACGGGTAGTGACGATCTTCTGTGTCCTCCGCGTTTGGTATAACAAACTAAAAAATACACGAAGAGTCCATCTACAACAAATTCTTTTGATACACAATTTTTTTAGCTCGTCCGCTGAATAAATACTGTGTTGCGCAAAGGTCTTTCTTCAATATTGGTAAACATTTCAGATTTCTAGAACAGATTTTGCATCTTATCGTCTTCAAAATAATACGCGAACAAAGTCAAAATTCATCTGTTATTGGTTTATAATTAAGTACAACGCTTCTTGTAAAATCCTAACTCAAAGGTCTTGTTGTTTCAACTATTTTGTGAATGGTATTTGTAATTTATCTCTGGCTCTCTGGCTATTTTCCAGCAAAGATTTGCTGGTATAAAACATTCTTGAGTCAACCAACGCACTCAATTCGATTCCAAACTTCGCTGGTTCATTAGCCATATACTGGCCGAATTCACTCTAAAGCTTTCCAGCATTTAATTCACTGTGTAATATTCGCCAGCTTGATAATTATTCTAGCATTTTGTAACAAACTCTTCAAACGTTTGAAAAATTGCTACAAGATTATCTATTTTTTTTGTCCACAGTCCAGTTCTCTCCCGGAACTGGGATGCAATTAAGCAAGGTATATATTTGTGAATTGGGTTACTTAACTCATTTGTATTGAGCTTCCAGTATTCTTTAAGTATGTTGTATTGTGGTAACTCGTTAATATGTCAGAAGATACCAGATAGTCTTTTCATTTCTGGTGTGCTCTGGAATAATTGGGAATGGCTGTCATGCTCACTATTCCTATGTTCATTTGATGCTTTAGTTTGAGGATTTAAAATATCATGTATATTATCGGTAGTTTGTTCTTCACTTTAGCTCATCCACGGCAGATTTGGTTATGCATCATTTTCTCTAGAACTTAGCTAAATCGAAAAGTTTCTGGTCAAAACTAATTTTTTTCTTATACTAAAAATCAGGTAGAGGGAAGAAAGACTGTCACATATACATCACTGAATAAGGTAACAACAAACTAATCTTTTTATTTCTAGAGATGATGCCTGTAAAGTCAGCTAAAGCCAGCGCCTTCTATAAATCAAAAATAGTTTAAAAAATTTCTGAAATTTCAAAAAATATAAAAGATTCTCATTGTACAAGTGCTCCAGAGTTTATGACTTATTTTCTTTTCACTACCAAATGACCCAAAAATGACGACTTCACTTTTTTCCGTGGTTAATTATAACAGTTCATTGATTGAAGGATTCCATTAGTCAGACTACTGCTTTTATTGATGATTTAGTGTTCGTATATTATCGAGATTAAGGATGTGTTTGCTATCACATTCATTAGTGGAATACAATAAGGTGGAGATTTATAGATCAAGGTTTTATTATCAAATAAATACGATTATTCTCCCTCGTGCGAATTGCCGTTGACACATTTTCTTTCTCGTGCTTCGTATAATTACCCAGAAACGTTTAGTTTTGATCAATTGTTTTGGCACGTCGGGGAAAATTTGATTAATTGATTTTGAAGTATTCGAAATTGTTTTTGAGAAAGCCTGATTGAAATGATACATATTGTGGTTGGAAGTGAGATCCGAATGGGTTATCTGTAGCTAGTTTAAGGTATTATGCTTAAATTTTGAAAAAATCCAACACGGTTTCATAAACTTGATATGTATGTTCTTGTTGCTCAATTATCTTGATTTTAGGTATCTGAATTAAGTTTTAAGACAGGTAAAAGTTGACGTTAAATTTGTACTATTATCATCGCAAGTTTCACAAGAATAGCATTTGTACATAACAAAATCTTTTTGCTCCATTTTGAACACTTCGAAACGTTAAATTGATTCCAAATTTCATACACTTTTTATAGACAGATGACTATCTAGTAATTACACAAAGTTATGCCCTTATCCCAACCAGTATCATTAAGTTAATGTGCATAAAAAAATCTTCGAACTAGAATACATAAAAACGTCCGATTGATTTGAAACTTTGCACACTCATTCTAGACCCATGTAAATATTGATGATAATTACATAAATTCGTACCGTTATCCTATCTAGTCTCACTAGACGATTAGATAAGATGAAATTCTGTGCCTTTGTCTAGAACCGCTGACACTATTCTAATAGAAACATCATTAGAAATAATGACATTCATTTTCTTGTCAAATATCATATGTCACTGTCTAAGAGCGTGGGATGCTTTGTACGAAATTTTTCTTTTAAAACAACTCTACATTTCGTAATAAAACTATTGAGATGTCATACTGAATATTATCTTCATAAATTCCAGTTTCCGCCAGAGAAATGCGATTTTCGCTAAATTTCTAGTGTAATTGCACCACAGAAATTGAATGGCAAGTTCATATTGTTCTGAAAACAAAACCGGCTTATATCATAGCTGAACGTTACATTCTCACAATCTCTCTCAACAAAATTACGTTATAGTGTGACAACAAACAAAACATTGATATCAATAAGTGTTTTATTTCCATTTCCTTCTATTTTAATGCCCTTAACTGCCAAGAATTGTTCATCGGATCTCTTTGCATTGGGATAGCCCATGGCAGATCTTTTGGTTTCTTTTTTGTAAGCAACGTTATGAAAATTTCTCGTAGATGCAATTTTACTTCAAAAATGTTTGGGGGAGGATCTATCTTTCTTTGAAATAGAGCAGAAACTAACAAAAGCTACTCCAAAGAATACTGCTTCAAATCACGGCTATATTTTTGGGCACTTCATGTCTTTTTGCAAGAAAATGGGATAAGTTCTTGAGGAAAACGCTGATATTCTAAAATTGATATCGAAAGATGAGGCGTTCAATATGAGGTAAGGATTACAATTATTATTTTGACAAAAAGGTCAAATCTTGGCTTCAGAGTAAATACTTTATCATAACATGAAAAGTAAGGTTTTGGAGAACAAAAAATCATATGCATGAGAATCACCATAGACTTTTAATTGAAAAAATATAGAATGAGGGACAATGACCAACCGTTAAGTGCAGAAGAGTCGCCCGCTTAAATAAGTTCTAGCTCGTTAAATTCGTAACCACCATAGATACAACATTATAATCAAAATATTATCGATCAAAATAACTGTATTTTCCATTGTGATGTTCAGAAATTTTATATTCCCGATTTAATACGGAACTTAAATTCACTTTATTCAAATTTTCAATTAATTCGACAAATATTCAAATAGATGACTCTCGTGTATCAAAATAACTGGCTAATGTTTTCAATCAACGTGTTTTTTTAGTGAATTGCTATTGTTGGTTTTCATGCTTCCACGAAAAACTTCAATGATTTTCATACAGTAGTAAAATCAATATTGAATAAATTATGATTTTTAAACAGTTAAATCAATCTTATATTAAGAACTATTTCCATCTCTTTGTACTTAGTTTCTTTCTCTATACGAGTGTATAAAATTACTTCACGAGTATCATAGAATATTTTACTCAATGCCACTTAAAAAATACTTAATTTTAGCACTTCGTAACCTATAAATAGTAAATTTTCGAAAATATCCAAAAAACTATACAAAACTGATTCAGAAAAGGACATTATTTAAATTCAATAGTTGAAAGAACAGACTAGGAAATAATTTTTTGAAAACAGATTTACGAGTGCCGTTTTTTTCTCAACCTCCGATCGCTCCGTGCAGACGCTACGCAGCGGGCCTGCGCTGTAGGCGCTCTAGCACTACATACTCCATTGTTGACATTCGCTATATTCGGTACAATAATACAAAGGGTTAATATTATTAATAAACATTCTTTTTTACTGAATTTGATTATTGTTCTCCGAATGAAATATCATACCTTCAAGTCTCTTTTTCTGTCAAAGATAAGTTTTTGCTATCAATTCAGATATTTGCTGAATTTATATAAGTTTCTAGTAAACAACAACCAAAACAATCCGCATTTTTTTCCAAAATTTAATTAACTACGTTTAAACGCAAGAGTGAATGTCAGCTAATTTTACATAAATATTCAGTTTATAGTTTAATAGATGTTAATAACATTGAAGGTTAGTGAAAATCAATGAAAATCGGTGCAATTTTGATAATACAGAATCATCAATAAATTGTTTAAGGATGTAAAAGGAGAATAGAATTTATTTACCTGACGTATTGAAAAATTCATTTTATAGGATGATAAGTTGTATTTCTAGCTGTAAATAAATTTTATGTGGGTATTAATCCTTATTTTATTATACAACGTAATTATGTAAATCTATTCTTTGAAGTAGAAGTAAAGTTTTTTTCCTGTCACTGTCTCACTCATGAAAAGTATAAAACAGTACCAGTGACAAGTGATGAACGACGCGACGATGAAATTCAAAAGTTACATCAAATTTAATGAAAAAAAAAGAAACAGGTTGCTGGGCCCTCTTAAATTTTCCTAATATATCTTTTAGATATAAAATGGAATAAAGAACAATCAAGTATTATAAAAAATGAAATAAATAACTTTAATGAATCTAGTTAGTTAAACTGTGGTGAGAGGAGAGTTAGAAACTTGATACTTTAATAAATCTATAAGTTAAACTGTGATGATCGGGAGAGTCAGAAACTCGAAAGATCAATGAATCTTTAGGTTAAATTGTGATGAACAATAGAATCAGAAACTCGAAAGATCAATGAATCTTTAGATTAAGCTGTGATGAACAATAGAATCAGAAACTCGAAACTTTTATGAATCTTTAGATTAAGCTGTGATCAACAATAGAATCAGAAACTCGAAACTTTTATGAATCTTTCGGTTAAACTGTGATGAACAATAGAATCAGAAACTCGAAACTTTAATGAATCTTTAGGTTTAACTGTGATGAAGAGGAGAGTCGGAAACTCTATCTTTAATTTATATTGAATTTATAAGTTAAGCTGTGAGTCAGCAACTTGAAAGTTCAATGAATCTGTAAGATAAACTTTCATTTATAAGTGCTAACATTCGTAAAAGTTACCAATAAAAAGCGTAAAATTCCTGATATTTTAAAACGAATGTCTGTGTATCTATTGGTCGTACATCTTAATAGTTAATAAAACAAAAGCTCTATTCTCCAGTAACAAAAATAAACGCATTTTGAAAGTAATCTAAAATTTACATATTAGCTATCTTAAGAAAATTTAAACTGAGCTTGCTGTCCAGTTTTTTTCTAGACAACTAGTGAGATTTAGAGCTTGGTCAAAATAGTTATGACTCTTGTGTTACTTCATAAAATTTGACACACAGTATCATTTTAAAGGGCTTTCAATGTTGAAATTTTGTATCATCGTGTCATCTCAATTTTTCTTCTCTTACTGAAACACCACAACAGTATTATTTTTCATTACTTAGATTCCTGAATTTTTTCTAATAACTTGATAATATATACAAAATCTCCAAGTATATAATAGAGATTTTTATGAATTATATATATGAACTTATTTGTAAACCCACATTCACTGTCTGATTCGAAAAATCTTGTTCTAACAGACTGTCTATTGACAGTTGATTTGTCATCAACTGTCTATGAGCAGTTGGTTATTTTCAATCACTATTCAGAGAATTTTAACGAAAGATTTTAGAACGAAAAGAGTCGCTGCGAAGTTTATTCCTCGAACTCTGATTGACAATCAAAAATAAGAAAGTTGGAATAAGACAGTGCCCATTTGCTCTTTAGATATAATATATAAGTATTTTCTCTCAGGTCAGAGCATCAATCAAATTAGTATTTGTAAAAAAACTAGTTGTCTTAGATCGACTACTGGTTCTTTCATCATGATTATGCACCTGCACTCACAACCATCTCCCTTCGTTTGTTCTTTTGAGATGGATTTATTCTTCGGTCATTCTCCGTATCATTATAATATGCAGAAAACTGCGATTGGAAATATTAATCGACAGGTCCGAACATTTTTCAAATAAAGAAATAAATAGTAATCGAATTTATTTGAATTGCAGGCATAAACTCCTGAAATCATTGAAATACTAATACTTTTTATTTACTCACCTAAAAATTATGTAGGTACAGCTGTTCAGAGACAAATGCTTCATGACCTCTAAATCATTCACAATCTTAGTTTGTAACTACTTTATTCAATACTCCAGTGACATTTCCGATGTGTATAACAAGTGATCAATTATATCAACAAAACAAGTTTAATTCTCCAGTCTTCACACTCGGTACGTATACACTTTCAAAAATTTATTTTATATCTTGACTCCAGTCTACCTACGACCATTAGGTTCTGAGTTGAAATCGTAGTCTGTTTCCATTTTTTTTAAGACATTCGTTGTAACATTGGCATCCAATCCCTATGTATTCACAATTCTTCCATCTGAACCCTTGTATCTGGGGAGTCGTCTCAGTCCCAATAGAATTCGTAATTCATCACTGTTGTGGTATCTTTCAACATTGCACTGATAAAAATCTACTAGATTTGTTTCGTAACCTTATGTGGTGAAAACAACGTTATAAATGAATTTGAATTATTACGGTTTTGTTTTTGAAATTATATCAAGATTTTTTTAAATCGTTTTTAACTCAAATTTACTATAACAATATTGTTATTACGGTAGTCCAAATACTTATTTGCTTAATAAAACAAACATCGCTAATCTAAAAAATATCTGAACAACATTCTAAATCAGTTGCTGATAATTCATTAGTCTGTGAAAAAGGTCCAACCGTCCTCTTTGGAATATCAGATGTATAGAGTATGAAATCACAAACAAAAATTACTTTAACGAGCTGTACTAATTTTTTGCTTTTGGCACGCTAAGACAAAATTTGGGTGGATATATTTATATAACTTCAAATAAAAATGCCAGGACCAGAATGCTTCGTAATTACATGCTTCTTGTTCTTCTGTACGGATACGAAAGTTGGACTATGGATGCGGCCACAGAGAAGAAAATTGGTGCATCCGAAATGTACGTCTACAGGCAAATGCTGCGGATATCTTGGACCGAATATAAGACAAACGTGCTACAGGAAATGGGTAAACATAAAGAACTTCTCGGGACAATTAAGGAGAGAAAGTTGCAGTACCTAAGGCGTATAATGAGAGACGAGCAATATGAGACTGCCTGATATAGAAGGGAAGATCGAAGGAAAACTGTCGGTCGGCTTCAGACAAAATTCATGGCTGAAAGACTCGCGTAGATGGCTCGGACAGACGTCTACAGAAATTTTCAGAGATACTGCTTCTCGTGCGACAACAGCCATTTGGATCGCCATCCTCTGTAGGGAGACGGCGTCGTAAAAATATTTCTTTGCACCTACAAATGAATTTCAATATTGATACAAGATTTAACTGATTAATTCTGCACCTAAAATGTTCAGTTAAAAGATCGTTTTTTTCTTCTTCGCATCTAAGTGAAGTTTATCCACAAAACTTAGCAGACATCAGATCAATTATTTACCTAAAGTGATCCTGAATACGATCCTGTGAGACTTAAATTAAGTTGTTTGACAGGTACTTTTGTCGCTTCTATTCATTGTTTATTTATGGATATATCTGTATAAAGCTATATTTCACATAAGAGAATTCAAATCCACTCAGATACTATGCTGTACTTGCCAAATATAATAAATTCTAACATAAAATCTCGTATATTTTATATTCAGAAAATCGAATATAAACATTATTAGTGGTCTATTTCTATCTTATCCGTTCTATCTGTGGTATAAGAGAAAACAATCGAACATAAGACTAGATCAAGTTAGAGCTGTGCCAAGCAGCCAATCCCGATTCCGCAAGGATTTAGTTATAAAACAGCGTTTACGGATAATATACTTAATGTCGAGGGTGAAGGGCAGGAGGCGCTTGTGTTGCTATTCGTGAACTGATTAAGGTCTTTTGACATGAATACACGCGTTTGTCAGTTATTTATTTCTATGTGAGGCAAATTTGATTAATTACCATTAAATTTTTTGCTTGTAATATTTACAATGTTAAATAGTGTGTTCATAAAGTATAATCATTTGAAAATATTTCGATTTCTGTATCGTGAATTGGTATTTCCGGTTTTACTAATTATTGGATTGATTTACTTCCGGCTTTTCGAACAAGATTTGTGTATTAATACCAAAGTTTTATTTCGGGAGACATAACAAAAAATAAAAACAATTATTTTAATAACAAAAAGATAAACAAAACCGAATACTGAAAAGTTAATAAATGAAAACAAAAGAGAAGAATACACAGAGCAGGTGGAAGATCTTTAAAATCAACGAAATGTGGAAGAAGAATATTAAGAAATATCTACTTGAAGTAACGGAGGAGCAACTAGGAAAAGGAAAATGGAGACCAACAAAAGAGTGGTATAATGAGATATACCAGTTGTGAAAATAGAGAAAATGACAAAATTGAGATGGTTAAACACAAACCACATAGAAGTCAATAAAATACGAAGAGGCAAGAAAAAATGCAATATAACAATTAGAAAAACACATTGAGAATGGATACGTGTCAAAATAAGAAACAAAGACTAAATAATAACACAAAAGTAGCATTTTACAAGAAAATATCTGAGGAAAACAATTCACACAAAGACCAAATTAGAGTAATTAAATCCCAAAGGGGAGAAGTGGTCGAATGAAAAATCCATTTTTATGAGATCCGGAAGAAACATTTTCAACAACTGTTAACGAAAAATAATAGATTGTATGGATGATTTGGAAGAGTAGAAGGAAGGAAGGAAAAAGGGAAAATAGAAGAATGGGGAAAAAGAGGTTGAGAATGGGAGAAAACCTGGGAAAATTCATAAGAAATATCTGGAAATGATGGAAAAAATGTCAGAAGAATGGAACAATGGGCAAATCGTCACAGTTTCAAAAAAGGAAATCAACAACTGTGCAAAAACTAGGAATTACATTTCTAAATGTAGCTTTAGCAACAATGTAAACTATAATAAAGAGACGCCTGGTGAGTAACGCATCGATATACAAATGATGTTTGTAGATTTCCATTAAACATTTGACTAAATCGATAGGAAAAATATAATGAAAGCTCTAAAAGACCAATGGATAGAAATAAGACAGGAATGAATTTGAGAATACTTATCGCCATTTTTAATTAATTAGCAAAGTTAAAAGAATAAAACAGAACGAAGAATACCATGACAGGGTATCTATGGAAGGCATGTGAAGACACAATAGCTTTTTCAATACTACAGTGGGATCCAGTTAGTAGAAAAATAAGGAAAAGGCTCAGTTAAAAAGTGGTTGAAAGAATTGGAGAAGGACATAAGTAGAATAGGAATCAAATGATGGAGAAGACATATATATAAATATATATATATATAAATATATATATATATATATATATATATATATATATATATATATATATATATATATATATTGGAATGAAATCTTTACCAACTAATTGTGAGATTGTGGCAATTAAACACCAAAATGTAGTCTTTTTGATTATATTCTTTTTAATTATATTCCGAACATGCAAATATTTATGTATTCGTCATTTAGTTGATGAATACATAAGTATTCGAAATCTCGCAATATTATATATTACATTCTTACTAACTAGGAAATGAATGTAGTTGTTGTGGAATTGTAGCAATGAAATACCAAAGCACACTCTTCAATATATATTCCAAGCTCCTCGGAATACATACCTTCATAATTAACTAGTTATAAAGTGCTTATCCTTTCTAAGTTTTTCTAATCTACAGATGAACGAAAACGAAAAATTTGTTCATTATAATAACGTTGTATCCATCCTCTTCCATACGTCATTCTAGTCGCTGCAATAAACAAAATTTGAGACTTTTTGTCTATTTCAAAATAGAAATCCAAGTATAATATCCTATCGTTAATCTTATAAACTTATTACATATTCTTATATTGCAAACTGTTGTGCTCAGCAGTTTTCAACTAAAAGTTGGTGAAAAATCTTCGGTAACAAATATTTTATAAAATTACACAGTCTCATTCGTACAGTGAAAATTGTTGAGCCGATAGCGAGAGAGTTTTAATGATGGCTGTTATTTATCGATTTTTATAATAAATAAGTAAGGAAGTACACACTAAGCTAAACTAACGCAAAACAAATTTAATCTTTCTCCTTTTCTTGAAATTCACAAAGCAAGGCAAGTTTTTATTCGAAAGAAATTTATGGAAAATGTCCAGAAATAATATTTTTTCCATGGCGATTTATTCCAATTATGTGCAGTTCTAACTAATACATATAGAAGTCTTTGACCTACAGTGATTACTTCAATCATATTGACCACAATCACAATATAGTAGTAATAGATATTGGATCTATTAAACAACAGCCCCCGATCTAGGATGTGGTAAGACGAAGAACAAATTCTTTTTTAGATTTCCATAACATTATTTGAGTTCAAACAATTAATTTAGTTTACCTACTGTTTAGTGGTTACTTCGATCTTTTGAGTAAATCTTATATGGTGTAGAAGCTTAGTATATTACGATAGAAGAGTAGGAGGCTTCAAGATGTTTACCTACCGTAGGATGCTGAAAATATCATGGAGGGATCCATTGGAATGAGTAGGTTATCTTGGCTAAGGAACCTGCGAAAATGGCTTAACGTCAAATCATTTGACCTATTTAGGGCCGCAGCTGTCGAAAGCTAAACTAGCTATAATGATAGCTAACCTACGAAATACGTGATGAATAAGAATCAATCGAACACGGATTTAATATTATGTTGATAACGCATCACTGAATCTGCTACAATTTATAGAATGCTCTTACTACTTTCAGAGTTTATCAAATATTGCTAATTAGAAGGAATACATAGTTATGCCCATTCCATCGCTTTTTATTTGATGATATGAAAAAGTTTATAAATTTTATCGACAATACAGAATCATCTGTACGTCCCTTAAAAGCGCGTATGTAATGTAACATAGTTGAAAGGTACTGCAGCTGACCAAAGAGAGGAGTGACAACTCGAAGCACGGACATGGGAGTCAAACTATAGATCGTTGTAGTTATTGGGCTGTGACGATAAGCCTGCACGATTACTAAAAAGGCATCATGCAAAATTAAGGTTGCGTGAGTATTCAAGATGTTGATGTCTTGACATACCGTATCCATTATTCTAGTTTGCCCTCGAGGATCACATAGAGGAGCTACCGATTCATTAGATCTTAGATCTACATACGAATAGTGACTTATAGTAGTAAGTAAAAGTAGGATAGGTTAGAAGAAGTGTGGGACAACACCAACGCCTTCTTTCTACTTCGTGGTTGGTGGCCACCAAAAAACCACTTTGAGATGCCGAAAAAGATAGTGCCGTGAAATCGGAGCTACTCTGGCTGTTTCAGCATCAGAAACTGCCATGAGAGCGACTGGTCCAACCAGCATCGGTCTTAACAGTTACGTATGAAACACCACCGTCGGAAAGGCAAAAGTGATTTCGATATGGAAAAGTTTCCAGAAGCAAATACTTTTGAAAAAGGAAACTACCATAGTTCAAAGTACGTCGCATTCATGCAAATCTGAATTTTGTGAGTATGTGATAAGATGTAAAATGAGTAATACAAACATAATTTTGAAATTGGTTTTTCATTATTTCTAATGATATTTGGAAAAGTCACTAATAGTTGGAAGCATTTGGATAGAAAATAACTTTGTTTAAATTGGTCTAATTTTCTTCAAATTTTAGCTCAAATTGATTCAAAGACATTACCACCCTCCATTATTTTTTTTCCTCATTCAAAGATTACAATATTCATTATTTGGAAAATTTTTGCATTAATTTTATTGTTAATATCTCTATTCAACCATATATAGTTTTTTCTGTAATATATTAATCGCCCAGTACTTCACAAAAGTATCAATTACATGGCATCAAACGACCATTAAATCGAAAAGCATAACATTGACAATATTTCAAATAGAATCCATTAGCTCACCGTTATCCAATAGTAGATTAGATAATCTACAGCATGTGGCGAACAGTTAAATTTTCGCACGACTACGCACGGCAACGTAGGTTAATTTCAGGATGGTATCAACCAGCGAGGAGGGAGATTTAGTAAATTGTTGTAAACCTGTTTGATATTGTTGCGAGCGTTGAGAGTAGAGTCATAAATCTGGATCAAATATTGTCACATACGTCAAAATACGGTTTATTTATGATATGAGTGAAAATTTGAGACAGTTTTTTTGTTATTACAATTAGAAAAGTTTTCTAAATTTTTGTATATTTCAAAGGAAAAGTTCGTTGAAGAGTCGAATAGAATAAACATAATTCAATGTTATAGTAGATGAGATAAATTATAGTTTTTGTTCGGTTTCCATTTTCACAAGTCAGTGAACAAGTCTTTTTTTGTAGGGAATTTGTTGACGCTAAATGATAAGGACACATCATGTTTACTACACTCATATTGTAATATTTGTATACGTTTATGAATAATTATGCATTACGAGGGTTGTCATAAAAGTCTTCGACCAAACAACGAGACCTGATACTTTTTTTCTAGAGTCATATTTACTTTCAGGGATAGTTTTCTTTTGAGACTTTTTTTTAAACATTCCAAATAATAATTGATCTTTTTCCTCCAAATAGGCGATAATGTAAGAAGCGATAACATCCTCGTCTGATGAAAATCTCTCTTCTGGAATTGAAACTTTAAGGTTTGGAAACAGGAAAACGTCGTTTATGACTACATCTCATGAGTACGGTGATCAACCAATCTGAAGTACAATTCGTAAATTTTAACCTTTGGAATAGTTTGATTGAAAACCAATTTCTTTATCTTGAAATACGGTGTATAATACTCCTCTGTCATTTTTTTACCCTTTTGAAGAAACCTAATGAACACAGTCACATGACTATCCCAAAAAACACCTTCCTTCACTTTTCTTGTCGGTGAAACTGTCTTTGCCTTTTCCGGAGCAGGTACGTCCTTTACAATCCACTTTATTGACCATTTTTTCTTTCCAAGTATGCAGTAGGGGACTTTTTGCTTAAACCGAGTTAATAAGGCCTGAAAAATATTTATTTGAATGCGCCTTCGGTCCAAAGTCAGAAATACGCTGATATTTTACGCATAGATAATTCCTAAGTCTGTATAATTTTTTCTAACTTTAATACGATAGTTGTCCAGTTCCATTTGGAGAGCTTTTTCGATGATATCTGATACTGTCACATTTGAATTCAATTTCCGAAATTTAACGGTGGTAAATGATGGAGCAGAGTCTCCGTACAAAGTACAATATATACGTGAAAGTATTACCTTTCAAAGATAAATATTTAGTAACAGATCGATACTAAATCTTTTCTATTTTCACAAAAATATTCTTACACGATAGTCAAACAGAAAATAAGCGCCCAAGATGGCTATGATTTTAGTTAGAATATCTCAACACATACGCAAATATATTTCCCAACGCACATCAATAAGTGCTGACATCTTCAGATTTAAGTCAGAATATCACGGTTTCCCTTCAAACAAAAAGCCGCAAGTTCAGATTTAACAAAATTTATTGAAAATTATGAATCTTAGACTAGTAGATGATATCTTGTTTGACAACAAAAAATATTTAAAAATGGGATCAATGAAAATTAAAAATGGTTTGAACTAACAGACATAAAGAATTGATAGTACAAAATCGAAGTAACATACGATATTAGAGGTTCTCAAATTCATATTTTTCAAGCATGTACTAAAAAATTTTTGTTATATTGCACAAAGTATATGTAAAGTTTTTATTCTTATTGATATTACTAATTAAGTTAAATAAATATATTAAAATAACAATAATTCATTATAAATTGTGTGTTTTTTTTAAATAAACTTTATAAACTATCGTCGCTATCACCTGTTGTGAATTCAGGAAAACATAATTGATTCAGAGATGTTTTCCAAAAGTTCTAGAATTTCCGGCAATAATACTTTGTTTTCTTTGAAGGTAAAGAAATATCAGAATCTATAGCCTCTTAATTAAATTTTTGCTTTTACTTAGAAGTTATTAAATTAAATCATATCAAGGGGAGTAACGTCGAAAACTGTTCTTCCATAACTTTTTTAGCAGTATGGTCGAAAAGGAATTGCAACCTAACTTCTGTCATATTACCAGAAACAAATAGGTTTTTCAGCTTCTATCCTTATTTTTTTGTACAAGCTTTTTGGCAATTTTGCATCACCAATCCTTCATCTGGCTCATAAACCATTTTTACATTTTTTTCACAATATTCCATGCTTATCTTATCATTTTGTAATTAGTTCCGATGCATCCAATTTTCCTTCTTTCCTTAAATCCATTTGACCTGTGTACGCCAACTTTGATACGCTCCAACAGATTTGGTTTTTCTTGTTTTAATTTTTTCGCTACTGACGAAACTTACTTCGGCCCGTCCCATGCGAGAAGTTGATGTTGTCTCATCAGGCAAATAGGCAATAGGTAATGAACGCAGTTCATTGAACTACGCAGCATTTTGTTCCAGAAGTCTTGTTTCAATTCTATTAGCAATTTGCCATCTTTTCGAAAATGTAGAGCACAGGTGATAAATGCTATGATCTTAAAGTTTCTTCACCACGCCCCTCAGATATTAAATGATCGCGGACAACATTCTGAACGTTTTGACATTTTTGCGTACTATTTTCACCCTTCAGCTCTTGCCAAATGCTGAACAGACTCTTACGTTTCAAACGAACAGCTGTAAAATAGAATAACCGCATATGAATATCCGTTACTTAAAAATATTTTCAAATGGGGCAAAGATAGGCAGCTAATTGTTTTTTAGCAAGTTCTTTATGTTGTGTTCTTTTATTTAACCAAAAATTAAAGCGTGACTAGGCGTATATCTTGTATCTCTACAAAAACATTACTATAGTTCAAAAAAAGAAAAACAATTTTTAAAAACTTTTATTCACAATAACACAACAATATTACAATTTTATAATTTTGAATGAATTACATTAATTTCAACAATCTGAATTAATATAAACTAATGAGGCAAATGAATTAACAAAAGCTTATTGTAAGATGTTTAAAGCAATTCATATTTTAAATAAATGCATGACAAAATGTTCATGAAATATGATCGTTTCATTTTTAAAATAGTCTGGATTTTTCTAGATGTAACTCTATTTATTGTTGTTACCAAAAATGAGAAAAGCAGACGTTACAGGTATATGAACCAACATCCTTTTTGGATAATTATCACGTTTTGTGACATTCCTGAACATTTGAGAATTTTTGACTTTTGGCCAGGTTTTCAGCCACTAGGCTTCGTTGTGGTTTATTCGTATTTTTTTTATAATTGTGAAACCTACGAGGTCAGGCTATTAAATAACGAGACTGATTACGAAAAAGGGTTTTATTATAAAAATTATACTACATTCGAATGCTCCCCTTCAATATTCTTAGGTGAGGGCTTTCAGTTTTTTGATTTACCGCTTCCATCGATTCAAATCGGGTCCCTTTCAAAGCAGATTTTATCTTCGGAAACAAAAAAAAGTCGTATAGGGCCAAATCTGGTGAATGCGCTTACTGGCCCAATACTGCTCATAGATAGCACGTTTTGGGCAGGTGCGTTGTCTTGATGCAAAATCCATGAGTTGTTCATTTACAATTCGGTTCGTTTTTCATGAACTCGTTCTCGCAGTGTTGCCAAAACTGACAAATAGTGAGTCTGATTGACAGTCTGACCCTCTGCAGCCCATTCAGTCATCTCGATACCGTTAATGTCGAAAAAAAACGATCCTTGAATTTTGATTTGCTCTCTTGACCCTCACTAAAGCGCTCACACCACTCAAAAATGCGCATGAGATAGAAAATTGTACCCATAGACCTCTTGCAAAAATTTATAGCACACAGTCAGAGTTTTTTTTCAATGTAACGAGAAATTTGAGATTGATAAGCTCCTCCTGCAGTTACGGAAATGTTTTTTGGGATGTGCTTATACAAGATATCTAGATACCCAACGCACTACTTGTTCCTACTTCACTCTAGGCGCACAGTCTCGTTATTAAATAGTCATACCTCGTATATGTTAGCTCTATGCTGAAATTGTTTCACATTTCAGTGTTTCATAACTCTTCTATAAAGTTTGACTAAATTATCAAAAAAATTCTAGAATATATGAAGAATATTTAATCCTTCTCATACGCCACCGCTGTACGTATTAATAAAGTTTCTAAAAAAGACCCAAAGCTTCTGAAATCTTTTTAAGAGATCCGATAAGAAAATTTTATTAAAGTCGCAGTGATTCTTAATAATTTTTCTCTTAGTACTATTAACCATTTTCCCTTTTTTCCTTTTATCACTTCTGTTCGCTGCGTTAATACTTAGTCTTCGATGGCTTCTTCTTTTCGTTCAAACTATGCAAAGTTTTATTAAAATTAATTGTTCATCTGCCTATAATTAACCAGTTCATTTTAGTGACGGTAATTGGACAGAAATGAACTGGCATTCAAGGCTTAATAATGTACTGGATGGAGTTAATAATATAAATAATAATAATAAAATTCATATAACGTAATGGCACACCTAGGGGTGAAAATTATTAACAATAGTAACTTCGAAAAAAACTTCTTAATATCGAATTTACATACCACTACTACTTATCAGCACATTCGGCATATAATATTACAAATTTCACTCTACTTACTCAAATAAAGATTCGGGAAAAGTGTTAAATGAAAACTCGCAAATAACTTCAATTTTACTTAACCAATTTTTGCCTTCTTAGCCTTCTTGAAACCTCTTTTTGGCAATTTTTAGTGCAATGAACCGTTTTTTTTTTCATTCCATTAAAATAATTTACTAACCTAGTTATTAAAAGCTGAATATTTATTTTTTTATTAGAATCATTTAACGTATTCATTAAGTATAACATTTACTCAGTTTGTACAATAATATTATGCCAGTTTTATTTTGTTACTAACAATAGATTAATATCGTTACCTATTAATAACTGGGACGATAACACATCTAAAATAATTCTACCTAACATATAGGAAAGCAAACATTCAATAGAGAAACTGTGAGAAATTGATATGTGTTTGATGACCTCTCCCAGAATCTTGTAAACTCAAGAAGTTACAGTGAAACCATTACAATTTCAATATAACCTTAACGGTAACACGTATGCTACAAAGAACTATTTATTTTAATTAAGCACTTGAAATAATAGGATCGTATTTAGAATACATTATAAATGCAAATATTGCAGTTAAGATGTATGCAATACAATATTCCAAAAACGCCATTCCGATTGAAGATTTGTTAACGAATTGATTGCTTATTTTCTCTAGAAGATCTGCCTGTAGTGATTCGTAGGTCTGTTTTTCCAGCACAGTGAAATACGGATCAATTCAGATAACATACCAAATACCCATACGATATACACGCCAAATTTTTTTAACCATTGAGTCACCCAAATTAATTTATTTAGACTTTTGTCTCTGAGGGCCATTCAAAGGATTGATTTTTACAATTACACAAACTGCTCAAACAATATGATCGAGATAATACGAAATTTGATTCAGAGTATTGAAGTTTACACTTTTTTCAAAATATCTCGAAATAACAAAAATATATCTTCATGCGGTTGTCCCTACTGTGTTGGGGTTTCTTTTATAATCTGCATACTGCTATTTTCAGATTCTGCAATGATAACTATATTGAATGAAAAACCTTAAAACGCACATGTTACTGATTAAGTTATTTTGAACTTATAACCATTATATGGATGAAAAGAGATTATTTCAAAAAAATTAAGTTTACAAGGATCGATCCATAGTAGCTGAGTTATGGGCATTTTTGAATACAAAAATTCTAGCTTTTCTCTTTTGGAATATATAAACTGTTTTAATTTTTTTTCTGTAACTAGACCATAAACGATTTTTGATATATGGCCGAGAGTCGTTTCTATTGGGAGTTCCGATTAATCCATTGACCTACAGTCGTACATTACGCATATATACTGTAGATAATAAATGATTTATAATTAATATTTCTTTCTAAGAGGTCCTAGGAGGTCCGCCATTGTGTACTACATGTAATAATAGGTAATGAACCATATTTCCATGATTGCTTTAGCATGATCAATATTTTTTTAGTATCTTCTATTCTGTCTCATGATTTTTCACTCTTCCCAAAGATTTTTCAATATCTGCTGTCTGATGGATAACTGTTTTCTTCATTTGGTACTCGTCTGGTAAAATAAGAAGATTTTACAGCCCTTTGCTTATGGTTCCCAGTTAGCGTATTATAACTGGCAATAGACATTGCATATTCTGCTAACTTCCATCTAGAGGTCCCTATATTTTGAATTTTTTCTCAATTTATTTACGGTCAACGTTGTTGTAATACAATATCTGGTCTATAAGAACTTTTCTCAACGTTGCTTCTTGCTTGTTTGTGTGTGAATCCGCAATCTCACTTAAACATTTCTTAAATTCTATTCGAATATCCATTTTTACACAGATACATAATTTTGAAACTTGATATTAGGCCTTTTACATTTGATTCTTGATATAAATTATATTTTTAGGATTAATTGCGCTTAGAAATAATGTTTTAAATGTGGAACTGACCCGAAAATGACTATTAATATGACTGATCTTCATGAGCCCATTTTTCCATTTATGTCTGTCTCATATTACAGTCAATTTACCAATCACAAATAACACAATAAAATAAGTTACTAAACTCAGCTTACTTGTAATTGTATCTTCCATCATCTGTCTTAGTTATATCTTTATATTTCTTTTCGTATGTCATAGTTTAACATATTTACATCAACTACTCAGATCAAAATTAAATTAATTACTATGCTTCACTTGCCAAACGTAACAGAAAATTATCAGTGGTCTATTCCAATACTAACCATTGCGTCCGTGGGGTATCGCAGAAAACGATTAAACATAGGATTGGAGTACATCAAAATCGTTGTAAGCAGCCAATCCTGTTTTCTCTGGGATTTAGTTGGGCAACCGCTTTGCGAATGATGGATTTAAAGATAGGGATAAAGGACAGGAGGTGCTCGTGTTCCTTTTCCGGATCTAATGAAGGGCTTTTGAGACTATTAACCACAAGCATTTATAAATTATCTCGGATTGTGTGGAATGAAATACTATTTCTATGAAATTTATTGGTAATTATTCAATTATCTCTCATTAATTAGCTTATACCAGCGTACCAAATAAGAATACAAAAATTGTGTCTGCTTCCTTTGTTTGACACTATACAGTACAAGACATGGATTTTAAGTATTTCGTAATCAATTTACTAATTAAAAAAAAAACAATTTTTTTAACGGAAAGTTCTTTTCGCTTTTTCACAAAAAAATACTAAATACTCTATATGAGACCTTGTGAATCCAGCTGAGTCTCATGTATTGGTTTTTCATACAATTCGTATTGTTCCAATAAAGTTTTCTAATAAACTCGATGTCTTATTTGTCTAATCCTTTTTTCTGTTTTAATGTCAGAAAGACGGTATGATTAACTCGATCGAAGGCTTTCTCGCAGTCTATGAAACAGGCATAGACATCTTTTCTCATATCTCGACATTTCTGGAAGGGTATTAATAAGCTGGCTAGTGCTCTTGCTCACTTTATAAATATTTATATATTTAAGTAGCACCAGTTCATGAATCTTCTTGATATGTTTAGACACATATAACTCTTCATTATTCTCTCTTACTTTAAAGATATTCACAATTTTTAGCAGCACCAGTTCATCTGATGAACCAACCAATCAATAAGAACCTCGTTTTCAACAATAATGACCTGTTTGTTGAAATTCGGGAACAACAATGCTTGTTTCATAGATATTAGAAATTTAATGAGTAGCATATTTAAAGTATTCTAAATATAATGACATAAATAATGAAGAATAACATCAATGAATTATATATTAATTCTGTGAAATGAATCACGCGTTTATATGATTCCCAAATTAAAGGTTATAAGGAAGTTTGCTTCAGAGTGTACCCTAGTGTAATAAAGCCTAAACGCAAACAGCCAACTAACAGATTGGATGGCTAACACCCAACAATTTTATAGAAACAAATAATGATTAATCTTTTTCACTTAAAATTTTTGCAAAAAACTATCTAAACAAGTTGATTTGATAGAATAATTTGCAGTCAATTTCATATTTCATTTATTTTGTAATTCGATTCAATTTTTTCAAGGTTTTGATCTATTTGAAGGAAATTAAAAGGATCCATTTATATTCATATATTCTGATTGACAAAATTAACATTATAGTTTAAATAATTGAACGCATCCTACTTGAATATTCTGTTTTCTCTGAACCGTCAGGGAATAAACAAAATAATTCCAATACATTCACTACCGATAATTCTAAATTTTATAATTAATTGATGTATGTATGTGATTTTGAACATAGAAATTGTAGAGCTAATTATTACTGTATCAAACACTGAATCAAATGATTTAAATATTTAAATAAAGAGCAGAAGTGACATGACTTCTTTGCAGAAAATAAAATTTGGTGTTATGAAAACCCACGCACCCAGGGAAAACTATTTTATTTCGTTAGAAATTAACATACATATTGGGGATTCGTGATATTTGAATAATTAAAATTACTCCCAACAGGTAATAAAAGTTTTCGCCAACTTCAGCAATGGGTTGAATCTCCACCATTTCGTACACATTCCCTAATCCGTCTAAGCATACTCATAATCAGGTGATCAATATTCTCCTGGGGTATCTGTTTTCATGCTACTTCTATCTCATGTCCAAGAGTCACTTAAGTTTAGGCGGGACACTAAACTTCTACCGATAACAACCTACACGTATTTATAAGAAAAGAAAGATATATATGTATAAAATCCTATTAATCGTATACTGTATTACGTGTAAGTCAGTGAACGACACTAACCTCACTCAACCTAATGATGCATATATATTTTTGAGTCCAATATTTTCTCATATCAATATAACAAAATATCCACCTGTTTCATAAAGACTGTTTTTAATTAGAACCCTATAAGGAAGCGGTCCACGAGTTTACTTGAAAGCATGATCTTAACATAAGTGGGACACTTTATTTTGTGTTTAGCAGTTTCTCCATGTAAAATTGAATAGTTTCAACCTAAGATAAGGGAATAGAAAGGTTCTAAGCTTGATTAAACGCTGCATTGATATTTTCGATAGCATTTGTTTGAATTTAATTTGATGTAAGACTAACTGAAAAACATTTTTTCACATGTAATTTTTATTGCAATAAATTTCGATAAAGAAGTTCTTACCGTCAGAAACAACTTGAAATATATATGATTTTCACGACTGATACATCAACGTAAATTGTTTCTGTCTTAATTTGATTGTTTTAGAAGGTTCACAAACATTACATAGGTTATTACAAAATTTGGAACCAAAGTCAATAAAGTAATTACCTACTGTATTTCTTATAGCAGAAACTATTTGTTTTATTAACATATCTACACACTTTGGTCCGTTAAAATTACCTCCAAAAACAGTCCTTAGAATACATTTGTGTTCCATGTTCCTGCCTCGTCTAGTGATGATTAATTGTACCATTTATGATGACCATAGTTTCAATGGGGATCTACATCTACCTTTTGTATTAAAGAGACAATCACACACACAACCTTTCAACCGATACTTGGAAGTGATGTTTGAAATCAGATTGAATTTCAAAAAGTAGCAAATCTCTCGAGCGCGAAAGCCTCTGAAGTTACAAAGTTATGAATCTAAAATAGAGAAGAGCTCCATAGATGTCGGTGGTCGCATCTGTGATCACATATGGAATTGCCATCTGGGCCGACGCACAACAGAGAAAGGAATCGAGTCGCTTCAGTCTAGCGTTTAAGTATTTTGAGATATCCCCGAAATTAAGGAGACAAGGCAAACAGCATAGGTCGTTGGCAAATATTAAGGGGAAAAGACCCACAGATTTATTTCCAGGTAGATACCTGGCTTAGTCAAAGAAGTAAATTATTACCTGACCCAGATGCTCGCTGGACATGTGTGCCTGAGAGAATACCGTCATAGATTCAAACATGAAGATACTTTGAGTGCCCTGTACAGGATTCCTCGAAAGTGCGGAATTAGATTATCGAATCATTTCAAATGAGAAGCGGTTGAAATAACAAAATTAGTGACAGGTCAAAAGAGCAACCTCACAAGACCGCAAAACATCTTTCAAACAAACGAAATGAATAAGACACGAATTTAAGATAAAAGACAACAGATGGGGACGTAATCAGAGAAAAGCTGGATAAGCATGTGGACATGATGGTTAAAGAACAACTAACAAAAGTCGCTAACGTTGCTTCAGCGCCATTAAAAAAGTAGAAGTCTACATCCAAAGAGAACAGATTAGGGAAACACAAGGGCTAATTCTAAAAATATAAGGAAGCAGATGGGAAAAGACACTAGACCTCAGTGTCGAACTGTAACCTAGAGGCTCAAACTTCTCCTAAGACCTTTATTGTATTGACTCGCAACAAGTAGACATTTCAATTGGTGAATAAATTGATTTATTTGTTTATAGAATGTCACTGTCAAAAATACATACTAATAACGACTAGGTACAAGCATAATCTGTGTGTAATATAAATTCACTTATACCACAAAAGACATGGATATATTAAACCTAGAATTTGAATCATTTCAAAGTTTGATTCGAAAGCACTCACAAAAATATATTTAATTTTCTACAAATAGCTTATGAAATTCCTGTATTACGTTCCTGGACACTCGGTACACGCAACGATAAAAAATTAATGGAAAAGATGAACAGACATAATTTTGTTTTTTAAAACATAGGTTCTTATAGATGAATTGAACGATTAATTGATGGGTTTTTGAACAGTTGTAAAGATGATGGATTTTGACTTGAGAAATAGAAGTTAAAAATAAAGATAATTGTATAGAAAAATTATTTATTGACAATAGGATTTGTTGTTTCTAGTTTGTGGTTCGATTAAAAAATATTTTCTGTTAAATCTAATTACACTACATCTTACGATACTTCACAAAAGTATCAATTACATGACGACCATTAAATCAAAAAGGATAATATTGACTAGATTTAAAACAACATCTAATAACTCACCGTTATTCAATAGTAGATTAATAATCTGAAACAAGTGAGGAATAGAATTTTTTTCGCACAACTACGCACGGTACCGTAGGTTATTTTCAGGATAATATCTGGATAGTAACTTCTATCCAGCAATGCGGGAAATTTACTGAAATGTTGTAAACTTTGTCTGATATAATGGTAGCAAGAAGTTGCGCGCATGGAAAGTGGCGTTGCGAGTTTCATTCAAATTTTGTATGCTTCTAAGAAGAAGCTACACCAAGAATTAAGTGGCATGCAAAATATTAATTAATTAATATACGATTAATTCAATTATAATTTCGTTAAATCTGATTATTTAACGAAGTTAAAATAATTCATAATAAGTGGAATAGGTCTTTACATTAGCACGAGACTGTTCTCGTCTAGGTCTCGTCTTGGAAAAAGGGAGTTAAATTTCAAAAGTAAATATGTACTTTTTTGAAAACATTTTATTTTAAAGTTGATGACCATAACAATTTATAATAGAACAAAGGCTGGTTTTTCAGGAGTTATAAAATAAATGAGATACTAAATAATATAAAAATTGTGGTCGAAGATCTTAAATCAAATTACATGGGAACTGTCCTGTCAGCACTTATAGTAATATTATTTTATAGTTATATAATCGTCTTCATTTGATTCGCGAATTATTTAATCCTTAGCTGAAAAAATACGAAACCTAACGGTGGCGTTTCTAATCTCGTTAAAAAGATTTCAATTACATTTTTACCAAAAACATGATATCTTTGTCTCTTCATCAAACACAAATAAAATAGTTTATGATGGATGGTAAACATTTGTAAAAAGTTATCTATGAGATTTTTAGCGTAATTTTGTGGAATATTTTTTTCTATTTCAGTTATATATAACGCGGGAGAACAAACCAACTGACGGTCGCTGGCCACAGGTCGCTTGAGATTTCATCAAACATGCAAATTTTTTTATATATTTCTTTGAATAAAATTACTTAGGTCGGGTAAATATGCTGAATTATAGATAGTTATTGAAATATGAGAGTATCCTAGTCCCATTTTCCGACATTTTCAGTTTTTTACAACGATGTGAAAAAATTTTTTGAAATATTGAATTTGTTCATAAATAACATAAATAACAGTAAAATGTTTTTTATAGGCAAATTTTAATCATTTTATATTTTTTTGTTTCAGCTTCTCCAGTGGTGTTGTGCTAATTTTTTTTACCGGAACGCGTATATATAATTATATGACAGGGCCGATCCTGGGTAGGCGGCCGCTCTGTGCGGTCTCATGTCCCAAATTTAACGACGGGGGGGAGAGGGGTGTGATTTTCCATGATAACCCTGGCGGCGACGTTTTTTTAGGTCTGATGTCCCAAATTTTACAATATTTACAATAATAGTTTATTACAATAATAGGAACGCTTAATAAAAATTAGTTAACAAATTATAAAATACGCATAGTAGATACTCAAACAATAATGCATAAATATTTTTAACAATACATGAAAACACCAATGGTTTTTATAAAATATTCCAAATAGGATTATGTTCAGGATCTTGTTGAATTTTCCTTGTTTTGTTGTCATCCGCTGAACGATGAGACCTTAACCAAGTATTTCAATACGTTAGCCAATTCTCATTATCAGGAATCATCTTTAGTTCCGGAACGCATTCCTGTCTAAAAAGGAAGTACCGAAACGACGTTACGGAGCGTTCCGGCTCGATATCACCACTGAGCTTCTCATTTCATTGGTATAATTTCAAGGAGTAGGCTGATTAAGTACTTGGAATCAACCAGGAACAAGGGTGATTCATTGCGTGGAATAGGCAGATTGAGACCACGGAATCGGATCACTTCTTACCAATGATTGAATAACCACCATATCCCTACCCTTCTCTTGATAATAGCTGCAAAACGGGAGCAGAAACGTTGAGAATTTTATACACACACACACACACACACACACACACACACACACATATATATATATATATATATATATATATATATATATATATATATATATATATATGCGTTTTCCTATTGGGAACGTGGAAATGAAACACCAAAGTAGACTATCTTTAATAAATTTTCGGAGCTTTCGATTACTTATGTATTCATCCTCTGGGAAATAATTAATTGAGATTTGTGGTGGTAATAAGTTGTATTCTAGTAATATATAGAAATATTTCTAGTTAGTCTACTTTGATATTTCGTTGCCACGTTCTCAATAAGAATACAAGAAAACGCTCATAATATAGCAGACAAAGACTTCCTTATAATTCATATATATATTTATGTATTCATATTCTGGGACTAAAATTATGATCAAATACAATATAAGAAATATGTATAAAAATAATAACATTTTTACTAACAATAATCAATTAAGATATTCGTGGTTTTAAATTGTATTAATTCTTTTAAAAATTTTTAAAATTATAGGTTTCAAAATCCAATATTCAAATTGACGTTGATAGAAACATTGATCAATTAAAATATTTATTGTGGTTACTAAAGGAATTTTTATTAATTTTTAATTGGTTAGATTATGAATGTCGTCGAATTTTCATAGATTTGATAAGGGTAAGATGTAGTGAATGATGCTCAATATTCATTGGTTAAGTAACCAGTGAACGACGACTTTGAGTATACTGAATAGAGAAACTATAAATATACTAATTTCATATATAAAGTTTTAAATTCATTTGCCACTGTTTTTGCAACTTGCTATAAAAGTAGTTAAAACAATACTAATCTTATTACTCCAAGAGTTGGTTCGAAATAATCATGTTATGTGAAAGTTTTGTAAATACTAGTTGCGACTCGACGAGGCTTGTGATTAATTTGAAAAGAGAAGACCAACAAATATGATAGCGCGGCTAATTGATAGTATTAAAATTCAGGGCAGTGTTATACAGAAAGCACATTGAAAAGTATAAAAATCGATGTAAATATTGTATTCAATATTAGGACCAAATAAATGATTATCGACCCAGAAGGCTATAATTGTTTCAAGAATATAAAAGTTTTCCATCACATTCTTCGAAGTCGGTTGTAGTATTTCTGGATATGGGGTTTAGGTTTTGTATTATTCAATTCAATTTAAAAAATATAACTTCTCAGTTCACTCTTTATCTTCAGAATAACAAATAAACAATTATATCAAGATAATGATTCAATAATGCTATAAAGAGATTTAGTACATTACGACCTCTTCCATCTATGCAATGAAGATGTTTGATGATTACTAGATTGGTATTAGTTGCTGAAAATGTTAGCGCTATTCTCTTTCTAATAAAAACTCTTGAAGACTTGGAGTATCCTTACATCCTCGAACTGACAAGGATATATCAACTTCGACACTCTTCTTTTAACAGGCAATAAAACATTATTTTCTATACAATTAATTGGATTCTCAATATATGCACGTAATAACTCATGTTTAGGTAAATTATGTGTTTAAATTACTCTAATAATTTAATTTAATTCCGCCGTTATTGTTTTGTCTTTTATTGTTGTTGTTATTGGACATATTTCTACCCAATATAAGGTGATGGTCCTCAAGAATAGGCCTAATACTTTATATTTCACTAAATTAATTCACTACCTAGTCATAGAGCTTCACAAATTATTAACTAGCTGTTGAGGGTTACATATTTCATTTTTACCGTAATATCGTGTCAGCTTTATTTTGTTTTCATTAAAAGTCTGGTTGTTAATAACGGGAACGACAACACAGCGAAAATAACAACATATTGCCTCTCCTAAAATCATGTAAACGCAAAAAATTTTAGTAAACCCATTACATGGCGATTCTCCCAAGTAGCGGCATATTAAGGAGATATCGTGAAGACATCGGCATTGTGAGGAAACTGGATTCTTCCATAGGCGACCTGGAACAGACAGAAGGCGATTTATAACCGCTCGTGACGACCGCTTTATTGTTTCAACAACATTAAGAAATCGTCACCTTAATGCCGTTCAAGGACAATGACTGCTTCGTGAGATGCAAGGAGTGACTAACTCCTAAACACCTGCGATTGGTCCAAAACTTAATCCAGCTCACCGGTATGTACGTTTGTGTTTTGAACAGGATCATCTGAATTTGACGTTGGAACAATTGGGATCTGTTCTGATCTCAGATGATAACTGTGTTCATATGAAGTGGCTAACATGTTCACAGAAGAAGAATCGTGCAAGATTACATTGCAAAATTCGGGTTATGGAGTGGCCAGCATATAGTCCTGGCCTAAATAGAACATTTATAGAATGAGCTAAAAAGAAGAATTTTAGCTAGACTAAATTCGATCCCAGAGCTTATTTCTGTAGTAGAAAAGAGTGGTTTAACATCCCACAAGAAAAAATAGCTAATGTGATTAGATATATACCTAATCGTATGGGAGATGCTGTTAAAACAGAAGTAGGTCATACCCATTATTAAAAAGTTTGAAATTGTCAATGACCCTAATCGTATTAATAATATAAAAGTTTTATTTGCTTAATGAATTAATTTCATTTTGTTAAACATAAGAAGTCGAAATAAGTTTTCATAAATTTATACTCACATTAAAGCATATTAAATTGTTTTTCAAACAACATATTTCTTTTCATCTGATGAATAATTAAAAAAATAAATAAATAAAGTCAAAAGTTTACAGTGGGACGATTTCTATGCAAGCAAGTACAGATTAATTCGAAAGAATATCCCTATAAACAGTTTTCTTATATAATTCTTTTTGTGTAAATGCAAAATAACATTCATCATTTAGAATTTTAGACAATTTTATATTTTATATTTTCAAGTTTTCAACTTACTTCTAGCATTTGCAACATAACAAACAATCCTATTTCATTTTACAACTCAATTATCTTGGAGTTCTCCGGCAGGCACATAATGCTAGGAACACTCTACTGCGGAGATTGAAACAATAATATTATTATTCTAACACATATAAACTAGCTATTTACAATGGAAATTGTACAATGACTTCCAGGTATGAAATTGTATATTCATCATACGATTCAATTAAAAAAAGGCTATAGGGGAGTTACATTGTTAGATACCTGTTATAAAGTGCACTAAGCAAATTAGGCGCACCTGCAATAATAATCAGATTAGTTAGACTAACCTTAGATAAAACAAAAAATAAAGTGAAATGAAAAGGTTATAATTCTGCAGAATTTCATGTCAAAAAAGACTCCGACAAGGTGACCTGCTCTCCACTGTATTATTTAATATGGTTTTGGAAGTAATTATCCAAAATTCTAAATTAAATGCGATGGGACAATCTTCAATAACGAATAAAGATGTTCACCGAAATTGTGAAAATAGAAAAATTGGAGTATCGAGCCATCATCAAGTACCTGTATTTAAAAGGGTTAAGAGGTAAGCAGATTTACGAAGATATGCTTAATACCCTTGGTTATCAATTTCCTTCGTATGCGACCGTGAAAAATTGGACTGCAAGCTTCAAAAGAGGTACATTTTCCATTGAAGATGATGACCAATCGGGAAGGCCAGTTTCTGTGTCAGTCTCCGAAAATATCGATGCAGTTCATGACATGATTTTATCAGACTGTCTGATTCGGCTAAAACGGATATCTGAAGTACTGAATATTTCATACGAACGCGTTCATTATATAGTTCACGTCAATTTGGACATGAGAAAAATTGCTGCAAAATGGATCCCCAAATGTTTGAATGTTGACCAAAAGCAAGGGGAGAAGCATTGCGTTCGATCTGTGCTCGATTTGAAAACGATGTAGACTTCTTAAGCCGAATTGTTACTATGGATGAAACAAAACAACAATCGATGGAATGGCGACAATCTGGTTCTCCAAAACCTAAGAAGTTTCTTGTCCAAAAATCTACTGGAAAAGTTCTTGCTTCAGATTTTTGAGATTGACATGGAGTAATCATGATTGATTTTTTGAATAAGGGTACAACAATAACTGGAGATTACTATTCGACATTACTGACCACTCTACGGAAACAAATTGAAGAGAAAAGACGCGGAAAGCCATTCAAAGGGGTTTTGTTTTTGCAGGACAATACCCTGGAATCAAATCTCATGTAAAAAATTCATGATTCAGGGTTTGAATAACTAGAACACCCCCTTATTCACCGGATTTGGCTCCTTCTGACTATTATCTCTTTTCTCAACTGAAAAAAAGTTTAAAAGGTCGTACATTTTCTTCCAACGAGGAAGTAATAAAAGCTGTAGAGGTCTGGTTTGCAGAGCAAGAAGAAACATTTTTTGGAAGGTCTAAAGAGGTTCGCTGTAATAAATGTATGCAATTAAGAGAAGAATATATTGAGTAATAAAATATTTTGACATTGAAATTTTGTTGAGTTCTATAGTAGACTAAGAATTTTTCAATATATCCTCGTACGTGTCAGGAAAACCAAAAAAAATATATATATAAAACAGTAGTAAGACCCACCGCAACATATGCATATGAGACATGGATATTAAAAAAGGCAGATGAAGCCATGTTGGAAAGATGGGAGAGGTGGATACTAAGAGAAATCTACGGAGGAGTACACACAGAAGAGGGCTGGAGGAGAAGAACTAATAAAGAATTGGAGGAACTTTATGCAGAAGCTATAATAAGCTCGTTTATTAAGAGATAGAGAGTGAGATGGTTGGGATATGGTGAGAGACTACATACTAAAATTAGTACTGCAAAGAAGACCAATAGGGAAAAAGAGAAATGGGCGACCAAGGAAGAGATGGTATGTGTAATGGAAGACCTAAAAAATAATAATGTTCAGAATTGAAGAGAAAAAGCTGTGAACAGGAAGGAATGGAGAAATATTGTGTGGGAAATGCATAGGATTTTGATATATAATATGTAAAACTATGTAATATTGCCATTCTTGCCTTAGGCCTACATGGCCTGTAGAGTATATTGATATATTTTCAGTTAAATGGCCAATAATATAGAAAAATTCCCTCATAATTCGCTTTTTGATTCCGTTCAAAATTTTTTAAAAGAATAATCTCGTGCAGTCCACAATAATTCTAATTTTCGGAACTCACGCTTATTGAAGTCAATAATTGAATCATTTCACAACCTAAGAAAGTGACAATTATTGATCTCTTTTGTCGTTAACAAAATCTATGGTTAGGTTAGGTTAAATATGATCCGTTGACCGGTTACGATCTTGTTGAATCTCGTCAGAATTGCCCGAACTAAATACTCAACGTTGTTATTTGGTTCGTGTCAGTATCTATGCTAACTAACGACATTGCCACTTCCATTACGGTCTTTGACAATATACTATAAAATGAGATGATTCCATGCCATAATTACCTAAAAAAATGTTTTATTCTCCAATTACATATAATTACAAACGGAAAGGTCCTGTGATGGTTGGCAACATCACCTGCAAGTAACACTGGATTCTTCGACAAATTGCTTGTGATTCATTTTTAATAAGTGTCATCTTCAATCTGTGACCTACTTTCGAAGTACCTTCAAAACCATTTTTTTTATAAATCTCATAATTAGTGGCATGAATATTCGTTCCGAATCGGAATTTAATTTTGCTTGAGTCGAAAATAGCAACCAAACCAACTCACAACCGTAATTAAAAAGCGAATGGCCCGTAGCGATCATTCAGATTACTTTGGAAATATCCTGTATATAATAAGTAAGCGAGTTATTTCAATGATTGAATTACGTTCTGTTGAGGCACAAGGCCTTTTTTCGAAAGTAAATTGAAAATTTGAAAACTAGTTTCAGTATTAAATTATTGAGTTGGTGAAGCTGCAAAATATTTTATGAAAAAAAAACGCGTCAATTTAGATAGAATAAATCAGTTAGAGAGAAATACGAATACAGAAATCATTTGAGAACGTCCAAGAAAGAATTTAATAAACTCCTTGTGAAATCTCAGAGACGTCTAAGGCCCGTTTCTCAAAGGACCCATCAGTGCTGATAATCCCTCCACCCACTGTTCAAGGTTTTTCGGTTATGACGGGAGCTATTTTGTAATTGAAAGCTTTCACATGCAGTGTATCATCAGTTGCGGTGTATTTTTAAAAATTTTAAATGATACATTTAATTTTTTCACTAGAGAAATCGAAGCTCTGTACGGTCTGGATATTTTAGGTCATGTTCTAACTTGCTGTACAGCTCTTCAAAGTGGATGTTCTCTTAAATTCTAATAAAGGGTGATCTAAGTGTTTGCGCAATTTGATTTTATTCTTCGTCTCTCTATTATTAACCGATTAATTACGCGACAACAGATTGATGATGCGGTCTTATCAAGAACAAATTGTCGACTGACTATAGGCAAACACGAGAAAACAAGAATTCGTGAATTTCTAAGAATTTTTTTTACATACGCTCTTGGCTATAATGCTCTGAAGTTACGTAGTTTCTCTTGTGAATCTAAATAGAGATTTCCTAGAGAGTAGAATCTGCACGATACATTCTGTGCGTGATAAATTTGTAAATTGTTTTTCATTAGATTGATAGATTCAATAGATCTTCTTTGGTTTTAATTTGATATTTTCCTGTATCCCCTGTAGATTATTCCAAAAACTGGTTTCATTCTTCTCTAGTGTTTTCGGTATTCTCCTATAGCCGATTGCACAAAAGGTCCTACGGAGGTTTTATCCGCCGCTACTTTGGCAAATCTGTCTGCTATTTCCTTTCTCTCTTATCTAGCGTGTTCTTTAACACACTATAGTGTAATTTTTTTTGCTCAACTTATTTAAATTGTCTAGGCTTGAATTTTTTAAATACTTGGTGTATTGCCTAAGCTGTCGACAACAAGGCATCACACCCTTATTTTGCAGGTATAAAGTTGAGTGTCCCACAATAGGTTCATGTCCCATCATAGGTACACTTACCTTAACATGATATACTAGCTATACCAAACAGTCAGTAAACTCATGATCAGCAGCTTGTTTGGTGATTGAAAACTGAACAAACACCAGCTCAGAAAAAACTGAACAAGATCCAAAGACTGATTTATCTGGGTATCACAGGGACTATGACAACTTGCCCCACTACCGCTTTAGGGGCGTTGCTGAACTTGCCTCCCCTTCATCTTATAGTGGAGAGAGAGGCATTTAACGACGCCCATAAGCAAATCCAGACACAAAAGTTACAGCCAGAATGTCTCACAGGTTACCTGAGAGCTCTAGAAATGATGAAGCTAGAAAACTCGACAAACCCATGGACCAAATGCACATCATAATGGGCACTTATATCTCATTTGAAGTGGTAATTAATGCCCGCCAATCATAGGTCTAAAAAAATCTTAGACATGTTAGATGACGAAAACTGCAGATTCTCCAGGCAAGCCATAGAAACAGTAGAGCATCTTTCGTGAGATTTTCCTGCTCATTTCGCTTAAAGGCTTAAGTATCTTGAAGGAGTAGTACCAGCATCCCCAAAAATAGTGTATACATATTTTGGAAGCATAACAATGAGATGTAGAGTGTTAGAAAAAATATCTTCTAGATATGGGTGCAAAGTAGCTGTAAAAGTAAAACGACTCCTCAATTTATTGATTTTGGGCACGTACACTCTTTTGTTTTGGAGACATCCGTATGTCATTTGATGGCATTTTTGTCCATTTCTGGTATAATGATTTAATCCCATTTACTTCTACAGATGAGTTTTGAGATAAATTTTTTCTCATATCTAAACTTTTCCAGTATATCATCCCGACGCATGTCATATATGGAAGGATGGAAGATTTAGAATCACATTGTAAATATATCGGTTGTACATATGCAGGCCAGTCTTTGTATCTTCGAGAAATTGATTCTCGTGATGTTCAGGCAAGTTCCAGTGCTTTAGACCATTGCCACATACTAGATTATTGTTATCACTATAGTAGTGTACATTCACAGTAAAATCTTTGGGTTAGAGTCCCAAATCTTTTCTGCAAAGTTTGTGCATACCAAAACGAGAACGAGCAGCTGTTAAAATCTATAATCGAAGAAATAAAGGAAATTTATCAAAGGAGCACCAAATCAACTTAACTAGTTTTCTACTAAGCAGCTTAACACTTTTCAATTCAACACAATTATTCCAAGGTAAGTTTACTCAAAGATATATTCTGTGGAACAAGAGAAATGGAGGAAACAATCGAGCTCTAATAGTGAAAATCATAAATATTGACGCCTGAATCATTCACTGTATTTTTATATTATGTGGAAAGTGCTTTTTCAGAATAAATGCTTATCATTATTTCAAATGACCAGAATGCAAATATACTTTTCAAAAAGAAGGTATACACAAATTAACTTCGATATGAAGACACATTGTTGAACTTGAAAAATCTCGGACTATACACAGGTGTTTCATTCCAAAGATCATATGCAAATATTAGTTAGCGCAATCGGTGACGGAGCTTTAAACCAGTTAGGGGAATGAAATTCAACCCCATATTATCATAAAATCATTTTTCCCCATTCAATTTGTTCTCAATTTTATAAAATAATTAATAAAGCTAACGAAATTCGTCAAATGACACGTCCTGGATTCATTGGGGTCCAAAGGTGATGGTTGTGTTTGGAACAAAAACTCTGTTTATTTTTGTGCTCCTGAGCTGTTTTTAGATTATGACTATTCTGGCATTCGTGATGATTGCATAATCCGCATCAAATCAAGATTTTACATTGACTGAAGTCAATGGAGTAAAAGCATTAAAATGATCTTTGCAACAATACAAACATTTCTTTTTTGTTTTCTCATGTCGCTGAACTCTATCGAGTTTCCTTCTGATAGAGTTTTAACACTTGAAGTAAACAAATACTGGACGTGGCAATTGACGACATCCAAAGTCCACGTATAAAAGCTGCGTCCAAAACAAGCCAAATACTTTAAATATTATTTTAAAAATCATTTGGCCTTTTTTGACAGAATATATATTTGTTATATTGATCTTTCTATCCAAAAAGTGAATAGAAAAAATTCATTCATCTCCCAATTACTGGAAGTTATATTAATAACAATATTAACAATTCGATGAAAATAATATTCTAAACAAAATGAAAACACCCTCAGACGAGCTTTAATTATAATGAAAGACCTTATACTAGCTCTAGTGCCTCTTCACCTCCAGCTCCTGTTGTGATTTAATTTAATAGCGCATATTTATTAATATACTGTTGTACTAATTTTGGTTTCATTCAATTTCAGACAGTGAATGTACTTTTTACTTTCGCAGTAATAACCACCTTTGTCATCCTTGTCTTAAAAAATTTTATAGCTCATTTTTTCAAGAAAACATAAAAGAACGTGAAGATTCTTCAATTAATCTTTTTTTGATCCACTAAAATGTTAATCAATTACCTGCCTTCACACATTGTACATTAGGGTAAGATAGAATCAAAAAACGAGATTGATAGTCCTTATCGTGTTCACATTTGAAAAATTCCGGATAGACCCATTTTTTTATCTTTATAGCACTTTCTATGTAGAATCAATAAGTCTCACAGAATCTTGTTTTTTTGTACTTTCAAAAGACCAAATACGAATAATTTTTGTCTCAAAGATAATATAGGGTAGTTGCTACGATACATTGGATCGATAAATTTGAGTATATTCAAAGTCTTGAAAATACCCTCAAAATTTACTTTCGCATGTCGATACGTGAAATGTAATATTTACACACAAAGGGGGTAATTAATTTTAAGTAATATAAAAATTTGTAAAACGTGTTAGGATAATAACATTCGCTATTACATTGTATAACTCGCGTTTCTTTAACATCAGAGTTATAATCCCCCCAAGATGATGGTTTACCTTTTGTATGAATCAGTGTAATTGTAAGTATAGTTGTAGTATCCTTAGATGTAGTAGGCAACAGATGAAATTAACAAAATAGAACAAAGTAATAATAGAAAGTGAAATTCCACCGATAGTTATTTATTCTTGGTAGCTGCACTAGAACTGTACTGAACTGGACCAGTGCAGACCAGTTCATGTGTATAATGCAGACCAGTTCATGTGTATATAGAATTAGTTCGATCGGATACAAAGAAATATATAGTGCAGAGTAGTGCAGAGAGCAATGGAACATTTGTTAATTGTTGTATTTGAGGTTATTTCATATGTAGTATTGTAGTATTAATAATAATAATAATGGAAAAAGATTTAGTACTTTTTAATATTTTACATTCGTCCAATGACTGCACTAGCTGAACTGACTCTAGACCCAGTGCAAGCAGTACGGTGGACTGGGTGAACTAGTTCTCTAGCACTGCAACTAAGAACAGCCACACTAGCGCTGGTTCTTCTACAAAGAACGTTTTAGTGTACACTTCCTGAACTAGGTCTGCTAGTGCAGCTACTAAGATCAAACTATATGATAGGACTATTAAAAGTGATGTTTTTTTTGAGGGTGAAAAAGTGCACAGAATAAAATCCCACAAAATACAAATGTCATACAATATTTTTTGTTTGCTCTATTTTGATTATAAAATACGCGAATTTGGAATGACATTACACTTCAAAATGCATTTTAATATGCATATAATTACAACACTGTGCTAAAAACATTTTTCACTACTATATAGCTCACACTCTGTGTACGCTAAGCTGGTGCTGCAGTGCAAGTAAGACATTCATGCAAAATCCAACCTGTTTGGGTGCCCTGCCACTCGGGTAATACGGCAGACTGTCAATGATCAACAAATCCAACACTCGACCCAGAACTCATTCTTGATGTAATGGTTACACTAAAAGTATTTCGCAAGACAAACTCTGTGAAGATAGATGGAAAAGGTGAGACATCCAGTCTTGTGCGTGTCTGAGTAATCAACTGCTCCAGTTAAACATGCGCGAAATTCCACTAGTGACTGGCCTTCTGACAAAACACTCATACTGCAACCATGTCATTGTTGAGTGCCCATCACTCACATCTACGAGAAGCAGCAAAGGAGTCTGAGTAGTACTGGAAGGTCATCGGCTTCTACTAGTGGCACGAAAGCCCATGTGCAAATGGTCCCTTATTCTTTTATTCAAAAACCAGCGGTTATCACTCACCTTTGTTGTTTCTTATTGACTTTAAAATTGAAGTTATTGAGTCCTTATGTCTTGATGTAATAGTAAAATTTGATTAATATTCGCAACTTCATAGTTTGGTTATTTTAGAAGCTTTTCCATTAGAATTTTATCCTTTCCTGAAAAATCTTCTATAAATGATATCCAAGTTCATAGTTCCGTATGATTCAGGTTTCTTTCAGAAGACGCAAAATTAGGGTCAAAACTGTCTTAAATCATATCCGTTTCTAATGCGTATTCCATTTCTTGAAATTATTCGTTAGACGGAAGAAACAGTTATCAAAATTATTCGAAAGTATCCATTATACCATAGAAACAGCATATTACATAGAATTTTTTGTCTTGTTATGATGAATGTGAGTGATTTTTTCTATAGAACGTCCACAAATATAACATAATTATCAGAGGTAGTTCTGAAACATCTACGCTGTAAACGTGTTTTCCTTTTCAATATAATCTACCAAAAAACATTTAACCTTTTTCTCTTCTCGAAATGACCAGGGATTGCGAAGTTGGGTTGTCGCGAAAATAGTGAAAAATAGAGAAAGCTTCCATTTTCATTTATACAAACAAATGAGACGTATTACATTACTAAATTTTAAAAATAATATGTTGGTTGTTGTGTGTATGGAAACTTATGAAACCATATGTTTAAAATCGCAGGTTGATTTTTAACTTTTAATACACATTTAATAACAACTAACAGTATCTAACAACTTGTCGGTGACCGTAGTACGTATGCTTGATACAACTGTCTCTCGTTTATTATGCTGAATAAGATATTTATACAAAATATCAAGTACTTCGATGTTACTTATTCGAATGTTGTAGAGACAATGTTTGTTATTAGGCTTGTTCTGTCGTTTATAACGGTAGATATTTGTTAATCAACTCGAATCACACGTTTTTGGCCGACAAGGCCCATAATCAATGTTACTATTTTTAATTACCTTCAATAACCGTTACAACTGTAGATTAGAAGTTATGTTAATTGCGTTGAAGATGGAAAATGAGAGTTTGAAAAAAAAATAGAAATTATTTTTTATCGATTTGTTGAAATTTCTAATTCACACTCCATAAAAAACTTATCCAAATTTCCCTATCAGCTTTTTTCAACTATATTTTTTTATTGATTGTCTATGTTTGTTCTAGGCGCACAAATAATTCTGAAAGTACATTTCTTTTATATAAGTGACATGTTTCATTGAAATGTAATGTTTCAATCAAACAGAGTTTTTTTATGAAAACTATAGTTTTGAACAAAAAGATGTTATGCTTATCAATTTTGTGATTAATTGCTTTTCTATCACGTTTATCCACTCACCACATAACGATTCAATAACTGATTATCTCTTTGAAAAACCCAATATTATTTTACAAAGCCGTCTATACTTTACTTATATTTTTACACATTAGAGAATAATGTAAACAAATATCATATTCATCTAATCGCACACCACAACCCTTTACTTAATATCAATGTCAAAAGCAACCGTACAAATTATGAGATACTACCCCAAGTTAAGTTATTGCAGCATGATTTTGTAAAATGATTAGAATTGACGATTTAGTGAAAATTTGAGAAAGAACACTGGGTATGAAAAATAAATATTAACATATCAAAAATTACAAAAAAATGACAGTGGGGAAAGCTTTGGGTACTCAATTGATATACTGATGGGATTGAAAAAAAGCTGAAAAAAAACAGGACACGGAAGTAATTATTATAATGCACTAAAATCATTAATTGAAATCACGAAGAAAGAAGTTAAACATCAAATACATCGTACGAAAAACGAAAAGGCAACTGAATAGACAACATATAAAATACTGAAATGGCGGGTAGTATAGACACTTGAATCCAACAAATACCTTCTACAAAAAAGCTGATAAAAAAGTAACTATGTGATAATTACTATGGCATTGCCCAGAGTGTACGGTAGGATCATAAAATCAAAGATTGATAAAGGATGCCGAAGAGCAGGCGGAATAACGAGTTTAGAATTTAACAACGAATCACTTATAAAACAATTTCTAATAAATAGAAATAAATCTGATAGAAAAGAGCGAGAAAATCTAGAATGTTGAGGATCATGAATGAGAGGATACATATTATGGAAACCAATCATACAATACTGATTTGGTCTGATTCACTATATGAAGACATTCGTAGATATGAGACTAGCAAAAAATGTCATCGAATGGAAACGGAGGGAAAATAAGACGGAAGAAACATAGAGACATAAATGAAGAAATCTAGAAAAGAAGACTTGATGGTGGAGACTAGACGAATAGAAAAGATTTTTTAATAGACATAGGAAGATATTGAACATTGTAAAATCGATTGAAATATATACATACTTGTACTAATAAATGTAAAATAAAGGCGGTTGGTAAAATAAAAAGTGAAAAAATGATGAAACAATGAATTTATTGTATAAAAAACAAGATGAAATAGAGGGTGAATTATGGAGAATGTTCAAATACTTACTAGAGACAGAAAGGCGTGGAAAATGGATGGAGGAGGACACAGAACAAATAGGACTCCATAAAAGGCATAATGATACGCTAAAGATAAGAAAATTGATATATCGAATCCTCTCATCTTGCGTTAATATTCTTACCTTTCCTCTCACCCATATGCCATGCTCCCACACAAATTCTCCGCGTGATTTTCAGGGAAAAAATTCTTCGATATTTTAAATATAATAAATGTAATTCAGGCTTCGTAAAAAATCAAATATCGATTATCTTGTAATCAAAAGAAGAAAAAACCAATTAATAATTACCATGATTTCTTAATTTCTGCTCAATTTTTACAGTTAATTAATGATTATACAATTCCTTAATATACATAACATCATAAAATTAACAATTGATATTAACGAGTCCGTTAGTGAAACTTTTTATCCTTAAAACGATACCCGGAACAAATTTCAAATTGTAAGGATGGAAGAAAGTTTTTAAACATTGGGAATCTATTGAAACTTTAGAAGTCGTTTATGTTTAAATTGTTTTCGTTACTATAAACTTGTTATTCAAGTAGATCGAAAGTAAGTTCCTAAAAAGCATAGACCTAATTTTTCCTTTAAAGTTATCATTAGTCACAAAGTTCTTTGAATACGATCAAGATGGCATAACGTTATTTAAATAACATGTTAACTTCAGTGATCCCAGAAGTTTTTCACTTCCGATTTCACAATCTACCAAGAAGAATATATGATAAATAAATGATACAAGGAGTACCAAAAAGTTTTGTAACCATCACATATTATAATGTAATATGAGTATCATCAAAAATTCATTCTGTTGAATTATTGTAGCCTCCGGTATGAGTTGAAGGAACGGGAGTTTTTTAATATTAGATATTGCTATTTTAAACCATCCTAACTGAGAGAAAGTCGATGAATTAATTTCTTTTAGATATCGGAAGTGACTACAGTGTCACAATAATTAATTAACGAAATTGGAAAAAACATTAAGAACAAATGTGTACCTGGCATTCTAATTGGGTTGTTAACTTTCTATTTTTAAAAAGTTTTCGAAAGAAAAATGTGAGAAACGATTAGATGACGATAACTTTGAAATGTGAAATATAAGCATAACAATTCTTCTCAAGCCCTGCAAACTGTTTATTTTTCATTCAAATGAACTTGGGACTCTACAATGCAAGTAGCAAATTGGAAAAGGGAGAAATCTTATCGACAGGTAAACGAATAATTAATATATTGACCTACTAACCTAAATAAAATTAAGAAATATATCATTATCGGCGTGACACAAACTCAAACAACTCAAACCCACTATGCTTATTCAGCAGATACACAAGTAAAGTTTACAAACTATACTAGGAGAACAAATCAATCTCTCAGTACCCCTAACCTGTCCGAAAGAACAAAGGGCATTCCAAACGGAATGAAAGAGGTAATACGTGGAAAGAGCAAACTGAGACGCAAATAGAATCAAACTAGAGCTCCAGCAGACAGAACAAGACTGAAAGATGCTACCTAAATACTAAAGATGTGAATCCATAATATCAAGAGTAAAACTATGATTACTTAAGCGAATTGACAAACGGAATACTCACTATAGAAGTAGAGAGAACAAATAAAATATCCATGTTTAAAACAAGTAAAAAAGTCGTACCTATCTTAATTTTAATTCATAAAGGAAATTTTCCATGAAAAATTTGCCGTTTTGACCTGTTGCGGATTTTATCAAAATATTACTTGACATTGGACTCGGAAAATTATATTGATTAATATGTAACCTAAAATCCCCGGCAGGAGACTCTTCCTCAGGAAGTGGTATTCGGCCTCAGTTAAATAAATAAAAACTGATACTCAGATGGGACGGACAATTAATATTAAATTGAATGCCATCAGCTATTTAACGAACGACGTTAAAAATCAATAAAAGCTGGGAAACACCTTATGAATTAAATTAAAATAAAAATTAGACAATCTAAAACTATTTCCGGACACTATCCAAACTAATATTTGTTGCTAAGAACAATAAAACAAGTTTCAGCAACAAATAAATTTATTGAAAAAATACTAAATTCGCATTAAATGTATATCCAAAAGAGCACAACGAACAAAAGCAGTTATAAATTAAAAAGAACTCAGACTTGTCTAAATATTAAAGATAAGGCTGGGACTTATCTATGGAAGTCCAGGGTGGTTGCAACTCTCAATTGGATTCCAAGATGTTAAAGTTGAGATTGAGTTTGTAGTCTGGAGACTCCCTACCTAGCAGCTGTAGAACTGCAGGAAAAAATATAATAAGGAAGGAAACGGGAACACAGATGGAAATTACGAAATAAAGAAAAGATTTGAACAAAAGGAGGTCATAGCTAACATATAAAAAAACAAACTTTATATTTTTTAAAATATAACCAAACAGGAATCTGTTCTATTCTATTCGTTCTGTTCTCCAAATAAATAGAAAATACGAATTCACATGAAAAATATCATACAAAATTTTCTTAAAACGCAAGGAAAGATAACTGACATTTTTGTGAGCACAATAAAAAAAAGCAAAGAAAAACTTATCAGCGAATATAAAGAAGGAAATCACCACAAGTTTAAAATTTACTTTTACTTGCAGTGTAGATAGGTAGAGTAAGAATTCGAATCAATTTCGATGTTTTTTTAAATTTTTCTATGGAGTGGGAAGTCGATAACAAATTAATTTTTTCAAAAACTCGAAAGCTAGAATAAATAAATCCGAAGTGACTACTATGCCACAATACGTGAACAAAGATATATTCAAAATGTATGAAGAAAAACGTAACAAGCTGAATGACATGCTACGTTGTTTACAAAATAATATTTCTCACTAAATAAAATAACGTTTGAGGCGTAAACAATGCTCACTTTAGTCCTTGAATAGTAAACCAGTTTATTATTTTGTAATTCAGTGATTTATTTAAATGAAACACTTTCAGAAACTACGAATATTTTTTCCTAATTGGTTTGATATCACTTATGCATTCCTAGTATAATCCTGGATAAACATTGTAATTCAATTGATATCTTTAACTTGATTATGATGATAATCCTACTCAAGCAACAGAAATCTGTACTTAGTGACAGTATGAGTATCAATTTTGGGCAGAGAAATATTTGGTCTTTTATCTTTAAAGATACACGCGAACAAAATGTCACTGTTAATACCGCAAGCTATGTAGAGATGTTGGAAAGTTTTTTGAGTCCTTGAAATTTCAAGGAAAATGAATTCTAGAACTTGATTTCAACAAAACATTCACACAAAATTCTTCATGGTGGTTGTGAAACAAATGTTCCTAGAAAGATTGGTTTCGAAAATATGTGATATTTCATTTGTGAGAATACTTTAAACGCAAAGTCCTAGGTAATAATTTAAAAAATAGCAGCAACTACATCAATAGCACTGGAGATAGTATTCAATAATTTCCGTTCGTCGTAGATAAGTTCACCATATATAGAAAATAATCTTTAGTTATTACTTCAAAAGTCTTTGGTTTCATTTTAAATATATCTTTTGTATTTATTTTCTAATTATTTTTTTAAATACACGTTTTATTGCGCCACCCTGTATTTGAAAATCGATCAGTCATGTCGTAGAGAAAAATTCAAATCGCAAGACGGTTATTATATGTTAGAAATCCATCAGGGAATACATTTATCCCTCCATTAACAGGGAATATACGTTCCAGGCCAAACCGATTAAAGCATAGTCTTCGATTTTGCTGTGTAAAACGAAAAAAATTCGAATATTTACTTGTTAAATATACTGTGTGTTAATGACTTGTTGAATTTACTTTTCCAAAAGTTGTGTTCGAAGAGCATGAAACGTTTGAGGCGTAAACAATGCTCACTTTAGTCCTTGAATAGTAAACCAGTTTATTATTTTGTGATTCAGTGATTTATTTAAATGAAACACTTTCAGAAACTACCAATATTTTTTCCTAATTGGTTTGGTATCACTTGAACATTCCTAGTATAATCCTGGAAAATCATTCGGAGAGATTATATAATGAAAGAACTTCTTAGTCAAATCTGTAATTAACAGTTGCATTAATTTTTTCACTAATTCTTTAAAGGCGTCTCCATATCGACTCAATTATCTATTAATATTTTGCTCGTTCAATATTTGTGTGCCATTGTAGAATATCCAGATCCCAAGATAATAGCTTTAGGCATGAACGTAATTTGTTCACTTCCTTCTTCATTGGAATCATTGACTTCGTTTGGTTTCTAAACTATATCATCTTCATCTGCCATTATTTCTTCAATATGTGCTTGAGCAAAAAGCAGAAAAAGCTTTTCCTATTCTACAACGAATGGTTTTGCTTCCAAATAAACTACTGTATGTTTGTCTATGCACTGGTGTATATTAAGGGTATTGTATTACACTGTTGCTTAATTGATAGAATATGCAAATATGCAGCCAAATATAAATTTTTGAATGTTTATCAAAATTGGCTAAGTATGTAATTAATAAATCGTATGAAAGCGGGAGATAGGTGTATTGGATCTGATTAGTTAATCCCCAGCCTCCCTCACCACCGCAGACTACAACAGCATTTACAGTGGTCCGTGTGCACATGAAATCAGTGCACTTGTAGTTCGCGACCATAATAATTGGTGTCAAAAATTACATTGCCATGGAATATTTAACGACAATTGACTATTTTAACCTTATTTTAGAAAAAGAAATAAAAATTAGAAGTGTTGAGCATCCAAAATCAAGACTATTAATTACAAATATAAGTTCTTTAAAAACAGTACAATGGGTAGACTAAATGATTCAAGATATCCAAAATTTCAATTAATTAGTTATTAATGAATTTATGTGAAGTCAAGTATCTATGAAGACCCCAAAATATTGAAACAAAATATTATGTACCTACGGAAATATTGAAATTATTTCACAGATTTTATTTATATTCGATTGTACTATTTCAGTTGAATTCAGCTATACAATAAAATTGGTAGATTCTCGAATAAAACAAATTTATTGGTTCAGAGAGTACTTGAAATTTTGTATTGTCAGTTACGAACATTTTTACACATGATGAGTTTATTTCAGTGGGCATACAATCAAATTTTTTTCTGTTCAAACAATTATTTCACCACACTCTAAAAAGGCTTCGTAATCATAGTCGCATATCAATGTCTCAATAATTATTTTGTTCTATTCTCAGAGCTTAGTAATAAAAGTACGTTCCAAAAGGTACGAGTATGAGCTACGAAATTCCCAAGGGGGTATTGGAATAATGTGCGTAGACAGAAATCTTGGTCAATGGTTTTCTACTTCATCAATACAAGGCACCGTAGCGAAAATCAATGAAAAGTGTGGTCGAATTAGCAGTCAGTTCAAAAATTTAACAATGATTCGTTGAACTTTTCCATGCTTCACATAAGTCGCTCACAAGTTTAATCTGTACGTGAAAATTAAACTGGAATAGATTAACAATCGCAGGTAGCAAAATGTCGATTGTTAAAGATAGATCGAAAAAACTCAATGTTTAGACTCTTTCAATCACCATTATTTGAAAACTCACTGAAAATATTTATAAGATCATCGAAAGCAGGATTTGAATTTACGATAGACCAAAATCAGGGTCATCTACCAAGATTTGTAGAATACAAGGCTTCCGTAACAAAATTAATAGTTTTCTCGTTCCCATTCAACTTTAGAATAATACAACAAGCTTGTGGGTTATGTTTAATCGTCAAATGGATCTAAAAAATTGTCACGAAGCTTCCAAAATAAACTAGTATATGACTGACTGTGAAGTAAGTTAAGTCCTTTTGTAAAAAATCCTATGTTTACAGGAATCTTAGCTTAAATGGATATCAGTCTAATTCAAACAATAGTTTCCGTGCTCCACTCCATTTCAATTAATTCGTATTTAACAACACTAATCGAGATAAAAAGAGGAAAAGAGGCAAAATACGTTGATGTTCTTTTAATTCCCTGCCAAACGTGTTCTTAAAGCTAAGTATTGCATCGGGAATTTCAATCATTCGTGATTAAATAAACTTATTAGCAAAATACCGATCCACCCGTTTCTTCAACACAATATATTAAAAATAAGACTAGATATACAAAAATTGCTGATATAATGTGGAGATAGTATTCTTAAAACTCATTTTCACCCAACTAATGTTGTTCTAAACAAACCAAATTTACACTTTTTCATGTCAAAACATTCACTTATGAAATTGGTCCCAAATCCCAAATCCCTAGCACAACAAATAAACCACAAAAATTTTGACGTAATCTCCTCTCCGTTATTACAAAAGCTATTTTTTTTAAGGCTAGGAACACAAAATAATTCGAGGGGGCTAAATCTAGCGAATTGTGTGCATGAGGTAGCAATTCAAATTTTTATACTAAGAATCGTCAACCTCCTCAAAATAATCATTAAGAGGCGTCATTACTTCTCCATTTATGGAAAATCTTTGACCACCGAGCCATTTTTTTAAGTAGGGTAGGAGGTAGCAATTCATTAATTTTGACCATTGCAATAACGAATATGTGAACTAGTGCTTTGTCTTGATGAAACAACACTTTCATCTTATCCAAATGGGGCTGTTTTTGCTTGATTTCTTCGCTCAAATGTTGTAATAAGTACGCATAATACCCGCCGTTGATAGTTTCCTCTTTTTCAAGATAGTCAATGAAAATTATCCCATGCGCATGCCAAAAAACCGACGCCATGACCTGCATCAGATGGAACAGTCTTTGCCTTCTTTGGACCTTTTTTTCAGTTTCCACGTTCCATCCATGGTTATGAAACAAATAAAGGTTTTCAACAATGTTGATAGGCTTAAAATAAATTATCTTAGACCGTGGTTTTATTATTTAAAACAGAAATATCTTTCTTTGAAACTCACACCAATTTTCATATTCTAAATTGGTTAGTTTATTTGTAAAGTCCGTATGGTTCTATCTCAAAGATACTTCGTTTACTGTACAGTTATTTGATTTTTAGATCCAACCATCTCTTTCTTGCAAACAAACGAACACTATCTAAAACTATATTTTTGCTTATTTTAACAAAATGAAATCTGGAAAAACACTAACTCTACGACATGATTTATGAATCCAAAGATATGATTTTCATACGTAAGTTTTACGTACCTGTTTTGTTCCGTTGATCGTGGGACATCACAAGTTGGAATTTTTGGAACCATTGGTGATATTCACAGTATTATTGTTAACCATACTGAAGTTGTCTCACTGATAAATATTGTTGTGTCCAAAAATCTTCATCTAATTCGATGAGCAGTACAGAGTTCTTAAAGACATTTTAAGTCCACAAAGTCATAATCCCTTATTACGGAATCTAGTCGATCCTGTTGAAATCCATACTAGCAGAGTTTGCTGACAAGTTCATAATATATACTGATGGATCTAAGACGAGGGTTGGAGTTGGATGTACAGTATACATTCAGAATACAAAGCAATTTATACGAATCAAATTACCCCCTATTTCTAGCATATATACTGTGGAGCTGTATACTATCTTACAGGGTCTTTCCTGGTTGAAGTCAAATGAAAAATATGGGGGTGTGATTTTATCTGACTCTAGATTACCATAAAAGAAACTCATCTTGAAAGAATGAAATATCCTATTTTATGTGACATATTATTAAATTGAGACATTCATTTGTGTTAAAGGACATGTTGGAATACAAGGTAATGAAACAGCTGATCGATAAGCAAAAGATTCAGTATTAAATAGAGTGTTTTGTAACGTAAATACAGGAAGAGATGCGATCAATTCAATAAAAGATAAAATGTACGAATCATGGAAGAACTGCGTCACGATCCTCAAATAACAACTATTTTCAAATTCATCATACTTTATCCTCCCCCCGAATTATATTTTCAAATACACAACTTAGAAATTTTACTCAGCAAGTATACTTAGAATGAAGACTGATCATGGGAGATATCCCGCCCATCTTGCCAGGCTGGGTATTATACAATCATCAGTCTGTACCTGCGATGATAATTATTTGTGCTGATCTCAATCACATTTTTTTCGGATGGAGCAATCATATTCATAAAACAAACAATTTGTTGCAGTTACTTGTTAAACAAAACTACTCTACTACCTCTAAACCTCACACACCTTTTAAGCATAGATAACAGACAAACTTTAGATTTATTAATAAATTTTATCAAGGGTATTCAAATTAATATTTAAGTAGTATCATTGAAAAATTCTGTTGCAGATGGACTTGTTTCCAAGCCATTTTCTTTCACACACACTTAAAGACAGGAAGCTTCAACAGATGATCGGGTTAAAGAAGAAATTGAACAACTTTAGAGCAGAATACCGCTTTACGACGCTTTCAAGATTGAGGAATGTAGACTTGACTGGTGTCTAGCTGTACCACCCCATGTCATTTCAACAAGTCCTTCCTCTCCCCTACTTCTTTGGTAGATTCCGGAAAATTAGCGTGTGTACTTTCGCTGCCTCACTCAAAATCTTTTTAGCCTTCATCGAAAACTCCAATCTCCTCCTCTAAAGCTGTCTTCTGTCTTTACTAGTACTTGCTTATGAAGTACGGAGTTACCGTGTCTGGCGTATCCTCTTGTGGATTGACTCGAGACTTTTTATATTTTTTTGTTCAAATTTTTTTGTGTGCAGTAGACTTTACATAGGTTATTTGCAGAGAGTGCACAACTTGATTTGGCAGTTAAAGAATGGAGGATAGTACCGTTTTCAAATTGGTGTAAAATCAATTTTAATGAAGACAGAAAGAACTATTTACAAGAAAATGTATTGAAGAACTAGTGTATTTTGGATAGTTCGTGGATTATTCCTGACCATGAGGTGTTTGAGCAATATGTTATATATTTCGTGGCAGGAGGACCCTCGATAATATCCGACCGCATATGCTTTCCAATGCTTAAGGGAATTATTGTTATGAAGCGTGCCAGGAAACAGACCTGAGCGTCATAAATTTTAACATATATGTGATGAGCTTAAGAAAAGGATTAAGGTCAAAATTTAGCTCCCAGAAACCATTCAGGAAGTTTATTGAGAAAATGTATCTCTAAAGTTCATCCGAACACCAATACGATCAATGAATGGGAGCGGCAATACAAACTATTTTTTTTAGCAATCAAATATATTTTTATTCCAAAATCAATAAACTCTGATTATATTACGTGTGTATAAAATAAAAAATTGTTTCATTGACGATTCGTCTATGAAACTGAAATAAATTATAATTCCAATTACACAAATTTATTTTATTTGTGATTAAAACATTCGGTATTTCATTTTCTCATTCCTCTGTCTCTAATTTTGAATATTCAGCTTGCGTTTTGATATCGCCCTCACAGACTGACACATCACATATTTCTTTGTTCGTATCGTGTAGACTCAAATACGCAATTAGTTGATCTGCCAAATAAATCAACTAAAAAATTGAAAACAAACAGAATTAAATCGAATCGAATACCAACAATTGATAAAGGAGAGTCCTTTATTAAATAGTCTGAATAAATCTACACGAGCAATTTTTTAATATCAAAAATTAAAAATATCTCTTCCAATAAATGTGATATTTTTCAAACAATGCACTATATTGTACTCCTATAATTCACATATACGAGGGCTGATTCGTTAGAGATGTTCCACATGACAATATCTTTCCAGTATTTGATACTATAGATGTATCGACCAAATCTTCGTGAAGTAGCGTTGGGGTGAATTCATCTTAACCCATTTATTCATTCCCCGCGCATTGCTCGAGACGAGTTGTGACTCGAAGCTTGTGTATATGCTTCAAAAATAACGTAATGATAGTCATACCATCTATTTACTTGTCTAACAGTCATCCATTTCCGCAAAAATTCATACCGGCCAGGCGATGAACTTATCAACTAGTCGTTTGTAGATGGGACTAGACAAGTTTAGGAAAGTATTGATGAACGAAACATTACCGTTGTTGCTTTATTTTGATAAACGCGATTTTGATGATTCTGGAAGTTGAAAAAGTAGATACGCTTCAACAGCTCTAACCTTCTTGGTTTCTATTATGAGTCTATAAATACATAAAGTACATAATAGGTTCAAATGTGATCCATGTGATTAATACTTATTTGAACTTCATTAAGCTTAATTCCACGAGTCGGTTGCTGATTCCACACCGAACGCTTCCCCAGTTGGTGGATAGGAGAACGTCTTCAAACTATTAGTAGCGTCAGAGAAATTTTGGTTGAGACAAAACCAGCTTTAGGGGGAGGTTGATGTACGAATTCAGACTTTTATCCGATTAGCCCCTGTGAAACGAGGAGGGTGGTTTAGTGAGGGTGCACGACTTTACACAGCACCCCGCGCACTTTTGCATAAGCTTCTGCCGTACCTCATAAAGCAAAAGATTTAGATTAGGTTAGATTACGTTAGTTAGGTTAGATTACGTTAGATTAGGTGAGGTCAGGTAAGGATAGGTTAGATTATGTTAGGTTAGGTTAGGTTCGATTACGTTACGTTAAGTTACGATAGATCAGATTGGATTAGATTAGGTTAGTTTAGGTCAGGTTAGGTTATATTATGTTAGTTTAAGTTAGGTTAGGTTGGTTAGTTATTAAAAACTTAGTCCATAACATATATAATACAGAAATAAATCTTTCTGATAATTTTGTCACATTTATTTTGTTATTTTTAATAAAAATCTTTGGATGCTATAACTTAGAAAAGCCTATTTGATTTAACATAAAACAGCCTACAACAGCATCCATCCATTTTGGTGAGCTTACAGCTCTAAAACTACTGCATTTATCGATCTGTAGTCTTCTGATCACACTACATGATATACGGACCTTATTTAATAAGGTTTTGTGTACCTAACTATGTTTTCTCTGTCGTAGAGTATGGTAAGTTAGGCATTGAAGAGACTTTTCCATTCTCCAATTTTTTGGTTCCAAATTATATTGACAGGGTAAAAGGCTCAATATCCTTGATGCTTGATATGACTTTGTATATTTTGAGTGAGGCAAGCCATATTTCATGAGTTAAAGAGTACTTCGTGATAGAGTAAAAACCTTTTTAATATAAACTTGAGTTATTATTAATGATTTCATAAGAACAAACTATTAAATCCTTCGGCTGTTTCCGATTTTTCTCTTTCCCCTTAAAATTTCTTCACTCATACGCATGTTCATAACTGACTAACCTCAAAATTTAAAACATAACGTGGTTATCGTGTTCATTTTGAAGCTTTTAGTAGAATTTCATCGTTAAACGTTTTTCAAATATTTAAATTCATCAAATATCTCTCAATTGTGATAGCCTCCTTTTAAAAATATATATACACACAGAACATACTTACCTCATTTGTATAAACTGTGGTATTCTCCATCAACTTTCCATATCTTTCCATCAAACCTATCGCCTCTTTTTCACTACCAAGTAACACACAACATAATGCCATATTAACAACAATGTAAACATCATCTGGACACAAACTTAATGCTAATCGAAACGCTTTAACAGCATTGTCTGGATCTTTCAATTCCAATAGAGCAACTGGAAAATAAAGTATATCGTTTCTATTTTTCTCTTATGCAATAAGTAGTTAAAAAGTAAGAATTACAGTATTAACTGAGTGGGGATTTCATCACACAACCTTTTAATCCTTGACCCGCAAGTCAAGTTTTGTTCACATGAGTTTTCTCACACATATGACCGCGCACGAAACCTCCAACCCCCAACAGTTATGAGTCACCAAACTTTCGACAGACAAGTCTTGAGCAACGTTTACATTGGTATAGTAAATGGATTAGTAGTTTTTACCAGTAACTTGCAAGAGAGATACTCATCCAACGTGAACTTTAAAGATAAGTGGTAAGTTGTATAAGTAATTATACAAGTAGCGAAGAGAGGAAAGTAGTCTAGTTACATGTACGAGTATGGTCCTAGATGTACTTAGCCTGACCTAGAGATAGCGGTAGTTCCTTGAAAAATACCACTGTATTAAAAAGTTTACCATTTATATAATACAAGTTTGAAGATGCCAAGTAGTTTAGTATTTGTGTAGCAGCTGTAAATAGTGAATGATTTCAGTTAATTTGTAAATATGGAAAAATCGTTATGTGTTACAATACTTTTTGAAAGACATTTACCCAACCAATGTAAAAGCTGAACTAGAATCTACTCACAGTGAGATTGCTCCTTCGTTATAAAAAGTAAAATATTGGGTAGCAGAGTTTAAACGAAGTCGTATGTCCTACGAATTCCAGCATTGCAGTGGTCGAAGAAATGAAGTGACGAGTCCAGAATTGTTGAAGAAAATCCACAATGCGGTACTAGATGATCGTCGACTGAAAGTGCGCGAGCTAGCAGACATAGTACTCTATTCAAAAAGTGAGATATATCGCTTTAAATTGAAAATTTGGACATGAGAAAACTGTGCGCAAGATGGGTGCTGCGTTTGCTCACAATGAAAAAAAAAGAACGTCATGTTTCCATCGAGTATTTGGCAATGTTCCAGAGAAATAAAGCAGAATTTTTGCACTGCTTCATAACAATGAAACGTGGGTTCATCACTTTACACCCGAAACAAAAGAACAATCAAAACAATTGACTGAAAAGGGAAAACCGGATACAAAGAATGCAAAGACCGTTCCATCTGCAGGCAGGGTCATGGTGTCGGTTTTTTGGGATGCCCGTGGGATAATTTTCATTGACTATCTTGAAAAATAAAAAACTATCAACGACGAGTATTATGCGTACTTATTGCAACATTTGAGCGAAGAAATCAAGCAAAAACAGCCCCATTTGGAAAAGAAGAAAGTGTTGTTTCATCAAGACAATGCACTAGCTCACGTAGCTTGAATTGCTACCTCCTACCCTATTAAAAAGAAATGGCTCGGTGGTCAAAAATTTTCCAACAATGGAGAGGGGATGTCGGCAGTTAATGACTATTTTGAGTAGCTTGACTATTCTTATTATAAAAGGATATTGTACATCGCTAGGAAAAGTGTATGGGGCTAAAAGGAGATTACATAGAAAAATAAATATATGTTTTACAAAATTTATATGTTTTCTTCTGGGACTATACTAGCCTTTCTACAAAGATTCATACTAGCTAGACATTAAACTTATCAACGAGTAGTGTGTAGATGAGACTAGACAAGTTTAGGAAAGAATTGATGAACGGAACGGTGCTGCTGTTTCTGTATTTTGAAAACTGTGATATTGATGATATTGGAAGTTGTAAAAGCTGCTGAAAGCTTCTGAAACCATTTCCTGTTGCTAAAAAATTAAGCAGCAGCAGCATCTACAACAACATTTTAACAAAATAAACAACCGGACAAGAAACTACAGTAACGGAAAAACCCTACCATAAACAGTCAGCGTAAATACCTCAAGGACTCACCTACTGAACACATATTAGTCTAAGAGCTGATTGCCACTTCGACTAAGGTACTTTAACAAGGCTGAAACTTTTTCTATGTGTTATTTAATATATTTAAAGAAGAAAAATTAGCTTCTGGCTTTATTTAAAAAAATGTATCTTCACAAATCTAGCTTTCGAGTATATTTTAAATTAGACAATTTTGAGTATAAAAAAAAATTGCAAGTAGATGTAATTGAAGAAAAATATATATGAAATTACCTATGTAATGATATTTTATTATAAATGTCTAACTTTACAAAATAGTTTACAAGATATTTTCTTTAGTAGTTAGATTTGGAAGATGGTACCAGCCGTCTTAGCAGTTTTCGATCCATTTTGCAGATACTTGTAACGGAGCAAATCATCTGGCAACGAAGCCAAATTCGTGAAAACACATTTTTTTAAATAAAAAACAGTAAATATTGTTGCAACCGCGCTAACCCTGCCAGAAGTTGATTTTTCTACTTTAAATATATTAAATAACATATAGAAAAAGTTTCGGCCTTATGAAATTACCTTAGTCGAAGTTGCGACCAGATCTCCGACTATATCTTTACTAAAAGTAAACGACTAGAAATTGAATTCAGCAAACACTATTAGTTACTAGGAAGTCAATCGTAGCAAGCTAAACAATCGTTTTTAAATGTGTATTTATTTAGATTAAGTTATATTAGAAAACAGTGAGGAATAATGTTTTTTTTATGTTTACTGATTTACTGAATGATTAACATAACAAAAAATTTTCATTTATTAATACTATATATAATACAATTCAATATGTCACTGATTTTTTTTTCGTTTGTAAAGAAAGGTTCAATAAGGCAGGATTAACGTGGACATTATTCTATGAAATTACATTCCAGCTAACAAAAAGTTCCTCCAATCAATAAAACAGTTGATGATTATCTTTCTTCATATATTATGAACGATTTCACTTTCAGTGTTATGACACGGCGCGCAGTGATGACAAAAAAGAATACCGTTAGCCCATTTTTCAATGTTTTTTTCTTCGTAAGCAGTTTAGCAAACATTCCAGTATCCCAATGGCCCGTTTAAACGAACTTTTCTCGAATTCTGGTTTTGAGGTCGAAGGATTTGTTTTCAATTTTGAATCGTCCATGTCGGTTGTAAATCGTATTCTTTGATCGCACCTCGTATCGAAAAATTAATAAATCAATTGAACAACACTATGCCAAGTTAATTGAAATTTCAAAAGATGAGTTCATAGTTATAGGGATGAATGTGAATGCTGAAATTATATTGACGAGCATCGCAGATATTGAGTAAATCACCAATTTAAATATCTTATTACAGAAATATAAATCGTCGGCGTCGGTTTGGAGCTAAAAGTCATTTAGTAACAAAATCAATTTTTTTCAGGAGAGCAAAAAAACGAGGATATTTTCATTAAAAATAGGAAAATGATAAATCATTCAAAACTTCCACGCAATTCCATTTTTTAAGTTAAGTTATCTCATTTTTTTGGGTAATTTTATACTTTGGCTCTAGTAAATCGGAAAATCATCCGATTTCGATGAATTTTATTTCAAAATCTTCGTTTTTACGGTCTTTTTACGGTACCAAGTGCTCTAACCTTCACAATTCATATAATGGTAAAACTCATCAAGTGACTATGATGAACTTTAACTTTGATGAAGTTTCTCAAAAAGTTAAATAGTGAATTTTCATATTCTCTGATGTGTATTTATAGCAGTTATATTCACTTGGTGACTTTTTATACTTATGGGAAATGATGATATCAACACACAATGACTTTTTAGCGAATTTGGAAAAAATTGCACTTTCACCTCCAAGCCAACAAAATATTCAGTCGCTGAATCGGACTTTTTTTAATACTATCAATATGAAACCTAAAAGCTATAAAGATACTTGAATTTTGTGCTGCTGACCAGACAATGTTGTTATTAGAATAAAAAATTATTTCAAGTAACATCAATTTATTGAATTTACTGAAAATATATTTCTACTAACCTCCCAAAATGGTGAAAGAGTTAGCTATATCAGGTCTAAGATTCACAGCAGCGCACGCGTAATTGAAAGCTGATGCCGGCTGTATGGTTGCTAGATGACAGAGGCCTAAATTAAAAAGAACTCTCCAATTCAACGGATCAAGCCATAAAGCTCGTTTTAAGCAACTGATTGCCTGGAAGAGATAAGTAGTGGGGGGTTATTTTTATTAAAATGTATTCGTAATCTCTTATAGTCTATTTTCATGTACGAGACAGTCATAAAACCCAATTTCTACTCCAAAACTTATTCCCTTTAGGTTGGATATGGTTTTTTCCTCAAATTTCCATAAATTCACCTTAGCTAACATAAGTTTCCGGTCTGTTACTGGTCTTTTATGAAGACAAGCTGTATAGAATAATAAAAAAAGGTTTTTACAGGCTAATGGCCATGTACATTAAAGATTACATAGCCATATATTCAGAGTACCTATTTGCCAATAATGATTAGAAATTTTGTTTTATTTTAATTCCAAGTTTTTCCATTTAGTGAAGAGGTCCAAGACGTGTATTTTTAACAATTTAGCCTAGTTGCAACTTCCAAAATGCAGTGTGCAGTCTATTGTGCATTCCAAGAGAATATTATGGAAAATTTGGTCCAGGCTACCAAGGTTTTCACCTCCGATTTCCATGAACGTGTATAGATGAAATTTTGACAGCACGTAGGGAATACTTTAAAAAATAAAATCTACCCTATGCCAATGTTTGCTTTTGCGATAGGATGAGATATGCGCAAAAAGGACATTCGAGTCATTCAATTTGTCAATGCTTTTGAATTGATGTGGTACTCAAAATTAAAAGATCGTTAGCTGAACTTTATCGTTTTAGTATCTTTTTCCTTCTGTTCCATTATTGAAATAATGAAAAATATGGCATCGCTTCAATTCTATATAGAATAAATCATTTTTGTTTAATCAGATAGTTTTTCGATTGAATTATTTTCAAAAAGTTCAAGTCTAAAAATTTCATTCATTAAATGTTTGATGATCAATAAACTTCCATCCTCTTTTGTAATTAAATAACCCTTCTCTATGATTTTCATTCGCATTCGCGGTATCTTCTACTTTAGTTCGCAATTTTAGAGGAGAATTAATTTCCTTGTGGAGAATAATGTAGTGGTTATCCGTCGTTCCGGAATCTCAGATAAGATGCACAACTTGTGTTAATTAGTTAGAATGCAATTGAAACAGATTTAAATGGAGTGATACTTTAAAAACTCTAATTAAAAGAACAAGGTGAATCTTAACATCAAACTTATGCTGAAAATTATTCTTTTATAATTAACAGATAATGTGTGTGATAGAGATATGGAAGATTGGCACCAAAAACATTCAACTACTAAGAAGAACCAAGGCAATCAACCATTGATTTAGGTAGAAGTCATTCCAAATGTTTATATTTTATTAAAGAAGGTCCAATTGGAACAGCACCTTACCTCAACTTTTTTATACCAATGGGTCGACTGATTTTGCTATAAGAAAGTAAATTGTTAATAATACGGAAAATAGATAACAGAGCACTGCGAGGGAGCTTTCAGGGAGAAAACGTAGAGGAAAACCAATTCTAAGATGGAAAATATACATGCCGGAGATAGGTAGAAACCCAATTTAGAAGAATGGAATATAACAAAACTGTGTAGGACAAAAATAATATTTTGATACAACCAATCGATAAAATTATTGTAACTGAATCTTACGACATTAATTGTCAGTTACATCCGTATGTCTTTCTATTCTTAAGGATGTAAGACGTGTAGTTCCTTTACTCTTTTCTCAGTAGGTTTGTTGATTGCGTCCAACCAGGTCTTCCTCTACTTATGGTTCTCAATGTTCTGGATTTTAATATCCTTCTTATTATATTTTCCCCGCACTATAATAAGGTACGGGAGCTTTTTCAATAGAGTTTGAACTTCTTATAAAGAGAGAAAACACTTCAGTATACCAAATACCAAAAAGAAGCGAGTAAAGAGAGGTAGAAAATAGTAAATCTGATGCTTTTTTTCTCTCTTTCTATAAAACGATTTCACTTTCTATCTTCAATATAATTATGTATTTCGATTATGACAGGAGAGTGAATATCATTATTTTGATAACAATCCAGGACAGTCGTTATAACACACACTTGTTAGTTTCGAGTACTCTACCCAATAACACAATTGAATGGAAAAACTAATTAGAGGAAACTTGAAAGGCACAAAAATTAAAAAATTAAGAGCGTACGAAAAATTACATTCGATACAAAAACCTTATATATACCTACTATTATTCGTACAATGTTTTTACATCCAAGTTTACTTTATAACTTACCGCGACATATTTTTGTTTGGCATAAAAACAAACGCCGATATTGTTCCAGAGCACAATAGAATCCGGTTGATAATGGATGGCCATTTTGTATTTTGACAATGCCACGTCGTAGTCCTCGTGTTTCTAAAAAAATGATGAATAAAACTCATATATAAGTGACTAATGTTGTATTTCTGAAAACAAAGACTTTGCATCAAATACAGATGACATATAATTTGGAAACTTCCTTTTCATGCTTACAGTGAACGGCCAAATTATGGAATAAAATTATCAGTTTCGAAAAGGTGGTTTGCTAAAATTACGAGAATGTATTGATATCTAGTTAGCCTAGACCAGTTCCGTACATAAACAAAATATTGCGTTACTATAGAAACGAACAATAACTTATTAGAAGTGTCAGTGTAAAGTTTGACGTCAAAATTGTAAACCAGAGTTACGCAATGAATTAGAAGAAAAAAGATGTTCACCGAAATTCTGAAAATCGAAAAATTGGAGTATCGAGCCATCATCAAGTGCCTGTATTTAAAAGGGTTGAGAGGTAAGCAGATTTACGAAGATATGCTTAATACCCTTGGTGATCAATGTCCTTCGTATGCGACCGTGAAAAATTGAACTGCAAGCTTCAAAAGAGGTGACTTTCCCATTGAAGATGATGACCGATCGGGAAGGCCAAATTCTATGCCAATCCCCGAAAATATCGATGCAGTTCATGACATGATTTTATCAGACCATCGAATTGGGCTAAAACGGATATCTGAAGTACTGAATATTTCATACGATCGCGTTCATTATATAGTTCACGTCAATTTGAACATGAGAAAAATTGCTGCAAAATAGATCCCCAAATGTTTGAATGTTGACCAAAAGTGGGCAAGGGTAGAAGCATCGCGTTCGATCTGTGCTCGATTTGAAAACGATGTAGACTTCTTAAACCGAATTGTTACTATAGATGAGACTTGGGTACATTTCTGCGATCCGGAAACGAAGCAACAATCGATGAAATGGCGGTACTCTGGTTCTCCAAGACCTAAGAAGTTTCGTGTCCAAAAATCTGCTAGAAAAGTTCTTGCTTCAGTTTTTTGGGATTGCCATGAAGTAATCATGATTGATTTTTCGGATAAGGGTAGAACAATAACTGGAGATTACTATTCGACATTACTAAACACTCTACGGAAAAAAATTGAAGAGAAAAGACGCGGAAAGCTATCCAAAGGTGTTTTGGCTTTGCAGGACAACGCCCCTGCACACAAATCTCATGTTGCCATGCAAAAAATTCGTGACTTAAGGTTTGAATTATCTCTTTCCTCAACTGAAAAAAAGTTTAAAAGGTCGTAAATTTTCTTCCCACCAGGAGAGGTAATATAAGCTGTGGAGGTCTGGTTTGCAGAGTAAGAAGAAATATTTTTTTTAGGTCTAGAGACGTTGCAGGTTCGCTGTAATAAATGCATCCAATTAAGAGGAGAATATGTTAAGTAATAAAATATTTTGACATTGAAATTTTTTTCGGTTCTATAGTACGCTAAAAATTGTTCAATATATCCTCGTACGAAGAACCTCGATTTTTCTTCTAATATATCTATGTTCTGAGTGACATTTTTTAGATCGGTGATGATATGGTGTTAAATGTTTCAGTAGAGAATGAGCATACTATCTCCCTCCACTTCATAAGATTTTGTGCTTCTGCGTCCCATTGCAGGAATAAAGTCTGCTGCTACTGCATCCTTCCTCGTCTTCTGCCTTCCTTGATTTTTCATATTTTACAAAAACTAGAGAATCACTCTACATTTCAAGAAGTGTTAACGAAGAAATGTTTTTGACATCAACAAACTGTGTAAGTTCAACTGTAGATTCAATTCTATCATTTCAATGTCAAAGTATTATTCAATCAGCTACATTCGAAATTAAAAATGGCAAATACATCAAATAAGTGCCGGAAATTAACAAATGTATTTCTGCTTGAAAGACTTCATTATTCTGTGGCAATTCACCATAGAATCAATAGACAGGCATAATTTAATTTAGTATGAAGTAAATTGTGTCACTTTGTCCATTAAATTGAAAAATTAATATTTTCTGATGACAATAAAGCTTAAGAAGACGATTATATTGTGTTACTCTCGACCTTCACGACAAAACTACTCATTTCTATGCTGCCGGCCATTTCTCGTATTCCAATGAAAATTAAGAAAGTCAGTGGTACCAGATATTTCATGCCACTATTTCAATGGGTACCAGATGAATGCAAGCTATACTTTCAATCAAGAGAGAGAAAGAGAAATGCTTCATTGTCAGAAAATTGTTACAATAACAACAAAAGCTTGTAAAAATTGGAAAACAAACATAAAAATAACGAAATAAAGATACAAATAAAACAAAATTTCAACATAAAGAAGAAAATCACAATAAGTAATAACATTATAGGTAATAGTGATATGTAATAATTAGTATATAAGTCCATAGCAAAAATTAAACCAGTATGCAGCATGTCCAGAATTGAATATTATTATTAGAATGGAAGTCGTTAGTTTCCAGTAAATACGCACTGAAATTATTGCGGAATTCGGGAAAAGATGATATCCATTTTAATCCAATTAGCAAGTGATTGTGCATTTTTTGCATTGTAAAATATTGAGTCCTTAACTAATTCTGAACGTGGAGTAAATAGGTAAAAGTCGTGCTCCGCGTTTCTAAGTGGATAGCCGACAACGTCATTTCTGAAATATCTAGCAGCTCTCTTTTATTTGAATCAAATTGAGTCGCAGCACACGTACCCCTGAAGGGTAGGGCATATCGGAGATGCGATTCAATAAGGACATAATAAGTGGATGGGTAAGTTCAGTTCTGTGGAAACTGATCTCAGCGCAAAACAAGAGAAACTTAATTCCTTAGATAAGGCGGCAATATGTAACTCCCATTTCAAGCCCTAGGAATTTTACAGATTCAACAACGTAAATAGTGGTGTCATTAATAAAAAAGGCAGCGATGTATTTCCATATGATAAAACTTTAGTTTTAGAAACGTTGAGACAAAGAAGATTAGGTGATTAGGTCACTAGATATCTATGGAGTGCCGTGAGATCAGGGTTGCTCCAAGAGTGTCGTCTGCAATTTTATCACTGATGTCTAGATAGGCGATGTCGTTTAGAAACAGAAGAAACGATCCTAGTATTGATCCTTGGGGCACTCCACATTCTATTGGCTTGTAAGAAGACATTGTTGTATCAACAAGCTGACTTCTGTTGGTAAAGTATGACTTGAACCATAGGTGTTACCCTGAAATCGTAGTACTGCAATTTGTTAATTAAAATATCATGATTAACACAATCGGAAGCCTTAGAAAAATCACAAAAAGTTGTTGCTGTGGAGTGATGGCTGTTTAGGCTAGAGTAGTCATTAGTTAGGAGCCTCTATTTCACCAATCATCTTTCTATGATCTTAGATCTTAGATCAATCCCTCATGGCATGAATTAACCTGACTTTCCTGAGTAGGAAATTTTTACGAGCTGAAGAAAATCTTGCTTGTTCTTCTTTATGAGAATTATAAAGAATATCCACACAATATTAAGGTAGATAGTAATTATGTGAGTCATAAATAATTTTCAAGTACAATTGTTAAATTTTGATTTAGTGCCACAATAATTTTTTTAAATTTCTGAAGAAAATCGTATTTCTCATAATTATGGCCAATGAGTCAAACGTACATAAAAACTGGAAAGAATTACTGTCCAAATTGTTGGATCTTTGTGTTACGAGTGTGAAAAGAAAAGCTTTAAAGGTTTTGGAGTTTCCTATAAAGTTGATTATTTCGATTGGCAATGCTGCACTTAGCAATATTGAAAGCAAAGGCAGAAATGTAACGATTTGAAGCCAATACAGTATTTCTGTGATTATACAAACAATCCATCAGAAGCCACTATTGCCCCGTATGCAGTTCCAAACTGGTTTACCTCTTCATCATTACAAAGGAGAACTAGGTTTTTCCATTCAATAACAAAATCTTTATCACAATAAAAAATTTGATCCTTTAAACGATGATTAGATTAAAATAAAAATAATAAATGTTGAAGCAATGTATCAATTATCCCCGATTTGCTCTACTGCGAATAAATATTGACGACAACGTTGATATCTCTTAATAATCAATATTCTGAATACTCAAATTTATATAACTCTGTGTCAATTATACTTTCATTCATAATTCATCCTTCAAATTGTAATCAAACTCTCATTTCGTCGTCAATCTCGTAAATTCAAAATTAGTTTAATAAGTAAAATACCGGAAAATATGTATCCGTTCCAAATGACAACGGTCCGTTAATTCTCTCAGAATATTTATAAACGTTTAAAAACCAGTTCCGTAAGGATTAGGAGATACTTTTAGTCGGAAAATTCTAACTAGAAAATTTCAGAATACCTGTATAATACATCCTATCGCCAACAAGGCTTTCGTATGAGTTGGCTCCAATGCCAAAGCTGAACTTAATCTTTCAAAAGAAAATTCGTTCTGACCTATTTTCAAAAAAAGAAGTCCCGATTCAGTTAACATGCTCACGCTGTCTGGACAGGACCTGGAAATAAATAACGGATTTAGAAGAGAATAACTGATGAAATATGATTCGGCGGGTAGATCATTTTATGACAATCCTCTCAATCACGTTGTAATATTTTTACGTTTTTATTTTTGTACACACCTTTCACTCTCCATAACGTTTGCAGTTTTATAAAGCTCTAATAGGTGATCGATAAGTTGATATATTTGATAGCCAACTGATGATATTTGATTTTGTCAATCGTCACTGTTAGAAAATAGAAGGTTGTAATGAATTTTTTTAGTTTTTTATATAATTATTTTTCAATATTCGAGAAATAGCTTATTCTTCTTTACTTTGTAACTAACTCTTCACCCATCTGAATAACCAGCTGTCGAATAGTCTGGAAGTACTCTGAAGAACATTCAAGGATCTCGGAGGCTATAAAAGCAGCGAACAGATCTTAAGTATATTTTCAAGAAAACTGGAGGATATCCACCGAGAAATTCAATTAATTTTCAATGGAGAACCTGGAAAACCAAAAGTTGGAACTAAAGATACAAATGAAGATGTAAGATGTCCCTATTTAAGATATTCTAGATAGTATTGATTACTTTAAACGGATATTAAGGTGATTTTAAGCTCACGCACGATGACATTCTAGGAATAACGACAACGATAAGACAATGAATGACCCCTGAACGAGTTACAAAGATTTGATATAGAAAACTGTTCCAGCGGGAATTGTGACGATGTTCCACTGTGATACTGTTGTTTGTCTTCAAGTTTGGTAAAGGCACAGCGAGAGAACCTTGTGCTTATATGCTGGTGAAGATCCTGTTCGGTAGTATAAAGACATTTCCGTGGACTTGATGTACGGCTGCAAGATGCCACTGTAGAGGTCTACAGGTCAGATCACAGTGAAAGTCCACTTCGGTGATACAGTGCAGGCCTTTTGCTAACGGTCGCACGGAAGTTTAGGATGAAAAAAGGGGTGTATAATCGCTGGTTTCGGATGCTATTATCTAGAAGATCAACAGTGGGCTGCTAAAAGATTGGAGGATCACTGTTCGTAAACTTGTTGAACGCATTCCTGAAGCTTCCATATGACACAATGATAATACACTCAAACATATAATGTGAAACATTGACCAAACTCAAGCGTGAAATCCAGAATCGCCGGAGAGAACAACTGACGGAGTGAATAGTGCTTCTTCACGACAACGCTCTACCCTACGTCTCCCGTTCAACACAGGGGCTCCCTAAAGAAATTTGGGTGGACTGTTATGCCTCATTCCCTGTACGGCCCGGACTTCCAAAGTAAACAGCAGTGTAAGCTTCTCAACAATTCTTCAAAAATATATATATATACGTGATTCATCGTTAAATTTCTAAAAAAAAACAATTCAAATGAAAATGCATCCAAAGAACAAGCGGTATATATCTAAGGAAGAACAAACGCAAAGCAAATTTTTCTGATCTATGTAATAGTCATTTGTTTTCTTATTTGAGAACAATATTTTTAGTGCATGTTAACAAAACTTAAGAGGGTAAACCCTTCCATAGGCTTGCACTTCTCCGTCCCGATAAATTGAATTTTTGGGCGTCTGCCGGCGAAGTCAATGTTCATGATCCGCGTCTGCCTGTCGAGTAGGTCTTGCAAATATTGCTATATACGGAATTATTTACCGTGGTAGTATCGGTAAAATAGATTCAGCTCGGTGAATTCTATGCACTAATCTGTCCAAAATTCTGGTCAAATCTAGATCGCCTATAAGTCAAATTACTCTATTCAGTATTGAATCGAACATCTTCAGGGAATGGCTTCAAATATGCGAACAATATTCTAAAGGTAGAGTAATCTGGACATTATAGAGAATTAAAACTTTTGCGGACTATATAGTTTTTTGGTTTTAATGAGGGCTTCAAGCTTTTGTGCTGCCTTGGTTAAATCGACCACGTGAGTATGTCAGGACATATTGCTTCCAATCTCAATACACAATAAGCGAATTTGTAGTGATGATGATATTTTATGTCCAGACAGGAAGAAATCCTGAGCTGCAGTACCCGTTTTAATTGTAAAAATAGCAGCCTGGGTCTTTGTTGCATTAAAGTCAGTCAGTTTGCTACAGGTCAGATCCTGTTGCTACCTACGGATTTGGGTAGTAGCCGAGTTTATTGGGGTGGTTGATTTGAAAAACGACACAACTTCTTTTGAATATAATATATCTGGTTTTCATTGACAATAAGGTTATCAATCAATCTGCTACTTCGTATTGGTTATTCATCATGTATTATTCGACTGTTCGTTTCATTTACTCAACCAGTTCACTACCTATTCATCAATATTATCCACCTTTTTTCCATTCGATTTGTGTCTAATATCATTTTAGCTCATGCTTTTATTGTTTATTCGTCGTAGTATTATTAATGTAGCCCATAAAAGGGCTAGAAAAAATTTTCATACTTTCAGCATAGATTTAGTTTTCTTACATTATATTAAAGAATGATAATCTGACAAAAAATTTTCATTATAATTCGCAAGTTGAGTGAAAACCGAATAAATTCTATAATAGAAGCCTTTTATTCCACTCATACTTATTGCTTGACGCATTTTTCGTATACGGAGAGTGAATCTCTTATTCAAAAGACGTCTCTATGTGACCTCTTCGTAAAGAAGTGTTGTCATACATTTTTAAGGAAAATTCTGAACGTGTTATTTATAGAATGAATTTGAGTTGAGAAAAATTAGTGTCGTGATGTGAGAAAATCTCTTTCAAACGACGAAAACATTTGTGCTCATTTTTTAATAAAAAATATGAAAATATATAAAAGTAGAGGATAAATCGTAGTCGGATTTTCTCTTACATGAAAGAATAAATCCAAGGGAAGTGAGATTATTTACAAAAATGATTTTGTTACGGTTGAGTTTTGCGTTGAAAATTAGCTACAGAACTTATCAAGGTACAATATAATTGTCAGTCATCTTCGACTATATATATATATATATATATATATATATATATATATATATATATATATATATATATATATATGTACCGCTGAGGGTGTCTTTTTATTCATGCCGAAATTTCCGCCACTATTTTCTATTTCTATCATTTTCCTTCACAAATTTCGACAATTGTGTTTTCTCAAGTCCTCTCTAATCGCTTCGTTTCTTATTCGACCTTTTCTGGTGACTCATCTGACTCTGTTTAAGTACTTTATTTCTGCTAATTTTGCTTTTGAGTTTGTGAGTACCCAGGTTATTAACATGTTCAGAAAATGGTCGATTTATACACGTTCATTTTAAATATTCTCTTGTTATTTCTCTTCTCTCCAGATAATTTCTGTTTAACGCACAATAAAGTTTAATTGCCACGCCTATTCTTCTATTCACTTCTTTTAGATTTTTATCGCGTTGTATATCTACACCTGAATATTTGAAACTCTTCACTCATTCCAATTGCATTTATGTTCGTTAATTTTAATTCATGTTTCTGTTTTGTTTTAATTCCCCTTCATTATTAGCGAACAATACTAAATCGTCCAGTTTTCAACTATTTCCATATTTCTGTATTCTACTTGTATATGTTTCACTTTTGTTTTCACTTTATGATTAGCGCCGGACTCAGTACTCCCCCACGTCTTAATCTTTCTTTAGTCGTGCAATCCTCCAATTGGTCCTTATTTTTCCTCCCTGGTTCCTTGTTGTTTTATATATACATTTGACATTGTTCCTTACCTTGATTTCTCTTTGTTGTAAACTATTCAATATTTAATTTCTCGGACGCTGTCATTTTGTTTTTCTTTTTTTTTTTTCCTTGTATTCGCACAACTTTCGAATCCAATCAGAAACAATCCCATCTAATCAGATAAAGTATCCAATGAACAACATAGAGTGTTTGAAATCCTCTGCTTGGATTGCCCACGTTCCTATATTGGCAAATCGACGTACTTCCGTTAGAGCCAACGAACACTTGTTGTTGGTTACTAATTCAGTCAGACAGTTCATCCACCCTTGCCCAGCATCATATCCATACCGGACATACAATCGATTTCAATAGAACCACAACTAACGCCCTACTTCACTCCTTCCAGTCCAGGATTATTCGAGAAGCTATCGAAATAGAGAAACGTCCAAACTATCTGAACACAAGGGACGCCAATTATATAGTTCACACTGCTCACACAGCTCCCCAGTTAGCTCAAAACCAGCAGTTAGTGTGTTAGTGTCAACAGTGTTCTTGATGGTAAGAATATTATTTTGATTTTCTATTTTAATCATATTATATTTTTCTTTCAGCTTTTCATTTACTTTCTAATTCTGTAGATTCTATTTTAAAACCTCAAATCTTAAAAAACTTTGTACCCTTATAAAATATGGTGGTTTTTAAAATAATCTACTGCTGTGAGTTTTTTTGTTATAGCTTCATTTGCTCGCCAGTTAATGTTCTAGATGACTTTTGTTAAGTATGAATGAACATTTTTCTTCAGTTTTTCCTCTTCATTTCTCCTTTAGAAAGTGGCTTCATTATCACTAGTGATACGGAAAAGATTGAAGATATAAACATAGTTGTCAAGTATTGTTGAGAAGTTGATGACGATAAGATTGAATTGAAGGTTTCGAAATAGTTGGCAGGTTGGCAATTTCATTAGTTTATAGAAAACTCTTTCATCTTTGTCGTCCCTGGTGCACAATCTACTTTTAGATCCAACCTCTATAGGATCGAAAAATATTAACGGCTTGTCCAAATAAAACCACTTCCAAAAATGCTTTGCCGATTAATCCACCAAAAACATCACTTTCCGTAGCACTATAATCCTCTATCAAAAAGCTGCAATCAATGACTATTGTGGTGGTAAGCTCGAAAAGTTGATCTCAATTTTCTTTAAAATGGTGAATATATTCAAGAGAGAATCCTGAATTTTTAATTCGAGAACAGTTTCACGCAAACATTGGAGTGCTAGCATAAGAGAACTACTATATAATTCTTTGTAGTGATTAGATAATTCCCTTTGCATATCCAGACTGCTGTGAATCACCAAGAGATGTGAATAAAGAATCGACTACCAACCATTTCCACAGAGTTGCCTCATTAACTTTTGTGGACTTGTGAATTTTTTATTGTCATCACTCTTTTTTACACATTTTAATAATTCCACAGTAAGTACCAAATTTCGATGGCTTTTCGTTTTACCCCAAATTTAAACATGAAATATATGAAATTTTATAGGAGAAAAGAGTCCGTACTCTGTCGATGTGAATATAATTAAACAAATCAGGCTCCTGGGGTAACTCTGACAACAACTAATGGCCGATTTAGGCACTAAACTAACCTCAATAAAATTGTTTGTCTGAATAGAACTCAAATCAATTAATTTCATTTCAAAAGAACAGTTTTCACAAAATAAATGGTATATCAACGTAAAATCAACTTTCTGATAAAAGCGACGTTGCTGGATGACTTTTAAACAGATATTCTGAACTGTCTTTATCATATGTCACTTCAAATCTGATTTAAGATACTGTCAAAAGTCGTGTCATTACAACTTAATTACTGAAATGTTGCTGAACTTTCAATTCATAATCATTCTTGAATAATCTAACTTCGAAAAGTATAAATAATTTAAATGTAAATTAGTAGAAATATTGCGAAATCAACAGATTATGTCTTCAAACACAAAAAAAGCTGAAGAATTGATCGCCGAAGCCGAAAAGAAAGTGACTTCAAGAGGATTGTTCAGTTACCTTTTCGGTAATTCTAAAAAGAAAGATGAAGCATTAGAATGTTACCGAACAGCTGCAATTCTGTTCAAAATGGCGAAAAACTGGAGTGCTGCTGGTAAAGCTTTTGTCGAAGTAGCGAAGTTGTCTGCTAAAAACGGAGACCGATACGATGCCGCTATAGGTTATGTTGATGCTGCGAACTGCTATAAAAAAAATGATGTTCTAGACGCTATTAATTGTTTCATAAAAGCTATAGAGATATATACAGAGATGGGACGTTTTGCTATAGCAGCCAAACACTATCATACAATTGCAGAATTGTATGAGCGTGAGATCGTCGATCTTAAACTCGCCATGCAGTATTACGAGCAAGCTGCTGATTACTATAGAGGAGAAGATAATAATTCTTCGGCCAATAAATGTCTTTTGAAAGTAGCACAATACGCGGCACATTTTGGAAATTACGAAAAGGCTGTACAAGTATACCAAGAAGTAGCTTATTTAGCACTAGGAAATGCTTTATTACAATACAGTGCAAAAGAATCTCTGTTTAAAGCTGCGCTTTGTCATTTGTGTATCGATGTATTTAATACACAACAAGCGTTAGAAAGTTATGTGAAAAAATATCCTTCCTTTAATGAATCTCGAGAATATAAATTTTTAACAACTCTTATTCGTCACATTGAAGAAGAAAATGAAGAAGGATTTAGCGTTGCAATAAAAGAGTATGATTCCGTTTCTCGACTTGATCAGTGGCATATATCAATTCTTCTGCGAATTAAGAAGCAACTTTTCGACAGTCCTGATTTACGTTAACGTATTTTCTACAGATGCTATTCGCAAAATATAAAAGAAATTTATTAAACTTTTATAACCACATTACATTTGATATTACATTACGTACACCTCGAGAACTAATTTTAACTGCAAATAATAACGAAGCTTATGTGCCATGTGTTTTTTTTTTTGAAACAACATCTTCCACACTAATTATCACTTGAAATACAAAACTTTTCAATCGCCTCATGATAGATACGAGTATGATTATGTTTAAGGTGCAAGCAGGTGAAAGCAGATAGAAAGAGATTCTTAGCGCCGCGCGGACTGGCTGCAAGCGGCAGGTTATATGTGACCAATATGCAAGCCCTTTATCATAACAGACGCTCCTTTTGAATTATAGCCAATGTAGCCTAACCGTTTATTAACAATAGAATACAAAACAGACCTTGAAACTTCTGGAAATTCCGTAGACAAAGCAGTAATGGTGAATCTGTGGTTTCTTTTAAGAAATTACAACAACTCGTTGAAACAGATCATCTGAAACCACAGATTTGCGTGTTTGGCCCCCTTCATCATGCACATCATTACAGCCATCTTTAAACTTTCGACACCATCACACATGAAGTTTTCCCCTTACATACGACTCATTCTCCTATATATTTCTGCACCACTATCGCCTTTAGCCTGTAGAAAACGAATCACATTTCGCAATTCACACTTGGCTGGAGCATCAATAATGTTTATGTGGCTGTAGCACAACGCCAACTGACGCCTGATGTCAACAATGGCGGAGTGATTGGAGGTTGAAAAAAAAACGGATCTCGTATTCTCCCATTTGAAAAAGCGTAGAACTGGAGAGGGGTATCAATGGATTAATTTCTTATATACTGGAAATAGCTATATAACTGGCCGATTGGTATGTTAAAAATATTCCTTAATGAAGTCACTATCTATGAAGAATTTGAAAAGTACAGAGTGTACAAACAATTTTTTCGCATTCACTTACCAACCAAAATAGTTTATATTGGAAATTTAGGATGAATTTATTAAATCAATTCCTCGCTATTCATTATTAAAAACTGAATTACGCTGAATAGAGAAACAACAATAAACAGAACAAGCAGCTGAAACCTACTTACTATTACGCCTATGCGTATACTATTATGCCTTGCCTAGCTTCATAACTCAGAAAACCAGCGTGTATTTTGGAAGTACCTCATCAACTTACTCCATAAAAACCACAAAATTCAATGAACTGTTTTTTCTTGACGAATTTTAGAATTCTAGATAACTAGCAGAACTCGACAGACGTTGTTCCGTCTTAACTATAAATATTGAATTCGAATTTTTTATTATTTTTTTCTTACTAAAAATAGTTTTGAGGGTATTCGGACATAACAGGCGAGTTATAACTGGCCAAGTGAAAAATATGGATTTTAAAGATTAATTTCACGAACACTTAGCTATAACCAAATGCTAAACACACTGGAAATTGCGAATCGAAAGGTATCGGTATCGCAAGTCGGATGCCAACATCATATTGGTTAGTAAGAGAAATGATCGATTTGTATCTATGTCATTAAATCTTCAGCTATCTTATTTTGAAAATGAAAATTCATTTCGTTGACATCATCGTTTTTTACGGCCAATGTAACTCTTTCACTCAACCATACAGTATCTTTGTAATTTCGAGCAATGTTTGAGAAAACCTTCTTGGTGAGCTCGGGCTTTGTTTCCATGAAGTGACCAAAATTGATAGGAAATATATTCAGTCAATGTGTTAACAGGTTTTGCATGAAGTTTATGACTTTTAGCATTTTAGCACTTTAAGTCCCTTGGCATATTCAGACTGCTGTGAATCACCAAGAGATGTAAACATAGAATTGACTGCTAACCGTTTCCACAAAGTTGCCTCTTGAAATTTGGTAGATTTTGCTATAAATTTTTTATTTTCATCACTCTTTTTCACACACTTTTAGTATACGTTAAATTCGTTAACTGGCGTTAATCGTGATATTACTGGCAGTGTTTAGCGAAAATCACCTGCCAATAGAATCCCCGCCAAACCGGTTCTGGTTATTTCGTAAATCTTGCAACGTGCGGTCTGATACTTCCGAATATTTTTTTGTGTGAGCATCTAAGGAAAAAAATCCGCCTGTTTCATCGTTCACTACTTTCATTAGCGTACCGTAGGCATATTTTTGTTGCTCGTTCAAAATAAGAACGTTTTTTAAAACAGTGTCTTCTAATGCCTCGGAATTATATTGGATTTCGTTGTCATTCCTAATTTTATTAATCCTTTGTTGGTATGCATCAAACACATATCTTATATAAAGTTTATGCTTCATAGTACACTTCTTCGTTGATTTGCAAAATTGCATTTGATGTTCTTAAACTCTAAAGATAGTTAAGAATTCTTGAAGTTTTTAATTTTTCGCTCAATTTTCATAGAATCGTCAAGTTTTAAGCAATCATATTATTTTTCTTGGTGTTTCCCCTTTTACCATAGTCTCTATTTATTGTGATTTTTCATAATATGTTGAAGTACTTTTATTTAGTGTTCTTCTGGTGGTTTCCATAAAATTCAAGTCCTTCTTCATTCCTTTCAACACTAGTTTGGTGTTTTTGCCTAGCCAAGAAATCCTTAATATCACCCATATTTTTATGACTTTCTATATTATCTTTATTACTATGGTTATTGTTCATAATACTTTTTGATACAAAAGTATTGAGCAGCTAACGAAATTAGTTCCGACATGAAAGCTGCGACTTTTTCATAGTTTTTTCACTAGAGTCTGCTTGAATCTTCCATTCTTAACAGGATTCCTATGGATCAAAGATTTCTCTTAAGATGTCTGATATTGAATTTGAGCGGAATAGCCTTGTCTAGCGGATTGAAGGAGATTATAGGCGTTTTTATCTTTAATAATATGCACACACTTCTTTTTTATACATTCATGCAAAAACAAAAGTTTATTGAACTCTATTTAGTGGAAAAACTAGTTCTTCTCGACTCGACTCATCTGCCATTTTACTATAGCTTTTTGTGCAATCATCGTCAATAAATCTGAAAGCTTGAATAAGTAGTAGACTGTCGTTCCTGTCATAAATACGTTTCGTCAACTCTCCTGTATCATTTATAAGTTTTCTCCAACTTTCCTCGTCCTCTTATGCACATTGCACTCAAATCAGCTTCGTGAAAATTCCATTTCGGGTCATTTACCTTTAGACAAGTAAACTTGAGTAAAATATGAGTTTTAACAAAGCTTCAATAAATTTTAAAAAAGTTTTCAAATTGAAAGATCGGAATTTTTCAAGTTTTTACGATCTGAATCGTGCACAAGGGAAATCGTCGGAAACTACAAAAATACGATAAAATATGAAATAATGTTATTACAGATGCTATTGAAGAAATAATATTCTGCAATTCTTTTAGAAACGAGGAGTCAAGCTGTCGAAAAGACATTTTATGAATTTAAATAAATAATAATGATAAAAACAAAGCACTAAACTAAAAATCGTAAATAATACCTTTAATCACCACTATGAGCAGCCAAAACCAAACAAAATCTATCATTTAATGCAAATAAGAATACGAAACTAGTGAAATTCCCTATTTTGGTCGCGGTAATGGATATTATAAACGCTTATTAATTACTGGACTTTCGCATTTTAAAAATATTTTTTTAAGGATTTCCTACGTGGTCGTAGAAAAATAGTGTACACAACTCGTTGGAAAGTGTATTTCGCACTCTTTACTTTTCAGCACTCGCCGCTATGCAATAACAAGTGCGAAATGTATCTCTTTCCAAACTCGTTATGTAATATACTATCACATGCATTTCAAATGGTAAAACTTATATTTAAATTCAAAGAACTTAAAATTAATATCAAGAGGACAAACTTGGTGAGAATTTTTTTTTGTCGGAAATGAATCACTCTTTATATACGTATATTATTCTTTTGTTGCTAAATTATCTTGATTTTAGGTCTTTTCTTTTTATGTATGTCTGTCTTTTCTGAAAATTAGTTTTCAAAACAGGTAAAAATTTGACATTTTCACCTATTCCAATTTTGGAAACTAATGATCAATCAGAAGAAACCTAAAGTCGGTACAATTTAGTGACAAAAGCGTATAAAAGACTCTAAGAAATAAGTAACTAATGAAAATATTATTATTACGTATCATCTTGTATAGTAAATAGACAAGGTTATCTAGACATTTAGAAACTATTAAGATGTACCTTTCGCAAAGATTTTTCAGTAATCCATGAAAACAGTATGAAAGTACTTACATTAGTGGTAGGTATCTATATCAAATTTGTTTAATTTATTAATAAGCTAAATAATTCAAATTTTTGTAACTGCAAATATCCTTCACAGACTTCGTTACGTCTAGTTCCTACTCTCTTTCTCTTTGGTTTCTATTGTAGCCCGTATTGATTTATAGATGTACTTCCAGGACTCCTCTGATTCTAACAAACATTCTATCTCGTTGGCAATATTGAAACTTCGTCCACGTTTCTGGTTATGCACTTCTTCCCCTCTGAAACAGTGGTAGAGTATATGCTCGGCCTCGTTTTCTTCATTACGTGCATTTAGGAGTGTCTAGTCTCCGCCTGGTTTAAAGGTACCTCCGAAAGCATCCATGGCCTGTGAGTCCTTGTGTTAAGAGATAGTCAGTTTCCCCATGCTTCCCTTCTGTTCACCTAGACTTCGATAATAGGAATTAGTCGGTGGGTCCATCGGCATATGTTCCGTTGTCCCATTTCACTTGCTACCTCTGGATAAGATTTGTTCTTGGGTCAACCTTCGACACTCGTCGTACCTATCTTTTCTCTCTTTTAATAGTGTTCAATACCCGTGTAAAATTCGGTAAATATCTAACAAGCCATCAGTCCACGTGGACTCATCATCTCCACTGTTTACCAATGAAAAAATCGAATCGTAAACATAAATGCATTTCTATTGGCTGAAGCCGTATGTACACAATTTCATAGAAATATTCCTGCAAGAAAGTCTGCGATAAACATTGGCGTGGCTCGGTCGGTTAATTTAATTTATAATTTTCTACAAATAAATAGAAATACAGCGTTCTTTAAATAATGGTACCGTCTGGTACCCTGTTTAAGCCAAACGCCTTTACAGGTAGATACATTGTACTCGTCTATTTACGTTTTATAATTTAATATTCAGTTGTAGTAAAAAAACTAGGTAGAATAATGATTTTTTTCCTAGTTCCAAGTAGGACTACAATTAAGTGCATCTGTCTAAATAACGGCGTATACTGCCGTCCAATTTATAATGAATCGATTGCCTTTCAATGAATCGCATAAGGTATACATAATTTTAAAAGTATTTATAAAAATATTACATTTATAAAATAAGGTATCTACGCCTATAGTAAATCAAGCAAAATTGTCGGCAAGGATTTTCATACTCTGCAATTGATATTTGAAGAACTATAACTCTTAACTGAACTAAGAAGCTCCAAAACTGTTGAAAAATCAAATAAAAAAGGGGAATACGTATAAGAAGAGTACTAAACTGAGAGATTGAACAGATCTAGGAAAAAAGAAACTTATGCTCTAGCATTAATGTACAAAATATTCTAGCAAAATTATTTTCACTTGCATTCGTTGCCAAGTAAACAGAAAATAGGAATTTTTACTGAAATGGCGAGGATTATGCTCCCAAAAAGATTGAAAATAGTTGAAACATAAAATTCAGAAATTATCAAAAAAAATAATTTTATAAGCAGTAAATATAAAAAAAAGCTCGAAATATCTTATATCAGAAACACCAACTTTGCAGCCACAATACCTTAAATCTTAAAATTTCGGTCGTTTGGTATGTGGTAGTAGATAACACTGTATATTCGAAGGTATTTGTCGTTAAAACACTAAATCAAACCGAATAAAGAAGCAAAAATGACGAAGCAAGCAGCTGAAGTGACGAACAAATCATTTTTTGATTATGTGGAATTGAAAATAAAATATCAAATGCCTCAAGATTTTTAAAAAAGCACGTGATCATTGAATGGTATTTCAAAATTTGAAACTGCGGCGTATGAATTCCTGTTATTATAATATGCTGCTCCGATATTATTTCAAAAAATAGATCTCCAGATGTTTATAAAATTTTTATTTTGACACGTTCATTTCTATTTATCCAATATACTATTATTTTGACTTTGATGTATTTATGGTGGTTGCAACTGCTTGTATCGAACCTTTTTGTTCGATTTTCCTTTTTTTGTCTCGAAGATACATTCTGGAAAAATCTATTTGGCGCAAACAAATAAAATAAAATTATTACGAATGGCTGGTTACGCAGATAACAGATTACAGAAAAATGAAAATTTATAGACTTGTTGCCAATATTGGAAGTGACAATTAGTATTTTATTTTATTAAGATTAATGTGTCTCGACTGCTTTGGTCATTGACACATCGCAGGAATTGCAGGTATTAATTACAGTAAAATTAAATCGCTTACAGTAAATCAATGTCTCTCAGGATTGAAAAAAAAAGCTGTCGACGTTTCACTACACTTTAAAACATCGCAATAGGATGATAACATTAATTGAAAATCAACAAATCGCGTATTAATTTATTGAATTTATAGAATACAAAACATCCATTTTTATTTTTGATAAGATAAAAATTAGTTTTTTGGTAATTTTTAAAAGATAAATAAAAATCGACGTTTCAACTTGAGTCTTTATCACAATATGATATTGACATAGACATCATGAACATCAAAATAAGAATAAAATCAAACTAGAACTTTCTTCACGACCACGATTTTTCCCGTTCCACTTAGTCCAAAGCGTTATTTACGAGGCGTTTTGAGATAAATATTAAGGAATGGGAAAACAGATAAAATGAAGCGAGAGATTTAGGACTTTAATATAATGTGTAAGTTATTGAATTTTTTAGTGGAGTGCTTAACTTATTTATTGAATTTCTTCCGCGATGATAGTAAAATATTTGGTGGTGCGTCAAAAGAATGCTTCAAAAGTACATACTTATAATATCCCACACGGCATCAAATAATGAGATGGATTCTCATGGTTCCAATCTGCGTTGCTTAAGTTTCGAAAAGTCTGCGAATTCTTTCAACGACCCACTCTTGACAAGGTCGTGAACGTTAGTCATGACGTCGTGAGTGACGTTCTAGCCGCGATCACAACGATCTTAGTGAACCAAACAAGAATTTCAGGTGCTGTGAACGCTTAGAGGAATGCACCCCGTGTAGTACTAAAACCATCTGTCATCAGCATCTTGTGCTATACGTGCGTCATATGTCACCATCCATCTTGTATCTTGTATGTCATTCGGTCCCAACGAACTTGTGCGTCATCTGTCATCAGCCATCAAGGTTACTAAAATAATAGTAGGTTTGTGGCATGCGCATGTTTTTGTAAAGAAACGATCAGCTGGTAGAACACCAGCTAGGTCATTATGTTTACATTTTTGTTTATATTTTTATGTCAAACAGAACCTCACTAACATTATGTTTGAGTTATAAGGATGTGTGTTATCTCTTGCTGATTTGGCTATACAAACGAATATATTTCTAGCTAACGAATTTATTGAGACTTGTTGCCGTTCTCACAGTTGTGAAGAACCGGTGACGTCACTTGTCTACTGCGCATCTTGTTATTGTCACAAACCTTCTATTATTCTATTAACCTTGCTTGCCATGATCACTTTTCTGTATCCGTGTTATATATTCTGTTCTAGATTAGAAATTTTTTAGGGAACATCAGACCTTTTGCTACAAAGTCAACACGCGAATCTTCACATTATCTAATCATTTTATAATTGTATATGGTATGAAAGTGTGAATTTTTGAATATTCATGTTATAAATTTCATAAGTATAATTTTAAGCCAAACAAATGTCTTATCACATAAGTGATAATTTCCTTTGTTTGACTGTATAAAATTTTCGAACCGAATCTCATGCGAATTTGAATTAATCTACGTAAATTTCCGGAAATATTTTAAGCTCTAGAGAGATTATAAATGAACTTTTTCTTATATTTACCAGAAAATTATAAAAAATAAAGTAATACTCACTCTACTGCTGCGTTTGAAACAGCCACAGCTGATTTTATTTCATTTTGTAACATCAATATTTTTATCAAGAGCTCGTAACAAAGTTCATGTTTTCCAACTTGAACCGCCCTCTGAGCATACTCTTGAGCTTTGTGCATATCTCCCAATTTCAATAAGCATTGTCCTGAAAACACACTCGGCTAATTGTTCCCAAAAAATCATATTCGTCAAAAGTATATTTGCAAAACATAAATTTCGGTTACTATCTTACTTAAATTAACGCGACTTTTTTAAGTCGCCATTTTGGTTACTTCAACGATCTTAAGTTTAAACTTTCTAAATGCACTTTGGCTTTCACACCTATTATTTTTGATAAATTATATTCGAAGCCTAATGTAACATTGCAACATTTATATTAGAGAAACTTACAAAAAATGAATTACTGCAAAAAACTATAGACAACGCTCCAACTTCGTTTACGTTTAGATAACATAACATTTTTAATATGCGAGATACGGAAAATGTACAAGATACAAAAAATTAAATCTTATAGATATTGTTCCCATCACACATGATTATCCTGATTATCCTTCTTGTAACCACTTTGTATATTACCAAAAAAAAATCTATCTTTCTCCTCTATCGATTGATAAAATTAACTTTACCCATCGGAGCCAAAATATGGCGTTATATGTAGGGCCAAATTTTGAGTTTAGAATTTTTTCCTCACCTCGGTAGCTATATACAAAATGCGCATACACCTAACAACACTACTACGAGCCCCCCGGTGCAATTCGGGGCCACTATCGAGGGGGTAGTGGGGGAGACCCAAAAATATTTCGAAACTATTTCAATTATAGGCACTCAAAATCATAAAGATTTCTAAAAATTACTGCTTCAAGCTCAATATTTAGCGATTCCTGGACGCCACCCAAAGAGGGGGAAATTTAGTGTTACCACATCAATTACTAGGTTATGTCAAGACGATTCGCGCTGGCATAGCGACGTCCCAAAATGACGGAGAAACCAAATTTTCCAACCCTATTCGGAACTTTCTCTCACGAATTTCCCTCCATGTATCCCCTCAAATTTCTTCCATGAGATTGTGGTTATTTTTTTCTCTTCAAAACGTACTTTCCGTTTTTTCGCTATCGTGTAAGGTAAAAACGTTTCACACTCTCACGTGTGGTACTATGAAAATTCCGACTTTTGGCTCCACCTAGACTCCCAAAAAGGGGAACAATCGCAAAAACTCGAATATCTTTGAAATGAGAAAAATCAGGTCTCTCTCGCTAGGCTATAGATTTCTCGAACTTTTCCTCGTAAATCTTTTCGAATCAAAAATGGGCAACTAGCTCAAATAATAAAAACGTGGATTTCAGTTGTAGGGGAGCGGAGGGGGTAATTGTCATATTTTTTTTTCTGACGGCGTTCACTCGTAGGGATTTTTTTTGAAGGTCTCATATTCGAGGCTCTTTCTCATTCTCATTCTGATAGTAAGTTTTGGGTACTAAATTTTTTTCTCCAAATTCGATTCTCTATCCATCTATTTAGTATTTTCGACAGCTAGCGTATTCAAAAAATCGGTTATGTTCGTTATTAATGGGAGTTTTTGAAACGGTTCATACTGAACATACTATTTACACCACCACTACACCAACACTCACAATTACACTGTATGACGCGCGTTTCGATAACCAAGTTACTGTCTACAGAGACTGAAGATGATCTAAAACCTATTAACTCAATTTACCTGCTTCATACTAATTTTTGCCACCAATAAACCTTCTACCGCAAAAAAATAATTCCAGCCGGAAAACCACCTTGGCGCGAATCTTCAAATTTATTCTTTAGCTATGGCAATTAATTATTGGATACATTTTCTGACAATTTTATATTATCAATATTTATGTCATGATTGAGACTGGCAGCGTAATCAGAAATACTCTAAATAATACTATGTGCTCTTTAAACCGGACAACAACGGATCTCTTAGTCTGCCCAATATACTTCCCGTCACAATCACTACATCTAAATTCATATATACTATTCTGACAGTCACAATCATTACAGAAATATTAATAATGTAAAATTGTTAGAAAATGTGTCCAATAATTAATTGCCATAGCTAAAGAATAAATTTGAAGATTCGCGCCAAGGCGGTTTTCCCGCTGGAATTAATTTTTTACGGGAGAAGTTTTATTAGTGGAAAAATTTAGTATAAAACAGGTAAGTCAAGTGAATAAGTATTAGTTTACCTTCAATCCCTGAAAACGATAACTTGGTTATCGAAACGTGCGTCAGACAGTGTAATTGTGAGTGTTGGTATAGTGGTAGCGTGAACAGTGTATTCAGTATATATTTATCTGACAATAATTTCTAGTAATGTTCTTTTTGTGTTTATTCTACTCAAAATTTAAATGAAACTTTTTCTACAAGACATAAGTATGGTTTCTCAAAACATGAGCAAAAAGATGTCGGGAGTTTTTGATACAAGATACGAAGTTATGGAATAATAATAACTAAATAGACTAAAAATTCTTTAATTTTTACCTAAATAATAGTAAACGTGCCAATCCGGATGATTTAAAAAACGCTCAGCTTCCAAATATGCTTCCATAGCTAACTTATATCTTTTCATTGCAAATCTATAATGGATACTATATAAATAAACTGTACTTATGTATACTAAAAATAAAAATTTTGATCTATCCCGTAGCAGCCGCCATCAATTATTGATAATTTATAAAAAAAAATTTATACTATGGAACTACAAATTTTACTTAAACTATCTTTTTTCTATGTGAACCATTTATAAAAATTCACTTTTTTTGAGTTCAACTCCGTTTTTATTTTGAATTTTTATAATTGAATTTATTGTTATAATCTTCTTATTTATTTATACAGTTTTTTCAAGTACGAAGCGGAGGAGTGAATTTATACACTAAACTATTCACTAACACGTATCTAATTTATTTCACTACAGCGCTTGGTTTTTCACTATTCATTATCAGAGATTTTGAGATCTCTAGAATCTCGTAAATAAACAAAAAAAGCCTTCGAATAAATTGTTTTTACAAAAACAGATACAACATAATGTAAACAGGTAGCAAAAAATATCTGAACTAAACTAATACATGGAATTAGCCGCCGTATAATTAGCGCATTTGCCAAAATCCTCTTACATATATTTCCATAGCACTACCATTAATATATTTATATATTTCATTCTCAAATTTGAAGAATATTGACGATGTAGGGCATCTTTAAAAGATCCAAGGGAGTTCGATAATCGGCAAATGCTGGTATTAGATTAAAAGGATTACCGTTCGCCTATTAACTGTATCTTTCCCTTCACGGCTGATTCAAACTTTTATTTCCAATAATGTCTTAACAATACAGGAATTTCAAATTTTGTTGCACTCTATATTATTTACAAAGAGAGAATGTTAAAAAAATGTAAAGCATAAAATTGGAGACTTGTTTCAACAAATTACGACATGTGTAAAGTGGAGCGTAGACATTTTCACATATGAAAACCGACTTCACGTATGAGACACCTTCAGTATAATCATCGCATTTTGTGAAGAATAGTTTTGTTTCATCACATCAATGATGCGCATACCCAAAATTAACAAAACTGTGCTAGAATAAATTGCCCCATCCACCATATCCACCTGATCTGGCTTCCTCCGGCCACTTTCTCTTCCCAAACAAATGGTGATAGTTGCAACAAACGCCTATTTCGCAGAGTTTGATAGTTTGAAAAAATTGAAAATACGTTGAACTGTATATGTAAACCGTAAAAACACCGTCTTATGTACGTGAAAAGTTCACAATGGATGCTTTTCATCTCGGAAAACAATCAAAATCCGATTTTATAGAGGGCTATTTACTAACTAGCAGGTGTGCGTAACTATAAATTCACAATTCTATACATATTGTTACGAAAAAGTTCGCGAAATAGGTCCTCAAGCCGACCCTTTCCGGCTATTATGGAATTCTAAAATCACGCTTCCAACAATTTATTGTTGAATGTATCAAATGAGTTTAAAAACCTAACTATCCAACCAAAGAGTTTTTCAGTAGATAATTCGTTAGAATTTACCTAGAAAGTAAAGAAATTAAAGAGGGGGAAATTTTAATCTCCTTTGAGGTCAGAGGTCCTTACTGCCCAGCGGGCCGATACCGCAAAACTCGGGTATTTTAAGGACTCACTGAATAATTTTGGAGCTGATATAATGAAAGAATGTCTATAATTGACAAAAATACGTATAGAGCAAAATTATTTCCAGCCAATCTCGCAGATCTTGGGGTATCTCAAGGACTCACTGAACTCTATTAAATTTGGAGCTAATATGATGGAAGAATGTCTATAATTGACAAAAATACGTATAGAGCAAAATTATTTTCAGTCGATTTCGCAGATCTTGGGGTATCTCAAGGACTCACTGAACTCTATTAAATTTGGAGCTAATATGATGGAAGAATGTCTATAATTGACAAAAATACGTATAGAGCAAAATTATTTTCAGTCGATTTCGCAGATCTTGGGGTATCTCAAGGACTCACTGAACTCTATTAAATTTGGAGCTAATATGATGGAAGAATGTCTATAATTGACAAAATACGTATAGAGCAAAATTATTTTCAGTCGATTTCGCAGATCTTGGGGTATCTCAAGGACTCACTGAACTCTATTAAATTTGGAGCTAATATGATGGAAGAATGTCTATAATTGACAAAAATACGTATAGAGCAAAATTATTTTCAGTCGATTTCGCAGATCTTGGGGTATCTCAAGGACTCACTGAACTCTATTAAATTTGGAGCTAATATGATGGAAGAATGTCTATAATTGACAAAAATATGTATAGAGTACAAAACGAATTTTACAGACCCGAAGAAACAGCTATGGGCAATTTTATCTATCACTGACCGTTAATGAACTGTTCATTACTCACTTTGAAAAGCAGATTAGTCAAAAGAGCTTCAGTATTTTTCAAGTGGTACATGTATGTGCACGATAGCAAATTAATGTAGAAGATTTTATTTTAAAACTCAATTCAAAATGGCCATCCATTCTGTTACATACGTAATAGAAAATTAAAAAAAAAAAAAGATTTTTAGATATTTTAGTAATTGAAAATTGTAATAGGCTAGAATTTTATGGATTTAGGTGCAGATATATCCCAGCTACTTATTCCCATTTCCTAGTGCATCGTTTCATTCTTCTTCCACTTAACATCGAGAGATACAATAAGAAAAGAAAGTTTATCGGGGATTTGACCCTACTTAATGGTGATGGTAAGAGAATTGTAAATAGAAAAACAAAAAAAATTACTCTGATACCTATTAATCCTGTTTTTACAGAGGGATTGGAAAGAATTTTTGACAAAGTGGGCAGACTAAGAGATACATTAATGTTCGATTTAAAGAGCACATAGCAAAAATCGAAAAATCGGGTATTGCTGATCACGCTGCTATAAAGATATATAATGTGAAATTGTTAAAAGCATTGTGATTGTTAATTGTGAGAACAGTTTATATAAGAACAAAGAGCCCTATTCATTACTCTATACCTATGGCCCGCTAGAATTGTTGTTCGTGGTGAGTTAAGTCATGTTAATAGATTTTAGTTCACTTTCGGTCTCTGAAGATGATGACTTTGTTTAGAAACGCGCATCAAACAGTGTAATTGTTAATGGTGGTATAGTGGTGGTGTAAGCAATCGATATGTTTCTTCCAGATTTATTTTCACTCTCTTATTGTGTCGTTTCTGACCTGACCTAAATTTGAAGTTCTAATTATTCTTCTTAAGGCGTCCATTTCCTTCACTATTATTTTTTTCTTTAGTTCTTTCAGTCTCTACTAATCATTGCATTGTAGATTCTCAGTTTTCGTTGCTTTCCTATTTCCTCCTTTTTTACATCAAACTAAATACACAAGATAAAAATTTCAGAAATTATGTGATATTAATATAAACCAAGGACACAAAGGAAAAATATCTCACCCATATTACCGTGTAAATTTATTATTAGAAATTTAATTTAGAGAAAACGTGCTTATGACAAAAAAGTACTCATCGACAAACTGATATCAAAGTAAGATACAATCTGTTAATAAATATTCAGGCAGATAGATAGGAAGGGATCAATTGAATGGCTACTGAGTTCTCCAGATCTGTTTCCTTTAAACTTCTTCTGACTCTCAAATGAAATTGCTTAAGCGAAATACAGGAAATCTTGTTGAGCTAAAGCACGATTAAAAAATGATTTTATATTAATTTCTTCACCCCAAATTGTTAGAGCTAAAAATATGAAGTAAACAAAATAACTAGCACAAGAAGAGACATCCAAAATATAACCTAGAAAGGTGAAATTATTTTCTTTGCATTGAATACTCTTTTGTAGTTGGTTCTTATTGAATTGAATGAAATTTAGATTAAAAAATAATTGAAACTGATACAGAATATTGTTAATTCTCTTACAGACATTTCGCTACTTCTTTCAAATAATCTGCATTATTGGGATTCAATCTCAAACAAGCTTGAAAAGATTCTAATGCCTCTTGAAACTTTTCTTCTTCACAAAAAATTTCTCCCTGAAATGTAATTTTTTTCGGATGTTAATTACTTGATATTTAGATATTTAGGGAAAAATCATGTAAAAAAACACGAAAAATATTGGCGTGATTCTTGGTTTCTAATAATGTTTTAAATAAAAGATGTTAATGATGAAAAAGTTGAAAAAGTATATAGTGAACATATACGAGAGTTGTCCGGAAAATCTAACAAAGACCACACATATTTTTTCCAATCATTTTTATTTTCCAGCATAGCTTCTTTTTAAGTCTTTATTTTTTCCTTTGACCTTTTCAACTCTTCCAAATAATAGTCCAATTCCTCCAAATAGATGTGTCCGTATAAGATAACGTCCTCGTCTGATGAAAGTCCCTGCGAAGGAAACTTTAGGATTATTTAATAAAAAAAGGCACGTGGACCAGATCGGGGCCATAAGGTCAACCAAAGCGAAATACTTTTTGTGAATGTTAACCATGACGATGGAAACCGCCTAGCTCTGATAGAAAAGCACTTTCTTCTTCTTAGAATGTGATTGTTTTTTGTATTTTCTCCCTTCACCTTATCAATCAATGATGGGTAATCCCTCCTAGTCTTACTTTTTGAAGATTTAAACAATCTAATGACTATCTCAAAAACTGTCACTGTTGATGAAACTCTTCAAAATAAATCCAAATATACGAAAAAAGATCGTCTGTCTTCAGGATAGAGACGGGGGTAAAACAAGGAGATTGTCTTCATTCTCATAATAAAATAGAAAAAAGAAAAGAACTATGAATTGTGGAGACAATAATTGGCTACAGAAACCTACAACCAAAAAAATTGACAGATTGACGAGTTAAAACGATCTGTATTTGGCAAAATGCTTCTAGTAAAATCATAAAAATTTCTATGTTTGGGTTTTCGGATACGAATACGAAACTAAAATATTTTCAAAGATAGCCGACGTCCGGTTCTACCGACTGTAACTTTTATATTTTATATAGATCACCCTGGAAATTAATACATTTTTGAAATCTACGTAAAATTTTACTATACTTTTGTGTAAAAGCATTTTACGAAAAATGCATACTTTTTGAGTTATTAATTTTTTTGTAAAAAACTTTACTGTTGCAAACCCATATAATTTATTTTTTTACGAGAATACCCTTAAAGATATGAAAATGCTTTCTGTCCGGTTGCTTTTAGCAGAGTCAGACGTATTTGAATCTATGTTGAAAAATTTTTCATTTTATACAGAGTGTGTATAAAAGTGTTCAAAGTTTAACTTCATAAATATCAGTTTTCTTAATTTTTTTAAATAGAACTACCAAGTTTATACCCAAATAAGGCAAACTCACGTAAACTTTCCTATACCTAAAACTCACCGTTATCTAGATATTAAATGTTTTCTGTAAATTTTTAGAGATGCAGGTGCGGTCTAAATTTTATTTTGACCCGTTGATACAAGCACTAAGTAATAACAAAGTATTTTTCTTTTTCTTGTCAAGGTCTGTAAATAAATCAAATCAAATTGTATATACTAATCCTATTTAAAATTTTCGTGTTTTCCGAGATATTTGAGGTTTTGAATTTTTAGTAGGTTTTCTAATAAATGACACTTATTTAACTGTCATTAGTCAATTGTTGATACAATTTAAACCAGACCTGCATCTTTAAAATTTTATAGAAAACATTTAATATTTGGATAACGGTAAGGTTTAGGTATAGGAAAGTATACATGAATTTGCCTTATTTTTTACCCCTGAAAGTATTTAAATAGAAAAAACCGGATGGCTCCATTTAAAAAAATAAATAAATTTTATATTTATGTAGTTAAACTGTGAACACTTTTTATACACACCCTGTATAAAAAAAAAATTTTTTCAACATAGATTCAAATACGTCTACCTTGCTAAAAGCAACCGAACCAAAACCATTCTTATATCTTTAAGGGTATTCTCTTAAAAAATATATATTATTTATAAGGGTCTGCAACGGTCAAATTTGTTACAAAAAAATTTTAGACAAAAGTATACTAAAATTTTACGTAAATGTCAAAAATGTTTTAATATATAGGGTTCCATTTAAAATAACAGAACCGGAAGTCGGCCATCTTAGTTAAAAAGATCCGTATCCGAAAATCCAAACGTAAGTATTTTGCCATATACAGTTAGTTTAAACTCGTCGTGGGACACCCTGTATACAGCCGATATAATAACAGCAGCAGATATATTTAAAAAATGGAAGAATAAGTAAACATTAGGATAAAGGCAATAGAAGACCTGGGAATGGAACTAAATATAAAGATATATAAAAGAATGGGAGTCATTCACAAAAGAAAGCACCAATTCTCAATATTTGGGACTCATTTGCACAGAACACGGAAAAATTGATATAGAGAGAGCAAACAAAGTAATAAAATCAAAGCAAATCTGCTATGCCCTAAATAAGACAATTTTCGAAAAAAATAATTAGGTGAAAACATAAAAATAAAAGTATACAACTATACCCACATTAATATATGGAAGTGAAACTTTAGTAATGAATAAAAAGACATAAAGTAAAATAGTAGCAGCAGACATGAAGCACCTAAGAAAAATAGCTGGGAAAACGAGAATGGATAGGATGAGAAATGAGGTAACTACAGAAAAGCTCAAACACTAACCAATAAGAAACAAAATAGTTAAAAAATATTTAATCTAGTACGGACACATAAAGAAAAGAACGCCACAAAACCTAATAAGAGAAGTTACAGAAGCAAAAAGTTATAAGGAAAGGAAAGGAAGAAAAAGAAAACCAAGAAGAGCTTGGATATAATAAGTAGCACAGAAAGGAAGAAGACGAGGGAAAACAATAAAGCAGATGAATGAAGTTGCGTAAGACCGGAAAGTGTGGAACAAATGGATAAAAGGACAATTAAAAACTAAAATCCCAATACTCTGATGCTCGAAGGGACATGAAGAGCTCTAGAGAACAAGAAAAAGAAAATCAAACTTATTTTGCTTAAGCCGCATCATTAAGTTGTAGAAAATATTCAGGTCGAATATGTTTTATTGGCAAAATTGCGTAAGCGCAGCACTCTTCGCGCGAAAAGTTTACGAATGCATAATTATTCAGTCAGTATATGGCAAATAAGTTCTTTTTATACGCCGATGGCCCCTTCTATTTCTCTAATTTTAATCCGATGATCGTCCAATACCACTTGGCGAATTTTTTCGATGGCTGGCTGTCGCAATGTTTACAGGCCTGAACGCTCATAGTTAATCAAACTGAAACGGCCACATTTGAATTCAGCTACCCAACATTTTGCTATCGTAAATGATTGTGCATAGTCTAACCTCTCTTTCATTTGCGTAAGTGTATTGCCTACTTTTATTTTGCTCACTTATACGTTTATCAAATAAAAACTAAACGTTGAAAATAACTGAAATTTTAGTGAGAATATCTCAATATATGTGCAAATATATTCCCCAAATCATACTGATAAAAGCCAACATCTTCAGCTTGAGTTTGGAAACTTTTCAGACAACCCTCGTATTCTAACTCATTTTTAAAAAAAATCGATTTGAAATTGGTAAAATCGAGCTAATTAATTATACTGTTATAGAATGAAAAATGAGCAAAATTGCACAACTTGAACTCGCGTTCATTTGACTGCAACTCGTTCATATATGCATTTTTCAAGAAAAATTTTCAATGCAATATTTATTCACGTTTAATAAATGTTAAAAAATATTTGCGACCAATCTTAAAGTCAATTTCTGAAAATGCACTGAAAAATATTTGAGTTAAAATTTATATTTTGAATTCAATAATAGTTTGAGAAACCAGTTAGTACAGATATTTGATCACCTGTTTGAAAAAAGCAAATTCATTTCTTCCCTTACTCCTCTCAATTTCTTTTGATATTAAAAATTTACAAGTTTGTATCCCTCCTGTGACATGTTGTAGGTGAATCAACCAATTAAATTTATCCAAAGAATAAAACTCGTCATCAAAAGACTTCTTCGCAGGTTTGTCTAAAATATCGATATTCACGTGAAAATATTTTTTATTAATGCAAATTTTTCACCTTCTATTTTCGCAGAAAATGTGAAATGACCATTAGAAATCATCGTCGAAATTTTTATGTCTGTAATTTTAAATGTTGTAATTGTAGTTACCTAGGAAATGAATTGCTTCTAGCACTATTGACATAATTGACAGTTGACAGTAACAAATATTTAAAGAAATAGTTTATTATTAAATTAGATGCTTTTTGATGCAAATTTCAAAATTTTTACATTCTACCATTCAATGAAAAATAATGATAACGTAAAATTAGACTGTTTTATCGCATAAGCTCCATCAAGCGGTTTAATTTTGTTAAAAGCTCTGTTGATATACCAGTGTTTATAAAACAGTGCATTCAAGAATGTTTATTTTATCAATAATGTAGTTGATACGACCACCTACGGAGAATTTTATACAAAATAGTAATGTCAAGAAGTAATAAAAGCTGGAAAGCGTGGAAAAATATAGTATGGAAAATGATGACCCCATGTTAACCAAAAGCCAAAGGCTTGTTTTGGGATTTTTAGTTTTGATTTTAGTTGATGTTATTTGGGTTTCATCTTCAGAGCTTACTAAGGTAAGTAATATGCTTAAATAATGTCCATTGTCTTTGGGTATTTTATTTGAATTCAAACATTCTAATGACAAATACATTTCGTTTATGTATATGTATGTATAACTTTACTATGTACAAAATATTGTGTTAGTTTTTATAATTTTAAAATATTTTTTTTGTAAGTAAATCTTACAAAATTCAAAATGTGAATTGAATATTATTATAAAATCAAATAAATCGCTATTATTTGTTTTGATATATGGAATCAAGCAATAAAAATAATTTTCAATTGAGTATTTAGTAACAATATAGATTAAAATAAACAATACAATGAAGACTATGTTGAACTAATCCAACCAACTTGAACAATTCATAGCCAGATTGCGTGCATTTCGTTCATATTTGTCTAATTTCTAATTTTCTGGTAATTGAATCTATCAATTATTCCAATTGATACAACTGTCTTCATGAGAGAAGCCCAATATTGCTGTTTTTATTGTTTGCAAATCTGAAAGAATGAGTGAGAGGAGCTGTAATTTCTATAATACTTTCCCAGGTTAATAATGAATAAATCTTTTAATTTTTCCATTAATATTTAGAGTTCTGGACTTGGGTCAATTTATTGTAATTTATTCCAACCATTCATATTTCATATATTCATATTGTTTCAGTACATCTACAACAATGAAACATTTGATAAACCATTTTTTTGTACATATGTTAAAACATCAATGTTCACTCTGTACTTAATGGGTTTCCTCTTCTGGCCAACTTGGAAAGACAGTTGCTCCAATCCTCCTAATTATGTTTACTTGCAATCCGAAGAAGATGATGATAATTACATCAACGATATGAGCTGTGGAAGCAGCCTTAGTAATCCTGTCTTTATTCCTGTTAAAACACCAGATAAGGAAAATTGGGAGAGAAGCTCTGGAACAGAAAGTGATGACTCCACAGTGAGTACCTGTATACACAGTATTGTTTTATTCGGAAAGAAGTAAAAACTCATTTACTCTATTAGCTTATGTCACTGTACTAAAAATCTTTTTAAAATGTTACATTTATGTTATATTTCTTTATTATATTATCATGACTAATTTTATTTATGCTGATGTCCATTTGTATAATTAACATTAACTTGTTTGAGCTAAACAAATTGCCACATTATTTTGTTTTATGTTTGTCCCTTTTTTCTATATCTAAGTGCCAAAATTAAAGTAACAAATCTTGTAAAAAGCTTCTGAAAATGTCTCGTTTGAATAAATTTAATTACTTCTTGTTTTTTAATTATTTTCTATTATAGGTTCGTTCAGTAAGATTCAATAAGTTAGCTGAAGTAAGGCACATGTCAGAAAATGATGCAACAGAAGCTTTACTTGCTAGGCTTTCATATCAAGCTAGTATGAGAGCTAGTGAAATAGCTAAAAGGGCAGCAATTCGTTTGCCTGTAGTGAGGGTAGCTAAGATTGCTCTCATTTTTTGTTTATTGGTAAGCTTTTCTAGTTTCAATAATTTAACTAATTGTACTGTGAAGTTAAATTAATATATCTTATCTTAATGGTAAACTGCTTTGTAATAAAATATTACAGAAAAAAAAATTATGTTAAAAATTTAAATCAACAATTTTTATTTACATTTCAATTATAACTCTATTTTTAACCATTTTGCGATTGCTATTTCAAAATAATATGAACAATAAGCTGATAGCATTTACTAGGCATTTCTTATTAGCATTAGTTAACATAAGTTGGAAAGGACTATGGTTTATTGTATACAGGATGTTGGGTATACTTGACCTTGAAAATAATTTACAATTCAATAAGTAAATCGCATAGATCATTTACAAGGTTTCTGACAGTCTGGTCTATTCTTTGGTATCATTAGAATTTTTTATTTAAGATTTCATGAAAAAAGTAGGAAAAGAGCATTTGTTCCTAAAATTAAATAAATGCTCTTTTTTAGTAGCATATTAAATTTTTTTAAATAAATTTCCATTCTCATACTTATTTTCACTAATATAACACTGATTATTATTGATTAAAAAAATGAATATTTTCTTCACATAGAAACAATGATAAGGAATGTATTTTCAGGAAGTTCTCACAGGAAACATAACCAAATTGATGTTGATAACATTTTTGTTTAAACCTATAAAATTTAATATTCATAACCAATTTTTTTAACAAAGCTATAATATATTATCTTAAAGTAGGAAAGCTTTAGAGGTTAAATTTGGATTTTTTCAATCATCATGGAGATCTGTTAAAAGTTATTCTCTAGAAAGAATAGAAACAATCTACTGAAAACAATAAAAATAGTGAAAATATAAATTTTTTTGAAACAGAATGTTAAATTCAAAGATAATACCTTACATTAATTTTTTTAGTGGTTTGTAGCCAACTACACATACCAAGTAGCCCTATCAGAAACAGAAGCTGGTATTGTGAATGTTTTGTCATCCACTTCTAGCTTGTTTACGCTAGTTCTTGCCTCAATTTTTCCATCAAACAAAAGCGATAAGTTCACGCTATCTAAACTTGTTGCAGTTTGCCTCAGTATTACTGGAATAGTGAGTATTTTTTTATACCATGTTCAAAAAATACTAGAACTTCAATTTCTTGGATGTTCATTCAAATAATAAGTTTTTAAATACATTTATCATCTTCTAGCGATTTTATAAGGTAAATTTCAATTATTTTGGAATGGTAGGTTAATTGCATAATACTCATATTTTTTTGTAGAGTAGATTTTTTTGTAGAGTAGATTTTTTTCATGTTTTATTACTGAATATTAAATTTAGTTAGCTGCCTCTACCTCTTCATAATACAAAAACATACTCAACTCTTTCATCTGCATGAAGTATTCAATATTTAGACATTTTAATGCTATTTGTGATCAAAACCCTGGATGAATTCTTCAGTTACTTCCATTGGGTGTATCCTATTAGATTTAGAAAAATTCTCTTCTTTATTAATAGGTAACAGTTCTAAAAATATTTTTTTTATTATTATATTGTGAAGTATTTAACATTTAACCCAATCCACCCATTTCATACTCTGCTTCTTTGTAATATTAATCTGAATCAAAACCACAGTAAAAATGAGGAATTGTCAACATAATAATTATTTTTAGTAATTAGACATATCAGAAATAATGAGAATTAATCAGAAAAAACTTTTTTATAATTACTTGCAAAAAAATGGATTGTAAAAACTAAATAAAATGAATTCCAAAAATACATTTTTCCTCAATTATTCTAGATCTAAAGCTTTTTCAAACCCTCGTTGATAAATATTATGCAATAAATCTAATTATCTTCAGATGATGAAATTATTTTATTATTAAAAGTATTTTTCAAATATTTTGGAACGATTTTACAAGAAGCAAATTGTCTCATATCTATTAGGAATTAATAGTATTTTAGGATTGTTTTAATTTAGTAGAACTTCCAAATATTTATACACTACAGCACTTCAGATATTGAAAGCCCATGGCCATGGCTAAAAACCCTTTGAGCTGTTTTGGCCTTCTTACTCTACTGTTTTTATTATACCTCTCCATCCCTTGTGGTCCTCTGTTTTTCTCTCCATTCCGTTATTCCCACTCTTCTAAAATCTGATGTTACCTCTCTTATCCATTTCTTTCTCGACCTGCTCCTTTTTCTAATTCCCTCTTCCTTCATTTCTGCTGTCTTGGCAATTTGATTTGTATTCATGTCCCAACCACCTGACTCTTGGGCTATGACTACTTACTTAATATTAGGCTTGTCATATATATCTTTCAGCTCAGCATTTTTTCATATTCTTCATAACTCGTTGTTCATTTCACACCTTCTAGTATTTTTGGATTTCTTTCTTCTACCACACTTCTATTGTTTCAGCACTCTTCTGGGTTAGGACCTAGGGCACCCATTTATTTCCTATTAAATTTCCATATTAACCTGTTTCCGTGAGTTTATTTTATTTTAGGTTTAGTTTTTGTTTATTTTCTGCTGTTAAACTTCTTTTTTGTTTTTTTAGGTATTGGTAAGCTTCTCAGACCTTGCACTCGAATCTGCCAAGCTGCCATTCGGAGCAGTTTTATCACTATTTAGCGCATTTTTCTATGCTACTTACATTGTGTTTCTCAAAAGAAAAGTAGATCATGAAGATAAAATAGGCATTCCACTATTTTTCGGTATGTAATCTTCATTAAGTTGGATCTATGACTATTACAGTATGTAAAATTAAATTAAAATCGAATCCTAAGTCTAGAGGAGTCTTTTCAGTTTCAAATAAAAAAAGGAATAAGTCAAGTTTTACAGAATTTGTTTACAAAATAACTTTAAAAAACCCTTATTGGTGATACTTATATATTTAAAATCTAAGTAATTGGAAAAATGAAAAGATTCTATTGCCATACAATTTTCCCAACATATTTTTCGACTGTAATCAGATGATTGCAAATTCATTATAATTATTGTAATATGAAAATACAAATATATAATGAGAATCAGTAACAGAGACTTTATAATTGCTGACAAATATAGACATTCATAATGAATGAAAATAGAAGATTTCTGGTTTTTTATTATCTTTGGCTCATTCTCACCTTAAATAACTCGAAAACTTCAGCTGTTAAGATAGAAACAAATGTATATATTTTTTTCAGGCTTTGTGGGTTTGTTCAACCTCATTCTGCTATGGCCGTTTTTTTTCGTTTTACATTACAGTAAACTGGAAACGTTTGAATGGCCTACAAGGGAGCAGTTGCTACTGTTATTCTTGAATGGGTTATTAGGAACAGTTATATCAGAAGCACTCTGGTTATGGTAAAACAATTTTCACTAAAATTATAGGAAATTCTAATATTTTCTGGAAAAATTATGTTATTTTCAATTAATTTTTAGGGGCTGCTTTTTAACGTCTTCTCTAATGGCAACTGTTGCCATGAGTCTGACAATACCTATGACAATGTTGGCAGATGTACTTTTAAAAGAAGTACCATACCCAATACTCTTTTATACGGGCACGTTACCTGTCCTTGTCGCCTTTCTAGCTGTTACTATTCTTTCTCATTATGAGAATTGGGACCCCGTATTTGAACTACTACAATGTGCCTATCAACGTGTATGCAAAAGGAGTATAATAATTCGGTGAGTTCCAATAATATTTATTAAATCAATCTTTAACTATTATCTTGTCTCTTGATTTTTCAATACATGAAGTTTTCAAGTATTAAGCATAAACTATTATAAAAAAAATTGTAAGAAGGAAGGTAGAATAGATGTCCTTGAGAATTTAATCAATAATCTGTTGTATTAATTTTCTTCAGTTCCAGATTCAAGGAAACTCCTTCTGAACAAACGGAAGCTCTAATAGGCATTAATAGTGAACATGAAGCATAAGAAAATACAAAAAATTCTCAACAACATTTCTAATGAAATTTAGAGTCGATGATAGAACACTTTCATTGCTTGTTTCAAAATAATATATATTATTTATATCTTAATAATTTCATCTTCGCACTCTAATTTCCCTCTGTGATATTATTTTACTTTCTCAACGGATAATTACATATGAGTACCACAGGGGAAGAATGATTTGTTTACAAAATAGCTGGTACTGTTTAAATTGGTATTCTAGGTAAAGGAAGAGAGTAGACGCTAGCGATCTTATTCTTTTCTTCTACACAAATCAAATTTACATCTTGCTATACTAATCGAATTAATTGGGATAATTGAAAATGACCAATTTTTTTTCTAAAACCTTAGCTTTTATCAATTATTTACTGTAATCATATTAAAAAATCTATATATTAATATAAAATATGTCCCCCTTTGGCAGAAATAACTTCAACATGTATTTGAATTGACTCCACTAGTTTAACGCACAAATTCTTAACTTCATTATCACATTTGTTATCATTCTCTCTTTTTCATTGGAATCAATCATAACTAAACCTTTCTTGAGAATTTGTCATAATGTCTCAATTCGATATATGTGGATCCATCAAACACTTTCATTTATTTTCTGGATTAAAGTCTGGAGTAAAAAGTGGTCTCATTTGAAAACATTCTGTCAAATGTTTATTTGAATGAAACAATCCGACAGTGTAATATAATATAATATTGTGAAACCTAAAACATATGTGTAGGATGTTAATATATGTTTTCCTCGAAGAGGTTCACCTTTACATGATTAATATCCTTGTACAAAAAAATGTGTTATATCTCTGCAAATCAACATTTCAGAGGCGTCAACAGTCTATGGTAGCTATTTTGTGGACCATACCAAGCATTTGTCAACATTTTTTGAGTTATAAATTGTTTTTTTTTTGTTTTCTTTTCCAGTTTCCAAAAGTGTTTTCCTTACTGTTTACACTCAACACCACAATCCTGTAAATGTATTGAAAGGTCTATGCTTGTCTTTCTTGGATTTAGTTTGTTACATTTTCTTACACCAACTGTGCCATATTTGTATATGTGGGTTCATTAAAAGCAATTATTTTTAGGTCATAATATTATTACTATTGACTGTTACACAGATTCCATCACAACTGAACTAAAGACACTATAAAACGAGTTTTCAATATGCATGGTCACTTCTGCACACTGCCTTTAAACAGATATGACCAGTTTGAGGATCCTAGACATTACCAGCAATCCCAACCTAACACAGATAAGAAAAACATGTTTGTCCTAATGAATTCGAACAGTATAGAAATTCTCTTGTGATAGGAACAAAGACCATCCTTCCCTTGTTCTTTTTCTATATAACATCACTGCATTTTTTGCTATATTCACTTAGTACAAATAATTTTTGTAATGAAAGTACTCGATCATATTCTTGTTTTCACAATACTTACTAATAAAATACCAACAATGGTGCTTTAAAAAAAAGAACAAACAAATACATGTGATCGTCTATATTATTTTTGTTATAAAACTTAAAAATTCTAATATTAGAATCGTATATATATAATATTATGTTCCAAGTGTCGAACCTATTTGATTTTATTATGTGCCCCTCTCCTGTTTTAATGTTTTAATCTGAGTTATTAGATAATAGTTACTATTCCACTTGAAACATTCCAACTTTTTGTCATTTATTAAAAATAAAATGTGATTTAACGAAGTATCATTTGTATTTATTGTAAATGTCAGGATATCTCAAAAAAAAACTGTAAGGATTATATATTTTCCATTTTTATTAATCCATAATCTGGCAACGGCGCTTTTGATTGCATAGACACACCTAACCTTTCATGTTAAAATATGACAATTCAAAAGTGTCTATAGTATTTTGATTTAAATCTCAAAGAATTTGTAATCATAGTATAATTTTGTTGAAAATATCAACTATTTATATAAAGAAATTTTATCGCTTTTTTATGAAACTTTTGATGTTTTCTTAAAATCATTTGTAAACTTTCCCTACAGTTGAGTACACTCAAAAATATTCGATAATCGCGTAATCTTATAGATCAGTGTTTCCTAACCTTTTTTCCTGGCGAACCAAAAGAAAGATCCAAAAATATTTAACGAACCCCCTATGTAGTCGCTAATGACAGGTATAAAAGCAATAAAATGTGATAGAGTATATATGTTTCATATTGCAGATTATATTCATGGACAAATATTTCAATAAGACTAAAATGATGGCTATAAAAGTTAAAAATAAATTTTAAAAAAATGGTTCTTATGGTTTACATTTGGAAAAACTCTTAATGCGATATTTGTGGCTGTTTGATAGAACAAAGCAATTCAAACCTGTGCTCAATATCTGACAATTTCATTGAGAATTTCTTAGATCAGTTTCTGCATTTAACCTGTTTCTGTATTTATCTTTCAGATAAGTATTTGTTGAAAATCCTTTCTTACATAGATATCTTATGCAACATGGTATGAACTTCAATGGCTTTTTTGACAGAATAGGGTATTTGGTATACTGAACCAGAAGTAAATTTAAGATTGATCTTTAAAAATAGCTTCTAGAGAACTGTCACAAGATAACTCTATTGAACACATTGTTTATACCAAATGATTTATCTTACGTTCACTATAAGTTTACATTATAATAAGTGCTTTATTTAATGCTCTATTTTTCATTTCTTTATAAGTATAACGTTCGTGTAGTGAACTCAACATGTTCTGGAGTGGACGCCATGCTTCGGAGCGCTTTTAATTTGTGCTAGGTAACGGTAGTGGAACTGGAACGTGAGAAAAGTGAACAAAAACTGAGACAGAATACCACCAGAAAGTTTATAAATAAACTGTGATCGAAAGTTGAGTTGTAGCTTTCTTAGAAGAAAATTATTGAATTCGGTCAAGAGGATGAGAAAATAAATTGCAGCTCAAAGATTTATACTCCATACTGTAATTTTGAATTATAATGTACGTTTTAATATACATATAAAAGTGAGTAAATCCTGGATACACTTCGTAATTTAAAAAGAAAAACTAGACAAAGTACCACGCATAATGAACACTCGTTAAGTGGAATAAAAATAATTTTGTTAGAATACATTTAATAAAAAACAACTAACCTAACGCCTATAAAATAAAAACACTTGTCAAAAACTAACAATTTACATAAATCAAAAACGACTTGCCAGCGAACGTTCAACACGTTCCCTATCGCTACCGCTTTCTGTAGGTGACAGTCATATAAAGGGTTTCACCTCGGAATGAAAGATAATAAGCTGAAAATGAGTAAACCATTGTTTTGTCGTTTTAAATATTGTCTCAAAAATCAATATTGCTATCGTATCCGCGTCTTAAGATATTGAAGGTCAAAGGTTTTTGCGAATATCTCGGTTCCTATTGCTCAAATGAGATTTGTATTTATTATAAAAATTGTAAAGTATAAAATTCTTTGCAACTTTTATTTAAACTTTTTTTCCATACAACCGATCATTTTTGGGGTAGAACGCGAATAGTGCTCAGCGTATAGTCATATATGGGCTTATGCAAGGTCAAGCACAAGTTACGGTTATCAGTAGGTTGTATGAAGTTAATTATTTCTAAACATAATTATTAACCAATGTTCATTGTTTATGTACTAATAATTAATTATTTATATTTAACCATAGTATATTATTAATTCTGGATTATATATTTTGAAATAAACATCAAGGAAATAGATTTTACCTACTACCAATATGTAATATCAAACTTTACGATACTAATGTGAGTTTCGTAATGAGATACTTTACCGCACTAGTGGAAGTGAATAAAAAATTAAACCTCATTTACTATAATAATTGAACACAACACCTTTACAATTAGTGATGTTTATTCCAGCTGACGTGGAAGCAATTGAAGAATTGTAGTTTTCAACTTCAATTGAATTTTTTGTAGAAACGATTTCTCCTTTACTTTTCCGCTTCAAAAAAGTCAATAGCTGTGAATATTTACTTATGTCCACATTTTTCTTCACAGATGTCATTGTTCTCAGCATACTATAATGTGTCCATAATGATGATGCCTTTTCTTTTTTAGCTTTCCCAGCAAAATAAGCTAATAAAATTTTCTCCGATATATCACGGACTTTTTTTGAACTGCGCCAGTCTTCGAATCGCTTATATTGTTTTTCGTATCCATTGCGGGATTTAGCGGGTACTAGGGTTTGTATTGCGTTATTTGCAGCAAGTTCTATATCAGAATCCACACATTCATAGACGGAACTCATGTCGATACAATTTTACCAAACTGAAGTGAACGCGTCAAAATTGACAATTTGCAAAATAAATCAACAATGAGCGCAACGCTTGCTTGTTACATGATTCTAATATCATTAATTTCAGGATCATAATGTTAATTATTTGAGTAAATAATTAACATTATTGGTAGTAGGTAAAATAATGTACTATATTAGTATCGTAAATTGTTTGACAAATTTCCCATCTCATTTCGTAATATGAATTTTTACGACACTTATATCGTAAATATCTGTTACGATTTTGCACATATTTTTATTCATCATTAAATATGGCACATTATACATTTATTAAAATGTGAGTTTGAATATTTAAATTGATTGTCAATGGGAGCTAGTTATCTTTTTCGTCGTCGTCTTCTTCTTGTTGTCGCTCAAAAATGTTCAATTCATTCTCATCATCCTCATTATCGGTCATATTCATCTCCAAACTTTCCAGAATTTCAAAATCGTATGTGCTTTCTTTATCGGGATTACTTGGATATAGTGGAAACAAGCTTGTCCATTGTACTTGCCACAAACTAAAGAACATAGTAGCCCTGATTTTCTTCATCCACAGCGAGACCCACAACCATTTTTGCAATTGTAAGATATTAGTTAAGTAGTTCGGCTAGTAATCAGCCCGATTCTTGAGGTTCTAAGTTCTTCACTAACTACTTTTGAATTCGGTACTAGACACGTTTCATATTTTGATGACCTGCTACACTTGTTGGTGGAAGTATTGACAATTGTGAAGACTAATTTTGTTTCGTTAATTTGATGAATGGCGTGTAGCGGAAATGATCAATGTTGTCCTCAGATTTTGGAGCACCATATAGTGCCATCAAGATGCGCACTCCATTTTTAAATAATGTTTGTACGGGGCAGTTTTCTTGTTGATATACTTCCACCAGTTTATCCAATTTGGGAATTTTCTCCAGTGCTATAGCAACAATTTTTTTTTTCATTTTTTAAACAGCGCAGAAGTGTCACAGCCACTAAATGCGTGCAGTCTTCGCGCTCTACCCCAAAAATGGTTGGTTGTATAGAAAAAAAGTTGAAACAAAAGTTGTAGAGAATTTTATACTTCACAATAATCTCATTTGAGCAATAGGAACCGAGATATTCGCAAAAAACCGATTTTGATGGCCTTCGATATTTTAAGACGCGGACAAGATAGCAATGGTGACTTTTGAGTCACCATTTGGAACGACAAAACAAAGCTTTATACTAATTTCCAACTTATTATCTTTCATTCCGAGGTTGACCCTTTTTTTAGCTAATATGACTGGGCTATAAGCGCTACGTCCGCTGAATGTGACCATTATTTACTTGCAAACGAGTTAAAAATATTTTTAACGCGGTTTTGTTATTATTTGAATAATAAAATGTATTTTGAAGTTTAATGTCATTCCAAATTCTCCTATTTTATTATCCAATAAGGCATCGCCCCGCTCATTACACGAACTTATAAATCACTGATAACCCCCGTATTATAAATAACTGTTATAGTAATGACATAAATCAATCATTTATAATCGAAAAAGGGATGAAGTAGGTATATGTCAGTTTTATTTTGGAAGAATTTTACATCTGTTGTACATTTTGATATCTTCTATTTTTTTTAAAAGATGCAATGCTAATTCAGAGTTGCTGATGTCCAAAACTCTTTATTCTATGAAATCTATTATTTTTTAATATGAAAGAAAGTGAAAACCCAAAAGTTACAGGTAGCTACAATAAGTCAAATTTATATTCATATTATAAATTGTCCGATTTTTAGTGAATGAAGACTATGTAGATTTGAGAAACTATAATGTTGATGCACCAAAAAAAACATCAATGTAAGTTAATATAAATAATAACAACTGATTAGTTATATGAGGCTTTTGTATGTACAACGAGAAATAATTCAAACTAATATTAATTTGAATTTTGGATCGACCCACTTAGTTCAGATAATTACTGATTCACTTTTACAAAATTTTATCGCAGTATTTCATCCCATCTGATCTTTAGGGTTAATATTATAAAGTTTCATATATTTTACAGTAGAAAAAAGAAATCTCCTCGAAAGAAAAGTAAATCTCCATTGCGTACCTTCCGCATTAAAAATGAAGGTCCGCGTTCCGAAAAAGAGTAAGTAAAATTGGTAATATATTTGAAATTAGAACTACTGAGATTTAGTTCAAATAATTCCAGGTTAATAAATTGCGGTTTGAGAAACCTGGTTACTTCTTTCAACGTAAATGCTGGTATGTACCAAAACCAAGCGACGCCTAGAAATAAATCATGCTTAAGTGAAAACTCAAAAGTTGATTACAGATCTCGAAGGTAAGTCAATCTATTATCAAAAATTATATATTTAGGTACCATATTTGTAAATTCTACTCATTCTAACCGACTTTATTCTATAACTTATGAATTGCTTAACAATTTAGCGTTGAAACCAGTATGTACATAACTGCAATGTGTTTATATAAATATGCATATAGTGAGAATGCGAAAAGCATATTTATATACAGTATAAAAGTTGGCAACACACGAAAAATGTTGGAAAGAATGTATGGAAACTGGGAGAATTCGTGATATGTGGAGCCAAGCAACTGTAATCCTTATATTCAAGAAAGGAAATAAAGGTCTAGCGTCAAACCATTTATAGACCAATTAGTTTGTTTATAGACTTGTCATCAGTATAAAGCTATGGAGAAGATAATAGCAAAGAAACTAACAAATTTCATAATTGATAATGACATTGTACCCAAAAGCCAACATGGGCTTATGCCTGGTCGTTTCACAACAACCAATCTTCTGGCATGTCTAGACTAGTGGGCCACTGCTTATGATAATGGAGAAGCTACGGATGTCATATACTTGGACTTTGAAAAGGCATTCGACAAAGTTTCTCATAGATTATTTTTACACAAACTAGAGCATCTTGAAATAAGAGGGAATCTTCTGGTCCTAATTTCATCCTTTCTACAGCTTAGGCAGTTCCAAGTGAAAGCGAATAGTACTTTGTCAACCAAGCACGAGTTTCTTAGTGGAGTACCTCAAGGGTCTGCTCTTGGTCCCCTTCTCTTTATGATCTACATTAGTGATCTTGCTGTGAACATTAAAACAAAAATATCATTCTTTGCTGATAATACAAAGATTTTTGCCTTCTGCTTCTGAGCGGCAGTTACTCCAAGACGACTTGCACACAGTAGAGGAATGGACAAACACCTGGAAAATGAAGCTCAATGAAACAGAATGTAGTGTCCTACACATTGGTTTAAACAATCTCAAAAGAGCTTATACACTAAACGGTGTGGAGATTATTATAGTTAATCAGCAATGTGGTCTTATATGTGGAGTTATAGTGACCGAAAACCTGAAATGGGATGTACATATTAACCAAATAGTCAAGAAAGCCAATTCATTCACTTATTTGGTACAAATAACTTTTAAGGATCGCTCAGTTGATATGATAAGACTTCTTTACAAAATGTATATAAGACCAAAGCTTGAATTTGCAAATTCCGTGAGGAATCTATATTTTGTGAAGAATATTGAGCTTCTAGAACGAGTTCAGCGAAGGGTTACTAAAATACCCCCTCCGCTGATAGATTATGCTATGAAGAATAATTTTCCCTACCCATTCTCTCAGAGAAAATCGCTTTATAAGATACTTAATAGAAACCTATAAAATTCTTACACATATCTACACTTGTGATTTGGACATTTTCCATGTGCATACAATTCAGCAGTTAAGAGGGCATTCAAGAAAACTATTTAAGGAAAAAAAACTGCAAGTTGCCGCGGAAGAACTTTTTGACAAATCGTATAGTGTATATGGGGAATGCATTAGAAGAAGAGATAGTGACTACTGCAAATACAAACATTTTCAAGAACAAGTTTCATAGGTTTTTTTAACCGCCTACTATTGTCAAACAATAATAATAATAATAACTTTTCATAATTAAAATTCCGATATTGTTTCAAATATCTCAAACTTATTTCTTAAACCAAATTCATATTTTTTGACAAAACCTCTATGCGAACGAGTTGACATCTGGAATGTTTTCGAAATATAAATCAGTACCATGGCAAGTCATGAATCCAACGTTATATTGAGTACGTTACACTAAAACAGAGCGTGGGCGTTGTAGGCGAAAGTTGTAGGTGGAACGCACGCCTTAAGCGCTGTATTGTCACATATGGCAGCGTGGCAATTTAAAATATTTCGCTTGGACATGGGTAAAATTCAAATCAACATGGATTTCCATGAATTTACGTCAGGTGTTGATCAAAGCCCATTTTGAAGCTGCAATATTGTATAGGCTGAAAAGGCGCGACATCATCTATCAACCATAGATACTAAGGATGTTGGAATCGTTACGTGCCTTGAAAGGAACGTAGTCCGTACAAGTGGGATCTAGTGACCATAGATAACCTTTGTCTGAGGAGTTATTATTTTGCCGGATAATAATTGTGAATTATTAAAATTTCTTATGTCATTTTCACAACAAGAAACCATAATCAGAATCACCGAATGTCAAATTTTATCTGACAAAAGCGTTCAACACAGTGGCGGGTAAACGGGTGGAGAGTATAACGTAATATTTTACTCCAATAAAACTATATTTATAGAATTTTTAAAATAAAAGAACAGTGGTGTAAAATAGCGTTACAGATTTATTTTCTGCAATTAAGTAATTTTAATAAAAATGAAATGATTGGAATATTCTCTAAATGTACAATTTAGCTTCAAAACCCACTAAATTCGGATAAAACCTACAAATAGACAAAAATTTTAGCCCGAAATTCTTCAAATCTAGCAGCACTGCTCGTAATTATTTGAGACAGCGCGACCGTTTGACATACTTATGACATAAACTAAATGTGCTTCCGGTTATTCTCTATTATTTTGAACGATTTTTCGTAAATTATTCATGTTGTTCTATATTTCTCGTAATTTTACGAACGTCGCTAATATTTGAAAAATTCCTACTACGTTTAAGTCCATATTTCGCCATTCTAACTAAGAAGAGAAAAAAATTCAAATAAAGGAAACAATAATATATAGTACAAAACAAATTTATGAAAAGATAACATGGAGAGTATCACACCATTTTCTGATTTGTTGAACGAGACGGAAAATGCTCCTGATATTTCCGTAAGTTTCAAAATTAATTTACGGATCGAGTGCGCGGAATGATTGGCATTTCGTATGACCTCTTCGGAATTACTAACGGATGTATCAGTTGGCGCCATTGTATAGCTCTCTTTACGTTCGCGTGTCTGATTCTGAATCAGCTTAGGTACCGATCGCATGCATACTATCAAAATTGACATTAACGGGGGAAGAAGTTATTGAAAGTGCGCATGCGATCGGTCCCTAAACTGATTCGTAATAAGATCCGCGAACAAAGCTAATATGTGATATGATAGATACAATTTGAAATTGTAGATGCTTACATTTACTAATTAATTTTAAAAGCATCGCCATATTTAATAAATGTGTATTGGTTTTCTTTTCTTTTAGAGCTTCACTCGGCGTTCATGATGAATGTCTAAGTTTAAAGTCCAAATCAGATTTATCTGTATCCAATAAAAAGATATCAGTTGAGCATGTATGTTCCAGCACCCCTGTTTTTCGCAGGTATAATTCCGTATATAAGTATAATAATTGGACAATAAATTAATTAATGTTATAGCAAAAAAACTAATGTCGTAAGTGGAGAAAGGGTTGAACCACATAAACATAAATGCACGATGACAAACAAGGACGATGTGGAAAATGCAAAAATTGTTCTTCCTCGTAAACAACGAACTCGTGTCAGATCCAGATCCAAAGATTTTCACATCACCGAGTGAAGTACATCAACTAAAGCAGTGACGTGCTTTTTAATAACTTGATTTAACTGAAATAGTTGAAGTAGAATTGAAAAGTATTTCGAAAGATTTAATCTCTTCTGATGAAGCGTTAAAGACTGCGTAAACTTCGCACTGCATATCGTAAATAATAAAAAATTAAGTACATAGTAGATAGAAGGTTTTTTAATAGACATTGTTGTTTATTGAACTCTTTGTTTTTAAATTCTAGTTTTAAATATATGTAGCAAAATATTCATTGATTACATAATAAAACAAAAAGTGACTTAGATTGTAGTACCTCAGAGAATTTTTATATCCAAGATCGTGAAACATTCATAATGACATTTTTTGAAACTATTTCTTCTGATATAAAAGTTGTTAAATAGGAAATATTCTTTGAATGAATAAAAAGCAAAAGACTGTTTCAAGAAGACTAAAAAACACAACTGATTTCTAGAGAAGGATATACCTTTTAGAATCAGAAACTCCAGAAGCTCTATCGAATCTAAATAATAAAATAATCCAGAGTGAACATATTTTCCCAGAAGGACTGTAAATTAAAACCAGCCTCAGCTACAGGAAAATATTTTATCATACTCAGAGAAACGCGATTTTAGTGAAATTTCGATTTAAATATAGTCAATACACTCTGGAAGTTCTCGCAAGGACTCGATTAAAACTATCTCCAGCTACTGGAAAATATTTTATCATAAAAAAAAAACGATTTTAGTGAAATTCCCACAATTAGAACAAATCAAAATTTACATTTAATTTCTAGACAATTTATTGATAATAGGAAACACTTGCTAGCAAATAGATTTGTTTATTAAAAACTTATAGCACGTCACTGCAGATTTTCCTCTTTTCCCTCCTTAATTAATAAGGGTTTGTTTTTAGTTCCACACAATGTGTTGTTGATACTCCATATGAAAATGGACGTCAATCGTAAGTATCAAATAATTTAAAATAATTATCAATTAAATTAATTAAATATAAATTATTATATGTATCATTCAAATTACGAGGAATTGATGACTTAGTTTAATCCTCATCGTCGGTTATTTAGCTAGTGAACCAGTTCACCACCAGTTACAGAAAACCTGCAACACTGACAATGGACCTTAAAGTGTAAGGAGTCTATGTATATATGACTCATTGGCTCTCCGCCTTCTTACTTTTTTGTGGATAAAATAGCTAATTTTTTACTACATTTGTAGGCTTTTGTGTTTATTAACTTTGTTCGTGGGGCTGATTAAAAATCAGTTATGAACCGATCGCATGCGTACTTTCCAATTTGTCATTCGTGGATCACTTAGCTCTGAATTTTTAAGAATTTTCCTATGTTTCTGGATCCCATCGATTACGTTCACGGTAAATCAACATGGGCTCGTAATCAATCATGGGCATTACAGCAATCCTAAATTAGTTGCCAACTGATTCGGAATCGATTCTATCAGCGTTGTTCGTGGATCAAGTCCGACTCGTGGCCGATAGCGTACACACTTTCAAATTTATCGTTCGCGACTGGTTCAGTTCTGATTTTTAGTAACAGTTCCGTTCTCGGGGATTACATCGATTCACTTAATTATTAATTACGAATCAGTTATAGCAGATCTCGGGTTTTTTGTTGTTGGGTTGCTCATCGTTCGCGTTAATTCAACACCCGCAATATATTCGAAATGCGCATTAGAACAATCCGAAATTGGTTTCAAACTGATTCGGTATCGATTCTAAACTAGAACCGCGAACAAAACTATAGATTTATTTTTAAACTTTGTTAATTCACCTTCTTTTAATTATTATCCACCATAAAGGTGCACAAAAATAATTATTATTTTCAGGAAAGAGCATTTAAATATGTCTGTGGATCCCCGTCTGAAAGAAAAATATTCCATATTGAAAATGCCCTGTTGGAAGCGATCGTGGACTATACCGGTATTTTCTAGAAAAGGGAGCATGCAAAATTATAATAGTACTGACAATTTTGATGCTCAAACGTATTTATATGACGAAGGCAGTGAATTAGATTCCTTGTTTGTAAAAAAGAAAAGTTTCTTTTCTAAGGGTATGTAGGATAATTATTACAAATTGTTGCTGTCATATAATATTTTCAATAACCTTGAAACCTGATTTATGACGTCCCCAACAACTAAATAATATGAAATTTGGCTTTATACTTATTTATTTTAATAGACAATAAATTACACAAAGCACAAGTAATTTAGGTATGAATCCATCAATTCATCTGTAAACCACAAGAAAATTAATGAATCGGACAACATCGCGCGTTCACTATACAGTGACGTCATTCGCAATTTTTCTGATCACATGATCCAATGTTGAGCTTTAATGAATATCATCCATTGTAAGCTTAATGTACACGTTATTACATTCTAGGATCTAAAAACTTCCAAAAACATATGTTAAATTCTTCTTTTTCTGTTGACCACAGAAGTATAGTTGTTAAACAAAAATGGTCGTTTTAGGAATTTCTTAGACTTTTAGGGGTGAATATTAATCAATATACTTGATTAATTAATTTTTCACCATTTTTATATACCCTATTGTGACCTAAGAAATAGATCAGCATAGTAAATTGATTTAAACTAGAGTTTAGTTCATAATTTTGCCTCTAGTTAATCTCCAAGTTCACTCTAGGTTGTAAAATTGTGCCTTAATTGTAAAGAGTATAAAAACGAAATCTAAAATATGATGAGGGTCAAATATAATAGAGAAAATAGGTAACATTTTTGCGAGAAAGGCCTCCCTATTCAATCACATTTTAAATAAATGGAAAATTTAGTTTAATAATAATATTTTAACTGAAATTAACAAAAGCGAGGCTCTAGAAAAATGTAGCACACTGTTGCCAAATTTTCTTTTAATTTTAATCAACATAATTTATTTCTTTATTTTTTTTCCTAAAATAAAATTTAACACTCTAGGGATTATAATAATTTGACATTTAATTTCAGTATTTCCAGTCGAATGCCTAATTGTTTTATCTGTAATGGGCGCTGCTTGTGGAATTCTTTTAGCATCATTACTGATTTACATAATATATGGTAACAATGTACTGCAAGTTTTCTTCAAGCCCCGAGAAGTTCCAGAATCTTCAGTTAAATCGTACATTAAATTTATAGGAGGAGGATTAATTTATATTATAACGAAGCTTTTTAGAACTCTAGGAGATATCTTGTCCATACCGGTAAGAACAGTCATGTATATTATAAGCACTACAAGTTTTGTCTTGAACAACAACTAAAAATAATTAAGCATATATCCATCTACAGGGAGTCCCACATAGAATTAGTAATAGAATAACTACTGATTTTAAAATAAGACAAATAAATTACTTGCTCAACTCTTACCAAGAAAATTTATTTTTGAAGTTACCTACATTCTTTAGATTCTCATTATTGAGGAAAAATCAAATCGCTTACTATTTCACACTATAGATGTGTAGATGTGTTTCTCCACCCGCTGTACAAAATAACTAGAAGGTATCTGTTTAAGTGCTAAAATTAAATACAGAAATTACCCAGACACTATTAGTTAGTTTTTCATTTATTACAAGACGTACAATTTATATTTCATGTATGTATCACTAGTAAACAATAAATTTCTTATTTCTTACAACTTCTTTATATCACATCAATAAAATAGTGTCATAAGTCAAAAAATTATAAAATATCTTTTATTGTACTATTAGTTGATGCTAGAAAGCTTCAAAATCTTATCTCATCATTTTCTGCTGCTATTATTAGTTGTTTTGTGGTTTCTGTTTCTTGCTATCAACGCCACATCATCAGCATAAGTTAAGCAAGACTTTTGTTAATTATGATGCCCTTTCTGTTGATACTGGCTCTTCTTATTATGTTTTCCAAAGCTAGATTAAATAGTACCGTTGATATAGGGTCGCATTGTCTTAATCCTTGTGTTTTTAAAATTTACTTTTCTTGTTATCAATTTTTACTACATTGGTTGTATCCTCTAATATCATCTTAACTAGTTGAATTAGTAGGAATTTCTAATTCTCGTAATATTCTAAACCCTCCTAACAATTTTTCTGCATACATCTCTAATCTTCTTTTCAAAATTGATGTGAATATTTTGTATGTGACGTTTAGCAAAACTATTCCTCTATAATTTTCACACGACGTTTTGTCCCCCTTTTTGTGAATGGATAATATAATTGCTTTTATCAATTCTTCCGGCATTTTTTAGGTTTTCCAAATCTAACAAAGTAAATTGAAAATTTCTTCCTTAAGCTGTTCACCCCTATGTTTTATTTGTTCTTATTATCCTTTTGAAAACTCGTCCAGATTACCATATCACTGGAAACTTACCAGATTTTGAGACTATAGATAGGTAATCATATGGTTTTGCAATGTACGGTTTCATAGTAGAAAGACTGGTAAACCACTGAACGAGATAAAAAGTTTGATTATAATTTTTTGAGGCCATTTAAAAAGTAGATTTGCGTCCATAATTGGACACGTCAAACTTGCTGGTGATGATATTATGATAATAGAAATAAATGAATGTTCCTGAGAAAACTGTAAGGAGCAAAATGGTTTAATAGGTTGAATAAAAAGTCTTTAAGAAAAATAAATTACTGCAGGCGTACAAATGACATTTATATTTCTTTCGTTAAAATAAGAAAAATGTCTCGTTTGTCTGTCTCGCGGACGTTCACTTAACAATGAATTTAAGCCCGATACTTTAGAACCGACTTTATCTAAGGCATGTTTTATTTAACTGTCTTATTTTTAATAAAAATTATCAGATTGCAATCCTATCGCCCGATTGGAGCCGCTTCTGGCAAATTAATTTTGTGTGACACAAAAAATCTGACAATTTGCATAAGTTTTTTAAATAAAAATCATTTGATACAGTTGCCAAAAATAATTTCACTATTCACTTTCTATTATTCTAGGTACATTATGCCGAAGAAGATTTCTTTAGGACATAAACATGTATTGCAAGGTATTGTAAAACATGAATTCTTTACAAAAATATTTTTCCAATATTAAAATAATCAACTAAATTATTATTGATAACACATTAAAACAATATTTAAACTCGATTAATCAATTATTTATTAGAAAAATATTAAGATGATCAAAAACCAGTAGCGGCTTCTTAAAAAGGGCAAAGTAGATTAAGATAATGACTGAAGATTTTTAGTTGTTATATCAACAATAATTTCTCCCACATTCGTATTATTTATAGACTACATATTTTAGGTCCAGCAAAAGTATGAACCCCAAGACCCTTTTAGGTGGAAAACAGATACTTGGTAGGGCAAATAGTTTTAGTTTTGTCCAAAGTAAGGTTTATCCTATACGGTAAACAACAAAAAGCCCCAAAGAGGCTGTCCTGTCTTCCAAAATATAAAGTACTATTATTAATTATCCCTTATATTTCAAGATTAAATGTAAATAAATAAACATATCTAAAAACACTTTGTATTTATTTTATTTAGTCAATTACATTATAAAACCTTAAGAACGCCTATTGAATGTATTTGTAGCAGGTTGTGTGAGTTGAAGACCATTAATGTTATTGAAATCCAGCATTTTCAACATTTCCTTGGTGTCTGGATCAACTTCAATAATGTCGTGTTCCAGAGCAGAAACTTCTGGTACATAGTTATCACGTCTTTCACGTTCTTCTTCTTGTAATTTAATAGAAATTCCACGTACCTGTAAAACATAACAAATAACTTACACTGCTTGGTAATTATTAATTAGGTCAAAATGATTCCTTATACATAAGAATTCATCAAAAAAACAGCATAAATCTAGCAATATATTCTATTACAAATTCGCTCAAAAAGAAATAGTTCTCAATCAAAATCAAATTATACATCAAAACCAAAGAAAACCTACTAACATTTTTCTGTAGGTAAATGTTATATAAATAAAACCCTAAATATATTAAATATCTATACTTCATATAATATAAAAAAATTACACAGCATACAGATATATAACTCACTTGAGAATGTCTGAGACGTTTCATCAAATGTGTAACAAATCCGGCAATTTTGTTACGAAGGGGTTTTGTGGGAATAATAGCAATTTCCTCACAAATACGTTTATTGGTGTGGAAATCTAATGTCAGGCGAGTGTAGTACTTTTCAATAATTACTTTAGAAGCTTTTTTCACTGTCTTTGTACGTACACGACCCATGTTTTCTAAAATATTCAAAAATATAAGTAACTGGTCAAATTATATGTATTAATAAAAAGTGTCGCTATTAGGTATCAAATATTCAACATATTCTTTGAAAAATAAATATAAACTTACCAAAAGTTAAAAACTTTGATTAGGAAAACGTGGTCTAAAGAATCGACTCCTTCAAAAAGAAGGAAAGGTGGCGCTGGTGAGACATGACAATTGACACATAAGTATGTATACCAACACCTTTTTCAATTATTTTATATGTAACAGCCAAAAGCGGTCACAACATTTCAAAAATTATATAAAAATGAGAAAACAAGTTCTGACTTTACCCAAAGAACAAACCCTAATTGGATGACTTTACCTATAATGTATAGTAATGTACTGAAAAATTAAATACATTCTAAAGGTTGGCAATGATTTTTCATTCACTTTTTGAACGTCATAGCAGAATCTTATGACAATTGAGTCGATTCTGGTTACATCATTTAATAGTTATACAATTTAAATTTTATATATATTATGTGCATACTGAAAAAATTTTTGCATGTTGATAATGTATAAGATATTTTCTTTATATGGAGAATTATGTGCTACGCATCCATGGGAAGTTATTTTTACTATTATAGCATTTACGACATGTTTTTTAACATTGGATAAACCCCATACAATAAAACCTAATACATTATCTTCATCATGTACTACATGCACCGAAGACCATTTTGTAGCTGCCGATATAGTAGTAATGACAATAATTAGATGTCTTGCTATTCTTTACAGCTATCATCAATTTAGAAATCTGCAGAAATTAGGATCAAAATATATTTTAGGTAAGTATTAAATTCAGAAAAAAAAAGTTTCACTTATTAATTTTATAGTGTAGTTAAGATGTTGAATATAATAATGTATCACTAATTGTTTCTGCTGTTGATTGCTTTTGTAGTACTTTGGGGAATTTTATTAATTACTAAAAAATATTCATGTAACATTATGAATACAAAATATTCATTCATACAATATTTTTCAAATTTAAAAAAAAGTGAAAAGTTTATGGCATATTCTTGTATAAGAATAATAATTTTATAGTTTTTTATTAGTTACTTATTTATTGAGACGTTTATCTACTTTATGATATCCAAGAAAGATAAATCAAATCCTTAAATCCAGCTGCCCAAAGAGTGAAATTGATAATGTCTACTGTACTTACAATTCCTTCCCCAATACTTTCATACCTAGCACTCCAATCAGATAGGTATAAATACATGAATTATAATATACCTATTTTCAATAAATATATATATATATATATATATATATATATATATATATATATATATACATTACTTCAGTTATTTTGTCTGGAAGAAAAACAGGATAATTCTATGAATCACCTTTTTGTTTTAGGTTTTGCTGGACTTTTTGTTGTATTTTCAAGCTTTGTTTTTACATCTGCAGTACTAAATACACTCCACATTGAATTATCAGATTTAAAAGATGCTTTATTCTTCTTTTTATTGATGATTGATATGTCAAAAGCTGCCAAATTGGCTCAATATGCACTCTCTGCATCGAATCAAAGTGAAATTAAAACTAATATATCACGGGGAGTTGCAGTTTTGGGACCTACTATAACATTGGATACTATTGTAGAAACGTTAGTAATAGGAATGGGTACACTATCGGGTGTTCACCGCTTAGAAATGCTTTCCTATTTTGCTTGTATGTCAGTAATTGTTAATTATGTTATTTTATTATCATTTTATCCAGCATGTCTTGCTCTAATGTTGGATTTAAGTAAAATTACTGATAATTACTTGCAACATGAAGACAGTAATGTACTGGTAGATGAGAAAGATAAATCAAATCCAGCTGCCCAGAGAGTGAAATTGATAATGTCTATTGTACTCACAATAGTTCATATTTACAGTCGTTGGACAATACAAACAGAAAACTTTAATGATGTTAATGGCAACAAGACAGATACTCCTTGTACTGAAAGTAGTTCAATTTACGGGTTTTTATTAAAACAATTTGCATTAAGTGCCGACCATATAGTAATTTTAGTGTTATTAATAACTCTGTTAGTTAAATTTATTTATTTCGAAAATAAGGATGATTTTGAACACAATAATGAATTTATAGTTGATACACATAAAGATAACAGATTGGCAAAAAGGCAAGAAAGAACGATTTCTAGTAGTGTAGAAGTCCAAACTGATGAAGATATTGAAAAAATATTTGAATCTTCAGAACCAAATTCTACTCGATGTTTACAAGACTGTCTGCAGTTACTGCGAACTGATAAAGCTTATGAGCTTTCTGATAAAGAAATTATCAATCTAGTAGATACTAAACATATTCCTGCATATACCTTAGAAAAAGCACTGAAAAATCCAGCAAGAGGCGTTAAAATTAGGAGACAAATACTTCAAAATATGTTGAAGTATAAAGAATCTATTAATTATTTACCTTATCAGAGTTATGATTATAGCAAGGTAATGGGTGCATGTTGTGAAAATGTAATAGGTTATGTTCCTGTACCTGTGGGGATTGCTGGACCTCTTGTTTTAGACAATAAATGTTTCTACATTCCAATGGCAACAACTGAAGGCTGCTTAGTAGCTAGTACAAATAGAGGTAAGCAAATACATGTATTTGGTTGTTATTCTATCAGACCTCAATTTTTATATTTGTATGTATTATTTTTGAAATATTTATTCTTTTTGATTTTCTATTTTCTAACTTGGAAATATATGAATTAAAAATAATTTTAAAAATTCTTTAGTTTGAGTTTAGAAAATGTGTGATTGATAGGGTAGAGGACTTATGTGATTTGAAAGCATTAATTAAATTGGCTCTATAGGAATTGAAAACAAAGTATCCTAATGTAATAAAGCATGAAATCTGCAGGGTCAGCTAGTCTTCAATAAAATTGTTTCTCTGTTCGGATAACTAAGGATAACTAATAGTTTCTTTTTATCATCTTCATACTAATTTTTTATTTTGTCTCATTTAACCTTACAGACTATTTTTGCGTATTTCAATATGTGTTGCAGACTATTGGGAAAAATTCAATTACTAATGTAACTATTTGTATTTTGTTCATTTTTTAAGTTACATAACCATCTGCTTTGTTTGAAGGCTGTAGGGCAATTGAAAAAAATGGAGTAAAAAGCAGAATAGTAGCTGATGGTATGACTAGAGGACCTGTTATTAGATTTATATCAATAGTAACTGCCACAGAAGCACTACAATGGTCCAAAAAGGAAGAAAATTTTTTAATTTTGAAGAATGCATTTGATTCAACAAGTAGATATGCTAGACTTCTTAAAATTACCACACATATGGCTGGACGCTATCTTTTTATTAGGTTAGTATAATATTTGGTAAAATATTTGAAATAGATATTGAGACTCAACATGAATTACATGGTCTCAAAATTATAGAAAAACGTGTAAAATAAAAGAAAATGCATGAGAAAGTTGTAAAATGGCTACGAACGATGCAATATTTGGAATAAAGTTGCCAGCTAATCTACAAATTGACTCAGACTAATCAACATGCCTGCTGAAGTCCAGGCAGCAACATTTATGGCAATGATAGGCTCTGAAGCAATCTAAATATACAACAGTTTTAACCTTAGAGACACAGACAAAAACAACTTTCAAATCATTAAAGACAATATAACGTTTAAAAGATATATATTTTTCCAAATAGTACAAAACGAAGATGAACAATTTAATGAATTTTTAACTAGCATAAAAACTCAAGCAAGCAAATGCGAATTTGACAATTTACTCGAAGAAATGCTAAAAGACAAGATAGTGTTTGGAACTCGATTAAATCAAGTAACAAAGAAATTGCTAAACAAATATAAAGTACACTTGACCAAAGCTATAACAGTTCTAAGGTAGAAATTGAAAACCTAAAACTAGAATTTAAACCGTCAAAAAGAATCCCACTTCTGCCACCATGTAACATTGTAATTATTGTTTTAACTACGATTTTAAAGAAAATAATTAAGTGCCTGCCGTGACATACGAAAACTATATTATTGATTGACTTTTCAATTGATACAAGTTTTACAATGGGTGTCTATACTTTACATTTATAGATAAGATTTTTCTTTGGCGAATTTAAATATGTTTATTTAAATTAGTTGTTGAAAGTTCAAAATAAGTTTCAAATACTTGTCGTTAAACATTTTTAGATTTGTAGCTGAAACAGGAGATGCAATGGGCATGAATATGATCTCGAAAGGTACTGAGAAAGCTCTCAGTGCAATGAAATTACACTTTCCAGATATGGAAGTATTGAGTTTAAGTGGAAATGTATGTACTGATAAAAAACCATCTGGGATAAATTGGATAGAAGGCAGAGGAAAATCTGTAGTTTGTGAAGCAATTATTCCCGATCATGTTGTTTCATCTGTTCTGAAAACAACCAGTTCAGCAATGGTTGATTTGAATATTTCAAAAAATTTAATTGGCTCAGCAGTTGCTGGTAGTATAGGTAAGGCTCCACAAACATATTAGTACAAAAATGTAGGGCTTGATTAGAACATAGTTATAAAAATTGTTTTTCTTTTAATTTTATTGTTTTTTTTATAAATAAAGTTTATTTCTCTTTCATTGGGATATGGTAATACAGTAAAACTTTTTTAGGTGGTTTTAATGCCCACGCAGCTAATATAGTAACTGCTATCTTTATAGCTACGGGTCAAGATGCTGCACAAAATGTCTCAAGTAGTAATTGTTTGACGATTATGGAACCTTGGGGTGAAAATGGCGAGGATCTATATATATCGTGCACAATGCCTTCCATAGAAATAGGAACTATTGGAGGTGGCACAATCCTACCTGCTCAGCAAGCCTCTCTAAAAATATTAGGCGTAGCTGGTCCCAATGAAACTTCACCAGGAGACAATGCCAAACAACTTGCTAGAATAGTATGTGGAACTGTATTAGCGGGAGAATTGTCGTTAATGGCGGCATTAGCTAGTGGACACTTAGTGAAGAGCCATTTGAAGTACAATAGGTCTTACAACAGTAGAGATAATTCAAGTTTAAGTAGAGATCTTTATGGGAGCTCATGTGATTCGACAAAAATAACTTAGATGTGATACTGATTTTATTAAATTATTTATTTTTATTTCAAGTTATTTTATTATTTGTTCTATTTTCAGAGTGATGATAATAAATTGATGGTGCTAATCCATCAACACATAATGTTTACTTTGGGTTTCTGAAGTTAGAAACTTGATTATCGAAATGAGAGAGTAATTGTAAGCGTTAAAATGTAGTGATATTAATAGTCCTTATCGCATTATGTCCTTTTGTATAGTAGAGAATTTCGGGGTTTTTTTGGCCCCAAAGTTATTAGATAAGCTATTTTATATTGGAATGTAAGAAGGTGGCAAATTAGGTAGTTTAGTAGCGGGTTTTTCCATATAAGGCAATTGTGACTGTTGATGGTGTTCTACTGAATTTTCTGAATGTTAAAGCATTTGAGATAGATGGGTGCCACTTTTATTACTTGATTTGAACTATCATTTTTGAAAATTAAATAAATTCATTTTCTAACATATGAGAATAACAGTTATATAAACAGGTCAACTTGTATTCCATTATTATTAAAGTACTTATTAGTTGATTATGTTTTTATGAAATTATGTCAACAAAATTGATAAATTTCGTGTTTATTGATTGTAATTCACCTAATTGCTTAACCTTAATAAGCATTATAGTGCAACATACTATGAGAGTGTAACGATGTATTATAAACCAGTAAAAATCAAATCTTACTGTTACTTGAAAATCATTTACAAATGCGGAACATTCATCGGTTTGTTTCCTTGGAATTTAAATACAGCGAGTTTCGGAAATATCGTACAAAAAATAATAATAATGTTTCTTGTGCTAATGGGATTGTTTGCTATTAAGTATGCGCACAGTTTTGACAAATCAACGGATACACAAGATATTTTTTTCATCTCAACAATTTTAATAAACATTGAAATTATTCTTTTATCGGTGTTGTTTGGATTACTACATAATAAAATTGCGTGGAAAAGTATTTTCAAAATCATCGAAATGGAAAAAACTGATAAATTCACTAAAGATATACGCTATTGGTTTATTTTTGCTTGGATAATTTTGGTAATTGGACGGAATGTGGTATTTTTATTGAGAGCTTTCTCTTGGATTAGATTAGTACAAGAAATTATCATAATTTTTACAAATCTTCAATATGCAGTTGCTCTTACAAGCTTCGTAGAAATCACACGTATAATAACTTACGAACAAACCATTTTGCTATCAGAAATTGGAAAAATATCAATTAATTACAACCCATACATTTTAGTTCATATTAAAAAAGTCAAAAACACTTATAAAGATTTATTTTTCTTGGTTCAAAATGTTAATAACATTTATGGAATTTGGTTTTTCATCTCCCTCGCATCATCATTTATTCTGTTCATGTATGATGTTAACTTATTGATCAACTTAATTGAAAATTCTGGCGAACAGATAACAGTCGATAAACCGTCAATAATAGTGATTTTGGTTTCATATTCTGTGAGTAAAATATTTTTTAATAAATATGTATCATTATTTCATTAATTTTAAAATTTACACAAACATGATTCAATTATAAGTTTGTATTAAATTTATAAAACAAATTTACCATAAACGAATAGTTTATACATTAAATCTCCAAGTACCTTGAAACTTTTATTATTTTTCAATTGTTAAAAAAATAGTATTAGTACCCCAACGATCTATGGTATTACCATATGTACATTATTTGTTGAATTCTATTTTTAAGATATCGCCTCTTTACAAGAGCAACGTGACATCTCATAAAAAAGTTTTTTATTATTTGATATTCAAAACCGCGATATCGAATTTCATTTTCCACAAAACGCGGCATTTTAAAAGTGAATGTTCGAGGAGCTATGAGTGAAAGAGACCACCGTGGCAAATGGAGTTATCAGTCTTTTTCGATGTGACCATAGATTGACCACATCCTATAGATAGTCAAGTCGAGCTCTCGTTTCACCTCCATCTCTTGGTTCATTAGCACTACTAAACATACATAAAGCAACAGTTTTCTTTCTGCTTTTGGCGGCATACTTCAAATCCAAATTTTAGATTAAAAACGATCATTTTGAGTGATACAATTAAAGGGAATTGTTTCGAAAAATATCTGGACCAAAGGTAGTCTTAAATATACTCTCATTTTTAATTATGTGGAGAATGGAGTTTCAGAAATGAAACAGAAAAATAGACAACCGACAGTTTTTTTTATTACATTTGAAAAAATACAAAATAAACATAGATAAATACATGTACGTACGTATACCATTGAACATCGTAAATCCGGACTTTGAAAACGCGGCATATCTAAAATCCGGACAGAATCTGCAGGCTGCATTATCTCCTAAGTCTAGCGTATGGAGTGTACACTCCATAGTCTAGCGTCTTTAGATGTCCGTTGAGGTGACAGTGACCTTGATAAATACATAATCATTATAAAACTACCACCACAGAACATATCTTCTGTATGTTCTGTGACTACCACTATACCATTTTTTTTTATATTTTCTTGAGTGCTTGTTTGCAAGTAAGCAAGAAATCACCATCTTTTAATCTTTCATCTGCATCTTTCAAAACTCATTAATTTTTTTTCACATAGATAATTGAATAAAATTATAATTATTATAATAATTAACAAGTCAGCTTTCCAAGCGTATTATGGTTATCACAAAAAGAAATTTATAGTTGTTGCCTGTTTTTACCTTTTGAATTCCTACTGGAAGGTCTAGTACTTTCCATTTAAATTCAAGTGAACTCAGATACTCAGTAATACTGTGAGTATTTTATACTCAGATAATGACGTCACTGCTCAATGAATAAAAGGAACGTGTAATTGGTAACCACATATGACGTCCCTAATAAAATACTGGCAAATTTGAATTCATTTAGCATCGCGCGATTTAAATTGTTTGAGGTAGTTCATACCGCCACCTTACAACTAATAAACTTTCAAGCTTCTCCTCTTACTCAAGTGAAATGTCACAGATCGGATTTTGGAAGAAATATGATAATATTCAAATTATAATAATAATTTAAACCAAACGTAATATTATTTATTAATTTAGTAAAATTGATCTTGTAGAATGTATGTATTTTAATTTAAAATATTCCATACAAACTTAACCAATTAAGATGTAACATATTAAGTAATTATACCTAAATTTAATAATTTTTATACTTCATACAGGGTTTCCCAAAAAGCAAGAGCGGGAAAATCTTTTTAGAAATAAAGAAACATAAGGCTAAAAAAATAACCTTTAAAACGTAGTTTTTGTAAAATGTATTATCTGGACCTTAGTATCAATATAATTAATATAAATTTTTTGATCAAATTATTAAAATATAATAATATATGAACGAAAGTTTGGTGTAAATCAACTTGATTGTTTAAAATAAAGATTAAAGTTACTTTGATCAAAACAGTAATTAAAAATAACAAAATAATAGTGTCATGGTAATATAACTTTACATTGTGGCATACATTTTATGTAACTTTTCATTTAGTTTTTTTAATTTTGTCACTCGTGGAAGTAAAATACGGGACAAATAGCGTCCCGTTTCACTTTGTTGCGGAGCGCGGGACATGTTGGGAAATACGGGACTGTCCCTTGAAATCTGGCTTCATAACAGATCCGTTGCAGTTAATTTAGTATTGTTTATAGTCGAAAGCCGTCTATTTACATGTTCTAAGTCTCTATGAAGATTTGGGAATAAATCTATTACATTAATAGATCCGTAATGTTACACACAACATTTACTGAGAGTCAGTTTAAAAAATTAACAACTAACACTATACATAATCAAAACGACACAACACAGCAACAATAAATCATCAAGAGAAAACTGTAGAACTGAATATCTTTTATCTATGCTGTAAAATGCATACCAACATTAAATTATCCAGTTGTGTGTCATATTCACCAGCTAGATACATATTTATTCTAGCAGATCCATTTAGGGCTCAGATCTTTAACTACAAAAATGATTCAGCCCTGGGCCATCTGTGTGAAACGCATATAGAATAGGTAGTTTGTGCTGTCTAGAAATAAATAAAATACCTATTGTATATTACATGTTGCCTAGTTTTACATTCTTATGAAAATAAAGTTCAGCATTTGGCTAAAATGAAAAATAAAATACAGACTGAAATAAGTCGAAACGTCGAATTTTCACCTGGTTTAAAATATAGTTTTCAATCAGAAGAATCCATACAATTTAGCAACGAAAAGCTAAAATGACAATATAGACGGATATATTTGTGACCCTTGTATAATACGAGTATATCTATTATTTCCAAATACTTATGGAAATTAAAAGGCTTTCATATGAATAAATTACTTTGTGTAATGAATTGTGTATTTATTGATTGTACTAAATATAATTGCTTATCTATTATTGTATTGTCAACATTGGTTTCTTGATTGTGAAAATAACACAAGCCATTCGTTTTAATTGAAAATTCTTGACAATCGCGTGCCGTATATCCTAAATTACTACTAAACAGCAAGGTATAAAAAAGGTAACCCAATTCAGAATATTATGATAAAATAAGAATTCACAATAGAATAATAAAAAAACAATAATATTATTGTATTAAGGTGAGGGTCTTCTATAGAAACGATTTAATATAACTAATGAGTTATTGATTGTTTCTCACCGTATTGCTTTCTACGATGTATTATTCGACTTGGTCTTTGTAACTGTGATGATGTATTACAAGATACCAAACATAAAAAGAGATTCTTTTTATTTAAAAACTATTTACAGATGCGCAACTTTTGTTGGTTTGTTCCCCTGGAACTTGAAAAAAGAGAGCATTGGAAACATTGTACAAAAAATAGTGATAATGTCTCTTATCCTTATAGGTTTATTATCGGTTAGATATGCCGCCATATTAGATGAATCATCAGATGTGCCAGATATTGTTATGGTGTCTTTACTTCTAATACATACTGAAATTATACTTTTGTCAATTTTTTATGGATTATTCAATAGTAGAACAAAATGGAAAACTATATTTGAAATACTTGATAAACAAGAAACTGGAACTCAGGAGCTTTTAAGATTCAAATATCTGAAACACGGGTTGATTATAATTTGCATTATTTGTGGAAATGGATTTACTCTGATATATCTAATAGAAAAATTCTGCTGGATTCGATTAATACAAGAAACTCTACTTATAATCACAATAACTCAATACGGCGTCGCTGTAATGTGTTTTACAGAAATGACTCATATTTTATTTAACAAACAACATTATTGGTTATCTGAAATTAAAGAATTATCGTTCAATTACAATCCAGATATTCTATTTCACATTAAAAAAATAAAAAATAGCTATAGAGATCTGTTTTACGTGGTTCAGAAGAGTAATGAAATTTTTGGAATTTGGTTTTTCATCTGTATTGCAACTTGTTTTATTGAGTACATGTACGAAGTAAATATGCTGATGAATTTAAATGCGCACAAAAGCCAGGATATAACAGAATCTAAGCTACCATCTCTATTATTTTTAATAACGACCTCTGTAAGTAAAATAGAAAAAATTCTAATTAAAATTAATTCGTAACTATTTTGCAATAAATAAAAACAAATATTTATAATTGGATATGGCTTTATTATTTTTCAAAATATTGTATACTAAGATTAATTTACTTTTGCATGTGTTTGAAACCAACTGTCGAAGCATTTTTTTCATCGATTGAAGTACCTCCAAAGCATGTGATATGAACGCATCAACCGCTTCTTTAGGTGTAGAAAAACGTTGACCTCGCAATTTATTTTTAATCTGCCAAACAAGGACAGTACGGCGGATGACACATCGATTTCAACGTTTTTGTTTCACCTATTGGTCATTTGCTTCAAAGTACTTCGTGCGCGACCAACTTTTGTTGGATTTGGCTCGGTTTCAAACACCCATAGAATTTGTCGCCCGTCACGATCTTATAGATGTATTTTGAATCACCACGATTGAATTTTTTTTGACGGATTGACAAATTATGCAGTATCCAACGCGAATTAATCTTTTTGATAGCCTAGTGTTGATGCAATATTGAATGTATACGAATGAAACTAATGCCCAAGTATGGCTCAATCTCAGGGTATATCACATGACGATTTTGCAATATCTGTTTATATACAACGGACGAACTTTACGAAATTCATCCTGTAGCGGAGTACGATCACGATTAAATTCGGAAAACCACACCAGCGCAAAAGGTGGCTCGAGATGGTGCTTCATCACCAATAGTCGAAGAGCGGTGATCGCCACACTACTGTTGGTTTAATCCATGTCGAAAGTTATAGGAAATCATCACACGAAAATGTTTGCGATTTAATTCAATTTTTTTATCAAGATAAATGTTTCAAGTATCTGTAAACAACTCAAAAAACATTCGCATGACAACACGTTTTGAGTACGTTCACCATTAGCAATGTCAAACTTTATGATGCAATGACACATTCACATCAGTGTCGCCATATCTCAAAATTTAACACATAACCCTCGTAGATATATTGCAAATTAAAAACATTGGAAGATATTTTATAATAGTATTGAACATTTTATTAGAATTAGGTTAGGAACTTCCGTGAAATAATTGACATCTTAATCTATGACCATGTTTGCATCCTAGTCGCAGCGCCACGAACCAGGTCGCAGTAATGTATTGCATTGTTTCTTATGTAGGTGGCCATGCTTGCGACCAGCTACCACGACTGATTTTGAAAACGCTTTAAAGAGTTTCTTATGTCGATGGTCATGTTAACGTTGTATTCGACATTTCAACAGCAACATATATAATAAACAATAATTTTGACATATTTTCATTTTATAATGTTTAAACTTAACAATAAACTTATATAATAATAAAGACTTACTTTAAAGTTACTGCAAGTTTCTTTTCAACTCAACAGCGTTATTAAATCTTGTTGTTTGTCTCTGAAAACCTTCTCTAACATACAAACAAAGTAGGAAAAAACCTTCTTCTTGGTTTTTAGGAATACCAAATGTGTGAAACTGTTCACATGTAAGTCTCTTTGTGTTAACTGGAAGAATATTATATTTTCTTTTCCTCCGCTTTCTCCGTCAATACCTCGAGACAATAATTACCTACAATGGGTAGATTATCTTCCATGGTTAGGTTAGGTTAGGTTCACATGTAAGTCTCTTTGCGTTAACTGGAAGAATATTATATTTTCCTTTCCTCCGCTTTCTCCGTCAATACCTTGAGACAATAATTACCTACAATGGCTAGATTATCTTCCATGGTTTGATATGAACTGAATTAGAAAAACACTTAAGCATGGCCATGTGCAAAGAATTTATAAAAAGGCGACCTGGACGCAAGCATGGTCGTAGACTTAGGGATCGTTAAGTGCTCAATATGTTAAAAATGGTACAACTGGTTATATTAACAAACACGTCTAAACTGAGCGCATAACCGACAAGCCACGTATAGCATTCGTGCGCGCATATGCATTCGCGCACGACAATTTGTCATTTTACTCACTTCAGCAATTTTACGCGCACGAATGCTTAGATCAGTACGTAGCTTTATATTTGTTTGAGAATCAAAACAGTAGACGTTCGAATCCATCGTCAACAAGGAGGTCTCTTCGTCTTTGGCAACTGATTTCAGGTCTTATTTTAATTAAAAATTAGTTTTTAAATAGATAAAAATCTTGACCTTCGGACCTATTTGGATCTTAATCAAAATATCAATAGAAACATAGAAAAAGTCCGCGAAGTAAAAAATAGAAGAAACGTAGCCGAGCTAAGAATCTGCATTAATCTGTACTCGTTAAAGATCAATTCGTATGCGCAAATTCGGGAATTGAACATCCTCACCTATATATTTATAGTTAGGTTAGGTTAGGTTATAGTAAACAGAACGAGACATGGCCAATCAAAATTATGCTAATAATAATTAATATTATTGTAAATAGATACGACAAATTATTAAGAGGATTTGGTAATACGTTTACACTTCAATATTAATTAATTGCAGTAAATAGCGCTTAAATACAAAATTCTAGCCGATATAGCTCGAGTCTGTTCACTACAACCTCATATGAAATCACACGTGCATTTGGATATCTCAACAACAATGCTAGTTTACCTATCATTTAATATAAATACATATCACGTTTTGTATGCTTAAAATTTCACTAATCCGATAAGTATTGTTTTAGATCATTACAGTGATAACAGTGATGTCATGCGACAAAGTTGAAAAAGGAGCCATCCGACTAGCGAAACTATGCAACGTATTGCAAGCTGGTGTTCAAGATCCTATTCTATTCGAAGAGCTCGAAGGATTATCTGTATTTATAAAGGAGCTTCGACCAAAATTCACCGTCTATGGTTTTTTTACTATAAATCAACAAACAATTCCAGTATTCATATCAGCACTTGCTACGTATTTGATTATTTTAGTACAATTTAAAGCACAGACAAATCAGACAATGTAGTTTTGTATATTAGAGTCAAGATGGAAAATTTGAAAAATTATGGATTCTCTTTATTCACGAAAAATGGTCAAGATTAACTGAAAACTACATGTTAAAAAATTAATACATTTTCTGAAACGGTATTTTCTCGCCTATCTTTAAAAACATCAATGTTAAAAATGTTGCCTTTAGAAATAAATTCAAGATCGTCATTACTATATTGTCATTGTATCGTCTTAATCGAAATATGAATCGTCTTTTGAAAACGCACTTTTCTTAAAAATACTTATTAACTACAACTTTTACAAGAAATTCGAGAGTATGCACAATAAACAATATAATGAGATTTAGATTAACAGGTTTGCTACTTTACCGGTCCCTGGATATGTAATTTCTTCAGATGAATCGGATAGTGATGTAAGTACCGGTGATGAGAGTGTATAGGAATCTGCAAATGATGATGAAAATGAGTGACATGATATAGATGGGAGTTACAATGACGCTGATGAGTTGAAACAATATCAAGACTCGCCTTTATTAGATTTTAATGTTGAAGAAATAAAAAAACCTTTAAGTTATTTTTAATAGATGATCTTTTGCAAAATATCGTTGAGCAAACAAATAGGTTTGCCAGGCATCAATCAAAATAACGTATACGCTCATGGATTTACTGCGACATAGCTGAACTTAAGCGTTTTTTTCTCAATATATATAGTTATGTGATTAGTTGATGGTCCTGCAATTATTTTGTATTGTTCAAAAGATCACATGTTCAAGAATGAGTTTATTACGAATACCATGAGACAAGACAGATTCCTTTTATTACTGCGCTGCATTCATTTTTGTAATAATGAACAGTGTAAAAAAGATGATCGACTCTATAAGTTGGCGAAGTTTTGAAAGTATTGAATAGAAATTTTCAAACTGCATTAACTCCAAGACGAATTTTGGTAGTCGATGAAAGTATAGTACCTTAAATCATATAATTTATGTGCAGTGAATGGATATATTAACCACATAGTTTATCGTGGTAAAAATACTAGGTACTACTGACGCATGATCTTTCCAGAACGAACAGATAGTGTAGGATCTACTTGATAGTGTTAAGTTCGAATATGCTACTACCACTATTTACATGCTGATAATTATTATTCTATCTTTAGCCAGATCACTGTTACAAAAACAAATAATTTATGGTGGAACACAGTGGTCTAACAGAAGAGGCATTCCTAAAACACTACACCAAAAAAAAATGAAAAAAGGAGAAATTTGTGGTACTCAGAACAACACCAAACGGCCCGTTCTAATGTTAAGTAATCATACAATCACTTTTAACCAACAGGAGAGCGAAACTGGCAGGGGGAAACCTATACTTAAACCAAAAATTATCATTGATTACAATAAAGTAAAAACATGAGTAGATTTTAATGATCAGATGAGCTCTTATCATTCCGTATCAAGAAAATCTTTAAAATACTTGCATTATCTATAACAAGGTTACTTTTTCCTCAAAATTTTCTATAATGGAATTTAGACGAAGATTAGTACGGGAGTTACTTGTTAATCTAGTAGTACACGAGGAAACCACTATTCCCAAAAGAGTTTTACATACCTTTGTTAAACCGTCCGAGACAGGAAAGAAAAGGAGAAGACAACGCCAAGGATGCCATAATAAATTAATAGCAACCCATTCCAGCAAGAATGCAAGAAACTTAGTTATAAAAGTAATAAGTTACTGCTATGAATGTCCTGAACTACCAGTAATGTGCTTATCTTGCTTTAATAAATACATTAATGCTTTAATAAATACCTGACACATTAAAAACTCTTTAATACGGCAACTGATTACAAAACGGATGATAACAGTAAGTATCGCACGATGTCCATGTCAAACCACCGGTCCCAGGGGACCGATAATGCATAGTTATATATTTCAGAAACACAGTTAACCTGTTAAAGTCAAATTGAATGCTTGATTTATACATATAATATTAAACTAAACTTTCTTGGTGGTAATTTTTTGGTTTATGCAGTAAATTAAGGATAATTATAAATTAATGGTATGGTTCTTTTTGGTCACACAAATGTTGAAAGCTCCTCACACTGTTTATCAGTGTTCCATCGTCTAAAGGACATTGTTTTCACCTATTTTTTTATATCAGTTTTAACAACAAAACTCCACCATAATATTATGTTGACTATGTTGATTATGCAAACTAAGTTAAAATTTCTAAAACCGTTGGTGATATTCATACTGAATACACTGTTTACACCAATATTCACAATTATACTGTCTGCCGCACGTTTCGATAACCAAGTTATCGACTTTAGAGACTGAAGATAAGCATGAAGGAGTTAACCTTCAGTCTTTTAAGACGATAACTTGGTTATCGAAACGCGCGTCATACAGTGTAATTGTGAGTTGTGTAAACAGTGTAATCACAATGCAGACTGACCTGACTCATAACCTCACAAAATTAAGGAATTAAACTAAGAAGTTAAAAGTTGGTCAACTCTACCAACAAAAACAAAACATGTAAAAAAACCAAGTCTCACAATTCAGTCTCAAAACAGAAGGTCCATTAAGTATGAAATGAATAATTAAACCGACTTCGTATTACATGGATCTCACAACGTTTTTACGGTTGAGGAACTGAGTTGGGAGACTTGGTTTTGTTTTTGATGGCATTTAATATTATCATCAATATCTTTCACTTCATACTTTTAATGATTTCAATATAGAATATTATGTGAAGATAGGAATGCCGTAAACTGGTTTACTTCGTTTATTTTTCCTAAGCTAAACTATGAGTGATATGAATTCAATTCATAACCTGTAGGGTCCTGAAGGACTTTTGACATATCGAATGGTTTTGAACAACAATGTCCATTCAAATATTTGTACAATAACTATGTCGTAAGCAAAATATTTAATGCAAATGAGGACTTTGCAGCAAGAACGACGCAGCTCCAGTTTTAACGAAAATCGGGGTTATGCGCTGTTTACAATGATCAAAATATTAGCTATCGTTTGGTGCAAGATCGACGCAGCTATGGTGATTGGGTATACTAAAGCATGTAATAATGGAGATGCGTCATACTGTGTTTGGAGCAAGAAAAACGTAGCTCCGGAGCTACGTCGCTCTTGCCCCAAACGCGCATCGCATTTTGTTTTGACGTTTATTAGATATTTTAGTAGTTTAACTGTTTGCGTTAGTTTTCTACCTTTGCTATAATATTCTTAGTTGTTATTTTTGAGTTTATAACAAGTGTAATATGTTAGAGGAATTGGACAGTGAACCTGAACCTTTTAGTGGTGGTTAGTAGCACATCAAGTAGTGATAGTGATAGTTTGGAGGTTAGAAAAACAAACAGGAAGTCTGTAAATGAATCGCAGTGGCTACGAAATAAGAAAAAGAAACTTTTGGCTACTGGAGCAAGACATCTTAATAGTGTGAACAAAATGGTCGGTCCTAGAGTGGTTGGCGAAGACTGTAAATGCAAATTTAAATGTTTCGAAAACTTTAATGAACAGGAGAGAACGCAGATCTTAAATAAATTTAATGAAATTGGCGAGAAAGTAATGCAGGATACTTACCTTGTAGGCCTAATAAGTACGTCAGAAGTAACCAGAAAACGTCTTAAGACAGGAAATGGTCGGCAACGAAACGTTTCCCATAAATACATGGTAAGTACTTACTCACCTTTCAATTTATTTTCTGAAATAATCCATTTTTTTAAATTCCAGATTCGTATTGGTTCAAAATCCCACCGAGTATGCAAAAAAGCATTTGGTGCGGTTCATGGTATATCATTTAAAAGAATTGATCGCTTGTCAGCTTTCTTAAAATCTAACGACGCTATCACATCTCCTAATGATGGTCGTGGAAAGCATTACACTAGACCCAACATGATCCCCCCAGAAATCGTTGAGCAAGTAGATAGCCATATTCGCAGTTTTCCCAAGAGATCGTCTCTTTACAGACGTCAAAAAAATAATAATAAAATGTATCTTTCACCGGAATTAAATGTCAAGAAGCTGTATGAATTATATCTAGAAAAATATGAAAAATATATGTTTGATATATATGGCCTAAAAGATAAAAAACATCTTTTCCGTCCGAAAGTGACTTACGACTTCTACTTTAGATATTTCAAGGCTAATTTTAATATTTCGTTTGGCAGCCCACGGTCCGACACTTGCAAGACTTGCGACGAATATGAAAATAAACTTAAGCTACCCTTACCCGATGAAGAATTAAACCAAATTAAAACTTCTAAACAGCTCCATGTAAGCAGAGCTCAAGTATTCTTTGATGCACTCAAAGAAAAAACAGAAGAAGCTAAAAATAATCCCGAGGTAGAAGTACTCTGCTTTGATCATCAACAGAATGCACCTTTACCTAAAGTCCCCTCAGGAGATGCATTTTATCTTAGGCAGTTATGGGTTTTTAATTTCTGCATTTATTCAGCCAAAACAGGAATTTCGCATTTTTACATGTATGATGAAACCACTGGCAAAAAGACACCCAATGAAACCATTAGCTTCCTAGATCATTATTTAAAAAATATAATGTCCAAGGATGTGAAAACATTGTACATCTTCTCAGACAACTGCGCTGCTCAAAACAAGAACGGAAGCCTAGTACAATAAATCTATTCACTTTGGCCCAAACTAAACAGTTTCAGTCGATTCTTCATCGATATCCTGAACCTGGCCAGTTCTGGTCATTTGGGGTTGTAGAAAAAGCATTACGAAAAATCGAACGAATATTTACTGCTCAAGAATATATGACACATTATGGCAAATGCAGCAGAAACTTTGAAGTGGTCCCAGTAGCACAAAACATGATTTTTGACTTTGTAAATTATTTAAAACCACATTTTAAGAAAACAGTCATCAACCAGCATAGACAGAAATTTGCGATAAGCAAATACAAACTGATTTTATATGAAGCAAACAGTGGAATCCAGTGCAGCGAGTCTTGTAATGTACCTATCTATAGTACATTCAATATTCAACGTTCTACGTTAGATACCAATACGGCATCAAATCAACTGTATAAAGAAAAATTGCCATTGAAAAAAGTAAAATATGACAACGTGATGGTGCTCGCAAATCAATACGTGCCAAAAAACGACCTATCTTACTATGGAAAATTAACTTTTGCTCAGGGGAACACAGGTAGTGACGTCGAAATGACCAACGACGAAAAAACTATTGAATAGTATTAGATTCTATGACTTATTATTGTTTTTGTTTAATGAGTAACATTGAATAAAGTTTATGTAATAAATATATACAAATTTTGCGTTCAAATGTAATTTTAGCTCTTTCATTATTGCAGACACGCACACTTTTTGAAGTTTTGGTGCAAGAATGACGTAGATCCATTAAAAAACAACTTTTTATTTGCTTTAAAATATTATATTTTTAGAAGATTTTCGGTATTTGTAATTGTTAAGGTACGTGCTTTTGGCAGTTTAAAACGTAAAAGTGGTATCTAATAAACTATGGCGTATAAAAGTTTTTTTTTATTTTCTCAAAATCGACTTTTATGGAGCTGCGTCATTCTTGCTGCGGAGTCCTCAAATATACACTATTAAATCATAGTTTAAAGGATAGTATGTGCGTTTCATTACGTTATTTTGTGACGCTATCTAGTAAATAACAGCTATAGTATGTTGACAGGATGACGTTAAAATCATAGAGTTAATATTATTAAGATAGAGACTTCACATTGCTACGCTTAACATTCGATGTAGGCAACTTTCATTTCGTTATTTTGTGATGCCATCTAGTAAATAAAAGCTACAATTTATTCTTGGTCCATGTAGTTGAAACTGTTAATATTAAAAATAGAAAGAGCGGTAAGAAAGTGGAATTGTACTATTGGAAGATAGAGAAAAAGCATCGGTTTACCACTATTATCTATATCTACTAGATATTAAAATCAAAACTTGTCATTCTTCTCTTTTGCCGTTACTCCTACTCGAAATTTCGACGTCATGGTAATACAATCAGATTAGAGAGTAGAGAGGGATAGAAAGTTGTATACCGATGCTCTTTCTTTCTCTATTAGCAGTTTGCGTCCACTTGAACAAGCTACCATACCTCGCTCTCTCTATCATCAATTTTAACTATATGGCTTAAATTCAATTCATAAAAATATGGAAGCAAAATCATTTAAGCTTCACTTTATCTTTGTTGGTTTCATCAAGTACTGTTGTTGTCTGCTTTTCTCTCATTTTCTGAGTTTTAATAAAAATAATATTGTCAAATATGACAGGAAAAAGACGTTTTTCGATAATATTGAAGATATTTGAAAATAATGCTTTTTATTGTATTAAGAAAATTTCGAAAATTTTAAGTAATATCCATGCAGCTGACTTAACAATTAATGATTAATGTATGAATCCAGAATGAAAAAATTAGATAGAAATGCAAGAATTAAGAAGCACAATTCTGAAGACAAAATAAAAAATACCAATGAAATGAAAAATTGTTCTACACCACCACCCCTGCCACCTTATGGTGATGAAGAAGGTTGGGAATTGCAGTTCTGCAAATGGTGGGGATGGAATTGGGTTAGAAAAGAAAAAAGATATGTTAATAAAATAGACCACGAATTTCAATACGATGGTCGATCTTTGAAAGAACAAACTATGAAAAATATGCAAAAAATGCGAGGAGCTGGGTAAGTATTAAACGTATATTAGGTAAATGAAATCTAAATTACCACTACACCAACGCAACGCTCACAACTACCCCATCTGCCACTGTTCAGAGAGTAAAGTAAACTGTTTAACAACAAACTTTAATTTAAACGTTGCCTGCGGTGTGGGGGTAGTTTAAACTTTAGTATAATTAGTAACCGAGAATTCCAACTTATATTTTTCAAATGGTTTACATTTCACGATATTACCTTGAGTAAATAGTTTTGGTTTTGCTAAAATAACTGAAGATATGCACATGGTATTCGATGAACCCGACGATGCTTATGAAGAAATTATCAACGTTGTCGATTTACTTAATTTAATTCTTAAACAATTAAAATTTAGAATCAATTATAGCGGTTTTTTTTATCTTGGAAAAGTTAGTTTATAATTCCGCAAGGATGGTTACTGACAAAAAAATTTGAGTTCAACTGTGTTTAGTTTAGTTTCTCTCAATATTAGTCGTAAAGTTGTGGCTTAAGACCATAACTTAGTTATCGGAACGCACGTCAGACATTGTAATTGTAGTGGTGTAGTGATGGTGTAAACAATGTGTTCAGTGTGAATATCACCAACGGTTCCAGAAATGCCAACTTAATAGTCTTATCTGCTATTCGATTCGTGAAATATCATACGTACTATTAGTCTATGTTTATTGATTTCGAATCGTGTCTAAGCTATTGTAGATGGATAATTTTACGTTAAGTCATATATCTGTCAAAACCGGCTAGAAAATGGCCATCGTGGGGATGAACAAATGCTTTTGCCTTAAGTCCTGTGGAGTTTGTGGAACTAATTATTGAATTTTAGACCTCATTTTCCACAGTTTTATTGCGAAATGGCTCCTCAAAAAGTTGCTACTTAAAGAAGTGTGAGAATGTTTTTTTTTCTGTTGTGCTTAATGTATGCAAGCAGTAAATATAATCTTAAAAGCAAGTATATATTGGAAATTGGTGGAAAATAACAGGACTCTGATCAAAGCTCTTCTCACCTAATTACCTCCTCATAAAGCTTTGAGTATTGAGTTTTATTATTGAGTACTCGCTCATATTTGATAAATTTGTACGATTAATTTCTACCAAAACTGAGTATTCTAAATTTTCAGAATTTCTTGAAAGCGTATCTGACTAAAAAATTGAAAAAAATACTCAGTTTCCGCTTATCAATTTCATTGAACAGATTTGAACAGTATCTATGAAGTCCTCTTAACATCATAAAACAAAAAATAATACAAAACATCCGAACAACCAGAAAAAATATAAAAAAGCCAACACTAGAAAGTCGATAGTTTACACCACGGCCGTCATTTTGACGTATATCAGCTGTTTTCTTAGATTAGCTAATAGACAACCTAATCATGACGTGACAGCCGTCATATTGTTATAGTTCAGTGTCCAAACAAAGCTTGTGAGTGTGCGTTTTTAACACCAGAAGGAATATTTTTTTAAAATTTATCAAATAAAATACGAAAAAAATCACCAATCACTAAGCATTTGTACGATCGCAAATGCAGTTAAAACTATATTTGGAAAGTGATCTCTAAGCTACGCTAACAATGGCGCTGTGTGACGTCAACACTCCTAACCGAATCTATCAAATAATGTCTTGTGACGTCACAAATTATACATTATCTCACTTTATAGTAAATTTTGAACAAGCAACATTAATAAATAATGTCGTTGCTTTCATGTGAACCTCATTTTATAAAGCAAATAAAATTTTAGAGGCTTCTTAAGTTTGAAAAAAATATTATGATAAACGAACCCAAAAGCAAAGCAATAAATCAACTCAAAACATTAATGAAATATTAACTGGGCTGGACTCATGGAGCATGATGGAAGCTGTTATGCACAATTTTGTTTAACGAACAGAAAAGCTGCTGCAGAACCAAAAGGCGAACAAGACACTTAGATAAAGGAGTGAGGTGTCTTATTTATTTATAAAGTTGTCAACATATGAGATGCGATATAACTTAAGTTCAATGCAAAGTTTATACACACAGGAAAAATACCAAGCAGCAAAATGTTATCTTCAATTCTTGTATGGAAAATATGACAATTTTTCTTGTCAAAGTCACCAAGAGGGATGATTTAATAGAATGAGTACACTATCAGTGTAGAGGTAATAAGCAAAACCATAATCTTGAATGGGAGGAAAGCTGGAATAGTATTCATCTGTAAATAGCAAATTCTTGTTTGAAGACTCACCAAACTAAAATAATTTGGTAATTAAAACATCTAAAATTCTTCGAAACACGTGGATAGTGTTTGGATACTAACAAGCTTTTATTATAAGCCTCGCATTTCTATTAAACAATCATGTTCGAATCTTAAAATATTATATTAACTAAATTAAAGAAAAATATTGGTGTAGACGTGTTTATATCCATCCATATTTTATATGTATATGTATATGTATTTATTATTCTAATAAATAATTACAATTTATGATAATTTTCTTCAGAATGTCTCTTTATGTCGAACGGTTTATAAAATATACTTAAATGTAAGGAGTCGTATATCTTAGTATTATTTTCCCAGTGGGGATGTTTTCAAAACCGTTATACTAGCTACTACAGCGTCACCTTAATTTGCTCCCTTTAAACGAAAAGATAATTGATGTGAATATTAGAATGGAAGCTGTAAATAATGTGTAATAAGCGGTTTGTTATAGCCTGCTAGTCGGGACAGTATACTTGGAGCGGCTGTCGGAAGCGTTTATAGATATTTTCTGTGCAATCTCCGGCTATACACAGTTCTTGTATCAGTATTTGCGTCCCGGAAACGGTTCACAAACGATACCTAAGTTGGTTGCAACACAAAACAGAATCGTTTGTATAACGGTAACTGTTCATACACGTAATCTCTATTGCGCAGAATCGTCATCGTACCAAGAACGGTTTTGTCATGGGTTGAAACGAACCTATGGTATCTGATTATTTTATTTAGTCACAAATATATGACATGCATTTGTTTCTTATTGCAATCTACGTGATCTATATTGTCAATGTTGATTCCTCTTCTTCTCACGAAACAATTCTCCGATGCTGAGATTTGTCCACTCTCTTATGTTACGGAGCCAGGATTTCTTTTGTCCTGCCGATGCCTTTATTTCCCTCTACTCTGCACTGCATTATGTTCTGTAGCAGTAGGTATTTGTCGTTGCCTAAGATGTGTCCTATATAAGATGTTTTTCTTATCTTAATAATTGTCAGCAGCTTTCTTTTGCGACCAATGCTTTTTAGTACTTCGTCGTTGGTGATTCTGTCAGTCCAGGGTAACTTCAGGATGCGTCTATAGAGCCACATCTCATTTGACATGTGGCTCTATGGAGAATGTTTTAATAGACATGAATAATTCTATATTGTTATTATAATTTATTCAAATTACATAAAAATATGATTCATATTTGCCCTTAGAGATGTTCCTTTACAACCCAAACACGATAAAAATCGCTATTTCAAGCATATACGCAACCTTTTCCTTAAATTAAAACACACGTCGAGTATTCAAAAGTTTTTTAACACTCATTCGGCTAGACATCGTTGCCAATGTACTAACTGCAACTACGGAATGAAAGAAAGAACGAACATACCATTTTTTTGTAATAAGAGATGTTACTTAGATGATAAAGGACATAAGCACATTTGTATAAAGGATCAAGCAGATGAAAGTTCTGGAAGTACATCTATAGGCTTATGTTCATCGTTGAAGCAAATTTGTTTAGGTAGTAGGTAAGCATTTTTAGTACCACATTGTAGTAGTAGTAACAAATTCTATTTTTTTCATCAAGATAGTTCCCTACTAGAGCAACACAATCATTCTATTGCTTTTCTAATAACGAATGATTTTTTTGCTGGTATCTTTTTGGCAACACTGACACAACACACGCGTGAATCGTGTCTTGTGTCTTTGTCAAAATTGTTCAGTTTGGTCTATAATTTAATCATGAATCAACTTAAGAACGAACAACGCTTGAAAATTATTAAATTTTACTATCAAAATTCATGCGAGGTTAAGAGAGTGCATCGCGCACTTCTTCCAAGTTGTGGGCAGTTTGGTTGGCCTACTGAGGGAACTATTTGGAAGCTTATGACTAAATTTCGAACCCAGTTTACACTATTGGACATTAAACCAATAACAGGCAAACGTACAGTGAGAACCGAAGAAAATATTGCGGCTGTATCCGCCAGTGTTACTGATGACAGGGAAAGATCGATTCGCCACCGTTCGCAGCAATTGGGTTTCTGTTACTCTACTACGTGGAAAATTTAGCGAAAGGATTTGGATGTAAAACCTTATAACATACGGCTGGTGCAAGAATTGAAGCCACACGATCTCCCACAACGTCTAACATTTGGTGAATGGGCGCGGGCAAAGTTGGAGGGAGATCCATCTTTTTATCGAAAAATTGTGTTCAGCGACGAAGCTCATTTCTGGTTGAATGGATACATCAACAAGCAAAACTGCCGCATCTAGAGTGAAGACCAGTAGAAGTATTGAAAGAGCTACCAATGCATCCCGAAAAAGTCACTGTTTGGTGTGGATTATGGGCCGGTGGCAAAAGCGACGATGGCGTAACGTTACTGTGAATAGCAAGCGCTACCGTGTGAGGATATTTTTGCCCAAAATAGAAGAATTGGACATGCCTGACATGTGGTTTCAACGGTGAACAGTTCATTTCACGTTTGGGGCCCATCAATTGGCCGCCTAGATCGTGTGATTTAACGTCTTTGGGCTATTTTTTGTGGGGCAATGTTAAGTCTAATGGCTACAGTGATAAACCAGCGACGATTGACGCACTGGAAACCAATATTGAAGCATTTATTCGTGAAATACCGGCCGATATGTTGGAGAGAATATGCCAAAATTGGACCTTGCGCATGGGCTATCTAAAACGGAGCCGCGGCCAACATTTGCATGGAATTATCTTCAAACATTAAATTATACTGATATTTCTATCGATTCCAAGAAAGACCTCATCAATTTTTTCAATTTTTTTTGTGGATTTCTTCAAAATCAAATCCCATATCTCTTAAAAAATCACTGATTATTTAGACACTAATCTTCAGGGACGTTTACCTCCTAATTTGAGATAAAATTTCACTATGCTAACAAAACAATGTTGTTGGGGGTCAATTCTAAAAACTAACGTGGGTAGAGAAGCAATTCAAAATATAGTTCAGCAAAGTCATTATATAGTTACGTAATGTATAAGAGATAAAAACTAAATGTTCTTCTAATAGGCTTATAATGTTAACAACCTGTACTATACTGTAACCAGCTGTTCCACTAAAATCTTTTTATAATAATGCAATTTTGAAGATTAGTACTTACTAGGAACATAATAATTCTGTAGCAGACTAGGAATTTATTTATGAAATTTCGAAATATAAATTTCTTCGTCATGAATGGTTTCCATGTATATTAAAGCGAAAAAGAAAAACTTTCCCTTTATGCAATTGCAAAATATAGTGTAGTTACATAACGTATATAGTTAATTTTCAGAAAACAAACACATAATGATGTATTAGTTACCAGGACGGACAGTTTTCAACAAACTCAGGAAATGAAAAAAACGAAAAAGAAAAAATACTATCATCTTGTTTGTAGCGGCTGTTATCCTCAAATATGCTGCTGCCGTTGTCACAAACAAACACACAACAAAGAAGTACAACATTGCGGTCTGCCTCTACAATCAAATGCGAAAGTAATTTAATCAATAAGTTTTATTATACAGGGTATGTCTCATAAGTAATATTGGTTGTCATATGTGAAAATTCTTACGTCCCGTCGTAATTTGGTAAGACTACTCTCAAATTCTCTCTATGTTTAGTGAAGACACAGTACGTTTTTATAATAAATAGTATTAAGTGTCATAAAAATGAAATCCATGTATTGTTGAGACATTATTGAAAACAAAAATTAAAGCAACCGTGGCAGCAAGGAAAATGTGTGAAAGACACATCCAATGAGCGAACGGCACAGCATTGGTTCAATCATTTCCATAGTGAAAATTTGGACAAAGGTTACCAAGGAAGCAATAAAAAACCAACCTATAACCAGCACTCGATTACCGGACTCTCTTGAACCCTCTAAAAATACCGTACATCGCCATTTGAAATGAATAACGTAGATCTATAAAAGTTGACGAATGATGCCGCACGAATTAACCAAGATTAAAAAGAAACATCGTGTAGAGGTGTATAAAGAGCTACTTGTTCTTGTCGAAATATTATTGTTTTATTAAACTTTATTAGTATTAGATATTACCTGCAAAGACAAAAGGATTATCTAATCAATCCAAACAAAGAAAATCAGTAGTTAGACAAAGGACAATTACCAGATCCCGCCGCAAAGATTGATCCATTCAAGCGGCGATTCTTATTGGGTCGAAATTATTCCAGATAGTCGAACATCAAGCCAAGATATATAATAGACAGCGAATGTATGAGGTTTTATCAGAGAAATATCCAGGTTTAGTTAACATAGAGCGGGTTCGCTTACAACAAGATAATGCTAAACTACATATAACGAAAGTTACGCGGAATCAGCACACCTAAAACATCCAGCAGACCTTACAATCAGATTACTTTTATTCAGATCTGTGGCAAAATTACTTCATGGGAAAAGAATTTGAGTCCAAAGTAGTTTTGAGAATGCAGTACGACAATTTTTTTGCATTCAAGTCATAAGAATGGTTTTACCAAGGTTCATAAGAACTTGCTGAGCTTTGGGTTTCCATAGAATACGATGGGCTATACTTCGAATATCAAAGTTTTCTTTTGTATGATTATTTAATAAACAGAGTGAAAGGAAATCGACATTATTTATGAGACACCCCCTATATTTCTGCATTATGAAACAGAATCCACAATTAGGCGAAAAGAATATGCTAGTATACACAACCGGATTCACAAATATTTAATTTGTGTTGAAAGTTCTTATAAATTTTCTTCAAAAGTACATAATTTTTTACAAACAATAATAATGTGTACAGAATGTTCTAATATATAAATATAAATGTTGATTTTACACAATTACAAGAAAAGTAAAATTAGATTATAAGTACCAATAGAAAATTCGGGGATATTAAACAAAAATGGCGCTGCTGTGGTGTTTAATAAGTTAACAACTTTCTGAACTTTAAAAATATTGATTATTAGACAATTCAATTCTTTTCGAGAAATTGTCTAATATGATTTAAATAGTATACTGAGGTTTTGTAACAAAATTTTAGGATGGATCAATCAATTTCTTATAAGTCTACAATTAAATGAACCAAACTGTCGATATTGGAATCTACGCTGGATTGGAAAGGGCCATACATAATTTCACGTAAACTAGTAACACTTTCAAGACCAACAACCAGTACCAATGGTTTTGGTACTGATTGTTAGGATTCAAGAACAAAAATTTTTAGATCCAGGCATTACACTTTTCAGCGCCATTCCGTATATTTTATTTCCGAGACAACCCTGCAATATAAGTAAAGTGATGTCTTCATGTTTACTGTTCTTCAGCCGTGTATATAGCAACAATGTACCAACTGTTGTAATAATTTTCCATTTGTAAGATACTTCAATCCTATATTTAAGTACAGTTACCTTCGCTCTCACAAATTATCGCCTAAGAATAAATTCTGTTCCATAAGCAATGCAGCTTTCTGTTTAGTTTTTGTTTTTTTACTGAACCATGTTCTTTAGGATTCTTCACGGGAACCAAAATATTCAATATACAAACCTAATGATGATAAGCATAAAATACCCGAATTGCCTCCAGGTGACTACACATACCAACAATTACGTCAAGACTCATCTAAAATAAGACGACATCTTCCAAATCGTCCGCGATATAGGCCTCTAAAATATCACGTACAACTTCACAGATGTAATGAAAACAAAGAAGAAACAAATTACGTAGAAACTAAAGGAGAAAGACATTTCTGCTGCCATTGCTCCCACTTAGGAGACGAGTACGATCAAATAATCCCTGAAAAAGAGAATCCTGATCGTTTAAATAACAAACAGGTTAATATCTACTAATAACAAATTTAGTCCAAACAACAGATGTCACCACGACTTAATAACTTGTTTAGAATGGGTCTATTTCACTTTTCTTTTTGGAAAAATCCAAAATCCAGATGTATGGAAAAAGTCTTATTATTTCTATTTGATTTATCAGAAAAATTACCTATGTTATGAATAAAACTAAAAGGTGTGGTAATTATGGTCCGGGAATTTGTCAAAACTGGCAACAATACGAAACTTCGTCGACATCTGCCTAGTAAATCGTCTCTTCCTATCAGTTTTACATCAAGTCTGCAGTAGATAGCATGTTTGGTTTCTGCTTCATACACAAATTAATTGAGCAGCTTAACGCGATTTGATTATTAATAAAATATGGGGGAAAATCCTCGTCAATTCCAAATTATGTATGAAATCAAATGTCAAAAAACACCTGTTTCAATGGGCAAAAAGTGTGACGTGAATTGGTAGAAGTTGACTAGCTCTTGTGATTCATGCATAGTCTGATAAATTGGTTATAAACGAAATAGTATATATTACGTTACGAGTTTGGTAAGTGATACATTTCGCACTAGTTACGTAACGAGTGCGAAATACACTTTTCAACGAGTTGTGTACACTATTTTTCCTACGATCACGTAAAAAATTCTTCAAAAAAGCTATTTTTTAAATAAGAAAGTCTTTTTAAACAATATCACACATGTGTTGAAAAGTATATAAACTTACCTGTTAGTAAAATCAAGACAGTTATGAAGAATGTTTTCCTTCACTATGCAGAATAGATTTTCGTTCAATTACGTTTATATTACCTAGTAATAGTAATAGCACTTAATTTTAATGTTTAAATTATTATTCAGACAATAGTATGTATTTGAGCACAAATCACAACAAACTTTCAATTTTTATTGTAAACAATAATATAACCTTAAAAAATCATATTGTCTACCTCTTAAGTCTTCTTAAATTTGGCCTCTTGCTTTCGGCAGTTGAGAAGAAGTCACATCTCAAAGAAACGTATCGTGGTATCGTAAAAAAAGTCAAAAATCAAATAAGTTGTAACCGTGTATATAAACGGTTAACTCCAGACAATTACCATGGATGAGTTGATTCGCGGGAATTATTGTGCGGAGTTGAATTTAGGGTATTGTGAAGGCTGTCAAAAAAAATTTTAATAAAAGTATTTTTTTATTGATAAATTCCCGGAACTCAATTAGTAAAAAGTTCTCGATTTTTCCCTCATAATTACTGTATTTGTGAAGTGAACTCGTTAATGAAAGCTCTTTGAAATAATAAAATAACCAGGAGGTTTCTGTCCTTTGGAATAACTATACCTTGTTATAGATCAACGAATCGCCAAAAAAATCTGTTAATTTCAAACGACGGCAGTCAGCCCTTCCTGTATTATCTGAGTCATCATATTCAGATAACGTTTCGGAAATACCTTCTTATTCGGTAAATAGAAATTGTTTTGAAAGATGCGCTTATAAAAACAAAGAAGATTCGAATGTTGGAATCAAGGATCAATTGTGTCAAGAGAGATGGGAAGCAACGTATGATCGCCCGGAACAGAAAAACATTCGTTCTACGCAAGAGTCTCACCGACGTATGAGATGTCAGTCTTATCCAGGGTCACCAAAAGATAAAGGTTTGTTTTTTATGTAAAACGGATAATTTTCATCCAGAAATCAGTTCTTCTCAATTAAAAAACTATCTTTCGTTATTTCTTGCTGGAAGTCGGTCATCTTTTATTTTAATGCCGACTAAATTACTTCATTATGATGCATCCTCCATGAACCCGCTAAAAATTATCTGTTTACAAATTTTCAAAACGCGTAATTAAACGACGTCAATTTTTTTATGGGGTTGTTTGGCGTGCGTGGCTGAAGTTGTGACATGAAAATGATTTGCTTAAACAAACTATATTAGACAAAGACAGAGGCGGATACATCTGTGGTGGTTATCATCATGATTAAAGGAGTTCATCAGGTTACAGGAAAACCACAGAAAACCGGTTACATCTACGAGAGGAGAGGATGGAGGTTGAGCATTTGGGTTTCACCTAATTGGAAGGCAAAATAAGTTAAACATATAACCAAATCCTAGCGTGGAAATGGAGTGTCACACCTATAAATGTCGATAGAAGAGGGACTATTTGGAGCCTTGTACAGACACCTTAACTTGAACCTTTTAAAATCACTGCCAAAGATTTGAATATCGCAAGTGTCAGTTCTTCCACGCCACTTGAAAGAAGAAGATTACATAGAGTCATTGTTGCAAATCTAATAGGCTCTTAGTGCCACACTTAAAACTACCAAAGGCCGATAAACTTTGAGAAGCTAATCAGGCACTAATGCTTGAAAATTCGAAAGTAGGCAAACTTTGAGGCTTGGTCGTATGATTGAATGATTCCGGGTGAATGAATGAGCACTCATCGATGACGTGGCGTGAAGTTTCTTCCGCCCTCCTCCATTCACCAATACCATTCTAAATGACTAAATGAATGTCAAATGTCAAAACAAAACTTGTGTTCCATAACCAGCATCAGTTTTTTTGATTCGAAATAAATTTTACTTATAAATTATCTCTAAACTTGTCTCGCAATAAAACCAGACTTCATTGTAATATTTCATATGTTGTAGAAATTCTTACTTATTAACTACTTGGCTGGCTCTATAGTGCATGGAGGACTTTGGCCTCCTTTATCACATATCTTCACTTCGCTCGATTCCTAACCCACTCTAGGTGGTACCACTTTATGTGTGCGTGTAAGATCCAGTGGGATGTGCCGAGCAGGACACTCTGGTTTCACCGGTTGGCGAATTGGACTTGGGGTAAGCGACCCCACACTGGAAAATCTATTATTACGAAACATAAAACACTGCAAAACCGGATGTGAAAATAACAGCTCAAAAAACAATCGCGAGAATCAGTGATTTGAAGTATGAACTATTACAGCACTTTATTCGCCAGACTTGGTTCCCTCTGAATTATGGCTGTTTTCACATCTTAATAAATTCGCGCGCGAAAAACAATTTCCATCACTCATCCATCACCAATATGATCTCGAACCATAATTATGTTTTTGTCTTATCGAACGACAAAAATTATTCAACGAACAGGTTACTTGTTTTGCAGGTAGAATAAAATGTAAGGTAACAATTTATTTTATAAACAAATGGCTACTCGCGTAGTCATGTGAATGTAATTTTTAAATAAATTCTTTGAAAGCAAAAACATCGTTTTAAGCAAATAAATCATCATCGCGATTTTTCTTATCAAGCTAATAATTCTATCAACGACTAACTATATTTAAGCTGTTTTACAGATTCGCCTAATTGTTACAATTGGTATTCACCACTTCACGCCAGTAAACCTTCAAAATATCGAAGAAAATTATTCGACCGTTACAAATTTGTACGAAAATATCATAATTTCCAGAAGCAGCAACCTCACAAATCAACCAAAACAACAAATCCCAAACGACCATCTAGCCACATTAACAATTATCCTCATGTTCCATGTAAGAAACCAAAAATAAGCGATACGCAAGAAACAGAATTTCCCTATAAAATTTATCGTGACTGGAACATTTTTGGGAAAAATATGCTCCCTAAATTTGGATCATACAATCGAATGTACCATCAAATAAAAAATACGCGATCTGATATCTTTGATAGACATTATTCTTTGAAGTTGGAAGAAGAATTCCCTAGCCCAGTATTAGGAAAAATGTATAATCTATCTCCAAGATCGATCTTAGATCCGAAAAATTATACAAGATCCTCTTTACCAGATCCCATAGATGTAGATAATGATTTTAAATATTTAGAAAATGTGAAAGCTTCAGTTAAGGTAGATCACAATACTAGGATTATGTTAGATGCTGCTTGTGACGCTATTTTATTCAATAACAAACATCAAACCGCTGAAAGTACTTTAATAAGAAAATTTTCATATCCCGATGTTGACGAGGTTAGTAATTTGTAACATACTCTATATAAATTGTTGATATTTGAAAAGTTTTTCTATTTAATATGCTTTTAGTTTTGATTTAATTTCCTACAGACTTCAAAAATTTGGATAATTCCTTTGTTCGCATATTGTGGCGCAGTAGTCACTTCTGATTTATTTAGTCTAACAATCAAGTTTTTGAAGAAATTAATTTGTAACTGTAATTTATTGAAAAAAATCGCATCAATTGCGTATCTAAAAGAGCACAAAGCAGTTATAAATTAAAAACAAGATTTATATATATATTAAAGATAAGATTGCGACTTATCTGTAGAAACCGGGATGGTTGCAGTGCTCAACTGAATTCTCAGTTGTTGGAGTTCTATATCCTTTGTTGAACTCTCAACCTGGCAGCTGTAGAACTGCGGAAATAAATAAAATGAGAAAGGAAACGGGAGCACAGATGGAAATTACTAAAGAAGGAACGAGTAGATAGAATAGATTTTAATAAAAAGGAGCTTATGCTCTAACATATAAAAAACTGATTTTTGAAATATATATAACCAAACAGGAATCTGTTCTATTTTATTCATTCTGTTCCCCAAGTAAATAGAAAATACGAATTTACACGAAAACTATTATACAAAATTTGTTTAAAACAAAAAAAGGAAATAAATAAAGATAATTGGAATTTTGTAAGCATTATAATAAAAAGCAAAGTTAAAAAGATATTAACAACCAGCTTACAAATTTTCATCTGGAAGGAAATAACATATTTAAATAAATTACGTAAGAAAGATTCACCGTGTGTATAAATGATTAAAATATTTTTAAATAAATTATAAGAAGATTAGATTATTACTATAACCCAAAAATGAAACAACAGATATCAAGATTTACAGTTCAAAGTATTCTAAATCCACGACCTGCGAAGACACGCATCGCCACTGGTCGACCTAGTGACGACTCCAGAAATGTTTAATAAAATCCACAAAGCTATACTGGATGAGCGTCGACTGAAGGTGCGCGAGCTAGCGGACAGTAGGCATTCCAAAAAGTGCGGTACATACATCTTATATTAAGTGAAAATTTGGACATGAGAAAGCTGTGCGCAAGATGGGTGCTGCGTTTGCTCACAATGGAACCAAAACAGCGACCGTTTTTTGTTGCCTATCTTGAAAAAGGAAAAACTATCAGCGGCGACTATAATGCGAACTTATTAAAACATTAGAGCGAAAAAAGAAGAAGAAGAAAGTGTTGTTTCATCAAGACAATTCACCAGTTCACAAATTCGTTATTGCAATTTCCAAAATTATTGAATTGATCGGCCTGTTCGCCAGATGAAGCCCCCTTAGATAATTTTCTGTTCCAAGACTTGAAAAAATGGTTCGATGGTTAAAGATTTTCCAACAATGAAGAGGTGATGTCGACAGTTAATAACTATTTTGAGGAGCTTGACGATTCTCATTATACAAAGGTCATCGAACGAATTATCAACTCTAATCACTACACTTTACACCTGACTCAAATTTAAATGCACTTTTCACTAATTGTTATGTAAAGTTCGAAAAGTCACTACTCTGATGGTAGCACTTAATTTTAAATTACCAATTGTATTTATTTCATTGTTTTCAGGATGTTTGCAATAAATTTGACGGGTCTTCTCGTCAACTTTTTCCAATTAGTTCAACACCACAAAAATCGGATTTAGTATTTATGGAAAAATTAGAGAAGTTGGTAGAAAGCATTTTAAACTCTAAATTGGAACAGTGCAAAAAACGTAACGACGAGAATAATGACTCTCCAGTTTTATCGGTACCTAATAAACTGCCGGAAATAACCACTGACTCGCAACTAAGTACAGGACACAGTATTTCGGAACAATTTAATAAGCTTAATAATCTTTTCGAAAAAATGGATCAAGTCACTACACAAAACGAAGCTAATATTAAAAAAATTCAAGACGCGATACAACCACTTTCTGAGACAAAAGAAAAGAATTCAAACTTGGAAGGTGAGTACAGTTTTTATCATTGATATTAGTGTTTTGTGTTAGATCTGGATACGTTATTTAAGCGCAAACAGAATTTGTTTGGAGGCGTCCACTGTTTATATAAGGGATCCAATGTTTTCCATATTCATTTAGTTCAAACAGAAAAAATAATAGGGTTATTGCAAGTTTTCCATAAAAATTTTCCAGGATAAAGTCATGACTTTCAAACCAATGAAAATTTATTAATAAATATGGTTGATGAGAGACCGGACAAGAGCAAGGTTTGAATTATATCAAATATTTGAATATTTTTCAGTCTACATAATACGAGGTCTGTTTTTTTTCAACCTCCAATCGCTCCGCACAGACACTACGCCGGCATGCGCTATGTGCAACTGCGAAGCTCTCGCACTACACACTTCGCCATTGTTGACATTCAGGCGTCAGTCGGCGTTGTGCTACAGCCACGTAGACACGTCCGCCATTATTGATGCTCCCGCCAAGTGTGGTTCGTTTTCTACATGCTGAGGATCATAGTGCTGCAGAAATCCATCGGAGAATGAGGCGCGTGTTTGGGGAAAACTTCATGAATAATGTGCGTAAATGATGTCGAAAGTTTAAAGATGGCCGTAATGATATTCATGATAAAGGGGTCCAAGGACGCATATCTATCGTTTCAGATACCTGGTTCAACGAGTTGACAGAATGGTTAAAGGAAACAACAAATTCCCCATTACTGCTTTGTCTACGAAATTTCCAGAAGTTTCAAGACGTGTTTTGTACTCTATTGTTCCTGAACGGTTAGGTTACATTGGCGGCAACTTCCTTTGAAGTGGGTATTGAAAAGCTTGTCCACAGATATGACAAATGTCTCAATCTCGTATTGGTGATTATGTCAAAAAGTAACCGTAATTGTACCAATCTTTTGGTAATAAAATTATTGTTTTATATAGGCCAGTTATCAATTGTGACATTTCAATTTTCTTATCCACTTCAAGTTTATTTGTTAGGGTGAGATTCCTTCCCTTAATATTAGTATATACCTAACTCAACCGACAAGACCGAGCAAACAACCTAGAGTAGTGATTGGCACTATGATTATTTACATAATTATTGTAGTACAGTGGTGCCAAAATTAGAAAATCATCAATCGTTATCATTCCCAACAAAGAAAGTGTGTCAGGCAAAGAATGACCCACTGACCACCTTCCATCTTTAAGACTGATGGCCCACTATTTGCTTACCAGGTCAAGGCCTTACGACTAGGTTTACTACGAACAGCTGTATTTCCCGATCGTGTTACCAATTGATATTCAATATTTACTGTATGCTGGGTTTGTACTAAAAATTCGTTTTTTAACACTTAAATATTCTGGTGGGCCAGGGACGGCCCTCATTATTTTAAGCTAGGAATTAAGGAGCCACCCTCATTTTTCCTGTCATACCTCTACCTTTAATTGAAGAAAAAAAATACACAGTGTTATCTAATAATCTTTAATAAAAGTAGAAGAAAAATGAATTTAAACATTTTGTTCTTCCTTCTTTTCTCACGTCCACCCTGTCGATCTGGTGCGCTTCTGAGCCACGACTTTAGAATGAAATCAATCTCTATGTGGTTGAGATTACTACATAATATCTATAAAGAAAAAGCTCATAAAGTAACTTTTAAAATATATAACACTCAAATGACAATCTCCATTTCTGTTTATGAAAGAAAACATGACACGCGAGCACAGATAAACAATTCTGTGATACGAGCAGGTTAAGCTAGAAAGATAGCTACTTCAGATTTTCATTTATACATTTCATGTGAACCGTATGTTTTTAAGATAATCATAAAAAAGAAAGATTGTGTCCGGCAAGTGATGTCAATTTTGAGCAATACATTGTTCTAGTCTTTGACGGAAACTTAGGTCCTCCAAAGTACGCGGTTTATTGTTGTACACACGCGATTTCAGAAACCCGCACAGAAATAAATCACAACTACTCAAGTCGGAGGACCGATACTTTTTTACTTTGAGTTATTTTCTTTTAAATACGGAATTTGTGAAAAAACGCCTGTTTATGTATTTCAAATGTTTTAAGCGCGTAAGCAAAATACCTTCAATACCTAAAAACTAATATCAAACATAAAACATATTATTCGGTTACTTATCTTAATCGCACTTCTTTAATAAATTGGTACGTAACCTTGAATCAAAACTAAGCTTCACTTTAAAAATAAAAACATGAGACACTAAAAGCTTCAGGGGAATCCCAAGTCAGAGCGCGTTAGTTAGGCAACTATAGATACGTGAGCCAGTAAGAGTGCATTCACGAGGGAGGTTCAGCATGTCGTTACGACTTGCTATGCCTGACTCGCTCACTTAAAATTTCCGTCGAATCCCCGACTCTGCGAATTTCTCGTCTTTTCCCGGTTTTCAAATATCCTAAACACCCTGTAGTTGTATAATAGATTCTATATGTTCACCAATCATAGTTTCCGAAAAGACCTTAAAAGATTTATCAATAAAGCACGGTTTATATACGATACCATGGAATTTGCGTAAAATATGGCGGCGATTTAGAAGATGCGTAGAGCATGACCAAATATCATCCACCCACAGAACATACCACGGTTTAAGTGATATTGTTATAATAATAATTTATTTCTATTGCAGAATCCACAAACCAACCTCTTTCTGTTAGTTTAATAGATAAAATTATGTCCAGCTTTAATAAAAAAGAAGAAAAACATTCTACTATGCCAGAAGACCTTCGTAGTTTACCAAAAATTAATGATAAAACTAAAACTCTCTCCAGCAAAAATGAAGTTTTTCCAGAATCTTCAACTTCTGGAATTAACCGAACGAAAAATTTCAATATTCAATCAAGCCATTCTTATGGTAATCAACAAGAAGCATCCAAGTTTGTTTTTAAAAATGTTAGCGACGTTTCTGTAAAATCCAAATTACCAGTTTTTCAACATATTCTGAATAATACTTATCCCGTGTCAATATCACGCACTAGAAAAGGTTTTAGAACTAGAGATACTATCAAAAATAGAAAAATGAGAACAAGAATTCCAGTTAGAAAGAAAATTTAAATGCTTTTATTGAATAGAGGCAACTAAATTTTTTTAAAAAATATACTTCAAGAGTAAAAAGAGTTTTTATTTATTTACATTGAAATACTTATGATGAAAGCTACACAAACGCCATAATTTTTTTTCTTTTGACCATAGACATAGTAATACTAGACCGTACCATTCATGTACGTTCTATGTTGAAAAGTTGTACTTACGCTGGAGTACCATCACCTCCCACATTTGATAAGATAACTATAAAGAAACTTCTATGTATGCCATTCTAATATTAGAACATGAATTTCATTGCATGCACAGACTAGTACAAACATCACCTATATTCAGATGCTTCAAAGACAAAGAAAGACAAATGGACACATTGGACTCAGCTATTGCTAAGTATTTGTTACCAAAATCAGACGGGCGCCATTTTATAGGAGCCAATATTTTTTTTGTAGCGTGTATTTATTTTTGTAAAAATATATCTTGAAAAAAAGAGAAACCAAGATAAAACTGGGAAAATACATGTACTTGGACAGTCTCTAAAAAAACAGAAACAAAAAGTAGTTTCTCTAAAACATAGATTTGTATAATTATAAAATTTAATAATCAAATATCAACAATAACAATAGTAGAAACAAATGTAAAGTTTCAGTCCTAGGATTTCGCAGGGGGCTTCTTATCCATAAACTGCAGATGCATTATCCTTCTAAAGAGAGCAGGTCCATTCCAATAACCGTTCAACATCAAATTCCAATATAACTGTGGCATAAATATTTTCTTCAAGATGTACATAGATCTTAACTCTTTATCTTGGTCAAACGGAAACGTTTCCAGTGGATTTAAATTGTAATCGAATTCGGCTAAAATGCATTTATCATATCCTGTAACCAATGGACAGGATGCGTACCCATCATAAGAAAGAGGTAGGGATTGACCATTCATGACTGCGCTGAGGTTTCTGAAAACCACTTCGGTTTGAGCAGCTAAAAAAATTAAACTATGTTAACAATTTTTAAGTGTTTTGAGAACTATTTTTTAAGCCGATGTCATCATAATTTATATTTCGAAAATCTTAAATTTCTTTCAATAAAATGCATAAAACTCTTTGAACATTGCATTATATGAACTGCTATTTTCTCCAGCAAAACGAAAGTGTCAAAATATCTATTAGGACTAACGTCAAAGATAGAGAATTTTCAACTAGCTTTCTTATGAACGGAAATTCAATTTTCCTAAATTCATGCATCAATAATCAAAAGATAAAAGAAACATTACACATTCTTCTAAAACAATTAAAAATGTTTTCAATTATTGTAAAAGAATTGATAACTATTTTTCAACCATGTATTGAAAAGTCATTAAAACTAGCAAAGGAAATAAAGAATCCGTACATAGTCGTGCAAGATCATTTTGATTTTAATCAAATTAGGGTTAGGTGGCTAAAGAAAATAAGTAATGCTTCCACGAATGATGTAAAAGTAAGCAATCTGTATTTTTATGTATTAAATGTAAGTATATAAAGTACACATATTTAATTAAAACATCATGTAAATAGTTATTTGATGCAAAAAAATATATTTATGTCAAAACCAAAGGCAATTATTTAAAGCTTTCATATTAAATATTCATGGAATTAAAATTAAATGAAAAAAAAAAGATATTTTTCCACTCTAAAAGGGTAAAAACATATTTACGTGCAAGAAAGAGTCAATATAGACTGTATTACTGTTTATTGAAGCCCAACTAGTTAAGAAATTAATTATGATGATATAGACATTGCAATATTTCTAAATATTACAGTTGTCAGAAGAGGTCATAAAGAATGTTTGTGAATAAACAATATGAGATCATAATAATGCATCTAAAGGATGGTAGAATGGAAGACAAAGTTACATGTCGGTATCTGCTGTCATGTAGAAGAAATGTAGTTTGTATTTACTTATGTTAAGTGACATCAGATCAATTTAATAGAGTGTACAAATGTTGCTTCAATATAGAACTCAAAAATGAATTGTACCTTTTCTAGATAAGTTTTATCGAAAATTTCATTTATTGCTTTCGAAGATAATATTACCTGCAGCAGCTGCCGTTTTTGAGTTCGGGGTAGACGCACAATCACCAATACTAAAAATATTCGGGTATACAATATGTTGCAGTGTATGTTTATGGACATTCACAAATCCCGCTTCGTTTGAAATTTTCTTGTTACTTGATAACGAAAGTGGCGTTGCCATTGGGGGTACAACGTGAAGCATGGAAAACTGAAAATTCAATCACAATTATAACATGAAAAACAAACATATACATTTGAAATAATTCATATAGGTAAAATTTTTGAAATTAAACATTTATAAATATTAGTATTGTTGATTTTTAGGTGAATATTAGTTGGAATAATTCTTCTAATGAATAAAAAAATAATTATATAATATAGAACAACTAACTTAACTATTTACGCCAAAAAAAACTTTAACCCAAATTTAAACATATATAAAGAACAGAATTCAACTTCAATAAATTCCAAAGTACTACATCATATACTAACCTTAACAGTTTTTTTCTCATCAGGATTATCCAAATTTTGAAAAGTTGCTTCATTATTAACCGAATTTACGTTTACTAAATTAGTTCTCAAGTTTACATCGATATTTCGTGACTTGCATAGTTTCCATAGAGCATCTGCATATTTCTTCACACCAAAAATTACAGGAAGAGAGGTGTTATAGGTTATATTTACGTTGTCCCTTCTGTTTTGCTGAAAAACAAAAATATAGCGCTTTTTATTTATTTTCTAAATTCAACTTTCGAAGGCAACTAATATAAACAAACATGAGTCTTAGGTTATATCTATTGATTCTGTTGTATATATTGTTAATAAATATCTTATTAAATCCCAAAGAACAGCTAATTGTAATTTTACATTATCATCTAAAATTTATTGATGCAAAATAATTATTATTGTTTTTTCAACTAAGTATTGTAAAATAGAAACAAAATGTAATTTGTTATAGTTAATATTTTAATTTAACTTGTATTTAAAAAAATCCAATCGCTCACCTTTCTTAAATAATGATCGGATATATAACAAATTTTTTGAGGCGCTCCCGGACATTTTACTGGTGAATTAGGAAACGTAAAGTGTGCAGCACCATCTTTCAAATTCTTCAACACTTCAAAAACTTGCGGGGCATATTTAGGTGAATATATTGAGCATACATTGCTGGATTTGTCCAAAGCTTCTTGTAATCCTGGAATCTGGTCAAGTACTTACGATATAATATGATAAACAGTTCATTTCCTAATAAACTAAAATTTCTTCAATAACTTTCTAAACCTAAATCATGCCAATATTAGATTATTTAGCTTTTAATGTATAGAAATTTAGACAAAGATAGAAATGTACATAAGGGCATCTTAATACTAAAATGAAGTTAGATAAGTTGTTCAATAAATTGAATTATCGTTCTTTCCCCTATAACTATACCAACATTATCACGCAGTTATCAAATATTCTTAAAGATTCTATATTGTTCTGACTGTTTGAACAACAAAAGAAAATATTGGAAATTTCAAATACAAAATAAGCATTCAATTCTGAAAAACCTTTGATAAATTAATAAAGCCCCATAAAAAGAAAACAAAAGTGTTGGATCTGTAAATGGATGATACCAGTGGTCAGAGACACAGAAGAAAACTTGAAAAGGCACATCTGTATTGGATGACAGCATTGTAAAGATAAACAATATACCATATAGTCTATAAATTGCCTTTTAAAAGTGAAATATTTGTTTAGGTTCACTTTAGTGAATTTTCACTACTCTAGCTTTGATCATTCAAATGGTAAAAAATCATACCAGGTCGTATCTAAGTTCCAATCCTACTGCAATCAACATGTAATCATATTCAATGACATCTCCTTTTTCTGTAGTCACAAAACTTTTGTCGGGATCATACAAAGCTGCTTTATCTTTTATCCACGTACAATTTTTGGGAAGGACATCCGATTCTTTTCTCCTGGCTTCCTGTATTGTGGAGGTTCCACCACCTAAACACTCACAGTAAATAGTGGGAAACAATTGTAGAGCTACATAATTATCAATGTTTTCTCATAATTTTGCGGAAACGACAAATTTAATTGCAGCTCTCAACAATAGCATTACAAATACCTTTTTATGTTGAATAAAAACATGATTAGATCAATTTTTAATTTATTGAACATTATAACGTGTTGTTCGGATTATTAAGTTACTCTTCTTTCTCCTATAACTTGTACTTTGCCTAATAAATATGCAGTTGCCAAATATTATATACAACTTGATTGGCTATAAAAGGAGGAGGAAAGTCGTCAAATGGAATTGTGAAAAAAGTGAAAATTTTCAGTACAAACTTATAAACCTTAACAGTAAAAACACAATTTTTAGAAGATTTAAAATAATAATAACTTGGTATTTCAACTTAATTTGTGTCGTATTCATTAAAAAAATGGTCAAACATTCTAAACATCCATGACTATAAAAATATCAAAAAATGTTTTTATTGTATGAAATAAAATGTGAGATATATAAAATTATACCTATTATTGTAAACAGAGGCTGGTAGTAGTGATATTCACTTGGTTCCAATACAATCAACTCATTTTTTTTCAAAGTTCTTGCAAATTTTGCTGCTGTCGAACAGCCTCCTGCACCACCACCAACAACCAATATCTTACAACTTAAAAACATAAAGGTATCAATAAAAATTAATTTAAACTATTTTAATCGTTGTAAGTAAAATTATTGATGAGATATCTTATTAATTAATAGAAAAAAGCATGCAACTGAGACAAGATGAACAAATTGAGAGAAAAGTTTCAAAAGCGACAATTTTATAATAGGACTTTCATTTTTTGCTCTGCCTCAGATCAAGGTAATTCTGTCCTTAACCAAATTCTATACACAAATCAATAATTACAACAAAATTACAATTTAGTTCTATTTTTTTATTAACTTTCTTTTTGGCATACTATAAACTCATTCTATATTTTAATCTAATTGATATAGGATACATTCCAGACGACCTTGAATATATTATGACACTATTCTAACAAAAACAAATTATATATTGAATAAACATACACAGGTACACAAAAGGCAAGTTATTGTACATGCAGAAGACTCAGGTCTGCTTTGCAGTTTGTATTCTTTAATGAAATGGTAATAATAAAACATGAATAAATCACTAAAAAAATGGTAAAGACGAATATAATAAAAATTAATGGGTAAACGTAAACGTAATATTTCCATATTTCACTCTCATGCTATATTGAATATACACTATTATTTTCTAGACAAATAATAATAAAACATTAAAAATTCGGAATAAATAAAAAGTTTTGATAAATTTTCGATTGTGGATCCGATCCTGTATTGATAAATGTTATTTTAAAATTTTTTCAAGGTCATAAAATTGAAAAACCTATAACATCCATTAAAGTATAAACATTTTATTCTAATTATTGAGTGCAGTATTGTTAAAAGTAGTGGAGAAATAAAATATTTACCTATACTTATCCCTGTTTACAGATGTTGCCGAAAAACGCCTCTCTGATATACGAAAATTTCTATAAAGAATTCTTAACACAACCATTATCGCAATAATAATAGCAGATAAATATTTAATTTTTTAAAACAAATACAAATTTAGGTATCACAAGTCATACAGATAAGGAAAATATATAATGCACGTCCGCAGATATTGTTGTTCGCTTAATTCATTGTATTTACAATTCGTAATTAGTTATAAATGTTTTAAATCATATGATCAATTATTGAGAGTGTCAAAGATTAAAGTCCTTCGCCGATTCAAAGTGAAAAAATCATTTATTTTAATCTGTCAACTACGAGCATCTCTGTTCAACATACAAATACGTTTTTCTACTAGTAGGCAACCAGTATTACTCATTACCCACTTGTATCCATAATAACCCATATTTAAAACAAATTCAATATCAATCAGTGTTATAATATATGAATATTCATCAGTGGAAATGATACTATAGCTTATGATATTATAGCTTATTTGTTAACATATTAATAGCTAGGGCAAAATTCTAATGTATAGAAACTGTTTCAACACCGACTTTGTTCAATGTATATAATTGAAAAGTGATTTTTTTGTTTTGGAAAAATTTTTATTTTTCTATTATTTGTTAATATTTTACACGTAAATATACTACAATTGGCAACGTTGCCTCAAAGGAATCGATCTGATAACTGATTATAAATGACATGTGTTTAAACTAGGTTAGCTTTACAGTTAATAAAAATTAACATTTGCTGATTATTTACAATATTGTATTAACGCTCAAATGTATTAACAGAAAACATGTCAGGTCCTGCTGTAAGTAAAGCGGGTCTACCAGTGCCGAGAGCAACGAAAATAATTAGGTTCATGAGAAAAGGTTGTACTAACAGGCCCTTTTATCACATTGTTGTCTCAGATGTAAGTAAAATGACAATAATTTTTGTATATAGACAAAATTGATTGAGATATTGTAGATAAGAACTGACCAACATGATCCCGAAATAGAACAAGTTGGAACGCACGATCCGTTTCCAAATGAAAATAATGAAAAACTTACTTCTTTAAACTTTGAGAGAATAAGGTACTGGTTATCGAATGGGGCTACAGCTTCAAATCCTGTCCTCGAGCTGTTGGGTAATAAAATTTTTTCATTGAACAATTTCAAATCACACTTCCATTAAAATTGTAGGTCTTGCAGGATTTTATCCAATACATCCAAGAAGTTATATGACTGCTTGGCGCAATAGAGAAAAGGCAAAACAAAATGTAGAAACAGCAAGCGAAGATAAAACTTGATAAATGGAGTTTATTCAATATCATTGAATAGTATGCATTAAGAATATACATGTAATATACAGAGTGTATTAAAGTTTTAAGTAAATTAAAATTTGTTTTAAATTGAATTTTTATGAATAATATTCCATACAATAAACTACTTCATTACTTTCAATTTCTAATTAGTTAATAATCAATTAACATTAAGTATCGGAACAATGGAATGTATTAGGCATCTGTAGTGCTATAATATCTGACCTTTACGAGGTATTCATATATGTAACCAGGGACAAATGTATTTGATGAAAATAATTTCAAGCGTAATTTATATAAAGTAAATAGTTGTGTGAAAAGTTACCACAAATATTGTTACAAATTAGTTAGACTCTTAGTAGCTGGTAATTTGTAGAATTTGAAATATACTGCCAAAACCAAAAATGAAACTGTTGTTTCCATGTATGTTTAGTATTGCTAATGAACCAAGAGATGGCGCTGAAACGGGAATTTGAGTTTGCTATCTAAAGGAGATGGATGATCTGATATTTACCAATGATATACAAAAATAGATTTGAAAGACCTTAGTAAAATGATAATTGATTTTATAAAAAAATCGCTCACGGTTAGGCTCCGTTTTCATTTGTACTACTACAATTATACTATTAAATAATTTGCACTCCTCCAAAAAAAGGAAAGAACATATTGTGCTTATTGCAAACGTATACTTTTGGGAGAAAAATGGAAGGAGTAAATATCTTTATTTTAATTTGTACTATCTTATATGTCAAAATTTTTATTTGCATCTCTCTAAAAACATGGAAAAAACATGATTTTTTGGGGCAGATTAACTGCTCTGATTATTATTAAATTTGTACTCTCAGGAGAAAACTAAAAGAACGTTGGTTCTAATAAATTATAATCCTCACAGAATAAAAATTAGATTGTAGGAATACATAGAAAAATATTATTTTCATATGCTAGAGCATATAAATAGTAATAGTAGATTGCGTGATTCATATACTTCCCATATATGTAATATTCCTATATGGACAGTTGGTATGGGAAAAAATGTTCCTACGCTACGATGCCGACAATATTCATTTTCTCTCTCATTTGAGACACTTTATCTATACTGCGCATGCTTGAGAATGCGCAGAACCGAGCTGGAACCTCGGAGAATAGAGAAATCGTTGACATTCTATCTTCCTTAGTAGGAACAGTTTCCACTTATAGAAACTGTCCATATAGAAGTATTACATATATGATTAGGATGTGATTCATCTATGTATTCAGCTCATTTTTAGCGTCTGCTAAATCAAAATAACCTAACATATTTTATTCATTCAGAATTGTATTATTTGTAGCAAAAGTGATAACAAATAAATAAATATTTATTGGTTTACATGGGAATCTATAGATTTAGTAATGAATAAAGGAAATTCTAACTGCTCTAATAGTTCAAAATGAAATTGAATTCACTGCTCAATTCAATTTTATTATCAATTTATGATTATCTAATCATAGATTTGGGATTTTTTACTGCTCATACGTAGATACGGCCATTGAAGTAATCCATCATTTCTTTATCGGTTTTTAAAGGGGTAATCAAAAAACAAATAGAAAATTTGATGGTACAAATTGAAATAAATCTATTTACTACTTAATTTAATCGTAACCCAAGCAGCACAGTGTCGTTATAATGACGTCAATTATTGGACATTATTAGTCGGCGACGTCGTAGACCAATAAGCGACGTCCATATGACGTGACATTTCAGATGTCATTTTGACGTCGTCTAGAGACGTCTTTCGTACGTTTGTTTTCGGTCGTTTTAAGTGCTTTTTAATCAACTATAAAAAAAATTAGAACGAAAGTTTATTACAAAAACTAAGCCCTATACGTGCTTTATAAAAAATTGTACATTTTAAATTGTTGTTTACCTAAAATTTGGATATAAATATAAATTCATTAATTAGCAATGAAAATACTAAACTGACGTTTTAAGTGGAAATGCAATTTGAATTTAAAGATGAAGTGAGAATGTTGTAATTAACAATTATTTAACTATTTTATTAGTAGGAAACAATTATTTTTAGCATCGATTCCTGTCGAGGCTGTCGACCAAGATTTAATTTTGGCGCGATTTTAATCGAAATGCCACGATACGATACGAGACGTGCAGGCGCATGCGTGCTGGACTGCTGGTGTGAACGCGTGTGCGCGTAATGGCGGACGGCAGCAAAAAGTTGTTTGGCGATTTGGTGGGTGTTCTGTACCACTTAATATGTATTTTACAATTTAAATTATGTAATTCCAGTCGGCATATCTATCGACTTTTGGAGGGAGAGATTTTACTGGACATACAAACCGCATTTTAAATTTTTTGTTCATTTATTCTCTTGCAACTAATTGGAATTTTTGTGGCAAACGAGGTGAGAAAAAGGCTTTTAAAAACTTAAACGTAAAGGATGTGATTATTGGTAAGTGTTTTCACTTGTAGGTGCATACTTATTATTAATCTGAAACAACATTTTTAGGTGCTGTAAGAAAAAGCTCCCCTCTAGTCAGTCAGAAAGAAATAGAAGATACCATCAAGGTGTGGTTGAAACATGCACCAGAGAAATTGAAAAAGCAGCAGCATGGCAACCCGTAAGAAAAAAAGTGTTGTTAGTCAAAGACAACTCTACAGAAGGGTGGCAGAAGCAAATTTAGCACCTGTGAGTCAGAATTGTTATAATACATCTTTAATAGTTAATAATGATTCCAATGAATCATCAAATTCCGTTTTTTTTTGCTGGTTCAATGTGTGAAAGTGAAAATGACACCTGTTCCTCAAGAGATTTAGATTTTAATGTAAACTCGCCTAATGAAAATTTGCTCTTCAATGATGCGACGTTATACAACCATTTGACTTCCTATTCCAGTAACGTGCCCCCTAACGATTTATTTTCTAATGAACCGCCGCCTAGCGATTTGCATTCGAAATTGTCAAACTGGGCAGCTTCAAGGTACGTTCGACGTACAGTAGTTACTCATCTCTTGCATTATCTCCACCATTTAAAATCGTTAGTTCAGTCTCCGAATAAACCGTTACAACAGATTAATAGACGCTTAAAAGAAATTGAAATGACAGTGTACGAAAAACATGACTCTACTTCACCTGATGATGAACACTTCTGTAAATGTGAATTGTCCCATTTCTTAGGACCAACGCCAAATTTCTCTTGCAAGCAGTATAAAAAGCTTCATTATAAAGATTTTATTTTTTCTATTGCATCATATTCAGAAGCAAATTGTTTTTGTCTTACCTTAGAAGGACTGGTTTTCAAAATAGAAAATGTAGTGGATAATAATGGAGCAGTTTTTATATTAGGTAGGAGGTTTCAGGATTACCGTTCATTTTACAAATACCCTGTCGACTCAAAAGAATTTATCCAAAATTTATCAGAGTATATCGAGTTATTGCACTGCCACAAAGTTTTTTCGAAATGTATTGTTTTTCCTTTCAAGCAGGAATGGTTGTCATTTTCATTATTGCATCATTAGTAATTCCTTATTTCAACTTTTATGTTCTATAAGTGTAATAGTATGTAGTTTTTTAAGAGTTTGTAATAAACTGGTATTAATTTGAACGCATTTTTTTATATTTTTGATCCTACTTATACGTCATTTGTCAAAAGTAAGTACGTCATTTTGACGTCTCACCAGCCGGACTAGGTACGTCATTAGTTGACGTCTGTAGGATGTGACATTAACCCGTCATAATCACGTCATTTTAGACGTCTTTTTAGACGTCCCCATTGGTCGCCAATGGCCTATAATTGACGTCATAGTAACGACACTGTGCTGCTTGGGAAGCTACCATTTTTCTGCTAGAATTATACATTTTCGGTGAGAACTGTATTTTCTTCGCATTTTGAGGGATGTAAATTATTTTACTGGTAGTAGGGCGTAGTTTGCAAATTTTTTTATTGTCGAAATAAAGAAAAAAAATAATCATATTTTTAATAATAATCGAAGTTTTGGTAAAACAATGCGTTGGAATTTACTTTACTAAATTTTTTTACAAGGTTTGGAAAAATATTACAAATACTAAAGATTTAACAAAAACACAAATTATGTATGTTTTTATGTGTATTTACATATTTACATTTCAAGGACGAGTATAGGCTGAAATTCTGACGGATTATTGATATTGATTACACCTTAAAAAGAACAAAACGAATTGCAAATTTAAGAGACTGATTCAAAATGATTTCTATTCTACTCGACATTGATAAGATTGATAAATAATAGATATAAATAATAATTTTTTTAGATAAAATATTAAAACTAGATTAAAGATTAATAATTATTTTGGTGATACTGAAACGTTGCGTTATAAAAGGTAGGTAATCAAAATATGGTTTGCGGTAGTAGTACACAAGAAGATAAAAATGACCATGAACGGTATACCACGAAATTTTTGGGCACAAATAAATTATTGTTACTGGGTACTGGAGAATCTGGTAAAACTACTATTATTAAACAGATGAAAATTTTGCACATCAACGGGTATTCGAACATGTAAGTATGTCTTTCTTTGATTTCCTATTGAGTGATATTTTCTAAAAGCTTTTCATATCTGATACATTTATTTAAATAAGGAAAGTATTTCATTATGCTCTTTAGTGCGAGCGCTTTAAACAGATAGTTTTTTTGTCGATTATATCTATTCAATGCATTAATCGTGATGCAGTACGTATACAGGATAAGTTATGCAATAAATTTAATTAATTACAAGTCATTTCTTGATAAAAATGAATATTGTACGTTTTTTGGTATCATGCAATGCTCTTGCTATTGCATAATGACTGTAATTACAAACTAATTCTTTTCTCTTCCGTTAGTGAGCGGTCGGGAGCCGTTACGCACGTATGACTTTTGAAAGGCCCGTTGCGTCTCACTTAAAACTACCAAAAGACGATGTCGTTTCAAAATCTAATCAGGCACCTTGTCTTAAACCTTTAAACGCCACTAGGCAAACTGTAAGGCTTGCTCAAATATTTGAATCACACCGAGTCGTCCGTGATGCCTATAATATGAAGATTCGCCAGTCAGCAATCGAATTTCGCGCCTGTGGAACAGTTAATTAATAAAAGAGTGCATATATGTATGCCCTAGTTTGTCTTATCTCAGGTTTGGCTCTCTATGTATATGAGGCAGCTATCCTTCGAAAATTAAAAGTAAACACTTTAAATAACGAAAATCACGAATCACAGAAAAAGAAAAACTCAGTTTTTCGAAAGTGCTTTAATTGTTTAGCTAATCCGATTGACATTTCACTGATTCCAATCAAAAATAACTATTAGACGACGTTTTGAGTGTTCCACGTAGTGAAAGTGACAGTTCCGTACTGCAAAACACTTTCGGGACGCTCTGGGGTAGACAACTTTAACTTCCTTAAATGTGAATCTATCCACTTCAATGTTGATAGTTAACAGTTTCACTTCGATGATTTTGCATAATTTTATTCCACTACAAATACGAATCAATTTACAAATTCTATCGAAGACACAATCACATCTACAAATTGTATAGAAATCGCAAACACATCTACAGAGATTCTATCAACATCTAGTAGAGATATACATCTGCATCCAATCCAATAAATATTAATAATTGTCTTGGAGGTACAATCAACATTTGCAAATAATTAATAAATTAATATTGACATTGCAAATATCATTAAGTACATTATATTGTTCAATAAATAAAATGTTTATATTTCTCTATTATTTATTTTCTTTCCTCAATGTAATTTAAAAAGTTTTGGATCTTATGCGTGTTGTGAACGCCGCGGCTGAAAAACTCCTTAGTAAGACTCGTCTGTTTTTTCAGACTCGTCCTACAAAGTAGCACTTTCAGTCCTTGGCATAAAAATAACTATTTCTCTATTGAAGTACATCTTGTATGCGATGAAAATAACAAAAAAACCGACGGAGTTGAATGAATGAATCAATCAGATGTATTTTTCCTGCGCTTACTGTTGACCATGATTTAGCATCTTTCATCGTACTTTGTCTTGGTCTCCTTGTCAAGTGATCTTCTGAAAGACACCTATATGGGTGTTGGTAGAAACTTTTCGTTATCTGGGTATCTGCCCTGTTTAGAACACGCTAAGTTGGCGTTTTCGAAGTAACAGAATCTGTTTATCGAGGTTCAAGATGTCGGAAATGAGTACATTTGGTTTTACCAATATGTATTTGGATCGCTTGATTTCCGGATTTTTGAAGTGGATTTATAAATTATTCGACACCGTATCTCACTTTATAGAAAAATACACTTTTCCTCAATAATCCACTAATTAAGATAACCTAATCGACGTTTGAATATACCTAACATCGAAGGTAAACCTAACCTAACCAGAAAATGGATCCGTTCTTCGGTCTGTTTAAAAACATTAGAGACAGATCACAATTCGAGTGCGAATGAAAGTTGAATAAATAAAAACGTGGAAAATTATTTGTCGCTTTTTTCTTACTATTCTTTTTTTCCCTCTTCAGTCAAGCTCTATCACTAAAAATAAAATAAAACCTTTCATCCAATTCCATAAATCCAGCTCATTAAACCGAACCGGAAACAAACCAATTTAAAGCGCTAAACCGGAAACAAACCAATTTAAAACGCTAAACTGATAAATTAGGATAAGAGGGAAATATCTCACAATATAGTTGCGTTCTTTTTACGTAAAAGCTCATTTGATTCTACATCCCATTCTATACTCAGTTTGATTTGTTTTTTGATTAGTGCCTAGCGATTAACATCGTGGTTAAGATTTGCGAATTTATTTTTATTTTACTTTTGTGCTAGTGCATTTTGGTTTAGAATACAATGAACCAAATCATTGCCGGTTTTAACACTACCAGCGCTCTGGGCGTGATTTCTACGGTGCTCCTCAATTACAATTCAAACCCATGCGAAAAAAGGGGAATGATATAATGAAATAACCATTTATCAAAAGAAATAATCATTTATTATAAAAAATAACCGTTTATTAAAACGAGCTAATAAAATTTTGGCCTTTCTAAAAGCGAACTCTTATAAGGTTATCGAGGTCGATGTTTTCAACAATTCGTCTTCAATTGACAAAGTTGCTAAGTAAGACAACATGTTTCTTTGTGATAGGGGATTCTCGATAAAATAAACTACATGCAGTGTTCTGAACCAGTGTCGCCACCTTATCCCTTTTGGGGCTAGATCTAACACATTTTACATTAGGTGAACTCGTTGTTTAATTATTTAGCCAGGAAAGAGTAATCTAGCCCTTTCACATTTTCTTAAAATTTTGCACCAAAATCTCAATTTTGCATTGCACCATCCTAACGAACTTTCGCAGTTTGTTTTATAGGTATTGATTTATTCATATTGTTGTGGTAGATTTGTTTCGATTATAGCAACTGCATCAATTTAGTTTTTTTGTGATTTAAATTAGCAAGTAAGCGTTTTTTTGTCATCATTTAATTTGCTCTCTATCTAGCCCGATCTATCCCTTTTTGGTTTTAGCAACAGCCCCCATTACTAAAATTGAGGTGGCAACACTGTTCCGATCGAACAGTTTCATTACTGCATTTCATTCAAGTGTTGCCAACATAAAGATTTAGGGAATTTACGAGTAAGTAGACCTCGGACTATGAAAGATGAGCCGGCGCCCTGGGCGATCGCCCAACCGCGCTCTACCCTAACACCGCTACTAAACTGAATGAATATCTCAGTTTGTCATTGTCATCAGCTCTATAGATATCATTTGAAACGGAAAGCTTTGTATTTCAGTTTGCTAATTTATCTTAAATAAAGCTACAAGAACAGCAAAGCTCTAAACATTTTTTTCAATTCGATCTATTCTACATCCAAAAAATTGAAGTTTTTTTAGGAATTTGAGAATCTGTTAAAGATAGACAATTAATCAATTGTTTTCGATACTTAACTAGTAAAATAAATATGTTTTGGGTTTTTGCAGTGAACGTAAAGAAAAAATTCCACTTATAAAACAAAACATTCACGAGTCTATATATGCTATAGTTAGTAATATGGATAAACTTGATCCGCCTGTAGATGTAGAAAAAGCAGAAACTAAAGAGTCCGTTGACTTTATTTTGAAATTAGGATCCACAGGACCTAGTGAATTTACAGAGGTAAAAAAATGTTATTTTACTAACTTACACTCATAAAATATGAAATATACTTCAACTTCTATGTTTATAGCGTTCCTTTTAAATAAAATTTCCAATAATTTCAACTCATATAATTCTACGTCTCATTCAATTTCATTCAAATCAGATGAATTAAGATATTTACTTCTCTTACCGATTCAGCACCAAAATTTTACGAAAATAATTCAATTCGTCTTATTATCTCTGTTAGAGGTAAACCAATATGATTACATTTTTTATCACTTTTGAGATTTTTACTATAAGTGACTCATTTTTGATGGATCTTCAATGAGAAAAATAAGATGGTAGGTGAAATAATATATGGCTATTTCACCCACCATCTTGTTTTGCATGTAGGATAGTTTTCTCTATGAAAATCCATTAAAAATTAGGTTAAAATTCTCAAATGAGAAATCATGATGACTTATATATCTATTATATCACTTTTGTACTGAGAAGTGAATTTTAGGTTTAAATATAATGAGCTAAGTGAATGTCTCAGTATATCATTCAATTTGACCCATCTTATCAAAGAATTATCTGATAATAGCTGCTTTCCATTTACACCAAAACTCAAATTATTCTCACTGGTGACATCAGTTCCATGCACGTTCAGTCTCAGAAGTGCAATCTGTGATGCTTTAGTGAGTTTTGTGCACTCAGATTAAAAGTGAGGTTGAGGACATCACGCTGTCAGATCTTGTCATCAAAATAAGCAAGTAATTACACAATACCAACCTAAGATTTTGCTGTGAGTAACAGTTTGATCACCAATGATAATTGTGAATTTAATGTGGTCATTGTGAATATTAACGCACACTACACGTTCCTTTTATTCACTGAGCAATGACGTCATTATCTGAGATACTCACATTTCACATGAATGTAAATTGTAAGCAACTAATATCAGCTCAATTTGAATTAAATCAGATGATTTGCAAAAGTAAATGTTTTAAATCATAAAAAGGCAAGAAAGAATAGAAATAAAATAATATATTATTTATTCAAAAACTAGAAAGAAATATATTCATACCCTGATCGGTATTATAGTATAATGTTGAATAAAAATCCTTTTAACTTAGCCTCTCACTGAGTTTGGAGATGTGACTTGGAAATTTTGAGTTTTGTTCTTTCTATTTTATTTATAGGAGTACGTACGTCATGTAAAAGCAGCTTGGAATGATGGAGGAGTAAGAAAAACTTTTGAAAGATCCAATGAATATCAACTTATTGACAGTACAGAGATGTAAGTAAAATTTTCCATTTTATAGCCATCGTTAAAATATTCATGTGTGCTTTAAACAGATTATACAATTAATTATACGTCGAATTTCAACAACAATTTCCGAACTCGCCGCTACCAAATCGTTCAATAGTGTAGAAGACGTACCAGAAATTCTCAAAAACGGACTCGTGTTGTTTTGGACGTACGGTATCTATAATAACTAACGAAAATATGGAAACAGTGGCGCTAGAGTTGAGCAACCGAACCAATCTGCAGTGCAGCTATCGGGAGAACTTCAATTATCCAATCGTTCTTTACGTCGAATACTGAAACGCATACACGAGTTATGATTTCGATCGCAGATTAGAATTTTGCGAGTCCAGTTCCAGCAATCCATTTTGTGGTCGGATGAAGCAACCTTCAAGCTAAACGGTACGGTCATTCGACATAACTGAGTGTGCTGGAACGATCAGAATCCTCACGTCTTCATTGAGAGGAATTAAACATGCCTGAGGTGTATGTGTGTGGGCAGATATTCATGCGTAAGGTCCGTACTATTTTGAGGACGTAACAGGCCAAAGTAATTTGGAAATGCTCGAGGATTTACGTGGGCAAATGAACAACGAACTAACAATCGCGAACATCTAGCGTTTCATGCAGGAAAGAGCTTCGCCGCATTCCGCGTTATGTATGCCGGAGTACATTAATGTTTATTTTGGAGAATGAATAGACATACGAGGATTCGTTAAGTTGCTCGTACGGTCGTGTGACTTGACACACCGTGATTCCTTCTTGTGAGGCCTTCTCAAGGACTGCATTTTTGCAAGAGGATCACGCACCCTTCCCGACCTCCGAACTGTAATTGAAGAATTTGAAACTCTGCTGAACCTGCCTCTCCGTTGAGAAACCTTGCCGTAAATACATTGACCAAGATGGGCATGAATTTGAACACCTTCTTCGATTTATTTTTTGTAATTTCCTTTAATAAATTCTGACACTTCATTTTTTCCTCTTAATGCAAATGTGTTGTCTCACTTATGCCGATGTCTGTATTATATTTATATATATATATATATATATATATATATATATATATATATATATAATTCTTAGAATTTTTTATATGTTTTTGCTAATAAATGGATAATTTAATGAACAAAATGTTTGACGTTTCGAGCTAATTTTCGTCTTTATAAAACTATAGTCTGCTATTTACACATCCTATAATCACTTACCACATAAATATCAAAATAAAATCTGTTATGATAATAATAAATTTCCTAATTCTTTAAATATTTATTATATTTTATCATGAATAAATTATCTTAGCATTATCTTATCTGAGTGACTCGTACGCGATCTCTGTATTATCGAATACATGTCGTATCTGACCGAAATTTTCAACCAACTCAAATACTCCTCTTTTCTATCACAGAGTCAACATATCTATCCAGTATGAATCTGCAATTTCCAAACATCTATGATATATCATCAATAGATGTTATCCCTTCATAGACAATACCCCTCCCTATTACAGGCCTAGAACTTGCCCACCCCAATAAATTAGAATCACCGACATACGTAATAAAATTCCTAAGAACCTTAAGTAAATACAATAACTTCGACATTCTACCGCTTTCTACTCCGAAAACCTGTTGAAATTCTTTGTACTTCCTCTTATTGCATCTATCCATTCTGCTGAACCGTTTGCCATTGAGGAATTTCAGAAAATTGGGTCTAAAAATATCTTTATAATAACAAATTCCCGAAGTTCACTAAGATAAATGTTTATTTCTTGTGGGTTCCATTCCACGCCGGAATAGAGGAAAATGAAAGAGCAGATGGATTAGAAAAAATGCATACAACATCGAGCAATCAGTAAAGAGTAACTATATAGTAAATAACGATTTCAAAGAATTTTTTAAAAATAAAATCCAAGAAAAACCTAACCTAACAATATAAGTTGAAGTGAACAAGTAATACCCGTCTAAGGCAAGGCGCAAATTAGGGCACGTGTGACGCAGCACAGCACGTAAACTTGTAATCTACCAGATTGAATACATTGACGCAAATTGATGAAGCAGCGTGACCTGACAGACTTGTCCCGTTGTCATTCAGACACAGTGTGGGTGACTAGCAAGTCGTTCCTTTATTTTTTTACGTAAAAATGACAGAAGAAAAGTTAATAAAGGCGGTAAGGGTACACAGAGAGCTTCACGATACAAAAAATGGTGATTATATGAAGACGAAACTGAGAATCGGATTAGGGGTACTAGTTTCGATTCATTCGGAAATAATTAGCAAAATCAATATCACTCATTTTAGTTGTAATTGTAAATTTTTCATAGGTGTTGTATCTTCGATATAATAAATTCATTAGATCATCCGATCAGATTCAGAACTTGAGTTCAATAAAAACAATTGTCAAAATTGTCATACATTTCTTGTTGCCGACTAGTCACAAACTGCCAATCAAATCCAAACCCCACCGTTTCCTATTTGTGTCTCGCTACCTCACACGTGCTATACGTGTCCCAATTTGCGCCTTGCCTAAAGGCCGCTTGACATGATGCAATGCAATGCAAGACGCAATATTTCTCGATCAAAAGTTGAAGTTCATCTGATTGTTTCATGTAAGATCTTGACATTATCGGTTTTGTGCCATTTTTATTACGTACAAGTTGCACTCTAGTTACTTTTGACTTAGCAGATCAGCTGATTTTCGTAAAACTTAACTTTGTTATTTTCATTGATAAATGGTACAAAATATTAGAGCAAATTTGAGGTTAGGAATTTGTTTACTTTTACTGTTTACAGAGACTTGCATGCAATTTTTTGCACGTTGTATTGCATGATGTCAAGCGGCCTTATGAATCTAACTCGTATCACACATGACTACCGACTAGCAGGGTATTAGAAACCAATGTACGGAATGTGCAATAGTGAGTTAACTGTCTTAATTAACTGTTAATTGACTGTATTCAACGGAATATCTACTTCAAGAAGATCCAAAGAAACTTATGAGCTACCTGAAAGACTGCAAACTAAGTAATTAAATCTAGATTTTAAAAATCGAATTTATTAAAGCTCAATCAAGGCAGCTTAGCATGGTGCAAGACAACTTGCCAATTTCATAGAGTGAAATGGAAATGAAAAGCGAAATCTTCTTCTTCTTTTAATGCTTATCCATTAATGGATGTTCGCGACCACATTTTTCATGGCTTCTTTATCTCTAGCGGTATGGATCAATATCTGAATATCTTGTATACCCGTCCACTACCTCACGTTCCGCAACCATGACATCCTCTTCCGTCCCAATCCTCTCTTACCTTCAATATTGCCCTCGACTCTCAGCTGAAGGAATTGATATTTATGGCCTCACATTATATGGCCAAGATATGCAATCTTTCGTTTCTTCACGATGTTAAAGAGTTCACGGTCTTTATTGAAACGCCTGAGAATATCCTCATTCCTCACTTTGGCAGTCCATGGTATCTTCAGGATTCTACGATTTATTATTTATCTATTATCTTTAATCAGCACTGTGTCATCGGCGTAACGTATGTTGTTGACCCAGACTCCATTGACTTTGATCCCAATATCTCTATCTTCAAGTGACTCTCGAAAGATGGCTTCAGAGTATATATTAAACAGGAGCGGCGACAATATACAACCTTGACGTACTCCTCTGCGAATCCGAACTTGCTCAGTTAGACCATGATTTACTTTGACTTGCGCTTTTTGGTGCCAGTACAAATTTTCGATACAACGAATGTCCTTTTCGTCCAAATCCAATTTTTTAAGGAGCTGCATAAGTTTGTGATGTTGAACTTTATCGAAAGCTTTTTCGTAGTCTATGAAGCATAGACAAACATTTTTTCTTTGGTCATAGCAGTTCTCTACAAGGACCTGTTGCGACTATTGCCTCTCTTGTACCTAACCCCTGTCTAAATCCAAATTGCGAGTCGCTTATATCACATTTTCTATATAATCTCTGATGTATTATTCTTAGGAATATTTTTAGGGAGTGGCTCATAAGGCTAATTAGCCTATGATCTTCACACTTTCTTGCGTTCGATTTTTTTGGGATAGGAATAAAAACTGAAGATAGCCACTGTTCAGGGTAATGACCAGTATCATATATGTATCTTGTTGAACAGCTTGTGAAGCACTGCAATGCCCCTTTCGTCCAGTAGTTTCAGTATTTCTGATGGTATTTTATCAGAAATACTGAAACTACTGGACGAAAAGTGAAATAAACAAGAAAAAAGTGGTCAGTGATGAACAGGTGGGTTGTACCGTGAAAAGTAACTAGAGTTCTCCCTAGAATTGCAACTTGCACGCAATAAAACTACATCAATCCGATAATGTTGCAAGTGCGACATCTTGCATGTAACAATCAGCTGAAATTAATCTGATCATGCTTTTGATCAAGAAATATTGCGTCTTATTTTGTATTGTATCATGTGAAGCAGTTTTTACTCGCCAATAACCCTACGTGGTTAATCTTAATTTTGGTCTTAATCAAAAATTAATTTTTTATTTATTTATTAGATTTTTGAATAAAATAGACGAAATCAACGACCCGGAGTACATACCAACGAATCAAGACATTTTATTCTGTAGAGCTGTAACAAGATCAATTACAAAAATTGAGTTTGATATACCGGTACCAAAAAAATACGGTGGTGGTACCGCAGAATTTTGGATGTTCGACGTCGGTGGGCAAAGAGGAGAAAGAAAAAAATGGATTAAAGTATTTGCTGGAATACAAGCAATATTGTTTCTTATAGCAGCTAGCGATTTCGATATGACATTAAGAGAAGATTCCTCTGTTAATAGACTCAAGGAAGCCTTTAATCTCTTTAGAGATATATATTCGAGTGTGTAAGTTATATTTATATATTTAAAATAAAAAAAACGGGGTAGGAAATTCTCATTTTCCATATTTTTGTGTAGGTATTAATAAAGGGCTTCATTACTCAGATCAAACGTTAGAATAATTTCATATAATTTCTACTTCTTCATTAGAAGTTAATACTGTTACGAACAAGTTTTCGAACTGAGTCCTTAGCCGGCCCTGTCCAGCTCCACTGGAATTTTAAAATTCTGCGAATTAATACGGCACCTTTTATCTGTTTTTTTTTATAAATGGCAGACGGAACTATTTATTATAAAAGGTGGTTTATTTACATTATTCCTCTTAAGTAATTTCTAGGAAAATCTATTTATTTATTTCTTTTTGTTCTAGAACTTTGTAGAATTTTATTTATTAGTTTTAGAAATGATTTGTGGAAGCGGAGTCGAGTTTTAAATAAATAGACGTAGTAAAAAGAACGAATTAGTAAAAGTAATCAAAGAAATTGTTCAAGTGATATTTATAAGTAAATTATTAGAAGTTAAGTGTACTCTTTAGTGTGTAAATAAATTAAGAACGTAAAAGACAGTGTTTATTAATTCACCACACGAATAGAAAGAGTGTAAGTAAAAACGAAAAACGTTACATTGGTGTCAGGTGTGGGGTATTGTAAATAAATAGTGACATAAACATGGCCAAGAGTCTAAGTGACGGAGCTGAAAGCCGAACTGGAGAATCGTTAGTTGGAAACGTCCGGTAAGAAGAGTGAATTAGTAGAAAGACTCAAGATGGCACTGGTAAGTGAAGGCTTTGATCCAGAAACATATTTATTCAAAGACGAGTCTTCCACTTTGATCCCGTCATTTTTTACTAAGATAGACGAGAAGATTTTGACATTGAATTATTTCAACTCTGAAGAATGATATTTCGGCCAATATTGACGACAATATTTCCACAAATGAAAAACGATATTAGGACTAATATAGATGAGAAGGCTTCGACCATGACGAGTAATATTTCTGCCGAAATTTTATCTTTGAAAGTCGAGTATATTGTATGGTGTATAAATAAATTAAGAACGTAAGAGACAGTGTTTATTAATTCACCCCACGAATAGAAAGAGTGTAAATAAATACGAAATACCTTATAATACCAATAAGGACATTTTGTAAGTTAAAATTGAAATTCAAACAAATTGATATCTTTTAAATGCCGTTTAAGCACAATCTTATTTTTAGGTTAATTTTTATGTATTTTATTAAAATCAGGTGTATTTCTAGTAAGGCGGGGTTTCAGCTTCTGAGTTTGGGGGATCATTAATTAAAAGAAAAAAAAATAAAGAAAAAGCAAAACTGTAATCAGAGCTTTCTATAGGTAAATTTTTCTGATTGAAAATGATAAAATTCCTATAAAGAAATAAAACAAATATAAGATTACATGATTAATTTATTAAATAGACTTTTTCGACATTATAACACAAAATCCAATCTTCTTTTTGAATATTTTGAAAATCTGTTCTGCTTCCACATCAATATATCTATGAATATTTAAAAAGACGAGTCCTCTGAGACCTTCTTCTCCCATGGATATTCGAAGCCAAGTTTATAACCACCGTTAGTTGAAAAGCTTCGTACATACTGGTAAAATTGTAACGATACGTAAAATGTTAATTGGTGGTTACATATGTTTGTCACATTCTATTATATTACGAAGTCAATGAGATATATCTGTTCCATGTGTTTTTCCGGCTTTACTTTGCCACCCCGCAATTCTTCCCCTAATATTTGTCCTGAAAGTCAAGGTCACGACTCCGATGACCCCCCTTTAAACCGCGTCTGTTTCTAGTAAAATTTCATTAAATCACCTTGAAAGTTTAATTTTGTTGGTTTATAAGCTATCATGCTTTTGACATCTGTCAATCTTCTTTTCTGTTGACAATTAAGGAATCTCATTTCCAGGTATATATTTAAGCCCTATGAACCTGGTATGTATCAGAAAATCGCGACATTTTGTTTGTAAAGAAAATCATATTTTCCCAGGTTTTTCGATGGAAACCCAAAATTTTTTTAGGGACAGCATATATATATATTTAGCATGGACTGATAAATGAATATATAATTCAACATTGATTCTCGTAAATTGATGTTTGCATTTTTATCAAAACTGATGTCAATCTCACCGCAACGTCGGTTTTGGTGGTGTAAAAAATAAATTGTTCCGTGGCCGTTTTTAAATTGACCCCGATTGACGGTTTTCTTTAATCCTACTAATATTTATCTATGCTCTTTAACGTTGTCTTTATGAAAATAATAATTTATAGGTCTGTGAAAGACGCTGCCATGATTGTTTTCCTGAATAAACAAGATGTGCTACAAAAGAAAATTGAACAAGGAAGAAAACTGGAAAAATACTTCCCTGAATATACTAATTTCAAACCAAACGGGAAAGAAGAATGTAACAATGAATATGATAGAGCAAAAATATTTTTGAAACAAAAAATAATAGTAAGTATGGAATAAATGGGCGACAGTTAAGCCCCTATCCGATTATTAATCCAGTGATTACGTCGAAAAAAAGGGATAGATATGCATATTATTCGAATAAGCAAAAATTTTGATATTACGTAGGAAAGATGATGCGGAATCCATGTAACGGAGAGCTGATGGATATGTAGGACTCCCGTAACCTACCGACTAAACCGGACTTCTATCATCTTCGTCCAACCAGGGAATATTGTGATATTACTTCTAGTTGGTGTGTATTATGTCCCATACGGTACGTTTCTGAGATATAACAGGCAGCCGTCTACATTCTTTTGTCTAAGAATTCTCTCTGTATAGGTGGCAACCAGCTGATAACATCAAAAATATTCTTTTGGTAGCAGTCGGACCTCCGGTACTTCTCATTAGCGATTGTGTGACTTGATGCTTTGCTTGTCCTTTTCTCGTATGTTCACCAAGAGCCATCTTCTCAGAATCAGCATGGCGATGGATCGCTTATATTGGGTTTCCTTTCTGTTCCTTCCATTGTTGACGATAGCAATCCTAAAAGATAGCGTCCATTGGGCAGCTCTAGTCTAAGATCAGTGGCCGAAATAATTTCGCTTATTGTCGGAATTCGTCAATTGAGAATGTCCAACATAGACTATTATATAGCTTCGGGTCGCCTCGGATAGTGTGTAGTGCCAGCATAGTAGAGCAAGTTCAGATTTGTCTTTTATTTTTTATGTGTTGTTACTTATTTAATTTGAAATGTATTATGTAACATTAAAATATATATTTTAGGGAATTGCTCAAACACCTGTATTCATCGAAAACATGGGATTTGCACCAGGAAAGAATATTACTGAGCAATTACCGCCGAGAGAAGTTTACATTCATTATACTATTGCTACCGATACGAATAATATCAAAAAAGTTTTCGATTCTGTTCATGAAAGTATCCTCAGAAAAAGAGTTTCAGAAATTGGATTATATTAAATAAAATTGTTTGTCAAAATGTTTTTAAACTTAGCTCAACCGACCTACAAACTCCTTTTATCTTGGTGACTTAGTTTATGAAAAAAGAAGAAATAGCGTTAATAACCACAAATCACTACATATTATAAAAAGAGAAAGAGCAATTTGAGGAATTTTGATCAAATTTTGTAGACTGCATGTGCAGTATTAAGTCAGCCACACCCTAGATTAAATACTACAAATATACAAGGTGACAAATGGAAAATTGCTTAAAGTAGGTTCGTTCCAATCCATGAAAAAACCGTCCTTTGTACGGTGACGATTCTGCGCAATAGAGATTACGTGTTCCAATCGAACAGTTACCGTTATACGAATGATGATGTTTTGTGTTACAACCAATTTAGGAATTGTTTGTGAACCGTTTTCGGAATGGTCTTTTCGATACTTGATTGATAGCAACTACTATTTGAAGAGCCATACATAGTCCAGACTAACAGGTTGGAACAAAACTAGTATATGCTTCCTCTACTCTACCGCATAAGGTTGCAGTTTTTATTGAGACGCCATAAAGAGCAGTACCTGTACTTTAAAATGAGTGACCTTACGAACGAAGTAAAGGTGTATCTCATCGAGTGCTTTTATTCTAAAGGTAAAAACTATACTGAAGCATTTGGAGGGTTTCATACTAAGTTTGTAAGTAAAAAGTCAGTCTGTCAAAATACACTTAAAAGCTAAGAATAAAAAAATATATATTCGACTTTATGATATTACGAAGTTTATGGTGAACGCGGTTTAGGATATCCCGAGTACAGTATAGAATGGCCCCCGTATTCACCTGACTTGAACCCGAGTTATTTCTTCTTATGGGGCCTCCTGAAAGATTACAGTTATATAGAAAAACTCGAGACTAAAGATGATTTGAAAGGAGCTACTAGAAAAGAAATTTTTTTATCTACAATAGAACAAATTTTTCATAGGTTTCAAAAACGATTTGATTATTGTGCAAATACAGATGGGGATAACTTCGAAAATATTTACCATTAATGGTCAATCCCTAACCAAGTCTCATCTTTTTTTTTAAACTTAATTGTGTCTGTTGAAAATGTTCAATTGAACCGAAACCTATTTCAAATAAAAATTACTACTTCAGTGACTTCCAAAGTTTTTATTATTTTCCCTGCACCTGCCTAAAAATTATAAGTGATTACTTTAGGCAACATCCCATTTGTCACCCGTTATCACTGTTTTGATCTCGTTCGCAACACCTCGGACATTTAAATCGGTGATTTTTAGGGAATCTTTTGGTCGAGATGGAGCAGTCTTGATATCAGATTCGTTGGATCATTTTTAGGTAGGAAAAGGGAAATTATGTTTATAGGAAGGTTTTTTTGTAGTTGGTGCTGATATAGGAGTTGTTCCTCTGCAGAGGTGGGGTTGTGCTGTACTAGCTAAAAAGAAGGAAAAGCGACGACCATTGGCCAGAAGAAACGAAGATAGAGCTCTAGACAAGTTAGCTCTTTTCGGTTTGGGTATTTTGTATATTTTTTTGTGTTTTTTTTTATTTTCAATTTAATTGGGGGCGGGTGAGTACAGCTACCGCTACATTATTCCCTATCGTCGGCCATTTGGCTGGTGAATGGGTTCACCAGGTTACAGAAAAACCGCAGAAAACCTGCAACACCCTCGATCGACGAAGTGTGCGTCAAAGGGTTTTCACTTATGGATATGGAAGAATTGTCTAGGAAATTAAGGTAGATTTCAGGGAGTTCTTCTTAGCAGATCTCAATTTCAGAAACAATACCGTGAAATTATATTCCAGCTATTTTAAATCGATAATGGTACGCGTGCGCTTTGTTGTGTCGTCCCTTTAAATCAGTTAATTTATGCATCTTTTTCATAATTTCGTTTCTTCGCCTTTCTGGGATATCTGTAGTATTTAATCTGAAACCAGACTACATAATTCATTCAAATGGGAGGTTTTCCCACATCCCCCGTATAGTCCCTATTTTATACAGTTTCCAAAAACAACTGTTTAGTCTCTCTTTTCAAGGTCGGACGTTTTTATGGCCTAATATATTAGAAATCTAGGTAAAAATTTAATTTTGGAATGAAGTACTTACTACAAAAAATAAATAAATTCATTTATAACCTCCTCAGTCGACTCACTTTTTTGCTTGGCGAGTGAATTTTTAAGATTGGATACCAAAAAAAGCCAAATTTGGAGAGTACGGTAATCGAATAATCGATTTTATTATTTTACCGATATCTTACCCTTTAAAATCGACATTCGATTTTTTCTCTTTTTGACAAAAACCACAAAATTATGTACAACTGTCTGATTGTACTTGTAATATTACGGGGTTACTGGTAAATTATTCAAAAATTCGCGAGATGGTTGCGCGTTTAGTTTCCGATGTAAAAAAGCAAATCTCCATACATAATACACTTGTAATGGAGATTGATTAAACGAAGAATTTAAACATTATCGCAAGCAGACGTGCACGTAAATTTTGATCTTATACTTTACTGGCAAAAACAAAAAAACTTTATACATTACTCAATAGCCATGATATATATGAGTTTCGAGGGATAGTCTGTTCGCTCAGATTCCAGTAGACTTGTCATCATCGAATCCCCTGATTTTACTGATAAGAGAGAGATTGTTTATCATGCAATTTTTCTTATTTTTCACAAACCGGATTCATATTTACATCATAAATATAAACTTAGGAATAAATTAATTTTTGAAAATAGATTTTTTTATGAACCATCAGGTTGCTATTCGAATCAATTTAGCCATGACGAAAGCTTAGGTGTGGATTAATGCATTATCATGGTAGAAGCGCACTTTTTCCTTCACCAAATTGGGCAGGTTTTCTCTTTAATTCGGCATACTACAGCCCTTTGACCGTTTTGCCCTTCTCCGGATAGCCATCTACTAAAATGTACTACATAATAGTACATAATAGTACTTATCGGAGTGGCCTTGTATAAACACTAGTGCCATTTGCCGTTGAATATACTGTTATTTATCTCCATATTTTTCTTGTAAACTGTCAACATTTCATATAAATGTGAGTGATTAAGTTTCATTGTCGCTCCTCCATTAAATCGCTCCATGGGGGTCTATAATCATCAAAGATAACATACTACATAATGTGAAAAATATACGACTCTCAATATATATTTATGAAACCCCACTATTAATATATACAAGGATTTGAAATAATTTAACACTTAGTAATAAACTTTATTAGAAAAAAAAATCGGTAGTTATCTTACTTTAACAATGACCATTTCAGTTGTTCTTTGGCAGATTGAAACACCTATAAATAAATTATGTTTCAATATAAAAATATAGTTGTCTAAATACTGATATCTTCACAATTTGTATTATATCTATATAGTATTGAAAGTTCTTAAAATACAATTTTTTTAAATGAAAACAAACACAAAATAAATTATAAAATTTTATATGTATTTTCCATACTTATTTTACCAAAACAAAGAATGTATGGCATTAGTTACCTGGGCTACTGTTTGCTCCCCTATAGGAATGTCGTCATTTCTTAGAGCAACCCTAGACACTACTGAATTTGGATCAGCATCTATTATTATCCTTAGAAAAAAAATTTAAAAAATTAATAAATCCAAACTGAAAAATTCTAATAAGTTTTTATGTAATTACTATAATTTTGATATTAACACATAAAAATCTAAATAAACTATTATAGCGAACACCAACATGCCAATGAATATCTTTTGTCATTAGTATGTAATTTTGGAATTCATTGTAAAGTATATATATGAATATACAGAAGGATACTTGAATTATAAAATCTTTTATAAAAAATCATTCGATTAGGACAACTTATCAGATAAGTAGAAAATTAGTCACAAATACTTGACCCCATCAAATTACAGAACAGTTGGTTAACTAATTATTAAAAAAGTATCAAATTCAATAATCTAAAGATTTAAACATCATATATGAGATTGGAAGGATAATAAGTACTACACTGGTTTAAAAAAATCAACTATTTTTTTTCCTTCCAATGTAACTGATTTCAAATAACAAATAATTAAATAATAGACATAATTGCATCAAAAATCTTTTCAGTACTTTTGACTACATTGAAATCAGTATTTAACGCTTTCATTCGAATCGTGCATAAAACATAATTTTTTCTCAATGAATTTGGAAGGTAAAAAATGAGAAAAATCACGAAAAATATGTTGTTTTATGTTTTTAAGACAGTTATTTTATAAAAAACTATAAAAGATTGTGAAAGTCATCATAGATTATTTGGGTTGAACTTTTACTGCGAATAACTTTTAACTTGACTTTAACTTTAAATTGACTTGGAAAAAAATTATTTTAGACCTTTTTTGTAGGCCGTTTAATTTCCTACAAAAATATCTATTCCTTTTTACTACACACTAATTCGTTGAAATACATTAAAATCCCAAAAAAAATTACAATGCGCCATTCTAAATATTAATATTAAGAGCTCAAACTTAACTAGTATTTTTTTCGTCATCTTGAATGATATTTTCATAGTAGTAATAAAAATAAAGTTTTTTTGTCCCTCCCTTGTCAGTATGTTGTGATTGATTCAAAATAAGTAGTTTAGTTTTATACCTCTAGATAATGTCAATTTGGGCAGAAAATCTAATATCATTGTGAACCTCTATATAGATGAACTGTAGGTTCGAACCAAAAAGAATTAGTGAGAAAATACTAAAGTAATTTTCTATACATGCTCATAGGCTCCAAGTATTAAACTATTCAAGGAAATTTTATTCAATATATAAAATTGATAGGAGAAGACCATATCACAAGAAGCACCAATAGTTTAGAGATATCAGAAATTTATGTTGTGTCAACAACATTTAGATAATAGTCAGACACTCTACAAGTTACTCAAACTAGAAGAGCAGAAAAGTAAATTTCAGATCACATGTTACACTCTCGATTACTCTTTGAGATACAAACTAGGCTCATTTATGATTTTGAGTCATGTTTTTTCCTTCTAATCTAAAGAAGTTAGCAATTATGTGTAAAAGTTAAGAAATTTAGAAAATTTAGTCAGTTGGTGATTCAATGGATAGAGTTCTATAGCTTACCTAAGACTTTAGTATATAAATAGGAATGATATAAGTAAGTAAAATAGCTCTTAAACATACCCTCCATCACAAATTTCATCCATTGCCAGCATAAGAATATCCATAGACTCTAAAAATACCTTTTTCTCCATGTTCTTCTTCAATATTTGATTAACTGTGTCATACAAGCAATTCAATACACTCATAAGAATTATCTGAAACGTTCATTTCTGTAAAATTCCAAAATATATTTTAAATAGAACTACCTTACCTCATTTTCATGTGAGCTACCCATAACATAAAAGAATAAATCTACATTACTCTTATAAACACATGTTAAACCATCTAACATGATAATTTCATTATTTTCTCTATGAGTTTTATTAAATAAATTTTTCTCGAAAGCTTTCTCCTCTTTTGTTGTTGGAAACACTTTTTTATCAAAGTATTTAGCTAATAGTCTGTTACCGTCATAATCTAATATCGCTATTCCTTTTATTGTATACAATGTAGGTTCCTACAAAAGTTTTCATTATAGAACAAAATTCATAACATGTATTGCATTTGAATCACAGAAGATATACAATAATCTATTTAAGTAGCATAATACATACTAATAACGATCCCTCCATTATTAAAAACTTTAAATATGTACACGTAACCCTAAATAGTGTAATGTTTTTTCTTTCACTACATTGACATTGACATAATTATTCAATCAATGAAAATTGTAGAGCAGTACAAAGAGTGCATTCCATCAAGCACGTTCAAGACCACGATCTTTCCCGTTCCACTCAGTCCAGAGCGTTATAATTGTAAACCCAAGTGGAATGGATTACGAGGCGTTTTGAGCATTGAGATAAACCTTAAGGAATAACAATACAGAAAAAATAAAGCGAAAGTTTTAAGAGTATATGTTATAATTTGTAAGTTATTGAATTTTTAAGTGAAATGCTTAACTGATTTACATTAAAGTAAAATCAAAATATGTTCTGCGGCGATAGTAAAATGTTTGGTGGTGCGTCACAAGAATGCTTCAAAAGTACTTATAATACCCCATACCGCATCAAATAATGAGATAAATTCTCATGGTTGCAATCTGCGTTGCATTAGTTTTAAAAATTCCGCTAATTCTTTCAAAGCTCACTTCGACCCACCTCTTGACAAGGGTCGGCATAAGCGTAAGTCATGACGTCATGAGTGACGTTCTCGCCGTGACCACAACGATTATACTCCCAAGAGTATTCCAGGCACCGCGCCGTGAACGCTTCGTGGAATGCACCCAAAACAACATACTCGAAACCACGCTCAAGACTGCCAAATTACCGTTCTGTGATTGACTACCTAAGAGGTTCACACTGTTCACAGATTATAGAACTGTAAAAAATATCATTGATATTGTAAAGTTTAATTCTAATAATAGGTGAATTTCTTTATGTATTTTTTGAGGTACAAGATAGTTATGAAAGAATTTTTCACATAATCTATGAAAACTCATTTTGAAAATGACAAATCAAATTATTTTTCTATACCCTTATAACAACATATTAGACTCCGTTTTAAAAATAAATTTTCCCACCAAACTCCCCTTATGACCGACAACGATTTATATTAGCAATTGGACAATGCCGGCCGTTATTGTAATATTATCGAAAGGATTCAAATTAGAATATTTTTAACGAAATGATGGAGCCTTATTACAAAACGTTTTCGATAAAATGTAGTCGAGTGGGATTGGAGGGAAAATGGGTAAATAATTCAGTTTGGTCCTAAAAAATTGCTGTAGGCAGAGATTGACTATTATTGTGTTAAAATTGCAACAGAATTTGTAAATTATCGGAATAATTTACATATCACTATGCAATATTTTCTAATAAATAAAAGAAGCAATAAAAAACTGCTACTTACGATACGTACTAAATTTTACTTAAATAATATTATGGTAAACGTAATATATGATAAATCGTTGTCGTGTGTGTTGGCCTTTAGGATTTGGCAGAATTTACCAGGCCGGTTAATAATCCGCGTCGTCTGCATGGAATAAAGGAATAAACCACATACCGTAAACATAGGTTAAATTGAGTGTAAGTTTGTAGGCTTAGGCTTGTTCATATTTGTACTCAAGTATCATAAAGACGAACAGTTATTTTATAAATAATAACATAAAGATATAAAATTTTTCATTCAATTTAAAATAAATCATAGTAAGTAGTAAAATATGTCAAAAAGTGGAGTTGGTGGAAGAGGTAGAGGATGGTTACATTTAAATAAAAATCAAAATGCAGCTCCAAACCCGGCACCGATACAAGTAGCAGATAACCCAAAAAATATTACTGTAATTGGAGACGAGTCTAAATTTACCGACGTAAATGAACATGAATTCAAAGATTTGATCAGTAAAATTAGGGAAATTAAAGTTACCGATGATGGAATAAAATTTAATCAAAAGATCAAATATATTTTAGAGAATTGGAAACAAGATTGTCAGAACAGTGAAGAAGTAGAGTAAGTATAGATTTTACGAAAATTCACTATTCTATTTTTATTACAATTTTAGAAATAGATCCAATAAATAAGTATAAATCATTGAGTATATATATAATGTATTTAAAATTGATATTAATAAATTGGAAAAGTAATTTTTTAATTATGTTATCTTTATAATAATTTTATCAGGAGAAGCTTTGATGCATTGTATCAAGGATGTTTGAATGATGAAGAATTAGCTTCTAAACTAGTAGTAATGGTTTCTTCAAGATCTTTTATATCACAAGAAGTTCACGATCAAAATATACGTCTAATATTTTTGAAGAAATTACAAAATGATTTTGAAGGTAAATATATATTTGTTTGAAAATGAAATAGTTAATAACTATTTTCAGGGTGTAAAATTGTGTCCAAGGCAAATCCAACAGCATTTAGAAACGGTGTGAGAATGCTAGGAGAGTTTTTTCATAAAGCTAGATTAGTAAATGGTCAACCTTTCACGTTTATGCTGACACCATTATTATCTTACCTTGAAATGTTACTGGAATCAGCACATGCTCTAGATCTGCAACAATTTACATTCCAGGTACCTAATAAGTTGAATAACTACAACCAATATAGTATTTTGAAATTCTGTTATATTTTAGATTTTTTTGAATGGTGCTGCAATTAAAACAGAATATTCTGATAAGTTAGCTGAACTATTTAATAAAACTAGAATGTTTCTTACATCAGATAAAAAAATATCGAAAGAAGGAAAATTGTGGCTTCTATTGTCACTGGAAATATATAACAACAAATTTGGGATGTTGCCTATTGAAGTATTCAAATTTTATCAAGAACAACTTGGTGGATCTGCAATGGCTGGTTTTCAAGCAAGTATTTCATCAAGTTTCTTTGACTTTTTACTTCTTAGGCCTTTTTATATGTTTTTCTTAATAATTTTTCTTGATTTTGGGTCTCTTTTCATAGAAAATTAGTTACAAAAAACAAAGAGACCTAAAATCAAAGACAGTTTATCAAAAGAAAAATGTTTATTTGTATCATGTAGTTGAGTTTCTGTTGGGTAACATTAACCTGCAGAGTTCCAGTTTAGTTCATCTTATATTTTTTATCCACTAGTTCATCAAGTGATTAATAAGGAAAGTTGACAATAATAATGAATAAATATAACAGACTCAATTGACTGTATGTGTATTCTTTTCACTATGTTTTGACGTCAGTCTTAGGGCAGAGGATAGCGAAGGGGTAGCAATAATCAAAGTTCAATAACTAACTGAAATTACTATATATTCATATATACCAACAAAACTATATGCAAAATGTAAAATTAAACTAAGTCGCGTGTGCCGAATCTCTAAGAGCAGCGTAGCTTCGTTGAGATATAGAAGTTAGAGATCTGCCCACTTCACTGTCCCGAGGAAGACTGTTTAACAGTTCCATCCAATGTTTTACCTGGATTCATATAATGATTAGAAAGGGTGTCCTAAAACAATGTAAAAGGTATAGGGACGTTGAAATGTTGGTTTTTCCTAAAACGCGCCACAAGGTTTGGAAATTAAAGTTATAATAGAAGAGTAACTTGGAATTACCAAAAGGGAATCCAAAAATTGTTTTATTGATTAAGTTGTTCAGGTAAACATTTGAGGGATGAAAAATATGATGAATGAAAGTGCACATGTATTAAATAATTTTAAATGCGAGAGCCCTTGGCGTGGTCGCTACATAAATATAAATATACACTATGAAACTTTATTTAAACTCAGGTTCATCAATCAATAAGTGATTTTATCATTTAATTTTATTTTGATATGGATTTTGTTGATTACATAGTAGATTGTGATGAGGACATTGATCTTGTGAAATTCATTCAACTTCCTATGTAGTAAGAGAAAGAGTCGATAATTTTGAGAAATAGGATGAGCATGATTTTAATGCAAGATTCAAATGAATAAAGGCATTATTTTGTTAATATTAAAACTATTTGAAGAGTCACTGTTCTCCCTTTTCCAATTAATTTTTATTCAAACTGAAATATATTATATAAATTGAAAAGGGTACTTTTCATTGAATATCCGAATTGTATCATCCACAAATCTCAAAATTTTGGACTGTGGTACATTGGCCAGGCTCTGCCCAAGATCAATATATATAGATGACAATCAATATATTTATTTGACTATCTGAAAATTAGATTTGAGAATCACCATTATTACAGCTGCTAAAACTTCTGTTTTGCTTTCAAGTCCATTTTTAGGGTTTTCACAGTGTTCCATCAGTTCTTTTATTTTCAATCATATTCTTTTGTTTGTTTTAATAGTAAAGTTTTCTCTTTGAGAGTAAAATTACTACTTTGCTTCTTAGTATTAGTAATTTCCATTTGTTTAGAATGAATTTCACTCACCAGTTGAAATTATCAAAGCTTGCACAGACCAAAAACCAAATATATATCACAAAATATAATATTTATATTCAGATGTCAGTTAAAACTAAGAGATAATTATCTCAGAATTTAACCAATTGATAAAATTTATTGTGTTATTGATAAACCCAATTTCCAATAATAACTGATAGTTAAGACTATCTTACCAGCAATACAAAATTGTTTAGGGTGGCTGAAAACAAGGATTAGCTCGACATTGTGATGGCTAATGTGAGGGAGACCTGACAAGACACAAAAAGAGGAAGCAGAAGAAAATAAGACAAATGGACGAGAAAATGGATCTAAATATCTTTTTGGAGACCAGACAACATACTAGGATTACTAGGTAATTACAACCTGAAGATATCGGAAGAATATAATGCACTATATAACTATACTGGAGAGAACAGAAACTTACCTACAATTGAATTTATAAGAATATTAAGAATAACAGAACTACTCGTGTCAGAGAGAGTCCTTGAAAACTAGTGGATGGATGTGGATGCATATATACATACGTTCATAAATCTAATATGAATAACATATTTTCCCTCATAAAATAATGATGATTTATGAAAGAAGCTGTTGATATACAAAACAAAATTGTGTAATCAAAGTTGTAAACGATTTTAGTGGACAATATTATCTATTTCATATGACTTCTGATTACTTAAAGTTTAACTGAAATCCAAAAAACTTACTATAGATAATGTGTACTTTGGTAAGATACTTCACAAAATACCCTGAAATTCTGAGAAAATTGATATTATCACAAGATACATTCTATTATAATGTATGAACTGAAATATTCAACAATCAATATATTATAGAGAGTGCCTTACAAGAAATTGGAATCATTATAAAAATTAACATACCTCCTCATAATATGAAATGATTTTGCTAACTTTGGAGTTTTACTTATTCAGTCACAGAATTAAAAGATTCGAACAAACCGAATCAATTTCACTTTCACAACTACTTCAATTGCCAATCTTATTTTGACACAGTCAGAATTAATTGTAATTAATAAACTGGCCCTGATTTATTCTTCAATTTACTTGAATTATTGACAACACTGTATTCCATTTTCTTGAATTTTTGCAAACAATAAAAACGGTACTTATATATGAGAGACAATACATGTTCTGGTGCTAAAGAGAGGCTCATTACAATATTCTGTTATATGATCTCAATAGTTGTGGATAATGTAAAAATTTAGTTTTAAACATTAACCATAATCGTAGAGTTCCAGACCAACAATTATTACTTTGTTAATTAAATTAAAGAGTTTTCTTTCCTTATTTTAATGCATGCACTCCATTTTAGAAAAAATTATGATACATTGTCATACAAAAAAACGAAATTAGATACATATCTAAATTGTTATTCAAACAAATTTTAAATTTTTTCCAACTTTCCAATAGTTGCTTTTGTCAAGTTTGTTTGAACTTGATTGCAATTTTAAAGTTTGTGGATATAGACTTTTTTCATGAAAAGTGTTTTGTCAATAAAAAATGAAACAATCTAAAAATAAATTTTCAAGTGTAATAATTGGTTTTTATTGGATAGGATGTAATTTTCAATGCATAACAAGATTTAATCACTCAATAAAATAATATATCAGGGATTCAATTTCTTTTGTACAAACTTTTTTATTGAAGTTATACGTCTTTATGGCGATCTAAGTGTTTGAATTGAACTAAAATGAATACTTGTTTTAGGGTACACAACATACATTAAGTGTTCAAACTCCAGAAGATAACAAAACTTTAGAAAACTACCAGAGTAATGTTAACGTTCTACAGTTGTCAACCAAACCTGATGTTACTACAGACCAAAGTAACTCTGCGGTATCTTACTCTGACACAACAAACTCGAGTTGTTTTATATCAGATTCATCGAGTCATAATAATTCATCAAATTCTATTCATCGAGAAAAATCAAAAACCCAAAATTCTGGTAGTAGCTCTACAAAATGTGGTCGGCCCATATTAGGAGTGGGAGCGCGATTGAACAAAAGTAAGTCCAATGACTCGTCCAATTGGAGAGATAGAGACAATACTACAAATTCTAGTGGGTGGGGTAAAAAGTCAGGATGGGGAGATGGAGATAAAAACTCAAAGGGCAAAAAGAAAGGATGGGAACATGACGACAGATTCGAAAATGATTATAGTTAAAATAATTTATTTTATCATAAGAAATCGAGGGTCATTTGTATTTTTAAAGCTGGTTGAATATTTAATTTTATTTTTATTAAATAACCATTATCCATAATAATAGTTCCACAGTAATTTTTTTTATTGTTTGATATTTTTTTCCTTTTATTTTAATTGTAAAACTTCCAGTTTTCTTCCTAATATATTTAAACTTATTATTTAATATTAAAAAAGTATTCTACGGCTTTAAAAGTATATTTTAACAAAACAATGACAGTTTGTAATCTTTTGATAAAAAAGCTAATGATCTATAATGTATGTAATTTAGGTTTGAATTACAGGTTAGGTAATTTTGTATCACACTGTGAAAAACAAATATCTCGCAGATATGAACATAAACTGATAAATGTCTATTTATTCCATAAAGGTTTTTTTTCTGCAACTTTGTAGGTATATACATGTGGTCCAGAAGTATCTATTGTTAGTGGTACGGGTACTGTTTTATGAATACTTTTTAAATTGATAATAAGGCACACACGACCCTTAAATAAGTTAATTAAAAACTTTATCCCTTCAAATAACTGCCAAATGATTCGATTATGTTATTTATATTTTGGGAGTAATAATAAAACATGATAATCTATTTCAGGTCACCATCTACTTCTCCTTCTCCTACAGGGTATTTTCTCAAAAAAATTTGGATGGAAAAATCCAAAAATTGAATTAATTAGAACAATAATCATTGTTTTAAGAAATTTCAGCTTTTAACACTTTTTTGGAAGCTTATTTGATTCATGATGATGATTAACGTTTTTTAAAAAATATTCACATTACTGGTCGGTTTTGGAATATATATATATATATATATATATATATATATATATATATATATATATATATATATATATATATATATATATTAGTCCAGTCCGCGGAGGCAATTTTTTATCAAAAGAATAAATTACAATCAAAAATTGACATGTACTTCAAAGTATACTAATTGATTTAATAAAACTTTAGAGGTCTATCGATTTCCCAAAGTAAAATAAAATCGAAAATCATTTTGATTTTCAAAATTTCCTATTATTTCAGTCTGTGATGAAGATAGAAGAAAATAAAAAATACCACGTTATAGTTTTCACAATTCTGGACCATTTTGTATAATTATAAAAAATATAAAATTAAGTATAAAAATTTGTCTGTACATCTAGAGTTTTTGCAAGTAGTTTTGGTTACCAGGTTGTCTGCATAGTTTTTCTCAAAAATAAGGAGTTTTAGAGACACAAATGTTGGAACGGTTATGTAAATAGTGACATTCATCAGTCATATTCGAAATCTGTAGTATTTGTTTCACTATAAAATCTCTCGGAGTTTTTCGAGCTTTTCTGTGATATATTTTTTATTTCTTGATTTTTATTTGAATATTTTGTCATAACATTAATTATTGGGGTTATCCGAAATATAATTTAAAATTTCATTAAAATATTTCAAATTTTGATGGTTATTGTTATTTTCTAATTGAAATGAATATGCATTGACCAATGGTTTCTATTTTTTTTTTTGTAGGAAAATCATTTAACATAATTTTAGTCTATCATAAAACTTTAAATAGCAATTAAAAATTTGCTAAAATATATATTGTAAATTGATGAAATTTTGCTCTCATTAATGAAATTTGTAATATTTCAGCATGTAACATGCCATTCGGCATCTGATTTATTTTAATGAATTTTAAGTACTAAATGACGTTTGTCCATTGTTTTTATACCATAAAAAAATGCGATTTTGATATTGAAAAATGACTAAAATCTTGACATTCATTCTTCAAAAAAAATTTTTTTCTTTAGTGGGTACTATCACACTATTTTTCGACAAAGTGTAATTGAAATTTGAGCTTCTAATTCGAAAAATTGAAGAATTTATAAATTTTCAACTATAACTAGTCATTTTTCGAAGTTTTTTGCAAATTATATTTTTTAATCAAAGAAAATTGAACAATTTTTGTATGGCACATTATGTCACAAACTTCCCAGTATGGAGATGTAAATCAGAAATTTCATCAGTGATAATTTCCATTGTATTCACTAAAATTTAATCAAGCGATCCTTAAAATCCTATCTCTACTGTAACCAACTATTTTATCTTCATAATTTGAATCTTACAGTTTGCTCAACATAAACTTGAATTCAGAAACACTAGAATTTTGTACAATTTGATTAAAAAAATTTATAAAATAATGTAAAAGAAAATTAAACAATGTGGTATAAATACACATGTTCAATATCTTAACATGTAGTCAGTTTATCTTTTTAATTGTTAGAGACTTTTGAACTTTTCAACAGTGTATGTTTTTAGAAGCATTATTATTGAATACTTCCAAAATGGATAAACATTTTCCTAAAATTAAGGAAACTGCTTATAATATGCCATTTGGCTTGTTACGTTTTTCTTCAAAAATTTTAGATATTCCTTTGTTCACGTATTGTGGCACAGTAGTCACTTCCAATTTATTTATTTCAACATTCGAGTTTGTGAAGAAATTAATTTGTTATCGACATTCCACATCAATCAAGAAACTCAAGAATAAAATCTTGAAATTGATTCGAAATCCACCTCCACCTATCTACACTCCACTTCAAATCAACCAACGTTTGACGCCATTTCGGCCGTATTCGATCTCAGTGAAAGTACCTATATAAATAACTGATACTCAGATTGTGTGAATATTTAATATTAAATTGGACGCCTCCAGCTTTTTAACAAATAATAATTATTGCTGGGAGCAATAAAAAGTTTCAAAAACAAATTTATTGAAGAAAAAAAATAATTTCGCATTAACTGCGTACTCAAGCAGTTATAAATTAAAAACAACTCAGATTTATCTAACAATATAGATAAGACTGAAACTTATCTATGAAAATCCTGGAAGGTTGCAGCCCTCAACTGGATTCCCAGTTGTTGAAGTATTTGTTGCTTGTGATGGTATACCAGTTGAATTCCGTCTGAATCAAACTCCAATCTGTAGAACAACGAATATAAAGAATTATATCACCACAAATTTACAAAATTTACTTTAATTCGAACTGGAGTGTTGATAGGTAGAGATCAATTTCGAGGTTTTATTGAATTTCTCTAATGAAATGGGAGGTCGATAACAAATTAATTTTTCACAAACTCGAATGTTAGAATAAATAAATCAGAAGTGACTACTGCGCCACAATGCGCGAATAAAGGAATATTGAAAATGTTTGAAGAAAAAATAACAAACTGATCTTATCAAGTATCTGATTAAAAAAATAAACTGACTACATGCTAAGATATTGAACATGTATATTTATATATTTATACCACATGTTTTTATTTTTCTTTTACATTATTTTATAGATTTTTTAAATCAAATTTCACATATAAAATTCAAGTGGTTCGGAATTCAAGTATATGTTAAACAAACTGTAAGATTTCAAATTATGAAGGTAAAATAGTTGGTTACAGTAGAGATAGGTTTTTAAGGATCGCTTGATTAAATTTTAGTGAATACAATGGGAATTATCACTGATGGAATTTCTGGATGGATTTCTGATTTACAATTATCTTAATGCATTGCAAAATTAAAACATAAAAAATGTGGCATGAATATTTTACAGATTTTGAAATTCAACCCTTAGCTGCCACACTTCTGGCGCCAACCATAGCTTCCATACTGGGACGTTTGTGACCCTAGCCACATAATCGTCTATTCTGAGAAAACTAAGCTGTAGTATTTGGATCTAAATTTTCGTCTTCTTTTTTACTATCATTTTGGTGACCAAAATTAATAGATTAAATTGTCTCATTGTTTTATTCTACCTATTGATCTAAATCTAAGATCATACTGTTTCACACTTTTACTAGTATCAAGGGTATTTCCAATTCTTCTAAACACTCCCATAATTTCTTTATCTCAATTCTTGTCCTTATTGGATGTTTATTTCTATTTTTCTTCTGCGTACATGTATACATATTTTTTCGATCTTGCCAGCACAGCGACAAGTTCCAATGAAGGTTCTTTTTTGTATCAATATTGATTTTTTTTTCAATTTATTCCAAAAATTTGTTCTTATTAGTGATATTATGGGAGAAGCGTCAAATATCCGTTATGATGAAAAAGAAAAAGCGGAATTTCTAGAATACTTACAAATTGGTCTTTTTGTGACATTATTTACTTATCTGACAAATTCTGTTTTGCAGTGTAGTTTTTTATTACCAGATCTGGTACATAGTCTTTTTTTTGGTATCTGATATTTACATCTTTTAGTTAACTCAGACAAAAAATTCTTTATTTAATATTTGAATCTTTTTACAGAATAATCATTTTTTACTGCAGATAAGTATCTATCTCGATTACTATTTCTATTACTTTAAAATATATCTGTCAATATTCACAAATTCTATACTCACACTAAATATTATGTTAGCCTTTGAGAAGCCTTAGAAATTATATACAGTAGAATTTTATACAAGCATTGCAACTAAGATTAAATTTTGTAACTGATAAATATGTAATATATATTATGAAAAAATCATTGATTTTGAAGTTTTTTTAGTTTTAAAGAAAGAATTAATGAAATTGGTCAAGTATGACTAACTATGTAAATTATTGTGTACATTACTCATTGATGCTCTTTTTCCAATATATAAAACTTATAACTCCGTCTTATAAAAATCCCAAAGTTTGGGTGCTAGTCTTTTGATTTCAGTTCAGACATAACATAATTCCAATCTGAATAACGAACATACCAAGAAGCATTTACAGCGTTCATTAATATTTTGATTAACTGAATGGTATTTTAGCAAATATATCTGAATCTCATACTCTCAGGTTTAGGAACTAGTTGTATCAGAGGAGTTTTATACAAATACTTGTATTTAAGTGCAAGCAACCGATAGTGAGTTGTGTTCAAATTTTAAATTGAGCTGCTAAGATGAATATTTTGCTCATATTACTTGTTAAATATTAATCTTTAAAGTCAATGATTTTTATGTTATTATAGGATTATTAAACTGACACTCATTTTACTGTATTTCTATACTTTAGTCGTATATTATTTTGGTACATACTTGTTTAGTGAACAATTTCAGGTAATCTACCATAAAGTATATTTATGTATAGGATTCATTAGAAATTTTTCTGATTGGTCAGCTAGAGAATTGGTGTCTATATTTTATCTCTCTAGGTCTCGGCCATAAAAGAATCAACTGTGTTTTCATTATTCTCATTTCCTTCTTATTAAAAGAGTATTTTCTGCTCAGTTTGGTGTTTGTATATTTCTGTCTTTTATTCTTTTCTTTTCCAGTTTCTGACTTTTCTGTACCATCTTTTCTTTTTGACGTTTAAAAGTACTACTATCTGTATTGATCCCATCATAATGTTTCTATTATATAATCCTACTTTTGTAATATGTAACATGTTGAATTCTGAACTCTTACCACACTTTATAAATTACACAGAAATTTTCAAATTTAACATAGACATGGAAATTGTTTTTACCAATACAAATGAACTCATTGCCAAGCACGTTTTATGAAATTCTTACATTAAATCACTTCCTTTGAATACTTCTAGCGATATCAACAATATATGAATTCAATAAATTATATAAAGAAAAAATTCAAAGTAGCTCTGAAGATATGATATTAAACTGAAATAGGTTATTAGCAGAGTTAGTGTTTCATTATTACACACCATATCCTACTTCAGGATATGGTAAAATGTTAATTCAACCCTGCTAAGTGCTAAATCTGAAATTTTAAGAAGCTTTCTTGATAAACATTTTAGTGTTCATTCCAACAAATAAGTAGGTACTACTTACCTACTAGGTAAATATTGAACATATGATTCTATTTCTTGGCTTTTTTATATCATAACGTTTTCAAATTATTTGCCTTTAAATAGAAAACTTAGCATTTTAACAAGGTTTTTGATGGAATAGCTTGAATTTATTATAGTATAGTTTTGCCCATTGTAGCAAAGAATTGATTTAATACTGTCTATTGACTCCACTTGCTTCATATCTTGTAAGAATATTTAAAATTACCTAATTCCATATTTGCTGGTAGTGCTTTGGCAGTAGTGTGTTTCTTGCACAAAAAATTATATTCTCACGAGCATTTTAACTTTTTTTACCAACGTTCCAACCAAATTGACTAAAGAAATCATAAATTGCATTTATAGGAAATTTTATCAAGTCCTAATTTTCTCAACATTGTGAAAAATACTCAACACAATAAATGTGTCTCAAAAAAATATCAAAGAAACTCATCAGCATTAGTTTTAAAAAAATATGTTAATTGACAGAAAACTTATTATAATGATATCGAATACATGTATAACACTTATTATCTCGAAAAGTTTCATTCATTTAAAGTTTTTACGAAATGAGATTAAATGAAACATGTTTAATTTCCACTTGTGTGAAATTATCCTAAAATTATGACTAACATTTTTTTAAATAAACATCATGGTGAAATACAATACTACATTATTTTATGTGTGACTTTTCATTTTTCATTACATATTTTCATCTTTTTGAATTTTAACTAAATGTTATTGTTATAAATTATTGGTTATTTGTCAAAGGTTGTAATTTATTAAAAATAATTATTAGTATAAAATATGTAATGTAATTTAAGCTTTAGATGATAATAAAGTGAAAATTTAGTTTAAAAAACTTAGTTTTTTGTTTTTTCCATATAAACATAATGTGAGTGTTCCTGTGTGGTATTTGCAGTTTATGAAATACAATGGTTATTTAATGTTTGATTGAGTGTTTATTGAAAGTGCTAGTTTCAATGGATATACAGTTTTTAAACAAATTTGGTCTTACATAAAGTATTTTATTAAATTATTGATCTCTCGCCTATCGCAAAAAAACTAAAATCACATGTTTTTGCCTCCCAAAGTGTCATTCCAAAGCTTGTTGCTGATTTCCAAATAATAAATTTAAGTCTCATTAAGCCAAATAGAAACCCGTTTCATCCCCTAACCATAATTTATGTCTCATTAAGCCAAATATAAACCCGTTTCATCCCCTAACCATAATTTATTTTAAAAATTCTTCCTTCATTTCCATCATTTTATTTTATTTTTTGTAGTTTTTCATAGCCGATCAGAATTTCAATCATTTGAAATTATTAAATTGTTTTAATTAATTATATTCACTGAAAGCAAAGAAACTTAACTTTCTTTGACAAGAATTATTCTAATTGATTTTCTTTAATAATCTGACACTTTCACAGAGATATTACAGTAATATCTCTATGGACACATTTGTTTATTAGATTTCATTGTGTAGAGGTTAATGTGAGGTTCTGTCAGAAATTGGTATTATATTATATTAATTCACAAATCGTTTATATTCACAGTCGTAATTTGAACTATATTAGAAATATGTGATAATGAAACTAGATGTAACTCATACCTTTAGAAAATGATTGAAGTGTGAAAAGCTTCTCTATATGAATGAATTGGACACCGTAAATCTTTAACATAAAAATCAATATTATATAGAATAATATAGAATATTTTATTATACGACAAAAAAATTATATAAAACAATTGAAAACACAATATTTCTAAGTGAAATGTGACGTCATATAAAGAAATTTGATTTACGAAAAGAAATTAATTGACGTTATATTAATGTTACCAACTTTAATAAGAAAACATAATAGTTTACAACATATTTTAAACACTTGTATTAACTAAACTTAAGAGTCTTCCTGCAGCCATAAATAACAAATTAGGTGAAATATAAGAAATCATTTTTTTTTTATAATTCTTGTAATGAATGTACATAAAATAAAGGTAAAAAATATCAAATATTTTTAATATTCTATATGATAATAATCGTTAACACTATGACGTCAGTATAATATCTATATAAGTTTGTCAGATCAAAATTACTCGGGGAAAAATCTTTTACTTTATATGAATTCATTTTTATTAATAGAACTAAATATAATAATACACTTAAATTTTTGAAGCCCAGCAAACCACAAAATAAATCAAAGATATTGCCAACTTATTCCCAGACACTTAAATCTTTGGACACATTATGTTCATTAATAATGAATATACATCTCGTACTTATTTTCAGTAAAAATACAGAAGCTAGTACTTTAAAAAATGTGGAACAGAATGATTTTAATGTGTTTTTACATTATTATGCCCAAGGATGGGTCGTGGCAATTTTAAACGTGGCGCCATATTATATATACATAAAGTTGGTTACGCTGGTGACCCCTAGCGCCTTAGCGCTTTTGTGGATTGTAATAATCAGGTATGGTTAACGGCATTACGTTTCTAATAAAAAACAATTGTGGGTGAAAGTGATATAATAAGTAATTGTTAAATCAGTGATATATTATTACATATTGGCAAAAAATATAACAGCCAAGTTTGTTCTGATCTCAGGTATTTTATATGCATTTGTCCAAGCTTCTGTAGCTTGTCAGTTTCGGAAATGGCGTCTTTCCACATGGTGATAAAAATGGTTTAGTGACTTGTTACTAAAATTTCTAACAAGTGTTAATGTTATTTAGTAACAAATGAAAAAAATATCTGAAATTAGATCGAATATAAAGCAACAACGGTTATTTCATTCTTCATTGAAATAAATGCGATGTTGCCGTTATATTTTTGTAATTATTAATTCTTGTGCAAACCCAAATAATTTTAATAACAACTTTAAAGTATGTACTTTATTTTACGACACAAGTTAGTTTAGTCACAAACGTTTGTCCCGTTATGTTCAACTCGGCTGTTTACGCTAGCAATCAGGTAGTTTTCTCTATATAAAAAAAGCATTTTCTTGCATATTTGTTCATTTTATTTTGAATAATACGCAAATAATCGTACGTTAGTTGGCAGTTTTAAAATTTTTTAGTTTACATCCGATAAAATTATATTTGCCAAAGAAATGACCCACAACTTCTTAAAGTTTCATATATTTAATATACTATGCTACAAAATATTTTGTAGTTGGCTGGATTAATTGTGTTTTAGAAGGAAGTACAGATGACTTTGTCAAATTTGATTTGACTCATATTTGTAGATAAGTAATGTTTGACATATTTGCTTTTTACAGTTAGCTTGTAAATAGTACCTCTGTACATACTGTACAAAGAAAAAGATGAGTTCAAGTAACAGAGCCACCTCAAAAGGTGGCAAAGTGAAGCCTGATAAATTGCAAAAATCAGAGAAATCAGACAGTAAAGGTAAGAATGTTGGGTTCCTACTTCAATATCTATCACTCTTTCCTGTAGAATTGTACAATGTATTATGTTTATTCCCATTTCTTCATATCTAAGTATATATATCTTCATTTATAATTTAGATTCATTAATGCTGTATAATACACTTTTGAACAGAAATACTATATTCAATATTATAATGACAAAACTGATGATTTATACATACAAAGACAGGTATTTTCTTGTTAATAGTTCCTCCTTTATTTGATGGCTTGTTCATTATACTAATCTGAGTAAATATATGTTTTTCCTTGCTTATAATTTTCAAGTATGTAGTAGAAATTGAAATCAAATAAATCATATAGCACTAGATGTGAACTGATATCATTCAAATGAAAAAGAAAACCGTTATATATTGTCGAATAATGCCAAAGGTGCAGAATATAATGAGTAGAAGGAACTTTTTAGTATCAGATGCTCTACTTAAACTGTTAAGTACGGCTAATCTATATGATACCACTAATTTGGCTTTTGGAAAGAACACTACAGCCCAATAGGCTTATAGAATAATTTTCCAAACAAATGCATAATCTAGTCACAATTTTTTAAAATAAAATCTGTTGCCCCACAGGAGAACACACTTGGATTATTATATGGTACGAACAGTTTTTACTAACTACAAGGCAAATATAACCACAACAAAGAGATCATTCCAAAATACTGTATTTGATAGCAGATAATCAAAGTATGAGACAAACAAACTTTGTGAAGCTGTTAGAATCCCTTTTGTTCAGAATGTAGTTACTGTACAAAACTAAAAGGCTAAAATAACATAGTAACAACTTTATTCAAACCCAAGTTTGTCAAAACTGACCAGATGGCTCACAGACTAATAAATATGATGTAAAAAATGCATTAGGAACAAAATTATTACAAGAAACAAAGAAATTGGCATTAATGTCTAAAATCTATTATTGGTTGTAAAGGAATTACTATTAATTTAATAGATGAGGATATATTTTATTTGTTTAGAATACAAAACTGATAAGTGGATCAATTTATATCAAAATGCATTTTTAGATAAAACTTTAAAGTGCTGTTTTCAATGTGTTATCTTTATTTTGAATTTGGGTGGTCAATATCATTAATAAAATATGTAATTCATTACCAGAAAGTAAGATGGCAAATATGAGTGTTTGATAAGTATTCTTAATATATTCTGGGACTTTTATTTTTATAAATTTAATTCACCACTTGATTTTAATATTTAAAATATATATACCTCAGGGAGCATGCATCATTCAGATCTGTGTCCATAATCTTTTGGGTTTCCTATTACTTGTACGTATGTTGTGATTAGGGTGTCACGTGACCCAAATATAATAAAATAATTTCTCTGAGCAACAATAAAGTAGTTTTGGGATAAAAAATAGCAGTTTCCTTTGTTACAGTACTTTATTTTTAAATACTTATTAATTGTAGATCATAATATCCTTGCAGATGTTTTATCTTCAGTTATTTCAGAATAATTTAGCTCTTATTACCAAGGTTTCCTGATTTGAAGAAGAGAAATTATCATTTAAAAGTTGATTTGTTTTATCATTGCATAATATAAAACAAAGTACTCCATTATATCTGTTTGTCTGTTCACGATATATTCAAAAATTACATAAGGGATTTTTATGAGGTTATAGTATGATAAAAGTTTAGGCATACAATGTGCCAAAGTTTGGTAAAGATTAGTTTCTTTATAACATCTACATAACAGAATACATTAAAATATTTCAAGTAGTATGAACATTATTATAATACATTTAAATTTAATTCCCATAATGTTGATAAGACAAAACATGAATGCATAATATGTTCTTCTTCAAGCAAAGTCTCTATAATAATGAAATTAAAGATTCTTCATAACCTTTTGTTACCACGCTCTGGTTATTTTAGGGAAAGGAACTGATAAACAGCTGCACAGAGATGCTAATTCTAAAAATGAAGATCCCAGCATGAAAGATAAAGTAAAACAATTGATAGAAATGTCTCAGAGATCTGAAGAAGAAGTTTGCTTGGCTCTACATGAATGTGACAATGATGTTAATTTGGCTAGTAATATGTTATTTGAGGAAATGAGAATTGTAAGTATTACGCAATAGTTGTTTTGATAAAGTTCTATTAAATAGTGCAAATACTGTTATTTTCTGCTAATTACCATTTTAATGATTAATTATAATATAAAAAAGCTTACAGTTAATTCAACAGGTTTACATATATCAAATGTGTGTAATGGATTTTTAGTGATAATTATTGTTAAGATTTTCATTCTCTGTATATTCTGTAAAACAGTAACTGAATGCACAAAACTTGATTGTTTAACCCATGAGAGCTTAAATAACTTCTTTGCTTTTTGTCAACTGTAACTAGTGTTTTTTACCAACATGTTACTAAACTAAATAAAAAGTAGATTTTTTTTTCTATATGAACGTTTATTTTTTTAAACACAAGTATGGCCAAATGGCAACGTTATACAGAATTCTAAAAGCTTTAGTAAAAATAAGAAACTTGCCTCTTCGTATGAAAAATAGGATAGCATCCTTCACCTGCACATCTTTTCTTTGTTTTATATGGCACACTTATTAGAATGTGGTTGAAACTATTGTATCTGATGTCATCACTTATCCTGTTAAGTGCAATGCTATTTATGGAAGTACTAGGTTTTCTGCGCTCCTCTTTTATATTGTTTACTCATGATCTTTTTGTTGGGCAATGGACAGTCCTTTGGGATCCTATTATCGCGGATAGTACCTGTTCCTGTAAAACCATTCTCCCTAAGATAGACTAACAGATTGAAGTTTGTAAAAAGGTTATCAAAGAATAAGTTTTATGGCAAGTGTTTCTCGTTTGCTATTTCTGCTAACATTGAAACAAATGGCTGTACACTTTCCACAAAACTGTTTGTACTAAAATAATTTTATTTTCAACCTGGTACATATCACAGCGAACATTTGCAGCATTGATGCACTACATTTTAGTGCGGTCAAAATTGTTGATCATTAATTTATTAAAGGGGTTGTTGATATTTTGAGAAATGTATTAGAATTCTTTCATGTTTTTGTAAATAATGTTTGAAAAAAATAGTTTTATATCCAATCTTTTGTTCCTAAAATTAAAATTGATCATATACTTAAATGCTTTGATTTATTATCAACTTGTAAAATATATACAGATAAACTAATACTAAATTTTTGTATTGGACTTCAATAAATGTGAAATGTCAGTTTTTATTATAACTTTTTGATAATTAGTTGTATACATTATCAACAATTTTAACAGCTAACCTATTATAACTATATAATTCATTGTTACAATCATGGTGCATTCAACTATTTTTGAATCACTTTCCAAGAATTTACCAAACTTGTGTTGATTATTTACAGTGGTATATTTATAAAAAATGTATGTGCATACCATTATTTACAGTCATTATGATTTTAGTCACGCATAAAGACAATTATTATGGTATAAAGCAAAATGTTGTAGGTACTTACAAATTTTATCTCAAAGAATTGTGATTACAAATTCAATTAACAATCATTTGTTAACTTATTCTAAATATAAAGGGATTGCTTTATAAAAAAAGTATTAGTTTGAAAAATGAAAGCTAATTAATTCGTTCAGTAATCAAATTGTTGTTTCTTCTATAAATAAGTTCACAAATAGAGAAATAGATGATTCATATAGAATTCATGGACAAATCACGGCTTCATCAAATTAACCACATTTTGCTTTTAGTACCCCCTTATCATTTTTTTAATCAACTTACAATAATATTGTTCAGTGTTACTATTTAGGTTAATATAAACACTTGCAAATAATGAAAAAATTTTCTTAGGGCGAATGGGAAACTAGAGTAAAAAAGAAAAAGAACAGACAAACATCTACTGGTAAGCAAGAAAAATCTGATGACGCTACTCCTGTTGACGACTGGAACGAGTCTGGGCTACCTTCTACGAATGCTGCTGGTGGAGATAAAGACAAACCTAGAGGAGGTAATAGGGGCGGTAGACAAAATAATCGTGGTTGGCGAGGTCGCGAACGCCAAGAAAATGACCGAAATTTGGAGGACCGCCCCCGAGGAGATAGAGAAAGAAGGGGTCGCACCGGTGGCGGTCCAAGAGGTGGCGGTGGCGGTCGTGGAGGAAGAGGGGGTGGTAGAGCGGGTGGACGATACTTACCGAGAGGTGGTAGAAACAACAGTGGAGGATATAATAAGCCCATTGACACTTGGGATAATTCAAACACTTGGGACAATAGCACAGTTGCTGTTACTAATCATAACACAGAAGAAACTTGGGATGATTTTCCTGGTGCTGATGAATGGTCTACAGAAGAGTATCAAGGTAGTTTGGCAGATACCAAGGTATTTACTCCTAGTAATCCACCTCCTATGGATCCCATTATTGATCAAACAGGAGCAATGAACTCATTGCAAGATCAAACATTTGGAGGTGATCAGTTGGTCCAGCATAGTATACAATCACAAAGTCCCGTTCCACCTATGATGGGCAGTCTTACTGCTGCACAGACCCAATATTTCTCACAGGTTAGTGAAGATATAAAATCCATTTTTCATTAGAATATATTTTGATTTCTGAGTTACATATAAACATTTGGTATTTCCAAATTACAGCTCCAACAAAATAATGACAGTCTCAATAACCAGTACCAAAATCCATCTTACCAGAGCCAAACATATGAAAAGGCTACCACCAACCAATACACAAACAATACAACTCCTTACAATAGCGCTACTGCAAATCAATATGGTTCTAATGTAACTGCTCAGTCATATGGTACCAGTACCCAGCAGTATGGAGCACAGACCAGTTCAAATCAGTATGGCGCTGATAATAGCGCTTATCAAAGCAGTGTGTATGTCGGAACACAGGAGACACCATCTGCTCAACAACCTGCTAGAACGAAGACTCAACGAGCAAGGGTGCCCCCTCCTTCAAAGGTGAGACTCTTGAAATTTATAAATATTAGATTATAATAATCGTATATATGACGTTTTGATTCACATCTAATTATTCTATAGTTACCGCGGTTAATGGGTGTTTGAGATACCTTCACCTTTAATCATGATTTCTGATTACCTCTTGTTCCTTGTATTTTTTTCACAATCATTGTTTTCACTAATTGATGTCTATTTGTATGCAAGGTGACCTAGAAAAGTTGTTTTTCTCGTTTTAAGTAAGTTTAATTCGAAGTCAAGTTTTATTATAATATATAAGTGTCAAAACTTTCCTTGATACAATAATTCATTATTATCTTAATACTCTCCAATATATTTATATGTATTAAGTATTCACTACTTTCATATCAAATATTTTAACATTTCTTCAATATTTTTATATTTGTTGTTATTTCAAAAGTTACAATTTAGATATGATGAAACGATGACGAGAATGAAACACAAATTGGTGAAAGTAACACTACTGTATGTAAGTTTTTTACCAACATGTACGTTGTTGCTTAAAAACCAGTATGTATTTAAAGATTATTATAGCATCCTGATTAATCCCATTATTTTCTAAATTTTCAGAAATGTGTCATAATTTTGCATACCTTTTATATTTTTCTTTATTTAAGATACCTGCAAGTGCCGTAGAAATGCCTGGAGACCTTAACGCAAGCATTGGTTATTTGGATGTACAGTTTGGTGCTTTGGATATCATAGATACAAATTCATCATTCGATAGTGGAATGGATACAAAGTACAGTGGTACAGCTCAATCAAATAACTTGGAGGCACCATCGGTAGTAACACCTGTCGCTACTACAAATCTAGATCTCACTTCAACTTCTGTCAATCAAAATTCTAACTTGGATACGTACTCGCCGAAGACGAATGCACAAAACAGTATTAGCTCTGCTATGTCACAGAGCGTAAGTAAAATGTTTCTATATGTAATTGTCATCATAATATTTGAAAAAGGTTTTTGCTAAAATTAGCATTTTATGCATAATAGTAAATATGTTGTTTCTCTAACTCTTAGGTCTAAAATTTCATACTCTTATTTATGATGAAACGATGACGAGACTGATAAATTTAGTAGACTGCTAAACAGTCATTGTCAGCAAGTTTTTTGCAGATCTTGTCAGTTTGCCTGTTCTGCTATTTCTTTAAGATGTCATTGGCAATCTGAGATAAACTATATCAGTTTCATTAAATTATGCTAAATGTCTGCATTGTTTTGATAAATCTATTTTTTAATTTTTCAGCTTTCAAATACAGACACCATTCCACAAACAAGTGATCATCTGACTAACACATATAATTCAGCACCAAGAACAACAACACAAGGTAGTACTTCAACGTCATCATCAGTAACTGCAACTGGTCTAGATTTGAGCAGTAAACAACCACCTGATACACATTCATATTCACAGTCATCTACATACAGTTCCTACCAGCCTAAATCAAATACCTACAACTCTTCCACCTATAGTGGAGTAACAGTAAGTAAAGTTATTTATTATTTTATTAAATATTCAGAAACCTTGAAAAATAGAAGATTTACAATGTAGCAACAAGTAGAAGAGATTTTGTGCTTTGCTATTGAAAGATGTGTGTGATTATCAGAAATGGAATATGATGAGTCATCCTGATGTTTCCTATGCCATTAACACAAAGCTGAAGATGAAAATGCAGAAACAATTGAATAAAATAGAGAAAAAAGTCTTTAGTCTGTGTTTCTGATCATACTAAGGCTCAAAGCCCAATACTCTTGCTGGAAAAGGAGCACAAATGCCTTTTATTGGTCAGAAGCCTTTTTGGAAATAGGAGGAAACTGAAAGCGAATCAGTATTGGGGTAAATTCTTCTAAATTCTAAATATCTTCAAAAAGGAAGTACCTAATAGTTTGGCAGAAGTACCAAAAATGCTTTGGTACTTCATAAGAACTCTAAAACGGTTTTATCATGTCCAGGGGTTTGGATAAAATTTTCTCAAGGTTTTGGTTCTTATCTGGAAATTCTAGTTTTTCACTATGAAACATTCAAAGTTGAAAAGATTACCATGTATTTATGAATTATCTATCACCGTCTTCAATTTTTACGTCTATAGTGTGCCTATTTTTTCCCTTCAAGTTTTTTGTCTTTGTCCTTGATATTTTATTCTGATTTTCCAAATTTTTTGCAGCTTTTCTATTCCTCTCCTTTTACTTTATCTGTTACTCTAAACTTTTTAACTTTTAAGATAATTGAGCTTTTATAATTTTATATTTACAGACAACTGTGAGTTCTTTTGTCTCAAATCAAGCAAGTACTTATGCAACTAGCCAAACAGTAGCTGCATATAACGCCCCAAGTGGAAACACGTATCCAAGCACTTATTCCTCGAATACTTCATACCAATCCAATACAAATTCGGCGGCGTTTCCATCGATCAGTCAGGCGAACACCTATTCTTCGAATACACAGTCTTATCCACAGAATACTAGTCAATCAGTCTATGGTGCTAATACAGGTAAAGTTTAATTAAGTATATTAAATACAATTGAAGAACTACAGTTTGATTATTAAAACGCTTCAGAATAATTTGGATGAATAAATTATTCATGTTTCATTCCAGAAAATAAAAATTAAACTGTGATAGAATAACACACATTAAAATTTTTTTGTTGAACGTCATTTAATTTCAAATTATTTCACTGAAATCATCTCAAATTAGGTTATGTCGAATATAAAAACATAGCAACAACATAATATTTTTATGGATCCTCAACTTAATTTCGTTTTTCTATAAATTTTGTACAAGTCAATTAAAAAATATGCGTCAAAGAGAGTACTATATATTTTTATTTGTTTAGGCTTGAATAACAGTTCGAGCTATGGAAATACGACGACCAGTCAATATAACAACTATGGTTCAAGCAACAAAATTGGAAAAGAAACGAGCGCTTACGATAATAGTTCGAGTACGTCCAGCAGCAGTCAAACGACATCTACTAGCAGTGCTACGACAACAACACCTTTATCATTATCTCAAGCTGGAGTAACAACCAGTAAAACATCTACAACATTAGGTAAGTAATTTATTCAATATTTAATAGTATTGATTATTGAAACAGATTTTCGTGTCAAGCTCTATAACAATTAAAAGATTGTTCCAATGAGGGCTAGCGATTTTCAGCTCACCAGTTGGTGCAACTATCGAAAGAAATCTGCTGGCTGTCAAACTTTTTTATTGGAGTTATAACTAATTTCTTAGAAACCTTAAAGTGAAATAAATAATACCCGCCCAATTATTCTGGTGTCATGCGGCTCCATTTTGCTTAAAAAAGGAAACTTTTAAGCAGTTTTTGTAACCCCTTTAAAACATTGACATTGCAAAAAACATTTCAATCCTGATAATGTAACATTTTATACACATCTCTATTTCCTACTGCATTAGCGCTTCTAGAGGCCAATTCAAAATATAGTAGCCCTCATTGGTAATATCAGATTTTCTATTTTATTATATTTAGGGACCAATCACAAATAATAGATTTTAAAAAAACTATTATAACAATAATGTATTATTAGACAATCCAAATGAACATTTTAAACTATTGTCGTAGAAGTAAGTGGTATTTTTCTTTTAATATACTCAATCAATGAAAATTATTGTACAATATCATATTCTTTTCAATGATGATACGATGACGAGACTGATAGTTATGGTAAACTGTAAATAATCATTGTTGGCAAGTTTTTTGCCGATTCTGTTTAGTTTGCGAGTATGACCATTTTCTTCAAGATGTCATTGGCATTCTGAGATAAGAAAAAAAATTAGTTCAAAAACAATTTAGGATAGGATTCGTTTCATATCAACTGATAGTTCATTTATAAGCTCATTTTTTGCTATATTTGTTAGAAAAATCAAAGCCATGCTTTTATCATACAAAAATGAAGTTGTACGTTTTTCTCTTGTAATTTTCTCGTTGATGTCATAAGTTTTATTTTATCACATTTATATAAATTTCTCCACTAAAATTAAGTGAAAATAGGTTGACTATGTGTAGTCTTTGACATACTGTTTCAATTGAAACGAAAACACTGGAAGTATATATAATACATTATTACATGATCCAACAAGTACTCATGAGGTTCTTTTAGGGTAGAAATAGTCAAAAACGATATTGTGCAGGGGTTGCAACTATTGATTGTCCAATTCTAGATCTTTTTCATGTTTTCAGCACTATATCCACAGATAAAGCTTTAAATAACTTTTACTGACTTTGAACACATCAACAACTTTTTGAATACTCAATCAAACTAAAAGTCATTCACAGTAAAATGTTTCAAATTACAGTTGACTTAATAAAGTTGAATCAATAATATAAGATGTAAAATTCCCAAAAATTCAAAAGAAAGCAACAGATAAACCAAGTAAACATTGAATATTCAAAACACAATAAACATACTTGAGCGTAATGAAATAATTTTAGTATTACTTTATAGGGTTCCTCAAGAAAAATTCTATTCCTTAGTTCTATGGTTCTTATTAAAATTAATTTGTTTGAAACTCAGATACTAGCATTCTTGATTAAATTTTAATAAAAAATTATTTTATCTTGTAGCTGCGAAAAATTCCAACAGTATTGTGTCAAATATACCACCAAGCGTCGCTCCTGTTATGAGTATGCCATATATAGGACAGGTACCATACTTCCAACAACCCGTATACTCCTATGAAGAAGTGCAGATGTTGCAACAAAGGCTTCCACATATGGTAAGCTGGAGATTAAATGTTCAATGAGTGTTGTTCGAATTGAGCTTAATCCGAGTGTTTCTTTACTATTACCTCTTCAGACTTCATATTTTTTATTTATATCAAGGTTATATAATACTAATTGAATTTACTGAATCCTCATTAAATTATAAAATAATTTCCAGCGTGTATTGCAGTTGAAAATAATAAAAAATATGAAATCTAATAATCACGTTCTCCGCATTCTTTTCATTTTAATATCACATCAAACCGACTCACCTCCTAAACATTCATCATTTAGTCACGACCAATCATTTCGCTTAAACAAATACCAGCTTTCTTCTCACAAAAATTTAACCCCAATTGAAACTAAAAAATTTGGAAAGTTCTCGGGTGAAGTCGATTTGGTACCAACGAATGTGACGAACCTATGTATTTATCCTACACAGACGACACCCTACTATGATATGAGTTATCAGACACCAACCACGCTGGCAGCCGTAAGGGACGCAGCTACACTCGGTAACGTTGGATATTCGTTATCATCTGATGGGAGGTTCGCTAGGACGGATAATAATGCTTCACCAGTTCCAACGACGCTGTCGCAGCAGACTAGTACTCTAACTCAAGGACATCAAGCGCAACCGATATTGGCCGGTACAGGGCCGCCGTACTTCTTTGCGACTGCTTTCAATACCATCGCCCCAAATTACCAATTTGGAGCAATGTATACGGTAAGTAATATTTTATAAATTATATTGTGATATATTTTAGTTCCAAGTGAGACGTGTAAAGTTAATATTTTCATGATGATAAAAATGTTTTTGAACTTTTGGCATTATTAGATTTTCGGGCCAATTACTTTTTATTTCTGTTAATTTCTCTACAACCATGTCTCTTATGACTTACTTTCCTTGAAACCTTGATTATATTTTATATATTTATATTGTTCCATCATATTAAAAATGTTTTGCAGTACATAGGAAGAAAACCATGTAAAGGAGAACACCGACCTCCAAAACCACGTTCCAAGACAGAGAATATTGCTTTCCTGTGTGCCACCAATTCAAATATCTTAGGGTCTTGATAACTAAAGATAATGTGACAATAGAGATCAAGGCTAGAGTTTCTGCGGGGAAAGGATGCTTCTGGGCAGTTCTAAGAGCGCTCAAATTTAGATGACTCTCACGAAGGTCAAAGCTCACGATTTACGAGACAATAATCCGTCCCATAGAGACATACGGATGTGAGACATGGACTAAGACAAGTGAGCTAATTTTGAACTGCTGGGGACGTAAGATCCTGCGAAAGATTTTTGGCCCTGTTTGCGTGGAGGATCCAGAGGAATTATGAGCTAAGACAGATGTATGGTGTGCCAGATTTGGTGGTGTTCATCCGGTGGGCGGGTCTGAGGAAGCTGGGTCACATGAATAGGATGCCTTCTGATCGATACCCGCACAGAGCCATGTATGGAGCTTCAGGAGGACGGCGACTGAGAGGAAGAACGTGCCTTCGCTGGTTAGGGGGCGTTGAAGCGGACTTGATCCAGCTAGGGGTTCGACGTTGGAGGCACTATGCAAAGGATAGAAAGTATTGGCAGTCGATTTTTCAGAAGGCCCTATTTCGCAAAGGACCGTAGTGCTGGTTAAAGAAGAAATAAGAAGATAGTGATAAATTTTAATAAACTACTCCACAGCATTTCCACTCCACTTTTTGACTCGATCAGCTTTGAAACAAGGGCGTTGAGACAACAAAAATTATAATTAATTGAACAAAAAAGGAAGAATAATTCAACTGTATTTTTTCATAATAGCCTGAATATAATAAAGTATTAAAGGATTAAAAAAAGTAATAACAAAACTAAAATAAACTGAACAATAATTTAAAAAATGAAAACAGATGATATAGTGATACAAATAGTCCATGTCTTCTAGCTGGGCAATGTCAAACTTTTATACAGGGATAGTTTTACGTATCTCTCAGTTTTCTAACTGAAAAGATTTGTAGGTCTTTCAAAGCCATATCTAAGAAATTGTTTTAAATAGTCTCAGAGAAATAAAACATATTGGAGTTTATTCCAGAAATATTCATTTATTAAAAATCTTTTATTACCATTTATACTGGTAGATTGTATTTAATTTGGTTAGACATCTTATATATGTTTCATAATTTTTTGCAATACTTTGTTTATGGGATTTTAGGTCCCAATATTTTTGTGTACTTTTGCAATGTGAAGCCAGCTCCTCATATTCATTTTAATCATTATTTGATAGTTCACAATTTTTATGACTGATAGACTAAATTATACAGGCGTCAATAGGAAATTTGAGTCAGCCTTGATTCTTATCTAATTTAGACATACTGAAACAAATTAAAAACGATATTATGTATTTTAAATTAGTACTTTCAAATCCGATGATGTGATTGATTCTAAATATAAAAAACTGTATTTTTAGCAACTGCCTGCTGCTACCAATGCGCATGGTTCCAGTAATAGCACTCAGTATTCTAAACCTGCATCATACAACTCAGGATATGGCAACTACGACTCCCTGAATCAATCTCAGGATTATTCAAAAGGTGGTTACGTCAGTAACACGCAGGGTCAAAAAAGTAGCGGACCAAGCGCTTCTTCAACTGGATCTACAGGAACTGATCTGTCAGCGATGTACGCTAAATCTCATACAGCTTTAGGAAAAGTTAATGTAAGTAAAGTTATCAGTATATCCAATTCGATAAATGAATGTAATGAATAATATTAATTCTTACTATTCATTTGCATATACAAATAAACATATCACTTCATATAATTTCTGATAATGTTTTTTATTTACATAATGTGACCTTTAATAATAATAAGAAGGCTTAATTATAGTTTATAATAGTAAACTAATACAAAGAATATAATAAATATCATTTTTTAGCACAATCAAATAGGCATCCATGGATGCTCTTCAGCTTGCAATACTTACATTATTTAATATAATATAACTTGATAAAAGTAACATTAGAATGTATAGAAATAACAAAAAGAAATAGTGTCTTCATTATTTATGTATTATTCATCCATAATGGAGAAAGTTTTGGTTGGAATTATTAGTTTATCCTTGAATGGCTGTACTTTTGTAGTGTGTTAGAGCTTTGTTTAATCAATTTTTATAGTGGGTTTGATTAATATTGTGGAGATATGTCTGATGCTGATTATATTTGCTGTCATTATGTTGTAGTTTTCTTCCTTATGCCATGATTTTGTATATTAAGTAACAAGGGATTTTCTTGACTTTTTTTCTTTACTATTTCTATATTTCTGATGTTGATAACTAAACTAAGATACTTTACAGTTAATGCCTTTAGTATTATGTTAATGGTTTATTATGTGTTAGTGCATATTCAAAGAATGTAAATTGAGAAGTAGGTTTCAATTTCCCTCGAATCATTTCAACGTTCTGTTCATTAAGCTTTGCAATTTATGCAATGTTTTTTTCTGGGAAGGAAGGGAGGGGCTGAAGAATAAGATGTGCTGCGTATTGATATATATTTCATCTCAGAATTGTAAATATAAAGAATATACAACAAAAAACTATTGAAAAAAAAATTCAAATATTGTAATATTTTTATTTAATTGTAATTAAGAAGTAATGGACTACTGATTTTTGAGAACAACTTCAATGATTTAATCACTATGTATTTCTTGCAGTCCTACGAAAAACAGGGTTTCCATTCTGGGACGCCACCTCCATTCACAGGAGGAATTCATGGCAATCAAAGTGCAGGTTTAGCACCAAGTGGAACTGGTTTTGCTCCACAAATGTATATCAGCACAATGGCTCCTCATCAACAGCATCATACAACACATCTTATTCAGCAACCACTTCATCAGGTAATAAATGTTTATTTTTCATAAAAGTTAAAATTTAGCATGTTTGGCTTATCTTCAAATTTGTGTGATTTTTTTTTAAAATTATATCAAAATTTAAACTGAAAACGTTTAGTTACCTTATATCATATTCTTATCAAGCAAATGTTCTTAGCTCCATAAAATGTTCCTTTTTTACTTTTTGAACAACTGCAAAATTAAGAATCAAATTTTTTAGACGGGAAACGAGATTACATAATGTTTACAAAATCTGAGCTATTTCAAAATGTATATACTAGGTATATATTGAAATATCCTAAGGGTTTCTATTCTTATGATAGAAACATGAGTGATAAGTAGTTTCCTAGATTTGTACAAAAAAAATTATGATTTACATCGAAAATGGCATTTATGTTGTGAATATGTTGAAGTTGGATCTATTTAAGTGAAACTAAAATTTTGGTTACGACTACCGTTTATACTAAACATTGAAATTGTCTTGAGCGTGCACCTGATCTTCATGTTGCTGTACTAGATGTAATACCAAGAATTGAAACAGGACTTTCATAATAGTTTTATTTCTTAAGCTTCCTAATAAATGAACCCATGTTAAGACTGTTTTTTTAAGATTTTTTTGCTAAAAAAATCAGCTAACAGAGCAAGGTCTACAATCTGCAAATTTTAGTGGTTCTTGAACGTCATCCTGTTGAGAAACACTACTTTAGAATATATTGCTTATAATTGGTATTCTACCATAGCACTTAGGATTTTCTGAATGTATACAACAATTTTGTGCATCTCTACTGCTTTACATAGGAAGCAATCACATTAACAATACTATTATTAAACATTGAACCAAATTTTATTATGGATAATATCATGGATCTAAGAATTTTTTAAAATATGTTACATTGGGGTTACATTTCAGTTGAATACCATTTTGTTTAATTATATATACTTTTTTTATTATTAAAACTTCTAAAGTTCTTAGGTTGATTTTTATTTGTTTTTAATTAGAAGCATTATCAAAAGACTTAGGATTAAAAATAAACAAAAATGCTATATAACTTCAATAAAATATGAAATAAAATTTTTGTTAAAATAATTTTTTTAAAATGTCAAAAAATATGTCATAAAATGACAGAGAAGAGTAATATTAGATATCGGTTTACCTTACCTACCTTAGATACTTAACGATATACAAGTTTGAAAATTTAACTGAAAAATAATAAATTTTACTCATTTCTTTTGTTTTTTAAAACAAATAATTTTAACCAAAATTTTATTTCCTATTTTTATCGAATTTATATGACATTTTTTAATTATTATTAATCATAAGTCTTTTGATAATGCGTCTAGTCAGAAGCGAAACGTCAAGATAAAATAAAAACAAAATGAAAATCTACTTAAGAGCTCAAAAAGTTTTATTAAAAAAATATATATTCATATTTACTTGGAAGGTTGAAAAAACAAATATGAATTCCGATGGTGAATGAGGTGTGTAAAATATACCAAAATATATTCTATTCTATTCACCTCTGAAATAATTTTTAAATTCAATACTTCTAAAATGTATTCTGCAGTTCTTTGAAGAATATTGAATTAGATGTCAAGGTATTAACCAGTAAAGTAGTTGTTTTCTCCTTTTAAGAACGGCAGAATACATTTTCGAAATTATTTCAGAGGTGAATAGTAGGAATCATTTAGTTTGATATATTTTACACACTTCATGTACCATCGGAATATATATGATCGGCGACTACCTGACCAGTGGTTCGCAGTTGAAAGTGAGGATGGCGCCAGTTAGCGTTTACTGGGGAATGACGCTCTTTGACGTTGCCTTCAATTCGGATCTCAAGTCCGAATGAGAGTTGTTAAACCACTGATGAAACGTAATAACGTCGAAACTATTTAGTGGTTACAAATCTCTCCTTGCAATTGCAAGCAATTGAGGATGTTAATATCGACAAAAAGGTCGATTGACATAAAGCTCCTCAGGGGAGATGTAAATCAATATTCCTCAAGGCATTAGCCTGGAAAGTAGTTGTTTTCTCCTTTGAAGAACGGCAGAATACATTTTCAAATTTCGAAATTATTTCAAAGGTAAATAGTAGGAATCATTTATTTAGATATATATTTTTTGTATTCTATCATGCGGTAATTCCATCGATTTATTATTATTAACATTCAATTATTTGTGAAATAGGATGAAACAAGCAGTCACTTGAATACATTTTATATAATATTGACTTTGCATGCATCACTTCCTTTGATTATTTAGTTTTTGTTTTGCTTATAGATGGATGTAAGGCACCAGAATCGACGCATGGTAAGTCAGTGTTCGACTCACCATGCTTTTTGTATTTTGGCTAAAATATGGGATTTTGCATGGGGTGCTTCTAGCGCTGCCATTAATTCGTTTCACATACTAATCTTTAATGTTAATTGAATGTTAAAAACTAATTGTGTTGCTAATTACTTCACAAAATAGAAAAACTAATAACGAGAATTAATTGAAAAGTAAAATGGACAATTTGAAATTTTGTGCAACAATTAATAAACCTTGTTTAATAGACTTCTTTTACCCATTTCTATAGTATTATAATTCTTAATACGAAATGGGCCTGAATTATCTTCAACGTAAACAAAGGTTTTGGCTTTTCAGAAGATTGACTTTTGAAATAGATACCCAATATTTTGATGAATAAGTGTTACTTTATTTCCAATGGCTTTGTTTAGTTTCATCAAGTTATATTGATGTTTTTACTGAATTGGCATTTAAATACATTATTTTCTAATATATAATTTTGAATTGTTTGCTTTTATTCAGTTTCAAAAATTCACTGTTTATATTTTGAATCCCTATATATTTAATACAGTTGTGACTATGATGATAGCATAAAATTTGTTTTAGTTTGATTTTTAAATGATTGTTTTATAAGTTTTAGTCCATAGATTTTATTCATTTTGATTTTTTCAATGATTTTGACTGATGACTATAATAATTTTTGCCTACAGTACACTGATCGAATATGCATTTTAAAGAAACTTTCTTGTAATTAACAGTTACAGTTTGAAACTTGTGAATTAAAGAATGCTCATAATAATTTGCTGTAACAAACTTTACTCTCTTTCAAAACCATTTGAGTGTCACACTGACACTGTAAATACTAAATACTACACACACACGCAAGTTTATTACAAGCAGTTGTCACTATATGTATATGTAACTTCAGCAACATTCATATAGTCAGTTCACTAAAAATTTAAAACTGTTCCCAAATGTAACTTTTTATAAGTATCTATAATACTTTTTTCTATTTTTAATTGGCTGTTTTGTCTTGGAAGATAATGTGAAAAAAGTAAAAAGTCTAAAAATTGAGTGTAGACGAAATTATTGTATGCATGCAAAGTTAATATGGAAATGACATGAACAAATGGGTGAGAGAATTGAAGTGGCAACAGATCACCAACCTGATAATAAAAACAAATATTAATATTTAGTTACATTTGTAAATATCATCTGGGAAACGGACTGATACAATTTGCAGTTAATAAAGTAGGATACTTGATTAGCTGTTTCATCAATTTTTTTCAAGTAAACAATATGAATGATCGAGTGCTTTTTAAAGAGTCCGTCCTAAAACTTGTACTTTACCCTAAATGTTTGAACATTCCACCTTCTAAGTTTTTAGTTCTCATTAATTCATTAATTACTAAAAAAATGTATGTATAATAAAAAGCTCAGCTACAATGGATACTTGCATTTTTTAAAAGTATTTATTTTTTTGTTTATTTTAGATGTTTTTGATATGAAGTAAAGTCAGAATGTAAAATATTTTATCAAAAGTAAAAAAAATAATACCTAAATATTTAATTGAAAATCGCAAAAATTTCAAATTTTCAACTACATTTTGGTTTTCAGTTGTGATGTCAGGTTTAATAAAAACATTGAGCAGTCTGCTTGATGATCACGAGGTTATTTAGTATTATATCTCACAGGATCTTCAATATAACCAACACTTTCAAACCATTTTTGTTGTAGTATATTCGAATTTCTTTGCATCAGGTGTTTTAGTCGTGGTATTTTACATCCTCGCACAAAAGACCAGTTATATACCATTTTTCAAATTAAACAAAGTTTAATAAAAACGCTTATTTTAAAATAACTGTCGTATTAACTTTGTATCATATGTTCAGTGTTTATTTTATACCTATGACATCAGGCAATGTGGCGGTATTACTGAAATGTTTAAACTAGTTACAAAATTGGTGAATCTTAAAAAAATTTTCACTATAAATATTGATTAAAGAATTAAAATTAAAATGTACATAACCATCCATTTTTTTATCAAACTATGCAAGTACTCTATTTTATAATAAAACTTGATTTGAGTCAAAAAATCAAGTAATAACTCTTCTGCTTTCCACAACTCCCTTTTTGTTCATGGATGGAGTAATTTCATATTTGTAATTAATTTTTATAACATCAAGTAATTGGTATAAACATTGTTTATGTTTTCATGGAGAAATTCCATTGCTTTTACCTAAATCTTTTGTGTTATTATGCTATGTAGTCTTTAAATGAAACTGACAAAGTGTGAAGTTTCACTTTTTATTATCATAATTGATTTTTTCAGTGTAGATAAGTAAAAGTGAATTCTCAAAAATTTGTAACTTAATTAAATCTTTGAAATGAACACTAAGGTCATAATCCTACCCCAAATAATGTGATATAGTTTTTGCATTGGCTGGAGAAGGCTTTTCACAATTAGAAATATCACAATCATCTATTCCTCGACCATTAATGTTTCGCGATTTGAGTTCTAAAAAACTAATTTGATGATGGTATTGTTGTAAGGGCCACACTGACACTTGGATCACATTTGAAGTCATCCTAATGCTCACATGTTTATTTATGACGTATTAGAACCACCTTTTGCTCTGTACAAGAAGATATATTTTTTAATTACCTTGAAGGGATCGAACTATAATATACCTCCATGTAGTAATTTTTTTTTGAAGATAAAAAAATGAAAATTATATGTTAATTTCCTTGGAAAATAGTTTTTATCCAGCCCCAGTTTTCATTTGCATTCATATTTCAAATTGTCTTTATCGAAAAATCAAAATACAAAAAAGAAAATGAAATATTCTTATTAATCCAAAACATTTATCGACCGTTTTTTATTAATATCTTTACAACAAAATAACTAATTGAATGTGAATAAAACAAAACCTCGAATATTTGAATGTTCTGCTAATCCTTCATCCCAGTATTAAATGTTGCTTTGGTAATAAGTCATATGCGGACTTATTTGATCATTCATTTCGCTTTTTTTTAGGATACAGCAAATGCCGCAGGTCAGCGTACTCAGGGGACAAATCAGGCTAAAGCAAGCAAACAACCCTACCAGACATCATATTGGAATCAAGCTTAAAATACGGGTACATACACAGTTGCCTGCTCACTAATCGCCGCATCCCCCTCCTCTCATAATGAAAACCAGAAGCTGGTTCCGACTTTGTTATTACTATTATTAGCTTGTAATAATAATTATTGTATTTTTTATTAGAAAACGTGAAAGAGTTGCAAGTTATTTATTTTTAGTCGTAAAGGCTTTTTTGACACTTTTTGACCTATTGTGAAATTTTATAAAGTAAAACTGAAGCAGCCTGCTATTTTTTAAATGTTTAAAACTTTTTTTATATATATAGGGTAAACGATAGGATTGTTTTTACTTTAATAAATTTTGTGCAATTTTTTTTCTTTTTTTGGGAATTCGTGAGACTTAATTTTGGCCAATGTGAGCTTAATTTTTATTAGCGCGGTCAAATAGAGTTTGTTTATTTTATTTTGTATTAAAGAGAGGTCGGGTTTTTCGATTTAAATTGAGCAGATGGAAGTCAATTCAAGTATTTCTTTTTTTAAATTTTGGCGATATAAGAAAAATATTTTTTTCTCAAGGAAGATAAATGTGCTGCTTCAAAAATGAATTTGTTTTTGTTAAAAAATAACCTTTTGGATGGTTCAATTGTGTTTTATTTTCATTTTCAGTAGGTTCAATCTTTATATTTAAAGAAATTGATGTTAGATGTTGATTCAGGATAAAGTCAGTAATTCATACTTATATATAATTTTATTTTAAAAAATATTGGCAAGTTATTATGATAACAAGCGATCTCTGAGGACTCTAATATGCCATTTAAAATAATTACTTAGATTGTTTAGGTAATTCAGCGATCCTTTTACGCCCTTCCAAATACAAAATTCTTTTTAGATATTGACATTTTATTCACTTTTTTTCAGATCAGTAATTTATAAATATTAAGTGGAAGACAATATTATACGAGATATTTTTAAGCAGAATATTTATTACGAATCCTTGGTACAAGTATTTGGTAACTACGGATCGGAGTAGGAAAATTTGTAAAATAAAATTTTGTACTGACCCCTCCCTACGCGAATTGTGAAGTTTTGTCTGTGCATATACATCTAGTGTTAGATGGAATTTAAAAACAAATTAAGTTGGTAAAAGGCTTACCGATAGTGCACAGTTGCATGACTGATCTTGTATCGGTCCATTAGTCCTTCTAAGGAAACTGTCAGACGGTACGTTAAGGCATCGCTTGTTCCCTTACGGGACTGTGGCTCGAAATAAGTTTTTAAATACATATAGTTAGATTTATTAATTATTAAATTTAAATTATCTGTACCTATTGCTATTTGTATAAAATATTCACTTTTATTATGTAAGCACTGTATATGTGTAGTTGTTTTTTTTGTATTTGCCAATAACCTTTTGAATTGATAAGATACACATACATACATTTTCGTTTTGAGATGTGTATTTGTTCATTGTATTTTATATTTCTTTTTTTATTGTAGAGATCGACAATGACAGGTTAATAAAATCTAATTTATGTACAAAAAGTCTTAATTATTTTTTATATTTTAACTTTGTCCTAAAATAGTTTAGCAGAAAATTGTAGAAGGTGCAAAACACTTTGTAATAGTGCAAAAGTGATTAGAATATTTCTTTTTCATAGCAACAAAACACCTTTTTTAGTCTACACTGTTCGCTAATAACAATATATCGATCGAAAGTACTGTAAAGTATCGATGATAAACGTACTGATTTAGTGAGGTGCAGGTGCGGTCGGTGAATCACAATATTCATTTGTAAAACTTTGCAAGAAATAATATATTAAAGTAATTATTGTATGCTCACCTAAAATATGTTAGTTGTGATTGTAATAAATGTTGTTTGTTATTATTTTGGGTCACTTCCTCAATTTCTTTTCTTAACGAAAATTTATCGACAGGAAAGGTTCGATAATCTAATAACGCTAGATCAGCCATTTCACGAGAATTGAAATTCTGCAAATATTTAAAATGATCTATGCTTATATGAATACATTGCGGACTATTTTAAAAATTTCCGTGTGTACATTATGGAAGACAATATTTAACCAGTTATTATAATTAACAAACCACAGTTACTGAATTAACAGGCTGATTTAAATTGTTAATCGTGAGGAGATACTAAATTGAGGGACAAATATTTCCACCATCACATTAATTTATTTGCAATTACTTCAGTACCAGTCTTTTTTCGCAATTATGGATTAAAAAGGAATCTTATTTCAAAGAAATTCTTAGGTAGATACAGTACGTATAATAAATTTGTTGATTGACTTCTGGTCCTGCTCTCTTTTAAACTCATTCTATAGATTATTTTATAGGATATAAAGGTCAGGACTCTGCTGGTCACTTCATAACAGTAAATTCTTCCCCATTCAGGTATTGGAAAATTAATGCACTATAAAACCAACGTATGACATAACATTATTAGCATTTTCTGGATGTATCATTGAATGGTTTGATTGATTTTCTACTTATTCGAAAACAGTACCTTTCATACGCTCGCTTTACAAATAAATAAGTATTATGAAGAAGTTTCTTTGGTGAAATTCATGTAATAAACCAAAACATAAAACTGGTTGGAATAGGGTAGTTGATGACGGTTATAAAGGAAAATGATGAACAGTGAAACATATAAAAAGAATATTTTTTTATTCATATACATTTTCGAGAAAATAATTTTAAAGCAATAAACAAAGTTTACAATTTCATCATTTTTGGGATAAAAAATAATTTACAAATTAACCTAAATTATGCAAACCCAAATTCTACCGCAATGCAACTAAAATTAAAGCTCTTTAATTTACAATGAAACATATTTATTCTTAGACTAATATTTTATAAACTCCGAAACAAACAAAAAAATTACATTTACAACACACTTTGGTCTTATAGTACATCGAAATTTTTTTAATAGGCGCTCGAGTTGAATATTTTCATTTCCCTACTTTTTACAAACTGAAACATCACAGTCAATGTCTTGAAATTAAAAATAAAGAAAAATAAAGCAATATATAAATATGTAATTTAAAAAAAAACAAACTATATATATATATATCCTTAATTTAATAAAATAATTTCGATGTAATATGGAAATTTTTAAAAGAACTAAGCATCCTTCTTAACAATTTCGATAAGTTCGTTTACCGATTTACTCAATAATCGTAAGTCGTCTATGGGTCCGAAAGACATTTCCTTTTTAGTTTCTTCTGAACTAGTATTATCACAAGAAGTACTTTGAGTTTCTGTATCACTATCACTTTTAGTTTTACTAACAGTAGATTCGCCAGAAGCGCTTTCTTTTGTCGAAGAACTCGAATCGGCTTCTTCTTTTGAATTATTTTTATTGGGCGCTTCATCGCATTTATCTAGAAATAAAAAAATACCAGCATCAAAATAGGACAATTTAAAATTACTCTTAAATATTTCTCGTAAAATAAGAAATACAATTCGTTTGTTGGTTTAATTTCCTAACAAACCATTACTGCACCAACAGCACAATTACATTGTCTGGTCTTTTGATATGAACCAGCAATGTAATGAAGGCTCGAAGGACCAGACACACTGAAATTGTGTCTGGGGTGTAATGGTTCCATACCAGTAGCTATTAATATTTTTGGCTGTAAATGTGAGATATATTATGTATATCTTTAATGTAATTCATCAATGAATTTATTGAAATAATATATATATTTAATATATATATAATATTTATTGAAATAATATAAAATGTCAATATTTACCATCTAATTCAAATTTGAGTATCTCCAATTTAATGCTACTCTGTACTTGTTTGAGAGTAGCAAGTAATAAGGGTGGAGGGACTGCTTCTGGACTATTATATACCAATATTAAAGCCCTAATATCACCTGTAAGTCGTTTGGCCATTTTTAAAACATTTAAAGAACCAACTTGCTCGCTTAGCGATACAACAGTGTTGTCTATCATAGTTAGTGTTTGTTCGGTAAGGACGTGGGCAGATACCTAGAAAAGATCCATTTTTCAAATATATTCTTATAAATGAAGTCATTTTTAAACTAGTAATTGTCATCTAATCAATATCTAGTTTTTGTACTCCAACAGTGTAGTATGGAGTGGAGAATCCACTTTTGAAGTATTTCTTGATTCCATTTTTTACAAAGAAAATTAAGTCTAAGTCATACATAATTCCATACATTACTCAATCATGTTGTTATGGATATTGTTTAGAAAAATCTTCAAACATTTGCATTTCGATTAGGTATTTTGTTTGAACTTACTTTGGGAAAAAATACAGTCAAAAACTCATAAATAATATCTACATTCAAGGCGGGTCTTTCATCTAACAGTACTGCATCCACGTAGTCCACAAAATAGTTACATGTTGTTAACATGTTTATATACTTTCGATCAATATTCTGAAAAAATATAAATTAGCTTATTTTATTTATAGTAGGGTGAATATGTTCTGTTTTAATATTTTTTAATAACTTTTTTTGTAATTTTAACCACTATTATAGAAAATGCAGATATTCAACAAAATATGTACAAGAGAAGTTTGAAAAATAATCCAAAAAATAATTATAGGGCGTATTTTCCTCCTCCGAGTGTCAAATTCTGCTTGATTGATGTGCTTTGAATCTTTATTTCCTTTTGATTGAAAGCATTTCATATTTCCAGGAATCTAAGGGGTATCTCATATAAATTGTGAAATGGATTTGATGAAGATTACTTACAATCTGGGCTATATAATGGTCATACCATTGCTCAGATAACAATTTCCTCAAAGCTATTTTAGACGATTGGAGTCGAGTATTGTTATGAATGAAGAAAACATTTTCTGCTATAAATCTGTAAATCTGCACTTAGATTTTTATGTAACAAATGTTTGATTTTGAACTGGATGTCGCTAAATTGGTCTTTATTTGCATCAGTGACCTAGTCTTCTTTGATTTCTTTCTGTCTCTTGAAACATTTTTAATTCTCTAAATCAACAATAGTGGAATTTTTAATAGTGAAAAGTCTTCTCCAACTAACGTAATATCTGCAGCACAATCTTATAGGGCAAAATTATGATTTTTATGCAGATTGGTTTTAATTAAAATGGCATATTTAGATAAAATGATTCACAAATAAAGTATTGGAAGTTATCACTCTTTAAAAGGAGAGACAGAAACACTTAAGGATATGACTAAATTAAATCGAATATAATACAATTATAATTAAGAACATAAAGCACCTACCTGAGCTTTATAAATATCCAACCACAATTTTGGAAAATATGTGGAATGTAATGGTACAGCTTCAAAACCAACAATAGCGCTTAAATTAATCAGTACTTCAGGAACAGAATCATTATTTACAGCTAATCTAAATATCATATCTATGAAATCATGATAAGGGTTATAGAATTTATCCAATGCTAAATCATAATCCGGATCAACGCCCTGAAAAAAAAATAGAGTGAATATACAAAAATTTTACTAAATAAGTGTAATAAACAAAACAGTACATTAAATTTTGTACATTCTTACCCTGCTACATTCTAGTTGATTATGCGGTACTGTCATTTGTACCATAGGCCTTAAAGGTCTGGCCCCTCCTTTTCCCGTCAATAATGGTAGCGAGTGTCCTTTTCTTGGAAAATACGGTCCTAATGGAACTGCATCCTGACTGTCTTGAAAAGCCGAATGACAATGGGACAACAATGGTACCAGTACTTGCATAGTTTCTGCCGTCATTATCACAACAAATTCTTTAAGTACGTCTAAAATATAAGTTACATGAGATTATTATATAATATAAATTAATATTACAAATACCACGTATGTAAAAAAATTTGAAAGTTGCATCACGTAAATGCACTTTTCAAAATAATAAATATGAAATGTAAATAATTAAATGTTTAAGCACTAGCGACATATAAATGCGTTAAATTTAAATAGAAGATATCAGGAGTTTTCATCCCCTAGGCTCAGTTGAGGTTTGGCCGCCGTCACCCTGAGCACCACAAATTAATCTAACTATCAACCATACCATTTATTGTCAATTTGTGTGAACAGTGTTGTAAATAAAAACCTAATTCAAGGTTGAATGTATTTTCAAAGAATGTGAAATTTTAATTAAAATAAAAGGGGTGTATTGGATTGGGATACAAAAATGGCCAATTAAAAAATATAATTGGAAAAAAAATTAGTCTAATAGGAAAACCCACGCAACAGCAAACTAAACCATTAAAAATGGAAACAAACCCTTTTTAAATTAAAAAATACGGATAAGAAAAGATATTGCATTTTACATAATTCAATGACAATTTTTTCTTACCTATACACAAAGTTCTCATTTCTGGAGGATTATAGGTATTCAATAATGTAGCCAGTTTCCTTAGAACTTCCAACCAGTCTTTTGTAGCCAGTAAAATACCCCGAGCATCTTTACTGTCTCTATACAATCTTATACATTGCATGAGATCTTGCATTATGTTAAGAATGTCCAACATATCACCTACCACATGACATGCAGTAGCTTCGTGTAGCATCAAATGCAAATTTTGAAAACACTAAAAAAATATTTATTCAATTTTTTCATTTATAACAATTTTCAGAAGAGAAATTCGTGAAATAATACTGAAGTATTTCAAGACTGCAGTTCAACTAAATGGTAAATATTAAGTAGAACAAGAGATAAGTTTCAAAGCTATAATTTTTGCGTAATTATTAGTATTGTTAATATTTTAACAAATTCCAATAATTTACTATAACTGCCATCTTTTCTCATTAAAGTTATACAATACTGTGCTTCAATGACTCCATTCACTGCATATTATATTCATGAAAGAAAAACTTACTTCAAACACAATTTGTAAACCACCATTATAAACGACATAAAGTTTGTCATCATTCGTTTCTAATAATATCCTAAATGCTGAAATTAATGTACCCCAACTTGTTCTTCCATCAAGACACTGAAAAATTTGTATACATAATTAATATATAATGGAAGTAAACATATACAGTATTAAAAAATTTTTCATGGACATGGGAATATCAATGTAATGTCCAGTGAAGTTCCCACTTACACTTTCACTTTAGTGTATGTTTGCGAGGATTTGTCTTGTGACTACAATGGCTTTCATTAATTAATTTTAAATTACGATTATGAATAAAAGCCAATTTTTCTTAAACCTATTGTTTAGGGTTGAAACTATGGATTCAGAAAGACCGTCACAATAAGCTTGAGTTTAAAAATTGTAACGCCAGTAAAATCCAAACACTAAAAAATACTTTACCTGTAGGTAAGTCATCAATGTATTCTTTCTAAAACTATAAATTTCTCTCTGTTCTGCTTCTGAAGCGTCAGGATGTTTTATTACCATTAGTTGCATTAATTTAAATAATTCCTCTACAGCCTAGAAGAGAATCAATTTACATCCAATTTTGTTATTTGAATTAATATTTATATGTACCTGTGGATATTGAGTTGGGTGAGGAGTGATGTTTTTAAACGCCCATTGTAAATTTTGATGTTGGGCCAAACTTCTAGTAAAAGCTCTGGATTGTTGGCACATCATTCTAAGTAAACCATAGTATGCTGGTAACATGGCTCTATTATACATCACTATTTCTTGATCATCGTGATCCGCTCTAAAAATATGATTATAAAGAGATGGTTCTAAAGTAGATTATGATGTAATTTCGACATTTTCTTTTGTTATATTTTAGACACAAATGAATTTTACAAGAAAAAAATGTTAAGTTATTATCTTTTTAGTTTGGCTGTCTGATTTGTTTTTTCTGACCTTTTTTTATTTCATATATTTTCCCTGATTATAGGTTTTACTTACAAGATGTAATTAAATGCAATATTTTTAGTCACATGCGCGTTTTGGAGCATCAATTGAACATTTTCCGGACAGTCTGTACAAACGTGATTCCAAAATGCTAGTAAAGTCTGTTTATTATGGTAAGCTGGTATGGACGGTTCTGATAACTTTGGGTGAAATAAATGCCACAGCTGCATGAAATACTGTCCAAACTGAAAAATAAGTTCAATCCTATAAAATATATACAAGCATTCAACAATTTCATTTTGCAAAAAAAGTATTCCAAATAATTTATATCTAAAACTTTGTTACGGATATTATTGAGAGTAAATTCATAAAATTACTTTTACTAGTTTGCAGTAGATTCAAATGACTCACCATTAATTTCTCAGTCCTTGAAATGCAGCAATACATCATTAAAGCAAAGTAAGTAGTCAATTTCATAGTCCCATGTTGCTGCATATCGGTATAATGTTTGGCAGTTTGTAACAGTCTTAAGAGAGCGATATAAATTTGATGCAACACTGTTGTGGCCTCAGGAGATAATTGTGGCTCTCTATTTGATCTATGGGTAGCTCTAAATCCTTGTCTAAAAGGGGTACTCGGAACCAATGATACCAATAGGTAGCCTGCAGCTAGAAACAGTGATAACTTAAAAAATTATAGATCCTTTGCTATACTTTTTAGTTTTATAATTTAGATATTACTAAACAAAATATTAAAAGCAAAGTATTATTTGTTTATCAAAATTACACAATATTGTAAGAAAATTTAAGAAACAGAAATATCAGAGTGAAATCTTTAACATAATTGTGTAAGTTACACTAGAACGTCACGATAATTTATAATAATCTTAAATGTTCCATTGGATTCCCACTTCTTATCAGAGTATAGTGGGAACGTGTAAAAGAGAATGTCTTTTTTTCACGTTTACTTTCTCTAAGTTAAAGCGTCATGAGCTGAGATTGTAATCCTAAGAAATGTATATAAAATTTTGTCTCTTCAAACTACAAGCTATCTAAGAAATGTTTTTCAGATATCATCAGTTGCATGAGTTTTTTTAATTTGTAATTCTATTAAATTAGATAAAAATCAAAGCAAATAGTTAAACATTTCATGGAATTTCGAGAAAATTTCTTACAATACTCACATATTTATAATATACATGTACTCTAAGAATAAAAATAAGATAACTTACTGTTCCGCACTCTCTGATTATTATGAGCAATTAAAAAATGTTCTAGCCAAGAATCCATTGAGCCAAGTACCCAAGAGTGGACTAAACGATTCCTTGTAACTTGTAGAGCAAGCCAATCTAGTGCTAAATATGGACAGCATTCAGCGGCATCCCAAACTTTCTGAAGAACTAATTGTGTAAAACATGGTTGTTGGGATGAATTCTGAGCACTTGTTTCGGTGAGAAGTGTGAGAATTTTGAAAAATGGTTGACATCCCTAATAACACAAAAACCATATATATATATATATATATATATATATATATATATATATATATATATATATATATATATATATATATATATATCTACTATTGAAATTTAGAAAACAAAAAAACACACTGGATATTTTGAGTATTGGTATCGGTATGTAAAATAATGACCAGTGATAAATTAACTTACATAACTACTTTAAATATTTACGAATCTAGGAATAATTACAAAGATGAATGTGAATGAAAATATATAATACCTTATTAGTACCAACTATAATAAAAGTTTCCTATTTAAGAGGAAAGATGAGTCAAAATAAATACTATGGAAATAAAACAATATCTGAGAAGTGTGGATTGAAATAAATAATGGAGATCTTAGCAAAATAAAACAAACATCAATAATAGAAGAAGTGAATAAGAATCAGCTGAATTGGTATAGGCATGTAATAAAAACGAAGACAGATAGATGAACAATTAAAATAATAGAGACACTATTAAAAACGAAGAAAGTAATGGATTTTAATGGATAGATCATATAAAGGATGGAATAAAAAAGGAACAATTTTAGGATGATTAGAGAAGATAAAGGAAGAAGTGGGGACAATCTTCATGTAAAAGAAAAAGAGAAGAAGAATACAAACATTCTTACCTCAGAGTTTCTCGATATAGCCTGTGATATCATACAGATGATTAACTGCGCCAATTGATTATTCCCTCTACAAATTGAATGAATTAAGTTTCTAGTCTGTTGTAAATTGATGTTGTCCTTAATCTGTTGATAAAAAAATGTAAAACCTTTGCCACCAGCTATAGCTGCATAGTCTTTTTCGCTAAGTTGAAGTTTTCCGCTGGAATCTCGACTTTTTTCAACCAGTGACGCTATTAACGTAATCATTTTATCTAGAGAGGCAGGTTTATATTTGTCCGTTGGCATAGAAACTACTTCTTCTTCTTCTTCACCTTTGAAATAAATGAAGTTTCAAATAAAATTGACACTTGAATTTAATTATTTATTTTTCTCTCTAATCATATCATTATTACAAATGCAAAGTAACAAATATGAAAAACCCATTTTTAATTTTGATTTATAATTTTCACTTTAGAATTGACAAATATTCGCCTTTTTTCACTTTAAGAAGGGAAACATTAGTGAAAAAACTTTTACTGTACACCACAATTTGTGAGGCGAACTTTAACATATGTACCCACCTTCACTAACATCTACAAAATCGTTTGATTTTTGACCCAAATAAAAATGTATCATGGAATGGATAGCACCTACTGCTAACAAAAATTTTGATTCTTCCTCTCCCATTTTACTAAACTCATAAAGGAATCCAAAATATTCAGTGAGATGTTTCAAATGAGCTTTGGCGCCATGTTCCATTAAGGATAATAACGTTTTGATAAACCTAATAACAAAAAATAAAATAAACATAATCAGTCTTAAATTTGGGATTAAGAACTAATGGAGAAAATTTTACCTAGTAACACATGAAGCGTTTCCAATTTTGGCAGGATCTACATTTCCATTCTCCTCTTTAGTCCACTCTTTTCCATCTTCCAATTGAAGGTACAATTTCGAATGTGATTGTTTTAGTCGTTGTATTACATGAATGCAAAGCCGTTGGAACATCTGCCTCACCATCTGATTTGGACATTTTAGCAATACCTGTATGGGCCACCAAGTATCCTGTGCCATATGATCTAGGAACCATATGCACGCTTCTTGACAAGCGTTAAATTGTTTTGTGACTAGTTCTACCCATTGTACCATCGTCGGTTTTTCCTTGGCATGAATAAATGTTTCTAAGCAAAAATATAATCAAAACAAAAAAACAAAAAATATGCAACAACTGTTTTACCTATGAAAAATGTTGTAGAGAGCTGAGCAGCTTTTTGAGTGATATTCGGTTCTATTGGTAAAATAGTTTGAGGAATATAACCGCATATTTGCCACATGAAATTAAAGTACGTATGTTCGAAAATATTTTTATCTTGAATAAAATGCATATTATCCTGCCAGATCCAATCTTCTAATTCTTTACTGAGTTCAATGGTCATGGTCGGAGTGGGGGAACTTGCAATGTTTTCGCAGCTATCACCTGTCGTTGAAGGACTCCTAAAAGATAATATTTCCATTATTTAAAAAAAAGCTAAGCAAATCATAACAAAATTTTAGTTCTCAAAAATACTATATCCTTCACATCTATAATGAAAAAGAAAAGCACTCAAGGTACATTGGGTTTCCCATCACAAACAAAGTAGTGGAAGGTGTAGCCTGTTTTTAATTTGACCCAAATATATTTTGAATCTAGTGATTCTACAGAAACTAGTGATAATACGATTTTCCACCAGAATTTTTATGGAACATACCACAAATTGGAAAACATTTTTTAAATTAATTATATCCTTACCTTTGATTATTAGGTTCAGCAATAGGACACCTTTCATAAAATAACATGTAAGCACTATTAGTCTTTTCAAAACTAAAATCCATAAATTTATCTGTGACACTATCGTATGTCTTACTAGTCATTTCTCCTCCGAAACATTCAGCTGCTATTTGATTAGGATCAAATGGTTTAACTTCAGCATCATTGAAAAGAAACCATTTGTCTCTTGAACCGGCAGTACGATCTTTAATAAAACTATAGTAATGACCACCATCGGCTGTACCTATGAAATATATTATAATAATATACCTACTGGAGAATTGTAACTTTTACAGTATTGGAAAATATACTAAGCTTATGATTATACATATAAGATTCATAACCAGCTCTGGTTCAATTTACCAGTGCAAATTTATGTAGGTTTCAAAAAAAGAGCAAAAAGTTGTATGTCAAATCCAATAGCTTTGAGGTTTATTGTGAGCAAAATACAGATCTTGTTGAAATCGTGAATTGTCATAAACAAACAAATTAAAATTTAATTAACAAAAGCAAACGGAGTTCTAAGACTTTCTCACAAATTTCCACTCCACTCTCATATATTTTGTATAATGTTTTCCAATACTGCGAATAACAGCAATTAAAACTAGATGAATAATAAACATATTGTGACCTCATACAATAGAATAGAATAATATATATATATATATATATATATATATATATATATATATATATATATATATATATATATATATATATATATATATATATATATCTTACCTGTATGAACTGTTACCCCTATAAGATCATATTCATACTGTTCATTTTCGGTGTTTTCATTATCATTATTTTTCTGTTTATCCTCTTGGTAATGTTGAGTCATTAACTGTTTTTCTACATACCCCGCCATGTTCAGTCTCAATGGGAAGGAAAAGTGTGTATTGACCTTTTCTTTGAGCATCGTCAACATATTAAAAGTGTATCGCATTGTATTGAAACATAAAATGTGTGGTAACTTTTTAAAACATGCTCGTTTTTCCGCTCTCACTTTCTTTCCACATTGAGAACAAGTATACATGTTATCACCTTCGAGTGTATCTTTCACGGTTACTTCGTCTAAAGATTCGTAGAGATTTCGCATGTCGGCTACTTGACATCTAACAGTGTAAAATTCTTCTAATGTCCTACTCACGTGATCACAGTCTAAAGAAACTACATTATTGCTTAGAGTACCGCAAAATAAATTTTTAATTACTTCTTTTAAGGCAGGAGTCATCTCTTCTAGTTTACTAACCTGTAAATAATAGTAATAATAGTAATAGTAGTTTTCTTGTCTTATACAAAATTAACTAACCAAATCTATGAAAAATTCAGCCATATCTTTTTGTTCAGCCGTATTCAGTGGTTGGTGATCCATCGAATACACTTTGCAGAAACTTCTCGGATTATAAGCTTTCCTTTCACTCTCTAGTAAATAAGCAAACATTCTTTGAAGTTCCTTAAGAGTAGGTTCGTGTTTTGCTTGTTCAGTATTGGCAGCTAAGATGGAAGCTCTGGTTTGAGGCATCATATAGAGATGTTGCATACAAGAAGCCATATAACATGTTGCTCCCAAATTTGTTAAACCTACAATAAGTATTGCAATTACAACATAAATATAGCCAGAAAGAAGTATTCAGTATTTACCGACATAGCCACACTCTGATCTACCGTCTTCGTGAGGCCAATAATCCCAAGGATAAGGTGAATTCGGTCCTGGTTGGTGCTGTTTCAACAATTTTTCATGTAGTATCGCGAATGTTTCTGGAGAGCCTTTTACTAATTCTACCAATAAATCGAAGGCAGATGTTCTGGACCTGGGAGATTTGCATTTAGGAACATGTCGTAGTTTTGGGTTCGGTAAGGCAAAAAGAAAATCAAACACCTAAAAACATTTTTTTCATTCCATAAATTTACCACAAGGCATGCACAATCCCTTATAATCTATGTACACAAATTTCTATATGTTTGATGTTAGAATTATAATAATAAATTTTAAAAATGTGTTACTTATTTACCTCACATAACAATTCTTGACCCAATTTGCTCGATTGAAAAGCCGGTTTGTGTTTAAGTAGATTTGTCATTAAATTTAATAAACCAATCAGGCCATCATCATCCACAGTTTGGTGTCGTGTTTCGAGATAATCTCTAGATAAAATTGACCTTGCGATCTTTTGTGTTAATTCGTTTATGTCTATTACACAATTTTGAGGATCATCAAGACTTTCTTTCACCAATTCATCTGGTAAACTATCAACTAGACGAGATACTAGCCAGAAATAATCACGACAAGCGGGTCCGTATGGTTCTTTTCCTTCTTCAGGAGCTTGTAGAGCCTAAAAATATGCGTTATTAATTGAGATACAGATTAGGAGTACTATTTGTTAGTCATTGATTTCCAAACTTAGGATTTTTTTATCTTGAATAAAATAAAAATAACAATTTTAATGTTGTACAAAAATGAGCTACCAGAGATTACGAAAGTCATTACAACTATTTGGCCAACACATGTTAATGATAAATAGCTGAGTTTCATCAAAAGCTCTCAGAACCATAACAAATGCATACATCAAACCATACTCTACACATACTTGAGCATAATATGTTACCTCCATCTTTTGAGGTCTCATACTTTCGGCAGTCTCCAAATATAGTAATAATTGTGATAACATTGGAGCTATAAGACTATTTTCAATAGGTTCACGACTAGAAGAAACTCCTAGACACAATCTATAAATTGCTGAGCAAACTTCTCGTCTTACAGCTGGTTCTGGATCTTCCAATACCTAAAAAAATTTTATCAATTACAAAAATGTTTAATTTGTCTAAAAGTATGTATTAAATCCGCTTTCTTCAAGAACATTTTTATTTGTAACACATAAATAGATAAAATAACTGAAGAAATCACACCTGTACAATGATTGTCAAAATTGACACAACAGCTTTTCACTCTACATTGCCAATATATGTTTTAGATGTAATTTTAAAGATTAACCGGAGTTACAAAAGCCTCTTGGTCATTTGAATGCAATACTTTAATCTATTTACGGCAGTTACTTTGCAAATTTAAATATTTCAACTGATCATTGGTTTTATTAATGAAAAACAGATAAGAAACAATGTGTGTGTGATATTTACAATACTAGTAAATAATATTTTGCATAAAAATGATAATGAAGCATACCAGTCTTTGCAACCAATCTGAAAAATTACTAGATTGAAACAACTCCACCCGAGCCTCTTCGCAGCAATGTAACCAAGATACTAACAAAACCATCGCATAGTGAACCACTTGAGCTCTTCCCCAAAATCCTGTTTTATAGTGATTAACGTCTTTAGGTCTTGACGCTTCTTCTAAAATACTCGTTATTTGTGCCAGCATAGATTTAGTGTCTATTAACGCCAAAAAACAATCGTTTAAGTTGGGGATTATTATTTTTTCATTGCGAGATTTTACTGTATCTTGAGATGTAGATTCAACTCCCAAATGGCAAAGAATTTTAAGTAGTGAGGCGAGACAATCTTGTTGCCAGTCTGAACAATCAGATCCGTCCCTTTGAAGAATACCTAAAAGAAAACAGTTGATTGTAGCAATATTCAGAGATACACTAAGATAAAGAAAAGTTAGAACTTAAGGTTGATATGTGGAATTTGTTTTAGTATACAATATGATTAATACGAGTGGATTTTTATATATTATTCGTAACTAAATCATAGATAATTACCAGACATGAAAATATCAAACAAATGGCTTAAGCCACCATGTTTGACAAACTTTCTGGTCCACGATTCCTCATCTCCATCACCTTCATCCGTATATTTTCCTTGATACATTTTTGCACTTAATGATTCAACAATATATAAAGAATACATAAGTTTTTGTGCACTAGACGGGTCTAATAATTCAGACAAGGGTATGTCCAAATACTTAAAACCACGTAATAGTTTAGGACTAGTTGGAAGTAAACTTAGGATGTCCCATACTCTTCTACTAAGAACTTGTGCCTTTGTATGCGGTAGATGACGCTAAAACACAAGTTTTTGGATAAATGATAAGAGCTATTGAGATTTTGGTTGGTTTTTCTTTCTATAAAGTGTCTTCAAAGATTTCACACAATAATTTTAATGTCAAAAGGTAATATTTCATTATATATAATTATAACAACTTACCCCTCCTTTAATTTGAATTTTCATTGAACTTAATGTGTGCATTAAAGAAAATAGTTGTTCAAAGTAATTTGGCTGCAATAATAGTAGTGTAGGCAAACATTCTCTAGGAGGAGGTGGATGTAAAGAAGGAGCATCCATAAATTCTCGTTTTTTCATATTTCTCGACATACCCACCGAAATGTAGACAATCTAATAACCAAATAAAGATTGACTATTGATAATAAAATTCCTATATTTCAAATATAATATGTTCAGTTTTAATTTTGATAGATAATATTACCTGATTATCTTTAAAGCCCATTTCAGCTAAGGTTTTTTCATCACAGTCTATCGTCACTTCTTGGCCTTGTGTTATTATTCTTATCCATGTTTCCCCGGGTTTAGTTTTACTTTCAGCAGAATCTCCTTTCATCTGGAAGAACAACTAACAATTAATATTAATACCTATAGATGTTAGTCCTGAGAGAATACAAATTTATTAATGTATAATAAAAATTTGTGTGCCAATGAGGCTTATCGCCTAGAGGTACTGGTGGAGTGAGGTCTCTGAAATGTCATGCAGAGGGAAGAAACTCTTTCCTTCAGAAACTACTTTTTTTGGAATAAACTGAACTGCATAACACTGAGGCACATTTGGTATTTTTTTCAATTGCACCATTAAGTTTTTAGAAAATATTTAAATGTTGTTAAGCACGTATTAATTACTTTTGAAATTCATACTCAAATACCTCACTCGCTGATGGCACCAACTAGTTAACATAAAAACAAATTAAAAATATAACATTTAGATCCGACTACATAATGTGTAGAATTAATACTTATTTTATTAACTTACTTGTTGAATTCCCTCACACCATTTGACAACTTCCGCTCTGAGTTCGGCTATATAGTCGCTATTAAATAAATCCAACAAACATCTTTCGGAAGAGCTCCCTGATTGTACAACTAACCTGATAGGAGTGCTGGGACGATCTCCTAATGAAGCTGAATGACTACCTATACCCTTACCCTCAAGTGCCCATTTTCTTAAATGAAAAGCATACCTAGGAAAAAACAACTAATTATTAAATGAATAAATAAAAAAACATTTATAACTTCAAATAGTGTTTGATTACCTTCTTCGAAAAGTTTCAATGTGCGTTTTCATTAATAGCAATGCTCGTTGAATACAGAGTAAAGAAGCTTCTTCTGCACCAGTACTGCTAGCTATCACATCTTCAGAAGCTGCCTTTAGATGTGTCATACACTGCCAGACAAATTGACCTTCATGTTGTAAATTATACCCCATGTAGTAACTATTTATGTACTGTATTGCCGCCATGCTTACTTCTAAAATTTATATTGTCGACGTTCAAAATTAATACTTCTCTAATTAATAATATTGATCATTATTGCCACATAATTCAAAATTTACCTGTATTAGAAGCCTTCAAAGCTATTTTCCACATGTGATCCATTCCGACATTTTGATTTTCCTTCTTGTTATCGTTATCATTAGTTAGTAAATTATTCAAACTACATAATTGTTGAAATAAACTAAGGCAAATCATACTAAATTTTTCCGGCGGTAGACTTGGTAAGTGGTGGATGTACAGCCTTCGTAGAGCTTCGATTTTAAGAGCGTGCAATTCTGTAGTTTTGGTTTGGGATAAAAGCCAACTAAACAATTCATCTGAACATTCAGGATCGCGGGCTAGACATTCCCATAAGGTATCAACTTGATCAATAGTTAACCTAAATATTATTCAAATTAACACTAAAATCTATAAATTGAAAACATTACATACTAATAACTGAACCATATTTTTAAAAATACAGGGTTTATTAAAAATCAAACAATACTTTTATTTATGAAAAAATGAACAATTAATGTTACACTATTTAGTACAGTGAGTCATCCATGTTTCTAATTACTGCTGCTTAAAAGTATACTTAAAATCAGGTTTATTATTTATCTTGATCCATCTGACACCATGGAGGAAGTAAGGCTCAAATTGTCACACCTGTATTCAATGGGTTAATGTCAGTAGTTTTTGTGGGCTAAGCTAGAGTTGCAATTTTCATTTTCTGATAGTAGTTTTGTACTACTAGCCACTTGAACAAAATTCCTCTAATGTAGAGGAGGCATATAGTACCATATGTGTAACCAAATATTGCCACCTGTATCAACAGAACGCCAGGATATTGATACACTCTCTTACAATAATTATTATTTATTGGACAAGATTATGACGCATCATTAAATAAAATATTGTCCAGTTGACGTTCTTTTCCACTTTTGGGTAAAACAGAGATGGTACGCTAAGCTAAGCTGGGAAGTAAATTTTTTTGCATATCTTGACTAATGCTGTAATTACAACTACGGGAAAATTCTTGCTACAGTACAATTATTTTTGCTATTATGGGCCATCTTAACTTATAAAACTAAAGTGTACCCTCTATCAAAGTACAGCATCAGTGTAACAAAACTTTGAAGAGATATCAAACACAAATATACGTTTACATCACTGGCATCAACTTAAAAATTTGAGATACTTATTTTTTCCTTTCAAAAAACTTTGCATTAATTGTGAAGCACAATGCAATGTATTTTTATTGCATAACATTTCAAAGAAATATTTTATCAATAACTTAGATTTTGAGTCAAAATTCGATCACTAATATATTTGAAAATTTCACTTACTTGAAATTATTGGGAGACACAACCGGTGAGAAAACTGCAGATAGAAAGTGCAGTCTAACTTGAACTTGCATTTGATGAGTGTACATTGGCAGCGATTTACTGGGATTGAGAGTATACACTTTCAAATTATTAAAAAAGTGCGTCATCATGTGATGTTGCCTGTCTGCCCAATGTGTTACATGATGCATATCAAGACCTCGAAACGATGTTAGTAGTTTTGGCAACATCCGTAATGATACAACTACAGACCTGAAATGAGAATAGACTCATAAGCAACTCAATATTTCAAAAATAAACTATATTGAAATTATAAATATTAATAACATAAATTGTATAAAGATTTATAGATGTTAATAAATTTGTTACACTTACATGTTATTGGCAAGATTATTCAAGCAACCTTCAATAAACTTCATTCTTATTTCTTTATCAGGAGTATAACAAATTAAATTACACAATGTCTTTTCTGCTTCTAAGGCTAATCCTTCTCCTAATTGACATATCTTGTCGTCCTGTAGTAAATCCCAAAGCAACGTATTTCCAGGCTGACAAACATTATCAACTTTAAAACAAGCCGATAATCTTAAATCTGCACGAACCGGAGTTTTTTCTGGAGGATGATTGAACACATGCAAATTCATACCTGCATGTTCTGTTAATCTGGCAAGTTCATCTTCACAAACGGAATCTTCTCCATCAAAATCTGCCATGTTCTTCTCGGATTTATTGCTCATGCGTGAAGAATAGCTGCCTTCACCGTCACCTTCTACTTCTGCTTCTTCTCCACTTAACATTTCCAAAACATGTCTAAATTATAGTGACTATTTCAACCCCTTATCTTGGGGAATCTGTCCTGATAAATGAAATGAAATACGGAGGAATTTCGAGAAATATATTTCATTTGATTTATCATGTATAAATTATACATATAAAAAGTAACTAAATAGGAGGTTCCTATAATGTAAAAAAACAAATTCTAAGGCTGTATATCAATAAATAGCATTAACAATTTTAATTAAATGCCTCAAACGTTTTATCAAAAGTAATCATTCAAAAGAGATAACAAGTCTTAAAATGGAAAATAAATATTAGAGTCTAAACAAAATGTTATGTCTTCTACCTTGAGTGCCTATTCATGTGTGTTTAGGTTCTGGGTACCTCGATGTTGTACGCACTAGATTTAAAAATATAGTTAGCTAGATGTGGCAGTTTATAAGTGAATTATCATTCATAAGAATAAGATAATATCAATATTTCCAATTATTCATTACTGGTTTTTAGCAATGTAAGTTATCAGAAAAAAAATTTTGAAGAGAAAAAATATTCTGATTCTCTGTTAATTTTGAGAATCTATTCTTACAATTTTATTAAATAATTTGACTTCTTAGTGTGATCTCATTATAATTCCTTATCAAAGACAAGTGCTTGTGAATACAGTAAAAGTTCCTTATTCGTGCTTCCTTCAATCGCGTTTTCACTATTCGCGGAGTAAAAAAATGTAACCCAATTCCTATATTCGCGGCTGAAAATGTCTTTATTCGCGGATCTAATAAGTACATATATAATAATAAAAGGATTCCAATAGGTATCCAACCCAATTTCCTTTGTAAATGCTGTCAAATGGACTAATAAAAAAGTAAAATATATCGCCGCAATCTGTGTTTTTTAGAATGTAAATAAACAGATTATGAAGTACATATACATATTTTAAATGTTGCTGTTCCGTTGTAAAAGTCGCTTTGCATGCTTTTCGTCTTTCACATTCGTTATAAAAATTGTGATCGAGGACGAGATGGATTCGAGCAGATAGAATCAAGTGACATTCAGGAATTGCTTGAATCGCAAGATGAAGATTTGACTGAAACCGACTTGGAGGAAATGTTAAATTCACAGCCTATTGAAGAAGAGGCTTCAACAAGCACTGGAAACGTGACATTTAATTTTAAAAATCTTAGTGAAGGTTTAAGAATGGCAAATGAGCTTTGCGATTTCTTTATGAACATTGATCCATCTATGGAACAAAGTCTTATTTTTAAGAGGCAAATTGCTAATGCGACTGCTCCGTATCAGTCTGAATTGAAGGAGCTTTTAAAAACTGCCAAGCAAGAGAAAATTACAAAATTCTTCAAACCATTGCCTAAGCCTAAAGATAATTAATCAAAATGTTCAAAAACTTAAATAAAATTGATTTTTTTATATATTTATTTTGTCAGCTAGGAATGTATCCCCCATAATCCTATACAAATTACCATTCCGTATTCACGGTTTCTGTGTTCGCGGCATATTTTTGGAACATATACCCCGCGAATATAAAGCTTTTACTGTAGTTAAAAAAAGTAAAAGTCTGTTGAGATATGGTAGAATAGAACATCTGAGGTATCAGACAACAACATTCCCATAAAATTTCAAGTGATCGTGCATTATTTATCTCACAATCAATTTCTTATCGAAAACTTTTCCTAAAACTCAACCCTCTCAAAGTACCTATTTTCAGTCAGAGAATTTTGTATTTTTCTGACAGATAAACACAAAATAAAACTAAGTTACAATGAAATAATAATGAACACCTATATATTAGTGGAATATGACCTTAAAATAACCTTAATTTGTCCCTTTTTTCCATAAAACTTCGATAACCAAGTTATCGTTTTCAGAGACTGAAGGTAAACTTCTACCTTCAGTCTCTGAAGGGTTATCGAAGTTTCATGTTGTAAGAAAATTATTCGTAGAGCAACAATAAGAATTTAAATAGACAGTTCTTAGGATTAGATTAAATTTACAATTGGAGCTTTCTTTAAGTTGAAACCTCTTTTGGGCACAGGTTAATACTCTCCTTAAAAGTTACTTTTCCATCAATAATAAAAATAAACTCATTCACCAAAGGAAATATATTAAAAATATTTTATTTCTATGTAGGAGAGTGGCAAAACTTATTAAAAATATTGAACGAAATACAGCATATATATAAAAAAAATGTTGAAGTATTCATATGAAAGTAAAAATAAATTATTAGACACAATACAAATTAAAATATAAATTTTTGAACATTATCAGCTACAGTTGAAGTTGAATACTAAAATGTGTCTTTTCCCAATTATTATCTTCCTCTTTGGTCCTCTTCAATTGTGCTCCTGATGAGCTGAGTAATCAAAATTTGAATCCTTATAACCTCGATGACATGAATATGTTATTTTTTAACACTCTCATATATAAAAATGGAAAATAATTTCACTTTTTCTTCATATTCTAGCAGTTTTATCTTTCATAATGAAAAAACTACAAGCCCATTTCTTCAAGTGTTTACAAAATCAGAAGTATCAAATATTAATAATGAAACCTGGCAAACAACTGTAAATAATTGGCATCATCCTAAATGTAATTCCAGAACACCAGTTTCTCCTTTCAATGCCATTAAATACATGCAGAAGTATAGGAGAAAATTTTTCTTTACATGTTTTTTGGATCTTAGCCAGGCAATCAGCAATATTCAACATTACATATATAGAATTAATAATTTGCTGACCAAATCAGCTCATAACTTGAATCAGAAAAGTGATACTCACTCAAACTATTCATGTAAATCAATACAGAATAAAATTTTTATGCTTGTTTGACTACTAGAATATGCCCATATAATTATTTTGTCAAATTCCTTCTACTTACTTAGACTTTTCAATTTGTACATACCCTGATGTTGAATGTATTGCTAAAAAATTTGGACAAGCTCCCTCTTTTCCTAATTCACTACAAGAAGAACTTTCTTCTAAATATACAGCTTGCTTCACATTTACATCAAGGTTATTAATTTGAGATACGTGAACATTGTGACTAATAATCTTCAAACGATCTTTTATTTCATGGTCACTATCAACCTCCACGTCGTTTAGAGCGTCTATGGCCGATATCCTATGGATTCGTTTGTGATTCCCTGTTTGAAAAAAAATTATCATTACATATAAAAGTACACTCTTTAATATCACTATTCTATGGTTCTGGAAATTTTGTGTTTCATAATCTAATTAAACATGAATATTATACATTTGCTAATGAACATATAGACTCGCCTTTTTGCCTTTTGGCTCTACTTTTTCTCAGCAGTTTTCTTCTTTTTCTCAACTTTGAAGGAGAATCCTCAGTATCAGCTTCATCCTGAGAACTACTAGATGGCATATTTTCGTCAACTTCCGGTAATATGTTAATATTTGACTGATTTTTTTTCCTCGGAAGTGTTCTTTTTTCAGTTTTATTTTTACCTTGTCCAGACCATTTTGCATCAGGTGATGATTTTATACTTATTCCTAAGAATTTATTAAAAATATCTGTTACAATGTCATAAATACAAACATTTTTTTTTTCGAAACTTTCAAATTCTCAACTAATAATGTTCCAAACACAATTATACTATCTGTTCTTTGTCGGATATGAATGGAAGGTTCGAAGGACCATACAGTGTTAAAACAGTGGTAGTAAAAAGGGTTTTTAGCATGAATATCACCAATAGTTCCAGAGATTTCAGCTTAATCTTTCAGAGTAATAGGTCTTTGATATAAAGTATATATTTGCAACAATAAAATACCATATATATTTATTGCTAAGTTAATTTATTGTCTTGAATATGTTATGTGCAATAAGTAATGGAACAGAAAAATATATTTCTGACTAATAGTTTATAAATGGTATTTTTGTTATTAGTTTTATTGTTCCATACAAAAATTTCTGGTTGCTTTGAATTGTGAAAGTATTTTGCATATTGTATTCAATAGTGAGCATTTGTTAACTAAAATTTACAGAAATTCTAAACAATATATAATTGTTGTAGATCTATTATGAGTATATTACCATCTAGTTCTGAATCTGTACTACTTCCATTACAGTGCACTCTTTCTATAACCTGTTTACGAGCTAATTTGCAAGGTGGAGGACCGCTATTATCAACTACGATTTGGCCATTTTCATCTTCATCAATTTCTACTCCATCTATATCTTCACTTTCACTTTTCCGGCTCTCGGATTGCGCTGAACTTTCCCCCTAAAAAAAATATGTGATTCACTTAGATGATGTAAGAAAGACATGTTTATAAATCTGGTATTCTTATTCTTCTGAGATTCTTTTTAAATTTACACTAAACAATTTAAAAGACAAGAACCATTGAAATATTTATAATATGTAAAAATTTTTATATTTGTAAATTATCAGGAAGTAATAAAATCACAGTATGGATTATATATATATATATCAGATAAAGTTTGACACTTTGTAAGTTCCTCATTTTATACCCAAAAACTTCCTGCACTCATTCAAGTGCGGTTTAATCACTTGGGCAAGCCTCACAACTTGCCTAATGACATCAAAAGGTTCAAGCCAAAGCATCTAATCAGCTTCTCCAAAGCATTTGGTAACGTCAAGTGGGGCAGGACGGGCCTATTAGAAGGCCTATGTGCTCAACGGCCCCTTGGTCGCCCACAATTAACTATGAAGTATGAAACCAAAAACTTTTTGAAATAAGGAAGATGCAGTTGTAAAAAGACTACATCTGATTTGGTAAGATCATTTTTATACCAGATTTGTAGTAAAGAAAACTTATAATATAATTATACTTACATGTTCTTCTTCAGAGTTACTGGGATCGAGACTAACACTGTTTTCAGAAGATGTGGTACATTTATGTAAGGGTATACCTGCATTTGAAGCAGCCACATTGATAAGACCTATTTCTGGGGCACCACCTCCTCTAGACCAAAGAGCTTTTATCAAAGCTGATGCAAGATACAATGTCTAAAAAAATTGAAATGCAAATAAGCATATTTAAAATCTAAATGTTTTTAATAATCTCAATTAAAACTTGAATCTGTTAATTAATAATAAGAAACAGTTATGAAAGTTAGAAGCACATAAAAGCTGGAAATGTAACAAGTTTTAGTGTCCAACAGATGAGCATAGTTAAAAGAAAACAGACTTAAATAAATTTTCAGGATTCTTCTAAACCATTACTATGTACATGATATTAAATAAGAGAAGTGATTTTAAAAATCATACAATCACCATCTTGATAGGATAAAAATCCAACTTATAAGAGTCAAATGGAATACATTATTATATAATAGTCAACCACTTATAATAAAATATAGAGTAAAAGGAGTACAGACAAGCTGGGAACATTGGAAGAAAACAGCAAGGACATTAAAAAGTTTTTCATAAAACCATAAAAAATGAAAGATAATAGAGCAGAAAAAAAAAGTAGAAATGCTAGCAGATGATAGTAAAGTAATACAAAGTTGGAAAGAATATTTAAAAATTTTACTGGACATAACTCTTATGAAGAAAATGTTGAAGAAACATAAAATTTAGTTACATGCCGGCGGGAGATACTCAATCGGCACAATAAAACATAATAATTTGAGCAAGAGCAACAATTAGGCTGATTAACGATTTACTCGCCAGACAAGGATCAGCAAAACAACAAATAGACCCAGAACCCATTCGTGGTGTAGCCAAATGTGTAGTTAACACATATGTAGTCTACTAGCAAGAAAAACATGAAAATAGATGCAAACATTTGGCATATCACAAACTAAGGCACTTGGCACTGCATCTCTGACCAATCAACTGCTCCACTTGTCCCGCTACATTAGACCAGACATGGTCATCTAAGACTCTTCCTTCATACTATCAGGATCGATCCGGAGTGCCGCTGATGCATGGAGGAGGAATAAACTGCACACCACATCATCAGTAAATGCCCAGCATTCCATGTCGAGGTTCAAACACTTGAACTATGAGTGAATCTGTCTGGTTTCATTCAATTTGATTTCGATACAATGGATTTTTTGGAAGTACGTAGTATATCTCCAATCTTTCAACTTTATTTTATTGACACATTGCTGACTATTGAATATATTTTAAATCGAGAGAATTAGAAAATATTTATATTATTATACATTTTGAAGAATAAAACTTACTTGTTCAGTGTGATCTTTAGGTTCAAGTTTAGTTAAGAGGCTGTATAGATGTAGAGTAGGTGCAGCTGCTAAATGTTTCACAAGTCCTGGCAACAAGTCGTGGACAGGTTTTGAGCAATGTTTTAATTGTGCTGCTGCCCAAATTACATCCATATGTTCACAAGTTATCCTTCCTTCCATCGCAAGGAAATTTAGGATTATATGACTTTGTTTAATTACCTAAGAATAATTTAAATATACACATACACATTAGTATTAACAAGAAATTGTGATGATTGTGCTATTTGGATGATGTAATACATTTTAGATTAAGAAATCTGTTTTCCAGATATAAACCTGCATATGTTATCTTGGGCATTTTTTAATCTAATATTTCTCTTTTTTTACATAAAACATGAACAAACCTCTACATGAAGATTCGGTCCAAATATATGAGAAATTATACTATTATTTATTAACCAATCTGCCATTTGTCTTGGAGCTGCTTCAGCTTCAGGCAAAGATTCTCCAACACATATTTCTGCCAATAAACCAATTTGGTTATTTATCTGCGTTATTCCTGCTAGTCTCATCGTTAGTGTACTTGAGATGAAGTATTTAAAAGCCAGATCTAGACCATCTATGTCAAATGCTACATGTGAGTCTAGAGGATCTTTGATAGCATTCCACATGAAATCTACATAAAAACAATAAAACATCCATGATTAGACTGGAGTCATGTATTTGGGAAAGAAATTGATTTTACCTGCCATACTTTTTATTGTTGTTGTGCGAAGATCTTGATCTGAAAGCTTGCACATGTACCTTAGAACACATGATCTTAATGGCACTAACATTGACACCATACTTTTGTAATTCATCCAAAGTTTTAAATTGCAAACTAAAAAGAAATGTGGTTTAAAATTCATTTAATTATGAATAATATGCAAAAATTTTAAATTATATATAAACTAACAATTTATTTCATTTAAAAAAGCTTTCAACTTTTGCTCTAGTTGCCATGCAATTTACAAGCAACCAAATTTCAGTCAGAATAAACTTTCTCATTTTTCTGGGGAAAAACTTACTGTCTCGTTATTCATGATTTAGTTATTAGAATTTATTTATTTCACTTTTAAAATTGTGACAAGCAGCCCGAAAAGGTTTGATTAGATGCAATTGAAAACAAGCAATATTTTGACTTTGCATGAAATTACATGTTGCACCAAGTAGTCTTTAAAAAGCAAAATATTTGAGTCTTAAATTGTGAAGGAGATAGCAACATGTTTTGTAGAAGCTGATAAAAACAGTGCCATTTCAAACTGAAAATTGATTGTGTGGGTATTGATAAAAAAGTGATGATCTCCTATAAATAATATAATAAAAAATTAACTCACCTATTGATATCATAGCATGTGCAGTAGATATTGGTAATAATTCAGGAGATAATTGAGTGAAGCAGGTAGTCATTGCCAACAATCCTCCCAACTTGCAAAACCAACTAACATTTTTCAATAAATAAATAGGAATTTCAGAATCATGTAAATCACAAAATAAATTTAAATTTTGTATTTCTTGTTGGGTTAATTCATCCAACTTTGCTTGAATTGTATGCTTATAAGCTACATATAAAGGAAAATTTAATAAAAATATTTTTGCAACCAGTAATAATAATTTATCACGTTCTAAAACCTCCGGATTTTCTTTTTCATCCTCAGGATTTTTAACTGTTTTAGCATCTTTATTTTTCTGATTATTTTCAGATTGTTTATTGCCTTCTGTGGATTTTTCTGCCAATGTTTTCAATTGACTAGCTGCCATATATATTAGCCCTTGTGTAATATAACTGAAGCGTTCAAGATTTTTTGGATCTCTGTAGCAGCACATACATTGTCTGAAACATATGTCATAGTGTGAAAGTATTGATATATTGTTATTTCATGTACTACAAGGTTTAAATTAAAAAAAGTATATGTGAAAAAATCAATATATAACAATTACAAAATAGACATTCTTTCATTTTCAATATTTTAGTAATAATGCAATTTGAAGTCATTACTGTCACAGAATATTTATAAGTAAAGGCAGGTTTTAAAAAACTATTTTCAAAATTGAAAAATTTGGTCATATCAAAATATAAAGTGATTTCAAATAAATTTCTTCTAAGTTATTATTACCTCGCTGGCCAAGTCTGAGCATAAACATAAACAGTATCCACATCTCTGCCTGTTAAAATAGGTTGTTCACTGCTTTCCGCACAAAATTGAGCTTCATCTAAAACGTATATCGTGAAATTTATATGAATTTAATATCATAACATTTTATTTTGTACTAAAAAAATCCCGAATATTGTAAAAAGGTAATTTCTGCTTACATGAAACTAGCAATTGTAGAAAATCGGAGCATGCATCACACATTTTGAATGTTGTATATGAATTTCTGTCGACTTTTAGCCTAAAAATAATTTATTTTGAAGTTGCTTCATACATATATCCACTATTTTGTTGCATTCTATATCATCAAAATATTTTAATACCAAACGTCCACCATATTAAAAACGTACATAATAGAAATGTCAAATTAATTACTGACAAATGACATAATCAACTAGGCATTTTTACCTGAATTCCATAATATACTGACTGATGCCAAATTGTAATAGTTAAAAAATTAAGTAGTGACCATATCGTCGAATGTGTACCTATTAGTGGTAATTTTTTTAGTAGTATTAATTATAAAAAAGCATTTTAAGAAACTAAACAATGCATCTCATCAATAAAAGAAATAGCTAGTCAATTCAACATGCCGGACAGTATAATTCGAAAAAATGAACAGTACGGCGTCGATTCATGACTTCATTACCGGAAGCCAGTATAAAATATTTTTATTATACGGTACACCATTGCTAAAAAATTGTCAAAATATTCGAATATGAAGAAACATAACGAATAGTTTGTTATTTTATTAGTTTTCTTATTTATTAGAAATACACATTTAAGTATTATTAGTATAATAAAAATAAAATTGATTTGGAAAATATCGATTTGGATATTCAAAAGTAAATATAGAATATTCGAAATTAGAAATATTTCCCATATTTATCCATTATTTTCCAAAAAAATATCCATATTTTGATATATCAACTAATATTTGGTTTATTTATTGTCTTTGGGGATAGAAATAAAATTAATATGGTAAGTAGAGGTTTTTATAAGAGGCATGTTGTATAGTATAGACCTCTGAAATTCGATACCTCAGTTCTCAATTATTTGAATTATATTTGTTATCAATAAAATTTCAACTTTATAATTTAAAAACCAAATAGGTGTTAAAGGACATTATTTGAAGCAAAGAAAATTCGATCATGTACTATTGTTTAAGTAAGGTATGATGTGTTGTAAAAATATCCAACAATTATATGAATTATGTTTTTACAAAATAACATTGATACATTTTTTTCTAATCTCACAGTTTAATAAGATTAAAATAAATATTTTTGTTAATTATATGTTGGTATCACAGTTCAAGTTTATTATAGAAACATTGCAATAATTTTTTTCATGCATTTGAATTTGCAAAGTCAATAATTATATTGTCATATGCAATCTAGTTCATTAGGTCCCGCCCTATGTATAAAAGAGCTAAAGTGTTGAGAAATTATTCAATTTTTATTGAATTTGAAAACTCGTCTCCTGACCAATATTTTTTTCTTAATTGTGTAAATTGAAATGAAAAAAAAAATCAACAAAATTAGTCACCCCTTGAAATCTGTTTCTGTTGTACAAGCAGGTAATTGTTTTAATAAATCTTATATTGGTTTGAGTTCAGTGTTACAAAGTTTGCCAGGTACTATTAGTGTACTAAATTTTGTATGTGCCTTAATATCAATTTTAAGTACTTACAATTTAAATATATGTGGGATAGTATTTGTAAAAAGCAGTTTTTCCATATTGGTGTACCAGTAAGAGTTACACAAAAAACTAAAGCAATTTCAAAGAGTCTAAAATTCCCCACAAGGCCCATCAAACTGATTAGCATTATTGTAAAAAGTGACGAGTAGAAATTTTTTGCACGTTAAATGCCAAAAATTGTACGTTATTGTTATTTTATTGAACATTCACGGTACAGAATAGATGGATCATATCTATGAAATAAAACATTAAATCTTGAAAAATTTCATTTATTAACAATATATACACAATTAATAACCTTAACTTAAATATCCTAGAAACAGCATACATAATTTTTTTTTAGAGGAATTAATTATTGTTCTCCAACTTTAATAAAAGCATTTTGTCCAATGTCTAAATTTGGATCATCATCTATGGAATATCTACGAAGTTTTGACATTAAAAAGAAAAACGTTACAATAATAAACAGGGCCATTATTGCCAATATAAAATAACGACATGTTGAAACTTTCCCTCTTGATCGTAGCGGAGCACCAAAAGTTATCCTACAAAAAAAAACTCATATATATATATATAAAATATATATATATATATATATAATATATATATATATATATATATATATATATATATATATATATATATATAATATAAATATAAATATAAATATATATATAAATATATATATATATATATAAATATATATATAAATTTAATATATATATATTAAATGTAACAAATATAATATATATATTATATATATATATATATATATAATAATATATATATATATATATATATATATATATATATATATATATATATAATATATATATTATATTTGTTACATTTAATACCACTTAAACAACATTAATGTAATTCTATATTACAATTCATTCAATTACATATCAACTGGAAAACAAATGAATATTTTAGAATTTTAACCCTATGAAATATTTGTATATAGGTGTTTCTACCATTAATCACCAATCTTATGTGTGTGGTAAAGTACTTTTCTAGCAAAGTTGCAGCTCTCATGTAATTAAACTATAAATTTATGAGATGATTAAGAACTAACCAAAAGAAATTTGTTGATTATTTTTTCAAACAAAACCTCTCCATTGTACCATTATGACAATTTATAGGTTTTTCATGCAGTTTATTTAAAAAAGGATTATACTATGAGTAAAACTTTAACTTGTGCTAATCACTAATTATTGTACTTTCATCTATTGTCGAAAATCCACTGTAGCCTCCTGTATGTGTAACTGGATCTTATAGATTGTTGGCCCTGTTTATGAGAATGATAAATGAATGAATGGTGACGTTCATGCAGGGGGCGTGTCTGAGGTGTCTTCTGATCAATACCAGTGTAGATCCATGTATGGAGTTCCTGGAGGATGGCGAATGAGAGGAAGACCGTGCCTTCGCTGGTTGAAGGACGTTGAGGCGGACCTGAACCAGGTAGGAGTTTGAAGTTGGAGGCACCATGCTCAGGACAGAAAAGATTGGCAGTCAATTGTTGAGAAGACCCTGGTTCTCAAAGGACAGTATCGCCAGAGAAGAAGAAGAAATAACACATGATAAAGGCTTGTTCACTTTTATTTCCATTCGATAATATTTTTTACAGTCTATGATTCATCTATGCCTCATTCATGGAATAAATTTTTATATTTTATTTATTATTCAATTTAATTAGTATTAAATTTCCGAATTTCTTTTTTTCTGTGATAACTCCTTGTCCTTATTATTATTTTGAGACATTAAATAAGCATGTTTTTTAATTGTTTAGGACTAATCTAAAAATTCAGTAACAAAAATGTATCCAAGAAGCAATCTCGCAAATAAAGAAAAAAAGTCTCAGAAAGTCTAATTGAATTTTTGGAAATTATAAATAGTCATTTAACCAGTATACAATAATATTGATGAAATAATTCTTTAAACAAGAATGACATCATCAAATATTAAATTATGTTTATCCATAATTTCTTTAACAAAGAATGGACTGCTTTGGTATCGTTACATTCCAATTTAGGAAAATAATATTTAGATGAGATTATAATATTTTCAAATTAGGTCTTATGATTTCCTAGTTCAACTATAGTTAGATTTATAAATTAAGACGTATATACTCACTTGAACCAATTTCCAACAAGTTCAGATAATGGTTTTCTTTTGTACTTGTTATCATCGTGATCAAATCGATCAGGTTTAATATCTCTAATATCTTGAAACACTCTACGATTAGAAAAATTCTGAAAGGTGCCTATTCTATTGTCCTCATCCATAGAAACAATGGAATGGGAAGGACTTGAAGTTATACGCGGGGCCATATTCATATGATTTACTGTGGCTTTTACTTCCCTTTCTTCAGACAACTAAAAAGATAAGAGAAATAACAAATTTATGGAATATTTGTACTAAAATGTACACTGTATATATTAAAAAATCTGAGATATAGTACATATTGCAAAAAGTGAATTAACTCCTGCATATAATCAAATGTACTTGAGTTTCATGTGTTTCCATTTTCAAATATTTAGATTGAAACTATTGAAATATAATTAATGTTTTGTCAAAAGCAGATATTTTAAACATAAACAATATGTACTGTGTTCTTGATTTTGGTACATTCATCCAATTGTTTGGATCATGTTTTTTCTTATTATTCCCAGAAAGTCAAAAAGCTCAGTGGTTAATGGGTCTCTGTGCTATTTTTAAGGTTGTTTTTAGCATTTTTTCATGGTTCCTGTCCATCTGTGTGTTCTGATAAAATTATATTGTTTTATTCCTTTTCTCTTTGTAGTAAATTTCCTCGATCCTAGATTAAGTTTTTTTGTATGATGATTGTTCTACTTTTGAACTGTATAACTCTTACTCCCCAACATTCTTTTTATCTTAAAAATTCCTGCATAAATGTCTGTAACTTCTTATGAAATGTGTGAAACATAGATAATCTATACCATATAAAAAGTAGAAAAAAATATATAATAAAAAACTCTGCAATAAAAAATAGCAACTAGAAAGCACCATAATGATGTGTGTTAACGGTATTATTTTGTCCTGAAAAATTCCAAATCCAGGAGCAAGAAAGTAGTTTTTAGGAAAAGAAGATGGAGTTCACAAATTTAATTTTGTAAAAAAAAATTGAAATGTTAGCAATTTCTAATTTTACTTACAAGTGGCAATCCTAAACCAGCCCTAGCCCAATTGACTCCGGCCAATTTTTCTTTGAGAACATCTGCAACAGGGCTGATTAAATTAGAAGCAGGAAATAAAGGGCTTTTACATGAGGGACATGTATATCCTCTGGGAGCTGTTGTTGGTGGTAACTGTCTTGAAAAATGATCCAAACAAGACCAGTGGAATACATCTAAATATAAAGGAATTCAGAATACTTTAGCATATTTTTTTTAATTTGTTATTACTTACGATAACATGTTAATCGTATGCAGTCTTCACTATTCAAATCTTTACTGCACAATTCACAAATTGAGTTATAATCACTATCTTGTAGCCACTGTAGATAAGACTGAACTATACACTGAAAATATATTGATATAAAATTATACAAAATTTATTAAGTATCATAAACCTTACAATGGGGTGATTTGTTACCATACAGTTCTCACAAACACAAACTCTATGTTCGAAACAAAATTGGTTTGTTACACGTCGCTTTGGGCATTTGCATAAACCCATTGTAATATATATATATTTAACAGTTTAGATATGAATTGAATACCATGGATTAATATGACTTATTTAGTTTCTTGAAAACATTAGTTCTTGGGTGAAAGGCAATAAAAGAAGGGTAGGCCACGTAAAGTGACAATTGACAGTACCTGCAATTGACAACAATGTAAACTGTATATACGCAACCGACATAACGGACATTTAAACAACAAAGTCAAATGACAAATACTTTTGCCAGCTCCATAGAATGCATAATTCACTCATTCTTTGATATTATTATTTTCTAATGTACTAGTATTTTCAATTATACTCATAAAAACTTGGGAAATAGTTCAATCCCTTTTGTATATATCTATTAATTAATTTGATTTGGAAAAATTATCTACGATTTTAAAATAATGACGTCACAGCCCGTTTCCTTTTTATGGATGAACCTTTTTTAACCGTGTGATATCATACATGCGAAGAAAATCAGAATGCCTGCACTTGTTAAGCTGGTTAGTGACGGTGTGAGTGTTTAGTGTCGTCGGTGATATTTGAGGTAAAGATATTAAGCTTATATAAACTCTAATTAGAATAACAGTATTCTGAACCCCGATATAACGTAGAAAGTCGAAATACTTATATCTTTTCACTTATCAACAGTAAAGGTATATAGCAACTATTTACCTTACAAGGTGTTCCACATTTTGTAATACCTCTATTTTTGAAATATACTTGTCATATCTTATTTCCAAATTTACAATGAACGTTGATAAAGTAGAAGTATGATTCACGCGTTTGGTTTGTATTCGAGTTATTAATAATTCGTATTATATAAAAAAAAACTAATTTACATTCTAAATAAATATGTGGAATTAACTCTGCTAGGATAATAACTTGGTAATAATCACTTGTTTTATTATATATTTACAGAAATAAAAATACATGTTAATAATTAAACATTCAAACTTGTAAATATCATAATGGGTTGATCTAATTATCATAAGACATTTTTCATATTACTATACTGAGTTACAAGTGCTTATTTTAATATTTAATGAATTATTATTAGACAATTTAAATTAAAGTTCCCAAAGAGGAAACAATTCAATGAAAAATGTCTAACACATTCCAACCTATTCTTAAAATGTTGACATTTTTTTTGTTACATGAATGAAATTGTATGTACCCATGAATGTAGTTGAATTCAGTATTTGGTCATCATTATCTTAATGCAAGATTCATTAGACTGAAAAAAATAATATTGTTCTTTGGGTTTTTTATAATACTTGTTTCTTAATAATATGTTTAGGTTAGAGCACTGGCCTGCCGAACTTTTTAACTGAAGAACCAAATATGAACATTATATAATTTGAAAAAAAATTGGGAGCCAAATTTTCTCTTATAGTAAACTTTTATTACATCGAATAAAACTAAATTTCATATTTATTAATACGAACAATATGATTGAATCTCCTTGGAAAGTTTGAGTAAATCAGGTTTGTATATTGTCATTTTTAATTTTAGTCAATATTACAAGTTCTCATCAATAAGACATCTTCTCAGTTTAGTATTGATAATGTTCATATGATAATGTTCCTACGCGAAAAAGATTGTTTCCTATATATATATATATATATATATATATATATATATATATATATATATATATATATATATCCCTGAAAAGGAATGAATAGCAAACACAAGCTTTTTCAGTTGATTGTAGGAGTCAGGAATACTATTCCAAGCATTGAAAATTCTTTATTCCTTCTCTAGTACATTCAAAGCAGACCATTTGTGTTGTGAACTAAGATCACGCTTCTTCTCCAATATTTTCAATTCAAAACAAAGACTTTCCAATTTAGAGCGCCATATCTCTTGTTTTTTAAATCCAGCAATTGAATTTCAAATCAACCATTTCAAAAGGCATAAAATTTCAACTTGTTTATCGTAGCATTAAGAGCATTTTTGACAAATGCTAGAGTTGTTCTGCTGTTTTAAAATTACTAAATCCTGCTGAGAAATCCTTCCCTTATAATGTTGTTTATAAAACAGTGTTTCTTGTATATATTTTTTCTTTCAAAATAGCGACAAACCCTATTCTTACATATGTCATTCTTTTCGCCCAATTTATTGAAATCGAAACATGTGGTTATCGAGTTCAATATAATGTCAGAGCTACACTTAAAGAGCTAAAGAGCCACATGTAGCTCTGGAGCCGCACTTTGCCAACAACTGGGTTAGAGCAAATATTTGAACTCAACTAGCTTAACTAAAAATATTATGTTATTTATCTATTAATAGATTTAGTTTGAATTTCAGGAACTATAAATGATATTCATATTGAACATACTGTTCATTATAACTGCCCTAACACTCATAATTACACTGGCTTGACAGGCGTTAATAACCATATTATTGTCTTCTGGGACCAAAGTTGGTGAGTTTTGGTGTGGATTTAGTAAACAATATGTTCACTAGATAGATAGATAGACCTGACATTTTTAAAACCCCTCTCTTATAATATTTTCTAAACAGCATATCATAGGGTCAACAATGTTTTAATAGCATTATCTTGATAATTTTCAACTATCATTATTAAAATAGTATATTATGACCAAAACCGAACTGGATTTGAAATTCTTCTATGAATCTACATTTTTAATAATACTATATGCTTTTGACATCATAGCATAAAAAATAGATTATTCACTCTGAGAAATTTATGATAATCTAAAGTGTTCTAAAGTGTATTGCATATTGCTTCTCTGTATGCGGTATAATTAGCAGTATTCTTTAAGTATTAAAAAAAAATAGATTATTTCAATATCAGGAGGATAATATATATAAAATGTATAGAAAAGCAGCAGTTATTTTTTAAAACAACATTCATATTGTAATGAGCTAATTACAGTTAACGAGAATGTTGAAAAATTCAATACAAAGTAGTAGTAGTAGTAGTAGTAGTAAATGTTCAAAAAACATTTTTTATAGGCATATTACTAATCATAAATTTTTGGAGAGTTTATTGCAATTGTTTAGATACTTTACATTATTCTTCAGAATAATTTATACAGGGTGCTCCGGGACTTGATGCGAAAAATCGGGAGTGAGAGATGACGCGAAAATGATGCTGTGACATAAAAAAATTCTCATACGACAAGTCGTTACTGAGTTATAGACGTTTAAAGCTGCGAAATCAGAACTTATATTTTTAACTATATTTTCTGAACTATACATTCGAAATTATGAATTTTTATGTGTTTGACAGAATAAAGAATTCTACACTATGAAGGCCAGCGGCGGCTCATGCCTAATGGTTAACGGTCTGTACCTTTTACAGGGACAACCTGTACAATCTAAAGATAACAAAAATGAAATTTTCAATCGATTTTTTAACAAAAAGGTTCAGGAGATATGTAGATTTTTAGATTGTTTTACATGCCAAGGAAGCTGTTTGTCATAAAGAGACATTATGAAGAAAAATATCATAAATTGTAATTATTCAATTAAAATACTTGTAATTGTTTTGAAATTTATTGAAATACAATGAAACATTTTTAATTAAACTGCATACTGTCAAACATTGCCCTATTTACAATAGGAAAAAATTTTAATTCAGAATAATTTTTAGAAAAATTATAATAAATGATCGGAGTGGGCATCTTGCATATTGTTATTTAGTTTTGGTTTCATATGCATAGATTTTTGATTCGTCGCCTGTCACTATCTTATAAACATCTTTTGAAGTAGGGTGATTGAATTTTTTCAGCATTTCTTTGCACCAATCGACACAAGCTTTTTTGAGCAATTGTCGAATTATGCGGTATACAACGCGAACGAATGTATCGCATTTATATTCCAGTCACCGATATAAGGGACCCACCGCCACTATGCTCTGGTCTAATCGCGGTTTATTCCTTATTAAAAATGATTATCAATTCCTTTTATTGTATAAAATATAATATATTCTACGTGAAAAAAATATGGATGTCGTGTAGCTAATAACAATTTATAAAGTCGCAACACTCGAAATTATAAGTAATAGTCCAGCAATGACGTGGTTCCACTTGAACCTAATTCGCTATAGTTAGCCATCAACCTAAAAATAAATAAAAACTTGATTATGAAAAGTTGTCACTCATATTACGTAAAAATCTTTCGTGTGTGAAGTGGTTCGATCGGTTGACTGACATTAATATCGTCCCCAATATACGGGTAGTCCCGGAAGATTTATTCGTCAATAATACATGCTTTAGAATTCAGCGAAATTCCGTTATAATGAAGCGACGTACCGGTGAATCACAAAATAAAAAACTGAGTTGAAGACCATACTGAGAAAATAAGGTTTTTGAGGTTCATACACTGCTTACACTAAAACTACACTGTCTGACGCACGTTTCGATAAGTTTCCTTCAGACTTCCAGATTGTGAAGCATTCCTCTTCCCGTTTCATTAAATTTTGTTACAATTCTGCTTACTGTGCTTCTAACAATTGAAGTTCTTTCATAATGTGCTTCATTAAAAAATAAAGCACATGCTTCTTTATAACTTCGAAGTCTATTACAGTAACGTACCATCATTAATGTTTTTATCTTCACTTTTTTGCTTAAAGTTTAGTTAAAAATAGGATTGATATGATGCTAATTATAAGAGTGAAACTGACCAACAGTTGATTTATTAAAAAAATGAACATATGTTCTTGTTGTGTAACGTTAAGTTAAGACATAAATCCAAATTTATTTTGATTTTTATTAATTCTGTCAGTTTTTACTTTGTGATGTGTTTTTGCATTTTTTTTTAAATGAACGTTGGACATTATATGAATTTTGTGTATTAGTTTATCATAACTTTCTCTCTCTCTCTCTCTCTCTGGGATTGTGGAAATCAAACACTGAAGTGTGAAGTCACAAAATTTAGAATTATTTGATGATTTGGAAGAATCTGAAACGACTATGTTGAAATAAAATTATGCGATTCCGAAATTTTTTATGAAATTACTTATGAAGTGAGACTTGGACCAAGATGTTTCTAACAAGCTAGATTTCATTCTGGGTGAGCACCAGCCTAAAAGCCCTACTTGAAAAATATAAGCCTGCAAGAAGATCTAATGGGTTTGGCCATTCTTGAATTAAAAAAAAAAGATAATTGCGCCATATGTACTACACAGATAGCCTGCAGACACACACATTCAAATATGTTATCTGTAAATGGAAGCAGTGATTCTGCATTGGACTAGCCGATATGGAACAGCCTCTTAATGCAATATATTATAATTTTTTCTTTTTGTAATTTTTCAAATAAATAAATCTGATTGGGTTACTGTACCACTATTATACTAACTTTTGATAGTTATTATACATTTTAATTTTGGTCAAAGGACGTGCAATCTCAGATTAAGCGCTACTAAAGACGTTGCGAATTCATGTTGAACTATACCACGCTAATCTAAGAAAACGATGAGCATCATAAATCCACGTCTCGCCACCAGTATCGATGCGTTTGATAAATATGGTGCTCATCTACGTTAAACTTTGCCACCTCTACTGGATGTTGGTTTTGTAAAAGGGTCATTCTTTTTGGAGCCACTCGCTTCATACCCAAATCATTAACCAAAATATTTCGAGTTGATTCATAAGAGATATTGAGAGTTTCTGTCATATGTCGGTTGCAGATACGACGATTTTCGAACACCATTTTCCTAACTTTTTTAATGTTATGGAGGATGGACACGATCTTCACTGAATGTTTTTTGCCACTCAATTACTTGCTATCGTGATAAAGTAGACTCCCCAAAACACTTCTGCAGCATCGTCAATTATTCCTTAGCCGTAATTGCTTTGGAAACACAAAATTCCAAGCACACTTGTTGCACAATGTCTAACCTAAAACTTAATTTCTAATTTTTTTCTTCTTTAACCGGCGCTACGTCCTTTGAGAACCAGGGCTTTCTCAATAATCGACTGCCAATCCTTTCTGACCTGAGCATACTGCCTCCGACGTCGAACCGCTAGCCGGATCAGGTCCGCCTCAAAGTCATGCAACCAGCAAAGGCGCGGTCTTCCTCTCAGTCGCCGTCCTCTATACATGGCTCTACACGGATATCTATCAGAAGGCATCCTCTCCACGTGTCCCAGCCACCTCAAGCGCGCGCCCCAGATGAACGCGACCAAATCTCACTCGCTCGATATATATCTGTCTCAGCTCAGCATTCCTCCGGATCCACGCAATGTTCTCGCAAACAGGGTAGGATCAGCAGCTCAAAATCTGCTCACTTGTCATAGTCCATGTCTCGCATCCGTATGTGACTACGGGACGGACTATTGGCTTGTAAATTGTATGCTTTGACCTTCGTGAGAGTACTCTAAAGTTGAGCGCTCTCTGGACTACCCAGAAGCATCTGTTTCCCTCAGCAACTCTTGCCTTGATCTCTGTGGTCACGTCATTAATCTTCAGTTATCAAGGCCCAAAGACATTTGAATTGGTGGCACATAAGGAAGCGATGTTCTCTGATTTGGAACGTGGTTTGGGAAGTCAGAGTTCTTCCTTAGGTTCTCATATACATGGTTTTCTGTTCATCGATTTTTAGTCATCTTGCTTTAGCTGCTCGCTCGAACTCTGCTCCTGAAAGAGCCGAAGTGGTTAGTGCCATAATGTCAATATCATCTGCATAAACAAGGTACTGTGTGAGCCTATTGTAAATAGTCCCTCCGGGATTTGTTCGAAGATTGTATCAAGCTGATGTTACCGATTCGATTTACGCGTGCAGCAAATTTGATCAGACTAAGTATAACGTGTTGAAATGAGATAGGCCTTGTGGGACAACCTGTATTATAATAAACTATAAATGAAAAGTATGAAAGATGGTATTCCCTCTGCTGCATTTTGACCTTCGTTTCAGATAAATAATATTCTGTTTCTAAATTGTTTTGTCAGCCATAAAAAACAAATAATAAACAGTTGGCAGTGTGATTGTAAGAAAAATTGCTTTATCATCTGTCTGACCCAGAGATAACGCAATAAAGAGTAATTTATTGCTGAAGCGTTCTTAAAATGTTGATTTAAATAATTCGATTTCAATAATTTATAATCGAAATGCGATCACGATTCAATAGCGAGAAAGTAACCTTAAGTTTTAAAGTGTGCTAAACAATTTCTACTTATATCGTTTAAATAAAATGGAGTAACAGTGAGAATGTAAAGGTTTGTTTCATTTACACTTTTTACTGTTCAAGGATATTCAAATTGATTTTTATTTTGTAAAATTAACTGAAAACTAATTTAAACCGTGGTCAAAAAATGAGATCGTAACAAATCGATGTCTGGTCATTCAAATGGCCGTTGCTCACTTGAAAAGTTTCGGTACAGCTTGAATGAATGTTCAAGACCTTTATCATATGGAAAAATCAATTCACAAACATCAATGAAAGTGGATCATGAAGAATTTTCCAATATTAGGTGCTTTCCAAGTTGATTTTTGACATAAAGGGTATTTCTAAATTTAAGCGAAAAAAGTCAGGAGGTGATTCCTATAATAAAATTTCCTCAGCTTACCCTTTTCTAAGATATTACTAAATTTGGATTTTTATTTTCTTTTGTACTAAAATTTTAGTAAAGCTAGAAACTTGAAATTCTGCAATTTTCGTGCACTCGCAAAGTACTAACTACGGGTATTTTTTCAATACTCCTGTTACATTATACGGGGGTGAATCCTATCACATTTTACATTTTTACAGACTTATAAAATATGGTGTTAATTTTTTTTTCTGTGGTTATTGGTTTTGAAAAAAAAATATTTATAAATAAAACAATTTATATTATTTCATAAAATTTAATCTTGAAAAAAGTTTTGATATGAAATAAAATAAGGTTTGGTAATTTCACCCCTTTATAATGTAATAGGAATATTGAATAAATACTCATAGTTAGTTTGCGAATGCATGAAAATTACAGAATTTCAAGTCTATAGAAGAACACTAATTTTAGAGATAAAAACACAATTTTAGTCACCACCTTTTAAGGGTGATATCTCGGAAAAGGATGGACTGTGCTGGGATGGAAGGGCATCGAATGGGTCCTAAACATGAATGTGGTCCCTAATTTTTTCCGTCCAATCCTGGAAAGAGATGTATAGGTGGTGAATCGTTGGCATGAAGTATGAGCTTTCTAGTCTGAACTTACATTGTTCAAATCACACTATCTTCTCAATCTGTGATTACATTGGTTTCATCACAGCCAATTGGTACGCAAAGAGTCAGGTCCGGACTAATCGGCGAATTGTGCATTAAGCAGAACACATGGTTTTAGGCTGGGGTGCAATTAAATATTAAAACAAATTTTTTGACTATTTTCGGTTCACCTTTTTATCCGTGTTGTTATGATACCGGTCCGGTAAATTTTACCCACCTGAGTTGGAATTTCTGGAACCGTTGGCGATATTCATACTGTTTACACCACCACTACACCAAAACTTACAATTACACTGTCTGACGCGCGTTTCGATAACCAAGTTATCGTCTTCAGATACTGAATGTAAATTAAAATCTAATGACCTAACTTACTTGTTTTATACTGAATTTTCCCACCAATAAACTTTTTCCCGCGAAAATCAATTCCTTCAGGAAAAAACTCCTTGGTGGGAATACTCACATTCATTCCTTGACTAGTAAACTATAGAGTATAAATTGGCTCTTTGTCCCTATTTTAGCTACTCTTACATGTAGCAATTTCAATGCTTTCAAATGCATCCAACAATTTATTATTGGATACATATTTTACAATTTTCCATTATTAATATTTATGTAATGATTGTGACTGGCAGCGTGATCGGTAATACCCGATTTTCCTATTCATCCATATTTCAAATGAGCTGTGTGCTCTTTAAACCGGACAATAAAGGATCTCTTTGTTTGCCTAATATACTTTCCTCACAATCACCTCATATATACCACTCTTTTCCAAATTTGGTATTTTATCCTTAGGATTGCCCAACAATTGTTTGAATATAAGAAATATCTATATGAAACCACTTTTTTCCAAACCCAAAGTGAAAAACAAGAAAAATTTGGTCTGATACCTTTCAATTCTCTTTATACAAAAGGGTTGGAAGGAATATCTAACAGAGTAGGTTTTAAATTGGTTTATAAATTCAACAATATATTAAAACAATTTTTGCGCGGGAAAGTATATTGGGCAGACTAAAGATCCGTTATTAACTGGTTTAAAGAGCACATAGCTCAATTGAAATATGCACGGACAGGAAAATTATGGATTGCCGATCACGCTGCCAGTCACAATCATGACATAAATTTTAATAATATAAAATTGTTAGAAAATGTATCCAATAATAAATTGTTGGATATGTTTGGTAATAAATATGAGTATCCTGCCAAGGATTTTTTCCCGCAGGAACGAATTTTTGCGGGAGAAGGTTTATTGATAGAAAAATTTAATATAAAACAGGTAAGTCAAGTTATTAGATTTTAGTTTACCTTCAGTCTCTGAAGACGATAATTTGGTTATCGAAACGCGCGTCAGACAGTGTAATTGTGAGTTTTGGCGTAGTGGTGTTGTTTACCCACCTGGTCAGATTAAGAACCATATAATTTAAAATTGTTTTATAATTTCGACCATATCAATATTATACTTGGTTCTGATCGTTACTTTCGTACTGATCGATTTCGATTCTTGTTCTGATACTGATTGATTTTGGTACTTATACATATACATGGGCTCTTGTACATAAAAATCTATTAGAAAAAGTTTATTCTAATTTATCGCTTCCATCTGTTATAATTTATAATGGTAGGTAAGAAATGAGTTGGTTTAAGGTTTTATGTTGATATTCCTATCCATTACCACATGATTAAATAATTATTCAAGTTCTAATATCCAGCGGCATCCGGCCAACGGAGCTCCTCGATAAGGTCAGGGTCGAGCGGAATGAACATGTACTGAGGGAGGGGATATGTTTGAGCAACAAGTTATGACAAGTTATTTTCCTTGCGTTTATATACCTGATGTTACTAGTATTCAGAGACGTGTGTATGTGAGGTGTTACTGATTTACTGAGTTTCAAGGACGAAAATCTATTTTTAAAAATGATGTAAGTGAATTTTTTGTGAACAACAAATAACTCAACTAAAATGTTGCGACTTTACATTTTTAAGTTATTGAGACACCTTATAGATAAAAGTGACTACGTTTAAAAGGTAGATTAAGATTAAAATGATTGTTTATGAATTGTAGACTTGTTTTTTTATTCATTTCCTTTATTGATCATAAGTGTGCTAACTATTGTTTCTTTTTTTGTCTAGGGCTCCAAAAATGTCCAACCACGTGTTGTCAGTATGTATATTCTGCTTTATATGCGCCACACATACGCCTTGTGCGTCGCATGCAGCTGTTAAACACCACTCCTTCCACCACAAGGAGTATAGCGATCCTATGTATTCACCGCTTATAGGTATGTAAATTAATATTCTTTAATAACATATGTCAATGTCATTAAATTATCCTCGATTTATTTCGTCGTTCTCTAACTCTGTTTTTATTCAAAATTTTATCACAATTAGTCTGAACTAAAGTTAGTTTTTCATTGTTGCTACGGTAATTCGTTATATTCTACTTGAGGGAGCAAAAAATCGGTAATATGCAGCGGCGTACCATTTGTATATTTAGTTGTATTACAATAGACAGAAATTATATATTACTTAACGTACGAGGTCTGACTATTAAATAACGAGACTGGTTACGAAAAAGGGTTATATTATAAAAATTATTCTACATTCGAATGCTCGTCACACACCTTTCCATACGTTTTTACCTTTGATCGAAGCAGTGATGGAAGTCTTCTTTGGTGAGGGTCTTTAGGAGCTCTGCCGATTTTTGCTTTACCTCTTCCATCGACTAAAATCAGGTCTAACCTTTCAAGGAAATCTGAGCAGACCCGTTAACGCAAGAGCTTTTGGTCAGAAGTCAGATTTTTTGGCACCAACTTCGTACAGACTTTTGTCATGGGTAATTCTTCGTGTAAAATTTTTCTAAACGTTTCTTTATCGGCATTTAGAGCCTCTGCAATCATCCGGATGCTCATTCGATAACATGCACGTACAATTTGGTTGATTTTTGGTCACTGTTTCCGGAGCTGAAGCAGTCACAGGGCGACCTGGGAGCTGGTCATTTTCAGCGATCTCTCGGCCCTCACTAAAGCGCTTACACCATTCAAAAACACGCGCACCAGATAAGAATTGTCCCCATAGGCCTCTTGCAACAATTTATAGCACTCAGTTTTTTCCAATTTCACGAGAAATTGAGTTTGATACGTTCGTTTCAAATCGCTACTCCATAATAGTGACGAAAACGTGTTTTGAGACCCGTCTAGGGCGCTCTCTATGCGCGCAGTCTCGTTATTTAATAGCCAGACCTCGTATATTATCATTCACTACCGCACTTAAAATAGATAAACGATTATATTTGCATAGTTATTCTTTTGTAGTTAATAAACCAAACCATTTCGACAGGATTAAAAATAAAAAATACGATTATATCTCAAGAAGTGCATTTATGACCACATTTAAAGTCATAAAACCATATAAAATCTTTAAATGAGATATTTCCTAAAAAATTCATCGAAATCAGATGATTTTTCGATTTTCTAGAGCTTTTATGATGATTAAGTCCGAAAACCATATGAAACCTTTAAACGAACATTTTTTTCCCAAAAAGTTTCGTTTTTTTAGTAGTGTAGATTAAAATATATATATATATATATATATATATATATATATATATATATATATATATATATATATATATATATATATATATGAACTGCATTTGATGCTCTGTAAAAAAGTTATGAACGAAGTGCGTTTATGAACACATTTAAAATCATAAAACTATATGAAAATTTTTTTCTCATAAATCCGCCGTAAAAAGAAGATTTAAAAAAAATCCAGGGGACGGGGAAGTATAAAATTACAAAAAATATAGTGGCATGTCCTTATCTCTAACAAATACTATCAATAACATGACAATTTTTTAAATTTTTTCTATTTTAAAACTGATATTAAGAATTTTACCTAATATTCAGGAAAGAGTGTGCCTTAACATTTTGTAAATATGGGGTTTTGAGAGAGATAAGCTTTATTGTCATTAAAAAATTTTAGAATTTTATAGACAAAGCAACACAATTTTATATTAGATAATATAAAATAACAATTTGACTTAATATAGTAATTATAATATCATATCTTACTTCACACTAAATTGAATTATGTCATTCTATAGTAAATTGTAGAATTCTGCCACAGAATAATAAGGTCTTTCAAGCAGAAATGTCTTTGTCAATCTTCGGAACTTATTAAATGTATTTGCCATTACGGAGTTAGCTGATTGAATCATTTTTTGGCACGGAAGATAATGGATTTTTTACCAGATCAGAAGTGGGTATAGTTAAGTAAATGTTCAAATTCGTTCTTCTAGTAGGGTAGGCATGAAAGGGTCTCTCGGTTGATTTGTGAAAGTGCTTGCGAACAGATTCTAAAATGAAAAGAGCGGGGAGAGTTAGACTTTTGTGTTTTCTAAAATAGATTTCGCAATACGTTCTACTAGTCAAACCAAAAATATAACGAATAGCTCTTTTTTGTAATTTGAAGATAGATTGGAAAGGTTCAAACTATAAGACCACCAGAAACGCTTACCATATCGAAGATCCGATTCGAACAAAGAGTAGTAAGTTGTTAAAGCAATAAGAAAATCGAGCTGTTCAGACATAGATTTAATCACAAAACCATTGAAGGGCACCGTCAATATGTAGCTCCTTTATAGGATAAAACTAAGGTTTTCTCAGGGTTTAAACACAGACCGTTCACGTCAGACCAGGACTTAAGAGTAATGAGATCTTTGCCTATGGTAGAATGTGAATCTGTATATCTGTTTACCAAATAACCCTCTATAAATAAAATCGATTAACTTATAATATCAGGTATATCGACTCTACGCAACATAAAACATTCAGTTTCAGAATTTTTCATTTTTCTATTCCGAAATCCCTGAAAATAACTCTTGAAAAAAATTAAGGTTGCCATAAGAACAACACATAAGCCGTCTTAAACTAAATAACATACTTCGGCTTGATGATTCATATTTTTCTTGTTGAAAATCGTTCCAACAATTCAACGTTCCATAATTTGAAGTTAATTGTCAACTAGACATGTATATTTTCAGAATATTCCTAATTACAACGCTGACCCTATTTTAAAAATGAATTCTGTCCTTTTCAAATACCCCAGTGAGTCTGCTGAAGACGGTATATTCTTTGTTATTTTTTAATTTAATTTTTTGCTCTTTTTAGTAAAAATAATATAACCACACTTGTATTTTGAAATTACTGTCGTAAAATGGGAGAGAAAAATCAAAATATATTGGTTATCTTTGGATGTAGGTATTTAGAGGCCATTCACCGGCGATGTCGACATTTGCCGGTCATTCGCAATATGAAATACATCGAGTTCATACATCCCGAACGAAAATATAATGCCAAATCATCTAAATTATAATAAATTAATTTGGAATTTGTCTTTAAGTTTTATCAATTTTCATTTAACCGGTAAAGAAAAAGGAAATTAATTTTCTGCCATTAATTTTTTTTATCATACAAAATTAAAATAATTTCTTTGATAATTAGGACATAAAATAATGAGAATAATGACTTTAAACTAAATACAATATGACTTGTTATTTCCAAATTTACCTAACTGAAATAAATGAAGGATTAGGAATAACTTGTTCAAATTATTTAAAGGGTAATTAAATGTGACTGTGTATACGATAATGGGAAATAAATTATCTTATATAATTTACAGGGTGTCCGAGCAGTACTTGAAAATATGAAACCAACAATGTTTTTCTCAAGTTTAAAGAAAATCTAAACCCAAACATGGTTGGCGCGGAATGCTCTGCATAATGTCATTAACAATGCGGTGCATCACTGATGTGATTTACTGGAATCTAGATTAGATGTGGAATCCATCATTTTGAAAAATGTTTGCCACTCGCATATTGCGAATGGAATAAGTGGGGATTGCATTGCTCAGTCGATTATTAGAACTCTACTTTTAATAAACCAAAGAAAGAAAAAACAAAAATTTTGGAAAAAAATATATTTATTTTTCCAATCTCCTTTTAGCTCCATATTAACTGCCGATGTCAGCTATTCATTGTTGAAAAATCTTCGACCACAGAGCCATTTTTTCAAGTCTGGAAACAGAAAATAATCCGAGGGTGCTAAATCTAGCAAATAGGGTGCATGAGGTAGCAATTCAAACTTTAATTCATAAATTTTGGCTATATCACAACGGATGTGGGAGCTGGTGCATTGTCTTGATGAAAAAACACTTTCTTCTTATCCAAATGCGGCCGTTTTCGTTTGATTTTTTCGTTCAAAAGTTTGCATAATACTCGCCGCTAATAGATTTTCCTTTTTCAAGATAGTCAATGAAAATTATCCTACGCACATCTCAAAAAACCGATGCCATAACCTTGTCTGCAGATGGAACGGTCTTTCTCTTCTTTGGAGCCAGTTCTCCCTTTTCAGTCCATTGTTCTGATTGCCCTTTGACTTCGAGTGTTAAGTAATGGACCTACTTATCATCCATGGTTATGAAACGGCGCAAAAATTCGGCTTTATTTCTGTGAAACACTCGATAGAAACATCTGTTTTTGTTCCATTGTGAGCAAACAGCTTTCTCATTTTCAAATTTTCAGTTAATATGCAATGCTCCGCACTTTTTGGAATGCCTAATTCATCATCCAGTACCGCTTTGAAGAGTTTCTTCAACATTTCTGGAGTCGTTACCTTATTTGGTCAACCACTGCGATGGTCTTCGCAGGTCGGGCTCTACTACCCAATATTTTACTGTTGATAACAAAGAAGCAATCTCCACCGGAGTGAAATCTAGGTCAGCTTTTATATTGGTTAGGCTAAGGCCTTTCAAATACAAGTATTGTATCACATAACGATGACCCATAATTTCCTTATTTACAAATTCACTGAAAATGTTCACTATTGATGGCTGCCAAACAACGTAGCGTCTTCAAACTTGAAACATATGCTGTATAGATTGTGTACTTTTCAAAGCAGTAGTATTTTTAAATATTTAAATAAACTAACGCCATCTCTAGGTCAGGTCAGTCAGACCATCCTCGTATAAACAATACAGTCGATGATTCACTTAAATCTTATGTATAATGTCGTTGTTAAATAATAAAAAGTATTATTTGATCGATTTGGAAAGTTTTTGAAATACTTGTAGAGACGCACTGATACTTTGACCTAGAGTGTGGCAAAACATCTAAAAGGATTAAAGTCAAAACGATCTTGCACTGCTATGCACCAGTCCTGGATGCTTTAAATAGACAAACATTTTGTATGCTTTTATGATTCCAAGAAAGTTTTCGACGCTTCTACAAAGAATTGAAAACAACTTCAACTATTTTAGAAAAAATAGAGTTCGATTATTAAAAATAACCAAAAAATGATAATTCTATTCTCCTTTGGAAACTGAAATCGTATCAGAAATCTCTACTGGTTGAAGTTAATCCTAATAAATGTGTTGTCACATTCTTTTGCTGGGGAGAATACGAGGAGTAGCAGTACAGGTTTTATATAATTGCTAAAATTGGAATATCAAAGTGTAAAATTATAAAATAGTTTATTTTATTTTTGTTATTGCAGAAAAATTCCACGATTCTCACCGTGACAATATACCGAATCTCGGTAAAAACTCTAACAATATTAAAGGAATAAATCATCGAAAAGTAAAACGGAGCAGTGACAGTAACAATAAAAGCGATAGTGTAAATAATAGTGATAGTGATCAAGATCATCTTAGAAAAATATTTTTAAAATACGGCGACGGGGATTTTATGACGAAAGAAGGTTTCAAAAAGTTCCTAGGGGATTTGAATTTGTCACAGTTTGTGATTAAGGACGAAAATCACCACCAACATGAGGACCACGATAATAAAGATACACACGATTATTTAGAGGAAAAAAATACTACTGTAAGTAATATTATTTGTGTATAATTGTGTGAATATTTTGGTACGATGGCCTAAGGTCTTATGCACTGCATTAACGTAATTAGATTCCATCCTCTTGTTTGGATGGAATTTTCTTGCTTAGATCGCTTAATTTTTCTAAGCAATTCCAAACGAGTTTGTATTTTATGATATTGGAGTTTAGAGACTTTATTTTACAGTTTATTATGGAAGTGAAGTTTTTCTTAAAGCTAAACTTTTTCGATGCAACGTCCCAGGGTTGGTCATTATTTAGTGATGTTTTCTCTATCACGCTTACTAGTACTGTGTGGGAGATTTAGAATCACTTCTAGTGTAGCTGTTGGGCAAGATTTATGGACACTGTTACCTAATCTATAATCTACATGTTGAGACTTGAAAGCATTTATCTTGATTCCATATTTTTCTAACCATTCTTGAATTTGGTCCAATTGGTTTGGAAAGATGTTCGAATGTTACCATTAGGTCAGCTATATAAAGGATATAGAGCATTGGTTCCAGAACACTATCCTGGGAGACTCCTGTTGTTATGGAAAATTTCGTTTCGTGTTTTTCAAAGGGATATAAGAGATTCTGAAGTATTTCAATTATAGATTTCTTCAATTTTTTAGAGGAGATCTTGAATTAAAACAATAATACCATATAAATCTATATTGAATGAGAGAATTCTAGTTTTATAGTCCAGATAGTATTTCAAAAAAATGTTATATTACTAAAAACTAAGAATAGGAAGGCCTTGTTGGTCTTAATTTCCCGGAAATCCCTTTGGTCGCACTAGCTTATGACATCTTCAAGAATTAGAAACTCCTCTGGATGTCGCTGACTTTGAAGCATCGCTCTTCCACTAGATCAAATGTGTATACATAAATAAAAAACAAAAAACTTTAAAATTTTATTTTTATTAAAATCCTTATATGCCATTTTATTCCAAGATATTGCTAATTACATAAACACAAAACACAGTAAATTGCTTGAGTAAATACGACCCATATTGATGACAAATTTTACTAAACATTATAAAAGAAAACATAATTAGTGAAATTAATTACATTTATGTTTATAATTTTGATTGACCTATACCATTTCGATGTAACATTTTTGTAAACTGTTACATATAGGTTTGATATTCACAACTAAATTATTTTGTAACTTTTTGTATCCTATTCTAAATCTTTGATATTCATTTAAACAATGTAATATTATGAATATATAGAAATTTTTCAAAATTTAGAACAGAAAATTCCCTTTTTTATTTATTCTTTAGTATTCTGAAATGATTTGTCCACATGTTTAGTTTTTTCAAATTTTTTATTTCTGTTTCAGCTGCATTAAATTTAAATCACTGTTTCTAATTCAGTATTTATTTCCATTTCAGTATATTAGTTGTTGTTAATATATTTTTCATATCAACATTTCACCTTGTTTCTGCTCTGGCACTACTATTAACTATAATTAAAAATGGATTTATTATAAAAGTTCATTCTGCATTATCCATTTTTCTATTAAAAAATTAAGATATTTTTTTTAAGGAGCAAGACAACTTTCTCCACTCCACTCAACTTGAATGAACGCCTCCAAAACTCGCTCGCCATACATCTGTCTTAGCTCAGCAAAAATCTTTCGTATGGTCCTACGTTCCCAGCAGCTCAAAATATGCTCACTTGTCGTCGTCATAGTCGCTTTGAATTTCGTTAGAAACTCGTAAACTTGAGCGCTCTCTGGACTGCCCAGAAGCATCTGTTCCCTGCAGCCACTCTTGCCTTGATCTCCGTTGTCACGCCATTATCATAGCTCCAAGATATTTGAATTGGTGGTAGACAGGGAAGCGATGTTCTCTGACTTAAAATATTGTTTGGAAGATCGAGATTCTCCTTGAGGTTCTCCTTTACATGGTTTTCTGTTCATTGTTTTTGAGTCCTCTTTCTTCAACTCCTCAAACGCTCCTGAAAGAGCCGAAGTGGTTCGTGTCATGATGTCAATATCATCCGCATAGGCGAGGTGCTGTGTGAGCCTATTGCAAATAATTCCCCCGGGATTCGTTCGGATGCTTCTTGCGGCACCTTCGAGTGAGAAATTGAACAGTGTTGTCACTAGTGGGTGTTCCTAACGCAAGTCTGTGATCACAGTAAAAACTGTGCCTAGGGACCCGATACCTTCACTCTATCACAGGCGTTCCTCATTGTCATTCTTACCATACGCACCAGCTTCTTTGGGACGCCAAACCTCACCAGGTCCCTATACAGCCGGAAGTCATTGAAGAGGTGCTGATAATCGACATTGTACTCTAGTGTCTAACAGAGCGTAAATATGTGAAACCGCACTAATACTCACTCACCTCTTTCTCCATGTACTCTACCAGGTTTTGGTTCAACCAGCAGGTAAGTATTTTGTAGGATGTACATAGCAAAGCGATGCCCCTGTAATTTGAACAGACTATCTCGTCCCCTTTCTTGTAGATAGTGTAGATTCCTGCAACACTCTACTCATATGGCATCTCTTCAGTGTTCCAATTTAAGAGGATTAGTTCGTAGAGGTCGTTCCATACATCCTTCCCGCCGTATTGGAAGAGCTCGGCAGGAATGTCATCTACCTCGGAGGAGACTTATTATTTTTCAGCTTTTTGAAGATGCTAAAGATTTCCTCTCTTGTCGGCGGGTCCATTTGATCACTAGAAGCAGCTGGTTCATCTTTCAGTTATCTTTTGATGGTCAGTTAATAAATTTAATAAAATAAAAATAAATTGTATCCTGTCTTCATTCTTTTTAGTTCTTCATAAAATTTGCGTGATTTAATTTGCAATTTTATGCAAAAATCTAGTCACTTTCGACACCAAATATCACTCTGATCAGTTGATTGGTGGTAAATCTAATTTTGTTGCTTCTTAATTTTTTCTCTGGAATTTAAAAATTTTTTTTCTTGTATTGTGTACCTTGCAGTAGTACCAGAAGAGAAAATGGCAGCAATGATGCAATGGCAAAAGCGTTGCATAATATGCAATCTTTTGGCTTTGTTGGTTGTTTCGATCAATTACTTTTCATACTTTTCAATTCAAAATTCGTTTCCAAGATTATCATATACTAAATGTAAATTTGGTTGCTTCTCATATAGCCTGTATAAATAGATTATAGTGTAGTAGATTAATTTCTTCAGATTTGAAAATTTATACATAAATAATTTTATATGTGAATGTTATAAGTCATAAGAAAGGTCAAAGTGTCAACTAAATTATATCTATAAAATTCTTATTGATCCCATATCTAATATTTAGTGTTTTAAAAGTGAGTCAATTGAAAAAAATTTAAATTTAACTTTTAACCTACTTTCCTCCACCATTTGAAAATGCACAGATTTAGAGATTAAAAATCTAAATATACCTCCAGCATTTAAATGGTTTTTGTATATTTTTATAATAAACATTTGAAGTATACTATTTTTATTTAAAAAAAAAATTCTCGTATACTTACAATTGTTTTCAGTTTCTGTTGTTCACTGCTTATTCTAGAATAAAATAATGATATTTATAAACTTTCCACCAACGTTTCATTACATAATTAAGAGAGATGATTCAGTAATAGCAGTTTTCTTTTATAGGAAAAGTAAACCCCAGACTAAATTGGCCACTTATGATAGTTCTTCTATAGACATATATAAATTCTTTTGATTAATACAGAATATAAGAGAGGTCTCTTTTCTTTCCTTCTCAAGATTACAGTCTTTGAAGGTATAGTCACACAGAGGAATTTTCAAATGACTGAAATATTTTTCCAAAAGTAAAAGTGTATTTTTTAATTAGTCATCTGTTGTGAAGTCTGTATTGTTGTGATGCTGGAGATAATTTAATTGGATACATTTAGTTAACTCCTGGACAAAATTAACGCATCAATCATATTTTTCTCGATATTCTTTATTTATTGATAACTTACTGTACTACAAGTAGGCCATAGACCTTGCTTGACAGTGGGAGTTGTTATTTGAGTTAACTATAGTATCACATAATCTTGTTTTGACAGTAATTCGTATTAAACCTCGTTTTAGAGTAAAACTGTCGACATTTTCTTAAAAAATGCTGATTAAAGCAAAGTTTCTGTTAGAAGAAAGCTGTTGATTGTAATTGTTTTTATCATATGCACGTTTGAGAGTTCATTTGGGATTATAACAAGTTAAAAATGAACCCCCAATAAATTTGTCAGTGGAGGAGGCAGTGCGAGCATAGACCCTCCTGATTGAAGGATATTCAATGCGATATGTTGGTGGTTGGTTAGAAAGACATAATTTCAGCATCAGTCGCGTAGTGAAAACGTTGCACTAATCAAATTAATATGATCATTTTTTGAGACGTGCTCTTAGAAACAGGAGAGTCACTAGCAATCTGCTAAAAAATGAAATATCAGATGCTCGAAATATCAATATATCGTCTCAAACGGTCAGAAGACGTTTACATAAAGCAGGGTTAAGCAATAGACGACCAGTCATAAAACCCTTGCTTACTAGAGAACACAAAGTTCAGATATTAAATTTTGCAAGACTACATCAGAAATTGACCATCAATGATAGGAAACGGGTTCTGGTCTTGAAACTACAGTTAATCTTAAAGCTCCAAATGGACGTGATCGTATCTGGTGAAGGCAAGGAGAAATAGTTGTCAGCTGTAATATCTCTCCTAAAGTGCCTTTTGGTGATGGTTCTAAAATGTTTTGGTAACGAATTTGCTTTGATGCTCGTACGGAATTGGTCCCTATACGTACGAGGTCTATGAATGCCCAATATTACTTAGACAACATTATTGTCGAACATGTAATCCCTTTTACTCCGTTTGTTGGGCCTAAATTTTTATTCATGTTGGACAACGCTCGTCCCCACGTGGCTAGTCAGATTATTGTCAATATCCCTCTATTAGACTGGGCACCTAACAGTTCGGATATGAGTCATAGAAGTCGCTATTGACGAATGGGAGAATATACTTCAAATTTTTTTTGAACATTTGATATCAAGCATGCCGCGACGCTTGATTGCAGTGATAAGAAGTAGAAGAGGGTCTACACGGTATTAAAATGGACCCATATACATTTATTCTCTTTTACTGATTTTTTTTTTTTAAATTTTAATTAATTTAATTTTAATTTATTCATGCATTTCCAGCAAAAACAAAATTTTATTGAAAAAATAAGGCAAATTAAGGTCATAGTTTATATACAGTTGTACATATGAAATTTATGATTTTTTCAGTGTTTTGAGATCCAACAAATTTCAACACCAGTAGCATTAGAATCTTCAGATGAAAAAATTAATGAAACATCTTTCTACAAAATGTGCCCCATTCTATTGTACAATTTAGTAAATAAAGACTGCATTAAAATAATTGATGATCACCATATTATGGAAGACGAAAATGCCCCAGTGAATAATAGTTTTGTATGGATGTGTTCCATACTCGCTATTGTAATTATAAGTGCGTGTGGAGTTCTATCGTTAGCTATCATACCAGTTATGCAGAAAAGGTGAGTAAAATGTATTTAATAAAACCAACCAATTTCGTGTCCATTCATAAGACCCCCTTTCCTATATCCTTTTTTTCCTTACAAACATGTAAAAGCTCTTTGTAAGATATTTCAATCCTTGTGATATTTAATAATTTGATAATAATAGACCAGATATTTTGAAGGGAGTAAAAATATAGAAATTATTTCAAATTTGTCACAACATTTGAATTTCGAAGTGTAATTTCAACATTAAATGGAGAGCTTAGATTGCAAGTGGACCAAATCCACTTTTTGTCATTTTTGAATGAACAATACTATAACATGCACCAACTATGTGAAATTTCAGTGTAATAATGAACCAATTTTTAACCTTAATTCCCCGGCAGGAGACTCAGGAAGTAGTATTTGGCCTCAGTTAAAGTATATAAATAACTGGTGCTCAGATGGAGTGAACATTTAATATTAGATTGGAAGCCACCAGCTCTTTAATGAATAATAATTATTGCTGGGAACAATAAAAAACTTTCAGCAACAAATAAATTTATTGAAAACGAATATTAAGCAGTTATAAATTAGAAACAACAACAAGATTTCTATATATAATAAAGATAGAACTGGGACTTATGGAAATTCGGGATGGTTGCAGACCTCAACTGAATCCTCAGTTGTTGAAAATCAGTTCTGAAACTGATGAGAAAAGGACAGCCGACCTAAAGACAGAAAGATAATTGCACTTAAGGTGAACAGAACAAACGCACGCAGAACTGGAAAAAGTTTCTATGGAAGCTGCGCAGGATTAAAAATATATTTGTATTTTTGATCTTCAAAGAAGATTGCCATTCCCATAAGAGAAGTCTTTATATCTACAACTTTTGTATTAATTGTTTTACTAACAGCACTGCCGATATGCATGTCTGGGATGAGACTACTGATGGAAGGGTCCTGAAGATCTAGTTCCATGCCTAAGGAAACATTTTTGATTGATGCACTGGCAAAACAGGAATATAAAAACTACCCTGACTATACTGAAACTTTTTCAAGACCCTCTATTGGATATAGAAACAATTGATATGAAATTTGACGTTTTAATAATACAGGGAGAAGAGTTTTTGAACACAAAATCGCTTAAAGATTCAATAACAAATAAGAAAGAAGACACTGATGGTAGGAGTATCAATTGGCATTCAATCACAAACAAGAAAGAAAATACTTAAGGTAAGAGCATCAATTGGCATAAGATACCTTGGTTGAGATTTGAAAAAGGAAGACCCTTCCAAATAAAGATAGATAAATCTATTAGTGAAATTTCGGGGTTCCAAACCTTAGACGTCTCCAAATAGAGCAATAAAAAATGTAGGCCGAGAAGACCCGTGGAAGTACCAACCTTATTGACTGTACAGTAGTTACCCAACCAGAAGTCAAATGACTTTCACAAAAAGGAGGACATGTTGTCCCTACTCCCTTACAAATCCTCTATTTATTATGAATACTTTAGAACCAAGGAATCAGACAAATCGTCAAACCCATGATAACGGGCAACTGAAGAAAATGACACCGATGAAGAGTTTTTTACTCTTAGAACTTAGAAATGATATTTTCTAGATATTTCTTAGTTGATCTCTAAGTAGATGTAAAAAAATGTATCAAAAACACTTAGAGTTGGTTCATTGTATGCCTAAAATGCTTCAGAATACATCTTAAACAAGTTCACTATTTTTGATTTTTTGGGGTTATAACATAAAATTTTGTCAATAAAACCTATGTAAAGTTATTCCTTGAACTTCTTGAATTGAATATATACTTTTTAAAAATGTTGATAGATAATTTTTTTATGAAGCTTTAACTTCAAACTAGTAGCTCAAAGGTCGCTAAAGAGGACTTGGTTCACTTGTTTCCTGAACCTTCCAAATATTTGACAAAAATTTAAGGAGCTGTATATCTATATCTTTTAACAGTGTTAGTCTGATGTAATTGTTCAAAATATCAAATTTCAATTATTCTTTTAAGTAAGTTACTAGTCAAAATTGATATAAAACGATTACAAAAGTTGAAGCATAAACTTTATTTCAGGTTCTACAAACCCCTCATTCAATTCCTTGTTGCCCTCGCTGTCGGTACTCTTGCTGGGGATGCTCTTCTTCATCTACTTCCTCATGCTATGAGTACAACTCACGGCCGTAGTCATAGTCATTCACATCACTCTCATTTGGTGGAGGATAACAGTCATGATGAGAATATACAGAAAGGATGTGTAGCTATGCTGGGTCTAACGTTTTTCTTTGTCATGGAGAGACTGATATCACTTTGTGTAAAGTGGTGGAAAGGAAAACAGAAGAAACATTCTCATGTTACCGTCATTGATGATAGAAGAGAGAGCATTGATCAGAAAAACGAAACTCAATGCATGGATAAATATAATTCCTTTCCTTATTGTTATAAGGATATAATGGATAATCCACGTAGGTTTTTTTTTTAATTTCCAAATATATTCATTTAATTATTAATGAAAGCTTTTGTTCTTTTAGACAATAATTTCTGTGAAACAGATAAAACGGCTACAACAGTATTGGATCCTGGTTCAAAATCTGACTCACAAAAAGTCGCCAAATCTTCCACTTTAGAGAAGTTGGAACCCAATAATCAAAATGTAGAGTGTCCATCAGAGTTGAATATTTGCACTGAAGCTAATAAAATGTTAACACCCGAACATAAAAACGACGATTATACTGTGATAGTAACAGAACACAAAAGTGAACATCATGGACATTCACACAAACATGGACACGTTCATTCTGCGCCAAAGAATTTTTCTTCAGTAGCGTGGATGGTCATTATGGGAGATGGGTATGTATTAATTGTATGATATGATCACTTTTCGTGGGTTATAGGCTGTTCATCTTATATAAATAGGCTTATATGAAGACTATTTAGGTCCATAGTCTTGTAATTTCTCTCCACTTCTTTCGGTCCCTTGCTTTTTCTCTCCAACTCTGAATTTTTTTGTATTTAAGGTCATCTTCCACTACTTCTCTCCGCCGTTTTTTTTGGTCTACCTCTTTTTCTCTTGACATCTAATATCTTCCATGCAACTCGTTTCAAGAGTCTGTCTTTGTCCATTCGTGCAAAGTTACCTAGCCCATTGTAACCTCAACAATATTAATTTTATTAAATTCCAAAAAGCCTGAAAAGTGGTACCAAAGATTCATGAACTTTTATTTATTTACACATTTTTTACTGTGGGGTGAATTGATACACAAGTGTATATTACTTACTTAATTTCTTTATACCTTAACACCAAATACACTAAACTAAATTACTTTTCTCTAAACTAGGCATAAAGACTTATTATTAAACATTTATCTCTAATTCTTAACACACTAAATTATTTAAATAAACTGTTTACTTGTCCATTCTTATGTCTTTGGGATGCAATCAGATTATTAACTGACTAGTATGGCATAAACGACACATAAAAATACTTTCTTAAAAATTCATTCTATAAAAAGAAGAATTTGTCTCCACTTCCGCCAGACTAGATTCTATACATAATAGAATAGAACCGGCTTCACGGTCCATGTCGCGGACGAGTTCGTAAGAGTATCATATTTTCGAAACACCCTGCAGTCACTTTTGTCTGTAATTATTTACTGAAGTGTAAAGTGAATACTTTTGTAGTTTAAACACTTTATTTTGCTTTAACTTAATTCGTAAAATTTAAAATCTATTCAGTAGGAAGGACAGACAATTCAATTTGGAAATCATCTGTGGCAGTGACTCAGAAGTTAGTTTGATCTGTAAGGTATGTTAATTTCTTTTAGGTTACACAACTTTACTGACGGAATGGCAATTGGTGCAGCATTTTCTGGAAGTTTAGCAGGTGGTTTTTCTACAACGGTTGCTGTTTTCTGTCACGAACTTCCTCATGAACTTGGAGACTTTGCAATGTTGTTGAAAGCTGGAATGACCATTAAACAAGCTATGTTTTATAACATACTATCCAGTGTCTTATGCATATTTGGCAATATTGCTGGACTTATACTAGGTATATGGTAGAAATAAACAGAATTTGATACTTTTTCAAAGAATTTTTTGAGTTACAAAAATATTTGGATTAAATATTTTTTTTGTAGGTAATACAGAATATGCCAGCTCATGGGTATTTGCAGCAGCTGCTGGCATGTTCATTTACATCGCCCTTGTCGATATGATCCCAGAATTGAGTTCAGCTCATGAAGATGAGGGTAATGTGGGACAAGCGATTTTACATTTGGGCGGCTTACTAAGCGGCTTGGGAATAATGGCCCTTATTGCATTTTATGAACACGATTTAATGACAGTGTTCAGTGAAAATTAAACTCGAGTGATACTTTTATTTTCTACTTATTTTATAGGGATAAGAGTGGAGTTTAACAATCATATTGGTTAGTTTTTAAAGATAGTTGATGTGCTTTTAGTTTATAAATATAGATACAAGATAAACCGTATATTAAATTTGTAGATAGAATAGAATAGAAAGTTTTTTGCATAATTATAGATAGAACCATCATTTTGTCCATAAATATTAGGTTTCACTAGTTATTTCATTTTGTATTAACCCTCTACTGCATAAATTATGAAAAAAAAATATTTGATGGTTGTTTAGGCTTTATTTGGGAAGAAATTTACTTCAAAAATGAAAAAATTCACTGAGAAAAAAGTATAGTCTATATGGATGAAATATATGAAATATATGAAATGAAATATAAATTTAATTGTTTGTCGTAACATAAGAAAACCATGCATTTTCTACACTTTGTGTAAGTTTTTTGGCCACAAAATTGACATTTTTGTTGGTTTTTCATCTATTCAAGCATATGGTCTATTTTGTTAGCTCTCACGGAGTTTAAAGGTACATGGAGCAGGACTTCCGTGCCCAGAAACATACACAACACACATGTCTATCATATGAAAAAATATTCGTTTATACCATTTCTTGGATCTCAAATGAATTCTATACAAACCACAGATAGAGTCCAATAAATTAACGCACCTCAATACCAGTTATATACTTCAATGGCTTGAGGGCAATTGATAATGTTTTTCTGTTCTAAAGTATCTTAGTTTAGTAGTCGTTGGTTCACTTCTCACATAAATCAAAAGCATATTAACTGGTTTATTATCAAACCATGTTACGGCACTAACAATAACTTCATCAATGGGAGCAACCTTTTCAATGAAAAATCCGCGTTCTTGTTTTTTCAACCCCTTTTCTTAAGAACTCTGTTCAGGTGCACTATACCTAGAGGCAAAAGTCTGATCTTCGTAGGATGTACCTGGAGCTTAGTGTTATTGAACCAATTATCAAAAAAGATCTTTGATTCATGAGGCTTCGCTGGGTTGTATGGTTTCAAGTCATGAAGAACTTTTGTAGGGATTACCTATTCATCATCTGCCAGATATTCCTCTTTCGGTGCTAGTAAAAGTTGCTGCCTATGCCATCTTAAAGTGGGCACACACACAATTTATCATGACCTAGACTGCCCAATGGGATATAATTATTTTTGTCATTGAAATGTAAATTTTTTTTATTCAAATGTATTTCATGTCATAACTTTGTGGCTGTCCTAAAGTCTTGTTCTAGTAATATCGTGGGAAGGTTATTTCACTATAGATATGAATATTATCATTCCAATCAATTGCTCCATTTCTTGTTTGGTTATGTTAGCGGGTTTGTTTATGTTGTCTTGTACGGACTTAAAATTAGATTGATTTGTTATAGTTTGTATGAGATTCTCAGAAAATAAAAACAAAAATAAATCTGCCGGTGTTTCAAGTTTTTCAATAAACTCTGGTAACTGCGCGACACCAATAAATTAAAAACTATTTTCATCAAAAGCATTTAATTTTTTGGAATCCCATTTTATTTTTTTGCCTTAACTTTTTTCTACATGGCTGATGGAGGGTTACTTTCATCATCAGAGCAATCACTATCTGTTTTGGGTATAACAAGAGATCGTTGATGACGTTGAAATTGTCTAGGGGACACATATTCACTATCAGAATCGGAAGCTAATTCATCATCACTAAACGAGACGTCCCCAGAGATAGTATTAACATATTTGTGAGAGCCATAAAAACGAACAGGATCCATTCTCCACCTCTTCCAAATCTCTTTTGAAAAATGTGTTTATGGACACTGATTGAATTTCACACAAGCGCTTAGAAAACTGAGGTTATATCGAAAATGACGTTAGACATAGACAACAAAAAATATTTTCGTATTGCCAACAAAACAATTATAATGTTCAGTGTAGTTATTGCTTGTGCGATATAACGTGAAAAAAATATTAAAACTGGTGAACCATATATGGATTTATCTGCGGTAGAGGGTTAAGACATATTTGCAGATTCTAAAAATCAGAAACTATTGTTTCACATGTCCTATACCTCAGCTTATAAGAAATTGCACTTCAACATAAAAACTTGGTTATAAAAGCAGCACACAGGAGGAGTTGTTGACTAGGATTTTAGAAAAAGTCAAAATTTCATTTAAAGGGAAAATATATAACTATCTTTAAAAACTTTTTTTTTAATAAAAGTAGCTTGCACATGTGGTTATCTGTATCAGTATAAATAAATTAATTTCTTACAAATTATTGCCTCTGTAGGTGTTTTTAAGTTATGGACTGTGTTTATAGCATTAAGACTTTTTATACTAGCAATGTTGACTATTTCTAGGAATGTTGGTTTTCTTTTGCCAACTTTATCAGTTTTGAAAGAAAGTTAATTTTTTATTATTTCTTTGAAATAGTTGATTTTAATTGATTTAATAAAAAACTTGTATTTATAATTATGTAGTTTATTTTAAACAAACTCTTGAGTTTCAATGTGTTATTGGAAACCCGGTGCTATTCTATTCAGGGAGTATTTAAGCTTAACTTTTATATACCAGAATTATTAGTGGCAAAAAAGAATTTGTACCAAATGACTATTTGTTAGTAAACATCAACAGTAGAGTGAGAGAAACTGAGAGCATTTTTCTAAAAATAAAGTCTACTTCAAGTTTATGTCAAAGAGATTAATTTGAAAATATAAAAAGCCACAAATATAAAATGGCTAATTCCTGTCAGAGATAATAATCATGTGTTTTGATCAAAAAGGCAGGAACTGTTTTATTTAAAAATATGTTTATCTAAAACAGTCAGATAATTGTTCCTCGATTATTATAAATTTAACCATAAAAACATATTTGTTTGGGACTTTGCAAATCGAATAGGACCTTAGATGAACTGAAAGCTCTGTTAGGGCTTCTATATTTAGTTGCTGTTCTAAAATCGGGGAGGCAAAATTTAGACGATTTATAGTCCACTGATGGCTTGGGAGTTGATATTTTCAGAGCAACAAAAGCCAAGAGGAAAGGTAACGTTTGGATAAGCTTTCTCTGATAAAAGCAATACTTGACATGTTTGTGCAAAACTCCAATAAAATATCTTACAATTGATGAACAGTTGGAAGTACTTTGAATCAAGAAGTCTTGGAATGGATGAGGGATTGTAGATTGGCAAAAGAAATAGAGTCAATTGGCTCAAATGCATAAAGGTAACGCGAGGGCACACAAGAACAACGTTAATATATGTAATAAAAAAATTATTTATAAAAATATAATAGCTTTGTAATATTTGTATCTAGTGATAATTTATAAAATTATATTTTGTTTATGAAGTCAGACATTCTAAAGCTACTGACACTGGACCTCCAACTCAAATCATATATAATATTTACATCACCCCCCTGGAATTATGCAATTTTCCAAAATGGCCCATAAAAAACATGGAGTTATCAACATTATTTTGAAGGTATTACCGTGATAAATATTTAGGTTTAAAAATTAGTTAATTGTCATTGGATTTAAAACTTATCTATTGAAAATTTTATTTTATTAAACATAATTTAATCTTCATAGAACTTAGGTAATTCATTTCCTAAAACTACTCTTCTTTCTACACCAGCTTCTGTGATGATTCCCAATCTGATTACCCCTCCTGAAGAACCATCACGTGACATTGCAAGAGCCAAAGCTAAAATTACATAAATATATAGTAAATATTTTTTAACAGAACATAAATATCAATAGATTAAGCTGCTTAACATGTACTACAAATCACTATTTGTTTATTTTTTATTTGTAAAAACTTACTGTTTGTAACAAATTTAACACATTCTTCTTTGCTCATGTTTTGTTTGAAATTTGCATCTACATAACCGTAAACATAACTTGATCCAGATCCACCAATAGATACCTCTTGCCTAACACACATACCACCAATTGGAATTGAATATACTTGTCCCCCTTTCTTGTTATCCCATCCAGCAACAAGTATTCCGGCCATTAGAGAATCTCTGTAGTTGTAGCAGAGCTCTCTGAATATTGCAGCACCAACTTCAACTCTAGGTTCTTCACCTAATTCCATACTAGAAATGTAATAGTAATTAACAACTATTGTTGAATAAATGAAAATTAACGTACCCGTGGAAGTTCAGGTGGTATGCAACAATATCTGCAATTGCTTGGGTGTCTGCAGCAGAGCCAGAGCGACAGCAGTAAATACGGTCTGTGATTTTAGTAAGTTTGTCTGCTACACGATTCGCGATATATGCTCTATAAATAATTGTAATATAATAAGTTTTTTATTAAATTTTAAGTAACTTACCCGGTAGTAGTACGAGAATCTGCTCCAATAACTACCCCTCCATCAAATTCTGCTGCCATTATAGAAGTCTTAAAAAGATAAAAGAATAGAATGTTTTCGTAAAGATGAGTTAAAACTTACTCCAGTACTGTGGGCAGCATCTCTCCAATCATCTGGGTTATTCATCGCTGTATATTCATCAAAAACGGGAGACATTTTCAAATTCTATAACAAACTAATGTTTCAAATGAATGCTTACAAAAACTACTAGTAATCGCCCAAGTTGACAGAATGACATTGGAAAACTTTAGTGACACATATTTGACAGACATCAGTTATTCTTCTTGTTTTATTGGCGTTTTCCCGCTTCTTATTTACTCGCAATAGTGTTTTAAGCTAAAAAATTTAAATTAATGATGTTGTTTCGTGTCACAGTAACTTGAACTGTTATATACTTAAATCGCCTGATATAATACGCTTATTTATATGTATATAACGGTTAACCAAGGATAATACCCAATGTCAAATAGGGAATCGCGGAACGCGTTGTCTTGTCTTATACAAAAACATTAAATATAACCTCACTTTTTTCACGTTGTATTGATACCAGTTGATTTGGAAAAGTATTAATTAATCAACGTTTATTTTACATTAACTCCACAATGGAAGAAGAACATTCAACAAAAAAGAAAGCTCATAGAGATCGGCATTCGGGTAAGTGGATTATTGATATTCTTAAAAGTTTAATTTAAATGCTTATATTCCTTCGAAGGGAGAAAATCGGAAAAGAAAAAAGCCAAGAAAAAAGAGGAAAATGCTGATATGGATCCCAAGCAACGAAACCCCAAAGCGTTTAGTTTTAATTCTGCCGTGAGAGCAGAACGTAAATTTCGACGAAAAGAAGATATAAATACTAAAAAGCAACATATTCCCCTTGTTGATAGAACTCCAATTGAACCTCCACCTATAGTGGTTACAGTAGTAGGTCCTCCAAAAGTAGGCAAGAGTACTGTAATACAAAATTTAATCAAACTGTTTACAAAATTACCTTTAACTGAAATTAAAGGTCCTGTTACAATCGTAACAGGTAAAAAGAGAAGGATTACGTTTTTCGAATGTAATAATGACATCAATTCAATGATTGATTTGGCTAAAGTATCTGATTTAGTGCTTCTGCTATGTGATGCAAGTTTTGGTTTTGAAATGGAAATATTTGAATTTTTAAATATTTGTCAAGTACATGGAATGCCTAGAATAATGGGAGTGTTGACTCACCTTGATTTAATTAAAAATAGCAAGACATTAAAAAACACCAAGAAGACTCTCAAGCATAGATTTTGGACTGAGGTTTATCCGGGAGCTAAATTATTCTATCTATCTGGTATAATCCATGAAGAATATTTAAGAAATGAGGTGAAAAATTTGGGTAGATTTATTTCAGTAATGAAATTTAGGCCATTGCAATGGAGAACAACTCATAGTTATTTGATTGGAGACAGATATGAAGATTTAACCAATCAAGAGCTCATAAGACAAAATCCTAAATGTGATAGGAATGTTGCATTATATGGATACATTAGAGGAGTACCATTGAAAAAAGATAGTTATGTTCATATTGCAGGTAAAAATATATAGAATATGAGTAAATTGTTGTGTACAATCTTAATTTATTGTTTTTTTTAATAGGTTTTGGAGACATAAAAATTCATGATTTGTCTTTTCTCCCCGATCCATGTCCCTTACCAGAAGAACTAAAAAAACGAGCTTTAATAGAAAAAGAAAAACTAATTTATGCACCATTTTCTGGAGTTGGTGGTATTGTTTATGACAAAGATGCAGTTTATATGGAATTGGGTGGTTCTCATAGTCACAATAAAAGAGAGGATGATACAGATAACATTGTGACTAATTTGATAAGTGCAAAAGAAACTTTAGATGAAAAATTAAAGCATTCTGAACTTCAAATTTTTACTGGTGGTAAGAAATTAACAGCAGATGATGTGGCAGACAGTGAAGATGATCAAAATAGTGTTGAATTATATGAAAAAAAGGAAAAAAAAGATGGACCTTCAGAGTTGGATGATGAGTTGGATCAATTAAGAAAAAAATGTGTTGAAGTTGAGGATAATGGTAGAATAAGGAGAAAAGTAATTTTTGATGATGTCCTAGAAGATATAGGGTGAATACAAATTTTTATATTCCTTTCTTGTTGCTGTTTTTTTATTGTCCTATTCTATTAAAACTTCAATATGATTTATAGAGATAGTGAAGATGCTGATTCCAACACTGATATAGATGATGAAAAGGATATTGGAGAAACTTTTCATCCAGCTCACAACAAGGATATTGAAATCCATTCCAAGGTTAAAGACATTCTGGGTAAAATGGAATTTAGTGAAAAGAGGAAATTGGAGAAACAAGAAAGTAGTGAATGCTCTGATGATCAGGATAATGATGATGAAGAATTTGATAGTGAAAATGAGAACAATGAAATTAAATGGAAGGAAAACCTTATGGAAAAAGCAAAAGAATCTTTCTTGCAAAGGCAGAGAACCAATAAAAATTTAATGAGGCTTGTTTATGGTAATTAATCCACTATTATTTTTTAATAGTATCAATAAGTTCAAAGTTTTTTCTGTTTTTTACATTGCAATTTTTTTGAAGACTTCCAAGAAGAAGAAGAAGAAGATTCAAATAACAAAAATGATGAAATCGACGATGAAGAAGAACTTGGTGGTCTTTTTCGAAAAGTTTCAAAAAACCAGCACAATTTAAAACAGAGTAAAGATGTTATGAACTTAACAGAGAGTTCATTAACATTACCTTGGAATGCGAATATGAAAGATTGGACTCATCCAGATGTAAGTAATTTGTTGTATTTTTGAATATTCTATATGCAAAAAAATATAAAATAAAGAAATATCGATGAGCAGTATATTTATCTGTAGATAAGAATAAACTATTATGTATGTGGATAGAACACATGACTGTGTTAATATGATATTCAGTATTTAAATGATAAGAAATTTATTCACATAAGATTCCATTGTTTAAAAAGAAATAATTTACGTGACACCCTCACTTTAATTAATAAAAAGCGCTTCGGTTTACTAATTCAACTATCGTACCTGCATTCCTGACTTCTATACAAAAACTGTTAAAAACATCAACTTGCTAATAAACTGTCACATGAACATGATACACTCTCCATAAAAATTTCATTCAACTAAATAACTAACTAGTGAAGTGAGATTTAATGTGGCAAATAATTCACCAGGTGTTAATTACTGTTTCTGTAAAGTCTCTACCATTTATCATATCACAGATTTTATTTAAAAAAATGTTGAATTAAAAACTAATTTTATTGATTTGTATAATTTCTTCATAGAATAAGGAGCTCATAAAGAACTGTTTTATTACTGGAAAGTGGAAAGATAGTGAAGATGCTAGAGAGTTGCTAAAACTTGATGAAGCTCCAGATTTGAGTGATGGAGATTCAGAAGTATTTGGAGACTTTGAGGATTTAGAAACTGGAGAAACGCATACTGCTCAATCTCAATTATCCAAAATTGACAAAGGAGAGAAACGAAAAAGAGAAGAATCGGATAATAAAGAAGACGTTGATGCTCTGGCCGAAAAGAAAAAAAAGTTGAAAGAAAAATTCGATTCAGAATATGATTCTCAAGAAAAATTAAGTTATTATGATGAGCTGAAACTATCTGCAGAAAAACAAGCGCAGTTAAATAAAACTGTATTTGAGAATGTACCTGATGATATTAGAGTACAGATTGAAGGGTTTAGACCAGGGATGTATGTACGGATGGAGTTTCAAGGAGTGCCTTCAGAGTTTATAGAATATTTTGATCCCACGTATCCACTAGGTTAGTTATTTATAAAAATATTTTTCATAGTTGTAAAACAGTTTAATAATGATTGGAAGTTTCATTTAATATGAATATTATTTCCAATGAACAACTCTTCATTTTCACAGAGTAATTGAATTCTAATTTATAATTACTTTCAGTTATTGGTGCTCTGAACATGGGAGAAGAAAATGTTGGTTTTCTAAACGTTAAAATAAAAAAACATCGTTGGTACAAGAAAATTCTTAAAACCAATGATCCTTTAATAATCTCTTTGGGCTGGAGGCGCTTCCAAACAATACCTTTGTATTCAAAGTTGGAGGATGATTTGAAATTTAGATACTTGAAATATACTCCTGAACATTTGACATGTAATGCTCACTTTTGGGGTCCAATTACACCCCAAGGAACGGGATTTTTGGCGTTACAAACTGTTGATTCTCAAAGTGGTGTAAGTAAAATTATTTTTAATGTATAATATCCATATAGAAAATTAAGAAACACACAAATACAGAGCTCTTATAACAAAAAATATCAAATCATGAAAAAAAGCAGAAGAAGTAGGTGAGTAGTGGAGGGAGCCAATTTATATTAATTTTCAATTAACACATTACGAATGTTTCAGTGAGTTATTTGAACAATTTTTTCTCAAAAGAAGAAATTACTGTCAAAAATTAGTTGTGGGGTTTGTTAACTATAAATATATAAAATAAGTAACAGAATTGCAGGGCTTTTAGTGAGGTCCTTAAAACAAAGATCCTAAAATAGTTCCTTGTGGAATTCTTGTTTTATATTTAATTTTTTCACTTATTTGGTTATTTATCCGGACCATTTGCTCTCTTTTCAATGAATAACTGTCTATTAAATCTAGCGGCACTCTTCATATTCATATATTCTCCAAGACACTGAGTAGCTGAAAGTTATTAACAGGATCAAGTTTGCAAGATCTAGGAACGCAGCTAGAGCTTTGATATTATTGTCTAAAAGTATATTTTATTTTGCAAAACTAATTTTTTAATTTTTTTAACAATATTGAAATATTAATAACATAATATATAAATTACAGATAATAAAAAATATTGGATTTAGGATAGCGGCAACAGGGTCAGTATTAGAACTGGATAAAAATACAAGAATACTAAAAAAATTGAAACTTATAGGACATCCATTAAAGATATACAAAAAAACTGCTTTTATAAAAGGTAAAGATTATATAATGCTTTGAACTTATAACAAAGATAATTATTTTTGTAGGAATGTTTAACAGCGCATTAGAAGTAGCTAAATTTGAATCTGCTAGAATTAAAACTGTGTCTGGAATAAGGGGTCAAATTAAAAAAGCTGTGAACAAACCAGAAGGTTGCTTTAGGGCAACATTTGAAGATAAAATATTATTAAGTGGTAAGATTTCAGTTTCAGTAACTTGATTTGAATTGTTCATTTCATGGATATGAAAATAAGTGAAATATGAGTTTTTTTTTGTTTAGAAAAATGTAAAATTTGAATTTCAGATATTGTTTTCTGTAGAACTTGGTTTAAAGTAGATGTACCTAAGTTTTATGCACCTGTAAATACATTGTTATTGCCTTCTGATAAAAGGAATTCTTGGCGGGGTGTAAGGACTACTGGTGAAATAAAAAGAGGCAAGGGCATACAAAACGAAGCTAACAAGGACAGTCTTTACACTGTAAGTATTAACTAATAGAATATTTAATGATCATAAATTTTATACCATACATACCATTAATTAAAATAAACAACAACATATCTAGTATAATAATAAATCATCAGATATCTCTATCACTTCAGATGAAAATGTTTTATCCTAAGCAAATGTTGTTTATTTGTAGTTTTGTATTACACATGCGAAGTTAAAACATTTGAGGAAGCCTTACAGTTTGCCTAGTGACGTTAAAAAGTTGCCAAGATGTATGATAAGATTTTCCAAAGACATCAGTTTTGTAGCAATGGTCCTTGACCGCCCACTAACTATATTTTATTGACACATCTGTTTTTTCATCTGTTCATTTTGCACCAATAATGTTACATTTAAATTTATTGTTATGTTTATTCCATTATTTTCATGTTTTCTTTGCTTTAGGTTTGCATCAGATGTTTAGATTAGATTTAAATTAAATTTATCATCTAAACTAAATACTTGTCTAATTAGAATAAGCACAGTAAGCTATCCTTAAAAGATAGATAGATATATATATATATATATATATATATATATATATATATATATAGCAGAACATGCATTGTTTTGTTATATCTTGAGGGGATTAGGCATCCTTTTCGATGAAGGTTCCCAAGTGGCTTGCTTTATTAGATGCTTCCAAAAATTATCGTTATATTACAATAGAAAGACATAACATATTATATCCTAAATCTTCCTCATAATTCACTTTATCTATTGATGAAAATCAATTCAGTAGCTTTTGAATTTATTACAAATAGATAGACAGACGTAACAAAGGTTTTTTTTTTTATAATTTGTAGAGATTAAACTTTAATGAAAGATATTTTATTAATAGTATATGTATAAATTTAACTAGTAATATAATTATTTTCTTTTCAGCGTATCGAAAGGGAAGCAAAACCTTTTAAACCTTTGATTATACCTAAAAAGCTTCAAGAAGCATTACCATATAGAGATAAACCAAAACATATTAAACCATCAGATAAAAATCCACTGGACAGAGTAGCGGTTATTGTTGAGCCCGAAGAACAAAAGGTAATTTTTGTTTTATATTTTTGCTTTAATCTTAAAAAATGGAAGATTGGGCATAAATATGAGCCCAAACTGGAATTTTTTTTACTTATCATATTGGTATAGTTCAACAATTTTAATTCATTACACCACCAACTTTCTGGTTTGTATCTTTGATATTTATCTAATAATACACTGATTACAGAAGGTTAATGTTGCTAGGCAGTGTGTTTCTAGATTGGTAACTTTCAACTGTTGAAATATAGTTGGAGGTTGAAAAATAATTTGAAATGCTTGAAAAATATAATTTTATTGAAGTAATGAGAAAAACATGTAACAATTCAAACTTTAAATATTTTGTGTAGAATCATCAACATTGGGCCCCCCACATTTTCATTCCAACAGTGTATGTATGTATCACACCAAATCTCTAAATGTGATTTATGAAATAGACAAAATTGGTGTATTAGAGACTAACATTTAATGTAGTTTATAAAATTTGGTATTAAGAAGAATTTTACTTATATTAACAAGTTTAATTAAATTTATTGAATATGTGCTCTTGATTTTTGGTTCATTGTTTTTATAGAAATGATTTTTTATGTTCTTAATAACCCAAATTTAAATATTTATTATTTGAAAAAGTACCAATTATCATTTTATATTATTTATAGTTCATTGAAATTTAAAAAGTAGATTTATAAAAAAAATGGTTTTATTTTGTTTATGGCTTTTGAAATTTTTATAATTGAATGTATATTAATTTATAATAATGATGATTTTTTAATCTGTTTTATATATTCGGATGGCTCTTCCAAATAAACAATTTTAATTTTAGACTTTTGGAATATTTTGAAGATGATAAATATGGAAACAGAATAAGATTTCTATGAAACATTATCAAAATATTACTGTAATCTAATATCTAAGATACAAAAAACAATATATTAGATTGCTTATTATGATGCTATTTAAATAAAAATGATCAATCAATAGGATAAAAAAATAAAACTGCTGTAACAAATTCTGAAATAGAAAGAAACTAATTTTTAAATATAAAATTTTAAAAATCTTTTAAACTGATACAAATGTTGAAGAAAAAAAAAGATTTCAAATTAATTAATACACACAAAATTCAGCAGTTTGGGACATTTTTTTTCATATATAAAAAATTAATTTTTGACAATTACGAATACAATATTTTGTATTATATGAGTGAATTGTATTTTACTATTTCTATGATAATACTTTATACAGTCAAATCTCCATATAAAATATTCCTTGATATAACTAAATTTTTTAAATCTCTTCATAACATACAATGTTAATTGCACTTCTACATAACGAATTTTTTTAGTTAGAACTTCTATATAACGAATTTTTGTCGATACTGGTAAAAAAACCTCAGTAACGAATTTAACTGCTAATTTATTGAACCGTCAGTGCTTCCATATGTTGAAAGCAATAAACGTAAAATCGTGTCAACACGTGTCCAGACATCATGTTATGGCAAATTGAATTGTAGTTTTATTTTATTTTCTATATATTTTTTAATGTAGTATAAGCACGTTAAACATCGACCGAAATTAACCAACGTTGCCTTTGAACCTCGAAACAACTAACCTCGCTATAACTTAATCCTAGATTCGTTTTATCGAGGTTTGACTGTATATCTGAATTATCAATGTCGGGTAATGTCTTGATAAAAATACGTTAGTTAGGTGGAAACATAAAAAATCATTTCAATACATTAATAAAATAAAAAACTATCATTTATTCAAACAGACCTAAAGTCAAGAACATGAAATATAGAAACATCTAAGAAGTGAAAAATTTATTTCTATTTGTTCTCAAATAAATTACTAAATTCATTTTCCAACCTAACTACATTTAATTTTGAAGTTAAATGCCATGTTTCATCGCCATTTATTTCTATCTGTTTATAGGAACTCGAATAACTTATTATTTCTAAAGAATTGTCAAAATCTAGATCTGCCACAGATATAGAATTTCCTTGATTTTTATAATCCGGTTGACAGTTATTATGCTGTGGCCCATTACATATTAAGTAAATGTCTGTTACACTTACGTTTTCAATTTGTATGTCATTTTCTTTCAGTATGATAAGTAGTATTCTTTCGGATACTTTATTCAAATGATAAGTTTCATTATGTACAGGTATGTTTCGTTTGTATATTCTAGTTACAGGTGATAGTTTAACAGTTTTGTCTTCCCAGTACCACATTTTCAATATAAATCCACTAATGAATCCTTTAGAAGAATAGATATTGGGTTCTATTACCGGAAATTTAAAACATACTGGTTTCATGATTACTGCATTGTCGAATTTTGAGAAATTAAGTTTGGTATTATTAGAACTATACAGAGTAATTATGCTTTGACATTTAGGACATTGGTTGAAATTTTGAACAGTTAATTTTTTGTCACCTATTTCATAAAATGTTTTAATATCCTGATTGATCCCTATGTTAAGTTTGATGGCAGCACTAGAATTGTAAAATTTTGATTTGATATCAGCAATAGAAACTTCATAAGTAACTAATGTTCCTGGCATTTGTATACATTTATAGTTGATAGAAAATGAATTACTTGAAATCAAATTTATAGTTGAGCATGTCGATGGTAATTTGATATTTGATAACGCTTGACCAGTTCTTCCCGATATTATTAAAAATCCACTTTTCTTATATACTGCTAGTAATTCATTTATACCATCTTTATCCAAATCTTCAATCTTAACAGGCATATCTAATTCTGGTATAGATTTTTCTTCTAGACTATGGGCATGCCATAATGCTTCCCCGGAAATAGTTTCTACCACTTTCAATCCGGTATTGTCTACTACTAGGCAATCATTGTATCCATTGTTGTCAACATCGATTATACTACAGTTCATTTGTAGTGGATAACTTTCCTGTTGAAAATCCCAAGCTACAGCACCATTTGTTCCCATTATAGAGAGTATACCATTTTTAAATGCTTTTTTATCAGTAAAACTACCTTTATAGATTAAAGCAAGATTCCAGTTCTTCTGAAAAACACCTCTTACTAAATTTATGCTTCCTAATAATTCTATATTTTCATGTATTGATTCCCAGTTTGGTATTTTCAACGTACAGGTATTGAAATCATTGCATGGTAGTATCCAAAAAAAAGTAATTATAGGTAAAAAACAGAATATTATAGAAATTATTAGAGCAACTTTACGTTTAGTGGAGAATTTGTGATGCAAATTTTTGAATCTGTCATCTTTAAAATCACTTATGTGACCATTTCTGGGTTGAGAAAAATTCACTTTGGGTTGATTTACACCATTTGTTAGATAATGTGAGTTATCTTCAGATCTCTCTTCTTTTTCTGAATCGGAATCACTTAACGATTGTGGTAAGGGAACATAAATACCTTGCGAGGAATAAGACATTTTCGTTTAATGAAATACAAGTATTGATTTACATTTTCGGCTTTCGGTATTTATAGTAGATATTGATTTCATCCAATAAATAAATATTGTTAATATGTCAACGGCAGATGGCGCGGTTTGAAGAAATATGCCGAGGTGCGTTTTGCTGTAATTTCACCATGCTGACACTAGAAGCGTTCGATACGCTAAAACGGTTATAAACTTTTATTATAAATCGCTGTTAAATTTTGTTAAGGGTAGAAACAATGTTAGCATTTTAAGTCTAAAAATTGTGCTGACATGGTCCACAGAGATTTCAAGCCTCCAAGGTTTCGCATGTGCCGTGCATGACGTACGCGCACTCAGTTGAATTGTCATATTTCGCATTTTGATTTCAAATAAACCAAAGTAGTGTTTCAGGAGAGTTCATCGTTTACTTTTGTATCCAGTTCAAATCAAAATACGGCCTTAAACTAAAAAACTGGTGCAAAGGCGCATGAGCAAACAAAGTCGTTGGCAAAGTTTATTCGAAATGGGACAATTTCACATTGAATTGCATGCCACCTCGCCCGCAAATTATATTAGAAATGTATCTAATGTTTTTATTGTTTATTTTATCCGCCGCAAACAATAAAAAAAAATGCATATTGTTCTAATAATGAGAACAATTTGTGTAAAGTGTCCGTCGAAATTAAATAAAGGTGGCGCCACAGTAGTGTCTGGATAAAGTTTAAAAAAGTGCAAATATGTATTATTTATGATCTGGACAACTTTTCACCCTTTTGTACACATAAGTTGTTAAAATTTTCAATAATCAGCTATGATATTAGTTTCTTAACTCTGAATACTTCAATTTATCTACAATTGCTACTTTCATACTATACCCTTTGTCTTCACAAACGCCATCCTGGAAGATTTGTGAACTGTTATGCATCGTATACAGCTGTAGACTGTGTCAACTTTTCTCCCATATGAGACACTTTATATATTTACACTTTTCATAATACATTTTTATGAATGCTTTGATTGTTTAATGCAAAATTTTTGTTGTGATTTGCTTGTTTAAAATTGTAATATTTAACATTTGTTAGATTTCCGCTATGATGAAAATGTTGAGAGCTTCCTACAATAAGAAACAAGAGAAGTTAAAACAAGAAACTAAAGAGCGTTTGGAAAAACATCGTCAAGAAATAGAGAGCATAGAAGCTAATAAATTGAGAAAATTGAAAGATATAAAGAAAAATGTTCATAGGATGAGGAGTAAACAAGCTAATAGTAAAGGGCGCAAAAAATGAAATATTATTAATAAAACCTTTTAACAACACTTGTTTTAATTCATATGTGAAATAACATAACAAGTTTCTTTTTCTATAAGGTACCAACCATTTCCATTATCAACTTTTTTCCTTTTATAGTGTTAAATTGTGGTTAAGATCCCTTTTATACCCATTTCTTGTGTCATCTTCCTCAGATGTTTTTCGTTCATTTGACTTGATTTCCTGTATTTGATCCTCTCTTAATTGCTATTCAAGTTGTCAGCCTTTTTTTCTATTATTGCTTTTTACTTTTCCAATGTATTTGGCCTGAACCTTCTCCAAACCCCTCAATACATGGAAGAAGACCAAGAAGAATTTGGCATAAATATAAACCCCCGAAAACTGAATAATGCTCAGTATAAGTCACCAATAATTTACTTAATTATTGAAGTAGATTGTTAATTTGAAAATTGACTAATTTTCAAGAAGTAGTAAAACTGACTATGAATTATAAGGTTTGTTCCAACCTGCTGGTCTGTACCCTTTAAATGATATTTTCTGCTCAATATTTTACTATGTACGGTTTTTCATACATTACTTGCTATCAATAAAATATCAAAAGTCACAGAAACGGTTTTTTGATGGGTTGGAACAAACCTATAACTTGAAGATGATTAGATGTGATAAGGTTGTGTGTAATGACTCTGGTGTTGTTGAAGAGTTGAATACTTTAAGAAATACTGGAATTCATAATAAAGGAGTACTAAAAGAGATCAAGGCACTTTTCCCAATTGAGTTACCAAATATTACCGTAACCACAAAAACCTGCAATGTGTATTTTTGAAGATATAAAAAAATAGGGAGAAAAACATTTAAAACTTATATTTTTAATAATAAACCACTTAGTACATTCAACGAGATAAGTATCTGTAGAGTTTTAAGATTTTTTTTAAGTTAATAGTCTAAAACGGCTACAAAAAAAGTACATAATGGAATGAACATCTATCTATTAACAATTAAGTGATACAAGTTTTGGAACCTATTAATATATTGCACATATCCAACTACTGGCGGTAGTTCTTGTGAATCTCTGGCTTGATATCATAGACCAATTTTAAAAACTCTTGAATCACCTGGAACATGAAAGTTAACAAATGAACACATTTTAAGTACCACTACTTCAATAGCTGACGGAAACAAATGTAATATACTAGTCCAAAAAATTGTGTATTAAACACCAGTACAAAGTAAAATCCTGATCCCCGATTAGAACTATTATAGGTAATGACCTTCACATATTGACCATAGAATTTCCATTAGCTAAAGAGGGTCTAATTGTGTAACAGAATTTTATCTCACATTAGTACAAAATGCAAACTTTCTGCACTAGTTCATAATGCAAAACATTATTATATGTTGAATAATTTTCAACAAACAATAACCTTATCTAAAATATTTTTATGTTTGTGAAAATTTTCATATATACTGTTGGTATAATTATTACTTATATAAACATACATAGCAACTGATTGATAAAAAGAATAGAAAATGAAAATTATTAATTAAATAATAAAATAGCTGATCAATACATGAATAACCTTGAATGTTATAATCATGTGACTGGGGAGTTATACAATGTTTTTGAGAAACTTACAGGTTGTTTCTGGTTCAATACTGTTTTGTTCATCTCCTCAACCCTTCGCTTTGTATCTTGTTCAATTTTAGCAGCTACATCTTCCCGAGAACCCATGTGCTTAGCCTCAAATTCCCGAAATTGGCGTTCACGTTCTTTACGGTACTTCTCAATTTCATCTTGAGCTTCTTCTTTGGCTTGCTTCAGCCTTCTAGCTTTTCCTGAAATACAATTATTTTTTACAGTATATCTACTATCTACCATTCCAAAAATAAAAAATTTCAATTTAATTATTATCAATCAATGTTCTAAAACTGTTAATTTATTTTCGATAGAAAGATCGTAAATCTAACTATTTTTTATGTCTCGTGACTGTCAACACCCTAAATTCATGTTTTTTCTAAATCAATTTCAACTTACGCTTGCGGGCTTCTGTGACTTTGTCTGCGGCACGTTTTTCAGCTGCTAGAAGCTGTTGAACACCTTGGCTTTGATGACTAGCCATATTTTTTTATCAAATTGTATTTTAAAAAATTCAACTTTAGTACCCGAAGATGATTATGAACTGACGAAATTGAAGAAAGGCAAACTCTGGTCATATGATAATACGTCAAATAATGTAAATTCTCATAACTACCAACTTAAGAATAATGCAATGTTGTCTGATCTTAATTCTTGGAACCTGTAAATATTCCTTTCCTTGGTCGATTTTTATTTACTGTATTCTAATCTTGGAAAATATATATTAAACTGGAGATACTCTCATTATTTCTAATATCTATATCTCATTATTGGATTCGCATTGTTCAATTTTGTCCCTCTGCTGGCATTAATGTTAACTGAATAAATGGAAACGTCAAAATCTTATACGTGTTCAGGTTATAATGTTTAGGCTATGTGTACTCTTCTCAAAACATGTATATATTCCGATTTGTGAAAAAAGTTTAATCAAACAAAGTTTGCATGAAATTTAGTTGTAGTAATGGGTACAGCTGTAAGCAAAAATTTGGAACTATCAACCAATGAATATTGCGTTAAGTATGTGGGAAAGGAACCTATATCCATAAATAATCCTTTTTGGAACACCTTTCTATCTTACAACTTGGTTCCTCCAACGACAGTGTAGGTGTTATTACGTAGATTTCAGTTTTACAACATATGAACTATATTTGAAATAGATTTTGACAAAATTACTACTTTTTCAAAATATAGTTATACTAGTGTAATTAAAATTGTTTACCTAACAGTAGAGTATATTTGCATATCGTTTATGACAATATAAGACAAGAATAATCATCTACAACGATACATTTACATTTTGGTATATTTTAAATATTGTAGAATCTATACTGTGATCTCAAATTTTGAAATATATTTTAATAATATTAAGTAAGTTATAAGGAATTAATTTGAATTTTAGAAATGAACAATTGGCATTTGAATCAAGAATAGAGTCTTTGTTACAAGAACTATTGAAAAATAATCCAAAGACTGGAAATTTTGGTATATTAATTCAAATATTTATTGAAAAAACTAATGAACTATTATCTGCTACAATAACAGAATCGTAAGTATTTATTAGATTATCAGATAACTAAACTAACTGCACTTATTGACATTAATAACTAGAATCAAGTTCAAAACTTTTTGAATTTCTGTTTATTCTTTTCTATACAGGTGTCAAGGAATCCAAATACAAACTATATTTGATTTTATGTCTTTGTATCTAGTTCACATCTATTCAAAAGATTCTTCTAAGGGAGCTATTATTTTTTCAACTTCTTTCTATCCCCATCGCTGTATATAACCATTTTCTATTTTATGAAGTTTTTCTGCCCTTAAAACTTTTTTTCATAATCATTTTGTTTAATGCTTTTTATATTATCCTCCATTATGTAGGTATTTATAAATATAATATTTATATACATAAATATATTTTTTATCTAGGAACTTATTCAATTGGCAACTTTTTAATACTATATTCATAATAAGATGTACCTTGAAATTCTTAACAGAAGTTCTAAAAGAAGAAGATATAATGAAGCACATAGAATTAGGGAATACGAGAAATGTCATGGAAGACTTCTTGGGATCATTAGTTGGAATAATAGTTGATGTACCTATAGATGATTACACATATCTGATCCACTTAGAGTCAGCAACATGTCTCTTACTCTGTCTTTCAATACAATATCATTCAGGTAAAATATTTTTTCCTATAATTAGATTTTTGAAATAATTTTTTTTCATTTAGGAGGTAAGTCAGATCATAGCACCATTTATAGACTTATGATGAGAGGAAAACATGTAATACATGCCCCTATACTAGTTAAACGTTTGATAACTAATTTTATTGAGCAACGAAAGATGCCTTCTGGATATACTGGAAATGATGGACATAGTATTGTTTTAAGTAAGTGCATCAGTATTTTGAGAAAAAGTATTCTTTCTTTATTTACTCTGTTAATTTCCCTATGCTCCCTGTCTAATTCTCTCTATCTCATCGTTTCTATTTTGTTATTTTTATTGTTAATATAATTTTTTATGTTAATTTATCTACCCGGTTATCTATTTCTCCATTTACATTTGCATCTACTGGCAGTACACCTCAAAATATTCTTATGTTTTGTAATGTCCTTATGTACTTATATATTATTTTTTTATTGTATCACTCTTTTTGATATGTCACTAAAGTAAGCCGAGCAATATGAGCAGACAGATAAAACAATAAGCAGAAAATAAAGTGCCAATTAAGTGCCATATTACAAAATTTGTGCAAAATCAATAGATAATTGAAGTAGAATAATTCCAGAATTAAATACTCCGTTGTTCAATGATAGAAAAAAGTTTTTCCTATTCTTGGACACAACGAAAAAATTTCTCAGCAGAACACTGTCATTACTGAAGAATTATAGACTCTTGTGGTTTCGTTAGTGCCTGTATAGTTAAATTCTCGACTAATGTTGATTAAAAGTTGCAGGAAAAATGAATTTTTTGGAAACATCACGAAAAAAAATTACTTAACAGCTAGCACATAGAGCTGAATCGGGCATTTGTGCACCAAAATGCAAGCTTTCCAACCCACTAGGAACATCATTCTTTATTTTTCAGATAGAGAGAAATCTCTCTAAGATAGTCAATCAGGTTGAAAGACCTGAAAGTAATTGAGTGCATGTGGGAAATTGCAAACAAACTAGCTAACAAAAACAAAGTAACCAGGTAGTGGCTACCAGGCTATGAGGAAGCAGACAGCATTATCAAAATGGGGCACAGATTCCATACCTAGGACCAGAGTCCTACTGTGGCCTGATGAGATTCCATATCGATAAAAGACTGATTGGATGGCTAAAGAATCAGATGGAGTCTCACTGGAGAAACACTCTAGGCCGAAGACAATCCAAAAGATTCATAACCATAATTATCACCTAAGAAGTCTGAAGACTTCTCGTGATTAGCAGAAACTATATCAAACTGGTGATGAGTCTTCTGAAAGATCACTGCCCCATACCATAAGATGATAGGCATATCAGAAAATGACAACTGCAGATTCTATGAGCAAGCCATGGAATGTGAATGTCCTCCCTATTTCACTAAAAGGCTTAGATACCTTAGAGGAGTAGTGCTACGTATTTTGGAAGCAGAACAAAGAGATGTAGAGTCTTGTACAAAATATTTTTTAGGCATAGGTGCAGAGTGACTGTAAAGCCAAAACGGCTCCCCAAACAATTTACTGTATACCTCAAAATATTCATATATTAAATTTTCCTATGTCTTTATCTACTTATATATTATTTTTTTATTCTATCACTAATTTTTATTTTTATGAGTTTTAGATTGTGTTATTATATTTTTACTGGTTTAATGCTTCTATATAAAAAAACTAACAAATATTTACTAAATATGTTACATAATCCAGCTGTTTAGTTAATGAACTTAAAAATTCAATTAAAATAATGTTCATGAGATGTACTGTCAAATCTATCTAATATATTCAATTATATCTCAGTTCTAACTTTTCCTGTATTAGTTATCATTGATAAAACATGTTTTTGCAGATTTAGCTTCAAATATCTGGTCAGTTTTAACATTCAATAAAAAATACAGTGAAGAAACAAACAACACACTCGAACATCCTTACCAAGAATCACCTTTAGCAACTCAAAGTCTATTATTACTGTTAGTTTTAGTTCATCATTGGACTACACAGTCCAACCCATACAGAAATAGCTTATTTTCTTGTCTAGACAGTGAAGGTAAGTTCGTAAACTACAATTTTAGTGATATACGATTGTAATTTTTCATTTCTTGTAGATACAAATCCAGTACCACCATCTAAAGTGGCATCATTATTCAAAATAGATTTTAATTTACTGTACTTAGCACTTTGCAAAAAAGCATCAGGTGATGCGGCCACATTATTGTTGTATTTATTGTTACATCGAAATCAATCATTTAAAACATATATTCTGAATAGGGAAGATTTGGACCTTTTGGTAAGTAAACAATTGATAGATTGATAAATATAGATAAGATATAGATTGATAGATAAAGTAATTTTAGGTAAATAAATTAGACACATTATTTTATATATGTAATAATATTCCTTAGTATATGATCAATTTTTGTTTTTGTCAAATTTTTGTATATCTATTTACCTTAACCATTTATTTATTGTAATGTGTTTATTATTCTTCTTATTGTTTGTTTAATCAGATAAATACTCACCATCTCTTAAATTTTGTCAATTGCCATGATTTACTATGAAATCATAAACTATTATTACGAATAAAATTTTAAAAAGTACATTTATTGTAAAAATATTCAACCAAATATATTTTTTATAACTTAATCTCATTAATACTTTTATAAATCAATGATTGTATAGATAAGACTTTCTAAATACACATCATTATGAGTCTAGTAAAAAAAATCAGCAGGTGTCTACAGCATCCCTTTGCATATATTTTATTTCAGTTTCAAACCAGATTGTTGTTTATTTGTGGTGTTGGGAGGTCATCTACTTGGTTGCACTTTCAGTGTTGACTATAAATCTTTTTAAAACGAATATAATCTTGATTTTAGGTCTCTTCTGTTATAAAATTAGTTTTTTTCTAATTTTTGAAAAACAGATAAAAATTTGAAGTTTCAAAATATATATTTTGATGAAGACTGTAGTCGAAACGTCAAATTTTTATCTGTCTTTCAAAAATTATAAAAAAAACTAATTTTATAACAGATGAGGCTAAAATCAAAAAATTTAGAAATATAAACATATATAAAAGCTTTAAGAAATAAGAAATTAAAGAAATTTATATTTGTATCGAGTTATTTAATCTATGATGAAAGTAAATCATAGTTGAGATTATTCACAGTTCATTATATTTGGAAATAGCTTATCCCCCAGTTCCACAGTTCTAATAAATTTCAATATCTATTCTGACTTCAATGAGGTTAGACTATCACTTTTACAAGTTTCTTTTTTTATGTTGAGTAGTACCAGCAAGGCAATTAGGTGATCTAGCGTTTCTTTCTCTTCCTTATAGAACCTGCCATTATCAGTTTCTGCTGTATATAATCCCATAAGGTGTATCATATATTTACCAAAATCTAGATATTTTTTAGATTTTACTCTATTAAAGTTACGAGGAAACTGTTTGATGCCACTCACCTGTAAGAATATGCCAGAGTAATTCTCTTTCAGATACTTTCTTCGTCTGAAACACTTGTAGGCACATTTCCCTATATCTTAAAGGTGTCAGGAGATTGCACTCCATTTCTGGCATGTATGGTGGCCTCGATTCTCTTGATTTCTGAATGATGAAGAACCCGAACCAAAAACCTCATAGTTTTTGCTTAGATCTTTCTGAGCATTTTGAGATTAGCTTTAAATTGATTATTGATAGATTAAGTTTAATTACATATAACAAAATGAACTCTTAGTAATTATTTTGTTTTTTTTTTATATTTCAGATTGTACCTATACTAAAAAGTTTATACAATGCTCCCAATAGCAATTCCCATCATATTTATATGTCATTAATTATCATATTAATATTAAGTGAAGATGATAGTTTTAATGAAACCATTCACGATTTGGTAAATATTCTTATTTATTTTTTTGCTTAAACAATTTTTAGTGAATAATTTTAATGAATATTTTGTTTATTTTCAAGAAATTGAAAAATGCCTCTTGGTATGTTGAACGTGCTTTAAACGATATATCTTTAGGAGGTTTGTTAATACTTATAGTAATACGAACTGTGCAGTACAATATGCTCAAAATGAGGGACAAATATTTACATACAAATTGTCTTGCTGCACTTGCCAATATGTCAGCACACTTTAGAAATCTTCATCCCTATGTAAGTCAAAGACTGGTGTCTCTCTTTGAAACCTTGGCAAAAAAATATAATAGATTGATATCAAGATTGAAGACTGAAACTTCACATAAAGACAATACAATAACCATAGAGGTAAGCAGATGTTTTTAAAATAACCTATAAAATGTTACAATGCATACATTTTAGATCCATCAACAATTCTTCATAAAATTGAAATTGTTCTTTCTCCTTAATCTTCTGAGATGTTGAATGACTCGTAACCATTTCTGTCTTAGCCATTATTTTCAATTCCTCTAAAGTATTTTTTCTTTTACTCCCCAGTTCCTCATTTAATTTAATGCTTTCTTTGTCTACCCCTTCATTTTTAGTTTTCTTGTTATACCATCCCCATTCTTTTGATATGCCCATACTAAATCAGCTGCTTCCAGTTTATGTTGAATGTTATTGATTCTTGTTTTGATTTTTTTCTAATATCCCCATTCTGCATCTTGTCTCAAACTATTTTTTATTTTTATCTTATCTTATTTCTCCTTAATGTCCAATTTTATGCTGTTAATCTTTATTTATTATTTCCCTATTTTACTGACTGTTTTCATTTTTGTTTATTATTATGACTTTGGTTTTATTTATATCATCTTTCATCATCATTTTTTTATTTCTGATAAGAAATCAGTTAACAAATCTCACAGCTTGCTTAATAACATCAAAAGATTCAAGCTGAGCGCCTGATCGACTTCTCAAAGAATATTGGCCTTTGGTAATATAGAGTGGGGCACGACGGATCTATCAGAAGGCCTATGTGCTTAATGGCTCTTGATTTATTTAATGTTGCTATATCCCATTACAACCACTTACTCACATTTGAAATTATACTTCAGCCTCTGAAATTCCACAAATCGCGACTTAATATGTATATATTATGGTTCTGATTTTTTATATTTTTAGGCTGATCAAGAATCGGAAGACACTGAACAAGACGTATCCGTTTTGGAAGAAGTATTGAGAATGGTATTGGAAATATTGAATTCGTGCCTATCTACCCAACTTAGCAATAACCCCAATCTGATATATACAATGCTATATAACAAAAGTATGTTTGAAGCATTTAAAGATAATGTTGTTTTTCAAGATATCATTCACAATATAGATATCATTCTCAAGTATTTTTCACAGCTTCTACATGATAAATCGTTAGAGCATGAAGTAGATGCTCACCAAGTGTTGTTAATAATACAACAGGGAGTTAGAGGCTGGCCAAAGGAGAGATTAACAGTAAGTTATAAAAAAAAAAACATTTTCTTAGTTGATAATTATTTTTCTTTGTGATAGAGATTTTAAACTAGATTATTTTAGGAAAATTTAGATTTTAATGGCGATTTAATATATTTATTTTATTTTAGAAATTTCCTGACCTCAAGTTTAAGTATGTAGAGGAGGATCAGCCCGAAGACTTTTTCATTCCATACATATGGGCTTTAGTGGGTCAGCAGTCAATTCTTCATTGGGTTAACGATAATTATCCAACAATTATGGTCGTTTAAATGTTTTGAGAACAATTCAATGAATCATGTATAAAATATATATTTAATGTAATAATAATGTGTATTTATGTACAAATTTGTAAGATTTATCAATATATTTTATGAATTAAAATTTTATTCAGAATTGTCCATCATTGATAAGAAATAAAAAAAAATGTGATTGAAATATTTTTGGTTGAAGATACTTTGTGATGTAGGTGCAATAGACACTTCCTTTTAGTAAGACCACAGATCACCTACATTTAGATGGTTCATGACAATGTTATTTATTTTGTCAGGTGTACAGTAACCGTCTAGTAGTGTAAACCTGAACTACTAGTTTCAGCCCTTGCAAATTTTTATTAAATTCGCGTAGATTATTTCATCATAGTTTATACTGGTAACGGTTATTAAATTTTCAAATCTCAAAGTTTCACATTTTTAGTTATATTATCACAAAGCAAATGCATTTCGCCAGTGCCGAAGTTAGGGTACTTGCAGCCCTAGGCCAAATTAATCTGAACGGCTCCTAACCTGGCCGCCAGCGCATTAGGTGAAAAATTGAAATATACCTTATTTCAATCTTACATTAAACCAAGTGAATAGTTGAGATATATTTATATAAACACTGAAGCACAAATTCGAAAACATTGATTGGATATTAGCAATTATATTGTATCCTTTAACTTCACGGTGAAGGAATCAAAGCATTTCATATTAATAAATAACGTTTATTTCAATTTTACTTCTCATAAAACGCTGCGAGCTCCCTTTGCTTGCGGCCCAGCGGTAAATCCGGCACTGGATTTCGTAGAACTAAATGCAAAAAATGGATATTTTGAGGTGATTATGATTAGAACTGATTAGAAAATATCGTGAAAGCATTATTTTCGTACAAATGAAATTCAATCAAATCGATTTTTTAGAGTGATATATTAAAATTAAATTTGTCCATAAATTTTATTTCGTTAAATCTATGTATTACTGTAGAACGACAGGCATATACCTCCTAACTTTATATGTGTACAAAAAAGAAGAAGAATTATTACTTAAAATTTCAAAAGTGCGGTTATAGTTATGTTAAAATGTATTTACTTTTCATATTCGTCTGAAATATGCTAAAAAATGTCTAATAAAGTGGCAACCAATACTTTTCGTAGCGTTTTCAAAACTGTTGATAAAGAATTATTAAGATGGTTTCCGGGTCATATGGAAAAGGGTTTGAAACAAATGCAAAATAAAATAAGGTCCGTAGATTGTTTAATAGAAGTACATGATGCTCGAATACCTTTATCTGGTAGAAATGCAGATTTTAAATATACAGTGAGCGGAGTAAAGCCTCACATTCTGGTTCTTAACAAAGTAGACTTGATAGATCGTCATTATCAACATATTATAGAAGAGAAATTGAAAAACGAATATCAGCATATAATATTTACTCATTGCCGAAATCAAGATTGTCCTGGAATCAAACAAATATTCCCTTTAGCACAAAAATTGATTAACCAATCAGATAGATTCAATAGAATTGCAGAAGAAGATTATAATATTATGATTATTGGAATTCCTAATGTGGGAAAGTCGTCAGTAATAAACGCATTAAGAGTTAAATATTTGAATAAGGGCAAAGCCACAAGTGTTGGTGCTACCCCAGGAGTAACAAGGAGTGTTCTACATAAAATAAAATTGAGTGACAAACCTTTGTTTTATATGTTTGATACACCAGGAATTTTGTCACCTACAATTTCCAGTGTTGAAACGGGATTAAAGCTGACATTATGTGCTACGATGGCAGATCATTTTGTAGGCGAGAGAATATTGTCAGATTATCTTCTTTATTGGTTAAATAAAAATAACCATTTTGACTATGTTACGTATTTTGGACTGAGTGATGCAAGTGATAATATTTTAGAAGTTTTAACTCATATTGCTAAGAGCAAGAAAAAAAATATAAGACTTAGAGATCAAACAAATAATTATATTATTAGACCTGATTTGGATGGAGCTGCACAAATTATGTTGAGAGCATTTAGGGTAGGGAATTTAGGAAAAATAATGTTAGATGAAGATTTACTTGTGTAACAGTGTTTATAGTAAATAATGTAGAATATTTTAATAAATGATTGAATCATTTTTTTGTTTTTTCATCAGTTATAAATAATTTAAAACCTATATGTCTGTAGCAGATACGTTTTGCTCAAATATTATAGTGGAAGATCAGAAATGTTTCATGAAAATCTTCAAAATTTGACACATAAGACATACCTCACATCTCTGAATGACCTTATGCAACTAACAAGCTGACTTAACACAACTTCATTTGTGTCAAATAATAAATATTAGACTCTAACAATACAATTCTAAATCAAGTTTTCTTTGTTTTATCAGTGATTAACTTAAGTAGCATTGAACAAATTGTAATAAAATTTGGTACTCACCACTTATATTATGTGGATTTAACCAGAATACACATTATTTGTATTTCTGGTATGATACATAAGATAAAATTGGAACTACATTAAAAAATGCTCAGAAAGAGATAATATCAGTATTTGTATAATATATTATTGTACTCTTATGAATGGTAAATGATTATTGTTCATCTACTTAAGAAATAATGGGTACTTGGTATTATTTTGCTGAAGAGTTATTTTAAAATAAAACGACAATTTTGTTCAAAATTAAATACTTGTAATGAATAATCTATCATTCGCCAGCGGCTCGATCACAACATTCACTCAAGTATGAAATGTCTCATTTCCTTCTATCATTGATATAATATTTCAACCATTACATTTACTATCTGTATTATTAATTGATCCTCGAGATTAACTCCACCCATACAGCATAAGAAGGAACTTCATCTATCTAAATTTTAGTGTTTGAGATAATGCGCCAGTATTCGCGTTCCAACGTACAACTGAACACTGGAAGGAAGGCTGGATGCAGTGCTGCAATTACATGATGTTTACCTAAAAAAATAAAAAACGTGGTAAAAAAGTGATGAACTGCATAGAACAGATGTACTTAAATTCTTTTAAAGGAAATTGGATGATACTGGTAACTTGGTTTTTCAAACGAAACACGTAGCATTAACTCGCAAGAGAATAAGAAGTGTGTGTAGTAGTGCCGGTTTCCAACTTCGTTTCAATGTTGGGTAGTTCTTTGACGCGGGTCAGAAGAACCGACTTGGTCAACGTCTGAAGAAAAATATTCGCCGAATGACGTGCGCACTACGACAACACGATGCGTCTTACCATACCGGCGTCCAACGTTAGAAGCATTAGACGCATCGTGTGGTACCGGCTTAACTGCAATGTATTTCCAGATTACTGTGAGCTTGTATTTCTTAAATCTTGGTAAATCTTCTCTATACTGATAAATCTCAGGTTATGAACACCACACATGACAAGTTGTTGTTCTGTATGTGGCTTTTCCGCTTATAATGTGGACTAATGACATTAGTCAATAAAATATTACCTTAAACAATTTTTCATGGTTTATTTATTTCTTTTAGTTTGTTAAACGATTTGTAATATTTGATCCAACGGATAAATTTCATTATAGAACTGGCTTTTTAAATTCCAAAATAATTATTGTTTAAAGTAATAATTATTTACGTGAAGTTTGTTTGAATCCGTTCCTGGTTCTGACGTCACTTGTAACATTCTATTTTATGGAAAATTGCATCAGCTGTAAGTGAGTAGCAAATATCCAACACACCTATATTGTGAACCAATCAAATTAGAGTTCGAAGTCGGGCCCGTATCGGTGACCTCGAATATGTTACACAGAATTTCTCAATATTTCAAAGGTTGAAAACGATTTCTTTAGAATAAAATAAAATTTTGATTCAACTTGGAACTAGGTTATGATTTTAAAATTAGAAAAGATAGTTTTTTAGGATTGGCTTGTTGTTTTGAAATTTTCAGACTTTGCACTCGCGTATCTTAGAAATATATTTTTTTGGTAAACAAACGGTTTTTAGAAGGTTACAAATACACGTGTCGGTAACTTATACGTAATTAGGTATATTTTTTATTAATTTAGAAACATTTGAGATTTTGATTCTGGCACTACCAAACATAATTTTTGATGCCGTTTGTGAAAAATATTTCAAATTTTTTGCTTTCTGCATTTTTATGTTATATTATAATTATATAAATATTACAGTTTTGAAGACAAATAATATATTTTACTAATGATGGCAATGACATATTACACGAATTATCTCGCCACTCCTCATGGAAACCATTTAAGATCTGTTATTCATAAATTAAGTTATACAATGTCTTTTATTTTATGCTCCATTAACGTATCGTCTCGGATTACCTAATTTCTGTCTTATATTAATGTGACTGTGAATATTCATAAATCTATCTATTCTTCTACTTTCTATTGTATTCGTATTGCATTGTAAGATTTATTGTATATTGGCCATCCTCAACATCTTACTTAAGCGGTTCTATATGTCCCTTAGACACTTGAAGTTCCATTAACTTATCAAATTACTTATCCTTATATTTTTATTGATGTGACGTGACGACCATAAATATAATCAATTATAGCTTTTGTATACAATAGAGTTAGAATTTATGAAAGCATTAACATGCATAGATTGTCATATATAGTCTTAATATCCAACGAGAACAGTAGTCAGATTATTGAAACCATTTATTTATTTATATTTTATGTTAATATATAGTTTTTCAAAGTTGTGAATTAAGTTATTCAATTCACGTGTCAGTTCTTTATAAATGAATAGAGCTTCTCTAGAATACTTCGAGATGTAGCTATGGAGGTTTTTGTCTCAAGTAGATGCTTCAAAATTTAAATATTGATATAAAAATTGTAACATAAATATATTATTTATATTATTATGATTATATATTTTAAAAAATATTTGGCAATAAAACAACGTAAACAAATAATTTCTTAATTTTAACATGGTTACCATGATATTTTTCTATATTCTTGGATTTTGTGCAATGTATTTTACGTAACTTTTTATATTTTATAAACGATAATTTGTATCTGTAAACAATGAATATTATGAAAAATAAAAACATCAGTTACTAAGGAGATTGTTATTTATTACCAGAAATCGGAATTTTTTTGATTTAGATACATAAATAGATTTTCAATTTATGACTGTACAATGAACAAGAGTTTGTTGATATCTGATACTTGCGACTAGCTTTAGGTTAAAGGACGGGGTGGATCCTTCAAATATTGAAAGTAATCAAAAGAATACCAGAAACGTTTTGGCAGCTATTTCTTTTAATTCTTAGAGATGCGCAATCTGTCTAACAAGGCAATAAGCAATTGGTTTGATTTGTTACTGACGTATAAATCAACATATGCTTCTACTAAATATCACCGGGCAGTAAAAGTTTCACTCGCGTTTAAGTGATTACTCAACGCATTATGATGTACTGAGATGTCGTATGTTGTTGGAAACATAATAAGTAGCACCGACAATGCCTTTCAAGATTTTGTGACGAAATCTCTAAAGGATGGCTGTGTTGGTGCTGCTGACAGTGCCCCATAATTGTATGGGGCGATAAATATATATTTTTTTCTAGTGAGGCGTTTGTTCAAATATATACCAAGGTATTTAACATGCTGCTCTTGCGGAAGTTAGTAGTTATTAACGCCTACTGGGGAAAAAGTCTACTACTCACTGTAAATGTCTTTTATTTCTTTATCATCTCTGGTTCAGGTATTGTCCTCATTTTCAATTGAAGGATTGCGTAGTTGAGATCTTATTAGTCTTTTTGTAGCTTTCCAGATTGAGTGAGTTCTCTGTGGCCTCTGTTTTGTAAACCCTCCAGCTACACTTGGCCTTATTCTTTCTGTATTTGACAATTTTGTATTTGACTATTGGTGCAATAACATTTTTTCCTTGGGGTATATAGACAACAGATGTAGCAAACTATGAAGCCAATTATATCTTCTCTGTTAACTGTTTTACCAATGTTTGTCTTCTTTTATCTTTAAAGTTTGATCTAAAGAAATTTGAGAATTTAGTTTATCTCTAAATATATCCCACTCTATTTATTATTATGTTCAATTTAGTTGAACTGTATGCTTATTTTCTGATGGTTTTTAATTATCATTCATAGACAAATGAAAATATGTCTTGAAGTCACTTACAAGAAACATTTAGAGAGGTAATATAATTATGCTAAACTTGAACGGTTTTTAGACGATATATGAATAGAGCTTGAACTATTAAATTGTGAAGTTATTAATTCATAAGACGATATGATATTTTAGTCTATATAAGAATAAAATGGTTGGCCAGTGAATAACTATCACTGTTCTAAAAGCGACTAAAAGCTACATTTTTTTTAAACTAGTAATAAATTATAACAATATTGAGCCCCACAGGCTTGTAAAACATAGAAAATTTTATTATTATATCAAGGATTATTTTCAAGTACAAGGATAGTCACCGAAAGTACCTAGAGATGACGATGAGTTGCTTGAAAATAGATACGTACACCATGTACGCCTTAAGATATACGAGGATAGTCCCAGAAGTAGCTGGTCTGAGTTAGAGATGGCGGTAGCTGCTTGTAAAATACCACTGTATTAGAAAGTACACAATGTATACAGCATATGTTTCAAGTTTAAAGATGCCACGTTGTTTAGTATTTGTTTGGCAGCCATCAATAGAGAAAATTTTTAGTGATTCGTAAACATGGAAAAAATTGATCATCGTTATGTGACACAATAATTTTATTTGAAAGGCACTAGCCCAACCAATATAAAAGCTGAACAAGATTCTACTCTGGGTGAGACTGTTCCTCCTTATCAACAGAAAAATAATGGGTAGTCGAGTTTAAATGATCCCGTACGACCTGCGAAGACCTTCATCGCAGTGGTTGACCAAATGAGGGGACGACTCCAGAAATGTTCCAGTACCACGCGGTACTGGACGATCTTCGCCTGAAAGTGCGCGAGCTAGCAGATATAGTAGGTATTTCAAAAAAAGCGGTATATCGCATATTAACTGAAATTTTGGACATGAGAAGCTGTGACCAAGATGGATACAGAGTTTGCACAAAATGGAAAAAAAACATCGTCGTGAAAATGTTTCCATCGAGCGTTTCACAGAAATAAAACCGAGTTTTTGCACCGTTTCATAACCTTGGATGAAACCATCACATCCATCACTTTAAGGGAGTGAAAGGGACTGAAAAGGGAGAATCCGTTACACAGAAGGCAAAGACCATTCCATCTACAGGCAAGGTCGTGGCGTCGGTTTCTTGGGATGTGCGTGGGATAATTTTCATTGACTATCTTGAAAAAGGAACTATGTATATTTAGTAAATTCTTTGGTTAAATGAAACTGTTCATATATTTATCGCTTTATTTTGTAGCTCTCTCAAGGGATGTAGAATATTAATAGCTTATTTTGCATCATAAACTGATTTTGTGAAGGATTGGCATTTCCTTAAATGATATATCTTTACATAATTGAATGTCAGAATGTCACAAAATGTTTATGTAAAAAGATATTTTTAGCATAAATCGAAAATATAAGTGTTTTCTGGTTTAGAAAATTTGTTGTCAATTCATTTTAATTACTTTGATATGTCGATCAAAGTTTTTGTGATCGGGCTCTCTTTCTTATTTTAATACGTTTATGAGATATCTATTTGTGCATTCCAAGGTCAAGATATTCTTGCATAATGTTATAAATAAGACTATCTATAAAAAACTTCCTCGTACATGTCTCAATAGAAAACAAAGAACTAATGTCAGTGGCGCCGAATATTATAAAGTAGAGGGTCCGATTTTTCTCATTTCATGATTCAAACAGTAAAATTACTAGCAAGATCTTCATTGAGAAGAAATTTTCGATCTCCAATAAATATTTTTGAATACAACCGTGCTCTTCTAGACATTCTTTTTTATTTTTCATGCAGAAAAATTACGACCTCGAGGCATGTTTATAGTAGAAGAGCACTGATCAGTTTAATTTAGTTAATAGAGTCTATGTAAGACATTGGTATCTTTATCATAGAGTATTTCACCGATTCCTAGCATTGTTTTTCCAATTTTTAACTTTCATTCTCTTTAGGTCGTATTCTACCTAATCTAATCACCTTTTTCTGGAGAGTCCAATCCCTTTTTAACCCGCTTATATTAGCTTCATCTGTATGTAAGCTTGCTTCTTTATTTGTAGCTCTCCTTTGTGGCTTGTTACTGTTAGTATATCCCAAGATTTTTATTGCGTTTGAGCGGGCTAAGACATCAGCCTACGGATTCGCCGGTCATCGGTTCAAATCCCGTTCACCGTGTAAAAATTTTTTTGTTAGAAATTATCACTGTAACTTTTCTTTTTACTATACTACCTGAATCAGTATTACTTTGGAATTTAATTACTTAAATTTTATTATGTTGTACAAGAAGAATTTTACATTCTGTTGGATATTTACAATACTAAACACTAAAAAATGATAATAAATCGAATCAAAAACTGGATAATAAATATAGGTTAAAAAACAACTAAAAAAAGCTTTCATAGTATACGAAACTAAAAAGTGAAAATTAAATATAGCTAAACAAAACCGAAGAACACTCTTTTAAAGCACATCAAATAACAAAGTTAAGAATAATTTTTTCATGTAAGCTTGTAAAAATAATGAATATTAGTATTCTTGCGAAAAAAGTATGGGGCACTTTGTTCCATATTTCTCGTATATTGAGCGCCCGACGCTTTTTCCACGATAATACTAGTATTTTTCATTCATTATTGTTTACAGCTTATTTAAAAAAAATTATTTTGATGTGTTTTTTAGTCGCTTTTAAATTATTTTCATTTCCTTCTACTCTTTCTTTATAGATCTTCATTGTTACTCTTTCGTCTTTTAGTCCCTACAGATTCATTGAATTTTTATAACGTTTATATACTTTTTTTTTGTAAAGCTTACTTCTATTTTTTCGAATATATCAATTCTTTAGTAGTCATTTATTTTCTCTAAATTTTTCTTTCAAAAGTGATAAACATTTTTTTTCTGATTTCGAGTAATAGTTTAAGCTTCAACTGTATAAGTGACAATGGGCCTAATTATTGTTTTATACACTTTTAGTTTTAACTCTCTCTATAATAAAGAGTATTTGATTTTATGAGCTGATTATTGCCGGTAGCGAGTCTAGCTTTTATGTCTGTATGGAATTCATTTCTTTTAATAATGATACTTAAAGTTTGTCATCTTTTGTCTGTCTGTCCATCAAAACATATTAGATTTTTCCTGCCTTCTTCTATATCTCTGCAGTAATCAATTAGGCATTTTTCTGTTCTTGACATTAAGTCCACATCATCATGTCAAATTTTCATCTCCTGGACATTAGAATCTCGTCGGCACGGCGCCTCTCTGTAAAAATTAGTTTAACACGCTGAACCCCAACCAAACTTGATAAACTTTCCCTTTGAAATAAAAATTTTGGCACTAAAATTTTCCCCCGGGGCCAGAGCGGTCCTATGGACCATATACAAAAAACATATTTTGCACTTTTTACTCAAAATAAATCTATTCTTTATATTTCTTTGAAGTTCCACCTTACTTGCAGTATGGAAAATCAAAATTTTATTTCCTTTTTTATCCTTTGACGATGATTTATGCTTTTAAGTGTACAAAAATGTGCGATGTGTGAAATGAAAAATTTTAGTCAAATATTATTCGAATTATGCTGAAGATAATAACCTGAAGAGTAATTGTTTTACAATGGAGTTGAAGATCATGCAATGAATCCAAATGGACCAAGTGTAGAGTAATGTTTCAAATACGGTCCAACCACACTGTTACACACATATAAATACAGTCCCTTGGGCCATGGAGAAGGCTTGAAATAGTGTAGTAGGACAGCTCTTGGCTGTAGAGAAATTCAGTTGCGGATTTATGGACCGCATCGGGGCTCAACGTGTTGTAAGACCGTGCTGAATATTTTTTATCTATAAATTATAATTATTAAAATTAGTAATATGAATAATTCGACAACCTTGTTATATGATTTCTCAAAATAGTACGAAAAATACCGATGTTTAATATTTGGAAACAAATAATTAATTATTATAATCAAAATAAAAATTAAATACACACAAGGTTTATTTTGATTTTTCAGCGTTTTCGACACCTATACTAGACTACTTTTTACAAAAGTAAATTTTTTGAAATTGCTACAATACAATTTGATAAATAATCGATGTTTCATACTTTTTTTATATATACTTCTAGTTATTTTTGATCTATTAGTAGTTATTTGGCAGCATTAAGACTGCTTGACTTGGTGCAAGACAATGTGCAAGAAATTGCATGCAATTTCAAAATATTGCTCGTCGCTTGATATTATACAAGTCTCTTTTTGTGGTTTATCTGCAATAATTATATCTGCTGCTGTCTTACTTTTGGAGTTTAATAGACAGGTTGGTTTTTAAGCCAAAAATAACTAGATTTCTCACTAGAGTTGTAGCTTGCAAGCGCGAGATCTTGCATGAAACATTCAACAGCTTAACTTCATTTGCGTATGCTTCTGATCAAGAAATATTGCGTCCTGCATTGCATTGCACGTTGTGTTGCGTCATGTCAAGTGGTCTTTATTTTTCGAATTTGGAGACACGAAGACGCTTTAACTGATTAAAATTGAATGCCTATATTTGTGATATTTATCTAATATCAACAATAGCATCATATTATTTCCTAGAACGAATGAACAAATTCAATTTAATGTTATCTTTTCTCATCGACATAAACATGATAAAAAATAATTTGTTTCGTCTCACCCCGCCTCTTCTCCGCGCCACTGGAAGGTATTATGTCCCCTCCAATATTGCAGGAATGTTTTTACATATAAATAAAGACAGTAATATTGCAATATCAATCTTATTTAGAAACTCAAAAATATCTTGTCTAAATAATTTGATTTTTATTTTCAATCAGTTTACCAACAATTCTGGCTAAGTTTAGAAAAATTGTTGCAAAATTTCACAGACGAGACTGTTTTGTGTCTAAGTCTGATAAAATATATTTAAAGTATATTTTTGGGTACTATTCTATGTACCATAAGTCTTATACTTAATTTTTGAGTTTTTTATTTTAAAGTTTTTTTTTTGAAAATGCCTGTTCTATGTTCTATAGTTGGAACTAATAGGTAAGTTCACAATTTTTACATGGGTAAATCATTGTCTTTAAATTGTATTCATTTCACTAGAATTTCTGAAGGTTACTGGCTCAAACTATCGATTACTTATATATTAAGATGGTTTACTACAATGTTTTTCGCTTTAATCAGTTTAGCGGAGTCTGAGGCTGCAAACAAATCTACTAATTTCACAAAATATTCAAAGTTCATTGGTGGTATGAAATTTGAACTTTATTTTATACTATTTTATCCCAAATTTAATTTTTTCACGCATAACAAGTGTTTAAGTTGTATGTTCTTGAGGTACATTATGAAATTTTTAAAACTAAATTTAAAAAATATGAATCTGGAAATTTTGGGTCGTAATATCATCATAACATCATAAGATCAAAATAAATTATGAAAGCACTTATTTTCTCTCTCAAATGGAATCATTTTTGACGTAAAAATGATCATAATTATTCAATTAATCGTAATATAAACTAAGCATTTAGTAGATACCTACTTGTAACGTAAAAATTTAATTATAAATATTGGTATTTGAATAGGCAACATTTAACGAGTTCAAAGTGAACATTTACAATGTTGCTTGAAGTCGAACTAGTTGTTCCCGTTAAAATTTTCAGTGCGGAATCCATTTTGTTTTTTATCGAGTCGTCTATGTAACCCTCCACAACTGTGTTGGATTTCCACGCACCGTGCTTCTTTTGTTTAATTATATCACCACCGGAATCCACTAATAAAACCGCCGAAGAGCATCGAAATGTATACACAGTGTAGTTTTTTGAATTAGGTAAATTCAAATATGTTGCGATAAGCGAGGGAATTTTTGAAAAAGTATTGATACCTATAACTTGGGTTTTGCATTTTCCATTTCTCTACTGCAAAAAGAAATGATCTGTTTTGACTTTTGTGGGTAGTTAATTTTTATATTTTTTATAAGTGTTTACCAAGATTAATCTATTGTTAGATATTTTATCAATAACAGTAAATCGACGTTGAACATGAGTTTTTGTATCGAGTACTGTGATAATTTAAATATTTCCAATATTCTTAATATCGTTACACTTCATTTTATATAATTCCTCCCTCCGTAGAGCTCTTGCGATTAGGAATATTAAAGCAACCTGAAAGATGTTACAAATAATATCTAAGTTTACATTAAAATTTTTTGATGTTATACCTTATGCATGAGGTAATGATCGTCAGGAGGTTACAAATGAAACTTATTAATTTCTTTACGGGCAAATGTTTTAGATTTTTTGGGTCTAAGGCCAACTGGTTTATTTTTCAAAAATGTAATGAGTTTCGAGTATTTACTGATGCCTACGTTATTGACCATTAGGGTGCCTTTCAGTTTTGAATAAGTCGATCAAAGTGTTGAAGACTTCCACATTTTGGATTTAGTTTCAAAGTAAGCTAGTAACACTCTTTCTTTGTAGTTGTCGATTCAACAACATCTTCTGGTGTGCAGTTTAAACTTTCTTCACTATTACTCTCCATCACTTATAATAATACTACTCTTATTTTAATTAGACACAAAACGGATTTTCATGAACGAATATCAAGAAATAAAAGTGTGATAGTTTATCGGAGAAACGATTTGACATGAGAAACAATTAAAGCGTTCACAGCTAATTATTTTGATAAAACAATTTTATAATTTCGTTAAAAATGACACTTTTTTCAAAGCGTGAAGAAATGAACCGCTACGATACTTTTTTTACGTTTTTTGATCGATTCAGAAATTACATTCTTTATGAATGCAAATGAATGAAAAAAACGTCAATATTATAACGGACGTAGAAAAAATATATTTCCAAACATAAGATTGCATAGAAGCATTCGATATTGTTTATATCCAACAGTGGCGTCTCGTGATAAAAATTTTTAGGTATTTTGAAATGTTTCCAAAAACACTTTTTGTTTTGTTGGCTTTGTTAATTTTATATTTATTTTATTGGCTTCTTGATATGATAAATTGTTGGGATGGATGCAATTTAAGAAAAAAAATTGAAACCACAAGTCATGTCTTCATCGAGTTTTCAGTATCCTTTACTTTTATTGTCTTAAAAAAATTCTCAATGTTTCAATTTTAAAAAATGTTTCGAACAACTCAAAGAGATTTAACATTTCAAGTAACTTAAAAATGTTGAGAGATTTTTCACTAAACTAATTTATACTTCGAGACTCACATCTAATTCCATAGACAAATTTTTAAATCCAAGAAATCGGTTACGCTATGTTCTTGCAGAGTCAAAACCAATGAACAGAATTTAATTAAGCCATAATATTGTTTTATCCTAATTACACATATTTCATAGAATTATATATATAGCTTTTGGAGTTATTGCGTCTTTTTATCTTTTAACTTAAATTCTCTAGATTGCTGACCCCTAGTTCCGTCTAAATTTTATCACCACTAAAAAGTAAGCAGGAAAATAGTATTATGAATTTTTTAAGACGCAAAAAGTTGTCCCACTGCATTTTTAACATCTCTTTTGGATTCAAATTCTGAATCTGAATAAATAGTGATTTCATTGTACAAGGTCCGGACTAAATGTTGTGTGTGGTAGGAGTTTAATATCACCAAGTACGAGGATGGTCCCAGAAGTACCTGGCACAACAATGAAAACAAACCAAGAAAAAATATTTATTTCTCAATGTAATCTTCTTTTAGTTCCATATTCTTTCCCAGACGATGTTCAATAATTTCGATATCCTTTTTATAATAAGAATCGCCAAGCTCCTCTTCATTGTTGGAAAATATTTGACAACCGAGACATTTCTTCAAGTCTGGGAATAGAAAATAATCCGATGGGGCTAAATCTGACGAATAGGGTGCATAAGGTACCAATTCAAACTTTACTTAATTAATTTTATTATTGATAACGAAGGAGTAGTCTCACCCAGAGTAGAATGTTTACAAATTCACTAAGAACGCTCACTATTGTTGGCTACTAACCAAATACTTACAAACATGGCGTCTTCAAACTTGGAACATATACTGTATAGATTGTGTACTTTCTAATACAGTTGTATTTTTCAAGCAACTACCGCCATCTCTAGGTCAGGCCAGCCATCTTCGTACTTCATCATCTTATTCTGCACAACTTTTGCAGGATGTGGGTTAGCATTGTTTTGTCGCAAGAGAACCCGCTTTCGTTTAATTAGACCTGGATATTTCTCCAATAAAACCATCAGGTGTCTGATATATACCTTGGCATTGATAGCTAGACCATCTGGAATGATTTCGAAGTACATTAAGCCTTCATAGTTCCACCTGATACACAAAAAGATTTTCCACTCGAATGGAGTTCTCTTTGGGTCGGGCTGTGGTAATTGTCCTTTGTGTAGCTACTAACTTTTCATGTTGGGGTTGTTTCCATTTTTCGTTCTTTCGACAATGCGAAGAACTGTTTACACACCTCTATTCGATATTTGCTTAAATCTCGGTTGTTTCCTATGGCATTATTTTTATTCAACTTTTATAGATCTTTCCTAATGATTTAAAATGGCGATTTTTGGTATCTTTAGAATTTCTAAGGGAGTCCGATAATTGGTGAAAGCTAGTACTAGAATAATAGTCTGTGATTTTCTTCATAACCTCAATATCCTACGCCGGTGTACGACCTGATTTTCAAAAGTCATATTTCCACTATTAAAAACGATTAAATCAACCCTGTGCCTTCGCTCATTAACTGTGTTGTCCTCTTAAATTTAACAAATTTTCCTTGCTGTCTCGGTTGCTTTAATCTGTTATTTTCAATAATTTCTTAACTATACTTATAAAGGCGTACTGCTTTTTCACTAAACAAAGAGATAATGATTAATAGAAAGTGAAGCTATTGTACTTTTAATAGAATTAGAGAATAGTCTTAACAATTTACTACTGGTTTAAATTGAGGCGTGGGAATTTTCATGTCTGGCAACCGACATTACTTATAAAAGACACCTCTATATATAGGTACTGCATCTTTTTTACTTCTTGTGGAGATAAATCCAGCCCCTTTTTCGTTTTGTCTTTCTTTTTTTGTTAGGTAATCTAAACCCAAGATATAATAATATTGGTAGGCACAAAAAGTTACTAACGCAGTCACATGAATTACGTTCCTTTCATAGTAGAAGTAGCGAGCAACTGAATAGATTGAGAGTGTGGATGGCTAGCATTCCTGTCTTCTCCAGTCGCCAAAACTCGAGCCGAAGCCTCTAGGAGTCGCGGCGAGAGCTTGAAGCGGTCATAAAATGTAGTATTTTACTTGCTTACTTAAATTTTTACTTACTTTTTAAAACTAATTACATATATTTATATCTATATTTATATTAAAATGATAAATTATAATTATAATATTATGCCTTCATATTTTTATATTAGTAAATACGTATCTAATTGTTAAAAATATTTACAAGGGAAGCTCCAGTTTTCGAAATTTTTTTCCTTGAAATGAAACATTGTTGTTGATTATAGTGGTATCAGAGTTTCGTAAATTATCAGTTGATATTGCATATATATACTTACAGCAAATTGTTTAACTAATCAAAAAATGACGTCATCTAATTGTACACAAACTTGTTATCCAAACAGAATCTTGTTGAAAAACCACCTTATAGAAAAGATTGTACATTATCTTGTTGTTAGATATATTTCAAATTTATGCAATATTTAAATTCGTTTTTATATTATTTATTATTAATTCACTGTAAAATCAGTTTCGCAAAATTTAACAAACCTGAAAAATACTAAGTATACTAGACTATAATCAACAAAACTTTGCATAGTCCTCTTAACCTCGTTTTGATCTCTTTCACAATCTGAACCTTCGGTCGTTATTTAAACTAGTTCATCTCTTGACACGGGTGAAATATTTCCATCAATAAATCTAGTATTGTGAGCTTTGTATCATCATAAGAAGTTGATTTATATAATAAGTTCAACGGTTTTCCATGCTTTTCTGTCTAGTAGTCGCTATGTGTGTGGAAACAATTCTAATATTTGACTATCGTTTATATCAATTTGTGATCCGGTGCTTTGTATTGGCAAAGGCCACTTGACATGATGCGAGACAACGTGCAAAAAATTGCATTTAATTTCTTGCAAGATCAAAATATTGCCCGACGTTTGAACATCATACAAATCTCTTGCCATTGAATCATGTTGCCACTAATAAAAATTTCCTAACTTCAAATTTTATTTCTTTTGTTGGCGCTTTGGAAATGAAAATAACAAATTTAGGTAAACTAAACAAGAAATAAGGGATCAGTACAACACTGGCAATCATAATATCTTCGGCTGCCTTCCTTTTGGAATCTGATACACAGAAATCAGCGTAGACCTGGCTAGATAGAGCATAGGGAAACGTGAGTTATAGAATTAGAAGAAGAAATATACGATAAAGAAACATTTGAAAAACTCCTAAAGGCCGCTTGACATGATGTAATACAACGTGCAATGCAATGCAAGGCGCAATAGGTCTTCATAGAAAGAATGCGCACATGAAGTTCAGCTGATTGTTTGATGCAAGATCTCGTACTTGCAACATCATCGGTTCGGTGCCATTTTTATTACGTGAAATCTGCAATTCTAGGGAGAAATCTAGTTACTTTTGGCTTAGCAACCAACTTGTCAATCAGATTGCAAAACCAAGGCAGTAGTAGATATAATTATTGACAGTGATCCACTGACCACTTTTTCACTTCGTCACTTACATACTTAGTTTTGTTATCTTCATTGTTAAACCGGTCACAAAATAGTGAATAAAATTTTAGGTTAAGTATTTGTTTTACTCACATATTGAATTTTTATTGTTGGCAGCCATGATGCAATGACAAGAGACACGCGACGTACAATATTCATCTATGTAATATTTTGACTTTGGAAGAAAATTGCTGCATACATGCAATTGCACCATGACAAGCGGCCTTGAAGGAGTATTTTTGTATAGTAATAGTTATTTTTGTTTCTTTCCTTTTATAAATAGTCGGTTAACAATATACTTAGTGTATATACCTTATCAACCGTTTAATGAGTTTTTGCTGGCTTCAAAAGTCTTCCTCTACGCCAAATCTACTCATATTATTGTCGTAAAGTTTCAAGGGTGTAGACGTTAATCCAAATTTCTTGAATAAAAAAATCCTCTTCATTTTACCTAAACAGCTTCTACTAGAGTTTTGAATAATCAATGTGGAAAAAAGCTTTTCATGCTAAAACACTTCCAAATGATATGTAATGTCAACTAATTTCTTTCTCTTCCAGTTTCAAGTTTTCCATAATGATTTTCGGGAATTTTTTTTTGTTTTCTTTCTCTTTTAGATAATCCGAACATTGAGAATCTTCGTTGTTTTGTCATAATTCTAACGTACAATATAATAAAGTTGAATTGATTGGAAAATGGTTGTATGATAAAGTATTCACACAGTAAATGAGCACGTATTTATCAAACGATGACACTTTAGACCATTACTATGTGTATTAACTCTATTTTTTTACAATATTTTAATTTTATGACATTGAATGTTAGTACGAGGGCTGCCTTCAAGTTTTCAAAAAAAAAAGAAATAGAAACGAACAAGTCTAAACAAAGTGCTATACTGTTTTTCGAAATATTCGCTCTTAAGGTCTATACATTTTTGCATATGCTGAAACCAATTTAGGAAGCATTTTTTCCACTTTGAAGCTATTATCACAGAAACATGATTTCAAAAGTCTTCAAAAGCTTCTTGAGGTGATGGAATCCATCTGAAGCATATCTTTTTAACATCCAAATGTTCATGTAAAATCGATTGCATTGCAATCCGTGATATTATATGAGACGCCTCTATCTGTGTGAGTGTGAGTCACCTCTTTAATCATGCTGCGCACAGCATCGATGTTATTCGGAAAGACAACCGATTTTGGCTGACCTCGACATTCATCAACGACGAACGCAAGACTAAGATGAAATTCTGTAAACCCATTGTAATCTAATGTCTTCTCTGATGGTGTTACATTACCAAAAGCTGTACGAAGGTATTTTTTAATATCATAAAAATCTTTCGACGTAAGTCTTCACGGGTGATTTCCATTTTTGCACAATCTTGATTCTTTTAAACATGCACTATTAACAGACAGACATTTTCTAAATTGCCACTGGCACATGGCAATGAATTTCAACTTCACTCAATAGCGGATTTTCCAGCTAATTATTATAAAGTAATAATCTATGCCCAAAATTTAGTTTTCTATTTTGTTGTGCATTTCAAATATGTGGTTAGGTGTGGATTTAAAATTTTTTTTGAGAAAAATTTACTCTAATGCCTCTAATGAGATTAGACCGCGTTAACGAACTATTGAGCTATCAAAGCTATTTTACATTTGAAACTTTATTTGGATAAAATCAAAATCAAGTCATTTATGTAAGAAATACTATTATAGAATGAAATAGTTCCAAAATATTATATTTTTTATAAAAATTTGTGGAATTTTTATATGAAAAAATTGATCGTCGAAGTGTGTTAAATAGGGGTAGCAGCACATTTGCCTCAAGGGAAAATTTGAAGGATATGTAAATATTATTTAGTCCAGGTTTCTTGTAAAACGCAAGTTGTTAAAATGTTCAATAATGAACTATGATATCATGATTTTAACTCAATATATTTCAATTCATCTACAATTGCTACCCATTGTCTACACGAACGCCATTCTGGAAGGTTATTGACCATTTATTTATCGTATACACGTAGACACTTTGTTAACATCTCTTCCATATGATATGCTCTTTCTCTTCAATAAAAAATTTAAAATATAATAATACTGAATAAACACCAACACTCACGATTACACTGTCCAACGCGAGCTTCGATAACCAAGTTATCGTCATCATAGACTGATTATTAACAGTTCACCTTCAGTGTAGTGGTGGTGTAAACAGAGTATTCAGTATGAATATCGCCAACGTAACGGTTCCAGAAATTCCAACTTAACATAACATGCTAAAAAACGTGACTTATTTTATGACAAATCGTATAATATATTGCCGATATTTAGGGGCATCACTGTTTTATTCAAAATGTTAATGTTTTTATATTTTTTCATTTGATTACATTTATGGAAATAGAACAGATAAGTCTTACCTAGATAAAAATTTGATTGTCATTTGATTAAATTGAGTAAATTTGAGTTTTCTACTTGAAAATTGCGAATTTGCTATTAGAGATCTTGTTACGTATATATTATTGTTTCTACGAGAAATGTGGACAGTTCGACGGTTGACTTTAATGAATATTTAAAAGTGGGGATCCATACGAAGCGAAGGTACTTTGAAGGTTGGACAGACACATATTTTCCGTCATAACAATCACTACCTTATACATATAGAATGCCAATAATTATCCAATCGTATCAAAATAGGCGGTCATCTACTGTAATAGCACATGAGTCTTAAAAATAAAGATTAAAGGACAGCAAATTACTTCTATTGTGTCAAATTTTAAGCTGGCAGCTCTGGTCAGAATTTGTCAAGATGGGAGGGGATTCCAAAGGGCCTAACCCTAGATAGAGTCTGAGGACACAGCCCTCAGTGTACATTATAACTCTTCTCTTCTCCACGAAATATATGTAGTGTGATGCAAGTGATAATATTCCAAAATATGGCCCCCGTGATTATCACCTGGATGGTTACATCGCGGAATATCTGTTTAGACGCCTTTATGCTAATAACGCTGATTGCTTGCATGCGTTGGATACAGCGATTCACGATTTTCGTATTAAATGTAATTGTTAATTATTTTGTTCGTAATAATTCATAATAATTGAAAATAATATAACTCTTTATTGATGTATAAAGAAATCATGAAGCAGCAAACAAAAATATGTTAAAATATGTTGGAAAAAATATTTTTTTTCCGATAACCACTTAAAAAAATATTTTCACCATCTTAGCATAACTTATTTTACTCCCTAAAAGCATCTGAAGTGCAGCAAAAAATTTTTGAGTAAGTTTTTGGTGGAGTCCCACTTCTAAATATTTACCTTGACTTTTACTGGTATGTGGTGTGTACAAAAAATTTTAACAGTAACTTTTTCATAGAAAAGTAAGTTTCAATGTTATTGTTAATTATTTTGTAATTCTTGATAATTCATAATAATAAATAAAATAACTTTCTATTGATGTATGAAGAAATCAATAAGCAGCAAACAAAAATTATGTTAAAAAGGAAAAATCACTTCTAAAAAATATTTCCACCATCTTAACGTAACTTATTTTACCCCTTAAAAGAATCTAAAGCGCAAAATTTTTGGAGTAAGTTTGGGGTAGAGCACCACTTCTAAATATCCTTGACTTTTACTGGTATGTGGTAAAGACAAAAAAATTTTTGCAGTAACTTTTTGTAGCATATTTTCGAGATTCACTGCATGTATTTTTGTGATATTTTACAAGAATAACCCACTGAATACTATTATATTTTAAGATAATTAGAAATATCTCATGTTTACACCGGAATTTTCCATTTTACTTATTACTTATATAATGGAGATTAGTTTATGTACCTACTTAATATAACTAATCAATGATATCTAAGTTTTAGGTATTTAAGGTGAACGCGTACGTTTTCACATGAGTTTTCTAAAATATCAAATGAAATTAACCGACGTGTTTGTTCATTTCTTTCGATGCTTGTTAAAAAAATAAGTGATAATAGATTATTTTCAACTAATTTACAAATAACATCCATATCTGTATTTCGATTGCACATTAAAAATGTTGTAAATTATCTCTGTTTATCCAATATAAGAGGTTTTTGTGTTATAATTTGAATCACTGTGAAAACTTCGTTGAATTAAGATGAGACCGTTGTTAGTGATATTGACAAGAGGAAATTTAACTTTTCACAGATTTCCAACGGAGCTTGGAGCATTGACTAAAAATGGGAGACGGGAAGTTTCTGTTTTTGGAAAACAGATTAGAGGAATCGGTGTCGTCCACGGGGATCTTCAGGATTTACCTGAAAAAGTAAGTTTTTCAGTAACGGGTGTACAAATGATACAATATTAACACATATGTATATTTGTTCACTTTTAATAAATACCCATGAATAAAACCATATAAATGTGAATGTTTAAATATTCTTTTCTTTTAACACATGAAATAATGCTTTTTATATAATCAGAAAATTTTTGATTGATTTTTATTATTAAACATCATTATCGACACAGTCACAGACAAAAAGAATTAATCTCTTATCCAACTATAACATCAATAATTACGCAACTACAATCAACTTAATGGAGCATTCTATAATGTAAATTATAAGTATGCTTCGGTTCGTTTTTGACCCAAAAAAATTAATTAAATCTATTAGAAAAGAAAGGAATCTAAGTAAAATTAATCCTAGATATATAATATATGTTAAGAGTCAAATATTAAAGGCTTCAAAAGTATGTATTTGATAAAAAAATATTCATTTCCACGAGGAAATTATGGTGCTTATTTTAATTGAGACTAAAGTGAGTTTTTCCAATAAAAATAAAATATATAAGAAATAAACGGTAAATCCATTTTATGTATATTAAGTATAAAAAGGATTCGAGATGTTTAGGTACCTCAAAATTCGTATCAAAATTGTTGCGTGAGATTGTGGATTCACTCACAAACAAAAACTAAAACAACGAAGCAAAGTAAAGAGAAAAATGTAATTAATATTATGTCGTTTGTGTATAATTTAAGTACACATTCTTCATAATTATATTTTTTTCAATATTCTAGTGAATATTATATGCATATGTAATGTAATTTAACAAATACTCCAATCAAGTAAAACTTAATTCAAAAAATGAGAATTACAACTATAAAAAAAAATAGAAAATAAATATTAACAAACAAACTCAAGATAATGAAGCTACCATAGATATAGTATGTTTCTAAAATCTAAATTAAACTATTGAAGATTCGTCGTTGATAATTAAGACTAAAATTTCTTATTAGTAGAAGTTATAATTGATGATTAACATGGATAAAGAAACATTCTATAGCAGATTCTTAAAATATGGCTAGTCTATAAAATAAACGTATATAAAATTGAAATGCCATTAAAATAAGTCTGTAAGTAACTAGGAAAATTTTCGAGCATTTCATTCGAACTAGCTTCGTAGTCGCAGCTTTAGTGAATCAACTGCTAGTTATAGTCAAGACGCAGTGCGATTTTTTAGCAAATAACTCTCGAAGTTATTTTCGAATTCTCGAAGAATTTTTTTAAAAATATAAGTTAAATCTCACGTAATTTCAGAGAAATTTGAGAAATTAACATCTAATTTTCTTCAACGTCTTGTTATTTCAACGAAAGTGATTGTAGTAACAAAATTATATATATACGAAGCCCAACGCGTCAACAAAATAAGTCTGAGGTTTAAAACGACGCTGTCATCAGGCTCTGCACCTGCAAAACCACACCTTTACAGACAAGGTTATTAAACTTTTAAATGACCTTGTTAATGGTAAATTTCAAATTATTTTTGCTTATGATTGGTAGTAGGACCACCAATAAGAATTGAAACAGCTGTAGACTGTTACTGATTATATTTTTTTACACTATATTCTGAATAAGATTTTACATTTCCTAGTAATGGTTCTAGCAGAAAATAAATCGGAAAGTTTTTATCACAAAGGGTGTGAAATAAAAGATGCCAAAAGATATATAGAAAAGAAAATTTATCAGTAGTTATTTTTCTGACGCCATTTTATCAAAAATAGAATATCAAACTAGTTGACCCATCAGACTTCGTACTGCCTCAATCGATATATAAAAGATCTAAACTTTTTTATAAAATAAACTTAACACAAACAAAAGGAATCCTTTTATTATTATTTTTGATTAATTACACATGATGTTGCTTTCTTACAAAACAGAGTTTTCCTAAAATACTGGTTTCAATTTGATATTGACAGACACACACAGTTATCATACCGTCTGCTGATCAATTTAAAGCTTTCTGATAAACTATATTTTTTGTTTTGTTTTGTGGTGCGAAACAGGGAAAATCCAAGCTAATTCCGCATACTTCCAACGACTATCCTTGCGATTTATTTATGGTCATCGCAAAGGCCAGACGTACTAAAAAATGTAAACGTTTAAAATCGAATGGTTAATCCGTTAGAATCATCGGTATAAGCAGGATCAAGACATCATCTCCTTTGTATTTTCGCTTTGTTCGCAATTCTGACAAAGCAATACGACTATTTTCTTGATTTCTGGTCATCAGCACGGTTAGCACTCGAGGTAGCTCTTCACACATTTGATTGACTGCGATGACCTAAGTCAGGTTTTTTCTCCTCGGAATCGAAAACTCAATTAATCAAAGTAAGGAAAGCTCTCGCGCATTTAGCAGTAAAGTATCACTATCACAAAAGATCAACCAGAAAAAAGAGCACATAACTTGAAATGTCACTATCACAAAGTATCACCGAAGTAAAGAAAGTTATCGTGCAAGTAGCGGTAATCGTCACTCACATAGATAGATAGATAGATAGAAGGATGAACTCTTTGTCTGAGGTATCGATCGACATGGTTGCGTTCAGAAATTTAATTTGTTACAAAACAGCAAGGAAAAACAAAATCGTTGTTTTCATAAAGTTCCGAGCATTTTTATATTCATTCACCTTTAAAACCTTCTCTGGACTTCCAAATCGGTCCAGACGTTTCGAGTTTAAACGAGACTAACGAACAGTAATTGTAATAAGATTGTAGAGACCACGTGAGTTGTGGGTTTTTACTTTGTCTCGTGTACATTTAATCAGTCTTAGTTTTATTGAAAGTGGAAATTATAGCACTTTCACAGATGTTACCAATGAGACGAGACGTGGCCTTATCATCAATTGGAGTTATATTCAGATCGAGCCAGCCGCTTAGCAATTCCGTCAATGTGCCCGAGCCATATGAAGAATAAGACCTACTTCGTGTCGATTTAGAGTGTTATTTCGTGTTTCTTCTTTGGATATCCTACACCGGCAGTACAAAATATGTGGTTTGCGGTTTTATTTTCACATTTGCATCTTGGATAATAAGCAAATTGCGTGATGCCAATTGTCTTGAAGTGTAATCAATTCGACGATAAGTTATAACCGATTTCGTTCTAGTCAGAGTCTGAGACTGTCTAGCACCTTGGATGACATTTTGAAGATGATTTTGGTGTGTCACATGCCGGTGGTTTTCACCCACAAGTTCAGGCAGCACTTGTCTGGTGTCTAGGGACCCATATAAACTGAACTTGCAGATTCGGAACAATGTTATACCATACCAGAAGTGATTACTATTGTCCATGTGATACGAGAGTTTATCCTATCGTAGAAGATATGAATATGTTTGGTATTTCTATGCTTTTGGTTGATTATGTGATCAGCACGGGAATAAATTATAAGTATCTCTGCTTTGAAGATTGTAGTTGAAGGACGAGCCTTGGAGTTTCCTCCGTTCTCGTAGCTTCACTAAAAAAAGCTTCCGGTTGTGTTTTGGATATATGTGTGTACTTAGAATCAACCTTTTGGACGGTTAATTTAAAAATTTTCCTTGGAATGTTAATTATGATTTTTATAAATAAATTCAAAAATTAAATCACATTTTATGATATAATATACATTAACAGAGATATTATTTTTATTATCAGGTACTAACAGAAAATATCGTTTCAAATTTTGGATTATTGACCATTTAACCTTGAATTACGTCTTAACATGACCCGAATTTATCAATTTTAAATTGGGTTGTGAACCATTGAATTTATATTTTTGACAATCAGGCTTGTCTTTATTCGGATAAATGGTTTAGCTACTTACTCTTAGTTAGATGCGTAGGAGACAGTATTTGTTGCGATTAAAACTTGTTTAAAAATAGATTAAATTGATGTGCGTCATTTTGTTACGTGAAACGCATGGGATTCCAATTGATAAGCCAGATAATAGGACATTCTTGATAAAAAAAAGCAAATAATATTTTTAATAGAATATTAAACAATATTTACATAAAAATATTATTGATTTTGGAAAAATACTTTTTGTTTTCATTCTACAACAGAATATTTTTACATTTAGTACATTAAAATACAGGGACTACCACAATGAGAACTCAGCACTTGAAATTAAGTTGGGAAATATATTTAAGCATTCTAACTAAAATTTCAATCATTTTGGATGTTTGGGTTCCTGTTTGACAATAGTTTAAGTTAAACATTGTTAATATTTCTCAGAAAATGGTAAAATTGAGTATTCAGGGTGATTGATTAGTGTGATAAAGTTCAGTGCCTCTTTTATCGTTTGAGATATCAGTTTGCTAATTTGAGAAATTATAGCCATTTGTCTCCACATTGTACATGTCAAAGTTACATTTTTTAAATAAAATACCCTTTTTATGTAAAAAGCAAGCACAAGATGGCAAAGCCTTTTACATTCGATTAATCCGAGGGGAGCCTGCCGTGTGGAGATGTCTTTGGATATTGATCTTAAATTTCTGAAGGTTATACTGTTCGAGAAAGACGTGCTTTGGCAGCTGATTTCACAGGCTTTCACTTCTCCAAGAAATGAGTCCTGATAAATTGCTTTAGGCGGGAGTATGCTAGACAGCTCGAAAGAGCATTTGCTGTCCAAGTTTCTGGTCAACTCTGGATCGCTCAAGTCGAACCGATTTCTTCTGTATTGAGTTGAGGATATTCAGAGTATGCTCGACGACGAGCTCCAAATATATTTTATTGCTTGGACTTTCATATAAAAATAATAAAGGGTTATGATGTGTTCTATGGGGTATTCGGAAATTTATAACCGATTTTCTATAAACATCGTTCAAAGTTCAATACCCTTTACAACGTCAGAGAAAATCAAAAATGAAGAAGTGTTGCGGCAAAAGCATTCTAATAGTAGTAAAAATTTCGTTAATACTCATTGAATCTAATACAGGGTGAACCAAAATACTTCTTTTTTATTAAGCATTCCGTATACCTAAAATTATTAGTTTATGAAATATTTAGATTTTTCCGTGCAGAACAATGATTATGTACCTATATCAACTTACTACAACAATTAATTGGCTAAGATTTATTTGTCGAAAACTGATATTTGACAATGACATAACATCATTGTTAAACCAATTCTATTTTTTCTGTTGAAGTAGAATTTGTCTGTAGATTCGGTACACAATTATTTTCTTATTGCAGGTAAAGTCATATGTGGAAGACAATGTGAAACTTTGCAAACCTGACAAACTCCACATTTGTGATGGATCTGATGCAGAAAACCAAAAGTTAATCAACATAATGTTGGAGCAAGGAACAATTAAGCCTTTGCCAAAATATGAAAATTGGTGAGTTGTTTATCACATTTTACATAAACACAATCTAATCGAAATACTGAATATTTTATTTCTTTTGAGTTGAAGTAAGGACGACAAAGGATTTACACCTTTTGTTGATAGGAATAAAGAATCTGAGTTTTGTTTGTGTAATTGTATCATTATGAATATTATTTCCAAGAAACGGTCTTCTCAAGTGATTAGAGCTTTTTATTAAAACTTATTTAGCAGGATTGTTTTCTATTTATCTATAAACATGAACTGAATCTACAAAATAACTGATTATTAAATTAGCTCACTAGATTTATGATTTCAACGACACAATACATTTGGGTTATTCCCATTCTTAACAAACAGAAGTTGGCTATAAAGACGTGTGGCAGCTGTCGTGTACAGTTACTATGATTGGTTATTACACAGATTTCACGCGAATGCCACCTGCACCCCTGCCTTGATTTGTTATAGATTTTGATGAGCTGTGGCGAAAATGCCTTGTATCGATTTCGCTAAGTGCAAATTTTATAACCAAAGGTAGAATTGGAGATTAAAATAGAGTTTTAATCAAGAATAAACAAAATTGCTACATGTTACAGGTCATAGTTAAATAGATATTTTTCTATTAGTTGTCACTCACGCAAAAATAAAACTTCCAATATTTGTTTTAAAGTTGATTTGCTTAAGAAAGTTGTGTAAACAAAAGAGTACAAAGAACAAAAAAGGATTTCTTTGAAAATGAAGTAGTGCTTTTGGCTAAGCTTTAATAATGAAAATAACAAAAATGGCAAGTTTTCGATAAAACAACAAACAAGTGGACAATTTAAAGATTAGCTCTAGGACGAATAACTTTTTGTTTTCTCGGCGCGTCGACAATATTGATAATGTGTTCATCATCATTGTCGAGTTCATTAAATATAAAGTACAAATTTTCAATCATTTTCCCAAAACGCTTTATAATATCGTAAAAATATGAAAAAATTATGTTCGGATCCTAAACTTCATGTTAAACTGAAAGTTTAAACTACCCCTTGACCGCTGGTTAAACTAAAGTTTGTCGGTAAACGCCATCTATAGAACGTGAAAAAAAAACGGTATCTTTGGTTTAACGTGACGTTTGAGGTTTGAACTTCACTTGTAACATTGGGGCTCAGCCCTATATATATCTATATATATTCGGGAGCTCCTTCGATGTTCTTAGGGAGGTACATCTCCGGAATTACTGCACTGAGCATAACATAAACTTTCATTAGCTCGTCTTTGCTTAACTAAATGACTCTTTGTATCCAAGAGAATAAGAGAGAAATACATTCGCCTATTTTAGATTTATTCTGTCATTCTATCACTCATTTTTTTGGTTTTCTGAATGTTGTTATCGACGATTATTTTTGAAGTTTAGCATAACTTATTTATTGTTTAAGAAACCTATCTGCTACCGCTACTAGGTTTAATACACTGTTTTGATATTTTCCACGACATATGGGTGATTCCGTTCTAACTGTGATATTCAATGTCCTGTATTGTTTTTTTGTACTAGTCATTAATTAATAATCAATTAATAAAAATTTTGTGTTAATTGAATAATTCTTAAGATATTTAAACATTATTTTTATACAATATAACTTGCCACTTAAAGAAAACTTATACTACATCACTTGAATGTCAGTACCGTGTCATGTCCATGCCTAGAATTTACCGATAAATTATTAATTTTTTTTGTCGTAACAAATGATTTAAACTAATTACCTTATAAATTCTAATGTTTATGATCAAACTGAGGAAAATTGATGCACTTGTTGTTTAATATCTTAAGTTACCATGTCAGTACCGTGTCATGTCCATTCCTAGAATTTACCGATAAATTATTAATTTTTTTTGTCGTAACAAATGATTTAAACTAATTACCTTATAAATTCTAATGTTTATGATCAAACTGAGGAAAATTGATGCACTTGTTGTTTAATATCTTAAGTTACCATGTCAGTACCGTGGATAAATGAGTCAGTACCGTGGAACTCAAAATCCGACATTTGTGTCTTGCTCGTGATACTTTGAAGTTGTAGTAAATTCCTCTTAGAGTTTTATTTTTACAGTAAAATAGATGAATAATATGCATAAAAAAGTTAGAAAAGTTAAATTTTAAAATCTTGAAATTTTGAATACAAAAAATCACAGTTAGAACGGAATCACCCATATCCTAATTAAAAAATATCAATGAGCTTACGTAACATGTCAGAGATTGAGTTATGACCTTTATTTTATTTTTAGAATTTCTCGTCTCAACGTATTTTTAACTTCATTTTACGAACTTCTACTTGAAAATTTATATAAGAGGATTATAAACAGCACTTTTATTTTAATACTAAATGTCAGCATTTTGAAAATTCATTTCAACAGCTCTCTAAAATAAGGGTCTACTTATACATTTTAACAAGTTTTCTAGCCTGAAAGAGTATAATATGAAAAATATTTTAAGAGTTAAAGAAGGAAATACGTACATTAAACTCTAGAATATTCAAAAATAAGTAACTAACCATATTAATGTTAGGCGGCTTACACACTATAGCTATAATACGTATGCTTCATTTCCAACCGTTCCAGGATTATCGAAAAAATATACTTACAGTAAGTGACTCTTAATGATACAAAAAATCAGTTAATTGAGTTGAATTAATCTCCACAATAACACTATTTGGTATTGGGCGTAAGTGAGCCATCGAACTTTTAGTCTGAGACTGCGCTGTATCCATAATTAACGAAAAGAAACAACACTCCTAGAAGACTAGTTATTAGAGTAAATAAATAGAGCTAGTCATGAAGAAAGAGTGATAAGAAATATATGCATTAACCAGAAACGTTAACTTTTGGAACATCAATGCAATAATTAGAAAATTGTGTATATTCAGGACATGTATAAAATCTGTATTCTGATGCAGTTTCCATCTCTCATGTATTGAAATTATGGAAGGTAGAGAGCTGCAGAAGAGAATGGAGAGACCATGTTGACAGAATGCCAAATGAACGGTTAGCAAAAATTGCAAAGGAAAAGACACAACTCGACCTCCTGGACGACCACCTATAAGCTGGTCCTCAGCATTCCAACTACTCCTGGCAAACCCTTGATGAAAATACAGGACCTACTCCTAACGTAAGAAGAAGAAGAAGGTAGAGAGATAGAGAATACTCTGTTTATATAGGAAAGTCTCCGTTAACATTGGTTAAATAAAGGTGGTGGTAGGTACATTAGCATTCACATTTAAGAAAGTGTCTTGGTGCGAAGTGATTTAGTACAAATGGAGAGGGCATAGGACCAATTGCAATACAGTAATTTTATAAATTGGTAAGATTATTCCAATCAGGATCACTGGGAGATCACGTAAGGGAATATTTGGATTCGATCTTTACCGATGATAATACGAGCCTCAATAATTTTGACTCATAATCCTTATCAAGATTATCAGGGTTAATGATTTCTTTCCGGAGTCTCGGCCTAAGAAGCGGAGTCTAATATACGACTGGAGTGAATAAATCAGTAATCTTCACTGCCATAACATGGCATTAATTTCATTAAAAAATTATTGATTGATTCAGATTCAAGCGATCCGACTTTTTTATCTCTTTACGTCTTTTCTGGAAACCGTGTGTCAATTTGGTGAATATCTTGAAATATCTGTGTTCACGTCTTTCAAGCAACTGACTTTTATCTAATTATTAGAAGACCCCTCTTAAAATGGATTATCGCGATGTCGCCGACTGACACGAACGTTACATTGGGTACTTAGCTGAAAGAATATGTATGAGAGAAAACAAAAAACGATAACTAAAGTAATAAGATGTGAAACTAGCAAATAGAAAAAAATATATTTTCCGACAATTATGCTGTCGTTTATCTAGGACCTTGGCTGTTTGAGGCTGGATAACTCAAATGGTAGCATTTAGCCGCCCGCAGTCCTTTGATGGTATAAGAATAGAAGAGTTTGACTGCTAAAAATAAACTGGCACAGCTCCGTATAACGCTGAAGCATTAGATGAAATGATAAGATTGCCGAATAATTCATAAGGCGATCCGATAATCTCGTTATATATAATTTAATAAATGAATTATAGTTGGAAACATTGAAAACACGCTTTTACAGTTCGTTGAAGTAAAAAGTGAACATAATTTATATGATGAAAAGATGATGAATAGATATTTGACAAGAAAATTCTTGTGGAAACCTTTGTACGACATTTTTCTTACAAAACTATTCCTGGAATTGGGATTAAAATTAGTAAGAAATTAGAACTATTAATATCAAAGATCCCCCGCTTTTAGAACAGATTTTTTTAAAGATAATTTTTTGCCTTAATACACTGTAGCCATTGTTTTCCTCTTGGTGAAACTCTTTAGTTTGTTGGAGAAGTATTGATTTAACTGTTCTTTGGTCTTTAGATTGTTGTACAAGCCCTATATACCATGTGACAAATGTTGCACTTTGTGGCCCTCTGTCAACGTTTTGAGGACCTAGTCGGTACACTGTTTTTAGTTTTTCACCTCAGTGGTCTGTCATCTTTTGAAAATTCTGTAGAAAGTGTGGTGATTCCAAAAAATTAGATACATGCCAGACTAAGTACCAATATAAAGTGAGAAGGAGATTATGTTGAAAGTCAAATTTTTTGCTATTTTTTCATTGGGTCACTGTACCATCATATTATATCTACTATTTTATATTTCAGTTGGTTAGCAAGAACCAATCCAGCAGATACAGCAAGAGTCGAATCCAAAACTTTTATTTGTACTGAGAAAAAATCAGAAACGATTCCAACACCTAAAAACGGTGCCGTTGGAGCCCTGGGTAATTGGATGTCACCTAACGATATGGATTTAGTTGTAAAAGAAAGATTCAACTCATGTATGACGGGAAGAACTATGTACATAGTACCTTTTTCCATGGGTCCTATTGGATCGCCGTTATCAAAAATAGGTAATTTACAGTTTTTTATAGAGTGGAATATAGATTATTAAAACGCTTCTGTTATTCTAGGAATCGAATTGACGGATTCTCCTTACGTGGTAGCTTCAATGCGAATAATGACACGAATGGGTTCTAAAGTGATGAAACAAGTTAAAGACGGACAAGCTTTCGTGAAATGTTTACATTCTGTTGGAACTCCTAGTAACGGAATCGTAGAGGATCCTAGTTGGCCTTGTGATCCACAAAGAACTATTATCTTACACAAGCCTGCAAATAACGAAATCGTATCTTACGGAAGCGGCTACGGAGGCAATTCTTTATTGGGAAAGAAATGTTTTGCTCTAAGAATTGGATCTACAATTGCCAAAAAAGAAGGCTGGTTAGCCGAGCATATGTTGGTGAGTAAACAATTACAAAGAAAATTAAGTATTCTACATACCTATTGTATAACGGGAACACATAAAGGCTAATTTTCGCTTTTTAGATTCTGGGTATCACCAATCCAAAAGGGAAAAAACGATACATCGCAGCTGCTTTCCCTTCGGCCTGTGGAAAAACAAATTTAGCCATGATGACACCGTCTTTACCCGGTTACAAAGTTGAATGTGTAGGTGATGATATAGCATGGATGAGATTCGATAAAAATGGGCAGTTGAGAGCTATCAATCCAGAGAACGGTTTCTTTGGCGTCGCTCCAGGTACTTCAAGAAGTAGTAACCCAATAGCCATGGATACTATTTTTAGGAATACCATTTTCACTAATGTAGCATCAACTAGTGACGGTGGAGTATATTGGGAAGGAATGGAAAAGGAAATTGGAAGCGATGTTGCCATAACTGATTGGAGAGGAAACCCCTGGTCAAGACAAAAAAATATACCTGCAGCTCACCCAAATTCAAGGTAAATTAATGAAAGGGTAATTCATATAGAGAAACATTAGTTTGAGTATATTCATTATAGATTCTGCACTCCTGCGGAGCAATGTCCTATAATTGACCCGGCATGGGAAGATCCAGAAGGTGTTCCAATTTCAGCTATTTTGTTTGGGGGAAGGAGACCAGCAGGTGTGCCATTAGTTTATGAGGCGCGAGATTGGAAGCACGGTGTATTTATTGGAGCTTCTATGAGATCAGAAGCTACAGCAGCTGCAGAGCATAAGGTTGGTAACAGTTATTTTATCACAATTTTTTTTTGGTAGTTGGTGTTTATTTATGTGGCAAACAGTTGAATGAAAAATCTTGTATGTTAAGTTAAGAAGAAATACAGTTCATCATTATACTACAAAGATATTTCAGAAAAGGCAAATGAGACAGCGAGTAATTTGTAATAGTTGCACATTGTTTACAGAGAATTTATGGAAAGGCAACTTGGTAAAAAGGCAAACTCTTCTGCAAATGTTTTAGCTTATAGTACAATGAGATATAATAAATGCATTCATGCAATAAGTGTGAATGATTCATTTCAGTACTTGTTGCATAATGTATTATAATTTTTATTATGAACAGTACATTTTAGGAATCCGTATTTCTTCATCATAAAATTGACGTTCGCATAGTTGAATTTGAGATTTTTTTAATAATTTTCTCCAATTATTTACAAAGACATACTTCTCAATTATTTCAGGGTAAAGTTATCATGCATGATCCGTTTGCTATGAGACCTTTCTTTGGCTATAATTTCGGCAATTATTTGGACCATTGGTTATCAATGGAAAATAAATCATCGAATTTACCAAAAATCTTCCATGTAAATTGGTTTAGAAAAGACGCAAATGGAAAATTCTTGTGGCCAGGTTTTGGAGAAAATTCAAGGGTGCTGGATTGGATTTTGAGAAGATTAGATGGCGAAAATATTGCTGATGAAACACCTATTGGTTTAATTCCTAAGAAAAATTGCTTAAATTTGAAAGGTAGGACGAAATATTTTTATATAATATTGATTAAAAGTATTTTATTGGGTATTAATGAAAGTTGTGTAGATAATATTCATTTTTCATGAATAACAAATAAAATAAAAAATTTAAAGCAAGTATGAAGTTAGAGATATGTACTCTGATAACTGAGCTAGTTCAAATTATTCAATCTATTATTAATGAACACGAGTTGATTGCTTATGAAATTAAGATGGGTCTTTGTTGTTACAAAATTTCCTCAGCGCACCCCAAGATATTTCCTTTGAAAGGTGGTGATTATTTTTTTTTTATTTTTATTTTTTTCTAGAATTTCAATGAAGCTAGAAACTGTGCACTCGCAAAGGACTAACTACGGGTATTTTTTTCAATATTACTGTTACTATTTTATTTCATATCAAAACTTTTTTTCGAGATTAAGTTTTATGAAATAAAATTATAACTCAATAACAAAAATAATAGCTGCAGAGAAAAAATACACCATAATTTTTAATTATTTTAATGAATTGAGTGGAAATCAGTAAAGATATAGAATGTAATATGATTCATAATAAATGCGAAAAATTAACACCTTAGTCTCTTGATAGTGCATGAAAATTACAGAATTTTAATGAGCTTTTATAAAAAAAATAAAAACTCGCTTCTAGTCACCATCTTTCAGGAGTGATATCTAGGAAAGGGGTGGGCTGAGGAAATTTTAAAATAGAAATTGTATTTAGAATATAGATTAAGGAAAGTGAGCTACAGAAAGTAGACAGTAGTCCTGGTGATTTGGCAACATTTCAAAGAATGATTGAAGGAAATCGAATGCATCAGAAAATACAAATTCAGTTTACTAGTATTTAGATAAATATCCTATTTACTTTTATTCACACACTCAAGATATGGCCATTTAAAAAGAGTTTCCCATTTCTCACTTAAGTTTTAAACATTTTATGTTTATACACTTATACATCTTATATTAAAAAAATTGATGATTTCCATTCCGAGTCCGTTCAGGCGTTCTACCCAACCGATTTGCTTAATTTTTTTTTTCAATGAAAGGTATTGATGCACAGATCAGCCATCAACCATCGGATTTCATCTAATTTTCACCATTCTCAAGTTATACTCAAAAGCGTTTTCCCCCTGTACATTACTTATGGGAGTTTTTCACATACACACGTTGTATCCTCAATATCTCAGGTTCTATTCAAGATAGAGACTTCATTTTAGTTTAAGAACACTCGCTGAAACATCCTCTTTCTTTTGAGTTTTTGAACACTTAAATCGGTTGAGTTGGAGAGGAGCTAGGCGCGGACATTCAATGTGGATTTATGGATTTTTGTAGGTTTTTGGCAATTTTTCTACATTCAAAGATCTATATCTCAGGTTCTAATATAGCTACAGAGTTCGTTCTTTTCTTTTATAATGATTTCTGATTAATGGATTCGATGCGAGCGAAGCCGTGGGTAAAAGCTAGTGAATTATTATTGTCCTTGCCTTTTTCTTTTCATTTTCCTATAATTGTATCGATGTAGAGCTTCTGTAGTTTAGTGACAAGCTTTGCGACAATATTTTCGACGTCTCTTTTGTTAAGCAATCTGAAAAAACAGGTGATCTATGTCAAAATGATTTTGCTGTATGTAACTTGGTTTTCTTCGGTAATTTGCTTGTTTTATTGTATTTGTATTATTTTTTTGTATTATGGTGTTGAGAGGACTCCGTAGATACTTTTTAGGCTTATTTCAGTGAAACTAATGCAGCTGCAAGCAGTTTTTTTAGGGAGTCTGTAAATAAACGATCAAGAAATTTAGACAACTTGCATTTATTTTGTGCTGAAATTACGGTAGTTTTTGAACATTAATTTGCACCTCTATAAATTTAGACAACTTGCATTTATTTTGTGCTGAAATTACGGTAGTTTTTGAACATTATTTTGCACCTCTATAAATAGCATCTCTTTTGGCAGCACTTCACAATAAAAATGGGAATACTGAGGTCTAAAATTCAACAAATAACTTCAAAAACTCCAAAAAAACTCACGGCCAAAAACATTTGTTTTCTCTACAGTGGCAATTTTTAAATGGCCATCTACTGATTTTAAGATCTCACTAGATTCCTCAATTAACCATTTTTTTTCATATAGAATGTTTTGCAAAGATCATAACGAACGACAATTAGAACATATTTTGGTTTAAGGTTCATTTTAATAATTTATTCATTTTTTAACGGGAATGTTTTTGACTTTTTAATCTAATTTAGGTCTTTATTTCTAAAGATATCAATATCAGCTTTCGTAGTTTCGCCAGAAAAATTTCTTCTTTCTTCAACCTGAATAGACAGAAGTAGAGTGATGTCAGTTTATTTAGTGACAAACAAAGTTTGTCACACTAATTTTTGATGCATACTTTGACTTCTTATCCTACTAGTATGGCTTCATAGAAACTTTAACCTTGAATAATACAATTTATGCCATTTTTCTCTCAAATTATTATGTTTAATTTTTTTAATTAGTTTATTTGTTTTAGGCATAGAAGAAAATGTTAATTTGGACGAGCTTTTCAGCCTACCTAGAGATTTTTGGTTGCAGGAAGTGAAAGAGATTGAAAAATATTTCAATGAACAAGTTGGAGACGATTTGCCAAAAGAAATTTCGAACCAATTAGATAGTTTGAGGAAACGTATAACAAAAATTAATTGAATGTATCAGTATTATTTGAGGATCTTATTATTACTAGTTGAATTAAATGTTTAGAGTCACACAATATTGTTAGGATTTATTTCATTATCATTATTTGAACAAATTATATATTTGCATAAATTGAATTTTTTCTCAAACTACTATGCTTGAAATGTCAAAACTGTTCAGAGAATACTAGCAAAGCACTATGTTTATTTTTCGAGCATATTAATTTCTTAATAATTATTAATGTAATGTGTGAGAATAAAATAAAGTTTTTATTTGATATAATCACTGATCTTATCTGTATTAAAATTATTACCTATACCTCTATCCACCTCTATACACATTTTCTCGAAGTGTGAAACACTACGGAAATCCAGAGCCCTTCACCTGGGAAATATGAAATAGAAAACAGCAGCTACATCCATACCACATGCTAGACTTTTTAAAGTAGTGGGAGTAACATATCATCTGTAAATACTGGGCTTCCCAGTATCTTAGCAAGAAAAGGGTAAACAATAGATACCCCAATATCCACATAGATACATCTAACGATTGATGGTTATTGAAGATAGATTATATTTAAAGTAGAGTGAAAGAAAGTTAACGCGTAACATCATTTGTCCTTACTTTCCACGCTGGACTTTATACAATACCTCTCAGTGGCATTTAACCAATTTTGAATTAACAAAGATAGTCTGAAACAATTTTCGTAGCAAAGATTTCCAGCACTATGGTGCGCTGATTCCAAATCTATTGTTTTCATAAATGTTTCATTATTGTCTTTTAAAGCATTCATTTTGTTAAATAATAGAAATCTTTTGGCATTTACACATTCACGTAAACTCTGTATATATTTTGGTTTCATTAAAGATATCAGTAGCATTTGGTAAAGACGAAACTCTTGTTGAATTTGTGGGTGTTAAATAAAGACGTTCAAGGGCCGAGCTTGTTGAAAAATGCAGCCGTGTAGTCGCAACCCATATAGGTGTGAAAAGCGGGAGAAACAAGACATAAAGTCGAGCCTAATATTATTGTTTTTGTTATATAAACTTCATCCTTAAAAGCATCGTACAGCAGGCAATTGCCATCCTCGTCTGACAAATTACTTTACGCGTTAGCTTCCTTTCATACAACTTTAAATATTTACCATCTTCAACAACCCGCAATCCCTTATTTGCGGCCGGATTTAATTAGACAACCATATATAGTAATAAATAGGAAAAAAATTGCTTTAATTTCAAATATATAACATATATACCGTATATATGTATCAAAATCATACCTATTTACACCTGATGCGGCATAAAAAAGAATTTATTAAAAGAAATTACGAAATAGATTCGAAAAAGGGTTACTGAAAGTGTACAAATTGATTCTCATCTTGATCGATGCATTTACGGCAACGTTTTTCAACGGAGAGGTAGGCCCGACAAAGCATATCCTCTATCCTTTCTCCAAAATGAACATTAAATCTTCGAGCAATTCCAAATGACTCTGAATAGTCACGTGACCCTCAAAAAAGTACGGACCCACGAGCCCACCTGCCAAACACACACACACCAGGCAGGTTTAATTCTTCTTCAATGAAGACGTGAGGATTCTGGTGGTTCCAGCGCACGCACTTATGCCAATTGATCGTACCGTTAAGCTTGAAGGTTGCTATATTCGACCACAATAAGGAATGGTGGAATTAAGGATCATCCTGATTGCATCCGAGGTACCACTAACAATATTCCAATTTGCCATCGAAATCCTCCTCGTGAAGTGAGTATAGGAGACGCGGACGGTAAACTCGATAGTGTATTAGTTTCAGCATTCGTCGTAAAGAACGATTGGATATTTGGAGTTCACCCGATAGTCGCACTGCAGATTGGTTCGGTTCCAAAATTAATGCCAGCGCTACTGTTTCCATATTTCGTCAGTTGTTACGGATACTGGTCGTCCAAAACGCAGCGCGTCGGCAACTAAGCCCGTTTTTAAGAATTTCTGCTACGTTTTTTACATTGATGAACGATTTGGTAGCGGCGGGTTCGGAAATTGTTTATGAAATTCGGTAAACATAGTTTCGTAATACGAGTATCAGTTATTCATTCTGAAAACCAGTCTACGCGACGAGCACGTGTTATCATGACACAGATACAATTGTTTCAAGCCATAAAATGCTTCATCCTAATATTTTTCGACAGCGTTGCTAGACTTATGAGCGTTGCCGGACTTATGCCAACCTTTGTATTTTTTAGTAAAGTACCCCATGTAGTAATATCAAATTTTTAAAATTTTTCCTTAATCTGCCTAAAATTCTTCTGGATATCTAGATCTTATGGCCAGTATATTAACTAAAGAATAGGGAGTATTGATATAAATAAAACTAAGTTTTGTTTTATTTAAAATAAAAATAATAGACTTTATTGTTTATAAACGATTTTTCAAAAAATAATAGGACTCTTATCAAATATTATTTATAAGTTACCTAAGGAAAATCACACAAACAACGAACACACAAGGCAATTGATATTCTGACGTAGGCATTCACCATTTAATACCCATACTTAATTGCCTCAATTTTATAGCGGTTCCAAATACTTTATCCCATATTGTACTGCTAATACCGAAGCCTGAAAAAAAAAAAGAAAAAAAATCATGAAAGATGGATCTACAATTATGTACATTCATTTCTAGACACGATACGACTCCGATTTATATTTTGGTTCTATCAATTTCGAGGATATTTAAAGTAAATAATTATCCTGTATTTACACCGGAAACAAATAGATTAGAATCAATTGCAGTAGCAAATGAATCTGTTTTAGAAGACGAAACTGGTATTCTGATACCAGATATATCTGTCGTTACTACAAATTCAAAAAAGTACCCAAAAATCAGAAGAACGGAAAAATGAACAAACGAATTAAATTAGATATAAAATATAAGAAGAAGAGAAAACGAAAACTTGAAAATGAACACTCAGAAGACGATACTCCTAAAAAGAAGAAGAAAAGAAAATCTAGAAGTAGAAGATCAAGTAGTTCAAAAGATACCAATTCGTATAACGGAAATAAAAACAAGAAAAAAAAACAGAAAAAAAACTAAAACTAGATCAAAGAGAATTAAAAAGAGAAAACAGATATAACTGAAATTAAATTGAAAAATAAGGACAAACCAATATATAATAAGAGTGAACAACTTACTCGTACATTAAATCAATCTTCTATGGAAGATGTTGAGAAAAAGCCTAAAAAGAAAATAAAAAAACAGGAAGAAGCAATTAATAGAAAGTCCAACAAAAAGGAAGCTACTCCAGAAAAAACTCCAAAACAAAAAAGAGTTGTAGTAGAAGATTCTTATGGTAATTCAGAACACAGTAAAGGTGAAAAAATCAGTGAAGATCAAATACAAAAAAGGAACAAATCAATATAGTGATAAAAAATGAACCTGAAGATGAAACTTTCTTTAAATCAGCAACTAATAATGTCACCAAAGCACTTGATACTAACAACTATTGTAGAAACTGAGAAAAAGGCGATCAACTTTGGGAAATCGAAGATGAAAATATACCAATAGAAAAATACAAGCTAAGTTCTTCTCGCTGGGAAAGTGATGAAAAATTGTATGAGAAGAGATTGCCAGAAAAGAGACCCATTGAAAAAATCATAGAAACTAACGATATAAATTCGAGATCTGGAAATACCTCTTAACATAAAACCTTTTAAAAAGAGGGAAATCCAAGTGATGAAACTAGATAAACACTTTTGTAACATGAAATTAATTATCCCAATTCACCTTATTTAATGAATGCTTGTCCTTAATTTTCCATATCAAAATAAGTTTATATAATCTAATACAACTTTCTTTAATTTCTTAGATCCTTTCATATATTTTTGTGGCTAAAATCTCTTGATTTTAAATCTCTTTTAATAAAATTCAATCAGAAGAGAACCGACATCAAGATGAATTTGTAACGTAAATACAATATTTTACTTTTGGACGTATTGCCAACAATAATGTAAATTATTCTAGATCACCTTGTATATTATTTCTTATTGTATAATTACTCACTAAAATAATTAATTGCTTAAAGTATGTTTAGAAAAAATTAATTCCTGGTATGTATTATGAGAAAATAGAAAATGTTTAAAATAAATACTATACTTAATTAAATCATGTAAGCTTTAAGACATAAGAGGATAGTCCCAGAAGTAGCTGGTCTGAGCTAGAGATGGCGGTAGTTGCTTGTAAAATACCACTGTATTAGAAAGTACACAATGTATACAGCATATGTTTCAAGTTTAAAGATTCCACGTTGTTTAGTATTTGTTTGGCAGCCATCAATAGAAAAAATTGATTATTCTTATCTGATACAATACCTTTACTTAAAAGACATTATCCCAACCAATATAAAAGCTGAACAATAGTAAAATATTGAGTAGCAGATTTTAAACGAGGACGTACAACCTGCGAAGACCAGCATGGCAGTGGTCGACAAAATGAAGTGCACGAGCTAGTTAGTAGGCATTTTAAAAAGTGTGATTCATCGCATATGACTGAAAATTTTGATATGAGAAAGCTATGCACAAGATGGGTGCCGTATTTGCTCACAATGGAACAAAATCAGCGCCGTGAAGATGTTTCCATCGAGTGTTTGGCAATGTTTTACAGAAATATAGCTGAATTTTAGTACCGTTTCATAAGCATGGATGAAACTTCGGTCCATCACTTCACATTTTTCATTGACTCTCTTTAAAAAGGAAAAACTATCAACGGCGAGTTGAATGCGAACTTATTACAACGTTTGAGCGAAGAAATCAAGCAAAAACGGTCGCATTTGGTTAAGAAAGTGTTATTTCATCGAGACAACGCACCAGCACTCACATCCGTTATTGCAATGGCCAAATTGATTGAATTAAAATTTGAATTGCTACCTCATACACTCTACTCGCCTGCCTTAGCCCTCTCGGATTATTTTCTATTCTGTTACTTTTTTCCAAAATTCTTGTGTTTTCTTTGTTGGGCCAGGTACTTCTGGGACCATCTTCTAAAATATTGATGATCCATAAAAGAGGAATAATTTTTTTTCGCGCAGTTGTTAAGTGATTCGTGAAATTTTATGGATCATATGAATAGTCACTTCTATTTAGTCCCAAAATTATGATAAATTAATTTGTCGAAAACATTCAGATTCTTCCTACTGGAGGCAAAAATAATGTATAATATCCTTAGAAGGTCCTAGGCAGTCCGATAATCGACGAGTGCTGATACTAGGTTGACTTTCTAATCCTTCTCTTGAAACATCAATATTCCACGCCTCCAATCTTAACTATTGAAATGATTAAACCAACACTGTGCTGTTCGTTCATTAACTGTGTCTTCCCCTTTAATTTCACAAATTTTCCTTGCTGCCACGGATGCTTTTGTTTCTAGTAATGTCTTGACAATACGCAATAGAGAGAATGATTTAAAGAAACCAAAACAATCGTACTCTTTATAAAATTAGAGCCTAGTCTTCCCAAGTTACGAATTGTTTAAATTGAGGCGTGAGAGTTTTCGCATATGAAAATAGAAACACCCTTTGTATAAGATTTAAATAAATTAGATATAAGGAATTATTATAAAAGAAATTGATTTTATAACAGAATTTTCAAAAAATTTTGAACTTACCGTTGTCATGGTGAGCAAAGTGATGCTGATTGTGATATCGTTTTAAGTGATAAAAATAACTGTTTTCTTGTGGTGAACCATGGTGAAGATAGAAATGGATCATATCATAAATTACGTATCCTAAAATAAAAATATTATTTAATTTCAATATTTTTAATTAAATAAGGGATATTATTACATATTTTCATAAAAATTATTTATATTCACCATTAAAAAAATTGTTTTTCTTAAATCGAGAATTATTCAAATCATAGATGCTGATGATGACAAAGTTGAAAAAATCTATTGTAAACATTATTGTATACGAATTTAACATTTAAGTTAGTCATATAGGAATTATTAACTTTCTAATAATTAGCTGGAAAAACTTCTATTGAGTTAAGTTAAAATTCATTGTTATAAATACTAACTTACAACGTGAAAAAGTTGAAATAATGAAAAACTGGTTGAAAGATTTGAAAAAATATTTAAATAGTAAATGAACATAGTACAGCCACGTGGGTGTTTGATATAGATATACAGGGAGTATACTTTTTAAATTTGTTATCAGTATTTTAGTATAGTCAAAAACATTTCTTGCTTATTTTTTATCATTATAAGTTTTATAAGAATAATGGTAGTTTTATATTAAAAATTTACCATTTTTTAAGAATATTTTCTTTTTTATTCACGTCCATAACAATCATAGAATTCTAAACTACGTTTATGAACCATTGAGTTATTGAAGCTATTTTACAGTTTAACCTTTATTTGGTAAAAGGCTCATGATAAAAATTGTTAAGAAATTTGTAAAATCCAATGAATTAAATTAAAAATACCATTATAAATTAACAAAAATTGAAAATAGAACATTTTGTTCCATATAAAAACTAAACTAATTATTTCCCGCGATACTATCGAATATTTTACCAATTTTAATATTGAATATTGTATTGTCATAACAAATAAGGAAGTATGAGAAATTTTCAAGTTGATAAGTTAATTAAAAATTAATGGAAATTCGATTAGAAATTTTAAACCGAAAAATTAACAGAAAGTTTAATGGTCCTTAAAATATACGCATTCTGTATAAATTTTCACCCTGAAAACAACATTTTGTCGATCAATACCGGAAAATGAACATCAGGGACCGGCAAAAGCTTTCAGTTTTTTCATATTGCCAATTGCTATTGGATAAAACAATTTGAGTTTGTAATTAGGAGTGAATTCAAATACTATTTTTTTAATTCACGGATTGGTCGATAACTATTTAGACCGGACGCTGGATGGAGTTGAGTGTGCAAAATGTGAGGACCGCATTCGGTGTATGGTTTTCAACTCAGAAACGCATGCAGATTATGATTCTGGATGTTGCCAAGGAGCCATATTGGTCAATTTTTTTTTACATCCCACCCCCTTAGACATCTAGTAAATGGACTGAACACATACTTTGATATCATTATAACGATTGTTTTAGGGAGAATATCCAATTGATTTTTATGATTAAAGATACTTACAGCTAGTCAAGTGAAAAAACAACAGGAAAATTGAAAATAAAAACAAATATTTTTGATAAAAAAATTTTTTAATCCAAAATATCAAATTCTCATATATTATAAATGAAAAAATGATAATTATCAATCTTTATTATTCTGACAATCGTTATTTATGCATTTGCATAAAGAAATACAATAAATATGTAATTTTTTACAAGAGCAAGCCATTGTTTTACAATTGGTTGCACATTTACACGGTTGAATCAACAATTCCGGCAGTGGTTGTTTGGTCATTTGTCGTGGGTACAAATTACTATCCTTCCTTTCATAGCCAAAGAAGGTGTAATCAATTGGCTTTAGTTGAGTTTGATCAGCAATGTCACATATGTTTGTGCTGAAGCTCTTAATAGATGTAAATGTAGAGCATCCGATGTGCAAATAACTTTTAATAAATTTAAGCCGAAACCAATATTTTGGGAAATTAGCTTATTCCGAAGTTCATCAGCTGTTAAGTGTTTTTTGAAAAAAGATAGGTGCAAATGTTTTCCAGCTCTTTTAGCTGTTCGACACTCAGGTATGGATTTCCCAAATGCTTTAGAGCTTCTTGTACAAAATCCAACAATGCAGCCTTTAAAGCATTATTTGTTCGAGCCAAATCTGCTAGTCGAATCGCAAACACTCAGAGCGTTTAATGCTGGCAAAATACCACAAATATTTTCCCCAAGAGATTCTGCTGCCAAATAACATCCTGAAATGAATTTCTTCTTATAGAAACCGTCGAGCCATAAACCTAAACAGCCTAGACGTGCAAGCTTGTTCCAGAAGTAAATTTCGAGAATGAGAACATCTGTATCAGCACTAATGATTATGATATGGCCAAGTTTGATTTTCACTGCGTGAAATATGTTACAAAACATCCTTGAATCCGCTTATAAATGGTTAGAATTCAGGTCAGGTACTTCAAAAAATAAAGAACCTTGTATTTTGAAACATTTTTTTGGATCATCAAATCCTCCACAAATATATAACCCGCAATTTTCATTTAGGTATTTGTGCATATCTAGGGGCAGCATTACATAGAAATCGAACTATCTGTAACTTATTTTCAGTGCTCGAAAAGAAATTATTACAATTCGTTAGGATTTTGGTGTGCTCATTTGAAGTGATAAAATTTTTCATCATTTGACCTTTACTCCGTAAAATTGATTCCATGTATTTTATTGAAATATCATCATATCTGTCAAATACAATGTCTACTCGTTTTACATTTGGCTGCACAAAAAGATTATGAATTCTATTAAAAAATGCCTCTGCAAAATCACCAAATGTCCAAATTTGCTGAAATTTTTTGATTGCATCCGATGAACAAGTTATCATAAAACACGACAATTCATTTATCTTTCGCTTCTTCACATTTATCACTTATAGTGACATTGTCCGCGCTTTTATTTAAATAAATTAGACTAATAAAACAGTCGACTGCGAAAAAACTTAAATATTATTACTTAAATACGCAAAAATCTGGGCTACAAATTTTTTTCTACTGACTACTCCAAGCGCTATGACTCAGCAACGTGCCGAGCAGGAAGAAGGGGAAGGGGAAAAGGGAAACGGACCAGCACAGCTGCCGGCAACATGTGATTTTCTATTATTTAGGGTCTCAGGTAAAAGAATTTGAGCATAGTTGCCGGTCTTCACATTTTGCAAACTCAACTCCATCCAGCGCTTGGACTAATTTCCAGTATGCACCAGGTCCGAGGCTAGATTGCACGTATTCAGAAAAAAATCAGCATCAAAAAATTGTGCTTCACGAACACGATTTTTTAATAATAGAGGTGTTTTATTAGTACCGCAAAAGTACATTAAATTACGCACGAATCTGAAAATAGAATATGGTCAAGATCTCTATCTTTTCTTTTACTTACCAGTCGGAAACTTACACTATTCGTACATGCGCAGAAAACAACAACAACTACCGCAATGCAAAGATATTTATTTTTCACCAGTACTTACTATAATAAAATTGAGTTCACGCTAGTATGGGTATATACAAACTTTTTGAACTCACTGGGAGCAAACAACAAACTTACTCTATTGCTCCACCGGGAATGAACAAGCTGATTACCTGGTGAAGAAAGGTGGAACAGTTCCTTTCATAGGACCACAACATTTTCTAGGTTTTTCAAAAAGTTTCTCATCAAGTCATGGTTATAAAAAAATGGGAAAACAAGAAATCAGAAACATGGTGTAATGTCCCAGGTCTGGAACAACCGAAGATATTTTTTCTTATTCTACCAACTGGTCTCAAAAGGTCTTTTAATTAGGTAAAGATGAGCTAAAAAGAGTTATTGGTACACTCACTGGACACCATACCATCTATGGACCAAGAGCATTGAAATAAAACAAATGCTGTATCCTCACACTAAGTCCAGGAATTATAATATGATAGATGAATGTAGATTTGTGAACAATTATAGACTAGACATGATAATGCACTATCTTTAAGTGAAAACCTACAAAAAGTATATGTTTGGAAAGGAATTGTCGGAAATCAAGTTATAAGGCAAATATTATTAACCGACAAAACTCTTAATGTAAATCGTTTTTTCGAATTATAGCAAGAAGAATTAGGATCGTAACTGTCTAATTTGTTTCTTAGCTTTTTACATGCCAATTTATCAAATAGAGACATCTGATTTCAACAAGCCTCAAAGCAAAACCTGTGCGTGAGTAACTCAGTGCTATTTGCAGTCTTACGGATTGCTTTTTAGGGAAATACTTGAAAGCGAGTTTTTAAGATCAAACCAGCATATGTGACAGTGTGTTACAAATTTTATGTACTTATGTACATATGTAACGCAAGCTTTGATAAACTAAGTGTTATGTACAAACATAGACATAGAAATACTAGACTGAGCAATCAACAATATTCGTGTTACAATATTAGCCCCAGATACAAAGAAAGTTAAGGTATAATTATCTTTATCTAATGTTCATTCTAATTTCTCGTATCGTAATCCTTCCATCGTACTATTTCTCTACTTCCTTATCTAATTTCGCCAATTACTGCATGGTGGAACAAAGATAGCTCTACTTTAGACCCGAGGCTGTTTCTTTTAAAAGTTGGCACTCCTGTCCAATAATGGAGAATATACGAATCGGACAGTCTAATATAAATATGTGTGTACAAAAATAAACCTTTTCTCGTCTTCTTTTTAGTTTTATCATTTAGTACTACTTTTATTCAATTTTAAAGTAACTGAAGTACTAACCTGCTATTCCACCCGAAAGTACTAAAAGGTGTTTAGATTCTGGAATAAAAAGTCCAATGAATTTATATAAAATGTATACGATTATGGCGGCAGGAAACGGCGGAAAAACTAATCTTCTTGAATCGAATGGTACCTAAAAAGAAAGGTTTGAAGAACTAGAAATTATCTATGAAGTTCTTGTTTCATCTCACACACCTCCAGATAATTTGTACGTAATTTCGAGGAGGTGGCGGTCGCTTTTAAATGAAAATCTCATTTTTTTATAGGAAATCTAAATGAGTGTATTTTAGATATATACCATTATCTTTTCTGATTAGAGCAATTGTATTTTTTATACTATCCATAATGTTTCTTTGTAAAGACCTTGTGTAGTGTACGGAATCGTAAAAATTACATGAATTCTTCATCATATAACTTGAAAACAACGGAAATCATTCAGGAACAAGTTTTAATGAATTATATTGGTATTTGCGAGAATATTAATTAACAAATAAATGAAAAGGGAGGCCAAAAAATAAAGTTCCTTTCTTGAATTGAAATCCCATCAATAAATTTTTGAATAGTTCTAAATAATGTAATCACTTTCATTATAAATAGCAATTTGTCATCTAATTCACAAATTTTTAAAGCCGGATCGATAAAAATCAATTTTTTTTGAAAAAAAAAATTCAAATCAAAAGTTTAGCGTTAGGAATAAATTGGAAATTTTACGGTGTCGTATCGAGCGAGTATTTTGTTGATGCAATACCTCTCGCTTTAGTTTTTTGATTTTTTCCAAGGTTTGTCTTGCACAATGAGGGCTTGCATTGTCGTGTTGCACATTGACACCTTTTCTGTTTTGTTTTCGATTAAAGAGTGGCTCAGTCCCTCAGTCTATCCAATTGTTCACAATAAAGATATGCAGTTGGTTCAGGTATCACTTCAAAATAAATTGGTTGCGTAAATCGCGTAAATTGGTTGGTTCGCAGTCCTTCATGATGCTTCATTTGGAGAGAGTAACAACCTTTTTCAAGTTGAATTATCATATTATCATCCTTTTTCGTCTCCAGGATAAGCGATGGCGATGGCTTTGTTCTCTTTGTATTTATTATGGAGGAACCAAAGACCTAATCAGCTTAATTTTCTAAGCTTCTTGGACGTTGACCAAAAGTTTTTAAGAATGCTTCGATTACCTGAAATGAATATATGCTTCCACTTATGCCCTTAATATGGCGTTGTTTAATGTTGGTATTTCTAATCGATAAGAGTCAAGAAGATTAAAATTACCAGATGGAAACTTAGAGAACCATCTTTGGTATTTACAAATGTTATATAAACCTCATATATGTATTTAGTAATAATATTACCATTGTAAAATTCAACAAGCATACAATGTCCGATGTGATCTTTTGGTTTTTTTGCCGACAACTTTTCCCCAAATTGGATAATAGTTATTTGTATACCAAGGACTGAAAGTGCTACTTTTTTGGACGAGTCTGAAAATTGCGAGACGAGTGAAGCGAGGTGAGCAACAGTCGAGTCCAACAAAGTAGTTTTTCAGCCGCGGCGTACATAACATTTTAGACGACGCATAAGACCCAAAACTTTTTCAATTACACTGACTCAACATTACTTTTTGCAAATAATTAACAAATTAATATTGACATTGCAAATATTATTAAGTAGATTATGTTGTCCAATAAAAAAATATTTACAATAATTCTCTATTTTTTATTTTCTTTCCGCAATGTAATTGATGAATTTTCCGTTGGGTTTTCGCCTTTTCCTGGTGACACAACTCCATAAAGAGCTCGTACTGTTTTTCGTACCTTGCATGAGATTTATCCTGCAACGAATTAAGAACGGCCACATTGCTTTCTTCGGTGAGATCAGGTGGCGTGGATTCGAGTAATTCTTCCTCGCCGATGTTTTCTTGTTCATCTTCATTCATTGTTATTCAATAATTTAGACAAAACTTCGGATAAAACAAATAATTTCAGAAAATTAAAAATTTAAGGTTATGCAAAATCATCGAAGTGAAACTGTCAACTGTCAACATTGAAGTGGCTAGAATCACATTTAAGGAAGTTAAAGTTGTCTACTCCAGAGTGTCCCGAAAGTGTTTTACAGTAGGGAACTGTCACTTTCACTACATGGAACACTCAAAACGCAACTTTCGGTATGTAAATGAATACAGAACCAAGACTCCTTTACAAACTGTTAAAAATCTTCCACAGAACTAAAACTTGTCTAAAAATCAAATCGTATCTAATGAATCGTTCTTGGTAAAACAACAAGAAACTCGCTGGGAAATATTCAAAGTAGACTCGCGTTCCACAAGGTAGCGTAATTGGACCTCAAGGGGCATCTTCAAATATACAAGATAATTCCAAATCAATAGAAAAATGGTTACAAAGATGGAAAATAAAAGCAAATGAGACAAAATTCACTTGTATGGGATTTACATTACGCCGAGAGACATGTCCACCAGCCTTCCTAAACAACTAGAAGAAACAGACTCTACCAAATACCTAAGCATACATCTGGACACAAGGTTAACTTGGAAGAAACATATAGAACTAAGAGAAAAGAGTTTCGGTTCAAAATGTAACATTGTACTGGATAATAGGCAGTTTCTTATTTACAAAATCTTATTAAAACCTATGTGGATCTATGGCATCCATCTATGGGGTTTAGACAGTAACTAGAATCTAGAGATTCTACAGCGCTTTGAAAAAATATAGCAGCCGCTCCATGGTACTTCATTTTACATGGTACTGAAGTGGGTAGATTGAAGCGTTTAAAACAAAGCGACTTACTTTCCATATTCTACACGTTTTTGTATAAACTTGTCACATTTACCATAGTTCTCATTGTTCGGCAAGTGGCGCATGTATATAATTTATATAAAATGATAGATGTTACTAGAAAATATATCGAGAAGAAATTTTAAGTAATTAGCATTTGGGTTTTTAGAATATTTAGTTTTGTCACCTCAACAAATAATATGAAACTATACTAAACAGCTTTATATTATTTTTAAGCTTAATTTCATATTTTTCAAATCAGAACATCATACGTACACAAGTTTGTATTTGCTGTAATGGTAAATCAATACTTTTATGAACATAGGAAAGCTTGACAAGAAAATCAATGAATTATAAAGTCTTTTGTTTTGATTGTCCAAGCTTTCTAGTATGATTTTTTTTTCATACGAATTATTAATGACTTCGATTAAAATAGTTTACTCACTTTATGATGCAGTCCATGGATTGTAAAATGAAAATATATCATAGCTTTGGAATGGCCAGAAGGTTCTATATGAAAAACCCATCTATGCAAACTATATTCAATCAAGGTCCACATTAGGCCACCCTGTATAAAAGCTAATACTACTGGCACGTATGGACTAGTATCTAAAATAAATAACCAAAGTTAGGTTATGGTGAACAAATTTAGGATTTAAAAAAACAAATCGTGCTAAAAAGGGGTTTCCTATGACCACTTATGAAAATGATAGATTGCCCATTTATTTTTACCTAAGAAAGTAGCTTATTTCACACATGTACTAAAAAAAAAAATAAAACATACATGTATTGAAACGCTTCTTCTTCGTATGTTATATATAGTCCCGAACGATAGAGGGAATACCCGAATACAATATGAATCTGTCTGGGTGCCGAAAGGTAAAAGGCCAAATTTGAGAAGACTGAAGAAGTAGAAAAGATTATTTTTTGAGTTTAAATTGAAAGTTTGTTGTGATTTGGGCTTAAATACATACTAGTGTGAAAGATAATTAAAACGTTAAAATTAAATGTTATTACTATTACTGGGTAATATATAAAGTGGTTGAGTGAAAAAATATTTTATACGATTTTTTAACTTTTCAGCACAGGTGTTTATATACCTTTTAAAACATGTGTGATATTGGTTAATTGACTTTTTTATTTAAACTATACGTTTTTTTGAAGAATTTTTTATGTGGTCGTAGAAAAAATAGTGTACACAACTCTTTGGAAAGTGTATTTCGCACTCGTTAGTTTCAGCACTCGCCGCTACGCGCGTTGGTCGAAGAAATGCTGAAAAAATTCAATCGCTGTGCTTCAAAAGACGCCTAAACGAAACTAAACAGCACACGACTGTATGAGACGACTCAAATCTAACAAAAGTTGTTCGCTCACGAAGTACATTGAAGCAAATAGTCGCCTGTTTATTTGGAATAACTGCACATATTGTCACCTTTTCATTAGAACAACACCAGAATTTTGCAAGAAATGTTCTAGAAAATAAAGGTAACCAATTGCCCCACTACACTGCGAACTCTCACACATCAGTTCAAACAAAAACGTTTTTGAACAGTCAAAACATGATTGCTTCTTATTCCGGCAGATCAAGAATTAATTACGATGTCAACGTTTTTCTATACCTGAAGAAGCGGTTGATGTGTTCAAATCACATGTTTTGAGCTTAATTGAGATATTATGAAAAACAATAAAGCCATATCCAATTAGAAATATTTGTTTTTATTTATCTATCTCAAAACTTGAGTAGTAACTTTTGTAAATATGTAAATATCAAGCAGAAATAAAAACAACAGAACATGGTGTCGTATACCGAACGGTACAAACAAAATATACCAGTGGCCTTCAATGTAAAAAAATGACTTATCGATAAACTCAAAACAAAATAATAATTTTTCGCCACTGATCATTGAATCTTTCATGCCATTGCATGTGAGAGCTGTAGTGAAAGATACTTTTGAGTGAATGCGAGTAAGCCGAACCTAATACTAGTAGAACAGAATTATAGAATCAAGCTCAATCAAGATATTGTGAAATGCTTTTTTAAGTAGTTTTCGAATTTTCATACATACCATTAGTAATGAGTGTGTAATGCTCTGCTCCTTTTATAGTCAAATATATACAGATAGGTACCCAAACTATAGGTACTATATACCAAGGAGTTATGGTCATATATTCCAAAATTGGATTGCCGAATAATTGTAGATGTCTATCGACCGGTGACGTCACCCATTCATAATATTTTGTACCTAATTTTCCAACTTGACTAAACATTGGCTTGTCCCAATTAACTAACCTCTAAAACAAAAGATATTTTTTAGTTAAAATTAAGGTACATTATTTAGTGAAAATATAAATTTATAATAATACATTTGTGTTAAATCTTTGCTGGAAGTTGGAATTTCTGGAACCGTTGGTGATATTCATCAAACACCGTTCACACCACCACTACACCAACAGTCACAATTACACTGTCTGATGCGCGTTTCGATAACCAAGTTATCGTCTTCAGAGACTGAAGTAAACTGTTATCGAAACGCGCGTCAGCCAGTGTAATTGTGAGTGTTGGAGTAGTGGTACTATAAACAGTGTGCTCAGTATCAATCTTTGCTGTTAAACTTCATTGTAAATAATTTAGTTCCATTATATGTTACTGATAACACATCTAAAATATCATCAAAAACGACAAAATCAAAAGGGTCACTGGAGTAAGCCTCTTCTGGGTACTTGGACACTATAAATTGTAAGGGAACTTTAAGGCAGATAGACTTGTTGGTGGGACATGGGAATAGAATATAAAATGCTATTGACACAGGAGTCAATTATCGCTTGATATCCAGAGCGATTTCGCTAAGAATCAATGAAGAAAGTACCAAAAAGATTATAAGGATCACGAAATATTGAATCCAGAAAACTATTGGAGTAATCACTGGACATTGTACTGTGTGCAAAAAACTTCAGAAAGGGGGAATGAAAATAGACAATTATTGCTAAGAGTGTAAAAGAAAAGAAGAGATGATCGAGCATCTACTCTGCTGGCGCCCTACATTGTGGGAAAAATTATGTCCAATGCTGGGTGACGACATAATAGATTGTCTCGAAAAAATAGCAAAATTCGAAATGGAAAAAGTAGAAAACTTCATTTTGGGTTTGAAATGCTTAAAAATGAGCTATAGAACGGGTGGTTAGCTAATTAAATGAATTTACAAATCGTCTAAAATAAACGCCTCCCAGTGAACCATCAACAATCTACTAGGGTATTTTATTTGAATTTGTAAGGAGAAAAAATTAAACAATGTGTATCTCAATAAAAGGAGAATTATTCAGGAATAATTAAAATTATTGGGTTATTATAAAACCTTTGATATAATATTTGGCTGAATAGGTTTAGATACCTTATTCATTAAGAATAGTAGTATCCATTTCTTGGTATATCGTTTGATTACTTTTCTACTTAACATCGAAATATACAATAAGGAAAGGGCTTTTATTAAGGATGTGGCTGTACTTAACGGATATTATAAGGAAATTGTGGATAATTTAATCATCCGTCATAGAATTAAAAAATCTTTCCGTGAAACATTCCTTTGTCCAGACTCAAAATGAAAAACAGGGAAAGGCTGCTCTTGGAACTTCCAATTCTGTTTATACAAAAGGACTGGAAAACATTTCTTACAAAGTGGGTTGGAAATTTGTATATAAATCCAACAATACATTTTCAGGTAATATTAAAGATAGAATACTAGATTTGGAAAAGGGTGGTCTTACGACATCAGCTGTTATGATTGTGAGAAGAAGTATGTTGGGCAAACTAAGAGGTCTTATAATGTCCAGTTTTAGGAGCACCTAGCTCATTTGGAATATGGACGTACAGAAAAATCGGGTATTGTCGAGCATGATGTTAATCATAATTATGGAATAAATATATTTAAGGTAGAATTATTGAAGAATGTACCTAAATATAAAATTTGGATGTATTTGAAAGTACTCAGATTGTTATATCTAAGAATAATTTAAATAGGGAAGCTAATTCTGTAGTTAATTTATAAGTTTTGGGAGGAGGTTCATTTGTAGGAAAATTTAGTATGAATATATGAAAGTCAAGCTTTCTTTACAACTATAATACTACTTCAAAGATGTGAACCACGACGTTAGCGTTAGTAAGACATAATAAGGCGATAGAAATTCTGAAAAAGTCATGTATATATGTTAAAGATTTACGCCTTATAGTTTAATCTCTAGTAGCATGAGATCGCTAGCGTTAGTTTAGATCACTAAAGTTCTTCTGATGTTGAAATACGAGGAGGAGTAAGACAATGATGTATTCTATCTCCATTGTGCTATTATATGGTGCAGATGCATGGACGCTCTCAGAAAATCTGCTCAAACGTTTAGTTTGAGCAGTGCGATGTGATATTATCGCTGTATTTTAAAGATAATTTGGGTAAATAGAGTTATATACATGAACAACATTAGAAATAGTTAATACTATAAATCGACGTAAATAAGAATACTTTTGTAGTGTGGCACAACTTGCTAAAGTACGATGATGGGAGCTAGCAATCGATAACGGTCACAACACGTGAAGATGAAGAGGTAAGTCAAGTTAATAAGATTTAATTTACCTTTTCTGAAGATGATAACTTGATGATCGAAACGCCCGTGAAACAGGGAAATTGTTTAATCTTTCATCACCTTTCTGACTACCTAGTTCGAAAACTTATTCATAAGGGACAAGTTCATGCTGACGTTTGTCGCTGGATTCGAGCGTTAACTGCAGTACGTGGTACTAAGTAGATAGAACGCTATCTGAAAGAGATCTAGTGTTAAATGTAAAGAGTCTCTAGCGTCAAAAGCAAGAAAGCAAAACAAATAAATAGCAATCAGTTCGATCAGCAATTCTCTTGATTTAAGGTTTCTTTCGATAAATTATAATTAACATTATTTTTTGTACTACACGTAATTATTCAAACTGATTTAGGTTAAAAAAGAGATTTTTAGCTTTAACACTTAACGCTCTTTACATTTGGTACTGTATCTATTTCAGATCGTATTTTAACCTACTTCTTTTTTCATATGACTGCAATTGACGTTTGCATCCTGTGTGAAGCGTCAGCCTGAAACCCTAAACAAATTTAAAATTTGAAGCGTCAGTTTTAAAGTCGTTGAATAAAATATGGATTTTATTTTTTATTTTATGCAATGGAACAAAATATTACGTAAGAAAAGCATTCCATTTTATTTTTTTTATTTTTACGTTTTTATAGCCAAATGACATCATTCATATTTCTGATAATCCAGAATCTGAAGCAAAGCAAATACAAATTGTTCATTTGTGATCAAACGTTGGATTGAATGCAACAAAATATATATAAAGAGCCACCAGTTTTTTTTACTCTTATTTTTATTTTAAGGGCAATTAATCAGCGTCTCGTAAATTTCAAATTAGGATAACCCAGAATCTGAAACCCGTTTTCAAAGCTATAAAATCGATGGTTAACTCATATTTGTATCAATGAAACCAAACGAAAATGTTGTAGAGGAGTATTAACGAAAGCATGAGTAGACCGTTTCATCAAACCGTAATCGGAAAAAGGAAGACAGAGGCCGGAAAAGCTTTTACGAGCTCTGATGTCCAAATGTTGAAATATAAGTAGAATGCATTAGTCAATTCCTCGGTATTTTGTGTATCATGCTGATTATGTGTTTACTTTCTGTTGTCTATATTACATAATAGTTTTATAATTGAAATAAGACGGTGCTAGGTAAAATGAAAACAGCAACTAGACTCATATTTCGCATTAATTTGAAACCTGAGTTGTGTAAAACAATAAAGACATAATTTCTGGCAAAATCATTATAAGAATGGATAGATGCACAAATAAAGAAATGAGGTATGTTAATAAAATGCAGTGAATCATAAAATCAAAAACTAAGTCAAATTTGAATCATTCCCTTAGTTTACAATTCACTAACTTTGGATCCATGACCCTGAGAAAAACTTTTCTTTATTTGAATGACTTGTATCTGTCCGTTGTAGCGAAAAATTTGCTTGAATGAAAAGTGCTTTGTTGTAATGAAGTTTTTTTTTTAAATCAATAAGAGAGTGCAGAGAACCTTAACTAGTGGACACAAACCCTCACTAATATATAATAGAAAATACTAGAGAGAAAGAAAAAAGAGAGGGAGATAGATAAGTAGAAAACCAGGAGAATGAACTATATACATATATCATACTTACTTCTAAGTCTTCCTCTGATTCATGACTTTTCCTCCTTCCTCCTTTTTTGTATTCTTCTAAAAGGTAATAGGCAGCTTTTGAGTGGTCATAAAGACTCATAGGTTTAGAAACATCTTTTTCTTTATAAGGTTTGACATAATTAATACCTCCTGGATGGTTATTTAAAAATTCGTATATATTATAAGACTGTTTGTTATATTTTACGTCAAAGTTCCCATCTTTATTCATTTTTTATCTGGAACAAAAATTTTGGAAGTTATTAAAAAGTTATCTCAATTTCTCTATGCTCAAGTTGTTGTAATTATATATTGAAACATAAATTGATTTGAGAGGTACTTCGCATCCTGTGAAGCACTTAAACCATGCATAAATCGTTTATAAAAGATGTGCTCCTAGGACGGTTTTAGAAGACAACGTGAACATCGCAGAGGAGATATCACCTGGAATACTAAGGCCAAATACTTGGGAATCATCCTGGACCAAGTACTGCTGCTGAAGAACCACGTAGTGGACAAAATAAGATATGAGTACTGGGAGGATTCATCGAAAGAAAGTCCAAACTGCAGCTGAAGACCATGCTTCATTTTATCAAGGCTACTCTTATTCTGATTATGTTGTACATATCTATAGTGTAGTGCTGCATCACGACTAACTCTTGAGAACTCCAAAACTAAGAAGAACAAGGATAGTAAAGATGAGGATTACCAATCTAAATGGATCGACAAGATCCCGAGTAGAGACAGCTTTATCTCTCCAAGGTTTTTCGACATGGTTTAGTAAATTGTTTGAAATAATCTCCAATAAAAGAATAAACGTTTTTATATAAGTACCTATGAGAATTTGATAGGGATAATTAAGATATTTCAACAAATATTTCCTTCAAAAGTATGAAAATGATTAGCATCATTGAAAAACGTATATCTTCCTGAGACGTAATACATTTTTTATCAATTAAGTCACGTGCTAAACGGATTGACTTCACAAAATGGTGAATAACTCCACGTAAAGTATTTTGATCGTTTTTACATTTTGACACGTTCGAGTATTTCAAAATGGTATCTTTAAATTTTCAAAATTTGCTTTGAATTTGCATCTTAATCGTCAGTCTTTTGAATGGGAGATTTTGAAGGCTTACATAACCTCTTCTATAAATAGCTCGAACAAATTTGTTTGATTTTCATTTGGTTTCAAATGAAGCATTTAATTCATTTCTTAACATTTTAGTAGCTCTATTTCAAAAAAATATCTGCTGTTTTTTCTACAGTTGCTGGCAACGAAGATATAGGTGTCCAATCTTTTAGTCAATCATTTGAACAATTTGTTTCGGAATACGGAAAAAGATATATCCTCAAATTAATTTTTTGCTAAATAACTACACGTTATGTTTATATTATCTGATCAAATAGGTCTCTAACGGCTAGAACATGTTACCAACGTTGGATATTTGTTGATATCTCAACTTGTATCTGGATACATGTTGTGAACAATTTTGGACAACCACACCAAGATAAGATTTGTTCAAAAAATTGAGGAGACTGTTGCTGATGCAGCCTGTGCCGCATTCATAGTTATGGCTGTAAAAGATGAGAAGAGAAAGTGATGGCAAAGAGATTTTTTGAAACACGGAACATATTATGGCGATGACTTGATGTTTGAGTTACTTTTAAACGATGATAATTTGTTTATTCATATTCTGATATGAATTACATATGAAAATAATAATCTTTCTTATATAAGTAAGTGGATGTTGCTAACATGTGATTCGGCGAACAGACTGAGCATTTTGAATGGGATACAAGCAATAGTCAACAAATCTGTTTGATACCAAACCGCTCGATGTTACCGTGATAACCGTCAACTTTTGCGAGTTATTGGGATAAATGTTATTAACAATTTTGGCAACATGTAGCCAAAAGTATGGATCCTGGTCTGCACTAGAGTTCACAAACCAGTATATTTGAATTTAGCCCGTTACCTATACATATTAGTAAAAAGAGTGAATTTTGATTTTAAAATCACCTGTTATCTGTTAAGGAGTACGAAAAACCTTGAAATATTACTTAATATTGTTTATATTCTAAATGATTATATATACACATTTTATAACGTGTTATATACCGGTATTTAAATAGCGTAAACCGTAAGACTTGATAACGATATGACTAATATTAGATTATTTGGAGTATAGATTACAGCAAAATGTATACGAATATCACAGTGACTATGTCATCGTGTCTTTTAAGTAGTTTTAATAGAAAATTTGTGCTACTTTATCAGCGGCGCCAAACTCAAATACAAATAACACCAATTATTTTTGATATTTATTAGTGAAACACTGAATAAAATTTATTTTTTCAACGAAGTTAGCTTTGAGGTTGTAGCATTCCATTCGGCTTGTTACGTTTTTCCTCAAACATTTTGAATATTTGTTTGTTCACGTATTGTGGCACGTTTGGAAGAAGTTAATTTGTTATCGGCCTCCCACTCCATTCGAAAAATTCAATCAAACTCCAGTTTCCTTACTAAATCGTCCTCTACCTATCAACACTCAAGTATTCAAATCAAACTAAATTTGAGTACATTTGTGGTGATATTATTCTTTATATTCGTTGGTAACTTTTCCAAATATCTTTTCAATTTGCTTGAAACAAAAGAAAATTAATCAAGATAACTGGAATTTTTTTGTGGGCACTATAATAAAAAAGTAAAGTTAAAAAGATATTTGAAAAACTTACCAGCGACTATAAAGAATAATATCACCATAAATTTACTAACATTTTCTTTGATTTAAATACTTGAGTGTAGATAGGTAGAGAACGATTTAGCAACGAAACTGGAGAATAAATAAATTAGAAGTAACTACCGTGCCACAGTAAATGAACAAAGGAATATCCAAAAACGCCATGGCGTGTTACAAGGAGGATATCTTTTGATACAGAGTATAACGCAATCTTATCCCTTTTATAAGCATCAAATTTATTCATAGCGGCTGTACATTAATTGCGTCACATAAAGAGTCTAATAATCGATTTTGAATAATTTATTTGAAATATGTAGATGCATCAGATTTGTATTGTTTGTTAAAGTTAGTTAAAAAAAGTGAAATAAAAAACAAAGAAATCCTTTCTTGCAAGATATTGAGCCGAGCAATGGGAATGTAAATTATTAGGAATTCAATTCCGTTATTATTGCCTTCTGGGAAAACGTTTTTTTAAGCAAGAATTGGCGAAATTATTTCTAAATGTCAATAGGGAAACTTATTACTAGATTTTAAGTTTTACTTTAATTTCAAGTAATTTACGTAATTTTCTCTTGAGATCGACAAGGACCTTATTACATTACAATTACAAATAACGTGTTTATAAACAGAGTTGAAAATTTTTATGCATGTATGAAAGAATAGATAAAAATCTAATAATCAGAACTATTAGCCCTGAATGTAGTAACACTATATAAGAGCTATAGGGAATATAATTTTCTTCTCCAATACTCCATAATTGTAATCTACCAATAACTATTATGGAAACAATAAATTGAATTGAAATAAATAATTGGAAAATATTGTATGACATACTTTCCGCGACATTGATAAACACATAAACAAACATTTTATTTACATGGAAATATCATTTAGATGATTTATTCGCTTTACATAGTATATATCATCAGCAAACGATCCTGAAAAAGGATTATAAATTTATCGATTCGGGAGGTACCACCGGGAGTGTATACTGTGTGTAAACTGTAATTAATTTGTCTGAAATGGTTTGAATTGGATTGGACAAGTTACATTATTAGAAATGTTCCATATTTCCAACTACAACAGAAATCTTTTTCTCAGTTATATTTTTTGAGTAATACCTTTATGAATATTTTTACCTAAATATGCACATTTCAATAAATTAAATTCAATTAAACGGAACATATTTTATTACATTCTTCACGTGACATAAACACATGTGTTGTTTATACAGAAATACTATTAAAATTGATTTATATGCTTTTTATGGTATAGATTATCACTAAATGAACCTGAAGTGATATAGATTTATCGATGTAATACATATGACCAGGAATGTATACTGTTTGTAAATTCTAACTAATTTGTCTAGGAGAAGGCGGACTTTACGCTAACTGGGTGATTCCGTTCTAACTGTGATTTTTTGTATTCAAAATTTCAAGATTTTAAAATTTAACTTTTCTAACTTTTTTATGCATATTATTCATCTATTTTACTGTAAAAATAAAACTCTAAGAGGAATTTACTACAACTTCAAAGTATCACGAGCAAGACACAAATGTCGGATTTTGAGTTCCACGGTACTGACTCATTTATCCACGGTACTGACACGGTAACTTAAGATATTAAACAACAAGTGCATCAATTTTCCTCAGTTTGATCATAAACATTAGAATTTATAAGGTAATTAGTTTAAATCATTTGTTACGACAAAAAAAATTAATAATTTATCGGTAAATTCTAGGAATGGACATGACACGGTACTGACATGGTAACTTAAGATATTAAACAACAAGTGCATCAATTTTCCTCAGTTTGATCATAAACATTAGAATTTATAAGGTAATTAGTTTAAATCATTTGTTACGACAAAAAAAATTAATAATTTATCGGTAAATTCTAGGAATGGACATGACACGGTACTGACATTCAAGTGATGTAGTATAAGTTTTCTTTAAGTGGCAAGTTATATTGTATAAAAATAATGTTTAAATATCTTAAGAATTATTCAATTAACACAAAATTTTTATTAATTGATTATTAATTAATGACTAGTACAAAAAAACAATACAGGACATTGAATATCACAGTTAGAACGGAATCACCCAACTATCTATCTTCTGGATAATTCCGAATATCAGAAAATTGACAATTCGCAAGAATAACTGAAATATTTTCCTTGTTATTATTTCTGAATAATTTTTTTTAAATTTCAATCTGTAGATTAACTAATTCAATTTAAAACTAGATATTGCATTAACGGTTTCTAATGGAATTGATTTTGATCCTTCTGCCCCTGCCACTTGGTGACCGTATCAATAAATGAGACTTTATTCTAAATCGGTTGCTGACAAAAAATAATTGTTCGTATTCAAATTCACCCAGTTGATAATATTACTTATACTATCTGGCAAAAAATATCACACAAACGAAAATGCCCAAAATGTAAACTACATAAAACAGTTGCGTGCATTCTTCTTAATATTAATACCTATTAATACTGTTTTTTTTTCTAAGACACCACATAAATTCCCATTTCTGAATATATAGTAAATCTTCAAAGCTATTAGATAAAAGCTTTCGTTATTCATATGGGCTCGATGTGAATACCTGCCAGAGGAATAGAAAAAAGGGCACGGCCTAATGGTATAATCTAGATTCCTGATATTAGAAATAGAAAAAGAAGCAAGGTCATATAAGTCACAATGAAAATAAAGTTTTAGTTTATAGAGGATGTTCCAGGACTTGATGCAAAAAAATAATGCCGCGGCATAAAAAATTCGTTTCTGGGTTATACGCTTAAAAGTTACGAAATAGGAACTTATATTTGAGTATATTTTCTAAATTAAATATTTGAACATTATCAATTTTTAATGGAATGTGTTTGACGGAGTAAATAATTCTACACTACTATCTCAAGGACAGGAGTGGATCATGCCCAATGGTTAACAATCCGTAACTTTTCTGCATACTGTCGAACATCGTATTATTTACATAAGGAAAAAATTGAAATGTAGAAAAATTTAGTTGGTTAGCCCATAACTTATCAAATGAAAACAAAAAAATGTTCGAAGTGGGCACCTTGCACTTCTACACACTTCTGGAGTATAAGTAGGATATTTCTTTGAGCTTGGAAGGGAATTCCAAGATTCTGCCTTAAAGCATCACAATGGAAGTTTATTCTATCGATCATTTCGTTCCTTGTATTTACTGGTGTTGCATATATCAAGCTCTTAAGATATTCCCAAAAAAACGAATCCATTGCATTAAATTCAGGGAAACGTAGTGTAATGTTATTAAGAAGATTTTTTATATTAATTACGAAGGGTTTTTTTATGTGACAGTATTATTTTCACATCATCTACTCACTCCCGACCGTTTTGTTCCGGAGCACCCTGTGTACAGAGCGCGGCGAAATAAATTCGTTCTTTTGCCAACAATTTATTCTAGATGAAAATTCTGAAAAAGGTCGATTTTTGAACAGTGAGCCAGTGAGTCAGTTTTGAGCCGGTGAATAAATTGTTGAATCGCAATATGTGTCTTAATACCTCATTTTAAAGGTCTTTCAAGAATGTATTCAGCAGTATCATACAATTTTCACGTATTCTTGAGCATTTAGACGTCCTGTGATTTGAATAATTTTCACATGAACATTTTTTCTAAATTTTTTCTCAATTTTATTGAGTTATCTAAAATAATGAACTCCAACAGCTTTATTTTATTAAACGATCTATTTCAGGATTTTTGTAAGAAATAAATTGCTTGAAAAATAATGAATTTATTCTAGAGTTTATTCGCGATCTGTATAATCTAGTCCTCAAGTTCAAATCGGTGTTAATCGATTACTAAAACTATAAAGTTAGCTCATTGGATCCGGACTAATGGCTAGATCATTTTGCGAGAAAAGTTAATAAGCCCATAAAAAATTTCAAAATTGTTTGGTTTATCGTTTATAGTATAGATAATTTTTGAATTTTTAAAAAAAGATTCTTGAAGAGGAGAAAAATAGTTTTGATTTCCAGAACTGTACGTCAATTGTTTATAATTTTAAATCAACCCATTAACGCCTGTTGTCTTTTTTTTTAAAATAGTTGGTTTTTTGTACTTTTTCAAATTATCACCTCAAGAAAATTTGAATTCCGAGTTTTTTGTTTCATTTTCCTAACTCTTTGAAATACAGGATGTTACCTTTTGGTAACGCTAAGCGCCTTGACTACCTCCTTGTTGATATTTATCAAAAAATATGTATTAATAATTCTTAAATCTTGTTTTTTGATTTTAGACCATAATACCACCATCATCTTCGTTGCCTCAATCTTTATCTTAACCAAAACATATTCATACAACAGGAGCTATAACAAAACACTTTCTAAAGGTGTTTTATTGTTTCTAACGAAATTTTTTATGAGCTAAATTTTTTACGCAGAATGATCTAGATATCATTCCGGACTGAATGAACCAATCCAAATAATTTGACACCGATTTGAACTCAAAGACTAGATTAATATATTTTTATCAATTGGTTGGTAACCCATCATACTCAGAGTATTTTGAATCCCAAGAGAGGCACTTAAGTTTCGACTTGTGATGTAGAGGTATTAACTGGTGGTGTGTCCAACTATTTCAATTACACCGAGAAGAAGTTTGGCGGAGTAAAATAAAACGAAATGAAATATTAAAACATATTTACGATGCTCAGCTTCGTATTATTTTTTAATGTTTTCTGTCATGAAAGTCCTTCCACTAATCTTTTCCCAGTTGAAGCTTTGTCTCACGCTTTTTTTATATTCTCTCATTTGTCTGTCGTCTTAAATAGTCAACCCAATGCACTGCAGAAATATCTTTTCTTCTTATAGATATTAAATTTCTTTTTGTTTTCGTGTCTATAAAAGGTCCGTCAATTTTTCATAGGATGCTTTTCAACTATTTAAAGACATTTCTTAGCTTTTACGGTTAAATCCATGATCCACAATCATACACAATAACTTCTCATATGACTTATGTATAGATGACGTTTTTCTTGTTTGATTCCTCTTGTTCCTGATTCCTCAAAGTTCTAAGCGCTTTATGTTCAGAATGTTTCTAAATATTACAAAAACTATTCAACTAATTCGAAGATTTGATATGCCAGAACAATTCTTCTCCTCATTGACGATTATTAAATTACGTCTAATAGTTTACATCCGCAAGGAACTAAAGTCGACATATGCCAGTGCTGCTATTTGATATTGATAATTATCCAGCAGATGTTCTATTGCCATTCTCATTTCCGATTTCAACGAAATTTGATAACCTACGGATTGAAATACTTGTTTGAGATTCTAAATTGGAAGTGAGGATACATCTACCAAGCGATTGATAGTCGCATGTATACTTGTGCACCAAATGGTAGCGCTGGCTGGATATGTCTTCGGATTACCTTGGATATATCATTGTTTTGAAAAGATCCAGCAATCTAAGATTCCATCTTTATTTAAAGGCATTAAGGTTTCTACTACTTTCACTTTTTAGCAGGCTGTCTGACAGAAAAGTATTTAAAATGACTTTTTTCAAAGATGTATGTATGTAGCTCTTCAATATTCTATAATCAAAATTAATGATTTTCATATGGTGGATTTACATAAGTTTGCATGTCAGTTCTATCGTAACATATTTTTTTATAGATATTGTAGAACAAATAAATATTTCCTGCCAACCTAGATTAGTAATCACACTCAATGTATATATTTGACCATTAGTAAATCGATAATACTTTTAGTATTGCATGAGTGAAGTTTGCCAGGATATCATGCCATACAAACATCGTTTTCTTTGTTAAGGGCCAGAATGACAACTGAACTAATAAAAAAATCAATACGCATTGAGGTGAACAGAAGACAACACACCTGAGTATAGAAGAAATCACTGTTTTTAAACAAAGCTTTATAAAATTTTGAGAAAGAGATTTTTATGAAACTACAACAAATTTAATCGTTAACAATAAACCCTCCCAGCTTGTAAATTTTTTTAAAGTAACTAAACTATTTGCAAGTAAAAAATATGGTAATTCTACTAGCGTTTTACAAGTAATTTATATCTTTATATATGCATACCCTCAGACAAAAACAATACCACAGATAAGATTACAAAAATTATGGGCATGCATGACGTCATATCGATAAAAGAATCTGAAATCGGTGCTTGTGACTAGTACAGCTTCTCAAAAATATTATTTTCTACGAATAGGCGCAGTCAACAAGTAATATGCATTACATGTCAAATCCGTATTAAATGAAGGAATATGGCTTTTCGGAAACTATGATCGGATTAACCCAATTATGATGTGAATGGTCGGAAAGTAATTCGGATCACGTTCACTGTCGTTTGGAAAATGAAAGAAACAATCGTGTTCTAACTATATGATATGCTTTCTACCTTTAGACAATAAACATAGTTACATTGATTATGAATTGTTACTTTAGCCGAGAAAGTGACAAAAAATCTGAAAGGACTGAAGTTCTGAACATGATTACGAACTTATCTCCGTTTTGGAGCCGGTCCTGCTTCGATATAGTGGAATTCTAAAATTCGCCTTTTTCGAAATACCCTGAATTCGTTTGATCTCTGTTTTTATAAAAGTTTGCTCACATTGTTTCTTTTGAATAATTTATTTGTTTTGTTACTTTATTTATCGAGATATTTTCAGAATTCTTTTGAGATATATAAGAAGTTTATGTAGCTTACTACAATATTAATAATAATAAAACGTTAGGTAATTTTTTTAAGCCATATACATCAAAAAATAAAATCAATCAAGTGAAAATTATTTAAACGTGTATAAAGGATTAAAGAGTAAATAACCATAGTAAAAGTATTATATGTCACCTATTATTTTAGTCTTTCTTAGAAATCTCATTAAGATTTACTCCATTTTTGATAAAAATTGTTTTTCATTTGTTTCCTAATGGGATTGAATCTACCAACCTTATGTTATAAGCCTAGTTAACGAACCATTGAGATATCGAAGCTATTTTATCTCATTCAGCAATATATACGGTTTATTTTACAAAAAATCATTATAAAATTTGTGAGATCAAAATAATTTGATGCAAAATGCAAAAAACCCATGCCTATTTTACTGAGAAGCGACGACCTGGTCATGCGACTGTCAACGTATTCTATAAATGAGATTGCTTCTTGTAGAGCCATTTATCAATGAAATTTTAAAATGTGATACGAAATTTTTATAAGAAAATATTTCATATAAAGTTAAGTTAATTAATTCAAGCGATATTATTGGATTTATTACCAATTATTTTATTATCAATTATTGTTATCAATAGCAGGAAAATATTAAAAATTTCAAGTCATAGGTTTGATTGAAAGTTAAATTAAAGTAAATTAAATAAAGTATGCTTCATAAAATACATTATCCTGTTCATTCATAACATACAAAAAGAATTTAAGAAGTCATTGGATATTAAAAATTGATGTTTTGAGAAACTTTGCGACAAACCTGTATTCATCAATTAACAGAATTTGTCCCAGTTACATTTTAGTCTTTTTTATTTATTCACTAGTTGATTAACTCAATTCATAACTTTGTAAAATGTTATCTATTGAGCAAAAAATATAAATAAATAAAGTGGTTTCAATAAACTGACTACTGTACTCGTTGGATGCCAAGACTATTAAGAACACACTAAGCGTGTATATGCTCCCTTAAATATTAATCCTATTGTATACAAAAGCTATAATTAATTATATTTGTGGTCGTTAGAGTCACATCAATATAAAATGAAAGTAAGTAATTTTAAAAGTTAATGGAACTTCAAGTGTCTAAGGAATATATTCAATATTTTTTTTATTGATTCAAAGCTTGAAAATAGTCCTAATTCATACAATTAAGTGATGTGATTCTCTCACTTTTTTTGTATTCGATTAATTAATTTCTTCCATGTCTGATAATATTTGAGGTCGAAACAATTTGGAAATATTAACTTTATTGGATAAATTATTGAATATATATCTGAATATGATGAATTATGTATCGAGAAAAACATTAGTGGAATTAAAGAAATGTTATATTCAAATGGAGGAGCATAATTATTAGAGTTTTTTCCTTACATGGCCTTATTCAATTTAAATTGTCATGAATGTTAAAAGTTCATTTTATTGTTAATAAAATTAATGCGATTTCCTTCGTTCTGTAGTACCGTCTATTTGAATGGTTTTTTGTCCCAGTTCACGTTTTATATTTTAATTTCATACTTTTATCCTTTCGTTGCTTTAAGGCAGTTTGACATGATCCAAGACAATACTTGCAATATTATCGATTTGATGGTATCCATTTTTTGCGTGCAACTCAGGACGCGGTATCAGATCATATATTGTTAAAAAACAAAGGAACAAAACTTTAGAATTTAGTAAAACATGATGTAGGGGCATTAAAGGATGAAAGTGTGGCGAAGAAATTTGGAAACGCAATGAGCAAAAATCTGAAAACCAAACAGACGGAGATTGAGAAAACAATGAGAAACAAAGAACCCAAGCAAGATAGAGAAGAACGAATTAAAACAGGAATACGGACAGGAACGGAAGAAAGCAAAAAAATGTGCAGAGACAGAGAGAAAACGAAATCAACTGGAAGACAATTTAAGAACATTATGTAATAAAAGACATTAGACATTTTTATCAGGAGGCAAAAAAGAAGTAAGATCAGATAGACATATTACAAAGGCAAAGACGGCTCACTCATGAGGGAAAAGGAGCAAAAATAGATAGGTGGAGGGAATATTTCAATGAACAGCTGGATCATGAAACATGAGGAACGAGGAAGATGATTTTGAAGAAGAGGAAACAACGAATAAACCAGGCTTGGATAGTGGAAACACCATCGAAATCAGAACAAAAGGAAGAATAAATAATAAGAAGAATGGCAAAATGCTGGTAGGAATGGGATTTCAATAGAGGTGATAGAGTATTGTGGAGAGCCCTTGATGGAGCGAATATATGATTTGAATAAACTTAGATTTACCAGGTCCATAAGAAGGGGGATGTGACAGATTGCGTGTTTGTTGGATGTCGTATACAAAGTCTTAGCTACAATCATACAAATCATATGAAGCCTATAAGACCAAGTGAGCAGTTTTATATATATATATATATATATATATATATATATATATATATATATATGTATATATATATATATATTTTTTTTAAATTTCTTGTGCCTTTTGATATGTTTATGTTTCTAAATCTTATTGATTTCAGGTCTCTTATGTTTCAAAATTAGTTTTTTTAATAATTTTTAAAAGATAGATAACATTGACTTTTCGACTTTTCTTCAAGTCTTTATCAAAATGGGATATTAACACTGACAATTTGCGTATTTATATTGATCATAGCGCACCTTCATCATGAACCTCGAAATATGAATCTAATCAAACTACAATTTCGTTCTAATAAGAAAAATTCATTTTTCCCTATTCCTACATCTCAAATATATAGTCAATTAAATTATTTTTAGTTTTATTAGAATTTACAAAATAGAGCTATAAATTTTACTTAAATTATTTAGGTCTTTTTTATCATTCATAGCTTTTTCGTTCTTATGAATTTCTAAAAATTCTTTTTCGTGTATTCCCTTTCAATAATTTTTGAATCTTTATAATTAAATTTTTGTTTTATTTTGATATTACATGGTTCGTTAATGCAGTAATATTTTTCATCGTATTGATGACCTCTTAGTCTATTTTCTAAGCACTGAGAAGTCTGCCCTATGTAGACAGCATCACAATTAGTGTAAGGCACTTGATATATAATATTACTTTTTTTGGTTTTTGGTGCTTTAGATTTTAATTTAGTGAAATATTTGGATAATGTATTATGTCCTTTATGACTTATAATAATATCATCAATATAAATACGCAAATTGTCAGTGTCAATATCATATTTTGATAAAGAAAAGTCGAAACGTTAATTTTATCTATCCTCCAAAAATTATAAAAAAAACTAATTTGGAAACAGATGAAATTTGAAATTAAGAAGATTTAGAAACATAAATATACTAATAATAATACTAATATTTTTTTTAAATGAAGTTTTAGTCAAGATGGAGGATGATAACCTTCCTCTAATTCGTGCCAACTCAGAACTGACTCGAAGACAATTTATTTTCACTGTTCATAGCAGAATACAACCTATTTCTTACGTATATATAAGAAGAAGGATTGCTTAGAATTATTAATAAGAAAAACCTATTTTTAGAGGCTGAAAGTGTCCAAAAATATTCTTGAAAGTAAAAATTGCGATAATGTAGTGCCATGGCACGGCGGCATCGCCACCGATTCCTATCATATTGGAAAGTATACTTCGTGTGTTTTTTCACTTTCAACACAAAGCTTTCATTAGTACAATTAAAATTCCATATCAATATAATCAGATATTTGTACCACCCTAAATTGATGGAATTGTTGACTTTTATTATAGAACTGACAATTTTGTGAGCAACAGTCAAAAGAATATATACAATGAGAAATGTGAATCTTAACTAAAATAATTTACAATACGGATGACACTTTCTTCTGATTATAAACTTTAATTCTTTTTAAGACTTTTGAGAGCTACTTAAATTGTCAATATTTTATCAAGATTTCACTACATTTTGGATAGTAAGATTATTTAAACGCTTTTACTCGCCCATATTGCGCTCTCGAGATTTTAATTGAGACATTTCCTGGTCGACGAGCTATTCAGATCATCCAATTTAAACCAACTAAACTTTTGTATATTCATATTTTGCTTTGGATTTATTTGGCTCTAAATTTAAGATGACGTAGCATTTACTAAATACTGTGGTATTTAGCACATCTGAACTTCATGATTACAGTCAATTTTAAATATTTTCTAGGACTAAGTAGTATTAATCTTAAATAAATAGTGAGTATTTGACAATAGACAACATAAATAACTTTACGTATCCATAAACATTATCAATTTATGATAATGGAGTTATTGGGAATGAAGAAATATCAGAGATAAAACTGAAGAATCGGAAATATCTCGAAAGAAAATATAGCTTCCCATCAAAGAACCAAAAATAATAAGAACAGTCTAGTATTCTGTATTCGCCTATAAATTATTTTTAATATGGCAACATACCTTTATCTGATTATATCCAATGATGGTAACCACTCACTTGAAACAAATAATTAACTAATATATTGGGGAGTTTTTGAAAAAATATTTATGCTAAATATGATCGTCGGAATTTTAATTTGAGTTATGAAACCTTTATCGTTATTCTAATTATATCCTAGAAGGAAGTCTAGGTGATATGGAAAAAATAACACATATACTAGGCAGTACAAAAACCAAGCAATCATTATAGTAAATGATTTGATTATAAGATAACAACGTTTATCGAGCCTTAGAACAAAAAAAATTCTAAGCTAACCTGATGACTTGAGTGCTATAAGATTCAATCCATTGATAAATTCTCCCAGCTTCCACTTGTTTCAAGGTAGTCATTATCGATGATAATCATCCATCCTTTCATTGAGTCAGCTGACTATTGTAGATAATAGTGATGAGTGATTTTTTATTTTATCTAGGTGGTGTATACTTCGAATTTTGATATTTTCTCTACAAATATTAATCCAAGATCCTCCTTGTTTGGGTACATACCAAAGTGCTTTGGTGCGCATACATTATAGTTGAGCTAAATCTTCTTTTCAACTATGTGCTTTTTCCACGTAATTCTTGTATCTACGTGTAGACGGAGGTAGTTTTGTACATCCTGCTCTGAGTATTTCCATATTGTCCAGTTTCATTGGTGGACAGACACTATTCCCTTCTTAGTGTTAATGTTGAAACTTGCTAGCATTTGAAATTATATTGAATACATTTTTGGCAGCAATTGACTGTCATTTTAGATTGGAGACTTTAACTAATCCATATTTAAGAAAGTTGAATTATTTAAATATTTATAAATAAATATACTGTTTTATTAATAAATTACTATTTCATATTGTCTTTTGGAGTAGCATCAAATCATAACTATGACTATTGCAACGAAGAATACCGCGGCAATAGAAACTTTTACATCGTGTTTAGTTTAATAACAAATAAATCAAATTATTTCAAATTAATTAACTTATTAATAATGTTTTAATTCAACGTCCGTGCAGTCAAATTTTGATGGTTTAATTTATATTTATAATTATATAAGAAAAAAATTATAATTTCACAATATACTTCTCATAGAAATTGGCAAATATTGAACAGCTAAATTTTTTAAATGTATGTTACTTCGTTAGAATTTGAATTTTCCGATTAATAAATTTCACTCCAGAAGCTTAACTATATTTGTTGAAAGACTTTTTATATATCTTGTGATTGTTACAAAATTCGTCAATGGAACAAATTTTCAATCAAATATTATTATCGAAAAGTGTCTTTATCGAATAAAAACATCTAGATCAAGTCTAGATAACTCAGATTATTGATATCAGATTCAGAAAATGAAATCCTATTGACTGCGCCAAATACAAAAGTTACGAAGAGAGTGAATTTGCGTCCTATGTTATTTGGTTAAAGTTTGTTACTTTTATCCTATCGAAGTAGAGATGAATCATGAAAAGGAAAAATGATCTCACACTGGCTCTAAGTAAAATGTTGAATATTATTGTTTTTTCAGTCAATTTTATTTTCCGGAAATGATGTAAATTATTAGGCTAATTTGTAAATATATTCTAGTAATTGGATAATAATATATGGAAATGACTTAGAAGTACATTAAAAGCAGAACTACGCAAGTATAATCGTTTAACTACTTTAATTATTGCATTAGTGATTAAAAACAGAGATTTTTATACTTATGTAATGTGTAATGAGCGCTTACAAGGTAGATTTAAAGAAATGAAGTGATAATATAATGTAGTTTTATTTATTTGATGTCAATTTTTATCCTTGGGTTGTGTAGGATTAGTTCAATCAAAATATAGAAAGAACTTTATTCAATAATCATTTGCAAAATGATTAATAATAAAATGAAGAGTTATCCATATTTTGTTATTCACTCACTACTGGTCTTTCACCTTTCCCTCGAGGAGTACAAAACGGGCAGGGCCGGCATAGCTCTGAATGATAGATGCATAATAAATTGTATGTAAAGTATCAAATAAATTGTGAATACGAATAATTGATATTCTACGTTTCCTCTATAACAAAGGATGTTGATGATGACAAAAAAAATCATTCAAATTAAAGTTAGTCTCAGTTACCCTATGAAAACTTCAAATCATTCAATCTTTTCAACACCAAAGGGAATTATGAGCGAAAAATTATTATATTTGCATACTAATTTTTGAAAAGTTTTAATAATTTTAATAATATGGAATTGCATCCAATTAATCAGTGATCTGATTATGGATTTCTTGGTAGTATGGCCAGTATGGAACACATTTGAAAACGATTGTTTATACAAGACAGGCGAGATTTTAAAGAAACAACACCAGTGGCGCTTAGAGAGCTTTACGCAAAAGTTGTTTGAAATTTTTTAAAGCATACATTATCATGTGCTAAGAAAATAATAAATATTCAGAAAATTGGGTAAATTGAGTAACTTTTCATTAATTTATTGTTTTATTGCAGTTCAATATACATATCTACAATACTTCACTTTTTCCTGAAGTACTGAGAAGAAGGAGCAAATACGAGGGTTGTCTCTTAAGTTTTTAAAATAAGTGAAACAAACGAACAAGATCGAAGCAAAGTGTTCGATTGCTTTTCGAAATATTTGCCCTTAAGGTTTATCCATTTTTGCGTACGCTCACACCAAATCTGATAACATGGATTTGATAGTCTTCAACAACTTACAGTACAAAAAATAGTCTTTATGCTAGAAATTGGAGAAAACTGATATTGAGATATTAATTCGATGTTTATTTTCTCACATCTAAATGTGCAAAAAATCGATTGTATTGTAGTAAGCGATATAATAAGAGTCATCTCTCTGTCTTAAGCATGTTACTCATATTAGTATTAGTATTAGTATTAGTATTAGTATTAGTATTAGTATTAGTATTAGTATTAGTATTAGTATTAGTATTAGTATTAGTATTAGTATTAGTATTAGTATTAGTATTAGTATTAGTATTAGTATTAGTATTAGTATTAGTATTAGTATTAGTATTAGTATTAGTATTAGTATTAGTATTAGTATTAGTATTAGTATTAGTATTAGTATTAGTATTAGTATTAGTATTAGTATTAGTATTAGTATTAGTATTAGTATTAGTATTAGTATTAGTATTAGTATTAGTATTAGTATTAGTATTAGTATTAGTATTAGTATTAGTATTAGTATTAGTATTAGTATTAGTATTAGTATTAGTATTAGTATTAGTATTAGTATTAGTATTAGTATTAGTATTAGTATTAGTATTAGTATTAGTATTAGTATTAGTATTAGTATTAGTATTAGTATTAGTATTAGTATTAGTATTAGTATTAGTATTAGTATTAATATTAGTATTAGTTTCTCGTTATGACAACCATGACAACAGTTTTCTCTGATGGTGCTTCATTATAAAAAATTATACGAAGCGATTCTATGGCCACACTGGTATCTGCCATATAATATGAGGTAGTTGAAGCACTGTTAAAATAAGCTATCACTCACACTTTTTCTACTCTTCCACTAGAGGGATAATGGATAAACCCTACAAAAAGTTAGAGCAATGTGTAATTGCATATTTGTGGGAATAGAGGGCGCGTTGTTACATTGACACCCTGTAAGTAAAATTAGTTTAGCGATATTCACAATCATATTTATTTTTGACAACGAAAATGATAACAATGTTGTGAATAATCAATAGCAGGTTATTGGCAAGGTCAGGACCAACAAGGAAGTTTATACAAATGATTTTACCTTGAGTTAAGACTTATCTTTATAATCTGGTGGCCTCAACGGTAACCTTGGAGGACTATGGTGGGTTATGTATCCAGAACTAACAAATATAACCTATTTTAATCTAATACTGTTTTATTTTTAAATTTGAGGTAACAACATGATTTAATAACAGTAATCCGTTACTAGATTTATTGTTGTGAGAGCAGAAATGTTATCGTTGATAAAAGTCAGAATCCAATGAACTTTGAAAACTAATACCAATACCTCAAAAATATCTTCCATCAGAAGTTGGTTGGCACATAATATTAAGTAGAATAGAGAAAAGGAGGTATTTTGAATTAGAGATTAGAGTAGCGTTGAAGAGAATTAATTTGGATTTATAAACTATTACGTTCTCGCTCGCGCTGACGCTCGACTAAGATTTCACGTTGGAACCTATTTATAAAGTTTTTGACCTTCCTTTGTCGACGGGGATTTAATTGGCTGGATCTATTTGGACTAAGTAGAAATGTGATTTCACAAAAAAATATTTTTCGTATTCACACATTTCATTTGCATGGTAGAAGAAAAACCTCGTCTCTGTTCCATTTGTTTCAAGTTTCAGCTTGTTTTAGATTTGTTAATGTGGTTTCTGTCCTAGTTATGATCGATGTGGTTATTGCTGCTGTGTATGCGTGGTCATATGACCTGTTTTCATTGACTAGGCGCTAGAACGCGAGCGTAGAACATAAAAGACAGCGTGGGCGTTTGTGTTTATAAATCACACTTCGTGATTTTTTCAATTTATATTGAATCCGAACGAAGGCGTCAGGGCGGGCGCGAGCTTAAATGTTTATAAATTAACCTTTATAACAGGTATGGGCAACCTTTGACATGCTGAGGGCCAAACTTTAGCGTGCAAAACGTTCGCGGACCGCGTTTAAAAGTACTTAGTGCATTTTAAAGGAGTGATAATATTTTTTTGCGATAGATATTAGACATGAAATAATACGACAATGTTATTATTGTATTTATTAAAATAACAAAATGAAATTTTAAAAAAGGGTACAACATTATAATTAAATAGTTACATTTGCAATTGTTACAAACTACAAAAGTTAAATACACTGAAATCAATGAGACACTTGAGCTTGAATTTGGGAAAATAATCCATCGATATTTGGATGAATTCCACAAAGACGTAAAGAATTTTCCAAATTATCGTCAGTCAGTCTTGTACGATGTGTTGATTTATTAACTTTCATCAATGAAAAGAACTGTTCGCATTTATAAGTACATACTACCAAACGCAGAAATCAATCTTCTTGCGAATTTTCTAAGCTGCGGAAAATTGTCTTCTTCTAGGTATTTTTTGTAGAAATCGCATAACTCTACGTCTTCAAATTTGGATTTTAGGAGTGAGTTTTCTTGAATCTCGATTAACTCCATTTGTAAGTGTATTGGAGCATTTTGTACATTACATTTTGTAGGAGTAGCAAATAAATTGAAACATTCTTCTATGTTTTTGAAGTCGCTAAATCTGTTCGAAAATTGTTCCGATAGTAACTTGAGTTCTTCAGCATATTGAGCATAAGCAATATTTTCATACGCAGAGAGCGTGTTGAAATGGTAACTGTTACCAGACTGCATCTGTGACTCCCACAAGCATAGTTTGATCTGAAACGCTTTCAAATGGTTGTACAAATCATTTACTAACTGTCCTTGTTTTTGAAGTTTCAAATTTAAATCATTCAAATAGCCTGTAAGATCGACCAGAAATGCTAAATCACATATCCATTTTGGGTCACTAAATTCAGATAGTGGCTTATCTTTTATTTTCATAAAGTCTGCTATCTCATTTCTAAGCTCGTAAAACCGTTTCAACATTTTTCCTTTGCTCATCCATCTGACTTCACAATAATATGTTACGTCGTTATATTCAGCTGATATTTCATCCAAAAACGTCTTGAACTGACGATGGTTAAGCCCTCGGGATCGAATAAAATTGATGGTTTTTACTACCACATTCATAACATTGTGGAGTCGAATGGACTTAGAACACAAGTTCTGTTGGTGGATAATGCAATGAAGGACTATCAAATCATCTTTTTGCACATTTAATTCTGTTGCTTTTTCATTCAAAATTCCGATGAAACCTTTTCGTAAGCCGACCATAGAAGGTGCACCATCAGTGCATACTCCAATTAGTTTTGTCCATGGCAGGCTAAAACTTGTGAATACCTTTTGAACTTCATTAAAAATATTCTCTCCCGTAGTGGTTGCTTTTAGCGGCTGTAAAGCTAGCAATTCCTCAGTAACAGTGAACTGCTTATCAATACCTCGAATAAATATAGCCAGTTGAGCTGTGTCAGACAAATCGGTGCTCTCGTCTAATGCTATGGAAAATGATTCAAAACCAGCCATACGGTCAGTCAATGTTGTTTTTATATCATTAGCCATCATTTCTATACGTCGAACAACAGTTCGTCTTGACAAACTAATTTTTTCAAATTCATTTTTCTTTTCAGGACACAAAACACCGCAAACTTCTAACATACACTCCTTGATAAATTCTCCTTCGGCAAATGGTTTTAATGCCTTTGCCAATTTTGAGCTAACTATAAAACTAGCTTTGTTTATGAAACATTTGTTGCTGTTTTTCAATATTTGCTCTAAGCTTCTGGATTTTGTCTGTTCTTAATTGTCCTGTCAGTGAGTGCTGTGTAGCATGCTTAGTTGAGTAATGCCTCTTTATGTTGAATTCTTTCATTACTGAAATGGATGCATTACAAAGCAAACAAATAGGCTTACCATTGTGCAAGATAAAAAAGAATTCTTCGGTCCATTTTTCTTGAAACTGGCGACCCTCTGTATCTACTTTTCGTTTCTTTCCACCAGACATCATTTTTTTTAATTTTTCATTCAATAAATTTAATAACAAACTATAGTTAGTAACCACTCAAGATGCACACAAATTCACAAAGCAAGTTGACGGCTCTAGCCGTTCGCTAGGATATCGCTTGTCGGTAGCTCAAATAGAACTGAACTAACTTTCGGGCCATCCACCCGCTTATATAGACAAAATGAAGGAATAATCTGGAATAAACTAGTTTAGAATAATCGAAAAGCAATAAATAAAATCTTTTGATGTGTAGCCCGTGAGGCGGCAAACTTCAAAGAATTTAATCGAGCAAGCCGAGTGGCGGTGATTATCAAAGAGTGAGGCAGCAAACAACGAAGGTTTTGATGTTTGCCGCCTCACCGTCACTCCCGTGAGTAAACTAAGGAAACACAAAGAAACTTGTGTAGGCTATGGGATTCATTAGTCTATTGATGACTCCACATTTTTATAGTCTATTCATATCATATCCGGTGCCGGATAAGATAAAAAGCACAAAAAAGTGTGTTCTTTTAAAGATATGTACTAGTACTAAGTATAAGTACTTAGTTTAGTGTAATATTTTTTTAATTGGGTTTTTCCAAAATGTCTCGCGGGCCGGATCATATCTTACACGGGGCCGGATCCGGCCCGCGGGCCGGTGGTTGCCCATATGTGCTTTAGAACCTCTGGTATAAAATGACAAAAATTAAGAGATTTAAAAATTGTTAATAATTATTATTCAGTATATCGTTTTCAGTTACTCATATCATGATTAAAGTGTAAGTACCTAATACTATTTTGCACCTATTGATTATCATTACGGAGTTTTTGAATAATTATACTATTTGACGTCTCGATATGTTGCGGTCTTTATCAAAATATTAAATTTTTATCTGCCTTCAAAAAATTATAAAAAAAAACTAATGTTGAATCGGAAGAGACCTAAGATCAGGACGATTTAAAAATATAGTGTTTTTGTAGTGGGAATGTGGCAAAATTATGTATAAAAGTATAACTCTATGGTTGGGGCTGAAACGGGTTGAAATTTTGAAAATACTCTTTGTTCCGTGGTCTCAATTAGCCTACCCCACGCAACGAATCACCCCTTTTGGATGGATTCCAAGGCCTTAGTCTGCCTACTCGCCTACTCCTTGAAATTTCACCGAAGAAAGGGGAAACTGAAACAAAATTGATTAAAATAGAAAAAAAAAATAATATGCTTACCATGGAGAGCATCGTGGACACTAACACTATCAATGCAGGAGTCATAGTATCCACGCTATTGCAGATAGTAAGCATATTACTTTTTTTTTCTATTTTAATCATTCTATATTTCTTTGCTTCAGTTTTTGATTTCCTCCGTGAAATTCCAAGGAATAGGGAGATTGCGGCCATGGAATCAACCAAAAAAAGTGATGATTAGTTGCGTAGAGTAGGCAGATGGAGTGCACGAAATTAGATCACTTCTTAGCAACGAAAGAATAACCACTCTATCCCCACCCCTCTCTTGATAATAGCTTCAAAGTGAGAGCCAAAACGTAGAGAATTTTCAAAATTCCAACGCGGTTCAACCCATGAACGAAGTTCTTCTGTTCGTATGTGGTGATTTGATTTTCACTTATTCCTTTTTACAAAAATTAAATGTTCTAGATAAAAATTGAATAGATTCTAGTTAATTGATTTTTAATTTTGTTTTTTCTAATTACACTGATACATGGCGACAATATAATAAATATGTTTGCAAAAATTTAGCACAAAAGTCGGTTATATATTTACATAAATAAAGGCTCATATATTAAATTATTTCCACTGCCGATTAGAGGTATGTCTGTAAATTTCAAGTTATGTGTTATAGAATGCCATTCCTAACTATTAAAAATTCTTGATATATTTATAGTAAATAAAAATGATATGGACAATTTCTACCTGCAATTAAAGAAAATATTTCTAATAACTATTGTTACCTTCAATATAATATTCCGGACCAAATTGTTCAATTAAGAAATATATAGAATACGGAAACAACAATTAATTGACAAAAAACTCATAATGATTTACACATTTCATGAATCGATCCAAAAACGACGAACATATTCAAAAATTTGCCGTAATTATTAGGTATTTTACACGCACGGTATTGTTGTATTCATACTAATTACCGTATTGCAAAATAATGTTATCAAAGCCGTCAACGACGTACTGAATTTAACACGACTGTTGTTTTTGAAAACCAATAGAAAATAAGTAGTATTCAAGGTGTAATATATAAAACGAACGTTACAGGACTGTTGACTATTTCAATAATTTACTATAAACTACTTTCCATAATTGTAAATAGGCATACACATTTTATTTGTTAATAATTTTGAGGTTAGTTTAGAATATAAACTGATAACCCACTTTATGTTTTGAACTCAAATCTTAAATTTTCTACATAGAGTGTTTCAACAAAAAATGATCCCGCTTATAGGATAGGTAGAAAGCTGAGAAATAATTGGGGTTTATTCAGTAAAAATTTCCGTATTTCCATCGGCTTTCACGATAAACGGCGTCGAGAAAAAAAGTTTATATTTTTCACGATTTTGCCGAAACTACTGGCAACATTGTAATAAAATTATAAAATTTTGTATGAATATGTTTTGGATGCTTCCCATCCCATGATTTTATATCTGACTACCATAAAGGTCGCTAGTTACATGGTTTGTATCAAGTAGTATTGATGTTAGATTAAAAGTAATAACCGGAACTGGTATAAAAGTTATTGATTAAACACAACATCACAAGAATAAAATTAAAAGAAAAACTAAGAACATAGAATAAAATGTAACGACTTTTTATTCAAGATAAGACCACAATGTGTAGTCTATAAGATTAAAATCGCACCTAGGAGGCCAATGGATCGGAGCTTGTACATCTGTACCAATATATTGATTCAGAAAATGGTTACATAACCAACTTTTTATCAAAGTAAGGTGGAACTCCATGGTGCATAAAAAATAGAAATCTTCGCTTGTTTAGCTTTAAATCTTCCAATATCTCCAATAAGTTTGTTTGTTTAAAAAGCCAAGACATATTACCATTTAAATTATTAGGAAGAACGTGATAACCTATTAATTTGTTACTTAAAGCTGCTGTCCAACATTAACTTTAAATGAGTGTTGGTAATTTAATTTCCTTTTGACTTGTGGATTGTTATCACACCAGTAGTGTGCATTATTGGAGTTAAACATACCCTGGGGGCTATCTTCTTCTAATGCATTTTTACAGGTAAATCAACAACATCGACCAATGGCACCAAATGTATTTTTACTTGCTAAGTTTCTTCCAAGACATTCTTCTGCATAATGCGTAACAGTTTTAAAAAAATCATGGTTTCCAAAATATATTTATCGTCATAACTGTCAATAAATTACAGTTTTCCATAGCAAACTTAAAGAAATTCAAGATATCTTTATCATCACTTTATAATATCGGTTATTACTTCATAATTTCCAATTCAAAATGTTACGAAAACTGTACGCAACATAGAGCTTTACCAAGAGTGCCTTTTCAAATAATATTTAAATTTACTTGAAATTTTTATTAACACATCTAACCTTAAAACAGTTATGTTCAATATTACTTGGTATGAAGTACAATAGGGGTGATTCATTTCACGGGTGCTTAGTTATCTCACACTATGTCCGCCACTATGTCGTTGTGATCGAGGGATGGATAATAAGTGAATGCGCATTGCAGTTTAACAGTGTTAAATTGTGTTAATCTAATAATAATATTTATTCTTATTTCTATTAGTAATGAAGTGTTGTGAATAAAAGTAATTTGTAATTTGTAACGAGATATGTAAAAGTAGTTTTTGATGTAGGTATCCATTCCTAGATAGCTATGGCTATCATGTTGACTGTTGAGTATATAAAAATATCCTAACCGTATTGATTGTTTTGTAATAACGTGAGGCGAAATTAACCTTTATTCGAGCACCAAGCTACTTAAAATATATTAGTTTGGTCCTAAAAACTTTGATCTCGAAGAGAGAAGAGTGAGCGAAGAATTAATAAAGATAAAGACCGTGCCTTTGGTAATTGATAGTAGAAAATACTGAAAAATCATCTCCATATTTCCTCGAAGGAAGATACAACTACTTTCCTTATGTATTACGTCTCTTCCGAAGAACGTGGCGTTGATTCTCCATTTCTGTTACTAGCGACATCTCTTTCAAGGGTCAGCAGACCCTCGCTTATTAAGATCAGAAACAATATTAGAGATGAAAGTACTAATTATATTTCATAATCTCCGTGACTACGACTCGATTTACCTTACACGATTGGAAATAAGTATGCTACTAGAGATCATCTGCAAAAACCAAATAGCAGCATTACCTGTTCTAATGGGACGCATTGTGGTGTGCAGTTTTATAGTAAAATATTAAATTCATGTAGTTCAAACAACTTTCAAAATGGTATCGGGCATAAATATTGAATTTATTGTATTTTTTAATTTCTTTTGTTTTGGAAATTGACTTTGTTCAACTAGAGGTATTTGCGAATGACATTGAATCTTTCTAGAATTTGTTTTTTGAAAATCACTTATTATTTAATCACTTTTTTTAATACACAGATCACTAACATCTAAAGTACTGATAAAAGTAATGGAATTATAGTCAAGATTTGTACGATAATAAAATTTATATTGATTTTAAGAAATAATGACTAAAATGATAATTATTTTGTCACCAATGAATCATCTAATGTAACTTGAGCCAATTCTAATGTATAATATTTCACGAGGTACACATGCATCTTCCTCAAAGATTAAACGCACGAACTGATATTTTCCATTGATCTAGGTTTAATTAACATACAGAGCAATTGTGTATACACTCAAGAGAATTCGGCATTCTAAAGAGAATTACTCATTACTCAAGTGAGTGACTATTCGAATGAAGCGTTTCCTGGTGGTTGGATAGGAAAAAAGAATAAAAAGTGTGTATGGGAACTAACAAGTAACTTTTAAGAAGTATGTCTTGAGCATCTAGTTCAATATGGGAATTAAGAAAGTAAACAGCGTATGGATCAATACCACTAATAAACTTAACAGAATTTAAATCACATACACATTTTTTTGAAAGAATTTGCAATCGAGGACTGTAATTAAACATGTGGGGATGAATTTTTTATATAATATTTCCATCGCAGTTGACTATTCTGGTTTCAGAAAAGGGCAAAGTACTCACATCACATTATAATAAATCACACAGAAATAGACTATGTTTACACATTGAATTTATTGATATGGAGAAGACGTTTCATAGAGTATCAAGGGAAAAAGATATTCCGTAACAGATGATTCAATGTTAAGCTGATAAGAGCTATTCTAAGTATATTAAAGAAATCGAAAAAATGTGTAATCAGCAAACACAAAATTATAAATATTCCTCAGAAAAGAAGGACTCGACCTCCAATACGACCACCTACAAGATGGTATGAAACCTGAAGAAGATAATCCCTGTCCAACCAACAGCGACATTCTTTGAACTCTATTTGATGTATTGATATTATCTCATCGGCTCCTCTAATACTTGTATCAATGGGTGAAATTAAAACCAACTGTCATCATTGTATCCTCTACCTAATTCATTTCTGATGAAAATGAAGATCTATCACTAACATTTTAGTATGTTGCACTACAGTGGAACACTCGTAATTCCGTGTCCCCATTGGTAACATGCTTCTGGCATTTTTCATTGAAATTATTGTGAATACTTCCAGACGTTTCAAATTAACAATTTTTATAACTGTCGAATACTAGATATTTCTATTCAGATGTCTGTTGTTAAAAATAGCTGGCGCTTCTCGATGAGTTTTATAATTATCTCCCACAATCAAAACTATTTCAATTTTATTCTCGTAGAGGCGCCATGTCTTGAATTTAATAAAATAGAGATGTTTGTTATCAAGGCATATCAAACTAAATACGAGGTCTGGACATTAAATAATGAGACTGCGCGCCTAGAGGGCGCCCTAGACGGATGGGATAAAAAACGAGTACTGCGTTAGGTATCTAGATATCTTGTCTATGCACGTCTCAAAACACGTTTCCGTAACTATTATAGTATTTTTGTAGTAGCGGTTTGAAACGAACGTGTTTTTTCTCGTGCTGAAAACCATGTGTGATGAAAAACAGGGGCAACGTATCAATCTCAAATTTCTCGTTAAGTTTAAAAAAAAAATCCGACTGAGTGCTATAAATTGTTGCCAGAGCAGTTGTTGTGTAAGCGCTTTAGTGAGGGCCGAGAGAGCACTGAAGATGACCAGCGCCCAGGTCGCCCTGTAATTGTTTCAACTCCTGCAACAATGACTAAAATCAACCAAATTGTGCGTGCAGATCGTCGAATGAGCATCCGGATGATTGCCGAGGCTGTAGACGCCCATAAAGAAACGGTTCGAAAAGTTCTTGTGTCAACGGCTCTGCTCAGATTTCCCTGAAAGGTTAAAAAAAGATCTGCTTTGAAAGGGACCCGATTTGAGTCGATGGAAGCGGTAAACCAAAAATGACAGAGCTTCTAAAAGCACTCACCAAAGAAGACTTCCAGCACTTCTTCGATCAATGGAGAAAACGCATGGAAAGGTGTGTGGCGAGGGGAGGGGAGTTTATTGAAGACGATCATTAGAATGTAGAATAATTTTGCTAATTAAACCCTTTTTCGTAACCAGTCTCGTTATTAAATAGCCAGACCTCGTATGTATTAGTAAATGAGCAATGTTGAAATAGAGCAGGCGGCAGTTGTATAATATTGGGTAAAATGGTTTAATATTTTTTCACAGCTATCAATATTGTCGTATTTCACTCAATTAAAATTTATATTTCTGAAGAAAACTTTTATAGCGCTTAAACATTTGATGTTTCCATATCGAACTTAATTGGATATAGTATATAAAAAAAGGAATAATAAGTGGTAATATAAAAATTTAGTGCTACTTTTGTCTATAAAATTAAGTATGGACTGAATTCCTCAATACTTTCCTAATTGAAATAATAGGACGTAGTTTACTAATTTAATCCTTTCTATTCAATAAAATATATAGGTGGTTGTACTTTCACTCCAATCTGAATGATCTATCTATACCTTCACTTCAATAGAGCTATGCCGAACATATATGGTATATGGAACATATATAAGAGACGGTTCTATTTTATTCGCTTTTTCTCCAGCAATTCGTTATATAGAAAGCGAAGGATCATACTTATTTAGTTAGAAATTATATATAATTTGCCCAAAACATGTAGTGTTCTCTCCCATACGTGCTGCAAATCTTTTATTGTGCAGGTAGCTGGACACTGGATCATGTGGTTCACAGTCTTCTACACAATTACTCTATTCTTGTTATCTTCTGTTCAAATTTACCATATTAGCACTGGATCTACCAGCTTCTAATCTCAACCAATTTAGAAAATTTCACGACATCTTTACATCATAATGTTCTTTTAGTTTTTCAGAATTTCAGCCCGGCATTTTCCTCGGTTATTTTGTTCGTATCATTAAGATATATTTCGCATGGCCTGAGTTTCACCAAATAAGCCATGCATATTCTTCTGTGGAAAACCATAACGCCATTGGGGGAGATCTGATGTTAGTAGATTGGCTGCCCCCCTATGATCCAGCTAGTTTTCTAAAGATACTAACACTACTGGAGACTTTCAACTTCATGTAATGCTTCTGTGTCGAGTTGTATTGTAATTTAATCATTGACCAAACGATACTAAGCTTACAAGTGACTACATTATTTCTTAAATGGAAAGAACGTGTTTGCGTTTTTGAAGGACTAGATTTGAGAGAATTTTAAGGGCGATTTTGAGATTGTTTTTCATTTATCCAACTTGTTTGACTTGTGTGGCTAATCAAGTTCATGAAGATAAAAATTAGCAGTGGTTGTTCTTGAGAAGGAAGTCATAATGAGTTTTATCAATTTGGATCGATAGAGGAGACTTAAAGATCAATAATTATACTTGTTCGCATCAAGAACTGATATACCGATAATTTTTATTAGTATAAATGAATTTTGGAAAAATCGATTAAGATTATCGGTGCGTACTGAAAACACTTCATCACGATCTCAAGGTAATACCATAGAAGCCTTGAATAAATAGCATTTTAACTGTAATTCTGATAAGGTCTATCATAAATTGTTCCAGATCAGTTGAAATATCGTTAATAGTGAGTGATGCCTTTAATTAAAGGCCAAAAATAATAACATTGCGCGCGCGGCATGATAAACAATTAAAGATTGTGAACTCTATGAATGAATGGATAAACGGTATCTATCCGATTTGTGTAAGATTATGAGAAATGTAATTACCGATGAATGTTATTCATTGTTGAAAGAGGACGTTGAATTATTTGTTAATAGTTAGAAAGGATAAGAGAGAGAAGAAAAATTGTTAGAGAATGATTATTTCAATTAATACTAGGTAATTACCTAACCTAACCTAAATCAAGGAGCAAGCACGGAGTTATTAACTAATTGTAATAATTGTACTGAATCGGGTTAAGTTCGGTTGGGTAATTATTTATTATTAATTTGTATAATTACTATATAACTATGTTTTTCCTCTCTAATTCTCTCTAACGATTCTTTAAGGATTAAAAAAAAAATTAATCGTCCAAGTCTATTTTTACAGCACCAGGGAGTTGAATTGACTCTTTCTAAAGATTATCTATCTAACAATAAGTATTAACGAAATTTTAAAATAAATAAATCAGGGGGCTAGCTTCGCGGATATGTATTAGCGTCATTAATGTTAAAGTTAAAAGATAACTTACCTATTCTATTATTATAAAAACTAAACATCAATTTACACAAGCAATGACACGTATTACATAACAACTATGTACCTACTTTTTATTAAATATCGACAAGGTACCCTATATTCCGGCATTATAATTCTTATCAGAGAAACACAAATTGATAAATATTGTTATCTTTTTATCTAGTTGATAGGAATTCGCATCTTTTTGTTGGTAGATAAAAGTTGATTGCATTATACAAAAGAAACAAATGATATTTCGGAAACAAGCAAATTGTTTCTGCCATAAGGTTGGTTCATAAAGGCAGTGAGATTATAAAGTAACTCGACTTGCTAACATTTCGATTCCTGTTCAGTAAACGCGTTTACTCTAAAATAGTCTATTTACATATTTTTGGGCATCGCAGTTGCCGAACGTTACATCAACGATAACATAAATAGCAAGTTAGAACGAGGAAGAAAAAATTATAAGACTAACTATACCACACAAAGTGCAGATGAAATTACAACTACCTCAGCAAGTACTACTTATAATTCGACGGGTAAAGAAAATCCACATCTAATTTCTAATAACCGTAGTAATAATTATTATTGTATTCACAAAAATTAATTATACGTGATTTAGCATTACCGGTCCGTTTGATAATTAAGTATGACCAAGCAGAAAAGAAACGATTCATGTTAGGACAAAATATGTATCCAAATTGCAATCAAATTACCTGAAATGTACTTTAGAGGATTGTGAAGCATTTTTTGAAGAGCTAGATATAACTAAAACGACCTTATAACCAGCGAATCACAACCGAAGATGAGAAAACTCTAGGCTGTATCTAAAGAATTGCAGAACATCCTTGTAGATCCAATCAAAAAAGTTTATTAGAATGATATTCATATAGGATTTTACTGTAACATTATAAATAGGTGAAATGAATTTTATCCTCGGGCAGCCAAAAAAGCCCAAGAGGAAACTCCTCAATTCGCCTTTCCGGCTGCTAGGAACAGTATACGAAGACATCTGAGGAATATACCTTCTTCTCCCCATATCCATCAGATAATAAATCTTTCGCATATAATTTGTCTATCGTCAGTTTTGCAGGTTTTCTGCGGTTTCCCTTTAACCTGGTGAACCGGTTTCCCAGCCAAATGGCCGACGATAGGGAACAAGCAGCCGCATCTGTACCATTAAATCTAAATTTGAAATAGAAAAAAATATATCCAGACCGAAAAGAGCTGGTTTGGCTTAAACCAGCACTCTCTTATCGTCTTCTTCTGGCCAATTGTCATTCGCTTTTCCTCCTTCCAGCCAAGACAACAAGCACAAGCACATCCCCACGCAACCACCACAACCACAGTCCTGCAGAGGAGCAATTCCTATATCAGGGCAATCCCAACAAACCTTTCTTCTAAAAAAAAAAATTCACTTATCGTACTTAAAAATAACCGAACGAATCTCTCTCTTTTATCCTCACCAAGTAATGGAATTTCGTGAAACCATAATGGAAAACTCTCGTTTTACAAAAAAGAATATTTTCCAATAGAACCAGGTTAATGTTGAATGATAGTTAATCGCCATAATTCTAAAGATTCAAATATATTTTTTATCTTTCTGTTTTTCGGCATAATGAATGAGGAAAATCATAAAATTAAATCCGTGACCTATAAATGTGGGTAGGATAAGTTTTAAGGATTGGATTTTAAAAACAAATGGATAACCAGCAGAACAGATTATCAAATTTGATTAAAAATATTACAAGGAAAATAGTCGAAAATGTTTGTTTTTGGTGAGTCATAAACAATTGATTTGGTAATAGAAATAAGTGTTTTGATATAAAAGATTAATTGATTAATAGGTAAATTAATAACAAGTATTTTTGTATCAGGTGTTCATGGATTCAAATTAGGAATAATTTTCAATAATTTCTATTAGATAAAACAACCACTGAGTTTTCTATTTTTACGTAACACCTATTTATTCTTCTCATTTTTTTTAAAATTTAGTTAGATTGAGTTTGTGTTATTTGTAAAGGTGTAATGTAATTTTATAGTTTATTTTTCCCTAACTTCTTAGAAAGTTAGACCAATTGTTTTAGGGTGTTCTGTTGAGTGGTTCAAGCCTTGGATTTTCTGTTTATAAGAATGTACAGGTTACTAAAAAACTTGTAGATTATACCTCATTCTCTGTTAAATAATTTGTTTTATTCAAAGAAATCGTGTGAACCACGTTTTTCTTTTCATTCTTGTAATAAGTATGCGTACCAAGCTTTTACAAAACTTTATTATTTCCTAACCACAATAAGTTTCTTAAGGAATTAGATTAATTGTTTCTGTGGATTGATGCAAAGGTTAGATCTGCGATTTTTTCATTTATATTGTGAATGGTTGTTGCTATATTAATGTATTATGTTGAGATAGAATTACCATTTTCTTCTCAGGAAGTTAGATCAATTGTTTTTAGTTGTTCTGTAAAGTGGTACAAGCCTTGGATTTCCTTTTTTTTTAGTTAAAGAGTAATTTCTTGTCTCTATTGTATTGAAATAGCATACCGCTTTCTATTTCCTTAGAGTGTAGAGGTTACTGAAGAACCTGTGGATTATATTCTCCTCTTTATTATAATTTATTTCATTCATACATTAGAATAAAATGGATGTTTGAATCTACTTCGGAGAAGAGAGTTTCGAATTTGGTACTGGAAAGGAGTTAAGTATATAGTGGGGACCACTGAATCGATTATAGCGCTCGATGTGGTCAAATGATCGTCAAATCATGCTCTTAAAATAATGAATGAGAGATGGTTTATAATAGTTGTTCAAAACAAAAATACAGGCAGGAACAGTGTAGATTTTACATATTTCCAATAGTTAATTAGAAAGTGGATAAAAGAAATAAATAGATTAATTCCGTGAAGAGAAAAAAGTGAGTAATGTATGGCCTTATTCTGTTATATATTTATTAGTTGACTTTAAAGCGTTTAAAATAGCCGAAAAAATAATAATTAAAAACACTCTGTATATAATTATAAGTTTCAGGAGCTAGAGCAAGATAACTATTGATGAACAAGGGAATAAAGTGATCTGATTAAATATTTGCATTGGTATAGAATATGTCCTCTCCCATACGGTTCGCTGTATCGGGAAAATGAGTAATGATTGTGTGGTCGTGATTTGTATTGATTTAAATACACGCTTTAGTATATATTTCTATTAATTGTTTTATTTGAACAAAAGTAGATAAATTTTAAAATTATAACGCGGTTCAAGCCCAAAACCTGGTATATTATCTCATAATTCACAACGAAAAGCATGTATTTGTATCTACTGCAAGCTTTATCACATAAACACAAGTAAGAGTAAAATTGTAATTGAAATAAAAATTATATAGATATAGTAAAAATATAATTGAAAAATGATTATGAAAACTTAAGATTTTTATATTGTGTTTATCAATAATCAAAAGCTTATTACGTATAAATCATTTATATAATTATTTAACTTTTGATAATCTGTGTCTCGAATTAAGATTTTTGTCATTCTAAAAGCAAATTCATGTTTTTCATTTTATTTGTTCAAAGTAGCTGTTGGGCAGTTTGATGATTTTAATATTAGGCAAAAATAAGCAGAAAGTCTTTCGTTATAATAACATAAATAACCAAGAGGAATGATCATCGTGTCTTCAAAGATGAGTAACGAAATTAATTCTATTGTCAAGTATTTAAGCTTATGATCAGTATTAATTTATACTTGTTTATTAAAGCCACCTCACAATTCTTAATCAATCAATCAATCAACAGAAGTCTGACTAAATTTGCCTAGGTGGAGACATAGAAAAGGCTCTTGACAGCAAGGATATTGCTCTGACAGCATTCATCGAAGGAGATTTTGACAACAATTCACATCAGTGCATCAAAAGGGCGCTAAAAGAACAGGAAGTAGAAATTCCCGCACTTCCACTTCTTCTGTGGTCATTAGTTGTGGACAAAATCATCACTAAACTTTGCAGCCGTGGATTTATAGCTAAGCGCATGATCTAGTAGTGGTAGTAATGGGCAAACATGAAGCATGATCGGCTCTAAACACAATCAAAAACTGGGGTGATGAAGACCAGCTCTCGATCAACCGCAATAAAACAACACTAGTTACACTCTTTATCTTATAGTGAGGAGAGAGGCATTTGGCGATGCTCACAGGCTAATCAAGACAGTAGAATTAAAGACAGGAAATATGACAGGTAACCTTAAAATCTTAGAGCTGATAAAGCTAGACAGCAGTGACAAACTAATGGAACGAATGTACAACATGCTGGACAAAGATACCCCATTCTAAATGGTAATTAACGACCGCCAATGTGCAAATAAAAATCTTTCACAATTTCGAAATATATCTCTATACTACACAGAATGTTGGAAGCTAGCGCAAGTAGCTGGGTAGGGCATTTGTACTCCATAACTATAGGAACTTCAATCACCATTTTTCAGGTAAAGCTGCTAGCAATAAACAAATGTGCTCAGGAGTGTTTGTGGATAGAAACCTTCTAAAACGCACATCCACATTCTTTCATATAAACAAGCGGTCTAATACGGGGGTGTAATCAAACTCTAAAAGCACTAACTAACAAAAACTAAGTAACCCTAACGTAGCTACTAGACCACCAGGGTTTATCAGGATATGAGGAAACAGGCAGAGTTTTCAAAAAAAGGTTCCGTATCCAGGACCAGTGCCCTACTGTGGCCTCATAGGATGCAACATCAATAACGAATTGATCGTATGGCTAAAGAATCAGCTGGAAGTTTTACTGAAGAAATATTCCAGGCCTAAGTCAATTCATAATTATATAAGCTAAGAATTCTGAAGAACTTCTCGTGATGACCAGAAGTGACATGATACTGGTGGCCGGTCTTCGGACAGGTTACTGTTCCGTCGGATACCACTTTAAAGCGATAGGCATGGCAAAGAATGACAACTGTAGATTCTGAGAGCAAGCCATGGAAACAGCAGAGCACCTACTGCTAAGTACCTTGAACCCACACCTGTGGGACACACAATAGCTTCCTTTGGGAGGATTCTATGTATTTTGGAAAAAGGACAATAAGATATAGCGTCTTGTACAAAATATCCTATAGATATATAATTAGTATTCGGATTCACTGAACATCAAGAATGTATGTTCGACATTGAAATATTAGTTTTTATCACATTGTCTACTCATATTGGGAATTTTTTCAAACTGTCTGGTCATAATGATACACTAATCCTCATATATATATATATATATATATATATATATATATATATATATATATATATATATATTCAATGGATTTATTATTTTGTTATTAAATTATTCAATTAATTTGAAATATATTTTCTTTTTATGCTAATGTGGCGTTTTCGAAAAAAGCTATCTCAATTTCATATGAGCAATCATCTCCTGAATTTTGCCGCAGGAATTTAGAGAGACCCCATATATAATAGCAAGAAAAGTTATTAAATAATCTGAAATAAAATTTCAATTGGGAAAGTAAAAGCTGCTCTTCTTCGAGTTAATCATTTCTCTACAACATCGTTTGATTATTCATGAAGCTCATTATTTTCGATTTTGATAAATTTTCCCACCAAAAAATTCTCATTCAAATTTAATACCTCGTTAAAATATTAACGTTTGTTTATACAGTGTAAAAATAGTTCAATCTATATATACTTCTTGATGGGTGAATAAATTTCAGTCCTGTTTCTTGAATATACCTTATAACATATAAATTTTACTCAAAATTACTATACTTTGTGCAAAGTTAGTTACTTGATATACGAGGATTCTCTATTTCTAGAATTCTAGTGTTTACAATATAATCAACTTTATTAAAAAAAAAATAAAAATATGTGTGTCGCTCTTTATATTTTTCGTCGATATTGCATCATAATTCAACTATTGCATCAATATGTAACTTTGTATGATCGATTCAAGATGTCAGCACAGGAATCATTTTTAATGGTATTCATGAAAAATTCTCTGAGTATGATTATCAACTTTTTGATATTTTAATAGACTAGTATTATATATAATAAACTATTTACACATGAATTGGGAAATACAAGACAAAAATTTATCTTAATGAGACTTGGTTCGCTAGTATTGATGAAGCTTGGTAATGTCGGTAGATCTAGGCTGATAGTCTAGCAACCTTGAAGGCATTGAAAACTACTGAGTGCACGTCCAAGCTAGTATAGGTGTGTAAACAAACTTTAAAAGCATTAGGTACTAGGCATAAAGTCACCCTAAAGTGGCTACTAGGCCAGCAGCCATCATACAATGAGGAAGCACACATTTTTGCCAAAAAAAAAAACAGGAAAACGAACAACACAACAACTAAATGAACGGATGGCTTGGGGATCAGATTGAATCTTATTGAAAAAACACTTCAAGCCTTATAAAATTCAAAAAATACATGACCATATCAGCTAAGAAGACTAGGGAACTGCGTGAGGTATTCAGAAACGACATTAGACTGGTGTTCGGTCTTCTGATAGATACTGCAGAGGACAATAACTCCTGCCCATTTCACCGAAAGGTTTAAGTACCTCTAAGGAGTAGCTCTAACACTTTAGGAAGTGGAACAAAACAATCCCGCTTTTGGGAGGAGCCTATGTATTTTGATGACAGAACAATGAGATGTAGAGTCATGCACAGACTATAATGCAAACATTCTAATGGCTTGGTAGATAATTCAAGGAATTGTTGTATGCCATTATCATATTTTATGCGTAAACTCATAATAATAATACATGTAAGTAGCGAGAATGGTTGTTTCTTGGTACATTAATGATATCACCTAAACAAAAAATTCTCAGTCGGTTAAAAAGGAGATATGACTGCTTCATCATTTCCTTCCTTCAAATTGAATCATTATGAACAATGAGTTTTACCATTAGCGGCGAAAGGTGAGAATAACAAATAATTAAACGAAACATGATGACTTTTCAACATTTATGACTTCCATATGTATATATACCTAAATGAATAGTTGGTTGAAATTACTAAACACTATATTTCTAAAAATATATTAATACAGATGAAAAATTATCAATGTATAACTCTTTGGTTTCCTAACGGAGCCAAAAATTCACAAATAGACATTTAGATGTATTTAGTTTTGGTTATAAAGATCTAGAAATATCTTTCGTACGTCACTCGTCGTCTTAACGTTTTGCGAGACACCAATTCAATGTAAGCAACCAAAATCACAATCATCGAGACCTGCATTTATTAAACCTTTTTTATACAAATACTTTTTTATGACGCTTTCAGAATTTTTGCAGTCTTGTGATAAACTGTTGGTACCAGTTGCGATTGACCCAAGCTAGTTGTATGAATTTTTCATTGTCAGATTTCAACAGAAGTTGCATAAGTAGTTACATGCTCCAATACATTGAACATAAGCTCTTAAATATTTTTAATATCAAATTATTTAATAACAAAATTGTTCAATATTGATAGATGAAAATGAATTACCTCCTTATCCACCACATTTTCTATATCTGACATCCTTTGCGACAACAGGCTGTTTTCAGGGTTTACAAAAATGCTCCAAGGAGAGAAATATGATTCAAATGAGGAAATTATAAAAGTTATAGAAAAACAGTTTCATTGAAATTCCATAGAGATATTGGAAAAGCTTTGGACTTTGGACATTCATGAACAAAATATCTTAACGAATGAAAAAATGTTTTTGTTTATAAATTAATTAATCAAAGTGCCATTTTTTGGGAATTATTTTACAGATTTACGGTATATATTTAAATAGCAATTCAACTGAACAAATCAGTGAATTCATTCTATGGTTGAATGAAATTAGAACACAGACGTCCTTCACCTTGTAACAGCTATAACATTAAATTATTCTTTTTTGATCAATAGCGTACGTAATGCAAGGACATGAAATTGGTATAGGAAGTTAAATTTGCATTAACTGTCGTTACATACAGAATGATTTTTATGTCGACGAATTATATTTTCATATTCTAATAGATTTTGCATAGCTGTAATAATATGAATATATACTGTGCGTCCATTGAGTAACGCAATAATTCATTATTATCTAAGTGAAAAATAGAATTAGAAATTTCCCAGACAGGCCGATTTCAATTTCCTGTTGTTTTGGAAAAAATTGAACATGGTATGAAGTTTATAATATGTGTTTTTTTGTATACTTATACAGTATAAAAACGACGATAATCAGTTTCTTCTATTTATTATACACAATGATGTTAGGTATAAAATATTTCAATTTTTCCGACGATATTTATTTTTTTCTTCTTTGTTAAATGAACTAGCAAGTGATCTTGAGAAGTTTTGGTCCTATCTAAATATCAATAGAAAAATTATTAGCATACCTAGTAGCATGTTCTATAAGATAGTCTCTTGACTAGCCAAATGACATTGTAAATGTTATTGCTGATTATTTTCCTCCCGGACATACTGTGACATGTGTTATTTCCTCTTTTATAGAGTCTAAAGCTGTAAATAACCTTAAAAATTGAAACCCAGCTTTTGCACCTGATGGTTCACCAGCATTTCTACTACGTGCAGTTATCTGTTACCTATTTAATCTCTCTTTCAAATCTGGTAAATTCAGAGTGATATAGAAAACTAGTCAAATTTATACCATTTTTAACAAGGATAATAAGGTTGTTATTGAGATCTATCACCCCAACACAATTATATCCAGCATTTTGAATTTGGAATTCTGCTTTAAGACGTTGTTTTCCACCAGGTGAAACCATCGATATGTAATTAACAACTTTATTTTTATCCTGGTAAATCAACAATCACGAATTTAAGAAGCTTAACGCAATATACGGTGGCACATTTAAATCTATACATATTTTTCCAAAGCCTTTCATAGCTTAAATCATGGCATTTTTCTCATTGAGCTATCCAACATTGGTTCAACTGATTCATTCACCAATTTTTATATACATAATACCTTACGGATAGAAAGCTTACAGTTACTTTCCATGATTTTAACTCCATCGAAATTAACGCCCAGGGTTCACTTACTGGGACGTATTATTTTTAATATTCATAAATGTCTCGAGTCTACAGTTCTCCTTAATGAAGATGAGCTAAAGCTATATAATTTGATGATGATTGTCACTTACTGAAAACTGATATAGATAAAATTTGTGGTTCGATAAAAATGCGCTACCTCTTAGATTATCAAAATGTGATATGTCATCTTTCACAAGGAATCTTATCCTCATTCATTGTAATTAGTGCATTTCTAATAATGTGCTGAGGAGGTCTGCAACAGTCAAACATGCAAACATTGACAGTCACCGAGTGGACTGCACGTGATGAACCGAATCCAAAGCATGGAAAAACGGAAAAGTCAACTGGCAATATTTAGGTATATTTTGGTTTGCGATTTATCAAATATCTTTTAAACCACAGTTAGTATTACGTAGCGTTATCGGGACATTTGGAAGAAAAAAAAAACAAACGGAAAACGGCTACATTTTAAAAAGAAAACGGTGTTATTTCATGAAGATAATGCAATGGGTCACGAATCAATAAAAACGATAACAAAAATGCATTAATTGGGTTTCGTATTCATCGTTAATACTAAAGACAATCGTACCTACTACAAAAATGAAAACAAAAATTTTATGATCATTATAATCGTTTTATCGAACACAACTGTACTCATTAATACAATCAAATTCTATATATGAAAAAGATTTTTTTTACGTTAACCTACGAACTTTTCAGCCCACTTGTAATATTACTGCTTACAACATTTTTATGCAATTTAAATCTATACCTACCATAATATTGCACTGTCGTTTTATTCTTACTTGAAAAACCAACAAATTCGTTGAAATTTACCGTTTTTTCAAATTATAATCTAATATGACATGTGTGTAGTCATCACCCTTAGAATTGCCATATCTCCCTTAATTAGCTGTTGTGAAAAAAGTATAATACAAAAGTAAATTCACAGGTGTTTCAATTTTTCTCAATTGACCTCCAGATAATAAAAAAATCGCGTATTTAATTCTTTTCCCACATTGTGTAGCATAGTGGGTGTTATGATATGCATTCCTTGCATAATTCGGTCTTTTAACTGACGGATAGTTCCAGGTGTATTAGTGTTAACTTTAGATTTCAATTAACTTCACAGAAAAAAATCCAAAATGCACAGATCAAGGGATCTAGCGGTCTGTTACATTGATCACCTGATCTGAGCCTATTAGACATCTTTTAATGGGGATATTTGGAATTTATACTAACATACCAGCAACTATCTATACACTTTTGAAGGAATATTTTATTTTAAAAATCATGTAAAGCGTAATTTGACGGTCCACCATCATGTTGAAAGCTAGATTAAATCAGTGTTTTGCGGATAATTCACATATAACACATCTGTTAGATTTTCATCAATATGTGGTCTTTGCGTATGAGAAAATAGAAACGTCAATTGAATCATATTATCACACAATTCAATTTTTCTGTAAAAGTTGTCTTCAGCCAATTCATGTTTAAGTCGTATTTTATACGAATGGTATTTTTCCATCATCACTTAATTGCTCCATTAAAATCATATTTATTTTTTACAAGGTGAATCTAATACTGATTTATACATTCTTTGTTACAAATATAAATGAAAGAGAGTAGTTTTGTCCAATAAGCACAAAAGTTATATTGAAAATTACAGAAATTTTCCACATATGTTCCTTGTGTGAGAATTCCATTTGGTTTTCATTTATATTTGTTAATAATATAGTCCCAGTGAATTTACGTCACGTGTATTATATATTAACTTCGTTAATATTGTTTATGTTAATATTTATTTTATGATGTAACAGATGCATCAGCCTTCTAGTAACGCAATTAGGAAATGAATGTGTGCAATAAAATAATTCACTTCTCAATTTATTTCGTCGAATTCCCAAAATTAAAAGGTGAGTTGTAATCTCTGATATTTCATACTAATCACATTTTATTAGTACTACACCAACATTAGAAATTACTCAGCCCGACGTACGATTCGATAATCAGGTTAGCGTTTTTATAAACCGTCAGTGAAGTTGTGTACCTAGATTAAAATCTCTTTCCGAATCTATATAGTCTGATCAACGAGATAATAAAACGAGAAAAATAGACATGAAGCTTCTAAAGATATGACCGAGAGGTCATTAGATTCGAAAAAAAAAGTTTTAATTAATTTAATCGTACGTTAAAAATTTCGATAGTAATGATTATAATAAGATGAAAAAATATGGTATTAAGCCTTTTGATAATAACCTAAAAGCTATCACACACTAGATGATTATACCTAAAAGGATTTTTGGGGTCTCGCAAGGGAAATGGGTAAATATCGAAATTAGTGATGTCTTTCTTATCACTTCCTCTCATTTCTCTCTTTGCCCTACCCCTACTAGTGTCTTTTTAATCGTCAAATTACTCTTTACATGATTTTTAAAACAAAATATTTCTACAAACGTAGATAGAAAGTTGCAGGTATGTTAGTATAAATTCCAAATATCCCCATTAAAAGATGTCGAAATATCTCTGATTAGGTGATCAATGGATTAGAGCGATATATTCCTTGATCTGAGCCCTCTAGCCTTTTTTCCATGATATTAGTTGAAATCTTAAGTTAACACTAATACACCTGGAACTATCCGTCAGTTAAAAGACTGAATTATGCAAGCAATGCATAACATAACACCCACTATGCTACACAATGTGGGAGAAGAATTAAATACGCGATTCTTTTATTATCTGGAGGTCAATTGAGAAAAATTGAAACAGTGAATTTACTTTTGTATTATACTTTTTTCGAAACAGCTCATTAAGGGAAATATGGCAATTCTAAGGGTAACGACTACATACCGAATTTGTTGGTTTTTCAAGTAAGAATAAAACGACAGTGCAATATTATGGTATGTATAGATTTAAATTACATAAAAATGTTGTAAGCAGTAATATTACAAGTGGGCTGAAAATTTCGAAGGTTAACATAGAAAAAAATCTTTTTTATATATAGAATTTTATTGTATTCATCAGTATGGTTATTTTCGATGCAACCATTATAGCGGTATTAAAATTGTTATTTCCATTTTTATAGTACGATTATCATTGACATCAACGATGGATTAATGCATTTTTGTCATAGTTTTTATTGATTCGTGACACGGTACAAAATACTTGTATCATAACCTTGTCAGTTGATTTTTGCGTCTCTCCATACTTTGGACTCGATCCATCACGAGCAGTTCACTCGGCGGACTATCAATGTTTGCTCCAAGATCTTTGACTGTTGCAGACCTTCTCAGCACATTATTAGAAGCGCACCAATTGAAACGAATGGGGATAAGATTCCTTGTGAAAGATGACATATCACATTTTCACATTGATATCTGAAAATGGGAATCCACCGATTGGTTTTAAGTTTTTACCAGATACTCTATCATACACTAGATGATTGTACCTAAAAGGATTTTTGGGGTTTCGCAAGGGAAATGGGTAAACAAATTTTCAAAAGTCACTTTTTTATTATTTCAATCATCTTGACTTTTTTAGTCCAATATTTAGATGTAATAGGTTAGGAGGAGAATAATTTATTTAAATTAAAAAATAAGTTCAAAAATCTTGAGAGTTTTCTACTTTGGTGTACGGAAATCGGATTTTTACCTCAAGAAAGATATTGCAAAAAGCATAGGAAGAATATAACAACGCTGGATGAAGGAATTTTTCCTGTCATAAAAAATCTGATTATAGGCACAAAATATCAGTACCTGAAAATGCGTGGTTGGATTAGGTTAGGTTAGGAAAAATTTTTCTCATCCCCTTTCCTTGCGAGACGCCAAAAATCATCTAGTGTGATAGTAAAAATTTGGAGCCAATCGATGGGTTCCTGTTTTCGGACCTCCAGCCATTATTAACATGTAAGAAATATTTAAAAAATTCCTAAAATAAGAGGATAGTTCATCTCTATTATGTAAAAATTTCAATATAACATATATTTGCAGAAATTATGGTATTATCTGGTCACTTGAATTAATCGACAATAACGACAAAATATATGGCTGCTGTTATTTTTAATCATACGAATTTATTATTTTTTACGAATTTAAGAACCACAATTCTCGTTCAAATAGTTCCCCGATGATAAATACATAGGTATTCGATAGCTTCGAATATGTTTAAAATGTACAGTTTGATATTTCACTTCCACAATTCCACAATATCACATTCACAACCTAATTAGCAAAGACTTCATCGTTTCACGAAGGTAGATATATTTTGAGATGCCATGAAACTAAAGGAGCTAGAGCTGACAGAACTGCATTTTCAAATACCAAATAGGATTCTCCATCAAAATATGAATTTGTCAAAAGAACAAGTGCTTAATATGATCTATTATGATTCAAACATCCAAGTGAACATTAAAGTCTTGAATTGTTGCAACGCAAATTTGGTGATGGATATCGCTTTGTGGGTTCTTTTGGTGTTCTTCCATTACTGTTGGAAATATTGAAAAATATCAAAACAAAAATTGTTTCTTTTCGTTTGGTGTTAGCTACAATTTCCAAAAGGCATAGCAAGTAAGAAGCGCGTGGAAGACGTTAGTATCGTTAACAAATACTAGCAATTGCGATAAAACTGAGGTGTGCAAAGCAAATTCTTTGTGCAGTTTTCATTCGTACTACAAGATTAGTGGAATCAAATATGCTCGTAGATCAACGTATGGTTACAACTAACTGGTACACCACTAAATGTTTACCTGCAACTATTGAGTCAGTCAAAAATCGCGGGTTACTGTTGCATCACTATAATACATCATAGTTGGAGCTACCCTATTCGCCTGATTTGATTATGTATGATTTCAGGTTATTCTTTAACCTAAAGAAGCATTTATATTGTCGACGTTTCGTAAATGAGAATAAGATTAATGAAGAATTTCATCAATGTTTTGAGATAATTCTAAAATATGAGTGGATACAAACTGTTATAGAACGTTGAACATAAATAAATTAATTAATTTAAAAAGACTTATTGTTTTCTCGTATCTCTTAGCTTAGACTCTTTTTGATTTCATAATGCACAATAGAGATTTTATTGAAATTGTGCTAGTTTTAATGTGCTCCGGTCGTTCGCAATTATTTATAATATGTGAGCTATTATTGGAAAAAAAATGAATTATGTAACTAAGCGAGGAAATTCAGCTACTCTTATGTTTACACATCAATTTAAAAATTGAAACGATAGAGAATTTTGTGTTTTATAATGTAACTGTTTTAATCATTACTCAACATGTCTAAACAAAATTGAATTATTTTTTTAACGATGCACAGAATTTTTCTGTTACGAAGTTCACCAAATGTTATTCAAGCTTAAATAAAATACTGGAAATACGATATACAAAATAACAAAAAAGTAATTTGTGGCGTTGACAGTTTCAGAGACGTAAGCTGAGATTCTCTCTCTCTCTCTCTCTTCTAGCCGTTTTCTATCCTTTGGATATAGGCCTCTCTCATATTTTTCCAGTTTTCCCTGTTCTGTGCCACTTGGTACCAGTTAAGTCCGGCTGTTCTCTTGATATCATCATACCATCTTTGTTGTGGTCTGCCGGTGCTTCTTTTCTCCCCCCAAGGTCTCCATCTTGTTATTTTTCCGCTCCAGTTGGTGTTATTTCGAGCAACATGTCCGGCCCAGTTCCATTTAAGACTACCTATTCGCCTCACTATGTCCTCGATTTTGGTTCTATTTCTTATCCACTCATTGGTTTTATGGTCTTTAAGCGTTATTCCTATCATTTTCCGTTCTATTGATCTTTGATGTACCTTTAATTTATTCAAGATTTTCTTTGTTAGGACCCATGTTTCACATCCGTGGGTTGTTACTGGGAGAATGCATTCCATGTAAACCTTGGTTTTTAGTTTGAGGGGTAGGTTGGAGTTGAAGACGTGTCGCATCTTCCCGTAGGCCGCCCATCCTAGATGTATTCTGTGGTTAATTTCAAGTTCTTGATTGGTTTTACCCAATGTTAATTCTTGACCTAGGTAGATATAAGAGTTCACTTTCTTTATCTGTTGTCCTCGCACATTTATACTCTCTTTGTTTGTCCGTTGGTTTGTCATGAATTTGGTTTTAGAAATGTTCATTTCTAGGCCTACTTTTCTTGCTTCTTGTTGTAGTTCTATAAGCATGTATTCTAATTCTTCACTGTTTGGGGCAAAAATGGCAAAGTCATCGGCAAATCTTAGGTTACTTAGTTTTTCTCCCGATATATCAATTCCTCTGTCTTCCCAATGTAGGCTCTTAAAAACGTCTTCTAGCACCAGTGTAAGCTGAGATTACGATCTTTTATTTAAGTCAGCTATTTTAATACAATGTTTTTAGTATTCAAACCACTAAATCTCAAAAAATTTTTTCTACTATCTTGATGGAAACGTAATTTGTATGAATAAAGTATAGTACAGGGTGGCGCAATATAACGTATATATTGCATAATCTTTTTTAGTTTTAGTTCGGACGTTTTACGAGAACGGTCGTTCATACGTCTTGACAAGGCGACTGTATCGTTCAGAATATGGATTAAAACACATTACTGAATCTCCGAGTGCAAATTTAATTAAAATATGGGTTAAGCGTTTTAAAGAGATCGGTTCCACGTTTAAACCACCAGCAAAAGGTCGTCCAAGAACGTTTAGGATCACAGAAAATAATGATAGGGTGAAGGAGCCAGTACGAGAAAATTCGCATGTGTCAACTCGGAAGCGATCAGCGGCTTTAAGCTTGTCGCGACGAAGTTTACAGCGATTTTTGAAGTTGGATCTTAAACTGCATCCTTATAAGCTCCAGTTAACACAGGAATTGAAAGATACCGACTTTAGAGCAATATTGGCATTTGCTGAAGAAATGCTTGGTTGATTCTCCATTTTTGATAACATCCTTTTTACTGATGAGGCTCATGGGTTCGTAAACTGACAAAATTGTCGTTATTGAACCGAAAAAATCCAAAAATGGATTGCATAGTGCGAAAGTAACGATATGGGTAGCAATCTCAAGCAAAGGAATTTCTTCATTGAAGATTCACGAGGGCGAAACATTACCGCTAACACCGACCGCTATGTTGCGGCAAAACTTGCAAGATCAAGAATAGCGAATACGAAAACTTGGTTCCAACAAGACGAATCAAATGACTTTATAATGGCTGTGAGACAAAACTAATTTCCAAAAGAAGTGATATACCTTGGAACCCACGTAGCCCTGACTTGCAGCCTCTTGACATGTTTTGGGGGACACCTCAAACATGAACTCTACATGAACAAATTCGAGGGACATCAGTCAGTTAAAGGTAAATATCCGCCAGGAAATGGCATCATCATCATCATCCCAGATTTATTGACAAGAGTTTTCACAAATCTGTTTCGAATGCCGTATTCAAGAGGAGCGTCTTCACTTAATTATATTCATATTCATAAATACCTTATGTATTTATTTTTTAGCCTATACTTAATAAATGCAAGCTCTATTGCGCCACCCTCTATATTAAAATGTGTCTACTAATGAAAAGGTCTACGTTGTAGCAATTTTAAATTTATTTCTTAAGTTTTACTTTGTTACAAAAGAAATATAATATTTAAATCGAAGCGAAGAAAAAAACTTATTTTGATATCAAATCTACATAATAATTTCTTTACATTCGTTGTTATACAGGGTGCTCAAAAAAATTTCATCCGGTCTCTAGGATAGATAAAAAATTGAAAAATATTTGGTATTAGTAAAACATTTTCGTAATGTCATCTCGTTGGGGGCGTTGGAGAAAAAAAATATACCCATTTTTTACGATTTTGCCTCAACTACTGGCAACATTGTATATTGTACTGTAATCGAATTCTATATAGGCCTAATAATACTTCGAGGTTATAATTAACGTTTGAAGTGATATCACACATTTGAGGTCACGGTTGTTTTTCAGTTGCTGAGGGTTTTTTAAGTTATAATCACAACGAAAAAATTTTAGCAATAATAAAATTTTTGTGAGTTCTTGAATATACAAACTGGGGATCATAATTAACAAGAATAAACCTAATCAGATTGTAGACCTAATATTACTTCGAGGTTGAAACTACAATCAAGGATAGTCATTACATCACTTTCAAATTTGAAATTACAAAGTGTATTCCTATTTTATATTTGTTTTATAGCTACAATAAAGATAATGATTTGAAAAAGATTTATTTTATTAAATGATTGTAGGAACAATGTAGAGTGTGTTACGATCAAAAAGTAACAATGTCGCTTTCGAGTAATTATCACGTTTCACTTTGTTAATCTCAAGTAATAGTGTGTCACATCTCGTTCACGATACGTATATAACTATTTATTTGAATTAATTATCAAAAAATATGTAATAATTTCAAAACAGATTACGAATTTAAAGTATTTACTGCAGCTTAGTTTTTTATAAAGAAAGGAATAGTTAATATGAAATTTGGTTGATTATTCTCTGCAGAGCTTAACCTATTATTGCCCAAAACTGTTTTTTCAAAATGTTTTTTGATTGATATTACGCCCAATCAACTAAATAACCCAATTCAGTTGCTTCAGATCACTCAAAGAGTAATTTCTACCAAGCAATTCAGGATTTAAATTAGGATAATGACATCAAATAGTTTAGTCATTATATTAATCAATGGAAAAGTTATTAATTTATTATTATTAAAAAAAACTGATACATTTCATCAATTTTTTCTCCACATTTCAACAATTGATTGCATAAAAGAAGTAAATTGTTAGATATTTACACGTTACACACATTTTATATTTAGATTCCCTTTTCATGATTAAATGATCTAATCGCACCAAGTCAAGCTTATCTCTTCTGTATAAGCTAGGTGTGGTTAAGACCATAATTATGAAGAATTCATTCCCTCTGGAATCGCAAAAGGTCTATGTTTGAATCTAACTGCCTGTGCAATACCGATCTTTGGACCATATAAACATTTATGACTCAGAAAAAATAAAACCACCCCGTTATTTGGACCTTGTTCTAGTCCTATGTATGTACACGTATGTAGATATTCGAGTATCATATACATCGTCTACCAAAGAATCTATTGAGTCCCCTATATTGATGCGATACTGGGGAATCCAGTGTTTACAGCTGATCTGTTGATCTCACTCCTCTTAAAAAATTCAGAATGTGGGAGGGCTAGAGATCTAGAGTCATTTGAATAGAGATTCTTTTTAAAATACCGATTCGCGGATTTTCGGGACCCTAGAACACATTTACCCCGCAGATATATCCTGTAGAGTAGTCTTCTTTAATTTACTTTATTTCCGCGTAATGTCCCTTTTCTCACAGGGCTTCTGGATTAAGTTCATTCAAGTTTTATTCTCAGTATATCAAAAATATAAATTTGTGTCATTTATTTTCATTGTAAATTTGTAAACGCGCACTGTATATAATGAAGATATAGCAGAATAATAAAAAACTTCTCAGTTTTTCCCGAAAAAAGGAACAACTTCAATTGCATCAAAATTTGAACTTTTTTTGGCCATAATAAAGAGATGTTTCATGAATATGAAAATAATAGCTCTGTTAGAAAGAAAAAAAATTTTTCTTAATGAACTCAAGCAGGATACTGGCGAAAAAAAGTTACGGAAAACAACTTTTTTTCACATGATATTGTCAACTAAACCACCTGTTCATTTTTTACTTATACACTTTTAACATTAAAAGTTTGTCTAGAAGCTGGACATTTTTTATTACTAGAAAATTTTAAACTGTCATGCAAATTTAGTTGCAGTTGGTCACAACAATTTCTGATGAAATGGAAATGATTTTGGGAACTATTCAAAGCTGATATGCAAAATTTCTTGATTTTGAAGAGCTTTAAGTTCCGTTTACATAATCAGAAGTAGAAAAAGCATTTATAGAAACGATAGAATAGTAGAATAGGATTTCGTTTGGTATTCGAAAGATATTTCAAAACCTCAAATTTCATAATTAAGCTATTAGTAATGTACAAATCATTCCATAGCAAAAGAAATAGCAAAATTACAGAAAACGGATTAATATAGGCCACTGTTTCCGAAGAAGCATATCTTTTAAAATGGAAATTTAATGAGATTGAATTCTACATCGACAACTTGATTGTTAACAAAATGATAATTTAGGAAAATGAGAACTACCAAAAGATAAAAATTTCTATTGCATTTTACGATCCTAGTTCGTAGAGAGACTACAGACATTGATGGTAGAATATCAATTTTCTTTGAAAGTTATGAATCATCAACACATTTTTTCCCATCATTGAGAAAAAAGTATGTTTTCTGACCATAAAAAAATAATTTATATATGACCAAATAATTAGTAATAAAATTAGCTTTTAACTAACTATGTGAATGTGGATTTTGCTTTGGTTGATAATACATAAATATATTAGCTGCTGACATATCTTTTTTCGAAAATTGACATTGGAGATTGGGCAACTCTATTTTGAATGAAATTTAACTAACTAAGAGAAGAAACGATTCTGTTTTATTGGTAGCGTATCGAGAAAATTACACAAGTACTTCTATCTCCGTATAAGGTTTAACTAACACAGGATTTTGTTGGTGGTGCTTAAGAGTGCATTAAGAATAGACTAATCTGCTAAATACTTATTTTGGAGGTTCTAACTAGAAAGATAAATAGCTTCAATTTGATATTTGGTTCAAAATTTGAATATGAGAATGGCCTAACTTAACTAAATTATATGTCGCTGGATATAGTTAATATAGTTAATTTCATTTTTTTCCATAATTCTGATTTGATTTAATATAATAACGATGAAAGAAACTTAATTATTGATTCTTGTCGTAGATTCATCGTAATTTTACTTGCTCCAATTTTGTAATCAGGTTAAATTTATAATGGGTTATCCACGTTAGGATTATAAATAGTTATACTTAATAAATTATAGTCTAAATATATTTTGTGTTTAGTTTTCGTCAAAAATAATATTATCTATTTATATAAACTTACCGCCAAAATCAAAGCCGTTCACGTTCGTCAGTAATAAACAATCAGGCACATTGTTTTCAAATAAAAACAAAAGAAGTTTCCCCCACTGGAACCATACACAACACTAAACCACTTGAAACAAAACACGAAATAATTTAAAAAAACTTCTCGGCGGAAGGTTGTGTTCTAAATGAAAAGCTACGACTGACAGCGTTTTTGGCGCGATTTTATTTCTTGTGCGTGCGTTCCATGGTCATGGAAATTTGTGCGCAAACTTAAAACTAATATAGTCTAGGAATTTACATTGACTTTATATGCGATTTAGTTAATGAGATGCTTATTTATATTCAAAAATGAAATATTGATCGTTATATTAATGTAAGGACGAAATAAGATATTTTTTACTTCAAAATATTTAACAACAATTACGACCAGCCAATTGGAGCAGTTCATATTTCTTTCCTAGTTACTTCGATTCAACTCAAATGCAATCCGACCTGTTCTCACGTTTAATTTTAGACTTTTCTCACTTTTTTGCTTCGTTGTTTTTTTTGTTAGCGAATCCACTCTGGCGACACAACTTCTAACTGGGTTTTGAGGTACTGTAACAACTCAAAGCCTTTTCAAACTTAAACACTTATTTAAAATGGATGCATTTTGGTTTCTAATATTCCATTTTGATTAAATAAGCTCATTAAATGTATAAAAATCTTACCAATTGGCGCTACGGTTCTAGAAGAACCTTGGACTCCTAGACAACTGTCCTCCATTCTTCTTTATGTTGTACTTTTCTCAGCCAGTTTCGGACGCCTAGTTCTTTTATGGCTTGTTGTCGCTATACAGGTTTGACTCCTCGACCCTCCGGCATCCGTTCGACGTGACTAAGCCATCTTAGTCTCGCACTCTTGATCTCTGCTACGATGCTGGACTCTCCATATAGGGTGTAAGTCTCAGTATTAGTACAGATGCGCCAATTCTCCTTGGTCCTTGAATGAGTCATAGATGCGCCGAAGTATAGATGACAGCTTGCCTTAGTACTGTAAAGTAGATACTCTTTTTTGTGCACCTGCAAAGTAGGCGGGATTTCAGCATCTTCTGGGCACTGTAATACGTCTTATTTCCAACTTTCACTCTGTCCTGTATCTCCAGTGCAGTCTCGTTTAAAACTCCATTTTATATAAATCTTGAGATGAGTATACACTTAAGCAACTTCTTTGGTTATGTTAGTTAAAATTTGTAACAAATATAAATATTTCGTATCTACCAGTACAGTGCCACAAGAATAACAAAATACTGGAGTTGGTTTACCGTTAATCGAGTAAAAGTCGAAAAATTCTATCGCTGTTCGGTTCAAATCTGAGTTTTGATTTCACCAAAAAGGTATATTGCGCTAGCAGAATACATCTTTTATACGCATTTAGAAGGAATGATCTTATAACGTTGAAAATTGGTTTGACATTCCTATTTAACCATCTTTCCCTACATATCTAAACATTTATGTACACTACATTTTAAGAGACTCATAGCTCAAATCAGAAACACAAATTCAGAAAATCTCACATATATGTGCAAAATTCTTGTAACTTAGAACAAGTGGTTAGGACGGGATCTCTCTCAAACAGGGTAGTTGTAAATACGAGAGAATGTAACCATTATTAGTCGATCATTAGACTTTTACAATAAACAAAATATAAACTAAATACAGTCATTATTATTTAAAAGAATCGGTCCTTCGAATTCAAGCAACAGAATATTGTTACGAATAAGCTCGCGAAATAGGTCCTGTCCAGCTACAATGGAATTTTAAAATTCGGCGAATTCGCGCGGCGTCTCTAATATTTTTTATAAATGGCGGAAGCGCCTTTGATATGTCCTTTTAGAACTTTTTAATATAGCGGGCGGGTTATTTACAGTATTTCTTCTAAATAATTTTTAGGGAAGTCTATTTATTTATTTCCTTTGTTTCCTTTTCTTCTAGAGCTTTGTAGAATTCTATTTGTGGTATATAAATGAGTTTATGTAGCGTATAAAGTTAGTTTTAAATAAATAGTCGTGAATAGAACGAATTAGTAAAAGTAATATTTATAATGAAATTATTATAAGTTAAGTGTATTGTATAGTGTGTAAATAAATTAAGAACGTAAAAGACAGTGTTTATCAATTCGTACATTAGGTGCATGTCTACTAGTATTTGTTACATTTTGGTTTCTATTTGGTTGAAGAGCAACCGTATTCACCAGATCTGTTACAACCAAGTTAAGTAGAATAGTTCTGTCAAATAAACCTTAACCGATTAATTACTTGGACCTAATTTTCAAATATAGTGTTAAGTATAGAGTTTTCTGTTTCCTAATCTTACAGTTTCACTTGCACGAAAGAAATTTTCATAAAACAAGGAGGCTATCGCATAAGTATAAGCCTATATTGACTACTACTATTATTTGGAATGGTTATACAAATTAGAGCATCGTTGAACTAAATGAATAGGGTATGTCGACAAATAAAAATGATTTTGGAAACCAAAGTCTTGTTAAGTCGGTAACTTTTCAGAGACAACTTAAGATCTGCATTCGCATCGCAATTGCAAACTGCAACTGCAACGTCGCAACTCAAACTTGTCAACCCATGTCACATCAGATTAGTTGTCATAGTTACAAGGGGAACTTTGTGACACAGAAATACCGGTGGATACCTTTATATCTGGATGTATAATAAAATATTTTTTAATAAATGTTTCTATGTTTATAAATCCATAGTAGCTTGTTTATATTGAATCTAATTTACTTGACGTTTAGAAATCCCTGTAATGATTGATGCATTTCCACTAAATAAAAAACAAGTAATCTGGAATCGTTTCAAAGTAATTTTTATATTTTTGCATAAAATACGTAGAATGTAATATTAAGCGAAAGAAAGTAAGGGATAACAAGTATACCAACAACAACTATGCGAACCGACATGACTCGACCTATTTACGCGTATATCCATCAAACGGGTTGCTATTAATTTTATTTGGCGAGTATAAAATCTAGGTTAGAAGTAACCGAGACTTTCCGTCGCCTGGGAGGTGGGTAGCATGGCAACTGAGGAAAAATTAACCCCTAACCTCGTTGGGTTGTGCGAGTGCGTTCTACATTAACATGTAGTTTTTCACGATTTGCAGTCAGGGCCATGCGATGAATGTTGTAATTAGAATAATAGTTATAACAATACTAATCCAATATCACAATCATCCATCGGTTCTATATTTTAATTTGGATCTTTAGGATTGTTGTATTTGAACTAGTGCATTTTCAGGACTTTTTAGAGGTAATTATTCTGTTATGTTTTATACGAATAGTCTTCAGCTTATTGAATAAATTGTTTAGCTCATTCAGTATAATCTTCTATCTGCAACTATCACATAATAGGTGGATTAATAAGAATATCGACAAGTAATGACAATTACATAAATGACGTGACGATTGAATAATACCCCATAGAATTGTCAATATCATTCAATTGACAAGATTAAGAACTATTATCAACCAGATATCGCTCACAATTACATGTATCTGGTCAATACATCATGCCACTGGGAATTGGGTGCGCGAGTTTTCAGCTTCTAGAACGATTTCATTGCTACCAGCACCTTCTATTTGCCGGATCTATTACTTTGCGATTTTTTCTTTTGTTTGGCATTAGAAACATCGTAAAAATAACACATTTTGAATCGGTTGAGGACATTCAAACAACTGCGGCGAGAATACTGTTGGAGGCTTCAGTCAGACTTTCATTCCGAGGAAGATTGAAGGTCTCTACCTAATAATTTTATAATAATAGTCCTTAACATAAGATTTTCGGGTGAAAAAGAGTATAATAGGCAAAGTATATTTGGCAAACAGTTTCGTGATAATTAGTCATTGAATAAAAAGAACGTTTACGTCTCCAAAAATACGTTTCTGTTTCGCAGTTCAAAATTTTGTTGTTGTGAAGCGTTTTCTCATAATTCCAAGGACATTGACCGGAAGTATACGAATTTGTTCTTTTTTCCATGTAGAGATGATCTCAAAAGATTAACCGGATAAGAAGAAGGCAGTTCTTGTCTTGTGTCAACGATGATTATCTACAAAGTTAGTGAAGTTTCGCATTGGAGTGAAAATAAGATGACAATCTCATATCCTGGTTTCCAATAGTATTTTGTGAGGAAACGATTAATAGGACGCGGAAAAGGCAAGAGATCATTTTTTATGAAAAATTTTTCATAAGAACAGTTTCGTCTACAGATCTAATAACACAAGAGGCAAAATTGTTTTCATTTTTAGAGTGAACCATCATTGACTTACATGGAAATGATCTTCACAAAAATACATTCTTCTCTTTGTTGACAAAGATAAACAATGATCATAACTTCTACTAGCAAGTGCTACGCACTTTTCCCGTGTGGGTTGATTATTTGAAACATATAAATAATGTGTCTGGCATTTTTATGGATCTGCTTTTACACTGAGGCACTATACAGTACTTGTAAAACGTAAGATTAATTTTTAGACACTTGACATAGATGTAAACAGTTTTGTTGTGCCGTGACATCATTCAATACGCCATGACACTATTAAGGGTTTTCGAGGGAAACCTAAATTTTTCTTTTTAAATACAACATAAGTAATGTAAATATTGCTTTTTTTAAATATAGTTTTTTTTGGGAAAAAGTTCTTATTAAAGAATATTATTAACCATATTTTCAAATTTAGTCAACTAGCCTATTATCGACATAAGATTATTTCCTCGGTTCAATCGAAATATTCACAAAAAACGAAATTGTCTATAAAATAACTACAAAATGTTTTATTTATGGTAAAATTGGTCGATAATCAATACTCATTACTTTTTCACAAACAATGTTGGATTGCTTAGTTGAATTTTATCGATGGAGTATTTTGTCTCTTGTGTTATTATGTCTGTGGTTTTGTTTTGTGTTATGGTATTCAAATTGTAATCAATGAAATACGTTTTCTTATTATAAACTGAAATTTTTTATTGCTTTCTGACATCCCTTTTTCGGTAAACAATTTTTGTCGTATCTTAATAAGAGAGTGTGTCCCAATTTTCAGTATGTTATAATATTTTTCACAGATCTGGCTATTTTTTGTCTTTTGTACTATAATTCGTAGAATCAGTCTCATTACTTAATTGTCAAACCGTATATATTCAAATAGTAAAAATATTTACTTCATTTTGAGATTCTAAAGTTTTTATTTATTTATTTATTGTATATTTAACATGACGTCAGTGTAAATGTAAGTTGGATATGGAAGTATACAACATGAGGACCTTCTAACCGAGCGTTTAATATACAAACTACCTTTCCTAGTGCTTTAATGTATAGTATTTACACAATACTATTGAAAGAAAATCGAATATTCCATATTATTCGAATATTTTTTGCATATGATTGTTTTACAGTCGTTGAAATAAATCCTTTCCGGCATTCTATAATAATTTTATTAGACGAAGGCCGTTTTTTTTCAACCTCCGATTGCTTCGTGCAGACGCTACGTAGGCAGAATAGAGCGGGCATGCGTTCTAAGCAACTGCGAAGCTCTCGCACTACACACTCCACCATTATTGACATTGAGGTGTCAGTCGGCGTTGTCCTACAGTCACATAAACATCTCCACCATTATTGATGCTCCCGCCAAGTGTGATTCGTTTTATACAGGCTGAAGGCAATAGTGCTGCAGAAATTCATCGGATAATGAGTCGTGTGTGTGGGGAAAACTTCAAAAGTGATGGTAATATGCGGGAATGGTGTCGAAAGGTTAAAGATGACCATAATGATGTGCATGATAAAGGGGGAAGAACGCAAATTTGTTGTTTTGGCTACATTGGCGGCAATTTTCTTTGAAGAGGGTATTGAAAAGCTTGTCCACAGATATGACAAATAGGTTATCGGAAGTTGAAAAGAAAACGACCCTCGTATATTATATTATCTTATTAACTTGTCTTCCAACGATAAATGTTTAAAAAGGAATACGTGGGGTATGGGTTAATGAGGAACATAAATTATTTCGCTGCATTTTATTTCTAAATACAATTCTTTATCTTTCTTACAATATTACTGAAACCACAGTCTTTGATATCTTATTAATTTAATATCTATATATATATTATAAGCGATACTAGAAATATTTTATGTTTCAAGGAACAATATTGTGAACTAAAGGTACTTTTGAGTTTGTGACGGTTCGTTTCTTTCATTTGTTGAAAATATATAGGGAACATCAAAATTTTATAACTATATAAAATGCGATTCCATAAATTCTTATTACTTATCAAGTGATGATGAAATTGTGGACATTAAGATATTAATTAATTAGTTAATTAATAATTTTTAGTTACAATTCATTGTAAAGCCACGTTTCTTGTCTGTTTTTGCTTATAAATCTGCGAGGAAATCGCTACGCTGAAATGAAATGATTTGTAAAGAATAGAAAAATCTACAAAACGAGGGGTTAAGCTGTTAAATTCTATAATTATGAGCGATTTGATACTAATGGGAATATTATAAAGTGATGAGAATTTGAGTCGGACATACATTTGAGAAAGGTTGCCTTTCGCTGCTATTGCTCATTTTAACTCATACACTGCAACGTTGTTTGTAGACTGATACATTTAGGAATTTCTTGTCAATTTCCATTTTCTACAAACGTTCCACTCATTCGCGAAGATTAGTTTTCTTTACATCGTATTCACATGTTCGTTTTTGTTGACTATTTTTTGTATAAAACTATATGAAACATCGAGAATTTCTTTGATTTTCAGAAATTTTACTCAGATGTGCAAAATTTTTTATTGGAATTTTAACATGAAAGCGCTTAAACTCGATTTTTTGAAATTTTGCGCGTGTCTTTCGCGTCCAACTAATGCATATTTAATGAACAGTTAATGTATTACTAAAAATGATATAGCATTTTAAAGGATTGTCAAAAACCTTCATTCCCCTCCGGTAGAAAAAGAATTTATGAATTCATACCACAGGGATAGTTTCTACTCCCGCATAGTCAACCCTCATAATGGATTTTTTGATTTTCTGTTTTAAAATATCTATTACTATACAGAATTTCAGTTTTCTCACAACTCAGATAGGTTTTTGGTTTCTACCGATTGGATTAGTTTTCCACTTAACAATTTTTAGATTAACGATTTCCGGGAGGATGTTAAAATCGTATCGAGTCGAATGCCTAATTTTTGAAAAATGTATCTTTTAAATCATCTATAATATTGTTTATAATCTAGTTATCAGATTAAGACGTATGACCACTCATTTTGTAGAAAATTTTATAAATAATTTTATTTGGGTATTTCATTGGTTTCAAAGACATACTTAAATTTCTTTTTCTTGCATCAATAAGGACTGGTACAAAACATATTAATCTTCTTTTTATGCTAGTTTTTATGTTACAATAACTTAAGCTGAATGTATATGGATATTTTTAGTGAAGAAACCCTAACCCTAACCGAATCAGTTGTGAAGCAAAAGCATATTTTTTTAACATCTTTACCGAGCAAAGAATTTGGTTTTGCTTTTAGTGAAATATCTTTCTAATATAAAGTATAGAAATAAAACTGCTTTGTGCTATAACCCACTGAAATCTCATAGAATTTTCAGTTAAGATTATTCAATTTAGTAAATTATTGAAACAGGACACATCGAAAACTTTTTTGTAAATTTCAGCTGTAATATTATGATATTGAGTATTTATTTGTGTACAAGAAAATACAATAATTAATTAATTTAAAAGCAATTGTAAAAAAATCCTATACGTATCTATATGTTTGTTGTTCGTATCATTATTAAGTGGAGTCAGATCAAAATAATTGAAACAATTTATTAACTTAGACTGTAAAAACTATAATTGAACAAAGCCAATTAGGAATAAATATAAATTAAATGTCAAATGTTTGAAAAACTTGAGAGAGTTGTGGTAATTATGAATTTTTATGTAATAACAAGGAAAATTGGTTTTTAAAAGTGTTAATAGCTACAGATTCAGCAATAAATGATAATTCGGTTACAGTAGGTCTAAAGGGGTAAAGGACTTTCTATTATAAGAGCTGTTTACTGGCATAAGTGACATTTTCAAAAAGATGTTTATGACAACAGTGATTGCAGTTTAGTTTGAAATTAAATTGTTCGAGAGAAATTCCATTTTACAACAATGATGTTTATTTTAAAAATTGCACACTTCACCGTTTTCAAAAATATTAAGGTCGCAGCCCAAAAATTGCATACTTATGCTATATATTTTTCCCAGTAATAATTTTTATAACCTGTTTTATGAACATTAATCAAAAATTTACAAGCCTAAGTAATAAAAAAGTCCCAGGAAAAGAAAACTTCAAGATTTAGATATATACTGTGTCCCTAGACAGGCGGAAGGACTCGATTTAAATTTTTTTTTTTTAGAGTCTAGCCTTGTCTTGCTTAAAAGTAATTCCAAACATTTTAGTTTTAAAAACTAAATTATTTAACAGTTTTCAAAAAAAATGCATTTTCTTTTATAGTTAAGTGCCTTTTATGCGGCAAATAGGACAAAATATTATCGTGATAAGTTGTTTAGAATCATCATTAGGATCACTGGCGTAAAAATACCCTTCGGGGTCAGTGGCAAATTAATCGGATGGGGCCCTTTCTCTCTCAATATAAAGAAGCTCAATCAACGATAAAGTATTTTTTTTTATTTCATAACAAATTACTACCTAAAGGAGGCTCATAAAACGCTATTATAATTATTGATTTTCTAGTAATTTTAGTGTAAAGAAAGTACCCAATTATCACAATTTTTGTTAGTACACAATGTTTATTATGAAATTACTTTCCATCGGGCTTTCTGTTAGTGCTAATGACAAAATCAAAATTCATATTTCGGGCTGTGAAATGTTCAATAAAAATTGCAGCAATTATTTAATGAGAGTGATGAAAATTTTTTGAGCTTGTATACAGCCATTTCACTTCTATTATCAATTACGACCATGTCATGATTAACAGTTTTTTCTGAGATGAATAGCAAATGGCGAGACGAAAAATACAAAGCGTTTCTAAATTCATTCTCTTATTTAATTTAATTTAAATATAGGCTGAAAAGATGTGCGATTATTCAGTAGATTTAATACTAACTTCAAAATGCCAAAAAAATATGTTTTTATAGATAATAATAAATAAAAATTGTACTTTATTTTACCTATAACAACAAATGTACTTTAATTGCAGAAAAAAAGTGACAACCATGTAGGGAACATAAGTATAATAGGCTTCGTTGTTAAATTGAGTGAACGTTTGGTGAAACTTTCAAGAAATTCGAGAAAATGATGAAATAATTATTTTTAATTACAGTCTATAAAAACTGTTCATATCTATCTGATGTATCATATTCGTCAATGTGAGCAAAATGAAATATTTCATTATTTCATATATTATCTTTAATTTTATTCCCACATTAATCTATATAATCTCTAGTCTACTAGTCTGGTGAAAAATAAGACGGCTTCAAAAAATTGACTTAATTACTACGTAGAAAGTTCTGGAACCCTTAGTGATTTTCATATTGAAGATACAATTAATGGTATCAATACAACAACACTCGCAATTTCATTACCTGACGCTCGTTTCGATAAACAAGCTATCGTCTTCAGAGCCGAACGTTTAGACAGACAGACAGTTTAGTTTTGAGTGTTGGTATGATAATGGTGACACAAAGAGTGTGTTCAGTATTAATTTGAAATCTTTCTTTTTTTAAAGGATACCTGTTCAATTTACAAGTTAATAAATATTGCTTTATACTCATGATTCTATAGTTGAGCTTAATTCCATATACATAGTGTCAATATTTCTGTATTTGACTAGATTTCATACTGGCACCTTATAATATCCGAATCAATGAGAATTGAAATTACTATTCAAAAGACAATAAGACATTTCATCATAAAATAATATGATTCTGTTTCGAATTGTTTCTAAAATTTCTAATATCAGTATTTGGTAATAAAAAATTGAATAATACTTTGTTTTTACTGGGCTGATTATCTACGCTCAAGATTCACACAAAAATATTTGTAATAAAAATGAACCATATAAACGAGAATGTAACATTTTTTGTCATTTTTCAAAGTATTTAAAAAATACGTTATCATCTATCAAATTTGTACCAATTTAAATTCACATTACTTCTTGTCCTAGGTGAGTGACAATGCGATGTTAAAATCAAGATAATTTCTGTACGAATGTCTAGTCTCCATTGTCTCATTAATCTTTATATATGCAATTAGTCCAATTTCACACTTAGCTGATCATTGTTTAAACGACACCGGTATCTTTGATCCTTACATGTAGATCATCAAAAATTGATATACTCATTCTAAAATAGTTAAAAAAACTTGTTCCTATCATATCTTATATCTTCAAACGTCTCAACCTCTTCTCTTAATTGATTCATTGTATGAATCCAGTCTGTGTTTTATCCTCTTCTTCAGCCTCCTATATAGTATCATCATCACTAAGAGGTTATTGCGATTCATCACTCTACGGGAACCTGTATCGAATGAAAGATTCCGCGTCGGCATCGGATACATGTAGATTAGAAGTTGTTTGAACGACATTCAGATAAGTGTGAAATTAGCCTTAAGCTGCGTTTTTTCTTCTTTTGCCGGTGGTTGTGACTACGACTGAGTAGCAGCAATTGGTTCGCCATCATCTTTCAGTTTAGTGGGATCGAAAATTTAGGTTTATATACGCAAGAAAAAAATTCTATTGTTGCTCAATTATCAATATAAAGAAATTATACAGCTCAGGTTAGTTCAAGAACCCCCCAAAAAGGAAAGATATTCGCGTTTTAAAAAATAATCAAGTTTTCTTATCTCTATACATGTGCTTATTTATCTGTTTGCTTTCAACGTTAGACATTGGTTAACGACGGAAAAAGTTATTATAGGAAAGCAGTCGCTTCTAAAAAAACACTTCTCACTGCTATTCGGCCATAATTATTGTCGACTGGTGACCGTTGAAGAAAACGTGGCTTTAGTTTTATATTGTCACGTCGTGTCATATGTCTAATGTTAAGTTTGTCGCTAATCTAGGACAACCTGTTACAAAAATTCAAGCGCGATACACATAGACATCGAATATTATACCTAACCTAACCAAATTACAGATTTCTCTTACTAGATAATGTTGCACGTTTTTCAATATTATTTGATCTGTTATTTTAGTAGCTAATAATCAAAATTACTTTCCAAATTACATACAAGATGGACATCTGAATATGAATTTTGAGTTTCAAATTTTAAGAGCTATGTAGAACATTCAGTTATGTTGCCAAGTGGTAGACTAAGACAAACTCATATCTATATGATACATATTTGAAATAGAAATTAGAAAAGTTATTTAAGTAAAGAAGAATAAGAATAAAGAAGCTGCTATGAGACAATATTGCATTGAGATTGTCGACCACCAAGTTAATATACATTTTTAAATATGTAGAACCACGTAATAGTCTTAAAAAGAAGTGTTTTAAGAAATAAAAATCAAGAACTCGTCTTTCAGATTCAAAGTAATGTAACGTTTACTCGATCACAATCGTACAACGTACAATATAAATAAGAATTCAAAAAGTATTCAGAAAATACGAGTAAAGCCATAAATATTACATATTCAATCAACTCACAAAAGACCACAAGCAGAAATAATTAAAAGCATGTCGAAATATCTGGCAAAAATTGAAGGAAGCTACTGATTTATTTACTTCCTTTGATTTGATATAAGAGTTTTCATGACTCTCACAATAAAAATGGACATTCATAAGAAAGCAGAAATTAACTTTTGGTGTCGAATTGTTAATAATAAAATTCATGTACCTTTAATTTTTGGCTACATAAATAACATAAATAAAATGAATATCTTTTGGTTGACGATAAAGAATTCATTATATGGTAATTGTATAGTCCGGATTTAATATCGTTGGATACGTTTAGGACGTCATTCCTGGAGAAGTAGAATCATTAAAAACAAAATTTTATCATTGTAATCATAACCACAATGAAGCTATGATAGTTGATTTCATGCCACCATGTATATATTTATTTTTTGTCATCCTTAATTGTTTCTGTAAACTAAGAATGATGAAAAATGTTTTATTATCCGAATATATACAGTTTTGGGATGATTTCATATGTTGTTTGTGAGTATTTCTTATTTTTACACGCCTCATATTAGCTTCGACTTTATTTATATATCTATCTATTATTATTAATATAATAATATTATTAAGAGCTGGTGATATACAATCATTTCATAAAGTCATGCCACTATCATACCATATTTTTTATAATTGTTTTTCCGAAAAAAAACTTGACATGTATATGTTTTTAAAACTGAACATTACACGGGTCATTCATGATCATCAGTAACAGTATGTATAATTGAAAAAAAAACTAGTAATAAACTGCAGTCGACGATGGTTACATCGACGCTAACATAACTAAACAAGTTAGAACAGGAAAGAGTAATTGTGGAAGTTAGCAACAAGAATAACGTAATTATAATAATCATATTGACACTAGTTATTAATATATTACGTAGTTGTAGATAAAGTAGTCTATTCGTAAGGAATAGCTATTATTCGCTCATTGCAAAATATACAATAATAACAAATTATGTCTATGCGTATCGTGGTTTCTAGGATACCCATTTTTTGTTTTTTATGTAAATCAAAGAATGGTCATCCGAATATTTTAATTGCTTTGTTTTTTTTTGAACCACTGAACTATTTATAAAATAAATTTAACAAAAATAGATACTTAATTAATTGTAGCATATTTTAGCGAGACCAATTAAATCCTTATGTCCAAATCTATTAAAATAAATATATCAATTAGATATTATATACATTACATAACACGTGTATCGATTAGATTTGACATTTATATCGAAAAAAATTGCTCTAAAAAGTCTAAACGACATACAAGAGATACTTCATCAGCTATCCAAAACTGCTTGTTTGGGTAATTACATCGACATGTTTGAAACAGTCTCGTATTCTAATAAATTATATTCACATTGCGAGCATTAACTCAAGAAGTTTCTTTTTTTATTAATTTCTCCAAAATAAGAAAATTAAATATGTTTGTTATCAGCGTTTGAAAGATAATACTCCATTTTTCATTTGAGTTGATTGTACCATGAGTGTGGAATATTCACATTTAAAAAATATTGAATTTTATTTTTTTTAATACTTGGAATACATAAAAGTGTAATAAGGAAAGTTTGAAACACAAAAAACGTAGGGATTGGATTTTTAAATTGTCTTGGATAACTTTTAACGTATATTTACACTAACTTCAATTGTTAACATAACTTTTGCATAAATTGATAAAAAAATAAATTAAAGTTCAAGAAAACCAAAAAACACGCTTTCAGCAGTAAACAATTCAAAAAGTTAAAAATTATTTTTGCCATTAGAATACAATTACTCATTATAAAATCAATGTCAATATTATAAAAGCGTGGGGTGATTTGTGGGGTGAATTTTAAACTAACTTTGCGTTTGGTAACCAATGAATGTATGTATGTAGATATTGGGATACGACCCAAAGGATCTAACGTATCCCCCATTCTTAATGCGATACTGCGAAACCCAATGTTTACAGCTGATCTGTTAATTCGGCTCCTTTTAGAAAATGCAGAATGTAAAATGACTGTCGCTGCCATAGGTCTTCTATTTCAGTGTACTGTTCTAGAGTTTCTTAGTGTTTCACACTTCGAGAGAATGTGGAAAGAGGTTTCGTCCTCTGTGCAACAAAATCTGCACGCCGCATTATTATCTAAGTCTAGCGTTTTCAGGTGACCATTGAGGTGATAGTATCCCGATAGGACACTTGTTATTTAATAGTTAATAGATCTGCCTGATTCTTAGCCCGGGAACTTACTGAAATTTATTCCCTGAGTAGTAAAGATGGAAAAGCTCCTGGTCTTGACCACCTACCTGCAAATGCGTTAAAGCAACAATATCTAGATGAGATAACCTTATCCAACAGAAGCAAGCCATACCAAGCGATTGGACAGATTTAAAGTTTTTCACAATTCCAAATAAACATAATGCCAGAAAATGCAAAGAACATCCTACTATTATCATAATGAGCCAGACGCTTAAGGTCTTTCTCAAAGTTATCTATTGTAATATTCATAATAAGCTGAAAGAAGATAAACTTTTACACAATTCGGCTTTAGAAATGGTTTCGGAAAAAGGGAAGCTTTGTGTGCCTACAATGTCTTGATGTAGCAATGTCTTAATGTCAACTCAAATGTATATGTCTGTTTTATCGATTATAATAAAGTATTTGATAAAGTGCGACATGTGTGTTCTTTCTCCGCTTCTTTTCAACGTCTACTACTTTTAGCGTCACTCTACTAAAAAACAATCTGTGTCGTGAGACTACACAGTACTTCTCGTCGAAAACATTTTAAATAATGTCACCAAAGTTAGTTGAGAATATGGTCTGACACTTAACATTGAGAAGATCTTATGTACTCCCAGTTCTCAGTATATGGTGAAGAAGCTTGGAAACTCCACGCATACTGCGAGCAAAGACCTTCGAAAAAACTGCCTACCGTAGGATGATGAAAATATTATGGACATATCTTGTGACCAATGTACATGTTGGGAGAAAAATAGGGAAGGACGTAGAAATTCTTCATGAACTGAAACGAATAAAACTTCAGTGTATTGGCCATATCATGAGACGTCCAAAATTTAAGATCCTACAGCTCATAATAGGGCGAGATTGTAGGAAAACAACTATTGAAAAAAGAAGAAAATCTTGACTTAGAAATCTTGGAAAACTATTTAACGTCACATCACCTGAATTATTTACCACTGGAGCTTCCAAAGTTAAAATAGCCATTTCTGTAGGATTGCTTACCTTATAAATGGTGATATTGAAATTTAGAACACGATGTCTCACGTTATTTTTTACTAGTTTCATTTCAAAATAGGGTAAGTTTAAAAATGTCATAGAAAGCACCGACGATTTTATAATAATGACATTTATTTGATCAGTAATTTTATGCCAAAAATTATGTTTTAGTTTTTAGTTCGATTACTAAGAGCGTCTTTTTTATAGTTTTTTGAACTAAATTTTTTACTTTTGAATCGAACTAACTCTAAAAGCTTGTATTTTAAACTGTATTAAAACTTAAAATAAATAACTCTAAAAGCATTCTGAAAGTACCTATTCAGATTTGTTGATGGTTGCATCTTGATTTTGTATATTTGGGACGGCGCGGTTACGTTGTCTGTTCACAAGCTCTATTCTATTCTCATGCAAAGAATGCAAAAAAAGCTCATGAAACCTAGCGTATCCGGTTAGGATAATCAGATATTTTGATATGCTTATAAATTGTCGTCAATTTTTGTCAGTTATGAACATACAACATACTAGTGAATCTATGAAGGATATAGAAAATTTATCATTTCAGGGAAATATTCAGTTTTGTTTGAGGTAGTCCTCCACTTAAAAAAATGAAATTCAACTTTTTTTGACAATATCCTCAAAATTTACTTCTCAATTAACATTGAAAATATAGAGTTTTGCTTTTTAAACTTTTACTAGATTTCCTATTTTATTGGAATATTTGAAATATGGTACAGTGAAGACGAACAGAAAGGGATAACTGACGAGGTGATATTAGACATTCAAAAATTGTTCAGAAATTCTGACATATGAGTATACACTTCTTCTTGTGAAGGTATAGGAGTTCGATTGCACAGAAATGTATGTGGTAGCTCTTAAAAAGTGCATGTGCATTTATAATAAATAACGTATTCCTTAATTGAGGGATGATATGAGACATAGAAATTGATTTAAACAGGAATAATTCAAAGATTTAGTTGGTTTCTCATTTTTGGACACGTACAATAATGATATACCTACTTAATAGTTATAATATTTTTTTATCGCAATTGTGCTAAATCACGATATTTTTTATATAATTCATTAAGGTGAATTTTTCTATAAATAATTAAATATCTCATCTAATGGTACTAACTAATATCACAACAGTGTAATATTACGATATTAATTATATAAAGTCATCCAGATTCAAAAAATAAAAAAATATTTAAAAAAAATCACTATCAGATCAAGTGGTTCGTTTCGTATCATTAGTGGTGCATGCCACTAAGCGTTCACGGCGTGGAAAGAATTTTCAAAACTCAACCGGCGCAGCTTGAAACTGTCTCATTATTAGAAACGGAATGAGATATTATAAGTACTTAAATTGAAGTTTTCTTGTGGCACACCATCAAATATTCTAATATCGTCGCAGAAGATGTTCTCATTTTACTTTAATGTAAGTTAGGCATACTCCACTAAGAAATTCAGTGACTTATAACTTCTTAAAGCTTTTGCTTCAGTTTTTCTGTTTTGCAATTTGTGATTATTTACCCCAACGCTCAAAACGCTTAGTAATCCATTCCACTTTGGTTTACAATTATAACGGTCTGAACTAAGTGGAACGGGAAATACAATGGTAGTGAACGTAATCATCGTGAAGACTTTGTAGAATGCACCCCTATTCTAAACATCAGTATAATATTTAGTGTATCTGACAACATAGTGTATTGAAATTAGAATATTTATTATAATTAGATGTGGAATTTGTGAATGAATAAGAATTTTTTGACACTGACAATAATAGTTTCAGTGGACTTAGATTCAATAATCGAAGTAAAAAGGTAATCAAGAAGTGAAATTTTCGAAATTTCGAGGTAAGTAGAAATAAAAATTATGAAATAGAAGAAGAATACAAGAGGCTAGTGCATATGCGATGTTATGCTGCACAGCTCTTAGAAGAATCAGAATCAAAAAAAGAATTTCATAATTTAAATGATAATAATCTAAACTAACACAACATTTTCTATTACTTATCAAAAACAACATTTGTTTTATTTCACAGTCGTCTTATGATAAACAACTTAGTTTAGTCATCTAGTTGAAAGTCTATGTATCTTTGGATTCTGCTACTGTATTTATCTGGAATAAACGCGAATACTTTGGTTAGTTGTAAATGAATAAATTTCTTTTGGACTTTCCGAACTGTCCAGCTCTTTGAACTGAATAACAATGTAGTATAATAGACTGTGTACGATTTTGAGCAATAAAGAAGTTATTTTTAATTAAATATATGATATTAATTACCAAATATTATTATAAAACCAACTGATGTTATTAGGGAAGATACGACACAAATGTACTTATGTCAAAAATGATTGGAAATGTGATTGTAACAGAAAAAATATATTATATTGTTCTCCCTGCCTACATTTTGGTGGCACTATAGTCATCCATGGATTAAGATCAACGAATATTATAGCTCAATTATATTTTGCTTATTGGTTGAATATATATATATATATATACTGTCGAAAATTATTTGTTGTATAAAATTTCATGGAACATTAAAATGCGGACATATCGATTCTTTCTTCGGCTGAATTGGATGAATAGCGTTAAATCTGTTCAAATTGTTTACATTTTTGAAAATTGAATAATTGCAAATTTATTTTTAAAGACTATAAAAGTAAAGTGCGTGAATTTTTTGTTGAAAACGAGCCTCTGCTGATTAATATTATATGGAATTAATAGAAGAATATATTTCCAAAGAGTAGACTAGAGAGTAGGTACTGAGCACACTGTTTACACTACCACTACACCAACACTCACACGCTGAAACGCGCGTCAGTGTAATCGTAAGTGTTGGTTTAGTGTAAATATAAACAATGTGTTCAGTGTGAATATCACTAACAGTTCTAGAAATTCCAACTTAGGAAGTAGGTAGATAAAGAAGTAAAGGAAAAATCACAAATTTGGAAAAAAAAGTGATGAAAAGATCGTTATGCATTTACAAGACAAATTTAAGTGAATTAATTATCAAATTAGAAAGTATGTTTATCTTAATCGAGATAAATTTATTAACGGGAATAGATAATGAAAAAATTTAAATGTCTATTGATTTTTTATCAACAAAGAAACCTTTGAACCCAATACAAGTAATATGAATGAAAAAATTTTCAATTGAATTTAAAGACATAATAAATGATTTACTTAGTTTCATTAATATACGAGTATGGCCGATTTATTCTACAAAAGTTATTGATATTATTGTTTGATTATATGAATAAGAAAAGGCATTCACAATACGAACGAAAGTTATAATATAATCAAAATCCGAAATAATGAGGTTCTTTATGAAAACAGTCATGATTGAATATATCATAAGAATGCCAGTAAGTTTGTCGAACGAAAACTCTAATAAAAGAAATGAAAATCTCCCTACAAAGAAAATGTTTTCTGATACTGAAAATATTTAGCAGCTGCAGAACAATGCCTCAGCAAATCAACAAAAAAACTATTACTCAAAAAATATATTCTTGCAATGAATCAGTGTATTTGAGATTCTTCCGCACATCTAGAGCATAAATAATATTCGAAATGCTTGAGTATTTGATACTAACTTATACCATTTCAATAAGATGATCTGATCTCTCAACGACCTAGATCATTTTCCTCATTGCTTCATTTTCCAGTTTTCACTAGTATTGTCTACCATTTTTGCATTAAATACGGAATATTTAGTGCATACTTGTATGTAGTAGCCAAGTTTTCTACTTAATTAAAAAATTCGACTTAGGGATATGGAAATAATTATCGACTACTGCTATAATAATTATAGCACTTTGTTTTATTTGAACCAATTGAACTGATTGTAAACAATTACAGAAGCATTTACGTCGACATTAAACAATTTTCACAAATATATTCCAACATTTTCAAAGAACTTTCTACTTTCTTAATCAGATATAATATTTATTAAGCCCGTTTCACATACGACTTATAATTAGTGACTGCTAAAAAAATTGCGGAAATCTCTCACGTAGCGTGTGCAGACCATCGCTTAAGGTGAGAACGACAGCTTCCATATACCGCGTATAATCAGTAACGTTTTTAAATGCGATGTTGGTTATTGTGAATTTTCAAAAATTATTACTGGCCGGTGGAAATTTCCGGCTTCTTTAAGAAAATATTTATATAATTTAGTATAATGATTGTAATTGAACAAAATCCCGCAAACGCGAACGTATGAAAACAAGAATTGGGGCCGACGATGGTTTGCGATTTATCACCATCACTGATTATTTGTCCTTTGTGAAACAGGATAGAAGCCTAAATAATTGCTGTGTGCTTTTATTATCTTTTATTATCTATATCCTGTTGTTGGGAGTATCTTATATTACTAATGAAGTTATATAAAAGTTTATTTGGATACTGCTCAAGTAAATTTGATTGAGATTCAGTAAAAACGAGTGTGAGAAAAACCTATCAACATATCAAGTTTATTCCAAAAGTATCGAACCATTCTTTATATCTTCGATCCAAGACTTTCTAGCACTCTTACGGGGTATGAGCGTTAACAGTGAGCCTTTACCACTGGAAGTGTTCGTTAGTAAACGACATGCATTCGTTTACAGCGTCTTTTTTCTCTTCATTACAATTTGTTAAAAGTTAAATGAACAAATTTGTTCCAGTAAAAAAAACTAAGAAGATTACGCCAGGTGGTGATTCGGATTATTTTGAACCGCCAGTGCCAAAGTCGCAACAAAGTGAAGAATGGTGTGACTGGTTTATTTGATCATGAATCTATTATGAGATGTTACCTTGTGCAGCAATATTTAAAGACGACCAAGTCGTATAACTTCTGTTGTAATATTGATTTCCTCCCTTTGATTTATCAGATTAAAAATGGTGATGAAAGAATAGCAGCTCAATAACAAAGAGAAGGTTAATTCTAATATGACTCTGCACTGACGGCAGTAGAGAGTATGCATGTATTTTTTTTATATTTTTAATTTGCTTTTTATATAGGTATAACTTGATAAAAAATGTAGTCCCAATACTTTTTGAAATAATATTTAAAGTCTCGGTTAAATTTGGCTTGTTATGAACGATGCTTTTTTCATAGGTATTGTATAGTACCCGAGTGCAAAAACTCTATAGAAGGATCCTGATAAAGTGTTTTTTCAAGTTCCAAGACATACGAAAACATGATTGTAATGGTGTAAATGGTCTATAATAAATGAGCACATAAAAACGATGTCTACTTCATTACCAAAGATGCTTGATTTTTAAAATTCTCGAAAATGAATTTAGACATAATATACTTAAGGAAATGCCAATTACATGGCCTATCATTACTCACAAAACGTAATATAGATTATAATACAACAGAAAATTCAATATTTCGAAATTATTTAGTCGTCTTCGCAGATATTTATTAACGTCAAAATAATAATCAGATTAACCACAACATCAATCTGCTTTGACCACGATAAATACGAGACGTGGCATTTGACGTCGAGACCAATGATAATGCGTTAATCTAATTTAAATTTCTCTCGCTCAATTTACACTTTTTAATGATAATTTCATAAAATTAAAGACAAATGATGATTTTATGATAATATTGCGACTATAATGTTTCTGGGAAAAAAAATTTATACCACATGCATATTCCCTTTTGTGAAAACGTACTTCCAGGACCAATTCAGGAAGCGGAAACTTCACTAGAAATGTGTTATTTAATTAAATAGGAACTACTTTGAATAACACCGATGTGGAAATAGGAAAGTAGCTTCGAGACTTTTGGAGAAACATCGTATCGTCTGTTCATATCAGTCATTCGGTTGAGGAGTATATAAATATTAAAAAATTAACAATTTCTACTAATATCATAATAATTTATTTTATAAATAAAGAAATTTTTATTAAAGGAGTTCATATAATTTCAGTAATAAGTACAAAATAATGTCGTTTCTGGATGATTTTTTACAGACTTGTTTTATAACAGAGTACCGATAAAGAAGTAAATATTCACAAGGTTAATTGATTTCAGATAATTTAGGCCATGGTGCAGGTACTTCATAGGAAACACAGATAAAAACGAATTAATTGTGTAGCTGTTTATTTCAAATGAGCGCATTTACAATAACTTTCGAGATTTGTCGGCACGTTTTGAGATCATTAACTCAAAACCTGTTACATTATAGAACGGTAACACAAGCTAACACAATTTAGTGAAAGGTAATAGTGGCGGTATATTTGATTATATAGAACCAAATGGAAAGCTATTTGAAAGCTCATTTACGACAAAAAATGCTGATCCATTGTCAAGATAAACTTTTTGTCGAAATAGCATGAGCTTAAAGGCTGAACAGCGCGTGTAATTTGCACAATACACTCAGCTCGCGTAATTTGTTGGTCAACTACACTATATCTTCATTCCACCATGTGTTTACAATCTGCTTATTTAAGTTCCATACTAGACCCTTACCAATAATGCAAATTTTGCTAAAATTATTATTCCCAGTAAGTACACTTTCGGAAAGTGCGAAATAGTTAGTCACAAACTAATAGGATAGAGAAAAAGGAATTGTGTTATCACTTCCTAGTTCCTTCAACATCTATCAACTAATACGACGTCATTTTTAACTTTCAATTTACGTTGCTGGAATTTCTTAAATGTATCTTTAAAATTCTTAATATATGGAAGGTAAAAGATTCGCCGTACAATTCGTATACATTTACGAACTGGAATGCGATTTGTATAGATTGGTGAAAGTGCTCGCGTTCCGTTTGTTTCGAGCTGTCGTTTTTTTAGCACAACTCTTTGTATGTTCGTAGCTCAAATTAGGAACCTATCTCACTGTGACGTTATGGCGACGTTGCCAGTTACGTAGCCATGGCTACCTCACCAAATGGAGTAGCCGGAGGCGACCATATGTCAGTCAGCTCTTTCAGTCCTCATATCGAGAATGGACGCGTCGTGCATACAAGAAATTGCACTTATTTATTATATGTGTCGCAAAAAGTTAAAAATGAAGAAACCTAAAACGTTATGGGTCCAGCCTTTCATATCAGATCGAAGCTGAAAAGATGTTTTTTCTAATATGAAGATGTAAGAAAATGTGCTTCCAAGTTTTTTAGCTTCCCGATAATGTCAGTCTCATCGTTTGATGACTTATTGAGATTATTTAGAAATGAACTGACAAAAAAAGATATAATTTTAAGAAAAGTCCAGAAGAATCGTCATCTCGTCTTTTTCTTTGAATATATTTACGATTTAGTCCCGATACTTTTTATCACAACACTTTCATTCTACGATGAATATTTCTGCATCGAAGCTCATTATGGGTCCGTCTTGACGACCGGTTAAAGACTGAGTGATTGAGACGCATCTTGCCCGTACACATTTTCCAGACTTACACAGCGTGTCAACAGTTGCTTCCAAATTGGCAACGTTCCCAAATCGTCGCTAAATTAATAAAGGGATGTATATTTCAATACGAATTATTTGGATACGTAGCCGGCGACGTCGTCATGCCTTTTTCTGTGAAGTATGACCCTTAAATGACGAGGGATGAGTTTTATTGTTTTCATGACGCTCTGTTATGTATTTTTTTAATGATAAGCTCATTGAAGTAAATTTCTATTGTGGGATCCTCGACATAATCACTGCTGGTGCTCGAAATCAATAGCGATTTTTTCCAATGACTATTAATTCCACGAGACTTCAAATTCATCATTAACTCCGCGCTAGTATATAATCAACAATGTTTGAGATTTGAGATAATTTGTACGAAACACTGCTATTTAGTTAAGCTAACATTCTATATGTATTGGACGTGTTTCTAAAGTCCAGAATGGAAAGAAAAACTTGAGCACGTGAGCGTGAACTTTATAGTGGAAAGTTCAATTTATGAACTTTTACGCTCGCGTTCGCGTTGGCGCCATCGTTCGCGTTCAACCTAAATTAAACAGATTACGGAGTGTGATTTACAAACACAAACGCCCGCGTTCGCGTACCAACGTCTATCCGTCAACGCGGACGAGAACGTAAGAGGTGATGAATCCAACTTGAATTTTGCTTCTGGTACACAAATTCCTCTGAGTTCTTATATTTCATATTAGCGAGACATGATTAACGCCTTTATTATCATAAATTCAACTGAAAGAAATTCATATAAAAACAATGGGGATTATAAAAATGACTTTGAGTCATTAAAAATTATTGAATTATGTGTACCCTGTTAACAAACAGCCTGTGTCAACTACCAACAATAATTGTACTCAAAAACATCTTTTTATTTTTAAAATCTAAAGCTCAATGTGGATTTTTCGGCCTATTGATGTGTCCAGCTGAAGATCGTCATCATCTGATGAATCGGAATCGTGATACGGCCTTAAATCATCTACGTCGTCTTCATAGAGCTAAAAAATTCACGATATTTAACAACATATTAAAAATATACACGAAATTACCCAAAATCTTTTTTGATAAAATGACGAAATCAATGGTCTAAATTTAAAACAAACTTATATATTGGCTTGAATAAAAATAAACAAATATATACTGAAAAAGACCTGAACACAGAATAGTATTTAGAATAATAAAGGAAAATAAATGAAACCGTATAAGAAATAAAACAGAAAAGCTGTATGGTATAAAGGAAAAATAAACAGAAAGAAACGACATTCACAAGTATGCTAACTTGAAAAAAGACAAAAAATATCTTTATAAGTGGCTGGATGAAGTAGATCAGGAATATGTCAAATCTCAATATGTTTATTCACACTTTAAACTATAGTATTCATTGAATAATAAAATAACTATTTCATTATTAGATGATCGAGGCCATGCAAGCGTTCTAAGGTCAAACTATTTAATGCGCACATCATTTTGTGTCTATTTTTAGAGACACACAAATTGCACTAAATTGTCATTAAAAAATGTATTAGAAAACATGCTGTTTATACAAAAAATATGAAGCCTCTAGATGCAAATAAATTGGATCGAAAACATAGTTTAACGAAAATTATTTTAATATTCAAAAGAAAACAATAACTACAGTTTTAACAAGTATAAATGATATAAGTCCATTATACAGCAAAAAGGCAAAAGAGAAATGGCTCAATACGAGAATATGACAATTTCAACATTCATGTTGGAGAAATAGTAGGAACCAGAAAGCAAAGACCGAACAGCTTATTAGTGGATAAAGATGGCAAAATAATCATAAACACTCAAAGAAAATTAAAAAGATGGACATAATATATACAACTTTTTGATGATAACGGAATAGCAAGATCAACATCAGAAACAAGGAATTTGGAAAGTGGATTAGATATAGAAGAAATCAAACCTGCACTCAAAAATATGAAGAATAACAAGGCACCTGGACCTGATGAACTACTTAAGCTGTTTGAGGAAGACCAAATACAAATTTTTTCAATACTATTTATAAAACTATCTAATAAGATCGGCTAACATCCGTTTTCATAACAATCCCCAAGAAAACAATTCCCCGAAAATGCGAAGAATATCGAACTATAATATCACTAATGAGTCACACGCTCAAGACATTCTTGAAAGTTATACACAATAGAGTTTATTGAAAACTGGAGGTGAGTATGAGTGACACTTAATTTGGTTTTAGAAGTGGACGTGGTATTCTGGATGCCATTTCAAGTTCAATGTATTAATTCAACGATGCTTTTATGTTAACAGAAAACATAATACGAGCTTTATTGATTACGAGAAGGCTTTTGATAGAGTCCGACGTGATGAATTGATACAGATACTGAAAGAAAAACAAATAGATTATAGAGACCTCAAAGTAATAGAATGACTTTTTCTTAACCATACTGCCAAGATGAATATAGAGGAAGAAATAACATACATATAAAGTATGGAGTTTTAATATATATTCGTAATTATACAGGAAGTACTAGCAGAAGAAAATAGCGGGGATTCGAGTAAATGGATTTCAAGTTAATATCATAAGGTATGCTGACGACACTGTCTTAATAGTGGAGAATATATAAGACGTTCAAAGAATTACAGAAAAGATAAGAAAAGTCAGCGAGCAATATGGGATAGAAATGAATTTAAATAAAACTAAATATATGTACTTCTTGAAAATTCAAGATCAGAAATCACAGTTACAAATGGGAAATAATCACTGAAAAATTAAAAAAATAAAAATATCTAGGGACTTGGAATTCGAGAAATAACAGAACTAAAGAGATAAAAGTAAGAATTATAATTGCGTTGGAGTTTCAGTTAATAACATAAGATATACTGACTACACTGTCTTAATAACGGAGAATATAGAAAACCTTCAAAGAATTACAGAAAAGGTAAGAAGTATCAGCGAGCAGTATGGGCTACACATGAATTTAAATAAAATTAAATACATGCACTTCCCGGAAATTCAAGATCAGAATTCTCAGTTACAAATAGGAAATAACCACCAATTGAAAAATTACAGAAATAAAAATTATAGGGACTTGGATTAATTCGAAAAATGAGCACTAAAGAGATAAAAGTGAGAATTAGAATTGCTCGCAGTGTATTTTATAAAATGAAAAACTTCTTTCGATGTTAAAACTTGATTAACGAATTGAAAAAGAGAATGATAAAATATTACATATACTCGATCCTTATGTACGGAAAGAAGGCAGCTAGTTTAAGTAAAGCAATAATGAAAAAACAGGAAGTCTTTGAATTGTGGATATTGGTAAAAATACTATGAATATCATGGACAGATAGAATTGCAAATGAAGTGTTACACAAAATGGCAAGAGAATACCATAAAGGTCCGCAAATTAGAGTACTTCGGTCATGTAATGAGGGGACAACGATACGAATTCCAGGAATTGATTATGCAGGGAAAGATAGAAGTAAAGAGAGGTATAAGATGACGAAGAATATCATGGCTACGAAACTTGAGGGAGCGGTTTAACTGCACATCAAACCAATTGTTTAGAGTAGCTGTGAATAAAATACAAATAGTCATGATGGTCGCAAGAAGAAGAAGATATAGCATAAAACCATCTGTATCTGATTTAGAATCTACAGTTGATTTCAATTGGACACTAACAATTTATGTTAAAGGAGATAAATAATAAGTTTATGTATGGTCGTGTATTTCTATTAAAATCAATTTCGATTTATCACTGCGTTCCATTTCAGTTTTGCCAACATAAAAAGTGGCCCGGTATCAATGAATGAAAGAAAAATAATATCGTCGATAAACGTACAGATAAAAGTTTTGCGTAGTGGAAATACTATTTTCCTATTGAATGGACAGTAGAACTCCTGTTAAAGTCAAACAAATTTTCTGTGGGTATATAGGAAGGAATATTTAGATTTTAGTTTTTATTTGATCATATTTCAACATTAAGATTGTTGAATTTCGCGATATTAAATGCAAACATAGTAATTCATCAAGTCATAATTGATATAAACGACCAAGAATAATAACTTCAATTGAAGAAAATCAGTATCAAAATATTGTGTATCTAAAAATTAACTATTACTTCATTAGCTAATCATTTTTATCATAAATATACTATTTCTCTTCTAAATTATGGTGATCTGGGTTAAGTAACAGTCTGGCACTTCAATTGTTGAATTAATTTCTAGAAAGTTCAAGACTTTTTCGAATTAACACTCATATGTTGACGAATCGATAATATTTAATATTATAGAAAATGAAAAAGAAGAAAATACATGCTGCCATAAAATACAAAATCTACTAGAAATTCAAGAGGATTACCAATTCAAAATAGATTTGTTTAGTGTACGGTATCTATATACGAGTAGATTACATTGTTTGATCATGAAATTCTGTTATATATCTTTCGCTTTAATTTTTAAATTAATTATTGACAATTCTATTGAATATCCATGTTCTAATAATCCCCTTAAAAACTGAATTATAATCGCAATAAAGCACAATTTACAGCAACTTTATTTTTAAAATGATTCATTGTACTCGTAGATAACTAGATGCCCAAATAACAATGTCACAGATAACATTGATTCCCAACAGTATGTGATAAATAACTTTTAGTGAAATAGGATTTATTCATAAGGGTAGATTGATGGAAGTGGGTGTTTTAAATGACTATGTAGCGAAAAATTCTACAGGAGTATCCAATTTATTCAAAAAACAACCTTGCAAATGCTATGTTAAATACGCGCTTATTTCTGCCATCATGTTTCTCTGAAATTGTTTCCATTTTTTTGGAAACTGAAAATAGTCAAAAAGGACAAGATCAGTTGAATATGGCAAGTATGACAATGAATTTTAAACGTAGTTCTGTTAATTTTTTTGCAACAATGACGGAAGAATGTGCAGGCGTATTTTCGAGGTAGAACAAAACTATATTCTTCAATAAATGCGTTTGTTCGGCAGCAACACTTGTCAGCAAATCAGTATATTATTTGCCAGTTAACGTTCTTTTCTTTTTTCTTAATAATTAATAAATAGAAACTTGAAACATGATCTTTTTTGCCAGTGAACATAATTTTTGCTTCCTTGAGAGCATGCTTCTCAAATGAAATCCGTTGTTTCTGTAGTATAATAGTGTACCCGATAGTCCTCTACTGTGAGATATCGATACAATAATTTACTTACATCGCTTTTGAAGGCATTCAAACATTCTTTTGATTTCATGTGCCAATTTTAGAAGTAGATCATTCTCTGGAACGGAGCAATCTCAGAATAAATTTCATGTAACTTCTTCTCGATCTCTTCTATTGTTTTACCATATGATAACTTATTTTGTCCATACCTACCCACCAACGAGAAGGGTTTTGTATTTATTAATATTCACGGAAAAGATTAAAAGAGCTCTTCAGCAGAATATAACTATTGATCCTCGAGGTATTTACTACTTCCATGATGAAATTTATGAAATTCTGTGTTGCCCGAGAGAATTGCTTGTCAAAAACCGCTGGTGAATAGACTACAATGAAAAACTGCGAGGAAATTCATTCTTACTAAGTTCCATCCTCATATGTATGAAACTAAAGTTTTTACAATTTTTTTTACTCGATATTAAATTGATATAGAATTCTATAGAATTGTTTTAGTAATATTTATCACAAACAAAATTACAATTCTTCGGATGTTTTTTTATTAAATATATTTTTCAACATTTCTTGCTATTTGGGCATGTAATTCTATAAAAAAATGAGCATACAATATACGAAGGTCATTTTTTTAAAATAAGAATCATTTTGTAACTAGGTTGGGCTATGAGAAAATTGACTTATGACTTAAGCATTTGCATTTATTAAATATTTAATAAGTCGTGACGCAAAAAATGACTTTAAAAATGACCTTCGTATTATAATTGCCTAAAGGTACAACGCCTGTAAAATATCAATGGACTGGATAACGGTTTAAATGCAAACGATCAATTATTTATGATTCCTGCGATGCTTTTAGAAACAACTAAGCTATATCGTCAATTTTATATACTTACTCTATACTTCAAAGTCTCCAATTGTGAATTTATTTTTGAGCGTGTTCGCAGCTGTGAGGCAAGGACCTTCTGGACTAGTTAATTGCTCCTGAATCGAATGAATAGGTACTAGTTTTAGCGATACATAACAAAATACGGAACTAATCGAAAGTTATTTCAAATACACACTCATTCATAGTACTATTTCATTTATTATTATTATCTATTATCAAATATCCCAATATTTTGTCTCGTTAAAATTATAAAATTAGTTTCTAGTAGGTCTTCGAACTTTGAACCTTAGACTTCGTTCTTTACACAACCGTATTTCAGGTGATATGGGTGAGACATAACTTCCTAAATACTTCGTTGATCTGTTATTTCGAGAGAATCAACTATTATGCTTCTACAGGCAAAAGTCAAACTCTTTAACTTTGTTTTCTTTGATTTTTGGTCTACTACTGTTTCAGCTAATGACGTTCGAGCAAGAAATCTTATTATAATTACTTCCTTTGATTTCAAGCACTTTGTTTTTTAACCCACATTCTCATTTATTGGTGATGCTACTTTGCAACTATAAATTGTCTCACCTTTATCGTAATTTATTTCTGACTCACGAATTCAGTTTTCATAATTTTTTGAGAGAACAATTAAACAATGTAATATATACAAAAACATAGCTTTTTATGAGGATAGTCTCTTCCACTTTTCTTTTGCTACTTATTCTTCTTCAATTCTAGTGGGTGTTTTTTAGGCGATGGAGCTGACGATTCTCAAATCAAAATAGAGTTTAGAAGAAAATCTGAAGATCTAAATTTATGCATCATCGGTGGTAGGAATTGAGGTCAATATGAGATCCATTTAGTTCCAGAATTGACGCCTAGAGGCAATTGTCTTCACAAAAACTCAATAGTGTAGTAAAAACTTTAACAAGTGACAAAGCTTTCGAATAGTTTTATTACAGAAGCAAATAAAATAGCGGAATATTTAAAATGTGCTTAAATACAGTGTGAGCTATCTAGCTAAATATAATTACTGATAAGTTATTCTCAAAATTAAAGGACTCATAGAATGAAATCATCTTCTAGTAGAATTAAACGTTTCCTTGCAATTTGTTGATGTAGTAATTTGTAAGTTCTTTTCTAATCAATCATCACACAAGAGAGATAATAAAGTCTGTAAACGTAGACCAATATGAGGTTCTTGATAACTGAGCTGTCAGCCTTTATGAGTTATTGAATGGAACCACAACTTTCAAAGTTGAAGTTGGTTCTACTTTTTTTGACCGCGTAAAAAAAAGAAAGTAGGGTATAGAAAAAATGAACCAGCACATATAAAGCTTAAATAAGTAATATGAACGCTATATTGAAACTTCCTAAGGGTCTTATTGATTTGCATTTGCAACAAATTCAACAAAACAGATGTTGCTGCGTTGCTGAAACGATATTACACCATTCTGCTTTTCAGTGCTTCTGTACTACGCTCAAACATTCGCTTTGAAAGAAAGCACCAATCGTAGAAGGTATGAAAAGATATCGAAGACTCGAATGCGCCTATTATGATGATTAGAACGTCACCGTTGACCATCACTGCAGTACCTTGCAAAATCGCTACCATAGTGATAATTTTGACAAATTTGTGATGATTGAAATTTATAAATTTTTATTGCTTGTCATATTGTTCGGTAACAAAATGGGTGAATAGAAAAGCCACTTCAAAATTTGACAATTCTCAATCATTTTAATCTGAGACATGGACAATAATACTCCTTGAAGAAGACTAAGAATCACAAATAATCATGTATGAACTACTGTTGAATAAATATAGATACCACAAATTCCTATAATTAGAACAAAGCCCATTAAAATAACAATATACTAATTACTTACATCAACATCTGTGATCATTTCTTTGGTAGATACCGTTGTATCTATTCTTCGGATAGATCCTTCATGAATATTAACGTCTAGTTTCAGGATCTGATACCTCCTCAAGAGAAATACTATAGGAATAGGTAGTATCCCTGCCAAGATCATGGAAATAGCAATAGCCATTACCCATGTTGGATAAGGTGTAGGTTTAACGTCACCCTGTGAAAGATTAAATAAAAAAAGTCGTGATCAAGATAATGATGAGATATTTCTTACTTATCTTCTTGAGAATATGAATTTTGATTTAAAATTTTTATATACTGCATTCTGTTCAAAAATATTGACTAATTTTGAAAAATTTTCATAATCCAAAAACTAAGGTGAACTTTTATGTTGTCAACTTGTGGAAACACTTTTATCTAAAAAAATCTTCACCAAACTTCCTTTCTTGTACACATATTGTAGAAGTTTCAATGAAAACTAAAGGAAACTTTTCGTACTTGCCTTACAACTTTTTCTTCTTATGCTATGGAAATAATAACTTTGACCATACAAAGTTAAAAGTGAACCAGAAAACGATGATACGTGTAATGCTCAATATCTCCTTGAGATAGATGAAGAAGTTAGTTGGCACTAAATTGTCATTTGGGCTGATACAAATAGTAGGCGAGTCAGATCAAAAAGCAAGTAAAAACAGGGAACAGAAGATTAGAGATTGACTACAATGGGAAAATGTATACGAATATACGATAATAGATGAATATTTCTTGCAAAGTTTGAGTTTCTTTAATTTCATACAATTCATTCAAATTAAATACGTATATTTCAAACGAACAGCATATTTAACAAAAGAAAGGTTGCGTATTCAGAAAATGTATACAATTACTCCAATGTTGTTTTGGTATAAACAAGTTGATAAATTGTCTCTAATTCGAAGGACCTCGTATTACGAAATGAAAGTTATAAATATACGATACAAGAAAAGTTTACAAATCCTTGATATCATACGAATTTGTTATTACAAAGATGATGTTTTTTAGTTTTTTGTTCATGCTCAAAAGTTGGAATCGTATTTTTCTTCAGTTTGATATTTTATAGAGTTTAATGTGTTAATTTTCCGATATAAAATTTGTAATTGGCGCAGTCAATAGGATATGTAATGTTGTTAAAATACATTTTCGCATCGTATCGGGTTTTATTTTTATTTTATCTGGTTTCAATAGTATCCCAAAATAATTGTAATGAACAATTTATCACTAAATTCAATGAAGGCAGATGTAGGAATTCTAGGAACTCAAATGTTTGTCTAGCTGTTTATTTTTTTATTTATTTTATATATGAAATTTAGATACTAAACAAAATGTCGAACAATTTAGAGGATTTTATTTTGAAAATGAGAAACAGTAAGATAAAAATTCACTCGAACATGCTACCAAAATATTTATTCCACATTCCTGGGTATTGTAGATATCGATATTTTAATAAACATATACTCACTTCTTCTTTACTCCACGCTTGATATTTTGGACTCTCTATGAACATTTGCACAATTGACGAACCCAATATAATCATCATTATAACCGGAGCTAAATACCTCCAAGTAATCTGCCAATATAGTCCAGGCTTAGTACCGGTCATTTCAAAAATGTCTTTAGTAAATTTTTCGTGACCGTAAATATATGTAACTGCCATCATCTCCAGAAAGGCGACAACCACCAAACCAATAGTTCCGGCGAACGAATCGAACATACTTAACCAATATTCGCCGGCTCCTGTTGTGAATATTAAACCAACGGAGAAACATATCAAACAGAGAGCAGCTAAAAAAGTAATTATTTAAATGAAGTATTATTGTTAATGACGAAAATATAATGGAATAATAGTTTTTTCAGCCCTTGTGTATAGATATTAGTATGATTTAATCTGCATTTTATTTTTACCTGTAACGTAAATCTTGCCGACTCTTTTGAATATTTCTATATCAAAGACAGTACACAGCATTCCTTCCATCATTCCGATCTGAGACCCAATACCAAGAGCTAGAAGCATCATAAAGAAAATTATTGCCCAGAATGGTGCTCCTGGTAATTCGACGATCGCTTGGGTAAACACGATAAAGGCCAGACCTGTACCTTCTGCCGCCTAAAAATTATAATCTAGATATTTATCTTATTCTATAAGAAATATAAAATCTATGAATGTTTTGTTTCCTTCGGAATCAGGAAAATGATGAAAAAATCTAACATCTGACTAAATAGTCATGAGTTGAGATTCATGAGGCGAAAAACGATTCCATTTTAATTAAAATAGTTCTGATGCTTATAAAATGACGTCAATAAGATTTTTACCTATTTGTTGTGACTATGGAGGGTAGAGGTAAGGAGAACCATCTCGGTGTATCGAAAAGTGTCTATTGAAAGAAAGCGGCAAATTAAGGTGAAAGAATTTTAAAAAGAGCGCCACAAACTAATAGAGTAGGATAGTAAATTAAATTCTTTTTTGAAAGTCATAACTAATGCCTAGAAACTATTAATATACAAATTCATTCGAAAATTGTACATATATAACTGCTAAATTCATATCATTTCCACTTGCTACACTAGCGCTATGTTGGCGAGTCTTCGTATTATAATTTGCTGTTTACCGCTGGACACTTCTTCTACTAATCCTCCATCCAAGACGGTTCTCCTTACCTCTACCCTCCATACTGACATTTTAACATACTATTCTGGAATAAATATCTATCTAAATGATTTCGAGACAAGACCTTTCTATTAGTGACAACTTAATGTTTTATCATTTTATCATTTTACTCTAGCTTGATCAGGTTAAGTCAGTGGTCCTCAAAGAAATCTAATTTCACAATTTCTTGGAAGGTATCACTTCTATATTAATGTTTCAATGACTTAGGTCGTCTCAGATTAATCGAGGCCTTTCTCGGTTACACACCTTTCAATTAGTGATCTTTTTTTAAATGTATTTTGTGTCTGATTGATTATGGAAAATAATAAATGTAGGAAGCTATAATATAAACAATAGGGTAGTTTATGGAGGAGATTTAATTATGAAAATCATTTCTTTGTTCACGAAAAACATAACCATATATTCAAAGTACAGACAAATTGTGGTTTGATTATTTACCTCCAATTTGACATGCAAAATAATTATAGTAATTTTTTTATAGTAATATTACTTAAAACTTTTTAATTTAAAATTTTCAAATTTTCCGCTAAAACGCACATTACTATGTGGTGGTGCACTGACGTCAGTATATAGTAAGCTTGTAAATGGTTAACGGCATTCTTCAGTATTCGTTTGTTTTTGTGTAATAAAATGTCTTTTAAAACTTATGAGTAGTATATAGTGCTCATGAAAAACTATTAATTCCCACACCTACAACAGTAAAGGAATGAAAAAAGTGGTAACAACTTGCTCGAAGAGATTCAGAAACTTCGATCGAAATCGACTACAACTTCAATTTATATTTGTGAAGATCAATTTAGTGTTAAATGTAAATTGTTTATTTTTCTAACTTCATTATTAATATTATCAAAACAATGAAAGACATACTTAACCAAGGTAACCAAAATATCATAATTTTAATGTAAGTGAATGAAAGAATAACGCTGAACATGACAGTATATACTTAATTTAGTAGCAGGTTGCAAAAAGCCTGTCAACATCATTGCATCCACGAAAATGGCTCCAAAAGTACCTGGCCCAAAAAAGGAAAACACACAACAAAAAAAGAAGTCTCCTCCTCAAAACTGCCGACACCTCTTCATTGTTAGAAAATCTTTGACCACCAAATGCAACATTTTTTGCTTGAATTCTTCGCTCAAACGTTTCAATAAATTCGCATATTAGACGCCGCTGATAGTTTTTCCTTCTTTATCATTGTCAATAAAAATTATCTAAAGCTAATAATAAAAAACCGATATCATGCCTGCAGATGAAACTGTCTTTGCCTTCTTTGGAGCCGGTTCTCCCTTTCAGTCCATTGTCTTGATTTTCTTTGACTTTTGTTTCGGGTGTGAAGTGATGGACCCACGTTTCATGCATTGTTATGAAATTGCGCAAAAATTCGGCTTTATTTCTGTGAAACATTGCCAAACACGCTGTACAGGCTTCTCATGTCCAAATTTTCTGTTTATATGGGATGTACCCACTTTTTACTTTTACTTACTACTATGTATGCTAGCTCGCGCACTTTCAGTCGACGATCATCCAGTCCCGCTTCACTAAATTCACTAAAAGCGTTCACTATTGATGGCTGCCGAACAAATACTGAACAACATGGCATCTTCAAACTTGAAACTTGCTGTATACATTGTGTACTTTCCAATACAGTGGTATTTTTCAAACAACTACCGTCATCTCTAAGTCAGGCCAGGTACTTCTGGAACCATCCTTGTAGCATTGACAAGATGATACTATCCATTTTAAACAATTCGCTTTCTGTTATAAATATTTTTGATTGAAAAAGAAAATTCACAGAACAAAATTTAATTTAGATCTATAAATGCTTGTAAATCATAAGATAATCAAATTACTGTTGCGCAGCTAGCCAAAAACAAAGTAAATTAAATGGCGCGTACCGTGTTGGGCGTTTAGTATTAAGAGACTTAATATATTGTTTGAATTCAAACGATTTATTTCATTGAAATTATTATGTTTTTATGTCAGTTACCAACTGAAGAGTGGTTTTCGCAAATACCATAGCGTATCTCAGTATTTGTCAAGGGCAGAAACATTCTCGAGAAATTCCCAGAGCTTTTTGAGTTCTGAATTCAAATTATTGTGAGCAACAACTATGGATAGTTATCTTATAATTATTATTTTAGATATCGTTTACACTACTAACTACTGACGCGCGTTTCGATAACCAAATTATTATCTTCAGATACAGATAGTGTAATTATGAATGTTGGTGTATTGATGGTGTAAACAGTGTATTCAGTATCGTTTATGTAGAGACTCTATTTTAAATCGACGAGTTTTCTAATTTACTTATTATACCGGTTATGATATACTCAACTTACCGCATCTAGTTCTCTTGCTAAAGAACAATCGGTGACGTTGAGGGTGTTATTAGCATGAACAAGTGCGTTTTGATAAGCCTCATCGGACACCATTTCCGGAGACATTTTTCTCAAAATTCCATGAGTCATTAAAATATTTTTATTACTAAAAAAAATAATTACTGAAATTTATGAAAATCCCACAAAAAGTTGGATTGCAAATTCTATTTATACGTCTAATGTAGGTCGAGGTTGCCTACCAACTAGGACCAACCTAACATATAACCTATTTGTTCCATTAATGATCTAATAGAGTCAAAACTTGTTTATGCAGGGTGAAAAAATCCATAACTTTCGAAACATATTTTTTTTATTAAACAATGTAAACCTGTCTAAAAAAGAATTAATAATTTTGTAACTAATTTAGATATAGATATTGTACATAACCCCATTCCCATCATAATACTTTTTAGCTTATTTGTAGTGTATTCCTATTTTATTATTGGACATTTTTTAAAATGAATATATCATATTATTAAGGTGAGGAAAGTTTATGTCATTCCCTGATAATGAAACGAGATCTTGCAGTTAGTCCTTTGCTCTATTACAGAATTTCAAGTCTCTATCTCCACTTAAATCTCAGAAAATATTTTCACCTATCACTTCTCAGAATAAGATGCTCTAAAGAAATTACCGTCAATAAAGAACAATTATATACTTTTTTTAGCCATTTGTAAATTTTTTTTAAATTTGTGTATTGAAAAAACTGGCATTTGAATTGCCCAAATTCTAAATTATCACACAATGTACAAAGGAGAATTAAAAATGGACATTTCGATCACGGGGCCAAGTTTGCTTAAAATTCTTATTATAGTCAGTTGTGCGGAATCGGTGTCCATTCGTTGTTAATATAATTTCAGCGAACAATCAAGAAGAGCAATTATGGAAGCTATAGGAAATACTGTTGCTAAGGAAAGTATTGTTCTCGTACCAAACACTAAATTTTATATAAGGTAATTAAGTCAAAGAAAGTGACGGAAGATTCGAGGAAGTTTCTAAAAGTAGGAAATTGGAATTCTAATCGAAAGATTCTGCTATAAATGTACTCGGCGATAGTGAAACCAATAATCATGCACGAGGTAGTTGTCTACGATGGTAGATCTGGATACAAGAGAAACATTCCCTTTAAATTGCATAGACTGGCTTGGATATGTACAACCAAGACCAGAACATGCAAAACGGTTGTTTTTATTGGGAAGCGTGGCAAAAAGAATTCAAAATAGGGGTCATTCAAAATGAGGATCATCTAGGAGAGTCTAGAAAAAGATCAAATATGGGACATGCGCTTTAGGACGAAATAGCGGAAAAATTTACCTCAAAACTAAACTGCACGGATAAATGGCTCGATTAGAACAAACCGAACTGGAATAGGAACCTACGTGCACAAACCCAAGCACTTTAAAAGGTTTTAGGCAATACATCAAATATTTTCCAAGCAGAAACAAATGAAATCAAAAAATTTGACTAGTTCAGTTTGAAACGGAATTATCACTAACATGAGATCATAATTTTGGCCAAGTAGGTATTAGGGCCTTTAGCTCAAATATCATAAGATCCAAGCTAGTTTAGGAACACCCAGAAGAGTTAATCAGTTAGGTGATAAGAACACAGTTACCCTCCAATGTGTTCCAGTGGTAGAAAGAAGTTGAATAGCAGACAGACTTACTAAACTGCTTCTGAGGAATTGGTTACAGGACAATAGAAGAAACACTCAAAAAGGAGAATACTCTACAGCCGTTGAAGCAGGCAAAGATATTCCTGGTAACCTATAATTAAAAAAGATGATTGAATATACCACTCGAAGTAAGAACAATTTACGATTATTTACTGGAGTCTTAAAGGGTCACTGTGGCCTCAATGGATACTTAAGGACGCATAATCTGGATTAGTACATCAGTTGTGAATACTGAGCATTTCTGGTATCACAACAAGAAAAGGAAACATAATAGATCCTTTGGGTCGCAGTATATATGACACTCTGAACTATAAATATATACAAAAATATAGAAGAAATTTCTTGGCATTTTCAAAACTACTAAAGAAAATCTGAGAAAGCGTGAAAATCATAAATTCAATAGTTAAACAAGCAATCAATCTCTCACATATTATGCAACTTAGTTTCAAAGTGATATTTTAATCGCAATAAAGGTGTATGTGTCGATTCTATTTTTAACGTATGTTAGAAATGTAATTGATGATACTTGCGATATATTAACTGAACGAACATATCCATTCATTTCAGTACGTCATAATTAACGCTCGAAATAAAACCATAAAACCTATAGAATATTTTATAAATAGGTATACTCAAGTTCGATTCATCTTTGCAATTAATTTCAATTTCATCTGACTCATATAGTACATGTTACGACATTTACATCAAGTGAACTCTTCTTAGGTATTCTTGACATTAATGAAACTAGTACATATCCAATTTTCAAGTTATTATCTTTATATTATAATGTTTTCAATTCAGCATCTTGTATATCATAAAAGAACAAACTTAAGCTCATTGTTTTAATGAAACTCTAGTTCAAATTTTGCTTATTACATATGAAACATATACAGAGTGTTTTTAGTGTGACAAAGGCCTAAGTATTATGTAAAAAAATATTCACAGAAATTTTAGATTATAATCATTATAGAAAGCTTTTTTCTTAACATGATTTTGACATACTTTGGTTGCAGCATTTCATAAATTGAACTCTGGAGAGTTAATGATCGTGATATTGTACGTAAATTTCAGTAAATTTGACATGTAGGAGATGTAAAATGTTCCCCCAGTTAGTTCCAGGGAAAACACTCACTATTGTACTCAATAATAAAACATCTCATGGACATTACTGATGCGAATTCTGAATAAGGATTTGAATTTACAAGCTCACAAAGTACAATTGACTCTAAAGATGAAGTTTATTGACGGTTTTTAGTCTCGTCAATATATCGAATGCTTAGTTAAAAGTGAATGGTGATTTTACGATGGGGCACACTGGGGTGGATTCGTTCATAAACAGAATTATCGCATTTGCATGGGTGAGAATCCACGAGTGATTTTTGAAAAGCAACCACAAATAGGGAATGGTGTTTGTTATCATGTGATGATTATGTTTTTTGTGTTCATGAATTGAAAATATTGAGTTGTATGATATGTGGATCCTACAGGCCAACGATTTTTTACATGGAATATTCAAGAATCATATCGATGTTTTTAAGCCACCACGAGCATGAGATGTGATGCCGTTGGACTTCTTTTTCTGGGGATAATTGAAAGAAAAAGTTTAGGCCAGTAAGTTGAGCAATTTGAGAATGAAAGATAATCTGGTACATTAACGGCATTAAACCTCGATTATACCTGTGCGCCATTGAAAATATGAATCATCAGTGGTATGCCACAAAGGCCTTGGTTAACATTTAGCCGTTATTCTATGTTTCAGAGAATTGTTATTAATCCTTATAATAAATCAAGATAATCCTCTGAAAATATTTTGTATTAAATGCAATTAACATCCTGCGTTATGGTTGAATTTTCCTTTAGATTGTGTGATAATATGCTTAGAAAAACTCTTTGAGCTTCTGTATCTTTCAAATGCTACAAGAAATATTTTAGAGATTCATATATTTGCTGATTTTAGAGTAATAGGAAATGTCTCATTGGATATCATACGTCAATCGATGGAATGAAAATTTTAAAAATACTCACTCGATTATACATTTATCCACATTAGTAACAGCTTTGAATCCTAAAATAGCAAATATAACAACACTGGCATAAATTGCCGTAACAGCGTTACAAATCGATACCAAAATAACATCTCTAACACAATTATTTTTAGGGGTATTGTACGATCCGAAGGCGATCAACGATCCAAAGGCTAATCCAAACGAATAGAATACCTGAGTAGCTGCATCGAGCCACACTTTCGGCTCCATCAATTTCTCAACCTAAAATTAAAATATGCCCATTATTGAAATGAAAAACTGAAAAAATTCTTTTCAAATCACACAATACGATGTATTAGTGTGACTTAGAAGGTTAATAAAAGCAGTATCTGGGTTCCAAATACATCAGTTTAAGTAGAAAGAATATAAGTTGAGAGTAATTCATTTCGTAAGAAGTTTGAGGTCAGAAAATTATCTGATATACGCTTATCAAATCGAAAATATTAAACCTCAAAATATTTATTTTGATTTTAATTACATTTAAAATCATAAACCTGCAAGAAAGCTTATTTGTGAAGGTATTGAGTTCTTTTCAACTTATTTTATGTTTTTAAAACCTTGTTACCACAAAATAATCACTCATACTAAAGTTCAAAACTATTTGCAAATATATACATCGAAAGCATACAAACCAGTATAGTTTTTCCTTCAAATAACTTACTTTCGGTGTTAACATGTGGGCTAATCCAGCACTGGCACCTTTAAGCGTTATTCCACGTATAAAAAATATTGTTAGTACTACATAAGGAAAGAGTGATGTGAAATAGACAACCTAAAAGCAAGTAAACTTATTAGTTAATGTGTTTTAATCGAACTCAAGTAGATGGCGGTGGAAAGCATAGGGATGTATTGAAATAATCAATGATTGCATTCGGCGAACGAAACCGAATAATCTAGCGGAATTGTTCTGTGGCACATACGATATAAACTCAATATGTTCTGGAACAAACGCTATACTTCGAGGAGCTTTTAATTTTCTCGAAACTGAAACGTGAGACAAGTGAACAAAAACTGAGATAGACCCAAACCAGAAATTTTTTAAATTAACTATGATCCAAAGTTAAGTTGCAGCCTTTCTTCGGAGAAAAATGATTGAAATCGTTTATGACGATCAGGGAAATGAATTGGAGCTGTATGAATTATTTTCCATAATTTCGTTCTGAATTATAACGCGCATAGACATATAAAAGTTGCTAATTGACGCATATACCTCGTAATTCTTTAAAAATAAACTGGATAAAGTACCAGCACGATTACCACTTAATGATGTGACAGTTATCAAGTTCATCAACCGAAATAGCCACTAGGTTGAAAAGACAACTGTCAAAAAACAATTGAGAGAAAACAACAAAGGCTTGATAGAGAACGCTACCGCTACCGCTGAATGCTACCATTGCTTAATTCGTGACATTTTCTGTGAAATATCTTTCAGGATGGAATAAAACGCGTCATAAATTGATTATAATTTGAATTATGTTGAAGTTTTACAAAAAAATAGTAATACTTCGAACATAAACATACCAGCGCGTTCGCCAAATTATAGAATGTAAGTTTAGTTGCCTAGTCTAAAATTCAACAATTATATAGGGTGTTTCTATATTCTACCGACAACGCTTACCCCGGAGAGATCTCAATAAATTCGATTCATTTTGATATAGGAATACAAACCCTTACGGGGCCTAGTTGCTGAGATATGGGGTGTTCAAAATTTTAAATCAAAATAAAAAATTTGCCATAAATCAAGAACGCCTTTAATTTTTTTTTTCAAATTTGGTGACCAATATGCTTTTTAATAAAGTAATATTTTGACATAAACAAACTTTGGAAAAATTTAACCAGTGGCGCGCTGTTAGGATCAGTTGTCAAACAAATAAAAAGTATTCATAATCTCAATTTCAAACACAAATGTATTAGTAACAAAATTGGCAATGAAAATAATAATCGCACAAATTAAATTTAAACAACACTGTATTACAACAATAACAAAATTGAAAGAGTTACAGTGGTTTTTCAAACAATTGGCCGCTTACTTCAATAAACTCATTACACCGTTTTGTCATTGAAAAACGTGAAATTGTGAATAATTTTTATTTGTTTTGAACTACTTATGAAATGTTGGATGAATTGTTGGAGAATGTATCCTTAAATATTACACAACACATGTTGTTTCAACACGATGGGGTATCTGTTCATTTTGCTGCAGCGGCAAGAAATTACTTAAGCAGACGTTTTACAGAAAAATGGATTGGTCGGGATGGACCCAATTGTTGTCCTTCAAGATCACCTGACTTAAATCCTATCGATTTTTTTATATGAAGTCGTTAGTGTACGAAACATTTATTGAGATCTCTCTGTTGTAGAGCGTTGTAGAATAATTTTAAATATTTTAGTATATATAACTGAATAATTTGGTTGATTGAAAATCTAGAAAATCTAGAAATCTAGAATTAATTTTTTAGATTTGAGCATATGGCTGAAAACTTGTTTTATTAAAAAAAAAATTACGTAGATTTTGCCCCCGTATTCATTGAGAATAGGAAATTAAGTGAGAGAAGTATTTTTGATTCCTAGAAACTTATATGAATAAAAAAATGAAATACTTGGTATTATTTTACCTTTCCAGAACTCTGTATTCCTTTCATCATGATAAAAAATACAACGAGCCATGATAGAAGTAAGCATAATACTATCCACCATTTTGGCATTCCCGGTTCTTCGATATTAGCTGAAGCATCTAGAGTTACTCGGTACCAAAAATAAGCTGTTGCTGATGATTTATCACATTCGGCATCGATAGTACCATTGTATATAGGACACGATTCCCAAGGAAGTGGATACTAAAAATATAACATCCTTGAAATAAAACACACATTTTTTCAATTTCGTTATGATAAAACTGTCTGATCGATGAACTAAGCTAAGCCTTATTGGTTAATTAAAGTTTTCATCATAATTAGATTGTATTATTGTAATTGAAAATTTAATCCTATTTTGAAATATAATGCGTTACTGTTTCACGTTACATCTTCTATATATCTAAAAGTGAATGTTTGTACATACTTTGTAGAATCGTAAACTACGCATTTGATGATTGATTATCTTTAGTAAAGTTATTGTGCAAGGGCCTAAGAAGGTTTCTGAGTGGCGGATGTATATTTCGAAAATAATGATGGGTTCACCATTTTTGATAAATGTCGCCACTATCAATAGTCTGTTCAATTGAATTGGATCAAAAATGTAATACTCCTATATGGACAGTTGGTATGGTAAAAAACGTCCCTGCGTTACGATGCCGACAATATTCATTTTCTCTCTCGTTCGAGACACTTTATCTATACTGCGCATGGATGGGAATGCGCAGAGCCGAGCTGAAACCTCGGAGGATAGAGAAATCGTTGTCATTCTGTATTCCTTAGTCAGAACAGCCTCCAAAGATAAATTTTCTTTAATTGAACGTTTCGTATTATGTATCTGTTTAACGGATTTGGATGAAAAACTTTCTAAATAATCTAATAATATTAAATTGAAGGGACACATATCGCGAGCAAAGTTACGACGCTAGTAACTGAAAGTTATACGTATTAAAGGATGTATTCAGTTAAAATATAGGGTATTCCGGGATTTAATGCAAACAATTTGGGAGTGATAGCGTAAAAATGATACTGTGACACATTTTCTCGTTTCTGATTTATAGGCATTATACATTCGAACATTATGATTTTTTAAAGGATGATCTATCTGAAGGTCAAGGGTGGCTGATGCCCAATGGTTAACAATCCGTAACTTTTTCAGGGACAACCTGTACAATCTAAAGATAGCAAAAATGAAGTTTCCAATTTCCAAACAAATAAATCGTCACTACAATTGCATTATCAATAAAATCCTACCAAACAATAAAAAGTACCTTCTAAAAATGGTTGACATTATTTCTATATTTATCGTAAATTATATTAGGTTTGTTCCAACTTCCTAGTCTGGACCGTTCTTGGATAAATCCGCGGATGGTTGCGGAGAAGAACATTCCACCATCCCCTGTCATTTTGACAGGTCCTTATCCTCATTCACGTCGCAGTTTCGTGCGTAGTCTCCTTCTTCTCCCCTGAGTTCCATGGGAGTCTTATCTTTTTGTTAAGAGCTAGCCCTTTGGCTATCAACCAAGTATCGGAAAGAGCGTTCCAGAAATGGTTCCCAAACGATACCTAAGTCGGTTGGAGAACAAAACAGAATCGCTCGTGTAACTGCTCGGTTGGAACATATAATCTCTATTGCGCAGAATCGTTACTATACCAAGGACGGTTTTTTAATGGGTTGGAACGAACCTATTATATTCATCCTAAGGGTGATGAAAGTTATATGCAATTACTTATTTTGTTTCAACAAAATGTTTATTTAAACATATTAAATTATTAAGGAAAATTATACAACATCTAGATAAAATAGTTAATGTTAAATTACATGATTCAGGTCAAAAACAAATTTCATTACGTCTAAAATAAATACTCAATCGCTTAAAATATCGATTCAAATATCGATATTTTTGAAAACGAAGCGATACATCGAAAAATTATATTCGTTTTATTTCGGCTTATGTTTCGGCTATATTAATGTTTCCTATTCTTCTTTATACCGTTTTCAAATGCGACTCTACGACATGCACAATTTTTTATTGTATGAAATATACTTGTGACGAATGATCCTTACCTGAAAACTGTTGAAAAGATAATAAAAGCACCAAGTGATAATCACGTTATAGTACAGTGCTACAAAAAATGTAACTATACAGGAAGCCATGCCTATACCGCCCAACCACGGATGGATGGTACTCCATACCCCTAAGCATCCCAGTCTCATTTTTTGTCCGATTCCCAATTCTATAAGAAACAGAGGAACGCCCTCCATAACTAACATTATGGCGAATGGTATCAGAAAGGCACCTGAAATAAAAAAGTAAAAACTCAATAGATAGAAGCGATATTTGAAAGATTTGTGCAAAATTACTTATTGTATGGGAAGAAATAAAAACAGGGATAGAGGTGTTTTAAATATATATTATAAGTTGAATTTCTTTAATATCGAAAGTACAATATTGGAATATGCAACGCAACATATTTTAGAACTACTATCTACAATAATCGATTTTTACGTTGTTTGCTGACCTCCTTTTTTCCCCAGATTCTAAAACCAAAACTGCCAAAAATTTAGCAGAAGGTATTCGAAATAATCAACCTGTATATGATTTAACATTTTCAGGTTGATGAAGATTAGCTACTGTTTGAAGTATCTTATAAAACTTCCTAATTCTTGCTATAACATAGAGCTGAATAGCATTTTTACCATAGAATGCTAAATACGAAAATAGTCAGTAAAAAGCTGTAACACATAAAGTTTTTTCATTGCATTAAGAAAACCACATACAGTTCATCAATACAAATCAAAAATATTTATTTATAACACATTTTATTTTTTTCATTTATGAGGAGTCATATATTTCTTCAAAAACCAAGAGTTGGATGGATTCTATCGCCCTTGGTAACAAATTTCCATCGATCTGACAACTCTCGAATTCTCAGGAAAAAATGAGAAATGTGATTTTCCAAAGATATACGACAGGCTAAAGATTATTGATTAGCTGTTTGCAGGTTGCATCTTTATTGTTGTCCATAAATCGGTATGAGTTTCAAGCTCTAGGCTCTTACGTTGTAAGCTTTTCTATAAAATTATTATCGCCCAGCAACTCTCTAGTTTGTGGCCCAATAAAAATACCCTCCTTTGACTCTGAGCTGGGGAAAGATTTTTTTAGGTATGAATTCGAAGGAAAAAGATATTTTTGGATCTACATGGCAACTGGTGTAGATGATTTCGAATTTCGATTATGTAATAACACAGCTTTTTAATTAATTTCAATGAGTTTATGAACAACGACATTCACAAGGAGAGTGCTTGATATCGAGTACCTACATTAAATCATCAATATCAGTACTGGCACAAAATGCATATTGGAAAGTGTCAAAAATGCGGTATTTCTAATAGTTGTAATTTTCTTTGTTTTTGGTAAGTAATCTACTCTCTTTAAGAAGCTCTGCCTGTAGCAAAGCACGTACTCATTTAATTCTAATCAGGCGTGATGTGAGGTTGCTACACTATTCCTTGAAGCTTCCTGAAAAACCAATATTATGCTCATTAATTCCAGCACAATATTTTGTCAATCCAAAGGCGCCGTCGGTTCTGGTATGTCTGCATTGTGAAGAACAGGTATTGATTGATTGATTGCAAGTTTGGATATTTGATCTTATGCTTTTCTTTTTAGAATAACCTTCAGTTACCAGATCTCCATCCAGTTCACCTAAAGAGTGGACCGTATTGACCTATGTATTTCTGGAGAAAATGCGAGGTTCACAAACTCTCACTTTTACACTCTAACACATTCCTCTGAACTCATATTTTCGTCAATAGTTTTCTATTTTTGGTGTTTAATTTTAGTTGGAGTACATTGGATTCGAAAAAAAATGATGAAATTTGGAATTACAGCATTCATTTATTGAATTTTTGAATATTGAAGCAAAAATAAATGGTTTGAAACACTTCAATGGTCTCTATTCAGATTCTGACCCTCAATTAAGAGTTACCCACATTGTGATTTGTTGAATAATGGATCAATTATTAAAGGTGGAATGTTCTTGATTATTTTTCCCGAGTTATAATATAACACCAGTAGATAGGAGTGAGAAGAATCACTGGTTGGCGCAGGTATAGATGAAGTCGGGAAAGTCATTGCAAATGCAAAAAATGGAAAAGCTCCCGGTCCTGACGGAATTCCTACAGAATTGCTAAAAACTCTTGAATCCAATTTCCTTAGATTACTTAATGAGCTGTTTAACGCTATCTATCACAAAGGCGTAATTTAAACAGATAGGTCTTTTATCACACTGCCTAAAAAATCAAACGCTAAACAATGTAAAGATCACCGCACGATAAGTTTGATGAGTCAAGTATTGAAAATATTCCAGCAAATTATACATCAAAGAATATACCACAAAATAGAGGAACACATTAGCAGTACACAGTTTGGCTTTCAAAAAGGACTAGGAACTAGAGAAGGTTTGTTCAGCGTTCAGGCCTTAGTGCACACGTGTAGAGATGTCAACCGTAACGTATTCTTATGCTTTATAGATTTTGAGAAGGCATTCGACAAGGTCCGTCATCATAAACTAATAAATATTCTACAGGTAACTGGAATTGATAGCAAAGATATTAATTTTATAGCGAATCTTTAATGGAATCAATAAGCAAATAAAGTAATGAAGACGTTATGGTGCAAATAAAAAAGGAGAGAGATTGTAAGATCTATTAAGACCAGAAAATTATCTTACTTTGCACATTTAATACGCAATCCTGACACATATAGTATATTGGATCTTATCATCCTTATGATCGCCAACGTCCGATAACGGACTCGGCACTATAAGAAGAAGAAGTATTCATATTAGATTGGTTGATTTGACATGAAAAGCTCCTTCTTCCATTGTGATTGCTTTCTAAATAAATTTCTAGCTTATCCTCAGTACATCTTATTAACTGTTGAATTTCAAGTTCTATAAGGCAAAATTGCATTCGTAAGAATCAATTTCTCGAAATTGCAACGACTAGCAATGAGAACATACAAAACAACCGCACTAGAAGTGTCCTAAATATTTACTTAGAATGTTCAAAGGAGTAACCAGATATAGGCCGATAACTTCCTTATAATGTGATCAAACCTCAGGTCTAAATACTTAAAAAATTTAGCTTTTGACAAACAAGTACTTAAAAATTGAGCTGTGCGTATGAATAGGATCAAAACACTATGTAAGGAATAAACAGAAATATACCAAGTATTTTACAACTACAAATATTCACCATTAAAAAATTTGCCCAGTTCAATTTTAAAAGGAATTATCGCAAAGAGGAGGATATCATCTTGTCGAGCAATCAAGCAGCCATTAGAGTTCTGAGGATGGATAAGAAACAAATAAGTTACTGGCCTAATATACAGAAGTTGAGTCAGACACTCTTGGGAATCTTCAACCAAATAATATTTATTGAATGTACCCACCTAAGTAATTATAATTTACGAATATTAACAGAAAACTTGTAAGCACATTGCTGCCTTTGTTGACACGCTAGGTTTAGCAGAGGATGCAATGTACAAATTCTGTCACAGGTATAGGAATAGGTATAGAAATGTAAAAGACTATGGAATTAGGGGCCCATGGAATATAAAATTAAGATCCTCGGCAGCTAGAGCTATTTGACATTTTGATTGTTCTAAGATGAATATTCATTTGTAAACACTAAGCATCCCTAGTGCTTCCTCAAAAAATTTTTTGTGTAATTAGTTTTGTCATTCACTTTTCTATAGTTGTCACATAACACTATAAAGACTATTTTTTTGTGTAGATGTTTTATCTTAAAAAATTAGTCCAATATTTCTAGTTGTCATTTCCACATAGATGGCGATGTTTTGTATATAATAAAAACAATTGAAATTGAATTTTCTAGATTTGGCGAGAGCTGTATGAGAGAAAACAACATTCTGCAGTTTTAAGTCCTTCATTTTCTCATTGATAAATTACTTTACTTAACAATGAAGTTTTCAAAATGCTACTTTCCTAACATTTTGTTTTTTCCTCAAAACGGAGAAGCAACAGCGTAAGCTTATCGAAAATTGTACTGAATTTATAGTAATGAGTGCTCAAGTTCATAATTAATTTGCTCTATTTATTCCTAAAGACCTTCATCCAGATTAGTGAAATAGACGATGAAACTGTTCAAAAAATCGATTAACATCGACCATAAAACACTATTAAATCGTTTGATAAAAAAGAAGCTCGATACTCGAAACTTGAATCCTTGCTGGCACAAATGAGTACTGGAGATGAAATAGTGTTACCTTCGATAATAATCTGCGAAAGAGAGGATTGAGCCCAAAGAACCTTTACAAATAGTTACGACGCGAAGGAATCTTAAATGTTTGATGGAATTTGAAATGTATCTATAGTTTGCCATTAGCCGATATTGAATTAACTATCAAGAAGTAATAGCCAGAGTTTATGAACAGGAAAGACTAAATCATTTGACTGACGCTTCAAAGACAGTTTGTTTGAGAAGTTTTGTTCCATCCATTATATAACCCTTTGAAAACTTGTATCAGTAGTGTAGACTTCGAAAGAGGTTTGTGAGAATCGGTGAGAAATTCTACAGTTCGGAAATTGTGATTTAACCAAATAAAAAGTGAAAGGTCTTCTATCCAAACGACATATACATCATTGAACAATATTTATAATTAACATCAATAAATCAACTTTGAAAAAAAGTGAATAAAAAAGAAAGTAATCCTCAAAAAAATTTGAGGTTAAATTGGAAATAACTACTTAAAAGAGATCGTACATGATATACTGAGGATAAATTGAGGACTCAGCAGCTTTCCCATGTTTTATAAAGATCGAAATTAGATTTAAACGTTGCAAATATTTTGTCTAGAAACATGAATTATTTATTGGAATCGACCTAAACTCAAGATCACTTATTCACAAGAACAAAAATGTATATAAAAAGATCAAGAGCAAAAACGGTCGAAATTGTGTGCAGATCACATAACAAACATATAACCTCTTGAAATGATTTTCGATAAGTAGTTACAAAAGTTTTCGAGTTTACCTACGTGATGATTACACCGATAACGCTGATTAAATCGAAATAATATTTATCATCTGTATTCAAAGAAAAGTAGATAAATAGAATAGTCGTGATCGAATAATTTCAAGTTAAATTTATACTGGATCACTACCTAGAAAAAAAAGAATAACAGACATTCTAGATAGTTAAAACGGCGTTAGGAGGCACTGGGTGGCACAAATGGAAATGCAAAATTCAAAGGTATGTCGCGGTAAAACCAATTAACTGGTTCCCAGGATCACCATAAATACGAATTATTTATGAGGCACCCTCGATAGTACCAGATCCCTTTGATCCTATTTAGAATAAAAATTTATCAAGGATATACCATATTTTTGTTTAAAGTTAATTCCTTAAGATTTGTAATCACGGGAGATTAAATCTGGAGAATGTGTCAGATGCTAAACTAAATTCGTTATACGAATACAAGAGTACACTTTTGAGTCACTTCTTCGGATGTTTTTCTTTCAACGTCTCACGTAATTTTGGAACTATCTTTGCATGATAACCTACCTGATAGCCTAGTATTGAACCAAACAAAGTTTCAATGTCAAAATATTTTATTACTGAACATATTCTGCGAACTTGCAACGTCTCCAGACCTTTCAAAAAAAATGTTTCTTCTTGCTCTGCAAACCAGACCTCTACAGCGTTTATTACCTCCTCATTGGAAGAAAATTTACGACCTTTTAAACTTTTTTTCGGTTGAGGAAAGAGATGATAGTCGGACGGAGCCAAATCTGGTGACTAAGGGGGGTGTTCTAGTAATTCAAACCTTAAATCACTAATTTTTTGCATGGCAACATGAGATTTGTGTGCAAGGGCGTTGTCTTGCAAAAACAAAAAACCTTTGGATAGCTTTCCGCTTCTTTTCTCTTTAATTTTTTTCCGTAGTGTGGTCAGTAATGTCGAATAGTAATCTCCAGTTATTGTTATACCCTTATCCAAAAAATTAATCATGATTACTCCATGGCAATCCCAAAAAACTGAACCAAGAACTTTTCTAGCAGATCTTTGGACCCGAAACTTCTTAGGTCTTGGAAAACCAGAGTGCTGCCATTCCATCGATTGTTGCTTTGTTTCTGGATCGTAGAAATGTACCCAAGTCTCATCCATAGTAACAATTCGGTTTAAGAAGTCTACATCGTTTTCAAATCGAGCACAGATCGAACGCGATGCTTGTACCCTTGCACGTTTTTGGTCAACATTCAAATATTTGGGGATCCATTTTGCAGCAATTTTTCTCATGTCCACATTGACGTGAACTATATGATAAACGCGTTCGTATGAAATATTCAGTGCTTCAGATATCCGTTTTTGCCCAATTCGACGGTCTGATAAAATCATGTCATGAACTGCATCGATATTTTCGAGGACTGACACAGAAATTGGCCTCTCCGATCGCTTATAATCTTCAATGAAAAATTTAACTCTTTTGAAACTTGCAGTCCAATTTTTCACGGTCACATACGAAGGACATTGATCACCAAGGGTATTAAGCATATCTTCGTAAATCTGCTTACCTCCTAACCCTTTTAAATACAGGTACTTGATGATGGCTCGATAATCCAATTTTTCAATTTTCACAATTTCGGTGGACATCTTTTTTCTTTTAATTTATTGCGTAACTCTGGTTTACAATTTTGACGTAAAACTTTACACTGACACTGATATAAATACATCCTCGTATTTCCCGTTTGCTTATCATCTACTCAAATTACGAGTCAGTTAGCATGATCTATCACGTTAAAGAATTTTGCAGCGGTGGTGTAGTTACCTCAATATTTCCATTCTTTACTCTGCATTTTGATTTATACATTATAGTGATAACTTTTTCACTCGTTACTAATCTTGCAAGAAATTATGCTTTGTTTTGTTTTGACTGCAAATGTCTTTTTTAGTTTGCTTGTGTGCATTCGGGTCGGACAAACAATTTTTCTTATTCGCGCAGATCTTTCTAGCGGTTCTAGATCCTTCATTTATATGTTAGTCTGTAGAGAACTGTCCACCACTTTCGAACTCACGTTCCCACCTTTTTAGTATGTAAAAATTCTACTAATGTTATCACCAAATCTTTGAAGAGTTACATTATGGTCAACTTCTTGGAACGCAAGTGTTTGATCACAGCGTTTTAATCGATGCCATCAATTTTAATACTGAAATGTGCCACCTTCGAATTCGGGTTTCACTCTAGATATGCTTCAACAGCGTAAGTCTATAGAAGACAGGTTACAGTATAACAGGAAACTAGATATTTTTTTTCTATTTATAACAAATAAATATATTCGTTAACAATGATTTATATGATAATCACAATTACACACATCAAAGTTCATTGCATATTTTAGGAAGAGCAGAAGAAAAGACTATGTAGAATACGAAGATGAAGTAGACCAGTTTATACTGATATTATTTTAGTATAATTTTTTATCATCCTTACCTCCACCATTCTGTTGACACAAATAAGGAAACCTCCATATATTTCCCAATCCTACAGAATAACCAATAATGGATAAAAAAAATTGCAGTTTTCCAGACCATTCCGCCCGATTTGGATCAACGTCGGCAGCCTGACTACCTCTCGATATTATGGAGCCTCTAGGGCCTTGTAGAACTATTGTAACTCCTTGCTTACTTTTTGGTTCTGCCGATGTATTCACACCATTGTTTAATGGCGCTAATTCATGCCCGTGTTTCGTCATCTCTGATTTTAATGCTTTATCCGTCATGTTATCAGTCTAATGAATAGGCACTACTGTCCAAATTTCGGCACATAGATTCAATAAACGTCCAACTTAAATAATTCTATGTTGAATATTGTTACGTAAATATTATAATAAATAAATAAATGGAAAATCTTTTATCGTAATTACTTTATTCTCTAAATACTGGCTAGATACTTGTAGGAAAATTGTACAGAACAGAAGGATCTAGAAATTATGCGAATTGCTCTGGTTACTTTGGAGATATAGCAAATGAGAACAAAAAAATGAGACACCACATTCTATTTCGCTTGTGAGAAAGAAAAAATCGTAGCTTTATATAAACAACATTTAAATATAACAGTTTTTATTGAAAATTAAGCTTCTGTCATTCAAGTAACGGTTTTCATTGATAATTCTCTATTTTCCATGCGGAAAAAGTTTCTATTCCGTATAAACAATTATAGAAATTGATATAACGTTTGGTAATCGATATCTTCGTAAGTCGTTAAATAAAAAAATAGACAAGTCAGTAAATATTTGAAGACTGATGATAGAGGTAGCCAGGAATTTGCGATCGTAACTGATATATTTGGTGGGATTCACCAAGATATAATCATTGGTGCATTTCGTGAAATTTATATGATGTAGGAATATTTTTTATGTACACACTCGTCGATAAGATTGTAAATGAATGATTTTTTTGTTATCGGGCGACCAAATTGAATATTTAAATCAATTTTGCAACATTATTGATTAACTTTTAAAATATAGATACATCAACATTCAATTTAGTATTTACGTAACCAAAATTCTTATCATTTATACAAAGAGTCCCAATTTTACATGTTTGAAATTAAAATATAATAATATTATAATGCTACAATCGGTACGATGAATTTATAAGGGAATCAGCCAAATATATGGACTCATCCTCCTATTTTACTAAAACAAGTTGATCTATTTTTTTACATTTAAGGTGGAATTGAAGATCGGAGAATCTCAGAGGCCACAATTGTTGAAAGAAGAATTATAAATTGCATCCCATAAATATTACACGTAAAATGAAATCAATTACTCGATTTTCTAAATTCTCAACTTGATACTATCTTTCTGAGAGTATTGGTTTCATAGAGTGGATAACATATAATTTTAAGACGATCATCCCCCTTAATAGAAGCTTCATAAACAAAACGAATTTTCTATTTATTTATATATTGGGTCCAAAATCAATAGTCCAATCTTATTGTATGTGATAATTTTTCCTTTCCCTTTTTCTTGGCCCAACTCTATGCGCCACCAATACACCAAGATGTGTACACATCGAAGTTGGCCATAACTACAGATTAATAACAGTTACATTGCGAGTTTCATTATTTTCATCTGTTTTTCCATGACTAATGGAATTTGTACTTGTTCTGTCATGCTAGAAATTAATAACATTTGACGGTTTCTTTCTAAATACGACTATTCAATGCATATTAAACTCCCTGTTATCTATTCTAAATCAGTGTAAAATCCTCGAAATGGCCTAATCGACTCCATGAAATTGGAAGCACCAGTTCCTACGACAAATTGTCTAAAGATGCTAAACACGGTTAGAATCCTAAGTAAGGGCGGATCCAGGGTCTTGACAAAGGGGGGGTTATTAGTATTAGGACGGGTTAATTACGTTGTTTTCACGCAATTTTTACTTCAAACCTCAATTCCTCATCGACTTTGAAACAAAAAACCAAGTTAATTAATCAGGGTCTAGAGGGGGAGAGTCTCGACCCCCCTGGATACGCGCTTAATCCTAAGTCACCTTCATTGGGCACCTAGCACTGATTTATTTAACTCTATTCACAGTACAGTATTAATTCCTCATGCTCTAGTCGTGCAGCATACTTTTATGTTAGAGCTAATTAGCTAACTCATACTCGTTTCACATGCTGTCTTTGTCCTTCCAATCCTGCTCACTCGCTACTATTTTTACCAAAAAACCAATAGTCATATATGACATGTACCAAACTATCATTACTGGTAATCTAGATCTCACACTGGAAACGAAACTGCCAATAAGCTTCTAACAATACTACAGAAATGTGAAGTTCAACTTCAAACAAAATTATTGACGCGATCGATGGAGCAACAACATGACTCTACACCCATTCACCTACTACTTGTATTGTGCGTTATAATTTTCATGCTTCTATGACTGTCCAGCACATTCTTAAACAATACTCTACCGCATACCAATAAATTGATCTGAAACCTAAACCTTAGAGAAATACAGAGAGTATGGCAATTTGAGAGCCTCTCAAACTTATATCATTGTAATAAAACTCAAAAATCGATTATTTCTAATGAATTTTTTCGAATATAAATATCGGAATCAGGAAATAAGGAGGTGCTTTCATTTTAAATGTTACATACTGTAGATAGTTGTGAACAACAAATGCCGATTGTAGCAAATGAAAAACGTTTGGAATCTTTGGATAGATACTCCTACAGAAAATTGACAATTACATAGGAATATCTCGTAATTCCATAGAAGGCAAATGAGATTTATATAAATTCCGAAACATTCATTCAAGCACGACCTCTTTAGTGGACAAAACATGTAAGACGACATAGAAATAGAAAAAATTATAAACTAGAAAGATGAGAAACTCTAACTAGTAAGGCATTGGAGGCTCCACAATATTAGGGAATGAAAAAAGGAAATTGCCATTAGTTGTTGTACTTCAATCTTTGTCTAAAATTACGTAGTTTTATTATATAGCTCATGTTATAGGTCACTCCACATTGTGAAATGGTAGGTCACAAATAGAAATGATACGATACATTTAAATACAATGAATCAAAAATTTAACACATATATATCAGAAATTTGATTCTTAATATTTGTTTTCCTCTAACTCATAACAAAAAATACATTCCTAGAAAGTATTCTAATGAAATATTAAACTCTATAATAAATAAAATTGGGACACTCTGTATATGTACTACCTATATGATGGACATTTAATTTGAGCAATTTGTTAAATTTGTGAAATCGATATACTACCAAGTAAACCAAATACACATGAACTTTCCAATACGCACTCCCACAACTTATGTAATTTATCAATATTTATAACACTCTAATTCACTAAAAAACTCCGTTTGCTATGTAAAAATAGTATCTCGTGATTTTTGCCGCACGTTAAATAATTTTCCACTAAAGTTTTGGGCTCACTGTAAATGGTAGTGAGAAGCACCTTTCCAAAAATCAATATGAAGCATGTGCTTGCACGGGAAAATCACCCTTAACAGTTGGAAAGACCAATCAGAGTAGGGAGATACATCCGAAGGTTTGGAGGAGACTAAAATCGGGATCCGTTGGGGTATTTGGAGTTGATAGAATCAGGGAGAGCAATACCAGGGTGGGTCTCAGATAGAAATAAATATGATATTTATTTATAGAAAATGTGTTTATCATATACAATGTGAATTTTGAAAATTCTAAAATTTCTAGCACTCAGAAATACAGAATTATTTAAAAAATATATCTTCGCCATATTTTCCTAATAACTAACACTTACAAAAGAAAACCCGGTGTCATTAGTTGGTTTATTGATCAATATTATTTAGAATAATAGAATAAGAATTATTTAGAATAATATATATATAGTGGTTTCTAACCACTCTCCATCTTGCTATAAGTCTTCTGCCAGGTCTTCTGCATTTCTTTATATATGCCCTCCCTCCAGCTTCTTCCATGTCTTCTTCTTTGTGGTGTCTGGACTGGTGTGGACCTGTTTAAGTATTTTATTGTCTGAAATTTTCTTTATGTGACCATACCAGGTTAGTTTTTTGGTTTTGATGTCATCTATTAATTTATGTCTGTCTCCCGTAAGGTATATAATAAGCCCAAATATTTCAATTCTAGTTCTCATAGAAGTTATATCAATGATTTCTCGTAGATATTATTTTATTGTGTATCATGGCTGAAAGATGCAGATTAACGGAAAAAACTTAAAAAATAGAAAACTATAATAGAATTGTCAGAGAGAATATTTAATGCGAGACATGCAGACACTTTTTAAAAATTAATCCTGTGAAAAAAGGGCAGCAGAAGTGAGCAGTTTGGTTTACTTTTGATATGAGTGCGAAAATACCAATGCCATCCAAAACATAACAGAAGTTTATGGTATTGAAGTAATGAACTAGAGATATTTAAGATGTACGTATGAACGTACATATCAAAGAACGCTCAGGTTTGTCGTTCGTAGTGACTAAGGATTTCATCCTTACTCCAAGCAGTTATTACCTTTTCCTGCGGCTCAAACACCCTCTAGGTGGTTAGGGACAACGAAAAAGTGAAAGTTACCATGCACACTTAGGTGTACGAGCAGAAGGGAGACTTCTTTGAAGAAGGTTTTAAAATTTAATTCAAAGAAGTGACAAGTACGTCATATTCTAGGCAACTTTGTAGAAAAATAGGCAATTGTAAGTAAGTACAATACTAAATTTACTTTCATAATTAAGGGCATTCATTAATTTTTGACCAAAATTACGAATAAATCACAAAGAGTTCATCATTATTTTTTTCTCAATAAAATATTATACAAATTTCAGACATCTTGGATTTTCTTGCAATAATTATACTTGTAATAATGTTGGAGCTCTAAGAATACACATAATATGTTATAAATCATTAAACGTATCGATATTATATTTATTTCGAGAAACGGATCTGCAAAATCCAAACGACAACGTTTACATAGTCGATGAAAACGTTTCGCCTTGAAATTGTTGGGCTTGTACTGAAAAAGTGGAACTCGTAGAGGGGTGAACTGGAGAGGTCAGTTATGGTGAACTGATGTTTGGGTTTCACTCAATTCTATATCGGGAAAATCAATTTTTTTATAGGTTCAATCCACTCTTAGTGAAAACATACATAATCCTTTCAATTATAAGTACAATGTTTTTCTGGATTACTTTAGTTATTATTATTCGGAACCGTAATCTCATTGATAATTAATATTATATAACTGCGAAGAAAATTTTATCACAATATTAAGGTGGTGTTTTTATCACAAAGTTAGATTAAGAGACGCTTTTCTTCATCTAATTGATACCTATATCAAATTATATATCAATGATGTTCTCCAACTGTTACACGCTTTGACTATAGTGGCCCTTTTTTGATTAACTACATTTATATATGGCCTATATTGATCTCTTTTTCTAGAGTTCTTTGTGGTTCTTTGTACTGCTACTACTTATGATGAGTTTTGAGATTACACTCACTGTTGACCTGCTACTAAATAACGAGAACAGCTGTAAGATTTTTGTTATGAATTCATACATTGTCACTTTGAATATCCACCTCTTCTCTGTCGTCACAACGTTCAAAGAGAACCTTCCATTGTTTGAAATAGTGCTGGAAGTCTTCTTCAGTCAGCTTCTCTTAATACAAATTTCACCTTGAGAACGATATAGAAATAGCTCAAAGCAATAATGCAGATAAGTTAACAATGAGAATACGGAATATTGTCCTGATGGAGAATCTCTTGCCTTTCTCTTCCGTACAGATCGTTTTTTACAGTTTTGCAATAAAATTTTCACCTACATACAACTGAAAGAAATGGGTTGAAAATTTGACAGTTATCGTGAGGTGCTATTTCAAAGAAAAATATAAAAATGTTTTACATGGTGATTGATCTCTATTATCGATCAGACCAGCGATTTACATATGGGTGGTATACTTGTTAATTTCATAGATGCCATAACAAGTTTTTCAAGAAATTTTCCAAATAACTTTGATTAGATTTGCATTGTTCATATTTTTATATCAAAACTTTAACGTAATAAATGCGTTTGTTATTTTGGATATACATTTCCCTGTAACCTTACAGAGCTTTCTGAAATTCACTGAATTATTGATTGTAATACCTCGGCATTAGTCGGAATTCATCGTTATAGTAGTACGGTTAATATTTACTCCATATTTCAATGGTTATTAATGAAAAAATGGAATGAAAATTTAGCTTTCATATTATATAATACGTTAGTTAAATAAATTGAATAAGCTTCAAAGTGAAATTAGTTTCATGATATATATTTAGTGCCAAATGTAAAAGGCATAATATCAAGCCTCAGAAGTATGTATGTGTTGAAAAAAATATTAATTTTCACACGGAAGTCCTACTTATTTTAATCAATTATTGTAACTTAAAGTTTAGACAAAAAAGAATAATAGGAACACAAAATACATCTATTTCAAGTGAATCTGTCCAGTTTGGAAAGGATTTGATATATTTTTAAAATTTAAATTCAAAATTTATTCGCAATTTGGTGGATTCATCCGAAATGAAGGAAAGGATATAATAAATAATGCTATCAAACTTCCATACTTAATATAATAAATAACAAGTTGTGTAAGAAATTATGGAATAAAAATAAGATACGAGTAATGATAGAAACTTCACCAAATTCTTTTTACCCACAAAAAAGTGAATGCGGAAAAGAATGGTCTCAAAAACGATCCCAAAACTACCAGTATAAATAAGTTTGTATCATATAACCTTGATCGAAATGGAAGAAGTTACAAAAATAACACAAAATAAGCACAACTGAGGATGAGGAAAAGAAAAATAAAAACTGAAAATTACATATATTTCAATATATGGTGAAAACTAAAAATTATTACAATTTTTGAAAGAATGAATTAACATATCAATGTTTGTATGAAAATTAATTAATCGAATCTTTCAAAAATTTGTTTGAGCTAGAAAATCAGTAATAATAAACACGTATATTAGAATTTTTGATAATTTCATCCCCTAGTGTATAAATGGAAAGAAATTGTGTATGAGGCCATTAGACGCCAATTAGTAACCTTTAGGACCCTGGCTGGAGACTTTCCTCTGGAAGTGGTAATAAAAGTCCAGGTATATATAACTAGTACTCAAATGGGATGAACAATTAATATTAAATTGCATGCCATCAGCTTTTCAGTGTAACGACATGCCACCATCTTTTTAGTGAAACAAAATGAATATAAATAAAAAGGGGAAAAAGCTGAAAACCACTTCGAAATAATTTTGTTTCCTAAAACAACGAACACAATTTTACAAATTAATAAAAATTGTTAGAAACGATGAAAAAGTATCAACATTCGTATATTTATTAAAAAAGTAATAAAATTCACATTAACTGCGTATTCAAGAGAGTACAAAAAACACAAAACAGTTATGAATTAGAAACAACTCAAATTCATATATGCTAGAGATAAGTAATGAAATTTATAAGAGGAAAGCCGGGATGATTGCAGCCCTTAACTGAGGTCTAAGCTGTTATGAATATCCGAAACTTAAGAATGAAGCAGAAAATTTCCCAAATTCAATGATGTAAGTGTGCATCAAGAAATTTTTTTTTGAAAAAATTAACCTCTCATAATCTCCACAAACAATATTCACTAATTTTTCACAACTACCCTTTAAAAGAGTAAAATATAAACTATATCAAAAATATCGAACATAATTTTTTTTTAAACTATGTTTACGAACACCACCTATCAGTAATTTTTATATTATTTTCTGAGGATTCAATAAAACTGTGCGAGCAAAACTGAATAACTAATGACGAATATAAAAAGGAAATTGTAGACTTTCAAGGGGTATCAGAAAACAGAAGGTAAGCATAAAACACAGAAAGTTGAGTTTTAAAAGAGACATACTTAAAATATTTTATATATGTCAAAAAAACTCATCATAATGCTTTTCAATTTCTTGTGAAAGGTCCTGTCAATTATTTCAATCTCCAACTACCATATTAGCTTTGGAAGTTTCCGACTGAATGTTTAGTATCAGTTTTCTGTATCAATATTAATTCGTTATTATTCTCAAATTTTTATCTGTTTTTTTTTGTTCATTCTCTCATTTCTCCCTCTGGTTTCTGTGTACCTACTACTGTGGCAAGGGTCTTTTTTCATACTTTCATTATACCACAACCTTTGTTCCCAGACCAACCTTATGTTTCTAGTAACCATATTACCTATTAGTATTTTGACATATATATTTTCATAATAATTTTTATTGTTAATAACTAATAAATGGTTAACGCACTAGAATATATTGTACATTGAGTTGTTCAATATTTAAAAATGCGCCTATTAATCTACAAATCTATACTGTGGAATGGAAATTCCTTCAAACGATTGCAAAAATGTATAAAGTAAGCTCCTGTCAACAAATATCGTTATCAACACTTAATCAATTAACATAACCGCTGATAAAAAAATATGAAAATGATGAACACATAATGTGAATTTCTGTTCAATCAATTATCAATTACTCGTTCAGACATTAGTAGGTAAATCTATACCTCCCAAAGTTTGGTAACTAGATTAACATATTATCATAAATATAAGCACCGATAAAACGTATGATCTGATGAAAATATGTGTAAAATTATGGGTATTTACAGAGCATAGGACAAAAATTAAACGTGATTAGGGTAAAAAAAACTGAAAAACACGCTTCTAAAGCACAATAAAACAAAAAATTGAAAATAAGTTTCAAAATAAGCTTAAAACAAGGATGTGAAAAAGCGTTGGGCGCTCGATGTACGAGAGATATGAAACAAAGCGCTCAATTTTTTTTTTAAAGCAAGAACGGGATTTGAACCAACGACTGGCGAATCCGGAGGTTGACGCATCAAATCGCTCGGCTAACGAACGCATTTAAAGTTGTAGGATATACTAACAGTAATAAATCACTTGCTCTTAATCCAAAGGTTAGTTACAAACAAAAAAACCACATTCAGGTCCAATATAAGCGTGTTAAATGAAGCTTTTTCAACTTCAATAAACAGTTCTTCAAAAGCTCTAAACAATCATTAGTTTATTATTTGTTCATTGATCCTTAATATGATTAATTGGAATTAATGATAGCTAATACTTATGTTTATAGTAATATTAACGAATTGTCTTGCAGAACAACCCTATCCTTTATCTTTATCCTTTTATAATTTAAATTATATTATCGTAGATTAACTTTTACAATTATTTACTATTTCTCACCTACGTTCTAATCTCTCTCCAAGATTTGTCATTGTCTTATAGCATTTTACCCATTACCATATTCTATGTTTGGTTTGATCTTCATTTTTTTTTCTTTTTTTCTCTATATCTCTATTTAATATATTCTTTTCACTTATTGATAATTGTCTATTCCCCTAATATTTCCATAGCAGCATGGTTGTCGGTGGTACGTACCTCCATTCTTCTTCTATTCTCGTATATAATAAATGGTGTTACATATCTTAATCTTAAGAAATTTTTTGACAACACATTTCTTGTTAATGGCCTATTACATCTCAATTTATTTTTCAATCATATAATTTTTATATGCAATTCGTTTCCTAGTTTATCAAAACATTATTACCAAATATTTCTTATGTTTCACCTGTTCTATTTGCACGTTGTCTATTTCATCGTTCGTATTAAAACTTAATTTCCTCTTCCAGTAATTTGTGTTTTTTGTTTGTATTATTTTTCATGCATTTTCCATCACAGCTTCCCCCATAAGTTTTTTATGTAATACTACATCTTCTGCAAACACCTTCAACTAATTCCACTTTTTCTACATTTTTTTTTTCATTTGACAACATTTCCTCTATTTTCTGTTCACATTTGTTTGGTGATTTTGCTCTATATGTATATAGAACAATCTTAATTCTATAGTTGTTTTAAATTTATTGAATTTATATCAACGATTCTATACTTTTAAACATATTGTTATTGCTCTGTTAGCTTCTAAATGTAGAAGATGTCCTTGAAGGCTTCTTACTGATTCAAATCCGCTTTGTGCTTCAGAAAGTTTCTCACTTTCTCCTTCATGTCATTTGTACTTTTATTTTTCTCATATATTTCATTACAAGTATTCCAGTGTTAGTTTAGTGCTTTCTCTCAATTACTCAATTCTCTATTGTAATACGAATTTATATGTTTGTGGTCATTTTGATTAATTAGCTGTGTTTCTGCGATTTTTAGCAGTAATTTCTAGGGATTGTGCATGAATTCTTTCTACATCGCGACACAAAAACAATTTACCCATTAGCTTATCTGAAACATTGTTAGTTATAATTTCTAATTTCTCTTCATCTTTTTCCAACAATTATTACAATGTTGCCAAATTATTTGAGGGCATTTTTGTACCTTTCCTTTGTATTGTCCCATTTTCTATTCCATTCACCGTACTGTATGAAGAATAAGTTGGACAATTCCATCAAGTGTAAAATGACTATATCCTAGTGAACAAGAGATTTAAAAATTTAAGTAACAACATATCCTGGCGCAGACATTGCATCGGATCACAATTCTCTAATAGCCGATATTAAAACCAAGCTCAAAAGAGTTCAATAAAATTAAAACTGGATATCACAGAGAAAAACAAATCACAAATTGAAAAAGATAGCCAATTGAGACACTTTTATAGGTCACATTTCCAGAATAATGGAAAAACACATTAAAACGAGTCCAAGACACAAAAAACAATAGTGGATGACTGATGAAATCTTGAGTAAAGAAGACGGCAGAAAAATATTAGTGAAAAATATAAACAGATACAGAATATAATCAAACAATAAATAAGAGTGGCCAAAGAAGATTGGATGAAAGATAAAAGCATTGAAATGGAAGAGTTACAAGACAAACATGAGAGTTACAAAATGTTTAAAAAAGTTAGAGAAGTAGCTGGCCTATACAACAAGAAGACTCCTCATACCTTAAAAGATTCAATAGAAAAAATTATTATAGATGAAGAAAAAATTCGAACAACTTGGTGTGTGTATATCAGAACAAACGGCATTTGATGAAGACGAAGGACCAGAAATACTAAAGCCAGAAAAACAAGAAAGCTGCTGGACACGATAACATTCCAATAGAGATGCTAAAGCTTATAAATAAAGAAAACATAGGAATATTAGTCAAACTGTTCAATAATTTGAACATTTACCAAAAAAAAAACAACGTCCAAAGCACTATAGCGACTATAGACTGATAAGTTTTATGAGTTACACTATAAAACTACTCTTGAGAATAATTTACGCTAGAATCAGAAATAAGTGCAAAGATCAAAACGAAGCCCAATTCGGCTTCAGAAATGGGTTGGGAACACGAGAAGCACTTTTTGCATTGAATATATTACTACAAAAATGCCAAAACCAACGGAAAGATGTATTTGCAGTCTTTATCGATTACGAAAACGCATTCGATCGAGTACAACACGACAAGTTAATAAATATATTAAGGGAAAAATAAGTTGATAGCTCTGACGTAAGAATCATCGAAAAATTAGCTCCAAATAACGGGCGTTCGAATCAACGGAAAATCGACAAAAGAATGCAAAATCTTAAGAGTAGTCAGACAAGATTGCATACTCTCACCACTTCTTTTTAATTTGTATCTAGATCTTTGAGCAAGCTAGACACAACTTATCATATGGAGTAAAAATTATCTATAAACTTATAAATACAATCAGATAAGCAGAAGATAAGTTGTACTTGAATGGACGGCTACAGGTAGCTCATACAACATTTTTTAAAATAAGATCACTCTTTTCTAATGATAATTTAAAATTTCAACTCCCGATACGGATGATCAAATGTTACATATGAACAGTTCTCTTATATGGTGTCGAAGCATGGACGTTAAGAATATCTACCATTAATCGCTTAGAGGTTTTTGAAATGTGGTTATATAGACGCATGCTCAAGATGCAATCCTTAACAGAGCAAATACGGCTCGTGACTTGGTGGATGAAATGCCTGAAAATAGCTTATATGGAACACATAATGCGTGGTAGCCGGTTTAATATCCTCCAGTTGATTATGATGGGTAAAGTTGAAAGTCGTAGAGGAATTGGAAGGAAACAAGCCTCTTAGTTGAAGAATATTAGAGAATGGACTGGGATAAGAGAAGCATGACAGTTATTTAGAATATCTCAAGATAGAGATAGTTTTGCCATGTTAATCGCCAATGTCAACGGGACTTGATACGGCACGATAAGAAGAAGTAGTGAATGTTAATACATTTATAAATGTTAACAAATGAATACACTTATTAATGTGATAATTAGAACATATGATTAATAGTACGAAAATAAAAAAGAAGTAGAAATAATTTGAGCCAAATAAGTAATAAATATTCTACATATTAAAAAAATAGAACGTATTATAACTGAAGAAGAATTACAACATAATACCTCAGTTAATTGGATTGTCGGGTTGGAAAATTAAGGAACTTGGTATATTTGGGATATATTGAACCATCACTTCCGATAAAACAGATCAACGTGTAAACGTAGATAGTTTAAATACGACAAAAATTGCCAGAAGAGACAGAGAAAGACGAACCATTAAATGGCACCAGTGGAAGCGTCACGATTACGTCATACAACGCCCCTGGATCAATACCAGACACGCAAGCAAGAATCGACTTTTGGGGTTTCAAGGTAACACTAATATGATATGGAAATTTGTTAGAAATTTAATATATATTTATATTTGATATTCATTTTAATTATATAGTGGAAGGTAGAAATCTTATTATAACAGAGATATACTTATTTAATTTCATAGCAATTATAAAAGTTTGAATGAATAGCCGTATAAAACAATTTAAATGAAAACACATATAATGACATAACCTCAAACTGTACTATTTCAGACCGAAAGAACGAATTCGGCGAAATAGTATGTTGAATTTCACCCAAAGAAATCCCAGTGACCTTGTGATCGTCTCGGCCAGGTATTCGACTCTCTCCAATCTTTTCAGCGGCGAATATTCATTATATCCATCAACATGAAATATTTAATTCAACCAGCATTACATTAAAATAATATCCTTTATTAATCATTCTACCCTTATATGAAATGTTGAGAGAATTATTTTTTAATCTGGTTTGGTATTTTCTAATCTGGTTTGGTATTGAAGCGTGTTTTTAAACCTCGTCCAAGTTTTTGGCGCAATATATGGAGCAACAAGACGACAGCACTACACAACATCCTTCCATCTACTTCTCATCTCCCCCGGATTGTTTTTAGGAAGGTGAGAAGCTGTGACAGAGAAGTCTTCATCGACTGCATACAATACTTTACCGCAGATTAATCTGAAATCCAACCTCAAGGAAACACTCAAGTGTCAAACTTTCAAATAAATCAAGAAATTCTTTCTTGAGGTTACCCAGCTGTAATAGTCTTTTACCCTGCGCTAATGATTAGCGCTGTGGAGCCACATTAAACTGCAATAAAAAGCGTGTTTTTGTTAGTTTTGTAGAGTATTAATTATTTTTTTATTTAATCTCTATTATTTGCCGATTGTGACCTGAAATAAATTTACTGAACCTACATCCTATTTTATGCTACGTTATGTTATTCACGCTATTTTTAAAATTATCACAAAGATTATGATTTCCCTATTATTGCCCTGATTAATATTTGCCCCCTTGTTTGTGGAATTCACTCGTTAAAAAAAAGACAGAAATTTAATTAGCGTGGAGTGCTTCAAGATACGAGATACGGGATGATTGGTTAATTTCGATAATATCTCTTTCCTGTCGAATATAATATATATCAACAATATTATACATACAGATTATCATTTATAATTGCAATTAGGTAGTGACAACATCTGGTAAATAAAAACTAGAAGTATACTTTATGTTTTCAATATCTTGCAAACAAAATGAAATTACTTGTAACACTATTTGTCATCTTGGTTATTGCAAAAGGTAAGATATACTTTGATACGAGTTTATTTTATTCATAATATTCACTAAAATTATCACATAATATTAATACATTAATAACAGTACTTTATAATATTTTTCATTAATTGAGTGTTTTAGATAAATACACGCAAACCTAAGAATATACGCAATAAAAGTATAAGAGGTGTTGAATATCAAAACGTCCTTTGACCATTTTGAAAAATTTTTGGAAAATCGTGAAAATGTCAGAGTGATCTAGAAACTACAAACATTTTTTTAAAATTTTGGTTCTATAATATTTTAAAATATAAGAATAATTATAATTTAATATATTACCAAACACTTTAGAACAAGAGAATGTATCTACAATTACACTCATTTAGACCTATGTTCGATAATATTATCTCTGACATCATCAAAATTTCAGTTTAATTTCTTTTGACAATTTTGGAAAATTTTTAGAAAATCATGAGAGTTTCATGATGTACTAGAAATTCCAACAATTTTTTAATTTCTATTAAATTATTTCGTATTAATTCCATAGTATTCTAAAATTCATGAATAATGATACTTTTATATATTTTTTGAGTCATTATACCTTTTACTTTAGATAAGAAGCAATTTGAAATTGAAAGATAGACAAGCGAGTTTTTGATTTCCAAATTTACTTTTCAACATATTCAATTTCTAATTTCACAAATTATAATGTTCCGTTTAATAATGTTTGGTGCGTTCGGACGTTTCTTATTTCAATTTTCCGTAGACGTGTATATCGATAATACTTAAACGGATTAGAACTTAAGAACTTCCGCAAAATATTCTTTATTTCCATTAATTTCGTTAATCAAATGTTTTGGACAAGCCTTCTAAAAATCAAAAGATGAGCAGCTGTAAGCATGCTTTCATGGAGACGAAACAAAATTTTAAAATATTCTGAATAAAAATATCTTCACTATTAGTTTCAAGAACCCTAATAGATAATAAATATTAAATCGATCAAACTGAAATAGAAATTAACTTGTCATATATTCAAAGTTTATTATTATTAACTCAATGATCAACAGACCAAATATTATGAATCAAAATTCAATCCATTCCAATTAATCTTCATATTTATTGTTTTGACGAGATGACTAAAATGATTGCATTCTTTAAAACAAATTTGTGTCGTGATCGCTGAAGGTGAAGGCTGGATCTAGTATTTCTCAATTTATTGATTTGCTATATTCGCTAAATTTTGTAGAATGCCTTCTATATATTCTAGACACTTTACTTGAGAGGACTTATAACCTTCACTGCGCTCTAATGTGGTAATTTGCGACGAAAACAATGGCTAGGATACTCTTGTCGATGACCCCGAATTTATGTTGCCCAATTTATTTATCCCATAGGCCTGATTAATAAAAAAGCACAATTTTCTGTCTTAAAAGAGATATTATAATTGAATATACCTTCCATAAATCCCAATGCACTGAGTATTTATTAATGTAAAAGCAACCAATAATTAAAATTCCTGTTGCACCCTAAATGCCAACATCTTCTGGTTCGATTTCTGGACCCTAACTTATTTTGCAACCAAAGTATCGGACTTATACCACTTCTTAGTCTCTTGGTTTGATAATGCGATAGACCAAGTTTCATCTCTAATGATAAAATAATGTACAAAATTATTTTATAATTTCACCAAATTTTGTTTTTGTTTCAGTTTTATCGAATGCGAATACATTTTGAACATATCCTTCTGTAATACTCTTTATCCAAAATATTCACACTGTGATCATATCCTGTTCTGGTTTTACTTCCCGTGAATCATCTTCAAGGCTTATATAACCACTTCTTTCTTATGTTTGTATCGATGGTAAAGAGTCCTCATACACTTTTTATAATCATTCATGAATTTGTTCTGTTCCTAAACCTTCTCAAACTAAGAATTTTATTTCTGTATGAATGTTGTCAATTTAGACCAGGGCATAAGCCATTAAAGTGATAAAAAGTGGAAAAAAAATATGATAGTATGATTGAACCCATTGGAAAAAAAACAGAATATAATAAAAATAAAAGGAATTTACAGGCAATTTGAAGTTGGGAAGGAGGAGAGGGTGAGTTTTTACATGTAAAAACGGTTAATCTCAAATTCCGGAGATAAAGTCCAATGGAAAAAAGTCAAATAGTGAAGCTAAAAAGATCTATAGCTTTTGGATTAATACTTTTTTTAATATCAAAAGAGCACCCTAATTTTTAATTGAAATTCTTCCGTCAAAACATCTACTTTTTTAAAAAAATTGGTGAGTCTTGAAAGGCTAAGACCTTAGTGGAAATTTTTTTTCATTATGTACAATTTTTAAATATTTATTAAAATTTAAATAAAATCTATATCTATAAAATTTCAATAGATAACTAAAAATTGTAGAAATGCTTAAAAAAAATTCTGATGCGAGCTATTTTGCCTTTTCCTTGAAAATTTCTATGGTAATGGTAATATTTTTTCACACTATCAAAAAGTAGAGATTTCAACGAACGAAAATTTAACCGACTTTTAAAAAAAAGCTGATATTTTGACCGAAGAATTTTCGATGGAAAATTAGGGTGCTCTTTCGATGTTAAGTCAAAATAAGGTTAAAAATAAATATTTCAAATAAAATGAGTTACAGTGTATTTGGGACAAAATTTCATGAAGAAAAGTTTTCTGCAATAAATAAAACACCATAAACTCGGTTATTTCAATTTTCCAGGTGAATTTTGATATTATTCGAAAAAATTGTAGATAAAAAAGCTGTAGACATTTTTATTTCCTTCAACTCTGTCATTTGACTTTTTCCCATATGACTTGTAGTCCTAAACCTTGCATCATTTTTATCAAAAAACCTAATCTAACCTATTCCCCTTCCCCTTCCTGAGCTCGGATCGCCGGTAAATTATTTTTCATTTCATTATTATTGCATTCTTCTCCTATTGCAATGGGTTTCATTATCATTTGACTACTACTTTGAACAACTGAGAATAGACTGAGAATATTATTTTATTGCCTGTGAAACTGAATTATGTATATTTTATTTCGACATCAAAATTACTCGAGGTTAGTGTGAACAACCCTTTCATAATTCAATTTATAGCCCGATTATTGCTTATTTCACACGTGTTCATAAGTATATACTTCCACGAAGTGCCATTCTTTAACAAACAAAAGAAATTATTGAATTGCCCTTATACACTTATTTTTCTGTAACTTAACTTGTTAGCTTTTGTAAGTAGGAAAACGATCTTTGTTTTTTTTTTATAATGTAAGGGTTAATATCGCAACAAACTTTTCTTACTAAATCTTTCCCAATCGAGGTATTTTGTATAAAAATTTGAACCTATTTTTTCGGATGATACACTTAGGGATAATTTTTTACTATAACTAATATGAAAATTCTGTCACGTCAAACAAACGAGAATCGACGGAGTGAAAAATTATCTTTTGAAAATACTAATTTTTATGGACGGCTTCCTGTTTTAATACTGATTGTTTTTGACATCAATAAAAATACAAAAAAGTAGAGTACTCAAATAGTTCGTTCGAAAATTAAACTGATATTCTTATATTCTTCTAATATTTATTTTGCATATGCTTGTAACTAATCTCCATCTGTTTAGTGTAGCACATATTTTTATCAAAATATCGAACATTGATCTAGTCTGTGAATAAAACAGTGAGTTTAAAGCCAACTACCTATCTCATCCACAAAAGGTTAAATTTAGTAATAATTGTTTTAAAGCGCTCTCGATATATCAAGTAGACATATTTCATTGTGGAGAAATTGTTTATTTATGCTTTTGATCATATTTATGTAGTTTATGATACTATTTATCTTAGTGAATACGTATTTTGTTTTTGTATAAAAGTTGTTTTCTCTTTTCAAGTATAGATTCATAAAAAAATTTCGCAATTTATCGCAGAAATAGATAAATAAATAAAGCATGTTTGATGTGGTATTGATCGTTGAATATATTTTCGTGGACTGTAGACAATTCTCCAATGTAGTCAACAAAAATCCTATAACTCTAGTACAAATACATTATACTCTATAGTAATGTGTATTGAATGTTAAATTGAAACGTTGAGTCAATAGCTATGATCCTGAGATGAAAATGCACATTGTTTCTTTTCAGTAACAATTTTGGTATTGAAACGTGAAGACGACCTTTCAATTCAATGCCACTGAAATATAATTTTTTATCAGTCAAAATCATTAGAATAACAGTCTCATTTTCTAATCATTTATTAAAATGCAAAATTGCACCGAACTGCAATTAATCCTGGATTTCAAGTCCTCCACTAACCTAACTAGTAAATCGTCTGGACGAACAAGATTATCCACTTTTTGGACACTTTCATTTGTTTCCAAGGTTGATGGATATTCCGACAATCTCTCATCCTTAACTCATTCATTTCCACTTTTAATAATCTGTTGAGCTTTTTGGGTACTTTTTCAGAATAAATAAAAACTTGTTGCTTCGTTTAAGATATTTGTCACTCAACAGTTTCTATTCTTCTATTATGACTTTTTTTAAAATAAATTAGTATATTATCTATGCACACTCTCATCTTATCAGTTTCTATTTGTTAGATTCAAGAATATCTTTATCTATTTGATTGATATGCTTAAAATTCAATTGGAAGTTTATCGGCTATCTTCAAAATACTTATCTGGTACTACCTCACTTTATATTTCAGATTTTCGAAAAAACAAACTATATTTCAAAACATTTTCTGGATCTACCTTAAAGGAATGAGTTTGGGTAGGTCAAAACTCCTTTCCTGAAAGTGTAGACTTTTTTTTTCATATACTACTCTAATTCCACATTGAGGTAGTGATTAAGTGATTTATTTAAGCTGTCGAAGTACGACAATGCAGCCTCGTTCGACAGGATCGGATATACGTCAAAATTTTCATCATTATTGCTTTTTGTACTCGAGTCAATGCACTCGAAATGAAACGAAGTTCAAAGACGAAGCATGTGACTTTATTAATCGACTCCATTCAGTTTGCTCCTATTGAATGTGTATCTTGTTTGAGGATTAAGGGCTCTTCTTTGGAAAGCAGAAGATTAAAATCAAACAATGCTGTTCGGTAGAAATTTCCGAATTTTCTAAATCGTAGATATGAGCGAGAGCCATTGCAACATCAACTGGTACTTCAACGTCCATAACGCCAGACGTCGAAAACATTTAGATAAACAGAAAAAATAAAGTTAAAACAATGGAAAGAAATGGAAAGAAAGAAATTGAAAGAAAAATCAAAAAAGAGAACGGCAGAAATTGACAGCAGCATATGCAGACATACGAAAACGGATAGATTACAGAAGAGGGACAAATCATTAAGTCAAAAATATTTCCAAGTACTATTTATTAGAGGTAAATGACGTAAATAACAAATAAAGGAAAGATGAAAATGTTGAAACTGAAGGAAAACAAGAAATTTCATTAGAAAAAATAAAAGAAGCAGTAAATACTGAGAAACGAGATGCTTGAATACTACTTTATAATTAGAATCAATTGTTTCAAATAAATAATCCTTGCTGATCCATATTAGCAAGCTTATATAAACTTATTTTATAGAAATATTATCACTTGCACATATTTTCCGTAGACCAAATAAAGAATTCGATGTAAATACGAATGAAATTTTGTCAAGATCAATTTAAAAGATAGAGAAATATATTATTCCTTCTTTAAAGTAGAGCTTAATGTTCTTTATAATATGCTAAATATAATAATAACCATAACCAAGCTTTTTACTATAAACAGAATCATATAGCATGTATCTTATAGTATAGTATAATCTTTACGGGAATTGAAAGAGTCGGATAATGCGAAAGAAAAATCAAACAATTATTTGAATCCATATTTCACTTAAAATAATTTGAAAATAATTTTTAAGAGATTTATAAAATACTTTTTTTAGAGTCAACAACTACCACATCTAAGACTCAGACGACGGGGACAAGCTCTACTGCAAATGAATCTGAGACAACTCCCACGAAATCAACGTCTTTTCCACCCACTAGCTCTGAATCAACTACAAGTCCATCTACCGATTTTAAGCCACATACCACTACTTCCGAGACCACTACCATTACCACTACGACTACAACTAGCAAGCCAACTACGACTATATCTACTACTCCTAAACCAACTACAACTACAACTACGACTACAACCACTACTTCCAGACCAACTACGACTAAAACTACAACTTCCACGCCAACTACAACTACAACTACTACTCCTAAGCCAACTACGACTACAACTATAACTTCTAAGTCAACTACGACTACAACTAGAGCTCCTAAGACAACTACGACTACAATTACAACTCCTAAGACAACTACGACTACAATTACAACTTCTAAGCCAACTACGACTACAATTACAACTCCTAAGACAACTACGACTACGACTTCTAAGCCAACTACGACTACGACTTCTAAGCCAACTACGACTACAACTACGACTAGAACCACTACTTCCAGGCCAACTACGACTAAAACTACAACTTCTAAGCCAACTACAACTTCTAAGCCAACTACAACTTCTAAGCCAACTACAACTTCTAAGCCAACTACGACTACAACCACTACTTCCAGGCCAACTACGACTAAAACTACAACTTCTAAGCCAATTACAACTTCTAAGCCAACCACAACTTCTAAGCCAACTACGACTACAACCACTACTTCCAGGCCAACTACGACTAAAACTACAACTTCTAAGCCAATTACAACTTCTAAGCCAACCACAACTTCTAAGCCAACTACGACTACAACCACTACTTCCAGGCCAACTACGACTAAAACTACAACTTCTAAGCCAACTACAACTTCTAAGCCAACTACAACTACTACTCCTAAGCCAACTACAACTACGACTTCTAAGTCAACTACGACTACAACTACAACTACAACTTCTAAGCCAACTACGAGTACAACTACAACTCCTAAGACAACTACGACTACAACTACTACCTCGAAACCAACCACGGGTATAACAGAAGCGACCACAGTTAGTCACGCTGTAAGTACAAGCAAACTGTCAACTCTATTAATTCTGTTTGCTACTTCCATCATATGGGGTATAATATAGTTAAACATTAGTATAAAGGTGAAAATGAGTACTAGGCTTTATTGTAAATATTTATATTTTTTTATATCGGTAGTTAGCAATAAATAAAACTATGTATTTTGTAGTTTTGATCGTTTTATTTTTGCGAACCAATTATTTTTCAGTAACAATATAGGAATTTATAAAGAAATGAAGAATATACGTGGAAACGTCAAGTTTAAAACACCAAATGTTAGCTTTTGAATAAAAATAAAACAAGAGGTAACAAGTCGCACTATAGAAAAGTAGTAAAATTCTTGGAATAATATCAAAAGATGAGCGAAGCGATTAATACCAAGTTTGGCAAAAATGAATCGAGAGTATGATTTCGAAACGGAAGTTAGCTATAGTATATATTGAAATATGGATAATACTCTTTCAATATGAGTACAGATCCAAAAATTTTGAAATCAATACTTTCAAAGAACAACCAAATTGACAATAAGAATACTTATACTCGTTCAATTAATTCCCTGGCGATGAATACGTAGTTAATAGAAAGCTTGTAAAACATATTAAATACACTTAAATTGTTGATTACCACAGTCCCACAAAAATAACATTTTTCAACTAGTTGGCAAAGCCTTCAATCCAATATATAAGTGGAAAATATAAAACAAATTATATTCCCTCATTTAAATACATACCACGTTCGTTCTGAAAATATAAAGTCAAAACTGATTAGATTATATTGACAGTGATTAATGAGTAATTAACACAAAATTAATCAAGTTCATCAATACACACAGCAATTGATATAATTGAAAATATTTGTTTAAAGTAAGGAAGTTTGAAAATTAAACAATCAATAAACCTACTTTTTCGTTTCTGGTCACTTCTCGCAATAGAGTGGCCTCTTGATGGCGATTTATTTTTAAATATAATCTTCTTTTTGTTCAATATACTCAACCGAGCAATACTCTAACTTCCTTAACCCGCCTGAAAAATACTTTTTCCCTAAGTCTGCTAAGTAAGTCTCCATTTGAAAGCAAAAATAAGTCGCACAGTGCCTAAACTAGAAAATAGACTAGATGGGGCAGCACTTCGTAATCCGATTCGACTTCGACCCATTTTTTCCTCCATGTGAGCCGGTACGGTATGATGATGAATCATATCAAATATGATCATTTTTTACTTTAATTCGCTTTCTTTATAGCACCTTGCCGGGTGAAATCCACTGCATCCTTGCCTCTGAAATGGTTTCACGGTTGCGCTTGTTGTCCGGAATAAGCAAACGAAGCACCTTTGACACTGATAGATTTTTCTGCAGGATATAACTCACGCACTCTTTTGAAATACCTACCAATGTCAGCGATCTCGCGCACGCACTTTCGAGCGGCGGTTCTATTGTGTTTCGCTATCGAGAATATAAGAGTCACCATATGTAGTATCAACACACTATTTTGATTTCGATGTTTGATTTCCAAAAATAAAAATGGAATCAACGACAGATATTGCTATTTTCACATTTTTCTATAATCCACCAACTCACCCGCCTTCACACGAAATATCAACAGTAGCCGTATACTAAAATGAACGACACGATAATAAATTTTCTCTTGCATTACTGGCACCATCGGTCGGTGAGGCTAAGTACCCATCGGACTATGATTTTATTTTGTGTAAACAATTCTTAATGTCCTCATCGCTGGTAGATTTTGTGTTAAGAGACCTGAAGCTCTAAGAAAATGAACGCGCCTTAATCAAAGGTTGAAGATGACGTAAGTTACCATAAATCGCAGAACATATCTGCGTAATTGTTCAATGTTGTCGCAAATTAATTTCTTATCATACCAATACAACATGGTAACTTTTATATAATAGAAAATGGTGATTTAGTAGGTATTCAGTACAGTAAATAATCACTGAAAGTATCTTCAATAGAATCTGTAGAGGTAAGTGAGTCTGTAATGTGTAATTACCAGTTAAATAAATTTCACACCTTTTGTTATATGCTCCGTATAATTGCAAATGAATCGAGTTAAAATTCAAATTTTATTTATTATATGTACTTTTATATAACATAAGTAACTTATTATTTGATAAGTAAAGTATGCTTAACGTTTTCTTGAAAATTCTAAATATACACAGCCATAAAGCTGCAAAAAAATATAATTTATTAGGATTGGGATTAACAACATTCGTATCTTTTACGTGCTAAAAATTTTAATATAGTTTCCATTTTAAGCAAAGTGAGGTATATATTTGTGGTAAGTAATATTTTATTCAAATATTATAAAATAATAATAGTTTTTTTTGTACATAACTATTTTTTCCTATGACTAGAATTAATTAATTAATACTTCTACTAATACTTTCTCTTTCTGTCTACTTTATATTATATATATATACCTTTCTACTGAAGCACGAACCTTTCTTCTATTTTTAAAATCGTAAAATAAGATACACTAAACATTTATAACAATTCTTAACGATTATATTTATTTCGTTATTAAGCTAGTTTTCTACATAGCCTCCCTTATTTAATAAATTGAATATGTATGTTACTTATTTCTAAAACATATTTTTCAGTATGGATTGAACCAACTAAAACATAGTGAATATTATGGAATATTATTGATGTTACTGAATGATTATCACACATCCAAAAACTGAAATGAATTAAAAAGAAAATCATCTGCATGAATGGTAAGTTTTTATTCATGAATCAATCAGTCTTATAACTTGATCCAAATGCACTACACTACTCTTTATTTCGTTTCAATTATGCCAAGTCAGATAGTTTTGTTCTCTTCAGTCGTCTGTGGTAATTTACTGCATCGACCAAGAGTGAGGCACCTCTCTTGGTATGTTCATGAAACTTTTCCTCGTGTCTTTCTGCTACTCTCTTGAATTCCCTCTTGCATCTATGATAGTACGAAGTACTTTATTTTGAAATTTTTGATTGATGATACTCGAAAATTTATTTAGGCTTCAATATTCAATATTTTTCACTACAAAACCATTATACAAATATCGTGTAACAACCTCACAATGTTCTCTGTCATAAGAATGGTCGAGGAATTTAGAATTTGAAATTGCAAGGATATGCCTCTTTTTATTTAATATACTACTACCAGAATGAAAATATTGCATTCCTTTTGTGTCCATGTAAATATTAAATTAAACTAATTTCATTTCACCAAGAAAGATATTTAACATTTCCTTAGAAACGATTTCTTTACGTTCCAAATAATTTTAATATCTACGTAGACGACTTTGTTAAAGAAACTTTCTATTTTATTATGAGAGCACTTCTCATGTACCATTAGTGCGAGTGGTTTTTCCCGCTTTTCAAATAAAAAAAATTAAATTAGCAGTGAGTGTTGAAATGAATCAGAGCAATTATTGAAGAAAGAGGATGAATGAATTTGTGTTTTGGACTTGTTCCGTGAACTTCTATACAAGTGTCCGATACAACAAAGAAAACACAAAAGTTTTTGGAAACATTGATGTATTTTTCAACATAATCTCTTTTCAGATCTAAATATTTTTCCAGTAAAGTACGGTACTCTCTTTGCACTCTCTTTAAGCACTTTTTTATGTATTTGGAAACAGAATACGGTCTACTAAGTAGCAATTCTTATTATAATTACAATTTTTTGACAATTGTAATAATTGACTTGTGAGCTGGTGCATTGTGTTGACGAACCTTTCGTCTTTACCAAATTAAGGCTGTTTTTTGTACACATGGTATTGATAGAGATTTCTGGAAACTTATTTTAATGGTAAACTCAAGGTATCCACCAAAATTGAGCATTGTGGAAATTTTTGTTATTCGACATCTATTTTATAGTTCAATTTGATTTTTTGATTCAATTTATTTGGACTTCTACCCAAGTTCCTGGAAGACTGATGCGCTTAAGACTGAACTTGTCAAAGCTGTCTCAGGAACATATAACAAAACATTTCATTAGTGTGAACTTCAAAGATTAATATTGTGATAAATGAAAATAGAAAAAAATCTTGTTGACATAACTTCTGTTTTTTTCTGGATTACTTTATTTGTATACTACAACTAACATTTGTTTCAAGTAATTAAAGTTTATTATATTACAGCGATAAGGAATTGTAAATAACATATGGATATGAATTTATTGTATTAGAATTTCCAAGCTATAGTAACTTATCATAATATGGATAATTAACACACACTACTACGTATAACATAGTATCTTCATAAAACACATCGTACGTACGCTTCTTGGATAATTGAAAGTATTCAGAGAATAAAATTTGTTGCATCTATCATAGAATACTCTATTTTTATTTTCAAAAACGTTTACTAAAAATTCTATCTGGAAAGTTATTTCTCTGTTCTAATGGGGATTTGAATCTTTATGTTTCCAAAAATTATTACGTCCATGATATGCTTTCGAGAAACCAGTAATGCAGTAATAACCTACAGAATTCCAGTCTCCTAAATAAATATATTTTTTCTAATATCTTCGCTCTAGGATTATGAGATTTATTTTATTTATTCATAACATGGTTTTACACGAATATCTCTTAGGATTATTTTTTTGCGCATCTTCAAAAGTTTGTTAAATGTTTTTTTCGACCACTGGATCATAGCTCCGACAAACTCGAGGTTAACGCTGCTTTCTAGTCTATCTACCTAATGTCACTGTCATTGTCAGTAATAAATAATTCAATAATTATTTGAATTCAGTATAAGTGTACTTAATGCTTACTCACAGAAGTCCTATCGGAGCACTGTCGCCTCAATACACACCTAAAGACGCTAGACCTAGCAGATAATGCGGCGTGCAGATTTTGTTGCCCAAAGGACGGAACATCTATCCACATTCTCTCGAAGTATGAAATACTACGGAACTCCAGAGTACTACGCCTGGGACGTATGAAATAGGAGACGAAGCCACAGCCATCCCATATTCTGAATTTTCTAAAAGGAGTTACAGATCAGCTGTAAACACTGGGCTCCCAAAATCGCAGCAGAGGAATACAATGGATACTTTAGGTCGCAGTGTATATGATTCCCCGATGTCTAAATACATACATATATGCCCCCTCAGTTAACTGAAATTCAGAAAGCTGCCATTATTGCCATATTAGAAGATGGCTGGACTGAAAGAGTTGATAATTATGGTATGACGAAATTATTTTCTAAATTCTTACCAGATCACTTAATATTAGTGAATAAGGCAACAAATGTAAAGTAAATTTACACAGCTAAAAATTATTGAAAGCTATCCCTAGATTTGTATGCTCAATGAACAGAAATGTACTGGACCTTTGGTATTACTTTCATAATTTCTAGTTGGAAATTTGCATGTTAAATCTCTTTACAAATATTTTTCAGTGACTTGTCATAAACTTTTTAAAGCATTTTATAATGGGCCAAAATCAAATTGAATTGAAGACACCAACTTTTCAGACATAAAACTGAACTGGTGTAAGAATTTACGTAACGATCTACCTATAGTATTTTTCAATAATTATGAACATAAAAATCAATCGTCAGTCTTAAGTAAAATGCAAATAATAATATTAGACGACAATTGGGGACGATTCAAATGGAATTACCATATCATCAACAAGGCTTTTCTCAACTATCTGGTCATCATGAATAAGCTTCAATATTATCTCCCTTTCACCGTTTATATTCAATTTTATTTTGATTTCCAGTGTATTTTTTGTACAACGTCATATTTTTCAGATGTTTCACACGATTTATAAAAGAAAGAATATGAGATGACCACAAAATTGAAGAGGTTATTGTGGATGAATCCATTCTAAACGCTAATTGTGAATTAGCGACTGTTTTGAGAAACGTTTACAACTACGTTCTTATCCTTTCCAGTTGTTATAGGCTCTAAAGCTTGCATTCTATAATTGTTGTAGTTTATGAGACTCCCTTTTTTGTTAAAACAGTTAGAAAAGTTAGAAGTTAGAAAATAATGAACCAGAGAACTTCATTTTACAGAAAGATGCTGCGCAGCCTAACTTCCATAATGAAATACGCTATTGGATTAGGAAAGTGATTACGAAGCTTGTTTTCCATGATTTTTAAATAGGCGATCATAAATAACCGTGTATTAGTACCTCAACTTAACTGATCTGCATGAATTAAGAGACATGATTGAAGCAGCTATAACAACATTTGTTCAAGAAACCATGAGACTGAATGGTGCCCACATTTAACAATTGAAGACTTTCTCGTGAAACTGTATTTATCGACTGTTTGTTTAATTAAATCACCACTATTAACGCTTAAATATCCTTTACTTCAGTGATATTTTATCCAGTTAAATACCAATACTCAATTGTTTTCTATTACAACTCCAAAATTTAATAAATTATAACAAATAATTGGAGAAATGAGTTATCATGAAATATTATTCACAGGTCAATAAGCTTATGAATGAATAAATACATATTCATTTTGTTTTATTATTTCAGGCTTCTAAATTATGGAGTGTACGAACTGCTCTTCTATTTCTTCACAGAGCAGCAAAATCCAAAGAAGCTACCGCAGAATTGAGGACCGAAGACAACGTTCTCCTCAATTTATTCACTCCTGCTCAAGATCAAAATAAACACGATGATGAATTCATTGATTGTGGTCCTTCTCCTCCCGCCGATGAAATTCCTTTCGTTTTCGAGATATTCGAAGATCCAGGTTACGAAAACGAAGTCAAAATATGTCAACATACTATAGAGCAAAATATACTGGAGCACATGCAGAGCGTTTTTGGTAGAACCAGTCTTTTAGAAGAAATAAGTTCGAACAGAGTAGATACGAAGAATATTTTAGGGGTTTTTTTCGGTGCTTCACGTATAGAACTGAATATAACTTTCTTGTGGGCGTCATTTGTGAAACGATGGGACCTGTTGGAGAGTTTATTGTATTTGGGTGCAGAATTAAATTATTTTGAACCGGCTCAAGGGTTGAGTGCACTACATCTAGCAGCTTTCAGCAATTGCATTAGTAGTATGCAGTTTTTAATATCCAAAGGATGCGATATCAACGCTTTATATAAATGTTATACCCCTCTACATTGCGCTAGTTTCGGTGATAGTGTTGAAGCTACTTTATTTCTAATCAAAAATGGCGTCAATATTGATGCTTTTACCAATACGTTATATGAAGAAAACGAAAGTGCGCTCCATTGCGCAGTTAGAGCCAATTCTATAAATTGTGTAAAAGTTTTGGTAAGACACGGTGCCGATGTTGATTGTTCTGATTACTCTCCAATACATTTGGCTGCCGATTTAGGAAATTCAGAATGCATAAGATATTTATTAGATGGCAAAGGTGCGAATGTTAATGGTAAAACTAAAGAACAAGAGCAATCTCCTTTACATTTGGCTTCAATGAGAGGACATAAAGAATCCATATTTGTTTTGCTTTCTAGAGGTGCCAATCCAGACTCAAAAGATCACATGGGACAAACATCTTTGCACCTTGCTGCTAGAGCTCAAGATATAGATTGTGTGGAATTGTTATTGTCCAAAGGCAACGCAAATCCAAATATAAGAGACTATGATCGTCGAACGCCTTTACATGCCGCTATAGGAAAATCTACTAGATCTAGTAAGATTATAGAAGCACTTATACAAAATGGAGCTAACCCTAACGTTGAGGATCAATATGGATACACACCATTACATATAGCTGCCCTAAAGGGTTTTTCTGAATGCGTAGAAACTTTAATTTCCCATGGAGCAGATGTAACGGCAAAACATAAATGTGGTTCAACTGCTTTGAGTGTAATTAGAAAAAAAGTTCCAGGTACTTTTGGTATGTTTGTCAAAAAATTGGATCAGGCTATTACTTTGCACAATACTGATACTTATAATAACGAATTAGAGTTGAGATTAGATTTCAGGGTGATATTACAGCATAACAACCCGGGAGAGATTAACTTTTTATTCACTTTAGTAGAGGAAGGTTACAAAACAATCTTACTGCACCCTTTATGCTCAGCCTTACTCTATATTAAATGGAGAAAAATCAGAAAGTACTATTTAGCGAGGATTTTCTTATATTGTGTTTTCATGTTATGCTTGTCTTTGTATGTACTGACAACGCTTGCTCACCATTGTTATAATTATGGAAAAAATTTCAAAGATTTGAATCCGGAAGATGTAATAGAACTGTGTGAAAAAAATTCTTTACTGGGTTCTTTTTTAAGAGATAGTCCTTTTGTAATGGAAATGCAGTGGTTTGTTTTGGTAGGTATAACATCAATAGAAATTCTCAGGAAATTATATGGTATTGGTGGTTACCATTCCTTAAGACAATATTTCTCTTTTCCTGAAAATATAATCGAGTGGTTTGTTATCGCTAGTGTGTTTGTTATATCTTTTATATATACTGGTAGAACGTATCTTTGGCAAAATCATGTTGGAGCTTTCGCCATATTACTAGGTTGGACTAATATAATGCTAATGGTAGGACAGCTACCGGTTTTCGGTATTTATATTGCCATGTATACTAGAGTTCAAAGTGAATTTGGTAAATTACTTTTTGCTTATTCGGGCGTTCTCATAGGATTTACTCTAAGTTTCTGTGTCATATTTCCAGATTCGAATTTTTTTGCGAACCCGTTCATATCCTTGGTTACCATTATAGTTATGTTATCAGGTGAATTGAATTTAGATATTTTAGTCGATGATAATCCAGATAATCCTCACTATTTATTGGAATTTACTGCACAAGTAGCGTATATAATTTTTGTTTTGACTGTTACTATAATTCTCATGAATCTTTTGGCTGGTATAGCAGTAGATGACATTAAAGGATTACAAAAAACTGCTACTCTCTCTAAACTAGTGAGACAAACTGAGCTAATATCTCACATGGAGAGAGGATTATTCAATGGAAGTCTTCCTAGGTATATTTTAAAACGTTTACACGTTTCAGCTTTGGTATCTCCGAAACCTTCGAAAGTAGTTTTGAACGTCAAACCTTTGAACCCAAAAGAAACTCGACTTCCTAAAGAGATCATTAAAGAAGCTTATTATGTCTCCTTGAAGCAAAATAATGCTCCTTATTACAACCACGTTCTAAGTGAACCTGGCGAAAATTATTGGTTTAATAATGACATAACTAAAAAGGAACATTGCTTAGATAAACATTCGTTATCTTTGCTCCAGAGAGAAATGAAAAAGAAAAATGAAGAGCTTGAAAATTTGAGATTATCTATTCAAGAAATGAAGAGAGCTTTTGATGATCACCAACAAAATATGGAACAATTTATGAAAATTTTAGTACACAAAAGAAAAAGCAGTAGATGCTAGCAGCTTATGCCTAATTTGACAAAGTTCTCAATCATTTTCTCAGGTTTGGCATAAAAATTGATAATACTATATTAATGTCTTGTCAACAAAGTTGCCCTTACGCATATTTAGACGTATGGAAGGAAAATATACAATATACAATATATATTTCTAGGATTCGGAACTACCAAATAATTTAATTCCATAAAAAGATCACCAACATTTATAGGAAAAATTCATTCATTTATAAATCGTTTAATTATTAATTATAGAAGACTAGCGATATTCCCAGGTCGCTAATTCCAAATATCCATATTCATAAAGGTCAGTAGAGAAAATAACACTCCCTACGAGAGTCGGATATTCGTCACGCTTGATCTTTAATAAGAGAAGATAGAATGTAAAAGTTCACTAAATGCCTATAGGCAAAATGGTTATGTTAGGTTAGCTTTTCTGCTCACTTTTTTCAAATGCTCCGTGATTGTAAGCATCTTCCCTCCTGCTTATGAGGTTCTCCGTTCCAATAGAGCTCTTGGCTTTTGGCATCACTTCCATGATGTTTCTCCCCTTTTCAAGACCTTGCCTTTAGAAAACGTAAAATTTTCGCAAACAATTGAACTTTTCCCACTTTCACATTTTTCAATATGATTTACAAAAGAAAATGGACATATTTATTTCAGATTTGAGGTATATATACCTAATAACTATTAACCTATTGTTCGGAACTAATTTTGTATTCTTTTATTTGAAGAGATTAATAATTTTCAATTGAAGAATTTCTAATTTGTATTTTTGAGCAAGAAAAGCAGCAATGAAATGTTAGATAATTACGTAAGGTTAGGTTCGGTTGAACGATAGAAATATTACAGATAGTGTAAGTGTGATGTCCTGATTTCGATGAGAAAGAAAAAGACGAAAAGGTTACACTTGATTCTATATGTTTCGCTCTATGTTTGGTTAAACCTTTCACTCTATATCTCTCTCGTACAGACTGCAATATCTTAAGGGTTAAACACACACAAAATATGTTTTAATGGTGAAGATTATAAGTCATATGTACAGCTTATTCTAACAACAAATTTTTCTTTGAAAAAAAATCGTCATTTATAACCGTGGACAGGATGATACAATTTTTATGAGTTAATAACCATGGCCACTATGAAATTAATTAAACGCTTAGCCGCGAAGATAAGCAGCCAAGTTGAGTCACTGGAAACGAACGATCATTGCTGCCTTCCTTGCTCAAACATATAAATTAGAGATCCTTCTATGAATAATGAGTTGAAATAAATGGATGAAAATTAAATTTCAAAAATACAAATTTGAATTAACAGTTTAAGACAGATGTATTATAAGTATTAACCCAAACCATTATGTCTTTCCAGAAAATATAACTGTCTAATTACATATGAAAATGAGCAAATGACGAGGGTTGAAATTGTTGAAAAGCTTACATTGTTGTTTATTTTTCAATATAGTCTCAATTTTTTTCGATACACTTTTATAGACGGTGATGCATTTTTTGCATTCCTAAGTCGAAGAAGTCTTCCGCAAATGAGTTGAGCGTGTAACCTCTGCTCGGACTTCATCGTCCCTTCTCAAGCCACCTAAGTGTTCCTTTAACTTGAAGAAGTAGTCATAATCGCTACGGGATAAATCCGGTCTGTACAGGGGATGGATCCATCTTAACGACGTATATATCTGTCTGTGTTTATGGTCGCCCCAAATTCCATAACCTTTCCTGCTGACTCCGTTGGTTTGAATTTCTATGGTGGCGGTGATCAAGAGTGACGCCAATGACCAGATTGTTGTCTTGTTTCGGGAATGTAATGAAACCCCCACTTTTAATCTCTAATCTTTAAACTTTAAACTTTAAGAAACAAATTCTTATTGCCTACCCCCTCACATTGTTGACGAATCTTGCGAGCACAGTCAAGGCTTTGATACTTGTCCGTGAGTCGGCATCCGAGTAACCCAGAAGCATTCACCTCGCGATAACCTATCGTTTGATTTGATAACTTAATTTCCTCCATATTTTGTAGGTACTCAATATTGTGTTTGAATGTTCATGTCATTTCTTTCGTTGAAATGAAGGGTAACTTATAGATAATCAGCAAATCTTTTAGAAGCTTGGATTCTTAACTGATTTCAACCTAAATTCTTCTTTACTTTTCTCTGTAACATATTCATTTTCAATTGATCTGCTCTTCTTGTGATATGGTACCAACTCTAAGCAAGCAGGGGCCGAAATTTATAGTTTGTAAGTTGTAGAAAAGTTACCTTCTTTTTTGTTCTCCTTATTCTCGCTATACCAGACTCATAACTATTTATTTGAGGAGATATTATCAACTCTTCACAATTTACTGTAATTCTCTCTATTATCTTTATTGAATCTATATTTTTTTAGAGTTATTAGGTAGTCTGTCGTGCCTATTTGACCTACTGATTCTTATACCTACATTATACATACTAAGTTTAATACTTCATATTGAACCTCAACCTCATCAAGTTAAATAAAGCTTTGGTAAAAAAATGGTAATACCACACCAATACAACAAAAAGTTGTAGTTTTCTGACTCTAAGGAAGCTGATAAAAAAGAATTAATTTATCATTGCAGAAACAAATTTAGTCCTTTAGAATATCATTACAGTTATGAGCGTAAAATGAAATACCGTCAATTGATATGATTAGCTGATTTAGCAAACAATTATTATTTTATTATCTAAATCTGAGTTAAGCAGATATACTCAGTTTTTTTTTAATTGAATTAGTCAACGCATCTGCTGATCTCATCCCAGATTTAGATAGGATTGAATTGATAAAGATGTAATATATCGGTTAAATCAGATATGTATACTGAAGCATCATTTTTTGATTTTATTAATAAAAGATTGGAACGAAGGAAATTTTTATTTCTATACCCAAACTATTCTCTTATCTCGAGGACCGAAAATAATTATTTGATAACATCAATCCATCGACATTTCGATTATTATATACATCATTCATAAAATGACTAGGATTAGTCATATCGGTTTTTTGGTGGAAATTAAAATATTTGTTGATATAGTAACAACATTTTGAAATTTGTCAAATAGCCAGAAAAACTATTAAAGTCGCTATGAATTTATTCGCAATAGCTTCAAGTTTAGAAATAAGTGGAAAAATTCGATCTTTATCGACTCTGACATGATGAAAGAAAGCGAAAAGCGAAAACACTTGGCAGGTAGTCTCAAAGACTGGTCTGTCAATATGAACTAATTGCACCAATTATAAAGAAACGATTTGGAAGATTCCCACAAAGTATCTCCAGAAAAACTATTTTCAATTTTTTAAACAGAAAATATACTTGAAGATGTAGTTTTTTAGGATGCTAAAAAGCACGAAGCTCATAACCGAAGCGATCGACAAAATTGTGGAAAACTGTAATATCAAATCACCGAATGGCTTTAATAAAAAGTTGCATCATATATCAGTATTCAAACTCGCGTGGCGTGGTAACGAAGTAAACTCATGTCTAGTAGGATTTTTCAAAAACGAAGTCGACCACTTATGGTGAATTTACATACAATGAATATAACTACACATTTTCAAAAATTGTCGAGAATATATATTTCATAAAATATTAAGCAAAACAACATCGATGGATACATTTAGGCTTGGCTAAATTGGTCTACAATTTTCTACAAAGCTCGGATACCATTTATATGCTTACTAGTAAGAATACGCACACTGTGCAGACAAAGATGGTGGATGTGGACATTAAAATTATATCGGCTAATGTTAGATATATAATAACAATAATAATTGATAATCTCCTACCTTTCTCTTTTAATTCTATATTTTCGTAATTATTATATAATGAAATGAGCGCTTAAAACACATTCGTGTATTCTAGATTTCTATCTAGAATGCAATGATATAAGAACTTTTTTTCTTTTGGGTGAGTCATAGAAATAATATATTAGTTTAGATTATTCTTATCTAAATTATATAATTTAGATAAGAAGACTTTTCTAAGACGACTATGGCATTAATGTTCTAGCCGCCCCTATCGTGCTTCCGGAAATTACCCTGAATTCAGCTTTCATAAAAAATTAAAAAAAGGCGGCGTGTTTATTACAAATTTAATGAACCAAAAGACTATATATATATACACTATATATATACGAGTAGCTTTTTATTGGAAACACTAAAGTGGACTTACTTCAATATATTTTCCGAGCTTTCGAATACTTATGCGTTTCCTTGCCACGTTCCCAATAAAAAACCGCTCATAATATAGCTGGCAAAGACTTCTTTATATATATATATATATATATATATATATATATATATATATATATATATATAAATATAAATATTCTTGCTCAGCATAAAAAACTAACACTAGCACATACTAAATTTTTTTATTGGGAACGTGGCAACGAAACACCAAAATGGAATAACTTTAATGTCGTCTGGGAAACAATTGATTGAGATTTGTGGTGGCTTTCAGTATAAATTCTTGTTGATGTTTATAAAAGAAAAGATCAAAGGCAATATCAAGGGCCTCCGTATTCGTCAAATTTTAGAGTTCCATTATAGCCGTCTCCACGGTCCGTGTCGTGGACGAGTTCACAACAGTATTATAATTTCATTGGCCATATAGAGTATTAATGGATTCTCAGCCATGTTTATGTCAATTATATGGAAAACCGATAATAATAAAAACTTATATTGTAAGTTAGAGAAAAGTTGAAATAAACTGCTATTTTAATTTTTATAATAACTCTTGAATTGTTTTATTTCGTGGCTGCAACAAAACTTATATAAAATCCGTTTCTGAAGTCTCCCATAGGTGATAATTTGAAACACAATTTTTTCACAAATCCAAAAATTTATCGCTCAGTTTGTTGGTAGCAAAAACAATGAATCACTCATAAAAATGTTTATTAAAAATCAACAAATTCAAAAACATATTTTCTTATTTTATACAGTAGCTGGTATCTGGAAAAAATGAAACAAATTAATAGTCTCAATTCACTTGAGTTCATATTTGTATAGAAATCAATTATCAATCAATACTTACTATTTGTAACTTGAATAATCCACGGTAAATAATTTGTAATTCGAGTACAAACCCCAGGTTTAGAAGTTGCACATCCGAGTCCATAAGAAATCACACCAATAAGTTGCAGTCTCAACGTCTCAGGATCTTGCCATATCACTGGTCCTAAAATTTGTACGAGCAATGATGAAACAATCTTATTACATAAGTATTTTAACACAAAAGAGGTAAAAATGTATTTAACGATGATATTATCTACTTAAAAAAATGTATTTGGTCAAATTCACACAAAATCTTATATACATTCTAGTTTTTTAAAAAGACAAATAAAAAAGTCGTTGCTCTTTTGGCTCGAGAGATTGTAGTACAATTTTTAGGTTTAGCAATCTGTAAATATTAACAAAAATTAAAATTCATAAAAGGAAGTTTCCATGGAAAATTCGATGTTTCGACCTGTTGCGGTCTTTATCGAAATATTACTTGACATTGATAAGTAGCAAAATTATATTGATATTGATCACCTACTACATGAAAATTGATACCGTTCTCACATTTTTGAGAAATAATAACTGAAAAAATATTTTTTCTACTACCGTGCGCACTTCAGACACAATTTCAAGTGCGTAAAATTTTCCTTCACGAACTAGTGCGTAAAGAAATATACATTATAAATTAGTGCGGAGAAAAACGTATTATTAAGGTCTCTGTCGTGTAGTGACTAGAGTACGAGTCTCACATGTTGTAATAATTTTAGATGGCATTTATACATGCTGAAGAGATGAGTTGAATTTAATAACACAAATTCATGTTGTTTTGTCAATTTGTTCTAACCTTGATAAAAATGTTCAAAATATTAGTAAATATATAATATATTTTATAAGGAAAATTACCAATACACTTCTGAATTTTCGCTAGAAGAAAAAATATTATATGCAATTTGTGTGTAAAGGCCTTTTTGAACTCATGTGATTGACAATCTTCTCATTCGTCGAAAAAAGGCTACTTTACACACTTTTCCTAAATAATTATTCGGTTAAAACAGATTTCTATTTTGATATTCATATTGCAGGTGATTCATTATTCCATATAATTTTGTAAATTACCAATGTCAAGTAATATTTTTATAAAGACCGCAATAGAATGAAACATCAAATTTTTCATGGAAACTTCCTTTTTTTAAAACAGAAGATACTTCTATGTATCATTAGTAGTTTTTATTCGAACTGATATATCGAATCGATGTTAATGTCGACTAAAACCTACCCTACATCTATCTTCACGTATTACTTCACGAAAAAAAAAACTATCAGTTTTTTTCTTTCTTCCTACTTTCTACCACAAATCATTATGTACCGAGTTAAACTGGTATATGTAAAGAGTGTAGGCTACTCGTCCTTAGGAACTCCAGGATAGTATAGGCAAAATTTCAGTATATATTATTCTTGTGAGTTACAAATTCAAAAACCAACAGTGACTTATCATTACATTTGAATGTTTTGTTGATTGCAGAAACTTCAAAACCAATATATTTCTAATTTTCTAATTATACGTGTTTTGAAATATTTACATGTGATAAAACTTCCATTCCATTCCATCCAAATTGCTTAGTGATGCCGGCATAAACTTTCTACTCTCTAACGATGGAAGCCAATATGTGATGGAAGAAGAGGTTGGATCTCCTGCTGTTTGCTATTTAATTCTTATTACGCCTACGTCTATGCTCGAATCCAAACAATTGTGATGAACATGTGAGGTAAGGTGACATGTGTACACAACGCAATCAAATATTAGATCAGATTACAGAGTCGATTAAAATTAGCACCTGATCTTTCAACATATATATACGAGGCTGAATTAGACGTTTTAGGTAAAATTTTTGAACCTATCGCCGAAGTTAATGATGAAGTCGGGGTTTTCAAAAAATCCATAAAATATAGTTTATTATTGATATAATATTCCGAGTATTTCGTTATTCTGATAAAAACTAAGCTCAAGTGAGGGCACAAAAAAAAGTCGAGTGAATGTAGGTACAGCCCTGGCGTTTTGCTTAAGTTTTTGCTAGTCTTGGCAACTTAGAGATAGACAGTTCTTTAATTTAATATCTTTAGATATATGAAGTTTCTGAAGTTTCATATTCAACCAAATTTATGGAAAATTAGGCTTAATAATAATCTACTTATTTAATATTTAATATAATCAAATATATTTTATTACAAAACTCTTCCTTTTTATCAATGTAAAGAGAAACAAAAAACTAATTATTCTAATTCAATATCAGTTAATAAGGAATCTTTTATATCTTACCTCCAGAATCTTTTTGACAAGCATCTTTATTTTGAGCATAGGTACAAATTTGATTAGGGGTAATGATATTATCGGGTAATTGACTTTGACAATCCGAATTTGGTACTACCTGCAATTCAACTTTTTGCAATATATCTGATGATGGTCCGTTGAAAAATTCCTGGCCCCAACCTTTAAAATAAAAGTAACATCATTCCAACTCAATATTCTACACATAATGTTAATAATAAATTTCAATCAACAGGATTAAAATATTGTTTAGGGAAAAATTGATGAGTGGCGCGGGTGTAGCTAGTCGTAGGCGAAATAGGTTCTCGCCCACAGCCCGGCACTTGCGATTAAAAAGAAAGAACACTTAAAATAGATAATACGAAACATAACTCCCTTAGTGACCTTTCGTTTATACAAATGTTGCACGTGTGTCTGGATTGTGTGAGTCATTTTTAAGAAAGTTTTTCCTTTCCCCGATTATTTTTTGAGCTTCGCCCGTAATAATTTTATTGTTTCATTATAAATGATATCTTCCGAGACTAATCATGAGACAAATATATTATGTTCGTTTACTTTTACTACTTATGAAATTGTTCCTAATTATATGCGTCGTTTAAAAGTTATTGAAAATACTGTGTGATGTACTTTTTGGAATATTCCAATATTTTTTTGCCTTATCAAAACATGAGTAATTAGGAATATTTTTCAAATAACGAGCTTTTCAGTGGTTTAGGTACACTATTTCTAGATGCACTTTAGCCCTTAATTTACCAAACTTTAAACAGATGATTCAATATATAATTACAAATAACTTGGTAGATATATGTGAGAATAGCTTCAGTAGAAAGAAATTAAGAAAGATTGAAAACTATTTGAGACAGATTAAGAAGAAGAACTAACTTTCTGGTTTAATACTCTACTGTACTACTATTCTAACATAGAGATTGATCTGCAAAATTAATTACAAATCTTTACTAGAAGACATTAGTTAAGCAAAGATTATCACTTTTGTAAAAAATTATCTCTTAAATAACTAGATAAAATCTTTTTCTGTCGCATAAAAGCATGTTTGATGGAATAATTTTTTTGGATACACCTTGGGAACAAAATAAAAGGAATCTTGTAATACGACTTCGCCCATGTCTATATTTGTAAACATAAAGTTTGATATTGATTCAATTAAATTGTGTGCATATTGTTAATCACTACGTGCAAATCCGAGGTATTAAGAAAATGTGAAAAACAGTAAATGTTTCAAGATATCATACTTTTAGAAGACGTGGTTGTTTGGTCGTAAACGCCTTAAACATTCTATGTACAGTCAGCAGCTCTTCCAAAAACCTATTCTGACCCTGGTATATAATTTTGTTCTCCACGTTAAACAGGAAATTGCTAGTAGATTTCGCATTTTTTCTTCGACCAGCAGATCAGACATTGTTTGTGATAAATCGAAAATGGATATACGATACTAAACGCATTGTCACCAATTTGGTAACTTCTGTAAAGGTAAACGTTTAAAATGTGTTGAAAAAGTGATTGAACACCAGTTTGGTAACTTCTGTGAAGATAAACGTTTGAGATGCGTTGATAAAGTGAGTGAATACGAGTTTGGTAACTTCTGTGAATGCAAATGTTTAATATGCGCTGATAAAGTGATTGAACACTAGTTTGGTAACTACTGTGAATGCAAACGTTTAATATGCGCTGATAAAGTGTTTGAACACCAGTTTGGTAACTTCGGTAAAGGTAAACGTTTAATATGCGCTGATGCTGATAAAGTGATTGAACACCAGTTTGGTAACTTCTGTGAATGCAAATGTTTAGTATGCGCTGATAAAGTGATTGAACACTAGTTTGGTAACTACTGTGAATGCAAACGTTTAATATGCGCTGATAAAGTGAACACCAGTTTGGTAACTTCTATAAATGTAAACGTTTAAGATGCACTGATAAAGTGATTGAACACCAGTTTGGTAACTTCTGTAAATGTAAACGTTTAATATGCGCTGATACAGTGTTTGAACACCAGTTTGGTAACTTCTGTAAATGTAAACCTTTAAGATGCACTGATGAAGTGATTGAACACCAGTTTGGTAACTACTGTAAATGTAAACGTTTAATATGCACTGATACAGTGTTTGAACACCAGTTTGGTAACTTCTGTAAATGTAAACGTTTAAGATGCACTGATGAAGTGATTGAACACCAGTTTGGTAACTACTGTAAAGGTAAACGTTTAATATGCGCTGATAAAGTGATTGAACACCAGTTTGGTAACTTCTGTAAATGTAAACGTTTAAGATGCACTGATGAAGTGTTTGAACACCAGTTTGGTAACTTCTGTAAATGTAAACGTTTAAGATGCACTGATGAAGTGATTGAACACCAGTTTGGTAACTACTGTAAAGGTAAACGTTTAATATGCGCTGATAAAGTGATTGAACACCAGTTTGGTAACTTCTGTAAATGTAAACGTTTAAGATGCACTGATGAAGTGATTGAACACCAGTTTGGTAACTACTGTAAATGTAAACGTTTAATATGCGCTGATAAAGTGATTGAACACCAGTTTGGTAACTACTGTAAAGGTAAACGTTTAATATGCGCTGATAAAGTGAGAGATAAATAATATTTGAAGCTTTCCAATACATTCTATAACATCTCTGACAGCTCAATACCTTATCTATTTGTAATCATTTCTATTGGATTCTGATCATTGGTAAGTTTTGTTTTATAAACAAATGACCCCATAGAAAATACAAATGGACATATATAGTTTTCTCCTCTAATATAGGTACTTTAGATACATTTTTCATCAATCAATGTTTTATGTTTTATATCTCTAAACCTTAATTTTTCTAAAAAGAAGATTTCATCGACTATTTTTTTTAAAAAAACAATTTCTACTACATCATTGTTTTTTTCCAGAGATCTTCAAATTATCATTTCTTGCATCAAAGTAGAAATAAAAGTACATAATTCTATAGAGTAAATGGTTACCATATTTCATTCCAGATTATGTTTGTCCACCTATATTCCAATGTTTAATACTAACGGTGTATATAGGCCAAGTCGCAAATAATCAAATCTCAGTTGATCATAGAATTTTTAGAAATACTGTATAAACGAAGCAAGGACAACAACAAGGGTACACAAGGGATTAAGAAAGCAAATGATTTAGCGAAAAAGGGGACAATTTAAGTCGCTTGAGAGCGGAATGTAGGCCACTCAAAAGCAACGTTTTTCCAATACATTTTCAAACCGCAGAGAGTTTCGTTACATATCTCTTACGATAGTTTGAGTTTTTAAAACATGGTTGAATGTTTGTGAAAAAAATAAATTACTCACCTAATATTGTAACATTATCAAAGGCAAATGTATCAAATGTATAAAGGAACGGCAAACAAATTGGTCCTACATACAAAGAAAATTCAATATTTTTCATGGTTTTTACAATCGCCAAGTCATTTGTTTGGGTGTCTGGATCGAAATAAGGATGTTCCCAATAATTTTCTGCTCGATAAAGAGATGAAGCTGAAGTATCAGTGCCTGTGGAATAATAAATATTTTGTTAATAATTACAATATCTTTGATATGTGAATTTAGACACAAGTGAGTGAAATGAGGGTAATCTTAGAAGTTCACATACATAGGCTCTCGATTCAAAGCAAAATAATTGAATATAAGCTCTTGTTTGTATATGTAGATGGGATGTTTGTTAGCTAATTTATTCATATGTGGATTTAAACTTAAATTTACCCGAAGAAAGATCCCAATCTCCGACAAGAACTCCCATATTTTCTAGTTCGACATTTCTCATGCAGTGAGCCGCAGTTATCACGTATCTATTGGAAATGATCGTGGATCCGCAAATAACTTCGCTAACAGCAGCATTTACTATACCCGCCATTGCAGGATACTCGTTCACGAGAGTTGGAACGCCTCCCACTATTTTAGTCTGGAAAAAATATTGTACTTTGTACACTTTCTTCAGTAGTAGCCATATGAACAATATATTATTTAAAGTACTTAAATCATATGATTTAAAAAGCCACGAGAAAAGTCAAGTGTATTACCTGTATAAATACCTCAATAACACGCCATAACACCCAAAATTGTTTCATTTGTCTTTTGAAATAGTAGTAAAAATATTATTTCAGTTTGTAATTGGTTAATACAAATCAAATTCTATCGGCATGAACATTGCAAATATTGGATAGTATTTTATTGAAATACGCTCATGTTCCAAATAGATATCTTCACAAATGGAGTCTCGAGACAATAAAAAATTCGTAATAACCATCCAAAATGTCCAGTTATTTAATTAACATAAATAATTAATGCACATGCAGATCATAGAAAAATGTATCAACTTCATATCAACATCTGATAAAATTCGGGAAATTCTGAATCCAAGTTAGTATGATTATGATTATCCATCAATAGTTGTATTATGAATATATTTTAGATTTGCATTTTATTCGTTTATTCGGCGAACCTGCTTCTCCGTTGAAAAACGTTGCCGTAAATGCATTGATCAAGATGGATATGCACATGTTTTTTCAAAATATATTCTATCTTTTGGCATTAATTTACAGAGCATCTAACCGCAGTAGTACTAACGATCTCAATTTTTGATCCCCACGAATTTTTTCAAGTATATTGTTAACCATTTGAATCATCTAATTTTTGTTCGACAAGTATTTGTTTGAAAATCGAAGCAATATCGATATCACTTAAAACATAACATAAAACATAATGCATCCCTGAAAATGCGTGGGTAAATAGATTATTTGTTAGAATTACTATAAATTTAGATAATAGATAATAACAACAAGTTTGTTACTTAATTTAGTTGTTTACTGAAAATATCGCAGTAGTAGTATCATTGAGAAATTTATTGTTGTCCAATTACTTACACCTTTTTTCCATCCACAATCGCACGTACTAGTTGAAGGACTACCAGTTGATGGAGGTTCAAAATTCTGTATAGCGGTTAGAGAACAAATAAATCTACCACCTGTACTTATGCTGCTGGACACCAAACCTATTGAATAACACAATAATGTAAGTTTTAGAATGAATATTCTGTAATCGAAGTCAAGAGAATGGATCGCCATAGGTGTCAAAATTGTCGTTATGAAAAATCGATTAAGTACAAAGACGACGTTAAGTAATTTTTAGAAAATACTCCTGTTGATTTATCTTTAGCTTACAACCGAAAATGACCAAGTCAGGAATTAGCTGTTTAGAGTTAATATGACCAAGTCACTATAAGAGTCTTGTATAGCATGATAAAGTCGACCATAATGACGATGTTAATAAAGACGAACGTTCGTCGCTCGCAAACACGGTCTCACATAATTGTAGGTCTAGAAACAAAGCACAATTTTATATAGCGGCTTGGTTCTCTTGCTGTCCAGATTCTAAGTGCTTAAAATAGCCATGGTGTGGCGCTGCTATCTAGAGATCCCAGAGATGGACGTGGGTAAGGCACGGTTACACGTGAGACAAAAATAAAAATGTTAACAACATGTTTACAACTATTATTATGTTAATACAATTTGACACCATCTCTTGATTACAACGCCGATCTGGCGGCAACAGGGTGAGGTAATTTAGCGCTCGTTTCCAGACCTGTATATAAGACCGTGCTCGCAAAACATGCTGTAAAGATCTTGACCAATTGTCAAGCACCAGTTTTGTAGCGTTTACAGAAAAATAACAGACATGACATGACCAAATTGATATAGTACAGATCGTTATTGCAATGTGATTTTAGAAGTTTACCACAATTAATAGAACATGGAAAGTATTTAAAATATTGATTACCAAATTTACTAATACAATTACAAGATTGAAAAGTAGAAAATAATATTATAAAATTTAAAAATGGACGAAGAAGTAAAAAACAAAGGCAGGATAGGAGTCATGGCGGAACATGGTTGGTACGTATGTCTTCAGAAGTAATAGAGTTAACAAAAAATATATTTTAACTATCCCAAAAGTATGGGCTCCTGAATTTTATTTAAATTTTCTATCTTCCAAGAATAGTTTATGTTGTGTTATATCTTCTCATAAAGCGCTGACCCTTTTAGTATTGTTGTTAATTTTAAATTCTTTTCTCAACTCTTTTATTATCAATTTTTGACGTCATACGTACCAACTTTGTCCGCCACAACCCCTATCCTGTCCTTATTTCTTACTTTTTAGTGCACCTTCACAAAGTGTGGTTTTGGAAAAACTTTTTTTATAATATGTTATTTTGACAGTCTGAAGTTTATAGTGTGTCCAGTATGCATATCACCAACGATGCAAGAAATTAAGAAGCTTGAAGGTGAATTCGTAAAAGATTGTAATTCAAATCACGTATTAAAATTTTTTGCTACTATTCTATATTCTATAAAGATAATGAGAATTCTTACCGATAGCAACTAAATTTGCATTTGAAATCAAAGAAAATGATCCAGTTCCGCAGTAATTTCTTGAATCAGCGAAATTTACATCGCCACTTAAAGATATTCGCAATTTATCTCCATTGCAGTTTTTAGTCTGGAAATTAAATTATAATTAAATTTCGTAATTATACCACCTTTTTGCTAAACTATATCTGAAATGTCTTACACTTACTTACACTGGGCAAATCTACAACTTCACACGAAACGACAATTCTAGTTCCAGGCTGACTTTGACCGGTCCACAAGCAATTCGTATTTTTAGTATATTTTAAAGGATATTCCTGGTTATAAATGTAGTATTTGGTTTTCACGGTCAAATATTGGGAATATTCACAATTAGGATCAACAGCAACCGTTTTCAACGTTAAGAAGTTTAAAGCTGCTAATATATTAATGAGCAAGACGCCGTTAAGACCTACAAAAATAAAATATAATTTAGTAAAAAATGGAACTATTTAAAATTTGACTTGATAATTTGTGTAGTAAGCATAATTCCAAGGCTTTTTCCTAAATTAAGTTGTTTATTTGTAATTTGTTTGGTCTTAAAAGCCTCCATTATTTATCACGACCAGTGGAATAATATTGTTTTTATATTATGTTATAGAAGTTATCTTTGAAATTGTTTAGTGATTTTAGTCGATTATAATGAATGGAAAAAGTGAACACATTTCAGTATTTCCAAATTCTACGTTTTCAAAATGACGAATTATATTGACGAAAAGGATCGGGAAACTGAAAAGTTATCATCTATCCAAGTAGGACTTCAGCACTAATAAGAGAAGACAAATTTTTGTTCCAATCATACGTTAAGGACAAAAAATCAAAATAATTATAGATAGTCATGGAAGGGAGAACCTAAAGAGCAGCAAGTTACAATATTTTTATGAACGCTCTTGCACAAAATATACTGAACCAGAAGCTAATCGCGTTCGTATTATAAGTAGTTATTTGCTCATAAGTTACATCATGTTTTTTTGGCACTTCTGTGTGCTAAGAGCATAATGAAACTGTACAGCTAAAAACGATGTTTTTAAATGCGACATTTCTTTTAAATACAAGAACCTAAATAACTTTACCAAGATTTTTCAGCATTTCAGACTTAACTAGGTAACGGGATAAACCACCAAGAGGCAAAAATTTAACAAAACAAAAATATTTAGTTCAATTTGCAGACTTTTCCTCCGAATATAAAACTAAACAGTTAAATAAGATAAGGGATCAGCATATGAGAAGCTCTCCACCTAACAAAGAAACAAGGTACACTTTTTTATAATCATTTTCATTTTTCATATTTCAAAAGTGTATATGCTACGTTCAAAGACCGAAAACGGCCAGTGGCCGTTTAAAACAGCCACAACCTTCTGTGCGCTTTGCGTTTGCCAAACAACGCGTTGTGGTTAGATTGAGAAAACGTGAGCCCACGTAATATAATGCTACTTATTAATAATCACGTTTTTATATGTAGTCAATAGTTAATATAAATTATTGACAGTCGATTTTAATATAAAATCAATATTCGCTGCATATCCACCTATTTGTTTTTGGATGAGGAATTGTTGTGTAAGTTTGAATTGCATTGAACTTTATGTGTGACGCAGTTAGGTTAGGTTAAGTTAGGTTAGATTATGTTAGGTTATGTTAGGTTAGGTTAGGTTAGCTATATAAACTATTGACTATATGGATATAACACATATATAAAAACGTTGTCATTAAACATTTATTCAAATAATGAGTGTTGTACTACTTTGTTACCAAATGATTATTAATAAGCAGCATTATATTATATGAGCTGACGTCTTCTAAACCTAAAATAATTTCATTCGGGTTCCGGCTTTATCGGAACAACCACAACGCGTTCTGGCAAACGCAAGGCGCACAGAACGCGTTGTGACTGTTTTAAACGGCCGCTGGCCCTTTTTGAGTCTTTGAGCGGAACATATATACTCAGTCCAGTGATGCTCTAAACTTTTGAGTCTTTCTACATAATAGTTGCCTAAATAGGCGTTTTTTTGCCGTCCCGAATACGTGGAATTTTCAAATGGGAAAATGATTACCTATTTATATTCGTACAAATTCTATCGGCCTTTCATTCAAAGAAGTCATTTACATTTTCTCAACAAGTTGAACTATCTTTGACATTTATGAACGTCTAGTATCTCCGTATACAATGTGCAGCTCCTTTTTCTTTGCGTAGGCGTATTGTCTTTTAACATATCCCAATATTTGCTCAAATATATTCCCCAATCATTTTGATAAGTGCTGATAACTTCAGGTCGAAGTTGGATAATTTGTAGATACTCCCATGTACGAAAAACTTATCAAATCAAATTAGGTTGAGTCAATATATGCATTTTTATTATTCTTTTGACCGATCCCGATAAGAAAAAGTATACAGAAATGTCGGTTAGAGGAGATTAAAGATTATTATAATTTTTTAACAGTACTTAGACAATTTATATTATAACTAGGAAGCATTAATTTTTTTCATGACTAGATAGCTAGTAGTTTCTGTCGAAAGCTGGTGTGTAGTGATATATAAAAATAGTAAATAAATTGTAAGCGAATTAGTATTCTTTATAAAATACCAATTGGGTGATTGGTATTTTATTGTTATTGTTAATAACTCACTAATGATTGATAGCACTTTTAATCCCTAGAATCCAATTTTTCATCTGAATTAAATGTAACATTTCCCCAAATCATTTATTTATGTATTTTAATAATTTGAATGATATATTTAGTGATCTAATGTAATAGATCGAAACTTACCCATGTTCACTTTTTTTCTTCAACAACAAAACTATTTTTCATTATTGCCCTACAATCTTATATAGCAATACCTACTTTACTAATTACTTCACTTAAATTTATTAATACATTTTTTATCTTCAAACTAGCGTAATGGATCAGAGCTGGCCTAATTAACAATTGACACTAATTTGGAAACTTGTAAAATACTCATGTGTCTTCCCCAATCATTTTTTTTTCAAATTTGTCCGCCAAAACTAACCTTAGAAAATAATGTGAATGACTTATAAATCGAAACTAAATATTTATATTTAACAGAAACGAATTTACTAAAAACTGATTCAGAAAAGATTTTTTTTAGAATTATTTTTTTATTATACTTATTGTGGATATAATTACCTACTTGTTTTTGCTGACAGATGAGATTATGTGGAATTGTCAGATGCGATGTAGTTATGACGTTAACTAAATCAAATATGTGCTTTTGTTTATTAGACTAAAAGATAAGCTTAATGAAACTGTTTAAGATTCTATTAAATATTTTTCACAAAATATTATTTTAAACCATGTTTGTTATTTTCTTAGAATAAAATTTTCATATTCGAATATGTTTATCAACGAGAAAACTATCAATAATCTACAATAATAAAAGTAATTATTAAATTATATTGGTTATATCTTGTCTGACATATATTAGTTAATGCTAATAATAGCCGTCATTACACCAAGGCAACAACAGTCTTCGGGTAACCTAACCAATTACACAATCAAGATTATTTTGACTTAAGACTGCGTGCTCAGAAAGGGCGAAATTGCCGCGAATCCTTACGCACAAGTCTCTATGCGAGTTGGCGAATAATTGGGAGTAAATCGCGTTCACTACTCCGGACTCTCGACTCGCGAGTATTGCGCGAGAGTCGAGATACTGGTAATGACTTGTTTGTGTCCATTTGGAATCACCTGACTGTGCTAATAGAATTTTAGGGTGCAGAACTTAGGAAGAATTGGTTTTAATAAGATACAGATGATTCCGAAGAAAAAGAAGATACTTATTGGTGATTTACTATATTAATTGATTAGTTACCGATTCGTTCAAAGTTCTTTTTTTTTCGACTGACTGGATCCGTCACCGAAAAATCGCGTCGGTACGCTTTTCTAGGCGCATCGTACGCGTGAGAGATACGCGGCCAGTTCGCCGTTTCTGAATGAGGTCTAAATAACATAGAGTAAATCATTCATATTAACGTAACTAAATACGTGCAACATTCAGTACTAGCCGAAATTTCCTCTCACAGTAGATAAACAATGAACAAAAAAGATGATCAATCCTATTAACAACGTTTCATCTGTTTCTTTACGGACTGTCCACTAGTCGTTTTTGTAGGTGTTTTATGTTCTTAATGAAGGCTCTTTATTATTTTCTTCAAAGTTGAAAATACTGCTTCCTAATTTTCCAAAAATATCAAACATTTCTCTGTTATCCGTGAATTCTCTCAACTATTGATTCCAAAGAAAGTCGTTATTCCGGTAAACTTCTATAAATATTACAGTTTTTTCGTTTGGCCATTCTATGACTACATCAAAAATAGCCATATCTTATATATATGGCTGCCAAAGACTTCTTCTATTCTTAATAACTTCTAAGCATCCATTTTAGTTAATTGAACGCAGACAAAGAGAATTCGTGGCGAATGTATTTATTCCAACGAAAACTTTTATGAATATATAAAATTGATTAGATGTAAATTATTATCCAGTTACTCAGTTACTTAGAATATTAACTCTAGACTTTCTCATATGCAGGCAACTAGGAGTTCCTTAACGGGGATAAAAGACAATACTGTAATTTCATCTTTAAATACACCAACGACAATATCGATGTTCTTCGAACGTTTGTTTTTTGCTATTAACAGCGTCAGTTAAAACACACTTACTTCTACAAGTAAGTAAAAGCGTCCGTAAAAGAAAAAAATATACACGAAACTAAAGGTAGAAATCCTCAGTTTAGATAGTCCATAGTTACTATTAGTATTTATTATTTGATACTTACCACGGACGAGTTTACTCATATGTCCCTGTACAAAGAGTATAGGGAAACTAATTGTATTGTAAACGATGACCACTGAGAGTCACTCAATGAACTGGTTAGCGGAAGGGTAGTTGGGCTACCCTGGGTTCATAGATATCCGGAAATAATATTGCCGACAACCTGGCCAAGTTTGGAACCGTTGACAGAATCTGAGCCTACAGTAGAAATTCCTCATTCGCGAATTAATGAGCACCTTAAGTAGTAGAAAAGGAAAAAAACAAAAAGACAACCTTTATAGGTAAGATAAGCCTCTCAAACTGGGCAGCGAAAATACTGCAGCTAAATATATAAAAGTCAAAGACTTTGAAATTGTTAAGCTATTATAAAGACATGGGAGGAGATCCTAGGATTTGACCTAGTAATAGAGCTTCCAAGCTGTCTACACCATTGTTAGTAAATAATATGGTGTCTGACGCAACCGATCTGTAATGGTTCGACGATCCGTCTGGACAAAATTATTGGCGTACGAAATCGGATAAGTTGGATTTCTTTCAACTTTTTGTCCGATATCGTATCTACATTGATTATATAATTAACGATTAATGATAGTCTATATTGCATAGTATAAGGCTAGGCATTGAAATGTAGAAAAAATCTACTAATTACAGGCTACAGACTAATTCGGGACTTTAAGGTTATGCTTTCGAGCGCTTCAATTCGTCGTATGGATAAATCACTTTTGTTGGAATCGTGTCATTGTAAAACGATTGCATGGCTAAATAAAATCAACAACTTGACGTTAATTCTGAAAACATATATTTTAAGAAAATATTCATTTTTTTAAAGAATTTAAATGCACTTGAAGTTTTTGTTATGAAATATACAGTTTCGTCAAAATGTATCAGTTTTACTCCTTATACAACAATATACCATTTGAGAAAGTAGTTTAGATAAAAGAATCAGATAATAAGATATTATAGTCGTCTAATCAAGATTTTTTAGAATATTATACATAATTTATTGGCACAAAGTCTTTAATTGACATATTCCCAATTGAACAGAAAATATAGTTTCATGTCAATAACATGACAAAGAAAGCACCACAAATACAACGGGTGAATGTATGAGTAAATTCTTGGAGAATGTTGATAAAACAATTTGTGAGTGTCTAACTCAGTAAACGACTTTGCGCTAGTTCTTAGTCTTAGTCAAAATAAAAATTCTATAAGATATTTTCACATTAGATTAAAATATTATGTGATTATAAAGCACTGTTTGTCGTTCCATGTTTATAAAACACTGAAGACCACTAGTCAGAAATAGTGATGTAATTGAAGCATCCAAATATTATTTCAGCTCAAATTTTACTTAACTTCTTTCGTCTTTTCATATGTTGGTGATATTCAGTGAAATCGTTTTATTTTGACAAATACGAAGTTGTATTCTTCACAAAAGCACAATTTATTATACATAATGCAAAGATAAACCTTAGTTTCACCAATACATTTGGAAGAATAGTCTCAACAAGTACAATATGCTCAGTCTTATTGCATACTCATTCCATTGGGCGTTTAGATATTATTTGAATGAGTTTTTGAAATTCTAATCATGTCCATGAATTCAAAGTACAGCTATCAGATAATAAAACTCATACAGAACTTCTCTTTCCTGTAAACAAATCGATATAACTCTAGCATTGATTCGTATTAAAATTGTTTCTTCAATTCGTTGGAAAAATGTGACGATAATGTACGGTAGAGCTACAATATTTCACGTGCAACTGGGACTAATAATGTAATGAAAGAATATTTATCGTATGCTCGTGTTTTTAAACGATTTAAGCATTTTCAAAATGGCTGAGAAGACGTTCTACATCTTCACCTCTCGGGTCGCCCTTCCGCGTCAAGAATGAGTAATCAGATTCGATCTGACCTTCGGTTAAGTACCGTAAGTTATTCATGTCAATATTAAGCCTATCTTCAATAACAGCCAAAAGAGCTTGAAAGTACAAATCAGTATCAATCAGAGATAACACTCTTCCAATACAAATCGTCACACTCAAGAGTTGCTACTGTATAAGCACTGCAATGCTGCAAAGATCTAAAAAAAACAAAAACTTAAAGAAATTTTCCATTACTAGCAAAAATTAAATTTTTAATTCTTAGTGGTCGTCTTGTAATATCTTGTTAAACAACTGAGTAAAGTAGATCAGTTGAAAAATCCACTTACCTTCCGACTAGGGCTGTTGTAGTATTATTAATAAATTTGGATATACATGTACAAACGTGATCTGCTCGCTCTTTTCATGATATAGGATGATCTACTGTAGTCCTGGCAGTGTAGCCTAACGCGTAATACGGGAGGTATATTCCAAGTAAATAGTTTTATTCGTGATTTTTCGAACTTCTAGTTCTTTATGATGATTTGAACTGAATAACAATATACTGTAATAGAGGGTAAGAAAAGATAGAATTTTAAAGAATAGGAAATCTTTTACCAAATATTATCATAGAAAAACTGCTATAAGATTGAATTTGTAGTTGTGACTTTTTGTATTCTCAAAAGAAAGCTATGAACGAATTTACGTTTTAGAACAGAATTTAGATACTTACAGCCTTACGAGTACTTCGTTTCTGTATAAATCTAATCATTATACGTAATATATTCCAATTTCGCAATTGTGGAAAAAAAATTTACCAATTTGAGCCAGTTTATACCTGACCGAATATAATTTTTTTTTCAAGGGTTCCGTTATCTATGTACATGGTATTATTTTTTAACTATTGGTGGTATCAGCATTCACTTATGGATATAATTTAAAAAACAGCGTGAGGAAAAATATCCTTTGTTAACGAAGCTATAAATATCAAAATTGAAATGTCACGCTTCATGAAATTATTTTAAAACGTAGTTATAAAAAATTTATAAACGTTGGGGTTGAAAGTTCAGTTAACCAATGAGCTCTAGTAAAAATTTCGTTATAAAAGAAGATGCGAAAAAACTGTTTTTACGATAAAACTATAAGTAATATATATAACTATATAAATTTATTAATAACATATTTTTTCATGCTCTACTATTCAAACCCCAGTCTCTGGAATGTAATTTTTCAAAATATATTGAGACAACTATGTTTATATATCAAAACTAAATCAAACAAAAGTCTCATAATAGTTTACAACATTTTTTTAACATTCCTTTTAGACTTATTGTCCATAATTTACTCTCATGGCAGACCATTATCGCCTGGATGAAATAGTTGCTAGTGGGTCCGTTTCAAGTTTCATTGAGGGTAAGCATTTCAACCGCTGTAAAAGATTACACCCAATGATGGCTTTAGGACTACAAATAATGCATTGCAGATCTTTTCTTACATCTAAAAATATTCAAATTTCTGAAGATATCAAAGGAGAATTGGAAAGATTACAGAGTTGTCAGACACCTTCATATTTTATTCACAATGAAAGCTTGAATGACTATGCTATTTACGAACAACAAACATTACACGGTGATCAGGGCAAAACAGCGTAATTTTATATTATTCACAAAAAACTTATTATTATTTGTAACTAAACAGGAGCATTCGTGTTGGCGACTTCAACTTATACCTTGACATTTTACCAAAAATTACTAATTCATTTTTCGTATTCAATCATCAAATTTATGCAGATCTACCCTATAGGGTTCAAATCGGGTAAACCCAATAGCAGCTTTCTGATTTTAATTAATTTAACACTTCGATAATGTTCTGACTTCTACATGGAAAAAATGTTCGATTTTATTTCTCGGTTTTTCATTTTCCTCCACACAGAGCTTAATATTCAGTATTTATAAAAACCGACACAGAGCAGAGGGATATAGGGGAGCCCTTAATACAGGATGTGCAATTTATGATGAGACTGTTATATATTGATTAAAGGTAAGTTGAAGACAATCCAACTATTCTGAGAGTTTGCAACGAAATTAATTTTGCTCGAAATTTTGGACTCTTTTGAAACCATATACCTTCTCAGGAATGCAACCCGTTATAGAGGTAAATTACCCCTATTCGTCATATTTGGGCTCCCCTATACGCCTCTGCTCTAATGTCAGTTCTTAAGCGGGACAACCTGTATACTAACTTTTTCCCTGTATTAAAAAGAGCGAAACACAAGCCTTGTATGCACTTCCATATTTGTTTAAAGCTTTTCTATAGCATTTTATATGGTGATCCATAACGAATAATGTACCCCTATATGTATTGTCTTGGCGTTACCATAGTAACGCATCGTAACAATCAAACAATGTTTACATGGAACTCCATAGTGCCAAATATTTAACAAAGACACTTATAGTGTCATCAGCTTTTTCAAAGTGTTGGAAACTTTTCTAACAGTTTCACTCGATCTATTCTAATTGTACATGTAAGTATGAAGTATTTCACTGTTGAAATATTCTATATGGTATAATATATATGTAATATGTTCAAAGATATTTAAATTCGTAACAAGTTATAAATAAAATGAGACATATAATTATGATTAAATTAATGCTGTAAGAATTTGTAGTGTGGTGTGAATAACCTTCGATTGATGATGTCGGCAATACTTTTTTTATTTTTCAATTCGCGATATTTCTAGCTAAATTGAGTTCACAAACGTATATTGATTCGAATTAGTACAATATGGACTGATACAGATATTCATAACAATATATTATTCGTAGAGTTTCGAAAACCATTGATATCGTCACCGGATTTGTTTTAAAAAAAAATAAGATTATTGGTTAATAACATATATTTAGATGAAATAGATTCAGAGATATGAATCAACTAGACATAATATCAACACTTATTGATATGATCAACCCCTTAAGTACCTAAGTCATATACGAGTAGTGTTCATTCAAATGCATTTATTTTTTGATCGGGAAACGACGGTGCCTTACAGCATATGTACCGGTAGCGTCAGCCTGAGAGGCTGAGGATTAACCCAAGGAACTGAGCCACAAACTTAATTATAATTAAGAGAAATATCTAGGGATCACCCTGCAGAAGGACCTTCGGTTATACAGAGTATATTCCACCGATATACATTTCGATTGTTAAAACTCTTTCACATAGGGAATTATCATGCGATGGTCTTGTATAGAAAAAGTAAAAACTAGAGTGCAGCTGAACAGAGTTAGGCGCCTCGGGCCCAATTGAGAGCCTACTAGACTTTCCACCTAACGATTCAAACCGAAACTATGGGGACTTGTAGACAGACATCACCGACTCAGGAGACTTTAAAGTCTAAATAATGAAGCCACCTGAAACACGGATGGCTCCAAGATAAATGGCGAAGTGCACTCCAAAATAAGTGAAATTTTTTCGCTTAGGGAATATGCTATCTCTTTCCAAGACGAAGTATTCGCTAAAAACAATAATATCAATCTGTTCAGACCTCAAAGCACTATGCGAGTGCCCGCTACAAGGTCCAGTTGATGTCTGGTCACTCAGACAAACCAGAATCAGCAAAACCACCAATATAATCAAAAGTGTATAAGACGTCATCTCCTTACTATAGACATAACGGAGAAGGAAGAAACTGCAGATCATATCATTGGTGCTCAGCGTGGTTAGTTCATTTTCTTTACCTAGTGAGTTAAAAGGTTCAAGCCAAGGTGTTTTAAGTGAGGCATGACGGAAAAACAGAAGGAGTAACGCTCTCTTAACGAGTATCAACCAAACTATTTTTCTTGACATCATGAAGTTTTGGTAGTTGGATTTTGTTTCTAAATTTATTATATTTTGGAAAGTTACAGAATATTGAATGCAATGAACAACTTACAAATGTTATAATATTTTATAGTATTTTTTAATGTTTCACTTTTTTTATTCGAAAAAAATTTCTTAAGTATCAATTGTTTCTCTCCCAATTCCCTTTGAATAATAAAAAGGCATGAGGAAATTATACTTCTCTTCCCTATTGTACTAATTTGATTCAATATACATTTGTGTGAAGTCCTGTACCACAGATATTAGAAAATATATGATTTTTTAGCAAATAATGATTTTATTCATTACTTTATTAATATTAGCCGCCATTTAACATACATAATAACATACATGCTTTATAAAACTACTATTTAAACTGTGTTTCTCATGCCAATACTGGCAGAACCGTCCATCGGGGTAAATATCTAGGTGCTAAGTAGATGTAGATAGGCCTAGTATACTTTTGTACATGAAATATTGAATAGATGTCTAATTTCTTTTAAGACAAGTACGCTTTTTAGATAGTAGAATCAGTGAAAGTTGATATTTCAGAATCCCTACAGCTTTGAAATGCTGTTAATGAAATGCTTCCATTATTTCAAATAATTGCTTGTTCTCGAAGCCAAAAAAATATGACTGAAGTACCTCCAAAGCCCAGAAGAACTAAAACCAACGATAAAATTAATGTTCCAGTACATCGTGCCCAAGAGCATGGTAATAATAGACTAAGAACTTTTTCTGGTAATTTCAATTCAGCAAAATATTGTAATGAAGAAAAGCCTCCAAAAGTAAGTACAGTATCTGTTGCATTTAATGTATTTAATAATCATAAAAGAATCTATTGAGATAGATGCTTCCAAAATTTAGAAAAAGGATAACTGGACATCATTGTAACAGATTAATTTTGCAAAATATTTTTTCAAACGTCAATATTTGTTACATCTTCAGAATAAACCAGACATCAATAATTGTCCTTCTATGTGTTTCTGAGTCTTCCCCGAAGTCTTCCACTATCAGATCTAGCTTTACATACGAGCCTTTGGTCGAGGATTATCATCATTTATCGGAAACATTGTTGAGATGAGAGCTTTAAGCAGACACGTGGGATTCAATAATAAAAATGTTTTGATTGCTAGTCTTTTTAGGTGTTAATCTCAGCAGCTTGCAGATTGAAGTTAAATTTGCTTCCACATTTTAGGTGAAAATTGGACCTTAAACGGATCGAAAAGAGTTAGCTTCTTTAATAAGTCCTCTACTCATGAGGAATTATAGTTTTCTGTTACTGTAGCAACTAATCCATTGATTCTCTTCATCTAGGGAATATTTTCTTTGTTCTATGTTTGGGCATCGAACGTAAGAGATGGTATTTTGGACATCATGCTATTCTAGCGATCGGAATGAATGGAAATCCGAGGAAGCGATATCGGGCCAGTATTGTGGATGAGACATCCCAATTCATTGATTATTTCCAAGGTCCGTCTTGAACAGTGGGGCTTTGCATTACAGTATTGCAGAATAATGCATTTTCTGTTGAAAATCGATACTTTTCGAGATTGATTCATATAATATAATTGTTAATACTGAAAATCTGCATAAACAGTTTTGCGGGGTTTCAGTGCTTCCAAATGAATAATTTTGCTTTTTTGTTCATTTATCTTTTGTAGCATAACAGTACTCCGCAACTTGTTGTAAGGTATGAAGATAAATGTTCTCTAATACATTCGATGAAGAATAAATCCCAGGTTTGAATAGCAGTTTCAATTGTCTTAGAACCTGGATGGATGGAGTATATTGCGAGCGTGTCTCCTCTCCCGTTTTTTATATTGCTTGGACCAATTGGACCAAAATATTCGATTTGTTTGCGTTATATTTTAATATTGGCCAAGCTGCGATGATAATGGTTCGAACAGATTTTGATTATTCACTTGGAGAGAGTCACTGCTTTTTGAGTTCTGGAATATCATACACTACTCATTTGTCATCTCATTCAAAAAATAATTTTGTACGGTGTTGTTGAAGCAATACGTTGCATGTGATGAATCGGTTGTCTTTGTTTTCTTGGGACATAATATCATGGGGGAACCAAACAACCGCTTTACTTGATTTTCTAATCTGCTAAAAATATTCTTGGATGGTTAATTAATTGTATCTAAGGTTATTTGAGAATTCTTTAATTGTCTGACAACGATTTGCCAAGCATGTCAATGTTTTTTATCTTCTTGATGGATAGGAGTCGAAGAAAGAAAAATTACCGGGTCTGAATAATCTTCTGAGTGTATTTAGTTATTTAGAAGTGAACAAATCACAATAACCATAAAATATCTTTGACACTATTTGAAACATAACGAGCTGATAAATGACAATCATATATCGACATGCGCACAAACAACATTATTTTTGGGTCTCACTGAGATTTGGATAATAGAATAAGAGATTGTCAAACACTATAAAATTCTTGTTGTAGTCAATTTCGGTAATTGATAATGATGAAGATCCGGTCCGTACCGAAATAATAGTGGAAACCATAAATCCAGATATAAATTCCAAAATATCAAAACGACATTTAGCTAAAGACAATCAACGGCTTACCGAAGAAAACACCGAATTAATTCAAAGGTTTAATGAACTCGAAGAATTATCTGTTAGAAAAATAACGAAACTTAGAGAGAAGGTAAATATATTACAACTAGCGAATGCTCATTTTAAAAAAGACTTACAAGAAATAGAAGATAGATACAATCAAGTTCTATCTCAAAATGAAATGCTAACAAATGAAATAGAAAAATTAAAAACATGTGAAAAATGTGAGGAATATAGGAATGAAATTATTAAATGTAATCGTGAGAATGAGAAAAGTCAATATGATAAAGAAATTTTGGAAAATAAGAAAAAGGAATTGTGCGAAGATGTAAATATGCTTAAAATTGTTGTATATAGGTAAGTTGAAAAATTTTGTTTTAACTTGTAGTTTAGTTATTGAGATTAGAAAACATTGATAGATAATGTGATTAGAAGTTAGTCCTTTAAGAGAAATGATTTATTGTCAAAAAATTGTTGCAATTTGTACACAAGAGCTTGTAAAAACTGAGAACAAATATAAAACTAACTAATTGAAAATACAAATAAAATAAAATTTCAATATACAAAAGAAAACCACAAAATTATAGGTAATAGTAATAGGTAATAATAATTAGTATGTAAGTCGTCAAATTGAATCTCACCACACGTACCCCACAAAGGAAGGGCATATCGGAGATGCGACTCAATAAGGGCATAATAAACTGTTAAGGAGGTGGATACGTTCAGTTCTTTGGAGACTGATCTTAGCGCAAAACAGGAGGAACTTAATTTTGTAGATTAGGCGGCAATATTTAACTTCCATTTCAAGGAATTGTCTACAACAAGCACTAAGAATTTTACAGATTCAACGACGTCAATGCTGGTGGTATTTAATAAAAAAGGCTGCAATATATTTTTATGTGATAAAACTTTGGTTTTAGAAACGATAAGACAGATTAGAATCGCACCATGATTAAGGGAGGTTGGGTCACTATATATGGTCCTATGAAGTTCCATGAGATCAGAGTTGCTCCAAGAGAAACTAGTGTCGTTTGCAAATAGACATATTTTACCACTGATGTCTAGATAGGCGATGTCGTTCATAAACAAAAGAAAAACAATAGGGCCTAATATTGATCCTTGGGGCACTCCACTAATTTTAAAAAAATCTTATATACCACTGTTTGCATCCTGAATAAAATTGGAAAATTCAATATATTGGACTGAACGCTAATAAAAAAATTCAATGGTACACATCGTATAATCAGAGATTTTCGATAAAGATTTGAGGAGAATTTTCGGAAAGTCAGTTATGTAAAACGCAGATATTCATTTGCACACAAATAAGTTATAGAATCAACTTGTAGAAAGTGATTAAATGTTATATAATTACAGTTTGAATTTTGTAAATATTTTCGAATTCTATTCTCAAGTATGAAAAAAACGAATTACAAATATGAATTTTAGTTTCTATTTTTTAAATAAGGCTCTCTGATTAGATTCCAAGTATAAAAAAGATTCTAACTGGTCTCTCTGTTGTCAACTATACTTCCAAGTTATTATAAAAACGCTATTAATTATACAGGGAGTTCCAGAACTAGAAGCAAAAAATTTGAGAGTGAACAGATGACGTGAAAATAATGCAGTGACATAAAAAAATTTCCCATACGACCTATAAAGTTGCGAAATGAGAACTTATAATATTTAAGTATATTTTCTTAATTATAAATTCGAACATTATGAATTTTTAATGGGTGATTACGTATGTCCAAGTAGGTGTTTAGCAAAATAAATAATATTATCAACTGGTTGTTTATCTGGAAACCAACGAGCGTAAGCCAGTCTTGCTGGATATCTCCTGTAAATATTTTCAATAAATAATTATAATTTATGATAACTTTCTTCAGAATGTCTTTTTATGGCGAAGGGTTTCCTTGGTATGTACAACGATCTAAAAATCTACACATCCCCTAAACCATAAATTTTATCGATTTAAACAAAGAGTACCTTTTTGTTGAAAAATCGATTGAAAAATTTATTTTTACTATCTTTAGATTTCACAGGTTATCCCTGTGAAAGTTACGGGTTATTAACTATTGGGCATGAGCCACCTCTGGCCTTCAGATTGTAGTGTAGAATTATTTATTCAAACACAGTACATGGACATACGTAATCATCCATTAAAAGTTCATAATATTCGAATTTACAATTTAGAAAATATACTTAAATATATGTTCAGATTTCTCAACTTTAAATGCCTTTAACTCGGAGTCGTATGAGAAAATATTTTTTATCTTTCAACATTATTTTTACGGCATCTACTCACTCCCGAATTTACCGTTATATTACCGTTAAAAATCAATATCTTCATAATTTTATTTTAAATATTTCACCAAATACCCATTTTTAGGTTAAACTTGCAGTTAGAAAGATATCAAGATCTTTTACGTAAAAATCATATACCAAAACCTTCGAATGAGCTTCCTCACAAGAGAGACATTCTAGAATCTTCCAGTAGAGATATTCTATCAGAAGTTCACAGAGACCACAAGCATATTCCAATCATGTGGGGTGATGTTAATAGACATACTTTAGGGCCGTTATTAGACGCGTACGAAGACACAATTAAAGAAAAAGATGAGATAATTGAAGAATATGAAATAGAAATGTGCAAGTTCACAGGTACATTATTTCACATAACGATACATATTATAAAGTCCTAAGTCCTTTTACGTGGTTTACACCAATAGATAAAGTAATGAATGAGAAAGGTTTTTGGTAATAAACTCAGTCCATTTCCTGCTATGATCAATCAATATTACTATGAAATATATCAATGAAGAAAAGGAGAAATTCATGAAAAGAACAAGAAAGTCTAAAAGAGTGAAGAGTCAGAAGAAAAATACGCCAGACAAAAAAGGAAACTATTTCAGGAAACCAAAAAAGGAAGCTGGAACAAGTTTAACTAATAGAAATGAAAAACATTTCGAAAATTAAAAAGCGTCATCATTCATTAGAAACCATAATAGTTAACTCGTAACCGAGTTACGAGTAGGAAGTAATAGTTTTGAGAATATTTTTTTAACTTGTTGAATGGAAAAGGAGATTAAGAAACAAAAATCCACCGAAACTAAAAAAGATAAAAGATACGTTGAAGAATATTATTAAGTCCTGGTAGCTATAACTTAACTGCAGAAATGTTTAAAAGCAGAAGTAACTAAAAAGTCAAACCGACGAAAAACTGTTTATATCTATCTGTTAAGGATAGTTCATTATACTCATTCTATTTTCTAAAAAATATTCATTACGGTAATTGAAAAGGTATCTAAATGAATATAGTATTAATTATCTTCAACATAGGTTAGTTACCTTCATTACTCCTTCTACATTTTCAGTTATCGTGAAGGATTCCAACTACTCTTCTTCCCAATGTTTCTCCTACTAATCTTCACATTTCAATTAGAGTTTTTCTTTCATTACCTCATATCTGCCTTATATTGACTATACAATTTCGTCTCGGTTTACAGTTTTTTTTCCTGATAGTACCTCCTGCTTAGAAAACTTGATTTTTATTTCCGGAATGCTGGAAATTATTGACTCTTACTTTTTTATTTATCTCATTTCTTCATTATATTCATTTCATTTATAAATGTTACTATGAATATTGTTATCGTGTTGTTCATCTTCATTTTCCCTTCCATGTCAATATCTCTATATCCCAGTCTTGTTTTGTGTGTATAGTATCGTTGTTTGTTTTTTCCTATTAGTTATTTTTGTCTCTACATCCCATCCCATCCTCGGTCAATATAGTTCCTAGATAGTCATACGCCTTTACTCCCACTCTTTCCAGTGTTGCATTCTATTTCATTTATATTTTGATCCTAATTTGCTTGTAATTTATTACCACCACTTTGGTTTTGCGGGTACAAGCACAAATTTATCAGCTTCTGCATCCTATTTCTGGTATTTGCTTATACAACCTCTAGCATTCACGGACATTGTTATAATTTTGCACACGACATAATTCAAAAATAAAGCTTAACAAAAATTCAGTCATAACATTTTCTTACTCTACATGTTCCGCATCAATAATTTGAATAATAAATAAACATCGACGTAAACCTTAACATTTCGCACACAATTCAATATTGACATAGATTCGATATCAATTAGTATAAGCTCGGAACTTGAATCTTACTCGGATTCCCATTATTAATATTGTTATATACTTTTGAATATCCTTGTGTCATCACTTTGCATTAGCTTATTGACAAACATATTTAAAAATATCAAATACTATACTTATAAAAATATATTTAAATTCATTTGATACGGTTTATCAAATTTTCCAACAAATAATCCTTTTAAATATTTTTGGTGCACTCTACCGGCTTTCAAGGAAATCTGAAATTCTTAATCAGGATAAATATTAAAGGTACCTTTGCATACTGTTGCTGTTTGTGTGTGTGGAAGATAGATGGGGCGGTATAAATTTCAAAAAGCTAAAGATATGAAATGTATAATGAAATTTAAATAGTTGCTTTCCAATTGAGCACCCGATCGATTCAATGAGATCTATGTATTAGCACAGTTACATTTTCTCCTTGCCCCTCAAACACCAAATAAATGTTTGGGCTTCATGAGCTTCAAAATTGCGTTTGAAACCTAATCCAAACTGTAGGATTGAGATTATGTAGGCACTTATTTCAAATTAAAAATATTATTCTCTTACATACAGACACGAACTCAGAATATGAACGATTACTTAATGAATAAGACTAATAAGGTTATCTAGGGTAAAAAGTATAATTCTGATCGCTCCATACAGACGCCACGCGGAAAGAAGAAAGCGGGCATGCGCTGTAGGCGACTGTGAAGCTCTCGCATTACGCACTCCGCCATTGTTGACATTCAGGCGTCAGTCGGCGTTGTGCTACAGCCACGTAAATATGTCCGCCATTATTGAAGCTCCCGCCAAGTGTGAATTCCGAAATTTGATTCGTTTTGTACAGGCTTAAGGCCGTAGTGCTGCAGAAATCCATCGGAGAATGAGTCGTGTGTATGGGGAAAACTTCATGAGTGATAGTATCAAAGGTTTAAAGATGGTCGTAATGATGTGCATGATGAAGGGGGCCTAGGACGCAAATCTGTTTCAGATTACCTGGTTCAACGAGTTGACAGAATGGTTAAAGAAAAATGCAGATTCACAATTACTGCTTTGTCTATGGAATTTCCAGAAGTTTCAAGGTCCGTTTTGTACTCTATTGTTACTGAGCGGTTATGCTACATTGGTGGCAACTTTCTTTGAAAAGGGTATTGAAAATCTTGTCCACAGATATGACAAATGTCTCAATCTCTTCGGTGATTAAGTCGAAAAGTGTACCAATTTTTTGGTAAAAATTATTGTTTCATATGAACTTGTCTTTCATTTATAGCCTATCGCAGGTTGAAAAAAAAGGGGCCCTCGTATAAGTACTCAAAATTCAAGGTTTGTTCCACTTATTTCTTGTGTGTCAGCTCATGAGCGTCGAATCCATGAATTTCGTGCTCAAAGTGCTTGATAAATTGGATTTGAGTGCATCTACGAATTAAGTGATTTTTATTTCATTGATCTTCAGAGTAGGGCGGAAAGTTTTTTAGGCTTTTTTAATATTTGCAGCTTATTTCAATTTTTTTCTTAGGTAAATTGCGTGAGATTGTTGACGAAAATGAAACTTTGTATAAAAAACTAACTGAGGATGAGACCTGTAGTAGTAAATTAAGCGTAGAACTAGAAAATGCGAAAAGGGATTTAAAAAATACAAAGGAGCAAAATGATGCTTTAATTAAAAAATGCTCTTTGAAACAGGACAAATTAGAGGAAGTTTTGAGAATATACGAAGCTAAAGGTATAATATAAACTTATCATCTAAATTGGTATTTTATGTAAAAGTATATTTTCCAGTTGAACAAATGACCCGCGATTTTGATGTCTTACATGGTGAATATATTAAGTGCAGAACTGAAAATGCAGCTTTAAAAGAAAAATACAAATCCTGTACTGAAGCCCAAGAAGATCTCAAAAATAATATGCAAAATTTCATTCCAATATCTGTACATAGCGCCAGTGTCAATGAATGTAAAAAGTATGTAACTACATAATTGAGTCTTGATTACACTATGTTTGATTAGGAATTCCTCTCCCTCTCTTAAATCTTCCAACACATCTGCGTATCCTCTTTCCCTTGGTCTTTTTCTTTTTTTTTGTTACTCCTTGTTCTATGTCCATCATTTTTTTTGTTACTCTGAAATATGGATTTCTGTATGTGACCCAGCCACTCTATTCTTTTGGAACTTATTATTTTGCTTTGTTCTGCTTCTCCAAATGGATTCCTTATTTAATTATTTATTCTCCTCAGCCATAAATCTTCCGCCTAATATTTTTCTTTCCCATATATCTAACTTCTCTTCCTCTGCTTTGTTAAGGATCCACGTTTCGCCTCCGTAGCTCATTATTGATCTTATTATTGTTTTGTTCAGATGTAACTTCACCTTTCTTCACTTGTATCTATAATTGCAAAATGATTTTGATTATTTTATGTAAGTGATTATTTTTATAATACAATTTTCCTTCGGTAAATCCATATGCTGTATATAGTATACAAGATTTCTATGTAAAATTTAAGAAATATGTTCTATAGTGATAACTAAATTTGTTCGATTGTTTCTTTTTATTTCATTTGATGTCCATTTTGTGCAATCTGTTGCTTCTAGAATCCTTGCACCACGATACACATGCACGGTATGCCTATGCGCAGGCACGCACAATGTGACGTCACGTAGGAATCAAAATGTTTGCTGTATACCTGTTATAAAGTATAAATTCATGTCAAAAGGAATATTTGATGCAAAGACATGTCTATATATGTATTATATATCAGGTTATTGAAATTACCAGTTACATTTCACGTTCTTAGGGCGGCGAGAGGTTCACAAGGAATATAATTTCCTGCCTGTTCCGTGAAATAGGAGACTATTTAATATATGATTAGAAAAATTATGAAATTACTCAATTAAATAATATTGTTTGTGATATATTATGGTATATTTTCTTTATTTCTTTGAGCGAATCATATTGGTAAATAAACAATGTTTTGAACCTAAACACTTTGCATTATATGGAAATGAATGGAATAAACACGCCCTAAAATAAATTATACATAAATAAGGGGGATCCCTTATCTATTTCCAAATAGGCCGTTTTTGTTCATAATTCTACAAGTGAATCAATAATACATAAAATATGTATAATTATTGAAAAAAAAAAATAGGAATTGTGTGTGCCATTTTGTGATTTACGACAATCATTTACCATATTTCAAATTAATTTTATCCTCTCGACCACAGGGTTTTTTTTTGGAAACTAAAGTATTAAATATATGTTTCTTAGGTACGAGGCATATTTTTTAAGTAAGTACCGTTTTGCGATTCCACCGCCGCAACCCCAAGGTCGACGTTTAGCACATAGGTACACGCTGGTTCCCTACATCTCTTGTCTACGCACTGACGTCATTACAGTCTGATTCTTCATTGTGTACGTTGTTTACTGAGTGTTTAAGATGCCTCCGACAATCGTGAGTCCCGCCGATTGTGAAGTACGGGCTGTTATACGATTTCTTAATGCTAAAGGCGTAAAACCGATCGATACTCATCGTGAGATCTGTTTACGGACAAAACATTATGAGTGATGAAATGGTAAGGAAATGGGTGAGAGCATTTAAAAATGGCCGCACAAATGTGCATGATGAAGAACGTGTGGGCGTCCTTCGGTCGTTAACGAAGATTTGGTGCATAAAGTGGACGAAAAGGTGAGAGAAAACAGACGCTTTACAATTTCATAATTGTGCGACTACTTTCCTCAATATTCTCGTAGTGTTTTGTATCGCATTGTGATCGAGAACTTGAAATACCGGAAATTGTGTTCACGTTGGGTTCCAAAAATGTTGAGGGATTTGCACAAAGCTCAACATTTAGGCAGTGCATTGACTTTCCTTGAGCGGTACCACAATGAAGATGAAGATTTTTTAGACGAAATTGTTACTGGTGACGAAACATGGGTGGCCTACGTCACACCAGAATCGAAACAACAATCCATGGAATGGCGACATTCATCATCACCCAAAAAAGTGAAGTTTAAGCAAACAATTTCTGCCCGGAAAATCATGTGTACAGTTTTTTGGGACAGAAAAGGAGTATCGCTAGTGTAGTTTCGGCCTCGTAATGAGACAATCAATGCAGCATCTTATTATGAGACATTGAACAATCTGCGTCGTGCAATCCAGAACAAAAGACGTGGCAAGTTGAGCAAGGGTATCGTTTTGCTGCATGACAATGCCCGTCCACATGTGGCTAATCGGACCACCCTACAGCCCTGATCTGGCGACTACAATTTGTTCCTGCACTTGAAGAAACACGTGCACCTCTTTAAGACGATAACGAAGTCAAAACAGTTGTGGTTAACAGTGATTAACAAGTCAGGCGGCAGAATTTTATGAAGAGGGTATTCAAAAACTGGTGCCACGTTATGACAATTGCCTCAATATTCACGGAAAATAGAAAAGTAGATTAAGGTACAAGCATTCATGTAAAAATAAAAGTATTGCGATATCTTTGCACTTCTTTTTTTAAGTCCAAAATGGTACTTAAAAAATATGCTTCGTATTTCGATTAGTGTTTTTGCATGTAGCGATGGCATTATGATCTCATAATAGAAAATACAATCAAAAGAACAGTTATGTGCACTCTATAATAGCGGGTAAACACAAAAAAAGATCACAAACACTCAAAAAGGCAGTAAAAACGTACATTTTCAACTTAATGGCCAAGAAAATATTCTGACTCCAGCTTGACATCATGCGTGAGACGTGTCAAATTTGAGCCGACAATTCATGTCTTCTTTCTGGAATATCAAGGTTGTTGTCTACTTCCTCTTGGGAATTTTTCCATTTTCTTATACCATGCACTCTTTTCAGTATCTATTTCGTTATTTTATTGTTCCTAAAGCTCCTATGCGCCCTAGAAATCTTATAAATGGATATATTACTACTCTTAATAGTGAAAGGCTTTCTTATAGTTACAATATTTCCTAGTTTGTGCGTCTTTCTTACAATTCATTCACTCATCTATATTACTTCTTTCGTATATACGTCTGCTTATTTTTCTTTCCCATGTATTAATAAAATTTTCTTCTTTTTTATTCTTTATCTATGGCTTAGTTCCCAGCAATACCACATGTCTTATTCATGGTAGATATATTATTTGTTTGATTTTTCAAGCTTTGATATTTATGGTCATATATAGATCCTTAAGTATGGCCTTCAGTCTGAAGTAGAATACCATTGTTGACGGTGGATGGCCTTGACGTACTTCCACTTCTGTTCCAAAGTATTTTTTGACATTTTTTTATTGAGTTGTGTCTTGTATCCTATGTCATGCGTAGCCATATCTTTATAATTACCATACACTGTTAGGTATAATCGCTTTTGACAATTTTTCCTAACCATATCTTCATAGTTTGAATATTTCTAATAATTGCTTAATTATTCTTGATCTTTCTTCATTATTGGGTAGTAATGAATCCCAAACATCTTCTTTGCATTCTCCTAATCTTGTAACCCATCTTCTAAGGCATTTATAAGCTTCCTTCAAATATTTTAACATTTTCATGTTTAAACTAACTAGAAGATTTTCAACATTCAATTACTCAAAAAGGATTTTAAGTGAAGTTGAACATATATTTTTGAAATTAGGAAAAAAGATAATTTGACAAGAATCAAGTTACTTGAATAATTCCTCATTCAACAGCAATTTGAAAAGAAAATTAAACTAAAGCAAACATTTCAGGTGGTATGAAGAACTAAAAGTGCAGTACGAAGCCGAAAAAGAAAAATTTATGAAAACCATTGAAACGCATGTTAAAACTATTGAAGAATTGAATAAAGAAATTTCAAACAATGCAACCATTAAACAAAAATTCGAAGATAATATCAGCCATTTAGAAAAGCATACAAAGTGAGTTAAAAAAAATTCAGGATCCACATTTTTTTCAAAAATTGTCTCGAACTATTTCTAGAAATATATATTTTCAGAAAATTAGAAGCTAAAATACTCGAACTGGAACATAACCTTAACGGTGTTCTCCTGTCAAGAACTGCTTTGAAAAAGCAGCTACACAAAGCGATGGAGTTTGCTAAAGATATGGTGGCTGAACAAGAACAACTTTTGAAAGCTTTAAATATGAGACATCAAGAAAATAAAGTTGTTAGGAAGATTGGATCTGAAATGGCCTCTAAAATGGATTTACTTAAAAGTCAGTTGAAGGTGAGAGGGTAGTTTTTTTCCAAAATTCAATTTCTATAACCCAAAGTAGGGTTACAATTATGGAAAAACAAATATCCATATACATTACACAATGTTTTATAACTGCTATGAAAAACATAGTTGGCTATTGTCAACTTTAAATAGTTGACACAACTGTCAAATTATATAAGTTCTACAATTTCTTAAGGTATTTTCCATTCGTGGTTTGATAAAATTCGCAATTTCCGTTAAATATTATTTTAGTAAGACATAATTATACCAATTTATAATAAATGATATGGATACTGACAGTAGTGACGATATTAATAATACTCCGTCAGAGATATCGAAAAAAGCAGCAAAAGTAACTTTAGATTTATTGCCGGAAATTTCAAGAAAAAACTATGAAAAGCCCAGAATGTTCACTGTAACGGAAGAATTTTATGAGATATATAAAAAATCTTCGACCGAACGTTTTTTTTTTAACTACCAATACGAAAAATGTACTAGGCACGTGGTTGGCATTTACAGCTTCAGATGTTCTTCGGCAACAATTTTAGTAAATGCAGGAGGGGTCATATTAACCTTGAAGCACCATGGAGGATGGCAATCCAGTACCGTGGCAGGAGGATACATCGAAGAGACTATTGAAAATAATACTAACGTTGCTAATAAAATCGTCAACTCCTTTAAAAAACTAGTCGAACCCTTTACAGAAATGAAGACAGAAAATACACCGTATATGAACAATCAACCCTCAACATCTAAAATTAACATAATAAAAAAATTTATTGAAAAGAAATGACTAAGTATACAAAATTGTAAAATTTTCATAATCAACTACAATTTTAAATAATATTATTTAACAATTGAGAAGATACTTTAGTATTGTTTTGATTTTACTAATCATAAAAATAAACATTAAGTTTATTCTTTACTTTTTTACTTTTATTCTTTCAATTTGTGCAGTTGTAGAAAAAGTATAGTGTACAACATGTGGGAAAAGTACTTTTCTCATTTGTTGCACAATATACTATTGTGTTACATATTTAAAGTGTGAATGGGAAAATTTTGCGTTTCTCTCAATATAGGGTTTTTATAGGATGTGCAGAAAAATGCTTGGCAGGAGTTTGCAACAGTTGAACAAACAATCAAAGGACAAGCAGAAACTATCGAAAATATGAGGAACCAATACGAGAAGGAAATTGAAGATTTGAAAAAGATCATTGCAACTTATGAAGAAACAAAAGAAAGTAATATTTTATTAAAACCTGAAAATTTACAAATGGCTCATTATTTCTTATTAAAAAATAAGTACAAATAAATAGGACTTTTGATTTTACCAACTTATTTATACAATATATTTTTTTAATAATTCATATCGAACACATATTCAGAAAAATATGGCTATCCGATGAAATCTAATGGTTATTACCACATCTAATGACTTATAATGGTGCTCATGACGTTCCTATATATGTCTAAGCGAACATTTTAAATACATACCTGTTTCAGTACTGGAATGACTTTCCTAAAGCGGTGGGAACTACCATCTTGAATAGCACCATGAGCTTATATATGACTTTTCTTGATTCGTTTGTACCTTTGGTTATATCATTCTTCTTCCTCCCATAACTTATCTTTGGAATATTTATATAATTATATTCTAATTAACATGAAAAAAATCGCAAAAAAGCTGGAAGTTCTCCCAACAAATCTTGGCTTCAAACTAATTCAAACAAAAAGATGCGCTGTACGCTTTCTTTGGAGTTAGATGTAAACTGAATCAAGCTAATATATGCAGTTGGTAGTGGTCTATGCAAGGTGGAGTTTCTCGTATACCAGGAAAACTAAAAAAGTGTCCAGAGGTGTACGAAAAATCTTCCAGAATGGCGCTGGTGCAGATAAAAGATATGGTATGAATATGGGAATTGTAGATGATTGGCATCATAGTTCATTATTGAAACTTTCAACAACTTGATTTGTACAAAAGTGTGAGGAGCAAACCAGGAAGTTTGGCGGCTTCTTTTACCCTGATGCTAATGTGGCGCCACCTGTATTTAGTACATTTTGATATACACAGATTGCTCTCCTTACATTTCCTCCTTCATACCTTGTACTTATATATTGTATCGCAAGTTCAGTAGTGAAAGATATATTTTTAATCTTCCAATTAATCATGAAGACACTAAAGTTAAATTGTAAGGTAATTATATTTTGATTATTGAAGCTCCCTTATTGGTCTATGTAAATTTTACAAACAACCTAATCTAATCTAGTCTTCACTAATCAAATAGCTCGACATCTACCACTGTCAACTTCACTCTTAATATAGGTACCTAGATCTATTATAATCTCATTATAGTGTCACAATAACACTAAAACGAGGCCGTTAAATTGTAAGAAATGAAGTCGATTTACAATCTACTACACTTAATTATAATATCACTATTAAAGATGTTAATTTTTCGATTACTATCGAATCAAAATTATATTTAAACTACATATTTAATTAGTAGACAACTACTAGAACGAATTGGTACTGCCATCTATTACTTATAGATTGAACTGCTTTTAAAATAAATCTCTCCGATTCCCATAGATGTCGTTGTGTGAAATAAATATGTTTTTTTATTTCAAAAAAGTTCAACACACTCTTATGGAAATACATATAAGTAAGATTAAGAAATAGTGTGGTGAATATAATATGTTTTAAATCAATTCATGAATTTAAGAAATTGAAATATCGACATACGACAGCTTCTTTTTTCTATGAGGTATAATAGTTTGTTTTTTATTAATTACCTCTCACTTTATATTTATTATATACGCTATTAGGTTAATGAAAGAAAAAGAAAATTATTGAAAGGGCAATTTTGAAGACAATGATTTATTTTAACCAAGGTTAAATTAATAAAAAAATGTGATCAATTAAGTCGGTATTACACGATACGTTCAATGCTTCCAACGTTGGATTGGTGTGATTGGACGCAATGTGTGGATGTAGTACGCATGCCATGGAAAGTACGACAAAGGAGTACCTAACATTGGAGCAAAGTTGGAATCAACTTGTTGTACAACTACACACACTTCTTGTCCTCTGTTAATGCTACGTGTTTTGTATGAAAAACCGCCGAAGTTGCCAGTATCATCTACTTTATTTTAAAAGAATTCATATCTGTTGTATGCTATTCATCACTTTTTTGCCACGTTTTCATTTCATTAAATAAATTTAGATAAGTTTCCAGCCTTCAAACAATGTTGGCGCAAATGTTAGACGCATCGTGTAGTAGCGGCTTCAATATAAACGATATTACCATTCATTTACACATGATTCTAGACATCGTTTCTAATAAAAGATTAATTTATAGTCCTATATAATAAATAGTATAATTAACAGATTCCTGAATGTGTATTAACGGAGCCACTAAAGGTCGTATTATTTATTATTATAAATTACGTAATTTCAGTTTAAATTTGTCCTAGAATAATTGATTTATAATCGTGTTTCAACTATTGGGAACAAAAACAAACCTTAATTTAGGCAATATTTACGTGTAAAAAATTTCTATTAAAATAAACGTTCCTTCATAAAAGCAGACAAAGAAAGGACGTAAGCTGTCCCAACATTTTTTGTGAGGCTCAAGCAATCGGGGATCTAAATTCGGCCAAATTAACTACCTGACCTACTGTTTTACAAAGGTCTTAAATTCACTGGTAAATTCGACCAAAATAAAGTCACAAGTACATGAGTAAAAAAGGCAGGTAAGTATCTGAAAACGGAAAAAGGACAATAGTTTTCAGAATCGGTACACACTAATTTACATTTTAATAAATAATATACTTAAAGCTATCCTTAAACTAGATTTTGATATATAAGATAAACGACTGGGAATATCCAAGTATAGCGGGAATATAAGATAAAAATTCTTGGAAAATCACTTTTGGGTATATAGAATTTTGTTTCTTCAGTTACTACTGAATTATTTTCGCTCTGATGACATCATGGAGGTGGAGCTTGAAGAAATTTTTAGTCTTCTTCATCATCTTTCTAACAAGGATGACCATATTAGTAGGCTACTGCCTGTTCATTGGCAGCATATCTTTCCCCTTCTGGATAGTTCATTTTTACGTTCTTAACTGTTTGTCCCAGAATTTTCGTCTCTGTCTAACCCAACTTCCTATGTCCTACTTTCTTGTTTAATTCATTCCGTATTCTTTCTATATGTCTTAGTATTTTCATTTCAGCTGTTCTCATCGTCTGTTGTATTCTACTAGTATCTGGTCTTGTTTCAGCTGCGTATGTAATGATAGGTCTTACAGTCGTTTTATATGTCTTGATTTTACTTGAGTTTTACTTTTTTATGTTATTTTAGACTTTACCTTTCAGGCATTCCGTAATTCGAGCCGCGTTTATTACTTGTTCTCTTATTTGGTTGAAAAGTTTCCATAACGTTATTTTCGCTTCCAGTAATTCAAATAATTCACTTGCTCGATCATTTTTAGACCGATTTCCAACTTACATTGTATCGGTTCTTTGGACGTCACTAGGCATATGGTCTTCTCTGTGTTGATGAGCATGATACCTGCTATCTGGTCGATTTTACTACCGTCCCAATCAATTGCGTGAGTCTGGTAACGTTTAAAAATTTGTTTTCAATATTTGAGGTTTATTAAACGTTTTGTAGTATTCTGGAAGATGTGAGCAATACTTGGAAAATTTATTGACCTTCTAAATATTACGGAAAATGCCTTGCTTACATTTTTTGACTAGATATTATAATCATATAATTTTAATTGTTGATGTAGTGGAAGTAAACGAGTTTGCTGAAAAATACTTTCGTATCTGCCCGGCATGAAATCAAAATAAAAACACGCACAAAAAAATATCTCCTTTCTGGGTTATTAGTCAATGAAGATAACCTAACCTAAGCTAAGTAAACCTAACCTAATCGAGGTTAAAGTGGATCTAACCTAAACAGAAAATGGATCCGTTCCCGGTTAACTGAAAATCATTAAGATCAAATTTTCAATTCGAATGTAAATAAAAGTTGCATATATAAAAACTTTCACAGCAATTATTCTCCACTTTTCTCTGACTGTAAATTGGTTTAATTCAAAAATCCACTTAAGGAAGCAAATCCGATATCCGGAACCCCGATAAATGGATTCTACGACCTTTAAAATGCTAAAGCAGCGTGTTTTTATTACAATTCTAAGCCGGGAAGATGCGGAAGTAGAGCTTTTCAGCTTTGGGATGCATCTAACCAAAACAAGTACAAATATACTATTATAGTAGCTTTCTGCTGTAATTTCATGTACTCGTAAGCTTAGAGTAATGAATAATACATTTTTTTTAGAGCTATACTTATTCAAAGTGCATAAAACTACAAACACGATTTATAGCTTCGCCGATGATAGCACACTGGTTTTGTTATTCAAATCCACCGTCCCATTAAAATCTGCTACTACCCAAATCCAACGGCAGCAATAGATCACCACAATCAATACAAAACATTCTGGAATAAGGTGGAAGCAATCTGATTGAGTTCAATGCAGCAAAGATTCAGGCTTTTATATTTACAAAGAAAACTGGCACTGCAGCTCAGGATTTGGTCCTGTCTAGACATAAAATCTCACCATAGGCGCAAATTCGCTTGTTGGGTATTGAGGCTGGTAGCAATATGTTCTGGGATAGTCACGTGGCCGATTTAGTTAAGGCGGCTCACAAAAACTTGAAGCACTCTTCAAGACCTAAAAACTATAAACCCCGCAACAGCTTATAATCGACTTCAGGGCCTAGGTTCGTCCAACTTCGTTCGTCCAACTAGAATATTGCTCACTTATTTGGAGCTCGGCTCTCAGGCATATCCTAAAGATGCCTGACTCAATGCAAAAGAGAGCAGCTCGACTTATAGTCGATTCAGAGTTGACCATAAAGTTGGACAGCTTAGAGCAAAGAAGAAAGGTCGCTGACCTGACTATGTTTTACCGGTACTATTACGGCAAATACTCTTCCGAGCTGTTTAACATAATCCCGCCTAGAGAAATTTCTGCAAAACCTCCTAGACACCGAGTTCGCCTGCAGACGCCCGGAACTTCAATTTATCGGGTCTCAATCCTTTGGAGATGTTCAAGTCTGTGGAATCAGTTACCAAGGCACGTCTTTTCCAAACGTTACAGCCTACAGAAACCTCGGAACAATATGTCCTAGGATAGTGACGTAACCGATTTCGCTAAGGCAGCTTCACAAAAACTTGAAGACCTCTTCAAGACCTAAAAACTATAAACTGCGCAACAGCTTATAATCATCTACAAGGCCCAAGTTTGTTCATCTTTAGAATATTCCTCGCTTATTTGGAGCTCGGCTCTCAAGCATATCCTGAAGATGCTCGACTCAACGCAGTGGAGAGCAGCTCGACTTATAGTCGATCCAGAGTTGACCAGAAAATTGGACAGTGTTACTATGGTCCATGTATGTACTGTGATGAATTGAATGGAATAGAATGAAAACGCAGAGAGATAATTACTTTATTTAATTGCAAGGTAAAACTTTGATGATATAGAAAACTCAACTAAAATATCTAAACTTAAGCATATTTATTAACTAACAAGTAACAAATATGGAATTAATCCCAACTAATGAAACAAAAACAAAAAAACACTAATGAGATTTATGGAATTGTGATTCTTCACCGACTATTGTTTTGGACCTAGGGATGTAACGAAAAAAATTATTCTGACCCGAAGGCTTCAAAGTTTGGAGACCTCTGGCTTAGAGCATAGAAGAAAGGTGTCCGACCTGACCTGTTTTACCGGTACTACCACGCCAAATGCTCTTCCGAGTTGTGTAACATAATCCAGCCTAGAGCAATTTCTACAAAACCTACTAGACACCGAGTTCGCCTGCAGACGCCCAAAAATTCAATTTATCGGGACTCATTCCTTTAGAGATGTTCAAGCCTGTGGAATCAGTTACTAAGGCCCGTCTTCTCCGAACATTACAACCAACAGAAGTAGATCAATATCCACAGACATCCCCAAAAAAAATAATAATTGTTGACGTAAATCTTGATACAATTGGTAAGTAATAATGATTTTAAAAAAAGCTGAAGATGACAAAGTTGAAAAAAATTAACATATAAGTACAGAAATGTGTTGGTTATATATAAGTTACTACTAAGTTTTTTCATTTTCATTTTATTTAAATAAATATCAATTCGAAATTAGTAACTTCATCTTTTGGTGAAATGGTAAATTATAAATCCTATGGGATTGTTATGTTGAAATTTTAAAGTTTTCTACTGAAAAGATATAGCCTTGAATAATCGTCATTTGGAAATGTTTAATTATATGTTCTACAATATATTTTCATAGCGAAAGACGTCCATTTCAAACGACGGAATGGAGCCAGATTCAGTAATGAACTCACAACATAAAATGAAAAACAAGTAACTGACCTATATATTGAGAAGTCTTGGCATCCCTTTTAATATTAATTTATTTGTCTGCAGCTTATCGAGACGAGCAATATTGATTCCTTACAAATAAAAATATAAATCAACGAAGGTAAATTTATACAGCTTGATAGATAAGCTAAATAAACTGAAAATTGTAACAGTATAAGTAAAAGACACAGACTGCATCAATGTCGCAATGCCCTTTCGTCATATTCATCAGAGTACCTTTTTCCACTGAACAAGTCAATTAATTAATTAAAATGGTAGAAACAGTTTCCAAATATAACAAAAGGAATTTCAGAAGAGCCACTATTGAGAAGTGGTGACGGCTTCGAAAAAAACTATTGCGATAACGTAAATTAAAAAACATGACAGTTATGACTATGTTCTTTGCCTTTGGACAAAAGATGCATCGGCAAGCCTGATAACGATATAGTTGTAAAAATCAAACACCAGTGTGGCTTGGTATTTGACTGGAAGCCCGATGAGGAGCTGCTGGAATAGATCAGTAGCTGAAAAGAAGATGATCCAGACAATTGTTGGAGTTTCTAATGAAAGGGAATGGGATGAAGTTACATGAATGTACTCGTAAAAGTAAAATGGATGGGCGCAATAAGAGAGTCCCGTTCATGATGTACAGTCATTCTAAGAGAAAGAAGGATATAATGCAGGGATGGGAAAACTTTTTTCTTCGCCTGCCAATTTTTGCTAACGAAATATATGGCGGGCCAAGTTGAGGCATTACATTATATACTAAAATAAAAATATTGCCATAATTTTTCTGTAATACTAATTGTGGGTCTGGTCTTTGTGGGAACATGTGACATGTGGAACTGTTTTTGTTTCTGCATGACTTCATCATAAGCCGAAAAATTTGTGATGCTGAAATTCTTAACAATGAAAAAGGAGGTCATCTGAAAGCCTATTATTAAGACAATTTTTTCATTATTGAAAACGTTTGTTCGCACAAATAGCTTGTACCAAACATAGCCATTATTTTCTGGGCGTAGGCAACTATATTTGAGTATTGTGTCCGAGATAAGGAATTCGACGACAGTAGGACTTGTACTGCCTTTACTGCCAATTCACGAGAATGTAATTTCTGATAAAAAAAAATTGTACTTAACTTTTGTTTGCTGGTCGCGGGCCGGATTTCAACGATTTGCGGGCCGGAGATGACCCGCGGGCCGTAGTTTCCCCATCCCTGGTATAATGCAACGAGGTTAGAATAGTTATTCTCCTTTCTTTCACGATAGGAGATAGACTTTAATAATTTATTTTAGTAAGACATTGAAATTTAAAAAAAAAGTGAATTAAAAGATGGGTCATTAATTTTATATATTATTATATTCATAAATAAAACTTCAACTAGCAGTATTTATAACAAAACTACAACAGTATCTTTTTACATTTAGGATGTCAAAGAGATGACACTTATAAAGCGAAAGTGAAAACATTCCTTTTTTCTTAGAATTATTATAGAAAATTGTAACAGTAAATATTCTTAGAAACTTTTAATTCGTGAAATTCGAATGCAGCTATATTAAATACTAATTAGAAAGTAACCATTTCTATTTACAATGTATACAATTTGGAAAAATATTTCACTTCTATAACCCAAGAACTTTGTGCTGCGTTCTATATATGAGGCGACTCAAAATTTACTTCTGACCTCATTTATTACGTAAAAGATGTTCTCAAACTCACTTTATCCAGCTTATATTTTGAAGGACAATTTAAAACTGCCAATTATTCGATTCCTTGAGTAACCAAATTGATTTGTTGGTTCTATGATGGTGCTTCTGCATAGAAAATTTCTTAACTGTTGAATTTAAAGACATAAACCCATGCCGGGGCTTTTTGTATCACCGTATCTAACTTTTTTGGTATGTCTTCATATGAGAGGGGTTTAGCCATAAAACACCACGTTGGCCAGACGTCTTGGTGAGTGTAGGTTCAGCCGCCCCTAACCTGGGGAACCGTCGCTGTTTGCAGCCGCCCACTCTGGGTCAGACGCTGCAGATTTTTCCTGTTGGTCCACGGGGCGTATTTGATTTCCGCCCTACCACCCATATCTGGGAAGCATTCCCCTATCCGCCACCCGGGGACGCGCTCTCTAGGAGTTACAGGCTCTCCCGAGAGCCTGTATATATAGCAAGTCAATATATAGCAAAAGATTGACAGAACGACTAACAAAGGAAACAACATCATCACACGAGAGCTTGGACGAAACAAACAATAGACTGGTAAAAGAACTGAAAGAAACAACTACAAGTTTAGTATCATCAAAAACTAAAAGAATAGAAAAGTTTACAACACAAACCAAACAGCTACTGGAAAGAAGGAGAGAGCTCATTAAAGACAACAAAAGGAATACAGTAGAGTATGCCGAACTAAACAAAACAGCAAGGAAAATGGCCAAGCAGGACATACGAAAGTATCAAGAAAATCGAATAGAGGAGTTGATACAGCAAAACAGAGGTCTGAACATCTTTAAAAAAGAAAACGCACATAAAAAAGAAATGATCAAATTGAGAGACGGACAAGGTAACATAACAGAAGATCGAAGAGAGATACTCAAGGTAACAGAGAAGTTCTACACAGGTCTGTACGAGTCCAAAATAGACAATGAGGATGTTAGAAAAGCAAACAGTGACCATAAAAACAGGATATGTAACGTTGGCTCCGAGGATCTACCTGAGATTGAAGAGGAAGAAATTGTAAAAGCTTTAAATCAACTAAAAAACGGAAAGGCGGCAGGTGACGATAACATCATACCGGAAATGTTGAAGGAAGGTGGAAGCCTACTGATAAGAGAGCTTAAATCATTATTTAATACATGCCTAACCGAGGGAAGAATACCACAGGATTGGAACACCGCGATAGTCATACTGATATATAAGAAAGGTGATCCAAGCAACCTAGAAAACTATAGACCAATCAGCCTGCTATCACAGATCTACAAGCTTTTTATGAGAATAATAGCAAACCGCCTTGAATTCAAACTCGACGCATACCAACCCTATGAGCAGGCGGGCTTCAGAAAAGGCGTGAGCACAATAGAACATCTCCACACCGTAAGGACACTGAACGAAAAAGTAACGGAATATAACATCCCATTATGGATCGCCTTCATAGATTTTAGAAAGGCCTTCGACACAGTTGAATTTTGGGCAATTATCAGGTCAATGAAAAATGCAAGAATAGACCAACGATATATTGACATTATACAGACACTAAATGACAACTCAAAAATGAAAGTAAGGCTATATGAAGACACTGAGGAAATCATAATTAAAAGAGGCGTTAGACAAGGAGACATTGTGTCACCCAAATTGTTTACACTGGTGCTAGAAGACGTTTTTAAGAGCCTACATTGGGAAGACAGAGGAATTGATATATCGGGAGAAAAACTAAGTAACCTAAGATTTGCCGATGACATTGCCATTTTTGCCCCAAACAGTGAAGAATTAGAATACATGCTTATAGAACTACAACAAGAAGCAAGAAAAGTAGGCCTAGAAATGAACATTTCTAAAACCAAATTCATGACAAACCAACGGACAAACAAAGAGAGTATAAATGTGCGAGGACAACAGATAAAGAAAGTGAACTCTTATATCTACCTAGGTCAAGAATTAACATTGGGTAAAACCAATCAAGAACTTGAAATTAACCACAGAATACATCTAGGATGGGCGGCCTACGGGAAGATGCGACACGTCTTCAACTCCAACCTACCCCTCAAACTAAAAACCAAGGTTTACATGGAATGCATTCTCCCAGTAACAACCCACGGATGTGAAACATGGGTCCTAACAAAGAAAATCTTGAATAAATTAAAGGTACATCAAAGATCAATAGAACGGAAAATGATAGGAATAACGCTTAAAGACCATAAAACCAATGAGTGGATAAGAAATAGAACCAAAATCGAGGACATAGTGAGGCGAATAGGTAGTCTTAAATGGAACTGGGCCGGACATGTTGCTCGAAATAACACCAACTGGAGCGGAAAAATAACAAGATGGAGACCTTGGGGGGAGAAAAGAAGCACCGGCAGACCACAACAAAGATGGTATGATGATATCAAGAGAACAGCCGGACTTAACTGGTACCAAGTGGCACAGAACAGGGAAAACTGGAAAAATATGAGAGAGGCCTATATCCAAAGGATAGAAAACGGCTAGAAGAGAGAGAGAGAGAGAGAGTATCTAACTTTTTTACAATTCTTCTTCTCGACATTCTGTTGAAGGTGATCCACATACTTTTCTCAAAACCTGTAAGATTTATCAAAAAAATTTAATTACAAATATTCTTTATATTTGAAGGAATTTTTAGATTCTTGACTTTTGAATTATACAGGATGACCCATTTCTTCAGTATTGACATCAACTTTGGAATTTTTAATTGAACACCCTATATTTTATTGCGTTTTCTCGTTTAGTGGTAAAAAGGTAACTTTAATAGGACCAATCTTTTTGATATCCGTACAACTTAAGAAATATCAAGGTTATTTGAATTTTTTTTGAAAAATCATTATATTAGGAAAATTTCACAAGATAAAAATGAGGCTAGATGGTATCATTTGCAAAACTAATTTTTAAACTCGAAACTTAGGTTTATTGAATTTTCGTTATTTTCGGGTCTACAATCATATTGGGTGCCTTTTTTTACTGTATGAGTTTCGAATTTGTAAATAAAAAAAGCTCATTTTTTTGGGTCGGTCCCATGAAAGTTAACTATGTTTTTACCTCTAAATCAAAAAACGCTATAAAATATAGGGTGTTCGATTAAAAATGTAGATATTGAAGAATTGTGACACCCTGTATAAACCAAAAGTCAATAATATAAAAATTCCTTTGAATACAAAGAACTTTTGTAATTGAAGTTTTTTGATAACTCTTACAGGTTTCTTTATTAACAGAAAATAGTGATTCAAAGATGAAATTTGAGGCACGTTTGTTAAACTCAAATGAATATTCATTAAAAATTTTGTAAAATATAGTTTATTATATATTGAAATTAAAAAAAAATTATTTTAACTACGTATCGCAAATATAACCAGTTATTTTGAATTGGAATTTGAATTACATAGCCCTTTAACACAAACATTTATTCTAAAAAAGCTAACAATACGAATAGTCAACTTTTTCTTGTTTATTTAAAAACCAGTCAGACTAGTTTTCACACTTGATTTTAATTTAGTAGTAACAATTAAAAACAAGTTTAGACCTTGCTGCTACCGTTAAAAATATCAAAAAAATATTCATAGAAGCTGCATCACCCTGTATAACAATATCGTATTGTAGTTGAATTGTACTCCACTGCTGTGTCGACAGAGTAGCGCTTCATCCTCCGTCGCCTAGAAGCCCGCCGGCAACGCTGCATTTCAAAAACAAACGACAGTTCCTTCTCTCCGTTCGTTTCGTGACGAGAATCAATTCCATGCATGTGGTTTGCGGCATCTTGTAACTTGTAAACAAAAGCGTTTCGGAAATCTGCGAATAGTGTGTGCCCTTTGTTACCGGTAGAATGATATCTGATGCGAACGTACGAGCTTATATTCTAGTAAAAATTCGCTTATTTAATCAGTGATGTGTGTACTTATATCGATTTTTTGACATAACCTAAAAACTGGTGATTCACCCTTCTATTACTGGGTTAAATTACCCTTTACGACCCCTTCGGTGTTTTGTTTTTAATTTTAGAATACGTTCCCTGATCCGGATATTCAAATATCGAGTAGGCTGTGAAAACGTATCATATTTTTGATAATAAATGATTAGATTCATCAGTGTTAAATTTATGAAATGAAAACAATTTTGAAACGTGAAAAAACAAATAGTAACTGTAACATTCGGACGATTAGTGCGTAATTTAATGGTGATTTTTTTATATAAGTTATCGTAATAGGTAAGTTGCTTTATTTTTTTAAATGAGATATATTGAAATTATTGTATAACGACTTACGTGTAATAAATTTATTAATGGTACATTTCAATAAATCTTTGCCAGTGAATCCAACTTATGTAAATTAAAAATAGAGATATTAGAGTTAGCCAAATAAATACGTACAAAGAAAAAATTCGACCGCTGTTAATTGTTATGTATATACATCCCACATACAGAGTTAAATGTTAAACTATTTGTCAACGTATTAGCTTGATTGTTGATAAATGAATAATGATAAGGTGTAGAAGTCCTCGAATGTAGAAATTTTCAAGGTTCACTATTTTCACAATTTGTAAAAACTTACTTGTGTTTAGTGGTTCAAATTAAACTAAGGTTAAAGTATTTACCCAAGTGAATTTAAACTAAGGACGTATTTAATGAGTTTAAATTGGCAGTATTTATATTTTTCTATTATTTAAAATTTATTCAATAGTTACGGACACGTATCTCTGTTATACAAATGATGATATTATTTACTTTTTACTTGTTACTACTTAATTTTTTGATTATTTGATCATTTCAGCTTATCTTGTTCTATATACTTATATAATTATATACTGTAATTATAGAGAATTTTTAGATAGAAAAAAAATATTTTGAAGGTACTCAAAAGTTTTCAATAAAATTTTTTGGTACCAATTAAGATGGTACTTAAAGTCATTTGTGACAAGATTGTTATTTCATCTAGTTTACAAGATTTCATAATTCGGAAAATATTTTATTGGACTTTTGAAATTAAGTTGACGACTACGGTTAGATTTGACACAATCGACAAATTTTGATCTTATTAAATTTATGTTATTTTCATGTAAACATTCTGTGGTGATTGCGCTGTTGCCATATTGTATTTAAATTTCCTATTACCTTTGTTCGCGGTAGATATCCTGAACATGTTCTTTCACCAGATTCATGCGCAGTTTGAAATTGTGCGTTCGCGATGCTAATAAAACATGTTCAGATTTCTAATCCCAAACGTATTCTGAATATATCCTCGGAATTTGACGCTTGATTGAATTTTGAAATCCATGAATTTATGTTTTTACAAGAAACTGCACAATACGAAAACTCTCATAATCAAGCTGTCAAAGATTTCGTTCCAATGATCGAATTAGTAGTTATATTAGCTAAGCATCAGATTGTTGCTCTATTACTTAAAACACAACATATTACATCTTACTCTTTAATATTCAAAATAGCAAGAAAGTGTTGAACTATAGAAACAAAATGACAGCGTTAACTAGTGATTTTCATTTCGAAAGAGATACTGAGTATAAGTGGTTGATACACCGCTCTTATGAGTTGCCCAATCATCGAAATCGGTCATTTTTAACAAATATTTCTAATAACATACGAATATGGTACATAATTTTAAATTTTTTAAATTGAAATGTAGGCTTTATAACGTCTCATATGAAATGTATTTTATTCTTTAATGGCATATTAGAAATCTATGTTTATCTTAAAAGATGAGGTAAATCGGCAAAATTGTTGATATTGGGCGCATGAAAATCCCAACATCAAAAAGAATTTTATACATAAGGATATTGGTATACCGTCAAAGTATTCAAAAAACCATATGGTATCTTGTATTATGGGGCCTAGGTGATGGTTCCCGAGAATTTTAGAGCCTATATAAATAATATCGTTAGGAGAGTAAATACTCGTTTTTGTCTATAACGAAGGGAATGTAAATCAATATTCTTCGAGGGGTATAGCCAGGAAAGTAGTTATTATTTTTCTATATTTCCAAATTATTGTTTATTATGAGGTATATTATTTACAATATATCAAACGCACTCTTAATTTTATTTAACATTTAACTTTGATGGGATAGCACGTTTAGAACTAGAGATGGCGATAGTAGATGAATGTATACTTCTACGGATTAATTAGCAGGCTTAATTGTGGTTGTCTTGAATTCGAATTACGACTCATGGAATAAGAAGGTATTTGTCTGTCCTTGCGGGGCCCAAGTATGTACAAACTGATCGAAAAATTATATTTTTCATACTGTTATTGACCTATCATATCATTTTCAAGCTGTTGATTTATCAATAGCATATTAACAATATTCAGTCATGAACAAACAACATTTGTCAACTGGTAATAAAATGATGATAGCGCTTTGGTTTGCGAGTGTAATTCGAAATGGAAAAGTACATATTTTTTTAAGGCTGCGAAATTTTATATAAAAATAAAATCAAAGTCGTTAGACAACCAAAAATGACAAAAAACTTTTTTATCTTATAACTTAATTATGATATATTCCAATGATTTCATCGAATTCGTCAATCTTATCTACAGCGTGGATTTGAATGATGATGGATTGATATTAGTTAGTGACATAGCTTATAAATAGGAGGTATTCTAAATGAACCTAATCTTTAAATATTTGTTTAAAAAGTATTTGAACTATCTTAAGGTAGTCAGTATCAGCTGCTTCCAAACTATAAACTTTTCAAACGATGTTACTAAGGATACAGAGAATTCTACCTCAATAGATAAGGGTTCAGAAATAATTGACTAAATCAGTTCTTATGTACATGATATTACATTAGTAAATTCCTTATGTCGTTTGAGCTAAACATTCTTGGTGAATGCTAATAAAATACTCTAGAATTGTCTGAAAAATTTCCGCATATTTACTGTTACAACTCGTAACGATTTTCATCTATTGGGATAAGATCACGCCAACTTGGGACGGGGATATTTCAGGTAAACGAAAAGGTAGTCCGAGTACATAGTACAACTCGTGACGGATTCATTAAGAGTATTACCTGGAATTTTGCGCCTAATCCAGTTTGAAAAATTGGGAAATCCAAAAATTGAGGTCTAGAATTTCCAAATCCTTTAGGTTAGGTTATATTATATAACCTAAATTCACAATTTCATTAATAGTAGAGATCTTTTAAAAACTGACCGAGAAGAATAATTTTTATTGGACAATAATTTAATTCATAACATAATTATATATGGATCTGAAATAAATTTAAATTGTTTAAAAAACTCAGGAACATTTTACATGGATAACACTTTCAAATACTGTCCAAACTACTTTTTGTTATTTGTTTAGAATGTAAAATATTTTTTATTGAAATACACTGTAAATATATATTTTATTTTTGTTTTTCATTTCATAATTATAATCCCAAGCTGCATAATCACGAGTTGTCTAATCTTCATGACAACCACGATCACGAGTTATTAAAATCACGAGTTGGCGCACGCCCATTCAAACATGCACTAAAATTTTCTGCCACTTTGGACGCTTAGTTTATCTTTAACAGGTCGTTATGAAGATGTTTCTGAAAATAGTAAAAATAATAATAAATATATTTTTAAAAGATAATACGGCTACGCAAATAAATAAGGAACTGCACTATCATTTACAAGCGTTTACAATTTTTCAGAAAACGAATGCAAACGTTGCGGTACCAGCTTGTCTGACGATGTGCGGTCGAGACGACCAAAAACCACGACAACCAGTGATGTCATCGAAAAAATCCACTAAATGTTACTGGATAATCATCGGATTAAGATTAAAGAGATATAGCAGGGTATCGGTATATCAAAAGAACGCATTTGCCATATACTGACTGAAAAATTACGCTTAAGTACGATTTGCGCGGTGTGTGCCGCGCTTGCTCGTATTAGATCAAACGCGCAACATTTCCAAGCCCTCTTGTCGCTGTTTAAGAAAAAAACGGATTTTTTGCTTGGTGGGGTAAAGGAAGAAATTGCAAGATAGTGACCGTATTCGAGAAAAAGAATGTGCTTTGACAATTATTATTACAAATGTTATAGTATCGATAGATTGAGTGTATAGACGTAGGAGACTATGTTGAAAAATAAACATGATAATAGAAAAAAAAGTCTTTTGTTAGGTCGAAACTTTTAGATAACCCTCGTAATACTGTAACAATATTTAGTATTCAATAATCATTCTCACTTAAAATTAAATATTTCGAACTATTCCGCTTAACACCAAACAAAAAATTGCAAAAAATTCACTCAACAACTTAACATATTGTGCGTTATTATGATGAAGAGGAAAGCAGTTGAGCAATTTTACAGGCTTCTTTTAGTCGCAAAAGATCCTGTACCCCTGTTTAAATGAACAAGTTTGTCCACTTCTACATCTGCTTTGAAATCGAAGAATCCTCTGATTAGGGTGACCAAATTATTACCGTGTAAAACAGGACAATAGATAATATACACTATCGGGGCTGTAGTCTACGCTAAGGGTATGGAATAGGGCCTACAGGTTACTATAGTCTATATCGGAAATGTATAGAGCAATAAAATGGGGAATTCCGCCCAGTTCGGCTCAATTTCGGTGTCGGCCATAGGTGTACAGGTCTGGAAATATTGTGTAGGGATTATTTAGGTAGTAGATTATACAGTAACGTTTAACAGGTACAGTTTAACCTTTTTTTAGTGCCTCTGCCTAATTCCAACCCTATTTCAAATTCGGCTTAACCATGCGCCGTAATGGTGGCTTACCCATTACGATTACCATTACACAAATACCCGAAATTTACTGTACAAGATGTCGACCGATGTTCCCGAATGACTGGAGTTGGAAAGTCCACCGTTTTTAAATTATTGCGGGGAGAAATATAGCATGTCAAGTGAAACCTCCTAAGAAAATCCAGGCAGACCAGTAAAAGTCCTTGATGAAGACACCAAAAGTGTAATTCGAAGGAAAGTTCACTCTTTTTATTTTAAAAAAGAAATACTCACCCTAGATAAGATTTTAATAGAACTTGGCCAGGATGACAGTATTCCTTTGATAATTAAAAAACTTTTATGGACCTCTTTGAGAAATATGGATTTTGCCTGGGAAAAGCATAACCGTAAAGCACTTTTACTGGAAAACGATGAAACCAGTGCACGCAAAGCTTTCATGGAAGGCCTTCAACGGGTATTAAGGTGCCTTCAGGTAGAGGGAAAAGAATAATAATCGTTCATATTGGAAGCGAAGAGGGATTTTTAAAAGAAGGTTTGCCAATATTTCAATCGTGCCATGCGGGATATTAGCACGAGAACATGGATTCGGATGTTTTTGAAGACTATTTTGGTGAAATGATAAAATATCTTCCGGCTGATTCAGTAGTAGTTATGGATAACGCAAGTTATCATTCTCGACGCATAGAGAAGACTCTAATTTCATCATTGAGAAAACAAGAAATAGTTTAATGTTCGTGTGTTGAAAATATTATAAAATACAAAAAAATATCAAGTGTCAAATTTATTTCTGAAGCGTGAAGTTTATTTCGAGCCTAGTAAAACATACGATTTTCGAGCTTTTCACGAAATTAATAATGAAATGTTCAAGCTCATTAAAGTTATTTCTCAAGTATAAATATACAACTGGTAACAGAATTAAACAACATGCAATTTATTTTCAAGACTTGTCACTGTGCCGATGTACTCGTGATGTTATCAACTTATTTACTGACCCCTACGGCTGCTAGAGCTTCGTTTTATATATTATCATTATATCTAACATTCTTCGATTGCTGGAAATCTCTAGGTTACCGTAAACAAAAGAAAAGGTTTTCTTAAAAATTATAAAAGTAGGTCACAAAAAGCATAAGATCCACCAAATTTTAGCCTCGCCAACAAATTGAAACCAGACGGTTTACGTCCGTTGACGAGTTTGTCACATTAATAATATCTTTTTCTCTTTTATGTGATCATAAAAGTGACAACAATCTATTTTGAAGTTATATACTACTTCAAAAAACTTCAGTATTGTTTCGGGTGTGAAGTGATAGACTCACGTTTCATCTATGGTTATGAAACGGTACAAAAATTCGGCTTTATTTCTGTGAAATACTTGTCCAAATGTCCAAATTTTTAATTAATAGGCATGTTCCGCATTTTTTAAAATGCCTACTAAGTCTGCTAGCTCGCGCACTGTCAGTCCACGATCATCCAGTACCGTTTTGTAGATTTTCTCAACATTTCTGGAGTCGTCACCTCATTTGGTAGAACACTACGATTCTGGTCTTCGCAGGTCGTACGGCCTCGTTTAAACTGTGCTACCCAATATTTTACTGTTGATAATGAAGGATCAGTCTCACCCAGAGTAGAATCTAAGTTCAGCTTTTATATTGGTTGGGCGAAGGCGTTTGAAATAAGAGTATTGTATCACATAACGATGACCAATGTTTACAAATTCACTGAACACGTTAGAAATTCTCGCATGACTATGTATAAAATCTATTCACTTAGTCATAGTACTTCTCATGACATTGAATTAAATTGAAGTGCAATAAGGGGTTACGACCTATAAAACGCACCCTTTTTAAACATACCTCACCCTTATATTTTATTTATATTTACATGCGTGACGTAATGAAACGAACGTAATATTTATTTTTACTTTCAGGGAAAATATGCTCTGAATAATGGATTTTGATAAGGACCCAACCTTACAGGAGTGGACTAGAGAACAACCATTAGCAGTCCTAGCCTTAGATAGCGCCGATAGAGCGGTTTTACGTATAGCAGGTTGGTTAAACAATAAGTTTTAAACATTATTTTATTATTTAAACCGTGTATACATGCTCTACAGCTTGAACTCTTTATTCAATCCTCTTCATATGAAAATTTTTTAAATAAGAATTATTGTCTCGCTATCAAAAATTTTGGTAATAGTTCGGAATCACAATAAAAAGACACTAATTTTAACTAGATTTATGAATTACAAAAAAACAACAGCTCCTTTTAATTATAGAAACATTAAATTTCATCGGCTAATCAAATAACTTAACCTAAGCTAGGGTATCAATGAAAATTTAATGAATAAAAACGTGACAACAATTTTTTTTTGACTTTTTATTCATGCCTCCGTCGAAAGTACGTACTACATGGGCCGAACCTTCAACTTCCGGCCTTTATAGTATACTATTTTCTTATCGAACGTCTTTGCTCTCTTTAATCAGTTCTCCAACCCCTAAAAACCGCCCCCAAAACGAAACCTTTTGGCTTAAATCATAAGTCCTGTTCAAAAAGCTGAACTAGAAGACAACTAACCCATTTCGATATCTGGGACCTCGATAAATGGATTCCACGACATCGAAAATACTAAACAAACTTGTTTAAGGGTTTATCCCAAATCTTTAATACAAAAATAAAACAGGAAAAATGTCATATAATCTAAAGTTTGTTTATTTACAGTATTATGTGCATAGTGAAGAAGTATATACACATAAATTGATTAATTTAGCTACGTGTACATTAAAAGAACAAAAATATATATTTACGTATATGCAAAAAAGTTTATTTTATCGAAGCTTTATCAAAATTAATGCTGTGTCATAAAGAATGTCTTGATACTTGTCAAATTCAATGTCGATTTCCTTTTCATAGCAGTTACGTCTCCAATTTTCTTCAGTTGTAATAACTGCGTGTTGTCTAACTATTCTTGACGTTCCAAACACCGAATCGACAAATTCAGAGTTTGGAATGGTTCACCTTCAGATGGTCCAAACTCATCCTCTGGTTTCTCATTTGCATCATGGTCCTCTGCAAGGTCTTCACCACGTAGTAATTTAAATTGATTTTTTTGTTTTTAGAAAAAATAGTTTCTTCGTCATTTGTATCATCTAAAAGCAGACGACTCGATGCCTGAGCTGGTTTCGGTTCAGTTTTTAATCCGGTTCCGATAATCGACGTATATCATTTCTCTCTAAATTGATTTAAATTTAATTTACAAATGTCCTATTCATTTATTTTATTACAAAAACTCATTTGTTGTTAAAAATAACGTCGTAATTTGCTGGTACTTGAAATTGTGATAACATCTCCTAAAACTGGAACAATCAGATAGTGCGACTGTAATTTCATACATACGTAACGCTACATTATTATGTTATAAAGTGATACTCATGTTAACCATGAACTTTGAGTACGGAATTTGAAACATTTTAGTTTAAAGGTTGATAACGCAAACTTGTATTATACTGCCAAACCGTCTACATAATATATTAATACATTATTCACTTGATATTAAACAACTTGTTGTCAACTTTACATTTATATGTAGGAATTATGCATATCCAAATTTAAATAAGGTATAGTCTTTCTAAAGTCAATGTTAGTATTTGGGATTTTGGGAAAATTTGGGAATGTATAAAATTAATTAAAACTTATATTTAAGTATATTTTCTAAATTATACATTCGAACGTTATGAATTTTCAATGGATGATTACGTATGTCCAAGTAGTGTGTTTGGCAAAATTAATAATTCTACACAACTATATGAAGGCCAGGGCCAGAAGCAACAACGAATTTTTCAATCGATTTAACAAAAAATGTACTTTATTTAAATCTATAAAATTTATGGTTTAGGAGAAATGTAGATTTTCAGATCGTTGTACATACCAAGGAAACCCTTCGCCATAAAGAGACATTCTGAAGAAAATTATCATAAACTGTAATTATTTATTGAAAATACGTACAAGGATATTATAACAAAATCCACCATTTCTTGGAAAAATAATGAATAAATAAACATTTGTACTATATACTACCGAAGATCATATTACTGGTAAATAATCTACTACGTGATATTCAATTAAAAATTGTAAGCGACTTAATTTATTGTCAATTTAGTATCAATCTTTTCAAAACCTGTCATCATATTTAAAATTTCAATAAGGCAGAGTTTACCTATGGTTTGGCTTCTGGTAACTCGTCAGGAGCCAGAAGGTTCTATACTGAACAGGTTTGTCTAGATAAATTAAGTAAACTAGTTTTCATCATGTTATTATGAAGTGTCCTAGAGCAAAATGCATTAGTTGCAATTGAAGCTGATCCCACAACTAGTCTACGCAAAATATCACCACAATTTAAGTGTCAACGACAATTATTCATTGGATTCTCAAAGAGCAACTTCTTTACCCCTTTCATATCCAAAAAGTGCATGCCATGGAATTAGAGGTTTCTAAATAAACAATGAGTTGATAATACATTTGTTGGAAACGTATTGTTTACTGATAAAGCTGGTTTCACACGAGACGGTTTCATTAATTCCCATAATTTACATGTATGAGCAGATGAAAATCCTCACAAAGAATAAAAATCGATTGTGTGTTGATGTGTGGGCAGGATTAAGTAGGTCCATATTTTTTTGATAATAACCTTAATACTATAACGTAGACTTTCAAAGAAATATCCTCCGTAGACGCCGGATGTGTATAGAAGGTACTTATTTCTAACATTTTCTACAGTTTTTTTTTTTGTTTTTATTAGAGGTTGTAGGCCAAAAAAACTAAATTTGTCTAAATTTCATTTGTTTTCCTATGTCGTATGTCACAGCATTATTTTCACGTTATCTACTCACTCCCGAATTTTTTGCAAGGAGTTCCGAACACCCTGTATAATATCTCGTATAAGTTTGGTAAAAAATTATATATTTTTTTCATTGGTTACATAATCACAGCTACCAAAAACGTGCGTGTTTTGAAGTTTCTATGATAAAATTAACTCAATAAACGTAATAACACATTCACAAGAATCATAATTTAAATGTTTCAATATCAACCACGTGGTTGGTACATTTCACACTATCATAACGAAAATTCTTGTACGTACGATTGACAATGTCAGATTTGACATATTCGCATCGTCACACATACAACGCTCAGTGCATTTGAATTGAACTATGACTCTAATAACGTGTGTGGGAGGCATTACACTTTTCAAAACCGAGTCGACTTGATGCTCGCATAAAGAAGCGTATTTATTTTTCGATTAAAGAATAGAATCGTTTCTAAGGTAAAGAAAGTGAATTCTTTATAAGTAACACGATAATTCAGATTTAGTTCGTGGTATTATGAAACTTGGATTTTTTATTGTAATTAATATGGACACGTGTTGTGCATGTGATGTTTCTATAATTATTATGTATTATTTTCATCGTAAGATTGCGTGTATATTTTATCCAAGGAGAACAGAGTATAAATATGAAAAAATATAATTTGAATCATTTTTTACTAATTACTTAGCATAAAATGAATAATTTACTTGAAATTTGATATCTATTATTATGTTGTTTTGTTTATTAGCTAGGCAAGTTGATTAATTTTTACTTTATTTCATTATTAACAGAAAAAATTTGAAATTCAACTATCAAATATTTTTATAAATATTCCTCAAAATATTTCTATCGTTATTTTAGATTATTAAACAAAATAAAACTTCATTTTATCATAAAGTCACTATACATTACTGTAGTTCAGTATTCCGCAAACATTTTGTGTTAAAGGTATACCTAGGTCATCTGAAACGACAGATTTACTTGGTACCCTTCATTACGGCCATCTTTAAACTTTCGAAACCATTCACGCACAACACCATCATTCATGAAGTTTTCCCCATACACGCGACTTATTCTTCGATATATTTCTGCAGCCTGTAGAAAACGAATCACACTTGGCGGGAGCATCAATAATAGCGGACATGGCTGTAGCAAAACGCCGACTGTCGCCTGAATATCTACACAAAGCGATCGAAGGTTGTAGAAAAAACGGTCCTAATATATTTTTGAAAATAGCATATAATATATAAGTTTGTTCTTCAACAAATGTACTGTGAACTAGTGTACTAATATAACCTAGCTTAACCCTCGTATTATCTGCTAAATTTTTTACTTGTTTGAATATTGATATGACGAAAATAGAATCCTGCTGATTTGAACTTCCTTACTTATAAATAAATTCTTGTCTCGTAATGAAAAATAACCAAATTTAGCGCAACTGTTATATATAAGGTCAAGAACATTAATATGGTAGGTCATTGAAGTAACTCGACGCCAATATATCAGATTTATTGTCTCGACCGTTGGCGTCACTTGTCCTGAAATCGATTGCTGAAGTTAATGACTTTAATAGTTAACAAGCAATAAGATCCAGCTAAGTATTTATCTGATTTCTGAATATTAAACCGCTTCGTTAAAAATTTATCGAAAAAATATGTCTAGAAAATAATAACTTGGTTGTACTGTTTGAATTAACTGTTAATTTGCTTCAGTGAACTCGAAATAATTTTTGCATAGAAAAAAATCACGCATAATGAAGAAGTGTATTTTAAGAGAAGAATATTGGTTAATAATTCTTATGAATCGGTACAATCAATTTTTTACGGAATTACCCTTTATTATTGAAACAAAAAATTCGTTTTTCGGGTATAAGCAACAAATAATTTGGAATTTTTGGAACCGTTTACCTCTGAAGAAGGTGACTCGGTTATCGAAATAGTGTGATTCTTAGTGTTGGTGTAGAGATAGTGTAAACAGTGTGTTCAGTAACGAATTGCAAGCCTAAACTCTTTTCTCCCAATACGAAGCGATCATCATTTCATTAAGTCCCCACAAATAATAATTGGTTGTATATCTCTACTCCCGCTATGACATGTCTTTTAGAGTTTTCTAATTGACGTGTGAAATTTTTCATATGGAGACACATATTAGCTTTTGAAAATTTTTAAGTTTTTTATATTTGGATACATACTTTGTGCTGTCAATGAGCTCTAGGTCTCATATAGTAAATAGAATCAATTCACAAAAATTATTTGAATGCAAATGTGACAAGTATCGACAAGTTCTACACAAAGTTTCAGCTTTGGTGTGCCCTTGCTTTTAGTTCTCACTGCTTTGCGTTCCAAAGCTACTATACACGAATGAGGCATCACGGAAATTCAACGCCCACTATGAAGCCATGATTTGTTCTCGTGCAACTTTTTTGTTAGCAAAGTTGAAGGCCAAGTAAAGGGATAAAATATTTAACTTTAACATATAACAAATTGTGACGTCGGAGTCAATAGTGGCTATCAACAAACGATCAAATGCCAAAAATAGTTTGCATGAGCAAGTCAAAAGTAACAACGATACTCATCTGCTTCTTTGACAGCAGGAGTTCGGTCCACGACATACCGTAAATCAACTATTCTATCGTGGAGTACTTGATGGAATTGTAAAGAGGGTAACAAAGCACCCTATCATTGCGCGTTGATTGTGTTTTTAACTTCCAGAATGGATCTAGTACAACAACAACTATCTTCCTGTGACTTCTTTCTCTTCACTAAATTCAAGGATGTCGTAAAATAATCAAATTTTGAAACGGTTGGAGGAGATCTAAACGACTGTGCCAAGAGTAGGTTCCGAGATTCCAGTCAAACATTTCCAAAATGCTACAATTCATTCCTATAAATATCGTTAGTGCAGAAGAAAATTACTTTGAATCTAGACTAAAATAATTTACAATCGGTATACATACTACCGATAAAGAGTTTATCCTTTCTAAGAAGTGCTACTCAAATGTACTACTTGATTTGTAAATATTTTTAACGATAGAGATTGCGTACTTTACGTTATTTTACATTTTATTTGAAATTATCTATGAGGGAACAAACCAGATGCCGATCCTTGTTCGATCTCAAAAATGTTCTTTAAATAATGCAGGACTTTATAGAGCTCATTTAAAGTAAAAGAAGCTAAGGTTCACACATTTAATTTAACATACTTGTTGTCAAATACGCATAAGTAGGTGAAAAGTTCAAATTCAAATTGAAGAAATAAGAGATAGAGACACTTTAGATTGTTTTGAGAGGGATGACATATTTATGTAGGATATAGTTAATTTCAGGAACGACCCTGAATAGAAAAACTTTTCCTCTGCCGGGCTAGAATAGTGGAGATTTTTACGGTTTCTTTTATTGTTATATCAAGTTTTCGATGTGTGTCCTCACGGCCACATAGGGGGTAACAAAAGATGAAAAGAAAAAGGAAACAATGGTAGAAAAAATGACTCGACTAAGCAAACAGCATTTGATGTTATTGGGTAAGTTAACTGGATATGCTTTTATATGTAGAAACAGGTTGTATTATCCCTTATCGTCGGTCGTTTGGCTGATGAACGGGTTCACTGAAGAGATAACAAGAGAGATAGACTTGTTGGTTAGGTTAGGTTAGAGATGAGGGATATAGAGGTTTCAGGGAAAGTCCTTGATATAGGAGAAATATCGTCTGTAGGGCTCAGATTGTGGTGGATTATAGGATGGTACAGTGGCATCGACTGTAATAATGAGAGAAATAAAAAATAACTCGACGAAACAAATAGCTTTTCGAAATTCCGGGTATTTCATCTAAACCAGCGTCTTCGCCGAATTTTAGAATTCTACTTATTCAAATAGGTCCGGCTCCAGGACGGAGATGACTTGGTAACAATATGTTTTATTGTAAATTAGAATAATAGAATTTTATGTTAATTTTTTTTCATACAAAATATGGATAGTGGGCTTACGACTGGGTTATTCCCAGGTTAATATCCACTTTGAAGAAGGCCGCTCTAATTATAAATCTCTTAATTACGATTATTCTCAAGTAATAAATAATTAAAAGTTTCATTGTTATTCCTATTCCATTTTGTTCGTTATTTTATGCATAGTTTCCCGCATTTAAAGTAATAATCATTTTAACAAATCACCACCGTGATTTTGATTTTATTCGTTGCATGTAAGAGAACAATAATTAACTAAGGCCGAATGGTTTTAATTGATCCAAAGGTTGCGTAGAAAGTAAATTCATTCACGGTTTTGATTATAATTCCATCATAGAATACAAGGATAAATTGACTGTGAAGCAATCAAATAGAAAATAATGAAAAACAGACATTAGAAAAATTGCAGTATTGCCTTTACGGTGCCGTGAAACGTATACAGTACCAGTTATAGTTTATCCAGTACTAGTTTAAATCAAATGAAAATTAAAAGCAATCATTTTAAATGATTATATAGTAGATACAGACATTTATTTGAAAAAGTCTAAAAAGAGATTTAATAATTTTATTTAGGCTTTTTTCATTTAAAATATCGAATGTATTCATTTATTCTTTCGTCCTTGGCAATAGTCTTCTATTCCTTATGATATTGAATTTTTGTGCTCGCAGTTCCTTTGTTTGCTCTGCCCATTTCTTTCTTGCTATTCCCCTTCGTTTTTATTATTGCTTTCTACTTTCGTTAGGTTTTCTCGTTGTTATATTTGTCTTAATTCCATCGATAAATCGAATTCAGCTGTTTCTTGTTTATTTTTTATATTAAACGTACTTATTTGGTTAATTTTTTTTATTTCCATTGTGTTTATTCTTGTTATGACATAACAAATGATTAGAGAATCAGTCAAAAATAAAAAAAAGAAATTGACCATGTTTCATGAAAATTAGCCCAAGATACAATGTTTTCGGTTTAACATATTGTTTAAAATTATTGAGAAGAGCTAACAAAACAAGATTCCAAAATATCATTGTCTATTATGATCTTAAAGACATTTTTGTTTTTTGACATTAACGCGATTTCAACTGATGCACAAATTCCTACTCTGGTCCGAATTCACTTGATTTTCTTTTAAAATGATTGCAGTTCAGGCAGTGTTACACCACACACTGTATCAGTAGTGTATGATTCCTTTATTCGCCAATCCACATATATGGAATTAGGCTTCATCACTGAAAAAATTGTAGCGACAGGAACGACATCCAGAAGAAGCATTGTATGGATGTAAATATAGATTTTAGTGTGTAGTGAATATAGATTTTCTCCGCAGAATGATCGGAAAGTCCAAGGAAAGACGAGTGTTTTCGCACAGAACGCTATGGTGACCTCAACATTGAAGCTCTCACAACTAGCTACGATGTCTGAAGAAGCAGAGGGAAAATTGCAAATGAAAACATGGCCGAATGCTTGAAATTATAGACGTGGTAATGTTATTTGATGTATAAGATTAAAAATTATTTTTTACATACGCAAATCGCATTTGATTTTTAAAATTTCGAAAACAATATATTCTGTAATTAACTTAGTGTTGAGGGATTTCGGAAATAAAGTTAATTTTTAATGTTAGATGATTTATCTAATAAATAAAATGTTAATGTTTAATGCTTAAAAAATTCAAAATAGGTTATCTTTATATTTTTTATATCCTTTATTTTAAGAATATAATTCCCTATATTATTTCATAGACAAAGACAATTTTATTGCTGTTTTCATGTATTAGTTTTATTAATATGACAACGTCGTAATAGCGAATTTCACCCCTTGTCTCTTCTTAAGCTTAAGAACCATGCAACAAACTGTACTTAGTTTTGACGCACATGCAGTTTGTCTTATTTCAAAGACTTCAACAAAATCTACAATATTCCTAACGCTCTAACGCATTCTGTATTTTACAGGATTTTGACAGCATAATTTTCAATAGAAGGGCGAAAACAGCATCTCGATATAGAAGACGTTTTAACTCCTCTTCGAAAACTCTAACCTTATAAGTTCAAAATCAATTACTAAAGCGAGCTTCTAAGATATCTCACCATTTTTATCAGAACATGGTGACAAAATTTCAACCCAAGATAATGATGACTAATAATTAAAATTTCCTATTAGCATTCTTCTTATTTTCATGCCGTCTTCTCATTGAGACCACGTTTTTAAATGCGTCAGTATTCCTCGCAACATGAAACAATTCTCCGACGCCGAGATTTGGTCATTCTTTTATATTACGGAGCCAGGATTTCCTCTTCCTGTTGATACCTTTCTTTCCCTCTACTCTGTCCTGCTTTATGTTCTGTAGCAGCAGGTATTTGTAGTCGTTGCGTAAGATATGTCCTATGCAAGATGGCTTTCTTATTTTAATAATTGTCAACAGCTTTCTTTTGCGACCAATGCATCTTAGTACTTCGTCGTTGATGATTCTGTCAGTCCAGAGTATCTTCAGAATGCGTCTATAGAGCCACATCTCAAATGCCTCAAGTATTTTGATCATCTGAGCTTTCAAGGTCCAATTTTCCACTTCGGACAGCGGTACTGACCACATATAACATTCCATGAAACCTATTCTGACGTGGAAGTTTAGATTTCTGTTTGCTAACATTGAGGAGTACTTGGCAAATGCCTTTCGAGCCATTTCAATCCTGACCTTGATGTCTTCGTTCGGAGACATTTGAGCGTTTATGACTGAACCAAGATACTTGTATTTTTGCACCCATTCTATTTGTTTTCCATTCAATGTGAGAATAGGATTAATATTAATATTTTGGTTTTTATTTATAACCATGAAGCCCTACATTTTCACATTCTCGGTTGTAGTTGTGGAAAAAGAACGCAGCCTTGGCGAAATCCCTTTTGAATTTCGATTTAGCGTGTCTCCATGTCCTCAACACGCACTAATACCGTTTGATTGTAATAGATATTTTTAATTTATCGTATATCGCTTGGATCTAAGTTAATAGTTGTTGTTATAAGCATTCGCTGATATTTTGCTTGACGATAAGTTCCCAATTTGTGGTTTTTTCTTTCACAAATTATTTTCGAATACAAAAACTTCTCTTATTTTCTTATTTGTACAACAACTTGTATTAAGTCACATTTTTTTTCTATTTTTTTGTGCATAAAGGTATTAGTCCATCAAAAATTAAGCAATAAAAACTAAACGAAATTTTGGATCATCAAGTAATGGTGTCATGCCATATTCTTTCCTAATCAATTTTTCATAAAAAAGAGATAAATAACAAGGTCTGTTATGCATGAAAACGAATAAAAATAATCGTTTTTCGCTCTCCTGAAAAATATTGAATTGGTGACTCAATACCATTTTGCTCTGAGGCCTAGACGGGTGTGGTAAAAAACGAGTAGTGCGTTGGGTATCTAGATATCTTGTCCATGCACGTTTCAGTCACTATTATAGTATTTGTGCAGTAGCGGCTTAAAACGAACCGGTTTTTTTTGTCGTGCCGAAAACCATGTGTGACGAAAAACAGGAGCAACAAATCAATCTCAAATTTTTCGTTAAATTGACAAAAATTTCGACTGAGTGCTATAAATCGTTGCAAGAGGTCTATAAGGACAATTCCCTACCTCGTGCGCGTGTTTTTGAGTGGTGTAAGCGTTTTAGTGAGGGCCGAGAGAGCACTGAAGATGACCAGAGCCCAGATCCCCTGTGATTGTTTTAACTCCGACCAAAATCAACCAAATTGTGCGCGCACCAAAGAATACTTGGAGAGTGCCTTTAGCCAGCACTGCTTCGATCAATGGAAAAAATGTATGGAAAGGTGTGGCAATGGGGGGAGAGTATAATGAAGAGGAGCATTCGAATGTAGAATAATTTTTATAATAAAACTCTTTTTCGTAACCAGTCTCGTTATTTAATAGCCTCGTATTTTGTAATTATCAAGTCTTTAAACTAATTTTTATGTTAGTTACAAAATTTGTAAATTTAAACCATATCGAGGTCACAAATCATATCTTAGGTAATAGCAATTTCTTAGAAAGATCATAAAAAACTGATAAATATCGATGTCTGGAATTTTTAATTACCATTCATTTTAGGAATGAATAATTATTGCATATTTAGTAATATAAAAATATCTTTCCAATATAAATGTAAAACTATTCAAAGAATCCAAATCGTGGGTTTAACCAGTTCGTGAATGGCTCGCTTATTTTTAACATCCACTGAAACGGACACACAAACTAGTTGAAGCCAGTTTCGGTTTGTCACTCCATCCTCATTGTGATAATCGTGAGAAGCAGTATTTTAGTGAATAATAGTCTTGTTCAATATAAATGAATCAGATTTTTTCTGATAATTGTTAGTAGGAATCTTATTATTATTACTAACGACGAGAATGATGAATAGTATTCTCATTCGTTATTATATAGGATTTTGATTCTTTGTTACGCCCAAAGGAAGAACACATCGATAATAATTATAGTGTAATATATAATTTCTGATGATAAAAGACTACCGAAGAATTGAGAAAAGACCGATAAAAAGCAAACAAACTGAACTATAGGCTTAGTTCTACAAATTAGGGTCTTTAATAAAATTTTTTTTCTATTCTCACTAACAAATTTTTTCGTTACAACCGTTGATTACCTCCAGATCCGGGAGATAATAGAACTAGAATTATTTGAAAACAATGTTTGATTTGAATTTTTTTAAAAAACAAACTTATCCTCTTCGCAATTACAACTAATATATTTGCCTACCTGTGCTTTTTACTTGTTTTTTTTTTTGAAATATTTAATACTATGGAATCGGTGCCCTCTTCTCATGTGTGAAAATGAGAAAGTCACACGGGCCAGGTCAGATTATTAAACTACGTGGGAAACCATAACCATGTCAATTTCACCCATCTGTTAGAAGGAAACGGCTGTATGTGTAGGTACATTGTTATAATTGAAGAACCAATGCCTCGTCTACCAAAAATCTTTTGTAGTATTGCGCAATGTTCTTAACACTTCATTTGACAACGATTCCGCCTACTGGTTGCTTACAACGACTTCTGTCCTCATCCGACATGTCGCCATTTTTCCCATAGCGTCATATTTGTAAGCTGTTATCAGAATTAAAACATTTTCAGGAATATTTATATCGAGTAAAAAACTAACTTTCTCAGCTATACATTGTTCGCTTAAACTTGGAATTATATAAAACGAAGCAAGAACACACTAATGCCACTTCGATATCACATAGAGCACTGGAACTGGTAATGAGTTGCGCTATCTGACGACTTGTTAAAAAATCTCCTCCTACGGCAATACTACTCCAGTCTTTATTGGATTTTCGTTGTAAGTCATTATTATCTTTTCCTATTTAACATTCATTAATCAAGAAAATGGTGCAGAATCCTGAAAAAATGATAGTCAGACAGTGCAACCAACTTAATTCATTTCTTTTAGACTTCCTAATTTGTGATGTAATACAACGCCCGTAATATTAACCAGCTCCGAGCGCCTCTTTAGTATAGTATAATTATAAATCGATTATTTGATAATGTTTCTGAATTTCATAGTAAATAATTTCCTTCTAGTCCCAACATACACATAGAATCATCATAGGGGCCGTCAACCCGGGCCTCATAGTCCTTAGTGTTACTTTACCATAATGGTTAGCGCTTAATGATCTCAAATTTTATCCATTGTAGTGTACATCTAATCTAACTTTCTATTAATAACTCCTTTTCATTGCGATGTGATTATCCCATATTCGATACGTTTAATTAAATTCCATGCTCATGCGGATCCGAAACATCATGTTTTTTCTACTTTATTTAAATGATTCCAAACTTTTAATAGTTGATGTTCAGTTTTGACAGCTTATATGCCAATGTTTAACTGTAAAATGTCACCCACTTTTCCAATCATAATCCAACCACAACCAATTTTCCACAACGGAACTATTCAATCCAATTTCGTAAAGTACGAAAGTTTTAGCATAATTACTGAAATTTTAAGTTTTAGCATAATTACTGAAGTTTTTCTGCGTGTTTAATCTATCTATTCTGCAATGGAGAAGCATAACAAGCGTATTTTTTCAAATAATAATCATAAATAGTGACTAAAAAAATAGAACCTCAAATGTCACCTGTTAACATGTTCCAAATTGACTCAATCGGAATAGTGATTCTGGATATAACGCCGCCTCCGTTAAAAGTTTACCGAGATAACAACAACAAACCGAAAATTCATAAAAACAAACTAAGTCATAGTCCATAGTTAGGTTTTTTGAGAAGCTAATAATGCACTTTGGCTTATCGCTAGGTAAACTGTAAGGCTTGCCCAAGTGTTCGAACACGGCATTACGATGTTCTTGATGCTAATAGTGGGAAGATGACCGTGTCCAATCAAAAGGCCAGTCAGAATTTCGCACCCGACAAAGTGGAGCTGTTGTTTAATAAAGACAGAAGGACTATCTATGCATGCTTTAGCTTGTCTCATATCAAATAATTCCCTCCGTCTGTTTTACAAGCGACCCTTTTGTATACACCAAGAAAGGATTCCTGTCCCATTGGTGGAGTTGCTGATCCCAGTCTGGTTGTAGTTGTGGAAAAAGATCGCAGTCTTGGCGAACTTCCTTTTGAATTTCGATTTTGTCTGTCTCCATGTCCTCAATACGCACTATTGCCGTTTGATTGTAATAGATATTTTTGATTTATCGAATATAGCTTGGATCTAAGTGGAGCTGTTGTTTAATAAAGAAGACAGAAGGAATATCTATGCATGCTATAGCTTTATTTTAGATGTTTCCCTTCGTCTGTTCTGCCAGCAGACTACTGTGAGATGTAGCGACCCTTTTGGAGACACCAAGAAAGAAATCCTGTTCCATTGGTGGATTTGCTGGTCCCAGTCTGGCGAATTGTTGACCGGGCGAGGAAACCAGCTAGGCCGTGCCGCCGGTACTCGCCAGTTCTCGCAGGATAGTTTAAATGATGTTTAAACATTTAAATATTATACTTATATCCCAACTAGAAATGTTTATAAAAATTGGATCAAATAACTAGTAGAGGTCATCTCCACTTGATTCATTCATCATTGTAAAACAAAAAAGAGTGGTTATCTTTGGTAAAATTTGACATGAATCAAACAAATCCCTATATATAAGGTTAATTGTCCTCATTATGGATTATTATTAAATGACTATCGTTCTCTCAAACCCCGTTGATGAATCTTCTAAAAAAGTCTAGGTTTTTTTACCGATTCAGTCTTCATTCAACTAAGTTTCATCTACATAGAATTTCACCATCACTTTGAAAATATTACATAGTGGTTGCGGAGGTTCATTTCTACCTTATCGCCAAAATTTATTAAAATATGTGAAAATAAAATAAAAATAGAAATTTGAGTAGCGCCCTGTTGAGTATTCAGTACACTCTATACCTAAGTATAATAAAAATAAACTGTCAAATCATTCAATTGATTAAGACCGATTCAAAACTGAATTAAATTACCGAAACAATCTAATAGAACCAACCAAAATATAATCAAAACTAATAAATTTCATGAATTAAATGATCGTATTATTAACAATTATCAACGCATTTCAAAGAGCATGCTTTAAAACATTGATTGATTTCTATTAGTGACAACTACGTACTATTGGTTCATAAGAAATAATCATTAGTATAGAAAAAATATTGTATATAATAAGAAATGAAAGTATAAAAAGCTATGAAATTCGAATATGCAGTATATTTTTAACAGTGGCGGTTGGGGGACAAAATTTTAGATGGATTTTGTTAAATTTCATTCAATTATATCCAGGTCCGTGCTGGAAAAATGGATTATTGAGACCGTAGTCACACAAAAAATATGAATCACCAATCATTACTTCTTTACCGAGATCTTTTTTACTGGTTGTCATACCAAAAAATATGAATCCCACACACCGAGATCTCTTCTATACTTCAATACTTAACTTTTGTTGTCTCCAAAGAATATTCGCAAGTTTAAAATCATTACCTTAGTGTATACAATCACACACTCTATTATAGTATATTGTTATTGTCCTAACTAGACAGTGCAAAAGTCGAGAACAAATCTATTTACTCGGCATCTATGACATATTGCGCTGGGCCGAATGCAGAAATAATTAAATCATGCCTTCGTAGTTTATGAAACAGCATGTATCGTACGGTACGTTGATTATTCAACTGGTCTATGCTGCACTTATTCAGTCCACGCTTTAAATTTTTCATGAATTGAAATAAGTAGATGTCAAATAATGCTTCTAGTTGCAATTACTCTTGGTGGAGTACGTTATCTTCGTCAGTTACATTCCGCTGCCTCAAGGCTCAGGTGTAGCCAAACGCAACCTTAGCTAAATTTCAGCTGTAAGCAATCTTCACATCTTCGCGACACTTCTTTAACTCCCTAGCATAATTTTTTACTTGGTTAAACTTTTCAATTAGGAGGTAGTCTCTCACTGGCTTAATTTAATTGCCTCCCAATATTTCTACATGAAATAAATTTCTTTTTTTTTTTCATGACATCCGAACTAATCATAACTTTTTACTTCTATGCAAAACATAGAAGGTGTTGTCTTACTAAATCTCCATACTTGATGACCGTACGCCTCATTTCCAAGGTGTTATTGGAAGCTTTAAATGGAACTACAGATAATAATTGCTACGTACGGTTCTACTGAAGCAATAATATGTCAAAAGCATTTCTCAAATCCATAAAGCAATAAAATTAAAAGGGTGCTGTTTATATAAGTACAAAAGAAGTTTCGTCACATAAATCGCACAGAAGGAAGCTTGCTCGCCTGAATAGCTCTCCGACCAAATTGTATTAGAATTGTTTGAACTTATGAATCAATCTCCAGATTTTGAAGATTGTGATCATGAAAATATTTATGAATGACTTCCTAGAAAACGATAATTACAACGAAGAAGATGCTTATAACATTGATATTCACCATTAAGTTTTTCACTGAGTGGAGACAGCAATTACCGTCCTTGAAACTTATGGCGGTCGAAAAATTTCTAATTCTATTTTGTACTTTTTTTGTGCTAATAGAATTGAAATTTGAGGTCAAATTTATATTATATCATTCTGCAAAAAGATGTATGAAACGTATAATTGAGAATGGATCGAATTGACAGAAACTAATGGCATATTGAGTGCATAAAAGAACTCTTATTTTCCAAAGATTAATATTTACCTCCCTAATTTCAATCTCTAAATACAGACAAGTTATTGTTTTTCTTTCAATTTTCCTGTGTTCTAGAAGACACATCATTGTTTTTCCTCAATTTTTTTCTTATACTAGAGGACACAACGACTGCTACTCGTTTCAGCAATTTCGTGAAATTTTTGCTGAACGATTAAATAGAGCTTTCAAATATGTATATTTTATTAAAACCATACATTTAAGGCAAACAGATTTTGGTCACTTGCGTAACTGTGACACGAAAAACATCTACTCTCATGTCACTTTTGACTGCAACTTAGCCGTGTGGTGTTGTTCCATTAAACGAAGGTAACAACAGCTGATATTTCGACTATGACGGAAGTAAATTATGTCGATTTCTAGTTTTGAATGGAACGTTAGTTACGTCCATGTTCCCATGTGTATGAGATGTGTTATATTGTCTATGGGTCATTATTTCCCTTTAAAAGCGACATAATCGACGCTCTACAATATAATAACTATATTATTATGTTTTTCATTCGTTTAAAAATAAATTAGATGCATTAAAGTATATCAAACCAAATTTTGAACGTACACAAAATGGGGTTCATTAGTGGACAAAGTTTAAAAATCGCAGGAATGAAAATAACTTGTATGCTGTTGAAAGAGCCTAGTTAAGAATAAGTAACTGACAGTGAAATAAAAATAGCTGAAGAAGTAAAAAGAGTTTCTAAATTTAGCTTTCCATTGACTTTTAGGAAACAATGAAACAAAACGAGTGAATTGGTTTGGGAAACGAAGTGCGTCGGCAATTTTAATTTATACGTGCTTTTGTTTCCAATTTTTTTTATTGTTGTTAGTTGAGTGATAAATTTTAATTGATACAGAGAAAGTTGGCTTGTTATATTAGTAGCGTTCGCGTCAGATATGGCAAGACCTCAATTTTTTATCTAAATAAAACCTTATTATAATGTGGGAAATTCACAAATTCCAATTAAATGATGAATAAATTCTCATAATGATCAACGGCACATAATAAACTATTCCAAGAGTAAATTATTATTTTCGTTCATTTTTGAATATAATTAGTCCTAATTGGTGATAAACGATCGTGAAAATTGCGAAACAGTCTATTACGAGGATCACTATTTATAAATTGATAACTAACAATATCAGTGTTTCCCAGAAAAATACTTCACAGTTACAATAATCGCGAACTATTTGCCTATCTACGAGATTTGTTTACAAAGAAAGTTTGCTTATAATCAAATAGATGAAATCTTTATTGGAATAGATAGTTCAATTTTTGCACACTACCTCCAACATATCGGCCGGTATTTCACGAACAAATGCTTCAATATTGGCTTCTAGTGCGTCAATCGTTGCTGGTTTATCCCTGTAGACATTAGCCTTAACATGGCTCCACAAAAAATAGCCCAAAGGCGTTAAATCAAACGATCTAGGCGGCCAATTGACAGGCCCCAAACGTGCCGTGTGCCATCGACATGTCAGGTATGTCCAATTCTTCCATTTTCAGCAAAAAAAACTCGTCAATCATCATACGGTAACGCTCACCATTCACAGTAACGTTCCGGCCATCGTCGCTTTTTAAGAAATACTGCCCGATGATGCCACCGGCCCATAATCCCACCAAACAGTGACTTTTTCAGGATTCATTGATAACTTTTACAATGCTTCTGGCTGGTCTTCACTCCAGTTGCGGTAATTTTGCTTGTTGATGTATCCATTCAACCAGAAATGAGCTTCGTCACTGAACACAATTTTTCGATAAAAAATTGGATCTCCCTACAACTTTGCCATCGCCCATTCACCAAATATTAGACGTTGTGGGAGATTGTGTGGCTTCTTTGCAAAATTTTCCACGTAGTGGAGTAACAGACGCCCAATTACTGTGAACGGCCGGAAATCGACTGGCGGATACAGCCGCAATATTTTCTTCGGTCCTCATTGTACGTTTGCGTGTTAGTGGTTTAATGTCCAATAATGTAAACTGGGTTCGGAATTTAGTCACAAGTTTCCGCATAGTGTTCCCTCAGTGGACCGACCAAACTGTCCATAAATTGGAATAAGTGCGCGATGCACTCTCTTAACCGAGCATGAATTATGATAGTAAAATTCAATAATTTGCAAGCGTCGTTCGTTCGTAAGTCGATTCATGATTAAATTCTAGACAAAACTGAACAATTTTGACAATGTCACAAGATACGATTCACGCGTGGACTGTCACAAACTATGTTGCCAAAAAAATATCAGCAAAAAAATCACTCATTTTAAAAACCCACAACTAATATTCTACATAGCTTCCGAAATTTTGTAGGCATTTTTGTATGCCTTCTTCCTAGAAGGTTGTGTTTCCAATCATGTTCTTTCAGATATTTTAGGTGCTTAAGAGCGGGGTCCGGGCTGTATGGTGATCAAACACGCCCGAGTCTACTTTCTGTAGTCCAAGTCCAAGTTTACAGTGCGAAGTCAGACATTAACGTGGAAAAAAACAACACCTGTACATTGATTCAGTAAAATACCTTTCATGTCCCAAAAAACCGTGCAAATAAGTGTGTGAAATGTCGAGATTTCCTTTTGCTTAACGTTGGAGACAAAGAGCATTGATTGTCGTTTAGTTTCTAGGATGTCGTAGGATAGATACCCAAGTTTCATCCCTTGTGGCTCTCTGAGAAAAAAAATTATCACCGTCTTTATTGCAGCGGGTTAAAAAGTGGATTGCCTTTGGGTACCCAACGTGATCAAAGTTTTCAAAATTCCATGAAATTGCGAGATTTCCGGAAAGACCACATCCTTCTTTATTTGGTACTTGATCACGGCCTTAATTGAACTGTCTAACTGTCTGATCCGTCTCTTCTAAATATTGAATCACTCATTTTGTTCGCAAACCTCTCAGGTTTGGCAATTTGGCATTTCCCTTGATATAACTTTTATTGCACTTAGAAAAGATCGAGTTCTCAAATAAATAGAAACGGAACTCATATTGTAGATATACCTCTTATATACTAATTTACCACAAATGTATACAGTGATTCATATTTTCAATATAGACCTTTGCGGGTTCAAGAAGAGAGGTAATAGTTACCTCAATTCTAATCTATTTTATCTTAGTAGTATCTTCACCTAGATCCACAACTACGGGTTTATCAGTTATTGCCATGCAATTATCAAAACTCCACATATTCTGCACTTCTTTATCTTCATGTAGGATACATTTACATTATATATTTACAGTTAAACTGTTGACGGTACTACTAAGCAGCTTTAACTTGAAATTTATTTCTCGCTACTTTATTTTTTATGTAAGCCCACGTAAGTTAACTCACAAAGTGGCAATCAAAGTACAATTGGGCCTCTTCCTACGTGGACGACAGAAACGGTAGCAGCGGAACCTTTGATTAGCCAGTATATCCTAAATTATTCTGTCTAACTTAAGCGTCAATACATCTTGAATAAAGCAGTTTCACAATGAGCTCCAAAAAGAAAATACCCAAGAAATTATTAACCTCAAGTATCGTTGTCGCTCCATTTCATCGATTACATATTTCATATATTTATCTGAATGACATAGTGATAAGTTTAGCTTTTCGAATTTCGAAATTGTTTCATTGAATTTAATATTTTTCTTGACAAGATAATCTGCAATCTGGGCTTTTCTCCAGTGGTTGTTTGGTAAGTTTTCTAAAATCATTATCCATAGTATCAATTTTTCATTCTAAAAGTTGCAAATTTCTTTTCTTTGGCGAGTGAGTTTCATTCCTTAGGACGAGAACGAAGATTTTTGCTTTAACATACACATAACGTACTGAACCATTTAACTCTTTTAATAATCCGACTTGGTCCGCCGGAACTGAAACCATATGTGATTGTGGGGTTGACAATATCTTGCGAAGCCGAAGATATCCTCGGTAGTAGTAGGGCTGCAGGTCTTATGGCAGATTAGTAATAGTCATGAGCGAGACTGGACTTGCAAGACCAAGACCAGTTAAAGGCTATCAAAACAAAGACCGTTTTTTTATATATTTATTATTTATTTTTACATAGATTTCAGCGACATTCGATCATGAATGAAAATGGTTTTAATTGCTTTTCAAAAAAATGTTCATTTTAAGAAAAAAAATCATTTACCTACTATTCCAAAATACACATTCCACAACCCGGACGGGCGGCATTGATGCAGGTAATATATTCTGGCTTCGAGGTTTTGATATATTTCAAACCGATTTTATTGGATGGTTTTATTTACTTATACTCTTTAGGATCAATTATAAAATTGAAGACTCTTGCAGCAAGACCAAGACCGGTCTATACAAGACCAAGATTAAGACCACATATGCGACTGAAAGACCAAGACCACGCACGCAAGACCAAAACTAAGCCGGCCTTTGTCTTGCATTTGCTCATCAATAATTAGAAATTTGGATATTTGATCTTATGTTTTTCTTCTTTCAAAAAACCTCTAGTACTTGTCATATAAAAATGGTTAGTAGGTTCTCGCAATACTATCAGAACTGCAAAAGACATGCTTCTTTTTTTTTCTTTAATCCACTAAGCCAATGACACGCTACAGATGACACAGCACTCATGAGGACCACACTATCAGACTTGTGATTTGTTAGAAATTCTCCACAAATATAACAACTTGTTAGGAGCAAAGTTTGCAACTGCACCCCACTTTTGTTGTTAAAAAATTTCTTTACCTGCACCGAATCATTCATTTTAGAACTCGACAGACAATTAGAGAGGTTCGTTGGGTTATTCGTGAGTGGTATGGGGAGCTATTCATAAGGGGGGAGGGATATTTGCCCGTGGGAATGTGCCTCTGTAGGGCTGGAGTTGTGATGAGCTTGAGGGGGTCCAGTGTGAACTGGAATGAAGAGGAAAATTTAAAAAAAAAGAATAGAGAAGAGAGGCTCAAACAATTGAACGGCTCTTCCTAAAATATATATATTTTCTTTTGTTTGTTTTGGTAAACGGGTATAGCTGCGGCTGTATTAACTGAATATAAGCATAAATAATGCAATCTATAAACTCTTTTTACCTATAAATACAGGCTTAATCACCAACCACTCATAAAATTTAATACCAGCTACCCAAAAAAAACTAAAGAACATATTGAAAAGTGGTACATAAAAATCTTCATGAATATTTTTACTATTATTTGCAGTACGATAATAATTGTGTAAACTCTATTACAAAAATTGTGTTAGCCAGTGTTATTAAATAGGTTCTACCCGGTTTCGAAAATATTCTCTGTAATTTCGTTACGTAGATATAAAAAACGATGCATTTCCTCTACCATATTAAATATTGTCCACTATTTAATAGATCTAAAATCCAAACAATCAATCAAGTTGTCAAGGTCTCCTTTCAACTTTACCGCAGGTAGCAAATATATATACATCATCGAAAATATTATGATGTATACTTAGTGATGGAAATGATTCTATTGAAATCTAAATTAAATTAGTTAATGTTGTATTAGAACGAGATGAGTTAATTAAAGCGTTAACTATTCTGATTGAATTCTTCTACTTGTTAGACGGATTTTTTTTGTTTCAAAGAATATCGTAATGTCATTTCATTTAAAGGAATGGAATTAGAAAGAAATAAATGCATGAAATTACATTTATTGTAGTAACAGTACTATGCTTATGAATGAATGAACGAATAAATCCATTATTAACTACGAGGGTGGTCTCAGAACTGTATAAAAAATTTATTCAATTTTCAAAAAAATCTTCTACTTAATCGATGTTCAGTAACTGTCTTGTTTCTCAAATAGTTATTTATGCAACAAGTGAATAAATTGGTATTAATTTTTTCACAAATAGGACCGTTTGGTCACAAAACTTTTTCTACTTAGAAAATTTCGACAAAACTTTTAATTTTTATTTTGTAATAGTAATATTAAAAGTACATCTGTGAGCATTATTAATTTGAAGAGAAGAAGAAGTTGCATTACTATTGGTACTTCAATTGGCAACATTTAACGAGTTCAAAGAAATAACATCGGCTATAATTGTATTAGTACTTATTGGATTGTTGGTAGGATCGTAGGAACATTTACAATATTGATTGAAGTCGAACTAGTTGTTCCCATTGAAATTTTCACTACGGAATCCATTTTTTTTATTGAGTCGTAACCCTCCGCAATTGTGTTGGATTTCCACCCACCGTGTTTGTTTAGTTGGATTATATCTCCACCAGAACCCACTAATAGAGACGCCGATGAGCGTCGAAATGTATGCCCAGTGTAGCTTTTTGGATTAGGTAAATTCAAACATATTGCGATAAGCGAGGGAATTTTTGAAAAGGTATTGATATCAACAACTTCCTTCTATGCTGCAAAAAGAAATGATCTGTTTTGACATTTGTGGGTCGTTAAAACATTTCCGATATTATTAATATCATTACACTTCATTTTATATAATACCTGCGATTCCGAATATTAAAGCAAACTGAAAGATGTTACAAATAATATCTAAGCTTCCATTGAAATTTTTTGCTGTCATACCTTATGCATGAGATAATGATCGGCTGGAGGTTATTAATTTCTTCACGGGCAATTGTTTTAGATTTTTTGGGCCTATAGCCAATTGATTTATTTTTCAAATATGCAATGACTTTCGAGTATTTACTGATGTCTACGTCGTTATTTACCATTAGGGTGCCTCTCAGTTTTGAATAAGTCGACCAAAGTGCTGAAGACCTCCACATTTTGGATTTAGTTTCAAAGTAAGCTAGTAACACTCTTTCTGTGAAGCTGTTTAAACCTTTTTTACTACGTCACTCCATAAAAGAATTATATTCCTTCAAATACTGTTCCTTGGATTTCTCAGGGAGAAGATTCATAGTCGCTGCAGTTGCCGATTCAACAACATCTACTGGTGTGCAGTTTAAACTTTCTTCACTATTACTCTCCATCACTTATAATAATACTACTCTTCTTTTAATTAGACACAAAACGGATTTTCATGAACGAATATCAAGAAATAAAAGTGTTATCGGAGAAACGATTTGACATGAGAAACAATTAAAGCGTTCATAGCTAACTATTTTTATAAAACAATTTTATAATTGCGTTAAAAGATGGCACTTTTTTAAATCAAAAGCGTGAAAAAATGAACCGCAACGGTACTTTTTTCACGCTTTTTGACCGATACAGAAATTACATTCTTTATGAATGCAAATGAATGAAAATAAAACGTGAATATTATAACGGATGTCGAAAAATAGTTACTATTTACCAACATCACGTTCTTTTTTGCCAAGAATTCATTTTTTCAATTTTGAAGACAGAATATAACCTAGGCTAAATTTGGTGACATAACAATTCAAACTTTGAAACGGATTTGTGAGCTACTGATAGATTGGATGAAAAGCTCGTGAGGTAGCACAGAAAAAATCTGTTCTTTTTGGATATAGTTTGATTGTATTTATCAATAAAGTTACTTCCGCAGACGATACAACGATTATAGCAAAAAAATAAACTTCAATTTCTGCGATAACCTCTTCACACAGCTAGCAGCCTTTTGAGATATGAGTACAGAAAAAAGTCGTTTTTTAAGATAGTCTATGAATATTTTACCCTCCGCATCCCAAAATAATAAAGCGATAACCTTACCAGCCGTTTCGTTTTCTCACGCTTTGGAAACAAAGCTTCAAACATTGCTGAGTATCATCAATTCGTCCTTGTTATTTTTTGAAATTATTTTTCATCCACAAACCAAATGTTGCTTCACTAAAAATGCTTCAACTCTATACTATAGTATAGTATATGTGTATCGTGACATAATTATCAAAATTTGGATAACTATCAGCAGTATAATAGTTTTCTTCAATTTCATTGTTAACTGTATAATAGTCAGCTTTGGGATTAATTTCTTGGTAAGATATTTGATATTCAAGTGCATTCTCAGAAAATTGATTTGGTTTATCATAATAATTTTGGCTATTATCAGTATAATAGTCATATCTGTAATGCGATTTCTGTGAAAATGAAAAGTTCCCTGAGGTCTATAATTTAGATTTGGTGTAGTTACTGAAGGTTTTAATTTTGCAGGATATTTTGAAAATGTGAGCTCGACCTTTGTTGAGAATTTTGGCTTATTTGATTTTGTGAATTATGAAATTTCGCTGAACACCATTTCTGCTGGATTGTGTACAAAAGCGATACCCATTTATCCTAATTATGTGCAAATTTTCTTATAACATATGATGTACTTGATCTCGAATTCGGTCTTTTTCAAAGAACCCTTTAGGGCAATCTTCTTAACTAAATGGAAGGTTTGATTGACGTTATAACCTGGGGAAACAAAATCTTCTTACGCCATTGGCATCAAAAATCAAATCAGTATTATTTTGATGTTGAATATTTTGTTTTGGACTTGCTAAGGAAACTATCTTCAATTGACTTGTTGACTTAATTTCTGATTCTAGATCATAACCATGACTCAATATCAGTAATCATCTTTGATAGAATTTGGATCAGTTTCAAGCTGTTCTTTCAAAGTCCGACATGTTTAAACTCGAACGTCTTTCTGATTGTTACTCAGTGAAGGTTTTAATGACATAATCTGCTGTGAAAACTTTCTTGAGCACAATACCCACTGTCACTGCACAAAATCTGGAATTTTGTCAAGCAATCGATATTTTGCAGTATTTAAATCGAGTAATCCATTCGTTCGCTTCATAACGTCATCTTCGTGAGCTGTTTTAAACATTTAAACAGTTTCAGTAGCATATTGACTGAGTAGAAGTTTCTCAGCTGTACGTTTGTAACTTGAAGTTGACCTCATAAAAGATAAAACAAAAGTACCTAAATGTAACAAAAAATATCTCAAATTTGATTCCTCTAAAACATAATATTTCAGTTTGAGAAAAATCAGAGTTTTTTATGCAATCAAATATTTGCTTTCTTCTTATTAGAAAGAAATCACGGAATTTTGTTAATCACATTCTTCACGATTTTCCGTCTTCATATTAATGAACTTGTTTACGTATGTAATTAGGATTATAAGCACCGAAGATTGTTTCTTAGTATATCATAAATATTCAAAAAAATCGCTAACATCTAAGAATATAATTAATGAAGTAATCATGAAAAAATGCATGCTAATAATGATAGGTTTGAAGGTAATTTGAAATTAATAGTATCTAAAAAAAGGTTAATTGTTTTAAAGCTAGATTCGGTAGGTAGATTTCTCACATTAGCGTTTGTTTTTTAAGGTTAAAATTATAGTGGTTAATTGAGCAAAGTTTATTAATGAATGTATTCTATCATAAATATTGGTACGAATGGTAAAATGATTATAAATGATGATAAAAAGTATTGACGTGCATTTATCGAAAGGCGATTATGAATAACTGAGGCGGTTTTGGAAGTCTGGTTAATTCCTTTCGTTATCCTAAATTTTAAATCAGCAATATTGTCTGGTCTATTAATATACTTTAAATTTTAAATAAACCCCTAAGAATTGATCGAGAGGAGTCAAATGTGGGCACTAAGAAGTTAATCAAAAAATATAGATAAACCTCATGATTAACTGTGCCCTCAAATGTGCCAATAATTTTATTGTTAATGATACCAGCTATGTTTGTTAAGGGTTCCATTTAAATGAAACGTCGCTTCATCGGAAAAAACTATTTGGTTTATTAATTGCAAATCTGCGTTTATTCTGTCCATCATCAATCCACAAAATTCTTGCCTTCTATCAGGATCATCTTCATTTAAATCCTGAATCAACTGAACTTTGTAAGGGTGGTATTTTTCTTTATGCAAATCTCTCAAAATAGATGATTTACTTACATCATTGTCGGCGGAAAGTTTTTGGAGCTGTCTTATGCAGATTTTCTTCAATCTCTAAAAGTACATCTAACTTTTTTCATCAGTCAATTGAACATTTCCACCTGGTTTTTCATTAATATTTACATATCCAGTTTCATGAAACTTTTTATCAATTTTGCTAACTGTAGACTGCGAAACGTGTTAACCAGGGTTTTTATTATTAAAAATTTCACAAACCTCCTTTTTAGTTCTTGTTTTCCTATTGCGTAGTATGTAATTCATCAACTGAGTTGAGACCGTTGTCGCAAATTGAATAATATACTTTGTTACAGTTGAGACACGGCTAGTTATTTAGTAGAGTAACGATTAATTTTTCTTATGCGAACAGTATAAATTAGTAGAGTAGTTTAGTATAGTAGCTTAGTCAAGTGGATATCGATTTTCTACCGTTTCTATTTTGGATATCGATTAGAGTACCCAAACTAATTCAGCTAACGACTAAACTGTCATTAAATGTTTGGTCAAGCGCATTAGTTTACAGCTGAAAATACCTTAATGTCACACTGGAACGAAGATACGACATTTAAGTTTATTAATGAGTATTTGATATACGAGCTTAATAAAGTTTCCGACATTCTGAGTACATTAAAGTACTCTAAAGGATCTTCTATATGTAGCTCTTTCAAAATATCCGAACGATTTTCTTTTACTTATTTATCCATTTTCTGACCTAAATGCACTTAATTTTTCGTATGTTTCTTCTTCAATCTCTTTCAGAATATAGTTTTTTCCAGCTTCATTTAATTCCGTTCGACGTCTTTGCTTGTCTATTTTGAAAGTTACCCTTAATAATGCTTCAAACACTTTAGTTATTACTATTTTTTTATCATTAAAATTAAAATTATTGAACAATCAATAAACTAAATATCTGAGACTGAATCCAGCAAGTTTATTGTTTCTTTTCATATTGTTGCATGGGAAGCTTATCTAGAAGGCTTATAAACTAACAAAGAAACAAGACATTTCCATTTTACAACTTTAAAGTGTATAATCTCCAAGTCTAGCGATGCTCTAAACTTTTTAGTCCTTCTAAATAATAGTTACTGTCTTTCTCCTCCAATTAGGCGTTTTCGTATGCGATAACGTCCTCGTCTGATGAAAATCTCTCTCCCAGAAGTGAAACTTCAAAGCTAGAAAACAGGAAAAAGTCGCTGAAGGCCAGAGCTGAAAAATACACACTACACACTACACCAGTTACGGATCGATATAAAATTTCGACTCATTTTGCTTAAATCGAGTCAGTCTGTCCTGGAAAATCTTCATTGGAATTTTGGTCCAAAGGGACGTGCATAATTCTTCATTCAGACGATGCCGATACCATATTTTATATCTCACTGTCTTATAGTACTAATTGGTGATATCGCTGGCTATCGCAGTTTTTGTCCCTCTCAAACACTCATCATCATTCAAGAAGATAAAGCCAAGTTTGAATTCAGCCGCCCAAAAGTTTATGGTCGTGAATGATGTGCAGGCTCCGTACTAAACTTTTAGTTGCGTAGGCGTATTGCCTTTTCAAAACAAATATTTAATGACAGCTGGATACTAAGATATTTTTCATTTTGAGAAAAATATCTTATACGATTGTCAAATAAATTCTAAACGTCCCACATAAGTGATATCAGGTTTGGTGGAAACATTTTAGATAGATACACAATAAAATAAAATATGTGAAAGATACTTTTGTGAAAAAAATTATTTTTATAATTGAGTTTCGAACAATATAATCTCCTTCCATTTTCTCCATTCTGAATCCAATCCAACTGATATAATAATTTTTTCTTCAACTTTTTCCTTCTTATTCCTTTTTCATGATTTTTGGCCTCTTGGTAGAAAATTAGTTTCAAAATACAAATTGAATTTAACATTTAAAAATATTCCATTCTTAATCAAAATTATTTTCTTATACCGAATACAAAAAGCAAGATTTATCAAACAATGGTAAAAAACCTAACTTCCTATTAAAAAAAATATAAAAATATGTCGTCATAACGTTGACAAAATTGATGTTTAAATTCTGCACTTATGTGAAAATATACTGTTTGGTGTTATTTTTACATTTTTTGTTATTGTAGAATTTTGTGCATTACTTCATCATGAAGCTATATCTACCGTTGTTTATTTATGTTTCTGAATTTTCTTGATTCTTCTGTTTCAGAGTTAATTTTTTGAAAGATATATGAAATTGACGTTTCGACTTTTCTTTAAGTCTTTATCAAAATATGATATTGACACTGACAACTGACAATCAATAGATAACCTTCATCATGAATAAGAAGAAAATCAAACTAGAATTTTGTTCTAATAAGAAAAATTAATTTTTTCCTATTCCTTACATCTCAAATATATAGCAGTAGTCAATTTTTATCATTTATAACTTTTTCGTTCGTTTGAATGTGAACCATTTCTAAAAATTCTTTTTCGTGTATTAGATTCCATTTCAAGAATGTTTGAATCTTTATAACTGAATTTATGTTTTTTTGATCATTCATGGTTCGTTAATGCAGCTTTATTTTTTTATAGTACTGATGACGTTTTAGTCTGATTTCTTAATATTGAGAGGTCTGTCCTATGTAGGAAGCGTCACAATTAGTACAAGGCACTTGATATATATTGTATTACTTATTTTGTTTTTTGGTGTTTACATATGGTAAGGAAAAATGTTTTATGTTTTGATGTTCTGTTTCTGTTTTATTTTTTAATTAATTGTAGTGTCTGTTTATCCTTTTCAATATGTTATTTATAATTATTTTCTTTCAATGCAATTTATGCTCTCTGAATAGCTAAGCATCTAAATCTGATAGTTGGATAGATCTATCAGCCAAACTTATTATTACTGATCTTTTTTGTGACATAGGATGACACGAATTAAAGTTTAAATATCTTTAGGACCAAGTTGGTTTCGTGTACCATTCCGTTCTTATTATTTATCATTACGTTTTTAATTTTATTCTTCGGTACGGCAGTAATGCAATCATCTACGTATCAGAAAGAGAATATTTTTATCAAGTTTACTTAGTACAGTTTCCTCAAGATCTTCCATTATCAATTATGCTATAACACTTGAAATGAAAGCTCCCATTATATAACATTACTGACACCTTTTATATGTTGATTTTATGAGAATTGTTTTCAAATTATTTCCAATTTATTTGATTTCAATGTATGGATTAGGTTAATTAAATAAATACTTTACTGTACTGTACTTTGAACCACTGATGTCATCCGATAGCAATACCTGGCTACTGTTAATTAAGATAATATGGGATTTTTAATTTCGTAATTGAATTTTTCAAGTGGTTCACACGTGAGTCGGTGAAGTAATATCTATATTTAAGTGTCAGTTCAACCAAATATTTATGGCGATTATTCACAACACTGTTGATTATATGATAATTGATGCTTTGTTAGTTCTAGTAAGTGCTATAAGTAGACTTCGGCAACTTTTATTCAATAAATTTCATGTTTGAAGAGTAAATAAGTTGGGTCACTTCCTGAGTAAGATTCAAGGCAGCTAATATTGTTGTTTAACGGTTTAATAATAGCCGAAGAAAATTCAAATTGAGGACAACTGTTAAAATAAGGATATTGACATAAACTTGAAATTTGGTAGAATTAACTAAATATATATGTATTATTCCAAAGTGTGAGATTTTGTTTGCTCCAATTTTGCATTGTTCACAGTATAGATCGTACGCTCGACGGATTTAGAGGAAGTTGCTGCTACTGATGTGTGCATTTGCATATTATAATAATGTCTAAGACCATGCGTTATAATTTTTCAGTTTATTTTCAAGTTTCTTACAAAGTTCTGTTTGAATATACTTTAAACTTTTCCTAATTCGTTTATGCAATTTATAACAATTCACAAGTTCTTACCGCCGATATTCACCAAATGCATCAAATAATAATAATGCGAACTTGATGATTGAAAACGTCCCATTTGCTTCAGAAAATTGGTGAAAATTACAATTATTTACCAATAAAATAGAAATTTTGGAAGTTTTTTTTTAGGTAGCTAAGTGGATATACAACATATCCTTATTTTCGTTCTTTGGGTACAGCAAATCTAAAAATCACTCAACATAAATTTTCTTTCAAAAGATGTTATATTTTAAGGGAAACAAACGGTTATCGACGAATTTTTGAATGGAAAAAAATTCTACATCATCCTTGGCGAATATGTAGCCCATAAAGAGCTCAGAAAAAAAAAAGAAATTCGAGAAAACTCACCAGTCTACGAAGATAAGTAGCCAGAACAACAAGATTGTGGTGATTACCAACAAGAAAGTATAGTAGTGGTCACATACTGAAGAGACTAAATGGAAGAATAGGAAAGAAAAGAAGTGGAAAAAGCCGCTTCCAGGCTTCGGGCCGTATGAATAAGGCCCGCGATCGCGATTGTCACAGAAAGAAGAATCATGTTTTTAGACTTCATTCGATGCTTCTACGGATATTTTAAATACTCGTACTCTCAAGTCTACGGATGCTTATAAATAATTTCAAGGTCAGCGCGTGCCTAGACAAGCGAAAGAGAAAGACAGTATCGCCATCTATTAGCAGAAAGCGGAAATATCCTATTATTTTTGTCTAGAACGATAGAATCTTCCACGCGCTTCGAGTCTAGACTAGAACCTTCCTTAATCATATAAAACGAGTGCGTCGGCGCGACGTGAGTCAGTGGAGTCGAGTAATCGAAGCGATACGGTTGGAGAAGGATTTTAATTGTACTGCGAAGTATTGATTGTGAAGGTATTATGCATTTGTTTGTGTCGTGCGCGTGGGATATCTATAATTGTTGTGTCAAGTTCAACAACTGTTACGATTTTGGCATAATGTCAAAAAAACGTAAAGTTGATAGTGAGTGCAGAGTTTTTCATTCTAAATGGGAAATTGCATATTTTTTCATATAATAGAAAGGTAAACCTCTGTGTTTGATTTGAAATCGAGCAGTTGCTGTTTGTAAGGAGTTTAATTTGAAAATACACATGATACGTGTAATCATAAGTCAAAATTCAATTGTTACACTGAAAAAATAAGAATCGACGCATTGTTATCTAAACTTCAAGGTCAACAATGGATGTTTACTAAAGCTAAGACACAGGGCCTTGAAATCAAGTTTTATTGTTGCATTAGAAATCGCGAGAAGATCAAAAACTTTCACTGAAAATATTTCGCTCTCAAAAAACACTGTAGCTTCAAGAATAAGTGATTTATCTCAAAATTTTGTTCTTCAACTGAAAGAAAAAATTAAAGAAACTGTTTTTATATGAGGCATTAACAGTAACTGAAATAACTGAAGAGCTATTAAAGAGCGTTCCATTGTCAGGTACTACAACAGCAAATGAGATTTATTTTGCAATGGAGAATTTGATAGCAGAATATTAACTCGACTGGACTATACTTAGCAGCACAAATACGGATGGCGTTCCTGCGATGGCTGGCAAACATTCCGGCGTTGTAACTAAATTAAAACAGAAAAGGGAATTTTGTGGGATTTCACTGTATAATTCATCAGGAATCATTGGCATCCAAACATTTAAAATTGAACCATATCATGCAACCTATAATTAAAATTGTAAATTATATAAGGTGCAGAGGACTAAATCACCGACAGTTCTGGCAATTTTTAGAAGATTTGGACGAAAAGTTTTTTGATGTCCCTTATTTCACGGAAGTTCGTCGGCTCAGTCGAGGAGTAGTTTTAGAAAGATTTTTTACATTACGTGACCCTAATCAAGCTTTCATGTTAAAAAAAGGAAAACACTTGACTGATCTGAATATAAAGTTACAGGGTCAAAATCTGATTGTCTCTCAAATGTATTCATATATTCAATACTTTGAAACAAAGTTGAGGCTGTGGGAAAATCAGGTGAAAAATCAAACTTTGAACCATATCCCTCATTTAAAATCATTTGGCACAGTGAACTAAAAAAATTGGATGAATATTCTCAACTTTGCAAAATTTGACTACCGAATTCAACAATCGTTTTGTAGACTTTCACAAAATGAATGAAATGGAATTCCCAATTTTCAATAATCCATTCAATTTTGAAGCTTTTGAAGATTAACGCTCTCACATTTTATACACAATTACCCGGAATTAAAAAAGCATGCAGCACGCATTCTTTTCATGAAAATAAATAAGAACAGACATCGTACAAGACTTACGAATGAACATCTCCAATCAATTCTTAAAATAACTACAACGAATATGATACTTGACATCAATGAGCTTGTCAAAAACAAGAGAAGTCAGGTATCTGGATCCTCGAGCCCAACATAATTAGCTACCATCTTTTATAACTTTGATATGATTTTTAACAACCGTATATTATAAACTCATATAATTTAATAAATTAAATATTATAATAATTTAGTTCATTTTTTTATTTTCAATATGGCCCACCTACAAATTCAAAAATTAATATTTAGATATTAATATAGAACGTACCTACTGCTTTCGCGAAAGATCTTGATTACTTCATTAACTATATAGCAGCGCTGCCAACTTAGCAAATTTTTCGCTCCGTTTAGCGATTTATGAGTATATTTGGTTTGAGCAGTTAGACCCCATGTTTAATTTTGAAAGGCAAGTTATTTCATCGCGAGCATACTTAAGATTGAGAATAATCGACTTGAGCAGTAAAAGGGTTAATAACATTTATTTGAATCAAATTTTCTTAATAGTACTGATTAAAGTGATGACTAAACCTTGATGAAATCGATCGTCGCACAGAGGAGGTAAAACCAGCTACACCAATATAATATCTAAAAGAATAGTTAATTTTGTTAAACTTAATCCACTATAACCTGAACCTGTTCATTACGTACTTCAACTATGGACTGAAATGAAACATACAGACCGTAAAGATCGAAAGTAATTCTTTTATTTATTAAATTACACGATTATTATCTTATAAGCTTACTATAATATGGTTCAATTTACTTTCAAACGTAACAGGTAAGTCGGTATTATTATAAAACTTCGTTGATACATAATTTGCCTTAGAACAGGATGTAATTTCCGACAGGTGCTAATAATGTAAGGTGTTACTAATAGAATAGATTTAATCGGTGTTTTGATAAACGTTTTCGAACATATTGGCTTAAAATGTATCAAATTTTTACAACTATGCTCTGAAAGCTGATACATCCCATAAATTTGTTTTTATATGTTACTTCCATAGAGAGCGCTAGTTGTAGTAATCGATAGTAAAGTAATGATAAAATTATTAATAAGAAAAAACACAAGAAAAAAATCAAATAACAGCATCAATAGAGGGTCCTAAATACAAACCTTAGGTGTATTCAGCATTTGAGTATATATACTTTTTGACTAACAATATCCAATTTTTCAAATATAAAAGTTTCAAAAATCTAATTATCGTCGTAACTGAGTTTTCCATGGCAAACTAGAGGAAATCAAGATTTTTAATAAATTAATGAATTTTTGTGAAACGAAAAGAAATCCCAATTTATTCACATAATGCAAACTTATCAATAATGAATGTCGGTTGTTGCTTCATTATATTCAAATCAAAATATTCCGAAAACGGTACACTGTATCACGTTTCATTAAAAATACGCTTTTGGTGTAAAATTGGTTCTAACCTTAGGAAAGTTTTTTTAACATTCATTACGACCCCCGTGTAACCAGCGCCAGAGAGTGAGATATAAAAAAAATTGATGGTATGGATCAGCTTCCAAGATATTCGTACTCCATCACAGTAGTAATGGCAAAATCGTAAAAAAATGTGTACACATTATTTTTTTCAAAGCACATTATCTTGAATACGTATGGTATTATGAAAATCATTTTTCCACGTATCATACAATCAGGGACACCTTTTTTGGATTCATTCTGTATGAAGTATTGGATTTTGGATTTTTTTTTCAAATAGCTGTAACTGCAAATGTTTTATTCAAAAGTCGCACAAAATCTCTGATGGGTGAGGCAATAAATTCTCGATTCCAATTTTTTTAACGGACAAAAGACTACTTCCTACTTTAGAAACTTTCCTCAAAAACTATTTTATGTGAAGTGTCTCTTATGTTACAAATTTGAAAAGAAGTTATTGGGAAAATACGTTTTCGAAATTGTTGAAAAGCTGCCTATACTTGTTCTCTAGTAATTGATCGAACCGAGCGAGTTATTTTGCTTCAAATTTTACTGTCTTCTTGGAGAACTAATAGCTTATCCTTTTCCATACAAAAAATCCATCTTTGTAAGGTCTATGGATCTAACAGGCCAACACATCACACTTAATTTTCCAAATCATCTTTCACCAATCAACAATCTTTTGTGTAGAATGAACAGGGCATGTATCATATTAAAAAAAATGATTCTGCGAATGTTAGGAAGTAGATAGTATACTGGTTTAACGTTCCGTCAATAGAGAAAAGAAAGAATTGATTCCTAGCTCGAATGACACGGTACACAAAACATGTACTTTTTTGAAATACCGCTTTCTTGCTTCAATTACGTAAAGAAGATTTCCTTTGTTCCAATATCGAAAGTTTTGGGGGAATAGTACCTTAAAATTAGCTCCTCTGCAATGCTTTGTTTCGTTATGTTTTTCTAAAGTGTGACAAAGTTTGACTTTGTTTGCTTTAGTTATAAATTTTTTGTAAAATGTTTTACTTACGTATTTGTATTAACACTTTGATTTCTAAGTGACATTTTAGGATCTGTATCTGTTGAATTTGAAGCAGCTAAGGCACCTGCATCATTTTCATCGTAAGCTTTAGAATCTTTATTCTTAGAATGAATGCTTCCTGTCACTATTATAAAGGTGAGGTGCTTTGTATGACATTTCACACTAACATTTTGTAACCAATAGATCTAAGTCAACTTCCCAGTTCAGGGACTGTACAAATTATTTTTTCGCTGAAAATTATTCACTTCTCTATCCATTACATTCTTTCCCGATTTTCTTAATAACCTCGAAATGGCTCTCTAGTGTAAAATGGTAGTCTATCCCGGTGGGTCTCTTTTGAACATGAGCGAAATATGAATGCAGTACGTGTCTCTAGGATAGCTTAACTGGTAAATCTTCCATCGCGTAACCAATAGATCTGTGCTCGTTTCCCATTCCCGATCTTCCTAATTATTATTCCGTAACTGTAAATGGCTCACTAAGTATGTCTCCTTTTTTCTTTTATTCTCAATTTCCCCATTTACCTAACTCGCTCAAAATGGGGAAATCAACATTTAGCACTAGATGTCACTCGTTATAATTTTTTACCAGTTTCATCCCGAAACATAACGTTAGCTTAAAAATGTTTTTATCATCGGTAATTTTATTCTTATGCCATTATTTTACTTCTTAGTTCAGTTTGTTTTTTTAAACCCGTCTTTAATGTACAGATGTATTGATGGTTGCATCTTGATTTTGTAAGTCTGGAATTGTGCGCTTATGTAGGTCTCTTTCTTACTATCATGCAAAGGACACAAATATAAATTTATTAATCATGGCGAATCTAAACAGGATAATCAGATCATCATCATTTTTCAAAATTTAAAGTTATATTAGGAATTAGTCTTTAATATAGGAGATCTGGATGATAATGTAAATTGAGAATTTTCGTCTTCTACAACTTTTCGGAGACACAGTATATATTGAACAGATAAACAACATTTGAAATGTTGAGTTCTTTTGACCTCCCATTATGTCGTAACAATTTATCCTGCATATTAATAATGTTTCGCAATCGCAATATATTCTAATTAATTAATATCATCTTAGAAAAGTTCAATGTGACCTACTTCTAATAATTTCTTTATTTTAGATAAACTAATTGTAACCGCAACGGAAAAGATGATACGAATTTCTTTAATTGCTACTTCCTATTCTTGTTTATCAGTATCCGCATTTAATTGTTTTTGATTTGTTTCCTCTAGCGTTAACACGAGTCTCGATAGCTCGATTAATAATTCTAATTTTGCAAGTAAGATTTCCATCACTATATATACACTGAACGAAAAAACGACAACACTGCGATTACTCTTTTTTTTCTTAAGAACATAACTACGATTCAAGCTTGGTTGGTCGATAGGAGTCACATCAAAATTACCAGATTTGAACCATCCTTAGCGTTTCTGAACGTTTAATTCACTTGCATAAATATCGTAAATGTTTTTGGACGCAGTTGTTATCAAACTCAAAAAGCATTCAATGCTGGATATGCTGTTCAGGTATTTGACTGGCTATTTTACTTTTATAACGCAAAAACTCTGATATAATTATTTAGAAGTGAACAAGTCACAATAACTTTGTAATGTCAGCAATAACTTTAAAGTACGCAGTGATTTGTTTCATTGAACATCAACTTGTGCATCTTCCACTATAGTGAACTCACATTGGTCAACCAATTTAGTTAAAATCAACCTAAAGAAGCTGATGTGATGCAGAAATGCAGTATATACAAAAATTTAAAAAATGAGATTTTATCCTTGGCTTTCCATCAAGGCACTTTTCCATCCAATTTGTTAAAAATGCCATATTACCAATATTACATAAAACCATCTCTATATTTTGACATCAATAACAAAAATACAGATTATTACTTAGTAAAAATGCAACACCTCGCAGTGCTAATTATGATCGTGGTATCGCATTGCTACTAAGCAAGTATCACGTGTTTTGTTGGTCGAAATGCAGACTTGAGTGTTTATTTGTTTAAGTTGGTACGAATTACTGGAGTAGATCAAAAAGACGCTACAAGTGATTTCATGTTCAAATACAATAACCATTTTGCTTGATAAAGTCAAAATAAAAATCAGTGCTACTTCTGTTTTTATATCTGCTTATTCACTATTTTGAACAAGAATGTATATTGCAGCTAACACCTTACATCATCAGCTGGAGCCGCCAATGTTAATGGAAAGTGAAACTTATCATTTTTGTTATAATTGTTAGATGCGTTCGGAAAAACAAATAAAGGTGTAGTTATTACAAAAAGATTTTCATACTTGGTTTTCACATGTAATTAAAGAAACAGGTTATTAGAAATAGAGAAATTGACCAATGAGGGGAAGGAATGAGCTCCCAGTAGAGCGGTGAGTTGAATACAGGCGAACGGTATAAGCCACCCGGGTAGTAAAAAAGTGATTCTAAAGAATTATGTTTTAATTAGTGTGAGAAATTGTGCAATGAAGTCGTAGGTGTGAAATTAACACCTTTCATGTTTCAACTGAATCTAGTATAAAATTGTAGTATATTTGGTAAGAATACAGTACTGCATTGATCTTTAGGAACCTAAGGAGGATATTAAACTTTTTAGTTTAGAATATTATGGTATTAAGGATACTATCAATTATTCACCTAACCACAATTAACCTAACCTAACAAAGACAAGAAACACTCTTCCAACATTTGTATGCGGTTGCCCAAAAACAAAAATTTGTTTTTATCTAATATTACTTTTCTAAATACATTACGACATTTCTGTCAATCACGTGAATTGTCGAAATATATAAAATGATACTTTTACAAATTAACATCTTGTATATTGATCATTCTCAATATCTGTTGATTATATGAAACGCTGTCTACATATGGTAGACATCTCAATATTTAGAAAATAGATTAAAAGATCATTAATACGAGAAAAAAATAAAACTGCATTAACTAACCCCTAAATATCAAAAAAAACATAAATTCAATTATAAAGATTCGCAAATTCTTGGAACGGAATCTAATTGATGACTGCTACTTATTTGAGGAAAACTGTGGAAAAATTAATCTTTCTCGCTAAAACAAATTACTATTTCGATTTTATTCTTATTTTGATATTCATGATGTAGGTGATCTATTGATTAATATAAATACGCAAATTGTCAGTGTCAATATCATATTTTAAGAAACTTCGAAACGTAAAATTTTCATCTGTTTTTAAAAAATTATAAATGAAACAAATTTTAAATCAGAAGAGACCTAAAGTCAAGCATGAAAATAATAATATCTAGTGTAATTACTTCATGACATGTTTTTATTAAATGTCCCGACGAACAGGTTAGATTAATCTATTCAATTGACAATTATATGAATATTACAGTATCATTCGCTATATATAGATATGACATTTATTCATATTCATCACATAATGTTGAGATTATTACGTTATTGTTTTGTAAAAAATTAAATTATTGAAGTAAGAAATAAATACTTCTGATTCAATGTTAACTGGAATATAAAACCGATTGTATATTTTAAAGACATTGTAAAAAACAACAAGAGAGTATTTAATACTACCGTTAAACAAAATATGTAGGTGTACGTATGCTTGATAGGATGACAATTCAATGTAACTTAGGATTCCATTTGCATTCAGCAAGGGTGTTGACAGATATTTTCTCTTCCGATCCACAGAATATGCAGTCGTCTTTTGGGACCAGTTTGAAACTCTTGAGCTGTACATTTAGGTGGCAATATCTGTTAGAATCTCTGTTATACCTCTTCCTAAAGGAGGAGATAAAGATTAAAATACTTACTACCCATCAATTTGCGTTTTTAAGTAACAAACGAACAAATGATGCTATATCCTTTCTCCTAAATAATATCTACTCTAGTCTAAACAGTCATCACTCCACTTTAACAACTTTTTGTGATTTTTCTAATATGTTAATCGTAACATGTTACTTAACAAATTGCAGTACTATTTCTGTAAAATTCTTAGAGTTTGTTGTGGACAATTCTTTGAAATGAGACCTCTTCCTGTTTTGCATTAAGATCAGTTTCCAAATAAATGAACTTATTCACCTATGTAACATTTTATTATATCGCATCTCCAATATACCTTTCTCTTGTGGGGTACGTGTGATACGACTCAAATTGAGCGAAACTTCAAACTACAGAAAGCTGTACATTTAGGTAGCAATATCTATTGAATCTCTGTTAAAACTCTTTAATCACATTTGTTATTACTAATGCCTCGTTAGCTATTTCTCGAATCTATTTTGTCGGTTAGCATACTTCCAAGTTAATGGTATATCCTAATAGTCTCCATTTTTGGAATTCTCTATTATCTTATAACATGACACAAATATCTGTATATTTCCAGGCAGTTGTATAGTTTTCAAGTGTGCTTGTTTGGGTTGATGCCGATTTATCTTAGGCAAGGTGCCACTCGCCACGGTTTACGTATTGCCAAAACTGTACCAAAGGAGCAAAGCACACGCTCGTGGTAAAATTTTTACAACTCTTGGAGTATTGACTGCTGCTTTGAAATTCGTGCTTCCCCCTAATGAAGGAGAGTATTCAAATAAAGGGAATGCAGTAGTATGACATATGTTCAAAGTTTCTTCTCACAATTTTAGAATATTGAGCGGACAACTCAAATATATTTATATAAGTATTCGATACAACTCAAATAGTGTGTGAAATTCACCTAGTTTCGATCTAGTACGAAATATTAACCCAATATGATTGCTATTTTTTCGTTTATTTGTCTCATATTCATAACATAGTGGTCGGTCATAAAGAATTGAGCACATAGCTCCACTAGAAACTAACAAAGATCGATGTCCTTTGTAAAGTTAATCAGATATTTTGGGTTGACCCTCTTAATGTTACTAGGAAACTGTTGGGTATGTCCTTGTGTATGTACTGATCATTCACCGATTACGTGAGCATCAATTTTTCTGTCCTCCACACCCCAGCGGAATTTCGGATCTCTACAATATCAATATGGCGTTCTAGATTACCATGACCAAGTGGAGCAGTTGATGATTGCTTGATGTGTGCCTTCGTTTGTACTATTGAACTTCGCAGAGTTATTCTTACGAGCAGAATACTCATAAATGAAACAGCTACATCAAAAATGGGTTCTGGGCCCATTGGTGGTTTTGCTGATCCCAGTGTAGCGGGCGAGTGAGGTTTGTAATTCCTGTTGTTTTCCGAGTGACCGAGCATCCAAACGATCGGGACCTTGTAGCCACCACTCATTTGTAAGACTTTTTGCACAATGTTTCAGCCGACATGGTCATGCTGACGAGATTCAAATTACTCTGTTTCTATGACTTCGAATTAGTAGCGCTGATTCATATTCGATCGCAGCGAAAATTTCGCCAAGGAAGACGGTAGTATGTTCTCAAAGTAGTCAAAAATCGGTTTTTTGGGTGTATACCCAACATAAACCGGCTCCGGTCAAGCTTTTCATTCCAGATATTTCCATTTTTATAATATACAAACTACTTATAGAAAATCTTGTAATAATAAAAATATAATCCTCTTCTGGCATATACAAACAAATTTTCACTTAAATTCAAACAAATTTTTATCTTTTCGTTTCCCATTGCTACTACTAAATATCTCTTGATATATATTAAAGAGGTGACTTGTGGTCTAATCCACTGCGACCTTTCCAAATTTAAATTTAGACGCAGAAATTTCGAAAAATCTTCATAATTAAGTATGTTATGATGATAGAGGCAATGAAATCTACTTTCTGTAAACAACCCGCAGCAGATTAATGGGAATATCTAATCTTTATTGTTAAATTATGAACCTCTGCTTGAATGACCCGCTTTAAAATGTGAAATTATATTTCACAATGTTTCGGTAAATTAGTAATAACTGACAACTGCCGACTCTCATGATACTATTTATGGTTTATTTGCTTATTATGAATTTGAAGTTATCGTGATCGTAAAATAAGTAGAAAACACCATTAATCTCAATTTGCATATTGTATCATAATTAAGGACTAAATGTTAATTAATTTAAGATTATCATTTAATTTGATTTGTAGCTTAACGTAACAAATTCACGTATCTAAACCGAAACACTGTCATTAGAAGCTTAATCACTTTTACAAGATTTTGGTTGCAGTAACTTACAAATTAGTCACAGTCATTTTTATCAAAACAACTCCAAAACCAACAATAAATTGCGTTCATTTATAAAATTTCTATAATACACAATATGATTTCCAGTTGGACTAAAAGTATAATTATGAAGATCTGGTGCGACAATAATAAGACTTTTAACATTTGGTAAATCTTTGGAGATCCTTACAACTTTTGCTAACCTTTTTTTTCCGCATACCGCATTTCGTACGCAACACTTTTTTATCTAAATATCTATCCACTTATTTTCCTGGTTAGATGTGTCTTTTATATTTTGTTCAAATCCTTCCTTCCTGGTCGTTTGAGGGTCTTCCTCATCTCCTTCTATTCTACAGCTGATACATCAATACTTTCTTCGGCCACCTGTTCTGCTCCATCCTGATTACATAAAAATGACAATAAAAGCCGCCAATGATATTTATTCTAATAGGAGACTCGTCAATTCTCGTAATGTTGGTCTATTGTGAATGATCTAAGAAATAAAACTTCTTCGTCGAGCATATAATCTCTACTACTAATTTACTCATTGTTTTCTTTATGCCCGTAGTTTTAGCAGAGCTTCGCATTACAATTCATGACATCAAAAATAAATACTCATCTGGTACTGATGGACTTACATTAAAAAGGTTTTCTAATCTGCCCGAATGCACATTAAATTACCTTACCACTTTAATAAACATTTCATTTCAAAATGGCACTTTCCCAAATTACCTTAATACGGCAAAAATGATACCTCTGCATAAGGGAAAAGATACAGATCAATTGCACTTCTTCCCAAGTTATCTAAGATCATAGATCTACTGTCTGACATGTTTTTAAATTTTTTTCAAAAATGAACTTTGTACGTACAATAGATTCATTAATTAATGCAGTCTTCTCGTTATAATCCAAGTCAAAAGTTATGAAAAGATTTGGACGAAAGTGTTGAAGGGTCAATTCCGTTTTTTACTGCAATTTGATATGAATCAACTGCATGAAATACTAATAGCATTAAAATAACAAAATGTTGTAGTTGAAACTAGAAACAGTATATTACTAAGACAAATAGAATAAATGAAGCAACCCCTATTAAATTCAGCATTCTGTTGTTTGCGAATCCACTTTAATGAATCGATTATTATCGCCATCCCCAATGTCGACAGAAATAATCCTACATGGTTCTACAGGGTATATTTTGTTCCAAATTTTGTTTTAGATGCGAGGAAATTGTTCAATTTTATTAAATAATCAAATCACAAGCAATTAATAGATAACAATTATATCGCCATGAATTGTTACATAAAAAAATGAAGTGGGATTTAATTAGATTCTGGAACTAAACGATAGGAAACGAAAACAGGAAGTATGCCCACTACATTATTATTCAACAGCTATTTTCATCGTCGGCAGGTACGAATCTTGAAATATCAATACCGATAACATGTTAATGTTCAACACTAATTTATAAACATTGCCAGTCGGTAATTCAGGAACTATAAACACTTCATTCCCTTTGATGCGACCATTAAGATGAAGAATAGTTGTCCGAAATGGAAAGATTTATAATTAAATCCTTCTCTAATGTCTTTTTGGGGATAAATTTAGATCGGTTTATTTAAGAGATCTTAAGCCTGCTAATAAATGTAATTAGTCATAATTTCAAAAATGGAATATTACATGAGAAGATATTTCTTAAGTTGGAATTGCTGGTACTGTTGGTGATAATTATACTGAAGATACTGTTTACACACAAAATTATACTATCTAACTAACCAAGTTATCGTCTTCAGAGACAGGTGAACATTTTACCAGTAGTGTTAATGAACGGTTAACATAAGCATTGTGATCAGTACAATTTTTTTATTATTGACTTCTCCATCTGTTATAATGTCACGGAAACAAAACTTCATAACTGTCTCATCTCTGTTCTCAACATTTTTTTATCATATATCCTGTTTCCAATCTCGGAGAGTCATCGCTTGCACCAAATCATCTTTCCGAGATCTGAGTTTTCATCCTATTTTTCTTTGTTCCGGTAATATCCACACTAGTATTTTCCAGCTGTCGTACTTGGTTCTCTTCACGTATCCACCAACGCAACTCAGTTGTCTGTCTCTTTGAAACAATATCACACGTTTGCTCCATGTCAGCATATATATCCTCTTGGAATGTAGTTACCAGACTCAGTATCTGATTCCTCAGAACTTGAATCATTATATCTTAGAATAGGCTTGTCGCAATCAAACATACTTAACCCAAAACAAGTTCTTAGCTAGAATAGATAAGAGATTGTTAATACTGCCAAGTAAAATGACAACGTTTCGTGTGGTAAGATTACTAACGAATATTTTTTTTCAAGAATTTTTTTAATTAGTTTCATCCAACTAAAATCCATTCAATATGCTACCTCTTTTTCTTTGCGTACTGTGACCGTTATCGATCGTGACTCTCATGTTTGACTTGATTTAATGCTGTGTGGAATAGCTCAGTTGTTGATTTCCCGATCTTTTGCCGAAGATTAGATATGCTAAACCCGCCCATTATTTTGGCTTGCAATACCAAGTGAAGAATGTTTGTACCTTTCAGAGTTGCGCATCATATCACCAAAGTACGAGGGGGTACCCAAAAGTAACCGGAATAGCATTGCCATGGGTGGAGCTTTTGTAGTACTGATTTCTGCTGCTAGGGCCTGCGTAGCGTAATTCGTCGCCAGTTCAGTGCTGTGCGGGCCGTTCGCCTGCCACGTTCTGTTCGTCACTAGTGACCGTTTTTGCTAGTGCTGTTTAACTGCTGCTTCGTTTTTTTTATGATGGCAAATTTAAGTTAACAACGTGCCGCTGTGAAATGTTGTTTTCTACTCGGTAAAAACGCTGCTGAAACTGTTTTAATATTGAAAACTTCTTACAAAGATGATGCTATGGGGAATACTCAAGTGTATGAGTGGTTTTCTCTCAGCCATCACTGCTAGCCAGTTTTTGGTTAAATATAACATGGATCCGCTGCCCCAGGCACCTTACTCACCTGACCTGGCTCCGTGCGACTTTTTCTTGTTTCCACGCATGAAAAGCGGCACGAAAGGACGGCGATTTGAAAACATTGAAGACATCAAGAAAAGAACGAGTCAGGAGCTTGCAGCCATCTCTAAAGATGAGTTCAAACAATGTTTCGAACAGTGGAAGCACCACTGGGACAAATGTATTATTTGTAATAGAGAGTATTTTGAATGGGATAAGGTTGTAAATATTTGTAAATATATAGCATTTAAAAAATAATTTCGGTTATTTTTGGGTACCCTCTCGTATTAAAATTTATGTCCCTTTATAGTGTTGACTATTTTTAATTTTTTCTTATGCTCAATAACCTCTGTGTTTGCAACCCACATCTCAAACTTTTCAAATGCTCCTACCTAGAAGCTATTTATTACATATATCCATATGATACGCGCAATAACGAGGATAGTCCCAGAAGTACCTCCCTGACCTAGAGTGGAGGTAGTTGCTTGAAAAGTATTAGAAAGTACACAATCTATTCAGCGAATGTTCCAAGTTTGAAGACGCCACGTTGTTTAGTGCTTGGCAACATGTTTCTCTCATAAAAAACTAACGGGCGTAAAGTAGGTCAACAATTAAGAGGAAGGTCCCAGAAGTACCTGGCCTAACAAAGAAAACACAAAACTTTTGGATAGGACTAAATCGGGTAGTAATTCAAATTTAACTCCATTAGGTTTGGCAATTTCAATAACGGAGCTAGTGCATTGTCTTGATGAAACAACACTTTCTTCTTAGCCAAATCAATTGTTGCAATAAGTTCGCATAATACTCGCGTTGATAGTTTTTCCTTTTTTAAGACAGTCAATGAAAATGATCCCACGCGCATCCCAAAAAAACCGACGCCATGACCTTTCCTGTAGATGGAACGGTATTTGCCTTCTTTGGAGATGGTCTTCCTTTTTCAATCCATTGTTTTGATTGTTCTTTTGTTTAGGGCGTGAGGTGGTGGTCCCACGTTTCATTCATGATTATGAAACGGTGCAAAAATTGTCTTCATTTCTGTGAAACATTTCCAAACAAAAGCGGCAACCATCTTGGGCACAACTTTATCATGTCCAAATTTTCAGTTAATATACGATGTACCGCACTTTGTGAAATGCCTATTATGTTTGCTAGCTCGCGCAGTTTCAGTCGACGATTATCTAGTACCGCTTTGGGGATTTACTTCAACATTTTTGGAGTAACTCACAATATTTCCCTCGACGATGCTTTTGCATTGCGCTGATAATTCGAAGCATCTAAATGCTCATGTAGTGACATTAGACACTTATTTTGGATATGCCAGTCTGTGCTCAAATTTCTTTTGTTTGTACGGGCCTGTTACTACTAAACAATTTCTTCAACTAAGGTTGTGTTTTCTGGAATAGTCACAGGACCTCCCGCACATTGGTCTTCTTCTAATGGTTCTTGTTTCCGGCGAAAGAACTTGGACCAATTTTTAATTCTTGAAAATGACACACACAGTCACCGTAAAATACCTTCATTCTATTTTTGATTTGTGTTTTTGTGAATCGTTCTTTAGTCATTTTTTAAAACAACTTGATTGAGTTGTCGTTCGAGCTCTACTATAACACAAGATATTTAAATTAAAATTATTTTACAAACATATAAATTTTAAAAAATATCTGAAATTGAACTGAAAAATTATAAATATTTCATTATGCGTTCAAGTTCTTGGTTACAACAGTTACACCCGCATTAAAACAATTGGATAATTTCTATTTATTGCTTCAAAAACTCAAATTCAAAATGTGGTATATAAAAGATGTTCATAATTAGTATTCTGAACTCTTTGCAGAAATGAACCTTAATAAAAAGAACAATAACCTCATAGCGTGGTATTATTTATTTCCTTGGTCAGGCTCAACTATTTACTCACAAAAGTACGGAAGTAACTAATCAACCGAAAGCCGTTTTATTTATATATTTATGTCATTTCAATTTTGAAATGTTATTCCTGAAACTTGGAATTTTTCTTGACAAATTCCCCTCAAATCGTATTTTGCATATAATAATAATGTACACAGGATGTCTCAGTTTAGAAACATGAAGTCCTCGGCTTTGTTAGATGGCATTATCGTCATTTTCATGGCTGTTTGTAGGTTGTGTGTAATTGCGTAACTACCAAATATCAGATTTTTATGTTTCCATCAATTACAAGACAATAAAAAGTGAAGTGAATCAAAATCATGTAACCAAATAATTGACGCTTATTATTTCAAATAAGCAAATGCTCGTAATGATATCTATTGATTATTTGACTAAACGATTTGAACCATTCCAATGACTTATTCTATACTAATTTCTTATTCGTATATGTATCTCAATATTTGCTGGTTTTTTCTCAAAAACTTTTCTAATTCCCTTATAAAAATAAATTCAAAATTCGCCATATAATTTTAACTTCTATTACAATGTGCCAATTCGTGATCGTGGATGTCATGAAGATAAAACAACTCTTGAAGGAAGATGATGCAACTCGGGATTTTAATTATTTTTGAAGCTTATTCGGTAAAAGGCAAAAGATCAACGGAATATAACGTTCATTGAGGACGCCATGTATGATGAACAACTGGAAAACGTACTTTGGACAGTATTCGAATGTGTCATTCATGTAAAATGCTGCTGAGCTTTTTAAACAATTTAAATTTATTTCAGATCCAAATGTAATTATGTCATTAATTGAATCATTGTCCAAAAAAAATATTCTCCTATGTCAGTTTTATATATTTATAGAATTGTGAATTTAGGTTATGTAACCTAACCTAACGTAACTTGAAGGATTTAACAATTCTATTCTATTTTTGGATTTTCCAACTTAACAAAGTGGATTAGGTACTAAATTACAGGTAATACTCTTCATGAATCCGTCACTAGTTGTATTATGTACTTGGACTACCTTTTCGTTTACCTGAAATGTTCCTGTCCCGAATTGGCGCATCCTTACATCAACAGAATCTCGATGGTCATTGAATAGCTTCCCTTTCTATCTATCGATTAATCAGAGTAGTAGATCAGGGATATCATCTCAATTATTACTTCCCTGGCAGGTCCCCATTACCAATTATTTGTAAAATTTCAAACTCTCTGAGCATACTGTTTATTACACAATTACACAATTGTCCTGTCTGACGAACGCTCTGTTAACCCAATTATCTTCTTCAGAGATTGGTAGATTGTTCATTTCAGTACATATAAATATACTTTACAATTTCTTCATGTCAACGGTCTAAAAATGATCTATATTTACAAATTTCAAAACAATTTGTGACAGTTGAAATGTTTATAATTGTAAATAATCTATATATTTCGTATACACTGTCTATCGAACATAGACCTAATATTTACGATAGAAAAAGCAATGTAGAGAGCTTATCAAGAGGTCCCGTACTCTTCATGAGGGAGTAAGAACATTGATATACCACTCTCTATCTCTTCTTATTGGATCGCCATGACATCGTAGTATACCGTTGCCTTCTCTCTCTCTCTTTCAGTAGTACAATTCCACATACGCGCCGTCCTCCGGCGTTCCTTAGTATTATTTCTATGGTTTCGAATGATATGCTCAAAAAACAATTAATAGTTATGGAAAAATATTATATAAAAAAGTAATCATAATCTTAGCTTAAGACTATCATGGATAAAAGTTATGAGCGAAATTCATGCCTTCACATTATGTTTATAGATTTTAAGCAGGCTTATGACACAGAAATAAAAGGTATGCTGCCTTTAATCCACTAGGAATCCCGAAAAAAATTGAGAAGTTAGCAGAGTAACGACTGTTGGAATTGTATCAGACAAATTTAAGGTTGAAAAGGGATTAAAACGATGAAATCCAATATCGACAGTGGCTTTTAATCTGGTGTTGGAAAAATTTTTAGATAACAAGATACAAACCACAGGGCTTATGTATCAATAAAAATAGCAAATAATTGCATATGCTTTAAAAACCCAAACAAAACAAGAACTGAAAACAGCATTGTGTAAACAGAATTATGGATTAAAATTAAACCACGAGAAAATCAAGTAAGGAGGGAAGAAATATAAGATAAAAAAAGTTTGTGAATTCGAATACCTATCAGATAAAAATGAAGAGCGGACAGAAATAATTAAGAGAATAGCCAAAGGAAGTAAAGCCATGAGTAAAATGATAAAATCAAGAGGAGCCAAAATTAGAATATAACAGTTACAAAAGTGAATGAAACATGGGTTTTAACAAAGACTGAAGGAACAAAACTGGTTATATGAGAAAGGTGTCGAGAAAAATTTTTGGGGAAGAAGAATTAACGAAAAATTGTAAAAGTATTCCTATAGATACCCATCAATAGTAATATGGTTGGGGCATACTAAAAGAATGCCGGGAAATAGATTTTCAAAAAGGGCCATTGAAGGAGGGGAGACCAAAGAAAAAATGATTGGATGTAGTTTTGAAGGACATTAGAAAGGTAGAACCGAATGGAGAGCAAAAGTACAAAATCGTAACCTGTGAAGAAAAATTGCGAAATCGTTTGAAGACCGATGAAAAAAGAGGAATAAGTCATGGGCTCTAAAGGCCTGTAGTACTTTAAATATATATAATCATGATCTGATCTGTTTTAGAAAAAAGAAAATCTTCAGTTTTTAGATATCTTATCAATAAACTACATAGTACTCAATCTAATTTCTGATAAGATGTTAGTAAGTATCAGTATTGCTGCGATGGAATATTGAAGAATATGAATCAAAAAATAATTACTTAAAAACAAAAGAATAATTAATAGCTCGGCGGATGGCTATACAATCCCTATTAAATAATTGTTTCTGGTTCAAGGTCTTGCGTATAACAGACTACTTTAATATTTTTACAAACTAGCGCTCTTTATTAAATTAATTCCTAGAAGTTACTGATGTGACTATCCAGTAATAGATGGCGCATAAAGTATAGAGATCAGCTAGAAAATATTAAATAGATCTAACTATTTTAATTCCGTAATACCATATCGTCTATCGCTTTGTATAAGTGATGTTATACATCGAAACAGTAATAATTCCTCATGCTGACAGTAAAAATTGTTTGATGCCAAATATACCCTAAACACATTCTGCAATCCTGTTCTGATTAAGACGTAGATATGACTGCTACATTTTTGGAAAAATGGTTCACTGACCGTTTGCTACAAACATTCTGTTAATTCTAGCTAACACAACTTATCATTCCCAAATATTGTGCAGAATTCCCTATACCAGTTAAAAAAATATTAGATATTGAAAAGTATAGAAACTAGGTGCATAGATGCTATAGAAATGGTTAGGAGTACATGAAAAGCAAAACGTAAATATACCAGGTCCTAGAAATACCTGGCCTGATTTAGAGATAGCGGTAGTTGCTTGAAAAATACCACTGTTTTAAAGAGTACACCATCTATACAGCATATGGTTCAAGTTTGTTTGGCATAAAATCCATAAAGCGGTACTGGATGATCGCCGACTGAAACTACGCGAGCTAGCAGACATTGTAAGCAATTCAAAAAGTACGGTACATCGCATATTACTTGAAAATTTGGACATATGAAAGCTGTGTACAAGATGGGTGCCACGCTTGTTCACAATGGAATAATAACCGCATCATGAAGATGTTTCCATCGAGTGTTCGGCAGAAATAAAGCCGATTTTTGCAACGTTTCATAACCATAGATGAAACGTGGATCCATCACTTCACACCCGAAACGAAAGGACAATCAAAACAATAGACTAAAAAATGAGAACCGTCTCCAGGCAAAGACTCGCATATTCGTTATTGCAATGGCCAAAATTAATAAATTAAAGTTTGAATTGTTACCTCATGCACCCCATTTGCCAGATTTAGCCCCCTCGGATTATTTTCTGTTGCCAGACTTCAAAAAATGGCTCGGTGGTCAAAGATTCTCTAATAATGAAGAGGTGATTTCGGCAGTTAATGGTTATTTTGAAGATCTTGACGATTCTTATTATAAAAAGGGTATAGAACTTATTGAACATAGATGGGAAAAGTGTATGGAGGTGAAAAGGGATTACGTTGAAAAATAAATATTTTGTGAATTCCAGTTAGTTATAGCTAAAGCAACTTAGCATCCTCTAATATTGAACAAAATTCCCCGTATACCAGTTTTAAAAAACATTTTATATTAACATTTATGAAAATTGGAAACATAAACATTCCTGAAACGATACCCACAAATTTGCTACAAATTGTAAATTGAAAAACGAGCAACGTTTGCAAGATTCTTAAAAAAATAATCATCAAGAATGCCTCTGTATTGTTGCGAACAAGTTTGCAGAATGGTTCCCTAGACCAGCCTATCCAGCTATTATGGAATTTTAAAAATTCGGCGATTTCGCGCGGCGCTTTTTGGGTGTTTCCTTTCACATTTTTTTATAAAATACATTTTTATATGATTTTTCAGTAGCAAGCGGTTTATTTATAGAATTTTTTTCTACGAGAGTTTATTTTGTTTCTTTTTATTCTAGAATTTAGTAGAATTTTATTTAGGTATATAAATGACTTGTGTAAACGCGGTTCGTAACTTTTAAATAAATAATCGTATTGAAAAGAACGGATTAGTGAAAATAATAACAGAAATTATTTAAGTGATATTTATAAGTAAATTATTATTAGTTGAGTATATTGTATGGTGTATAAATAAATTAAGAACGTAAGAGACAGTGTTCATTAATTCACCCCACGGATAAAAAGAGTGTAAATAAATATGAAAAACTTTACAGTACTTTTGTGTGGTTATTGCTATAGAAATGAAAAGATAACTACGTAAATATAATAGTTTACCTATTTAAAGTGCGGTATTGATTTGGTAATGATGTTTTGAAAAATTTTTTTGAACAAGTATTGAAGGAAGAAAATGAATATTCTGTTTTCTCACTCGTATCGCCAATAATAATCAATCTGAACGATCCAGTTCCGAAAAGTACATTTTTGTCTATGATAATACAACAATGGAACACCGCTCAAGACTGCAAAATTATTTATTTTTTGCTTCCCACATAGTAAGATTAGAACCACTATGGCAAGTGATCCCTAGTTTAAATAGTTTAAACTTTTTTATTGAGAAATCTAGTACTTTTTAATTTTGTGAATTATTAATCTGAATTATTTTACAGTATACATTGTTTTAGATAAAATTAAAATTTGTTCAATATTATTATACAGGTATTTATTAATATATATTCCTGTAGCTTTCCCAATTATAAGTTGTTACAATAGCACTCACCAAATATTTGTTTTAACTTCACACAAATAATGTACTCCATTAAATAGAACGTTCGATTTACTTCCGACCCACGATATTGCAGAATTCTAAAAAATCGATGTTTTGATCTCGAAGAACTGGTCTTCACTGGTCGCTGGAGGTTTGATTCTTTTTAATCCATTGCTCGTTTTGGACGTGCTTTGAAAATTTTTCAGAACAAGAATATTTACAGTTACAGAAAACCGTTCTTTGAATAGGTTGGGTATGGAAATGTGTAAAGATCTGATACATTAACGTTGACATCGGCATTTTAACAGCACACAATTAAACATCGCAATAAAACTAAAATATCTAAATAAGATAATATGTTAGTGCTACAAAAAATTTATATAAACAACTGAAAATAATTCAAATAATATCATAGAAAAATGACTTTTTAAACATTTTTTTCCAACTTTCGCCACTTACAACAGAATTACCGTTCAAGGAATTAATATTCTATCTAAACTAAAACAATAAGTTTGCAATAACAAGGAACTCACTTGCGCATTAAATGTAAATATTATCAGTCTGCTTCGTTGTTGACGCTTGTTCCCCTCCATTATAATAGATGCCATTTGTCAGGGAATTTGCAATAATTCACTCTGGATGAGACAAAGTATAAATAGCTCAAGTTCATCTCGTATTTGGCTGATATTGCTGTTTAGAATTGTGTATGACAAAATATTATCATAAACTCGATTCGCTTTTATCATCCTTTGCGGGTAATCTTGATATTGGAGATTAACAAGGAGACGGCATGAGTGCATGAACGTGGGGTCGAGAATTTGGCCGAATTTTTTTGTGTTGTGACGATTACTTTTGCAGACAAGTTAAAAATTTCATAAAGCGCTTACAAAATTGCAGTATATTGTTAGATCAGAATCGTGAAATCAATTTCCGGGAAGATTGCATAAAAATTTGTTATTCTCATTAAAAACCCAATGTTCCTCCTCATATTAATGTTTTATTAGATATAAAAAATGACAATTTTATATAAATAATGTGAATGAATTTTTTAAAATAATGTAGGGATAGGAAGTGCTTTGAAATATTGTTAGATTAACAAAAAAAAATTGAAAAATCATTAAAAAAATGAGATCCGAAGGACGAATTGAAGGCGCGACCTCCGAAGCATAAGACCGACCCCTAACCGTCTAGACTAGATTGTACTAGGGGTCCGCTTTCCTTTAGTTTTGGACTATTAATTTTCATAAAACAAGTAACATACACATTATGAGGCGACTTTTTCAGCTCCTGGACTAATAGCAAATTCAGTCGTTAAATAATAACCAAATCATTCGGCATTCGAATGCTCGTATCTGACACATCTGAGGTATCTTACCGTACCGTAAAGTCGCCTCAGTTATATAACAAAGTCGCACATGCGCTATCGCCTAACCAGGTGCCCAGTTCACTCCGACCCGCTACGAGAATAACATGTTTTACCTTACTACGTGGGCAAAATCGCCGGAATGTGCATATGTTGAATTAAACTAGGGTGTCATGACTGTCAAACAAAAGACTGCAGTGTCAGTGAATGAATCCAGTGTGTTTCGGGCCAAATATTTACCGGGTTAAAGGAAAAAGTGTTTACAACGAATTTTGCGGTCAAATTTAAGGTTAGAATAGAAGGTTGTTGGTGTTTTGCATCAACCTACAGTTAGATTTAATCATATTCTGGCGATATTTCTAACGGTATTAGGAGAAAATATGCAAAAATTACTTGTTTTAAATCGTTTTTGACAAAAAACTGGCAAAACATTAATCAAAACAATTGTGATATCATTGAAAAACTATATTTATACATTTAGATTCGAAATAAAATTAATATTAATAATTATGACAACCGTTCGACCATAAAATGACTGGATAATCATTTATCCTTTCAACTATATTATTAACGTTGATATTTTTTTACGTGTTTAATATATAAAAATATCGGTGGGTTTGAAAATATTCATAAAGTAGTCTAGCAACTTGTTTTATTATTTGTTGTAGGTAAAAACTTGTTTATTTCGTCTTTTCGTTTATTTCTTTTAATTATAATATAAATTATTTCATCACATTCAGTGATTATATTGCATATAAAAGATTATTTTTAATTAATCAATCACATATTTTAAATTAAAATACCTGTTCAACATAAATAGATAAGCAATAAAATCAGTGTCAAGAGATAATATTTACATTTAGAAAGCATTTGGAGTTCAGAGATTAGCAAAAATATTCGAATTTTGACTTTTAAACAATAAAAATGATAATAATTCTTTATTTTATATTATAAAGAAATGTGATAATGCTAAACAGGTTGTAACCCTCCTTATGACATTCAAAACAGTACATTCGGCAGCACCTCCCTGTTATTTTATTTTAAATAATTCATCTTCATGTATTGTAAGTGTGTCGTCTGTTGGTAAAGCTGGTCGTCTGCATAACAAAGATTTTTTCAGGAGAACCAATAATTTTTTGTCTCACCTCCAGAAATTAAGGTAGAATTCAACTCTCTTGTTGTTAAAGTGTGCCCAAGATGGTTTTGAAGCAACATAAGGGAAAGTGCATGAAGTGTACTAGTTTGCAAGAAATTAAGCTTAAAATATCAAAAAAAGTTAACGTTAAAAAGCGGGGTTTCAATTAAGAAGAATCAATCATAATATTTCTTGTAAACGAAATTTATTTTAGGTTTAGTAAAGTTATGAAATATATATATATATATATATATATATATATATATATATATATATATATATAGAATAAACGAAACTTTGATTAGGTAAGTCGTCTTCCTTAGACTTTTACCTTATAGACTAGAAGTGTCAAGCAAAATGTTTTGGTGAAAAATCAGTCATCAGTGTGCTACAATCTGGTCTATAATGCTCCGTCAGTAAGTTTCCCACATCACGATATTTTAAGTGCTTTATCATAATATCTGTAACTACGTATTCTTCACCACCAACTTAATAGCGCCAAATTCATCTTTGTAGAAAATTTCTCATGTACGATCTTTTCATCCTTGTATTTTATTATCAAAAATTATTACACTGACTTTCTTCCAATCGGAGTCGATGTAGTCCCTCGCGGGATGATTGTTTAATTGATTTTTTAATATTCTTCTACAGCAGTTGAAGCATTCCCATTACAGAAACCATAAATTATTACCATAAATGCATATTCTATAAGTGAATTTTGGAAATTTATTAAAAGAGTGCTGTATTGTTTTACCCTGTATTATTTTTTTATATTCGACAGTTATTCGCTTTCCTATTGTAGAACATAAATAATTTTTGAACGGCACCTAGTGTAATTAATTGTTTGTGGTATCCATTATCTACAAGCTTTAATTACAAAATAATTAATTTTGCTAGAAATAACTACTGTTGACACAGACGAACACTTTGAGTTGCTAATGGTTTATGTTGAATGTAAGAAACTCCTCGACGACGTTATATAACACAAATGGTATTTCATAGGTTGAAACAGTTCATTCTTGAACATAAGCCATGCACCATAACGAAAACCTGCAAGAAAAAATTAGTCGAAACGTCAATTTTTATCTTTCTTTTAAAAAATTATTGAAAAAAACTAATTTTGAAACAGAAAAGATCTAACATCAAGAACATTTAGAAACATAAACATATCAAAAGATCTAGGAAATTAAAGAAATTAAAAACATAAAACAACTTTCCTGGCTAATACCATGAAGAATGTTGTATAACATTTTCTCCGAAGAATGTGATGTCAACGACAATCCGCCGAAATTGACCTCCCTAATAGCTCGCAATTATAAGGAGAGAGTCGTAACCACTTTCGACGATGTTGTGTCTCTTCAGAATGGCGTAACGACCTCTCGTTCGGAGTCTCCGAACTGAAGACACAACCAGCCGGTGCTGGTACTTGATTCATATATCGCCGTCTACGGCAGAGATCTACATGACTAATTAGTGATACCAATTTCAGCGGATTGTCAATGTGAGATCACGTTCTTCAGAGGAGATAATTCAATATTCAAGCGGCTCAAGCAGGCCTTTCAGGCTCTCCTATTTTTGCTTCCGTTTACCAGTACTGCATTTCTCTCTCTCACTCTCTCTTAGATCTTCCATCATCTCTGCGTACCATCTGTCCCCGTTTTTTTGTTCCTCCTTGTTCTATGTTCATCATTTTTTTTGTTGCTCTCTGTAGGTGACCCAGCACCTCTAATCTTTTGGAAATTATTATTTTGCTTAGTTCTGCTTCTTCAAATAGATTTCTTATTTCATTATTTGTTCTTTTCAGCCATAAATCTCCCGCCTAGTATTTTTCTTTCCCATATATCTAACATCCCTTCCTCTGCTTTGTTAAGAATCCACGTTTTGCCTCCGTAGCTCACTGTTGGTCTTATTATTGTTTTGTATAGCTTCGCCTTTCTGGAGATTCTTTGGGATCATATTATCTCATTCAGCGCTCTCAACTGTTTACTTCCCCTCGTCATCCTCGCTTCTAGATTTTCTCCCTCGTCACCGTCGTCCTTGATAACCACTTATTCTAAGTTCATTACCTTTTTTTCATTCAGTGGTCTGTGTCATTTCTATGAAGGCACTGCAAGTTTCCTTAAGCTCGTTTTCCGATGTTGAAAGGATTACTACATCGTCTGCGAATGCTAGTAGTTGCGTTATTCTTGTTTTTAGTATCCCTGTTCTGTTCGAACCTTTTTCACGTCCTATCCTTTCTAATACTATAATCAACAGCGTAGTGGATACAGGATCTCCGTGTTTTAATCCTGTGTTGGTCTGGTTATTTTGCGTTGGCAATGTATTGAATATATTGTCATTCTAGTGATTTCTTCTTAATGCCTATCAATAAAGTTTCTCAATTGAACAATTCCGTTTTTTTTAATATTGAAAGTTATGTATGTTACAAAGGGGGCATATGAATTTTAGAGAGACTAAGGTGGGGATAAGGAAACACTGGTTTGGCCTTATTCAAAAGATTGTATGATATTACTTTGACTGAAGCAATTCAATTACAACGTATTTTTACACGAACCCGAATTATGGAAGACATGCAATGCTTTGGTGAACGATGCTCTATTTCATATTACAGGAATTATTCTCAACAGGTGAATTGATACTTATGAATCCATAGCTTTATCTTCTCGCTTTCCAAATGTAACACAATCTGTAGATAGAGAAGCATGTCCTAGCGTTTCACCAGCTATCATCCAGGTCTAAGAAAGCTTTTAACAGTGTGCAGAGAATAATTTTGAATATATCTTGTTTCTTGTTCCACATAGAAACGCAGTTTTTCATGACAAATTCAAATAGTGCCATTTCGAAGGACTGTCAAACGTTATATATTTTTGATGCGTCACTTGTTGCCACTGAAAGCAGTTATAAGATAATCATAAGACATTTGTTTATAAAATTACACTGAAATTTGACGTTTTTCCATATTTTTTTGTAGTTTCCCTCTTTCTTTCGTTGCCCATCCTTTTTTCTCGAATATTCTCGCATGTTCCTCTTTTAAAAAACAATCCCCGTATTTATATAATTAACGGAAAAAGAAGAATAAGTTACTAGTTGATCAACCTATCTCGTTATTGTAAGTTTGTTGTATTTAATATTTATTTAAAAGAAAAACATGAACTGCTAATTAAAAAAAATAAAATTATATATTTGTTCGTAACTAATTGTTACTATTAATATTTATTAACATAATTTTTCAACCATTTGCTATATTGCACGTTATAAATATGCAATATTTTCAGTATCGCTCTTATTTCCCTTATTTAGAATTTCATTTGTTAAGTAGTATATTAAAAATTTTATTAAAGTCACAAATATCTGTCAGTGTGTCGTCAATTTTATTTATATACATATATTTATTTACAAGTTATTTTGAACTGATTTACATTGAAATGAGACCTAAAATCAAGACAAATCATCACGAAAAAGATATAAAAAGATCTAAAAACAAAAAAATTAAAAATTCGACTTTCTAGAGATGCGTTAACTAAATACATCAAATAATACAGGGTGCGCCAGAGAAACTTACTTATTTGAAAAAACATCCGAGCGGTGAGTTGGGGAAGTACAGGAGAGGGAAATCCCCAAGTTTTCCCCCCTCTAGTTAGTTGCCGTCATGCTCTAGGTCGAGAAAGCAATGGTCATTCGCCGTTTAGAGTTACTTGTATAACAATTGTTGCCACACAAAGTGCCTTTCGCACTAGTTTTGAAATTCCTCCTCACAGACTTGTTTCTGACCGTAATTCAATTCTGTCGTGTGTTACTTCATTTCAGAAATGTCGTTAAACCCAGACCTGGACATAAAAGGACCACCAGAACTCCGGAAAATGTCGAAAGAGTGAAGCAGTCAATTCTGCGTTCTCCTCGGCGGTCCGCTCGCAAACATGCAGCTGCTCTGGGAATTTCTGATACCATTATTCGGCGAATTCTCTATGAAGACCTTCATTTTCATCCCTATAAATTGTCTGTTGTGCAAGAATTGACTGAACGTGATTTTGTTGCCCGTCAAAACGCATGTGAAGTACTGCTTGACAACCTGCCTCAAGATGACGTCGTTTTTTTTTTCAGTAACGAGGCTCACTTTCACATTTCGGGCTGCGTCATCAAACAAAACATGCGTTATTGGAGTAGTGAAAATCCGCGTGAACTTCACCATCAGAAGCCACTTTTTTTTTAAAAAAAAACGAACGTGCAGTTACTGTAAATGCAGCTCATTACAGTAACATGATCTAGGATTTTTTTCTTCCAAACCTGGAACAAATGAACGTTAGGGACGTTTGGTTTCAGCAAGATGTAGCCACAGCACGCACAGCACGAGGCCCAATGGATTTATTGCGACAACATTTTCTCGGCCACGTCATCTCTCAGACGTGATCTCCCATGGCCGGCACGCTCTCAGATTTGGCTCCATGCGATTTTTATTTATGGGGTTATTTGAAATCCCTTACTGCTTTATGACGATCGACCACGGACCATTGCTCACCTGAAGAACAATATTCGCGATGCCATTGCCAACATACCCATTGATATACTGCGAAGAATGGAGACGAACTTCCGAAATCGCCTAAATCTGTGTATACACAATGGAGGTTGCCATTTAACAGATGTCATTTTCCGCACCGAATGAAAAAAAACTTGGGACATTCCATTTTCTAATAAAAAAAAAAATTAAAACGATATTTGAAGTACTTTTGTTTTTATTGACCTTTCAAATTAGTAAGTTTCTCTGGCGCACCCTGTACAATAGGCCTTCGGCTCGGGTGACAAATATCGTGGACGAGAATGCCCTACTTTTCTGCCGTGGTTCGTATATTATTTTTTCTTTAGCTGGGACGAAAAGTTCGTCCTTGACGTATTCTAATTCACTATCACTAGAATCGTCTAAATTCATTTTTTTTTACTGTAATCGAGAGTAAACATTTCGATAAACAAGTCGTTGCTACGATACCGGGAGCAAAAGAAAGTTCTTACCGGGAGAGAATAGGCCACTTTTGTCCCGCATACCATAGACGAAAAGCGAATTTTCATCCCGGCGAGAGAAAAAGGCTATTAACTGTAAGTTATTCTTTTAGTATATAATGTATGGGAAAGTTGGGATGTTTTGGATAATATTTATTTGTCGTTCCAAAATAGGAATAAGAAACCGTCTACTCTATACAATTAGAACTTGCAGTAAATTGTAGAGGGAGCTATTAATCAACATGAACGTTAACCAAATTAATTAAGTATAAAGAACAACAGTGGAAAGTGTACAGCGACCTCCAGTTCATTGGTTTCTTATTTTTATTACAAGGTGGATTTACCAAATACTCTTGTTTCCTTTGTCTGTGGAACAACATGACCAGAGAGCATTATTACATAAAAAAGAATGGCATAGTCGGTGGTAGATCCAAAAAACATTATTCTACCCCTTTACACATTAAACGGATACCTAGTTTGAGAGCCTTTTTTGTTTTTAAATATTTAAAACAAATATTTTTCAAGCAGCTTTTTTTACGGAAGTACGTATTTGTAGATCTTTATGTATTTCCATAAAACCAACAAGACAAACACACCTTTTTTTGTGCCCCATAAACCATTTCCTGTTTCACGAGAATTATTTTTTCAACATTCCACTCCTTGAATAATCTGTAGGAACTTTTATTATCATAGGTTTAAAATAAATTAATAGACTACACTCAGTGACATTTGATTTTAAGAGTACATCTAGAAGAAATAATTTATCGACTTCAATTTTTTTGACTTTTACATTAAGAATGTAAATATTTGTATAAAAAATTATTAACACGTATTAGAAATAAAATTTGGAGATCCCGTAAATAAATAAAAACACTTTTGAACACACGTCAATGTATCGACAAAAGGAGGTGGTCGATGACTGCTTGTAGCACCTCGTGGATTAACTGCGCCAGAGCCTGTGGAGGGTACTGCAAAATGGACAGTCTTCTATTTATCATATCTCACACATTTTCAAGGACCCCAGTGGCCACGACTACGCATTAACGACACTTCTTGGAAAAACTTCATAGTTTGATTTATATTTTATACAAGCTTTTTTTTTATTTTAGGACATTTTCATAATTTATCTCATTATGGTAGTCTCCAGTTTTGATTTCCACCTGACGTAAAATATTCTTCACTGACTGCATAAACAATATTCATAAGAGTGAGTTTAAAGAGTTCTAAATTTTCATAGTTGTTCTTGCTTTTATTTTATGATTGAATGAAAAGAAAACTTGTCCAACATATTCTATCTTTAACCTATGAGATAATTATCTTTTTATAATTAAATTCTCCTAAAGAATTTTCTTGGATGTAGATACAGTTTTATGGTATTTATTACATACTGTTTCTCAACTGCAACTTGTTAAAATCATCTAGCGTTGTCTTTGTATTGTACCAGACTTTTCCTTTGCCGAATAGAAAACGAAATGTTTTTTCCACTGATTTGGTTTTGCTGGAAATTCAATGAACAGTTTGGAAGAACTAAAATAAATATTCAACATTGTTTAGATATTGGCACATACTTTGCTCTTTCGAAGATTTTCTGAAACTGGCAATGTCAGCACAGATTCTCATTAAAATTTCAGCTATTTTGGATGCTTAGTTTCTCTTTGACAATCGTATAAGTTCATCGCTGTATTTTTTGAAATAAATAGAAAAAAACAGAGTATCGAGATATCATTAAATATTTGAAAGAGGAGTTAGGTACTGTGTACGGAGACCCTGCACCATCATTTCTGACCATTAAATTATCGGCAACTCAATTCTAACACAGTCATATCAGCTTGGCCGAAGACGAACGTTAGACACCGCCAATAACTGCGACAACCAGTGATATTATCGAAAAGCTCACCGAATTGTACCAGACGACCATTGGATATGGGTTAGAGATAGAAGAGGCTATAGGTGTACCAAAAGAACTTATTTGTCATATGCTGACTGAATAATTATGCATGCGTAAGCTATCCGCTTATTGGACGTGGGCTCATTTAGGACCAAAATCGCATTCGAGTGAACACTTGCCAGTCCTTATTGACACGATCTATGCAGTGAAAATGAAATATGGATCCATGACTACACTCCTGAAATAAAAAATCAATCATCACAATGGATTACATATGGAAAACCTACTCCAAATAAGGCAAAGGCGGTTTTAACGATCGGAAAAGTGATGCTAACAATTTTTTTGGGATAGTCGTGGGACTGTGTTCATCAACTAACTTGAAAAAGATGAAACAGCGACTGCATTTGAAGAAAAAGAAGTTCCATCAGAATAATTCATCTTTTCACACTTCAGTGATGCACTCGTATTGATTGACAACCCCTAGCGACTTTTTCCTATTTGCTAATCTTAACGGAGAAAGACTATAACTATTATTTGAAACGGTATAAAAGATTAGAGCTTCGCTGGAACAAGAAATTAATCAAAATTGTGTAAATTAAAATATTTACAAAAATATAATTTTATCAATTAAAAATTATAGTAGAACTTGTTAAATATATTCCAACATTTTGTTAATTTAGTTTCATTTGTGTTGCTTCTTCATTTGAAATATCTAAAGTCAATCAACACGGAACTGAGAATAAAACGACTCTAGAATTACGTTGTTAACAATAACATCAAATGAGCTCTCGGTGTCGATGGTAAGCTAGGGCACATCTGAAAATTCTCAGAGAGAGAGATTGGTTGGATAATTTTTAGGTAGGATGAAGGAAGATGGGCCTGATATAGGAACTGCTCATCTGCAGGTCTGGGGTTGTGGATGTTGCGCGGGGTTATGCTTGTTGTTCTTGCCAGAAAAGAGGAAAAGCGAACCACCATTGGCCAGAAGAAAACAAAAAGAGAGTTCTGGTTCTGGCTCTTCTCTGTTTGGGTATATATATTTTTTGTTTTGCCGCAGAAAACCTGCATCACCGACGATGGACGAAGAGTGTGCATTATCTGATGGATATGGGAGAGCTCCGAAAATTCTCAATTGCCCACTTTTAATTCTGATACCTCTTTATGGTCAGTTCATGAATTATTCAATACATTCTGTTATTGTTTTATTCGTTCACGTTACCAAATTTGCCAATGTCTAAAATATCACTAACAAATTGTTGACTTTTACCGTGTATCGCAAGTAATTTTTTGGCAGTGTAGATTATATTATGCAAAATACGGTTGGTATGCGCGAACATATCTAGTTAACCTTGAAAGAGTGAGCTCCATATATTAGAAGCTGCGTCTAAAATAATATAGAAGTACCTGGTCTAGCGTATGTAACAACATATTTTTAGTCAATGAAATGGCGAGTATCACGTCATTTGACTTACTGTCGTTCTATATAAGGAGTGTTTAAATGTGTCGGTTGTGACCATTAAAATATTGTATATGACACGTAGGGTACGAAAGGTTTTAAATTATTTGATTTTTATGTAATGAATGACATTTTAATTCAGTCGTTTTTCTTGAATTCAATGGCGTATGTATAAAATATTGATGATATTGCTTGTGAATAAAACAAACAGAGGAAGAACCAATTTTATGTGCTTATTTTAGAACTCCTGAAACAGTAAATTCTTTATCCCTACCGAAAATTAAAGTAACAGTCATTCAATTTCTGGAAATTACTTTTTGTCGTCGGGAATTTTTGCCAAAACATTTACCTCTTAATTATTGATAACACCCTATCAATATTTCCAGTAAATGTGAAAAAAATATGGAGGACACATTCTTTGCTCGATTTATTATAAAATAGCGAAGTTGTTGCGATGCATTCACAAAATGGAGCACTGTAAATAAACTAAACAACTTTCAAAACACGTCTATCAGTCCCAAATCTAGTTTCCAATAATACAATCTAATAATTGGGAGAAAAAAATAAAATGTAAATATCAAACTGACGCGTGCTTATGAATCCTAAATCCAACTTCCAATCCTACAACCCAGTAATTGGGAAAATAAAATGGAAAACACATTTTGTGTTTTACATATTATGAAAATGGCGAAATTTTCTAAATATATCATAAAATAGAGCACTGTAAATCACTCACTTATACGATTGTGTCAAATAGAAACTAAGCGTCCGAAATGTCTGAAATTTTCAATTGAATCTCTCAACGCATGCGCAAATATATTTCCCAACGTATATTGATAAATGCTGGCATCTTCAGGTTGAAGTTGAATACTTTCTAGGCAACCCTCCTAAGGTACTTTTTAATAGAAATCATTTCAGACTACATTTTATTTGTTAGAAATTTTAATTTTCAACTTTTTCATTCAAATGCAGCAAATCCTATCCAGTTACCAAGCTATGTAAGAGCGTTCATGCCAACTAATTTTTGAAGATCCTAAGATCATAAGTTCTTCCTCATCTATAACTTTGTTGGACCACTCCATCAGATAGATCTTCCAATGAATTTGATGTTTTTTTTATTTATATCATCATTTTTATAGCCAAAATTGTTCTTGAACAACACAAATCTTGATTGGGAATATCTAGAAAATCTTTCTGCATAACATTTCCAATTTACTGCATTTGGTGAAAATTTGTAGGAAAATTCAAGAATAAACTTCTTCAATGAACCAAACTGCCTCATTCATTGCCTCAAACCATCTTCCTATTATTGTTTTTTCAATGAAACTGCTTTGCAATGTAGCGGTTGTATGGTTTTAAACACACCATTGAGCTATCGAAACTATTCTACATTTGAATACTCATTTCGATAAAGACTCATATGAATGAATCGTTTCACAGAAAAAAGGAAAGATAGAACATTTAATTTTATATAAAGTTAATTCATTCACGCGCTGTTACCTGGAACGACAAAACGCACCACCAAACACAGACAAACTAATAAAAAAAGTAGTGTAAAGTATAAATTAACATCTTTTTTTATCTAAATGATACTAAATATCTATAAAAAAATTTAAGAAGGTATAATAAATGAAAGTTTCAAAATATTTCGGTCCTCATTAAAATATACAATTCAATACAATATACAATTTTTATAATTAATTCAATTAATAGGTCACCTAAAACATGAATATCAAAATAAAAATCTGTTTCAACCGAAAAAAAAAATTTCTTTAGTTTCAGTCATATTTCAAAAGTATGTAGCATCCATGAATTAAGATCTTGACGAAATTGTCTTCAACAAACTTAACATAATTACTTCATTCTGTTTCTGTTCTATCGATGCATAACTGGTGTGTTTTAAAATATAATATTCATTCAGAAGAGACCTTAAATCAAGACAATTTAGCAAAAAAAAAAAGAAAAAAAAGTCATCTTGTGACACATTTAAAACGTATGACAAATTCCATGGGTACCTAAACACAAACAGGTGTATCTAAATCAATGAAAATTCTTCTCTAATAACGCAAAGGACATTACACAGTCTAACCTACAATTAATCTGGCATACATTAATTAGAAAGTAATTGTTTAAATGCGCATTCACCATAACGTTTTGAAAACTAATAAATTAGCGGTTAACGTATTTGGTTATACGAGGTGAAGTCGAACTCCCACACGATAATGATGTCACAGCTTCTTGATTCTACAATGACATGAAGTAATTTTCTATACTTTCAATTCAAATTCGCCGATATATAATATCGTAAATTTGTGGGCGATGCTTTTGTCTCGTTCGGTATTAGTTTAAGGGGAACGAGTTTATTTAAACGGGAGTAGGTTTGAAAGGTATTGTTTTATATTTCTACAGGGTCATGCTTAGAAATCGAGATATTTGACTGACCAACAATATGATCAGAGAAATATAACATCAATAACTGTGCCCGCATCAGGATTTGTCACACTTTACTTTCGGTCACTTCACATTATTGTTAGACTCGTTATTCATTCATACATTGAAAAAACACCTACAAAGAAATCAATATCCCAAAACACTTTAACAGCAATAATTTCACCAATGAATTGAACCACCGTCCTCGTATTTTTTTATGGTTCTACTTCCCTAATAACAATTAAGATTCTGGATCGTTGTTGTCGTTTATTATATATCCTTGGCTCCTGGCTAACCAAGAATCATCCACACAATAATATTAATGAAAAAATTACAACAGCAAAGAAATGACATGATCACTATAAGAGTAATCCCTTTCGAATGAATACATGACTTAAGTGATCTCTCCAGGTGTTGTTAGCAACTCTCGTAGTCTTTGATCGAAACCTTGGACATCGCCCCCATTACAGTTTGTTGAAGGCTTAATATGCTTTTTGTTTAAGAGAATGAAATCGTTGCGCGATAGATCCGACGAATAGGATAGCTATGGTAACACTGGAATATTTCTGAAAATTGAAACTGTGTCACACTCAAAGCACAGTGGCAAGATTCATTGTTTTGATTCTTGACCAATTTTTTGCGATACCTGGGCGCTCTCAACATTGCCACTGTTGACTCTGGTACTTCGTTTCGGGGTCGTACTAATCAGACCAACTTTTATTATCCCTAATAATGGGATTGACTTATTGCCTGTTCCAAACAGTCTTCTTCGCTCGATTTTTATAAATATTTTCTTACCTTTTTGCTGATAACTTCTTTAATTTTAAATTTAGGGCAATAGGTTATATAAACATATTCGTAGCCAAGCAATTTGCAACAAATTATTTCTTTACGAATTTTTTGTAAGACGTATAATTTCCGAGATATCGCGAAAAAGGTGTTTGCACCCCTTTTTCCAAGATGGCGGCCGGTGACCCCACAAACTTGAGGTTAAGGTTTTATTGACCCCCCACACATGTCCCAAAAATAAAATTGCGTCCTCTAAAAATTGCAAAGCTTGTGTAACATTTCAATGGACTAGATGTACTTTCGAGCAAAATAATCGCTGGAATTAATGGATCTGCCTATAAAAGTTTTCAAATAAATTATCCTTTTATTTTCTTGAAATAGTTACAATGAAATCAATTATTTAAAAATAGGAACATTTGTACTACAACGGAAGTAATAATATTTTTTATTTATTTTCTTCGACAATTTGATCGTCTCGAGGTTTAATTTCGAAATTAAAAATTCCGTATGTTCCTAACAAGTTTTTTTCACATTTACATTGTTCTCAAGATCTACTCTGTGTAATTACATATACAATACATACAAGGCAATTCGTTACAACAAAAAAATTGGATCAACAAGTAATACGTGGGATGAAAACTAGTTTTATGAATAACAGTATTACTTATACTTTCATTCGGGTGTGCGACAAGCTTAGAAATGGTATTTATGTGCAAGTGACCGTGACGTTACGATACGTAATTTGGAAATCAACCGGTTCGAAGAACTGTTAATAAGAGACACGTTCGATGTGAATCATAACTCTACATATGGTTATAAAATTGATTAACGAATACATTTTTTATTTTGGTTCTCTATAAGATAATGAAAAAATATATTTATCAATAAAAGAATCGCTATAAAAATCTCATTGTCTCTGAATTATGTGCTGGTCTGCACCTAATCCATGAAATACTCTCCTTCAATTTATTTTTCTTCAATTTTTTCCACATAGTGGGCTCTTGTCTGTATTTGGAGCCAAAAAAAGGTTGAACTGAAAAAATTATGAAATTTCTATTTTCATCATAAAGATCTAGAATGCTGATTCTATGGTCCTGTCCTGAACTAGGTGCAACGTTGTTTAATATTTGTTTGGCATCCATCAATAGGGAATATTTTTAGGAAATTTGTACACATAGAAAAAATTGGACATCGTTATGTGATACAATACTTTTATTTGAAAGGCTTTAGACGAACTAATATAAAAGCTGAACTAGATTCTACTCTGGGTGAGACTCTTCCTTAGTTATCAACAGTAAAATATTGGGTATCAAAAATTAAACGATGCTACGAAGACCAGCAACGCAGTGGTCGACCAAATGTGGTAACGACTCAAGAATTGTTGAAAAAAATCCACAAAACGATACCAGATGATCGTCGACTGAAAGTGCGCGAGCTAGCTGACATAGTAGGCATTTCAAAATGTGCGGTACATCGCATATTAACTGAAAATTTTGACATCAGAAAGTTTTCGCGATGTTTCCATCGAGTGTTTGGCAATGTTTCACAGAGATAAAGCCGAAACAAAAGAACAATCAAAACAATTTACTTAAAAGGGAGAACCAGCTCTAAAGAAAACCGATCCATATGCATGGTGTGCCAAATCGCTTATTGCAATGGCCAAAATTACTGAATTAAAGTTTGAATTGCTACCTCATGTATCCTATTCGCCAGATTTAGCGACCTCGTTTTATTTACTATTCTCAGACTTGAAAAAATGGCTCGGTCGTCAAAGATTTTTTAACAATTAAGAGGGGATGTCGGCTGTCAATGGCCATTTTATGAAGCTTGACGATACTTGATATAAAAAATGTATCGAACTTATTGAACTAAGTGAGCTAAAATCATTGAAAAATAAATAAATTTTTGTGTTTCCTTTGTTGATCCAAGTACTTCTGGGACCATCGTCGTAGTAGACATGTATAGAAGAAAATTATTTCTTTCTCAAAGTTACCAACTGATCCTATGGAGCTTGAAGATTTTTTCAAAGAATAAAAATACTAATTTATAAATTGACTAAATTATAGTGTCTCCCAATTAGAATTACTAATTTCATCAAATTCTCTCGTATATTTGTTACCAGAGGATCAAGATTTTTACCATATTCTTGAAATATTAATGAATTAGAATCTTTGCGCTGCCCTTGACGACGCGAACTTGTTCTATTTAATAATTTCACGTTATGTAAATATAGAAACAAACTTATCTTATTCATAATGTATATATATATATATTCTTTTATCGTCGGCTTTCATGGTTATTTCGCTGATCTATTGTAAAGTTCTCACGGTTTAATGCGTGAAAAATTATCAAAAACAAATTGGTTATTGCCGCAGCAAGTAGGCGATAACCATTTTATAATTAAATAACTAATAGTTCGCGGTGATAATTAAGGTTGAAGGTCATAAGTAAAAGAAACCTTAATATCCATCGTCTTTGAAGTCAGATTTTCAATTATCATTTTGTTGATGACAAAATGTCTTAATGAAGGATTGTTTCCCATAGTTTTTTATAAAAACCGCATGTTAAGGTTGCAAATCAAGTTGATATCAACATTTCCTAGTTTTTAAACGTTCAGAAACGGTCAGGATTCTTCGTAATTCGTAAATAATAGTAAAACTGAACATATACTTTCTATAACAAAAAGTTGTTACAACTTTCTTTGTATTTCGTTCTAATAATGAAACGTGAATTTTTTCGAATGCTCAATCTAGTGTTACTATGTCAAAGATACAAAAGTTTTTGACGTTTTCCTAAGAGTTTTCCAATTGTCTAAATTGTTCGCTAATTACTAGGAGCAGGTACAACAGTACTGAATATTACAAAATTTTCTCCCAAATTTCCATTTGGTCTGCAAAAAAAATAATTCATCATTATTCCGAGGTAGGATTTAGAAAACTATTATATATACCAACACCTTTTTAATCTACCTATATAAATTTTAGATTGTCGCTATTAATTATAATATAAAAGAAAGGAAAGAAATACTATCAATAGAAGGATTTCTTCACATATTGTTAGTGAGACCAAATAGCGTCCCATATCACTAGATTTATCCCCAAATCATTTGTTCAATATTGAATTAAAAATGCAGTATAGACAAATTGATTTCTTCACTTTGAGTGACAGTTTGTACTCCCAAATCACCAAATTAATCCCTAAATCATGTTTTAATGGAATTAGTTAAAAAGAAAATTAATATGTCTACGAAAGAGCTACAAATATTATCAAGTAAAAACAAAAATAATCCAACAATAACAATTGCCTGATGTTTGAAATGCTGTTCATTTAAAAGAGATGGATTATTTTTTGTTTTATTATAATGACTACAAACTATTTCATTCACTCTCTGCTTATAAACTAATGTAGAATCTTTTAGATAACGAGAAAGAATAATCAAATTAGATTTCTTTTCGGGTCTGATTCCGAATCAGTTTAGGGATTGATAGCATGCGCATTTTCAAATTTATAGTTCGCGGGGGGAAGAGTCATTAGCCAGTGAACGACATGTGCCCATACGATAACTGTAAACTGATTTCTAACTATATACTATTATTTCATTCATAATAAGTGAATAATCAAGTAACAACTTGTAGTCTGTTAAAAACTAGTAAAAAATATCTATTGAAAGACATGAATGAATGATAAAATCTATAATAATAAGCCGAAACTCTTGCCAAGCGAACGAGATACATTTTTGAAAAATGCTGACGTATAGATGACATTATTTTGTTTTTGCTTAAGTCACGTAGGATTATTAGCTTGTAGAACTTTAATGATCAGTTTTTGAAACATACTAATTGCTTTAATTATTGTTATAAAATATATAATTTACAAGTGATCCTACTATTGAATTTGGTAGAACTTTACATCAAAATAAAATCAAAATCTGTAAGCAATTTATTTTGACACAAGATGCGCCCTATAATTAGATTTACCACTAAATACCTGTTTTAAATCTTTTATGATTTTATTTGAATCCACTTGTAAATGAGATAATTATTGGTTTTAATACCTTTCCTTGCTTCTAACTTCTAGGTACTTTCAAAATGGTTTTATTGTGAATTTACAATTAGTTCAATAAGTTCTCGATACCTTTTTTATTATAAGACTCGTCAAGCTCCTCAAAATAGTCATTAACTACGAACATCACCTCTTAATTGTTGAAAAATCTTTGACCACCAAGGCATTTTTACAAGTCTAGGAACAGAAAATAATCCAAGTGGGCTGAATCAGGCGAATATGTTGCATGATGTAGCAATTCAAACTTTTAATTTATTAATTTTGGCCATTGCAATAATGTGTGAGCCGGTATATTATCTAAATGAAAAAACAGTTTCTTTTCAGTCAAATGTTTTTGCATTTTTGCTTAGTTTCTTCGCTTAAACGTTGCAATAAGTTCGCATAATACCTGCCGTTGATAGTTTTTCCCAATTATCCCAAGCGCATCCCAAAAACCGACGCCATTATCTTGCTTGCAGATAGAACGGTCTCTTTTCAGTCTACGTTTCGTCCATGGTTATGAAACGTCGCAAAAAATCCTCTTTACTTCTGTAAAACATTGCCAAATACTCGATGAAATCGTGCGCTGTTTTTGTTACATTTTGAGCAAACGCGGCGGCACCCATCTTGCGCACATCTTCGTCATGTCCAAATTTTCAGTAAAAATGCAATGAACCGCATTTTTATGTTTGCATACTCGCTCAGTCGAAAATCATCCAGTACAGCTTTATAAAATTTGTTCTCACATCGTCACCTCATTTGTTCTGCTACTGCGATGCTGGTCTTCGCAGGAAGTACGGCCTCGTTTAAACTCTGCTACCCAATATTTTACTGTTGATAACGAAAGAGCAGTCTTACCCAGAATAGAATGTAGTTCAGCTTTTATATTGGTTGAGCCAAGCTCTTTCAAATAAAAGTATTGTATCACATAATGATGACCAATTTTTTTCCATGTTTACAGATTTACTGAAAAACAAAGTGATATTTTTCAAGCAAATCCGTGCTTCGTTCACATTTCAGTTGATCTGTTTCTCAATATAAGTATAATTTTCATATTCATTATTGAAGTTCAGGATATTTATTTCATTTTCAGCCTACATATCTGATTACCGAAATAACTAAATGTCAATCCTTTACAACACAAAACATCCTAAAACTCATTCCAACACAGATATAGAAAATGATTTTAATAATACTTTACTATTACTTAGATGGTTAAACTTGTATTTATTGCTCTAGCGAATTTGTGATTATTGTTTAGTACTCGCCCTGCTGATCCGTGAAACGATTACTACTGATACCTGTACCAACTCAAAAAACTTTTTCTGTTTAATTAATCTCTGCTGATAAGGAGGATTGTTGGGTACTAGTTTAAGCAGCTAAATTTTATTCAATTTGGATAAAAGCCAATTGCAACAAAACATGTACGCAATTTTTTGAATAGCTTATATAAATGTAAGATCGCTAATATTAGGTCGGCGACACAATTAGAAATCGGTCCCGAAAGTCCACTAACCTAAATAATTGAAAATTTGCGGAAATAACTAGAACGATTAGACAGTAATGTGAAAACATTTCAGAAACTATATGAGTCTCTCAGACTATTTAACAGAGATAAACAAAAACACTTTATTCATAACGAAGTTTTCTTTCTTACAGCGGCGGACCATAAAGGCAACGCTATTAAAAGTTGAGAAAGTGCATGGACTATAGCGTTCCATGATTTTTACACTTTTATATTTATAAATATATCGAATGTTTGAAATTTTGTGATGAATGAATAAAATTTGGTATCATCTTTGAATGTTTTTATCACTCACAAACAAACAACGAAGCAAAGTGAAGAAAATAATGTAAAATTGATATTGAAAAAACAAAGACTGAGCAATAGTGACTTACAGATGATCATAGAATTGAACAGTTAAACATAGAGGCAATCGAATATAAATAAATAAAATAAATACCTATAAGTAACGATAGAAAAAGATGAGAAAAAACTAGGCCAAAATTAACGACCGACTAGAAAGTGCTAGGAAACTATACCACGCGCTCAATAAAACATTTATATGATAAAAAAACTATCATAGAAATAAAATTAACAGTATATATAAATAAATAGTTACAGCCTTGGCGCATATCCCACGTTTGTTAACACATTGTTTGCGATCTCTTTCTTTGGAAAACGATGTAATGTATCCTTGTTGCCATTTTGTCATGTTTTCCAAATATAGTTTGATATAGTAGTAGTTTTTCGGATTCGTATTTGACTAATTCCCATACTGTTTCGGCCGCTTTTCCATATTCAATTGATCGTGTATAATCTTCGATTTAATCGAACTTAGATTCTGTTATACCTTCGTCATCGTCGATCCTCGATGTCAACTTTATTTAAAACTTTCATAAAGACATCGGAAAAATTGCGGAAGCTAACGCCAATAGTCTAAAGATGAGTATTCACTCCCAACATAACAATACGAACGAACCAAACGCCCGCGCACTACAAACAACAATTTTCACGCGCCGTCTGAACAACTTGTAACAAAATATTTTGCGCGGATCGTTCCGGTGTTCGCTGCGTTTCCACCAGTTCCCATCAGTCCGTGTTTGTTTGTGTGTTTGTCGACATTATGATCTGATATTTCCATAGTCGCTGGTGCTCATAGAGGTCTTAGCGGGTAATAAAAGAGAAAATAAAAAAAAAGAAATGTGGGCAAGACGCTCTTTTTGCCCCGCAAAATATAGTGATCTAAGTTATATGCCAAGAATCATGCTTCTTTACTTTGTTATAATATGTGCCAGTTGTCGGATTCCATAAAATAGGCTGCCTTTCAAATTCATCAATTAACCTTAAACACTTTTTCCCGCTCCACTCCATGTACATTTAAGATTGTTACCCTGCACAAGGGTGGAGAGAAAAATTACACTAGTAACTATCCGTCCTATTTAATTATTATCAATATTATCGAAGATAATTGAAAAACTAATGAAAAACCGTCTATTGCCTTTTCATTTTCACCATAAAAGCTCAATAGTTGGCTTTCCACCTGACTGAAATTTATACTTTACTTAATAATAAATTTTATACGGTTTCCGTTTTTTGAGATTTCGCTAAAGCTTTCGATTGTGTTACTCATGAAATTCTGATTAGAGCATCCGAGGTGTTTCTTTAAGATGGTTTGTATCTTCCATGGTCAGTACATGAGGAGACCTTGGCGAAAAAATTATCCTCTGCTTGTTTTGTTATTAAAACTGTGTCCAAATTCTCGTACTGCTTTAACAACTTACTACTCGTTGTTCGAATTGCATCTTCCCTACGGTTTGCCTTTCTGATAATCTTGTAGTTTGTACCTTTCCAATCTATTTTCAAATTACAAAAAAGAGCTATTCGTTACAATTTGTTTAAGTAGTAGAACGCATTGAGAATTCCTTTTTTGAAACATACAAAATATTACTCTCTCTCCTTTCTTTTCATCTTAGAATCCGTTTGTTTGGTTCGCAAAACTTTCACAACTTAACTGAGATACCCATTCATAGCTGCTCCACTAGAAGAAAAAAATTGGACATTTACTTAAAAATACCCATTTTTGATGTGGTAAAAAATTCTATCATCTTCAGTGCCAAAGAAGTAGTCAATCAGCTACGTTCAGAGTTAAAAATGGCAAATACATCTGCATGAATGACCTTATTTTGTGGCAGAAATCTACAATCTCTCATAGACTGCATAATTCAATTTAGTATGAAGGATGATATTATTTGTATTATGATTATTATTGAGCCAAATTATTATTTTATATTATCTAATATATAATTGTGTCCCATCGTCTATTTTTTATGACAATATAGCTTATATCTCTTTGAGAACCACAATCGCAACAAACATTCAAAATTGCCGTATCCACTGAACAACAGCGAACGAATTAATTCTTTTTGAGCATGTCCCGTTTACCGACAAATTTCCGAAAATGTTTTATACTTTCTGTTCTGTTCGGGGCAACGTAGCGACTAGAATTTGATACAGCGCGCGCGGCGTGTTTGGATTTTTCCGAGTATTTGCCGCAAGTGAATACTCACCAAAAGATATGAATGGCTCTCTTGAAATCTTCACTAAAACTTAAGGGGGGGTATAAGATTTTGAAAGCGAAAAAAAGCATATTTTTGTGATTTTTTTCCGGCGACGGGAGTAATATAATTTTATGAAATTTAATTACATATTACATGTACAACTTTTGAAGTATGTTAGAAAAAAATTCAATGTGAAATGAAAATCGACGTCGAAATGGATTTGGGAAAACAAAGGAAATTGCAGCTGTTTTCTACTAGGAGTAACGAGCTGCTACCGGTATAAAAATCAGGTATCGAGGCAGTTCGTTTAACACGTTGTCACTTCGTTAGTTTCACTCGGATTGAATCAAAATTTGAACACGGTATTCTCGACATATTGTTCAATTAGAGAAAAAAAATTTAAAAAATGCAAAAAACCTTATCCCCTCTTAACTTTAATTAAAAAATAGTCTCGTTTTAGTCACGAGTTATGAAGTAAAACAATTATTTAATAAAATTGTCAATACCTTGGACGAATACCAACAGTTCTTTTTCACATTATATAATATATATATATATATATATATATATATATATATATATATATATATATATATATATATATATATATAAAAATCTTGTATCGGTCAATCGTTTAAATTGGCAATGACAAACCTACATAAATTCTAATAGAAAAACAAAAATTAATTAGGAATCAATAAACAAATATCTCAATAAAAATTATCTGACGAGGCGTACTAGATAAACATATCCCCTGTATATCTCGTGGTTGAAGTATCTACATTCAGCACCTACGTTATGCAGATATCTCGGCCTACCTGATCAACGTGTAAGTTCCATAGATGGTCAGACTCGGCCGCGTGATCCTAGTTTGTTTTCTCGATTGTCAGTTGTCCACCGATTCTCGAAACAGTTGAGTAGCTGCGCGGCCTGTGTAAATATCTGCGTGTTTCCAATATTACCATAACTGATTAGTGTCGAAAATAATAGAAATTTTCAGTATATAGTTAAGGTTGGTTATCGCGTATTTTGGTGAACTGTGTTTATATCTTTCGAGTGGATCTGTCACTTTTATCATTATTTATAGGTTATTTAAGATAAAACTATTATTTTATTTATTATCAATCATATAATTAAAAAAAAATAGAGTTCATATTATAAGTAATAGCGGTTTGTTAATTTTTTCTTTTTCATTATCAATATTATCTTTTCGTTCAATCAGCGATATGAATTATTTTGATTAATTTATAATTTTGCAAAACTGTAAGTATCAATTGTTTTAATTAGATTATAAATTTTTTCAACAAATAAAAATAAAGTTGTTCAAATACTTTTCGAAGAAACGAATTTCTAAATTGAGATTTTTTCTAGTTCAATCTACTATGAAAACATTTTCTCTACTACATTTCTCACTTGTTTATTATTTTATTTCATTACTTTTTTCGTATAACCACCATGTAAGAGAACTCTATACCTATATAACCAATAAAATATTAAAATCTCATTTTCCGGACAGTGATTTTTCAATTTGAACTTTGAAATTCGAATGTTCCATTCGAAATCATATTTTCGTTTCAAGTATTATATTTAGTAAATAAGCCCGTATAAGAAAAAGTATTTTTATATTAGTATAAATTTCAGTAGAGCTCATAGATTTCATTATAAATTGTTTTTTAAATTTTTCATCATTTCTCAAATTCCTAAAAAGGGTTAGTACAAATTGAAAAATAATTGGGATATGCTTAGTACAAATTTTCGTAAATTTTATATGTTTTTGGAGCTGACCCATCCCATGAATTTGTTTTTATATCTGACTCTCATAGTCAACTTTTTCAAGATTAGATTCTTTAAAAAAATTCAGAGTGAGTTTAATTTTACACCTAATTTTAGTGAAGCTCGATACTGTGTATCCTTTTCGGAATTATTAATTAGTATGCATGATGGGAATTAACAATTCTCTATCGCGTAAATGAGACCTTAGCGATAAAACGGATACATGTTAAAAATTAGGATTAATGGTTTTCCTTTTTGATAACGTTCCCAAAAATCAATTAATCTTTCTAGTCTTTATATGTTTTGTCAGGGAAAACTGTCATTTATTGATAGTTATGACAATCAGGCAACGATCATTAGATTTTTGAAACCTTGTTATTGGTAAAATTTGTTAATATTATTGTTATTAACCTCAGGCGTAACTTTGGACACTCTATTGCAGCTGTTAAACCGTGTTGTTGAGAAACTGGAATTGTGAAACCAAAATAAATGAATTCTTTCAGGCAAATAAGACAAGAACAGTTAATAAAGGAAATATTATTTTAAATGCAGTTGTTCGAGATCCAAGAGTGTATGGAAGCACAAACAAACACGTCTTCTTCAAGTACCTGGAGGATACTTGAAGAGGAACAACTACATCGTTATAATTAAGGTTAAGTCCAAGAGCTCTAGCCATAAATTTGGTTATAGTGGATTTTTGTCGTGACAAGATAGGATAGCTTTCAATCCAATTATCCCTTTATCTTGAATTCGGATAGAGTTACGAAATTTTTTTACTAAGCAAATCCTAATTATTTTTCCATTTTCTGCTCATTATAGAGGCATAGTAACTTTTTTTTAAACACATTGTATATATAACCCTTTGTCTTCTAAATTTCTCAACTTTCCCATGTGGTTAGTGGTCTCACACCCACTTTTTTCTCTTGTCTCCTTGTTTCCCAAACTTTCTTGACCTGTCTCTCATTTTCTCATCGAGGTTTGTCACATTCGTAAAGTTTCAATGATAAGTTTAATTCATTTTCAATGTCAATTTATAATTTTATTTAACTATTGCTCGTGTTCAACTCCTTACTGTTCTAGTTTTTAATAATATATGACTAAATATGTGGAATTTTAATCGATTAAAAAGCTATTAGGGCTACAGTATTTTACCAATATCGTTATAAAACCAATTTTGTAATGTATAAGGTAATTTCATTTAAGAGATTTGTCGATTTATTAGAATTAGTGATGGACGTCTAAATTCTAGATATAATGAAATTTTGAGGGAGTGTAAGACTTCGATCAAGTTGTATAACAGATTACGATGATCTAAAATAAAAAATTGAATGGATTTTCTTGATGATGAATCACTCGTTTTCCTATAAGAAATTCATCTTGATCATGAAAAAAAAAAGCAACGGAAGTTGGATATTAAAACGAGAAGGAAAAAGAAGAAACAAAAGGAAGATTAAACGAAATAGTTTAAAAAGAAAAGACGTTGTATGCAATTGCAAGAAATTCAGTCGACTGAAAGGAAAAGTCAGAACCGTAATATGATACCTGAAAAGGCAGGTGGAAAAGAGAAAACCTATTTCTTTCAAAAGTTTCCATAATGTGCTTCGACTCATTTCAATGCAATCCTTATCGTCTCGAGGAGTGGCAAGTACTTCGTCGGAAATTCTATTCTGAAAAAGAACGCATGTACTTTATTTCGATGTCTTTCTTTGAAATGCTTTTCTGTTTGTTTTCCTAAGTTTTTCGTACTGTTTGGAAAATCTTAATAACTCTGTACATCGTAGATTTCCTAATACCAAGATTACTACTAACTAATTCCACTGTGTCATCAACACTTTTACATAAATGTGTGTCTGCAAATGATTTAAAACAATTAAGTATTCATGTTTTTCCACTCACCGATTATCAGGCGTTTACGAGGCCCTCCCAAATTTTCCATAATCACACTAGAATTCACAATTGACTGCAAACTGCTCTTGAATGACCAAACAGTAAGCTTTTTAACATTTATTCATATTTATATATTCCAAATATGAGAATTACTTTTCCAACTGATTATTCTTATTTAACCACTCTACACCGAAAGCAGTGGCCAAAGTTTTACCACAAATACACAGAATAATAGCACTGATTTAGAAACTAGATTCTCATTAGTTCAATAAAGTTTTCGGGTAGTTGGGTAGAGAAGAAAAGATCCTTACATACCACTTAACTACAATATACGATGTTTGTACTACTATTCCTGAAAATCAGAACCCCTAGATCTAGAACAAGATAGTGATGGAGTCTTCGGATAATCCTAATATCGTGGAATTGACTTATTTGGGACGCTCAGCACTCTAGTAGTAAAACTAGCGAAGCAATTTGCCTTAATCATAACCTTCACAATATTGAAAAAAAGAAAATATTGTACTATTGGTACACCATAGTAGGGCTAAGCTAAACAATACTATGACCAAAGGAGATCGAACGAATGCAGTAGCTAGATCTGCACCAAGAGCGAACTCAAACTGATGGAAAGAGATGATTGCATTTGTGTGCTAGAAGTGAAAACAACGATCCATATACTTATAAAATGAAGGACATTACATAAAATCGATACCCTGTATATGATATCCTTAGTCGGAACTAAAAATTTCAAATTCAGTCATAGAAAACTGAGTACAGTTGGGTCACAATAAATCTTTTAGGTTTCAGTGAATCGTCACCTCATTTTGGTGATGATTGAACTGAATAAGAATATATAGAAAAATAATGGATGTTTCGTATGATCCAGACAATATATGTATAAAATTCGACCTACTTCCATATAATTAAACAACAATACTACGTACAGTTTGCGTCCTCGTTCTTATCTCGGTATTGATAAAAATATTTGATAAAGTGCATATCAATTAGAATATAGCTGATGGGTAAACATCGTGCTGTGATTGTTGTTATATTAAAATTAAAAATGTTTGACCACTATTTTCGGTTACATAACATTGTTCTCAATACGATTGAGTCTTACAATTATCTCTAATTGATATCTATGTTAAGGAATCTTCTCATTTGGATTGTATTGTTTGATATTTAGTTGTAGAATTGTTTTTTACTAACTTAAAAGTAACTGAAAACCAGAAAATAAAAAGCGTTTTCTGCTATTATTTCGATCTGAACTGATACAAGTCATGGCGATGTCTTTTGTCCAGATTAGAGACTACGAACGAGATAACAAATGCAACCGTCTAAGAACCACATCAAACCGGACTGCAGTGCTGCAACTGCACGATGCGTTCAACATTCACCATCCAACGTTGGCTGAACATTGGATGAACGCTGTATGTACAAAGCACTTGCCGATATTGGTGTAACGTTTAAAAGCTTCCATAAACTCGATTGTTCACTAGATTACTTTCTGAATTGTGTTGACGTTTTCTGAGAATAATTAATAGAGTTTCACATAATAGCGAAAAATGGATGATGAAACAATCGCAGTTGCTGTGACTGTAGTTATACTATCGTGCACTAAATTATTATTATTATTACGTGCACAGAAACCAAAAAAGAGACGTGCAAGGAGATGGTAGATGTTATCGTTCAACATAATCTGATGAAAGAACCATCAGCAAAATTCATAAACTCTTGTCAAATGTCCGCAGAAGATTTCGAATTAATTCTCTAGGACTAAAAATAAAGGAAAGCAATAATGATTCAAGAACGGTTAGCAGTCACTCTTCGATTCTTACCTAGTGGTGATTCCTTTACTATCCGTACCTTGTGACTGGAGTGTCAAGGGAACGGCTCAGCAATTGAATAGAAGAGGAGCTGGGAGGACGTTGCACCCTTGAATCTAATTCTTCTAGCTCTGCTTACAAAAGTCAAATTATCAATTTTATTCTGGAGCCCGGTGAAAAGATTTGCGCAATTTTTCGCCTAGTAGTTGCCCAAACAACATAGAAAAACATGAAAAATCTATTGTAAATACTGTCGTAAATTTTCTGTTGGAAATAAGTTAGAATGTTTGGTAACGTTGGTGATATTTATACTCACTGTTTACATTACCACTACACTAACATTCACAATTACACTATCTGACGCACGTTACGATAACCAAGTTATCGTCTTCAGAGACTGAAGGTAAACTAGAACCTAATGACTTGACTTACCTGTTTTATACTAAATTTTTCCACCAATAAACCCGCGAAAATTAATTCCAGCAGGAAAACCTCTTTGGCGGGAATATTCACATTTATTCCTTGACTACTAAAGAATAGAGTGGGTTGAAAGGAATTCTCCCTTTGTCTCTATTTAAGCTACTCCTATATTTAGGTAAGTCAAGTCATTAGGTTTTAGTTTACCTTCAATCTCTGAAGACGATAACTTGTTATCGAAACAGACAGTGTAATGGTGAGTGTTGGTATAGTGGTGTTGTAAACAGTGTATTCAGTATGTACTTATTAGTCATATTAGGGGTTTCACCTCGGAATAAAATATAATAAGCTGAAAATTGGTATTTTAACCCTTTGTTTTGTCTTTCTAAATATTGTCTCAAAAGTCACCATTGCTATCGTGTCTGCGTCTTAACATATTGAAGTTCAAAGGTCATCAAAATCGTTTTTTTTTTGTGAATATCTCGATTCCTCGCGGACATGATAGCAATGGTGACTTTTGAGACAATATTTAGAACGAAAAAACAAAGGTCTATACCAATTTTCAGCTTATTATCTTTCATTCAGATGTTGACCCCTTTTTTTACCTAATACAACCGGGCTAACTGTTGGAAGCATTGGACGCATCTTGTTACACCGACTTAAGACATATACTGCACATAACATTCTAACCAATTAGTACAAACCAAAAAAATTGTAGCAAACCCAAAAAGGCACCACAAACTCAATTATAACTAAAATTTCTATATTATTGTTATAGGTTAGTATCAATATTTATTTTCTGTCTTTAGTAGTTATTATTATCGTCGTAGATAAATTATAGAATTTAATTTGTTTCGAAATATCAACATTGCTATTCGTATTACGTTAAAGATGTTTTTTAAGAGAATTTTTAGTTATTTTTGTTTTGTTTTATTGGTTCTTTTTATTCACACACAGCAACAAATATACAAACAAGTGATTCGCGACCTTAATCAATTTTCATAAACTTTCGACGCAAAATAAATTTGCATTTTAAATGTTTTTCACATTCTATTATATAAAATCAATTGTAGTAGTATTTAACACATCTTTATATAAAATGTATGATTAATATATAGAATATACAATAAGCTAATATAAATGGCCTTACAATACTCGTCTTCTAAGCGAATACCAAAAAAATATAAATAATCACAGGTGATTGGTTTTGTTTTGCCAATATATCGTCATATTTAATTATATCGTATTAGTAAGATTTAGATAAAATAAGTACCTACAGATAAAGATAAAAATGACAGCGATCTCCTAATGTGTTTTTTTGAATCAGCAAAAAATTTACATGATTTTAGAATAGAATTATATATAAAGATTATATATAAAGATTATAGAACCTCCTATACATTTTTGTGTACAATCATGCTCGATGTCTACAATCCATTACTAACGGTAAATTTAGTGAATGTAATTGTCAAACAATAATTTTATGATCGTTTTTGAAATGTTCGGTCTAATGTACCTCGATACTGAGTAATATATTTTCTAAAGAGACTAATTCACAGAAATATCGAAATGGTCAGGTCAGTTCCATTGGTTTACATTTACCCAAATAAGTCCAAGATGGATTATTCATCTATATTAATGCATAAAATATAGTGGAAAATGTTCTTCTTGTATTTTGAAATAGATAGGGTGAGTAATTTTTGACTCATTCTTTTATCTTCTTCGCAGTTCGGTGTCTCCAATTGCCGAAGAGTCTACTCTGAAGGTGCTTATTTTGGAGCAACTATCAATAGGTATTTGAACTTTGAATTCTATCTCTTTGAACTAATATTCTATTTTGAATGTTTCCCTTTATGATAATTATTAGTGATTCCTCTTTTCTCTCGTCTATTATATGATATATTTATATTGGTTTTTTCCTTTTTAATGCAAATAACTACAATGTGTTGTTCGTCATCTATGAATATTTTATACCACAGTTTTTATTTACATTTGTGACCTAATACCAACAAAATTTTTTTCATTCCGACTGATGCAGCCCCAAAATATGTGTTTTAAATGCAAAAATGGCTTCTGCTAACGAAAATCTTTGACCAAGCAGTTTTTGTTTTGGTGTGGAAACAAAAATATGTCCTTGGGTGCCAAATCATAACAGTTTGGTGGAATAGGCCATCAACTCTACATAGATCTGGTAAAAAACTTGTTTGAGCAACGATGTGAGATTTTACATTGCTATGATGGACAATGATTCGCCTGTTCTTTGACAGTTTTGCACCATTCAGAACTGACCGACGTCACTATTATTAGACGGGTAATACCAAAAAACAGGCAATTCTTTTGGATTTGCTATTCTGCGAAAGACTTTTGTTGGATATAGTTTATTGTTCTTTTCTTTCTACAGCTTTTGATATACCTTTAGCACATTTTCCAATACACCAGTGGACGCAAGCCTTTTATTGCTTAATTACCAGAAATTATGAGATCCAAAGTGAACACATTTTCTCGAAATTAAATGATAATGTAATATCTTGATGATGCTATTCATACCAATGCCTAAAGATGCCTCTTTTTCACCAGTCATCAGTCACATGACGATTAGTTCAAGAAGGGCAACGATGTAATCAGGTATAATGACAGTTTTTGGACGATCTCTCAGGTCGAATGTTATAAAAAGTACTTGCACGAAAGTATTTACGAGTCATGACCATTTTTACTAGGGACTGCACAACTTCTTTAAGTACCTACAACTAACACTTATCGTAAATGGCCAATTATAACTCTGTTTAACATACAAAATTTACTATGAAATTGTTAGTGACTGTCAGTGTATTGTAAAAGTCAACGTAAAAAACTAAATTAAGCCCTCCCATTGTATATTGAATGTTGGTAAAAGGCTGATATGATATACATCTTTACCCGAATCCTATTCTTATAGCTATGGATTCTAATTTCATGATTGAAATTTTTTTAACTTCGGAATAATAATTCCAATTTAGTTAGTAACAATGCTTTATCCAACCTTTATAAATCAAGCGAATTCGTTTATATCCATGTGAGAAATGGAGTTTGGAAGCTTCAATAACTTTAAATCCATCTATATTCGATTAGATTCATTCATTGATCAAATTAAATATCGATTATATTGTGATGTTAAGTATTCAATAAAAATATTTTGCTGATTCAAAAAATTGGATGAAATGTTTTTCAGTGTGCAACGAAATATCGAACAACGAATCAATAAATCGAATCGCAACGTATACATTCCAAAAAAATCGAATCTAAAAGTAAATTAACGAAAATTAATTAAAAAAAAGAAACTAAATTGTGCGCGTGTGATGCTTTAAAAACCGAATCAGTGAAAAAATGTCAAATCAAACTTACTACAAGGAGAAACTAGGCTTCGATCCAAATGAAGCCTACTTCGACGCTCCTCCTGAAAAGTACAGAAGAACCGATGAAAAACCACATGGATATGAGGAGAACTTAACCAAGTTCAAAGGTACTATTTGGGATCTTTTTATTGAATCTTTAGAAGGTACGGTGGTGGTTATAATTTTTCGTTTGGCCTACTGTCGCTGTTGATGTTCTGTTAACAATTTTTGGAGTGGTTTGTATTTTTTAGAGTTCTATGCAACAGATATTTTAAGATTTTCGTAACACGTTTGACAGTTGAATTACATTACGTTAATATTTTAATAGGTTTTGTGTAAGTACTTGGTAATCTTAGAATATTTGTTATAGTCTTTGTTAGCTGCAACCAACATCCAACACTTTTTTATATAAAATGTATACATCACTTAGAGCAGAAGTTCCCAAACTTTTTTCCCTCCTATACCACTTTCAAAATACTTATTACTTGTTTTAGTTGATACATTTACACCATATTACCAACTCGTCAAAAATTCGTATCTAATAATGGACATTCCTGGGGGTGCATCTGAATCATTTTGGGGATTACTGACTTAGAGAATCTCTTCAACGTGTTATTAATGCAAAAAACAAAGTTTAAGAATGTACACGTTCTAAGATACTTTAATACATGTCATGAGTAATGTCTGTTTTCATATATGAATATTCCTACGCTTCGATTTAAACATGTAACTTGTTGAGACTAGACTTTTTTTTAATCATTTTCTCTTTGTTTATTAACGACACAGTACAAAAATGGTAGTAGTGGTACAGGAACTCCCTCGTTCCTACTAAAAATACCATACCATTTCAAATAATTAAGTAAGATCTATAAAAGTTGTCGAATATTGCCACACGAGTAGAGGTGTGTAAACAGCTCCTTGATTTTTTCATTATACGCATTGTTGCTTGCAATGAGAAATGGATTTAGGATCTAAATAACATAGAAAATCAGTGGATTTGAGCGTAACGTCTTATTGTGTGTCCGTTATCAAGGTTTAGTGTACTTCGAAATCATTCCAGATGGTCGAGCAATCGATGCCGAAGTATATAGTGGTCAGCTTATGCGGATGTATGAGGTTTTATCGGAGAAATATTCAGATTTGGTGGCATTGAACTCCCTATCACATCCAGCAATTAGTCCTGACCTTGCACCGTCAGTTTACTATTTATTTAGATCCATGGTGAAGTTTTTGCATCTCATACAAAGAATAGTTTCACCAAGAGCTTCATGAACGTTGGATTAAAACCATAGAATATATAGATACAAAGCTATACATTCTATTTAGAATCGTAACCGCTCAGATTGAGTTTTTGTGTCTCTATATTTTTATGGGTGGTTAGACCACATTTCATAACTACTTAATTACAACTCATTACCTGTTTTTGAAGCATTGACTATTGTTCTCCATTTCTCCTAGATTTTGCTTATCTTGTACAATCTGATCTTCACATCTATTTTTTGGTCTATCTGGTAATCATTTCTCGTTCGGTCTCCATTCTATAATTTTCCTCACACTCTGTCGTTTTTCCATTCTTTCAATGTGTCTGAAGTTACTGGGAACCAGATCTGGAGACTACAAATTCGAAGTACAATTTGTGAATATTAGCCATGGCGATCACCCATGTTTGGGAAGGTGCATTATCCCAATGAAAAAGCACTTTAATTTTCTCTAAATGTAGATACTTTTTTGTTTTTTGTAGATATTGGATGAAAACAATACCATGACTATCCCAAAAAACTGATTGCTGTCACTTTTCCAGCCGATTTAATCGTCTTTACTTTCTTTGGAGCAGGTTCTCCTTTGTAATCTACTATCTTGACTCTTTTTTTCATATCAGGAGTGTAGTGGTGGATCCAAATTTCATATAGTCATGAATTGATGTAAAAATTCTGACTCATTTTGCTTAAACCGAATCAATTAGCCCTGAGAAATGTTTATTCGAATTCGCCTTTGGTCCAAAGTGTGCTTCTTCTATCTCTCTAATCTTAATTCGACGGTCTACTAACATTTGATAAACTATTTTGTTTTTTTGTCATTCCTAACGCTAGTGGTTAGTAAACCTAATTCAGCTGTCCAAAATTTTAAAATCATAAATGATGGTACGGCCTCCTATTACAGTGTCTAATTTCCTTTTTATTTACTTAGGTGTGTTTAATGAAAGCTCGTTACTCATTTTCCCCATGTTCGGACAAAATTCACAATGACTCATTTATACGATTGTTAAATAGAAGCTAAGTTTAGCAAGGATCTCTCAACGCATTCCCAAAAAATTTCCCAATCTATATTAATAAATTCGAGGTCGAAAACTTTTCAGACAACTCTCGTATATACTACACTATAATATTTTTGGTTGAATTGTAATTAGAGAAACTAAAGACCTTCTCGATAATATTAATAATGATATTCAAAAATGCAATTGAAATTTAGAAATAAGAATCTATTTACATTTGTATCGTATCACTCTGTGTATGAACACTAACGATAAGATGCATTACAAAATATATATATTACGTTATCGACATTTCCCAGTTTGTTTGAATCCGTTTTTTTTATATAATTTTATATAAATCAGTATGTTGGGTGTGCTGAGCAAGTTTTATTAACAAATAGCAAAACTTATTTGGGCTTCGCTAATGTAAGGTAGTTGCTCAATAACTATAATTATTTTCAATTTGTTTTTAAGAAGGAAGTGAAATCATAGTTATTAGCATATGTTACATGATTTTACGAGAGACAGGTTAATATTTCCATATTCTGCGTAATTACTTGAAATTTCGGTGTAAGCTGTGACACTTTCCTTCTAATAAGTGACAATTACGGAATTATCATTTTTAAAATCTATTTTTATATTTTATTTATTTAGATATCATCTGCATAATGGATTACGTTAAGCCATTGTGCACATAAAGTACACACCATGGCCCGCACAGAAAACAGTTTTCTATTAATAATGTACATTTACATTCTGGAAATTTCCGCCGATATCTAAGTTTCCAGCAGCAAAGTTAATTCACGGTTCATTGTCTGGGACTCTAGTTCTTGTAATGAAATGCTAGATCAAGATAATATGCCTGCCAAAATCCTTGAAATATCATTTTTTGAGAATATGCTGTTCTATATATACCTTTCCACTACTGTGATTTTTTTCTTCTACAATGGCATTTCAGCTTCTGCTGAAAGGGTTGCCTTGTCTGTGAGTTAAAAAAATTTTGTAATCTATTCATTTATTTTCACAACAATGGTAAAGACTTTGATTTTTGTCAGTTTTCGTTTCCGGCACCTCTACAATTAAACCTGATTTTTTATTTCCACATGTGTGACTGTGACGTTTCATTTGATGTCTCGTGTATAAACTTTAGGACATTTTCTATAGATAACACAGTAGATTTTTTTGGAAAGATTTTGATCATTGTGCCAAATACTCACAAAATTAATTTGTAATAACCACAAATATCAATATTCTCATTTACCTTCTAATTCTCCTTTATTCTTGTGCCTATCGTGAGCTCTGAGAAAATTTTCCGGACAAATTATTAAAGTAAACCAAAAGCACAGTTTTGTTGATATTTGCTATAGCATTTTCTCACATCTACTATAAACATTTGTCATATTCTTTGTTGTACGAGTCTTTGCATTCTCTTGGCAATAGATTTTGCTTTACACTACTTCGAAATATCGTCGGAAATTTCAAATCGTGTTCCTTTTTGATTTTTAACACTTCCATCACTAGCAACCAAAACGCTACTTTAATAATAATATTCAATGTTATAACATATTTGTTTCCGAGAATTCTCTTTTTTTTCTGCTTTTTTTATAATTTTTGTTCTTCAAGTTGTACAAAAATGGGCAATTTTGAAATTTAATTTGGTTATTACTGTTGCGTGTGCGGTATTATTTGACCGGGATAACTATTTTCTTTGGCTATGCGCTGGAACGCGACCGTCGAATATAAAATTGCCATCTTTCAGCGCAAACTCGGCGTGAACTGGAAAGCGAGCGCGAGCGCGAGCGTTTGGGTTTTCAAATCACACTTAGTTTGTTCAATTATCAAACGCGAACTAAGTACAGTGGGGCCGAATGGCCAAATATTGGAAAAATTCAGTATCTCGAGAACGGATTAACATAGAGACCTCGGGTTGATCTCATTCGACTCAAAGCATAAACATGCATCAAGCTATTCTATTTTTATTTGAATTGAAGGACTATTGACAAGGTAAAAATTTCTCAACAACTGGAGAATTTTTTAAATAATAAAACTGGGATTCATAGTAAAAAGAAAAGAAACTTTCCATCTACTTTTTCTTTAGTTCGGATGTCATGTTCGTAATAAAAAGATCCGAAGTCTCCAGTAGCTTCTGGAACACATATTCGTTGGTATATAAGATATTTTCCGCGAGATTCTGATCCTGAAAGTCTCGTAATTCGTACTTCTAATTTCTTTCCTCTTCTGACAATATTCTGACTGAGAGAATTGACTTCTGCATTTTGTAACTTAATGTTATGCACCGTGGATGGCATATAGTACCATGGATACTTCTCAATAGCCATCTCTGTCAATAACCAATAGCTGTTTCTTTTGAAACGAGTTGGAATTTTTCTCTCGAGTCGATCATTGCACTGCTATTTATGATTTCCAGTATCGTAGAAATGTTTCGTTTAAGCTAATTGGATAAACAAGGTAGTGCGACAAATAAAGGCGTTCTCTAATATTTTCCTTTCTTTGATGTTCTAATATTTACTTTAATATGTCTAGTTTGAAAAGTAACCTTCCACATCTCGGAGGAGGAGAAGGAAACCGTGTTGAGAAGTGTTGCGCAGTGTGTTTGATGTGTCGCTAAACCATTGTAGGACAGGGATAAAATTTCCCTCTTTTATAATTATAAATTACTAATTTTGAGTAATGTGTAATTTAGTCAAACTTCCATGATTCTGACAGCGGGTCTAAATCATTGATAATACACTTATAACAGGGGAAAAAATCATGCTGTTCCTAGCTCCTGCCGCTTATATAGAGAATCACGAAGTAGAAAATCGAAACCATTCGAAAATAAAATTTTTTTCGCTCTTTCACCACTGTGCGATGGAGTCAGTAAATGTTTATAAATTAATTCCTTTTATTGTCTCAACTCTTTTAAGGAGTTATTGAAATTTACTCGCCACAAAGCTGTGTGCCATCTTTCGAAAACAATTTGAAATCAAAAATTTAGTCTTGTTAGTTTTATACAGTGAGGTGTATGAATCAACGGATCGAGAAATAGGTCAATTTATATATGTCGTAGGTCAATAGACAATTTGGGATTTTAGCTAATATCCCAGGATAATGGGCAGTTGGCTGATGGCGCGCCTCGCGTTTGTCTATTCTCCCGGAGTATTAGCTATATGCCGGACAATAGATTGGGTTTACAGAATAAGATAAAAAAAATAGGATAAAAGAAGTCTTATTTATTTATTTTTTGCATGTCAATCAATCATTTATTGCAACACGTGGAGGCTTGGTGACATTGTGATTTACATTTTATTTTATTTTTAAAACAAAAACACCGGTTTGTTCCACATTTTTTATTTGCAGACTTGCTTAATGCTTAATGATATGAATTTTTCTTTATCTACATCCGAATTTTAGCCCCAGGAGAATAGACAAACGCGAGGCGCATCAGCCAACTGCCTATTATCCTGAGATATTAGCTAAAATCCCAAATTGTCTATTGACCTACGACATGTATATTGAAACTCCGTTTAAAACAACGGATGCATCTGAACCCCAATCGGAAACATGAAGGAATAAATATTTAGATTTCTCTAAAATGAAATGAAAGAAAATTCGTTTTGCATGTATATAATGAAAGTTTTTCTATCTGACCAAATATCAATGTGATTATTAACTAGTTGAACTAGAGCAAAACCACATATCAAAAATTCAATCTGATTAAACTTTTAAATTGATAAATTATTCCAAACATTATAATAATCGTGACTTCTTTCACAAACAGTCCAATTCTCAGTACAATAATATTAAACATAACATATCCTATTCATCAATTTCTATTTTTGGTAAGTGATATCTTCAATATGAAGAATTTGAAACAGATACTTGTTGAGTAAGCGATACGTCCACTGAATCACAAAGATATACAAGATGATTCATAGAGGTTAAAAAGATTATTAAACGTGCACCTAAAACTTGACTATCAAAACAAACAACTTCAACGGAACCCTCATACCTACAGCTGCTTAATGTTTTCTTGGGTATTACAAAACATTGATCTATTTCCAAAGAATTTTGAAGATTTATGTCAGTCAATGTTGCGGGTTGTAATAAAATGGTAATATGATGCTTTATTAAAATCACCACAGGTTTTATAGGTGCATTACTCGTAAAATATTGACAAGTAATGCTATTTCTTAATCTTATCGATTGAATGCTATCGACAATTCGATGGAATAATATTCAAGAGTCATGTCAAAAGTCACGTCAATATTGAAGCTTAATGTTTTGGCGCAAATAGGTGAGGAGAAGCTTATATAGTGATGACACTTGGAGTTATCCACAAACATAATAAAAATCTATAACCTACAAAATCAGAGAGGAACTATAAAGCCACGTACTAGTCAAAAATCACTGAAAATTACTGAAAAGTATGTAAAAATGAGATATTCATAGTGAAATTGTGGTGTTAAATACTCTTTTCATTACCACTATACCAATACCTATATATATAGTTCATGAGTTCATGTAATCTATCGAAGCAGAAGAGTCTTAAAATTATATCTGAACTCAAAATAATAGGATGAAATAAAAACGATCTCCTGCTATAAGTTTTCTTATAAACGATGGTATAAACGTGAATTTAGACTCAAAACTTTGGATGTTCGTCTTGGAAGCATCTTATAGCTTGACATGTCGTTATGGGTATACTGTCTTCAATTTTTGTTTCATCCAAAGTGTTAGAACGATGAAACTAATCGACACCATATCAAATTTCAAGTCGTTCCTGTCCATGGCGCAAACATTCAGTTAAAAATTTAATCAAATAGCCTATTCATTGTCCCAAACTCCTTCATTGGTTTATACTGGTTAATTCTCAAGTACTTTTTCTATTCCTCAAGACATTCTTCTGTCTGGCCTCTTAGGAATGTGAAAAAGCTACAAAATTATCGCTTTTTCAAATCCTTCGTTCAATCCACCCATGTCTTTATTCTTGACCAGTAAGAGTCATATTGAGATACGAGTATGGGATGATTTTATTGCCAGAAGATTTGCACATAGTTATACATTTTTTTTTCAACGTGAGATTAGGTTTCTCACGCCGTATGCAAAGAATGCTGCCGCCAGTAAGTTCAAGTAGATCCTTAAAACTTTTTGATGCTCTTCGTTGGGAGCGATTTTCATCCTAATCACGCTTTAATTTGTCGAAAGAGGTGAATACCAGATCATACATTCCTTTTGATCAAAGTAAGGCATTGAAAACGGGATTTTAAATATTTCATTCGTGTTTTGCATATGTTGCATTGAACGTAGGCTTAATGGTAGTCTGCTGTTGAGTTACAGTGGACGAATATTGAACCAATAAGAGGTTATTAACAGAGCTCTTATTATCAATATATACGTGCCTGTAACCAAAACAAAAACATCGTTCACCATGTCAGGTTAATTTTTAAAAATTAGTAGAAAATATCTTTAACTGCTATCACCTCTTGCCATGTCAACTTCTTTATTACTTAAATGACCTGAATGGTAAATGCGCCATATAAAAATTTGGGCAAACAAATTGGTATGTTTCTTAAGTAACTTAAAGATTCTGAACGTTTCAATCATTTAGTTGATCATTGACAACGGCACTGAAAAACTAGGAGGGATGTTACATCGACGACAACATAAATACCAAGTCACAAAAGTTTATCAGATGATGTATAAAAAATGGCAAAAAATTGATTATCCAAATTAAAGAAGAATATATGAGGGAAGACCAGGAGAAAGCAATACTGGGAAACGAATATCAAGTACTGAAACGTTTTGTGAAACAATGTGTGAAGAGACTTTCTTCTTGACAATGAGCTACACCACAAGTCGCTTTTGGCTTGAGAATTTTTGCTGCTAAAGTCTTCCAAACTATGCGACTTTTGGTTTTTTACGAACAAAAAAATTCGATTAAAGAGACTATTTCTGACATTGGCATGACAGAGTCATGTTACCCTCTAACACTGTTTTTAATATAATAGTTCGTATTAGCATAGGTTTAAATATGTGAATCACACCATATGTTTGTCAAAAACAAACCACTAAAACACAAGCATGTAAAGTTTGTGGTATTATATGGGTCACATTTTTCTTGGGAAATACGATGACTGTTGTGTCATAAACTTCTCGTTAGTTTAAAAATGAGTTTCAATTAAACTATTTGACCTTCGTTATATGTGAGCATATTACCGTTAAATATTCAATCTAAAAGTTCTATGGAAACTTTCTTTCATTGGGAAAATGTCAACTTATGTGACGGAAGTTTTTTATTCACTATTTTGTAGTATGTTTTGTGAAAAACCATCTCAATTATTTAATGTTTAAATTCATTTAGTAATCAAGAAAATCAGGGCATTCTCTTTATGTTGCTAAATATCGTGGATGCAGCTGATGAAACTTAGACCAATCTTTTGCCTCGTAGTGCAATAAAAAACAGGAACTAAAAACTTGTAATAATAAATGATATATAATAAAGATGAGAAATTTTGTGACTAAAATCGACCGATTTCGTTTTACGTTTCCATACTTTCCATAAGTGGTGTAATATTTGATGGAAAATCTGAAGTAGGAGCTTATATCTTATTAGAAAGTGTATTAGAGATACTTTATTGACTTTATTGCTACAATCGCTCCGTTGTCTCTAACGTTTGCCTGAAAAATTCAAAATAAGAGCTTGTAACTCATTTGAAAGTGAACTGGAGAAATTTGTTAAATTTATAAACAAAAATCACTTGATAGCCTTCTTTTAACGTTTCCATTCATTCTCAGTTTCTTTCCCTTTGCAGCCGCTCAATCCAATTTCCCCTTTTTAACACTGTCATCCTCCGTGCCAAACAATAATGAAAATAAAACAAAAAAAATGTTAAGAGCACTGAAATAAAAGGATATTTCATCAACAATATGAACTTGCCTTGCAATTTTCGATTTTTGAATTGAAGTTACCACTAAAATTTTCATTTCTCTCATATGAATTTTATTCTTATCTTCTTTTTTATGATCTCCCGAACGTCAGAGTATTGGGGTTTTAGTTTCCGCTCTCCTTTAATCCATTTTTCTACTCTTTTCGATCCTTTACTACTTCAATCATTTGTAGAATTGTTTTTGCTTGTCTTTCTTCTTCTTGTGCTACTTGTGCTAGCCAAGTTTTCATTAAGTATAAGAATTGTAACAAATTAATTTCCAAGGTTGCTTTGTTGGTAAATCATACTTTTAACATAACACTTTTAAATTGAATTCTATTCCCTTGAAATATCGTTTGTATTTTTTTAGTATCTCAAATTTATCTAGTTAACTTATCTTTTCAAAAATTGTGTCAGAATTCAGCTGAAGCTCTGCTGTAAAACTGAATGTATCTGATTAAGAGAAACATATCAAACAAAAGAAACTATACAAACAATTAAAACAGATATTAATGTAAACATAAAGTACATTAAGAGTTCATAACCCCAACCAGCATTTACGTAATCATAGTCATAACTTTTAGTTGGTTGTTAATTGAAATTACGTGGAACGTTTGTGCGACATTTGATTTTATATTCATAGCCATAAAAAGAGATAAATACTTCTTAAACTGAAAAATATAACGCTTTTACTGTTTGATTATTTCAATGAAATGTTTATAATTGTAGACAGTTTTCATAACGAATACAAGCTACTTATTATAAGTTTCTTTCTTATCTTTATCATGTAGACATAGCGACGACTTTACACATATCTTTTTATTTGGTATTTCTTCTTGGAATTCAGGCCAGTCACTATCAAAACATTTCATTTAATCGTGTCAATTACAAAATTTGACAAAAATGCGAAAGAATTTGTTTCAAAAATAGATTTTTTCGAATAAACGGTCTCATTTCTTCGTGTTTCTAGTTAGAGAGAAAAATAGTAATTATTTCTATGATTAGTTAGTTTCTTTCAATTATATCTTTTTAATAGAATAAAATGTTATTAACGTATTGATAATTCATTTATTTTATGGTATTTAATCTATTGAACAACAGAGCACACCGGCAGTAGTTTTAGGCGGGCCATAAAAACTTTGTTAAAAAGCGGGAGTCAGATTATTTTTGCGATTGAGGTTAGGGTACAGGAAAGAACTCAAATGTGCCTGAAATTCCAAAAATTATTTTTCATTTAAATTTCAAAGCCTTTGAAACATCAAAAAGTATAAAATATTTTTAGAATGACCTAACCTAAAGTTACACATAGCCTGACTCCAACGCGACTCATCGTATGAGCAATCGGCGCAATAGTTAACACATTATATATTAACATACATTTTTTCTAAATCTACATGAGAATTGATTTCATTATTAATATTCTAGAAGTGGATCTAAATCTTTACTGAATATGTAATTTAGTGTAAGAAATTACCAAGTAACCGTTTTTACTTATTTTATAATATATAAATAATTCAAATTTTCGTATTACTGCCAAAAAACGGGACTTTTCGTAAACCGACTGGAGAACCCCAAAAACCTAAAATAACGGAACTGCCGCATTCAAAACGGGACGTATGGCCAGCCTAAGTAGTTTGCGCATAATACTAGAAGGGCCAATTATTTCTGGTAAATTAACAATTCTGGCTTCGTGTTAGAACAAACTTCTTTTCTTAGTTAGTAAGCTCAAACTAATATCGTTTTAAGAAGAAGAAGAAAAAAGTTTTGTTTTAGTAACGCTCCTACCACCGATTTTACTATCCTGCCTTTTAATACTATCTCCATAGTATTCGATTCGAACTGGTAGATAATTACCAGGCAACTGTGTATTTTGAATGAGAATAAATTCCCAAATTAAGCACAAATATTAATTTAAAATTTGTACAATGATATGGTAAGCATTCCTCCTTCAAATCAAAAAATCTTATTCATACGTGTTTTTCTAATATTTCCTATAATTCGCACGTATTGAATTATTTCCGAACTGTTGAAGTTAAATAGTTTTTGTCTTAAGACTGATCACTCATGTAACCGGCAGACAATATTAAATGCGAGTTCAAAAATTTGAAATTTTCAGAAAATTTATTTCATTCTTATCTGACATCACTAATAACTTAATTTTTAATGCCTTGCCATTGGAAAAGACTCTAAATTCATTGTTATACTGGGCGAATTTACCTGTCCGATATGGGAATAGTTATTATTAAATGCCGACATCACCTCTTCGTTGTTTGTAAATCTTTGCCATTTTTTCCAGTCTGAGAACAGAAAATAATCTGAGTGGCTAGAACTGGCAAAAGGGGTGCATTAGGTAGAAATTTAAACTAATTCATCAATTTTGGCTATAGCTATAAAGGATATGTTAGCTGGCGACCGATTTTGCTGATTTCTTTGCTTAAACGACGCAATTAGCATAATACTCGCCGTTGATGGTTTTTTCTGTTTCAAGTCAATGAAAATTATCCTACACGCAACCCAAAAAACCGACGACTGGACTGGTCCTGCAGATGGGACGGTCTTTGCGTTCTTTGAAGCCGGTTCTTCTTTTCAGTACATTGTTTTGATTGCTCTTTTGTTTCGGGTGTGAAGGATAGGACCCACGTTTCATCCTGGTTATAAAACGGTGCAAAAATTTGGCCAAACTCTGGATGGAAACATCTTCACGGCGCTGTTTTTGTTTCCATTGTGAGCAAACGCGGCACTCATATTGCGCACAGCTTTCTCATGTCCAAATTTTCAGTTAATATGCGATGTACCGCACTTTTTGAAATGCCTATAATTTTACACTTTCGCGGTGCTCTACTTTTTTAGCTCTAGAAAATCGAAAAATCCTCCGATTTCGATGATTTTTTTTTAAATCTTCGTTTTTACGGCGGATTTACGAAAAAAATTATGGGGATAAAAAAAATTGAAACATATATTGGTTTTACGGCTTTAAATGTTCATGAAAGTGCACTCATTCACATACGTGTTGATAACTTTTTTCCAAGTAGTCAAATGAAGTTGTTATATATTTTTCCATAATCTACATAAAAAACGAACAAATTGAAAAATAAATTTATACAAAAATGTTGATTTATCATGTTTTTACAATTAAAAATAATAACAAATTCTCTTAAAATTGACCTTTTCTCACATATAATCATTTGTACTTTTTTATTAAGTAATCATTAAAGTTATATGAACAAAAACATTCTTAAAATCACTTATTGTAATCAAGTGTAGGATATTAAAAGTTTACTTGGAAAAAAATTTTCACCATTTATAACAATGGAATTTTACTAATGTTGACTGTTAGAGATAAAAAATGAATAAACAAACGTTTTGCGATTTCTTTTTTCCAAAATGTACGTTTTGTAGATACGTTTCGTTATGAACGAAGTCATAAAACTATCTCCAGGTGAGATATTTCCCATATTTTTTTTCATAAATCCGCCATAAAAACAAAGAATATTAATCGAAATCAGATTTTTCGATTTTCCATAGCCAAAAAACGAGGGGATCGCGAAAGTATAAAATTACCGAAAAGCCTACTATGTCTGCCAGCTCGCGATAATAAATAATTGTATCGCATAACGATGACCATTTTTTTCCATGTTAACAAATTAACTGAAAACGTTCACTATTGAAGGCTTGCAAACAAATACTAAATATCGTGGCGTCTTCAAACTTGAAACATGCTGTATATATTGTGTACTTTCTAATACATTGATATTTTTCAAGCAACTACCGCCATCTCTAGGTCAGGCCATTTACTTCTGGGACCTTAAAATTAACTAGTATCATATAAACGGCACTAGTATATTCTAAATTATGACAATGGTACAATTCACTAGCTTGTATCTTGGGTATATGTTATAAGTCAATTTCATTTATTCTTATAAGTCAGTTATCAATTTTTCATCATCGGATTGGCCTAATCATTAAATAAGGACAAGCAAAATACTAAACATTAGCCATTAAATTTTACAGTTACGGTCATTCTACTAAGTGGGTTACTAATGGAAATGTTTAATAAAAAACTCACTGGCATGATGATGCTTAATGTTTATTACAGAAAAAGAAAAATTCACATACGTTAGAATTTTTCTTTTTCGTTAATAATCAATTATAACATTACTCATTCCATTTGCGATTTGGTATTTCTATTGAAATACCAACCAATGAATTTCAATCAAAGAGTTTATTAATAATAGACATTGTTTCATATGATGTTAGCAAAACTGCACTAATTACGAGATTACATGCTTGCATATCGTGAATAAATTCCATTAAATAATCTATTAGTACATTTTATCTATATTGATAGCAAAATATGGGATAATAGCTCTATTTTTACTTGAGAACCATAAAAATAGAAAATACAGTAAAATTGAAATATAACAAATGATTCTGCGGCGTTCAGTTATTAAAATAATCAAGTTGTATTCCAATATGTTATAATAGAATTTTTACATTAGAATTCTATGTATTAAAGCTTTCCAAAAATGAGTTCCCATTTTGAGAATAATTGTTTTGGTCATAAAAAGATGGAATAATAAGATAACTGGCTCGAATTTCACTTTAAATGTTTTTTGTCATCGACAGTCTTTGTTAGAGAGAAAATATAGAGTTCAAATTATCCACATTGGCATTTTATTCGATGCATTACAGCCAATAATTGAAGTAACTGAAGATTAGTGTTCAACACATCAATGTAATAAAATTCTGATAAATCTGATGTATGCTTTCAATCTCCACCGTACTTGAAGTAGGTAAACGATATTCGTGTAGTTGTCTTTTAATGTATTTCAAACTATTTCTATAGGATCAAACACACAGACGGGAGCAGTTTTGATAAGGTATCTCCATGAGTCTTGAAAACGCAAACTAAAGTAAGATCCGGAAAACAAATTGAAATAACTATGATATGCTTTAGTTTAGATAAAATATTTCTCGCCGCCACCATAAACTTTTGACCTCCCACTGACGGATTCTTTGAAATAATCTGCCAGATTTTTATCTGAACTCTTAGATTTCTTACTGAGCTTATTGAGAATGAGATACAAAATAAACACTATTGGAATTTAACTGAAGAACAGGAAATAGACGTGACGATTACAAAAATGGAGATGAGTAGATCATATACTATTGTACTAAACCCACAAAACAAGATAGCGACCTTATCGTTTTACCACAGCATCTGAAACACCGACAGGGGCTATTTCTCCACTGGGAACTATATGACTATAATGATGAAGGATACAAAGTAACAGTTATTTGAAAAATAACTAAATAGGGATCAAACGTATCAAATCTGAATAGGAAGTTACTACAAAGTATCCAGAAAATGAATGTTATAACTGTAGATTTTTATGAGATAACAGCATAAAAAACTGACAACATGAATATACTTATTGAAGTAGAGAATGTACTTGAAGAACAAAATGTCGTTATCTAATGACCATATATTTATTTTGGTATAGCCCAATAAGAAAAAAGTTATCGTGGACGAGGGGTAAATCTAATGAGACAATGAGAATGATAAGACCGACAACTATGGAAACAAGGTCATTAAATAGAAACTATATAATCAAGTAGCAGTCATTTGTCTCGATTAATATAAAAGCAGCACTGTTCGTTTCAGGGAGAACGGATCTTGCGAGTGATGCGCATGGGGACATAGAATCTCATCGTGCACCTCGGTGACGCACACAAGGAATAGGACAGTATACTACCATTAACTTAGCTTAATCCAATTTTATTACGTCAGAAATTACAGCAAGTGTGTAGCTATCGTACGAAAGTTTTCATCTTCGTGACTTTGACAAGTGCGGTCTTATTAAGTCCAGTTACTATTTCTTTGAAGATGTAGTAACTGAATTCTTCTTCTTCTTATTCATTTTTAAGATTTCATGATCTGTTAGTTTTGCAGGCTGCCAGCTGTCCATCCATCTCTTAGATGGTCATCCGGGTTCTCTTTTCCCTATTGGTTTCCCTTCAAGTACGATGCGGGGCAGTCTACTCTCTTCCTTTCTTCTCACGTGGGCGTCTCTCCCATCTTACGATGTCTTGCACCCCACATTGTTCCCTGTTGTCAGTGTTCCTTTTTCGATCTACTCTTGTTTTTCCCACTATAGTCCTGAGCGTTTTCATTTCGGCTACCCGAAGCATGCTTTTCCTTTTGTTGGTTTCCTCTCTTGTTTCTATTCCGTATGTTATGATTGTCCTGATACAAGTCTTATAGATCCTAACCTTGCCATCCTTTCGCATGTATTCGTTCGCCCATATTGTCTGCCTTAATCAGTCTGATATGGCAATCGCTTTGTTGATCTGGCTTCTCAGGTATTTAAGTTGTGAGACTTGCTTGATGATTTTGTCCTGAATCACCAGCTTACATCGTACGGGCTCTTTGGCAAAGGCTATGCTTTTCGTTTTTTCTGTGGATATAGTCATGTTCATCGCTTGGCTGACCTGGCAGAATTTGTGTAGTTGTCTCTGTAGGTCGTCCTGCGTTTCCGCGAAAATAGCTGCATCGTCGGCGTAGCATACCATACTGATTCTTTTATTCTGTTCCATTCGGTATCCTATATTTAGTGATGATACTTCGTCTATAATTCTGTCCATTAGGAGATTGAACAGAAATGGGCTGAGGCTGTCGCCCTGCCTGATGCCTCTTCCGTATCAGTGTCTCCTGTCTTTACTTTGGTCGTGTTGTTCGTATTGAGACTGCGGACAGCTCTAACGATGGTGTCTGGCGTTTCTTTCGATATCAGTATATTTATGATGTCGGAGAGGCGGACTCTATCAAATGCCTTAGTCAAATCACGCTGATGTATTAAATTCGATCAATTCTTCTTTTAGTTGTTAAATAATGAATATGGCGTCGATCATGGATCTGTTTCGTCTGAAACCTTGTTGTTCTTCCCTGTTCGTTGTATTTGTTCCAAGTCTTTCCTTTGAAATGCTACTGATGAGTTTCGTGCTCGTGTTCAACAGCGTTATGTCCCTGTAGTTGTCTGGGTGCGACTTATGTCCTTTCCAAAATATAGGAATTGTTATACTTTTGTGCCATTCCTTAGGTATTTCCGATGTCTCTAAAATTTTGTTATAGAGAATTTTTAAATGTTTACCTAGCTCGAGACCGGCATATTTTAGAAGTTCGTTTGGGATGAGGTCTGTTCCGAGGGCTTTTCTGTTTTTCAGTTTTTTTCTTTTTACCATTACCTCTTCTTCGTTCAGTGATATTTGATGATTTGTCGCGTAGTTTTCTATGCTGATTGCTCCTTTCGCGTGCACAAATTCGTTTGTTGACTTTTTTCTATTCTTGAGCATCTTCCACACTTTCTTCTGTGCTCCATATAGATGAAGAACCATGTCGCTTGTAAATTTTACCCAATAATATCGTTTCGATTCTGGCATTGATTCTTTGTATTTCTTCTGTATATTTGGATTGATTCTCTGGTGTTGGTGAGCTACTGTTCCTCCCTCTTCAATTTTCTTAGTCGATATATCCTACTTTAATTTTTTGGGTCCTTTTCTTATGTTAACCTTAAAATGTTTTTCAAGTATAAGAAGCCACTCACAATTTATTCATCTTATAAAGTAATGTATACATGAAAGAAACTACATTATTTATTTTTATGCTTTACTATGAAGTGAGGTAATGTGTAATTTCTAACGTCTGACAGATTTAATTAAGAAGACCGTCCTATTCTTTGTGGAAGAGTCCTTGGGTGTAGCATGGGGGCGTTGAAATGGCACGGTGTTTCTGTACAGAACGTTATATTATAATAACAAATTCGTTTGTTTTAGTTCATTAATTACTTCAGATTGATAATAAATAATTCATATTGAATGCTCTTATCTACTATTTGCAGAAATTTCTCCTCAACTGTTCCTCGCTAATAAGAATTGGATGGATACAAAAAATATATTTCCTTAATAGTTGTAACGGTGTATGTGGTTTATCTAATAAAATATCAAAAGTCGCCTGAAGACAGATCCACATTTCAAAAAAAAATTTGATTCCAGGATCTATTCTTCTACTTTGTATTACCATGTCAATATCATAAAATATCTGATTCTATAGCATTTTAAAATTTGAAATCACGACTAAATAATAAAATGGGCTACAGGCAATTCGTGTCTAAGCTACGTCCACCTTAAGAGATAAGTCAACAAACACGTTATTTTGTTTGACTAATTCGTTCACACTTTCATAAATAGCAAATACTGGACGTCTTGTGAGATTTTAAGTTTTGTTATTGTATCGGTTATAGATGTTTATGTTGTATACTAACCTTTTTATTTAGATAAATCGAATTTATTGTATATGTATAAGCTTGTCTACCCGTAAGGTGTAAGACCTTCTTCAATTGTTAATTTGTTTCGGGTCGCCGCATTTGTCTTCGTCAACCATTTGTCTACGACATTCTTTTCTTTCGAGTGATGAATTTTGTTGAAACCGATGTTTCATTTCCGTATGTAACTGTTTATTGTATTAATCGATATATTCTAATTTTGGTTGCTCTAGATAACTCCTGCGATCTTATCAACTTAATGTTGTTTGAAATAACATGTTCGCATTTTACCTATTTCAATTTTTACGTGTTTAAATTGATTTTTCATCAAATAGATCTAAAATCAAGACGATTTATCACGAAAAAAATTAAATTTATCAAATTTACTAGAGAAGAAAGAACATAAGTAAAATTCACCTTTAACATGCGATACACACAATAAAATCACGAAAAATATAAACAAGTCTAAGAAGTGGAAAGTGGAGGAAAGTTAAATTTTATTTTGAAAAATATTGCACAATAAACATTAATAGCATACAATGAAGAATTTTCATTTCATTGTCGAAAATATTGTCAGTTTTCCGGTCAATTATACAATTCTTAGGTCGTTATTAAATTTAGCTTCTAGTAAACATCAATAAAATCATTTCGGATTTTTTCCAAAAGTTAAATAATAACCTTTAAATGCAAAGTTAACAAATATACAGTTAACATATACAGTATCATCGATAAATATTATAACAATGTAAAAGGCGAGTTTAATTTATTTGACTGACTCTTAATATTATCAGGGGATTAAAAAAATTATTTTGTTCTGTTTATAAAATAACCTGGCGATACACGCACACCTTAGTTGCGTCATAAAGAGAGATTGACTAGATTTATATTTATGACTTAGTGATAATATTTTCGTAACGTGGTCAAAGAACTGAACATCTTACCACGAGGATGCCTTAAAGATGATACATTCAAGAATGTAGATTTTCAAGTTCGTTGCATTTTTCGATTAGTATTTTAACGTTTCGTAACTTTCGTAACAAGCTTTTCATAATCTCTGATTATTATACAGTTTATAACTGTCGAAACGGGAGTTGAAATAGTAAATACATTTTTTAACGATTATAAAACGTATTTTGTATAATAATTTATAATTATAGAACTGTATTTATATGTCACGTTTAACAGTCATTTCTAAAGCCGGGTCCACATCTCACATAAATTCTTGTGCTGGTAGCATTCGACAAAATTTTTTGCGACACACATGATTTATGTCAAATGTAGACGTAGACGTAGTCCAAGTTTCGTCTTTCTTGTTGTACTTCTATTTGTGTTTCCAGTACTATCTAATGGCAGAATTTTATTTTAAAAAAAGTGCCGTTTTCAACATTATGAATCACCTCATTACCAAACAGAAGGCTAAACAAAGGAGACGTTGTTCGATGCAGAACCTATATGTAAATAGTATTGATTTTGCTGTTTATGATTACAAAATAATATTTTCCTTACACAATTCCATCTTTAAATAAGGCTGCCGTTAACCTGAAAATTTTGTTATTATTTCTGACGTATGTGCTGCTTTTTGTTTTTGTAGTATTTTTGTGTTTTTGTTTATAATTCGGTATTTATGGTGAATATTATGGAAATGTATGTGATTGGCTCTTTTCTATTGCTACGAAAATTGCTATGTACGCCCGTCGGGAAAAGATAAAATTCGTTTCTGTTGAAAGTCATTAACGGTAGACGGCGACTTCAAACGGCAACTATGAATGGTCATATGCATTTCAATGTTTTTAATTTTGTAATAGAAAACGGCAAACGGCCAATGAAAAGTTGTTGTTTCATTATTCTTTTTCAGGCACACATTTTTGCCAATATTTTCCATTAGTTATTTTCCCAAGAACTGAGGAGTGTCTGTAATATTCCCAGTTCATTGAATAGATAACGGGAGTGTAGCAGCTACGACACGCCGCTTTTCCGACGTGATATTCCCTTAGAATTAGAGATAAGGTCAGAATCCGATGAAAATAAAAAGTGTGAATTTTGAATTCCATCGTGAACGCAATACTCAAGTTAATCTTCACATCCAGACAAATATGTGAGAAAGCAATCGAACAAGATTTCATTCATGTAATCGGTTGATTCTGGAAAACTAAATTTACCCCAAAGGTTTCACTGGAGCTGTAATACCTATTACATAATCTATTCCAATATTCGTTCAAAGAAGAATTCCTTACAACATCGCGAATCTTTTCACTCTATTTCTCATTTTAGTGTAAATCAAAAACGAAACCTAGATTTAGATGATGAAGTGGTTCTATTTGTTAAGCATCAGGCAAGTGTATAAAATAACTACAACTAAATAAATGGGAAAAAATTGGATTAGATCTCCTCTTTTTACGAAATTTGAAGAGCCATTTAACAGAAACTATTAGGCCTAACATAATAATTTTATTCGTAAATTGTAGAATATAACAAATTACTTCTCCAAACTTAAAAAAGACGCAGAATTACAACATTTTTCATCGTGGCTGAAAGTGTGCGGAGGCTGAAAATCTAGCATCTCAGAGTATCACAAACATTATAAAAAAAGAAATCTATTACCCCATTTCATATCAGTTGTTTTACATACTACCAAAGGTAATAATCATAAATGCTAAAAAAAAATATCGCGGTTTGATAGATAGTTTGAAAATTAACTCTTCTCGATTTAAAAAACAGCCACTATATACAACTTTCCAAAAATAATTTGGTAATGTTGAAATATTCATGATTATTTTACTAAATATAAATGTGAAAAATAGATCGCATTTTCATAACTTTTATATCGATTTGAAACACAGCCACTTTCAACCCTTCAGGCCTTTGGTATTTTTTCGTTGTATATTCTATCATTATTTTTTAATAATTAATTAATTTCGTACTTTCAATTTATTTTCAGACGAAAGAGACGCCGTTCAAAAGAAAACTTTCACAAAATGGGTCAACAAACATCTAAAGAAGGTAAGTCACTCATTGTCGTAATTATCAATAACATTTTTAAAAAGCAAGTCATTCACATGCCATATATGTGCATGTATTATGTTTAAAATTTTGATGATCTCAGGACCGGACTGAATCATCAAATGATAAACCAATTTTAAGTGTTATTTCCACGTCATCTTTGAATGTGTCTATTGCAATTTAATTTCCATTTTTTTTTTCTAGAAATTAAAATATTCCCAAAACTAATTGGTATTTGTTTTTATGGTAAATGGGGTTGTTATAATGACGAAAAACCCAACATTTCTATAAGTTTTTATAATAATGCAACCGATTTTTGTGATTTAAACAAATGAAAACGAAAAAATTGGATTTTTTTTTTAATTTCTCAGGCTATTTGAAAAATAAAAAATAATATACGATATTTAAGTACTTGTAGTAAGTACTTATAGTGTAAGTACCACTTTCACTTGTACCAATTTTCTGTAGGAAGTCTCATTTTGCGTTAATTAACGATTGAACTTTATATCTCCAGATATTATCCACTTCCAACCCCTTACTTCATTATTTCAAATCTATTGAACTTTTCCTCTATCCATGGTCAATCGATGAACATTCTACAAGAAACTTTCATTTTCGATAACCATAGAAATAATTTTCATCTTATTTCTAATACTACAACCAGTATTATTGATGATTTACGTATTACTAAAAATATTATTGCACAAGTATCGCAAATAAAGGTTATTACAGTAATCTCCATTCAACAATAAAGGTATTTTATTGTTACTTAGCCACGTTGACATTGATTGTGAATCATGAATTTATACTACGCTTTCGTAAACCATGCTCCGTATCGACTACGAAAGTTTTTCATGCTAAATTGTACATGACATCATACGATTACTCCATGCAAACCTACAGACATGATTGGTAAAATAAGAATCATCTTGTTACTCATTGTTAATAAGTAAATTCGACCGTCAAATAGTCATTTTTCAATACTAATTGACTAAGCTAACAACAAACACATGGTACGTTCTATTTTAAAAAATTATGATTGTTTTCTGTTCTACGAACTCTAGCCGACTCCCAATATTTTCTTTATTGAGTTACTCCAGCTGGACGTAAACAAGCTCCAATAGCGTTATGTAGGAAGAAGCAAAAAGTTGATATAAAAATAGCTTCAGCAATCCAAAAATATACTGCCTTAAGTGATTTATTGGTGGGTAATTAACTTAAACCGTGTAAATTAGTCTCTTGTGTGTGTCTGTTGGTTAATCGTGTTTACGAATTTGATATATTATTCTATCTCTGTACGGTATGCTGTCGTTTGAAATGTTTGAAAGAGAGGAATTTGTGAATAATTTACTATTTACATCGGAAAATATTTGTCTGCGAAATAGTTATTCAAGTTATTTAAGTATTTAGGACGTGGAATAACAGTCGCTCAAACGATCTATTGTGTCCCCCTATCTTGCTGTTATACTGGGGAATCCAATGTTTACAGCTGATCTGTTAATCCCACTCCTTTTACAAAGTCTAGAATGTCCTCCTCCTCTTTCCATTATTTTCCAAAGGATGAAGTGACACCATTTATATTTGATTCAGCAGTTGTTTCCATGTTTGCCTATCCTGTGCAATAATATTCGGCATGATGTAGTTTTATATTTATTAAGGGTTTTGTTTTGTCTACCCATCTAGTTGGAGATCTGCCTCTTGTGCGTTTGCCTTCTACTTTCCTTTCTATGATTAATCGTTCCATTGTTCCTGATCTTCTATCAATAGCATTCATAACTAAAAAAATTTTCAAACATATAACAATATCCCAACACTGTGTATATTAAAATTAAAAGCGACTTTAACCATTAATTTTAGATATTTACCGTGAAATGAAATGTATTTATATTTTATGTCGTTGACTTTTCCATCGACAGGACGTAGAAACCAAATAACTTACCGTTGGGTATGAAAATATTTCGTTGAAAATAAACTTTGTTCCGGATATCCCAATTTTTTTGCCAATTTCTATGTAACACACCGGAGATAGGTGATACGATTGTATGACTTCTATTGAATAACGGAATCGCAGTTAAAATTAAAATAATGATATTAAATTTCAAACTGATTTATAATTTAGACGATTCTTTTTTATGATTTATGATCTATTTTGATGCAAAAAGCTTGCATTTACATTACCTATGAAGATTTTGTCTAATTTTTTTGTGTTAGAGTGTCTTTAAAAAAAATCATAGAAAAAATGTATGCAACTCAGTTTCACCTCGCAATAATCACTTACTTTTGCTTTGTTCACAAATAACTAATAAAAAATGAAAGACAATCATTTTTTTCTAATGAGTGGTGAAACATTAAGAACGAAAAATGTATTTCCACATCGCCCTTTTATACTCTTCGAAGTGTAAAATATCTTTTGAACTGTTGCTTTTACTAATTTATTATTTAGATTATTCGGACAAATTCCTCCGAAGAGACAACACCACTTTTGTTTGATAACATACATAAAAGATGAAAGAAAATAGTTTGAAGAGTAATTTCACTACTATCGTAACTTAGATGGTTCACAGAATACAAAGAGCTCCTCTTACGATATTCAGTTAGCTGCAACAACAGTTTCTTTCGTATTTGTTTAATGTTAACAACTCGAAATAAATGAACTCGAAACATTCTTTCTCGTCGACTTGTAATATTCGTCGTATTGAATTTCAATACTGTAAATTCTGCAGGCACTTTCAAGTTATTCACACATTCTCGAATCAGATTTTTTAACATCCTCTCATAATTAATTCATTCTTTTAAGACTCGGCTGGTTATTGTTATAGCGAAGTCTGATCAGTATCAGTAGGCCATGGTAATAACCTCTAATGAACAGATTACTTATATACTTGAATTACTATAAGTACTAGTGAAGTTTTTTTACATATACATACCCGTTCGGGTAATTGACTCACAAATATTCGATGTAAGTGGAGAATGAAGTATGATTAGCATATTAATATTAAACAGAAAGTCGTTTAATTTTAACATTTATTTTGCCTCGCTGTTTGTTTGTTTGTAAGTGAATTCACAATCTCAAGATAAACTTTCGAGATAATTACACAATTCCAAATCCTTTGGAACACCTCTGGATGTATTTATTGTTCCTAATATTCTACTCTGAATGAAAAAGCTCACTTCAACTACCATAATTAATTATAATTTGTACTAGAATTTCCACGATGGTCCTAGAAGTACCTGACCTGACCTAGAGATGGCGGTAGTTGTTTGAAGAATATAAGTGTATTAGAAAGTACAGCATATGTTTCAAGTTTGAAGACGCCACATTGTTTAATATTTGTTTGGCAGCCATCAAGGACTTAGCCCAATCAATATACTGAAAGTGTACGAGCTAGCAGACATAGTAAGCGTTTCAAAAAGAGCGGTACATCGCATCTTAACTGAAAATTTGGAAATGAGAAAGCTGTGCGCAAGATGGGTTCCGCGTTTGCTCACAATGGGTCCTTCCCTTTACATCCGAAACAAAAGTGCAATCAAAATAATGTGCTCCGAAGGAAAACCGGCTTCAAAGAAGGCAAAGATGTCCTGGCGTCGGTTTTTTGGGTTATGTGTGGGATTTTCATTGACTATCTTGAAAAATGAAAAACCATCAGCGGCGTAGTTTATGCGAACTAATTGCATCGTTTGAGCGAAGAAATCAAGCAAAATCGGCCGGATTCGGCTTAGAGAAAGTGTTTTTTTATCAAAAGAATGCACCAACTCACACATCTATTATTGCAACGGCCAAAATTGATGAATTGCAAGATGGGTACTGCGTTTGCTAAAAATTGAACAAAAACAGCGAGTCTTTGGCAATGTTCTACGGTAATAAAGCAAAATTTTTGCACCGTTTTATTTACGAAATAATGGATCGTTTTTTTAAATAAAACGAATTAAAAAATTATATTATAACTCTCTCGACAGGAGGCTTTAAATCTGGGAGTGCGCATGCATATTGATTATGTTATTTAACTATTATACCATTGCTACCTCAATTTCGAGAAATTTATTGGTGTCTCCAGCTTTTTCTAAATTTTTCATGGTTCCCTTACATTATTCCGCAATAGCTCGTTCGAAAGAAATTTGGAGAAAATTCAATTTCCAACTGTTACGAAATTGCCGAGACATCGATTTGTTAGAGTTAAATTTCTCCAAAATATCTCATTCGAAAAAATGGCGTCCCCGCTGAAAAAGCATACTTTTTCAATTTTCTCCAAAAGTTTCATTTTCCGCAATATATCTTTTTGAAACAAAGTGGAACAAATCTTCAACAACCTGGAATAACTCTCTGTAACTTCAGTCAGGTGCCAATTTCTATGGTGTTATTGAGGAGCCGTCTCTGCTGAATAAAGCAATGGTCAGAATGAAATACTAAAATAATTGAAACTCTGTTGATTTGTATATAAGCTATTCTTATTGCTAGTCTTATAAGGATTTAATTCTTAGACTTTCTCAGTAGATCGTTAAATAAATCCTTTGTTTAAATTCTCACGTATTTACTTGTGTTAAACCGATGGTGATGACGATAATTCAATTTTATGTTAATTATTGTCCACATTTATCATCAATTGATCACACGTAAAAGAAACGTGCTTGAATTTGAATATGTTACGATAGGTTCATGAAGTTACTGTTAATACACATACCTTTTATAACATACTAAATATTTTATATGAGCTGGAACCAGTGGTGTAGCCAGGAATATTGTGTTGGGAAGTGCAGCACTGCAGGATTCTATATTACCTACTTAAATTGGAGGATACGGGGGCCTTCGTTCAGAAATTTCCAAAAATTTTAGTCACCTTGAAAAAAATTCTGCTATCGGAGAACGGGATAATCAAAGACACGAAGGAAAACTGAAGGTTCCTTGTTATGAAAAAACCAACGAACACCTAATAACCTAATAGTTAACTTAGAAATTAACACGTTTTTTTTAAATTCTATTAAATACTTTGATAGAACATAAGAGTTTCAACTATACTTCGTAGCTTTTGTACTTAAACCTACTACTTCCTTAATGATAATACCATTGGAAAGGATACCTATAGAAAGCTCTAATAAAAATATTCGTGAGTCTTATTAGGAATACGTTTGACAAGTTTTTACGAGACTGGCTGCCTGCCAATAGTCTTTGTCACATCATGTGGGCTGAATAAATAAAGAAATTAATCTTAGGAATACGAGTATGTAAACTTTTTACATTGTAGCAGCTGCAAAATAGAGACTGTAAAGTACCCAATTTATGAAGGTGCTCCGGAAAACAATCATTGTTTAATTTTTAGAAGCGTTGTTGATGCTGTGTATTTTTTACTATAATCAAAATTTATTAATACTTTAGACCTAAAATCAAGAACACTCAGAAGCATTAATATATCAAAAGGTCTAAGAAAGAAGAAATTAAAGAAATCAAAATTTATTATATACGGAATGCTATTTTGTAGATTTGCATGGAGCTAAAAATAGAGACTTTCTGATATTTTGGTGAGGTTATTGAAAGCTAACAGTTTTCTCATGCTTCTCTTGCATCATGATTTACCTTCTTGTTACCCATAATGTCTAAATAACGTCAAAATTGTAAACCAAAGTTACACAATAAATTAAAAGAAAAAAGATGTCCACCGAAATTGTGAAAATCGAAAAATTGGAGTATCGACCCATGATCAAGTACCTGAATTTAAAAGGGTTAAGAGGTAAGCAGATTTATGAAGATATGCTTAATACCCTTGGTGATCAATGTCCTTCGCACTGAATATTTCATACGAACGCGTTCATCATATAGTTACGTCAATTTGGACATGAGAAAATTGCTACAAAATGGATCCCCAAATGTTTGAATGTTGACCAAAAGCGTGCAAGGGTAGAAGCATCGCGTTCGATCTGTGCTCGATTTGAAAACGATGTAGACTTCTTAAACCGAATTGTTACTATGGATGAGACTTGGGTACATTTCTACGATCCAGAAACAAAGCAACAATCGATGGAATGGCAACACTCTGGTTCTCCAAGACCTAAGAAGTTTCATGTCCAAAAATCTGCTGGAAAAGTTCCTGCTTCAGTGTTTTGGAATTGCCATGATTGATTTTTCGGATAAGGATAAAACAATAACTGGAGATTACTATTCAACATTAGTAAACACTCTACGGGAAAAAATTAAAGGGAAAAGACGCGGAAAGCTATCCAAATGTGTTCTGTTTTTCCGTAATTAATTAATTATCCAAATTAGAATTAAATCGAAATCTGTCACAAATTTATTGCAATATAATAAATTTTCAAATACATATTCGGGAAGAGGTAATCCTCCTGGCTACGCTACTGGTTGTAATGTAATTTTTTGTATTCCTAAATTAGAATTGAATTTATAAATTGCCGTTTAAGTTGCAATCAAAATAAATGTTTGTGATATAAATCTTGGTACAATACAAAGTAAGTATATTGTGAACTATTATTTTCAAATACTTAAAAAATTCATTTTTATGGATAGTAACGTACAATGTGATATACAGTGATATTGCGATCAGTGGTTATTAATATTCTCTTTTCTTGCTGTCAATTTAAATATTTTTGAGTCGTAATTAAATTCAAATTTAGTTTCTCCTTGAAATCAATCAAAACATTCCAGATTTCGTTCCAAAATTCATTGTGTATAAACATTTATAATCTAATCAACAAGTAGAGGTAATTATCAGTGAAAATTGATAAAAATTTGTCTAATTTTATTAATACAGAATTCTTGTTAAGTTTTGTAATAATTTATAAGGTGAATTTAATTCATTCAACTCGCGTATCCAAAGAGAAAGTAATTTTTATATTGAGTTATCTTTGTTCTACTAATATTATTGAAACATGTTAAAGAAGAGAATCTGAAGAGTAAGTTTAGTCATTTCTACAATGATCTGCGTTGTAGCAACAAGCATCCACTAACCTTTTCATCAAGTCCCTCTAGTACCTTCATTTTGTTTTTCTTAGTCTTAATGAAAGCGTCATGACCATGATATATATTTCTTAATGCAAAAAGACGAAAGGAAGGCGTTTCATATTTAATCAATCAACAAGAAAGAAGATTGAAAAAAAGAAATGTCTACGTCTCGATACGATGTAACGAATCGGTAATCGTTATCGTATCTTAAATTAAAGTTTAGTATGATTAAAAACACGCTCTTGGAAATATGGTTCAACATAATTACCACAATCCAAACTTTACCAATTTGAAACTTCAGAATACGCTACGGTTAATTTGTGCGAATATAACCTTATATTTCACAATTAGGTAACAAATCCGAGTTCTGCCAATGTCAATGTTCACGTGTCTGGAATATAAACGGTTTAGTTCAAGGTTATCAAGATAGATTCAAAATAGGATTAGTCGGAATTAGAATTATCTCAAGGACTTTTTACATGCAAGTCGTATTGATTTTTCAGCATTTACAATTATAGCTATAAACATTGGTTGACATTGGAAAAAGGAAGAGAACATTTATTCAATTTTCCAGTAAAAGAAAGCTCAATGTTCCAACTCCCAGTAACAGATTTCTTGACCGTTGGATTGGGAAACATAGTTCCGTTTTGGCCTCAGGCCTCAGGATTCACATGGCAAGATAGTACCAACGAAATGTTCACCTAAAATTGAAACTTTTATAAATGGCACAATAAAAATTGGAGATTTCTTGTTTGATCTGATCCACAAAAAATAGTATCACGTTTTTGTATATCGCGCCAAAACCTCTGTCATTTTTTTGATGACTTTCTATAATAATATCAATACAATCATACATACATAAACACTGAGAAAATGATGAATAAGATTTATATATTAGTATTCCCCAATGTGCAAGAACCTTTTCCAGGCAAAAAACTAAGATGCGTAAATCATTGCACTCGAGCAGTTACAGCAGATAACATAGCAACCTTCCAAGTGAATGCACACAGTCTTTGTACTCACTGGGAGCAAATCAGCTATTCACATGACGAAGGTAGGCGAGACAACACCTTTCATGTGACCACAACCGATCACGGTTTTCCTAACAAGCGTAAAAATGGGTAGACAAGATGAAATTAGAAATATGGAATAAGACCGCTTGTCTCAAACAATCAAATAGATATCTTTCTTATTCTACCAATTCTATTCTACAAATTCTACCATTCCTTAAGCCAAGATGAGCTAAAAAGAGTTACTTGTATGCTCTCTGGATACTATTTGGTGAATTGCCATCTGTCCATAGATGGTACTCATATTCAAGCTTCTCGGCCCTCAGCTAACGTAGAGTCGTTACTACCTGACAGGTTAACAGTCCCAGGTACACAAGAGATCAATAGTTGAAAATATTACCTAGTTATATTCAAGAACTTCAAGCCTTAGCTCATCTAATTTAATATTAGTTTTTTGAAAAATTACAAAAAAAAAATTGTGGTCACACGAACTTCTATTTGTATTATCCTTATGCCGTTTCTGGTATGGGATTCGGACTTCCTGACATTTTCTACTCATTTTCCATGCTTTTACTCCCATGTATGTATATATATTTTCATTAGTTTATATATTTCGTCGTATTTCCTCTGCCTGCTTGGTTTTCGTCTTTACTTCCCCCTGGTCTTTTTTGATGATTATTTGTCATTATATGTCCGTATCGTCTTATATTATAAATTATTGATTCTTCATACTGTTCCCAGTTGTTTCATTTAAATTGTATCAATTAAAATTTTGTACACAGATGAAGTCGGATCTTTTGAAAGTAAGTAAACATTCTGTATGTATCATTCTTGGAATAGCTCTCATCTCGCATTTTTTTACTTCTTGCATATTCTCAAGAAAAAATATCAATAAACAATCGCTGAGATTGAACATCTGCGAAAACAGAATGTTTTTAGCATTATTAAAAATAAGCAAACCTTCAGACTAAAAGATTCGTTTACGTCTTCGGTCACACAGGTCAATTATAATTAAACTCAAAGATTTAAGCTACTATTTAGAAAACAAAGAAGCGATGACTGGATAATAAATCGAATTCTTGTAATACTGGAATAACATCACACATTTTTATTATCCTACTTCAAATATTTTTATTAATATAATGAAAATTTACCACAGAAGGTAAAATATGAAAGCTTCTAAGAGACATGATTTTAATACCAAAAATTTTGTACGTACATATTTATTTCTCTACAAAATCACTATGAAGGTTGAGACATTGTTGAAATTTCGCGCATAATAAAGGACCGATGACAATACAATATGAGGAGGGTCCTAAAGGTAACTCACCCAACAAAGAAAACAAAAAAAACGTAATTTTCCTTTTATGGTGCATGGTCTTGATGAAACAACATTTTAACACTATGTTCTTAGCCAAATACAGCCGATTTTGCTTGATTTCTTCGTTTAAATGTTGCAATAAGATCGCATAATCTTCGCTGTTGGCAGTTTTTCCTTTTTCAAGATAGTCAATGAAAATAATCCCACGCATAACCCAAAAAAACGACGACATGACTTGTCTGTAGATGAAACGGTCTCAGCTTTCTTTGGAGCCGGTTCTCCTTTTTTAGTCCATTGTTATTTTATGTGGGTTGTAAAGTGATGGGCCTACATTTGGGGCGCAAATCTTTATTTCAGTGAAAAATTGCCAAACACTCGATGGAACCATCCTCACGACATTGATTTTGTTCCATTGTGAGCAAACGCGTTCCCCATCTTGCGCACGGCTTTCTTATGTCCAAATTTTCAGTTAATGTATGATATCCCACACTTCTTGAAATGTCCACTATGTCTGCTAGCTCGTGCATTTTCAGTCGACGATCATCCAGTAACGCTTTGTAGATTTTCTTCAGCATTTCCATAGTCGTCACCTTATTTGGTAGACTATTGTGATGCCTCCTTTAAACTCTTGATTGTTTGCTATGATAAAGAATAAGTAATAATTTCAAATATTAGAGAGAAACAAGCATCAAAAGAATAAAAAATGAAACTTTAAAAAGCTTTCATTTCATCGCTACTAAGTAAGACATTTATTTTAAATGTTGCTCAAACAATAAGTTGGGACATACCGCTCCTAGAAGCAAAAAAAGCTCTCCATGACATTTCTGCGGTCGCTTAGTCCGTGTCCATATGTCCAATAAAATGCGTTCATTGTATTTAAACCATTTTTCTCAATATGAATTGAAGTGGAAGAAACCATTTCGTATTTTGACGTAAAAAGGAAATTTATTTATCTCTAAATACAACTCAATAGTCTCTCAGAATCGCTTCACTCCTTCCACTAAATGAGACATTGCTAAACAAAAACCACAACGTCAATCTATCTATCCTTCTAAACGATAAAACTTCCATCCCTATTTATAGTGAGCATTTTCCAATTTTTAGATTGGTTTACTATTTAGTATTGTTTTTGTTTACTTTTTTCGAACTATTATTTATTGTTTTATTGTTATTTGCCTGGTCTTCAAAATTAAAAATAATGTCGACTTGTTTCCCAAAATATCGTACCCATTGTTTACCATGGGTAAAACTTTGATTTTGACCATATAAATTTATGATGGGTCTTCTCTTCCTCGGCCCACTTCTTCTGGGTGATCACCATTACAGGAAGAGATTATTTTCCGAATCTATTGGTTCTAGGAAAACATCTCAAGATTAAGATTTCCATTTTATAAAATTGAATATTAAACAATTTTTGATATCAAATGAGGCTGCTTTTTATGTAAGAGGAATGTTGGAAAAATTCCGGTGGTAACGCATTTGCGAATGCACGGAATTGACAAAAATTTGAGTTCGAGTGACCTCAATTCAAGAAAAAAAATTTTTTTTCTCGTCACGTTATAGGAATGATGCCTTCACAAAGAGTAGGCTGAGGGAATTTTGTATTTGGAAAGACGTAAAATTTCCTACAACCTAATTATTTCAGTCTTTGAAGATGAATATGTATATAAAATTTCGAAACCTTGTAATATACCTTTTAAAAAGACTAGAATTATTATATATAATTGATTTTCTTGGCCACGGGTAGGGATTGTTTTCATGCACCGATTATGAAGCTCATTAATTTCTTTTTCAGCTTATTACATTATGGTAGCAATTAGATGAATATTTGGAATTCCAATGAATGGCTATGCTATTATTTACAAATCCCAGTAATTCTCATTCTACTACTGTTACTATCTATTCGTTTCGATAACGGTAGGCCTGTTTGGAAAGTAAATATAATAAAAAAATAATTTCCACTTCGAAATATTACACCTAAGTGAGAACAACCGAATAACATTACAATATTTGCAATGTTGCAATTTTTGTTTATTACATCATTATAACTTCCGTTTTTGTCATTAAACAAACTTATCGGTTACACAATTTACCAGGATACTGTTATCAAGGATATATAAGTTGTCCCATAAATAAGTACTGCGAATTAAGAGAATTATAGATTATAAAATACCTAAATCAATTTTTTTTCTAAGCTTGATAGATATATGCTGAATGAGAAATACAAATTGTATTGTATATTTTTTAGAGAATAGAATTTTTTTTAAAATCTCTATTGAAAACGAGCAATTTCTTCACATAAATTCTAATTACCACCCAAAAGGCAATCCTGGATTCTAGTTTATCTCAATTTGAAGTAGAAAATAATGGAAACTACCCTAAAAATCACTTTTATCACTGCCTCAAAAACGTAAGAAGAGATGGAGAATAAGTCTAAGTAAAAAAATTTGGGAACTAAAATGTTCTATGAAATCATCTCTAATCACTTTTGACGTATTTACAAGACCGAAATATGTGCAATAAACTGTCAAAATTTATTTCTCATTTAGGTTTTTAACCTTTTATCACAATGGGGTTGTTCGAATAATACGTAAGAAGATAAATCAGAGCAAAAGTAAGCAGAGCTCTAGCCCCCTCTCACATGCTCACATAAACATTGATATATCGATTTTTATTTCATGTATTATTTTTTTATTGAATCATGAGCAGCAGTTATAATTCTAAAAATAGAAAAAAAGCTTGAGATAGAGGACTTTAGCGCACATAATATTCATTTAAACAAACTTTATTAACACTTATTATAATCTTAAGTAATATTACGAACAATTTCGATTTTAGATTTACATGTTAATTCCAATTAAAAATCTTCAGTTGATGACACATCAATCCATAATTCGTAAGTGTTCGATTATAATGAGTGAATGTTGTGTCTGCTCACGTTAAACTGATTTTGGAATGTCTACATCGTTTCCATTGAGCCCTCTTGGTGTTCTTAATTCTGTATAATGCATATCAGTTCATTAGCACGACATTAAGCCATTCTTATATTCCCAACTTTTCATATAAATGCGAGTGCTTACTTTTTTATATTTTTTTTCGATGCAATCGACTTCGCGACTTGACAGAATTATATTAAATACCACACGAATTTTAGCATAGAGTTAAATTGACAGGTAGATAGAGAAATCGCCCTGCATCATCCACAACCAAGTCAGACTGTTTGTTCAACTTTTCTGGTAGTGGAAGAAACTGGTGACCAAAACCAACCAAATTGTGCATGTAAATCGTCGAAAGAACATCCGGATGATTGCCGAGGCTGTAAACGCCGATAAAAAAACGGTTAGAAAAATTTTACACATGACAAAAGTCTGTGCGAAGTTGGTGCCAAAAAATCTGACTCCTGACCAAGCTTTTACATCAACGGGTCTTCTCATATTTCCTTGAAAGGTTAGAGAGACTAGAGAAGGATCTGCTTTGAAAGGAATCCGATTTGAGTCGATGGAAGCGGTAAATCAAAAAATGGTACAGCTCCTGAATGCGCTCACCAAAGAAGACTTCCAGCACTGCTTCGATCAATGGAAAAAACCTATGGAAAGGTGTGTTGCAAGGGGAGGGGAGTATATTGAAGAGGAGTATTCGAGGATTTTAAAAAAATGTAAATGGTTTACAAAATAAATGAATTTATATCATGATATAGCTGGGCTCGGCATAATATAAAAATCGTATTCGTATTTCAATACGTGCAGGAAATAACAAATATGTAATTCCCACCATTGTTCCTACCACATCTCTTTGATAATAGCTTTAGACCGATGAAAATAATAAAAAGGAAGGTTAGATCGATTAAATTAGCGATTGAAATTTGCAATTAGAATAGTTAGTGGTTTTCTGTTAGCTTTAAAAGTACAAAATCAATAAGGAACTCACTATTTATTTAAATTATTCTCCTGACTCTCTTGATTGCTACTCAAATACAAACGTGCGTGTAAGTACATTATTAAGTACAAAAGACGTTGGAATGCTTCACAATACATACATGACGTCGATTATACGTAAAAACAATGAATAGGCAATAAAATAACCGTAATATTTTCCGTTCAGGTTCGTACCGGCCATTACGGCATTTCCTGGCATCATAACGTAAATTTTTCACGCTGGGTTTGTGTTGTACTAACGGTGGATGATTATAAATAATTTGATTACAATTCTGTTGAGGTTATGTTGCTACGTCTAATAGATCATATAAAATATCTTTTTAAACTGATTTTTCACACCTTTCGTCATTTCTTCATCACAAAAATTCACGTATAGGTATTAAGTTGCGGCAGTTATTTAAGGAGAGAACACCTGGACTACTACCATAATTTTTTTGTTAGTAAATTCAAAATTAAAATTTATTACACAAAAAACCGATTTTATTTCCTACGCCGTTACAAAAAGATAGCATGGGTCCCGGATCCCGAAACATCCCCTAAGACTCGAATTCGACAACCCCTCGGTGGTGTTGAGCTGCGTCAGCCCGAAAACGCCAACTACGAACACGCGCTTCTCGGGGTAATTTATTGGTAATTAATGACCAAAAGATAGCAAGGGTCCAAGATCCCGAAAACCATCCCCCAAGACATGAATTCGACAACCCTTCGGCGTTATTAAACACGGATAGCTTGGGACTTATTCAATAAATTTTTAGGCTGCGTTATAAGACAAAAAAATTACCTTATTTTTTTCGATAATCTCGAAATAGGTGGCTCCTGGAACATTAAACAAATAAAATACTTTTATGTTACCTGTTGCATTTGGCAATAATTAAAATTACTTCTGTTAGTTATCAATATCACTTTTTACTTATGTAAATATTGAATTTCATCCGGTGGTCTGTAAAGTACATTGACATGATAAAAATACTTATTATTTAACATTAAAATATTACGAACTAATGATGATATGATGCCATAAGAAGCTGTGTTTATTTTAATGACTTTGTTTTCATGCCTCATAGCATTGGAAATATATGAAGGTAAGTTTTGTTTTAATTTCCGTATATAAATAATTTGTTTAATCGAGTGATTTACGATTATCTATTTTCGTTGATAATTGATTCGTTTTAACACCATTTTCAACCCTAAATATATAGAATTTATGCCAATTTCTGAAAAATGATCAAAAACGATTTTTAGCAGAAGTTTCTATGGTATGTATGTTATATTTAAGTATAACGTAAGATAATTTGAATTCGTTTATATCATATTGATTTTAAATTCTGCGTTATAAATATAAATGTTTTTGAAAAGAAAAAGTGAATATTAATCTATACTTGTTATGAAAAATTTGCATAACCGGACTGAAGGTTACCTATATAATTATTATAGAAATACATTCCTGATTTCAGGTCAAGAATATATCATATTTCTTTTTTTTATTTCCTATAAGAAAAAATCAAGGTATAACCACAAATATTTTTTAAGTATATTCAATAAAACGTCATATATTCATTTACATTCAACAAAATGACAGAATGAAACATTTGATTAATAAAGCCTATCAAATCAAAAGTCATATCCGATGCATTTTCCAATTAAAAAGCAACCTCCTATACTTTATCTGTTTGTATTACAAAATTACGACATCTTTGTGATAGAAAATGGAAAGCAGAACCCTAACATTTAAATGAAAGCAATTTAATCGAATACTTCAATAAATTGAACTATTTCCATTTTTCGACCTTATTTTCCAATCATTACTAAAAGTCATTGTCGTGTTTCATTTTACTGAGTTCAAGCTTGGGTTTAATAGTGTCGACTGATTCATCATAGTCGTCTTTATCTTCAGAGTGATAGCCGGAATCTCGATATCTGCGTCTAACCATAACTGGATTTCATCCAGTGTAACAGCTCTTTGATTACCATGGTGCAGAATTTTGTGAAAGTCTGCAATAGCGTCTGGTTCACGGTTGAAGCTTTTTCGATGGGTTGAACAAAGTAAATGCTTTTAATTCTATCACATCAACTGTTTGATTGTATATAATTGATTGGATTGTGTTGTGTTCTTCAAGATTGTTTGATATCGTCTCTTACCAGTTTTAAAGGCTACGCATTCAACTGTGTGGAGTACACTTCCATCTATAGGGAGGATTAAAGATATTCTATTAAATTGTATTGCGATTGGATTCAGCTTAATTTAGCAGATATTCTGGAAAACTAAGAGATTATAAATCAATCATATAATTTCGTAGGTAGTCATATACTTCTACTGTAGCTAATGATTTTAGTAATCGCTGCTGCAAAAGAGAGCATAAAAGCCCAAGAAAAAATAGGGAAGCATATGACCTAAAAATGCGTAGAAATAGTGAAAAGAAACTTGTAATAAAACATAGAGAAATCTAACTAGTTCATATTGAAAGCATGCAAATTCCAACGGAAATAAAAAACACTTAACCTGTGTTTAATTTCTTAAATATGTTTTTGATTTTTTTTTCTGATAAATTCTAACATAAAAAATAACAACTGATATTGAGAAAACTGATATTTGAATTACCAGATCACTTACCACTTGGATATCAAAATACAATATGTTTAAACAATATACTGATTTTCTATAATTACTCTAAATTATTTATAATAACGTTTCACACTTCTCACTTTTCTGTATCAATCATTCACTAGCTCTTATTTTCTTTTAGTTGTTTGTGGATATTTATGATTAAATATATGTGCTATTGTGTCGTATAGACGACTTCTTAATCTGTTTTCCAAATATTGCGCTGTATGACCTATGTCAAAAAAGCATCACATTTATTCCAAGGAAACTAATATATAATATATCAATATTATTATTTTTTAATAAGATTTTACACAATATTTTGATAATACATTATCATTTATTTACTCCAATTTCATATTTACTGAAATAATTTGATATATGCTGTTTAACAAACAAAATATATATTTAAAACATCAAAATTAAAACATTTATCCTTACCATGTGTGCAAGGATTTTCTCAATAGATATTAAATTATCTTAGTAAACATAAAAGTAGGAAAGGAATAAAGGACATATACGACACAAAAGTATTGTTACGAACTCGTCCACAACATGGATCGTGAAGCGTGTCCTATTCGTTTATAATGTAAGTCTAAAATTTAGCGAATACGCCGGACTGCAGAATTCGTATGTTTTCCTTAACCGAACAGGACTGGCTTCACGGTTCATGTTGCGGACGACTTCGTATCAATATTCTATTACATTTCTACTAATATAATAATACTAATATAATAAAATAAAAAATCATAGATAATTCTATTATCAAGAGATTGCTTGTATTGATGGTGATTCTAATTGTATGGGATATTTGGAAAATTGGTTACCAAGTCATTCATGCGATAATAAAAATAAAACTGCAATAACGTAGCAAAACACCTACGTTTAAATATAAAACTAGTTCATATAGATTCATACATCATTAGTGACAAAATATGCGTAAGTAATTTGACTGAAATTTGTTTGAAAATTGAAATTTAGAGAAATTACTGATGGAAAATATTTTTTCGTTGATTAAGATTCATATGTTTCATTGCAAAAAGCTGTGATGAAATTTTTGATCATAGTGAGTCTATGTGATATTTTCTATTGATACCGGGATCTATTGTGATTTCCAACAATTTCACAGATTGCAAAGTTAAATATTAGTTCAAAAAACAAATAATTCAACATTGTTATGGTGCTATCGTAACGAAACTAGTATTTCTGGTCAGCATACGAAGAGACCATACGCACGTAACATGTTAATATTGATAGAGGATGAAAGCCTTTTATCCTATTTAAGTAACATTTTTTGGATTAAGAAACAGCTGTTAAGTATATTAATAAATTCGATTTTAAAAGTTAGAACAAAATTTAATGGTATAACTTGAAAAGATTAATTGTTGAACGGCAAAAACGAATCATAAAATTTTTTGATTATCTTAGAATACTGCAGATTAAATATAGTTCTAATATAGAATAACAAAACACAAGAATATATCAAGGAATTTAATAAAAAAAAATGTTTAAACAACCTCTACTACTCATCTGCGCCCAAAGTTCTAGAAGAAGATTTCTCTATGGTATTTGTGAACTGATCCCATTCAATTCAGGCAAACTAGATGTCATATTATATTTGTATCTTGTTAATTCATGAGTCAGATTTTTTCAACATTATCAAACTCTATTACCAATCACCGAATTCTAATTATGTCACATTTTAATATTCCTTTAAAAAGACATTAACACACAATTTCTCTTTCAGTTTTTAGTCATCAACATTCAATAAATGTTTACTTCACGTATTACATATTTTTTTTGTGAAATTTGCGACTAACCGAAATTATCGGTATTCCAATGTAGAACAAGGTTTTGTTTTTGTTATTGTCGTCATACCAAGAATCCCAAATGTCTTCTTAATGATATTCTTGTTTTGTTACTCAAAGGCGTACCCAAGGAAGGACATGTGACCGATAACAATTATTTTTATTGCAAACAGAAAAAACGTAATGGCTTTAGGTATTTTGTGCTAACAAATCAATTTTATTTTCAGTCTTTTCCATATAATTGTCGAACATGGATTTAAGAGTGGAGATAAGTTTGTATCATCATCTGTTTGTATCTAATATGTACAAGAAAAACGATCTGAAACCGATTTGTTTTTAAATTTAAAATCACAAGACTTGTAATCCAGTATAAGAATTTTTATTAGCTATGAAATAATACCACGGTTATAAATATTCTTTTGACATTGCCTAAAATATGTGAAAAGAATTCATATGACTAAGGAGACTCATAACTTTTGCATAACTATGCGCTTCTATTATAAAATTCCAGCTGTTTTAGATGTAGTCCTTGATGAAGGTTTTAAGATCGTATAAAGTCATCTTCTTCAGTGTTCCTCTTCAGAAAATGATTTTAGTAAACTGATTCAAAAGTCTTCCGTCTTTCTTGGTTGTCCTAAACAATTTATATTTATTTGTTTGGATATAGAGTTCTCTTGATACTTCTTTCTTTCCATATTCGTCTAGTTTATGGTCACTTTTGTATCAACATTTATTGACATATAATATACTGGGTGCTCCGAGACTTGATGCAAAACGTTAAGGAGTGAGTTGATGATGTGAAAATAATGCTCTGACATGAAAAACTCGATAAAATTTATGGATAAGAAGATATGTAGATTTATAGATCATTGTACATATCAAAGAACATTTTGAAGAAAATTATCATAAATTATAATTGTTTATTGAAAATACTTACAGGAGGTATTAAAACATTTGTACTTGAATTGCGTACTGTTGAAGATCGTCTTACTTACAAAAGGAAAAAATTAAAACTTGCAATGAACATATTTTTCATAAAATTCATTTTTCAACGTGGAGTTCTATATAGTGTCAATTTTTTTTCAATTTTTTCATCTCTCTCAGAGACTGATATTTGTTGTGGTCTTAAAATGGGTATTTTTAAGATAGGTTCAAGTTCCTTTTTTTGGCAAAATGTGGTAGTTATATTATTTAAATTTTCATTAAACTGATTTAATAAGTTTGCATAATATTAGCCATTGATTGTTTCACTTTTTCAAATGCCATGCCAAGTTAATATTACTTAATTTCCAGTTCAACATAAGCTTTTTTCCTTGCTTATTCACCCCGAGAAAGACAGTGTTCTGATTGCTCTTTAGTTTTGAATATTGGGGTTTATTTATGTTCCGAAACTCTTCTAAATTGCTGTTGAATAACGTTATTCAATTCTGCGAAATTGTTTAGTCGCATTTTTATTATTCATGTCGTAAATTTTTAAATTATTTCGAGTATAGAAACCTCGACTGAACATTTAGAATGTTCGAATTATCGAAATTTATGGTATAGCTTCCATAGTATTTATAAAACTTATTCTTGATTTAATTAATGTTATTTTTCATTTTATCTTCAAATCGCGTTTTGAATTCTCGGTTGAGAAACGGAAAATTAAACAGTATTTTGTGGTTATCTGTTATTAGAATTCTCTTTCTAATGATATAATAATATCATGAATACATCATAATGTTCCCTTTTAAAAAGTAATCTAGTCATGTTCTTGACTTATACTTACGCTTGTTATTGAGGTGGCATTGCACTAAAAATAATGTCCTCGTCTAAATTGTAATTCCAAAGTCGACGCACGTCCTGGCTGAGGTGCCTGTTTTTCTTTAAGGCCAATGCCATTTTCTGTACATGTTAAAATAGTTGAAATCCAGACAATTCGCCGACAAATAACTTCTTGTGTGTTACATGAATTTTTGTCAATAAATTTAATGGAAAATTCATTCGTATTTGTAACTTTGTGGCTTTTATGTTCACTAAAACATGTTTATCACATTACCAAAATAGAATTAGATTACAATATGGATAAACACAAGTTTACATAATATATACAAAATGTAGAGAATATTTATAAGTAATTCTCTATCTTCCTCTATCATATCCGTAAGCTTCCTCTCTAATTCCTCTCTAGCTTATTCCTAATATTTTTGTTGTAATTTTTAATAATTATTGTAACCATGAAGCACATTGTGACCGAGTGTCGTAAATATACCGTCGAAAGACGGTATATTTACGAGGGAAAGTTTCAGCATAGACTAAACTACAATGAAGTCTTTAACAACTCGGAACAAACCTATCTACTTCAGTTTCTCAAAGATGTACAACTTTACAACAAACCATAGAACAATTGTGTTACTGTGTATTCATATTGTATACTTGTATCAATGAACCATTTCATATTTAATGTATTGTAACCGCTCCCGTGCAAGTGGCCATAGTAGCCGAGGACGTTAATTTTAAATAAAAAAAAAATTGTAACCAAAGTTACCGAATGTCATCAAGTTTAAAACTGGAAAGATGGTATTAAAAATAAAACTCATACTGAGCACACAAACACTACCGAGGAAAAATAATTTATCAATATAGGTACATAAACTGATAAAAGAAGAAAAGATACTACAAAATTAAATGAATCTGAAATGTACCTATAGCAAGTTTGATTCAAACTAAATTGGTTTCTAATAGTGCCTAAAAGTGTTATGCTATGCGGATAATGGAGTACTAGTGGTAAGAAAGAAGATATATGATGAAGATAATGGCAGATAAATATATTATGAGCATTTTAACTAGAAATATTCGATCAATCGTCATAGCCAAAGATCCGTTTCGATGTGACCTAGTTGTAGACAACAACTACTTTGGAGTAGCAATATCAATAGAGAGGAATTTAACAAAGGAAACACGAACTCAAGCGATTAAACCTTCAAGAGTCAGTGGATATATGATAAAAATAATATAAAGAATGAGATCATTCTTAGGGATTGAATGAGAAGTCAGAATATTAGAGAAAAACTAGGAATTTAAATTGTGGTGAGATAGATCAGAGAACGTAATTGAGGTAGAGATCATGTAGAAAGAATTCCAGAAAACAGTTGGCTGAAATAGACAGAAAAATATAGAAACCAAACACACAAAGACCATTAGGTAGACCACCAAATAGGTGGTATGGTAGCTGAAGCTCAGTGTCACAAGGAGAGCTCAGGATGAGGTTGAATATTCGTTATTCAACAGAGCAAGATCCTATTAAAAGCAAAAGAAGATCCGCGGATAGCTGTAGTCTACAGACCATAAAGTTTCAATGTTGTATCCTTCCATTTGCGCTCAAATTTGCCTAGCCAACACTAGAAAGTTCAACATTAATTTTTCAACAATCCACTGCTTTTTTTCAGTTGTTTATTATTCACTTTTACTGAAAGATCAAAAAGTCAATTAAATTATTAAGAGTTGAAGAAATAATAATGAATTATTCTTCATTATGGTGTTGCTCTTTGTGGATGACCTTTATTTTGATTGCTGCCATTCAGGTAAAATTGCTCAGAAGTTATTAGACCTTTTCTCAATTTCAAGATACTGTTACATCATATTTCCACGATGGAAATTAGCGTCAACTCTTATCGAGTGTCCCGTGAACTCTTGATTGGACCATTGACCTCATAGTTGAGGAGTCGAGTACAATATTTGTGTTTAGTGATAATAAAAATTTGTTAATTTCGATAGTTTTATATCTTGTTTTAATATTTCAGACCTACACTTGTCTTCACGTTTGTGTACTAGTGAACAACGTACCATGTTGTCCACCTTCCGTAAGTACTCAGCTGTGTTTTGTGTGACAATAAGAAATCGTAGTACATTTGCGTTGCCACTTAAGCACACTGTAATTGTTTTTACACAAAGATGCAATTCAAGTTCTGCAAATGCCAGGCACTTAATATCCTGCATTTGGGCAAAAATATTTTGCAGAAAAAAATTTTATATGCTTTTCGAAGATAAAGTTATTGTGTTGTAAACAATGACGAGAATAAAAAATTCGATGCTTATCTTTTATGTTTTAAGTTTGATAGTTTTCAATTGTAAAATAATTCTTGCTATGATTTGAATGATGTTTTATAATGTAAAAATACAATTGTTTCCAAAGACTTCTGTGTTACGCAAAGTACGTGGGTCTAGGAACAAGCGGATAATAGATACGATTTTCTAAAACTTGAGTCGAGGCAAATACCCTTCTGGATGAAATCTGATCGTGTCTTAGATATATTGATTATGGAAGTTAAGCTCCAGGTACACACTAGACAGATGTATTTCAAAATAAAACGGAGACACAATACTGTTCTGAGGAGGGATTAATAAAAAACTGTTTCACTATTAATTTAAACAACTCTAATTAGTTGATCTTCACTGAGTTATATTGGGCTCCTTCTTAAACATGATGCCATAACTTTGAAGATATTCAAATTGTGTATCATATTGTTTGATCGTATTTTTTGCATGTTTTTATTGTGCTCAATGTTGCATGGCTCTATTAAGGCGTGTTTGTGTCAGTAAACAACAAGATCAATATTATCAATCAGATATTTTATTTATCCATACGAACCAGTTTTGTTAGTTTTGTATTACGTAATATGATAGTTTCATATCTAGATAATTTGTTTACTTTAAAATTCCAGACTATTGCAAAATTTGTCTACCATAAACATAATAAAATGTTAAAAATTTCCAATTAGCTCTGAGTGGTAATCGTATTACCAACTTAATTGTAATTCAAAAAAATTCAATATAAATATTTAAATTGTTATTGTTTATGATGTTGTTTTATAATGAGTGACTATATACATCAGATTTAATTATAAATTTATAATGAAAAAGTTCACCTGGTGGATGAGAGTAAACTAATACTAAAAAATACTAAAATTGAATGAACAAGAACTTTGCCTATCAAAGAAATGTAAATAATTAGCAATCTACTTTTCAAAATTTCATGGAAAAGGAATGTGGATGAAATAATGCAAAAATAAATTAACGCTTTCTGCACCTACAGGAAGAGGTTTGCTGAAAAATTGAACCTACAACCAAGGGTAATATATTGTTTGTATACAAAAATCATAATGCCTATCACAATCTATGTCCCATAAGTATGTTGGGATCTATGAAAGAAGAATAAACAAAAAGAACTTTAGGGGATAGCAGCACTTGAATTCTCCAGAGCCATGAGAAGTATTGCACAAGCAGCACTAGAAGTAATCCTTAGATTGCAGCCAATAAAATTGTTCACAGAAGATGTAGCCTCAGCATCATTCACCGGTTGAGAGAGGACAATAATTATTGATATACAACTATCCTCTAGGTGAAATAGAAAAAAACGCATAAAAGATCTATTAGCTCAGAACACGGACTATATGTTAACAAATACGAAGCACAGAAGCACAACTATGGCATCAAAACCAAAACTGGTATAAACTGTCGCGAGAGGCACTCTCTTGGATTCATCACACTAAAGTGAGTCTCTGCTGGGTACCAAGATACTATAAAGTAAAATAGAACACTAAAGCAGACTCGCAAAAGTAGAAGAAGATGAGAGCAAGTCGAAGAGATAGTTATAAAGTTAAAAAGAAATAATATCCAGAATGATTTGGCCTGGAATCAGAGAAAAAAAAACAAAAACGATGAATGATAAACTTTTGCAAAGACTGTAACGGAAAAGAAAAGACGATCTGGCCGTTTCTTTGCCGGTGCCCCGCCTTGACGAAAAACGACGTCATATGCTGGGAGACAACACAGTAAATTATCGTGAAGAAACAGCTGTATATAAACGAAGAAAATATGGTAGGGTGATAAGAGTACTCAAAACAATGGGCCTCAGGCCACCGAAAGAATCATGGCCAACCTAGGTCCAGATTTCCAGTACCAACCTAACCCAAATTTATTCATCATAAAAAAGTTAGAGCTACCTTCAATCCCTTTCGTAGGTTAAGTTTACTTTCAGTAGAAAACCTGGTTATCGAATCAGCGCATCAGAGAGTATAACTATGAGTGTTGGGGTAGTAGTAAACAGTATCACCAATGATTCCCAAAATCTTAACGTAGCTTGTCAATAAATTTTCTAGAACAAAGTACTTCATCTAAATAATTGATATGGCTAGCGACATTTTGCTATTTTCAGATGTAACAGATTTCTTTTCAGTTTATCAAAGATAAAGTAAATTGCGACTGTTTTACAAGTCATACGTCGCTGCCTTGGATCAAATTGAATAGATTTTCATTTTGTTAAATATTGTTATGTTTCTCACGTAAGGGATGGGATACGTTGATAAATTGGTACAAGTTAATCTCACACTCATAACAACACTACAAACCCTTTATAACTAACACATCACTTTAGATGTGACTTTGAGACCGCTCGGGTTGCTTGGATCGTTCGCTACGTATTTTCAGCATTCAATTAACTGCTCTTCTATGAGCTACTCTTGTATCTATTGATTTGCAACAAATCGATAATTTCTTAGAAACATTCTAAAGTGTCTATTAATAGACAACTCCCGACTAGAAACCTCTGTTCAGTTACAGTTGATTTTTTCCTAGAAACATCGGTTACCCAATAATAGTTGGAACCACTCGCTATTGTTTCTAGTGTCCACTCTATGAAATTATAACCGGAGCAGTTAGATCTCGTGCGGCTGTCTACCCGTCAAAATAGGTTAGTGAAACCGTCACAACATCCTAGATTATTTAAAAACGACCCAGAATTTCCATCTGAGATAATGTCTCTCTCAATTATTCATAAAAATTACACACTATTTGACTTGTCAAGTTTATTGAGATCGCATTTCAATGAATATTTATCGTTATTGCTTCTACTGGTTTGGAATCGCATCTTTATGTTAGAAAATATAAAAATAACTTACCTTGGGCTGTTTCTTTATCATCAATATTAATTGCTCTAGTTTCTCTGTTGATTTGTAGTTTATTGAAATAAAAAAGAAGTGTGTTTAATCATAATTAGAGGAATAAATCAGGATGATATGGGTAATTTAGGGAACCTATTTCAACTTTGTGTTAAAAACATATTCACATTGTCATAATATGACGATTAATGACTGATTATATGAAGGGAAATGTTCATTCTTTTTAACGAAATCTATTTTTATTAAGTATTTATGTAGCGTTTGACGGAAATCATGCTAATGAGCATTTTTTTAAAAAGATCACATCAGCTGATAAATTTCCATCTGAACCACAGATGGCATCAAAAATAGAGAATACAAATCTTTTTCTGGCATGTACTAAACTTGAAAAGGTAGCTGTATAGTAGATTTGTTCGAAAATTACAGAGACTTTCTAAAGTTTTTTTGTTTATTTAACCCCCATAAATATATGACTAAAAAACCAAGAGAAACTTGTTTCTCATCAATGTTACTTAAATTCGAATGCACAAAAAGCGATAAATTCATATTATCCACCATACACCGTACTATTAAGAAAAATAATTAACTTTAGCTGTTAGTCTAATTGTATTCGTGTCCAAGAAATATTAACTGATTTTACGAATTGGTTTCATTTTATCTTCAGTCTCTATATAAACGCGATTTTCTAGGAAACTGCATCAGAAAAAAATACAAAAATTTTTCAAAATTCCCATTAAAAATTCCTACGTCAACCATATCAATTTAAAGAAATTTATTTGCTCATGGGTTTAAACATTCTCACTAAAAGTCCAGCCATTATGGGCATCGCCATTTATCAAAATTGTACCTTCCTTAAAGATATGGAAAATATATAACACAAAAAGTACTACACACTGTTCATAGATTTTGTTTGATATTAATGAGTTTAATGAAGTTTCAGTCACTAGGTATTACTTCTTATTACCAAATGCCTTGGTCTTTTCATGTTTTCATGTTTCTCCTTTCTATGAATAATAACTAGAAAAGAAACAAATTAATAGTTACAAATATAATTTACCCTTCACACAATCGTTTTTCCAAAATTCGATAGTATTTTTGGTAAAATATACTTTATTTCTAAAAAGTTTTTGAGAAGGAAGCTTCGCAATAAGTAAAAAATAAAAATCATAAGATTATGATAGAACCTGCACTATATAGGAATTCAAATCGCACTTTATCGTCCAAATTTTGAAAGTTTTAAACAATTATGAATTTTATCAGAACCTTATCTACGAGGGTTACCTGAAGTTTTTAATCCAACAAAGAAACGAGCCTTTTTTTTCATAATCATTTTTAGTTGTCAATAGAATCTCCTTCCAAGTGTATACACTTAGTCTTTAACTCTAATAAAATTTCAATTTTTTGCACATTAGTGAAAACATTGCGTCACACGCAACCCCTAGCAAATTCCGCAGGCGAAATCCGCCAGTCGGATAAAACGCGAACGGATAATCGGGGTTCTTCTGTAATGCGTAATAAATAAAGTTTGATTTAATTTAAAAAAATTAGATTAGTATTAGAAACTATTTGTCATATCCCTATACAAATATAAAAAATCTGACGATAACGCTTTTAGTCTATTTCGTATAACTGATCATTCACTCATATCTGACTTGTTTTTTATTCTTTCCAGGCTCGACGTCAAATCCGGGATCTTTTCGAAGATCTACGAGATGGCCACAACTTGATTTCCCTCTTGGAAGTTCTAACTGGCGAACAACTTGTAAGTACACATCTTTAAAAATAATATCCATGTCATAAACAAATAAGTGTTAGCATTAAGAAATCATTTTGCTTTTGGGATATGTTATGTAATGAAATGTTTTTCAAAATTGACGAATAAGAAAAGTATTTAGATTCAATCTCTATTAAAAATTAATCATTGTTATCAAATGATGAAAAATAAGCTTTACGATTCTTTATAATTTATAACATTGAAATGGAACTCAACCTTCATCAATGCAAACATTTATCATAGAATCATTGTAGCATGCTAGTTTATAAATGTCACAGCAATGTAATTATCTTCATTTCGAAATACGAGTAAACATGCTAAACAGAAGATTCTCTTCTTCTCTCTCCTCATTTTGTATATACTTTAACTGTTTGATAAGTGGATGTTACCTCTAAATCGAATCATTTCTTCCTAAATTGATACAAGCTTTTATAGTATTCGTCCATAATTTGATCCCTATAGCTCAATATTTCCCTCTGATGTGAAAACTACTCTGGCGATGTTGTCCAAAAATGGAGTTTGCTCAAACTTTGTGTTTTTATTAGTATTGTGGTAACATTGAAAATGTTCCAGGGGGGTTTTGGGGTGTTTATTTTATCGTGAACTCAAGTAATAGAGTGGCACATTAAGGTTAGTCATTTTTTCGTACAAATCGCCCATTCTCATCTGTTAACGACGACAAAATAAAAAAACCTCAGAAAAAGATACTGGAAAATCATCGTATCGGTATAAGAGATAGTAGCTCATATGGATCGACGCAACATATTTTGAGTAGGTCAATATTGGCAGTACCAAGAAACCTGAACCTTTTGCAAAAATACCTCGACTAGAAGTCGCAGAACCACCATGAAAATTAAGGTAATGCTCATCGTTCTCTTCTATTTCCATGGTGTGGTTCACCATGAATTCATTTCATAGGATTACAGGTCAATAAGAACTACTCCGTGGCAGTTTTGAGGCATCTTAAGTGAAGCAATTCGTAGTAAATGACCTATGGTTAAATAATTGATGCATGTTTCTGTACGATGCGCCGTCATATTAAGCATCACTGAATTTTTGGTCAAACATGAAACTAGAGTAATCGCTCAACCAACTTATTCGCCAGTTTTGGAACAATTTGACTTTTTTCTCTTCTCTGAATGTAAATTGCTCAAGCTACTGAAGGCCATCACAATCTAGGATTACAACAAATCTATAAAAGATTTTATTTTTAAAGCGATAGTAAAGATTTTTTTCTCAGTGATACTTTTATTTTTTATTTTATTGTTTCTCCAATTCTTTCTTACTAGGAATACATCTTACAATAATGAATCTCTCTATATGAGGATTGATATTTTTTTCCGGGCTTGTGGCATCATCCATATCGAAATTTCTACCGCATAATGTGGTAACCCTACACAAATTTTATGAGAAAGGGGCTACTGAAATTTAGGGTAAATTGTTGAAGGTATTTGGTGTTGATTCTTTAAGACATGCACAATTGCCTCGTTAATGTAAAGTGTGCAAGAAGGATCGTGGGGGGGCGTAAAATCATGAACATGAAGCATGTACTTGCCCTAATCTGCCAAAAATGTGGATTAACCCTGTAAATAATAGTAAGCAAGCTAAAATTCAAAAACGAAATATTTCGTTGAAATTTGGTTGACGGAAAGAAACCTCTGTGCAAAAAATGCTTCTGAAAATCCTTCCAGAAGAGCGAAAACATTATCGAAAATCGATCGCAGGCAGAAAGTGACGAGGGTTTTTGCGAAACGAACGCCTGGAAAAATTGCTGGAGACGGTGTATTAATCTGGAACGAATAATTTTATTTTTACAGTCTCATTATAGTCCTATTATAGGAAAATTGTTTCTACAAAAATGTATAGAACTATTTTTTTATACTCAAGAATTGTCACAGATTTTTAGAATTAGCTTCCTGATTTATTTTTCAAAAAATATTTATTCTGTTCCAGCCGAGAGAGAAAGGACAGATGCGCTTTCATATGTTACATAACATAGATACAGCCCTTCATTTTCTTCGTTGTAAAAACGTGAAGTTGGTCAACATCCGATCCGAAGATATCGTCGATGGAAATCCCAAATTAACCTTGGGACTTATATGGACAATCATTCTACACTTCCAGGTTAGTTTTTTGATCTTTTTGCACCAAAAATAAGTAAATGAAAAACTGGTTATAAAAAATTTATTGAAACTTGATTTATTTTTATTGGATTCGAACTGAAAAAATTATACATCAATTACGGTTAATGGCAAAATTAATTACAAAACATATGTTCTGTCAGACTGAAACCTCCAACACGATTTATTATTGTTATGGTAAAATTTCCTTCATTTGTTTGGTATACAACTGAATATACTATTCTATTTAAAAAACATATTTTTTCCGAAATTTGCGGTGTTGTATAAGAGACGAGGAGTGGTAACAAATTGAAGTAACTTAGAATTTGAATCAATCGCTTTCTTGTATAAAAAGTAGTCATTGAATTCATGTCTGAAAAGATTTCTGGCAGTCTTATTTTGAAATCGCTGACATCTGCTCCATGGTTGCCTGCTCTACGTCAGGAACAGCTTTAAAATATATCTCTATTAGCACATTTTTTATTTGCCGAAAGAGACACAAATTGCATGGTGTTGAATATTCGGAAGATAGGAAGATTAAGAACATCTATAATCAATAGCGTTTATGATATGACGCGTTTTTATGATAAAGAAGAAAGCATTTAACCGGTTTCTTTTCTTTTTTTTTTTCTGTACATCATTGAATACGTAAGAACACTGAATTTTGTCTTAAAGTCAACATTGTTTGATAATGTTTTGACAGCTTGAAATAAAACATGATGTTAATAAGTTGATCTTTCTTTGCAAACGAATGATCTAAAATTTGATCTCATTAAAACGTCTATAGAAGCAAACTGACAATTCGGAACGGTCTAAAAAATGGCACTGCTTGTCTCAATACATGATGGTACAAGACATACTCGTTGAAATATATCCGCCGTAGCTGTTTCTGCTCAACTACTTACCAAAATGAACAAAAAAAATCTATCATATCCTCCGAAAAGCTGTTTGTTTGTCGAACTCTTCTTTCCTTTTGCTCTTTTTCTTCCATTATAGTTAACACTACTCTACCATCTTAAATCCACCGGAAATCCAGCCCTGCAAAGAGAATCTTTCCTATATAAGGCCCAAACCTAAAATATCCCTCAACCAAAATGTCTTTTGATGTGTCAGTTTGTGTACAACTTAATTGTAAAATTTGTTGGAAAATTCTATGCCGTACGAATTTTCGAAATTTGGTTTCCAGAACAGACATTTTTATCTGCAAATCGAGACAATTTGACGAAGTGTCCCGAAAATTTAATTTAATTTTAGATATCAATCGAAATTTCCCAAATTTATTCTTAGATAGAAAATTTTGAGCTTCGTATCTTAATGAAAATTGGTTAGAAAAACACCCAAATAAATAAAAATATAAATATTAAAAAAATTTTTCGTTACATAAATATATCTTGTAATTAAACCATTTTTTCATTTACCAATGTCCAATATTAAAAAGTAGAAATATTTCGCAGTAATCTTAATCAATTGGCATTTTTCTATTTACAAAAATGGTTAAAAATCATCTGCCTGCAGTATACAAATTCCAGCTGGTAGCATGCGTAATATATTCGGCATAGACAATGAACTATCCCTTATATCTAACCGTTTTTATTATATTTTTTACGCAAACTGCGCAGGCTAGAAAGGTAAGAAATTAGGTAATATCATGGTCAAAATAGTAAAAATATATAATTACAAAAAATCATCTATAATCTAAAACAATTGATTGACTCAACATTTTAAATGTTTTCACAACATTTATCCAAATTTGGGACTAATAAAAATAATATTGGCCTTCTTTATCACAGATATCTAAGTATAGATTTAAATTTCTTGATATATTATGTTATATATCAGAGTTTTCATTAAAATTATTTTTGATGCTTCGACCTAATTTCGGACGCTAAAATATCTGACATTGACAACTGATAATTATATAAACTAATAGATCACTTACCACATAGATATCAAAATGGAATTAATTAATGGTTTATTATCCGACATCTCAATAGCAACAGCGTTGTCAAGAGAAAACCCACTAAGGGCAGACGAACAAAGGAGAGTAGACAGAAGGAGGAGTATCTCTTATGCTGTATACGCTAAATAACAGTTCAAACACCTTTTAGAATAGCCCTGGTATATACAAATGGTATGGTATGGAAGTAACAATTGTAGATGAGTTAAAAAGCATAACCAAAAAAACTATTGTGAGAAAACACGCATCTAGAGTGATTATATATCGTATTTTCTCACTAGAGATAATTTGTGCTTCCTTTAAAATCTTTCCTGATGCTAATGTGGTGCCATCCCTGTCAAAGGCATTTCGGTGGACAATTTTCATATACACAGATTGTTCTCCTTCTCTCCACTCTCCATAAGTCACGCGTAGTGAGTGTAAGAGTTAGTGTGACAGTGTAATGGAGCAAGGAGTGAAAATTTCTGTTACAAATGAGGATAATGGCTACGAAGATCCATGAAATATTGGAGGGTATATATGGGACGCAGGTCGCACCAAAAAATGTGTTTAAGAATGTTTCAAATGTTCTACCGACGGCAAGGTAACAAATGAAGATGAGCTAGACAAGAAAATCTGTTCTCTATTTTGTGCAGCTCGTGCTGTCAGACGATCAGAAAGAAAAACGGATGGAAGCCACCATTATCACGTGTGATCGGGATCCATCCTTTCTGCGAACCATCATTAAAAGAGATGAGACCTGGTGTTACCAGTTCGATCCCAATTCCAAGCGGCAATCGATGAAATGCAATTGTTGTCAAAAGTCCAAGGTCAAGACAATGTTGATTACCTTCTTCGACAATGATAGAATCATCCATTAGGATGACGTGTTTCACCTCTGTCAAGCAGGACTGATAGGGTCCTGCTGTAAGATAACGCGCCTGGTCACTCTGCCATCAGCTCAGCACACATAACTGTACTTCCATGAACTTTGTCTGTTTCCTCGCATAAACGAGACATCTAAGGACATCGTTGAACGTTTTCAAAAAAAGTGTGTTATGTACAGAGGCGACGATCAATAAGACCAACATAAAATGTAATTTATTTGTATCTTTTATTTCTAACTTTTTGTACACACCTTGTACGTTAGTTGGAAATTTATAAAATAGGAATCTCCAATTTTTTATGCCGTTTTAAACCAAACATATTAACAATTTCTAAAAAATCTTCTTTGCTTTTTACTCTTATAATTTAGAAATAGATTTATGTCTTTTTCCCTATTTTTATGATACTGATTACTGTTTAATTTATATTCTAAATATCTAAATGTATAACCTCATATTATGTCTTTTATTTTATAGTGTTTTAAACTTTGGACTATCTAGATTTTAAACTGCTGAAATATTTTGATAATGTATTAATATAATTTATTATATAATATTCCAATGTCAAATTGACTAAAATAATTCGATACCTACTAAAAAAGTCCTTGTACATTTGTAAAGTTTTTCAGTACATATCTGTTTTGTTTGTGAATTGATAATAATATTTACATACCTCATAAACATCCCAATTAATAGTTAATGACCTTTTAGGAGAGATAGATTAACAATAATTGACATAAGTTGGAGAACAAGTTAGTTTTATATACCATTCACTTTATATATATATATATATATATATATATATATATATATATATATATATATATAATGTGACTCCAATAAAACTGATAAATGAAAGAAGCATTGAGGATCCTTGTGTTAATTGTGATGCAGTTTACATAGAGCAGACATCTCAATGTGAAATAGATTAAATACAATTATTTGAAATGTTTCGTATACACAAAAAATATGAATATATAAATGATAAAAAAACCTAAGTAAACTATGAAAAATTAATATTTTTATTTTATGAATTTGTAGCTATAAATAATTCATTTTAATAATAGTTGCTTTCTACTATTACATCCATTTTGACTAGTATATTCATTTTGACAAAAGACAAAACACATTTGGTAGGTGATCTCTTATCTAGTTATCAGTATTAATGTTAGGTTGTTAACCTCAAAAATAATTTTCAAAAACGATTTTCAATTAAAATAAATCATAAATTAAGAAAATATATGTCAACAAAATTGACGAAATATATAATATTGAATAAAAGTTGTCAAATAACCTCATAACAAAATTGAATCTTTTGAGATATAAATCATTAGTTGCTATTTTAGATTTATGACAAATATCTTTAGTAAACTCATCTTGAAATTTTCACAGCCATTTTAAAATGTTCAAAACACTCCACGTCAAATATACGTTTTGAAATCCTCTCGTAAGTTTTTATTCGACGAACTGTGTTGAAAATAATTGTTTATTCTCGGAGGTCAAAACTCCCTCTTATTACTCGATGTATCTTTCAAGATACTATAAAAAATAATTAATAACTTTATGTAATATATTAATTACACAACTATGTAAAACGATACGAAACGAAACACGCCGCTGATTCGATTTTAAAAGATTTCTGACTTAACGATTAAGCTGTTAATGGAAGGTAATGTGGGTTGGTACTAGATGGCGCTAAAGGTTAAATTCAATAACGTGACTGTCTTATAGGATAGTATATGATTACAGTCACTGGAAATTCCGTATGTATCTATTTATCATAGTATAGTTAGTTTGTGAAGTGGATTGGGAGAACATTGGAATTTATTATTCACAAATTTCACTTTTATGCTCATTGATTATATTAATCAAGTCACCCAGTACAGGGGCGGCTCGTTGTGAAGTAGTGTTCTGAAATGTTTGCAAAAAAACTCACAGCTGTAACATAAGAAAAATATGAATCACCAAGCACTACCTGACGTTTTTACTTTTATTATCTCCGCAATGTTTCAGTTTCCCTCTTTTTTTCTGTGGCACTGGGGTATTTAGAGTTTTTAAGCTGATCTATTAATCTCCCTCAAAGCAGAAAGTTGAACAAAATACCTTAAAAACTTTCTGCAGGAATTACATTATTTTTGTGCATTATTTGTGGATTTTCGGCGATTACCCGAAGTTTAAAGGTATTTAAAAGACATACATATTAGGAAAAAATAAAAATACAGATATAACATTAAATAAGTAATATTTAATGATCATAAAACAAATACTTGATGTATGGTCTTAGCCTACATAGGAGTTGGAATGTAACGTAACTTATTAAATAGATTAAGTTAGATTATGACAAGCAAACTATGTGTCACTCAACTCAATCTGGATTTTTCCAATCACTTAATGGAGGTAACCATTTCTGGCATTTGCTTATGTTTAGATGCTGGCTTAAAGTTTTTATAAAAATTAGTACCATATTTGCTGCATAAATCCAACTTTAAAAATCTTTTGTTACCTTTATAGCCAGCTAGAGTTCCATAGATCAGGAACAAACGTTGAAATCAGTCGTTTGTCCGGGTGGTTGCCGGGGCGAGCAGACGCGGAGTGACGCTCGCTGGCAGGCACTGCGCATATCAGCTCTGTTCCCGAGTCAGCTGACTGTATTGCTTTTCGATCGCCCGACCAATGGTCACAGCTGACTTGTCTGCTAGCCAACATTGCCTCCGTTCGCCTTTGACACATTACGCATCTTTTCACTGCTAGTATTACTTTTTAGATAATTTTTAAATTCGATTAGAATTATATTGTCGTTGTTTTCTTAGTAACACGCGAAATTTCGTTTTTGCGAAAGGCAACTTGATTTTATATAGGGCCAATCTTTCTGCGGGCCTCTTCCTTGTTTTGCGATAATGTCGCACTGTCGCTCGTTGTTCTGCTTTGGGGTTAATCTCACTACCATCGGTATGCCACATTTTTGTATATCTTTGCATATGGAACCAATGAGCAGAATTTGATTAAGCCACAATATTGGATATCTCAATAACGTATATTCCATGCAATTATGAAGATGTCTTTAAGACTACAATTTCAAATCCAACCACCTTCAGCACAAATATCTTGAGTAAATTTTCATTTCCAGCTCTTCCTCTACTTTTATCTTGATTTTCTATAATAAGAGTTGGTAATAGCTTATTTAATTCTATCTTTTTTTTTGTATGAATATTTATAAAGTCTCTTGATCTTTATCAATTTAAAAAAAACTCCATACAGCACAAAATTACAGGCACACTGTTAATGGTTATTTGTATGCCAAGGACTGAAAGTGCTACGTGCTAATTTACAGACTCGTCCAACAAAGTAGTATTTTAGCCGCGGCGTACACAACATTTTTTAGACGACACATAAGATCCAAAACTTTTTCAATTACACTGAGGAAAGAAAATAAATAACAGAGAAATATAAACATTTTATTTATTAAACAATATAATGTACTTAATGATTTTTGTAATGTCAATATTAATTTATTAATTATTTGCAAAAAGTAATGTTGATTGTACCTCCTGGACAATTATTATTATTTATTGGATTGGATGCAGATGGAATATGTATATCTCTACTAGATGTTGATGGAATCTCTGTAGATGTGTTTGCGATTTCGATACAATTTGTAGAAGTGTTTGTGTATTCGATAAAATTTGTTGATTGATTCGTATTTGTGGTGGAAGAAAGTATTCTGTTAGCAATTTCAATATTGTTTGTTATTGATTCATCTATATAAGCTTCCACTACGGTGGAAAAAGTCCATCCACCATGCCTTTTTAACATCAGAAGGTCTGCGCCAATATCAGCTAAAAGGGACGCTGAGGTTATGCAAAATCATCGTAGTGAAACTGTTAAAATTGAAGTGGCTAGAGTAACATTTAGGGAAGTTAAAATTGTCTAGTCCAGAGCATCCCTAAAATGTTTTCCAGTAAGTAACTGTCACTTTCACTACGTGGAACACTCAAAACGCAACTTTCAGTATGTAAATGAATACAGAACGAACAACTTTAAGATAGCGTCGTCTAAAAAGTATATTGTTATTCAGCTCAAATCGTCCTTAAGAACTAGACAGTTCCCCCCAAAAAAATTAATTTCTCGTGACCTTACCCACCATGTATTACACGTTGCACTGTACTGAGTGTAGCGAACACTCCTCTAAATAAATCATGACACACTATTTTAGACTATGAAATAGAGTATCGAAAGAGCATGCAGAGCATGTTCGTGTATTCGAGATGAATTATTCTACTGCAACAGCGTGTAGAAAGGTGTATTATTGAATAGTTTATCGAAAGCTGGTATTTCGTTTGCAATTTTTTTCAATATATTACAAGGCGACTGCAAAGAAAAACATTTTCTTTGGATTAGTAATAAAAAATTCATATTATGTATTATGCTGAATTTGAAATTAGGATTACATATTTATATTTTATAATTCCATAAAATATAGAAACTGTTCAATTGTGAAATATCAAAATATATCAACAAAAGTAATGAATATAAGTGAATAAATAGAATACTCAAAAGCATTTATTCATGTTTTGAGTAACAATGATAATTCCAATTGATCTTCTTGAGTAGCTACATACGAGGGGAGTCGTAGTTGCCACTTTTATTAATAGGTTTGAAAATATTCAACTAATATAGATTTCAACTTGTTGGTTTGATTTTTTTAGAAGACGTCATTTTAATACATGTTTCAATTAGAACTTATGTTAACGATCACTTTTCATCGATTGTCTTAATTTTGACATCGTTTGTCAAAAGTTGCACCAGAGAGTTTAAGTTTAAGGTTCAACGTGTTTATCACTTTTAAACTCTCATTAAAAGAGTTTAGTCTTCGACTCATTTCATCCATCCAAAATGTAAAACTAGTCCTCCAAAGAAGTTATTTTCACTGTTTTAATTTTTTTCAATTGACACATTTGGATTCACCAAAAGTTAAAGACAAAACCTGATAAAATGTTGATTTAAAATTCGATATTCCATTTTTTTAACATACCATAAAAAACAACTTCAACTGTCAAAATTAATGGATTCGATCCACTGAATTCCCGCATAAATTCCCGTTCCACTAACGTAGAAAAACCATGACTTTGTTAGGCATGCATATCTTTAGCGCTGTAGGGTGGCAATCTGACATTTTGTTGAAACTATGCATGTGAACTGAACTAAAACTTTATGCAACATGGATTCCACTGTAACGTCATTGTGGTGGTAATGATTGGTAATGATTTTGTTTCACTGCCATTGCTCGAATTGCCATTTTGACCCCCTATACTGAAATGTATGAAAACGTTGCCAGACTGGGTATTTTTCTCACACACCTCGTAAATTATTACGTGGAACACCTTGTTATTTCTCAATATAATTCAACTATAAATGGAAACGTTAATGGATTTGTTATTGCAATATTCAAAATTTAAAAACACCCATCATTCAATTACTAACAATATAAATATGGGCATATTGATTACGAATATTAAAAAGTAATGAGCTCCCACACTTAACCTACACAATATTCAATACTATATGCAAATAAATAATTTCGGCATTATCGCTTATTATTTTTGACCATGATCTCAAAAAAAAGTAAAACATTCAATTATGTATGGTATGGTTTACGTAGGATGTTCAAAGTATCAAAAATAACCCAGCTCTTCACTCCGTATATTTCCATTAAAGTTTTCAATGGAATTTACGTGGGTAAGTTACGATTCTCAAGAACCAGTTTATGTCATTTGAATATGATGCACAGCTAAAAGATATAAGAACAATAACGATGTCATATCCAACAGTACTTCTAATTATATCACTTCTTTTAAGAACTGTTATACATGGCTTTGCTCAGAAAAAGATAAACTTTAAAATCTAATAAGGTGCAGATTTTTCATAGAAAATATATTACAACAAAGCTGGTGTTTACAATACTTAATAATGTTTCATTTTATTATACTCGAGAGCAAGCTACTAAAATGACCGGTGAGAAAATTTGGAGTCTTTTAGATATATGCTAAGCCATTGCTTGTCTGCGTTTCTCATAGAACGATATTTTCATGGGAGGTTTGCAATGTCTAAAATAATTCCCGATTCAAACTCTTGCGAGGCGTCTTCTAGAAAATCTCGATACGAGTCTTGACGAGAGGAGATGGCAAAACTCATCCACACTTTCGATTTATTCAGTTACTCCCTTCGTCTACCATAAAATTGTAGTAATTCAAATAGCGTTTATACTAAAAATACATATGATTTAAGTTTTTTTCTTTCTCGAAGGCCCTCTTAAAGTCGCCATAAATAATCTTTTTTGGATGTTATATACTGTAATTCCGCAAAAAGTAAAAAAATGTACCTATATTTGTTAACCGATTCCGGAGGTCATTCACTTCATTTTCATACTCGCGCCCGAAAAACCGACACTAAGGATAAATGTATCTGTATTTCATTCATTCGTTTTATTTACTGGTGAGAAATGCCAGACAAGTCCACGAAGGACGATATTTTATATATTTCTACTATTAAGATGACCTCAAAAGTCCACTACATTTTAGAATATTTCAAGATGTCTCGAGAAGTTCGAAACCACGACAGATGTTGCTTTATATCTCCCTATCATTGAGTTGGTGGACCCATACAAAAAAGGCTTCCGAAGGCCCAGAATATTCCTACAGTTTCGATATTTTCAGGAATGTCATTCTATTTCTAACGTTAGATATAAGAACTTTAGCGTTTATAAAAGACACTGTTTGAAATATTTTTTGTCTATCTTGTCTCCAAAATAAAAAAAAACGTGTTAAATAGTAGACATAGTCATCCTCTGATACTTTTCGAAAATTCTGAAGCAACCAATAAGACAGAGTAAGAGAAATATGTATGCTCACATCTAATATCTAACCAGACATGATATGAAATCATGTGGGTTTTTCAAATCCTAGTAGAACTGTAAATTATATCCAATTATTTATTCCTAGTGACAGTTCTTTGATTATCTAATTTTAACAAGCGTAATTTGCGAGATGCGGTGCAAGACGAGACGAGATTACAGGTGGGTCATTATTTAAACAATGGGACTATTAAAGTATGCACTTTACGAAGGTTACAGATGGCTGACAAAGCATGATGATTTCCTTACCGCGCCAACGTTATTATTTTTATTTCGGTCAAATTATCTTGATTGTAATTATCAGCGACGTTCCATTTTGTTTTGTAATTGAATTTGTAGGAAGCATTTTCATAGCAATCGGAGTAATAATAACATTGTGAGGTATAAAATTTACCAATGATTTCAAATAAATTCAATGAAGAATTAACATTTTTGTTGTTCACTGTACATTTAACACCACAAAAAAATAGTAAAATGATTGTGTACCGCCCTAACGTCAATTCTATTTAACTCTACGAATTACGTTTTCAACTTAAAGCCTATTATATTGTATATAGAAAATCAAGTACTTGATGTCGCCTCTTTCATTCTACCTTATAACAGCGATTGTTTATACATCACCTGTCTAAAAAAATTGAAAAACAAATCATCGAAAATTCAATTCTCATCATAAAAAACTTCATACCTCAATAGAAATCAAATAAAATAATCAAATTAATTTTCTTGTACGAATGCGAATAATTAGATTGCTTGTTTGATCTGACCGCACATCTTTTTTTAGCGATACGTGGATTTCTTACCAGCGTCACTATTTAGTAAAATTCTCTACTTTTAACGTATGTGTTTCGAAATCCTTCTTCAAAAATTCTTAAATAAATTGTATAATCTCCAAGTAAGAATAAAGTATAATGAATAATTATGTCTATAATGAGATAATATTAACACACATTTTAAAGGGTTAATCAAAAATAATTATATTTAGAACGAACAAGTACTGAAATTATTCGTTTCTTTTAACACAAAAACAGCTTACATAAGGCATACATCTCAATATACGTAAAATAGATTAAAAAGTCATCAATATTTTAGAAAAATAATAAAACTATGATAAAAGAAATGTACATTAAATTATAAAAAAATATAATTTTTCAAAATAATTGTTATACGTAATGTGAATATATAAATAATGACAAAACCAAATTAAGCTAAGAAAAACAATTAATTCTACTTTATAAACTTTTAACTATGAATAAATTTTGTCGAGTAAAGACCAAACACATTTGGTAGGTGATCTCTTTAGTTATATAATTTTTTCAGAATTATCAATATTAAAGTTAGGTTGTTTACATTATATTTCATACACTATTTCATAATAGTCCATCGTTCTTACCTGTGTTGGGAGCATGCGCTGACAAACTTTCAGCTTTTATAAAATAACGAAGGTCTGGGGTTCACGGGCTCTTAGACTATTATGAATAATTTTCAAAATCGGTTTTTAATCAAAATAAATCAGTATTCGTTTACGCGACAAAGTTTCTTTTAACACAAGTCTGAGGTTATCAGAATTGACTCGCCCACTGTTTGTGACACCATTTTTAGGCATTCTTACCATAAACAAACAACATCGCTATATATGAGATCACACGATGACATCACCGGTGGGTGATATCGATAAATTCTTTGTAAATAGCATCGAACAAGGTGTAACCAATTTGGGACTTACTTTAAAAGCTAATAATTCTATACAGAAATAAAAAACTTTCAAGCTTCTTAAAATTTAAATTGATAAGTTGTATAATCGAGTTACTGTCGGTGTTTCTGAAAGAAGTATCCGAATATTTGTCAATGAAAAATGTGAAATTGTTGCTGGTGTTACTTCATCTTTGGGATTATAAGGTGTGTTACGTAGAATAATAATAAAGTTCTATGAAAACAAGCTCACAGCGATTCGTGAGTTACAATTAAGCTCTGCTTCAACGAAATGCGAATGTCCCAACAAATCCATTTATTATTGAAATAACTTCATCCTACGAGGTGTGATACAAAAATACGATTAATGAAATTTTATAGCAGCACCTGTATTGCGGTAGTGGATTTACCAACAGGCTAAATAGGCTGTAGCTTAGGGCGGCTGATTTTAAGAGGCGATAAATTTCATTTTGATTGTTCTATATTTTTTCATTTTAAATTACAAAATTAAAAAAAATATTATTCACACTGGAAAAATTCTACACAAGAAAATTTTAAGTACCTATTTCGAAGAAATGACGAAGGAATTAGCGAATAGAAAGAATATACTAGAGAAATGGAAAAAAAGTAACCAAAAAGAAATAGAAGATTTGTTACTGGTTACAAGTAATTAACACGTTTTTAGTTGTCATAAAAGTCATCTTTCATCTGAAAGAATTTTAATAAAACCAAGTTCTGGATTATTAAAAGTCTTTCTTTATTACTGCGAGAACAGAATTTAGAAAACATTTGTCCAAACTTTGGCCTAGCATCTCGTATTTATTCGTGCATATTAGCGACAAATTATTCAGTTGCGAGACGCTTCTCCTGCTTGAAAAGATTGAAGAATTATTTACAATGGCTTTCAAGTCAAGAAAAGCTGAACGTTCGCGCACTTTATACAAAGAGAATGAACAGGAATCTAAACGACAATATAACAAATGATTTTGCTTAATACATTTCTTCGCCGTCAAAATAATCAAGGATCTTACACGAAACATTAGTTTTCAAATTATAAAGTTGAAAATTACGAATTAAGGCTTTCAAAAGTCATTAGAGGCGGTAAAATCTGTAAAACTGCCAGTGCTGTTTTGAGTAGTATAAATCTTACCTTCATGTGTGTTGGATTGATTCTAATTTGTTAATCTGCTACTATAATCGCTTTAACAAGATAATAATGTAGTGTCTATCGTGAAGTTTACTGAACACACTGTTTAAACTATCACTACACCAACACTCACAATTAAACTGTCAACTGAAGGTAAACACTACCTTCTTATAACTTCGAAATAGTGTAATTGTGATTATTAGTGTGGTACTATAAACAGTTTGTGCAGAATGAATATTATCAACGGTTCCAGAAATTCCAACTTAGTTGAACATTCAAAGCAGGATCGATGAAATGTTGAAATTTGTCCACGGTGATGATGTACTCATTTTGAAGACTTTTTACAAGTACCATGAACTATTTAAAAGTGGAAATGAGGCAGTTAAGAATCAGAAGCAATTGGGAGGTAATTCAAACTAAGAAAACCGATAAAATGTGCGAAAAGTGTAAAAGTCTTCCTGTTTGCCCATATTCCACTCACCAGATTTAACACCATGTGACTTCCTAAAAGTAGAATAAGTGCTAGAAAGAAAACGTTTTGATACTATTCCTGAAATTCAGAAGGTCGTAACAAATTATATGATAGACATTACAAAGAAAATATTCCAGAAATACTTCTAGCAACGATTTTAACTTTGTGATAAGTCCATTGCACGGCACTAGGGAAATGTTATATTACGTAGTCCGTCCATGAGATCCTGACCTCATTTAGTAAATGGAGTGCTTTCCCAGAAATTTTTATATCGGCGTCAGAGCCAAATCTCAACAAACTTTACCTGCACAAAGTTGCAACTTGCTGCTTTGATCCTTTTTATTAAAGTATCGCTTGATCTATCAGTCATTCAAGTTTTTAAAGCTTTGCCGCGAATACCATAAAAGTGTAATTCGATCAGTTGTAACGGCCGATGAAACTATGGTCTACTATGATCCGGCATCCTAAACAGATTCCATGGTGCGGCATCGGAAAGGAGAACGCATGACAGAAAGCAAAGGTCACGAAAAGCACAAAAAAGTGATAGATACACTAGTGAGATTGCGAGGTTATTCTTTTGATTGACTTCTAATCAAATACTAACGCGACTGCTGCACATTATGCTGACTTACTAAGCTAATTGCGTCAAAAAATTGTATAACAAAGGCGCGACAAGATCAACCAAGTTATGCGCTTACTTCACACTGCATCAATTTCCAAGGCTACTATACAGATATGTGGCTTCACAGTGGTTGAACAGCCACTCTTTAGCTCAGATCCGTCCCCGTCCGACTTCATAATGGCATAGAAGCTTTAATCAGACGTTCTGAAAAGTGTGTGCATCTATTTATGACCTTTCTTCCTATGTTAAACTATGAACCATCATTTTGTCTTAGAAGAAAACTATAATTGTGGGTAGACATCAATTTGTGCAGTGTTTTAATGAAAATTAAGATAAATTATTTGTTTGCATAGGACGAAACGATAAAAATAGAAATTTCCAATGATAGTACACCATAAATAGAACAGATGTCGGTACGAAATGATTTCAAACATTTATACGATTGAGATATCATTGATCATTTTTTTGTATATAATTGAAGCTTATTCTAACAAGTTTTAATTGTGATTATTTCGGGTATGTAATCAACTGGTAGAAAATTATCATGCAAATCAGAATCATTACTACAAGCAAATCTTTGATACGTAGTGACAAAATTATTGGTTAAATAATTGCGAATATTCATAGCGCGGTAACAATAATCATATTTATTACGTATCTTTGATGTACTCTGCATAACAAATATTCGAACCTTTTTCAATAGTAAACGTTCTACCTCATTTCCTGTCGGATTTGTTCATATTTCCGCTTGAATCCCTGCACTCTCACTGTTATTTATTTTATATAGAGACCAATGCTAATTTAGATTAATTCCACTAAAAGTTGGTAAAAACTTCAAAAAAAGATTTTTTAGAACTGTTTAGTACAGTTCAACCAAGGCACTCTTTAATAACCTGTTTCAACTGTGCGATTTAGCCTCGTGATTGAATATTTCACTTTTTTCCTGATAATTGCGTGTTTGTGATCCGTTCAATTCAATGTAGGTTAAAATGCATTTGGTTTTCCATTGTAAAGATGATACAAATCAAAACTGACGCAAGTGAAGAATCATGATAAAGAACGACGTTGCGTTTTCCCAATTAAACATAATAAACCGATATTTTTACTTACTATAAACTATTGTGAAAAGATGAAGTATTCAACTGCACTTGTGTGTGCTTCACAGTAATTGTTATTGAATTTTATTCCACATATATTTATGCTTAAAACTCTTATATTAATTAATTATGAACTAAATAATTGTCCATGCGCGAAACAGTCAAATTCCAAGTTGATTTCGCAAATTTGCAACGACTGGCCTTGCGATTTATTTATGGTCATTGAAAAGGCAATGGTAAATTGTAAATTGTAAAAGTTTAAAATCGAATGGTAAATCCGTTGGAATCATCGGTATATGAGAGATGAAGACATCCTCTCTTTTGTATTTTCATCACCTTCTATCACTTTTTTCACAGCCAAACTTGTTCCATTGCACAGTCTAGGTTTATTCATGTTACGTAGCATGATGACAACTGATCCTACTTTTAACTGCAAATTGTGAGGCGGTAAGGTAATCCGGGCAATACCAGTGAATTTAAAAACTCCATGGGATAGTTGACTACGTCATCCTGGTTCTTAACGGTGTCGACTGATTCGAGGGAAATCAACTGTCCGGGAAGAAAATTCTGAATGGTCGCATTGAGTTCCTCGTCATCTTTATTTTTCGCAGCCAATATTGCTCGTTCACCCAAGCCAATTATGGTTATTTCACTGTTGCGCTGAATAAGCTTCTCTTTTGAGTTTGTGATGTGACAGAAATCTGTGGGCAATGTGATGAATCTGATCGGGGTATCCACTGCGACTTTATTATTTCCTATGTCCAACAACTGCTTTGCAAACACATTTGCAGTTGCAGGCTTAATGTGAGCCTGAAAAAAATGTTTTTGAGCAAAAAATATTCATTTTTATGTGCAAATTTAGTACTTATTTTAAGTGATTACTGTAGTTGAAATGAGCTTTTTTTAACAATAAAAACAAAAAATCAATCCATTTCAAACCAAAATGTGAGATTACAGATTTACTCACAAGCTAACCAAGACACAAAATGAAATAAAAAACGAATTGACCAATGCAATTGACCTTGTAAATAACTTAATTACACTAATTGATAGTTATCTAGTGATGTTGAGAAAATTTTTTGTTATTTTATTTACATAAATTTGGGTTTTATATATGCTTTTGAAAAAATTTCGTCACTTGAAGCTTTAAAATACAATTAAAGGATTTCCTGTTGTTAACCTTAGAATTTATTTCACAAAAGAGAGTGATTTCTTGGTTGGCTAGTCTTCATTATGTCACACATCTAAAAATAGCATTACTTCCAATCATCAGAAAATCACGACAAATAATTCTACTTTTTTTAATAAGTGCTCGAGTTTTTGTCGATCCACAACCATTGGAATATAACACATCACTCAATAAGTCGTGTGACGAACTAAGAAAAACACATTTTTTGCCAAAAGTCGGTTTATTCATCAATGTAATCTCCTTTAAGAGCAATACAGACATTCAAACGCTTCTTTTACGATGCCGTGCTTGAAGAAGAGTTTGTCTTTTGCCAAAAAATAGGCTTCACTTTTGCTTCTCCATTTGACATGAATTTCTTACCGGTCAGCATTTTTTTGAGATCAGCGAATAGTCAGTAGTATTTAGGAGCCAGATCTGGACTGTACAGTGGTTGAAAAATCAGTTCGAAGTGTAATTCGTTCAATTTAATCATCATCGCCATCGACTTGCGAATCATTGGTTTTCTCTTCGACATATGAGGCCGTTTTTCCTTGATTTTTGCATTCAAACGATCCAATAACTCTAAGTAGTATTCACTATTGATTGTCTCTCCCTTTTGAAGATAGTCGATGAACAATATTCCATGCGTATGCCAAAATGCTGAAGCCATAACCTTCCCAGCTGACTGTGGACGTTTCGTATGTGTTTTTCATCGACTGTGCGTAAACTCGGCTTCCACTTTCCACTTTCTCATGGTCAAATGTTAATGCATAATAATAAACATACTGCCTTCTGATATCTTACGGTCTCAGCTATCTCACACAATTTCAGTCTACGATTAGATATAACGAATTTGTAGACTTTTTTCATGATTTCTCGAGTAATGAAATTTCAAGCACCAAAACATAAAAGATGTAAGATACCAGCGCTATGGACATAAAAGTATACTGCCATCTCAAACACAGATATGTAAAAAACGCTGAAAATACCAATGAATGCTTTTGGAAAGAAAAATCTTGAAATGTGTTTTTGTCTGGAGGAAACCATTTGGCACATACAAAGGGTGTGTGGTTTGACAAAACAGGATACACTTCCGTAAAATACAACTATTGAATCCATATTTTCAGGTTGTAATGAATTGAAGCTACACAGAACAATTTGATATACAATACCCTCTAAGGAAATGACAAAAAATAAATAATACTCATGAAACTCATGAAACAGTGGGGACAATGTTGAACCTGCTAATTATTCATTAATGCAAATACAATTAATCATAACTGAAATCCCAAAATGAGAAAGTCCTGCCAATGGCCAATCCAAGATTCTGACGAATTAATGATGAATTTCTGAATTATTTACTGCGTACTGTAGCATAAACCGCTAGATGCTTTTTATTTTAGTTATAGATAACGAAATTGAAAACGGCTTCGTTTCTTTTTATGTCACGAATTGTCGATAGTTGCTCTAGAATACGGAACTATCTACCTACTTAACCCATTTTTTATGTAATTGAAACAATAATATCGGATTTTTTACAAGCAAGCTTGTAATTGAAGATAATTTCTAATGATTCCGATATTTAGTTACTTGCAAAGTATTTCATTGCTCTAACTTAATAACTATCAAGTCACTATTTTACGAGGTCTGTCTTACTGTTTAAAAATTCATTTACTTACAATTCCTTGTTTAGTGTTGATAGAGCGGTGACGTCCTATATCGGCGCCGTATTAAAAATAGTTCTCGTATTTGTTTACATTGTTTATGTTGAAATACATGATACAGAAACGTATAGAGTCCAAAGTCTCAAGGTTTTTATGATTTCAATAAGTAAAAAGTTAAAGCTCTTCAATTTCAAAACATTTCTTACTTTCTATATATTACTCATATCTACTGGAAACGGGTAATTTGAGCTTTGAAAAAAGAAAAAAATCGATCAAAAAATGAAGTCCATAGTTCATACAGGCCTATTACACGCTTTTATTAATTTAACTTGTATGTTTTTATGTTGTTACTAAGTTTTGGTTCGATTTTGTTCTACTTTGAGCAATCAAATGTAATTTAGGCTTTGCACATATGTCAAGACTTACAACAATAGAATAATTCTACCAAATATATGATTATCCTGATTATATTCGTCAGGATTCCTAAATTTCTCGTTAGCCGAGCGTACTAAGGCATCAACCTGCGAATTCGCCGGTCGTGGGTTCAAATCTCGTTCGTGCTGTAAAAATAATATTATTTTTCTCTATTTGCATTGAAACAAATTTCTGTCTGCCTTGTGTTGGAGATTTAATATACTACCTGCATCAGTATTACTTTAGATGTAACACCTTAAATCTTATTGTGTTGTTCGAGTAAGTTTTTACATCTGTGCCTCTCAGGTTACGTTTTTCTTCAAACATTTTGAAGGAGCTTATGCTCTAACATATAAAAAAACTGTATTTATATTGTTTGAAATATAACCAAATAAAAATCTGTTCTATTCTATTCGTTCTGTTCCCCAAATAAATAAAAAATACGAATTTCAGAGGGTATGTAGCATCCAATTCGGCTTGTTACGGTTTTTTTCAAACATTTTGAATATTCCTTTGTTCACGTATTGTGGCACAGTAGTCACTTCTGATTTATTTATTCATTCTGTTCCCCAATAAATAGAAAAAACGAATTAATATGAAAACTATCTTAGGAAATTTGCTTAAAACAAAAGGAAATATATAAATATAACTGGAATTTTTGTGAGCATAATGAAAAAAGCAAAGAAAAACTTACCAGCGAATATGAAGAATTAAATTACCACAAATTTCATTTGTTTTAGAGTGTAGTTAGGTAGAATACATTCCGAGGTTTCATTGAATTTATCGAATTAAGTTGAAAGGAGATAACAAATTAATTTCTTCGAAAACTCGAAAGTTAAAATAAATAAATCCGAAGTGACTACTGTGCCACAATACGTGAACAAAGGAACATTCAAACTGTTTGAAGAAAAACGTAACAAGCCGGATGGCATGTTACATACTAATGACTAGAACTTTTAGAAAAATTTTATTTTTGACGATAAATCTAACTGAAAAGTGGAAAATAAATATAGTTTGAAAAAATAAAAAACCCTTTTAAAGCGTATCAAACTAAAAGATTAAAAATAATTTCTTTAAAATAAGGTTAAAACAATAACGACTGAAAAATATTTTATTGTGAAAAGCGCGTAGGGCGCTTCATGTACGATTTGATGTGGTTTAAAAGCGTGATTTCTAGTTTTTTTTAAATCTTGGGATTGGTAACGAAATGTCATGGTAAAAAAATACCTAGTGTCATATATATAACTTTTTGTTGTCGCTGTGATTACATTTGCAAAGAATATGCTACAAATTTCAACTATAGTTCATAAAATGAAGACTCTTTGAAATTTATAGTACAAATGATCTATGGTTTACAGAAAACATTTAAACAAATGAAGTAAGTTTGTATTTATATTTTTATTTCAAGGTCTTTCAACTAGTTTTCATAGAGGAATTCATTTTTCAATAAATTACGTATATGTTCAACATACATATGAATATGTAAAAAAAGAATCAGTGACAGAAATAATTGCATATTACGCTTTCGGAATTATTATAAAACATCTCGATCCATACAATCATTCTAACAAATAAATTGAAGGTAACCCACTTAAGCAAATATCAACGTCATACCATTTTTGTCACAGGTATGTGTATGTAAACAATATATTTTTTTTGTATCCCCACGTTTGGGCCCCCGCCCGCGTACGACCCTGTATATTATCCTACGCTCTGTTGAACAAGGCTAACGGCGATGCTCATTCAATTTTTCAGTACATGCCGGCAACTCTCACCTGACGAACACACCTGACGTCCATCGCGATCTTTTTTGTTTGGCTTTGCTTTTAACGTAACAAATTATAATACTAACTGAATAATAACAAAACATTAGGCGTATGACAACTGGGAGAACAACTGTCAAACGTCAACAAAGAAAAACGGGTAGATGTGAATACGGGGGAGTGTTTTGGTGTTACAGTGGTATTGTTTTGTGTTCACTTTTGTATTTTTGGAAACGGTTAACTTTTTAAGGTGCTGAATATTTATAGAATGAATTAGTATATTTTTAGCTTATCATTTTCTCATATGAAACATATAGTATACACTGAAATGTGTAATTTAAGTTGTTAAGTAAGGATTCTTGAATCTACTTCGAAGTACTAAATGAATATTAAGACTTATATACAATAAACAACATTATTAACGTATTAACCTAGTTCTATCTCAATTTCTTCGTAATGTTATGAAGTACAGTTTTTTTATTTTTATTAGATTTAGTTTCATTTCTTTTTTTCGTATATATACAGGAAATCATTCATGTTTCTTGACCTTCCGTTTAATTTTTTTAAGCACTACATCTACTTTTCTGCTATTGGATACTAATTAATTGCGTTGTAAAGGCACTATTAAATACTTCTTTGACATTAGTTCAATTCAAAATTACAGAGTCATTTTATAGCGAGTTTTTTTATTTGCAAAATTATATATTGTCGAAAAGAAACGGAGAATCTGACAACAATGTAATTGCAGCCATAAGATCGCTCATGTTACATAACCTTCACAAAGTAAAACCGTTTAAGTAATTTCCGAAATAGTTGAGACTTTTTCATACTTATATGGACTATATTTTCAAAAATGTGTGTAGGATTTAGAAGACTAGTATATTCTAGGTAACATTTTAGTCTCCAATGATTCTGATTGATGACTCTTAGTAATAACTGCCCGCCATAAACTAGCATTTGCACCATTGTTATTAGTTTTATGTGGTGATAATAAATTATTTAACTCTAGACCTATGTTAGACTAAATGCGTGGTCCTCAAACAGTTTTGTGAGAAAATTCCAAACGCATAAATTTTTGTTTACGTTTTCAATTTATTTTCTAACTTTGTGAACGACTTTAAAACGTCAATTATCAACAACTTGTCTCAACAACTCCCTGTTTGTCTTTTTGGTAATAAACACTTTAATTTTGTAATTACTTATGGAATTTCTTCGTGACGTTGGTTTTAATAGGAAAAATAGTGGAAATAAGCCTTTTTATTAATATAATCAAATAGGAAATGATGTAGTCGAAATTTATCACGAGAACTGGCAGATATTATTCCGCATATCGGCAAAATAATGAAATGTTTATTGATAAAGTATGTCTCCTTATACTTACTCTGAACACAGTCTAGTCATAGTAAAAATGAAATTGTTATTAAAATGGCCTTTAACCATTTCAACATAATGTATTGAACTTATACCTAATATAAAAAAAATATTTTCAGTAATGTTACAGTCATTTTATGTATAACTTAATACGAGCAATCTGTAATTCAAACCAAACCGTTTGAGTATCGAAGGTTTAAGTTGAAGCAAAGTCTGTTAAAAATACATATCTGAAGAATCATTTCTAGCCAGCTTTATCACTATTATAAAAGTCATCCTTCGTCCGTTATTTATTTGGCAAAAATAACTTAAAAGTATAGCGACATCATTGTCATCTAATATAAATAATATAATATAGTTAATAGGGTTAATATATTAGTTTATATTCGTTAAACGTTATATCATGTTCAAGTTAATATCTCTTATCTCTTATCAATTCTCTAGTTCTTATCATTAGAATCTTATAAGGATGTATTTCTACTTGGTGTATAATTTGTAGCCTAATTTCAAATCATTTTTTTTTATAAATACTCAAATTACATAGTTTCAATCGTAGTGAGTAATGGCAATAAAACAAGACGACATTTCTACCTTAATTTGGCCTTTACTTTGACAGCTTTTATTTTCTTTGTTGTTCTTCTTCTTATTCTTTTTATCTGGGTCTACAATTTACTATTTTGATTCCTTTGTAATTTAATTATATTTTCCTCAATTTTCTCTCCAATTTTGCTTTTTTATTTTAATCCTCTCCTTATTCCGCTATTTTGGTTATGAGGTATTTTTTCTATTCCTACTTTTCCATCACAAGCTTTATTACGAGGGTTGCTACTTCATTCGTGGTCGCACAAGTCACATACCGTAAGATTGAGGCATACTTGGCATTAGTTCCACTCGTATTCATTCAATATTACATGAACATTTGGCTGTCAAAAAGATTTCTTCGCTTTGGATACCTCATAATTTGAAAAAAGTTCATGTCGATTGGTGAAAAAAAATACTGAAAAAATTCAATCGCTTCGTGCTTCAAAAGACGTCTATAAGATCGTGGCAGGTGACGAATGATGGATCTAATCATATGAACCCGAAACTAAACATCAATCGATTGTATTTTGATTTTCAAAGACGAGCCAAATCCAATACAAGATGTACTAAATGGTACACCAGCATTTGTTTGCCAGAAGTGTTCTAAAAAATTAAGGGAACCAATCGCAGAAGACGAATCATTCTCCACCATGACATTGCCAACTCTTACACATCATTTCAAACAAAAAGGCTTTTGAACAAATATCGAACTGATGGGTCGTCCTGCTTGCTTGCCACCCAATGATTTCTTCTTATCCCCGCAGATCAAAAATAAATTGCGTTTTTCTACATCTGAAGAGGCGGTTTATTTCAAATCACATATTTTGGAGGCACCTCATCGGAATGGAAAAAATGCTTCGACATTTTTTAGTTCAGATGCATACAAAAGTATATTGATCTTAATAGAGAATATTTTGAAAAACAATAAGCCACATCCAATTATAAAAATTTGTTTTTATTTGTCAACCTGAAAACTTAAGTAAGAACCTTCGTATTTCTCCACTTATTTCTTCTACCATATTCACTTTTGCTACTAATATTTTTAATCGTCTTTTTTTTTTGTTCTATTTAAAATACTTCGTTCATAATTTGTGTATCGCTCACTCAATCTTTCTTTCTTTTAAGTTTGTTCTGCTTAAATTGTTGATGATCTTTTCACGAAGATTTTAATAAATAAATTTTCTAAAAATCAGTTAAAAATGCATTGTACTTAGAAAATTTATTGTAGTGTAGAGACATAATTAAAATTTTTGGAGAAATGCCACTGACAATTAAATTCGCCGTAGAACCAAAATTTGACAAGCCAACTCCCGAAGCAAAATATCAATAGACAATAGATCGCAAAAGGCGACTCTATACTCAAAAGGAGACTATATTGAACATAAAATGAGGCTTTTCTTTAGCTAGCTTCCTATTGGAATTACAAAATAGTAGTAGGGGATAATTTGAAGTTAATGGTCTGTTTATTGACTTCGATTAATGTTTTTAAGAAGATCAAGAAAATTTACATTGAGTTTATAGAAGTTTTTTTCTATCAATGTGATTGGTGAATTTTCCTAATAAAAATATATTTGCATAAGAAAACCTACGAAGATACTTAGAGTAAACTTAATTTTTTTTTATAGATTTTAGCTTGTCCTTAATTACTGTTTATTTTTTATTACAATTTGTTTGTAAATGATAAGTAATAATAAAAATGTTACTAGAATAGATTTTTATGTAAACATTTAGAAGATGCAGATTAATTAGTAGTGTAAGCATATAAAAAATGAAATTCATTCCAATAATTGTATTGAAAACAAATTGGTAACATAAAATTTTCATTAATCGCCCTCACAATACTGCCCTTGACTAGCAATGCATTTATCCAATATGGAATAAAGCACACTCGGTAATTTTTATTTTTATAATTAAATAATTTTTAACTAAACTGACTTATATATTCTTGTTTTGCTATATATACTATACTCAATATTTTTACCACGATATCTCCTCTTGGTAATCGCGACTACTTTAGTCTGTAACCTTTTTCATCTTTGTTTTCCATCTCCGTGCTAGAAATATGAAATTTACTTACTGGAATTAATGATAATATCATCATAGTTCCTTTGATAGTGAAGATATGATATCTCTTACAATCCAAACCAGAATAATTATTTAATATAAGTAGACCAAAACAGGTCTCCGAAACTGAATTTTTTTAATATTAGTTTGATTTCACTACCAGTGTTGTATGTGTGCAATTCAGGGTGTCATTTACTTTCCGACACCAAAAATCTATTGTGTCCCCTTTTCTTGCTTTAGCACTTGAGACGCTCAATTTTTTCAGGAAGTTTAGGATGTGAGTTTGCTCTAGCTGCCAAAGATCATCGTTCTATATGTCATACGCCCCCAGGCGTGTAATGTTCTAGAATTTCGCAGTTTCTCGTACTTCGAAAGAATTGATGATCTATATCTCATTGACATCTTCAATAAATTTTAATTATTAGCAGATATTATAGGTTGTTGATAGTGCCTATTATCGTTTCATTATTATTCATACAAATTACATATTTATGTTACTAAAGTATAGGTTTATTATTACTTAAAAAATTCGGAATATTTTAATTATTCATCTAATTGCTTTGTCCAATTTTGTATAAAAAGTAGATTTTTTTTAAAACACCCAGTATAGAATATTCAATTTAATAACAATATTTGTTGAACGTGGTTAATTTCTAATAACAAAATAGACGAATGTGACCTTCGATTCGAATGAAACCTTGATAAAAGCTTTTATGATACGTTTCTCTTGCCTTCATTTAGACAGAAACTTTTTCTATTAACGCTAAGTATTATTTAGTAGTTTTCTCCACATATTTTTTATTTTGCGAAGTGGAAATAGGTAAAATAATGAAAACGAAATTCTGTACATACCGAAATAAATAGACTAGTACATTGTGGAAAAGGCAAATAGGATAAATTCATCGGAGCAAGTTTCTAATTCCTCCACCAACGTTTTGATATAAAAATGTTTTTATAGTAAAGAGAAGGAAATGCTGCAAAATATGTAGTGTAAAAGTAGCAGATTATTATAAATTATTGTGACATTATATTATAAGGCTCATTTTTTTCTTAAACGTTGTAACTATTTTTATTTATTTTTCGGTCTAATTTTTCCCCTTTCTTCAAAATTAACTCTACTAGTATATCTATCAATTTCCATTCTGTTTACATTAGACTTATCATTTTCCCTCTGACCTCATATTAATTTGTAATTATGTTGTTTAACTGTTCCTATGGCCTTTCTAATAATTTATTTTCTATTGAATTTTTGATCTTGATATGTGACTCTCCTGATTTCGAGCTTTTACTGTAGTTGCGCTTCAATAATTTCAGATTTGTAATAATGAATGATTGTTTTATTTTATAAATCAGACGAAGTTCGAGCAAAGAGAACAAACCCCGTATTTAATTCTCACCCAATTGTACAACTTTTAGTGGTATACTTGCTTTCTCAAAGAGAAGATCGTAATAGTAATAAACTAGATTAGATATTCTTGACTCGGCTCCTTCATCGCCTCGTCCATAAAATCTATCTCGTACCGTACGAAATCACTTCCCGTACTTTAACGTAAATAACTATTACGAAACTTGAATATCTTTGAAAAAATTCAAATTGTAATCACCGTTTTTCTTATTTAAACCAAGCGAGACTAAAACAAATTAGCGACAGAAAATGAAAGTTACTGTTATGCATGGTGTGAATATCCGAGACAGTATTTGTATTTTGTGTTCTTTTACGGGAAAGTAAACCGTTTACATTACGTAATAAGTTCTTGTATTTTTACCTATACATGTTTTTACTTAATTCAAGTATTTTATTGAATATAAACAAATCAATATATTAATCAATGGGATGAAAAGTGATGTTTTCTTTATTGTGTTTATTATGTTGTTAGATTCTCTAAATGTTGGACAATGTAAAAAATTGTTTTCGCTACCTAGTGAATTCTAGAACTTTATCTCATGTATTAGTATATATGACAATTTTAACAAAAAATTAACAGCATTCAACTTTTTAAACTTTTTGGTTATTAACACGTTGACTGTCAGTTACAAAATAACTAAATAACTTATAATTTACCTTCCCAAGGGAATTTTTTTTACATAATGAAACTTTTTTTGAAAAGCAGACATTTTTCATGAATTTTAGTGATAACTTTGTATTCAAATTAGAATTTTTAATATATAATGTGATTAAAAAAAATGTAAAATTGCCTTGCCAGGTGTTAGAAAAACTACCAGATTTTTCACTATAGTTCGACTTCTCTGTTAATTACATACAAAAAAATGTACAAATTTCCTACAAAACGATTTGAAAATATATACAGAGTGAATAAATTTCGGGGGGTTTTCTAAAAATTTTCCGACTTAACAAAGAATCAAGATATTCTTCAAAATCTCTTTTTAAGTCTTTATACTTAGTCCATTACTCTAACTTTTTTATCTTTTACGTAAGTGAGAGAGAGGAGACCGGAAAAAGTTGCTAGGCGCCAAATCTCGTGAATTTGAACTATGGCGATCGCCGAATTCTAGACGTTATCCATATAGAAAAGCATTTCCTTTTTTTCTCAAATGTTGTCCCTTTCTATCTTGAATGGTTTTTCATTTGTGAAGTGTGCTGGTGGATCAATGTACCATTTACAGTTACGAATCATAATCATTTTGCTTAAACTGCATCTATAAAGCTTGGGAAATGATCATTCGATGGGAATTTGGTCCAAAGTGAGCAAACTCAGTACACAACGCACTGATAGCTTACGCATATATAATTTTTCGGTCAGTATATGGCAAATGCGCTCTTTTATAAGTATCATCTACCTCTCTAACATAATCCGATGTTCCCCCAATATCATTTGGATATTATCGCTGGTTACTGCAGCTTTTAAGCCTTTCTGAACGCTTGTCATCAGTCATGCTTGGACGGATACGTTTGAATTCAGATACCCAAAATTTTACAATCACAAATGAAGATAAGGCGTATTGACTTTTCAAAAACAAACAACGACTCAGAAACATAAACAAAGCGTTCAAAATAACTGAAATTTTAGTGAGAATCTCCACTCGCATGTGCACATCTATTTCTCAACTTATATTATAAGTACTGTCAACTTCAGGTTGGAATAAGAAACTTTTCACACAACTAAGTGTAAAATTCAAATAAGGAGTATAAAAATTTAAAAAGTACTTAGAAAACTTGGTACCAAGTTATCAAATAGTAGGCTGTAATAAATAAACTGTATTTGTTACTATGTGACACATTTTTGACAAACAATAACAAATATGCGTTACACACAAGCTCAGTTTACGTAAAAAAACAATATCTAAAGAACAACTATAAAAATAACTGTTTTCATTGGTTATTATAGAATGTATTATTTGAAATAATATTCGGATATAGAAATTTTTGGGAAAATTTTAGTGGGAGCTGTATTTTTTATTAAAAAACTTTGGAACTCTGTTCAGCAGCAATATGCCTTTTGATTTTCAGTTGCTAAGACATTACTATTAATTGTTTTTTTATAGAGCCTTTCCCAAAGCGGTTAAAATTGTTTAAAATTTGCATTTTCATTTAAAGATGATCTATCAAGCTTTAACATCATATATTGTCTGTATTCAGCTTTCTTGTTTTATGACTCTTTACAGAAAGTGCAAATGTTGAAAAATAATTTTATCTGAAAGTTTGAAACTTCCCAATTCTCAAAATAAGAGAGAGGGAACAACATATTTCCACATTGTGAAAAATGTGTCAATGTCAATTCTTTTAATTGATCAATTTTCCCATTCATCTGACTTTACCAGATCAGAGTACACAGAGACTCAGATTTTTGTTAACCTAACAGAAATTATTTTTTTTTAATTGTCATTGAGATATTTTCAACGCTAGAATGAGTCTAAAAACGTATAAAACTCATTTAATCTAGATAACAGTATCTAAATTGATAATTTCTGGCTTCTCATAAATTCCATAAGTACTTTGACTACATGAAAATTATATGAAAACTATTGAGTAATTAAAAATATCTGAACAGTTATTTTGCTGATATTACAATGATTATAGCTTCAGTTTGGACAAATAAAAACATAAGGCTTTTTGAACACTGGACACTCATTGCGTCTTGGTCCATTTTAATAAGTTAAGTGAAACAATCGGCTTCAAATGCTACTGTACTTCATAATATTAAAATGATTAAATTTGTGTTAATAATATGAAATTCAAAATTATGAAATACTAAGTAAGGACCGTTTCCAAAAATACTTAATTGTTATACTATTAGTGGTGGAAACATCCGATGTTTCAAACTTAAATATGTCGATGTACCGATTCGTAAAAGACCCGTCGCCATCAGGCACACCGAAACGTTTATTTCTCCAAGCTGCAGTTCCTGGATCTCCTTCGAATACTCCAATGGGTCCGCCTATAGTAACCAATTTTTCCGATCACGACAATTTAACGGCCGTTTACACCAGAAAAAAGCTCTCTACAGAATTGGTTGGCAGTTCGTTTGAATCTGTGAAAACTAGTCGAAACGGTGAAGACGGTAAAAGAAGGATAACTACGAGAATAGTGAGAAAAGTGACTACGTTGACAAGAGGAGAAGAACAAAGTAAAGCCGATGATTTGACGAGAAGAGCGGATTTAAGGAGCATAGAAGGAGGTCAAGAACTTACTCAAGATAGGAGAGATTTTGCAGCAAAAAGGGTTAAGGTATATTATTTTCAATTTTTGTAACTACATGTCATAATCTAGTAATCCAATTTTAATGGAAGCTATGGAAATTTATACAGTAGTGATCAATGATGGAAGTAAATTATAGTTTCATTACAAAACTGTTTGACGTCATTTTTTCACATTTCTAATCTTGAATATATATTGTTCATTCATTTCAACACGCACATATCCTCTCTTCCTAATCACTTGTAAATTCTTATCTTTTGGTCGGATTTCCATTCAAATATTCCAGCAAAATTATATAATTATTTATTTTCACGAATGCCTATTCGTCTGTATTTCCTTTTAAATGAAAAATTTAGTTCACTAGTAGAATGAACGACGCAAGTTCAGCACATGTACTCGTAGTATACAATGCACTCCATATGTATGGAATAAATTCAATTTTACCGTTATTATGTACTATGTTAAAACAACCTGAAATAGGTCGATTTTTATTTTCAAATTGACAATTTACAGTATGAAGGGAGTCATGTGGCACCTTGTTGGAAAGTGATCTTTTGTTCAGCAATATAGTTTTTTTTAAATTTGATGTAATCATAACTAAGAAAATTAATTATTAAGGTTTAAATTTTGATTATGTCTCTATCACAAAACTTTACGTAGAATGAAGATGATAATGTCGTATAATATTTAGAATTTATTTTTGAATATTTTTTGAATATTTTTGAATACTTTACAATTGAATTAAATGTTCAAAATGACAAACATTTACTTCTTGACAATAATCGAGGCGATTTTGGAATTCTCGTTCAACATTTTTTATGACCTCAGGGGTTATTTTGTTAATTTCTTCTGTTATCCTAATTTTTAAATCGGCGATATTGTCTGGTCTATTAAAATATACTTTAAATTTTAAATAACCCGATAAGAAGTAATTGAGTGGAGTCAAATCGGGGTTCAGACCGGTCATTCGATCATTTCACGTCTTCCAAACCATCTATTGGGCAAAACCTCGTTTAAATAATTTCTAACTGTACGTGCAAAATGCCGTGGAGTAAAAAAATTTTTGTAATGTAGACACTAATAAAAAAATCTAGATAAATCTCACCATATCATATAAAATCAACTCAATTCCTACAATACCATAAGATAATTTGAATTTTTCAGTTAAAAAAATTAAATTACAATCGTTAGCGTGTGGTTAATGCAATTGAATTTAAGGGTACACTTAAGTGGCATTCAAGATTTATAGCGTGCATACCTACGAAGCTCACGACATTTATGCATTAGATATTCAAATCGTCATCCTCTTTAACGAATTTCTGATCGTGATCTACCTGTTGTGACTGAAACAACAAATTACCGTTGGGTCAATTAAAATACTAAAGTTGAGAAAGCCGGAAATATTCTGAAGTTGTTTAGCTATTGTACGTTTTATTTTATATTCGATGCTGGTTTACGTTTTAAAATAAGCTGAATATTATCTATTGTTTACCATAATAATCGCAATTGTTTAGACATCGATTCATATTAAAAATTATAATGTTGAAAATATTTTACCAACGTTCTTTATCGCAATTTTAATTCGAACAACAAGAGATTTCCAACCCATTTTTCATTTACATTATATTCCAGAACATTATAGTCTTATGGTATCATTTTTATACAATATGTATGCCAAAATTATAAAAACGCGTCATTCTCTAAAAACAGTTATTGTCTTGTAGAATTTTCAATATAATTGTCGGCTTGTCAGTTTTGAAAGGCATCTTTTGATATAAATATTGAAATTCGAGAATACATCTTAAATCGCTTTAGAAGTCAATGAACTGTAAACATGAACTTAACTCAATCTTAAAACTGTTAGGTCCTCAATACTCCGAAGCACTACTGAGTTTACAAAGGCAGTAACTTTGAACAACACTACTTTGTTGACGAGTATGGACCCAAAAGTACCTGGCCTGACCTAGAGATGGCGGTAGTTGCTTGCAAAACACCACTGTATTAGAAAGTACACAATCTATAAAGCATATGTTCCAAATAAGAAGACGCCACGTTGTTTAGTATTTGTTTGGCAGCCATCAATAGTGAACGTTTCCAGTGAACATGGAAATTATTGGTCATCGTTATTTGATACAATATTTTTACTCGAAAAGCATTAGTTAAACAATATTCTACTCAGAGTGAGACTCCATTTTCGTTATCAACAGTAAAATATTTTACGAACGACCTGCAAAGACCAGCATTGGATTGGTCGACCAAATGAGGTTACGACTCCAGAAATGTTAAAGAAAATTCAAAAGCGGTACTGGATAATCGTCGATTGAAAGTGCGCGAGCTAGCAGACATAGTATGCATTGAAAAAATGCGGTACATCGCCTGTTAACTCAAAATTTCGACATGAGAAAGCTTTGCGCAAGATGGGTATCGCGTTTGGTCACAGTGGAAAAAAATAGCGTCGTAAAGATGTTTCCATCCAGAGTTTGCCAATGTGCTATCTAAAAAACTATCAACTGCGAGTATTATGCGAACTCATTGCAACGTGAAAACAGCCGCTTTTGGCTAAGAAGAAAGTGTTGTTTTATCAAGATTATGCGCCAGCTCACATATCCGCTATGGCAATTGCCAAAATTAATGAATTAAAGTTTGAATTGCACCCTATTTGCAAGATTTGGTCTCCCTTAGATTATTTTCTGTTACCATACTTAAAAAAGTGGCTCAGTGGTCAAAGATTTTCCAATAATGAAGAGGTGATGTCGGCAGTTAATAGTTATTTTGAGGAGCTTGTCGATTCTTATTATAAAAACGGAATCGAACTTATTAAACATCGCTGGAAAAAGTGTATAGAGCTAAAATGAGATTACGTTGAAAAATAAATATATTTTTTCCCAAATTTTTGTGCTTTCTTTGTTGGGTCAGCTACTTCAACGTTAGCCACACATCACTATAAAATGATAACTACTCACCATCTGATGGTAGAGATAAGAGAACGTATTTTTGTAACAAAGTGATCCAATTAGTAGTAGTATTTTCCGATAAAAGCACAATTTCACTTGACGGTCAAGTTAATCATCGAAATCGGCGCTATTGCTCTAATGAGAATTCTCACTGAATGAGAAAAGAACATACGCAATATCCTGAAAAAGTTGATGTTTGAACAGGAATTGTCGAAGATCTTGTCCCTTTTTCCTTGATGACCTCTTGATTGGAGATAAATCTTTAGAACTGCTATAAAATAATATTTTGTCAACTTTGTCAATCTTATATCCTGACCCAGCAAACCCACAAGTTTCTGGGAATACAATATGATTTCAACAAGATGGTGCACAGCCCCATTACCAGTGGATAGGGAAGTGGATAACTCTCATTTATTTATTGACGCATTTAACCCATTCGGCTGTCCACACCGTATATACATCCCAGTATCTTTTTTTTTTCGTCTTTACAATATTTCCTTCCTTTTTGTTCTTGTTCCTTTTGCTTAGCTCCATATATGTACATTTTTTTGTTGATCTTTGATTTAAATGTCATAAGTAGTTTTACTGCAATTCTATCAATTTTTGAAAAACTTTTATTGATTTCTTCGTTCTTGTCATTGATATTTATTCCTAGATATAATATTTAGTTTGGATTTTTGATGGTATATTCTTTGATTTTGTACAAGTTATCAATTTTATCAGATAGCTATCTGCTCATTTCCACTTTTCAATATCAAGTGTTTTATCTTGTTTTCATTCAAATTTAGATCTTGTCTTCACACAAATTTCTAGATTTCTTATTACCAACTATTCCCGTACATGTGTTCGCTCCTCTGTATCTCTTAAGATATTGATAATGGTGGATTATTAATCAATGGACACGAGCTACCTTTCTTATTTCTTATTCTTATTCTTTCCTTTATTATTTCTTATTTCTTATTCGATATTCTATATAAAAAGTATATTGGTGTTCGAAATCGCATTCCACCCAAATACCTGCTCTTCTTATTTTTCCACTACGCTGCAAATATTCTAGTAGGGTCAACCAAGGTTGGTTAAGAGTCTTTGTGAATTCCTCGATTTTCCGATATGGATTCACGTTCACTTCTGCATTTAGCATTTGGTTGTCTGATGTTGTTGGTCTTCCCGTTCGATAGGAGTCAAAGAATTACTTATTCTAAATTAAGAGAACCATCTTTTGAATTTACCTTCGTGTAATGCACTTAACATCGATAATATTTTTGGTCGAGCTACTACACTTTGCGAAACTCAAACATCATACAGTTCCAGATATCCTCTTCTGGTTTTGGTCTGAACATTTTTTCCTAAATAGCAAAAAAAGTCCAATATGGGAATGTGTTACAATAACCTTAAAATATTTTCGACACGAAGTAAATCATGAGTTGAAAGATAACATATCAAATATCCAGAAACGACAAGACTTTTATGTAAAGTATTATCCACGAAGTTATGTAATGAAATAAAATTCTCTTCAAAATTGATAAATTCTCAGATAGAGAGGCGAACAAAGCATTTGCATGAGAGAATCAACATTTTCATTCTCATACCAAACAGTGGATTACTAAATAATGACAATAAGCTGAATATTTTGAAACATCGAGGTTTTGTTTTAAAAAAAATATCAGTTACTATGTGTAATATATGAAATCAGGCAAATGGTATTCAATAATAAAAAATATTTCTAAATGAATGTAATTCGAAAAAGTTAACCGTGCATTTATGTTCCTGTTAACAGTTTATTATATACTAAATATACATATTTGTATACATTGTTGTGTAAACATTTCAACTGTTTATATGATTTACAATGTTTGCTAAAATATAATCTGATATTAGCTTACATGACGCATTACTTTATACATATTGTCTCCTAGATTTGGAGTTATATAGCGTTGCAACTTGAAGATTAAAACCTACAGCTCATCAGTTCCAGAATTCCAGCATATGTGTTGGCTTCAAAGACTTCTACAGGTTTCTTGTACGAACATCTTTTTTGTATCTTTCCAATGGAGAAAATTCTAGATCTAGGTGCTATAGACTCAGAACGTACATTAATTAATCTCATCAATGGCTTCTTGAGGCAACCTTGCTTTGCAAGGAATCTTGTGAGGCTGAGCTTGGTTTCAACAAGATGTAGATCATGCTATCTCTTTCGGTTTTCTCCTCCTCCCGATCTACTTTTATATAAAATAGTAAAATAATAAAAAACTTTTTTGCGCTATCCCAGCTAGTTACATTCGTAATATGAAAGTATAAATATTATTAATAATGTTTTGTTAAAAAACAATATAAATTATATCATTGTATATAAATATTTTCAATGATATAATTTGTTTTATTTTTTTTTTTGTATTATATATAAATATTTTGATATATGAATATTTCCTGTGCTTGAGAATTCACACGTTAAAATCAGAATCTGTAAACATATTACAGAAACTAGATCAATCTCCACTCTTTATTTCATTACCTCCAAACTATATTTAAATTGGTTATGACAATATTAAAGGTTCGCGATTTAAGGTGATAATTGTTTTGTGTACCAAATAATTTCGTTGAATTGCAAATACTAGCGAAACATCTTGAAAACAATCAACAGGAATGTCGATATACATGGCTATTCAAGAGGCTTCTTTCAAAAGTTTCCGACCTCAACCTCTTAACAATATAAGTTGTGTTTCTCACTTAAAATTCAGTCATTTTTTACGCTCAGTTTTTGTTCCATAATCGATAAGTTAGTTGTTGCGAAGGTTTTTATGAAAATGCAAACAATTGGATATCTTGCTACCGTGTTTTGAGAGTGAAATAAAGCCATAATAAAACGTATAATATAACTTATTTTTTTTATGTAAATATTGAAGAATATGACGAAAAAAGGGCAAACATGATTCTAAACGGCCGAACGCTGGAAAGTAGACAAATAATTTTGTGTATGATAATTTCTTCAATTTCTCAATTCTTCGTATATATTCTGATAATTAGATGAAATAAGAAATTGTCTACCTTGGATATCGAAAGAGGGAAAGAGATTTTTTATACTCAATTGCCAACACTTAAATTTTAAGTTATGCCAAGGAGCAAGGCATGTTTCCCACCCAAAGTGAGGTGAAGTTGAAAAATTTTTTTCAGAAATTAGAAACCAATGATGACTTTGTCTATAAAAAGTCCTTCAGTATCAATTTAAAAAAAAACCCAATTCATTACTAGAACTTATGGTTGATACTTTCTCATTCTATTTTACACTTAAGTATATATCACTTATCTAGAGTATGCAGAGCTTCTTAGCTTCTTAGCCGTGAATACCAGAAACATGAAATATAAGCATAAGTAAAGCCGCAAGAAATATTTGAACTCGTTATTATGTCTGCTTTTTATTATATTAATGTTTAAATTTTGACAATAGCTTTAGTCCTCTCTCCTAGAAAGTCTGCAACTGTCATGCGAAATGTTAGCCTTGGCTTATCTTCCTTTGATTGTATATGCTAAAACTTTTAATTATCGATAATGCGGATAAGTACAATCCACTTCAATTGTAGGCTCTTCTGTTTCTTCTTTTTCACCTAAATTTGTGTTTGTGTTCTCGATTTCACTTTCAATTACCTTCTGAGATAGACACCCCGGCAATATTTTTGGCAATTTCAAAGAAGATTTACTTGTCCCGTTATCTACTTCTATATTATCAACTACAATTTCTTCATCTTGTTCATGTTTTGTCACTATTTCGTTATTTAATAAATCATATTAGAAAGATCCTTGGAAAAATGTAGAATAATTCTTGGAATACAATGAACAGATGTTCCAAACATACCTGTAATAAAAATATAACTTTACAAAACACCGAGATTCCAATTACCTATTAAGGTGGAGTCTGTCTCCATCTTTAACCATGAAACTAAAATGAATTACGTTGAAAAGTATGCCAATGTCAAAGCGTGGGGACAATGCGTATTACGAATACATACGTATACTGTTTGTAATTAAGGCGTATGTCCCACATTTCTTGTTATCGATTGTAATCGTAAAGAAAACATTCAGTTTCAGGATTCGCTTCTTTCTACATTAGCATTTCACTCAAATTATTATTTTCATTAAATAAAAATCAATTAACGACAGCCTTCACGTATGTTTATCGTTAATATATCGTTATTTTATGTGACCCCTTTTTTCCCTGACCTGTGTTATTAATTAACCTTTGCAAGTTTTTAGTACGAAAACGAGCATGTTTTTTACAACAACAAATATGACAATATGTAGTATTGAAACTATTTTTTTTGTTTTTCAAATTATGTTTCATTCAGATTAATAATTTCTATAAGTTTGGTCAAGTTTTCGAAGCTGTGTTTTCACTCCGACTGAGTTAGCTCCAAAATATAAATCATTGAATACTAAATCGGGGCTGTGAGATGGATGACTCATTAATTGGACCTTCTAGCTGGTTAAATGTATAATTCTTTCAGTAGCGATGTAAGAACTTGTCATTTTAAAAAATAAATTGCGTGTTCTTTGACGTATTTCCAATGAATTTTAGTAAACAAAAATATAACGATCTTCATTGATCAATAAAAGCTTATCGTCAATGTTTTCAGGTACCTCAGTCTTCACGAACTTCCACCAAGAATGAATATCAATCTTAATATACCAATTTTTTGACAATTACCTTGCTCAATAATGTATGAAGTTTATCGAAGCATTTTTCACTGTACTTTAATGACAAAATGTTTTGGTTGCGGTTATTTCAGCGATGTAAAGTTTACACCCAGAGATGCCAGTGACAGACATGAAAAATGTGTTACCAAAACAAAAAATATAAACAGAAATCCTCATTTCAACTTTTTCACGACTAAAATTTGAACATGATACGTACACGAACGAAATCGTGAAATATTGGAAAATGCGGATAAGGGATAAGCGGATAAGATTCCAATTGCGAAACATATTTGAGATGATGCTAGATGCTAGATGAAGCTGACACCTAAATAATAAACTGTCCTTCCTTCAGATCGATACATCCCATTCGTCTTCAATTTCTTCTGTAACTCACAATTTGAATTTAATCTTTCTATTCAGTTTCTATCAAAATACATATTAACATATTTACACAATTTAGTTCTAAGTACTTTTTGCAAATCGACATCTTTCTGAATTGACTCTATCTATGTTGGTATATCTTTATTATTTGGTGTGTTTTTATTTTGTCGAAGTAATCAATTCATAACCAGAAAGAACCATCGTTTATAAGTATAAATATTCTTAGAAGATGATTAATTACATTACAATGATAATAATCTGATCCTTTTCGCTAAGTTTTATACAATTTTACTGTAAACTTTAGGAATCACTTCAAGGCAACGGTGGTTTATTAACGAAAGCCAATTATTTCACGTACATGATATGGCCTGTGGGGCATTAATTTTATTCAGTTTTGTATTTATCTCTTGATGAAACCATTTTAATTTTCATTTCGGCATACTGTTTTTTCTTTTTGTTCCAAATAACCTGTTACTACAAATTCTGCCATGCGACTTGCTGTTATCAAAATCTGACAGTAAAATCAATATATAAGTATCCGTTGATGATTTATAGTTTTTGTTTCTACATTTTTCTAAATTTTTATTCTGTAGTTCAATGTACAGAACCTTCCAAATAAAAATAAATTAGAAGTAGAATAAATTCGAATATTTTTAAACAGAGGTTTTGCAACGTATCCAAAGTTTTCTTACCTAAACAGTATATTTAGCATATTGAGATAATAAATCATTCAATTAGTAACGTTTGAAAATTCCTAATTACCAGAAAGTATATACAAATTTCCTAAAACAACAACAAGATCGTAATAAAGTAACAAATGAAATGAAAAAAAGTATTATTAGCATCTAAGTAACGATTATTTTATTTTATCGAATATTTATTTTCTTTACAGATTTCCGATATAGTTGTTGGTCAAGAACCGAATGTTTCGGCTAAGGATTACTTGCTTAGATGGGCCAAACGCACTACTCACCGATACCCCGGCGTAAATGTGGTCGATTTTACGAAATCATGGCGCGATGGATTGGCGTTCACGTCTATCATTCACAGAAACAGACCGGATTTGATAGATTTTGGAAAAGCAAGGCAACAACGACCCAGAGACAGAATGGAGAACGCTTTTTATATTGCCGAACGAGAATATGGAGTTACTAGATTATTGGACCCAGAAGGTAAAATAATGTATAATTTATATAGGTATCATCAAGGATCCGTACACTTTCAATTAATTATTTGATTTATTTGTTTTCTATTTTTATACTTATTTCGCTTTTCTATGCTTCTTACAAGTACTCAAACCATTTCGGAAATTACTTGTTGTTATATGCCAAATATAAAGTGTCGATAGCAAATTCTAAAAATAAAATTCTTAAATTCTTTGATCTACAGAAATGTGATAAAATGAAAGTTGATACAAAAAAATAAAGATAAAATTAAGTGGGTTAGCTTAAAAGAAGAAAACATTATAAAAGTAACAAAATAAGGAGAAGAAGAACGTCGAACCTTGCAGTAATGGTGCAAAGTCTGAAAGATTTCTTATGTAAACTGGGGTTTAGTAATTTATTTACTGAAACATTTCTATAAAAAAGAACGAGATCACTCACTTCTTCTTCTAAATAAAGTTATTACTTAGACGGGAAAACTAATATATGAAACAAATGTTGAGTGTGAGGGAGAGGAAGATGTTAACACCAATTAACTGTTTCTGACACTGAAGAAAAATAGGTGAGTGAAGCAAAATATGAACCACTCTCCTCGTAAAACACATTACATTTGTAAAATTAAAAAAAAATCATTCATGTCAATATATTTTTAAAAACTCTATTAGTCATTGCGCCACCTCTGTTGGGTAAATTAAAAAAAATAAAAACTATACAGCTCGATTAATGAAGAAAATGATGGGGACAAACACCATCCATTGAAATATGGGGGTAAACTAATAAATAAATGGATTCAAATAAATAAATTCTGAGAAAAAAGAAAACGCAAGTATATGAAAAGGTTGCCAGAGAAAATGGAACCATTATTCACGTGTAAAATTGAACGTAAAGAAGAAGAATCAGTTTTTCATGTTTCCTATATCTGATTAATTTGCTTCGATGCTTGATGCATCGAAATAATTGTAGATATATCACTTGTAGTATACAACACAAGACTTTTAAACCCTTTAGCAGGAATAAAAGAATAACTTTCCTGTCTATATGCCGCGACCAATATTGATTAATATCTCTTTCGAAAAATGTGATAGTCATCAGTCTTAATATCGATACACACTTCTTCAGCTATTATAATTTTTATAATATGAATTATAAATAATTAGTTTTTTTATTACGTGAAAACTTTTATACATATTGTGCCTTAAGGGGCTATTCTGCTCTTGATGCCTAAATTTTAGGAATTTTTGAAACTAACGTAAAAAAATGAAAAACATTTTTAATATCCATTTTTTATATGGTATTTATTGACTTTTTAAGAATATAAAAAAATCAGAATTTTAATAAATTACAGACCGGTAAAGTGGGGGCTACAAAAAAAACGATGCACCCTGGTTGACACGATTCAGTCCTTATAGTGATCTGGAACAAAAAAATTTGTAAAATTCTTAATCTGGCTATCGCATTGGCCAAAAAAATTCACAAAATGACGTCGACATGAAATATCAATTTTTTTGCTCCTTCTTTGACTTTTTCGAGTTTTTTTGAAAATACTCTGAATTGAGTTTTTTTTTAAATCCAATCCGGACGCGATAGAGAGATATATAAAAAAAATTCCACCAGATTTCAAAGGAGTCGGTCGGGTAGAACTTGAGATATCATAACAACTAGTAGAATAACTCGTTCCATTCGGCCGGCTTAGACGCTACGTCACAAAATCTACTGTATCTTCGGAAAAAATACGAGTTTTCAAAAATCCGTTTAAGAACATATTCTTAAGTGTCTAAGCTTTTAAAATATGCCAAAAAATCGATTTTTTTCAAATTTTTAGACCAGAATACCTCCTTCATCTTCGATTAAATTTATTTAGTTACTCCTAGATGGAGGACTTTAGACTCCTTTATCACATAGCTCCACTGAATCCCTAACATGATTTTCCTATTTTCATATTCCATTCTATTTCTTTATCTTTCTACTTTAACTAACCTCCTTTTTTTGAGAAATCCAATCTTTATTCTTCCATCTTATCTTCCTCTACACATCTTTTTTGTTGTTTTTTTTCATTAATTCACTCCAGATCTTCTGAATTCTTTTAGTTTTTGTAACATATACCATGTCTTGTTCTTTGTTAAGTTTAATTAACTCCAAATTACTTCTAATTCTCCAAACATCTCTATCCTCTATTGATCCAGATTTTTTTTTACTTATAAAAAATAATTTTCTCCTGGTTTTGGTTTGTAGTCAAAGTTTCGGCTGAATATGTGACAATAGGTCTAATTATTGTTTCTATAATGTTAGTTTTTATACATAACATAAATTGAATATCCCTAACAATAACTCCTTATCGAAAAACGTTTATTTAATAGTTAGCATAAAATTTCGACTTCATAAGATTGCTTAATAATACATCCTTCAACGTGTTAAGTCAACCAACATTGAAACCGAGATTACCATTCGTTCAAAACTATTGTTTCAACTTTACAACTGTACTAGTAAATAAATATTTAAGCTAATAATAATTATATGAAATTATTTTACGTAATTGTTGACGTTTCATATTATATATTAAAAAATAATGCTTTTTTTAAATACTTACTTTAATTGTCTAATAATTAATAAAAGGTAAATCAGTTTAGAAAACGGAGAATTTTGGTATTTATCACTATTCATTAAACTTGCAACTTATAGATTTCGATAATCGACATCATTTGATGTCTCTTCTACTGAAACGTACGCATTTGCTTTATGGTCATTTTTTCAACTTAACCACTATATTAATTATTCTATCCTCTAGTTTATCTTATAATCCAGGACTTCAAAGACTTATTAACAAATTTATTTTCACTATATTTGTATTTAAGCTACAGTTTGACTACTTCAACTTCCTTTTGTTATAGATATCGACACCCACAATCCAGATGAGAAATCACTCATAACCTACATTTCCTCCTTGCACGAGGTCTTCCCAGAACCTCCACCGATCCATCCTCTCTATGATTCAGCAGCTCAACAAAGAGTTCAAGAATACCGAGAAATCGCTTCTTCTCTTCATATGTGGATAAGGGAGAAATATTCCCTAATGCAAGATCATTCGTTCCCGCCCACTTTAATAGAAATGAAAAAATTAGCCGTTGAGTCATCAAAGTTTAAGACTGACGAGATTCCGCCAAGACAAAGAGATAAAAACTATTGCACGCAGTTGTTTAAGGAACTTGAAAAGTACTTCAGAAGCGTAGGAGAAGTCGAAGTTGAACCAGAGCTGCATATTGATAATATAGAGAGAAGTTGGCAACGATTGATGGAGGCTTATCAAGTTAGAGATAGGAGAATCGCGGAGGAAATCAAGAGGTTGGAGAAGCTGCAGAGATTGGCAGAAAAGGTTCATAGAGAAATTAAGCAAACCGACTCCAATTTAGATACAATCGAACGAGCGATCGAAAACGAATCAAGAAGAATTGAACGAATCCATCCTTTAGAAGCCAAAAAGATTGCCGATCAGATAGATCAAGATTTATCTACGATAGAACAAAACATACAATCGCTTAAAACAGATGTAAATACCTTGAGAAATGGAAGGTATCCACAAGCTAGTGATTTAGATAAACGCGTTAATAAGTTACACGAACGATGGGTAAATATGAGACATCTTTTGCATAACAAGATCGTAGGTCCCCTGGCCAATTTGAGTTTCCCAGTGGAAGAAAGAACCGTCACAAAGCATATTCGTACAGTACAAGAAACCAGAAACGTAGATACCAATCCTCATTTTCGAACATTGCAAGAACATATTGAATGGTGTAAAAATAAGTTGGTAAGTTTACAAATCAATATTTTTACTCGAATCGAAAAAAGTTTATTATTGTATAAATGTTTTTCTTATTTTTCATTTTCATTCAATCGCCTGCATCATTGACAAAAAATTCATAAAAATGTGTTGCTATGCTTCATCGCAGTGTCCCAACATGTACAATTATTCTGGTTTAAAGGACTGAGTAGAATAGGGGAAAGAGGTCACTGAAAATTCTGTAAACTCATTTTTTGGTCATAATTCCTGAAATATAGTGCCGTTTTTGGAGAATTAGTGACTGGGAAGAATTGGTGATTAGCTATTCAATTCAAAAACAATTCAACTGGTGGATGAAGGTTTTACTGGTAAACATTAAAGATTCTATCTTTAATGCTGATAGGAAATCAAATATTTTGATTTGGGTAATCTTCTTACCGTTCAAAGTATACCAAACACACAGTGTACAATACCACTACACCATAACTCAAGTACATTGTCTGACGAGAGTTTTCATAACAAAGTTATCGTCCTCGGAGACTGTGTAGTGGTAGTGCTCAATATACAATATACTTTGCTTGGAAAAAAGATTAAACAAATCAAAATATTTGAGTTTCTATCAGCATTAAAGATAGAATTCACAAAATATACCCCTAAAATCTTCTTCATTCACCAATTGGATTGTTTTTGAATTGCCGAATTATATCTTTAAAGATCATGTGAATATATTACAGTTAATTTTGAGTAGCTAAGGTACCCGAGTCACTCATTCTCCAAAAAACATTACTTCATTTCAGGAACTGTGACCAAAAAATGAGTTTCCAGAATGTTGAGTGACCTCTTTTGTAAATTTTCTATCGTTAATGCAGTCGATTGAATGAAAATGATATATAAGAATATCGTTTATATAATAATGAGAAGATTCAAAGTGAAAAATTGGAGAAATAGATAATGTAATCAGTCTCCAACGGCTCCAGAAATTCCAATTTACATATAATTATTTGTTTCAATAAGGAAACAAAACAAACACAAAAAATAACATAAAATCGTTACAAAATGTTAAAAACAATGAATTAGGATTTTTGAGGTAGGTTAGGTTAGGTTATCACTTAATAAGTCGTGTGACTAACTAACAAAAGATATTTTTTTGCAAAAGTCGATTTTATTCATCAATGTAATCTTCTTCAAGAACAGTACAGTCATTCCAACGCTTCTTTATCTTCTCGATGCTCCGCTTGTAGAAGGATATGTCTTTTTCCTCAAAATAAGCTTCAGTTTCAACAATTGCTTCTTCATTTGAGCTGAATTTCTTACCAGCGTTCATTTTTTGTGATCAGCGAATAGCCAGTAGTCACTAGTGTTCAGATCTGGACTATACGGTGGATGAGGGAGCAATTTGAGGTGTAATTCATTCAATTTAACCATCGTTACCATCGATTTGTGAATCGGTGCATTGTCTTGGTGAAACAGTGATTTTTTCTTCGACATATGAGGCCGTTTTTCCTTGATTTTTGCATTGAAGCGATCCAACAACTCTATGTAGTATTCCCTTGTGATTGTCTCTCCCTTTTAAAGTAATTGATGAACAATATTCCAAAATACTGAAGCCATAATCTTCCCAGCTGACTGTGGACGCTTTGCACGTGGTTCACAGAATGTAGTCCACTCAGATGATGATCGTTTTGATTTTGGAGTGAAGTGATGGATTCATGTTTCATTCATTGTCACAAATTGACGAAAAAATCCTGTTTATTACGTATAAATATGGCCAAACACTGCTTTGAATCATCAACACGTTGTTGTTTTTGATCGACTGTGACGACTGTGACTGAACGCGACACCCACTTTGAAATAAGCTTTTTCATAGTCAAATGTTCATGCATAATTGTATACACACTGCCTTCGGACATCTTTACGTCATCAGCTATCTCACGCAATTTCAATTTACGATTAGATAAACCAATTTGTGGACTTTTCTGATGTTTGTTGGAGTAACCACCGCAATTTAACGATGAGAACCACGTTTAAATTTAGCAAACTAATAACAAATGATTCTTTTGGATGGAGCAGAGTCCGGTTATCACTTTTGAATCCATTCCCGAGCTTGTACAGATTTTTTTTTCATCAAGAAGCACATGAAATTGTTTTGAACCCATTGTTTTGAAAATAACAAAAGTAGTTTCACTTAAATGGCCGTAACTTTTTTCTGACTAATCGAAATGTCACGAAATTTTACACATAGTTCTTTAAAAGATGGTACCTCATAAACGTCATATGGATTAGACAATGGCATGTTAAATGTGTGTCAGTCATACGACTTATTGGGTGATGTTATAAATTAAATATCTCAGGAAAAAATTTTAAATTCAGTTATTCTAAAAATGTGTCTCCACATTTCCAGAAACAACTTAAAAAGGCAGACTATGGAACTGATTTAGCTTCAATACAAACAGAAAGAGACATTCATCAAAGAGAACACAAACAAATTGATCAATTCCATTCGAAAGTGGAAACATGCTTAATGGCTCGACAATATTTTCAAGGAGAAGAACTTGTATTGTATAACCAACTTCTTGGACAACTTCAGAAGATATATGCTGAGCTACTGTCATTTAGTACAAACAGGTAAAACTCACGCTAAATCATTACAAAAAAATTTATTATGAATAACCAAAATTTATCTTGATTTAAATAATTTGCTAATTCATATCTTCTCTCTTCAGATGTGGACAAAACATATTTATTCTTCTTGTTTTCCTTCTATTTACCAACTTCAATTATTATTTCCTTTATCACTACATTTTATAAAATAAATGCCTTCAAAGTGTCTGTTTGTCTTTTCCGGATAAATTCAAAATCTATTAATATATTTCTATAAGGTTTTTACCCATAGAAAGATTCATGCGGATGATTCAGTGTTTGTGTGAATTGTTTGAACTACAAAGATAATTGTTGTAGAGTAGGAAAAAGTCAAAACGCCTGGCATATTTCATCAAAAAAAGCTGCTTTTGACATATTACAAAACAATGTATGCTGGGATGTTCTTTCTTTATATAAATTTTTTTCTGGAATCAATTTTACAAAAGATATTCAAGCATGATTCGAAACATGTATTTTAAATTACTTTTTCATCAGTTTATATTATTTTTTGCTACTATCATAGTAATTTATGCACTTTTAACAACAATAATAAGTTATTTGAACATTTTTTGGATTCACAATTCTATATAAATAATATAAAAGATATTGGTACATCCTTGTGGGCACACGAAATTAACAATTAAAACCAGTATAATCAATGAAATTTTCTTAAATCTCTATTAAGAATATTATCTACTATTGTATAGAGAACTAGAATAAAAAATAAAATTCATATTTTATTTTTTTGTTTTCAATATATTTTTGATAGACCAAAAGTACCCAAATTTGAGTTTTTTTTCGAACTTTTAAAAATTCCTATCTCTAAAAATATTAGTATTAGTGCAGAAAGTTAAGGCACTTTTTTATTTGTATTTCAATAAAAATATAAAAAATTTTCTGGTTAAAAAATAATAATTCCTTGCAATTGCTTAAACAATTTCGGTTTAAACAATATTGCACGGGGTTGCTCCATGGCAACATACATTTATATAATCTGTAGAGGGCTGCGGTTTCATTGAAACCTGGTGGTGCACCGGTTCTCCAGTCAAATGGCCGACGATAGGAAATAACGCAGCCGCCGCTGTACCAGCCCTGCCCCTTTTAGATTTAAAATAACAAAAAATCAAAAAAAAAATCGTAAAAACCAAAACCGAGAAGAACCGTTTTTCACTTGAAAGCTCTCTTTTCGATTTCTTCTAGCCAAAAATCCTAAATCTGCGTTTTTCCTCCTCCAAAAAAGTTAGCAAACACAACCCCACCCAACCACCACAACCCCGGCCTTGCAGAAGAGCAATTTCTATATCAGGACTCACTTCAACAAACCTTAAAATTTTTCTTATCCTACCTGTTGCAATTATGGATTAGGTAATAGTGTATTTATGTAAAAAAACGTTATCAATTGGAAGATTATTTTATTTCTCTTAGAGTTTTGGAGGTATGTCCTTACAACGTTAATGATCAGAGAGTACTCAACAACCTGCTTCCTTAATTTAATACCTTTTGGATTTTATTATCCATTCTATACATAAACCTTCTACTTCCAAAATCCTATTAAAAATACTATCAAAGTACAATATCGTAAAAGAGAAGGATTTTTGGATTTAATATTCCCACACTACCAAATTCTATCCAACGAATCTCTCTCTATCAGTAGAAAAATTTGAAGAGGTCACATAAAAAATAGAGGTGGAATAGTTTTCTGTTCACTGTTCAAGTACAACATACAAAACATACATACACATCAGTGCAAATTTAACTAACACAATAGAACATTTTCTTCCAAAGGTTTTTTAATTTTTTTGTCACTAAGATACGATAAATATACTATATATTCAAAAAATTTTCGAGTGCCATCTGTCTTTCTTTTCGTTCACATCATAAAGCTATGAAAGTACTAATTATTTTTTTCAAGAAATTTTTTTCTATTTTAGTAAAAGTACTAATAATTTTATGATTAATGGTTTTACTTTTTGGTTTAAATAAGATTAATATAGTAAATATTATTATTATTTTTAGAATGACAGATTTGGAATCACTGCTCGATTTTATTCAGAGCGCTACCAATGAATTGAGTTGGTTGAATGAAAAAGAAGAAATAGAAGTTACCAGAGACTGGAGTGACACCAAGCTGGATGTTAGAGGCGTGGAAAAATACTTTGAGGTAAGAAAATTCTCTCCAGTAATATGTTCTCTAAAAATATTCGAAACTATTTATTATTTTCTTAATATTAGGTTACCGTTTGCAGTAAAAATGATTTATTTTGTGTTTTTTTGATTTTTCTTTCAAGCAGCTCAACTTTGGAGCTGGAGATGAGGTGACAAAAAATTTTTAAATCGTCCTTTTTAAGATACACACTGTTTTATTTGTTGATTTTAATTGTTTTTTCTTTAATTCAGAGCTTAATGAGCGATTTAGAAAAACGAGAAATCCAATTTAATTCCGTCCTAGAGAGAGGTGAAAGTCTAGTTCTACAAAATCATCCAGCAACTAAGGCAATTGAAGCTCACATGGCTGCAATGAATGCCCAATGGGCGTGGTTGCTGCAACTTACTCATTGTTTAGAAACACATTTGTTGAACACTAGAAATTATCAAGCTTTCTTTAACGATATTCAAGTTGCCGAAGAATGGCTAAAAGAGTAAGCACACTATGATATTGATTCAAATACATTCTAAATGCTTTTTTCTTGATTATAGGAAAGATGAAATCATGAATACAGAATTTAGCCAGGGTGAATTCAGCCTTGACGTTGGAGAAAAACTTCTACAGGGTATGCAAAATCTTAGAGACGAATTGAACAATTTCGGCGACCAAGTGCAAGCTTTAACTGCCAGAGCTCAAGAAATAGTGCCTTTAAAACAACGTCGACAACCAGTTACTAGACCCATTACAGTTACTGCAGTTTGCAATTACAAACAAAACAACGTAAGTATATTATCTTACTTAACGATAGTTAAATACAATTAAACTAGCATAATTATGATGCCTTACTTTTTGAGTGCACCATATCAATCTATTTTTTTAATTTTCAGTTCGTTATTGAGAATAATAAAGAATGTACCCTCACTGACAATTCAGGTCGAACAAAATGGAGGGTACACAACTCAAAAGGTATAGAAAGTCAAGTACCGGGTGTATGTTTTGTACTTCCACCACCAGACAAAGACGCTTTAGATGCAGCAGATCGTTTACGACGTCAATATGACCGTTCTTTATCTTTATGGCAGAAAAAACAACTCAGGTACAATCTAATAACATTGTTAATACTAAATTGAAGAATTATTCTTCAACATTTTAATTTTTAAAATTTCAGAATGAGGCAAAATATGATATTTGCTACAATCAAAGTTGTGAAAGGATGGGATTTGCCGCAATTCATTGCTATTGGTGCTGAACAAAGAAATGCCATTAGGAAAGCACTAAATGAAGATGCAGATAAATTGATGGCTGAAGGTGACCCATCAGATCCTCAACTAAGAAGGTTAAGAAGAGAAATGGATGAAGTTAATAGACTGTTTGATGAATTTGAAAAACGGGCTAGAGCAGAGGGTATATTTTTTTTATTTATTATTGATATTATATATTCAATAAATTTTAATTTACATCCAACTGGTATTGAGCAGATTTTTATATGCTCATCTAGTGGTTTTAGTGTTATTAGTTCACAATTTATTATTGTTATTATTATTGTTATTATCAAAACCAAAAAAACTCCTGCTTTCTCTAATGTTATGAAAATACCAGTTTTCTACAATTGTGGAATTAATATATACCATTAATAAATATTATTCATACATAATCTTAACTACTACAATTAATTTTTTTCCAGAGGAAAGTAAGAATCAAGCTAGACTCTTCAACAACCAAATATCAAATCTTCAATTAGCCCTAGATGAAGCGGAACGTATAATAAACCAACGTGTACTATCGCCTCTTCCAAGAGATATTGACACTCTTCAGCATCTAGTCTTAGAACACAAAGAATTCGAATCCAGACTACAAAATATGGAACCAGAAGTTGAACAAGTGAAAGATACGTTCAGATCAATCACACTCAAAACTCCACAACATAAGAAAGATTTAGAAAAAGTTTTAGACAAATGGAAATATATATGGAACACTAGTAATATTTACATCGAAAGATTGAAGTGCATAGAAATTGTTCTAAATGGCATGTATGATGCCACACAAGTTATATCTGAATTCGAGAAGAAATTAGCGTTGTTTGACGAGCTTCCCAAAACCAAAAAAGGACTTGAAGATGTTCATGATGATTTACTCAAATTAGGTATTTATTTTTTATACACTTTTCTAATAATGTAAATTTCATTCAGTACTCATTTAATCCTAGACATGAACCTTATCCTTGTTAGTCCAAAGGCTAGTAGCACCTGTTTCATAAAGTTTTTGATGAATGTTGAAATTTTTATATTGGATTGAAAGGTAGATCTACCTGTGTTTACCGGAACCATGTACTGCGCATAATTATAAGGTTTACAAAAATTAAAACAAAAAAGTGTTTGAATCAGAAGCCAACAAGTAGAAATTGAAAGTTTGGATATTTTTGAAAATACAACTAATTTAAGCAGACTTTTTCGAGGGAGTTTATATTAAATAAATCCACCCCAAAGTTGATTTTCTTTAAATATGATTTGGAGTGTTTGATTAAAAAAAGTTGGCCTAAACTAATTGTATTTTTAGAATTATCCAAACTTTCAATTTCTACTTGTCTTCTGAATCAAATACTTTTTTGATATTTAATTTTTTTACACCTTTTAATAATGCGCAGTACCTGGTGTCCCAGGATGGATCAGGCAAACACAGGTAGATCTACCGATGCATCGAACATGTATTACTAGCTCTCCGACTATGTGCATCTAGGTGTTTTTATATCTTGCAATTCTTTCATATTCTTCTATTTATTATATTTTTACAATTTTCCTGTATCTTCCATTATTACTTGAGATTATGTTCTCGACTCATGATGCCTGTTTCTTCTGATCTATAAGTTATTTCGCACCTGGTCCCTAGAATGAACTGTTTATCCTTTAATTGGAAGTTTTTTTTCATATGTGGTCACTGTTAACATGTAATTTCTTCAGTTAGTGTTCAAATAAATTGATTCTCGTATTGTATTTGTGTTAATGAGAACTATAATTGTTCTAAGGACTTTGAGCTTTCAACTATTTCATTTTCCTTGACATTAAGGGAACTTATTCTCACTAGCATTGACGTTAGAAAGTGTGTTGTCTATTTGATGGGTAATATTATTTTATTTTTAATTACACAAAAATATGAGGTGTTGTGCTGTTCGATACCCTTTGACAACTTAATGCTTACATATACTGCAACTTATCAAGTTTTTAAATATTGAAAGTACAATTTTTTTTTGCAGAATCTGCTGTCGGACAACAACAAATAGTTATGGATCAACTTAACGACGACTTTGACAATACTAGACGATTGACTGAAAAATCTAGACCAAACCAACGTGGTCCTCATTCAGATGTAGAACGTTTAGATAAAGAAATACAAAAATTAAACAGTAGATGGAGCAATGTTTGTTTACAGTTAGCCGACAAGTTAAGAGGTTGCAAACAAGCTTATGATTTACTCAAAAACTACGGAGAAGCTAAAGAAATTGAAGACCATTGGCTAAACGAACAGTATGGTAAATTAGAGATGCTACAACCAATCAAAGAAAGGGCTAAAGAACATTTGGATGCTACTAGGGTAAGATTCATTTTCTTATATTTTTAGTATAATTGAGAAGTTACATGAAAATTTGGATAAAAAATTTGATTAAAAATGGTTTTTTGAGTCTAATTTGCTCAAAAATTCGTTTCCTGGGCTTCATTTGGTCAAAAATTCGTTTCCGCAGATTAAATGGGTCAAAAACTTGGTTTTTCTTTAATTAATGTTGTCATGAATTGGTTTTCACAAGTTTACATTAAGCAAAAATGGACTTTAATTTATCAAAAAATGTTGTTCTTAGTGTAGTTTCTTGAGTAAAATGTTATTTGCATTGAAAAAAATGAATTTTATAATGAGAAAGTTTGATTGGATCTAATTTTGTGATGAACAATGGATTGTAGTATTCAATTTGTATTTATTACCGTCAGATCTAAAAGGGAGTAGAGTTTAAATGTTGCAAACGAGTTGGAGATATTACAAGATAAATTTCTTCAATTTCTTATTTTTTAGACCTTTTGATATGTTTATGCTTCTAAATATTCTTGATTTTAGGTCTCTTCTTGTTTGAAATTATTTCTTTTATAATTTTTTAAGAAACTAATTTTAAATCAGAAGGGACCTACAATCAAGAGCATTTAGAAACATGAATATTACAAGACATTTTACTTAGCATAGTTATCATTTATTTTATTTTCCAAACATCATGAATACATCTCTCAGATAAAATCATTTAAGTTGTCAATTTTTGAATTATTTAATGTAAAAAAATTATTTTTTTCTTTGTTTATATTCTTTGACAAAATTTCTCATAAAAATGTAAAGAAAAAAATGTAATTAAGAAGTTGAAAAAATTAACTTTCTTTCATTGATTAATTTTAATTGTTTCATTCGTTTTGTTTTAGAATCTTCTCAACAGTGTTGTGGAAAGAGCACCTAAAATTGAACAAGTCAATGTAAATGGAGGGCGTTTCATTAGAGAAGGCAAGGTAAACATAAACAAAATTATTTCACTTACATACTATTTTAAGTTAAAATTATCTAGTTTTCATATGTATGATTGGTTTGTGTGAATGTGCAGATATATTTTGTAAATATCTCTATTTTTAGGAAGTTTTTTATAATTTTTACAAGTTTCAAAGTTTCTTTCAGTGAATTTTTTGGAGGTAAATAACGTTACTAAAAGTCGTTAAACATACTAAAATAAAAGGAAGTATTTAGTATTTTTAGGTGATGGGTGTAGTATCTTTAATATATCAGTAAATAGAATCCAAAAATAATGGATTACCTTCATTTGCAAGGTAATATTAATTATTAATTTATGATTGTTCAATGTTATGCTTTTAATAAAAAATTCTGTTGCCAACTTCAATTCACTCAAATTGTTGCTAGCCAAAAATGCTAAAAGTTGATTTTTTGATATCAAAAAGTGTAAATTCCATAAATGTTACTTAGTAGAATATTCTTTGTACTCAGTCCTCAAACGTTATTTCCATCTTTTCTATTCCATTTTCGAACTCTACATATATTTTATCAGCATAAAAAATAATTATATTTGTAATCAGATTATCAGAGATTAATTCATGTACCAATAATTTCATCTGTTTTGAATCTATTTAACCATATCGTTCCTTTTCACTTGAATATATGGTGTGAATAGTCTTATTTGTTTTGAAATTCAAACCTGATGTGCTGAAATTGGTTTTTTTGCATATTATTGCTCTTTAAATGATGGTTGGTATCATTATTGAATCTAACAAATGATATTGGACTACAACAATCTTTTTTTTTCCTGTAAAATAATCATTTGAAAAAAATTATCTTTAAAATGAGTTTAATCGATATACCCAATTGTTATTTTCTAAATCAATTATTAATAAGTATCAATTTATTGATTCAACACAGGGTAGTAGAATAATATTTTCTTATTTGTTATTAAAAAATCAACATTAAAAAGTCATTTTTGGAATACTATAATTTAAGTTGGAGGTTGGGGATTGGCAAGGTGATATTCTTGTCAACTCAGTGCTAATTATTCCATATCTACGGCTTTATAAAATTTTCTATGTACGTCTAGCTTTAATTGTATATGAAAAATTTAGATTCACATATATTAGAGCTTTGTCACTAATAAATATAAATAATTTTGTGATTAACATATACGATATATAACTTATCTGAAGTATTTGGAAAATATAATGTTCCTTTAGGTTTAGTTTGAAATATAGAATTCTCCACCTTAAGGAAACTGAAATTTTTCGATTCATTCTGAAGTATAATCGTATTATTGATAGAAGTTTAGCAATAAAATTTTACATAATTCATTTGAAGCCATGGTTAGAGAAAATTTGGATATTTTTTAAAAAAATGCAAAATTACCAGATTACATTTTTTAAAGATATTTTTATTTATATATTAACTTCAAAATATGTATAATATGCATATTTTTGTTTTAGTCTTCAATTATAAACTGTTTAATTATTTAAATTTTCCACTGATCAATAATCATTATCTTTATTGTTTTTAATAATATTTTTTTCAACCATATCAACCAATAATACTTGTTTAATACTCTTGTACTATTCAAATTATTTAGATATTTCTGTATTATCTTAATCTTTCAGAGAGATACTTTTCTTAATTATTCTTATCAATTTTCTTATTATTCCTATAAAACAGTCTAAACTTACTGTCAGTTCTATTATACAGATTGAAAGTTCTTCATAATTCAAATCAATTTATTTATATAAAAGGGTTTCTTCATCTTCGCTTTTCATTCCCTATTGTATAATTAAGTTGAGTTCAAATTCAATTTATTTAATGAAAACGAGAAATTTATATGAAAATTTATGTGCTAAATTTCTTTTCAAAAGTACAGTAGTTCAATTTAAAGTGCCTCAAAATAATATACAATAGAAGATGATTCGTGTTAGCTCTTACTATTAAAAAGTTAAACTTGAACCATCCAAAAATCAATTCTATTACTAGACCATTGTTGTCAATCAAAATTTGATTGAAAACTATCTGAGTAAGTTGAGTCTACCATGTCATTGGGACAAATACAATAAAAATTTTCATGGTATATTATTTTGTATTGCCATACAAGGTAGTTCAGAATATATGTGAAGAAAACCTGAATATTATTTTCATATTTTCCTGTGAACCTACTTGGTTGCTTTATGATCGAGTAAACAGGTTTATTGTAATTAAATATCATTTTTTTAAGGGTGGGTGATTGCTACAGTGATAGGAGGAAATATTAGAACAAGAGCTCACCGCAAAAAACCTATCCCATAAGCGGACAGGCTAAAATATATTTTTTCTTTCACTATTACGTGTGACCTCTAAGAAAATCAGTGCTTCGCATCAAGCGGTTATTTACATCTAAAAATTTTTCAAAATGCAGATTTTCGAAACGAACTGTACCAATTGACTAACACCATGATATTAGAGGCAATCTCTTCTACATATCCTTTAGAAAAAATATGTTTTCAAGTGCCTCGGTAAATCTTGTGTTAACGATTTGGCTCGAATTGTTTCATATAAAATCTATTACATCCATAACTTAATAATGACTTAATAATAATGATTTAATTTTATTTATTTTTATATTACTGATTTGAACAAAAATATAAATGCTACGATAGGGTATGCTGCAATTTTTGGGATCTCTTGTTGCACATTGTCATTGACTTGCCCATGCTTTATCTATGAAACTGAGGAAGATTTTATATTTAAAAAAGATAGATGGGGCGTCTAACGTATAGGTTATAAGGCAAGCCCTGCAACCATTGAGGACATTGTTTTTGTGGAGCTGGATGAAGTTGAAAATGATGTCATTATTGATGATATCGATAATCGTAGTTATGATGATAACGACGATAATGATGTTGGAAATCATGATAATATTGATAAAAAAGATAATGTAAATAATGATGTATGATGCATATCATCATCATCATTATTGTCATAGCGATAACGATAAATAAATGTATGGATTGTAATGTAAAGAATATATAGTGTTCCCTTTCTATTGCTATTGTAATGTAATCATGATTTGAAAAATGCATTTTCTGCATTTTGAAAAATTTTGCTGATGGAAATAACCGCTTAACGCGAAGCACTGATTTTCTTAGAGGCAACAGGTAATATTAAAAGAAAAAATATATTTTAGCCGGTCCGCTTATGGACTCGGTTTTGTGCGGTGGGCTCTTGGACTACCTATATGTATTTATATCTTGCTTACAAATAATGTAAAATTGTTAGGAAAAAATACTTATCTGTAAAACCATATTTGCAAAAACAATTCAAAATCGACTTTTCAGTTAATTTGAAGTTTCATATCGTAACATACTGAAACTGAAATATACACTTCTGTAGATTATTCTAATTTGTTAAAACGGCATGTCGATTCATAAATTGTATCTAAATACAATTATTTATTGCAAACTTATCAAATAGAAAATGCAGGAAAATATGTTTCAATATGTTTCAAATGATTCTGAAATCCCCTGTATATATTGTATGAGAACATCAATTCACATATTATTTTCATGTGTTCATTAGCTATCAAAACATCATGAACCAAAATTCAACAAATATTGTAAAAAGAGTAAATATAAAAATTAATAGTATTTATAATACCTAAAACAACAAATTTAATTGCCACAATTTTGCAATGTTTAGACTATAAATTACTGCAATTAAAGGAAAAATGATAACTAATGACTATCACTCAAAAAGACATAATCGTGAAAGGTTAATTAGGATGTTAATTATAATAACAATTATTATTTATATTTTAATTCCAGCTAATATTTTGTACAGTGTATATAAATAACATTATTTCTATCTTCACGTTTATCTTCGAATCTGAAATATAAATAAATACAGTATGAAATAACTCCGAGTTCTTGGAGATCAGCTTTAAATTTATGAGTCTGATAGGTTCAAATGGCTGTTCAAATAATTTTTAGCTCCAGATCCAATTTTTAGTTGCAACCATTATTATTTCTCATTGTTTACAAATTAGCTAGATAATCCAATGGCAGAAAAGTTAATCTGGACGCTACTTTAGGTGATGAAGAATTTGTGTTACCATATATCAGAAGTTGGTTTTTTTCGTTCTAAAACACTACAAACCTTTCAATTAGAATACCCCAATACTGTGTTTTTGTTGTAGTTCAGTTTCTTTGGGTGCAAATTTTTTCTTTGTATGACCTTTACAACTTTATTTAATCCACCGTATCTACCAGCTCTTATTCTTGATATGATTATCCCTTTTCATTGGTACAAGAAGTTTTTGGTTTCAATTTTATCATGCTAGTGCAAATTATGCATGGATAAGATACTAGAAGACTAGTTTTTCTCATTAAGAATTCACTTCGAGCAAGTACTATGATTCTCAATGTATTAAACATAAACTGTAGATTAACTTTCAAAAGTTTAGTGTCATCATCGATATTTCATATCGATCATTTTGGGATATTGGTCAGGAAATCATATTATTTGAGAACCTTAATGACGGTTACTAAATTTTTAAACAGCTTTGAATTGTGATATATCAATCGAAAATTATTCAATTTCGGTTTAGTTTTGACATTCATTAGAAGAATGAGTATGTCAGAAAAATTGTATCTATAGAGGGTAGATAGAAGAAGAACATCTGTGAATATGAAAAACGTTCGTCGAAATGTGTTCAATAAAGGTGATGTCAAAATAGTATCAGGGTAAATTTCTTTTAGGTTATATTTACTACATTATTTTGTATTTTGTAAATGATAGTAAATTTTGTAATTCCGCATAATTCAATTCAATTCAGGACTCCCATAAGGGAGTCCATAAGTCTACTCAATATTGGAGTAGAATATGAAATGTAAAAATTAGATGTTTATCGAGAACAAAATTTGTATTAAGCTGATTCTCGTAGGTTCTAGTAGACTGTTCTCAATATCCAGATTAATTCATTCTATTTTAAAATTGAAATATGCCAAGAAACTTGAATATTTTGTATATTATGCTTGGTTTCATCGCAGTTATACACATTCTTCAGTATTCAACTATTTGTTATAAAATAAGTAGTTTTCAAAGCTTCTTCCACTCTTATTCAATCTATATACCACTCACAAAGTATATATGCACCTCATTTAATATGGAAAAAGGTTCATGTTTAAATAGACATACATGTGAAATAAAAAAAATGCTACTACAAATGAACTAAATATACACTTATTGACGAAAGTTCAGTATTTGATGCAAGCTTATAGAATAACTCGTGAATTTGCATCATATACACCATGAACATGTCGACATTCTTTAGTTCAGTAGTAACATAATTAGTGTATATAATATAAAGAAAGTGTCTTACGCAATCTTGAATTAATTTTTTATCGATTACGTCTTTTTTCCACTTCAACACCAACACATATTCAATACAAAAAAAATCATCACTCGCTTTGGAAGATCATTACACATAACTTTTTATCCACCCTATTTATATCACCATAGCACTGACTAGACTAACCTTACCTAACATAACCTCTCTAACCCTAACACCAGATATGGAGCAAGGGGGCACAGAAGTTCCGCGAAGCATTGTTAGAATACCAACCGTCGCTGGACGCCAACGCAGCTATCTGGAACAACAAGCAACCTTCTGGTGCCGACCTGGTGGCCAAAGAGTTGGATGAATTTAACGAGAGATACCAGTATCTGGTGGACTTCTTGTACGACCGGTTGAAACAGATAGCTGAGAAATGCAAAGGAGATATCGTCACTTTGGTAAGTTATTTAATTTTTTCTTACAAATTAAATTATTTGCAAAAAAAATCATTTTTATGATAATTATATACGAAAAACCTTTTTAATCAACTCTGGTTTGTTTTTGTGTAATTATCGGAAGTAAAATTTGGCTTTTACATTTAATTTACAAAATTTGTAGATCTATTGAAAAATTTCTTTGATGATTCCATGTTTAAAAATGTAAAAAATCTTGATTACAATCTCATAGTCTACAAAACCTATTAATTTTGGGACGTCATTCTAAAAATATTAATTTGATATACCATTACTGAAAATGTTTCTTCGATCTCTTTTTTTTTTAATCAAATTAATGAATTTTTTTAATTACCTCTTATTTATTTATTTTCTATTTTCTGAATTAATAGGTAGTTATAATTAAAATAGATTGAATACAGTAATACCTTGTTTTAAGCAACTTCACTTTACGAGATTTCGTTATAACGCGGTTTTTAAAATTCGCGCTAACTGACTTCGCTTTATAGGCACACAGTGATTGGTTATTTGTTCTTGGTAGCTGAACAGGACCTGTACTGTACTGGACCAGTGCAGACCCGTTCATTAGTGTATAGAATTAGTTCGATCGGATACAAAGAACGATATAGTGCAGAGAGTAATGGAGCATTTATTGATTGTAGTATTTGAGGTTATTTTATGTGATTCAGACCTTCTAGTATTTTTGATATTTTACATTCGTCCTATGACTAAGTTGTAGTGCCACCGTTTCCAGATTACACTTATTGCACTGCACTGGCTGAACTGACTCTAGACCCAGTGCAAGCAGTACTGTGAACTCGGTGAACTAGTTCCTAAGAACAGCGACACTAGCGGTGGTTCTGCTACAAAGAACGCTTTAGTGTACACTTCCTGAACTAGTTCTGTCAGTGCAGCTACCAAGAACAAACCTATGGTCGCATTAGTCAGTAGTACTTCGTGTCTCTGAAGATGTTTACATTTTCTAGTTGTTTCTCGGCGAGTAAACGTAAAATATAGCGGTTTTTTATTAAAATTTCTGATATTTCACCATAATTACTGAATAAGATTTCTTGGGCACTTGTAGAACAGCGAATCAAAACATAATTAATTAACATAAAAAGAACCGTTAAAGTTTAAGTTTGAAGATAAAAATAAAAATTAAAAAAAAAATGGAAAACAGAGGAAAGGCTACAGAAGTTGGACGACAGTTTGGCCTTTCAGAGTCTAAGTATGTACGAAAATGAAGCAAATGCTTGCTCTTTGGATTTAAGATAAGAATAAAAAAGATGCTCTAATGAGTCAAGATATCACATGTGCTAAAGCGATTTCTTTATATGGCAACCTTAAACAGCAATAGGGTGAAAGATCTTTTGCTCCATCTTTCGTTGCCAGCAATGACTGGTTTGAAAAATAAGACCATTGAATTTGCATAACATTTTTAAAGCTGGCGAAGCAGCAAGCGCAGATACAGCAGCTGCGTCCGAATTGCCTACCCAACTATACAAGTATATACTGCGAAAATAATTTCCTTCACCGCTCGTCTTCAATGTAGATTAAACCAGTCTTTATTGGAAAAAAAATGTCATCCCGAACTTTTATTTCCAAAGAAGAAAAGCAAGCAAGTAGTTTTAAAGCACCCAAAGATCGATTAGATCTTCTTTTGAGTGGAAATGCCACTAGAAACTTCAAATTGAAACCTTTGATGGTATATCAGTCGGAAACACCTCGCGCTATGCGCGGCACTGATAAAGATAGCTTACCAGCGATCCAATCGAAAAGCCTTGCTAACAATAGAGGTTTTTCTGACTGGTATACAAACAGCGTTTGTTCAGATGTTCAAAAGTACTGCAATCGTAAAGGACTGCTTCCAAAAATTTTACTACTTCTTGACAAGGCTACCAATATTGGTCTCACCGCGAGGTTTGGAAGTAGAGGTGATGTCTTTGCCACCGAATATGCGTGATTGTTGGAAGATACATTGCTGCAGCTAGGAATGAAGTCAAGCTGAGCTGTATGAACGGAGCTTGGAAAAACCTCTGGCATGATGTGGTAGATTCACCAAGAGGTTCTTTCAAAAATATATTCTGGTCTAATGATGTTAGAAAGTTCAGATAAAGATGTCAACCACTCAAAAAACGTTTTTTTTTGTAAGTTTATAGGCAATAAAAGTAATTTGTAATGAATTTTACTTGTTATTTCATTGACCTTGTTATACGCGTATTTCGTTTAGCACGAATTTGATCGGAACGCATTCTTCGCTTAAAGCGAGGTATTACTGTATTGTGTTTTTAATTAAAATCAAATGAGTATGTAATGACTAATATCACAGCCAATAAGAAATGTTAAACCACCCGCTTACTTGAACAGGATAATACAAACCATCTTCAAGTATTTAAGATGTAAGAAAGGGTACCCTAAACGCATTACTAGCAATGGGATTAAAGCGAACCTCTTTTAACTCTATTTTTCTGTTGAATAATTTAAATGACTTGTAAACAAACTTCGGGCTAATTAATCATCTTGAATAGATTATCAACAAAACACAATTCACTTATTCAAAAATATGATACCTGGTTTTAAGGCTAATTTCTGAGATAGATGACATTGAAATAAACCGAAGAGTTTCGAATTCAATCTAAATTATATTCTTAGTAACAATCTAGATGCTTTTAAGTAAATATTTTAATGTATATTAAATTCATTATACTGAAAATGCGGGATAGCTTAAAAAATGTATTACTGATTGCACTACATTGGATTGAAACTTTATTTGCTTGTAGTTAATTGTAAAATAATGAAATGTTGACTAGATCTTAGGGTATCAGATTTTGAGGGGGTTAAATATGTTCCAATCTAGTTACTTGCACCTACTGTTCTAAAAGGGTTGGGCCCTTAAAGGAAATGTAAATAACATCAAAATTTTACGACAAAAATATGCTCAATAGATAAATTACTCGTTAAAATTGGTATTTTAAGTTTAAAGTTATATATTCTGTATATTATTCCTAGATTTGTTATTTAGAATGTGCGAAAAATGAGTGTTTCAAAAAAATCGACTAATTTTTCTTATAATTATATCGAAAATATCCTTGGAAATTACGACAAAATACAGTGAAATTTTCAGCTCTTAATATTTAGGCGAACTGCAATTTTATATTTTCCATTTAAGTAGAAAAAAATTTATTTTGCACTTTGGCTTTTTATGTTTCACGTTGATAATAACCAATTGGAATGAACAATATAGATTTTTAGATGAAATTTGATGCTTTACAAAAAACAAACGTGTCTTGGTAATCAACTATACCCAAAATAATAAGCATAGAAACTTATTGTTTTGTAACCATTCAAACATTACTTCCACCTGCATCAGAAAACCTCCTATTTCCAATATAATATACATGTGTTTCCACTCATATTATGAAATGTATTTGACAAGTTTTTTTGTCGGGTTACTCTTCTAGATGCCTCACGGCGTGTTTATTTGATTTCAATAAAATATAACGCCATTTCACCTAACGTCTTGTTTATTTTTATTTAGAAATTCATATTCATTAATCATTTTCATTAGCTAACTGATCGTGTTACGGGAACAAATGTCAGCGACGAGGTTCACCTTGAGTCTTAATTTTTTTAAGTCAATAATATTTTTATTTATTAATGAATTCATTCGCTGCCAACGGTCACGACATCGACCAGTCGAATTTTTCTATTCAGAACGTATTACCTCATTTAACTAAATATGTGACATAATTTTTAAAAATAAATTTCCCTTGATGTCACAATACATAAAAAGACTGAAAATATATATTAATAATAATTTTTGAACTGTTAAATGTTAGTTGGAAAATTATTTTGAAACAAATTTAATCGTTAGAAAAAATGTAGTATAACACATCAGTCAATAAGTAGTGTGACTAAGAAAAACATATTCCAACACTTGTGAAACTTCTCCATGTCGTGCTTGTAGAAGGATTTGTCTTTTGCTTCAAAACAGGCGTCAGTTTCAAGAATTGCTTCTTCATTTGAGATGAATTTTTTACCGGCGACCATTTCTTTGCAATCAGTGAATAACCAGTAGTTAATGGGGGCCAGATCGGGACTATACTGTAGTTGAGGAAGCAATTCGAAATTTGATTCGTTCAATTTAACCACCTTGGCCATCTACTTGTGAATCGGTGCGTTGTCTTGGTGAAACAGTGGTTTTCTCTTCGACATACGATGTTCCTGATCCGAATCATGAATACGTTGTGTTTGACTGTGAATGAACGCGGCACCCACTTTGATAAAAACTTTCTCATGCTTAAATATTCATACATAATCGTAAACACACCATATAACCAATTTGTAAACTTTTTGATGTTTTCTGGACGACCAAACGTTCACCATCATAGGTGTCTGTACAACCATGTTTAAATTCAGCGAACCAATAACAAATGGTTCCTTTCGATGGAGCAGAGTCCATATAACACTTTTGAAGCCATTGCTGAGCTTGTATAGTATTTTGTTTTTCATTAAGAACTAATGATAAATTGGTATTTATGGACCAAATGGTATTTTTCGATCGTTGGATTAAGGTTAGAGAGATCCGCGATATCGGTGTATCAAAATCCGCGCGTTGAGTGTCGCGTTTGCTCACTTTCTACCAAAAACGGATTCAAAACAACATTTCCCAGGCCTTATTGACGCAGTTTAACCAAAATAAGTCAGGTTTTTGCGTTGAATCATAACTGTTGATGAAACCTGGATCTACCACTACACTTCTGAAATGAAAAAATACTTAACACTAGATTGTTCGAGAAAGACTGTTTAATCGGGCGAAATGGTGATAGCAACCGTTTTTTGCGATAGTTATGGTATTGTCTTATCTTCAAAAATGTAAAACTATAATGTGAGAGTCTTAGGCATTATTGCTTGATTTGGACAAAAGCCTGCGCATTTTAAGAAAAACATTGTGCTTTTCCATTAGAATAATGCACTTTCTTATACTCACACGGTGATCGCAATGATGAATTGCACTTCGAATTAGTTAACCACCTACTATAATCACCAGATCTGGCCTTTAGCAACTTTTTCATGTTTTATAACCTCAAAGTTTCACTTTTAAAAGAGATATTTTCATCGAATCAGGGCGTTATCGCATATGTAAACACCTATTTTTAGGAGAAAGACGATACTCTTATTTAGAAGGGGGAAACGTCTAGAATATCGCTGTACAAAATGTATATACTTGAGAGGAAACTATGTTGAAAAATTATTTCGAAAAAATGTTTTGTTTCTTTGTCGGAAATTTTTCAGACATCTTTTATAAAATCTCACTTTACTAGTTCATTCGAATTTAAATCCCTTTTAGTTGTTAACAGCAAGTTTAAAGTGTGTAATATCTTCTAAATAATAGTATAAGTCATTTTTACCAAAAATTAGTGAAATGCTTCATTAACAAATTGTTTTCTTATACACGTTTTTTGATATTTTTAGAATACCTCAACTTGCGACTTCAAAGCGATATTTATTTTTTTTATATTTTGAAAAATATTTCAAGTATACCTAAATAAATAGCACTTCAAACATTTTGTGTGTAGGCTTTATAGTAAAATAGTTCATTGCTGGTCATGTGAAAAAATAGCTATTTATTCAGAGTCTAGACCTAAATGATCGAGTGAAATTTCATAATAAATAAACCAGTTTCAACCTTTGTGTAATACATTAGAAATCTATTAGTTTAGATCAATACTCGATATATTAGTAAATTTTATGTTTCATTTTATTGATAAATAACATATTTGAAAACCGATAAAAATTTGATTTATTCTGAGGGAAGGAACTCAGATACTTTAGTCCAAAGTCATAACTACTCAATGCTTTCATGTGACTGATTGTTTTGCAATCAAATCATTTTCTTTGGATACTGTGTATGAACATTTCTAAGGAATTGCGAATCTTGATCGCTGCGCTTCAGTAGAGAAAATTTTACTTGTCAACAAACATTTTAAGTCGTCCACTTCAGAGTAAAACAGAAAATTCTGGTTTTCAATTAAAAAAGCCGCGATTCTTCATTTTGTCTAAAGCGTTGTTGCTTATCATACTGTTAGGTCCCCCTCTACTTGATGTTTGATGTAATGTAGATCCTACAAATTTTTCCTCTTAAAAATAAGTGTATAGTGGCTTTCATATTTTTGAATTTCCTATAAGGTACTACCTTTTCAAATTGTATATAGATGCAAAAGATTGTTTGAAAATATAGAAGATTAATTGCAAAGTTATGAGTATTAATGCAGGTGAAATAATGTAATACGTTATGTTTGCTGTACCCACCAATTGTCTTATTTCGAATTGAACTGTCTTTTTCTCGACTCAAGCCAGCAGCTTCTGAAATAAAGATTGAAAGAGAAGTCTACCTTTTTCTTTTAATGTGAGAATCGTCTTTATTAAGATTATTTATAACACATTCACAAATACTAATATCAACATGTTGGATTCTAAACAGAAATAAACGAAACTAACAACACAAAAAGCTCGAGATACGATAAAAACAAAAACCAACGTTGCATATTCTGCAGCCTAAATTCCCTGTATGTTCAGCTTCCGGTACGATCTGTAGTAGTCAATTGAGATCTGCAAAGTTACTCTGTTCAGTTGACGTTGAGAAGTCGTATTAAAAAATGTATTCGGATCGGCCCTCAATCTATATAAAATTAGCTGTTTTTCTGAAATAATTAGAATATGCAAAACCGCATAAAAATATTACCACTAGTCGTAAAAAGATGTAAAGAATGCTAAATCGAAAATCAAGAGCAAGTAATCAGTTACAACGTCCATAAAAGAGACATAACGACCACCAGAGATCGTATTATATTTTTTTACAGCTAAAGTTAAACAAGAAACGTTAAAAACTTGTTAAAAAACAAAGCATATTAATATAGTTTATGATCTAATTTAACAGTTTATGTTAAATAGTCCAAATTCTTCATATTTTTCATATAATTGCATTGGTATTTATTTTCGTTAGATACTACAGTGATTTTTCAATAAAAAATGTACTTTATTGTAAAATTATAACCTCTTTCTATTTCTACATACTAAATTTGCTCAATTCATCCAAATATTCATTAGGATTTGAAAAAAGAGAATCACAAATATTCCACGGGACGTTACAGTTTCAGCAAAATATTCCCTTATTTTTTCCTTACTTTTGCTCACGTAAAAAAATGATGTTTAATACTCGATTATTTTTACTCTACAGTTCTCTTTCTGTAGCCATACTTTTCAAATTTATAGAAATTAAGAAACATAGCATAGAAAACTTTTAATATAATAACCGTAGCAAAAGTATTGTCAATTTCTGAATAGTGTCTTTTGTCAACCCACTTTCGTATAACGTGAACCATAATAAACTTAATAAATAGTGTTTTTGTTATTATAATTATGTTCAAATACTATGATTCACTTCAGAATCCGTCACATATAACGTCAGAAAATCTACTATTATTATTTGGCAAAGATTTACATTACTATAGCTTATGTCACCTCTAAACAGTTATGACAAATTCCGTCTAGTCGTATAGAAACTTTCTTACAATAATTTTTCATAATTCATAAATTATGTCTGCCAAGAACAGTCTTTAACCACTTTCTACGCGTAGGTAGTTTGGTCCTAGATTACCATCAAAAAAAAGCTTAAAAATCATTTTTAAATATAGTTTTCGACATTGTACTCACGTGTGACATACGAGTTGTGGCCAAAAAATACTATAAATGAATTTTTATACTACCCAAACCCTTTTGTAATTTAATTAACTCATTTCACAAATCTGTGAAAAAAAATGTATTAAACAAAAAAAAGTTGGTTTCAATAATCTCAGCGTATTCGACGAATATCAAACTGTTAAGAGTCCAGTATCGGTGTACAAACTGCGTTAAATACTGAATATTATCGTATACAATAATAACTATAACTAATTATAAAATCAGTAGATAAGGTTATTTATGGTCGTTTAGAGTGATATTAATATAAGATAAAAATAAATAATGATGATACGTCAATGAGTTTTGAGTGCATAGTCATAAATAAGGGACGCTTTGAATCACTTAACCATATTATTAACAGATCTTAAGAAATGAGGTTTGTTTTCATAAAGAGTGGTGAGATAATTTGAATCTGAATCCTTTATGTTGAACTAAAGAAGCTTACGTCATGTTCAAATCCGTACAGTAATAATGTTGTCTGTTACGAGTGGTATAGGCGATTTTAAGTGGAAATGAGTCATTTAAGGACAAGAAACGGTACAGGCGTCCTTTAACCTCAAAAAGATGAAAATAAAAGCGGACAAACTTCATAGTTCAGACAGACAATTAACTATTTGAATGCATACATAATGAAGAACTTAATATCTTGTATGGTTAAGAAAGAAACCTGACAAATAAGAAAACAATTTTCTTCTGTTTAGCTTTTTTGCGTATTTTTGGTATCTAAAACTGTCTACATTCCTCTTACTTATCAGGTTTTGGACTACCTACACAATTTCTAACTCTGTCTTAGAAAAAGCAAATGGTACAAAATAAAAGAAAACGTTTTGACATCATTCCTGACATTGAGGAGACAACGGCTGTGCAGAAACGTTCTCGGTCATTGGGAAGTGCTATGGCAGCACAATAAAGAAGGTTAATATATTCTGGAATACGAGGAGTGGTAATTAAAGAATTATTCTCCTTGCGTGAATTGGCAGAGCTGTTATGATTGGGTGTCAGCAAATTGATTAATGCGAAAAATGAATAAAGAATTGTGATAAAATATTTGACAAAATCAAGCTATTAGTAGAGGTGTATGAATTCCTCGTGGGTATGAACTGGCTATGTGGTTGTGAATCGATGGCGGGAGGCCTGGTGCACCGGGCAAAGTACATACAACAGAAAATGTTGAGCGTTTACGAAAGTTTGTGCCATAAGAGCTTAGAAACTAGTAGTTTCTTCACCACGACAACATCCCAGCACATTCGTCGGTAAGAGCTCAACAGTTTTTGGCCATTACAACATTACAACACTCCCAAATCTTCCTTACAGTCCAATTCCCGCGGGCTAGAAGCTATGGTTTAAAATGAAAGGAACAATGAAATGTAATCGGTATGAGTTGCTTGGTGCTTCACGATTTTGAAGACGTTTACTACGGCAGACTTCCAGGTTTACTGCAGGAAGTAGGAGGAGCGGTGGAGCGATTGTGTGACACTCCAGGGATGTTACTGCGAAAGAATGACTGCTTAAAACTTTCTGTAAATTCAACGTTTATAATCAAATTTTCGTTATTATTATAATATATTTTGGAAAGTCTAAAATAACTTACATTTCATATTCTTCCCTTGAAATTTTATTCTAGTTACGTTAGTGATTTAGAAAGCGACATACAGAAACCTATTCAGTTCAATAAAGTGTCGTAGGAAGTTTGCAGACCTTGAATAATATTCTAATCCTTCCATTTATGGTTATTTGTATGGGCGTATGTAACGTTAGCAACATATATTTCAGATATACTTTGTAGATTTGAGTGTTTACTAATTTTTTTGTTACTTCTGATAAATAAAACAAGTACCGAGTAAAATTTATTCGAGTCACTAATATTAACGTCAATATTAAGATAAGAAATTTAGATAGTTCTTTGTGAAAATTTTAAGAAGAACCAACCATTTAATTTATTTGAAATATCAACAACAAAATATATTTATAGACAATGCTCTCGTGAAACGTAAATAAGCCAGGGTGGATTTTTAAGAATTCAATGGATTCTAACGATCGATACAAAATTTCAAATGCGGGATACCAAAGCATCTTCAACCACTATAACCGAATGTAGTCGAGCATTATCATATAAAAAGAGAAAAGTTGATCAAATAGGAGCATGTAGCGTTGGTAATCACTTATAGTATATGAATCTGCATGGCCATTAAAATAAATATCTCCTTAATAGTAGCTGTACGATCTCTGTACGGATTAACTTCTTGCAATGCTCTTTGAACACTCGAGAAAGAGTCCATCCATATCTCGACTCATCTGTGAACTTGTCCTACACACCAATTCACAGTTTCATTGTATTAAGCGAATTGAATACACCATCTTTGGAGTATTGCTCGCATATTTGGAGCTCGACTCCCAAGCATACCCTGAGGATGCTCGACTCAATATAGAAAAGAGCAATTCGATTATAGGGGATCCATAGTTGATCAGAAACTTGAACAGCTTAGAGACGACAGGTCGCTGGTCTGATCTGATCTGTTTTACCGATATTACCACGGCAGTTCAATATAAACCCACCTAGAGCAGTATTTGCAAGACCTATTCGACAGGCAGATGTGGGTCATGAACACCGATTTCACCTGCGGACGCCCAGATCTTCAATTTATCGGGATTCTTTCCTTTACAGAAGTGGAAACCTGTGGGTCAGCTACCAAGGCACGTCTTTCTCGAACACTACAACCTACATTTTTTGGTTACACAAAATTTTGTAGCTTCATTTGCGAATGGGATAGTAGGGACAAAAAAAATCACTATAAAAAGAAAGTGTAGCCCAAGCGTAAAGTACCCACTTCAGGTCATAAAAATGATAAAATGATAAAAGAACCATAATGGCTATGTCCAAAGATGGCAGTGGATTTGTTTATCTGAAAGTTAAATTTCTCAAATACAGCGTGGAAACAATTAAAGAGTGAACATAAGTAGATTCATAAATGTGCAACTGATAAACTATGAGACAAACTGAAATGATCGGAAAAAATCTCCTGGAAATGTTTTGTAAACGTTGTCCAAAAATTTGTAGTAAACTGTAAATCGGAAAATTACGAAGACTTGTTAAATTAACTTATAATGCCATATATTTTGGGGTGTAATATGTCTTTAATACATATGCTGCACTCTTCATTCAAGGGATACAAAGTCCGATTACTCTAGCCGATTATTGTCGGAGACTTAAAGAAAACCTTATATAATATCTTCAAATGTAGCTGATTGTGAATGTAAACTCCAGAATAAACTATTTCGCGTTCTTTTTCCTCTAAAGATATTTCATCCTATGAGGACCGTTTTTTTTTTCAACCTCAGATAGGCTATAAATAAAAGACAAGTTCATATAAAACGATAATTTTATTACCAAAAGATTTGTACACTTACAGTTACCTTTCGACAAAATCACCGGAGGTTGAGACATTTGTCATATCTGTGGACAAGCTTTTCAATACCCTCTTCAAAGAAAGTTGTTGCCAATGTAGCCTAACCGTTCAGTAACAATAGAGTACAAAACAAACCTTGAAACTTTTGGAAATTCCTTAGACAAGGCAGTAATGGTGAATCTGCGGTTGAAATAGGTTTTCTGAAACGACACATTTGAGTCTTTGGACCCCTTCATCATGCACATAATTACGGCCATCTTTAAACTTTCGACACCATTTACGCACACCACCATCACTCATGAAGTTTTCCCCATACACACGACTTATTCTTCGATGGATTTCTGCAGCACTTTCAGCCTGTAGAAAATGAATCACCCTTCGCAATTAATACTTGGAGGGAGCATCAATAATGGCGAACATGTTTACGTGGCTTTAACATAACGCCGACTGACACCTGAAGGTTAACAATGGCGAAGTGTGTAGTGCAAGAGCTTCGTCTACAGCGCATTTCCGCTTTCTTCTGCCCGCGTAGCGTCTGCACGGAGCCATTAGAGGTTGTATCTGAGCTGATTTCTTCAGTAGATACAATAAAATTAATTTTCTATCACATCATTCTTGAAAAAATATATACATTGATACTAGATACATGTGATCTAAAATTCAAATTTTTTTATAGATATAATGAATACACTTATTTCATAATTTTATTTAGCGGATTACATTATCTCTAGTTATTTGTTTGTATTGTGATAATTATTGATTATGATTCTTTATCTTGATAATTAAGTTGAAAAAGTGAAATGTATAGTTAATCTAGATTACGTTTATTCACTTATATGATGGACAATCTAGTTATAAATAATTAGAAATTTAATGAGTTACAATATGAAACCTTGCATTCTAGGACAACTAAATCGTTACGTAGTTTGTTTTCGATTTTATGTATATATTACAGGTAGATAAATGTATTTCATATAATTTGTAACGGTTTCGAGATTACAGAAGCCTGAGGATGATAACCAGTATAATTAGAATCGTATAATATTGAGGAGAAAACATAAATTTTTTTATAATTGTGCGTTTTGGTTGGGTTAGATTCTAGAGGCTTACAGGCCAAAAGAAACCACCTTGAGTGTGCGGAGTTAAAAATATTTCACCCTTCTAATCAGAAATATAACCCGATACCCCCAACAACTCTGCTCCCGGACGGAACCGGAACTATAACTAGGTATTGAAAAACCTGCCTGAGATAGCCAGTTATGTTATTACTTTTAATGTGTGAATGAAAATGAGTGAAAATTCAAATTTTGGTGAATGTTTCCACCTTCGCCATATTTCAAAATTTTTGTCGCTCAAAAATATACAAATGATACCGATTTATTCAAAATTTTATCTTTTATATACGAGGTCTGGTTATTAAATAACGAGACTGCGCCTGGAGGGCGCCCTAGAGAGGTGGGGTAAAAAACGAGTAGTGCTTTGGGTATCTAGATATCTTGTCTATGCACGTCCCAAAACACGTTTCCGTAACTATTATAGTATTTGTACAGTAGCAGTTTGAAACGAACGTGTTTTTTCTCATGCTGAAAACCATGTGTGACGAAAAACAGGAGCAATCTCAAATTTCTCATTAAATTGAAAAAAAACTCCGACTGAGTGGTATAAATTGTTGAAAAGGCCTATGGGGACAATTCTCTACCTTGTACGCGTGTTTTTGAGTGGTGTAAGCGCTTTAGTGAGGGCCGAGAAAGCACTGAAGATGACCAGTGCCTACGTCGCACTGTGACTGTTTCAACTCCGGAAATAATGACCAAAATCAAACAAATTGTGCGTGAGCATCCGGATGATTGCCGAGGCTGTAGACGCCCATAAAGAAACGGATAGAAAAATTTTACACGAGGAATTACACAAGACAAAAGTATGTGCGAAGTTGGTGCCAAAAATTCTGACTCCTGACCAAAAGCTCTTGCGTCAACGGGTCTGCACAGATTCCCTTGAAAGGTTAGAAAAAGATCTGCTTTGAAAAGGACCCGATTTGAGTCGATAGAAGCGGTAAAGCAAAAAACGGCAGAGCTCCTAAAGGCACTCACCAAAGAACCCTTTTTCGTAACCACTGTCGTTATTTAATAGCCAAACCTCGTATTCCTTCTAATATATATTGAAGAGAATATTGATATTCACATTAATATGAATAGAGATAACAAAGCCAACATCCTTTTAAAATATGTAATCAGAAGTCGTAGATAATGTAAATCAGGAAGTTTAACAAAAGTATATAAAGGATACCAAGTGAAAAAATAATTACTTTGTGTCATTTTTTTTGTTACAATACTAAAAAAAATTTGAAAGAAATGTTCGGTGCAGATCGAGGGTATACAGTTTGTGTTTATGCAAGCGTCAGTGACTAAAAGAAGAATTAACACCAACACGAATCCCAAACAGAATTAAAGTTCATACGGTGAATTGTGACTCACGTGCGGGGAGTCCTGTTATGATGACTACTCCATAAATCTGTAAATTAGTGGAAGAAATTGTTCTAAATGACCGCGCCTATAAACAAAAGAAATTGCAGCACAGATCGGCATTTCTAAAACAAGTGTTCTAAAGGTCTAAGCATTTAAATATGATTCGACATCCAAGAGAGTAGCATCGAAATTGTGAGCCCGTGCTAAAGAAGGCAAAAGTTACGAAAAACACCAAAAAAGTTAGGGCTACAATATTTTAGGACTGCGAGCTGTCAAATACAACCGTGAACACACATTACTCCGAGTTATTAATGCACTTGCGTCATACAATTATCGAAAAAAGACCCGTTAACTTTTTACTTTGTAGTATTTTATTCCAATTTTTATTATTAAGATTCGGATCAACCATCAAAATGAAAGATATAGTTGACTTCTAGTTATGTTATTCTTACTTGAACTGCGAAATATTTGAAAAAATATAACTTAACGATTCTCCCTCGTAAAACAGATTTATATTTAATGTACACAAAGATTCTAATTATTTTCTCGAAAATATAGCATCAAATCTAAAAATATAATAGTCAACAATCAGTAAGAATACGAAGGTTAGGAAATCCTCTCATTTTTATGTCCGTCGATATTCGCTTACGACACGCATCTACCATCCTTCTCTTTCTACTCTCCAATGCGCTTGCTACCTCAGTTTCCACCGCATTCAGTCAGTCGATCGTAGCACGCCGTGCCGGTTAGTTACATGTATTTCCTTTACGTCACTTTAGCCGGGATACGGCTTCTTGACATATGTTTTAAATTTTCGTAAAAAAATTGTTGAACTTTTTTAACTTGTTAAATTTTCGCATTGTTCTATTGTGACGTTACGATTTGTTTTCAAAACATTTGAATATTGATTTCGTTTTATTTGCCGGAGTTGTAAAACAATCAGCTGATAGAAGGGTGGGATTTTGACTTAATTGTTTTTAAATAATTTGGTAATTTAGTGAAAGTTTAGTTTTGTACCTATAATGTCGGATCCTTATGATTTCAATCATGAGTTGCGGAACGTGCCTTGGGTAGGTTATTCAATTTTTCTTAACATTTCATAAAGCTACGGTCGATATATACAGATCGAGAAAAAAACGTGCTTCTATGTAAAACAGAATATATTAAAACGAAATTTTTCGGAAGTATTATAAACCAATATCATTCCTATCATTTCAATTATTTAATTTGAATCCTTGCACCCAAATTAAATAAAACCCTATACGCTACGTATTTCATATAGATCTCTTATAACCCTTTACTTTCCATCCTTAGTTATTCACAATTTGTTACATGTTTTCATTGCTTTTTGTCTAATTCCATCTTTCCCTCTACTTCTTAGTCTCTCGGAAAATTTTTCTTGTCCGGTTTCCATTCTATATTTTCCCGCATCGGCTAGCTTTTTCTATTTTTTTAATTCCGTACCGTAACCTTTTTGATTCGATTCCATTTTCTAATAAATTATCAATTTCTTAGTTAGTTAGTCCTTATTTCCTACTTTCAATATCCTATGAATTTTCTTTATTAGTTTTCTTTCATATATCCTTAGTTGTTCTTCGTCCATGTTTGTTAGCCTAACAATTTCTACCGCGTATGGCACTACTGGTATTACTCCAGTCATGTAGACTCTCTTAATATAGTGGCTTCTTTACTCTGCATTATAGTTTTATACTTAACATGTGCCCCATATCCTGCATGAATTTTTTTGTTACCAATCAAGTAAACTATTCCGAAGCTAAGGTCTTTTATTTTAACTGTTCTTGGTTTGTGAACTTCCTTTTTTTAAGGAAGTTTATTCTCTAACGCTTTGGTTTCACATTTTCAGTGCAATATTCTCTTCTTGTTACATCTCCAGCTCTAAGTTTTGTCTATTTAACTCCATTTTCTTTCATGGAAAGCACTTTTGTTTTGTGTGTGTTTTGGTATTCAAATCAAGCAATGACCTTATCGAACGAAGAGGATGAATATAACTAATATTTGGTTTTGATAAACAGAAAAAGGACTGTAGTTTTCTGCAAAAGGCTCACTTGGGAAATATTCATGCCTATTGATTTATCTACATTGGTCTGTGTTATTGCAGTCACCACATCTGAGTTTAATCTATAATCTGTGCATTCGTTGCAAACTTAAGAGTACTTAGATAAAAAAAAGTGAAATTTAAGGAACTAGTAATATTTTATTTTACAAGTTTATGATTTGAACTGATATGTACAATTATTTTTAATTGGTTATTTGAGGCTTTGAATTTACTCTTTCTAATTTTCAGTTAATTTTCACTATTAATCGCAACCCATTTATTTATTTTGTAGATTTTAGCGTTCGAAGTATGAATTTTCAATCCAAACTGTCGCTGCAAGCGATATTTATTATCAAAACTATAAAATATATTTTGAGATAGAAACTTTTTGATATTAACAACTTACTATCACGCTATTTTTCATTTCTGCATAATGAAATCCTGAGAAAACTTTTGCCATAATAATTTCGTACATTTTATTCCACCCTAGAATTTAAAACGTCTGATAGTTATTAATAAATCATATTCAAAAAAGAAAATTATTTAATAAAACGAAGCTTTTTATTCTAGTGGTGGGTTTCACTGTTACTTTCAATTCTCAGTTTTAACTATTAATGTGATTTCTTAACAAATCTCAATTGGGATTTTCACTACTAGTTCCTAGCCAAAAACACGTGATTAAATAAAGGAGCTGGTTTTATGATAAATTTCAACATTTATCAATACCTCAAATGTATAACGCAAAATAATAACATTCACAATTTCAAATGAAAATAATTTTATATTCCTAAGGTTCTGTTATGTGGTTCTTCCTTGTACTATTTTGATATAGGAACATCAAAATTTTTGTGGTAGATGCATGATGTAAAGACTACAAGGTGTGCTATAGCGCACAAGCTGGGAAGCAGCTCTTAAAGAGATGCGCAGAACGAGTCGAAAATCGAGCCCTCGGGAAGAACACACCTTGTAGTCTTTACATCATGGGTAGATGTTACCACTCAGTTAATTTCTTCTTTCAGTTTCGAATATGCCAGAATTAGAAAAAAGCTTTTTACAAGCTTCACAACAAAAATATTTTTGAAATTTAGCTATTATGTGAGGGTAATGCAGACCTTCAGTCGCTATAAAAGAGAGTTGCCTTTTCTGTCAAGGTTGCCAGTCTTTAACTACTTTTTCGTTCCTAGGGCTTCCATCATTTTCTTCAAGAGCCGTACTTTTCTCTTGAATCGAACTTTAGTGTTTATACGGATCTAACACCATTCCAATTTTTATTTTTTGATGATGAAGATTTGGTTGTTCTCAGAAGTCCAAATATCTCTTTCACACCTTCTAATTGAGCAATCTAACGAATTGTCAATATCCATTTAAAAATAGCAGCCACGAGATAAACACTTTTGCCGTAAGTTTCTGTGTGGTCTGTGAAATCATTTGTTGAATTTTAGACCTTATCATTTCCAGTTTTATTCCGAAATGGCTTCTTATAGCGTATTTCCCCTCGGAAACATGCCTTTATGTTGCACTTATTATAGGTATGGAGTAAATATAGTCTGAAACACTAAAGCACTTTTTGTCTAATAGAAAGGGGTTAACTCCATTTAAAGTTTGTCCTTGTACCTTTCAGCTGCCACTGGGTTATCATTTTGCAACCTTAAACTCATGTTTGATAAATTCGAACGCAACAGTGGAAATTGTTTTCTAAAAAAACCAAGTATTCTACATTTTGTGAATTGCTTTAAAGCTTACTTGCTGACTGGCTAAAATAACTGCAAAAATACTCTGTTTACCTAAAACAGATCTCAAAACTATCTACAAAATCCTCTTAACACCTTAAAATAAAAAAAAAATAATACAAAACAACGGAACTACCGAAAAACCAAGAAAAGTTAACACGAGTACATACGACAAAGTTGCTTTGTTGCCCCACGACCGTCATTTTGACGTACCTTAGCATGCGTAACTTCATTTTTCTCTTCAAAATAACATTCAGCAATTAATGACTCACAAATAGTCATAAGAGCATTTGAAAGTGGGATTGACGGTTAAAGTCCTTGCATATTTTTCTTCACTTACATTTTCTGTCATAGTAAAACATGATTTCAAAAACTGCATTACGAATAAGCCGTTTTCTATTTATATTGACTTGATTGAAGATCTTTATTCATGAGTGCAATTATTGTTTTCAAAGCTTATATAACCGAATAAAGTTAGACCCGTTTAAGTTCAAGTAACAGTTCCAACTGTGAAAAAAAAAACAGTTCTGTTTTTACTTGCAATCACTATTTTTACATGACTATAGTCACAGTAAGATGATTTCCAAAATAACATTACCTAATAAGCCGTTTTGATATTGACCTGAAGATGAAAGGCCATTATTGAAAGACTCATGTAACAGAATTAAGTTAAACCCGTCAAGTTAAATCCCATTAACATTTCTACATGTGATTTTCATTAACTGTGAAAAAGTAACAGCTTTGTTTTTACTTGCCACCACTATTTCTCCTTGACTTTATTCTACCAAAACATCAAATAAAGTAATCCGTGATAAAATCTAATAACGCAGCAGTGCCTAATAATGATCTTTACACTACGTTAAACTGTACGTGCTTATTACTATGTATCGTTAAAAAAATGATTGGAAGGAATGTGATTACTTAAATTGTTTCTTTCATGAAAAAAGGATTCTGAATTATTTAATGTGAAATACTTATGGAAATGACATTGAAGCCTAGCTAGTATGTTTCCGATTTATATTCGCAAGCTATCTGATAATGAATTCCTCCAGAAACTTGTTAAAATCGATGGTAAAATACCAATAACACCAATCTACGAAACAAAACAATTTTAAAGAAAACAAAAGAAATAAACTATCTTTATGAAGCATTACGTTAAAACTTGTTTTTTAAATTTATTTAGTTTCTTAGATCTTAGATCCTTTTATACATTTATGTAGCTAAATTGTTTTGATTTTTTTTATATTAACACGTGTCACAAACAAATTTTGGGTACATTTAGTGCGCTCGCGGTGCTAATAAAACATGTTTATGATTTAAAAACTTGTGTTCGTGGAGCACAGATTTTTAATTCCGAACGTGTTCTGAATACGTTCGATGTATCATCTTAAATGGTTAACGATTTTAAATCTGGCGAATTTATATTCATCCTTTTTGTGATATTTACTATGAAATAACCTCTATCTCGTTTTCTACGAAATTGTGCTTAAAAAACGTAGTAGTTGACTTTATAGATACTTACCAATATCAAGATTAAACCTTCGGTCAGTTAATTATATACATTGTATTCTCCTAGCTAGTTTTGAATTCAAATTATAATTTTAGATGTACATAAATCGTTCGTGGAGGAATGTATGTTCCGAACATATTTTGAACAAAGCTTGCGCATTTGACACGTCCAAAGAAATATTCAGAATACAATCGGAATGTGTCCAAATTATCTACCGCGAACGAAGCTAGTGTTTACAGCGATTTATCTTATTTAAATGTGTATACAATAAATTTGTCCTTTGAGCCTTTTATCAAGGTTATAATAATTCGACCTTCAATAGTAATCGCTACTTCATTTTTATTACACTTTTACCACATTATTTTAAAACAGAATACAAAATATTATGTACTATATTAATCTTTACTCAAATGGTTAGCGAATTCGAAATGAAGCAATTAAAAAGATGACTTCAACTAATTTTACTGATTTAATTGTATGTTTAGAAGGTGACTGCGTTGGTTGGAAATAAACACAGTTTTGATCTCACCATAAAAGAATTTCTAAATATGTTTGAATAATAATGAAAGATTTTTATTTATAGATACCACAGAACCACAAAAAATATTTATGTACTATTAATATTGGTCCTATTCTAAACACCAGTGATATTTTGACCAACTAATGACCACTTTTTATAATAAAAAGCCACCTAATAATTAAAATATCAGCGACCAAAATTCGTTACACAGCTCTATAATAGTTATTTACTCACTTTAAGTGAGTAAAGTAATACTTTTTTCACGAGTAGCACGGTTTGGCAATTCCTAAGAGTGAAAAAAAGTTACTTTACTCACGAGTTTTATACAAAAATTTTTCTGCGTCCGTAGACTTAAAAAAATTCGACAAAACTTTTATCAATTTTTATTTTGTAATAGTAATATTAAAAGTACAACTTTGAGCATCATTAATTTGAAGTGAAGAAGAAGTTACTATTGGTACTCGATCTGGCAACATTTAACGAGTTCAAAGAATTAACATCGTCTATAGTTGTATTAGTACTTATTGGATTGCTGGTAGGATCGTGAATATTTACAATGTTGCTTGAAGTCGAACTAGTTGTTCCATTTTGTTTTTTATCGAGTCGTCTATGTAACCCTCCGCCTGTGTTGGATTTCCACCCACCGTGATTAATCAAATATTGTGGGTCGGTGGTTTTTATATTTTTTTTTATCAATGTTTACCAAGTTTAAGCTATTGTCAGACAATAACAGTAAATCGACGTTGAGTTTTTCTATCAGGTACTGTGATAATTAAAACATTATTAATATCGTTACACTTCATTTTATATAATACCTGCGATTCCGAATATTAAAGCAACCTGAAAGATGTTACAAATAATATCTAAGCTTACATTGAAATTTTTTGCTGTCATACCTTATGCATGAGATAATGATCGTCAGGAGCTTACAACAGAAACTTATTAATTTCTTCACGGGAAAATATTTTAGATTTTTTGGGTCTATAGCCAACTGGTTTATTTTTCAAATAGGCAATGAGTTTCGAGTATTTACTGATGTCTACGTCGTTATTTACCATTAGGGTGCCTCTTAGTTTTGAATAAGTCGACCAAAGTATTAAGACTTCCACATTTTAGATTTAGTTACAAAGTAAACTAGTACATCTGTAAAGTAATAAAATTTATTTTTCCAGTCGTGATTAGGCATTTCCACGTAGAAAAATCATGTGAGCTCTACTCTCAGACCTCTTACCCTTTACACATAAAGCCTTTTCAAAAACTGAAATTTCGATAATCTATTAGTATGACAAACTCGTACGGAACGGAAAGAACGTTAAATTAAAAAAATTGTTTCTATGGTAACCCAATTTCTATTTTCAAGGTGAAAACACAACTTATCACTTTTTTGAATGTTAATAACTTCAATTGATTATTAATGACAAATAAATAACAGAATCATTATTTTCACATAAAGATGTAATAACCAAATCTAATTGATTAGACTAAATCTTTTTTAATTTTTCCATGCCTTGCGTGAGCTTCTTATAGCTACAAATCGATTATATTATTATAGCACTATACAAAACATATTTAAATTATGTATTAGTTGGATAATATGGTATTATTGGATCCATTGGGTCTGATATCATTATGTAAATTTCAGATATCTTGAAGATTAAATTTATTCTGTGATAAGATAAGGAACTGTCTCACTTCTCGTTTTAATTATTATCAGTGTTATGTTATTATCCCAAATCAAAATAATTTTACCAAAGTTATTTCCAATTTTATGTCGTAATTAATGTATATGTACTATACATTGAAAACTCAAAAATATAATAATATTACATATGACCTTACTTGTATTGATTGTGATGCTGTTTCGATAGGACAGACATATCAGTATTCAGAAAGTAGATTAAGGAGTCATCAATATAATAAACATATAAAACAACATTAAAAACTATGAGATGATAAAGGTGCACTTAAATATAAAAATAAATAATACAAAGTGAATCACATTAAATATATTTGGATAAGATAAATTGACTTCACAAAATAAATTTCACTATATAACATTTTCTTTTTAAATAAAATATCATAATATGTGAAGATTCCTATCCCTTAATTTAAACATTTCATGACTTGAGATTAATCTCTAATTTTAGAGTAAAATTGCTTTACATTCTTTTAATCATTCTCTTATTTGTTTATTGACGATGCAGTACATTTTCATAATAAATAATATGGAGTGTTTTGTTAAATTATTGGAAACAAAAGTTTGAAACAACCGTGACAGAAAGTGTGGAAAATTAAAGGGGATGACACAGTTAATGAGCGAACGTCACAGAGTTGATTTAATCATTTTAATATTGGAGATTTGACGCTTATAGATCGGTGACGCTCTGGGTGTGGAATATTGAGGTTGCAAGTGAAATAGTACAACTCCAACCTACCATAACTCGCCGATTATCGGACTATTTTGGATCTTCTTTGTCATTCCCAAAGATGATCGTTTTATTAGTCGCATTGTTACTTGGATTATCAAAACAACCCGAATATAGAAAAACAGGGGTTAGATAAATGGTAAATACCAGAAAGTCTTTTTGTGTATCAGGTGGAATTATAAAGATTTAGTGTATATCGAAATCATTCCAGATGGTTGAGCTATCAATGCCGAGATATATAGTGGACAGCTGTAGTCTCCGTTACATGAACATCATGCCAAATCACATACCTCGAAAGTTACGCGGAATAAGATCAAAGAACTTGGTAGTATTGAGTTTCAACAACGTTCATCATTTAATTCGGACCTTGCATCGTCAGATTATTATTTATTCAGATCCATGGTAATTATTTGCTTCTAAGCCCAAAGAATTGCTTTACCAAGGTCTCAAAGAGATTGTTGAACGTTATGATTAAAACCATGGAAACGTAACCTGTATATATATATATATATATATATATATATATATATATATAAAAAGCAAGGAATCATTCTTATTTTTCAATATAGTGTGCATTAATGTTAACATATTCTTCTTAAAGATGCACCAGTATTTCTAATACATCTTAAAAGAATTATTATTGATCTGGGAGTCAAATTTGGAGAATATTACAGAAGTTCAACTAACTCGATGCCTGCCTGAGCTAGTATGGCTTTTGCATTGGCGGTCCTAGGTGCATTATCCTGGTGAAAGGGAATTCGTTTATGCAATTTCCACGGGCATTTTTCTTTTATCGCCTCACGTAATTTGAGAGTTAAAATGGCATAACAAGCACATGTGATTGTGGCATTATTTGGTAGGTAATTTACTAAAATTACACCTACCGTATACCAAAATACAGTTACGTTGGGGGGTAATGTGAATGTTTCCAGTCTTTACTCTGCATTTGGGTCTCTACATCATATTGATAGATGAATGACTTATCTATTGTTAATAATCGTGTTAGAAAATGTTTTACTTGGTTTCATATGTTATAAGGTATCCATTTCTTAATAATTGGAAATACATTGAAACTAATATCAGCCGTCTATTAATCGGTATACACTAATTTCTTATAGGAATTGTGTATATATGATTTTGTGAGTCATTCACACTTTCTAAATAAAAATAAATTCATTTTGTGTTAATTTTGATAACAATATTGAATACATTCGAAACAATAATTCAATTGTTCGTTATGGATTTTAGCTTTATGTGAAATTCCACTAATTTTCAAATGATGTCAAGTGTCGACCTTAACTACAACACAATTATTCGATTTTGATAATACTACATTCAAGATATACCTACACATTTAACTGTAATTATTAATCATTCATGAAAGTATGTATTATGTTATCATCATCACCACCTAAGATTTTGTTAGTAATATTTTTTCCAGGAAACTCTTTTTTTATAATTTAATCATGTAAAATAAGCGATGATAAAATTGCTTTGCGTTTGAAAGTACGAGTATAAATCTTTTGATATAATCACGTAACACGTAAAAGAGAAAAAACATGATTAACTTCTAATATTTTTTTAACTAGTCTGTGTACTTGTCATATATTCAAATTCATTATCTAGATTATTATGAAATAATTGTTCCTAAGCTGTGGATTTGATTGTACCAGATAAGAATTCTGTATCTTGGAAACTATGATTCGTAGAGGCTTGTGGTGAAAAAATATTGCACCAAAGAAACCGCGAGAAAATTTTAAATGAATTATTGTTTGACGAGCTTGATTAGAATAATTAGAGTGCCACAATAACTGTGGATACAACAGATCTCGTCCACTAATATAGAAGTTGAATGAAAAATCTTTATTGGATATAGTCTCTGAGGTAGCCTGGGCTTTTTTGACGAGGATGGAATAGCGCACGGTACCTTGTGCTGTATTCCTGAGTCGTAAACAGTGACTGCTCTTCTTGGATTACTGGCTGCTGCTGGAACATCAACTGAATTGGACCATGATCTATCAGCATTAGGGTTTTGAGGATGACCTTGAGGTCAAGCACTCAGTTACAATACCAAATTGCGAATTCTCTTTATTATTAAGGTAAAAGCGCTTCTGGACCCTTTCCCCCACTGACAAGGAACGTTTAGGCTTTTGATTCCTTTGGCGGAAAAATAGCATCCAGTTTGGTTCTTCCTAGGTAGGATTTGACTGGAGAAATTCCAGACGCAGTAGGGGTCAGTTTTTCTTCAGGTATCGCCTTCAATTTTTTCCTGAAGCCGAAGTTCAGTATCCTCACCTCCAGCCGTTTGGATTTTGCATTAATAAAAATTAGAAAATAGTTACCTTCAAACTACCCATCATAATCCAAATGCATTCGTTCCCAATAAGCGCTGGGAACATCCCAGAGATTGAGGACAATTTTGGAAGGATTCTCTCTTTGCATAGCACAGTCAGCACTTCTTTTGACTATGTGTTCAATATCACAGTCAATTCCTTCCTAATAAATATAACGCCAAGTTATCTGTTTCATTTTGGAAATTCCTACATGGGTAGCATGCAACTCACGCAGGATTGCTGGGCATATGGTTTGTGGGACTACGAAGCGGTCCTTCCTTAATAACATTCTATTGGAAATGGTGAACGGATAATCTTAAGCAGTGTTCTGCAGTTTTTTCATCAAGGTTAGTAGATCAGGATGTTCCTGAGTTGGTATCTGTTGTATCTACAGTTATTGTGGTACTCCTGATTCCAATCAAGCTAAATATTTCCATCCACTTTTAACATGGAAGGGCGACACGAACGTGAATAATCTTCAACATCTTTTTGGCAACATCTTGAAAACGCTTAAATCAGTCAATCAGTCATTGGCATACACTTCTTTCAAGAAATTATAATAGTTGTGGTTGTTTCAAGTTTCATGTGGAGTTTCGGTAAAACGAAAAAATAACCCTTATACATACGAAGGACAAGAATACACTGGTCAGACTACAGACACGATAGAAATCGCATTCGAAAAGAATAGGCTTCACGCTAAACAACCAACCGTAGCTGACTTTTGGCGCATGCGAACTTTTTTTGAAAACCTCGAATTTTGTAGATTCGACAATATTTTACAAAGTCATGAAACGACAATCAACCTATAGATATCACTTGATAAAACTTATTATTGGCCCAAAAAATAGAAAATAACGCCAAACAAGAATAATCACAAATAAAAACGAGCTATCTACCAATAGATGCAAAGTTACCCAGAAAACCTCATAAAAAATAAACGAGAACTAGATATTAGACACAAGAAAATGTTTTGGTTAGCGGGAAAAAATCTGTCAATGTTTAATAAATTACAGATTACAAATAAACAAATCCTGAAACCGGTAGGGACTTACTGGATTGAACTATGGCGATGTGAAAGCAACACGTAAACAATCCTGATATACCAAAATAAAGTGCTGAGGAGCATCGTTGATACACTCTGTTACATTAGAAATAGCGACCTCAATCGGGATCTGGAGGTAGACACTATAAGACATATAATCACTAAATTTGGCAAGAGTTACGAACACTGGCTCTAATAACACACAAACATCGAAGCAATCCAGCTCCTCGGCAATACCAACCAAGAAAGAAGACTGGAAAGGACGAAATCTTTGGAGTTAGTTACCTGAGTGCTTTGTGTAAAAGAAGAGAAAAGTCCGAAATCTTACATACTAGTGTTAGTATTAATTGTAACTTAAGTACCTTCTACTGAGGAAGACCTTCAGTTTTGAGACATTTATAGTAATTTATGATAGAATAAGATTCATTGATCGCGCATATTATTAGATTATAGTGTTAGGGAAATCTTCAAAATTGTTTTTAAATGTATGAATGTGTTATCCCTTTCTATTTTTATATCTATTTTTTAATAAACAATATCAAATCAAAAAAACATTTTTAGTATATTTGGAAACAACGTTGTGGTATTTATATTTTTAGTCTCTGTAACGTTTAGAAAAGTGTTAAAGTTGATACTATTAATGGATTTCTCAAGTTATTTCAGTTCAAACACTGTAACCTTCACTATTTAATTGATATGCTGCCATATTATCTATATTGTGCTATTATTAGTAATAGTTTTTTACTTAATCCGCACTAATTTGAATGATAAACTGTTTAAAAGTTTCTATAGCGCAACTCAATTAGTTTTCATAGTTGTCAATTTTTTTTTGGTGTTATGAAGATTGTTAGAGTCCGATTAAAAACGTAAATGAATATAGCAAAAACAATTTATTATTTATGTGGACTATTTTCGCTGGTTAGGAAAAAATTTATCTAACCCGGAATTCGCTAAACCGGATTCGACATTTTTTTGTTAATATTTATTTAAAAAAAAATTATAATAAGAGGAAGATGGCACTCTTTTTACTTTTACTGCGATATTTTCTATTTGTTTTATTCAATAAAAGAAATTAATATAATTTTTTCAGTAGTTCAGTAAACAATTTCAAAAACGTGAAAAATAGAGATAAAGGTTCTAAAAATATGAGCGATAGTTCTTTCGATTCGAAATCACCTCTAGAAAAATGTTTTTGAAGGATTTTGATGCAAGTAAAAATAAGATAAAAAATTGTATTCAGTTTTGCGTTAATAAATTCAAAAATATTAATATTTAAGCAAGCACGAAAAAAATTCCTTAAAGAGAAAGAAATTTTCGATAATACAGTCCTAAGTTCCGGAACTCCATACCCATTATTTATAATTTTAATTTGACGTTGAACATAAGGGTTCAGCGCGGTTGTTGCGGTTTGCGAGCGCCGCCGCAAAAGAGAGTTAAAAAAAATAATAATTCAAAAAAATTCTAGTATATTCTTTACACTTGAAAGAATCGAACCCCGTAGAAAAAAGTTTAATTCCTATTTTTCAAAAAGGTATTTAATTGCTAACTATCAAATTTTTTCCTAATCTCCGTTGGCATCAATAATAATGGAATGAAAGGTAAAAATAATTGGCCTATAAATTTTGCACTTTGAGGATCCCTTTTGTATACTTTATAGATCCTGCCATAAATGTTCATTAATTAAGTTTATTAATATATTTAGCTATGTCTATTGTCACATTAAACAATGGCAGTAAATAACATAGATTATGAATTTTGTACGTAATTTGTTTATAAAATTGTTTCAAACAAATAACGAGATTCAATATTTTTGAATTTTTTTTGCTATTTTATTGTCAAGAGAAAATTAAGATTTCAAAAAATTTTTTTTAATTTCTCTTTCTAATAGTTTAAAATTGAGTTTTTCATATTTCGATTGTTTAAATAATTAATTTTTTAAAATCATAATTTACATTACAAACTCTAGAGATTCGGTGATTTAGTTACGCATGGACGAAGTGGGTCTTTGCCCACTGCCTCGCACGTAAATGGACCCCTCAAAAGCTCTTTTAATACGATGCCTACAGAATTTGTTCAATTATGAGATCTAAAAAGAAAGTCACAACTTTTAAAAATCCCCCTTAAGTACAACTCAGAGGCCGTTGTAACTATCTTCAACACCGTGACCGTTAGATTGGCGGAATTTAAATATTTGATCAGTAATCATTTTCGCACACACTATACATTATTTCGTGTAAGATAGATTTACTGTGAAGAGGTCCTAGGAACGAAAGAAAAGGGGCCTCGCTGATGCGATCTCACCGACGCTAGGTGGGTTCACTCAAATTTGTGTACATTCGAAAAAAGTGCCGCGGATGACAAAAATTTGAAATTTTGATGTTCGTACGAGGTCTAACTATTAAATAACGAAACTGATTACGAAAAAGTGTTTTATTATAAAAATTATTCTACATTCGAATACTCCCCTCTCTCGCCGCTCCCCTCGCCAAACACCATTCCATACGTTTTTTCCATTGATCGAAGCAATGCTGGAAATGCCTTTAGGAGCTCTGTCGTTTTTTGCTTTACCGCTTCTATCAATTCAAATCGGGTCCCTTTCAAAGCAGATCTTTTTCTAACTTTTTTAACCTTTTAAGGAAATCTGAGCAGATCCGTTGACTCAAGAGCTTTTGTCAAGTGTAATTCCTCGTGTAAAATTTTTCTAACCGTTTCTTAATCGGCTTCTACAATCATCCGGATGCTCATTCGACGATCTGCACGCACAATGTAGTTGATTTTGGTCACAAATGCAATTTGATATTATTATATTTGTTAATTCTCGTAGTAATTTTAATTAATAATTATTGCTAAAATGGAATTTTAAAATCAAATTAGAATATTAGAAACAAACAAAAAACATCTATTTTGAGTGTGTTTTAAGTTTGAAAAGGATTTGAGATGTTTAAATATATCAAAATTCAAATAAAAAAGTGTGTCGCGAGATTTTGGATTCATTCACAAACAAACAACGAAGCAAAGTGAAGAAAAGAATGTAAAAGAGATATTACATCCCTAAAAGTGCGACATTGTTTCTAACTAGTATAGAAGAGGTATAGAACATTCTAAAGATCAAACTATATTGCGAGAATATGAATAGCTTAAGGAAACGAAACCATTCTCATAACAGGATTTTTTTTCACTTTTATCTACAAATAAGAGTATACTATATAAAGAAATAAAGAAAAATTAGTTCAAATCTTAAATTGAATAATTTTAGTACTGGTTGAAACACTTCAAACCTAGATAAATTTTTCATATCAACAAGTAATAAAAATACAACAAATGTTTATATGATTTTCTTGTAAAATGTTTGCACAATAGTTCTTTACAAATTTGGAAACAATTTTTTTATTATTAATTTTTTATTTTGTCTTTACAGAGATTGGTGGAACAAATGCAACCACAACCATTCAGAACCTTTAGGACTGAATTCCATATGAGCAGTGCCAGTGAACAAACATCTACTTTCACCACAACTACTCATTACAGTAAACAGTAAGTTTTTTCAAGAAACATTTTTATTTTCATTTCAAATACCATGCATTATATAAAGTCAGTAGTTTTTTTGAAATAAGAACTTATGAGAGCTTTCAATGTCATCAAAATCCTGTGAATAGTAACGTATAAAAGGTTTTTTATTATTTAATTACTGGAAAAATTTTTGTCCTATAACATGATAAAATTAGATTTCCAAATCATTTTTTTTAACCTTTAATTTTTCGAAAATACATTGCGGCAAGTATAGTGAAAATAACAATCAAATTGATATTATATGAAAATGTAGGGGAAATATTTTTTCGAAAGTTTATGTTTTCACATTTCAAAACTTAAAAATGACGTTCCTGCACACTGAATTTATATATTTTTCAATAGCTGTTCGTTTCATGAATATTAACAATTTCGAGATAATGTTTGCTGCAATCGACAAAACTTTCAAAATTTTACTTAAACTTAATTTTTTTCCAAAATTTTGAAATTCTTTTAAAAAACTGATTTCTTCTTATCATATGGCAAGTTTCCTATGACTTTGATGGATACCATTTGTTTTGTACAGCCCTAAGCTGTACTTGCAAGCTGTGGGCAAGCTTCACCGGAGCTTATAAGCGAATTTAGAAAGATGATATGAAGTCAATATATTTTCGATTAAAGGTTTTCGTCATTACGACATTAAAAAATAACTGTAGAATCATTAGTTCGGTATATTGTCATTTATTTAATCCTAATGCAGATTATAACCTTAAGTGTAGTGTCTATTGTACTTGAATGGGGGTTCTGACATACTTTTTCTCCATGATTTTCTTTCTTTTATTCCTTCCCATAGTCTCATCTGCTTTTTTCAAATTTTCAATTTATGTTTTTCTTGGTCTATATAATTCTATATAGTTCTATATAATTTTTACCTGCTATTTTAGATATTTTAGATTCGAATTTTTGTTTGGTATTTTGTGTTCCGGCATCCTGCATCTCCACATGATCTCAATTGTGCTTCATATATCTTATTTCTAACTGGTTTTCCTTTCAGTATTCCTCTGTTTTCCTGGGGAATCTTATTTCCATTGCATTTATATATGTTTTGTCATACAATCTTAAAACTCTAAACAGCATATATTATCGTATTGCATATTTTTCGATCTAAGATCTCAATATTGATTGTATTTATAATCAAATAAGCATTTAGTTGACAAATGATTAAAATTCGAAAACCAACTATATTTGATGTGTCATATTTGTTCTGGTAAAGCTATAGATAACTTTCTCGTGTCGACATAAAGAAATAAGAAGTCTCACAAAAACATCTTTCTTAATTAATAATAACTAATTTTAACTTCTTCTATTATGGCTCAAGTTTAAAAATATCATAGTAGGACCTCGACAACCGACCAAGTTAATTTCTTAGTTTATTAACATTTATTGTTTTAAAATATTTGTGGAGTGTATATATATATATATATATATATATATATATATATATATATATATATATATATATATATAATTAAACAACAGTTGCACTCACACTGGGTCTAAAATAGTACCCTCTAAGTCGTCTTCTTATCGTATTATTGCTTTTTTCTTACTGATAATGCAAACAAAAATATTGTCAAAATGAAATAGTCGTCAAAAACTATTGTTTGAACGCATAAATCGATCCTGATTTGCAAACGTCTACGATTCTGACTCGGTCTTTTTTAGTTTTGTAACTTTGAACATGGAATTTTGATACCATATATACTTGGAAGAAAATTTTTTCAATCAATGTAATTCCTGCAGGACATTCTGCCCTTGAAAGTTTATGGTTTTCGCTACCGCAGTTCACTTTATAGCTACAGAAGTACATAGGTATCATTAATAGCCATAATGATAATGGATAAAATATTTTCATTCAAACAATGAGAAGCAACTAACCTCAATGCGTACGAAAAACTTCCGTTTTTTCGAGGTTATGTTCATGACATCACCTAGTGTCTAAATTGTATTGTTTATTTCCTTAGATCGTACCTTTATATTCCTCCTATTCTTCCCAGCAGAAGGAGAGTGGAAAAACATCTATTAGGACTAACGCCAACCGTTGAATATTCTCTAAGCGCTTTCTTAAAACTAAGATTTTAATTTTTCTAAAATCGTTTCTAATTTATACTTTCTTACCAGTTTTCGCATTTCAATTATCAAAAGAGTATATTACTTTCTTTATTTAGGAATTAAAAATTGGTCTCAAGTTCTTGAAAAAAATAGACTTCTAATTCTTCTAAAAACATTAAAATTGTTGTCAAAATCAAAAAATTTAGAAAAAGTTTAATACGCATTTGGAGCCATTAAAAACAACCAAGACAATATAGTCGTACGTAGTTGTTTTTAAAGTTAATCTTCTTAGATGTTTTGCCACTTATTCGGCCAAAGTAGCAGTAACTATTATTCCAGTTTTATATCGTTTTTATTATGGTAGATATTCATCACAAAAATGACGATATTTCCAAAAATTGTTGAAAAAAAATTTAAAATATGAGAAAATAGCCGAAAAAGAAATGATTTCTATCTAAAACAAGTTATCATCGTCTACTAACTGAATCAAATATAAATAAAGAAAAATGTTGATCAAAAAAATTGAACCATATCCTCCTTTTTTGATTTTGAAATTAACTATTGCGCCCGGGCTCTACAACTCATGGGCTGGAATGTTATAAGAGAATAAGTCTATACATATCTTTCTTCTTTATTTTGATCTGTTCCCCGCGCTCCTTCCCAGGATATCTTCTCGAACACCCCGACGGGGAGCACATTAGATCAAAACGTGGAGTTTCCTCCTCTCTTTTGTGCGTTGAAAATTGAGTATTTGCATGATACTCCTCGACTTGAGGTGTTTTGCCGTATACCAATGATCAACCCGATGATTAGCATTCGTTGATTTTTTTCAAGGTGGATGATACTATCCCGCATTAGTGTGTCGCAAGCTGGAGGTTTCCAAAAAGCTGTCTCCAGCTCTTCTGTCCATTAGACTTCAGATGACATCATCGGATACAGGATTTGAGGAAACCGGTAGTTTACTCGTTACAGCACTTTTCGCTAACCCGACTGCCTCTCGTTTTCACTGAAATCTGAATATTAAGACCGTTGACAAGTTTCACATAGTTTTTGAAGTCGTTCGATACAGTTTTATATCACTGTAGGAGGTAATAACCACCACCTCGACAGCCTCAAAAGCTTGTAGGTTGTTACAATAAATATTCATATGTTTTTTTATTTGCTTTTGATCGATTAAGTATTCAGCATTCTGGGTCAATCGCTATAAAAAGCTGTCCTTGCTTTCAGTTTTGAATTAAGAAAGTCATCTTCCCTGCCTTGCCTATCAGGTTATATTTGATTCTAAAGTTGTAAAAGCTGGAACGACGGTCAAACCCTAAGATCGTCTTCTAGATCCCTGTATCTTAATATAGCTGAATGCCATATTCCCCTGCTCTGCAGAGTTTTTGTGATTGCATCCTAATCGCAATTTTCATCTCGCGTTTAGGATGGCCCCCATTGCTAGCGTGGGAGTAGTTTTAAATGCATCCGCATTGCTAAGCAATCATATCAAGGACGTTTATTTTCCTTTTCAAGGCCATCCAACATACAGCTGATGAGTAGGATCAAGATGGATGGATTTCAGGCCCCAAGTATTGCCAACCATTCTTCCACAAACAAACAAAAGGCGATTACTTTCCGAACCTTCTAACCAAATCATAGAATATGCAAAAATATATCAAATATAAAAAAATAAATAAACGAAAGCTTTTTATTTATATTTCCATATCAAAAACTATCAAAAACAAAATTTAACAAAGTAATTAGGATCCTAGTGTCGTCTCGAACGGAATACGGAAATTTTAACATTGATACTGCTTTCCTTTTAGTTGTGTGTGTTTCTATTTTTTAAAGTAGGCAAAGAATTTCTGACTTTGATTAGTAACCTTCCAGAGTAATTCATTAAATATACATTAGATTAAACTGAGAAATTGTATCTGAATTCCTATATAATGCATGGTTATTGAAATCTTCTTAGCAGAGCTACTTACTTTTGTCTAAAGTTTTTTCTATACGTTTTTACATTTATAAATGTTTCATAAACATCTATAAACCGATTATCGTTTGTATAATAGGTTCATTCAAACAACAAGAACAGAAAACGGTACCTCATTAAAATCTTCAGATGATCAAAGAGACGGAAGGCTACGGGATGATACAGATAACATAACAAACGGCAGACCTCCCGACAAACACACTACCCTTACCCATATTATACAAGGACCGGAATCTTGGGTAACTTCTGTGCAATTTAACGAAATAAAATCTTTAAAAAAGACACACAAGGTAAATGAAGGTATAAGCACAGATGATATCAACGACATAGAAGGCATTTTGAATCCTTACACAGGTGAAAAATTGACTATTAGAGAAGCCATAGCGGAACGTATCCTTGATGTAAGATCGGGTAAAGTGGTGGTATCTACGAACGGGACGCAACTCTCCATAAACGAAGCGCAGAGAGTAGGAAATGTTCATTCTATTATAGCCAAGAGATTACAAAGTCCTTGTGGTATAACTGAAAATGGCCGAGACCTGACACTTTTAGAAGCTATTCAACGAGAAATTTACGAAGCAGAACACGGTTTTTCGGATCCATCTGAAAAAAGATTAAAGGTAACTCATTCAACGACAATAAATCAAGCTATAGATGATGGTAGAGTTGATGTTAATGCCGGAACGTACACTCTTGAAAGCGGGGAAAGAATAGATTTAAGGGAAGCTTATAACAGAGGTTACCTTCTAGAACACACGGAAGTTAAATTGCAAACGGGCGCTATCACGTTATCCGACGCAATAACTCAAGGTTTAATAGATGACAAAACTGGTTGGATTGTGGATAGGAATACCGGAAATAAATATCAAATCGATGCTGCAGTTAAATGTAATGTAGTAGACGGTGACGTGAGAGAAATAGTCGATACTAAATCCGATAACAAAATAACAATAATACAAGCATTAGATAAAAATTTGATTAATCCTAAATTGGGAAAGTATATTCTAGGTCACGAAAAATTATCATTTTTAGAAGCTAAACGTAGACAATTGATCATTAAACCTAAATCTCTTAAAGAAATCGTTGATGATAATTTGATGGGCGCGGACGGTTTAATTTCATCTCCTACGCATCAAACTAAATTAACTTTACTCGAAGCGGCAAATCGTGGTGTGTTAGATTTAGATTCGTTAAAAACTATCTTAGATTTACGAACAAATGAGTACGTAACGCTTAACGAAGCTCTAAAAGAAGGAATCATTTTACACGATAGTAGATTCAGAAATTCTGTCACTAATGAAGTGTTGTCGATACAAGAAGCTGTCAGTAGAGGTTATATCATATCTGTAGTAAAAAAATCTATATTCGACGTAGACGGTTTCCAACCTCCCGATAAATCCGATCATATTAGTTTCAACGCAGCAAATACTAAAGGTTATATTAGCAAAAAATCAAACGGTAGCTTATTAGTTAATAAGAAAAATGGAAAACTTCTTCCTTTCTGTGATGCCGCACAAACTGGCGAGGTTAAACCGGAGGTTTTTGAAAATTTGAGTCGCCCTATCGGAATATTCGAAAATGAAAAAGAATTAACTTTATTAGAAGCGGTATTTCGCGGGTACGTAGATCCTAAAACAGGTAATTTATTGGATCCATCTACTGGTAAAGTAATTTATTTAAACGAAGCTATAGCTCAACATTTTATAACGCCTGAAGGTGCCGCTTTGCTAAATAGTTTACTAAATTTAAACGTTTCTACAAAAGTTACTCGTACTCTAGTCCAAAGATATGTTACTGTTACTAGTCAAGATGTCACACAAGAAATTATTACCTACACCGAAGCCTTAAGATTAGGTTTAATAAATAACGAACAACAAACGTATACGGATCCTCAAACCAAAGAAGTCATTCCTATTGTTCAAGCTATTAGCGAAGGAAAATTAGCTCCAGACTCTGAAAGCTCAGAAAAAATAATTACCAGTCAAACCACCAAAGTGGTCAACGATAAATCGATAACAACAGATTTTATTACAAATGAAAAGAAATCGTTCGAAAAACACATTTATGCATTGCCTCCTGAAGGTTTGACACTATCAGATGCCATCAGTCAAAACTTATATGATCCTGTACACGGTTTGTTCTTAATCGAAGGAACCGACCGTCAAGTTAGTTTCCAAGAATGTATTAATTTAAAACTTATCGATCCAACTTCGATAAGTGTCGTAGATCCTATCAGTAAAAATAAAATTCCTGTAACCAAAGCTCTAGACAATAAAATTGTAGATTCGATGGGTCACTATGTTACCCCCACAGAAAAAATCACCATGAAACAAGCCATTCAAAAAGGATTAATTACCATTGACGACGAAAAAATGGAAATGGACGAATCTAATGACAATATAACTACTGTTAAAGTTGTTCGAATAGAACCTAACATAGTCTACGATCCCGAATCACACGATGTTACATTTTTAGATAGCAACCAATCATCAGATCTAATCACCGCCATAAACCAAAATAAAATACCTTTAGAAAAAGTTACCGTTAAAGATCCTACAACAAACCAATACATTCCCATGAATCAAGCCATCGAACAAAATCTCGTTGACTTAGAAAAAGGTACTATTAAAGACAGCGGTGGAAATGAAGTTTCTTTAAAATATGCAGCCCAACTAGGTATGCTCGCTATTATTGGAGCTCCTGTAGTTGCAACGAAAGCTACGATAAAAATTGTAAAACATCTTTTCGTAACTGATCCCAACACGGGTCAACAATTATCGGCAGAATTAGCTCTACAGCGAGGCCTGATAGATCAGGCTACCCTAGAAAAATTGCAAAAACAAAGCAGTGCAACTCAACAGGTAGCTTCAGACGTTGTTATACCTTCTCAGGGCTTGGCTCAAATAGAACCTTCTAAAATAAAAACTTTAAGTACTGCCACTATTAGTTTATATGACAGTGACGGACCTTCAGAGGCAGATAAAACGCGCGCTAGAATAACCATCGAACCAACTTATAGTGTTAAAATCGGTAGAGCGCAATCACTTAGTCCGCAAAAAGAAGCGAAAAAAGTGGTTTTGCAAAAACTGAGAAGGAAAATTGTAAAACCAAAAGACGCCGTTACGGCTGGAATAATTGATTCGGAAACGGCACAAATATTGGATAAAAAGAAATTATTCATTTCTCCAAACGGGGAACCGTTAACATTACAAGAAGCCATAGAAGCTCACCAATTAGACGGTAAACAAGGTAAAATAGTAGATCCGCAAAGAGGTGATTTGTTGACCATAAGAGAAGCCATCGATCGAGGTATTCTGGATCCGGATGGTACAAATGAACTTTTAGTGCCTTTAAATCGAAGTCTGTCAATCCCTGAACTTGTTAAACAAGGTTTAATAGACCCAGACAGTCACAAAATCGTCCATCCCGAAACAGGTGCTCATTTAAGTATTAGTGAAGCTATTGTCTGTGATATTGTTGATCCTTTGAGTACATTAATTGAAAAATCTGGCGATAAAGTTACTTTAGGTAAAGCATTAGAAATAGGTGTGGTAGACGACAAGAAATCTACCGTTGAAACAAATTCTGGAACAAAAGACTTACAACAAGCTGTGAAAGATAAAATATTTGATGAAACAACGCCTGTTGGACCAATTGAGTTACCTCCTGCAGGTATGACATTCCCTGTAGCTGTGAAAAGAGGTCTAGTGGATACTGAAAAGAAAGAAATAATCCACCCTCTTACAAACGAAATCATTCCATTAGTTGATGCTATTGAAGACAATTTTATTATGACATTACCTTTTCCCTCTAGTCCAAATTCTGTTAAAATAGAAAATGCTTTAGATTCAAATTTGATCGATTCAAAAAATTCTACATTTAAAGATCCCAAAACTGGAGAAATTTACCCAATTTCGGAAGCCGTCGAAAAAGGTTTGCTGGTTCTTAAAGAACCTATACACGTAGTATCATTCAGCCATTCCACCCCTGTAACAACATTAACAGAAACCGTTAATACCATCCACACGGTTACAACCAAGACGATAGAACTGCTATCAGGATACGCGATATTAAATAAAAACGAAATACAAAATATAGAAACGGGCCAGATCATTTCAATGGCAGATGCTATTGAGCAAGGCATTGTGAAAGACGTAAACGAAACTCAGAATAAGACTATCGTCAAAGACATAAAAATGAGTTTTTCAGATGCTTTGAATAAAGGTTTAGTTGATATGAATGCAGGTATTTTTCTGGACCCAGCATCTGGTAAACAAGTGACAATAGAAAAAGCTCTACAAGACGGTACATTATTGGCAGTTCCTCAGGGTATTCCAAAAGTTACTGGTACAAATAAAATTTCCGATTTAACTATTGCGGAAGCATACGAAACTCTTTACGATAAAAAAACCAATACTTTCCGTGATCCGAATGACGAAACTAAAGAACTCACCTTCAAAGATGCCATAGTAATGGAAATTATTGATCCTAACTCGATAATATACGATGTAACATCCAATAAACCAATAACTGTAGAACAAGCTGTAAAAATAGGACTTTTAGACGCCAAAACTGGACAAGTAATCGATGAAAAGTCAGGTAAGTCAATAGATTTTAAAGAAGCTACAAAGAAAGGTTTAATAGCAGTTTTGGGAGGATTGACATTACCCGTAGTAGCACCTGTTTTGGCAGGAGCAGCAGCTATTAAAGCAGTGAAAAACTACGCGGACAAGAAAAAAACTGAAAAACAAGCTGAGCAAATTTACTCACAGAAAAACCTTAAACCAGTCCCGGTTGATCATCACGAATCTAAAGATGTAACTAGAGAGGAAGTAACTGTTACTATCGATATGCCTCAAAAAATAGTGATACTTCCTATTGGCGATGCCATTTCTCAATTCAAAATTGAACCAAAAATATGCCGAATTTTATACAATAATAAAGAATTGCCATTCACAGTACAAGATGGCTTAGAGCAAAACAAACTGAGTCCTTTGGATAATATACAAATTATCACAAATCACGAAGTCATACTTGTAGATGATTCGAAAACTGCTGTATTAATTATTTCGAAACATTTGACTTCTCAAATGATGGCAGAGTTAGGATATTACGATATAAGAACACGAACATTTATTAATCCTCAAACAGGCGCTCACATAACTTTCGAAGAATTAATTTATGGTTTGGGAATATTCGATGCCGAAACAATTCTAGTCAAAGATTCAACTAAAAAACCACCGATTTATATTCCATTAGATGAGGCTCTCAATAGAAGACTAATTGATAAACACACGGGTTACATGGTTGATCCTAAAACTGGTAAAAAAGTTCCATTCTTTGAAGCTGTTAAACTTAGATGGATCATTCACGTGAATGATAAACCCAAAGAGAAATATCAACCTTTAACGCTTCAAGAAATTGTAGAAAGTGAACAATTCGATCCAATTAACGTCTCCGTGAAGACAAATGATAAAGAATTACCTCTGATAAAGGCTATCACCTCTAACATAGTCGATGGAAAATCTGTTACTATCAGAGATCCTAGAACGATGCAGCTAGTTCCTTATTATGAAGCCGTAGATAAATCGATAGTGGACCCACAAAGAGGTTTTGTGATAAATAATGCTTCTCTAAGAACTATGCTATTCCCCGAAGCATTCCTCAAAGGTTACGTACTAGCAATTCCAAGACCTATTTCATTACAAGCTGTTATACATAAGGGAATGTATGACTTACATACTTGTAAAATTAATGATCCTTTAACTAAATTACATATATCTATACCAGATGCGGTGGATCGTCAAATTATAGACGATAAAATTAGTGAAGTAAAAGACACTAAAACAAATACATTCATTCCTCTAGATGAAGCCCTGAAAAACAATTTAATTGATTCATCCGAAGGTAAACTGAGAGATACTATTTCAGGAAACTTAGTACCACTAAACCAAGCATTAGAATTGAACCTGATTCGCACGAAACCTGTAGTTTTCAATTTATTACAAGCTATAATTCAAAACTACTATTCAGCACGAACAGGACTAATTTTAAATCCAATAACCGGTGACGAAATCACTTTACAAAAAGCTATAGAATTCAAATTGATAGATCCAGTAACTACCAGAATCAAAGATGACAAACGCGGACGTATCGTTGAAATTAAAGAAGCTATTCAATCGAACTTACTAGATCCCGAAAAAGGAGTACTAACAAGCCCATTATTGCCTTTAGACCAAGCGTACCTCAGAGGATATATACTAAGCACCGTTTTACCATGGTCTTTGCAAGAAACTCTAGCGCAAAAAGTTTACGATCCAAAAAGCGGACAGTTTACAATTAACAACGCTAATATAACGCTAGTTGAAGCTATAGACGGAGGTATCGTGAATCCTAATGTTCTAACTATAAAAGAACCAAGATCTGGAGATATCATTACCTTGAACGAAGCTATTAACCTCAAACTTATAGACCCTATAAAAGGTGTCGCATTCGATCCATCAACAAATACCGAAGCTAATCTATACGAAGCTTACGATAGAGGTTTTATAGTTCCGTATAAAAGTCAAATCACTCTGCCTGAAGCAGTCTTTAAAGGATTCTACGATCCAAACACTGGCAAATTTATCAATCCAAAGAATAAAGAAAGACTTAAAGCTTCGAGCGCTATCAATCGTGGCTATGTTGACGTCTCATCTACTTTAGTAACCATAGATGAAGAAATAGTAACGTTTGAACAAGCCATGTTTGATGGAATTATTGATACGAACGAAGGTATATTAATGAGCTATAACGAACCCGTTGATTTCAGCGAAGCTTTCGAACGAGGGTTATTAGTAGAAATACGACCACCCGTACCGTTAAGTGAAGCAATAGCGAAAGGAATTTACGACGAAGAATCTCAATTATTCCTAGATCCGCAAACTGGTCAGTACATAACTTTGATAGAAGCCATTGAAATTAATCTAATCGACGCAGAGTCGGTCAGTGTTAAAGATACTCGAATAGGAATATGGAGAAAAATACCTCTAATTGACGCTATTCATAACAATTATGTTGACGGTAATACTGGAATGGTTAAAGATTTTTCAAAAGGAGAACCCTACGAGGTATCCTTACAGAAAGCTTTTGCTTTAGGCATTTTGGTTGATAACAAAGCAGCTGTGTCATTACAAAGAGCAATCCACCAAGGCCTCTATGATGAGAATACAGGTAAAATACTGGATCCTAATACCGATAGAAGAATTACTTTACATGAAGCTATACGAAATTTCAGTATCAATCCATTACTATTATGTTATTTGGATAAACATTCAGGTAAATTCTTAAACTTGACAGATACTTGTAGGTTAGGAATCATAGATAAACGTAACGGTACCTTCAAGGATCCAAATACTGGTAAAATAATCAAATTATCCGCAGCTTTGAATTCGGGTTTGATAATTGACATAGAGACAGCTAACTTTGGTTTGTACGAAGCTTTAGAAATGGAACTATATATACCGGACGAGAAAGTTTTCGTACATCCTGCAACTGGACGCAAATATAACCTTAAAGATGCTTGCGAGAATGAACTAATTAATCCGGAGACGTCTCTGATTAAAAATACTAAACTAAATAAATACGTAAAATTGCCGGAAGCTATAGAAAGCCACATTGTTAACGACGAATTCGGAACATACATTTTCCCTCATGGCAATACTATTGATTTAGTAGATGCAAAAAATAAAGGGCTCATTGTTACTGCCAATACACCCTTAAGCCTAGAAGACGCGATCAAAAACTTTTTGTACAGACCCGATTCCGGAAAATTCATCGATCCTGTCACCGGTGAATATTACGATCTTTCACAAGCTATAGCTGTCGGTTTTATAGATCCCTCAACTACAGGACTAAAAGATTTAACAAATAACAGCGTCAAATCCTTGATAGCAGGTATACAGGAACATAATATTGATGTTGAAAAAGGTAGGGTTTTAGATTCCAAATCTAAAAAGACTTACAACCTAGATGAAGCATTCAAAAGAGGTTTATTAATAAGTTTGGAAAAACCGTTAATGGAAGAATTCTCTCAAAAGACAATTTCTGATTCGCTCGCATCACCGAAACCAACAAGAGAGTGTTCCTTAGAAGAAGCTATTAAATTCGAACTTATCGATCCGAGTGTGGCGGTTATTAAAGATTTGCAATCGGGTAAATTTAAATCAGTCATCGACGCCATTCGTGAAAAGCAACTTGATACCAATAAAATCGTTTTATTCGACCCCGCTACCGGCAAAGTAAAGTCCGCTTGTTGTACTTACGATAAAAATATAATTATTTATTTAAAAGAACCCTTATCGTTTATTAAAGCTATTGAAAATGGTTTATTAGACGTTAACACCGGGAAATTCACCGATCCACATTCCAAAGAACTTCTCACGTTGAAAGATTCAATCAGCTTAGGTTTTATTGATCCGGATACCGCGCTAATAAAAGATTCAAACAAAAAGAAATTGATAAAACTTCCAGAAGGTTTTAGAAAGGGCCTCATAGAAGCCGAAAAGGGAAGTGTACTCGATACCAGCACTTCAAAATTGTTCTCATTGCAAACAGCATTGGATACTGGTTTACTCATTACAACCAATAGAAGTTTTACTTTAATAGAGTGTATTACGTTCGGAATTTACAATCCGACCACAGGCCATTTCACTGACCCGTTTGTTACCACTAATATAATAGACAGAAAAAAACTGAATCTTGGTGAAGCCCTAACGGCAAACTTGATTGACCCGAGTAGTACCGTTGTTAAAGATACGGAAACTGGTGCGTTCCTACCAATTTTACATTCTATTGAAACTGGATTAGTAGATCCAATAGAAGGAAAATTATTTGATAAAGTTGAAAACAAACACATAGATTTTTCAAAAGCTGTCGAGAAGGGTTGGATATTACCTGCAGAACAACGGGTAAGTTTTTTCAATATCATACATAAACGTTTAGGTTATGATAGTTGCAAGCTTTCAAAATGTTTTTGCTAAACAATTAGTTAACTAGGCCTGCATGATAATGCTTATTGACTGGCCCAAGTTTTTGTCATTCATTTAATTACATTCATTTTTCATCACAGTTTTCATTTTAATTTTAGTTAATAATAAAGTTATCAACATAGTGAGCTTGGTTTTTAAGTAAATAAAACTACTCTATAAAAATTAAAATTGTAAATGAATATATCTCATAATATTCAGTGTTTACGACTGATTTAAATGATTTTTATTGTTATGCTATCACACAAAAATTCTAAATTTAAATTGAACCCAAACAAGTCGATTTGTTTATAAGATGGAAAACAGTTATTTTCAAACTATCAAATATTAATAACAAAAAGTTTCACGGTATAATAATGCCAATAAGTCAGGAATATATTTATTCAATTTTCCTCTAGTCGTTATTAAATATTTAGACAATGATTCTTAGCCTGAGATATTTGGTGAATGTTAAAATACAGTATGTTACGTATGATATTTTCAGATTCCGCCATGTTCTCGTGTCATTTATCAAAAGGTTTTATAAACCTGGCCCCACTGTCGCCATTTTGGCGTAGATTGCCTAACAGACTATATCACAACATAACCTCAAAAAGTCCTTATAACATAAACAACCATATAATTTTACTTATTTGAATGTAATGTACAATTGTTTATGTGCGTAAAGCATAGCTTCAAGACTCCAATATTGGTATTTATTTTAGGAATTTCGAGACAGAGAGCCCGGTAATTGAAATTAGATACCAACAAAAAATAACCCGTCTGAACAATGTAGACCCGTTTATTTTGGTCATTCAGACATAGTATCAACCCAGTGGACTTCCCAAAAACTAAGTTAATTAGTGTTAACCAAAAGTTATTTGTCATATCATCAAGCGAAGACATATAAAAGTCTTAATGCTTTTAATAACTTTAAGGCAGAATTTGCCAATGACTGTGGAAGTCGAAAAGTTGCGGTCTATATTATTATCAGGACTAGAGTAAAATCCATTTTTTTTTTCCATAAACATGAAAATTCATTTTAGTTTAGTGTATTTTTGTAATTGAGAACTGCAGGCAGATGACAACACAACAAAAAACCATTTTCGGAAATTAATTCCAATATATAACTTCGCGGAATTCTTCATCGCCTTATGAATAAAAAGTTTACATCGTAGAACAAGGATCAAAACTAACCAATTTTGACATAGTATTGAAATGGCATATACTTATTCAAACAAAACTGTTTTGTTGATTAAAAATTCGGAGAACAAAGGATTCGGAATGTTAATATAAATTTGGAAAAATTCTATCTAGTATTAAAATGTTAATTTTCCATGTTTGAGGATAAAATCGCATCCGCACTCCCTACGAAGCATGAGTGTAGATCCAATCCGCATATGTTTCGCGGCTCGTTCCCCGAAAATTGTCGCTTTTTTTCTGCGATAAAGGGCTCGCAGGCACGAAGCGCGCGTCAACACGACAAGACTGGTCGCTCAGTAGCACCATGATTTTGCTTCAAAATTATTACCGTGTGGAAATTACAAGAATTGCATACGATCGTAGACTGTTGGCAATCTTACCTACGATTCGCGCTGCTATTCATGCACTATTCGAGTGCGAGTGTGAAGCGGCCATAAATCATCAACTTGATAATAAAACTGCAAGTAATATATTCCAAATTTGAAATTTTGTGTGATAACAGATTTTTTTTTCGAAAGTAAAGTAAACTGATTTCAATGAGCTATAAATTATGGTATCTAGTGCGTTTCATTATAGGCGGGGAGCTGAAAGTTCCGTCATAGCGAAACCAAAAAATTTTTATTTAAATAAATACAACATAAGTATAGGAATAAATTAAGCTCGGTATGCGTGGATTCCTATTGCCGAAACAATGTAAAAAAAGTTATTAAAAAAATGTTTTATCATCATCGCGGATATTAATTTTTTAACGTATTCGACAGTAAATGTTATTGGATTCTATTTGAAGTGTTTGATGAGGGCTAAAATTTTTCCATCATGACGGAAACGTTTTTTTTTATTTTATTTATTCTTGTGTAATTTGTAAAAATATCTTGGTATGTGCGCCCAAAAACTGCCGGGAAAATCCCGCATACCATCTTGAAGTACATAAACTACAAAAATATTTCTTGTTTATTTTTTTCACTAAGCCATTCCTTGGATCGAGTATTCAATCCATTCTTGTGGACCCATACACATTATAATATATAATTTCAGCAACTTTTCTTCAAATTATACTCCTGATATTTTTTACACTTTCTTGATTTCTCATATTTATTTTCATCTTAAAGATCTGTTTCAGAAACATTTTGTTATTTCTTGTGTTGTGAAAAATTAATAATAAAGATTATATAAAATAAAGTTTGCTTAAACCATTCTCACACAAAAACAAAATACAATATTGAATTCTAGTACCTGACTAAAAATAATTCAACTAAAACTACCATTAAAAAGTCTAATAAAGGTTTTTGATACATCTTACCTACTAATAAACTACTGACAATTTCATAATTTTTTTTGCAGTTGCGAGTCTTCCGGAGCTTTTCATTTTTGTGTGGTGGCCCTTCTTCATACAACATTTAAAGGGCATATTGACTGCCATATTGCACACCGTATAACATACTGGATTGGCTTCTATGTGTTCGTTTTTACTTAACATTATATTTTTGAAATTTCAAAAAATTTTCATTCTGTCATTATCAAGTTTCAAAATATTTCAATTTGAGATTTCAAAAATATGCTATATGCTAAAATTCGATATCATCAAATCATGAATTGTCACATAATTAATTAATGAGTACAGGTATTAATATAGTTAGGTACATTAATATAATTTTTCATTAAAACCAAATAATATAGTTATCACTAATTTACACTCAACTGAATATTTTATTAATAAAATTAATGTAAAAATCACTTTATGATATTAATTATTATTTTTTATATTATCGGTAATATTATATTTACAAACGATTATTTATATCTATGGTACAATTATTTATTTTTACTGTTTAATTTTGCAGTTTTGAAATTTTTTCACAGGTTTTTTTCCGTCATAGGTAACATTCACCATTTTATTTATTGTTATTTTTAACTAACAAATTTCTGTTCTGTGTGTGGTTGTGAGTGCATGTGTTAGGTTTAGGGTTTAAGCTCTGCTGAATGCTGCAAAAATTTTCTTTATTTATCATTTTCAAAGCTGCGTCGAAAAATATATTTGCATTGTGAACGTACAAAAATCATTAGAAAAAAACTAATTTTTTAATTAAAATACCACAAATAATAATAATAAAAACTTATTTTACTTTATCACTGTTTCATATGTTGATCAAATGACACAATTTAGGAACTTTAAGGGAACTTTAAGAAACAAAGTGTGTATATTTAGATACAGAGTTTATACATTGTTTGTTATATAACTTATTTCTCAATCAACTGTTTCCTTATAATATAAAAAAATTGTCTCTGGTGTATTCTTTAGATTGTTCTAAATATCTCTTAGTAACAATTATTAGTTGAAAACGTTTATGTTTTTAATATCTAAAAGTTTGATGAAATTCTGATTTTTGAAATATAATTTAATTAAAAAATTAGTACATCCTCACTCTCTAGGTTACAATACTTCACGTTTGCTTACTTACATTTGTTTTAAAAATGGCAGTACCGCAATGTACGTTTTACTGGATAGTATTTTTCTAAAACTATCACCGGTACGCAAATACGAGGGTATATTCATAAAGTAAGTTCCGTTTCCAGTATTATTCAAAGTGCTGTAGACACAGTTCCGCAGTGACTCTGTATCATGCTATTTCGTGCTCACTATCGGTTTTATGCATATTGTAGGTCTTGTTTCAAATGGCCAAGTTTATTAAAAATTCCGCCACCTGTGTAATTCGTTTTCAAAAAACAAGAAACCTTAGACCAAGTGAAAGTCATACAACTGTGATGACTGACTGAAAGAAACTGTTACTACAAGGTTCGATCTACAGGCAACAGTTCATCAAGAGGGTATATGAAAACTTGTAATACACTATGACTTGCAATTCTTTTCTATTTCCTTGTTTTCAAACCCAATTGTTTGTGATTGATTAAGATATGTTTCCTCCAGGTTAAGCACTTAATATAGAGGGATGCCTACATATATGCCTTTAAGGTAGGTTAAAAGTACCTGAACAGACTTCAATTTTCTACCTTTTGAGGTGAAGCTGTAATGTATTTGATGCTACAATAGGATCTTTGGGGGATGCTAATATGGCGGTGTCGCCTGCAAATGTACCTGCCAAATGTCATTGCTCTTTAGTAGATTAGTCGTGAAGAGGAGAAAAAGTAGCGGCCCCAGAACAATACTCCCGAGTTTATTTTGAGGAGTGGTGTTTGTTTATTGGGGTATTTAACCAAAAAGGAGCAATTTTTGATAATAGTTAAATGAGTAAAGATTTTCTGATTTTAAAGAAAAGACTATTATTCCTGGGAATGTCTGGGAACGATTTAGCAAAATTTCTTCTACTCCCTAAATCTTCGATTATTTTCCTAGGTACACAATGAACTTTTTGGATTGTTGCTTGTTCACATCTAAATCCAAATTGATGATTGATAAATTTCTTTGGTCAATGATTGGTTGCATTTGTTCGACAAGTAGTTTTTTACTTATCATACGAAGCAGACTTTTACATAGGCCTGCAGATCTTCTAATGGCTTACATGGTTTAGGGAGTAGTATAATTTATGCTACTTTCCACTATGATGGGAAATGTACTGTCGTAAGCGAAGTGTTATGGATATAAGTTAGATATTTTAAAGCTTCGAAACTCAATTCTTGTAATATTCTAGTTGACATAAGATCATAAGTTGAGAATTTATGAAGATTTAGCTTTGTCCTGATAGAATTTAAAAATGAAATTTAATTTATGATCATATCTTATAATACCTGCACTAGTTTACTATCCATGGCACTACGAGTCTGGGCCTCGTCCACCACATTCCTCTAGTCATCATGGCTCAACGTGTGGCGTCTCCACTACCCCCACCCCACATCTAGCTCCCAAAGATCCTCTTCGACATCATCCAGCCATCGTTTGCGCGGGTGCCCTAGCAATCACCGGTACGCTTTGTGCACCCCCCTCTCTTCAGCCATACATTCCAAGTGATCTAGCCATTTGGCCCTCTTGACTTCTGTCATCAGGCTAGAGTCCTCATAGAGCCGGTAGAGCTCGGTGTTTGTACGCCTGCACTACTTTAACTGCATTAAAACTTATCCTTCAGAAGAAACTTATATTCCAGCAGGTTTTGTTAAAGTGCATGAAGTCCAAGAGGACAAAAAAACTACCAGTAAAATCTATCACGTTACTGCCATTTTTAATTCAATTCATAAATAAAATTGAACAAAGAAAAATTTCTTGAAATCCATATATTCTATTTTTTTTCTAGTATTGTTAGTTCATTATCATGTACCCATAGTTAATAGATGCTATAAATCTTCAAGTGCTATAATTTGAAAGGAAACTAATGCGTTATTTTATAATATTTGCAGCAAGCCGTTGAAGAAAAATACAAACTATGCGATGAATCTCTGTCGAAATTACTTCGTTGGATAAGCGAAATAGAAGACCGTCTCGCTACACAAGATGTCATCCACGAAGTAGAAGAAGAATTGAGAAATCAAATTAACACTATTAAGCAAATTAAAGATGACCTAGATCAACATTCCGGTCAAGTTTCTCACTGCCTAGACCAAGTTCGACAACTAGTACTTACGGCAGGTGATATTCTATCAAAAAGCGAGGTAATGGGTTTAGAAAAGAGCGGTCGTAATCTAAAAACTCGTTACGATAAAGCAGTGGATCGAACAGAAAAACTTTTACGAAAATTATTGACAGCTAGAGATGAATTGACTAAACTTAAGGGAGAACTAAAAGTATTCTCCGATTGGTTGAGTAAAGCTCGAAGAATTTTAGAAGATAAAGAAAGGTCTTTGAGCGATTTGAATAGATTGGATTCTAGTGCGGACAGTACTAAAGAGTTTGTTAGCGATGTTATAGCCCATCAAGCCGATTTACGATTTATAACTATGTCTGCCCAGAAGTTTGTGGACGAAAGCAAAGTAAGTGAAAGTCTTGTAGATATATCACCGTTATAATTAGTCAATCTTTGTTAATAATGTTTAAAATTAACTTTAATTATTATTTTTTCAGGATTATCTCAACCTTCTAAATGATTTACGTACTTCGCTTCCTTCACGTTTACCTCATATTGAACCGTATTCTTCCCAAGAATCTCCTATAAGGAATGAAGTGTCTCTAGTCACACAACAATATCGCGACCTCCTTCATCGTGCCAATAATCTATCTGATCGTCTTTCTGGCGTCGGTGGTCGACAAAGGGAATATTCAGATGCCCTTGAGAAAGCTAAAGATTGGTTGAGAGAAGCTGAACCTAGAGCGATACAAATACTTGATGAGCCCATAGCTGGAGATCCCAAAACTGTTGAAGACCAATTACAGAAAGCAAAGGCTGTCAACAATGAATTTGTTGCCAATGGTAGACTAATAGACAATGCTAAACAGGTATGGATAATATAATACGGGGTTTTGAAACATTTTTCAGAAGCTTTGCTAAAAAATATTTATTACATCAATCACTCAATAAGTCGTGAGACCGACACACAGATGGCGCTGGCATTGTCAAATCCATATGATGTTTATGGAGTACCAACTAACCTAACCTAACCAAAAGTCTATATATAAAATTTTATGATATTTCGTTTAGTCAGAAAAACTGACAGCCATTTAAGTGTTGTTATTTTGAAAACAATTTCGTGTGTTTATTTTTCATTGTTTCTTGATGAAACAAAATACTGTACAAGTTCAGCAATGGCTTCAAAAGTGTTTCCGGACAAATACAACAACTTATTGATGATTCAGAGCGGAGTTTGGCCACGTTTACACGTAATAAATAAGATTTTTTGCGTCGATATGTGACAATGGATGAAAGATGGATCCATTGCCTCATTCCGGAATCAAATCGATCATCATCTGAGTGGACTGCAGATGGTGAACCACGTCCGAGTCGTCCCCAGTCAGCTGGGAAGGTTATGGCTTCAGTGTTTCAGGATTCGTATGGAATATTGTTCATCGACTATCTCCAAAGGGAAGAGACAATCAATAGCGAATACTACATAGAGTTGTTGGATCGCTTTAATCCAAAAATCAAGGAAAATGTCTCGAAGAAAAAAATACTGTTTCACCAAGACAATGCACCAATTCACAAGTCGATTGCAACGAAGATTAAATTGAACGAAATATACTTTGAAGTGTTTCTCCTACTACCTTATAGTCCAGATCTGGCCCCCCAGTGACTACTGGCTATTCGCTGATCTCAAAAAAAATCTCGCCGGTGAGAAATTCAGTTCAATTGAAAAAGCAATTACCGAAACTGAGCATATTTTGATGCAAAAAGCAAAACCTTCTACAACCATCGATTTTTCACAAAAAAATTTGTTTTTGTCACACGACTTATTGACTGTTTCTTTTGGAACAATTTTTAACTGCTACTGTATGTAATTATAAAATAATAGTGGAACTGCACTCATTATGAAAAATAATAAATTTGATTTTTGTCTAAAACTTTTAATGATTAAACAATGAAACGTACATATGCTCTATAACAAATATGTCCTCTTGACGAACCTTCAATGACATATAGAGAGCAACCTTTTTTCTGGGTAATCATTATTAGGTAAAGTGCCAATAACCCCAAGAACAAAAAGGTAAAAATATTTCTGTAACCATTTTTCCACCAACTTAGGCCTAGAAAAACCTATGATTTTATCAAACTAATAGATAGGTAATTTTTTGATGAAGCCACACCGATTTAGTGATCATTGAAAGAGGTCACACCTTAGGTTTCTTTCTAGGTGAAACTTGACTGTATTATATAGTATATAAAATCCGCCTCGGAATTTACACGACCTGTTTCTCCTCATCGACGTATGGAAGGCTTTTCACCAAATTAAAATCAAAAAAGAGATTTTGAACATACCCAGATAATAAGTTGTAATTTCTGCTTCATTAAAATATGTCCTCTAATTGTTTTTCAGATTTTCTACATTTTTTGTTAAATATTTTTAAAATTCAAGAATACTTTGATTTTTTATAATGTATAATATTTTTAAGAAAAAAAAATTGTTGGGGTGTATATGGACATGTTAAAAAAAGCGATAAAAGATATTTCTTTAAAATCAAACTTTTTTCTTAAAGATATATATATATATATATATATATATATATATATATATATATATATATATATATATATGAGTTTTTGAACACAGTGTAGGTTTTTGGATTTTTGGATAATATTTTGGTATTTTTTCAGGCTACCGCAGCATTACTGAGATCATTAGAGGGTCAAATAGCACCATCAGAAATGGCTCGTTTAGAAGAACCAGTCAAACATCTTGAGAACAAATACAAACAACTGTGTAATGCTATCGCTAATCGTTGTCAAGAATTAGACACAGCTCTTGTCCAATCGCAAGGCGTACAAGATGCCTTAGACGGAATTATAGATTGGTTAAATCAAGCTGAAAATCAATTCAAAAACCTACAGAAACCGGCTTCACTTATCAAAGAAAGATTAGAAGAACAACTGAGGGAACATAAAGTTTTCCAATCTGACATCGACACACATATTTCTTCAATTGATAGCGTTTATTTGTCAGCCAACGAACTAATAGTATCCACAAGTAACGCAAGGGTCGCTAAAAAGATCGAAAGCAAATTGAATGACGTTAAAGTTAGATTCGAAAAATTGTACGATAGAGCACAACAACGTGGAGTTTTCCTCGAAAGTATAAATCAAGATTTAACCGTCTTCAACAATCAATCAACTAAATTTGAAGAATGGTATAACAGTGTTATAGAAATAATAGATTCAAAGGATATGAATAGATTACCTATGGAAGATTATTCTAAACAGATGAAGAAATTGATTGCCAACAGAGAAGATAATAGAAAAATGTATGAAGATACTGTAAAGATCGGTAAAGAACTTATTAACAAACGCGATGTAACTGACACGACGAACGTTAGAGATCGTGTCAAAGCATTGGAAAATCAATGGAGACAACTAGACAATATGTTAGAAGAAAAAGCTAGACTCTCTAAATTACGTGCTGAACAACAAAATAACTATGAAAGTTTGAGGCAGCAAGTTCATGACTGGTTGAGTAAAATGGAAAATAAAGTATCTCGATTAGATGCGGTCGCAGTACATTTAGACATTCTTAAAAAGCAAAATGAAGAGCTCAAACCCATCGCTAGAGAATATAAAGATTTTGGAAGCACTATTGATAAAATAAATGATGTCGGTGGCATTTACGACAGTCTAATAAGAGGTGACAGACCTGAATCGCCATCTAGAAGAAAAGGATACAGTTCCGGTAAACGTGCATCTCCTATTGACGGAAGATCACCGTCTCCCAACAAAGGTTTATCTCCACTTTCACCGGGAGGCTCCAGTGGATTCTCATCTCGAAGATCAAGTCAAGATGGTTTCCATCTTGAAGAATTGACTCTAATACAACAGCAGTTATCAGAAATCAATAACAGATATTCATTACTTGGGGTTAAAATCAATGACAGGCAAAATGAAATTGATTCTATCCGTGAAGAAATTAGAAAACAACTGGACAACCTTAAAACTCTCACTGCTTTCTTAGATAAAATTCAAAGGCAACTGCCTAAAGATATTGTTCCCACTACTAAAGATGAAGCTGATAAACTCAACAAACAATTGAAGCAAATTCTAGAGGAAATGTATGAAAAACAGTCTTTATTAGATTCCACGAAAACGCAAGTGAAAGATCTATTGAAAAGAAAGCCCGGCGCAATAGGTGCTGACAATCTAAATGGGGAATTGGAAGATGTTGTTTCGCATTGGAAGAGTCTGAATGATCATCTGAAAAACAAAATCAAATTCATGGAAGACATGAAAGATTTCCTTGATACTTATGATTCCCTCAATTCTTGGTTAGCTGCTAAAGAACGAATGTTAACAGTATTAGGTCCAATATCTAGCGATTCTCGTATGGTACAATCCCAAGTACAACAAGTACAAGTACTGAGAGAGGAATTCAGAACTCAACAACCTCAATTGCAACACCTTATCGAAGTTGGAGACAATGTCTTGAATCACTTGGAACCAAAATCATCTGATCATCAAAAAGTAAACAACAAATTAACGGCAGTCCAACAAAAATGGGCCGATTTACTTAGCAAACTTGAAGAACGTGCCGACTCACTAGGAGCAGCCGCTGATACCAGTAGAGAATTTGATGCCCAATTGACTAGATTGAGAGATGCCTTGCAAGGTATTTCTGATAATTTGGATGAATTACCTTTGGATAAAGATCCAGAAGATCAATTACGTAAAGTTGAAAACCTAGAAAGACAATTGGAAGGCCAAAGACCCCTTCTGACCGATCTCGAGTCCAATGGAGCGCACTTGTGTGATGTACTGAGTGATCCAGCTTCACGAGCCGATATCCAAGCTAAATTAGCATCGGTGGGACGGCAATATAATGCCTTGCAGAAAAAATTGGACCACAAGAAAGCTGAAATCGAAGGGTCATTGCGAGACGGAAGACAATTTGAAGAACAATGTGCCAGAACTTTGGGATGGTTATCAGATGAATTGGGATCACTTTCGGAAAAATTCCTTATTTCAGCTGTTAGAGAAATTCTTGAACAACAGTTGAACCAACACGAACCAATTTATAGAGACGTTTTAGCGCGAGAACATGAAGTTATCATGCTTTTGAACAAGGGTAGAGATATTCTATACAGAAACAACAAAATTGAAAATAGGACTCTCCAAAGAGATCTCGACAAAATCAGTCAAAACTGGGAAAAACTGCGCAAAGAAACAGTGGATAGACATACCAGACTACAAACTTGCAAAGAACATTGCCGCAAATTTTATAAGGTTCTCGAAACATTCCTTCCATGGTTAAGACAAGCTGAAGATAAATTGGATACTTTGAAACCTTCATCGTTCCAGAAAAAACATATTGAGAAGCAACTGAAAGAATTACAGTTATTCCGAAATGAAGTATGGAAAAAATCTGGAGATTACGAAAATACTAGATCGCTAGGGGAAACGTTCCTTTCAGCATGTGATATCGATAAAGATGATGTAAAGAACGAATTGGGCGATTTGAAAGACAGATGGGACAGACTTAACAATAATTTGATTGCCAAAACACAAGCATTGGAAGACCAAGCTAGGAAACTGGCAAACTTTGTAGAAAATGTACGAGATTTACAACACGGCTTAGAAAGATGTGAAGATAAATTAACTTCTCACGACGCTTTAGGTGGCGCGGCTAGAGATCCTAAACTTTTAGATCGCATCAAAGCACTGAGAGAGGAGACAGTAAACCTAAAGAAACCACTACAAGGTGTTCGACAACAAGCTAACGATTTATCTAATGAAGCTCTGGACCACAACATTGATGCTAATCATCTTAAGGATGAAGTTGATGGTTTAGGAGACCGAATAGAAGATTTATGCAGTAAATTAGACGATCGTTGTTCAGATTTACAATCGGCTGCTACCGCGGTTACACAATTTAATGATAAAGTCAAAGAGATATCTCAAAATTTGTCCGAGTTGGAAACCGAATTAGATAATATGAAACCACCGGGTAGAGAAATCAAATTGGTTAGAATACAAATCGATGATGTAAACAAATTCCTTAACAAAGTTAATAAGGTTACTGATGGCTTAAATGATGCTATTTACTCCGGGGAACGATTAGTTGACAATGGCTTTGCTCCAGATACGTTGCTTACTAGACAACAATTAGATACTTTAAAGAAACAGCTGGGGAAACTAGATGATCGAGCACACCTCCGAGAAAAAGATCTCGAAAATATCCTTAAGAAACTAGAAGGTTTTTACATGTCGCATTCTAGTGTACTAGATGATATCCAAGAAGCTTCCGGAGAATTACGTAAACTGAAGCCAGTAGGTTCAGAAGTTGACAGTATTAGAGCTCAACAAAAAGATTTTAAAAAATTCAGGGCGAATACTTTCGAACCTTTGGGTAAAAACATAGAAGAAGTGAACAAATTAGGACAAGGACTCATTCAGTCTGCTTCGCCTGGTGTCAACACTGCCATTTTGGAAAAAGATCTAGAAAAAATGAATGCTCTCTGGAACGATCTTAAAGAGAAAATTCACGATAGAGAACGTAAACTTGATATCGGTCTCCTGCAATCGGGCAAATTCCAAGAAGCTTTGGACGGTTTATCTAAATGGTTAACAGACACTGAAGAACTAGTAGCTAATCAGAAACCTCCTTCGGCAGATTACAAAGTAGTTAAGGCACAGTTACAGGAACAAAAATTCCTCAAGAAGATGTTGTTAGACAGACAGAATTCCATGACATCATTATTCAATATGGGCAACGAAATCGCCAAAGAAGCTGAACCGTCTGAACGCAAAGCAATCGAAAAACAATTGAAAGATCTTATTGGTCGTTTCGACGCTTTAACGGAAGGAGCTCAACAACGCACAATGCAACTAGAACAAGCAATGCGTGTTGCTAAAGAATTCCAAGATAAATTAATTCCTCTTCAAGATTGGTTAGACCGTACCGAAAAGAAAGTTAAAGATATGGAATTGGTACCTACGGATGAAGAGAAAATACAACAAAGAATCCGTGAACATGATACTCTCCATAACGATATTCTCGACAAAAAAGTTGACTTTAAAGAACTTACCGATATCGCTTCCAACTTAATGTCTCTCGTTGGCGATGACGAAGCTTCTGGACTTGCTGATAAATTACAAGAAGTTACAGATAGATATGGCAATCTAGTGGAAGCAAGTGATCACATCGGACAACTTTTAACAGATTCACGACAAGGTCTAAGACATTTAGTTCTTACTTACCAAGATTTAGCAGCTTGGATGGATCAGATAGAATTGAGATTAGCCCGTTATAAAGTATTAGCGGTTCACAATGACAAACTATTAGAACAAATGGACGGCCTTACAGATCTATCCGAAAATATTGCTAGTCGTCAAAATGACGTTGATGGTACAGTAGATTCTGGTGTTGAATTAATGAGACACATTTCCTCAGATGAAGCTCTACAACTTAAGGATAAATTGGATTCTTTGCAACGTAGATACAACGACTTGACTACGAAAGCAGCTGATCTTTTGAAACTAGCTGAAACTGTATTACCTTTGGTGCAGAAATTCCATACAAACCATAACCGTTTAGTAGATTGGATGCAAAGTGCCGAATCCATTTTACAATCCGCCGAACCACATGAAGGTGATATTGCTCGTTTAGAAATTGATTTACAGGAACTCAGACCGGTTTTAGAAACTATCAATGTACTGGGACCACAATTATGTCAAGCTAGTCCTGGGGAAGGAGCTGCCACAATCGAAGGATTGGTTACTAGAGACAATCGAAGATTTGACGCGATTGCAGAACAAATACAAAGAAGAGCCGAAAGAATTCACTTGGGAAAACAAAGGGCACTAGAAGTTACTGGTGACATTGATGAACTGTTGGAATGGTTTAGAGAAGTTGAAGGGCAACTAAGAGACGCAGAAAAACCATCAGGAGAGCCCGATTTGATAAGAATCCAACTGAAAGAACATAAAGCACTCAATGATGATATTTCAAGTCAAAAGAGTAGAGTTCGTGATGTATTGTCTTCTGCTAAGAAAGTTCTTCGTGAAAGTCCACCTAGTGAAGATACGTCCTTAATAAGAGAAAAAATGGACGATTTGAGAGAAGTAATGGACGGTGTATCTGCTTTGAGTTCCGATAGGTTAGGAATTCTGGAACAAGCTCTACCGTTAGCTGAACATTTCCATGATACCCATAACGTACTTGTATCATGGTTGAATGATATGGAAGAACAAGTGACTATGTTAACAATGCCTGCTTTGCGACCAGATCTTATCGCACAACAACAAGATCGCAACGAAATGTTTTTACAATCAATTAATGAACATAAACCGCTCATAGACAAACTTAATAAAACTGGTGAAGCACTTATTAACCTCTGCAACGATGATGATGGTATTAAAGTTCAAGAATTAGTAGACTCCGACAATGCGCGTTATGGAGCGCTGAGACTAGAACTGCGAGAACGACAACAAGCATTAGAACAAGCATTACAAGAAAGCTCCAAGTTTTCTGATAAACTCGAAGGAATGCTCCGTGCTCTATCCCACACTGCTGATCAAGTTAACCATCTAGAACCGATATCGGCTCATGTGCCAAAGATCAAAGACCAAATTGAAGATAATGATAACTTAGTAGCTGATATAGATAAGAGAAAGGAAGCTTACGCAGCTGTACAGCGGGCTGCCGATGATGTTATAAGTAAAGCTGGAAACAGAGCTGATCCGGCCATTAAAGAAATCAAAGCTAAATTAGAAAGACTCAAGAGTTTATGGGACGATGTACAAAAAGCCACAAACACTCGAGGAAAATCATTAGATCATGCTTTGGAGGCAGCCGAAAAATTCTGGAAAGAATTACATGCCGTTATGGCTACACTTAAAGATCTTGAAGATTCTTTAGCGTGTCAAGAACCTCCTGCCGTAGAACCCAAAGCTATCCAAGAACAACAAGTTGCTTTGCAAGAAATCCGCCAAGAAATCGACCAAACTAAACCAAGCGTTGACAAAGTTAGAAGTTCAGGAGAGAAATTAATGAAATTGTGTGGTGAACCCGATAAACCTGATGTTAAAAAACACATTGAAGATTTAGATAATGCTTGGGATAACATTACTGCTCTCTATGCAAAACGCGAGGAAAATCTTATTGATGCAATGGAAAAGGCAATGGAATTCCACGAAACTTTACAGGTGAATGAAATTCATTTTTATCGAATTCTCTAAAAACTATTATTTAATTGTTTAATTATAAACTTGACAGAAAAAAACGGACACCCCTTATTTTTCGTATTAAAAACTAATTGTCGGGAATGTGTTCATTTTTGTGGGAAATCTGGTTATTACAGAGAATGTACGGTCTAAGTCCATTTAACTAATTCCTTCCGGATTAGTAGACAACTAATAAACTGTAAGTAGGTTTTCACACGCTTAAACATCTCTAATGTCTTTTCTGTCAATTATAAAGGTGTTGTTTTTTATTCGGCTCGAGAAAAATTGTTCTTTCAAATGCAGACATAGCCCAAACTGATGCCTTGGCAAGAGATGTCTACCAGTAACGATGCAATCCGGCGTTTCCGGGAGACTATTAGCTACGATCGGAGGGCCGGTAGTGGGCGACCAAGAGCTACAATGTCAGTAGACATGAGATTTATGACGTTGTAGGTATTAAGAGACCGACACTTAACAGCTCTAGAGGTTCGGGACACTCTTGAAGTGGCGCGAAACTCATGTGTAAGCTTAGACACAGTATGGTAGAGACTGAGGGCTACAACTCTCCAACTCCTGGAAAGGAATAATAGAGAAAGGTGATTATTTGCCGACCAGCATTCTCATTGAACTGTAGAGCAAAGAGAAAATATTTTAATCACGGACGACGATGGAGTCAGAGTGTGGAGATGATCAGGGGAGCATTTTGCTCAATGTACTTTAAGCAAATCACCGCCTTTCGAAAGGTGATAAGTTATGGTTTGGAGTAGAATTAATTTCCACGTTCGGGCTTCTGATAGCTCGAAGGTACATCTAGCAAATGTTCCTAGAGATTCTGATCCCATTTGCTTCATTTATAGGTGACCATTTAATTTTGATGTTAGGCTTTTTCACATACCACCAGAATTGTTACCGAATACTGGGAACAAGTAAGATTTACAATTCTGGACTGGCCTACACGATCTCTCGATATGAATCCCATGGAGCATTTGTGGGATACATTATGGAGATTGTTAGATATCATTATTCTCCTACTAGTGACTTAAATCAGCTTCAAATTGGTCTTTGTTGGGAATGCCCGTTGAGTACGTCCAAAACGTGGTTTCCTTGTCCACAGAGTTAGAGCCATTCAGGGAGAAGCACTATTAGAATGACATAATTTTTTAACAAGATTATAAAACCAAATCTGAATATCCGGGATTCTTTGCTGTTTAATGTATATTTTTAATCAATAATTTTGTTAATAGAATCTACTCGCTTTCTTGAGCCAAGCCGAGGGTAAATTTGAAAAACTTGGTCCTCTAGGCAGCGACATTGATGCCGTCAAAAAACAAATCGACCAACTCAAAAAGTTCAAAGCCGAAGTTGATCCGCACATGGTTAAAGTTGAAGCTTTGAATAGGTAAATTAGATCTACTACTATTTTTTTTAATCTCACGTTTTCTATAGAGATTATCTCTACTACTCAAATTGCAATAATATATATAATTATGATGAAAAAAATAGTGATATGTCATGGATTAGAATTTTCAGATTAAAATATTAGAAAAGTCAGACAAAGGAGTAAAGTTGTAGTTTGTGTAAAGTTTTTTTTAAAATATATTATTGTAGTTTTGAACGTTGTATCTGGATTTCACTTATATGCCCTACTGTGGTATTAATTCTGTTTTATTTTTCTATCTTTTCTGTTTCATCGGACTTCAGGAGTCTCATAAGGCAAGGATATTTCACATTCTATGGCTATGCTATTTGTGATAACGCACAAATTTTTAAACGCTTTATGTGTTTGTGCTTTTGTTTATTTTCTTTTTATTTTGGGATTACAGTGTTTTGGCTGTTGTATTTATTGAGCTTGTTTTTATTGTACAGTCGAGTATAAATACTGTGTATTTGAGAGTACATAATACACCGATTTTAACAATAATTTTGATCTAGATTGTTGTCTTCATTATTCAACAATTAGTGGAGTGTGAATAATGATTATTGGCCGTGATCTCAGATCATAAATAAATTGGCATAATATATACTAATTGAAAAAAAAAACTTTCATGAATCGGCTCTTTTTTGAATATTAAAACACAAATCACAAAAAATGCGGTTTCATAATTACTCTAAAAACCAATAATGACAAAACGGAGGTATTAGTGAGTATTCATCGCAACGTTTTACGAAGAATTGTCTAAAGTGTCATAATTCGAATTTTATGAAACCCTTGTTGAAGTACTGACTCAGTGAAAGTTCGTTTGAACGGTATGATGTATCACCAACTCTATAGTAGATTGAAATCACATAAATTAAATATATCGACGGAGATAAATAGGAAGAAATAAGAGGTATAATTGGAATGGACCAGTATAATTGTCAGTATTTTTAACTTGCGAATACTTTTCATTGGGTTATTTACATGTATGAGTCAAACTTGGAACATCTTGAGATTGATTTATGCAGCCAAAATTAAAATTAACATTAAAGTAAACTTTCTTGGTGGTGATTTTTTGGTTTATGCAGTAAATGAAGGATAATTATAAATTACTGTTAAACCTGTATGGATACTTTCGACATACAAATGTGGATAGCTCCTAACACGTTGCTTTCTTCTATTGTTTTGATATCTGTAAAAACACCACGGCGGAAATAGGCGCGATAATGCGAATATTTTCATAATCAAATAACAGGGATGTTTTCAACAATACCAACTGACTTAATGTATTCTGTGCTCATAACCTCACAAAATTAAGGAATTGAACTAAGAAATTGAAAGTTGACGAACTTTTAGTTGTATGGTATTTACGAAACAACAATATAAGAAAATGGGTCAATGTCATATCAGCATACAAAAATATTGAATGTGGAGATTTGAACATCCAATTGAATGATATATTAGTTGTTTATTATTAATATTATTCTGCATCTATTTTTCCAGTGATTTCATGTACTTATAACTTTTAATTCAATAGACACGACATGCTGTTTTCACTATTATATTGGTATTAGTGAAATATCATGAGGGTACGAAAGAAGTTGATAATCTTGTATGCTTAACATTAGTATGAACTGAAAGTTTTGTATCTTTTTTTTTATAAAACTCTAGATGACCGCGCTTTTAATTCCCTACAATAATATCTAATATGGAAAAATCAAACCAACTTCAAGGAAATGTAAAAACCAAATTTAAAAATTTTCCGGTTCTCGTTTTTCTGCTTGTAAACTCTTATTTCTACTACTTTCTTAATAATTTATAGACTTCAAAAATTTTCCTCTAACTTTTTGCCCTTATAATTTTTTTATAAGTATTCTATTACAGAGTGCATCACTGTATTTTGACTCGACTTAATATCTTTAAAAGCGGTTGTGGAGTTTGAAACTTGAATCTCTCAAAATTGTTTATAATTGAAAATATTGATGTTACAAATATAAACGATTTATAAATATATTTTTCCAGTTATTGCCAAATTCGAGATTTGAATTTCAAATAATTAGGCTAAGCGCCAGGAACTTTTTTTTGCAAAGTTCCTGAGAACGGATTGTTTTTTGGAGTATGTTCAGGGATGTCCCTTGAATGTAAATCCAAATGGGTGCCTTGGGGGGACGCCCGCGTCAGTAGCCATCGTACGACAAAAATAGTGGAGATCATTTTTTTAGATAATAATATTCGCCATCTTTTTTATTCGAAACTTTTTTGTATAACGCATAGGTTTTTAAGTATATCGCTCCAAACTGTTTTATATATTTAGCAAAAATTATATTGTAAAGAGTTTGAAGTGCTATAATTAAATGCGTTATACAAAAAAAGTTTCGAATAAAAAAGATTATTATCTTTGAAAATGATCTCCACTATTTTTGTCATACGATGCGCGGTTTGCGAGATATTCGATAATCAAGATGGCGACTGACATGGGCGTCCCCATGACACCTACTTGGATTTACATTCAGGAGACACCCCTAAACATATTCCAAAAAAAACCGTTCTCTAGAAATTGTAAACGTTATTTGCTTATGTATTACAAATATTTAAAAGAACATTCTTGAAAAGAGTTTTGAATTAATTCAAAACACATTTATTGTAGCGTTATTTTTAAGGAGTTTTATTTAGCTTTCATGTTAGTGTAATAAACATGCATGAGCGACAGTGTGGAAAAGACTATATGGAAGATGCATGTTCTTTCATCTCCTATTTTATTATTGCTTCACTGGCTTACTGTTACATAATTCACACAAGTTTATCTAAACAAAAAGTCCTATTAAAACATGTTTCGATTTTATTGTATCAAAAATCACTTACTTGCTTTCGCTTAGATGCGTGAATCTAAAAAATTGCCGAACAATAATAAGTATTGTTCGTTTATTAAAAATAAATTTACATTGAAATGTTTCTACAGGCAAGCTCAAGAACTCACAGAACGCACATCTTCAGATCAAGCCGCATCTATCAAAGAACCATTATCAGCTGTTAATAGAAGATGGGACGATTTACTTAGAGGTATTGTAGAAAGGCAGAGGCAGCTTGAAAACGCTTTACTAAGATTAGGACAATTCCAACATGCTCTTAATGAACTTCTCGTATGGATCTCTAAGACCGATACGACTCTTGACGAGTTAAAACCGGTTGCGGGAGATCCACAAGTACTAGAAATCGAATTAGCAAAGCTGAAGGTTTTAGTTAATGATATACAAGCTCATCAAACTAGTGTTGATACTCTTAATGATGCCGGTAGACAAATAATTGAAAGTGGGGAGTGTAAGTATAAAAAAATCAAGTCAAAATAATCATTTCATTTGTTTATGTTACTTTTATAGCTGATGAAGCGAGTGTAACGCAAGAAAAACTTAACACCTTGAACACTCAATGGCGTTCTTTAATGCAAAAAGCTGCAGACAGACAACGAGAGCTCGAAGATGCCCTCACAGAGGCCCAGAGGTTCAATGCAGAAATTCAAGATCTGCTCTCTTGGTTAGGTGATGTAGATGGCATTATTGCTGCCAGCAAACCTGTAGGAGGTTTACCAGAAACAGCTACTGAACAGTTGGAAAGATTTATGGAAATATACAACGAAATCGAAGACAACAGGCCTAAAGTAGAGACTGTATTAGCACAAGGACAAGAATATCTTAAAAAAGCTGCTTCTCCTGCTTCCAACTTACAACACAACCTGCGTACTTTGAAACAAAGATGGGATAGTGTTACTGCTAGAGCCAATGACAAAAAAATCAAATTGGAAATTGCTCTGAAAGAAGCCACTGAATTCCATGAATCGTTACAAGCATTTGTTGATTGGTTAACAAACGCTGAGAAACATCTTCAGACTCTCAAACCAGTGTCTAGAGTTTTAGATACAATTCAAAATCAAATCGAAGAGCACAAAATATTCCAGAAAGACGTTAGTGCTCATCGAGAAATCATGCTAGCTTTGGACAAAAAGGGAACACACCTTAAATACTTTAGCCAGAAACAAGATGTAATATTAATTAAAAATCTTCTGATCAGTGTCCAACACAGATGGGAAAGAGTAGCTTCAAAATCAACTGAAAGAACTAGAGCATTAGACTTGGGATATAAAGAAGCTAAAGAATTCCACGATTCTTGGTCTTCTTTGATGAATTGGTTGGATGAGACTGAAGTATCATTGGACGAACTTCAATCAGAAACTATTAGCAATGATCCTAACAAAATCAAACAACGCCTAGCAAAACATCAAGAACTTCAAAAGGCTTTATCATCGAAACAAGGAACTTATGATAATGTTATGAAAACAGGCAAACAACTTAAAGATAAAGCACCTAAAACTGATGAAACCACTCTTAAGCATATGCTTACTGAACTTAAGAGTAAATGGAATTCTGTTTGTCATAAAAGCGTTGACAGACAACGTAAACTGGAAGAAGCTCTTCTCTATTCAGGTCAGTTCAAAGATGCTATTGCTGCTTTAGTTCAATGGCTACAAAAAGCAGAAAAAGATCTATCAGCCGATAGTCATTTGCATGGTGACTTAGATACTGTCAATCATCTAGTTGATCTACACAGAGTATTTGAAAAAGAATTAGAAAAACGTAATGATCAAATGGATTCTGTTATTAAGAATGGACAAGAATTAGAAAGGTCAGCTGCCAAAGCTGATGCTATTCAAATTCGAGCGCAATTAAACGAACTAACAGAACTGTGGGAAACTGTAACTCACTTAACCAGAATAAGAACAGAGAAACTCAGAGAGGCCTTAACGGATGCTGAACATCTTCATAGATCTGTTAATATGATTTTGGATTGGTTATCAGAAGCTGAAATGAAATTGAGATTTGTTGGAAATCAACCAGAAGATGAAGCTACAGCATATGAACAAGTTAAAGCTCTTGATCAATTCAGAGCTCAATTAAATGAAAAAGAAATAGAAAAAGATCAAACTCTAGAATTGGCCCATAACATACTTGCTAAGGCCCATCCAGATTCGATCAATGTAATTAAAAATTGGATAAAGGTTATCCAAGCTAGATGGGAGGAAGTCTCCCAATGGGCATTACAGCGACACCAGAAGCTATCCCAGCACTTACAATCGCTCAAAGATATGGATGAAACCATAGAGGAGCTCATTCAGTGGTTACTAGGTCTAGAAAATACTTTGATTGCTCTTAAAAGGGAGGAATTACCCATGGATATTCCAGAAACCGAACAACTTATTGCAGATCATAAAGAATTTATGGAAAATACACAAAAAAGACAAGCAGAAGTAGATAGAGTATGTAAAGCAAAACAAGTCAAGTCTGCAGTTAGCATTAAAGATCCCAAGAAATTCGCCAAAGGAAAAGGACAAATGTAAGTTTCTAGTTCTTTCTCGTTAATAGTATATAATATTTCAATATTCGATTATTTTGAATAATTAGAATAATCAATTATTTTAAAGGTAACCCTAAAGAGTTTTGTTTGAATTTAGTTATTTATACTGATTTAGTAAAATTATCAAAATTTTACTGCATGAAAATATTGAATCTTGTTAGTTTGATAGCACACCTTAAAAGCACCGAATTTTACAACTTCATTACACATTTCATCAGATATGCTAGGTTGTTACATCAATAAACAGGCTTAAAAATTATTCATAACAGCAAATTTTCCTAAAATATGAAGCAAGAAGTCTACGAATGCATAATTTTCTTCTAATGGGTATAATTCTTAATTCCTTGAATAAATAAACCGAAAGGGGAGAGGATTAACCAAGAGCGATAAAATTTAAAGTATTCCAACAAATTTGGAAAGAAAAACCAACTGAATTTGAGTTGAAGAGGAAAATAATACTTGGTTCAAGAAATTTGACATTTTAACAATTTTCACCAACTGTGAAATCCTGAAAAAATACTCGATTTATGTTTTAAACTAAATATTGACACTACCGAACAGCTTTCCAGTACATATATTGAATTTTTGACGAGTTTTTTATTAATACTGGTGGTGCAATGTGTATTGCCTAGTTGAGGTAAACAGGGGGCTATAAAAACTGATCGAAGCAGCTTATAAATTCAATCTACAATAGATACAGAAGAATTTTACTCAAAAATTTTTACACAATATTTATAAAATGTACATGAGAAAGTTCAAAAATGGTAAAAGTATTTTTCCAGACTTCTTTTCTTCTTCTCCAAATTATTTTTTTTAAATATAGCAAAAGTAGGAAAAAACACCAAAATGTTATGAATAAAACCATCTTTGTGTTATTTTCATTGTGTTGTTTTTTGCATGATATTCATATTTATGTTTTTTTTCTTTTTGTGTTCGTTTTCTTCATCCTGTCATCCTGTCAAAACAGTCGTGGTTCTCAGCATGATATTCACGATTCCACACAAGACATCTATGGCTCACTTGGTCGCAAGCAAAGGTATGTTAGCATCGTATTGTTCATCTCATTTTACTTCAGTTGAATGTGAACTTTGAATGTACTGATCATACCATGCCATAAAGAATTAATTCGTCTAAATAAGTAACAATAATCTTTGGTAATCAAATTTTGGGTATTAAAGATGAATAGAATTATAAAAAATATATTAACATAGCACAAATTTCACGACAGAATATCTACTACGTATTTGATAGAGTACACTCAGTATTCATTTTAATTTGATTATATCTAACAGCAATTAATATCAAACCAAAAGTAAATTTAATATCTGCTAGCATGTGCAACTCAAGTCAAAGTAAGAAAAATTATTCTTATAAACAATTAAAACTTATCACAGTTCATTCCAAATTAAGCAAAATGGCATTTTTATGATCATTTACTACTTTTGATTGCTTTTGCGTTTTGTTTCATATGCATTTTTCCTTATTTTGTAGCTTCAAAGGCTCAAGGAATGATCTTCAACGAGGAAGGTTAGCATTTCTCTGCACTCGTTAACTAATTTATTTAATTTTTATGTTGAAGTATGTAGGTATTAACAAACTAACAATATTTTCAATTTAATTACCAATAATCTATATTACAAATAGAGAAAAACAAATGCTGTAAATTGTTCAACCCATTATAGCAGTTATAGAGCTATTGCTATTGGTTATCTTCATGAGACCTTACAAAGCGAGACGGTCCACCGTTTTTATTACTTGCCAAAGTACTTAATAGAAAATTTACATACTATACGTCGAGTACCAAGTTAGAGAAATATCTAAAAGAATCGAATTTGTTATGGATTGAGGATGTACACAACCTCGGTGATAATTGGCAAAAATTATGAAACCTATCATGTTTGGAAACAAGCTTTTCATAAAAAGTGAAAATAGGAAGACTTCAATTCGTTCTTTATGTTTTATGTGACCTCTATGAGTATTTTGAATAACATATTCAATAACAATGTGTAATGGCAAAAAATGGAGAAGATCTCAACAGATCTAGAGTTGTATTACCAAAGTCAAGCATATAATGAGCTTTTGTATAAAGTCTTAACACAAAACTACTATGACAGTCTATCAGGTCAATAAAACACGATAGTAGTTAATTGAATGCTCTGCTGTATTTTGATTATTTTTTTTTAAGTATCTTATAAATATATAGGGTTTGAATACTAAAATTTAATTTTTAGAGCGATTTACCTAGAGGATGATGGTTCTAAATGATATTCCAAAGATAATTATTTCTCAGAATCATTTTTTATTTCTAAATCTGATATTTTTGACTAATATAGTCGTTTTAGAATCATCTTAGGTAGTAACAAAAATTTTATATTATCTAGACATATTTACAAAAGTTTGTAAATCAGAAATGCTGTGAAGGTTAATTTTTGTTGTAATTGTTTGTAATTATTTTTACTAAAGTAGATTAAAAAAATATAATTTAATTATTTGAGTATTATGTTTAGATGATATAACATTTATGGGTAGAAGTCATGTTGTGTGTTGCATGTTGCTTTTATTTTTGACAGTCGTGTCAGCCTATCAGGACGGGATCTTCTCAGTCCAGATTCGAATTTACCACACATCGGCCCAAGGTTCCCACCCACTGGAAGGTACATATTGTTTTTTTTTACATTTTATATTATCTTTTCAATAACCACTAACTAACACACCACACTACATTTTATATATTTATTTAATTAGCAAGTATATAATAAATTTTGGGAAAAATAACTTAAGGTTAAGGGATTGACAAAGGGTTAAAGGTTTAATATAAATGCATATCGTAAGTTTTTCCTCAAACCTTTATTTTTCATTATTTTTATTCATCTCATAAATAAAAAATGTTACCTAACAAATGCAACTACTTAACATTAAATCATTCAATGCTTATTTATATTCATGTATTGAACTAATTTTTTAATCATTTTTCTTTAATCATTTAATGATTGTGTTAGTTGAAAAAAGTAAATAAAAAAATAAAGGTGCTGCAAAAAACAATTTAAGGATGTGTACTCAATATTAGATTCGAAGAATAATGATTCAAATTAAAGTAAATTAAAGAATAAGCACATTTATTTCGATTGCAATTGAATAATTTCTTGAAAAATGAGTGTCATTTGACATTATATAACATATTATTTAAAATAAAATCGCAATTACTACATTTTTAATTGAAATTGAATTTTTTAAACATTATTGTTACTATGATTTTTTAGAATTTCACAAAAAACCAATTGTGAGAAATACACTGTCAAGTTGGTGATAGTAGTAATATTTATTTATATGGTAAAGATCAATTTTTCATCTTCCGTAAATCAAATTTTTATTCTAATTATTAATTTAAGTTTTCATAAGAATCAATTTTTCAAAATTGTTTTGATTTCCAATTATAATATTTTTTTTTGTTTTAAATAAATATTTCTCTTTGGTTACTGTCGCCTTTGTAAAATGTAAAATAATTTCACTTTGAATAATTGATGAAAACTTCAATCATTTGAATTTGAGGAAATCCTTTTAAATCTATCTGAACTGAAATTATCAAATTATTGATAAATAGTATCCATGATTAAAAAGTAGAATATAGAGACTTAACTGAAATAATTGAAAATATTCAGTTTATTACTTTTTACCCACTTATAGACCAATAATGACTTCATTATACGTTTATTGTTCATAATTTAACGATCAATAAAAAATTGAAGATTCATAAGGTGGTTCTGAATTATGTACGTTAATTTCTAGTTGATTTATGAAAAATAATTGAATACCTTAATAATTGGAAGATTATTTTATATATATTAGAGCTTTGGAGGTATGTTAAGGATCGGAGAGAACTAACTACTAATTATTGTACTATGGTTGTCCCTTGACTTAATACCTGTTTTTATGACTTGTAGCTCGAAAATCTTTATTTTCAGGAAATACTGAAATATATTCTTTCACAAGGTTAAAAATTTGTTTACCAGATGTTATTAAAATAGAAAACTTTACTTCCGACATTATATTGAGCTTAAAAATGTAAGAATATAATATCTTGAAAAAGAAGGATTTTTGCATTCAATATTCTCACAAAGATAATGGTAGTGCTTCATGTACACTTTTGAATCCGCACAACTCTGATAAATAATCAAGAAAATAATCCAAAAAAATTTTACTATGGTGTCAAGGAAAAATATTTGGAAAGGGGTTCTATCATTCAAACTTTTGAATCCGCAAAAAGTTGTAATAATCAAGAAAATAATCCATAAAACTTTTACTATGATGTCAAGGAGAAATATTTGGAAAGAGATTTTATCACCTACACTTTCAACTTTCAAAAACCACGACTGGAGCTCGTGCAAATGCTACTTCTAAAATGAAATCATTGTCATTGAATCTGGGAAGAAATGGAATTAAGCTATTGAAGCTTTCATTTCCTAGGCCATCGATTCAAAGCTTATCTTGGAATGCCGTACAAAACCCAGATAGCTAAATAAGAACGTTTCTGGTAATTAAGAAATCAAAGAGGCCATTACACTTACCATAAAAGGACTGTAAGAGCCTTTAACCGGCCCGAAGCCTTCGTGTAGCATAGGAAAATTCATTTACAAGAACGAAAGAATATGGAAAAAAATTACAGTGGCGAATTTTTCCAGAACTAGAAACACTTTCACTCTTACTTTCTTACAAGAAACTTCTATCACCTAGTTGCAAAATTCCCATCCATCACATGCCAACACAGAAAATGCTTTAGGCGAGAAATTTGGTGAAGCAAGGACATGCCCTCCTTAAAGCTATCCCAGATACTGAAGTTCATTAGTAATCTCTAATAATGGTCATAGAGCCCTTGAAAGGGACGAGTTGAGAGTATTTCTTAAATTTTTATTTACTGAAAGAAATTATTACAAGAAATATTTCTTTCGAGTATATATTACATTATATAATTACCTTTAATTAATAGCAAAATTAATGTTTCACAACAAATTTTCAGAATTTCCTTTTATTGAATATAATAATAAATTTTTATCCTTTATTTATATAGGATAGATTCGCGTTTTTAAAAGTTTGTATCTCACTGAGTGAAACGGTATCTGAAATTATGGGAAAGAAAAATGTACGAAAAGAAGTATTCTTATTTTTGGACGTATTATATATATTGATAAACATAATTCTGGAGTACCTTTTATATATCTTCAACCTCGACTATAAATCGTTTTTTTTTTGGTTTGATAACAGTTTATTTCGACACACTTTGTAATTATTTATGACTTGCACGTTTTAGTTGCATGATCTTCTTTAATCAAATTAATATTTTGCCTACTTCTGATTTATTGATACGAGATAAAATTATGTGTTCGACAGGACTATTTACATTTATCAATTCCTTTAATCCATATATCTATATTCAATAACATTTACTACCGTTAGGATATTATACTCTTATATATATATATATATATATATATATATATATATATATATATATATATATATATATATATATATATATATATATATATACGCCAAGTGATTTGCCATTTTCCTGGCAAATCACTTTTCAATAACTGTCGAATACATCCCCCTTATGTTTTACAATACAACTAACATATGTTTATAACTATAGCGAACCGGAATTCCGGTCTCCAAGAGTCAAATTCTTATACGACAAATGGCGTCATGTATGGATGCTATCCTGGGAAAGACAGAGAGAACTATATGATCATCTGGCTTATCTGAAAGAAAAAGAAAAAGCTGACAACTTCTCATGGGACGATTGGAGAAAACGTTTCTTGAAATTCATGAATTACAAAAAGTCAAGGTTGACAGATCTCTTCAGAAAAATGGACAAGGATAACAATGAGTTGATACCCAGAGATGACTTCATTGAAGGAATCATCAAAACAAGTAAGTAGTTGATAGAATCTAAGGATTTTTGAATGGTTGTTTAACCTCAATTATAATATGTTGTAGTCTTTCATTATGAATATTATCATTTACAATTTTATCTCAGTTTTATATTCAGATAAATGAAATAGAATTTAAGTACTTCTAAGTTGGAATTTCTGGAACTGTTGGCGATATTTACACTGAATACACTGTTTACACCAACACTCATAATTACACTGTCTGACGCGCGTTTCGATAACCAAATTATCATCTTCAGAGACTGAAGGTAAACTGTAGTTCTGAAGACGATAATTGGGTTATCGAAACGCGCGTCACAGTGTAATTATGAGTGTTGGTGTATTCATTAATTTAAGTACTTGCCAAAAGTTTTATACTCTTATTTGGTCTTTATAGCCAATTTTAAGTATAAAATCCACAAGCCATTGAGCGTCTGATCCTCAGGAATAAAAAAACTGAAAATAGAAGGTAACACAAACTCATAGTTATTAAAGAAAGAAATTAAATAAACAGTAATTTAGAAAGAGGATATGAGTATCTTGCAAGTATACTGGAAGAAATGGTAAAGGAGAATTAATCTACAGTAGTATGCCAATATTGGAACTGAAGATAAAAATGTTGAAATGAAAATATATAACTTAATTGCAGTACTATTCAAAGCAGTAGAAAATTGGACATTTGAGAGAAAATATAAAGAAAACAATAGAAAATGAACACATGAGAAAAATATATTTTATTGAATATCTGGGAAGAAGTGGGAGGTAGAGAACAAATTAATTTCTTCGAAACTCGAAAGTTAGAATAAATATATCAGAAGTGACTACTGTGCCACAATACGTGAACAAAGGAATATTTAAACTGTTTGAAGAAAAACGTAACAAGACATTAGAGAAAGAAACAAAAGAAAATTCAATAAATAAATAAACAGTTGAATTGTTATAAGAATGTTGTTGAAGAAAAAATAAATAATAAATCAGTGGAAGGAACCCTTATCTGATACATGAGAAGGTGGAACAATATGAGAGAATTAGAAGAATCTATTATAATGTCTTATTTCTTAACCAATTCACTCAAAAACGAACAAGTATAAAAATTAGCTTTATTATGATATTTCTTTTCTAAAAAAAGTTCAATAGTGGAAACTTGTTAATATTATTGAAAACATACTTTTTTAGAATTCGACACTTCTCGATTGGAAATGAAACATGTAGCAGACATGTTTGATGAAAACAACCGCGGTTTGATCGATTGGAAGAAATTCATAGCAGCCCTTCGTCCAGATTGGGAAGAAAAACCAGTAGATAATGATGCTCAGAAGATTCACGATGAAGTAAAACGGTTGGTTATGTTGTGTACTTGCAGACAGAAATTCAGGGTTTTCCAAGTCGGTGAAGGAAAATACAGAGTAAGTTTGATTAGAATTTCATAATTTACTGATACCTGATACCTGTATTAATAGAAATAAGCAAAACAAAAGCAAAAAATAACTATCTGTTCATCATATATTATTTACGTGATTTCGTTTTCAGTTTGGGGAAAGTCAAAAATTACGTTTAGTCCGTATTCTACGAAGTACTGTAATGGTACGAGTAGGAGGTGGTTGGGTAGCGTTGGATGAATTCCTGTTGAAGAATGATCCTTGCAGAGGTAAGATACATTCCTTGTCAATAATATTTTTACCACCAATTAAGTTTAAATATATTTTTCTCAACTGTGATTGTTGTAAAAATAAAATTTATTTTATCAAATATCACAGTTCCTGGTGTTGAGTTTAATACCCATTCTAGAATTTATTTAATATGTAAGTTAGTCTTTACATAAAAAAAATTGACAATGCGAGATATCTACAGAGTATTAACAGGGGATATTTTTACGTAACAATTTTTTTACATTTATGTATATAATCGCTTTCATTTTAACCAAAATATATTATTATATTAACAAAATTCATGTATTACTCGCATTAACAGAAAATCTACGTCTTTCAATATAATGTAATAACTTTTCCAGCTTTTTAATACAATTTACGGATTGTAAACATTTATGCTGGTTATAAAAATAGTGTAGGCAGTTTTTTTCTTAAATGTAAACTGCAACACTTCAGAATGTTTCATATTCAAAATGTATTTTTTCTTGAATATTAGAGAAAAATATGGACAAATTTTTTATTAGTAATTTTAGGATAAAAGTTATTGTTGATAAAAAAAATTGTTCCAAATTAAATTTGGAATCTGTCTACAATTTGAATGGATTTAACATCTGATTATTGAGTTTTAAATGTTGAAGAATGTTTTAGTAGAAACAATTTTTTTTATAAAATTATTAATCAAAAAGTTAGGGAGACACACATTTTAAAAAATGTTTATGAAACATTCACATTCTACTAACATGTTTAATAATTTCATTTTTAATTAAATCATTGTCTTAATAGCAACATCAAATAATGCACAAACGTGACTAATTCATTTATCACTTACATCATCTCATAAATTATCAATACAAGCTAAAAAATTTATGTACACTTCGGCAGCTATGTACCACTATTATAGTAATGGCTACAGTTGCTTGAAAATACTAAAGAAAGAAAATTTATGCTAAAATCAAAATGGCTTCACAGAATCCATTCCATAAATAGGGACCGACAATAATGTAAAAAGTGCAGGATCATAAAGATTGTTTTCTGGCTCGATTCAAATTCACGATTCTAAACTTTTTAATCTTATATTTCAACCCAATTTAGAAATTCTTTTGTCTGGCATAAATATTCAAAGTCCACTACGAAGTGCTCTTTGTATGACATCTATTATTGGTATTTCTACATCCATGATTTTTCTTATTTCTTCATTTCTTATTCTATGCTTTCCCCTTACGATACAAGATACAAGCCTGAGGATCATTTTGTATGTAATCGAAATACCAATACATTTGCACAACTTCCAGTCTCTCAGCACCTGAAGAACGTTGAAACATCTATTTGTGTTAGACCTTTTGTTCAATCTTTATTACCTATTCCAATTTTTGATAGTTTTCATATAGCACATCTCAGCTTTGTTATGAGTACATCGTCATATGCTTATTATTTATGCTAAAATCGAAATGGTTTCACGGAATCCATTCTAAAGATAGGGACCGACAATATAATAAAAAGTGCACTATCATAAATATCGTTTTCTGGTTAAATTCAGATTAACGATTCACTACAATCTATGAACTTTTTAATCTCACCTCTGCTTAGAAATTTTTTTACCTGGCATACATATTCAGTCCACTATGAAGCGCTCTTTGTATGACGTTTATTATTGTAATTTCTACACTCATGATTTCTCTTATTTTTCGTTTCTTATTCTATGCTTTTCCCTTACGATACAAGATGCAAGTCTGATGATCATTTTGTATGTAATCGAAATACCTATACATAAGCATAACTTCCAGTCTCTCAGCACTTAAAGAGCGTCTTAGTCCTTTTGTTAAATCTTTATTTCCTATTCCAATTTTTTATAGTTTTCATATAACATGTCTCAGTTTTGTTACGAGTACATTGTAATACTTTAATTAAATCGACGAACAAAACGAAATTGTATGCACTTAATAATCTAGATTGTATTTGGAATTAACAAACATCTAGTGAAACACTAGTTTAGTAATAGCATAAAAATATTAAATCATTTGGAATACCAATAAGCTTTTTGAAAAAATAAATTTTCTATCTGCTTATAAAATCCACTGTGATCACAATTACTAATTTGTTATTTTTGTTCTCTCCTTTCATCCTTATAACAATATTTTCCCATAAATTATGTTTAATTTTTATCATTATTTGCTCACCACATTATTTTTGCTTCAACGTTTCTTTTGAATTTCGATAAATTGGTATATTTAAAACATTTAGTATCATTAGTGTTACCAATTCCACATCCCAATATACCTGAACAGCACGAGCCTTGGTGTCCTCTGGGTAAGAAAGTAATATGCATGGCTTTTGACATACCTAATGTTAAATGGTTATTAATATTTTTCTCATTAAACACTCACAGCTTAAGAATTCAAAATTCATTTATTGAATTTTTCTTCATATTAAAATTTGTTATCACTTTATTTGTACCAACAGTTACAATTAAATATGTTTCTCATAGATACGAAGAAATGTTGAATGTTTAATCAGTATATTACCGTCAAATATCAAAGAAGAACTCTATACCAAAAATAAATACTACAGTAGTAAAGTTTTCATAGAATCAGAACCCGTTTTGGATTATTCGAATAGAATCGACCCTGTTTGCATTTATTCCTAATAGCGTTAGTGTAGAGGTCTCTTTCTTCAGTAGTAATTTTATATTTCTTGAACATTATTTTGAAAAATATATTTTAAGATCTCACTTGCCTCTGGTAATAACTATTGGGCAAAAAGTCAATAGCCCTTAATAGAATAAGTGTAACATTGATTCCTAGCCCATGTTAAAAGAAAGTAAGAGGGATTTCTCATAAATGGAAGTGACTAATAAACAGAATTTAAAAAATAACTAGAACAAACTAAGTATTAGAATGAAAAGTAAACCTCATGTCTTCTATCCATTTGGCAAAGCTGTAAAGGATTCGAAACTTGGGATTATGATGCCTTTTTCTAAAAAAAAAACATGCTCTGCATATGAACAACTAGATAATGTTTTCTACTATGAAGAAATGATAATTTCGTTATGCCGGGTACAGACCAAGAAGACAAAACGACGAAATTGATTTTTGTCTTGTTTCCAAATACGGAGACACACCGGAGCAATAACCACTAAGTAGGAGACACACCTTTTGTTGTTTTTAGTATGTACTGAAGTATGGATGGATTTTTTCAGTAAATTTGACATCTGGAATGATTTTCACTACTTATTCTAATCATTGTATCGAAAATCTGTACTGGCACCAAAAAGCGCAAGTCAAAGTAAATCATGGTCTAACTGAGCAAGTTTGGATTCGCAGAGGAGTACGTCAAGGTTGTATATTGTCGCCGCTCCTGTTTAATATATACTCTGAAGCCATCTTTCGAGAGTCACTTGAAGATAGAGACATTGTGATCAAAGTTAATGGAGTCTGGGTCAACAACATACGTTACGCCGATGACACAGTACTGATTACAGTTAATATAGATGACCTACAACAACTAATTAATATAGCAGACGGACATAGCCAAAACATGGGATTACATCAACATCAAAAAAACTAAATTCATGATTATAACTAGAGAAGCGAATACATTTAGCAAATCTAGAGAAACATATAATGGAAAACCTATAGAACGGGTAGAAAAATTTAAATATCTAGGAACATGGCTCTATGAGGAATGGTCGTCGGACGGTGAAATAAAATGCCGAATTGAACAAGCTCGAAGTACATTCATAAAATTTAAAAATGTATTTACATGTACCGACTTTGATCTTGATCTTAGACTGCGACTTGTGCGGTGCTACGTTTGGTCAGTGCTTCTTTACGGGATGGAGGGTTGGACCCTTAAGGTGAAAAACATCAACAAATTAGAGGCATTCGAAATGTGGGTATATCGTAGAATCCTGAAGATACCATGGACTGCCAAAGTGAGAAATGAGGATATTCTCAGGCGTATCAATAAAGACCGTGAACTCTTTAACATCGTGAAGAAACGAAAGATTGCATATCTTGGCCATATAATGCGAGGCCATAAATATCAGTTCCTTCAGCTGATAGTCGAGGGCAAGATTGAAGGTAAGAGAGGATTGGGACGGAAGAGGATGTCATGGTTGCGGAACGTGAGGTAGTGGACGGGTATACAAGATATTCAGACATTGATCCGTACCGCTAGAGATAAAGAAGCCATGAAAAATTTGGTCGCGAACATCCATTAATGGATAAGCATTAAAAAAAGAAGAAGATTCTAATCACCTAATTGATTTAATAAGTATTTTGTGGAATATTTTCTAATTTTTTAGGCTTGGCCTGATTGAAAACCGGTTTCGTTTCATTTTTTCATCATTTAAATAATAGGAAACAAAGATATAATAACTGGCGGCTAGCAATAAATCTTCTTCTTCTTACAACATCTATCTTTGTGGTGATTTGTCCATCTCAATTTTGTTTTCACTAAATGTCTTAACATTTGTTGTATTTTCACCCTACACCGTACACTAGACTTCTTGAGTATATTTTTTTGAATATACTGAATTTTTAAATGTTTTAAACTTTATATGAGTGTTTTTTGAGATTCTCTACTATTTATTATAATAAGGTATGGAAAGGCTGTTAATTTCAATTTTATGTTTTTTCTAACTATATTTTTAGCATGGTTATGGTAACTAAACAAAAAAATCATAATTTTTCATTGGGTTTTCAGTTTCTTATTTTTCCTTTGTTCATAAGTAGGTGTAGAATTTTTTATTTGTTTTTCATATTATATGCCTTTTTGCAAAGTTTTGTTTTGATTGTTTGCACACTAACATTTTTCAACTATTCTAATTTTTTAACTTAATATTTTTTTATTTAAGAAATAATTAACTTACAATAATAATTATTAGTTCGTATAGTTGAAAATTGTTACTGAAAATTTGCACATTTTAGATCTAAATAGTTGGAATTTTGCTTATTTTGTTTTGTTTTTTTCTCTTTTCCTCTACCAAATTCCTATAACCTTTATCCTCAATTTCAAAAACTATCTCTTATACTTCATACCCCTTAATCAAATATCTGATTCCTAATCCACAATTTTTTTTGAAACTTTCGTTTCTCTTTCACTCCAATTTTCTAACTACAAATCCATCTTTACAACCTAACACCAAAACAACCATTCTCCTTATCTCCTTTATGTCTCACACACACGCAAATAGCCAAAGGACGCACAAACATAGAGCTGCGCGAGCAATTCATCTTAGCGGACGGGGTTTCGCAAACTATGACGGCGTTCAAGCCCAAAACGTCTGCGTCTAGTCCCGCATCTGGTTCTTCGGCATCTTCACTACGCACACCTCAGGGTCCCATTACGAAGGTATAGCACTCCCAAAAAAAAAAAAATTAAATGCTCAAAAAACTACCATCATCTCCAAATAAGTTGACTGAATGACATCATCCTTAAAAATAAGTGTATATTATGAATTATTTTCTTGAAAGTGGATTGAAATGTTTCCATAATTTCCCTTCATTCAACTACGACATTGAACCACTCACTCTTTGACTTGTTCTAGCTGGTTATTAGTATAGAAGCAGTATAGGAAAAAGTTCAGGAAAGTGTACATCGAATTCATAAAAATTCGACTTCTTAACTTGATGAAAATTGTTAGTTATGTAATTTTCTAAATATATTATCCACTAGATCCATAAATAAATCATCGATTTTTTTTATTGTTCTTAATTTACCAAAGCCATGGAGTCACCAATATATTGTTTGGTTAACACTTGCTAAATAGTTAATAAATTATTGTCCAGTTGTACAGATCTTTTAGCACATCAATTAATAAGTCCTCGGAACAATAACAAACAAGATTCTTAACCAAATTTTGTTATTCATCAAGATATATTCCTCAACTTGCTTCTGTTTCAACTATGATTTGGAAATTTTTTTCGAGTCTCCAATAGTCGCTGAGAACCAGATCTGAAGAATATGATGTTTGCAAAGGCACTTCAAAGTTAAGTTATTTGATAATGGTTTTTATGTGACCAGGTGCATTGTCTTTTGGTGAAAGAGAATTTGTTTATGAAACCCGTTTTCTACAATTTCAGTTGTCCAATAATAGTTATATAGTAATAGTCACTATTAATTATTTATTACTTTTCAAAAATTTTGTGTATTCAGATTTTTTATTTTTATCCCCTTCGGGTTATTTCACCAGATTCAATCTACTCAGATGACGATCGTATTGATTCAAGTGAAACAAAGTTATATAGTCACATATCAATGCATAAAATCATTTTTATTCTGACTAAATAGCTCCAAAAACTTCCAAGGTATATCTTCGTGATTTTTACTATGTCCCTCAATCACTATTTACAGTTTTCCATATTTTTAGGACTTTCTATATTTTCGGATGTAACCTCTTTTAGAACGTTATAATTATTGAACGTTCATGTTCAAATTCCGCATACCAATACCAAAAAAAAATACTTGAACAACATACTTTTCCATCATGAAAAAAAATATTAAAATATTAGGTTAATACATACTATTAGTGAGAATGAGCTAAAAATTTGCCAAATGTCCATTGAAAGATGCATAAGAATATAATTTATGATGGCCTCTACCCCTTAGACTACACTGATTGTTTCTAATATTTTTTTGAAATTTGAAATAAAATTTAAAAACATATTGGTGGTACTATTTATTGGTTTTATATTTTGTGAGAGTTCTGTATACCTAAACTTGATATTCCTCAATCATTTGTTCCTTATTATCACATTCTGACAAGCAGCTAAATACTGTATCTAAAAATGCAATGCAAATAGTTTCAGAGTCTGATGTCAATATAATTAGAGATGATGGTTTATATAATATGGTTTTTGGTATAGTTATTAGTAATATTGAAGAAATACATCTTAAGATGATTCTTTTATACTATATATAGTATCAAGACGAAAATAATAAATTAGCAAAAAATACTGTGCACCAAGAAACATATATAGTAATTTGGTAAGTGCTGATTGAGGCATGCAATATTCTAACAATTATGAAGATATGTTTCGAAATAAAATCATCAAATGTTGAAAAAATGAGATAAATAGTGTCAGATGTATTTCTTCTAAGCTTTCAGCTTGAAATTAGTATTTTATACATAGGTCTTCAGTAGTTTTTAAGCACGTAGATAAAAAGGTAAGAACAGCATGCTTTTCATTCTTTGCACGGAAATCATCGTAGATCTCTGTCGATCATTTGGTAAGTAGGTATTCAAATTCTTTATAATTTTTGGTAATATTTATAAATCTAGTAGGCGTTGATGTTTATAAAGAAATTTAGAGCAGGTTTGAGTATTTGAGTGTCTTATATATGTATGTATATATATATGTATATATATATGTATATGTATATATATATATATATATATATATATATATATATATATATATATGTATATATATATATATATAAAAGGTCCAATTTTCTTGTTGAGTTTGATCAATAATATTAATATTCTTTATTTAAAAATTATTTTATATTTTGATCGGTTTAAATTTGATTTCACAAACAACTTGATATAACTGTGCTTGGTATGTCATTAAAGAATTATTAAATAATTTACACCTTGAATCTGCTTCCTTAAATATTATGGGAACAACTCGCTTAAGAGACATTGGGGTGAAATTTAAAGGCATTGTAGTAAATAAACACGGAAGTTAATGTCGGGAAATACATGAATATTGTTCTTGTTTTCATTTTGAGTTTATTTAGCGTTTTATCATTTTGACATTCTTTCACATTTTGCACACTATCACAACCTATTAGTTTTATTTGTTTTTGCTTTCACGTGTTGTTTCACCATCTTATTTTCAACATACTCAACTTTTTCATTTCTATATTTTATCCCCTTGTAAATTTTAGACTGGATGAATATTATTGACGTTTGAATATTTGAACATTTTGTAATTGCTATTTTTATTTTATAAATCACTATGTACATAATTCATTTTTATTATATTTTTCAGAATAATAAGTAACATAAATTGTAATTAAAAAATGTTCATAATTATTCATATATAAAAATTAAGTAATTTTTTGAAAAAAGTGGTTTTCTCAAGTTACAATTGGATCTTTCGTGTTAATTCTATGGTTAAGAAAAAAATTACATATATAAGTAAATTTGTTTGAAGAAAAATTTTCATCAAAACTATGGACTTGGAAAATTAAATTTCATTACTTTTTGAATTAAGGTCCAATTCAACTAGAGAAATAGAAAACATGAATTAAGAATTTAATGAGAAAACAGTACTATATTTAAAAAAAAAAATTATTTTCATAATTGATAATCATGTCAATGTAATATTTCTATATTTATGAATATATTATCTTTATTATTAAAAATATTTTAAAATGAAATAGATTTTTATATGATTGATATTTTGAAAAATAAAGTACTTTTTTCCATTTCTTTCAAATATACTGTTAATTTTCACTTTTATTTTATTCTTTTCACATATCTACTTACATATACACCTATAGATATTGCTCTTATGTATATCATCTAAATTCTTTAGTTCCACAACAAATAATCAAATTTGATATACATACGAGGCACAAATGTATCAAAAAGTATCAATTGACATTTCAAAAAATTAATATTTTATGCAATACTCCACTTCCCCAAACTGATTGGATTATATGTGCTACCTATCTGAGGGCTATGCGACTTACCCTTTGTGGCTTTAAGAACTGTGTAAATACCAGAGTCTGTTGATCGATAGCCTAGTACTACAGAGGAGGTGTTCGACTTTTTCCTTTGGTTCCTTGCAGTAACCGCAAAAGTTGTAGGAAGTTTTGCCGATCTTCTTCATTTGGTAATTCACCAGGCAATGTCCAGTGAGTATACCAGTAACTTTCATTGGCTCTTTTATGGAGCCAGTTGAGATAATTAGAAATAAATTTCTTCAGTTGCTTCAGTTTTGAGGTGTTATCCCATGTGTCTGATTTCTTTTTGTCATCACACCTTTGTACTATATGGCTTCTTGAAAAACTTATCAGTTTGTGGTCCTATGACCACTTGGGTTGCGTTGTACGTAATGAGTTTGTTGCTGAAAAATAGAAGGTTTTGAGCCGAGTATAGAAGACCAATGAGCCTCGTGGGAGCGTAATTTCTGCATTTGCCCATTCCTGTTGACTTGGCTTCCCTGATCAAATAAATGGACACCTTACATTCTTTTAGAATGCTTAGATGCCGAGATAGGTCGCCGGGCTTTTTGTTCTGTTCCTACTTTACTGCTTCACTTCCTATAAACCCCAAAGGGAACAAGGTTTAAAGTACTTGTAGTGGTCTATGTATGAAAGCTGCATGTTGTGGTTTAGGGCCCATATTCCTCAGACCATACTAAAGCAGTTGTATAAAGCATTTCATGTTTTTCGACTTACTGCTTGCAGGTGTCTCCTAGTCAGTCTGAAGCCGACCTTCTTTAACCGATTAATAATATTTAATATTAACCTAGATTTTTAATTGTTAAGGAAATGATTTGCCCCATTTTAAAAATATAAATAGAAACTCATTATATATAAATTTGAATATTTAAAGTTTTTTCAGTGTAAATAAAATATATTGGTTTACTAAGTGAAATTAATTATAATTGGAAGTTTTTTAATCTTTTACACTGTATGATTTCAAGTCTAAAATAGAAAGAAGTATATAGTTTGGCAACATTGAGTATTTGTTGGACAATATCTTCCATACAAATAAAGATGTTGTATACATCCTATATTTTGGAATTATTTCTATATTATGATTAAAGAAGATTAAAGGCAAGGTAAAATTATATATTTGAGATCAGGAGAGTTTGCTAAAGAAATTTCATAATGAATGAAATTTATTTATGAAACTACTAACTTGGTTTGTGATTTTGGGTCTTATTACTGTATAAAAAAATGATACTTTTTGATAGAAAGGCTACAACTATCTAGTTTAGTGAGTAGTTCAATTACATTAAATTATAGTTATATGAACTAGATAGTATTCCAATAATTTACACATTTATCTTTTCACTGTTCTTTCTCAACTTGTCACGTGTGTACTATATTGAATATCTAGCTCACGAACACCTAGCGGAATTGATGCCTATTTTCGATCAAATCCGAGCTAGAGGAGATTGTGGAAATGCGTATCCCTTGCACGTGGGTTCCACCGCAGGCCCCACCTTACACATGGCCCACGTTAATCCTAACACCTGCTATTGGGTAATTCACGATTTTTTATATTTTTAGTCTATTTATTTTCTGGGTTTTCGCAAAATTGTTGATGACATTTATATCCCAAACAGCACCTAACTATTTTATATAGTTTTTCGGAATATAGTCTTTAAAAAATTAATATTGATTAAATAACTTTTTATTTGCAATTCTACAACAATAAATGTCATTTTTGTATATTAATGTTAAAAATAGGTAACTTTGCTAATTTATTCAGTAGATTAGTTAATGAGTCGTGAGTCATACTGAATGTTGTCTATTTCTGAGAGATAAAATTGAACTTTGATTTAAAATGATATTAAAGTTTTCAGTTTGGGATTAATATTTTGTTCAGAAACAATTTGACTCTAAACCTTTTAATTTTTCTTGTTTGTTAGTCTTGTACACCTCGCGGTGTGGTTGTCTTTTGGTGTAGTTTTGTCTATAGATTTAGCAAATTAAGATAACAATAACTTTGGACGTTTCAACAGTTTAAAAAAAAGTGTGAAATTTACATGGAACTTGATAATATTGTATATCCTGTCTTTCAATAACCCAAATTTTTATTTTTACCTTTTAAAATAGATTTGTTGAGTTATTACATAACTGAGCACAAATGAAAAACTGTTAGAACGTCTTAACTTTGTATAGCTTAGCATGAGCACGAGTGAGTTTATTCCAATCCTGTAAAATTTCACATAGTATTACCTATCATTACACCAACTATCCTATGGATTTAATTAAAATATGAACATACTTAAAGGTATAAACCAAATTATCCCCTGGTATGAATGTTGAGGTACCTTACATTAACAATAGTTTCTATTTTGTTTGGTACCTGATTTGATTGAATCCTGTTTAGTTGCTGTTATTGGCCCAGAAAAGGATCATCATAAGCTTTTGTATTTATCACAAGTACCGATGGTAGGTATTGAACAGGTTAGTAAAAATTTAACATAGACAATTTTTAAAATTAGTTCATATTTAAAAATTTACTGAATATTGATTTATTTAAATAAATAAACATTATTTTGGATTTTATAGCAGTATAATCAAAGGAAAGTATTTTTAAAATTAATGAATCACAAAATTGTTGAAAATCATAGTATTGATATAATCAAAGCAGCAATTTAATAAATTTATGTAAGGCTATTAACAAATTTTAATTCGCATTTTAGTTAGTTAGTAGTCGGTAGCCACACACTAAGTATTAATTGAATTTAATTTATTTATATACCAGTTCATTTTCTGATATTCATTAGTATCTCCAGAAGCATTATTAAATATTTTAAGTAAAAATTTTTATATCAAATTTGTAAACTAGAATGTATCGAACACATAATTTCATATGGTAAACTATAATGTATCCCAATTAATGTTTTGTTTCCAAGTTCATATATTAGTTCAAAATTTTTACGAAGTAAATCACAAGAAAAAACGTTAATATATTTTTAAGTATTAAACCATTGTTATTTAATAACAATACAATTTTCAACAATAACCTCAGTAAAATATTGAGTGACCACTCCAAATATATCTAATCCGCAGATTCACTTTTTGCCATAAACTATATTATTCAGCTTCTAATAGAGACAAGTTAATATTTTACAGTTTCTGTTGCCAAGTAGTAGGATTCTGTACATTTTTTGCAGCCTTTTTTGAAGACGCTGAAAATATAATCTATCCATTTGCAAATGATGTGATTTAATTCAAATTGAATGGAATGACCGATTGAGCTCATCTTATTGCATTCTAACTCAAATTATAAATTAAATAAAAATAAATAATAAGCTAAGCTGAGTTATTTCCGTCAAATAAAGGTTGGTGTTGAATCGTTAAGGGGGAAAGTAATTATCTTGATTCATCTGATTTGAGTAAAACTAAATGTACGAAGAAAACTCAGCTTTTTGCATAAAACAGAGGTTATGTTGAAAATGCTGACGAAATAAACGCTAAATTGTGGATGGCGGAAAAAACCTCGTACTTTTTTATTCTTTTCTAGAAAACTAACTACAAGAAGTGTAACTGTGGATCAGGTATTCTAAATATATTAAAAGACGGCTACTCATTATACAGTACTTCTCTAGTACGTTCTAAATATTTATGATTCCTAACTTGTCAAGTTTCTAATAATGTATAGATTTGCCTATACTCAAGTTGCGTTAGTATCAGGTGGGTAAATTGACGCAATTTTTGTAATCATATGACGGAGCATGTTTTGCACAAAAAACTTGCGGATTTAAAAAAATCATAATTGACTACTAGACACAGAGTGTACAGTTTACTTTCGCTTCTACAAATATTTGCTAAACGATGATCAAGTCAAATTCATTTGTCAAGTACTGTATAGTCTAAGTAAGATTAATCTGTCTATATATAGATACAACTATAGATTAAATTTTTTGTTTCGTTTTATAAATAATTATAATAGAAAAATAGGATGAATTTAAAAGAGTTTTGTAGTAAAATCCAAAATAATGATTTAGTTTTATAAACATACTTTAAAAATATCTTAGGTAATAGATAGTTAAATAAATCTTGTATTAAAAAACCCTTCAAAAGTTGATTAATAATTTTAACTCATCAAAATTAATAATCAAAACATTTCTATTGAAGATCATATTAACAAGTCCGGATCAGGTAAGCACAATATTGGTAAGTACCGAATTGAAAATGATGTAATATTCAATCTCCAAAAAAATAATATACAAGGAAAATATCGTTGTGTTATTTGATTGTAAAAATTTTACTCATTTATACTGACTGTGATATAAAGTATAATGTTTGGTTTCCTTTGATTCTTTTTCTATAAAAATTATTTCATAAAAAGAATTGGTAACGATATATTTTTTAAGTGAAAAGCCAGCACTCGAGTAGTGCCTGCAGTGGATCTTGATCTTCTGTAGGTTATAGTGTTCAGGAATGACGTGCCTTGGAAGCTGATTTCACATCCTTGTACATCTCCAAATTAAGATTCTTCGGTTTTCATAAACCACGTCTACCTGACGAGTAGATCTGGGCAGATGACCATCTACCAGTAGTATCAATAAAGCAGAGTCAAGTCAGCGGCCTTTCTATTATATTCTTTCTACTTCTAAGCTATCCAAGTTTCTGGTCAACTATGGATCACCTACACATCGAATTGTTGTATCCTGTATTGAGTCTAGCATATCTTCATCATCATCTTAGAAGTCAAGCTCCAGATATACAAGTAGTACTCTAATGATTGACGAATCTGAACCTTGTGGAGAATTAGAAGCTGTTGCGAGATCTTGAAGAGGGCTCCAAGTTTTTGTGAAGCTGTTTTAGCTATTTCGGTTAGGCGAATTTGCGATGTTGGTGTTATTTTATGTCCAGGCAGGATCAAATCAGGAGCCTTATTTGTAGAAACAGCAGTTTGGGTCTTTATTGCGTTAAACTCAATCAAACTGCTTTTATCCCAATCCAGAAGGTTTCAAGATCGGTATTTATGGTGGTGATCTGTTGTTGTCTACTGGAATCAACATCACTTACTGTCAAGTCATTACACTTATGATTCCTCTGTACTTTATATTTTTACTTCTATTTTAACTTGGAAAAATTGAGAATGTTTCCTACTCCTTTGCTATTTATATATCTCATAAACTATTTTTAGGTATATATAAATGAATTGATGATAAAAATCTTGTGTTCTTTTTTTTTTTGGAAATTGAATTATGATTTATCAAAAAATTCTAATAGTTTTCTCTTCTAATATTTGTGCAACAAATGAATGAATTTGCTTCCACTAAATTTAATTTGACTTGTATTCCGTCTGTTGTTCAAGTTTTATTTGTTTCACAGTAGAACCATCAAAATAATGATGCTTTAGTATATGCAAAATTAGAAGACGATACCTGCCAAAACAATTCTAATTGCTTAGTATTTGGAAATAATTATTTTATTTATTTCAGTAATTCGATGAATGCTTAATATTATAAAAAAAAACTAATTATTATTCAAAATACTTAATTCCAGATACATATGCTTGTATTAAAATATGTCTATAGGTTATGTGCCTTGTACTAACATTCTGTTTTTTATCAGGTACGGGAACGTTCTCAACGATCAGTGCCTATGGGAAGTCTACCACGAACGTCCAAATCATCTCTTTCAGCCGGCACACCGGACTCCCTCTCAGATAACGAAAGTTCAACATTCCGTACGCCCAGAAAGCCATCTTATAGGTCAACATTAACTCCAGGTGGTTCAAGAAGTAATTCGAGGCCACAGTCTAGGACAGGAAGTAGACCTGGAAGTAAACCACCATCTAGGCATGGATCTAACTTGTCTTTAGACAGTACAGGTGAGGAAAAGTACTAATTTTATGGCTGAATATCAAGTTTGTGATAATTGTATATACTAATAATTATTCCTTACAATATATTCCATTGAATGAAATTAATTTTAACTTAAAAAACTGGTCGTGCAACAAAATTAAAAAATATAAACTTTGTAGTGATTAATATGTGGATATCAAAAATAGTATGCTTTTTGTAAGACAAGTTACTAATGCCAAAAAGCAGTTTATTTCAGAGTGGGCTGATAACTGAATTTGATTTCAAAAAATGATTATTCAAATGAGAAAACAAGAAATAAGTTTTACACAAAATGATTCATTTCATTTATTCAATATTCACACGTTTCTAGATGACACTACACCATCAAGAATTCCAAGAAGAACACCAACATCTGGAAGAAGTTCGGCCCTCTCAACAACAAAAAGTATAAACGGGTCTAGTTCGAGACCAAGAACACCCAGTGGACTAATCTCGCCAGCGAGTCCTGTTGGAAGGTGAGTTCTTCATTTTTAAATTAATTTGGAAAGTAGTTAGAATTACATATAGAAACAATTAATCATTTAAACATTACAATTATTATATGTGCTCTATTTGTACAGCATATCAGATGTAGTGGTATTGAATTATAGATATTTTCATCTTCAATCATAATTTAACAAAACATTATCCTTGGGAAATAGTCCCTGGATTATTTCTACTTTAAGGCAATGGAAACCATTTTTTAGAAAAACAATATATTAGTTGATCATAATTAAGTTGGTTCAAAAGTTATACTGATATCCCTTTGGTGTGAATTTCTCCATAAAATTAAAAAGTGAGTTGATGTTTGAAATATATCACAGTTAATCAGTTACGAAATTACAATAGTAAAGCAACGTACATGTCAATTCAAATGTCAAATTTCTTCTTCTATTGCAGAAACTCAGTTGTGTTCTGATTATTAGTGTCACACCTCTTAATTACCCAATCTACGTTATAATTATTTCTCGAAAATGGTACAAACATTGTACTAACTTTACCACAATATTTTCAATTGTATAAACAGGGCCACATTTTTTAATTAATTTTTCCTATAATTTGAAGATTTCCTTTGAACTGAATAAGTCTTCAAAGTTAGGAAATAATTATTAATTTATTTAATCAACAGTAGTCTATGCTATTAAATATTCAATAACATGAAACGACTGATATTTTTAACGGATTATGTTATGAAATAAATTTCATCATGTGGTAGATGATAGAAGTAACCAATTAGAATTCCACAACAAAAATTATTCACTTTTAATGTATTAATATGTTTTAGTATCATATTAGTAAGCTTGGGGTGTGCTATCATAAATAAATATTTTTACTTACCGAAAAATGCTATTTTTATTGTGGAATTATCATGAATCAATCTAAACAATTAACTTATTTGGGCATGTTGTCCTATAACCTAATTAGATCATCGGGAATACCCAGAGCATCGAGTATACCTACCTTAACAGGAATATCTACCCCAAGGTAAAAACAATTAAAAAGAATCAAACTTATAACTCAAAATCATGGTGTGGTGTGAAAGTAAATTTATAAAAGGGTGTAATGGGCTTTCTCTTAAATGTTTTCAAGCTATATTGAATGATTTATTTTGATGAATTGATATGAATTATTAGAAAAAATGAACTTTTTATATAAACTCTAAATACAAAGTGTGTTCAAAAAGAAAGTTATTTCAAATTCGATTGGTTTGGAAAGTACGATTATAATTTTTTATTATTATGTTAGTATATATACCCATGAAGTATGATGGAATTTTCAGTTATATTTATTGGTTAATGTAGTAGCCATTAAGGTTAGATGTTCACCGATTTACACTTGTTAAAAGAAAATAATAGCAAATACCTATAGCGAGGCCACTATGAATAAAATAAGAGTTTACGAGTGGTATAAGATGGTCTTAAATACGTTGAAGTTGACTAATTCCCTGGACACCCCAACACAGCAACAATTGACGAAAACATACAAGAAATTGTTATCAACGGTTAATAAAGATTATTATTTATTATAATTATATAAATTCATACAATAATACATTCCAATCTCTATATTCCCCAGATATAGCCTCAAGGACATTTTTGCTATCAGTTTATGAAAATACATAGCTAAAAGAGCTAAAGGCTATTTTAAAGATCGATTTGTTTCGAGAACTGAAAAAAATAAAAATTAGACATATATTTTTTCTAAAAAATTACCGTTTTTGAACACACTTTTATCAAATTTTATAATAACAATATGTTATTAATCATAGATTTGTGAAGTTGGTTACCTGAAAGACATTTTCTGAAACCCCTTTATTAACATTAACATTGATGATTATTTAATTAAAGAATAATTCATTCAACGGAGTTTGTTAACATTTCTGTGATTGAATTTAAGATTTGATTAGTTTTGGGTGGAGGTAGCGACAACTCTATACAAGCATTCTTTCTTAGAAAATGTACTCTTGCAGACGAAAAACCCCAGAACCATCGGGATATTCATTTAGACTGAAAAGTCGACAAGGGAATGATACAAATTAGTAAGGAACTGTTAAATTCAAATATATTGGTACCGAGGTGTTAACAATGAATATAAAAATATCACCTAACTAATTTTTTTATTCAATTAATCAATTAGTAAAAAGTATTTATTTAACAAATGATAAATTATTGAGACTGGATTCATTTTATCTAAACAGTAGTATCTCGTTATTTTTAAATAATTAATATCTAACAGACTAATAATAATGTAATTCTGACTAGGATTACATTTACAAAATACAGTTCTTCCTATTTTAAACTTGAAGCAATTCATAATAAAAGTTGCTTTACAATGATGAGTCCCTATTAGAATATCTAGAGGATAATGTTTTATTGAGATATTGCGATTTATTATAGTTTCAGTGTTATTAATATTTTTTCAAATATCAGTAAATTTTCTACAAATATGTTTTATATCGTATAATATTCCTTGTACTATAACTCCAAAGCCTTGAATTCTACAGTTCTTGTGAATATTAGTAATATGTTATCCCCTATGAAACTATATTTTTCACATACAGGAAATAGCGCATTGTATGGAAAATTGAATATTTCAAATTAATGTAACACAAGTATTTATTTTCCCTCTACATGAAATACTTATAACTGCCTCTCGGAATAATGAGAAAGCTCATATTAAGAATTGTTATATTTGACCAACGGCTCTAGAATAAAAAAAGAAGTAGTGTTGAATAAATTCTAGAGGGATAATGTAGGTTATAGAAATAAAAAAAAACTATGTGAACTTCAATATAGGTTTGTTCTCGTTAACGGCACTGGAACTGTATTGAACTGGACCAGTGCAGGCCAGTTAATGAGTGTATAGAATTAGTTCGATCGGATACAAAAAAAGATATAATGCAAAGAGCAATGGAGTATTTGTTGATTGTTGTATTTGAGGTTATTTGATGTGATTCAGGCCTTGTAGTATTAACAATAATGGAAAACTATTTAATACTTTAAATAAACGATTTAATACTTTTGATATTTTACATTCGTCCGATGACGTAGTGCCACCGTTTCCTGATTACACTCATTCAATTGCACTGGCTGAACTGACTCTAGACCCAGTGCAAGCAGTATTGTGAACTCGGTGAACTAGTTCTCTTGCACTACTACTAAGAACAGACACTCGATGGTCTTGCTACAAAGAACGCTTTAGTGTACACTTCCTGAACTAGTTCTGCCAGTACAGCTATCAAGAACAAACCTTATATTTTATAAATTATATAGCATCAAAATGATTATGTGGGGATATTTTTAAATAAGGTATTTTCGGCAGTTTTTAACAATATATAAAATATTGAGCGATCGGGAAGTGATATAAATCATTTAAAAACATAAAACCCTCTGCTTTTACAGTTTCTCTATGCCAATTCGTTAATCAACATGCAATAAACATATACCTATATACTAAAATATATCACCTACATAATATATTTGCATTATTGAGTTTTAACTATATGTAATAATTACAAAAGGTCTCGCATACCGATATATAAAGGAAAAAGTGAAGAAATTGACCCTGATTCGCCCTCTACTTCAAGTTCTTGCTCCATGACTTTTTCTTCTGGGTAATTTATTGTTTTAACAGCATGCTTTAAGTTGTTCGTGTTTTTAGGTTTTAAAACATTTTATCAGTAATAAAACAAGCTTTTGTTTATGATTATATTTATTTCCAAATAAATTCAATTCAAAAATCATTTCAATTAAAATATAATCTAAAATAAAATATAATCTAAAATAAAAAAAATTACTGTTTATGTTATTTGCAAAATGGGAATGTATTCTGTTTTTAGTAATTTCACCTTTGATCAGTTTTTTTTATGAAAATGATTTTATAAACCTGAGTACTATAAGTATAATAAAATATAACTAAATCTATATTAGTTTAATCAATTACAATGTTTATTATCACTAACTAACTTTACTAACTTTTACCGGTTTATCTTAGTTTCTGAAGATAATTTGATTAACACGAGCATCATACAGTGTAATCATAATTGTTTATACAGTTGAAGGAAACAGTTTATTAAGTGGGAATATCAGGAAAAATTTCAGAAATTCTACTAAAATCAGGATGTACTTATTAACATTTTGCAAGTAATTCAAGTAATTGAGATCGAAATCATCGAACCCCTTCGAATGAAGCTACTTGCTTTTAATTATTCTTTTAAATTGAATGTGTGACTAACTTATTGTTTTCTATGCTTTACTAACAAAACAGAAAATCGTCATCAAGTAGAACAAGAATTCCACGACTTATTAGGTAACATGTTACATATTCGAAATAAGGTGTCATTATCCCTATATTAAGACAAAGTTGCATGTTTGTAGCACAGTAAATACTATATACACAAGTATAACTTGTACCAGTATGTTTATAAATTGAAAACAGTAACATAGTTGAAGAAATAGTTATTTATTCAACAGGTGCGTGAAATGGCCTTTACACACGAATTGTATACAATATTTATTCTACTGGCGAAAATTTTATTAAAACACAGAAGTTTAATGGTAATTTTCATTATAAAACATATACATTTATTAATATGTGGAACATTTTAATCAAGAGCTGAGAACAAATTAAGAAAACAATATACGAATTTGTGTTATTAAATTTGTTAATTCTTCCCTTCGACATGTATGAATGTCACCTAAAAATAGTAGAAGAATAAGGAATGGTGACTTGAATCTGGGACCTCCCGCTCGTGAGCCTCGTACTTTAGCCACTACACTTCGGGGACCTTAATAATACGTTTTTTACACAATACTGCTTGAAGTATGTTTCTTCATTCACTAGTAGATAAAAATATTTACATTCACTACATTTTAAATTAGTAAATAAAAACATAAAGCTTTTTAGCTGCATTATCATTCAGTACGGTAGGGTACATATTTTTCTTCTAAAATGTGTCTCTCTTCTGTGTTTTATAATTATTTAATAAGCTCTAAATTATGTTACTGTTGATAAAATTAAGGTTTTTTAGATATTTTTATAATAATGAAAATTGCATGGCTCGTAAGTCTGATATTTTGCTTTGATTGTATGTACAGTATTTTATCAGAAATATTAAATGTTACGTCTAAAAAATTTCAAATATATTGTGAAGATGCTGCTTTTGTAACAAACATAGAAAATTTGACCTTCTAGAATTTCAAAAAATTGCTAAATCCTGGATTCATTTCAAATTACTTGAGGGTTCATTAGACACTGACTAGGAATAAATATATATTCAATAAATATAGATGATACAAGTAAAAAGAATTAATTAGATAAATGACTTATAGTACTTCAATAATCTTAATATTTCTGATAGCTACACATCGTTTTAATTTTATTTTTGCGTAACAATTTTAACAAAAACTAACTTGCTTGTATGTTTGATTTTTTTGAAAGGAGCGCAAGTTCAAGCAAAGTAAAACAAGTGACAATAGGCGTTGCCCCAACGCTAAGGACAGCCTCTAGGTAATGCATTAACATTTTTTATAATAATTTGTTGTGTATGCACGAATTGTATGTAATTGCATTTTTTGTATGATTTTTTATATTTTCCCTACAAGTACTCATATTAACTAAAACCGTTTCAATGCCTGGTTAATTTCCGCACCTCAACCTCTGATGAACCGGTTCCCCAGCCAAATGGCCGACGATAGGAAATAACGCAGCCGCAGCTGTTCCCGCCTGTACCCTTTTAAATTTAAAATAAACAAGAAACATTTTCAACAATCAAAACAAATGAATAAAATTTTCCAAAAAATAAAAAAGAATTAAGTAAAATTCCGTTTTCACTTACAAGCTCTCTTTTCATTTTCTTCTAGCCAAAAATCCTAAATCTCCACTTTCTCTCCTCCAAAAGTTAGCAAACACAGCCCCACGCAACCACCACAACCCCAGCCCTGCAGAGGAGCAATTGCTATATCAAGGCCCACTCCAACAAACCGTCCTCCAAACTTAACGTAATCTAATCTAATCTAACCTAACCTAACCAAATTCTATCCAACGAATCTCGCTCTCTCTCTCTTTCCTCAACCTCTAATAAATTTTTCCAAGATATACAGTTTCACAAACAGGATGACGAGAAACCTCTGTAGATGTTATCTCCATCTAATTTAATTTACTTCTATCCGAAAGTTCTTTCTCTTTTATGAGTAGCAGTTTTTTGAGATATGCTCAACAGCACTATCTTCAAAAGACGCTAGCTTCTTTAAGATGATGAAGATAAATTATTTGGATGTATCTGTAGTTTTGCGTTTGGTAGATTTCCCGTACATATGTTTAGTTGATTTTTATATAAAACTGCAATATTATATAAGAGGCACATCCAGTTTGCTGAAGGAGCAAATGATAGTATTTAAAGTTAAAATAAAAAAAAAAACAAAAAAATAAGTACAATCGTCTCTTTAGAAAAGCATATAACAGAAGTTACAAATAAAATGACAATTGGTATAATATCAATAAAATAACTTATTTCCATAAGATTTATCCATAAACTAAGTTGGAATTTTTGGAACCGTTGGTGATATTTATACTGAACATACTATTTACACTACCATTACACCAACAATCACAATTACACTGAAGGTAAACTCAGTCTCTGAAGACGATAAGTTGGTTATCGAAACGTGCGCCAGACAGTGTAATTATGAGTGTTGGTGTAGTGGTAGTGTAAACAGTGTGTTCAGAATGTCTATCAAGTTTAAGGTTCAAATGTAATGTAATGTCTGATCTTTTTTCAATACTGCATTAAAATTTCTTTGAAATAAGGTCGCTATTACGAGTATATTATTAAAACGACAATCTAAAAGAAAGGAGCTATCAATTGCTAAGCATTGAAACGGCCATTTTTACTAGAATTAATTACTCTATATATCTTTAACTTCTTAATAAAACTGTAGTTCACAAAAAATTCTTTGAACTATTATTTTGCTCCACGTAGATTGTACCCCCATTTATTCAAAAATACATATTTTAAATTTTAAGAATTAAGAAATTAATGAAACTTGTATATTTTTATTGTTTAGAACAAGAACACCGTCAGGTTCCAATACTCCCGTTCATCCAGACCAACAAACAGCAGTCTCAAAATTACTGAAACGTCCTACAAGTGGAACAGAAACTCCCACCGGCCAAACCCGAAGGAAACCAACTTCAATTTCCGATCGGGAACCATTTAGGTTATAATTTACTCTCTTTAACTATTCCAGAAAAAAATAATAAAATAAAAACTTAAATGACTGACATGTTATGTTAAGAAGCTGAAAAATGTTCATATTTTTGTATAAATGTAAAATATTTACTTTAATTTTTTGTTTGACAAAGTCAAACCTTTGTTGAAGAAAAGATATGGTTGGAATTTTTTGGTATAAAAAGTTTAACAGCACTCTTTACTAAAATAATTAGTTTTTAAGTCAAAAAAGAGGATTTATTTATTTTTTCTGTAATATGAAAATTTCAATTTTTTAAGTTGCCATATCTATAAGAATAAAATTGAGTGATGAGGTATGTTTTTGTGATTTGGAGTAACTATTGTGTATTGGTAAATTAATTTATATATTGGCAAAAGGGACCATTTTTTTAAATTTCTTTTTTAAGGTTTACTAATTTTTCTAACCTGCTTTATTGATTTTATTTTTATTAATACCCTTAAAGCCAAACACTGCATACTACTCTTTCATATATAATACGAGAAGAGAGTGTGATTACCACTTTTCCATGTTTACCTCTTGTAATCGCCAGTACAAGGGGTAAACATATTGTAACTTATTTATATGTAACGCTTTTGTATTATTTAACTACGATTCTTGTTATTTAATAAAAACCTAAATTTTTATTATTACTATTTTAGTTTTATTACTTTTTTTCAAATCCAACACCCTTTTCAATGATTGAACTTAAAATCAAAACGTCGGAAGTATTGTATTTTTTTGTATCGTGTGATATTTTGATTGAACCGTCGAAACTTGACTTTGAGAAAGATTCGTTCAGAAACTCGAGTTTTGTGCATTTACAGTGGATCGAGTGACAGAGTGACAGAGTGGCAGATGCTTAGTCGCTTTCTTTCGTTCCGCCATATTCATTACCCTAACTTACTCAAACGTGACCAAATTTGATTGAGTAAAAATTGATATTGTACTGTTAGCATAAAATATTTGTATAAATTACCAAAGTGTTATGCTCCTGTATGTGAATATAAGAATGGAGTTAATTTGAAGATGTGCTAGTTTCCAAGGAATCCAAACAGAATCGTGGAGAATAAATTGTGTACAACTTTGTGGAAAATATCCTAAATGGACTCCTGGAGATTCAGCTGCTGTATGCGGGTTTAAAAATGAAAATATGATGATACTGTACTATGTTATCTTTTATTTTTTACTTGATGTCCAATATTGAAAGAACTTATTTTTTATAGCTTCATTTTGATAGTTATCAAAGGAGGAAAGTCAGAGTAGATAATTAGAAGAAAATGAAAAGTAACGCTCTTCCTACTATATTTTCAAAACAAATTAGTGATACTACCGGTGATTTAGTTTAGTGACATAATTGAAAAAGAAAATATTATTTTTACTTCTAGTTTTTATATTTATTCAACAAAATCAATATTTTTAAAAATAAATTTTTACCATTTTACAATTTTTATTTGTAATACTTTTGATTTTTCATACAATTATTTTATTATTGTATTTGGGATTTACTTTTATAAAAATAAAATTTTTCAATAAAAATGATTAGTTTTCACAGGAATTATCATTTTATCCGACTACTCCAAATTCCCTGAATAACAAAATTTTCGGATGAAACAATTTATGTGCCAAAAACTGCATCATTATTTCTAAACAAATAATTTTAGACATGTGGCACACGTTTTTAAAAAAATATTCAAAAATTAAATCTTTTGAGTTCTCTCAATTGGCTAATTGACTTATTTAGGGTAAACCTACTTTGACTTATTTCGATTTAGGTTTTATACATTTCCGAGTTCAAATGCATTTAACACGCTATTTGAATTTGGCGCCTAAGCTGGTAATATGGTGACCTATCTGTTACACTGTCCCTTGACCCACTCTTCTGCACTGAGCGCCCTCTGACTAAATAAAAACAAACTTGTGTGAGCGTGTAAGTATAACACATAATAATGTGTTTGCATTTTGATGCTGAAAACAGTATTTTGTATACTTTCCTTTTGTTCAACGGTAAAAAGTATAATTTAGTAAAAAACTGTATGATACTGTTTAAAACAGTATAGTTGGCAATCTAAGGTTACCTCAATACCACTCAACACCTAACATAAGCTAACCAAATAGGAAACTAAAAACACATTGCAAATGTTTTAAAACTAAATATGTGCCCTAGATTTCTTTTTTACCAGATAATGTGTTGTCGATATTCCATTGAGGAAGGAAGTTTTTAATGTATGGGTTAAATTATATCTAGTTATACAATACTATTAACAAATAAAAACATAATTGGAATGAAAATTATATTACAAAATAATTCTTATACAACAATTTACTATATATTACAAAAATTTAAATAAATAGTTTTATAAATAAATAGACAATTAAAATTAAAGAAAAGAGTCAAAGTCAAACCTTTCATATAATGTAGATTATGAAACATTCAACTAATAAACATAAGATTGATAATTACAGTACAGTTAACCATTATAACAGCTTGATAGACAATAAATGATTACCTGTTAGGTTAGGAAATCCGCACTGGTATAAGTTGAAGAAAATTTGATCATATTGGCAAATTTAGGAATAAATAATTTTGTAGATTTTTTAAGAATTACGAAGGTAACTGTAAAAAATTTATATAATTTTCAACAACTGTGGTAGTAATAAGAGGCTCAAAATATATTTTTGTATCTTACACAACACTGGTGTATTCGTTTTATTTGCCAACTACAGTTGTAATAAGGAGAAAGTATAAAACTCGAGAAGTATTAAGACGATTTTATAAAGGGAATTTTTTTAATAAATCTGATGATAATATTTACTCCAACATGCCTAGGAGATCATGGCTGGTTTTCATTCCATAAAATACCACTTTGCTACTGGGTCGTTTTTGGAACTTACTAGCGCAGTGTTTCTTTCAAGCCTTCTTTTCTTTACTAAAAAGAAATAAATTGGTTTTGTTGATTTTTATTTAAATGCAAGGCCAGTGAATTTTAAACAATCTGCTTGTTGGTAGTTATCATGTTAAGAAATGTACAGAATTAATGCGAACATGACGTTGGTTTTCTAGTAAGTATAACATTAAAAAAGCATGTAGGTATATTGAGAAATTTGAACAGTGATCAACGATTTTGAATTATTTATAATGTATTATAACCGTATGAAATGTGTAGAGAAATATATATGGAGCGAAATTTGACACGGCGTTGGTGGGTGAGACCCTTACTTTACTACGACATTTTAAATTGAACGGAATAGATGCAGACGAATTAATCGGGGTTTCATAGAATTTTCAAATGGGATAATGTTTCCTTTTATTCTACCAAATTCTAGTTTTCTTGTACCCAGCCGTGTTAAATAAACACCCATGAGTATGTATAAATCAGCTTTTTACTCAGAGAAGTCATTTTTCAGGGTATTTGCAACTACAATCTACATTAGAAAAGTGAGGTTATGTTTTTGATGTTAAGCGACGATCGACGCGTAAAAAGTAGAAAATTGGTTAACTTCGCCGTCAAGAGCACGATTATTGTCTGCGTTATCAAAGTTTTTCTATCTTTGACATTTATGAACGTCTAGAGCACGTCATGCTCGCGTTCATTCTTTATTCGAGTTGAAATTTCGTCAGTATAATATCAAAAAAATTGTTCATAAATGATTGATTATGAAGATACCATAGAGTCTACATCCCACTTGGAAGAAAAGCAGCAACAAGGGCTTCGACATGTAAAAAAGGTTTTATTGCAAACATTTGAGAAGATCTAATTTTGTAGAGTTTAATATAATGAAGTACCTAGAGAGGATTTATGAAATAAACTCTGCATATAATACTTTTTAAGTCAAGGTCACACTTTTAAGTTTACTAAATGATCGTTAGTGTTGAATTCATATATAATTATAATTATGATTGAAAAGTTTTGAATTGCATATGTCGAAATGCTCTTAAGAAATTTTAAGGAATCTTTGTAGAAGAAAAAAATAATTATACATTAAAGTCTTACAGCCTTTCATAATAATTCACAGTTTCTTAAGATTAATTATTTGAAAAGATCAAAATCTTTGTAAAAACTTTACAACATAAATAATACAATACAAGTAAATAATATTAATTTCAACCTATAAAAATTCTCATACGATCAAATATAGAGTTATAAAAGATGTTATTGGTATGTATAAACAAGAGTTGAATCATGGGATGAAATAAATATGAATAAACCATATTGAAGTTCATAAATGTGTACCTACTATTCACTAATATTACATTTTCAGTCCAAAATTCATACTACTATTAGACTATTTCACGTTTCCTTATCCTTCTCATTAATACCGGGGAAAAAAGCTTCAATTGGTAAAATAGGATCTTCGGTAGATAACGTGAAATAATTAGGAACTCTCCTACTTATCGGTGCTACATTTTTAAATAATCCAGGAGTTTCATATTCTTTAAATGAAGACGTTAATTCTGATACTCTCTGCGAATAATCATTTTCGTTAATATCGATGGTAGTAGTTGGAGAAATTTCCGTTGTACTGATTTTCACTGACTGGTACTCTGTCGTTAGTTCTGCGTCATCTTTTTCTTCGTCGATTTTTTCTTCTTGTTTATCTTTGATGATAGCGTCCTCCGTTTTGTTTATTTTTCTTATACCAATAGATGGTCGTCTTCTATTGGAATATAAACTAGATTTTATTGATGCTTTAACTTTAGAATCTTCTACGGTTGATTTTGTTGTTAATTCTGCATTGATTTTCTGTCTATCAAATGGTCTTAATCTTGTATTAACCGATTTCACGTTTGTTTCTGGGATAATATTAGTAGACTCCGTAGCGACAGTATGTCTTGGATCTTTCGGCTTGAATCTTCGACGCAGTAATATTTCAGTGGTTGTTTCCTCTGGAGGTGGAGCGGGGGTTGTCGTAGAATACTGAGTCGGTCTTGTTCTTAATCTGGCTGGAAATCTGTGAAACAGTAAGATAAATTATGTTTAATGATTAAACAAGATTCTTACTAAATTGTTAATAAGGAGAGAACACTAAAATGGAAAAAATTGACTATAGAGCTATCATTAAATATTTATTTTTGAACCTACACAAATGAAATGGTTGTTGGACACTGTATGGAGACCTAACCATACTTTATAATCGTAAAATTTTGAGCCTTTGAATAAAAACCATGTCTTATCACCATGACTGACGAGGAACTCTCGGGACGGACAAAAACTGCACCAAGAGATGACATCGAAAAAGTTCAACAAATGGTTGTGAACTAACGTCGAATTAAAGTTATAAAAGAGGCTATCGATATATTTTCTTCACCTCAGTTCTTCAATAACTACAAGTTTAACTTAACTGCCGAGTATGGTCATTTGCGGTTCAAAACAGTGACGTTGAAAGTATAATTTATGACGTCATGATATAATAACCAACAATAACCAGAAGCGCTTGAATATAGTTGGTTATTATTGGTAATTACCAATAATGACCAGGTCATTCGCTTGAAATCGGTTAATGAGAGTTTCTGTGAGAAAGCTTGAATTATTAAACCAGACAAATTAGTCCAGCATAATAAATATTACGTTGCTCAATAACATATGCAGTCAATTATGTATTTAGTAAAATTAATAAAAGTTTTTGGTACAGACTGGATCCTTCCAAAGCAAATCTACAGATTTTATATTGAAAACTTCAACTCACCTGATTCTCGGTACTTCAGGCATAGCTTTCAATATGTCAGTTGTACTAGGAGGTGTACTTGAGGTCGTATGTTGATTTAATCTCTGTCTGTAATCCTTAACGCTGAATCTTGGCCTGTTTGACGTTTTTAAACTGGCTGGTCTGGTTTTAATTCTATTATGTTTAACAGTCGTTTTGGATTCTGTGGTGGTCGAAGTAGGTATTATAGTTGCAAGAGTTGTCTCAATCAATGAATCTTGATTATTTTGTGATTGTGAAGAAGGTGTCGATAATTCAATTTCATTATTTATCTGAAAAAAGTTAGCGAAATAAATCAAATCCGGTTACTTCTCCATATATTTATCTGAAATTAACCTTTATATTCATGATTTTAAAGTCAACATTTCATTATATTATGAAAGGAAACTCTTTTTTCCAATTTTATGTTGATAAACATGAAATACTACTTACTAAAGTGGTTTCATCAGGAGGAGTCGTCGTTCTTATAACTTTGAGTCCAATATCGTCAATGAAGTTGGCGTTAGGTGTACTTTCATAAATTTCTTCGCTCATGTTTTCATCACTCATATTATTTTCTTCATAATCGATTATCCTTTGTTCTTTGGTTGTAGTTTCGACATCAAGTTTTTGGGAATATCTCGAATCATGTCTAACTGTTTCCGGTTTGTTCACTTTTTCCTTTTCCATTATTTTGTGATTGGCAGGCATTTCTGTAGTAGTTGGACGTGTACGTTTTCTATTAACGGGCTTCTGTAACTCGGTCGAATCTTTATTTCCGCTGCCTAAAATTGATAAATATTTGTTATATTGAATTTATTAAAACTGAATCTATATTTACAAAAATAAATCAGAGGATTGAATACACAATATACAATGATTAAAATTCGACAATATAATATTAATTATATCATATAAGGGATAAATTGTATGTAATACTGTTACCTCTCTGTCTATATCGGTTTCTACCTCTCGTACGTTTCTCTTCATTGTTTTCTTCGTATTGAGCAACAGGTGTAGTAGTTCTGTACCTAAGTGAACTCTCTTGATTTATCGAACTACTACCAGAAAGATGTTTATACCTATTTGGACGTTGACGTATACGTTTTGGTAGAGGCTTTTCTGTCTCCGGAATTATATCTTCTTGACTTTTGATTTGATATACTTCAGTAATTGGAGGTTCTTCTGTTGTTGTAGTGGTTGTTGTTGTTGTTGTAGAAACTGGCCTTCTAGATAAATAATTGTATTTAAATAAGTAAACATTTTCATAAAAATTATAAAATTAGAAAAATATCAAGGAATCGAATAATAATGAGAGTACATTCTATAAAAGTAATAACCAAACCTTGGCTGCGGTCTCCTTCTTCTTTTCTTTGTAGTAATTTCTTCTCTTGGTGTAGTTACTTCATCGACGATTTCATTTTCTTTCGCGGGATTTGCTGTTTGGTCATCATCTATAAACGAAGGTTTTCCCAAAATTGGATAATGCGTTGATACTTCTTTGATATCAAAAAATAGTGGATTGTTGTTTAAAGCAGCGTTTTTGTACTTGTTCATCTTTTGACTCACTTGCGAAAATACCGTTGAAGCTTCACTTTGAGTAGCGGAAGTTGGATAAATCGGATCAGGTACGTAAGGAGTAGGCAGGAAGGGTGGAAGATTGAATTCAACTACTGGTTCATTGGTAATTTGAGTAGCAGTTGAATGGGGTCTAACATCTTTGATATTGTGAATTGAATCCTTTGCTTTGATGTAATTGAATGTGTAAGGATTGAGATTGTCTTGCCATTTTCCTATAAAAGAAAATTAATTATCACGTATTACCGTTCGAAAAAACTTTTTGAATGAGTGAAATGATTGAAGATTATTTTATGGTGAGGCTGGATTGATTCTTCTGCTTCTTTCTATAGGCTCTGTTTCTACTTGACACTCGTATTTTCTTATTACATCTATTCTACTTCATAACATACCTTCATTATTTCATTAATAAAATCAAGAATGTCAGAAACCTAATTACATATTCAAATAGTATTTTTACTTAACTTTCTACTGTCAATACCTATTTGTTATTAATCATAAAACGGGTTTTAAAAAAATTGTCTCAGTCGATGGATGGATAGATTAATCTATTTTAGTTTCGTTTGATTTTGTTTACCAGTTTACCAACATATAACAGGTACAATCATAATACAGGAGGGAGAAAGTAGAGCAAAAAAAATGAAGGAATAAAGAAAGAGCTGGACAAGGAAAATATAGTGAGATACATAGAAGGACAAAGACTCAATTGGGCTGGGCATATAATGAGAAGAAAACCAACTGAAATGAACAAAAGAATAGTAGCCTAGGAGAAGAGGCAGGCCGAGAAAGACTTGGAGAAACGAAATAGAGGATTACATAAGAGCACTTAATATAGAGAACTGGAAAACAAAATGCCGGAACCGAAGGAACGAAAAATTATAAACAAAAATAGAAAACGAGGAGTAATTCACCTCAAAAAAGGATTTTAAAGCGCTATAAGTGTTAGCCATAATCCAAAGGTTTGAAAGGCTAGATGATGATGATGTTGAGTGCTTTCGATATAAAGTATTGAAAAATATTGGACTTAAATCGCGCTTGGTTAATTATTAATATCTGTGGAATTGGTGCAATGTTCTATAATTGAAGACATTAGTTACAAACTACCATCTTGTTGTTTTTATAAACTGATATATAAAGAAAAAGTTGATCCGCTACACTACAATTAACTCAACATTATGAGTTGAATGATTACTTACCTTCAGTAACTTCATAGGTTTGTAGCTTAGTAGGTTGCCCAGAAGTAGGCAAATTATAGTAATCATAGTCAACATAATCGGGACCACTTGGATTAAATCTATTGTGTGATGTACTATGAAATACTTTTAAATTTTCTTTAGTAACTTGTATATCCACTAAGGGATTTTCAATTTGTTGGTGTAAAGAAAAGTTGCGGTTATTGTTAACAGAAGCTGGGATTAAATTTTCTTGAATTTGGGGGGTTTGCACACCTGTAATGGAATAGTGTCTGTTACATTTTTGCAGAGTGAGAAATAGATTATTGACCTTGAAATTTTTTTTTGTATTTTTTAGGTACCCGGTGGCCAAAGTGGAAGGGGAAGTAAATTTTTTGATGAAAATGATCAGCAAATTTTATAAATAAAAATTAAATTTATCCTAATTAGGTTAAACTGACTAACACAACTAAACCTTATATCTCTGAGCAGTAACTTTGGCTTAACAGGTTAGGATTAAATTTTTTTTAAAAACAATTAAGTTTATTTTCTAAGCGTTATATATTCTGGGCAAAAGTTTTTGTATATAGTGGTAAAAAATTTATACATAACCAACATACTGGCTTTTTATTGCAAAAAAATGTCCTGGATTCCAAATCAAGAGGGAAGAAAGACATATATTACTAATTCTGAATCAAACAATTAGATTAAACTCTCTTTTGCATTGGTATATTCTATATTTAAATTGTACCCTTTAATAATGTTAGAACCAATGGAGTTAATGTATTTTGTTAATTATACTCCAAACACTTTATTAGTGCTTTAATTTCATCCACTTCTTGGACTGACACCTACTAAAAAGTCTACCTAGAGATTTCAATATCAGAGGTTTTACCTAAGCAAAATATTATACAGTGGTTAACACTTTGTGTTATTCTGGAATAGGATTATTGATTGAGTACTTTTATTTACCCTACGAACTCATAAGTTGTTGTATTACATGGTATGTGAAGATTGAATAGTATCAAATTGAGTTGCAAAAGATAATCGACCATAATTGGCTTATGAGTAGTGATTAATGATTGATATATCAGATTTGAGAAACTTTAGGTTAAAGTTCCTGTTCACTTACCAAAACTTTCATGTATTTCATAAACAGGATCTGACACTGAAGCTGTATTATCCTTAAATATTGGAAATTTGGAATTCTTCAGCTTTTCTTTTTCAGCAGCTGGATTTCTAGAAGGCGGCGGTGGTACCAAATTTCTACTATATTCATCACCTTGCCCAATTTTCAATTTTGGTAGATGATAAGATACTCCAGGACTTTTGTATTGCTGGAAAACGTTTTCATTTGGTGATGGGAAACGGTTGATTTCAATATGAGAATTGGGTTGGTTGACAGTGAAATGGTTTTGAGTACCAAATAGTCCTATACCTTGTGTTTCTCTTGTTCGCACATTGTTTAAACCTGTTTTTATAAATGGATATGATGTTACTAGAACAAAACAACAACATTAATTAGTTTCTTTGCATTATTTTCCAAATATATGTAAAGACAAAAATATTTTGTCTATTGGTAACAAAAAACTTTTGTGTGGAACTATGTATGATACTTCTACTGACTGTTCCAGTTCATTCTTCATTTTTAATTCTCTATATTATGAGTTCCTTGTTTGAAATGTTAGAAATACTATTTATAATAAGAATCGTCAAGCTTCTTATAATAGCCATTAACTGCCGACATCACCTCCTCATTGTTGGAAGATCTTTGACCATTGAGCCATTTTTTCAAATCTGGCAACAGAAATAATCCTTGAATTCATTAATTTTGGCCATTGCAATAATGGAAGTGAGAGCTTCTTCATAGCCAAATGCAGCTGTTTTTGCTTCATTTCTTCGGTCAAACTTTGCGATAAGTTCACTTAAAACGGATCCTAGAAAACAGACATCATGACCTTGCCTGTAAACAGAACGGTCTTTGCCTTCTTTGAAGCCGGTTCTCTTTTTTACTTCATTGTTTTGATTGTTCTTTTGTTTCGAGTGTGAAGCTCCAACTTTTGTGAAACATTGCCAAACACTCCATGAAAACATCTTCACGACGCACTTTTTGGAATACCTACTATATCTACTAGCTCGCGCACTTTCAGTCGACGATCATTCAGTACCGATTTGAGGATTTTCTTAAACATTTCTGGAGTCGTCACCTCATTTGGTCGATCACTGCGATGCTGGTCTTCGCAGGTCGTACGGTCTCATTTAAATTCTGTTATCCAATTACTGTTGACATCGAAGGAATAGTCTCACCCAGAGTACAATCTAGTTCAGTTTTTAGTTCAGTTTTTATATTGATTGGGCTAATGCCTTTCAAATAAAAGTATAGTATCACATAAAAATTTTCAATTTTTTCCATGTTTACAATATCACTGAAAACGTTCACTATTGATGGCTGCCAAACAAATACTAAACAACGTATGCTGTAGAGATTGTGTACTTTCTAATACATCGGTATTTTTCAAGCAACTACCGCCATCTCTATGTCAGGCCAGGTACTTCTGGGACCATCCTCGTATTTGTATTAAGCCTTTGCTAAAAATTATTTCTTGACTAATTATTAGTTTGTCCATTTGTATAATTATTGAATTTATTTCTACTTATTTTGATTACATAATTAATGAAATCTTTCATTTGTTGTGATATTATACCATTTGATATCATCAACATAGTTCCAAATGTTTCCTAATTATTTTTTTCAACTTTTTGAATTATATACTATTTCATTGAATCCTATTGATATTCATATAATTTATTCCAAATATGAAAAGTAACATTTAATCCTTCTTTAAACATATAACATTCAACATCTTCACTGCGGGTGATGTTTACAATTGTTCAAAGGCCATCAAAGTATGAAATACATCAAATATTAGGGCCTTGAATGTTGTAAATATTCGAAGGACCATCAAATTATGAAAATGCTTGTTTTTTATGAGTTTAATTATAATTAACAATGTCTAATCATTATTAACAAAGCCAGATAAGAGTTATCCAGCCTTACAAACAGAGCTGTGTAATTGTAAAGTTGGTTGCCTAATGTATTAATCAGTTTTGGACAGCAGGGTACCATATAATTATGAAATTCTGAAATTTTCTATTTTTGAAATTTTCATATAATTTCTTAGCTTTCCATCTTATAATTTTTTTGTAATGTGTATTGATTGTTGATTTACAATTTTCTAATATCGCGTCATCAATGATTTATCTCTTTTGTAAGGTGGTAGAAGCTTCTAGTGTATTGGATTATCCATATTAATTTGGAATATGAACATAACAGGAGCAACATTGAAATGTGAAGGTACAGCTGGAAACATAGCTTCGCATTACTGCTGTTTATAGATAAACTAGATAGTAATAAGGTAAAATGTTCTAAGCAAATTCATATAATCGATTGAAGGTTTTCCCATTCCAGGAATATTTTCTTAACTTATTATCAGCTGCAGAATGTGAAATTTGAACTTTTTCATTATAATTATTTCAACGAAAAACACTACAGTTTATCACAAGATTTTTTCGAAATTTATATTTCCATATGAAATATTATAACCAATATTTTATATTGTATTGGTACTTTTATCTCTCATACTTTTTAGATAATTGCTATTTGCTAATATTATTACTGTATAAATTAATAACTCACTTGTACCACTTGGATTAATAAAAACATCATTCCTTGTACTATGTGCCCCTACCGGACCTCTAGGTGGAGGTTTCCTTTTCGGCGCTGGTCCAAGGTGTGAAACAACTTTAGCTGGTTTTGCCGGTACGGAATGCTTTCTAAAACCATATTGTGAAGGTCTTCCCAAACTGACTGCACCAGGAGGTAGCGTTTGGTATTTTGGCGGAGAATATTTGCTATGCGGTGCTATTTTGTTCCCTACGAAAAAGTGTCATATTAATTTCAGAATAGAAATTATTAGAGTCTGCATAACACTGATTAATAAAAGCGACTTATGCAGGAGTATTAGTTTACCAAGCATCAAAAATCGAATGTACTTTGCTTTGTGGTCTTAAAATGATAATAATCAACAAATTCATACAATAATAAAGTTGATAAATGTCCAAGCTGAGAGTAGATGTTATCAGATTACAGATAGATTTAGGCAGGTTACACACATATGCATCTCGCACGGTGCGACTAGTATTTTTCTTGATACTAGTATACAGACTTGTATCGTACAGCTCGTGCGATAGTCTCATGCAGCCTGCAGAGCCATTAGGAACTAATCGGTCAGTGTTTTAGCACTGTAGGCAGTGTGCATCTTGAAATGGCGCATTTTTTGAATATCTAAAGTTTTTTATTAGTAATTTGTAATTAAATAGTGTATACCATAGTTTAAATTATGTGAATAGTTAGTTGTAATAATTAGAAATGCCTTTTCGGAATGACCAACAAACAAATATTGAATTTGTCTTAGCTTTGGATGGGACCCAATACTGTATAATTTTAAGTTGAAAGAATAGAGTCACAGAAATGAGTAGAAAAATGCATGGAGAAATCTTGAATCGAACTTAACGGTACAGGCTAGTGCTATTTATACATTTAGTATACGTAGTTAATAATTATTAATAATGTAGAATTACATTAAAAGCTACAAACAGCCATATTAATCATACAATACACGGCAACTTTGTAATTAATAAGGCTTTGCCTCTAGCACGTTGCCATGACCATGCAGCGTACACGGTGCTACTAGTATTAAAAAATGTTAGTCGCACCGTGCGACATGCATATGTGTGTAACACGCCTTAAATGTAGTTGCTGCAGCTGAAACTAATATCTGTGCTATAGTTGAACAGATACGGAATTATCCCATTTATCTGCATGAAAAATCAGCATAAATTAAAATGTATAATAATAATAATAATAGACTTACCGTAATTTTGTGGACCTGCATTCAAATTATGCAAAGGTTTTGTCGAACTTTCGATTTGTTCTGGTTCGACTGTTGTAATAGAATTTTCGGATTTAATATTTTCTTTTTCTAAATTTTTGGTTGGTTTTGTTTTTTTGAATTGAGGAATACGCGAATCTGTTTCGAATCCCGGAGGCTGTCTACGGGTTCCTACTATAGGTCTCCAACCATCCAGTGTCATAGTTATGGGATCCTAGAAGAAAATTAAATGAAAATAAAACATTGAATTAATAATTCATGATGAATAGAGGAGAGCAAAATATTTCAATTCCAGTTATCATTATAACTAGGACATGAAAATCAAAAGAACTTTGATATTGAAAGCACTGTCACTGCGGATCAAAATCTCAGTATTTAATAGCTATATGGAAATTGGACAAACAGGTTATGTCTCATTTCAGCACTTGGTGTTATCTTCTAGGGTTTGCTAGGAACATTTGGGGCGATGAAATGCTTTCAAACCATCTCATAGGTGGTTGAGATGTGTATAGTTAGTTCTTTTTCTTTGACACTTTCACACATACTCTCTTCTTTCTTTTCCATCTTACCAAGTCATGTATTCCACACTTTTTTTCTGTACAGTAAGATATATTATGAAATTGTCTAATTTCTCTTTCTTGGAAACCTTTTTGTTATTGTATTTTCCGCTCTTGTTTTTATCAAGTACGTCATAACGGTCTTACGCAATCTTCACAAATTCTAAATTTGTTTCTGATGCTCATATTAATTCCTCCAGATCATATTCTTCCAGATTCCTGGTATTTATGCCTTTCACTTACCCCTTTAGATTTTTCGAGCTTGTTATATTTATCTATAGATATTCAACTTATGCTGAAGACATATTACTGAATAGTTTTGTACAGCACTATATAAATCCGGTACCTCGATAGTTTAATGGATCGGCTTTTTCTCCTTTTTTGAAAATTGCTATGAATTTTTTTTCTTTCTATTTGGACGGCATTTTGTTAATGGAATACAGTAATAAATCACTTAAATATTGAATTATTTAGTTGTTTACTTCATCAATGCCTGGCACTTTCTTATTTTTCAATTCCGCTCAGATTCTGTATTTTCCCTTTAGAAATGGTCCACGATTGGAGTTGGCTGTTCGCCTTTATTAAATATTTGATGTGCTAAATAGTAGTTTCTGATGGACTGAAGTAATTTATCAAAATAATTTTTAATTCACCAGACGCAATTGCCAATATTTTCTTTTATCATTTATCCAGATAATGTTTCATGTCGAAATAAAATGCTCTTTGGATTTAATCTTAGGACCTGTGTCTTACGGTTTTATACTCTCTACGTATTACAATATAAGATCTAAATCTCATCTATAGTTCAGCCCTTTAGGTACATATCTTCTTGGTTTATCAAGGCTTGGTTTTCACCCTTTCACCCTTTCCTATTGCTATATGTTTCATGCTTCATCTGCTGCTTTCACTATAGTTTCCATTGTTCTTCGTGCCGTCATAAAATAATTTTACATTTAAATTCGTTGTATAATGAGGATAAATTATTCATTAAAACCTTTATTAAATATATTATGACGCAAACTTTCCTATTAAATGCGTGCTAACAAAGAACTTTCAACTAGGCAACAATTTTACTTCCTAAGTACTTACCTGCATAGTATTTGAAGAAACAACTATCCATAATTCAAATAACAGCAAGGCAACTGAAATAGAACGTATGCATTACTAATCAAGAGAATAGATCCAAAAATTACATGAAGAAGGCCTACTTTTTAAAATGGAATGCAGAAAATTTGTTATCTTTACGAGGGTTGTCTGAAAAAATTTCGATTTCATTCTGAAAATGCCAGTCATTATCAAAATAAGTTGAAAAATTAAATTTCAGCCATTTTGGATGCTTGGTAAAAGTGTTAAGTCGTTGTGAGGATTTTTGTGAAAATCGAAAAAATCGAGTCGTTATTAAATATTTGCTTTTGAAAGCTATCTGCCTACAAAATTTGGCCGTTTCAACTTGATTGCTGACGATCGTTCGGAACAACCAAAATTGCGTCAATCAGCGATATCATTGCAAAAGTTCATCAAACGGTACTGGAAGACCATCGGATTAAAGTTATAGGGATAGTAGAGGCTGTCGGCATATCAAAAGATCGCATTTGCAATATACTGACTTACAAATGCCGTATTTTGCCGACTTTGGACCAAAAGATCATTCGATTGAACATTCCCGGGCCTGAAGACGCAGTTTAAACAAAAGAATAATATTTTTTGTGACGATTTATAACTGTAGATGAAATCTGGATCCATAATTATACTACTGAAACGAAAAATCAATCAAGACTGCTCCGAAAAAAGCAAAGACATTTTATTGGCCGGTAAAGTGGTAGTAGTGTTTTTTCAGAAATATAAAACAATAAAAGAAGAATATTAATAGGGTAAAGGGTGAAACTGCGTTTGCCATTGAAGAAAAATAAAGTGATTTTCCAACAGGATAACGCTCCTTCTTACATTTCGGAGTTCGTCATGACTAATATTCATGATTTGTCGTTTGAATTGATTGATTACCCACGGTATTCACCAGATCTGACCCTCAGTAACTTTCTTCTGTTTTCTAACCTCAAAGCTAAATTCATAAGAGACTTTTTTCATACGAGGACTTTATCAATTGCGTAAAGTTCATTTTGAGAATAATTATCTTTTGGAAGGGTTAAAAAGTTTAGAACATCCCTCATAGTAGCGTGTATATTTGTGACTGTATTAAAAATAAAAATCTGGGTATCTGGGTTAGATCGGAAACTTTTCAGACAATCCTCGTATTTCATGTATATCAACAAGCTTAATTTCAACTGACGGTCTTAGTAAACGCTGCCAATAGCTGCCAAAACCATCATCATAAAAATCAAATTTTTGAATTGGTAAATGAATTAAAAAATATCATTTTTTACTGACGTATTAATAAAGACTAAATTACTAACTGTAAAATGTGTTTTTCCATCGAACCGGTGACATGATTTGAAATTTTCGATTTCCTAGAACAAAAAAATCTTTATTAGGATAAAATATACAAGGCGTCAATTAAAAAACATACAACTTTCCATATTTAGTCCCCTATAGAAATAAGGGTTATGTAATATCTTTTTAATAAGCTTTTTCGTAACAAAGACTTCATTCAAGTACTTGAAGATATCAAGTAGAACTGAGAAAATTGATTGAAATAGTCTGAGTGAATTTTCCTTAAAAATCGCGGATTTTCACCAATTCAATGCTGAAAATCTTGCTTTTTAATATGCCTTGCAAAAGTGCTTATAACTTATACTTTTGATGCTTTATCCAAGGCATGATGATTATATTTTCTTACAAATGGAATCAGTTCGAATAATTTTAGTTAGTTAGTAGTATTAAAGTGTAAACATAAAAAAATTATAATCGCATAACCTTGAATTCGCCAAACTAATTTTACAAACAAGTAGTTTTGGAGACAAGAAATTGTGTCGGGAATGATAATGACCACAGGAATGTTATACCAATTTTTTCTTACGTTATAACCTATACGACTATAAAACGTTCTAGACTATAAAACAAATAGTTTGGGTAAATAATTTTTTTTCTAATAATAATTTTTGACTGACTCCTTTTCAATATATGAATACTTTAAAAATTCTCTGTAATATTCGACTTTAGTATCATTTATTTTTAGCACACTTTCTTTAACTTAATCTCTTAGTTTGTATGTTTAGATGGAAATTTCTAATTCAATTGTCACTAACTTTTAGCCAATCTCGACTCGAAATTTCGCACACTTTCTCGTAATTATGACAATATACGGTTCTATAAAAATTTGATAAAATATTTAATATCTCGGAAATTAAATAATTTAATTTTTATATGGAATAGTATGTGCTATTTTGCATTCAGTATTTTCAATTAATGAGCTCGTATCCAAATGAGGTTTAAAATGTAAAATAACTTCAATGGTTAGTGAACGCGGCTTACAATCCAATTGGTAGATCGAATCTCAATACGGACCTGATTGAAAAGTCATTTGAAATAAATACTCGTAAATTTTTACTTCAAACTAAAAAAATATATGGTAATATCAAAATTAATTGAGAAAAGAATGTTTTTTAGTCTGTGCTATATAGCGATTACTGGTGTAGTACCTAACCGCCCCAAATTAGTTCTATCTGCTTATTAGTACGGCAGCTAGGGTGGTCCCGTAGCCGTTATATATACCGAGCCTAAATCTGGTCGAGTAATATTGTAATAAACAATATCTCTTAAACAAAGATATAAACTAAAAAAAATTTAAATAAAAAAGATTTTTTGCAAAGATCTACAAAAAACGTTTCTAAAGTTTTTTGCAAAAAATCAATATTTAAAAAGTTATCGGCATTACTTGGTTCCTATATGACGTAGAAAGATTTATAGCAGCTCATTTTAAATATTTAAGTTTAAGCTTCATAATGAGATGTGGTAGAGTTTTCAAATTATTTGTTAATTAGTTACAGATGTTTGAATGTACAAATTTTCATGAAAGAAAGCACCGTCATTATTATTATGGGTTTTATGGGTATTTAAAATTAAAAAAAACATCATAGTAGCTTAAAGCGCTAATCAATACGAATATTTTGATCACTTTCGAATATGCATTCAACCCTTAGTTGTAAAGTTATGAAGGTTTTTAACTGTGCGATCAGAGGCTAAAGTGCGCGTCCGCGATCAGAGGCGCGCCCACGATTACTTCTTTACAGTAAGTAACTCAATTAAAGTTAATTTTTTATGGTCTCAAAAATATCTTAATATTAAAATATATCTTTTATTTATAACAAATTACTCAAATAACAGATTTGGGGTCGGCACGAAAAACATAGGGAAACGCTCTAAAACTGAGGGGGGTATGAACGATTACGGGACCCCCGTATTCGAAAAGCCAAAAGAAAAAAATAACAAAGGATTTTAAACTACTCATGTCGTTCTCTCTTTATTAAAATAATGAAGTTATATTATAATAGACTGCGGTATCTTTGTAAGTTTGCTGTTACTGTCGAAAAACAGCGTTTTGACTATTTTATAGTAGATTCATTCGCCGCATGCAAATTCCTCTTCTCAAACGTAAAATTGGATTAAACAAAAATGAGGTTGACGTGTCAGACAGTTTAGCTTAATGAATAAAATTATAATTTAAGTTACAAAAGTTTCATAACGAATATGGAGTCGTGTGCGTATAAGTTGATGGTTATAATATTGTGTGTAACACGTGTTATGCAAAGATGGATATTTCTTATGATCAGAATGCTAAAATAATTGATCCTCATAAACAAACGTCTATGGCGGAAATTTAAGTGTTCAAGAATTTTAAGGATCGTAAAACAACTTCAAAAATTTCACTAATAGATTAAATCCAAAAAGACAAGCACAGGCTTTCTAAGGGATTTGCTCGATTTTGGTGTTGAAGTATCTGAATTGTACGAAAAGGGCTTTTAGAAGGCAAGTAAACAAAATGAAAACCAATTTATAACTTAGGAAATGATGGCAAAGGCTAAAAAATACTAATCATGGACTATTAACAAATGAAAAAATTTGATTTTCAGCGTTGGAACACAATTATTTGTACAAAAGTCAAGCATTGGTTGATGAACTAAAGGTGAATATCTAAACGAGATTTTGCCTAATGGATTGGTAAATACGTTTCTAAAGATTTTTTATTTTTTATTTTTTTCATTACAAATTTTACTGGAATGTTAGTTCCAATAAAAGGCTTTGTAAATTCTGTCAAATATATATTCTCAAGAAACGTTTAGCTTGGATGGATTGCACAACCAAAGAAAAAATGTGGTTCTACGATAATGAAGTGCGCTAAACTAATGGAGTTAATACAAAGACGTGTTATTGGTATTATTCTTACCAAAAGAGGACATATTCATATCGATATATGCTTTTAGTAAATAATGAATCAAGACTAAAAAATTGGTTGTTCCAATTGTTCTAATTAATTAGTCTAATCTTCACACTTGTTTCTATTGTGATAATAATAATTTCATTCTAACTTTTCTTATTTGTTAAGCACCGTCCTGTCATGTACATCATTATACTACCAGAATTTGCTTTTCCAAGGTTCATTTCTACAATTTCGTTAAATTGATTTCCAACTTCCTCATTATTATACTCCAGTCATGTACATCCTGCGTAATTCCTAGATCTAGACGACAGCTAAAGTTATTTCGAATTTAGATTTCCATATCTGTACACTTTTTCCACAACAATAGGAATTGTGTTCAATTATTTTTGTTACTAACTACATCACTCAGTATATCTTATTACACCAGGAGTCCACACTTTCAAATTATGATTTATATGTGTAATTAACTGGAGCTAATTTAGTAATAATTAATATTTCTTACACAGATGCATCTTTAGAAAAGTGAAACTCGTTGTTTGCTTTTTGGATTATATAATGATGATATTAAATGATGTATATCGAAAACAACAATGTAAGTTGGTCGTGAAATTAAATAGATCGTAAACAAAAATTGCATCTAACCGTTCAACATATTGCGGTGTGTATCTTCAAAATAAGCCAGTACAATGAATGAAATGAAATTGTTTTTGTCTCATTTTTCACTTAGCTTTCTCTTGAGACCAATTAACATTTTCCGAATAAAATAGAAACTCTTGGATTTCTTATAATTAAAAATCAGTAATTAGGAAAAAGAGATGAAACAGCTTTTACTGGATTTCCTGTGTCATCTTTGTTACCAAATTTCGCAATTATATTTAATGACGTTGCTGCTTGGAGATACACAAAATTAATATCACTTATTTTTTATGTTCAATAATTCTTCTTCATTTCTTTTAACATCTATAAAATGAAAGAAATGATGACTGGAGATGTTTTTTAGATCGTAGTACATGCCAAGCGAACCGTTCGCAATAAAGAAGCATTCTGATGAAAATTATCATAAATTGTAATTATTTGTAGGAAATACAATCAAATATTTTTAACTGAACTGCATACTGTCGAACACCGTGTTACTTACACGAGGAAAAAATTGAGATATAAAAAAATGTTGTTGGTTAGCCTACAACTTATCAAATAAAAACAAAAAAAACTATAATAAATTGCACTACGGAGAATATTAATTTGAACTTGAAAGAGCTACTAAGTGATAAATCTTTGGCAATTAAAAATCATTCGGACGACCTGGACATGTACATAAGAAATCCACCGAGTAACTCCATCGTCCATCCTACCAAAGAGAGCCGTTGTGAACTTATTAAGAAAATGTGAAAATGGAAAGGAAATTCCTAGTCAGTGCATAAAGAAAAAATCATTTGGACAGTCCCCAATTGGGACCCCAAGCTTTCATTAATTTTCTTATCGGTAATTATTTTTTACTTTTTAGCTTCATCATTGCTAATTTTTTCATATTATAAATGAGGAATTCGAATTGATATACAGAAGGTGTGTGAAATTTTTTTGAAGTTCAAGTTCACTTGAAATTTTGCTTAATAAATCTAACATTGAATAAGTTATTTCAATACTACTTGGTATGAACCGTGTAACATGCGCCCTCTTTGAGAGTCAGACATAAAAACAAATTCATTGTATCAGCTTCCAATTAATATATGTTGTAAGTAGTTGCGGCAAAATCGTAAAAAATGTGTATAATTTTTATTTATTCAACATCCTTTATTTTGAATACCGAATTTTTTACTGAGCAAACCCCAAATATTTTTCAGTTATCTATCTATCCTAGAGACGGGATCACCTTTTTTTGAAACACCCTGTATACATTTTTTCCAAAAAGTACTGTTTATAATATTGTTGTAGAAAAATTATTTATTTGTTTATCTTCAATAATTTCTTTTTGCAGAAAATGGATTAGTGTTTGTCAGCTGCATATAACGTACACAAATTTAACTTTCTAAGTTCACGCGCTCAGTGATGGGCATTGATTCATATAATTTCTACATTTTTCAATAAATAGTAGTAGTAGTCAGAAACTAAGAAAGCATATCAGCTAATCGTTACATTTTTATATTTAATTAGTTATATTCACCAAAGAATGCACATGAAACAGAATAATAATTATTTGGTCAATTTACGTACATCTAGTCAATTGATAAACATAAAACATTTTGTCACCAATTAATTTCTATAGTAAAAGCGTTTACAAATTTGAGGATGGTTTACTAATTTTACACATAATTCCCGTTTTATTGGGAATAAACGGCTACTATACAAGGTGCGGCAAAATGGGTGGAACACTGAATTTGTGCCTTGATTATCCCTTTTATGAAAAATTGTTTCAAATAAAATTTTTGTATACTATCTAATGGTGTTTGCAGATTTTTTGTTTAAGACAATTTTTTTAAGATGTGAAGTAATCGGATAATATTTTAAATGCATCACCTATTTATATTTTTTTTGAGTATACATGTTTTTGCTGAATTTACTGATACTAGATTAAACGGGTCTCTGACTTACGAATTACGGTTAAACAACATCAAATTCAATTTTTAGTACTAACAAGAACTAATAATCATAAGTTATTATCGGATCATGCTGAAAAATGTTTATTTATTTTAACGTTTATGTCAAATCACAAATATTTCCAATTAGTCATTGTGAAATCAACTTTGAAACTTTGTTTCAGTTGTTTTATAACATTTGATTATACTAAATGTTTCAAATTAATTATTAGTTCTGTTAGAGATAAGTAAACGTGAGAGTATTACGTGGATGAAATTATTAAAATATACTATTGACACTAGAATCAGAGTCAAACATCAGCGTATATGGTCAAACAGAAGTGATTGCAAGAATCGATGAATAAAGTACTAAAAAGATTATAACAATCATGAAACACTCAATCCAGAAAACTATTAGAGTGATCACTGGACATTGTACTAATGGAAACGGGAAATGATAATGAACAACTGATGTAGCGAAGAAGAAAAGACGATCTAGAATCTATCCTGTCGGTGCCTGCCATGGTGGCAGACAAAACGACGTCAAATGTAGATGGTCGACAGTAGAGTGTCTCGAAGAAATAGTAGACTTAGAAATAGAAAAAATAAAAAAAAATTATTCTGGGCTGAAAAGGCTTGAAAGTAAGTTATAAAATGGGAAAATAGATGGATAACATTGTAGAAAATAAAGGGTATGACTTCGAGTGAACCACAACTAACGTAGGTTAAGGCTGCCCATTTCAAACTAACTGTAAGGTCGGGATATTTTACTAATTTCATCAATGCTCTGTCTGCTTCCAAAAAACCCACTAGACAAATCTAGTAAAGTGAATATTGAAAATATACTTGCTTGCATAGAAACCGGCCTACTGTAAACTTTTGATTATTAATTAAATTATTAATCAGCTAAAAAAAGAAATATGCTGTTTGAAAGACAATTTAATATGCTTTAATGTGAGTATAAATTTATGAAAACTTATTACGACTTCCTATATACGACATAGAGAAATTAATGCATTAAGCAAATGAAGGTTTTTTATTATTAACATAAATAGGGTTCTGGACAATTTAAAACTTGACATTTAATTTCTTAATAATGTGTATGACCCCCTCTTGTCCTAATAACATCTCTCATAAGATTAGGCATAGATCTAATCAAGTTAGTTGGGGGTAGGAAGCCTAGCTCGAATTCTTCTTTTTAGTTCATCTCATAAATGTTTTATAGGATTTAGATCGGGACTGTATGCTGGCCACTCCATAACTCGAAAAAATTGAACCTCTTCTTTCGGGTACACGGTCATCCCTACGAATAAACACAGGTTCGTACTCCTATAGAAATTGCACCCCAGATCATGCTGGAACCACATCCATAAACTCTTCAAGCTCTTCAAAGCAGCAATCTGTGAATCGCTTCTCTTGATCATCGGTACACTTTCTCCTCGTAGTTTCAATGTCCAATTCAGATGCGTGCATTCCAATGAGCTGGAGTAAGTTTTGGACCGATCGCAGGTGTTTTAGGGGCCATATTTTTTCCCTACAGTCTCCGTATTACTATCCACGGTCTACTTGTCGTATCTCACGGAACTGTCGTTGCACTTAAACGGCTTTAAGGTGACACGATGAAGAGTGGTTGTAAATCGCTAACATATTAAATTGTCTTTCAAACAGCATATTTCTTCTTTTGATCTGATGGATAATTTAAAAAAAAAAGTATAGTTAAAGCCTAAAATTTACAATGGGCCGATTTTTATGCACGCAAGAGTGTTATGATTTTTAATTATGAAAGCGATTATTATTGAGTTTTTCTTCTTCACATCTTGTAAAATCAGATTTCTTTTAGTTTTCTTTATGACCGTAGTAGCAGGCTGCAGGAAAAAATTTTCTTTCTGTCCCTTTTTTTTGTTTTCATTTTCATTGATTCAGAAATTTTCCTATTGCTGCTGTACTCGTATATACATTTTTTTAAATATGTAGACCGTTGTTTAGTGTTATCATTTTTCTTATTGAAATTATAAAAATTCTGGGAAAAGAGAAATGAGAAGATTAAAACTAACAGTCTAGACTTGTACCGATGAAAGTTATAAAAAAAAGAGAAAAATATTTTGTTCCAATTTTATCAGATTCGGATTCAACCGCATCGCATTCTTATTAGCAATCGATGCGTAATATTGGAACAACTCGAAATTAATAGATATCATTAAATTTCCGTGAAATTAACAACATGGGAGGAAATATTCTCAAACGTATATTTGACCCAATTTCTATTCGATATATTTTTTCTATGCACATAAAACATACTGCGTGCTTCTTAATCTTTTACTCATACGTGTATACAGGGTGTTCGTACGACCCCTCATACCTGAGTTATAGGCCTTTAAAGTTGCCAAATCAGAACTTATATTTAAATCTATCTTTTAAATTATACATTCGAATACTATGAATTTTTAATGGATTATTACGTATGTCCATGTAGCATATTTGACGGAATAAGTCTTTATAAAATAATATCTGAAGGCCAGGGGCCGCTCATGCTAAATGGTTAACAATCAGTAGCTTTTACAGGGACAACCTGTACATCTAAAGATAGCAAAAATGATATTTCAATCGATTTGTTTAACAGAAAGGTACTCTTTGTCTCGAGAAATTTATAGTTTATGAGATATGTAGATTTTTAGATCGTTGTACATGATGAATAAAAATTTCAAGCATAACTTGAAGAACTGATGTATGAATAAACAAACATTTGTACTACCTTCTATCGAATATCAAATTACTGGTATAAGGAAATACTTGAAAGTGATTTATAATAAAAATATAAGAAATAAGATTTTTCCTTATAAGTGAATTGGTTGGGAAGCTTGGTAGGTATATGGAAACACAAGGAACAGAATGATCGATAGAATAAACTTCCATTGAGAAGGTATAATGCAGAATCTTGTCAGCAAAGAGGGATTGTATAATTATAACAACATAGATCCATAGAAAACGCTTTTCGAGTTTTTTGGGAACCATCCAAAGTGCCAAGTATATTATAAGTTTTAAATAAAAGCTTCTAAGCAGAGACATCTTATTAGAAAGTTCTTGACAATACATACTCAGTTATATTGATTTTAGTTTGGTTTAGATTAGGAGAATTAATATAGAATAGATATCACAATAATTATTCTTTGCTCGATATTGTAATAATAGAAACATGAAAATTTTTGTATTAAGTAATAAAATTTACCCAGGCTGTAAATTAATATACATTTATGCAACAAGATATGAAATATTTCCTATTTTTATCCGATACGGCTACTGCCCCACTTAGAATAATCAAGAAAAATACTAATTACTATACACGATGTAAAGTTACGTAACAAAAACCTGCTTTGCTAGACTGTAAAATGAGAATTAATTTTAACCTGATGCTCCGGTTTGCAGAACCGGAGCGGAAATTCGATATAAGTAAGCTACGATTTTTTATGAGATGTATTAAATGTGTTGAAATGTAACTTTCACTGTTTAATGATCATTTATAACATAAACAAGCGAACATATATTAGGGATCAATTCAAATTGAATTGACCGTATATATGAGAAGAACATTTCAAACTTTGAAACATGTCACTCACAAGGTCATAAAGAATGTTAATAGGTAAGGCTCTCCAAGCATTGACGTTGTTAAGAAATTCTTCTAAGCTTGTACTTTGAATAAAAGACCTTCTCCCATCTATCAACTTCAATTATTTCATGAATAAACCGTTACCTAATTCATAATCTCAACAATATCATTTGGTTTTTCTTCTTCTACTTATATACTTCGTATTCTGCTATGGGCTGTGCATATAAATTACGTTCTGGCTAACTCTGAGTTGGCACGAATTAAATGAAGTTTATCGGCCTCTGATGGGGACGAGGGCGTCTTTTGATATGTGGTGATCGGTGCCAGTTAGACGTTGGCCCAACACGGATTTACTTAATTTCAGAAATTGCACCGCCAAACGTAATGGATTTCAACTATCCTTAGTATTACGAGTATAATGTATCAGTTCGAAATTCAAAAGTGATTTTTGATGATAATTATTATTATTGTGAAGTTGTATTAAAAATTGTTGTGAACTACTTTCGTTCAATAAGAGATGTATTATTTTTTTTCACTTGCGCTTCTTCTAAAGTGGCCACTTTGCCACATATTCACAATAAATAATAAGTTATTGGGGAAGGAAAGAGAGATATGTTTCTGCATTATATTAAAATCTAATGAATACTACCAAATATCAGAATGGAAATTTATTTGTGTATTGCTCTGTAATTTTTCTTTTTAAATCCTGGTAGTATTTTATAATTACTATCTACTTGTAAGTACTTTCATTTTTATTATATTGATTGTGATAATAACTATCGTTAACATTTTTATTGTATTATTTTTACATTACCTTTATTACTAGAAAGTTCTCGTATTTTATGACAAGCTGCTGTTTTCATTATTATTTCGCACATGTTGGATATAGTTAACAATGTGATTATAATCATCTTGTGTGGAGTAACACAAAAAATATTTCCCGTTTTCTCACTTTACGAGGATAGAATAAAAATTGGTGAAAAATCATTTGAATTCTTACTGAAATTCTGTAATTTGGTGCGTCACTTCATCATAACTCTGTACAATAAATTACATTGTAGAAAATAAAACTAATGCGTAATAAGTAAAGTTCAATGATCGCCGTTAAGGTGATTTAAAGCAATGACGTGATAAGCTGAAGTAGCTTTATTATTGGATATGAACAATCAAATAAAATGTGAATGAAAATAATTTAAGATCTATGCCTCTCCAAAGAAAGTTATTGCTAGCCAACAACATTTACATGAAAATTCGAGCCAGTTATCCTATAATAACTCTAAATCATTTCACCCACGAGTTGTAGGCTAGAAAAAGCATATTTTGAAACTTACAGGAAAGAAACATAAAATTCAAATACAAAAATTCTTTTATTTACTATTTAGTACAATGAAGTCCTCTGTAGACAACAGAATCCTTTTTTATTTGTTACTTCGACGGTATTTTTTGCTCTTTCAATCAATAATAAAACCAACAAAGAGGCATTTGGCAGGAAAACTTGATCGCAATCTAGCGTATCCTCCAAATATCACAAAAATTCAGTTTCTAGAATTTTTAGGAAAAAATTACAAAAATATACTTGCGTGCATAGAATGAAAACTTTTGACTTTAACTATATATATTTTTTAAATTATTCATCAGATCAAAAAAAATATGCTGTTGGAATGAAAATTTAATACGCTTTGATGCGAATATAAATTTATGAAAACCTATTAGATTCTTGCTATACACTCCATAACCCGAAAACCGACTTCTGCAATGTAATCTTGCACGATTTTGGCGGTATGCCGCCTTGTATTTTCATGCATAAAGGTAAATTCGTCTCCAATGTAGTCGACGTAAGATAAAGTCTCCTCGTAATATCTATCAGCCGTTAAAGCTTGTTGTTCCGTGAATACAGTCACCCATACGATAAACACAGGGTGAGTTCGTGCTCCTATAGAAATTGCACCCCAGATCATGCAGGAACTATCTCCCTAAGCACTCCACTCTCCAAAGCAGCAATCTGCAAATAGCTCTCCTTAATACACTGTCCTTCTGTGGTGTCGTTACCATGCAGAATTCTGGTCTCATCTGAGACAGATCCCCATTGTTCCAACGACCAATACAGATGATCCTGTGCAAAACACATGCGTGCTTGTCGATGAGCTGGAGTAAGTTTTGGTCCAATCGCAGGTGTTTAAGGGTTAAGTTTTTTTTCTACAGTCTTCTACAGTCTTCTTCTCGCACCTAACGGAAATGTCATTGCACTTGAATGGCATTAAGGTGACAAGCGGTTGTAAATCACTTTCTGCTTGTTCCAGGTCGCCTATGAAAGAATGAAGTCTTCTCATGACGCTGGCACTTTGGTGGCTTTTTGTGGTACAGTCTGTATTGAACTAACAGACTTGTACACTATTGAGATTTTAATATTTGAATAATTTTTATTACAATCACCACATAAACACGTTTTATTTGTTTACCGGTTGCTACGCATATAAACGATAAGCCTTACTGATAAATTCATACTCACAAAAAAGCATATTAAATTGTCTTTCAAACACCATATTTCTTATTTTGATCTAATGAATAATTTAAAAATAAATATAGTTAAAGTCAAAAGTTTATAGTGGACCGATTTTTATGCGCGGATATGATATTAAAAAAAACAATTCTGAAGCTGGGCTCGAATTTGTAAAAGTCGTAAACGGCTTCCAAATTTTAAGAACACAATGACCTCTCTTTCCAGATCTACGTTTATACCGATTTTGAAAAGCGAATCTGAATGTTTCTTGTTATTGTAACCAACTGTTACCCCAAATGAAAGTGTGTTTTTTTCCAATAAAAGAAAGTGATATTTAAACAAGACAGTGAAGAGTAAAAGTATGTACATGCAACAATGTGGGCCTCTACGCCATACTTGAAATTAGACACATTATTAACAGCTGACTAGCATTCAAAATAGTTTTCGTACAGTTTCTCTTACCGGTTCAATTTCATCGCTATTAAACTAATATTGAAATTTTTATGGCAAATTCTCCATGGTAAGGTATGAATAGAATAAATTAAAACCGTTTTAATATCTATATGGATAATCCGGATCTTACAAACATAAAAGTTATATCCTCCATGCAATCTGAAGAATGCTTTTATTTTGAAACTAATACGGGTGCTCTGATCCTTCGCCATCAAATTAAAAACAACTATCCATGTGATGTTTATGAAGTACCAACTTTCAAAAGATTGTGTATAAAATTTCATGACATTTCGGTTAGTCCGAACAGCCATTTAAGTGAAGTTACTTTTGTTATTTTGTAAAAAATTTCGTGTGTTAATTTATCATTGCTTCTTGATGAAAAAAAATACTGTTCATGCTCATAAATGGCCTCAAAAGTGTTATCCGGACTTTGATCCATCCATAACCATTTGTTATTGGTTTGCTGAATTTGAACGTGGTCGTACAGACACTAATGGTGGGAAACATTCTGGTCGTCCAATTGATGTAGTTACTCCAGAAAACATAAAAAAAATTACAAATTGGTTATATTCAATCGCAAATGAAAATTGCGTGAGATAGCTGAGGCCATGAAGATATCAGAAGGCATTGTTTACAAATATATATGATCATTTGACTATGACAGAGTTTTTTTTTAAAAGTGGGTGATGCGTTTACTGACAGTCGATCAAAAACGCAACGTGTTGATGATTCAGAGCAGTGTTTGGCCATATTTACACGTATTAAATAGGATTTTTTCGTCGATTTGTGACAATGGATGAAAATTGGCCTTATATGTCGAAGTATAAACCACTGTTCACCAAGACAATCCACCGATTCATATGTCGATGGCAACGATGGTTAAATTGAAAGAATTACTCTTCGAATTGCTCCCTCATCCACTGTATAATCCAAATCTGACTCCTAGTGACTACTGGCTATTCGCTAATTAAAAAAATACTCGCCGGTAATAAATTTAGCTCAAATGAAGAAGAAATTGCTGAAACTGAAGCCTATTTTGGGGCAAAACACAAATCCTTCTACAAGCACGGCAAACAAGAAGTTAAAGAAGCGTTGGAATGATTGTATTGTTCTTCAAGAAGATTACGTTGATGAATAAAATCGATTTTGGCTAAAACATGTGTTTTTCTTAGTTAGTCACACAACTCATTGAGTAATGTGTTATGTAAATGAAGTGCAAGTTCATTTAAAGTCAAATTTCCTGTTGTCACAGAGTAAATAGTGGTCCTACATGCGATTTTTCATCGAAATATAAATTACGTTATCGGTTAGTGATGAGACACGTGCTACTAGATCCCGTGCTTTAAATACTTTTGGAAGCCTTGAAAGAGTAAAATATATTATCAAGGAAGATCCAAGATGCATATGTCAAGCAATTGAGTCAACTTTTGGTGTTGGATCCGCAACAGTAAATTCAATTTCAAATGATCATCTTCACGTGACAAATGATTGTTAGCCGCAGGCTTTACGTATTTTTTCTAAAACAGTAAGTCATGAAGCATACAAACCACACAAACAATGGAGAAAAATCAAAGGTCTGTCAAGAAAGTTATCTTTTGTAGTATTAAATTAGTGAAAACAATTGAGCTTGGGGATCAGTATACATTTACAGCCAACAGGTATACTCCAAAATTTTAACTGCAGTTCTTGAGTCAATCAATATTCCCGGGTTAATGTTACATACAAAAAATGCATAATCACACACTACACAACAGATTTGTACATGAAGATGTACAGTCATTGAACATTCTTCTTATATTCCCTGTGTGATTTATGGTTATTCTTTAACCTAAAAAAACATCTAAGAAGTTGATGAGTCACGACGGAGAATGAAATAAATGAAACTATTAATCAATTTTTAAGAGTATTTCAAATGATGATTAGCTTTTAAATTGTGGATACCCTCTTGTTAGAGGTAGTAAGTCGAAACAAAATATCTTTAATTATTCTTTCTTTCCGCCGTGGACTCACGGGAATTGCCTGAAATGCATTTTGATATTATTTTCTAAATTTGTACATCTATTATATAAATATAACGTGAGTCAAACAATCGATTAATGCTTTTATACTTTGAGTATGATGAGGTGATTCATATTTAACTCTTTATTGAACATATATGTAGATGTCAAACGAGTTAACTATTTATTATCAAAATCCTTTGATAATACCTATAATTAGTATGCTTATTTTGCGGCTACCGAAAATGGGTGAAAATTATTCTAGAAGACACTAATAAGTTGAAACAATGATGCGAAAAGTATAAGGTCTGATCAATTTGCTCCCACTTACAAGGAAAAATTTTTCCATCGATGCTAGAATTCCTAATTTGTCTCGAAAGAAGCTCACCCTCCTCAAACTACCGATTTACTGCACGTTATCTGAAGAAAATCATTTACTAAGCAATTTTGGAAAGAGCGGGGGATCGCTTGGCGTCAAATATTGTGAATAGAATAGATAATCAAATAACTTACTGCCTTCCGTACTTTTGGAAATAAATTGGCGAAATAAGCACCGATAATTATTGCTTCCTTTCTATCTACTAAAATTACACCTTCAGCATCACCAAATATGGTTAGTATGATCTTTTTTTACTGAAAACATTACATTTTTTCGGCGGTGATACACCTCGATGTTTTCACGCCTTTTCATCTCTACTGCGTTGAAAGACAACTGCAAATATTTTCGCGTTGGCTTGTATGCATTACACTTAAATTCATTTAACCATCTCTTTTCACTACTACAGAGTCCATAATGTATCCACCAAATGCGTTGGGCTTTACTCTTTTAAATCCAAGTATTTAATCGTGAATAGCTCGACACGATCAATTTTACTACTGAAATTTGACTCTCTTAGGGTACTACTATAGAAAAATTAAAAAAATCTTTTAATCGTGAGTCCATATAATGTTATATGGTGACAAATAATTGGTTTGCATGATCAATAGATCAAAAAAGGAACAAAAAGATCAGCTCATCTGATAAAAATAATCCAATTATTTAATTCTTATCTAGAATGATTAGATATTGATCAAAAAATGTTTAAGAAACTTAATACGTCGATCAAACATACGATACTCAAATGTTCGATCAATAACTCTCACATTGCGACCTTTTTCATTAAGTAAAACCGCAAATGACGTCGTTGAATCTGTAAAATTCTTAGGGCTTGTTGTGGACTATTCCTTGAAATGGGAGTTACATATTGCCGCATTATCTAAAAAATTAAGTTCTTCCTATTTTGCGCTTAGATCAGTTTCCAAAGAACTGAACGTATCCACCTTCTTAACAGTTTATTATGCCCTTATTGAGTCGTATCTTCGATATGCCCTTCCCTTCCGGGGTACATGTGGTGCGACTCAATTTGAGCGAATCTTTTAACTACAAAAGAGAGCTGTTAGATATTTACTCGGACTAAACAGCAGAGCTCACTGCAGGGACTTGTTTAAAAGATTAAAAATTTTGACTTTTCCTTCCTTATTCATCTTTGAATCCCTTTGCCTAATTCGTAAGCACGCTTCTCCAATTTCAGAAAGGTCCTTCTTGCACTTAGGAACGTGGAGCACGACCTCTACCTACCTATTCTACGTTCAGAATTAGTTAATGGCTCAATATTGTACAATGCAAAAAAATGCCCAATCACTTGCCAATTGAAATCAAATCGATATCATCTTTTCCCGCATTCCGCAATAATTTGAGAACATATATACTGAAAATATTCTAATAATAATATTTAATTCCGGACATGCTGCATACTATATTACTATTATTTATAATTTTGTTACTCATTGTGGTTTTCTTCTGTATATTGAAATTTTATTTTATTTGTATCTTTATTTGGTTATTTTTGTTATTTAGTTTTCACAAGCTTTTGTCTCCAAATTGTAACAATTTTTCGACAATAAAGCATTTCTCTCTCTCTCTCTCTCTCTCTCAGGTCCAGTAAATAAGTTTTTCTTTTATTGATGATAATAAACAAGATGCCGTTTAAAAATTACTTCAAAAGATTTACGATGATTCCATCAGTCAAACTGTATAATTATTGAATGAAGGTATCAAGGATGCTTAGATACCTTCAGCTAAAGTTGTTGATAATGTTTAGAATTTTAAAATTTAGATTGCTTAAAAATAACATGTCACCAGGATATATAAAATACACTACAAATGAAAGAATAATAGAGAATAATAGAATGTTATTAACCTAATTGCCATCTTTCTCTTGTAAGAAAATGCTAATTACCTTCACATTCTGTAATGTAACATCGAACACCACGTATGATCATTTTAAAATTACACTGTTTATATAATTTTAAAAAATCCACTTACCTGGACTAAATCAACTAACTTAAAAAATCCTGAGCAGATGCACAAATTTACGAGTTCCTATTTGTTTTTCAAAATATGCACAAGAAACGTCACTCTCTCAAAAATATTCGAGATTAAATGCGTTATTAATGAAAAGTATGATCGCGGCGAATTGTTTCTTTAAACTGTCATCAACTTCTTGTAATCTGTGTGTATACACAAGTTCTCGAAGAAGAGATAGTTGGTTGTGTTAACAAAATCCCTCCCATTCAATTTAAGGCACGCGACCCACTAGAGAGTTAGACATAGATGGCGAAAAATGGAGCAGTGTAATCATTCGTGTAGATATTGCCGGATCAATCAGTAAAGAATAATTGTTTTAGAAATTACATAGGGTGTTTCATTGATAATTCACTGGTCGAAAAAAATCGATACAAGTATGGATAGCATATTGAGATAAAATGGACCTATACAAATATCACTTTAAATATCAATCAGCTCTACTTTTTCCTTTTATGAGGGGCTGCACTTTCTCTTTTTAAAAACTAACAGTAAGCACCCATCATGGCCGAATTCCATCGACCTTGATACCGAATTTCCATTGTTCTAATATCTTTGTGGAACTTTTCACCCAACTCATCAAAGACAGCTTCCAAATTTTCAGGGAAAAATGTCAGATAACCCCAAATCACGTGTTAAATCATTCAACTCACTTTGAACAATCAAGTGTGGCTTGTCGGAACTGGTACTTGGAGTTGTCTCCAGTATCTTATAAAACAATATTTTGCGGATCTAAAAGCGCAATCGTTACTGGTAAATCTTCGTTATGGGGAACAGGTCTTATAGCACATGGCAAATTTGGATACTCGATCTTGTGCTTTCCTTTCTTAGAATAACCTTCATTAGTTGTTAGACAAAAATAGCCGTCGTCAAAATGATTAGTAGGCTCTCTCCATACCATTGGGATTGGAAAAGGCATGTTTTTTTCTTCTCATTCATCCACTGCACCAATGACACGCTACAACTAACACAGCACACGTGGGGGCCCCACTGCTGTCTTGGTCTCCAATTAAAGTACCAAAATATTTGAAATGGGCTTTTTTTATATTTTCGGAAAATAGCCTGGTTTGCGATTTCACCATAAATTATCCACAAATACAGCAAAATTTGTCAGGAGAAGTTTTGCAACTGCGGCGCGTTTGACATGACATTTTCGTCTTTATAATCACTTTTTGCACTATGAACAGAGAAGCACTTACTATGAAATTCAACATAATACTAATGTTTAATGTTATTTTTATGTTTATTATTCTGAATAATTCAGTTCAGGTATTTTTGCGGCCTACCTGCTAATGTAAACAGGCATAATTAGGCTATTGAAAAGTGGTACGTGTTAGTGATTAATAAATATTTTTTCTATTATTAGACGGGTATTTCCATTTTAAAAATAAAGGTCTTGCCTGTGTTACGAAAATCTTGTCGGCCAGTGTAATTAGAAATATTCAAACTGTTAAATCTTTAGCTCAAATATTGGTGAAATATGAATAAATGACTCCTCTGATTGCTTGAAAAATCTGTAATCTCAAAATGGACGGAAACTTTTCCATATTCTCTAAACATATACCTGAATGCCTAAAATAATCCTGCGGGTTTTCTACATTGATTTACAGCATTTATCTGTGTTTTTTCGTAGCACTAAATACTTTCATAGGTTATATTTAATTTTAGAAATCAACAGATGTCAAAAACCCATTTTGGTCTGGTTCATTGATTGTTGTATAATATTTAATAAATAGATATATTCGAGTGTTTAGTCAAAAACAAAAGTTGTTATGAACATAATAATAACATACTGTCAGATGGCTACTGAAATTATTTTCTTGTAGTAGAAAGTAAGTATTAAATACACAGCGTTTGTTGGCCTTCAATGCACATTCAAAACAATAGAAAATTTTATTCTTGAATTGGAAGATTAGATTTTCTACCGCACCGTCCTAAATAACGATTCTTTGAACACGCATGGCCAGAGGCGAACCAGCCCAAAACAATGCAAAATATATTTTCTACACGTTTCTTCGTTGTTTGTTTCTGAGTACTTAAACATAACAAAAAGTATCAGAACGTTGTTTGCACTTTCAGCTCGAAATTTCTATCAAATTTAAGTCGACTATTGGATATTGAGTATGAATGAACAAATATCAAGTTCAAATCATCATATAGGGTAGTTGATGAAAAATGCGTTGTTTGAAGAGAACAAAATGTGACGTATATCTTTTACCTTCTAGGTATAACATCACTCAATAAATTATGTGACTGAAACACAGATGGCGCTTCCATTGACAAATCCATGTGACGTTTATGAAGCACCAACTTTCAAAAGACTATGTGTAAAATTTTATGACATTTAGATTAGTCAGAAAAAAGTTACAGCCATTCAAGTGAAGCTTGTGAAACTTTTGTTATTTTCAAAACAATTGATTCAAAAGAATTTCGTGTGTTAATGTATCATTGATTCTGGATGAAAAATATACTGTACAAGCTCATCAATGGCTTCAAAAGTGTTATTCAGACCTTGATCCATAGATGATGGTGAACATTCTGGTCGTCCACATTAAGCTGTGACAGATTTAGCTTCAAAAAGATGGTGATATGCCTAATCTGGCGGCTCGGGATTTTAAGATAAGTTCATAATATCGCTATACCATCAGAACACAGTTGCTCTTTAAGGCTTTTCATTACCAAATGATTTTTGGACCAAATGCCTCTAGTTTCGTGGCATCTCAATATATACAGAGTATAATTTCATCGTTGTTGATTTAAATTTCTTTAAGAGTTTGGAAATCAGGAATAGTAACACGAGAATAAATCTTGAAAATAGTAAGTATGTCAAAGTAACTTTTGGATCTTCACTAGAAAACTGTCGCTACGACTTTATTGGTTTATAAATCCACATTTCTTTTATTTGGCGCCGATTCATCAACTGCTTTGATTGTTATTTGGTCATAGATGTGCTGTAATAAATACAAATTTTATCCTCAGTAACGAAATGGCATGAAATCTCGTCGACGTTGCGGCTGAAAATGCTGAATATTATGTTTTGGGTCTACTGTGCGCAAGAACATGATCTTACGGAATTCAAAAATGAATCACTGTAATGCTTAGACTTTCATAATTTCTTACACTTCGTAGAGAGACCTGAATCTCTCAAAAAAGTGTGTTTAAATATTTGTATCAAGATTAAAACAAAAAAAATATTTTTTATAGGTACACTTTATTGCCAAAGAAATTTTTTCGACAAAGAAAATAACCTTGTATTCCACAACAATTTAGACTTTAAGCGAGATGCTCTCAATTCCTATTGGTCATTCTACTACCATGAAGAGAGTATATATATATATATATGAGGCAACAAAAAACTAATATTGTAATTTTAAGAAACAAACTTGTAATTTCTGATGAATATTTCTATAGTTATCTTGCCTTATTTTGGTCACTTTTTCGGAATTCTCAAAAGTATTACATCTCTCGTTGATATAACCCCAATGTCATTGAGATTTGTCTAATGCAGATCCAATACTGTAGACATTCTAGACATTTTTAGAAATATTTTGGTGTAAAATTTTATATCGAGAAACATACTAATTTAACTTTTTATATATTTTAATGAAAATATAAGACTTAGACTGTGAAAGCTTCTGGTTTTCTCCATCAAAAGTAGTTCAAATGCACTTTTTTAAGCGACGTTTGATAATCGGTATTCCATATTGTTTATTAGCAGGCGATTTGTGAAAGTGCTTTTATTCGTGTGTAGAATGTACGCGATGTGCGTATGTCTTTCTATCGTCATCAACAAGTGGTGCCAATCATATTAATTAAGAAGCTATGAAACACATAAAATCGATCAAATTGATCTTTAACCTGACGTCACCAACAGTAAACATAATTCTTATACATACAACAGACTTTTCTGACGTTGATTTCCCAGAATCAATAAATTTCTAGAAGCCCAGCCAATGTTCCTAAGAGAAGCCAAAATAAATTAAGTTTTGAACTCATCATTGTACAAGCAACATATAATTTATTATAATAGTTTTCAATTTCAATAATTGTAATAAATCTTTTGAAAAAACTACTTCAATCTATAAAAATCATTGTTCAACAGAAAAACATTTACAATACGTATAATTATAATGCCGAACATTCTATGGAATGCCTTTTTGTAATATTATTAGGATTTACTGGTTTCTGTTTACATAGATTCATTTCGATCTCTTAATAAAAAGACAATATAAACACACAATAGCCACTATTTTCTAAATTAGTGTTTTCCAAAGAATTCCAGGTGAATCTCCAGGTAATAACAAGAGTCTACACATGGGCCAAATACATCTCCATCATTATATCTGATATCCATATTGTTTTACGCGCTTTGAGAATATGTCAGAAATGTATCAACAAAGGGTTCAAGGAATATTTTGCAATTGTTACAAGGAACAAAAATTTTGGAACAACTCATCTAAATCATCATCAAGGTGGATCATTCCTTCTGAATTGTTTTGCGTGGATTTCAACGTCTTTTGCAACTCTATTTTTACATTTTAATTAGATCGAGATTCCCCTAATTTTCGATGGGTTTTTTACATATTTTTTTGGTTGCGTGGGTAATAAGAGGGTAACAGCCTCAAATCTGTCTGTCTGTCAAAGTAGCTACCTGCGTCTTGACAACTTTATTTACGCCAACGAGAGGCAGGTCCAGCGAAGCATATCAAGCTGTCCGCGAAGAGTTCCAACTTCTTCTTCAAATGCAGTTTAGAGGTGGGGAAGGGTGCCAGGTCCTATTGCGAAAACGCAGTCCTTGAGAAGAGCTCACAGCAAGAAATCACAGAGTGTCATGTGCGGCCCACTCAACGAATCCCCATCTGCCTGTCCATTCTCCAAAATGAACATTAAGGTACTCCCGCACACATAACGCGTAGTGTCACGAAGCGAGCTTTGGATCGTTGTCCATTCACCCACGTAAATCTTCGAGCATTTCCATAACTTTAACCAGTCACGTCACCCTCAAAAAAGTACGAACCCACGACACCTCTCACATAGATAACTGTCCACGCATTCACCCAGACAGGTTCAATTCTTCATCGATGAAGACGTACAACTCGACAGCATCCGACGAAAAGAACGATCGTCGAAAAGTTCTCCCGATAGACGCACTGCAAATTGGTTTAGCTGTTCAACTAACGTCAGTGCCATTATTTCCATATTTTCGTTGATCGTTACAGATACCAGTCGTCCAGAACGCAGCGCGTCGGCATCACAGAATTTCTGTTACGTCTTTCACAATGTGGAATGATTTGGAAGCGGCAACTTCGGAAATTGTTGTTGAAATGTGGTAAACATAGCTTCGTAATCCACGTTCGTACGCTGATAAGTCGTAACAAAAAAACTTTCTTGAAGCGTCCACTTGTATCGGTTATTCATTCTGAAAACGCGTCTACTTGACGAGCACGTATTATCATGACATAAACACAACTGTATGAGGTACAAAAATGCTTCGTTTTAATGTTTTTCGGAAGCGTTACCTGACTTATGCCGACCTTTGTATATCATTCAAATTTTAGTACTTCCTGTAGATAGAAAGGAAGGCTTAGAAAATGTTCTAATTTTACTTTTGAGCATAACTTGACTACTCTCAAGGATTATAGCAAATGGATTTACAACCCTATGGTGAGATGGTCAGCTTCTTAATCAGGAATGTATTGGAAAAATTTTTGACCATCAAACTTTATGGATTTCTTCTAGATTTGAAGCAAGCATAAGTAGAGAACAGTTTTACTATATTTTAAGTGGTTTTGAAAACTTTAACAGCCCCAGAAACACAGAAAAAGCTCACTAGAAAGTTAAAAATTAACTTTCAAGATCAAGGGATCAAAAAAGGGCGATGTAGTGTTTACTATGTTTACTATTCTTTTTAACTTTGTGTGCGACACACAATGAGGAAAATTTATTCTAGTCAAAGGGAACCAATTCGACCGAACTTAACAATTCTTATCGGAAAGAAAGCTGAAGAACTGACACTGATAATAAAGTAACCAGCAGTGATTTTCCAAAATTATTACTTTTTACAAAATCTAGAAAGTCCATGACCTAAATTTATAAATTAACAAACCTTTTTAGTTTTTTTTAAATAGAGAGAATAAACTTTCACACAATTAGACACCGTTTTTTCAAGTTTTATTTGTCTAATACGTTTTTTGGTACTGTCTGAAAACATAGTTTAGGACTTGAACGGGGAAATAATTTAATTCACAATTTCAATTTTACACTGTAGACTGATTTTTCACCCGGCGCAACCGCCACATTTCAAAAATTTGCATATTTTTCGCCTATAATAAATAATAATTTAGATAAAAAGTTGAGGTGAGATGATCAAAAACAAAAAAATGTTAAGCAACTTCTCAAGGTTAGTAGCTATAATTAGAACCCGATATAGACGTATTCCTTCCTAATTATTTCCAATAATTGGTTGTTATTTCCAGTTTTCAAAATAATGATCACTGTTTTTTGTTATCATCAGACTTATCATTGAAACTTTTCGTAATTTTTTCACATAAATTTAGAAATTCACGTGACTTTTTCAACATGTTTTAAAATAGACTAATCGGTTGAATATTTAATAAACTTAAACAGTTGGAATATATCGTAAAATTATCAGTACAAAAAATATGCTTGTCATCATACGTTTTGGAAGAAATATTATTTACAGAAATATTCAGGAAGTGTGTCAGAACAGTGACATGATAGCGAAATGTACTTGGGTTGTCTAAAAAGTTTCCAACCTAGCAAAAAAGCAATACTCATTTTTCATAATCAAGTTTATTTTTCATCATAGTGTCTTTTCTTTTCAAAATGAGTGTTTACGAGATAACGTCCTCGTCTGATGAAAAAATCTCTCCTACAAGTGACATTTGAGGTTTAGAAACAGGTAAAAGTCGCTGGGGGCTACGTCTGCTGGATACAATGGGTGGTAAACTACTCCGAAGTACATTTCGTACATTTTAGCCATGGTGATTACCGAAGTGTGAGAAGGTGCATTATCCCAATAGAAAAGCACTTTATTTTTCTTTAAATGCGGTCGTTTTTTGCTATTTCCACCTTCACATTATCCAGGAATGTTTCGTAATACTCTCCTGTTATTTTTTCATCTATTCAAAGGTAGTTGATGAGCAAAATCTCATAACGATTCCAAAAAAAAAAACGGAAAACGGTTGCCATCATTTTTCCGGATAATAAATCCGTCTTTGCCTTTTTCAGAACAGTTTCCAACTACAGTCATGAATCTACGCAAAAAAACTGAATCGTTTTGCTTAAACGAAGTCATTAGGTCTGGAAAATGTTTATATTATATCGATAGTCACGTTGCAAAAGCCTGTAAGTGCAAAAACTAAAAATGTTCAGGATGCAAATAAAACTGCATATGTTTTATTTTATAAACTTCACATTTTATGTTCTATTTTTGCTTGAGGCAAATGTTTTAAGTAAAATTTTTGGTTATAACTTCTGTGAAAATAGATTTAAAACCAATTTCATAACTTACAGGTATTTACCTATAATTTACAGGCTTCTGCCCTAGGAAAATAGGGAGTAGTTATGTAAAACAAATTTCTTGCAATTACTCTATTATTAATAAGTAGCTTATTACAATAAGAAACAAATTCGGAGACTGAATGTACATAATTGTAGTTACATGAATTCACAGCACAAAAGAGATCAGAAAAATTTAATAAAAAAATACATTTAGGTTTTTAGGTAGTTTAGGTAGTTTTTTTTAATATTTTTTCAGTTAATTTACTTATATATAATCTAAAGAGCTGCAATCTTTCTTTTCTCAAGCATGGAATATTTAATCGCACGCAAGTCGTTAACTTTTGGATCTCCAACTGTGCGGCCGTGTCGGATGGAGTCCTTGGGCTCCAATTTGGAGTAGTCCATGAAAGTTGTGTAGTTACAATATTCAACTTATATGGACAAGGTTTAATTCGCGCATTCTTGATGACTTCAAGATCTGCTGGTGTGTAGATCACTTTGTTTTTGAGTTTTCTTTCAAATATGTGCATGGATAGAGTCACATTTCATTTACGTGTGCCCGACTTCAAGGTATTTTTGAATTCTGCTATCCTGCACCGTCACTCCAGAGTATGATCCTGATCTTTCGATAATCCTGAAGCTATCCGACGAACGTAGTTCACGATGAGTGTAGCAAACACATTAGACGTTATGCCTCTCTCACCTTCATGCCAGACATAACAAAATACATGGTGGTTTTTATTATCAAATGAAGGGAAATTGTGAATATATAACTTCATTTTGTATTAAAGTGAGGAAGTATTGAAGCCTATTGGAGATAAGAGGACCACTTGTAAATACATTGTAGCAACAAAGTGAATTCCTTTGGTGTTCTCCTCCTATTCTTTTCTTGCAAGAGTCCTGCAACTTTTATGAGCTTCAAATGCTTCTTGTGAACAATTTCCTGCTTTGAAACTCACATAAGCATCACACTGATCTTTTCGAGGTACATAATTTGAGAGGCGCTGTCGATTGTACTTGTTATTACAAAAGGTCATAGACAAAACATAGAGCCTCATAGTTTTCATTTAGTGATGTCAGAATGTGCAACGGGCCAATAGTGACTAGACAATCTCAAAAAAGTATTTTCGAATAAAATTGTACTTACAGGCTGGCTGTCGATATGGCAAATGCATTCTTTTGATATACCAATAGCCTCTTCTATCTCTCTAACCTTAATCGACAGTCATAAAGCAATTTTTGGGGAGCTTTTCAAATGATATCGTTGGTTGAAACAGTTCGCAGCCGTCCTGAATGCTCGTTGTCAGTCAAACTGATACAGCCACGTTTCAATTCTTCTGTCCAAAATGTAACGGCCGTAAATGATTGTACAGTCTCCATACAAAATAATCTAACTCCTCTTACATTTGCGTCTAAAATGGCTGAAACTTTAGTAAGAATCTCTCAAAGTATTTGCAAATATTTCACAACTTTTATAAAAAATGATTTTATGAAAGCAAAGGTTAACAATTATGACGAGTATGTGGAAAGAATATTGGTTCTGGATTCATAAGACAGTTAGAAATAAAATAAAATCCAATAAAAACTTAAAAAAAATCATCGCCTTACGTAGAACACATATCTAGGCACAACCACTTATTTTTCCCTGACTCATTTATGAATTAAAATGTTTATTTAACATTGCGTCGCACCTGCATTGAAGGTATAGACCAGGCGGAATACTTTTGATTCAGCAAGTGTGAATAACGAAACAAATTGACAATTTTTATGTGGAATGAGCAATTAAGCTGAGTATAATTGCATACTTATCATCTGATGATTTGAACTGATTTATTTCCAGAACAATAATTCTGTTTATATTCAAAAAGTTGATTTTTATATGGTTTTATTTCAATAGATTACATACAAAAATGAACCACAATTGCAGGTACTCATTATGCCATATTTAGTGCCAAAATTACGTAAGGTGATAAAAAGAAAAACGCGCAAATATGTCTCTTGGATCGAGGTAACTCACTCACAAGTTTGCCTTTGTAATAAACGCAGACTCGGGTAAACTTCGAATTGGTTAAGTATCTGCCAGAGTCTCCAGATTAGATTACCAGTTTCGAAAACATAGAGAATACCTGCGTGGTAGATTTACCACAAGAAAATGATTATTTTCTTCGAATAATGAAGACATGTGTGCGATAAATCAGCGCATTAGATATACTAAAACATTTATGGAAAAATGTGTTAATCGCAATGAAGACTATAATGAATAGTAAAATATTTTGCCTATTTTTTTTTTATTATAAGTGGACCATGAGCGAAGCTAAGTGAGCAGCCTTCTTAACTCATGTATGAAAAAAAATATTATATATAGCCATTGGTTGCATTGATTAATGCACGTTTCGATAACCAATTTATCGTCTTCAGAGACCGAAGGTAGTAATCAAACATTTTAATTATGTAATTAGATATAAGTATCAACTTGACTATCTCCAGCGAGCCCAGATATTTTAACTTAATTGGTCAACCTTCTTATACCTTCTGTTGTTTTAGAGCGGTAGGTAAGCGGCAATACCTCCTTTCAACTTGGGGTTGTAGGGGGTATTAGAGGGAGGTAATTACAATATATAGAAGGTGGAATTAGCTGTCGGTCATTGTTTTTAAGTGAGGTTAGGTTCTGCTCAAGAGAATTAATTTTATATATTTTTCACATACTATTTTCACTATTTAGCTGTATTTTATGTTTAAATATTTTCAAATAAAATTTATAATTTGTTAACACTCGTAATTCCGTGTTCAGTACACTTTTATTTATTACCCCCCCCCCCCCACAACTCCAAGTCGATAGGGGGTGGAGGATGATTTTTAGACAATTACCCAGTAATTTATCTAATAACGAAAATAAATTTATTGGTTGATGATGAAGTAAATTATCGAATTAATTGCTTTAAACTTCTCGAGACAACTGGATTATATAAAAGAATTGTTTAAGTAGAGATCTGAATTATAACATAAAAAAATTAGAATTATTGCTGCCACTCCAGCTGTTCAGTATTCAATTCCGAAAACATTGATCTTCACGAAAATTTTCTTCATCTATGCGAAAATTAACATGGAAATTTAAGGCATTAGCTTTTCTTTGTGACATTATGAAACAAGGCAGACCTCACAATTTTATAACGACAGAATAAATAAAAGCGAAGCATTGTTCATAACAACAGATGAGTTTGTTATTTATTAACGTTTTTATTTCACTAATACAAACTTGTCCATTCTAAGTTAATCAATTCAGAAAAATGTATGTCAAATTTTTTTATCTAAAAATTTAGTTGATAACGTCAACTTTGTACCCATCTGACTCAACTAATGTTACGAAATATTACGTATAATGTTAATTCTGCAACGTATTTCAAAAGATTATATCAGTTTTATAACATTAAATGTTTAGATAAAGTAAATACAGAACATAGTCGCCTTTTATAATTATTTTAATTGGCGTCTTTTCCTTATATAAGTTATAAGTACATTAATATATAAAATACAATACAACTATTACAAAATTATTATTTAATGAAATTTGTAATGTAAAAAATTATGTGAATCCAATTCCCGTAGAGATTTATTCAGGACCGAGCCGTGCTGGGGGTGCAAGTGGTGCATGGCACCCGGGGCGGCAAAAGGCAAAATGTCTCTAAAAAAATAACAGCTCATCATGCAAAAAATATGTAGTCGTAAAGCGCAAAGTGCCTTTATTTGATAGCGCCATTTCTCCGAAATATTGTTATCTTATTATTACAACAATTCCAAAATAGTGCGTTGACTGTTCGGGCGAATCTGGCGGCGTAAAAAAGATAATAAATAGGTAATAATAAAGAATAAGCCACTTGCCGCAAAAACGACAGAATATATTAATATGTACTTTCATTGTCGTTGTTAAATATTTTACCCCTTAACGTGAACTTCAGCTTTGCGAATAAAAAATAGTTAGACGGAATCAGATCAGAGCTATATGGTGAGTATTCAATATCTGTGAGATACATTCGTGTAAAGTTGCCTTGGCAAGCGAAGCAATTTAGACTGGAGTATCATCATAAAGCAAGCGCACATCTCGCTTGATTTTGCCCTGAGTTTTTCCATATTTTTTTTCGGTTGTATTTCATTTCTTACAATCAATCAAAATGATACAATATGATAATCCAAATATTATAACCATCGCTTTTGGGGAGCTTCTCGTCCCTTTTGCTTTATTTGCTTTCCGATGCAACTCCATGGAATCTCTTATGGATGTCGAATTATAGAAAAAGACCATAGTTGGGATTACACTTTCTTCATCCTGATGGCAAAGGTCTAGAACCAGATTAGACCAATTTTTAATTGTTGAAAATGATTATAACAAGTCACCATAAACAGCCTCCATTCTGTTTTTGATTTGTGTTGGTTTTAATCTTTCTTTTGTCAAAAATTTGATAACAGCGCGAAACTCAATATGCGACATTCTTCAAAACAACTTAATTGAGTGGTTTTTAATGAAGTGGATCAAAGCAGTAGGTTGAAACATTGTGTAAAATTTGACACTAACGCGTGCCATCTATTTACTATCTATATTTCCTATATGAGGTCAACTCATGGACCGCACTACGACTCAAATTATAAATAACAAAAATCTAGATGTATTTTCACAGGTTGAAAAATTTTTCTTTAGAAATAAACATATTTTAATTTTTGGGATTATTGACAAGCCGCTACTGTCTCTTAGTACATTCTCCTGCCATTTATTCAATCATAAGTTTGCTTGAAATCTACGGAAATCCTCATATTCTTTCCATATATTCTCCACAAATTTTCTCCTTCTTTCGGTATTTGTTACTTTTTTCATACATTTCTTATAATTTCACTTATAATAGCTTTCCTCTTGCTTCCAACATTTCTACACATGTTTGTAAAACGATTAATGTCTACTACTGCCCGTGTTTAAACATACTCAAAATTTTTCCACTTTTATTTTTTACACCTCGAAATATTCGAACCTTATTGATTTTCCGAGAACAAGTTGTCAATAATTCGCAATGTTTTCAATTTTTTAACAATACTTTACCCATATTATATGTCGCAATTGTAAATAAACAAAAACAGCTTTGAACTATTACCAAAGTCAATTGATAACATTAGTTCTGAAGACAAAAATACTTTGTTTTCTTGAAAAATCAGTTATGAAAAAAAGTATATTGATTACAATGTTTTGAAACCATTCACACTTTAAATAAAACTAAATTTACGATACAAATAATTTATAATTTTATTTTTAGTTTATTTGTTGTTAATATTAACAGCAATCTGTATTCAAAATCTCTTCAAACATATAAATAATAATGGGCACACTAAACCAGAGCCTGTTAAAGTGTAATGCTACGTTTAGACTCTTATCAAGGCTGGGCAAACGTCCATAAATTCCAAGCTTTTACTATGGAGTTTAGAGGCGGGGAGAATTCTATCCGTGTGTAAAAAGTGTGTGTAATATTGCGAAACTTTAAGATGGCGCTACTACATCAAAATTCCGAAGTTTGTATGGAGAGTGAAGGCGCCATGTTATATGTATCTCTTTCTTATACACATTTCCGTTTAAGATAGTCCACGAATTGCTTGCGACCGCTATTATGGAAAGTTATTAAACTATATTATTTTTTGCTTTCAGACGAACTCATTTACAAACCCTTGCATGCCATATAAGGGCTTGCGAGTGTGTTGCGCTGCATCAGAACAAACGGTTGTCGAAAGGTTGTCATCAATATACCTTTTTATTGCTTTCACTTTAAGTTTGCTTGACTAGGTCGAGACCAAACGTTCGCTACTTTCTTCTTATCTTTGTGGTGTACGTCATTCGGATTCTATTCGCACTTTGATATGCCTCGAAAAAGTTTGTGGTCGTACACAGCGCACAATGCTACGAATATACGTCTATTAAACAAGAGCTTTTGAGCGAATTTAGACAAGTCAAAATAAAAATACGTCACAAGATTCATTTGATCTGTGTTTCGAAGCTGAGACCAGCCCGGATCAAAGACACACGCAATCCATGCCAAACACCCCGATAACATGCAGATTTGTGCTATCCAGAGCGGAAACGATGCTGGTGGTCACAACTAAGTAAACATCGATTTATATGTAGGGTTGTTTTAAACATGTATAATTTAAAATAATGGTTGTGTTGTGTTTTATACATTACAGCTATGTTTCATAGTTGATGAATATAAAATTTTTATAGTCCTTTCACGTTCCAATCACGTTATTAAAACAATTTAGCCTGCTTCTGTTGGTAAAGGGTGACCGGTGGCAGAATTTTTGTGGAATTGCTCGTCGAAGATTTTGTTCACGTTGCAATATTCGACGGTTACGTGACGCCCTAAGTGAAGATTTGATTCGATCATGGGTGCGAAGGTTCCGAGTAACAAGTTCAGCAGAAAACAACTCACGACCGGGACTCAGCAGAGCGTCGAGAACGAATGAAAACATTGAACTCGTCGCGGCATGTTTGCGCGATATTCCGCGTCAGTCCGTTCGCAAGAGAACGGCTACCTTGGGTCTTTCAAAAGCTATAGTTGCCGAAATTTTGAAGGATCTTAAATTTTATCCATTTAAAATTCAAATTGTGCAAGCGCTTAAGCCTAATGATCACAATATGCGTAAAAATTTCTGTGAGACAATATTGGAGCAATTTCTCACAGTGAACAATATCTATTAGAATAATGAAGTGTAAACAACCAAAATTGTCGTTATTGGTCCACTAAAAGACAAAACCTCCGCTTAAAACATCAACAGCCCCTTCATAGTTCCAAAGTGACGGTTTGGTTTGCGTTGCCAAGCAGGGGAATAATTGGACCCTATTTTTTTGGAATTCATCAAGGGCAAGCAATTTCCGTAGACGATTATAGGCGATTAAGCCGTTTCGGTGACATCCTTTGGCCACCCAGATCTCCCGAATCTTACCTCATTGACTTTTTTCTGTGAGGGTATCTCAAAAGTTAAGTGTACGAAACAAGCTCGACGACAATCTCTGAATTTGATAATAAATGGCTAGTTGTTCGAACGATTTTAGAAGACCCTCCACATTATACTAGCACCTTTTTACTAATCATCTAAATGGATCTGAATGATTCATATTGTTGTTAAAAGTACCCATGTTCTAGATATTCAATAGATTTTTTATTTAATATTTGAGAGCATTAGAATGGTTAGTAAAAGAAATTATCCGAGAAAACTTTATCGAATCTCTAGTGAATATTCAGGGATATTTAAAGAATCAATGGTACCAAAAATGTTGAAAATACATGTATAGTTACGAGGGATTTATTTTCCTCTCTTGTTTCATTGTACTTTTTCTTCTCTTAGTGTGATACCTTCAAAAAATCTCCACGTTTTTCCCCAACTTTATTAAAAATATTTTGCTTCGTTGTTTATTTGTGAGTAAATCCGCAATATCGCGACAATTTTGTTTTGAATTTTGGGGTAATTAAACACCTCAAATCCTTCTCAAACTTAAAACACTCACTCAAAATAGAAATTCCTATTATTCTATTTCAATTAAAAAAGCTCATGTTAGCCACAATAATTAATACATATTTTTGACATTTAAAATATATCATCATCAATTTATAATCAACTTTAATTTTAGGCGAATTTAATTTATTTAAATGGCGCATTCGAAGAAAAGATTATTTAATAAATTCCTATTTATACGGTGTTATTATTTATTTAATCAGAATTATCCGATTACAGTTAGCATTAGGGCATTAAAATTGGAATATATCATATTATATGATAATTTCACTCAGTTCTTTTTTGCAATTGTTCATTATTATTATCTTAATATTTATTTAACACTTAATTTAACAAAAAACTTTATTACACCACAAGTATCACAATGATTACAAAACTGCTAACAATTTAGTGACCATCACTTCACTTTATAACCCATTCATATCGTCTTCTATCGCTCAGCACGTATCTTCAATATTCATCTACTCCACTAAGAACTCCTGCCTTATATATACGAAAATCCAGAACATGGGAGAACCTTGCAAAGTGTCTGGTTATAGCTAATTTCATCCTCCAAAATATATAGAATAATAGTTCAAAGGTTGCCCCATAGATGAAGCTACCCACAAGTTCTTTTATAGTTTTCATTACATTAAGTTATGACAGTCTACCTCAGATGGCGTGCAGCGGTATCTCCGTTACATCTGCATATTCCTATTCTGCTCGTCTCATTCCACTAAAGCCCCTGTTTCTCTATATCAATTAAGACTTCTTGTTGCGATGTTTCTATCACATACGTGCATCTTGACGCCATAGACTTCCTTTGTAATTCTGTTTTCGTTTTAGTCCTTTCAATGGATATGGCCTTATCAACCTAACTGCATTTCATCAATTATCGTGTTTCTTACGATTCCATTTATTTTTCTTGAGAATCTCATTTCAGTTTTACTTTTCTTTTGTTGCTGTCTAGGATTCGATACTCTATATTATTGTCTTGCCCCTTCTTTCCTATAGCCTTTCAACTTTTTTTAAACTTATGTTGTGTTTCATTTATTTTTCTATGTGTCTAGATAATGGTATCTTATCACCAGTTCTAATTCTTGCTCTTTGATTATTATCGTGTTCGATGTTAATTTCCACAATAATTTCCCTCAATTCGTTTTGGTGAATATGTCCTAGTAGTTTCGAGTTATTTATTTCAAAGTTTCCTTTTCTTTTATTCGAAATTTATTGTCATGGAAAATAGCAAAAGGATCAACACTTCTTTTATGTTAATTCCTTTTTGCTGATTCTCATTACTCGAACCAAGTCTACTTTCAATTAAATCGGCATATCAACAAACAAAATTGTAATAGAGGAAATTTATAAACTAAAACATAAAAATCTTCGCATTCTTTAAATTTGATAGTTTGGGACATAATATGTATCATAATGGGCTCGAACTTTTTTGAAAATGTACTCGGCTATTCAGTAACTCAATAGAATATGTGAAAATGTTACATCATTAGGTTCATTCCAACCCATCAAAAAACCCTCACTGGTACGGTGACGATTCTGTTTTGTGTTCCAAACGTAATGTTACAAGAACCGTGTATAGCCGGAGACTGCATAGAAAATATCATTTAAACGCTTCCGATAACCTTTCTAAGAACGGTACCAACTAGAAGGCTGGATCAAATCTATTTTAAGCATGGATGTAGCAAGATGGCGCAACTTGTCATACAACCAAGGAGGCTTTACCCATGGTCAAAGAGTGATCCATTTCATTTAATGGGTTTTATTAAAAGTCGAGTTTACAAGAAGAAACCTAAACAATACTCCAATCAAAGGTATAGTTCTTCCAATATCAATTACAGAAGACAGTTAGGCGCGACACTTATCAAATTAAGAAATGAAAAATAATGTTTATTCCCCGTATAAAATTCGGCAAACATATAACAAACCGTCAGTCCACGCGGACTCATCATCTCCACTGTTAACCAATGAAAACATCGAATCGTAAACATAAATGCTTTTCTATTGGCCGAAGCTGTGTGTACAGAATTTTTTCGAAATATTCTTGCCAGCCAGCTTGTGATAAGCATTGGCGTTCATAAATTTCTTGAAATAAATAGAAATGTGGCCTTCTTTAGATCATGGGCGAATGACAATGACAATGAAATTGCACAGTGTAGTGAAAATAAAGACAGGTATGAATTTAATTGTAAATATTTAGATATACAAACACAGAAGTTGTTTTAAATATACACGAATGCTTAAAAAAAATATTCTGCAATCTAATAATGCAATCATAATAAGAATCATTTATCGAGTAGTCACAACAGGGGTTGCGTGCATCAAAAAGGGCTCAGTTCAAGTCTGATATCCTGTTTAAACCAAATTCCTTTACATACAGGTACATTTTACTCGTCTATTTACGTTTTATAATTTAATATTCAGTTGTGGCAAGTGAGCAGGGTATGATGTAGGTTCCAAGTAAAACTACAATTAAATGCATCTATCTAAATAACGGCGTATAATCCCTTTTAACGAATACTTTCTCGCATAAGATATACATATTTTTAAAAGTATTCATAAAAATAATAAATTTATAAAATGAGTTATCTACGCCTCATCTACTAATATGGTAGATAGATCAAACAAAATTCTCGGCAAGGGTTTTTATAATCAGCAATTGATATTTGAAGAACTATAACCTATCCAGCGCTGTGTCGAAGTGTTATTGAAAACAGGTTTCGGTAATGTCGGCGGCGTGTGGGCGGCAGTTTGGAAAGTATTGTTTTTAAGAAATAATTTATGTCTTTATTTCAAATAAACATTTGTTTCAAATGTGCAAAAATGTAACTTTTCATTTCAATTCATTATTTTATTATATTTGCCCAAATCTTCATGATTTATTTAAGTGTGTATAAATGAAAATCATTGTAATAAAAATATTTTCATGTGTAATTATACTGATAACGTTAAAACAATTGAACCTTTATCCGGTCTGAGATTGGGAAGCGCGCGCATACAGTATCCTCCAATATAAATTGGTAAATACAAATCGTTAACGTGCGGTTGTAGCTGTCCTCAAGTAGCAAATAGCCGAACGGGTTAAGACGTTCATATTTTCAAAATCATCACCAAAAATAAATTTCGAAATGTCACTATCAAAACAAGAATGCATTTCTCTTAGAGAAAAACTTATTGGGTAAGTTATATTTTTTAAGAACGTTAAAAAAATAAATTTCTTGATATGGAATAGTTTATTTTATTTATGTTTGAATATTATAAAACTTATGGATTGAATTTTGAAAATAATATTGTATTTTTAATTTATAAAATATATAACAAAGTGCTTCTTCGCTTTTTTTCATTCTATTTATGCTTTTCGTAGTGTCAGAATATCTCCAAATTTTATAATTAAACTTTCACATTGATATTCTTTTTAATCTAGGATAGATTGATGCATAGGTGGGTTTGAATCAATTGCCAAAAAGTTTCTCAATTGATATTTAAAAGTAGAACATGGCAAGGCATTATACTGAACAGTCTTCAGGACAGTCTTTTTAAAAAAATGTTTCACCATATCAAATATGTACACTTTTCAATATTACAAATTTTTGATTTTATTATAATTAGTATTTGAAAAAAAAATTTTTTTTTTAATTCAAATTAATATATAGAACTCTGTGAGTAGACTGTCATCCCAGTTTCTTTCTGATAATTAAATTATAAAAAGTGTATAAATTGGAGTAAAGAAACAAGGGAAAACAATACAGCAGATAAAAGAAGTAGTAAAGGATCGGAACGAATGGAAAAAAGGAGAATGATAACTAAAATCCCAATGCTCTCACGCACGAAAGAGCATAAAGAGTTTTATAGAAAAAGCAGAATGTATATTGTTGATGTTTATTATTTGTAAGATTTGCAAGGTAAAATAATCTTGAAAAAATTTTTGTAATAGTAATTGTAGGGTATCAAGCAACTGTATTAAACAAATTCTATAACAACAATCTCTTTTCTCGTTCCTTATATTTCTCATATATACCTTATTTATCCAGAATTTCTCATTTTGTTTTGAAATTATTTACTTGCAGACAGTTACTTTTTGCACGTAAAGAGCAATAAGTTAATTACACGTTGTCTTAGATATTAGGGATATATAGCAATAATGGCGATTTTATTGAATTTGGCTTTATTTGCTTTTACTTTTAAAAAAATCGACTTTAAAAATAGTTATCGGAATATGGTCACATTTGACATATAGCTGGTATTTCTAACATAAAATTTTGTGTTTTCCAAAAGTGGTGGTAGTTACGGGGATTAGCTATAAGATTATTAAATACGATTTACTTTAAAAACACAATATCGTTCTCATAGCGACAACGATTTTTTTGGGATTTGTAAATCATATACAAATAAAAAACTAAATTATACAGCAAGCACCGGCGATTTGATTATGTATTAAAACCAATATTCTTTTGTCTTCATCGACTCATATGGGCAATCAGCCATCAGATATGGAGAAAGAAAAACCATAAACCGATTTTAATAAGTTAGTGCCTTCTTTTACTTTATTCTTTTGCCAAGGCTGATCAAATTAAAGTATTAATTCATTGCTTCAACATAAATAATCTAGTTAAGTTGTGATAAAATGTTTTAATTTACTGCTTTAAATACGTACTTTAGACACACTTTCCAGTGCGTAAAACTTCACGTACTAATTTAAGCAGTAGTTCGTAAAGAAAGTTATTAATGTCTCCGTAACGCTGTGGGTAGAGCACGAGGCTCTCATACGGGAGGTCTCAGGTTCAAGTCGCGCTCATTCCACTTCTTATTATTCTACTTATGTAGTAGTTGGCATTCACAAATTCAGTATCTGCCCAAACTGCACCTTTAATATTAGTATTCATAATTGAATCCGTCTTTTGTTTAGCTAATTTGATCTAATCTTGATTGAAATGTTCAAAATATTGATAAAAACATAATATTTTTTATGAGGAATCAATAAATAAGTTATATTTTCTTCTAACGAAGTATGTATTTGATCTATTTTGATAAAATTTCCGCTAGTAGAAAAATATTGTATACAATTCGTGTGTAAAGGGCTTTTTTCGCCTGCAGCTCGTGCAACAATATTAACATTCGTCGAAAAAGGCTACTTGTTACATAAATAACTATTTATGAATAATATTTGAAGCAAATAGAACAAAAACTCGTTTTTCCAGATTTACAAACCGAAAAGAATATAATTATGTTGATCCTCTGATAATTTAAATAAAAACAGGTATATAATAATTTGCATAAATAATCTTAAAATTTACAATTAACAATAACTTGATACCTTATCAAGTTTATATAATATATTACTTGTACGTATACATACAATTAAGTAAACTCAAAATATGCCATATCAAATATTTGTAAAATTTGCTAATAAACACTTTTTAAACAAGCAAAACGAAAAAATGTTTGTTAAAGTTTAAGTTATTGTTATTCAATAAAAGTCAGTAAGTTGTTTTGACTATGTCATAGATTAAAACTAAGTAATAATAAAACTTAGTATTAGTCAAAAACATTTGAAATAATTATATTTGCTATTTTTTATTTTCTGATAAAAATAGGTATTTTTTCAAAGAACTTGAGAATGCATTATTTTAGACTAATTTTAGGAATCAAAAAATAGAATTAGTATCATATTATTAAAATAAAAAGCTACTAAATCGATTATCTATTTAGAAAAATTAATATCAATAAACAAATAATAGACCCACCTTGTGTGAATTGATTTATCACAAACAGTTTCCAATTTTAACAATGTTCCAATCTCATTTGGGCAAAAGGAAATCTTATAATATCGAGGATTTTTTGTCTAGTAGTATTATTCAATCAACATTTTTCAAATTTTTGTTGAATTCTAATGAAATACAATTGCACAAATAAGTCACTGCAGCTACTTTCCAAAACAAATCTTCTCTTGAAGTTGAATAATAAAAATATTTACAAGCTGTTACTTTCAAAACACAGCGGTAAATTTCCTCACACATCAAATGTTTAGAATTGAATTCTGCAATAAGCAAACTCTTGCGTTGTTCTAGGGTCGTTAAGTAATTCTGACAAACAGAGAAATCAATCTTAGTTACTGATCAACCTAAAATAGGTTATTTCTCGTGTGCTAACAACTTTTTGAAATCAACGAAAATCGACTCGACTGCGTGTGAAATGTTATAAGCCAGACACCGTTTATTTTGGCCCTTTGCGCGATCAAAAATTTAAACTTTGTCCTGACAACGCTAATTGTACAAATATTGGACACATATACTAGTTTAGACTCCCTAGATTTATTGAGATTTGCCTGGATTTCCCCTCCTCTTACGTTAATTTGACGCTAAAAATATTTAGAACTAATTTTTTTTTTATTATCCTAAAAATAATAAACGTTCGTTTATTTAAATTAAATGAAATTCAAAGTAAAAACAGATAAAAACAAAACTTTTTTGAAATTTCTACTCGATCCATGAAGACTCATGTAGTTTGAAATAATTGGACACATCATCTGGGATTTCTGCTAGTGCTGGAAGACATTTACGGAAAAATTCTACTTTTTTTTCGTCTATCCATTCAAAACTTTCATTCAGAACGCACAGCAGCTCTTTAGCACGACACATTGGTTGAATCCTGACTACAGTTTCTTGTCGAACCGCATGAAGAAGTGATCTGTGCTTCTGCAGTTTGTGATATTTTCCATTTTTTGAAGTATTTCGATTATCCCCCCTCGGTTGAAATGAAATTTGATGAGATTCCATTGAACCCCTTCTGAGTTCAGTAATTAATGGATGTCCCTTAAGCTATATAGCAAATGTCTTAACACAATTTATTCACTTTTTATAAATTGAAAATTCTATGTAATGAGATTTCATTTAACCATTTTCCATTTTTTCTTCTTTTTATACATAAAAGTCCTCTTTGACTTACTTAAGTCCATTGACTAAAAAGCTAATAAAAACTTGCATTCATTCAACTACAAAATCTGATATGAATGATTTTTCCAAAATGAGTTTTTTTATCATTTATAATGTGTTAGTTAGTTTATTTATAATAAAAGTTTAACCAACTGACATTGGCAGAACTACGACACGACAAATGGAAGCCATTCCAAAAGAAACCTTTTAGATTTATCATCGTGATAATTGTATAATTACCTACTTTGAACTATACTACTTTAATTTTACTTTTACTTTACTTTTTTACTTATACTGCACTACTTTGAAAAATATTAATTTTGTTTTTATCAATAAAACAAATGATAAAATACCAATATCTTCAAAACCGCTATTTTTAGTATTAATATGTTTTAGAGAATCATGTCAACTCTTTTTCCGTCAAAATCCTCTAAAGATCGTTAGGGCGAAAGGGCAGTACATGTACGACGAAAAGGATGATGCGTATTTGGATTGTATCAACAATGTTGCTCATGGTACGTATACACGTTTGTGCGAAAAAAACTATTATTATTAATTTACACATTCCTGAGAAATTCCAGTACGAATTTATTAACTCACATTACTTTTTGTTTACATAATCAATTTTGTTATGTGCGTAAACATAAATGTACTATGATGATACATTTGATTTTATATTTGGAATGAATTATTCTTCAAGTGTCTTCTATTAGAGGGTGGAAATTATCAATGCAATGTTGACTTTACTCAAGACTGCTTGACATAAAACAAGACGACCTTGATCAGCTTTTGATTCATTGATGCATTTCCAACTTTACCAACATCACTCATAATTTGGTTTTACTGATGGTTTAAAGATTATTCTAATGAAAATCAGTTCAACTGAATAATTGGAGCACTTTTGTAATTTTTTTCATGTTTTCCTTGTTGGTTTGGTATTTTTATTGCTAGCATGTATTAACTCTACTTTCAGTATTGGAGGATTGGGAGCCACGCAGCAGTGAATAGGGGTAGTTTTATTGTCTTGCTCCATTTCATGCAGCCTATTCTGTAGGTGAAAATAGCGGCCCCCTACTACGACTTTTTCATTTGTTTTCACCTTGAACTGGTAAATATGGTAATCCAGTTAATTATTTTCGTTGCTTGAAAAAAATTTCAAAAAACTTCTTATTTAAGTTATAAGTTAACATTCCAACACTTTTCTAATCTCTCAATTTTCTCTTTGATATTCATCGTTTCAGTAGTTACTTCTTTATTTGATTGATATTTCTTTCTTTGGGGCATTTGTTTTCAGTTCCAAAATTCGCTAGTTGTCAAATCTGGACACAAGTCGAAGTTAAATCCATTCAAATCGACCGAATTATTCGAAAAAATAACAGGTCAACGGAATGAAACCGAGGCCAGAGCTAATACCAATATTATTCTAGTCTTGGTCTTGTTTTTCAAGATTTTCCTGACTCAAGTTTGATCACAGTTTCACGTTGAATAACGTCAATTAAAAATTTAACTCAACAGAGATAATGAATTTATTCCACTTGGGTTTTTCACATTACCGGTCCTAGAAATTGAATTATTTTCTTTTTATTTATTTTATAGGTTCAAATTGTTTTCTCATTATCCATAACCAATTAAATGTATTCAATCAACTATTAAACTTTGGAATTTTTGTTGAAGTTTATAGATAATAAAAATAAATATATCAATATTTACATAAAAATTTTCACATATTATTTAATTATTACACATACGTTAATAGATATTAAAAAATGTTCTTAATCTTATAAATGGTAAGTGGAAAACATTTGTAAATTGATTTGGAATATTTTTAGATTTTTACAGCATCTGTGACGCAATTAAATACCGTTTATATCAGCATTAACCAAATCGTGGAAATTTTCATGTCCTTAATTTTAGACGATTAATAAATAAATTTTATATTCATAAACCTTATCTAACAGGAAAATTATGAATTAGCAAAAAATTTTCCGTATGATAAGATCATCGGGTTAAAAGTCACTAGTTTATTGTTTGAGAAATCCATCCACAAAGCAGAATAAAAATAAAAATTTATTACATCTTATTATATTAATCCAACAAACAGAAATATTATCAACCAAATATCCCACAATATACAAGGTGGGAAAATTAATGTATTGAACAATATTCCGTAATATAATTGTAGGAATTTATATCTTTCCAAATTCTTCAGATTTCTAGTTTTGTTTCTTTTTCACTTAGTTGTCGTTGTTCGTTTTCTCCCATCTCTATTCTTTTAACTTTAACTGAGTACCCAAGTAATTTTTTGTTTTTGTCGACAACATCGCGACACACCCAAGTTAGTTAAGAAGTTGCTTAGAGGACGTAAGATATTAGACTGCTTAAGATATTCTGTGAATCCGAAAGACGTACGGTTTCCAGAGAAATCGAATTATTTAAGTTAAAGAGTTGCTTAGAAGACGCGAGCACTAACTATTTATGATATTCTGTGGCAACCAAAGACGTTTGGTTACCGGAAAAGACGTATTATTATTGTTAAAGACTTGAAAGACGCAAAGACGACGGATCGCTTTAATCTCAGACTTAGACGTGTGGATGAACCATTAATTCTCTAAGTTTAACAATGGTACATTCAGGGTGTCTCACATAAGAACCGACACAAAGCAGACACGTATTGGGAAGCCCAAAATAATGCAACTGGCAACAAATCTATACCAAGTTGCATACCTGATGAGTTATAGGTCTTCAAAGTAAGGCCAGAAATTTGGAAAAAATTAATTTTTTGCAGCCCTTTAGCTTAAAAATACCAAATGTGGTACATTGTATGAGACTGGTAAGGGCTTCAGGTAATGGTAAGTAGAAGGCGATCCAACAATTCTGGTGGTTAATTAGGACCTAACCTTAAAAGTTCACAGTAGCTTTTTTCTCTTGTAATTTAAATTTATTTAAAAGAAATATTTGTACATAGGGGTATGAATTTTATTTCATTCAGATTTATTACATTAGATACATTTCAATGAGATCAATTTAATTGAAAAACAAATTAATAATATTGTTGAAAGAACATAAACAATTATAATTTAAAGATATTACTATAAAGGATCCCCATTTTTCTCTTAGTAACAAAATTATTCTTCGCCCAAAAATTAGTGTTACATTTAATTGTTCTATCATACGATTCCACAATTCTTCTCAGGAATCAACTAGAGAAGAATAAACAGCCCTCTATACACACTTCTAAAGAAATCACATCTATTGATGTCCGGTGAACGGGGAGACCAATCTAAAGGACAATTATTTCCTCGCCCAATCAACTTATTTGAATATTGGCAGTTCAAAAAATTTACAATGATACTAAAATTAGAAAGGGCTGCTTCATGCATAAACCAATGTTCCAACCTCAAAAGTAATGTCAAATCGTCATATAAATCCGGAACAGTATTTTGGAGAAACTGGCTAATTTTACAACCTAGGGTTAAACTGGAGATTAAACTAAAGTTTAAACTATAGTTTAAACCAAGAATAAACCAAGAACTCTATTTTACAAGTCACAGTTAACCAGACATTTTTCTGTCAATAGTTAGTTGTTTTGGACTTAAATTGTTTAAGACAGTTGTACAAACGAAAGAGAACAAAGAACAAAAAAGATCTTGCAATTTCTCTGAAACTGAAGTGGTGCATTTAACTAACCTCGTAAAGAAATACAAACGATCAGTCTGATCCAAAAAGAACAACAAATTTAAAGAATAAATGGGACAATTTGAATATTTGCTCTAAGACGAATCACATGTTTGTGTTCTTGGGACGTCGATAATATTGATAATTTCTTCATCATCGTCGTAGATTTCATCAAATATAAATGCAAATTCTCAATCATCTTACCAAACCTATTCATAATATGGTAATAATGTGAATAATTTGAAAAAGTTTTCATGTTAAACTGAAGTTTAAACTACACTTTGACCGCCATTTATAAAATGTGAAAAAAATGGTATCTATGGTTTGAGGTTTCAACTTAATTTGTAAAATTGGGCCTATATAAGGCCAACTATCATTACACCAACACTTGCAATTACACTATCTGATGCGCGTTTCGATAACCATGTTATCGTCTTCAGAGACTGAAGGTACACTGTTCATATTAACACTACACCGCTTTACTGTTTCTCGAGCACGTCAATATTAGAAAATAGGGCTTCACATACACGTGTGGCTTGTTGAAGTTTGAGGATTGGAGAATTTTTATAAGATAGAAGTTATGCGAGAAACATGTTCAAATAATATAAAAAGTTACAAGGTAATCGAGATCTAATTGACTAATAGAGTAGTGTGAAGAGATTTAATTAGTCGCGAGGATGATGTGAATGATTTCCTCACCATTAGATTCCATTTACAGGTAGCATAGTAATCTCAGCAATGTTTGGTGCTTTCTTGGAACCGTATTCATTTTGAATTCGGTTTGTCTCTGAGTATGGATAACTAATTTTCTAGTTTTTATATCCCTTCTACAGAGAGCTGGTGGTGAGGAATCAGTACATCAATTGTTAAGTGATTTTTGTCCAGAGCGCTTTCTCAATCTGTGGAAATCAGTAAATTCGTTTAATCTAAGTTAAGGCACAATCTAATTCTTCTTTTGTCACCGTGAGTTTCGCAGAGGATATTAAAATGTAATGTATATTACATAAAAAAAATTTCACATGTACATTCAATTAAAATGTAATTTCTTTATTCATTGTAGTTTTCTTGAGTATACATATTTTATTTTATTTGTGTCTTTATTTGGTTATTTGTATCTTAGTTTTTCAGAAACTTTTGTCTTAAAATTGCAAACAATTTTTTGAAAATGAATCATTTCTCTCTCTTGTAGTTTGAATGCTTTATTCATACAATTGTAAATAATTAATTCATTCACAAATTTGTTTTCTGCTTAAATATTTCTATAACAATGTCTGGAAAGTTACAGGAGCTAGAGTTAGAAGTTTTTTGTAATTTGTGATTTCTCTACTATTCCATTATTTACAGCTATGTAATTTAAATAATTTAATGTAAATTTTCCTTATAATTTCCATTTATTGAGGTTCGGGGTACATACATATTTATAATATTGTTTTTTACAGTTGGACACTGCCACCCGGCGGTAGTTAAAGCAGGAAGTGAACAAATGGGACTTTTAAGTACAAACAACCGTTTTCTACATGAAGAAATACTTATTTGTGCTCAAAAAATTCTCAGTACTATGCCCGAGGAACTCTCAGTATGTTACTTCGTCAATTCGGGTTCGGAAGCAAACGATTTGGCTCTAAGATTGGCTCAAATTCATACCGGAAATAAGGATATAGTCACACTGGAACAGTAAGTTGTTGAAAAATAATATATTTACTAATTTTCAGAAGATTTTAGTCCACCAGATCAACTCTAAATGGAGGCGACAAAAATTTTTTCGCTTTTTTTGGTAACATTTAGAAGCTTTTTTCGTTTTAATGATGAGGAAAATGACTTTTATGAATTTATTTTCGATCACACCTTATCTGTACCAATATAAAAAATATTTTTTAAAAAACCTCAATTGGTAAACCTCAACAAAAGTTCAATCAGTCATTTTAATCATGTTTCTTCTTAAGGCATTGTTTTTTTAAAATAATTGTCGAGAAAATATCTTTTCGATTCGCGTCTAAATTTGATAGCTTCTAACCAAAATTCAAGTGAATCAATGTTTCCATAGAATGCAGAAACGAACATAATAACTAATAAAACTAATTAAAATATATATTTAACATGATACAGCAATACGAAACGCTGTTCTCAACATTCGAAACCGAACTAATATTTAATTTAATGCAAATAACGGAGCGGCTTCTAAACTAGTAAAATTCATTACATGAGTTGCATTCCACTAAAGGCCGCTTGACTTTATGCAATACAACGTCTAATGTAATGCAAGACGCAATATTTCTTGATCAAAAACATGCGCAGATGAAGTTAATCTGATTGTTTCATGACATTATCGGTTTTGTGTCATTTTTATTTCATGCAAGTTGAAATCTAGTTACTTTGGCTTAACAGATCAGCTAACTTTCGTAAAAGGTAGGTAGAAAATATTAGATAAAATTTGAGGTTAGGAATTTGTTTACTTTTACTGTTTACACAGACTTGCATGCAATTTATTGCACATTGTATTGCATTATGTCAAGCGGCCTTATGCGTCGCAGCATCTGAAATACTCTTTTGGTACTACGATCTTTGTAGTCGCGACGAGAACGTCACTAATGACTAACGTTCACGACAGACCCATGTCTAGAGGTGGATGTGTGAGCTTTGAAAGAATTAGTGGAATATATCAAAGCAACAAAGATTGCAATCATCTCATTATTTAATGGGGTAAGGGACAGTAAAGTACTTTTGGACTTCTCTCTTAAAATATAACAATTAATAATCTTTTTTAAACATGTTAATAATTAAACTTGAGTAGTGTGATATTAATACACTGGATATCGTTTATAACAACCTCGGTTATAACGACGTATCGGTTATAGCGACCATATTTTCCGGACCCGTGATTCTACAAGCCTTAGCAACGCATTTTTGATCGGAAATAACGACCTCGGTTATAACGACTGATCGGTTATAACAACTCATTTTGGTAAGACCCACCAAATTAAAAGATCGGTTTTAGCGACGCCGTTCCTGTAATTCATAAGGAGACATTGTCTACAAAAGCCTTTATTTTTCTAGGAAACCCCTTTTGATAGAAAATCAGGTTTTAAACTGGTGAGGACTTTTCTAGGTGTTTACCAGTAATTCATAAGGAGAAAATTGCGTACAAAAATCCCTAATTTTTCTAGGAAACCTTTTTCGATCGGGTTTTGAAGTGGTGGGGACTTTTCTGACTGTTCACTCTTTGCTTATGTAGTTTAACTTTAACATTCAAAGGTGCAACTCTGTGTGGTAACTTGTGAACATCATGTTTAAAAGAAAAACTTTTACGTTGGAGGAGAAATACCTCATTTGCTGCCGTCCAGAGAATGGAGAAACGAACGTCAGCCTAGCAAAAGAATTAGAGGTGAGTCACTCTACAATATCATCCATTTGGCAAAAAAAAAGATATGAGATAAAAGACATTGTTCAAAAAGGGGATTCATTAAAAAAAAAGAAACTCCGTAATTCCACTAACGAGAATGTGGATCAGTTACTTTTCAAATGGTTCAAAATCCAACGCAGTCGTAATATTCCGATCTCTGGCCCAATTCTGCTAGCAAAAGCGAATGATTTTTTAAAATCTATCCCCCGTAGTTCCAGGGAATCGGAAGAAATTATTTCCAGAAATTGGGTCCAACGGTTTTGCGTTAGGCATGCCATTGTTTTTAAAAAACTTAGTGGGGAAGCCGCGGGAGTCCCATCGGCAACATCTGATGATTGGCTATCCAAAGTTTGGCCTACTATTCGAGAAGGCTACAATGATAGTGACGTATTCAACGCTGATGAGACAGGTTTATTTTATAAACTTACGCCTGACCGTACCCTTCACTTCAAAGGAGAAAAATGTTCAAACGGGAAACTTTCGAAAGAAAGGATAACTGTTTTAGTTGCTGCAAACATGAGTGGATCAGAAAAACGTAAGCTTTTCGTGATAGGAAAGTCTAAGAACCCGCGTTGCTTCAAAAATGTAAAAAATTTGCCAGTCGATTATTACAATAACCATAAAGCCTGGATGACAACCGATCTGTTCAATAAATTCCTTTTAGACTGGGACAAGGAATTGAAGAAAAAGCGCAGAAAGATTTTGCTACTCATCGATAGTTGCCCTTCTCATATTAATTTGAGAGATTTTGAATTTATAAAGGTTGTATTTTTACCACCTAACACAACGTCCGTTCTCCAGCCAATGGACCAAGGGATAATACAGAAGATTAAAACCAATTTCAGAAAGCAGCTTGTTTTACGGTTTCTTCAAGATGTGGAGGAAAATCGGGAAACAAAAATTAGCATCCTTGATGCTATTATAATGGTCCACCAAGCTTGGGAAGATGTACCTGCGACAACAATCACAAATTGTTTCAAACATTCTGGTGTGCTGGGAAATCAAAATGAGGAACAACCGTCAGAAAAAATTAAGTTTTATATCATTATCAATAAAAAATTCTATTATTATTATGTTGACAATGTGTAATTGATTTAACAAAATTCCTATTTCACATTTGCTTAATGTAGATGTCATGATCGGTTATAACGACGATCGGCTATAGCGACCAAATGTGCCTGGTCCATTGAAGGTCGTTATAAACGATATCCAGTGTATTTAAAAAATGAAGCTTCGACGCCTTGTTCCTTTAACACGTTGATACCCAGTGCGGTTCATTGGCCTGCAACTAAATTCTTCCCACAGCCCAGAGCGATCCTATGGATCGCACGACGTATTTTATTCCAAACCTACTCTACGGCCCATGGGACAGTATTTAAATGTTTTTCACAGTTCGATTAGACCGCCCTGGGTCGTTGAAACATTATCCTACACTTGGTCTATTTGATTTTTTCCATGATCTTCAACTCAATTGTAAAACAGAAAATCTTACTTTTCATATTTTTGTGTTTTCTTCAACATAATTCAAATAATATTTGATTTGTGCTACCTTTACATTACCTACCTTGATATTATATAATATTTCTCCAAACATTTTTTTACACTTCACATAAAAGTATAAATCATCGTTCAAAGGATAAAAAAGCAAACAAAATTTTGGTTTTCCAAACTGCAAGTAGGAAAACTCGGTTGTGTAACTAAATCATTGGCTCCCAAACTTTTTCATAGACCACTTTCAAAATTCTGCTGGATCCGGTGGACTACATTAAGTTACATTACTACAAATTTCAAAATCTCGAAAAAAAGTGAAGATTACAATCTATCCGTGGAAACTTGCGTTGTGGTTTCAACGACGAATTAACAGTTTTCGAGGAAAAAAAGTTAGAATTGATTACTTAATAGGGTAAATTATTTAATAATAAAATCAATTGTGCTGTGAGTGGATATCAAAAAGACAGACAAAGTTAGCCAACTTCTACAGGCCCCAGGTCTAAGAGGGCCTCATCATTTGAAAAAAATTCTGTATTTTTTGATGTGTTGATATGTATGTGTTGGTAAATCGCTGATAACTGTTCAATAATCATTATTAAAACACCGAAAATCTATTATACAACTGTATTAAAGCCAATAAAAACAGAAAAATTAAATTAACGCACTAAACTAAAGCAATGAACATAAAAAGTTTTTGTAGCTGATTGTTGATCTATCTGATCCCGGATAATAGTTTTTAAAAAGCCCATCGAACGTTTGATACATCTAAAGCAAACTTACATTAATTAATGAGATGCGAAAATATTTGTTTTGCTGAAATAAGTCCCCTAATGAACGGGATAGATAGAAGTCAGCTCCATCCATCCTTGGTTGAAATAAAGTATTTTTCAATATAACTATTCGAGGTATGTTTCTGATTGTATTATTTTTACTTTTAAGAGAGTTAATGTTAAAGATAGAGAGAGAAAGAACGTCGTTATACCACTTCAATGTCTCTTTGCTCTATTCTGATAGGATCGCCATGATGTCGAAGCTTCGACTAGTGGGGATATAGAGTTAATAAAATTATGCCCGTACTGCTGATAGAGAGAGAAAGGGCATTGGTATACCCCTCTTCACTCTATTCTTATTGGTTGGTCATGACGTCTAAGTTTCAAGGTTTCAAGGTGTGGGAACGGCATAGGAGAGAGAGATACAGAGTGGTAAACGAATGCTTTTTCTCTCTCTCCCAATAGTACAATTGTACTTACATACCGCTCTCTCTATCTTCAATATCAACTCTGTGATATTCTTTGACAGTTTTACGGCTTAAGAGATGAATAGGGTTTTGAAAAATTTTAAGCGGCATGTCTTCTTCACTATTGCTCGCATTCATTTTTTTCCAAAGATACGCTTTCATTTGTTGGGGTATTTAGGTTTCATTTAACCTGATCATTCGTTACATCGCAACCGTCTACACACGACTAATTGATAAGTTTATCGCTTGAACAGTGCCAATTTTTTGGTAGGAAAAGCTAGTAGACAAGTAAATACATCTAGCTTATTATATTACTTTCCTGCCTTCGATATTGTGCAAGTATTTTTCTTAACTGTTCACGCCACTTTACGCTTTCGCGTTAGCTCTCGGTCTACATTATGGATCAATGGTAATAGTAAATAAAATTTGTAGCCATTGAAAAACTTATATTACAAATTACAAAAAAATACAAATGAATCAAGTATTTTAATTACGTTAATGACCAATCTATTGGATTCATGCCAACTGATGTGAGTATATCATTGGTTTTCGAAAAATGTCGGCATCCTAGAAAACTTTGGAGTCGATTTAATGGAGAAGGGTGTCCGGCAAGTAAGACTTTATTACCTTGTTTTTTGTTCACGAATTCTTCCATTTTTTTAGCGTCGTTGCCCCACAGCATGAATATTAAAAACTTCTCTTGGGTATTTATTACAATTTGTAATTTGACGATGAGTTTAGAAATCACAGTCTCCCAACCTTTGTTTGAGTGCGATTTGCTGTTATCGACTGTTACAGTGAGAACGCTGTTCAATAGTAGAACTCCTTGTTTAGCCCAATGTTCCAAATATCCATAATTAGAAGGAAACGATTTCAAAGATTTTGCATATTTTGAATTTCCAATATCAATCTTTACTTCTTTCAAAATATTTCTTAGTGATGGTGGTATTTTCTTTATATGTTTTTCAACACTAAATGCTAAACCGTGAGCCCATCCTCTAGTAGCATACGGATCTTGACCAACTATTACAACTTTCACTTCTTCCGGTTTACAATACCGAGTAAACGACCATATATTAGAGCGAATTGGAAGTAAAGAATCTTCTGGAATAGTCTCTAAAAATTTATTTAAATCTTGTAAAACTGTTTCGTTTTCTACAAAAACTTCATGCAGTAGATCTTTCCAATCATCTGATATATTGTTGTCTCGCAATACGTTTGGATATCTAACTATAAAATGATCTAATATGTCGTGTTCAGAGAACATGCTCGTGTCGTTGATCTATAACCTTGAATAGAAGTGTTCGGCGGAATAACGCGTTACTATAGCAACGATTATAGTCACCGCAATACCTTCTCATAGCCTACTGAACTTCCACAATACACAATCTGTTATTTAACTATCATTTTAGAGATAAACAACACAACACGGTTACTATTGAATATTTTCTTTTTAATGCCAATACTTTTTATGTGAATTGAACACACATAATGAAATTTAATCCATCAACAATTTTATACAAGGTGTCAAAATGAAAACACACCATTATATATTCAAAATTTTAAAATATACAAATGCACGTTAAACTTATTTCAAGAGGAATTGTTTGTATATTGATTAAATTACTTCAACGCATCAACTGGGAACGATGCAACCCCTACAATCTCAAATGGAAATGTGTTATATTTTATTTATATTTATATTTTACAATAAGAAAATAAAGTTTTTCTCTTAATACTCTCCGAAGTCTTTCCAATCGTTTAAATCTGAGGTTGTATTTTTTCAACTAAATTTTAAATACTGAATGCAATGCAATGGAGTCGCTAAATCTTGGTGGCCATTCTATCGCTCCTCTATGTGTGTCTCTTTTTTAGCCACTGTCTAACTGGAAGACAGTAATGTGGTGGAGCTCTATCTTGTTGAGGGTAAATAAGACCTTCTTGAAAAATTATGTTACTAGCAGGATAATTTTTATTTGTCAAATTAGTAATTAAGCAATTTATCCTTTCCCGAAACAAATTTATTGAAGGAGTAATAATGTGTGTACAAGTCAATGATAAGTCTTTACACAAAGTTTCAACTTGCTGGTTCGACCCATTTTATTATAGATCAAGTTGTGATGGCTTGTATCCATCATTTTCAACAATTAAAAATAGTTCTAAGCTGTTTCGCTGGGAACGAGAATCATTAAAAGAATATCCACGTGCGGGAGGTCCTGTGACTACTCCAAAAAAACTTAAATTAGTGTAGAAAATTACCGGCGCCTAAAAACAAAAGAAATTGCAATACATTTCCAAAACAAGTGCAAGATGGGTGCCTCAGCACAATGCAAAAGCAGTGTCGAGTAGAAAATTGTGAGTGATTTTTAGAGCTTTGCCGAGAGGATTAAGAAAGCTTGATCGCATCCATTGTAAATAGTGCAGAAGTTATGGTCTTTTTCTATGATCGGACATCCAAAAGAGATTCCATTGAGTTGCATCGGAAAGAAGGGTCCGTGCAAAAAAAAAAGGAAAGGTGCGTGTGAGGGTATCCTATATTTGACTTAAAGGAATCAAATATAACTGTCAACACGGCATATTACTCTGACGTACTAAAGTTGTTGCGTAAGAAAATTATAAAAAAAGGCGCGGCAAAATTAGCGGATGTGTGTGTTTGCTCATGACATTCTTCCAGTCCATAGTGCTTCGCTTTCCAAGGCTATTGTACACGAATGTGGCTTCACAGAGATCGGGCACCCACCAAATTGTCATTATCTGGCCTCGTTCGACTATTTTTTGTTCTCTGAAGGCCGAGTTAGGGCGTAAAAGATTTTTTTGATGACTTTTCCAAAAACTTTATAAACTTAAGAATAGTAAGGAACAGTCGATAACGAGATGATACAGCTGACAGCGAATGGCTGGCATCATTGGCTTTGGCGTACATTTCCCCTTCGAATCATCAAAATTATCTTTTTTCGCATACAAGTAATGTACAAAACAGAAAATAGTACATATACGAAAATATCGTACGTTTGGGAACACCGCCTATGATAGACGGAAGCAGTGTTGTCATTGGTTTTTATAATTGTTTTCTATTATTTTATGTTTTTTTTTAGTAACATGAAGGTTCAAAAAATAATAAGGTCATGTTTAAGAAAAACGGGCTGAAACACGTTAAGATTTATCTTTTTAAAAATAAACATTTTTTTGTTAAATGAACTACTTTAGTTATATAAAATAGACTATAAGAAATTCATGAAAAATCCTTTGTAAATGGCAGTCTCATGGATTTGGATGACAACCAATTCGCTCATAAAAGAAATTTTTTTGTTTGTTATTTATGTCTTTGAATCGGAAATGGTAGCTATAAAAACAAAGTATTTGTCTTCATCGTCTTTACGTCATTTTTACCAATTTATTACTAATGAGGTACTTAATGTCCCATTGAAAAATAAATCATAACAAAAATAACGTTCAAAAAATATATCTAAGAATTTGATGATTCACTTATTTACGCATTTGTTATTGACAATAAGTTCTTTATATTTCATAACAAGTAAACTAACATTGAGCTTCTATTACCTTGTTAACATTATAGTTTATTGTGTTGCCTAATTATTTTTCTACTAATTTGATTAACAATTATTTTAAAATGACAATGCCTTCAAGTTTTCAAAGCATCAGTTTAGAATTCGTCTAATCGCTTCGTTTTTGTTTTTCTCTTACAGCTGCATAAATAATGAGTGAAGAACACAAGAGCTACACTTTTGGAAAAAAAGTCATCCTGTTTGTACCAGAAAATTATATGTAGGGGATAATGTATTGTATGGCTTGTTAGCATATACTTCTATGTAAACCTTTAAAAACGGCCTTTTTATACTTTCTTAATTTAATGTATTAGAACCGTTTTTTTTGCGAAAAATATGACTTCACCTACGTAAAAGACATGTGGCTATGAGAATGCAACAAAGAGAAATTATCTTCGATAAATTAACAGTTAGTAAAAAAATTATAAACGTTATTGGTAAAAATTTGGCTTTTATAGCGGTGAACAACAATATAATGTGTAAAGAATGTTTGATGCTGATTAGCTATTTTATGTTTTTAGTGATTTCGGTGGGATTTTTTTCAATTTTGTAATTGCCGTTATTTCCTAAACGTGTTTGTGTGATTTTAACAAAAAGGTGTGCTTAAGAATCGGTCTTAAAATTACGAAAATTGAATTATCCATTTTTAACCATCCCCTATGGAATATATTGGAGTCAAAAACAGAGTACTAAAAGAAGGTGAAGCGGATTTTAAAGCGGGACTTATACCTTGTATTCTGTTGACTAGAAGAAGCAAACTTAAAAACTATTAAAAGTTTGTGTACAGACAGAGGTCTAACTTCCCAGCCTCATGAGGTAGTTAAATATTGGAAATGCATTTGTTCATGTAAGTACGGGAGGAAAAGACTTGAATATCTACACGAAATTGCCAAAAAGGGGCTCAAGAATAGGATTTTAACAACTAGTACATTTTAACTACATTTTTATTATTGTTGAAGTGCACCTTATGGATGTGTGGTTGTTTTTATCTCAGAAAAGCACTTTAAAGATGTATATTATTTGACTATTTAGTCAAAAATTTCCAATAACACTTTCTATTGTTAATAAAACAACACAATTGGTTCGTATTCTGGCTTTGTTGCTCGCCTATATTGTAGTTTGAAAGAAAATTAACAGATGTCACCCACATCGTAATTTACGCGAACTTCATTGGTAAAATTGTCGTCAACAGCACTAACCACATGGTGGTGGATTGATCTAAGAGTAGTGAAGTCAAATCAATTTCATTGTGGCACCATCGCCACTTTATCAAGTATAAGTTGAATAAAACTGGTAAAGTTTTGTCAAAAAAATATTTTGAATAAAAAGACGGAGGTATGAAACGGCCGTACGTTACGGGTAAGGGTATGAGAACAGATGGACAAGAATGTATTCAGTTTAGTAAGAAGAAATCGTCTCTGTACATACAACAATTCTTCGTATTTATAATGTTATTGGAGGGTTTCGGGGGTTAGGAGCAAGGTGAAAATTTTTGGTAGATACGAATATAGTTATTTTTTAGTGCTTACCATGGGCATTTAACATCTTTGATTGATATTTCGCACTACAAATTTAATCTGCCTGGTGGTGTTGGACAAAAGGAACATGTTCATTTGGTAAGTTTAACTATTTTTCATGAATTTGGTTAATTGTGTAGTAATACAATATAATATAATTTTTTTAAGCCTTTCTTAGAAAAGTACCATGAGCATATTATTTAATGTAGAATCCATTTGAATGACACCTTCCCGCTGGTTTTTCACTTCCTAAAGCAGTCTTGAAAGTCAATTTTTGGTATCAAATCTCTTTTGAGAGGTATTGTTAATCTAGGAAAATGCCAAAAGTCACACATATTGTAAAAGATCAACGCTTAATCAAAAATATGGCTGTTTTACTTTATCTGCGTCACGGAATATTTTCATACTTCCAAGATATTCTTTAGTAATCCTTTAACCTCTCGAAGCGTTTTGTAATACATAACATCTTCATATATAAATAGATACTATTGTCTTAACTCTGTACTGACTTTGCTTTTTTTGGTTTTATTGATTCATCGCATGTCTAATCAGTAGCTGTACACACCAATAAATTCAAGAAGATTTAATGGTGACGCACATTCCCCATGCTTTGAGATAAATCTCTTAATTAAACAACTGAATTGTATTATCACACTCGTCACGATAAGAATACTGAGGCCTTGAGACCTATTTCGATATTTTCTTTTTTTTTTCGATAATTTTTTAAAATGGCTGATATTAATTTCACATCAATTTTTCCATTCAACTGCTTAATATATTTGTAAGTATATAATGTTTCACAATCTCCATACTTCTATGTATGGCAACATCGATAAACTAACTTCACACTCCTGACCTGTATCAATTTTCATATTGTTAAATCTTGTTTTAACCTCTGTATATTGGTTTAGTAGACATAGTAGGCTTACATAATTTAGCCCTTAAAAAAATGTTTTATTATATTTTAATTTTTCATTTTTTATATCCTTATTTTCATCATTTTTCTGATTGCATGCGATAAACAATTTTTTGTTCTTAATTTGTAATTGCAAATGGTGTTGCGGGTTGATTAATTTGATTAATTAAAAAAATGAATTCAAAATATGCCTTCAGTTTGTCTCTATTTTCTACTTATTTTTTAATTTTTCATTTTTTATATTGTTAGTTTCATCATTTTTATGATTTTGCTCCTAGTTTGTAATTTCGAATGATATTGCCGGTTTAGGACTCAAAATAAAACTGATCTAGAGTTTTTTAAAATGCCAACGTTTCGATCTTTTATTTGATCTTTATCAAGTCTAGAAATATATGGTACATAAGAACTCAAACATTGACGAAAATTGCGTTATTATATACCATATATTTTTAGCATTGATAAAGATCAAATAAAAGATCGAAAAAATTGGCATTTTAGAAAACTCTTGAGACAGTTTTATTTCCAACCCTCAACCCGCAACACCATTCAAAACTACATACTAGGAAGGGCAATAATATAAACAATGACATCTTCATCTGGGTTCTTAATTTGATCAATTAAAAAAATGAATTCGAAATATGCCTTTAATTTGACCCCATTCTATAATAATAATATTATTTTTAGTCACTGTTGAATAATAGATATCCAATTACTATTCTCATGTATACATAGTTCTCGAAATTGCCCATTTTATGTTTAATTAAGAATTTTATTAGCTAACCTAACCTAACCTTAACATATTTTCAATTTAATATCGCAGATTTTGAAAAGTCCATGATCTCGTTCGACATATAACGATAAGATAATTAATTGAAGATAATGGTCGCTCATACCATGTGGTACATTATATACTGAATATGAGAAAAATATAAGACATTTAGGGTCCTTTCTTAACGCAGTATAAACAAGAGAAAGAAAATTTTCTTACAAGATTAGTAACAATGTTTGATACATCATTATGATGTAGAGACCAAAATACAGAATAAAAACACCACTTAAAAAATCAAGATGCAAAATTCAGTAAAGAAGGTTATGCTGACCATATTTAAAGATGCTGAAGGCGTAATTTTAATAGATTACCTCCTAAAAAAGCCATAATTACAAGCCCTCATTATTCCTACTTCCTTGAGACGACAAAAGAAAAATACCAAAGGAAGTTGCGTAAAGGCCGATTCATAAATTTGACTTTCCATTTGCCTTTGCTGGTAAACAATTTTGAGATGCATAAGACCATTCATAGTTGCCATGTACGGATCGGTCTGCCGTTGGTGACTTTCAACATAAACAAATTCTATCTTTCCCCGTCAACCGTTCGTTGCAATAGAAAACAGCCAATCACATCCATTCGCGTTTGTCACGTGATTTTGACGTATGACGTTAGAGCGTAATGTTGGGGTTATTTTTCTTTCTAATTGTGTGTTTATGGTGGTCTTTTGACTTTGCTTGTTTTCTATTCGTTATTTTCCATAATATCGTCCATAAATACCGGATATTTTTAGGTTAACGGAAGCATATATAATGTAATACTCTTATATGGACAGTTCTTATGGGAAAACCATCTCTACGTTAAGGTGCTGACAGTATTCATTTTCTTTCTCGTTCGAGACACTTCCACTTACAGAAACTGTCCATATTGGAGTATTACATTTATGCAAGAATGTGAATAGAGTGTAAAATTTGCTACGAAAGGCAAACGTCACCCGCACGATTCTTTGAATTTGAACAATTGTATCGTATCAGTTTATTAGTTAAATATTTACATAAAACGGACTTTAACCGGTAGATTGTGTCAAATTAATTAATTGTCCTTATTTATCAGGCGACTTTCTCGTGCTGGTAATATTTTGACCCCGATAGCCTTATGGTTTTTGTGAATCGAGAAATGAATTGTGCAATCTAATTTATTAAAATCTGTTTCTTTTAAAAACATATATCGAACTTTCAGTCAATGACTGATTATAAAATATAATTAAACGACAGTTTTTATTTTTAAATCGTGTCGCAATTACATATTTATCTCTTCAAGTATAAATATATTAATGCGATAAATATTGTTGTCTACAAAAATAAACTTGAATAACTCTATTTATCATTTATTCATTACACAAAAAAAACAATGACTACAGAGAATACTCTACCGCTTACCAGCAGTTTGATATGAAAACCAACCTCGAAGAGAAACTTAACTGCCCGACAAAAATGAAAAAAATCTTAGTTTCTCAAAGCCACCCAGCTGTTTGAAAAAATATAATTAGTTTATGTATTGTAATAAATTGTCCATTATTTAACTTATGTATCATTATTGTTTTTGTGTGCCAATGACCAGCGCTGTCGAGGCAAAAATTAACATTATTGATTTCCTTCTAATACTATAACAAATAGAATATTTGAAGAACTATTCATTAAAATACTTTTAAACATACTTTTATCTTGTACGTATCTTTTAAACTTATATTAACTTTGAAAAACATTTTAGGCTCCTATTCCAGATTCTTATAGAGGCAAGTACCGTGATACTGAATATACCAAAGACAAGATAGGTCATGCATATGCAGAAGATGTCCGCATATTATGTGAAAAAGTTCAAGAAACGGGTAGAGGAATCAGTGCTTTTATTGCCGAAAGTATGTTAAGCTGCGGAGGACAAGTTATACCACCTAAAAATTACTTCAGTGAGGTATATATACACGAAATTTTCATCTTACATCTTAAATTTTTTAAAAGATAACTTACTGTACATACCACAGTATATTAGCTCCATATATATTTTACGAACTACCATTAGCTTTAATCTTTATTGACTTAAAGAACACATTTAACTCGATACATCCTAAAGCCATCATAGAAACCACAACAAATCAGGAAGACAACAAAACATATAGCCAATATTTACAAGGGAAGTAAAGCTAGAGTAATAATATACAAAGAATCTTCGAAATTTCTAACCTGCAGAGAAGTAACACAACGTGATGCCATCTCTTTAAAGTGACAATAGGAAAAATCTTCCGAAATCTAGACTGGAGTAACCACCTAAGGTTCACTGACCATATAGTAGTGATCGCCAATAGACCTGAGGAATTAGAACAACAAATAAATGAGGTAAACATCGTGAACAATGAAGTAGATCTCAAAATGAAACTAGTAAAAGTAGAGGTAATGTACAGGGTGTCAAACATAAGGTGACCCATATAGTTTTCTCAAAACCTGTAAGAGTTATCAAAAAACTTCAATTACAAAATTTCATTGTATTTGAAGGAATTTTTAGATTATTGATTTTTGGATTATACAGGGTGTCCCAATTCTTCAGTATCGACATCAACTTTGGAATTTTAAATGGAACACCCTATATTTTATTGAATTTTTACAATTAGTTGTAAAAACAAAGGTAACTTTCAAGAGACCGACCTATTTGATTTCCGCACGGTTTAGAAGATATTCAAGGTTATTTGAATTTATATTGAAAAATAATTACATCTGGAAAATTCCGCAAAATAAATGAGGCTATCTGGCATCATTTGCAAAATGATGAATTGTTAAACACAAAACTTTGGTTTATCGATTTTCGAGTCTAGAATCTTTTTTTACTGAATGAGTTTCGATTTGTGTAGATAACAAAATATCATTTTTTTAAATGACACTTCCTGTATATTATAATTTTAATAGAACGCGCATAAAAATAAGAACCATGCCATACATACAGGGTGTGCAATTTAAAAAAATTGAGATTTTGTTATTTACAAATTTCGAAACTCATACAGTAAAAAAGACACCCAGCATGATTCTGGACACGAAAATCACGAAAATTCCATTATCTTATGTTTTGTATTTAAAAATTCATTTCCCAAATGATGCCATTTAGCCTTATTTTTATTTTGCGGAATGACTTTTCAATAAAAACTCCTTAAATATTTCCTAAGCCGTGCGCAAATCAAATAGGTCGGTCTCATGAAAGTAACCTTTGCTTTTACCGCTAAATCAAAAAAAGCAATAAAATATAGGGTGTTTCATTTAAAATTCCAAAGTTGATGTCGTTACTGATGAATTGGGACACCCTCTATAATCTGAAAATTCATATAAATACAACGAACTTTTGTAATTAAAGTTTTTTGATAACTCTTATAGGTTTGGAGAAAAGTATATGGGTCACCTTATGTTTGTCACTCTGTACAACGAACTGATAGATCAGCAAAACATATAAATTAATGATACACCACTAGAATTAGTAGAAGAATACATATACCTGGATCAACTAATTCACAAATCGGGATCTTCACTCCCAGAAATTGAAAAGCAGGTTAAATTAGCATGACACATTCAGGAAAAATATTATCATATTCAAATCAATAATGCCAGTGTACATACGGATGCGAAACTCTTAATCCTGTTATCATAAAAAAATTCCAGTAACACAAATATCTATGGAGCAAAGCATGCGAAGAATAACAAAAAAGATTGTAATAGTATTTAGTGGATGAGACAGAAGATCCAGGTTATGGACGTTAACCACAGAATTAAAGCACTTAAATGATACTTGACGAGAACTGACAATAAATGGATCACACGAATAACATAAACATGAAGAGAACCAGAAGATTTAACTTGATGTGGAATTGTGATATTAGAAAATTAGCCGGACAATACGGCCCAGACAGTCATCAATATACCACGATGAACTCAAATGAAAGATAAATGTATATAAATTTGTTAGGGAGACTACTAAACAAAGCATCCTATGAATGAATGAAGCCTGCAAATTAATATATATGTTCGGATAATATTCATTTTTGTACATTAATGTTGTCGCCTTCAAAGTAGTCCCCATAAGATATTTAGTGAGCATTTCTATGTCTGCGCTTCTGCCAATCCTCAAAATAGTTCTCAAATTCTATATTTGGTATGGCCGTTAAGTCTTATTGTCTTTACTAAATATTGAGTTCATAAGGTTCTGTTTAATTTAATGAAATCACAAGATGGCAATGAAAACTGAAATATTGATCATTCAAAACCATCAGTATTTCACAAGTTGTTAATCTCACACACTTCAATTATTTTATCCATTTCTTTTGAAACAAACGGAAGTCGCCGGAGTCATAGAAATACTTCCAAACTTAGCAATTACCACAGATAAATAAACAATGAATACAGCTGAAAAAACTCAGATCAGTTTGAATCTTTGTGGCCTTCCATAACTTCCATAATGGATATTCATTGGCTTTAGTGGTTGCATCCAGTTATTACAAATATTCCTAAAAATTTTTGTCTTTTTTTGTATAAAATAACACGTTTTAAATTCTCATTACATAAAATTTTATTACGTTAATTAAAAATTTACATCTCTAGCTTTCAGTTCTATTTGTACTCGATTGAGTTCCGTTTTGTGTTGCACACATTTTATTTCCATCTTTTCCCAAATCTCTTATCAATTATATATTTGATATATCATATTGAAGCAAGTTTTATTTATGTGTAATATGTATTGTGTAAGAGTTAAGTTCCTATACTACTTGAAATATTAGATTGACTGTTCTATTTGTTCATCTATCTTTAGTGGAATGTGCTGTAATGAAACATGACATCGTATTAAGAATTAGCATTAAAAATTTGATGTTTTGTATAGATTATTCTATTTTTGTCCCACTGTGCATTTATCAGAAATCGGGTAAAAGCAAAATTGTCTTTATAATTGTGCCTCTTCTAATCAGTTGATCTACCTCTTTTACCAATAACCATTTTCTGAATATATTTAAGACGTCGTTATTTCAAATACATGAGACATTTTTCTATTATCATATTGTATTAATTTCAGGTGTATGATATTATAAGAAAAGCAGGAGGCCTCTGTATAGCCGATGAAGTTCAAGTTGGTTTCGGAAGAATAGGGAAACACTGGTGGTGTTTCCAAGAATTTGATGTAATTCCGGATATTGTTACTATGGGAAAACCCATGGGTAACGGACATCCAGTAGCATGCGTTGTTACTACCAAAGCAGTATCAGATAGTTTCACAAAAACTGGTGTGGAATATTTCAATACAGTAAGTTTATCCATGCCAATATAATTTTCTAACCATCTTCCCCTAAACCCATTATTTAAATGTTACGATAGCCTCGTTTAGCGCTGTTTCACATTACGCTCTACTTTGATGGAACATAACCCCCGCATTAAGTGGGGTCTTACTGTAATTGTCTATTGAAAGAGACCTAAAGTCAAGAGGAATCATCAAAAATATTACTATACCATTTGTAAGTGAAAGGTCTGTCTTAATGCAATAGTTCAATCACCACAAATTGTTTTGTGGATTCCTCTAAATTCCATCAAAGGAGAAAAATGTTTAAGTTGAATATTTAGTTTCCTCATGTAAGAACATGTCTGCACATTATATTTGATTGCTTGCATTCTATACTTTTAATTTATCATGCCACAAAAAATTTTTAGACTGTAATTTACTTACATTCACTATATCTTACATTTTTATTTCAGTATGGAGGAAATCCAGTTTCTTGTGCTATAGCAAATGCTGTTTTTGATACAATCGAAAAAGAAAACTTACGAGAAAATGCCATAGTTGTTGGAGAATATCTACTTGATAACTGCTTGTTATTAGCGAAAAAACATAAATGTATTGGAGATGTTAGAGGAGTTGGTTTGTTCGTCGGTATAGATTTGGTGGTAGATAGGGAAACTAGAGAACCAAATACAAAATGTGCAAAATTTGTATTACAAAGGTAAATTACAATGGTTCATATAACGAATTAATATTCTCAACTCTTTCATAATACAAATCTGTGTATTTACATTTCTAATTGTATTTTGACCTTCAACTGAATATTTTTTCTAAATGAATTGCTTTTAGAAAGGTTAAGTGGAATCATAAAAAACATGAAATACTTTTTGTATTATAGATCTCATTTTTTTCTTAGACTACCATTAATATAACATGATTATATTATAACGAAACTAAATAGGCGTCCTTTACTTTGGAACTTGGCATTTGTAAAGTCGGTGGTGGATTTATCAGCAGGCCTACAGTAATGTAGGGGCCAAACAAGTGGTCGAGTATCAGAAGGGCTTTAAAAAGAGGAAGTCAACTAGTGATCAAATTTTCATACTGAAGGCATTCCAGAACAATAGCTATGACCAAGGATTAAACCTGTTGTTCTTCTTTGTGGATTTCAAGCAGGAGTATGACTCAATAAGTAGAAAACATTTGTTTCGGGCGCTTGCAGCATTCGAAATACCTAATAAAATATTACATTTGGTAAAAATAACATTGATATAAAAAAATGATTAGATTGTATTACATCCAATCTAACTTGATTGTTATACCTATATTTTTAATTACAGGATGCGTGAAGAGCATATATTAATCAGTGTGGATGGTCCACATTGCAACATAATTAAATTCAAGCCTCCTATGGTATTCACCAAAGAAAATGTGGATGAGGTTATATCCACTTTGGATAGAGTGTTTGACGAATACCGTCACAAATCAAAATTATACGTTAATCCACACAAATCCCAAACGACTGTCGCAGATTCAAACAGACCGGTCATGGAACACAGACCAATGGAGTACTTGTGTAAAGATTCTAATATAAAATCTATTTAAATGTTTCTATTATGGACCTGTATTTATTATCGTTTGTAAGATATTATTAGCAATTCTTAAATATCAATTGAAAATTATCAACTATTAAGATTGTTAATATAGTCATAGTATTTTTCATTATTTATACTCGATTTTTTTATAAAAAAAATATTTCAAGTCAAGTTTGGGTTGTATAAAGAAATGTGTGAGGTATAAACACGTGTATAATTTATTTTGTCAATGTTTTAATTGAAATAATTATAAAATCAATTTTTTTACATACTTTGTTTCATTTTCCCATGATAATTGATTAAAGGAATATTTAAAAGGTTGTAAATAAAATAAAAATAATTCAACTGTTAAAAAGTTTATGAATGATTGTGACTAAAAAATTTAAAAAGGTGAAATAAAGTGTCTGGTAAACATTACCTTTTGCAAGCATGCTTTTTATTTTAGGTTATTTATGAAGCTTTTCTCTTAATGCCCTGTTTCTTTATTTTATCTTTGTCTTTATTAGAAGTTTCAGTTACTTTCTTCTTTTTAACTTGTTCCATGGCTTTTCTCCCAAATCTCGCACAATAAGCATCCATGTTGAACTTTTTTCTTAGACTATAATCGACCATATAACGAATTTTGCCAAATATTTCTCTTTCCTTCCAACCTTGATCATGAACTCCACAAATCGACCACATAATGCCTAAAATGATTGATTAATCAATAATATTTGTCATCAATTGTTCATAAAATCTCATCATACGAATATAAAATTTTTGGTATTCTTTGGGTGCTAGTCATGTAAGTAATTGTGCATTTTCATATTTCATTGTGTATTTTGTTTGAGAATATTACAGATGTACTATTGCGAGTTAATATTTATTTTTTTTTCAGTACTTTGTACAAAAGGGGAATCAAAAACTGTATAAAATTGAGGACAAGGCTGTTAACTGGTCTAGAACCTCTTTTTATAATAATTATGTCAGTGTTGTTCTGACATAATAATTTCCTATTTAAAATTAGGCAACCTTGCACAAATGTAGCTCAGACAGAGATACAACCTCTTGTATTCGAATTATCTCACCACTTCTGATGGGAACCCTCCATTAACGTATCGTCTTGGATTACCCAATTTTCGTCTTATATTGACGTGAATATAAATGTCCAATTTATAATTAATTATAGCTTTTGTATATGATAGGATTTAGTATTTAAGGCGGCTTTTACATGTATAAGAGGTTCTTAATAGTTTAACATTCGTCGAGTACAGTAGTTGAATTATTGAAACGAAGTTTAATTAATTATTTCCTTGAATAGTTTATTCCAAAGTAGTGAATTCAGTTATTTAACTTGTTGGTGTTAACCAACCTTCACAAGTTATTAAGTAACAAAGTATATGGTCAACCATTATTGGTTAGCCCGAAGATACATTACAAGTGTGGCCCTGCATATTGATACCATTACTGATCTATACTCATACCATGGATTTTGTATTTTGTAAATCTTTTGTTTGCTCTTCAGTATACTTGTATACACTATATCATTTACAAATAGTATGGAGTCATCAGACAACTTAACATTCGACTTCTGATGTCTAAATAATATTTAGCAAACGGTAGTTGTGCTTTTCGATGTGGTGCAGTGACAGACAATTGGGTCTCAAATTATCATCTCTTCATTGCAGTATTGCTCATTTCTTGTTCATAGAAGCCACATAAAATCTTGGCAAAGAGAAGTAAATTTAAAAAACCTTTGTTTACCACAGTTGTATATAAATCTTGAAAAAAAACTATTTCCATAAAATTCAGCGAAACCAGTAAATGGAGCCTAAATCACTAGATGGGTCTGTTAACAAACATAGAAAAATCAAGTTAGCAGTAATAATGATAAGATAAAAAATTTTATATTTGGGAACATGCCTCAGGTTATTGATTCATAATCATTAAACTTTGTTTGTGTTATTTGTGCCTTTTCAATAATCTTACTGATTACATGGATAATTTTTTTATCCGATAACTGAAGGTTTGAAAAGTTTACCATCATTTCCCTAGTTTTTTTTCAGTTGTTAATCCCGTGAATATTACTTAAAATGGGTAGTAGTTGTAGTAGCTGCCTTAACATTCAAGATTGTTTTATACTAATAAATTCCTCAGGAATTCCTGACATTTTAGATAATTTAAAGTGGTCTAAACCATACCAGGTGGTTAATCATTATTGAAAAATAAATACATTGCTAAAAAATTTAAAAAATGCAATAACCACAATTAGAACCTTGATTGAAGGTAAGTAAGTTGGAATTCCTGGACCTGTTGGTGATATTCATACGGTTTACACTACCACTACACCAACACTCACAATTACACACTAAATCAAGATTTACCTTCAGTCTCTGAAGACGATAAATTTGTTGTCGAAATGGTTGTCAGACAGTATAGTTACGAATGTTGATTCGGTAGGGGTAAGAACAAATTACATTCTCGATTCTTACCTACATAGCCATTTGGATCTGTTCCATCTAAGCAGAATGTATCATTTAACCAAAGCCCATATTCAATAGCCTGTTCGGGAGATTGCGTCCATTCTAGTATTTTTTTACACCAATACATTCGCATGTATCCATGAATTTTACCTTCATGATAAGCCTGTAACTGAGCTGCATTCCACATTTCATCATGAGTTTTAGCATTTTCTAGCTGCTCCCTCGTATAGGTCCACGTCCTTTTATCCTTACTAAAAAAATGCAGTGGACAAAGAAATTTGTGTATCAGTATTTAGTATACATTAACAAGAAACTTGATTTTCCTTTAAATGTTGCAATTTTCACTTGATGTATGACAATAAACAAAATTAAAAATGGACAAAATAATAGAAAAAGATGAGGATTTAGAAACATATGTAAATATACAATAAACACAACAATACTTTGGCCAGGATCTCATAATGAACATACAATGGCAGTACTAATAATAAAATATGAAGTAGAAAATTTGGAAATTGAGAGAAAAGATAAGACAAAAAGAAATGAATATAAAGAATAAGATATTAAGTAAGGAACAGAACAAGACTCAATAACATAAAAAATTAATATGAAATAGCTAAATTGGTATTGACATATCGTAAGAAAGAGTGAACTTACTAAAGAAATTTGTAACAAAAAAAGGAAATACTTTACTAGAATTGAGGAAAATGACTGAAACCCTCATCCACTTAAAATGGTACAAGAACAACACTTTTGGATACATAATGAAGTTACTCTTACCTATGAAGTTTAAGAGAATCTTTAGCCCATCCAGCAGCTCCCTCTAGATTATCATAATTACTATTATAATAACAATAATTATCTGTTAATTCTCGTCTTACAATAAGTTCTTCTAAATATTTGTCACATTGCTCCTTGTACAATGAGCTGAGGCTTTTGACTTCTAAGGCACATCTTTGAGCACTAATTTGACCTATAAAATGTTTATTTAAAATATAACTAGTTTCTGGATTTATATTTATATTTATATTTATATGTATCAAAGTTTTAATTTCGACAAAAAGTCACGAAATATTATAAAAAACAGAGCCCTTCCACTAGATTCCCACTTCACTTGAATGTGTAGTCCTACTGGGAATGAGTGAGTGAGGTTTTTTTTGTTCATTCATAACTAACTCCAACTGCTGAGATGAAATACCTGAGAAGAGTACAAAGCTAAACAAAAATTTGAAATCGAAACACTAGAAACTCTTCCTGACACAAAAAAAAGATTCAAATAATGGGAGCAGTCAACAAGTGGGTAACCACTGAAAATTTTTTGTGGAAAGTTTTACTTGAATTATCTCCAATATGAGCAGAAAATTGTCACCTCCTAGATAGTGAATCAGACAGTAATCTCCTGGAGAAGCACCTTGATGGTGTTGATAACAGAAATAAAGTAAGCTCTCATTCAACCAAAATTTAACAAAGTAGATTCAAGTTTTTCATTTTCAGATATGTTTCACTTTCCTAATAATGAAATAAGTTATCAACTTGCTGTGTTTTCTAAAGGATTTAATTTTGCTGATATATAAAGTTTGATGGGAACAAAGTTACTCTAAATTTCAAAATATTTAATAATATATATTACCATAATTTAAATAGGGAGATAATTTTGATGTATTGTCTTTAGAGGGATCATTACTGGTACTTCCATATTCTTTTAGATTTTTAAGCATGAAATTATACAACATGGAAAGTCCTGCTATTTCACCAGGTCCTTCTCCCCATTTTACTTCAGGTACATCATATTTTGGTTTGTAATAATTATAACAATCATTGATATTTTCTATGTCATCTTTAAGATCCAATTTTCCTTTAAATTGGTGACTAGATACATTAGGAAAACCAGTGAGGTATTCATCGAGGTGTTTATTTATTTTGCTTCTCAGAAATTTGGCCATACCTTCTTGTTTTTCAGAAGCTATCCGAACAGGCACAATATTATGTGCATCTACCTAAAAAATTTATTGAAACCATAATTTATACTGTATAGCCAGTAATGTGACCTTGTCATTTCATATTTACACAAAACGTTCATTCAACTTTTAACAAGATTCAAAAACTACACATATGGAAATGTAATAATTGTTTAAATTACTTGAACTACAGGTACATCATCAGGGATATGATCCAAAAGTGCTGCTTGTAAATTTCTAGGATGTTTTAAAGGACTGAAGTCACATACAATCCCACCTATATTATTATTTGAGACCAAGCTCGCTATATCTTTAGGAGAGCTGTTCACAATATGAAATCCAATATTCAATTCTTTACATTCTTTTTGAACAAGTTTTAAACCTAAAAGAAAATAAGTTTGCGTTTCGTAATTTGAATACCACATTCCTTCCATTAAGTATCATGATAATATATAGTTCTTACCTTCAATGAGAAATTTAAAGTGTCTCTGTGTAGGATACTGATGATGAACATCTTTGATAGTGTAACAAACAAATAATGGTATTTTTTTCTTAATAGCTATTCTTTGTGCAAAAATCATCGCCCAGTTATCCTGTACTCGGCAATCTCTATACATCCAATATAATATTCCATTTGATTTCTCCTTAATATTTTCATTTCCTGATAAAACTTTGCATCGATTTTTATTGAATTCAAAATTCTCCACGTTTTTTCCTTCCACTTTTCTTGCCTCAATAATATTACCAAGAAACAAATCTTTATTTAATTTTTCCAATAACAATTTCCCACTAGAATTTCTTGGTTTTAAAGATGCCATCTTTCTATTCTCACTAAGTTTCAAAACTTTATGTATATTATACAAACAGTAAAAAATATATATAAAATTGTTTGAACATTAAATGATTAAAATTTTTAACACCTATACCCAAAACTAAAAACCTATGACCTAATCATAAAAATATTTTGACTAAGAAACGAATGAGAATCCAGGAAGTGTCAACAACTACTGTTACTTGTCGAATTTTTCTATAGACATAAAAAATGCGGTGATTAGTCAATATTACGAAAACTTGCATATATGTGAATATGTTTGACTCAATGCCTAAAATGTTTGTCATGTTATTCATCATAAAGTTTTTTAAGATATTCTAAATTTATGATTATTGATAAATATTTAAAAAAGATGGAATTTTAGTTAGAGAAGAAGCGCTATCTACTGGATAATAGCTGCAGCTGATTTACATACAGTTTACAGTTATTTTTTTATGTAATGTATTTTAGCAGTAGAGGGCGTTATAGTCGACAAATCAATATCAAAAAAGACCATAGCATTTTATTAAAAGAAAAAGTTCCTCGTGTAACGAAAACCAAAATAGTAGTTTAATAACTTTCCACAATAGCGCTCACAAGCAATTCGAGCAATTTAAATACAATACTTTCTATCTTTTTAATTTGTTTTGAATACTCTATTTTAATAACTTTCGTCCTTTATTAGAAATTTTCGAATTTTGATACAGTAGCGCCATCTTAACATTTCGCAATAGTACACATTTTTCACACAAACTTCTTATGTCTACCAGATTTGTGACCTTTACCGCCCAGACCAACCACCTCCATGAAACAGCGTCAGCAGTTGACCGATCAAAATTCGCCTCTATTTAGAAACTCAAGCAACGCAGATTGCAACCATGAGAATATATCTCAATATTCGATGCAGTACGGGATATTATAAGTACTTTTGAAACATTGTTGTGACGCACGACCAAATATTTTATTATCACCGCAAAAGATAATTTGGTTTTACTTCAGTGTAAACTAGTTAACCACTCCTCTAAAAAATTCAATAACTCACATAGGGGAATTTAAATTTTTAGTCGAATTTTTCAAAGAAAAATTAGACTATTACGGTAGGCATGACTAGAAGAAAAATGGGGGGCACATCATTTTTCCCATGTTTTGAGACCTCCTGAATACGATTATGATGGTTTTTCGAATGTCTGTAGTTTATATATATATATATATATATATATATATATATATATATATATATATATATATATATATATATCTGTTTAAGCTACAATTCTTATTTTCGTCTCTCGAGCAATTGCTATGGGTCCGATTTGGTTCAAAATTAGCATACATGGCTTTTTTGGCGGCGGATTGATGTTATTAGAGTTTGGTTGAAAACAAATGAATATTTCGAGGAGTCTCAGTGCAAAAAAAGTGGTTTTTGACCTTTGCTCACCTCTGCAGGTCAAACGAAAAGCGACTGTAAAATGAAATTTCACATGTAGGTTCAATTAGTTGCGAGATGATTTCCTGTCTAAGGTCAAAACTTTCCATCTCCACCCCTCTCCATTTTATGGTCATTTTTGTTATATGTTATATGTTTTGTATTCTTATTTTTTGGCCAGAAAAAGTTTAGCTAGAGGGTTCGAACTTCGCATGCAAGTAGGGGTGATGTTGAAGAATTGTCTTTCTCAAGTTCAAAGTTTTCTTCTTCAGTTCTTCTAGCACAAAAATCATTTTGATCGTTGTAATTGTTGAACTGGACCGCCTCCTATTTAATGAATAATACGAGTATGATCGTTGCTAGGGTGATTTTTTTTACTTCCCATTTTCGAAATTTCTTGTCATTATGACAATTTTTTCTTTGTTGTCAATTGGAATTGAACAAGAGGGTTCGAGACCACTGGGTCTATTGAAATTATGAATTTCCATTCGAGAGAGAGAGAGTTAACTTGTGAAATGAAAAGTTATTGAGGAATAGCAAATTTTCCATATAAAGAAATAAGATTGAGAATTGATATCATTTCCAAGAAATTCATTTTATGGAAAGATTTGTTTGTGTATTAGTTAAATTCTTCATTCGACGAAAAATTCGACTTTCGTGATGTAGCTCTGCTGCTCACGGCTTTTTTAATAGCGCGACATTCAAATGTTATTTAACGGTAGTTCATTCCTACCAACTCTTACATTATATTTCTTAATGTAGGTACTAAGCGGAAAATAAAATATTAAATTGACTTTGAATCATCGGTGTAACAATAGGTGGTTTGAGGTCAATATCCAAATGAAGTTATCAATAAACAGAACTATACATAACAGGCCATGTTTCGAGAAGCTTGCCCTCTATAGAACGTCTGTATTTATAGATGTACTTGTCGGATGTAGAAGGAAATGGTATTGGGATTGTACAATAAAATGAAAGAAATATTGATTGGTAAATTTTTATTACAACTCACCTTCACGTAAGTATAAAGACAAATTCAACAGCAAGTTTAGCAGTTTAGGGATGTCAGAAAACTGTACAAAACTGAAAAAGAATACCAAAGGTCGAACAGAAATCAGGAAATATACAGAGCATCTACACCTATATGTAGAAATTAATTATATTATAGCATACTACGATGATATTTTTATACAGAAACAGATGTGTAAAAATATGTTACGATTATTAAATTACACTTATTATAGATATATTTTCATTCGCACTGAAAATTTCATATATTTTGTTTTTTTCTTAATTTTTTTTGACTGTCAAACTACTATATTGAAATATATTCTTTATACATTTAGGTTTAGTGCGGTTGGAATGAAAATACATTGGATATATTTTTTACAAGACAATCACTTGAATATGTACATTTGTTCCAACAAGAAAGATTCCAAAATTGATCTTTAAATATAGATTTATCTATTAATCACGTTTCTATGTACTCGAAATCACTTCGAAATTATTTTCTTATATTTTTTTGAGTATGATATGAGCAATAAAACAATTTTTTTGCATTATAGGAAGCAAGGTCTGCCTGCATGAACTATTTTGGAATTCATTAAATAATGAAAAATGTACTACTTGAATTGAATATTATGGGACAGAGAGAAAATTATTGGAATTTCTGAGATAAATTGTTCAGAATATTTGATGTACTTTTCTCTATTGTTTGACTAATATTTTAGCTAATCCAGTATGTTATGATCAATTTAGCAAATATTTAAGAAGCACTTCATATCATAATTTTCACAATGAAGAAACTGTGAAAAGCGTTTGTTACATTCAAGTAAAAATCTCTAGAATTACAAAAATAATCCGTAAATTCAATTTCATTGTCTTTTAATGGTGTTTTGTAATAACTCCTCTTTCTTTATACTTACCTTGGATATATGGTAAAAACAAAATAGTAAAACTTTCTAAAAGTCTAAATACATTATATTCAATTATGAAATCTTTCAAATTGTCCTGATATATGATTTTGGGTTATGTAACTCTAAATAATTGAAACATCAAAACGGGGGTTAATGTGGATATAATATGAAAAGAATAAACATCTATAATATAGAGTTTCAATGAATTATAAAAGAGAAATATTTTACATAAGGCATTCCCTTTATAAAAACATTTATAAGAATTTAGGAATATGTGTTAAATTCACTAACAGTCCGGGATTTAAAGATTTGCCACCTGCTGGCTCAACTCTACTGACTTTTGAAATTTGATACCTTAGTTTACAATTGAGACAATGGAAAGGCTTTTAAGTATTTAGTATACTGCATATGTTACTATATTTCAACTTTTATTAAACTACTTTTATTTCTATAAAAATTTCAAAATTTGTGTTTATTTAAATTTTGTAAATCGAAAAAACAATTGCCGCTCCTTGAGATCTGTAGCCCTAGGCCGAAGCCCACTGAGCATGCTGTTAAATCCACCGCTATTCACTAATTTTATTTGTACTATATTTATGAATGACATACCACTATAACTATACTAACACAATGTTTTATTGTTATTTTCATTAATTATTAGTATTTTAAAAAACTGTAATACATATTTATCTCCAAACTTAGAATTACAAGTATTGGCCTGATTTATTTCTTATTTTAAAATTGTATGCTCGTCATACAGGCTGAATAGCATTCATTGAAATTTTTAATGAAAAGAAAAAACAAAAAATTATTCAGTATCCAATTTTATAATAGTTTTTTCTCCATTTTATTTATCTGAAAATATTTTTAAAACCATCAAATAACGATTATTTAGATGCACACTCCAGTCAATGGACTTTTAAGCAAAGGTTGCTTGACATGTAGCAAGTTCACAAGAATACTCAGTAGATCAATGTATGTTTGTTGTCGCAATTGTAATTTTATTGGTTCTAGCTACCTTTAGTTTAATAACCAACCAAATGTCTATCAAATCAGATGATATGTAAAACTTTTTTGTCTTCTATAATAAATCTAACCTTGTTAGTTCATGATCAACAAAATTAATTTTTTGTGGGTTTATGACTACGATTTAATTGCAAGAGTTATTGAGGGAGAGGTATACGTATATCTGTGATGGAAAGATCCAAATGCGTTAATTTAAGGTGGAGTCCCAATAGTATCAGTAAACATTGGAGTAGTATCTGTAAAGAATGAACAAAAATTGGGCTATACTAATGGTTAAGTTTTTCAATCCTGTATAGTCAGTAAGTGTCTTAGTTGCAAAAAATGTTAAATTTTTAACTTAGCATACCACTATATGTGCATGAATGCCATTTTCGAACCGTAGCTTACAGCTGAAAACTTTTTCAATTGAAATATCTATTTCTAACATCTACCCTCCATAGCAGAGTGTATGTCAAAATTTATGAAATTTAGCTTTAATTGTTCATTTTTATATCATTCTGCTTTCTTTTATGACAATTTGGAAAAAGCGCAAGTATCTAAGGATCAAATTTGACAACATATAAATATTTACTAAAGACCACTGTGGATTGCTTTTTTATTACATAATTTGGTCACCAAATCCTTATTAATGGTATGCATCTAGAGAGATAACATGAATGACAACTTAATTTTTCAAAAATTTTCTATAATTCTATTTTCCATTAATGTGAAAGCTAAGGCACATAGACGGACCTTCTCTTACCAAACTGCTGCTCCAATTAAATGGGCGCGAAATTCGGAGTGCCTCTGGTGCACGGAGGAGGAAGGATCTACGGACCACATCTTCTATGAGAGCCCAGTACTCCACGAGCGCGGTTGAAACATCTGGGCAAGCCTCACAGCTCACTTAATGACATCAAAAGGTTCAATGTGCTCAACGGCACGTGGTCGCCAACTATTAATTTGAAAGTTTGTAAAAATTTTTCCGACAACCGGTTATTTGACATTCTGTCCACGTGGTCTCTCCATTCCCTTCGCCGATTTCTCGCCCATCTCTATTGATCTCAGTAGTGTTATGGTGTTCTCTGCTCTGGTCTTTATCGCGTATGTAATTACTGGTTTAACACAGGTCTTGTATATACTGACTTTGCTCCTGGTAGTCTTCTCGGTTCTCTGGATACTGTAAAAGATTTGGTTTTCTTGAGGGATATTTGAATGTTAAGTGCGTTCGCTATTTGTTCAAACCTATACAGTAGCCTTTGTAAGTTATCTGCGTCTTCTAAAATGATCACTGCGTCATGAGCATAACATATTTCATCCATTATGATGCTGAACAAGATCGGGCTGAGGCTGTCTCTTCGTCTGTAACCGGCCGTCACAGGTATTCTACTGCTCAGTTTATTTTTCATTCTGACATATGTGTGATTACCAGTGTTCAGGTCTTCGATTACTTTTATTATATTGGGGTGAATCTTTCTTCTCTTCAGTAGAGTTGTTACTTCCCTTAAAAGTACCCTATCAAATGTATTTGAAACCATGCGCCTCACAATATACCATTTTGATTAAATCTTCTCTTTATCCTTTCATAAATTGTCTTAATCTCTTCAGTATTGTTTTTGTATAAATTTGCAAGCATTCTAATGGCGTTAATATTCTTTGTATATTGGCCCCATTTATGGAGATATCTTTTCAATTGTAAGCTACAGTGATTGATGTAGGGATAGATATAAAGGTACCTGCAGGAATCTTTTGGGACTATTACACCAAATTTTAAAACGATGCCATTTTACAAAATTCCAAATCCGTTGATAGATTTCTATTTTTCTGATCCTGAACCTCTAAAACGTATACTTCCAGCCTGTAATGTTTAGAAATAAATCGTCGATTTTAAATTGCAGTGGATGATGTAGGAATGTATATAAATTGGTAATCTATTTCTTTTTATCTATTACTTTACATCTAAAACGAATACTTTCAGCCTGTAAAGTTTTGAATTAAATTTTTAAAGAACAATGAATTCGCCAGGTTTAATAAATACACCTACGCATATTTTATGAACCATACGACTGAAGATTATAAGGATTACTCAGCTTTTGTTCAAATATTTATTAATTAAAACACTATATTTTGGAAATATGAAATTATTATTGAAAATGTTATTAAAATTAAAAGTTTTTTTTCACAGATAACATACATTCTTATGGGTATCTAATAACAGTTTTTTTAATACAAAGTAAAACTGTATATAAACTTAAATATTTTTTTTAGAGAAAAGATCTTTCGAATGTTGTAGTGCCAACAATAAATTGAATCAGTAGTTAACAAATGTCATACTGAATTATTTTATAACTGTTTGAAATATTTATAGGAATGACTTATGCAAAATTCATGCACTTGGAAGCTGCCTGAGAGATGTGTCAGATTTTCAAATGTTAGTGCTTGATTTGTACACACAAGCACATTGAAAGTGATAATCTTTTTCAGCAGGCGTTACGTACAAACAACTGCGCAAAATTGGGTTGATTAGTAAAAAGAACATTGTTAAAATAAAAACACCTTTTTTTGTTTAAACATCAAGTCTTTAGTTTTTACGGCATGTTCTATTTTATACACAATTTTTATAATCAGCCCTTATTTCTCTCTTGTGAAATGAGTCAAAAGAAATATGATGTACACCTTATAACAGCAAAAAATTAAACTTGATCGGTTACATTTACCCGAGAAACGATTACGATATATATGTATACACAAATATCGAATAGTAAACAGTGTAAAATGTAAATCATATTCCATTAAAGGACTTGGCATACTTCATAGGAAAAAAATTCAATTTGTAAGGAAAGAATCACAGTATTAAATTTTTTGTCTAGCATTATAATACATCAGTAATAAACATAGTTTTGTATGTATCGGTAAAGGATTTACAAAATATACAAAATGTTATGTTTCAATAACCACAGTCTGGAAATCAAACACAACCCTCTCCCAAACACAGTTGCTAGTCAACTAAGTCAAAATAATTTAAACTTGACTGCTATTAAGCATATTATGCTAATGCTCTCTTAGACAAAAGCGACTTTGGAAGTGATACAGTGACTATACAATGAAAGGGTGGAGTGAAAAAATAAGAATGTTGTATTACCTGTTTATAGAAGTTTGTTGTAGAAAAATGCAAATTATGAAGAAAAACTTTTAGATAGAGACTGCATCAATTTGAATTGGTCGCCAGTGTACAAATTCCCATAAATCAATAAGTTTCCTTGAAACCATTACTCTCAATTCAAATGACAGTTACCTAAATGAGATTAGTTTAATTTAAAGAGTTCCTGTCTTTTGTTTAATAGAGGCAATACTCCACATTTTGTTTCTCAATAGAAAGAAAAGCAAATATTGTTTCCAATTGATTCGTATACATGAAAAATTTAATTAGGTAATGTATATTTTTCAATGAGGAAAAGCCAAATTCAATGATCTTCATTATTATGTAATAACTTTACAAATACAACAATTTCTAGTTTGTAATTTCGAATGGTGTTGCGGGTTGAGGACAGAAAATAAAACAGTCAAACGTTTCGATCTTTTATTTGATCTTTATCAAGGTTAAAAATATATGGTAAAATATAACTCAAACGTTGATGAAGATAAACAAGTAAACGAAAAATTGTGAAATTAGAATTAAAACAATAATCAGATAGTGTGATAATATAAATAAATATCCAAGTTTATAGGACATACTGTATATAAGACAAACTATTTAACATAAACAAATGAGAGTATTGTTGTATAGAACAGAAGAGCAGTGAAAAAAGATATTTAAAAAAACCAATACATAGACATATTTTTATTTTTGTTCTTCTATTTTATACAACAGTGTTCTTATTTGTTTATGTTATACAGTTTGTCTTATATTCAATGATAGATATTTATATTATTACACTATCTATTATTTTTCTTCTGATTTCACAATTTTTTGTTTACTTGGTTATCTTCAATGTTCAAGTTATAATGTACCATATATTTTTAGCCTTGATAAAGATCAAATAAAAGATCGAAACGTTGGCATTTTAAAAAGTCTTGCGACAGTTTTATTTTGAGTCCTCAACCCGTAATACCATTCAAAATTACAAATCTAACATTAATATGTGTAAAAAAGTAGTAGTTAACCAATACATGAAAACTTTAGAACATTACTGTTACAGTTAAAATCCGTTTTCAGTTAATTTTGACAAGGGAAGATTAGTTTTCACAAACCCATTCCGTTAAAACTTGTTTTTACAAGTTAAAACTAGTATTGTTTAGTACCCCCTGCGTTAAAACTAATTTTTTACATTTTTAATAGAATTTTAAGTTGAAACTAGCTTTCATTAGGGTATTCTACTAATGTTTCCAGTTGAAAAATTTATTGTTTTACAATTTTATTCTAATAAAACACTAAAAAGTCACAACTTTCGTTTCATATTATTTTTTTTGTACAAACCGCGATTAGAAGCACAAGATTTTTTCAAGGAGCATCTTACTTTAGCTGGTGGATGATTTTTCAAGTAGCACTGTGAAGAGGCAAAGTACCTGGGACTCCATGGTAGAAATACCTTCGTACATGCAGTGAATTTAGACCTACAATACAATTATAATAAAATTATAATAATTAAATAATTAAAATTTGACACTCTAGTTTGGGTAGTAAAAACAAGTTGTAGTTGGAAAGGCTTGTTAGAACTAGTTTTCTCTACTCAGATTAACTGAAAACGGGTTTTCTGTTGTTTTTAGTGGCATATAAGTATGAATTTTTAATAGGAAAATGTGATTACACATGGATATGTAATTCTTATGTAAGTCTTATCTTTGTTAATAATGCAGTTTTAAGGTGATCGTTTTGAAAAGTATGCTCAGTCCTTTAGTAAATATCTATTTACGATGGATTACGTTATATGTACCTAACTACTTAAAATTACTACCATTACATTGTATATGAAAAAACTTTCCAAACTTAAAAATAAAAATCATATTAATATTTATCTAATATATAAGTTCGGTTCATTCTGATTTCAAAAAATCCATGCTACTAAAGATTATATCAGTATATGTGTAATAGAAAATGTGTAATCCATGAAAACATTTATTTTTTATGGATTTGTATATTACTCTAAGCTTAGTTACTTACGACTTAAAAGATACCAGAGTATTGATAATGAATATACTCCAGTTATAATTTACGAACATGGAATTTTGACAAGTTGAAATAATACCAAAAAAAAACAAAAGGAATTCATCAGATTACACTTTTCGATTTTGAGAAATTCTTACACATCCATTTTAAAATGAGTTCAATAATAAATCCTAGTCAGAAATTTTGATAAAATAATTCAATAACTAGTAGTTCCAAGGCACAATGATTTCCTGATATTTTTCAAAAAATATCCTGAAGAAGAATAAAATAGCTGTGGAAGAATTTCAACAGTTCGTTCAAAAAATCGCATCTGATGGATTTCTATCACGTTATTGAAAAACTTGGATAACTAATCGATTACTGTTGATCATTTTTGCATTACTTCGTTACATTCCTCAAAAAAATCATCTTTCATTTTAAATTAGTGGTCATTTTAAAGACATGCGTGACCTCACTGACGTGTCCCACTGTAGTTCACACACAGTTTGCTATGCCACACGTGTGGGTGACTAGCAAGTCTTTTCTTAATTTTTTTTTACGAAAAAATGTCAGAGGTGTTAAGGGAACATAGAGAGCTTTACGATACAAACAATGTTGATTATATGAAGATGAAATTGTAAATTGTACACTGTTTCTTCTCTCCGATAGAATGAATTTATCAGGCGATTTAAATTTCTTTTGTCTACGGGACAATAGGTACGAAAGCATCATTTGTAAAAAAAGAATGACCCATTCGAAAAAGTTTTACACATAAAACTAGAGCCGATGCTAATCATAAGAATAAATATTAACTGCAAACATTCGATTGACCTATGATTTTAGGGCTTATCTGTACTACAATAAGAATTTCGAGTACAAAGCGTTTGTTAAGTGTTTAATTTTTAAATTTGTATTTAACTTAGCTACCCCGGAACTGTCAGAGATATACTTTTTTTATCAACCAACCAACCCATGTACAACATGAATTTTAAATATTGGTTAATACAATCCTAGTTTTTCAAATAATTTATTTCGGAATTCCATTTGATGTGCACTTTTTGAAACATACTGCGATTTTCAAATATTTTATATACAATGATCAGCAAAAAATGAGATCAAAACTCGAACGGGTCTTACTTGTAGTTTGAATCAAAGAGACTGTATTAACTAAAAAAGTAAGCTGATATGTTCATCATTATTTTGTTGAAAAAAATCCAAAGTTGTCTAATCTGATCATATTTTCAATATTCAAGATTTTAGTATAATTAAAACTGAATTTGTCACTATTGGTATCAAGAATTTCATACAAAAAAGACTAATAGATATAAAATTTGTTTATATAGAAAAATACCCAAAATAAAGGTCCGATTTTTCAGCTAAAACAGTCCTTTCTCATCGTGAACAACGGGTGTACAATAATAACATTAAGTTAAGTGTATGTCAAGATAAAAATTGCAGAAACAAAACATCCATTCGTTCAACACATTTATAAAACACTTAAGCTAATTTTTTTGCTTATTAACTACGTGAAATAAACGGATATTCATTACATACTGAGTTTTCTGCAGAAACGATAAAGTAAAATGTATGTTTTATTAAATGCTAGAAAATAGACACTGGATGTTTCAATACTATAGTTGACACTGGAAACAGTGTAATATTTCCTAGAAATAAACAAATGAGTACTGTAATCCCACCAAAAGTGGAATTAAACTGAATGAAAACTGTAAAAGTTTATTACAATTGTTAAAGATTGCAATGCATTTTTATAAATGAGAAATAAAATTGATTTTATCATTATTTCTTTATTAGAAACTTCAACTTACACAGATATAGATAGGAATATTATTTTTCCCTTGATGCAGATCCACTTGAACCATTTTATACATTTGTTGGCTAATGTCCTTTGTATTAGCTCATGTGCAAAATAACAGATCAATTAAAAAACATGGTCAATCAATGTGATTAATTTTTCTTTTATCTCGTGTATGAATTTACATTAAATCTATCACTATTTGAATTTTTGGTAATACTGTGATACAAAGTGTACTTTTTAATTGCAACTTTAAAAGCACATTTGTTAAGAGTTATTTCACCATAATTACTTATTTTGTTATCAAAACACATCGTTTATCTACAACTCCTTTTTCCGTATGGAATAATTTTTGTAAAGCATACAAAAATTTGAGAAAAAAGCAAATTAATTTTTTACATAGAAGACTAAAGAATTACTGTCAGTTGTGTGAAGTTTTCAATAACATAAAATATGGATCCTTCTGTAATCGAGAGGTACTGCTTTGGTTGATGATGGTAGGTCACAGTGTTCAAGAAGCAAATTTCGAAAACCTATGAATAATATCATAAATTTGGTGTATTCACATGAAAGAATTATTCATTAAAAAAATCCTCGATTGAATGAGATAATTTATAATTCTAAATGTTTTGGGGAAGAGAAAAGTTGTTTGCAAATGAAAAACCATTCGAAAAGAAAGTTCTAGAACAATAACAAAACATATTTTTGACATTGGATTGTGGAACTGTAACCAGTCTAGTGTAATTATGCAGGTACCTGCTCAGAGTATTCTTGGAACAAATTTTCCAAAGTTTTTATCCATTTTTCAACATGGAAAAGTTTTTGTGAATACTGTTATTTAAAAATCTGCATGAATCATAAAATTTTGAGCTAATAATATCATCCTTGCCACCTGACTGCTTATTTTTGTTTTACTAATGAAATTATTCTCCCGTATTATGAATTACCAAGGAACGCCATAGCAATATACCTGGGAGCGCTTTAAATAGACGAAGATCTCTGATAATTACATCCATCCCACATTCTGGATTTTTTAAAAGGAGTAGGATTGATACATATCCATACATACATACATATTAATGAAATTGTCCAAATGAAACCTGGAGGTGCAACAACTCTGGTATCCAAGTTAAAACAATAATACACTTTGTGCCAAGTGTAAAACTACGCCCGTCAAATATTTTTTGACTGGTTTTAAACATAACATTTATATATATATATATATATATATATATATATATATATATATATATATATATATATATATATATATATATATATATATATATATATGAAATCTACCAAATGTTATGTTTAAAACCAGTCAAAAAATATTCACATACATACATGAAGTACATTTATTTTTGAACGTACTATCCGCTTCATTTTATACTGTTAGGTTTATAAATGTAACTGTATTTCAGGGCTGATTTGCTTTAAAATATATATTTATATAGAAAAAAACTTCCTTTAATCATAAAATAGTATGATTCATATAAATAGATCAGTCTATTTTCCAGCATTTTTTTGGGAAATAAATACAAACCTGTGATGTATGTATAGTAGTATTTTAATAATAATAAATGTGTTTAAATAAAAAATTGACTAAAATTACTTAAGTAATTCTTTACCTAAGAAAAGGCAGAAATGGTAGAATAACCTGAGCGCTTCCATTTTTAATTTTTAAATTACAATTAAATTAGTTGAACGCGTTTAATCCGAAAAATTTGAACTATCCCTGAAATATTGAGCAAAACTACTTTCAAAACATATACTTGTTGGAAATTATTTATGCAATAAATATAAATCAAAATGATTTATTTCAACAGTAACCGTGATATATATGCGTTAATTATAATTGTTATAAAAATAATATTATCTAATAAATAAAAGATATAATATAAACGATTTGATTTCGTGTACCATCATCGTCAATAAAAGACAAAAATATCGAACAAATGTAATTATTATTTCAAGTTGTCGAACGATTGGAAGTAGGTCGAAATAATAAAGTTAATAAAGCTGTTATAGATAAAACAGACAGTAATAAACATTTCAAACTTTGATTGAATATGACTGATTGATAAAATAAATAAAAATAAGGGTAATGCTTTAGAAAGAGGAGCAAAATAGGTCTGAAAAATAGATACAGCAGTATCTAACGGAACGTAAAGAATTGTCAAAAACTAAACAACCACTAAATAAAACCATTCCAAACACCAAAATATAGAGATGAATGTAACAATTAAAATATGTTTTAATAAAGTTATCTTGATTTCATATAAAATCAGTTTCCAATTCAAAGGGAGTTTTCTGGTCTAGAAATTTGAAAAAATTTTCATATTCACAAAGCATAGACCCTTAAGAATATGTGCTTAAACAGATTTTTAAAAACTCGCATTATTTCCGAAGATACAGTAGTTTTTGCCGGCCGAGTGGAACGAGTTATTCTACTGGAATTGTTTCTCAAACTTTAAACTCGTTTTTCTCGAAACTACTTTTTTTGAAGTGGTTGAAATTTTTATATATCTTTCTATCGCGTCTGCTTTGGATTAAAAAAAATCAATTTGGAGTATTTTAAAAAAATTTTTTATATAATGTTATTTTATTAAAAAGTTAATAAACATATAAATAGTGCGAATGTTTTCAAGTTAGTTTTTAAAAATGACTAATATTTAGGCTTCTAAATCAGAATACTTTAATAAAGATCAAAGTATATCAAACTGTAAAAAAATTTTACTTGTTATTTGAATTAATTTTTTATGAAATAGAGCAAAAATTAAATATAAAACTTGATAGCAGTTAACCATCTCTAATATACACTACAGAAAATAGGGAAGAAAATGCGAAACAAAACTAGACGTAGTGGAAGTTGAACATCTGGAAAGAATAGAAAGAAAAACTAAATGGGGCAAGAAAAAGAACGAAAACTTCAGAAAAGTAACAGAACAACATTTAAGAATATAAAACTTAAACAAGAAAGATAACAAATATATTGATAAACAATAAATTATTAGAAGAAAAAAAAAATGAAGAGAAGGAACAAGTAATACCAAATAATGGACGGGAGATAAAAATAGGTCATTGAGGTTAATAGTAGAAGTTCGTCCAAAATATCAAAGGCGTCGTATTGAAATTGTTTCAATAAAAACTTGGTTCTAAATATTGACCGGATCATTCAAGCTTGTCACCATTAAGTCGAAAACTTCGTTTTTGGTATTTATTTCATCGACTAATTCATTTAATGTTCATTTAACGAATATAGACTTTGGATAACTACAATCAAATTTAAAACTACGCCCCGTCTGAACTGTGTTCCACGTTTGTCAACAGTTTTGCTGCAGAGCTATCACTTTAAATGGATTTTTTGGGGGAAAATGTACAAATATGTTTCATGTATTTTTTTTAGTTTTCAATTAGCGCAAAATCTCGATGACCTGCAGTAATAAGGAATGAAAAATCGATGTTTTTGTTTTGTTCTTTTCTAATTAAAAATTCTTTTAAAAGCATAAAATCTTTTGTGGACGTTTTGTCCTACAAAATATGAGTTTTTATAAAAACTTAAGTAGGTCGAAACGTCAAGCTGACTGTATGTTCTAGCTAAATTTTCTTTATCAATGTTATGTTTTTTTAGTTTTCAATTGTTCAAAATTTATGTCTTTTACATGGTTTTTGGAATTGATTTTAGAATATTGAATCAAAACGTTAGTGTTAGAATTAGTTTCATTAGTAAACAATATGCATTTCCCAGCAAAATTAATTCTTCTTTTAATTATTTTTCAAGATTTATGTAAACTTATCAATACTTTGTAAAGATATATAAATTTAAAAAATGCAAGAAACGATTTACTTAAAAATCATTTTATCTATGTAGGCAACCTAGATAGGGAAAAAATCAAAGACTAGGTCAGTGCTGTAGGCGTAAATTGATGCAAACCTGGACCTATTCCTATGAGTTCAAGCACTAAGTTAAAGGCTTGTTATGTCCAGTCTTAATGCTCATAGGTATATAGTTGAAGGACTAGAATCATTATAATTGTACCATTTGTTCTCTTTGCAAGAGAGAATTTTCTCTTTTGCAATGACAACTCGACAACAATGGTCTAAAAAATTGAAATCCAAGCAATAATATAGTCAGCTAATAGCACAAAATTTAATTCTAGGCATTAAAATATGGAAATCTTTTGTTCTCTTTGCAAGAGAGAATTTTCTCTTTTGCAATGACAACTCGACAACAATGGTCTAAAAAATTGAAATCCAAGCAATAATATAGTCAGCTAATAGCACAAAATTTAATTCTAGGCATTAAAATATGGAAATCTTTTGATCACAATTGCACCTTCTTATAATAATTTTTCACAAATTCATTGAAAGTTTTTTGAGATTACAAGAGCGAAATTATGCCTCAATTTTGCTGGGTTATGTATTATAATTTCATAATTTAGAAGTATGAGAATAAAATATTATAATTAGTAATAAACATATAAAAAGGTTTAAGGTAAATAACTTTCTTCTTTCTAATTTTAAATCCTCTCATTTTCTGTACGAAAATGTAGATCAAGAAAAATAGTTCTGCGAAATTCACGAGAGCCCAGTATATTTTTATATTTATATTTTATAATTAAACCTACTTAATTAATTTAACAGACACCTATTCATAAATAAAAATCGTTGTATTTGGGTTTGGAGAAGAAATAGTACTTGCTAAAAATCAGCGTTTTTTCAAAATAGAGGAAAACTTATTATATAATGTTACTATTCTGATATTCCCAGGTTGTATATCGAATTATTTGTTTATTTACTGACACATAGATTTTTTGGTTAATACATCAATAATTCGAAACAGCTACTATTTTAAACCAAAATATCAATAGAAAAAAGAAGTAAAAGTTTCAAGATAAGGGAATAAACCTAATTGGGATTATATAGTCCTGATCTTTTCTTCACTATTATATGCAGATTCTTCTGAACTATTCATCTAAGTACTAGTAAAAAAATCCAACAACCAGCTAACAGCAGGTATGATATACTGTAAGTAAAGCCATAAACAGATAAGACTAATTAATAACTCATAAAAGTATTTTTATTTTGAAATACTAATTTTCAAGCTATAAGAAAATTAATAGATAGAATTTTTCAGCTCGAGTTTTAGTATTTCCCACTCTTTTAGTTCCTTTACAGCTGTCCATTTTGAAAACTTATTTTGCAATATTTACAATAGATTAAAATATTGCATAAAGCAAACTAACAGGTTGAAAAAGTTACATAACCATTTATTATTTTGAGGCACCTGTTTTCAGTAAATAAAAGACATAAAAAAGAATTTGCATCACATCGATTTCTTATAATGCGTTTTGGTGAAGGGATGATTAAAGTATATAATTTGCGGAAGGACCTGCTCTGATGTACATGGTACAACTATTTAGATTGAATACTTTTTAACTTCCTCAATTTTGAAAAATTCATAAACAAATCAATATTGAGATATAGTAAAATTACATAAAAAAATCATAGAAAAACACTCATTACAAACATTTAAATTTTTTATAATGGTATTTTAGTATATTTTATTAAAATCAAAACATGAAATTAATTTCTAGAAAAAATTCCCTACAAGCAAAATTATTTTAATTAGAAACTATTAATACATTTAACGTGAAGCTCAAATTTTCCAGAATCCTCTCATTAACTGCCTCTCCGAACCTGCCTCATTATGACCATTATTACATGAGACAACTGCACTTTCTTGAGAGGCAGTACCAGGGTTGTTTATGTCTTGCAAAGTTGCTTGGTAGCCTATTCTAGTTTCATAAATGATCGCCTCGTTCCTTGGCAAGTCCACATCACCTCCATACAGAATGGTCTCACCTTGATAAAATATCCCGTTTTCAAATACTAGTCAACTGTTAGACGGATGAGGAGGCCACTGCTGCTGTTCTTCAATAGATTCTTGTTGAGGGATGAGAGCAAGTGATGGAGGAGCGTGAGTTATATAGATGGGATGGACAAGAGCTAGCTCAGGTTTCGGCAGGTTGCAGAGATGTAAAACAGGTGGTGGTGGTGTGCGGGATGGTTGTGGTAATTCCTGTTCTTCTGGAACTTCGGAAACTAATCTATGATGAGTGTAGGAAGAAGAAGCCTGAGTTTCAGGCCTTTGTCATTTGTTGTTAGCTTGCAAAGCCGCGTTGATCTGCGTCCATAAGTCTTTTTTACAAGATTTTGACCTACAAATCAATTAACAATTTAATATACAATATAAATAAATAAGTATAATAAGGATGTTGTAAGAAGAAACCCAAAACTGATATTTAGAAGACAGATGAAAAAATGTAAAGATATAGTATATATAGATAGTAGGAAAACAACATATGAGGGCTAGATGATGGACAAGCAGACCAAACATACATCATGTCAGAAAAGGAAGAAAAAGAAAATACAAAAGGAGGAAATCAGCAATGAAAATGTCAAAGAAACAATACAGAGAATCAAAATCAACAAAGCGAGAAGAGCATATAAGATCAAGAAATGATAAAATAACTGGAAAAAAGGCAACAAATGGATAAATTGTAAAAACTACAGATCAATCAAACGATGTCACAAAAACTAACATCAGAAACCAAAATCACCTAAAAATGGAATCGCTTCTTTTTAATTATAGAGAATAGGAGAAGTGAGATGATCTGTAGTATTTGAGTTTTTTTAGTATTATAAAATTCAATTTAAATAAATTACCTTCGAATAGATTGCAACCATTCTTTGAATTGCGTCGATCCGTCCGGAGTGATCTGGAATGCAGCCCTCGCTGTGCAAACTATACTTACGAAATCTTCGTAATCCCCTGCTGTTAAATGATATAACTTTTGATGCATACATTGTATGTACATTTGTTGACACTTCTGGACGAGAGGAGTGAGTGCAGTGCGCAAATGTTGCATCACGAGACTGGGATTATTCCGCGATAAATATTGTGCAGCTTCGATTGCTACATCATGTAAAACAAAAGGACTTACTATCGAGTTAACTACACAAACGCAGAAGTGGTGTAGATATTGGGTTCCTAAAACAAATTAATTAATGAGGACACATGATTAGTGAAGAGAATGTTCAATATAGGATCTATATATGATGCTTTATTTCACTTACCTAAATGCTTGGAAATTCTCAACAACCATTTGACATCTTCACCATAAGGTGGGTTTCTGGCGTATTTTGCTTGCGGTCTATCGTCATGTACTCTTCTAGCAAGTGTTTCTAATGCCAACATTCCGACTCTATATGACGTTAATAAATACCTGAGCTGAGTTTGATTGAATTGGTGAGGTCTATGCGGTCTTGCTAAAGCTTGTTGTGGATGGGCTGCAATACCTATTAGCAGATGTTCTTTGAAAGGGAAAAAAAGACAAACTGTTCAAATGTTAACAATACTAGATAAATATTGTCACAACAAAACAAACAATTATGGTTTGCTACATACAATATAATATATGATAGAAAGATTTTTACAGAGAAAAAAAATGAACTTAGCATTTTGTTTGAGGTTTGTCCAACAATTTTGAAAACAAATATCAAAAATATTTTATTTGCACAAAATTGACCCTCTATATGATTTTTCATTATTTAAGGTGTAAAACTATAATTTAGATGTCATTGTAATGACCAGTTTTGTTTTACATATTATTACAATAACAACAATTGTAATCAGTCAAGAACGTGAGTAAAAGATTAAAGTCACAAAGAATCAAATGGTATGAGCATATATTCAGAAAGGATAATAATACAACAGTTGGAAGATTACATAATGAAAGGCAAATGAAAAGGGCTAAATCTAAATGGAAAGAACAAGAATAAATAGATATCAGATGTATAGTGATAACAAACTGCTGAGAAAATAAAGAAAATAGAAAAGAATAGAGTGTAATAGTCAACAAGAAAGAAGCCCTATAACAAAAATATTTATGTGGGAAAAAATATAGTTTTATCCACCACAGAACAAAGAACGGCTTCTGAAAGATTCAAGAACAGTATTTTTATTAATAGTTAAATAATGAATTCACCAAATTAAAGGTATAAAATAAGCACTAAGTGCCTTTTGCTTTCAGTTATGGAATAAACTTTATAAGAATTCTTGTTTTATAATGTACTTTCGATCAATTTCATGTTGTATCAGACCCAGAACAATGGAAAAAGCACTGGAAAAGAGCGTAGATAAGAACAAAAGCAATTATTGGGACAACCTACAGGGGCTGAGACAGGAAACTATAACTAGAGAAGATTTGCTGAATGTATCAACCAAAGTAAGAACAATTTATGGATACCAACAAGAGTTCTATCGGGGCACTGTCACCTCAACAAACACCTGCAGATTTTGTTGCAGAGGGAAAGGGGGACACAATAGATCTTTTGGGTCACAGTGTATATGATACCCCAAAATCTATACATAGATAAATACATTTTAATTTTATAAATTCTTTTTTTTGTGTGTTTTAAATAAATTTCCGAAATATGTGAGATGGAAATACTTGCCTGGCGGTGGAGCTGCATACATATGTGTAGCAGGTCTTAATCCTTGAACAGGCTGAGCTATGGTAACTGTAGGACCATAATACTGAACGGGAGGTGGTTGAGATCCTTGAACTGGAATTGCTTGTTGTGGGCCTGCTGGTGCTGCGAACACAGCTGCTGCAGGAGTAGGCGGCGGTGCTTGTGCGTATTGTGATGGCGCACTTGTGAAAGCAGTCTATACAAAATAATTTATATATAATTATCAAAATATTTGAGGTAATTTCATAATTTTCACATTATTGTATTAATTTTTATATTTTTTATACCAGAACGGTGTACCCCCCTGCCTGCCCTCTTCTTATGTTAATGAAGTAAGCTTGTAGAATTCTAAGGAAGGTAAAATTGTTAAAAGCTCAAATCTCTTGAAACAATTATTATTGTATACAATCCAAGTTTAAAATTAGTATTACCTGTTGTGGTGGTGGTAAAGTTGCATACGATGTTGGTACAGGTGTGAAAGCTGTTGGAGGAGCCTGTTGAGGAGCAGGTGGTGGGTAAGGAAACTGATACATTTGAACATGCGTCGGAGGTGGTGCCTGCAGGGGGTGTAGAGGGCCCCCATATGCTATTGGAGGATGATGTGGATGAGGTACGAAATTATAATGGCTCACATACATTCCGACCGGTGGAGCCGCATGCTGAAATATCAAAAAATTTTAATACTTTCTCAATAGGTGAATTAATGGTAATATGAAACTTACTGTATATGGAGGAGCAGTAGTCACAACTACAGGCTGAGCTGCTGGGGGAACTTCCTGTTGAACTGGGGGCTCTATTAAGGCCACCAGAGCTCCATGTAAATCCATCAAAGGATCGTGAGGTATATCGTTATCCAGTAATTGGTCACCTCCAGGTGTATGCCTGACATATAACTCGTACCAGTATTTAGCAACCTATGAATTAATAATTGAAAACAACTTTTTTATACATTTCTTCAAAGAAAATTCGTCTAAATGCCATAGGACAACTCAAATAAGATAAGTTCTCATTTAAATCATCCATAGTTTGAAGAACAATATATTCAACATACCTGGAAAAGAACTTCGGGATAAACTCCGCCGCCTTTTGCAGCATTTTCTACAGTGTGACATGCGTGTTCTAGCATATCGTCACTTTGTTCTTTACATTGTAATATTGCCCGTTGTATCTCATTAGGATTAAGGGCTTGAGCATGCGGTAGGCAGGACAGTGCCAATTCTGCTGCCGCTCGTACCATATTGACGTCACAACCACGAGAGGCTCTATCAGCGATACTTGCAGCTTCAGGAGGAGTTAAATGTCCTTCCCAAGTGTCTATTAAGAAAGATATTGCTGCTGCACCTATTTCCATCGCTTGACCTAATAAATTATTTAATACATATGTAAGATAAGATGTCTTATAATGAGGTTTTTGTAAAATTTTAAAATTTTATTGAAGTTTCCTTTTTCACATAAAAAAAAGCAGATACAGCAAAAAATTTTATGCACAAAACCGACCCTACCTCCACACTATTTTCCAGTTACTATTGTATCTCTTGCCAGTAAAGAAAGATTTTATATGTCAAACAAATAAAATTTACTATAAACAAGGTCAAGACTAAACAGAGAATGGTCAAAAACAATCCAGCCCAAACTTTTTGTCACATGCGTCGTAAATGCATTGTAATATCGGACATTGTCATAAATACAATTTGCGCAAAACCCCAACAGTAACCCTTGAATCATAATCTGTGATTAACATAGATCTAATACAATTTACAGAATCAAAGAGACTGCTACTTTTACCGTTCATGAGGATCACTTATTTGCAATTCACATAATAAAAGGCTACAACCTGCAATGCTAAAACTTATGAGGATTACTCCACTAGAACTTATGTAATCCAACAGTCTGCTACCTGCACCGATGAGGATTATTCCACTACAATTTACATTTCGCTAAATATATAATATTTCACTGAGAGGAACAAAATATTATTCAGAAATTAAAAATTTAGTTTACCTATTGTCCACGATACATGCGAGGAATAAGTCCTGCTCAACCAATTCGGACTAACACAATTATGCAATCCCAAAGCATACAATCCGAGTTGAAAAGCGCACATATGCAATGCTCTGTGGGGTCCATGATGATTCTGACTTGTAGATGCCTGAGTGAAAAGAGATGTACTACTTGTTCCACCAGCTTTATTAAGAACGTTTTTGGCCAATTCAAACATAAAATGAGCACCGGCTTCGGACGGTTGATTAGGAATGGAAGGATATGCTCGTTTTCCTTTGTAACGTCCATCTTTAGTCCTAGTTATGGCGCCTTGTTGGACCGATCCTTGTTGGGGATTTATCGAAAGATTAGACATGCTCTGTTCAAGCTCCGCGCTGGTTGCACTATGCGGTCTACTACAACAAGCTGAAACATATAATAATTATTGGAACCACACAAAATTAAGTGAGTATATTTGTTAGGAAAAATTTAATTTATTAAGGTAGCATACCCATATCAGTCGACATCATCTCTGTGGGTGGCAAAAACGGACTGATGGGAGCGACTACTTTATCACAGTCTTCTCGTTTCAAATTAAAGTACTGGCTCTTGGTTGGTGGATTGCTAGAATAGTATAAGCCAGTGAGTGGCGTTTTCATCAATTGATGTACTTCTTTATCTAATAATCTATCCATTATCCTTGCTATTTTCCAACAATCATCTTTGTATAGCATTAAGAGGGCGATAGCCAAGTCACCTCGTTGACGTCGAGTGCCTTCGCAAAGGAGCGGATGATCAGCTTCAGAAACGTTAGCTTTTAAACCTAGAGCTGCAACCGCTGCTTCAAATCCTATGACATAATGAATAGGTTGTAAAATATATGATTTTTTATAAACAAATAAACAACATACCCAAAAGTTCATCTGTAGGTAGTCTCATATTAAGAATCTTTGATCGATCTTTACCAGTAATATTAGGCATAACAAGAGCATCAAAGATAAAACTGGCCAACATTATTGGTAGCATTGCTTCTCCTCTTGAACGTAAAGTACCTTCTTTAAGTTGTTCCGCTCTTTCCCTGAGAACTTGGAGCTCTTTATGCCCTAAGGGTATTCTTTTCAAAAGATTCACCTGTTGAAAAAAAAATATATACATAATTCAATTTGTTTTTATTAAATCAATTAGATAATTTACCAAGTCAGTTTCTTGGTTTGCCAATTTGACTTCCAAAGGTTTGGTACTGGCAGGAGGTCGAGCCATTTCCAAGCCGAACATACCAACGCGAAAAGCTAGGTGGTAGTGTTCACTGTTTTCTGCTAAAACTGAACATAAAAAGGCACATTTTGATAGCGTTGCAGATGCTAAACAGCTCAATTGATGGCTTGCAGGATTCACTTGTTGTTTCTTTCCTGCAAAACATAATAGGTAGGTTGTAGCATATTCCATGGACATAAATTAAAATAATAAAATAAAAATAACGCCATTTTTAGGTAAATCAAGTCTAATTACCTTTTTTCTTAGGTACAGGAGGAATTTCAATCATTAAGTCGGGCGGATTCATGAGCAACTCCTCAGCAAGTTTCACGCCCAAAATACAAGCTTCTCTGCTGTGCCCGTGGGCGTGCAATCCCTCAGCTCTAGCAAATAAAACATCCCAAGGATCTTCACACTTTCTTATGCTAGAGAACATTCCAGCTTTATCTTCAGTTTCTTCCACTTTTGGATTTATCTGGGCATTGGAATTTATTAATCCAATATCCTTGCTATAAATAAATAGAAAGAGTTTATTTTTGGGCATATGCAGTGTGACAGTGTAGTCAAAATAATACTAAAGATAAAGAGGTTCTTACTATAACTGTGAAATTGGAGGCAGGTCGCTTACCACTGCTTTTGTTTACGCTATTGTAATTTGCAAAAGTTCAAAACTACAAAAATAATTATCAATTCTCGAAATCCATGAAACTAATTGATAAAATCATAATGTACTTATATTTTTGGGGATAAAACTGATATGAAATATTGACGTAACTCTTCATCATAATGGAGAGATTATTATCCCATACTTAGGAAATCTAAGCAAAGTTCGTCTAATGAGGATAAAAAATTAGAAAGCCTGGTTCTCCTTAACCAAGTATGTATCATCATTTAATATTTGCAGTGACGAGAAGATTAGGAACGTAAGCTAAATCAAAAGAAAGGCTGAAAAAAGGACCCAAACTTTCTAAAGAAATACCTATAAATGGAGTATATAATCACATGAGCTAGCATTGGAGTATTTGGGGCTGGTGCGGAATTCTCATCATTACTAGAAAGATGTGTGGAAATAAACCAGGGAGAAAACTAGCAAAAAAGTGAAACAGTTCATTCTGATATTTAAACATTAGTAAAAGCACTGAGCTTCCATATCAAAGACTGAAGGCTGACATGAACATTCTACTAAAAGCTTCAAGAAATCAGAAGAAATGAAAAAGAAAATAGAAGTCAACACACTCGTCTAGAAAGAAATGCAAATATCCAAAGTTTTTGTTTGGTGTAGTAATATATTCCTGCAGGAAAGAGTTTCGCAAGGAGGACGTTGAAAGGAAAGCAATCTTTCTTGGCCATGCTACACCTTTTTGTTATCTTCTTTATACGACATTTATACCCCAAGAAATACCTGATGAGATCAAGTCTAACAGTATCTGACAAATACAAATTCTTTGGAGGGAAAGAAACATATGCAAAAATAGTTTGAACAATAGACCTCAAGGGGCATATATCTACCCTCCTTGGAGCTTTCATTAGAACTTCTTAGTTTTGAATGAAATTTAAATAACTACCGTATAGATTTCGCACTTCAAGTCATTTAAAACTTTATTGTAAATTGTTGGATCAAAACCAAAAAAATTACAACATACCTATTGTAAAAGTACATATTATATTCATCGCCAGATTGAGGAGAATCTGAATTAGAGCTGGACGTTGAATCATCTTTAGAGTCCCTCCTGGATATTGGTGTTAGTTGGGGTTGTGGCGCCCAAGAGACAGAAGTAGTAGGTATAGAAACATTTGGTACTTGTTTGTTTGTTTCGTTATCAATGGATATTGAATGTTGTGCTGTTGGAGGCGTTCGACATTCTTGACTACTGTTACTTGATGAATCGCTACCGCCACCTTCTTGTGAATCAGAATCGTTGAAACGACTTTCTTGAAGAATATTCATGTCATCATCAACCTATAAAAATTAAATTGATTATTCATATACTACTACACCAGCAGACCAGCTATAAAAATTTAAATAAAATCGAATATGTTTACAACTTACTTCACAAAAGCCCTCGCTACTGACGCTTGATCTATTCCCATCCCTCTCGTTGAGTTGTGGATGTGGTGGATATTCCATGGGATTCATACTTATAAAGTCATACCTTGGAGCTGCTCTCATATGTGTGTGGTGATGGTGATGGTGATGATGATGATGGTGGGAATGTGTTGTATGGACGTGAGGGTGTTCGCAATTAAGTACTGCTTTACTGGAATTCACCTACAAAATAAGTAATTTCTAAACAATCTCAGTTGGAATTTGGGGTTTATTCCTAATGAATTTGCTGATTTAATGAATATACAAATACTATAGAGTGTGTCAAAATAGATTAACGTGAAAAAATTGTCAATCATATATAACAAAATTATAAACTTATAATTATTATTATTAATATATGTATATATTGAACAGATATTATCCTATCATACCTGTGTTACTTGACTTTCACCTCTACTGGTATCTGCTCCATGTCGAAAACAAGTAAATGGGCAGTGGTACATAGGGTTTATATCTTGAGTATATGTAATTCCGGGCATTGGATAATCATCCCAGTCGAGGTAACATGCCTCTATGGCTGGTTTGAATCCCGTGAAAACTTCTAAATCCATCTTTAATGTGGAGGAATTCTTATAGTGTTGTTGAGAACTTGATGTAGTGTTGCGACATTTACTCACTTTTTCAAGAGTCTTCATATGCCAAGTAGTAAACTGTCAAAAAATCAAAATCAAAATTATTTATATAAAAAATCTTAACGAATGAGCATTCAAATTATGTTTTATTTTGAAAATAATTTAAAGAATAAAATCAAAGATTTTTAATAACGATGTAATTGTTCAACTGATTTGTGAAAAATTTAATTAATTTGTATTATAATAAATAAACGCACCTGGTTATGTAGCATGTCTCTTTCAGATGGGGCCAATCCTGGATTTAACGCTGCTAATCTCCAAAGGATAACAACCTCATCACAAAGAGAAGAACATGCGTGTTGAGATGCATGCGTATTACTGTTGACATTATTGTGTTTACCACCTCCGCTACCACCATATCCAGAGTTTCCACTTAATAGTGCCACCTATGAATTTTCAAAGTATTATGTCAATGAGAATCTACCTTAACAAATATTGTACCATAGGTTTTTCCAAAATTTAGCATTATAATTATTTATATAAATGTTCTTACTTTTGTATTAAACCACCAGATGAGGATTTGTTCACATGCAAGACACTCTTCGGTAATAATTTCAAGAAGTGGAATGGCATTTCGGTCATTCCTTTTAAACATTTCTCTGACGATACTTAAAAGATTCCACATTCCCTCAGGTTCTCGTCCTCGTAATGGACGCAAAAGGGACGACCATTCTGCGGCAGCAGGTGGAGCTACCGTACTCAAATAATTGACATCGCTGAAAGAAATGATATTAATTATGAAATTCTAATGTGACACAGTAAAAGTACAATTCAGTGGAAAATATTCGGAAAAATAAGATACTAAACAAAAGAACTTTTTTAATGATATTGCAAGAAAATTACATCACTTTCTATTAAGTAACTATTCAACTTGACATAAGTAGCTTTTTCGAATCTAGATTAGACTCTCTGTCCAATAGACTTGTTAATAAATATGCAAGTAGGTTTATGAATTAACAACACTATCATATGTACCACATTGGAAAATATTCTATGTAACATGTGGTGTAGGAATCCAGTGGATAAACCTCAACAGTCTATTGAAATTTATGCTGGTAGATTGGAAGTAAATTTTTCAAAATTTTATATTTAAACTACTATATTTTGCAAAATATATTCCAATACTGTATTACTAAACAATGAGTTATGAGAGAGTGGAAACCTCTAGAAAAGTGGGACATTGGTAAACAACCTTGAGATAATATATCCTCAAAAAATGATACAAACATAAAAACGTGAATTTAAAAAACCGAATAGAATTAAAAAAATGAATAAATAAGCATTTTAATTAATTATAATAAAAAACATAAATACCTAAAAACAATTGGCGCAGGTACGCAGAATTTAATCAGAATTTTCTTTATATTATCATGTAAAGTTTTTTCATCCAAATACCAAGATGTTTGGTCGTTCGCAGATGCACCCGCTGTGGGATCAGGAGCTCCACAAACTGAATTGATGGCTGACGGTTGAGAGCCTAAGAGCTCATCTAGAAGCCGCTGAGCTGTAGGTAGAATTTGTTGAGGAAGTTCACTTATGAGGTATTGTGCGAATTTTTGAAGTTGATCGCGTTGTAATCGCGACAAAGATTCAGATACTGGAGCACGAAGTGTCACAAGATGAGGCTAAGGAAAACAAGATAACATGAATTACGTTCGAATACAATGTGTAATATTTTATAATTCAATCAAAAAGTTATGTTATGGCTTAATCATTTGGTTCTTGATAACTTTTTAAGAAAAGTAACATATTTATTGTAGCTTTACAAATCCTTTTGAATAAATTACATAATTATTTCAGGTAATTAGGTATATTTTGTGATTATATGTCTTGATTTTGGGTCTCCTTCAATTGAAATTTTATTAAAAAACAGATAAAATCTTCAATCCTTATCAAAGTAGGTTGAAATGTCAAGATTTTATCTGTTTTTAAATTAATGTAGACCTAAAATCAAGACAAACAATCACAGAATATAAATAAAAAGGTCTAAGAGGTAATAAGTTGAAGAAAATTACCCAGTGTATTCGAGTGAGGCAAACAGCAACAACATGCGAGCACCAATATGCTGTTGATGTACATGTGCAGTTACAAGATGAGATCCTGCGCCTGTCAAATGTTACAGCGACATTGTGAGTGTTTCTTGGTGCCTGTTGAACACTAGCAGATAAATGAAAACCTGAAAAAAATTATTACAAATTCAATTTTAATTGAGGCATAACATTTTAAATTTATAATTCCTTTTATAGTACCAGCTATGCAAGTTATAGTTATGCAAAATATCAATATCAAAATCTGCACACTGCATTATCTGCTAAGTCTAGCCTCTTCAGGTGTTAGTATTTGTAGATTGTTCTTACTTAGGTTGATACATTCAACAGATCTTCTCTGGTTATAGTTTCCAAGAAGAGTCTTTGTTTGTGTCAGCCTCTGTAGGTTTTCCCAATAATTGGTTTTGTTCCTAGCTACCTTCTTTTCCAGTGCTTTTTCCATTGTTCTGACGCTGATAACATAGGAGTGTTCATTCCATGAAGGGTTTTAGCGAGCTTATCAGTTATTTCATTTAATTTCGCTCCTGAGTGTCCCAGTAGGTTAACTTAATTTTTTTTTACTTAGCTCGTAGAATTTTCAGGGCAATCCCAAACGAGTTTATATTTTATAATATTGGAGCTTAGAGCTCTAATGGCCGCTTGACTATCAGACAGGATGATGATATTCTATTTGCGATGTTTCTCTATTGATTGAACTGAACACATTTTTCAATTGCAAAGATTTCTGCTTGAAAAATACTTGTTGCGCTGCCTAGGCTTTCAGAGTGTTTGGTTCTGGACCCGTACAATTCCAGTTCCACCTGCTGAAGTTAGCTGGTATAGTTAAAGACAAATACAATATCACTAACTAAAAAAGTGGTAGTCAAAATATAACAAAATTTCTATTAATATTTATACTATTAATAAAAAAGTTTACCAATTTGTAACGGATCTTTAACCATATGATTTTTGTGTAGGGTATCGCCCCTAGAAAATTCTTCTGCTGATCCATTAGCTAAGCAGGAATACAGTCGAATATCCTCTTCGTTATCAGGAAAACTCCAAAATGCTATTCGAAGTTGAAGTTGTTCTGGTACTGGTGGGTATACATGTTCCACCAATTCAAATGGGATATGAGATGCTACACATTTTGCTGCTAATTCTGTTAAAGACGGAACTGTCTGGACCTCTGGAAAAATAGAAAACATACTGTTAGAATTTTTATATAGCCTATTTGTCTGTGGATATCAGTATCTTAGATAAATACAAGATATAATCCCTTTTTTAAATCAATATCCATAAAAAATTTGATTAACTTTTTGGTGTTTAATAAAAAAAATTGGTGATACAAATGTATATTTATACTAGTTAACTAACTGGTGTCAGAAAAGTAGTTTTTTACTGTTACCTGGTGAAAATTTGAACTTTGAAAACATTTGCTTTTTTAATTAAAGTAAAAAGAATAATCAAGAGAACTAGAAGTGTTATTTTGATACTTTTGTAAGTATCTTTATAATCACTAGAAGAAAATATCTAGAAACAAGGATATCGTAAAAGATGCTTTATAAATTCAGTCTAGTAAACATTAAAAATCAAATGCCCTACTTTCTCTCGGTTTTTACAGGTTGGTTTTCAAATTTTCCCGGTTGAAATTTCGTGAATTTAGTACACTTTTATGATGATGAAGTTGCACTACTTTTTTTAAACTACAGTTTCCAATAAATTCCATCCAAAAATCATGTACTCTATCACACCTGGTATAGTTTTTCATCTTATTTAGAGTGATTTTTTAGAATATTTATAAATGCCCTGTCTGCGTTTTCCAATAGTTTGCAGTCAACAAAATGTTAAATGCTTCAGACAACAGTTGTATATATTGTTCTGGAACGTTGCCAGTCTTATTAGGTTTAAGGAAACACACTGTTTTAGTTAATTTGAATGCTAAGAGATATTTTTTCAATAGTTTGGAAACCCTGTACATCTAAAATCTTTACGAAAGACCAGCATGACTTTTTTTGAAAATGTCTTTAATAAATTTGAAGAATTTCGCCTGCAGCGAACCGCCTCATTAAGTTATTCAGAACCGTAATCCGGTCATCATAAAAAGGAATGGAGTTAGGTGCCAATCACTTTGAACATTTTTAAGGAATGGATAAAGACTGAAAGAATGCTAGTTCAGCCAATTTGTAGTATATTGTCCAAAGACTTTCCTACGGTTTTAAAACTTTCACATGATGGCTTCTGATTCCTGTTTGGCAGAGAAGATATGAATTCAAGCGCGGATGTAGTGACTGAATTTTTTGAAAAATATATATGTTTTCTAGCTATTGAACAGAATTTCGAAGGGAACTAAGAGCAACAAGTAATGGATAAGAACATTTCTCGCCGGGAAGGACTGTCTTTGAACAAATTGTGAAATGCTTTTAAGTTAAACTCTCTTAGATACGTGAGCATGCAATTACGAGGGAGGTTCTACTGTTGTTTCGATTGGATGATGCGATTTTAAAGATCAGTCACTGGTTGACAAATTAAAGAAAACTTTGACTGAGGATTATTATATGCTTAAACTCTTTTTAAATAATTAGTAAATGTTTTTTAAAATAGTGTGTTAAATACAAGACAAATCGAGTACACTAAAGTAAATGTGGAAAATGGTTGTCTTGTAGCTAGATATCCTTTTATATTTAACTTCACTTTTGGTGAGATTGCTTGATGAATTACTATATCTCGTTTCTATAGAATTCCACCAGTGGTTCATTGAATTTTTATTCTGTCTGATTTCTCAGATGATTTCAGTATTCATGTCTCCGCTAAGTTTATGCTATTGACGCCTCTTAAATAGTAACGTACCTGACCAAATGTACATTTACATATAGCGGTTAGTTTAATCTACCGTTTTTAAACATTACTTCAATGTGTTTTGAACTTTTAAAATTACACAGTTGATTTCATCGTGAGCGGCAACGCTCAATTTTCTACCGTGCGTGTGTAGCTTTTTTGTGTCCTTCTATAAAAGGTTCATGTTGGATAAAAATCCAATCACGCCACAAGGAGAAACACTCGACTCATCATCGGATTTCTATACAACATAACAATCGTAGTTCAACAAGTACAGGATGAGAAATGTTTTCTAGCAGTGCTAGTTTTGTTGATAGATATGCAGGTACCTGCATCTGATTATAATTATGAATAAACAATCATGTAGAGGTATCCTGACTAACACCTGCAAATAGTATAAAATTTATTCGGAAACTAATCATAACCAGTAGCGTAACAACGTTAAAGAGGGTTGTTGTGGGAAATTAAACATTGTTAATGATTACATTATTTCTTATTTAGAAAATCTCATATTCACTATTCATATATCGAAATCTTGTTCTTATAAAATGTAAAAAGTTTAGTTAAAAGATTCTGAACCTTAACATATTGCTTAGAAGTTAAAGGCTTCTTAACATGGCGCAATAATATAACGTGCGATGCACCAATTATTGGGACTGAGACAGGCAAAGACTCTTCTGGGAAACTATAATCAGAGAGGATCTGCTGAATGTATCAACCTAAGTAAGAAAAATCTACGAATACGAACAGACGTCCTATCGGGTCACTATCGCCTCAACAAACCTGAAGACGCTAGATTTAGCAGATAATACGGCGTGCATATTTTGTTGTACAGACGAAATCTTTATCTACATACTCCAGAGCACTATACCTTGAAATAGTAGACTAAGATCTCTGGCTATTACAGCCATCCCACATTCTAGACTTTTTAAAAGGAGTGAGAGAGAAGTTCAGCTGATTGTTTGATGCAAGATCTCGCACTTGCAATATCATCGGTTTGGTGCCATTTTTATTGCATGCAAGCTGCAATTCTGGCAAGAAATCTGGTTAATTTTGGCTTAACAACCAACTTGTCAATCAGACTGCAAAACCAAGGCAGCAGCAGATATAATTATTGACAGTGTTCAACTGATCAGTATTTTACATCGTTACTTAGCTTTGATATCATTTTAGGTAAGGTATTTGTTTGATTCACTTATGGAAATTTTTGTTATTGGCAGCGATGAGGCAATGGCAAGAGACTTGCATAAAGTTAAGCGACGTACAATATATACATATACCCCGCGCCGCCATATTTACTTTTTAATTCGTTTGTTGTCGAATGTAAACAAACAGTGTTTGTAAATTGATTTCGTGTTGAAAATAACTCATAGCTTTAGAATTGGATATATGAAATTGTCAGGTTAGGTTAGGTTGAAAGATAAATAAATTTACGATTTCAATATTCCTAAATGTGTGTAAAACATGTCTATCAAAGAAAAGAGAAAATTTAATTATTTTTTCAATTTTAATTTGTGTTTGAGGATAAAATATTATTACGTTCTTATTTTTTTCTTATTTTGATATTATGTGATTTCAGAATTATTGATTACCTTCTAAACAATAAATAAATACTTTATGTCGCAATTCTTGAAGTGCATTTATTTTATTTGACTGATGATATATAATCCCCCTCCAGCATCCCCTCAGAATTATAAGGCCCTTTCGAAAATATTAAATAAGAAAAAGGTTCGTTTGGCACCTTTTATTTTGTTAATTCCTTCCGTTATCCTAATCTTTAAATCAGCAATATTGTCTGATCTATCATAATATACTTTAGATTTTAAATAACCGCATAAGAATTAATCGAGGAGTCAAATCGAGGGATCTAGCCGGCCATTCGATCGTTCCACGTCTTCCAATCCGTCTCCGACTTGTTGGTAGTAAATAGATCCATCTATCTCATTTGGATGAATAGCATCAGGAAAAGGTGTTTGTAATGTGGGCACTAAGAAGTTAATCAACAAATCTAGATAAACTTCACTATTAACTGTGCTCCAAACAAAAAGGACCAATAATGAGCCTCACACATCCAGTGGGGATCAAAATGACCACTATTCATTTGACAATAACCGAGGCGATTTTGGAAATTTTTAATAATAAATGGTCAACACGTTTCGCAGTCTACAATTAGCAAAATTCTGATGAAAAAAAGTTAGATGTACTTCTAGAAATTGAGGGGAAATTCGCATGACAACTCGAGAACTTTCCGCCGACAATGATGTAAGTAAATCATCTATTTTGAGAGTTTTGCATAAAGAAAAATACCACCCTTACAAAGTTCAGTTGATTCAGGATTTAAATGAAGATAATCCTGATAGAAGTAAAAAGATTCTGTGAATTGATGTTGGACATAATGAACGCAGATTTGCAGTTCATAAACAAAATAGTTTTTCTGATGAAGCGACGTTTCATTCAAACGGAACGGTTAACAAACAGAACTGTAGATATTGGAGCAGAGAAAATCCTCGTGAGGCTCGCACTAAATATCCTAAAAAATTGAACGTTTGGGTTTTTAGATAGTTCTTTTTATTTTTGAGTTTTTCCTTTGTTTCTTGCTGTATTTTTATTGATAGAGAATTTTGAGTTTTTTGAGTTTGTGTCATTCAAACAGTCTTAGTCATTGATGGCTCTTCATTTTACTGAAAGTATAATGGTGTTTACAACAAATAATAGGGATAATTGGCAAAAAGAAAATTATGAAAATAAAAAAAATATTATCGTTTTGTCAATTTTTTTATGAATAATTGTAATGAAATTACATACGACCATGTCATAGTTCACTTATATTTAAAAAAATAGTTTGCCATAGTTAAAAAAACTAAATCTTATCATTCTCTTATTTTTTTTTGGATCTCCATTCCTTCGCATTTCTTCTTTAAAGTTTTTAAAGTATTAACCTTTGAAATACCTACAATTAAAAATAGAAAAATGTCTTGCTTGTCAGTAAAACAGAATTATCCAGTACGCCATTGGTGTGGTATAATTTTTAATCGGTTGATTCTACCGTTAAGAGTATTTATGGCACTAGAAACGTTTCAGTATTGTAAAATAATAAAAAAAACATTAATCATGTTCCAATGTTCAACTTTCAACATTCTATATTTCATTATACCTATGTATATAATTTCAAGTCAGATAGTTGATGAAATTTATATTCTTAATAATAAATCAATTCTATTCAAATCATTCAAGGGGATATTTTCAAATATACTATGTTCATTATAATGGTATGTATTGCAAAGAGAAAAAGTAAAAAAAAAATATATGTTTTATAAATTTAATGTCCTATTTGTTTTTGAAAACTTCCAATTTAAATCGAATTAAAATTGATATATCAAAAATTAAATTCTGCGTCTTATATAAATGTAATGAATGTTTGTATTAATCAATTAACACGTTAAACGAGATTTGTATCCTTTTGGATACAAGTCACCTTGATTATTTGGGCCACCTGTATCCAAACGAATACATAGGAGTACTTTTACTTTTAGTACAGGTAAAATAGGATTAAACCCGAAATTAAATTGGGCGCTTCTCATTTTCTAAATTCTCAGAGATTACTGAATAAGCCTAGCAACTCTAAACAAAATTACGAGTTTTCGAAATTTTGTAACTTGTAACTCGAAAACTCGGAATTCGTAAAAACTGCCAAACGAAGAATGCAGAGCATAAAATTTTCTACAAAAAACGTCTCCAGACTCTTCTTTCGCAGGAAATTTTCGAAAATCTTGCGAGATGAAAAGATATATTAGCCACAAAAGCACTTGAAGTTTCAATGGATATATTTCACCACTTCCCATATAAACAAGCAAATCCAACGAGAGATTTGTCGTTTGTGTTATTATAAATATTTTCATGTATATAACACATATGAACTACTTCTTGGTTTCATCAAATAATACTTTTTTATGAAATTAGAACAATCTATATCAAACTGATAATTAATTTAATTTAATCAAAATGTATTTGAGTGTATAAATCCATTTTGAAGTGAATATTCACGATTCAAAATATTTTTGAGCGTTCAAATCAATAGAATAATGGAAACTTTGAGGTTAAGAAAAAATTGAAGCCTTTTTTGTACAAAATTTTCTGCTCCACATTTTTGTCCCCGCAGTTTGTGCCGATATCCTCATAGTTTTCTAGTTATTCGCGTTTCAATTTTTTTTTGAGTTTCAAGTCCCAAAATTTCGAAAATCCGTGCCCGTAATTTTATTAGGAGTTTCCAGACTTATTCAGTATCCCAAAACCTTCCAGAATCTATGAAATCAAAATCCAAGGCTGGCTGAATTCAAACAGATGCTACGTATTCAATTAAATGTATACGGAGCATTGCCTGTTGGTCCAAAATTTGAATTTGGTTAGAGAATTTTTTATGGGAATAATAAAATAATAATTTTTGAGAAAAATATAATTATATTTGAAATACTACCATGATATTTATCAAATTAAATTTGATTTATGGGTAATAAAAACATTTCAAACGATAAATTTTTTACAAGCAGCACATATATGGTGAGTTTGTAACATTTAACGTCTCTCATTTTTCATTTTGTCGTCCACTATAATTGAGGCTAATTTGAGTAGGCTTGGAGGTCTTTTCAAACTTTCATCTAACTCTTTGAACTTAGTGACGGACATTTTTTTTTTGTTGCTGTGTGATGTAAACAATATGCATTTATTAGCGTAGTTCCTGTTATCAGGTTTCGGTACCATTTGATCCCATTCGTAAACTGGTTGAATATGATTTAAACTGATCAGAGAGATCTATAAAGGCTTTGCCTTTATTATAATCTGAAATTAATGTCGGATTTTCTATTTCCTCTCCACGTCTTCTTACAAAAACCATTGAATTGTATTGATTAGTTGAAATCATCAAAACATCTTTTTTATCCCTCAATTTCAAAACAGTCAAATCTGTATTACTTTGTAAACTCGTAGATTGATACTTCTCCAATTTTGCTTTCACAACATTTTCTCTGTTTGAACGTAAAGTCCTCACTGGATGAGTTTTCCTCTTTTGAAGTTCGTGAGCTAAAGATACGCTACTATAAAAATTCTCTGTGTAAATAGTCCGCCCTTTGTCAGTAAATTTTCTGACAGCTCCAGGACAGTCTTAACGGCAACGGAAATATTTATATCATCAGTTTTGTCTTTGCCGAAATATACCTCCAGGTTATAACCGCCTCAAAGACACAATTTGTAAAATTTCTATCGAAATTTTTGTCGCTTATTTGGAATATATTACTTGAAGCTGACACGAAAGGGAACTGGTGTCTCATCGATACAAAATTCTTCTTTTGGTACATAGACGTTTCGAAAACGTTATCCCAGTATATTCATCAAGGGTGTGATCTTGTATAGCCGAAATACCATGTTCTCACCAGTATTTCGAATATATTTCTGGATAATATAGAGTTTATTTGTATATACATATGTCATTTTTTGACCAGTAATGCTTCACTTGATTCACATCCACAATATTACGGACAAAAAAATTTTCATTTTATCATAGGTGGTATCATACCAACTTTTTAGATGAGAGCATGAGGTAAAGTATTAGCATAAGATTTTATACATTGGGTATATCTTTTTCAGTTACTATATAGTTTATTTGGTCATCAGTTATGAAAATTTTTTAAAAATCTCGTCTCGATGAAGTAAATACATCCCAGGTGAATGCATTTGTTTTCGTTAAGTGACTTTTCGTTTTCCATAATAATATTTTCCACATCTAAGTTTCCTGACCTGATTAAGTTTTCTATGGTTCTATGGTCAATTGAAGCTTCAAAATCGCAGATAAATAATAATGAAGAAATTAAAAAGATAATAATAATGACATACTAGAACTGGAGCACTTGTTAAGCTGGCCACTCACGGTACTGCGGCGTCTCTCGCTCTATGCTTAACCAAAAATAAAAACTGAAAGGAACCGCAAAACCAACTGAAATGATCAAAAGATAACGCAATGGACGCCATTGTGGCCAAGGAGAAGAGGCAGGCCGAAAAAAACTTGGAGAAACGAAATAGAGGAGGACATAAGATCACTTAAAATAGAAAACTGGAGGGCAAAATGACGGAACCGAAAGGAATGGAAAATTACAACAATGATGATAATGATAACAAAGATACGAACACTACGCGAGCCACTTTGCAAATGCGTGTAGATTATTCGCTCCCAACAAAATTCGACAGGTACTAGCTTGTTTCTAACGTCGTATACAAGTGGCCAAAAACGTTCATTCATAAAAATGAGCCGCCTGTATCCATTTGAATACAAGAAATTCTTTATAAACAAAAATTATCAATACATAAATTATATACAAAAAATTTAAAATTCAGTTATAAAAACAAGTTGAAGGTATATTGAAAACCACATTAAAATTGTAGCATACTTGAATGCAAACAATTCTAGATACAATAGGTATAATGATATTATTGATTAAAAATTTTCTTCTTCGACTATTTTAAAACCATATCCAAACAGTACCGTTACAAAATCTACTATGAAAACAGTAAGTTTGGCAACAAGCGCTATTCCCATCTCTAACACCCATTTGTGTTCGGTAACGATGCAGAGGGCAGACATTACCCGAGGCACCTCGTGACTGGGGGTAACGTCCCCGACAATAACAAATTCTTATCTCTCTTTGTCCGTTTCGACTTTACCATGGTTAACCCTTCTCGCTTTCGTTCGTTCAACACCCCCCCCCCCCCCCTCCTTGGTTGTTATTTAAATTTCTTTCCACTGGGATTGCCAATTGTGAAGGAATTTCGTGCTATAGGACCAATTTAACTTTAACTCTGATTAATGTGCGTCTGTCATACAAATCGACTTTTCGGACCGAGAAAAAAGTGTTTCTACCTAACGAAAAAGATGCGTCCGTTTTCATACAGGGTGTCAACGAACTTAAAAACAGGTAGCAAATAGGAGAAGTCACAATAACGTTGGTTCAAATAAATTATTCTTATCTTGCCTTAGTTTCGAAGTTATAGAACTCTTAGATTTTAGAAACGAAGCATTATGTACGAACTATAAATTAGAATACCATAAAATTGATTGCTTATGTACATCCATCTAGAAATCCAGAGGCGGCTTGTGTCCAGTTGTTATAGTTCTTCCAATATCAATTGCAGAAGACAGTTATGCGAGGAACAATCAATATTTCATTAATACGTACGGCACTCATATCTACTTATGAAATGAAAAATAATGTTTATAATAAAATTCGGTAAACATCTAACAAACCGTCACTCTACGTGGACTCATCATCTCCACTGTTTACCAATATAAACATCGAATCGTAAAAATAAATGCATTTCTATTGACCAAAGCTGTATGGCATTTCTTCGAAATATTCCTGCCAGAAAGTCTGTGATAAGCAGTGGCGTGGCTTTAATTCATACATTTTTTTAAATAAATAGAAATATGACGTTCTTTAGACCATGGGCGAATGAAGACAATGAAATTGCACAGTGTAGTGAGAATAAAGACAGGTATGAGTTTAATAATAAAGATTTAGATATAAAAACACAGAAGTTATTTTAAATATAATCGACTGTTTAGAAGAGAAAAATATTCAGCAATCTGATAATGCAATCATAATAAGAATTACTGAATTAACTAGAGTAAAAAATACACTTATACCAGTTTAGAAACATTACGTCAAGATTTGTCAGCATGTGGTTTTAAACACAAAAAACCGAATAAACGGATGGCAATAACCGAATCTTCGAGGATGATGACAAGATTATTTGCGTCAGATAAAAGACAACTAAGTTCTAGTACACACATAATTTATCTAGATGAAACAGGGTTTGATAGTTACGATGTTATAAATTTTGGTTGGGTTAACAATAGTAAAAATTGCTGTTTGAATAAGACATGTTCTGAAGAGAAGCATTATAACAGTACAAACTGAAAGCATAGACGGTTTCGTGCCTAATGCTTTATTAATATCTGCTTAGAAAATTAAGAACTGTGCAGCTGATTATCATGAAGATATGGCAGCAGAATTATTTGAAAAGTGGTTTAATGAACAGCTTTTAACTAATATTCGACTAAAGTCAATAACCGTTATGAACAACGTATGCTACTACTCGCGACAACTCCTTAAGATACCAAATAATAGTAGTAACAAAGCTCAAATTTTAGCATTTATGGCCCAACAAACGAAGAATTGCTTATTGTTATTAAAGGTCTAAAATTGATTATATTGACAAGCTGTGCAAAGAGCAGGGTACTCTTCTCATACTACCTCAATACTATTGAATATTTAACTCTATGGAGTTAATATGGGCAAACGTAAAATCAGAATTACGAAAATGTAATCAGTCTCCAGAACTAAGTAAAGAGGTTGTATAACTCGTAAAGAAAGTTCTAGTAGCAGAACCCCAACAGCTTTGGTAAAACTGCGTTGAACATGTTATTAAAGAGGATTACTCTTTTCACAACCCATCAAAATTCAATCAAATGATGACTCTAGTTCAGACGATTCTGTCAACCATGATTATTTATAAAGATACTATGGAATTGAAATGTTTCCTTGTCTTTTGTTTTATTTGCAAAGAATTTATTTTCCTTTATAGTTTTTACTTTAATATTTTGTTTTCCAGAAAAAAAATGCTCAGTTCACGTCTGGTGCCCTGTTTAAACCAAACGCCCTTACATTACATTACATGTACATTTTACTCGTCTATTTACGTTTTATAATTTGATATTAAGTAAGCAAGGTATGATAATGTTTTTTTCTAAGTTCCAAGAAGGACTACAAGTAAGTTCATCTGTCTAAATAATGGAGTATAATGGAGTTCAATTCAAACAAAATTGTCGGGAAAGGTTTTTATATAAGTTTTTATAATCTGCAATTGACATTGGAAGATCTGTAACAATCAGTAAAGTTTCTTAAATAAATTTTTGAACCTATTTGGTAAACAAAAGTACTCTTCATAGAGGCCATTGGAATGTTAAGTATAAATTTTTATATTTAGGTCGGAGCGCTAACTAAGCTGAACGCGTTGTTGCCAAAAAATATTTTAACTTTTTAATATACCTTGAGACAAATGATACTTTCCTTAAACCTAATAAGCGAATTACAATGTTCAATTTCTCGTTTAAAATTTAATTGAGATGTAGAGTAGAAAGTGCAAACACACATCGTAGGTTATTTAAAAAGTGCATATCTTCATTATTTTTTAATTCCTACTGCGAACCCCAACATATAAAGTGGGTACCACATGCTAATATGGTCAACGAGAGGTATATCTCTCATTTAGTTTATCAATGTTATGGAGAGAACTTAGCAACCATGAAAAAGACTGTTGGGTTACGAGGACAATGAGATACAATACAAAAAATAAGGCTAGTATTATAATTACTGATTTTTCACATGGTACTAGGCCAATTTAATATTAAAAACATCTTTTATAACAAATTTAATTCGGTAAATCTAGTCAAACTATATTAGAATCGATTTCTAGTGCTGCGAACGGTTTATATCTGCAAGAAAATACGTAACATTTAATTAACCAATCTAAGTTAAACGATCTCATTTAAGATTTATAATTATCAAGATCTTGTTAATACCAGATGCGAAAGTTACCTTGTTCAGAAACAGAAATAAAGTTTATCAGAATTTTTCAAAAGGGAAGAGACACATTGTTATTATACTGATATCCCGGGACATATAAAACAGAATGGCGATTATTCGTTGATCCTTCGAGACTGAGATATGTTTTATTGCACATGCACAAAAATGTCAATAGAGGAGATATAAAATGACTCTATAACAGACTGCATACTTTTACTATCAAAATTGAAGATGAAGTTCACCTAATTAGGAAACAACCGACCAAAAATTGTAATGTATTTTTTATAAAGCTTACAAATTCATTCACTTGTTTGAGCGCTGACGCCCATCGTTCATTTTTAAATTGAAGCCCCAAAATTTTTCTTCAACTATTGCAAAGGACATTCAATAAAAGACCTATTAACAAAAAATTGTGATGTAAGTTTTTTTTATAACGCTAAAAAAATTCATAAAATTTACGTTGGAGCGCATCGTTCGAAATAGAGGCCTCGAAATTTTTCAAATTTTCTTCAACTGTTGCGAAGGATATTTAATAAGGAACCTTTTAACAAAATATTGTGATGTAAGTATTTTTTATGACGTAAAAAAATTCATAAAATTTACCATCGTTCGATTTGAAATCGAAGCATTGAAATTTTTTCAAATTTTCTCTAACTATTACGAAGGATACTTAATATTAACATATTAACAAAATATTGTGATGTAAGTATTTTTTATAATGAAAAAAAAATTCATAAAGTTTACGTTTCAGCGCTGACGCGCATCGTTCGTTTTGAAATAGAGGCCTCGAAATTTTTCAAATTTTCTTCAATTGTTGCGAAGGATATTTAATAAGGAACCTTTTAACAAAAAACTGTGATTTTAGTATTTTTTTTGTCATTTGTAAATTTGAACAAATTTATATTTAGATTTTGTCTTCCGTACCTCTTGAGAAGATACTGAGAATCTACGTAAATTTGTCATGTGAAAATGTTTTGATTCGTTCTTTCTGTATTTGTTAAAAAGGGTTATTTCTTGTATTTTTGCCGTTGGTATTATCCTGTGTGGAATTTTCCTAGTTATCTAAGAATTTGTGTAGTAGATAACCTATGCCATTGGATAAAATGTTTTATTCGATATTCAGGTGCCCTTTTCAATAGTTAAAGAAAATTTGAAAGAGTCTTGGGGCTTCGATTTCATAAAGAACAATGCTCGTTAACGCTGGAATGGACATTTTTTGACGTTATAAAAAATACTTACATAACAATTTTTGGTTCATTGTTTTTTAATTAGATGAAACTTGTAATAATTGAATAATTTCATATATTTTTGGATCTTCGATTCAGAATCGACAAACATGTAGAAAATAAAAATGTTTTATCCTATCTATTAACATTTTTTAGTTTATTTTGTAAAAAAATATGCGTGGAAGAAATCCGTGGATAACTTCACATGGGTAAAATAACAGACAAACAAATAGTTCAAATAAAAGATCATAACAAAGAAAAACAATATTTGTACTTTTTATGTTTTGTAATAGCGTTGTAGATTTGCAGAGAAGAAAAATTAGCCAAATCGGTCAGGCCTTCCTAGAGTTTAGCTATATTAACTTCATATATATATATATATATATATATATATATATATATATATATATATATATATATATATATATATATATATATAGACATTTATTCAAGAAAACCCTCCTTACTTTATGCGCCGTTGACGAAAAATAATAATTATAAATCGAATACCAAAACAGTTGGAATTTTTAATTGCAGTTATCAGTAAATAATATGTATGTACCTATATATCAAACAAAAATAAATGATAGTGACAGTTGTAAAGAAAGGGAAATTATCACTTATTAATATTGCTGTTAGGTCACGCGATCGAAAAGTTTTTCTAAAAATTCAGGTTGTTGTTATAGCAACCTGTCAAAGTTAAGGCATCTGATGGGTTTGAAATGACGAATATAAAATTTTCATAATAATAAAAGAAAAAATATCAAAACAATCGTTATAATAAAATATATATTTATTTAGAAACCACTTAACAGTTCAAATAAACATATACGTTGCTGATAAAAATGATAATGATTAACTGCTAAGAAATCACATCCGTTACTTTGGTTATTGTGGCATCACCACAAGAGTGTATAATTCACTTTAATAATAATTAAATGTGGATAATTTACGATTATTATAAATCATAAGTATAAAACGTTTTTGGAGAATAGCAAAGGAAATTTTATGAATCAGAACGTAAATTCCCATTTAAATAAGATAGTCTCTCAAATTCTATGTTTGTAAAAATAAAACAATATCATTATAAATTAAGAAGTTCATTATAAAATACACTACCGGTCAAAAGTTTTTACTCACCCCATAATCCAATAATTAAACTTCAAAATAATATACTTTAACAATTTACCAGTCTTACCAACCAAAAATAATAGTGCCCGTTATTTGTTCACTTATATTTTGTTGGCGAGTGTGACAAGTTAAAACTTGCAAGTATCGGCTGATTCGTTTATTATCCTTTAACTGAGTTTATTCCTAGTTAGCATTGTAAATCCCAAGAAATTTTTGGATCAAGACGTATTATTATGAAGTTCGTCTACGAATTGTTTTCGTTCTCGCAAATTCAGACTTCTGAGTTTTAAAATGGGTTGATGCATTGATCGTAAGTCTTCTAACTCTAGGCAAAAGTAAGCACCGAATTAAAAACACTGTGGACTACAGAGTGAAAAATACCAGGAGGGAATCAACCAGGAGCTTTGGCGATAGAAAACGTTCAGGGCGGCCTCGATCTGCCCCTTTAAATACGTCAAAATAAAATTAAGAGGTGGCAGTGGACCAAAGACATAAAAAATAGACGCGTGAAGAGTAGGAGAGAGTATGGACTGATGAATCAAAGATTGAGGTTTTTGGGTTCAAGAAAAATGTTTGTGCGCCGATCAAAAGAAGAACGGAAGAGGCTGGGTAACGATTTAGGGATATTTTGGATGAAGGGCGTCTGGAGACCTGGTAAAAATTGAAGGGATTTTGAAAAAAGAACTGTGCAAAGAGTATTGAGTTGTTGTGGAACAAATTGGACAGGGAAGTCAGAAAGCAGTGACCTACTTCTATTTCATATCTCCAGACAATCCTGAAAAACGAATAAACCTAAATAATAAAAGCAAAGGGGGATCATAACGATGAATCAAAAATTTAAATATCCAACAATTACATACTGGTGTTTTATCATTCTTATCTATATTTGTTCTTTAAAATATAAATATCAACATCGACCAGATTGTTTTTATTTGTTGTGTATCACGAAAACTATATGGTGGACAAAAACTTTTGAACAGTATTGTATATTTATTATGGTTATGTATCCAATGCGATTTTGCTAAATTAAATTTCAACTGAACAAGAAAAAATAGTGCATAAAATAATTTTTACCCAAATTTTATATCTATAAAAAAATTAAAAATGCAATGATAATCACATCTTCCTCTGTTCTACAGGAATAGTGTCTGGAAAAGGAATAATTTGCATACGATGACCATGCATTATGTCTTCCCAAAAAATTACGTTTCTTCTTGATATAGAACGACTTCTCTAGCAAAAGATAGTGTTTATGATGACCCTGGCCTTCTCAAATCTCTATTACGCCGGCTATCACAAACTTAGCAAATCTGGCTTAGTCAGAAAAAAGCCAGTTTCTATGTTCTGCGCCCACTGTAGACGAGTTAATATTTGCCGGGGTACTCTTAATGGTCTACTAGAGAGCAAATTAGTTTCAGAAAGTATTATGGTACTGGAAATGAATCGAGAATACGTTCTTCTATAATGAGTTCGACAGCTGAAGTGAGATGGTTCTATTCCTACGTACATAACTAGGTATGCACTGATTTTCTTTTGCCTTATTTACCTTAGGATACCCAGTATTCCACCTTCGTTTAACACTTTTAGCTTCCTCTATTCCGATAACTGAAGCACTTGAAAACACTAGCCTATCTCCTTAAGTCACTAATCTTGGTCTAATGAAAACTGAAATTCTATTGCCAGGCATAATTGCAAAGAGCTACTCATCAATCAATTGATTATTAAAAATTGGTTTTGTAAACATTTTTAGTTTATTGGCAACGGTGAAATGAATAAAGATTAAATATACAAGAAAGGAGCCACCGATTTTGGGGATTATTTCCTACCAAAATCTTAAATGTCATTATTTGGAGATTTTTATTCTTATTTTAAAAAGTCAAGAATTTATTTGCGAGTGAATCGTCAAAAATAATTCTTCCCATTCTTCGTTAACGTACATTAAAAATAACGAAATGAAAAATGATGTATACACACTCAAATGGAGTAATAGTTCATGAGAACTTGATTGAAGTGCGTCAAAATGTAAAATTTTTGTTGTTACATTAATTGAAACGGGGAATCGTACGGTCAAACGCAGTTTATTGGACGAGTGGTGTATCAAGCCTAGAAAACACATCGTATCACTCCGTATAAAGCCGATCAATTGAGAATATTTAAATACTTTAATAAAATTATTGATCTCCGCCTATGCTGAACAATAAATGTTGTTTTTGAAGTTCTGCAATAGTAAATTGAAGAATAAAATAACTATATATTTTTTACCATACTATTAAATTTCAAACTCTACGCCTATGGCGATCATATGTACACTCTGTTTACCACGTTGCCAATCAGTTCAAAGATATATTCGTCTCTCTCACACACACACACACTCTCTCTCTCTCTCTCTCTCTCTCTCTCTCTCTCTCTCTCTCTCTCTCTTCCACTTACAATTTAAAAAAAGTAATAAACCAAAATTTTATTGGATAGTCCGGTCAAATTTGACGAAAAAATAATAGTGAAGCTACATATATTCCCACCTAGCAGAAAATCAGTAAGATTATTTAAAATATAACTAAAAATAAAATTTCAAACTTTCCCACCATACCCGTGTATGGAAAAAAATACCTTATTTAAGGCAAAAAAAAAGTTTTTCGCGCTTTTCAGCAAAAAGATAGATTTTATTAAGTTTCATCATAAAAATACCTTAGACAAAAATTGTAGATCATAAAATTATCTACAAAAAACGTATCAATACTTTTTTTTCTACGACTACGTTTCTGAGATATAATGATTTGAAAAGTTATAAAATATGCAACTCCAACTGAAAAAACTATTTTCTTCTTAAAATTAATTAAAATCATGTTCTATTTTTACACACGCAATAACTGGATGTGACACGACATCTGCATTTTATAGGAAAAAATTTTCAAAATGTTTAAAAAACAAAATTTAGTTCAACGTGCTGAAGTTTGTATGTATGAAGCTTCTAAAAAAACTACATACTTAGATAAGTATCGATATGCATGTTTAATTGAAAATACTAAAAGCAAAAAAAGTAATTGGCTTGTCTTCCTCCAACCTCAGTTGCTGCTCATCAACAACTTTTTCGGGTATATTAACAAGTTCAAGTGTGGCTTGGTTATCAGCTAGACCCTACAGACTGGTGTTGGAATTGGTCAACAATATGTTAGAGCCCATTCATATTTTACTCTCACCACACACAATTTTTTGCAACTGCATAAGGGATGTAGTACTATTTGATGTTGCAAAAAGTCGGACGGTTTTGTTTTCTGGCATGTACACCTTGTCAAGACTGTAATATTGAATCACCAACAGTTGAGGATCCGTTTCATTCCAACGAGGCGACATGCTATTGACGCAATTTACAAGCACTCAGAATGAAGATGAAGAACAAGAACAAAAAAAAAGAAATTGAAAGTTACGACTCGGACAATTAAATTTCACAACTTTTTTTTTAATTTAAATCACTTTTACCTTTTCAATCTCTGATAATTTCCATTATTTTGCAATAATTTCAAATTAAACATGAGCGCAATGGACACGTGGAAAAGGCTTAATGGGGATACCACGTTGCAAAAAACGCGCTAATTACACTAGCTCATAAGTGGCGTGGAAACGTGTGCATATTATGATGATTACAACTTTTTGAATCATTATATCTCAGAAACAGTGACTCTTAGGAGAAAAAGTATTGAGTATATAATTTTATGATCTACAATTTTGTCTAAGGTATTTTTATTATAAAACTTACCGTTTTGCTGAAAATCACGAAAAACACATTTTTTTTACCTTTGACCTTGAATAAAATTTTTTCCACACACGGGAATGATCGGGAACTTTAAAATTTTATTTTTAATCACATTTTAAACAATTTTACTGATTTTCAGCTTGGTGGGAATTTATGTAACTTCGAATTTCTAAATTGACTGGACTAAGATTTGTGCACGAAACATTGTAACTATATATATTCCATCTATATTGTAAATTTGTAATTACAAAAAACCATATCATTTGTGCCATTTTTTTAATTTTAAAAAGCAGGAAATGTTTTGATTATCGTGTTGATACCCGACGTTTATAAAAAATCTAACTCCTTTATCAAACTCGTTGTTACGTATGGAGTCCCATCTCTAATATACACCCGCGATCCGCAAGTAGCACGATTCACGGGAGGATGATGCTAGGCCGTTGTTGCTTGTAATGGACTTGGGTGTATTTTTACGACCTCGACCCCTTATATACAAATGCTAACAGAATTTTTTTACGATACGAGCAGTGGAAGAATATATTATTACAAAAAAAAAACAACCGACCAAACTTGTAACAGTAGGGCTAATCATAGGTGTACCATGATCATTTCTCGAAGGACTTTTCATTATATTTACAGGCGGAGTTTTGACAATTAATCAAACAGCTATAGCTATAGAGTCCGTAAATTAATGATTTTTAAAACATTTTTTGCAAAAATCTGGTAAAAATTGAAAATGGAATAGAATATATAAAGAAAGACAAAATCTAGATGAAACCTTTTTCTAATTTGACCTAAATTTCCATGTATAATTCGAAAATATGATCAAATCTTTGATGTTAGAATAAGGAACGACTGGCTAGAAATGATTTTAGATGGTAACCGTGGTAGTTTATGCTCATATAGATTAGAAAAATTTCTTGAAAAATATCACCATTTGCACATTAGAGACTGTATAAATACAGGTAACTCACCCTGTATACAGATTGTCTTCTCTTAAAATGAAACCATGTGGTTACCAATATTTATTACTGCAAAAGAAGGTGAAGATTTATCTACTCTACAGTAAGTACTTCGCTTTAGAAGTGGCGAACCTCTGTGGGAGATGATTTCCGTCATGTTATATTGTGATTACAGTGGCACTTTAGTATAAATCAATTTACAGTTATACTGCAGCAACCCAATTTTTTCCTTAGATTATAAATCGGATCCAAAAGTAAATTGTTATAATAGTAAGTTTGAAAAGTAAAATTATTAATCCATCGTCGAAAAACTTCTTGATTTTGGGGTACTAAATATGTTGTTTCATAGGCTTGTAGTATGAATTCTTATACAAGCAATGGTAATACAAAATTCTACATATACAGATTCTTAATTTAATGAACTTCATTTTTTTTTAAGCTTGACCTTGATGTAAAAAAGAGCAGGTATCAAAATTGAATGGCAATCAATTTGAAACTAATGTTTTCTAATCATAAGACGTCAACAACAACAAACTCAAACATATTTATTTATATAAAAACAACTTTTAAATTGACCCTATTTTGAAAAAGCTCTAAACAAAACAATCTACAAGGTTGTTATTATTATAATCATAATAATAAATAACAAATCAATAGAAACATGTTACAAATTAATAATATCAATTTAATGTTTAACTGGGAATTCTAAAACTGACTCAACACCCTTGAGCGCTAATTTATAAAAAATATTTTATTATTTTAATCACAGAGTCTATCATGATTTTCAAAAATCCAAAGAACCACAATACTCATATAAAGTTACTTTGTTCGGAGGAGAATAAACTAAAGAGTATTGATAAATTTTCACTTTTATTTTGCATTACGTAGGTGACATTGGTTGATCTGATCTCCAGATGCTTTGAAACAATTTTCTCATTGAGCAAGATAGTTACATCAATTTGTACTAATATAAATTTCTTGCTTTCCGAAAATGGGAAATTATAGTTTCATACCATAGTTCATAGATCATAGGTGTGGGCGGCCGTGAGGCCTTCAAATAGGCCCGTTGTGTCCCACTTGATGTTACCGTTGTCCTTTGAGAAGCCGATCAGGCACTTTGGCTTGAACCCTTTGATGTCGTTAGGCAGGTTGTGGAGTTTGCTCAGGTGTTTAAATGGCGACGTCTTAGATATCAGTGTCCGGTCACTAGTCTGATTTCGCGCCTACTTAGCTGGAGCAGTTGTTTGGTGAGAGACGAGTGGGGTCCGTCTATATGGGCATTCGCTTGTCTCAAAATTTCGTAACTTGGCTTGATATTGAATACCAGGATTGAATTTTTTGCTGTATGTTGCTACCATATAAGTACATCATATATAAAAATTGGATTTTTTCATCTTACCACACCAGAGATACTGAACTTCAAGCAAAAAACCTACTTCAGACTTCATATTCTGATGACAATGACAATTAAAAGGCATTAATGATTGGTTTAGGGAGGACCTTATTTATAGAGGGGATTTCATAAAAAAAATAACGGTATAAGTCTCATTGGGCTAGCTCTGTTCTGTCAAAGATATTCATTTTATTACTGATGCTTGCAAAGTCCAAAAATACCGTGCGCGGCATAATAAAAATGACCGTCTCTCCCAGGAGAAGCTAGATAAAAAATTGTTTTGAGGTCCTAATTATGAAGGTAATAACATAAAAAAATTAGTCAAAATAAACAATGGTCAAATATCCAAATTTTTTTTTATTGGATCACTTCAGATGGATTGATCCAATCAACATTGGCTGAACTGTAAATTCTCAAGCTGATTTGGTAAATTAAATCACTTCTATTGATTCAGAAGCACAATACAATAGCTCGTTTGCTATATGTTAAAACAATTCATTTAGGTAACTCCTGTCAAGTTTAATGTAGCAGCAAGTACAAAATTCGTAGCATTGAATTCAGTAATATAACATTTGATGTATATTAAAATTCTATTTGAGCATTGATTTGTAATAAATCGACAAGGGCACTTTTCTATGTCTATTAAAACTTATAGTAGGTATAGCACAAATTTTGGACAAAAATAAAACCTATGGTAAATATTACGCATGCCAAAATCTTTACCCTAGATTCATAACAAAAAGCAGGAAGATATACTTTGACAATGGATATGAAGATATCACATTATTAAACTGAAAAGACAATGCAAATGTAATAAAAGAAAACATATATTTGAATTTAATATTTAACAATGTTCTGGTGTGAAAATGCAGAATGAAATGAGATTGAAGTCAAGATATTAAATTTCGTCAATAAATTCAGTATAATTCCCACATTTGTTTTCACAAACGATACAGCTTAACATCTGTCAAACAAATATAATTCAAAATTTTCTCAAGGCAATTAATTTATACTTCCTCGGTGATACAAAAAAAGTTTTAATGGGAACCAATATCACTTGTAAACATATAAATATTGATTTCTATTGATTTTGCAATAGATCATATGGTTATCTTATTTATTATAATAATACAGCTTTATAGCTAGAATTAACACTTATAAGTTTTGTCTGTCTGTTTGTCAGGATAAGGTAGAACCAGCTCAGTCATAATTTATATTATTATTATATTATATATATATATATATATATATATATATATATATATATATATATATTATATTATTAATTCAGGAATTAATGTAATATGAAAGATGTAGGGGATATAACTGGAAAAAGTACAATTTTTGATATGTCTACTTGCTTTTATTTCTGACTTATTTCTTGTTTCTAATCCTGGCCTATTTTGTTTTAATTAGGCTACTTAGTTAAGGTATACAATATTTAATAATAATAAATATATTGGAGCTATTTTAGAAACAAGTGATATGGAATACTATTGCAGAAATTTTTAATTTAGAATAGATGTCTGTGATACTACTAACAATAATATAATCATTCACTTTCCATATACATTAGTATATGTGAGTTTGTGTGTGTCCTATTTACCATAAAACTTTCATTTATTAATAAAACTGATATTAAGTTGCTTAATTTATAAATTGAGATAGTACAGGCTTTAATTCATTATAATATAGAGAAAGTTAGTTGCTTAATTTATACTATTTGTTGAGTGAATAATGAGGATTGCGAAAGAAAAAAAAATTCAAGGCAATTTCATACACCACAGATTATTTGCACAAAAAGAAGAAAAAGTATTAATTTCATTAACAATGTTTATTAATTGGTTGATTATTAAATATAAAAAATCTTAATTTCACCTATAGAAATAAATATTTAAATCATTAACCTCTATTCAACTGGCAGCATGAATAGAGATTTTTTATTGTATTATTTTGTAGCAAATTTTATAACAGGCATCATTTAAAAACTGAAACTACCTTTGTCAGCTCATGATACTCCTAGTTACTGAACTTTACCACTACACCTACAGTCACAATGACACTAAAGAGGTTAACTTGATTTTTGAAATAAAATTAACACACCACTTCAATCTAAGTATTTACAATATAAACAGGAAATGGAATTAAGTTACATTGAAATAATAATGAACACCTACAAATTAGCCAAATACGACATTAACATAACCTTAATTTGCCTCATATTTTAGCAGATTGTGGGTGACTCTTTCTGTTTCTGAGAGCATTGTCTCAAAAAACGTTCATCAATTGGATTGGTGCAACGTTTTCGCCCTTGTCCTGGTCTTCGATAGTACGAACCCGTTTCATTATGTCGCCTCATTATGCGACTGATGCTGGAATGATGTCTTCCTAACAAACCAGCAACATATTGCATTGAATATCCTTTATTTGGGGGAGTCGATGCTCACACTGCCTCCTCCTGACAATTTTTTCACATTTTTTTACTGTTTAATACGAATTACTGTCAAAACAAGATAATGTGATACTGTAGTACTCAAACAAAACTTATCATACAGTAAGTTATCAATAAATACAGAATATTGAGAAAAATATGAGCGGTGCAATATTGTGATTGGTACAAATATCACATACAGTCCCATAAATTCCAATAAAGTTCCTTGTTTACTTTTGTTGAGCATTATCACAGCTAGTTAAGTTCCTTACTTAGTATCTTGCCATTCATTCAGATGTTAATATCTTATTAAAAGGAAGAAATGCATTTATATATGTTCATGATTATTATGAGTAATTCTTGTTTGCTATCAGGTTTCCATGTTATAGTAGATTCATGATATCTTCACAGATGGTTTGATAACAAAAAATGGAACATAAGCTGGTGTGTTTTCAAATGAACTGATCATCAAAAAGTTGTACAAACAAAAAACTAGGATTTATAACACTAAACTAATGCATACCTCTGATGGGTAGCTAAACACAATTAAGGGGAAGGGATAAGAATATATAATGCCAAAAAAATAGTTATAGTGATACTATAGATTGAGTAGTTAAAAGATGCTATTAACACAGGAATCAGAGTCAAATATCAGGATTTGGGTCAAACAGAAGTGATTGTACCATATTTAGAACGATTTGGTCATGGATCGATGAGGAGAGAATAAAAATATTGAGATTCATGAAACAATTCAGAGTAATTACTGGACATTGTACTGTTGCCACAAGACTTCAAAAATGGGAAGTGACAACAGACAACTATTGCAAAGAATATAACAGACAACATTAAATGCTGGATGACGATACAGCAGAGCCTTGAAAAAATAGTGCAATTAGATAAACAAAAAGTATCTTCTTTTCAGGTTGTAAATGCTTTGAAGTAAGCTATAAAAGGAAAAAGATAGGAGGATGGTAAGGTAGTATGCAATAGGCATCAGGTCTCCAAGTGAACCATAACCAATCTAGGTGAAAGTGGCCCAAAGTAACCTACCTTATGAGTATTACTGTGTTGTTTGTAAACACTGGATGCTAGTTTTTCTTGTGATATATAATGGGAGGCATAGTACTTCACTTAAAATGATAAAACTCTTGCCAAAAAGGTAGTAACAGTGGATTACAGAAAATGGAGTGAATCCAAGTAACATATGATTGAAATATGAGAATGTGGGAAACAGATGCTTATAATTTTTTTAAATATAAATGACAGCGATAATTATTCATAACAGATGAACATTTGAAATTTAATTATTGAACTGTAATTTAGTCTGTATTAGGTTGAGTATAGTAAGATCTTATTTCTCATGCAATGATGATGAAATAGCTAATCTAAATCAGCTATTCTTTGTCCATTAAAGAGCTAAATTTTATACATTAATAAATCGATCTGTAATTCTATAATGAAAATTCATTATGCGCTCATTAAGTTGAAATTACTAAGAAGTAACAAAAGCTCATACCATCCAACTACTACAAAAAATTTAATATCTATTCCAATTAAACTGTTTTCATATCATTCTGGTTTATATGGAAGTTTTTATCAGATATTAGAATAATGATTGTTCCAATTATCTAATCTCTATAATTTTACTTACATATACTTAGATATTATATTTTTTATACTGATAAACTATCTATAATAACAATGATATAACATTATTTTGTTTCTTCAAACTTGTTTTTCTTTTATATGCAAGTGAGAATGACCCCAATTTAGAATAGGGTATATAGAGAAAATTATCATAGAGAGTTAACAATACAACTTGTTTAATGGATCTTGTAATAGCAAATTTAAATTTTATCTCTCATTAGAAAACAATATAAATGTAACACCTGTCACCTGTCAAACTTGGAAACTCCTTAATGCCATCACAAACAAAGAAATACACAAAAAGTTATTGCACACTATAACTGATCAATTAATTTTAAAGCAGATATATAAAATGTATTTATGATTGATGATTTGGTTAAGCTTTGTATATAACTCACCTTAACAACAAAATTACATTGGTAAATTATAACAAGTATTTCATTAAAAATGTATATAATTTTTTATAAAAATATAAAATATGAAGTGTATTATTGGTATTAATTAGCTTTTGAATGGCCATCTGTTTTCTAATTATAAGATGAGGGCATTGTACATACACATGCATATTTTACTATTATTAAAAAACGCAATAAATGATTTTTTGGTACAACGTGTAAATACTTTAATCTTTAATCCAATTTCACGGCGAAAAAACAATAAACAAACAATAGATGTCATTGACCCCACTCTATACGCTACTACTATCCTAAAAGACAATGAAACATGTACATTTTATATGTGCATAATAATAATGGAGCCTAATTATAATTTTGTCGGTTGATAATGTGAATAATTATCAAGATGTAAATATGCTAGATGTGTTGTTGACTTTAAACAAAGAGAATTAGTTGAAAATTTCTAAAGAAAATAGAGCATGTTCAATTTATTCACACACTTGTATAAACTGGTTTAGAATGGTTTTGTTATTTGGTCCTTGTATTTGACATTGGAAGTACCTGCTATCGTGTAGAACAAAAGAAAAAAACATGGCCAAATTTAGTAGGGTTGAAAATAAGACAAAGAAAATTATTCACCTACCATCACTATATTTTCTGCTGCTTCCAAAATATGATGTAGAGTTTGTGGAAGGTTTCTTCCATCCTCTCCAGTTGTTACAAACACTTTCAGGTTCGGAGCTCCAGCTACACAAAGAGTCTTCCTCAAATCTGTCAGAGTCTTCAAAACTGAATCTGTCACCCTCACGGTCCCCCCAATCGAGTATTGCAGGCGGCTCATCGTCGCCACCACCGGCTAAATTATCCCCAGCGGCCGCCAGTTTCAAACAAAGAGCTGCCCCCTTGCACAAAAACACTCACTGATTCATCCCCTTATAGGGTCGTTCTGGGTCGCGAAAAACCATGCACTCGAAACTTTCACTCAGTAGTTCTTACACAAATGGGTTCTTTATTGTTTTTCAATCTCCCCCATTTAATGATAATAACAAATATGGCGACTGCCTACTTAGAACGGTTTGCTACCCATCCGACCACTGGCATTCGCACTCGCACTGGCCCCTGCATGGCTGAACCACTGTCAGATTGTCACTTTCTATCCGTCCTTCCTTCCTTTAATTTTTTCGTCAACGGTGCGACAGTATCGCCATCTATTAGCCATTAACCAGTTTCATAACTTACATTTTAGAGATCGCTTTAAGTATTCTTTAAAATTCTTGCTTAAATTTCATTGGCGGATCACAAAATTATAGGAGTGCATTATTTTTTTAGTCTTCTTACAATTTATTATAAATGATAGGTAAATAACAGGAAGTTTAAATAATCGGAAAATGTAATATGGCGGTAATGTCAGAAAAAGATTTTATATTGTATATATTTGATTATTGCTCATTACTCGTATACCATGTTTTCTTTTTAAGAAATTTATTACATGAAATTTACTATTATTTATAAATCACATTTGTAATATAATTTGTTTTCTCCAAAACTGAACATTGCCTCAGTTTCTAATCAACAGACATGCTACTCTAGTATGGGAATTATTTACTAGATGCTGCTAGTGCCAATATTTTGACAAATTACAGACCGTTTTGCGCAGCACTTCTATGGGATAATCGAACTATTTGATAATGTTGTTCATTAAAAACATCTTATTTATGTCCATATGGTAATTCGCATATGCAGCAGTTTATATGTCTTTATCGTAGGTGAAGTTTATCTATCATTATTCCCAATCCTTCATCCTCATTATATTATTTCTTGGGATAATCGAGCTATTTGATAATTTTGTTCATTAAAAACGTCTTATTTATGTTCATATGGTAATTCGCATATGCAGCAGTTTATATGTCTTTATCGTAGGTGAAGTTTATCATTAATCCCAATCCTTCATCCTCATTTATTTAAATTACTAATTTCTAGTCCTGTGAATTAGGTTTTTAAAGAGTCCGCCAATTAAATGCTATTGTCAGTTGCCATGCCTGACTGTTAGTGGAGCGCCCTCTAGATTTAGTCTTTTTAATGAAACTATCAGTCCAGTAGGTATGTATGGAGTAAAAAATTAAATTTTATAAATATTTCCAGCCCTGAATAAAAAATATTATTCTAAAATATTAGTTAATTCGATATACCGTATATTTAATTAGATAAATTCTATTCAAAGTTAACAAAGTCTCAGATGTCTGTAGCTAAACATTAGTAATATTGGTTATGTTGACATTCTTTCAATTTTTAGATTAAAATGGCTCCAAGAAAAGGAAAAACTCCGAAAGAAGAAGTTCAATTATCCCTTGGACCCCAAGTTCGCGAAGGTGAAATAGTTTTTGGTGTAGCACATATTTTCGCTAGTTTCAACGACACATTTGTTCATGTCACCGATTTGTCCGGAAGGGAAACTATTTCCAGGGTTACTGGAGGCATGAAAGTTAAAGCTGATAGAGATGAAGCTTCTCCTTATGCTGCTATGTTGGCAGCACAGGTAAATTTTCATTTATATTATCATTTCCACAGCATCGATAGCTTAGTGCTTTTTATCCACAAAGAAACAAATTCAAGAGAGTCGATGTATATTCGGAACACTACGAGACTTTCAAATAATATAAAAATAGCTCCTGTATGAAATTGTTTGTGTAATTTTATAACATATTTAACATTTTTTTCTTGTGTGTTAATTACTTACATATTTTATTTATAAATTTCTCTAGTGGGATATTGGAAAATTTTTTTCAAATTTCAAGTTTAACTTGAATAACGCATTAGAGATTGTGTGGTTACATCTTTCACTAATCCTTTCCTGGAGGTATTATGTTTTCCTGAAGTATTGATATTTTCATAAAAGAAGCACACATCAATTCCAGTTCTATTGTATATATGATATGACTTTAACGCCACTACAATCATTGTCTTGTTTCCCTATTATAAATTCAATTAATGTAATAATATTGTTTTTCTTTATGTCAACCTATAACCCAGACTTAATCACTATTCAATATGAAGTTTGCAAAGACATATATTTTATGTGGTTGTCATGTTGAAATTGACATATTGTGGTTTGAGTATGTATATCCAATTTAATTAATTGGCCCTGGAGTAAAAACCTTGCGAAATGGTGACGCTTGAGAATAAAAATACAAGAGTACCCATGTAATAAATAAAAAAGTTCAAATATACTTCAGCATCATCACTGATATAAACTAAAACTCCAGGACCTTCTGCCCAAAGTGCCGCACTTATGGGTTTAGTTTGATTAAACATGCATATTGGCATGTTTTCTGAATTTATTTGTTGTCTTAAATATTTTCTGAAACATTTAAAAATAGATCAGCTTCTTCCTACATAGTTTTTGTATGAAAATTAATTGATTAAATTAAATTTATATGTTATCATAAAATATGTTTTTGTAGTATTTGTTTTTGTACTTGCATAATCTTCAATTAAATTGTTTCTTTATTTGGATAAGTAATAGATCTTCTTGTCATTTAACCTTTCGGGCTAGTTTTGGTATTTCATGATATGTTGTAGACTATTGAAAAACATTTCTATTACTTTTGGGCTAATTGGAAACAACGGAATATCTTACACAGTACATAGATTGAGGACTCTCTAGAAATTCACAGATATCTCTATTTTAAAATGACAATATCCACAATTTGATATATTTAATCACATTAATCTATTGTTTGCTGTCTTATTAGTAAAAACAATTCAGTAGACCAATGGATGAATGTAATTTTCTTTCATACACCATCCATAGACCATCTATTTTATAGAAGGTTTATACATACGCAATATTACCAATGAAAAATTTCTATATTCATATTTTTTTCATTCAGTTTTCAAAATTTTAGACACATTTTAAGTAAATTTGGCCAGAATGTGGTATTAGTTCTTAAGGTTTACACCCATGGCAGTGTGGTCAGGAAAATTAATATTGTGAACATCTACATTTTACATTTTGGTGCATTAAAATAATATAGGACTTTTTTTTCAGGATGTAGCTGAAAAATGCAAAACTTTAGGAATTACTGCATTACACATCAAACTACGTGCTACAGGTGGAAATAAAACTAAAACCCCAGGACCTGGTGCCCAGAGTGCACTTAGAGCTTTAGCTCGATCAAACATGAAAATTGGTAGGATTGAAGATGTTACACCCATCCCATCTGATTCAACTCGCAGGAAGGGAGGTCGCCGTGGTCGTAGATTGTAGAGTGTTCCTCTATATTTAAAAATCTATCCAATTTTTTGTTTATATCTTTTAAGTATATAACATGTTCATTCAATAAACATTTGACTGGATTATCTAATCATTTTTAGTAATATAAATGTAGAACTGTCATAAAGTTAGGATAGATACCTATTTTATATATTTATATTCTGCAATGGTGAACAAGTTAACCAAAAAATGATCATTTCTCATAGAAGCATGAAGGTATACGTAACAAATGAAACTGTTGTAGATATAGGGGTTACACTACCAGTTTTGGGTTTATTATGTCACCTATTAAAGCTGTTTTCAACATCTACAGTCTGCTTGCTAGAATTATATAGAACTCCAGTATCTATGCTGACTTGGAGGAGGTTACATTTTCTCCCCTAAAGGTTTATTGTGTGAAGTATTACTAGCATACTTGTGGAATTGTGAAGCATTCTAGAACTAGGTAAACTGGAGTTTTTTTTGTTCCTCCATTCTACTGTTCTCAGTTTTTTAAAACTTAAATCTTGTTAAGTTGCTTCCTGAGGCGGCAGTGACCTTGAAGAAGCTTGGAAGTGGTATACTTTTGAGTATAAGATAAGTATTGGGAAACTATTTTAGTAGAATATTGTTAAATTCAATTTTAGAAACATCAATAGTTTTTCAATTTAGTGTTAAATTTCAACTTGAACAATTGGATGTGCTTTTCAGGTTTAATCCATAATCCACCTTAAATGACCTGCTAAGATGTTCTAACTATGAAGTTTTTTATGCCTTTTTCGTTCTAAACTGCAATAGTTTTTATTCTTTGAATCGAGGTTAAAGAAATTCCAATCAAAGATCTGGACAATGATTATCCAAGATACACTGTCATTTTATATCATGACTTTATTGGGAGTGTATAATAAGGTGTAATTGAAGGATGAAAATCAAAATGCAGGTCAGATTAACTATCCTGAAGGGTTGTACTTTGTAGATTGTTTTGGGGAAGATATTTTGTGTAAGACTCTTAATGTTATGCTTCCAAAATACTTAAGACTGCTCCCAAAGGAGGTTCTTCTGTCCCACTTCCCTAGGTGTTAGTATTACTCCTTCAAGGTACTTGAGTCTTTTGCAAAATGGACAGGATATTCGCAGAGTAGATGCTCTGCATGCCCATCGTCTTAGGTAGTATTTGACGAGGCAGTAATCTGTTAGAAGACCGACTACCAGTTTCATGTCGTTTCTGGTCATCACTAGTTCTTCAGACTTCTTAGCTGACTTGATTATGAATCTATTGGGTTGTCTTAGGCCTGAAGTATTTCCCAAGTAGACTATCTTTAGCTATTCGTTTAGTTTGTTATTAATGTGGCATCTCGTGAGGCCATAGTAGGGTTCTGGTCCAAGGTATGGAGTCGTTGGCCATTTTTGGCAAGGCTGTCTGCTTTCTCATTTCCTGGTATGCCCTAGTGGCCTAGAAGGCACATTAGGGTTACTTTGATTTTGTTACCTGGTACTTGAGAGTTTATTTTGGATGTGCATTCAATTGCTTTCAGGACCTTCAAGGCTGCTTGACTATCTGAGAGAATATATATGTGCTTTTTAGAGAAGTTTCCAAACACTTCTGAGCACATTTGTCTATTGGTAGCAACTCTACCTGAAAAATGGTGATATTCCTAGAGGTATGGAGAGCTTGCATTTTGGTACTGAAATGCCCAGTTCAGCACCTTGCACCAGCTTCTAACCGTCTGTGTACCAGAGAGATACATTTCGAGCTTGGAAAGATTTTTGTTAACCCATGATTGGCGGTCGTTAATTACCACTATCTTTGTCCAACATGCTATGCATTTAGGGTTGCACTTTAGCATTATTGTTAAATAAAACCAAAATCAAATTGAATCTTTATTTAAAATACAAAATTTGAAATAAATATTGAACAATATTAATAAATAAAGCTCCAAAAGATTTAGAATAAATAACAAATATCTAGCTATGAATTAATTGAAGCAGAAATTATTCATTTTACCAATAAATCTAAGATACACGACTCAACAAAAAAATTTTTCTTTTTTGCCCTAAATCTTATATTATTATTTTTCAGTCAATTATACACAAAAACGAAAAGACAATAACTTTTTTTGATATTAAGTTTGCTTTTGTGATAGTTGAAGAAATAATTTTCAAATTTTTTTATAAATGTCAATTAGTTATAATACATTCAAAAATACTGCGAGATCTGAGTAGGGTTTTTACATTCACACTGTGGCTCCAGATGGCTGGTGTAAATATGATGCTGATGCATTTCGTTTTATGTATTAAAGTTTGAAACATAAAATATGAACTAAAGACATCTCATGTTCTCTGCGAAGCCTACGAAGCATATTTTCACTGTTCTGTTCGGAATCAAGACAAGCCATGAGTTCCACATGCTTCTTGCAATTATTGTAAAAGATATTTGGCAGGTGAGCAGTTTTTAATTCGAATCCAATTTTCTAACATATTAATGTTTATTTCTTTATTTCCGGTTGGTACCGAGGTTAGAACAGGTCTATGAATCTTGCAATACCAAGAATCTGGCGAAAACCGAAAGACCACTTCGACGACTACTACTTTTGCATTGTAAATCAAATATCCCTCCGAAAAAATTTTCTCAAAAAAGTAGCTCATCTCTTAGTTCTAACAGAAGTAATTCTGTTAACGAATTTTCACCTTTACCAAAATCACCAAAACACCCTATTATAATTACAGAAGATTTTAATGACTTGAATTTGCTGAAAAATAAAGCAGAGCTTTCAGGCTCTCGTTTAAAACTGTGGAATTTGCTTGCTGATGTTAATATCACAAATCAGCGAACTAGGCATGAAACGTTCTCAACGTTTTTTACAAAAGATGGACTTTGTTTTAGTAACGACTAATAGGTATATTCGAAGAAATTTGCATACCTTGTATTCCTAGAAAATGGCGTTTATTCATTGACAGCTCTACAAAGAGCTTAAAAGCTGTTTTATTACACAACGGAAATGAATTTCCATCTCTTACATTGACTCATTCAGTACATTTAAAAAAAATTATGAAAGTGTTAAAATTTTGCTTAAATCAGTAAAGTATAACTGGTAACTGATTGGAAATTTCAAAATGGTCAGATATACAAAGTATCCGTGTTACCTGTTCTTATGGGATACCAGAGCGGATGCTAAGCACTATATTCTGTAAGAACAGAGTTTTGTGTCTGACAACAAAACGTAAAATATGATTCGATTCGATTTTTTCCTAAATTAACAGAAGCAAATGTTAGAGCTGGGTTTTTGTTGGTTCACAAATTGAACCAATTTTCGCCGATGAAGAATTTTCAAACAGAAAATATAGTAGAACCTCGATTATCCGGCCCTCAGTTATAAGCATTCGCGATTTTCCGGACTATCAACTGCGACCAATTAAATAATTAAGTAATATTGAGCCAAGTTACAAAATCTTTAACATATGTACTAAAAGTCGAATTTATGCAAGCACCAACGAGTCGGAACTGGCATTACCCCGTCCGCGCCCCTCGGGTTGCTGCCCCACGCTGATGTGCGTGTCGCGTCTAAATATTTGAAAATGTCAAAGCGTGTTATCACTTCAAGACAAAATATATATTATTGATTCATTAAAAAAAGCAGAAACTGGTCGTAAGTTAGCTGATGAGTATGGTGTAGGTACATCCACGATAAGTGATGATTAGATGAGTAGAATACTTACTGAAAATGTTCAACACGCTTCTTAGAGAGGGCCCCTTCCCTACTTGCTGGAAAATGGCTAGGCTGGTACTACTACGGAAACCTAATAAGGACGGGCCTAGCCCATCATCCTTTAGACCCTTATGCTTACTGGACACCTTAGGGAAACTCTTAGAGCACTTACTATCAGAAAGGATACGCAAAGAGCTTGAACACAAGCAAAATCTTTCTAACAGGCAATTTGGTTTTCGAAAGGGTATGTCTACAGTAAATGCCATAGAAAGTGTTTGCAGCTTTGCGAGAGAAGAGCAGCGGAAGACCTTTAGAAATAGACAATTGTGTGCACTTGTTACAGTGGATGTTCAAAATGCGTTTAACACAGTAGACTGGCAGCAGATAATAGGTGAACTGGAGAGGAGGGACATATCTCCTTACATCCTAAGAATGGTGAGCAGTTATCTTTCTAGCAGGTCTCTCTGTATAGAGGAGGATGAGATGGTACCCATTACAGCTGGAGTGCCAAAAGGTAGTGTTATGGGCCCATTGCTGTGGAACATTATCTATGATGGGGTTTTAAACTTAGGACTAATGGAAGGAGTATCGACAGTGGCCTATGCAGATGATCTCGCAGTCATGATCAAAGCCAAAACAGAACAAGTTCTAATGGAAAGGTGTAATGATGCTTTGGAAGAAATAGAAGCTTGGATGAGGTCAGTTGGACTTAAGATAGCTCCCGAGAAAACAGAAGCTGTGATGATAGTTGGGAAGAAACGTCATGGCCCAATAGAACTTAAAATCGGAGGTCTCGCCATTCACCCAAAGAACCATGTGAAATACCTAGGTGTAATCATAGACAGAAGGCTCAAGTTCACTGAACACCTCAGATATGTGAGTAACAAAGCGAACGTTACAGTTTCTGCTCTCAGTCGTCTAATGCCTAATATGGGAGGCCCATGTGAAGCAAAAAGGAGGATTCTGGGGTGCGTGGCGGAATCTATACTTTTATAGGCAGCTCCAATCTGGGGTAGTGTTCTAGAAATTAACAAATATAACACCGTAGCCAGCCGAGTACAAAGAAGAGTAACCCTCAGAATATGCAGGGGCTATCGTACAATCTCAACCGGGCTACAAGAGTACTTGCACGAATAATACCTATAGATCTTCTAGTTGAAGAGAGATCGAGAGCGATAGGAATGACAGCAGGTGAGAAAAAGGCTCTTTGAAAAGAAACGGTACAGAAATGGCAAAATAGATGGAACGCCAGCGACAAGGACGTGTGGCTTCACAAACTGCTACCAGATATTACGCCGTGGTATGAGAGATCCTGTGGTGAAATTGGATACTATTTGACCCAAACAATGACAGCCCATGGCTCCTTCCAAAGTTATGTTAGGAGAATAGGTAAAGCTGAAAATGACCTCTGCCTATACTGTAGCTCGGAGATAGATAATGCAGAGCACACAATTTTCAGATGTCCTGCGTGGGCAGATATTAGAAACTTGTCTGAAATAACAGTAAGAGCTGAGTTACGACCAGAAAATATAGTGCAGATCATGATGGAAGCAGATTTTAAATGGAAAGCCGTTGAGAGTATGGTGGAAAAAATTCTAAAAAGAAAGGAACAGGACAGTAGACAAAGAGGTCCAAACACACAGCAACATTAGAAGATAATTAGGGAATGCAATCTCGTTCTCGCGAGATCTCGGCCTTTTTTAGCGAGATTGATCTCGGACGAAAAAAGGGCGAGATCTCGCGAGTTTAACGAGATTGCACTCGAGCATAAAACCGTCTTATTCTTATTCGAAGCGCGGACTGACACGGACGAAGTTGCGATCTGTCGGTTTCGTTCGGTGCGCGGGAGGCGGCGGCCTGCCTGAGGTTGGTCGAAAATTGAGCCGGCGTGCAGCGCGCATTTGTTTTGTTTACTAATAGTTGTTGCTAGCTAACGTGATTGAGTTTGATTGCATTCGAGTATTTTTTTGGTTATTTATGCAAAAAAAAGTTTCTTATGTGATTTCCGAGTGGAATAACGAACGATGTCGGTGAATATAGTTTATAAAGACTATGAGAGTGTGTCGGAAGTATGGAAATACTTTTTGAGAGCGGAAAATGGATTGAGTGCTAAGTGCAAACTTTGTAAGAAGATTCTTAAAACCAAAGATCGATCTCCGCGTGGCTTACATGTGCATTTAAAATCGCTTCATAAAATTGACACGAAAACGAAGAATGTCATATCACCTCCGCCGTTGTCGTTGCCGCCACCATCATCAAATACTGGGGCTACTAATCAAAACATGGAATTAGTAACAGCATCCGCATCTACGGCGAATGTTAGTCCAGAATCACCAGGATCGTCGGCACCAGTGCCACCAGTAAGGAAGAAGAGGCAAAAAATTACTGATCATTTCCTCCCGGTTGAAGATACTTCTATGGAGAAAAAAGTATCAAGAATGGTAGCCAAAGATGGACTACCTTTCCGTGTTTTCTGTACTTCAAAAGATATGAGAGATCTCTTCAATTCTTCGGGACACAAACTGCCTATGTCCCCAAACACAATTAAACTTATAGTTATGAATTATGGCATGACATTGAAAATGAAAATAATGCGTGAATTGGCACAACTGAAGGAGAATGATCACAGATTTACGCTAACATTTGATGAGTGGACTTCTTCTATGAACAAGCGATACATGAATGTAAACGTACACACATTTTTGAACGGCAATGCTCTGTTTTGGAACTTGGGGCTGATTCGCGTCTTTGGAAGTGTGCCTGCTGAAAGTGGTGTCAGTATTTTAAAAACAAAGTTAATCGAATTTGGCCTTATTTTGGAAAAAGATTTTATCAATATTACTACAGATGGGGCAAGTGTGATGAAAAAGTTGGGTCGATTGATATCACCTTCACATCAGCTCTGCTATGCCCATGGAGTACAACTTGGCATAATAGATACTATTTATAAAAAACAAACTGATGCTGAGGAACCTGTGATAGAATCTGAAAATGAGGAAAACGACGATGAGATTCCTTTGGAAATGGACGAAATTTCTAGCACAGGCTCAGTCTCAGAAGATGATGTTTTTCATTGCTCTATGCCCAGAATAGAAGTAGACCTAAATGCAGAATATGCGGGTATTATTGAGAAAGTTAGGAAATTGGTGAAACTTTTTAAAAGATCACCTACTAAAAATGATACTCTGCAAATATACGTAAAGCAAGAATTTGGAAAAGAAATTAAGTTACAACTTGATTGTAAAACTCGATGGTCAAGCCTAGCAGACATGATTTCTACATTTATTAGAATCAAGCTGTGTGTCAGCAAAGCTTTGATCGACCTCAGCCTGGAAGCTGATCCGAACTACTCTTTGAATGCGGAAGAACATGAGGTTTTAGCGAACTTAGACAAGGCATTTCAACCTGTAAAACTGGCTGTGGAGGTGTTATGTCGTCAAGATACAGATTTGGCTATCGCAGAAACAACACTTAGGTTTATGATTCGCAAACTGGAAGAGCTAAAAACTCCATTGGCAGAAAAACTAGCTGGCTCCTTGAGAAAGCGCATTGTTGAGCGTCGGACGAATTTGACAGCATGCTTGTTGTATATTAGAGATCCAGCTAAATACCAAGCAGATAAAGAAGAGTTTGCGAAAGACGAAACATTTAAGTTACCTCCGAAAAACGTGATTCGAACTGAAATTAAATCACTTATAGAGCGTTTGCATCCGCAACACAGTCTGACTAATTCACAGACACAGACAAATTCAGATCCATCTTGGTCGATCGCATCAACATCAGCTGCTACCGCTAATGATATAACTGAATTTGATGATGGCGATAATGAACCGCTTTCATCTCTTTTTGAGACACGCAAGAGTATTTCATTGCAAGAAGAACTTCAGGAAACATTGACTGCTGCGTTCAAAGAACCTAGAGACAGAAAACTAACTACGAATTCTCTGGAGGCATTAATCAAAAAGGAAATGAATTTATACGAGTCCGGGGGGTCAAAAGGCGAACTTTTACAGTTCGTGGATAACTGCCTGAGATCTGTGGTTCCAACTAGCGTTGAATCCGAAAGGGCCTTCTCAGCGGCTGGTTATCTGGCCAACAAAATAAGAAGCCGTTTAGCAGACGATTCTTTGGACATTTTGTGCTTCTTAAGGAGCTACTTTCAAAATAATTCGTAATAATAGCTTGTGATTTAAACTGAACAAATATTTCATTTGATTGGTATATTTTGTTAATTAATCTGTAATATCTAATGGATCTACTGAGTAGATATAGTTTTATTTAATTGATAATAATATCTCAGTTTACTAGTCAACTCAACTTAGATAATAAGTTTCATTTTTTTGACTTCTCGTTGTTTTGTTTGTTATAAAAGAACTGTTTTATTAATAAAAGATTTTTGTTTGATATTAGAAGAGAAGACTGGTTGTTTCTTTCATTTGTTATTTGATAGATACGTACGTCAAAGTTTACTACTTAGAAGTTTATTAAAAAAATTCGTGAAAATAAATGTTTATCTTATAATACTTATAGTTTTTATTACTTTTTTCCTAATTTATTCAAATATTGTGATTATTTGCAAAAATACACACAAAATTGCCAATCTCGCGAGATCTCGAAATTGGCGAGATCTCGCAGTATTGTTATTCATAAACTCGCGGGATCTCGCTTGAGCCCCGATCTCGCGAGATTTGCATTCCCTAAAGATAATAGATAGACCCGAACTCCTCATCCCTGCATGTAGCAGGGGAAGGGAGACGTAGGGAGCAAAATAGAAAAGAAGGAATCACAAAAAAGGCAGCTCATCATTATGAAGAAATATTTGTTAATGGTGCCAAAAGATTAATGAGCGGAGTTCAGATAAAAGCGACTAACAGAGGACATACAAACCGTCCGAGCCCCACCGCGACGCAGGAACACGCAGTGGAGGTGAAAGTTTCCCAGCAAAACTAATTGCTGTGGAAGTGCGATAAGTCAGTATAAAAAAAAGTGATGATTAGGAAGAATACCGATTCAAATTTGTTGTACACCTGCAAATTAGATAGTGAAGATCGGAGTAAACATTAGAAAATGATGAAAAAACCGAAAAACGAACTTTTAGAAAACACTTTGTATTGTTGGTTTTTACAAAAACTATCAACTGGGCAACCGATTTCTGGCCCTTTACTCTGTGAAAAAGCATTACAGATCAAACATATTGCAGATAAATGAACAGCAGGAAATGCAAGAAGATAAAACAGAAGACGTGAAAAATGATGTAGGAGCATTTCATGATGAAGCAATTCAGGCTCTGGAAACAGCTCTCAAAGGTTTTGAAAAACAAACAGAGAATTCGTGATACAGCAGCAGTGAAGAGAAAAAGTAGCTTACGTCAAATGCCAATTACCAAATATTTTAAACCAAATTATACTTATTATTATTTTTTATTAATATTATTCATTAGGAAATATTACTATTATTAAACTTATTTTAATTCCCAAAACCCGCTTTTTGTCATACATTCGATTATCAGAATCCCTAATGACAACAATTAGTTCGGTTAATAGAGTTTCCACTGTATTTACCTAAAATCAATGATAAACTGAAAAAAGTGAATGTTGAGTAGAATGATTGGCTTTAAAATCAATAGTTTTTTACAAATGGAGGGGGGAGGGGGGTCTGATTTGGTAGAAAAAAATGTTTATATCCATCCTCACTGTGACCATTTCTATTAAATAATTTTTAGATGACTTCAAAGTCTGAGATATATTAGCTGATGAAGATTTTATATGAATTTGTGGCATAGTAGGATTGCTCGAAAGTTACTTTCATAATAATTAGAACAGTTACTGCTCACACGATTGAAATATATGGGTTTACTCAGATCCTACCAACTGTCCTAAAGTTAAAAATACTCTCAATTTATGTTTATATTTTTGAGGCTCCTTTTTATCTTGCTGTCCGGTGATGGCGTTAGTGTAGATATGCTCCATTGTAAAACCACATACAATTTCCGTGTTTAAAGGAAGATCAGCATTCGGAGTTATGTTGAGTCTGATAAAAGCTTTATTCGATTTCCTCCATTTTACTAATCTAAAAAAATTATTAAAACATTAACAAGAAAATTATGTTGATAATACTTGGAGAAATTCCATTATTGGATTCATATGAATTGTCAATAACTAACATCATAACCTTTTGTATATGTTGCAAACAGTATTGGACAATATTTTGTGAAACAGAATTTTAATCTTAAATAATTTCAATTTAATAGTGTAAGTTTGAATAGGACGTTGAAATAAATTGTAATAAATTTAATTGTTCTACTGGATTTGTCTTTAATTCCCTGTTTTTTGTACATTTATATTTGTGACTTAAACTGAGATATTTTAATTAAAATGGTAATTTAACAAAAAATGGCTAATTTATTTATTTGTGCTTAAGTAGATTTATCAGTTCCTACACAAACAAGTATTGGATGGATTAATCAAATTTTGAAAAAAGTAATTGAATTGTAGAAAATACAACAATATTGATATACTAAGTGACAAGCCAAAGTTAATAATGTATCATGCTGTTCTATTGGTATTTACACTGGTAGTAAGTCGGTTAAATATTATACATTGAATTGATCTCCAAAATATATTCCAATACTGTAACAAATCAGTTTCTATAAAAATAGTAACTGCTCAATCAAAAGCTCATATACTCATTTTATGTGGTGATTAGTTATCGAAAGCTTTTCATCAATTCTGTTATTTCTTTTTAACTTCAATATTATTTTTCATTTATCATTGTATTCAGATTGTGCTGGTGATAGTTTCTTTGTTCAAGATTTGTATTGGTTCAGAGTTCATAAAGATTTTATATTCTTTGGCAGAAAATTTTTTGGCTCATTTGAAGTTTTTGTTGTTACAATTATCTTTTCTTTTTTTACTGGGAATTTTATTGCTAATTCACAGATTTTAATTTGAATACTGCTGCTATTTTATTATATAATAAGACATAATTTTTGGCATACTTTGTAGCTTGCATGTTTTAAACATAAAATACAAGTGCAAACTTCACATACTTCATAATTTGGAGTGAAATTTAAAATTTAGGCTCTTGTGCAATGAACAATAATTTGGATGTATTATCAAATCTGGCCTTAGTTGTTTATTTGAGAAAGCTTTTGCAGGATTAGAGGACAAAGCATGTCAAAAATATGTTGAGATTTATTGAGAAGATCAATATTTGAAAATAACTCACTTAGTATCATCTTGAATGTTATGAGTATCTCCAGAATCATCATATTCAGCAGCATCATCTCTCGGAGGAAGAATAAAGTTACTAGTGGGAATTTCAACAGAGCAGTTGGGTGTTTCGGCTATTTTCCTGGGCTTTACTACAATTGAAGGTGATCTAGATGAAAGGCTCAATAAACTACTTGGTTGACTTGATAAAGAAAAAGACTGTTTCTACAAATAAAAAAAAGGTAAAAAACTGGGCAAATCTTCGATTGACAATAACTGGATGTCGAACAACAGTTTCCATTAACACTTAATCCATGCATGACATTAAATACTTACCTCTGCAATGCTCAAATTGTCAACACTTTCAGTAACTTGATCCATTTTATTCTCATTAACTTCTTGTTGTTGTTTTTCTAAATCCAGTTCCCAAAAAGTGATAGTTGTTTGATGTTGAGTAGGATTTGTAAATTTCAAAATCAATTCACTCGTTTTTCCCGCCCTCAGTGGCTCTACTGTTACGATTCGTACTTCTGGTATATGATAACTAAAATAATTGTGCAAGTCAGGTAAAAAGTTGACAATATGAAAAATCAATAAAACAAAAGGTATATAATAAATGTTTTATTAAACCCTCAGCCGTTATTTTCAATTAGCTTTGTGGATCAAAAGTTATCTAAGGGGAAATATGACCTCAAATGGTCACTTTGGAATTATCAAATGTTGCCTGTATATACACTTTCAAAAATGAACACATAATTCTGAAATTTACTTTCATATTTTTTTAAACTTCTGCAAATGGCTCAAAATTATGTTTGATAATTTGAATATATTTTTAAGGTGTCAAAGTGATGAAGCATATTAATAAAAAATTTTAGGGATACTTTTATTGGCTTTTTAATTCTTTGTAATGCCTCCTCCTGCTTTAAATAATCAAGGCATGTTTAAAATAAGGTTTTTTATTTTATTTTCATACATATGATTCCATATACTAATCTCATAATGTTTAAAAAGTGGTTGATGAGGTAAAGTTTAGGACTTTCTGCAGGTCAACTTAGAGTTGCATATTTTACATCCTGAAGGTAATTTTGTACAACTTTAACCATGCACAAGAAAGCATTCTGATTCATTATAGAAAACCTTCTCCTATGAAGAATGGTTATGGTACCTCATATACAGTTTTAAAATGTGAGTTATGTATTAGGCAGCAACCATCTTCAAACAAAACTTATGCGCCGTCTCTACCAATGTATTAAATATAAGTAAATTGAGCACAGAAATTATAAAATCGTTTTATTACATAATTTATCAACTACCATTTTATTAATATTGTAAAAATACAGCCATTTATATACTCCAGAGTTGGTTTAAATACTTAATATATGTCAATTTTAACTTTTAAATATGCAGTGTGCATCATTCTAATTAAACAGATGTTTTATGGATAGGTGGATCCCATTGTTGAAGTATTATAATTTTTTTTACATATATTTTTTCGAATCAAAATGCAAAATGAAAGGAGATATATTAAACAATAGACTTCTCCTAAAATTAACAGACCACTTATAAGTTTGATTCATTTTTAGAACAATTCTAGAAGGAATAAACAGAAAATTCGAAATTGATAGTGAATGACATAAAACTAAATCTCAAATCTCTGAAGACAATAACTTTGATATTGACACACACACAAAACAGTGAAATTGTGTTTATGTATAGGTCATATCTGGAGTCATATTCATATATCAAGTTGACTTTTTTGAAATACCATATCTCATAAATCGCTAAGGAAGAAATATAATTTTTAAAGCTTGAAAGATGAAAGATGAAAGATAATTTAAATTCTGTGAATATTATATATAAAAAGCAAAGTTTAAACAACATTAGAAAAACTTAGCAAATATAAAGAATAGTATCAACACAAATACACTAAAATTTATTTTGATTTTTACCTTAATTAGGGATTGTAGAGTTTAGAGAGATAGAGGGCATTTTAGATTAGATATGGATATTTTACTGAATTTTTGAAAGGTCAACTAAAAATTAATTTCTTCAAAAACTTTATAAAAAACATTATAGTTAAATAGAAGTGAACGAAGGAATATTCAAAATATTTGAAGAAAAACACAATGCAACAAGACCGAATGGCTTGTTACAAAGTTTTGTTAGAAAAATTTAAATTTAAACCAAAGAAAGCAAAAAATTATTACTTACTAAGCAAAAAGTTGAATCTTAAATTTAACTGAACTCGGATTATATTCTGGTTTGCTAACGTTATGCTCACATGATCTGCATCTCAGAGTACGTTTGATGGAGAGCTGTTTATGAACAGGAAATAGTTTATCCACAGTAATTGGTTGAGACTCTGGTTGTAATAGACGTTGTTCAATTGTTGTAACTGTAAAACACATTCACACAAATACTAAGTTATGAGGTAACGTCAAACATATGCAAGTGGTTATCAGATTGTAATAAAGGGAAAATAGACAGTTTCTGCTGTTTCCTTCCCCCAAGCTCTAATAAATTTTTGTTTACCCTCACCCTAAACAACCCACTATCCTTTAGAGCAAAAATCCAAACCACATAAAAAATATCAAACTTTCAGAACTATAAGATTCTATACAAATTAAGATAAATTTATATTTACCTTCCATTAGATTAAGTGGTTTGGTGAAAATATCATCAGGCAGCTTTACAACTTCTGTTTTTGCTTTTGCTGGCTCAGGTTCCTTAGGTTTCGATTTCAATAAGGGGTGAGTCAAATCAGCAGGTAATCCTATTCTTTTACGAAGAGCAGCTGCTGTAACTCCAGTTCTATCCTACGATAACAAAAATAGATGAGTAAATAAAAAAGTTTATAATCAAAGTATCTTACAGTATAACTAACAAATTTCCCCCTTTGTTTCTTTTTATCTTTTTCTTGTTGCTGTTTTTGAGCGACAACAATAGCTTTGTATAAGTCAATCAATTCTTGCAGTCTATTTGTGTGTACATTTTCTCTTTCCGGCCATCCTCCAGTGACTACAAATAGAATAATATTCAGATGTTAAGAAATTACATATGATATTTTACCTGTGGATTGATCAGGAATTCCAACATCTCTAGAGCTCCATCTGCAAAACTGGCAATATAAATAATACATTTTCTTAGTTACAACTTTTTCTTCTCCTTCTGCGGGAGCTTTCGTTGAAGCAATTCTAGGAGACAACTCCTGTTCACAACTGGGGCAAATATAACAATTTCCACATCTGTTCTTTTTTATTCTAGCTTCAGAAGATGGAATGTTTTCTGAGCATTTTCCACAAAAGTTCGAATCCACCTGAAATAAAAAATATGTACTACAATTAATAAATTATATATTAGGTATTTACCTCATGGCAGACACAAAAACTGCAACGAAGTTGCGTACAATATCTGCAAAAATATAAATATGATATTGGTTTCAATAGACCACAAGTACAAGCATATCTAACAACGTTAGGTCCTACAATATAAGACATTTTTATTATTTTAAAATATCTATTCTTGATTCTTGGTTTTTGCCAACTACTGTCACTGTCAACAGTGACGTTTTTTAGTTCTAGGATACAGTAATTTATAAAATACTTTGATACTTTAATCAGAGATGGCAGCTATGAATATTGAAAATGGTTCATTCAAAGTACTCAATCATTGAGCAAATATTTTTGACATGTAATTGCTAATACTGATATCACCAACAATATAATTATTGGTATATAATGTTTATGCTTTGATAAGTTATGTATAGATTATGACCTACCTCTACCTGGTGGTATTTTTTAATTTAGTTATCCAGATGAAATAAAACGTGTATAAATTGAACAAGCCACATTTTTAATAATACCAAATACAATAAAGGTATAAAATAATTTTAAATATCGAAAGTTATAATTTTGAACACTTAACTTGGCATTTCAGATTATGTATATATGCGTAATATTCGAGGTGGATACATTATTATCTTTTTATATTTTCAAAATTTATTTTCTTATTTCACACGACATACGAACATTAGTTTACACTTTAGAGTAAACAATCTAAAGAATAGTTAATTACAGGTACTTTTTTTAAATGTATGTTTATTCTAGAAAGTATCTGCACAGCAAACAAGTTGGAAAGTCAGAGGTACCATTAGTGCGTGAATAAAAAGACAAACATTAATGCCTACCGTATTATATTGTTACTTAAGTTAATGGCTAGTCCTTTATGCATGCTACCATGTGAAATCTTGGTAAATAAGATGTACATTTATATTCTATAGATTTTATGCAAACATTTATCAACTGCAATAAAATTAATTGATCATTTTATAGATGAAAGATTCATATTTTATATATAAAATATAAAAGTATATATGCAAGAGAGTTCTGTCGGGTCTGCTATGAAAATTTACACAGAATTCTTTCAAATTAGCGTTCTTAACTATATAGGAAAGCTTTGTATTGATCACTATTAAGTTTATTTTGAATGGAATAATACTCAAAAATATTTCATCACTATGTGACCTGTGTCACCTGTAATACTGATTGACCTCTAAAACCTGACTCTGATCGTTGTCAAAAGCAGTTTAAATAATGCAGAACTATAAATTGAACCTCGACTGAACTCACGTTATACGTCCGGGCCTTATTGTAAATGTGAATATAATTTTTAATTCCATTAAAACGATATCGTTAACTATTTATTTATCTATTTATTAACTGCATTATCGACCACGACGTGATCACGCGCTCTTTAAGATGTGTTTCTTTTATAATTATATTTAAAATTTGTATTTTTTACTTTGATGGTTCCATAAACAGAACCGAATTAAAAATTCATTTTTTCTTCAAGCGTATAATAATATCTATATTATTTTCTGCAACACGGATACTAGAAATAGCCTATTCATTTATTAGTAAAATAATGAACGCCCATTATTGTACTAGTAACAAAATAATGAGAAACGATAGCAACGTCTTATTACGGGCGTTGTAACCAAGTAGGCAGGAACTGTCATTTAATTTTTATTTAATTTTATGTTTGTAAGTTTTGAAAAGTATATTGTAAAAATGTCTCTACTTGAGACATTACAGAATTTCAATGTATTATTTTTACCCTTGAAGCAAAAATAGTATGTCACTCGGAGCAGAAGACCCATTATATGTTTCGCCCAGTTTGCACAGCCTCGGCCAACGCCTGGGCAGTGCAACAATCTGGGCTCAACAATAATGATAGCCTTCCACTCTTAGTAACATAATATACTATTTTTATTTTCCTAATTAAATTATTGATTTGAGAGTGGAAATTCAAAAATTAAATTCTCTTTCTATTTTTCTTAACATTTATGACAATACACAGCAGTTATAGCGTTGTTCAATAGTCGGGGTATTTGGGATCTTTCTTTAGTAGACTAATTATTTTACCTATAGAGTAATTGGACACCTAAGAAATCTTGTTACCATTAAAATGTTTTTCTTATTTATTTACAATCTTTCTATTCGTATTTTTCTCCTTCCCTTTTTGTAAATAATCAATAGATATTACATCTATTTCTAAAGTCCCAAATTTCTGTGGTCCTGACCTTAATGGCCGAAAAAATGTTTTGCTTTTTTAGAAGCACGTTCCTTGGATCTAATGTTTTGAATGTTTTTTCGTTTTGGAGTATGATATATGTCAGAAATTCAAGTGAAGTTTTATAAATTTCATCTTTTTATTATCCTTGTTTTTCCTTGATGCATCGGAAAAATTACTTACCTAATTTCGAAAAAAAAAATAATTTTTTGTTAATTACTTATAAGACAAATTATTAAATACAGTACTGTAATTTAAAGAACGCAAAAAAGGGGCTGGAGATAAAATAATGGTTTTAACATAACATAAATGACATAATATGACATTATAACGAGAAGAAAAGGTCATTGTGGCATATTTGACACGATTCACGATCGAATAAGTAGGTACTCTTACTATTGTTGAAATCCGCCATTTCAATAATTAAACAATGGATATAATATTTAAGGTTAACAACTCATTGTTGATACCTTCACCATAATTTATTTGAAAATGCATGATGCACATTTTTTTAATGGCAAAGGGTTATATAATGGATTGTAAAATAAATATTGATAGCTTTCTGAATCTGAATTTTCACTGAATTTTAGTACCACCACTTGAATATAAAAATCGTAAACTAAACTAAAAGCCGAAAAACAAATTGAAATAATTATAACATGCATTGAATGTAACTCTGAGAACCAGTGACGCAGAAAGGGGGTTTTATCCCATTTATTAATATCGTAAATATGTACAGGGTCCTTTACGACGAGCTAAATCAATATGTATACGGGAAAGTACTGCGACTAGTGTTCTGAAAATTTGCTTGCATGGGTTTTCCGAAATCTTCGTTTCAGCTAAAATAATTTCAGTTTTCTGAAGCTGAAGTGGGCCCAAGCTTAAGCATTAAGTTTTCGAAGTTTTTAGATAGCAAAATTCGACACCATTTTCTGAACACCCTATATAAATTATTGTTAAGGTTTTCACAGATTTTGAAAGCTGTAAGTGTTATTTGTCCAACTCACAAAAATATTAGACCTGACTCACTTAAACTTAGAAATATAATTTTTTAGTTGAGGGTTTCATGAGTCCAAAACTTTTGAAAATGTGAAATAATTAAAAAATGGTGGACTTTAGGCATACGATGTCTTATATAAAGTTATATTGATATTTCGTGTAGATTCCAAGTTTGGGTCCACTTCCGGTATAACCGGAAATTTCAGAAAACTGAAATTATTTTAGCTGAAACGAGGATTTCGGAAAACCCATGCAAGCAAATTTTCAGAACTGTATTTTCCCATATCGATTCAGCTCGTCGTGAAGGACTCTATATAGGTTTACTGCGACTCTTCATTCTTCTCTGGTGTGTCTCTCTTGAGCAGCTTTCAGTAGGAGTGAGAAACAGAATTCAGTACGTGAGGAATTCCTAGGATTTACTGAATACACTTCTATGACTCGTTGAGTTAGTAGATGAGTATTGCTAGCTTTTTCCAGACATTATAAAACATTTTTTGGTTACACCTCCTACCATTGCAATAATTAAAAGGTCTTCCAATGCTATAAGACGTTCAAAAACTTGATTAAGATCAATCATGCCGCGAGAAAGTTTTTCTGGTTTATATATGCCTATCATTCACTGACAATTTGTAAATGAGAAATTAATTGCTCACAAGAGAAGAAAACTTACATCACTTTTGTCAGATTGGAAATATATTATATACAGGGTGTTTCAAAAAAGGTGATCCTGTCTCTAGAATGAATAGAAAACTGAAAAATGTTTAGGGTTCGATTAGTAAAACGCAATTTAACGATTTTGTTTAATAAATCTAATATTGAATAAGTTATTTTCCGTACTACTTGGTACGAACTGTGGAACTAGCGCTCTCTATGAGAGTCAGACATAAAAACAGATTGGATGTATTAGCTTCCAAAACTTATTCGTATAAAATTTCATTGCTAGTAGTTGCGGCAAAATGTGTATAATTTGTTTTTTTCTTAAACACTCTTTATATTGAATACGGATAGTGTTTCGAAAATTTTTTACTGAGCAAACCCCAGATATTTTGCAGTTTTCTATCTATCCTAGAGACAGGATCACCTTTTTTTGAAACACCCTGTATATCCGTATAGTATGAATTATAGTTTTGACGTTTCGTTAGAGTTACGTTTAAAGTTTAGATTCGAGTCGGAAGTATGCATTTTTGACAATTAAAATACGCAAGTTTCGATTTATTTTTACTTGTCTCTCTCCATATATTTCATTCTTGCTGCTTTCGAAATATTTTATATAATTCAAATAATCTGGAGTTACTAAGTATTATAAAAGCTTCTTTGAAGCTCACCCTTTATTTCATTTTTGCGTTCGGAATTCTTTGATACTTTTTATAGTCCGTCAAGTAAAAACGAATGAAGTATATGAAGCAGGATTTTGAAATGTTTTTCAGGTAGAGAAATTTCAACATTGGAAGTAGTAAATTATTACGTAATATTATGTTTTTCAATTCATTTAACAGATAAAAGTGTTTAATTAATAAATTTTATTTATTTTGAATGGTTAATAAATTGTATTCGTTTATTGTGGGTTTAAATGTGGTTAGATAACAATGTTTAATCAAGTAAATGCAATAATCAGGTTTTAAAAATGTATTTTTAAGTTAGGTCAGGCTATCAATGTCATTCAATTATCCAAATCATTAAAAAATACCGCAAATTATTTCTAATTTTTTTTCTACAGGATTGTAGGAGCGATATAATTTTAATATTTTTTCAGTCAAATATCTAAATACCCTAAGTTCATTATTTTGAACAAATCATATACAGTTAGGTCAAGCAATACCAACATTTTTGACAGAAATCCTAGTAGAAAACGTCGTATAATTTGGATTTCTGTTAACACAAATATTTTTCAGTAAAAAAAATACCTACCATTTTTTATATAACGAGAAAAGTACTAAAGCAATTTCAATGGTATAGATAGAGAGATAAATCTGGAGAACGAGGTAGAGAAAACATTACTTAGAATGTTCAGAAACGGAATCATCAACGAAAACCCGTTCCTAAATAATGACCAGCCCTGGGACATGTCTCAGGACGTTGCATCGAAAAAGTTTAGCTTTGAGAAAAATTTCACGTCAATAATAAACTGTAACAGCAAGTGGGATCAAAACATCATAAAAGAAATGAACAGAAATGGCATTAAATGGTATACGAATGGTATACAAAAAATGTGATCAGTTCAATCTATAGAGGCACTATCGCAAGATATAGGAGATCATGCGGACACATCGGAGCGAAGGGAAATGAAATAGCTGATAAGCTCTCTAAAGCGGGGGTAGACAAGCCCTTCATGGGACCCGAACCCTTCTGTGGTATCACCTACAGAACAATGGAAAAAACACCGAAAAAGAAGGTAGATAGGAGCAAAACTAACCTAAAGGGGCTGAGACTGTCGTTTCAACAAACACCTGAAGACTCTAGACTTAGCAGATAATGCGGCGTATAGATTTTGTTGCACAGAGGACGAAACCTCTATCCATATTCTGCCCAATTATGAAACAGTAAAAAACTCCACAGCACTACTCCTGGGAGCACTTGAAATAGTAGACAAAGATCTCTAGCTATTACAGCCACCCCTCATTCTAAACTTTTTATGAGCAATGGGATTAAGAATACGAAAAAATGAGAATTCGAGCAAATTAATCGGATGATTACAATCGAATAAAGTTTTTGTAACTGATGACTTCACGGAAGAACGACATGTGTTGCGTGTGAAACAATTTTACACAAACAATGATTCTTACATCATTACTCATCACACAAATTAATCAGTGCCAAGTGTAAATTTAATTAATCATGGGTTGAAAAATTCGAAGTAACCCAGGAGCAGGAGAAACAAAAATTGCAGATTTGGGAGAATAGAAAAGCCTAAATTAAAACATCAAAGATTGTCGTTGCATGTTGTTTTTCCGCGAAGACATCTATTGTGAATTCCAAAAAGGATGAACTGCAGCCCCGATCCCATACCTTATGGCCAATTCTTTATATTTATTGCTTGTAAATTGATATTTGCATTTTTGTTCATTTTAGCAATTTATTTATTACTTTGTATTATGTAATTTTACTTTATCACCACCTCTAACCGTTACTAATTACCCGATTATAATATATTTTTATGAATATGAGAGAGTAATAAAATGATGAAGTATTCGTAATCCATAGGCGTATAACTTCTTTTAATAGATAGTTGAAATATATTTTCAAGTTATATCAGTAGTATTTTCGTATGAAATAATATTTGTATAAATATAATGAATATATTTGGTGTACAATTATATCTTCATCTAATTAAACTGCTTATGCTTTAAGATCCAAGTAAATGTTAATACTTTCCCTGTCTATATTGATTAAAATTCTCCACAGTTCATAGATCAAAAGGTGCAATTTGTCTTAGTACCGAGTCGCGAACGTTACCTAGATCGTCTTGGTTAATCAATAATAGTCACTTAGATATTAGTTTAAATGTGATTTTTCGAAAAAAGTGACAGCACATTTACCATAATGCGTTCAAGTATATTTCTTAGAACGTTGCGGATGAGAACGGTGAATTCTTGAGAGGCGATTTGCATGCAATGAAAAATTGTATGACATGATGGACGTTTAAATATAACTAAAATCTCTCATTGTTTATAACATCTGCTTCCTAAGTAAATGTTATTAGTTTAATTTAATATTCAGAGAATTTAATAAATCTTTTTCACTTAATACTGAGTTAATTATAAAGCGCGTTTCACTATTATTGGTAATTTAATCTGGAAGATATGAAAATACGTATATTTAAATAAAATGTGACTTTATATTGGCTTACAAGTTGTTTTATTAAAGTAATTTGATTATTTGATATAGGGTGCTTCATTAATAGTGTCCAAGTAGCATAACTAGGAATATCTTTAATTTCAATTATTTTTTTTAAAACTAGTGAAAGAGAGATCAAGTCTGTTTATGTAAACAGGATAAGTAAAAGCTATTAAGCTTGAAGATGGACGTACAGTTACAGCAAACTGATATACCTCAAACTATTTACCTAGAGTTTCTGAGTCAGCATAGTAATTGAACTTCAGCCTTATCTATGATGTTTGGTTATATTTTCACTTTAATAAACATTTACGTGGTCAATGGAGACTCACAATTTTTTGAGAGTATAAAGATAACTAACTTCAGGATTTTAAATTGTGATTCATGTTAAAAAAGGATATTGAAATAGGTGGTGATTACGTTGAATATAAATAAAATCATTTTCCTAAAAAGACTTGTAGTTTGTTTGTATTTCAAAATAAATTATAGCGTCACTCTCGTAATATCAAATCTCTGATTATAAATTTATATCATTTTGTGTTCGTATTTTTTGTTTTATTTAAATAATGATTGGTAAACGAATATACCAAACGGGTGTTGAAATAATCCATCTAGGTTGTTGATTTGTAATTGCGTTCAATGAATGTTCAATGGAACTGAAAGAGTAGTTATAGAAATTATATTTTGAATAATTGAATCATATTTCTTCTCCATAATAATTGACCACACACACACATACTACTGTCTTTTTATTTTAAAATAAGACTAGATTTGATCAGTGCACGATGATGCTGATAGGTGAGTTAATTTATGGACCAATATATTACAAAGTGATACACAGTTGACATGCGCTTCGAATCGGTTTTAATTCCGTTTCTAGAAATTTTCTAGTAATGAATGAAATACCCTTACGGCTCTGTAAGACCTTACAATCAATAGATATGCATTCTGGTTGCTTCCACAATGGCGTCACTAAGTGGCGGTGTAATATATTTGATATATGTTTCGAGTTCATTAAATTTTTTGCAATGGTAGCTTGAGTATTTTTTACAATGAAAAAGTTACTATACCGTATAAAAAATATAATTTCCTTTCAAGCCCTCCTTTCTTTCAATAGAAAGATTTTTTGGAATAATTCTCCATTTTTCCACAGTCGCTTTTCTTAAAACATTTTTTAAGCTTTAGCAGAGAAAGAAGAAAGAAAGAAACTGTTTTCTTCTACAAATGCGGTCGTTTCTTCTTGAGTTCTTAATCAAAACGTGTGAGCATCAGCTAATGCTTTACCTTTCTCTAAATAACCAATAAAAATTTTTGGAATCGCAAAACACCATCGGCGTAGCTAGGCGTGGGTGAAGTCGGTCCTCCTCAACGGTCTCGTTAGACCTCGTGCGACTAATTTTTAAATTGATTAACAAATATTTTAAATTTGATATGACTTTATTGTTTATCAAAATATTCTACATTAAAATCAATACACTTTTACATGCGTTTGAATCAATTGTCGAAGCATTTTTTCCATTCCGATTGAGGTACCTCCAAAATATTTAAATTGATTTGAAAGCATCAACCGTAGAAAAAAGTTGACCTCGCAGTTTATATATGATCTGCGGGAATAAGAAGCAAACATTGGGTGCCAAACAAGGTGCATTGGGTGCAGCGGATGATCCATTAATTCGATGTTTTGACTGTTTAGAAACGTTTTTGTTTGAACTGATGTGTGAGACTCGCATTGTCGAGATGGACAAACAAATGGCAAATAAATTCTCGTCCCATGTAGGAGCCCTCAGACTTGAACGACGGGGCTTAGCTTGGGCCAACGTTGGTCTTGGCAAACCAAAAATGGACCGAGCCTGTTTGGAGTCTGGGTAACTTAACACCGGCCATTCCATAGTCAGCCAGGCTTGGCAGAATTCTGAGTACCCGACCTCGTCCATTCTATAGTCACCTAAGCCGGGCTGAACTCTGGGTAACCCGTCCTCGGCCATCCTTTTTTCGGGTTGATATGCATAGGTCCACGATTTGTCACCAGGATTTTTTAAGTACTTTTATGTTGCACCAATCGACACGACCTTTTTTTTGAGCGATTGTCAATTCATGCGGTATCCAATGCGAACAAATCTTTCTGACAGCCAAATGTTTATGCAATATTGAATGTATGTGTGTGCCTCAATCTCACGGTATGTCATATGACGATTTTGTAATATCATTTTACTCACAGCATTACTGTTTTCTGGCACAACAGCCGATTTTGGACGACCTTCACGAAGTGCGAAACACGGTGTCCTGAGATCACCTAGTTAACCACTACTTGAAGTGAGTTGATCGACAGACTGCTTCCACGTCGAAAGGTCATAGAAAATCTTCGCACTAAAATGTTTTATGTTTTAATTTCACTTTTTGACCAAGTTAAATGTTTCAGAAATGTTTCAGATATCTGTAAATAACTCAAATACCTCTCGTATGAGAACACGTTCTGAGTATGTACACCATTAAAAAAGTCAAACTTCATGATGTCAATGTCAGATTTCAGATATTCACATCAGTGTTGCCACATCTCAAAACTTAAGTAACAACCCTTGTGTACGTATAAAAATTGGCAAAACAAAAATACCGAACCTAAAATATATAATAGAAGACATTAATTCCAGTTTTACACTTAATAAAGGATACGGTGGCCCTCTGGTAATTTAAACTTGACGAATGTGATTCGAGTATCTGAGTTATTGATAAGAAAGTTTGTCTATCAACTGGGGATTCCCTGAATTTTGTTTGAGTGTGGCTGTCTTGCTAACATCCATTATAATTTTGTCGTTTCAAGTAGAATTGAGACTAAATTATAAAACATTCATTATAACCAAATTTTTACAAAGTTTACAACGAAGAAACGAGTAGATAGAACAGATAAAAAAAAGAGGAGCTTATGCTCTAACACAATAATAAAAATTAATCTATTTAATTTATAATTAGACAATTAACTCAAAATAGTTAATGAACATATTGTTGTATATTATTCTAGATTTTATCCTTTGATGGAAACGTGGTACCGTCGCCCCTGAGAATTGTGTTCCCTATAAGTAGGTGTTCATTCCAGACCACAGACATGTACATATGGTAGGTACTTGATCTCGTAAATCAGTTCCGTGGTATAACAAACGTTTAGAAATCATGTTTTCTGTAACAGCGTGTAGGAGTTTTAACGACACACTGGCTTGAGGTGTGCATCTAACCTACTAGCAACTCCTTTGGAAAGAGTTTACATACAAGACAATTCGCACAATCATTATTGTATCATAAGTAATTATACAGAAAGTATTTAAGATACGGTAAATTATGCGGTAAAAACGGCAGTTATCAACGTAAAAGTAGGAATAGGAAAATATTTAAGTGTAATAACTAGACAGTAATAAGAATTAAAGACAGAGATATACAAGTAGAACAAAACAAAAGAAGATAAAGATAATATAATGTGAGATAAATAAAGACTCAAATACTGAATTGAGCTGGATTTATAATAAGAAAATATCAATTGAAAGATAAATAATATAATGTATCTCTTTATGTATATAGGAGTTGACTAAAATACCGTATCTACAAATATTGAACATAGAGAACAAGAAAGCGAAATTCTGGATCCAACAGTAGTGGAAATAATAAAAAAATAAATTATTGACTAACTACAAATACAAAGTTGTTGAAAATGGAAAATATACAATTAATAATAATAAATTTGGGTTTTTCACTGTACGAGAGTTGTCTGAAACATTTTAGATTTAACAAAGAAATAATCGACAATAATTGTCTATGGTTGATTATTTTAAAAGTTGGTGGTAGATCCAGGTTTCACATAAAGTAATGGATCAATTCAAAAAATTCGACTCATTTTGCTTAACCGCGTCATTAATGCGAATCGGCCATGTTTCAATTCAGCTGATCAATATTTTATGGTCGTAAATGATGGTGCAGAGTCTTCTTACACAGTATCTAATTCTTCTTTCGTTTAATTAGGTGAATTGTCTTTCAAAACCGAATATATAATTCCAGCTTGATACTTAATTTTTTCCATTTTCACTTATATGATTGTAGAACAGAAGCCAAATGTCCAAAATGGCTGAAATTTAAATGAAAATCTTCTCAGCGCATGCGCAATCGTATATTTCAAAAGGATGTTTTCATGCGCATTATTTAGTACGTTTTGTCAAGAAGTTTTACCATTACCAATGAGAGATGTACATTCGACCCTGTGCACTCACGTGGAAATTAGTGTATATTTTAATTAGTTATAGCGGCTAAATTAAGTTTAAGTTTTTAAATTAAAATAAAACATTAAGAATAAAAAAGACATCCGGTTTAAGTAAGTGTTTTAAATTGAAAAAGATTTGTGATGGTTAAGTACCTCTAAATTCAAATTAAATTTGTGTTGCGAGATTGTAGATTCACTCATGATAGTAAATCAAGGTGGAAAGTGAAAAGAATACAAAAAAGGATTTTGAAGCGCCGAGAGAAGACTAAACGATGATGTTTGTTGTTGATTATGAGTTAAAACATCCATGGATTGTGACAATTCTTAACTAAGTGAGAAAGTGAGGGAGAATAACTTGATTACTATAACGGGCTACTGATTTGAAAATACCTAGACTTCAATAGAAATATTATTGTTTGGCTAGGACTATATAAACACTTTATTTATTCACTTTTTTATCACATAGTTCCACCTCGCTCAATCTCTACCTAGATTTGTTTTACCAATTGATACCTTTCATTCTATTCAGTTCTTATCTCACTTTTTCTAACAATTTTTTGGTGCATCTAATTCTTCTTTTTCCTTCTACAGCTCTAATATATTCTTTGTTGCCCTTTCTTCATTCATTCGCTCCAGATGACAGTTGTTTAACTCTTTACTTCTAATTTTCCAAATATCTTCATTCTTTATTGTTCCAAATATTGTCCTCATAATTCTTCCTTGTAGATAACTAATAAGCATCCTCATTTTGAATGGGAGTCCAAGTTTTGGCTGGAGAAATGGCAGTAGGTCTAATTGTTTTATATAAATATATAGTTTCAGCTTTTTCGATAGTAGAGAAGACTTGAGTAATTCAATCAATTATCTCTAAATTTAATTAATTTCTTTCAGTAATAATTGAAACAAGATACTTAGATTCCGTCACCCTTTGAAAATCAATTGTATCTTTGGTTGCTATAATATTTCCTTTGTCCATCACAATTTTTTTTCGTTTTTTTCTTGTTAATTGAAAATTTTACAAGGATGGTCCCAGTATTATCTACATTTATATCTATACAGCATATGTTTCAAGTTTGAAGACGCCATGTTGTTTAGTATTAGTTTGGCAGACATCAATAGTGAACGTTTTTATTGAACTTGGAAAAAATTGATCATCGTTATATGATACAATCCTTTTATTTGAAAGACATTAGCCCAACCAATATAAAAGCTGACCTAGATTCTACTTTGGGTGGAACGAAGACCAGAATCAAAGTGGTCGACTAAATGAGGTGACGACTCCAGAAATGTTAAAGAAAATCCACAAATCGGTACTGGATGTCTCGTCGACTGAAAGTGCGCGAGCTGGCAGACGTAGTAGGCATTTCAAAAAGTGCAGTACATCGCATATTAATTGAAAATTTGGACATGAAAAAGCTGTTTGCAAGGTGGGTGCTGCGTTTGCTCACAATGGAACAAAGTGTTTGACAATGTTCAATCACAGAAATAAAGCCGAATTTTCGCGCCGTTTCATAACCAGGGATGAGACGTGGATCCATCACTTAACACTCAAAACAAAAGAGGAATCAAAACAATGCACTGCAATGGGAGATCCGGCTCCAAAGAAGACAAAGACCCTTCTACCTGCAGGCAACGTCATGGCGACTGTTATCTGGGATGCGCGTGAGATAATTTTCATTGATTATCTCGGAAAAGGAAAAACTATCAACGGCGAGTTTGCGAATTTATTGCAACGTTTGAGTAAATAAATCAAGCAAAAACGGCCGCATTTGGTTAAGAAGAAAGTGTTGTTTCATCAAGACATGCATCAGCTCACACATCCGTTATTTCAATGACCAAAATTGAAAAATTGAAGTTTGAATGTTACCTCATGCACCCTATTTGCCAGATTTAGCCCCCTTGGATTATTTTGTGTTCCCAGATTTTTCAACAATGAAGAGGTGATGTCAGCAGTTAATGGTTATTTTGAGGAGATTGACGATTCTTATTAACAAAAAGGGTATCGAACTTATTGAACATCACTATGAAAAGTGTATAGAGCTAAAATGAGATCAATAAATATATTTTTTCCAAATTTTTTGTTTGTTTGTTTTTTTTGTTGGGCCAGATACTTCTGGGACCATACTCGTAAATCCCTGCAGCTTCCAATTAGACACTTTTCTGTTCTTGTTATCAAGTCTACATCATAAGAAATTGCAAAAATTTTTAAAGTTCGGTTTAGAATTGTTCCCCTTCGACTAGAATAATTTTTTTTCATTTCCTCGAAACAAATGTTAAAATGAGTAGTTAACAAACCCGTGTTGATTCTCAAGTTTCTTGCGATCTTTTCCTCTATTTTAACTTCTGTGGGCTTGTATTACTTTCTATTATTTGTTATTATTATAGCTTTTATTAGATTTAATCATTTTATAACTTTCATTATTCTGAAATGAGGGAAAAAAGACAATACCCATTTATAAATGAAATTAAAGAAAAACAAACTTTTTTTAAAGCAAGCTTTTTTATTGTTAATAAAACGAACTAAGAAGTTGAAAATTAACTAACCCTAATAAGAAATAAACACTTTATAAGTTCATTGTAACCTTTAACGATAATTAATCTTCTTTGTCTACGACAAAATAATTCCATATCGTACATAATTAGATATTTTTAACATATTGAGGTGTGAAGTTTAAGCGTTAAAAATACCTAATTATGTACGATATGGAATTATTGTTGTAGTCGAAGAAGCTTAATTATCGTTAAAGGTTACAATGAACTTAGAAAGTATTACTTATTAGAGTTGCTTATTTTCAACTTTTTAGTTGTTTTTATTAACAAAAGCTTGTTTGTAAAGAAGGTGTTACTTTATTTAATTTTCAGTTTTCAGTTTACGACAATCGTACTATAGGTCCAGGCTCCATGCCGTTGCAATATTGTGATTGTTATTTCAGTAACGCGACATCAATTCTTCTTTATTCTCGCTTAATTATCGTGGAAGATAAGTAGGAGATGTGGTACTAATTTTATATTTGATCACATACTGAAAATAACATCTCCCTGTGCAAATATTACACACTTTATCGTAAAGTTTATTTATCGAATGATTCAAGTATTGGGTATTGGGTCATCCATCTAATCAATCTGATATAATCCACATTCATAACAAACAGAACGAATTTTTTTCCCAAATTCGTTGAAGTTGCATATACAGGTCCAAAACGTATCAAACTAGCCCAAACTCGTTGGGGTTGCGTCGTTTAATTACGGAGTTCCTATGGCCACCTTCGAGCTCCATCATCAGTTCAGCTCTACTTAACAAATTGTTTACACCACCACTACACCAACACTCATAATTACATTGTCTCATACGCGTTTCGATAACTCTGAAGACGATAACTTGGTTATCGAAACGCGTATCAGACAGTGTAATTGTGAGTGGTGGTGTAAACAGTGGGTTCAGTATAAATATCACCAATGGTCCCAGAAATTCCAACTTAGCTCTATGTCATAGTAATATTACATGCAAAGTTTCAGTGGATCAAAGCTTATAAAATATATAGTGTTACATGATGATATTTAGAAAGATTATTTTTCTGTAAAATCTTTTCATTTACGTAATACACCAATTCCTTTATATAACTAAATATTTATTATTATCGAAATTTTTTTTTTTGAGAATAAGCCTTTTTCGAGTCAAAACATAAATTTTTTAAACGTATTTTGATCAATTAACCTCAATATTAACTGCGAATTCTCTTTTATCTCATCTATAGTTTCCGAATAAATTTCTCGAAGTGGCAGTTTAAATTTCGAAAAAGAGAAACGTGAGCTAGAGCTATAAATGTGGGATATCCGTCATTATTATAGAAACTTTTATTGGAAAACAATCATGAAGTTAGATAGTAACAAAAAAGAAATAATTGATCTACTTATTATATTCACAACTGAAATTATTTGCTGTTAAATAATTACAATTTATACAAAGAAGTTTCTATTGAACATTTAATGAGATTTTCTTCGAAAAAAGGAACAACATTAAATCAAGATTTAATGAGTATTTAGCGAAATAATAATGATTTATTGATGATGTTTATTTGAACATGAATCAACAGATTGCAGTCAAAAGAAGTATTTGTATGAACCTCTTAAACCTGTAATTTAATTTGATGCATTATAAATTATAAGGCAAGTAATGAAGACTAGCGGTATTTTATTGTATGTCAAATGATAATTATTATTAATGGAGATAAATCTTTCATTCACAGTTAGGTTATATTGAACTAGCCAATTCTAAATGAATATTTGCAACAAATTAAAATGAAAATTGTAGAAATACAATGTCTAACGATATTACCCGTATATATTTATGTCTGGTTTCAACTTAATAAGAAGCCGCTTTACAGGGAACGTTACAACAAGACTTCTTCTTCTTAAAGTGCCACCATGACTATTTGTATTTTATAGACTGCTGCTTTAAACAAATGGTTTGATGTGCTGTGCAATTAACTCACTCAGTTTTGCAGCCGTCCTATACCTCTCTTTCCCTGCATAATAAATCTCTGGAATTCCTATCGTTGTCCCCTCATTACATTTTGCGTAAAACTTCTTCAATTCATATTCTATCTGTCCATGATATTCGTAGTATTCTTTCAATATCCACATTTATAAGGTTTCCAGTTTTTTTCATTATTGCTTTATTTAAAGTAGCTACCTCCATTCCATACAGAAGAATCGAGTCTAGTTGTAACAATTTGTTGCTTCTTAGCTATGAAAGCTTACTTGTTTCGTATTTATGAAATCTAGCAGTACTACTCCAATTAACAACTATTCAACTGTCGATCCCAAATAAACTTTTAATCAAACCTGTAACAATTTTTGGTAGAAACGGCTTTGAAAAAAAAAACTGACGAGTGTTACAACTTACCCCGTGATTGGGGCTAGTTGTAACAGGCTTGGGGCAAATTGTTATTTGGCATATTTAGCATAAGAAACTTTACAAACGCTAAAACTGTCTAAGAAAGTCAAATTTTTAATCTTAAAGAAAATATTCAAAAATAAACAAATATGTAACATGTTCTTTATTTACTTGAACTATTAAGGCATTTTAGGCTTACAGCCATTTATAATTTTAACTGCTTCGATAATCAGACATTTGATTTATTTAGCATTTCAAACGTTATAACAAACTTAGAATTTTAAGTTTTATTCTTAATCTAATAGGAAATATTGTCAAAAACACGGTCTTTCTTAAACAATAAAGAAACTTTAGGCTCACAGCCAGTAACAAAATATCAATTACTGATTGCCGGTTGCCAGTAACAAAATGTAATTAGTCTTCATAAGAATCACAATTGATCAAACAAATGAGATCTTATTTCCTGTTGCACATTTCACATGTGCCCACATCTTATAAGCTAAACAAAACCATTCCTCGGGTTCAGATTCCGAATCAGAATTTCAAACTTTCTTTGTTACTTTTTGTATTCCTTGTTTTTTAGCTATTTTTATCTTATCTGTTTCCACTCGATCTTTTGTCATCGATCTTTTGCCTTTTCTTTTACCCTTCTTAGTCTCTTGTCTTTCTTTGCCTTATTTAACCTACCGTACATAAGGATCGAGTATATGTAATATTTTATCATTCTCTTTTTTAATTCGTCATTTAAGTTTTTACATCGAAAGAAGTTTTTCATTTTATAAAATGCACTGCGAGCAATTTCAATTCTTATTCTTATCTCTTTAGTACTGTCATTTCTCGATTTAATCCAACTTCTTATATTTGTATTTCTGTACTTTTTCATTGTGGTTATATCCAATTTGTAACTGTGAATTCTGATTTTGTTACAAGTAATGCAAAGCAAAACGCAATATATCTTGATCAAAAGTTTTTGTAGATGAAGATAAGTTGATCGATAAGTTACAATTCTACTAGAAATTCAGTAATCAAAAGACAGTTCTACTGATTGGAGTACGTTTATAAAACTAAACTTTTCTTCGATCACCAAAGGGAGTGATTTGATTGGCAACATATTGAAATTTTTAGATTCTCATGTACCCTTCCGCTCGCCAATTTGTCACACGGCCGATTACAATTATTATGAGTTATATACAATTATAATTTTTAAAACGCTGTTTCAATAAAAATTATAAGCTAGAATTGTTTACTTACATGCAAATGCGAGTGTAATCACGATACACAAACACCGGTATGCTGAATTGTCGGCTCAAATTTGACAAGACACGCGCATGACGTCATGCTGGAATTGGAATGTTTTCTTGGCTATTCAGATAACGTTAGAGTTGTATGTATTTACTAGGTTTTTTTTGTTTTCGTCATATTTTTTTGTACTAATTGGCTTAGCCAGTATTCAAGATTATTGTAGAGTTGACATAACTGTTTTTAATTTCTTTTAATAGCTTGAACTTTCTATTATAAAATCATAATGCCGGGTTGAGTCGTGACTACATGTAAAACACTAATCGAAATATCAGAGAAACAGGTATTAATTACTTTGAATTTCCAAAGAACGAAAATTTGACAAAACAGTGGATAGAAGTCGATCGTTTTAAAATGTTATGCAGAAATTTAGAATGGAAGAAAAGATAGGTCTCGAATGTTTCAAATATATTGCAGGATATGTCGCATATAAATTTAAAAATAAGTATTTCCACGAAAACAAATGAGATACCTAAGGCACCTGATTGGCTGAGAACGGTTTCCTGAGGCTCTCTTCTATATATGAATGAAGAATTATGGCAGGTAGCTTAGATATTAGAATCAAAATTTTTTAAGGTGCATGGGGCCTCTTTGAGCAGAGGAAAAATAATTTTTCATGAATTGATTAAAAAACTGTAAGTTTATTACCAAACACATCAGTGCTACTAGTGCTTCTTTACCTAAGCAGAGCACGGACATATATTGGTTTCCTTTTTTTGTGAGTAATTTATAAGTTTTATTATATAAGTACCTTTACCATGAATATAGATACCTACTAACTTTTTTGGTGTTTTCTTTTAATTTACTATCTGTTTAATTCTATATAATGCTAAGTATCATGATTCGCTCAAAAAAATGAGTGAAATTTACCCATAATACCTTTATAAGAAATATTGAATGAATTCATAAATTGAAATAAAACTTTTTAACAGGTCTACAGCATATATTATACATCACATTTTGATTCCAACGTGACGTAACAATGTGCGAGAAAGTTGGTGCGTGCCTGTGCATAAACATACCTTGTATATGTGTATAGTGAGTCAAATAAACTCTTTTCTTTAGCGGGAGCGTTTCAATTACGAGGTGGGGGTATGAGAATTGAGGCACTAATAATTTTCGATCTCTTTGCATTCAATGCCATCGAAATCGCTCCAAGCGAGGACTTGAAAATACCAACTCCGAGTTCTTATTTGCTTCATCTTCTTGTTCCTACTTATATTTGTTATAACTACCTATTAGCCTTGTTCGCGGTGGAGATCTGAGAATGGAGAGAATGGAGATTTTAAATACTGTGTTCGTAGAGTAATTAAAAATGGTGGTACTTACAAATATTACATTTCATTCTCCTATCTAGTTTGAATGTCAAACTAAACGTTCGTGGAACCACCAACAAAGCTGTAAAAACACTATTTACTCTAACCATAGAAGTATGAAAAGAGGGAACAAGAATTTGAAACGTAGAGATAAGCTTTTAGTATGGTTTACTTATGGTTTGATATTACAGAGCGTATTAGTCTTGATCAAGGGTCTGTTCGGATCACATCTTAATAACTGTACTATTAAATTTAAAGAAGCCTTAATTTTCTCAAGTCTGCTATTTTTGTGACCTAATTATGCGGCGTCAAAGAAACCATAACAATTCAAAATATCTAGTACGGGTTTTTTCCGAACTTCCAATCGCACAGAATGATAGTCAGGAATACAGCAAGTGAATGGTGTGCGTAGTAGACGACTGCACGTCTTCTCCTTTGTCACTGGACATTCGAACAGGTCATTTCACGCTGAATTGTAGTCACATATACATGGCTGTAGTTGTTGATTCTCTCACCAAGTCGCGTGCAAGGAGACCATTATGAGTAATGGTGTCAAAAGTTTGAAAAAATGACTGAACTGATATTCATGATGGAGAGGGTCAAGGAAGCAAGTCTGCCGCAAGACGACATTGTTCACCTAGTTGACAAAGTGGTTAGGGAAACTCGAATTTTCACCAAAAGTGAATTATCGATGCAATTTCCGGAAGTGTCAAGATCTTTCCTGTTGAATGACAATCATTAAACTCGCTGAATGGTTGAATGGGTACAGTTTAGGTTTAGGAGTTTTTTGATCATAACCAAAACTATTAGAGAAGGTTTTTTGAAATTTGGGATAGGTGATGAGACATGTATTCTGTATGACATGCCCGAAACTAAATGACAATCACAACAATGGATGCACACAAATTTTCTAACGAGATCCACAAAATTCAAACGAACCGTAAGACTTTGTGCAGCCTAGAACAAGAATTCATGCAGATTCATAATAAGAAATTTTGAGACGCTTATGAAGAGCTATTCAAACCAAATCAAGGGGCATGTTGATTTATGGACAACTTTCTACGACAATACCCGTTCCCACAGTGCTCGTGGAACCCAACTACTTACTTACAGCAATTTCAATTGGACATTTTCGAACACTCACTATACAATCCCGATCTAGCACCGAGTGATTTTCGTCTTTTCCCTGAACTAAAGCAATGACTTGAAGGGCGACGTTTCCAAAGAGCCCAAAGAAACCGTCACAACTCACTTCCAATCATTGGCGGCTACAATTTATAAAGAGGGTTCTGCAAACCTACTCAAAGGAATATTGGAGATGGAAAAACCAATAAGAACGAACTAACTTCGTAACGAAAACCGGAAAGAAAGAAATAGCAGACGAAATCGCAAAGATAGAACTTTGGAAAACAAGTATCGTAATGATAAGCCTAGGAGAGATCCTGCAACAGGAGGGTACAACAAATCGATGAGATCGGCGTGAACCGCGCGCTGATGGAGAAAGAAGAGACAAAAGAGAATTTGACAGGCATAACGGGTCAGACAAGACAGGAGTTAAGTAGGTAGACAAGCTAGACGGAGCTGGAGCAGACAACTGGGGATTTAATAAGGATATTATTCAAGAAGAGGCCTACTAATGATGCTTATGGAAGCGAGGGAGGCGAAGTAAAGATGGAAGAGAAACCTAAAGAATTAACAATCTGCAGGTCGTGTTAAGCATCAATTCAATATTAGGTAAGCTGGAGAAGCAGAAGACACAAGTCAATGGGAAAAGATGTTTGAATTTCACAATGTGTTGGGCGGCAAAAATATCAATTGAAAATTGACATTCAGTTTAACGACATTATACGCGGAGAGGTCAAATATTTGGACGAACAAATGGTGGAAATAGAAATAGATAAATTTCTAATTTATTTGATATCATGAAGCGCTTCTCATAATGCCTGTCGACGTTCTTATTTTCTGCAATGATCTTCCAGAATGTGATCCTGGATCCAAATATAATTTTACGCCCATTACCTAAGTCTAGGTATAGACTGCCAAAACCGTCAAAATATAAACACATTTTCTATACATAGCTGTTTAATTTAGAGAAAGTATTTTAAGCATTATAAATATCTTGAGTAAGTTAAAACATTGCCAAATATTTGTAATAAATTGAATTCTTTTCACTTTGTAAATAATCAATTATTTAGTACTTTGTTTTGTAAAGTTCATTTTGAATAACGGGACAAATATAAATAAAATGTGAAAATTAGAATACTAAACTCGTTAGCTCTCTTACCATAATCAACATTGTTAATCATACCTAATATATAGGGTGTGACAAAAACGTTAAGTGATATAGTCAGAAATACTTGTACTATAAAAGTTCTAATTAAGTTTAATAAGTTGTAGTAAGACGCAATTTCACAACTGGAATATAATACTAGAGATTAAACTAGAGTTACAACTATAAATTGCATTCTCATTACTGGTTTTAAGCAATAACAATTGTCATAGCATTCTCAACTTTCAGGACCAAATAAAGTCTAAATTATGAAGGTGAATACGCACCGAGAGGAAACACGATGAAGAATTAATAGCACGTAGTTACAAGAAAACGGCCACAACTTTATAAGAACGGTGATTGGCTATAGCACCTCGACAATGTGGTAGCACACTTCGGACTTGTATAACTATATTTAACAAAGCACCAAATTGTACGACATCACCCTCCTTGCGAGTTTTTGTCTTTCCCAAATTGAAAATACCGTTCAAACTTGGAAATTTTGATCATACAGTTACGAGAACTGCTAATTTAACGGAGAAAATCGCAAAACATCTAAAAGGACTAATGTTAAAACGATCTTGGATGATTCTACTCGTATATTCCCTTGGTAGTTTGCTTGGCTTCAAAATATTCAAAGAGCGTTTTCAATGGATTTAAAATGGTTCTAGATTCTTTTACAAGAATTTCAAGGGATCGAGATCGATTATTAATTTCAAAAATAGGCATAGAATATATTGTTTCTATTCTTATTTGATAATTGAAAGGCAAAAAGAAAAGAAATTCATTAATAGGAATCAATTTTTGGAAAACTGAAATTCCCGTTTTCGAGAAAGCGAATCGGTGATCCCCACTGGTTGACAGTAGACCGAATGAATGTTTTGTCACTTTTTTTCTGTTGTAACGAATAGAAGGACTAGTAATCTCTAGAGTCTAAGCGTTTAAAAGACACCAATTCGTTGGCAAAGAGTCGGTTAAAGGTAGTCACGCACTTGCAACGGACGGATCGGATTTATTTCGACAGCTGCACATACGGATACTTACGTTCCACAAATTACCGACCCGAGGTCTTTCGCCAGTCGCGACTTTGAGTAGCATCCTGTTTCTTGCTTGATGTCAGAAGAAGAAGAGAAAGAGCATAAGCTGACCATTTTAGGAATTACATAAAGTGTAACTATATAAATTAAATGAACGAAATTATTGAAATGAATGCATTGTTTTACTGGGATGGTTCATCCTCTTTCCCATCTATTCCCTGCGTTGTTGATTTGAGTATTGAGGGTTCCTCAGATTATATAACTCTTCATACTCCTGCACGATTAAAATTAACTGATCTGCATCTATCTCAGGTAACAATCGAGTTATAGTAAATAATATATAGATCGACGACACGTAGTCCAACACGTGCTAAAAGTCTGACTGAATATTCTAACTACAATCTGATCAGTACGGAGAGAAAGAAGGGGGTGCACATATTCCAGGAATTCCTGATACTGTTCACACTTCGTACGGATGATTCGGAATGAATGCCCCTTCTCGGATTCTCGTCGGCATTGCCGTTCTCCGATACGTACGATGCGAAATTGTGCGCGCAGATCCATTTGAATCAATGTTTTTAATCAAAATTCGGAAACTGACCCCTTGGAGTTTTGAAGTATTCAATTATTCAATCAAACTAGCATTACTTTGAAGAAAGTCATTTGCCGAATACTAAAGAATAACACGTATACTTAAAATAATGAAATTAAATAAAATTTGGACGGACAAATGGTGGAAATAGAAATAGATAAATTTCTAATTTATTTGATATCATGAAGCGTTTCTCATAATGCCTGTAGACGTTCTTAATTTCTGCAGTGATCTTCCAGAATGTGATCCTGGACCCAAATATAATTTTACGCCCATTACCTAAGTCTAGGTATAGACTGCCAAAATCAATGTTTTTAATCACACTCGGAAACTCCGTCCGATGCGTGCGTGTGCTCCGTCCGATGACCGCTAGGAGTTTTGAAGTATTCAATTATTCAATCAAACTAGCATTACTTTGAAGAATGTCATTTGCCGAGTACTAAAGAATAACACGTATTCTTAAAATAATGAAATTAAATAAAATTTCGGTTCCAATCTGGAATTTTTGGACAATATTTAATATTGAATTTCCACTAATACAAATTAAATAATTCGAACAATATATTTTTGAATTGATAATGATGCTATGGGGCATCAGTATGTATATTATTTTCAATGAACTCATGTGGATTTTCAGTTTGTGAACAAGTAATAATAAAGAACAATTAATAATGTGCTCAGCGTTGTTCAATGAACCGTGCTTATCGAAATACTGAAACGATCTTATTGACGCATATTTAACACTCTAATAATTAACGTTATACGCCGCTTTTGCATGTTAAAGTATGAAATGATTCCAGAAACTCTGTCGGAACAAGTATATTAAGATTACAAGATTTACACACCTGGTATAGGTAGCGTGCATTGGTATTTGTGCTTCTAGACACGAAACGTCCTTTATTTTGAAAGTACACTTTTAGTTCAGGGCGTTGAATGATTTTAAGTATATCAATAACCAAGCTATTTCTGTAGGTAGGAGGATAGTTCATTGGCTTCAATCCCACACACTGCATACAAGAGAATATATGTCTCATTCGTATACTGAATTAAATAACCAAATCTCTTTATCTGTTGTTTATTATGCATTATGCAATATTTAACTTTCCTATATTTACAGAATTATTTATGATGGTACATTTGAATTCTGAAAAATGAATTGAGAATGCAACAAATATTATTTTATGATAAGAGATAAGAATCTGTAGGTTTGCTGAATGAACGAAATGGGTCCAGCAAATACAGGTGAGTTACTATTGGAGCCGTTCAAATATTACGCAAGCAGATTTATTACAATTATTTACCTTCCCATCTCCTCGTCAGCAATAGTAAGTAAAGCTCTTACCCCTCCCACAATGCTTACGTAAACATTTTTCAATTATAAGTGTATTTTTTTATTATTGTTATAATTTTAAAAATAAGAAAATAGATTTAGGATAAAGGTTATAATATATACTTAATTGTTAAACCAGATTTCAAATAAATAGTATCGCAATAGGGCGATTCTTGGAAGTGGATCTCACGATTTCCATTTTTCAAAAATTGTGATTCTGCTACTGGACTTCCTTCTCGAGCCGGTGATGGATGCTAGAGGCTTGGTATGCAAAATGGGTTGGGGGTGGGGGCACTATGAAATACAAAATTGTGGAAGGAGCCGGGGGCGGAGCTGTACCAATGTGATTTTTTGACCATTATCAAACCCGTAAATACAATATTTTCTTAAAAAAGTGTTCTGGTCACGCAAAAGCCGAAAAATATTTAATAATTAAAATTATAATGAACTTTTGATCATGCAATATCAACTAACACATACATAGCTAAAATTATTAAAGTGGTTAGCATTGCGTAACTTGACGTTCTGGGTTCGAATCTAAAAATAAAAAAACAATTTTCAGATAAGGTTGAGTTAGATTAGTTTGATTTAGGTTAGGTTAGGCTAGATCAAATAAGGATAGGTTAGCTTAAGCTATGTTAGGTTAGGATTGGCTCATTGTAGGTGTCATTTCAAACTCTCTTAGTTATTTCAAGCAATTTCTTTTCAAATATTATCGTTTTAATTCCTTTTATGTTCAATTACAACTATAAAATCATAGATCACATTTTTAAAACTCAGTTCTAATGATGAAAATTTACGTAAGCCCTATCGAGTCTCCCGTCGACATTTGGAGTTCACCTGGACCATCACCTAACCACTTGTATGAACGGTTAAGCTCGCAATATTTTTGTTGTAGTATATTCAAAACAAGATGAATTGTACTGTTTTCACTACATATAAATGAGTAAATCTTTTGGAATATTTAAAATATTGGTTAGGTCAACTACTATTGGACCATTTTTTGGACTACTATATTTTCCTACATGAAATTCACCAATCTTTCTTTAACTCGACACAACTGTTATATATATTATATATAAATATATAAGAGAGGTTTCTTATTGGGAACGTTGCATTGAAACAACAAAGTGGACTGGGGAAACAATTAATTAAGATTTTCGGTGGTGTTGAATTATATTAATTCTTGTGAAAATTTTTGAATTCATAGGATTCAAAATTCAATATTCAAAGTGACGTAGATAGAAATGTTGATTAATTGGAATAAATCAATTAAATTATTTGTAGTTTTATTAGAATTTATCTTTTTTATCATTTACAGCTTTTTCGTTCTTACGAATGTGAACTATTTCTAAAAATTCTCTTTTTCGTGTATTATATTCCGTTTTAAGAATTTTTGATTCTTTATAATAGAATTTATGTTTTTTGATATTTCATGGTTCGTTAATGCAGTTCTATTTTTTTCATCGTATTGATGATCTCTTAGTCTATTTTCGTAATACTGACACAACTTATATATATATATATATATATATTATATATATATATATATATATATATATATATATATATATATATATATATATAGTAAAGCGCAAAATATAAACTCTCTTTTGAGATAATCCGTATAAATGCTTACTTCAAATACTAACATATGAATATGAAGACATCCACTCGAAATTGTTTTACATCTCAAAATATACAAATCTATTTTAATTCAATGTCTAGGTTGCGCAATGACATTTTAAATGTTAAAGGTATTATTTTTAGAACTCCAAACATCTGAATATCCATCTAAACGGTTGGTATATTTTAATAATGTGGACAGGTGTATGGAAAATGACGTTTGGAAGTGCATTTGAAAAATAAAACGCAGAAAATGATGTATATAATGAGTTAACTATATTAACCGAGTTAACTACTTGCTACCCTTAACATTAGTAAACTAGTAATGATGACTACGTAATAACTGATAAACCACGTTCTGGGGTTAAATACACTTCCGGCGAAACTAATTTATACCCAACTTATTCATCTTAGGGACCGTATATCAATTACAATTTATCTGTGTTATCAACAACAGATTAACTTTCATCGCTTGGTTAAATTGTGGGAAAGTTATCCCTTAGTCTGAACTAATAGATAATTCAGATAACTGGATGACATCATACATACCATAGAACAGAAATAATTTTCACTGATGAAGAAACGAGGTAGGAATTTTACGCTTTCGAAATTTTTTTATTGTTAAAACTTGTTAACGAAAAAAAAACCAGTTTGCACAACAAAATGATTGACTTTTTCCTTTACTACATAAGGTGTTCGTTAATGGAATCCCATAACATAAATATCCTCATCACTACTCAATATCGCTGACCATTCAGGCTATTATCAAAAAAGTATGGACCTATGAAACCAGCTTCATCAGTCTACAGTCCTTCACCAACAAATGTATTATCAACTCGCTTATCTAGAAACCAATGAGCTTTGGCCAGTGTTACTGGATAAGGAATAACATTTTGCGTACGCTAGTTGTGGGATCAGCATCAACATTTTGCTCTAAAGCTGATCTTCGTACAGTTCATTGTTAACCTTCGCCACCTTCACTATACTCAATGGAGACGATTTTAAGCAGCATTTCCTCAACTTTTTTTATGTTATTGTTGTTAACAGAGATGGATATTTGCGTTCACGATACATTTTCAATGACTATGTTGCCGTAATTATATTGGAAACTTAAAATTTGAAAAAAACTCGCTGCTCAATATTTCCATATAATCAATATCGCAAGAAATTTTCACACCGCAAATAAACAACCAAGAAGAACACGCTTCTCGAGATATGGATCTCCAACTTCACACGAATATAAAAAAGCTTGTAGCAATTTAGGAAAAAACTGATATCCACGCGCGCTGTTTAAATGCAAATTTGATCAGACTATATCTTTCTTATCATTTCATTTTAATTAGTTGTCTTGTGATTATTTCACAATAAACAATAATAGCATGCACTGTAACTTTCTCATGTCTGATTGTCATAAATGGTGTCAGCTTTTGCTACCCATTCAAATATTGAATTTAAAATTAGTTTACAGTAATAATAGAATGTGTTCTCTCCCCACTCCTGTCAACCTTTATTCGGAAGACATCTCTCAATTGTCAACAATTAGGTATCAAAGTCAATGGCACATGGATCAATAACATACGATATGCCGAATACACAGTCCTGATAGCAGATAACATGAAAGACCTCCAAAGGCTACTGGACATTGTTGGATTACACAGTTTATGAGAATCAATATCAACATAAAAAAATTGCTTGCAAACTAGACGAGTTTCAAAATGTAAAACTATCAAACAATAGAAAAGAGATTGGACGGGTAACAAAGTTCAACTATCTGGGAACTTGGTTATGTGAAGACTGGTCATTAGACGTAAAAATCAAGTGCCGGATACAAAAAGCAAGGAGCTCATTCATGAGATTCAAAAACATGTTTACAAATTCTGAATTTGACCTCAACCTCACAAAATTCTACGTTTTATACGGTATGGAAGGCTCGACACTGAAAGTTAACACCATAAATAGATTGGAGGCATTTGAGATGTGGATCTACCGAAGACTTTTGAGAGTTCCATAGACCTCTGAGAAGAATAAGGAGAGAACGTGAGTTGCTGGGCCAAATAAAACGTAGAAAAACGGCATACTTGGGACATGTGATACGGAGCGAGAAGTACCATTTGCTTCAACTCTTGATAGAAGGAAAGATAAAAGGAAGAGATTGACAGAAAGAGGATGTCGTGGCTCAAAATTGAACAGGATAAGAACCACAGAAGAATTAATTCAAATTAATACTAGAGAGAGCATAAAATGATCGCAAACATCCATTAATTGCCAACAGAAGAAGAAGAAGAAGAAGAATAAAAGCAATCGTTTCTCTATTAAATCAACATTGAAGATTCTGATCCGCTAGAGGTCCTTTGGCTATAGAATGCACAATTATGTTGTATGTAATTGCATATTTATTATCTGTTGGGGAAGTTTGGATACTAGATCAATTCGTTCAACAGTAATTCTGTTTGTATCATTCTGTGAATATTGCAGAATCATAAATATTAAAACAATTTGATTTAATAAACTGACATATTGAAAGATAAATATATTTAAAAAATCCATTTTCAACTGAAATAATGAATTTATTCCTTCTGGCATTTTGCAGACTGTATGCATCCATCGACAATAAATTATTTTCTATCGATAAACAAAATTTATAGAAGTAATTTAATCTCCAACCCAGTTGCAGGTCCTGTTTGAAGATTCCGCTGTTTTCAAAGATATGGACGATTACCGCCGATTTATCTTATAATGGTCGTAAATTGATATTCAATTATTTTATCTACATAGACAATTTTTCAAAATGTTCTAATTTACTCTTTCAGATATTTACCTGAGGTAAGAGAATTAATTGCATGCCGGCATTAAGGCTGCAATAAGAAAAGGTGTAATTAAAATGATCATAATATTCACGTCTATATATCGGTTCATAATCGAGTACTCTGGCTGTATGAGTCGTGACCAATTGATGAGTATCGTTTATAAAAAATGTACACAGCAGGATCGCTTCAATGTTACATACAGATTGTCCATTTTTATTTATTAACATATCTTTATTATCGATCTCCATATTCATCTACCCTATAAAAATGTATGATGAGTATACTGGTTTTCAATATGAGAATATCTAAGTTTCTATCTCTAGGATACATTCCAAATACCCATCGATCAATAGGATTCAGATCTGACAGGTAGAGCTTACCTCAAACCGAAAAAGTCTCTGGACAAGCAAATTATTCAAATGGATCAGGTATTAAATTTTTCAGAGCCGAATCCCGTCAAATAAAATTGATGTTTCATGATAGAAATAGTAGACGAGGATTGCTTCTTATGTTTTGAGAGAGACAAATGAAAACAAATATTTAAAATTGGAGATGGCTATCGTTTTTGAAAATTTTCTCCATCCAGATCGATTCAATTTTGCATGCGTCTGAGCATTTTTTCAATTCCGATTGAGGTTCCTCCAAAACATGTGATTTGAAGGCATCAACTACTTCTTCAGGTGTAGAAATTCGAAAATTAGTTTTGATTTAACAACGATCTAACATTTGATTTGATCTAACAATGACTGTACAGCGGATGACCAAGCAATTCGATGCTTTGACGATTTTGGACTCGAAAATATTCCTAAGAAAAAGGAGTTTTTTGTGCACGAAAAATTTAGTGTGAATTGAATGGTACCAACTCCTCCTATATGTAAAATCTGGTTTTTGGCTTACCGACAAACCCCATGACGCTTGTATAGGGTAATGGGCTTCTATGAAAAAAGTGGCGAAAGTAAAAGTTGTTGGAAATAGAGAGTGGAATCAATTTACGACGGTAAAATAAAACAAAAACTTCTTCTGGGCCACTCTAAACATCAAAATTAAAATTGATGCCTCGTTAAAAAAATGGGAGCTTACGTTTACCTTTTTTTTCTTATGGCCAACAGTCTGCACTGTCCAATAACTTGGTGTTTCCCACCAGTGTACGCCCTTTGCAAGACGAACCTTGAAAAAAATTACTGAAGATACTTAAAAACCAATTAACATTTATTGATCCAGCATTGAAAATTTGCACACTATATGGTAAAATATTGTTCACATTGTTACATTATTGATTAAAAACTTGAATTGAGAAATCGACAGTACTTTCAGATCACACTTTTAGATTTTTTGGTTGATATTCATAATTCATGAAAAGTTAATATTTTTCTGTTAATAAAAAAATCAGGTATGTGCTATTGCTCAATTGCAAAAAGTATGATACGCAATTGTCAGTGATAATAGATCATGGCCATAGTTATAAAAAATCTACATTTCAAGCAAAAGTAAATTTTAATAAATTTGTGGTGATTTTATTCTTTATATTCGCAGCTGCCAGGTTGGGAGTTTCCGCATCAATCACCAGAATACAAACTCAACCTCAACTCTAACATCTGAGAATCCAGTTGAGAGCTTCAACAATGCCGGATTTCCATACTCTTATCTTTAATATATAGACCAATCTGATTTTAATTTATAACTGTTTTTATTCGTTGTGCTCTTTTGGATACGCAGTTAATTGCGAATTTATTATTTTTTTAATAAATTTATTTGTTACTGAAACTTTTTTTATAGTTCTTAGTAATCAATATTAATTTGGATAATCGTATCCGGGAATAGTTTTAGATTGTTTAATTTTTATTTTAATTTAATTCCTACCACGAACGTCGTTCGTTAAAAAGCTGGCGGCGTCCAATTTAATATTAATTGTTCACCCCAACTGAGTAACAGTTGTTTATAAACTTTAACTGAGACCGTATACCACTTCCTGAGGTAGAGCATCCTGTCGGGGATTTAAGGTTACAAAATTGTCTTATTATATATTTTTTATCTCTTTAATTATATATTTTTGCTTTATATGAATTAATGTTGCTCTCATTTACATACCTTAAATCCCTTAATATAACGAATTTAATAAAATATCAGCCTCAATCTTATATATTGGGTCTGAAAACGATGTCGGGTTTATATTTTTAAATGGTTGGGCGCACCCTAACATACATTTTGCAATCTACGGCACTCCTCTAGCACTTATAAAAGCGCCGATATAAATTTTTAAAAGTGGAATATTCTTACTCCACCCTCACACGCACAAATCACATGCATACGTCACCAGCGCCGATCGAGCTTCACCCGCAAAGCTACAGCAGCATTCAGACCACGTTGTTTTCTTTTATCACGTCGTGTCATATTAAGGACGAAGCCCACTAACCACTCCACACTACGTGTCGAATATGTGTGTATATGTTTTTCCATTTAATTCAATTGTCAGCGTATACACTCAGCCTATGCCGCGGGATGGAACGATTCAAAATTATCAGATGTAAACGACGTGTGTTAAGACGTGTGAATGCCCTACGATTTTTGTTGATATGTTGATGTTGATTAAAAAATCTAAACTCTCTATTGAAAGCTACTGAAAATGTTTCTATTTAAAATTACAGAATAAAATGGGCTGTGTTACAAATGTATACACATCAATGTACCACGTGAACCGACGTCGCTTGGCGTGGAGTGGCGTAGCGTGACGTGCTGTGCTGCTAGTGGATTTAGACCTTTAGTCGTTTATTTTGACAGAATATCAAAGCCTGGATCGACAAAGGTTCGTTACAAAGCTTACGATACAGGATATGTTGACGTATCATTGTAACAATAATTTAGTTTTAAGATGTTACTAGTGATTTGATTTTTTTGTTTTTTTTGCATTGGCGTGACGTGATCTATCTGAATATTATTAAAGAAAAAAGTAGCACACCGGTTTTTCAGAACGAATCATTTTTAAAAATTGCGTGTAAACTAAGTAAAAAATAAAATCGATCTTATTTTCATGACGACGTCGTCAAAATAAGGAACATATTCTTTTTTTATAAAAACTTTCATAAAAGTTTATTTTTTATGTAAATGGGTTGACAACTTTTGTTAGTTATCAGGCATTATAACTATTTTGTGATGAAAATCCGATACTTTTGACTAGAACACTATAAGTCGAACTAAATGTAAATTTGTTCCAAATTAAATGTAATATATTTGTTTAAACTTTAACATAAAATCGTGGTAAAACAACAAGCCATTGCAAGGGAATCTATTTGGGTCGAGTTGTCTGAAGAATCACGAAGAAACTCCTGCTCTATTTTTATCAACTAATCAACTCTCTGTCGTCATTCTAGCTAGAAGCATTTTGCATATAAGTAATACTTCTATATAGAGAGTTTCTATAAATAGAAGCTGTTCCGACTAAGGAAGACAGAATGGCAACGATATCTGTATCCTCCGAGGTTCTAACTCGGTTCTGCGCATTCTCAAGCATGCGTAGTATAGATAAAGTGTCTCGAACGAGAGAGAAAATGAATATTGTCAGCACCGTAACAAAGAGACGTTTTTTCCCGTACCAATTTTTCATATAGGAGTATTACATATATGACATTTTGTCAAACAGGACCGGCCGCTCTCCTACATAATTGACGCTGATCTCGGTAACGGATCTCGGGTGGTATAAAATATACCCAGACTTCTAAACTTTGTAAGTTTGTTAATACTAATCCCATAGACTTGAAATATTCTAGAATTAAGTTTTACTTATTTTCGTTAAAAAAGAATATATAAGCAATTTTCCAAGCCCATTTTTAATGAAACTGATAAGTTTCGAAATATCTTATATCAAATTTCTAGTTTCATTGCGTATTAAATAAGTCTTTAAAGATCAAAAATTATACCGAAAGTAACAATAATCCAGAAAGAAAAGAAATTATGCTTCAAAAATAAAAAGGGTCTCCGCAATTGTTACTTTCAGTTGAATTTAATAAACCATTATGAAACTTTTATTTCCGAAACAAGAAGAATTTTCAAAGTTAACATCTTAAATTTATAATTCTTGATTATCTTGATTTCCAAGGGACTGATCTGGAAATTGGCGATTAATTTCGAAAAATACACGAAACTATCTATAGGTTCAAATGAATTTTTCCGATATCTGAACAACAGTAACAAAAAACTCGATCATCATTCTTAATTGAATATAGTATTTACTTAATATATAATTAATAAATTCTAAACAAATTTAACATGTTACTAAAGGCTGATTCCGATAGGGTATGGTTTTTAGATAGATTTGTTTACATTTTGTAAGAATAATATTTTGAAGAAATTTTATTTATTATTTATGTATTACTTTCCCAAGGTCGAGCTCAAATCAGTACTTTTAATTAGGTAATTTAGGTGATATTGTATTTTCATTAAGTAATTTAACAAGAAAATCAATTCAATAGCAATTAGAAGAAACCAATGTTTTTATATTTAAATATGTAACGATATGAAACTGTTGACAAAATTTTAAAAATTGGTACCAAAGTTACAGAACACCAGCTTGTGGAAAACGGACCTAGAGATACTGGTGACACAAACTGAAATTCGAATACAGTGTAAAAATATTCAATGAACAATTTCGAATGCGTCAATGAGTAAACAAAAACATATCTGCAGATTAATATACGAGCGGAAAACAGAAGTGTAAAAAAGTTTGTTAATGAAACTATAATTGAAGTGATAACAAACAGAGAGGAGTCGCAGATGTTCATGCACATCTAACCGAGCTCGTAAATCGTACAATGTATAAGTGTTCATTCCATATTGCGAATTGGATCTCAACTTCTATCACTTATTTTACCAATAAAATCTTGTCCAATTCAGAAAGACAGAGCTAATTAATACTAGAATCAATCGTATAAAAGCGGTCATTGAAGGCAGCACGATACGTTTTGGTTCTTGCAACTACTTCGACCATTCATATTACCAAACACCAATCATTTTTATGAATCAGCCACAAATCCAAGAGATGATTAACCAAGGCTACACTCCGAAGGTCATTTCAACGGATGATGTAATTTTTTTATAATATAATCCTGCCGATTCAGTATGTAATCAAAGACAGATATAAGTATTTGTTATATAGGAGATTGAAGATTAAGGAAACACAAGATAGGATGAAATACGTACTTATTACAGTTGCAAAATATCGGACAATATTGTGACTAATCTTACGATAATGCGACAAACATAGCTGACACCTATAAAGTTACACAAGATTTGCTGAGTTCGTACCGTGTTCGGTTAACTATCAAACAGGAAACTGTTTGGACTAATTTAAAAATAAATTTAAGGAAAAATTTGTTAATAACATATGGTTCCCCAACCAGTCAAGATGGTTGGGGAAACAAATTGCTGTGAATACCTCATTACATATTTTGCTAGTTGTGAAGGCTTTGGAAGGACTTAAGCAACACTTTTAATGTTCCAGAAGCTAAATTAGCGTCAAACCATTTATTATGTGTTCTATTTTTTTTTAATTCAAATATTTTCTAGAAGAATCAATATTTTTTTGGTATTTGATCGAATGAAATTAAAAATTAGAAAGAAGGTTGATTGTGTTATCTTAAGAGTATGAATGTTTTCTCGTAGGTCATTTTAAATATGTTAACAAAAGACTTTCGAAAATATGATGGAACAATCTTGCTGTTAAATACGGACGAACTTTTTTGAATTCAACCAAAAAATCGCTCAACTTTTATTTGGTGATTTAAAAAACTAGTGTGCAAAATGTAATCATTTTCACTTGGAATTTATAGTACTACATTTAAAGGATTAATTTTACTTAGATACATTTCTTGTTCACTTAATTTGATTAGTTTTATTTTGACGAAAACGCAACGCAGTACATTTTAAATACTTTTATATAGAATGATCAATTAAGTTGTTTGTAATTGCATATATATTACCGTATATTTTAGTTTGGATAGTAGATTCCTCAAATAGTAATTCTGTTATACTATTGAACTGTTTAAAAATATAGAATTATTAATGATAATATAAAAAGCGAATTTGATTTATTCACAGTAATTTCAGCAGTCGCAAGGTGGAATTCGGAACCAGACTTTGTAGCCTATTATATCAAGGGTTCGGGGATGTTTTAATGTTTTAAAATCTTATTCTTGGGAATTACACATTTGAAGAACTTATAATTAAATATATAACGAACTGATTAATTGACTGACTAACTGATTCATCATCATACAGCCTAAACTACTAAAGTTACAGTCATGAAATTTCGACTGTAGGTTCCTTTTATAACATATCATCTTATAATAAACAATTCGGTTTAAGAAGTTTACATCGTTTTCAAATCGGACACAGATTGAACACGATGCTTCTACCCTTGTACGCTTTTGGTCAACATTCAAACATTTGGAAATCCATTTTGCAGTAATTTTTCTTATGTCCAAATTGACGTAAACTATATGATGAACGCGTTCGTATGAAATATTCACTGCTTCAGATATCCGCTTTTGCCCAATTCGACGGTCTGATAAAATCATGTCATGAACTGCATCGATATTTTCGGGTACTGACACAGAAACTGGCCTTCTTGATCGGTCATCATCTTCTATGGAAAATTTACCTCTTTTGAAATTTGCAGTCCAATTTTTTACGGTCGCATACGAAGGACATTGATCACCAAGGGTATTAAGCATATCTTCGTAAATCTGCTTACCTCTTAACCCTATTAAATACAGGTACTTGATTATGGCTCAATACTCCAATTTTTCGACTTTCACAATAAATTTCGGTGGACATCTTTTTTCTTTTAATTAATTGCGTAACTCTGGTTTACTTTTTTGACGTCAAACTCTACACTGACAATTCTAATAAGTTATTGTGACGTCAAAGTTATTGTTCGTTGCTATGGTAACGCAATATGGAACTAGTCTAGGCTAACTAGATATCAATGCATCCTCGTAGCCAAAGAAGGCCGAAACGCTTGGGGTCACGAAGTCTACCATTCACGTTGCACTCCGGCGTGGCTCGAAATAAACGTGTAAGTGATGACACAGTGCGGCGGAGACTGAGGTAGCATGAAATCGTATCAAGGCGACCCGTGACAGGCCCCAACTTCTGGAAAAGCATCGAGGAGAAAGGCGATTATTTGCCGATCAGTATTCCCATTGGACTCTGGTCTATACCACTCAGACGATCGAGACAGAGTGTGTTGACTACCAGGGGAGCTATTCGCTCAATGTACCATTCGTGAATTAGGCCTTTTGAAAGGAGATCACGCCCGGACTGAATTGATTTTCATTAATAATGGGGCTCTGACTACTCGGAGGTACATTGAGGAAGTCCACCTAGAGGCTGTGATCCCATTTGCTCTTTCTATTATTTATCAATTCATTTTAATGCAGGATAATTCTCGTCCATATAATACTTCGAGCAAGTGGGAATCACAGTTCGGGACTGGCTTGCACGATTTCCAGACATGAATCCCATAGAGCATTTGTAGGATAATTTGGGGAGGCGTGTTAGACGTCGTCATCAACTCCAAATTGCTCTTCGAGAAGAATGGGTTGCTATACCGGTGGAGTACGATCCGAATTTAATTTTTTCTATATCTGACAAGGTTAGAGCCCTTCGCCGTAGCAGAGAGAGTAATACCCGCTATTAGAATTACATTAATTGTTGGAAAACCTAATAAAAATGAAGTATAACGTTTTATTAACAATGTGTTGATTCATAATTTTTTAAAAAAATCAATAAATATTGTTCACTCTTTCCAAACTTTTTCTAAATAACCTATAAATGAACCAATTCATACCATTAATTAAAAAGATTAATATATTTAACAAAATTATAAGACCAAATCTAAGTGACCTGTTGAGTTTATATATGGTATATTTGATTTTCGGCCTTCGTTACTTGATTCCTGTTCTTGACGTTTAGCCAGCAGAGAGGTTAATATCTTCAGAAGATGCGATCATTTTGACTGTTAGCAAACAGCTCAAAAACCGTATTATTGAACAATGTCCTCGAATGCCTTACACAATTCATTCATTCAAAGTTTTCGAATTTTCATTCCTAAGGGGGTTGTATAGGGGATAAAAATTTATAAGAAAATTTTTTAAATTATATTTACTAGCACTGAATGTAATACGACAATGAAAATTTGAAAAAAGAAAATGTGTTATTTACCTAATTTAAAAATATTATTGTATTAGGCTCTTGAAAATTACATTAAAATAAAAAGATTTATTATTACAATAATGGTGATTGTTCAAGTATTTCATAAAATGCATTTTTTTATTTTATATTTATTTTACGCTAATTATGTTTATTCCTTTTATTGTTGGTTTTTAATCGGAAGAGGTCAGTTTCGGGTTATCCTTCATTATTGGTAATTGATACCTTTTCTTAGAAATGACTGTTTTTATAAATACATCATTTTGTTTAAACTTTATTTTTTCGAGGTTACTTTATCAAAAGTTCACCCGTGTTTTTCGGTAATTAAATGTGATACTCTTGTATCAATTAATTGTTTTCGGTTATCAATTGTTTTATACGAGGAAATATCCAAGAATTTTATTTTAAATAATATTTGCAGAAAATATTTTGAGGGCCTAATAATTTTTCAATTTCTCAAAAATACTGATGGTGTCTCATGAGTAATGTCGGTTTTCATATGTGAAAAACCCTTCTCCTCAATTTAAATATGTTGAGACTAGTCTCTAGTTCTATGAAAAGTACAATTGCTATACTTTCCTTTAATCATTCTCTTTGTTTATGAATATGTGAAATTGAAGGGCAAGACTCAATTCATGAGAGAGTTAACTCCGATTCAAGCGAAACGTTGAGTAAACGTGTGTGAACAGCTCCGTCTGTCAAAATATTAAAAGGATTATTAATTGCAATAAGAAATAAATATATAATTTATAACCATGGAAAATCAGTGGTTAGACTATTAAAAACCGTCGCAAAAAAGAAAAGTTTTGTGGTAGAATTATGGAAGTTTAGTGTTTTTGAAATAATAGCGGACAGTTGATGTGAATGTTTAAGATTTTATGGAAGTAGTATCCAGTCTAGTTAACCGATAGCAGTTTCTTTATCAACAAGACAATGCTAACCCACATAATGCGAAATTTACATGGAATGAGATCAAAAAACTTCTAGTATTGAACTCCTACCAAATCCAAGATTAGCTCGTATCCAAAGGAGATGTTTAAAATGCAGTGTGAACATTTTCTGCAATCAATCCCAAAGAATGGTTCTATCAAGGTCTCAAAGAGCTTGCTGAACGTTGGGTACAACCAAAGATTACGATGTTCTTAGAAAATTCTGCATAATTATTTAATAAACAAAGTGAACATTGAAAACCTTATATAAGCTGCGATTTAGTATATTTATTGATATATAATCCTTCAAAGATGATTCTTCGAATGAAAAAAGAGTGAACATATATTCATTTTTCAACTAAAAATAGTACATTACATACCTGGACACGCGATGTTTGTTATCAATTTTGAATTTTCGGCTCAATTTTCACAAAGTAACTTCCAGTTTTCCGTGAGCCGTTGTAACCAAAGCTTATCCCTTTTTTTGCATTTTTTTTATGGTTTTCTATCTGATTCTGCCTTTCTTTCAACACGCCGACACGTTTGGCTATTCTGATACTTACAATGTGATTAACCGTGAGCGATGTTTTCAGATCTTGATTTTGTTCATAAAATTTGGTAATTATTTTACGTAGTTCGTTTTCTTCTATGTTTTACATATTTGAAAGTGAACTTCTAACAGAGACGTAATGTTCATACATGGGACTCAAATCATGGGCTTAGATAGTCTACTTTTCTCCCGTGGTGCGTATACTATTTTTTCTTTCGTCGGGATGAAAAGTTCATCCTTGACGTATTCCAATTCACTATCTCTAGAATCGTCTAAATTCATTTTTTAAATTTTAATTCTGCATTTTCACACGATATTAAAAACGAAATGCTGTGGGACGCAAAATTTCATCAAGAGTAAACATTTCGATAAACAAGTCGTTGCCACGATACCTGGAGCAAAAGAAAGTTCTTCCTGGGAGAGAATAGGCCACTTTTGTCCCGCATACTAGAGACGAAAAGCGAACTTTTCATTCCTGGGAGAGAAAAAATTATTTTAAAAATTGATACGATCAAAAAGATTCTCCAAATTCATAATTAAAAAGAGCGAAAAACAGTCTTTGACTGGCAATATTTTTGACTTAGGGGTACTTACAGTATAATAGTTATAATACTTTTATTATAATTTTTTTAAATTCTGTAATCAATATTTATAGGGAAAAAATTTCTTTGAAATTCAAAAATTTTATAGGTGGTTTAAACATTTCATTAAGGTAAATATTTTACTATCTGATATTATTTCTTATCAAGAACTTATAAAATAAACAAAAAAATAACTACTTTTTAAAAAATGCCGGAAAATAGCCCGGAAAGTATCTTCCAATCAAATTTCATGTTTGGAAATGTGAGTTTAGTTCAAAATTCACTTTTACAATCGTGCACTAAACTTCAATGTTTAGGATCGAGATGTGCCGACTAATCAAAATCACATGTTTCGTTGGATTTAATAAGACCTGCAGGCATTTTAATGCAAGAAAAATAGGCAACAATAGCTTTAAGTAAGAAAGCAAACGTTGAAAGACATTTTCTAACCATTCTTAGATCTAAGAAGACGATTATCCAGTTAATAAAATCCTTTTAACGGGAATTCATAATAATTTGAAAAATCCATGAAAATTTGTAACCAATAACATGGACTATGCAATTAACAACAAAAAGATCCAAATATTATCAAGTAACAACATTTGTAATATCGCAAGCTGCTATTATTATATAAGTGAAGAATAAACAAGTATTTTAATACCCTATGGTTATTAATACATAAATACAATTTACTAATTAGCTTTTATCAACAAAATTGATTACGCCATTCTTAAATACCATATCTTCGTTGTTTTGCTACAAAATAATTATGTCAAAATTCAAAAATATGAATTAAATTTGATAGCTTTCAAAGTTCATCATTACTTCTGTTCGAAGATTGGTATTTCACGATTATCAACTCAAAAAGAGACCATTCATTTCACAATCCATTGAAAAAGAAATGGTTTATTCTCTCCGTTCATGAGGGAAGTCGATTTCGTGAACTTCACGTGGATAACCTCTATCAATTTTACATAAAAATTTGGGTCGAGCAACTGAAATCAGATAATATGAAACACCTTAGGCTCAATATCATTTACATAATATTTCGTATACCACGCATGAAAATTTCTTTCAAGGTAGTATATATAATCTTATATCATATTCTATAAGCTGTAGGACAGTGATATAATAAATCCGATACTAGTCAAGATATTCATAAGGATACCTTTTAAAGCTAGTCTACGGAAAGGTAAAATGTATACTTACAAATAGTATATGTTATCTTTATTTGTATATGCTTCCTGAAACGTTATACAGGGTTTCTACGCATGTCCATATTTGATCGCCATTTGTCAATTCATTGTGTACTTCAAAGTCCTGTCAAAGACATCTGAAGGTTATTATGACTTGTTCACTTATAAATGATTACATGTTGGACTATTTTTTGCAATTTGGAGTTAAGTACCAGAAGAGTATATCCGGCATGGTATGGTTTTTGAGTGAAGCAACACATCATTTGTAGCAGGTGTGAAAAATAAGCAGAGCAGGTGCTTGAGTCTCCCATAATCTACCTGAGTAGAACAAAGTCGGCCGATCCATCACATGCAATGTATTGCTTCAATGGCTCATATAGAAACATTTTCAATCGCTTTATCACTGGAAACAAAAAAGCTGCAGGTTTTCCTCGGTTTTTCTGTAACCTATTTACTCTACTCTCTGTTTGTTTAGTCATTTTTGTCCCAATTATTCTACTGTCACATACACGCAAAGTGCTGCTACATATTATAAATAATCGACTTTTCAGTAATCCTTAATCAAAAATCTTCCGCTGTGGTCAAAATGGAAGATATGGATAGATAATGTCTTCGTGGTAATGTACTTTATAGACTACTACAAAGCTTCTGAATTTGTCAGCTGGAATCAGTTAGGTACTCAACTTAATCAACTGGAAAGTTTCGCTGTGATCAAAATAGAAGATATGATGAGTCGAGACGTCCACTTACAATGAGATGTGAAGCAGTAAGAATGGTAAGGTGGAATTCTTGTTTTGGGAAACCTAATAAGCAACTTACGCTATGGTGACCATCCCACCACCATATTTGCTGCAACGAAAGAAAAAATGGCGGTTCTCTCAAACAGAATAGAACGAGGGAGTTGATAGTTCGGTCTAATAATAAACAGAACCCAAATAAAACTAATGCTACTAGATAAGCTATCGTAATAAACAGGATCCAGGTTAATGATTTCGAAATGGTAAATACCATCACATATCTGGGGTTAATAATAAGGAACATGTGTGAATGCGTTTAAGTTAAAAGCCTTATCCAAAAGTGCAATGTTGAGACTTACTTAAATATAAACAAGCTCATACAAAAATAATAAAACTAAAATAAATCTGGTCCGAATGTTCATTCATTGATTCATTTGAAATGTGGTGCTACAGAATATAGTTTAGAATTCTCTGGACTGCGAAACTAATTAGTCGATACTTAATTGTAACTACTTGGTTCCATTATGTATGAAGAAAGCAATATTTTGTACACGTAGCTAGAAGACGGAACGACAATATAGACAGGCTCATAGTGATGGAAGAAGTACATGGAAAAAGAAGTAGAGGCCGATCGCCTATGAGATGGTCAGATTAAATCAAACAAGTCACACACCAAACCCTTCATATTACATCATGATGAAAATGGAGAAATGTGCAAGGAAACAATATAAAGGGAGCAAATAAAAAGGTCAAGTGAGAGATTTTCAGTTTTAACTGGAATATCACAAATAGAATCATCGATTTTGTAACGACAAATTTTTCTTAAGTATTCTCTTTACCCCAGGTCTATTTAAACAGAGTAATTTTGTAATATTTATTTTAAACTGTGATTAATATTAATCTATTACATTTTATCAGAATTTCCTAGTAATAAGAATACATTTCAATAAACCAAATATTGATCCTAACCGTTATATTAAATTAATTATCAAGTATTCTAAGTGCAAATTATTGACCAATATTTCTAAGCATATTTATGTTAGTAGATCGGAATGCCTCATTGATTTTCTCTTTCATATCCTCAAGAGTAGTCGATATAGTTTTACAAAACTCATTCAAAACTCACTTTCAATAACTCTTTTAATCAAATCAACTTTTGTTCAATCGGGAGACTAAGTTACCCATCAGTTACCCATCTTACTCGTATTTCGATCCATCCGGTATAGAGGCACACTAACATGCAAATAGCACATAGCCGAATATTAATTGGTATTTCTCCTAATAAAACAGGTAGGTGATTCTGAAGATATTTTGAATGGATCTCACGAGTTACTGTTTCAACAAAGAATCATGATAACATTGATAACCCACCAATCCACTCCGAACCTTCAATGACCACTACTATAGGCTATTACTGGTTTAGACGTCATTTGGATTAGAAGTTGCATAATAATGACAATTATGACGATTTACATATCCATTTTTATAGTCATAGATTAATATCAATTATGGTTTATAATTAATATTACTAAATAAATCTGTTTTAATAAACTTCAGGTGTAGGAAATGCTTAATAAAAATTAAAGTTTCATAACAGACAATTATTTTTATGCTAAGAAATATAGGTTGTTCCATTTGACGGAATATGAAGGTATAGTTTTCCATTCACTCCTCTGTATACAAAGGACATAATAATTAAAATTTCGAATACGGAAATTAGGTAAAATCATTTTTGTTGCTACAGAGCGTGGATTCCGCTACGATTTTTACGTAAACGCGTCCATACCTCTTAAATCACTCTGTATAACATGGAGAAACCTCATATCAAAAGCTTTAAAAAATATGAGCCTTCCAAATTCGGCATATTATACAGGAGCTGCCATTTAAAAAATCATATATTTGGTTTGTGACATTCTGTACAGTGTGTCCCGGTAGAACCGGAAGCCGCCTGTAACTTTGTTATTTTAAATTGAATACCCTGTATATTAATACATTTTTGAAATCTACGTAAAATTTTAGTATAATTTTGTCTGAAAACTTTTTTCGAAAAATGCATACTTTTCGAGTTATTAATTTTCTTGTAAAAAATTTGACCATAGCAGACCCTTATAAATTATTTTTTTACGAGGATACCCTTAAATATATGAAAATGGTTTTGGTTCGGTTGCTTTTAGCAAGGTCAGACGTATTTGAATCTATGTTGAAAAATTTTTCATTTTATAGAGGGTGTTTATAATGTATAGTAATTCCTACATTAAAAATATCTATTAGTTTTTTCAATATCTCCTGGAATATACCGTTTGCCGTTAGATTTATTTGTACACTCTATAGATGTTAAAAAGAGAAAAAATTAACAAGGGATGGTTTTAGATTCAAGTCTTTACCGTTACCCTGTATATTCCAATTAGAATGACCGTTCGTGAATAGAATTAGTATTAATAAAAATATTTTGTAGGTAGCTAGCGATATAAAATTATGTGATTAACGAGGAAAGGTTGGTAGCTCCTAGTTGAACCACCTATTTATTTATGGAAAATATTGGGTCTACCGAAAACCGGTTTAGACCCTTCCTAGTTATTGGTCGATTCACTTTTAAGTTTTGGTATATAATTTTGAAGATTGATATACAAAATACAGTAATGAATTTAGATGAAATGTGGATAGGATTTTAAAGAAATTATCAAATACAATGTTTCAATGAATACACCTCAGAAATTCAGAATACGTAGTAAAAGCATCATATGAAAGATAATTTATTTCTTGACATAACATTATAATTTAGATACATAGTTATTTTGGATTTGACTAGCGGCGGCTTATAAATAAATCCCGCCAGGCAATTGCATTACCTATTTCCCAAAAATCAAAATATTAAAAAAAGGGTTTAATGCAGGAAAATATCACCAGGTTTTTGTCATTAAATATTTAAAACAGTTCTTCCACTTATTCATATATAAATACATACGTATTATGCTGTGAACAGAGAAAATAAATTGCGTTAGGTCTCGTTCTAGTAAAAATTTTGAAGTATGCTGCAGTATGCTCATTACAATTTTTTCATATGAGACAAGATGTTGATTCTAATCAACTACCCTGTATTATTTTTTTCATATTTGCCACATAAATTACAGTTTACAGAAAAATAGATTTTTTGGAAATTATTTTTTTCAAGTTATAATACTGCATTTATGAAAATTGGAATCGAGAAACACTTTTGACAGAGGTCAACTCAGAAAAGTATCAATTTTGTCAACTTACACAGAAAGCTGAGTTTTGTCCCAACTTAAAAATAAGCAATTCTTGTCGAAATTAAACTAATGAAAGCAAACACGAACTGAAAAAAAAAACAATTTTTAGTCAAATTAAATTAAGAGAATCAATTTTTGGTCAAATTTTGAAATTATTAAACTGGCAAATCCAGTTTTGGTCAATTTTGTCTCAGAAAGCCAAGTTTTGAAATAACTAAAATTTGAAAAGTAATTCTTGGCGAAAATAAATTCAGAAAAGCCAAATCAAATTGACTAACATAATTTTTAACCATATTAAACAATTTTTATAAAATTTCGTTGTATCTGCACTCTAACATCCACCTCTGGTCCAGTTGAAAAATGTATGTATGGTTAAAACCCTACTTATAATGTTTATTATACAAACTGTTTTTGAATGATTTATTTTATAGCCTCGACTTTTTTTTGTAAATGTGAATAATGTGCGTAAAATGCATCCATTCCAAAAAGTTAAATGTTAAAAATCCTCCAAGGAATGCGTGTACCTGTTCATTGATAAAAGTACAATGGTTGCGTGTGTGTTCTTTACCTGTCGTAAGCTGAACCTTTATACATTTATCAGATGTGACTTTGTAATTTTCGGATTTTAAATTGATCACGTGAACACCATTCGGAGACCGAGTGTCCTCCTTATTTTATCGTGATCGTTTATGTGAAGAATTAACAGACGAGAATGTCAACATCGGTGAGATGCGTTTGTAATACCAAATTAAGTTTAATTTATCATTCACATGACTTTTGAACGGTAATATGTTGTGAGGAAGGAGTTTTAACTAATTAGAATTCATGTTTTATAAGTGTATACAAACCGATCAGCAGTTGTGGTATTCTAAGACTCAATATTTTAAATAAAATTTGAGTTCGAGTTTATTCACACCTACAAAACAGTATACTATGTTGTTTGTGTGGATGGTGTTATACCTGAACCCAAATGAGACAACTGCAATTTAACTATAAAACACATACATAAATGTCTATCTTTTAACGCAGAAAGATTTTCATCCAATCTACCACTCGGAACAATATTTAAAATTTTAGGACCTAAACAGAATATAACCACCTCAAAAATTACCTCAGACAGATGTTTATCATAAACTTAATTTACTAAATATATGTAATAAAGAATATCAATTTTTCTATTATTTATAAGTATTGGTCGATCACGTTTTTAGTTTAATGAATAAAAATATAGCGAATTGCTTTTTCTTAAAATTCGTACCAAATTTTTTAATTGATTCAATCATACCTCCAATGTTAGTGAATAACTGCGTAAGGTTCATTGCCTTGTTTGTCTTTTCAGCTATCTGGATGTGGTATCTCGGACACGAATGTGTTTTACTTTATCTTTCTTTTGTAAGAGAATATCATACCACTATTTTGGATTTTGTTTCTAATTTATGGATATCCTTGGCCGTTACTACCACTGCGAGATCGTCAGCGTATCCAATAAGGGAATTAATCGTCTTAATATCTCCTCATAGATTAGATTCCAGTGGAGTTCCACAGAGCCTTGTAGGATTCCGCTGATAGTTGTAAATTTCAAATGTTTGTGGGATATAATATGAATCAATCAGAAGGCAAGAATCCGATACTGATAAATCTGTTTATTGATTGACTGACTTTTATCGTGAGAATCATATGACGAAGGTTGCAGACAAGTTACAAACATAACACTTAAATTTGGATTTTTTTATCAGTTCGTATTACGAACTGGTGATTCTTTAAAATGGAAATTATTAGTGTTTTCACTGATAACGATGTACGTATTTATAAAATGTAATTTTCCATTGTTTTATTGCCAGTTATCAAGTTTATACGCTATTATGACTATTATATTATGAGGCTAGATAATAATATCAATATTAACCTCTTTATCTCAAGCTAATTTTTACCAGACAAAAAAATTATTAGTTCGGTATAATATAAACAAGAAATTGTTAATTATGTAGATTCTCTTAACATTATTTCTGTGGAAAATAATCATTGAATGACAAGAATTAAATGAACGTATAATTAAATCTACACATAAAGAAAAGTCTTTGTTAATTGCGATGTAGGACAACGTTCACCTTATATAGACCAGTCAACAAGTGAAATTCTCGTACTAGATAAGGAAAAAGAAATATCTTGACAAACGAAGTATTTTTCTTTGAATCAGACATTTATAAAGCGAATATTTCGATTTTTAATACTCAGAGATTTTGGCTAAAATTTCGTCCATTTTAGATGCTTAGTTTCTGTTTGACACTTGTGTAAGTAAATCGTTCTGAAGATTTTCCTGAAAAGGGAAAAAATTGGATATCTAGCTGTCTTTAAAAATTATCGAATAAAAGGGAGGCAAAATCAGCTCAGGTGTGAGCTTGCTTCATCAAAATGTTTCAGTCCACACTGCCTCGCTTTCTAAGGTACATGTATTTAGCTTTACAAAGATTGAATATCCACTATATAGCTCTGATCTGGTCCCGTTCGACGATATTTTGTTCTCAAAGCTGAAAGGTAGAAAATTGAACATGGAGTGGTCTGTAGATCTTTTGACTCTATATGATCTGAGAAGTGTGTGATAATAAAGAGAGAATATATTGAAAAATGATTACAGTTTTTAGCGCATTTATTAGAAAAAATCTGCTGTTACTAGTTTTTTGCCCGTCCGTCCGTCTGTCGTATCAGTGATATCTTCTCATAGGAAGCATTGCTGTAGATGTACCAAAATGAAAGAAATTTTGAGGATTATTAGGAAAAAAATTATTCAAATTAAACAAAATGTGATCCCATTGGCCAATCGACCTCAAATGAATTAATTTTAAATGACAATAGACGTCAATTGGCTTTGATGGATGTTAATTCATGTCATTTTTCATACCATCTTATATATTAAAAAAATTATTGATTTCCATTCCGAGTCCGTTCAGGCTTTCTACCCAACCGATTTGCTTAATTTTTTTTTTTTTTCAATGAAAGGTATTGATACACAGATCAGCCATCAACCATCGGATTTCATCTAATTTTCACCATTCTCAAGTTATACTCAAATGCGATTTCCCCCTGTACATTACTTATGGAAGTTTTTCACATACACTCGTTCTATTCTCAATATCTCAAGTTCTATTCAAGATAGAGACTTCGTTTGGGTTTAAGAACACTCGCTGAAACACCCTCTTTCTTTGGAGTTTTTGAACATTCAAATCGGTTGAGTAGGAGAGGAGCTAGGCGCGGACATTCAATGTGGAGTTATGGATTTTTGTAGGTTTTTGGGAATTTTTCTACATTCAAAGATCTGTATCTCAGGTTCTAATATAGCTACAGAGTTCGTTCTTTTCTATTATAATGATTTCTGATACTTATAAATTCGATGCGAGCGAAGCAGCGGGTAAAAGTTAGTAAACCAATTATTATGAGTTGTCAAGGAGGCTAATATTATTAAATAAATGGAATTATTGATATTTTTCTTATTTTTTTTTCATATTTTTCATAGAATTAAGATTTTTGGTAATATTTACCGATTACTAATAACTCATGCACCGCACTACGTATATATTAGTTTCTCATAATGGGAAAGTGCATTCACGCTATCTCTATGAGATGGCTCAAAAAAATGACCCTACTATCTTTGGTATGATGTTAGTCGTAAAAACACTCACTGTAACGTTTTTATGTAATTTAATACCCGTCGTAGCACATTGCCAGTAGTAGTATTCGGATAAAGAGTGAAATTGTATGTTCAGTTAATATTATTGAATGACGAAATTAAATATTTTATCCAATTCTATATAGTTAGTCCAGAAAGTTTCCAATCTTTTCAAACCATTAAAAAAGTAAGACAAATAATATAAATAATACTCATTTAACCAGCTAATCTGAAACATATTGTCTGCCAAACAAGAATTAAGGGGAGGTTTGTGCTTTATTTAGAAGGGAAGATAGCAGGCACCCGTTTCTAGGTATTTGGGTCTACCTTTTGTTACATCACTACTCAGCTTTTCTGGTACCGGCTCTTTAAAATGATGCTAAAAATAATAATTTTTCCAATATTGTTTTAATAGTAAAGCTTTCTCACGTCTTTGTATTGACATTAGATATTAGATATAGAATCAGGAATTTAATCTTTGAATATGTGCATGCTTCAGATGATCCTGGACTATTTCTGACTGTTGTTTTAACGAACCAAAAAATATAGATGAAAAGATCTAAAAGTAAAAAAAAATTTAAATACTATCTTGTGATTAGGTAATCATCGTTGGAAAGATCGACTGCCGACTACGAACCGCAGGCGATTTGATAAGTTGTAAAACTTATCTGCATATTGTTGGTTCGAAAATTTATGAGGAATTTTCTTAATTGCCTGGTATGCAGCTATTAATAGTTCGCTCAATCTCCCTTTGTAATAAAATTAATTTATAAATAAATAAAATAAATTATTAGAAATTACTCTCATCAATAAATTCATGGAATTCAATAAACTTTTAAACTGACATCTAAAGTAGATATGCAGTTTGCTATATTTGTCGAATATTTTTGTTTTGATAATGAAATCCGTCCAATTAGAAATTAGGTTGAGTAGTTACGTATTTCGTTCATTTTAGAATTTTTTCATCATTCATTTTTCATTATTCAAATATTTTTTTATTACTGTACTAATCATCAACAATATTGTATGTTATTTGTATGAACAGGCGTTGTTTTTAATTATTTTTTGTCCGATTTATAATCTATAGATTGGCTTTCATAATGTACATGTTCAGCAAGGGAACATCTGTGAGTATAGTTTGCCATCACTTTTGTGATATGTAATCCGATTGGTGAGGCACCTCTTAGATTGACCAATGTATTTTCTTTTACAATTTGTAAACAAGGAGTTTTATAAACTATGTTAGTCAATTTATTAGTTGGTGTTCTATCGTATTGAACATAAAATGGATTGTAAGAGCGGTATGTTAGTAATTCTGATATTAAGTTGTTCAGGAATGGCTGATTTTATATATAGAAAAAAAGTTAGCTTTGTATAATGTCATAAAGATTATGAAGAGTTAGATTCAAAAGATATGAGTTTTTTTAAAGAAATATGAACAGTCTTATTAGGTTATTTTCATGAAATATTAGATTTTTAACTATATTTTCCATCTGTTAATATTGGTATGACATGATGATATGAGTGATATTAATGGTAATATATCTTTTTTATATCAGTCGATATGAATTTTATTCTTTCTAATATGTTTAGTATCAAGAGAAATTAATGATTGTTCAACGTGTTCTCTTTCTATCCTAACTTCTCTGTTTCTAGGGGCTAACACCCTTAATTGTTCCTAGCGTTTTTATTTATGTCGTTCTGATTATTTTTTTTTCTTTCTAGTCTACATATGTTTTGTAGATACTCATTTTGCTTTATGTACTCATCATATTGCTTTTCCATATCATTTTTCCCAAATATACGCTGACCCTTGATGTTTTTACCGCTTGAGCTCGTGTCTTTGTGTGTTGGCTTACGTTGCTGTTGACAACTGATTTACGTCTAATTGAATCTTTGGCAATGACTATTGAGTCTCAGTCGAAATGCTGGTTTATATTTAAGTAGTCATTGTCTTTATTCTATATAATAATCTCTGTCACTAATATTCCACCATCCATACAATATACACTTTTAATCATCAATCTTCTATTCTGTAATCTTCAATGATCTTGTAGAGACTTTCTATGATTCTGTCTCTTATATATATTGAGTAGTATAGAGCTAAGGCTATCTTCCTGACTTATTCCGAACATAATCTGTATTTTATAATAAAGAAAATAAAACAGCATTAACTATACAATAAAGTGATATAACTATAATTTTTTATCGAACGAATAGAAAATCGGCAGTTTTTATTTCTTGAAACCCTATTTGTAAAATAACAAACACTGATTTTGCTGTTAAATAGCTCTATACCTCTATTCAGGCACTAATTGCCTGTTTTTAATTTGGGCATATTCAGAAAGATCAGCTAGAATGATCGAGTTATTTTTGTTGTTAGTCAAAGATAAAGAAAAAATAATTTTAAATGTGCCATATGAACATAGATGCTACGGAACGTCCAGGACCGTCATTTACTGCAACTATTCCAGATATGGTTGATGAAATCCGTACTAAAGCCGAGTTTACACGTGTCAAGTAGCTAAATTTAGTTACTAGTATGGTGAAAACAATTTCTACCCACATGAGCAAGTATTTGGTTTGATAGCGTGTTAAAAGTGTGTGAAGCGACAGCATTTGTAGTTGTTAATTCCCTTAACAGTAGTAGAAGAAGCACCATATACATCTCTTCGACTCAACGCTTATTTTTATTTTTCTTCATTTCTTCTGCAAGTGTTTCTGATAATTCACCACATATGTCCAAGATATAATGCCGTATTGCTGCACACTGGCTAAAAAACTGGACTTAAATGTTAGTTACTGGCTTTCGTAACTTGCTTTAGCTACTTGATAAGTGTAAACTCGGCTTTAGCGATTGTCGATAAAAGTACGTGAGGTAGATAGTGAAGTTTAGATATATTCAAACATTTACACTAATATACCCCAGAGTCACAAATACAGTAGAAATAATGAACTTTATCCGAGGTACATATTCTTATTTATTCACGATTGCTGCAGAAAAATTAAATTTTATTGCCTCAGCTGCAATATTCACCTGACCTGGCATCTTCCGATCACTTTTTGTTTCCAAGCTTCAACAAATGGCTTGTTGGGAAGCAATTCAATATAAATTAAATCTTAAAGAATCTATTTCTACAGTAAAGTAACTTTCTCATTAAGTAATCATTCATTCATCAGAAAGACCACATATTAAATCGATAGTTTTGTCTGATAATATCACCACTCTTAAATGACTTTTTTGGATATTAACGAAGACTATGTTGCGTAGGTGCTTGGTTTAAGTGGCAGATTATATCAATAAGTGTTTCATGTGACATTGAAATTATTCTTGTGAGACTTCATTTGAATGGTAATACAAGAAAGTTCTTACTCATATATAAAAAACTAGAAAAAATAATCATATTCAACATTTCTTTGTGTTATATGGAGTGCCTCTTGTAAATAAAAATGGTACATGAATAAATTACATTTTTTTGCTTTTATTGAAAAAGTGGATGATAAGATACTTGGTTGTCATTCAAACAAAAAAATTTAGTAGGTAGTTGAAAGTATTTTTTATTAGTTCGACGTGGGTATTCAATATTCGCTGCAGTTGCATCTCGCGGTCAACTGGACCCGTAAATTGGCATCCGGGTTGACCATTTTCTTATCTACAGGCTAAGTTCATAGTACTAAAAATCACACCTACCTCTAAATTCTAATCCTGTTTGGTTACGTTATGTTTTTGGTCATAAAATTTGAACCAATTACTATGAATTTATCCCCATCTATGGTAGTTACGCCAACATAAGGGGAGGTGTTATGATGGATAAGTTGGTAAAAAGCAAGTAATTTACTTGAGCTCTTGGTAAAAAAATGGGAAACAAGTTATATACGATCCTTCCAGTAGCCCGGAAATTTAACCGCGGGTCGAAACTCGTATCCAATCACAAAATCAGACATGCAGAACAATGACTCAAAGTTAGTGTTAAGCTACCCCTTTACCAACAGTCATAATTACATTGTCTGACGAACGTTTCAATAACCAAGCTATCGTCTTCAGGTAAACTAAAACGAATTGACTTACCTATTTAAATTAAATTTTTTCATCAATGAACCTCTTCTAAGTGCTGTTTGAACCGAATATTAACAGATCTCTTGATTTGCCCAACCTACTTCTTGTCACAATCATTATAGATGCCTTCTAATCCTTGTGTATAAGACGGATTGAAAGGTACCGGAGCAAATTGTTACTGTTTTTTGCTTCGTTTTTGGAAATGGGTTGTTTTCATGAAGATATTTCTTAAGCATATGTCAACTTATCTACATCTCATCATAACCATTAAGTATCTTTCAATGTTGTGTGGAAAATTATTCAATCGATTCAATCAATGGAGACTAACTATTTTATGTCGGATACAATGGAAAGTCAAACAGAATGTAGCGGTAACTGTCCATTAATTTCCATTTCATAAGTAAATCTCATTGATGGACATTTTTGAATTGAATTCTAGTAGGGAATCTTTCTTCGTAACAATTTCCAATCATCGTTTATTCATAAGCTATTTTGAGAAGCACCAAGAGTTTTTCCAGGACATGGTTCAGGTTTGTGGATGATGCATTCACTAAATTTGATACGAAACTCAATGTCCATCTATAGAATTTAGTCATAAAATAGTTAGCCATCTTCAACAGAGTAGATTTGAAATTGGGCTGTAAATCCTACAATACTTTGAAGCAGTTGTGACCACAATGATAAAGTGTTAGATTTAGAAAAGGGTAATTAGCTGTGATGATTGTGGACCAGGATCGCTTCAGAAATGCTTAAGTGATAAATGTGACATCATACTAACCAGGAAAAATACTGAAAGTTCCTGAAAATGATGACAGCGAATAAACTTAATGTTTTTAGTTATCAATTAGTTTCTTGAAGTTTCTGACGACGAAAACTTTGATATCGAAACGTGTGAGACAGTGTAATTGCGAGTGTTGTGTAGTGGTAATACAGGGTATATTCTAACTGGTAGCTCTGCGAAAATCGGTAGTTCTAAAAACAAAACGGGTAGCTATGAAATTGAACTCATCAAATCACGGCTTAGTTACTTACAGTATTATATAGAAATGAACAGGCGCGAAATCAACACAATAATAAAAAATTAGAAACGACGAATCTTCAACGCTGGTTCTTTTACATTCTTGTGTCCTGATGACTCCGTAGAAGCATCAAATATCCCATGAAACCAATCCTGATCCTTGGCCTTAGGATAATTTTTAACGCGCCTTCCTTTCTTATTCATCCCATCCACGATTGCTGATCTAGGGTCCCATGAACATAGAGCAGGCATATTAAAATAAATATGTATATAGGTATACATTTTCATTTTCAAGCAAGATTTTTGATCGGCCGCTAGATTTCAAAATATTATCGCATCTAATCAGTCGCTCAACATCAGCACTGTGAGGCTTAGCATCTGCAATCAGTGCAAACACTTTAGTAATATTTCCTTTTTTTGTTTACGGGTAAGGGCCACGTTGGGTACTTGTAAAAATTTCTTAGAATATACTAAATTTTTTTGAGGTAGTTTTTTTCGAATTCCTCTTAGCTTTCGAGTTATTCGCGTTTTAAAATTTTTTTAAGTTACAAGTTCCAAACTTCGAAAGCCCGTGTCTGTAATTTTGTAAGAGTTGCTAGGCTTATTCAGTTAACCGAAAACCTCCGAGAATCTAGAAAATGAGAAGCGCCTAATTTAATTTCTGGTTTAATCCCATTTTACCTATACTATAGCCTGAACAGTGTGCTCATCCAACTTAGTAATTAAACTTTTTACTAAAACAACATTGTTGTGTCAACTGATAGATTTAATAACAGGGTCAAAAGTCAAACGTAAATTCTAGATGCTAAGACATTTAATAAGAATGGAACTAAATGTTTTTTGGTTAATATGATAATTGAATGTATTATTCCTATCAGATTTACTAATGCACATTTGTAATTGAAACATTAAATATTCAATTTATAGTTAAAAATAACCATCAAACAATTTACTTGACAGTACCGGCTATAAGGGGTATAAGTATAGGACAAGACGAAAGGAACAAATCGACCACCACGTGTTGTCTGTAGTGGGGCACTCATTTATCGAGCAAAATATGCTGTCGCATCCAGCCAACTTGACTTGATTTCTCAGTCTGAATTTACATTGGGAAGTGGTGGGTGAGTTGAAAGGATGAACAAATCCCGACACAATCAATTCAACATTGAGATATAATTCATAAAACAAAATATAATGCTAAAGATAAATAAAAAAGTTTAAGTAAATAGAAAAGTTTTTTATCATCATTTTAAAAATTTAGTGAAGTGCTAAATTTTATTCAAGTCGCTGAGACTTAGTTTGTTTCAGTAGGAAAAAAAAACCGCAGGATTTATTTACTACTGCTAACAGGTAAGTGCTGATTATTATTTTTGCAACGTAATGTAAATAGTAAATAATGACCTACCGCCAAGTATATCAACGTATATATAGGTCAGTGTTTAGAGATATGATTACCGTCTAAGCATATATAAAATAAGGATTTATTACTAATTTGATAAAAAGTAGTTTTAACTAGCATGTATTGCTTCTTCTTTTCATTAAAAACGCCGGTTGAATTTGTTTTGATTTCAGTATATATATAAAATTAGTTCTCAATTCCAATTTTTTATATAAATTGATTTATTTTGTGAATATTACAACGAAAATATTTTAAAAATAACTGTGATCAAGATAATAGAAACAGATGTACTTATGGATCCGGCATTCTAAAAAGATAATATATTTTAGGTTTATTTATATATTAGTATCAATACTACTAGATTCTAGAGACCGTTCCTATCTTCAGTTTATTATTTTATTTATCATATTTACAACAACACCAGGTTTTATAGAATTTGAATATATATCAATTGTAATCAATGTTGCCATTTTTATGAATTGAATCATATAAAATTTGGCATGAGAATATAATCAATGTTATAAATTCCATTCGTCTTACCATTGATTCTATACTGAAATTATATTTAACTAAACAGTTCTAGAACCGTACATTGAAGAACTATCTTGGATTTGGATATTTAAAAGCAAGGCTGTCAGATAAAATTTTTTAAAATTTGCCGAATTCCCTAAAAATTTTTTCCTTCTGTTAGTGATGTTCGGGTTTATAAAAAGTATTAGAGGTCTGGCTATTAAATAAGGAGACTGCGCGTCTAGAGGGCGCCCTAGACAGGTGGGGTAAAAAACTAGTGCGTTGGGTATCTAGATATCTTGTCTATGCACGTCCCAAAACACGTTTCCGTCACTTGTGCAGTAGAGGTTTGAAACGAACGTGTTTTTTTTCTCCTTTCGAAAACCTTGTATGCAACATATCAATGTCAAATTTGACACGAGGAATTACACGTGACAAAAGTCTGTGTGAAGTTTGTGCCAAAAAATCTGACTCCTGACTAAAAGTCATTGCGTCAACGTGTCTGCTCAGATTTCATTGAAAGTTTAGAAAGGTTAGAAAAAGATCTGCTTTAAAAGGGACCTGATTTGAGTCGTTGAGCTTCTAAAGGTACTCACTAAAGAAGACCTCCAGTGAGTGGCGTGCGTGGAGAGGGGAGTACATTGAAGGAGACCATTATGTAGAATGATTTTAATAATAAAACCCATTTTCGTAACCAGTCTCATTATTTAATAGCCAGTCCTCGTATGTAATATTAATATACTAAAGACAATTTTTAAAAGCCGGCAACACACCGGTAATGACAAACTAGGCACTATTCAATAAAACAATACAGTGGTCGGTTTAAATATTTTGCATTGGCACAAATCAAGTCGGTCAGTAATTAAAATTTCTGGATGAAGGATTAATTAATACAAATTGTATATTACTGAAGTTAAGACATTTCTCAAGAACCGGTAACATGCCGGTATTAACAAACTGGGTATAGTTCTTCCAATAACAATTGCAGAAGACAGTTATGCGAGGAGCAATCAATATTTCATAAATACGGTTGGCACTCATACCAAATTAATAAATGAAAAATAATGTTTGCTCCCGAATAAAATTCAGTAAATATCTAACCAACCGCCAGTCCACGTGGACTCATCATCTCCACTGTTTACCAATGAAAACATCGAATCGTAAACATAAATGCATTTCTATTGGCCGAAGTTGTCGGAAGGCGTATGTACACAACTTTTTCGAAATATTCCTACCAAAGACAGTCTGCGACAGTGGATTTATTTAGTGAGATTTATTTAATTCATTTCGTATACAAATATATTTTTCTAAAGACTGAAATAAGTCGAAACATCAATCTTTTTTTGAAGAATTATTTTAAAAACTAATTTTAGAACAGAAGAGATCTAAAATCAAGAACATTTACTTAGAAGTATAAATATGTATATCAAAAGATCGAAGAAATTAAAGAAATTTCAAAGAATATTTTGACGCTAATCAAAACTGCACTTAACCTCTATTTTCATTTCATTTTTGCTGGCTGTGAAAATAATGTCACTGAAGAACAATATGAGAAGACAGAAAAAACAATATGCGTAAAATCAAGTGCTATTTAAATGCTAATTACATGCACTTTAGGAAAAAAGTTAGCAGAGTAATGCAAGTTAAATGTGTAAAATCAATAGATAATTGTAGTAGAATTCTCCCATAATCAAATGCTCCGTTGTTCATTGAGAGACAAAAATATTTTGTAAAAAAAAACTTTTCCTATTCTTGGACGCGTAATTATACAGGCCCCAACAAGGCCACATGTCCAAGAATAGGAAAAGTTTTTTTTTGCAAATTTTTCTATCATTGAACAACAGAGCATTTAATTATGGAAGCATTCTACTTCAGTTATCTATTGATTTGGTACATTTAACTTGCATTGTTCTGCTAATTTTTTGGCACATAATTACTATTTAATTTTTCGCTTATTGTTTTTTTCTGTCTGCTCCTATTGCTCTGTTAACTTTAATAAAATTATTTTCACAATCAGCAGGAATAAAATGAAAATAGAGTTGCAGTTTACATCAGAAACCGGAACGATCCTCTGCATTACTTCAGCATAGCCTACAAAAACACAAGAATGGGCAAACAAATTCAAAGAATCAAAATCCTGTAATGTTGTCTTTGCCACATGCCTTAGTGAAAAATTGAAACCAAAGACAGACATTTTTTAATATCTAGGTTTATATCTCGATACCAAATTAACGTGGAGAACACATATGGAAAAAAAGTTTAGCAAATACTATTAACTGCTTGGTCCTAGATTGCAATTATCTCTCCGGAACAAGCTCTTAGTATACAATGCTATAATTCGACCCCTCTGAACTTAAGGAACATCGCAATTATTGAACGGTTTCAATCCAATACTACTAAATACTAAGAGCAATTACAAATTATCCTTGGTTTGTTCCAAACAGGGATATTTATTGCGACTTAAAGGTGTCCACAGTGAAACAAACTATTGTACAGTTCAGTGAGAATAATATAAAACGACTACAAAACATTCAGTCCTATTCCGAGGCAAATTTGTGGGTCTATGAGCTATATTCGGTTTTACGGTGAATGGGCTGATAACCCGTTCCACTAACCCTCCTTCTTTTCTCGGGCTTGGGACCGGCAACACAATCGCTAAGCTACTCAATCCACCCAGCGATCATGCAGGCGGACTCTCTCAGTCTGCTCCTATTTAACATAGTGATGGATGAAATCATAAAACAAGTACGCAAACTAAGAGGATACAAAATGGGAAATAAAGAAGTCAAAATCCTGTGCTATGCAGACGATGCGGTACTGTTGGCGGAGAACGAGGACGATCTGCAAAGGCTACTGTACCAATTTAACAAAACAGCAAAAAAATTCAATATGATAATATCAGCGGCAAAGACAAAATCAATGGTTACTTCCAAGACACCGATCAGATGTAAGCTTGTGGTGGATAACAAAATAATACACCAGGAAATGAAATTTAAATATCTGGGAATCGAAATATCTGGACACGGGGACGTGGAGACGGAAGTAAGAAACCAAGCTACAAGAGCTTCAAGAGCAGCAGCATACCTAAATGACACAATCTGGCGAAATAAATACATTCGAACTGAAGCAAAAGCCCGCATATACAAGACCGCAATCAGACCTATATTATCCTATGCAGACCCGACCTGAGACCTCTAAAACGAAACAGATATTGGAAACTACAGAAATGAAAATAGTTCGAAGAATAGCGGGAAGAACACTAATGGATAGAGAAAGGAGTGAAAACATAAGACGAACATGCGGGATAGATAATATCAATGACTGGGTACTGGATAGAAAGATAAAATGGAATGAGCACATTGACCGCAAGACGAAAGAACGAATTATGAAAATATTAAGGGACAAATCACCAGCAGGACAAAGAAGCCTTGGAAGACCTAGAAAAAGATGCCTATACACAGCAGGAAGAAGAAGAAGAAGACTACAAAACATCCTAATACCCTGGCAGTTAATCTTTTAATCAGTGTTAAGTTGTTAAGCAGATGGCATTCAATAAATTAAAAAAAAAAACAAGAAAATTCCAATCCACGTTTTTTAAACGTCGCGGGCAGACAATATTTTTTCATCGATATTTATTTTACAAATTTATTTAACATAAGAGTTATGTTGACAGAAAATATATATACAGTAATAAATAAGTTAAGTGCGTTTAAAAGTGTTGAGAAGAGAAAGGTGACATTCTTTATATTGTTACTGATAATTTTTTCTTTTATTCCGTCTAAGAAATTTATATCATTCTTTCTAATTGACAATAATTGCAATTCTTATTTAATAATCAACGACAAAAATAAAACGCCGGTGTAAGTTTTTTCTTCTTAGATTAGCAGCTATGAAAGATGTACTTTTACATAATTTATAATATGTGTCAACATCGTTATTACTGATTTATGCTTGAAATGGTCTCTTTGGATGATAAATTATATGCATATGTTGCATCCGAGTCTATTTCAAACAAATAGCCATAAAAACCATGTGAACAGTTTACCTACTGCTTCGTCTCAAAATTACGAATAATGGTGCAAAGAATGTTGATAATTTAACTATTGATAACGGTTTCAATGGTTTATATTCAACTAATGTAAGCCTTATTTGCTATTACTTTACGATGAGTAGAAATTACTATTACAAATATTAGATTACCGAGAATTTAATGATAAAAATATATTTTTCAGAATATTTACTTAGCGTAGTTGAAACTAGACATTTTAAAGTCTAGAACTTTTTGGAGTAGCCTTGAACAATGAACAAAATAGTAGTTTTATCACCTATAACAATGAACAGGTATTAAATAAATCCATTAATCAAATAATAATTTTAGAATATACCCTATCGTAAACAATGTACAGTTTACCAAGTAAATATTGGATTATTGAACGAGCTAAAATTAGAATTTTCAGTAGAATAACACCATATTAAAATAAATTTTTCAAACATTATTTTCTTAAAATACGTAACTTGAATATTTTGCCTTTTATATTGTTATGAAATTTATTGATTTTGTATTATTCAACAGAATAATTATGGTCATAGTACAAATAAAAAAAAATAATCTCCTATCCAAAATACAAACATACAATAAACAAGCAATTACATAAAACTTATTGGCGACAAATACAAAGTTAGAAATGCATACGAAAAATTCGAAAACATACAAATAACTACATTTTCAAATTATTACTCACCTTAGTTAATACATTTTTCGCATCACTTTTACGGGTTTGAAACTCTTCTATAATCATCAATAGTCTTAAATTGATAATTTACAGTATGAAAATATTATCCTCCCCCAGCACATCTTTGAATTATAAGCACCCCGTCGACAATTTTAAATAAGAAAGAGGGTCGTGTGGCACCTTATTGGAAAGGGATTTTAATTCTCTGTTCAACAATATAATTTTTTTTTAAATTTGGTGCAATCATAAAAGAAAATTCTGGAATTGATTCATACTCGTATTTTGTTTCTTATACCTAAGGATGGATGATGCAACCCTCACTTATTCTATATCACAAAAATTTTGTAAAGCTTCAGTGTTTTCTATAACAAACATTCAACACCCTCCTTATAAACATATTACATTAGCTTATTATTAAAACACAATTTTCTTCTTCTAACTTTCATTAGAGATATTTACAAGTTTGGTATTATTTTTTTGTTACTTTTTGATTGACAAGCAATCAAACACAGCTGGAATATCCCATTGGTTCCCAAACTTTTTTGTTTCATAGACCAATTTGAAAATTTTGCTGGATCCGGTGGATCCCCTGCAGCTACTTGAGGGGTCATCCATATATTACACATATCACACATTAAGAGGGAGGGAGGAGTTGAAATTTTTGTGATGTCACATATCTACTTTTAATAATTAATTGAATATAATTAAATATTGGACTATGTTGATTTTATTAGTTTATTTAATAAAAATATAACTAAAAAATTAAAATAAATGTTTTCTCTCGATTATTTTTAGATACATTTATAAATTTAAAAATGTTTGACGTCACATTAGAAAGGGGAGATCATAAAAATGTGACAACCTATGATAAGGACGGAGGGGGCTGAAAAGTCCTAAAATTCCTGTGACGTAATTTATGAATGGCCTGTTACTACCAATTTCCAAATCTCGTAAAAGTGTAAACTTGTGTTGTGACTGAGTTTCAACGACGAATTTATAGTTTTCGCAAAAAAAAGGTTAGAATTGTTTGCTTGATAAGGTTAAATATTTGAAAATAAAATCAGCAAATTTTCAATGAAATTAAAAAAGCGAAATTCGCCAACCGCTATCCAACTTTACTTTTTTGAAATCTACACTTACTCACAGACAAACCAATGAATTCTTACACATTTTATTTGAAAAATTCCTATTCGAAGTGGTAAAAATGAATTTAGTATATTTTCTTGTGTAGGTATTTATTTGAATGTATAAATTATTACACTCTTAATTCTTTTTAACAGTCGTAGTATAATCAAAATTAAACACTTATCATGTAATGTAACTTCTACAATGTTAATTACAAAAGAATATAGAATTTTAATGAGAGGGATGTACTTGATGAATAATTGACAGCAAAGGATTAATATTTGCCTTGAATTTTGTAAGAAATAGGGGCGCAAATCTCTCCGTTCTGTGATATTCAATCTGCTACTTTTTTTGTTAATAAGTTTTGAACGGCTCTAAAACTTTTTTCAACAAGATGTGGAGAGGGAAACGCAATCAGAAGCATTTGCAGAATCTCATCAGTCTAGTGTATTTATGGGGTATTTCTACCTGCAACCAAAATTTTTGATTTCCTCTTTTGAATGTCAATATCAGCTTGTAATATCACGTTCTCAAATGGGCTTATGATCCATGGTGGTAATTCCTTCGACAGAATATCTTCAAATCTGATTTTGAAATCATCATACAGGCCAATCAAATGTTGTACGTATGTCTGAATATCTTTCCCGAGGCATTCTACCTACGATAGGACTTTACTTTTCTTTTCAATAATTTGGAAACAACATTAATATCGATTCCCTTTGCTTTATGAAGTTTCCGAAACTGATAACGTAACGTTTATCCTTTACATTCGTATTTATATTGGTGAAAAATCAAATAAGTTCATGCAAGATTGCAAATACATACACAACAAGTCGTATTAATTTGCATCTCTGAACGTTGTGGACGGGATGACGGCCGGCGTGGAAACAGCAAGTATCAATGCGTTGTACTTAATATGGAAGTTTTCATAAGTAACAGTTGCTGAGCTGAGTATTATCTGCTTATATTGATAGGAGAAGTCAAGCCAATCTTTTAGTTCTTCACTATCAAAACCAAATATATTTTCATGGACCCCCGCTTACGTTTGTGGACTCCCTTTTTTTCCACGCCCAACGTAGACTCCCGTGGACCCGTGGTGGAATCATGGGAATACTCGTCGATGGTGTTAAATTTAACTTTGTTGATATATAATTTCTGTTGTTTATTTATTTTTCTTTAATCTTTAGTGGACTATGCATTTCTATATAATTCCTTGCAATGTTGTACCCTTCCAAGCTGACTTAACGCAGGCGCAGTACTCGGATGTGGGAAGTCAATTCATTGATATAATTAATTGAACTATCACGTGACATGTAAGATTTTTTAAGGCAGCACAGTCGGTCGACATTTTTAATAATATTTCCGCTACTCAAGCCTCAATCTATGCCGGTTAGCCACTGTATAAGGACATTATACTCAATGTATTTTACAAATTGTATTGTATTATTTTATATGTGATATGTTGAAATAAACCCCTCTGGAAATGAAATCGTGTTTGGAAAATTTTTCAGCGTACAGGACCGTATATAAATCTACTTTTAGCATATAGGGTGTATGACTAGGTCATATGGTCCTGTCGCATACTCCTGGTAGAAGTTTATTAAAAATATTTCAGTTCCTCAGGCACTGCCAATATAAGAACCGTTTCGATCCCAATAACATCGTTTATGACGATATTGAGATCTCGAGCTGACTAAATAACCTACAAGCCCGAATATTATTCGCACCATTGAATCAAACAATTCCCTTGCCAAAAACACCCTTCTTACTCCTTAGGTCACCTATTTTGCCAAAACTCAAGAGAAAACTTTCATGTCTCCTCCTTCGGCAGTTAGCGACAGCCTAGAAGATTCACCATTAGGTGAAACCTGCTTCTAAATCCTAATTTTTCGATCATTAGTATTCTGTTCCGTATAGTATTTTTTTGCTCCTATTATTTTAGGCTATACTATACTACCCTCCTACAATCCATCACAATCCTAGCTCGACAGAGGAATTTTTTCCTATATCAGCGCCATTCCTTGTAACTTCCATACTCCTTATAAAAATTTCCCATCATCATCTCTTTCTCTTCACACTACCACTATATCACTACAAAAATGCGTGTCTATCTGAGACTAATACTCTCGGGAGTTGCTGTCGAAACTGTTTCAAAAAAATGAACACACTCTTGAGAGTAGATATCTGAGATTTTCTTGCGGCTATCGGCGACTAGACTTGAGAGATGCTCTCAAGTGAATATGTCGTTTCTTTACTAGAGAGAGAAGCTCGGCTTTGGTTTTTCTCAAAAAACTCCAAAATTCTTGAGAATTTTCAGTGTGGAGCCTCTGAATTAGAGCAGATCTGGCACCTAACATTTGCCTGCCAAACTAGAAGTGCAGTTGCAAGTTTTAGTTTAGACAAAATTTTACGTTTTTTAACTTATTAGTAGAAGTATAGTGGACACAGTTCTGAGAGAACTTTCAGAAAACGCACATGCATGTTTCCCTAGAGATACTCACGAGATAACCACACTACATCATTTTTTATCAAATGGATAATTTGTTGAGAGTAACTCTCGACACAAGGCTCTCAAATGGACGCTCATCTTAACGGCCGTTTCGATAACCATGTGATCGTCATCAGAGACTGAAGGTGAACTCTCAGTACATAAAATATTTTTGAAGTGTTTCTTATAAACAAACTATCAACTTTTCAATATATTTTAATTTGCATAATAGAAATTCAAATTTAATATTAGGTATATATACTTACAGAGTTCTTTTCAATTTTTCTTGCACGAGCTGTTTGAACATGTGTGGTCTTGACCGACACAAGTAATATTGTTTACGGTTATAATGCATAAAAATTATTCATAATGCATATTATACAATTCATACAAGTACTTCGTATTGAGATAGGCATAAGACAAGAGTTCGTAATAAATGTACTCGACGTCGTGCTAGCGGCCTTGACAAACATCATAGAGAAGAGCATGATTATTATATGCAAACAGTTAATGGTGGCTGTAGTAAATGAATGGCGTTAAAATTGTTCATTTGTCGGCGTAAATAAGAAATACACATTGATTATTTGTTGAGAAATAGAAGGTAATAAACGGTCATTTATTTTGTTAATGAAATTGTATTTTACATGTAACGAACATGAAAATAACCCTACTAGTTGTCACGTTATTTCTTTCGTTATATAGTCGGGAGAATAGTTTACACAAGTTTTATTTCATCATTACTTCCAGAATCTTATCATTGATAAATATTTTTGCAAGTAACTTGACTTGATATGGAAATCCCAAACTTTTACAAAAACATTGTCTAAGATATAATATTTTGACAAAAACGTTCAAGATATGCGTTCTCGAAGAACCAGCACACCATCCACTACGCAATTTACAGCAATGACAAGACCTGGAGCAGATTTTCAATTGTTGTGATACTTAAATGTAATGCTTCCCTTATACTTAAGAAAAAGAAGAAGAAGATTGTAAGAGGTTAAGTTGAAGAAAAATGCACGTGTATGTAGTAGAATGTATTGTATGAGCTACGATGTAAAATATATAATATAAATATATCATCAAGACAAGAATAGTTTGATTTTCACGTAATAACAACATCAATGAAGAAAATTGTGTTAACCGTAGTTTCGCTTTCTTATACCTCACAAGCGAACCGTAGACAATGAATTTTATTGCGCAATATTACGAATTGTGCCGTTTAGGGTTAAAATTGAAGATTGCACAATTATTGAACAAAAGTTTGAGTGAGTTTAATTTTTATTGCACCATATTTTTCCATTGCATTGTGTAGGGTCAACACAACTAAAGCAGCAGCTAAATCTTGTTTGGACATGTTCCTTTTCTACTACTATTCTTCGACTAAACACGAAAACATTGCGCAGCAGTTTGTTTATTGTGCAATTTAATTGATCGTTTGGATTCTAAGCGCCTTTCAATCTTATTGTACAATAAAATATATTGTACAAAATTATGTAGGGTCTAAGGGCTTAAGGAATATTAGCAGAAAATACGAGGGCCGTTTTTTTTCAACCTCCGATCGCTCCGGGCAGACGCTACGCGGGCAGAAGAAAGTGGGCATGCGCAGTAGGCGACTGCGAAGCTCTCGCACTACACACTCCGCCATTGTTGAAAGTCAGGCGTCAGTCGGCGTTGTGCTACAGCCACGTAAAAATGTCCGTCATTATTGATGCTCCCGCCAAGTGTGAATGGCGAAGTGTGATTCATTTTCTACAGGCTGAAGGCAATAGTGCTGCAGAAATCCTTCGGAAAATGATGCGTGTGTATGAGGAAAACTTCATGAGTATTGGTGTTGTGCGTAGTTGTGTCGAAAGTTTAAAGATGGCCGTAATGATGTGCATGATGAAGGGGGCCAAGGACGCAAATCTGTCGTTCCAGATAACCTGCTTCAACGAGTTGACAAAATGGTTAAAGAAAACCGCAGATATACCATTACTGCTTTGTCAACGAAAATTCCAAAAATTTCAAGGTCTGTTTTGTATTGTCACTGAACGGTCAGGCTACTTTCTTACTACTAGACTACTAAACTTTCTTTGAAGAGGGTATTGAAAAGCCTGTCTCCAGATATGAGGAGATTATGTCGAAAAGTAACCGAAAGTGTTGAGTTGGTAATAAAATTATTGTTTTATATGAACTTGTCTTTTATTTATAACCTATCTGAGGTTGAACAAAAACGGCCCCCGCACCTAGGTTACCAATCCAGGAGGGCAAGTAAAATCTGTTCAACTGACTTCAGAGTATTCGTCATCACCATAATAACCCTTGAAGTATTTTATTTTCACTTTGCCCGGAGCAAGTAGAACATACCCCGATAAAAAACTCGAGGCAATCCGAACTTGAGGTTTGGCGCCAAACCGTTACGAAGCGACGAAAGAGAGTTTCACATTTTTATCCCCATCGACTCTGCTTCAAGTAACATTTATACGAATGTGTGGATTAGAAGATAATACTTTTTCAATATTTTCATATCGCTTTTCTGAACGAGTAATTTTCATAGCCCCTTCGGTAACAATGCATTTATCCTATTGATAAATCCATACTTAGAAGTATTTTTGGAAGCCGTTTTACGGAATGGCTACGACTCTGTCGTGCCATTATTAATGTCAGAAATGGTATTAAAACATTTTTTGTAATTTTTGGAAATCTGATAATTAAGGCGAATTTGGACAATGTGGAAAGAAAACGGACTTGTGACACGGCACTTCGTCATGATAAAGAAGATAGCCCTAGGAAAATTTTCATGTCTTTTTCTTCGTATATTGTTTTAGTAATCACACGGTATGTTGAATATACGAGTTAAGTAATATTCATGTGGTTTTTCTGGCCGAAAAGTGTCTCGACTTATCCACATTCTCAACTGATTCAGTTAAATCGCTTATAACAAAGTTAAATCTTTAGTTAAATCTTTAATATAGATTTTATTATTTCATAAACTTGTTTGGTTAGGTTAGGTTTGGCAAGTAATGAAATTCAAATACTTAGAAATCGAGATTTCAGGATTTGGAGACATAGAGAATGAAGTAAGAGAGCAAACAACCAAAGCTTTAAGAATAGCAGCATGTTTGAACGATACCATATGGCGAAATAAACATATCGGAATAGAGGCCTAATCGAGAATATACAAGGCCAAGGTTAGACCCATAATGACCTACACCGCAGAGCCACGGCCAGAAACGGCGAAAACCAAAAGAATGATGGAAACAGCAGAGATGAAAGTGCTACGCAAGATAGCCGAAAAAACCTTACTGGACAGGGAAAGAAGTGAGAACATCAGAAGTGCAAAATAGATGACGTCAAAAAGAAGTGAGAACATCAGAAGTGCAAAATACATGACGTCAACGAATGGGTTCTATCAAGAAAGAAAGAATGGAACGAGCACATAAGTCGTATGGACAACAGTAGACTAGTCAAGATAGCGCGCCATAAATCCTCATTGGACCGAAGGAGTACCGGCCGATCCAGAAAAAGGTGGAGCGACAACTTTGAAGCAGGATAGGAGGCTAGGATGTCGAAGATAAAACAGGCCACTATGCCTAATACGAAGAAGAAGAAGAAACTTTTTTGGTTCTAGGTTTATTACAAACTGCTAATCTGGACTGTTCTGCAACGGTTATTGATAGCGTTAAGCGCGGTTCTAGTAATAGTACTTGCTTTCAACCAAATATCGAAAAGACCGTCCCGGAAACGGTTCACAAACGATGCCTAAGTCAGTTCAATTACAAAATAGAATCGTTTGTATAATTATAACTGCACGTAATCTCCATTGCGTAGAATCGTCACCGTACAAAGGTCGATTTTATTGATGGGTTTGAACTAACCTTCTTTTTCAATTATGAATCAAAATTTAATATTGAGAATAAATTTTATTACTATTAACACGTTATCACTAAAGTGACTATAAACTGACAAGTCAAAATGGATGATACAGGTCTAATAGATAAACAATTTTACACCTCATACGTTGAGGTGTGATGTTTTCATACTGTTATTATTGTTATTTACTTTTACTTATATATCTTTAATCTGGTTTATTATTACTATGGTTTACTGTTGTTTTTACGAGACTAAGATTCTTCTACTGATAAAAGCAGGTATACGATGGTATATTCTACTTCTTATTTCGTGTCTCAAGACATCTGCCCTATTTTCTAATATTATCGACAATCGAACATTCTTCTTCACGTTTCTTTAATTTCCTTTCTTTTTTAGATCTAAATATTCTCTCTTTAGAGTACTAGAAGCCAATTTATTTCTCGTTGGTTGATAATAATTGATATGTACGATGTTTGTTTGAATTATTTTTTTAGTAGTAACGGAAATAGTTTGCAAATTTACTTTTATATTTAGAGCTTAAGCTAACTCTTGCCGCTAAATGTCTTCTTCGTAGAGCTTGTAGTCTCAAAAATCAACTATCTGCAAGTGTAGACGATCGACCTTGCACTGACCTTCTGTCATATCCTCTGCTATCTCGATATCTCGCAACAACAGTTCACTGATTAAGTTTCAGTATAATGGTAACATACATCTGACTAACATTCCTTGAAAATTAAACTTATTGATATTTCTTTTGCAATATTGCACTAACGCTGATTTTGTAAGCAATGTTGTCATTTTTATGGGTGATGCGATACTTTTTTAACGGAGTGTATTTATGTCAATTGGATTAGCAAGTCATTTACTCGAGTGGATCTATTTCTTAACTGAAGTCTGAGTTCAACTCCAATGCTTGTGGAATGTTAAGTCACCGCATTATATAAACAAGCAGATGAAGCAATCTTCATACACAGATTAGGAAACTAAAATAAATATACCTGTTTTTGGAGTTCAAGAAATAGTATTAGTTCAAGTTTTTTCCGCTTATTTAAACGATTGCATCCCTAAAATGTTATTTACTTATTTGTGTAAGCTATTCGACTGCAGTGTACATGATTTTAGAGCTACCATAATAATCCCCACTAGGCTACTGCGAACCGGATTGTAATCGATCTTTTTAAATAATCTGCTTTTAGTGACCAACAGTCAATGTGGTAGAGATAAAGACTTTAGTGCACAATTTTGTATTTTAGGAATTAATATTTTCTCAGAAAATTTAACTGTTTAAAAAACCAAAAATGTAGATCACACGATTTTGCCTTTTGGAAATGTTCCAAATTATACATTAAACGTTATAAATTAGTGGACCACATCCTTTGGTTGGAGGTGACTTTTTCTAATCATCGCAAAAATATGTATAAAATCAAACGCAAAAAGAAGTTATGTATTCCAGCGGAATATAGTTTAAGGTTAGTTATTTCATTACCTTGTGTTTATTATTGATTAGGAAGTAATTACCTACTGGACATCCTTGATGTATGAATAAACTTATGAATGTAAAAAAATATGTAGTTTAATTTTATACGTGTTGAAGTGGCATTATTATCGGTTCACTCTACTTATACGACATATTTTAATAAATTTTTTTGAATCTCTTGAATAGTGGAACTTGTTTTCAAATGATGTTTACTAATACTAGTATGTGATTATACTTCCTTAATAATATAGAATTTGATACATCAAGGCAAGTATTATTATTTATGTCAAAAAGTAGTAGTAAATCTAAGTTAATTTAAAAAAATAAGACTTTAATAAGCAGAAATAAAAGTGTCATGAAAACAATGGAAATTTGTGAATATATTTTTTAGACTTTATTAAACAACTTCTCCATTTCATAAATAGTAACAAGGCAGCACCGTTTTTGTATTTTTCCGGGTTCCAAACTTAATTTTTTCGAAATTTGACATATTAGAGGAGTTACGTATATCGTTGAAAAAACTTCTCTATAAGAATTGATAATCTAATCAATATAAATATTTTGAGATTAAGTTAATCTACACAATTTAGATGTTTTCTGGTTATTATAAGTGTGTATATGAAATAATTTTGTTAACATTCTATAAAAATCCAGAACAAATATCTTGTACTTGTTTGAACCTCTTTAATTGAATCAAATATTAATTTCATATTTGTATACTCTTCAAGATAATGGGTTTGCTGGCATTGCTGTTGATTGATAAACTTATTAAGGTCCTTGATGCTTAATATATTGTTTTAAATTACAATAATTAATAGAAAAATTTTCGACTAGGGTCTAAAATAACAAAGATACTCAAATATTTAAATTGCAGTTTGAGAAAATATTTATATTTGCAAAAATTTAAATTCTATCGACAGTAAACTAATATCATATATAAATTTCGTATATTTTGCTATATGTTTTTTGCTTTGAAATTTCGTTTTCCAAAAAAAAAAACGAATGGGGTGCAAAAAGGGCTCAGTTCACGTCTGGTACCCTGTTTAAACCAAAAGCCCTTACAGGCAGGTACATTTTACTCGTCTATTTACGTTTTATAATATAATATTCAGTTGTAGCAAGTTAACGAGATATAATAATGATTATTTTTAAACCTCAAAATGCGTATTCAAATAATCACAAGTTTGTGTCAATAGTAGATATATTATTCAGCAGTGTATAATAAAGGTTATTATCACGAGGTGAAGCTTACATAAATCACCTAGTGTATTATATCTCATTATACGCGAATAGAATACTAAACTTTATCGACGACTACAAATTATTTGTGTAAAAGTTTCCTTGTGGGAAAACTTTGTTACATTTTTAGAAACACTATTATTTTATTCTAACAAATATTCCATACGTTATATTATTGTTCATAGTTTTCGAAAATTATAATAATCGTATAATATTTCCATAATAATCAACACAAAATTTATGTGGTAGTTTAACAAATATTGGGTATCTAATCTTACAATATGATGCACATAATTTCACATAAAATATTAAAACACATAATAATGTTGACAGTTTTGAATCAAATTCATTTTGTTTCAAAAGCTATTTCAATGTACAAATTGTTTCACAAATCATACATAGTACGTTAAGACACAGATACATTCATGTCGCTGACAGCTTAGTGTTGAAGTTCCATGCCTTCAAAAAAGGAGCTCCCGGTTTCGAGTCGAAATTTTTTTATATGTACAGAACTCGATTGAAACTATTTAGTAGTGTTTTACGTGATAAAATCATAAAAACCGATTTTTTGTAACAAAACAATACAAAAGCTAAATGAAGAAAGCATCTGACAGCAGTGATTGATGATTTATCAATCACTGCCGTAATCAATGGGTATTATTAAGGTTGAGCAAGCAGACCTATAATGGGTACATTATTCAACAGTCTTGAATAAAAATATTTTTAATACGCTTCAATGTAAATAATCACTTAACACTGATTGTCATTAATTGACAGTGTCACTTAGACAAAAATACTTTTATATACGACATAAATCCATAAGAATAGAACATTCTGCTTTATAAAAAATTAAGTTAATTGATATGACCGTTATGACTCACTTCACTTTTTTGTACCTAGGTGTTTACTACGTCCGTTATAATATTCACGTTTTTTTTTTCATTCATTTGCATTCATAAAGAATGTAATTTCTTAATCCGCCAAAAAACGTAAAAAAAGGATTCGTAGCGGTTCCATTTTTCACGCTTTTGCGTTAAAAACGTGCCGTAACATGTCATTTTTTAACGCAATTAAAAAAATTATTTAATCCAAAAAACTACAGTGGGCATACATTTCGACGCTCTTCCGACGTCTCTATTAGTGGATTCCGGTGATGATATAATTCAACTAAAGGAGCAAGGTGGGTGGAAATCCAACACAGTTGCGGAGGGTTAGTTACGTAGACGACTCAATAAAAAACAAAATGGATTCCGCAGAGAAAATTTTGACGGGAACAACTAGTTCGACTTCAATCAACATTGTAAATGGTCCTATGATCCTACCAAATATCCAATAAGTACTAATACAACTGTAGACGATGTTATTTCTTTGAATTCGTAAAATTTTGCCAATTCAAGTACCAATAGTTCTTCTTCACTTCAAATTAATAATGCTCAAAGTTGTACTTTCAATATTACTATTACAAAATAAAAATTGATAAAAGTTTTGTCGAATTTTTTTAAGTAGGACGGACGTAGGAAAATTTTTGTATGAAGCTCATGGGTAAAGTAACTTTTTTTTCACTTGTAGGAATTGGCGCACGAGCCTTCATCAAAATATTTATCAACTCTGAAATCATCAGCAACTATTATTCAAATCATTTTGTGCTCATTTATTTTTTTGAATTTCTTCTTATTTGGTTTCTGAAGAGGAATAAAATTCTCAGTATATATCGCTTGCTTCAATTATATTAGAAACTTTAGTTTACAAATTTTTTGTTTTATTGTGGATATCGTAACATTTACATTGTTGTCAGATTGGTAGGGTGGTAAAAAAAGTTCAACCAAAGCGATGCATTAAAAGTTTAAACCAAACCAGGACGTAGAAAAAGGCATGAAATAAAAACCAATATTTTTATGTAATTGTCATGTTAGAAGACGATAATTTTTTATAATACGGAAATATTTCTAATAAGAATTTTAAATTAAAAAGGTTGTCACATTTCGATAGACTTGTTTGATGACACATTGATAGGAAAATGTTACCATTGAAACTATACAGAGTTTTTATTGTTTGAATGAGGCCATGTAATAAAAAAAAACAGCAATTCATTATGGTACATTCGAACTACTAAGCTAAATCATGATCGTAATCTCCCACGAAGAGAGAATTTTTGGATATTCCACCCCGACGGGGGTTAAATAAGGTATTGAAAATATGAATACATAAACTAGATTTACGAATACCTACTTGTCAGTTTATACATCGGAAAAATTAATATCACAACAATCTAGATATGTTATATTTTTCTTAAAACTCATTAAATTTTCAAAAACATCCACATTCTATCAATTGAATACATTTATCAAACTTAAAATTAAAGAAAAAAATTACGTGTCTATTTCGGAAAATAATATAGAATTTTTATGGACCTTTTCATGAACATTATTTCATTCTTAATATCCCTAATGGATTTTTCCGGCGCCCGAAAAGCGTCGTTTTACCTCTTTATTTTTATAGACGCCTGGTGACGTTAGCGCCACCCGCGTGAAAGCTGTTGAATTGCTCCGTTGAACCCGGAAGTACACTGTCATCGAACCAATGGCATAATTATATTTGGAATTATACTGTCTAATAAAAACGAAAAACTCAACGCAATACGTGTAAAACTTTTGTTGTGGAAACAAAATATAATTTTTCCTACGACCACTTATGAAAATGATAGATTTCACACTCATTTTTACCTAAAAAAGTAGCATATTTCACACATGTAGTAAAACATAACAAAAAAAACATGTATTGAAATGCTTGAAATTATACGAGAAAAAAAAAGATGATATAGAGCCCTTGGGATTGAAATCGGATTTCCAGTAATCAACATAATAAAACTTGACTGTGGGGGTTGACAAGGTCAACTTAATTAATTTTTATTTGGAATTTTCAAAATAATGTATCAGTTGTTTTACTTATATAAACTTTACGAGATAGAAAATCGTTCATACACATATTTCTAGAAAATGATAAAGTCAACACGGGGTTTGTAAAGTTATTGTAGAGAAATAAACAGTTACCTGTGTTTTTTTGTTCCACTAGAGAGTTTAATTTCTCAATTCTAAGAGCTCATGTATCATTATCATGAGTTATATCTAGAACATAAACAAAAATAATTAATTTCAACAAAAAAATAGGAATAATAGGGCAATTTTTGTGGTTTTGTTTGAAAAATGACCTTCATATAGGAAAAATTTTCCTCTGCAGAGCTAGGATTTGGATGATTTTTTGATATTACGATCATTTCTTTCGGCGTGGTATTCGTTAACCATGTTTATGTGTAAATTTAGATGTTTTAAAGAGAATGAATTACAACAAAACAATATAGCTCGATGCGCTGTTGGGGCGAAAAAGCGGACACAGTTGCAGAATTTATTACTCCTAATCATCGGATATTTCACTGATGAATAGGTTTTACCAAGTTTCAAGAAAACTAAAGAACACAAGATCAATAATGAGACCACTCAAAGTATATGACTAGTTAGCGGAATTTAATGATGTTTGGCTAATGAAACTACTCATAGTTGTCAAGTTTTGGTTTGAATCTAGTTAGTTTTGAAATGTCTTTAGAGGAAAAGTTGGCGACACTGCCGGTTATACAATAAAAAAATTATTTGTCTTTGATATTTATCTCTACAAAATTCCTAATTTTATTTACAACAAACGAATATTACGTGGAAATCATTCGGTTGAATATATTAGGTTGACCCTAACCTAATTTTGTCTACATTTAGAAGATCAGTTATGTTATTAATGAATTATCATCTCAATGCTATTTTATTACACTGACAGAAATTATTTATAACGTTTTACGAATTAACTCAAGGCGACCATCAGTAACGAACAGCTGTAGATATTTACAAGGTGGAAAAATAACGTTGACCTGTTTTCTATTTTTCAACTAACTCGAATAAAGATTATTAACTAACTTATCTTTTATATATTATATATACTTATACATTAAATAAATCATAGTATATAGTATATATGAATCCAGTTGTACAAAAGAATAACTTTTCTAACTTTGAAAAAGTTACTTTACTGTAAGTTCGGGAACATAAAGTAAACGGAGGAAAATGGTGGAGACGAAGCACTTTCAGATTTATATTCAAGTAATTTATTCTTGGCTTTTAAATGTACGTTAAATTTAAACATTTATAATTTTCGCCACCTATACAGTACGAACCAAAGCTTTTGAAAAAAATCTGTGACTGACTGTCTATAAAAATTAATACAAAACAATTATAATTCAGTTATAAATGTTACCTCAATTGTTAGATAGAATACTAATACTCAGTACTTTTAGATTTTTCTTAAATTCAATTGAATTTTTTAGGTTAGGTTCAATATTTTAATCAGGCTTTGCTTTTATCACAGAGTAAATCAATTTATTTGTGCTTCATTTTAAAAATAAAGAATTTTTATTTGTTAAAACAATTTATTACAAAATGTCATGAAATTCTGATTTGTTAGGTACATATAAATATATGACGACTAAATTCAATTTTGAGATCTGAAAATAAATAGGTGATTTGTGAAATTTTCAACTGTATCTTATTTTCCTGACTACGTTTTAAAAGCCTGTTGACATTTCCGGGTTCTAGGCTCTAAAAGACATATAATATCTAGTATTAATTAATAGGAATAGGAATAAAAGATGGAAATAGGAATTAAAAGATGGGATTATCACAGCAGTAAGGAAAATCGAACTGTTAGAGATGTTACAAAATGTATTATCCTCAGAATTTATGAAAGCTAAGTGTAAACAACAAAGTCGACTCATTTGAAATAACGAAATTCGCTCTATTTCCAAAAAAACGAACCTCCATTCCTAGCCGTCTAAATTACCCACAAGCTCGAGTTACACCAATGAATAAAATAACCCCCTTGTCAAAATCGCCCTTGTCACTCCTGCTAATGGATGGTTGTATAATTTTCTCAAAGCCCAAGAGGAAACTTTCACCATCGTCTTACCTAAATCCTACCTCTTCAATTGTCGGAGTTGTTGGTTTTGGGTGGTTTTCCTGTAACCTGTGGTGAACCCGTTTAACAGCCAAATGTCTGACGATATGGGATAATACACGCATTCACTTGAATAAATAAAGAAAAAATCATTTTTTATCTTCTTTTATTCCAGTCTGTACTATGCTACCACCTAAATCAACTACAATTCCCGCACAGCAGAGAAAAATTTTCTCTGCATCAGGGCCAAACTTAAAATATTTCTCATCCCACAAGAATAATGCCCCTATTCCATTCACAAAAAATCCAACGAAACTCTCTCTCTATATTGAAAAACGAAATATCGGGAAGGAGTCATCCATAAATTACATAACATGAATCACAGATGGTCCAATTTGAGACTCCCCCCGATTCGTTTTCGTTGGAGTTGTTAATGTCGGGAACATTAGTTGTGTCAACATCTTTTTCATTCAACCATACAACATCATCGTTATCATCTACATAAAGAAGTTTTCTGGCATGTTTAGCAGCAATTCTTTGAGGACGAAACTTCGCGACAGGTAAAAATTCTTGTTGCCTCTTATATAATTGCTTGTGTCGATTAGTGGCTTTGTATGATGCAAAATATGGTTTTTTGAGTATCTCAAACACAAATCAAACACAAAATATGATATAAATCGTGCTTAAATGCAGGTAGTTAAGTAATCCGATTCATAATTAAACCTCAAAAGACTATAATTATAATTTGTTATTGATAAAACAGTAGCAGTGACAATAATCAAAACTTGTTATGCTTAACAAAAAGTAGCAGAGACAATATTTAATAAACTGATAACTTTACATAAAATGAATATCGCGAGATCCCAAAATTTGATATATTTTTAGAATAATTGTCTCGTTTCCACAAGCTATAAATAATTGTTTTTCATGTATTATTAACCTTGGTATCCTATGCTTTAATTAATTCATATTAAATAGATGAGCTTCAGCAAGTAACTTCTAAATCGCATTCAAAATCAATTTATTCAAGTTATATATTGTTTTAAATTTAATTTACTTGACTATTATATTTTGATAAGCTTTCCACACTTTTTCTAAATTGGCTATAAATATACCAACAACATGTAAACCGGAGAATTTATTTTTATCTACGCGGAGATCCAGAAGAAATATAGCCCTATTAAATTGTAGTAGAAATGGACAATCTAACAACTACGGAATGCGGAAGGCTGAACAGACAAATAAGAAATATAACATCGGCAAAACACCTCATCATAGAGAATAATAATGCAAATCAGCCACAAGATATTCAAGAAAAGGAAGAACATAATTAACAGCTACCTATCAAAGTGAGAGTAAAGCACTAATAAAATGAAATTGTTAATAACATACTGAGGATTAATTTGTGGTAACTATACTAACTGACACAAAAAGTTATTTACTATAAATTGTTAGTAATAAGTTGTTGAAACTAAATCAGCTTAAACTATCCGTTATTAAAGTTTCTATTTACTAAAAAACATGAAAAGGCACAAATTAAATGATCCAAATTATAGCAATTTTACTGAATTCGTAGTAGTGTGTCTTGATATTGATAAAGATCCTGTTGTTTCTAAAGATTCAGAAACAAGTCTGCTGGGAGGGTGGTTCAATTGAAGAATGACTTTTTGATAAAAAATATATTATTTTTCATCTATTCCAACTTCACACACTTAGTTCAGCAAATTTCCAACTTCTTCAAACCATCCAAAGCATTTGAACCCACCTTACTGCGAAACTTCAGCTATGTAAAATCGAACCATAATATACGAGGTAATATTAATATCCAGTTTTCACATCTGTGAGTGGGAATAGTTCCAACGTCTTCTAGAGAAGGTTCAACTACACCAGCGATTACCAAAGTGGTCCAGTGCACCTCTGGAGTCCACTCCGCCATTTCTCTATCTCGTTCCCGTGTTTTTGAGAGGTGTAAGCGCTTTAGTTAATGCCGAGAGAGCAAATCAAAATTCAAGGCAATGTTGATCGTTTTTTTTTCGACATTAACGGTATCGTGATGACTGAATGGCTTCCAGAGGGTCAGACTGTCAACCAGACTTTCTATTTGTCAGTTTTGGCAACACTGCGAGAACGAGTTCGTAAAAAACGGCCCGATTTTGCACCAGGACAACGCACCTGCTCGTAACGCGCTATCTGTGAAGCAGTATTTGGCCAGTAAGCGTACTCCAGTGCTCTAACATCTGCCGTATTCACCCGACTTTTTTGTTTCGGAAGATAAAATCTACTCTGCTTCGAAAGCGACCCGATTTGAGTCGATAGCAGCGGTAAAGCAAAAAAACGGCAGAGCTCTCAAAGGCCCTCACCAAAGAAGACTTCCTGCACTGCTTCGATCAATGGCTAGATCTGATTTCTTGTAATTACTAGTAATAAGTAGTTTACGAGGAAACTTCTGAATTACACGAACCAAATAGCAGCGGTCGCTGGTTTTCAGTTCGGCTTAGAGACTCCGAAAAAGAGGTTGTTGCACCGCTCTGATGAGATGCAATAACATAGGAACTAGTCAGCGACTGGCGATGTCGACTAGAAAAATTGTTGTAGTTTTCGGTACTATTATTAAATTCTTATAGTAGAACACTTTTTCCCCGATTTAAGACTATAAGCAGCGCACCTTTGTAGAGAGTAGTCTGCATTTATTTTTATATATACCTTCAACTTTAGCATATAAAAGGATACTTTTTCTTATTAATGCTATTTGATATTAAAACAAAAACTTTGTTTATCCTTATTTCTTTTTAATTTGGTTATATTTTGTACGTTGATTGAATGCGCAGTCCAATACTATTACACAAAATTTCAAGGTGTACAAAACACTTCATGAAACGTGTTCTCCGTCTACATCAGATCGTTTCAAGGTAGAAATCAACTTATCTATTATTATCTAATTATAATATGGAGTAATTTTATGAAAACTTTTAAATATATGAAAAATGGCAGCTTTTAAAATAACATGATACGCTATGACTTGTTTAACTTAACAAAATCGCATGCTATCTGAAAGTTTCTCATGCGAGGTAATTGAAGAAGACATTAATTAGATGTTTTATAATGAGTTATTCACGAGTTATACCGTAATTCATTTAAACATTTTTAACAAATACGTTGTGGGTTATCTAGGAAATCATTAGAATGAAAATAATACAATTCAATTACATACAAGCTTAATAGATAAAAAACCTAGATTCAGATTAATTACTTCAAGCTATAAATTTGAAAACTGTACTTTAAGTTTTGTGTGTGTTTCTCTATATAATTTTAAGTTAACTTGGTTTTTGTTACTTATTACAATCATTGGCTAGGAATTCAATGAGATTGGAAATACAAATATCCAATTTATTAGTTTATTTTATTGAAATAAAAACAATCCTCTACGAATATTTTGAATACAACTGCAGATAGCGTATTGGTTGTAGCCTCGGTCAACTATTTGAGCTATTTTTAGATTATGATGAAATTTCAGCAATGAACGATGCATTTCGAGAAGAACACAGCTTCCGGTTGTCTTGTTAGTTTCCTAAGTTGTCTACTCTCCTTTCTATTTCCCTGGTTTCAAAGAAACTGTCCGGTTTTCATTTGATTTATGTTCCTGTTGCAGTAGGTTGTAGTAGTCTCTAGAATAAGATTTTAAGCAGACTTATCAAGAATTGAAATTATGTGGAAATTTTTTTTGTAATTATGTTTTATTTAAAATGCGCGAAAAAAATCAAATTTTCAGCGTAAATCTTGGTACAATTGATTTTAAGAGTGATTTTAATAGAAGATGCTGATGAGGATAAGGTTGAAAGAGTATTAGTCTGAGATCCCACCGCTTGATCTTGCAGATATCTGTTTTTTGATGAAATTAATTTTAAAGGAATCTTGAGGATGTATGGAATGGATTAATGATAGGTTGCCTTGTAAATATTACTCGTAATTACCTGTAATTAATTTAAATGTTATTAATATACTAAAATGACTTGCTGCTATATGTTTTTTCAGTCAATCTTACAGCATTTGAAAATAAAAAATGGTTGCCAGCTCTCAGTCAGCCGCAGCATTAGGGTTGCCAGTTGTAAACAGGTATATTATTGTTAATTAACTGCATTCACCGTTTTTTTTTAAATTTTGATGCAAAATTAAAGTTTTATATACATTGAGCAAAAAATCCATGGTTGCCAGTTGCACAATGGCTGCAAACAGAGGTTGCCATGATTTTTGTGAACGACTCTCGCTCCATGTAAGTGGAAGCGAAAGAGAGAAGATGGCACGTATTGTTACGTGCGATGAATAAGGATACTTATACAGTTTATGTGCAGTTTAGGCATTTCGTATTTTACAAAAGGTGAGCACGCCACTTTGTCTCGTTTACGAAAGGTGAACACTTTGTTTTCAATTTATTAATTATTATTTATAAAGAAAATTAACCGATTTCAATAGTGAATCATTTAAAAAGTGTTTGTTTATGTCGTTGTTTCGTAAAAAGAAAAACTATAAATACAGCGACATAACCTTCAATAGTGAAGAAATTTAACGTTTTAAAGCAAAAGGATAAAAGTGAATACGAAGACATCTTGTGAGCATCGCAAGAATTAGCTTAAGACGATCAGCAACAAAATATAGAAGAAAGTATAGAAATAGAATTCCGATGATGTTGATAGGGACAAAGACGAAGAAGAAGAAAACTAAAAGGTGTATTTAATTATGAGATTTGTATTTAGAAAAAGCCTAACGTCCGACAAATAACTTGTAAACGAAATGGATTTTTACTTTTTCAGTAAAAAATAATATTCTTAAAATTAATAATAAAAGCAAATGTAGTTCTTAATGAAATAAAAACAAAAATCTAAGTATCTCTGAACGTAGAAAAAACAAATAGAAAAACTCCAATTTTCTCTAAAGATTCTGTAGAAAACTTTTCCAATGAAAAATGGGTCTTTACCCAAGCGATGAAAATTGCAATTATGCCCAAAAATTTGTGTTTAATAAATAATAAATAAAAATATAACAAAACTTAATTTTCACTACTATTGTTAACAGCACGTAACAATGCTTGCATCTTCTCTCTTGCGCTTCCCTTTACCTGAAGCGAGAGCCGTTCACAAAAATCATGGCAACCTCTGTTTGCAGCCATTATGCAACTCGCAACCATGGATTTTCATGTTCAATGTATATTAAAACTTTAATTTTGCACCAAAATTAAAAAAAACCGATGAATACAGTTAATTAACAATAATGGCAACCCTAATGCTGCAGCCGACTGAGAGCTGGCAACCATTTTTATTTTGATTTGTGACATCATTTGCTTTCGAATGCTGTAAAATTGACTGAAAAAACATATAGCTGCTAGTCATATTAGTATATTTATGACAATAAAATTAATTACAGGTAATTGCTGCTAATTTTTACAAGGCAACCTATTCTTAATCCAAAGTGTGTAACTTTTTTTATTGGAGGAAACGAAGAAGAAAATTTGAAAAATAACATTTTTTGAAACGATTGAAGAAGCCAGTAATGGACAGTATTTGCCAACATAAAAATTTTGGTTTTTAAACATGTACTCCAGCAACATGTAAAAATACTGAAAAAACATTTCTAGTTAGGAATCAGCTTAAGTTTGACCATGTGATGATAATACGTCTTATTCATTATTAAAAAGTAGTTAGGAAGTGATTTAGTTCGGTACCAGTCGAAGGTACTAACAAAGGAACAAGTTGAAATATTTATGAGGGACGCCGCAAACAAAGACTATTTACTGGTGAAAGTTATCGCATTAGTTGGCATTGCCGGGGGTTGTGAAAGGGAAGACATTTATAATTTAGAAGTGGACGATATAGATGATACTGCTTCTCAGGTAGTGGTTCATATTAATCACACAAAAACAATTGTTCGACAGGCTTTTACTGTGATCAACACCAACGCGGTACAATATTTGGATGTGTTCAGAGAATATGAAAATTTGCTAAAACACCTATCACTAAAAGAACTTTTGGTAGGCTACAGAAAAGGAAAATGCGTAGTTCAAAGAGCTGGAATACACACTGTTGACGAGGTACCTAAAAAAGCTGAATTCCTCAATCTTGATCATCCAGAAAAGTATAACGGACATTGCTTTGGAAGGACTTCGTCAACGCTGGAGCTGATAAAAATGTTTTAAAACGGCATAATGGATGGAAGAGTTCAAAAGTGGCTGAAAATATGTGGAAGAGTCCATTGAAGAGCAAAAAGAAAATAGCAGAATGATACAAGTGTTAAAACAAAAGTTTAGTTATTGCTGTTAATTGATTTTTTATTTCTAATTATTTCTAACGAGATTGGAAGAATTGAAGAGTACTGTAAAGTACAGGGATACCGTAAAGTGCTATTTTCCGGACTCAAATTAGTACTGTAAAGTCGACTTTACAGTACAATACGAAAAAAAGGTTCATTTCATTATTTATTTACTATATATTATATTATATAATATTTTTTTATTGTGTAACTTTTTTTTATTTTTGTTATAATTTAATAAGTTTGAAAAAATGTATATCAAGGATTTTATATCCTATAAATATCAATTCTTATTAGTCCCATTAGCTAACATCTGAACTAAACCAAAATTATCATTTCTTAATAAATTGCAACATCAGATTTTTTGCATTTCGTAGCAAATTGAAATTTTGTCAAAAATTTCAACTACTCGTAAATGTATTTTTCCTCACTTATAAGTGGAACATACTATATATAAAATAGCAAAAATTATGCAAAAGATAGTTCTACTAATCGCCACAATAAACTTTTTGATACCAATTTGATTTACATTGATAATTCATTAATATATTTTTTTGATTGATTGCGATTTCTTCTTATTTTTATAGTTATAAAATAGGGTATGCCACAATTATAATAATACAGCTTATGTCAATATTACAATCAATTTATTCAGCATCACAGAACTGAAAAATAAATTAAAATAACCTTAAACTATTTTTGCTACACGTTTGAATGAAATTTTTCCTCTATATTTTAATATTTCAACAATTGATATTGTTACGAACGTGCCTCTCGAGCCAGTCCTGCCTATATGTATTGAAATTCTTAAATTCGGTGAAGGGGCGCGGGGCGCCTTTGACTTACTATAAACCGCTGATTCCATTTGATGTTTGTTTTTTATATCCGTTTTTATAGCAAACGGTTTATTCACATTGTTTCTTTTGGATAATTTCTAGGTAGGTCTATTTACTTATTTGTTTTATTTCTTTATTTTTCTAGAATTCTTAAGAACTTCGTTGGAATATATAAGTGGGTTCGTTTAGCGCAGTCTAGTTCAGTTTGAAATAAATAGTTGTAGTGAACAGAACGAATAACCTAAATAAATTATTCAAGTTAGTTAAGTGATACTGACAAGTGAATTGAGTTAGTTAAGTGTAGTGTATAGTATCTAAATATACGTAAGAGACCCAGGAATAAAAAAAGTATAATAAATACGAAAAACATTATAGTATATATAAATCGCACATTGCTTGATCTTGATATTGCTCTTTCGCACTAAACCTGCATAAAAATAAGAGAAAAACTAGAGATAGATATGTTTTATTGTCAAAAAATTTTTCACAATGTGAAAATTTTTATATGTAAATATATTACAGTATATATTGTCACAATTGAACCAGATAATAAAAGTAACTTTATGGTAATCCTATAATAAGTAATAATTTGTATTAAAAATCAATAACATTTAACCAATGCATAGCATGCACTAGACTCGCTCATCATTATAAATGGATAGTTGGTGATAAACGAACTATTTCTTTCTCATAATTAACTATAAAATTCTGTCTGCCTTATACGCCAAGTATTCTGGGGGTAAAGTTATATTTACTTGTGATCAGGAGGAAGCTTGCCTTTTTCTAATTGTAAAGTGCCACCAAGAGTCGTGGCTTTTGCACAAAATGGTTCCAATATAAAGAATGAGATGAAAGTGAATAAAAATATGGAAATAGTCTACTTACTACACATCTCATGAGATTTAATCAGGCGTAATCCAGTTATGATATAATAGTAGCGTTCCTTTTGCATGAAATCTCAGATAATTTGTAAGTGTAACTCGTTAAATTATACGTCTCATTTAGTTTTCCTCAAATTAGAAGAATTGAGATATTTACCTCCCCCTTTACCGATGTGGCAATTCCTTTTGTTTTTTGATTAGAGTCTTGTGATTAACATCTTATTTGAGATTTGCGATTATGTTTTTTATTTTACTTTTGGTTTGACTAGTGCGTTTTGAGTTAGAATACAATGAACTAAATGAATGTCTTAGTTTGTCATTCATTTTGACCTACCATATCAAAGTGAGAACAAGTGAACTGATGATTATCAGCTCAATTTGAAATGAATCAGATCATTTGCAAACGGAAAGCTATAATTGTAGAATTTGAGAAGATAATTTTGTTTCAGCTTGTGGTTTGTATTAAAATTGTCCTTTTGTGAGTTGAGGATAACCAACTTTAATTCTTATTTACTGTAGGCTCGTTACATCTTCATTCTGATATTTATCAATTTGTTTTATATTTTTTTCGTATACTCTCACCCAATTTTATATCTTTGACGATCGAATACATAAATTTCCGTGGTGTTCATTTATTATTTTTACCATTTCTGGGTCCATCATTGTTTATATTTTATGTGATGAAGATGTTTTTCCTTCTAACTTCCACTTGTCGCCTTGCCTTTTTTTCCAAATTTCTATCACGAGTTATGTAAACGCCTAAATATAACAGGTCATTACCTATTCCATCTTTAGGCTAATCAGCTGACTATAATACAATTATTGTGTATTGTTTTTCATTCGTTGAAATATTAAATGTTGTCGGGCTAAGCAAATCGACGTATTCCCTCTTCTAGGTTGAATATTCCTTTTATGCCATTGACATAAAAGTTGTGTTTTATTGATTATATTCATTCCTTTGACTAAGTTGAAGATGTTATATTCTACCTGCAGTTTATACTTTATTTTTTCTCCGTGTTCATCATTATTTGTATCCATAATATTTTATCTTCCTTAATATAGTTGTGTGAAGTGTTTTGATTTACACGTACGTGTAGATCTATTTTTTCGCAATAACACGTAATTCAATAAGAATCTGTTCACTTTCCTATATTCGTAACGCTATCAAAACAACGGGTAACCGGTTTCGAAACTAAATAGGTGTTGGCGACACTTTCAACGACGTTTCCTATACAAATGTGTGCTTGCTACAAGTAATTGATATTAAGGCCGGTGTAGTGTTCTCTAACGAAAGAAGGCAACTTGATATTCGGCATTTTCAAACAATTATTCGGTGCACTTTTTTTAATACGATTTCCTGTATATTTTAAGGGTGTTTAGATTTTTTGCTTTCGAATTTTGACTGTATAGACGCCTGTCTCTTTTATTTTGAGACTTTCACAGTTTCAAAGCTTTGAATAAATACAACTTAACCACAAAAACTATATGGTATAGTGAGAGTTCATATCGTTTTCTTCCACTTTTATGTATTACAGTAATTTCTTTGGAAACGAGTCCAAAAGTGTTACAATACTTTGATCATGAAATGTATGATAATGACCAAAATTTATATCCACAACTCGTCGTGGACTTTACACAATACGAGGATGATTCCGAAGTACCTGGCACAGCAAAGAAAACACAAAAATTTTGGAAAAAAAAATATATTTATTTCTCAACGTAATCTCCTTTTAGCTACATACACTTTTCCCATCTATGTTCAATAAGTTCGATACTCTTTTTATATTAAAAATGCATGAGGTAGCAATTCAAACTTTAATTCATTAATTTTGGCCATTGCAATAACTGGTATGTGATCTGGTGCATTGTCTTTATGAAATAACACTTTCATCTTAGCCAAATGCGGCCGTTTTCGCTAGATTTCTTCGCTCAAACGTTGCAATAAGTTCGCATAATACTCGTGTTGATAGTTTTTCCTTTTTTAAGACAGCCAATGAAAATGTTTACAAGGCCCCTTGAAACTTGAAACATATGCTGTATAGATTATGTACTTTCTAATACAGTGGAATTTTTCAAGCAACTACCGCCATCTCTAGGTCGGGCCAGGTGCTTCTAGGACCATCCCCGTATACTCAGATCACAATGTGGGAAAATTCATCTGCATTATGTCGGCCACTCAGCAGAGCATACTACCTACCACGCGCATTTTTGAGCAAATTAGCAAATTTCACAACACGATTAGACAAAAAATATGAACTTTATCGCTTTTTGCCACAAGGCAAAGCATCATAACCTACTTGATTTGCATAATTCCACAAAAATATAGAAGATTTGCAAGTAATTGTCATCTAACTTAAGCCATATACAATTATTAATATTTGTTTTCGTTTGTCTATCTCAAAACTCAAGTAGCAACCCTCGTAATTCCATTGTCTTTAATTTTGGTTTTATCTAGAATATCCATATTTTGTATAGAATACTAATTATGTGAATTAATCCATCCACATTATAAGATAGAATAACCTAGGGTCTTCTTTCCGTTTTTGCAGCATAATTTAATATAAATCTAATCCTATTTGGGTTTTCTGTGAGGAAATGTTTTGTAGCAATTCATTTTTCAATACTCTATGTATCCCTAAATAATTTGTTTCAATCAGTTCACGCGATATTTATATTTCGGATTTTTTAAGAACAATGATTACAAATTTGCGAGGCTCTGTGTTCATTCCTTAACATCTATCAACATTGATTATTAAGAATGATTTTCCTGGATCCCTAAGACGCTATTATTTTTACATTCTTTTTTTCACTTTGCTCAAATCCATTTCAAACTTGAAATATTTAATTCAAATGGATATATTCTCTGTTTTTGTTTAGGATTAATATCACTTTCTTTTCCAATAAATCCTATCTATATTCTCTATATCCTATCCTATATTCTCCATTCGTTATTATTACATTTCGTTTCTAGTAAACAACCAACGTTGGTGGTAGTGATCCATTCAAAGTACTTTGTCTAGTAGATGTTTCGATAGACGCTAATAACGTAGCAGATTGATAACTTTTATATAGAATGCGTAATTGATTCGTATGTACTTGCATACCTATTACCTGATTGGGTCTATGGGGTTTTAAGAAGTTTAAATGTAACTACCGTAGCGTTTGCCGATGAGCAGCCTCACGACTAGATCTGTGAGAAGTTTCTCCAATATTTTTCAGATACTAGTTTATAGGACAATATCCAATGAGCATACCAGTAACTTTTTTTTGCTCAATTTTGATTAGTTAAAGGGTCTTTTCGGACCAGTTTAAAGAATAAAAAACAATTTCTTCAATTGTGCTGGACATAGGGTCTTACTTCATGTTTCTTATCGTTTTCCTACTTTTTACGACCATGACTTGATGGCTTTTTGGGAAACCTATGAAAGGTTTTGGTTCTATGAACCCGCCTATAAATCCAGTGTTCAGTTGTTCAATCGAGTGTAGCAGGTCAAGAGTCAAATGCTTGTAATAATGCTTTGTTATCTGAGAAAATAAATATCTTTGCATCGTGGTAGCTGCATTGTGCGGAATGAGATGATCATAATTATTCTGTTAAATAATAAACAATCATGGATACAATTTCGGAGTATATAAAAGACGACAAGCTCGAAGTACATTCATAAAATTTAAAAATGTATTTACATGTACCGACTTTGATCTTGATCTTAGACTGAAACTTGTGCGGTGCTACGTTTGGTCAGTGGGGTGGAGGGTTGGACCCTTAAGGTAAAAAACATCAACAAATTAAAGCATTCGAAATGTGGGTATATCGTAGAATCCTAAAGATACCATGGATTGCCAAAGTGAGGAATGAGGATGTTCTCAGGCGTATCAATAAAGACCGTGAACTCTTCAACATCGTGAAGAAACGAAAGATTGCATACCTTGGCCATATAATGCGAGGCCATAAATATCAATTCCTTCAGCTGATAGTCGAGGGCAAGATTGAAGGAGAGAGGATTGGGACGGAAGAGGATGTCATGGTTGAGGAACGTGAGACAGTGGACGGGTATACAAGATATTCAGACAATGATCCATACCGCTAGAGATAGAGAAGCCATGAAAAAAGTGGTCGCGAACATCCATTTATGGATATGCATTAAAAGAAGAAGAAAAGACGAATTCAATTTTTTTAACTGGTACATGGAAAGAAAAGAACGTTTCAAAAATCTATTATTATATATTTATTTATTTTTCTCGAAACGTAACTATTTAAAACTATGTTTTTATTTGGAAATGGATAATATAGATGCAATGAAATACAAGATGTCAATATAAACTGTCCCTCTCTATATATTTCGTCCCCTTTGGGGAGGTGGATACAACTCATAAAATTTTGAATGAAAAGGTCGATTTTGAATGAAAAGTTGATTTCGTACAATTTTTGTATCACGTTTTGTCAGAAGGATTGGGAATAGTAGAGGAATGAAAATTTTGCAATTGCAATGATTGTTCATTTCCATCAAATCATCTGCTAATGTTTCGAAACTTATCCATGAATAAATGATAAAAAGTAGATTTTCCTTTTTTGTTTCAATATTATCACAACATTCCTCCCAGTGATTTAAACAGTTAGATCATTGCAAATATAGAAACCATAATATCTTTAAAGTTTCAAATAAATGATCTTGGCATAATTAGAAATTCATACTTTTTGGAAAGCTTTTATAAACATATAGAAAAACATGTCAGATTTGAGGTTATGGCATGAGTAATTCATTTACACTTTATATTTAACTCAAATATTTCAAATGTGATAATAAATACGTCGAAATATAAAAATTGAGTCCGTCGTCAAATTAAGTCTTGCTAATTTCAGTATCAATTGAAATGTAAATACCTTTTATCTCTTTATCAGCAACTTTTCGTTAATTACTTTGTTAATCTAAAAGTATCTTGTCTCATAAAAAGGTTGTTGAACTTGTTGAAAGGAAAATAGACCATAATTTTTCTATAGGGTGGGCAAGAAATTTTTGTTACGCCTAAGAACCGTATGTGTGAAGAGGTCGGGGTTGCTCTTGCTTCATTTCTCGGCTCTTGAAAATTTAGTCACTATACAACGGATCGCTGTATCTAATATTTTTACAAAAACACTTATTCTTACATCATTAATCACTGTCTATTTCGTTCATATTACCAATTACACAATACTAATCAGTGACCAAACGTAACTTCAATTAAATCATAGGTTTAAATTTAGGATCGACCACTAAGGTTGCCTACATGAAAGTTCAGATGTATTAGTGATACCTCGAACAACGATATAGAAGTTCGACTTAAACTATATCTTTTTAATCTTGGAAATAGCAAATTTTGAAGTAGAAAAACCCTAAATTGACAACAAAGACCTTGACATATTCCAAAAGGGACCATTTGGGCGTCAATATCTTAATTAACCCATACCTGAATTGATTCAGTCACTGTTTACAGAGTACTATGTGAAGATGCTACGAGGGTTTTTCAACCACAGTACACAATTTCAAGGGTTACAACATGTATACAGCAAGATGGCGCAACCTGTATATATCCAACGATCGATTACCCGTGGATACGAAATTTTCCTAGCGCAGTGGAGATATTCCTTAGCCTTCTTACAACTCAGATATATCTCCACCTGGTTTTCTTCATGGAGATTTCTTATTAGTCGAGTCTACGTGAATAAAACAACAACACTTTTCCAATTAAAGACAACTTTGCTCAGGAAATGGATAACATACCCGTCGTGTAAATCTACGGACTAGGTTTCAGGAATTCCAGCGACTAAATAACGATCACTTGGAAGATTTTCAAGAAACAACTCTCCATTTTATGTTTTTACTTTGAAATTTTATGGCTCACCCTATATTTCATATGATAATATTTCATGACGATTTACTTTTGTAAACAAAAAATCAATAGCGATGAGAAAGTAACTTTAAGACAATAAAATTGTGTATCATTCGTTTCTATTCCCTGTATAAATTGTACATTCTACATCCTTTGAGAATGATATGATCAGATGATTTTCTAACTATTTTTCAAATAAGATTTATCTTTGGCCTGGAAGTAGGTTACTTTTGGACTTGGTTAAAGATGTTTTTTTGTAATCTTCCTCTTCTGTCGGTACGATAATATACAGTGATAATCAGTATTAATTGTTCACAGAGTCGAGTCGATTGTTATTTTTTAATTTGTTTAGAACGGCTGTCGCCGGATCGACTCCGCTCAAATGACTATCGTTTTCATTTAATTGTCTAGTAGTTAATAAGTGTTTGTTATGTAGCTTCAAGTCGTTGAAAAAAAATCTTTTTTATTTTGACCCAGCAGCTACGAACACCTAACTGAATTTGCTGCTATTTTTGATCCACTGTCAGAAAATGTGCTGAAAACTTGAGAACTTTCAATTATAAATAATAGTTCAAAAACCTTAACAGTTGTCCGTGAGTTGAAATTTGCTGAGGTAGAAAATTTAATATCATAGTTAAAATAAGTCAAATTAATTGGTCCTTCGAAAGAAATATTATTTCACGAACACTTCAACATTTTGGTCCTCTACGAGCAAGATTTCTGCCAGCATCAATTGGAATTTTTCATATCACGCCATTTTTGAAACGAAGAACGTTACCAAGCTGCATAAGAACACGACACGCTACGGAATCACAAAGATAAGTCCAAAAGACTAAAATGTTAATGTGTTAATGAAAGGACCTATTGAGTTGTCTTATTTATCTTATTTACTACACTTTATTAACGAAATTTATTATAATAAATAGAGCGTAACACTTGCTAGTTCACGTGATGCTTTTCGTCTATATATTTTCGGTCTGCATAGTCCATAATCATAAATTCACGCTTGCGCATGACTAATAATAGTTAATTACTGAAAATTTCAACAACTTGTGTTGTATGAAAGTGTGAAAAGTGTTATGAGCGAAAATATTTTATCACTTTTACCACTTTTTACCACTTTTATTCACCACATGTTCTTCTTCTCTCGACCTTCTAATTATTGATGAATAGTATATTAGATTATATTGAAAGATTGAGTAGCACAACCACTACCTCATGTTATCTGTATTTCTTGGTTTGAAAGTTTGGGAAGAACAATAATTTTTAATAGGTACCATTGTCCGAGATGAGGGAATGTAGTATGGATATTAGATTCTCTGAAGACCACATACAGCACTCGCTCCGAAAATAATTGGGTAAATAGGTTCCTAAACCGTGGCGTAAAGTACAATAAAGTAAACTGAGATAACAAGCTGAAATCGATACATTGATAAAAAATAAATTATAGTTTGAAAAAACTAAAAAACATGCTTTTAGCAATAATAAAATACATAATTCTTGGAATTAGACTAAAATTACTAATACTAATTTTGTAGTTTCTAACCAATAGATCTGAATCTGATTGCCAGTCCGGGGACTGTCCGAATGATTTTTTCGATTACGAAACATTATTCACGAAATAGGACTTCTTCTTCCATTATTCCTCCCTATTTTCTCAATATGATCGTAGTGGCGGTCTGTTTCTCGGTGGGTATTTTATGCAGGTGACTGAAATATAGGCAGCTCAAATGGTGAAACTTCTAGTGCGCAACTAATAGATTTGGGTTTAGTTCCTATTTTGGATCATCTGAAGTATTTATCCGATTCCAAAAATTACTTAATAAGTTGGTCTTTCTTTTCCTTTATTCTCCATTTTCCCATTTACTCGACTCTCTCAAAATGGCGAGACTCGTTATTATTTACTAGTTTCATTCCGAAACACGAGTTAGTTTACAAATGAATCCACGCTTTTAGAACAATTATATAATTTTGTTGTTGTGCAAAAAATAATTTTTGCCTTTTTAGTTTGATTGTTACTAGTGTTTTAGTTTTTCCAAACTATAATTTATTTTTTCCTATTTAATATAAGTAAGTTTAAACGCGTGTTTGTCGCGGTTTTTGAACTGTATTTTTTATTTTCCTTTTTAATTTAATTTGTCCTTTTAAATCCGTCTTTAATACGTACAGATGTGCTGATGGTTGCATGTCTGGGACTGCGGGGTTACATGGTTGACCATAGTCCTGTCATGCAGAGGATAAAAAAAAATTAGATATTTTGATTGAATTTTTCCATTGTTCTCAGTCTTTGACGAGTTAAATCTGATTGCTCGGTAATTGATTAATATTTTCATTTTTTACTGTTTTCAATTTGAGGATTGGTTTTGGTAATTATCAATTTAATGTTTGTTTTTATATGGTGTGTTCATAACTATCAAAATTCAAAAGTTTTATGTCGAAATATTCGTCTTTTAGTGAGTGTCACTTTCCATCCCTTGTAGCTCTCTGCTTAATGTTACGACACATTAGAGTGAATTATTTTCTCTCTATACTTTCTATATCCCACCAATTGAGCATATAAGTTGTGTCAATTAAGTTTTCAAATTATTTCATAGTGGAGAGAAACTATTTTTCACCTCATTTCATTTAATTGTTTGAGTTTCTTTGTTTCTTCATCTGTTACGATGAAATTTTTCAAACAAATTTTCACTAACTTCAATCAACTTATTGACTTGAATTTTCCACAAATGGTGGAATATTGATTAGTATTGCGTGATTTTCGCATAAGTTCATTAATGATTTTTTGCAAAATAAATCATTTCTATAAACCTTTTTCTAACTGAATTTTATAAAGTAAAATAGGTTGGTAGATCGAATTCTATTAAGGATGTGAATAAACAAGAAAATTTGTCTTCAAATAACACTTTATGATATTACCATGTTCGTATACTCCTATTTTTTATGTATCAAAAGTATTTTTTAATAAATTTAACTTTATCACATCGTACGTTAGTATACATTATAACGAATTTTAACTTTACTCAAGAGCGGATTTTTTAGCTAACTATTATTAGAAAGTAATAGTTTCTATATAACAAACTTTCGTTGTTTGTATGTATTTTGTTATCGTCTATATCAATTATTTATATCATCTTTTGAAGATTATTTTTTTGCCATTATTCACATAAAAAATTATAATTTTTAATGACATATAAACAAAATGTAGTTTCTTCAAATCAAAATTATCAATACTTCAAATATTATAATGCTAAATATTTGTTACGCAACTATTTTATTATATGTGATCAACGAAGCGTCTAGGTGACTTTAAATATTTACATTGGACGTCCTTGCAAATACTACTTAGAAATTACTGATGTATTCATAGGTTTGTTCTTGGTGGCTTCACTAGAACTGTACTGAATTGGACCAGTGCAGGCCAGTTCATGAGTGTATAGAATTAGTTCGATCGGATACAAAGAACGATATAGTGCAGAGTAGTGCAGAGAACAATGTTATTTGATGTGATTCAGGCCTTGTAGTATTAACAATAATGAATTTAGTACTTTTTGATATTTTACATTCGTCCGATGACTAAGTTGTAGTGCCACCATTTCCAGATTACATTTATTGCACTGCACTGGCTGAACTGACTCTAGACCCAATGCAAGCAGTACGGTGGACTGGGTGAACTAGTTCTCTTGCACTAAGAACAGTCACACTAGCGCTGGCTCTGCTACAAAGAGCGCTTTAGTGTACAATTCCTAAACTAGTTCTGCCAGTGCAGCTGCCAAGAACAAACCTCACATCCCGATTAGTGGATTGGAGTCAATTAGTTTAGATCGCTGGAAAAGGTGCGAGCGGCATCCGCTACTTTCTTAAAAAGACGAGTACACAAGATAGAATGAGTCAAAATGAGATAAATATTAGGCGCCGTCAATAATAATTGAGCTCTGTCTACAAATGATAAGAAGAAATTTGAATTGCATAAGATGGATTTGCGGTTATTACACTGCCATAAAGAAATTTTTTTTCGCAATCACATTCCTTTAAAATGAAACAATGCGACAGTAAAAATTTGTCTGTGTAAATTTCCATTATTGAAATTTATAATTTTAAGCATTGGGAACGTTTGTTCATTAATTTTTTATATTTACTTATATAATTATAAAATTTCATACTGCAATGTCAAATGTAAGTAATTAATTCATAATAGAAAAAGTTTGCTTTGCATTTTTTCTGTTATTCTTTTCCTTCATTAAACGAACAGTTGAGTTTAAGAACAACAAAAAACAAAAACAAATCTGAAAGAACCTTAAACTTAAGCAGGCCTCGTTTTATACAAGTTTTGTGGTTGCTGGTTTTTGCCATGAAATTAGAACATTTATTTTCATTAACCAACAAACATATTCATAGCAAAACAGCTATTGAAAACAAAAATTCAACAAACCGTAAGCACTAAACAAATTTGTACTTCTAACCAAGTCGAAATATTTTGGAGTTACTGTGTGCGTGGCTTGAAAAACAAAACTTCAATTATCGCAAAACACAGCTTGGAAAAGTTACAATTTTGTTTTACCCCACATGGGTTTTTATTCGGGTGGTTTAGTATGAAATCTACCTCACATAGGTATAAGGCTGAGGTGTTGAACTCAATTTTGCAGAGGCCCACATATATTAAATTTTGAATTCGTAGGTGGGCCAGATTGAAAATAAAGAAAAATGAACTGAATTATTATAACATTTTATTTATTAAATTATTGTTAAAAATCATATCAAAGTTATAAAAGATGGTAGGTAATTATTTTGAGCTCGATGATCCAGATACCTGATTCCTCTTGTTTTTGACAATTATGGAACTCGACACAACAATTATGGATAGCGCACGACACAAACAAACGCACAATACCTTCACAATCGCTACTTGTAGTAGCAGTACAATGAAAATCCTTCTCCAACCAATCGCTTCGATTACTCGACTCAACTGACTCACATCGCGCCGACTCACTCGTTTTATATGGTTAAGGAAAGTTCTAGTCTATATTCGAAACAGGTGGAGGATTCTATCGTTCTCGACAAAAATAATAAGATACTGTCTTTCTCTCTCGCTTGTCTAAGCACGCGCTGCCCTTAAAATTATTTATAAACATCCGTAAACTTGAGAGTACGAGTATTTAAAACATCCGCAGAGGAATCGAATGAAGTCTAAAAGCTCTAAAAAACATGATTCTACTTTATGTGGCACATTGCGATCGCGGGCCTTATTGATAGAGACATGACTGGTATAAGGATTAGTAGAGCGACGACTACAAACCCAAACAATTCAATAGTACATCGCTTTGTGGAAAGAGGAGCGATACGAGAATTAGAGTTGCGCTAAACATGCTTGTTTACGTCGCTACTCTCGATGAATAAATTGAAATATCTGCAAACGTTGGTGATAATCCTACTGTTTACATTACCACTATACCAACACTCAAATTACACTGTCTCACACGCGTTTCGTTATCTTTTAATAATAAAGACAATTAATGTCAGAAAAATATAGATATTTTCCTACGAATCCTGAGTTTTTTAAAAGTTGAACTAATGAATTTTGAAAAAGCAAGTGATTTAACTTTTCCTAAATAAGTAAACTATGTCTCTAAAAGAAAAAAAACAGGAACATCTGCAAAAGACGGTCCTAAATGACAAATGACCGTTGGTGGGGGTGGGCTCTTTAAGTAATGATCAGTGCATGATCAGCACGTGAACATCCCGAGAGATACGTGAGGCAGCATCGTTATCCATCAGAGGTACCATAATATACCACAATGAAAAACCGTGTGGCAGGGAGGTGCGAACGCCGTATCTCTGCAGAAGCCGCTAGACAGGTACGACACCGTATTATCATTCTGCAGTGAGATTGTATGTATTTATCTGCTACGTAATTTTGATGATGATGGCATCAGCTGTAATCCGCCCAAGAAGAAAGCTAAAAATCTTCATTTGAACGCTAGCGAAAAACAAATTATTATGAATATTTATACAAATGAAATACAATAAAATTATGTCAAGACTTCCATAAGGGCAAATAATTCAACATTTTATAATTTATTAAAAGGATTTCAATACAAAAACCGAGGAAGTTCCTTATAAAAAAAGCAGAAAAAATCTTGTGGACGCACGAATATCTTTGAAAAATTTCGTGAAGAAAATAGATTCATTATCTGGATAAAACATTTGCTTTACAGCACAGCCAAATATTTATTTAAGAATAAATTGTAAAAATTACAGTGACAGTAATAACAAAAATGCCCCTGGCTATTATAAATTTCCATAGTAATGCTAATAAATACTAAAATACATATTAAAATCGATTAAAAAGTAGTAGAATATCCACAGGCTGCCAGGGCATTTTATTATCCTATCAACTACTTTTACCATAAATTCTGCTGTCTAGGGTAATAAAACGGTTTTTTTGTAATCAAATTTCTAAGAATATATTTTACGTTAACATATTGATGTTAATTGGGAGAAAGTATATAAATGACATCGAAAACAGTTTATAATGGCTTCAAATATAGTGCAATTTCTTTACAAATATAGAATAGATATTCAACAAGTACCGGTTTCTACGTTTCAGAAAAATTTGGTATATTGAAATAAACAAAATATCTATTTAAAATAGTGTTCATATCATAAACGTTATCTATAATACTTGTAAATATTCTGGCCAATTTTATTACTATATAGTCGTGCTTTGTCGTATTACGAAATTGTCGCCTATTTTTATATTAAATATTTGAATAAAATGCTAAATCCTTTTTTATTATCACTTAACGTTAGAAATTAATAGTCCCCAATATGATTAGATGTAATATGTCAAGTTCAACGATCTTTTCAATTATCGTTAAAAACAAATTCGATATTGTGAGTATATTCTGGCGATCAATTCAATTATCAGCTAATCTCCCTCTTATCACAGGCGAAGCTTTTAACCTTTGTTAAAATGGCAATTAGAAATTATGATTAGGTGTACAGTTTAAGAGCTCTGAACTGCTCATCATGATGCCCTAGTAGCCTAATATACTATTATTACTAGTACGGGAGGTATCGTTGTATTTTTATTTGAAATTTTATACTGAATAATTTAATACGCAAAATAGGCGCCAGCTATTGATATTTTTCAGACCATTTTTAACTAAAAAAAAAACAGTCAGCTGTTTATGAGGAGAATTTGTTTATGATACCAGAGCCCACTCTTGGCCTTACCAATCATCTACTCCATTGAAACAGGCGTGAAATATGATTGGTAACAGGTATTTTAACCGCCGACAGTCATCTAAAACGCCATCTACATGTTATAAACATCACGATCGATACGGAATACTATTGGAGTAGCATGGAGGAGAAAAATACTGCATACCAAATTATCGGTTAGTGTCCAGCAATCATGCGTGTTAAGTTCAAGCCAAGATGCCTGATAAGCTTTTCATTTGATAAGTGGGAAATGACGACCGCAACGGTTTATAAACCAACTTTCATAACTAAAAATTATCATCTTAATTTTTGACAAGAAAATCCATTTCAAGCTGTATTATTTTGAACAGCTAAAGCTTCCTAGTTCTAAAGCACAGTATTAACGTTTCTCCGTTGGATCCGATATCGGAACGCGAATAATATTGATGGAAGTCTAATTAGACGAGTTGGAACATCTATAGGGACCGATTTCCGACTGGTGCCGAAGTTGGAACATTAGGAAGAGATCGGATCAAAGTTGTCCAACTTGCTTTAGTCGGTGCTTGACTTCGAGCCACTTCTGTCTATCGATCTTCTTTTTTCGGATGGTCAGCGAAAACAAAGGAACCAAAGTTTTATAGTTGAATTCCACATCTTGTAGAGCGATTTTATAGTAAAAATAATATAAAAGTTTACCCTGTACCAGAAGGTTATTAATTTTTGAATACCGTCAAAAGAGGAAGATTCGTTATCAATTTCTTACAAAACTGTTTAATCTTTTATAAATATATTTGTTTGACTCTCCAGTTTTATACACGTGCTGCAGAGACCGGAATTTTTTTTATATAATGAGGAGAAGACTTCCAGACTCATAAGTTTGGAGTTTGAATCATGTTCTTCGATATAATTAGAAGTGTTAATTGCTCTAATGTGGTGACGAATAATAAATATAATTAGTAATTATGAACCGGAAATAAAAAAAAAAAGACACAATTTAACATCGTCAGTAACAGATATGTATTTGAAGGACTTCGAGCCAGAAAACAAATATGAATATTAGAGTTACATTATGTAATATTTGGAAAAGACCTTCCAATCTAGTGTGCGTAAAGAAATTAAAACCAGATATAAAACAATCAAAAGCAATACTTCGACGGCTCAGACTCGAGCAATAAATTTTATACAACCAAACATATCATACGCCGTGCATTAGATGAATTGATAATTAATTGTACTTCGATTGTCATCCTACCATGTAAGACCAATAAATCTTATAAATGACGTGAAAATCTGATTTGTAGTTCTGTCAACAATGTAATATTACATTCATGGAAAATGTATCGAACATTTAGTCAAAGGTGAGCGGAGCATGTGAAATTTTGATAATTGCTTTCAAATTACTATCGAACCCTTAGTTGTGGATATAGGCGAGGATACTACTGATGAATCTGAAGATGAAATAGACGACTCACAGTAGATAATGCGTTCGATGTTACGTATTCTAGTAGCATATAAGCGTTCAATTTGCTACGATTCATTTTGGTATTATTCAAATATCAAAGATACCTTCGTATATCAATATTTTTTGTTTCAAATAATCCAAAAAAGAATATTTCGTTCTGCAAAATAAGCGTTTGTCTTTGCCATCACCTCTGCTTTCCACTAAGACATTTTTTAAAGTTTGAGAACAGAAAGTAATCAGCTATACTCGTATAAATTTTTATTTTAAATTTCTTGCATCAACCCTGTTTGTTATTAGCCATAGATTTGATAAGAAGTATTTAACAAATATTCATAGATACTATCCACGTGTTAGTTCTTTTCCTAGCAGAGTTTCCATTTAATTCGAAAAATTACATTGTTATCTTTGCGATGTGTATAATAAACATTCTAATAGTATATTTTATACAGTGAGTTCTTGGGTACAAGTTGTATACATCGGTTTGTCACATAATAAATATTTGTGGGTAATTTTAGTGTGACCTATTCTTAGACTTGTTTTAGGCGATTACTGCATATTCGCAGCCACTGTTCAACACTTTCCTATATTTGTCATCATTTTTGAAATGATCCTTACCGCTCAACTTGCCACTGAAGATTAATTTTTATTACATTGCGACATATTCTAGCTTCATTTGCATGTTGTTTAATATCTTCGTTTGTATTCCTGGGTGAAAGGGCACAAAAAACTGACATCTAAGTTGTTGTTTTGTAGTAGAAGTCAATTTTTACTACTGTTTTTTGTAGGTTTGACGATTGAATTTAGATAAAAACTTGTAGGATAATATATATCTTGGTAGTATATACAGACGTCAGGTAATTCATATTTCAAAGAAGGCTTGTGAGAACTGATAAACAACAGCATTTCCAACCCCATTTGGGGTTTTTAAATGCATCAGTGTATATTTTATGAAAGCTAGAATATAGAATTAGTAGTTGTAATGTTTTTATATTTCGAAGTGTCTATTGGCACCCTCCACGGAAAAATCCGTGACTCTAATTTCAACTATAGAAACACAGACATATTTAAAGTCGAATGAAGCTTTATCCATGTCTCTAATTTCAGTCGTGAATATTACAATAATGAGCTTTAATTCACGGATGAATGTTGTCTACGGATAAATACCATCCACGGACAAATATCATCCAAAATACAACCTACAGATGAAATCTGACACATATGCCATATCTAATAAAAATATATTTTTTTCAATTGGATACAGATGATTAGGTTAGGTTAGATTTAAAATTGAAAATATTTAGAGAATCAGAAAAAAACTTCATGTTAATCAGGTCTATAAGGTTAAAATGATGGCCACGGATTTTTCTGTGGAGGGTGGCGGTTTCCGTGTCTCTAAGAGCTACGGAAATTTCCGTGCAGGGTTCTAATAGCTACAACGTTTATATTTATACTCTCGGACAAAGTAAATTCAATTTTCATTGAATAACTAGCATCATTTAAAATGATATTTGTAAAATATTTTTCATATGAACAATTGCAATTCTGCACGAGTGAAGATAAAATGTGAAGGCACACGTGTAAAAAGTTTACAGCGCAATTGCTCACTTTTACACTTGTGTTTAGAATAACTATTATTCATTAATGTATAAATAAATTAAAAGATATTAGCATTCAAATTTTCAATCAAACTAAATAAATTTTTTCATGCTTAAGAAGCATACTATAGTAGTATTATCTCCCTCATATTTTCTTATTCCGATTCATTTTTCTATTCTTTATAACTACTTTTGTTATGCTTTGAATAGTTACGTTTTATACGATTTTATAAGGCGATGTTTGGTCTCACTTCTCATAATATGTTCAAGGTATTCGAGTTTCAAGTTTTCTGAGGTAGTAGTTTCAAAGTTAAGTTGCAATTTATAATTTTACCATACAACGATACAAGTAAAACAGAAATGATCACAAAAACGTTCATTTTTTGGTATCATTGCAACGAATTTTAATTAAATTAAATTATTATTGATGTAAAATAAGTGAATTTTTATGTTAATTATGTAAATATTTATTATTTATTTGGTACATATTATAATATTAAGCAATTATTAATATGATAGCAATAACTACTTACGCCACTGATAATAATAGCTACTTTCCATTTACATTCCAGTGAATTGAGGCACTCAGTTATATGAGTATATTATACTCAATGACGTCACGTCACCTCAGTACATAAAGGGAACCCGTTATGTGGGTTGATATTTTCAATAAGTTTATTTACATCAATGATGATATGTGTAGTTATTGACTTATTTTGATGTCAAAATCTGACAACGTGATGTCCTCAACCTCACTATCAATCTGAGTTCACAATACTCTCTAAATCACAAGGTATCAAGGTTGTGCAAATTGCGGGTTAAAACTCTTACTTGTGAGACTGAAATGGAACGTGCATATTTTGGTGTAAATGGAAAGCAGCTAATGTTCAATCACATTAGAGCTGTTTATGGTAATGTATAAGTCACAAACATTGGTAAATAAATGAGTTTTTCTACAACTGCTATGACGTATTTCTCATAATTAACTTAATCTCAAAAGCAGATATTGCTCACACTTTGAGAAATATTATTTTTCACTATACTTAGTAGGCTATTGTCAACTTTAAATAGTTGACACAACTGTCAGATTATAGAAGTTTTTCAAATTCTTAAGGTAGTTTTCATTCGTGGTTTAATAAAAATCGCAATTTCCATTGAATATTATTTTAGTAGGACATAATTATACCAATTTATAATAAATAATATGGACACTGAGAGTAGTAACGATTTTGATAAGACTCCGCCAGAGATATCGAAAAAAGCAGCAAAAGTAACTTCAAATTTCAAGAAAAAATATGAATTAGCATACGATAAATTTTTGGAATGGAGAAGATAGATGGTAGATAGATATTGATAAAAAATTCAACTTCATTGAAAAACCACTCAAACCCTTTACATAAATGGAGACAGAAAATAGACCTCAACATCTAAAATTTACATAACAGAAAATTTAATTAAAAAAAATGATGTTTCGGGTTTAACTATACAAAATTGTAAAAATTTCACAATGAACTACAATTTTTGATAATATCATCTAACAATTATGAGGATACCTCAGTATTATTTTGATTTTACTGATACTTACTTGATAAACATTCCATTACTTTTATTCTTTCAATTTGTGCAGTTGTAAAAAAAGTATATGTGTACAATGTGTCATTTGGCAAGTTATTGCTAGCCACCAAACCGTCACATAACTTATTCTAAAAACCTCGTTGTAAGTTTTGAAATGTTTTTGCGTCACTTTAGAAAATGTTGAGATATCTATAGTAAAGAATTGATGAGGACAAACACGACTATATTCAACAAAGAGCCACACAAATATGCAGAAATGAGAAAAGATGACCATACGGGACAAAAGCAATAAAAGAAAAATAGAAAATAAAAATTTCCATAAATATACAGAAGAAATAAAATAGATTATTAACAAAAAGAAGTATATCAAAGATAAAGAAGAAAAATATATGAAAGATAGGAATTCCATGTCAAAGAAATACTAGATATAAAGACAGAAGTAGACTGCGGAGAAGAAGAAAAAGTAGAAATAAACAACGATGTGAATGAACTATCAAAACCAAATTGAAGAAATCATACAAATAGAAGGAAAATTCATCTAAACAGAAGATAGAAACGAAATTGAAGTAAACCAAGAATTAAGGAAAAGTTATTTAACATAGATCTAGAAAAAAATGGAACACAATTAATAATAATAGGAAATCATAATGAGTTTTGACATATATGGAGCATGAAAACATTAGAGAAATAGAGAGGAAGCACACTGAATCACTACAGTTGAAATTATATACAAGAATCATAAATAACAAACATTTATATATAAGAGCCCTAATAAAAGATGTGATAAAGGAGACCTTCGATTGCGAACGTATAACGGGTGCCAGGTTGGATTGTACCAGATTTTTAAATCAAAACAAGTGTAAAAAGAAACGAAGAATAGAATTTATACGAAAGCGAAACCTGGGTTAGTACAAAAAACAATTTAACTCGAAATATGGGAAAGGATGATGCTACGGACAATCGTGAAAAAATAGATTAATTGTGGATTCCACGATCAAATAATAGACTATGTGAACACCATTAATTATTAAGGTGATACAACCCAAACGACTGCAATGGCTAGGAAATTTGAAAATATTTCAAAGGTGTAACAGAGAAAAGAAAAAGAGAGGACGACTTGGAACAAAATAAATTGAAGCAGTGGATAAACGAATAAGGCTAGGAAATTTGGGAAAAAGTAGAGATGAGTGAAAACACTTATTAAACAATAAGGGTTAGTGTTATAGAATATATTTAAAAAATATAATTATTTGAATATGGTTTAATTCATCATCAAATCATAAAATCGTTGTTTTTTACGTCTGGGAATAAATTTGCTTCTAACCCATCACCAGATTTTGATTTGGTTAGAGATTTCTAGAGGTTTTTATTTACCGACATGTTTCTGATGGTAGGTACATATGAAAATTGAACGTTATGGTTAGATTTTTTCCTTTATAAAAGGTCTTGGAACGTCAATCACTATAACTACTCCAGAGATAGTTACATCATTATACTTCAAAAATATAAATAGAATCGAAAAACACACAAGAAAACAAAACCGTTTTTTTTGTTTAATTGTTATTGATTACCTAAAAAAAAAGGGAAAAGAATAGCTGATCAATTCCGATTTGCTGTTTTCATACCGAAATCTCTTGATCATATTACAAAAAAGATTTTTTCTATCACTACAATGCGCTTACTTGATCGTCCGCTGTTTTTACACAAAAATAAACGGAACTTCGTTACAATTTATTGCCTCATTCGACATATTCATATGATAAGTCTCCACCAACTACTATCTGTTCCTGAACTTGAAATAATGACTAGGTATAAACCGATTTCAGATAATTTAAGAAGGGGTGGCAGAGACAAACACATATTTTCTTCCAATTGGTCAGTAGATGGTTAAAAAAGTCGGACTAAGTATGTAGAGTTGAAACATATTGAAAAGTGAAATAATTGTTAAACATCATATAAAATATGTAATTTTATAGATACTTTTTGTATTTTGTGTTTATAATTAATTTTTCTCACAATATTTCGAATCACTAAGAGTAAATCACCATTTTATTAGGGACATAATTTTTTCTTGTTAAATTCAATTAGCTCCACCAACAATTAATCATATCAACGAACAGCTCAACGAAATATGACTTGTTAACAAAGGGGACGATTCGTAACATAACAATTGGTATTTAGGGCCAATAAACCATTTTGATGTTCCTTTATTAACAGTATAAAGTACTAGCTGACCCGGCAAACGTTGTTTTGCCATATAAATAATTTCCTAGTAATTTCTAGTGTAGACAAAAAATAGCTTACTTATTGTAAGTGTGTAAGGATGTGGTATATGAGTGAAATAAGCATGGAGCGCTGTGAACGATGAGGGAATATAAAAATAACAAAAGGCAAACATTATTTTTAAGTTATTATAATTTATTCCTTAAAATTATATATCATTAATTAAACAATTACGACAGTAACACTATTAAACAATATCAATCTCTTAATGCTATAGCGTGAACAATATTTTTTGTTAGTCCATCTTTAGCTAACACAAACAAACTGGATGGTTTACCCACTCGAGAGCATGCCACGTATAATTGTCCGTGTGAAAAACATGGTGTTCTCAAATCTAATCCACAAACAGACATCGTTTGACCATGGGATTTGTTGATAGTCATTGCAAATGCCAATCTAATCGGAAACTGAATACGTTTGAATTGAATTGGCACATCTGTAGGTATAATAGGAATCCGTGGTATCAGTATATTTTCACCTCTGAACTTGCCATTTGAAATCCTGGCTTCGATCACGTTTTTCATTAATTTTTTAATGACTAATCGCGTACCGTTGCACAGCCGGGGCGGGTTCAAATTACGAAGCAAGATAATTGGAGATCCAACCTTTAATTGTAAATTATGCGGTGACATCCCAGCTGGCTCATTTTTGAATTTCAGAGCATGACAATGCGGAAATTCCTTGTCCATAGCACCAATTACCACTTTTGAATGAGCATAATATTCAATATCGGGCTCATACTGGAATGCTAGACGCAGGAATGAATCAGATATAAGTGCTCGATGTACCTATTGTCGTTTTTGGTCATTTGTTCTTCGTCTATTGACTGTGAAACGGCGTGATTGTCGTTGTTCTAATCTTCTGACTTCATTGCGTTCAGCTCGTGTATCTTCTGGCTCTTCTTGATGCAATTGCGCCATTCTGACACGTGCATCAGTATTTTGTTGCTGGATTTGTTCTTCTGTTCTTTCGGATCTGCTATTTCGCAAGTTTCGAGCTTTACTTGTACTGCGGCTCAAATCAGTCCCTTTGCGTTTTCTTGGCATTGCTCACTGTACAAAACATACATAAATAGAATTAATGAAATTATTTAATGATGAAAAATGTTAAAATTATAATTAGGGCCAGGATTTTTGCCGCAGTTTTGAAATGATTTATAACAAAAATATAAGTTTTATGGAAAAATTTTTCAAACAAAAGTAAAAAATTAAATTTTATGAAAACATTGTCTCTTATAATTTTTTCATACAACCAATATTTCCATTGACATTTCAAAATAAAGATTCATAATGATTGATTTGTTGGAAACTATGAAAATCTTAATTGTTCAATTACATTGTTTTAATAAAATTAAATTAAAAATTACATTTTTATAAGATCAACAACATTTTCGATATAAATAAAAAAAAGTATACTTACAACACAAAATCCGTTGTTATTGGAAGCTCGTGTCACGTGTTGAGTACTTTTGAGGTTATAAAATCACTTGATTAACTAATCGTGCAAAATACACTCAAAATTGATAATTTAATTATTATTGATAAAATAGGAATGATTAAAAGTTAATATGAGAGTTACACTGAGATAGCAAAATAATAATTGTCAACGTTACTACTACACTTGATGCATAAACAATAATGATGGCCGACAACTGTGTAGGGAGTGAGAAAGAAAGGAGACCGGCTTCGTTCTCATCTCTACTCCGTGCTGTTTACTGGGTCAGAAGTGACACCTGTAGACATCTAGCGGGGATAACTAATTAAATGACGATTGATCAGTTTTCGACCGGAGAGGAAAAATGATTAAATTACTAAAATGGCTATTAAAAAATAAGGGTTGATCGTAGAAGGGTGAAAATTGAGGATTGTATGTATTTTTGTATGTTCTATCATAAAAAAATAGAAATTAAAAATTTTGTCTAAAAAATAAAAAATTTAGGGGTGGACTACTCCTAACATTTAGGGGGATGAAAAATAGATGTTGGCCGATTCTCATAGATACCGGATAAGCACAAAAAATTTCATCAAAATCGGTCAAGCCGTTTCGGAGGAGTGTGGCAACGAAAACTGTGACACGAGAATTTTATATATTAGATAGAAGAAGAAGATATACTTGACGTTGGTATTCTTAGTAAGTCTAAAGCATTTTTTGTTTTCTAAACGATATGGAAATTACATTATACTCACAAATAGTAACAAAACAAGTACAAGCACTAATTGAATCCACTTTTTAATTTCAAAACAGTTGTCATCCTTGAATTATATTTTCGTGAAACAAACAAATTTGAATGTATAAATATTCGTATCTACATAGAACTTACAGTATATCAAAAAAAACAACAGCAATTTTAATCTATTAACTTACTATTTTTCGAATGTAAAAAATTGGTGACCAAATTTTCAGTATTTCTCGAAAATTTGTGCGTTTTTGAATTTCCCACTTTTTCACACGGAAAAGACATCACTGCTTCTGTCACATGTCATCTGTCATTTATGTCAATATTTGAACATGCTGCGATATTGAGAAATTATTGAAATTACCTGATGCCACAAAAAAGGTCAACGTGGGATAAAAAAATGCTTTTACCGTAAATGTCCATGAACTTATTTGTTGTATCACAGTCCTTATTATGTCTTTATTGATACTAGAATAAGTTATGGAATTTTCTAGCGGAAACAAAACTTGTTTTTCCCCTACTATAGTAGGTAAGCGGTTAGTATAGTCTGAAAAACAAGTAAATTGGGAACTTGTGGAACATCAACAGAACTATTTTTATCTGATAAAAAGTGATTAACTCCCCCTAAGGCTTGAAGTTTGTCCTTTTAGCTTCCAGTTGCCACTGGTTGATCACTTCGTAATCTTAAAAAGTTCACACTTATGTTTGATATACTTGAACGAAACATTTAAGCATAAATACAATTTTTTTTAATTTGGTAAATTGCTTGAAAGCTTACTTTCAGGCTAACTAAAATATACTGCAAAAATATTCAGTTTCAGCTGTAGAAGTTCCATTGAAACAGATCTAAAAAATATCTTCACCATTAAACAAAAAAACAATACGAAACAACCAAGTTGGAATTTCTGAAACCGTTAGCGATATTCATACCGAATACACATTCCTAACCACTACACCAACACTCACGATTACACTATCTTACCCGCGTTTCGATAACCAAATTTTCGTCTTTAGAGACTGAGGGTAAACTGTTTACCAAGGAAAAGCTGGCACAGATACATTCGAAAAAATCGCTTGGGGCCATCATTTTGACGTCGATCAGCTGTTTTTGTAGATTTCCTGATTTAGCTCATATTTTACTGTGTTTTTACGCGTTTGACAGCTCATGTTTTGAAGAGAAAGTGGAAAGAAGTTGATTTTGTGTACTCATAAAGCATTAATTAATGAAACCTCCACTTAAATCAAAGCTAAGTTTGACAACCTCCATGAAACGAGTGGAAAATCTCATGAATGATATTGGATAATTTAGATTTGAAATTAAAACTGTGCTAGATTGTAAAAACCATCCCAATCGACCCCAACCATGTGGGACAACTTAACAAATGAATTCTTCGTGGTTCAACCACCATATATATATAAGCTTTTGTACAATTTAGTGATCGTGAATGAAACGAAGATGTGACACACTGTCAAAACAGTGACTTTTCGGTTTTAATATCTTCGACGGGTAAAATATTAATTAGGGAAAATTAAAAGGAAAAAAAGTCATTTTACACCTAGACTATCTACAGCGTACATATATGTTAGTTTCAAAATCACATGATTCAATGATTTTAAAAAAAAGATCGTATTTGACAAAGAAATAAGCTCTTTTTACTCTTAGGAAATCAACATATTCAGTTTCTGTGTCAAAAATCAATTATACCACGCTCAACCGCCTTATTATTCTTTTATAACCTCGAGTTTGTAGATCCAAACGTACAGAAATGGCTTGACTCAACCAAATTGCCGCAAACTACAGCAACAACAAATATTTTTTTGGTAGTGATAAAAAAGTCGAAGAAACATTTGATAAAGTAGATGTAGCAAAAAGGTGACTACTTTCAATCTGCCAAAATTGCCAGACTTTAACGCGCCCTCGTACAAACATTTATAGAATTTCCTTTGGTTTTTCCTATTTTTTACCTAATATTATTTCCATTATATGATTTTTTAAATACAAAGTAAAAATTTTGAAATTTTCTAGGCCTAGTACCTCAATTATACAAAAATCTGATCAGTTTATTTATTCTACATATTTATTTACTAATTGAAAATAGAAATTTGCTTATTTCACATGAATCTATTTTTGACGATATTAATTAGTTGCTTAGTATTCAATAGCAACGTTGTCCAGGAAAGATATAGATATTGTGATACATGAAACTTTGCCTTCAGTAACTAAAACATTTCTGTTTTCTAAGCTCTTAACAAGCGATCATGTAGTGGATGTTAGATAGTGGTATTGTAGAGACTTCAACCGTCAATCACTTTTCTCAAGATTTCATTTGATATGCGAAACCGTGAGCTTATATTTTTAATTGAAAACTAACCGAGACAATCAACTATTTTTAAACAAGCGGAGGTGAAAGTTCATCATTATCAGTTGAAGTGTTTTGACTCCTCAAATAATTCACAATATTAATATTCTCTCACTGGTTTCGTACCAATTAAAACATTTTTATAACGTAATTTTTTTAAATTTATTAATGAATAATGAATTCAGAGGAAGTATTTGTCAACTAGGTGATAAGGTGATGTTGTGTAGTTTTGGCAGTGAAATATAAAAGTAAATTCTTTTCAATTTTTATTCGAATAACAAGAGAATTTTTTGTTTAAATTCTAATAGAAAATACAATGTTCAATCTAAAATATCACTTATAAATCGGATTAAATCTCAGTGGCAGCAAATTTTACCCTGACAAATGTTCTTTTAGTTTATAAATACGCAAAAAGTTTGAACAACAAACTGCATAAAACGACTGTTTTTGAAACAATTTTTTAAACTAACCTTAGTGTGATCTATGCATATCTTTTAGATTTAAAAAAAATACAGCGTCATTTGTAACTACCTAACCTTTAATTGGACGAACTTACGTTCGTTCCATTTTGAAAGTTGTTTTTGGATTCCCTTGAATTTAAAATTTTATAATAATATATTGAAATTTCGCATTTCTTGGTTATTTGATGTAATTTAAATAATTTCGAATTATTGTAAAAGTTACGGTTAGAAGCGTTAACTGGATAAACAAACTATCCAACTATCTTATTTTGATGGAAAAAATTTTTTAACTAAAATAGCTGCCAGTATTTGTTGGTATATATAGTTATCCAACTAGTTTACAAACTATACAACATTCACGAAAGTACACACCATAAAAAAGAATACAAATCAACCAGGGTTGTTATATTATTTATAAATTAGCACAGTCATTGGATAACTTGCCTCGTTTATATTTCTAGTAATACATAAAACCAACTCGTTGGTTAGTACGTAAATCAGCCAATTCTTTGTAAAAACTGTCAGCTAAAATGGAACAAAACCAAAAAGGTATTGTGGTTAAACCAATCATTTGAACTCTCGGTGCCAAATCGATCTTATCGACTTAAATAAGTCAGGTTAAGGGCGCTGAATGGAAGCAAGCTAGAGAAGTAGCTAGGCAACTATTAGAATAATTTGCAGACTTGAAATCCTTGTATCTCATACAGTAGCAATGGCCCGCAATGAATAAACCAGGTATGTATTCTCTAAATGTGTGCTTTTTTTTATGGCAGCAATATATTTCATGTATTAAGAAATTTGTCGGAATGTGACCTGAATGCCAAAAAGTAAACCAGAAAATAGAGAATAAGTTGATCTCTATGAATTTTAGATGAATTTCTAGAAAAAATTGAAACTAGAAACTGCTGGTTTGTTAAATTGCCCAATCCAGAGGTAGACCGAATTCTATTGAATCACATAAACTTATTGGATGTAATCATGAGTCTAGAATATGAATTTTACCGAATTGAAACTGTTCACGGTGTCTTTAAACAATTAAAGTTCCGAAAAGAATTTGAAATATGCAAGCAAAAATTTATAAAGATTGAAGATGTGAAGTCAGAGATCGAAATAACATTAATTATATAATACATACATAATTAGCGCTGCAGAAAAATTTTAGGTAACCGATTCAACGCAAGGTTATGTCTGCTGTCAATGTGAAAAAATTGCACAAATGAAAAGTGTAAATATCTAGCTTCCGTATTTACGTCTAACAGCAAGTGCAACTTGCTCCAACAGATAATATTTTCTTTTTGTTTCGAAATGTATTATAACGTATATATTTTTATCACTTTTGCTTGTTTTTTTTACTAATATTTAAGTAGTAAGAGCAACTTAAATTTGAACCTATAAATAAACTTCATTTCTTCATTACTTTACTATCCTGAATTAAATTATCAAACAAGGTTGACTAATTTATGTACTAACCATCGGATTAGTTATTATGCTTAACTAGTTATCCCTGGTTCATTTGTATACTTTTTTTGTGGTTTGTACTTTGGCGATAAATGCTGTATAGTTCATAAACTTGCTGGGTAGTATACAAACCAACATATACTGGCAGTTACTTTAGTTAAAAAAACATAATAATAATAAAACATTTGGATAATATCCAAATCCAGTTATCCAGTTGGTGTATAAAGTAGCCAAGTGAACGCTTTAACCGTAATATATACTATGTACATATTTTGGAAAATTTTCAGTTCACCAAAACTTATTCGAAAGCTCGGAATATATATTAAAAAATCCATACTTTGATATTTCATTGCCATTACTGCAAAACTATCACCGCTTTGCAAAAAATATTTATTTTCAGTTGGAAATTATTGTGCTTATTGTAATTAATCATTCTGGCAAAAACAAAATAGAATATTAGGCACAAAACACACATACATTTTAAGTAAGTGTTCTAATAGTGCAGTAAATGAAGCTTTTCACCTCCGAATTTTTTGAAACAGAACCGATTTACTTCAAATTTGGCACGTAGTTAGAGAAAAGGTTAATAATTATTAATGACATAGCCCCATATTCTTAAATAATAATGCCATAAATATATAGAGACTCAAATTGTAAATAAAAAATATTTGAAGAATTTTTACCAATAGTTTTTTAGTTATTCACGATTGATAACTTGGAATTTTGAGTGAAAAAGCCACGTTTTTAAAGTATTTTTCGCGATAAACTCAAAAACTAGATATTTTATTAAAAAAAGTGTAATAAACAAAATTATAGCATATGAAACAACAAAGAAAATTTTTATATTCTCTTTCCAATACAAAGCAATATGTGATTAGTGAAGGAGACTTATTTTGGGGAGAATATTCGAATCGATAGGTTCAACTTCAAATAACGGTTAATTTTACGTGCATAATACTTATAAAACTTTGTGTTGTACTCAGAAAGTCCTTTAAAATGAGCATTTATAAAAGTAAATTGGACCAAAGTTGAAGAAGTTATATTCAATATAAATTGGTCGCTCATACTTTTTAAAGAAAAATGAGCAGTTACACCATTATTAAAATTAAACGTAGTCCTTATACAATTAATTTTATTTTATTGTTATTCAACAATCTTGAAGTTAGACCGGTTTAGAATACGTAGTTTTGGAAAAATGTACGATAGAAGTTAAAAACGTATTTTTCATTTTTCAAAAAAAATTACCATAATTGCATAATAACTCTGAAACTATGAAAGATACGTAAAAAATTATAGGAAACTAAAATGAACTGTAACTTGGAAAATAAAGGAGATATTACCGTTTAAAGTATCCACTTTGATAGAAAAATGGCCTGTCTCGAGCCATTCAACCCATTCCATTAAAAAAATAAAGGGCTCAAAAGATTTTTAATTTACTTGCAAACGCAAATTTGGCTGGGCAATAAAAATATTAATCCAACCGATTGGGGATGGGTTAAAATTGAAAATTATTCGAAGCCCATACAAACTGTGGACCCACCTGCACCTCAAGAACTGCAAAAAAGGGTGCGGCGCTACTTGCTGTTGCATAAGAGTAGGAAATTATTATTTCAAATTATTGCACGCAATTTAATCATTAAATAACGGACAAAGTTATTTTTTGACACTTTTTTAGATCAGAGGTGGTTTTAAAGAGTTATAAGTGAAATCATTTTGTAAACCATAAAAAAAATTTTTATTTCGAATAACTAGCACCGTTGAGGCATTCCAATCTTTTAGGTTTTTATGTGTTGAAAGGAAAAAATTCTTTTATTACCTCTAAAATCGCTTTTATTTTAAATAATTCCACGATTTAATTATATTAAATCCTCAAAAAGTAATATTTTGTCATTATTTTTTGCATAAGGGTTGGTTTTAAAGGATACATAGGGGGTTGTAAACATCAAATATACAATAAAATACGTTCGAGAACATGAAATACTATTTAATCTTTGTGCCTGAGCAAGGTTTTTTTCACTTAGAGGCAGTTTTGATCCCTAAAATAATAAAAAGCTTCAATCGGGCTTTTGATATTGAGCTTAAGACGAAATTTATTCTAAATTTTCATGCAAATCCATTCAGTTTAAAAAAATTCGGAGATTGCACCTGATGTTAATCTTCACTGACTGTACTATACGTTAAAAATAGATTAGAAGTGATAAGTTACTCAATATAAATCGAAATTGTCTCCTGAAATTGTGGATTCAATCACAAACAAAAAAATACCAAAACAGATGTAAAGTAAATAAGCCCTACCTCGATAGATAGATATTTGCTGTGACCAAATACATTTTTTTTCCATAAATTATTAGCCATATCCAAATAATTATTGATATGTGTTGGAAATCTCCCCTGACTCAATTAGGAATAAATATAATTAATTGCATTTGATTAATGACACTATATCGTGGGGTCAATACAACAACTAGGTAACTACAATTCAGCTGTTTCGAGAAAAACGCAAATTAAAGTTTTGCTAAGATTTCGGAAGATTGTGGAGACTAAACTAAAAGTTTTTTTACTACCATTTCTGGATTATATTCAATTAGAAGTATTTATATCTCGTTTTGACCACAATTTTGTAAGAATTGACGAAAAACAGTCCTTGAAATTTAATGTATCCTAAAAAAAAATCAGTTACCTAGTTTTAGCAATAAGGATATTTTTGATGTTGAGTTAGAAGTACTTACATACCAAATGATCAATATTGTTTTTAATAAATGATTTTTCATATCCAATTCAGGAAGCCTTCACAGCACAATGTTAGAGTCAAACTAAATAATTCAAAAACATTAAGCAAGCAGGGTAGTAAATGAATAGTTTATTTAGTATTTATAAGTTTTTATTTACAGTAATGTTAATAATATTTTTTTACAAGCAACAAATCAAAATCCATAAAATCAAACGATGTTTTTTAATTAAATTTACAAAGTTTAAAATAAAAATTGAGCAAAAACAAAAATTATAGATTTGTATAGATGGAATCCCAAATTGTAGCATTCGTTAAAAATTTTTTGATAAAATGGTAAAGTTGCCTTCGGTTCTCCATTTTCACTACAAACCTGAATGTACAAGTTGAACATTCTTTTAATGTTTAGACTCTGATCCAGGTAAAGGCGCTTGGTGGTTGCACGACAGTAATGAGACGGCATGACAGGGAAACTTTCTATGTGTGCTTTTACATTTTGAACAATAGCTGGTGGAGTTTGCTTCTTGATGTGTCTTCCTCTCTTATCTTCTTGATTTGTATTTTCTGTGGTTCGCTTTTTCATCGCTATGTCTACAACACCTTTTTTAATGCCCAAAGTATTGAGGAACATTGTCTTACACACTTTAACTTTTTTTCCCTGGCTGGGAAGATAGAATGTGACGGTAAAACTGCGTTTTGAATTATCGGCTGTTATACGCTTTTTAGTCAATTTTTCAGTGTTGGCGTGAATAAAATCCCTTTGTCTGCTGTATTCTCCTAATGCATAATAGGCTGAAAAAATCCTATTTCGCTCCTCTTCCGAGATTTTTTCGTTGCATTGGCTCCTGCAGTTTTGGCACGGGGGTTTCATTTGGACAGCAGGAATGACTTTCTTCCGAGAAGAGACATAGGATTCGCCCCTAGCCATCTTTTTTCGTTGCTTATAGTCCTTGCCCATTTTTGTTGACATCTAAGCCGTTTTCGAGGTTTTCGAGGTTTTGCCGTTGTCTCTGGAAACACCTCCATTCCATCAAGACGTCCACTGTTGCTCTTCACTTTTGGGATCCGATGTGTATGGAGATTGTCAGTGTCACTTATAGAGGTTTCGTCTGTAGACATTTCATCGGGGCAAAATTCAGAGTGGTCTGATGAGAACAAAGGCTCTTCATCAACTCCCTCATCCGAATCACAATTTAAGTTGAGAGTGTCGAGTTTCTCACCTGGTCTTGTAGTGTTGATTTCAGCCGAATGACTGGGCCCAGGGATGGAATTGCTATCGTATGATGTACCATTTAAATTCCCCATTTCTTCTGGTTGTACCGCTAGTAACGAGAAATATAAAATTAGAATAATTGATTGTAAACCACTACATAAGTGAAGTGTTCGACGAATAGTTACTCACAAGTCTCTCCATTAAGGTTATTTGCTCTGTGATCTTCTGGTATTGCGTGATGACGAGAGGATGGACTACATGATCTGGCTTCTGATTTCAATCTGCCTTACCTTACCAAGACAACTAGAGCCACCTGTTGACAAAAATCAAGCCCCAGTCTTGTAGTGCTACAACTAGATATGTTGAGTTGCCTACTTGTTGCTTCAATCTTGCAGTTCTGCTAAGTTGAACAACTAGATAAGTGAACTTATCTAGTTGTAGATCGAACATTTTTTCTGATCATCAACTTATATAGTTTTGAAAACTCTAAGTAACTCCTGTAAAATGTCTACAACAGATACCTAGTTGTAGCATGGTGTGGACCTCACCTAATGGGATTTATCTGTGCACTTACCCAGATTTCGCCAAATTTGTAGTTACCTAGTTGTAGTACTCACCCCACGATATGATGTGGTGTAAAATAAAATAAAAATTTTATCGAATAAAAACCACGGAAAATGCAATTGAACTATTGTAGATAAGAAAACGTTGTGATTAATGACCCATGTAAATGATATTTTATGTACATAATGATGCCCCAAATATAATTTTGGAGTCTCTACTTTTTTAGTTTGGTTCAAGTATAAATTAATTCTTAAAAAAGTCTTCGGCGCTAGTCTCTGAAATGATTGGTTGAAATTACTGATTTGCGAATCGAGACCGAAGTTGAATTATTCATGATTGTATTGAAATAAAAATATTCAGTCGCAGTAGTTTCAAAATTATATGTTATTAACCTCCTAATTTTCACCGCGACTGTCATCTAATTACAGTTATTATATGAATGCCGATTTCGAATCTGATGTAATCGTTATCAATTGTTTCCACTTTCTCGCTTTGTATATTATTGAAACTTTCTCATTTTTGACCGTTATTTTTGTTCTTGATAACAAAATTCGAACAAGAAGAATTCACACGACAAAACCCTACGAGTTGGTATATCTATACTTTCGTTTAATTGAATTTAAACCTTAGATCTATGTGTTTGATTTTATGGTAATTAAGATTTTTTATATTCTATAATTATTTTGGTGCTGAGCCGGCACTTGATGATTGATCAAGATTGATCGATTTTTAAATAGAAACAGCTGTAAACCGACTGGAAGTACATGAAAATTACCTCAAATTTGATATTTTCCAAATTTTCATCCGACCAACCATTCGTGCTTATTTGCTATATTTTTTAACTCCATTTATTTACAATATGTCCTAGGGCAATGAGCTGTTGTGAAACTGACTTGCGTAGTCATAGTATTTTGCACTTATAGATTATGGGAGATCAGCTCCATCAATTTTGACTGTAGAACAAAATTCCTATGAACATAACATGGACTGAATTTGATACGGTGACTTAAGGCGTCCTGTTTGAGTCAAAGCTGCATCTTATTCGCATGTTCTTGAAACGCGATCACGCAAGCTAAGAATGTTACCATTCTTGGCTTGCTTATTACTGGTAGGTCAGCTGTATAGATTCAGTTCAGAACCAGTCTTAAGACACTTCCTTTAAGACTCCAGATAGGGTTTGATAGAGATCAGTGAGTGTGTTATTGTAGTTTACATAGGAATTAGTAAGGTAGAATATCAGTAATTCGTAATAGGGATGAGACTGCTTTTGTCTAAGGCTTGTGTGTTGATGAACTGTTGATCAATAGTTTTTAACTTCAAAATTTCTATTTATTTTATTGCCTTCTCAATTGTGCCATGTTCCATTCTGTAATCGAAAATGGTGTTGCGGTTTTATTTTTAGTTCTTTTAGAATGAGCTTTTGAATTCTTAATTAATTAAATTGAATTAAACAAAAATTTTTGCAATTTACCAGTGATTAAGTAAAAACCGGTTGCATTTCTAATGATAATTTCTGTCCTATTTGTTTCTTTGATTTCAAATTTTTTGATTTTATAAAGCTGTAGATCCATTTAGTGTGGAGATTGACATATTTCACTTTCTCCATCAACAAGTGTTTCTCGCGAAAATGGTTGAAACACTAGTTGCAGATTGAATTACAAAAACAAATGCTTATCTTCGTCACTCCTTGCTCATTTATTATGGCAATAGGGATCGTGCTTCTAGACTTTTACGCCAACTAGTGGCAAGTATCTAAAAGAGTTGGGTTCATTTATTTAACGTAAACATATGTGATTTACTTTTTAATAATTATAAATAAAATATATTTAATGTTTTTAAACAATGACAGCTTCGAGAAAAAATTGTTGTATTCTTGGATGTAATAATACATCACGCCGAGAACGTGGATTCGGTGTGGAAGTGAAATTTTATAAATTTCCTGAGAGCGTGCTAGGAGCCTCATGGAAAATATTAAATCTTAAACAGTGGATGAATGCAGTGAAAAATTACGTGTAAGTACAATATTAATTACACTTTATAAAAACGAACTGCACAATTCAGTAAAATTATAAACTTTAAATACGACGTATGTAAAAATTGATCATTTTTAATTTTTAATTGATGAAATTTTAAATATTTGTGCCATTTATCTTTTAGTCATGACTTAACCTTTTAATAATTCTTTTCTTTGATTTCAGAGAAAATCCAAAAGTCTATGTACCAACTAAATATACGAGAATTTGTAATACCCATTTTGTAAATAATGAAAAATCGGAGCATCCTTTACACCCATATCTTCTTTCTGTTCAAGATCTAAGATTTTTCGAAGCGGTGTATTTTTCAAAGATTCTGGCATACTTGCTACTGTAAGTTTGATAGGTTTCAACTTAGTCATTTCAGCAGACAAAACTGGGGGAGGAAAGTTTCGACATCCTTTCACCTTTGTCGTATCTTAGTAATTGCTTTTGAGTAGGCTTACCCCATTGCTGAGAATGACTCGTTTTCGATGACGATGTTTCGAGAGAAATAACGTAATGAATTAACGCACATATATGCTTACACTTGCCTCCAAGACCAGCTTTACAGGTGTAAACAGCGTTACTAACATGTCGGTTTGTATCAACCTGAAAATAATAATTCTATAATTTTTCTTATAAATTAATTGAAAAATTTCCTAGTTTTATAATTAAAGTGCAATAAATAATTTTTTATTTTACTTTTATACTTACAGAAATTGTCACACATAAAGATTTGATACACTTGTCTGTGGTACAACTTTACTTGTTATGACAGTTCTAATTTTATCCGTTTTTTCAAAAACACCGTACATATGCTTTGATTTGAATAATTTTTTCCCTTTTTCATTGTTCTCGCCATGTATTATATTATTGACTACAGGTTGAAATCCATATTTTATAATTTTTTCCATTGTTATAACTTTTTTTAAATGTTATTAAATATTTGTTTTGATCCCACTATGTTCACCAATGAAACACCAGAGAGCGCTCACTCCGACAGTAGTGCTGCCTCTATATTTCACGCACGATCCCTATCCTCAATTCATAAATTGTGGTGTATATGTTACAGTTACAATGACTACTGAATTTGTTAAATATGATAAATAAAAATATGAAATAACTTATCATATTTAACAAATTCAACGGTTAATTTATAAAATCCCCAACTCGTAATGTGATAAATTTGGGTTATTTTGTAGAAACAAACCAAATCCATATTCTATGGGAAAGAGTCATTTTTTGCATTAACATTAACATTAAACATATTAGACTGTTTCAGAATTAGAAAGTTTTTTTCATTTGCACATCATAATCACCACTAAATTTGTGAAATATCAAAGTAATAATCAAAATATCAAAAAAGATTTTTTTTATTTAAATCGTCTTCAAATTTATAGTTATTCATTACTTTATATCTAAGAGAAACAGAGAGAGACTCGTTGGTTAAAGTTTGGTTAGATAAGGAGGATTTTTGTAAGGAGGGGGTTGGTTGGAATAGGCCATGATATAGGAATATCTTCGCTGTGGTTCGCTGGATTGTGGTAGCTGCGTGCGATTGTGTTTGCCTAACTATTTCTGAAGGGAGATTTTGGTCAGAAAATAACTAAAATGAAGCTTGTAAGTAAAAATGTCTCTTCTCGGGCAGAAATTTTGGTTTTTAAAAAATTTTGTGATTTTTTTGTTTATATTAAATTTAAAAGGGGGCAGGCGGGTACAGCTGCGGCTGCATTATTCCCTGTCGTCGGCCATTTGGCTGGAGGACCGGTTCACCAGGTTGCAGGGAAACCGCAGAAAACTTGCAACACCGACGATTACTTTATATCTGTAAAAGTAATACATATCTTCAACAGCATCATAAAATATAATTGGAGGGAAATCTATGTCAGAAGCTACGCCTTTTATAAGTATAAGATCATTTTTAACACTGATAGATGGTCAGATTTAACATCAGGTTAAAATTAACGAACCCTGCTTATTGGGCCAGTAAAATAAAGTACAGGTTTTTTTGTAGTTACTACCTAACCTAACTTGATCTAACCTAACCACTGTTTGTTTTCTTAGTATCCATAATATTAAGTAAGGATGCCAACTATCATTCAATGTTTTCTTTTTTACGAGATGGTAGCGAAATCCGTCTATATGCAACAAAATTAGAACTACTTCTAAAATCATGTGCCAAGCAGCCGCGCAAACTGAAAGAACTTTCGTTAAATTCTACATTACGAGTTGGGGGTTTTATAAACTTACCGTTAAATTTGATAAATATGAAATAATTTATCATATTTACCAAATTCGTGGTGATTATGCATAATCACCGAATTTATTACTTTTACCCGTACTTTTAAATTTAATTTATAACTCTTTTAGCAATCTTGTCATTTTATTGCATCAATTTTTATTTACTACAGTTTTTGTTTGCTGCCATTTTTCTTTTTAATTTGTGTTTTTATTGATTAAAATGTATGTTGATCCTTTTTCGGTTTAGTATTCATGTAGTCTAACGGGGTAAACCAGATTGCCTCCTGTGTTTTTTCCAACCGCTAATTCTATATTCAGACCACCAGGATTTAAATAATTTCGAAATAATTCCCAGTTAATTATGTAGTTTAATAAAAAAAGGGTGCTTATCTTTAGGGAACTCTAGGGAACTTTCGGCAGTGTATATTATAATGTCAATTCCTTTAATAATTCCGAAGTCGATAAGGTTTATTAAAATCTGTAGGTTGGCTTACTTGTAGAGATATATTTTAAGTCATTTGTTGCTCTAAATAATTATTTTCCTTTTGTTGTAGTTACTCTTGCCTACCAGACTAAATACTTAGTATTACTAGATAAATTGTGCCAACCACTTCAAATATACAAATCTAATTAATTTTCTAACTAATATTAAAAAATTTTTGTTTTATAGTAAACAGTGTCAACACTATTATTCTAAAAGCTTTAATATTGTTTCAAGTCGAGCTTTCCTTTTATGATAGATAGGAATTGTCAGCAGTAGATAGAATTAGATGCATCCGATTACAAAACACTATCAAAATATGTCTAAAATTAAATATTAGATGCTATTTTGAGGCACTTTATCTGTTATGATTTACGTTGAAAATAGAAATTTACAAAATTAGGAAATAACCTTATCAATTAAATTCTTGATCATCATAAATATTCGTGATATAGAAAAGTTTACGACTGACCTTTTATTGTTATCAATTTTGTTATATATTCACCAAAAACGAGGTATCATTGGTTAGTTTTAATTAACAAACAGATGCAGACATTTAAATAGGATTTGCATTTGACGTAAGTAAATTTTGAATAATTAATTTTGGGAACAATATTAGTAAAAATAGAAAATTATTTGTACTTTGGGGACTGAAAGTACATGTTAAATCCCTATTTTTAAGTTTTATTCCATAGGATTTTTTCTATATTTTCCCGGAATTAACTCATACTTGTGAAAATATATTATTGATTCTGGAAGTAAAAAATATACACGCATGAGAGTCTCACGTAACAATGCCACTTTAATAAAAACCTGAAAGAATGGAAATAATAAACACCGGCGAGGTGTGAAGAAGACTTGAATACATAATTTCCCCTTTTATATTTGCTAGCATATAACTACTCCTGAATTGATCTCATTTCATGCGCGTGGAAATATTCCCTTTTTTATTTTATTTGAAAAATACTGTTAATTCAACCCGATGGTCATTGAAGCCTAGGGATTTTAACTCTAAAGTTACTTTGCAATTTCTTTACTCATTTCAAAAAGGTTTAGTAATATTATTAATATTTTGGAATTTTGAATTAGTTTTAATTATTTACAAATTTTATTACATTTTATATGTTTAGGTGATTATTAGACAAGCTAATATTTTAGCTTATCATTCCCACAAAGGAATTTGCCCAATAATTGTTTTTTTATCAATCATGTTCTATTTTCCAAAATGGAATAAATCACTTTATTTGTTTGTTTAAACTTGAATATTATTTATCCTTATCCAACAGATATTCTCCGATCTAAAACTTTAGTGCTTCTAACATCTTAATATCGATTATATAACTGAATGGTTTTCTGGGTTTTGATTGTTCAGGGTAAATCATTATTTCTTTTCAATATTTAAGAAATCCAGTGGCGCCCCAGATCGAAACCTTTTCTGATAAACTTAGACCCACACCTTTATATTGCTCATGCTGATCTAGCTAGGGTGAGTGCATAGTTCTTTGTATTCTGATCTCTCAGGTCGCAATGCACGTATTATTTCTAAATCTAATCTAGTCTACTGGGTATAGTGCGTGCAAGGTGAGAATAGTACAGCCAGCTTTTATCGCGCAGTCGTGAACCAAAAGTTTATGCGGCGGCGTTAGAATTAGAATCAAGATAGTGAAGTATTTTTGAGGTTTAAGTAGGATATGTTATTTGTTATGGTATTTAAAATTCTGTCTTTTGTATAAAACTTTTTCCGATTGACCAACATCGATTTATGATATATAGTAACGTGCTTATTTACATTCTAATTCTACTTTGTGTCTTGCGAAAGACTTGTAAAGCTGCCATTTCATTCATAGAATTGATTCGTATTCTAGCTTGTATTATTTTGTTATAACTTATCTAACCTACATGAAAAATGTAAATACTCTAATCATATATATGATATATAATTACATTTTGAGATATGGTAACACTGATGGAAATATATCAAATCTGACATTGGTGCAAAGAAAGGCTGAAAAAATTTAATCGCGGTACTTTGAAAGACGCCTATAAGATCGTGATAGGCCAAGAATCATGGATGTATGCATATGAACCCCAAAACAAAATAACAATCGACTGTATGGGTCTTTCAAGACGAGCAAATCCAACAAAATTTTTTCGCGAACGAAGCACTTCGAAGCTAATAGTCGCTTGTTTTTTTCATAATTACTGGACATGCTGACACCGTTCCATTAGAGTACCATAGTACGGTCAATTCTGAATAGTACATCAGGATTTGTTCGCCAGAAGTCAGAGCAACCAATCACAGAAAATGAATCTTTCTCCACCACGACATTGCGAGCACTTCCCACCTCAGTTCAAACAAAAAACGTTTTTGAACATTCAAAACATCGAACTGGTGGGTAATCCACCGTACAGCTCTTATTTGGCACCCAATGATTTCTTCCTATTTCCGCAGATCAAAAATAAATTGCGATGTCAACGTTTTTCTACACCTAAAAAAGCTGTTGATGCATTCAAATTACATGTTTTGGTTAGGAAAATAAACTTGCATAATTATATCAAACGCTTGCAAAAGTGTCTTGATCTTACGTAATGGAGAATATTTTGAAAAACAAATTCTCGATAATTATTCGAACTGCTCTTTCTCGAGCAGCTGGCGTTGAATTTCTTCCTTGTTTCAACGTATAAGCGATTGCGGACTTGTTAGCTTAGTTCTACGACTTGGAATAACCATATACACCTAATGATGTTAAATCACATGAACCTAGAAACTAATTTTTAATACAAAAACGAAAGTTTACCCTGTTTGTTAATTCTTTATTAATTTCTATAGTTGTCACATAAATACTTATACAGATCAAATCACATTACCGATGTTTACGAAATTATCATCCGTGGAGAAACGACCCAGGTGGAAATAATTGATTGTAAAACATGTGTAAACGATAAACGTTCACTGCCATATAATTTTTTAAATAAATTTCGTTACTCTAATGCCACATTCGGTAATTTTCGTGTGAAACAAAAAGTCGCAACAGGCATTCATACTAAAAGACTACTCGGTAATAGCTATCGATTACTGGCATTCTCACTTGTGTAGGACTTTATTTGATATCTACACCTCTATAACCGGGTTTGAAATAGAAATTTTTACGTGATATACTATTAGTCCGGGAGGTAGCGTTGCAATTTTTATAGTGATTTTACTTCTATTGATTTTAAGTGAAATTGATTGTTTAGATACATCCAAAAAATACATAGCGATTCAGCAAGTTCAACCAACGGGGATACAGTTGTGAATAATTTTTTATTGTGTTAAAAAAAATTCCAGAAATGTTTTTACGCCAATTAAAAATTTATCCAACGATTATTTACATAATGATAATTTTTAAAACAATAGTCAGCAGGATTGATAATAGTGGATTATATGCCAGCAGACTACTTATGCCTGGAAAAAAAATCACTTCATTTTATTTTCCGTCAAATGAAATTTTGACAGATCATTATTTATGTTAAAAAATAAGGAAAAAAAATCAGCTGATAATCCGCCGGTGGAAAAATCGTTCAATTGAAAGCACAAAACAGGTATTTAAGTGTGGTGACAAACAACCAAATAAATTATTCAGCTGAAAACTTTATCTCTGACAAATATTCTGCTGACCCTTATTTTCATTCAATATATTGTTTAAATAACTTCTATTATTAATTCAAGCGGGCTGATATTAATTTAGTTATGAAAATATTCCTTTTTATTTTCACTTTTAGCGTACCTATACTATTATTCTTCTTGCGCTAAAAACTGTATCCCTGACAATATTCTGCTGACCCTTTTTTTCATTCAATATACTGTTAAAAAACTATTATTTCAATAATACCAATTGCTTTGCAATTTTTCATTTATTGTGTGCAATTCTGAATCACTCGAATATAATAAATTTTCTATATTTGTTTTAAAACAAAAAAATTCTTTCGAAATCACATTCATTCATTTAATTTTTCGTCAATAATAGTATAACTAATTACATTATAAGAATCTTCAATAATCCTTCAGATGTCTCTGATTCGTATTCGGTGTCCTCACTGCTGTCATAGGAAGAATCAAGTGCACTTTCTTCTTCTTCTTCCTTATTTTCTCCGCCGTCTTCTCTGTTAATATTTCCAATTTCTTCATTTTGTTCATTTGCAGTTTGTTCGTTTGGTTCAGTGTCATCTGAAAATAGGAAAAAAATTATCTTTTCAGTTGCTTTTTTTTTGATAGAAATTGATGGAAAGTCGTTAGTACCTACAGAGTTATGAATACCTGTAATGTTGGTGATACTTGGTGGAAGTTGATCACCATTGAACCATTTGAAAAGGTAGGTATTTATTATCTTTTTCTTCCCATCCGTAGTCTATTGGTGAGAGCTATATATGCTGTGCGTAAAACTTGTAGATGTAGCTCCAATTTATATGGAGGAAATGTTGCTCCATCAACTGTATTTTTGAATGTGAAGACATCTGTTTTTAAATTCATTTTATAAATTTTTGTGAAGGTAGCAACTCGTGCTATATTTACATCATTGATGCTCTTAAAACCATACAAACAAACTCTTCAATAGATTTGAGGACTTCTTGTACATCACAAGTGTCAATTTTAGAAATATTTGAAAAAACTTTTATTTAAGACGGCGAATTTTTCAATATTTTAAAAGCAACAGGGATGTAGTAATGAATACCATCATTCTGTCATTTTCTTTCGGCAGTTGTTGTCTTTGTTGCTTCTTTTTATGTCAGAATGTTTGAGGGAGAGAAGAACGCACGCAGGTTCCAAAATGACCGTATTTCAAGGTCATAGGCCATAGGCGTAGAAATAGTGTCATAGTTAAAGATAAATTTATTTATATAAATATGTATTTAATGAGAATATTCTTTTATAAAACATAAAAAGTAATATATAAAGTATATAAATAACATACTTTGATGCTGATGATGGTTTTGATTGAAGATGCATTCTATGATTTGGCGGTAAAGCAGTGACTGCTTTTTAACACTTGGAGTGATACTTTTGATACTCGTTTATCACCTCAGGATCTTTAGGTTCACTCATTGACAAATTATATTTTTTTCGAATATTTAAAATACCTTTTTAAAGAATCAGGTGAAAACGATTTTAAAGTGTCATTTTTCTTTAAGCAGAACACACACAGAACGGTTTAATTTCTTTCGCCATTTCGAATGTTTCACTTGTAAACACGTCGGAAGCAAAGACTCAACTGAAGGAATGGGAATGAGGCTTATATTAGTTAACTCCCAATTTTGTACTAAAATGGATGCCTAGAAGTCCTAACGGTCATAGGTAAGGACTCTGGTAATAAACATGAGAATTCGTTGGAGTCTGTGCAGAAATGACTTACACAGAAACTATATAAAATATTCTTTTTTGTGTTCATTAAAAAAGCCCTCATAATATCGTGGTAATTTAAATGAATATTTTTATAACTAAATTAATATTAGGCCCCTTGAAATTAATAATAGAAGTTATTTAAGCAATGAATGAAAATAAGGGTCAGAAGAATATTTCTCAGAGATAAAGTTTTCAGCTGAATAATTTATTTGGTTGTTTTTCACCACAGTTAAATACCTGTTTTGCGCTTTCAATTGCCCTGCTGACGATTTTTCCACCGGCGGACTATCTGTTGATTTTTTTTAACGTAAATAATGATCTGTCAAAGTTTCATTTGACGTAAAATAAAATGAAGTGAATTTTTTTTTCCAAGCCTATGTAGTCTGGTAACATATAATCCTGCTGAGTATTGTTTCAATAATTATCATTATGTAAATAATCGTTGGATAAATTTTTAATTGACGTAAAAACATTTTTGGAATTTTGTTTTAACACAATAAAAATTTTTTCACAACTCTTTCCCCGTTGGTTGAACTTGCTGAATCGCTATTCTTTTTTGGATGTATCTAAACAATTAATTTTACTTTTTTTACTAATTAGAATAAATCGGAGTAAAATTATTATGTGATATGCAACGCTGCCTCCCGGACTATAGGAATCAACTGGAATCAACAGTAATAACATTTAAAGAACTAATGAATAACTAAATTTTTCTTTTAAACAAGAAACTTGATTTCAACTAGTTGGTTCTCATTTAGGAGTGTACGAAAAACAAAAATTGAAGTATAATCCAAGAGAAACATATAGAAAATGAAAAGTAGATAGATAGATAGTTTATATTAAATTAATAAAAGTAACTGATAGTTAGCAAGAAAAACATAATGCACGTACTGAAGTAAACAAGACCAATAGATAATTTAAATGTTTGTTTTTGCAATAATAAAATTGATATTTTTGAACTTTTGTATAATTGTGAAATCACATTATTAACAAATTTTCAATTTGGTGTTTATATTGATATTGAAAATGTTAATAAAATTTTATATTATTTATATACAATCTGTAAAAACAGTGGAGTAGATTTGTATGAATTTAGTATCGAACTCATAGAAAAAGTTTCATTTTTCATTTTTTACACAGAAATGCACCGATTTCAAAATTTAATTCTAGTTAACCAAGTTTGCTTAACTCAATCTTTGTTCAGTGAACGGATCCGACTAATTCAGGAAATCACTATTGGACGCTATAAAAATTGGCAATAACGATTAATATATCAATCAAAATTGGAAAATTCCCAACTAATAAGGAGTAGACACCTTCAAACAAAAACAGCACTACCCCCACAAATCACGAGAACGTATGCAATAAATGGACAGCTCTTGTGAACAAAATTGGAAGAAACCCGCAAAACCGAGATCTCATTGCTTTACCATAGCTGCTAAAACACCGACAGGTGCCTTTTACACCAATGGGAGCTATTTGACTATGATAAAGGAGTAGCCCTACAGACTTTTTACTACGATTTTAAATAGCAACAAATATAAGTACAATTTTAAATACAAATCGTCGATTTCATCTTTTATATATTAGATAAAGTTTGACAAATTATCGATGGTGTAAAAATATTTGCAGCGGATTTAATTTTATCTAGGAAAACCCACGATTCTCATATACACAATGTATTGATTATCTTTGATATCAATAATCGCTTGTCACTTTATATCACACCAAGAAAACGAAATAAAGTAAAGAAAAGTTCAATTTTACCAAGTTTACAGCGAAATTACATATGATACATTCCAAATTGATCATACCCTCTTATTTTCCCTTTTCATAGTGATTACTTACTCTCCGTTATTTATTTTGAACTACTAGATTCTCATATTTTTTTTGTTTTCAAGATTCAAGGAATCCTTTTGATATTGAGTGATCTGTGCACAGTTTGCCATGGCTCCAATAACGATATACCCAGGTTAGTTGAGGTTATTACTTTTAGTGTGCTGCTAACCTAAAGGCTCATGTATTTGCATGATTAAGTACATTCGCATGAGATATTTTACACGTCATTATGAACAATATTTAGAAAAATATTGGAAATATGTCACATACAGAAGAATATGCATGCCTACACTAAAACATATTCTTGGTTTTTTAACAGAAACTAATTGTTATGCCTGTTTAAGATAAAATCTAAATATCACCTATATTCACAATTAGAATATCACTTTGCATACATATTTACAATACTTTTTTTTCGTATCACTTCAATAAACTTGATACAAATAAAATAATGGAAAAATCAAATAAACTATTATCTTCAACACATCAATAAAACATTACTAAGAAACATGAAACTAGTCACCTCTAGAGTTCAAAATAATTTGAAAACAGCCTTCAAGATAGAATTTGCTATCATTTGATTGATGTTTTCTTCATAATCTGCCTGCTTTTGCTCCATACAAGACCCCAGGAAATCAACAACGATATTTCTCAAATCATTTCTTCATGTATGCAAATCATTGAATGGACCTGCAATGTCCGCAATTCTGGAAATCTTTATTTAACATTGCACAAGCTTTTTGGAATGATTTCGATCAAATGGTTCTTTTCAAGACAGAGTAAATGTATTAAGTACATGTTTTCAACTCTTCGAAAAGATCACAAATATTCGTTACACGTTCCAATAATATTATCAATTGCAAAAAGCGCATATGATCAAGGTATTTCTCTTCTTTCTTCCCTCTACAGATTGTCTACTTCGGGAAAAGCTTATCCTATAGGATATACGAATAGAAACACTTGATGTCATCATTTATATACCCTGTAGGATAAGCTTATCCCGAAGTAGACAATCGAGAACCTGGATATACAGCCCCCAACGTTTAAATAGCTTAGATCATGTTATGTTGGATTAGAAAAAAATTTAAAAATTTAACAGTGCTATTTTATCAAAAAGAAGCCATTTAGAGGGCGTGGCAAAATATTTAATTTTTAATGAAAGTTGCCAGAAAGCTGTAAACGTAAAATTTTTGGTTACATTAAAAAATCGCATGTTGTACGATTATGTTTAATATTTATTTAAAAATTATTTTTTTATCGTTGTGTATCGACTTTATTCGTACACCTGATATAAATCCATCATATAACTAATTATTTATTTGTAACACATTTTTTCTTATTACGGAGGACTACCTCTTCAAAAACCAGCCTTATTCACTATTCATAATTGGAACCCATCGCTCTTGGTGTTGAATTTCCATTGTTCTGATATCTTTTCATTCGTCTAAATTTTATATAATGTAAAGTGGAGACAAAAGGGCGTTTTTTGCTTTACAAAAGGCACTTATAGTTCAAGATCCCGATTAAAAGTCGGACCTTATCGGCCAAATTTGCCTCAAAAGTCCTACAAATAAAGTAGAGCCGGTAGACATCAGACTCCTGGTACTACCTGAAGAACTGGTAGTATCCCAAAACAATTACAACTTTGGACATTCAATCTAAATAGAATAGTAGAAGACCAAAGTAAACATCGGTAGCCCATTGTTTTCTCTGATCCTCCATAACAACACCAAAATATATGAAATACGATTTTCTCACATTTTTAGAGAATAATCTGGTTTCTGACTTCACTATAAATTCTCAACAAATGTAGCAAAACTGATCTGGAGAAATTTTGCATCTGCAACGTGTATAAATTGTCGTTAAAAAATATCATCTACATAGAAGGCAATCATTAAAAAGCAAACTAAATAAGAGAATGAACAAACCACGCTATCAAATTTTGCTGTTAATAAATGCAGGCCAATTTAATAACTACCTATAATATTAGTGCTCAACGATTAACTTTTTATATTATTTGGAAGGTATTACCATCATAAAAATAATTGTTTCAACTGTGCAATAAAAATCGTGAAGTCCAGTGTGATGGATGAGGTATTCACCATTACATTTCAATTCCTACTGTTCTACCCACATGTCTATTAAAAAATTCTATCTGTGATCTTCTGATCTTAGAACACGTCTTGACCGTTTTAAAGAAGTTTTAAGAACCTCCTTCTACCCCACCATAGCTTCTTGTGAATTCAACTTGAAGAATGATAAAGAAAGAGGCAATATCGGTTCTATTGGAAAGGTGAGGTGTCGTTGAAAGACTATTTTTGCCAAAAATTCTTGCGGAGTAACCGTTTTGGCAGAATTATCTTCACAAATCCGTGGATTTAAGAAAAATCGATTAAACTTTCCTTCAGTCACGATTTTTGACGGACCTTCTATTCTATTCTGTATCATTTTTTTCTTTATTTAACGGTCTTGAGGTCGGACTCAAATATCTAGATTTAATCTCTAGTATCACGTGACTCATCAAGCTCCGAATGCGGTACAACAAATTCTTGAAGATCGCTTTTCACATTTGCTTTTGTTCTGGGTTGAGAACTGATTATTGACATACTTGTGTCTTCACTTACCAACAGCAATTTTCTAAGTATTTCTGATTTTTTTAAATAAATATTGAATCACTTTGCTGGTTCAATAGTTTCTTTAGAGAGAGAGATGGAAGTGGAGTTGCCAGTTCTCAAAACGTGTATAACGCAATATTTTCTGTCATTATTCCTGCTATATATATACCGGGGAATTTCGAAAAATATTTATTTAATAATATAACATTATTACAAAACTGAAGATACCAACAACGAATATACTGACACTACCTATCTAGTAAACAAATAATTCAAATTATGAAGTGAAAAGTAATATCATTGTTGATAGGTTTCGCTATACCTATAATAATTGAAAATAATAGAGCGAATATCAGAGCATAATCTGAAAACGTTGCGAGATTTTGAAAATTGTTTAGAGAATGAGAAAATGTATGAAAAAAATTGTAGATACAGTTAGTAAATGAATTTTCCAGCCTTGAAGGCATCAAGGTTAAATCTATAACGTTCATCCGATATTGATATGATCATTTTGGAATATACACAAAAACCACGATTATCCAAAAAATATAATATAACGAATAATAGATAAAGATTTGAATGAAAAAATATTTGATGACATATGTGGAATTCTCGTAGTTTTTTTATGCGTAAATGAACTCTTTTCTCGGTAATGTACATTTATTGACATTCTGAATGAGTAACCGCAGACCATGTAAACAAATTTTTATTATTTGGTTAAATAAGTCATTCAGTAGATTCAAATATACTGTAAATTGATTCGACCTCATAAATATTTAGGTTTCTCAGAATTTCTTCGAATTTGTAGGTAAATATGATGCAATATATTGTTTAAATGAAAAATTTTTATAATAAAAAAATATATTTCGCTTGTTGTGTTCATCATAATTTCTTAACATACTCGGATACAATCGGTTTGGGATACGGAATTCAAAAATATATTATACTAGGGTTGTTTGAATAATTAGGAAATAGGAAAAAGTCACCAGGGGCAAGATCTGATGATTATGGTGGATAATCAACCAATTTGTAGCGGAGAAGGTGAATGTTCTGAAGGAAAATCACTTCCTTTTTCTTCAATTTCGCAATTTATTCTTATGCTTATCAAGCAATGATACGCAATTTGATATGCGAAGTAATAAAATAATTTTCTGGTTAATGTTTTACTTTGTTAAAGATAGCAAAGAACACAATTCCACGATTATCTCAAAAATCATCAGTTTTCCCACTGATGAAATTGTATTTGCCTTTGTCGGAGCAGGTTCGTCCGTTGCAATCAACTGCCTTGACTGTTTTTTTTTTTTAATTTCAGGTTTTATTATGGACTTATTTTGCATGAATCACGTAAATAAAGCCTCTGAAATTTTTAATCGTATGATCTTTTGGTCAAAAGTGGGCAAATGTAACCCCACCGTGTGGATAGTTTACGCGTGCATAATTCTTCAGTCAGTATATGACAAATGCGTTCTCTACTCGTGTGAAGTTTCAACGAATTTCTACCAAGAAGATTATTTTACAAAATTAACTAAACTTTTCCAAAAAAATGTTAATAGAGGAGACATATAATGACATTATAATAAACCAAATAATTTTACTACTAAAAATTGAAGATTAAATGGATAAAACATTTTCAAACACGTGTTTTTGTACATATTTCACTATTATGAAAAAAATTATATCAGTCAGTATTTTTTAGTCAGTAGTATTTTGTATAAAATCCAAAATATTCATAAAATGTGCGTTCCAGCGCTGACTCGAATATTTTCTTTTAAAAACGACGCCTCAAAATTTTCTCAAATTTTCTTTAACCAATGCAAATTACACGTGCATAACACAGTTTTTATCCAATGGCATAGGTAACTCTTGTGTCCTTATTCAAACTCTTTTGTATTTACGTTTCTTAAATGTTCAACAGAAAATGTATGTTTGAAAAAATATTGGGCATTTAGGCATCACCCACGGAAGATTTTAGCGGGCGCGAACGTTATTCATTGTTTTTACGTTATAAAAAATACTTGTTAATAGGTTGCTTATTTATAGTCCTTTGCAATTGTTTAGAAAAATTTTGGGGCTTCGATTTCAAACCGAACGATGAACATCATCGCGGGACTGTAATCTTCTTTTTTTAACGTTGTAAAAAATTCTCATATCATATTTTTTTTAATAAGTTCCTTATTGAGTGTCATTTGTAATAGTTGAAGAAAAGAGCTTCGATTTCAAAACGAATCATGTGCGTCAGCTCTATTAATTTTTTTATGTTATAAAAAATACACGACTGTTTTCTAATTAGGTAAACTTTTAATATTTTCATTATTTCTTCTTATTTTATTCGTGGATAACTTCACACGGGCGCGCTCTTTTGATATGCCGATAGCCTCTTCTATCTCTATAACCTCAACCCGACGCGACGGTGGTCCAGTACCATTTGGTGAGCTATTATTGTTTGTCGAAGTTTCTCATCGTTAGTTAAGCGGATACGGCGATGTTTGAATTCAGATACACAAAATTTTACGCTGGTAAATGATGGCAGCGTCCATGCAAAGTGTGTCTTTCATTTGTGTAGGGTTATTGTTTAAAAAAAAAAAACATAATTTACTCCCCGATTGGTAATTTTTTTTCATTTTCAGAAAAATCTTTTTTTACAATTGTTAAATGCGGAAATATATTTCCTAACTTATATAGATAAGTAGTGACATCTTCAGGTTCAGGTCAGAAACTGTTCAGACAAAATTATAAGTATAAATACCGGTTGTATTCGTTTCGCCATTTAGATTTCTATTTTAATCAAAGTTTTTTTTGACCTTTCGAAATGCATAATTCTTGTGTAAACAAAAAGAGGTTTTTAGTAATATAATTATAATAACAAAAACAGATAAATAATCATTATTTAATTATCGCTGTACAAATTTTTCACAAATTATGCAGATTATTACAAATAAAGGAATAATGTAGAAGTTAAACAACATTTAACGTTTATATGTTATTTTGATAACTGAAAATTATGTGGACAATCGTCTGATTTTTTCTGTGGCGTATAATTAAGAAAGAGTCAACCAGTCGTATGCTCCTGTCATACGCTAGAAACGTTTATTTGACAGAAGACAAATTTGACAAAAAAGTCAAACAGTACTAGGACAGTAACAAGCAACATTTTTTTCCAACTAATTTTCTCCTTATTTTATTTTTGCTACTGATGTTTGTTCAATTAGTTAGGTATCTATACAAATAGATTAATCTCCTATGAAAAACTGTTTTATATAGTTCACTTCGAAATCATCTTCAAGCGCAGAGACTTTTCCGCTTCTTTCTCACACCCCAGGTTGACTTTTGTACCGGAAGTTCTTATTTACAAAATAGCGAATTGAAGTCAAATATAAATGAAATCTGAATATATTTTTAGGCTTGGATAAGATTGTGTCAATATCATGACAAAATATATACTAAAGCTTACATTCATCATACTACATGAGGAGCCATACGCTCACATTGGTCCTTAAAAGATATTATAAAATATCATGGTTATTTCTAGAGGTAGAATAAATTTCATGCGTTAATCAATAACTTGGCTAGGTTTTAACTTGTAAAGGAATGGAGATATCTTTCTTAGATTGTTATACAAACAATACATTCTTAGTTTATGAGTTATAAGAACAATAGTTGTCATCAAGATGCGTGAAATTGTTCCATCGAAAAGTATTGCAAATTTTATTACTTCGCATATCAAATTACGATTGTTCATTTCTATTACGGCTAATAAACTTCTAACCATAAAGTTATCAGTTTGTAAACTATTCTACAAGAAGAAATACGAGAAGAATAAAAATTTTATGTTCGTTGTTGTAAAACATGTGAAATATATATCTATTAACTATTCAATAAATTTGGATTTTGAGCACTGTTTAATGACTTAAAACGTCTTTCTTCAGTTGTTAGAATATATTTAATGTTAAAGTTCCCGTTTATATGTTGTTTCCGAAATGTTTCTGCACTCAGCATTTTCAGACTTTCCAAAAACATATCTGAGAAAGAAATCTAACAAAACTCAAATGAGACAATTATATAAATTGAGGGGTTATTTTTATTTCCTATAATTTTTTGGGGTACTGAATCAAAATCTGAGGTTAAATTAAAAAATTCCATAACAAATTTTAAAAAATGTAGAAACTATTAATGTTTTAGTAAAAATGGCTCTAAATGAAATGAAAGCATAAAAAATTTTTTTAAAACTTGATATTTCTCAGAAGCAACATATAATGGAATCAATTACTAGATGAAAAATCACTCAATATGCGAAACTATAATGGATCATTAACAAATATTAATTCTTTGTATGATGGGTCCTAAAAGATCTTAGCTATGGCTCTTCTATGACGGATTAGAAGAATTGTTTTCTTGCATTCTCAATTTCACTGATTGCATTTACAATAAGACACGAAAGTCTATCCTGGTTTGGACGGGTTTACAACATGCACAAGACGATAGCTTTTTTTGTTCCACCTTCATTCATCTGCGACTCTTTATTGTTGATTGACCCTATTTTATCCATTAACTATTGATCCCTTTACTTGTTTTCTGAAAATAGAGTGTGAGTGAGGTGGAAGCCTCTTGTTTATGACTTATCTATATTTGTTAACGCTAACTCTTTTTTGGATAGATAGAATTTACTGAAGTGCCTTATGGTATATTCCACTGCCATACTTTCAATTTTTTTGTGGTCTTCTAAACCAAAATCCTGAATAATTTATGCTGTCCCTTGCCAGTGGCTTTACACATATTTTTTGCTTTTTGAAATTGTTATAATATTATTGCTTTCCCTTTATAACTTATTTTACAAAAGTTTTAGTCCAACGAATGGCACTGAAGCAGCTTATCTTTATGCTTCTCTTGTCCTGGTATTCAGACCATCGTAATTCTAGTACGCGCTCACCCAGCGAATTTGCCTCACAACAAGGATTCCCCTACAGAATTGGCTGCATTAAGTGTTGTTTGTTGTTATGTGTAGACTTACTGATGCTCTATCCACTGCTTTAGCGTCGTTACTCTATATCTTCAACGTATTCGTCTGTGTTATGTACCAGATTTAGTTTCACCTTGTACCAAAATGAGGAGATATAATAAATTAAGTAGTACGATTAATATTTCAGGTTTCCTTTGTTATACTTCAATCTTAAAACTACCCAAACAAGTGCCTTTAGGAGCATGAATTTATAATATTAAATATGAGAAACTTTTTGCAACGTGAATTTTGTTCTCTCTTCTAATAAATTCCATTTATTTTGATATATTTTAGATATAACTTATTTAGATTGTTGAACTTACAGAATATATTAATTATAAACAGAAAATATTACAAACTGAATGTTTAATATAAATTATTATACAATGGTTATCAGTAAAATTATTGCAAAATGGAATATTTTCCTTTCCGCATAATTGAATACTCAATCACTAGCTAAAATTACTATTTTAATTTCGTTTTATAATTTGTTCCTTTCAACAGTCAAGTGGTTAGTTATAAAATGGCTTCTTTCCTGCTTGTACAAAAAGTTCAACAGGTATTTTCAACAGCGCGTGTGCAAAGTATAGTTTTAATAGAAACAAAATCAATTTCTTATAGTCCAAATCATAGTTTTTTAGATTAAATGAGAAGTCTTGTCAGCCAAAGTAGGTTTTAATTATTATGACAAGTAGGTTTTAGTTTACATCTGGTTTCTGAACAACTTCTGGACAACTTGGTGTGGTTCAGTACAAATAGAAAAATCTCTATTCCATCCTTTGTTCTTTTGCTTTCAAATCTTCACAAAACACGAGCTTCTGGCACTGTTTTTTCATTTGGATTATTTCACAATAAAGTTTTTAAAAAAACCAATTCCAATCGATTAATATATTTACTTATTATCTAATCGAAGTCATTTTTTTCTGTTTGAATTTGGTTTATAGAGATATGTCTAGTTATGGTCATCCTTTCCAAAGTTTTACCATTCTAATTATATATACGGGGATGGTTCCAGATGTACCTGGCCCAACAAAGATTTTGGGAAAAAAATATTTATTTTTCAATGTAATCGATACCCTTTTTATAATAAGAATCGTCAAGCTCCTCTACATAGCCATTAACTGCCGACATCACTGTTGGAAAATCTTTAAGCATGTCGCCATTTTTTCAAGTCTGAAAACAGAAAATAATCCGAGGAAGCTAAATCTTGCGAATAGGGTGCATGAAAAAGCAATTTATTAATTTTGGCCATTGCAATAACAGATGTGTAAGCTGGTGCATTATAGTGTTGGAAGAACAATTCTTTCTTAGCCAAATGCGGCCATTTTTGCTTGATTACATCGCTCAAACTTTGTATAATAGTTGCCGTTGATAATTTTTCCTTTTTCAAGCTAGTCAATGAAACTTACGCCACGCGCATCACAAAAAACCGACGCCATGACCTAGCCAGATAGAACGGTCCTTGCTTTCTTTGGAGCCGTTTTTTTTTCAGTCCATAATTTGATTGTTCTTTTTTTTCGAGAATGAAGAGGTGGACCCACGTTTAATCCTTAGTTATGAAAAAGCGCAAAAATTCGGCTTTATTCCTGTGATACATAGCCAAACACTCGATGGAAATATCTTCACGACGCTGTTTTTGTTCCAATGTGAGCAAACTCGACACCCCTCTTGCGCATGCGATGTACCGCACTTTTTGAAATGCCTATTATGTCGGCGATCATCCAGTACCGCTTTGTGGATTTTCTTCAACATTTCTGGAGTCGTCAGCTCATTTGGTCGACCACAGCGATGCTGTTCTTCGCAAATCCTACAACCCCGTATAAATTCTCCTACCGAATGTTTCACTGTTCATAAAGAAAGAGCAGTCTCACCCAGAGTAGAATCTAATTCAGTTTTTATCTTGGTTAGGGCTAAGCCCTTCAAATAAAAGTATTGTATCACATAGAGATGACCAATTTTTTCAATGTTTAAAAATTCATTGAAAACTTTTACTATTATTGGCTGCCAAACAAATACTAAACAACATAGCGTCTTCAAGCTTATGCCATATAGATTGTGTTCTTTTTAATACAGTGGTATTTTTCAACCAACTACCGCCACTCTAGGTCAGGCCAGTACTTCCGGGACCATTATTTTAGGTACGGATTTCATTTATTACAGATATGGTTATTTTGATACCCATAATATGGAATTCGTTATGAATGGTACCTAAAACATTCTTTTCAACTCATATTTTCATGAAAAATCACTTCCAATGAGCTTATTGTAAGTAAAGTAAAATTTATAAATAATGGTCTTTATTTGTACATTTTTCCTCTTTTTAATGTATCAATATTCGTTTTGGTTATTGATGTTTGCATATTAAATGCAAAGTAATAAAAATAGTAAAGAAAATTTCATTTCTCTATTATGTAGGTTTCTCCACCTTTTTTTTTCACTATATCCCAAGTTTGCACATTTTCTATCGAAAAATGGCTCAAATCAAGTTTTTTATTTCCTTTTTGCTTTAAACCACAAGCTTAAGGTCCAATTTCATAGTATAAATAATAATATATCAAACATATGTGCTTTGAATTACCCTGTAGTTCAATTCAATCATCATTAAAGCATTGCAGGAATACAAAATACAATCACTTCTAAATGTTAATCCGACACTGTTAACATTCCTGAATAAATTGTGTGTTGAAAAATTAGTGATTGAAACCATGTTGTTGATTTTGAAAACGAATCGATGAATATTGTGTAGAATATAAGTTATCAATGTATTCATAGAACCATCAATCAATATCTCTTTATTGCCTCCCGTTGTTTGGGAAAACCCCAGACAATGTAGCTACAGATTAGTTTCTATCCTTCGAAATTGAAATTAATCACAATAATAATGTATTTGTTAAACGGGAAATGAAAGAAAAATTTTCAAAAATGTTGTGGGAAGCATATTGATGTGATAAAAAAATGTAATCGATCAGTGCAATCAATAATTTTTTTATGTATCTGACAACAGTTTTACCTGCAATTAGAATAAGGTCTACCAAAAATCGAAGGCAAATAATTATATCTCAAAACTCGACTCATTGTGCTTACACATCACATCTGTTGTAATGCAATTGGCAAGTGTAATGGTAAAGCTCCATTATTAAAGTCCAGTTACTTACAATGAATATGTATATAAACTGAGTTACGACGTTTTCTCAGACGACCGTTCAATTTGTGTCAAAATTGGGCATCGAAACCACAAACCTTCTTGACTAGTATTCGACATGGCTCCTTACTAGTCCCCCTTTAATACATAAAACGACACCACGACACCCCCAAAAAACGATTCAATTATTTTCTTACTGGACATTTGATCCCAAAGCAATTCTCGAATTGGATCCGCAACTATAAAATGACTCTCAATACTCAAGCAACTCAGCAGACAGTTGCACTACTTTGAAAAAAAAATGTAACATTTATTAAATATCCACTTCATTCGCTTTCTGTCTATTCTTCAACCTTAAGCAATGCATCATAACCTCACTGTTTCACCTTTTCTCAATCTCTATCTCTAGGGGATAAATTGGAATAAAACTGGATTTATATGTAAAAGCCAGTTCTGGTTGTTTTTCCAGTGAACCATTACTACTAACTTATATATGACGGCATACCAGATGTTCGACAAGTAACAACTACTGATATGTTCATCTATTGCAACTAAATTATCCTATTTATCGCAGATGCGAGACGTTTTTATGGTGATGAATTTGTGTATGAGATGATTTGGAGAAAATATCACGCCGCCCATATTAAATTTCATTTCATCAGAATAAAGTGATATCGATCGACCTTTTTATCAATATCGACATCTTTGATAGCTTGTAATTTCAAGAAAAAAGCCGTAATCCTTTGACCTGTTGGATGTTATTGCATCTCTTCAGAGCAATCTGAAGATGGTGGTTTACGCTGCGTCCGAGAGCGGAGATCGAGACGGAAGACCAAAACACCTTTAGGCCTTCTATAAGTAAATGGGCGAAGGAAACGAAGATGCGAGGCAGGAGACCTCTAGAACTTTCGACCTGAACTGGTAGTGTCGGATGTCGCGCTCAACAATCACGTAAAGAATATATTTAAAATACCGTCGTTTTCTGATGAATCTGATTGATAGAAATGATTATATATAGACAACATCCTGAGTTATTTAATTCACAACTGGACTCATACAGAGATAAAACGTTGAGGAATAATATTTTAAAATATATAGCAAACAAATAAAAGAGATTGCCAAGAAGAAAAAACAAATAATGATTTTATAAAATTTTTTGAAAGTAAGACATGAAATCTGACAACTTCGACTACAAGCATTTCCAAGTACTTAAGACTCCAATGACGAGATATCATTGATTTTCAAATATATTAAAATGTCTCTTGGGAAACCTACAAAACGCTCAAGACCAAAAGAAAAGAGTGAGATCTTTCACATTATCTCGATAATCAATATTAACGTTGATATTATTCATCATAAATAAAACTCTTATTAGAAGAAAACGTCTTGTCCATTAAGTACCGCATCCGCAAACCAAGATAAATTTGATTGATTTATCACATCCACAATATGAACAGACAACTATTCTTTTTTACCTCTAGTTCTAAAAGGTGGTCCAACTAAAATGCACGATGTTAATTGTAAATAAAACAAAAAGTTTTCAGAGAATTATCTCAATATTTTTTATAATGATATAAGGATCTATGACAATTATGTGTGAAACAAAATATCGGCCAAATGCTCTCCACGGCTTCGGTGGCATAATTCTATCCGATGGTTCATATTTTCAATGACTCTGAGACATAATTCGGCGTATTGACGACGCTTGAAATGGTCAGCAGGCTTCAGCTCTTGAGTCAATTGAACCTTGTAAGCGTGTAAATTCAAATCTTTATTCAAAATTCGCATCAGTGATGTTCGTGAGATGTTTAATTGTTCGGCACGACGACGAGGCGAGGTTGACGGCTCTTCTTCCACACTATCGCGAACAACAGCAATTTTTTCTACAGAACGAACGGGGCGAGCATGCATAGGTGTTTTCACATTTCTTACAGACACGGTTTGCTGAAATTTGCGCACAATTCTCCAGATTGTGGACATATTTGGTCGATTATGCTGACCAAAAAAATCACGAAGTGTACGAAATGCGTTTTGATTTGAACGCCCATTTTCGTAAAAGGCTTCATCAATCTTTACGCGCTGCTCAATTGTGTACCTCTCCATGGTTGAATGTGTCAAATACTGAAACAAAGAAACGTCAAATTAAGTTAAGCAAAAAACTTGACGTTAAGGTGCGACTAACTTTTATATAAGTCGTTGGAAGCCGCTTATAATTTTCAAGAAGACAGCTACCTCCAATAATCGACTCATCAATACTAGAATTTGGGTTTTGGTCTAGGAAAATAGTACACTAATAGAGACCAAATCTATTTCAGTCTCTATAGCGGCGCAAACCGCCACCTCAATATTCGATCAAGACTCGCGAGATGCCTCCTATTGACAGGCGGAGTGTTAGCCATCAACACTCTCGTTTTATACTATGTTCACGTCCTAACGTCCTTTGACTCGCGTCCGAAAAACCGACATGGAATGGAAAGACAAGAAGTCGAACTCACCATACACTGTCGCACTAACGTTCCCTACTGATGAATTTGGATCTTTCGGAGTCTCCAATCTAATTATGTTTTTAGCCCCTATATCGTAGAAAAATCAAAACATTCTTTAATTTATTTCTATTTTCAATCTCCATTTTGCACTTTATTTTTATTATACTACAACTAGGTATTTTATCCCGTTCTCGAGGTCGTGAAGAATATTGATATATTCCACCATTCATTGAACACGTTCACATTATCTGTCACGTCTTAAGAAATAATATTTGGTTCTTTTATAATCTGTCTTGTTTGCTCTAATATTGTAAACAATATTGTGCTATGGAAATTTTTACAAAATGATTTTCATTTTTCTTTAAATTCTCTCACATCTATATGCAAATACATTATTCAAAACAATTTACTTTTATCGACTATTAAATCCAGTAAAATTCCCACAGACCAGATTAATGTAATATTCTCCGAATTTATTCGTTTCCTAATTTACATATACAATACATAAAGTAATGAAATTTATTCGAGAACAGCTAATAAATTTTTATTTTTATCGATAATATATTTTTAAACACAAAATTGACACGTTCGGAATGTTTATTGCCTATGTGCTATTTGGTCCAAGCGTCTGTTAAAATACCCTGATCTGAATACAATCGGTTTTTCATCATAGACATCATGCTTTACAACCGTGATACCAGTTTAAATTAAAACTAAATTGAAATTTCTCGATGTGTGTGTAAACGAAAATAGAAAACTATCGGTAGTTATATTACAGAAGCAGAAATGAACACACGGCCTTCTTCTAGTTATCATACTTTCCGTGAGTGAACAGTATTATCTATTTTAAAACATTTGATAACGTTAAATTATTTAATTTACTTTTGATTGATTTCTCGTAGTCTCGGTTGAACGTCGTTGGTGCCAACAAGTATTTGTGAGTGAATGTGCGGCGTGCGTTAGTGTGTCTACAGTGATTTAAAAAAAAAAATTAATGTTGGTGAGTTATAACAATTAATAATAAGAAATTGAAATAATTTATTTTTCATATTCCGTATTCGATTTCCGTAAACTTAAAACGCCGATACTTTAAAATTTTTCTTTATATCTAGTGGACATTTTTCTTCAAAATTATTAGGTGATAACGTTAATTTTGATTCATCAATTTATTTCTAGTTTTTATATTCAATTATGTCTCAAATGCTATTTAAAAATAATTATTTGAATATACCATTTATACTTAGTTTATCAATTAAACCAGGTTATGTTTATTAATTGTGCCGGGTGCAATTCTTATTGATTGGTTTTTTTAAAAAGCAAAAAATATCAAGCAATTACACTTTTTTTCTAGTATATCAATGTAATTAAGAAAACACCACCACTAGACATCAAAAACCATTTTGTATGAACCCTAATTTCATTTTCTAGTTTTTCAAAATATAAATAAAATATCGATTATATTTCACAAAAATTTTTGCTCTTTTTAAATAATACGGATTTACTATACTTCCATATTCGCTTCAACTTTTTTAACTTGCTATATTTTAAACATTTTTCGATTCAGTTGTTAACAAATAATTTGATTTTACGGATTCCGTTTTATATAAAGTAAAGTTAGGCTTCCAATTATTTTTCCTTTTGCAAATGAACATTTACCGAATTTAAACATATACTTCACCGGATTATACAACTTCAATTTTACAGATGAACATGTTATTATGCAAACTCACTGCAAAGTTTTTGTTTTAAAAAGTGAAAAAAAAACTTGTATACATTTAAATTCAGAACATTTATTACATTATAACGATATGTCAAATAACAAAAATCAATTTGCATTTTATTACTCAGAGGTTTTTAGTTGTAAGCTAGGTAATTTTTCTGCTAAGAATACACAGTTTAATATTTTATTTCATTCAATTTTTTCATTCTAATACTCTCATATGTTTCTTTAAAACTTCATCGTTTTTCAGTGTCCGTTTGTGGAAGTGGTTTTATACTAATAAATGAATTATAGACGGATGGATTATACAATCCCTCGCCGACTAAATAAAAATATAGAATCATGACGATTAGAATATAAATCTTTATACACTTGTAATATATAAACAAAAACAGACACGATACAATAATCACACCATCAGAGAGAATCTGGAACTCTGCAAATATTAAAAGTTGTCTGATAGAACACTGCAGTGTTTTGAGCAAATAATGAATCAACTAGATACCAATCTAGGTATAAGAGGGCCTAAGTAATAATCACAGAGATTCTCAGATCTTAATTATTTAGACTTCTTATGGAAATTAGATTAGATTGAGTTGGAACTGCGACTTGAAAGATCTATTGTACCCTTTCTAGAGCTAAACTGAACAAATATGAAGTTTATGAGGATATTTGAAAAGCAAGGTTCTTAAGAGCTAATCAGCAAATGTTAAGTAGTTAAATTCACAATTTAAGCGATAGGTGTAGATTAATTTCACCCTAGAATTAGAATTAAGTTCATATTGCGTTTAGGATATTGTTAAATAGCTAATGGGCAACATTAGAAGCATTTGTTTAATCGAAATAAACAAATACAACTCTATAATTACTTTCTTAATTTTTTAACTATTTATTATCTTGTAGATGATTAGAAATAAACATTTATTTAGTTATGTACAACGTTACCCACTCTGTGAAAGTAGCCATTCAGTATAAAACAAATTAAAACAGTGGCGTCTCAAGAAAACTTTATCAATATTTCATCTTAAATAGTTTCCGAAAAATTCCTTCTATTCTCCTACTAAGATAATGTAAAAACGGTTACAATAGGAAATGTACAAATGGAAAGGGCATAATAAAAATCATCAGGCCAATTGTATTGTTGAGATCAATCTATAAAATAACCATTTTTCAAAATAGTTTCTTATACAATTTTGATTTATTATAAACATGAATTATTTTAGTTAGTGTTTGTAAATATGAGAAAGTTGAATTATTAAAATGTGTTTGTATAATTCAGCAAAATATTTATGGTTGAAAGTTTAGACTATTGAATATTTGAATAAATCGAAATCATCTGTCCAGTAACGTTCAGTCTTTACCGACGTGTACCCTGATATTATCTTTAATCGCATTCACGACTGCATCATGATTTTTCTAAATATGTTATAGTAATAAAAATAAATTGGATAATTAGATGATAATAAACAAGGTTATATAATTTGTAATGTTAGTCACGTTGATACATATCTTAATTTTCTTCGTGTTCTACACGTTCAAGTTACGGCAAAGTTTATTGAAATGGTGTAATATCGAAATACATACATTTCATGAAATCAGATTATCAATCTGATACATGTCGGTGCCATACGTTCATGCACAATAACGATAATTTAATTTAAGAATGTGCCAACGCCCAAGGATAAGGCATTTAAACAAAAATTATATGTCAATGTAAACACTTCAGCAATTCATTTCAATCGTCGCGATAAGTTGTAATTAACTGTTACAAGGGATTTCCACTGCTTTGTCTTGTTCCTTCTCTCTACGTCGTCTGCGAGGTACGGTCGGTCTACCATTCAAAAGAAGAAGCATGGAATGCTAACTGCATGTTTGTGCTCCTTCACATACGGCTCGACGCACAGCAGTTGTTTGGAAGCCATATGGTTGGAATTTTTTTATAATCCATCCTACAACCCTGATCTTGCTCCCAGTGGTTATTTCATTTTCTTGCATCTCAAAAAGTTTGAAAGATTGAAGAATTCTGTCACATGCTGGTTTCACTCATAGGTGGCAGAGGGATACAAAAGTTGATCCCACGTATCCCAAGTATTTATTCGAAATTGGTAAATTCATAGGTGAAATTTCTTTCACTTTGTAAAGATTAATAGAATCAAGTTTTTAAGGAAATGGTTTTGATTTTGGATTGTACTTAGAATTGCCATTTTTTATCAGTATCAATCTCCAGCTTAGTGCTGCTAAATTTGGATTAATGAATTTCCTTTCATTCAAAAAACTTCTTAGTGAAAAATATTTTATATTTCGGCTTGAATCCCTTTAATTCAGTCAATAATATGTCGATGACCTAGATGTTGACAATATATAATAAATTATATAGAGTATATTTTGTAAGCTATTTTTATTGCATCTACACATTGATATATATGATCTTTGTACGAGATTGTCTGTTTCTAATGACCTAAAGATGTCAGCTCTTATCAATAGAATTTCGGCCATGTTAGACAATCGTATAAGTGAGTCTTTGTAAAGATTTTCATGAATATGGAAAAAATTGAGTATCAAGCTGTCATTGAATATATATTTTTGAAAAGCGAGAACCAGCGGTATCGTTGAGAATTTTCACAAAATGGTATTAGATGACCGATTTAAGGTTAGAGAGATAGAAGAAGCTGAGTGAAGAATCACTCAGCTTCATCACACAAAATGCATTCAAATAAACATTTTCCTGGCCATATTGACACGAATGAAGCAAAATAAGTCGGAATTTTTGCATCAATTCATAACTGTAGGTGGAACTTAGATCCACCACTACACTCTTGAAATAAAAAACAGTGGATTACAAATGGCGAAGCTGCTCCAAAAAAGGCAAAGACAGCTTCACCGGCCGGAAAAGTGATGGTGACCGTTTTTTGAGATATCCATGGGATTACGTCCATCTACCATCTTCAAAAATGTAAAACAGTAACAAGACAGTATCACGCGTCATAGATTGATAATATAAAGGGAGAAACTCCAAAAAACGACCGCATTTAGAGAAAAAGAAAGTGCTTTTACAACAGGACAATACACTTTTAACCACCCACCGTATTCACTAAAATTGGCCAATAACGACCTTTTCCTAACCTCAAAGGAGAGAGATTGTCATCACACCAAGACGTTATCTTAGATCATCGCGGAACTAAGTATATAGACTCAACAGGAGACTGTTAGAAAATAAAAATTATTGTGGGGAAAATGTATTTCTAAAAATTTTTTCTCCAACTCACTGGAATTTACCCTATCAATACCTCTGACTCCACGATACAAAGTGTCATTTTTGGTGATAGCTATGTTGAAAAATGACTAAAACATTGATTTCTCAATAAATACAATCCTGAAAGTGTCAGTACTTTTTTTAAATAGATAAATTTACTTTATCGATGTACCTCGTACGTTTATCAATAGAGAATTCATCGTATGATTTATGTAAGATTGTTATAAAATATCATATAAATATTTCTTAAAATCGTCCTCTTCCTTATCTTTAAATAAGGTCGCGGATCTCTTATGAATTCACTGAAGTACAATTTAATGGATTCTATTGTTCTTTAAAGTATTATTGCGATGGTCATGCACAGTATTCAAACTATTTAGTACTTCATAGAGCCCATTCGTTGCCCATGGTTACATTTATCTCTATTTTATCAATAGCGGTTGTCAATGGTCAATGTGATTTAATGGAAAGAAATGAATGATATGCATCGTTTCCCGCCAGCTAAAAGCTACTTAGCTAAATAAGGAGAACAACATGAAGGTTGTGGAACTAGTTCTGTTGAGTTGATTTACACAAGAAACTTTTAAAAGCATAATATCGTCGTAATTATCTAGATTTCAAGAAACCAGAGCAAACGTAGGTGTTAAGTGAAATAGATCTAACTAACGGACAAAGCGTGACAGAACTACAAAAAGTGCAAATAATTCCGAAAAAGAAATTAAATATTCGATGAGAATATTGACCCAACCAGATGCCTTAACAATCTTGTAATAAAAATAAAACTTGGCAGACGAGAACAGTTTAAAGTAAATTTGTAAAAGTTGCGTGTTAGAAATACTAAAAATACAGCTCTAATTGAAGATTAAACTAGTGAAAAAATTCGACAATATACATCTCATATATGTAGACATTAAATATAGTGATCATCTAAATTCTAACGCAATACATCAAATACATGTTACCTTTCACAGTTAACTCACGATGCTCTCAATTCTCGATAGACGAAAATAAGAAACGTGTAAAATAGAATATAAATAAATAAACACCTTATCAACAGTTTTAACGAACAGGTCGTTGTTCTTTGAGAATTTCTATAGAAGGAAGTTAAAAGCATAGCTAAAAAGCTTTTTGATGGAAATTATATTATGTTTATTTAATAGAACACGATCTAAAAGAAGATAAAGAAGATTCCTTTAAGGATTTGTCTGGATGCTTCCTCTGTTCTTTATGAGAGGAAAGTAATAAATTATCCCTATATAGACATTTAATACTAAGCCGTAAAAGAATGTCACGTAATTCTGTACTATACAGAAATTTAGAAAGGGATTAGCGACTGTGATAATTTTTCAGACTTTGTTTTAAAAATGTACAAGGTCTGGCTATTAAATAACGAGACTGGATATAAAAAAGGGTTTTATTATAATAATTAATCTACATTCGAAAGCTCCTCTTCAATATATTACCCTCCCCATACGTTTTTCCCATTGATCGAAGCAGTGCTGGAAGTCTTCTTTGGTGAGGGCCTTTAGGAGCTCTGCCGTTTTTTGCTTTACCGCTTCCAACGAATCAAATCAGGTCACTTTTAGAGCAGAACTTTTTCTAACCTTTCAAGGAAATTAGAGCAAACCCGTTGACGCAAGAGCTTTTGGCCAGGAGTCAGATTTTTTGGCACCAACTTCGCACAGATTTTTGTCATGTGTTATTTCTCGTGTAAATTTTTTCCAACCGTTTTTATATCTGCGTTTACAGCCTCGACAATCATCCGGATGCTCATTCGACGATTTTACGCACATTTTGGTTGATTTTGGTCATGGTTTCCGGAGTTGAAACAGTCACAGGGCGACCTGGGGGCAGGTCATCATCAGTGCTCTCTCGGCCCTCACTAAAGCACTTACACCACTCAAATATAAGCGCACGAGATGGAGAATCGTCTCCATAGGCCTCTTGCAATAATTTATAGCACTCAGTCGGAGTTTTTTTTTATTTAACATGAGAATACGTTGCTCCTATTTTTCGCCACACATGGTTTTCGGCACGATAAAAATCCCCGTTCGTTTCAAACCGCTACTGCACAAATACTATAATAGTGATGGAAACGTATTTTGGGACGTGCATAGGTGGTTAAAATTCAAACAAATAAGAGGAATAATTGCCAAATTTGATTCGAGACATTTGACTGATGAGTATTTCAATTTGTATGGAATATTATTCCCAAAATTCTTATTGGAGACGAAAATTGAATCTATGACCATTACCCTGATACAAAAATTTTCAATAAGAAACGAATGAATGGGATCACCTCAAAAAGATTCATCAACCAAAGTCGAATATTATGGTGTTGGTCATCGTTGAATGTTGCTTGAAGAAAAATATCTCATCATATTCCATTGGTGGTTTGATCGTACGGACGGTATGTTCAGAAAACAGTCATTTCTGAGCTGCACATTCTTCTGAAAAGAAACTACCTTTAAGATGTCCGCATAATTGAAAAAGTTAAAGAAAGCGAAAAGTCAAGCATAACTATAAAAAATCACATTTCGATTTATCATTGCAAACTGCTTTTTGCTTTAATTACAGCTTGTGTTGTGCCATTTAGTGACTAGTCCTACATAATTATTTTGAGTGAATTGATTTCATGTTTTTATGAAATTCCTTTAGTATTTCGATGTTCGTCTTTCGCACTATAAATATTTATTTAGTAAACTCTAAATCAAAATTTATTTTATATAATATATATAATTTTATATAATTTTTAATATCTTTAAATCATTCTCTTCTAAATCTATTTAAGATTAAATTTATTCAGATTAATTCCTTAGAATCTTCTTGTTTTCTTTTGAAATTATCTGCATCTGGATTTGTTTATCTGAAGTCCAAACAAATATTTCTCGTAATGATAAATATATTTATATTTTCTTTATACGCGGTTTCCATATCGCCAATAATGTGTTTAAAACAACCAGTTAAATTACATACGAATATTCTAGAAAGATATTACAGCATTCGAGATACATACTATTTTAATAGCATTATCATTAAATGCGATAAAAACAAAGACTGTCATACTGTTTGAACAACTGTTTAATTTATACAAGTCTAGCGTACCGTTATCATAAGGTAACGTACATATATATGAAACAAAATAAAATAAAGATATTTTTGTATCCTATAACTCGAATTTTGCATATTTGTTTCATTTCTATATACATACGAAGTTTTAATGAAATGTATATTTTACGAATATACCTTGTTTAAATAGTTCCTAGAATGTTTCTTGGGCTATTAGGTCTTCGTCTAAAATAGGTTTGTTCCAATCCACCAAAAAACCTTTCCAGTTTCCGTTATAGGAACGAACTTAAGTATCGTTTGTGAACCGTGTCCAGGACGGTCTTTTCGATACTTTGTTGATAGCAAGTGCTGTTACCACTATCGTGCATAGCTGAAGCTTGCGCAGAAAATATCATTTAAACGCTTCCAAGAACGGTTCAGACTAGCAAGTTGGAACAAACCTATATTAACTATTGCCACTTCACATTTCGTCAACTCGTAGTCCAGTCAAATTAGATAAAAAAATAATAGTGTTGATACAAAAAGTTACAATAAAATCAGTAAAATTATTTAGAATATAATAATAAATTAAATTTTTAAATTCCCCACCATTCCTATGCAGGTAATTTGTTTTCTTGAGGTTGAAAATCAAAATAATGACTTTTAGCAAAACGGTTTTATCATAGAAATACTTCAGACAAAAGTTATAGATCATAAAATTATGCATTAAAAATGTATCAATACTTTTTTTCCTACGATTCTTGAGATATTAAGATTCAAATTGTGAAAGTTCCAATCATCACGCCACGTATATACATCTTTAGAGTTTTAATGTATATTCAAATATTTTGTGTGGCTTAGACCCTACAGAGTTGGTCAATAATACATTAGAACCACTTGTTACTCCTGCCGGAAAAACAGCTGAGCACAATTTTTTGCATGCGTTCTCTGGCATGTACAAAGCGTCAAAGCCGGTCGTGCTTTAATGTTGAATTATCAACAGTGGAGGATTCGTTTGATCCCAACGAGGTGACATACGATACATCGCTATTGATGCAAATTCCGAATGAAGAAGAGTGATAACGAAAAGAAGAAGAACCAGAAAAATTTGAACTTTACGAATGGGTCGAATAAACTTCACTACTTTTTATAGCATTTGCATTATACTGACAGAATTGTGCGTGGGGGGTCGTGTCTGCACACTTTTGAACAAACGCACAAATAAACATTTTCCCATCCGTATTGATGCAGTTAAAGCAAAATGACTCTGATTTTTTGCATTGATTGAAAACTATATAGATGAAACCTGCTCCGAAAAAATCAAAGACGGTTTCAACGGTCGGAAAACAACAATAATTTGAGAGCTTACACAAAATTACAAAAAATAAAATGACAACGGAAAGCTGAGGCTCATAAGATTTGAATCGGAACATGATAATAACAATAGAATTTATATAATATTTCATGAATATTTATGTACAAAGGATGATCATGAAAAATGCTGCAATCTGTAGCGTTTCTATCTATAAAATGTGAAGAAATTTTGTTCCACTAGAATGAAACTAGAAGGGTTCAAAACGATTAAAATGCCAAGACGATTGAAAAATTGATATCGTGCGAGCAGTAAATAGATTTTTATGAGTCAATAATGTTTCTATATTTTTCATTCACAGACCAAATGTAGACATTTATAGTTAATATGTTATGAGCAGATAACATGCAGACAGCTTGCCGAAAACTGCAATATGAGTGGCTGACCAACTGCGTAGTAGAAACTTCCTCGATTCACAAATTTAAGCTTACACTAATCATGCAATGTATTTAAAAATTCATGTGGGTTATTTTTAAGGAGTGGCATGTTGAGTGAAGGTGTCATCATCCATTATAGTAACGCCAAGCTCCATACTGCTAAAATAACTGAGGAATTATTGCGTCAGTTTAGATGAAAAATTAGGAGTCACACTCCAGTGTAGACTTGGCACACAGTGACTATTTCTTGTTCCAGTATAAGAAGAAAGGCTTATGCAGTACATTATTATCTTGATTTTTATCAAGATGAGTTGAACAAATTCATTCTAAGTTCTGATAAATAAACTTGGTGATCGTGTCTATAAATGATAGGCACGTTTACCTCTTAATTCCTTTTTATACTTACCTATATAATATGTGGACTGATTTTTTTACTCTGCCCGTGACCTATCATTATTACTAATCTTACAAGAAACTACTGTATTCGACTACATATTATGTTATAGGACGACCGCAAATATATTTTCGAGTTACCTTGTGTGCACCTGTTAAAATTCTTAGTACCCATCGTGTAAACAATTTTTTCATGTATATTTCGGCTGTAAATATGTTATGTACCACTGATATGAGTCTAATAGTCAGGCGTTTATCTTGCAGCAAGAGGTCATCATTGTGATTCTGATATGGCTCTCCCAAATTCGATGTTCTACTGAACGCTTTCAAAGGTTTAATTTTGTTAGTCTTTAGCGTGATCTATGACCATATGACCTATGTAATAAAAAATAACAAGATTTATACTTACCTACATATTTCATAAAAGATAAAGCTGGTTAGTTATAGCTGTGTCTAATTCATTCCCAGTTTTAATATTTTTATTTGCACTCGGGCTTGAAGTAAATTTATAAAACATATGTGGTTTTGGCTTGGGTATTACAAGTATTATTTTTTTGAATGAATAATTATGGAAATTACTTCAACTTGAACAACTTTTCAATAACTACCTTGCTATGTTCCACGCTGAAACACTGCTTTATGCAATATTTAAACAAGGACAAACCAAACCGCATTATTATTGGCTATTATCGATCAAAAGTAACAAAATTTAATAACGGCAACGTACCAAACAGTTAAAAACAATTTTAAACATATAGTAGAAGATGATAATATATAAGTGGTAGTTAAATAGCATTAAATTATAAACATCCCGTTTAATTTCGGAAATATATTTTTTTGGTTTTGCAGGTTCAAATGTGTTCTATGGACTACGAAATGTTGGTGTCTCACAGTCCTCCAGTATTTAGCCACAGTCCACCAACTGGTTTTCTCAAAGACTACGCAGCTTTAAGATTAGGTGCAGATTTTCCTAGAGCAACTTACACTTCAAGTACTTGCAGATCCTTGCATCATTCAAATTCTTTCAATACTCTACCCAAAACTTCTTTCAAAATGCCTGCATACCCCAAAAGACCTTGCTTAGTAATAAGAGCCACTGAAGAATCATCGAGCTCTAGCGATGAAGATCCTACGAGTCCAACGAGATTGAAAAAAAAGGTAATTACTTGTTTCAAGTTTCAATTTGCAAAAGTTACTAGTTCCTAAAAAGCCTCTAAAAGTTGTCTTTTTATTTATGATAAACTTAATACAAAGTAATATTTTTTTTAATAAAAACACAATAATCAATGGAATCTTTGACTTTTTACATCTTTCGAAAATTTGATTAAATTTTGCTGGATTATACTATTATTTTAAGCACGACTCTTGATGTTTATTTGTTAGTTGATTCCTCATTTGAATTGAGGATATTTACTAGAACGTGAGAGTACTTTGTATGTTTCGAATTACTGGAATCTTCTAACGAATACATTTTTTAGAAAGCTAGTCCTTCAAGCTGTGCTTATGCTGAATCACCTATTCATTAGAGTTTTGTATATTTTTCATTTATAACACCTGTCGTGAAGCTGAATCTTTACAATTATTTTCTTCTTCCAATTCTGGACTTTCTAGACCATCCTCTAAGCCCGTGGGTAATTCGAAAATGGACTTGACATGTTTTAAACTCTTTTGCTCTTGGCCAATCAAATGCTATGCTAGATTTTGATGTTCAATTTGAAGGAAAAAGTATCGTAAATTCGTTTGAGAGGACCAAAATATCAACTGGGTTTTGGCATCGTCAAGTTAACCTCCTTGCGGCAGACGACAAGATCCGCATAGGCCCTCGGTTTAAAAGTAAACTGCAGCGATTCGTAGAGAATCTGTGGTCCGATGATGCCTAGCAAAAAAAAAGAAGCTCGCAGAGGCACCACCCGACTCGGAAGCAATTGAGTTGAACAAGTGATGCTGTAAACCAAGATTAATCTCAAACGTCACGGGTCGGCTGACACAAACTGAGTTTGAGAAGCCACATGTGTATTTAGTCGTAGATTTCGTATTAATTTTTTTTTAATTATCATTTTTTACATAGTCGACGGGGTAAGAGAATTTTCTGCTTTCAATTGAAATCTTTATTAAAATTATTTTAGTTTTTCATTATATGTTTTTTCGTTAACAATTTTCTAGTAATTTCTAAGATTTTTAGTTGAACAATTCAATTTTTAATATTAAATTTTTTTGACGATTGCAATAATAGTTTATTAGTTTTTGCCTGTGAAACTGGGAACCGCAATTTTAAGCCAAAAGAGTCACAGATTGGCAACTCCTGGACTAGATAAAACTGAACATGTTATATTTTGTAGTATTCAACATGCAACTTATTAAATACTATAAAATCTTCATATTTATAATCGTGGTGATACGGTCCTAAATAGTAAAATGAAAATGTTTCAAAATGGGAGTCAAAACTGCATTATGTTGCCTCTAACCAAATAAACGATTTAAGAGATAATCTAAAAACTTAGTCCTTCTTCAATACAGTATTAAAGGAAAATTTTTAAATTGAGTATTTTGTTAATCAAATCAATACGGTCTTCAGTTTATTACCAAAAAGGTCAAACTCATAAAAAATAAAATCGAACAGGAATATTGCAACATGGAGGCAGAAGAACAGGCAGGCTTCAGAGCGGGGAGGTCGACTATTGATCATTTATTTACGATTTCGCAAATAATTGATGAAGAAAACCGCCAAAAATCAAGAACTCCACCTTTTGTATGTTGACCTTAAAAAAGCATATGACAGCGTACCGCAAACAAAACTATGGGATGCCTTGGAAAGAACAAATATAAATGCGGCCCTAATAAAAGCAGTACAAAAGCTTTATGAAAACAGTAAATCACAAGTAAAAATAGGAAACAAGGTCTCAAAAGAATTCTCCATCAATAAGGGGTTAAAACAAGGATGCTGTCTGTCGCCCACACTCTTCAAGATATACATGGAACACGCACTAGCACACTGGAAAAGGAAATGTAAGAACATGGGCATCCCACTAATCGATTCCACACTATATACCCTGTGTTTTGCAGATGACCAAATAATCTTGGCACAGGACTACGAAGACTTAGAATATATGACAAGAAAGCTAGTAGAGGAATACAGGAAATGGGGTCTAGAAGTAAATTTTAGTAAAACGGAATATAAGTGTATTGGAGGAGAGCAACAAATTTTAATACTTGAAGAAACACAACAAAAAATAAGTCATTGTACAAAATACAAATACCTAGGCATGATCATCACTAATGATGGAAGATTTGATGAAGCAATAACACAAAGAAATAACCAAGGAAGACAAGCAACAAGACAACTAAATAGTGTATTGTGGGACAAACAAATATCCAAGGAAAACAAACATCGAATATACAATAGCATAATAAAAAGTATAACAACATATAGTAGCGAAATCTGGCCTCTAAAAGAAAAAACAGTCAAAATGCTAGAAGCCACAGAAATGGATTATTGGAAACGCGCGGCAGGAATATCAAGACTGGAAAAAATAAGAAACGACAGAATCAGGGAGATCATGAAAGTGCAGCATACGATTACGGAAGACATTAGGGTGAATCAGTTAAGATGGTACGGACATGTCCAAAGAATGCCTGAAGACCGCATACCCAAACAAATTTTAAATTGGGCACCACAAGGAAGAAGAAAGAGAGGAAGACCAAGATTAAACTGGAGAGAAGGTATCGAGAAGGATATTCGAGAGAGAGGATTGGAAGAAGATCTTTGGGAAGATCGAAAAAAATGGACACTGGGAATCGGAAGACGGCGAAGAACGTTTTAACCCGATTAATATATATATATATATATATATATATATATATATATATATATATATATATATATATATATATATATATATATATATGAGTTACGATGTTATGAGTTCCAAGTAAGAAACCAATTAGCAAAACGAGCAAAAAAAGTTTATTTAACTGGATCAATTATTAATCGAAAATTGGACCAATTTAATAGAGATGATATGAGTTGAACAAGCTAGAGCCATTTTTGTAGAAGATGCGTACATAAACATGTGTGGACATGAACTAAACATCAAGCAAGAAACGTAGTTTCCGTACTATTATATAAAGTGGAATTTTATATTCTAAATGTGCAAATATACGCGCATGCTGAGAGTTAGCAGAAGGTGATGTTGATGGAAAACGTGAACCTGATAGAAGATGGACAGTTTTTCTAAAAAACCTAACATACAACCAGTTCTGACTCGTTGTAAATAAATTCATGATAGCTAACATTTGTTGAACCCCAAAAAATCGCCTCCTTTGGAAGGATTCTACGTATTGTTGGAAGTAGAACAATGAGATGATCAAAATGTCTTCTAGGTATAGTTGTAGAGTGCCTAAAACACCAAAATGACTCCTCAAAGCATCTAAAGTCTAAATGGGTATGTCAAAGAACTGAAATCATGTTCGTGAAATTGTATGTATTCATATGCAGAAATGTAAGTGGCGTTTGGTGATATCCAAATAGCAAATGAAAACTATTCTCATTAATAATATTTATTTATAAGAATTTAATTGTGTCATTTGTTATTTGACCTTCTAGAATTTTGATATTTGAGCATTCTAAAATAAAATTGGATTGAATTAATAACAAATCTAATTGAAACTTATTTATTCATTGCAGGTGGTATTTGCTGACGATAAAGGTATGTCCCTAACTCATGTAAGGGTCATGACTGAACCGTCTCACGTCCCACCACTCTGGAGCTACAGATTCTTATCTAATGTTACTCAAGGACTGAATAAAGAAACCGTTGGAGAAATACATAATTGGGAGATAACTTTTCCACAGCCCGCTTCTGATTATGTGGCGTTTAGAAAAAGACTAGACACAGAAAACGTATCTCTGGAAAATGTTATCATTAAAGAAGCCGAGGATAACATATTGGGTACCATTAAAGTCAGGAATTTAGCATTTCACAAGGAAGTTTTTGTTAGGTAAGGACAAGGTAGAGTTTGCATTTGTATTTCAGTTATTCAATTAATTTGTATAAACATATTCCTAGTCTACGAATCGACCTTGAATTGTATATTTTCTATTTTATTTCTTATCATTTTTATCTGAGGATGATCGTTGATTTTCATTGAATATTATGGATGGATAGTCGAACTTCACAAACATTAATTTTTCAAGTATTTCAGTCTGATTGATTTGGAAATTTTTATAGAATTCTACTCGTTTTATACATATGACCTTAATAATAATAATAATATTTATATTCTAAAATGAAAACAGTGAAATTTATGTTAGGTAACCTCAAAAATGAAAATGATATAAATATAGCAACTTATTATCAGTATGTTTATCAAAAATGTATTTAATAAATAATAAAGATGAAATTTCAATTCTTACCTCATCTAAATTAGTACGCTGCTTTATGCTCAGAAAATCTCGTTTGCCTCAGATATCTCAGAAGCTTAATCTCCTCAAGAACTTAAAGTCATTAAAATATCGTACTCAAAATATTTTAAGCCACCATGTATCACTTTTCTGTTGTCTAACCCCCTTTTTCAAATGGTGTATAGCTGAATTCAGTACTGTAATATGAAATCATGCAAGTTTACTTTAAATTTATTTATCTAACGAGGCCGTTAGACCGAGTTTGGCAACACGGCGACTGCAATAAACATTTTTGCGCGTGTTGAGCGTGTTTTTCTACGCTCATGGAAATATAATGTTTTATTTAGGTGTAGAAAAATAAAAAGCGTAATTTCGGATCCTAATTTTTTATAATTAATTAACACATTCGGTTAATATTCAAAAAGTTAGAAACTAGTAACTAGAAATAATTTAACTTAAACATTCTGTGTATTATTAATATTAAAAGTGAATGTACAATTTTTGCAATTTTCGATATTAATATTTCTTTTTAATTTTAAATTTTAATTCTACTCCTTAATTTGTGACTTCTCCAAATGTACTACAGTCTATTACAGAAAGGTATAGAGTCGGCGTCAGCCTAGGTGTAGGTCTTGAAATAATATTATTTGTAATATTAAAGTTTCAAGTAATTGCGTGAGAGAATTAGGAAAAGTATGTTTTCTAGCCTGAAGTGTCAATATCGAAATATTGTGTAGGGATTACTTAGGTAGTAGATTATACAGACGTTTTGCAGTTTTAACAGGTACCGTTTAACCTTCTATTAGTACCTCTGCCTAATTCCAACCCTATTTCAGATTTGGCTTTCCTTTTTACGAGTATTCTACCGGCACGCCTTTGGCACACTATTTTTAGTGTTTGTGAATGGATAACAATAGGCTAAACCCATATATTGAGCCCAACCCAGTTGGTACTACCTGCACTTGATAAAAAGAAAGAATTTTATAATGAAATCAATGCCAAACTATGAAAGTGGCTTAAATATCCGTTGACTCACTCTGTGGTCCCTTTGCATACCTAATCAGGTTTTATTACTCTAGACCTTTCTGAAATAAACTATAGTACTTGGTATCTACACATTGTCATTTTCGTCAGCTTGAAATATTTATTTTGCAGCATTGAGTTTGCAAATGTTTGCTCTACGTATCCTTCCGCTACTGTCGACGATTACCTTTCTCCGTGTCGTTTGAGCTCTAGTATAGCTCAGGAATCTCGAAATTCAGAAATTTTGCAATTTCATACGGGTGTGTACACCATTAGCTTGGACAGTGCACTTTTCTTCTTGGTAATTGATAAAAAAATGTTTATGTGGAAAATGACTGGGACGTAATTTCCTGTATTTACGGTATATATCGATCAAATTTAATAATTCTTCAACCTCACCTCTAATAACAAAACTTCGTTCCTTGTTATTTTTTGAATACTTTTACAATATCAATATAATATTGAAACTACTTCTGACTTCAATATTCAATTTTTGGAGCTTATCTCTAAGACATGCCCCTGCGATGCCAAATATTGCAGCAATCTACAACAAGTCATTTTAAAAAGTCTTAAAAAAGCTGAACAATAATTATTACTGACTTACTTTTTTCATCAAATACTGGGAATTCGTAGCTTCTTTTAGAAATTGATTATTGTTTCCCCTATTAAATACTTTTGACTTTTTTTACCGAAATCCTGCAGAGTTCTGCTTCATAAATGCCATTACTTTTTTGTAGTTTTTAATATTAATATCTTTTGTAAAAAGGCAAACTCTCACCATTGAGTGCTTAGACCAAAGTGATGAGGGTTTAATATCTTTCGATCTTTTTGAAAAATATACAAGAAGCACATTTTCTGTAAGATTCACAACTTTTTTATCGAAGCACCACTCTTTAAAACATAGTTTTCTTGATTTACTAGGTAATAACTTCTGGTGTGGTCCCAACAAATTTTTCTTCATCACAATCATCTATTTTACCAATAATATTTTAATTTTTAAACTTTTCTAGTGATTTCCTAATCCAGTACATAATAAATATGATTGATAATAAAATAAAATCCGCAATTCTTTGGAACATATCACGAACTCACAGAAGAAGAACTAAATATTTCGCTCATTTAAATGTTTATGTTTGTAATGACATAAATATTTATTGCACCAGTGCAATAAAGATCTACTTTTTCCGGTAAATATAATTCAATAAACTTGTGTTTATTGCATGAACGTAGGAAAAATCAATTTTCAATTTTAAAATATGTTTATGGTATAAGATAAAAATCCTGACCTGGACGACAACACCAGCATATCTGTACACCATTTATTAAACATAAAAAATTTATATCATTCTATATTATTTATTCATCATTACATGTCTATGTCAGAGAGTAAGTTTTATTCGCGCTACCTTAATTACCAATTGTTCATAATATATTAGTCTATTTGAAGTAAATTTATTTTTCTCTGTTAAAGGTGTTCATCAAACGAATGGAGGAGCCACGAAGACTGTTTCTGTACATATGTACCAAATAATATGAATACCAACATTAACGTGCTCTATGATACATTCTCTTTCAAAATTCAGCTTCCAGTTAATGCCAAAAAGCTTGAGTTCTGTGTTTGCTTTAAATGCGAAGGAAAAGAATATTGGGATAGCAACGATAGTAAAAACTATACCATAGTAAAGAAGTCATCACTAAATAGATCTTTCTCAAATGATGATATTTTCAAAAGAAAAGAACAAGATACTCAGGTAGGTTGGTACATATATATATAAACGAATGAGTTGTTGATAAATTTATTTATTTGGTTAATTTTTTTCTTCAATAAAATCCCTATTATGCAGAGAAAACTTTGTTTAAATTTAATCTACAATTCAAAAATATTTTATCTATAGCTTTCCAGTTTTTTGTAATAGTGATAAATTTCTTCAATTCTCACAATTACCTACTGCACCAATACTCATAATTATACTATCAGATCCTTCTAGCATTGCATAAGACCAGACATTGTAATTGCGAGTGTTAACGCAGTGGTAAAAAACAGTGTGGTTACTAAGAAAATTCTATGTTTAATATGATATAATATAATGAAAAGTTCTTATATGTAACTTATTCATTACAAATCTATTTTCTATTGTTCAATTTTGAAAATTATACACCAATTTTTCTTGATATAAATGTATGTTATATTTCGTAATAAAACTAAAACCCACAACTAAGCAAAAATAATGAGAATAGATATATTGAATGTAGAAGAAAGAAGACTTATCGCGTTTAGCTTAGACTTTTGATTTTCATATATTAAAAAATTTGTCAAAGATTTTCTTGTAACTTAAATAAAAATAATATTGAAATATTTTTATAAATAGGTTCAACTACTTTATAACTGATAAAGTTTTTTGTTACAGGGTCTCTAACAAATCAAATATCCTGCGATATTTCAGTTTTCCCAAAAATTAAGCTGATTTTTTATTACTATTAGAGTCTTCTACTTCTTCTGCATTTTCGTCACATATTTAAACACAATAGAAATAATTAATTACTTTATAGGCATCAGTACGAAAATGTAATGATATAGTACAAGCAAAAATGGAATCATGGTCGGAGTTTGCTAGTTGGACACATTTAGAAAATAACAGTCCATACTGGTAATCGACGAATATTATTTCTACTTTTCGTACAAAAGCAAAGGCAGCAGGTTGCAAGGATGTATAATAGTTAGTATTTTACCATTTTAAGATATAGTCGTTATCCATTCGTCAGTATACTCAAATAACTAATCACACAATATTTTTGAATCTTTTATACCAAACTAAATCATATTTTAGATTACTGACAAATGTATCTATAATGCTACGTTCATTTTTCATCATTAAATACTTTCATCAAATATCATAATATGCAGTTACTGCTGCTTGCAACATTCCTTACTTTCCTGTCCAAACTGCTCGATAATTCGGACAGATGCCACTATGAGTGCTCATTATAAACTAATTTTTCATTGTTAATCGTAGGTATAAATCTTTTACCTCTATGTGAGATCAAAATGTTCGTTACAAAAATATGTTTTAATGTATACCCCAACAGTAGTTGCAAATTATTTAATAAATAATATTTATTATAAGTATTATGGGCGTTGAAAACATACAGTTAATCTTTTAAAATGTAATTTCTTTCAATTAGTTTCGTATCTAGCAACTTAACAAAAGTGAAGATGTATCAGAAATGCTTTGAATCAGAAACAACTGCTTACCTTTCTCTATGAATCGTAAATAGATTCAGGGTACAAAACGACATAATTCTGACCTTATTTTTTGCAAAAGAAGAAGATTTCTATTATTTATTTCTACTTTTTTCAAGTATTTTGATAAAATGTAAACCAGTATCTATTAGGGCCTTTCAAAGACTTGCTTGGCTAGGAGCAAGACATGATCATATGCAGATAAAGCTCGGCTTATCAATTCCTGTAAGATCTCATAATTACAACTTTATTGGTTTGATGCAATTTCTGTTAACTACAAGTTGCAATTCAAGGAGATTCCAGTTCATTTTGGTTTACTAAAAAGTCAAATATCAGTTACATCAGCTTATTGATTGGAGCATTCAAAACTACTCTTTTGAATCTAACCTTGCCGAGTCATATTTCTTCATTTATTTCAAAGGTTTTTCAATTCTATTTCTTTTATTGAGACCAACTTTTCATTCAACAATTGACCAAAGGTCGGTTAGATTAGTTGATTGATTAGTGCACTTTTGTAAAGTAACGTGTTCTGTGATAAATCTTATTTTTTTACTCATATTTTGTATTCCCGGCATTTATTTTAAAAATTTTTATTCACTTTTTATTATTATTATCGTGGCTTAGAATGTTTTGCAGGAAGTAAGTAGAAGACAAGAAAACGTTTTCGTTATTGGCAGCCATCATGCAGTAACAAGAGAATTTGATCATGTGACACCACTTGCAAAAATCATCATGTGCAATATCTTGACCTTGCTAGAAATTGCATGCAGTTTCTTGCAGGTTGTTTCCCTTCATGTAAAGTAACCTTCAAGAAAGTCTCATGAACTTAACCCTACCATTTCAAATAGCCGATCTAAATGTAAAGACAGAATTTCACTATTGGTATGGAATATATTAACTAATAAATCACAGACCAAAACCACTCTAAGCATCATTTCAATTCATGTCACAAATCTAATATATTCATAATAATATATATGATTTAAATTCCTCCAATCTAAAAATATCTTTTCTGTGCATTCTTTGTACTGTATGCCATTATATATTTATTGTGAATGTTTATCTGTGCTTATTTTTGTCTGATTACCTTTCAATGATCATATTGGCTAGTTTCTGATATATCATAAATTGAAAAATTGATTCGCTTCATTTGCTTATTGCACATAAAATGATCCACATTCATAAGCATTAATTTTTAAATATGAGATCATGTAAAAATAAGTGTACTCCTGTATGTATATTTTTTTCTGAAACTGAAATATCTGTCAAACGGTTACTGAGTTCATATTACTTAACTTGTCAAATTATTCAAATTTCTCTTTAATTTATGGTATTATGTAATAATTACAGTAAAATCAGTGCCAGATCCCTTCATTTTTCGTTCCTCTTGACTTTCTTCTTTCAACTCTAATTTTAATTCAAAATTTTACACAATTTCAAAACATGATCTGACATATGTCGAATTATTTTTTACATAAGAAAGTCTGAAGGATCAAGTTTGAAAGTAATTTTTTCAAATAACTGAGAATTCATAAATACTGATGGAGTAACCCACACTTATTCTTAAAAACTTTATTCTGTGCATTCATATGAACAAGGTAGGTTATTACATGAAATTGATTAATGGCTTCCAGAATAATAATTTCGTTGTTAAAACCGTTTGGCAGATAATAAAAAAACAGGTACTCGATTCAATACTTCGAAGGGATGTATGTCCCTTATTAGTCAGTTTTAAGAAAAATATACATGAAGTAGACCCTTACTTTTGGACGTACTCAATTAGCTTTAGAAACAAATATAATTCTGGACGAACTAATATAATTAAATATTATTATTTGATATATAAGTAGTAATACGAGGGTTGCTACTTAAGTTTTGAGAGAGATAAATAAAACAAAAATTTATACTTAGATATGGCTTTATCGGTTTTAAAAATATTCTATATTAAGATCAATCACTTTTGCGTGCGTTTGAACCAATTATCGAAGTATTTTTCCCGTTCCGTTTGAGTTACCTCCAAAATATGTGATTTGAACGCATCAACCGCTTCTTCAGGTGTAGAAAAACGTTGACCTCGCAATTTATTATTAATCTGCCGAAAGAAGTAGAAATCTTTCGGTGCCAAACAAGGACTGTACGACGGAGGACCCATAAATTCGATGTTTCAACTGATCTAAAACATTTTTGTTTGAACTGCTGTGTGAGAGCTCATATTGACGGGGTGGATAATGATTCGTCTTCTGCGCTTGGTTTCCCTTTTTTTTCATAATACTTCTAGCAAACAAATGCTGCTGTACCATTTAGAATCGACCCTTCTATGTTGCTTTGGAATGGTGGTGACATATCCAGTTATTCCGAAAAAACAGGCGACCATTTACTTCGAAGTACACCAATCGACACGAGCTTTTTTAAGCGATTGTCGTATTATGCGGTTATCAACGCGAACAAATCTTGTGACAGACAAATTTTCATACAATATTGAATGTAACTAATCCTCAAGTTTGCCTCAATTTCACGGCATGTGGCAAGACGATCTTGTAATATCATTTCACGCACAACATCGATATAGAAAAGTGCGATCAAAATTGAATTCGGAAAACGAATGAAATACGGTGTCTCGAGATGGTGCTTTATCACCAAAAGTTGAAACGAATCTACCGGCACACTGCTTGCACAAAAAAAAACAACTCAAATATTCACATCAATGTTGCCATATCTCTCCGTAGCAACCCTCTTAAAGTATATATACATAGTTTTCACTAATTTTATTCCATTTTTGTTGCAGTATTATGAAAATCCCGTGAATTCGATGTTGCCAAAATCAAGCCATCTTCAAGAAATGCTGCTTTTAGTGAAAAAAGTGAATCGAGCCTGCGCAAGGTGTTGAAAATTAAAGTAGTATTGAAAAGTGGCTGACAGATCAGATGTAAGAGGCCATATAAATATATAGAAGGAAAACTTTTGAATATAAATAGACCTCTACTGGTCTGGGACTGAAATCTGTGATATACAAATATGACCGTTATTTATTTTAAAAAAAATGTGAGTTTAGTTACTTTTTGGTTGCCAAGAAGAAGTATGTTACTGTGGTTTTCTGCTATTAATTTAGTACCTACTGAAAAGACTGATATTATTTTTAGGAAGGTGTAAATGTCAGATTTTATTAGCTCGAGAATGTCCTTTAAAGTGTATATTGTAAATGTATCTATATATTATGGAATTGCATATTTTGCAACAGATTTTTTTTCTTTAACATTAAGTGAGTACGTAAGTTCCTTTACAGAGAATTCGAAATTGTTGATTTTTAGAAAAACCATAATTTTACTAATGAATAACTAAAAGATAATTTTCCATGCATTTCATATGAAAAATTCAGTTTTACACTGTTAAATGATGCATCTATATTATTTAAAATGATAAGTTGAAAAAAGCGTGCCTTACTATATAGTTTTATATCTATAATTGGTATTGAAAGGAATATTGATGACACTTTCAGTTGAGAGTAACTCTTTGTCTTGTAAAAACTCACTTGACTCAGAGCATCCTTTCAAATGGAAAAATGATCCTTCCCAAATATGAATTAGTCTCAATGCACTAATTTATATAAAACAAATTTCTGAAAAAAAATTAAAGATTTAATCAGGGGCTATATTATATTGCAACCTTAAACTTCATTGGACCCCTATTATTCTTCCAGTTCCAAAGTTTTAATGATCTCCAGTAGGAGATTTTTCTCAATACTTCAGGTTTCTCGTCATACTTTGCATATGCTAGAACTAGAAAAATCCAGAGTATACCTGGGTCGGCAGTACTTTGTTAGGAAGCTTGTTTTTTTGGAGTTATCCAGCCTGGATGATGTAGTCAAAGTGCTTCTCTATCAGTTTTCCTATATAAGCTTATTCTTTATACTTTTCCTATTAATTCCTGTCAGTTAATTTAATTATTAGTAACTTGTTTTATGAACATTCTATTCATATTATTACTTCATTATTTATGCTGACATTTTGTGTTTTCCTTCTTCAGCTTTTGATTTCTGCTAGAACTTTTTTTGTAGTATCTATTTACTTACCACCTTGATCATATCATATTTTGTATTCGAAGAATATATAAATGAATGTGATTTCCATTTATATTAAAAAACTAGAAAGAAATTTATGAGTAGAAGAATACAGCTTCTGAGAATGGTTCACTGAAGTTTACTAAATTTGTCTTTCTACAAACACCTGGATTTTTTGACCAATATAATTTAAATATGGCTGTCTATCCAGATCTATGGATCCCTTTACTGACTGTAAAGTTATGTGATATTTTCTATTACTCGATAAGGGTTATAATTATCATATTGATCTTAGTAGAGCTTAGAACTGATAGTGTGGATTTAAGTAAGTCATATTTTATAGCTTAAAAGTGAACAATGCAAACATATGTTGTATCAATTTCTCCAATTACTTGAAATTTTTTAAAATATTCAAAACTTTCTCCAAAGGTACTTATTTCAAATACCCATAGAAAGTTTTATATATTACCTATAACTTAACATATTTTTTTATTATGTATATTAAAAAGTTCTCTATAATTTAAAACTCAGTATAAAACAATCATATATTTGGATAAATTAATTGTGTATGAGATTTGAAGATGAAGTGTTTTTGTATAGAACACACTATTTACTATTACACCAAAACATTGTGTGACTTAACCACGTTATCATCTTTTGAGACTGAAGGTGAAAGACTTGGTAATCAAAATACATTCTACTTCTATTTTTGTTATATAAAACATTATACGAAAAAATGATTAAAATTGAAAAACTTAGTTATGAAAATGAACTCTTATATATGATGATTTCAATTATTATTAAATAAAACTCAAGTCAATTTCAATGTCACTATTGTAAAATATTCTGATGGGTGAATCTTGTTGCTTCAAAAGTATTATTGATCCCAGTGTAGTGTATAATAATTCTGTATCCCTTTAACAAGTATGAGTTCTCAGATATTTTGACTGGGTTATCCTTGAAGTGAGTTATCTTTGTTGATAAATAAAAATAAAGTTGATAGAAGATATTTCAACACTGTTTTAATTATTTTCAATTTTGATCATTTTTCATTCACTTTTGCCACTCCATTTTCTCTCCAATTTTTTTATTCTATGTATCGATGTATTATAAATACTGAGTTTTAAACTCTTCAGATTATTTTAAGAGAAATAAATGTTTAATTGATAATTAAGTGAAAAAGTCATGTATGTTGAGAACTTGAGGAAAAAGTATATTTGTAAAATATAAAAAATCGTCCACTGCAATATGAATAGTAGAGTAGGTGTACCGATTTTACTAGTTGAATAATAAATTTAGATTATACTTAAAAGTGCTATTTTTCAATTGTCGACTGATTAAACTTAATAGATTTCCTTATAATGCTCGATTAACAGTGTTAAACTGCATATCTCACCCTTCTTTATTAGATGGTTATATTTTTTCGTTTTAGAAAATCACCAAAATCATATTCAACAATTTCAAATTTGTTAAATTTGCAATATGGAGTTGTACCTATTTTAAATGTGTAGTTTTTTAGTATCTACAGAATAGTTCATAAAATTGTAATAATAATGTTTTTAAATATATCACATATTTTGTACAAGTTTTTATCTGTTTTGTGGCCTCACCTTAATTTTCTTATATAATTAATGAGGATGGACTTTTTTATTAAATTATGTATTGGTATAGTATTGTTAAGCAAAGAGAATATTTCTTTATTTATTGCTAAATCATTTTAACAACTAGAAATAAGTTCTATTCTTTCTATCTCTTGTTAACATTTCCATTTTTGTCAATTGGCAACTGTATGTTTTTATTCCCTATATTAACAATGAATATCATTTGGAAAAACACCGAGCAAGATAAAATTATTCAAAAATCTAAAGATAATTTTTGTCTCAGTTAAATTGTTTCACTCTCCAAACTTATAACATCTACAAAATTTGATAAATTAAAATTTTTTTGTATAGAAATCAACTGATTAGAAATCATTTTATTTACTCGGGAGCTTTTACAAATAATTTATTGTTGATTTAAATATCATAAACCCATTCCTTCTGAAATTTGAGGTTTGTAAGATTGCATTACTAAATGTTTCAATTTAATTACTATTTTGGTGATCCTAAGGTTATTTTTACATTAGTGTTCTTTCTATCTATTTATCTATTGTTGAGTACTTAGTATAACACCAATAATTTTATATCCAAATCTATTGAAGGGGATATGTTTATCGAGATAACCTTATTGGGTCGAACAAAATTTCTCTTGGTTGTAAAAATAACCATTTATGAATATCTAACACAATTCCCTGGATGTACCGCTCTTAATTGCAATTTTGTAGACCTTAAACTGAATTTTAATATTATTTTGACATGTGTTAGTGGATTTGGGATAAATATGAGTATAGTGCATAAGAAAGTTATTAGAAATTCTAATTTCACAAGTTATATAATTACCGTTAAATTATATCACTAGTGAAATTATGTCACGGCTTTGAAAATATACCTGCGGTGTATAGATATGAAAAAGATATTAGGGTTATTCAGAGTAAACTAAAGTGATCTCTTAACTTATTCTTGAGGTACTTTAACTTCATTAAAATGACAAATATTTGAAATGGCTATTAGGTACATAAAGTGTTTTTAATACAAATATGTCACAGTTCATTTATGTCTATACGACCTTACAGTGTGGTCTAATTATTGGATAATCGAGGATTGTCATCGTTTTATTTATATTGTATAAAGAAATATGGATGACTGGGCTCGTGTTGAGGATACTTTATATTACGTGCAAAATAAAAGTACAAATGAGGCGCCTAGAATCAAAATCCGCCAAGTCCACCTCAAGAAATTTTCGGAAAATTTGGAAAAAACTGTCACAAACAGACTAATCATAAGAAAATATTAATTTTTTTACCAAAAAATCAATAGTTTATTACTTTATAACTGACAATGTATGATCGAGATACCTAAAATAGTTTCATAAATATTTAGAAAAATTTTACATCAATATTTGGACTGGTTTTTGATACTAAGATTGGAATTAAGCGGGATTTGAAACCAAAATATGCTTAGGCTGCCAAGGGGTTCAGCTATAAAAGTTATACTAATTGTTAGGTTTCCTTTTTTACACTAGCCAAGTAAGATAAAATAAAATTTAATGTTTTGTAAAAAGTAAACAGTCTTTATTGTTATACTAGATCACACAATATCTATATCAATTTCCTCATCAACGATAATGTTTTCATCTTCTTCATAGTTGGGACCATCGGCTTCTTCGTTTTCCAAATCTCGATAAAATTTTAGCGTCTCGAGGTTGCTCCCCCCTTGTTCAAAGTGCTTTGTTAGTAGTTTCGCAACATCCATTATTTTTGCAGCTTCAAGACTAACTCTCTTGTTGATGGCTTTTGAGTTTATGTGAGACATATTAAACTTTGGTTTTGTGACAAATTGTGCTTAACAAGCCTCAGTTCTACAAAAGACTTTACCCTGGACTAGAATGTTATTTTTTTTCTACTTCTTTTTTAGCATAACCCTTTTTGATGGATTTAACTTGAAGTGCCACAAGTTCGACTTTTTTGCACTTTTTCTTCAAAAAATATTGACTTAGCGGTTTTTTGTTCTAGGCACCTTAAATATAAATTAATGTTTCTGTGTTACCTGCTAGGACAAAAAAGTTCCTACTGTTGATAATTAAGAATAAAAATTTTATATTTTCAAAGTTTTAAATCGATAAAAGTATATTTTAAAAATTTATTTATACAAGGTCATTTTATTGTAATGTAAGTGGATAAGATAGTAAGACTGTTATATCTATCTATTTACATTGACTGAAATTTCATTCTTTTCTTGATAGTTGAAGAAAAAGAAACATAACATTGAAATTTATAATGAATAAACAAATTGATCTCTTGGTATAGGATATTTAACTAATTAATTTGACAAAAATATGTCTCACTTCTGGGCTATTTTGTCGCACTTGTTTGAGTATCGGAGTTGTTATGAGAGCAGTGAATTTAAAAATTATGAATACAATCGAATTGTTTTTCCATGAAAGCTGTAAAGCTTATTTCTAGTTCTATAGATTTATTTTACTTTTTATAATGAACACATTGTGAAAAATGTTTTCTCAATCAGAACTGTTATTTTCATAAGCTGTTAAAAGTGTGTTGAGTTTATAGAAGTTAACCTAAATATTTCAGATTATATTATCAGAAGATTTTTTCGAAAAGCCTGATATTGACGTTGTATATATAATTATTATTGCAATAAAAAATCTTATTAACTGATGTTATAGTATTACAAAGAGCTTCCACAAATATAATATGCTATTTTTCTATTGATGTACAAATATATATTATGAACTATTTTGTATGTTTTATTCTTATTTCATTGTATATATATTTTTATCACTTGTTATTATTCATTCTAGTGCTTTTTATAAGACTAATAAATGTTACTACTAATTATTACTGAGAAAATGTTTTCGCGAATACCTACGATTTTGTAATTTGTAAATCGTTATGTACCTTCGTAGGTTATATTTGCAGAAATTTGTTGAATAAATATGTTTTAAATATTTTTTAAAAATAGTGTTTCTGTTACCGCTCCGAAGTAACCTACTCACTTGAATTATATTTTGAATGAAAATTAATGGCATCTTGGTAACTTATTTATTTGGTACGTTTCACTTAACGTCCACATTGACCTTATCCACGCTCTCTGAAATCCACGTTCCACTAAATAAAAAGTCCATTGTCATTTTAAGTGAAAAATACAGGTGAAATATGTTAAAGGTTGTAGATTCATAATTTGGCAGTTGGATGAAAACGTGCAGTTTAGAATAGTTCACATGGATTGGAATGAAATTCAATTTGATTTTTAACAAAAATCACAGTATTTCCAATATCAAAGCCAATTTCTGTATTGTTATAAGTGACTTTTTTCATCCTCATCGTTGAAGTGCCATCACATGCCGATTAATGACTTACAAATTTTGTAGGTATAGGCCAAGCAATCAGGAATATGAACGTTAACCATAATGTCGAGCTGTTGCTCAAGACCAGTGACAAGCTACCCTTTTTATCGTCTATGAAGGGTAGAGGTAAGGTAACAAATTGTCTGTATAAAAAAGTGTCCGTTAAAATGTGTTAAATAAAGGTAGCGCCACATTAGTACCAAGCCTGGACAACTTTTTACACTATATACAATGTAGAGTTTTTAAAATTTTCTATAATTAACTACGATAAAGAATTTTTTAACTAGATATCCTTAAATTCATTTAGAATTGCTGCATTCATGCCTTACCCATTGTCTACTCAAGCGCCATTCTGAACAGGAAGGCTTCTGAACTGTTATTTATTGTATGCAGCTGGACACTTTTCCAACTGTTCTTACATATGAGATAATTCCCACCTCTACCTTCTATAATATCGTTATTCATAGAATATTTAGTGGAACGTATCCATAAGTTAAATGTCTATGGATGTCTAAATTCTACGAGAGAAGAAGCCACTTGAGGGTGTATAGTAATATATACGAACGCGAAAATACATAACCATATTATGAAATTTGTATTTGGTTTTAAATTATTAGTTTAACGATTCTATATTTTGAAGGTTAGTACAAAATCAAAGGTTTCAAGGTAAAATAGCTATGAGGTCCAATCCTACGGTTGCTGGATTGAATCTCGTTGAAAACTTGTATAAATGTACTCAAAAACTTGAATTATAATTCTCAAAAGTTTAAAATAAAAAAAAAATAAGTAAATAATCACACAAATGGAAAAGGCTCAAACACGTATTTAATTTTCGCGTGGAAATTATAGTGCTCAGTAAAACCTCAAAATTGAAATTAAAATTGTGTTTGTGAGATTGCAAATTCAAAAGAAAAAACAACGAATGAAAAGAAAATGATATGTAATAAAAAGAGAAAGAAGGTATCTTTGTTTTGATGGCTCGTTCTACCTAATTATTATTCATCTTTATATAATTTTTCCGTCTTTTATGAAATTAACTATAATTCATATTTTTAAGAAAAACTCCCATTCCGATAGTCCTAACAAATGAATTTATCTTTTCGAAATAATGTGGGCGCAAGCGCTCGCTCTCTTTGTGATTAACATTGGGCGCGTATTTATAACAATATTTAGTTCACAAGTAGATTTGAATTTGAACGGGCTCAAAATCTAAATAGATACTGACTTCGGCGTGTTTGCGAGCTCTGTTAAATAATATAGTGGGTGTTTTACAGTTTGTGTGACACTCACAAATTATGAAATTTTGGATAGCTGCGCTTTTTTTATGCAGTAAGTCGAATGCCTAAATAATAATTTTCTGTTAGATTGTGCTTTTATTGATATATTATTAAAAAACTTTTTGAGTTTGAGGTGATTAAAATTATTGATACATTTTTAATTATTGAAATACTATTGTAAATTATTCCATAGGATCTATCGAGTCTGCTTTTGTAGATGACAATTTTCAGCTAAACCTTCCAGTTTTATGGTCCTTATGAACTCTAGTATCTGGTTCCAAGGAAGTCCTATCTTCTTTACTACAAATTTCCCTATTAAAATATTTTTTGAGTTGGCTTCTTTTTACTTTTGTTCTTGGGCGATTTTCTCTTCATTCTAAAATTGTGCTTGGTTCTTAACCTTATGAAGTACATTAATACGTTTGCTTTGGTTAGAAATTACTGGCTTACATGTATCCTTGGTTTACAGTATGCATTATAAATATTTCCGTCATTTATGACGTATTCGTTTTTGAATTTGATACCAACAACACCGATTCAGTACAGATCAGCAGTTTATTTTTAAGATTTCATTTCATTATTTACATCAATGTCTTGTTTCAAATACTAAAATTTCTATATTTCTTATTGGACAATATAAAAAAATTTCAGTTTATATTTCCTTAAATTTTATACGTAGTTAATAGTACTTATATTACTAAGATAGAAGGCTATCATTATTGTTGAGCCCAGATTCTTACACTGCCGAGGCTGTACAAATTGGTTGGAACATATAATGGGTCTTCTGCTCCGAGGGACATATACTATTTTTTCTTCAAGTGTAAAAATAATAAAATGAAATTCTTCTTCTTAATACATTTTTGCAATACACTTTTCAAAACTGACAAATAATAAATTAAATAAAAATTAAATGACAGTTCCTGTCTACTTGGTTACAACGCCCACAATAAGACGTTGCTATCGTTTCTCATTATTTTGTTACTAGTACAATAAAACTCGGTGGGTGGAAATCCAACACAGTTGCGGAGGGTTAGTTACGTTGACGACTCAATAAAAAACAAAATGAATTCCACAATGAAAATTTTAACAGGAACAACTAGTTCGACTTGTAAATTGAACATTGTAAATGTTCATGATCCTACCAACAATCCAATAAGTACTAATACAACTATAGACGATGTTATTTCTTTGAACTCGGCCAATTCAAGTACCAATAGTAATGTAACTTTTTCTTCACTTACTATTACAAAATAAAAATTGATGATAGTTCTGTCGAATTTTTTTTTAGCCTAAAGTCGTAGAAAAATTTTTGTACGAAACTTGTGAGTAAAGTAAATTAATTTTCACTCGGAGGGATTGCCGTTCTACTCGTGAGAAAAAGTATTACTTTACTCACTTGTTGTATAAATAACTAATGCCTAGCATGCCCTATCAGCATCTGGGTGATTCCGTTCTAACTGTGATTTTTTGTATTCAAAATTTCAAGATTTTAAAATTTAACTTTTCTAACTTTTTTATGCATATTATTCATCTATTTTACTGTAAAAATAAAACTCTAAGAGGAATTTACTACAACTTCAAAGTATCACGAGCAAGACACAAATGTCGGATTTTGAGTTCCAAGGTACTGACTCATTTATCCACGGTACTGACATGGTAACTTAAGATATTAAACAACAAGTGCATCAATTTTCCTCAGTTTGATCATAAACATTAGAATTTATAAGGTAATTAGTTTAAATCATTTGTTACGACAAAAAAAATTAATAATTTATCGGTAAATTCTAGGAATGGACATGACACGGTACTGACATTCAAGTGATGTAGTATAAGTTTTCTTTAAGTGGCAAGTTATATTGTATAAAAATAATGTTTAAATATCTTAAGAATTATTCAATTAACACAAAATTTTTATTAATTGATTATTAATTAATGACTAGTACAAAAAAACAATACAGGACATTGAATATCACAGTTATAATGGAATCACCCATCTGCTGGTAGTTGGCAATTAGGCAACTTTGTATACATTTTTAAGATGTCATATTGGTGATTATTCGATTCGCTTCAATTTTACTATCTTATGTTTTATGAGTAAGTAAATACTGTTTTGAGAACAAAAAATTAGTGAATATTCACAATAAATATATGTCCATTTTAGAATTATTATTACGTGTCTAATAAAATAACAACTAAAAGCTTAATAGGCAACTTAAATCAGACTTGATTTAAACATTTAAGAAAAAGATGTATAAGTATCAAATAGACAAAACCAAATAGAGGGTAAAATTTTCTCACAAAGAAACAAAGAAGACGATTTCAGTTTTTCTAACAAGTCTGATAGCCGTTCTTGCCCCATCGAAGTCCTTAGGTATTTTTTTATCAGTTTTAATTTTGAAAAACTTCTTTCAGCTGTTGCGGTCGTAACTGGAAGTGTCAAGAATAGAAAGCATTCTGTTACTACCTCTGGAAAACTTTATGCAAGGCTATTGAATTTTATCTGCATTAATTCCAAGAGTTATTTAATGGAATGAATTTTTTGAATTTCAGATTTTTAGCATGTTTTCAGAGCAATTAATTGTTTATAAAGATAAACTAAGATGTCTTTACTGTATTTAGCTTCGACAGTTTTCCGGAAGCATTTTTTATCACTTCGTTTGAAGAAGATAGGAGTTTCTCCGGTTGTAATACTTCGAACATATTACTGAGGTCACAAAGCCTCTCAAATCTTTGTTTAGTTTGAGAAATTAATATATCTAAACAGCAATAGTATACATTGACTTTGAAATATAATTCCGGGTCTGAAATTCTCTCATCTTGTGATAACTCATCAAAATAACGCTTCGTTATCTTTCGTCTTTTATTTTTAAAAATAGTTGTCACTTTCCACTTTTTTGGTAAATCTCTGGACTCATTTAGCAAACCATTGAATACATTTTGATTTTTTATTTCGCTCAGTCTATTCAAAACATTACTTAATAAAATACTAGCTTTCTGTAAGTCATTATATTCATGCTGTAGAGCTTTAGAAACAGGATTAATGATTTCAAATAGTAAAGAAAAAAATGTGACAAGCACTAAGAAAAATATATAGTTTGTGTACGGCATTTAACATTGAAGAGACTTAGCGTGTTAAAAGTATTTACAAGAATAACTCACTTGGATTCGCAGTGCTTAATCCGGGAAAAAAAGGAATTGCTGAAGTAAAAACTCTATAGGCATGTATGACTGTTTTTTATATGTTTTTTCCCGGAAAACACGAGATTAAGTGACATTGGGGATAACATTTCATTAATTTTTGCTTACACACGTGAGGGCCCTCTATAGCTCATTGAGACGGATGATACGGCGGTAGCTACGCCCCTGGACAAAACTGAGGATAAAATATTCTTATGTTGTTAATTACCAACATTATCTCATTGATTTACTTTTTCTCAATAGCCATAGAACTTTCAAACTTTGGTAACGTTGACAATTTCAGTAATGTGTTTGTGATATGTAGTTAAATCATTGTAAATCTTTAGTTATTTTTTCATCTTCCAACAGCAGGTTCCTTTTTTTATTTTGGAAGAATAAAATTCTTTACTAACTTTTTCTTTCAATAGATCTATGTTTATATTTCAAGAATGTAGTTATTACAGAAATAACAAATTTGAGTCCAAACCTTGAAGCCTCTTATATATCCAAAGAATCGATAAGTTGGAAAATTACTTTTGTTGCAGAAGCAAATCTAACGAAGACAAGTCAAGATAGCAGTTAGAATATAGGGAAATAAAAAGGTAGAAATATATATATATGTATATATATATATATATATATATATATATATATATATATATATATATATATATATATATGAGCACAAAAAGCGAAAAATGTGAACAACAGAGTGTAAAATATTACAAACAATGGAAGGGAGTTCGTGTCATGGCAGAAAGGAGCTCAAAAAAATTAGGAGTACTCTAATGCCAAGACACCGTCAAGACGCAGGCCCTTGAACATTTCGTACGACAGATGGACATCAGCAAGCAGATTACAGAATTAATACAAATTTTTACGAAATTAAGAATAGTGAAACGGGGAGTAATAAGTGGAAGAATCTCTTTCAAAACGGAAGGGTTTGAATGCAGAACGAAGATTTACAAAAGTAAAGAGAAAAGCTGCAATTAAATGAGGTATTTCCGAATTCAATAGAATACATTACAAAAGACTCAATATTTTTTCATAATTTCAATATTTTCCTCACAGAAACATTAGTTTTTCTTTACATCTAAGGATTCCCTTCAAATCTTTATCTTCCTTTTCAAGCGACTTAGATCTGGGATTTCCTCACCTTCTACTCCTTAGCTTCATCTACAGCATTGAACCATCAATTTCTTGCTCTTCTCTTTACCATATTGACACAGCTATTTTATTCTTTCTCTTTTTATAGAATACATTACTATATTATATTTAAAAAATGTATTTGGACTAATATATAATATTTCGATGAAGAGTTGGTTCAATATTTATATGAATAATACTGCAATCTAAGACAATATATCATGAAAATTTCAGCATTTTAAATAATTATAATACGATGTTTTATCCACCATCATTAAAATCGACCTAAATTCACGAAATAATGTTATGTAGCAGTTGGACATTATTATTTTTACTCATCTCATCGTACCAATCTATTAATTAATTTCATGTCTAATTTTAAGTCGATCTAGTGGCGTTAATTAAAAGTCCAATTTAAAAAAACACTGTTCCAAATTCATTATATCAGCCTATTAATGATCTAATACAGGGAAATCCACAGACTTCTTTGCAGTAAAATTCTAAATATACTCAGTGACATTAGAAGTGTTATACCCTGAAAGAATTACTTGAATATTTATAGAGTTTGATTACGCTTTAGCTAAATACACTATTGTACACGTAGAGACATCAGAGGGCGTCGATGTCTGCTTGTGGCACCTTATTTCAAGCAATTGTGCTAGAATCTGTGGAGTGTGATATAAATTGGACAGTTTCCTCTTTATTCGCACACGTGTTCGATGGGATTTAGGTATGGTGATTGCGATGGAGCTCGCCAAAACATTGACGCCTGCTTCTTGGAAAAAAATTTCATATATAGATAAGGCAGTGAAGTGATTCAAAATTCTGACTGAATTCTTTCCCGAATTTTCCGGTACGTAAGCCGATAACTAGTATTTGTCGTGTAATTCGGAGTGATTATTGTAGGAGTCTATGAAATCATCAATACTTAGAAACAGTACAAAGAAACTTATTTGAAAAACACTGAAGTTAAAGATCATGTTATGGCTAAGTATTAAATTAAGTGAAGTCTTTTATTCACGCTGTCCAATATATGTATTGAAATCGTTTGACTTTCACTTGCTTTAAAATAAATCTTAATTTGAATAGTTCTTATACTTTGAGTATTTTAATATATTGTCTAAAGAAATTGATAAAAAGTATTCAAATTCATATATCGATTGCTTATGCAAGAAGACAACGTATTTTCCAAATTCAAATAGTACTTGCTATATAGGCTTCTAATCCCTTACTGCCATTTGCTTTTTATATATAAAACTAATACATGACAAAAATAAATTACCTTTAACATTTAGGTTAAAGAACTCACGAAAATATATCTCATTATAAATAATAGACATGTTTGTTGGAGTCGCGTCGGCTTCTATTTCGATAGAATATGTAACAAATATAACACAGTAAGAACCTCCTCATTTCACGATCATTTATTTTCTTGCTAGATGCAACATATGAGAAAAAAAGTTTCTGGCTCGAATAAATATCTTATATTTTGAATCGTAGCTTATTATTAAGATCTAGAGGGTTTCGAATTCGACTTCAAAAAGTCTAAAATGATTTAGAGTGTTTAGAGTCTAATATTAAGTTGGAATTTCTGGAATCGTTGGTGATATTCATATACTGTTTACACCAACACGAACAATTACACTGTCTGACGCGCGTTTTGATAACCAAGTTATCGTCTTCAGAGACTCAGAGACCTTCAGTCTCTGAAGACGATAACTTGGTTATCGAAACGCGCGTCAGAAAGTGTAGTAGTAAACAGTGTATTCAGTAGAGTCTGATATGATTTCATATTGTATAAAATGTTCTACAATAGTCCTTGAACGAGTAGTATTATGATGTAATATATTCCTAAAACAATCTAAAATAGTATAGAAACTATTTAGATAGATCTAAAGTGTTCGAAGACAATCTATAATATTGTTTAGTATGATCTTCCCCGCCGTAAGTAAGGAGCAAGTTTTCCAATAAATAAAAAGGTACTGCAGGCATGTAAAAGCCACAGTTACGAGTATGGAAGTCGCTGCCAAATGGAGAGCCCAAGAAATCCTTTTAGGCATTTATAATAAAATGGGACTTCAGTGAATCGTTACCCTATATATCGGTTATACTTCAATACTTTTTGACCATTTGTTGCATAATGCGAGAGGAAGTTTTCGAAACTTAAGCTGATTAAAAATTATCTTCGATCTACAATGGGTCAAGAACAATTGGCTAATCTAGCCTTGCTTTCAATATAAAGAAAAATTTCAAAAGAAATCGATTTCACAGAAGTTATTGAGGATTTTAGTAAAATGGAGGCACGAAAACACATATAACACGCTACAAAAAATACAAAAAACTATCTTTGATTTATTTTATCTAATTTTTTTTGTCGATCGATTCGTATTTTATTTTCTTCACTCATATCCATTTCATATTGTAGTAATATATGTTTATTAAGCCTAAATTAATTTAAGTCGAATTGAAATTTCACTTGCCAGATTTTAACGAAATAAACATAAACATTTATTTATACATACAAATGTGAAATGAATAAAAAGCTTGTAAAACTACATTTTTAAAAGCTGGGTGCCCTCATTCAGCTTTGCCGCCCCGAGCTTCTGACGATCCGCCACTGATCTTGGGTATCTTAAAATAGTATAGAGACCAAGAATGATCTGTAAAATGGAAAAAATGTAACACGTTAAACCGTAAAAAGTAGTGAATAACATTAAGATCTAATAATATCTAAATTAAGCAAGTCTTTCAATTAGTATCAACCATTTTCTTGAGTTCAATGTAATTGAAACATTAGTGATTTCCTCATATCAATAAATGACAGAACTTATGTTATTTATGCGCAATTACATTTGCTTAATATATAGCACGAGACATGAAGCAGTTTTCCAATTTTATAAAGATAAATGTCAGCATTCATTCAATGTAATGTATTCTGCCACATGGAGTCAAATATTGAGAAAACTACTTTGTTTATTGATCCAAAATAAACTCCAGACAAAGCTACATCTATAGAAAACAATAATAAGACCAATAGTGAGCTACGGAGGTGAAACGTGTATTCTTTACAAAGCAAAGGAAGAGAAGCAGAGCTAATCGAAATAATAAGATCCAAAAGAATTGAGGGGCTGGATCGTATACAGAGAATGCCAGATTTTAGAGCTACAAAAAAATGATGGTCATTGAATAAGAAGGAACAAGAAAAAAAGGAAGACCAAGGAAAAGATGGTACGCAAAGGTGATGGAAGACCTAAAAGAGAGAGGGAGGAATTCAGGATTGGAAAACGAAAGCAAAAAATAGGAAAAAGTAGACGGGAATCACTTTCATGCTATGGGTCTGAAAGGCCTGTGTGAAGCACCTATATATAGATTCTTTAAAGACATTAAAAGTAAATTAGTGAAGTAGTATAGTGAAGACGTGGGTACAGACAATCAATGAAAATATATAAACAGTTAACAACGACGCCATAGGCGAAGATATCCGGATAGGAAACAGTGTTTTTGATTAGATAATGTAACATATTGAAGTATTCTAAATTCACAGAATTGTGCTAGATAGGAAGGGATTTGCCAAAGAAGATGGCATCTTTAGAAAAAGACATAGTTAATCAGTCAAAATTTAATTGCTCTGGTTGGGTTGACTATGGTCACAGTTGTTCCAAAACTACAAAGATCTTAGGCTGGAAGTTTCCAGGCTTTAAGTATCAGGGGTCTATTTGATCGAATAGCAAGTAGGGATATTTTTATTATTTTTCAGGTAAGATGAATGCAAACTCTTATGATAAGGGTTGAAAAGGTAAAAATTACAAATGTGAAGTATTGATTTAATTCATTAATATTCAGATACCGGCATCAATTTTGTAACACTGTATAATTTTGAACTTTTTTCTAATAAGTTTATTTTATCGATATAATTCTCCATCGATGTTATTTTAAAACAGATTCTATTTTTAGTTAGGCAACTATTATTGCATATTACCAAGTAATGTTTTGAGTCATTATTTCAAATTTATTTATTGTATGACCTCATTTATAAAAACATGACATTCAAGAATTTCTAAATTCAATGTCCAATTCATATTTTTAGAACGGAATTATATTTTCAACAGTTGGTTTAGTGACACTTTCGCACAAATTAATATTTTTTTTCCAATTTATTTTTAAATATTAAGCTTATTTATGAATACCAGTCACTTAATTCTTATCAGCCAAGTTCTAATAAAAATAATTTATACTATTTAAAAAATATATTGTTTATATTTAATCGCACCCAACATAAATAAATTTTTATTTTTTATAAATAATATAAATATAATAAACCTCCAAGTTACAACTAGCTGGTGAGTTTATCACCAAATAAACGTCTTAATATATATGCTGCGCGTCAGCAAAAAAGGGCCACCACATATAATTGCGAAATCATCAATTGTTACTAATACTGTATACGGGCCAGACAAATCTGCCCTGTACAGAGGAGAAACAACATCTTGGAACCAAGGAAACGATACAATTGTTATAGTTCTTCCAATATTAATTGCAGAAGACAGTTTTGCGAGGAATAATCATTATTTCATAGACACGCACGGCACTCATACAAAATTAAGAAATGAAAAATGATGTGGACTCCCCGTATAAAATTCGGTAAACATCTAACGAGCAGTCAGTCACATTATTTGCGTCAGATAAAAGACTACCGAAGTTCTAATAGACCAATGGGGTACAAAAAGGGCTTAGTTCACGTCTGGTACCCTGTTTAAACCAAACTCTCTTACAGGCAGGTACATTTTACTCGTCTATTTACGTTTTATAATTTAATATTAAGTAAGCAAGGTATGATAATGTTTTTTTCTAAGTTCCAAGTAGGACTACAATTAAGTGCATCTGTCTAAATAACGGCGTATAGTGCAGTCCAATTTATAATAATTCGATTGCCTTTTGACGAATACATATTTTTAAAAGTATTTATAAAAATAATAAATTTATAAAATGAGGTATCTACACCTATGGTATATCAAACAAAATTTTTGGAAAGGGTTTTTATAATCTGCTATTAATATTGGAAGAACGGCTCGTACGGGTGGAAAACGAAAAACAACAGCACGAATCGCTGTCTCACGATTACTGCATTGCGAGACCGAACGCAAACCGCTAGAATGCTCCAACGCGGCCTTCAACAAGCTAACAAAATAGCAGTCAGCACGTCTATTATTCAACGAAGGTTGAATAAAAATTGGTTTCACAGCTTGCATTCCAGCTAGCAAAATCAAGAGCTGTATTAAGCAAGTAAGCAAGCTAAATACAGCTCTTGATTTTGCTCGTGAACACATGAATTGGATAGTGGACAACTGGCAAAAATATGCTGCAGAAATCCTAGAAGATTATATACTACCATAGTTTGTATTTGTTGGTAATTGTTTTCTATTAATGCAAGATAATGCTCGACCACACACGGCAATAAAGGTAACGAAGTATCTTGAAGAGGTTGGTACTGCAAAAATGGAGTGGCCGGCTCAAAGCCCCAATCTCCATCCTATTGAGCATATTTGGGACCAGCTCAAAAGATTGGTAAGGCGTCGCATACCTACTCGATCAACACGTGAAGAGCTTCGATCGGCCCTGATTGAGGAATAGACCAATTTTCCTCAAGCAAAGAGACCGTGTTTTAGTTTGTACAGTTGAATCAATGAAACGCAGTGATTGAAAACACAGTTTAAGGATAAATTTATACCAAATGGGTATCCAAAGTTCTAGAGCTAATATTCCATAACAATTCCCATTCTATTTATCTGAATAAATGTTTTTATTCTGTATCTAACTTTAAAATATTTTCATTTGGGATTTCCATGAAATGTAATAAAAATTTTAGCGGTTTAGAATTTTGGAATGAGGTTTGAAAAATCAGTACATTACAGATATCTCTTTTCTTACAACTTTAAAGTTATTTACATTCATTAAAAATAGTATAGACAAAAAAATTTGCTATAAGTTTGTTGGGAATATTTCATGCACACTATTTTTTTGAGTTAGAGGGCGTTGGACATGGGTATATATACAGCGTATTGCAAGGTCATCCGTAGTTACATTGTATAATACACCATTATAAACTTTTTAGCGTAAATGTTAATTATCTTTTTCTTCATTCCCTTTCGGTCACTTGAAAATATCTAATTTATCCTCATTATTTTCATCTTCAAATATATTTGTCCCCAAATTTTGAAGGATTTCTCTCTCATATCGTGAAGCATTGGAGCAAGATTGTCCATTAAACTGTCCTACATCCACAGCATTAACCACAACCATTCTTGCAGTTACAAAATATTATACATCTAGAACAGTAGATAATATTACTTTTATTTAACTGATAAGCCATCCTCTGTATTTTTTTTATGGAAAAAGGATAACTGCACCGATTTTTCGAGTTAAGTTGGTTAGGTTATTATCAATGTTCAGAATCGGAGCCTTAGATGTAAAAATCGATTTTTTAACATTTGACCTTGAATATTTGAAGTCAAGCACAGAGATTATAAAACTTTTGAAACAACTTTTACAGTGTAAAAATAAAGTTTTTCATTCTGAGGCTGGCCCTCAATTCTTTCGTATATTTCTGGACTATTCTATATTTGATAAATATTTGCGGGTGTTCTGGCGATTCTTTCTTTCACACTATAATCCTCAACCAGTTCGAAGTTAAATCTCGTGCAAATATATACTCCGGATGACATTTGTTGACTGGAAAATTATATTAAACAGATCTACCTAGCGTGAATAATAAACATTTTCGTTGTGAATCTTTTTATGGAACGTCGAAGTAACATTAAAAGGGAGCGTCAGTTTTATGGGCGCAGTTCCTGTTTCAGTGGCATATCAAAAAGATAAACACTTTCTTACGAATTGAAAATAAATTTTTTCCATGTTTCGTTTTCAACAAATAGACATAAATTACACGTGTTATAGTTATCCTATTAATATGAGCTTTGATTATGTATTGTTAACACGATTACAGTCAGGATTCAACTAACTATAAATTGAATCACAAATCGGTAAATATTTTTTTTTTGTTTCTCGGAATTAAAGCAAGGTTGTCAATATATTATTAGGATGATTCTGCTTGGAAAAGAATGACAAAAATACCTGATACATAAAAAAAAGTAACCAAACTATCTGTGGGAATTATAGAGACATCACACTATTAGATGTTACATACAAAATAATATGAAGAATAATTAGGAAAAGATTTGAAACTTGGCATTAAGATATTATAGGAAAATTTCAAGCGGAGTTGATGCAAAAAGGTACTATAGGCCAACTATAATGTGTTATATAGTTATGTGCAGAATTCACTACTGTACATGTTCTTCATTGTTTTTAAACAAGCGTACGACATGGTTAGTGCGAAGTTGTATGAAATAATGGAATTTGGAATACCAATTGAAATAATTGACTTAGTCAGCAAAACTTTGGAGAAAACTAAGAACAAGGGAACAGTGATGAATTAATATCAGAAGCTTTCAATGTAGAAAGTAGTGGTAACTAGATCAAACATAGGAATTTAAAACGTTCTAGATAAGTTAGAACAGGAGAACAGAAAACGAAATATATGGTAATAGACAAGAACTTGCAAAGCCAACAACACATTTATCAGATACAGTGGAGAATGGAAAAGAGTAGTTTTAAAGAAGTAACCCAGTTTGAATATCTTGGGGTAACAATTAAAAAGAAAAATACAAGAATTCAACAGATGGAACAAATTGGAAAGGGACGCAGTGTTAAATTCCAAAATATTAGAAAGATCAGCGAAAACTAGTTATTTGTTCAATAGTGCTTTACTGCTTCGAAATGTCGGAAGAAGTTGCAAGCAAACTAAAAATATGGAAAAAGGGAATACAGAGAAAAATTTTTGACGGAATTCATTCTGATGGAGATATCTGGAGATAAAGAACTAATGGCCGTTTACAATCAACCAGGTATTAAGAGCATAACGTGTTAGATGGCTGAGGCATGTCTCCCGAATGAATAATTATAGAGGAAAAAAGAAAGACCAAAAAAGAAATAGGTAGAAGAGGTAAAGGCCTATACAACAAAGATCGGTATAGAAATATAGGCAAAAAAGGCACAGAACAGGATCGTAAGGTTAGAAACATAATTTTGCAAGAAGACCTCATTTACTGTCAACAAGACCTTCACCACATAACTTGAAGTTGAACAGTGGCTAAATGATAATTTTTGAGATAGATAGATTAGTTGGAGAAGAGCCACCTTTATCGCCCGACTTTGCGTCTGTAAATATGTTCTTGTGGGAGGAAGTAATATCGGGAGTTCATAATTATCACTGAAAATATTTCACAACATTTCGAAAATTCAATAAAACAAATAAATTTCTATAAATGTTCACTTGATTGTTTTTAAATGTTTTGAAAAGAGAAATAAACGTATTTAGTAGTTTAATTGATTAACAGCCTGAATAGTGAATTATCTTTAGATAGCTTAGAGCAAGGATCGGCAACTTGCGGCTCTTTGGATGTGAAGCTCTTTAGTTCCATACGTATATATAAATTGATTTTATCAAAAAAAAATCGTTCTCAATCTATCTCACAGCGACTTTTGCTGGCTTTTTATTACCTCCTCCTCCTCCGTGACACATGTTATCACGATCGTTGACAGGGTTGTCAATCGTAATAATAAAATCTATTACGTTTTTTATTTTGATAGATTCACTCTATGAAATCAGATTTGAAACCGATAAAAACGCAATTGATCGAATTAAAAAGTAAAGCTTTCTTAAATGGAAATTTACAGAGTTGAAAAGCAAGTTAGAAGAGCTGGAGATCCAAAAATGTATATACGTAACGTAACAAAAGTGCATGGTTCTGAAAGAAATGCCATGAGTTGAGGCTCTTATACTCGACGCATGGAATAGTCTTCCAGATTGCTACAGAGGGGTAAAGAAGTTAGTATTTGGTGTGCTGATTATCTTCGAATCAATATATTCGTACGAGCAAGCGTTCTCTTGTATGAATACAAGAAGTAAAATGAGAAGTCAACTAACAAATTAAAATTTAGAGGCTTGTTTGAAACTTAAAACAAGTTATGCGTCAAAATCATCCGAACTTTCTAAAACCATGCAAAGCCCTATTGTTTCTTATTGATATATAGATATTTTTGTTTAGAATAAAAGATTATTTTTGTTGAGGCTTCTTTAAGAATTTTGTGGATTGAAATTTGTAGCTGTCTTGACTGAAAAGGTTGCAACCCTCTGGCTTATGCCTAAGAGTTCTTTAAACACTTAAATTCAAATAAGAGCTCATAATAACATTTTAAGTTCGATAATTGCATTACTTGAATTAGATAGAATCATTAGACTGCGTAAAAATATGCAGGTAATTTAATGATGATGATCCAATATTGAATCTATTGAATAAGATCCAATAATTTGAAAAAAGTGCTACATACTTGGAGGTATATGCCACACCTAAGAAGAATGACCGGTTAAAAGATGTGGGACAAAACAAGAACCGACGATATAAATAAATAATTGAGGAATAGCTAATGGAATCCTGGCAGTTACAATAACGAGAAAAATAATTACCATTAATAAACGATGATTAATAAAGAAAAGGATACACAAAATAAGGAAAATGGGACAAAAAGAATTAAAAAAATGGAGGAATATGGCAAAGATGATAAAACAAAAGGGACGGGAATGGAAGAAGAAGAAAAGCATTGCAGGTTTGTAAAAGATAATTATAAACTTTGATTTTATAACGGGTGTGTCGTAATAAAGAACCAATCGAAGGAACTGGAAGCGATATTTTTAACATATCCAAACAGAAATAGCAGTCCATATAAAATTCAATTCTATATTATTTGTTTTTTATTAAATAAATTATTATATCCCATAACAAAACAACTTAATGTTGTTTTAGACATACTTTCTATTTCTATTCCTTTTAAGTCTCATTCTTAACACGCCACTGTGCGGTTTGAGCCAACCCATTTTCATTTTATTACACTAACCTAACCTATTTCCTTAGCACACTGTAACATTTAGGTCAGACATTACTTATAATGAAAATTGACTACCACGGGTCAATTACTAAAGTAAAATTTTAGGTAAGTAAATGTTGCATCAGTTCGTGTGTATATTTTATTTATTATTGGAACCAACAAATCTAATTATGACGTCAACGAATAATTACCTTAAATTGTTTCTCTAATAATAATTACGTGGCGGGATCAAAAAGTATCATCATTATTTACTTGAATAGAAAGTTAAAACGTGAGAAATTTTCAATTAATCTTTCTCAAAGTAGTATACTTTGAGTTCCGACCGAAAAACTGATATAACGGTATGACAAACACTTCTAACTATAAATATGGCTAAAGGATAGGTGAAGAGATCTACAGTGAACGCCTAATTATAGAAATCTATCGGGTTTATATTCGTAGGAAACAGGAAATTTGAAAAATAATAATCGGAACAGATCATATAAAAAAAACGTTTTCTGATAGGAGTCTGAGGGTCATATGAGGATGGTCCCATAAGTACTTGGTCTGACCTAGAAATGGCGGTAGTTGCTTGAAAAATGTCACTGTATTAGAAAGTACACAATCTGTACAACATATGTTTCAAGTTCGAAGATGCCACGTTGTTTAGTATTTGTTTGGCAGCCATCAATAGTGAATATTTTATTTAAAAAGCATTAGCTCAACCAATATAAAAGCTGAACTGGATTCTACTCTGGGTAAGACTGCTCCTTCGTTATCAACAGTAAAATATTGGGTAGGAGAGTTTAAACGAGGACGTACGATGTGCGAAGATCAGCATCGCCATGATCGACCAAATGAGCTGACGACTCCATAAATGAAGAAAATCCACGAAGCAGTACTGAATGATTGTCGACTTAAAGTGCAAGAGTTAACAGACCGCAGGCATTTCAAAAAGTGCGGCACTTCGTATATTAACTGAAAAATTGGACATGAGAAAGCTGTACGCAAGATGGGTGCCGGGTTTGCTCACAATGGAACAAAAAAAGCGTCGTGGAGATGTTTCCACATAAAGCCGAATTTTTGCGTGGATGGAACAACCCGACTAGAATTTTTTATGAGGATCCTATAAGGACCTTATCAGGTAATTTCGTAGTCTGATAAGGAATAGGTCAGGATAATCTGACAAGTACCTTGATGGGGATGTAATGCAGATGATCATTAAGGTCCTGATCAGGTTCGCCTAATATGGTCCTTATCAGGATGACCTAATATGATTCTGATTAGAATTGCTCTGTATGGATCTGTGGAGAATCTCCTCATAAGATCCTGATCAGGATTACCTTATAAAGTTCAGAATTACTTCACTTGGTCATGATCGGGATTACCTCGTAATGTGCTGATTAGGATTAGCTTATATAGTATTTTAAATAGGATTATCCTGATGTAAGTAAGGTGATCCTGAGAGGTTCCTTGTATGGACATGATCAGGAGAATCTGACCATAAATTAATTTATTTTAAATATGGTTATCCTGATTCGATACTAGCGTGGACCTCATCTGAATTGCACTAATAAGGCTAACCATGTTTTAACCTGATAAGGTCTTTAAGATATTTCAAAGGAAATCAGTAAAAATTTCTAGTCGGGAATGGACTGAAAAGGGAGAACCTCTTTTTTGGAATGCACTTGGTAAAATTTTCATTGACTATCTTGAAAAAGGAAAAACTTATTACAACGTTTGAGAGAAGAAATCAAGTAAAAACGGCCACATTCGTCTAAGAAGAAAATGTTTCATCAAGACAATGCACCAGATCACACACAATGAATTCAAGTTCAAATTCCTACCTCATGCACCCTATTTGTCAGATTTAGTCCCCTCAGATTATTTTATATTCACAGACCTGAAAAAATGGCTTGGTGGTCAAAGATTTTCCAACAATTAAGAGGTGATGGAGGCTATTAATTGCTATTTTGAGGAGCTTGACGATTTTTATTTTAAAAAAGTAATCGAACTTATTAAGCCTTGATGGGAAAAGTGTATGTAGATAAAAGGAAATTACGTTGCAAAAAAATAATTTTTTCATTCAAAATTTTTGTGTTTACTTTGTTAGGACAGGTACTTCAGGACCATCCTCTTAAAAAATGAAATTACTTTTTATGAAAACGTCCAGAAAACAGATGAGAAAGTATACAGGGAGCGTAGAAATGTATAAGGCCTTACGTGTTAGGAAAAAAAATATTGTTGAGAACAAATTAGATAAGTAAAAAACCACAACAAATCGAATGACATCTAGCACTTGTGAAATTATAGGATTTGTTTCTGTTTCAAAATTAGTTTTTTTGATAGTTTTTAAAAGAAAGATAAATTTTGACGTTTCAACTTTTCTTTTCAAAAGGTGTAAGAAATAAGAAATTAAAGAAATTTATATATACGAGGTTTATTTTTTAAGTAAGTACTGTTTTCGAATTAAAAAAACGAGTGCAAAGATATTGCAATAACTTTATTCTTACGTGAAAGCCTGTACCTTAATCTACTTTTCTACATAATTTCCGTGAATATTGAGGCACTTCTCATAACGTGGCACCAGTTTTTTAATACCCTCCTCATAAAATTCTGCCGCCTGACTTGTTAACCACTGTATCACAACTGTTTTGTTATCATCTTGAAAACGCTGACGGCCCAGGTGTTTCTTCAAGTGCAAGAACAAATGGGAGTCGCTGGGCGCAAGTCAGTGCTGTAGGGAGGATGATCTAGAGTTTCCCATTGAAAAGATTTGATGAGATCTTTGGTCCCATTAGCTACATGTGGAGGGGCATTGTTATGCAGCAAAACGATGCCCTTCTCAACTTGCCACATCTTTTGTTCTGGATTGCACGACGCAGATTGTTCAATGTCTCACAATAAGACGCTGCATTGATTGTCTCATTACGAGGCCGAAGCTCCACCAGCAATACTCCTTTTCTGTCCCAAAAAACTGTGTACATGATTTTCCGGTCAGAAATTGTTTGCACTTTTTTGGGGGATGATGAATGTCGCCATTCTATAAATTGTTGTCTCGATTCTGACGTAGGCCACCCAAGTTTCGTTAACAGTAACAATTTGGTCTAAAAAATCTTCACCTTCATTGTGGTACCACTCAAAGAAAGTCAATGCACTGCCTAAACGTTGGGTTTTGTACAAATCTCTCTGTTTTCTCTCACCTTTTCGTCCACTTTCTGCACCAAATCTTCATTAACGACCGAAGGACGCCCACTCCGCTCTTCATCATGGACATTTGTGCGGCCATCTTTAAATGCTCTCACCCATTTCCTTACCATTCCAACACTCATAATGTTTTGTCCGTAAACTTCACAGATCTCACGATGAATATCGATCAGTTTTACGCTTTTAGCACTAAGAAATCGTATAACATCCTATACTACACAATCGTCGGGACTCACGATTGTCGGAGGCATCTTAAACACTCAGTAATCAACGTACACAATGATGAATCAGACTGTAATGGCGTCAGACAAAAGACGTATGTAACCAGCGCGCATGTGCAAAGCGCCGACCTTGGGGTTGCGGCGGAGGAATAGCAAAACGGTACTTACTAAAAAAATATGCCTCGTATATATATGTATATATATAAATTATGGAGAAGATCAATTAAAACAGGGATTATAGTTTTGTGAATACAGCAACGTTTTGAGTCATCGGGGAAATGAATAGATTACGGATTTATTCCAAGCGTAAGCCCCGTTGGAAAAGAGTGAGGCACACTTAATGGCCACAGAAAATAAAACAGTAATTATAATAACCACATAATCCGATGTTATTAATTTTTAAAATATCATTCAAATGACCACAGATATTTGGACGTGATAACAATCCCATATTCCACCTTTCGATAGTGCTTCCTCTCATTCCACTCGGGGTGTACTTATGTAACTACCTAGATGCAATGTTTCCCCATGAGGATAGATAGTCGAGTATCATTAGAATGGCCGGTCACGGAACCATTTGTCTTCTTATAGGGATATCTTAATAGTAAAGTTCAGAAAAATGTGGCTGCGTAAGAAGACGTTCATGTGTATATGTGTGTGTAAGTGTGTGCGAATGAAGAGACAACGTTGTCAATCTAAAATACCATAAGACTATAAAAAGTGCTTCAAGCGAGTAGACATTTATTTTAGAGAGCGATACTGTAGCAGATTTCAAACAGCCTTTATAATTATAGATTGTGACACTTGAAACATTCCACATTCTTCATCATAACTAGAAATTTCTATTTCATGCATTAGCATTTATTATAAAATTGTTTTCAAAGTATGTTATTATCTATGCGTTCCTGACAACACGAAAATATTTTGATGACCTGCTAGATTGTTCCATAACTTACTCTAAACGTTTTCTGCTATTCTAATAAGCAGCGTTGTTAATAATATAAATAGAAAATGCCTAAAACAAGACTTTAATCATGTTGTTGACAGCCAAATATCCAATTATGTTTCTTCCATAAAATACTTTGGCAACCTCGTTCATTTCTTTCTTTCGATCAACTGACATAACTTCGTAAATATGTTTTCCTGTTACTTGTAATTCGAAATTGTTTTGTAATTTTTAGGATGATTTACTCTGAAAACGACGATTTTTAGTTTTAGGTGGGGATATGGGCTGAAAATTGAAACATAAGAATGAATTCACTCTTAAAATAAAATAACAGAATTGGGTTGTTCATATTAAAGTACTATAATAAATTTCTTCACTGCTGAAAAGTATTACGACTAGTAAGTACAACTAAAAATAAGAGTTAAATCAGGCTAAATATTTTTCCTACAAATTCACTTTTCAAAATTAATATTACGTAATTACGTCTTTAGAACTGTCAACTATTTGCATAAATGTCGTAGGCCCCTAGCTCCGACTCAAACTTTTTCTGTCATGGATTTTACTAATATCTCCAAATACTACTCTACTAACTCCGTGACTAGGAACAAAACGCAAAATTTTTATTGTTTCAATTTTGGTCCTACTATTTTTTATTGAAAAGGGTTTTAGGACATGCTGTATAAAGGTGTCTTTTCGGAATTTGTTTTATTTTTGAAAGCAAAATGTATAAAAACCTTCTTTTCGCCAAAACAATTAAATTTATTAATAACTCATTGACTTAATTAAATGAACTTAACAATAGATAAAAGAATAAACGAAGATTATTAATTAAAAATTGTTTAAATTGAATGAATGTAAAAAGATGTTTGGAATGATATTTCCAACACCTACTCAACTTTCTACAAGCCTAATAATCAAAAATTCAAAATTTGTCGTTTTACACATTGAATACTCACAAACAAATAAATAAAACAAACTCATGTTTTTTAAATTGTAAATTGCATATGTACGTACACTTTTTGCATGTTGAAATTCAGGAGTTGCAACTTTATTTAAAGGCAAGTAAAATATGAATGATCACAAATCAATTTTCAATGTCATGGCTAGGATAGGAAATAATCAAAATATTTCTTGTCATTCTTTGTTTCATTACTATGTAGTTAATAGATACGTTATGGTTTCATTAGTAAATGTTACAAAATACATATAGGAGGACTGATTTCATATTAAATTACAAAAACCAAAACAGAAAGGGACAGAAAAAGCATCATATTTAGTAGGGTAATAAGGTGCAGCACAATAAGTGAAAGTAAGAATTATTAGTATATACAATAAATTACAATCTATACTGTATAGTTTTTCCACATATGTATGTATACACATTTCAATGTCGTTTTACATATCGCCTCCAATTATAATTTAGTTTTATTTAGAGCACAATGTACCCTTGTTTCATTGGTGAAATTTGTATTCCATCCTGTATAATATATCATACATATACACACACCTCCCATGTTTTATATATATAAAATATATATTTTTAATTGTCTGGAGCAACTCATGCGTGAATTTATTGGAAATGAAATCCATATGAGAAGCAGGATAACAGAAAAACTAAAGAAGTTATTTTTACACATGTGTGTTAACACATGTGGTAGATGAGGGCGTAACACAATTGAATAAAAATTTGATACCAGAAAATGTATGAAAAATGTTTGTTCTTACTTCACTCTGTTGTATTTCAAAACGTTCTATTCAATAATTCTGATTCATGAACAAACAATAAAACAATCAATTTTTGTTGTTATGTAACTCAACGCATATTTATGTTGATTTTTCTTATTTTTTTTGTAATTTCCAGTCTATAAAACGTTTTTTACTAGGAGTTTTGTTTGTTCGTGTAATTCAACTTTTACGCTGGCGTCTTAATGTTGATCTAATGATCGAGTTTTATGAATGAAGGAATTTTAGGAAGAAAGACTAAAATCTGTTTTTTGATGATAATTTAGTCGAAAGTGCAGCGTGGGAGTGCGTTTCTTGTAACGTTCAGTATTTAACAGGACATCAGGAGTTCGTAGAGTTGTTATTTTGAATGTGTGTTTACATATCGTCAATTAATACCGCTATTTAATATCCGTCATCAAAAAGAAGGGGAATTTTCTCCACCAATAATACTAGTTATTTTGTATTATAATTTGAACAGAAGGTAAACATACAAATAGGTTTGAAATATACGACAAATTTTTTGTGAAACAATTTTTAATAGCGTGTACAAACTGGTTTAATCTAAATTTCAATTTAATTAATCAATTTCTTCAACATCATTTACATTTATATCAGTTAATCTTAAATATTTATATATAACATGAAATTAATAAAAAAACTACTTTATTTATTAATAATACAACTGTTTATAGAGAGTTGGAAGTAGAAAAAAACTTTTTTCTCATCTTACTTAATTCACTAACTTTTTATTTCTTCTATTTTGACTGACAGAACTACAAGAATTTTACCAGAACGCGAAACGGGATCACAGAAAGTCGAAGAGTATGTATAAAAAGGTGGGTTTCTCCATCTTTTTGTATCTTGGATAATTTATGCATGCATTATCGAAAATTAAAAGGAATATGTACCAATAGAACATAAGAGAGGGTAGATACTGAGTGAAAGTTGAAGTAGGGGACTGTGAGATCGGAATTTGTGATATTCAGTCGAGTAAAGGGGTAAGACGATGACGAATTCTAAAGAATAGGAGAGTAGTAAGAATTTGGAGGTTTTAATAAATATTTTTAGGAGTTTGTCAACATTTTTGTTTTTATATACATTTAACTATGTCAATAATTTGATTATAATGATATTTTTGAATTAGAAGGCTTCAAGGTGAATATATAGGGTATTGATGTGGTACGAGCTTGATTCTTTTTCATAGAGACATGGAAAATACTTTCAGACATACTTAATCAGGGTCCATTGTTCACCTAGATGTAGAATTATATAATCAATAAAAAGCTCTTTTCCTGTGGAATACTACGCTAGGGGATATTTCGTAATTTCTAGGTAGTTTTAGATGACAGTATCTCTGGTTAAGTTTTGTATTCGATAACAATATCCAGGATGTTACGTAGATAATGTTAAGAGAACGTGCTCCGCATCTGCAGGAAAGCCGAGGAATCAACGAGTTCAAAACCATGAAGATACATCCGGAAGTTGTTATATCCCATATCCAAATGTGGCTTAAGGCAGAAGTTCACTTATAGTCGGGGAGCTGGCTACATAAAACTGTACCGATAAAGTACACGACGTTTGAGAGGTAAACCCCTAGAAAATAGTTGTGACATTACCAAATGGCTGTTCTGCCTGTTCGAATAGGCCGCATATGAAAATGCCAGTCGAGTTTTCACCTCGAAACAGGTTTTGAATGCAACAACCTCGAATATATATAGTTTTACATGTACGTCGACATTTTTTGGATTTTTCCGAAGGTTTTCCGGCTGGCTAAATTTCTGCCATTATCATATAAACCTTAGTTGAGATCCCTAATAGCACGTAAAAAATTTTGGCACGTGTACCATACCGGTTTTTTCGCAAGAGTTTTCCAACACTATTAATCGCTTCTGCCGGAGGTTTTCCGACCGGCCACATTTCTGCCACTGCTTTACCGCTCTTACTTGAACTCTATAAAAACCTATAAAACAATTTTCACGCGTGTACCCCATCGGTTTTTTAGGCACATTTGTTCGACGTGGAAGCTCGACTGGCATTTTCATATGCGGCCTGTCCGAACAGACAGATCAGCCATTTGGTAATGTCACAACTATTTTTTATGGGTTTACGAACTCAAACGTCGTCTACTTTATCGGTACAGTTTTATTTAGCCAGCTCTGGGACTATTACCATCCCACTGAAAATGACATCAGCGATTGATGTATTGAGTTTTTTTGATCTGGTTTTTTCGAAGTCTATTGTAGTTGGTTCCTTCCGTTATTGAAAAAAAAAACGGGCACTGGTTTGAACCTAATAGCATCAGCATTAACGGGATCACAATGGCAACTACCTGTTTTGTTTGAGCTTTCCAATATTAAGTTTCAGCCTGGATACATTATAAAATATACCTTATGCTGTTCATGTTGTCTGACCGATTAGTTTCCACTTTTTTGTTAATGCTGGTTCATTGTATCTAACCCCTGATTAACTTCCTCTCATCTAAATGCTTCCCAAGATGGCTACGGCTACATTATATGATTATACCACTACTTTAATATTTATAAACAATTCCAGTTGCATTCACAACATTCCACAGGAGGTAATGTAAGTATTGCAGCTATGTATACAGTACGATTTCCAATGCTATGGCAATTTTACTGTATATGTTAATAAATCTCTGAAGTTTGTAGTAGTACTGTGTAGTGGTACTGTAAATAGTGTGTTCACTTCAAAATATTAAAGGAAAAAATATATAACGATGTATGACAATGTTGCACATCGATTCCAGCGATTTTTTCAGGAGTTGTAGCAATTCTGAAAGTCTATGAATGGCAGTACCCTCGTCAATGTCATTTGGATGCCCTTAATTCATTCAAAATGCGTTTCTTCTACGACTGTGGAATCTTCTTGCTTCATAATAAACACGAAGTTGAGGGGTGCAATTGTTTAGGTTGCTTAGGCGCACTCTGTTAACCCTTTTTCGATATCTATCAAGTAAGCATTGTTACCACTTTCAGCTTGCTCATGCGTTCGTTCGAAATAAACAACGTACGTGATCAAATAGCGTAGGATCACTTTTTGCTGGTTCCAAACAGTTTCTAATATTGACATGCGACCTTCTATTGACTCTTCTGAGAAGTATTTCGGAACAATTTTTACATAGTTTTCTCATCGCGAAATCCTAAGTTAACATCTTTCTAAAACTTTGGCGGTTTATACTTAGGTATTTCTTCTGCAAGCATTCGAACCGTTAACTGATATTCTTGGACGATTAGGACGCGTACACGCTACGCATTCGTGTCTTTGCTCATCTCGATTGGTCTTCCTTCTCGCGTTTTGTATTCGACGCTTTCACTGCCCTTCTTGAACTGTTGACCTATGTCAACGGAATCCTTGCGCACAACTCATAGAATCATCACCAAATACTTTTAATATTTTACAGTAAGTTTCAGTTTCCGAATTGCTAAATTTCGCACAAATATCAACGTTATTGCTACCACTGGGTTTTGCTACTTTTTTAGTGTTTAGTTTAGTTTATTTTTAAAAAATATTACAATGTATGGTTCCAACAAACCTATAATAATTTTAAAAATTGCTTAGTTATTAAAACTTTTCTAATATTCAGTTTTCTTCTTATCATTTCTTGAAGCTTCGCTAGAAACGGTGGGTTTTAATGATGTTCTGATTAGGGCTGGGCAATTATCAAAAAATATAATCGATTATCGATTATATAAAATAATCGATTATTTTCGATTATTCGATAAATCGGTAATAATCGATAAATCAGAAATAATCGATTAATCGAAAATAATCAATTTTCGAAATATCGGAAATAAAACTTCTAAAGAACGATTGTGGTTTGATTCCTACAAAAAACAAGATAAAGAGCGAGTATACCACTAGGAACATACAGAAGACATTATGGTGTGATTGCCAATAAAAACAAACTAAATAATGAACATACAGAAGTTATTTGGAAGTAAGATTCTGATATTGAATTATGTTGAAATAATTATTAAGAAAATAAATTTAAATAAATTTAATCGTTAAATTGATTGTAATATTATTTGATTATTTTAACGATTGTACGAAAAATAGCCGCGAAACTTATTAACGACCTCAAGATTATCTTGCCCCGGCCGCAAGCGGTCTCGGCGATAACTGTTCTTTCGGTAAGTTAAAAAGGTATTTCGCGGCCTAAGCATACAAATAACTATCTCAGTTTTTTACTTTGTAATAAAGCCACTTAAAAACTCAATTAAACTGTACCAAAACCATTATGTATTTTTGAGAATGGAAATAGGCAAGAAACATTGTATTTTATAAAACCAAATTCTCACAAGATGTTTCCACTTCCCTTAATCGATATTTTCCGATTAATCGATACTTTTCGATTGTTTGATTATTTTTAAAAATATATATCGATTAATCGATCACCCAATTAATCGATTATTTTTCGATTAATCGATTATTTTTCCCACCCCTAGTTCTGATACGAGCTAACTTAGTAAAAGCATCAGATATGTTTTTGATGGCAAATCTGTCTGCAATTCTTGAGTACATCCACATGGAAATGTGGATGTACTCATTTTCTGTATTTGTTCTTGAAGTTTGAGTTTTTTCTAGTAAAATTTAAATATATTCTTTTATAAAAAGAATGTTAAATTACATTTTGTTCAATTAGAGTCGAGACTACGGACAGAAGTAGTCTTTGAAACAAAGTAGGCTTCTCAAGCATCTTTCCTCTCAAAAAGATAAAATTCATTATGGTATGAAGTATCTTATTCCACTAAATACAACTATGATATAATGAAAATTATATTTTGTAAATTAAAGTTTATCATATTCTGTACCTTTTAACTTTTTGCCCTCTTTTTCGTATAAGGCAAATTAAACAAAAGTAAAATGTGTGTGTCGTCCATCAGCCATAATTGTTTTCAAATGATAGAGCTATTTAAATAGGCCTCTACGTATATCTATAAATAATGTTCCATTTGTATAAATTCATCCATATAATTTTTAAACGTATTATCATTATGTGTTTCTTTGATAAAATATATTTATGTACTTGAATAATGTAAAAAGAAATTCACTTTCGATTACACCTTTTATTGTCAATTTCGAAATTTACAAATCAACTTGTGCATGACTTTTACTGTGAAGACTTTCCCGAATTCTTCTTCCAAGATCTTCATCGACTTTAGAAAAATTGATGATGGCTCTTTCTTGAAGAACGCTGTTAGCATATTGTAACCAGCTAACAATGTTATCAATCAGTCGTCCTCGCTCTAACGGCTTCAAAACTCTCTGGTAGAGTAATCTAAAAGTTCGAAACAGTCTATTAGAACAATGTTTTTGAAATTATTTGTCTGTATCAGTTAAAAACACAAGTAAGTTACATGTACATATCTCGAGAAGAATATTCCGTATTTTTTCGCGGTCAGTAAAGTCTAGTGGTTTTAGATACAAAATCCATACTACAGGCGGTATCTCACCAAAATGTGGGATGTAGAAAACAACCTATATTCCTCCATTTATTTTTGTTTATGGTTGCCTTACGCTAGTTCTCTATAATTATTCTTTCTGAATCTTCTTTACGTACCTCTATCCATTTTGCCCGTGGACGCCTTCTTTTCCGTTTCGCTCCTTCTGTCCTTAATAAGTATCTTTTCATCCAACTATCTCCATTTCTGGTTATATGCCCCATCAAATAGAGTTATTTGCTCTGGCATCTCAGCTTGACCATACAGTACTTTGATCTCTGCGTTCGTTCTTCTCGTATTATTCTTACACTCCTCCGTAAATCCTCCTGAGTACCTTCCTCTTCCATATGTTTATTTTGTTTTCGCTTATATTCGCTGTCATACAGCACCCTTGGTTGTATAAATGTATTATAAATAGGTAACTTGGAGTCCTCAAGGGGTTCCAAACGTTTTGTTTTCTCTTGCCTGTATTTTGTCGGTTTTCCTAGTTTCATCTCCTTCGTTTGTAACTGTAACTCCCAGGTATTCGAACTCCTGGACAAATCTACACTTCCTGTATTGCTCTGTCCTTACTTTTAATTAATTGGTTGAATGATCTACATAATAGGAAATTTAAATAAATCATATTTTATTAGAAGGTTGTTACTTTGGTTTCAAGTTCAAATAATATCGCTTACCGTGGTTGCGTATAGTTGTCATCATTTCCATTGTCGAGTCGTTGAGCATCTCCGACTAATGGCCAAATAGGAGACAAAGCCTTCGCTCTCTTATCTTCTTCAGGTCCCTTAAAACTATTTGGATGATATACGGGTGCTCCGCCTTGACTTTGAAGTGAATTTCTACCATCGCGTTGATAGTTATTCACCTTGAATGGGCTGTTAACTGGTAGCTGGGTATTATTTACCCCTAAACGGTACCGATGGGTGTCACCATAATTAAACAACCGACCTTGAAGCATTCTATCGGGAGATGGTTCAATACCTAAACAACATCGAAAGGAAAGTAAATACTTGTCAGCTTTTTATTAATTCTAAACGTTAATCCACGTTAATGGCATTTGTTGGGATATAATAAATCTTGTTTAATTCAATGAGTTCAATGTTCTCAATCTAACATTCTATAGAGCAATATAGAGGATGTTAAGAAACTTTACGTCAAAGTTATAGGAATGATTAGGGGATGTCAAGATAATGTTGGTGCTTATGTACATTTATTTGAAGGTAGATTGTGAACAACAATCCAAAATTTATTTACTTTAATAATAACTTTGATTTATTATCTATTTATTAGTAGAACTACCGACTATTTATAATTTAAAATTTTACCTGGAATCAAATGTGATACATCGAAAGCGATCTGCTCTACCTCAGCAAAATAATTTGTAGGGTTCTTGTTCAAAACAAACCTTCCAACTGGAATTAGAGGATAATCTGCATGCAGCCATACCTTGGAATCATCGAATGGATCATAAGTGCTTTTAGCGGCCTGTTCTACGGTCATAATTTGAACATACATATTCCAGGAAGGATATTTTCCACTTTCTATAGCATTATAAAGGTCTCTTATGAGATAATCAGGATCTGATCCAGCTAACTTTTCAGCTTTATCTGATTTTAGGTATCCGATACCTGAAATTTTATTTTTTTTGTAATTTAATCCATCAAACTTTAATTCGAAAATTATATATAAATAATATAAACGATATAAGTCTTATACAAATAATGATTGATATTAGTAATGATTGCTAATCAATTATAAAAAAAAATATAAACAATTATGGTGAATATGGACTTGTTGGACATGCATCAAAACGTAAAATCAGTATTGTTTATCTTATTAAAACGTTTAAAGGAAGCCGAGCCGAGCCGAACAAAAATATAGAGTGGGGACGTGCCGAGCGGCTTCAGTTACAATTAAACCTTCGACCGAAAATCCAAAATTTTCTTTGACGTCTTTTTGGGGGCTGATTTAAAGCGAGTATCACCACAGCCATGGCTGACATAGCGACGTCATAGTCGGTAATAATTTTGAAAACACTAACACTTTAAGGACACTTTAAAAAAACTTCTAAAAAGTACTCTTCAACGAAGTCACCAGTCTTGATGTTGAAACTATAATGTAGGTAGAAATAACCTGGTCGGTTTCGTTTTCGGTGTGGACGTCGTGCCCGCCTGACTTAGCCCACCCGGGTCAACCCGCCCAGTCTACCGCGGCATAGTGTGGACCCTGCTTAAGGTTAAATGCAGTGTATTGGTAAAGCAATGAAATAAATCCTCTAGTATCATAAACAGTGGAGTGTATTTCGAGTGAAATATATTTTGATTAGTTTCGATAGGAAATATGTTTCTTTATCATGGGATAATTTGATAGCACAGGTAAGTAGTAATATTATCACCGAATAATCAAATATAGTACTAGGGTGGCAAGATTATGTATGAAGGATGCGTTTGATTTCTATACATTGCTCCCTGCTTTCAATCTAAGAATTTACTAAATTAATATAATCGTAAATGTCATCTTTATCCGGATCAATAATAAATAAATTTATTGATACATCTATAGCTAGTTCCAATTTAATAGCATTGAATTCACATTTTAGAGTATGTATGTAGGTGTTGAAACTCATGTCGACATGGAAATTATACGACTTTCTTCAAAGTAATAGAAGCATTTGGTATGAATCTATTTTATCTTTCTACGTAGAATACGACTAACCGTTGCCGCCTCGTCAGTAGCTTTTGTAGCCACAGATACTGATATCACACCGAGCTTTATGATTAATGTGTAAAGAATGGTTATACGTTTTGTCCATAAAGATAATGGGTCGACCCTCCTCATAGTATTTTGCAGTAGCCTGCGGTTGGTTTATATATTGTGCAATCGCTTATATTACGTTTGATTGGAACCAAAGTGGTTTTACAACCGCCGACTATAAAGTCTTATTTAAACTTTCTAGGTAAAATACTACAAGAATAGACGATGTGTTTTCTTGCACATACCAATTTTCAATAATTCTTCGTAAAATTACATATATTAAATCATACGAATGCCTAATAATAAATATAAATATATTTTTTTGATAAATCGTTTTGAGTTTAGGTCTCTTTTGATAGAAAATTGGTTTTCAAAAACAGGTAAAAATGAACGTTTTGAAGTATTTTGGCCTATATCAAGATATGACGTAATTTTTTCATATATAAATAGTTTTTTCAAAATTATAGAAGTTAAATTGAGAAGAAAATAGGAAAAAAATGAAGAATTCACAGACATATCTTAATCAGAATTTAGAAAAGCTACATAACTAACCCTTAACAACAACATACTTCAAATTTCATAATAAAATATACAAATAAATTGATTTTTATGCTATTAGAGCATATGTATATATCAATTAATAATGGAACATCTTGAAAAAACTGTCTTAATCATTCCTTTTCCATTATGTAGATGATTGCATTATGCTTTAAATTCAATTCAAAAATTCAATTGTCATCATATCGTAAAAAACTTTAATTCACAATCGAAATCGAGCAAAATAATAACTATATTATAATAAATTAATAATTCGATAAAAACATAACAAAACAAAACAAACTTGGTCCTCAAGATCTTTAAACTTCAATTCATGTCTCAAAAAAGATCGGTTTGACTGATAAAGATCTCCTACTAACATATCTTGAATTTAGATGCTTAGCTATTCAAAAACTAAAACTGCAGTGAAAGAAAATAATTATCCCAATAAAATGATAAGTAAAATATTCAAGAAAAGATTTTATAATCAATTAAGATAGAAAACAGAAACTAAATATCAGAATATAATAACATTTTTATTTAGCATATATACAAGGACAATTATCAACAACTATCGACAAAATCCAAAAACTATAGAAGTACCTTGTAATGATTGTGACGCTATTTACATAGGACAGATATCTCAGTATTTAGAGAATAGATTGAAACCTCATCAATACGATAAAAAATATCACAGCCTTAACAAACCAAGAAATAACAAAAATTAAATTCAAAATTTTTTGAAATTAAATCAAATACAAGTAAAAGTGAATTTTTAGAATACACATAAGAACAAGAAAGCTATTACTTCGAGTAAAATATATAATATATAGTTATTTTTTTTTAAATTTAAATGAAACCACGAATAATTTAAATTGATCTACAGCTGTATATTTTTGAAATATAACAAATAAGGAAACATTATTTCTTTGGTTAAAACAGATCTCTTTTTTTATTTCAATATTTATGATGTAGGTGATTTATTTATTAATATAATTATGAAAATTCTCAATTACAAGTCATATTTTGATAAAAAGTAAAATATGTCGAAATGTTTTTTTGCAATTAATGTTCTATCAAAAGAGACCTGAAAATCAAGATGTATTAACAAAAATAATAAACATACAATTCTTCGCTAATTATTCTTAATTTTTTTCAGTTAATCAAATGTTTAAAAACTGAAATAAACTCAATAAACTTCTGCTTAATCGATGACGCTTTTAACTTTCTGCAATATTAAATTAAGAAACTTAAATCAAGTTCCTAAACAACTGCTGTATGAGTTATATCTAAATTAGTAATTATCACATTTTTCAACTCACCCTGATTCGTTAGATAATGAAATTTGCAGTAAACAACTTTCCCATGGGCATTTACAAAAGCAAACGTATTGGCACCGTATCCGTGCATCTTTCTATAACTGTCTGGAATCCCTCTATCAGCGAACATCATTAACACAGAATGCATAGATTCTTCACGAAGAGTTATGAAATCCCAAAACATATCGTAATCAGGTCTAATATGAGTGGTTGGATTTCTATGGAAAAATATAATTTCGTATTATTGAATGAAAATATACGTCGGGTTACGTTACATCCTCATTTTTAATAACAGACTAGAGGTGGATCAATCGTTTGAAACTTTAGAAATAGACTCTTGATTGATTATTAAATGCAAATCGATTCAACATAATTTTCTTTATTGTCCTTCTTAGTATGTAATTTCGAATGGTGTTGCGGGTTGAAATCTCAAAATAAAACTGTCCAAGAGTTTTTTAAAATTACAACGTTTCGATCTTTTATTTGATCTATTTGACTGACGTCTAATAATTTAAAAAGTCTTAATTAAGATCAAATAAAAGATAGAAACGTTGGAATTTTAAAAAACTGTTGGTCAATTTTATTTTGAGTCCTCAACCCGCAACACCATTCGAAATTACATAATTTCTTTTAATTGATTGTTACTTTTAAATGTAAGTGATGAAAGTAAGTTCTAATATTGTAAAATTCTTTATATATATATATACTTATACTTATACATAAAACTTTGACCGTATTTTCACTTCCCAATGATGAATAGGGAAGGAATTAATTAATCCAGAATGGCGGTATCTGTATTGATATCTATTGAAAGTATGAAATATTTAATTATTTTCCTCCGAGGTAGATACCGTAAAAACAAGCTTTATTGATCGCACATTAAATTGGCGGTTACTAATTTTCCCCTTTTCTACGTTTTTCCATTTTATGTAAAAAGTCTGCTCATTGGTTAAGGAAGCAGTGCTTCATAGAGCTCCCTAGAAGCCGTTTTTGGTAAACTGGATAAGATTTTAGATGAGTAAATCTCTAATTTTTATTGGCATTTTTAAAATCAAAGTTTATTTGGCATGTTAGTAAGCAAAAATTCGATTTCAAGCATAATTTTTTGTTAAATTGTGCAGTCCGTAAGCTTATATCTTATTATAGAAGCTGTCATACTTAGTAGTCGACATAAATACTTTCAAATAGTAATTTTCTCTTTATTTCAGACAACACAAAGACCGTTTTCATTCGGTTTACCTTTTCAATACATGAATAAAAGTAGGAAATAATGCAGCATCTTTAACGAAAAATACAGGAAAGTTATTTCCAACTAAGTCCCATATACCATCTTCTGTGTAAAATTTAATAGCGAATCCTCTAAAGTCTCTCACAGTATCAGAGTAACCCATTTCCCCAGCTACTTGAGAATATCTGTAAATAATACATTATAAATTAAATTCGTCTTTTAAAATATTTATTGACGATTCTGTGTTATTATACAAAATAATTCTGGTCATAGTACAAACAGAATTACTGTTGAAGGAATTAATCACCTACCCAAACGGAAATTCAATTGAACATTCTATTTAAAAATTATTAGTCCGCTTCGTTTATGACGCCTGCGAAGCATCTAGCCAAGCTCGAACTTGGTTGTACAAACGCTTCGTTGTTGCACATATAAAAAAATTTTCTACAGTTTGTTTACTGGAAACTAAATTGAAATTTAATAATAACAACATGGGAATATTCGAATCAACATTGTTTATCGTGAAATTTTTTCGTAGTGAAAGAAAATTTATTCTCGATGAAAAGAAACCTGAACAGTAAACATATGATAGATTTCAAGTGGCAAATTTAGAAGGCATCAAAATAATGTACTTGTGCAAAACATATTCAATTCCACGTGGAAACTATAATACTTATTTTAGTTAATTATTGTGGTTGAAGTGATGTTTTTTAATGATATAGAATATAGAAAATACATTCAATTTGCGTATTTTAAGTTCGAAAAGGGTGTGAAGGATTCAAGTTCGTCACAAATCAAATCAAAATCAACCACGAAGCAAAGTGAATATAAAAAGGACAGAAGACATGTTACAAGGTTCAACTATATGAATTTTGTGAGGCAAACATGAAATCATGTTCTTAAATGAAATAAGAATATAGAAAATATATTCAATTTACGTATTTTGAGTTCGAAAAGGGTGTGAAGGATTCAAGTTCGTCACAAATCAAATCAAAATCAACAACGAATCAAAGTGAATGTAAAAAGGACAGAAGACATATTACAAGGTTCAACTATATGAAATTTGCATGGCAAACATGATTTGAATTTCGACCATGCCAGTCATTATTATTGTTCAGATTTGATATTGAAACATACAACACCGTACAAGTCGATTTGGTAAAGGTTTGACTTAAAAAATATCAAAAAATATTTTCAAAGTTTTTCGGAACGTCTTAAAAATTATTTTTTAGATGATTTGAGAAATTTAGAAAATCGCTGGACTAAGAGTCTATAGGCAAAAGGAGATTATGTGACAGTATGTCCTATAAATCAAAAGATATCAACAGTACTTTTCCAGCAAGACAATGGTGTTTTTCCAAGAAAGAAGCGTTAATATTTTGTCATGACTCTGTCCAATCGCCAGATTTAAATCCTATGGAATTTGTGTAAGTTATGATGGGGAGGAGGGATGGGCGGCTACAAGCAGACATCAGCCTTCCTTTTTTAATGCATCATAAACTTTTTCTCGCCAGTTTTTTGTAAATGTTGTCATTTCATTGTTAATGTGAATTATCAAAAATCGAGGTCGATGCATTTTTCTGCGAGTAGCACTTCTAAGGCACTGGTTATGTTTGTCAAATTAACTTCCGTGTACTGATTTTTTCTGAATTATTCTTACCACTGTTACTGGTTTACGGTATTCAATTATTTTATTTTTTACATTGTACTGATCTCTCTGTATCTCGATTTTATTCATAATATCACCCGTAGTAACCACATAATACTCTTTCTTTCCTAACTGTTGATTCCAAAGGCACTTAAGTTCGAAAAACACTCTTGGACAAATTCATACCATTTATACACTAAATTTCAATAAAGTAACTTTTTCGTTGAAAATTCAATCTTCTATCCTGAGATATTAAAACAGAGTTGTTAATAAAGAAAAGAAATGATGGAGATTATAAAGAATATGCAGTGAAATTAATATTGAGAATTTGACGAATATCAATATTAAATTTCTATTCTGGAAAAAAACTTATTTCAGTTCAGTGACAGAAAGGTAAGTTTCTATCTTATATGTTGATTTGGAGAAACGAAAATTTACTTATATAAACTATTAATGGATGACCTACGCAAGTTTAAGTTATTGGGATAAATTTATAACGTTTTCCATGACTTACCTCACAGCTATAGGTGTCTTCTTTCCAATTTCCGAAAACACTTTAGCTGCCGTATATTTTGTAATGTCATGGGTGACCTCAAAATATCCGAAAGCTCCTGCCCCTTTTGCGTGTACAACCCTCTCGGGAATCCTTTCTCTACTAAAATGTGCGAGTTCGTCTATTAACACCCAATCTTGAAGTAAAGTAGGTCCATGATAACCAACCGTAAGGCTGGCATCTTTTTCTGATACTGGATTACCTCCAGATGTTGTGATTGACTCGGGTTTAGTCTATAACAATTATTTAATGTTTTAGATAGAATCCGTGATTGTTCAAAATGTATACGGATCTTTATTTCTTTATAGATGGTTGACGTTACGTAGGACATTTCGACCATTCCTCAATGGCAAAGCAAATTAGTAACTCAGGCTGATTTTAGGGCACTGTACTTACTCTTTTTGTTTAAAAACACAGAATTCACGAATTCAAGTTCAGATTTCCTTTTCTACAATTGAGGAACAAATTAACAGTGCGAACGATACAGCTCACACATGACAAATCAACAAAATGAAACTGGAGTTTCTCCAAATGGGAATTATACATCATTGACACATTTAAAATTAATTACATTTTGGAGTCGTATTAATTCCATTTCTAAAAATTCATTTTTGAAATATGGAAAAGTTGGTATGAATTTGAGATAAAATTTTATATAGGATGTTTACAAAAAAAGGTTATCCTGTTTCTAGGATACATACAAAATCGAAAAAAATTTGGGGTTGTTCAGTAAAAACTTTACACCAAAAACGTACTCTTGATAAAACTCGATTCTGTATACCGTTTTCGCTTAATAAAACTATTAATGAAAAAGTGATGTTCAATACTATTTGGTTCAAACATTGTAACTAGCGCCCTCTATGCGAGTAAGATATAAAATCATTGGATGTATCAGTTCCAAAAACATATTCGTATAAAATTCCAATGCCAGTAGTTGCGGCAAAATCGTAAAAAAATGCGCTGCGAAAATTTTGTACTGAACAAATCCCAAATATTTTTCGGTTTTCTAACTATGCTAGAGACGGGATCATCTTTTTTGAAACACCCTGTATATGAATAATGAGAAAACAACTTCAGTTTTACTATCGTGAAAACCAAAAAATGCTCAAGAAAACAAAAAAGTTATGAGTCCAGATCGATACTAAAAGTGGTATAAAATGAGCAATAACAGTTCACGTCCGGTACCCTGTTTAAACCAAACTCCCTGGCAGGTACATTTTACTCGTCTATAGGTATAATAATGATTTTTTTCTAAGTTTCAAGTAGGACTACAATTAAGTGCATCTGTCTAAAAAACGGCGTATAATGCAGTCCAATTTATAATGATTCGATTGCCTTTTAAAGAATACTTTCAGAGCATAAGACATACATATTTTTAAAAGTATTTATAATAATAATAAATTTATAAAAAGAGGTATCTACGCCTATGGTGGATTAAACAAAATTCTTGAATTCGCCATTAGAACTATGTTTATCTCTTCATTATTTTAATTAGTATCAGATATCAGATGATCGAGTCATATAACTGAAGATACCTCATTTAATATATTTACCCCTTGTTTGCTTGAAAATTCAAGTAGCTGATTCGAAGCTGGATTTCGGGAAGTCATGTTGTTCTGCGAAAAACACACACTAAACTCTTTTTGCATTTTGGTCCTACATGCATTTTAATATTGCAAGTAAATTATCAAATAGGAAGTTTGACCACACAAATAACAATAAAAACATGCAGATCAGTAAACTACCACGAAAATATTTTGTTCGCGGTTAATATTTTCTTATGTATTTACGAATTTGTAGATATTCCTGTATAATCAGAAAAGCAAAATATACTACAATAAAAATGAGACGAAAATAATATAATGTGAACTTGAACCCTTTCTTTCCTCTTTTCTTTAAAAAGATATTTTTAATGTGTTCAGTACTTCTTTATATAATAGTTTATGGCATTTAAATTTTCTGTTCCCTTTTTAAATCTTATTTATTAAGCGAATAAGAGAAAATATGTTGTTCATAATTTTGACTTCACCAAATCGAATAACTCTATCAATTGAGGAAGGAATAATTCATCTTGCAACTATATTATATAAACTCATATTACCTCTTAGTCTTTGGAAATACTAGAGCATTATAACTATTGTTTCCTTTTTGTTATTTCCCACAAAATTGTCAAAAATTGAGAGAATGTTTGACCAGGTTTCAATTTGTGGTCCATCAAAGAATGACTGCTTTCAACTGACATAATAATTTTCTATTTAAAAATAAGCAACATTGCACGTTGAGACGGTTGATGATTAGATATTAAGAATTAACATTTGACGTCTTTACTACGAAAAATTGAATGATATGACTAATAAATTTCACAATTACCTTAAAAAGTTATTACCCCGTAGTTGTGTATAAAATCAGAACTTGTAAAAGTATTTAATCGAAATATTTTTTCATTATAGTTGTAGCATTTAATTGTAGCAAATGCAAGTAACAAAATTCAAAATTATGATCATTTTAGATTTTAATGAGTGCTTTAACAGAAATATTTAAAAATTTTATTTTTTCCGAAAGCTTCTCAAAATTGTTAACTACACGAGTAAGACTGGTAGTAAAATAGAATTTGAAAAAAATTCTATTGGTCAATCGACCTATTATAAACCTTTTATTTACTTTTCTATGTTAAATATTAATAATATGTTATTAATGGTGAGTAATAAATGATTTATTATGATTATTATTATTAATTTGTAGGTATTTGAGCTTAGTATCATGTTATTTGAAATTTATAATAAAAACTAAGAACATAAATTTCAAGTAGAATTCACTCCACACGCTATTATCATACTAAAGATGAATAGACTGTTTACTATTCATAAATCAACTTTATTAAAGTACATTTTAACACTATAAATCAATATGCGCTGCAGACTTTAATCCATGTTTCAACTTCCTTCCCAAGCTTTCATCAACCTTTGAAAACATTGCAATTGCTCTATCTTGTATCGCCTCTTTGGTTGGCTTCAACCATGCAACCATATTGTTTATCATTCTAGATCTTTCATCAGGTTTCATGACTTTCAGATAAAATAGTCTAGCTTGGGTGAAATTGTCGTCATCTCCATTGTCTACTCGTTTAGCTTCACCTGAAGTTTCAAAATTTACATGTTATTACATAAATTATATCACCAATTCGATAAAAAAGTTTCACAAAAAGAAATAAATTGTTTTAATTAATTATAGTGTATTTTTATTTAGGAAAGAGTAATAAAACCTCAATTTTTTGCAAAACTAAGGTTATTTTAAATATTATCACGGATAAATATTTTCTAAAATTTTCATAAATTTACCCAAACTATAACATATTTTCGGTCTTTTATGACCATAAGCTGTTCAGAACAATAGAAAAAGCCCTATGTATTGAAGATTACATAACCGTATCACAAGATTTCTTTCAATAACTACTTATTTGCCAATAAAGGTTAAAAATTTTATTTTATTCCAAGAATCTCTTCCCAACAAATTTCATCGAAAATACGACTGTGAGTTTTACCAATTAGTGAGGAGATAAAAGCTGTGTGTATTCTTGTGTGCTTATGGAAAATTTGGAAGCATAAGCATGTTTTATTATTCTCTCAAAAATTAAGATAAACTATAGTTAAGAGTAAAGAAAAAAATGTTTAGCTCCACCAATTTCCAATTAAAAGAGTTCTCACCTAGTTTACAGGTAATTTATACTCGATAAAGTAGGGAAAGACTTATTTAATCCATCCAAATATATGAGAATGTATAATTCCCATTGAAACATGTACTTTGTGATTATTTTCGGACTTATCGCCACGTCTAACCTCAGGAGGAGTTAACGGCAACATATGATTGAAAAGTATAGTATATAATGTTAAAAAAACGCGGGGTGAGAAAGTGATATATGCACGTGTTTTGTAAGGCGATAACGGTCGACGTGACATACGTGTTTTGTTAAAAATGATAGGCCATATTGTTTTGATGATAAAGGAACAAGCGACATTAGGGCATTGCCATATATCTTTGTAAATAACTGCCTGGCAGCGAATGAGAAATCTGGTTGACCATTAAATTAAACAACAGAAGGGGAAACTAAAGAAACTCAGCTTGATTATGTCTTCAGAAGAGTATAGATAAGCCCGTAGATGTCAATTTCGGACTAGAACCGGTATCTACTTATTGTTGTCATCAAATTCATATTACACTTTTTGTTGTTATATTTTGAATCAAAAACTATTTTCCATTAGCTCAATTTATAATAATGACACCATAGTAGTAACTATTATGGTTGAACTGGAATCTTACCTTGAAGGGGAATAATTGGACTTAACGCTTTAGCTCTCGTATCAATCTTTGGTCCATTAAAACTATTCGGATGATAGTTGGGTGCTCCGTTATGGCTATGAAGTGTTGCTTGACCATCTCTAGCAAAATGGGAAGCTTTAAATGGAGTATTCACTGGAAGTTGTAAGTGATTAACACCAAGTCGATAGCGATGGGTGTCACCATATGCAAAAAGCCTTCCTTGCAACATTCTGTCCGGCGAAGGCTCAATACCTAAAAAATTTCATCTCAATAGTAAGCTAATAATAGTTTAATATCGATTTAAACAATTTATTGTAGAACCACGGAGACCTTATCCATCTTATCTATTTATTAAATTTTATCACAACTTTTCTTAGTCCGGACCTCGCACTAGCAGATTATTATTTATTCAGTAAATGCAGAAAATACATTTTTCAGTAAAACCATAAAATTCGACGGGCTATATGTACTTCTTTCTTAATAATTATTTAATAAAAGAAATGAAATAGATTTCTAAAGAAGATAAATGGATCTAACATTGAGCAAATTAAGTAATTCAACAGCTGTTGAACTAAATTTACCTAAGAATATATAAAATACGAACCAGGAATTAAATGTGCAGGGTCAAATCCTATTTGTTCAACTTCGGCGAAATAATTCGTTGGATTTTTATTTAAAGTGAATCTTCCAACTGGTATTAAAGGATAATCAGAGTGCAACCATACTTTGGTATCATCGAAAGGATCGTAAGGACTTTTTGCAGCTTGTTCAGTTGTCATTATTTGTACGTAGAATTTCCAAGATGGGTAATCGCCGTTTTCGATGGCATTATAAAGATCTCTAATGTGGTAATCTGGATCCTCGCCGGCTAACTTTTGTGCTAATTCAGGTTGAATATTTTCGATTCCTGAAAGATATAGAAAATAAAGATAATAAAGTGAAGATGCTTACATATTATTAAAAAGAATTATAAAACTTTAGAGTTTGTCCAACATTTTTCTTTACTTATAAACTACTAGAAGTACTAGCTAGTTTCAGTAAGGTTTTGAGACGAAACAAGGATGTTCTTTGTGGAATAGAAATTCCGAAGGAAAACACGGTTATGCTTTTAAAGAAATACTTATGAAACCAGTATGTTTAATTCATTCAATATGATTTTTATGTAAGAAATAGGGATAGAAATAAAAAAAAATATGAATTGAAATAAAAAGTCTCTTACTAATTGATGAAAAATACTATAGTGATTTAGCTAGACCTAGTCCATAACAACCAGTATACAGCATGTCCGGAATTAAATATTATTATTAGAATTGAAGATGATATCGATTTGATTTCAATTGGCAAGTGATTGTGTATTTTTTTGCATTGTAAAATATTGAGCCCTTAACCAATTCTGAAGGTGGAGTAGGTAGATAGAGGTCGTGCTCCGCGTTCCTAAGTGGATAGCCGTACAACGATCTTTTTGAAATTGGAGAAGCGTTCATACGAATTGGGCAAACGCCAGGTGTAAGTGAAAAGTTTTGTTCCGATGAATATTTTTCTGTTTATAATTTCCAATAATTAATAAATACTCAATTTAAAAGACGAAGTAAAGACTTATTGAGTACATAGATATGTATTTAATTTAAGGATTGTACACTTGAAACTATTTAAAGAGTAAAAACTTTACGTTGAACAGTTTCATGGACTCAAAAACACGGGAATATATTTTATAAAATTCTAAAGCAGAGAGAAAGGGGCTTTTAAGGCTCTAAACCTCGTGATTCAATTTAAGACGTATTATTTGTTATTCCATAAAGCTCATAATAATTATAAATACAAATCAAAGACATTCGCTAACGCCAACATAATCTTTGATTATATTAAGATGTTTTACATTTAAAAATTGTGTATACTGTACATAAAAATAATGACTAGAGTAGATTAAGGTTTTTTTTTGTAAATCAGCAGTAGATAAAAAGTAATCTTTATAAAATATTAAAACTCCTATCTATATTCTCCACTTTGTCAAAAAAGTAATGCTAAACTATTTAATTGAAATCATACCGGAAAAAAGTACTTTCTAATAAAAAAAATATACTATGCCGAGATATTTAAGTAGTGAAAATGTTTACGAAGCCGCCAAAGTAACAGTAGCCAGATCCAGCTCGCAGAATCTTTGGGTGTCACCCAAGCAACCATTTCAAAACATTTAAAAGCAGCTGGATATATTCAAAAGCAAGGAAATTGGGTTCCACATGAACTCAAGCCGAGAAACGTCGAAAGGCGGTTTTGCATATCCGAAATACTGCTGGAACGCCACAGAAGTATGGATACATTACGACAACTCCATGCGTAAAATATCCTATGTGAAATACGGCCAACCAGCCAATTCAACGGCAAAGCCGAATATCCATAGCGCGAAGGTAATGCTCTCTATTTGGTGGAATCAGAAGGGTATGCTGTATAATGAGATGCTAAATCCGGGTGAAACCATAAATGGAGAGCTCTACCGAACACAATTAATCCGTTTAAAGAGAGCAGTACTCGAAAAACGCCCGGAATATGACTGGCTGACTGACTACCATTTGTTCCGGTCGATGCAGAATGCCTTCATTGTAAAACGTTTTACATCTGAGCAAGATATGAAAAATTGGCTTGATTCATTTTTGGCTGCCAAGCCTTCGCAGTTTTTTTGGGATGGGATCCACAAATTGCCAGAAAGATGGGAAAAGGTCATAGGTTCAGATGGGCAATACTTTGAATAATACGTTAATACGTATAATACGTTACGTTAATACGAATAATACGTATATGTTTTTCTTAAATAAACGTTCAAATTTTGGAAGAAAAACCGCCTGAATTAAGTTATAGACCATTTAATATTTGTATTGTATTTATGAATGAAAATAACAAAACTAGGTAAAGTAAACAAGAAAAAAGTGGTCAGTGCATCACTGGCAATCAAAATATATATTTTATCGACTACTACCTTACTTTAGGAGTATGATGTACAGAAAAGAGCACCCAGGCGATGGTGGGCCAGCTGGCTAGATAGAACAAGGGGAAACTTGAATTTAGCTATAGAATTAGACAAGAAAACATAAAAAAATTAATTGAGAATGAGAAGAAACATTTGAAACACTCCTAAGGAAAATAAAACATGAGATAACTAATAAATCGTAGGAGAGAGACGTAGTATTAGCGGATCAGAAAGTCATTTCTCCTCAGAATTGCAACGTACACGCAATAAAAATGGCATTAAATCGTCTAATTTAGTCTAATTCACCAAAGAGTTTACAATCCCGGTAAAAAAGGCATATAACTTCTTAACCCCGCTCTCCGTTTCACATGATGCAAGACAACGTTTCTATTCTCGATTAATGTTCTATCTAGCCAGGGCATTCCAGCTTTTCATTTATAAATCTTACACGAATATTGAATAAATTGCAATATATTGACCTTGTTTTACATCATGTCAAGTAGCCTTAAGAGATATAAGTAGGTTTAATGAAATGGATGATTATAATATATTTCTAGAACTGTGTGAACTTTATTTCTAAACATTAACCCTACTATAAGTAATGTTGAATATGGCTACTGTTACTTTGGCGGCTTCGTAAACATTTTCACTACTTAAATATCTTGGCATAGTATATTTTTTTTATTAGAAAGTACTTTTTTCCGGTATGATTTCAATTAAATAGTTTCGTATTAATTTTTCGACAAAGTGAAGAATTTAGATAAGAGATAGTAGTTTTAATATTTTATAAAGATTTTTTTTATCTGCTGCTAATTTACATTAATTACATAATTTTTAAATGTAAAACATCTTAATATAATCAAAGATTATGTTGGCGTTATCGAGTGTCTTTGATATGTATTTATAATAAGTATGAGTTTTATGGAATAAAAAGTCTCAAATTGAACTACAACCTGTAGTTAAAAAGTTGGCCTTTAGGTTTGATGTTAGGTGAAATTTTCAATCTTTGAACTTAGTCCTTTTCGTAAAAATCCAAATAGTAGTTTTTAAAAAAATCGAATATCGGAAAGAATTGCATATATTATACTACTAACCTTGGTCGGTTCTGTAGTGAAATTTGCAATAAAAGAATTTGCCGTGTTTGTTTACGAAAGCGAAAGTATTTGTTCCAAATCCGTGCATTTTCCTGAAACTGGCTGGAATTCCTCTGTCCGAAAAGAACATAAGGCAAGTATGAGTCGATTCTGGTCGCAATGTTATCATATCCCAAAACATATCGTAATCAGGTCTCATATGAGTTTTTGGATTTCTAAAACAAAATTAATGAGAACATCAATACAAATACATTATAAATGATATAATGAAATTTTCTTCAGTTCTCATGTATTCTAAAAAATGGTTTCAAGAACAATATTCCAAAAAATCTGTTAAATTGATTTAAAATATAAATGCTAATGCTATTGCAAAATTTACTTTTTTAATATCGTATCTTTGATACACAGGGTGTTCCAGGACTTGATGTGAAAAATTCGGGAGTGAGCAGATGACGTGAAAATAATGCTCTCATAAAAAAAATTCTCATACGACCCCTCGATTCTGAGCTATAGGCAATTGATATTGTATAATCAGAATTTCTAAGGGATGATTACGTATGTTCACTACTATCCAGGTGTGGCTCATGCCAATTGTTAACAATCTGTAACTTTCACAGGGACAATCTGTACAACCTAAATATAGCAAAAATGAATTTTTAATCGATTTTCTAACATAAAAGTACCCTTTGTTCACATAGATAACATTTATGGTTTAGGAGGTATGTAGATTTTTAGATGGTTATACATGAAAAAGAAACTATTCGCCATAAAAAGACATTCTGAAGAAAAATATCATAAATTGTAATTATTCATTGAAAATACTTACAGGAGGTATTAAAACACAATCAAACATTTCTAAATGAACTGCATAATGTCGAACATCGTGTTGCGAGGGGTCGTACGAATTTTTTTGTTATTATTTTCACGTCATGTAGTCACATCCGAATTTTTTTATCAACAATCTTATTCAATACTAATATGTATATCTGCTTAACTGTTATGTCAATACCCAGTCTTTACAACTTTGTTAAATGGCCGAATTACTTTGGCTATTGAAGACTGCACATTAGGGATAATGCCTTGAGTGTTTCACTACCTAAACAACTTTATTTCTACCAAATTAGTAATCTTGAGAAAAAGGGGAGGTTGAAGAATAGTAGAAATTTATTTGCAGCTAATATGCGTCACTTAGGCCCCCTGTAAAATGAACCCAGCCCACGAACAGCATTTACGAGGCTCCAAACCAGCCCAAGTACACATTTTTTTGTATCCAAATCCTCATTAGTATATAAGGTATACACGACTAAGCAGCTTCTACTTGATTTGGAGTCTGAATCTGAAGATGACAAAAGATGTATTATATTGCAACTACTCACAATAAAAGAGAAAGAAGTAAAACAAATGAGTATTTGCTAAAAAACTGAGTCATTGAGAGTTCATTTTATCTGGTGAAATTCCAGAAAATATCTTCAAGGAGTCGTTTCAGTTAAATCGAAGACAGTTCAGCGATGCTAATCAATTAGTTGAAAAAGATATTATTAGTCAAGAATGCAATGAAAAAAAGCTTATTACGATTGAAAAAGAATATTTTGTAGTAGATAGTTTATTCAAAAGTAGCCTCCACGATCTACGTGTGAGTTGATCGTGGGTGAGTTAAATATGCGCCAGTCCATCTGAAAATGTATTGAGGGATGTTCGATTATGTTTGGTTTAATGTAACATGATTCAATTCAAAATTTACATCTATAAATAAAAAAAATTGAGCAATATCCAGAAAATAGAATGAAATTTATTTAAATTAGAATTTAACTCAAGTCCTTTTGATTTATAAGACATTGGAGTTGCAAGTAGCCGTAACATCGTAAAATATTCTTCAACCTATTTTTCATCTAAGATGACCAAATTATAGTAGTGTACATTTACACTGATCGGTTGCAGTGAAAATGTTAATTATAGTAGGAAAGTAGTATAACTAAATCCCTTGTAAAAGCGGAGACCGCACTTTTTACCTTTGTTTGTTATTTGGACAAAGCTTGAGTGAATTTTTAGAAGATGAAAAGTCATTGTTAAGCATGTATGGAAGATTATTCTTCGTGTTAAAAAATTCTTTCAGAAAAGGTTGCTGGTTGTTTATTCTGGATTCAAAAAGTTCACTAAGAGTCGCCTTCTGATATTTGAATAACAAATGGAAAATGTTTCAACAGTGTTTGAAAAATGGTTCGAAAACTGATAAAATTAAAATATTTTACGGTTTGTGGAAATTAATACAGTGTGTTCAAAACAATCTGTTTAAATCGATTCAAACATTCTCTTGAATAGTATACCCTCTAATGGAATTATAAAAAAATTGAGTGTATCTAAATTTGATCAGACGTACGTATTAAAATTTGTTGAATAAGCTGAGAATTCCTACAAAATACAATGTATTGGTAGTGTTACCACACTTTGGTATTGATATTCAAAATTATTTTAATGAAGTTTTTCAAAAGATATGGATTAAGAGAGGAGGCACACAAAATTGTGACCAGTCACGTCTCCAGATTAATCGCTTTTATACTATTTTTTAGTATTTCCAAATAACAATGCGTACAAGACTAAAACTAATAACTGGGACGACTATTACATCAAATAACAAATCAGCAATTTTTTTGTAAACATAACACAAGTCGAAATATTATCAAGTTACTTTATGAATTATCTTGAATTATGAATTATCTTGAATTAACTAAGCTAATAATTATGTGATAACATAATAGTTACCTTTTCATAACATGAATGAAACTCGGAAATACGGCACAATCTTTAACAAAAAATATTGGTGCATTGTTTCCAACCAAATCCCATATACCATCCTCAGTATAAAATTTTATAGCAAAACCTCTTATATCTCTTATAGTGTCCGGATAACCTAATTCTCCAGCAACCTGCGAAAACCTGTTGAAATATACATGTAATAACGAATTGGAAATTGATTTTATAACGGTAATGTTCACCTTACAGCTATAGGTGTCTTCTTTCCAATTTCAGAAAAGACTTTAGCGGCCGTATACTTGGTTATGTCGTTAGTTACTTCAAAATAACCAAAAGCACCGGCTCCTTTCGCATGTACTACTCTTTCAGGAATTCGTTCTCTTGTGAAATGTGCAATTTCATCTATCAAGTTGTAGTCTTGAAGTAGTATAGGACCGTGATACCCAACTGTCAAACTAGCATCTTTTTCAGGTACTGGTACGCCCCATGTGTTAGTTATTGTTTCTTCATCGCCCTAAAAAGTGAACCAATCAAATTGACAGAACAAATATCCACGTAGTAAGTTTATGGCATTGCGTAAGAAATAAATATTTTAAATCAATTCAAAGGAAATAATTCTTGATAGAATGAAATCAGAAACTTACAACTAAAGGTGAAATAACCAATCTCGAAGTAGCTACGATCAAATATAAGGTTATAGATGTTTCATATATGAGGTATAAATATCCTTACAAGGATACTTATTGTAAAAATGAATAAAATAATAAATTCTAGTTAAAAATTTAACAAATCAAATTAAAGGTTAATGATTAGTGAGTATATCTTACTCAGAATGTTTAAGCACTAAATTGTATCAACAACTAACTGTTCGAATTTTATATTTTATTGGAAATTAGATTTATCCATAATAATGAATTTTTTGTTGCTTAATTATGACATCTAACCAAAACAGGCAATTTTCTCTATCATTATGATGAGTTGAATAAAATTTAGTTAGTAAATAAACATACGAGTAAAGTGATATTTTTGAAAGAAGGCAGTCAAGACATGAATTCTTTATAGTTCTTCCAATATCAATTGAAGAAGTTATGCGAGGATGAATCAATATTTCATAGATATGCATGGCACTCATATCAACTTAAGAAATGAAAAATAATGTTTACTCTCCGTATAAAATTCGGTAAACATCTAACAAACCGTCAGTCTACGTGGACTCATCATCTCCACTACAATTAAGTTGAATCTGCCAGGTATCTACGCCTATGGTAGATCAAACAAAAATTGTCGGCAAGGGTTTTTAAAACCTGCAATTGATATTGGAAGAACTATAATTATATAAGTTTTAAAATACGAAAAAGCAATTAACAGTTTAAATTACTTATTGCATTGTAATTTATCAAATAGAATCAATATTTTTGTTCAAATGGCATAGATATTTTTTATGATTTATTCACTCTCCATCCATAATTTTTCTATTTTCATAGTACAGTTAATGTTGTTTTGTTTTTATTATTGTAACAGATGTAACAGACAAATATTAAGAAGTTTGTCGTATGTAAATAGCTTACATACCAAAATCATTAAATAATAATTGGTTTTCACGTTTCGATCTAATTTTATTTAATAAAATGTAGTTCCTTGTAGTAATTTAGATACTATTTACAAAAGTTAAACGTCATTAGGTTTGGAAAATTCTCATCTATAAGAAAATCTAAAGAAAACTGCAGATATTAACTACGAAATAGTGAATAATTATTATTTAATAAATTTCATTTACCTCGTGTTCTTTTGCGTATTCTGATAATTGATTTGCAGCAGCGTCTCTTTTCGGTGTTGACATTTTTCAAAATTGGAATATTCACAGCACTTGTTAAAAAATCGGTAGGAATGTAAGTTGTTCCTTAGGATAGCCTTTTATATAAAAATTTTATCATCAAAATTCTAATGCTAATGTCATTGACATTGTGGTAAATTTTGTTTATTAGCCGTAGCTGATAAAAATCTAATATATTTTGGAATTGTATTTGACTTGTTTATTGAACTAAATCAAGGATATTTATTAACCACCCAATGAATAAGAGCAACTAATGATCATTTATACAAATCGAAAATTAAATACATAAGTTTTATAACAACAAATCATTCTAATTGTATCATTACTATAATCAGATTTACCGCATAAAATTTGTTCATCAATACCATAGATAAATTACTCTTCTCTCCCGTATTCAACAAAAATGCGAGATAGGTATGTATCACATCTTTTGTAGATAAACTTCATCCATTCGAATTCAATTTTTCAAGTTTGAAAAGGGTTTGAGATGTTTAGGTACTTCAAAATTCAAATTAAGATTATGCCGCGGGACTGCGGATTTACTCACACACAAACAACGAAACAAATTGAAGTAAAGAGCTAGTCCACAGGAAACGAAGAAGCTGATCACAACCCTCGACAAGTAGGCAAATTTGGAGTGAGATAATATTTGAAATTGTGCAAAAGATCGATTCAATTTTACAGAGCATAAATTAGTTGTAGCAGTTTTCTATTCGGAAAACTTTGGAGAGTATTGCGACAAATTTCCCGAAGATAAAATCATTTCTTCAGGTTCCTATTATACCATACTTAATAAAGATCGAATCACTAATTGTTTGTTATTGATTTCAAAAGTTTATAAATTTTTAACAGAAAAACATTTAGCAGATACTCTTCTAGTGAATAAAAATTGTATTGTTAGAAATCGTAGTGACAATTCACATCAAAGGCCCGAACAATGTTTTCAACGCCAAATCAAATGAAAACGGTTCTTATGAATTTTTAAAAAATTACAAAATACCTAAAAATATTTGGTATGAGCCAGCACTGGGTTGTTAACTATTTTACTCGTAATAAGTCGGATTAAAAGTTATAGAGCGCAGGTAGGTATATCTATGGGTATACAGTTTTTAGTCTTTTGATTGTTAGTTTATTATTGAATTATAAAATACACCGTGTCCCATTTTAGTTGAGACTGCACTATATTTCAGAAATTATCCCTTTTTTGGAAAACTTTCAAAACCGTTAACAGAATTATCCCAACTACTTTTGTTCCTTAAATACCAGACGAAAACAAAAATGTTCACGTTCATTTCTCAGGTCCTGTAGAAGATAGAAAAAAAATTGAAACTGCTTATAACAGATATTTTTATATAAAAGTTAGTGATGTATTTAAAAATTTTTTTTGAGCACTGTTTTCAAGATTTGGCACAAACTTGGTATTTTTTAAACACCCTAGATATTTTATCAAAAAATTTTGCGATTTTCGGCTTCAGACATCAGATAAATCCATATTTATGTTTGTTTATTTAGGAGGCATTTGAACCTATTTATTTAATTATATTCTAAACATAAACTCAAAATTAATAAACCAAAAAAAATATATCGGTACAGATTCAACATTAAAAACTGTAATTACAACAATCAAATTAGAAAATGAATTACAAAAACCAAAAAAAAACATATAAATCTAATAAAATTGTTAAAAGTGTCGTCTATTCTGTCTTATACATAAATCACATGCAGTTTTAATTCGCCTTGAAGGAATTTAACATTATAAAAGGTTGTCTTTGTAAATTGCTGAATGCTTATTCGGTTGAGGCTCGGAGTTCATCTATATTATTATGACGATTTGCATAAATCTTATTTTTTAAGTAGGACCATACAAAGACGTCTAAAATACTCCGGTGACCTCCGGCGGTCATCTGATTTGCCTGTGTGTACCAATTCAGCATCTACCAAAATGAGCACTCGAATATTCTGATGCAGTTGTGCCAAAGGTATGTCCTTCAGCAACTCTGGCATATTATTTTGTAACAATATTTAGGTATCGTTGGGCAATTAAGCTAACCTCAAAAATTGTATATACAATTTTAGTGCCCAATACAAAACATGAAACACTAAAACCAAATCGGCCTTTTTGCAATCGTTCAAAAATAATATGTTGGTTTTTTGATACCAATGCCTTGCTGCTTGTATGGGATTCGACAGACCATATTACCTTTTTAGCAAAATCTGAATCTTCATTAGTTTTGGTAAAAAACCAATTTGAAAGTTCCAATCGTTTAAATGGATCCTCAGGATGCAATACTCGAACAATTTTTTAACTTATACGGTTCAAATTTATGCTTTTTTAATAGTTTTTGCACATTTGATTTTGAAACTACTTCTTTCTCTATTTTTCTACAGGAAATTTGAGGTCTTAAAAACAGTGCTCTAAAAAAATTTATATACGACACTGACTTTTATGTCTATTATAAGCAGTTTTATTTTTTTTTCCTATCTTATACAGGAGCTGATAAATAATAATACAGAGTCGCGAAACCCGCATGTCCATATCTTTAATTGTAGCTGAGATACAGTGCAGTCACAACCAAAATGGGACACAGTGTACATATAAAAAGATAACAGACAAACGGCTTTGACGGCTTTGCCTATACATACGCACTCGATGGTCCAAATTTGTCATGACCGTTATTCGGTGATGTAGACCTGTGATTTTAAATCATCTAATGGTGTTAAATCACACGATTTAGGGGTCCATTTCTGATCACCAAAATGTCAATGTACACGAACTGGAAAAGTCTAATGCAGTAATTGAAGTATTCATGGGCTATATAGTATGTGGTGCCGTCTTGTTGACATTGATGTTGTCCACATCAATATTTCAGAGAAAAGAATTGTGTTATCATGTCGCGATATTGAACACCAGTAACAGTTACTGCATGACGAGCTTCATTTTCAGAAAATTATGGCCCAAAACACAAACCAAACAGTGATCATTTGTACATGCATTTGTTTTTCGACAATAACATGTAGATCCTCAGAACCTCAAAATCGATAATGTGCTTCGTCGTTTGGATGATTTTGCTCGAAAAATCAGCATCCATTTTTGTTGCTCAATATAATCATTTCAACAACCTCTCTTCGCTGATTATGCTTCATTTTTTATGTTAATTGAATTTTGTAAGCACAAAATTGCAGATCTTTAGTGAGTATACGCTGCAATTTCTTGAAATTTGTAATTCTTGTCACCGGTTTTAAGACGATCAGTGTGTTTGACATCTCCAACAGATCGTGTCTCCCAAACTCTTCACAGTTAACGAAGTTGAACATTATTCCGACCATATATTGTATGAAGTTTTTGAATTGCGGCCGCCAAGTTTCCATTATTTTTTAAATATTCTCAATACTGAAGACACGATTTATTATATTATGTAAAGCTCATAAGTTTCTATTTGTATTTTTTATGTTTATCAACACTATAGTGCATAAATAGCGGCAAACTTAAATATTAGTTTTGTGACAACCTTTATTTTACTATGCAAATAGTGTCGATATAATTTCTATGATTATTTTGAACTATCTAATAATCACTATTTGGTCAATGCTACGTTGTATCAATTAACAGGTTCGTTTGGTTATTTTCTAAGTATCGAAACAAGATTCAATAACCACCAACTTCGTACCGATTTCAATTTGTCAAATCTAATCCGATATCAATGTTTTAGATACCCCATCGCACCCTATAGAGATTACGTATCCTGGTATTTTATCCCGCCTTATCCTATATCATCGGATATATTCCTACCCGCGTTTCTGTTGCCCTGTACGTTCAATCCAGCGTTGAGCTTCATTTCGCACTAAGCAAAATCAACTATGAAATTATCAAAGCTGGAAATTTAATCCTATCTATTATGTACATGTAAGTACTTGCGGATTTGATAACAGAAACGTTTGTTTCTATAAGAAATTAGAACAAACAAAAAACTAGGATTAATTTTCAAAATTTGATAAATACAAGCTCACTCGTTATAAAAAATGTAACTCAAATTACTTCCAATTCCCCAAAATATATCATATTTAGATTTTACTGAACAGCACACTATAGTCAGGACAATTTAGACATTCCAAGCTACATAAATTCCTATAAAGCTGGATAATCAGTAAAATTGTTTAAAATATGATTAAAAAAAAATTTTGAATATTACCCATCATTCTCGTGTATGAAAAAAATTTTATTCAAGGCTAAAGATCAAAAAAATGATTTTTTTGCGGTTTTCAACAAAACAGTGGGATTTATCATAAAAATACTTTAGTCAAAAATTGTAGATCATAAAATTATCTACAAAAATATGTAAATACTTTTTCTCCTACTAGTTACTGTTTTTGAGATATAATGATTCAAAAAGTTGTAATCCTCATAATATTCACGCCACTTATGAGGTAGTGTACTTAACGTGGTGTCCCCAGTAGGACTATTCCACGCATCTCTAGTGATCATGTTCAATTTGAAACTATTGCAAAATAATGAAAATTAGCAGGGATTAAAAGGATAAAAACGATTTAAATTAAAAAAAAAAAGAAATTTAATCGTCCAAGTCGTAATTTCCAAATTCTTCTTCAACTTCATTCTAAGTGCATGTAAATTGCGCCAATAGCGATGTATCGTATGTCGCCTCGTTGGAATCAAACGAATCCTCTACTGTTGGTGATTTAATATTAGAGCATGACCGGCCTTGACGCTTTCTACATGCCAGAGAACAATATAGTCCGATTTTTAGCAACTACATTTAGCACTGCATCCCTTTTTGCAGTTGCAAAAAATTGTGCTCAGCAGTTGCTCCGGTGCAGGTGGGAATAAAGTTCGAATGGGTTCTAAAGTATTGTTGATCAAGTTTCAACCCCAGTTTGTAGGGTCTAAATGATAACCAAGCCTCTCTTAAACTTTGTAATATTTCCGAAAAAGATGTTGATGAACAGCAATTGAGGTTGGAGGAAGTCAAGTCAGTTGAACTTATTTTTTACTTTTAGTATTTTTAACGAAATATGCATACCGATACTTATCTAAGCAGGTAGTTTTTTAGGAGTTCCATACATAGAAAAAATAAAGCGAATGCCGTTGATAATAACTTCTTGTCCAGTTTAATTATTGACCCTAGCCACGAACAAGAGACAGATGTTGTCTCAAGGCTACAATTCCGAATAAATTAAGGGATTGGGCTTCATTTTACCTGACATTCTTATAGTTATAACTTTGTTAGTTACAATGACCGAAAGAAAACATATACATATTACAACTCTAGAGGTATATAGATGGCGTACTCATTCAAATTTTGACGATTACAACTTTTACTACTTTTTGAATCGTTATATTTCATAAAGGGTGGCTCGTAGGGAAAAAAGTATAAACACTGTTTTTGTAGATAATTTTATGGCCTACAATTTTTATCAAAAGTATTTTAATGATAAAACTTACTGTCTGCCGAAAATTGCGAAAAACCCATTTTTTTACCGTTGACCTTGAATAAAAATTTATATATATTTAATATATATATTAAAGAATATTTTACATACTAAACAATCTACTCCATTTTGGCTCGCAAAAAAAAATGATCAAAAAATAACGAAGACAAAATTGTTCAAACGTAAAAAGGTTACATCAACAAAGAGAAACTTAACATAACATTTTGATATCAACTCACTGAGATATCAAAGAAGAGTACATATGTACAAGAAAAATAGTTTCAGAAAAATTACTTATTAATTTTTTTCTCACCCTGACCTAGTAGTTATTCCAAAAAATTCTTAGTAAATCTATTCGAGCACTTCAAAGTAACTTATATTGAAAATTACTCAGAATTCGCATTCGACAAACCATTTTCGTGGACTAATATTTGAAACTAGTACCCAATTTATACTGTATTATTATTGAAAAAAAAAATACTTATTTCAATTTATTCATAATCGATCGATGCGAATCCCTTTCCACTTTTGTTAATTAAAAATAAACTGACAAGACTAAAATATCTAATCATAGAAGTGCCGCATATCTGACGCCACGCGTCTCTTTATTCTCATTCACGTTTCCAATTCTGGATTTTCACGACGCCTGAAAAGCGTCGTTACACCTCTTTATTCTCATAGACGCCTGGTGACGTGAGCGCCACCCGCGTGAAAGCTGAAAGCTGCTGAAACGCCTTGCTGAATGTTATACTCTAGATACACAATTGGAATTTTATTATCAGATATAAATAGTTGGATAAACCATATAAAAATAGTTTTTTAATCATTTCAAGTTTGAAACAAATGTATTTAAGAAACTCAAAATTCTAATCAAAATTGTATCCACTCACAAACTAAAAAACAATGAAGCATAGTGGAGAATAGAATGAAAAAATGTAAAAACCAAAGCCTTGGGACAATACATAATTACAAAATAATAAAAGTTATATTTTTATTTACATATAACACAAACATATTTTTAGTTTAGTTTTTTGAAATGTAAGCAGTAAATTTTCATTTAAAGAGTAACTTTCTTTATTTTTAGAATTCTTATCCAAGCTCATAAATGATCAACTTTTTCCCATTAAGGAAACCATTTTGAAATTTTAATTTTATAATCTTCAACTACATAATAATAATGTAAAATATCTAATATAATATGTATAAACATTCCTAATAGGACTCTTAGTTTTCAAGGTTTCTGAAAAAGATTCCAAGAATATGTGGATTGAGACTATAGACAGACTTGACTGGGGCTCCACCGAAAAAATATTTTCTGCTCATTTTGAAGAGTCCTGTTTGCTCAATAATCTTACATCAAGAATATTGTCAACAGTGCAGTGCATTAATGAAATCATCTTAATCTACCCTTAACATGTTTTTATTATTTTCACCTGTATGTCTGTAAATAACTTTTTCGCTAATATTTTGCCGTACTTTGACCGATCAGAGTTAATCTTAACTTAACATATTTGTCAAAAAATTGACGATAATTCAATAATTCAATAAAAATATTTCATTATCCTCAATTCATGCAACTCAAATTAATAAATTTCTTTTTGTATCTTTACAGTTATATAATAAAATAATTCTTTTTAAAAGACACTGAAATTTGTTTATTTAATATATTGTATATAAAACGTGTTTTAATCTCTTTTTATTTGAATTAACTATTATTAAGATTTTATATTTTTACTAATACTAATATGTTTTCGATAGGAGGGCGGCGCTGATACTCCTTACAGCATTACAGGCTTCATAAGTGCGCGCCTATAAACTTACTTATGCGCGTTCTCTACATTTTCTATTTCCATGTACTATCTATTAATAAATTTGTTATATATCGGCCGAAATTGTACCTTTATTCCACTTTAGTAAAATGCTGTTATCAGTTATAGATCGACTTGACATTTTGAATTTTAGAGCTACAAAACAAAATTGATTGTATGCTAGTTATTAGGGCCGATATCAATAAAATTGTTATTTTATGAAAAAATAAAGAAAGAAAATATTTTTTTAGTTAATAAATTCTAACCACTAACCACCTAACCCAACTATAAGATTTACAAAAAATAGTTTCACCATCAAAGAAGAATTCCGGAAAGGGTTAAACCCCTTTATTATTTTAGAGCTTTTTTTATCTACAAATAAAAACAAAAATATCGATTTTGATATTTAGATATATTGTAAACAACGTATATAAATAAGAATATAGTAATAACAAAAATACAATCTGTAATTGTTGCATATTCAAATTTTTTAATCATCGATGTAACCTCCTTTTGCTTTTATTATTTCTGTGTACAATTTTGGCATTCTCTGTAACAATTTCAATAAATAATCGTCTAGTCTAGTCGATTTCCCTATCTAATTTGTCCCACAATAACTCAATCGAGTTGATATAGGGCCACTCCGACGGCCACATCATTACTTTCAGTACAATCTTCCGTTCCTATTCTTTCAAATACTCTTTGCACAACTTCGAGGAATGCTTGGGATCGTTGTCATGCTAGAAGATAAATTTTCAACCGACCAGGCGCTGGCAGGACGTATTACCTTTTCCTTTAATATTTTTATAGCCTTCTTTCTTCAAAATCCCTCCAATTTGTACCAGGTCTATAAAACTCTCTCCTACTGTTTGTGCGTCTAATTTTCGCGTTCTTTTTTTATGACGTCTTGAAAGGGGTTTCTTCCCTACCACCATACCAAAACGGCAAGCTTTTCTCAAACTCCTTTTCACTGTAGTTTGATTGGAGCTGCTCTCTCTGGGTCCGTGTGTCGTCGCTCACGTTTACTGATCAATACAATACGTTTATCTTCAGTTATTTTGGTTTTCGAGGCCGCCGTGAATTTTTTCTATCGCCAAAGCTTCTGGTGGATGCATATTTTTTCACGTGTAGTCCACGATGATATGGCCTGGAGTCTAGGCCCTAGACTATGCATCAATCCATTTCAAAACTCAAAAATCTAAATTTGCGAGAACGAAAACAATTCGCACACAAACTTCACAATAATACATCAAAGTAAATCTAAGTAAAAAAGTAACGGGCACTATTATTTTTGTTTGGTTTGACATGGTTTCGACCTTGGATGGACAATTATGAAAGAGAAATTTGTTAAAGTGTATTATTTTGAAATTTAATGAATGGAATGTGGGACAGTTGTAGTATATGAACGTCTTGCAAAGGCATTGAAAACAAAGAGCTTCTCTATATCTCATTTCCCAACTTGCTTAAAGAAGGAATTAGGTTTCGATTACATATCGATAAGCCTTATGTTGAATAATTAATGTAAATTGAGAAGAGTTATGAATATTCATGGTGTTGAGAATATACAAAAATTAGAAAAAATACTTAGGTAACCATATATTTGACAAAATATGTCGTCAATTATGAAATATATGTGTAAATATTCCCGCCATGTTTTTAAACACGCATTTATTAGCTTCACATGTATGTGGGTTTGTTTGTGAGCTTGTGGGCTTGTTTGTAACTCTTCTTTGTGGCTTATTACTGTTAGTATATCCCACCAAATAAATAACTCAAATCATTACTTTGAAAAAACGATTTATGAAGCTAAAAAATTAATTAAAATTTTTTTCAATAATCCGACTAGCCTTCTCGACGAATATCAAACTAAAAAAGAACCAGTATCCGCGTACAAGTTGTCTTAAATAGTAAATCTAATCGAATACAAGAGCTATAATTAATTATAAAAATGAATATTCATATGGATAACTTCAAGCATACAAGGGAGATTTGGAATCACTTAACTTTGAGATTGGTTCTCATTGGGGGTGGTCAGTGTACAACCTGGATTTAGTACTAAATCTTGTCGTATACAATATAAACTATAAATTCTCGTAGACAAGGGATTTATGGTCCTCCACATTCACATTAATATAAGATTAATTGCGTTCGTTAGCCGAGCGGGCTAAGGGGTGAACCTCCGATTGTGGATTCAAATCTCGTTTTAGCAGAAAAAAATTTGTTTCTTTTTCGGCAAATACTTTTTTGGAAATTTTCATTGCAAATTTTTTCGTAACAAATTTTAAAAATGTCTGCCCTCTGTTAGAGATTTACTATACTACATGCATCAGTATTACTTCAGAATTTAATACTAGGCTAGAACTTAAAGAAAAATTTAATTTTTGACAATAAATCGTACTAAAAAGTGGAAAATAAATATATTTTAGGAAAACTAAAAAACACGCTTTCACAGCATATAAAGTTGGAAATATTTTTTTTAAAGTTTAAGACAATATATCGTATATCGAGCGCCCAACGCTTTTTCATTCATTATTGTTTTAAAAATTATTCTCAACTTCTAAGTTTGATGTGCTTCAAAATTATGCGTTTTAGATTTTTAAAACTATATTTATTTTTAATATCTCCTAATTAGCTATATAAGATCGTCACAAACCGATATTTTACTGAATGAAGTCCAATTCCAAAGTGACAACCTTGATTTTCTTAAATCTATAAATCGATTCTGAATATATTTGATTAGAAAAATTTCGAATATATATTTAAAAGTAAATTTCATATATTTCGTTATGTATAGTACACAAAAATAAATTATAAATGATAACATTTACTTTCTTCTACACACAATTAATATCTTTAATGTTATTATTAGTTGAAAATCGACGATCAAAGTAAACAAAATACAATATTTATAATACGAAATGGTGTTTATATTTATTTATATATACAATAAGTTATTTTTAGTACTCAAACTTTCGGTTTTCAGCGGTTAATAATCTTCCATAAATTTTGTTTGCTCGATCGAGGTGTGTTTACACAATATACAAAGCTGCCGTTCCCACAGTTTGTTTATTTAGACATTTTGTAAAAAAACATAGTTTACGCGGTGCAAAGAACACGTACCCGAACGTATGGAAGCCGATCTTCACGAAAATGAATATATTACATTCAATACACACCATGATAACAGGCGCGGATCCACGGGGAAGGTTCCTCTCCCCCAAATCCCCAAGAGCTCTGTTTCAAACGATAAAAATTGGTAATTTCGATTTGATTAGTTGAATACGTTCTATTTACCCGATGATTCACACACTTTCTCAAGTATTGTGTACATCGCCAGTAAGCAAAGCCAGTGCAGAGCTAAATTTTTCTTCGTTGCGACATCTAAAGTTACGAACCAGATCAACAATGGTGGAAAAGAGACTGTTTGGACTTGTACTTTTTAACATCTTCGTCCATGTCTCAAATGACATTGTAATGCTATCTTCCGCTTGATAGATCTGTATTCAATCCGATGAAGAAAGTACGACCTGTGATGGATGGATACGAAGCCCCCCCTGTAAGACAATATCAATATATAACATCCCAAGGGTTTTAGCTAGTGCTATGCCGTTTGCTCTTACTCTATCCAACGTTCAAGCTGACATTCGCACAACTGAAATTGTTCCATTTAATCGGCATTCGTTTACTCAATTTTTGTACCTGCATTTGTGACAGACAGGCCAAATCCAAGAATGGCTGTTGATTGCCCTATTCAGAATAACCATAACCTTCTATATTAAATCTTGAACCACCAATCAAGACTCTGAGGAGCTTTCTAATGCAGATATATTTGTATAACAATTTCAGATCTAGAACCTCTGATTTCACCACCCAGGAAGTGGTGATGTTGAGAAATTTCCACTCAAATCCTCTACAAGTTCTTATTCTATTCCTATGTGAACAAATCAAACAGATTAAGGTGCAAAGCAGTACGATCTCTACCAAATGCTCCTCCTCCAAGGAAATTAACGAGACGGGGATGAGAAACCAGGAAATCTACGATCTACACAGATACACCAGAAAAAAAAAAGAGATAAGAAAAGATGAAAACGGACTGAAACGAACCAAGGTTAAATAAGTTGAAAAAAGATTAGATGGAGGAAAGATTAAAAGAAAGGAAAAAAAGAAGAAGAGGAGTACTATTGCCTTGTTTGTATGGCAGCAAGTTTAGAAAGCAGACCGAGGGAAAAATGGATACATTGCTTAGAATGTAGAATGTAGGTTGCATGAAGAGTTCACAATAGGCAGTCTTAGTTATGTTTGCCGCAATTGTAACTCTGAATAATCTTGTACAGTCTTTTGGTATCTCTCCTCCAAAGTATTTTTGTTTCAAATATTTTTTATATTAGATGATTAATAAATCACACTTTGACGACGGAATAAACAACTGCGAAAATAAGAAAGTACATATAACATTAGGAAGAGTGGAGTAACTTTCGATTTTGTTTGAAATCATCAGGCGCTTCAAAAGGAATCTGGAGGAAGCCAGTAAACCGATATGCCCAATGCAATATATATTGCTGAAACAATATATTGAGGAAGCTCGACTGAGGCCCATTTGGATATGGCCATGGAGGTACTGTAACAGGAACAAGATACATAATGAACATTTTCGATCAGCTGGACCTTTTTGTGCTATTCGTACTGCATTTTTATACACAATATCTCGCATTGAATACACTGTTATCTTCTTCGGAGACTGAAGGTAAACTAAAACCTAATGACTTGACATACCTATTTTATACTAAATTTTCCCACCAATAAACCTTCTTCCGCGAAAATTAATTCCAGCGGGAAAATCTCCTTGGCGAGAATCTTCACATTCATTCCTTGACTACTAAACTATAGAGAGGGCCGTAAAGAAGTGGCCCTTTGTCCCTATTTAAGCTACTCTAAATATGAGAGTAGCGTTTCGCGGGAGAAGGTTTATTGGTGGGAAAATTTAATATGAAACAGGTAAGTCAAGTCTTTAGGTTTTAGGTCAACTTCAGTCTCTGAAGATGATAACTTGGTTATCGAAAAGAATTTATGCTCAATCTAAAATGTTTCTTATTCTCTATAAAATAAGCAATAAAATTGATTTTTTTTCATCTGAGTAAATTATCGGCAATTATTACGAATATTTTTTTAATACTTGTTCTCCATATTTACTGTTTTTCGGTCTCTGTATATATAAAAACTTTGAGGTCCAGAGATATTTTAACATAATCATGGGATTTTATTTCGCAAAAAAATACGAAACTTCCAAAATTTCTAGTGTCTATATTCATTTAAATTTGAGAGAAATAATTAAAATTCAATTCCATCGACATCAACTCCTGAAGCCTGAATACACAACCCCGTATTCAAAGTTTACTGTCTAGGCATGCTCATGACCATCGTCCCGTTTAGTATCAGACCCTTGTATATATAGCACATTGTTACATAAATCAATGCAATTGAAATGTGTTGAAAATATTGGAAAGGAGCAGGATTGTATGAGGAGATCGCGGTCTACTACATATGCACCAATTCACCAAGATAACAGGAAATTCGGGTATATCGGAAATCGTTGTTCAGTTTTTTAAGGTGCGCGAAGAACTTTTGTAAAATAGATATAACACGCAGATTATATTTGTCGATTTTCACTGTTTGAATTACGAATACGAGGTATTGGAAAATGACAGGCCCACATAACGTTTCGAGGATTGCATGGAAATACTCTTAATACCTTTATTATATCAACATCTCCATAATTTGCAAAAACACTGAAAATTGTATGGACACCAACTAATATATTATTTACAATAAAATTGTATCAACATTGTTGTTTAACGATTAACAGTGGAATTTTTGCGCGAGTCTTCGAATTTATACAAAGAAATGGTTTTAGCAACGGATCTAATGAATAAATAAAAAATAGCGAAAGCTCTGCCGATATCCACAAATCCAAATTAAAAACTTATTAAAGAAGAAACAAATTCTTTTTTTATAGACATAAGAGATTTTTGAGCCGCAGGAGTCAGCCAATATTATTTTAGTGACATGAAATCCAAGTTATAGTTTGACCATTTTGCTTTTTCAAAAAAGTACGGGCCAATTATCCCTTTGAAGATACTGTCGTCCAAAATATCACTTTTGAAGAATGTAAAATTTTTTGGTGTTTTAATTAGGGTTTTCTCTGTTTCAAAATCTGCGATGTTGTTTGTTGACATGCTCATTTAAGCTAAAGAAAAAGAAGAATGAGCTTTGTCCTTCCGTGAAGCAAATCATTGTATTTAAATTTCCAAGAAGCGAAGAACCGCTCCATAGCAGCCCCGACCACTTCCACCACGCGGTTCTTCTTTTGTTTCGTATTTTTTTGTAGATCTCAGCGATAGGACTTAAAGAACATCTGCATGGGAAACGTTTTCTTCGTATAATATGCGGTAAATCAATGGCTTGAACAGCTTGAACAATTTTTCTTTCGAGAAGAGTCAGTCAATAATAAGAATCTTGATGAAGGTTTTTTGGTTTACGAAACTTAACAATATACGCTACGCTGATGATACTTTTTTAATAGCCATCTCGTTTGAAGAACTACAAGGGCTCGTAAATCGTTTTTGTTATGATCTGCGGGCTTAAACTTAATACAAAGAATATTGAATACCTATATGATTATAACCAAACAAAAAATGTAGTAGAAAGGAAAATCACGGTTATTAACAAATAGGTCAAGTACAAAAATTAACGTCGCTGGGAACCGTTATAAACCATAAAATGAGATCCTCTGTGGAGATACGAGCAAGAATAGCCAAAGCGAGAGCAAAATAAAAAATACCTTGACAGCAATGATCTTAACGTAGATCTGCATATGATGTTACCTATATCTTTCCTGTGCTCTTATACCCAATTGAACGCTCAGAGAAAATCTGCGTTTGGAAGCATTTGAGATGTGCGTTTATCGACGTATTTTGAAGATAAGTTGGATCGATAAAACTACAAACACCGAATTCCTTGATTTTATAAACAAAACTTTAGAAATTGTCAATACCATAAAGTAAATCATAATACTTTGGTCATTTGATCCACAACCCTGTAAAGTATGACCTTCTTTACTTGGTAATGCAACGTAAAATAATTTGTAGGTCGGCGCAAAACATTGTGTGTAAAAAAACTGCAATAAATAAAGCAATAATAGTCAATACGATAGTCAATATTATAGTGGACGAAAGATATTAAGAAATAAAAATGATATTTCCACTATTTTTTCTTGTAAAGTGGGTAAAGAAGAGAGAAAAGGTATGAGCCCGTATATACGAGGCATATTTTTTAAGTAACTATTGGAATTAAAAAAAGAAGTGCGAATATATCGCAATAATTTCATTTTTACATAAAAGCCTGTACCTTAATCTACTTTTCTACATAATTTCCGTGAATATTGAGGCACTTGTCATAACGTGGCACCAGTTTTTGAATACCCTCCTCATAAAATTCTGCTGTCTGACTTGTTAACCACTGTATCACAACTGTTTTGTTATCGTCTTGAAGACGCTGCTTGCCCAGGTGTTTCTTCAAGTGCAGGAACAAATGGTAGTCGCTGGACGCCAGATCAGGGCTGTAGAGAGGATGATCTAAAGTTTCGCACAATAATGAAATTGTAAAGCGTCTGTTTTCTTTCATCTTTTCGTCCACTTTCTGCACCAAATCTGCATTAACGACCGAAGGACGCCCACTCCGTTCTTCATCATGCACATTTGTGCGGCCATCTTTAAATTCTCTCCCCCATTTCCTTACCACTCCATCACTGATAATGTTTTGTCCGTAAACTTCACAGATCTCACGATGAATATCGAATAACATCCCGTACTTCACAATCGACGGGACTCACGATAGTCGAAGGCATCTTAAACACTCAGTAAACAATGTACACAATGAAGAATCAGACTGTAATGGCGTCAGACAAGAGATGTATGCAACAAGCGCGCATGTGCAAAGCGCCGACCTTGGGGTTGCGGCGGCGGAATCGCAAAACGGTACTTACTTAAAAAATATGCCTTCAATTGAAGCCGAATACCACCTCTTGACCCGGGAAAGGTTGTTTTAATTTTCTTTGACACAAATTAATTCATTAATTCGAATGGATTTTTCTTTATATTAATTTTGTAAATGAGTACAAAACTCCTTTCAGTTAGCTGTCGATTCCACAATTATTTCTGAATAATTAGTGTGGTCTATCTTCCGATACAGTAAACGTTTTTGAACAGTTAAAACATCGAGTTGAAGGGGCATCTTTGTTTGGCACTCAATCATTCCTTATTTTTCCGCAGATCAAAAATAAATTGCGGGGTCAACGTTTTTCTATACCTGAAGGAGCGGTTGATGCGTTCAAATCATATGTTTCGGAGGTACTCAATCGATATGGAAAAAATGCTTCGACAATTCATTCAAATGCATGCCAAAATGTTTTGATCTCAATGTAGAATATTTTGAAAAACGAATAAGCCATATGCAGTTCTATATATTTGTAACAACCCTTGTATATATAAAATGTATATAGTTAAAAAATTATTAAATAAAATATTGGTTACAATGAACTAAATTCCAACTATATTCGCACTTTTGCGTTTATAGTGTTCATACAAACGTTTAGCGGTATATATAGTTTCAATATTAAATAAGTATTTAAGTTCATAATGATAAACAACATGTTATTACCGAAATTAATCACTAACTACTTCTATCTATTGGCAAAACAACATACGTCTGCTTAGTTATATTTGAAGCGGAGTGAATGAAGCACTCAGACATTCTATTTTAACCCCCTTCCATTTTGTTTACATTGTACCTCTCTAATTATATGTAATCCTGGTTGGTTGTTGACGTTTCTTTCGACTCTAGCAGCGTCCTTCAACTAAGGGAATTGACCTTAAAAGTAGTAAACATAATGTAGGTCGGCGAGCCATGACAACAAGTCGTATTAGCCAGGAAGGACGTAAATGGATAAGGGATATTTTGTTCACATTTACATTAAAGTGAGCTGACATTGGACAATATTAATTATATAATACAGATGGTGTCAATAATGAATTGAAAATGTAACTAACAATTTAATTTTTTTGTTCTGACTGACATTATTTAAAGTTTTTAATAATGAAAGCGAAAAAAATTTTACATACACTAGCATTATTTCTAAAGAAATCAGTTTTAGCGTGTCCATTCTTACTTAAAAAGGATTACAAAAAGTATGAAAGATATACCGGGGCGAGTTTAAACTCATTCAGTACCAATTTGTTTATTTGGTTTAAGTGACGTTTTTTTATAATAGGCTATTCAATTGAAGAAGAAAGAACTTTTGAGAACCCAGAACATATTTGTCCTACTTGTGAATAGGATATATGCATCTCTTTGGTACTTATTACTCTAATAACGCAAATAATTTTTATTGGAAAATATTTTTATTTATTATAAATTTATTATTAAAACATTTTTTGCATAGTGGTACATTATAAGCCGCACAAATTGTTTTGGCTCTTTTTTCCAGCTTCTTTTTAGTATTCATAAGCTTGGATCTTGCAGATGATGACCTACCATATTGTCGTATAGCATATCGCCTTTGAATCGCTGCCGGCCATAGATAATTAGAGATTCAGCCAAGGTAACCTATTAATCCAAAAAACTCTTTCTATTATTTTTTCGCTGTCCGTCCGTCAATATGATCCAAGAGTTAACCGTCACTGCCGATAAAACAAACCCTTTTCCACACCTTGGTATTCTTTCTGTCCATATTCGAAAGGCCAACAAGTTGGTCTGAAAGATCTACGACTCCTATATATTTATTATAAAATTCAATCATCTTGGGACAAGGAAAATCTACTTGGCTACCATCTTTGGCCTTTTTTCCACAGCAGTTATTTCATCTATATGACAATTAGGAAGTACTGTAACATATTTAGTGTCCTTTCAAGAAACTGCACACGTACCAAACTGCAATTCATCTCGTTGTCTTCTTTGTCTTTAACGATCTTTGGCATGCTTTTACTCGTGATTATTGATGTACCAACTGCTGCAAAAGGTAATTACAGTAGTAGGAGAGGAAGTCATAAAACAGTACGGAAGGTAAAGGGACGTATGTATGTCGGTTTTTATTGAAACATGCTTCAGGGTATATTATAAAAATTGCCTTTAATTTGGAATTCCAAAATCAGGAAACTTCGAATTTCATGGGTCAGGCGTTGGCTAATCGGGTGGCGAGCTTATAGAGGTAGTTGTTCAGGGAAATGGCTGAAGGCTGATAATGTCGTGGATGGAGGTGTACCTGATTAATGTATTTTTTAACGTGGCGGTGGAGTAGACATAGCGTGGTTGCCACAAATTTAACAGAATGTTTGGTGATTGGTGAATTATTTTGCATATAACACAGCGGTCATGTATTCGTGGTATCGAGCACAGGATTGCGTGAGGCGTTTGGAACATAACCCCTTTACTCACACCCTCTATTAAAACACACCGAAGGGTCCCTAAACATTTATAGTCATAATCAGAGTACATAAGCAGTTATTCCCGAATACTAGCCGATACAAGTAATAGCAACCTTTCAACATCTAGCTATTATGCTGGTGACGGATGGTGGTAGAGTTTGGTATGTGAAATGGGGTGAGGCTGGGTGCGGAACTATGCCAATGTGATTTTATAAAAAAATATTTTGAGTAAACCAAATCCGTAAAATGCCTAGAAATTGAAATTATTATGAACCTTATCATGCAATAACACATCTAACACATTCATAGCTAAATTGATAAAGGTGCTTGACATTGTGTAACCTGAGTTCGAATCTAAAATCTCAAAAGAAAAAAAAACATTTTTTTGGTTACGTTGGGGTAGGTTAGGTTAGAATGAGTTAGTTTAAATGTAGTTACACTGAAGAATTGGCAAGAGAGATGGGACAAAAAGACACAAAAGCCAAATGGATAAAGAGACTGATCCCAAACATAATACAGTGTGGGTACAGTGGAAGCACAATCATACAATATACTTCTTCAGCCAATTCCTAAGAGGACATGGCTCATTCCACACATTTATCAAAAAAATAAAGAAGATCACAGATGACTTATGCAAAGTAAGCAAATGTCCGGACCCTCCCCACGGACGATCCCCCACGAAGAAGTGGGGGATATGATAACATAATAGGAAAACTGATTAAGAACGAAAAACTTTGGTAAAATAGTAAAATTTTATTTCATAGTAGGTAATGAAGAGGAATGAGGATAGAGAATCAGAGAGAGGGTGAGTAGACAAAGAAGAAGTAGGGGAGAATCGAAGTACGCGGGTAAAACTTAATTGCGACTCCCCCCTATGTTAAAAAAACCGAGGAAGTTGCGTTTAGTTAAGTTTGGTTAGGTTCAGTTAAGTAAGCGTAGGTTAGGTTAGGTTAGGCTTCTTCTGAGTGTCGTTTCAGTTATTTGAAGCAATTTCTTTTCAAATTTTATGCCATTCATTGGATTTTCTCGTTTCAATACCTTTTTTCTCCAATTACGGCTGTAGAATAACATTTTCATAACTCTGACCATTTTTATTTCTGCAATGGTTACATATTTTGAGTCGTCACCTTTAACCCAACCAATATACCATACTCCATCCACTTCCGTCACCGGCATGATGCGGAACTTTTATTTAACAATAAGAAAAATTATTTAATATCTAATTAAAACGTAGGCTCATTATAGTCATCGTATTTCATTTTGAAACAAATATCAATAGTCGACAAAGTGCAAATACTTACCAAACTAATTATATAAATACAGCAAAAATTATTATGGAAAAAATGTTTTTTTTTCTTTTGTAAGATCCGAAAGGTTGCAGACAACACTCGTATATTTTCTAATGCAATGAAACTTGAAATAGTAGCAACTATCATATATAATTTCCTATGTGCAATTGGATTATAATAGTATAAAGGTTTAAAGGTTCCTTTAAATTGGGAATAATTTCCTCTATTCAGATGTCATAAAAACGTAGTTTTTCCAATTTCTTATTTATTCTATTAAATATTGCTTTTTTTTTCAACACATTGGTTATAATTATTCCTATGAGTGATAATAAAATGTAGTATTGTTCAAATAAAAATTTCGAGGGTGTAATTGACCTTGAGAAAGGCGATGAAGGTTGTTGTCTTTCAGTAAATAGGGCGTGGGTAGACCCAGGAGAAAATGACGTCAACAAGGTATCAGGATCGCATAAATCGAAGAAAGCGATAGGCCTTTCATCCAAGATATTTTTCAGATTTTATACAACTATAAAAGAAATTTATATTTTATTAATTTTAAATAATGAAGAAAAAATCTTAAAGAAGCATCGAAAATGCGCTTGTGTTATGCAGTATTGTACAAAATTTCTCTACATTTTTTAAGTCTTTCTTTTTATATATTTTTATATTATTGTGTCTTATTTCCAAAAAAGTCATCATCGAAGTAGTTTTAAAATATTTTTTACACCCCAAATGAAATTCAATATTATAATTTTTGCTAAAATGAGCTCATCTGAAAAAATATTTACTGGCTTTTTGAATAACATGTCTCATGTATACCTTTTACGAGGGTTGCTATTTAAGTTATGGGATATGGTAATACTGATGTGAATATGTCAAATCTCAAATTGGTATTATAAAGTATGACATTTTTAATAGTGAACGTACTCAAAAAAGATTTTTTAGCGTTAGATACCGCGTAATTTGACACTAGCTCGTGTCTATTGGTGCTTCGAAAGACGTCTATAAGATGGCGATAGGCAATGAATCATGGATCTATGCAAATAAACCGATTTTGTATAGCCAAATCCAACAGAAGTTTTTCGCACACTAAGCTCTTCGAAGCAAATGGTCGCTTGTCTTTGGGAAAAACTGGATATGTCGCCACCGTTCCATTGGAGCAACGTATGGCAGTCAATTTTGAATGATACACGAGCATTTGCTTGTCAGAAGTGTTGGAAACCAATCGCAGAAGACGAATAGAGCTCCCATACAGGAGCTGAAACATAAGCATTTTTGAAGAGTCAAAAAATCGAATTGATGGATCATCCGCCGTACAGTCCTTGTTTCACACTCAATGATTTCTTCTTATCGCCGCAAATTAAAAATAATTTGCCAGATTAACGTTTTTCTACACATGAGGAAGCGGTTGATGCGTTCAAATCACATTTTTGGAGGTCCTTCAATAAGAATGGAAAAAAATGCTTCGACAATTCAGTCACATGTATGCAAAAGATTATTGGAGAATATTTTGCAAACCAATAAAGCCATAAAATCCTCGTAACATATGAAAACCATGATAAATAACTGACTATTAAGTTAATTTTGTCTCTTGTTGGTATGGGTATTGAAGAGTGGAACATAAATTTAATGTATTGTTTTATGAATGTAGCAGTTTGGAATATAGAATTTATCATAAGTATCTGAGTTCAGTCTTCAATTTTATTTTAAAATATGGAAAAATAGTTTTTATTGAGAAAAGCATTCACATTCAAAGTCATCTATCATTTAATTTCGGCTTTGTGATTTAATAAAGGATGGAGATATTTGAGGGATTACAAGTAATTTGGAGGAAAAAAAGACATAGTGAATGTTATAAAAACTAAATCAATGCAGTGGTTCACACATCTGGATCGAATGAATGAATTAAAAGTAACAAATAAGATCCACACAGGAGGAGTAGAAAAGAGGGATTGGACGCATTTGAAAAAGGTGGATTAGGTTAGGTTAGAATCAAAACCTAAAGATAATGAAAGATAGACATTAGAAAATCAAGGCTAGTTATCAAGCAAAGAGGAGTTGTGTGATGAAGAAGTTCAACGTTTTACATGGATGTAATTATGTAAGATTATATCCAGTGTTTTCCATTTCTCGATAAGAGAACTGGGGGTAGGTCGATGCTTCACTATGTTTTCATCCCTGTTAACATTCTTTTACAAATTTATTATTTAGTTAATTTCTGTTATTGTACATAATCTTTTTGATCCCATCTATTTCATTAACCTCAATAGTTTATAGACGAACGTAACGATTTTTTCCATAGTATAATAAGTAACGATTCGTTAGATTTTCATCTTGTGTATACAGAAGCTTTTTCGGTTGCAGAAGATATTTATGGAGAGGAGAGAGTAACATATCTCAGATTAATCTCCGCTAGGGTGTCTAGGCAATGATGGACTCACGTCTAGGCCCGCGAGGCTTAAGCCTAGGACGGCAAAATTTTTGAAATATCAAAAGTTCAAAGACGGAAAAAGTAAAATCCATTCAGATTAATTTTTGTATAACTACAAGGATGTATTGGTATCTAGTAAGCCTAGACCAGCTCCACGCATAAACAAAATATTGCGTTACCATAGCAACGAACAATAACTTATTAGAAGCGTCAGTGGAAAGTTTGACGTCAAAAAACTGAACTAGAGTTATGCAATAAATTAAAAGAAAAAACATTTCCACCGAAATTGTGAAAATCGAAAAATTGGAGTATCGAGCCATCACCAAGTACTTGTATTTAAAAGGGTTAAGAGGTAAGTAGATTTACGAAGATATGCTTAATAATCTTGGTAATTCATGTCCTTCGTATACAACCGTGAAAGAAATAAGTTTTCCATTGAAGATGATGAGCGATCGGGAAGGCCAGTTTCTGTGTCAGTCCCCGAAAATATCGATGCAGTTCATGACATGATTTTATCAGACCGTCGAATTGGGCAAAAGCGGATATCTGAAGCACTGAATATTTCACACGAACGCGTTCACGTCAATTTGGACATGAGAAAAATTACTGCAAAACGGATTTCCAAATGTTTAAATGTTGACCAAAAGCGTGCAAGGGTAGAAGCATCGCATTCGATCTGTGCTCGATTTGAAAACGATGTAGACTTCTTAAATCGAATTGTTACTATGGATGAGACTTGGGTACATTTCTACGATCCAGAAACAAAGCAACAATCGATGGAATGGCGACGCTCTGGTTCTCCAAGACCTAAGAAGTTTCATGTCTAGAAGTTCTTGCTTCAGTTTTTTGGGATTGCCATGTAGTAATCGTGATTGATTTTTTGGATAAGGGTAGAACAATAACTGGAGAATACTAATCGACATTACTAAACACTCTACGGGAAAAAAGTGAAGAGAAAAGACGCGGAAAGCTATCCAAAGTTGTTAAAGTTGTTTTGTTTTTCCAGAACAACTCCCCCGCATACAATTATCATGTTGCCATGCAAAAAATTCGTGATATAGGGTTTGAATTACTAGAACACCCCCCTTTTTCACCAGATTTGGCTCCGTTCGACTATCATCTCTTTCCTTAACCGAAAAAAAGTTTGATAGGTCATAAATTTTCTTCCAACGAGGAGGTAATAAAAGCTGTGGAGGTTTGGTTTGCAGAGCAAGAAGAAACATTTTTTTAAAGGTCTGGAGACGTTGCAGGTTCGCTGTAATAAATGTATTCAATTAAGAGGAGAACATGTTGAGTAATAAAATATTTTGACATTGAAATTTTGTTTGATTCTATAGTAGGCTATGAATTTTTTAATATATCCTCGTATATCCACCCTGTGTTGGAAAATCTTGGTGCAGTGAACAAATTTCGAAGAGTCAAACACGTCTTCTTGCTCGACTCGATGCCTTTTATTCGTTAGAAGAAGAATGGTCTGGAATAATTAATGCGTTGGAATTTATTGTTAAAAGTAGAGATGAGAAACAGACTACACGATCTGAAGCTACGGAATTGCGGCGAAAGTTGCTGCATTTAGAAACAGCAATGCTAGTCTTTGTAATGTAATTTCAGATCGATTTAATGCTGCTAGTAAGAATCTCAAGCTGATTTATCATCCGTTGAGCAGATCTATAGTTCTCTGGCTCTATTTCTTCATGATATGAGAGACAGATAATTTTTTTACTTTGAAGAAAAACTAAAACACTATTTGTAGTCCAAGATTATTATCGTTATGATACTCGTCGCAAAACAACTAGAAAAATTCAATTAGGTGAGATACAGGTAAATGACTCTGAACCTTTTTCTGGAAAAGAAAATTTCCAGCAAATATGCAATGTATTATATTCACGTAGCCTTCGATATATTTATGATATTGCTTTAAGAATTTTTTTGGGTATTCCGTATACAATTTGTTCAGGAGAAAGATCTTTTTCTTGCCATAATTTCCTTTGGAGCTCTACTAGTACAAGAAATTAATTATGGTTTGGATTTTTGCAAGACCAAAGCCAGGAAAATGAAATTAAAATTGATATTCATATATTAAAGAAAACCTATTTATTCATTTGTCCAACGTTAATTACTAATATATCAATATATTGATATTTTTCAGTTATAATTTAAAATTATATTACAACGAAATACATTTATTTCAAATTTTAAGTAAAATTTATTCCAATATTAAGGGCGGCGCGATAAACAGGGCCTAAGGCGACATCAACCCTAAATCCATCACTGTTTCTAGGTGTATTTTCCAACACTAACAATACTTTTTGTGGTAAACTGTTTATATTAGGAACTATCACAATCACTATCACAAAAGTGAAAGAATACTATATAGTAAGAGTACTCAAAACAGAGACAGCATTAGTTTTTTGTCAAGTTAATGTCTAGAAACCTAATTATTTCAGAAAGGTATAGAGTAATAAAGCCTCATTATGTATGCAAAGGGGCCACAGAGTGACACAACGAATAATTAAGCCACTTTCATAGTTTAGCATTGATTTCATTGTAAAATTCTTCCTCTTTATCAAGTGCAGGTAGTACCATGGGTTTTAGCCTATTGTTATTCGTTCAAAAACACTGAAAATAGTGTGCCAAAGGCGTGGCGGTAGGATACTCGTAAAAAGGAAATACTTTTATTTTAGCAGAATAAAAATTAGGCATTATATACGTGGTGCACTTATTTTTTTATTGAACATTATACAAAAAATACATTATTCAGAAATTAAATTATAAAAAATCATAATAGTCTTCGTCATCTGAGGAACTGTCATCTCGTGACGTTATAATTAAACTACACCTATGGCCGACACGAAATTGTGCCGAACTGGACGGAATTCCCCATTTTATTACTCTATACCTTTCTGAAATAAACTATAGATAACAATATTAATTGAACTAATTACAAAATTCAGAATATTCCTTTATTCACAATATAATAAACTATTATGCATGTTCTATTATGTTAATCGATGCTAAAGTTTGGTGAATTCGCCTATATTTTTTAATATGTATTATTTTTTGTATTGTTTTCATAAGCTATTCACATTCACATTCTTATTTCGACGATTTCTAAGAAGCTTTTTCTGTTTGTTAACGGCATCCTAGAGATCTTAAGAATCCAAATTATCTAGAAAATCGTTGGATATAAAAAATCGACAATCAGTAAATATCGATCACATCGAGATAATGAGAATTTAAATAAATAAATTAGTATGTAAAGTATTGAATAGTTTAGTAATAAGTGGCAGTTTAGTGAATAGTTAAAGTTTTTAGTATTCATTTATAAATAAATTATGATTGCTTATCTTAGTATCGAGGATTGAGAAGAGTTAAAACAATAATCAAAGCTTTATAACTACTTACACTTATTATATATACATAAATAACAAACAAAGCAATATACACAGAATTATATATAAAACGGAAAACTAAGTAGTATGTGCCAAATCTCTAGAAACAGCGTAGCTCTGATTATATATGTCCGCAGCGCTGTCCCGAAACAGAGAAAACTTGTCTTCGATTCAAAAGGTTTCGATTTGGTTCGTGTAAGTGTGTTGGTTTTTTCTAAAACGTGTACCAGGTATATCGAGAGTATTAAGTTGATTGCATGGTATTAGCACATTGGGAAGGTATCGGTGAGTTAGGGGTGGAAGGATTATTATTTTATTAAGAGAGTTGTTTGGAGAAATGTGTACCTGTATTGAGTATTTTTAAATACGTGGTCGCTACAAAATTGAGTAATATACACCGTGTGTACAACTGTTTGACTACAGTTTAAATAAATAAGAAAAATATTACAATATGACCTATTTCAAATAAAATAATTAGATAAAATATCGCTCTTATCTGAGATACAGGGTATTTTGAGTTAAAATTTTAAAAATTAAGAGAATATTTAATCTTTCATAAATGGTACTTGATAATAAAAGCAAATGAACCTACTTTGAATTTTAGAATTTTGGAAAACTATGTTTTATTTTAAATCTTCATCTGTTAAACTCAGGTTGTCCTGTTTTATATATTTACGTTATTGATGAATCATCCTGTATAGTTAAATTTGTTGGTTGGGTTCCATTACTGAAAATTATTACCTTTAAATTAATATTACTTATGATAATTTGTGTATGTTTTCAATGTGTTTTATCACCTATTTTATAAAAATGTAAACAAAAAATTCTTCCAACTTCCTCAGAATATTTTCATTTGCATAATAAACTAATTTCAATATTTATAAGTATTGAAAACTCAAAAATCATTTTGAAAATAATTATTACAATTAAAACGAAGCAAAAAACAAAATATGTATTATAAATATACATAATTATCGGATGTTATGTCCAATTAGAATAACAAGAAAACTTTTTTCTGTTTGGATAGGTGAGATAAGGCCTGGTAGGTAAACATAAAATATTCAGTTGTTTACAATGATTTCTGTTACCCTGTCTCTGGAGAATCCTCACAGTTCATCCCGAAGGGGCCTCTTGGCCAAGTGACTTTGACCCCGCGTCAGACAGTGCAAGCAACGGTCTTAAATGCAGAATATCAGACAGGGTGGTAGTTCGAATAAATATGCCGCGTAAATTTTTAATTTTAATTTGATGTTTCCCAAATCTAATATTAGATATTTTTTCTAATAATACGTGAAACAAATTATTATGAAAATAGTTCCAAGTTTTTCGAAACGAATACTGAGTTTTAGAATTTTTAAACTGCACTTTGTTTGTTATTCAAACAAGGAGCGCAAGATATCTTTATAAAAAATCATGCTGGACCTTCCAACTTGATTCTATTGGATTTCTTCAGCACATTTAAATTTTCTTAAATAAAATTCACTAGCACACAGATTACTAAAAAAAAAATTTACACTATATATCCTTTTAAAGTCCGGTTGCACCCCTCCAATCGCATTGATACCGTTAGTTATTACGAGAAACGAACAGAAAAACTAGCACTGCACTCCACTTATAGTTTATATCAGAAAGGTATAAAGTAATAAAACCTCATTAGGTATTCAAAGGGACCACAGAGTGACCCAACGAATATTTAAGCCACTTTCATAGTTTGGCATTGATTTCATTGTAAAATTCTTTTTTTTTATCTAGTGTAGGTAGTACCACCTGGGTTGGGGTCAATATATGGGTTTAGTCTATTGTTATCCATTCACAAACACTGAAAATAGTGTGCTAAAGGCGTGCCGGTAGGATACTCGTAAAAAGGAAAGCCGAATTTGAAATAGGGTTGGAATTAGACATAATCTACTACCTGAGTAATCCCCACACAATATTTCGATATTGACACTTCAGGCCAGAAAACATACTTTTCCTAATTTTAATATTACAAATTTCAAGACCTACACCTATGGCCGACACCGAAATTGAGCCGAACTGGACGGAATTCCCCATTTTATTACTCTATACCTTTCTGAAATAAACTATAAACCCGTGCACCTAACGCCTTCAAAGAAAGTATTCACTGTTCTCGTGTCTTCTGCTAATCACGTTGGGGCTTCCAGTTATGGTCTTAAGATCAAGGATGTTGGTGAGGTAACCCAATAATTAAAGTTCGAGGAAATACGATGAAAAATGTCGTATATAAAAGTGTATCTTCAAGATGTATTTTTAAATGCGACGGGAGGGACGCACGTGGCGTGGAAATACTTTTTACTTATAATGTGTAGGACTTACGCATCGTTCAGGGGGCGTTCTACCCACTAAAACTCCACCTCTTTCTGCTTTTACTTTTCTGAACCTTGTAAGTATTACTTTAAAAGTTCTGGTTGTCTAATATTGTATTTCAGTATATTACTGGTGAGTTCTCTTAATTTAAAGTCAGCTTCTCTTCATTCCAAGGATATCTTTTATCATTGTGGCAGAAGTAGTCCTATTTCTGTCAGCATGGTCGGTAGAAGGTTTTCAGCACTTGACTGTCAATGACGTGTAAGCGATCCAGATAACCTCTGGAACGTCCATGTCCAGAGAGTGCCAGTGAAATGTAGAAATTCATTTCGCCTTGTTTCCTGTTGATCCACTCCACTTCGAGCCGTAGTTTTGTCGGTTCCTAAGTGCGTTTCATGTAGTTCTGTGACTAGCAAATCTATAACAGGGCAGTTGGCGAGTACTCCTACTGCGACTGTTGAGATAGTCCGGAATGTACTACAAACTTTATTTGCTATTCTGTAATCTATATCCAGAAAGATAGAAATGCAATGGATATCGGACTATCTCCACAGAACGGCATCAAACGCACTTAGAAACCTACAAAACTACTGCTCTATATATCCTCATAGAAGTCTAACAGCTGAATTGCTTCGACCATTATCGTGATTATAACACCTTTCTTCAAGTTACTTTGTCTAGTCTTTCTATTCCTAGGCTTCTAAGAATGTAGATGTTTCTCACCTTTCAAGGAGTATTGAAAATAATCTTGGTAGCTCTTTATTGATTTCAATATTGTTTCACCAAGATCACATCTTGAAATGTCCACATAGCATTTATAACCTGTTTGTATAGGGTCCTTCACGATCAAGGACGGATCCAGGATCTTGACATTAGTATTAGGACGAGTCCTTCCCCAAGGCATTTTAAGCGTTTTACCCACAAAAGTTAATTACGTTGTTTTTGACAGCATAATGACGAATTTTACGCAATTTTTACTTTAAACCTCAATTCCTCATCGACTTTGAAACAAAAAACCAAGTTAATTAATCAGGGTTTAGGAAGGGGAGGGGTCATGACCCCATGCCCTCCTGGATCCGCGTTTGTTTACGACGAGCTGAATCGATATGCATATGGAAAAGTACTGGGACTAGGGTTCTGAAAATTTGCTTGCATAGGTTTCCCGAAATGCTCGTGTCAGCTAAAATAATTTCAGTTTTGGAATCTACGGGAAATTTCAATATAACTTTATATAAGGCATCGTATGCCTAAAGTCCACCATTTTTTAATTATTCCACATTTTCGAAATCGCAGATCTCCATTAAAAAAACTATGTATCTGAGTTTAAGTGAGTCAAGTCTAATATTTTTGGGATCTGTGAAAACCTTAACAAAAATTTATAAAGGGTGTTCAGAAAATTTTGCCGAATTTTACTATCTAAAAATTTAATTTTTTCAAATGGCAACCCCTATTTTTCTCTTGACCATTGGATTCTATGCTTTAAATTAAGGGGACTTCGTTAGTAAATTCATATATCTCAAATTAACGGTTTTGTGAAGAAACTTGAAAAAACTGAAATTTTTATTATTTAGTTTAAAAAGTTTAATGAATTCACCTTATTTAATGCTTTTTGGAGTTTTTGGTTAGTCTCTTGTTCAGTTTTATCATATGTATCATTTGCAAAAGTGGGTCCTGGTTTTTCCAAAGAGATACATTTACTTATAAAAAACCAATTTTTTTCTAAAATATTTTCAACTGAAGTGAAGATTTTGGGTTCTCCCAGAAGAATTAACCGTTCGAAAATAACATTCACGAAAAGATTTCCCATTAAGTCAAAAGTTTTGGCACTCCCTATAGTTTGCGTGATACACAACAAATAAAAACAATACGATCGATTTTTATATTTATATTTTAAAGAATACTTATATATAGATACGAACATGGTGATAATTTAAAATTTTGAAATTTCGAAACATAATCTGACCTCGGCCATCCTATAGGCGTGGCACACCTCCGAATGACTATATAAAGTTTTGTTCTAATATTCTATCCATAAAAGATATCTTAACTGTAAAAGTGATAATTGTTTATGAATAAAATTCTTTTATGCATAAAAGACAGTAAAAAATAGAATAAGAAAAAAAATATCAATTCTTTTTATGTTTAAGTATTTTACTGATATGTTTATGAACATTAATTAGTAGAGGGCATTAATAGAAATTTGTCAGAAAACTATAATTTTATTAACAATATTTTAAAAATCTATTTTTACAAGCAACCAGCCTGGTCCAGGGCTACAGACCAGTATTGGGTCTATCTAGACAACCAGGCCTAGTCCAAGCTTGCAAACCAAGCGAAGGACATTGTTATCATCCCAGACTTTCATCAAGTCTGGTCCAATAATGGCTTCCAAGCTAGGGCCAGAGTTGTACATACTTGGCCCAAGTCTAGGCCTATATTGGGCCCATCGTAAAATCCTATATGGACAGGTATTAGTTTATCGAAAAAACATTATTTATTGTATGTGACTAATATCTGGGGTAGAGTTGAGATTATAGCATAATAGATTCAGCTAACTATTCAAAATTCAGCATATTCATTCGATCAAGTAATTTTATTTTTAGAAATATATAAAAAAATTCTCTTGATATTGATAAAATTAGATAAAATTCATATGGCTGCCCATTATTTTGATCAGTCGCGTGCGGTACATGCGCTGCACACCTGCTAGGATTAGCACTGATTTCCTGTTTATTTTTCACCGATTTACACTACCATTCAAAAGTTTCTACCCACATCATAATCCATTCGCTAAATTTTAAAATAATACATAATACAATTTAACTTCCAAAATCGTTTTTTCCTTAACTTTGCCGGGTCGTTATAAGTTTTATCTAAATGCATCTAAATGTTCTCTTCTGTTTTAAAATTAGTTTTTTTGATAGTTTTTAAAAGAAAGATAAATTTTGAAGTTTCGAAATTTCTTTAAGTCTTTATAAAATATGATTCTACACCTCCAAATATGATTCTGCTCAACATGCCTTATCTAAATATTGCTAGTTACCGAGATACGGGGTGTTTCACAATAATTTTTTATGTTTTCACAATTTCTCTTTGAAAATTGGCAATTTTACGTTTTTTGGCACGAGGGATCACAATTTGCAATCTAATTTAACATTGCTAATAGAGGGCGCTAGTTACACTTGTTAATTAAATCAAAGTAAACTTTTTTTGGGCTAAACTTACAACTAAAATTATTAAAAAAAAGTATTAAAAATTCTAGAAAAAAAGTTACTCATCTTTGATTCGTGTAACTCAATCGGTTATCGAGTTATTTGCTTCTAAAGAGTTCAATAAATTTTAATTTTTTCATAAAAAAAATTTATTATTCCTTAAATATGTAACAATAACAAATTTGTAAACAAAAATAAAAAACTTCGAAGCAAATCCTCAAAATGCCCACCATTTACTTTAATACACTTTATGATCCGCTTTCGTAAAGACCTCTTAATATTAAATAATCTTTATCTATTCATTTACGACCAAATTGAAAAATCCAAAGGATTTAAATCAGGGCCTCTTGGTGGCCAAGCAAACTCACTTCCACAACCAATCCATCGATGCGGGAACTGTTCGTTTAAGTATTGACGAACTTGTAAAGAATAATGTGGTGGTGCTCCGTCCTGCAAAAACCACATATTTTGTCTTAAAGCGAGAGGTATATCCTCAAGTAATTCGTGTAAACGTTTTTGAAGAAAATCTAAATAAAGAGGTCCATTTAAATTGGTTGGCAGTTCAAAAGGACCCACATATTACACCACACCAAATGTTAACCTTAAACTCGTGCTGAAAATGTGTTTCCCTCGTAGCATGTGGATTTTCAGAATCCCACAAATGATTATTTTTATAATTAAATATTCCTCGTCTGGTAAATGTAGCCTCATCAGTAAAAAGAATTGTATTCAGAAAATCTGGGTTAACATTTTGTTCATCTTGCAAAAAATGAGAAAATTGTTGACGCTTAGATAAATCTTGAGGTAATAAATTCTGAACAGGAGTGTAATGATATGGATGCAATTTTTCCCTCTTCAGTATTCTAAAAATAGATGATTGCAGACTTAATCGGCAAGTACTGATATCTGGATTCTCCGTAACACAAATTAAAATTTCATCTTCTTCATCGGCAGTGATATTTTTTCTAGCGCCGTGCTCAGTTTTAGAGCGTAAAGACCCCGGTTTCACCTAAGCGGTTGTAAAGATTTCGGTACAGTTTGTAATTGGGTTTGGGTTTGGGTCGATTTGGGTATAATTGTGAATATCTTCGAGCCGCAGCTGGACCACTATAATTTGACTGAGCAAACACACAAATCATATCGCGCATCTCATTATTGGAAAAATCGTTATGCCTAGGCATTATTCGATAAATAACTATTATACTTGTCAATTACTAAATTGTTAATAAACGGTATACTAATGTATTACTTATTCTTATTATTCTTCTTATTATATAAGTGAGGGCGTGAAATGAGGGCGAAAAGACGAGGTGTGTAATATGACACTTTCTAAATGCTTTTCATCGTTCCATCAAAACTGTATGTACTCGTATATAAAATATTGTAAACAAATAGCAGATTGGCTAATCAATATACCAAATAGCTCAAATTAGCTATGTGTATTAGCTATTAAAATCTTATCGAAAGTTTTAAATGATATTCATATGTATGAATTAATCTAATAGTTATTATGAACGAGCTGATTATTATAAAATGTTGGTGTTAATTTATATCTATCTTGTTGGATGTTTAATTAAATAAAATTAAATCTGAATAGAGTCTAATCAGATTCTTCTGTGATATCTTTGAGTCTGTTACTTCTAATTACTCTATAACTGATTTCTTCTCTGAACATAAGGAGGTTTAAAAGTGTTCTTTCATATAAAATTAATATATCTATTTGTTATTATTTCATGTAATGATTTATTTTTTATATTCATCAGTACCACACTGTATTTTCTGTTTATATTATAGTATTTCAATGTTGAAGACAACCCGTTATAAGAAAATACTTTGTAATACAAATATATGAAAGGGCGGCAATGCTTTGTCGATGTATTCATACTGTCTTGTATACTTCTGATATCCTGTTACAATTTTGACGTCACTTACAAGAACTAGTTTAACTTTACATAGATTACTTAGTTATTTACTCTTTTTTAATTTAAATATAAACAAACTTACTGGATGGCTATATGAAACAAAATATTTCTCTGTGATGTAATTGATTGATTTATGTTATGGTTCGTTCCAAGATTTTCCATCTTCATCAATAAACATAACTTGTAATAAATATTGAGTAGGTAGTTTGGTAACTCGTAAGTAATACGAAAATTGCGTACAGCTGGAATTTAGTGAACATTGCGTGCCCAACAGATTGACGATGGACTAGGGTAAGACAAGGGCTGATCCTTGAGATAGCGGATCTATTTGCTTTTAACAACACATGTACGCTACAATTCATATACATGTTACTGCTGTATTAGTTTTTAGTTACAATACTAAATACGAGGGTTGCTACTTAAGTTTTGAGATAAAAAAATAAAAACAAATATTTATAATTGGATATGGCTTATTTATTGTTTTTCAAAATATCCTCCATTAAGATCAATAAACTTTTGTATGGATCTGAACTAAAAAATTTTTTCCATTCCGATTGAGGTGCCTTCAAAATATATGATTTAAAGTAAACCGCTTGTTCAGGTGTAGAAAAACTTTGACCTCGCAATTTATTTTTGATCTGCGGAAACAAGAAGAAATCATTACTCCACTTGTTTTAGTGGAGCATGATTCGTTTTATGCGATTGGTTTCCCTGATTTTTCGAAAAAACAAGCCACCATTTGCTTCGAAGTACTTCGTGTGCGAAAAACTTCTATTGGATTTGGCTCGTCTTGAAAGACCTATACAGTCGATTATTGTTTAGTTTCGGCTTCATATGCATAGATCAATGATTTGTCACCTGTGACGATCATACAGACGTCTTTTGAAGCACCGCGATTGAATTTTTTCAGCATTTCTTTGCACACGAGCTTTTTATAAGCGGTATCCAACATATCTTTTTGACAGCCAAATATTCATGCAATATTAAATGTATGTGATTAAAACTAATGCAAAATTATACCTCAATCTCATGGTATGTCGATTTTGGATGAACTACATGAAATTCATCCTGTAGCGAAATGCGACCATGATTGAATCGGAAAACCAGTGATACACGGTGGATTGAGATGGTTTTTTATCACTCAAAGCGAGTAAATCGGCACACTATTGTTGGTTTAATCCACGTTAAAAATTAATAAAGAAAATCCTCGCACGAAAAGTCGATTTAATTCCAATTTTTGACCAAGATGAATGTTTGAAGTATCTGTAAACAACTCAATTAGCACTCGTGTCACAATGCAATGCAATCTGAATACGTTCACCATTAGAAATATCAAATTCCATTAAGGCGATGTCAGATTTGACATATATTTACATCAGTGTTGCCAAATTTCTAAACTTAAGTAACAACCCTCGTAAAGTTGTGGTGTACGCCTTAATCGTCGGTCACATTCCGCTGCTTCAAGCGCCAGGCCTTGTCTCACCCTCGTCAAACATCAACTTGTACGCCATCTTCGCTAAATTGCAGGTGTACGCAATCTTCGCCACTCCCCTAGTACGCCCTATATTATCAAAATAATTTTAACATGGAAATTGTTAATCCAAAATAATAATACCTGAATCCGAAAAAAACCGTTTGTCGTTAATGTGATTTATTTGCTGCAGATATTTTTGAATTAAAAATATTCTTATTGACAATGCAAAAAATAACGAACAATTGTGTTCGCGATGTATGAGAGCCCGAACTGCCGATAAAGAGAGAAAGAACATCGGTATACCACACTCTATATTTTTTTAATCTCTTCTGATTGGATTCCCATGACGTTGTAGTTTCGAGTGGAGGGAACGGTAGGATTTTAATAGCGAATAGAGAGAGAAAGAACGTGGTAAACCGATGCTCTTTCTTCATCATTCAATAGTTCAATTTTACTGGCATGTCTATATTTAATATTAACTCCACGCTTCAGCTACGTCCCATTGTTAATATAATTAAATTATAATACAATAGATAATAATGTCTTTCCCCAATTGAGTGATGCCAAATTAAAGGAAAGTATTTTTATTGGGCCACATATAATAAAATTGCTTGACGAAGACAATTTTGCAAAAAATCTCACCAGACAGGTGCATGGAAGGCATTTATTAGTGTAGTGAGGGGATTTTTAGGTAACAATATGGATCCAAACTACCAACAGTTAGTTGATGAACTTCTAGATGCCTACAAATCCCTTGATGCTCGAATGTCATTGAAAACTCATTTTTCTACGACTGTGCGTTTTAACCCACTTTCCAGCACGCATTTTAGTTTTGTGTGTCACTACTGCGGGAAAGTAAAATTATGCAAATTTTGACCTTATTAGATAGTTTTTTACTTCTGAGATTATAACTATTATTACTACAGGTAAATAAATATTTACGAAATAGTCCATCAAATGAAATTTAAACCTTTCCTAGCTTTTTGTAGCATTTTTAATTTTTTGAAAATATAAAATAATACAGATATTTTTTATATAACCATGTAATTGTTACTAAAACGTCAAAGTTGTTCAAATCGTCTTGGAAGTGACCGAATAAGTACAATCTTCTTCTAAATTAAATCACATTAAACCGAATCCGATACAATAATATTAATGGATTCATCCGACGAAGAACTTTTGAAAGCTGTTTGTTACCTGCCAAATGACTTAAAACCGATGCCATCCTCATCGACGTCATCTACCTTCCAGTTGAAACCAAATAACTCCACTGGACCGGCAATTCTTACTAGTCTACAGAATACAACAAATTGTGTTTTCAATATTAATATTTATAATGATTAGTAGTTTTTAGTTGAAGTTTTGTTTATTATTATGTTTGTTGGAATAAAATAATTTTTGAAAAATGGATTGGTATACATCTGACATTTTTTTCCAAAAATTTGGAAGCTGTCAGTGATGAGCAAGTTGAAAGTATCCACCAAGATACTAGAACAATGGAAATTCGATATCAAGGACGATGGAATTCGGCCATGATGGGTGATTACTGTTGGTTGTTGAAAAGAGAAAGTGCAACCCCTCATAAAAGGAAAAAGTAGAGCTAATTGATATTTAAAGTGATTTTGTTTAATAGATAAATAAACTATAAATATTATCAATATATACGATTTGAAAATGATGAAATTATTTTTTTAATAGTAATTAAATATTTCACCAATGAATGTATGGTTCTATAAATGTAACTTAAAAACCTTACGTGTTACAATTTTTTTTTCATATTTTCGTCATATAGGTCCATTTTATATTACGTGCTGAGAAAATACAGTAAATTTTATTTCAATTTTCACTTTATATGTATCATGTTTAAGTTAGGTTACTTATACATTAAAAGTATTAACAAAATCATCCCATCTGGATATTTTATCTTTTTTACCATCAAAATTTATATCTACGTACCTTTCTTATTCATTCTCAATCAAATTATACAATCTCTTAAGAGAGTGGTTACCATAAGCATTATAAATAAATGTGAAAGAAAAATTCTTGGGACATTTAAAAAACCTTTAAAAATCTTCGAGTATCAGGAATACATGAGGTAACGGATGTAGCCAAATATAATCGTTGGGAAGCAAGTGTACTGATAGGGCAATGCATATTAGGGTAGGTTAAGTAATAAATGTTTTAGTCGGGAAGCTGAAACAATAAAAGTTTATAATTAAGAGATGTATAAGTTTTTAATTTAGTGTCACTACATTTCGCAATTGAATGTCATAACAAACTAATGCTGATTAAATAGTTATCAAAAATTTGTTTTTTAAGTTTATGAATCTTTTAATCCTTTCTTTAGTCCTTTCTCTTTTCGAGCTCACACCCAAATCAGAAAATAGCTATATTCGGTGAATTATTGTTTTATTTCAAACACTGTATCGTTCTATGGAAACCACAAAAGGTAAGAGTGAGTTAACATGGAAACCATTTAAATAATAGCGATGAAACAAATCAATTTCTACAATCCAGTTGCAGTGGAAATGTCAAAATTGCATCCATAAATACCTACATGAGAATCCATATTTTATCAAATTATATTAAGTCAATGCGAAACTGCACGTGTTCACCAAGCCCTTACAGCGCTCAAGATGTGTATTTCACTAAAACTTCGCCTTCAATTCTTATTAGTTTTTCAATAGGCGTTACTGCCCTAGCCACTTTTGCAGATAATACAGCAAAAATTCTGACACTGCCAACAACTGTTCACGGTACCACCTCGACAAAATAGATTAAAGGACGAAGACACGGCACGTCAGAGCCAATAACTTAAAATCTGTTCAAGAAAGATGTGAAATACCTCGGTATCTATCTAGAATCGTATTCATCAGGGATGTTTGAAAAAATTTCTTTGTTATATTACCAAACTCACATGGAAACAACCAAAGCACTTCACTGAGATTCAAACGTATCATCAGGCTTCGAGTTATTTTCCATAAGAACGCGCATCAACTTCCGAAAAAAACAACAAAAAATCTACAGGTAATTGATGTAACACGAAAACGAAAATTGTAAAAATTAAAGGTATATATAGAGTGGAGTAGCGGCTATTATTAATGACCAAATAAGTATGAGGAAGATATCAAAATAAAGAGAGATGAAAAGTACAGAGATAAAGTATCGGGAGATATTTATATCTTTGAAATACGCTCATGTCGAAGCGGTAGACAGAATGACTGCGAACATGATGCCCTGTTGACATTCATAAATGTCAAGTTTAGTTCAACTTGGTAATTTGATAATTCTAAAGTAAAGAATTCGAAAACTGATTTCTCTGAGTGAATATCTTCGTGTTCATGATTGTTTATATAACATGATAATGTTTTTTGAAGGAAATGCTGAATCTCCAATAAAATAAAACTTTTTCTGACTTCTAAATTGCAGTCTTTTGGAATATTTGGAATGCTTCTCCTGAACCGCTTTCACTACCATATGATCAGTCGCATGTGATAATTGAAACTATGCTAAAATTTCTTTTATGATCGTAATATAATGATCGTGAATTTGGAGAATACTCTATGTTGATATATTTGCCTTCAAACAAATTTTACATGTATCTAGTATAATTTTTCAAACAGTGGATTTTCCCATTTGAATTCTCTATAACAAGAACTGGTGAGTAATTCCTTGAGACGAATATCATTTTCTAGAACCAACAAAATGGTACTTATGACAGAGTTAAAGCTAATAGACACTCAAAATTTTCTTATTGAATGTTTATTTAAGTCTCTCTTCAAAAGTTGAAAAGTTGATCATATAAATTCTGATTCATTCGTGTACGTTGGAAAAAGTCGTCTGGATTTATTTCTTTCATTTTAAGATATGTTGTTCTAAAGTAACTACAGATATTTCTATTCAAATTGAGTCGTGTTAAATGTCACGTATATAAGTTTATAATACACTATAAATAATTCAAAATTGTACATGAGTGTTTGAAAATATTTGTCACCTAAGCATACATGCACTGTTAAGGTTATGTTTACAAGCGAACCAGTCTCATGTTTATATATATTCATTCAGTGCAGCTTTAACTGAGAGGGAAATACTATAAACATATATATAATACTTCTATTTGAACAGTTTCTATAAGTGGAAGCTGTTCCGACTAAGGAAGACAGAATGATAACGCTTTCTCTATCCTCCGAGGTTCCATCTCGATTCTGCGCATTCTCAAGCATGCGCAGTATAGATAAAATGTATCGAACGAGAGAGAAAATGAATATTGTCAGCACCGTACCATAGAGACGTTTTTTCTCATACCAATTGTCCAAATAGGAGTAGAACATATATGACTATAAAGAAACGAAGGAAGGATTCACTTTTGACTATAAAATTATAAACTACAATTATAAATTTAATAATTTTGGAAAATGTTGCTACTTTATAGTGTACCGAATGAAAAATGATTGCTCTGCTTATTATCTATAGCTAATGGGCTATACCCAAGTTAGCATACAAGGGCTTATCAATGTCAATGACAAAATATGGGATACTCTCATAGTGTTCGATTCAGTGATAAGTATTCCGCATAATTATAAAAAATCTCTAACAAAACTTGTGGCTTCCGTTCTTTTTCTGATTTGAGCATCTCAAAGCCATTACTCTTAGCTTTATAATGAGTGTTCTATGTTGTTATTGAGTTACATTGTTAGTAAAGAAAAAATATCGAACGAAAAGGAATCTCAAACAATGAAAAAGAGTTTACTGTAATTAAAGAAATTACTTAAATTCGTCAAAATTATTATTTATTTGAAATTAACCTATCAATACTTAGTGTTTCTTTCCGTGATCCTAAGAAGAGCTTCCAATCACTTTTTCATGGATCAAATAAATTTCTTCACTGAATCTTGTAGGGTGCTATCCCATTCGTTAGTGAACTCCGTTTTGAGATCCGATTTCGTGGCTGGTCCAGGATTTCTAGCCCGAATTTTTCTCCTAAGTTCATGCCACAAATGTTGCTGGCCAATTCATAGCGTCAATTTCAACATCCTGTAAATACTACCCCATATAGAATTTTACGATGGGCCCAGTATAGGCCCAGACTTGGGCCAAGTATGTACAACTCTGGCTCTAGCTTGGAGTTGGAGGGAATCTGGGCTTATAACAATGTCCCTCATTTGGTTTGCAAGCCCGGACCAGGCCTGGTTATATATATACATATATATACATATATATATATATATATATATATATATATATATATATAATAAATATTTTATTTTATTCATAAAAGATTATTACTTTTAATCTAAAGATATCTATTATGGTTAAGATAATTAGAACATAACTTTATACAGCTTTTCAGAGTTCTGCCAAGCCTGGCAGACTATAAGATGGCCGAGGTCGGGGTACCCAGAGTTCAGCTAGTCTTGGGTAAATGTGGGATGGTCGAGATAAGGTTAACTAGAGTTCAGCCAGCCTTGGCTGACTATAGAATAGCCGGGGCTAAGTTACCCAGACTTCAACCAGGCTTGGGCTATTGTTGGTTTGCCAAGGCTGGCCCAAGCTAATCCCCGTCGTTTAAGTCTGGGTGCTCATACCTGGGACCGTACGGAACCTGCGGGACGGGAATTGTCCTGTTTTAGATTGAAATTTCCGCAAATGAAACTAACGTAAGGAGCGACGTAGAATTTCTTCTATGTATTCGCCTTTAATTCCCCCGCTCCACCACCAGTTTCAATAAAAAACCAACTCGATTTTTGCTTCACTTGAAATTACCGCCCAAACTATTCAGAAACTTCTGTCTCTACCATGCAGGCACACTCTGCTTTCGTCTAAAAAGGGAACGGAGCACCAATTAACGTGTTCTCTGGCAAATCGTAGATGGACTGCTCGGTAGGCTGGAGTAAATTTGGGGCCAGTAGCTGGCTTTTCAGGTTTAAGGTTAGCTATTTTAAGTCTTTTCCTGTCTGTCCAGTCACTCCTCGCTTTTCTCTGAGCTCTTGTTGGACTTGAACACTAGTAAGGGCCCGATTTTCCAGCGAATCGATCATCTCTATCGGATATGCACATTTTTCTTCCAAAACCAAGTCTTCAATTAACATTACCAGTCTCTTGATAACGACGGTAAACTTGTCGTATTAGGGTGACCGCTTGAGCTGCGTTATTACTTTTTATATCCATTTTTGGGTAGAATTCTTGTTTGTTGTTAACGAAGATTTGTATCGGTTGACGTTTGATAGCTAACTGATAGTGCTGGGTCAGTCACATTAATGAAAATTATTTATAATTATGTTCAAATTTGAAAAATATAATTATACATTCTGCTAACTTTCTTCAGGTTTCTTAAAACTTTTGACAGATTTTTTACTCAAATGAACCATTTCTGTTTCTATTTTTGTATTTAACTCGTTTGTTTCCAATGTTTGTAATAATTAAATGTATGTCTTTTGCTATTTTATGGTTAGTTATATAAGAATTTTCTTTTTGTCTATCATACTGTTGCCTTCTTAATCTATTTTCTAAATACTGAGATGTCTGTCTTATACAAACTCATGTCTAATATTACACCTTATATTCTTTGTGCTTGTATATTCAATTTCATATGTATTCAAACTGTTTGATCAAAAGTTTTCGTACAAAACAAGTTCTTGACAGAAACTACAAAGAATGCATAAAATATAGAACGATTTGGAAAGTAGAGGTCATTTTTGCGACACAAGCCATTTCACATTTAAAACACCAACTTAAAATCGAAATATTCTTTGTTCACTAGTTTTTTTTTATTAGAAGCTTTACCCAAAATAATCAACTGAATCTATTTTACGATAATAGAAGGATAGATGTAGATAGTTACGAGAGTCCAACGGGCCCAAAAATAATAGAAGCTGAAGTGGAATTTGCTATTAAAAATCTAAAGAACGGAAAAACTCCTGTTCATGATAACGTCTACTCGGAAACATGTCCAGTTCAAATTGCTTGGTTAATTTCAAATTGGTTGATCGTCGTTTTAGTTATTTTCTAGCTTTCGAACCAAAAGGACGTAATGAACTTGGTATCCAGACAATTATTACTTCTACAATTTGTGATACTTCATCCCATAATTTTGCTACCATTTTTCTGTCTTTTTAGGAACGGTGTCTATCATACCAAAGGGCTAGCCTGGTTTAAATTTCCGATATTAATAACTCACGATCAATATCGCCAATGTGAACGCACACTAAAATTAATAGATACTAAACATCTGTGTAAACTCTTTAACATAATATATGATATTCCCTTGGACTGACTAAAATCCACCTTTGTGACTATCCCGAAGAAACCCAGTGTCAAAACTTCTGAAGACTACAGAATGATTATACACAAACGAAGAGGTTAGTGGTGATATGCAATTTAGATTTAAAAAAGGGCTAGGTACCAGGGAAGCACTATTCTGTACGCAGTTACTAATTCAAAAATGTTATGATCAAAGAAAACATGTTTTCGATTGCTTTATAGACTACTAAAAAGCGTTTGACTCCATTCGGCATGACTCACTGTTTGACATCCTAAAGGATGTTGATATTGACAGTAAAGACATCATGATCATCCAAAAGCTGTATGAAGATCAAACAGTAGAACTGCGAACTAGTGGTTCTCTAACGACGGAACACCTCCAGATACTTAGGGGAGTCCGTCAGGGATGCATACTCTCACCCACACTATTTAAGATACACGTAGAACGAATTTTTCAGCAGTCAATCGTCTATCAACGAAATTGGAACCAAATACGAACTCACAATAAACGCGCATAAAATCAAACTAATGGTCATAAGCAAACAACAACACGAAGAAGCTCAATTACTACAAAACAACTGTTTTTACAAAGTTAAATAAGTTCCTAATCCGCTGAGAAGTCCCCTAAGCCTTAGATTGAGGGTGATAAAATGTTATATTTGGCCAATCCTTTTGTATGGTGTGGAGACGTGTTCCTGAAAGTAGGGTCCTGAAACAGAATAGAAGCAATGGAAATATGGCTGTTGCGTATACTTTTACGGATCCCATAGACCGAGCACATGACGAATGAAGAAATACTGAGAAAAACGGGTGTGGAGAAAAAACTGATCGCAGTAATTAAACAACGAAAAGTGTCTTATTTGGGACACATCCTGCGAGGACCGGGATATTCAACTCTCGAGCTCATCTCAAAGATCGACGGAAGGAGAGGATCAGGGCGTAAACAACATTCCTGGCTATGGAATATAAGAGACTGGTGTGGCATTCAGGGCGCGGCAACAATTATTCGTCGTGCAGATAATAGATAAGTGTATGGTACTTGAAGAGGGAATCAATTGAAATTGAAAGCACTAAAATTAATTTTGTTTTAATTACTCGTACGTAAAAATATTTCACAATGATGAATTACAGCATACGAATAAGATTTCTGATGTATGTTAAAAATGCTGTCGATTCAAATAATCTCAGGTCATTATGAAATTTTAATTTAGTTTGTAGTCAACAACAATCAAAATATTTTTTTTATTTTTTATTTATTGAACAAACGATAAAATTATATAGAATCAATCCCTTATTACCGTCAAAGTGATTGTCACATTTATATTATGTGTGCTTGAAGTGGTATAAAAAAATACGCTGTCTTGTTGTCAGCCCTTAGACTGTAATTGTAGGAGTAAGAAGGAGGGAGGGGCTGCTTAACATAGTTTCGAATATCTAAACAATAGGTCAGACGTCAGTATTACAACAGGAAATCAGAATAAAAAAGATGTACCATGCACTTTCTCAGATTGATTATCATTGTGTTCAATTCACCCTATTTTGTGACAATTTGTATTGAATCCCATTTATTTTCAGAACCATATATTATATGTGAAAAAGCTGTGTCTACTTCAATAATTGAAATTTTTTTATCGAAATGAAGACAGGTCGCTTTAAAGAAGAACTTTGAGGACATATTTTTATATACGGGGTGTCCCACGACGAGTTAAGATTATCTGTATATGGCAAAATACTTATAGTAAAATCAAAATTTCAAAGAAGGCCGACTTCCGGTCGAAAATATTTTAGTTAAAAAGATCGTATCCGAAAACTCGAACGTAGAAATTTTACTATAAGTATTTTACCCTATACAGATAGTTTTAACTCGTCGTTAACTCGACACCCTGTATATAAATCTTCTAAATTTCCTAAACGGCGGCTTAATTAAATTTTTTGTGTCTATTCCAGAGGATTTGAGAATGGTATAAATTCACATTTCGGTCTAATGGATAATTAATTTTTGAGTGTTGAAGTGTGCAAATTCTGCAAATTTAAGGTGCAATTGAAGTATTTTACTTGATTTTTCTATTAAATTTACACGTGCGCTGATCAACAACTCTCCTAAGACCACTTTGGGAATCACTGGTTTAAACAACGTGCTGTTTTATTACATGAATTGTATACTGTGTAATTTGTTCGATTAGTATATACAGGGTGTTTGAAAAAAGGTGATCCCGTCTCTAGGTTAGATAGAAAACTGAAAAATATTGGGGGTTTGCTCAGTAAAAAATTTTCGTAAAGCCATCAGTATCCAAGATAAAGGGTATTGAAGAAAAAATACACATTTCTTACGATTTTGCCGCAACTACTGGCAATATTGTATTGAAATTTTATACGAATGACTCGAATAGAGGGCGCTAGTCACATGGTCAATAAATCGGAACTTTTGCACCTTCATCGATTCGAAAAATGGTTACTCAACACCACCACCATAAGATCTTCGCTCAAAAATCTAGGTACATATCACCATTTAAATTCCCAGGTAGAATGTGTTAACCCATTAATTTGTTACTTAAAATTGATGCACAAACAACTTGGTAGTGTTGGTAACGTGATACCATTTTGACATGTGGATTCTTATCACACCAGTAGTGAAGTTGTTTGGCCATTTTTCACACGATTAATAACCATAACTGAAACGTGGGTCCAAAAAAAGTACAATCAAAGCAATAGACTGAAAAGGGAAAATCGACTCCAAAGAAGGCAAATATCGTTCTATTTTCAGGCAAGGCATGGCGTCGATTTTTTGGGATGCCCATGGCATAATTTACATTTACTATCTTGAAAAAGGAAAAACTATCAATGGCGAGTATTATACGAACTTATTGCAACATTTGAGCGAAGAAATCAAGCAAAAACGGCCGCATTTGGCTAAAAAGAAAGTGTTGTTTCATCAAGGCAATGCACTAGCTCACATATCTGTTATTTAAATGACCAAAATGAATGAATTAAAATTTGAAATTGCTACTCATGCACCCTATTTGCCATATTCAGCCCCCTCGGATCATTAGCTGTTCTTAGATTTGAAAAATTGACTCGGTGGTCAAAGATTTTCCAATAAGAACTTATTGAACATCGCTGGGAAAAATGTATGTAGCTAAAAGGACATTACGTTGGAAAATAAATGTTTTTTCCCAAAATTTTCGAGTTTTATTTGGCCTGGTATTTCTGGGATCATCCTCGTATATTAACTGAGAAAAATAATGTATATCCAAAAAGTAATTTGCCGCTAAATTTGTCTGCCATTACCTTCAATCTGTATAATTACGTGAACTCGTAAATTTCTTTGAATGAAACTTTTATTGCGTCACTGATGGTTTCAAGGTGTTCAACAGATATACATTTATAAAATTTCACAACTTTTTAATGTTTTTTTTTTCAATATTAATAGACATGTATAATTTAGTACAAACTTTATGTTCAGATCAAGTAAACATCAGGATCATGTGTTCATACCTCCCATAATTTCATTAGTGGAATAATTATTATTTTCAGAATTGAATATCTAACAATAAAATCTCGAATGAAAGGTTCTGGAAACCACGGAGTGTTTAACATTAAAAAAAAAACTCATTGAATAAAAGGAGACAATTTGAACAAGATTTTAGATGAACTGACTGTCGAGCTCGGATACCTACTTTCCAGATAAATTGAACTCCAGACTAACAAAACGTATCTAATTGTAGTGGGATGTCTAACAATCGGAATAAAAATTTCTTTGCTATCAATTCAATCAACAAAACTCATACCAGCATATCGCTGTGCTGATGAGATCCAAGACGAAACCGGTTTATAGATTATGTTTTATTTTTCTCGTGCAGCTCGACATCACATTTTTCGAAAGATATATGGACTGGAGCCGACTTCAGTTTATGACAAAAAAATTATGACCCCTAAAGGAGGATTTTTTTTGGGAGAGAGAACTCCAGGTAGGAGTGTATACAGCTGCGACAGTGTGGCGAATAGAAAATTATTTCCATTTTCTGATCATTATTATTAATAAATTTAAAGTTATGAGAAAATTTTCTCATACGACCCCTCGTTTCTGAGTTATAGGTCTTTAAATTTGCAAAATCAGAAGTTATATTTAAGAACATTTTTTAAATTATACATTCGAACGTTATGAATTTTTAATGGACGTTTACGTATGTCCATCAACTGTGTTTGAATAAATAATTCTATGCTACTATCTGAAAGCCAGGGGCGGCTCATGCCCAATGGTTAACAATACGTAACTTTTACAAGGACAACCTGACCAATCTAAAGATTGATGAATTTTTCAATCAATTTTTCAATAAAAAGTTACTGTTTGTAACATGCCAAGGTAACCGTTCTCTCTGAAGAAACATTTTGAAGAAAATTATCATAAATTGTAATTATTTATTGAAAATACAGAACGTATTAAAACACGACCAAATGACAAATATTTATAGGATTATCCAGGAGCATTCTTATTTCAAATTTTCATCAAAAATTGAGCGCGACATTCGAAACCGGGTTGAAAATCATCCTGACCGAATCATAGTTGCCGAAAAGTCCTTTTATCCAAATTTTTGGGGTAATTATCAATACTACCATTAGTCCAGTGAACAATGCCTTTCACCTCAGAACTTCATCAAGACGCATCGTTTTGCTTGAAATTTTAGCAGTAGAAAGTAAATACCTTAAAAAGATGAATATCACCCCAACTAAGGGGTAGTCATTGTTTGGTGAACCTAACCATAGAAATCAATAGAAAAAAAGCATTCTAAGCACAAATTATTCTATGGAGATTTTCCGGAAAATCAATATTTTTTTGACTTATTCGTGATGGAAATTTTGAATTTTTTTTACTAAAAACTCAAAAACTGGATTTTATCGAAAAAAACAGTGAGGATGTAAAATGTAGCTTAAAAAAAATAAGAATGTTTCTTTGGTTATAGACCTTATACAAAACAAGTAATAATTTATTTAGTGATCCGAAGATTTCGAAAAATTGAAAATTGAATAAGTGGAAAACAGTCAATTTCGCGAAAAAATGTATTGAATATTTTTATAAAAACTTTAAAGAGCTTTAAAAATCTATCCAAATGAGACTTCAGAAAACATAAAACATAGTACATAAAATAAGGAAGTTATGACGAAAATAGGATTGAATCCGTTCATTTCATGGAAAAAACTTCATTTCTACCCTTGATATTGCCACCCTAATTGAAATAAAATGTTATAAATTTGCAAATCACTTTAATTGAATACAAATAATAGGATCAAGTTTGAATAGTTTAAAGAGCTTGATTCTGGAATAAATTATGGTTACAATGGAGAAAGCATTTTTTTGAAAAAATTGTCTTTTATTAAAAATATCTTAGGTTAGTTAGGTTTCTTTTTAATAAAAATTTAGTTTCTATTTTTTCGTTACTCCAGAATTAACCGAGATATAACCTTTCAAACCTTTGAACGTTTCCCCCTTGAAAATAAAGGGTTCAATGTATTAAAAACATTTTTAGCCTAATAGATAAAAAATTTTCCTGTGTGTGTATACACATGGAAAAAAATCCGCTATGGCACTGGCAACATCTGCTTTTGTGACTTTTTACATATATGGATATAAATATGGGTTGAAATACATTGATTAAGGGTTGAAAAACATAAAAGAATATCCTAAAGTATCATGCTATTTTTATTTTAATACTACAACTTAATACTATAACTTTTTAAATGCTTTAACTTTTATTTTATTGAATTTTGACAATAAGGGGTAGTTTTCACACGTTACAATAATTTGCACATATTGGCATTGGGTAGATTTTGAAGTTAAGGGTAAATAGAACTTAATTCCAATATTTCACGCAAATCCATGTGTCTTGTTGGAATATTGAGGTGAAACCATATTTTTACGGTTGTTGTTTGGACTACATAAAACATAAATGAAGCCGCCACTGTGTTTTTTTTTTGAAACATATAATTGTTGGTAGTACAAAATTGGTTTTTCAATTAATTCCTTTTATGCATCGGTTTTTAGTAGTTACTCAACAAAATGATTTAAATGAATGATTAATTGAGAGATTTGAACTTCTGGTTGAAATTGAATCTTTTTTAGAATTTATCAATGAATAATAATTAATTCAAAGTGAAATCGATCGATCATTTCGTTTCAATCCGGCTCTAAACTCTAGAATCGAGCTCTAATGCTGTCTGTTCCTAACGGCCTCATCTGAAAGTAGAGCGATAGGCTCAAAACTGTTAGGAGATTAGAAAATGTAGAGGGTAACTCGCCCTTATTCAGGCTCACAAAATAATCTTCAAACCTATGTACAAACGACCTTCCGTCGTTCATGATCACGGAAACCACCCTTCAAGGTGTTTTTAGGGTTTTTATATATGTGAAGGGATGATAAAATATTACAAGGGTTGAAATTATGGCCCTGAGCGGTGGCAAAGGTGTAAGGAGATCAGAAAGGGTAGTAGGAATTCAGCCCTTCGTATAGGCCTATGGATTTTTATGGAAGGGTGGAATAATGGCGATTATTACTGAATACTAGTTAAATACAGGGGAAACTTAGAAATTAAATTATAAAGAATCGATGTATTCGTTTTTTTATATTCATTATTTATATATGTAGATTCTTTACTAGAAACAAAGACTTATTTCCATAAAATTAGTTAGTATACCGATTGTATTATTTGATTCCCTTTTAAAGCTCATAAAATAAATATTTTCAACCATGAAAAAGTCCGCTATATCTAATATCAAGGAGTAAGTTATTTATTTGTGAATAACTTTCTGAAACTTTTTGAAATATACAACAAGTAATTTCTTCTTCTCTAAGATGTTTAAGAAAAATTCAAAATAATTTTATGAATATTTCAACAGTTTGATACTTTTCCGAATTTGTTCGGGATATTTGCATAATTTCTACAAAATGCTAAGTTTATGTTTATGTATATTTGACAAATTTTTGAAAAAACCGAACATAAAACATGACTCTAATAAAATGTTTGATATGTCATCTGTCAAACATTTATAAAAATCTGACAGATAGAGTAGCTTTAGTCCTCATATGATGGAAACTGTTTTTGTTGTTAGAAAAATGATTGAAAAAACATTTTTAAAATGGAAAATCATTCATAACAAAAGAAACGACACGTTAATTTCAATTTTAGAATACTGCGTCGTAAAGAACTATTTTGAAGTGGTTTTCTACTTTGGAAAATAATCATATGTGTACGGATGATGTTGAATGTCCGGAACTATCATTTCTCCAGAAGTATTAAAAAAAATCTGTCTGTCTGTATCGTACTTAGCCTTTTTGAAATAAAAGTATATGAAATACTTAATACACAATATTTTACATAAAACAATACATATGAATATGCTATATTTTATGCAAGTTGGGTGCCACAGTTATTCAATGATGATCAAAAGCTCGATTTTCCATACGTCACAGTAGATAAAAAATACAACGTCTGGCTGAAATCCGGAATAATTTGAATATGTCAGACAAGAAATGAGAAACAGGGATAAATGAACTGAACGATACAAAATTTGAAAGTGAGGAATTGAAAACCAAAGTTGGAAAATAAGAAGTTGAAATTAGGTATATCTCCAAAGCGAGAAAACAGAGTGAAAATTATTTTAAGAAACAAAAAAACTTATAAAAGCATGTAACTCCAAGTTGAACCTAGGAAGTGGATTAATGATATGAAAATTAAAAAATGAAATCTCAAACTGATGTAATCAAAATTATTGAAAAATTAAAAACTTATAGTATCTAATTTAAAGATAGATAAAGAATGCAAATAGTTTTGAATGTTAATGTCTACACTAAAAAAAATGAAAGCAGCAGTTCGAGTTTAATATGCGTTAATCAAAAAAGTTTTGGGAATAGACTAAAAGTCGAAAAGAAATAAAATGATACAATAAACTTCCTCCCAAAAAAAAATGAAAAGAGAGGCAAAACCTCTTCGGTGGGAAATGTCAAATGTCACAATAATTCCTTAATTTCTAAATTGTAAAGTGAACTATAAGGGAAGGCCTTTTATCCCGATTTAACCTCTTATCACATTTAAATATCACAATGCTTCGAAATGTATCCAACAGTTTATTATTGGATTTTTTTAAATTGTACATTATTTATATCCGGTATTACTCGATGTTTCGGTGGGTCTATATTTTAAATGCATATGCTCTTTACATCAGATATTAACGTATCTATTAGTTTGTCCAACATAATTACTGTCAGAATCATTACAACTAACTTATACCATTCTTTTTTATAAATCTGTTATTTCATTTTTAGCATGTATTGCCTGATTTATAAATATATTTCATATCCATTTTGTTAAATATTCCTTCCAATCCCAATTCCAATTCCAATAAATAGAATTGAAAGGTAACAGAGCTAATTTTACTTATTTTTTAATCTTGTTTTGGAAAAATTGGCTTTATAGAGATTTCTGAAGCCTATGATGGTTAATTAACTTATAATCAATTCCCTTATCATATTTATTGTATAGATACAGCTAAATCTTCAATAAAAGCTCTTTTGTCATTAAATATTCCTATGTTAAGTGGTAAATAAATTAAACAATGTTACAGGACATGGTGACTGGACAAGTTTTAAAATGAAATCTCCTACATTTGCCTTTTTCATATCACATATCATCCATATGCTGTTCAAAGTGACTCATGAGTCGCTGAAGACGACAACTTTGTTATTGAAACGCGCTTCAGGCAGTGTAATTTGAGTGTTGGTGTAGTGGTGGTGTAAACGGTGTATTCAGTAGGAGTAATTCAGTTCGAGTAATTCCAGCTTAGTAAAAAAAATTAAACACGAAATTAAGTAATAAGATTTTCTTATAAAAAATAAAACAAAACTATTAAAATTATTCCATAGAATAGTTTGCTAAAACTGAAATAAAATTGTTGATCATATTTTGAAAAAAGTTTATACCTTTAATGGTTGTATTATTTATTTGCGTAGCCATATATTTCGTAGAAAGCAAATACGACATATACAACCTTCTTTTCACAATTCAAAAACCAGAACCTTAATTTCAATACTTCAACACAGTTTTACCTACCTCCCGTTTATATTCTCCTGTCAAAAGTAGTTCAATGTCGGACCGAATTACTTCAGCTCCGATCTTTATCGGAATTTCGATTGACCAAATATTTATTTATTTATACCTACTAAAAGGTCACAAAAGAAATTGGTTACAAAAGGTTAATTTTATTTATCACTATTAGAAAATTTCAGCATAAAAAATTGCACCTGTACGCAATCAAGAAGCATAAATTCTAAGATTATAAACATAAACATCTAATTCCTATCAATAAATGTCTACAAATTAAATATTAAGATCTTCATAGTGACTCGTTCGACATTGTTGAAGAAGAAGAAGAGACTACAAAAGATGAAATACCAAACCAACTTAGACGGAAATTCAGGAAGTTATTACGTCCATGATCCGCCTAAAACTTCATTTATTGATATGATAATGCAAATTTTAAAATTATTCTGGATAAAACGAATTGATTAAGGGCTGTTTTAACGTTAAGAGAATGTTCATTTTATATATAAAAAACTGTCAATTATACTCAATGGCCATATTATCCACAACAGCGGTCGATGACCCATCTTATTATTGTGCTTTTGCAGGGCTCAGTTGAACAAATGTCGCTAAATTAATTATCATAATATAAGAACAAAAGAGATTGAATATTGCCACATTTTCATAAAGGGCAAGGCTTTGACAAAATTTGGTACGAGGTACTTGACAGTTTTAGAATTATTCGACTCATATAATATAACAAAAAGATGTTTTAAAAATTAACAGAAGTTAATTCAGAAATCAATGAATTCAAGGCAGAAGTACCCCAGTCTATTTCTGTTCAAAGCTATTGCGATTGGTCGAACGCAAGGGCGTCGCCAGCTTATGAATAAAGGGGGGAGCAATGGGGCAATATTATGGAGGATAAAAAATATGAACGCCCGGTACAGTCGAGAGCATGAAGCGTTACACTTTGGAAGTCTTTGCCTCGATGACGATCGTAATAAGAACGGTTCTAATATCAATATCAATGTATAAAATTTCACAAGCCCTCGACAGCACAATAACTAAATCAAGCTTTAAAACATAGTAATAATTATTTATTTTAACAAACATAATATTCAATTTTTGCAAAACTTTCAACCATTTTATCATTAAAATTATTTAGGTTCTTATTTATTATAGCTCCGTGTACACTCATCACGGCCAGACCATTGAGGCAATCTTTTGGCATGGTGCTTCTTTGCCATGTTTTTAGTCTTCTGAGGCTGCTAAAGTATCGATCTACTGTACAGGTTGTGCATGGTAAAGCGATAAAAATTTTTAAGGAATTTTCCTTTTCGGGAAAGAAGGAATTTGTTTTCTTTTAGGACATCAACAACTGTTAGATTTGGTAGATTAAGCCTATCGTACTACAATTACTGCTACAGTTCGATTTCATTCTTTATGTTCGATAAATCGTAAAACTGGGTAATAGATTCACAAGTTTGTTTCAGATTTTCAGTTGTCATCTTTTGCATCGGCGCCGGGTGTAACTTAGATAATGTAAATGATGACGTGTTTTCTTCATGGGAGATGGTAATTGAATCCAAGTATGATATTACTAAAGACCTCTTCCAGTTTTCTGAAGGGATTTATGCTGGATGATTGCTGCTATGACGCTGTTTCCTCGTAATACGCGGCATTGATGTAATGTCCTCCCTCAGTCCCACTTTCTCAGCAACAACAACAGCTTTCTTTATAATTTCGTCTGTCACTTTTCCTGGATTTTCACCGTAGTTTTTTGAATAGAAGTAAAATCCTTTTAACGGATTCCAAGGCTTTGACCACGTCCAAAACTACAGATTACAGAGTACGTTGACAACGGATTCCATCAAAGCCGAGTATTTGGCTACCCCTAACATAATCCCGAGAATGAAAGATATTCTGGAAGTAGCCGCATGCAGTTGGAAGGAACTTTTCCGTGTTGCACTATTTCCTTCCTGAGATAATGTTTGTAAGGCTTCCAGAATTACTGGAAGATTTTCTTTAAAAACTCTGATGGTTTTGTGTTTTTCACTCCATCCTGTTCTCGCAAAGTCTGGAAATATCAGGTCAACTTCCTCATCAAAACTGATTCTCGAAAAAAGTTTATAGTATCTTTGGTGGTTCCCATGGCATTTCTAATTTCAGGAAGTGAATTTAGATCATTGATATCTAGATTTAGTTTGTGGGACGATTAATGAAAGTAGAGGGATTCGGTGTATTTTTTGAGTAAGATCGCTTGTTTTAATTAAAACAATCCTAGAGATAAAATACTAAATTTGGAAAAGAGTGGTATATATGAAAAAAGCTGTGATGATTGTATGGAAAGTATATTGGGCAGACTAAGAGATCCGTTATTGTACGGTTTAAAGAGCACCTAGCTCATTTGAAATATGGAAGGACCGGAAAATCAGGTATTAGCGATCACGCTGCCAGTCACAATCATGACATAAATATTAAAAATGTAAAATTGTTAAAAAATATATCCAATAATAAATTGTGGAATGCATTTGAGAGCATAGAAATTGCTAGATGTAAGAGTAGCTTAAATAGGGACAAAGGATCAATTCCTTAGGAGTTTCTTTCCGCTGGAATTAATTTTCGAGAGAGAAGGTTTATTGGTGAGAAAATTTAGTATAAAACAGGCAAGTCAAATTATTAAGTTTTAAGTCAACTTCAGTCTCTGAAGACCATACTTGGTTATCGAACCGCGCTTCAGACAGTGTGATTGTGGGTGTTGGATGTTGGTAGAAGAGTAGCTTAAATAGAGACAAAGGGCCAATTCTTTACAGCCCACTCTATAGTTTAGTAGTCAAAAATTGTTGTGTATGGTAGTGTGAAAAGTTACAATACACTCGTTACATAAGTAACTATTTTTTTGTTATGAATATAATGTTAATAAATGGTTTAATTTTGGTGAAAGCAATTGGTTATTCAGAATACAAAATTTCAATTCTAAACGAGAGGTTTCCTTTAATGGTTTGACACAATATTAGAAATCTTAAATTTACGAGAAAAATTGATCATCAAAACGAACAATCAGAAACAAGGTTGATTGAAATATCTAAAAAACTAAAAGATTGTAGAGAGTTTACTGAAAAAATTACAAGTCAAAAATAGCAGTATGTATATTTTAAAAAATAATGAAAATAACTAACTAATTTATTTAAAGTTATTCAATTCTTACTTTTTATTCCCGCTAATTTGGTCCTTACAGAAAGGATTTTCGCAGTTATGAATCAGAAATGGCGAGAAGAAAATAGAGAAACAGAATCTAGTTAATGAAATATGAGCTTTTGATTTATAATTATTAATATAAAAATTGATTGTAATAAAACATTACGACATTTATTTTTTACTAAACATTGTAAAAAAATGCAAGAAGTATAAAAAAATATAGTTTTCATGAAAATAAAGAAGTATGTTTAATTTCTTCTATAAAATACTTTATTTTTTAGAAGTGTATTTATTTACTATGTGAGCTCATTTTGAAAAATACTATATTTAGCTGACAAAATGTTGGCAACCCTGGCAATCGAACATAATATGAATCACGCAAATGTGTATAATAAATCGAAATTTTTCAAAATTCGTTTATTTTTCAGACTCTGGCTTCTGGTCGTGTAAATCACAAAGTTATTCAGAATTAGAAGAAGCTCGTAGAAATGGGGAACTTAGAAAAGCTTGTTCAAAACACGGACATCCCGTACAACCCGAACGCAGAGTTAATTCCACCGCCAGGTTGATAGAATTACGAAAAATAATGGATTCGGAACTAATTTTAGCCACTACTGCAGTTCAGGCTTATTTAATTACTTCGAGCGATGAGCATCAGGTAAAGTAAAAAAAATTTCCTAACGCCTTCCATATTCAGTATAAAGAGAGTTGAAGAAAAAAACATTTTACAATTTTGCAGCAACTATGTTTTGGAAGTTGATACATCCAATGAATTTGCTTTTCTGTCTGACTCTCATAGAGGGCGCTAGTTACACGATTCGTACCAAGTAGTATTGAACTTTTTCAATAGTTGATTGTTGTTGATTGAGTCAAGCAAAATTTCAAGTGAACTTAAACATCACTTATTTCAAACCAAAAAGGTATCGATTATTCTTGACGACGGGTTGTAAGCTAGGTTCCCTTTTGGCAAATGAAATAAAGAAGAGAAAATTGGGATTTCAGAGTACTCTAACCCAAAGTTTGGCGGTCACTTTTACACTCCAATAATTTTTTGGGAGCTTCGTCAATTATATATCGTTTAGGTAGGCATAAATTGAGGATGACCAGCGACATTCCATTTTCGACTTTTACAGCCTGGGTCCACGGGCCCACATTAAGAGATTTCACTGATTAATAACAGGCTAAAAGTTAATATACAACTTCGTTTTGACGAGACACCCAACTTTTATCATTGGGTCGAATTTTTATAGTGGGAGGAAAAAGCGCGATGAGGAGTGAAACACTTTGATTAGATGAGTGTCCCAAATTAATTAATAACAGCTTATAAATATCAATATTTTGAAAAAATACAATGGAAAATTTAGAAAAGCTTGTGGTATACAAAGTGAGTGGTTCCTTGCGATTAATCCCCACCTCTAGCATGTTTGAATGGTGACTTAAAAAAATTTATTAACAAATAAATAACAATATATTTTTGATAAAAAGTTTGCTGGAAATTTTTTTGAAACCGACACTCGAAAATTGTCAAGATTATGTTACTCTTTCTTTGATTATAAGTATGCCACGAATAGTTTATAGTACAGGTAAAATAGAATTAAACCTGAAATTAAATTTATTTTCTAGATTCTCAGGTTTTCGAAATCTTTGAACTTTTAACTGAAAAAAATTTTGAAACGCGAATAACTCGAAAACTAAGAGAAATTCGAAAAACACTGCCCGAATAAAAAATGTAGAGCATAAAATTTTTTACAAAAAAGGTCTCAAGTCATTTTTTTGTTGAAGCCACTATTTCTGAGTCTCCGCCGAAAACCGTTCTTCGTTTTCAAAAAATCAAAATGGATCATGATGGTTCAGATCTCTATTTCTACTCGGGTAAGTTAGCATAATTTTCGACTTTCGAATCATACGTAGTTTTCGAGTTATTCGCGATTCAAAAAGTTTTCGAGTACATGAACCCATTTTACGGTGAAAATTTTGAGGTTAGGCAAAAAATGCTTTAAAACCAATCTGTAGATAATTTGGTGCTGTGCATTTTTTGCTCCAGCACTTTTTTTCGAATTGCTTTTCGAGTTATTCCCGATTCAAAACATTTTTGAGTGTACAAACCCATTTTAAGGTAAACATTTTGGGGTTAGGAACAAATACCCGGCATACTTCTTTGGAGATAATTTTGTACCCTACATTTTTTGTTACGACAGTTTTTTTAAATTTCTCATAGTGTTCGAGTTAATCGCTTTTCAAAATGTTTTGGAATTTCAAGTCCCAAAATATTCAGTCCGTGCCCGTTATTTTGTTAAGAGCTGCCAGACTTATTCAGATTCCAAAACCTCCCAGAATCTATGAAATCAAAGCCGCCCAATTTAATTTAAGGTTTTAGCTCCAAATCGCCTAATTTGCCTGTACTATTTTGATTATTTACGTAATTCGTAATCTGAATATTTATTTTGGCGAAATAAATATAAGACCACAAAATTTTAAATTAGAATATATAAAACTTGCGTAAGGCCGGTCATGACATATGCAATAGAAACTAGGGCGGAGAACACAGCCACTAAACGGCTCCTAAGAACAACAGAAATGCGGACTCTGATATCAATAACAGGACATATGTTACTCGATCGGAAGAGAAATGAAGAAATAAGGGACATGTGCGATATTCAGGATGTAGTAAGATGGGCAAGGAGCCGCAGAAGAGAATGGAGAGATCATGTTGACAGAATGCCAAATGAACGGGTAGCAAAAATTGCAAAGGAAAAGAAACCAGACACAACTCGACCTCCTGGACGACCATCTATAAGGTAGTTTGAAAGCTGGTCCCAACTACTTCTGGCGAACCCTTGATGAAAATATAGAACCTAGTCCTAACGTAAGAAGAAGAAGAGAAGTAATCTACAAAAAAAATGGATTTTTCTTAGTTAACCTACAAAAAAATCTAATCATTTAATACATGTACCATACTTATATCATATAACCATTGATTTAGTTTGTATTAAATCTTGGGCGCAAAATCATTTTCTACTAGTAAATGTTACTTACATACTTTATAATATAGATAACTATTGATCGTAAAATTCAATTCAACGCAAGCTTATGCTGAATATCGATCCAACGTCATTGTTTTAAATTTTTCTAATTTTCGTGATATTTTCTAAGTTGTTCAAATATGATATTAAACTCAAGATATTTACGCTAGACTTGTTTGTATTGCAGAGTACAGATGTAGACGAATATGATAAACGTTGGCAGTACATATCTGGTTTCAGTGGAAGTTACGCAAATATAATAGTGACCCAAAAAAAAGCAGCGTTATGGACAGATGGTCGATTCCACCTTCAAGCAGACGAACAAATAGATTGTAACTGGCTGCTTTTTCGTGAGGGTCATCGACATATACCTACTATGTCTGAGTGGCTGAAAAATGAGTTTCCGAATGCAACCAGACTAGGTCTTGATCCAAAATTGGTCTCTCAACACATGTGGAATTACATTGGACATGAACTGAAAGAAACAAAAATAGAGTTAGTCGCGTTAAATGTCAGTTTAATCGATGTTATTTGGCCCAGCAATGAAAGACAACAAAGAAGATACAAAGAAGCTTTTCTGTTGGATGAAGAGTATACAGGTATTTTTTTAATCTTAGATCGATTCGATGTATAGTTCTTCCAATATCAATTGCAGAAGACGGTTATGCGAGGAATAATCATTATTTCATAAATACGGTTTCGTGCCTAATGCTTTATTCATATCTGCTAAAAAAATTGAAAATTGTGCAGCTGATTATCATGAAGATATGGCAGCAGAATTATTTGAAAAATGGTTTAATGAACATTCCACCACAATCAGTAATCATAAACGCAAAGATACCAAATAATAGTTGTGACAAAGCTCAAATTTTAGCATTTCTGCCTGAAAAAAATATCCCTATTCCTGTCAGCGATCATAAAAAAGGACCAAAAAATAAAGAATTGCTTATTGTTATTAAATGTTTAAAGTTAGAGAAAATTTGTGTGCAAAGAAAAGGGTCATACTCTTCTCAGACTACCTCCTTACTGTTGCAAATTTAACCCTATATTGTTAATATAGGGAAAAGTAAAATTAGAATTACGAAAATGTAATCAGTCTCCAGAACTGAGTAAAGAGGTTGTCGAACTCGTAAGAAAGCTCTGCAGCAGATCGCCAAGAGCTTTGAAAAAACTGCGTTGAACATGTTATCAAAGAAGAAGATGAGTATATGGTATCACCCTCTTTACAACCCTTCATAATTCAATCAAATGATCACTCTAGTTCAGACGTTTCTGTCTACCATTATCATTTATAAAAATACTTTGCAATCGAAATATTTTTTTCCTTTTGTTTTATTTTTCCATTATTCTTTTTGCTTTGAAATTTCGTTTTCCAGGAAAACAAACGAATGGGGTACAAAAAGGACTCTGCTCACGTCTGGTACCCTGTTTAAACCAAACTTCATTATAAGCAGGTACATTTTACTCGTCTATTTACGTTTTATAATTTAATATTCAGTTGATGCAAGTTAACGAGATATAATAATGATTTTTTTTCTGTCTAAATAACGGCGTATAATGCCGTCCAATTTATAATGATTCGATTGCCTTTTAACGAATACTTTCTCGCATAAGATATACACACAATAAATTTGTAAAATGAGGTTATCTACTTCTATAGTCGATCAAACAAAATTGTCGGGAAGGGTTTTTATAATATGCAATTGATAGTGTAAGAGCTATAATTCAAATACAAACACGTATAGAGAAACTAGTATTGAATGACATCGACTCAATGCAATTAAGTTGCGATATTTTTACGTAATCACTTAATTACTAACAAAAGGATAGAAAATTTCTAATATCTAAAGTATCTATTACGGTAAAAATGAAAAAATTCTAAGGTCATAAGTATACCTTACTGTTTAATAATTTTAGCAACACTAGTTTTAACGTGTTACGAGATATTTGCACAATATTCTGCTTTTAACAAACTAGCTCACTAACTCAAACAGCTTAATCCTATTGATCATTCTCACATTGTCGAGGAGCTAGATAACCGCAACTTTCCCGTGTTGTAGTATCCGTTGTTCATGACTTCTGGCGAATTTGATTACTGTCTTCTGAACAATTTCTATATCGAGGTCCTTATGTTACTTCTATTAATACATAATCTAGTCAAAATAGACAAAAATAAGTCATAATTTAGCCAAAATTCGCATAGAGCTGAAAATTGACATTAAATACACCATTATAAATGAAATGTCAAAAGTCTCCTTCGATCCTACTTCTGCAAAAAATTTTATTCAAGGTCAAAAGTACAAAGTTCCATTTTTCTCGTGAAAGTAGGTCAGACAAAAGTTGTTGACCATAGAATTGTCTACAAAAATGGTCCAGTCACTTTTTCTCTTACGACTCACCATTCCTGAGATATTGTGGTTTTAATCATTAGAAAATTCATATTTTACATAATATGCACTAAAATGCAGCCTGTATACGTCACCGGACGTTAAATATAAAAGAAAATAAGAAACTATTGGTTTGTGTTACACAATAAAACTTATATACATAAAATGAAGATTTTAAAATTTAAATGATAAAATTATTTACTTTTTATAACCTGGAAAAGCTCAAGTACAATCAACAATATATTCATCACAAACTCTGACTGCATTTTCGAAATGTCAAGCTCATATTTTATTTTTACATGCAATAATTGGTTGCGATACTACATCAGCAATTTTTAATAAAGGTAAAACATCAATATTTAAATTGTTTCAGCAACATAATGAGTAAATTCATTGCGCAGAAGTATTTACAAAGATTGACCCTTCTCCAAACGACATCGTTACAAATGGAATTCGTTTTCTTCTTGCAATATATGGTGCCCAAAAAAAAATTGATTCCATAGATATTTGAAGTTTGTAAAATCTGCATGGTACAATAAAACAGTACAGTTGTCTTGTCTGCCTCCAACATCTGCTTCTGCCTTTCAACACTTGTATCGTATGTGTGTTCAAGTGTGGCTAGGCAATGAGCTACTATTTTTTGTACATGCAAGACAGATTGTAGTAAAAATTGTGGCTGTCAAAAAGTGGGATTGTTTTGTTCGCCAGTATGCATCAATTGTCGGGGTCAGACTTGCTCCAATATTGAAACAAATACAACAGATGAAGATATTTATGATATTAATGAAGAAAATATTGATGCATCCCTTTTCTTAGAACAACGAACACAAAGAAGAAGAGAACGAAGACGAAGAAATAATTGTCGAAGTAGAATTAGACAATCATCTTATATAATGACAAAAAACAATATATTCCACTTTAATCATTAGCAATATTACTATTCGTTCAATTAATAGGATACGATCTGATCAAACTTTCTTTATTACAATAGATAGTGGAATATTCCTAATGGGAAACCATGTTAAAAAAATGCGCCAAGTACATTACCTCAAAGGTGGTGCGGAAATGTGTGCATATTATGTAAAATATGAATTTTCTAATGATTAAAACCCGCTATATCTCACGAATGGTGAGTCGTAAGAGAAAAAGTGACTGGACCATTTTTGTAGAAAATTCTATGGTCTACAACTTTTGTCTGACCTACTTTCACGATAATACTTACTGTTTTCGAGAAAAATGGAAAAAACCTTAATTTTGTATTTTTGACCTTTAATAAAATTTTTTGCAGAAGTAGGATCGAAGGGGACTTTTCATATTTCATTTATAATGAAAGAAACAGTTTGTATAAACAATTTATTCTTCCTCGTGAACTTTCAAGAGTGTAATTCCCAAAAACTTTGCATTGTTAGTATAATGAATTTTAATGGTACTGAGAGCCAAAAAAACTAATATGTAATGTTCTATAAAAAAATCAAATCTTCTATATCTATAAAAGAGGATGTCCTGACTGACTGACTGACTGACTGACTGATTCATTCACTCATTAACGCCCAGCCAAGGCTATTGAAGAAAGATACATGAAATTTTGAGGTTATGTTTGTATCGGTGTGTAGAGGCGCGCTAAGAAAGGATTTTGCCAAATTTCGATTTTAAAGGGGTATGTTTGCAAATTCGATTTTTTCGTTTTTCTCTGCCGCTAACTGAGATATCGACTTCGTTTTTGCACTAAAACATTCTCCGTACAAATTTCTACGATTTTCGAAATTCGACTTGAAAAAAGTTCACAGAGATCAACAAAAATTTTTTATTACGGAACCATATATTTAGCAATTCTTTATGACGAAATGAGATATCAAAGCGATTTTTTCTTGGAAATTTCTTTTTGATTTCTTTAAAAAGGATTAAATATGAAATTGGGTTTCCAGCGTTTTTCGCAGCCAATTCTGCATAGATTACGATTTTTTCATAATGTGAAGGAGATCGTTTTCAAAAATCATAATAATTTAATTTTATAAAAATATCTCTCACCGCGGTATACATGAAATATCGGAAATGGTTCTTTATTTGTTTTCCATTCGAAATATTAATTAGAAATTATACAATTACGAATTGAAATACGAATTAAATTCCTAATTACTAGGAATTAGGAATTTAACTATTAATTTACTTTTACTATTGTTTATTGTGGGTCAATAAAAAATCTAACATCAATAGGTGTGATATTTACCAAAAATTCTGTTACGATCTTCACCTGTTGAAGTACATGTATATTACGCGAGGTTCAATAAACCGCGGGCGAAGCCGCTACGGGTATTGTTAGTAATTTATATGTCGATAAGATATAACTAGAATCTGATTGTAAGGTTAAATACTGGTATTTATAACGTAGTAGATAGCTACAGATAGCACTCTCTGAAGGGACAAAACACGCCCATTTAATTTAAAAACATTTTTAACCCCCCAGACTCCTCGGAGGTTTCGTGGACTCCACTATCCAACTGTTTATTGGTCCTGTTGTTAATTTCACCCATGGATGTTTGTAATTTCGTATTAGGTTTTTCTTGGTATCATCATCAAAAGTATGCAGAAAGTAGAGTACAGAGCCTGGCACATTACCGTGAGGTACCCCTGCCTCGCAGGTGTAATAGAACTAGGGATCAGTTTTAAATTTTGAATATTTCATATTTTTTCTCAACTCTACTAAACATAGCTTCGAGTTATTTTGCTTATCTTCAGCTCATGATCTGAAATAACATTTGATTCATATTTTCGAACACAATAACCCACTAATTTTAATTATTTTAGTTTGTTCCATTTTTTGTTTTCAGTTAGTTTCAGCATTTTTGGAACATTATTGGTTTTTGATTAGATTTCGGGAGTTCTCTTTCTTTTATTGTTAGCTGTTGACTTTATTTAATTGTTGCATTGTTTTTGAACCTATTTAATCAAAATAGTTTGATTTACTTTTTATTTTATTTCGAGTTTTCTTAAGTTTTAAACTATTCCATTAATTTTATTCAGTTCTCACTTCTATTAATAATACTTGCCTAGGTTTGTTTTTTAGTCACATTTCACACTCGTATTTTTATTTTCGGTTGACTTTCAAAGGTTTTGATTAGTTGCTCGGTAATTTTTTATTCCTTTCAATGCTCTTTGTACATTTTTGAATAATTTGTGGTTAATGGTTTCCTGACAGTATTATTTTTAAGAATTTTCATTTTTTATTCGGTTTCAGGCCTTCTTCTATATTATTTCTCTTTTTTAGTTGACTTATTTTTTATATATTCATCGATATACATAAATGTTAATTTATTTTGCAGGTAAAAATTACTATACGAAGATTAATGAAACTAGAACAGAACTTTTGAATCATGGAGCGGATGCTATGGTGGTAACGGCGTTGGATGAAATTGCTTGGTTATTGAATATCAGAGGGCGAGATGTTCCTAATTCTCCTTATGTTAGAAGTTACGTGATACTAGATATGGAACATATTTATTTATACGTGAATAACAGTCAAATACCTCAGACAGTTAGAAACCAACTTCATTACGATTCTAAAATTCATAGAAGCGACACTGTTATGTAAGAAACTAATTAATTAATTTTATTTCCATTACCTACAAATTGACAGCCGTCGATTTAAAAAAATATAACGAGAGATACACAGGTTGAACCGCATTGGAATTTTAAAAATACGTTTCGGCTCCCACTTTGGAGTCATTATCAAGAGAAGGATGGCGATATGGTGTTTATTTGTTCATTGACAAGAAGTGATCCGATTCCGTGGTCTAAATCTGCCTACTCCACGCAGCGAATCATCCCTTTTTCCTGATTGATTCCAAGGCCTCAATCTTCCTACTCCTTGGAATTTTACCCAGGAAATTAAAAGCTTAAATTAAAAAAATATAAAATGATTAAAAATAATATGCTTACCATCAAGAATACTTTTGATACTAATACACTCACTGTCGGTATTGATCCAACTGAGGAGCTTGGCAGGAGAGGTGATAAATGTGTGGAGATCGGTTTCTTGGGGGGTTTCAGAGGAAATATTGTTGTTAATTGGAGTGGTATTTGAGCGAAATGAATGAAAAAGGGGTTTCCAAGTTGCCAAGTTAGCACACTTGGTTAGCTCTGTGTTTCATATTTTATTCAATTCCTTCCTTCCAGGTCCTTGAGGGTCTTCCTCGTCTCCCTTTATTATGCGGTTGTTCCATCAATGCTTTCTTCGGAACCTGCTTTACTCCATCCTCATCACATGTCCGTACCAGAGCAGTTTTTTTAGTCTCTCTGAAGTTGTGTGTACTCGACCTGTTTTTAGTCGTATATCTTCTTTTCTTATAAGCTCTGTTCTGGATATCTAGCACAATCTTCTTAAGTAGTCCATTTCCACAGCCTATATATTTTTCTCTTGTCGATCTGTTAGTTGCCAGCACTCACATACATACGTTAAAATAGGTTCCACTATTACTTTGTATATTTTCATTGTGTTCAAATTTATTTATTTGATCACAGCAATGAGTTCAGAATTTGTGTAGCTTTTTTGCCTTTAAACGTTAGAATACCTGTACTTCTTAAATATATGTTTACCTACTGATAAAGTAATTAACAGATATTTGTTGGCATTAATTAATTAATTTAATTTCCCTTTTAACTTTTCATTTATATCATTACTTTTCATAATAACGTTTTTATTTAGCAGTTTTTCGATTATGTTTTTTATATAATTAGTAATTTCAGAAAGAGGGTAAATATAGAATCACTTTATAAACGAAAACATACTTCAGGGTGTTGGTGATTAAATGATAAATGGTGCAAATGTTTTTTAATTATATGCAATCCCTTACATATTCGAAAACGACGGTCAACTTTGAGACATCTGATATTTTTGCTATTTTACTAGAATAAACAACTTGTCTAAGTCCACATTACAATATTTAATTTTCAGAATCAGTGATTCATTTAAAAGTATAGATAAACAACAACATTACATAAAAAATTAATCTTTTAGGATTCCTGAATAATTCGGGTTCCTCTATCGAATAATATTGAGAAAATAATGAACGTAAATAGGGTATTATACGTAATTCAAATTTTTTTTTTGTATAATCATCAGGTAGGTACTTTTGGTAGGGTTTCCGGTTCACAGTCAGAAGTTAGTTGTAAGTTGTACAAGTAAATGGTGTCTTAAACTTTATCGCAAAAGGCCAAATAGCTGAAAAGAAATGACAGTATCTAACAACAGATGCTCACAAAATGATTTTAACTGTTTTTAACCGACTTTGTAATCGAGGAATGAATTTTTTAAAAATCAAACCTAATAGGTTAACTCCAAAATACGAAACAATCTACAGTATGTTCGCATCAAACATAATGCCAATTTTCAAAAATATCCTTGAGTTATGTTCGATAGGAACACTGGGAAGATTTAAGAAATAAACATGGTTTTATGTATAAAACAGTAAATAAAAGGCAAACATTTGATAAAATAGAGAAACCTGGACACCTCGTCTCATTCAAGAAAAAATCATTAAACTCCAACTAAATATTTTTCCAAAGCAGACACACAGGAGTTTCTACTAGAACAAGATCGAAGATCGTTATGGTGGCCAAGAAGAATGGTCATACTGTTTCTAGATTATCTCCGTACCAATTCAATCGAATTAATATGATCCCATCTAAATAAGCAGACAAGAACTAATAATACTGCGCACAAAAATTCCTCTTCACTTGTGGAATGATAATGAAAGAATGTTCAAACATTCAAGCACCGAGAATTGGAGAAATGATGAAGAATAGATGAAAAGTGGTGCTAGTGAATAGAATAAGTGTATTGTAGTATATTATTTTAGTATATTAAAAATGAAGACCACAGAGGAAAAACTTGGTAATTCTCAATTTTAGAATTTTTCAGAAATTTATCATAGCTATAAAGTTAAAAAGCTATTCACTGTATTATATCTATAGTATGGCAACAGAAACAAGAAAAAACAAAATCTACTACAAGTTGTTGCCTCTGATTGGCCAAAAGATATTTCGAAATTGAGATTGATTTTTTATTAAAATTTGTGAAGAGAGTAGAAAATCGACAACACATTAACTCCCTTCTGAACATGAAAGAGGCTATAAAACAGAAATAACTACTGTCGCACAATAATTAATTAACAAAATAAGCAAAATATTTGGCAAAAGCAAAACAGGCCGATTGGCATACTATAATTCAATATAATTGACATATTCTTTTGTTCTTCTTTCCAAATGTCCCAGTTAGTGTCTGATTTATTTTATTTTCAGTTTAAAAGACTATGATCAAATATGGTCTGATTTGGGAACACTATCTCAATTGTACAAGAAAATTCTGATTCCTTCTCATTGTGTATACAACTATGGAGCCAGTCATGCTATTTATCAACATATATTCGAAGACAGAAGAATGCTCAGACAATCACCTATAATTTATTTAAAAGCTATTAAAAATGAGGTTGAAATTAAATGGATGCTCCAAACGAATATAATTGATGCGGCTGCCGTTTGCGACTGTTTCGCATATATTAACAAAAAGGTAAATCAAAATCAAGGTTGTTGATTTCAAATTAAATCTCATTTATATTTTGAATGTTAAACCATTTTTCATTCAATAACTTTAGTAGGTGTATTAGATATAAGTGCATATAATAAATCATTTTACTTCATACCTGTATGAAACTGAATTTGTGGTACAATATTTCAAGTATCTAACGAATTAATGTATCTAAATTTCATCGCTAAACTAGAACATCATTTAATGGCTAACTATAGATCTCCTTTATTGCAATCGTTCGATGGAAAACTTAAAAAAGAACTGTAATTCGAATTAGTACAGCTGCGAGTGTGTTTTTACAGGAAGACATTGGCTATTTGGGCAAAAACAACTAGGCGCAATATCTCAGATGGAGCAGGAACAAACTTAACTACGTTTTTGTATTTTGGAAATATTTTTTTAGAAGTTTGGTATAAATAGGAAAAATGTGCCTGCGTAGGAGCTCAAGTTGAAGCAGTGCTTATCAATAAAATTAATATGTGTGTTTCTTACTTTATCTTAGTCGGAGGAGCTGTCCTGTGTTGTCCTGTAGAACGCACAGGCAATTTTTTGAATGGTTTTTCTTTGCTATATGCCTGTCTATCTTTCATTACATTGGTAATTGATTACGTAAATACATATGCAGGAGCAACTTATAGCATATCTAAATTAAAAAAAAAATAAACTCAACAATCTATTTACCAGTGAAAAATGTTTTTTTGTCTGAAGCCGATGAAGTCTTCATCATATTTTATGGAAAATAATATTCTGAAATAAACTCGCAGTCATATTGCAGTTCAAAGTATTCAAACATTAATTATGTTATCGGCATAAGAAAAAATGAAATTAGGATTATATTTACCAAAAATAAAGTTGCCAGATAATTTATTACTAAACTTATGTTCTTTTATTTACGAGAATGATCCGAAAAGTTCCTGGTCTGACCTAGAGATGGCGGTAGAAGCTTGAATTTCAAACACTTAGAGAGTGCAGAATCTATAAAGCATATATTTCAAGTTTGAAGATGCCACGTTGTTTGGTATTTATTTGGCACCCATCAATAGTGAATGTTTTAAGTGAATTTGTAAAAATGGGAAAATTGGTCATCTCTATACGATACAATACTTTCATTTGAAGAGTTTACCTCTGGGTTAGACTGCTCCTTCGTCATCAACAGTAAAATATTGGGTAGGAGAGTTTAAACGGGGCCGTACGATCTGCGAAGACCAGTATCGCAGTGGTCAACCAGATGAGGTGACGACTCCAGAAATATGGAAAATCTACAAAGCGGTACTGAATGATCGTCGACTGAAAGTGCGCAAGCTAACAGACATTTCAAAAAGTGCGGCACTTCGTATATTAACTGAAAAATTGGACATGAGGAAGCTGTGCGCAAGATGCTCACAATGGAACAAAAACAGCGCCGTGAAGATGTTTCCATCGAGTGTTTAGCTATGTATCATAGAAATAAAGCCGAATTTTTGCGCTTTTTCATAACCATGAATGAAATGTGGGTTCATCACTCCACACCGCACAAAATTACAATCAAAACAATGAACTGAAGAGAGAGAACCGGCTCCAAAGAAAAGCAAAAACCGTTCTACCTGCAGACAATGTCATGGCGTCGGTTTTTTGGGATGAGCGTGAGATAATTTTCATTGACTTGAAAAAAGAAAAACCATCAACGGCGAGTATTATGTGATCTTATTGCAACGTTTGAGCGAATAAATCAAATTTGGCTAAGAATGAAATACTCACACAGCGCACACATCCGTTATTGCTATGGACAAAATTAAGGAATTAAAGTTTGAATTCCTAGCTCAGGCACCTTATTCATCAGATTTAGCCCCCTCGGATTATTTTCTGTTCCAAGACTTGGAAAATGTCTCAGTGGTCAAAGATTTTCCATCAATGAAGTGGTGATGTCAGAAGTTATGAATATTTCGAGGAGCTTGTTATAAAAAGGGTATACAACTTATTGAACATCGCTGGCAAAACTGTGTGGAGCTAAAAGGCGATTACATTGAATAAATATATGTTTTTCTAAAATTTTTGTATTTTATTTACTGAGCAAGGTACTTCTGGGACAATCCTCGTAGATCGAGTGAACAAGCGACATGGTTCATAATTTATAGATGGGGTTCGTCAGAAGGTGGTACTTCGAATTCACCCTATACTAGTGTAGTCAGTAGAAGATACTATCCAGCATAGTAAAGGAATCAGTATCACCAAATAACTTCAGAACATTATGGGTATTTTATTTTCTTTAAGAACTGAAGATTACAGAGTGCAAGAGCAAGGCATATGTTGAAGTATAAAGACTAGAGCTTTATACTGGGTCTAGAGATGTATTAGGTCTATTTGTTTTGCGATCAATGTCAAAATTTGTACCCTTCGACTTTTATTCCAATGAGTATTAAATTTTTTTTTCAGGTACGAAGAGGTGAACGATTATTTGAAAGTCATCTCGTTACTTATTTAAATCAAGACAGATATACGCAGAACCATAGTTTGGGAAATAGTTTCACAACAAGAGTTGGATTTGCCTCTAATGGCGCCTTTCCAAAATATGAACCTACGACCAATACTGATAAACAAATATTTAAAAACAGCACGCTTGTTTTGGATTCCGGAGGACAATATTATGGTGAGTACATCTTACATAGTTAAGTCATACAGTCAATAAACAATATGCTTTGTAACTCAACGCTGTCGTGACGGATATCCATCTTTTTTCCAACCTATCATATAAAGGAAACCTTATAATCCCATAATTTATTAGCAACCTGATCACGGATCACTGATCACTATCTTGCCTTCTTCAATGATTCCTTTATCACCATAAGATGTTACAGATTATCTGCTGTAACCTGGTCAACCTGTTCATCAGCCAAATTATCAACATTAAGAAATAATGCAGCCTCACTTGCACCCACTGCTATATATAGTAAAACATCATACAAAACGTAAACATGGAATCCCGTCCATACACGAAACAATCCCTCAAAAATATCCAAATGAAAGCTCTGTTGAGAAAAATAGACCCATTGCGCACGCATGTTTCCATGTCGGTTGATCACAGATCGTGTCCTCCTTTTTTTAGAAGTCCAAATAAGCGAAAATCACATGGCAATAAAAACGGACTATAAGATGGATGACCAAGTGTTTCTCAGATCATTGTCGTTAGTGTTTGCTGCGTTGCAGCTGCTTTTTGGGGCCTGGTGTGGTTGTGGAGATGCAATACCTCGTAGATGTGTCAATCTCATCTCAAGCGCCGTTGCTAAAGCGTAACTTGATCCAAGAGACTTCGGTAATAAATTGCAAAGATAGTCTGACGTTCGTGTAAAAAATATAATCCAAAAGAACAGTAGCTAATGCAGAAAATCGAGTTTCAAGCAATTGCAAAAAAATGCGAACTTGTTCGACTTCATCTTTCAGCAACCTTGGTACCCTACGTCTTGATATTGTTCTCAAGTCCAACTGCTGTTTGTTGATTGATTGGAAACTTTCATAGCTAACACCAAGTTCTTCTGAACTTTAAAGAGCTGCGAATCGTCAATGCCGTTCAATAAACAAATAAACTCGTGTAATGTGTTTATTAGTTTAGCATCCCCGAACTGGGCAAGCAGTCTGCGGTAAATTTTGGCTGGTTACACGTTCTCACTAACTAAAACATTAGAATTATGCGTTACGTACTAACTACTTAAGCACTGGATCATTTAGTAGAATCGTCCGAAGAATGGAATGAAATTTTTGTTGAAGTTTACTGAATCATGAATCAGAAAGTTGAATTTCCAACAAAAGATTAAAGTTTGATTCGAGATTATATTCTGCAAATAGTAGTCAATAGAATTTTTGATACAGTAATATATTCTGCCAGTTAGTCACCTAGGCGAATTTGAAAACAAATTTCCTCCAAAAACTTTGGATTTTGTAAGTACAGTACAGTGACAATATTCTATGGTAAATTATACTTTTAGGTGGTACAACGGAAGTGACACGAACCCTCCATTTTGGTGAACCTACCGATGAAATGAAAGAAGCGTATACACGTGTACTAATCGGTCTGATCCAATTATCAACGTTGACATTTCCCAGTAATATGAGAATGGCCGTCGCCGATGCCATGGCAAGAGCGTCTCTTTGGGAAGTTGGTTTGGATTATCTTCATGAAACAGGTCACGGCGTTGGTTCATTTCTTGGAGTACAAGAATGTAAGTATTGTTTCCATCAACAGATAATATACGACTAATCAAATTGTTCATTTTTTAGCTCCAATCAAGGTTCATTTCAATTCTGAAGTTAGCGCGCAACAAACTTTCAAGCCCGGCTACTTTTTATCTGTCGGTAAATACGCATAATATGTTGTAAAAACGCAAAAAAAAAATTTCTCGTATATTTCAGGTCCTGGATACTACCGAGATGGAGTATTTGGTGTACGACTAGAAAATATGTTGCAAGTAATAGAAAAACCTTGGTTAGAACGAACGACTCATTCTTATTACGGCTTTAAAACAATTACATTTGTACCTTTTGAGCCCAATTTGATAAAATTCTCTTTATTGTCAGCCCAACAGGTGAGCGTTTATTATTTTAATTTGTAAGTACGAAGGTAAGTACGAAGCTAAAACGACCGCATTTGGCTGTTGTTTCATCAAGACAATGCAACAGCTCACACATCTGTTATTGCAATGGACAAAATAATTGAATTTAAGTTTGAACTGCTACCTCATGCACCCTATTCGTCAGATTTAGCCTCTTCCTATTATTTCCTGTTCCCAGACTGAAAAAAGGTTATGGAACTTATTGAACATCGCTTGGAGAAGTTTATGGAGCTAAAAGGAGATAACGTTGAAAAATAAATGTATAATGAATTTTTGTGTTTTTTTTTGTTGGTCCAGGTACTTCTGGGAACATCCTCATAAGCTAGTAGATGGATAATTGATTACATTATTAAAATATACGTGATGTGAAAAGGTCGTGAGTTGTTTTAATGGTCCGGACCTTCTACAATTACTTAAAACTGCTACACCACATAATGTTTGCATCACACTGCACAGCATACAGTTGAATTTTCACCTGAACATCCATTGAACATACAACATATTTCTCGTTATTCTTTATCCCAAATAATCATTCACATAGCCGACGTTTCACGATGAAGAATGAGATAGATAAAGCAGTTTATCAATTTTTGATAGCAAGTCAAAAGCAAACTGACTTCAAGCATTTAAGTTGTGGAAGCTTCGTTTATGAAAGCGCACTAATGAATTATATTATTCTTGTACCTCAAAAAACATACGGGGTGTTTCTATATTCGACTGACAACGCTCTACCACAGAGAGATCTGAATAAATTATTCATTTTGATAAAGGAATACGAACCGTTACGAGGCCTAGTTGCTGAGATGTAGGGTGTTCAAAATTTTGAATCAAAAATTTGCCATAAATCAAGAACGCCTCTAATTTTTTTTTTTCAAATTTGGTGAACAATATGCTTTTTAATAAAGTAATATTTTGACATGAACAAACTTTATAAATATTTAATAAGTGGCGCGCTGTCAGGGTTATTTGTCACTTTTATCCCTATCCCCCTATTTATTACCCAACTGTAGCAAATTCTACTTTAAATTATTTTTTAAATTATGAAGCTAAAATGAACGGTGTTGTAGAAATTTGCCTCTAATCACAAGTCTGCAAGCACGTAAGTAATTTCCAAAGTAATTAGTTATTCATTTAATTTCGAATAATGATTAACTGTAAGTAGTTCAAAAGCAATAAAAATTATACATAATTTCAATTTCAAACAAAAATGTATTACAACAATAACAAAATTGGCGAAGTTGCAGTAGTTGTTCAAACTGTTGGCCGCTCACTTCAATACACTTATTATTACACCACCATCGTTTTGTCATTGAAAAACGTAGCTTTGAGAATAAATCTGGATGGAATCGAATGATTTCTGCCGCAGCTTGAATTCTATAGTTATTAAATCTTGTTCATATTCGATAATTGTTTCGTACACTAATGACTTCATATAGCCCCATATAAAAAAATCGATAGGATTTAGGTCAGGTGATCATGGAGGCCAACAATTGGGTCCACCCCGACCAATCCATTTTTCTCTAAAACGTCTGTTTAAGTAATTTCTTGCCGCTGCAGCAAAATGAACAAATGCCCCATCGTATTAAAACCACTAATATATATATCCAACATTTCCTCCAGAAAGCGCGTATAAAATGCTCCATTTAATTTATTTGGTAAAATGTAAGGCCCGATTAAGCAATCTCCAACCATATCCAGCCACACATTAACCGCTTTCATGAACAAAGTGAGGATTTTCTTCATCCCAAACGTGACGATTTCTAGAGTTGAAAATTTCTTCCCTAGTTAATCTATTCTCGTCGGTATACAACACATATTTTGTAAAATTTCGATTTTCACGACATTTTTGTAAATACCAGTTTGAAAATTCCATTCGCACCTGAAAATCTCTAGGTTCTAATGCTTGAGGCAAATTTCTACAACATTACAACACCGTTAATTTTAGCTCTATAAAAGGTTGTTAGTTTTCTAAACTAAAAATAACCAGGCAATTTGAAACAAAATTAAAAAACGAATTCGCACCAGTAGCGTTAAAAATAGGTGCATAAAAGTGACAACTAACTCTGACAGCGCGTAAATGTTTCCAAATTTTGTTCATGTCAAAATACTACTTTATTAAGGAGCGTGTTGGTCATCAAATTTGAAAAAAAAATTTGGGGGCGCTCTTGATTTATGGCAAATTTTTTATTTTGATTTAAAATTTTGAACACTCTATATCTCAGCAACTAGAGCCCGTAAGAGCGCTTGTAGACGTCCGTTTTTTTTCAACGGCTATCCTTGTATACATAATTTTTTTTATTAAACGGATGTGACCTGGGACTGCCCTTTTATATGCGCTAGTTAATAATTTTGAAGCGGTAGTCAGAGATTACACACGTGTGAAATGAATAAGAAAAAAACTCGTATTGGCCTATTATTTGTACAAGAAGAAATAAAAAGATATAGAAAAACGTAAAAAGTCATTGTGGGTGCATCCTATATTATTGGAAAGGGAAGAATATAGTGCATTTCATACTCTTTTTACGCAGTGGTGGTGCATCCGGCGTATATTGTTCGCTCTAAGGGTTCGTATTCCTTTATCAAAATGAATCATTTATTCAGATCTCTCTGTGGTAGAGCGTTGTCGGTCGAATACAGAAACATCCTGTATAATATCTAATATCACTTATTTATAAAAAATAATATTCGAGTGGACATTATTATGTTTTATGGAAAACGTTGTTTCTTTTCTTTTAGAAAAAATGGTTAAACAATTACAACGAACAAATACGCCATCTGGTCGGAGAAGAATTGAAAAAACGCAGTAGAATGGAAGGTTTCTATTGGATGATGGATAAAACTCAATATATTCCAGAGAACCACTCTAATATTATGCTTAACACGCCGTACTTGATAATTTTATTGAATGTAGTATCGATAGCACTTAATTATGTTTAAGTAAAAAAGCACGCACGACGTATTTAAATTTTCACACAATTTTAGGTAATTTTAGCAAAAAAATATGTTCACTCTCATAACTAACTGATGACTAATTCAATGTTGATTATACAGCATATCTCTGAGAAAACCGGCTATAGGATTTCCCTGTTACCATTTAAACTTAGTCTTTCTACCTGAATTTTATTGTTGATACATTAAATAACAATTCTTTTTGTTCATAATTTTTTATCTTCTTAATGATATTTTATTAAACGCCATGAAATTACATTTATTTCGGTTTTTAAATGAAAAAAATCAAATAACTTTAACAAATGCCAGGTCTGATTAATAGCTTGAAACCGTTTTCTTTTTTGTAGCTCAAAAATTGATTTGAAAAGTACTATTTATTTTAATGTTCTTAATTTAGTGTTTAATAAAAATTTTGTCAACAAATACTATTAATAAATTTGTTCATTTACAATCCCTTAAAATAAAAAATACCACTTATCTCTCTGATCGAATATTAAAATAAAATAAGAAAGTTCCAACGAGATAAAGCAAAAAAACATAAAAAATTAACAAAATGAAAATTTAGTCAAGTAGCGTCAAACAGTTTCATTCAAAAACCAAAATAAATGTAATTTCAAAGTGTTTAATAAAATAGCATCAAGAAGATAAAAAAATATAAACAAAAAAATTGTTATTTAATGTATCATCAATAAAATTCAGGTAGAAAGACTGACATGGTAACATGGGAAATACTATGATAGGTTTTCTGAGAAACATATGGTAGTTAGGCAAAATCGGAGTAGTCTGAAGAAATAGAAATTTTATCCTGATTATGTTGAAAATGAACCATAAAACATCAGATTCTTATTGGTAATCCCAGTTATAACTGCGGGGTCATCGTGTCAACTGCCACATTTGTCACTTATACAATGGTCAGCTCATAAGGATGGATGAACCAGCCTTAAAATACAGATTGGGATCAGTTGATATCGGCTCTTGAAGCTATAAAAAGTGACAAAAAGCTTTGGTAAAAAAAGAAGTTATAGGGGCTTTTGGCTCAACTAAATTGTCTTGAAACGGCCATATTATCAGAATTTTGAGAATCTGTGTTAAAAAAAATTTAGTGGTAGTTTCCAGGCTCTACGAGTAACTCATCCCTTTCATAGAAAACAAAAGGGCATCTTTTTATTCTTTCGACGCTGAACTGGGGAAAGAAAATGCTCAGATGAATACAGAAGCATTCATGACAGTCGCGAGGGAGAATTGTTGTTACACGAGACGATTTTAGGATTAATACTTTCTTCCGGATATGCAACCAATTTTGGACCGAATTAAGACACATAACTTCTCATGATGCAATAACAACCAATTATGCATTTTATACAAATTGGAAACAATATCTGAACTGGAAGTGACAGATAACACCATAAAATACTTGATATTACGGATGATCTTCAAGACAAATGTTTTCTTTTTAAATAATTCTTGACGTGTGAAAACAAAAGGTTTAACAGAAGCATTTTCATTTACAGAACTATCATTACGCATTTTTCTGTGTATTGCAGTGCAGAACATTCGTTTTCCGTTCTTAAAAGAATAAAAATTTATTTACGTTCCCCTATAAATGAAAAACAGTTAAGATAGTAACGTATCTATAAATTATAACAGTGTCATTGACAAAATTGTCAACCAATTTGTACATCGCAGAAAATGTGAATATTTGATAAATGGATTTGTATAGTCTTTTTCCATTATCGAAGGATTTTTTCTTCTCTTTTTCCAGAGCCTGCTACATTCTAATGAAGGTTAGCAATCATCCGTTGGAATTCCTCAGTCATGCGTATTAGATTTATGGCATCACGTACATGGAACCAATTTCGAAGGTTTTTCAACCGTGAAAATCTTTTTCTACCCAGTTCGCGCCTGCCTTCTATCTTCCCTTCCATGATCAGCTGTAACAAGGCAAATTTTTGATTTCTAAAAACGTGGGCAAAGTAGGAAGCTTTCCTTCTCTTTACAATGGTTAAGAGTTCTCGTTCTCTGTTCATTCGTCTTAGCACCTCGTCGTTGGTCACCCGATCCGTCCATGGTATTTTAAGGATCCGTTTAAAGAGTCACACTTCAACAATTTCCATCTTACGCATGCTGGAGACCTTCAAAGCCCAGCTCTCAACACCATACAGTAGGGTAGTCAAAACATTGTGTTATTCTCTAGCGTGTTCTCAGGTTAAGGTCATTAGGTATTGAACGTACAATTGGAACAATTATTGCCAAAATTCAAAGCACCACTGAAATTATCAGTAACAATTTTCGAACAATTCAAAAGATTTTCATTAATGTTCGGACATCTCAAAATATTCTCCGTAACTGTTGATGAAACATTCGAGGAAATATCTGAACAGGTACTTGTTGATACGTGATTCTTCAATATATCCTTCTGCTACCATACTCCATGTCTTTTAAGACAAGTGAGGTCACCGCCACCATCAATAAGAAGTGTAGCAGATGTTCTTCTTAGCGAATGTCCAAAATACTCCTTCCAATTTTCTAACCTCAAAAATTTTGCAATTTCTTGCGACGCGGCACTAATTTTGTGAATACTTTCCATTAAAGTACTTTAAAGTACTATTAAATAAACAACGTTCCTGTATATTGGATGGCCGTAGTGCAACATATTTTCGAAATAAACGCAAATAATTATCGCCTATAATGGTAAACAAACGAGGTTTCTTGTTTTTTGTCTACAAAATTTTTACGACCAGGACCGAGTCCATATCCTCAATGTCATCAATTTTCAAATGAACTAGTTCGTCACAACGCATAGCCCCTTTAATTCCTATTACTAGAACAACCTTTATCATCAAATATAAAATATTAGGTGCCATATCCAAGAACCGATCCATTTCCAACTTTGTAATTTTGAATATTTACTAATATCCACACCATTTTTGATATCCAGTGTGGATCGCAACATTGAATATTGTGACCAAAGAGTGGATGGCTTGACGGTCTTCGTTAAATTTGAGAAATACACCATAAGAACACTTTCCGCATAGTTTTGCACATTTTTTTCTTTACACCAATCAATAAATCGCTAATATGCAAGTTCATAAACTTGGCGAGATTTGGGTGGCAAAAGATTTAGATATACTTTACTGTTTCGGCACTTTCCAATATATCCGCAGGTATATTTTCATCGTGTTCGGGATTCATTTTGAAAACAGCGTAAAAACTACTACAAAAATTATATGATTAGTACGTCTACTGACGTCTACTTGACAATCGATATTTACCAACAATACCAGATATCCATGACTACTGACTTGCTATCGCTGTTATAATTAATAGGTGTTCAAATTTATTACCAAATTATTAACGATTTTTGAATAAAACTAACTTTATTTTAATTTTGACATGGTTGGAGAAAAAATAGTATATATCATACGGACTAAAAGTGCCTTTTAATGCTTATAATATAATATACTATATTATTTTATTTAATTTAAAAGGCGGCAAATCTAATCGGCTCAAGGCGTCAAATTTTAAAATACGCCACTGCAACATAATACACATGTGACAGTTGATAATGCCGTATGAAGATATAAGAATAGAATAAACTATAGAATAAATCATTTGTAAGATAGCGAAATAAGGCAACTTAATAGGCTATTTTACAGGTTTTTTCTCTTATACGCCGCATTATATCTATTCAAACGAAGTAAACTATAAAAACTATACAAAGAAGCAAAACTGCTACGATAATCTTAGGTAAATTTGACGTAAAGTTCAGCAGAATAAACTAAGAGGAAGAGATCAAATGTTAGACAACTTATTTTTTTTATATTGTTTGAGGTCGTTCATAAACTATGCAAGACTATATTTCACTAGTTTGACCCTGCTACTTTTATCACAGTACCTTACACTTTTTGCGACCCCTGTCCTATCAATATTACGTTACAAATGATGGATTTCGTCATAAAAAGCTCATTTAAATACTATAATATAATCATTTATCATTTTAATATTAAACTTTCAATAAAGCAAGAAATATTCAGAATTATCACCAATAAATCGTTTTTTTATTTAATATCAGCAGTCCAAGGAGATTCCAAATGTCTAAAATTAGCTTTGAATTATTAGTTTCTTTCCATTTACATAGAAGTGAGAGAGAGAAATTATTTATTGTTAAAAAATTGTTACATATTGAAGACAAAAATACAGATAAAATAAAATTTCAATATACAGAGACAATCAGTTATGTATCTTATACTCAGATACTGCGTAGTGAATGAAAGGAACGCCTAATGTGATTTAATATTCTTAAAAACAACTAAAATTCACCATTACCATTGGTGATCTAATCGTCTTTTACTCGCAGTACGACATAAGTACAAGAATATTATTTTTCTACGTCCGTTATAATAAGTTTTTTTCCATTCATCTGCATCTATAAAGAATGTTATTTCTGAATTGGTCAAAAAGCATTAAAAAAATATCGTAGCGAATTATATACTTAATTTTATTTATTAACTTTATTTTCAAAAATTTTATTAACACTAAAACACTAATTACAATTTTTAATTTTACAAATACCGAATGAATCCAATTAAACTCAATGATTGAATTAACTAAAATTCATTAAAAAGTGTTTACAACAATTGAAATAAATGCTGACACATGTTTACATAATACGATCTTTTTGCGTATTAGTTTTTAGAATATTCTATATTTTTCTTCATGTAACTCCTCCATCCCACTTTTCTGATTTCTTAAAAGTTTTCAGTGATCTGAAGTTACTGTCCCTCGAAGAAAAACGTAGATATTCGCGCTTCTGTACTAAGATACGTATTCGAGTATTTCACCGCTCTATGCCTTAAACTCACGACCGCACGAATCCTACTCCGATTGCGCCAATTATATATTTAACTTTCAAAAAATTTTAATAACACAAAAACACATATCATAATTTTCAATTTCACAAATACTGAATAAATCTGAATAATCTCAAAGAGCCTTTAGTTTTGACGATTTCATCGGTTTTAACATTGTTTCTGAAGGCACTGGTAAATATGATTAGTAACGACAATGTACGAGGTCTGGCTATTAAATAACGAGCCTGGTTACGAAAAAGGGATACATTATAAAAATTATTTTACATTCGTTTGCTCCCCTTCAGAATACTACCTTCCTCTCGCCGCACACTTTTCCATACGTTTTTTTCATTGATCGAAGCAGTGCTGAGAGTGAGTACCTTCAGGAGCTCTGCCGTTTTTTGCTTTTTCTAACCTTTTAAGGAAATCTGAGCAGACCCGTTGACGCAAGAGCTTTTGGTCAGTAGTCAGATTTTTTTGATACCAACTTTTGTCATGTGTAATTCCTCGTGTAAAATTTTTCTAATCGTTTTTTTATCGGCGTTTACAGCCTCGACAATCATCCGGATGCTCATTCGACGATCTCCACGCACAATTTGATTGATTTTGGTCACTGTTTCTGGATTTGAAACAGTCACAGAGTGACCTGGGCGCTGGTCATCTTCAGTGCTCTCTCGTCCCTCAATAAATCGTTTACACCACTCAAAAATACGCGCACGAGATACATAATTGTCCCATAGGCTTCTTGCAACAATTTATAGCACTAAGTCGAAGTTTTTTTCAATTTAACGAAAAATTTGAGATTGATAAATTGCTCCTGTTTTTCGTCACACATAGTTTTCGACACGAATAAAAAACACGTTCATTTCAAACTGCTACTGCACAAATACTATAATAGTAACAGAAATATATTGTGGGACGTGCATAGACAAGATGTCTAGATACAAAACGCACCTCGCCTGTTTATGGCGCCCTCTAGGCACGAAGTCTCGTTATTTAATAGCCAGACCTCGTATACATCAAATTACTATATGTACAAATAACTTTCTATGGCGATAAGAAAGTAAAATTCAATTATCAAGACAAAAAAAATTAAAGAGTTGCTTAATGATGTGTGAACACACATAAGTTCTCTCTTATCACAATACCCATCCCCCTTTCATGTTAAAGTTAATTTCTTATTGAAAGTAAAGTATTTCACGGTACCTTATGCCTAGATTACAAATCAATTCAATAATGATTAGTTGGTCGAGAAAAATATTTGTTTTTTATATAGTTTATGATGTAAATAAAAAATGACTTAATACATAAATCAATCATACAAATAAATATTTATTTTATTACAAAAACACCTTATAAATAATTTGTATACTAAATATATGTTAATGTAGCTATGATTGTTTATTTTTTAAATTAAGATTATATTAGTTAGTTATAGATACATAAAAAAAGAAAATTTATCTAAAATCACGTGCAAGAAGAAGGTACTTATATACAAAAGATGGACCATTCCGTTATTTATATTGCTAGATATTTCTTGTGTATTTTGTACTCATTTCATTTTCTAGATGTGATTAATAAAATATATTTATTTGAGGTTAATACGATTTATTTATACTGCACTTTATGATGGAGTCCTATGGACCAGTCACCAGTCATTTTATTTCAAATCTTCTCCAGAGCCCAAGAAAAAACACGTGTTTTACTGTTTGGTTGGACAGACTCTGGGTCCTTGGAACATTACCCTACACTTGGTCTTCATCTGTTGCGAGGGCTATCCAAAATTCGGATGGCTAATTAATCAAACTAGTCTTACCAATCCTTGAGAAAGATCTCAGGTATAACAGAGTCACTTAGTATCACATATACGAGGCATATTTTTTAAGTAAGTACCGTTTTGGAATTAAAAAAAGAAGTGCAAAGATATCGCAATAATTTTATTTTTACATGAAAGCCTGTACCTTAATCTACTTTTCTACATAATTTCCGTGAATATTGAGGCACTTGTCATAACGTGGCACCAGTTTTTGAATACCCTCCTCATAAAATTCTGCCGCCTGACTTGTTAACCACTGTATCACAACTGTTTTGTTATGTCATCTTGAAAACGCCGACCGCCCAGGTGCAAGAACAAATTGGAGTCTCTGGGCGCCAGATCAGTGCTGTTTGGAGGATGATCTAGAGTTTCCCATTGAAAAGATTTGATGAGATCTTTGGTCCGATTAGCCACATGTAGACGGGCATTGTCATGCAGCAAAACGATACCCTTACTCAACTTGCCACGTCTTTTGTTCTGGATTGCACGACGCAGATTGTTCAATATTTACGAGGCCGAAACACTACTAGCAATACTTCTTTTCTGTCCCAAAAAACTGTGCACATAATTTTACGGGCAGAAATTGCTTAAACTTCACTTTTTTGGGTGATGATGAATTTCGCCATTCCATGGATTGTTGTTTCGATTCTGGTGTGACGTAGGCCACCCATGTTTCGTCACCAGTAACAATTTGGTCTAAAAAATCTTCACCTTCACCGCTCAAGGAAAGTCAATGCACTGCCTAAACGTTGGGTTTTGTGCAAATCCCTCAACACTTTTGGAACCCAGCGCGAACAAAATTTCTGGTATTTCAAGTTCTCGGTCACAATGCGATACAAAACACTACGAGAAAGTAGTCGCACGCATGATGAAATTGTAAAGCGTCTGTTTTCTTTCATCTTTTCGTCCATTTTCTGCACCAAATCTTCATTAACGACCGAAGGACGCCCACTACGTTCTTCATCATGCACATTTCTGCGGCCATCTTTAAATGCTCTCACCCATTTCCTTACCACATAATGTTTTGTCCGTAAACTTCACATATCTCACGATGAATATCGATCGGTTTTACGCCTTTAGCACTAAGAAATCGTATAACAGCCCGTACTTTACAATCGGCGAATCTCACGATTGTCGGAGGCATCTTAAACACTCAGTAAACAATGTACACAATGAAGAATCGGCTTGTAATGGCGTCAGTGCGTAGACAAGAGATGTAAGTAACCAGCGCGCGTGTGCGGAAGGCCGACCTTGGGGTTACGGCGGCGGAATAGCAAAACGGTACTTACTTAAAAAATATGCCTCGTATTTCTAAATGTTCCAACGCAAAATAAACATAGCAGATGAGTAAATATAATCCCACCCAAAAACATTATTTGATTTCATATAATATTTTAGAAAACACATTGTACATTTTTGTACTGTCTTCATATAAGTATGAATCATCATTCAAAGAATAAAGAAGCAAATAAAATTGTGTTTTTCCATACTGTAAGCAGGGTCTAACTTCAAAGAAACATAATGAAAAGATTTATTTCGATTAGAAAATTCAAAATATGATATATTTTGTGTGCGGGCCATAGGACCGCTCGAGGCGCTGGGGAAAGTTTCAGTAGTAAACTTTTCCTCGGGCCCAGAATGGGCCCATGGGCTATTTCAAATAAATTTATGTTTTTCCTAGGATCGTCATATGAATGTAATAACACAAAAAAATTGGGCCCAGGGAAACATCATTTTTACGAAGAATTTTACATCTACACTGTAGATACTTAAAGAAATTGACACAGTTTGCGACAGTTCACTTTTTTCAATATCGTATAGTTTTAACTTAACTATTAAATATTTTTAACAATTTGGATTTCGAACTGTCTATTGTCACAAACATTGAAGTGAAAAAATGTATATAATATATGTAATACTCTGGAGTATTACATATATAAAAAATGTTTATGGGTCACACAGAGCTAATCGATCGATGTATAAAAAATGCAATATACAAGGTTTGTTCGTGGGTCTGATCCCGAATCAGTTTAGTGACCGATGACATTTGCAGTTTTTAAGCCTAAGATGGTATAATGGGTGTACCAAACAGTTATCAAGCCCATGATCACATACGCATCTTTGGTGATCGAAAACTGAACAAAATTCAAAATCTAATCTGTCTGGGTATAACAGGGACAATGACAAACTGCCCCTTCACAGTTTTAGAGGAACCGCTAAACTTTCGTCCTCTTCACCTTATAATGAGAAAAAAGTCGTTAAGCGACGCCCACGAGCTTATCCAAATAGAAAAATCAGAGCCAAGAAATCTGAAAGGTTACCAAATACATAGCATGATGAACATAGACATCCCAATCGAAGTTATAATCAATGACTGCCAATCATGAGTCAATAACGATCGCTAGTTCGAAATATCTCTCTAGAATACAGATAGTTTGAAGCACCCATACCACTAGGAAAATAACTCATCATTTTTCAAGCCTTGAAGATCTTGAAAGCTATTGAATACACGTCCGAGCTAACGTGAGAATGCAAACAAACTCTAAAAGCACTAACGGAGACGTTCGGTGGCACATGACAAACTCACTGAAACGCGAGAAAAGTGAACAAAAGCTGAGACAGAGCCAGACCAGAAAATTGTTACATCAACTGTGTTGTGTGAGCCAACGTTAAGTTGTAGTAGGTATAGTAAAACAATAATGGAATTCGGTCAAGAGGATTAGGAAAATTAATTTGGAGCTCCAAGAATTATTCGCATAATTTCATTTTGAATTATAATGTCTGTTATATACATATAAAAGTGAGTGAGTGCCGAATTCTTTAAATAGAATCTAGACAAAGGACCACCGTATAATGTAACACTAGTTAAGTTCAATGAAAATAATTTCATTTGAACAAACTAATCAAAACAGAAACAACAATAACGAAATAACAAAAACTAAGATTTGACAGAAATCAAATACGGATTATCAGCGAATGTTCAACACGTTCCCCATCATTTTCTCTAACGGTAGGTAGTAATAGCGAACATGACACCCTTTAGACGTTCATAAATGTCAAAGATAGTTCAACTTGATGAGAAACTGTAATAATGCACTCAATAATCGCACTTGTACTCGCTCTTGACATCGAAATTAACCAATTTTCTATTTTTTACGCGCTGATCGTCACTGAACATCAAAAACAAAACCTCACGTTTCTAGTGTAGTTTGTAGTTTCAGATACCCTGAAAAATGATTTATCTGAGTGAAAGGCTAATAGAATTTGTAGGTGCCCATGAAGGTTTATGTAACAAACAGTCTGCTGGGTACAAGAAAACTAAAATTTGGCACAATAAATATATATAATTTTCCCATACCAGGACAAGAGCTGGTGATTAACTTCCTGATCTAATCAATAATCAGGTTTTCTTATTCAATGTTTTGTTGGTCTCCGCTTAAGTTCAAAAGTTGATCATATAAACCCCGATTAATTCATTTATATTTAGAAAATTTGTCTGGATCTATTTTGCTTATTTTAAAATATGTTGTAGTGAGGTAACTGTAAATATTCTTATTAAAATTGAGGGGTCTCACCCTCCAACGCCGTGTCAAATGTCGCTCTGTATATATTTCTCTACACATTTCATACAGTGAAGTATATAATACATTAAAAATAATTTAAAATCTTTGATAACCGTCAAATTTCTTTATATACATGCACTTTTAAGGTTATGTTTACTAGCGATCCAACCTAATGTTCGCTTCAGCTTTAAATTTGGAGTGTATTTTAATATTTATGAAAGTCTAGAGCTCGTTATGTTCGCGTTCTTTCTGTGCACCGCTTAAGCGCTACACCCGCTGAATGTAACTATTATAGGTTTATACATAAGCACAAAATGAGAAGACTGTTATTTGAAACCGTCAAGAAATTGCTTTCAAATATATCAGTTAATCAAAATTAATTACTAATCTCAGTTTATTATATTTAAGTTGGCGAAATTGGAAGCAAATGTCAAATTTAAAAGACGTCAATCCAAAAGTCATAACAAATATGACTCATTGTATACAAAACTGTATCATTTATTTTGTACAGTGAATAGTACTAATTAATACTGAGACAAAATCAAAATGACTCATATGAAATCCAAAGATACTATTCTTGAAACATTAGAACCTCAGGTTCGTCTAAAACAACTTATAGACTATAGCAATCAGGTAGAGGCAGATCCAAGAGTCCCTCCTATAAGGTAAACTATACCAAACTTTAATTCCCCGTTATGTCTCCCAATAAGATTGATATATTTATATAGGTATTATCGTTCTGGACAAGAAATGATTAGGATGGCTAATGTGTATTATAAAGAAGGTAGCCTTGAAAATGCATATGTGCTGTATTTAAAATTTATGACCTTATTCCTCGAAAAAATCAGAAAACACCCTCAGTTTTCAAGTGTTGCTGTAAATGTCAAGGCCAAAAACCAAGCTACTTTAAGAGAAATATTACCAAGAGCTGAAAAAATTAAGCAACAACTATTGGAACAGTATACATCAGATATTCAACAGTATTTAGCAGAAAAAGTAAGTGTGTATATTAACTTGAACGATTTTTTTTTCTTAATGCATATACCTATGATTTTATTATATATTATATAAACCATTGAAATAATTGAGATGTGAATGTATTTAAAAACAGCATGTATTTGAAATATTGTTGCTTATATTTTAAGTGAATCTGATCTCTATAATGTTCTACTTTTAGAAAAAACTTGAGAACGAGTTGAAACGATCAGAAGAACAAAATAAACTATTAGATCAACGCACATCAAAGAGTACAGCTTCAGGATTGTCGGGAACTATAAGTATTGTAAAAGTTCCAGAGAATTTAGATAATATTGCTTATCCAGAGAGTATTTCTCATATACCTCCTGTACCACCACCTTCGACTGTTGCAGTACATAAGTATGTTTTTATTTTAATATTTTCCTAGTATGTCATTGTATATTTGTCTTTCCTCTATTTTTCAACATATGTTTTCAAAAAAAACACATACGTGACATTATAGTGGACTACCACTAAACCTACACACACAATTAAACTGTCTGACCCCCATTTTCATAACAAAGTTATCATGTTCAGATATTGAAAATAAGCTAAAACCTATTTACTCGACTTACCTTTTTGCTACTAAATTTTCCTCCCATTGAACTTTCTCTCATGAAAAATAATTTCACCTCTTCAGTGCGAATCTTCACATTTAACTACTAAACTGTAGAGTGGGCTGTAAGGATTAGGCCCTCTGGCCCTATTTAAACTGTTTTTACATTTAACAATTTCAAGACTTTCAAAAAAATAATTTATTATTGGATACATTTTTTAACAATTGTACATTATTCATATTTATTTCATGATTATGACTGATAGCAAGCTCTGCCATACTTGATTTTTCAGTACCTCCATATTTTAAATGAGCTATATGCTCTTTAAACCAGACATTAAAAGATCTTTTGGTTTTCCTGATATACTTCACACCATTACAGCTAATTACATATATACCACTTTTGTCCAAATTTGGTATTTTAACCTTAGAATTACCTAATAATTGTTTTAATGGATAGTTCGATTTATTAACAGATTTAAAATCCACTCTGTTAAAAATTTTATTTGCTTAGTTAGTTTATTTTATTATGAACTTGATAAATTATTTTTAAATTGTTCAAAGATCGATTTGATTAACACTTCATTTTTTAGAGGATTTGAGGTGCCTAAGATTGATAGAACAAAAAAACCTTCAAATATATTTAGATATGATACTAATATTCTTAGACCTGTCATAGTACCAGTGCAAGTTATGACTTTATTCCAAGCTATTGCCCAGTCTAATACATTTAAAAATATTGAAACCTGTGGGGTACTTTGCGGAAAACTGGTAAATAATTTATAAAAACTATAAATCGAATATTATTTTTCAATATATTTATTCATTAAATTATAAAAATGTTTTAGGAAAAAAATGAACTAATTATTACACATATGATATTGCCTAAACAAAAAGGAACATCTGACTCATGTTGTACCACTAATGAAGAAGAAATATTTGAATATCAAGATGTTCATAATCTTATTACAATTGGATGGATTCATGTAAGTAGAATTTACATAAGTGTTCATTTAATGTATTTTATAATGTTTATTAAGAATGGTTTCAACTACAATATTTTCACTACAGCTTATAGTATTTATTGCGACCTATTTTTTCAAAACTATTACCTCATTTTAAAAGACTTACAATGTTTATGACACTTTCCGAATACGAAAAATTTTGTTGTAAAACATATGAATTAAATATTCCAATAATAGTGATGTGGGCCGGGCAAATCCCCAATGGGGTTGTACATTAATAAAAAGGGCTAAAGCGCGACGTTTGGGCATTTATAAAAATTTTTACAAATTTATTTTTAATCTTATCTAATTTTGTTATTGCTTTCATTATTGTTTTAATGTTGAAATGAATTCTAATGATTAATAAACAAAATGTATAAAAGTTGTTTTTTCAAAATTGTGAATAAAATTTGGCAACACTTCTAGCTTCTTGCATATACTGAGATTGAAGCCAATTTGCTTTGTGATTTTTTCTGATTTGAGGTTTGTCTGAAGTGAATATTTTTGTCTTGTGTACCACTGCTTGAATTCCATTAGTACGGGAGATTATTAAGAAGAACCTATGAATTAAGGGAAGCTGTAATTGAAAAACAATTAACAAACTAACACATTTCGTTGGAATCGCAATAAAAAGAGAAATCTGCTAACATATGACAGGGTAGAGAAACTATGGGTTTCATTCTATTATTATTTTTTCACTGTTTACCATTTTTAAAGGCTTCAGCCCTGATCTAAGTTTAGTATTATAACTTATCTAAGTAGAATATTTGAATCATTTAAATTACATTTTTTTTCTTCATTTTTCAGACACATCCTACTCAAACAGCATTTCTTTCTAGTGTAGATCTTCACACACATTGTCCTTATCAATTACTGATGCCTGAAGCCATTGCCATTGTGTGTTCACCCAAGTATAATGAGTAAGTAAGAGGTAACTCATATTAAATTGTAAACGGATGATATTTTTGTCTTCTTGTGTATTATCCTGTTATCCATACCACCCCTTTTATTTATATATCAATGATTAATTAATTTTGAATTATACTCTTGGAATTGAAAATCATTTTTTTCTTTTCTGTTATGATCTATATCACAAAAATCTTATTCCTATCTCTAATGAAATTGCTGCAGCTATTATCCCAATTTTCACAAACCATTTCAGGTCTGTTGAAGGACAACTGATGTTAATCAGGACTGATTTTTGCATACAAAGGCTTGTTATGTCGATGCTTCATCAAGATTTTCTGTGTTGATGTTAACTTAAGCAATATGATAAGAACATTTTGAATCCAGAGTACCTTCAACTAAATCTCTGTTAACCTCAGGCCATCAAAGACCATGACTTTTCTAGAGATCATTTGAAATGGACACATCACCAATGATCAAATAAAATATTCCTAAATGAATTCAAATTTGGCATATTTGATATTAATTGAATTTCAGTATAGAGTAATCGAATGAAAAGTTTCCATAATGCCCCATATAACCAAGGATAAAGGAGTTGTTATTCATAATTACCTTAAATATATTGAAATTCAAGTAATGGTTAGGTTAGATTATATTTTATCCTGTGAATTGTTTATTCTTATTTTTAGAACTGGGATATTTATTTTAACTCCTAATTATGGTTTGAAATTCATTGCAAATTGCAACCAAGATGGATTCCATCCACATCCAACTGATCCACCACTTTTTACAGTAAGTAATTCTATCCGTATCAGTATAGATATTACTTCAATTAAAAAGTTTGTCATTCTTAATATAGTTATTTTAAAAAAATCGTTTTTGATGAAAAATTTCAATAAATAAGCAAAAATTTTCTTTTGTAACAATAATTCATCATATTAGACACTTTTATCTTACAGTCTTCTATCAACTTCATTGCTACATATCTTATTTAATTTTTTTTTATGTTCTGATTCTGTTCCGGGGTTGTTTGTCTGGAATCAACTAATCTGCATATAATATTGGTTCACTTTGTTGGGTCTTGGTTAGAGAGGTGTTTTATCTTAGGGCTAACATTCCATGTTTGTTATGTGTTGAACAGCTGCGAGGAGATCCCAGCCTCGTGACAGAAGTCAAGAGGGCCAGACTTGAATGGGTAGTCCACTTAGAGCGTATGGCTGAGGAGCGGGGGGCCGAGTGCCAGTGACCACTCAAACGATGGCTGGATGATATCGAAGAGGATCTTCGGGAGCTTGGTGTGAGGGGGTGGAGATGTCAAGCGCATAACATTTCATGTGATACCAAATGAGTTGTTGTTATTCGTTTCTTATCTTACTATGAAACTAAAGAAGGCGATACAAAATTACTGGCAAAAAGTATGTTGTTAAATCTACAGAAATTATTCCACTAGTTCTAGAATTGCCAAATATGAACAGGATCGATAGTGAACTTATTGATGCATTATTCTAATAGTTGCTGCATCATTTTATAATGTAGGTGTCAAACTAGGCAGCTGACTTTGTACAATTGCTAAGTGTAGCAACCAAAGCCTCAAATTGGGCTTGTTCCACTGAAAAGAAATAACAAAGTTAACATTGTGTTTAATTGACTATTTTTACTGAACAATAAATTAACAAATTGTTCTAATTGAATTTTTTAGGAAGCCGACCATGTTAGGATAGAAAATAATGCATCGGTAGAAGTGTTGGATCTACGGAAGAAATAAACTTGAACTGCCAAAGAGCTTTTTTATATGAATTAAACTGCTTCTAATGATTTCAAATACTCCAGTATATCTTGGTATTTTTGAAATCGAGACTTGAATATGTATAAAATCAGATTGCTTCATTATATGTTTATTTATTTAATAATAAAGTTTATATTTGTTTTTTATGTTAATTTTTATGAAATATAGCCTACAGAGCATGTAAGCTTACTTCCCTGGCTGAAGACTTTCTCGGGAAATGGTAATCGGCTTCAGTGGAAGTACATAAATAACTGATACTTAGATGAAGTGAACAATTGGTATTGAATTGGACGCTTTTTAAGGAACGAAATTAAAATGAATAAAAAAAGGTGTAAAAGCTGGAAACATCATATGAATTGAATTAATAAATGAACTATCCCCGGATTCGATTCTCCAAATTATTATTTATTGGTTAGAAGAAGAAGATTCCAACAAATAATAAATTTATTATTATCCAAGAAAGCACAACGAACAAAAGCAGTTCTATAAATTAAAACAAACTCAGATTTATATATGCTAAAGATAGATACTAGGACTTATCTATGAAAAGCCGGGATGGTTGTAGACCTCAACTAAATTCCAAGTTGTTGGAGTTGAATTTGGTGTGTTGATAGTAGTGTATCGGTTTGATCCTTGGTAGTAATCAAATTCTTGATAGATGTGGATCTGTGAAAAAAAAAATAAGGAAGAAAACGGGAACATAGATATAAATTACTGAAGAAAGAATGAGTAGATGAAACAGATTTGAATAAAATGGAGCTTAAATCCGTGATTTGCCAAAGCAAACAGTTCAGTCATTGCATCCCTTTTATGTTTCAGGGGTTGATTATGTCGGCCCTATCTTAATCAATGAAAGCCGTATTCGGAATACACAAAAGGAAGGCATATATTGCTCTTTTTATTTGTTTCTCAACTACAGCAATACATCTAAAACTAGTAAGCGAATTAACAACAGAAGCATTTTTATCTTCAATGAAACGTTTTATTTTATTTCTCGAAGAGGTAATATCGCTGATGTTAATTCGGATAACGGAACTAACTTTGCTGGTGCCGAACGGGAGATTTTTCGGTCACAAAACTTTCAAAATAATATTAAAGATAATTTTCAAATCAAAAGACAAATTTTCATTTCATACTAACAAAATCCTCCCGTTTCATGGGAAAGAGCCGTTAGATGTGTTAAACATCATCTTCGTCGTTTAGTTGGAGACGCTTCTCTAACATCGTTTTATACATTGCTAACATGCATTTGAGCTTGTCTTAATTCCAGACTAATATTTCCCTTATTCCAAGATCCTAATGATCTAGAGCTACTAACCACAGGTCACTCTTTAATCGGAGAAATGTCAACATATCTTCTGGAAATTTATTTGCGCGATATACCTTATCGCAGATTATCTCGCTGGCTGCGAATTCAACAGATCCAGCTACATTTTTGGACGAGATGGTGCAAATAATATTTAAACCAGTTATAAACTAGACCTAAAGGGCATCGAATACGACAACTCCACCTAACCATCGGCACTATGGTCATTTTAATCGAAGAAAATCTACTTTGAAATGAAAATTGGGACGTGTCGTGGCCACTCATCCAGGTAGTGACGGTATAGTACGTGCAGTTTCGATTAAAACAATCAATGGTGTTTGTAAACGCGTCCTCAAAACAATGTGTTTTGTCCCTACCACTAGTGATAATTGAACAAAGGACCCATCATTTATGTTACAATTTTGAACAATTTCAATCCAATTTAATAATTATAAGGATATTTGCATTGAAACCTATTCGTTCTGTTCCCAAATAAATACAAAATCTAAATAACCCTGAAATAAGAATACAGAATTTGCTTAATATAAAAGGACATTATTAGAGCTACTTGTAATTTTGTTAACGCTATATAAAAAGCAAAGATAGATGACGTTTTAGCAACGAAACAGGTTTTATTGAATTCTTCGTATGTAGTGCGAAGTCAATAAATAATTTCAAAAACTCCAACGTTAGAATAAACAAATCAGAACATCTAAAACAGATTTGTGTGCTTGACCCCCTTCATCATACACATCATTACGGCCATCTTTAAAGTTTCGACACCACTCACGCACAACACCATACCTTATGAAGTTTTCCCTATACACAAGAATCATTCTCCGATAGATTTCTGCAGCACAACGCCGACTGACGCCTGAATGTCAACAATGGCGGAGTGTGTAGTGCGAGAGCTTCGCAGTCACACAGCGCATGCCCGCTTTCTATTGTCCCTGTAGCGTCTGCACGGAGCGATCGGAGGTTGAAAAAAACGTCCCTCGTATTTGAAGGCCTAATGATATCTTACAAACATGTATCTACTTAAATGAGTTTGTCTATTGTTGGTGTTCACATTTTCTGGTGGCTTATTCCCATTATAATTTCTTTGATGTCTTATCACTACTTGTGGTGGTAAGTCATAAATATTTGACTTTGCCTTTTAAAAAGGTTAATGAAAACAATCCCTTATTATTAATAGTTTATTAGCCGTTTCTAATTCTATACAATATATATTATGTTGATTATCTTTGCATTTAAATCAATAAAAATAAAATTATACTCTATATTATTTACATCAAATGGTAACTATATTATTATGGCAACTTAAAAAATAATAACCAATCTATTTTGCAACTAAACTATTTCACTAAAATGACCCTGATTTACCGTTATATGTCCACCTATCAGATGTCTACAAAAAACGGATACGTCCTGGACGATTACACATATATACACTAGAAAAAATTGATAAGGATATTAACCTAGTCAGAAATATCATTTCCATTAAAACAAATATCATCAAAATACTATTACTTTATGATTACTTTAGATGCCAAACTTTAGAAAAAAACGAACTTGTACTGAAATATTGAAAAATATACTGGCCAATTTGAGTAAACTCCACATAATAAGCTTATGCTTCACAAGTAGACACTTAAGCCTGTATGGACGTTTGGTATCCAATTATGAGGATGCATCAACACAAGCAACTTAACAATCAGTCAAAGATTCCAAAACAAAGTAATAAGGAACATAGTTGATGGTACACGTCCCTGTGACCTCCACAGGGACCTGGAATTGTACACTGTTGACGAGACTATCAAGAAATTAGCTAAGAGTTATGAAGGAAAAAAATTCCAAAACAAAGCACTGATCAAGATAGTAGATGGTACATTGGCAATAGTGACCTCCAAAGGGACCTGGAAATGGACACTGTTGACGAATATATCAAGAAATTAGCTAAGAGTTATGAATGAAGACCCCATTATCAGGTTAATGTGGAGGCTATCCAGCTCCTTGACAATATCGGTTTGAAAGAAAGACTTAAGAGGGTATAGCCCTTTGAGTTAGTTTAGTGCTTTTAGAGCAACCTAACCAATGCTGAGGATACTCAAAATTTAAAAGCAGTAATCACTTTTAATATTGTTTAAAGCAAAGTTACTTAGATATTTTGGGGTTATTACAAGAAAATATGACATTTCTCTCTCTATTTTACTCTGCATATCTTTTTCGTTATTCTTCTTTGCCTTTTGTACTCTCTCTTATCTTCATCAACATCCATTTGAAGCATTTTCTGTTTAATATGTTTTCTCTTTTCCATTTTTTTGATTCTCTGCCGAATCAATTCCACTTTCTCTTCTTTGCTCTCCTTTTTATTATTTTATCTGCGGTTTTCTTTATCGTTTTCTTGATGTATTTCCATTCATTGTTTATCTTAAGATTCTCTATTTGGGTTAGGCTATGTTAGGGTGCCGATCATAGCACAGAACTAGTTTTTTATTAGATTCCGAAGATTCATACCAAAAAACTTGAAATGCCAAAAACTATAAAAACCTCAAATCTATCAATTACGCTGCTCGAGAGAACTAATTATATAAAACAATAAATTTTAAAGTTCACAAAAACATAAATAAACGGAACAATCCGGTAGGTTCCTAACAGATGATGATCCAGATTACTTCGGTCAGTTTCAGAACAACAGTGAACATGATTCGGATTACTTTCCGAACAATCAAACCATGATCGGAAGATCCGAAAAGCCTTTAGAACAATATCATGATGATGATCCTTTGTAACCACAAAGGATTATCATATGGTTTATGACCCGATTACTCCGATTAGTATCAGTAAACGTAAATCAAGTTACTTTCCAAAATTTATACCGAGAAATAACTAGGGGGTTCATTTGGCAACGTTTGTTGGGCGAATTATTAGCTTCTGGTTAAGGTGCAATTTCATGTTAACACGTCACTGGCTTAGAGCGTTAAACAAGATACAATTTTTGACTGAAGCGTCTTAAATTAATGCAACGTCAAAACTAAATATTTATTAAATCGGATATCCAACTAAAGACGTTCATTAATATTTAATAAGTAACAATTTATTTTTAACACAAACTTTATGTTTATAGATTAAAAGACAAAGGTGGTATATTTTGGTATTTACAACTTTTTGAAGTTAGACGCTCTGAAATTTGACGCTACATTAACACATTATACCACGTGATCTTATTTGACGCTCTAAGCAAACGTACATTTAGCAACGTTGGTTGGGCGAAAAATTAGCTTCTGGTTAAGGTGCTAATTTCACGTTGATGCATGCTTAGAGCGTCAAACGAACGTCAAACTAAACATTGTTTACTTTTTAAATCGGGTATTCAACTAAAGATGTTCATTAATATTTAATAAGTAACAATTTATTTTTAAAACAAACTTTATATTTTAGGTTAGACAGACAATTAACAGAGAGGTATATTTTGTTTTTTTTTACAACGTTTGGAAGTTTGACGCTCTGATATTTGACATTACATGACCATAAGATGGCGCGCTAATCGAAATTATACCACGTGAACTCATTTGACGCTCTAAGCCAGCGTCGAGCATCAATATGAAAATGCACTTGTATTTATTAGACACGAATAATTTTTATTATTGTATGTAAAGTGTGTTACTTTGATATTAATTTTATTTTCGGTAATGAATTGAAATTACAGTATCAAATATTGTGCATTTGAAAATTACTGGAGAGTGTATTGGTATTGAAACTTTTTCATATGTATTTCAATAAAAATCAAAACAAAGCTATAAATAGTACATAACCTTGAAAAGAAAGCTACTCTCTACCGAAACTTGTTAGATATTTAAATGAAAACGAAACTTTGTATTTACTTTTGAGAGATAGTTTACATTTATCTAAACAGATCGTTTGTGTAGACGGCAAATTAAAAGAAAAAATTGTTGATGTATCCCGTTGCGGTCACCTTTTACATACAAAAAATGGCTTTAACCTTGATAATCTAATGTTATTCCATTTGGAAAAAGTACGATGTTTAAAATAAATTGAAAATTCTTGACTAAATGAATATCCTTGTAAAATTCATAGAAGGCATGTAGGTAAATCACAATCCAAATAAATATCCACATTAATGACAACTGATGGTGGGTCGATCGTGGGGTTATCTTGATATGCAGTTCAGTAAACTCATCTCGCGCTATATTATAACTGTACTATTATCTCTTTGGCTGAACGTAGGAATGAAATGCTGGCTTATTAGCGTATTAGAAAGTAGCGATTATATCTGAAAATTGAAAAAAAATGTGTTAGAAATCAAACAAGTAATGATAAGTCTCTTTCTGCACATCTCAATTAAAATACCGTAAGTTATTAAAAACGAAACAGGAAACAATATTTATGAATTGGAAACGACTTTCATTCATCTGTTCAAAGGAAAAAGACTGCCATCAAATGTACCCTTTTTTATGATAGTCACTATTGTTAAAAGTGATTTACGCGAAAGCACGTTAAAAATATTTTGAGTTTATAATTTATATATTGGTGCAATTATAAACAAGAAAAACATTATTCAGAGACGGTTTTGTTGGCATATATCCCAGATATTGCTAAGAACGGCCTCATTCCAATTTTATGGCCAAAATACTCAAACAACACTGATTTTGAAAAATAACATTGACATTAGCAAATTTAAAAAATTTGTACATGTATAGTTCTTACAATATCAATTGCACATTATAAAAACCCTTTCCAAAAATTTTGTTTGATATACCATAGGTGTAGATACCTCATTTTATGAATTTATTATTTTTATAAATACTTTTAAAAATATGTATATCTTATGTGAGAAAGTATTTGTTAAATGGCAATCGGGTACTTAATCGTTATACCACCACCACGGAAATTGCGAAGTATGAATAATAAAAGTATCTGGATGGGGTGGAAGTCTATTTTACATAAAAAATGGCGGATAAATTAATAAAAAAGAACTTTTTCAAAATTTTGTAAAATTGTAAGCTTGCATTGGATTGATGATAATTGTTATTATTATTTGTTGATTGAATTTCGGTTTCGTTTCACAATTTGGATTTCGGTTCGAATTATTCTTCAGTTGCTGTTAGTTTATAACAAAGACATGTCCGTTTTAAACATTTTCGGTGTGTTAGAACGTGTAGGAGATAAAGAAGTGCTCGTGTATGGAGGAGAAGGGACTAAGGATCGGTACATGGTTGGAGGGTATTAGCATATCATTAAAGACCATCGCTTTTTTCATATATGCCTGGCCGCAGGAGTATTCCTTGTGCAAATTTTTAGAACGAGAGCTGGCTATGAGTAGTGAGGCTATGAGCGATTGGAGGAATTATTTAAGGGAAGTTTGTGCGTACTCATTGCTCCGAAATAAAAGGAAGATCGGGGGACCCGGCATGACTGTGGAGATTGATGGGTCGTGCTTCTCGAAAAGAAAGTACAAGTGCGGTAGGATGTACTCTCGTCAATGGGTTTTTGGAGGAATATGCCGTGAAGATGGTGACTGTTTTTTATACGCGGTCCCGTACAGAGCAGAAGCTCCTCTTATGGTAGTTATTAGTGAAAGTATTGAGAGAGGTACAACGATAATATGGAAGGCGTATGGGGCGATTCCTATACTGCCAGCACTCTGAAAATTTTGTTGATCCCGAAACCGGAGCTCACACGCAGCGACTTGAGTCCATGTGGCGAAATGCCAAGAAAAGAAATCGACGCGAATCGGGAACGAACAGGCAAATTTTCGATTCGTATCTGTGCGAGTTCATGTGGAGGTCTAGGTAAATGAAAATTATTATGGAAATATAGGAATGGAAATATATTGATTTTTCGTATTTTCCCAGATATAAAAATGTCAACTCTTTTGAGCAGATTCTTAAAGATATTGCTCATTTCGATACAAAATTGTGAAAAATATTATACACTTTTATTTACATATATGTATCATAAATAAATTTTATGATTTTCACGTGATCTTTTTTGGGATTATGTATGTAGAATTTTTTGAAAACATAATTTTTTTTTGCGTTTTCCGTCTTAATTTTATTTGCTTTTCTTCTAAAACACTATTTCGTCGTTATTATTATTATTATTATTATTATTATTATTATTATTATTATAACGAAGAAGACCCGGCGGCAATTGAATCATTAGAAATTGGACGGCATTATACGCTGTTATTTAGACAGATCCACTCAAATTTAGTCCTACTTGGAATTTAGAAAAAAATCATTATTATACCTCCTTAATATTAAATTATAAAACGTAAATAGACGACTAAACTGTACCTGCCTGTAAGAGCGTTTGGTTTAAACAGGGTACCAGAGATGACCCTTTTTTCCCTATTCGTTTTTTTTTCGAACGAATTTTAAAGCAAAAACAATAAAAGAAAATAAATTCGTTGCAAATAAAACAAAAGAGAACAAACATTTCAATTCCAAAGAATCTTTATAAATGATAATGTTAGATAGAAACGTCTGAGCTAGAGTTATCATTTGATTGAATTATGAAGGGTTGTAACGAAGGTGATACCACATACTCATCTTCTTCTTTGATAACATATTCAACGCAGTTTTTCCAAAGCTCTTGGCGGTCTGCTGCTAAAAATTTTCTTTACGAGTTCTACAACCTCTTTACTTACTTCTGAAGATTGATTACATTTTACTAATTCTGATTTTACGTTTGTCCATATTAACTCTAATTTTGACACACATTCATCAAGTCCACGTGGACTGACGGTTTGTTAGATGTTTACCGAATTTTATACGGGGAGTAAACATTATTTTTCATTTCTTAATTTGGTATGAGTGCCAACCGTATTTATGAAATATTGATTATTCCTCGCATAACTATTTTCTGCAATTTATATTGGAACAACTATATAAGCATTTATTTCTGATGCTTCTGACAACCTGTTTTTAATTACAAAGGTAAATTTTTGAAAGTTAAAATTTCAATAGTTGGGTGATAAATCTTTTTGTAGGTTGCCTTGATTTTCGGAGCATCAGGAGCAGATCTAGGATCAGAATATTTTGTTACATTTAAAGCTTCAAAAGCTTTTAGAGGTTTTATATTTTTAGGGATTTTTATAATTTATTTTTATCAAATCAAGAAAAATAAAGCTGTAAAAGTATAGGAAAATAGGAAATTGTTTATTGTCAATATCTATGATTTTAAAAAATTAGATTTGAAGAAAATGATTTGTTACTTAAAGTTTTCGATAATAATAAAAATAATAATAATAATAAAAATTAAGTGACTGAAAGAAATTATTCATTCATAGTTTTAAATTTAATATTTGTTTGATGGTATTTTATTATTTTGAAAGTATTATTTATTTAAAAGTATTTATTATATAATGTTATATAATTGTGGGTATTTTAGGGGTTTTTGATTAGGGCTTTGGAGAGATAAATTTTTGAGAGTTAGAAACACTACTGGGCATAAGCAAACCGCGTATATGTGTACCTGTACCGTGAATGAGTGTAGAAAATACCATTACTTTCCAGTGCATTGTAAATGCGTGACAAGACATCTTGATCACCATGAATGTCTGACAAAAAAGAAGGATTGATGGTCTCAGGCAAATTGCATAGTTATTTATAAAAAAAATCTGTGATACTTGTATCTAGAAACACCATAAGTAATAATTTGTTAAAAATTATTCATCGTAAAACGACTACTGCAATTATAATAATCACATGTTTTTATTTGCAAACAACGACTATAATGGGTACATTGAAAAGCGATATGTACATGGTGTGCATAAAATAATTGCTAGTTTTAGATCAATCTGATCATTTATATTCAATACAATGCACAGGTATAATGATAATTCGTCTACTAAGGATTTTTGGTATGGTTATACTAAAAGAAATTCGTTGTGTAAATAACTAACTTGAAAAAATAAACTACGAAATCTGAGATTAAATATCTCTTATTACACATACTTTTAAAATTATTTTGTATCAAGTTTTGTTTTTAGAGAAAGTTGGTTACTAAGCATAATTAATTACAAATTCAAAACTTAAAAAAATGTTTTTAATAAATGAAAAAGTTTAATTTGATTAGATGGTTAATCAGTTAGTATTATCACTTTCTTTTTTTCCATAAAGTCAATTTTAATAAATTTAATATCTTCTTTTGTTAAAAGATGACAGAAACTTTATTAAAATCACTATTAATGTCTCCTTGTGCGCGGCATCTGTTGATTTTCTCTTAAACTTCAATAGAGGTAAACAATCAAGCCATAATAGGAACTAGTTTTGTTGTTTTATGAACAATAAAAAATGTTATATGAAAAGTCTAAATAGTCAAATAGTATACCTGCTTAAGGTGTTTTGCTTAGATAAAAACAACCACACATCCATAAGGTGGACTTCGAAAATAATAAAAACGTGGTAAAAGTTTTTACAAATATACTGTTTGTTAAAATTCCATTCTAGTGGCCAATAAAACTTTTGGGCACCTTTTTTTTAGTTTCGTGTAGATATTCAAGTCTCTTCCTCCCGTACTTACATGAACAAATGCATTTCCAATCTTCAACGACATCATTCAAATTAATTACAATTTTATGAGGCTAGAAAGTTAGATCTGACCTCTGTAGACACAAATTTCAATGATTTTTGTTCCTTTTAGGTTACATAATACTGTATGTCCCGTTTTAAAAACAGCTTCTGACTCCAATAAAGGTATTCCATGATGTTAGAAAGGGTTTCTCAATTTTCGTTGTTTTTAGATCGAATCTTAAGCACAACTTTTTGTTCTAACCACACAAACACGTTTAGGAAATAATGGAAATTACAACAATAGAGAAAACCTTATCAAAATCACTAAAAACACAAAAAAAAACTAAACATCTGAAACTTACAAATTATATTGTTTTTAACTGCTATAGAAGCCAAATTCAGCGCCATCTAGTGATGCGTAATTTTCGCCAATATGTCAATATGTCACAAATAAGGTCGATTTTATCGAAATTGTCTTTCCGATAATTACGTAATATTAAGAGTAAAATGCAACGTCTTCGTGTCTCCGCCTCCTGCCTTTCTGTCTAGGTCCTAGACTCTAGGAGGACAGGGCCGACATGGCCCTAAATGCTAAGCTAAGTGCGTTTTATGCTGCATTTTTAATTATTATTATTATGCTATTGTTAGAATCATATCGTATCCTTTGTCTACACCCTTCAGGAAGGTTTTTAAACTGTTATTTATCGTTTATACTTTATAACTTTTCTTCCATATGAAATACTCCTCTTTACCTCTACCTTTTATATTTACATACACATAGTAATACTAGATTACACGTTTAAGTGTTACCGTTTACAGTGAGTTATTATTCACAAGTGCCAGTTTCCTTAATTTTCTTTGTTTATTACCAGAAATTTGATAGGATGTTAGATTTGTCGGATAATATCATATGAAAAATCCTGCATATACTGGAAGGAAATGTAGTTTTCTAATTCCATTTAGGCGCTCTTTATAACTCTCTTTTTCGCTTATATTTGAAGTACCTAGCTTGGATTGTCGAATAATAACTGAAATATTAACTTACCGAAAAATGTTCTAAATCGTTTATACTTTTCTCGCAATAATCATCTTCTACCAACATTTCTCTATTGCCGTAACGATTTCTAGAAAAAAAATCAAACTCATTATAAATCACAAAAATATGCCAATTAACAAAATAAAACATATCTTGATTGCAATTATATAATACGAGGAATATTCAAATACGAAACAATGGGTACCATTGAGGTTTTTATTTGAAGGTCATAATCAGAAGCGTGAACACAACTATCCCATAGTTTAATGTGCCAAAAGATTTCCTGTTGGCAGGGTTCCTATATCTATGATAAGATCCAGTCTTCTCCTGTATCCTTCGAATTTACACTACTTCTCTTTTAGATGTTTTTTTAGCAGGCCAAACATATTGTAAAAATGCTATTCGGCCTATTAAGTTTTTCAAATATTTTCTCAGCTCTAATCTGGCAGCTGTAGAACTGGAAGAAACCGAAATACAGATGGAAATTATTATTTAGAGGAAACGAGTAGATAGAACAGATCTGAATAAAAAGGAGATTATGCTAAAAATGAAGAAAAGATAGGGAAGATAATTGTAATTTTGTGAGCACTATATAAAAAAATAGCTGAAAAGATATTAGAAAAATTTGCTAGCGAATATTAAGAATATTATCACCACAAATTTACTAAAATTTACTTTGATTTTAACCTTAGTAGGCGTTATAGGATGTAGATAGAGTTTTGACTGAGGCACAATAAGTGAACAAAGGATAGTAAAAATATTTGAAGAAAAATGTCAGAATAGTCAGAATATGTGTACAAGATGAAAGTCACAGGACGACTTGGCTGCAGGACGCTGCTTTCACTTGAATTTCACCAGTACATTCTGAGTGACCTTGGAAGTGACGGTTATCGTGGAGTAGAATCATCCTTCGTGTGCAGCTCAGACCGTTTGATCTCAATGAATATAGGCTACGGAACGTTTTCCAGTACACGTCTTGAAGAATTCGAAGAAGATCGGACTTCGAACGTTGAAAAATACGCTGAAATCAACTCTCCTGCTATGGACACGGTCTTTAATTTAATAAGAGAAAATGACGACACGTGATTCCATTGTATGCTGATCCGCTTCTTCTCTGGCTTAAAATGAAACGCCAGCTCTCGTCACGATCCAGGAAACTAGGTTCTTCATAGTGGTACCAGGTATTTAGGTATTAGCATCTTTAATTATAGTCAATAAGGCCTATAAAATATGTTTTAATCATATTAGGAAGTAATTTCAAGTCAATGCGTCTTGTTTATACAACGTCACAGCCCCCTACGATGAAAAAAATTAATAATTGATAGATATATGTATTTATAGCTAAAAAATCCATATAAATGTACATTGTGTTATATTGGAATATTTAATTTTCATATCCTTTTCCACCATTTGATATCTTATGTCAATAAATTCAAAATTAGGCCTAATAACACCAAACAAAACTTTAAAAAGTTACAGGACTGGATCTATTTTTGAGTTACACCTAAGTCCTGGTAATTAGGTTATTTGACTGAGAAACGTTAACATTGTATATTGAGAAAAGTGTACAGGAGTTTTGAAAAGCTTTGAACTATTATTGAATGAATGACTGTAAAATGGTTTTCTATTCACAGAATAAGTATTTTTTGATATAATTGCTCATATTCTTCAAATATTTCCAGAGTTCGGCACAATAAATTATGTAGTAACACAAGAAAATTGTGTAATTCAGATCAGTTTGAAGTAAACACAGGAAAAATTTTTAATTAGCTTTGATTGTTCTATTAGTGGAATTTACGAGCTTTCAATATTTTATTTTTGTCGAGTTCTCTTTTATTTTAAAAGAAGTAAGACCCTTGAGAATTTAAATTTGACATAATTGATTCAGTTAATTTGCGCTTCGAGAAAAATGTGAAAAATTGTAAGGGATTGTGCCATAACAAGTTTCAAACTTTGTATTGCGCTCATGTTAGTTACATATGAAATAACAGCTGACGGCATATAATAAATGTGATGACTCTGACGAAACACAGACGATAATAAAAACTATATTTCTTTCAATAATTCATTCTTTGTTCTTACGTTGCTAAATAAAAATATATTTGTAAGTGTGATTTTGTTTTAAAAAATCTATATTTGAAGTTTTAATCTATAATTGGCGCAGTCAGTGGAATTCGAAACCTTGAAGTTTCTACATCATAAGTGCGTATTACTAATAAACTTTCGAATTAGTGGCAACATGAGGAAAAAGAACCAGGAAAGCAGATCTCGAGTTGATGAACAATCTGTAAGTACCTTTCCAAACGCCTCAGTATAAGGATTTTAGTGAAGATAGTTAATTTCTGTTCATTGCGAGCAAATTCCTTATTATAAACATTGTTTTTAAATTATTATCATGAGCGATAGTGATGAAATAATCAGCGGAATCTCAAATATATAATTAGATAACAAAAATAATATTAACACTCAACGGAATAATTGTAAACAACTTACTAATTCCTTAAAATTAGTAAATTCAACTTTGAATATGCCTGAGATGAACTGGAATCTTTTAAAATCTAGAATTGATAATATTAAACCGCATCAAATAAATTTCTAATTAGGTGTGAAGATTTCATTAATGATTACTGGCAATTCAATGATGCACAATTAGCTAAACACATGTTTCAATCAGTTCAAGAAAAAATTATAGATAAAACGGAAAGAAGCCTCCATTCAATGTTTCACTAATCATAGAAATATTGATTGTTTAGTCGAAGAACTAAATGAAACCGTTTAGTAACAAACCATAGATGAACTTTAGAAATCGAATTCAATTATTAAGAAGTAATATCGCGCAGAAAATTAGTAATAATCCTAACTTAACTAATGCGGAGAAAGTGTGGAAAGTAAACCATTATGATAAAATCGCACTTAGCACTTTTATAACAGGTTGTAGTGGTACCTTAATAAATAACTTACATCTCAAAAATCCGGCCTCACTTGAAGATGCGATGGCCTATCTGAATGAATTTGAAAACATTGAAAAATTATATGGCAATCTAAATGACAATAGCCGAGCAACGACTTCCAGACTTAATAGTAATAATCTACAATCCTACTGATTGCGCCAATTTTATATTAGAACTTGGAATTTGGATTTTTAAAAACAAAATTACAATTACAAATATATTTTGATTGAACTATTAAAAGAAATACAGTTTTTATTATTTTTTGTGTTTCCGCGAAGTCATAGTAGTTAAAAATATCTCTCAAATATATTTTTTGATCAAAGAAGTATATTAGACATTCGCAAAGCGTACCGTGTTTGTTGTGGAAAAGTAAATAGTATCTGCTATTTGTTGTTACTGAAGATAAATTCGTTAATTCACATTCTTTTTTTTTTATTCGAGTAAATGATTCTTGATACATTGTATTTTGTTTTGTAAAAACTATCAAAATTATCAACACCGACTCAATCGCAGATCAGTATTATTAATAGTTCTTATATCGAAAAAAATATCTAATCGGGTTCTCATAAATCATCTGAGACGTAATATGTTTTTGTACATCATTAAAATTTCTCTCCACTGATTTAATCAATGAATTATTAACTAATAACAAGTGTACGGTTAAGGTCAAACTTTATTATTAGACACTTTATTCCAATTAAATATTTTGGCAAACCTGAATCGGCTGGATTCATTTTCTTGAAAAAATATAATGTATTGTGAAGACCTTTCTACGTAAAATAAATAATTAGGTCCTAATAGATGTATAAGAAAATTTAAAAACAGTTGAATATGTAATTCCGGATTTAATATATTTTCGACTATACAAGCTCTTATCAAATCCAGCAAATAAACGATTGAAAAGGCCCATTCTAGTTAAACTAACAATTCGGAAGAAACATGAAACAAGAATTGATAATAATTTTGAAAATTTTCATGGCTCAACTACGTGGACTCGTATCTGGATTGGACGTGGTTGCTTTAATGCCGAAAAAGAGGTTTGTGTTCGCTAGTCTAAGCAAATTCTATTTGGTTTAAGTTCAATTGCATTGAGTATCTAAGTTGTGAATGATATTTTCACGAAGTTGATTGAACTACTGTAGTAGCTGCAGAAAAATCGAGTCTTTTAATTTGCTGCGACGCAGTTTTTTCACAATTTTCATAATTAACATAAAGATTATTAAACACTAGTCACCTTCGATCTCTTTGTAAGTGAAATAAACAATTTCTTTTGCAGTATTATTAATAATATTAATACTATTTTAAACTATAAGTAGAATTCATTTCAAATGTAGATTAGGTAAGTACGGGTCACCCCGTCTAGATTAGTCATGTATCATTAGGAAGCCTGAGACCCTTTATTTTATCCAATTTGGAAACTTATTTAACTAGCTAATCATTCTCCCAATTTTTTCCTTTATAGCTTATTCCCAAATCAGAAAAAAGTATTTTGCTTTATATATTTCAAATTCTACTTTTTTTCTTCGAGGCAATCTACTGTGTTATCCCCCAGCATTTGACGACCTTTTTCAATTCAGAGCACTGACAGAGCAGATGCTCGATGTTTGAAATATATTTATAGTAAATTTCTTGTACCAACTAAATATAGAATCTAAATAATCAACAAATGGAATTCAATCGTGAACATTCTCGTACGATGATTTTCTATCACTTCGACGTGAATCAAACCAACAGCAGAGTGCCAATCAACTCTCTTCGATTTTTGGTGATCAAGCACCATCTGAAGCAACCGTGTTTCACTGGTTTTCCGAATTCATTCGTGGTGGCACAGGATGAATTTCGTGAAGATCATCCAAAATCAGATGTTGTGCAAGAAAACATCGATGCTGTGCATAAACTGATATTGCATCATCGTTATGTTATACAACGTGATATTGATGCTCTCACACACAGTTCAAACAAAAAAAAATGTTTTTGAACAGTCAAAACATCGAAAGGTGAATTGCTTGATCAACATTTTTCTATACCCGAAGAAGCGGTTTATACCTTTAAATCATATGCTTTGGAATTGGAAAAAATCTTTCGACAATTGGTTCAATCGCATGCAAAAGTGTATTAATCTCAATTGAGAATATTTTAAAAAATTATGAAGCCATATCCAATTATAAATATTTGATTTTATTTGTCCATTTCAAAACTTATATAAGAAGCAACCTTCGTAGAATGAATGCCTCGAAATAATTAAATATAAAAAGTTTAGATTCATACTTACTCCAAGTACCTCCTCCAGCTCAATAAACTGATATATCCAGCTATTGAAACGACTAAAAATACTCCTGCTAAGATTGCAGCTATTGTTCCAGGAACTATCGCAATGTGATCCAAATCACTTCTTTTGGCGATTGTCTCATCACCATAATTCTTCATTCCTATGAAATTTAAACTTAAATGAGGATTAAATTCATGCAAGCAAAACTATCTTTTATTATATTAATATTATTAAACTCTATAAAACATTATTCCTGCACAAATATTTTTGTAATACCTAAAGTTAGATGCTCGTCGATCAACTTTCTAAGGCAATTTTAGCTAAAGTCAAAAAAAATCTTAAAAAATCAATCGCTTAGTATTGAAACATTGAAAATCCACTTTGTATTATATCAGGTGGCATTTTGAAAACTTATCGCCCTCTATATGTCGGTCCACATATAGTAATCACTTATTTTTAGGGGGGCATGGCTAAATTAAATTACATAAATCTCTCTAATGGAAACGTGGGTTGATTTCAACTACGTTCTCAAAAATTGTTTTATTTGTTTTGATTTATAAACGTAATATCATACAAGTCATTCAAAATCTATATACGCATATAAGATCTGTGTAAAATTAGGTAATAGATCATCAGAGCCATTTTGAATTGATAAGGATCTGCTACAAGGATGCTGCATCTCGCACACTTTTTAAGAATATGTGGCAAAAGCACTCTCTCAGTGTAGAGGAATGGGCATAGAGATTGATGACGATACTTGTTTTCACACTCTACAATTCGCCGATAATCAGGTGATATGCGCAAACGAGAAAGAAGATCTCTAATATATGGCAAGAAACTATAAGAAAATGTAATAGCTACAGCTATTTCAGCGTTAATTTTGATAAAGAAGGTCGAAATAAAATCTAGAATAAACAATACAGAATAAATAATAAAACCAATTAATAGTATTCTATGTAGTACAGAGATAGGCAAACAAAGAAAAATATATTGTTAGCACTAGCAAGTCCGTGAAGCCGGTCCTGTCCGGCTATAATGGAATTATATATTTGATATACCGCGGAATTCGTTTATTTTTTGTTTTTATATATGTTTTGATCATGGTAGGCGATTTGTTTATAGTCTAATATAAGTGTTTAAATAAATTAAATAAGTAGGAAACGGTGTTTATATCTGGATCAAAAGTACGTTAATATATGAACCAGAGACGTGACGACTAAAAAACAAATGAAAAGGAAATTAGAAGCTACATAAATGGTCGCAATGAGGATGACATCTAGGACATCAAGATTGGAAAAATGATTAATAAGAGAATTAAGGAACAAATGGGTGTAAAAGAGACGGTTATAACATGTATGGAAAGGAAACAACTGGTACGGTATGGGCATGTTCACAGAATGACAGAAGCAAGATTAACAAAGAAAATAATGAAATGGATACTACCTAAAAACAGAAAAAGACAAAGACCAAGGAAAACAAGGATGGGAGGAATAAAACGATCAATAAGCCAGTAAGAACTAAGGCAGAAAGACTGCAAAAATAGAAAACAATGGCAAACGGGCATGAACATGTATGATCTTTTAATCTCTCGATTAGTCAATCGTCTGATTAAACTAACAAGGCATTTAAATGACAAATTCATTTATTAAGTTATACCCCTACAGTCGTCCAACAGTCATGGCAATGCGAAAAGTCAAACAATAAAAACATACGTCGGAGATGATATGAATAATATGAATGAAATTACCAAAGAGACTTCTAATTGCTAATCAGTTTATTCTCGATTTCTTTTAATTCATTTTACGCTTGGATCGGCATCTGCATAAAACACTCATATGAACGAAATTTCTTGTAATTGACTTTTAAATTTCCAAGCTTTCTGAAGTTTAGATACAATTAATTATTTTACAAACAAAACTGAGGATACCTTGTATAATGTACCAATTTAACTTGTCGATGAGCTCAATTATTTGCAGTTTTCCACAATTTTTAACCATCTACGGCTAAAAATGTTTACAAACTATGAACGTATCAGATGTATTTATTTCAGAATTTTTTCTAAATATATTAATACTTGTTTAGAAATTTGATAAGTCTGTATTTATCAAATTTAATAAACTATCAATTTCAACCAGTGGTATTAATTTATAAGTGTTATAGTTCATGGAAGTTAGTTCATGGAGCTATCTAAAATACAAATACACAGAGTGATTTATCAAAAACAAAGAATAATAATTTTTTAACATAGGATAATATATGTAATAGTAGGAAGATTTATTTTATTCAAAACCAAATGGTCTTCCCAATAGTAGAAGGCAAAATCTCAACAATGACCATGATCATAATATTCGTTGGGACTCGCTTTAGACAATGAACTTCTCTGGAACAAGCATGAGAAGTACATAACCATTTAAACTACGCAAGCCATGAGGTTGTGCAAAAACTTTGCAGGAAAGATTCTGCTCTGATTGCGCATGACTATAATGAGACCAATAAACAAGTATATGGCAGTGAGGCACTAGAACTCTTTTAAAACCCACGACATATTTTGAAGGTCTTTGAATATACAACTAGGTCTATGGGAGTATGCCCATCTGCTGCACTAGAAGTGATTCTGAATCTCTCATCTCTTCATGTATTAGAGGAAAGCGTGGCGGGGAAAACTCAGAATGTCAAGAGAAGAGTCATCAGGAATAGGCTAAGACCATACCATCCCTAAGAACGAAATAACAAAAAGATTTAGCTCTGGAAAAAATTACACCAAAAGTATATTAGAAACGAATAGTTATAGAAGCATAAGGACTTAGAACCAAACACTCTCAGAGTTTAGGTAATACTCCTCCAAGTGTTTTTCTAACAGAAGTATTTACAATCGAAAAATTCAATTTGGAAAGGAATTAATCCGAGCGCCAAGAAACTATATCTCTGAGTAATGTCGTAAGATCCAAACTGGTTTTGAAATATCTGGATAAGTTTCCTCTTATAGGATCCTGGACAAGCTGGAGCGGAGGAAAATGAAATAGCTGAAAGACTTGCTAAAGGGGGTCAGATAAATCATTCGTAAGACTTGATTCCTTTTGTGAAATCGACTACAGGATAATAGTGAAAAGAACAGAAAAGGAGGTAGACAGGAAAAATACCGTCACCGGGATAATCTTTTGGGCCGCAGTGCATATGTCACTAGTAACTGTATGTATTAATATATATATATATATATATATATATATATATATATATATATATATATATATATAATGCTCGGGCCCTTTTAAAGCGATATAAGTGATTAGTTCTCCATCTAGAACTATGAACTTTTGCCCCAGTATCATGGACATAGAACCAGTAGCAATTTTGATATTGAAATCCAGATCGGTGTAAAGGCAATCCAACCAACCATTCCTCGTCTTTAGTTACTAATTTCCAATCGCTCTTACCATTTGTAAGCATTCTTTAGAGATACCGTATTGATACCATAAAGAGAATTTAACATTTCGTGAGTTTCTTCAGCAATAAACTGTTCTTGCGATGCTCCTGATTCATGCTTCAAACTTGTAACGATTTGTCACAACATATTATGAGGCTTTGAGACAAACAAGTCGTAATTATTGTAGCTTAAGCAATTGCTAATACTAAATATAAATTTACTTGAAAAATTCACCAATTGTAAAGATGATCTCGTTGCTTTTTGAACATCAAAAATTAAATTAAACAAAAACAAATCATATCTTACCTTCTAAATTAACATTTATTGAATCGTCTTTCAAAAATATACTTGTATTGACTGAATCATCTGGTTTATATACAATTTTAGGCTGATTTGGGGCCAAATCGTAATCGACTGAAGATGCAGGTATATTTAACATATCCGAAACTTCTGTATCTTTGTTATCATCGGAAACATAGGTGTAGGCAAAATTCGATGAATTTGTAGGTAGCAAGTGTTCTAGTTCGTTAGGCATATCATCAGAGCCAGATTTTTCTGTGCTATTTTCATTTTTATCGATTTTATCCTCTACCTCGGTAGTAGAATATTGTGTTTTATTTGAAGTTGTAGGGTTTTCATTTATGCTTATATAAGTTATTCCATCCAATGGGACACATAACACTAAAAGATAAAAGTAAAATGTTAGTTACACAGTCGAGTTTACTGTTTGTGAAGTGATGATGAAATTGCAAAATATTCTAAATCGATTGCATTGCTAGCAAATACGGTTAGTATAACAAAATATTCAACAGCAAAAATTCGAGGAAAGAACAGTCTCCACAATTCCGATCCAAAAGCAAGCACTGTAATTACCACAAACGTCTAAAAATAATTTTACTTCTATGAATGTGATTCAGTCATCCAAATTGCAAAAATCATCAAGTGAATCACATCTAGTCTTTTGTAACGTAGAAAAGTGCACTACATTGCCAGTTGAAGACATAGAAAATGCTTTGACAGCAAAGATATTGGTCTAAAAGCCTTCATGGACATAAAAAAGAGCTTTTAACAACATTTAACATCAATCACGTTAAAGCCAGAAAATCTAAGAGGTCACCCAAGAATTCTGATATATAAGAACTGATAAAGCTAGAAAGAAATGACAAAATAATGGACCAAATGCACAGCATAACATAGACATCCTAGATATATCTCTCTGGTACCAGGTTTTAAGGTTCGTCTTCTTAATGGACCTCTTTTTCCAAATATTTTGCCTTGCAGGATGAATTAGAGCCATACATTTCTAGATTCGGTTCTCATTATGTGGTCCAAGTACTGTAGTTGGCGAGTTTTCATGGTTATTTTTACTTCTCGTTCAGTTTTTATTCTATTGAGGACGGCGGTCCAGGAGATCTTGAGTATTCGTCTATAAAGCCACATATCGAATGTCTACATTAAAGATCCAGAGCTTAACTCCATAAAACAGGACAGATGAGACCTGGCACCTCATTTTTCTTTCAAAAGAGAGATTGTGACTCTTGAAGAAGGCCTTAATATGGCAACATTGTATTTGTTGACAATATAGAATATTGTCCGATAGTCCTGTGACAGTCAGGAATACGGACTGAATATCAATATCAAAATAACAAAACTCTTGATTATAAGTGGAAATATTACCACAGGATGCCTTTTCTATGGTAATCAAGTTCCAATAGAAAAAGTCCAACACTATAAATACCGTTGTTATTATCAACGAGGATTGGAGCAGGAAATAAGGACTCGCCTTGCCTTTTCGATGCGTTTTCTTGAACAAACTCTTATTCCAGAGCTGCTATATCCTAAAAGCTAAAGAAAAGGACGTAGTTGGTAAATTAAATTTTGCTGTTGTTATTTGTTGACTCAAAATGCCTGAAAGATTGTCATAAGCTGTCTACACATCAGAATATTGAAATATTTTTCCTAGGAAAATGTGACATGTGTCATCGATAATTTGAATGTTTTTGTTTTTTATATTCAAGATGCTGTTCAGCTCACGTTATTTTTTTATTTATTGTATTCTTTTATTGCTATACCAATAAGTTTTTAGATTATTATAGAAATAGATGCAAAAGTACATCTGACCCGCATGAGTGGTCGTACACTTCATGACTATGTTTAAAGCAGACTGAAAATAATACTACTAATAATATTTATGAGAAGAAACTTGAAATTCTTTAATGTATTTTCGTAAAATAGGTTTTCTGTTATCTTAATGACGTATATCGTAATACGCACTAATAGGTTAACGCTACAATTTTTCCAAAATAATTTGTTGGTGACGCACGAACTAAATGATTTCAAGACGTTAAATGATATGGAAACTGGTTATTACGTGTCTTGTCCTACATTAGTTTTAAGGTTTTAGAATAATGCATAGACTTTTTAGATATATCTAAATTCCAAACAAACAAAACAAAAACTCAAAATTATATTCAATTTATAAGCTGATCAGATTAATGTTAATATTGCACAATAGGCTTGTTTCTACTAAAAATAAATCGGATGGCTTTGAGTTTCTAACGATTAATGATGATAATTACTAAACAAAAAAACAATTTTTCTTTCAGAATATAATAAAATAATATTTTTGGAAAATAAGATCGACAAAATGAGGCATGTAATCACCATTAAACATTAAACACCAACCCGAAAAGCGTAACGTCACACCTCGCGAAACGCTATGTTGTAGCTGTCATCGAGTCTTCAAGCAATTATTACGTTTTTAATTTAATCTTGAAAGATAGGTATAATTTGCCATGGATTTAACAAAGCAAACTGCAGTATTTTTCCCAAAATTGACGCCGTTATGCTTGACAAATTTTTTGCAATGAACACCTACTTTTGTTCATCGAAAGTCCCCAGTGTTAAAAGTTATATATAAGTATTATGTGAAGAAGAAACAAAGTCTTATTTAATTAGCATTTACCTGCTAGACAGAATCGCATTTACCCACTGTAGAAAGAAAATACTTAACTGATTATGAGGTTAGCGAATACAAAGTTTCTCAATTAAGTCATAACATTTTATATGTTATGTGTGGTGTATTATGATAGATTTTGCAAAATTCATTTCTTTTACTATACATTCATAAACAGAAACATGTTGTTTCATACTTGATAAAGTAAGAGCAGTTTGCCTCCTTGCCATTTTTAACCACTTTCTTCGTATTTCTTTATTGTTTGGAACGTATATGAATAATTTGTATGGCGTTTTTATCATTGTACTTTCACATTAGGGCACTAAACAGTATTTATAATACGAGGAATTCATTATTTATTATAAAACACAATAAACTGTTAAAAACAAACGCAGCTGTTTCGCGAGGTATGGCGTCATTCAAGACGCCATGACAGTCTTCGCCTTTTTCGCGATCAGTTTCAAGTTCATTTCTAAAAACTTAATACTAACGTAAAAACCCTATTTTTCTTAAAATAATATATTTTTGGGGTGAAATAGATGCTAAGCTATAGTTTGAAACTGATTTACAAATTTTGTCAACTAGCCTATTATCAAAAAATCTTTAAAGGTAAGTGACATAACAAGTTGAGATGAAAGAAGAGTTTATTTATTTATTTATTTACAGCACCCTACATCCTAAGGGCCAATTAAAAGGTGGAAAAGACATATATAAGAGTTAACAATTGAACAATTAAAATTGTAAAGTACAAATAAACAATGGTACAATTAGATGAAGTATAAATATTATACCCACGGAAATACGAAAAAATTAGCAGCTCTAGAATTCCACTCCCAATGCCAAACGCCAAATACGAATAATGAGAAAGTTGAAGAATATATGACAGTGATATTGCTTCATTCGATATAAAGGAGAAAATTGTTCATAACAGTTCTAAGATTGAAATGTGGGACTCGGTGGCAACTCGAAGAGTATGTATTCTTAAAAGACCTAGCAATTTTGGACAGTCAATTTTATTCGTCACAATGTTGTGAAGGAATATCAAGGAAGTCTAGATAAATATTGTCAGACCTGAATCACATATATTTAACATACTTTCTGTGAATATTATTTATTCTCCTGATATGAGTTTGGTAGCTTGGCTCCCATAGAATAGCATATTCTAGTTTTGGAAAAAAGAATGGATCAAAAAGTAAAGATACGGTTTTAACTTCGGTAAACTACCTAGACTTCCTCAGATTAATTTAATGTAACACCAAGATCAATGAATGCTGCAGAAGTTTTAATTACATTATTAAACATGCGATAATTAAAATTTTTTACTGAAAGATAAGGTATTACACTTTGAAATGTTAAGAGGAAGTACATTTTGATCACAGCAATCACAAATTGTATCTATATCAGATTGAAGTAAGTGGAAGTCATTAATGCTCGATATGGAATGATCTACCTTCAGATCATATGTATAAACAAGAACATCAGAATTTAATCTCAAGACAATGTCATTCATAAATATTATAAATAATAGTGGCCCAAGTACTGGGCCCTGGAGTATTGCAGAAGATGCTTTAATTTCTATGGAGATATAACTATTGTAAATAACTGTAAGTTTTCTATCTGTGAGGTATGATATAAATAAGTTGGTAAATGAATCAGTTAAACCAATGCTGGATGGCTTGGTCAGAAGAATGACATGATCCAAGCGATCAAAAGCTTTGGAAAAATCTGTATAGATGACATCAACCTGACCACCGCTATCCAATTGTAGTGCCGCATACAGCGTTAAGCACATTAAATTAGAAACCACTTGGTGGAAAACAACTTAGTAAAGCAGAGCTTCAAATATCTTGTTAGAAATAATTGTGATAGGTCGATAGTTCTCAATAACAACCTTACTATTTTTAAGAATGGTACAAATTCGACCAGTTTTTCTTATCACCGGAAATTTACCACATTTTTACAAGAGATTGAAAACGCAACACAATAGTTTTGCAAGAAAATACGCACAGTCCCGTAATAAAAAGGCTGGTAACCCATCGGGCCAAGATAAAGAGTTTGGTTTCAATTTTGTGAGGCTAGTTAAACCTTCAGGCTCAGTGAAATCGGGAGTAACACAAGGCAAATAATTTATATTTGAATCAATATGGTCAAAATTGGGTGTAGATGAGGTCATACATCCTGAAAATAATCAGCAAAAGCATTTACAATGTCATCTGATTGTTTAAGAGGTTCGTTTTTAAAGAACATACGATTAGGTATGCTAGTAGTTTTCCTATTGAGTAACAGAAGCAAAAGTTCGATATTCACAGAAATTTACAGTAACAAAACGATATTCACAAGATATTAACACAAAAAATTAACAACTGAACCAAAAAAACTAGATAAAGTACAGTATGTTCATAATTCCTCATCAGTCACTATTATTTCCTCTAATTAGAGATTTCACTTCCGCAAAACTATTTTTGGGAAGCTTTATTACATTTACAAATAAATTACAATTTGATTAACTCAACGATTGAACTGAATAATTTCATTGAATGAACTAACTTTATTAAAATGGTTTTTCACAACAACTATTTGTATCAAAAGTATTCACAAAAAACAAATCTTTTTACGTTTCAATTTTCAAATCGTCTGGATTCTAGATATAACTCTCTTGTACTTTTTTGGCTACGTGTAGCTTTTATCAAGCACTTATCTTGTTTAGACAAAAAATCAATGTAACTCATCTCTAAATTTGAAGTTGTGTGAAGGTCGGCTCTTAGCAAATCCACAATGCAGTGATTTCTAGACTTCGTTCATTTGAACTGCAAGTTAGCAGGACACAACGGTTTTTAACGCCTCCAAAGTGGCTTCTTTCACACTAGCGAAAATATTTTATCTTCAGAAAAAATAGTTTTACAATAGGCCGCTAGGATAGATTACTGAGAAGAACTACTAAGCATCAATTCTCCTGTTACACTTAACTTCCAAACCCGAGACAATCCGTGTCCCGAGCAACTGGAGAACCAAATGGAAACGGGACTATACCGGGAAATCCGGGAGGGTTGGCAACCGTGGTCTGCATTTGCGACATCTTAATCGGCATCGACTACAACAAGACTTTTCTCTCTTTGAGACGGGCTTTGGTAATTGTCCTTGATCTAATCACTGATTTTCTATACTTAGGTAAATCCATTTTTCATCATGTAACAATGCGTCACCTCAACCGACGATTCGCTTGAATTTCTGCTAATTCGTGTAGCATTATTCGAAAACTTTTATAGATCGAACCTAATGATTTTCAATGTGTTATTTATGGTATCTTTGTAACTTCCAAGCTAGTCCGATAAACGGAGAGTGCTGATACTAGGTTGGTTTTCCTTATAACCTAAATCTCTGACTTAAACGATCTTCAAGCACTGAATTTCTACTAATAAAACGATTAAACTAACGCTGTGCCGTTCGTTTATTAAGTGTGATTTCTCCTTCAATTTCACATAGTTTTTTTGCTGCCACGGCTGCTTTAAGCATTCGTTTCCAATTTCTTAACTATACACGAATTCCATATTTAACGCACTCCATACTATTTCTCATAAAAACGTACTGCATCGTCAATAAACAAAGAGAGAATTATTGAAAGAAAGTAAAGCAATTATACTCCTCATAGAATTAAAGACTAGTCTTAACAAGTTACCACATGTTTAACATTACTTGGAGACACTCCTATAAAAACTAAAGTGGTTACTGAAATTCCTTACAGACGGATCGCTGGTAAGACACGTCAATAGGCAGACAAAATAATAATCCAAGGAGTGGTGCTTACAAGTTGCCTCAAAAAATAACAAGAGAATGTTTGACACTAAGGAAGACTGTTGGTAGAAGTCAGGTGTGCTTCTAAACGTGGTGACACACATACTTCAATCAACTTAAAGGTGCTAATACACAAATACATATTGATTCAAGAGCCAGAGGTTGTAAGATCATTTTTGCTATGCTTATTTGTCTATGAATAACGGATAACATTCATATTTCTATAAAGACCGCTTGCTATGGTGCAAGGTCACAATATTGCATAGATGAATATTGCACGTCACGTGTCTCTTTTCATTGCATCATGGCTGCCACTAATAAAAATGCAATAAGTTAGTTGAACAAATACCTTATCTAAAATTTGATTCATTATTTTGTGAGCGGTGTAACAATGAAAAAAAAACTAAGTAAGTGAGTAACGAAGTGAAAAATTGGTCAGTGGATCACTGTCAATAATTATATCTACTGCTGCCTTGGTTTTGGAACCTCATGGATAGGTTGGTTGTTAATCCAAAAATAACTAGATTTCTCCCTAGGATTGCAACTTGCACTAATAAAAATGGCACCGAACCGATGATGTTGCAAGTGTGATATCTTGTATGAAACAATCAACTGAACTTCATTAGAGCATGTCTTTTATCAAGAAATATTGCGTTTTGCATTGTATTGCACGTTATTGCCTTAACGGGCTCAATATATCAGTGGTATGTAGGTATAATTTCAAATACTGTTGCTGACTTCTTCATTATATAACACGATTCAATAATGATTAGAAACCTATTGAAATTAAATTGCAATCATTTGAATGATATTTTAAATTGCACTTAGTATATAGAAAGTAACTCGTACGTGTTCTTTGTTGTATTTATAAAATATATGTTTATTATTATATTATAAAGCGTGTTTTTTTTAATATTTTCAAAATAGCTATTTCACGAGCTACAAAGTATACTTTTTCTAGGTGGAGGTGTTAATTTTAGATCTAGCAGTTTCCATTTTACTCGCATAAAAGATTTGAAATAGCCCGGTCAATATTTATTTAAAATAACAAAAATTCTCGGAGAGCCAAATCTTGTTGGGGAGTTAGAGTTTACCATTAGAAATAAAGTTTAAAATATTCCCATCTACAAAAGTTATTTCGTGTCAAAGGTCACAATTTGAGGTTTTTTGATTTTTTCTCGAAAACGGTAATTTTAATCAAAAAAAAATCTCCAAACAAAGTTTTAGATCTTAAAATTCTCTATAAAATGGTTTTCACGTTTTTTCCCTAAGAGTTACCATTCCTGAGGTATCGTGATTCTAAGAGCCACTTATACATGATATGCACATATAAGCCACGGCACCTGCGAGATAGTGTACTGGGCGCGTTTTTTATCGTGGTTTCCCCTGTAAGGCTACTCCACTAACTGCCATGACAATTTTAGGATAATTTAAAGGAGCAATACCCGTTACCTCATACTCTCGAAAATTTACCTCAACAGTCATATATTTGTCTTATTTTTCCTCTTGTTGGATGTTGAAATGTGGCTGAGTCATTGGTCTCTTCATTAAAATCACAGGAATCTTCCTCTCTCGTGCTCAGCTGGACATTTGAGCAAGTCTGACCTTGGCAATTGGTAGTCGCTGGAGAATACAGCAACCCGACTTTTTTACAGTCACATTTGGCACTACAACCTTTTTTACAATTGCAAAAAACAGGACTAAGGAGTTTTCTGAAGCAAGTGGAAGTAAACCCCAGTTCATTTCCTAGCCATGTTTAAACTTGATAGTATACTTTACACAAGTGTTGAATATCAGGTGCCGATGTTGAAAGACATGATAGTTGTACTTGTTTCTTGTTTCGCGTATTTGTTACAAAAGTTAAGTCGCTATTTATGAATGCAAGTAATCTATTTTTTGGAGCTCCACAAACGGCAAGATGAAAGCGAATTCCTTCTGTAAATATTTTTTTTCGAATAATTTAAATACTGAAGTTCTCCCTTTTATGTACAAGTGTCATAGCCGGTTATCGCATGTAAAAATAAAAGATTGCTTTGGCATTTGGGATAAGCTTCTTCTTCTTCTACTGTCTTGCACCTACAGTGCGTTGGCGGTTATCTTATGGTCAGACATCTATTTATAGAGACATAACACAGTTCACCGGTGTTATTTATGCCAGTCCAGTGTCTTATAATGCGTAGCCATGACATTTTTTTTTCGGCCTACGCCTCTCTTTCCTTCGATCTTTCCTTGTATGATCAATTGGGGTACTGTATAAATTTCTCCTCTAAGAACGTAACCCAAATATCCAACCTTGATCAAGTTGAACAGCTCTCTCTCAGTTAAGATAAGCGGATAAACTTTTTGAAGAATATATTTCTGTTCGCTGTTGAATCCTTTCAGGTTTCAGGAAATGAATAATTTAATCTGTTGGAGTCATTGCAAACAATTTTTGTGTTTGTTTCTATTGCTGTTTCAATTATGAGGACAACTGCGTCGCTTTGAGCTTGTTTCACTGCAATATTCGCGGCTTAATATGGAAATGAAACGAGATTTATTATTAATGTTGGCTTAAAATCGTTGTTGAATCGCTGGAACTGTCATAAATTCATCAAAGATAATCTCGGAACTCGACGATGTTTTTGTAGTTCGACGACGTTGTTCTGCAGCTTTAATACTCTTTTGCAATCCTCGTGTATTGTAAAGAATCTTGGGTCTCGTCTTTTTTTTAGATAATAAGATAGTTATAACAAATCCAAATTTGAAATACCACTACACCAATACTCACAATCATACTGTCTGACGCGCGTTTCGATAAGTTATCGTCTTCAGAGACTGAGGGTAAATTTACCTTGTGAATTGTGAGTGTTGGTGTAGTGGTAGTGTAAGCAGTGTGTTCAGTATGAATATCACCAAAGATTCCAGAAATACCAACAATACAACAATTGCTAATGATTCAGGCATTCGTATAAAAAAATACGATTCGATTCGACGCAAAATTATCACCTTTTTTGCTAATAAAACAATAAACCAATATCTAGAGGTTGCTGATTCTTATTTTATAAACATAGAATAAGAGAAAAAGTGTGACAATCAGTATTACTACCAGTAAGACTACCAAATTGAGGCATTTCTATCCCATCGGCCTTCGTAAGTGTACATTGCAAAATAAGGAAACTGTTTTTAACATATTGTCGTTGTTATTCTTCCGATTTCCATGACATTCTTATTAAATGTAATTTCAATGTTTTGAAGTATATTTATATATATTGTCTCATTGACATTTCTTGGTAAATACATATTACATTTTACGATTATTTTGATCACAGTTTATAATGTTCAAGAAATAATCATTAGATATACACATACAGTCCAGTAATATATTGAAACAATTCTTAATTGAATTTCTTCACGGTAGTAGTTATAAAAGAATAAGATAAAAATCAAGTTCTTGTCAGAAACCTACTTAAGCATTAAATATAAAAATTGATATTTGATTATAGATATTTACGATATAAGTGTCGTAAAGATTCATATTACGAAATGAGATGGGAAATTTGGCCGAGTTTGATAACCCATTGAATATCATAATATGAATTTACGATACGAATATAGTACATATTTTACCTACTACCAATAATGTTAATTATTTACTCAAAATTAGTCAATATTCCTGATATTAATCTATAGAACTTGCTGCAAATAACGCAATACAAACCCTAGCACCCGCTAAATCCTGTGTTTAATTATTATAATAAATGAGGTTTAATTTTTTTTCATGAGTTCATTCCACTAGTGCGGTAAAGTAAAGTAAAGTATCTCATTACGAAACTCATATTAGTATCGTAATGTTTGATATTACATATTGGTAGTAAGTAAACATTCTTTTCTATCAATATGAATTGAATAAATTGAATTCGCCTAAAGTGTCAAATAATATGTGAACAAGTATAATATTTATGATCCCTCCCTTCCATCTAGTCCCTTTCTCACATGACTTTGGTCTTTTTTGGATATAAGACAGCCTCTGTATCTATACCTAACCTTTCCGACATCTTCGAGAAGTTGGGCTTTATTTAAGTTAACTGTTCAAAGTAATGTCTCCCACCAAAATTAACGCACATTTTAGAGAATTAAATCTTAAAAAAATATATATGAAAATTTCAAAAAATAAGAAGATAACGTAATTATTTATTCAAGATTTCACAAAAAATCTTAAAAACAATTAATAGCGCGTATTTCTTCCTCTGATATTATTATTTCATTTATTCCATTTTGGTCAAGAGAATACCATTATTTCAATAAGTCTGAGGCGATTTAATAAAGCTAGTAAGCTGCAGAGTGTCTATGTGATCAAGATCAGGACAGTTAGCTGGCTACACTATTTCTTGGATGTAGATATTTTCAAGGATATTTTCTAATATGCGCTGGACTGCTTAAATTCGCAGAAATTGGTCTTTATTTGTATAAGTTACACGCCCTTTGCTGTTACCTATCTCGTCTAATTACTTCATTTTCCTTGGAAGCTTCTTAATGATGTAGAAATTGATTTTTGGGCTACATGGGATATTTGTGTCACTTGTACTTGTGATAAGTAAGTAGTAAATAAGTAGGATTATGATTTTGGAGTATGTTAGTGTTCACTCTGAAGATTTAATCTTGCCTCTTGTATTATATCAAATGTTCCGCACTGCAGTATTGATAGACTTTTATCAATCTTAGAAAAATAACTTTATTTCAGTAAACATTGGATGGCCAGTAAATGCTAAGTTCTATCATTTAAAGATTAAATTTAAATGCTTAGTGTATCTCTCTTGTTTTATTTAGATATTTCTTTGTATTATAGCAATCAATCTAATGCCCAAATCATTTGCTTTCATATTTTGTTGTATATATATATTGATGTTATAACTGGTCAATAGAGTTCCAATGTATCATTTACAGGATCATAACCTCAAAGTCGGCTTTAACCAGTGCAAATACGACTTGATAATGCAATTATTAGATACATATACATTATCTGATCTAGTATTTCAGGATAAATCATTTCCCTATTGTAGTCCTTCGAAAACTTGATAACATAAAAAACACTTACCTCTGAATAATGTTTATATTTAAAATCGCCCGTTATTTTATGTTTTTTGTTACAGGTCTAACGTAGGAACGGCGAGGAAGAGGAATCGGGGTTACGCTTGCTCAGTTCCTTGTTTCTTTGAAAAGTCACAATGGATTGCTTCACAGAGAAGAGTACATATTAGCTCGTATTACTAATTATACAATATTCAACATGAGACTGTGACGCAAGTAAACTAATCTGTACGGTACGATCCAAGCTGGTCTACGTGCAAGCGTTCAGATGATTTGACAACATCCTGAACAACAACGTCGAATATTGAAGTTTGGATTAAATTGAGAAACAGTTAATTCTAACTTGAACAGAAATACGATATCGAGTGCTTGGGCAATAACATTTTTTTCTTAAACGATCCCCACTTTCACTTAAATTCGCATAACAACAAACAAAATTGCACCTTTTGGACTAGAGACATCCCTAAATTAGAACATTAAGGAACTTAACATTCGCCGTAAGTAAAGGTATAAACAGCAATATCTTCAAAGGACATAATTGACTTTTGACTATTAAATCTGTAAAATTAGTGAAAATTCTACAAGTTTTGCATCAACCACAGTAACATCATCCCAAACAAATTGATCTCGAACACAGATATTCCATGGCCTCTCCGCAGCCCACACATACACTCAGCTGATTTCTTTTTGGGGGTTTTGTTAAAAGGCACGTCTACGTGAATGAACCAAGAGCAGTACTCCATTTAAAGGACAACATTCATCATGAAGTGGGTAACATACCCAGTGCTGCGTGTCAAAGAGTTTTCGAAAATATTAGGGCCAGGTTTCAGGAGCTCCAACATCCACTTTCAAGAAATAAGTTTCTGTTTTATTTCAAATAAACATTTGTTTCAATACAGTGTGTTTTTTTATGACAATTTCATGAGTCCAAAAGTATATAGCTCACCCTATAAATAACACGTAAAAAAGATGTCACAATAGAAGTTATTTCGAAAATATTAGGGCCAGATTTCTGTAGTTCCAACATGGACTTTCAAGAAATAAATTTCTGTTTTAATTCAAATAAACATTTGTTTCAATACAGTGTGTTTTTTTATGCAATTTCATGAGTCCAAAAGTATGTGGCTCATCCTATAGATAACACGTAAAAAAGATGTCTCAATAGAAGTTATTTCGAAAATATTAGGGCCAGGTTTCAGGAATTCCAACATTGACTTTCAAGAAATAAGTTTCTGTTTTATTTCAAATAAACATTTGTTTCAATACAGTGTGTTTATTTCTTGGCAACTTCATGAGTCCAAAAATATATGGCTCACCCTATAAATAACACTTAAAAAAGATGTCACAATAGAAGTTATTTCGAAAATATTAGGGCCAGGTTTCAGGAGTTCCAACATCGACTTTCAAGAAATAAGTTTCTGTTTTATTTCAAATAAAAATTTGTTTCAATACAGTGTGTTTATTTCTTGGCAATTTCATGAGTACAAAAATATATGGCTCACCCTATAGATAACACGTAAAAAAGATGTCACAATAGAAGTTATTTCGAAAATATTAGGGCCAGGTTTCAGGAGTTCCAACATCGACTTTCAAGAAATAAGTTTCTGTTTTATTTCAAATAAACATTTGTTTCAATACAGTGTGTTTTTTATGGCAATTTCATGAGTCCAAAAATATATGGCTCACCCTACAGATAACACGTAAAAAAGATGTCACAATAGAAGTTATTTCGAAAATATTAGGGCCAGGTTTCAGGAATTCCAACATTGACTTTCAAGAAATAAGTTTCTGTTTTATTTCAAATAAACATTCGTTTCAATACAGTGTGTTTTTTTATGACAACTTCATGAGTCCAAAAATATATGGCTCACCCTATAAATAACACGTAAAAAAGATGTCACAATAGAAGTTATTTCGAAAATATTAGGGCCAGGTTTCAGGAATTCCAACATTGACTTTCAAGAAATAAGTTTCTGTTTTATTTCAAATAAACATTCGTTTCAATACAGTGTGTTTTTTTATGACAACTTCATGAGTCCAAAAATATATGGCTCACCCTATAAATAACACGTAAAAAAGATGTCACAATAGAAGTTATTTCGAAAATATTAGGGCCAGGTTTCAGGAATTCCAACATTGACTTTCAAGAAATAAGTTTCTGTTTTATTTCAAATAAACATTCGTTTCAATACAGTGTGTTTTTTTATGACAACTTCATGAGTCCAAAAATATATGGCTCACCCTATAAATAACACGTAAAAAAGATGTCACAATAGAAGTTATTTCGAAAATATTAGGGCCAGGTTTCAGGAATTCCAACATTGACTTTCAAGAAATAAGTTTCTGTTTTATTTCAAATAAACATTCGTTTCAATACAGTGTGTTTTTTTATGACAACTTCATGAGTCCAAAAATATATGGCTCACCCTATAAATAACACGTAAAAAAGATGTCACAATAGAAGTTATTTCGAAAATATTAGGGCCAGATTTCAGGAGTTCCAACATCGACTTTCAAGAAATAAGTTTCTGTTTTATTTCAAATAAAAATTTGTTTCAATACAGTGTGTTTATTTCTTGGCAATTTCATGAGTACAAAAATATATGGCTCACCCTATAGATAACACGTAAAAAAGATGTCACAATAGAAGTTATTTCGAAAATATTAGGGCCAGGTTTCAGGAATTCCAACATTGACTTTCAAGAAATAAGTTTCTGTTTTATTTCAAATAAACATTTGTTTCAATACAGTGTGTTTTTTTATGGCAACTTCATGAGTCCAAAAATATATGGCTCACCCTATAAATAACACGTAAAAAAGATGTCACAATAGAAGTTATTTCGAAAATATTAGGGCCAGGTTTCAGGAATTCCAACATTGACTTTCAAGAAATAAGTTTCTGTTTTATTTCAAATAAAAATTTGTTTCAATACAGTGTGTTTATTTCTTGGCAATTTCATGAGTACAAAAATATATGGCTCACCCTATAGATAACACGTAAAAAAGATGTCACAATAGAAGTTATTTCGAAAATATTAGGGCCAGGTTTCAGGAATTCCAACATTGACTTTCAAGAAATAAGTTTCTGTTTTATTTCAAATAAACATTTGTTTCAATACAGTGTGTTTTTTATGGCAATTTCATGAGTCCAAAAATATATGGCTCACCCTATAGATAACACTTAAAAAAGATGTCTCAATAGAAGTTATTTCGAAAATATTAGGGCCAGGTTTCAGGAATTCCAACATTGACTTTCAAGAAATAAGTTTTTGTTTTATTTCAAATAAACATTTGTTTCAATACAGTGTGTTTTTTATGGCAACTTCATGAGTCCAAAAATATATGGCTCACCCTGTAAATAACACGTAAAAAAGATGTCACAATAGAAGTTATTTCGAAAATATTAGGGCCAGGTTTCAGGAATTCCAACATTGACTTTCAAGAAATAAGTTTCTGTTTTATTTCAAATAAACATTTGTTTCAATACAGTGTGTTTTTTTATGGCAACTTCATGAGTCCAAAAATATATGGCTCACCCTATAAATAACACGTAAAAAAGATGTCACAATAGAAGTTATTTCGAAAATATTAGGGCCAGGTTTCAGGAATTCCAACATTGACTTTCAAGAAATAAGTTTCTGTTTTATTTCAAATAAACATTTGTTTCAATACAGTGTGTTTATTTCTTGGCAATTTCATGAGTACAAAAATATATGGCTCACCCTATAGATAACACGTAAAAAAAATGTCACAATAGAAGTTATTTCGAAACTATTAGGGCCAGGTTTCAGGAATTCCAACATTGACTTTCAAGAAATAAGTTTCTGTTTTATTTCAAATAAACATTTGTTTCAATACAGTGTGTTTTTTATGGCAATTTCATGAGTCCAAAAATATATGGCTCACCCTATAGATAACACGTAAAAAAGATGTCTCAATAGAAGTTATTTCGAAAATATTAGGGCCAGGTTTCAGGAATTCCAACATTGACTTTCAAGAAATAAGTTTTTGTTTTATTTCAAATAAACATTTGTTTCAATACAGTGTGTTTTTTTATGGCAACTTCATGAGTCCAAAAATATATGGCTCACCCTGTAAATAACACGTAAAAAAGATGTCACAATAGAAGTTATTTCGAAAATATTAGGGCCAGGTTTCAGGAATTCCAACATTGACTTTCAAGAAATAAGTTTCTGTTTTATTTCAAATAAACATTTGTTTCAATACAGTGTGTTTTTTTATGGCAACTTCATGAGTCCAAAAATATATGGCTCACCCTATAAATAACACGTAAAAAAGATGTCACAATAGAAGTTATTTCGAAAATATTAGGGCCAGGTTTCAGGAATTCCAACATTGACTTTCAAGAAATAAGTTTCTGTTTTATTTCAAATAAAAATTTGTTTCAATACAGTGTGTTTATTTCTTGGCAATTTCATGAGTACAAAAATATATGGCTCACCCTATAGATAACACGTAAAAAAAATGTCACAATAGAAGTTATTTCGAAAATATTAGGGCCAGGTTTCAGGAATTCCAACATTGACTTTCAAGAAATAAGTTTCTGTTTTATTTCAAATAAACATTTGTTTCAATACAGTGTGTTTTTTATGGCAATTTCATGAGTCCAAAAATATATGGCTCACCCTATAGATAACACTTAAAAAAGATGTCTCAATAGAAGTTATTTCGAAAATATTAGGGCCAGGTTTCAGGAATTCCAACATTGACTTTCAAGAAATAAGTTTTTGTTTTATTTCAAATAAACATTTGTTTCAATACAGTGTGTTTTTTATGGCAACTTCATGAGTCCAAAAATATATGGCTCACCCTGTAAATAACACGTAAAAAAGATGTCACAATAGAAGTTATTTCGAAAATATTAGGGCCAGGTTTCAGGAATTCCAACATTGACTTTCAAGAAATAAGTTTCTGTTTTATTTCAAATAAACATTTGTTTCAATACAGTGTGTTTTTTATGGCAATTTCATGAGTCCAAAAATATATGGCTCACCCTACAGATAACACGTAAAAAAGATGTCACAATAGAAGTTATTTCGAAAATATTAGGGCCAGGTTTCAGGAATTCCAACATTGACTTTCAAGAAATAAGTTTCTGTTTTATTTCAAATAAACATTTGTTTCAATACAGTGTGTTTTTTATGGCAATTTCATGAGTCCAAAAATATATGGCTCACCCTACAGATAACACGTAAAAAAGATGTCACAATAGAAGTTATTTCGAAAATATTAGGGCCAGGTTTCAGGAATTCCAACATTGACTTTCAAGAAATAAGTTTCTGTTTTATTTCAAATAAACATTTGTTTCAATACAGTGTGTTTTTTATGGCAATTTCATGAGTCCAAAAATATATGGCTCACCCTACAGATAACACGTAAAAAAGATGTCTCAATAGAAGTTATTTCGAAAATATTAGGGCCAGGTTTCAGGAATTCCAACATTGACTTTCAAGAAATAAGTTTCTGTTTTATTTCAAATAAACATTTGTTTCAATACAGTGTGTTTTTTATGGCAATTTCATGAGTCCAAAAATATATGGCTCACCCTATAAATAACACGTAAAAAAGATGTCACAATAGAAGTTATTTCGAAAATATTAGGGCCAGGTTTCAGGAATTCCAACATTGACTTTCAAGAAATAAGTTTCTGTTTTATTTCAAATAAACATTTGTTTCAATACAGTGTGTTTTTTTATGGCAACTTCATGAGTCCAAAAATATATGGCTCACCCTATAAATAACACGTAAAAAAGATGTCACAATAGAAGTTATTTCGAAAATATTAGGGCCAGGTTTCAGGAATTCCAACATTGACTTTCAAGAAATAAGTTTCTGTTTTATTTCAAATAAAAATTTGTTTCAATACAGTGTGTTTATTTCTTGGCAATTTCATGAGTACAAAAATATATGGCTCACCCTATAGATAACACGTAAAAAAAATGTCACAATAGAAGTTATTTCGAAAATATTAGGGCCAGGTTTCAGGAATTCCAACATTGACTTTCAAGAAATAAGTTTCTGTTTTATTTCAAATAAACATTTGTTTCAATACAGTGTGTTTTTTATGGCAATTTCATGAGTCCAAAAATATATGGCTCACCCTATAGATAACACGTAAAAAAGATGTCTCAATAGAAGTTATTTCGAAAATATTAGGGCCTGGTTTCAGGAATTCCAACATTGACTTTCAAGAAATAAGTTTTTGTTTTATTTCAAATAAACATTTGTTTCAATACAGTGTGTTTTTTATGGCAACTTCATGAGTCCAAAAATATATGGCTCACCCTGTAAATAACACGTAAAAAAGATGTCACAATAGAAGTTATTTCGAAAATATTAGGGCCAGGTTTCAGGAATTCCAACATTGACTTTCAAGAAATAAGTTTCTGTTTTATTTCAAATAAACATTTGTTTCAATACAGTGTGTTTTTTTATGGCAACTTCATGAGTCCAAAAATATATGGCTCACCCTATAAATAACACGTAAAAAAGATGTCACAATAGAAGTTATTTCGAAAATATTAGGGCCAGGTTTCAGGAATTCGAACATTGACTTTCAAGAAATAAGTTTCTGTTTTATTTCAAATAAAAATTTGTTTCAATACAGTGTGTTTATTTCTTGGCAATTTCATGAGTACAAAAATATATGGCTCACCCTATAGATAACACGTAAAAAAAATGTCACAATAGAAGTTATTTCGAAAATATTAGGGCCAGGTTTCAGGAATTCCAACATTGACTTTCAAGAAATAAGTTTCTGTTTTATTTCAAATAAACATTTGTTTCAATACAGTGTGTTTTTTATGGCAATTTCATGAGTCCAAAAATATATGGCTCACCCTATAGATAACACGTAAAAAAGATGTCTCAATAGAAGTTATTTCGAAAATATTAGGGCCAGGTTTCAGGAGTTCCAACATCGACTTTCAAGAAATAAGTTTCTGTTTTATTTCAAATAAACATTTGTTTCAATACAGTGTGTTTTTTATGGCAATTTCATGAGTCCAAAAATATATGGCTCACCCTATAGATAACACTTAAAAAAGATGTCTCAATAGAAGTTATTTCGAAAATATTAGGGCCAGGTTTCAGGAATTCCAACATTGCCTTTCAAGAAATAAGTTTCTGTTTTATTTCAAATAAACATTTGTTTCAATACAGTGTGTTTTTTATGGCAATTTCATGAGTCCAAAAATATATGGCTCACCCTACAGATAACACGTAAAAAAGATGTCACAATAGAAGTTATTTCGAAAATATTAGGGCCAGGTTTCAGGAATTCCAACATTGACTTTCAAGAAATAAGTTTCTGTTTTATTTCAAATAAACATTTGTTTCAATACAGTGTGTTTTTTTATGGCAACTTCATGAGTCCAAAAATATATGGCTCACCCTATAGATAACACTTAAAAAAGATGTCTCAATAGAAGTTATTTCGAAAATATTAGGGCCAGGTTTCAGGAATTCCAACATTGACTTTCAAGAAATAAGTTTCTGTTTTATTTCAAATAAACATTTGTTTCAATACAGTGTGTTTTTTATGGCAATTTCATGAGTCCAAAAATATATGGCTCACCCTACAGATAACACGTAAAAAAGATGTCACAATAGAAGTTATTTCGAAAATATTAGGGCCAGGTTTCAGGAATTCCAACATTGACTTTCAAGAAATAAGTTTCTGTTTTATTTCAAATAAACATTCGTTTCAAACAGTGTGTTTTTTTATGACAACTTCATGAGTCCAAAAATATATAGCTCACCCTATAAATAACACGTAAAAAAGATGTCACAATAGAAGTTATTTCGAAAATATTAGGGCCAGATTTCAGGAGTTCCAACATCGACTTTCAAGAAATAAGTTTCTGTTTTATTTCAAATAAAAATTTGTTTCAATACAGTGTGTTTATTTCTTGGCAATTTCATGAGTACAAAAATATATGGCTCACCCTATAGATAACACGTAAAAAAGATGTCACAATAGAAGTTATCATTTAAATGTTTATTTTTATTTGAATATTCTGGGTAAAATAAACAACTGATGATTGAACAATAGGTTTCTCCACCACAAATACCGAAATAAATACAACTTATAAGGCACCTTAAGAAACTGTTTTATATAGTAGAAATTTCAATAAAAGATTTTCTGAATATTTATTGATAAGTAATAAAATAAGACGTGTGCTAAAAATATCTATAATCATGTGATAGAATAAATAATTTAATACATCTTGTTTTTGTTACTTAAGGAGGTTTTTCATGAGATAATTCTTTTAGGATATTTCAATTCGCTATGTACCAAAAATATCGAATACAATTATCAACAGGCAAATAGTTGAGAATAATATATCTATATCTAATCAGTAAGTATTCTACAGCGTAATAAAGTTATTTAGTTTTTTTGAAGAAGATGAGAAACGTGTAGGTATCTTACCTTCAGTCGAAGAAAATAATATTAATAATATCCAAAGAGTCTTCCTTAATTCCATGCCGGTGTATATTTCAGAAATAAAGATATAAACTTAATAAAAATAAAACTTTTCAATTCAAAACACTTCAGTCACAATGTACGCAGGTCGACAAGATAAATAAAATAAGATAACAGGTGAAACTGATTAATAATTAATTCCGTGATATCAAAACTCAAATATGAACAAGCACTGTAAAAAAAATATGTTAGTCGCGCTGCACAACCTCGCTCAAGCGACTGAATTTCTAAACGATTAATATCATTCATTGGCAGGATTGACTTGGTGGTATTGAAATTTTGATTTAATGCCTATAGGAAAACTTGTTTTGGATTCGTTTGAAAGAATTTCACTTCCATGGAATTGTTAACAACTTATTAATTAATGGAACTTAACGATTGGTAATTCATTCATAATCATTAGTTTTTATTGTAGAAAATATAATTGAAAAAGAAAAAAATAGTTGATTCATTTCATATATGAGTGCTATACAACCACATTATGCAAACATATTTTCTATTTTACTCAATTCAATATTAACAGTAAAATTATTATAAAGGATAAGTCTCCTCCTTAAAAGAAAACTCAATTACAGTTTTGTTAGGGGCGACTAGTGCAAATAAAAAAAACTTGAGACTTGAAAAAATAATAATCGTAATTACAATAATAATAATAATCTAATCTAATAAATTTTTTATTATTAATCCAAAAGAAAATTTCAAATACTTGGCAGTTAGCTTGTAATACATTGATTAAAAACTCAGTAAAATCAACCAGTTGAAGTCTGCGCTCTCTTTCTATGATTCAAATTATATTTTCACGTAAAATTTGCTGCACACATTCTTCGTCAATTCTTATAGATTACGAATAAGTAGCCGACGTGAAGATCGAACATGATTGCCGACTTTTTCGATATTTACAGCAAAAAAAGCCCCTATACAACAGCTGCATTTGTTTGTCTACAGACTCGGTAAGTATTGCATTCGAAAGAACAAGGCTTCAGAATAAACAGCTGATAGTCGCTAACCTTAGGTGCATGCGTACTTTTTCTGTAGCAGCGCTAATCTCGTTACTTAATAACCACTCCTCGTATAATTGCATGGAATATACGTTATAAGGATCAACCAACATTATGGCTCAATTAGATGCTTCTTATTTGTGAAATATACAGCAGCTTAATGAAAATGTGTTGAAGAATAGGTATATATTGCCAAAATTCATTGCGAAGAAATGTTGCCCAAAGCATAATTTACGTAAAAGGTTTCTTATGTGTACCTCTCACAAATAATCTTAAAAATCTGGCAAGCAAATAAGTTTAAACAGAGTAACGAAAAGGTGTTACAAACCATAAATTTTTCTGCTGATTTGAATAAAACTCTTGATGAGTCTCGAAGCATTTTTAGTTTAGAGAACAATCTCTCAACATGTTTATGTTACTGGTAGTGTTAAATATCCTCAAGTTATTCAGGATATTTTTGAAAATTGAAGTGATTCAACCATCATTTCAACAGCTAAAATTTTTACCACCAGCCGCCACTGGTTTTCTGTTAACGTTCAAGATGCATCTGTATCGATGAAATAACTAAAGATGTATTTGTACTATTGAACGGTGTTTTAATTTCATTCTGTGTAATTAAACTTATAAAATGTGGTTTTTGCACTGCGCGTCATAATTCCGATGCAAAACAAGTTTTCCGTACCCTTGGATGCGAGCTGCTTAAATCTACAACAGACGAATTTTAGACTTTGCATTGAAACATGGAAAAATTATCTAGCCTTTCCTACTTCCATACTTTTACTTCAAGTTTTAAGATTCAAAAATAAAAAGTGTGTTAATAGAAAATTGTTAATCCTCTTATGCCCACTTGCACCGTAATCTCTAATCCACTGTTTAAAATAACAGAATGTAGAAATTCAAACAGCGGTTTAAATCATAATCGCTTGCACCGTATTTTAAACAAGCAGTTTGTTCGTGTTTATTTTTTCTATTTTAAGAGTTTCTTGTGCAATACCATGGCAGAAGTAGCTCTACCAACATAAAAGGAGTAATCAAAAACCCAAATAATGTAGACGGCAGGAAATTATTAGAAATTGGATAAATGGAAACCAACTGAGATTAACTATTTTTTATTTATGCTATTTTGTTCTATTTTTTTTTGCATAAACTCAGAATAAGCCTCCCTAATACATATGTTTGACGATACATATATCTGATACAAACTTACATCATTAGGAAACTCGAGACTATCCTCAATTTGTTCCAAAATGTTCATAATAACTGAAATCTATATTTGTGGAATGGTCCGCTTTATTATACTCTCTCCTAGGAAATCCCTTATCTACAATCTCCAGAAATTCAAGATAATCTTCATGTATGTCTTCTAAAGCTGTTACTTTTACAGTAAATCAAAAAAATGTCTTGTTACTAATGGAAGCAGAGACAATAATATTGTAAAATACCTAAATTGATAATTATTGTTTCTGCTGTGTTTTTCAATACAAAATTCCCTAAATTATAGGCTAGAAACTGTTTAACTAAAAACTAATTCAGTTTAATTCCCCGATTTCAGTGGTTTACTTTAATGATAATTTAAACTTACTGAATATATTGTTTACACCACCACTAAATTGTTAATAGTTTACTTTCAGTCTCTGAAGACGATAACTTGGTTATCGAAACGCACGTCAGACAGTGTAATTGTTAGTGTTGGTGTAGTGGTGGTGTAAACAGCGTATCCAGTATGAATATCGCCAACGGTTGCAGAAATTCCAACTTAATAGTTTAAGCTTGATTTAATGCAAGGTGCAATTCAAAGCACAAGTTTTAAAATTTGAACCTTTGTTAACCTTATGTGTGTGTCCATCAAGAACACCATGTCTTTGTTATGATTTTCAAAATGGGTATTTATTACACCTAGGGGGTTGAATGAAAAGGTGTAGAAATAGTCTAGTTTAATTTAATATAAAAAATTTATATAGAAGATGTTTGCTGAGAAATATTTAAGCACAATCATCTATGGGCTCATTAGTTTCTGAGATACGAGCCAATGAATATTGTTTCTTAATAAAAACCCTTTTTTGTGTTTGAAATATTTTTAAACAATAAAGTTCGTCATCGTCAAATAATTTTGCGAATTTTTGGATAACTGATTTCAAATTGTTAGATTTTTGCCAGGCAAAATTGAAAACCAAATGAAGAAATTTTCAGAAAAAAAATTATTTGAATTTATAACGGAAATGAAGTAATAATAATTATGGGATTTCTACGAGTTCCTACTAGTTAGACAACATATAACTCTGCCTGTTATTAAACCACCAAATCATAATGGTACCCACAAAACATGCCCCTTAGGGTATGTTCTGTGATAGTACTTTGAGCGTTCAAAACATTTTGTGTTCAATAGATAAATTTCAGCGTTGTATTACCAATTTTCAACCGAAAGTACGAAAATATTATTGACTATTTCCTTCGAAAAATTTAAGCCAACCAAAAAGCTATAATATATTATGTTTACCTAGCAACGATCAAATTTCAGCGATAATACTGCACTAGTGCAAATTATCGATAATTTGCACTAGTGCCAAATTTTCGTCTAGGATTAATAAACATCATTTGGTTTTAATTTTATATTTTAAGAAAAGGAACAATTATTGAAAATGCAATTAGAATATACAACTTTACTGGAGGCCGACGATGGTGTTTCTATGCTGCTTCCACCACTTCTTATTATAATTTAAAGAATAACAAATTTTAAACACAGAATTAAGTTTATTTTAAATTAAATTTTTCTCAGGAAATAGTCTGCCAAAATGCCCTCTCGTGCATGTCAAATTGTCTCATAATTTCCTCTCGTGCGCATTCGCGCACTCAAGAAAATTAAATTATCGACAATTTGACATGCACTCGGGACATTAATATTGACAATTTCATAATTTCATAATTAAAATTATAACACCGTAAATGTGTATGCAATAAACCAATTTAAATACGTATAAATTTACAAATGTCATATCTTAGAACATAAAGTACTACTCTATGTTACAAACCTCATATGATATAAGGAAAAGGAAACTATAATTAGACAATTTGACAATTATTTTGACTTTGACATTAGGAAGAAGGGAAGTGAAAGTGTGATATTTCTATTGGAATTTGATCGTAATTTGATCATTTTTTATTTTATCCAAGTTGATTGTGTCAACTTAATTGTAATAACTTATAAAAATGCAGCCTTTTGCGTATATATTTAAAGAAGCTCTTCCAGTTTATTTAACTAATTTACCTATTCCAGATTCGTTAGGAGGATGGTTTAGGTTAGGATGTAAGTAAAATTCTCCATTTAATCGTCAAGGTTATTAACTTTATTCTTTCTACTCTATGCAAAGTTCACTAAGATTGTACACAAATCTCCAGTAGGTGTATAATTTAATATATTTTATTTGCCATTCAGATATTGTTACCTATGTCTTAAAAATCCGACAGTACTAAGATTTTAATAATAATATTATATCTTGTATTATTTCATTGAACGTAAATAACATTAGCGTAAATTTATTAAATAACTAATAATTAGTTGATTCATTACATAAGCCTTTTCATAATATGGAAATATTGAACAAGTAGGTAAAGTTATCTTCTAAAAATAACTGCTTATTATTTATAGCCATTATTTCAATAATTGAACAATCGAAATTGACTCCACTCCACATAAACGTATTTAAATGTTAATTCAAATAATACCATAAAGAGAACCTAGTTGAAATTGATATATTCTGAAGCCTGTCTAAATTGAATAATAAAAAATTATTTATTCTTAAATTCATCAGTTGGATATGCAAATGTTATGTAAATACTTTTTCAATTCTTATAGTTAAAGACTTTTTGGCTCTCGTCCCTCCTACAGCTGCAGTTGCTGGTCTTACTTATATGTCATATTTAGCATTCTGTCCTAAAGGCAGATGTGGTGCTGGCTCTTGTGATCAAAAAGGAAATTTGGTAAATCCTTCTATTCTAAAAAAGAGTGATAAAGTTGTAGATTCTGTAGATGTAGAAGATATTGCTGAAAAGGCAGTATTCTGTAGATGCTGGAGAAGTAAAAATGTAAGTATTTAAACATTTCAGTTATTATAGTATGTTTGGGTCTTGGGTGTATGCAACAAAGCTACTTGGCTGGTCACTACAGTCTGTGTACAAATTCATAAACAATCAATGGTTTGTCAAATTACATATTTGAACCAATATATAACTTGTCTTTAGATGCTGGATTCCCAAGAAACCCTGTACTATTAAAGAGTATAAGTTATGTTTGTAGAGATGTAAAAAATGGACACATTTTTTTAAACTGAATTTTTTCTGTCTAATAGCTCTGGGGTATTTCAAATGTCTTTTTTAATTTGCCAGTTTCTCAGATTTTTGTTACTTTATCCTTTATATTTGCTCATGTCACATTCAGTGGGGTTATTAAGTAATACTCTATCTAAATACAAACTACATATGTATTTCAGAGGCTGATTTGATAGCCTCCCCTGGGCTATCTATAATTTACACCTTTCCCCCACGAGAACTGTGTAGGTTTACTTGGTACTGTGGCAGGTCGATTGCAGTCAGATGGCCTCTCAAAGCTTGTAGTAATGAAACTAAAATCAAATGGGTTGAGTTCTTATCATCAAACTTATGCTTCTTATACTTACTGATATTATTTTTACCATAAAATATGATGTCACTACATTAATTAATTAGCAAATGAATAGAAAAACTTAGGTTGGATTAATAATCAAGATTGGGGTCATTTTAAATTTATTATATTGTAATTTGCTTATATTTAAAAAAACTATTTGATAACACAATTTGATTATTAATAATGAAAATGCTACTTGTTGGTGGGTGGTGCTCGTGGGTCACTAAGTAATTGATTGAAAAAGGAATAAAGAAAATCACATACAATATATATTTCATATAAAAATTTGTTGCTGTTTATTTTCAGACAACTTTTAAATATTTGGTTCATATTTTGAGATCCTATTTTGCAGTTTATTCAGTCTATTTCTGTTTGAAGATCTCATAAAGTTCATTGACAAAAACAATTTTTCACCCAAATATGTGGATCCAAACATCGTTAAATGAGTCTCTTGAAAGTTTCTTCATATACAAAATTATTTGGTAATGAATCCCATATGTTTAATATAATATTTTCAATTTTTACTATGGGATCAATATTATCTACACTACTTTCAGACATTTTTCCTTCTACTTTCAAAATCAAGTCTTCAAATTTTGTTTTCCACACTATGATGTTTCGAAATTCAACTAATTCCATCTTTAAATTATAGATAGCTAGCTACATACTTTAGGTTCATTCCATTGTTTTAATTCATTTTGTGTGGATATAAAATAAAATCAAATATATTTTCCAACATTTTATATTCATTGATTTTCTCCTCAAATGCTTGTTTTATTTCCTGAATAATGATTAAATGATTTTTTATTGTATTGCGTTTTGGAAATGTTTTTGTAATTTACACTCATTTCCAAATCTTTGGTAAAGATTAAAGTTTAGTCATAAATATTTTAATCTT